>NC_044328.1:66346079-71435822 GCF_007399415.2 Gopherus evgoodei | reverse complement strand
CAAGTCTAATTAGCTCTGGCCCTTTGGGTCAGGGCAGAGCAGTGGCAATAGGCGGGAAGAGGGGGAGTCTTCCACCCGGTTACGGGTGGCAGGGGGAACGCAGGCCCTCCCACTCCACTGTGTTCCAGCCCGGGGCCCTAGCAGCGGTCAAGACCCGCTGCGGTCAGTGGGGATCCTGGCCGCAACACACTGACATGGGTTCGGGCTCTTCCGGAGCCAAACCAGGGTCGGCTATCCCCGGGCTACTCCTAACCTCCCCCTCTCTGGGTACCTGGTTCTTGCCGGCATCGTCTGGTGGGTCCCAGACCATAGGTTCCTCCGGGTACCGGTCGTGGGGAAGCTCAGGCCACTCCTCGGGGTATCGGGCACACGGCAGGTCACGCCGACGTTCCTCCGGGTACCGGGCCTGAGGCAAGTCCAGCCAGCGCTCCTCTGGGTAGTGGGCGCGGGGCAGGTCCGGCCAGCATTCCTCTGGGTAATGGGCGCGGGGCAGGTCCGGGCAGCGCTCCTCCGGGTAGTGGGCGCGGGGCAGGTCCGGCCCGGCGGGAGCCCAGGCACCAGCGTCTGTCCTCTCCGGCAGCCTGCCTCCAACTGAGCGCCGGGGCCGGGCTTTTATACTTCCTGTCCCGCCCCTTGACTTCTGGGGGGCGGGGACAGGCCGTGCTGACTCCGCCCACTGAGGCACCTGCTCTGGTTTGTCCCCCTCAGGCACGGCGGGGAGCCAGGGTGCCTCCTTACACACACCTCCCCTCAAGGCTGGCTCCCGGGCGACGGGGCCTGGCTCGTCCATGCCCCCCAGGTGGGAAAGAAAGTCCGCGTTGGCGTGGTCCTTTCCTGCCCTGTGGCGGAGGGTGAAGGCGTAGGGCTGCATGGCTAGGTATCACCGTTGCAGCCGCGTGTTGTGGTCCTTCATCCGGCACAGCCATTGGAGGGCGGAGTGGTCAGTGACCAAAGTGAACGGGGCCCCAAGGAGGTAGTAACGCAGAGCGTCGCAGGCCCATTTCGCCGCGAGGGCCTCCTTTTCGACAACTGTGTAACTTTGTTCTCTGGGGAACAGCTTCCGGCTGATGTAAAGAACCGGATGCTCCTCCCCATCCACCTCCTGTGAGAGGACAGCCCCGAGCCCGACTTCCGACGCATCTGTTTGTAGGATGAATGGTCGCTGGAAGTCCGGGCTAAACAAGACTGTCTTGCTACAGAGGCTTGCCTTAAGTGCCTGGAAAGCCTCGTCACACTCAAAGGTCCAGCATACGTGTCGCGGGCTGTCCTTAGTGAGGAGCCCGGTCAAGGGGGCGGCCACCGCTGCAAACTGGGGGATGAACCTCCGATAATAACCCGCCAGCCCCAAGAACTGGCGGACTTGGCGCTTCGTGGTTGGCGGTGGACAGGCGGCAATGGCCTGTACCTTGTCCACCAGAGGTTTCACCTGTCCATTGCCAATGGTATACCCCAAGTAGGTGGTCTCACGCCAGCCGATGCGACACTTCTTAGGGTTGGCCGTCAACCCAGACTCCCACAAGGACCTCAGGACGGCAGCGACCTTGTCCAGGTGGGTCTCCCACTGCTGACTGTAGATGACCACGTCATCTAGATAGGCTGCGGCGTAGTCGTGATGCGGTTGGAGGAGGCAGTCCATCAAGCGCTGGAAGGTGGCAGGTGCCCCATGAAGGCCAAAGGGCATCTGCGTAAAGTGATACAGGCCGGTCAGCGTGGCGAACGCGGTCTTCTCCTGGGAGGCCGGATCCAGGGGAATCTGCCAATACCCCTTGCTTAAGTCCAGGGTCGTAATATAGCGGGCCTCTCCCAACCGGGCCAGCAGCTCATCTATTCGGGGCATGGGGTAAGCGTCAAATTTGGAGATGGCATTAACGCGCCTAAAGTCTATACAGAAATGCTGGGAGCCATCGGGTTTAGGCACCAGGACGATGGGACTACGCCACTCACTTTGTGACGGCTCAATTACTCCCAGGTCTAGCATTTCCCGTACCTCGTCTTCGACGATTCGCCTTCGGTGATACGGCAGGGGTCTGGTCGTGGCCCAGATCACCACTCCCTGCTCCGTCTGAATCTGATGATAGGCCATTGAGGTGTACCCGGGCTTGGCCGTAAAAGTGCGAGGGAATGCTTGAAGGAGGCAGCGGGTTTGCTCCAGCTGCTCTTCTGTCAGTGTTTCCCCGAGCTGGGGTCCCTCGGGGTCCTCCGTAGTGTGTACCTGGGGTCCGAGTTCGGGGTCTGGTGGACAGGGATCGATCAGCAATCCTTCTCGCTCTCGCCAGGGTTTAAGGAGGTTAACATGATATCGTTGAAGCTCTTTCCGCCGGCCAGGCTGACGAATATCATAGGTGACGGGGCCCACCTTCCGCACCACCTCGTACGGGCCCTGCCATCGAGCTGGAGGGGGAGGAGGAGTAAGACCTGGTCTCCAGGTTGGAAGTCTCGGGTACGCGCATCCCGGTTGTACGCCTGGGCCTGCATCTCTTGGGCAGTTTTTAAGTTTGCCTGTGCCAGGGTCCCAGCCTGCTTGAGACGCTCTTGGAGCTGGATCACGTATTGCAGGAGACCCTGGGCGGGTGAGGGGGTTTGCTCCCAGGTTTCCCTCATCAGGTCCAACAGGCCCCGCGGTTGGCGGCCATATAATAGCTCGAATGGCGAGAACTTGGTGGAGGCCTGGGGGACCTCTCGCACCACCAAGAGCAGGGGCAGGAGTAGTTGGTCCCACCGGCGGAGGTCTTCTGGGGGGAATTTTTGCAACATATCCTTTAGGGTGCGATTAAACCTCTCTACCAAGCCGTCTGTTTGGGGATGGTACACTGAGGTTCACAGTTGCTTGATCCCCAGGAGCCTGCACACCTGCTCCAACAGCCGCGAGGTGAAATTGGTCCCCTGATCTGTGAGGATCTCCCGGGGCAAGCCAACGCGGGCGAAGACCTTAACCAGCTCGCCTGAGATGGTGCGGGCAGTGATGTTCCGGAGCGGGATCGCCTCGGGGAACCTGGTGGCGTAGTCCAGCATCACGAGTATGTACTGGTACCCCGCAATACTCTTAGGGAGGGGTCCCACCAGGTCCATGGCCACCCGCTCGAAAGGGGTCTCGATCAACGGCATCGGGACCAGTGGTGCCTTGGGTGTCCTCGCTGGCGCGGTCAACTGACACTCCGGGCACGAGGTATAATAGTCCTTCACCTCGCGGTATATCCCCGGCCAATAGAAGCGCCCCAATATTCGGGCCAGGGTCTTTTCAGTACCCAGATGTCCAGCAGCCGAGACGTCATGGGCCAGTTACATGACTGCCCGCCGATGACAGCGGGGTACGAGGAGTTGTGATCGGGGCTCCTTGGTGTGTGGGTCCCTCTCGACCCGATACAGGCGGTTCTGGCGCAACTCGAAGTGTGGCCACTGGGCAGCTTGCCCGGGATTGAGGATAGTGCCATCCACGGCGGCGAGCTGTTCGTATGCCTTGCTGAGGGTGGGGTCCGCTCTTTGGTCCCGGCAGAAGTCCGTGGGGGCCGAGGGATCCCTGGCCTCGCCCGGGGAAGCATCGTCCCCATCCTCGGCGGCGGGGTCCTCCGGGGGGTCCAGCTCATCCTCCTCCGTTTCTGGGGGCCCCTGCTCATTGTCCTTCCCTTCTGAGGCCTCTCCTTCCAAGGCTGGTACGGGAGCCAGGCTGCCTCTGGCATGTTGACGTAAGACGGCCGGAAACACGGGCCAGTCCCGGCCTAGGATTACTGGATACGCCAGACTCGGTGCGAGACCTACCACCATCCGTCGGGTCTCCCCGTCTATTGTCAGTCGGGCCCAGGCGCTGGGGTACGGCCGTACGTCGCCGTGGATACATTGTAACCGAATTTCCCCCAGGCGTGCATCCGCTGGGGGACCTAAGTGGTTGCGGATTAAGGTCTGTCCACAACCGGAGTCGAGGAGGGCCACGGTCGGGTACCCCTCCACCGTCACAGGCGCCGTAATCTTGGCGGGCTGTCGGCGCCGGGCCCGAGCCTCCCCGTAGCAGACTTGGCCGAAGGTACATTCCGTTTGGGAGCAATCCCTCTGGAGATGTCCCGACCGGACCTCCTCTCAGGGCCCCCACTCCGCTGCAAGGTGCTGGAGGCATTTCAGATGGAATTCCTGCTGCCACTGAACCAGGTCCTGGATCAGCTGGCGTTGTTGAGTCCCCAGCTGCTCGATGAGCTGCCGCAGCTGCTGGAGCTGGGCGTCCTGCTGCTCCTCTTGCCGTCGTGTCTGCCCCGCTTGCTGCCAATCCTGGTTCTCGGTCAGAAGGGCGGCGAGCTGGGACAGGCTCGTCTTGGGGGAGGGGGCTCCCTCTCCCGTGGGCCCCCGTTCACCGGTGTTAAGGGTCCGCGCCCACATCCTGGTGCTATGACCTCCCAGTGGTGCTTCCACGTGTAAGCCGGTCGTGTCGGGGCTCGTCCCCCTCAGGTGCGGCGGGGAGCCAGGGCGCCTCCTTACGCACTGCAGTCCGGGTCGGCTTAGCCCCTCGGCAGGTGTTGAGCGGGGTATAAGGTCTGTAAACAAGGTAGAGCCCCGGCCCTCTAGCCGAGGTCGGGGCTCTCAAAGTAAATAAGTCCCAGCCCTTGGACAGGGCGGGCAGTAATAGTTCAGGCTCAGGCCTTTAGCAGGGGCTGAGCAAACCCAGTATCAGCCTGGGCCCTTGGCTCGGGCGGGGCACTAAACACAAGTCTAATTAGCTCTGGCCCTTTGGGTCACGGCAGAGCAGTGGCAAAGTCAACGGGGCCCAGCCCTTGGTCCGGGCGGGGCACCAAACACAAGTCTAATTAGCTCTGGCCCTTTGGGTCAGGGCAGAGCAGTGACAAAGTCAACGGGACCCAGCCCTTGGTCCGGGCGGGACACCAAACACAAGTCTAATTAGGTCTGGCCCTTTGGGTCAGGGCAGAACAGTGGCAAAGTCAACGGGGCCCAGCCCTTGGTTCGAGCGGGGCACCAAACACAAGTCTAATTGGCTCTGGCCCTTTGGGTCAGGGCAGAGCAGTGACAATAGGCGGGAAGAGGGGGAGTCTGCCACCCGGTTACAGGTGGCAGGGGGAACGCAGGCCCTCCCACTCCACTGCGTTCCAACCCGGGGCCCTAGCAGCGGTCAAGACCCGCTGCGGTCAGTGGGGATCCTGGCCGCAACACACTGACATGGGTTCGGGCTCTTCCGGAGCCAAACCAGGGTCGGCTATCCCCGGGCTACTTCCAACCTCCCCCTCTCTGGGTACCTGGTTCTTGCCGGCGTCGTCTGGTGGGTCCCAGACCATAGGTTCCTCTGGGTACCGGTCGTGGGGAAGCTCAGGCCACTCCTCGGGGTATCGGGCACACGGCAGGTCAGGCCGACGTTCCTCCAGGTACCGGGTCTGAGGCAAGTCCAGCCAGCACTCATCTGGGTAGTGGGCGCGGTGCAGGTCCGGCCAGTGTTCCTCTGGGTAGTGGGCGCGAGGCAGGTCCGGCCAGCGTTCCTCTGGATATTGGGCGCGGGGCAAGTCCAGCTAGCGCTCCTTTGGGTAGTGGGTGCGGGGCAGGTCCGGCCAGCGTTCCTCTGGGTAGTGGGCGCGAGGCAGGTCCGGGCAGTGCTCCTCCGGGTAGTGGGCGCAGGGCAGGTCCGGCCCAGCGGGAGCCCGGGCACCAGCGTCTGTCCTCTCCGGCAGCCTGCTTCCAACTGAGCGCTGGGGCCGGGCTTTTATACTTCCTGTCCTGCCCCTTGACTTCCGGGGGGGCGGGGACAGGCCGTGCTGACTCCGCCCACTGAGGCGCCTGCTCTGGCTCGTCCCCCTCAGGCGCGGCGGGGAGCCAGGGCGCCTCCTTACAGGGTGGAACAGAACAAAGGGGGCTGCAATAATAAGAAATCCCCTAGCTACCTCCTGAGCTGGAATAAGGACTGTACCAGGGGAAGGCTTGGGCCCAGACTAGAGGGGGTTCAGTCTGTGATAGAAGCTTATTGAAACATCTCTGAGGGTGAGATTTTATCTGTATTCAGTTTTCTTACTGCATTAGATTTAGACTTGCGTGTTTTGTTCTATTTTGTTTGGTAATTTACTTCGTTCTCTCTTATTACTTGAACCACTTAAATCTTACTTTTTATATTTATAACATCACTTTTTACTTATTAATTAACCCAGAGTGTTTTAATACCTGGGGGTGGGTGCAAACAACTGTACATAAGAACTGCCAAGCCCTGGCACAAATTAAGCACTGGCTGGCAGGCCCCAGGAAGCCTTGGCTGGCCATCTATTGAGTATCACTGCCCTAGGAGACTGTAAATAAGGTTTATTTCAGTGATCTTGGATAGATCTAGTGCATGACCTAACTTGAGATATTGAATAGACATTCATACCCACATAAGGTTTTCAGAATAGGAGGTAAGACGCTGAGGACTCATATGGGTGATCATGGCCTTTGAGGGCCTTTCTTATTCTTAATAATGATTTGTATCACAGTAGCCTGTAGAGACCCCAAGGAAGACGGGGCACAGTTGTGCTAGGGGCTGTACATACACACGAAGTGGGAGGCAGTCCCTGCCTCAAAGAGCTCATAGTCTAAACAGGCCAAACATAGAGTGGGAGAAAGGAGGTATTCTTATCCCTATTTTAGAACTGGGGAAGTGGGCTGGTGCTCCCCCACCACCACCCTGTCAGGTCTTCTGTGAGCTGACCTCCCTTGTGCCCCACACCAGCACCACTGGCCAACCAAAGCCATAGGTGTGAGGACTGAGAGAAGGGCTTGCTCTCAGCCGCTCCCAAGCACTTCCTGCAGCTGAGGAGCAGCAGCCCAGCATGAGGAGAATTCAGCCAAGCATTTCCAAAGGGCAAGCAGTAGCCAAGAGGGCAGAGTCCATCAGCAGGCTGGACCTGTGGGGCATTCACTCCTCGAGGGGGATGACCATGTTTCCACTTCTACCATCTTTTTGTGATCTCCACGAAGAAGGGCCCCTTCAATTCCCAGGTAATATGTAATAGGTGAGATTTACCCCTTCTGTCCCAGCTGGGTGTTTAGACTATCCATCGTGGCAGCACCCGGAAAGGCGCCAGGGTTTTTGGCACCCTAGTCGCAGGGCCGGCTCGCCTGTCCCACAGCTCCGGTGGACCTCCTGCAGGCCTTTCTGCGAATGATCCGCTGGTCCCGCGGCTCCGATGGACCTGCTGCAGGCGTGCCTGCGGATGCTCCATCAGAGCAGTGGGACCAGCAGACCATCCACAGGAATGCCTATGGAAGGTCCACCGGAGCAGTCTGCTGCCCTCCCAAATCCTGGCGCCCTAGGCGAGCGCCTAGATCGCCTAAATGGAAGCGCCGACCCTGGCAGCACCTGTCCATCAGCACTGCATGAGATCCAAAGCAGGTGGACTGACTCCAGAGTGAAGTTTACAGATTGAGCAACAGTCCATGGTCTATGTTTGTGTAGCAGAGCAAACAGATACACATCCTTCCATGTGCACTTTGTGAGGTGAGTGTGCCTGGTTCACATGCAGGGACCTTGTTACACAGACCCACCCCTTTGTTACTCAAGACCAGATTACTGTAATGTGCCAAGTGAAGCAAGGCTGACACTCATCTCAATGGCATTTCTGTATGTGACTGTCTGTCTGTAACATGATAGCCAGGACCGGCACTAGGGGTTTTAGCGCCCTAGGTGCACGGCAATTTCGCTGCCCCGCGCGCTGGTCCCGCAGCTCCGGTGCAGCTGCCGCAGTCATAGCTGCGGACAGTTGGCTGCTCCGTGGCTCTGGTGGAGCTGCCGCAGGTGTGCCTGTGGGAGGTCCACCGGAGCCACGCGAGCAGCCCACCATCCGCAGGTATGACTGCGGTATGTCCACTGGAGTCGCCTGCCACCCCCTCCAGCAAAATGCCGCCCACCAATAATCCTGGCGCCCTAGGTGGTTGCCTAGGCTGCCTAAATAGAAGCACCGGACCTGATGATAGCTTCTGAATGCTACAGCCAATAGATTCCAACATTTCAGGGAATGTTCCAGACCTCAGTGAGCAGAAGTCTACTGGTTTGGGTGAAAAATGGCAAAAATGAAAGAGCTACACTGGAGAGCCACAAAGCCCTTGGGCATCTGGTTTGCAAAGCCAACAGCTTCAGCCACCTCTGTCACTGTCCACAGGGCAACGTACCAATGGATGGCAGCCATTACCACTTTCCAACCAGCACCCCTCATCTCAGCTCTGTTAATCCTTCCAGTGCATATTTTAGATGCTGACACCCTAAAAGAAAAGAAAGGAACAAAAAAGAAAGAAAAAAAAAGTAAGAATGGTGGTGGGAAGGGGAATGGGAAGGCCTGGTGGAAGGGGGCAGTAGGGGTGCACACAGAGACCCTGGCATGGGAGGCAGAATGGGGACAATGGTCTGGGGAAATGCAGGGCACAAGAGAGCCCCAACCAATGTTGGGAAGGGTGAAATTAGGGGTACACAGAACCTTTAGGTGGGGAGAATGAGGGACCCTGGATGGGGAGAAGAATGTATGAGGAAAATAGGGAGAGAGGAGAATGAGAGGGGCACAGAAAGCCCTTGGCTTGGGGAAAGATTGACAGACCATGGTGGGGGACAGGGGGCAATGGGAGATAAAAAGAGCCACTTGCATGAGGGAGGGGGTGGGGGGTTTTGAGAGTCCCTGAAATAGAGGGTAAAGGAAGAATGGCACGCAGGGAGTTGGGAGTATAGAAGAATTCAAGGAGCCCTTGGTGAGTGCCGTATACTCAGCCTATAGAAGGAACAAAATGTGCCACCCTGTAGCGTACTGGGGCTACTACTTGAAATCACCCAGTGTCTGAAGCTGGTGTTAAATGTACTAGCCTGATAAATGGGAGGACCTTGATGCTGAGAGCATATCACACCAATCTCCAGGACCAGACCAGCTGTAGGATCTTACTGACAAGCAGACCAGTGTCAGGATAAACCCTTTATTATGGACAGAACTAGGTATAGAAATGAGGTAGAGAAACTTCCCACTGTTTTCTGAGTAGCTGCAGCCTGCCCTGCCAGTGGCTGCTCTGTTTCTGGCCCAGCAGGAGACGTGTCACAGGAAAGCAGAGACAGCAGCTAGAGGGCAAAGGGAGTGTGCAACCTCTACACTTCCTAGAGAAATTACTCTACAGCACAGCAGTTGTCTGCATGAGAGCTTCCAGGTGGAATTCAAGGGGCTGGTTTTGGCCTTTAAAGAACCAAGAGTCCTGCCTCCCTCCCAGTCCCTGGCCATTCACCTGCAGCTTAGATCAATGGAGGTACTCAGGCTGAAGTGCCCGTGATATAACCGGGATGGCAGTGCTGACAAGGATCTTCTCTGTGCAGCTTTTACTGTCCCAAATGAAGGGGCTTCCATCACTTCCGCCATCTGTAAAACTCGCTTTTCAGAATTGTTATGTGAGATTCAGCCAAAATGTGTTGGTTTTACTGGGCTGTATCTCTTCTTGTGGCTCCTAGTTCCATCCTGAAGTCTCAGGAACTGCTCTCCCTCCTTGCTGTGTAAACCCCTCAGTTACTTGTCATGGCTTTCACAGCTGAGCCGTACTTACGTAGTGATTTTAATCTCTCCTCTTCTGTCAATGCCTACAGACCTCTTCCTTGTTTAGTTTTCACCCCCTCTGAATTCCAGTCAGTTTGGTGATACCTTTCTGGCTCTAAAATGCTCTACTGGTGGGCAATGACCTAACTGTGATCTCACAGAGCCTTCTTGAATTCCCCCTACCGCTTTGCTAACTTATAAGATCTCTGTGCACACAGCCCAAAACTACATTGGCTTCATTTCCTCTGCAGTTGAATTGCAAACTCTTATCCATTTTGGTGCTCTCTCACACACACACACACCAAGTCTTTTTTAGTGCAATTGCTTTACTAGTATTTCTTCTGCACAGACTACCTGCTCTGGACACACTCCCCTGAACTGGTTAGCTTGTATAGGTGGCTTTGTCCACTAATGGAGATGGGGAACCAAAGACAGATGGCAATTGGGATGGAGATATTTTATGGGCCAGGGCCTAAATTCTGCTCTCATTTACACTCATGAAAACCCAGAATAACTCCACTAACACTGGTGGAGTTATTCTAGATTTATAACGTGCAATGAGAGCAGACTATTGCCCTAGGCATCTAATACATGCTGTGATAAACAGGGGTTTACAAAGGTTACCAGATTCTTGGTCAATTAGTGGCAGATCGCAGAACAATGCTTTAGGCACAAGATCATTCTTTTCTACAATCTCAACTGGCTTAATGACTCAACCTTTCTTATAATAAAGTGACTGCCTGACATGCACATAAAACAAGCATCTCATCTTGGGACATCGCAATTTCCAATGAAGAGATTTCCATAGGGGCTGCAACCTGACTCTCCCTGAGCTTCTCTGGTCTGCAGTGATGGACATTTCCTTCTTGAAGTCACATCAATCTCTGCAGGCCATGTCACTCTTACGAAGAGCTGCTGCAGTAAAATGGGCACCTCACACTTCATCAGTGCTGATTCTCCCTTTGAAGACATGACAACAGGAACAGACTCTGTATCTCTAGGTCTCTGACACTGCTGTGCTGGAAGCTGCAGGGACCCCTCAGCTATGGCACAGATTACGTCCCTCCTGGATGAGCAAGGTGCTAAAGAAGCACTCAGGGAAGACAAGGCTGTTGTGGAGAAGCTAAAGGAATTCTTTGCATTGGTCTTCAGTGCAGCGAATGTAAGGCAGAGCCATTCCTTTTAAAGTAACAAATTTGAGGAACTGTCCCAGATTGAGGTGTCATTAGAGAAGGTTTTGAAAAAATTGATAGATAAACAGTAGTAAGTCGCCAGGCCCATATGGTATTCTCCCAAGAGTTTTGAAGGAGCTCAAATGTGAAATTGCAGAACTGCTAACTATGGTATGTAACCTATCACTTAAATCAACCTCTGTACCAGATGACTGGAGGACAGATAACGTAATACCAATTTTTTAAAAAGGCTCCAGAGGCCATCTTGGCAATTACAGGCTGGTAAACCTAACTTCAGCACCAGGAAAATTGATTGAAACTGTAGTAAAAAACAGAATGATCATAGATTAATACAATATACTGGGGAAGAGTCAATATGGCTTTTGTAAAGGGAAAGCATGCCTCACCAATCTATTAGAATCTATGGGGTCAACAAAAACTTGTGGACAAGTGGATATAGTGTACTTGTACCTTCAAAAAGCCTTTGACAAAGTCTCTCACCAAAAGCTCTTAAGCAAAGTAAGCTGTCATGGGATAAGAAGGAAGGTTCTCTCGTGAATCAGTAATTGGTTAAAAGACAGTAAACAAAGTTTAGGAGTAAATGGTCAGTTTTCAGGGTGCAGAGAGGTAAATAGCAGAGCCCTACAATGTCCTGGGACCAGTGCTGTTCAACATATTCATAAAGAATCTTGAAAAGGGGCTAAACGAAGAGGTGGCAAAATTTCAGACGATACAAAATTGCTCAAGACAGTTAACTCCACAGCAGACTGTAAAGACTTACAAAGGGATTTCACAAAACTGGGCAACGAAATGGCAGATGAAATTCAATGTTGATAAACGCAAAGCAATGCACATTGGAAAATATAATCCCAACTATATATACAAAATGATGAGGGTCTAAATTACCTTTTTCCACTGAAGAAAGAGATCTTCGAGTCATTGTGGATAGTTCTCTGAAAACATCTGCTCAGTATTCTGTGGCAGTCAAAAAATCTAATAATATTACGAGCCATTAAGATATGGCTAGATAATAAGACAGTAAATATCATAATGACGCTACACATATCCATGGTATACTGACACTTTGAATACTGCATTCAGTTCGGGTCGCCTCATCTAAAAAAAAAGATATCTCAGAATTGGAAAATGTAGAGAAAGGCAACAAAAATGATATGGTGTATGGAACAGCTTTCATGTCAGAGAAGATTGAAAAGAATGGGACTGTTCAATTTAGAAAAGAGATGACTAAGAGCAGATATGACAGATGCCTATAAAATCATGACTGGTGTGGAGAAAGTGAAGAAGGAAATATTATTTACGCCTTCACATAACACTTTGCTCACCCAATGAACAGGGGTGCTGGGGTGGGATCTGAGTTACTACAGAGAAGTCTTTCCTTGGTGCTGGCTGGTGAGTCTTGCCCACATGCTCAGAATTTAACTGATTGCCATATTTGGGGTTGGGAAGGAATTTTCCTCCAGGGCAGATTGGCAGAGGCCCTGGAGGTTTTTCGCCTTCCTCTGCAGCATGGGGCACAGGTCACTTGCTGGAGGATTCTCTGCACCTTGAGGTCTTTAAACCACATGTCAAGGTTCCTTCTCAACTCTGAACTTTAGAGTACAAATGTGGGGACCTGCATGGACACTTCTAAGCTTAAGTTGCCATCACCCAGAATTTCAATGTCTGGGGCACTTTCTGTCCCCCCAAAACTCTCCCCTCCCTGGGTGGCCTTGAGGGACTTCACCAATTCCCTGGTGAACACAGATCCAAACCCCTTGGATCTTAAAACAAGGAGAAATTAACCATCCCCTCTCCTTTCCCCCCACCAATCCCTGGTCAGTCCAGATCCAATCCCCTTGGATCTTAAAACAAGGAAAAATCAGTCAGGTTCTTAAAAAGATAGCTTTTAATTAAAGGAGAAAGGTAAAAATCATCTCTATAAAATCAGGATGGAAAATACTTTACAGGGTAATCAAATTCATATAGCCCAGAGGAACCCCCTCTAGCCTGAGGTTCAAAGTTACAGCAAACAGAGGTAAAATCCTCTCAGCAAAAAAAAAAAAAAGGACATTTACAAGTTGAGAAAACAAAAATAAAACTAATTCGCCATGCCTGGCTGTTACTTACAATTTTGAAACATGAAAGACTGATTCAGAAAGATTTGGAGAGCCTGAATTGACGTCTGGTCCCTCTTAGTCCCAAGAGCGAACAACCCCCAAAACAAAGAGCACAGACAAAGATTTCCCTCCACCAAGATTTGAAAGTATCTTGTCCCCCCATTGGTCCTCTGGTCAGGTGTCAGCCAGGTTTACTGAGCTTCTTAACCCTTTACAAATAAAAGAGACATTAACTATCTGTTTATGACACCACAATTTGAGGACTTCAATAACTCAGACATAGGTTAGGGGATTGTTACTGGAGTGGGTGGGTGAGATTCTGTGGCCTGTATTGTGCAGGAGGTCAGAAGGAGGTCAGAGTAGATGATCATAATGATCCCTTCTGACCTTAAAGTCTATGAGTCTATAATTTGTATAGTGAGGGTGTTGAGAGCCATTGAACCAAACTGCAAACCCTGCAGATAATGGAAACCTTTTCAATCCAGGAGGTGCAGTAGCAACCCCTGCACCCATGGTTCCAGCACCTATGCCAATTTAATTAATAAGCAGCAGGTTTCAAACAAACAAAAGGAAGAATTTATTGACAAAATGGTTAGTCAACCTGTGGACCTTGTTGCCAGGGAATTTTGTGAAGGCCAGAAGTATAATTGGGTTCAAAAAAAAGAATTAGATACGTTCCTGGAGGATAAGCCCATCAATGGCTATTAGCCAAGATGATCAGGGACACAACCCCATACTCTAAGTGTCCCTAACCTCTGACTGTCAGATGCTGTGAATGAATGACAGGACATGGTTCACTCAATAATTGGCCTGTTCTGTTTGCTCCCTCTGAAGCACCTGGCACTGACCACTGTTGGCAGGACACTAGGCTAGATGGACCATTGGTCTGACCCAGCATGGCTGTGCTTATATTCCTTTGCTTGCCCTGGTTTCAGAAACCTGCACTCACCTGCTGGGGGGAAGGGACGGGTGATGGAAACAACTCCCCTGTTGCAGCAGTTTCAGAAAACTGATGAGGCAGGGAACCCTGCTGAGCCACTTAACCCCGGATGAGCCTATCAAGGACTCCGAAGTGAGGGGTGAACTAGGGAGAAGCACTGCATTTAGCTGTTTTTTAAATCACCTGTACTCTCTGTATACTCCTACAGGAGTAAGCAAAAACAGTCATGTGAGACTTGTGAGTAAAGCCTCCATGTGTGACATGTTTCACCATTATGACATGCCTCTAAAGAGAGTTAAACTGTCATGCAGAAGGTTAGTACCTTAACTCGGATAAACGCACACACAACCAATTTCTTTCACATAGAAGGTGCTCTGACACTACAGCGATACGTGGCAGTGCAAAATCCTAAAACAAAGAGATTGCCATAGCTATAGTTACCAAACCTCTTATTGAGGAGTACAGCCCAAAACACCATTGTTAATTTCTGCAAGTGGAGAGCTGCCTATTCACACCAGGCTCACAAAGAATAGGGGCTACAACCTGACCCTTCCTAAGCTGCTCTGGTCTGCAGGGATGGGTGTTTCCTTCTTGAGCTTCATCAGTGCTCATTCTCCCTTTGAAGACAGGATGACTGTATCTCTAGTCTCTGACACTGCTGTACTGGGAACTGCCACGACACCTGAGCTACAGCACAGATTATGTCCCTCCTGGATGAGTGATGTACTAAAGGAGCATTCGAAAACAAGTCCGTGTGGAGAAGCTAAAGGAATTCTTTGCATCAGTCTTCACTGCAGAGGATCTAAGAGAGATTCCCGCACCCAAGCCATTCTTTTTAGATGACAAATCTGAGGAACTATCCTTGATTGAGGTGTCAGTAAAGGAGGTTTAGGATCAAACTAGTAGATTACTCAGTAATAAGTCACCCATACCAGATGGTATTCACCCAAGAGTTTTGAAGGAACCCAAATATGAAATTGCAGAACTGCTAACTGTGGTATGTAACCAATCACTTAAATCAGTCTCTGTATCAGATGACTGGCAGACAGCTAATGTCACGCCGATTTTTTTAAAAGGCTCTAGATGCGATTCTGGAAATTACAGGCCAGTAAGCCTAACTTCACTAACAAGCAAATTGGCTGAAACTATAGTAAAGAACAGAACTGTCAGGTGCATAGATGAATATGATATATCAGGACTTTTGTAAAGGGAATTCAATGCTTCACCAATCTATTAGAATTCTTTTGCGGGGTCAACAAGAATGTGGACAAGGATGATTCAGTGGATATAGTGTAACTGGACTTTCAGAAACACTTTAACAACGTCCCTCACCAAAGGCTCTTAAGCAAAGTAGGCAGTCCTGGGATAAGAGGGGAGGTCCTCTCATAGATCAGTAACTAGTTATAAGATAGGAAAGGAATAAATGGTCAGTTTTCATGGTGTAGAGAAGTAATGGCAGGCTCCCTCATGAATCTGTGCTTGAACCAGTGCTATTCAACATATTCATGGAAAAGGGGATAAACAGTGAGGTGGCAAAATTTCCAAACAATACAAAGATACTGAAGATATCAGCAGACTTTGAAGAGTTCCAAGCGGATCTCACAAAACTGGGTAACTGAGCAACAAAATGGCAGATGAAATTCAATATTGATAACTGCAAAGTAATGCACACTGGAAAACTTAATCCCATTTATACATACAATTAGCTGTTACCACTCAAGAAAGAGATCTTGGAGTCATTGTGGATAGGTCTCTGAAAACATCTGCTTAGTGTTCAGTGGTAGTCAAAAAAGGTAGCAATGTTAGGAACCATTAGGAAAAGGGCTAGATAATAAAGCAGAAAATATCATAGTACTATATACATCCATGTTATGCCCACACCTTGAATACTGCCTGCAGTTCTGGTCACCCCATCTCAAAAAATAGATTAGATTTGGAAAAAATACAGAGAAAGGTAACAAAAAATGATTAGGTATGAGGCGAGATGAGGACTGTTCAGCTTAGGAAAGAGACGACTGAGAGGGGATATGACAGATCTATGAAATCATGAATGGTGTAGAGAACATGAATAAAGAAGATTTATTTACCCCTTCACATAACACAAGTGTGATGGGTTCAGTCACAGAGACTCCCTTGGGACTGTTATCTGATGTGCTGAAACTACCTCTGAGCCAGTTTTCTTGGTCAATTTGGGACTCCAGAACCCTGTCTTGTTGAGCCAGACATGCTAGCCTGCTGCAACACAGACCCAGGGTATGAACCATGCCCCCAGAGCTGCAAACTTAACTGAAAACAGCTCAGAAAGTACTCCTGTCTTCAGCACCCAGACACCCAGTTCCCAATGAAATCTAAACCTGAAATACATCTCTTTTACTCTGTATAAAGAAATTGTCCACCCTCTATAATATTGAGAGAGATATGCACAGCTGTTTGCTCCCCCAGGAATTAATCACTTACTCTGGGTTTGTTAATAAACAAAAGTGATTTTGTTGAGTATAAAAAGTAGGATTTAAGTGGTTTCAAGTAATAACAGAGAGAACAAAATAAGTTACCAAGCAAAATAAAACAAAACACGCAAGTCTAAGCCTAATACATCAAGAAATTGAATACAGGTAAATCTCACCCTCAGAGATGTTCCAATAAGCTTCTTTCAGAGACTAGACTCTTTCTGAGTCTGGGCCCTATCCTTTCCCCTGGTACAGTCCTTGTTAGTTCCAGCTCAGGTGGCAATTAGGGGATTTCTCATGACTGGCAGCCCCCTTTGTTCTGTTCCACCCCCTTTTATATCTTTGGCACAAGGCAGGAATCTTTTGTCTCTCTGGGTTCCCATCCCTCCTTCTAAATGGAAAAGCACCAGGTTTAAGGTGGATTCCAGTAGCAGGTGACATGGTTACATATCCTGTGAGACCCCAAGCCTCCATTCTTCCTGGGCTGACTCACAGGAACACAGGAAAACTTGCAAGTAAACAGCCATTTACAACCAATTGTCCTGGTCAATGGGAGCCATCAAGAGCCCAAGCCACCATTAATGATCTACACTTTGCATAATTACAGTAGGACTCCAGAGTAATAGTTCATATTTCTAGCTTCAGATACAAGAATGATACATTCATACAAATGGGATGACCACACTCAGTAGCTTATAAGTTTTGTAATGATACCTTACAAGAGACCTTTTGCATAAAGCACATTCTAGTTACATTATATTCACATTCATAAGCATATTTCCATAAACATATGGAGTGCAACATCACAACAAGGACGAGGGCTCACCTAATTAAATTAAGAGGCAGGAGGTTTAAAGCAAACAAAAGGAAGTTCTTCTTCACACAACAGAGAGTCAACCTGTGGAACTCACTGCCAGGTGATTTTGTGAAGGCCAAAAGTATAACTGGATTAAAAAAAGAATTAGCTAAGTTCATGGAGAATAGGTCCATCAATGGCTATTAGCCAAGATGATCAGGGACACAACCCCAACCTCTTGGTGTCCATAAACCCATGACTGCCAGAACTTGGGAGTGGATGACAGGAAATGGATCACATGGGAAATGGCCCTGTTCTGTTCATTCCCTCAAAAGCATCTGGCACTGACCACTGTTGGCAGGACATTGAGCTAGATGGACCTTTGGTCTGACCCAGCATGGCAGTTCTTATGTTCCTTTGCTTGCCCTGGTTTCAGAAACCTGTACCAGTATGCTGGGGATGGGGGTTGATGGAAACAACTCCCCTGTTGCAGCAGTTTCACAAGCCTGATGAGGCAGAGAAACCTGCTGAGATACTTAATCCCAGATGAGCCTACCAAGGACTCACTCAAGGGACGGGTGAACTAGGGAGAAGCACTGCATTTAGGGTGTATTTTAAATCACCTGTACTCTCTGTCTACTCCTCACACAAGTAAGCGAAAACAATTGTGTGAGACTTCTGAGTAAAGTCTCCATATGTGACATGCTTCACCACTATCACATGCCTCTGGAGAGAGTTAAACTGCCACCCAGATGGGTTTGTACCTTCAGTGTAATTCTGGGAAAGGGTGTGTTTAAGCTACACAGTATTGCACAGCGCTGGGCCTAGGGGCCTAGGCAGGTGGGCTTAGGGACTCCACTTCCATGAAGAGGAAGCAAAAGGAGAAGTTGCAGCACAAGAAATGTGCCAGAGACGCCAAGGGTGGTGTGGCTGAGAGGACTACTCTGCAGTGCGCCCCTTCAGGCCATGCACAGTACTACAGCCACTCGCCACCTAAGTCTGCAAAATTTGGCCACCTGCTTGGAGCAGGGTAGCCTGCGCCATAAGTTTGACATCTGTCACTAACCAGTCAAGTATCAAAAACAATAACTCAGGCCTCACATGGCTACAGCTTTCCACAAAAATGGGTGGCAAAAGCCTTCAAAATATAAACACTTAGTTGCAGTGCTTAGGGAAGGCCTTAACCTTGCTCTGGGTTAGTCCTGTGGAGTTCCTCTGTCCTAGTCTCACCCAGCTCTGCCTCTGAACAAAAGCAGGTAAGCTTTGTTAACGGGCCTGATGGTTCCCAATTTGTCAGTATTTCCTCCTGGTCTTTCTAGGTCTCTGGAGGACTGTCTTTCTGGTTGCCCCTATCTGAGTGGATTTTCCTGCAAAGAGTCTATTCTAGTTCCAGCATTTTTTAACCTCAGAAAGCAGGTTTCCAGCATTCCAATTTCTTCTTGATTAGCAGTAAGCCTTGCCTTTTTCAGTGATTGCAACAAAGAATCCATGTGACTGCCAAAATGTATTAAAAATAACCATATCATGTAAATAGGCTGCTACAAACTCACTATGTTGGTGTAGGACTTGGTCCCTAAGCCTCTGGAATCTGAACAGGGACCAGTGCAGTCCAAAGGGCATAGTCATAAATTGAAAAAGCCCAAGATGTGTGGCAAATGCTGTCTTTTCTTTGGAATCAGAAGCCAGGAGTATCTGCCAGTAACCTTTTATTAAGTCAAGGGTGATTATGTATTTAGTCTTTTCAAGATGTGCAAGGAATTTGTTGACACATGGCATGAGGTAGCCATCAAATTGTGATACTGAGTTAAGCTTCATGAAGTCCATGCAAATCTGAGTGATCCCATCGGATTTGGAAACTGAACCCCTGGGCTACACCACAGGATTGTGGACTCCCCTGTGATGCAAAAGTCTAACAAGACATGTATCTCCTGCTTCATGGGTTTTGTGGAGCTGCTCAGGAGCGCACGAAATCACGTTTCAGTTTTACCTTTGAGCTGGTCTGGACTGGGTGTATGTAAACTAAAGACTTTATAATAATTTAATTTTAAAAGACTGTTTTCAGAATTCTAAATTTTAACTGTAAACAACAGGATGGACTTTTTGAAAATAGAATTTCATTTCTGGCAGAATTTTAATAAAATTGAAGGAATAGTGCAGAAAACAGGCTGAATAAAAAGAAGAATTAAAACGCTAACCTTAAAGATGTTCTGAGCATCTTCCACCACAATGACAAAGGAAATATAATTGTAGAGAAAGAATTACAATTCTAATGCATATATGCCTTAACAAACGATATAGTCAAAAGTTGGAGAAACTTTTAAGGAAAACCCGGGAAGGTACTGAGCCAATGAAAATGTGACAGCAACCAATGTTGAATCAAAACGAGCTTGAAAGAGATGCATTTTCCTATAATTGAATGGAAACAGGAAGAAGAGTCTAACTCCAAAGCAAACATCTCCTAAACTCTCCACATACATCCTTTCTGTTCCCTGCTTTACACAGCAAGCACTTCACAACTCATTTGAAAGTCTTACCGCTAATTCCACACCAGTGATTCGGGCCTGGTATCTATGAAAGGAGCATGCATGAAGACTGCTCAACCATCTCAATGTGGACCTTGCCCAGCTGCTGACCAGAAGTTGGCTCTTCTCCAGCCTGCTCAACTGTCTTGGTGTGGACGCTGCCCACAAGCTGGCTAGAAACTGAGTTTCTGCAGCCTGCTGCCTGAGTCTGCTATTTCTGAGGGAAGTGGGGCGCAGAGGTGCTGTCCTTCAGACTTGCCTCAGAAAGTCAAAATAGATGGGTTTCAGTGTTTTTATAGTTGAGCAGTTCTGAGGAAAAAAACTTCCAAGCCAATGAGATGACTGAAGAAAGTTAGCTAAAAATCTGTTTAAAATCCTGTGAAAGCTCTAGAGTCTATAAGGGCCGTGTGTGTGTGGGGGGGGAAAGTGGGGCAATTTGCCCCAGGCCCCAGGCTCCGCAGGGGCCCCAAGAGAATGGCTGAGGCTCCCACCCTGGCCCAACCCTGCCTCCACCCCTCTCCCGGAGCCTCAGTGCATCCAGGAGTGTCCCTGAACAGCTGCAGCATGTCTCCAGCGAGGCCTGAGCTCCCAGCCCTGCCCCCTTACCACGTGGCTCTGAGTGGGAAGGAGCTCAGGCCCCACCGGATGCAAGCTGCAGCTGTTCAGGGACACTCTTGGATGCGACACGCTGAGGCTCTGGGTGAGGAGGGAGCCGGAGGTAAGAGGCTGGGGACGGGGTCAGGGGGGTTGGATAAGGGGCAGGGAGTCCCGGGGACAGGGAGGGGGCAGAGGTTGGGGGGGTCAGGGGACAGGGAACGGCGGGGTTGGATTGTGGGCGTTCCATAGGTCTGTCAGGACTCAGCAGGGGGGTGGATAGGGGTCGGGGCAGTCAGGAAACAGGGAGCATAGAGGTGGCGTCCCAGAGTGGTGGTGGGGAGGGGTCTCTGAGGGACAGTGAGGGGACAAGGAGCAGGATGGGTCAGGGATTCTGAGGCGGGCGGGCAGTTGGAGGGCAGGAAGTGGGTGAGGGTCAGATAGGGGGCAGGGCCAGGCTGTCTGGGAGGCACAGCCTTCCCTACTCTAAAGCTCATTCAGCAGTTTGAAGCTTGCAGAAGAGCCAAGCTGTTAGCTTTTCCATTAGGGCTACCATCTCTTTCACTTCTCAAATGTCAAATTATAGTCTATATTTAATTTCAGTGCCATAGGGAGATTCATGTCAGGGGAGGATAGCTTCATTTAACATTAGCCACTGGGGGAGAGATCACATGAGAAGAGCAATATCCTACACCACCTACCTCCTTCCCAACCCTACCGAGGAAGACCCCCATCCCCTGCATTCCCTGAGGCTTCAGAGGGGTTAATTCAGTGGTTCTCAAACTTTTGTCCTGGTGACCCCTTTCACATAGAAAACCTCTGAGTGTGACACCGCCACCTTATAAATTGAAAACACTTTTTTATATATTTAACACTATTATAAATGCTGGAGGCAAAGCGGAGTTTGAGGTGGAGGCTGACAGCTTGTGACCCCCAGTAATAACCTCGTGACCCCCTGAGAGATCCTGACCCCCAGTTTGAGAACTCCTGGGTTAATTTAATTTTAGCACCCTGTGTCCATTCACATGCATGTGCTATTTTGAGCATTTCAGTTTTCACAACATAGACTCATCTCAGATTCTGGAACACGCTCAAATGCTTAGTTCGTGGAGTATGTACACAAACTATACTAAAGACAAACCCCCAGTTTGTGAGGGACCCCATGGAGCCAGTCTCTAGGAAACAGATAAATGCATGGAGGTTAAGTCTATTAATGGCTATTAGCCACGATGGGTAACGAATGGTGTCCCTAGCCTCTGTTTGTCAGAAGGTGGAGATGGATGGCAGAATAGAGATCACTTGATCATTACCTGTTAGGTTCACTCCCTCTGGGGCACTTGGCATTGGCCATTGTTGGTAGACAGGATACTGGGCTGGATGGACCTTTGTTTGACCCAGTATGGCTGTTTTTCTGTTCTAACCTAAATGAACCCAAAGTTATGGAGACAGATATGGGTCAAGGAAGCCAGCAGAGTATCAGAAACCTGAAAAAATCTCTGACTGGATGGGCTCAGGTGTTTGGTCACAAACTGAGGTGGTTCAAAAGTTTTGGATTTTTTTAAAGCAGAATTTTTTTTATTGTTTCTTTAAACAATGAAACACAGCAAGCAGCAAACGTTTGGCCACACACTTCTGAAACCCCAAACCATACTCAGATTTTGGCAGACTAATTTCAGCTTTTCAATTAAAAAAAAAAAAAAAACAAATTTTGAAGGAAAGCAGACATTGTCCGTAATTTTTTTCTTCTTTTAAAAACCCCTAGTTTTCGATCCAAAAAAAGTTTTGACAGAAAATATTTGTCCAACCCTTTTATTGAGCATTAGTGCCTTTTAGCGCTAGCTGATGCTGAGAACAAGTGATACCTTGTAAAGAAATTTTCTTTAAACTGGGTTTGTGCTGAGATGCGGAAGGTTTATTTTTCCCAGGGCCGCCCGTGGTGGGGGAGCAAGTAGGGCAATTTGCCCGGGCTCCACAGGGGCCCCCACAAGAATATAGTATTGCAATTTTTTTTCATGGAAGGGGCCCCCGAAATTGCTTTGCTCCAGGCCCCCTGAATCCTCTGAGCGGCCCTGGAGTGTATTGCATATGCCGCTTGGAGGCAGAGAATTCTGTGGAACTCTTCCCAGGTGACAGCCCTAAGCTGTTGCTCACAGCAAAGATCTGGTCTGCCCCCTGTTCACAAGGAGATGGGGAACATCCTATGGTGAAGACTCTCTGACCCAGAGAATCTCAAGTAAGAATCGAAAGTGTATGTTACATCTGTATTTGGCACTGGTGTAACTGGTGCTGGAATACTATGTCCAATTCCAGTGCTCTAAATGCTCTGCTGTAGAAGAATTACTTCTAGGAGAGTTGTCTGGCCTGTATTACAATATAGGAGGTCAGGCCAGAATCACAAAGGCCCCTTCTGGCCATGGAATCTATGAATCTGCACCATGGGAGGCAGAGGCATATGAGAAAAAGTGAATCATTCAGGAACAATAGACGGAATGGGAATAAAGGCATTGCAGCTACAGGACACCGAGAAACCTCTGGAAATCAGCCACAACAAGGAGTACAAGGATGTTCAGAAAAGAGGCAGAACAAAGATGACGGGGTAGACATGAAAGCAAATGGAATGGTTCAGAGACAGAAAAACATGATTAGAGTATGAGTGAAAGCATTTTCCTAAATAATGGATATCATATTCAGATATTATGATGATGATGACAAATGTAGTGGAGAGAGAGAGCCTGGAGCACTGGGCATGGTGCAAGATGGAAGGCCTGAACCAAAGGCTGTGAACCAGAGCAGGCCTGGTCTTGCTACAATTACACCAAACTAGATATTTACATAAATACTTTTCAGAAGGCTAGTACAGATACACCTCAATATAGTAAAGGATCAGGTGGTCTGACAGAACAATGAAGAAGGATGTTTTGTCCACAATATCAGGAACAAACAGATGTCATGAAATACATAAGTTGGTACATAAGTTGTGTATCCCAGTTATTTGTCTCAGTCTATAAATGTTGGAGTACCTCACCTTGACCTTGTGTGCAGCCTGGGGGACAGAAGAAAGTCCCACTGCTGACTGAACCACTCCTTGCCTCTGGACACTCATGTGTTTGTGAATCTGTAACCACAGAACCAGAGCGCTAGGACTGTGCTTTCAGGGCAATAAACCTGGCCAAGGGCCTTTGTCACCAAACAGTGCCTGAGGTCTTTCTTTATGAGCAACATGCTGCACTACCAGCTAATACTAGTGACATTGATGCTTCATGAACAGAAACGGGGAGCAGCCTGAATAGCGTTACCGAGGCAACGACATTCCAGTCTTCAGCACTTAACAACAACAGAGTACAGTTAAACAGAGACGGGGGTTGTGCAGCACCCACAACAATTCACATGGACACAGTACATTTTATGGTTATAATGACATATATCATGGGATCTACTCACTGAAGTGTGCCTCCGTTTGGCTATGTGTAGGAATTAGCCAGTGCTTACTTTGTGCCAGGGCTTGCCAGGGCTGAGCTCTGACAGGTCTAGGCTTGGCAGTTCATAGCCCTGGCACCTTTGGCCTTGCTGTGTCAGTTATGAAAGTAAAAAAATTGCTTGAACCCTGACACCTATATCATTACAAATTAAGCATTGCAATTAGCTCTCACCCTGTCTGGCACTGCCTTCTGTCAGTTGCTCATGCTTTGGACCCCATCCCCCTCCATCTCTCTGACTCGAGTACTCGATCATCGTGACTCCGCCCTCCAAGTAGGTCTCTATATTGTCCTCCTCTTCCAGCATGACAAAATCTCACCAGATAAGCTGTCCCTATGCCATCTCGGGCAGTCTTCTGTTCCAACTCCAGGTCCTGTGCCACTTTGCCAGTGGCTGGTAGAGGACCCTAAGCCCTGCCTGCTAAACCAATTTCCAGCTCCCGGACCCAATGACTAGCAAGCCAGGTCTTATCAGGCTGATCTCCGGTTATCGTTTCCTTGTGCAGGGCCGATGCTTCCATTTAGGCGACCCGGTGGACTTCCCACAGTCGTGCCCGCGGAGGGTCCACTGGTCCAGCGGCTTCGGTGGAGCATCCGCAGGAATGCCTGCAGGAAGTCCACTGGAGCCGCAGGACCAGCGAGCCGGCCCTGCGCCTAGGGCACCAAAAACCCTGGCATCACTCCTGTCCTTGTGTACCTTCCAACCCCTTGCCTATTTCTGAGTTTACCACCAGAGTTTCCTCCATGTCCTGTAGCTACTTCACTGCTCTAGGTCTCTTGTCAGACTCCCCAATCCAAGGCAGGACCCAGGGATTACTGTCCCCACCCCAGTTTTCCTCCTTGGACCTGCCAACTCCCTTTCCCTCTAGGGAGTGACTGCAGCCCTCCTCCCTGCAGCCTATTTGTGCTTTCACTGGTTTTACACTCCTAGGCCAACTCCTCTCCCAGCCGAGATTTACCTGCCATTGGGTCCTATCACTTCCTGGTTCCCCTCCAGGTGCAGCATCTAAGGTTAATAGGCCTCTCCTAGTCCATAGATCCCTGCTCAGAGCTCATGTGGGATGGCCAATTAATTGAAAATGCCAATTAATCAACAGTGAAACATTTCACGGGAGCTTGTCAGTTGTGACATCTCTGCCTAGCTCCCTGCCAATTCACCCACCCACCTGGCTCCTCGGCAACCTGACTGGCAAGGAGCTTGGCAGCCAGGGTTTCCAGCTCCTTGTCAGTCCACTTGGAGAATTGCTGCAGTGCCAGGGCTCTTAGGGTCATGACTCCATGGAAACCAGGCTCCCAGATTGCCCGGCTCCCCAATATCTTCTGAGCAGCCCGCAAGCCAGGGGAGCATATTTCATGTCAGAAATACTAAAATGTTTCCACTGAAGGAATATTTTGGTGTTTCCAAAATGAAAAATTGTGTAATTTTATGTCTATGAATTTTGCCAAACTTTTGCCTTTTTGTACCAATTCAGGATGAGAAAATTTCCCCAAACCTTGAAATTTTTCACAAAAGTGAAATTCACTTTCCTATCCATCTTTAGTTACAGTTAATTTAATGTTATAGTTCCTGGTATATAATAAACAAGGCTGTAAATGCTAGAGCAGGGGACACAGCTTGCCTCTAGCGAAGTCTGCTTGATTACAGAGTTAAATATATTAGAATGTTTATAATATTCCAATGAGAATGATCTGTAAAAAGATTAAATTAAGATTATACAACAATGGTATAATACCATATGTTATAATATGGATATTCTACAGGGCTTGGGTTGCATTCACTTTTTTCCCTTTTAATTTGCTAATTATATACGAACGCACCCCTCTCCTTCTGAGAACTGGCACACCCCTGGAGAGTAAGAAGACCTCAAGATCTCACCAATAGCAGAAATCAAACAAAGTAGGGGAATGGACAGAATCATAGATTTTAAGGAAAGAAGGATCCATACCTGACTCCCAACTATTGCTCCCACTCTTTGGGGGATTTCATGTCACTAGGGTGAAATGTCACACAAGGAGCTACACAAACATGGCAGCTACCAGGACATGGAGGATGACTGATGAGGCAAAGCAAAGGGGAGGACTGGTTTTCAAGGAGAGATTTGTTGGAGCAGAGAAGCCTCTTGGTGAATGATGACAGGGAGGGGGGTCCCTCCAGGTACAGAGGCAGCGGAGTACATGACTTGATACTGAGTGATGGAAGGAGAAAAGAAGGGAGAGGAGAAAGAAGCACACAGATTGGGAGCATCTAATGCTGTCTCCTAAGGGTGATGTATATGTGACACCTGTAGGTGTAAAGGTCCCTAGCATAGGGTGTCTGATCAACAGGCTAAAGATAGACAATAGCACAACTTCTCTTGCCCTAGGCACCATCAACCCAGCTCAATCCCTGACCTGCAATGTGTTGGATAGCTTCAGTAAATAAGTTAATTAAACAAATATGTAGGAGCACGGAGGTGAGCTGGAGAAATAAGAAGAATCTTTATTAAGTGAAAGTTTAATTCCACGGAGCTAAATTGAAATTACATGAATGAGCAGGGGAGGGAGAACTCTAGTTCAGTCCAATGCCACAGAAACTCCCCACATCAAAGCAGGCTGTCCAATCATAAGCATTACATCACCACAATTTACTCTGATTGGCTGATCAGACCTCAAGAGTGGAAACGGTTACTAGCCCCTTGTAAATAAAGGAGCATTTATGGCTGTCAAAAGTAGTTTCCGTTGTTGTCAACTGCACCACAAATGAACTGAAAACATACCCAACTTATGTCAGGAACAGATTCACACCTGAGACAGTCTGAGAACATTGCTGGCTTATTGTACATGCGTATGTTATTTTTTTGGTATTGCACTTAATTTTGTTACATCACAGTTACTTAAAAAGCCAGATTATTTAACTTTCTGTTTCGAGACAGTGAGTTCATTTCTGTCACTGTACTAATGAGTCCGGGATCATAGACAATCAAATTCACTACTGGTGTAGGACACAGAAATGACTTTTCATGGTTTTTATCGAGGCAAAACACAGAGCTGGTATGGTTTTGGTGCATTTATCACTGCACTTGGTAGCGGAGCTATATCAATGTCCTTGGGGTCAATGGGAGATTTCAAGGTAAAATTCTGCAAAATCGTTGTCAGTAGCAAAAATAGCTCCATGCGAGCCAGAGCCTCTCCCACGCAAATCCGTTTCCCTGCAATAAAAAAAGAATATCAAGGAGATGCAGGAGATCTTTCTTTTCAAAATATGTTAAATACTGTTACAATGTAAGTAAACCTCCAGGTTAAAATTAGATGCACAGAGTCATTCAGGGTCACCACATGGAGGATAATGGCCATCTCTCAGAGTTCAGGAAGGTATAAAAGCATTTCATAGAATCATAGAACTGGAAGGGACCTTGAGAGGTCATCTAGTCCAGTCCCCTGCATTCAAGGCAGGATTAAGTTTTATATTATTTGGGGGTTTAAGAAGCCACTCACAGATCATTTTAAAGGCTGCGTTCCATAGAGTAAGTAGCTTTTTAAATACCAATATGTGGAGACGGGTGGGCAGATGTGAGGTTTGATAATAGTTAATGCAGGTCCCGAGCCAGGTAATATGTTTAAGGGAGGAATGACACAGTGGTTCTTGAGTGGAAGGCAGAATTAACAGATAGCGAGGTGCAGGCATGCTGAGTAGCAGAATGGAGGAGAACAGCATACAGGGTTTATTAACAGAGTGTAGGGATCTTCACTGATTGGAGTAAAGTTGAGAAGCTAAGCAACCCACACTGATCTCTCTCCAAGTGACTATGCAGATGGCTTCTGCCCTGTTGCATGTTACTCCCTTCAGTTTTACTTTTGCATGCGCATTCAATCACAATTCGTCCACGGTGGGCTGACACAGACAGACAAAGGAAGACGTGAAGTTGCCAGGCAGAGTTGAGAGTAGTGCATGTTCAGTTAGTTAAAAAAGAGACTGGAGACCGATAGATGCTTCCCTGTTGTGAGAGGCTCTGCTTCAGGGATGGCCCGAAAAGGCTTTGCAGACTACAGTTTGAGAACTCTTTGTATACTCAAGACAAAGCTAAGAGAGAATGGTCTGGACCTGAAACAAACATGGCTTTTTTTACCTGCAGAAAAAGGAATGAAGAAGTCACTCTTCCTAAAGGCACCATTTTCATCCAAGAAATGTCCTGGGTTAAATTGCTCTGGCTTTGGAAATTCTCTGCTGTCATCTAGGACCGATTGCAGAACAGGGAATATAGTGGTGCCCTGAATTAGTAAACACAGATAAAGAACGTTTAAATGGATACTGTTGAAACTGAAAAGTCTCCAGAATTCACTGAGCTGGTTAGTGGGACACATTTTTCTTTCCGTCATTTCCTTGCATCCCCTGGAAATTCATGCCTTCAAGCAGATCTAGAAATACTCAGATTCCATGAGAAAAGGTAACCCCACCAAACTGCAACCCACCTGGAACAACTAGATCCTGGAATTTCATAAGAAAGGCTGCTTCCATTAGATTACGATCCTGGTTTCTACATCAAAGAGGTTTGGAAAAGTCTGGCTAAGATCCAGAAGTGTTAGGTGTTAGTCTTAGATGCTATTTGGAAGCATTTGAGTTTCCCTTGTCTTTATAGTTTAGTCATCACACCAGTAGTTTCCTCATAACTAACTAATTAACAACATGGTTATGCTAAAAATCCCTATACAACTCAAAGTGAAATTCAGTTAGCAACCTAGGATGTGGTCACTGTGGGTTGTGGTGTATATTAACACCTCAGCACATCTAAAGATTGGTGGAGATGGAGCCATCTCAGAAACTGGTCTCCCAAAAGAGGCTCCCAAAAAGAGGGAAACTAATGCACACTTAGAGGCAAACATTTCTATTGTGATTAATTCAAAACTGAAAAAAGGAAGAGGTAGAAGAACTGGATTTTTCAGAGAAACATTGAGAACTAACCTTTGGGATAACATATTGTCTGAAATGAGTGTCTCTGGTCACTGCATGTGGGAGATTCAATGGGACAAGGTTAATGAATCTCTGGATCTCATGTATCACAGCATCTGTGTAGGGCATCTGGCTTCGGTCTGCCATGCAGGGGCTTCGGCTTCGGCCAATCACATGGTCAATCTCTTCATGAACTTTCTCTGTCATCAAATGAACAAGGTTAACAATAAAGCTAAAGAACAGGATTCCCATAATTTTGCCCCATGCTGTCACATAGTAAGAAATACACACGTCTCAGCAGATGCATGTTGGAAATATAACAAGTTATAACAGGAGTCAGCAACTTCTGGCACGCGGCTTGCTTGGCAGGCCAGGCCAGTTTGTTTACCTGCCGTGTAGGCAGATTTGGCCGACCGCAGATCCCACTGACCGTGGTTCACTGCTCCAGGCCAATGGGGGCGGCGGGAAGCCATGGCCAGCACATCCCTCAGTCCACGGTGCTTCCCACCACCCTCATTGGCCTGGGACAGCGAATCGCAGCCAGTGGCAGCGCGATCGGCCAAACCTGCCAATGCGGCAGGTAAACAAACTGGCCCAGCCCGCCAAGGTGCTTACCTTGGCAAGCCGCGAGCCAGAGCTTGCTGACCCCTGAGTTAAAATAATATAACAGTTAGTTTTGGGTTACAGAAACTACTGTACATGGTATCTAGGGCAAAATGCCTATAATGTAATTATTAGGGCAGTGATATGGCTCAGGCCTGGTTATGTTATAAAAGAGAGCACAATGTGATGTTATCACCAGAGCATGTAACTAACTGCTGTGCAAGAGACTGAGGCCTAAAATTTCCCCCCACCAAAGTCAATCATACCCGTCAGCACGGAGGAAGCCGATGAGGTGGAAATTAGTGCTGTATATTAGCTGGGTTTTGATAAATCTCTAGCACTGACAGAGTTTTGATTTAAGCCCTTACTCAATCCTGACACCTACTAGATTATTAAATCCTAAAATGAAATGTCTTTGCTTTTATTTGAGTGGAGGGTGCCCGTCTGAAAGGCCTGGAATCCAAAGGTACCTGTTACCCACAGACCAGGCACCATCTGACCAATGGCAGCGCAGGCTTCCCACACACAAACACACACACTTTCTCCTGGCCCAGGAGCCTTAATATGAACCATGAGATGAGACAGGAATCCAGACACAAGGGTCTACTCAGTCTGAAGGCCCCATGCTGAGACCGCCCATAAGGAGGCCGAGTAATGGCAGTTGTGACGGTGCTCTTCGAATGCAGACACCTGTCTACACAAACTGAACTAAAACACCCATCCTCAAACACCTCTCACATATATCAGCCTGCACACAGTGGTGACACAGCTCACTTCCAGCCCAAGCCAGATTTGATCTGGTGACTTAAGGGACTGGGGTCTGTATCCATTAGAGATCCCTTGAGCCATGTAATCCCCTCAGCTTCCCAAGACTTAAAATTGTGTGCGTGTCTGTATGGTACCTTCTATATCTGGGTATTTCAGAAGAATCAGGAGTCCATGTCTCAGGGTGGTGCTGGTTGTCCCCGTTCCAGCAAGGAATAAGTCTAGTGTGCTTCTCACCAAGTTTTCAGTGTTAAATTCCGACTGGTCATTCTGTTGCTCCTGTAGAGAGACTTCTTACAGTTGTTTGATCATTGACTGTAAGAGTGTGGGATTGATTCATACAGGCCCAAACCCTCTCATATTCTACCTGCTCTGTGACCCACTCAGCATCTTTATAAAAATCCTTACAAAAAATGGGCCACAGCCCTGGAGATTGCAGTAGCACTGCAGAGTACTTTAGGCTATTCCTGTGGAAACCTGTGGTCTTTTGTAAAGAGGAGAACTGGAGCATTACAGTAACCAAGTTAGTTTTCATCTGTATTTCTAACTGTTAACATTGAACTTGTTGTTGTTGATTCCTTTGCTTTCCTATTTTGTTTGTCTGGGCAGCACTAATTGCCTTGATAACCCTGAATTAGAAACGAAACCAAATGTTTCTAACCAATTTTTAATCTTGGAGCCAGATGGATTGAGTCTGATGCTCCAACGGAAGCGAAAATCCACTGAAAACACAAATGCCTGGCTACCTGTTGAACAAGGAGTGCACTGACAGAACTCGTAATAGGCTGCCGTTGCAAAATATTACATGAGATTAGCAGGAGGGGTTTCCAAAAAAGCAGGTAGTAGGTTAAGTCTGTAGGTGTGGGCATAGGCAGCCATTTGAAACTGCTTTCTCCTGCTAATTCCACAATGCTAACACAGAGCAGTAAAAGTGCCTCTCTCCACTCACTTAATAAAAACTCTTTCAATGACTAAATTACAGAGAAAAATCTACCTGTTTCCATGTGCTTTTGAGACCTAGTTTGGGTGCTCCGTCCTTTTAAAACGTCTACACTGCAATTAAAAATCCATGGCTGGCCTGAATCAGCTGACTCGGGCTCGTGAGAATCAGGTTGAGGGGCGATAATATTGCAAATGTAGACAAATGGGCTCAGGCTGGAGCCCAGGCTCTGAAGCCCAGAAAGAGGGAAGAGGCCCAGAACCTGGGCTGCAGCCCAAGCACCAATGTTTACACTGCAATTTTATAACCCTGTGGACTGAGCCCTTCAAGTCCAAGTCAGCTGACTCGGACCAGCCGTGGCTGTGCTGTGGGTCTTTCATTGCAGTGTGCACATACCCTTAGAGACAAAACCTGTTTGTCTTACTCACTGGTGTAGTCCCACTGGCATCACCGGCACTATTCACACAAATGAGGTGAGCAGGGCATTGCTTTAGAATGTAAGTTCCAGGGGCAGAGACCAGATCCGCCTTTGGGTCTTGTACAGAGTGATAAATACCCATGATAGGTATAACCAACTCCACAGCAAAGGGGAAGGGCTGCTGTCCTCACTTACCTGTTCCATTTTGATGAGGAAAGCATCGATGAAGTCTCGAGGGCAGCTAAGATCCAGAGACTCTTTGTGCATCTTCACTCTCTCCAGAACAAATATTCTAAACTCCTCTGAATTTTTAAGTAACTCCTGGTGAGGCCCAGGTATATAATCCATGAGAGTTGGGAAAAAATTGTACAGCTAGAATGATAGAAGGAAAAGTACATCTTGGTTTACTTCGACACAACAAATCATCAGTTGACTCAATTGGTCCAATTGACTCAGTTATAGCAGCACAATACAATATTTCTGTGGCACGTTCCTGTGCAAATGGATTCTAAAGAACTTCCCCAGCTTCACTGACTCATTCTACTCAATACACACCTATTCCTCACATAAACTGCAGCGACACTCAGTTCTATTCACTACAATAATCTCCATTATTTCCAACATAAAACCATCCCCAATATTCACATGCTGTTCTTGAAAATCACACTCAAGTTCCCAAACCTAACTCGGAATACAGATTTTCGTAGGCAGTAATAAAACATTATAGACTATACAAGTAAAAGATATCTTAGTCTTCCTCCAGTTGGAGTGAAGGGGCCAAATTCTCTGCTGCTGTAACTCCATTGATTTCCACTGAGTTTGACTGTTGTGCATTTGGTGAGGTTTTCAGCAATGGGATATGTGAGTGGCTGTGTACCAGAAATGAAAAAGAGTTTGCTTTGCAGGTGAAGAATGCGACCATATTCAGGTATATCATTGTGAATATACTGTGAACTGCAACAGTTTGGATGCTAATGTTTTAATTCTGAGCAAATGAAGTGTTTTGTGTGGCTATTTAAATTATCCTCAGAAACAAGCTTGAGGCTGGAATTGGTAACAGCTGCAGCCTAATGAGGAGAATAGGAACATTATGAGAATCTGAAATAACAATTGTTTAAGGATAATGAACGATAAAAGAAAGAAATCTCTGTCCTTTCCTACTTTATAAAGGAGAAGAGTGGGAAAACCCACTGAACACACCTGTGCCAGGAGAGAGCGAAGGAGTTCATTGTTTTCCTCTGTGAGATGAATTAATGTCAGAAACTTCTGATCTTCATAGTCAAACCGGTCCCCAAAGACAATGGAACAGATGACGTTGGAGACAGCATGGGTGAGAGGGAGGGTGGGGTCAAAGGGTCGCTCTGCAATAAAACCAAACCAGAGTCCAGTTTTTAATTCAGTATTTTCACCTACAGCATCACATCCATTGATGTTACTGGGACGTTCTGGATGTCCTGGCCCCAGACCAAGAGGGCAGTCCCTAATATTCACTGGGGAGGGTAAGTTATGGTCTCACAGTTCCAGGGTAAACTGGGTTTAGATTCCTTTCAGTCCCTCTCAAGAGTCCCCCTCAGATGACAGGCCTGAGTTCCTGCCCCTCTCTGAATGGGAGAATCCTCTAAATCCAACCACCCTTAGATTGGCTAGCTGGGCAGCAGACTCACTACATCCCAACGATGATAGCATGACAGGTTGCTCTGTGCTGGACATCCGTGAGCCCTTTCCCTCCAGGGACTGTGACCAGCAGGGGATCAAAGTGACTCAAAAACAATTTCTCCAAAACTAAGTGTTATTTATCCTCCCAAAGGTATGCAGCACACAGAGCAAAAACTAGAAACAATAAAGGCTTCTACACACATTCCTTTTACCTAAACAATCTTTCCTTGCAAGCTTTGATAAAGTTCCATTCAGCCCAGTTACCTTCAACTCACTCAACCCCCTTCCTGCTTGCTGAAAATCCATAAGGTTTTAGTTTCCCTGTTGGATGCTAGTTTCTGTCTAGGAAAAGAATACTTTCCAAGTAGCTGAATCTACGCTGGGAGTGTTCTCAAATTAACAGCTTCTCCATTATTACCCTTGGCATTCTCTCTGACCGTACTTATCCTTGCCATTATTTCATTTCCTCTTAGTGTCCCCCTTTCATCCTCCTTTTATGTAATTCAGTACAGCCAGGCAGGATAATATCATACAGCTAAACTGAGGTGCACATGAAAAATAACACCGATATTTCCCTCATTCTCCACATAGGGCTTCCCCAATGCTATTTCTGTAAATTTATATTAAATAATTATCCCCATTTTGCTTGGAATCAGTTTTCACACTGTCTCCTTTGCGGCTGTCTGCCAGACACACTCTGGTCTGAATAGGGATCATTGGTCCCTCTATGTGTCCCTCTCTGAGTGACACCTGCCTGTCTGCCATGGGCTCCTTACACAGGCCTGACAGACAGTATTCCTTTCAAAAGAGGATCTTGCATTCAGAGAATTCTACCTTAGCCATTGCTTGTAGCATCATCACAAACTAATACAATGCAGTGGGACCTATACAATATTCAAAGCAATTGTCTACAAGACTTCACCCCTCTGACTTGAGACCACATTGCACAGGGAGAACATCCAGAAGCGGCATTTTCTCCATGCAGTGTATTCTCACCTCATGTCCCTCACCAGGGGAGAAAGTAACTTAAAGGACTTACCGTACGCCGGACCCTGAGCTGTGGGGGCGGGACCAGAAGAGACGTGGCCTCAACAGGAAGAGGCAGGCCTTTAAATACCTGGGCCCTTTAAATCAAGATTTAAGTGGCCTAGGGCTCCAGCTGCAGTAACAGCGGCTGGGAGCCTCACGCCCGTTAAATCACCACCGGAGCTACCAGCTGCAGAGGTGGCTGGAAGCCCCGGGGCTCAGAGGCGATTTAAAGGGCCAGGGGCTCCGGCTGCTGCTACCACAGTGGCTTACTTTCACCTCTGTCCCTCACCCACACAGATTCCTTTTGAGTCATTATCTACAGGAGCAGCTGCCCTTGGCTCAGGTTACACAAGTGGCAACAGCAGTAAAGCGGCTCTCTCTTGTGTCTGTATCACGAGTGGAGAAGGTTCTCCATTTGTTCTCCTCTCACACACACAATTCACCCAGATGGAGAGTCAACTTCATTTTAGCCCTTAATGTTGCACTGTATATTGCAAGAAGCGGGATGGTCTTGTGGTTAAGGCAGTGGCCCGGTATCTCAGGAAATCTGGAGACAATTCCCAGCTGTGCCACAAACTTCCAGGTGTGACCTCGAGCAAATCACATAATCTCTCTCTGTCTCAGTACCATATCTCTAAAAGAGGGAAAATAATTCTTCCTTTCTCCACTTTTTCTTCTTCATGTGTATTTAATATGTATGTTGCTTGGGGCAGGGACTGTCTCCAACTGTTTGTTAACACAACCTACTGGCAAAGGAGCCCCAGTCTTGGCTGGGACCTCTAGAAACTAATAGAACACAAATAAATAATAAAATAAATAAATAATATTCATCACTTAGAAAGCACTGCAAATGTACACAGTGATATATTTGGGAGGCCATCCCCATACAGTGTAGGTGCCAGACTTGTATTAGACATCTAGCAGAGAAGAAAATCAGAATAAGGAAGCTGTAGGCCTGGTGTCTTATTAGCCCAACGCATTGAAGATAAACTAATCCACTCTAATATGGTTCACTATGTTAGCTTCTGCCTACTCTGGACAAACATTTTCTATTTGCCCATTGGCCACAAATCAGAGAGTAGAAAACATGGGAAATAACAGCCAGGAAAGGTCATCTCAGGAACTTTTCTCACATATTTTTCCTTTACATTAACACAGACTGTTATACATGCAGGTAATGGCTTGAGCAGGTGTGGCCAACCTGTGGCTCCGGAGCCACATGCAGCTCTTCAGAAATTAATATGCGGCTCCTTGCAGAGGCGCTGGCTCCAGGGCTGGAGCTACAGGCGCCAATTTTCCAATATGCCAGGGGGTGCTCACTGCTCAAACCCCTGCTCTGCCCCCACACCACACCTTCCCCCAAAGGCTCCTGCCCCTTCCCCCAAGCCTGCCATGCCCTTGTTCTTCCCCCTCCCCAACAGAGCCTCCTGAGCATGCAAAGCATCTGATTGCAGGAGGCGCTGATTGGCTGGGCTGCTGTCAGGTGCAAGGCGCTGGGGGGTTGGAGCTGATGGGAAGCTGCTGATGTACTGCTATGGCTCTTTGGCAATGTACATTGGTAAATTCTGGTTCCTTCTCAGGTTGGCCACCCCTGGGATTGAATTATAAGGTGTTTGAACCAAAGTAATATCACAAAATAAAGGGAGACAAGAGTCTTTAGCTGACTCAGTTTCCAAATTACATGCAGCAATTCCCCACCGTGTGTGTTTCTGAGCCTTTCCACCAGAAAACGGGCTTCCTCCTGGATCCGTTCCTCAACACTTTTCTTCCCCATCCCAAAGTTTCTCAAGGTGGTGAGGGCAAATCGGCGAAGCTGTTTCCACTGCTCCCCATTGCTGAATACAATGCCTGGAAAAAGGAGGACAGGAATGAAGGGTGGGGGCAGACTAAATCTGCTAAATTTCTAACCTAAGGAAACATTGGTCATTGAAAGTTTCAACGTGAACACAAACATTATTGTATGTGTGTTCTACTGGAGACACTACATTACATTGATATGTGTATGTAACTCAAAATCCCACACATTAATCTCATTCCTGTTAATAGCAATTATGAACAAGAAAAATAATTTCATTGGAGGCCATGCCCAATGGCTGTATTTTGTTCTCCAACACAGTGTAAACTGTCACAGTAATTAGAGCAAAGTACATATACTGGTACCATGTAAAAATAAGAAATACATTGGGACATAAATAGGTGGGTAAAGTTAGTATCCTCCAAAGAACATGGCTAAGTGAAACACGAGCTGTCTTCTCAGTCATGTTCTCCACATACAGAGAACATCAGTGCTACATGCTGAAGTTGTTAGAAATGTACCTGTTCCTTTGGCAAGCTTGTCAGCCAGTGCCAATTTTCCTCTTCCACTGAACTCGTCCCCTTGATCAATCAGAGCTTCCTTCACAGCCTCCTGTCCATACAGCACCACAACTCGCAGTGAGCCCAAGTATATTGTGAAAATCGGGCCATACTTCACACTGAGCTGTAAAAGATTAACACAAAGGACCAATACATTTTTACTAAATCCACTTAAGAATAAGAATGAGTATGGATCTAATTACAAACTGATGAGAGAACTCTCCTGCCAGTAAGGATTACACCCAAAAAGGAATATAGGCATCTAAATGCAAAATGTAGATCCTGAAAACCCCCAGCTAACCCTCTAGGCACCTTAACTCCCTCAGTGTCTAAGTTTCCACCCCTGAATTCCCTGAGGCACTTATAACATCTGTTGCTGGGCATGCACATGGCTACCTCAGTCCTTATGGCCAGTGCCTAACACATGCCCGAACCCTGGCTGGATCCTCAAATGCAGTGTTCTCTCCCTAGCTCATCTGGTCTGAAATCACACCTAATAGATTAGACCCCATACACTAGGAGCCAGAAGAGGAGAAGGAGGAGGTCCCTCCCCAACCCCCCCGCATCACTGTTAGTTTAGTGGGAATGGTAGTCACTTGGGATGTGGGAGAGCCGGGTTTAATTCCCCCCCATACCTGATGTGAAGAAGGGATCTGAAACCAGGTCTCCCTTCTCTCTGGAGTGTGCCCAGGCCTAAACCACCACACTATGGGTCATTCTGGAAAAGGACTTCCCTGTTGAAGCCGTTCCATTGCGTATCAATAAGTGAATTGTAATTGGAAAAGGAACATGGGTCTCCCACATCCTGGGCGAGCAGCCTAGGCCTAACCACTAGGATACAGAGTCAGTCTCACTGTCTCAGCTGCCAAGGAAAGGTAAGTCCACCAGAACACTGGGCCTGAGTCCTCCCATCAGGCAATTTCACCCCTGGGTGTGTGTGGAGGAGTGCCCTTCTTCTATCACTGTCCTTTCTGGATCTCCACCTGGGAGGATACATCAACTTTACAGAGCAGAGCAACAACCTAAGCCTTACCCTTGTCCTGTGAAGAAGGCAAGTATCATTAGATTAATTTTACAAGTGGGAAATACACAAAGAACTTCAATCGTTTCCCCAGGCACATACATGGCATCAATTGCAGACCTGGGACCAGAACCCAAGGCTGCTGTCTGCCATTTCCCTGCTCAACCCACCAGCCACACTCCTCACTGCAGGATAACCTGTAGAGGCTGAAGCACAACTGAGAGGCCGTATTCTGGTTTACCTGTGAATAAGACACATTATCATAAAAATAACATATTGCCAGAAACAGGTTGTATCTAGCATTCAAGACTATATATTTCTGGGGAAAAAATATTCAGCCTTAAACATGAGGAGTTGAGCCACTGCGCAAACCGCAGAAATTTCAGAGTTCTCTTTCCCCAGGCTCTGCTTAATGTCCAACTGAGCCGAAGCCCTGCATAAGGAGAAATCCTGCTTACCTCATATATAGATTGGGGCAAGTTCCTTTTATTCAGCTGTAGCGTGTTCCCTATGATGGGAAAAGCAACAGGGCCAGGCGGCAGCTTTCCACTTCCAGACATCTTTCTCCATGCTGAAAGGAAAAGAAGGCAAGAGACACAAATCACGAAGAAAACAGTTGTTGCTCCCAGAGGTTCCATTGCAAAATTATTCTGGGTTCTAACAGGGGGTTACTTTGACTTTCAGAACCCACCTTTTATATATTGTGTGGTGCAAAAGTAAAATGGCAAGTGAAAGCAATTAGCCAATTGCAGCTCTCAATTCTTCTGGGTCAACAAGATTATCTAGGGCTAACAAAGGTTACTGAATATTAACTAACTAGGAATGAACTCCTTCGAACCTTTCTTTGCCTCTTTCTTTGCTTCAGTGACAGAGCACAAAAATTAATCAGCACATGAAGGCTCTCCAAACTGCCTGAGTCAGGTGATAAGTGTGCCTGCAATTGGCAGAGGAAAGGGCAGAAGGGTCCTCACCAGGGCATCACCAGGGTCTTTTTCTGGGGGGAGTGCCAGGAGCAGCCCCACAGAACCCCTTGCAGGGGCATCTAAAAATTGCTTCTGAGAGTCAGACATCTGTGGCAGAGACCATCTACCAAAAAAAGTTATCTAGGGCCTCTTTACTGATTTCTTCTTCAGTTAAATATAGTTTAGATAAAACTGTAGAAATTGTTCATTAATATCTGACTGTGTTGAATATAAATTGTTGCTACTATCGTGAACAGCAGCAATCTTATTTCTGAAAGCCTTTTGCTTAAGTCTGTATGCCAACAGCTTTCCAGCCCTCTTGACAAATTCCCAGTAGTTTTGCTTCAAAGAGAATAAAGCAAAACTCAGCCTTTTGGCACAGAAGTTTGTTGATTTCATAGCTTAGATTGATGGGGGTTCTGAGTTTCTCTGGGGAAGGGGTAGAAACATAGTCTACATCCAAGGACTTAGTTTTCTTCACAAGGCTATCAAGTCTATATTCTCTCCATTTCTTTTTAAATGTGGTGTAAGAGATGAGGCAGCCTCTGATGAAAGCTTTAAAGGTTTCCCAAAGTGCAGCAGCTGATGATGGTATTTGTTTTTAGAAAAAAGTCTAACTCCTGCTTGATAGAGTTAACAAAAGTTGCATCAAACAGCAGAGAGGTATTTTAACTCCACGTTTTAGTTGCGGATACATCTCCTGGGGGCCTAAAAGACATACGTTTAGGAGCATGGTCAGATACAATAGTATCAATGTCACAATTAGTCACTGAATCGATCAAGTCTTGTGACACAAAGAAATAGTCCAATCCTGAGTATTTTAAATGAACTGCAAGGAAAAAAAAATACTATAGCCTCTGGCCATAGGATTACCCACTCTCCACATATCTTGTGAAGCTAAATCAACCATGCATGCATGAAGTACCTAACAAGTATTCCTTTTTACCACTGAATGCATTTTTTTTCTTTTAACAGGGTTATGAAAACCTTTTATATTCTAGGAGACTTATTTAATTATCACAGCCAATGTTGTTAAAATATACCAGAGAAAATATAAAGCCATTTTGTGAAAAAATAAAAAATTGCAAGTTTTCTAGGGCAGCAGACAGTTCTTATGTATCTGAACAGAAAAGTTAAATTATCCAGGGACAGGGTGTCACTTCCTAGTACATATTCTAAAAGGGTGAGAAGGAAATTCCAAGCAATCACAGTGTACTGGGAGCGGGGCAAAAAAAGGAATTAAATAAATTGGAAAACAAAACAGAAAAGAAAGAGAATGGAGAGAGACCTACACATTAGTACCATGCAATCAAAAAGAAGAATCTATTTAGACAGGCTAAAAACACACACTTCACACCCAGAGGAGGCGCAACCAGATCAGACGAAACTTGGAGATCCTCACAGCCAAATGTTACAACTACAGCATAGTAATCACCTACGATGAATAGAACCTTGATACATTACTCCATATGGAAGCACCATCTAAGAAAAAATTATATATGTATAATCACTAATCAAATGACGGATTTTACATCGATGCTCCTTTCCCATGAATTAAGGCAATAGGAAATAAATTGATAATAGCCCTTTAAGTCTTCAACCCCAATGAGAGAAAGAAAAAAAAGAAAAGGAACTATCATATCAACTAGCACCCGTCAACATCTTTAGAGCAGCCATATCAGATCTCAGAAAGCAGTACATAAATTTCATATGGCTGGATCATTCCATAGGGATCTCCTCTTGCAAGGGAGGACTGTGCAGATTTTTGAGGTATTTTTCTGTTTGAAGGGAACTGAATGACACTATCATAGAATCATAGAGGATTAGGGTTGGAAGAGACCTCAGGAGGTCATCTAGTCCAACCCCCTGCTCAAAGCAGGACCAACCCTAATTAAATCATCCCAACAAGGGCTTTGTCAAACCAGGCCTTAAAAACCTCTAAGGATGGAGATTCCACCACCTCCCTAGGTAACCCATTCCAGTGCTTCATCACCCTCCTAGTGAAATAGTTTTTCCTAAAATCCAACCTAGACCTCCCCCACTGCTACGTAAGACCATTGCTCCTTGTTCTGTCATCTGCCACCACTAAGAACAGCAGAGCTCCATCCTCAGGTAGTTGAAGGCTGCTATCAAATCCCCCCTCACTCTTCTCTTCTGCAGACTAAACAAGCCCAGTTCCCTCAGCCTCTCCTCGTAAGTCATGTGCCCCTGCCCCTTAATCATTTTTGTAGCCCTCCGCTGGATTCTCTCCAATTTGTCCACATCCTTTCTGTATCAGGGGGCCCAAAACTGGACGCAGTACTCCAGATGTGGCCTCATCAGTGCTGAATAGAGGGGAATAATCACCTCCTTCAATCCGCTGGCAATGCTCCTACTAATGCAGTCTAATATGCTGTTAGTCTGCTTGGCAACAAGGGCACATTCATATCCAGCTTCTCCTCCGCTGTAATCCCCAGGTCCTTTTCTGCAGAACTGCTGCTCAGCCAGTTGGTCCCCAGCCTGTAGCAGTGCCTGGGATTCTTTTGTCCTAAGTGTAGGACTCTGCACTGGTCCTTGTTGAACCTCATCAGATTTCTTTTGGCCCAATCCTCCAATTTGTCTAGGTCACTCTGGACATTATCCCTACCCTCTAGCATCTCTACCTTCCTCCCCAGCAAAGTATCATCTGCAAACTTGTTGAGGGTGCAATCCGTGCCATCATCTAGATCATTAATGAAGATGTTGAACAAGACTGGCCCCAGGATTGACCTCAGGGGCACTCTGCTTGATACCAGCTGCCAACTAGACATTGAGCCGTTGATCACTACCCACTGATCCCAACGATCTAGCCAACTTTCTATCCACCTTATAGTCAGTTCATCCAATCCATACTTTTTTAACTTGCGGGCAAGAACACTGTGGAAGACCATATCAAAAACTTTGCTAAAGTCAAGATGTAGCACGTCCACCGCTTTCCATATCCACTGAGCTAGTTATCTCATCATACCTCTGAACTATCTTCTTGCCATTCTCAACATGGAGCATTGCTGGGTATTTTAAAAAATATTTCAAGTCCACCTTTCTGGCCAATTGTTCACTTGGTGAAAGCAGCCTTCTTTGCAACCATGTCATGGGCATAATTTTGAAAGAGTAGTACTCTCATTGCTTGTTCTCCTGATAGCAGCTCCTTTTTCCCTCTGGATTTCTGTAATGTAAGCTCCTTAGTAGCAAACTTCATGAACTTCACAATCAGTGCTCTTGGGCAACCTCCTGGAGCTGGCTTGGGGGCAAGGGCCTGTGTGCCTGTTCTATATCAAAACAAAAATCTACTGGCAGATCCAACAACTCACCTAGCAATGTAGGGACAAATTCAGAGGGTTTCTCTATTCACTCAGGGACACCCATAACTCTGATATTACATTGTCGTAAGTGGATTTCTAGGTCAATTAGCTTGGTCTCCACGTTCTTGTTACCATTACAGTTCTTCATAATACATAATTTGTTCTCTTTAAAATCATCTTCCACTCCAGAAATTCTGGGTTCTGCTTCACCCATTGATGTGGAGAGAGCTTGTCGTGCACTTTGAATCTCAGTCATGATGGCCTGAAGGGTGTAAACTGTAGATTTAATTTGAAGAGTATTTGTGGCCACTGGCTGTAGTACAGCCATCAGTTGTGCTCCATCAAGCTCACACACCATTTTGTCTGTAGTAGGGAGGGAGGCAGATCTCTTCTATTTTTTCGTTTTCTTTTTTTTTTTTTTTGTGCTTTCAGGTTCGGAGAGGAAGATGCGGAGCTAGAGGCAGGATGAGGGGTTCTCTAGTCAGGGACAATATTTCTTGAGGTTGGGTGATGGGGTTTAGGAGACAAAGTTCGGGGATTCCCTGTGGGCTGCTTTGGAGCTGAAGCAACCTGCATCCACCTTGCTCACGGTGCCTCTGGTGTCCAGTTTTCTCTTCTCGGAATACCCATCAGTTTGCTGATATCATCCATCACTGAAATGTGGCTGATTGTGGGCAGTGATCTAAACATAGGCTCACAGCGCCATCTAGAGTTCCCTCTCTTACCACCTCCCTACTTCATGTCATCTCTGGACACAAAGCCCACAATTACACCAGCTTTTTTGCCTCTGCATCCATACTGCAGACTCAGGTCCATTTTGCTATTTCCATCATTTTTAGTATAATAGAATCATAAGACCAGCAGGGACCTTGAGTGGAAGGGATAGCTCAGTGGTCTGAGTATTGGTCTGCCAAACCCAGGGTTGTGAATTCAGTCCTTGATGGGGCCATTTAGAGATCTGGGGCAAAAGTCAGTTTGGGGATTAGAGTAGATAATCTCCTGAGGTCCCTTCCAACCCTAATATTCTATGAGGTTATCTAGTCCAGTCCCCAGCACTCATGATAGGACTAAGCATTATCTAGACCATCCAACAGGTGTTTGTCTAATCTGCTCTTAAAAATCTCCAGTGATGGGGATTCCACAACCTCCCTAGGAAATTTATTCCAGTGCTTAACTACCCTGACAGGAAGATTTTCCTGATGTCCACTCTAAACCTCCCTTGCTGCAATTTAAGCCCATTGCTTTTTGTCCTATCCTCAGATATTAAGAAAAACATTTTTTCTCCCTCCTTGAAACAACCTTTTATGTACATGAAAACCTCTTATGTCCCCCATCAGTCTTCTCTTTTCCAGACTAAACAAACCCATTTTTTTCAATCTTCTCTCATAGGTCATGTTTTCTAGACCTTTAATCAGTTATGTCGCTCTTCTCTGGAGTCTCTCCAATTTGTCCACATCCTTCCTGAAACGTGGCACTCAGAACTGGACACGGTATTCCAGATGAGCCCTAATCAGCACAGAGTAGAGCAGCAGAATTACTTCTTGTGTCTTGCTTGCAACACTCCTGCTAATACATCCCAGAATGATGTTTGCTTTTTTTGCAACAGCATTACACTGTTGACTCATATTTAGCTTGTGGTCCACTATGATCCCCAGATCCCTTTCCATGGTACTTCTTCTTAGGCAGTAATTTCCCATTTCATTTGTGTGCAACTGATTGTTCCTTCCTAAGGGGAATACTTTGCATTTGTCCATATTGAATTTCATCTTATTTACTTCAGATCATTTCTCCAATTTGTCCAGATCATTTTGAATTTTAATCCTATCCTCCAAAGCACTTGCAACCCCTCTCAGCTTGGTATTGTCTGCAGACTTTATAAGTATACTCTCTAAGCCAGTGGTGGGCCGCATGCAGCCCATCAGGGTAATCCCGGCGGCTCGGCGCTTCCTGCAGATCCCAATGGCCGGAAATGGTGAACTGCGGCCATTAGGAGCTGCGGGGCAGCTCAACGTCAGCAAAATGTCTTGTGGCCCACAATCAGATTACCCTGATGGGATGCATGCGGCCCATGGGCTGCAGGTTGCCCACCACTGCTCTGTGCCATTATCTAAATCATTGATGAAGATATTGAACAGAACCAGACCCAGAACTGATCCCTGTGGGACCCCACTCGTTATGTCCTTACAGCATGACTGTGAACCACTGATAACTACTCTCTGGGAATGGTTTTCCAACAAGTTTTACACCTACCTTAGTTGCATCTAGGTTGCATTTCCCTAGTTTGTTTATGAGAAGGTCATGCAGGACAGTATCAAAAGCTTTACTAAAGTCAAGATATACCACATCTACTGCTACCCCCATCCACAAGGCTTGTTCCTTACTGAGTATCTCCAACCACTACCTGTATTTTGGAGTCTTTCCTCCCAGGTGTGTTAGTCTGTAACTGTGCTCAAATGAAAATGGAACTGGCCACTAAGGGGTAGAGCTCAGAACAGAACCCCCATTTTTGGTGTGGCCCCTCCCCCGAGATATGGCTTAACCTTCCTCCCTCCCTTTTCTCTCCCTCCTGCTTGCTTTCACCAGTATCTGATGTGACTTCTCCCCTCTCCTGACGTGGGTTAGCTGCTGGGTCCTTTGCTGCTGCCACTGCCTGTTGCCTCCTCTCAAGTGACTTTGCACTGTTCCAGGGTGGTGTCCCTTGACAAGCTCAGCGACCACGCTAACAGCTGGCAAGACATGTAATGACCGGTACACAAGGGACAATGAGGTAAATAGCACAAACCCCAGTGATAGGATGACACACCAGGAATAGCAACGAACGGAGGAGGGTATTACTGGGAACAGGAAGATAGGATCTGGGCAAGGCCGAGGTTCAGGTTAACTGAAAAGTAATAAACATTTATAAATAGGCCCCACCCCTCACACTCACAGACTCCTCCAATCCCACCTCTCTCCCTGGCACTTTCCCCAGGCAGGGAGCACGGCTGGGGTGGCATGTCCTGAGACGGAGAGGTGCAACTCCGTGGCAGCGGCCAGCTTAAATAAAAGTCCCCTTACTACTTCTTCACTACTGGGTGGGCAGAGTCCTCTCCCAACTCAGCCAGCCTGTCTGACCTGGAACCCTCCTGCGGCCTGGCTCAGATCTTTCGCCTCTGGTCCCTGGGCATGCAGACTGGAAGCTGCCTGATCCCCGCAGCCAAACTCTTAGAGTGGTGCAAAAGTTCCTCCACAGAGAGGGGGAATTCAGCAGGGACTCCCTGAGCCATTCTGACTCTCTTCCAGCTTCCAAGCTGACACTCCATCCTGTTTTCTGTGTCTTTAAAATTAGGCTGTCCCCTGCGCAGCTAAGTGCCTGGGGGCTGTGCAGCCCTGGCTTCTCATTGGTCCAATGGGCTGCTTAAGCAGCTCACCCCAAGCAGAAGTCTGCGTATAGTCCCAAGCATAGGTTTCTACCATCTAGTTCCTTCTACCTCCACCCTGATCTTCAAGCATTCTTAGAATGGGGTCAAAGGACATCAGTAGCCATCTTATTTATAGCAGCATTGCCCATCTCAAGAGATCAAACACCATGCATATTTGGGGTTGGGAAGGAATTTTCCTCCAGGGAAGATTGGCAGAGGCCATAGAGGTTTTTCACCTTCCTCTGCAGCGTGGGGCACGGGTCACTTGCTGGAAGATTCTCTGCAACTTGAGGTCTTTAAACCACAATTTGAGGACTTCATTAACTCAGACATAAGTTAGGGGTTTGTTCCAGGAGTGGGTGGGTGAGATTCTGTGGCCTGAATTGTGCAGGAAGTCAGACTAGATGATCATAATGATCCCTTTTGACCTTAAAGTCTATGAATCAGACACCCAAAAACAATTAAACTGGCCCTAAAAATTATGAAGTTTTTTTTTTAAGTTTATATTGGGGGATGGGTTGTTTTTTCCTATCCATTGATAGTTTAATTCCCCCCGTCCCTCCCAGGTGAGTGTGTCTGTCACAATCACTGTTGTTTGGATGAGGTGTTTTGAACCCTTCCTGCAGGAGTGCTCACCCCATATCTGCCCTGCCCCTGTCCAGCAATGAATTCTGCCTCAGCCTCTCAGCACAGCCCCCTCTATCCCCCACCTCAGCCCATCTCCCTCAGTCCTGACCTGGTGGGGAAAGGAAGGGAAATGTAGAGAACAAGTTGTGTCACCTTCAAAATTCCATCTCATGGCTACTCCTGGGGTGTTACTGCAGCCTCCTGCCCTTTACAGGCTCAGTCAAACTCCTTGTGAATTGCCCCGTCTCTACAACGTGCTGAAGCAAAGCCCTGAATCAGAACTCCAGGAATGTTTGGCTCCAGGCCTGGATCCAAAGTTGGCAGCTCAGGCCCATTTCTACGGAACAGAGGGCACCATGTTGTGATGGTGGCAGTTTGATTTTAAATTCCTTCCCCCAAAGGATTAGTTTAATATTCAGAGGGGTTTAATATTTGAAGATGATCTTTAAAGAATACACATTTATTAAACTAATATATGTTTGTGATTCTGCCACCATATTGGATATGATGCCGCAGGGAGATTTTCCTTGGTGAAGCCTGACATTTTTTGGACAGGACTTTGTGAGACATTGGAAAGGGAGCCTGGTGGGGGGCTTTCCACTCAATTATAATTCAGAGTGTTTCTGATGTGCAGGAAGAAATCAGCGCAATAGTATATGGATAGTCGATGGATAACGCTGTGGTAGTTAAATTAAGCATATATTCTCTTTGACTTCAATTCTGCTCACTTGAAGATCCACAGCCCTGTTCAGTGGGGGTGCACAAAAGAAGAGAAGCCAGAATTCCGCACTAGTTTTGCTGATCATTTGGAAGCATGTCATATAAGAGGAGCTTGGAATGTGTGTTTTGATGGTGAATGATCATTACCGTAATCCAATCTACGTAGAATGACTGGTCTTATTAGAACCAGGGTAAAAGCCTTGCAGAGATTGGGAAGAGCAGCTGGATGGCTGCAGCAGATCAACAGAACTTCTTTACTAAGGGATAAAGCATCGTTTAGACTTGCTTATAACATCAGATGGCACTGTGGTAAAGAAGGAAAATTAAGTTTAGGGCTCAGTGGGAAAGAATCAACATCAGAAACAACTCAGGATGGGTGAAAAAAAAGTAAGATACAAAAATAAAAGCCCAGTTCTGCAGCCTTTACTCTCATCAGCAGTCCTATTGACTTAAATAATTCTCAGGTGTAGTCCCATTGAACATAAGAACAGTCATACTGGGTCAGAGCAAAGGTCCATCTAGCCCAGTATCCTGTCTTCCAATAGTGGCCAATGCCAGGTGCCCCAAAGGGAATAAACAGAACAGGTAATCAGCATATAATAAAATAAACAGAACAGGTTTGACGTCCCTATCCTCCATGAATTTATCTAGTTCTTTTTTCTACCCTGTTATATTCTTGGCCTTCATAATATCCTCTGGCAAGGAGTTCCACAGGTTGACTGTGCGTTGTGTGGAGAAATACTTCCATCTGTTTGTTTTAAACCTGCTGTCTATTAATTTCATTTGGTGACCCCTATTTCTTGTGTTATGCGAAGGAGTAAATAACACTTCTTATTTACTTTCTCCACACCAGTCATGATTTTATAGACCTCTATCATATCTCCCCTTAGTTTCTTTTCCAAGATGAAAAATCCCAATCTTATTAATCTCTCCTTATATGGAAGCTGTTCCATACCTCTAATCAGGCCTAAATTCTGCTCACAAAAGAGGTATTGGGGAAAGGCAGTGGATGCCAATGAGATGGATAAAATAATCTCCCATGCAATTCTTTTTCAGCCTGTTTCAATTAGAGCATATTTATTTGTAAGACAAGATGAGGTTTGGGGGATAAAAATGTCTGCAGTCTCCTCTCCTCAGCGTATTGTACAGTAGCTAGCACATGCCAAGCTAAGCTTCCAAAATGGTACACTGGAAATGAACTACCACAAAAATCAACTGAAAACATACTCAGCTTTTGTCAAGAATAGAGTCACATCTGAGAACACTGTAGGGTTACTATACCTGGCTGGGGTGGGAGCCATTATATATTAATTTTTATGGTATTACAATTAATTTTGTTAAATCCCAGTTACTTACAAAGCCGGGTTATTTATCTGTCTCTGTTACAATACAGTGAGTTAATTTCTGTATTAATGAATCCAGGACCAGAGACAACAAAATTCATGCACTAGTCTAGCACACTGTGGTGGCTTTTCACGGTCTTTATCGAGGCAAAACACAGAGCTGGTATGGTTTTGGTCTATTTGACACAAAACTCGTCACTAGAGTTATATCAATGTCCTTGGGGTCAACGAGAGGCTTCAAAGTAAAATTCTGCAAAATTGTTGTCAGTATCAAAAATATCTCCATCCGAGCCAGACCCTCTCCCACGCAAATCCGCTTCCCTGCAATGAAAAAGGAATATTGAGGAGATGCAGGAGATCTTTCTTTGCAACACATGTTATATATTGTTACAATGAAACTAAACCTCGGGATTAAAGTTAGATGCACAGAGTGATTCAAGGTAACGACCTGGAGGATATTGGCCATTTCTCAGAGTTCAGGAAGGTGTGAAAGTGTTTGGGGGCTTTAGAAGTCTTTCACTCATTGTTTTAAAGGCTGAGCTCCATATAATAAGTGGCCTTTTAAAAACCAATATGTGGAGACCAGTGGGCAGATGTGGAGTTTGATAATAGTTAATGCAGGTCCTGTGCCAGTTAATACGTTTAAGGGAGGAATTAAGAGATAGCGAGGCGTAGGCATGCTGAGTAGCAGAATGGAGGAGAACAGCATACAGGGTTTATTAACAGAGTGTTGGGATTTTCATTGATTGGAGTAAAGTTAAAAAGTTAAGCAGCTCCTACTGATCTCTCTCCAGGTGACTATGCAGATGGCTTCTTCCCTGTAACATGTTACTCCCTTCAATTTTACTTTTGCATGCACATTCAATCACAATTTGTCCACGGTGGGCTGACACAGACAGACAAAGGAAGATGTGAAATTGCCAGGCAGAGTTGAGAGTAGTGCATATTCAATTAGTTAAAAAAGAGACTGGAGACGGACAGATGCTTCGCTGTTGTGAGAGGCTCTGCTTCAGGGATGGCCCGAAAAGGCTCTGCAGACTACAATTTGAGAACTCTTTGTATACTCAAGACAAAGCTAAGAGAGAATGGTCTGGGACCTGAAACAAACATGGCTTTTTTACCTGCAGAAAAAGGAATGAAGAAGTCACTCTTCCTAAAGGCACCATTTTCATCCAAGAAATGTCCTGGGTTAAATTGCTCTGGCTTTGGAAATTCTCTGCTGTCATGTAGGACCGATTGCAGGGCGGGGAATATAGTGGTGCCCTGAATTAGCAAACACAGACAAAGAGAATTAAAGTGGACACTGTCCAAAGCAGAGAAGCCTCCAGAATTCACTGGGCTGGGCAGTGGGACATGTTTTTCTTTCCTTCATTTTCCTGCATCTCCAAGAACCAGAACCAGAAATATTAAAATTCCATGAGAAAAGGTAAGCCCATCAAATGGGAGCCCACCTTCAACAAGAAGATCCTGGAATCTCATAGTTTCTACATCAAGGAGGTTTGGAAAAGTCTGGCTAAGATCCAGAAGTGTTAGGTGCGTCTCTCAGCTGCTATTTGGAAGCATTTGACATTCCCTTGTCTTTATAATTTAGTCATTGCACCAATGGTTTCCCCATCACTATTTATAAAAAATAAAATATAATAATAAATAAAAATAATAATAATTAAGCTAAAAAGACCTATACATCTCACAGTGTAACTCAGTTAGCAACCTAGAACATGGTCACTGTGAATTGTGATTAACACATCATCAGGACTAAATCTTGGAGGAGAGATGGAACCAGCTCAGAAACTGACCTCCCAAAAGAGGTTCAAAAAAAGAAGGAAAGCTTTGCACAGCCTGCTTGGTATCTATTCTATATCTAAAAGTTTGAACTGGGCTCTAAGCCTATCTTCTGTAAGGAGAGCTGAGCCTGTAGAATGCAGGGTTCTGTTCTTCATGCCGATAACAACTGGAACGTTGTTGGTAACTGTGAAAAACATGTCATACTAAAATCAGAGCAAACATTTCTATTGTGAATAAGTCAAAACTGTATAGTGGAAAAGGCGGAAGATCGGGCCCTCTCACAGAAACATTGAGAACTAACCTTGGGGATAATATATTCTCTGAAATGAGTGTCTCTCGTCACTGCATGTGGGACACCTATCGGGACAATGTTAGCAGTTCTCTGCACCTCGTGTATCACAGCATCTGTGTAGGGCATATGGCTTCGGTCTGCCATGCAGGGGCTTCGGCTTCAGCCAACCACATGGTCAATCTCTTCATGAACTTTCTCTGTCATCAAATGAACAAGGTTAACAATAAAGCTAAAGAACAGGACTCCCATAATTTTGCTTCCATTCTGTTACATAGTCAGAAATGCACACAATTCAGCAGATACATGTTGGGAATATAACGAGTTATAACAATATAACAGTTTTGGGTTACAAAAACCATTGTATATGGTATTGAGGATAAAATGCCAATAATGTAACTATTAGGGCAGTGATATGGTTCATAACTGGTTATGTTATAAAAGAGCACAATGTGATGTTATCACCAGAGCATATATCTAACTGCTGTGCAAGAGATTGCGGCCTAAAATCCCCCACAAACTCCAGTCAATCATCCACATGAGCTTGGAGGAAGCCCATGAGGTGGGAATTAGCACTGGATATTAGCCGGGTATTGATAAATCTCTAACACTTGCCTTTATTTGAGGGGAGGGTCTGGCACTCTGTATCTGTATGAAATTCGGAGATTTTGCTCTATGGTTGTTATTGAAATATGTTGTACACTTGAGAGTCATCCACTGCCAGTTCTCCAGTGACAACAAAGCAGGGGATCCGCTCCCAGGAGGGTGTTAAATTACCATTAATCAGCGGGGGGACTTTTAAACAAGAGATGTACAGTGCTGTAAGCAGGGGTGAAAGTAATTTACAGGACTTACCGGTACTGCTGGAGTCTTGAGGGGGGTGTGGCCTCATCTGGAAGAGGCGTGGCCTCTCAAGATTTAAAGGCCCGGGGGCACCAGCTTTGGCTGGGAGCCCCAGAGCCTTTAAATCAACTAGGGGATCCCAGCTGAAGACGTGGCTGGGAGCCTCCTCTCGGGCTCAGGGGCAAATTAAATGGCCCAGGGCTCCTGAATCCGGGGAACCTTGAGTTTTGTGAGTCTGGAGCAGGGATTTAAAGGGTCCAGAGCTCCTGCTGCTGAGGGGAGCCCCGAACGCTTTAAATCCTGGCTCCAGCCCAGCCGCCAGCTGGGATTCAAAGGGCTCTGGGCTGCCCGCAGCCGCAGGGAGCTCTGAGCCCTTTAAATCCCAGCCCCAGCCCGGCCGCCGGAGCCACAGCCGGAATTTAAAGGGCTCTGGGCTGCCCGCAGCTGCAGGCAGCCCAGAGCCCTTTCAATCCCCACCGTGGAAGCCGGTGCAGTCCAGCACGGCGTACTGCCTCTTGCCGGTACATCGTACCGTACCGGCTTACTAAGAGAGCTGCACAAGCATCACACAATGGGGGATTGCTCCACTCTGTGACTCAGCAAAGCCCACCAGGACATATCTGAGCTAGTATTTTCCAGGCACACAGAGTGCGGATACAAAATAGGGGACAGTGGCATCATGCTTTTGCCTTTTTTCTCCCCTACCTAGACTGGAAGCAACAAGAATACTGGGAAGACCAAGCCTTGAACTGAGGAGACTGGTCCCAGGTTAAAAGGGAAGCCTGTGAATTAAGGATTGTAACATACCTGCAGCATCCAGTAGGGTGAGAAAAATGGCTTGATCCAAATGCTGCAGAGTCTAAAAAGGTTCAAGATTTAGACTGTGTGCTTAACTTTTATTTTCTTTGGTAATTCTCTCTGACCTTTTGTGCCTGTCACTTATAGTCACTTAAAATCTATCTTTCTGTAGTTAATAAACCTCTTTTATATTTTACCTAAAACAGTGTGTTTTGGTTGAAGTGCTTGGGAAATCTCAGCTCAGTTTACAAAGGCTAGTGCATGTCCTCTCCACATCAAGGAAGAGGTGGACTGGATAATGAACTTACACTGGTCAGGCTTCTGACCATGACAAGACGGTACAGCTCAGGGGTACAAGGCTGGGGGCTTGGGAGATTTGCTGGTGCCTTTCTCTGTGTGATTCATGAATGGCTCAGGGAACATTCATGCAATTTACTTAGGTGTGGGGTTCCACATGCTGTTGTACTCAGTGATAACAGCTCATGAAGGGGTTTGCTGCCTATCTCTAGCAAAGCATTATGAAAGACAGCCCAGGCTGGAAAGTTAAGGGGGGAACAATGGTACTCCAGTTACAGGTTGTACCGCAGGGATCCTGTCAGGGAGGGGGCCACCTGACAGCCCTGGAATACGAAGGCTCCTGTTACTCATAAACCAGGCACCTTCTTGTCAGTGGTAGCACAGGCTTCTCCTGCACAAACACACACACTTTCTCCCAGCCCAAAATCCTTAGCTTGGACTGGGAGGTGAGAAAGGAATCCAGTCACAATGACTTACTCAGGCTGAGGACCCTGTGCTGAAATCACCCATGAGGAGGTTGAGTAATGACAGTTGTGATGGTGCTTTTCAAATGTGGACACTTGTCTACGCAAATTGAACTAAAACACCCATCCCCAAACACATCTCAGTTTCACATAAACCAGCGAACAGCTTGCACGCAGCGGTAACGTCAGTTACTTCCAGCCCAAGCCAGATTTGATCTGATGACTTAAGGGACAGGGGTCTGCATCCATTAGAGATCCCTTGAGCCATGTAATCCCCTCATCTCTCCAAGATTTAAAATTGTGTGTGTCTGTACAGTACCTTCTATTTCTGGGTATTTCAGAAGAATCAGGAGCGCATATCTCAGGGTGGTGCTGGATGTTCCCGTTCCAGCCAAGAATAAATCCAATGTGCTTCTTACCAAGTTATCAGTGTTAAATTCCGACTGGCTGTTTTGACGTTCCTGCAGAGAAACTTGTTATGGTTGTTTGATCATTGACTGTAAGAGAAGGGATCTATTCATACAGGCCCAAAGTCTCTCAGCTTCTACCTGCTCTGTGTCCCACCTGCCATCTTTATAAAAATCCTTATAAAAAATAGGCCACAACCATGAAGATTGCAGTAGCACTGCAGGGATGTTTTGGGTCATTGCTGTGGAAACACATGGTCTTTTCTATTAGAGGAGAATTGGAGCTTTACTTTTACCTGGCTAATTTTCATCTGTATCTTTAACTGTTGTTGTTGATTCCCTTTGCTTTCATATTTTGTTTGGATGGGCAGCACTAATGCCCTTGAAAACTTTGAACCAGAAAGAAAACCAAATGTCTAACCAATTTTTAGCCTTGGAGCCAGAAGGACTGAGTCTGATGCTCCAAAGGAAGTGAGATCCCCACTGAAAATGCAGATGGCCTGGCTACCTGCTGACCGAGGGCTGCAGTGGAAGAATACCTAATAGGCTGTTGCTGTAAAATATTGCAGGAGATTAGCAGGAGGGGTTTCCAAAAAGCTGGTAATAAGTTAGGTCTGTGGGTGTGGGCATAGGAAGCCATTAGAAACTGGTTTCTCCTGCTAATCCCACTGATGCTAACACATACCAGTAAAAGTGCTTCTGTCCACCTTATAAATAAAATCTTTTCAATGGCTAACCTCCAACAGAGCTAATGTACACATTGCCAAGTGCTGTTGATACCTGCTTTGGGTGCTTTGTCCTTTTAAGACATATCTACACTGCAATTAAAAATACACGACTGGCCTGGGTCAGCTGACTCGGGCTTGTGGGGATCAGGTTGAGGGGCTATAATATTGCAGTGTAGGCATACTGGCTTGGGCTGCAGCCCAGGCTCTGAGACCCAGAAACATCTACACTATTCACACAAATGAGGTGAGCAGGGCTTGGCTTTTAGAATGTAAGTTCCAGGGGCAGAGACCAGGTCTGCCTTTGGGTCTTATACAGAGTGATAAATACCAACGATAGGTATAATCCACTCCACAGCAAAGGGGAAGGGCGGCTGCCCTCACTTACCTGTTCCATTTTGATGAGGAAAGCATCAATGAAATCTCGAGGGCAGCTAAGATCCAGAGACTCTTTGTGCATCTTCACCCTCTCCAGAACAAACCTTTCAAATTCCTCCGCATTTTTAATTAACAGCTGGTGAGGCCCAGGGATATAATCCATGAGAGTTGGGAAAAAATTGTACAGCTAGAATGATGGAAGGAAAAGCACATCTTGGTTTATCTGGACACAACAAATCATCAGTTGACTCAATTGACTCAGTTACAGCAGCACAATACAATACTTCTGTAGCAAATGGATTCTAAAGAACTTCCCCAGCTTCACTAACTCATTCTACTCAATACACACCTATTCCTCACATAAACTGCAGTGACACTCAGTTCTATTCACTACAATAATCTCCATTATTTCCAATGCAACAGCATCACCAATACAAACATGTTGTTCTTGAAAATCACAATAAAGTTCCCAAACCTAACTCAGAATACAGATTTTCGTAGGCAGTAATAAAACATTATTGACTATACAAGTAAAAGATATCTTAGTCTTCCTCCAGTTGGAGTGAGGGGGCCAAATTCTCTGCTGCTGTAACTCTGTTGATTTCCACTGAGTTTGGCTGTTGTGCATTTGGTGAGGTTTTCAGCAATGGGATATGTGAGTGGCTGTGTACCGGAAATGAAAAGGAGTTTGCTTTGCGGGTGAGGAATGCAACCACATTCAGATACTTCATTGTGAATATACTAAGGCATGTGAATTGCAATGGTTTGGATGCTAATGTTTTAATTAGCAATTTCCTTGATTTTTACCAATAGTGTTGAAAGGGAATGTCCTTAAGCAAACATAATTCTGAGCAAATGAAGTGTTTTGTGCGGGAATTTAAATTATCCTCAAAAACAAGTTTGAGGCTGGGACTGGTAATAGCTGCAGCCTAATGAGGAGAATAGGAACATTATGAGAATCTGAATAATAATTTAAGGAAAAGTAACAGTGAAAGAAAGAAATCTCTGTACCTTCCCGCATTACAAAGGAGAAGAGTGGAAAAAAACCACTGAACACACCTGTGCCAGGAAAGAGCGAAGGAGTTCATTGTTTTCCTGTGTGAGATTAATTATTGTCAGAAACTTCTGGTCTTCATAGTCAAACCGGTCCCCAAAGACAATGGAACAGATGATGTTGGAGACAGCATGGGTGAGAGGGATGGTGGGGTCAAAGGGTCGCTCTGCAATAAAACCAAACCAGAGTCCAGTTTTTAATTCAGTATTTTCACCTACAGCATCACATCCATTGATGTTACTGGGACGTTCTGGATGTCCTGGCCACAGGCCAAGAGGGTAGTCCCTAACATTCATTGGAGAGGAAGAGTTATGGTCTCACAGTTCCAGGGTAAGCTGGGCTTTAGACCCCTTTCAGTCCTGCTCAAGAGCCCCCCTCAGATGACAGGCCTGAGTTCCTGTCCCTCTCTGAATGGGAGGAACTCCTCAGTCCAACCACCCGTGGACTGAATATCTGGGCGGCAGGCTCATTACTTCCCAACTATGGTAGCATGACAGGTTGCTCTGTGCTGGGCACCCGTGAGCCCTTTCCCTCCACGGACCTATGACCAGCAGGGGATCAAAGTGACTCAGAAACAATTTCTCCAAAACTAAATTTATCCTCCCAAAGGTATGCAGCACACAGAGCAAAAACTAGAAACAATAAAGGCTTCTACACACATTCCTTTTACCTAAACAATCTTTCCTTGCAAGCTTTGGTAAGTTCCATTCAGCTCAGTTACCTCCATCTCACTCAACCCCCTTCCTGCGTGGGTGAAAATCCATAAGGTTTTAGTTTCCCTGTTGGATGCTAGTTTCTGTCCAGGAAGAGAATACTTTCTAAATAGCTGAAGCTATGCTGGGGGTGTTCTCAGATTAACAGCTTCTCAATTATTACCCTTGGCATCCTCTCTGACCGTACTTATCCTTGCCATTATTTCATTTCCTCTTAGCGTACCCCTTTCAGCCTTCTTTTATTTAATTCAGTACAGCCAGGCAGGATAATATCATACAGCTAAACTGAGGTAAACAAGCTATTTATGAAAAATAACACAGCTATTTCCTTCATTCTCCACATAGGGCTTCCCCAATGCTATCTCTGTAAATTTATATTAAATAATTATCCCCATTTTGCTGGGAATCAGTTTTCACTCTGTCTCCTCTGCCGCTCTCTGCTTGACACACACTGATCTAACCAGGGACCATGGGTCCCTCTCTGAGTGACACCTGCCACAGGCCTGACAGACAGTATTCCTTTCAGAACAGGATCCTGCATTCAGAAGATTCTGCCTGAGCCATTGCTTATCACATCATCACAAACTCCTACAATGCAGTGAGACCTATACAATATTCAAGGGAATTGTCTACAAGACTTCACCTATCTGACCTGAGACCACATTGCACAGGAAGAACATCCAGAAGCAGCATTTTCTCCATGCAGTGTGTTCCTGCCTCACAGCAGACTTCTGCTCATGTCCCTCACCCAGGCAGATTTCTTTTAGATCATTATCTACAGGAGTAGCTGCCCCTGGCTCAGGATACACAAGTGGCAACAGCAGGAAAGTGGCTCTCTCTTGTGTTTGTATCATGGGTGGGGAAGGTTCTCCATGCGTTCTCCTCTCACACACACAATTCAGCCAGATGGAGAGTCAACTTCATTTTAACTGTTGCACTGTATATTGCAAGAAGCGGGATGGTCTTGTGGTTAAGGCAGTGGCCTGGGTCTTAGGAAATCTGAAGACAATGCCCAGCTCTGACACAAACTTCCAGGTGTGACCTCGAGCAAATCACATAATCTCTCTGTACCTCTGTTCCCCATCTCTAAAAGAGAGAAAATAATTCTTCCTTTCTCCACTTTTTCATTTTCATGTGTATTTAACATGTACGTTGCTTGGGGCAGGGACTGTCTCCAACTGTTTGTTAACACAACCTACTGGCAAAGGAGCCCTAGTCTTGGCTGGGACCTCTAGAAACTAATAGAACACAAATAAATAATAAAATAATATTCATCACTTAGAAAGCACTGTAAATTTACACAGTGATTGCAAACGTTCCTCAGGAGGCCATCCCCGTACAACGTAGGTGCCAGACTTGTATCAGACATCTAGCAGAGAAGAAAATCAGAATAAGGAAGCTGTAGGCCTGGGTGTCTTAATAGCCCAACACACTGAAGATAAACTAATCCACTCTAACATGGTTCACTGTGTTAGCTCCTGCCTACTCTGGATAAATATTTTCCATTTGCCCATTGGCCACAGATCAGAGGGTAGAAAACATGGGAAATAATAGCCAGGAAAGGTCATCTCAGGAACTTTTGTCACATATTTTTCTTTTAAATTAACAGAGGCTATTATATGTGCAGCTAATGGCTTGAGTTATAAGGTGTTTGAACCAAAGTTAGTATCACAAAATAAAGGAAGACAAGAGTCTTTAGCTGACTCCTCAATTCCTGACATACAGGCAGCAAATCCCCACCGTGTGTGTTTCTGAGCCTTGCAATCAGAAAACGGGCTTCCTCTTGGATTCGTTCCTCAACGCTTTTCTTCCCCATCCCAAAGTTTCTCAAGGTGGTGAGGGCAAATCGGCGAAGCTGCTTCTACCGTTCCCCATTGCTGAAAATAATGCCTGGAAAAGGGAGGAGAACAGGAATGAAAGGAAGGCGTGGGGTGGGGGAGAAGACTTAATTTGCTAAATTTCTAACCTAAGGAAACATTTGTTATTGAAAGGTTCAACATGAATGCAAACATTATTGTATGCGTGTTCCACTGGAGACACTACATTACACTGATATGTGTATGTAACTCAAAATCCCACACATTAATCTCATTGCTGTTTATAGAAATTATGAACAAAAAAAATAATTCCATTGGTTGCCTTACCCAATGGCTGTATTTTGTTCTCCAACACAGTGTAAACTGTCACAGTAATTAGAGCAAAGTACATATACTGATACCATGTAAAAATAAGAAATACATTGGGACATAAATAGATGGGTAAAGTTAGTATCCTTCAAAGAACAGAGCTAAGTGAAACATAAGCTGTCTTCTCAGTCATGTTCTCCACATACAGAGAACATCAGTGCTACATGCCAAAGTTGTTAGAAATGTACCTCCTCCTTTGATAACCTTGTCAGCCAGTGCCAGTTTTCCTCTTCCACTGAACTCATCCGCTTGATCAATCAGAGCTTCCTTCAAGGCCTCCTGTCCATACAGCACCACAACCCGCAGAGAGCCCAAGTATATTGTGAAAACCGGGCCATACTTCACACTAAGCTGTAAAAGATTAACACAAAGGGCCAATGCATTTTACTATAGCCTTTTCAGAATAAGAATGAGAGTGGATCTAATTACAAACTGAGGAAGGAGCTCTCCTGCCACTTAGGATTACACACAAAAAGGGATATAGGCACCTATATCCAAAATGTTGATCCTCAAAACCCCCAGCTAACCCTCTAGGCCAGCAGTTCTCAAAGTTATTTGATCTTGCCCCCCTTCTTTGTGTCTGTAGTCATTTATGGCCGCTCCCACCCCAGAAGTACATATACCAACCCCTAGCTCTGAAGGCAGGGCAGAGCAGAGCAGCAGAAGCTGATGGCTCAGTGCCTACCTCTGAAGGCAGCACCATGCCAGCAGCAGTACAGAAGTAAGGGTGGCAACGTGAAGGGATATTCATCAATACAGTCAATAAGACTTAGCGCCACATTGGCATCCTTACTTCTGTGCTGCTACTGCCACCCCGGAGCTAACAGCCAGAACCCCACCGCTTCCCGGTGAGGGATTGGCAGGGGGATGGGGGCAGGAAGGAGAGCCCCAGTCCTGGTGGCAGTGCTCTGGCTGTCAGCCCCGGTGGCAGAGTTCAGTCTGTCCCTTGTATCCCCACCTCCAGGATATGCAGGGTCCGTTGGCACGAGCCCAGTCAATCAAGACTGACAGCCAGAGCACACAGCTCACACCTCCCTTGCCCCATTCCCATGCCTCCCTTGCAAGGTCTGCCACACACAGTAACTCCTCACTTAATGTAGTTATGTTCCTGAAAAATGCAGCTTTAAGTTAAACCATGTTAAACTAATCTAATTTTCCTGAACAATGTAATGTAAATACGGGGGTTTAGGGTCCAAGGAAAATTTTTAGGGGCAGACAAAAGGCATTATATACAGGACTGTACTATTCTGTGGTTGGGAAGTGTCCCTTTGCAGCAGCAGCGGCAGTTTCTCTGGAGGAGAACAGGCATCAACTTTGTTGGGGGATGCTCCAGGCCCGCCTCTTCCTTTCCCCACTCCATGCCAGGCCCACCTCTTCTCACCCTAACTCATCTTCTCTCTGGAGCAGCAGCATCCCCTCTCCTTCCCCCCTCACCCCTCCCTCCTTTCTGGGAAGGAGGGAGAAGAGCAAAGATGCAGCGCTTCCCTGCTCCTCCCTCCCAGAAAGTCCTAAGTGCTGCCAAACAGCTGTTTGGCACTGGGGGAAGCGCTGAGAGGGAGGGGGAGAGAAGAGAGAAGAGGAACTTGTGCAATGCTCCCATGTAAAGTCGCTGCTCTTCCACAGAATCGTACAAGCAGTGGACAGAGCAGGCAGCCAAATGACGTTATAAGGGAGCATTGCGCAACTTTAAATGGGCATGTTCCCTAACTGAGCAGCGACTTAACTTTGAAACAATGTTAAGCAGGAGGACATTAAGTGAGGAGTTACTGTAGTTTGAGAATTGCACCTTAGCAGGAACGGTACTCACCTAGGATATGGGAGAGCTGGGTTTAACTCCCCCCCTGCCCACACCTGATGTAAAGAAGGGATCTGAAACTGTGTCTCTCTTCTCTTTAGAGAGAGCCCTAAACCACTCGCGGTGGGTCGTTCTGGAGCAGGGCTCTCTCAGTCTTTCCTGTTGAAACCGTTCCATTGCACATCAATAGCTGAATAGTCACTGGAAAACAAACTTGGTTCCCCCACATCCTGGGTGAGCAACCTAACCACTAGGATACAAAATCAGTCTCACTCTCTCTGTAGCCCAATGGCTATGTTTACTTGACAGAATACAGCAACAGTGTAGGCCTTACCCTTGTCCTGTGAAGAAAGCAAGTATCATTAGATTAATTTTACAAGTGGGAAACACACAAAGAACTTCAGTCGTTTCCCCAGGCACATATGTGGCATCAATTGCAGACCTGGGACCAGAACCCACGGGTCCTGTCTGCCATTTCCCTGCTTAACCCACCAGACCACACTCCTCACTGCAAGATAACCTGTACAGGCTGCAGCACAACTGAGAGGCCGTATTCTGGTTTACCTGTGAATAAGGTACATTATCATAAAAATAACATATTGCCAGAAACAGGTTGTATCTAGCATTCAAGATTAACTATTTCTGTGGAAAAAACATTCAGCCTTAAATGTGAGGAGTTGAGCGACTGTGCAAACCCCCGAAATTTCAGTGTTCTCTTTCCCCAGGCTCTGCTTAACGCCCACGTGAGCCAAAGCCCTGCATAAGGAGAAATCCCCCTTACCTCCTGTATAGATTGAGGCAAATTCCTCGTATTGAGCTGCAGTGTGTTCCCTATGATGGGAAAAGCAACAGGGCCAGGCGGCAGCTTCCCACTTCCAGACATCTTTCTCCATGCTGAAAGGAAAAGAAGGCAAGAGACACAAACCGCCAGGAAAACAGTTGTTGCTCCCAGAGGTTCCATTGCAGAGTGTAGTGATTATTCTGGTTCTAACAGGGGGTTACTTTGTACTTTAAAACCTACCTTTTATATATTGTGTGGTGAAAAAGCACAATTGCAAGTCAAGCAATTAGCCAACAGACTCTCAGTTCTTCCGGGTCAACAACCCTAAATATGGTCTATAAAGGTTACTGAATAACTCCTTTGAATCTTTGTTTGCATATCGTCTGTGTTTGCCCCTTGTGTATACACTGACAGAGCACAAAAATTAATCATGAAGCGAATGCCTCTAAGGTTGTCCAAGCTTCCATGAAATCACTGTCCTGTGACTGTTGTACCAGTCCCTGAAAGGCTTGGTGCCAGCTGGAACACTATATACATACGGTGAGGATTGCCTTTCATGCTGTTATACGGGTTTTAGACTAAGGCTGGATGAACAGTATAAAGCGGAGATAAGAGGGGCTGGATTGCACCTCCCTCTTCCCTGCCAGCCCCTCTATGAGCTGGCCTTTGCCCTTGTTGCCCCCTGCCCCCATGCCACTGGACAACCTGTGGCACGAGTGCAAAGACTGAAGAGTCTAAAGTGCCACTGTATGAGACAGGTGCTAAGTGCCCAGGCGAAGGAACCTGCAACCGCCAGATGGAGGGGCAGGAGCCATCACCACCAGGGTTCTTCTCCTGAGGGAGAGCCAGAAGCAGCCCCACAGCACCCTTTGCAGCCCAGAACAGAGAGAATAAAGCCCAGCATTCATAGATTCATAGACTTAAGGTCAGAAGGGACCATTATGATCATCTAGTCTGACTTCCTGCACAATGCAGGCCACAGAATCTCATCCACCCACTCCTGGAACAACCCCCTAACCTATGTCTGAGTTATTGAAGTCCTCAAATCATGGTTTAAATACCTCAAGCTGCAGGTTCTCCATCAAGTGACCTGTGCCCCATGGTGCAGAGGAAGGCAAAAAACCTCCAGGGCCTCTGTCAGTCTTCCCTGGAGGAAAATTCCTTCCCAACCCCAAATATGGCCATCAATTAAACCCTGAGCATGTGGGCAAGATTCACCAGCCAGCACCCAGGAAAGAATTCTCTGTAGTAATTCAGATCCCATCCCATCTAACATTCCCTCCCCTTTACTTGCTAATAATCAAAGATCAATTAATTGCCAAAATTAGGCTATCCCATTATACCATCCCCTCCATAAACTTATCAAGTTAAGTCTTGAAGCCAGATATGTCTTTTGCCCCCACTACTGCCCTTGGAAGGCTGTTCCAGAACTTCACTCCTCTGATGGTGTAAGGGTCCGGTGCTGGGGCATGTCCCTCTCAGGCGCAGCGGGGAGCCAGGGCGCCTCCCTACAGGCAGCAGTCCGTGTAGGCCGAACCCCTCAGCAGGGGCTGAGGGAATAAAGGGTCTGTAAACAAGGCAGAATCCCGGCCCTTCAGCAGGGCTGGGTACACACAAGGTTTATAAGCCCAGATCCTTACGCAGGGTGGGCACGAGGCAGACAGGCTCCGGCCTTTCAGCAGGCTGAGCAAACACAAAGTCTATAAGCCCGGCCCTGGGGCAGGGTGGGGCAGTAAGCTGTTCAGGCTCAGGCCTGTCAGCAGGCTGAGCAACAGTCTAAACCGTAAGTCCATACAGAGGCCTCCTCAGGCCAGGGAGACGGGGAAGTCTGCCACCCTTGGAAGGGTGGCAGGGGGGATGCAGGCCCTCCCACTCCACTGCGTCCCAGCCCGGGGCCCTAGCAGCGGCAAGAGTTCACTGCAGTCAGTGGGGAATCCTGGCTGCAACGCAGTGACATTGGTTCAGGGTCCCCTGGAGCCAGACTGGGGTCGGCTTCCCCCAGGCCACTTCCAGTTTCCCCCTCTCTAGGTACCTGTCCTCCGCTGGTGTTGTCCGGCGGGTCCCAGACCATGGGTTCCTCTGGATACTGGGCGGCAGGAAGCTCCGGCAGCTCCTCCGGGATACTGGGCACGAGGCAGGTCAGGCCAGCGCTCCTCCGGGTAGTGAGCGCGGGGCAGGTCAGGCCAGTGCTCCTCCGGATACCGGGCCCGAGGCAGGTCAGGCCAGCGCTCCTCTGGGTAGTGAGCATGGGGTGGGGCAGGTCAGGCCAGCGCTCCTCCGGATACCGGGCCCGAGGCAGGTCAGGCCAGCGCTCCTCTGGGTAGTGAGCACGGGGCAGGCTGGGCCCGGAGGGAGCTCGGGCACCAGCGTCTGTCCTCTCCCACAGCCTGTGGCCAACTGAGCGCTGAGGCCGGGCTTTTATACTTCCTGTCCCGCCCCTTAACTTCCGGGGGGCGGGGACAGATGGCGGAGACTCCGCCAACTGAGGCATCTGCTCCGGCTTGTCCCTCTCAGGCGCGGCGGGGAGCCAGGGCGCCTCCCTACAGATGGTTAGAAACCTTCATCTAATTTCAAATCTAAAACTTCCTAATGGCCAGTTTACGTCCATTTGTTCTTGTATCCGCACTGGTACTAGGCTTAAATAATTCCTCTCCCTCCCTGATATTTATCTCTCTGATATATTTATAAAAGAGCAATCATATCTTCCCTCAACCTTCTTTTGGTTAGGCTAAGCAAGCCAAGCTCTTTCAGTCTCCTTTCATAAGACAGGTTTTCCATTCCTCAGATCATCCTAGTAGCCCTTCTCTGTACCTGTTCCAGTTTGAATTCATCCTTCTTAAATATGGGAGACCAGAACTGCACACCGTATTCCAGATGAGGTCTCACCAGTGCCTTGTATAATGGTACTAACACCTCCTTATCTTTAGTGGAAATACCTCACCTAATGCATCCTAAAACCACATTAGCTTTTTTCATGGCCATATCACATTGGCGGCTCATAGTCATCCTGTGATCAACCAATACTCCAAGATCCTTCTCCTCCTCTGTTACTTTCAACTAGGGTGACCAGACAGCAAGTGTGAAAAATCGGGACGAGGGTGAGGGGGTAATAGGAGCCTATATAAGAAAAAGACCCAAAAATCGGGACTGTCCCCATAAAATCGGGACATCTAGTCACCCTACTTCCAACCGTGTGCCCAATTTATAACCAAAATTCTTGTTATTAATCCCTAAATGCATGACCTTACACTTTTCACTATTAAATTTCATCCTATTACTATTACTTCAGTTTACAAGGTCATCCAGATCTTCCTGTATGATATCTCGGTCCTTCTCTGTGTTAGCAATACCTGCCAGCTTTGCGTCATCCGCAAACTTTATTAGCACATTCCCACTTTTTGTGCCAAGGTCAGTAATAAAAAGATTAAATAACATTGGTTCCAAAACCGATCCCGGAGAAACTCCACTAGTAACCTCCCTCCAGCCTGACAGTTCACCTTTCAGTATGACCCGTTGTAGTCTCCCCTTTAACCAGTTCCTTATACACCTTTTAATTTTCATACTGATCCCCGTCTTTTCCAATTTAACTAATAATTCCCCATGTGGAACCATATCAAATGCCTTACTGAAATTGAGGTAAATTAGATCCACTGCGTTTCCTTTGTCTAAAAAATCTGTTACCTCTCAAAGGAAGAGATCAGGTTGGTTTGGCATGATCTACCTTTTATAAAATCATGTTGTATTTTGTCCCAGTTATCACTGACCTCAATGTCCTTAACTACTTTCTCCTTCAAACATTTTTCCAAGACCTTGCATACTACAGATGTCAAACTAACTGGCATATAGTTACTCGCATCACCTTTCTTCCCTTTCTTAAAGTGAGGAACTATGTTAGCAATTCTCCAGTCATACAGTACAACCCCTGAGTTTACTGATTCATTAAAAATTCTTGCTAATGGGCTTGCAATTTCATGTGCCAGTTCCTTTAATATTCTTGGACAAAGATTATCTGGGCCCTCCGATTTTATCCCAAGTTTATTCAAGTTTGGCTTCTATCTCGGATGTGGCAATATCTACTTCCATATCCTCATTCCCATTTGTCATCCTACCATTATCCCTAAGCTCCTCATTAAAGACTGAGGCAAAGTATTTGTTTAGATATTGGGCCATGCCTAGATTATCCTTAACCTCCACTCCGTCCTCAGTGTTAGCAGTCCCACTTCTTTCTTTGTTTTCTTCTTATTTATACGGCTATAGAACCTTTTACTATCGGTTTTAATTCCCTTTGCAAGGTCCAACTCTACATGGCTTTTGGCCTTTCTCACTTTATCTCTACATGTTCTGACCTCAATAAGGTAGCTTTCCTGGCTAATCCCTACCATCTTCTACTACTTGTAGGCTTCCTGCTTTTTCTTAATCACCTCTCTGAGATGCTTGCTCATCCAGCCTGGTCTACAGCATCTGACTATGAATTTTTTCCCCTTTCTTCGGATGCAGGCTTCCGATAGTTTCTGCAACTTTGACTTGAAGTAATTCCAGGCCTCCTCCGCCTTTAGATCCCCAAGTTCTTCAGTCCAATCCACTTCCCTAACTAATTTCCTTAATTCTTTAAAGTTAGCCCTTTTGAAATCAAAAACCCTAGTCCCAGATCTATTTTTGTTTATCCTTCCATCTAGTTTGAACTGAATTAGCTCGTGATCACTCAAAACAAGGTTGTCCCCTACAACCATTTCTTCTATGAGGTCCTCTCTACTCACCAAAACTAAATCTAAAATGGCATCCTTTCTTGTTGGTTCTTCAACTACTTGGTGAAGGAATCCATCAGCTATCGCATCCAGAAACATCTGAGCCCTATTATTATTAATAGCACTTGTTCTCCAGTCTATAACTGGGAAGTTAAAGTCTCCCATGATCACACAATTCCCATTAGTGTTTACGTCATTAAAAACATTAAAGAGGTCTCTATCCATATCCAAATCAGATCCCGGCGGTCTGTAGCACACCCCAAGCACTCTCTCAGGGAGGATCTAGTAGCTTTCTTTCTCAATGTGATTTTTGCCCAGATAGTCTCTGTCTTATCCATTCCATCACTTATTTCTTTACAGTGTACCTCATCATTGATATACAATGCTACTCCACCACTTTTGCCTTTATTTATGTCTTTCCTAAATAGCACATATCCTTCATTACCTGTACTCCCGTCTTGACTACTATTCCACCATGTTTCTGTTATCCCTATAATATCCGGTTTCACTTCCTGCACCAGTAGCTCTAGCTCCTCCATTTTGTTATCTTGGCTCCTCACATTAGTTTAAAAACATCTTAATTTTTTCTGTATGGTTTCACTGACATTCTTTACCCGATTAGGCACAGACATTCTACCATCAGTATCACCTATTAGACTGGTATCTACACTACCCTTCCTCCGTATGTCCATTCTCCTACCCATGGCTGTATCCTTTCTTGCTTTGTTTTCTTCCCTCTCAATGTTAAATTCCGGCGTGGAGATTACCTGGACATCTCCCAACCATCTCCCCCAAATTCCTAGTTTAAAGCTCTCTTAATCAGTTGTGCCAGCCTCCATCCTAGAAGTCTATTTCCCTCCTTACTCAGGTGAAGTCCATCTCGAGAAAACAATCCTCTGTCCATGAATGCTTCCCAGTGGCCATACATCCCAAAGCCCTCCTTATAGCACCACTGCCTGAGCCATCTGTTGATCACCATAATCTTGTCACACCTTTGTTGCCCTTCTCTAGGAACAGGCAGAATCCCACTGAAGATCACCTGAGCCTTGATTTCCTTAAGTGTCTTCCGCAGTCTGGCAGTCTCCCTTGATATGTTTCAGCGAGAATCTAGCCGTATCACTTGTTCCCACATGAAGGACAATAAGCAGATTCTTTCCTGCTCCCCTTAGGATCCTTTTCAGCCTCAGGTCCACATCGCACATCTTAGCACCAGGCAGACAGCACACCTTTCCGTTCTCCAGCATTGCCACAGGGCCTGCAGCAGCAGCCAAGGAAAGGTGAGTCCATCAGAACACTGGATGTGAGACCCCCCGACTCCATCAGGCAATTCACCCCTAGCTCCATGGGAGGGGATATTTTCTCACTATCACTATCCTTTCTGGGTCTCTACCAGCAAAGGTTGCTTTAATTCACTAAGTAATCTCTCCTGGGTGAAATTCACCCCTACTCCAGCTGGCTGGGTGTTCAGATGTGCCCACCATGGTTATGCTGAGTGCAGAGGAGGGTGGGGTGACTCCAGTGGTGGATAGAACTCGAGAGAAACCCTTTTCCCAGGAATTCCAGGGGGTGTTTTTGGCCTCTAAAGGTCCAGGTGGTCTGGCCCTGTAACACAAGAGTCCCGCCTTCCTCTCTCACTATTTACCTGTGGCTTAGGTCAATGGAGGCTCTGTCTGAATTGCCGTGATATAACTGGGATGGCAATGTTGACAAGTTCCTTCTCTGAGCAGCTTTTACTGTGCCAAATGAAGGAACTTCCCTTGGGAGACAATTCCACTGTCTGTAGAACTCACTTTTCAGATTTGTTGCATGAGATTCGGCCAAACTTTTACTGGGCTGTATTTCTTTTCATGGCTAATCAAGAGCTGTGCTCTCTCCTTGATGATTAAACCCTTCAGTTATTTGTAAATCAACATACCAGATTCATCATAACATACAATGCAAATGAAGATGGTTACAATAAAGGGAGGGGAGGGGAAGCAATATATGTACGTTAATCACAGACCAGTAAAATGTCAGCCCAAATTGCTTTGAGTTTTTCAGGCGTTCCATTCCTGCCCCACACCAGTCATTTGTTTGCTGCAAAGTCTACCATATCATCGAGTCAGACATCAATATTTGACCAGGATCGACTTTTCCATTTTTGCAGGATTAATTTTTTTAGCAACCAAAGCTGCACAATGGAACCGTGCCAGGTATCAGGAATATATTCAAGAATGACACTTAAGGGGTTGCCCTCCAGTTTAGTATCCAATATCAAATTGGTCCTTTGACCCATCTCATACCAGAAATGCTTGATACAGGGTGTCATAAACAGATAAGTAAGAGTTAAGAGAACAGAAGTACTTCATATCTCTTTTTCCTGTAAAGGGTTAACAAGATCTGTGAGCCTGGCTGTCACCTGACCAGAGGACCAATCAGGGGACAGGATACTTTCAAATCTTGAGGGAGGGAAGTTTGTGTGTGTGCTGTTAGTTTTTGGTTGTTGTTCACTCTGGGGGCTCAGAGGGACCAGACGTGCAATCAGGTTTCTCTCCAATCTCTCCAATACAGACTCATAAGTTCAGAATAGTGAGTACTAGGTAGATAAAGCGAGTTAGACTTATGTTTGTTTTCACATTTGCTAATGTGTATTTGGTTGGAAGGAGTTCAAATTTATATTTTGCTGAAAGGATTTTAATTTGTACTTGAATACTTAGGCTGGGAGGGTATTCCCAGTGTCTATAGCTGAAAGACCCTGTACATATTCCATCTTAAATTTACAAAGATAATTTTTATTGTTTTTTCTTTCCTTAACTAAAAGCTTTTCTTGTCTAAGAACCTGATTGTTTTTTTATTCTGGTGTGAGACCCCAGGGGACAGGGTCTGGATCCACCAGGGAATTGGTGGGGAGAAAGGAGGGAAGGGGGAGAGAAAGGTTAATTTTCTCTCTGTGTTAGGATTACTGTCTCTCTCAGGGAGAGTCTGGAAAGAGGAGAGAGAAGGAGGGGGGAAGGTGAATTTTCCTCTCTGTTTTAAGATTCAAGGAGTTTGAATCACAGTGATCTTCCAGGGTAACCCAGGGAGGGGAAGTCTGGGAGAGGAAACAGTGAGGGAAAGGGTTTACTTTCCTTGTGTTAAGGTCCAGAGGGTCTGGGTCTTGGGGGTCCTCGGGCAAAGTTTTGGGGGGGACCACAGTATACAGGCACTGGAATTCCTGGTTGGTGGCAGCGCTACAAGTACTAAACTGATAATTGAGCTTAGAGGAATTCATGCTGGTACCCCATCTTTTGGACGCTAAGGTCCAGAGTGAGGAATTATATCATGACACAGGGGCACTCCCAAAACATGAGCTAACACCAAGAGAGTCACATTTCCAACAGCAGGCAGCATTTGTGAGGGATTAGCCTATGTGGGGATCACTATGTTCAGAAAAGTGACTTTTGGTGAATAAGTTGTAGTCTCATGCTTATAGTTGCTTTTTTAACATTAGATACAATTGTATTCCATTGGATTGGATTGTCGTGTATCCAAATATCTATTCCAAGCAACTCTCAAATTATCAATCATCGGCAGAGATTTTGGGGCCAGAAAATCATAAAAGCATACCTCTGGCCAAGTAAATCGAGGAAGTTTCCTCCAAAATAATGAAAAATTTGGATGTTCTAGAGCTCCCAAGGCATCCAATCCAAACACATTTGCAAGTAAATGCTTTAACTGGAGCTCTTTCCATGCTACGGAGCAGGGCAAGCCAAATTGTTGATGAAGATCTATACATGGTTTAAACTTCTCATTGTCAATTAGCATCTTTAGAGCAGCCATATCAAATCTCAGAGAGCAGTACATAAATTCCATATGGTTGGATCATTCCATTGGGACCCCTCTTGCGAGGCAAGTGGGCAGATTTTTGAGGGATTTTTCTGTTTGAAGGGAACTGAATGACACTGTCTTCTTGCCGTTCTTAACAGGGAGCATTGCTGAAATATTTTATTAAATACCCAAGTCCATCTTTACAGCCAATTGTTTGCTTGGTTAAAAGCAGCCTTCATTGAAACCATGCCATGGACATCATTTTGAAAGAGTCGTACTCTCATTGCTGGTTCTCCTGATAGCAGCTCCTTTTTTATCCCTGGATTTCTGCAGTGTAAGCTCCTTAGTAGCAAACTTCAGGAATTTCACAATCAGTGCTCTTGGGCAACCTCCTGGAGCTGGCTTGGGTGCAAGGGCCTGTGTGCCTGTTCTATATCAAAACAAAAATCTACTGCCAGATCCAACAACTTAGCTAGCAGTTTAGGGACAAATTCATAGTTTCTCTATTCCCTCAGGGACACCCACAATTCTGATATGACAGTGTCATGAGTGGATTTCTAAATCAATTAGCTTGGTCTTCATGTTCTTGATAACTTGTAATGTGTTCTTTTTAAAATCATCTTCCACTCCAGAAATTCTGGGTTCTGCTTCACCCATTGATGTGGACGGAGCTTGTTGTGCATTCTGAATCTCAGTCGTGGTGGCCTGGAGGTTGGAAACTATAGATTTAAAGAGTATTTGTGGCCACTGGCTCTAGTACAGCCATCAGCTGTGCTCCATCAGGCTCACACACCATTGTGTTTGTAGAAGGGCTGGAGAGGCAGATCTCTTCTATTTTTTTCGTGCTTTCAGATTTGGAGAGGAAGATGCAGAGCTAGAGGGCAGAGTGGGGGGTTCTCTAGTCAGGCACAATATTTCTTGGGGCTGGGTGATGGGGATTAGGTGACGATGTTTGGAGATTCCCTGTGGGACGCTTTGGAGCTGAAGCAACCTTCATCCACCTTGTTCACAACACCCTCTGGTGTTCAGTTTTCTCTTCTCTGAATACCCATCAGTTTGCTGATATCATCCATCACTAAAATGTGGCTGATTGTGGGCAGTGATCTAAACATGGTCTCACAGAGCCATCTAGAGTTCCCTCTCTTACCATCTCCCTACCTCGTGTCGTCTCTGGACACAGAGCCCACAATTACACCAGCTTTTTTGCCTCTGCAGCTATATTGCTAACTCAGATCGACTGCGTATCTCCCAACCATTACCTGTATTTTGGAGTCTTTCCTCCTAGGTGTGTTAGTTTGTAACTGTCCGCAGATGAAGAGGGAACTGGCCACTTAGAGGTAGAACTCAGAACAGAGTGCCCATTTTCCTCCTCTCAAGTGACTTTGCACTGTGCCCGGGTGATATCCCTTGACAAGCTCAGCTGGCAAGGAACGTAACAGCTGCTACACGAGGGACAATAAGGTAAATAGCACCAACCCCAGTGATGAGACGACACACCCAGAATAGCAACGAACGGAGGGGGGATTACTGGGAACAGGAAAATAGGATCCAGGGAGGACCATGGTTCAGGTTAACTGAAAAGTAATTTAACATTTATAAATAGGTCCCACCCCCCCATGCTCACAAACGCCTCCAATCCCACCTGCCTCCCTGGTACTTTCCCAGGCAGAGAGCATGGCTAGGGTGGCATGTCCCGAGACAGAGAGGTGCAATTCCGTGGCAGTGTCCAGCTTAAACAAAAGTCCTCTAATTCTTCACAGCTGGGTGGGGCAGGGTCCTCTCCCGACTCAGCCAGCCTGCCTAGCCTGGAACCCTCCTGTGGCCTGGCTGGCTCTCCATAGTCGGATCTCTTGTCTCTGGTTGCTGGTCATGCAGAGCTGGAAGGTTCCTGATGCCTGCAGCTAAACTCTCAGAGTGGTACAAAACTACCTCCAGGGGAAGGGGGAATTCAGCAGGGACTCCCTGGGCCGCTTTGACTCTCTTCCAGCTTCCGAACTGAAAGTCAACCCTGTTTTCTTTGTCTGTAAAGACAGGCTGTCCCCTCCCCAGTTAACTGCCTTGGGCTATTCTCAGTGTTGTTGTAGCTGTGTCGGTTCCAGGATATGAGAGAGACAATGTGTGAGGTCAGCTTTTATTGGTAGAAGGCGCAAGCTTTCAAGCTACACAGAGCTCTTCCTCAGGCCCAGAGAAGGAAGCGGAGTCTGGGTGTTGTGCAGCCCTGGCTTCTCATTGGTTCACTGGACTGCTTCAGCAGCTCGCTCCATGCAGAAATCTCGAGCAGGATCTGCACACAGCTGATTGCTTTGAGGTGCTGGTAGTGATTTTAAGTGAGTTTTAACTGTGTCCGCTGGAGAACAGACAAAGTGGTTACTGGTTTGTTATTTTCTGTTTGCTTATTTTGGGTAAGGGAAGAAGGGGAAGAAAAGGAAGCGAAATAAGTAAGAAGGAAGATCAGAAGAAGCTAAAACTGCCAGGGTGTAAATTGCCCAGAAAGGCTAAACAGTGGGCACTGGGAAAGTCTCTGTTAACTAAGAATCCCCTGAGCTGAGTGCATCTCAGTTTCAGTGAACTGCAGATGGGTGTGGCCCAACCTCTGTGTCTGTGCTGAAACTGACTGGAGTGTCTAACTTAGCAAGACAGGAGTGGAGGGGCGCTTGTTCCAGGGCTGCCCAGAGGATTCAGGGGGCCTGGGGTCTTCCCGCCGCCGAATTGCCGCCGAAGACCCAAAGTGGAAGAATTTCCGGGGGCCTGGGCCTCACAAGAGTTTTCCGGGGCCCCCAGAGCAAGTGAAGGATCCTGCTCCAGGGGTCCCAAAAACTCTTGTGGGGGCCTGAGGCAAATTCCCCCCACCCCCCGGGCAGCCCTGGTCTGTTCTGGCAGGAAGGGGTTATTTGCAGTATCCCAGCTCATCGAGTGACTGTCTCAAGGGAAGACAAATGAAAATTGATGTGCAATTTGCTCGGGAAAAGACTGCCCTGGAAAAAGAAAAGGCTTCCCACCAGCAAACCGTGAACTTAAAAGACAAAGCAATTAAGACCCAGAAGCACGTACTGGTTGTAATGGAGTGGAAGAGGTTCACTGACACATGTATCCGGGAAGTTGGGGTCCTGGTGACCACTGCGGTCGGAACAAACCTCAAGGACTCTAGCTGGAAGCAAAGCCAACCTGAGTGAAGGGGGGTGGGGATTTTGCTGGCCAGCGAAAGGTCTGTCGTAGCTGGTAGCTGTGAGCCTACAGCTGGATCAGGGTCTCTTTCCCTTTTGGGGGACACAGGAGTGTGTGCCCCATAGGGGAGCCCAAAAACAAATTTTAGGTATACTGCCTCCGCCATGGTCAGTGTTCAAGTCTCTGGCAGTAAGTTCAGAAGGAGGGTGTGATGTTACAGCTTATATGATTTTATAAAAATATGCTAATGAGTGAATATAATGTAACTGAAATATACTTCATGCAAAAGGTCTCTTGTAAGGTATCATTACAAACCTTATACAGGCAAGTCTCATCTCATGCGGGGGTTCCATTCCGCGGTTAGCACGTAAAGCGAAAACCGCATATAGTGAAACATTCATTGAGTTGAATGGCGTGTGGAATCGCCCGCACTACAGATGCAGTTTTTATATTGTTATTTTTCTTTTCTTTCCTCCTGTTTTTGCCAACTGCGCAAACCTGAATTCGCGCATGTTAAATGCCTCTAAGATGCGACTTGCCTGTAATCTACTGAGTGTGATCATTCTGTTTGTATAAAGGTACCACTCTTGTATCTGGAACTAGAAATATGAACTATAACTCTGAGGCCCTACTGAAATTATGGAAAGTGTGGGCCACTAATGGTGGTTTGGAATCTTGATGACTCCCATTAACCAGGGCAATTGAATGGATGGCTCTGTTTGCAGGCAGGCCTTCCTGTGAGTCAGGCTGGGAGGAATGAAGGCTTAAAGTCTGGCAGTGACATGTGATCATGTCACATGAACTAGAATCCATCTTTAACCTGGTGTCTTTCCATTGAGAAGGAGGGAGTGGGAACCCAGAGAGGGACAAAAGGATTCCCGCCTTATGCAAAAGATTAGGGGTCGGCAATCTTTCAGAAGGGAAAAGAACGGGAGTACTTGTGGCGCCTTAGAGACTAACAAATTTATTTGAGCATAAGCTTTCGTGGGCTACAAAAGTTTATGCTCAAATAAATTTGTTAGTCTCTAAGGTGCCACAAGTACTCCTGTTTTTGCAGATACAGACTAACACGGCTGCTACTCTGAAACCTTTCAGAAGTGGTGTGCCAAGTCTTCATTTATTCACTCTAATTTAAGGTTTCATGTGCAAGAAATACGTTTTAACATTTTCAGAAGATCTCTTTCTATAAGTCTATAATATATAACTAAACTATTGTTGTATGTAAAGTAAATAAGGTTTTTAAAATGTTTAAGAAGCTTCATTTAAAATTAAATTAAACTGCAGAGCTCCCCGGACCGGTAGCCAGGAACCAGGCAGTGTGAGTGCCACTGAAAATCAGCTCATGTGCTGCCTTCGGCATGCATGCCATAGCTTGCCTATCCCTGCAAAAGATATATAAAGGGGTTGTGGCAAACTCAGGACACTTAGCTACCAAGAGAGGGGTAGTAATTAGTCCCAGAAGGCTTAAACATGGAGGAATAAGGTTCAGCTGGAACAGGGGTTACCAGGGAGGTAATTAGTTTCAGCTGGCCCCAATGGCTGGAGACCTTTTTAAACTCTCCCTGGCAGGGAAGCAGGGGGGAGGAGAGAAGTAGAGTAGCTGCCAGCGAGTAGAGGCAGCTGAACTCTAAAACTTTTCTTGCAAGGCAGGTTGCAATCTCCCCAGAAGGAGAGGACAACAGAACAAGGGCCTGACTGAGAAGGGATCAGCCAGACCCTGCACGATTGTGAAGGGCTTTTGCTTTGCCCAAGCCTGTGTCTCCAAGGCTGAGAAGGACTGAGCTAGGAGAGGAGAGACAGGTACTTTGCCACACGTGGTGTCAGAAGTGGGATGTACTAGTGAGTGAGGCTCGGTGGCAAGCCATCATAGGGCAAGGTTAAAAAAAAAAACAGAGAGAAATTTTTTTTTTTTTTTTTTAAAAATGGAGGATGTACTGAAGGTGTTGATGCAGGCCATGGCGGCTCAACAGAAGGCTACCCGAGTACAGGTGGTGGCCCAGCGAGAGTCCTTACGGGTACAACAGGAGACCAACCAGCTGCTGCTGAGCCAGGCGGCCCAAGATCGAGCCAACCTGACCGACATGGTGAACCAGTTGAAGGCCCTGACCACGATGACGCACGCGGCCCAGGGGACCCGGCCGCTACGGGCAAGCAACTACTTACAGAAGATGACAACGGATGACGATATAGAGGCGTATCTCCTCGCGTTCGAGAGGACGGCACTTCGGGAGGCCTGGCCCCAAGACCAGTGGGGAGGTCTGCTGGCTCCATTCCTGTGTGGGGAGACCCAGAAAGCCTACTTCGACATAACCTCAGAAGCAGCTATGGATTACCCTCAGCTGAAGGCGGAAATCCTGGTGAGGGCAAGCATGACGCCAGCCATAAGGGCCCAGCACTTCCATGAGTGGAAGTACCGGGAGGACAAACCACCGAGGTCCCAGCTATTTGATTTGATACACCTTGCGCGGAAGTGGCTCCGCCCCAAGGCCTGTGGGTCAGAGAAGGTAGTAGAAACCCTGGTATTGGACAGGTACATGAGAGGGTTGCCGCCAGACATACGTGGGTGGGTCCACCAAAATGATCCCTCCTCTTATGACAATCTAGTTGCTCTCGTGGAGAGGCACTTGGCAGCCCAAGAACTTTCTCAGACCCTCGAGCGAGGAAGGCGCCAGTATCAGAGACCAGTCTCTGCACCGAGGCCCCGGTTTGCCCCAGCTCCAGGCCGGAAAATGGAGGGGAGGCAGGAGGCGGAAGAGCCTCCGGCAGTCCCGAAGAGACTGGAGAAGAAAGGCTCAGGGGATAAATCCCAGCAGCCCGAAAAATAGGGGGCTACCCCAAGGGGGGTACCGCTGTTATGCCTGTGGTGAATTAGGGCATATTGCTGCCCAATGACCTAATCTAGGAGAGCCCATGCAGTGTGAACTGGGAGATAGTGGGGGACCATGCAAGCTAATAAGTCTAGTCGGGGTTGTGATGGTCCCCCATAGGTACACTAGGCCCGTTAAGCTGAATGGTATAGAGACCACAGCTTTAATAGACTTGGGAAGTGCAGTCACACTGGTCTCAGGGAAGCTGGTCAGGCCGGGCCAAATATCCCAGGCCAAGTGCTCGGGAATATTCTGTGTACATGGGGATATCAGCTATTACCTGACCGTCCCCATACGCATAGAAGTTCTAGGGAACCCCGCTGAGTTGACAGTGGGAGTCGTCCCGAAACTCCCTTACCCTGTCCTTATCGGACGAGATTTCCCGGGGTTTGATGGCCTACTCCCCGGGAATGAGGGAGAAGGAAAGGACGACTCTGGGACCCAAAGGGTGGCCCAGATTGGGGACCCTCTCCCCACCTTCCACGAGTTTAGCCAGGATGTGTTCTTCCCACCGGGGAAATCCAGGAAGACTCGGAGGGAACGGAGGGCGGATAAAAGGAGGGGGACGAGGATCCTGACACGGTACCTGACGCCTACACTAGCAGGGGAAAGAGGGAACTCAACTGACAGCGGGACGGGGTCGGCCAACTACAACCCAATTGTTGGACTGGGTTCCGCAGGCTCTGTCCCTGAGGGGGAGACAGAAGTAGACCCCCCCGAAATAGGGCCAATAGGGACCGCACGCGGGACTTTTGGTCAGGATCAGGCCAATGATCCCATATACCACAACATTTTTAAGGAAGTAGTCGAGGTAAATGGGGTCCCAGTGGAGGGAAGAACTAAGGGCCCAGGGCCATATTATATGTTTAAAAAAGATCTTCTGTATAGAGTAGTCTGCGTCCAAGAGCAAGTCATCTAACAACTCTTGGTCCCCCGGAAGCATCAAAAAGCAGTAATGGATCTGGCCCACAGTCATCTATTTGGGGCCCAGCTAGGGATGGATAAGACCCTCGATCAGATTCTACAGAGGTTTTTTTGGCCTGGTATTTATGCGGCCATCCGGCGATATTGTTCCTCCTGTCCGGAGTGCCAAATACATGGGCCCTGACCATACTTAAGGGCCCCTCTGGTACCTCTGCCAATTATTGAGGTTCCATTCGAACGAATAGCTATCGACATAGTGGGGCCATTGGAGAAGTCGGCCCGGGGCCATCAATACATGCTGGTAGTACTAGATTATGCCACCCGATACCCCGAGGCCATCCCCCTATGGAATGCCATGTCCAAGACCATAGCCAAAGAGTTAGTCCAGATATTCTCCAGAGTAGAGATACTTAAGGAGATCCTGACGGACCAAGGGACCCCTTTTGTTTCTAAACTGATGACGGACTTGTGTACCATGCTCCACATACAGACCCTCAGAACGTCAGTCTACCACCCCCAGACCGATGGCCTCATTGAACGTTTTAATAGGACGTTGAAGAGCCTGTTACGGAAGGTGATTAGCCGCGACGGAAAAGACTGGGATGCCCTGCTACCTTATGTAGTGTTTGCCGTATGGGAAGTTCCTCAGGCTTCCACTGCATTCTCCCCCTTCGAGCTGTTATATGGTCGACACCCCAGGGGCATACTGGACCTGGCTAAAGAAGACTGGGAAGAACAGCCGAACCCGGGGAGAAACATTGTGGAACATGTCCTGCAAATGAAAGACTGAATAGCCCAAGTCACCCCTCTTGTGCGTGAACACATAGAGAAGGCCCAAGGGACACAACGGACGTACTACAATCGTCAAGCACGGTCCCGGAAGTTCCAGGTGGGGGACCGGGTGATGGTGCTCATACCCACGGTGGAGAGCAAGCTCCTGGCCAGATGGCAGGGGCCCTATGAGGTAATCAAAGCCGTAGGAGAAGCTGACTATAAGGTCCGGCAGCCAGGTCGCCGGAAGCAGGAGCAGATCTACCATATAAATCTGCTGAAACCTTGGCGGGATAGAGAAGCTCTGGTAGCTGTGCTGGGGGCACCATCCCCAAAAGGCGATCAGCCCAACCTGGTAGGAATATCCCCGGAGCTGAACCTGGAACAACGATCCGAAGTGGTCAGCCTGATCAAACGCAACCAAGATGTGTTCTCAGAAAAGCCAGGCAGGACTACTGAGGTTCACCATCACATCTTCACAGAACCTGGCGTGAAGGTGCACGTCAAGCCGTACCGGATCCCGGAGGCCAAGAGAGAAGAGATTACGAAAGAGGTCAGGAAGATGCTGGCCTTAGGAGTCATTGAAGAGTCTCATAGTCAATGGTCCAGTCCCGTGGTTTTAGTGCCTAAGCCAGATGGCAGTATGAGGTTCTGCAATGACTTCCGCAAGCTAAATGAGGTGTCCTGATTTGACGCCTACCCTTTACCCAGGATAGATGAGCTGATTGACAAACTGGGAAAAGCCCATTTCATGTCTACCCTTGATCTTACTAAGGGCTATTGGCAGATCCCCCTGGCTAAAGCCGACAAAGAGAAGATGGCCTTTGCAACCTCAGAAGGACTCTATCAGTACACTGTTCTTCCTTTTGGATTGCACGGGGCCCCCGCTACCTTCCAGCGGCTGATGGACAAACTGTTACGGTCCCATGGGGAGTACGCTGCTGCCTATCTTGATGACGTCATCATATATAGCCCCGACTGGGAGATGCACCTAAGAAAGGTAGAGGCAGTCCTGGATACCCTGAGAAAGGCCGGACTGATTGCAAATCCCTCCAAATGTTCAATCGGATTAGCTGAGGCCAAATACCTTGGATATATTGTGGGGAGGGGCGTGGTGAGGCCCCAACTCAACAAGCTAGACGCCATACAGAAGTGGCCCCAACCACTCCGGAAAAAACAGGTCCGAGCATTCCTGGGACTCGTGGGGTACTATAGACGTTTCATTCCCCACTTCGCCACCAGGGCATGCCCACTAACAGACCTGACCAAGGCTCGGGGTCCAGATATAGTAAAATGGTCTGCTGAGGCCGAAGCCACTTTTGCAGATCTGCGAACGGCCCTCTGCACAGACCCCGTACTGATAGCCCCAGACTGGAGGGAGGAGTTTATCCTGTAAACAGATGCCTCTGAAGGAGGGCTGGGAGCGGTGCTTTCACAAATGGTCGGAGATGACGAACACCCCGTCCTCTTCCTCAGTAGAAAGCTCCTGCCTAGGGAACGGAAGTACACCATAGTGGAAAAGGAATGCTTGGCGGTAAAATGGGCCATTGAAAGCCTCCGCTACTATCTACTCAGATGGAGGTTTACCCTGGTCACGGACCATGCCCGTTGCAGTGGATGCACCAAAACAAGGACAAAAATGCGAGAGTAACGAGATGGTTCCTATCGCTTCAACCATTCCACTTCACGGTACGACACAGGTCGGGAGCCCAACATGGCAATGCGGATGGCCTGTCGAGGGTGCACTGCTTTCTGACCCAAGTAGCCCAACCCCATAGTGTTGAGCGGGGGCGCGGGGGGGGGGATATGTGGCAAACTCAGGACACTTAGCTACCAAGAGAGGGGTAGTAATTAGTCCCAGAAGGCTTAACCATGGAAGAATAAGGTTCAGCTGGAACAGGGGTTACCAGGGAGGTAATTAGTTTCAGCTGGCCCCAATGGCTGGAAACCTTTTTAAACCCTCCGTGGCAGGGAAGCAGGGGAGAGGAGAGAAGTAGAGTAGCTGCCAGCGAGTAGAGGCAGTTGAACTCTAAAACTTTTCTTGCAAGGCAGGTTGCACTCTCCCCAGAAGGAGAGGACAACAGAACAAGGGCCTGACTGAGAAGGGATCAGCCAGACCCTGCGCGACTGTGAAGGGCTTTTGCTTTGCCCAAGCCTGTGTCTCCAAGGCTGAGAAGGACTGAGCTAGGAGAGGAGAGACAGGTACTTTGCCACAGGGTGGAACAGAACAAAGGGAGGAAAGGAGCCATCATGAAGAATCCCCTAGCTACCACCTGAGCTGGAACAAGATTTGTACCAGGGGAAAGAATTGTGCCCAGGCCTGGAAGGGTTCCAGTTTGAGGAAAAACCTTACTAAAGCATCTCTGAGGGTGAGATTATCTGTATTCAGTTTGATTAGACATAGATTTGTGCATTTTATTTTATTTTGCTTGGTGACTTACTCTGTTCTGTCTGTTACTACTTGGAACCACTTAAATCCTTTCTGTATTTAAGAAAATCACTTTTTACTTATTAATTGTCCCAGAGTATGTATTAATACCTGGGGAGCAAACAGCCATGCATCTCTCTCTATCAGTGTTATAGAGGGTCAACAATTTATGAATTTACCCTGCATAAGCTTTATACAGGATAAAACGGATTTATTTGGGTCTAGACTCCATTGGGAGTTGAGCATCTGAGTGTTAAAGACTAGCACACTTCTGTTAGCTGATTTCAGGTAAACCTGCAGTTCTGGGGCAAGTAATTCAGACCCTGGTTTTTGTTGGAGCAGACGGAAGTGTCTGGCTCAGCAAGACAGCGTGCTGGGGACCCGAGCTAGCAAGGAAAACAGGAGCAGAGGTAGTCAGGTGGCAGCTCCAAGGAGGGTTCTGTGATCTAACCCCTCACAGTGTGAGGTCAGCTTTTATTAGTAGAAGATGCAAGCTTTTGAGCTACACAGAGCTGTTCCTCAGGCCCAGAGAAGGAAGTGGAGTCTGGAGGCTGTGCAGCCCTGGCTTCTCATTGGTCCACTGGACTGCTTCAGCAGCTCACTCCATGCAGAAATCTCCCTACTGTCCAGTTCAGGGGTTCTCAAACTAGGGGTCATGACTGCTCACGGGGTCACTAGATGGTTACATGGGGGTCAAGAGCCCTGAGCCTCCCCATTAAATTAACCTCCCTCCTGTTTTTCATTTATAAGGAGTGGTGGGGGGATGCAGTCTGAGGCTTGCTGTGTAAATACAAAAAGATTGAAAACCACTGGTCTAGTTCCTTCTGTCCTCGCCCCCACCCAACTTGCAGCATGCTGGCAATGGGATCAGAGGACTCTGGCAGCCATCTTAGACAGCCAACCTCAAGAGATCAAACATCATGAATCAGACACACAAACTCCATGAGACTGACACTAAAACTCATGAGATTTTTTTAACAGTTTATACTGTGGGGTGGGTTTTGTCTGTCTATTGATTGTTGAATTGCTCCCATCCCCCCCACCCCCCCGTGTGAGTGTGTCCATCACAATCAGTGTTGGGGTGAGGTGATTTTGGCCCTCACTGCAGGAGCACTCACCCCACTTCTGCCTGGCCTCTGCCCAGCAATTAATTCTGCCCTCACTGGGGGAAGGGGCTGGGACAGATTTGGGTTCAGACCCATTGTCCATTGCATTTGGGAGGCAGTAGGTACATTCCCCGTGTCTTGGTTGGTGACTGAGCTCCTCTACCTCTTTGCTTGGCTACTGCAGCACTCTCCCCTCTGTGCTCTCTCAGAGTGCTGGGGCTGGGGCTCAGTACTGCCAGGGCCCGAGGAGATGCCAGGCTGAGACAATTACTACTCATCATCCAACCAGCACCCAATCACTGCACATCATGCAACCATTGGTCCAGTTTCCAGAGATCTGGTGAAGGCATCAGCAACAAACCAACATAACAGAAGGAGAGAGCAGGGGTGCTGGAACCATTTTTATAGTGGCGGTGCTGAAAGCCATTGAAGCAAAAAGACGGTTACTCACCGTTGTAACTGTTGTTCTTCGAGATGTGTTGCTCATATCCATTCCAGGTAGGTGTACATGCCGCGCATGCACGTTTGCCGGAAACTTTTTACCCTAGCAACTCCAGCGGTCCGGCAGGTCGCCCCCTAGAGTGGCGCCGCTATGGCACTAGATATATACCCCTGCCGGCCCGCCCGCTCCTCAGTTCCTTCTTGCCGGCTACTCCGACAGTGGGGAAGGAGGGCGGGTGTGGAATGGATATGAGCAACACATCTCGAAGAACAACAGTTACAACGGTGAGTAACCGTCTTTTCTTCTTCGAGTGATTGCTCATATCCATTCCAGGTAGGTGATTCCCAAGCCTTACCTAGGCGGTGGGGTTGGCGTGAGAGGTCGCAGCCTGGAGTTCTGCAGAGCCAAAGGCCGCATCATCTCTGGACTGCTGAACCAGGGCGTAGTGGGAAGCGAATGTGTGGACCGATGACCAGGTCGCCGCCCTACAAATCTCTAGGATTGGCACACGGGCAAGGAAAGCCAGCGATGATGCCTGTGCTCTGGTGGAGTGAGCAGTCACACGGCCTGTCGGGACGTGGGCCAGGTCATAGCAGGTCCTGATGCAGGAGGTGACCCAGTAAGATATCCTCTGCGAGGAAATCGGCAGCCCCTTGACTCGGTCCGCTACCGCCACGAATAACTGGGGGGACTTGCGGAATGGTTTGGTCCTGTCCACATAAAATGCTAGCGCCCGACGGACATCTAGCGAGTGGAGCTGTTGCTCCCTGCGGGACGAATGGGGCTTTGGAAAAAAGATGGGGAGGAAGATCTCTTGGTTAACATGGAAAGCTGAGACCACCTTGGGAAGAAAGGCAGGGTGTGGCCTCAGCTGCACCTTGTCTTTATGGAAGACGGGAAACAGGGGGTCTACGGTGAGGGCCCATAGTTCTGACACTTGTCTAGCTGAGGTAATGGCCACTAGGAAGGCGGTCTTCCATGAGAGGTAGAGAAGGGAGCAAGTAGCTAATGGCTCGAATGGAGGACCCATGAGCCGAGTTAGGACCAGGTTGAGGTCCCATGAAGGGGCAGGAGGGCGGATCTGTGGATAGAGACGCTCCAGTCCCTTCAGGAATCTCACCACCATAGGGTGGGAGAAGACGGAACATCCGTCCACTCCAGAATGAAACGCGGAGGTGGCCGCGAGGTGGACCCGGAGGGACGACAACGCCAAACCCTGGGTATTAAGGGACCAGATGTAGTCTAAAATAGTGGTGATGGGAGTCTCCATAGGGTGAAGACCTTTCTCCGAACACCAACAGGAGAAACGCTTCCACTTAGCTGAGTAAGTAGCCCTGGTGGAAGGCTTTCTACTGCCCAGGAGAACTTCCCTAACCGGGATAGAGCAGCGTAGCTCGGAGCCTGTCAACCACGCAGGAGCCATGCTGTGAGGTGCAGAGACAGAAGGTCCGGTGACAGAGCCTGCCATGGTCCTGGGTGATCAGGTCCAGATGAAGGTGCAGGGCAACTGGGTTGGCTACTGAGAGGTCCAGCAACATGGGGTACCAGTGCTGTCTGGCCCATGCTGGAGCTATGAGAATCACCCGAGCTCTGTCTCTGCGCACCTTGAGGAGAACCCTGTGTATCAGCGGAATGGGAGGGAATGCGTAAAACAGGTGGGTTATCCATGGGATCAGGAATGCATCTGCTAGAGACCCTGGCTCCCGACCCTGGAAGGAGCAGAATGCTCGACACTTCCTGTTCTCCCTGGATGCAAAGAGGTCCATCCGGGGATGACTCCACCTCTGGAAGAGTGAGAGGGCGACGTCTGGACTGAGGGACCACTCGTGCGAACGGAAGGATCTGCTCAGTCGATCCGCTAGAGTGTTCCACACTCCCAGGAGATAGGAGGTGGAAAGGTGAACGGTATGGGCTATGCAAAACTCCCAGAGGCGCATTGCCTCCAGACACAGGGGAGAGGACCTGGTGCCGCCCTGCTTGTTGATGTAAAACATGGTCGTTGTGTTGTCGGTAAACACCGTGACACAACGACCTCGAAGGAGATGGACAAACACTTGACAAGCAAGACGGACCGCTCTCAACTCTCGTATGTTGATATGGAGGTCCATCTCCTGAGGGGTCCACAAGCCCTGAGTTCTCTGGGCGCCGCAGTGTGCCCCCCAGCCCAGATCTGAGGCGTCCGTAGTCAGGGATGCCGAGGGCTGTGGTGGATGAAATGGGAGCCCTGCACAGACTACGGACTGGTCCAGCCACCACCGAAGGGAGTCCAGTACCCTCTGAGGGATGGTGATGACTGTGTCCAACGAATGTCTGGCCGGTCGGTACTGCGCGATGAGCCAAGATTGAAGAGGCCTCATGTGGAGTCGGGCATATGCCGTCACGAACGTACAGGCTGCCATATGGCTTAGGAGGGCCAGACATGTTCATAGAGAGGTCAGCGGGGCCGCCTGCAAGCGCAGAATGATGGCCGACAGTGACTGGAACCTGGGCAAGGGTAGCAAGGCCCTGGCCAGGGTAGAGTCCAGAACGGCTCCGATGAACTCTATCCTCTGCGTGGGGAGCAGAGTAGACTTGTCCACGTTGATGATGAGGCCCAAGGCAGCAAAGAGGCTGCTGATTCTGCGGACCTGATCGCGGACCTGCAGTTCCGATGTGCCTCGGATCAGCCAGTCGTCCAGATAGGGGAATACGTGAATGCGGCAACGCCGAAGGTGTGCGACGACGACTGCCATGCATTTCGTAAACACCCTCGGGGCCGTAGAGAGGCCAAACGGGAGGACCGCAAATTGATAATGTTGGCGGTCGACTACAAAGCAGAGGAAACGTCTGTGCTGGGGGGCAATGGAGACGTGGAAGTAAGCGTCCTGCATGTCGAGGGCGGCGTACCAGTCTCCGGGATCCAGGGATGGGATGATGGTTCCAAGGGATACCATACGGAACTTCAACTTCACCATATATTTGTTGAGTTCCCGCAGGTCGAGGATGGGCCTGAGGCCGCCCTTGGACTTGGGGATTAGAAAGTAGCGGGAATAAAACCCCTTGCCCTTCTCGCTCTCTGGAACCTCCTCTATGGCTCCCTTGACGAGGAGCGCGTGCACCTCCTGACGGAGGAATTGCTCGTGAGAGGGGTCCCTGAAGAGGGACGGCGATGGTGGGGGGGGGCGGGATGAAGAAAACTGCAGGTGATAACCGGCCTGCACCGTACGCAAGACCCAACGGTCCGATGTTATTCGGGTCCACGCCGGGAGGAAAAAAGAAAGACAGTTGGAAAACTGCGGGGAAGGATCCGGAGGGGAAACTGGTACTGCGCCCTCGGGCGCACCTTCAAAATGAAGGCTTAGGTCCCGGAGGAGCCTTGGCGAAGCCTTGGTTCTGCCCCGTTTGGCCACCGGACTGTCTGCGGCGGTTGTTCCTGCCGTGGCGCCTAGTGAGGTCCTGCCGCGGACGGAACTGAGGGTACGGTCGCCGCTGCTGCTGTTGGTTCTGCTGCCGGAATGGCCTGCGCTGCATCGCAGGCGTATGCATCCCCAGCAATCGTATTATGACCCTATTATCCTTGAGGTCCTTGAGTCTGGAGTCTGTTTTATCAGAAAACAGGCCCTGGCCTTCAAAGGGGAGGTCCTGGATCGTATGTTGGAGCTCCGGTGGGAGGCCAGAGACCTGCAGCCAGGAGATTCGGCGCATCGTGAGCCCGGAGGCCAGGGTCCGAGCGGCCGAGTCGGCAGCATCCAGAGAGGCTTGTAGCGATGTCCTCGCTACTTTCTTGCCCTCATCCAGGATGGTGGAAAACTCCTGGCGGGCGTCCTGTGGCAAGAGCTCCGCGAACTTCCCTGCTGCTACCCACGAGTTGAAGGAGTAGCGGCTGAGGAGGGCCTGCTGATTTGAGACCCTGAGCTGTAGCGCCCCCGCCGAATAGACCTTGCGGCCCAGGAGGTCCATTCGTCTCGCCTCCTTTGACTTAGACGCTGGGGCCTCTTGACCGTGGCGCTCCCTGTCGTTCACCGACTGGACCACCAGTGAGCAGGGTGTCAGGTGAACGTATAGGTATTCATAGCCCTTCGAGGGGGCCATATACTTCCGTTCCACCCCTCAAGCGGTTGGAAGGATGGAGGCCGGTGACTGCCAGATGTTAGCTGCGTTGGCCTGGATTGTTTTTATAAAGGGCAGGGCCACTCTGATCGGCGCATCGGCGGAGAGAATGCTCACCACCGGGTCCTCGATTTCAGACACCTCCTCCGCTTGCAAGTCCAGGTTCTGTGCCACACGTCGGAGGAGGTCCTGGTGAGCCCTAAGATCCAGCCGGGGAGGGCTGGAGGACGAGGTACCCGCCACTGCCTCATCCGGTGAAGACGACGAGGAAACCCCCGACAACAGAGTGTCCACGGGGGGTTCCATCTGGGGCTGCACCTCCGTGGCTGGAGGGAGCTCTGGGTCCTGATGACTGGACCTGCCATCTGCTTCCGGGGAGGGAGGGGGTCTAGACACTGTCGCCTCCGGTGGCCTGCAATCCCCCGTAGGGCGGGGGGTAATGTGCTGTGGACCCTGGGCTTGGCAATACGCCCATGGGGTCCAAAACCCCCATTGTTGAGGCCCTCGCTCCTGTGGTGGAGGGTCCTGGAACAGGGCCGAGTGTCTGTCCTGGCCCAAGGCATAGGCACTGTCAGCCTGGGAAGACACCAATGGTTCCTGAGAAGGCCACGGAGGCGCTGAGCCTGTTTGGTAGGCGTCTCTGTGCACCGACTCCGACGCTCCCCTCGGTGCCGAGGGTCGGTGCCACGACCCGTATCGGTGCCGGGATCGGGATTGGGAACTGCGTGGTAGCCGGTGCCAAGATCCGGAGCGGGACCTGGAGCGATGTCGGTGCCGGGAGCGGGACCGCGACCTTCGATCAGCGTGGTGCCGGGATGGCATTGGAGACTGGGACCTGCTACCGGTTCGGTGCCAGGAGGTCGACCGAGGAGCCGAACGTCGAGGTGAATGGCTCCTAGAGTCCCGGTGCCGGCGGTGAGAGGAGCCAGACCGGGACCGTGCAGATACCGATCAGTGCTGCGAGTACAACCGGTACCGGCTGGGAGAACGGTGCCGGGACTGCGAGCGGCGCCCCGAGCGTGAGTGTTCACGTCTCCGGGGTGATCGGTGCCGGGACTCTGGAGACAGCGCTCGTAGCATTGGCTTGCCCCTGGAGGTTACCCGTCTCGGGGGTGCCGTCTGAGGCTGCGATGGCTCCGTCAGCGCGATCAAGTCCCGTGCCGAGGCAAAAGTCTCCGGCGTAGATGGTACGAGGAGCTCTAACCCTGATCTTAAGGGGGAGCTAGGAGAGGCTGGACTCGACGGACCTTCCGGGCCCGGAGTCGACAGTGGCCCTGCAGGTGGTGCCGCGGCCAAGGTAAGTGCTGGGCGCTCCACTCGGGCCTGCGTCAATGGTGTTGCAGACGCCGAGGGTCGTGAGTCTGCTCCCGGTGCCGGAGATGGTCGGTGCCAGGGAGTCTTGCCAGTGCCGGCGCGGTCCAGTGCCGGAGCCGCCGGTGCCGGAGTCAGAGACGCTTCCATGAGGACAGCGCGGAGCCTTTGATCCCTCTCCTTCTTCGTGCGAGGCTTAAAGGCCTTGCAAATGTGGCACTTTTCACTGATGTGCGATTCCCCCAGGCACTTGAGGCACGCGTCGTGGGGATCGCTAGTAGGCATCGGCTTTTTGCATGCCGAGCACTGCTTGAAGCCCGGCGAGCCAGGCATGGGCCCAGTGCCGGGCGCCGGGGAGGGCAATGACCCACCCGCGAGCAATGTTAAACAACTATATACAATACACTAACTAACTAATCTATCAAACTATCTATGAACTATTTACAACTCCGACTACAGACAAAGTACAGGAGAGCTAGGTACGTGGAGGACAGCAAGCCGCACTCCACAGTTCCAGCAACCGACACGGCGGTAAGAAGGAACTGAGGAGCAGGCGGGCTGGCAGGGGTATATATCTAGTGCCATAGCGGCGCCAATCTAGGGGGCGACCTGCCGGCCCGCTGGAGTTGCTAGGGTAAAAAGTTTCCGGCAAACGTGCACGCGCGGCACGTACACCTACCTGGAATGGATATGAGCAATCACTCGAAGAAGAACTATAAATCCTGTATAGGATGGAAACCACTTCAAGCCAGGGGGTGCAGCAGCACCCCCGCACTCATATGTTCAGTACCTATGGGAGAGAGTGAGACCCTCTGCAATTCCCCAGCCCATCCTCTGCATCACACCAAGATCTCCACAGTGCTGCATGCTGCAGCCCTACATGCTCCCCTTACCTCCAAATGCCCCATCAATGGGGGTAGCAGACTGGGGGCTTCGTCAGGCCTTTCCCTCCTCTCTCCTTCCCCATGGTGCTTTGTGTGGAGGTAGGCAGGAGCCTACGTCATTCTTGCAGGACACAGCTTAGGTACCTAAGCTGCCTGACTCCAGGAGAAGAGTCACTGGCATTGTATCGCAAGCTGAAACATGGGCACTCCATTGTGGGTAATACCACCTGGAAAAGGGAAGTGAACAGGAATGAAAGGAGGGAGGCTCAGACTCCGTTTGCCTAATTTCCAACCCACCCAACCATTTTGGATTCAAAGGTTTAGCTTGATCTCAAACTTCATTGTATTGATATTCTTCTTGGGTGACCACATTATACGTACACTGTCATTACTCTGTACTTTCACTGCCTGATATGTGGATTTCCCACAGCATCCTGCACATTAACCTCAGTGCAGTCACAATGTGCAAGTAAAATAATTTCACTGGGACTCCACTCGTTACCATGCCCGACCCCACATCCCAGGGAATTACCCTAGCCTAAGCTAGCAGTTACAAGGGCAGCCACCTTCTCCTCCAGTGTCCCTGCTGAATTCGCCCTTAGTTTGTGCTCTGCTTGCTCTGAGCACACCTACTGGATTGGGCTCCAGAGGAAGATAAGTAGGGACACGCCTAACCTCATCTCATTTGAGGGACATGCAGGAGCATAGACATGAGTTAGGCACCTAGCTCGGGAAAGAGTGCATATGCCCAGAGCAGAGACTTGGGCAGCTTCGGGACTTTTAGAGCAAAAATTGAAGCCCTGAATGAATTTAAGCACCAACAGCATTAAGTGGCAGCCAAGTGGGGATTTGTGGATCAGAGTAGTATCTAAAGCTCAGATTTGTGTATCTGTCCCATAACCCACACTGTAATTGAGGTTCCACTCCCTGCACAGCAGTGTCAGAGAGCTAGAAATACAGGGTCTGTTCAGGGCCGGCTCCAGGCACCAGCTTAGCGAGAAGATGCTTGGGGCGGCCACTCCGGAGAGGGGCGACACATCCAGGTATTCGGCGGCAATTTGGCAGAGGGTCCCTCGCTCCCGCTCGGAGGGAAGGACCTCCTGCTGAATTGCCGCAGATTGCGATTGAGGCTCTTTTTTTTTTGGCTGTTTGCGGCAGCAAAACCCCTGGAGCTGGTCCTGGGTCTGTTTACCACTTTCCTCAGCCCATTTACCAGCTTTTCAGGAGCCATATGATAAACTGAACTGGATTCACCTACACTTCATCAAATTCCCTTTGAGCCATTTCTAGTAATACATTAAACAGAATTCTCATACTGATTTGGGGAGTTATCAATTTCAGTTTAAATTTACCTAGAGAAGAATATCCCTACCCGAGGCAGATATCAGTCTTACAAAAGGTGTGTTCATTGTGAAAAGCTTTCCATAAGAGAGAGAGACAATGGTACAAATTGTAACTGAATTCACCCAGCATTTTATTCATGGATTCCTGAATTCTAAGGCAAGAACAGACCATTATGATCATGTAATCTGACCTCCTGCATAACACACAGGCCATAATGACTTCCCTGAATTAATTCCTGTTTGAATGCCTTAACATTAAGTATATTACATCAATGCTATTACCTTTATCAACCAAACTTTTAAGCTTATCATATGAAGTTAGTTTGACAGGATCAATTCTACATAAACCCACATTGATACACATGAATTATATTAGTCTCCTTTTATTCTTTAATAATTGAGTCTTGTATCAGCTGCTTGTTTCCTTTTTATTTATTTAAAGTGAATTTAGTAATTTTGTATTAAACTACCATGAGTTCAGCTCCTGTTGCTACACTTTCAAGCTCAACAGAGCGCATATTATCACAGAATCACAGATTATCTCTGAGGCTTTTCTCAAATTTGGAGACTCTAGCAACACAGTGTCCCACAGATAGTGACTACGGACAGACAATCACAAGTAGTTATCAGGGCCGTTCAGAGGATTCAGGGGGCCTGGGGAAAAGTAGGGGAGCTGCAGCACTTATACTCACCCGGCAGTAGTCTGGGTCTTAGGCAGCACTGAAGGGCTCCCCACTGCTGAAATGCTGCCGAAGACCTGGACTGCCGCCAGGCCAGGGCTCGCGGGGCCCCTGTGGGGCTCAGGGAAAATTGCCCCACTTGCCCTCTTTTGGTCGGCCCTGACAGTTATCTGCACCACTTTAAAGCACTAAGTTACAATTACCCATGCCTAGACAAATCCTACAAAAACACATGCAATGACTAGGACTGTACCCATACTCACATTCTCAAAGATATTTTCATGAATCTCTCAATAAATGATTATTGGTGGTGGGGGGTTCCTGCTGGGGTTTCCCATGGGGTCTTCCATTGGGGTCATTCCGTGGATTACTTTTACTCAATCAGGAAAACTTTTTATATTGTACTTTTGATCACATCTAACACCTTATGCATATGCATGAGGGTTTCAACTCTCATTTCCTTATCTGTACTTCTACACCCCATGAATATTGGGGTCCCTCATTTTTCATAGGTTCTTTGTTCCTCTTAGTCTCATTAGCATCTATGCACAACATGGACCCTATGGTCAGGACAGGCCTCTCCATCAGGTGTCTCGTGTTCTTGGACTATACCTTGCAGTCTATTGCAATCTAGTTTTTTGTAACATTACCTATTGGCACATCCTTTGCATTAATCTTGCGACCTTGCTTGCATAGGGTTATCTCTAGGTAACCCACTCATGTCAGGTGTTTTTAAGCCTGTGGCCTAGTATTTAAATCTATTTAGCATACACTGATTACACATGAAATAGCATATGAATTGACCACTGACACCACATAACACAATGACAAATGGATGATAAAATTAACTAATTGACTACATGCTCCAATATCTTGCCTAGGATAATGTCAGGCTGACAGGTCTATAATTACCCAGGTCAGCCTGTTTACTCTTTATAATAATTGGCACAAAATTAGCTTTCTTGAAGTCTTCTGGAACTTTCTCAGTGCTCAGAGACTTATTGAAAATCAACATTAACAGTTCAGCAAGCTCCTCAGCTTCTTATTGTCCTTAACTCTGCTGGCCATTGATTTCTCCTTGTGTTCCTTGACTTTTCTAATGAATATTCTACAATACCTAACTTCTGATTTATATTCATTACTATCGAACGCCCCTTTCTACCAGATTGGCTTTTTAACTGGTATGGCCTTTTTCCTGGATTATGGCTTTCTGGGCATCTAGGAAGGTGTTTTTAAATAATTCCCAATTATCATTCACATTTTTCTGAGGTAATACTTCCTCCCCTCTGATTTGTCTTGTCACTGTTATCAGCTTTGTGAAATTGGCCCTATTAAAACACCAAGTATATATATTACTGGTCTGGACTTTATTCCGCTTGCAGATTATAAATGTGATCGCTTGTGCCTGAGCTATCATTACTTTGTAGTTCTGTGGTCAGTTCTTCAGCTCTTAAGATAAAGAATACTGCCAGGTTGGTTGCAACACTGTGAGTTAGGAAATTGCCATCTATAATATTTAGAAATTCCAAGTAAGTTTTAGTACTGGCAGCCTTAGGCTTCCAGCATACGTCACACAAATTGAAGTCCCCCAATGATCATGCAGCTTTTTATCCTCTGTGTTGTGAATAGATGCATAAATAGGCGGACATCCTGCCCCCAGTGTGATTTGGTGAGCTGTAGCAGACATCAACCAGAACCGCATCTTGCGCTTTCTCTGTTAGGACACTGATCTATCAGCATTCAAGATCATTTTCTTCTGACTTGGAAACAGGTAATGCCCTTTATATATTTTTTTTAAATGGAGTGCCACCCCCCCGCCCTTTACCCACTTGATCCTTCCTAAATAGGTTATAGCCATTGATTTTAATTCATTCCACCAGCGTCCAGTAATACCAAGTGGTTCACATTTATGCTCATAAATGAGCAATTCCAATTACTCTTGTTTGCTACCCAGGCTCCTAGCACTTGCCTACAGCCAGGGCCCCAAGCAAAAACAAACAAACAACAAACAACAACAACAACAAACACCTCTGGGAGCGCAACTGCCGAAGTAAAATAAATAAATAAATAAATAAAAATTATGCCGCTCCTGAAATTGTGCCGCCCCAAGCACGTGCTTGGTTTGCTGGTGCCTAAAGTCGGTCCTGCCTACAGACTGATCCCTCTTCTATGAAGTGGAGGCCATCCAAATTATACAGCCCTTTTTCCTCATGGAAGGTAGACAAATGTTCCACAAAACCAAACCCCTCCACCCTACCCTACTTATCTATCCAGAGGTTCACATACAAAATCTTCTTCCTTCTTTCATTTGTGGGACAGGTAGGACCTCAGAGAGCACTGGTGAAAATTCTTTTTGTTTGGCATGCTTCCGAGGGCTTAATGACAGGGCTTAATGCTCATCTGCCGCAGAACAACATAATCTTTGCTTTTCTTTGCAAGAGACTGATGGCAAGGGGCTCCCCCCGCTCTGCTGAAAAAAAAAATTTAAAAAAAAGTGTCCTGCAGAAAAAAATCCATGTGAAAACTCTGGGCCCAAACTTGCAAGGTTCAGAATATCTCACAGTGCTCTCTCACGAAGATCAAAAGATTGTTAAGGGAAGACAGGCTCATTACAATCATCTAGTCTGACCTTTTTTTAAGTGAGTGGTTGAACACAAGCATATCTTCTGAATGTGATAGAGAATCCATCCAGTTATTCAATGATTAATTACCTTTCTTGTTAAAAAATGGATTTTTTCTGATATCAGTCTCCTGTCATTGGATCTTGTACACTTAGGTCTGTTAAATTAGAGAGAAGCCACATAGATCAGACATTTTTTTCCATGTGAAGGTACCTGTAGTCTATGATCAAGTCACCTCTAGAAAGCTCAACGTTTCTGACGACTGGGCCTCTAGTTTCTTTGCAAAAAAGTAATTTTCTGCCAATTACTTTTTATAGAAATGCTTTATTGCTGCAGTCAATAACCCTGCGTATCACAGCACAAATAACCAATTACAGTTTAAGAAACTAATAATAATAATTCTGCAAGTGGTAATACTGAGAAAGAGATGACCATACAGAAAAGGATACAAAACTATACATTTAAGTTACTAGAAAGTTACTAACTAAAAAAATTCTGCAGAAGTGTGAAGTGTCTTGTATAAACTATACAACACATGCCAGTGTCAAGTTGATTAACAATATATAATTACCTATGTACAAACGTTTTATCTAATTACAAGATCAGCTGCAATTTTTAACAATTATCTTCTATACAAAGACAAGTGCTTTCTAGTTTTCGGTTCTTCACTGGAATATACAGATGTTGCAATATTTCAAACTAAATAGTAATAATAATAATAATAAATCACAAAATAAAAATTCTCCTTTAAAAAATTTATTTTGCATATCTAGGTTAATGCTGTGAAAATCCAGCCAGCAATATCTTTGCTTTTGTATTTGACTCTCAGTGTATCAGAATACTAGAGATGGATCTGAACCAGATTCACAGTTCCAAACACACCTGGACTGGGGGTGGGGAGGAGGGAAGAGTTCACATCCATGGCGTCCCTTCATGGCTTGGTCCATTCTCTAAAATGGACCAAACCAGGAAACTAGGTCTCAACACTCCTTGACTTTAGGAGAATCTGGATCCACAGCCCACTTTGGACCAGACTGTGACCCAGCCCAATGCAGTTGTGTAAGGGAGTAAAACTCTACTCCCATGCACAGCCAGTTCAAAGCTTCCCACATCACAGCAAGGATGTGAGAAAGGGCTGCACGCCCAGCACTGTCCACCGCAACAGCAGGATGGTGGGGAGTGGGTGGAGCCAATGCCCAAGTCAAAGGAGCTGAACTAGTGAGGGGGCAGGGAAAGAAATGTAAGGGAGGAGTTGTTTCTCCTTCACAATCCTATCCCAGGGCTTCTCCGGGGGCATTACATGGCCTACTGCCTTTACAGGCTCAGTCAAACTCCTTGTGAATTGCCCCGTCTCTACAACGTGTGGAAGCAAAGCCCTGAATCAGAACTCCAGGAATGTTTGGCTCCTGGCCTAGATCCAAAGTTGGCAGCTCAGGCCCATCTCTACGGAACAGAGGCACCATGTTGTGATGGTGGCAGTTTGCTTCCTTTAAATCTCTCCCCCCATAAAGGGTTAGTTTAGGAGAATCCTGAGACTTCATAAGGGTTTAATACATGAAAATATTTTAAAGATGATCAGCCATCTCTAATACACATATATAATTCTAACCTAATGGGGATTTGTGATCCTGCCGCCATATTGGATATGATACTGCAGGGAGATTTTCCTTGATGTAGCCTGACATTTTCTGGACTGGACTTTGGACTGACAAGACAAGGGAAAGGGAGCCGGGTGGGGGGCTTTCCACTAGATCAGAGCGTTTTTATTATGCAGACAGCAATCAACACAACAGTCTATGGATAATCTATGGATAATGCCATAGAAGTTAAATTAAGCACATGTCCTCTTTGACTCAAATTCTGCTCTCACTTGCACCTCTGCTCCTTCACTTCAGTGGGGATGAACAAGAGAAAGAGAAAGAAAAGACAATTCTGCCATCATCTGTTCATCTGAAAGTATGTCATATAAGAGGAACTTGGAATGTGTATTTTGATGGTGAATGGTCACTATCATGATCCAAATCTAGGGAGAATGACAGGACTCATTAGAGCCAGGGTAAAAGCCTTGGGATGGCTGCAACAGATCAACAGAACCTCCTTACTAAGGGTGATAAAGCACCATTCGAACTTGCGTGTACCACCAGATGGCACTGTGATAAAGAAGGAAAATCAAGTTTCAAAAGGCCCAGTGGGAAAGAATCAACATGAGAAACAACATCTGGATGGGTGAAAAACAGTAAGATACAAAGTAAAGGGCCGATTCTGCAGCCCTTACTCTCATCAGCAGTCCTAATAATTTCAACTGGACTACACAGGAAGATTATTTACACCTGTAAGGGTTGAAATATCAGGCCCTAATTCTGCTTATGAAAGAGGAACTGGGGAAAGGCCCTGGATGACAACAGGATGGCTAACAGTCTCATACGCGATTCTTTTGCAGCCTATTTCAATTAGAAAGTATGTATTTGTTAGAGTAATTGGTAGGGTGGAGGGGGCGGAGTCTTTAGCAGTGTATTGTACAGCATCTGGCATATGCTAAACTAAGCTTCCAAAATGTCAAACTCACTCTGGTAACGTTTCTGAAAAGGTCCTGGTCAGATGAGAACGCAGACAGCACCACCCTGGAGATGACTTATGTTAATTTTTAATCATTGCAGCCTTGCGTGCATGAAAATTGAATAAGATTTTGATGAAGACCTGGTATTTAACCCACCTGAGTTGACTTGCTTAACCTGTTCACCAAGCATAAAAAATACCACGTGATCTAAGTTCTAGTGAACAGACCATGGTCATTGCCAGGACCTTGGGAAGAAGGGCATTCAGAAAGGGGCCCAGATAATTGCACTTTAGAATGCAGCGGATAAAGGCAACAGCTGCATGCATGGGGAGATGAGGACTGCCTGGATGGTAGAAGGGAGGGTTCTCGCCTGTCTACACTGGCTGAGGATTGACCATCATAGCCCCCACCACAGCAATAAGTTTATGCCAATGCAGTTTGCTAGATTGTCCAGAGACCTGCAATGTTTTAAAGCATCCCAAAAACAGGGTATATGTTATTAACAAAGACCAGGGCCAGTAAGTTGGGAGGGGGGGAGTGCGCATGCACGCACGCACGCACACACACACACACACACACACACACACACACTTTTGAGAAACCACTGGCTGATGTCCCCTTAGCATCCTCCCTCCTTTGCCTCAAAGAAATCCACAGATTTTTATCAAAAAGATCAAGACAGAAATTAATGTCACATTTTTATGGAAATTTCTCTGATCTGCAGTTTTTCCTTTCCAGTGTCCAACTATTTTCATTGGGCCAAACCCTTGCTCAGTAGGAGTTTGCCTGAGAAAGGATTGAAAAACCCCTGGATAAAGACCTTGGGATTTGGTCAAATATTCCAACACGTAAACAGATTTCCTAATGAACTAAGAGGCCCAATGCAACTCCCATTACTGTCAATAAAAAGATTCCCATTGACTATATTGGCAGTTGGATTGGACTTGAATGGAGCAAGTCAGCTCTTAAAACTAGGAACCTTGTGCAATACCTTTTAATTATGATTTTTCCATTTCAATGATGCTGACACTACGGTCTGGTTTAATGAGGTCTGGGATTGAGACAACCTTCACCTTACTCTAGTTGAAAGAATGATTCTCTAAGAAAGCTCATGTACTTTTAAACATTTGGACAACTCTACTCAGCACTCTTCATCCTGACTCCATACATGTTCCTCTTCCCATCAAACAGTTCATACAATCAGCTATTCACGGGTTTAAAACAAACAAATCAAAATCACTCCGACCAAGGAATATATCAAAATTTGGGCTAAAACAAGAAGACGGTTTCAACCTCAGCTATGTAGAAATAGGAGACCCTATGCAATATATACTCCTTATTAGTTGTTTCCAACAACCCTTCTTCGTGTTGTCAAATTCTTGGGAGTCACACAGAACACAGCATTAAAGAAGACAGACCATTTTCAGCTGTATTTTTTTTTTCTAAAGAGCTCACATTATACCAATACAGTGTCCAAGCCCCTTCGCCAGTGGCTGAAATGATAGTTACATCAGCGATATGTGCAGGTCTATCAACTATGTAGTTGATTTAAAACAAACAAACAAAAAAACAACCCCAGAACAGAACAACAAAACCATTACATATTAAAACAAACATTTTACACCCACTACTCTCCATTTACAAGTCACAAGTGCAATATTCTTTGAAAAATTTTCTCCTGAGAGAAAACCCCCAAGAAGTAGAGTTTTTAGTGTTATGCTGTGGGTATGCATTGGAAACCACATTAGATTTTTGTAAGGCAAGAGGTTTAGGACCTAACAGGATGTAAGTGGATCAAGAGAGAGTATTAAAAAGGGGTATTTTGAAATGAGACATTCTTTCAAGTTTCATTCTCATTGGACACATATACTACAAAATAAAGACTTTAAAAAGTGCTATATGCTTTGTGAGTCCTTTATCACAATATGTAAAGCATAATCTTATAGCCGCTGCCTACGAGAAATGTTAGTGGCAGTGTTAGCGGTAGATTAGATTCTAGGTCTCTCGTTCCTCTCTCTCAGCTGTTCCTCAATGTCTGAAGCCATCTTCTCATCAAGGCTTACATTACCCCACATGCATTTTGGGATAGTTTAGAGCGAGCTGTCTTTTAAAAAGAAGCAGACTCCATGAAGTTGATGATGGTTCACACCAGACTTGCAATACTCTGACGCCTTGCCTCATCCAGTGAAGCCTCCGGTGTCTCTTTGTATAGGCCAGTCTGAGAGACGAAACATCGAGAGGTATGGAACCATGATAACATACGACAGATATGTCAGGGGGGTAAAACAAATGCTTTTTTTTTTTTTTTTTTTAAAGTAATCCGCCAGTGCTAGGCTGTTAGCTGATTTTAAAAAGGTAGAGCAGTTTGCAGTAAACAATGATGCTTTTGATCCTCAGGAACATACAGAACCCTCACCGTTCCCTGGCCCCCAAAGATCAGACATGAAGGATTTCTGCACCACAGTCTTCAGGTTCTGTGTAATGTGAAGAGTTTGTATCTGAATGGTGGACCCCAAGCATTTCTTTATTTTCAGTGTTTGGCTCCATTAATGCAGGTTTTTCAAAGATACTCTTTTTGCTAGTTTCTGGACAGTTCTGTACATATATTACTCGGTTATAAGCCTTAAGTCTCTTCCACAGCTGTACATACACTTTGCACTGGACATACATGAATAGAAGTCCTCCAGTGAAGCCAATAGCCACAACTACCAGCTTAGTCCAAAATGGCCACTCTAGAATCCCTGGAGGAAAGGAAAGGACCACATTAATATTAGTTAGGCTGCACAGTATCCTTTAAATGAGAGACACAGAATAGGCCACAATCAGAATCTCACATGCAAACCCATCTGAATTTGGGTTAAAATCCTTGACAGTACTGTATGAGAGCAAACAGATGTGATCACTCCCAGGTTCCTTTATTATTATTGATAAGATGCCATAGGTGTACAGGGCACTTTACAGAAGAGGTAAGTCAGGTCCTGGACTTGAGCAGCAGCTAGTCCAGTTCTCAAAGTCCACAGGGTGCAAGTGTGGTAGGCAGTTCTCTTTACAAGTACACCGTTCTCTGTCACAGGGTTTGTTTAATGCAAACAGTTCTTGTTATACCAACAGTTATGTTCTCCTTTTTGAAAGCCTGTCAGTTCCAGTTAATAGGTCTGTTCACACTCAACCCCCGTTTTACTCTGTGTACAGCCCACGGGGAGTACTACCCCCTACAGGGTATAACTAGCAGCTAGCAAACAGTTCAGTCTCCTTTATACCTCTTCCTGCCCACTCAGTGATCACACAACATATGGATTCACAGGCTTTGAGGCTGAAAGGGATCATCTAGTCAGACCTCAGGCCTAACACAGGCAAGACAGCTTCACCTAGTAGTCCCTATATCCAGCCCAATAACTTAGAGTTGAACTACAGCATCTCTTTTAGAAAGAGACGTCCAATTTTGATTTAAAGGCTGTAAATGGTGGACAATTTACCACATCCCTTGGTAAGCCTACCCTCGCTATTACAAATGTGCAGTATTATTTTAGTTTGAATTTGTCCCTATTGGACGTCCAGCCAGTGGATCTTGTTATAGCTCTGTCTGCTAGATTTAGAGACCATTAGTACTGTGTATCTTCTCCAGTGTAGGTACTATACATATCAACCCTCTCCATTACTGGCTGGTCAGGGGCATTGCAGGAAAGACCATGACATCACGCTGATCCACCCATTTTCAAGTTTAATGGAGAATTAACAATACTATAACAAATCCATGACCTCCTTGGACACGACATCTGTCACTGTGCTGCACACACATGACCATTTGGAACTGCTCAGCAGTGGCAGGGACAGAACTCAGATTCTCTTGCTCAAAAAGCACAGGACTCTGCCACTTGGTTACAAATGCAACCCCATTAGCTGTTAGCAGTATAGGACCTATGCCATGCAGCCCAGCAGTTCCAATTCTATCCAACGGAGGCAGTGGTGCATGCACACACGCACGCACACACGCACGCACTAGCCAGCTTACTGTAGTACTCATCAGATTGCTCATTTCATTTGAATTCTGAAACGGAGTACAGTACCAAGTACTAAATATTCATGCTATTCCTATTTATGCTCATCTAAAATAACCTAAAGGCTGTAAATGTTTGAAAGCATATGCTTTTCATAAGCATATTGATCCCTTGCATTAAAAGGCCAACAATTTTCAATACGCCCATAGATGATGCTGTCAGATGGAAGAGAGACCAGAAGCTTTCATTCAAAGCAGCCTCTTTGCTAAACAAAAATCAAGTACAATCAAACTACAACTGAAAATGAAAAATGACAGTAAGTCATGAAAATGTATATTTTGAAAAGTGGCTGCACTTAAAAATGACTGTGGGCTTCCAAGTTTATTGACGCTCAATTATTTCCACAGCAAATGTGCTTTGCTTACACGTAAAAATGTGGGTTATATTTTTCTGTTTTATTTTTAACTGTTAGCCCTTCAAATGCAACCTGAGATCTAAGAGTCAGGCTAGGTTCTTGTGGTTCCTTCATCACTTCCAGGAACGAAATTTCAGCAGGACAAACTCTGTCCTTAGTGACAACTGTGTCAATGCATCATGTAACTGATTGGACTTTAATACACAATTCTGTTACCAATGAATAAGGAGGTGCTGAATCTAGCTCCCTCTCTTTTTAGCTGTGCTAGCTCTGCAGGGCTACTAGGAATAAAAAGCAGGAAACACTTAGGCCTTGTCTACACAGGATTGGTACCAGTTTAAAAATAGATTTAGTTAAAGCAGTGCAACTTCGTGCGTGAACACTTGTATTGGTTTAAAACTGGTTAGACTGGATTAGCTTGCAGCCATACATTTTACTGGTGCAAATTACATTGATAAGCCAGGTTTAAATCGATTGAAGAATGTCCACACACAAAGTTGCACTAGTTTAACTAACCTGGTTTAGAATCACACCTTTAGTTAAAATGGTGCAACTTCGGGCCTTATTTTGATTACTAAAGCCAGAGATCTGACAGTTTAAAAAACACATCATCTTGCTCAACAGATCTGCCTCTTTCCATTCGGAGTCACTTAAATAAGAAACAAAATAAAGTAACATACCAGTAGTCTGTCCCTGTTTAATCTCTTCAGCAGTCCTGTCTATAAGGACATACAGAGACCACACGACGCAGGTGATGGCAATGATATGGAATGTTACAGAGCACATGATCTTCCTCCTCTCACTGGCCGTCATCTGCAACTTCTCCCACTAGCAAGAAATCCAGAAGGCAGAGCAAGCGGTTAGAGGTTTGTGGAAGATAGAGCAGTGGATGAAAGGAACACTAGTGAACACACCTGACAGGCGGAGGCTGTTTTCCTCACAACACACAGAAGCATTTCTTTTTAAAAGTAATTATGTCAGGTAGTTGCCGCAACCCACTAGTCCATATATCAGGGTGCAAGTTCAAGCAGTAGTGACTGGCACTCCAGTGTGTTTGTGTGTTTGGCCAAATATTTTCAGTTACCAAATTCTGCCAAAAAGCATTTTTTTTCCTGTGGAAAACTTAGATTAAAATGATTTTTTATTTCATTTTCATAAAAATTTTCCAAGGAAAAAGCTCCCATGTTTTGACCAGCTCTACTTCATAAGCTGGGTTGTTGTTTCCTAGCTCTGTTGGAAACTCGGACTCTCTCCTTATGGGGTCAATGGGCCAAACACTTTACAGACCTGATTCATGACTGCTTTATCCCCACTGGGACTTGAAGTTAAACCTGGGATGATCACTTTGGTTCTTATGCTACTGGCAAGCACCACGCCTATATTTTGGCCTTCTCTTGTTCACAGTCCCGCTACTGGTTATTTTCTCCTGATTGACAGGATACAATACAGGAGGAATTGAGGATGAGGTGTCAGCTTGACTGCAGTTTGAATCTCAGGAACTTTTGAGGCCTAATTCCATTTTGTTTGTTTGTGTTTCCTCCTCCCCATCTCCCCCGTTTATGGTTCTGTTCTGATCATTTTTGGTACCTGGTTTCTTCATAATAGATTAAATTTTCAGAAATGATGAGTGGATTTTGGATACCTCCCTTTCTGGGGGTATGTCTACATCTACAATTTTGCAGCGCTGGTTGTTACAGCTGTATTAGTACAGCTGTATAGGGCCAGCGCTGCAGAGTGGCCACACTTACAGCAACCAGCGCTGCAAGTAGTGTTAGATGTGGCCACACTGCAGCGCTGTTGGGCGGCTTCAAGGGGGGTTCGGGGAACGCGAGAACAAACCGCGGGGAAGCAGGTCTCCTTCCCCGGGTTGCTCCAGTGTTCCCCGAACCCCCCTGCAAGCAGATCTCCTTCCCCGCGGTTTGCTCTCGCGTTCCCCGAACCCCCCTGCAAACCGCGGGGAAGGAGACCTGCTTGCACGGGGGTTCGGGGAAAGTGAGAGCACACCGCGGGGAAGGAGACCTGCTTGCACGGGGGTTCGGGGAACGCGAGAGCAAACCGCGGGGAAGGAGACCTGCTTGCAGGGGGGGTTCGGGGAACGCGAGAGCAAACCGCGGGGAAGGAGACCTGCTTCCCCGCAGTTTGCTCTCGCGTTCCCCGAACCCCCCTGCAAACCGCGGGGAAGGCGACCCGCTTGGGGGGGGATTCGGAGAACACCGGAGCAAACCGCAGGGAAGGAGACCTGCTTGATTACCAGAGAGGTATCCTCAGGTATGCTGGGATACCTGCTTATTCCACGGAGGTCAAGAAAAGCGCTGGTAAGTGTCTACACTTGATTACCAGCGCTGGATCACCAGCGCTGGATCCTCTACACCCGAGACAAAATGGGAGTACGGCCAGCGCTGCAAACAGGGAGTTGCAGCGCTGGTGATGCCCTGCAGATGTGTACACCTCCTAAGTTGCAGCGCTGCAACCCCCTCACCAGCGCTGCAACTTTGTGATGTAGACAAGCCCTGGGTGCCCAATGTGGTATGCCTCATAGGGACGAGATTTTTAGAAAATGCTGAGCATCCACTCAAGATGTTCCAAATTTGACACCTCAAAAAACTGAGATGCCCCAAACCACTAGCCAGTTTGTTAATTTAGACTATTGTGTTTTTATCCTTGCCTTTATTTATTTATTTTTGTTTGGTCTTCTTTGTGGTCCAACATCAGGGATGGCCAAAGCATGACCTGCAGGCCCAATGGCACCCAGGATGTTCTACAGTGCAGCTCACAGCTAACTTCCTCCACATATAAGAAGGCGTGGCTGGGAGAAACGACAGGCCCCAAAATGCAGGTCTCATCGTGATTCAAGAGGTCTCTGTTCAGAACAGCATCATGTCCTGAGCTATATATTTTGCAGACTGCACTTCTGTATTAAAGATGAAGGTGGATGAAATCTGCTTCATTTTCTGTAGATTAGTAGTGGCTTTGGGATCCTGGCCAACTACCATTACAGCCCTTGGATGGTTACACTTTGGACTCCCCATCCTAGTGATTCAGGATCATCTGCTTGATTTTAATCTTCTATGATTATTCTTCTCCCAGACTGAGGTTACTTTTATTAACCTCTAACATGGGCAGGCACAGCATGATTTGCCAGTGCTAAGAATATTAGTGGTTCTTATCCAGAAATCCTACTGGTGAGCATCAACTTTGCCTTTGAAAGACAGAGGTATTTGGGATAGGAAAATGGATACCGGACACAACAATGGACAGATCCTTGTGTTCGTCAGTATCGGTAAGGTAAGTCAGTGGGTGTATGGATGGCAAAAAGTGTTAAATAATAGCTGTTGGTTCTAGCAAGTTGAAGTCATAAAATGTTACTATGTATGTTCAGTGCAAAAAAGAAACAAAACATTATTTTTCTGGGTGAATTTCATTGCACCATAAATAAGATTTTGGCTTTAAAAAAAAATTTGCTACATTATTATTTTTTATGTAACTAAAGGACTTCAGTGGAATCATTTTACAAATAAATATGAAAAATACAGAGCCTACAATTCCCACATCTTCAAGAAAATTCATAAGCCATATGGGCAACAGTACCGCAAATCCTGTGCTTTAGAGTGGGTCTCGGCTCTGAAAGGTGACTGTAGAAATGGTAGGTCCTAACAACAGACCAGTTCTTCTTCGAGTGATTGCTCACATCCATTCCAGTTAGGTGTGCGCGCCGCGCGTGCACGTTCGTCGGAAACTTTTTACCCTAGCAACTCCAGTGGGCCGGCAGGTCGCCCCCTGGAGTGGCGCCGCCATGGCGCCCAATATATAACCCTGCCGGCCCGCCCGCTCCTCAGTTCCTTCTTACCGCCGTGTCGGTCGTTGGAACTGTGGAGCGCGGCTTAGCTGTCCTCCACGTCCCTAGCTCTCCTTGTTATCTCTCGATTATCTCTCGTACTGTTAATTAGATTGTTGAGTGTAGATAGTAGTACTTAAGTTAATAGGTTGTAAATAGTTCTTCGCTGGGGGCTTAGCCCTTCACGGCACCCGGCACCGGGCTCATGCCTGGTTCGTCGGGCTTCAAGCAGTGTGCGGCCTGCAAGAAGCCTATGCCCACCAGCAACCCCCACGACGCGTGCCTGAAGTGCCTGGGGGAATCGCACAGATCGGACAAGTGCCGCATCTGCAAGGCTTTTAAGCCAAGAACAAAGAAGGAGAGGGATCAAAGACTCCGAACTCTCCTTATGGAGGCGGCACTTGACCCGGCGGTTTCACAGGCCGTGATCTCGGCGCCGGCACCGGATCGCACCGGCACCGGAAAGACTCCCCGGCACCGACCTTCTCCGGCACCGGGGACAGAACCGAGGCCGTCGAAGTCTACTACTCCGGCCAGGCAGACCCGACTGGAGCGCCCGGCCTCAACACCGGCCGCGGTGCCGCTGGCACCGTCGACTCCGGGCCCAGCGGGTCCGTCGAGTCCGGTGCCGCCAAGCTCCCCCATGAGATCTGGAGTTGAGATATTGGTCCCATCCACGCCGGAGACCTTCGCCTCGGCTCGGGATCTCATAGCACTGACTGAGTCCACTCAGCAGCCACCCCCGGTACCTCCGGTGCGGGTCGTGTCCCGAGGCAAGCCCATGATGTCGGCACCGTCTCGGGACTCACGCTCACGATCAAGGTCCCGACGCCATGGTCGCTCCAGCCGCCACTCGCAGTCCCGGCACCGCTCCCCTCGGCGGTACCGGTCGCACTCGCGGCGCCAGTCGGCCTCAAGACGGTCGTGGTCGGACTCCAGCTGCCGATACCGGCACCGCGACTCCAGGAGCCAGTCCCGACGTTACTCGCCGCACCGGTCGACCTCCCGGCACCGAGTTGGTGGCAGGTCCTGGTCTCGGTCGACCTCCCGGCACCGAGCTGGTGGCAGGTCCCGGTCCCGGTCGACCTCCCGGCACCGAGCTGGTGGCAGGTCCCGGTCCCGATCCCGGCACCGAAGCGGCGACCAGTACCGGTCTAGATCCTGGCACCGTGATAGAACTCGGTCCTGATCCCGGCACCGTTTTGACTCCCGGCACCGGTCCCCGGCACCGAGACATTCGTCCATGCCGACCCGCGCAGACCCTTACCAACCAGGGTCAGCTCCGCCGTGGCCTTCTAGACAGCCGTCGGTCTCTTCCCAAACGGACAGCGGGTATGCGCTGGGCACCGACCGGCAGGCGGCGCTATTTAGCGATCCGCCACAACAAGACCAAGGCCCGCAGCAATGGGAGTTCTGGACACCCTGGGCATACCATCAAGCCCAGGGGCCCCAACAGCTCCCTGCTAGGCCTGCGACGGCGGAGCGCAGGGCGCCAGAAGCCTCATTGTCTCGCCCCCCTCCCTCCCCGGATCGGGAGGAAGGGTCCAAGCAACAAGACTCCGCTCTGGCTCCTGAGGCAGAGGCGAGGGCCGAGGGAGACCCTCCATTAGACACTCTCTTGCTGGGGGTCTCCTCATCCTCCTCCCCTGATGAAGAGGTGGCTGGTACCTCCTCCAACAGCCCCCCCCCCCCCGCTGGATCTCAGAGCGCACCAAGACCTCCTCCGGCGAGTAACCCAGAATCTGAGTCTGCAAGCCGAGGAGGTCTCGGAAATAGAGGATCCGATCGTCACCATCCTCTCAGCAGATGCTCCCACCAGGGTCGCCCTGCCCTTCATAAGAACCATCCAGGCCAACGCCAACACCATCTGGCAGTCTCCGGCCTCCATCCCCCCTACCGCGAAGGGCGTCGAGAGGAAGTACATGGCCCCTTCTAAAGGCTATGAGTACCTCCATGTACACCCGACGCCGGGTTCCCTGGTGGTTCAATCGGTGAATGACAGAGAGCGTCATGGGCAGGAGGCTCCAGCCCCCAAATCCAGAGAGGCCAGGCGAATGGACCTCCTCGGCCGTAAGGTATACTCGGCTGGGGCGCTGCAGCTCAGGGTTTCGAACCAGCAAGCCATGCTGAGCAGATACGCCTTCAACTCCTGGGTGGCAGCAGACAAATTTAAGGAGCTGCTGCCGCAAGACGCTCGCCAGGAATTTGCAGCCATCTTGGATGAAGGCAAGAAGGTTGCACGCACGTCCTTGCAAGCTTCTTTGGATGCTGCAGACTCGGCTGCCCGTACCCTCGCGTCGGGAGTAACGATGAGTCGCATCTCCTGGCTGCAGGTTTCTGGCCTTCCGCCGGAGCTCCAGCATACCATCCAGGACCTCCCCTTTGAAGGCCAGGGCCTGTTTTCTGAAAAGACAGACCCCCGACTCAAGAGTCTGAAAGATAATCGGGTCATTATGCGGTCCCTCGGGATGCACACACCGGTAACGCAACGCAGACCCTTCCGGCCACAGCAACAACAGCAGCGTAGGCCGTATTCCCAGTTCCGCCAGCGGCAGGACCTTTACAGGCGCCGCGGCAGGAATGGAAGGCGCAGGCATTCGGGGAACCAAGGAGGGCAGAACCAAGGCTCCTCTAAGCCCCCGCCTGGACCCAAGCCTTCATTTTGAAGGTGCGCTCGAGGGCGCAGTAACAGTTTCCCCCATGGATCCTTCCCCCCCGTTTTCCAACCGCCTTTCGTTTTTCCTCCCGGCGTGGTCCCAAATAACATCGGACCGCTGGGTCTTACGCACGGTGCAGACGGGATACCGCCTGCAGTTTGTATCATTTCCTCCTTCCCGCCCCCCTTCCTCGTCCCTCTTCAGGGACCCCTCTCACGAGTAATTCCTTCGGCAGGAGGTGCAGACGCTCCTCAGCAAAGGAGCTATAGAGGCGGTTCCAGAAAACGAGAAAGGCAAGGGGTTTTATTCCCGCTACTTTCTGATCCCCAAGGCCAAGGGAGGCCTCAGGCCTATCCTCGACCTGCGAGAGCTCAACAAATACCTGGTGAAGTTGAAGTTCCGCATGGTATCCCTGGGGACCATTATCCCATCCCTGGATCCGGGAGACTGGTACGCCGCCCTCAACATGCAGGACGCGTATTTTCACATTGCCATTTGGCCACACCACAGACGTTTCCTTCGCTTCGTGGTGGGCCTCCTTCATTACCAATTTGCAGTCCTCCCATTTGGCCTGTCCACGGCCCCGAGGGTGTTTACAAAATGCATGGCAGTGGTTGTGGCGCATCTTCGGCGCAATCGTATCCACGTGTTTCCTTATCTGGATGATTGGTTGATTCGGGACACGTTGGAACAACAAGTCCGCAGCCACGTCCGCGTGATCACCGGCATGTTCACCACTTTGGGCCTCTTGATAAACACGGACAAGTCCACCCTGATTCCCACGCAGAGGGTGGAATTCATCGGGGCCGTGCTGGACGCCACTGTGGCCAGGGCCTTACTGCCATTGCAGAGGTTCCAGGCCTTGTCGGCGATCGTTCAACGACTGCGGACACCCCCCTTGACATCAGTGCGGACATGTCTAGCCCTGTTAGGCCACATGGCGGCTTGCACCTTTGTGACCGGTTACGCTCGGCTCCGCATGAGGCCCCTCCAGTTGTGGCTCATCGATCATTACAGGCCGGCAAGGCAGCCGCTAGACATGCTAATCACAATCCCCCAAGGGGTGTTAGATTCTCTCGGCTGGTGGCTAGACCAGTCCATGCTATGTGCGGGACTCCCTTTCCACCCACCTCAGCCCTCGGTGTCCCTGACAACGGATGCCTCAGATCTAGGCTGGGGGGCCCACCTAGGGACCCTGAGAACGCAGGGCCTGTGGTCCCAGGAGGAGGCGGGGTTGCACATCAACATGCGGGAGTTGCGAGCGGTCCGCCTTGCTTGTCAAACGTTCTGCCATCAGCTTCAGGGTCGTTGTGTCGCAGTGTTCACCGACAACACGACGACCATGTATTATATCAACAAGCAAGGCGGCACCAGATCCTCCCCCCTGTGTCACGAGGCGATGCGACTCTGGGACTTTTGTGTAGCCCACTCCATTCACCTCACGGCTTCCTTCCTCCCCGGAGTACGGAACACGCAGGCGGATCGATTGAGCAGATCCTTCCTGTCGCACGAGTGGTCCCTTCGCCCGGACGTCGCCCTCTCCATCTTCCGGAGGTGGGGTTATCCCCGGGTGGACCTCTTCGCGTCCAGGGGGAACAGGAAGTGCCAAGCGTTCTGCTCCTTTCAGGGCAGGGAGCCCGGGTCGATAGCGGATGCCTTCCTTATTCAGTGGTCGACCCACCTGTACTATGCGTTTCCCCCGTTCCCTCTGGTCCACAGGGTCCTTCTGAAGGTGCGCAGGGACAGGGCTCACGTGATCATGGTAGCCCCGGCATGGCCCAGGCAGCACTGGTACCCCATGCTGCTGGACCTGACCATAGCCGACCCAGTTCCCCTGCCCCTTCGCCCGGACCTGATTACCCAGGAGCACGGGACCCTCTGTCACCCGGACCTGCAGTCGCTACACCTAGTGGCGTGGCTCCTGCGTGGCTGACTGGTTCTGAGCTGCGCTGCTCCTCGCCGGTGAGGGAGGTGCTTTTGGGCAGCAGGAAGCCTTCCACGAGAGCGACATATTCGGCCAAGTGGAAGCGTTTCTCCTGTTGGTGCGTGGAGAGAAATCTCCGCCCTATGGAAGTGTTGGTGGCCGACATCTTAGACTACGTTTGGTCCCTCAAACAGCAAGGTCTGGCCATATCGTCGTTGCGAGTCCACCTGGCAGCTATCTCCACCTTTCACCCGGGTGCGGATGGTCGCTCTGTTTTTTCTCACCCGACAGTGTCTAGATTCCTTAAGGGGATGGAACGTTTATACCCTAACGTCCGTCCCCCTGCTCCAACCTGGGATCTTAACCTGGTGTTGTCCCGGCTCATGGGACCGCCCTTTGAACCGTTAGCCACTTGCTCCCTGCTTTTCCTCTCTTGAAAGACTGCCTTTCTAGTAGCTATCACCTCAGCTAGGCGGGTGTCGGAACTCCGGGCTCTTGTGGTAGACCCCCCGTATACAGTCTTCCACAAAGATAAGGTGCAGCTGAGACCACACCCTGCCTTTCTTCCCAAGGTAGTCTCGTCCTTCCACATCAGCCAAGAGATATTCCTTCTGGTTTTTTTCCCGAAACCTCACTCCTCAGGCAGGGAGCAGCAGCTCCACTCGCTTGATGTCCGTAGGGCTCTCGCGTTCTACGTGGAGAGGACTAAGCTCTTCCGCAAATCCCCCCAGCTTTTCGTGGCGGTAGCAGACCGCATGAAAGGGCTTCCTATCTCCTCCCAGAGGTTATCCTCTTGGGTGACGTCCTGCATCAGGACCTGTTATGACTTGGCCCATGTCCCTACGGGCCATGTGACTGCGCATTCTACCAGGGCTCAGGCATCGTCGCTGGCTTTCCTCGCCCATGTGCCCATCCAGGAAATCTGTCGGGCAGCGACCTGGTCATCGGTCCACACCTTTGCTTCCCACTACGCCCTGGTCCAGCAGTCAAGAGAGGATGCGGCCTTCGGATCTGCAGTGCTCCATGCCGCTACTTCTCACTCCGACCCCACCGCCTAGGTATGGCTTGGGAGTCACCTAACTGGAATGGATGTGAGCAATCACTCGAAGAAGAAAAGACGGTTACTCACCTTTGTAACTGTTGTTCTTCGAGATGTGTTGCTCACATCCATTCCACACCCGCCCTCCTTCCCCACTGTCGGAGTAGCCGGCAAGAAGGAACTGAGGAGCGGGCGGGCCGGCAGGGTTATATATTGGGCGCCATGGTGGCGCCACTCCAGGGGGCGACCTGCCGGCCCACTGCAGTTGCTAGGGTAAAAAGTTTCCGACGAACGTGCACGCGCGGCGCGCACACCTAACTGGAATGGATGTGAGCAACACATCTCGAAGAACAACAGTTACAAAGGTGAGTAACCGTCTTTTCCTGGTGTACTTTCAGAGTTACAGCTGCTGACTTTGCTGACTAAAATAAATGTTTCCTCTTTTTTATTCCTGTTAGTCCTGTGGAGCCAACCCAGTCACTGGAGAGGAAAATAGATTTTTTTCTGGCTAGGGCAGCATCAATAGGATTGTCAATTAAGTTCTGACAGCAGATTCTTTATTACTGGTGATGCATGAAACCAGAAAAAATCCAGCTTGACTCTCAGATCCCAGGTTGCATTTTCAAGTAGAAAATACAGATTTATAAAATTGAGCAGACTGTATATGGAATCACTGAGGGATGATAAGCATGGAGTCCCACTGTGCCATGTTTAAAAAAAGAGTCACTTTTGCGAGCAGTGCCACACTTCTAAGGCAAACTATTTCTTTGGAACCAGTCCTTGGACCTACCTTTCGTAGGGGTTTTAATTTGGTCTCCATGATGAACTCATACTTGCAGAGTTCACAACATCGGGTGTCTGAGCTCTTGATCCACTGCTGCAAGCAGGCTTGGTGCACAAAATGAAGACTTCCTGTGCAGTGACAGGGGGTAATCAAGGGGCTTTCCTCATCTCCTTCACAGTGACATATCCTGAATCAGGAGCAAAGCAGCTCATTAGGAGGCAGTAGCAGAGACAGGGAAAACCAAAACAACGTAGAGGAGGCTTTTAACATTTGTGATCAGGCACGGTCAACCAGTGAAGATTCCAAACGACATACATTTCAAACCAAGAAATTTATCAATAAGAAATACCAACAAATAAAATAAAATATGACACACAATAACTGAGCACAAACACTGCTAACTACACAATTTCTCTCTGGCTCACTGGGCAGACACATAAGGTCTGAAAGAGATTTGATAATGAAAGGAGAAAGAACAGGGTAAGAAATTACAACGCATCGTCTTGTCTACCAGAACAATAGTACTTTACTGAGTGTGGCATTTAAGCAGTATGGACACTTCCCATGACAGAACATGCTCACAGAGGTGTAAACCTAACTGTGGTTTACAATTAAAAAAAAAACCAAAAAAACCCAAAAAAACCAGAAACCACCACACCCACACAAACTCCACAAGAACATGAAGGGCTAACCTATGAGGCCTGAATCTTGCCTTCTGGGATGGATTATTTCTAGTAAAAGTTACCAAGAGATGGACTCAGGCTGCAAAGCTCTGGTCTGACTCTTGCCAAAGTTGGGAATGTTTAGATCTTCTGTCCATCTCAACTCACTCACTTTGTAATGGCTGCCAATGACAGCTACAGTAAGGTTCCTCATATTCCCTATCGATTAACCTAGTGGGCACTGAGTAGCTCCTCTCCCAATACGTTGCCATTCCAACGTACTGCAGCTCCAATTCCATTTCAAGCTCCAGTTAACGGAGACACTTGGTTCTGCATATTGCCACAGAAGCAGATGGATAATTAATTTCCTATGAGGTTGTTTTAAAAAGTTAATGAAGAATAACACTGGGGGCACGAGTGCAGACGGTCAGTGAGGATGGGACCAATATATTCTGGAGCATCCCACCTACCCACTGTCGGAAACCCTTACTGAGTCCCTGTGACCCAGCTGCTACTTTGCACTCTGACTGCTGGCTGAGGAGCCAAGTGGTGAAGGTAAGTGGGCTGGCAAGTATCACTGGGGCCCAGGGATGAGAAGCAGCAATGAGGTGGACTGTGCTGAACAAGGGGGCAGGGTGAGTAGAATTGAGGAGGCAGGTGGTAACAGGGAAGGAGTCAGGAAGCAGGGGATACATTATGGGCCTTTGCAGAGGTTGGGTCACTTGTAGGGGAGAGAGAGGAATTGGAGAGGATGATTGGTAGGAGAACAGGGGCCAATTCTCACTATACCGAGTGCCTACCCAAAACCAGGCTGAGGCAGAGTGGCAGACTCTGCACCCGGATGAGGGGGCAGAACTAGGCAGCTGCCTCTGATGGGGCTTTATGTCTTCCGGATCTGGTTAAGTTTCTGCAGCGGCACAGTCCATCCAGACCACACCTCACTTGTTTGGCCCCACACGATGGACATGCATCAGGGCCATGTTCTGGCTCATCACTAACAGTGAGCCCTTGAATTACGCTTTTCACCCGAGGCCCTTTATGAACAGATACATGGAAATAAACAAAAAAGCTTTACCAAAAAAAATCATACATAAGTTGATCAAATCTAGGAAGTGACACTTAAACTGCCCATTTTCCAATGACCGTCAGCAAAGCACATTGCTCTTTAAGCTAAGAACGTTCAGCTTGGCCTTTAATATGTGTAGCTGATTCTCTCAGATATTCCTGGGTTTGGCACCAATAAAACCACTTTGGAATGCGGAGCTGTGAAGCAAATTGCTTTGGGTTGCAAAGAATTTATTGACTCAAAGGCAAGCTTCCACTCAGTGGACTAATAAAGCATTGGAAAAACAGCAGGCCTCAAACTGCACATATTAAAGCAAGGTGAGAGAACACAAAGGCAGAGAAAGCAGAGCAGGTCACCGCCGAGTGTGGGAGGGGGCAGAGGAAGGTGTTCTCTGTAAACCAACCTGCAGGCATCCCCCGACGTGGACACAGGGGAAAGAGGGGGGAATTTTTCTGACAGGGGAGAAGGGCAGTCTAGGTCACTGTCTTTCTCAACTGAACAGAGTGGTGCCCGCAGCTCCTTTGATTTCAACCTCACGGAGGCACTGTCCTCGAATACGTCATCATCTCCCATGTCATCAGAGCAGAAGCCTGTGCTTTCCACCAGCACGCTGGAGGATTTTGCAGTTTGGAAGTGGCTTGGATAGCTCTCTAGTTCATGGAACTTATGCAGGCTGCTGGCACTCGAGCTGTGGGAGAAGGAAAAGAGGTAGCGCAGCAGCTTTTTGCTTCTTGCTGACGTCTCATTGTCCACCTTGTCATCCAGGAGAGGTATATGCACCGCATGGTGGTTCTCGGCTGCTCCCGAAGCGCTCGAGTAGGTGGGGGAAAGAGACGGCATGTAAGAGTGTTTAGAATTGCTAAAAGAAGGCCTGAGATTGAGTGATTTCTTCTCTTTCTGATTAAATCTGTTAATCCTTAAACACTGCTCCTGTGTCGGGGTCAGTTTGCCTTCAGAGCACGTTCGCTCCCCATAGTTAGAGCTCTCTGTGGTGCTCTGTGCCTTCTGGTCCACATCGTTGAGGGACTTGGAGAATTTAAGAGCTCTGGCGGCTTTTGCATTTTTAGCAGACTCGACCGCATGGACCCAATCCTGCCCATGGGAGTTTCTCTTTGATGCCTGTAACGTGTCCTGACAGATTACTGTCACTGTGACCCCCTGTGTCAGAGAATTCTGGCAGTGAGGATTTTTCAAGACAACAGCAGACTGCACTGGACTGTGATGACAACATTCAGAAAATACTGCACTGGAACTGCATGCAGAACAGTGGAATAAAAGCACAGAAAGTAAAAACAATTATACAAGGGAACACGTATAATCAAAGTGAAGAAACAAGAATTATGGCTAGTGTTGGGCTGGTAAACACAGCAAGCAAACAGTAGGTGGATCCCATGGAGCAGCACTAGACAGTATTCGAGAGAAACAAATGGGACATTTAGAATCAGAGCCCTAGATTGCTTACTTCCTGGTGTACATGATTTTTTCATAAATTGGTCCTTGTACAGGCCCCCACTGCAGCTCTACAAACAACAAACATTACCTGCAGATGTCCTGATTGGATGGCGTAACAGAGGTTCGAGAGAAGCTATGAGGATCAGAAACGGAGGTTGGACTGCCAGCCTGCAATAAGAAATGACAGGTCAGCTTTTCTGAAGCACCAGTCTTTAGTATCAAACACAGTATCTGGGGGCAGATACTGCATCAGATCCAATGCTATTGGGTTAGTTGTAGATGTGTGAGGCTTGTGGAGACAAGCATTGAATGTCAAAGAGCTTTGTTTGACTAATGAGTGTACACCATCACAACCCTTGGAAGAGGTATTCATATACCTGGAGCATACCTCTTCACACCAAAATGCAGCCTTCTCTGGGGTGGAACCTGGCAGTTTTTAAACTCTATAAAGAACAACAGTTCAGGAAATGAAGAATGCCATATTCATTCAAAGGAGGAATTAAACAGGGAGAGAGTATTTACCTAATTAAGATTTAGCTAGCACACAGGAGCTAACACTGCTATTTGAAAATACCATGGGACATTTAATGATGACAAGAGGCCAGGGTCTTGGCTTTCTAAGAGTCAGGCCATCAACAGTCCAGTATCCCACATATCATTCTGGGGCATATGTTCAGTACCAGCTCCCAGGAAAGAGCACCCCATGCTGAATCAGACTCCTCCCTGATGTGCTCTTTATACTTTGAGGTTTTATATTCTGGGTTTATACTGACAGAGCCTCCCATCTGTGTGGAGGCAAACCCTGATGGCACTTAGCTTGAGGAGACCTGACAAGATCACAGCCTGAAATGCAACAGCTGAAGAATCCAGAGTTCTGCTCACCCAAATGAAAAATAAAGATCATCCATTTGGGCTGAAATTAAGAGAGGGAAAATTCAGGTTGAATCTCAGGAAAAGCAACAGACTAGACTATGGAATAATCAACATGCGGAAGTGGTAGATGCTCCAGCATCTGGCACATTTAAAACTAGAATGGAGAAAACTCTAACAGAAATACAGTATGGAGTATTCTTGCCCTGACAGGGAATAGGACCACATGACCTAACATTCATGTATTGGTGAATGTGAAATGTTTCTACCATTCTGAAATTTCAGATGAAGGAATCGGGTATGTGTAAACTCTATGTACATGGGTAACGTGTAGGCAGACTCCCCTACATTCCATGGCTGAAGAATTTGCTGTGTATTTTGACTCTTGTTGCAGAGTTGTGCTCTAGAATCCCAACTTTTATTTAAAAGTAAAATTATGTTTCTAGCCATTTTGGTTGCAAAGCAAAGCAAAGCAAACCTTGAAAACCTGAACAGTGCATTGTCATCTGCCTTAGTCAGCGGGCAGCCTGAAAAAAAAGAGTTTTGAAAGGAGCTAAATGCCCCATTCATCTCAGTGGGGTGCTAACTCTGAAACCAAAAGATGACAATTTAAAATGACAGTACTAATGCTTTTATTGTCGAACCTTTAGCAGAAACATCCAGCTAATATGCTTGACCACAACCTCAGACTGCCTCACATTTCTACATTTCTTCAACTACCAGATACCTCAACTGCCCCTTATCCAGCTGCCAAAACTCAAGCTTCCCAAAGGAAACTTTTGCAATGCAGTTCTACAGGGTCAGTACAAAAATCTTTGTCATATAAAAACTAAATATGTGGGACAGAGTTAAATACACAGTTTACTATCAAAATATATAGCACAGGGGCTACTGTACCGAGTGTAATATTCAATCCCATATTTAATTTATTAAAAGCCTCTGTGGTACATTTAAAATGAAGTTGCCACAAGCTTTAGGAATTTTACTGCAGAATTTAGGTTCAGCTTGCCACAGAGTATGCATGACTTTACTTATAGATAGATGGGTATCCTACCAGAGAGGGTCACCTATAAAATAATAGTCACAGAAAACATCAGGCCAAAATCTGTTTGAATTACATTAAGGATGTGACAAACCAACAAACTGCACATCAACAGTTGGTTATATTAGCTTTGCCCTGAGGACCATAGCTCATATATTTTATACTATGTGAATCAACACCCTGGTAATAGAGCGAGTCCTCACCTACACGTGTTGAGGTGAGTTCAAGACAGTGCCAGATGTTTTTTGGAAATGCTTTAGTTTTGTCTCTTTGTTTTATTGCCTTAGCATCAACTTCAAAACAGGTTTTTCTCGGACGTTAAATGTTCTTGTCTCCCAACATGATTCTTTTGTGATCATTGTGGTTGTTTTTCAAAAACACCACCACCACATCAGTGTGGAAGCTGACATTTGGATCTGCAGTAATTATGCAAATGTGCATGAATGAGATTTTTTTAAATGCTATAGGATATATTTAGCAAGCTTTTAAAAACAAAATATTGACCCAATGGAACAGCACACTACACTGTGCCTTGGAAACACAAATGCAGATGTTGCTGGAAGCACAGGAGTTTACTCAAGAGATAAATACATCTCAGGCTCTTGAAAGAAAAAGATATAAGAAGTATCTGGCAATATGGACTCTGGATACAGGACCGAATCCCGGCTCTGCTTCCCATGGAAGGAAGGACCATGCAAACATCCATGTAGAGAAGAGAGACTCACTGGCACAGTGCCTCCTGCTGGTCATCCTGGGAATTAGCTCTTGTCCAGCTCAGAGTGCCCTCTGCTGGCTGGTGGCTCACCTGCCTCAGCCCCTATGAGCCGCCCGGACCACAGTGCTCCTTACCCTCAGGTTCTGCCCACCACAGTACCCCAGATGCTGGGTCTCCTCTCCCAGGGGAACCCCCAACCCTTTATCCCCCCCTTGCCTCAGTGGCTACTGCCAGTCATCATCTAGCCCCTGTTCACTGGGGTAGACTGCAGTGTAATGGCCACTCATCATTGGCAAGGGGCGCTTGGACCTACTGCCTTCCCTGCAGCCCAGTACCTCTCTAGGTCTTTCTGTCAGGCCATAGCCTGGGAGGTTGCCAGGCCCGAGGTCCCCAGCTCAGCCTGTCCCTTCCCCAGCACTGTTCTGCCCACGGTACCCTTTGCTCCGTCAAGCAGCAAGGTCCATCTCTGTCCAAAGCTGCCTAGAGAGAGACTCCTCCAACTTCTGGCCCACAACCCTCTTGTCAGGGACAGCTGGGCCCTAATTGAGCTGGACACAGCTGTGGCTGCTGCTCCAATCAGCCTAGCTTGGCTGTTTTAACCCCTTTTCTCCAGCCTTCCCCAGGGCAGCCCTCAACCTGGAGCTGTTTCAACCCCTTCAGGGCTGGAGTGGGGTGACCACCCTGCTATTGTCCTACAATGTCCATGTGGACTCACGACGGGCCTGGCCCACACCTAGGGTGTCTGGGCATGGTGCAGAAGGGATGAAGAAGGTATACACTCAGTCCATGGGCTGTTTGGGGATGGGGAGACCATTCAACCCTCAGACGGCTCTCCGTGGGGCCCACAGAGGTTTTTCTCATGGGGGAGCAGGGAGAGGGTGCAGAAAAGGGAGTAGTATGCCCCCCCCCCAAAAAAAAAAACAAAAACACAAAACTAAACAGAAACAAAATGGCAAGACTTTATAACAGGGATCACTTTAGTCCCTATGGCAATTTTTGTCTGAATAGGGGACCTCCCGCCCCTAAGTTGTAGAACAGTATTGGTGTGCACTGTTTGTTGCTGCTCCCTTCCCCAGAGAAGGCTGCATCTTAGTGGTGCTGGATGCATACAAAGCCCAATTCTGCAAACCCTTAATGGCAGAACTCCCAGCGAAACCAAGATCAAGCCCAAAGTTTGTGCAATGCTTTGGCTCTAGTGCAATGTAAAATATTATTGATGAGTTATAAACCCCTCAAAAGAGAGACGGAGAGTAGAAACGCTGGCCTGAAATGGTTCAACCGCATGAGTGGAAAACCTAAAATTAACCAAGTGAGGCTCTAAGAGGCTGTGAAAGCCAAGAATGGACAGAAACAGTTACATTAAAATTCTCTCTTTGCATCAACTCAGCTAAACTAACAATGAATACTTCCATCAAAACTTCCTGATTGGCTCCCCCCATTGCAGGACAGAAAGTGCTGCAAAGGCATCGCGCTACACAGAGTGTAAATGTAATCCTGAGACCGCGATCCTGCACAAAAATGTCACATGACCAAAAAATTAAAGACTGTATTGTAATGCACATGTACATACAACCTTAACTGTGGCATTTACTAATTTCTGAGTGCTTCTCTTTGCAAGCTTAATGTCTGAAGCTCTGTTTCATTTCTTAAATCTTCCCAAATGATATTCCATCTGCATGTGAGAAATTGTATTCATTTTTCTTATGCAAAAATCCACAACTGTAACAGAACATGGAGAAACTATCCATTGATTAACTTTCAACTTCAATACACACGCATACATTGGACCAAAAGAATCCTGGGATATTGTACATTCAAAAAGAAATCTACTGTGGTACAATAAAAAACAGAGGATATGCACAAAGTACATTTTTTCTACTCTTAAAACTCAGTCAAATCTAAGCAGATTGTCACTGATATAAGTACCTGTTTTTCAGGAAACGTCCCTGTCAAATGTCAATCTCTAAAGTGCAAGATCTGTTCAAGAAAGCTTGAAAAAAATTGTAATGGAAAAGGTGTATTCCCCGCCCCCCTCCGCCCCATTCTCTTCCTATGGAAAAACAGCAGGACTGTTTTCGCTCAAACTCCCCACCAAACACAAACCAAACCAAAAATAAATTTAACCTCAGAAAGTGACCAGACCTAGAAATTTTCAGTAATTTGAAAGATAAAAGTTTGAGGACATTATAAACAACTGAAAGAGACCCCCTTTGGAATATAAACACTTAGAAAACCTTAACAACAGTGTAGCTGCTGCTACTTACTCCAGCTTTTATGCACGTTATAGTATGTCTCTAAGTATTATTAGTTAAAATATGTACAATAGCTGGTAGTGTTTTTCAAAGCATTCTTGACTGTATTAGGTTTTTTGTTATGCTGACATCACAGCACATATCCTACATACAAAAGACCTCATCACTAACTCCAGTTTTATATAGTTTTACTGCATTGACTTCAGTGCACTTGCTCCTGATGAACACCAGTTTCTGTGAGAGGAGAATCAGATCCAGAGCACCTAGAATGAATCCTGGGAATTAAATTAGCAAACTGCTCCATATTGCCATAGCGGTGTCCCACAACAACTCAGAAGAAAGGTCAGCACATGGTGAATAGTGTATATCAACCTTCCAGTCTGATGCAATTCAGCAGGATCAGCGTGTAATCGCCATTGTTGTTACTCAGGTAATCACAGTGAGTTTGAACGTGATAATCTGCTGAAGCCCAGTTAGTTCTGGGATCACCATTAGAAAGAAGCCTGCGATAGCTTCTAATTCTAATTCCCTTTTCTCCTCTGAACAATCCTGTTAGCAAAGGACCTCAGCACCTTTTTTACAGTAATGTCTGCCCACAACTAAGTGCTGCACATCTGACCAGTCAAATCCCCGCCCCCCCCAAACCAAAACAAAGCAATTTTCGTTGTAGTGCATGATGTAGATCTGGCTATGGCTAAGCAATATTCCTAATTATCTACTCCTCTGAGTAGGTGACTGCTTACAGTACTGTCATCCCACTTTAAGCTGTGCTTTGGTAATAGTAATTATCCCTAGCGTTAAAGAACAGCTCTTGTCATATTCAAACAAAATGATCAAGTTACTCATTGAAGACACAGTTAAAAACAAATCCAGCCCCAGGGTAATTCATCCATTGATTAAAAATGTGGTATGAAGAAGGTGAAGCTTTTTCCCACCCCTGCCAATGCTGCCGTATGTAGTTGCAACAGCAGGCAAAAATCTTAGTACTTTTTATTATTTATGTTATGGTGACACTTGAAGCCTGAAAGGAGACTAGGGTCCTAATGTGCTAGATAGATGATGAATATATCTGTGGTGAGACACCTTCTCTGCTCTAATCTAAATAGGAAAAATAGAGACAAAGCGTGAGGGAAAGGAAGCATCATTACGTCCCTGCTTTAGAGATGAAGAACTGAGGCAAGCAGAGATTAAGCAACACAGAAAGTTACAAAGGAAATCTATAGCGGGGCCAAGAATCGAACCCAGCTCCCCTGAATTCCAGGTCAGTGATTATTCACAAAACCAGCTTTCCTCTGATTTTGTGTTGTGATCCAGCCACTCTGTGCTGCACTGCCGACATAAAATAGATAAATAAATAAAATGAAATCCCCCAGCTAGTCTACCCAGCTCTCAGAATCACTCCAGTATTAGGGGGACCCCTCTCTCCCCCCATGGCACAGAACTGTTAGAGAAGCTCCTGCACACTTCCCCTCACAGCTGTAGGAGCAAAGTGGGCATGACTGGGCTCTCTGACATCTCGCTAATCCCAGCCGCTGTATAAATCTTTTGGGGATGCAGGTGGAATTTAGAGCAGCCTGCATCTGCCCACATCTGGCTCATGAATGGGGGGGCACAAAGGATGCCACTTTCGCATCCCTTTCCTCATCTGAGCTGAGTGCTCCCTGTGATGCTTTCCAGGGGTACCCATGATTGTGAGGTACCTTGCTACCCCTGGCATGAGGAAGCCTTGTCTGTGCCCACTGAGTGTCAGCTCCCTGACTCCTACAGTCACAGGCAACACCAGCACTCCCCTCTCAGTCTGTGCAGGCTCCACTTTCCCTCTGCACGTTAGCGATTGCATGCTGGAATCAGGAGGCAAGAGTCAGGGTCAGCCTGGGGTCAGAGACTGGATATTAGAAAGCGAGGTGAGGTCTGGAGTTGCAGCAAGTCACAAATTTGTGTAGTTGCCCAGACAACTTCTTAGGGCACCCTCTTGGGTTAAACAGTGAGCATGGGCCAATCGAAGGCTGCAGGGTGCTCTCGCTCTGGTCCCTTTGGGCAGTACTGCCTGCGGCACCTAATGGCTCTGCATGGCCTCCTGGGGGAACATCAGCTGTCCCAGGCTCTACAGACTTGGGTACTAGTCCCACGAATGCTTACGCTGACTCTACAATCCTTCATGGGCAAAATTCCTACTGAAGCTAAAGGGACTTTTGCCTACAGTGCTACAAGATTTGGCCCCCAGGGTAATATGCCACAGTGAGGAGTATAGTAGAAATACAAAGGTTAGACAGATCATCAAAGAAATATTTAGATTCATTATCACCAGGTTTCAAACTTCACAACAATCAACATATTTCTAAATACAAATGAGCAATTTTAATTCTCTGTTCTAAGAATTACCATGAAACATGCAGCAACTCGTGAGTAAGGAAGGTAGAGGAGGTTCGCATTAAACCCCAGGGATACATTCATAAGTTATTTGGAGCCACTGCAGAATAACCATAATTGCTTGGCTCAGTCCAGTGCTGTCAACACCTCGCCTTCATGAGCATGAAATGCATTCGCAGCTTATTTGAATACAGCAAAACACACAAACAAATTGGCTGGAAACTCTAGTTATGGTTCAATCCCCAAACACTGGTCTCTGTCTTTTCACGGTGTATCTATGCAGTGCCTAACATGATGGGGTTCCGATCCTTAGTTGGTGTCCCTTGGTGCTACTGCAATTAATAAAGAATAAGGAGAATTCGTGATGCACAGTGTTATATGTCCAAAGTCTTTCCTTCTCATTGCTTGGGGTAGCCAACATAAATACAGGTGGTCTTCATGTAGACTGGGGCATAGGAGTGGAAGTTGAGAGGTTGCTTTCAAGGGCTCAGATACCATAGTGCTAGATAGTACAATAGCAGGATTGAGCATTAAACACAGTCCTGTAAACCCTTACTGTCAGGCATAGGTCCTTTTAACTATGGTAAGAAGCACTACATCCAGCATGTACTGATGGAAGAGTCTGTACTTGGAATAAATGCCTTGCAGAGATGGAGAATGGTCAAGAACCAAAACAGGAGACCATAGCAGAATAGCTGGAATAATTCAGTCCCACTGTCACAGAAAAATTAGTGTCTGCTAAGTGTGCTCTGAAGTCATTGCAGTAGTAGTATCTTAGGACTGGACAACACAGCTATGTTGCTCAGGGGTATAAAAAACCACCCCCGCGTGACATAGCTTTGCCAGCCTAACTGCTGGTGCAGATGCAGTTAGGTACAGGGTCAGCTTTAGGACATGCGGGACCCGATTTGAAAGAGCTGCCGCTGAAATGCCACCAAAGACAGCGACAGCGATTGAGCTGCCACAGAGGATAGCGGCGGCAATTCGGCGGCAGCTCAGTCGCTTGCTGCTGTTTCTGGCGGCACGTCGGTGGAGAGTGTGGGGCCCCTCTTCTGACGCTGCGGGGCCCTCTTAGGCGCGGGGCCCAATTCCTGGGAATCAGAGGAATTGCCCTAAAGCCGGCCTTGGCTAGGTAGGCGGAAGTATGCTTCCGTGAGTGCAGTGAGATGATGTTCCTGCACTGACGGAAAGACCTTTTCCGTCAGTATAGGCTGCATCTACACTACTGGCATAGCTATGTATCGTACGTATGTACCGGTACCGTAACTATGCCAGTATAGTTCCTGTAGTGTAGCCATAGCCTTACACTATCATTCCTGTCTTTTCAGGGAAGCAGGGCAGGGATTTCAACATCTAATGAAGAAGGAAACACTACATTAAAATAGGGAAAATATACCTGAAACCTTCAGGGAAGTCAGCTTTGCACTGTACTCCCAGCAGTGGTTCTGAAGTAACAGACTTTTCTGGAGTAGGTCACTGGGACACTATTTTCCACATTTGCTCCTTTCCATACCATACAATCTATACATCGAAGGCTAAGCACTCTCCTTGAAACTGGAATCAGGTCTACTGAAGGATTCTGGAGGGATATCCACTTATAAAGCACTAGAAAGTCGGCCATTTATCTTTCTAAAAATCTCCCAGCATGTAAGTCACCATCTTCCCAGGATATAAGTAACTCCCATTGAAGTCCATGAGAACTACTCACACTCTACAGGGAGAGAATTGGACCCTCTGTCTTTAAAATGGCCTCAAAATGCACTTCTTGGATGGAGGGAGTATGAAAGGAGAGAGAACTCTACTCTTCCCTTGCTGCTTCCCCCACATTTCCCTTTTGAAGATGTTCTTCTTAGTTGCATAAACAATGAAGTTAACATGAGGAGTCCAGTGCCTGAAAAGACGGTTATTCACCTTTGTAACTGTCGTTCTTCAAGATGTTTTGCTCATATCCATTCCAGTTAGGTGTGCGCGCCGCGCGTGCACGTTCATCGGAAACTTTTTACCCTAGCAACTCCAGTGGGCCGGCAGGTCGCCCCCTAGAGTGGCGCTGCCATGGCGCCTGATATATACCCCTGCTGGCCCACCCGCTCCTCAGTTCCTTCTTGCTGGCTACTCCGACAGTGGGGAAGGAGGGCGGGTGTGGAATGGATATGAGCAACACATCTCGAAGAACAACAGTTACAAAGGTGAGTAACCATCTTTTCTTCTTCGAGTGATTGCTCATATCCATTCCAGTTAGGTGAATCCCAAGCCATACCTAGGCGGTGGGGTTGGAGTGAGAAGTCGCGGCATGGAGCACTGCAGATCCGAAGGCCGCATCATCTCTGGACTGCTGGACCAGGGCGTAGTGGGCAGCAAAGGTGTGGACCGATGACCAGGTCGCTGCCCGACAGATCTCCTGGATGGGCACGCGGGCGAGGAAAGTCAACGACGACACCTGCGCCCTGGTAGAGTGCGCAGTCACACGACCAGTAGGAACGTGAGCCAAGTCATAGCAGGTCCTGATACAGGACGTTACCCACGAGGATAACCTCTGCAAGGAAATGGGAAGCCCCTTAATGCGGTCCGCTACTGCCACGAAAAGCTGGGAGGATTTGCGGAACGGTTTGGTCCTCTCCACATAAAACGCGAGAGCCCGACGGACATCAAGCGAGTGGAGTTGTTGCTCCCTGCGTGAAGAATGAGGTTTCGGGAAAAAAACTGGGAGGAAGATCTCCTGGTTGACGTGAAAGGCTGAGACCACCTTGGGGAGAAAAGCAGGGTGCGGTCTCAGCTGCACCTTATCTTTATGGAAGACTGTGTACGGGGGATCTACCGTGAGAGCCCGGAGTTCCGACACCCGTCTAGCTGAGGTAATAGCTACTAAAAAGGCAGTCTTCCAAGAAAGATAGAGCAGGGAGCAAGTCGCTAACGGCTCAAAGGGGGACCCCATGAGCCGAGTCAAAACCAGGTTAAGATCCCAGGTAGGGGCAGGGGGTCGGACGTTAGGGTATAGACATTCCAGCCCCTTAAGGAATCTAGTCACCGTCGGGTGAGAGAAAACGGAGCGGCCATCCCCACCCGGGTGAAAGGTGGAGATAGCCGCCAGGTGGACCCGAAGGGACAATATCGCCAGGCCCTGTTGCTTGAGGGACCAAATATAGTCCAAAATATTGGCTACCGAAACTTCTATCAGGAGGAAACCCCTCTCTGTGCACCAACAGGAGAAACGCTTTCTCTTGGCTGAGTACGTCGCTCTGGTGGAAGGCTTCCTGCTGCCCAAGAGTACCTCACGTACCGGGGTGGAGCAGCGTAACTCGGATCTGGTCAGCCACGCAGGAGCCACGCTGCTAGGTGCAGCGACTGGAGGTCTGTGTGACAGAGCGTACCGTGGTCTTGGGTGATCAGGTCCGGGTGAAGGGGCAGGGGAACTGGGTTGGCTATGGCCAGGTCCAGCAACATGGGGTACCAATGTTGCCTGGGCCACGCTGGGGCTACCATGATCACGCGGGCCCTGTCCCTGCGCACCTTCAGAAGGACCTTGTGGACCAGCGGGAACGGGGGGAACGCGTAGAACAAGTGGGTCGTCCACGGAATAAGGAAGGCGTCCGCTATAGACCCGGGTTCCCGGCACTGAAAGGAGCAGAACACCTGGCATTTCCTGTTCCCCCTGGACGCGAAGAGGTCCCCGCGGGGACAACCCCACCTCTGGAAGATCGAGAGGGCGACGTCCGGGCGGAGGGACCACTCGTGCGCGAGAAAGGATCTGCTCAGACGGTCCGCCAGCGTGTTCCGTACTCCGGGGAGGAAGGAAGCCGTGAGGTGAATGGAGTGGGCTATACAAAAGTCCCAGAGTCGCATCGCCTCGTGACATAGGGGAGAAAATCTGGTGCCGCCCTGCTTGTTGATATAGTACATGGTCGTCGTGTTGTCGGTAAATACCGCGACACAACGACCTCGAAGCTGGTGACAGAACGTTTGACAAGCAAGGCGGACCGCTCTCAGCTCCCGCATGTTGATGTGTAGCTCCACCTCCTGCGGGGACCACAGGCCCTGTGTTCTCATGGTTCCCAGGTGGGCCCCCCAGCCGAGATCTGAGGCGTCCGTTGTTAGGGACACCGAGGGCTGGGGTGGGTGGAATGGGAGCCCCGCACACACGACGGACTGGTCTAGCCACCAACCGAGGGAATCCAACACTCCCTGGGGGATTGTGACAAGCGTGTCTAGTGACTGTCTAGCCGGCCGGTATTGTGCGATGAGCCAAGATTGGAGGGGCCTCATGCAGAGCCGTGCATACCCTGTCACAAAAGTGAGGCCGCCATGTGGCCTAACAGGATTAGGCATGTCCTTATCGAGGTCAGGGGGGCTGCCAGCAAGCACTGAACGATCGTCGACAGCGACTGGAACCTGGGCAACGGTAGAAGGGCCCTGGCCAAGGTGGAGTCCAGGACGGCCCCAATGAACTCCACCCTCTGCGAGGGGAGCAGAGTGGACTTGTCCACGTTGATCATGAGCCCCAAGGTAGCAAACAGGCCAGTGATCCTGCGGACGTGGCTGCGGACCTGCAGCTCTGACGTGCCCCGAATTAGCCAATCGTCGAGGTAAGGGAACACGTGAATGCGACTGCGTCGAAGATGTGCCACAACGACAGCCATGCATTTGGTGAATACCCTCGGAGCCGTAGAGAGGCCAAACGGGAGGACCGCGAATTGGTAGTGATGGCAGTCGACCACGAACCGAAGGAAACTTCTGTGGTGTGGCCATTTGGCAATATGAAAATAAGCGTCCTGCATGTCGAGGGCGGCATACCGTCTCCAGGATCCATGGATGGGATAATGGTCCCCAGGGATACCACGCGGAACTTCCACTTCACTAGATATTTGTTGAGCTCTCGCAGGTCGAGGATGGGTCTGAGGCCTCCCTTGGCCTTGGGGATCAGAAAGTAGCGGGAATAAAATCCCTTGCCCTTCTCGTTCTCCGGAACCGCCTCTATAGCTCCTTTGTTGAGGAGTGTCTGCACCTCCTGGTGGAGGAATTGCTCGTGAGAGGGGTCCCTGAAGAGGGACGAGGGTGGGGGGCGGGAGGGAGGAAAAGATATAAAGACCGTGCGTAAGACCCAGCGTAAGACCCAGCGGTCGGATTTTATTTGGGTCCACGCCTGGAGGAAAAACGAAAGGCGGTTGGAAAATGGGTGGGGAAGGATCCATGGGGGACACTGGTACTACGTCCTCGGGCGCACCTTCAAAACGAAGGTTTGGGTCCAGGTGGGGCTTTAGAGGAGCTTTGGTTCTGCCCCCCTTGATTCCCCGACTGCCTGCGCCTGCCATTTCTGCCGCGGCGCCTATTGAGGTCCTGCCGCTGGCAGAACTGGGGGTATGGCCGGCGCTGCTGCTGTTGTTGCGGCCGGAAGGGTCTGCGTTGCATCCCGGGCGTGTGCATCCCAAGGGAGCGCATAATGACCTGATTGTCTTTCAGACTTTTTAGTCTGGGGTCTGTCTTCTCCGAGAACAGGCCCTGGCCTTCGAACAGGAGGTCCTGGATGGTGTATTGGAGCTCCGGTGGAAGGCCAGAAACCTGAAGCCAGGAGATGCAGCGCATCGTCACCCCCGAGGCGAGGGTACGGGCAGCCGAGTCCGCAGCATCCAAGGAGGCCTGCAACGAGGTTCTTGCGACCTTCTTGCCCTCGTCAAGAATTGCTGCAAATTCTTGACGCACCTCCTGTGGCAACAGCTCTTTAAACTTATCCGCTGCCACCCAAGAGTTAAAGGCGTAGCGGCTAAGCAGGGCTTGCTGGTTGGAAACCCTGAGCTGAAGGGCCCCCGCCGAATAGACCTTGCGGCCAAGGAGGTCCATACGCCTGGCCTCCTTGGGTTTGGGAGCTGGGGCTTCTTGTCCATTACGCTCCCTCTCGTTCACCGACTGCACCATGAGGGAGCACGGTGTCGGGTGAACTTGGAGGTACTCATAGCCCTTGGAGGGGGCCATGTATTTCCTTTCGACGCCGCGTGCAGTAGGGGGGATGGAGGCCGGCGATTGCCAGATCGTATTGGCGTTGGCCTGGATCGTCCGAATAAAGGGCAGGGCGACCCTAGCGGGAGCATCAAAGGAGAGGATGCTGACGACGGGATCCTCGATCTCGGAGACCTCCTCAGCTTGCAGGCTCAAGTTCTGCGCTACGCGCCTGAGGAGGTCCTGATGTGCCCTGAGATCTAGCGGAGGAGGGATATTGGAAGAGGTGCCTGCCACCGCCTCATCAGGAGAAGACGATGAGGAGACCCCTGGCAAGAGAGTGTCCAGCGGGGGGTCTGCCTGAGCCCTCGCCTCTGACTCCGGAGGGAGCTTAGGGTCTTGTTGTTTTGACCCGTCCTCCCTGTCCGGGGAGGGGGGTGGGCGAGACAACGACGCCTCCGGTGCCCTGTGCTCCGTCGTCGCAGGCCTAGGAGGAAGCTGTTGGGGGCCCTGGGCTTGGTGATACGCCCAGGATGTCCAGAACCCCCACTGCTGCGGTCCCTGGTCCTGTTGCGGAGGATCTTGGAAAAGGGCCGCCTGCCTGTCTGTGCCCAGCGCATACACACTGTCCGCCTGCGACGACACCGATGGCTGTCTGCAAGGCCATGGAGGGGCCGACTGTGGCTGGTAAGAATCTCCGCGTCCTGGCGCCGAAGATGTTCTCGGTGCTGGGGACTGGTACCGGGAGTCATACCGGTGCCGGGATCGGGACCAGGGTCTGTCTTGGACTCGGTGCCGGGATCGGGACCAGTACCGGCCGCTGACTCGGTGCCGGGATCGGGACCGGGACCTGCCACTGACGCGGTGCCGGGAGGTCGACCGGGACCGGGACCTGCCACTAGCTCGGTGCCGGGAGGTCGACCGGGGAGCCGATCGACGGCGGGAACGGCTCCTAGAGTCCCGGTGCCGGTATCGGTAGCTGGAACCAGACCGGGACTGTCTGGAGGCCGATCGGTGCCGCAAGTGCGACCGGTACCGCCGAGGGGAGCGGTGCCGGGACTGCGAGAGGCACCGGGATCTGGAGCGACCACGGTGCCGGGACCTCGACAGCGAGCGTGAGTCCCGAGACGGTGCTCTCATCATCGGTTTGCCTCTGGACACAACCCACACCGGAGGTACCGGGAGTGGAGGCTGAGTTGGCTAGATCAGGGCAATTAAGTCCCGTGCCGAGGCGAAGGTCTCCGGCGTCGATGGGACCAATAGCTCAACCCCAGATCTTATGGGGGAGCTCGGCGGGACCGGACTCGACGGACCCTCCGGGCCCGGAGTCGACGGGATCCCTGTCGGTAGCGCCGCGGCAGATGCAGGTGCCGGGCGCTCCACTCGAGTCTGCCTGGATGGAGTTGCAGACTTCGAGGGCCTTGCTTCTGGACCTGGTGCCGGGGAAGGTGGGTGCCAGGGAGTCTTCCCGGTGCAGGCGCGGTCCGGTGCCGCTGTCGAGGTGATGGTCTGCGAAGCTGCCGGGTCGAGTGCCGCTTCCATGAGGAGAGTCCTAAGTCTCTGGTCTCTCTCCTTCTTTGTTCTAGGCTTAAAAGCCTTACAAATGTGGCACTTGTCCGAGATGTGCGATTCCCCCAGGCACTTTAGGCACGCGTCGTGGGGGTCGCTGGTCGGCATCGGCTTCTTATAGGCCGCACATTGCTTGAAACCCGGCGAACCAGGCATGGGCCCGGTGCCGGGTGCCGGGAAGGACTACGGCCCAAACCGGCTAACAAATATTTACAAGTATTATTTACACTATTTACTATTTTACTACTTAACTAACTACACTTAACTACTAACTACAACTATAAACAGTACAACAAGGAGAGCTAGGGACGTGGAGGACAGCTATGCCGTGCTCCACAGTTCCAATGACCGACACGGCGGTAAGAAGGAACTGAGGAGCGGGTGGGCCGGCAGGGGCATATATCAGGCGCCATGGCGGCGCCACTCTAGGGGGCGACCTGCCGGCCCACTGGAGTTGCTAGGGTAAAAAGTTTCCGACGAACGTGCACGCGCGGCGCGCACACCTAACTGGAATGGATATGAGCAATCACTCGAAGAAGAATACAGAGCACCAGAGACTGGGGGATTGTTCGACACATGTAAGTGTATTATCACATTGCGCCTGAGCACCAGCTTACATGCCTTGGGGGCAGGAAAAAAAGAATATACAAACATATTTTAATCTTCACATTATAGATTTCTTCCCACCTGCTTTAGCAGTTACTGTCCAACTAGCTCTGAAAAAAAAAAGGTTTGTTTAAAAAGGCAATCACACATACACACCCAACACCCATCTTTTTCCAGGGCTCAGGTACTTGAAAAGAATACCTTTGAGTAGAAGTTGTTTTCAGTAAGACCTGGTCATCTGATGGGATACAAGAGAAGCTCAGTGATTGAAAAATCTGGTTTGCATTTCTATAGACTAGCATTCATTGAATCCACCAAAGCTTTAGGCAACAGCCCATGTGTGTTCATATGCTTTTCTAAATCTGTTCCAAGCTGACGAACAGCCTAAATGGATTTTAAATTTCATAGCGAGCTTAGGCTACCACTTTGCATCTGCACTGGCTGCCATTCAGCCTAAGAATAATTCAATACTTTACAGTGTGCTTTCGCTCAAAAGCAAACGCTGTACAGACCTTCAGAAAAGACAAAGTATTTACATTTTTTAAAGAGTGAACTTTTGATTTCTTCGCTTCCATCCCAGTATTACCATTTTCAAAGATTACTCCTGAAAGGACTATGAAAGGAGAGCATCCCCACTGCCTTCAAATTATCCTTCCAGACAAAAGACACAGCACATAGATGACCTGGAGATATTTCCATATATTACATCAGCCATTTCAGGCTCCATCAGACACTTCAAAGCAAAACACTACAATTAATTTGAGGGTAACTGTTTACAGACTAACTTCATTAGTGACCTAATTTAATCGCCTCATTAGTAGAATTCCTTTGTTTGAAATCAAGAACCCTGAATCACAAGTACAGTAAAAACCTTCCTTGAACTACAGTGCACCATTGACTTTATTTCAGGGTACTAGATATCTGTGTTTAGAAGAAGAGGCTTCCATGAAGTTTAATTACTTTCCTATCTGGTTTGTCTGAAAGCCAGTTATTCATCAAAGGTGGTTTCTAGACAAAGACCTACAACATTGGTTTAATGTAAGATAATGGAATGATCAGAATCTGGCCCACTTATTCTGTGTAATTCATGAATAACTCTACTCCAGTTAATGGAGTTACCTCAGACAAACAGCTTTGAGTTTGGAATCTGGCCCTCTCTATAATGATTCCTGTTACAAATATTCACATCTCATCTTTTATGTGGCCTAACTAGCTTAATGTGCTCGGAAATGCTGCTAATATTTAATTCAAAACATAAAAGGAAAGACTCAAGCTGAAATTCACCTTAAGGGATCAGAACGGATTTTAATGGAATGCTCTAAATCAGTGGTCTCCAACCTTTTTATGCACAAGGTCACTTTTTAATTTAAGTGCAACCCAGGATCTACCCTAACCATTCCCCGAGGCTCTGCCCACTTCATCTCCCCCTCCCTCTGTCGCTTGCTCTCCTCCACCCTCACTCACTTTCACTGGGCTGGGGCAGCGGGTTGGGGTGCAGGAGATGATATGAGGTGTTGGCTCTGGGAGGGGGCTCAGGGCTGGGCCAGGGATTTGGGCTGCAGGAATGGGGTCGGGGTACAGGAGGGGATATGGAGTGCTGGCTCCAAGAGGGGGCTCAGGGCTGGGGTGCAGGCTCCCGTCGAGCGGCACTTACCTCAGGAGATTCCTGGTAAGTGGTGCAGGGGGCTAAGGCAGGCTCCCTGATTGCCCCAGCCCGCCGCGGCTCCTGGAAGCAGCGGACACATCTCTGCAGCTCCTGTGTGGGGACACGTGGCTCCACATGCTGCCCCTCCCTGCAGGCACCGCCCCCGCAGCTCCCATTGGCTGCAGTTCCCCGTTCCCGGCCAATGGGAGCTGCGGTGGCGCTGCTTGCAGGCAGGAGCAGTGCATGGAGATGCATCCCCTCCCCTAGCCCCCTTCTCCCCCCAGGACATGGTGGCTGCTTTCAGGAGCGATGCAGGGTCAGGGCAGACAGGGAGCCTGTCTTAGCCCCGCTGCACCACCGGACTTCTAGTAGCTGGAGATCGCAATCTACTGGTTGATAATCTCTGCTCTAAATACTCTACAGAGAAAGCAGAGAGAGGCCTGGACAAAAGCCACGCCCCCTGGTGTGCAAATGACTACACAAACCCCAGTATTTCCACATGAGGCTCCTCCCACACATCATCCCTTGCTCTCCTTCGGCTGCTCCTGGCAGGGTTCTCTAGCCCAGTGCTCAGCACACTCTCCTGGATAGATGCTGATCTGGGACTTTGGCCTCCGGAAAACTACCCAAACTTTTCCCTCCATCTCATCACAGGAGAGCTGGGGATGGGAGAAGGACACACAGTAAGAAGGCAGCAAGTTTATTATATTGCATCATCTCTGAAATGGTGAACGGTTTTGAATCAAGACTTGAGGATAACGCCAAGCATAAGTAGCAAGCAGCTAGATCTGCGCCACAAGAGAACAGTTAGAATTGTGAGCCACTGCAGGAGATGTATGCAGTGTTTCTGTTCACATGCATTTCAACATTTGTGTTGACTCAGTGCATAGCTGATCAGATGCAATGCTTGCTATTTCAGTTACATGGCTGCTCTTCCACAGTACAGTGTCTGCAAACTCAGAGGGCTACAAGGGGTCAAAGGCAGCATAGCATTTCATGATTTGAATAAATCGGTTTAATCTGCAGCATTAGTTGGGTTACTAGAAAATTTAAAAGCTGTATTTTAAAGAATCAAACATCTGAAAAGAGTTTTCATAGAGGGTAAGCATTCTCTAAGAGTTCAGAGAATAACATTTTCTCCAGATTGACATGGAAATTGCTTATGTTACCCCCTCCAACATAACACATATAACAATTTTTTCACCATTTAGGACAAAACTGTGGTTTGACTCCATTCTCCGCTTTGGGGTTGGTGCAGGGCCATCCCTAGATATTTTGGTGCCCTATGCAGCCCCCCTGGGGGGGGTTGGCCCCAGGCCTCAGCAGGGGGACAAGAGCAGGCTTGGGGGACAGGGGGAACCGCCCCCCAGCACAAGCCAGTGGCTCCTTGCCTTGGGATTTGGTGGGTAGGAGTAACCACTCCCCAGCAGTCACCGGCGGCGTGGCTGGGACCCAGCAGAGTGGCTTGGGGCCAGGTTGCTCCACTTCCTGCTGCGCGGTAAGTGCAGGGCGCACCCAACCCCTGCTGCAGCCCTCAGGGGAAGGGGTGGAGTGGGAGCGGGGCTGGGGCAGAGCAGAGATGGGAAGAGGTGGTGCAGGGGCAGAGCAGGGGTGGGGGCTTTGGAGAATGTGTGGAGTGGTGGTGGGGCAGGGGCGGGGCAGCTTTCCTAGGCGGTTCAGCAGGCCGGGGGATCAGGCTAGCCGCTGGAACACCACACAGCTGCATAGAGCACCAGGAAATTTGGGGCAATTTGGTGCCCCAAATTTCCTGCTGCCCTATGCAGCTGCGTACTTTGCGTATAGGTAAGGACGACCCTGGGTTGGAGGTCTGAGGAGTGGACATATCCAAGAAGCCATGCCCAGTGGGACTGTGCTGGAGGCAGGAACAGTGCTTCTGGAGGCTCCAGGATAGTGGAGGCCTGAGAGACCACTGCTATTTTCTTTCATAAGGGGTTGCCCCAAGTGCTCCAACTCCTGCCATCCAAATGCCACTGCTGATACCAGAACAAGTGCACAGATCGTCCACGCATGATGCAAGACACGCAAAGATCGATTACTCTAGGTTTAACACAAAGATGATGTCCAGCTAAGGACACTTATATGCTCTGTGTTTGACCTTATACTGGTGTCCGTATGGGTGACTAGTGTGGAGGGATGGAAGTTCCATGTCTCTTCTCTCAGCTGCCTCCATTGCCCTTGTGGAGTATAATTCCTCTCTCCGTGTCAGACTACACTAGCCCTAGCATACCAGGAATGCGAGGACTAAAATCGTATTGTTTCCCCACAAAGGGATGCCTAGGCACCATCAAGCCCTTTGTGTAAAGATGCGGATGGTTTTACCTATTTTAATAACACCAAAAGTAAGCTATAGTTACACACTCATTAATGGGCTGATCCTGCCTGAATGATGGCAATGTGCCATTGAATCCAATGGCAGCAAGACAAGGCCTTTACTGCACACTATTATGGAGCTGTTTCAATATACCTTCATAGATCCAAAGGCCAGAAGGGACTGCTATGATCTTGTAGTCTGGTCTCCGGTGCGTAACAGGCCATAGAATTTCCCTGAATTAATTCTTCTTTGAATGTGAGCATATATTTTAAAAAAGCTTCCAATCTTAAAATTGCCAGTGATGAAGAATCCAACACAACCCCTGGTAAGTTTCAGTGGTTAATTACCCTCACTGTTAAAAATCAGTTCTTGGAAGTAGGCATGATTACAGCCATTTTACAGGCCTTTTACAGATGAGGAAACTGAGGCACAAAGATTACAAGATTTACCCAAGATATCACAGCAAATCTGCAGCAGAGCTAGGACTTAAATTAGGTATCTTAACTTCCAGTGACCCACTCTAACAGCTAGACCATCCCCCGTCCTTGCAAATATGATGCAACATCCACTGATCTCATGTTAGTAAGACAGCAATTCTGTAACCCGGTTACTCTTACACAACCAGCAGTCAATCCTACAAAAGGCACACACATGAGTACGTTTACCCAATAAGCTAAGAGTTTTTACAGAATCATACTATGCATGTTTGGCTGCAAAGGAGCAGTTATCATTTTCCATTGTATCCTTGCATAATATTTAGGCTTCACAAATTTGATTTTTTTAAAATAACTTTTACAAATACAGATGTTTATTTCGAAGCATTTTTTTTCTATTTTTATTATTTAAATTTTCACAGTTGTGGGGAATTATAGGGGATGCCAGACAATGAGGGGATCAGATAATTATTTAGTGACAGTAATTGTTGAGATTCAAAAATTTAAAGTTTTATAACTGTTAAAACACAAATTAATCAACATCACATGTCAAAGTACACAAAATAAATATCCTTAAATCAAACTCTAAGAAGTTCTCAAGCAGCATTTTTCTTGCTTTGTCTATCTACACATTTTGATTATCATTGATTGAAATATTTTTATAGTGGTTTGTGTGTGTACGGTGAAATTGATGTTTACTGACATTTACTAACAAAAATGTAATCCTTCCAAGCCTAATAACATTCTTTATCTTTAGTGTTTTCATTTAAATCCATAAAACAACACATCAGATACATCTGGGTGTATCAGCCGCCAAGGCATGGACTAGAATGGAACTGCTTAGAAGCAATGTAGAATCAAGTTCTGATCCATTACACCAGTGGTCCCCAAATGTGCTACCTTACACTCTCCCTTTCCCCTGTTTGTGCCCCCACTCCTCGACCCTTAGAGCTGGGGTCGGGAGCAGGGCCATAGTTCTGGGAGGTGGGGATGCAGACAGGGGTACAGCCTGGGTCAGGGCCAGGCATGGAGCAGGGTGGCACTCTCTCCCTGCCCTCCCCCCCCGGGGGGGGGAGAGGAGCTGGCCTGGACTCCAGCCACCTCCCCCAACATTCCTCAGTGCCCCCGGGGGGGGGGTACCCCACAGATTGGGGAACCTCTGAATTACACCTTGAGTAACTGGTACCGTACAGAGGGACTTCAGGATTAATGATAATAATTTAGAAATCCACAGCCAATGAGGACAAGTTCTTAGTCAGTTGTACATTATTTGACTACTGCACATAGAAAAACATATATTAAAACATTAACAGTTTATGACTAATAAGTTTCCACTAGCCATAAATTAAATGTCACATGCATGAAATGACCTATAAGCATATGAAGGGCCTGATTTACTACTCTGTTATGTCAGTAATTTTACTCACCTAGTTACACTGGTGTAAAACTGGCAAATCTGATCCTAAAGGTATAGTGCTCTTATATCAGAGGGGTAGCTGTGTTAGTCTGGATCTGTAAAAGCAGCAAAGAGTCCTGTGGCACCTTATAGACTAACATGTTTTGGAGCATGAGCTTTCGTGGGTGAATACCCACTTTGTCAGATGCACCCACGAAAGCTCATGCTCCAAAACGTCTGTTAATCTATAAGGTGCCACAGGACTCTTTGCTGCTTTTAGTGCTCTTATACAGCACTTTTCATCCATAGATCTCAAAGTGCTTTAAAAAGGAGGTCAGTATCACTATTCCCATATTACAGATGGGGAAACTGAGGCACAAGGGGTAATGATTTGTCCAAGGTCACCCAGCAGACCAATGGCAGAAGTGGGAACAGAACTTTGTCTCCTGCATCCTAGTCCTGTGCTCTCACCACTAGGAAACATTGGCTCCCATATACATGCCTAAGGCCTAATACAGAGCCCTTTGCAAGGCCAGACATTAAACTTGAAATCAGGCCTATCAAATCAAGACTATTAATGTGGAAAACAACTTGCGCTCTCAGAATTGCCAAATAAAAACTCTTCTTCTGACTTAAGTAAAATTCTATACTCTTCACAATTTTACACAAGAAAAAACATATTTTTGTTATAGCAACTATTTCTCATAAAAGTTGCAATCTTCGGCTTTCCGAATTGTCCACTTGCTAATGAGTGGTGCTCATAACACAGCTCTCTTTGTGAAAGCTACAACAAGGTTTAGGATCCCACTGATCCCCCTATAGCCTTTAGAGACTGATATGGCATTGCTAAGGAACCCTAAACGTCCAGTGAATTCCATGGGAGTTTGAGAACTTCAAAAGTGCAAGTCTGAACCCCGAAAATACCAAAACACACAGAAAGCTCTGTTCAACTGTTAAGATTGCCAAGGACAAATAATCTCCAATTCAAAACCACAAAAGCCATGCAACTATATATTACCACCTTATACATTCACACCCACTCACAATTCCTGAAACAAACACAGTCACCAAGGAGACACCAAGAAAATCTTTACTTTGCTTAGAATTCAAAGAAAACCAGATCCAGGCACTGAGCACTGATGTGCAAGTCAAAAAAGAAAAACAATGTTTGGTTTCATTTCCATTAGGTATGTGTCTAGTGCAGGCATCAGCCATTAAATCGATTTAGGTTTAACAGTTAAATAATATAACAAAGTGAATATCTACAAGTTTGTGGAAATGATAAGTGCTGTGGTATGAATTACCTATTTAGCAGTCCTGACAGTACACTAAACCCATTGTTCTATCATTGGGAAAAAAATCTGCTCCTGTGAATAGAAGAGGGCTGAAACCAAAATCCTGAATCCAAACTCCCCTGAACTGTGTGGAATTTTGGATCCAGGTCTCAACTTTGCAGCTGGCTCCTCTCTGTTATGAGGCAAACCAAAACATCAGACCAGATCCTAAGCTTTGGGGACATTTACATCTGGAATTTAATTTTGCAACTTGGGCCCAGCTCTGCATGCACAAGCATGACTGGCAGCGTTTCCAAGTTACACCATGTCTGTCTGTTCCTCTATCTGGGTATGTCTACACTTTGAGCTGGGGGTGCAATTTCCTGCTCAAGGAGACAGACTCACGCTAGCTAAAATTGAGCTAGTGCACTCGAATAAAGCGTAAACATGGCAGCATGAGTGGAAGGACAGGCTAGCCACCCTAAGTACCTACACATCTGAGACCCTAAGATAGCCCTTCCTCCAGTTTGTGTCACAGTGGTTACACTATATTTTTAGTGCATTTGCTCTAATAGAGCTAGATGGATATGCATCCTCGAACTGGGAATCCCACTCCCAGCTCAAAGCACAGGTATATCCTTAGGTGCTGGCAGATGTTTGTGCACCTTTGTACTGATTCAGTTTCCACTGAATTGCATGGCAAAACCCAGTTCTGTATTCTGAAACAGGAGCAGTTTTGAGACTTAAGTCTCAAGCACTTGTACAGTTTGCATCGATTGCTCTGAATTCAGCAATATATAAAGACCTTCAAAATCAGGCTCTTGCTCACAAACACATGTAGGGAGATCTTTCCCCAGCATGAAGCCTTTCATACTGCTTTAGCACTATTTTTATATTATTTTAACTCTTAACAAAGGGCTTAAATTGTGCAGAGGGTGTTATGTAGGTCTTCTGCAATGGACTGAAATCTATCTGTGAGTGGCAATCTAGCAAGCATCAAATTGCTTCTGCAAATGTATTTTATGGAGCAAAGTAAGTTCACGTGCCTGTGGTTTTAAATCTTTATTACTGATGTAAGCAGAGTCTGAATGAGCTCTCCCCTGACATCTAGTGATGAGCTGTGGAAGAGGACTTCAGGAGCTGATCTCGTTTGCATGGACACATGCACTGCCTAAGTGCTCAGCATGATGGGATTGCTTTCCCAAATGATCACTTCTGGCTGGTCTTAGATCCCCAGTCCCCTTGTTATTGGGGCAGGAATAATAAAGGGTTGTTATCCTTGTTAATGGGAATCAAGGGCAGCAGAATTGTACTTGGCATTTCCTGCTTGACGGACTCACCCTCAACCGAACAGCACTCACTAAGCAGGGGACATGGGTTCCAAAACCCAGTGAGTTGAGAGGTGATAGGAACAGGCACTTGTAGTTGGTAGTGGACCCTGCTTAAGAATTGTAGACATCATTTGACCCTTCTGTTCTCCACTGTGTAATATCATAGCTAATTTAGACTCAATTAAGAATATTGTTACATACTGCAGAGCTGAAATCACTGATACTTAGGTCTGAGTATGAGACCTGCTTTGGAACAGTGTCTCTAATATAAGAGATTGCCCAGTATGCACCAGCAGTAAAGCTCCCCCCACTAGCAGCTGAAATCACTGAGAGCTGAAATGATCGAGAGCTGTGTTAAATGGTGGGGCCTGAAGACATCTCAACAATCGGCTGCCAGTGTGGCCACTGGAGAAATACAGCAATCAGCCGGCAAGGCAGCCAGCGGGGTGACTGGCAAGGAAAAGTGGCAAGCAAGTGCCCGGGCAGTGGAGCGAGTAAGGTATCTTCTTTCCCCTCTCCAACCAGGGTGGGAGGTGAACTCTGCAGATGCACCTCTGAACTCTGGGTCTGCCCTGACCAAGGACAGCAACTGTGAGTGGGGTGTAGAGAAGAGACGGGCACATTAAATGGACTTTTGGTTGCTGGACTTAAGAGAAAAGGACACTGTCCAACTTACTTGGGGGTGGGTCTTTTGCTCATGGTTTATGTTTATGAACCCTGTTTCCCCAAGTTAATGATAGGTTACTTCCCTTCTTTTATTAAAAGTTTTTGCTATACTCAGACTCTGTCCTTGCGACAGGGGAAGTATTGACTCTTAGAGGTGCCCAGGTGGTGGTGTGTAATTGTCCCAGGTCACTGGATGGGGGCTCGAGCTGGTTTTGTGTTGTACTGTTAAAAAGAAACCCCTACATACTGAATCCAGCCCTGGCTGCTGCCAGCTCTGATTGACAGAAGGGTTGCACTGAAATATGGATGAATTTGGCTACTGTGTAAAAGCAACTGTATTACTGCTGTATACTTCTTTGTTAAGTAATATACTAGCATTTTATCAGGAACATACACAAGAGTTAAGGGTTGGGCAAAAGATTACTTTAGCAGTGGTTCTCAAACTTTTGTACTGGTGACCCCTTTCACATAGCAAGCCTCTGAGTGTGACCCCCCCCAATATAATTAATAAATTTTTTTTATATATTTAACACCATTACAAATGCTGGAGACAAAGCGGGGTTTGGGGTGGAGGCTGACAGCTCGCCACTCCCCATGTAATAACCTCATGACCCCGAGGGATCCTGACCCCGACCCCGTTTGAGAACCCTTGTGCTAAAATGATGAACTAGCACTCGGCTGAGCCCTCTAGGGTTAACACGTTGTTAATGTAGCCTCACACTCTACAAGGCAGCAGGAATGGAGTGGAGGGGAGATAGCACAGCAGACAGAGACAGACACACACCTTGTGTGTGGGAGAGAGAGAGAAATGCACACTGCCCCTTTAAGTAACCTGACCCACTCTTAAGTGCAGTGTCTTTTTAAGTGGATCAGGAAGTTGAGAGAGCTGCTGCCCCAGGCTCTCTCTGTCTCTCTCCCTCCACGTCCCCGCCCTGCTCTATATGGAGAAGGGGTAAGCGGGTGTAGGAGCAGGGGGGAGAGGGACACCCTGACATTAGAGCCCCCACCCCCCACAGCAAGCAGAAGGCTCAGGAAGCAGCTCCAAGGCAGAGGGCAGGAGCAGCACATGGCAGTGTGGGGAGGTATAACTGCAATTGCTAGTCTGCTGGCAGCTGCTGCACAGGGAACTTAGGGGAGCGGGGAGCTTATGGGGGGCTGCCGGTCCACCCTGGCTCCAATGCCCCCACCAGCTAGCTGCAACAGGCTGCTTTTCCTGCAAGCAGTGGACAAAGCAGGCAGTTAGAAGGGAGCACTGCAGAATTTTAAACAAGCATGTTCTTGAACTGATCAGCAACATAACAACAAAACAATGTTAACTGGGACGACTTTAAGTGAGGAGTCACTGCATATATGCGCTTATAATAGAGCATTAACTATTGTAACCACAAGACAGCGGAAACTCTCTGAACCTGTAATTCATGGTATTTAGGGCTTAGCTACTGAAGAAACAGTGCACCATTTACAATGTGGATGACATTGCTAAACTACTTAACCAAATACAAGCCAAAATTAATCAGCTAATTGCAGAGAACAATATAAAGGCAAGGAAAAAGCAAATTGGTAAAGAAATGTTGAATGTTGTGGCATATAAACAAGTCTGGGGTTTTCTAGGCAAAACAATTGTATTTTAGTAGGCCCAAAATGATTGGTGGACGTGCAGGAAAACAGAACCCAGCTGTAGAGTTAACAGGACACTGTGATAACCATACTGAGTGGCACGGGGAGTTCGAGTCTCCCCATGAAATCTGCAAATATTAAGAAATTAAAATTTAAAATTAACTCAATAATTGATGGATTAGGTCAAGCCTTTAAAACAAAGGGGAAGTGATCAAGGTTGTTAAAACAGCACATCTATCTGGATCATACGAGTGGAAAAAGGAATTCATACCACTGGAAAAAAATATTTGCAGTTTGCAAGGTTAGAAGGTCCTGGACCCTGGGAACCACATGAAATTAATAACTTGACTGTGCCAGTTATGATTGCTATTCCCAGATGGACAGGGTGTCCTAAAGAATTGGTATATGTTAACAGTATGGGACCAATAGAGAATGGGACCTATAAACAGCATTATCCACTGTGGAGACAGCAACACAAGGAGGAGATGAAATAAACACAGATTGCTGTAAAAGAATCAAGCACAGATGGTTCTGTGACTGGTCGGCCCAAATGAACCTGACCACAAGCGAGGGAGGTTAGGCCTAACAAGTCATTAAAGAGAGAATGCGGGAGGTGGTACGGCTCCGGTACGCAGTATGTGCTCTGGGATCTCACAGCTTTTCAGTGGGGATCATCATGCCGGGGGAGCCTGGATGAGTTTTGTCTGAACCTCACCTCTCTGACTCAGATTGGGACCCATGCCCTATGGCCAAGTGTGAAGATAAAGGAGAATGTGACAGAGGCTGTGACAGACAACGCTGATTGGGAGTCACTGGTGACCAATCTCTTTGCACCCAGAGGACCCCTGTCCATTAACACCACTAATTTGGTACGAAGAGTGCAGAGATGAGGTAAAGAGGAAGTTGAATCATGGTGAGTGGACAGCGCATGCTCCACAGGGATTGGTTCCTGCAATGTGTGATGCAATGCACAGAAAGACAGTGAGATGTGTAATGTATACAAAGGGAGAAGGTTTCTGTATAACTCTGGAGCTGTGATGTACTCTGCACATACTATTCAAAACAATTTTCTTTAGTATCAAATTACCAATATTGAATCCTGACAGCAATATCTGATAAACTGGTTACTGTCCATTCAGTAAGTTATCTGGAAAACAGCATCTACAAGAAGCAACTGGATCTACATCAACTACTGGAGTATCACTGAGCAATACAACCTAAAGAGCACCACGCCCAGCTTGTTATGCCAGGAAAGCTGTTGACATCGCAACTCCAGTGCGTGGCCAATCCAATGGAAGAGAGAAACTTCCTAGATGGTGGCAACCAGCAGTAAGGGCAATCTATAACCTGGATGTAGAGTACCATGTAATAACTAATTATAAAAATATATATACGAAGGCCTCAGTTGTGATGTCACTATTGCAAATTCCTGTTTTACTCCTTATGTACATAAAACTGTAGATTATATTGTAATAGTGCCTACCCCAGTTTTGAAAAATGAATTTAAAACTATTCTCTCTCAAACCAAGTCCCAAACCTAACACTCCCAGGGCCACGATATGGAACTAAGAACATTTGGAAAAAGAAAACTGTCTACAGATCATACAAGGGAACATGCAGACCATTAGACATCTGGGGCATGAATGTATGGATGGGTAAAGCAAAACAGCCAAGAAACAGTGCATACGATCACTGGCTCATATTCAATCCATGCATTATGTTTTTCCAGGATGATGGGTAAACATCCTCCCCCAAAAAAGACAAAAAGCAGGGGAACGTGGCAGAGAGAGCCTGGAGCACTAGTACAAGATCTGAGGCCAGAACCAGAGGTCATGAATTAAAGTTAGGCCAACTATCAGAGTAGATGTTTATAAGTTTATGAATTTGGTAGAGTTGTTGCTAGCATATTAGGTATTAGATAGTTAGTAAATACAGTAAAATCTCAGAGTTACGGACACCAGAGTTATGAACTGACCAGTCATCCACACTCTTCACTTGGAACCAGCAGAATGCAATCAGGGAGCAGCAGAGGAAAAAAGCAAACACAGTACAGTACTGTGTTAAATGTAAACTACTTCAAAAAAAATAAGGGGAAAGTTTAAAAAAAATGGACAAGGTAAGGAAACTGTTTCTGTGCTTGTTTCATTTAAATTAAGACAGTTAAAAGCAGCATTTTTCTTCTGCATAGTAGCTTCAAAGCTCTATTAGGTCAATGTTCAGCTGTAAACTTTTGAAAGAACAACCACAACGTTTTGTTCAGAGAGACAAAATCTCCATTCCCGAGGTGTTCATAACTTCTACTGTACATTTCAAGGTTAGTACAGATACATCCCAATCTAGTGCAAGATACGATGGTTTGACAGAATGATTAATAGGGATGTTCTGAGCAATATAAACAAAGGGAGGTAACAAACAGATGTCAAAAAATACATAAAGGTAGGATGTAAGGTGTATAGTCCAGTTGTTTGCCTCAGCCTATAAATGTCAGGATACTTTCCCTTAAGCCTTTGTCTAGCCTACAGGGCAGTGGAAGGTCCTGCTGCTAACTGATCTTAGTCCCTTGTACCAAGCATACATGTGTTAGCGTAACTGTAGACACTGTTCCAGGGAACAAATACCACGCTTCGCTGACAACAAACTTCCTCTGGGCGGGGAGTGGGTGGGCAGGGCCAGGGAATGAGCAGAGCCTTGACTCCAATCCCCCAGCCTCAGTTCATTGACTTGCAGAGCTGAGCCAGCATGGTGAGAGGGGACTGTAACCTGCTACTGATAAAGCCTCTCAGAGTCATTGCTCCCACCTTGGTCTGTGCCTCGAGTGGTACAATTACATTTCACCCTTATTCAGGGCAGATTGCAAAGTGACAATCTACTTTGTAGACTGTAAACTCTGTGGGGAAGGGATCATCTCCCTTGTGTCATCCGCAGAAGGCAGAGCACTCAGATATTAAACGGCCACCTATCCAAGCCTTCTGACTCAGCCATATCAGATATACCAAAGGTCTCCCCTGAGACTGCCTCTGAGCAGGAGAACAGGAGGAAGAAAACATTGCAGGGAACTGCCCCCCAACTCCACTTGTGTAAAGGCCAATCACAGACATGGTCCTAGCACTGAATGAATGGCAGGACTCCTCCATCCAACCTATCACTACCACTGGTATCAGCTACTCCAGTGGGGGAAGGACTGGAGCCTGTCCATCCCAGGAGAAATTCTGTCTAAGTCAGCACAGCCCCTCTGCACGCCCCTAATGTCATCTGTGGCCTTACCCACAATCCAGCCCTTTGAGCTGAGATCCCAGATTCCGAAAAGGCTAAAGGGAAATGACTTTCAGAAGTATTTCATGCATGAGTTTCCTAAACACTATTCCATTATTAGGAACTGTGACAGCAGTAACCCTGTATTCAGCCCTTGCACGCTATTGTGATAATCTTTGTACAAGGTACACCATATGAGGTATCATTTGGAAACTCATAATCTGCTGGTCATTAATGTTCTAGTAAAATATGTGTAGCAACACTGTATGTAAACTTATAAGATCCCACTGTATGGTTTCACTAAAACACATTCCAAGCCTGTGGAGTGGCCAAACCAGTTCCTCCAAGACAAAGGACAAGCTGACACCTCAGCCAGGTGTAAACAAGGTCAATGGGCCACTACCTGCTAAGTGGCTATTCATTGGCAGGAAAAGGGGCATGGGAAGGACATCCACATTTTATCAAAGAAACAGCAGAGGCTCCTGTCCACACAGTCTGCTTAGTGCCATGCTCCCCACTGGAGATGCTTCTCAAATGGAGGACTGGACTACAAAAAGAAGGGGCAGACACCCCAATGGCCCCCCACCTCCTCCACTCTCTCACTGTCCATTGATTCACTGAACCAGAAGGAACAAAGGAAGCAGCCATTACAAAGAAGGCATTCTGGCTAAGAAGTGCAGCCAGTAAGATTGTTGAGAACATGTGAGAAAAACATGGCTTTGAATTTAACGTAGCTTGTTAAGTCAGGCACTAGTTGCATTTTATTTCTGTTTTTCTTGTAACCATTTCTAATTTTTCTACTGCATTACTTGTATTCACTTAAAATCTATCCTTGTAGTTAATAAACTTGTTTGTTTTATCTAATCCAGCATGTTTGAACTGAAGTGTCTGGGAAATTTCATGTGAGGCAATAAAATTTTTGCATATCATTTCTATTAATAAAACAATGGACTTTATATGAGCTTGTATTGTTCAGGAGAGAGATAGGCAGTACAAGATGTACGTTTCTGGAGAAAATCCGGGACTGGGTGAATGTGGGAGTCACCTTGTAGTATAATTCAGGCTGGTAAAAGTTTGGGTGTTACTGGCAGGCTGCAAGTGCACACAGCCATAGCTGGGAGTTACTTACATTCTAGAGGCTGATTGTGAGCAGTCCATAAGTGGAGGCAACAACAGCAACGCAGTGTAAAGGGCACACCAGGTTAGAGAGCAGGGGTGACACAGCTACTCACTAGACTAGATTGTACACTTGGTATGTCACAGGAACAGATTATCCCCAATTCTAATTTTTAGACAAAGTGCCTTCTTCCATTACAATTAACCATCATTATAAATGCATTTTCTGTTGATCACTACAGAATGTATATCCTACATATCTGAAAAAACAAAACCACACAAATTCAAATCTACCAAAGACCGTAATCCATTGCATACCATACCTTTGAGATGTTACTGGAACGGCTCATGGAATGTCCCAAAGCCTTCTCATTCTGAAAGAGAACAGAAAAGGATCATTGGAGTAACAGAGAGCTGATGGATGGAGGTGTTAAACCAGATATTAACAGTCAAATAAACAGATGTAATACCAGAACAAATATTCATAGTATTTTGCTCCTATTGGAGTCAATCTGAGTTTTGCCACAAACTCCTGTGGAAGTATGATTGGGCCCTTTCATCTCTGTAATGGCTATATTACCACACAGAACTCAACTAGAAAAGACTTGCATGAACTGAGGAATATTAAGGTAGTGCCCTCATGTTCTGAGTCAATATTGCAAAGCCATTTTTCTGTACTGCAGTTATTTTGGAAATGAATCCCACCCCTCTTATCCGCTGAGAAATTATAATCACTCCAGGAGAAATTCTACAGTCCTTACCTAGGAAAAGGTTCCCAGTTATATCACAAAACACTGCTGAATAAATCACGTCCATGTCATTTCATAATACAGATGCTCCCCGACTTACACAAGCCTTCCGTTCTGGAATGCCTTGCGTAACTCGAATTTTGCAAAAGTTGGAAACGTATCTCCGACCATTATAAACACACAGACACACACACACACAAAACAAAACCAAAAAAAAACCTGCAAGCCCCCCACATCCTCCTATTTCTATCTAACAGAACTTTTCCTGTAAGCTCGGATTTGCGTATGTCAGGTTTATGTAACTCAGGGAGCGTCTGTACAAAATACCACATAACTGCCTTTTCTTGAGGAACATTGAGCATTATCACACTGGAAACACTATATGTATGTAGTGTTGTTGTAGCCATGCTGGTCCCAGGATATTAGAGAGACAAGAGGGATGAGGTAATATCTTTTATTGGACCAACTGCTGTTGGTGACAGACAAGCTTCCGAGTTACACAGAGCTGGAAACACCATGACAGCTGGAGTTGCAGAAGATCTGCTGATTCTGTTAATCAGGTGCTGTATTTGTTTCCACAAGTATCCATACAGTTGTATCCAGTAAAGAATACATTATGCAGCCTCTTTATCTCTCTCACCTGCCAATCTGATCTTTAGGTATTTATATTGTGCTCATCACCTTTGTTAGCTGCGCACCTCTGGGTTCCACCCATCCATTCCACTTTCTACATGTAATGTGATTTAGTCGTGAGTGTGATCAGGCATGTCCGTTCCAATGCTGGGAGACTGTGAAAGCAGCTTATCTGGCAAGGAAGTTGCTTGCTTGTTCTGGATGGAATCCAAGAGGGACATTTTTCTTTTAGAAAAATACCAGACATAAGGACAATCCACAAGATTTAGATGCAAATCAGGATCCAACTTCCTCAAGCTTTGGGGATGGTCAGATCTGGTGCTTTGGTTTGAGACTAGCCCTCAAAATATATGGCACCTTTATCAGCCGTTTCCATAAAAACTGGTCCTGTGCGAGAGCTGCCAAAAACATGCCCTTCTGTTTGACACCTTAGGGACCAAACTGTTTCACTTTCCTTATGTGGCTCTTTACTCTCTAAGGGTATGTCTACATCTACAATTTTGCAGCGCCGGTTGTTACAGCTGTATTAGTACAGCTGTATAGGGCCAGCGCTGCAGAGTGGCCACACTTACAGCAACCAGCGCTGCAAGTGGTGTTAGATGTGGCCACGCTGCAGCGCTGTTGCACACCACGGGGAAGGAGACCTGCTTGGAGGGGGTGTCGGGGAACGCCAGAGCACACCGCGGGGCTGGATACCTGCTTGGAGGGGGGGTCGGGGAATGCCAGAGCACACCGCGGGGAAGGAGACCTGCTTGGAGGGGGGGTCGGGGAACGCCAGAGCACACCGCAGGGAAGGAGACCTGCTTGGAGTGGGGGTCGGGGAACGCCAGAGCACACCGCGGGGAAGGAGACCTGCTTGGAGGGGGGGTCGGGGAACGCCAGAGCACACCGCGGGGAAGGAGACCTGCTTGGAGGGGGGGTCGGGGAACGCCAGAGCACACCGCGGGGAAGGAGACCTGCTTGGAGGGCAGTGGAGTCTGGTTAATTGAGAGGCTTCCTAAGGTATGCTGGTATAAGCAGAGTCAGGATAAGCTCTACCCTGACATCTGGTGGAAAGAATTTCAGAGAGTGTATTTGCATAGGCACGCCTACCCTATCCCAGACTGCTGAGCTGTGGGACTGCTTGGTGACAAATGACTCACCCTCAGTTGGGTGGTACTTGCTAGACAAGGGACATGGGTTCCAAAACCCAGTGAATTGAGAGAGGCTGGGGACAGGTATCTGTGCCTGGTGGTGCAGTCTCCTTGTGGAGCCAGAAGCACCAGTTCCACCCCCTCCTCTCTCCACTGTGGAATGTCAGAGTTGATTTTAATTCCCTCAAGAATCTAAATACAGGTTACTGAGCTGAATTCACTTTGGGCTAATGGTGCCCTAGCACTGGGGCTCCCCCACTAAGAGCTGAGATCACTAAGAGTTGAAATCACTAAAGAGCTGAAATAACTGAGCTGAGACCACTGAGTACTGTGCTAACTAGTGGGGGAGCCTGAAGATATACTGTGGGACAGAGCAGCTGGTGGAGTGGAGCAGTTGCGGGGATGGCTGGAGCGGATCACGGGACAGCTGGTGGCAGCAGAGGCAGAGCGGAGTAGCTGTGGGACGGGTGGAGCAGCCCACAGAGCGAGCAGAGCAGAGCCGAGCAGTTTGCAGAGCAGCTCATGGAGCAGAGCAGCTGGTGGAGCGGAGCAGTTCCTGAGGACGACTGGAGGAGCAGAGTGGAGCAGCTGGTAAAGCGGAGCAGTTCGTGGAGAAGGCAGAAGCAGAACCCACGGAGAGGCAGGGCAGTTGGCCCCAGACCACGTAAGGTACCCCTTTCTATCCAGGCTGGGGGGAGGGACCTCTACAGATAAACTCTCGAACTCTGGGGTGGCACTGACCAGAGACTTTTGGGTTGTTGGACTTTGGGGTGATTGGACTTAAAACGCTAAGGGGAAAAAGGACAGTGCCAGACGTACTTGGAGGTGGGTTTTTGTTTATGGTTTGTGTTATAACCCGGTTTGTGGTGTTTCTCCAATGGGATGCCGCATTGATTCCTCCCTTTATTAAAAAGATTTTGCTACACTCAGACTCCGTGCTTGCGAGAGGGGAAGTATTGCCTTCTAGAGGCGCCCAGGGGAGTGTGGTATGTGAGTGTCCCAGGTCACTGGGTGGGGGCTCGAGCCGGTTATGCATTGTGTTACTGAAACGGAACCCCTGGATACTGAACCCGGCCCTTGTTGCTGCCAACTCAGAGGGGCAGAAGGGTTACACTGGGATACCTGCTTATTCCACAGAGGTCAACAAAAATGCTGGTGAGTGTCTACACCTGATGACCAGCGCTGGTGATCCAGCGCTGGATCCTCTACACCCGAGGCACGACCGGGTGTACGGCCAGCGCTGCAAACAGGGAGTTGCAGCGCTGGTAATGCCCTGCAGCTGTGTACACATCCTAAGTTGCAGCGCTGTAACCCCCTCACCAGCGCTGCAACGTTGTAGTGTAGACAAGGCCTAAGAGACACATTTTATATCCTACAAAAGGGACTCTGACAGGAAATATGACACCAAACAGCACTGATGATGGCCACTGAGGCAGCTGGGAGATTAAATACTATGCCCAAGAGAAAGGGTAAAACTAAATATATAAATACATAAATCAGGTCGATTTCAGTACTCATAGATCAGCTTAGACATGAAATCTACATGCATGTTATGGTGGGTGCTGGTTGTGATCGGCTACAATTAAGGTGACAATTAACGACTAATTCCACATCAAGCCAGTGTAAAGCCAGGTTAGCCCTTCAGCAGGTGCGGATTACAGGCCTGCATTAATCTCACACTTTAACATTATCATGTTTCAGGAGGCTTGCTTCATGAGCACAAACCTAGCACTGGTCAAAAGCTCTGTGCTGGGAGATGGGAAGGATGAGCAGGCAACAAGATTTCATCAGCGAGGGCTGAGCAGCATTTAAATACTAGCAGCTGTTTCTTCCCTCCTATCCAGCTGGAATGTGCCAGGGAAACAGCAACTGACTCTTCTTCCATGCTCTCCATAGTCAGTGAGACATGCCTGTTTGGCAGGGGAGGAGTTGAGGGAAGCAGTGAGCAGGAAGAGGCAGCTGCTTGGTTACCATAGCGCTTGCAAATACAGAGCACAGTATTCAGCTCCCCAAGATCTGCATGTTATTCCATGTAGCAGTTAGAACACCAGGAAGGAGGAGCTATTTCTTGTGCATGGCAATAAACATTCTTTCAATGAAGTGCCAATCAGTGAGCCACTGAGATCTTGTACAAGGCAACTGACGGTCAAATTTAAAATCAGCAGGGGCCAAATGCAGCCCTGGAGTAACTGGGCCTAAATCACCATTGACTGTGCTGGTTGAAACTGGTTTTAGAGTTGGAGAAGTATTTTTATTACATACAAATTAGTGTTCCTGGCAAGTCTGGAACAGGAAGAAGAACAAGCAGCCAATGAGAGAGGACAGACACTGGGGGCATTTGAGAAGTTAATCTTGGATTGTGCTACTGCAAGAAAGTTCTGCATTATGTGGCTGAGTATCCAATCTCATCACCACATCAAACAGAAATGTGACTACAGCAACAGAGAAACTTCGCTGACACTAGAGATGGCAGAGGAAGGAAGAATGACGCTGCAAGGTTGGAGGGCACGCTCACAAGCTCTGCTGAAGAGAAAATGGCACAGGCCTGTGAGCATGGTGAAAGCTACATAACCCGTGGGGTTACACTCACTTCCCTCTCTAGCGATGGGGTGGGAGGTGAAGTAAAGGAAGATCATGTGGGTTAGGGAGAGAGACTGTGAGGGAGCATCTGCCTGGGGCATACAATACATAACTCCATGCCACTGAGAGCCTGAAAATTAGGACTTGGATTTCAAACGCCTTAAAGACAAAATGAAATGATCAAAGTTTCTTCATGCTAACTCTGTCCTCCCCAACCCTCCTCCAAACACCTCTATTCCTTCAGCAGGTTCCAAGTTAGGAATCATTACTGAATACACAGGCATGTCTGTGTTAAAAAGAGAGACAAGGCGGGTCGGGTACCTTTTATTGGACCAGCTTCTGTTGGTGAGAGAGTCAAGTTTTTGAGCTGCACAGAGCTCTTCTTCAGGTGTGTTGAAAAGGACAGGTTGAAATTAGTAAGAATGAATGGGATGAAGTATAGGAACCATATGTGCACAATGTGATAAATGATGCAGAGAAAAATCTGCTCTAACCCACACCAAAGAAACTAAAATTGCTGCTGTATTCCTGGGATTGTGATTTTATCTGCTGGATGCTCTGAGCAGCTGAGACACGGCTGCTCACATTATCTTTATTGATGTATTGTTAGAGATCATACCTATAAAGGGCTTCAACCACTCAGACTAACCAGTACAATCAGTACTATTATTTCAAAAGGATCATCCTGTAATTAAAAATAATACAGAAAACCCTCTTGGGTGAATAATTCCTTATGAAATACTGAATGGGAATATTTATCTTCTTCATGTAACATCACCCCTCCTCCGCAAAAATATTCATGTATGGTACTTCTAGTGCACTCTTCTCCACTACATAGTCACCACATATGCACCTACACCTCCAATGTTAGCTCCTGAGCACACACCCGCTTTAGTTGGAATATCACTGTAATGCTAGGTGGTCTTGAGATAAGCACACAATCAGAGAGAGACTTTTGATGCAACTGCTGCACGTCAGTTTACGTACACACAGAGATCTTTAGACCATCTCAGTGTGTTAGAGCTCGTTTCACAAAGAACAACTTGCACTTCACCACATGGAGCTTAGCAGAATTGTGAATGTTCAAGTAACGGCTTGGTGAGAAGAAACTCCAGCATTCTATCCTCCCTTTATCAAACGTGCCGAAAAGATTTGGATCACTAAACAGCAACAGAAACGCCTCTAAATAAGAGAGTTCATAACACTAGCTGTGCTGTTTGGTTTTCTTTGCCAAATAAAATGATAACAATCTAATCATGAAGGAAAAGCACAGCAGTCACCATTAGAGAGACGGTGTTTACCACACAGTGGTATATGAAAGAACTGCTGGGTTTCTCCATCATTAAAATGGGAAATAGCTGTGATACCACAGAAATAGCTATTGGTGAAGGCTGACATTAAATGGCAACCACTGTAGCTGAGAGGGGAAAATAAATGTTAAGTAGATAATAATGAGTTACAAGGGAATGAAAATAATAAAGGATCACTCTGTTCCGAACAAAGACATCCTCTGATTGTACATTCATCTTTGAATCATTTGGGTTGTTCACAGATTAAAACTGTGACCAGCGAGAAGACTAAGATGATATCCAGTTAACATTATCATGTAGGAAAAAACGCGTTAGAGTGACTTTTTCAGAGCCCTTTCCTCATGCAGCAAGACATGCTCCAGTCTGGTGATTACATCTCTAAGGCAGGAAGAGCATTAGGTCAGGCAAATACAGCATCTACCGATTGTTCACTGTATAATTACCACCCACTAAGGAGCATGCAGTTTTTTTCTGGCTCAGGTCAGCCCTTCCATGTGAGATAACAGACTCCTGCCTTTTGAAATTCATCCCAAAATGAGCTACTCTCGCTCATTTCACTCCATGAATCACAGACTTGGTGCCTTTCTTCCCATTTGCTTGACTCACAAGCCCACTATCAAAATCAGGGTGTCACAGTATTTCTCAGTTTCCCTACTGTAACAAATCCATGGAACGTGTACACACACACACACACACAAAATCAGGACTAGAACTCTGGTCCCTCAGCTCCCCAAACCCCAGCCTTGAATGCTGGAGCCAGAAATCTCCTGCCGCTGATGGCAAAAGTAAGCCAGTCACTAGGGGGGGCAACTCTTGCTCACTGATACACACAAAGCCAATATGCCACACTGTCCTCTTTCCAAATTCCACCATTTCCTTAGCACAGCAGCTGAGCAGACTAAAGCAACAGGACAAGGTGAGCGAGGTAGTATATTTTATTGGACCAACTTCTGTTGGGGAGAGAGACAAGCTTTGCAGCTTATACACATTCTTTTTTCAGGTCTAGATGCTTCTTCAGAGCCATTTACATGGAACAAGTGCTAAAACAACAACAACAAAAAACAAATCTCATGGCTCATAAGAACAGCCATACTGGGGTCAGCTCAAAGGTCCATCTAGCCCAGTATCCTGTTTTCCAATAGTGGCCAATGCCAGGTGCCCCAGAGGGAATGAACAGAGCAGGCAATCAACAAGTGATCCATCCCCTGTTACCCATTCCCAGCTTCTGGCAAACAGAGGCTAGGAACATCATCACGGCCTATCCTGGCTAATAGTCATTGTAGTAAGTGAAGGCCCTGATAAAGGCCCAGTATAAGGCCTGAGGCCTGAACTAAAATAATGGCCAAGACTTTGCTAACATAAAGCAAAGTGAAGCTCTAAGCCAGAGGCAGGCCCTGCACACAGAAGCTGGCAAGAAAGGGGCTGATGCTGCAAGAAGATACGTACCTAAAAGGTACTGAACACTAGAGATCAGAGCATTCACATACTTGCACATTCCACACAGATAACAAGGAATAGGCCGACCCATCCCAATGACAGGGGCAAAAGGGTAATATGATGGATAGAGTTATTTTGATCGAACCAACATGTACAAGGTGAGAGGTGGCACTTTACTACGTAGAGGGGCTGCACCTCAATACGTCAGGAGTGATGTGTAACTTGTTTGTACCTGTGTATAAAAATGTATCCCTGGGGCGATGTCTTTGTCCGGCCTAGGGGGCAGTGGAAAGTCCCGCCACTGACTGAGCCAGGTCCATTGCCAAGAGGCACTTTCTCATAGTATGCCCTGAATTAGGCTAAGAAACCTACAGGGAACTGCAATTGTGTCCGAGATCGCAATAAACCTGGCCGACGTACCTTCGTACCTTACTAGACTCTGTGATTATTGGGGGTTTTCTTCGGGTCTGCTGTGTCAGCTATCCGCGCAGAGCTGGGGCACCACACAGAGGGAACACACGCACGCAGCCGAGTGATACCAACAAAGAGAGAGCAGAGCAGAGCACCACACTGGTAGTGCTTCTAACGACAACACCTCTGACAACACTGGTGACCCCGACCGCTGATCTGGTGAGTAAGCGAGCTGTCCACTGTAAGAATCGCAATCTAACATGACAGAAAACCTCGAGCTAGGAAACCCCCTGATCCCCTCCCTTTTAATCCCCATGGATTAAAAAGAAAGTGGGGAAACATGGACTGGCATATATAGAGCGATGGTAGAATCCGAGGCTCTGAAAAATAGTAATAAAAAGTAAAAAAGCAAAAATTCTGCAACTACTGTCTATGGCAGTGAGATGGCTGAAACAAGTAATGGAAAAAGCAGGGCAAGTAACAGTAAGAAAGAAAGAGTTAAAAGAATCAAAAGAAGCTACACAGCCCTGGAATGCTCCCACCGCCCTTGCAGGGTGGCAAGCAGCCCAGAGACAACCAGTACAGGAACAAAGTGAAACATTGAAAACAACTGTAAGGAACCTACAAAAAATACATGTGCCGTCCCCTGTTATAAATATTGGTGGTAAACAGCAGGCTTCAGGTAGCTACCCTGTGCCTGAAGAATGGGGACAGAAGTGGAAAGAGGTGGTCCCAGTAAAATTAAAACATGAAACTGGGTCCACTGCATTGCAACCATCACCTTATGATAAAAGCCGGGTTCCAGTTAAAGAACGGGACAAGTAAGTGCACAGAGGGAAAGAGTAGCAAACAATACTCTCATTGAATTGGTAAATCAAATGAAGGAAAAAATGGAACAGTTCACAGAGCACATTAGGAGACAGGAGCTGCGACTTGATCGCAGGGGAGTGAATAAAAAAGAATTTCAAAGTAAAAAACTAAAATTAAGCGGGTTAACACCTAAAATTGATGCATTAACCCATGGAGCTGCCCAAAACCAGTTAACTGCAGCAAAAAAGGGCACTCCCACTATCCATTTGGCATGCACAGAAAAGCAACAGACACTGGGGGAACAAATTCAGGTTTTACAAGAGCAGGTAACTACTCTCAATCTCCTCTCAGAGCCAAGATAAAAACCAGGGGCGCAATTCCTAATTGTGTAGGTTCCCAATTGCTTTGACCCATGGAACCACACTCCACACTCATATCTAAAAATAGAACCTTCTTTCTCAAATATTTTTACATACCAGTTAAGTTTTGTCTTTTATATGTTTTCTCAGTTTGCTGAACTCGCTGCTGCTGCCTGTGCTTTCAAATACCTTGATAGAGTTAATCTCTCTTGGCTCAGGTCTTGCTACCTATCTAGGTTGCTCTTCACCTACCCCCCCTTTTTTCCCCTGCCTCTCTTCACTTCTACTTTTTCTCTTTGTTTTAAAAGTGAAAAGTTATAGTTTTTACAAAAACCTCCAAAAGATAAAGCAATAACAACAGAACAAAACAAGGAAAAAAAAATAAGGTAAAAACTTTAAATCCAGTAAATTAATTATTTTAACCCTTCAGGAATGCAACAGCTGGAATTATTCCTAACTTCCTTGAAGATATGGTTGCCAAGCAACAGAAATGCACTCTCTGCTTCTAATCCTAACCACTAACTGATATTTGAAATATGGGCTTTTCTTATTTCCATACAGCAGAGTTTTAAAATAATGTTAAATATAAAATAATGCAAAATTCCTTGTTACCAAATTAATACATTTGGCAAATATTAATATATTTTTTATCAAATTCAGGCTACAAGTTTTAAATAAGGCAATAACTTGTTTATTCAAATGTTTAACCCTTTTTACTTTTTATTTTTAGTGGTGTTATTTTGTATAGTTATGAATAGAATTCTGGCACCATTTGTTTTTAATTGTAAGTTTGTCCTGTATGTCCTGTGTGTGTGTCTTGCGTCTATGTTGTGTGAGTCACGTGACAATTTTTTTAAATTATATTTATTTTTATTTTTATTTTTTGTTGCAACAAAAGTCAACTTTATACCCTTTTAAAAAATATATGAGATGTGGTACCACACTATTTTAAAATCACGGTTGGGGTATAATCATAGTATTATTAACACCAATTTTTAGTGCAAAGTTCAAAAAGGTTTTAGTTACAAATATATGTACATATATTTCTGTCTCAACAAATAATGCAGTTGCAAACAAAAAGAATTCTCTTATCAACCGCAGTTTTGTTTTCTAAGTTTTTTTTTTAAATTGTTATTCAAAGAAAAAATGTAAAGGGAAACCTCAACATTAAGGTAAAGATAATATTAACAAAATGTCAATTTCTTGTTTGGGCTTTTTATAAATGTGTTTGCACTGTTAAATATAGTTATAAGAATGTCATAACCAAAATGTTTTAAAATAAAAATTTATGCATAAAGCTAACCAAACAATTTCAACAGGTTTCCACATTTTTAACAGGTTTCCACCTTTGGCTCCCAAACATAGCAAAGCATTTTAAAAGTATACTGTCAAATATCCCCAAAGTATTTGCATGTATCTGTATTTAAAATTTATTTTGGTTTAATGTTATAGTTGGTTTAATTTTATATGCTTTTCTTTTGTTTTGTTATATTCATGGGGAGCAATAATTGTTAAAGTTTGTGCTTCTAAACTGTTAACAAAAGTAAAATTGGTATCACAAGCAAATTAACTCTAACTCTAAAAAATTTGTTGAAGTTATGTTACTAAAACAAAGTGTTCAGCAAGGGAAAGCAATATCCCTTCTCATGAAAGATTGTGAGCATTTATTTTAGCTGTTAAGCATTACATTTAGTGTTAAATATTCGTAATGCACCCCAAATGAAAATGAATGTCTATACAACAATTGCAAAAGTATAGCTTGTGTTATAAAAGGCTCGGTCCCTATTACATTGTTTATTACATTGTAAACAAACTAAGTTAAAACTGTGTATTAAGTTTGGGTTACTAAAAACAAACAAACAAACAAACAAAAAAACTTTACTATGTTAACTAACAAAAGTTGTTTAAGTTGCATCCCACAAACCAAAGATGCCAGAAAATATCACACCCTGAAGACACCAGATAATAACTGTATACAGTGAAGAAACCTCCAAGCATCAAGAAAAGAAAAATGCTTTATAAATAAGACACTGTTCAAATACACTTCTGTCTACCATATATGGACAACTTAAGTTAACAAACAAACAAAAACCACTAGCTGGACCAGAAAAACTGTCATTTAATTTCAACTTGGTTACTGTGTAAAAATAACTGTATTCTTGCTGTACTACTGTATTATCATTGTACTGCTGTATTATTGCTGTATTGTATTATTGCTGTACAATATGTACAATGTGTATAACCTTGCTAAACTGTTTAACCAACCCACAGGTAAAAATCAACAAACGAATGGCAGCAAACACCATGAAGGAAAAAAAACAAATTGGTAAAGAAATTAAGTTACATAGTAACTACAAATTGGGTAAACAAATTGCCTGTTAGTACCAGTCATAATTTGGGTCGGTGACACTGCATCCTAACTGAGGCACATGTTAGTCAAAACAATCTTGTTCAGTGTCTGGGTACCAATATTAAAGCCTGACACAGTAATATTTAATAAATTGGTTACTGTCCATTCAGTAGGTTATCTGGAAGACAGCATCCATAAGAAACAACTGGATCTACATCAACTACTGGTGTATCACAGAGCAGTTCAACCAATGGAACAGAAAAGCTACCCACTTCTGTTTCCTGCCCAGTAAAGCTGACCAGATGGTGACAACCAGCCTTAAGGATAACCTATAATATGAATGGACAGTACTGTGTAGTAACTAATTACAATATATTTATATATATAAAGACCTCAGTGGTAGTGTCACTACTCCAAATTTCTGTTTTATTTCTCATATACATTGATGGACCTATCCTCCATGAACTTATCTAGTTCTTTATTTTAACCCTGTTATAGTCTTGGCCTTCACAACATCCTCTGGCAAGGAGTTCCACAGGTGGAGGCTCACCTCAGCAAGCCTCTAATGGGTACAAAGATGAAGCACAACGTGATGATAATTCAGAAAAGTAATCCATAATTATGGCAAAGCAAGCATCATCACTCAAACCCCTCAAAAAAAAACAACCCCACACTCAAAAGAGTGATTTGATGGTAATACCAGTGCCCACCATGATGGGACACCAGCTAATAGAAGCAACAGGCTTGATTGTGCTCTCACAGTGGTACTAGGATTATGTAACTCCATTAACTTCTGTGGAATTACTCCAGATTTACATGGGTGTGAGTGAAAGAAGAATCAGGCCCATGGAAGACAGCATGGTTCCCTGGTTAAGGCTCTGGATGGGGAATCAGGAGTCGTGGGGTCTATTCTTGGCTGAGCTACTAACCTGCTCTCTGTTCCTGTTTCCCCTCCTGCTCTTCATCTATCTTGTCTATTTACTGTGTCAGCACTCTTGAGTTGGTGTCTCTCTCACTGTTTATACATTGCCTAGGATGATGATTACAACCTAGGACAACCTGATCCTGGCTGGGGTCTTTAGATGCTACAGTAACACAAAAGCTAATATAATAATCAGGCTCATTCCAGTCACGGAGGAGGGATAATTGCAGGAGGGCTGCTGGGTGACAACATATGCAGTATAGCAGTAGCTGCTGCTATTGTGTAATAAGGAGTTGCAGAGTTCCCCGCAATGCACTGACTCCCATGCACTGACTCCCTAGTGCAGGGGTGGCCAGCCTGAGAAGGAGCGAGAATTTATCAATGCACATTGCCGAAGAGCCACAGTAATACATAAGCAGCCTCCCATGAGCTCTCCCCGCAACCAGCAGCCCTGCCGATCAGCACTGCAGGCTCAGGGACGGGGGTGGGACGGGGTAGTGTGGGGGCAGTGAGCACCCCCTGGCACATTGGAAAGTTGGCACCTGTAGCTCCAGCCCCGGAGTCAGTGCCTATACAAGAAGCCGCATATTAACTTCTGAAAAGCTGCATGTGGCTCCAGAGCCACAGGTTGGCCACTCCTGCCCTAGTGCTTGTTCTCAGCAAGCCTGATTCTCCTCAGAGTTACACTGGCATGAATCAGGAAGTCACAAAAAACACACTTGTGTGAAATCAGTAAGTCAGAGGAGAATGGGATTCAGAGAGCACAAGCACCACAAGTCTGGCTGCTCCCCATTCAGTGCACAAGGAGTAGGAAGGAAAGACTTCCTGCACCATCAACACAAGAGGCACCTGAGCATACAACCATTTGTCTTTGCACTTGAGTGACCCTCCAGGTTAAGTCACTGGAAGTCTGCAGACTTGGGCGCTAAGATAGGTTCTGGGCCTTAAAATTAACCCAGATTCATCGCCGCTCCATGCTGCAGGACTTTCCCTACAGAAGCAGGTCCAAAAGGAGGCAAATGCACAAAGTATTGGGAGAATGCCACATTCACTTGCTCATAGGGACTATCCTTTAGGTCATGGGTCAGCAACCTTTCAGAAGTGGTGTGCCGAGTCTTCATTTATTCACTTTAATTTAAGGTTTTGCATGCTGGTAATACATTTTAATGGCTTTTAGAAGGTCTCTCTCTATAAGTCTCTATATTATATAACCAAACTAGTGTTGTATTGTAAAATAAACAAGGTTTTCAAAATCTTTAAGAAGCTTCATGTAAAATCGAATTAAAATGTTGATCTTACGCCGCCAGCCCGCTCAGCCCACTGCTGGGCTGGGGTTCTGTTCACCTAGGCTGGCAGCGGGCTGAGCGGGGCCTGCAGCCGGGACCCTGGCTGGCAAGAGTCCGGAAGCCAGAAGCCCAAACCAGCAGCAGCCTGTGTGGGGCCGGCGGCCGGGAACCCTGATTGGCAGTCGGCTGAGCGGCTCAGCCCACTGCCTCTCAGGGGTTCCATCTGCTGGCTCCTGCCACGCTCAGCCTGCTGCCGGTTTGGGGTCCCAGCCCTGCCCACATACAGTGGGTACCTTCCATCTCCCTGGTTCTGGCCCATTCTCTTCCTCTCTCTGCACTGAGCTGAGGGTGGGAGTGCACTGAGCACAGGGCTGGGGGTGATGGGTCTGGCCAGGAGATAGAATGAGGGAGGGGGCTCAGGGTTGGGGCAGGAGGTTTGGGTGTGGGGGCACTTACCTGGGCATCTCTCGTTTGGTGCTTAGGGCAGGGGTGGGGATGGAGGGGGGTGCAAGAGTCAGGATGTCAGGGGGTGCATGGGCTGTGGGGGGCTGGGAATGTGGGGGGTGCAAGCCTCAGGGCAGAGGGCTGGGAGCATGTGAGGGGGGTGCAGGTGTCAGGGAGCCGGGGGCTGGACGTATGTGGAGGTGCCAGATTCAGAGCTGGGGTCGTGGAGGGGGGGGGTGAAGGAGTCAAGTAGAGGGCTGGGTGTGTATGAGGGGAGTACAGGGCTCAGAGCACAGGCCTGGGGTGTGTGCGGGGCACAAAGCTCAAGGCACGGGCCTGGAGAGTGTGCGGGGCTGCAGGGCTCAGGGCAGAGGTCTAGGTGTGTGTGAGGAGGGGGTCAGGGCTCAGGATAGAGGGCTGGGTGTGTATATTGGGGTCAGGGCAGAGGGCTGGGTGTGTGTGTGGGGGACTCGGCAGAGGGCTCCCCTATTCCTGTGGCCGAGTCGGCTCACCTACTCGGGGCCCTGTGGCATACTACATGAGCGCAACTAATGCCCTAGCGAGAGAGTCCCCTCTGGCTCTGTCTGGAGGAGCTGCTCTGGGCAGCGCATGACCCTGCAGCATGTGAGCTTCTCACCTCAGGGCTCTCTGGCCACCACCGATTCCCGCTCGCCCATACCTGCTAGGCGCTCAGTGCCACCTGGCCACGGGACTCTCCGCTCCTCCCAGCTCACAAACAGCAGGTACCTATCCATGGCTGCGGCCGGGCGCCTCCTCTCGGGGATGCTCAGCAGCCGGCACTGATGCTGCCGCCGGCCTCTCCTGCCTCCGCTTCCTGCCACTAGGAGTCAGGACCAGGTCCAGCAATGAACCCGCTCCCCCGGTGCGCCGCCAGTCCGCCATGGCCAGCTATACCAAAGCAGCCCAGGTGAACAGACCCCTCCGTGCCTTCAAGCAGGGCTCCTTGCCGGGTGAGGGGATGCGGGAGCCCACGGGCAGGCCACTGAGGCAGCTCTTCTCTCGCGGGGCATGGGCTCTGTCCTTCAGTGGCTGTCTCCCCTCGGGACTCCGGCAGGCAGCAGCGTGCCATTAAAAATCAGCTCCCATGCCATAGGTTGCCAACCCCCTGCTTTAGGTATTACGTGTATGTAATTTTAAAATAACTATTTTCTTTACTACCAACCTATCTCCTCTTTTCACTCAGACCCTACACCACATGGGGATTGAACTGCAGGTCAGATTCATGTGCATGGTGCGATTTTTACCCTTCTTTACTGGGAGAGGGGAGAGGAACTCACCTGGCAAAAGGGAAGGTAGAAGTCCTGCCACTGCCACCCCCAGCGATTCTACTTGGAGAAAACAACTTTAAGATTTAGCTGGAACTCCATAGCAGCCCTCCCATCGCGGCTGCTCAGAACAAGTACTGAATCAGTACATCTCCTGGCCAGTAGTCCTCGCCCTCTCTGGGCAACTCCATATAGTTCTGGCCAGTCAACAGCTAGCTCCAGGCCTGCTCAAGTGAATCTAATGTGGTGTATTTCTCCATGTGTTCATGTGAGAACACTGTCAGATCTCAATAGACAACTAACAATAATACACCTCTACCCCGATATAGCGTGACCCGATATAACACGAATTCGGATATAATGCGGTAAAGCAGCGCTCCAGGGGGGTAGAGCTGCGCACTCCAGTGGATCAAATCAAGTTTGAGATAACGCGGTTTCACCTATAACGCGGTAAGGTTTTTTGGCTCCCGAGGACAGTGTTATATTGCGGTAGAGGTATATGTAGACTGTTCGTACCATACTCCTGAACTTATGGCATCACAGTTCCTTCCATCACATGATTGGGATGAAAATGGAGTAGGCTCCTCAATGCAGGACCAACCAGATGAAAACAGGCCTGCATGGAAGAAATGCTCTGAATAATAATTAATTAGTAACAGAGCTGGGGAATAACTCAAGATTATACTAAAAAACAACTGCTTTATTTCAATGTTCTTTTTACAGCTGTGCCCCAGTGTCAAAGTTACACTTTAAAAGATTCCCACAAGGCAATTATTTGTTAAAAGTAATCACTTCCATATATTGCCTTACTAACGCCTAGACCCAAAAGGGCTGAGATAACTAGTTCTGGAACAGCCTTGATACAGAAAGGCCTAACTGGGGTTTTACATCCGAAATCATAATGTCATGTTAATACAGTTATGTGTATTTAGGTTTCTTTTTTTTTCTTTTTATAATGTCATCTTAAGCATTGACATTTCATCTGACTGCTACAGCCTCAGCAGTAATCTGCACAGATAGTGTTTGGAGAAAGTCCTCTACCTAACCATTTTCCAAAAGCATCCAAATAAATAATATATCCCATTTGTGCAGCAGTTTTCATCCTTAGATCTCAGTGTTTTTTTACGAAGTAGGTTACCCTAGTAACATCAACCCCATTTTGTAAATGAAGAAACCAAGGCACTGGGTAGTTAAGTGACCACTCAAGGTCAGGCAGTTTGTACGAGTCAGGAGCAGAACTCAGTTCTCCTCATACAAAGTCCTGTGATCAATCTATTAGATCACAACTATCCCAGAAATGCACCTTACTTACAAAAAAACCCCTGTTGTTACAAATTTTGCAACTGTGATTATGTTTCATATCAAGTATTTCCCAGCAATTATTTAAATCTCACATTACAATCTTATAGCTGAAAAGTAGAAAACAAGACAATACATGCACATGCATCTAATTATCTGATTTAACTGGTGTTGGGGGAAAAGAGATGTGTGCATTATTTTCATTATTTTTGTCAAAGCCAATGAATTTTCCAATTAAGAGAAAGGTTTCCCAGCATTGCCTGAACTAGGATGTTGTGACTTGATAGAATTCAACATTTTATTACTTCAGCAGAAAATAGCACTTTGCATCATGTCTATTGGGCATAGTATTGCTTTTCCAGTCACAGCAGCATCAGAAAGCTCTAATGGGACTAAAGAGCATAGTAGCTGGGTCACAAACCAAGCTGGCTAATATATTATTATCAAGAGCTGCTATACCAGAGGATGGCCTACTTTGTACCCCCCCGCCTCTTTTTTTTTAAGTTGCCTTGATGATTGTGACATCACAGACTTCAGACTGTAATAACCTCCAATCATTCCAGCAGGGGGAGAGACCAGGAATAGCATACAGGAATGGTTGTAGGCCTAAACTCCTCACCCCCTCCAGAGATTACTGAGAGGGGGCTGTCTTCCTCTGCCTTAAATTGCTAGCTGGGGGTGCTATGTTTCTGACAGAGTGGGATATGTCTGTATCAAACTGTGAACTCCATTTTGTTTTGTGACCTCATTTTTGGACCCTGTCTTCCATTTTGTGTTTGGTGTTGAAAAGCCAACTTAACCTGGACAAGGTCAGTCAATTCCAGATACTGCCCTGCCAGGGAGGGGTGTGGGACACCTCAGAGAAGACCATCAAGAAGAGAGCTATCAAGGATCTTTGAATGACTCTCAAGCACTGACTCTCCTCAGGGGCACTACTCTTTTTTCCATGTGTGACTTGCATTGAGGGGTTTGGAATTTTCCAGCTGGGGTACAAGGCACACAGAGTCATAAAATGGATTTAAGGAGACAGCGTCTCCACTGCCACATACCAGATGATGGGACTGGAGGGAGACAAGGCATGATGGACTCTACCTAGCCTAAAATGCTGATTCTTGGACTCACAGAACAGGTGAGATCAGACGGTGGAGGGGAATCTCAGGACTGTTATTTTACAGAAAACTGTAACCATCTAGTGCTTTCTTGAGAGTAACAGTGTCTGTTGGTAAGAAATCCCTTTACTAATCCTGGGTTCCTTGCTCGCCTGCCATGGCATCCATGCTGGGGTTAAGCAAGATGCTCAAAGCACCCACAATGAAGTGGGAATCTAAGGGAACACACATAAACCACTGGTGCTCGTGAGGGCAGAGGCACTGGTTTTGGGGTGTCAGGTGGCCAGGCTGCAGAGCCCCACATCCCAAAGAAGGCTGGTACCTGTGTGTGCCTTAGAGACCCAGAGTTAGGAACATGGATTTCCACTCCATATGGCTAAATTTAGTGCCTTGCATGGGGTCAGATAGAGTTAGGAAAAGTGACTCAGCTCTGTCCAGACCCAACTGGGTTTACCCACAAACAACTGGTGTCAGACCAAAGGGGGATTGGGCCAAGCTGTGCCAATGCTGACTACAATAGGCCTCTATTCACCACACCTTTGATCTGCATCCCCCTCACCTTCCCAAAACTATAGTTTCCCTTTAGTTTGTGCTGCTCTACTTTACTGCCAGATAGTGCGCAGGAATTTCAGGTGAAGCTGGGTAACTTGCATGACCCAGATCCCTTTGAGAAACAGTGAGCCTCTGATCTTTGCCCCCTTTCCTGACTGTTCAGCTCAGAACTAGGCATAAACTTCCTGCACGCTGCACTTCAGTTTCATTGATTGTCAGTCTGTTACTTTTCACTATCACTACATTCATTTTAAATTTTAATGTGGGCACATGTATGTGGCTAGTTTATAAAAAGGAACTAAATTGCAAAGACTTTGCATGTGCAAGAAGTTCTATAGATACTCTTCTTATCTCTCTTCTGCCAGACAGCCTGCCTCAACTGGGAGCACTTCTTTATGATGCCACACAGAAAATGAACCCTCCCCTGGGGGAACAAAAAGTATGAACTACAAAGGAGATGACAAAAAATATACTCCTTTATTACAACAGAATCAATATGTGTTAAGCTTACCTGGGTGTTTAGTACAGCACTGCCACTCATAACTTCATGTATTTAACACAGGCAAGAGAGATACAGTGCAGAAGAAGTCAGTAATTATATAAGATTGAAAGGACTGACATATTCTACCTTTTGGAAAGTAATTACATTTAATGTAACCACTGTAATTCTCATGGTACACTACACATATCAACATGCCAAAGCAAGCCACTAGGCGATGCAATCAACTATTTTAAACTTCCACAGTTTTAAAAACCCTGTAGGAAACCAGCAATTTAAAATTCCTCAATCTGCCAGCAGATGTACATAGTTTGTAGCCAGGCCAAACTTTTCAAAACATGGCCTCTCCCTGCATGTGCCTAATGTTGCACATACAGTCTCTGGCGGGTGGACTATTTTGCATGCTACCACCTGTCTCTGTAAAGGATGGAACATGTGGACACAATTGGCGTATAAGTTAAATGTGAGTGGGATATGTGCATACAGACCACCAATTTACTATTAAACTGGTAAGTTGTGGAATAACCTCACAAGAGAAGCAGTGGAAGCCCATTTGGTTGGGATATTTTAAAACAGACTGGGCAAACTACAAGAAAAATAATAGAGAACAATGCTTGGCAGTGGGATGGACTGTATACTATAACAGATCTTTTCTACCATAGATCAAGGAATTTCATGCTTTTTCATAACTTAATAGACAGCGTCTAATAGACTACTTTCTCTCCCATTTGTGATCACATCTGGCCCATGTGCTCACAACATCCCTGCTGCAGCTATATACATGCACAACTGACACTGGGAAGTATTTAAGACATCAAACACCACTAAAAATATGATAAAGCAAATGGAAAGAAGAAGGAAGGGTCAGCACTATGTAACCAGCCAGTTCTACAAAGACCGCCAGCAAGCACTCAGCAGACCGCCAATGATCCATGGACCACAGTTTGAGAACATCTGCTCTACATATTATGGAGACAGTCATTCTGCAGGTCAACAATGAACTACAACAGGACAAAATATGTGCAATGGGCTCCTATTCTGATCTGGCAGCATTCTACACCCACTTTGTACTGGTGGTGTCAATTACTATACAATGTGTAGGCCAGGATAAACTGGGCTTGCACACAGAGAAAGGCTGGATTGAGGCCTCTGTGAAAATCTGGCTTGTAATATTCAGAAGTGTTTTTAAGCACACGTTTAACACGTTTCTAGCTCAACAGTTTGAAAAAAAATCAGTGAGTTAACAAAGGGGACTAATGTTTAAAAATATCAAAAGACCCACATTAAATTTTAAAAAAATAAACCAAACCCGGTAAAACACTGTTCTTGGGGGAAAGGAAACTAAACTAATTTAAGAGAAAATGTAAATTCTCCGTTTTAAAGGGTAATGTAATTAAATTGTAACAAGAACCTACTGAGAAATAAAATTGTTAATAGCAAGAAAACATGAGCAGTGAAATAAGGAATCTTAACAGAATCACTCTGAATTCCAGGCTAATTAATTATACAGAAAATTCAGGGGTCAAACGAATATTTCCCCAAACAAATTAACTTTCTAAAAAACACAGGAATTTAAACACTTCAATTTAAAGGTGTTTCAAAAAGAGAAATAAATGAAAGGAACTGCCCTGGTAGTTGTACAGTGCTGATTGTCCTGCCAGCTGATAAAGTATCTTGAACAACAGCACTAAACTAGCAGGAAATGCAGCACTATGCACACAGGGTGTCAGGTTCCTCTGTGGTTGGGCAGAAAGTAGAACTATTGTAGCTAGTGTTATGGCATGGTCTATTAGAATGTGGGCTGCTGGGAGCAAGTGGCTTGTGTTATGCAGGAGGTTGGGCTAGATCATCATAATAGTCAGTTCTGGCCATTAGAGTTATTCCTCTTAAATGTGATTTTCTTTCCCTAGGTGCCTGGGGCCTCATTCTCAAACCCCATCGCTGCTCCAGCTTTAACAAATCAGCCTGATGGACAGTTAGTTCCATCCACTGATTGTTCTGTGTGTAAAACAGTGATTCCTCATGCACCACTTCCCACTGATACAAATATATTTATTAATTTGATCATCTGATATGGTGTAAAATGACAAAAGTTCATGTTACCACTAGGATTTAACATGTGCTCAAAAGCGTCCTCCCCCTCTCCCAGTGTACAAAGATTTAGGTATGGGCTTTTATACCCACGCTTCCGGTCGATCCTTGGACAGGACAGAGAACCTGTAATTACTGAGATCTCCCACAGGAACTGCTAGTGCTGAACACCCTCAGAATCAAGCCTTTGAATTTTACCCCATTTATTCTGCAAGGAGTTTTAGGATACAGTTTGTATGAAAGACTGGCTGAGAAGTGTTACATTGTACAATGGAGGGCAGAGACAAGGCATTGCTGCTCACTCAGGAGAGATGTTTGGAGCCTATTACTCAGGTGAGGTGAAATTGTGATGAGTTACGATGCTCCTAACTCTTTGGTTGAAACAGTGATGATAAATATATCCACTGCCTGGCTTTTCGTGTGTTATTTATACTGCAGTTGTCAAGGGGAATGACAAAACCAGAGTTCTAGAAATCTTCCATTTTGTACCTCTTGAATATTGCTCACTAATAGCCAGATTCAGCTTCCAATGAAGTCAACCAAAAGATTCCCACTGACTTCAGAGGGAGCTGCATCAGCACTAGGGTAGGAACTCAGCATCCAGCTTTGATTTAGTTAGTAACATCCTGTGCAATAAAAAGGGTCCCTGCTAACTGAAGTTTGTCACTAGCATGAATGTACATCATGTTCCCACCTTCCCCACTGTATCTTATCTTTCCTGGTGGAGAGATGCTATAGTGGCATTTACAAGGCTCTTGCCAGGGTAAGCCCTCAGGAGATGGGACTGGCGTAAATTTTGATGTTTCCTATTCCCATGAAAGAAGCAGACAGGCATCACAGTGAAGGCAAATGCTATGTGAATATACATTCATACAACCTCTGCACTACCCCGCTTCTAGGACACCAGCTTTGTTTTTGTAGTGTTGTTTCCCAGGAAAGCCATTTTAATTTAAACGACATTGCAGACATGATACTAAGATCAATAAATTCTCAAAAAGTATAGTAATATAGAGCAAAGCAGAATACTTCCAGTAAGGCACAGAAAGTAAAACACAGGCCCATCAGCCTCAGGAGTGCCATTTTGGAGTTTTGTCTCTGTATGGCAGTAGCCCTTAATTAAAAGTGATCAGGTGTTTCAGTGAAATCCTCTGCTCAAAATGGAATGGCAGTCAATAAAGCAAACAAAATGTTAGTATGGATAAGGCCCAGGGTGGAGATTAATACTGAAAACTAATGGACAGCCTCAATAGGAATGCTGTGTTTGGCTCTGATCACTCAGTGTAAAATCATGGCCCCAGTGAGAGTTTTGATATTTATTTCGCTGGGGACAGGATTTTAGACTTCTACATGAAGCGAGGCTGAAGAGACAGCCTGTCTAGTTTAGAGAGGAGATATGAAAGAGGTATGTAGCTTATGTCCATGTAAAAGAGTTAATGTTTTCGGTGTATGTCTATGGGTACGTCTACACTGCCATAAAAACCCCACGGCACTGAGTCTCAGAGCTCTGGTTAGCAGACTCAGACTCGCAGGTCTCAGGCTCTGTGGCTATAAAACTGCAGTGTAGACATTCGGGCTTAGGCTGCAGCCTCAGCCCTTTGAGCCAAAAGCCATGTCTACACTAGCATTTATGTTGGCAAAACTTTTGTCACTCAGGAGCATGAAAAAACCACCACACTGAGTGATGTAAGTTTTGCCAGTATAAAGACGCTCTCCCGCCGACATAGCTACTGCCACTTATTGAGCTGGTTTTATGATGTTGACAGGAGAGCTCTCTCCCTTCAGCGTAATGCGGCTACATGAGAGCTTACAGCTATGCTGCTGTGAGCTTGTAAGTGTAGACATGGCCCTAGTCAGCTGACTCGGGCCAGCTGCAACCATGTCACAGGTCTTTTATTGCAGTGGAGACATACCCTCAGTGTATGGAGCCTTCCTGCCTGTCTGCAAGGCCTGGTCCACACTACGCAGTTAAACCGATTTTAACAGCGTTAAATCGATTTAACGCTGTACCCGTCCACACTACAATGCACTTTATATCGATTTAAAGGGCTCTTTAAATCGATTTCTGTACTGCTCCCCAACGAGAGGAGTAACACTAAAATCAATATTAACATATCGGTTTAGGGTTAGTGTGGCGGCAAATCGAAGTTATTGGCCTCCGGGCGGTATCCCACAGTGCACCAGTGACCGCTCTGGACAGGTATCTGAACTCTGATGCACTGGCCAGGTATACAGGAAAAGCCCCGCAAACTTTTGAATTGCATTTCCTGTTTGGCCAGCGTGGAGCTCTCATCAGCACAGGTGACCACGCAGAGCTCATCAGCACAGGTAACAATGCAGTCTCCTGAGAACAGAAAAAGAGCACCAGCATGGACCGCACGAGAGGTACTGGATCTTATCGCTATATGTGGAGAGGATTCAGTGCTAACAGAACTCCGTTCCAAAAGAAGAAATGAAAAAATATTTGAAAAAATTTCCAAGGCCATGATGGGAAAAGGCCACACCAGGGACTCAGTGCAGTGCAGAGTGAAAGTTAAGGAGCTCAGACAAGCCTACCAGAAAACCAAAGCAGCAAACGGAAGATCCGGGTCAGGGCCAAAAACATGCCGCTTCTACACTGAGCTGCATGCAAATTTAGGGGGCTGCGCCACCACTACCCCCCCCTTGTCCGTGGATTCCGAGGTGGGGGGTTATAATCTCAACTATGGCTGAGGATTCAGCAGAGGGGGAAGATGAGGAGGAGGAGGAGGAGGAAGAGGAGGACGACCTTGCAGTGAGCACACAGCACTCCGTTAGCCCCAACAGCCAGGAGCTTTTTATGACCCAGACGGAATTACCCTCCCAGCCCTCCCAAGCCACTAGCCCAGACAGTGAAGCCATGGAAGCGACCTCTGGTGAGCGTACCTTTGTAAATATAAAACATGGTTTAAAAGCATGCGTTTTTTTAATGATTGATTTGCCATGAGGGCTTGGGATGCATTCACAGCCAGTAAAGTTACTGGAAAAGTTTGTTAACATGTCTGGGGATGGAGCAGAAATCCTCCAGGGACATCTCCATGAAGCGCTCCTGGAGGTACTCCAAAAGCCTTTGCAGAAGATTTCTGGGCAAGGCAGCCTTGTTCTGTCCACCATGGTAGGACACTTTACCACGCCACGCATGTAGCAAGTAATCGGGTATCACTGCATGACAAAGCATAGCTGCGTATGGTCCCGGTGATTGCTGGCATTCAAGAAACATCCGTTCTTTATCTCGCTCTGTTATCCTCAGCAGAGTGATATCGTTCATGGAAACCTGGTTGAAATTAAGGAATTTAATTAAGGGGACAGAGATGGCCATTTTCCTACTGGGCTGTTGCTTAAAAGAAAGCCTTCCTTGCACGTAGCAAAGCGGGGGGAGGGGTGGGGTAATGGCGCTGAGCTTTTTAGCATTTGGCCAGCAGGAATCTTCCCAGCTACCAGCCACGTGGTGGGGCGGGGGGCGGGGGGGGGGGGGGAGAAAGGGGAGTGATTAGCAGTGATCTTCCATGATACCAGCCACATGGTGGGGGGAGGGGTAAAGCAATCCTAGAGAATTGGATTGGGGAGTGGAGGGGTTGGCATCTGCTGCTGCTTGTTAACAGGAAAGAAGCATCAGACGGCACTGTGTATATGAAGGCTGGAGAAGCTGTGGCTTACCATGACCGCATGCAAGCTGAATTGTGATGCCCGGACCTGCGTCTGTGAGATCTGTAACACCAGAGCCGCAGGCACTCAATATTAAAAGTTTCCAAATGCGACCTTGTAGTGAAATCACATGTGCTCTGTAAGGTGAATAGCGTTGTTCACTGTGAAAGCGTATAACCATTGTTCTGTAAAATGTATCTTTTTAAATCCTTCTCTCCCTATTTTCCCTCCCTCATGCAGCTGCACATTTTTCAAGTCTCCCTACTCCATCCCGAAGGCTAGCTCAGAGAAGGCGGAGGAAGAAGAGGACACGAGATGAAATGTTCTCTGAAATCATGGAAGTAACCCGCAATGAAAGAGCTCATCTGAAGGAGTGGAAGGACGTGGTAGCAAAGTACAGGAAAGATGCCAGTGAACGTGAGGATAGGAGGGACGAACATGAGGACAGGAGAGATGCTCGAGATGAGAGGTGGCGGCAGGAAGATCAGAGGTGTAGACAGGAAGATCAGCGGTGGCGAGATGCAACGCTGGAGCTGCTGCGTGATCAAACTGATATCCTCCGACGTCTGGTGGATCTTCAGGAAGAGCAGCGGGGTCACAGAGTGCCGCTGCAGCCCATGTTTAACCACCCTCAGTACTCACCATGTTCCATATCTTCCTCACCCAGACGTGTAAGAACGCGTAGGGGAAGGCTTTGTGCACCCACCCACTCCACCCCCGTGGACAGTCCAACCAAAAGGCTGTCATTATATTGAAATGTGCTTAATGGCCTTTTCCTTCCCTCCTATCCTCCTCCGAAACCACACCCGGGATACCTCGTTAATTCTCTTCCTCTTTTTATAATTACATGCTTTTTAAACGACAGTGACTTTATTTCCTTAAGCAAGCTGTAATCGAAGGGGGAGGTTGGGTTGCTTACAGGCAAGGAGTCAATAAAGGGGGGGAGGTTCATGAAGGGGAAACAAACACAGCAGTCACACCATACCCTGGCCCGTGATGAAACTCGTTTTCAAGGCTTCTCTGATGCGCACCGCTTCCTGGTGAGCTCTTCTAATCGCCCTGGTGTCTGGCTGCGCGTAATCAGCGGCCAGGTGATTTGCCTCAGCCTCCCACCCTGCCATAAAGGTCTCCCCCTTACTTTCACAGAGACTGTGGAGCACACAGCAAGCAGCAATAACAAAGGGGACATTGGTTTGGCTAAGGTCTGAGCGAGTGAGTAATGTGCGCCAGCGAGCCTTTAAACGGCCAAATGCACATTCTACCACCATCCTGCACTTGCTCAGCCTGTAGTTGAACCGCTCCTGACCACTGTCCAGGCTGCCTGTGTTTGGCTTCATGTGCCATGGCATCAAGGGGTAGGCTGGGTCACCCAGGATAACGACAGGCATTTCAACATCCCCAACTGTTATTTTCTGGTCCAGGAAGTAAGTCCCTTGCTGCAGCCGTGTAAACAGAACAGTGCTTCTGAAGACGCGAACGTCATGAACCCTTCCTGGCCGTCCCACGTGGATGTTGGTGAAACGTCCCTTGTGATCCACCAGTGCTTGCAGCACCATTGAAAAGTACCCCGTGCGGTTTATGTACTGCGTGCCCTGGTGCTCTGGTGCCAAGATAGGGATATGGGTTCCATCTATCGCCCCCCCACAGTTAGGGAATCCCATTGCAGCAAAGCCATCCACTATGACCTACACATTTCCCAGAGTCACAACCGTTTGTAGCAGCAGCTTAATGATTGCTTTGGCTACTTGCAGCACAGCAGCCCCCACAGTAGATTTTCCCACTCCAAATTGATTCCCGACTGACCGGTAACTGTCTGGCGTTGCAAGCTTCCAGAGGACTATCGCCACTCGCTTCTCCACTGTGAGGGCTGCTCTCATCTTGATATTATGGCGTTTCAGGGCAGGGGAAAGCAAGTCATAAAGTTCAGAGAAAGTGCTCTTATGCATGCGAAAGTTTCACAGCCACTGTGAATCGTCCCACACCTGCAAAACTATGTGGTCCCACCAGTCTGTGCTTGTTTCCCGGGCCCAAAATTGGCGTTCAATGGGTAGAACCTCCCCCATTACCAGCAGGAGCTCCAAAGCGCAGGGGCCCGCGGTTAGGGAGAATTCAGTGTCCATGTCCTCATCACTCTCATCGCCGCGCTGTTGTAGCTGCCTCCTCCTCGCCTGCCTTTGCAGTTCATGGTTCACCATAGACTGCACGAGAATGCGCGAGGTGTTTACAACGTCCACGATTGCGCTATTGATCTGAGCAGGGTCCATGCTTGCTGTGCTATGGCGTTTGCTCAGTTTACCCAGGAAAAAAGGCACGAAATGGTTGTCTGCTGCTTTCAGGAAGGGAGGGGTGAGGCTGTACCCAGAACTGCCCGCGACAATGATTTTTGTCCCATCAGGCACTGGGATCTCAACCCAGAATTCCAAGGGGCAGGGGAGACTGCGGGAACTATGGGATAGCTAAGGAATAGCTACCCACAGTGCAACGCTCCGGAAATCGATGCTAGCCTTGGACCATGGATGCACACTGCCGAATTAATGTGCCTAGTGTGGCCGCGTGCAATCGACTTTATAATATCTGTTTTATAAAACCGGTTTATGTTAATTCGAAGTTATCCTGTTGTTTAGACATAGCCCAAGGTGTGGGTAATTCAAATGGGCTATTACAAAGTAAGTAACATGTACTGTCTCTTATTGAAAATTTATGGGCACGGTTTCCAAAGCACTCGGCATTGATCTAACTGCTCCCACTGAAGTCAATGAGCATTTTAGTAAGCATTTTTGAAAATCTCATGCTATAAAGGAAAATGAATAAACAGAGAAAAAACATATAACCTAACAGTCAGCTAGACTGAGAACTATATGCTTTGCTCTTGCATGTGGAAACCATGACGCTTATGGTATAAATGCTCACAAGGGAGACCAAGGGAACATTTTAAAGAAACTCACATACTGGAATGGACAGCAGCGTAATATTGGCACTAAGGCACATGGACGCAAATGGACTCACTCACACTAGAATGGCCAGTGGAACTATCTGCAAATGACCAGTAAATAACTGAGTGATGTTCTCACAAAAGAGCCACCGGCATGACCACAAAGCACAGCGCTGAAAGCATCTACACCCACCACTACATACAGTACAGAAGCCTCAGCAGCAATATGGCTGCCCATGCCTGTCGGAGGCCATTTTGGTTAACAAGCCTGACTCAAGCCATCAAACCTGCATCATCTGTATTAGATGTGCAATGAAGGCTATCTTAAGCAATCCATTGGGGGTCTAACAGAATCTGTTTGCTGAAGAGGGATAGTCTTCCAATATAGTTGGAGCAGAAATGTACTCCATTCATTCAGGGATCCTTTGAGACAGACAGTCTCTAAAGACAGGTAGCTGCCTATGGTAGAGGTTTTAGTATATTTGAATGAGCTAAATGCCATTTACTGCTTAATGAGATGAAGAGGAGAATTATAAATTTACCACACCAACCCTGGGAATGACTATAGTTTGTACTCAAAATAAAATTCTGAGTCATTTGTTTATTGGAATTGCTGCTTATCCATCTAAATGAAGACATTTTATCTCATTACCCTTTGAAGCTCTCGTGTTCCAGTTACAGTAAATCCTATTCAGTGTGTTCCTGAGGTTATTTGAGACACGTGAATTACCTTGCAAGTGCAAATGAAAACTAGCAAAATTAAGCAATTAACTTAGCTGGCCGCCTGTCTAGCTCATTTATTTATATTAAAACACAAACAACTTGCAGCTGTCAGAGTGCTTACTGACCTCTAGGGGAACAGACTTCATTCTTGCAAATAAGTTGACACAGCATTTTCTAAAAAGTATTTCCTAGAGGGAATGGGTTATAAATAAATCCTGTATTTGCAGTAAATCTCCTATCCTTCATTCCCTATAGCTTTTAACTAGAGCAGTTGTTTGTCATATAAAATCGCATCGAAGTATTTTTCAAAATCCAAATATTGTATATTAGGTTATATGAAATAGTTCAGGGGTTTGAGCATTGCCCTGCTAAACCCAGGGTTGGGAGTTCAATCCTTGAGGGGGCTGTTTAGGGATCTAGGGCAAAAATCTCTCTGAGGATTGGTCCTGCTTTGAGCAGGGGGTTGGACTAGATCACCTCCTGAGGTCCCTTCCAACCCTGATATTCTGTGATCGGCTATTGTCAATCTGGTTTCAAACTGACTCCAAAAGTCAAGAAGAACAGCCAGATTTGTATAATTCAGTCTAGATCATTACTATATTCATTGATATACTGTACCATACGCAATTATTTTGCTTATGAATTAGATGATTAAGATTGTAAATTCAGTAACAAAAATCCATAAATATTATAGGGGGAACTGGTAGTGACTCATATGTGTTGGTTGCCAGCAGTTTCCATTAAAAAAGATTCTTGGGGCCTCTGAGAAACTCTAACATGTACTCCATTTGTCACAGCTTCTTGAAAAGACAGGGGGAAAGCTCTTTGGCCAGAGGAGTACCTTTCTCTTTGTCCCATGAAATTCCACTCAGATTTTGTTGAGATATAAACATTTTTAAATCTCTATTTCCCTTATCTCACTCACAGCAGCACAGAATGCTGTCCTGGGCAGAGAGACAGCCAGTGCAAAAATACCTCAAGCTGGGGTGGGGACTCAGAATTTGCCTGAAGGGTACAGTTAGAAAAAGCTGTTAGAGGACGAGAGAAGGAGAAGAACCTAGATGTTCAGCTAGCAGATAAACCAGAGCTGGGGTAGGAGGTGAGGTGATAAAATAAAAGAATGGGGGAAGAAAAGCAGGGGACTTGGAAGTGAGACGGAGAAAAGAAGAAAAATTGGAAAGGTTTCAGGTCAGGAGAAGCAGAAAAACATAGACCTGGGAATGTGAGCAGACACTTTTAGGGAAGAGAAGTATTGGTAAATAAAATCTATGGACGTACTAGAGTGTATCAAGGAAAAAACCAAAGAAAATATAACTGGTGAAAATGGTAATTTATCAAAAAGCTGAGAGAGATGAAAACAGATCCTGAAAAGAGACAAGCCCACCCACAAAGGACCTAAAGTAAATGAACTGAGAAAACAGTTGTGGGAACATCTATTCAAGGAATACAGTTCTAAGGTACTTAGTGTACAAGTGAGGGTCCACTAGGTGAAGATAAACTTGATGAAAAGAGGTACAGCCACAGGAACATTGAATCTAAGGCCTGGCCTAAGGCCTACAAAGTTACGCTGATGTAAGCCACCTTGTGTCAACCTAGTTGCTCATGGTGCCTACACTTAAATTTGTCTCTAAGTGCCCTATTTTGCCGACATAGTAACACCAGCTTCCTGAGTGGCACTAAGCCAAAGTTGATGTACGAAGGTCAACACAGCACAAGTGTCGACACTGTGTTATCTATGTCAACCCTAACAATCCTCCAATAGCTGTCCCATAATGCCCAACACTGACCACTCTGGTAACAATTGTGAACTCCACTGCCCAGAGTTCATGGAGACTGGAAGACTCCCCTCCCCCACCACCAGCAGTGCTCTCTTTGCCTTTGAAACCCTCAGGAGTGAAATATGAGATTATCTCACCATTATCTGTGGAGACCGGTGCCAGTATTCAGTGCCCCTGAATATTCAGTTTCTGGCAACGGAGCAATTCCTTGCTCATTCTCTGGTGCGCCATACTTACCTTGAGCCAAGAGTGGCATCAGGCACAAGCAGGCCAAAGCAGAAGTGTCAACAGCATGTCTTGTTTAACACTTGATGGGAGCAGAAGAAGGTGGAAGCCCTGAATCTTAAGTTTTCCCTTTCTACTATACTGACAGTGGTACCTCTGAGTGTTTTATCTATAGCTGTGGCTAACGTGGAGTTGAGGGATTCCCTCTCCACACTCAAACAACTGATCCAGATAAGGAGGAGAACAAAAAAAGGACAAAGAAGGACAGTGAAAAAAGCTAACAGGATGTTTGGAACCATTAGGAAAGGCACAGATAATAAGACAGAAAATATCACATTGCCTCTATATAAATCCATGGTACGCCTCACCTTGAATACTGTGTACAGTTTTGGTCACACTATCTCAAAAAAATATGTTAGAACTGGAAAAGGTACAGAGAAGGACAACAAAAATGATTAGGGATATGGAACAGCTTCCGTATGAGGAGAGATTTAAAAAGACTGGGACTTTTCCGCTTGGAAAAGAGATGAGTAAGAGGTGAGAGAAGTTTACAAAATCATAACTGATGTGGAGAAAGTAAAGGAGGAAGTGTTATTTACTCTTTCACATAACACAAGAATCAAAGGTCACCCAATGAAATTAATAGGCAGCAGGTTTGAAACAAATATAAGGAAGTATTTCTTCACACATTACACAATCAATCTGTGGAACTCACTGCCAGGGGATGTTGTGAAGGCCAAAACTATAAAGGTGTCATAACTATAAAGGGAAGGGAACAACCCTCCTGTGTACAATACTATAAAATCCCTCCTGGCCTGAGACGCCAAAATCCTTTTACCTATAAAGGGTTAAGAAGGTCAGGTAACCTGGCTGACAACTGAGTCAAAGGACCAATAAAGGGACAAGATACTTTCAAATCTTGGTGTGGGGGGAGGCTTTTGTTTGGGTGCTCTTTGTTTTGGCGTTGTTGGCTCTTGGGACTAAGAAGGACCAGACATCAATCTTTCTGAACCAAATCTTTCTGAAGCAGTCTCTCATATTTCAAACTTGTAAGTAACAGCCAGGCAAGGTGGGTTAGTTTTATCTTTGTTTTCTCAACTTGTAAATGTTCCTTTTTGCTAAGAGGATTTATCTCTGTTTGCTGTAACTTTGAACCTAAGGCTAGAGAGGGTTCCTCCGGGCTCTATGAATCTGATTACCCTGTAAAGATATTTTCCATCCTGATTTTACAGAGATGATTTTTACCTTTCCTTCTTTAATTAAAAGCCTTCTTTTTAAGAACCTGACTGATTTTTCCTTGTTTTAAGATCCAAGGGGGTTGGATCTGCACTCACCAGGAATTGGTGGGGTGAAAGGAGGGGGAATGGTTAATTTTTCCTTGTTTTAAGATCCAAGGGGCTTGGATCTGCGTTCACCAGGAACTTGTGGAGAGGTCTCTCAAGGCTACTGGGAGGGAGATAGTCTGGGGGGAAGGTAGACAGAATTTCCCAAATAACTTTTAAAGGATTTGGGTGATGGCAGTAAAACCAGATCTAAGCTGGTAATTAAGCTTAGAGGTTCTCATGCAGGTCCCTACATCTGTACCCTAGAGTTCAGAGTGGGGAAGGAACCTTGACAAAAGGGTTAAAAAAGAACGGAATAAGTTCACGGAGGATAGGTCCATCTGGTGTATGGCTTCATGAGGCTGGATCCCCCAGGATGACTACTGGCATTTCAACATCGCCAATGGTAATTGGCTGGTTGAGACAGAATGTCCTTGCTTGTAGCTTTCTGAACAGTCCTACGTTCTTAAAGATTTGAGCGTCACTCACCTTCCCTGACTAGCCAACACAGATGTCAATGAAGTGTCCCCGGTGATCTACCATCACTTGCATAACCATGGAAAGTAGCCCTTCTGTTGATGCACTCTGTGGCAAGGTACTCTGGGTCCAAAATAGAGATATGCATGCCGTCTATTGCTCCACTGCAGTTCAGGAACCCAACAGCTGCAAAGTCATCGACTATGTCCTGCACATTGCTGAGAGTCACAGTCCAGCATAGTAGAAGATGATTAATGGCTCTGGATGCTTGCATCACAATTGCCCCAATGTGGATTTTCCCACTCTAAAATGACTTCCCACTGACCAGTAGCAATCTGGCATTGCAAGTTTCCACAGTGTAATTGCCACTCGCTTCTCCACACTGTCAGTGCAGCTCTCATTTTGGTCTCCCTGTGTTGGATTGCTGGGACGAGCTCAGCACACAGATCCAGCAATGTAGCCTTGTGCATTCAAAAGTTCTGTAGTCACTGCTTGTCATCCCAAACCTACATAACAATGCAATGGAATCCCACCAATCAGTAGTTGTTGCTCAGGCCCAGAAGTGTCTGCAGCTACTCCATAAGTGCCAGTAACAACCTTGAATTGGTTATCGCTATGTCTCACCACAAACTGACTGCCAGAAAATAATCATGTTCCCGTGGTACTTCTTGCAGCTCTGCAAATACCAATGGATCGTGCATCCTGTGTTTGTGATGCTCATGACAATCATGCAGAGCTGTGCAGGCTCTATGCTTCTGTCAGAGATGGTGGACAGTGACAAATCCCATGTGAGTTTGTGGGAAACTGAAATACGTGTGAAAACTACAAGATACAGATGATATTACGGGATGGAGAAATACTGCATTATGGGAAGTTGACTCCTTTTAGTCACCCTAGCGCGAGTCATTCCTGCCCCATCATGCACTGCCAAAACAACTCAAAAGTTAGTGAGCTGAATGGTGGCGGGTTGCATGCTGGGATACATACCCATTGGACACCCAACTGTGCAGGTATGCCGACATCACTTGCATTGGTAAAACTTTGTAGTGTAGACAGCTTAAGGCTCATTTCAAGCTGAAGCAAAGAAAACAACAGGCCAGCAAGAGTGCAGCTGGACTTAAAGCCAAGGAGAGGAAAAGTTGATTCTTCTCTGAAGTGACACAGTGTATTGTTGAGTAATCATGTTTGTTTTTGGTAATAATGCATTCGGTATTAACTACACAGACTAAGGAAGAGTAGCGGGTACAAGCTCACAAAGGTTAATGTGTCAGTAACCCAGGGCACGTCTACACTACCCGCTGGATTGGCAGGTAGCGATCGATCTATCGGGATTGATTTATCGCGTGTAATGTAGACACGATAAATCGATCCCTGATCACTCTCCTGTCAACTGCTGACTCCAGCTTGGCGAGAGGCGGAAGCAAAGTCAACGGGGGAGTCATAGCGCGCCGCGAAGTAAGTAATTTTAATTCAATCTAATATATATCGACTTCAGCTACGCTATTCTCGTAGCTGAAGTTGCATATCTTAGATCGATTTCTCCCCCGCCTCCCCCCAGTGTAGACCAGGCCCTAGAATCATGCATCAGAACGAAGTGGTTTTTCACCACGAAAGCTTATGCTCCCATACATCTGTTAGTCTATAAGGTACGACAGGACTCTTTGGGTATGGCTATGCTTTGAAGTGTGAGTGTGGCTGGAGCGCTAGCGCTGGGAGAGAGCTCTCCCAGCGCTGCACGTAAACCACATCCCTTATGGATGTAGCTTGCAGTGCTGGGAGCTGCGCTCCCAGCGTTGCGGCACTGATTACGCTGAGGCTTTACAGCGCTGTATCTTGGTGTGCTCAAGGGGGTGTTTTTTCACACCCCTGAGCACGAAAGTTGCAGCGCTGTAAAGTGCCAGTGTAGCCAAAGCCTTTGTCACTTTTTACAGATCCAGACTAACATGCTTACCCCTCTGATAATAGAATCACAGAATCATAGAACTGGAAGGGACCTCAAGAGATAATCTAGTCCAGTCCCCTGCACTCAAGTCAGGACTAAGTATTATCTAGACCAAGGGTCAGCAACCTTTCAGAAGTGGTGTGCTGAGTCTTCATTTATTCACTCTAATTTAAGGTTTCACGTGCCAGTAATACATTTTAATGTTTTTAGAATGTCTCCCTCTATAAGTCTATAAACTATTGTTGTATGTAAGCTAAACAAGTTTTTTAAAATGTTTAAGAAGCTTCATTTAAAATTAAATTAAAATTCAGATCTTATCAGTTTAGTGCAGTGATTCTTAATCTGGGGTGCACGCACCCCTGGGGCAGGGCCACTGCAAGGATATTTTGTGCCCTAGACGAAACTTCCACCTTGCGCCCCCATCCCCGCACATCGGTTCATTGAGGGGCAAATCCCAACGAGCCTTTATAGACTCCACGGGCCAGCCTACCCAGGGGTTGCTCCCCAGACCAGGTCCCCCCTCCCCGCCCCCTGAACTCCCCTGGAGGGTGCACAGCTCCCCCGCGAGCCCTCTGCACCCCATCTCGGTGGCCCCCCACCCTGAGTACACTCAGAGGCTTTGCGGGGCCTGGGCCGCTGCAGCAGCTTGGCAGGGAGGAGCCGCCTTCCGGAGGCAACGGAGAGCCAGAGCTTCCCACCTGCGGCAGCAGCGAGCCCCAGCCATGGAGGAGCTGGCGCGGTGCAGAGGGGCAGCAGCCCAGCAAAGGCGGTGGTGGCGATAGCTGGTGGCGGTGGTGGTGCCCCCCTGCCCCTCCTGCTCAGGCTGCAGCCTGGCACCCCACCCGGGGGCTCCTACAGGCTGCAGTGGATGTATGTGGGTGCCAGCCCCCATGTGCCTCCTGGCTTACCCCTCGCTTAGGGTTACCATATTTCAACAATCAAAAAAGAGGGGAGAGCCCTGCCCTAGCCCGGCCCTCATCCACTCCCTCCCACTTCCCACCCCAACTGCCCCCGTCAGGACCCCCAACCCCCTCCCGCTCCTTGTCCCCTGACTGCACCTTCCTGGTACCCCTGCCCCTGACTGCCACCCAGAACCCCACTCCCTACATAAGCCTCCCTGCTCCTTGTCCCCTGACTGCCCCCTTCTGAGATTCCCCCCACACTAACTGCCCCCATAGAACCCTACCCCTTACCTGTCCCCTGATTACCCCAACCCTTATCCACACCCCTGCCCCCAGACAGACCCCCAGGACTCCCACGACCCATCCAACCCTTCCCCTGGACTCCTCTTACCATGCCCTGCCGGTCAGATGCTGGCTCCACGTGGAGGCAAAACTCCACGTGGAGCACTAAGGCAGCGGGAGGGGGCAGCGGTGGCTCACACTTCCGGGAGCCACAGAACCTGAGTGCGGTGAGGAGGGTGCCAGGGGGTGCGCCTGCCTGGGCTACAGCCTGGTGCCCCCCCCAGGGTGTCCCGCAGCGGATGCATGCGGGCGGTGGTCCCCGTGAGTCCCCCGGCTCCCCCCTTGCTGCGCATGGCTCTGTAGCTCCCGGGAGCGTGAGGAGCCGCCGCCACTCCTCCCGCAGCTCACTCAGGGCCCTGCGCTCCAGCAGCTCACACTCCTGGGAGCTGCAGAACCTGAGCATGGTGAAGGGAGAGCCGGGGGGCATGCCTGCCGCTGGTCTGGGGTCCCGACTGCTGGCCCCACTCAGCCTCCTGCCAGCCTGGGGTTCCATTCACTCAACCAGCAGTGGGCTGAGTGGGACCGGTGGCCGGGACCCCGGCAGGCAGCCGCATGCCAGGCAAAATCTGTTTGTGTGCCACCTTTGGCACGCATGCCGTAGGTTGCCGACCCTTGATCTAGACCATCCCTGACAGGTGTTTGTCTAATCTGCTATTAAAAATCCCCAATGATGGAGATTCCACAACCTCCCAAGGTGATTTATTCCAGTGCTTAATCACTCAGACAGGAAGTTTTTCCTAATGTCCAAGCTAAACCGCCCTTGCTGAAATTTAAGCCCATTGTTTCTTGTCCTATCCTCAGAGGTTAAGAGGAACAAATTTTCTCTCTTCTCCTTATAACAACCTTTTATGTACCTGAAAATGTTATCATGTCCCACCTCAGTCTTCTCTTCTCCAGACTAAACAAACACAGTGTTTTCAACCTTCCTTCATAGGTCATGTTTTCTAGACCTTTAATCATTTTTGTTGCTCTTCTCTGGACTTTCTCCAATTTGTCCACATCTTTCCTGAAATGTGGCACCCAGAACTGGAGACAATACTCCAGTTGAGGCCTAATCAGCGCGGAGCAGATCAGAAGAATTACTTCTCTTTTGCATACAATACTCCTGCTAATACATCCCAAAATTATATTTGCTTTTTTTGCAAGAGCGTTACACTGTTGACTCATATTTAGCTTGTGATCCACTATGACCCCCAGATCCATTTCTGCAGTACTCCTTCCTAGGCAATCAGTTCCCATTTTGTTTGTGTGAAGCTTTTCGTTCCTTTCTAAGTGGCGTACTTTGCATTTGTCCTTATTGAATTTCATCCTATTTACTTCAGACCATTTCTCCAGTTTGTCCAGATCATTTTTTATTTTAATCCTATCCTCCAAAGCGCTTTCAAACCCCTCCTCCAAGCTTCATATTGTCTGCAAACTTTATAAGTGTACTCTCTATGCCATTATCTAAATCACTGAAGAAGATATTGAACCAATCCTTGTGGGACCCCACTTGTTATGTTCTTCCAGCAGGACTGTGAACTACTAATAACTACTCCCTGGGAACAATTTTCCAACCAGTTATGCACCTACCTTATAGTAGCTCCATCTAGGTTGCATATCCCTAGTTTGTTTATAAGAAGGTCAAGCGAGACAGTATCAAAAGCCTTACTAAAGTCAAAATATACCACATCTACCACTTCCCCCATCCACAAGGCTTATTACCCTGTCAAAGAAAGGTATCAGGTTGGTTTGACACGATTTGTTCTTGACAAATCCATGCTGACTTATTTATCACCTTACTATCTTCTAGGTGTTTGCAAACTGATTGCTTGATTATTTGCTCCATTATCTTTCTCAGTACAGAAGTTAAGCTGACTGGTCTGTAATTCCCCAGGTTGTCCTTATTTCCCTTTTTATAGATAGGCACGATATTTGCCCTTTTCCAGTCTTCTGGAATGTCTCCTGTCTTCCATGACTTTTCAAAGATAACTGCTAATGGCTCAGATATCTCATAAGTCAGCTCCTTGAATATTCTAGGATGCATTTCATCAGGCCCCGGTGATTTGAAGACATCTAACTTGCCTAAGTAATTTTTGACTTGTTCTTTCCCTTTTAGACTCTGATCCTACCTCATTTACACTGGCATTCACTATGTCAGACATATAGTTTTTTTTTTACCATAAGTGAGCAAATACTTGGTAATGTTCTATAATATTTATAATCCTGGTACAATTTCCCTTATAAAGTTCTAAAAAATTGTAATTATTCCTTTTGTCTTGGTTTGCCTCTACCTCTCTTCCCAGTTAGCATACACTAGACTAGCCAGGTCACTGCACTTGTAACTGCAATCTGTGCTGAGGAGCTGACGGTTCAGGATTCAAATCCTGCTATAAATGATGGAGGGATTGTTACGGTTGTACATAATAGAATTTGTTGTAAACATTTTCCTTTAAAAACCTCTAAGAAATAGTATTTTTTTTAAAACCCACATGTTTTAACCATATGTTAAAAAGAAGGATATTTAAGTTGCAAAGTCACATGCTATAAATTTATAGTTGCCCATACAACCTTAATTCTGCTCCCCAAGTGCATATGATCACATATTAATTTTTCCACAAGATTCCTTGCCTTGTTCAGTACACAGAAATAGATGCATAAGGGAACAGAATTATGGTTGCAAGGGCAACACTGAATCTGACTTTTGACTGCTCGACTTTGCACTTAAACTGTAGACATACGAAATACACGCACACTCACAGAAGTTCCACAAATGACCTTAACTCTTATTCCATTTTTCCATTCAGCCTCCACCTAATGAAGAAAGCCCATACATATTACAACAGGTTTAGAAATGTTTTACATCACTGACTGTAGGTGACCATGTAAAATTCTATGCATATATCACAACTGGCTTTGGTGATTATGGAACTGTAGTGTCAGTTTAGATCAGATGGAATAAAAGTACATTTCAAGCCATTTCCAGAAGATGAGGTCTCAGAGCTTTATGAGGAAGATATAAACTGACTTCAATGGTAGGGTTGCCAGTCGTCCAGTTTTCGATCGGCTGATGGCTCTGGTCAGCACCGCTGATCGGACTGTTACAAGTCTGGTCAGTGGCGCAGCTGGGCTAAGGCGGGCTCCGTGCCTGCCCTAGCTCCGTGCAGCTCCCGAAAGTGGTAACATGTCCGGCCCCTTGACACAGGAGACAAGGAGGCTCCGCGTGTCAGCTCTGCTCCCTCAGCTCCCATTGATCTGGGAACCATGGACAATGGAAGCTGCAGGGGTGGCACCTGTGGGCACGAGCATTGTGCACCTCTCAGAGCCACCTGGCCGTGCCTCTGCCTAGGGTCTGGGCATGCCGGCCGCTTCCAGGAGCAGCGCAGAGCCAGGGCAGGCAGGGAGCCTGCCTTAGCCCTGTAGCGCCACCGACCTGGAGCCACCTCAGGTAAGTGTCGCCTGGTCAGAGTCTGCACCCCCAACTGCACCACAGGTCAGAACTCCCTCCTGCACCCAAACTCCCTCCCAGAGCCCGTACTCTCTCCCACACCCCAACCCCCTGCCCTAACCTTGAGTCCCCTTCTGCACTCCAAACACCTTGGCCCAGCCCAGAGCCCTCTCCTGCAACCCAACCCCCTCATCCCCAGCCCCACCCCAGAGCCCATACCCCCTGCTGGATCCCTCATCCCCTTCCGCATCCCAATCCCCTGTCCCAGCCTGCAGCCGCCTTCTGCACCCTGAATCCCTCATTACTGACCCCACCCCAGAGCCCACACTCCCAGCGACAGTGGGACGGGGGCTGGAGCGAGTGGGGGCAGAGCCTCAGAAAAGGGGCAAGACACGGCTGGGGCTTTGGACATGGGTGTTCCGTTTTGTGCAGTTAGGAAGAACCCTATTCAGTGGCCTAACATGTTTATATATCTTGTTGAATCAGGGCCTTAATTCTCTGGAAAGTCTCTTTACGGTGAACTTTGCTTGATCAAAAGGGACACTGAGAACTTGTTTAGGTCTCCAGATTTACCCCTCTGTTAAAGAGAGGTAAACTCCATACAGTCTCTTTGGAGGACAACAGATGGTATAATTTATTAAATATATTATGTATTTTCAAAAGACTAACAGCTTTCAAAAATGTCTCAGACAACTAAGGACTAAAAAAGTTTTATTTATACGTAAAAAAAATAAAGTCTCTCTCTCTAAACTTTAAACCCAAAATTAATCCTCTAGGGATGTCAGATGATTTTACTTAAGCCCCAGTCCTGAAACTGACTTTGCAGGGAACTGCACTGAAGTCTACAGGCTACTCAGCAAGGGTGCCTGCTGGTGCCTATGTGGATTCCATTGTAGGATTAGAGCCTTTGATTGGAAGCCCTTGGGGGCAAGCATGGCCTTTTTAGGATGCGCAATGTGGCTCTGTCACCCAGTGGGGCTGCAGGTGCTACCAAAATACAAATGCATAATTAAATGATGCATCCTGGGTTTAGAGAAGGTAATTATTGGAGCATATACACATTGACATGGCCACTGAAATTATTTAGAGAAGATTAAAGAAATTGCTGCCTTGGAAATATTTTCTTTTAAAAGTCTAAAATCAGGCAAGCATAACTGCTGATTTGGTCAGCAGAAAAAAATAGTTATGAAGGCAAAAATTCTCCATGTAGCATTAATTCTTCGGGGGAGGGAGGCAGACACACATTTGTGGAGAGACCTGTTGGAAAAGATCAACTATAAAAGGAAACTTAGATAATGTGCAGGCAGTCACTGCAAGATTAGTTAACTGAGCCAACCGTGTTACTAATCTGGGGTGAGCTGATGCTGGTGAGCTGCTGGCAGACATGCTGAAGAACAGAAGCATGGAAGATGGATGGAGAGCTGCATGAATAACTGGTCTGTATTATGAGAGAACAAACTGTTGAGCACCCACTTTTGGGCTCAAACCACAAATCCAGATACCAAACACTCCAATTTTGGAGGTTGCTATGAGCTGGGGTTTTGGTATATATCATTATAAAAGAGCAGGAAGCCATGCGAAGAATGGAAGAGAATTTGTATTATTTTTAATAACTATTGCGTGTACCCCGTCTATGGTTATACCTGCAGAACTGCTGGGAGGTGTAATTCCCAGTTCAGGTAGATGTAACATTAGTTCTCTTTGAGCTAGTACCTAAAAATAGCAGCGTGCTTGCAGTTGCATGGATGTGCCTTGGACTAGCCACCAGAGTACAATCCCATCCGATCCCCTGGTGTCCTCAGGTGGCTAGCCCATACTGCCATAGCCGCAGAGCTATTTTTAGCATGCCAGCTCAAGCAGAGCTAGTGTATGACTGTCCACTGGGCTGAGAATTAACACCTCCCAGTTGCAGTGTAGAGGTATCTTTAATTATTATGATCATGCTGTCTGTCTCTTTGGGTACAAAGAATTAACATAGTCCTGGGGGAGGGGACTAAACTCTTTTGCAGGATTGTAGACAATGACTAACTCAATAACTGGTGCTTAATAGACAATCCACTGCCAGAAGTCTACTTCCTACCCTAAAGGGGTACGTAAATGGCAGACCAGTGTCATGGTGCCAGGACAGCCAAGGGAACCTGGAATGGATAAAAGATGGCCTGTCAATTCATAAGGGGGAAACGGTGAATGAAGATCAGACAGAGACAGAGGCTGCAGTGGTGCAGATTGTCTTGCCCTGCCCCAGTACTGGGGTGCCTGGGACAAGTGGAACCTACCTAAACTTGCAAAGAAGAGCTAAGATTTAGTTAAGATAATACACATCTGGGCCTTTTGTTTTTTTAACCCTTCCTCTCTATTTCTTATGTTCCAATGGATAAATTATACTTTGTTTTGAAGAGGCTGGTCCATGTCACTGTATTTTCCACTGATCCCAAGCTCTCTAAGGGAAGTTTATAGCAGGGCCCAGATGGAGCTGCTAAGGACTTATGGTTAATGCTTAAATTATGTCATGGAGGTCACAAAATCCATGACTTCTAGAGACCTCCGTGACATCTTCCACTTCAGCCCCAGGGCAGAGCAGGGATGGAGCTGTCTGCTGGCAGGGTCCTGCAGCTCCCAGCCACCATGGACGGCGGAGAGATCCCAGAGCTCCCAGCCAACAAGGGCGACCCCTGCAGCTCCCAGCCATTGTGGGCAGCGGGGGGTCCCAGAGCTCTCAGCCCCCCCGGTCCAGCAGCTCTCAGCTACCACAGGAGGTGGGAGACCCCAGAACTCTCAGCTACCACAGGCAGTGGGGAGACCCTGGCATTCTCAGCTGCCCTGAGTGGTGGGGAGACCCCGAAGCTGCAGCAGCGGTTGGCGCTGGACCTCCCTTTCCCATTTCGTCAACTTGTTTTAAGTCAATGTCAGGGACTGGTCACGAGCTTCTGCGAATTTTTGTTTATTGCCCGAGATCTGTCTGTGACTTTTACTAAAAATAACCAAGACAAAATCTTTACTTTACTTATGATTAGCAAACAAGGCTTGTGACACAAGACAAAATCTTTACTTTACTTATGATTAGCAAACAAGGCTCGTGACACAGAGACCCCTTGGCAAAGGATCCCCTGTTCTTTGCAAACAACTCCCATCTCAGAGCTGACAAACTCTCTACACCAAAGACATGTCTAACAGGATATTTATCCACAAAGAGCAACAAGTAAGGTATCTACAGAAAGCACGTAACTTGGCATTGCAACATGTATGTAGGGATAATATTTATGGAATAATGTATTTTATACTGAAAGTACACTATGTGGACTTGGAGTAAATATTAGGCACCACGGGTAACGTATCTCAGCGATGACCCACTCCAGCAAGAGGGAGCTGTAACCCCTCCCTAGTCAGCAGGCGATGGTAATGCAAGGTTCCACAGCCTACCCTTGCCATAATCCCAGAATAGTCAATGGAAAACCATCAAAGACAAATGCAAACAATCAAAACCACTTGGAGGTGAAAAGAAACATTGCAGCAGGCAGGAAGTTGCCCTGGTTCTGAACAAAGACAAAATAGAGGTGCAGTCCTGTCACTTGAAAGGGTTGTGCACAGACAAGCTGAATGAGAGGTGGAAAATACAGTTCACCCTGGGACTGTAACAAGCCATTTACACAGTTTAGATCTGAATTTTGAATGCCCCCAAACTGGGAGGTGTTTGGATCTAGGATTCTGGTTCAGGCATGGGTCTGCTTGGAAACACTGGGGAATCAACTGAAGCCTCCCACTTGAATTCCTGGTTTGGCCAAAGGTGAGGGAGGGTGAAGATTTAGCCTTTTATACTGAAAAATTGGCTGGCAGAAATTTCTTCCAATTGCTCTGATGAGAACTCCTAAAAAAAATTTTTTAAAAAGTTCTTTCATGTTTCAGCTAGAAGTAAGGTCATACAGAAACTGGCAAGTTATAAAGGTGACTGTTCTAAGTAGCAAAATACTCTCACAAACTAGGTTTTTTGTGTGAAATCTTTCAGTCGTATCTCTTGCCAGTAACCTGGAGGGTAGAATTGATGATAATGAGAAGAGGATGACACAGAGCTGAAAAAACTTTCAAACTTGTAATAGTGAAAGTGAGTACCTGGGTAACTTGTGCCTAAGTCTGCTATGGTTGAAAGCTTACAAAACAATGAATGTGAATAATGCTAACTTCTTATATTTCAATAGCTCCTTTCCTCCTGAAGGATTCCAAAGCATTATTCCACCCTGTGAGGGGAAACACAGCTGGCTCTTTAGCAGTGAATAGCAGCATGCAGCCATTTAAAACAAAAGTGAATGACACTTTATCTAATGTAAATTTATGAGACTATTTTGCACTTACATAGCTGCTGGCATCTAAAGATCTCACAAAAGGTTTATAAATATTTGAACCTCACATCAGCCCTCTGAGGTAGGCAAGTATTATTATCCCCATGAAGCAGACGTCAGGAGATCAGGTGATTAGCCCAAGAACAAAGAAGGTGAAATGCACCCTTACCATTACAAGTTCACTACTTGTCTTACACTTTTGCATAGGCTAGGTCTACATTAAGAGTGCTACAGCAGCACGGCTATGCCACTGTAAAGCGCCATAGTTTAGATGCTTCCTACATCAATGTAAGGAATTCTTTCATTGACCTAGCGGTGTCTACATCAGGGGTTAAGTTGGCTTAGCTATGAAGTTCAGGCATGTGAATTTCTTCACATCCCCGAGCTATGGAAGTAGGTCAGCCTACATTTTAAGTGTAGATGAGGCCATAATGCTGTTTACTGTTGAAGAGTTGCTGAGTTTCACCCCAGGGGTATAGTACTATGGACTAAAAATGGGACTTAGGTGATCCACAGGGTTTTGACATGACCTTTGCTCGGGATGAACTTCCCCCACAGTGGAGCCGTGCCAAAGCTGGGGGGACAGCCCAGGATTCTCCTTTTAGTTTTTCTCAATAGGCAGAATGTCAATGGCCAGGACACTGGGTTTAACACTAATACAATGCACAGTATCAGACTTTGGGAATTATCTGAGGAGGACATATAGGGATTTCAGTAGCTACTTGTGGTAGGCCACTGCCTGGGAAAGACTTTGCATCTTAAGAAGAGCTTCTCCGAAGCAAGCAGAACAGCCTCAGACATCTCCCATACTGTTCTCTTTATCTCTGATCTCCTGTTTATCTCTATTGTTTGTGAACTTGACTCTGAGCTCTTCTTTGGCTCTCATGTCTGCACATCTGCCAGTTACCTTCTCCACAAATCTATCCAGTTCCAGTACTGCCTTAGACTATACCTCTGATACAATTCTTCATCCATGCATGCATCTCCTCTCAACTTGAATACTAGCTCCTTTCTCAAGTTCCTACTCTCCAGCCTTGGGCACGTACAGAAATCTTGCTGCCTACTTTCTCACATGTATAAATACGATAATTGTATGATGAGTGGAACTGGAAACTAGCATTACATTTCAGGAGGGATATATTTTGGTGTGAGACTAGAAGCTTAGAGAAGTATGCCTAAGACGGGGCGGGCAACCCCTCATTCCCTGACGACCCCTTTGGGACCCCTGCCCCATCCACAGCCCCCAGCTCCCTGACTGATCCCAGACCCCCGCCGCCCCATCCAACCCCTCCTCTCATTCCTGATGGCCCCCCCGGGACCCCTGCCCCATCCAACCACCCCTTCTCCCTGTCCCCTGATTGCCCCTAGAACCCCTGCCCCTGACTACCCTCTGCTGCCCCATCGAACCCCCCGGGACCGCTGCCCCCATTCAAACCCTTTTCCCCCCGACCACTATCCACACCCCTGCCCCCTATCCAACCCCCCTACTCCTTTACCGCACTGCCTGGAGCACTGGTGGCTGGCGGCGCTACAGCCACGCTGCCCAGCTGGAGCCAGGCCACACTGCCGCCGCCACCACACAGCACAGAGCACTGGGTCAGGCTGGGCTCTGCAGCTGCGCTGCTTCAGGAGCTCACAGCCCAGAGGATTGCGCCGGTGGCAGAGTGAGCGAGGAAAGGCTGCGGGGGAGGAGGGACAGCAGGGGACGGTCCGAGGGCTGGGCAGGATGGTCCTGTGGGTCTGATGTGCCCCATGGGACATAGTTTGCCCATCCCTGGCCTAAGAGCTACTCCTGAGAGTGGTACAATAAAAAAAACAGCAGAGCCTAAGTATAACACTAGCCTCAAAAGTATATTTAAAAAAGCATTGTTTCTTACAACTCAACAGTAAGAGATAAAGCAAGCAATGACCATGTTAATCACATCTTCAAACATCTTCATTGTTTCTTCACTCCCTCCACTCATGTGATGCTTGCTCTTCACCCATTCATATCATCTCATGAGGGCAGGTGAAAAAGCCTTCTCTTCCATTCCCATTTCCTCTTGCCAAATAAAGTAGCTTTCCTCCTTCTCTAAGCCTCATCATTTTCAAAAAGGACCTGAAAACTACTCTCCTTTCTCTTACTTTTGCCTCAATTTCTTTCTCTCTGTTAGCTTTGTAATTCTATTTAACAAAACTCTATAAAGCAATCTGAGGATACAGTGTAATACAATGCATTAAAAAAGTTACATGAAATATTGTTATAAACACAAGAATGTCTAGAAAGATATACTAGGACATATTCTTTTCCCCAATGAGCCAAGTGGCCATCTTCAAATTATCCAAGCCTGGATACAAAGATTGACGTCAGAAAGCAACACAATTTTTCAATCCAAGAGGATTTTCCTTTCCTGCTAACTATTGCCCTACAAGGTGAAGTGCTAGGCCCTGGTCCTAGTGGGTATGTCTACACAGGAAAGAAAAACCCACATCTGGCCCATGCCAGCCGACTCAGGCTCTCGGGGCTTGGGCTGCAAGGTTGTTTCATTGCTGAAGCCTATGCTCTGGGACCTTCCCACCCCTCAGTGTCTTATAACTGGGGCTCGAGCCCAAGCCTGGAATTCTACACAGCAATGAAACATCCCTGCAGCCCAAGTCTGAGTCAGCTGGCATGAGCCAGCCACGGGTTTTTCTTTGCTGTGCAGACATACCCAGTCAAACACATAACGTAGAGGCAGTGATTCTTTTCCCAGCAAGACAATGAATTAAATAACTCTGCTTATGAGTTTATTTATACTGGGGATGCAAGAAGGGGTAGAACCAGTGAAACACAATTTATAGAGAATTGAGAAATCAGAAAGAAAAAATGTGCCAGTTTTTTGGCACACTGAATGATGACTTAAAGACTCACCTGCCATTTCGTGGTAGGAGAAGCTTAGATTAACTTTGGTTTGACAGAGACATTTGCTGTTATAATTAGCTTGGCCTCTGTCTTGTTTTCTAGTGATTATATACATCCTAATGCTATTGGGGATGTTTTGTGGAGTGTGCAGCAGCAGTACAAATACCACAGAAGAGCAGCACTGTTTAAAACTGCATGTCTCAGTTGCCTACTCAAACTCTAGGGAAGTTCCACTTTGGACCCAAAGTTGACAGCTGGACCAAGATGGATCCAAAACAGCAGCATCTGGCTCAGAACCCTTTGAATCTTGGGGAAATTCACACCTGGACCCAAACTCTGCAGCTCAACACAATTTGAGATCTTTGCAATAGCCCCTCCTTCTCTTGCATCGTGGGTTATCAGTGGGGATAGAACTCAAGATTTTCAGGGGCGATGGCATTAGCCTCTACCTTCTGGGCTGAAGGAATAACTCCTCAAACTATTAGTAGTAGTAGGCTCTGCTCTCTGTGTGCCAACCATTAAAAGGAAAAGGATGTGATCACACAGACTTACTAGCCAGTATGTTACGCAAGTCTGGGGGATGCAATTTCATTAGTGGCCAATTCAGGATTCTAATAATATTTAGGTTTAAATACTGTAAATAATTCTTTACTGGATTTTAAAAATCATGTGGAATGCCATGTGCCTCCTTGCTTGTTGTAAATATGAATACTAGTAATTATTATTATGCACCAATACTGTCTAGAGTCCAAAAATCAGGATCAAGGCCTCATTATGCTATGGATACGAGATATATGATAAGAGACAGTCCTGGACACAGAGTTTACAGTCTAATTCAGGATGAGATACAAGTGGGTGAAACACAAATGAAAGGGATGCATGCTAGCTTATTAAATATTTTTAGGAGCAGGCAGGGGAAAATAGTTTTCCCTTTTGTGTCAAATGTAGTTAAAATGTAGTTAAAATGAAGTCAAATTATACTTTGGCTTCATTTAGTATAGGGAATCTACACTGATTTGGGTTCAACCTCTGTCTGCAGTAACTGACCGCTTCAACAACAGCAGCCTGTGCAGCTCCGAAGGCAGATAGAGACACACCTCACACCTAGGAATATTGTAACTGGAGAAGCAAGAAGGGGGATCCCAAAAATGACTGCAGAATTAAAAGATGGGTTAGTTGATTTTATCTGTAGCACAGACAGGAGCTGTAGTGTGAGAGATTGATTGGTCTTGCGGTTAGAGCACAGGACTGGGAGGCAGGCGTGCAAAGTTCTGTTCCCAGATCTGCCTGTACTAATTAAAAAGTGGGGATATTAATGCTTCCCTACCTCTCAAAAGTGCTGAGACGCTAAATTTGTTCTTCATGAAGCATGGAAGAGAGTCTCAAAACAGGGTTTTTTTTCTAAAACTGCAAATATTATTTTAATTACACTCTTCTGCTACATTACTGATGTTCAGAGCCCATGTCTCTGCCTTTTAAAATTCTTGCTTTCCAGTATTACAGATGCCCTTAGCTTCATTTCAAATGTATTTATGTTCACCTTGTTTTTCCTCTCAGTGAAAAGTATGTTACATCTCCTCTGGAGTCAAACATGTGAGAAGGCTTCGATTTGTGCTTTAACAAATCAAAAACAGCTGGTACATGGCATATACATAGAAAGTGAGAACACTTTCTAATAAATGCTAGAGGAGCAAAAGGTGAAGTATGATAATGCGTGCAATGAGAACACCTAGCAAAGCAATACGGCCTGCAACTGTGTAGAGGGAAAAGAACTGTTTGAAAATTGTGGTAGTAAGACCCTTTAAACACACTCACAAGACATTTTGGGACAGGAAATCTAGGTTCACCTCGAGATGGGAGTTCCTGCATAACCCACCCATGAGTTTGTGTGTAAATTCTTGCTGCTCTTCTTCCAGAAAGTTGAATCTTAAACTTCTGAAATCCCAGAAATACAAAGCTTTAGTACATACCAGCCCTGCACCCTAATTCTGCCCCCTGGAGCTGGCAAGGATTATACTGTATGTTTCAGCTAGCGTGGCTCTATAATAAGTGACTTGAGGAATAACTACAGCGTGGTCTACACTACACAGTTATGCCAACCTAATTATGTCAGTTATTACACTACAGCCTTGCTCCCACTGACATAAGTGCCCTACTACACCAGCATCATAAGTGCACCGCCAAAAGAGGCATAGGGCTCATGTCAGCACAGTTAGGGCAACAGTGTGTAAAGTATCAGAGGAGTAGCCGTGTCAGTCTGGATCTGTAAAAGCGGCAAAGAGTCCTGTGGCACCATATAGACTAACAGACCTTAGTCTATAAGGTGCCACAGGACTCTTTGCTGCAGTTTCTGTGTAGACACTGCAGGGTACTTACATGACTGTTGGCTGTCATTATTGTCAATTTAATGGCTTTAGTGTCAATTTCACATGGTGGAGCCATGAAATTGACAAGAAAACCTGCTCCTGGCTCCCCACTGGACTGCTGCTCCAAGCTGAGCTGCTGCCCAGCCTCCACACTCAGAAGCCTGGGGTCGCAGCTCCTCACTGCAATCTGGGCTGCCTGCTTCCCACTGTCAGCCTGGCTGCACCTGGTGGGAAGATCCACACCCGGAGCCCTGGCAGCTGCCAAGCTCCTGGGAGGGAGTTGAGAGGTGGGCGGTGTCAGCCAGCCTCCTGGTGAAGAACCAGGCTTCCAGTGAGGAGCCAAGAGCCCAGGGAAAGCCGGGCTCCCAGTAGGGAGATCTGCACCTGGAGCCCGGGTGGCTGCCGTGAGTCAAGAATCCAGGGGCATCTGGGCTGCAGCTGAGAGCCTGGGCTCTCAACCCCCCATGCTGCCCCTCTTAAGTCAGTGAAAATGCTCCGGGTGAGGATGTTCACCACCAACAGAAGGACGGTAAAGTGGACATGAACCACTGAAGTAATTACTGCAGTAGCTGTAACTCGACTTAACATAGGTCAACTTATGTTTGTAGTGTAGACATGCCGTAAGTAAAGTTCTGTGTTATATCCATCAGCATTGTGTTCCCCATTTGTGTGCACGCACTCCGACTGCTCTTCATAGTGGAAGGTACAGCTGTACTGAACTGGTGCAGGGGTTACTTGTGGCAGGCTGTCACAGCTCATACTGCAATATGGAGAAGGGTGTATCTGCACCCAAATGGACCAGGGACACCATGTTTCTGTTTTGAGTTATGTCTATTGGGCAAGCAGAGGAACACAGTAGTTTATTCTTGCAATGGGACATTGTTATTGGGGCATTTAATTCATTGGACGAGGTAACCACATGTGACAGGCAAGTGTAGGACTCATGTGCATTGTGGGGGTATTGATCATCGTAGCAGTGGCGACACATCTACAAGTTTTGCATCTGTTGTTCTGGCAGGGTCTGGTGCCACCTTTGGTTGGTGTGTCCTGGTCTGTGGGTAGCTTAGTTCTGCTGATGAGATTGGAGAAGTTGGGGTTGTTTGAAGGCCAGAAGGGGGGGGGGGGAAATCAAGAAAGATGGCCTATAGGTATATCTTCACTGCTTCAATAATCAACACCCCTCCCAACACACCTTTCAAGATCCATTGGTCCTATCACAACCTGTTGTGTTCCTCATCCAATGAATTAAATGCCCCAACAACAACTGGATAGGTAAAACAAGACAATCATTATGCTCTTGAATGAACTTGCGCAGAAAGATGATAAAAGACAAAAACACCATATCACCTGTAGGTGAACACTTTTCACAATCACTTTATATCTGATCTCTCAGTTCTCATCCTCAAAGGAAACCTGCACAACACCTTCAAAATGTGCGCCTGGGAGGTTAAATTAATAACTTTGCTAGACACTAAGAATTCTGAACTGAATAGAGACACTGGATGTATGGCTTGTTACAACAATCTATGACCCATTTAAGCCCCCAATCCGATTTTTTTTCCTTTGCCCCTTATGACTGGAGATGTGTTAATGGGCCACTTCACCTTGAACGATCTCTTTGAAATGTGTGTTAACTACTTATGCTAAACAATCCGTTCCATCTTGTGTTCCACATGTCACAGCTACATGCATTTCCCAGATCTGAAGAAGAGCTCTGTGTAAGAGCAACAGCTTGTCTCTCTCACCAACAGAAGTTGGTCAAATAAAAGATCTCACCTTCCCCACCTTTTCTCTAATATCCTGGGACCAACACGGCTACAACAAAACTGCCTACAACATATGAGGATTTGTAATAGTCTAGTGGTATATATGAGAGTGCACGGCAGAGCAAAGTGCAGGTAATATTACAGAAGGAAGCCCTGGAAGAAAGGGAATCTGTTTACCTCTGGCAACTCTGGTCTTGGTCTGTGCACAGTAGGACGTGAAGTGGTCGAGTACAGGCCAGGCATAGTCAGCTTGAGTTCACTAAGTCCACCTTAAATTTGCCTTTTTAAGTGAGGACATAGTCTAACAGTTTCTCCGATTGCACCCAAGTCCTAGCTTTCTACAGAGCTCCATCCCATGTGGAGGGATAGAGTGCTACTGGATGGATGGCTGTGTATGAGGGGTGGGGGAGAGCATAGCTTAAAGAGAGCAGAGTTAAAGTTGCAAGGTGGGGGCGGTGCGGACCTTAACTCTGTTTCCTGGTTTTCAAAGTGTAGGTGCACTCAGTGTTCTGGAAGAGTAGAAGGAACTGCTGGTCAACCTGAACCCTACATTAATCAAGTTTTGGGGCAGTGAATTTCCCTTGTTTTTTAAGAAAATTGAGGTAGTGCAAGGGACAGGATTGTGGAGTACAAGGAGGATTCCTGGTAACACCTCATTGCCAATCAGACACCAGCTCTGCCCCTCTAAGGCCCCAATAGAGCTGGAGGGACCATGGGGAGAAGAGAAGGTGGTGAATGATCAGTTGCTACCTGAAAGGACCACATCTACCAGCTAGAGGCAGCAAGAGGGAGTGGAGTGGAGCCCCAGTCTTTGCACTTCACTTCAGGGGCTAATGCAGGGGGAAGGGGCTCTACACAAGCCACTACAACATAAGAGGACTGCAGATGAATCAGAACATTCAATGGAGATGAATACAATCGGTCACAATAGCTCTAAGAGGTGTGAACTGACCTATTCATGTCAATGGGGGTTCTCATCTGCACTCTGCCTCAGCCCGTTGTACCATACCAATTTTCAAGACAACGTCATCATGTATGTGGATTTTAGAGCAATCTGAATACACCTCTACCTCGACATAATGCTGTTCTCAGGAGCCAAAAAAATCTTACTGTGTTATAGGAGAAACCACGTTATATAGAACTTGGTTTGATCCGCCGGAGTGTGCAGCCCCACCCCCCAGAGCACTGCTTTACCGCATTATATCCGAATTCGTATTATATCGGGGTAGAGGTGTATTAAAATCATTTCCTTATTGGGGGTGCTGTATCTGATAAACCCTGTTAGGATATAGATACTCAAGTCTGTCTGCAAAGGCTTATACTTCAAGAATTTAGGTGTATTCTTATCACTCAGCTAGTTATAGAGATATAAAAGAATCTAAATCATTGTCTATCTGTGTAAGGGCCTTCTCTCACTGTGACAGTCTGAGGCCTTGTTTAGTCATATTGAAATAAGGCAATCTGGGGGTGTTAGGAAGGTGATTCGATCGATCACCTCCAGAGAAAGGGAAGAGCCTAAAACATGTAAAAGGAAATTTAATTTGATAGTTTTCTGTCTGGTAAGAACTCACTTATCAATAGACACAGCAGGAGAACCCTTATGTCTGTATAGATGTAGTTGTAAAACCCTTATGTCTCTATAGATGTAGTTGTGAAATCCTCACTGCTGTATTGTTTTGTATGTTACTTGCATGGTCTCTGTCTGGTTCTGTGATTGTTTCTGTCTGCTGTATAATTAATTTTGTTGGGTGTAAACCAATTAAGGTGGTGGGATATAATTGGTTAAATAACCATGTTACAGTATGTTAGGATTGGTTAGTTAAATTTCAGTAAAATGATTGGTTAAGGTATAGCTAAGCAGAATTCAAGTTTTACTATATAGTCTGCAGACAATCAGGAAGTGTGTGTGTGGGGGGAAATGGGAACAGGGACTGGGGATGGGAATGGAGGAATTGGGATCATGTTTTGCTAAAGGGGAAAATGGGAACGGGGATGGGAACAGAAACAGGGACACAGGCAAGGCTCTGGTGTCAGAGTTGGGAAGGGGGACACTAAGGAAGGAAATTGGAATCATGCTTGCTGGAAGTTCACCCTAATAAACATCTAATTGTTTGCGCCTTTGGACTTCGGGTATTGTTGCTCTCTGTTCATGCGAGAAGGACCAGGGAAGTCAGAGGTTGAAGGAATAAGCCCCCTAACAAACCCCTTGACTAAATGACCCCAACATGCCTCATCCCGGTTCTAATGTGGCAAAGCAATATTACAGTGCATTGGTTACACTACTCCAGTGAAGGTTGCACCAGGATTTCCATTTTAAGGAGTGAAAAAAGACCTTTAAAAAAAACTCTCTCTTTTGGGTTACAGTATCACTTTGAAAATATTCACTGCAATTTGTGGACAGCTTGGTTTTTCTGTAGCAGTTTGTGGGGGGTGGGAATACCATTTGAGGGTTGTTTTGCATGTTTTAAAAACGGCCATATTACCACATTTCTTTCAATGTCTAACACTTTCCTTGGATCCCTTTTTAACAGAAACAATAGCACTTTGAGGGGTGAAACTGATAGGCATGAATAACTTTTGAGACTATCCAACCAAGCAGGTGGATTTTAGAACACTTAGAAAAATTATCTGTTAAAGAGTAAAGTAGTCCCAACCTTAAGTACATCTCTACCCCGACATAACACTGTCCTCGAGAGCCAAAAAATCTAACCGTGTTATAGGTGAAGCCACGTTATATTGAACATGCTTTGATTCGCCGGAGTGTACAGCCCCCACCCCCACCCTGGAGCGCTGCTTTACCGCATTATATCCGAATTTGTGTTATATTGGGTCGCGTTATATTGGGGTGGTGGTGTATAATGGAGATAGAGAGAGAACATGTAAGAGCAGCTTGCAGGAAGAGAATGTTCTGATATTATTTCAGCCTGTGAGGATCTATTACTATTATTATTAACCATTTTTACTGAGGTAGCACTCATTGGCCACTAGCAGGATCAGGGTCTCGCTGAGCTAGTACTTAGACCTACGAAATAGTGGGGATGTACTTGGGAGTTGGACTGCTCTTAGTTGCATTGTGTTGATGACCTGGTACTTTTCCTGCCTGTTTGACAACTAATGCTACAGGAAAAAAAAAAAAAAAAAAAAAAGGAAGAAATTAAAGCCTACTCTACACTTGTGTTTTGCCAACATAGCTATGTTGGGGTGTGACTTTTTGCTGAAAAGCCACAGTCTAGATGCAATTTATAGAGTTAAAAAAGAAATTATTTGGGGCAGTTCCCCAAGCAAAAATATCAGCACATGGACTCTTTTGGCAGTATAAACTACACCTGCATTAGGAGGGTTTGGTAGAATAGTTATACCACCATAGCTACACCAACAAAACTTTTTAGGCGAAGACTAGGGCTAAATCCCTCTTGACCTTATGGTGGTAAGGAAAATCTTCCAAATGCAATCTGATGCAGCGATCCCTGCCAGAGTCTGCAGACATCCTGAAACAATAGCTCAAAGAGGGTGTGAACTTATATCACTAATGTGTTGATTCTGAAGCCTAATAGTGGCAGTCTGTCACCACTTAACTTCTTCATGGCTGATCAAGCATATAAGAAAGAGGGACAGTGATATTATCAAAAGCTGTACAATCTAGATATTACAATTGGGCATAGTATTTTGGACAGTGTTATTGCTTACTCTCCCCCCAACCCTTTATGTCAACTTGAGAAATGGGAGGCCAACTAATCAGGAGATAAATCCAACATGATATTCAGTTATGTTTTTATGGCGAATGATGGTCAGTGCTCCTATGCTGATCACAGAGGAATGGCGCAGGGCAACAATTACAGAAAAGGACAGCAGTGAAAGCTCTATTCAGGTAATATCGAGGTCTTACTGAAGCCCCTTTGAAGCACAGGCAACATCAAGATTTTTAGCAGAATTAGCCCTCTAACCTACATGGCCAGACCTGGATTTGAAGGCTGAGAAGGTGTCTCCATTAGCCCAAGGTGTCACATCTGGTTCTTTGAACTAATCTGACCTATACTGAGACACGTGAACAGTTCTCTGTAGACCACAGTCATCATATTTCAAGGTCCTAATGCTAACCAGTGACTAGCAATTTAAATTAAAAGATATCTGCATCTCCCAATGACTCACAAACCAACACAATATTTTCTATAAGACAGAGAGAAATTGACAAAACCTATAGAACAAAAACTGTTCAAAGGAAACTACTAAATCAATACAAAGATTAAGAAATGACAATACAGTAACTACAAAAAGGAAAAAAGTCTTGGTATTGAGAACAAATGTCACGGTCAACATAACAGAGCTTACAGACAGGCAGCTTTCAATATTGTTTTCCTATTAAAAGAGGCTAACCTGGGAATTTACTGTAGTTTGGGGGGAGGTTGCTTCCGTTTTATTAACAGAAAAACACATCCTGACAGCCTGGCAGGATGTGCTGGAGACAAGCCACAGTGGAGGAAGATTGAAAAGTAGCTTCTTCTCCTCTCCTCCTCCACACCTTCCAGATTCCCTGGTGCCTTTTCACTTTTTGAACTGCTGATCTGGGATCCGTTTACCAGCTCCTGATTCAGCTTTACCAAATATGAAGGATTCAAGCATCCTCACGATGAGGCAAGTGCTGTTCGAGACTGGCGATCCAAGGCACTTTGCTTAGGAAGATGAGAATGAAAGCACCTGCACCATCTCAGAGTTGCTGCTGGATGCAGTGGCCAGGAGCAGATTTCAAAAGCAACTATGGCCCCACCATTCCCAGCTGCGACTCTCTGGGGGCTTCCTAGCTGGCTGGATATTTTGAATTTGGCTTCCTTTCAGAGAAGCTGAATCAGAACCCAGGCTGTTCAAGTTGGTACATCCAGTACTGCCAACCGCAGGTGTATAAAGGACATGGGTTATGCCCCCACTTCAAAATCACGAGATAAACACCCCAAATCTCATGACTTCTAAGCCTGTTAACAGCCTGCAGGTTTTTGAGCTTAAGAGTCATGTTTTCAAGTCTTTCCCCACAACAATGAAGGGTAGAAACTTAGTTTAGAAAACGATGACGTTCTTGTGGAATTGCTTGACTTCAAGAGCTTTAAATATGACCAAATATCACAAGACTCGCAACAGAATTCACAGGAACTGGCAACATTAACTGGGCTCCTGGAGGAATCTGGGCACTGACAGCTGGGTGGGAGAGATCTAGAGGATTTGCCATGCACCCACTGCAGGAAGGGAGCCTGCATGTCAGAGGGAGACTTCAGAGAGGCTGGTGAGCTAGGGTGACCAGGTGTCCAGTTTTGGAGCGGAACACCTGGTTGAAAAGGAATCCTGACAACTCCAATCAGCACCGCTGATCAGGCCATTGAATGTCCGGTTTGCGGCGCTGCAGTGGGGCTGACAGGCTCCTGGCATCCCCATCACTGCATTCCCCCCCACGACTGCATCCCTCCCCATCCCAATCTCCCCTGCACCCCCATCCCCCGTCATTGCATTCCTTCCCATCCCAACCCCCCTCCCACCCCCATCACTCCCCATCTCAACCCTTCCTTTTCCCCTGCAAGGAGTAGCTGGTGATGTGTCAGATCCACCCCCAGAAACCTCCCCTAGCAGCAGAAAGCTCAGCATCCTTCCTGCAGGAGGGGTCACTGTATGAGGAGCTGCTTTCCCAACCCCTGTGCATGCAGACTTCCCATAGCCAACCCCCATCCTCCACCAAACCTCACCCTGAACACCCAGACCCTTCCCCAGACCTCCGTACCCGAACTCCACCCCACTCAACCTCAACTTCTGCAGCTGGAGCCTGCCTGCAACCAGACTCCCTGCCCCAAGACCCCCACCTCTATACCCAGACCACCACCATTGCGCTCCCTGCACTCAAACTCCTACCCTGATGAGCCCCTACCCCCTGCACCGCCCTGAGCCCCCACTGACCCCCACTTCTCCCTCCCGAGACACCTCCAGCGCGCCTTTAAACGGTCAAAAGCACACTCCACAGTCATTCTGCACCGGCTCAGCCTGTAGTTGAACCAGTCCTCGCTCCTCTCAAGCTTCCCTGTATACGGTTTCAATAGCCATGGCATTAAGGGGTAAGCGGGGTCTCCAAGGATCACAATGGGCATTTCGACGTCCCCTACTGTGATCTTGCGGTCTGGGAAAAAAGTCCTGGCCATCAGCTTCCTGAACAGGGCACTGTTCCGAAAGATGCGTGCATCATGCACCTTTCCAGGCCATCCTGAGTAAATGTCAGTGAAACACCCACGGTGATCCACAAGCGCTTGGAGAACCACAGAGAAATACCCCTTGCGATTAATGTACTCTGATGCCAGGTGGGGTGGTGCCAGAATAGGAATATGCGTCCCATCTATTGCCCCTCCACAGTTAGGGAAACCCATTTGTGCAAAGCCATCCACGATGTCCTGCAAGTTCCCCAGAGTCACGGTTCTTCTTAGCAGGGTGCGATTAATGGCCGTGCAAACTTGCATCAACACGATTCCAACGGTCGACTTTCCCACTCCAAACTGGTTCGCCACCGATCGATAGCTGTCTGGAGTTGCCAGCTTCCAGATTGCAATAGCCACCTGCTTCTCCACTGGCAGGGCAGCTCTCAATCTCGTGTCCCTGCGCTGCAGGGTAGGGGCGAGCTCATCACACAGTCCCATGAAAGTGGCTTTTCTCATCCGAAAGTTCTGCAGCCACTGCTCATCATCCCAGGCTTGCAGGACGATGTGATCCCACCACTCAGTGCTCGTTTCCCGAGCCCAAAGGTGGCGTTCCACGGTGCTGAGCATGTCCGTTACTGCCACAAGCAATTTAGCGTCTTGCGCGTCAGGCGAATCAATATCATCATTTGACTTCTCACTGTCACTTTGGAGCTGAAGGAATAGCTCCACTGCCATGCATGATGTGCTGGGAACATTCATCAGCAAGGTCCTCAGCAGCTCGGGCTCCATTTGTAACAGAAATCGCGCTGCAGACTCACAATGGCGCCAAACTGCTTGGAATGTGTAGCAAAGCACCACGGGGCGTTGGAACAGGAAGCGGAAAGACCCGCAGCCTTCCATCCTCTTCCCACGCCACAGCACCAAAATGGGACGAGGTGCTCTGTGGGATAGCTGCCCACAATGCACCACTCCCAACAGCGCTGCAAATGCTGCAAATGTGGCCACACTGCAGCGCTGGTAGCTGTCAGTGTGGCCACCCTGCAGCGCTGGCCCTACACAGCTGTACGAACACAGCTGTAACTCCCAGCGCTGGACAAATGTAAGTGTAGCCATACCCTGAGTGTTTTAAGCCTTTACCCTAATCAAGTCATGCCAAACAAGCTCCCTTATTAACCATACATCAACCATGGCTGCCCATTCTTTCCCATTCTACCTGTCACGGCTGCACACCAACTTACCAGTCACTGGCAAGTGAAACACTCCCTATCAAAACTCATCCACAGTCATATGACACTCCAAATATCTCCCCACTCTGGGCATGTCTACACTTACCTCTGGAGCAATCAATTCAGTGAGGGTCAATTTATCTCATCTAGTGAAGACGGGATAAGTCGACCGCCGAGAGCTTTCCCATCGACTCCAGTACTCCACCAGAGTGAGAAGCACAGGCGGAGTTGACAGAGTAGCATCAGCAGTCGACCTACCACAGTCAAGACATCGTGGTAAGTAGATCTAAGTACGCCAACTTCAGTTACATTATTCACTTCTCCCTCCTCAGTGTAGACGAGGCCTTAGTCTCTGCAATATGTGCCCTTTCCACCTCCAATTCTTCTGACCAGACTTCCTGCTCAGAACAAGACCTCAGGCCACACTGGTCAAAAGGCAGGGTCCATTAACAGAAATGACACCCTCTAGCCTAGTTTTATTTTTTCCCCAATGGTTTTAGGAGCCTATACCTGAAAATACCTTCATTTACACTTTGCTATAGTCAGACAAATGTCACCATTATACCAGACAAATCCATTTTTCTATCCTCATTTCAGTATTGCATTATTGTTTAGAACCTGCTTTTCATATGGAGCTGCAAATATGAAATGTTTATTTTGCATTCCTGTCCAATCTCAATAGGAATCTTTATATTCGGCTCCAAAGTGGTAATGTGATAGATAAACCGAGTTATCACATTAATTTCGTCATAGCAGCTCTTGGGAAATTCACCTTAGTTTGAACTCAACATGAAAAGTATCGTTTCCCAATACTATTTTGGCTCAGTCTCAGTTAAAGGTCACCTGAAGACGGGAAAGAAAATTGGACTTGTGCCCTTTTTTTCCCCTGCTTTTAAAAGTATCAGGTATCAAGTCTCATCTTTCCTGGTTTTGCTAAAGAGGACTTTGCTCAGATCGCAATCTGCATATTTCTCAGCCCTTAACTGAAAGGGTGAATGTGGGGAATCTTTAAGAAAGACATCTTCTTTCCCACTTGCTTCTCAGGCATTTGGTTTCTTATTTGTTATTTTGTTTAACATCTATTTTATTTCACAGAGTTTTGAACAGCTTGAATACAAATTATTACCCCTCCCCATTAAACAAATTTTACTATCTCTGATGTCACAATCCTACCAGGGATCCAGTGCCTTGTGTACACCAAGAATTGCAGGGAATTCTTCTATCATTGGCTTAGCTCTCGCATGGCAGCATAGACTGGCCACAGGTGTTTTTATCACTCTGTCATCTAGATGTACTCCGAAGAGGGCTCGAGGAAACAATGATAAAAACACCAGGACCCTGACTACACTAGCGCTTCCACCATTGCTGTACAAGTGGTGTGATAACAGTGGGAGAATTCCGTAAAATTATCAGTGTAGATAAATCTTATTTGACTATAGAGACTACTGGGAAAAAACTGGACAGACAAGACTTGAATTTCTATTGTAAAAAGGCAAACAAAACTAACTGGGTTTTTGGAAAAAAACACCTTTCAGACCTTCCTTTGTACATCATTCATAGCAAATCAATCACAAAAGTTCAGAAACCCCAATTTCCTCCCTCCACACCCCACTCTGGAAGTCACGTTAATTTGAATTACTCCAACTGCATCAGGTGTTGAAATGTTAAATAAAAACATTTCAGATTTTATTTACAGCAGTCCAAAGCCCTCTCCTTCAGTTAGTTCACTGAAGTCAATGGAGTTGTATTAGGGATGAATTTTGCTGCACAATGTTAGATAAAATACGGTGTTTGAAACTGATTTGTTACAGAATGCATATTCCAACATGCATTTTATAACAATGTGTTAATCTCACTTAGATACATACTTATGACCGATATTGACACATCTCTGAAATATAAAGGACAGATCAGATATCAGTGTGATTATTTTATTTGACCCATGAGAATTTTAAAAGCATGAAGTACTGCAAACAATAGCTGGAAGTGACCATTTCTGATGGTCAAAAATCCTGCAATTATGTGCCATACAATTTATACCTAAACCCACTCAAAGTCTGAATTGGAAAAAAAAATAGAATATGGTATTTCAAAGCCACCTCTATGTATACATACAAATTATACTTATGTGAATGAATCATCTTGGAAAGCAGCACACTGGCATACAATGTACGTTTAAGCTTCAGCAAAAACATGTGATTATTAATCTTCTCCATGGGACTTTGCATAAATCTGACAATTTCTGCTTCCACTAGTAATGATTATTTTCTAAACCCTGGATTGGCTTTAAAGCTACCAAAAAAAAAAAGTGTCTACACATCAGAACACACCATTTTGTCCTAATTGTTTAACAGATTCTTAATCTTTGCTATTTCACGTTGGGTTTTCTGGCAGCCCACTGTAGCTTTTCCCCCCCGCATTTAAAACCAGCAGCGAAGTTAACAGCTAGGGACAGCATCCATACTAAACAAGACACACAAAGCAAATGACAATGTTCAAACACACTTGCCAAATGAAATCACGTCACTGTGTCTCTCACACACATGGCAATGCAAATAATGTTCAGAAATAGAACAAAGACCCTTTGCTATTGTTCCATGGGATTTTGCAAATCTCCGTCTCTCTCTCATGCTGAACTCTTCACTCAGCATTAAAACATGGGTCTAGTAGAAAATGAACATGACTTAAAATAGATTCCGCCAGCATTCTGGAGATGCATCATTGGAAATTGGGGTTTTCCACACTCGCTCATTTAGAGTTATATTTTAGCAGAATCTTCTCAAGGTTAACCAGCCCCCTCCCCACATTTTTTAATATTGATAAAAGTACTAATATAGTTTCAGTGTATTTTAGCATTAACATATGAAAGTTAGAAGGCAGCATGTTCTCTCTCTCTCTCTCTCTCTCTAAGGATTACTGCCTTACAAAGGAGAGAATGCTAGCACAAAATGGGAAGGAAGTATTTAAAAAAAAATCTAATTTCATTATTAGAACTGAACAAGGTATCACACAGAAAGGGATTGTTGAAGCAGTCTGCTAATGAGGAGACTCAATAGTAGGCCGTCTTGATAGACTGCCTTACTTTACACACAGATTTGTTCTGCAAAGCTTAATGCCATCCCTACAGTGCACTATACGCCAAGATACTCTGCTGACAAGGCATTCTCCTACCTGAAGCTTCATTTTCCAGCACGGATGCATATGTGTATCCTTAGTGTGGCTTCCCCTTCTTGCATGACTCCTGCTATCCAGACTAAAGAGACGGGAGCTGTGCAAGCACAGCTGCTGACTGCCCTACATTTGCCTGTAGATGAAGAGAAAGAGTTGGTACTGCACTTGCCTGGTCTTGTTTAAGCCCCCTAAGTATAACACTAGTGTAGCTCAAACTGGACTAACTACTTCCTCCAGCTGATGCCAATGAAAGACGCTTATGATAAATAATGAATAAGAACTCCCAAGAACACGCTTCATTCCTTCCAGCAGCTGATCTCCGCCTCCCCCTACCAAAAACAGTAGTTTGTAGTGTAAAAATCTTTAGCAATTCTGAATCATAAAATCTCCCAGAGTCCAAGGAACAGAATGACTAATATATAGGAAAGAAAATCACCAAAAGGAGTAAGGTTGTTCATTTGTTTTAAATGATCTTTTCAGATGTACAGATCCACAAAGATACAGGCAGAAGTGATCATGTTCAGCACTGAGCTGTACAACCAGATTATATAATCCTAGTAAATTTGTACAGTGGTTCTGTAGTTTGTTTATCATCTACTTGGGGTGGTGGGCTAGGGAAACCACATAAAGATCTCAGCATTGAGGATGGAGGTAGATAACATGGGTTACAGAAAGCAAATGATTATGCAAATCACAGAAAAATACAACAGAAGAGGAGAAAGAGGAGTGGGGAAATGTATTCTCTGGCTGGCAAGTTAATTCACCATTTAAAAAGCAGGAACAGATTGTTTAGAGGAATTTGGGGTGGGGGGAAAAATCTCCCTGTCCCCTCCCCCTCACTGAGAAATAACCAAATTAACATGCTTCTTCTCTGGGCACAGAGTTCAATTGTCTTGGTGTAACTTTAAGAGTTACTACAGTACTACCACTTGTTTTAGGGCTTTAAGGACCTTGTTTCAGAAGGGCGGAAGCACAACTACATGTGCAAATTTAAGGCTAATCTTCATGTGCTTTATTTGCAGGTATGATTAGCTTGGTGGCATGTTTAACGATACCTATTGTTATCTGCAATACTTCAAAACTGTTGCTTGCAATGACTTTGCTCTGACTTGGTTATCAGTTATACCACAAAGAATTTGGTCTCGAATTGGTCCATTTGTTAACTGTTCAAGTTCACAGGTCTGTACACAAGAGTCCATGTTCTCACCTGGCAGGTAGTTTCTTGTAAAGGAAAGGTGGCTTTAGTAGTATGATTTATTATTTGTATTGTGATAGCACCTAGGTGCCACAGTCATGGATCAAGGCTCTATATGCTAGGTACTGTACAAATAGAACAAAAAGGTGGTGCCTGCCCCAAAGAGCTACCAGTCTCAGCATAAGATGAATACGACGGAGCATGGGGAAACAACGAGAAAATATCAGTCAGTACAATAAGCAGCACTCACAGCATATCCGCTGCCTAGCTGCTGTCAACTTTTGAAGGCATCACAGCACAGAACATTTTTGCACGGATCATGGAAGTCTCAGAATTTTGGGAATGACTTTAGCTAGCCATGTGCAGGCCTGGTCATGCTGTCGCTGGAATGTATCATAGATCTCCAGGGCCTCTGCACCTGCCGCATGTAGCAGTGTGGAAGGATTTGACCCTCTTCAGTTTCTCTTTGCTACCACTTGCTTCCAGGAAGATCTGACACTGCTGCAGCACATCCATCCCACCCCAGTTTCTCTTCTAAACTGAGGAGTTCAGGTGGTGTCACTCTCTTTTTTTGCCAAAGATTTAGTTTATATGCAAATAGGCTTCAGTCACCTGACTGGTCATTCTGCTTTAAGAAAAATGCTACTTATCATGAGACTCACAATAAAAACTGTGAAAGCTGAAAGACTTTTGCAATCATTTGCAAACACAACTGTAGTAAATGCATGCAAATTAAATGTGCAGCTGCATGGACATTTTTGCATAAAGCCTTAGAGTTCTTCACTTTTAAAAATCTTGCCCTAACTGTCCTTTTCTCCATCCCTCCCTCCTGCTATTCCTATTTTACTAACAGGAATGCAAAGGCTTAGGCTATGCAATGGTGCAGCTGTGCCATTGTAAGCTCTCTAGTATAGCTGCTCTAAGCCGATGGGAGAGAGCTCTCCCGTCGACTTAATTAATCCACTCCTAACGAGCGATGGTAGCTATGTTGGCAGGAGAAGCTCTTCTGCCAACATAGCACTTCCACACTGGCACTTAGGTTGATGTCACTTATGTCGCTCCAGGGGGTGGTATAATCACACCCTCGAGCGACACAAGTTATACCGACATAAGGGATAGTGTGGGCACTGCCTTACACTAGAGGGAAAGGATCTGGGGCCAGCAAGAGCTGTTCAATCTGAGTTAGCGTGCCCCATCAATCCATTCTTTCCCAAAGGTATGCCACTTTCTTCTACATTATATATAGTGCAATAAGTGTTAGAACAGCACAGACATATGTAAGATTGCTTGAGATTAAAAACTTCTCCCTTTTCAAGAAGGACACTGTCATGGTATAATTCCCCACTCTGAACCTTAGCGTCCAAAAGATGGGGTACCAGCATGAATTCCTCTAAGCTCAATTACCAGCTTAGTACTTGTAGTGCTGCCACCAACCAGGAATTCCAGTGCCTGTTACACTCTGGTCCCCCCAAAACCTTGCCCTGGGACCCCCAAGACCCTCTGGATCTTAACACAAGGAAAGGAAACCCTTTCCCTCACCGCTGCCTTTCCCAGGCTTCCCCTCCCTGGGTTACCCTGGAAGATCACTGTGATTCAAACTCCTTGAATCTTAAAACAGAGAGGAAAATTCACCTTCCCCCCTCCTTCTCTCTCCCCCTCCCAGACTCTCCCTGAGAGAGAAAGTAATCCTAACACAGAGAGAAATTAACCTTTCTCTCCTCCTTCCCTCCTTTCTCCCCACCAATTCCCTGGTGAATCCAGACCCAGTCCCCTGGGGTCTCACCAGAATAAAAAAACAATCAAGTTCTTAAACAAGAAAAGCTTTTAATTAAAGAAAGAAAAAACAGTAAAAATTATCTTTGTAAATTTAAGATGGATTATGTTATAGGGTCTTTCAGCTATAGACACTGGGAATACCCTCCCAGCCTCCGTATACAAGTACAAATTAAAATCCTTTCAGCAAAATACACATTTGAACTGCTTCCAGCCAAATACACATTTGCAAATAAAGAAAACAAACATAAGCCTAACTTGCTTTATCTACCTAGTATTTACTATTCTGGACATATAAGAGACTGTATCAGAGAGATTGGAGAGAATCCTGGTTGCACCTCTGGTCACTTTCAGAACCCAGAGAGAATCACCACCAAAAACTAACAGCACACACAAAAACTTCCCTCCCTCAAGATTTGAAAGTATCCTGTCCCCTGATTGGTCCTCTGGTCAGGTGACAGCCAGGCTCACAGATCTTGTTAACCCTTTACAGGCAAAAAAGATATGAAGTACTTCTGTTCTATTAACTCTTACTTAATCTGTTTATGACAGATGCCAACAGAAATACACATCGTTAGTTGGCGGGGAGGGGAGGTAGAAAAGTCCGGAGTGCTCAGATATTGCTATTTCAAAGGCCATTTAAGTAGGGGATTACTGCCCCAAAAACATTTAGATTATTTTCAAGATATTGCAACATCTGAAATATAAAGTTTTCTAAGAAACAAGGTGACATACTAATTTCTGTCTGTCCAAGTTCATGCAATATTCTCAGGCAATGCAGCACTACTCTGAAAAGCGACCAGCAATAGCATCACAGGATAGCATACTTATTGCGTCTTAATGATCCCAGATCAAATTTGCTTAGTTTACAAGTAAAAATTTGTTTTTCTGAATGCCAGTCCTGCAAACTCCATCTGATCCAAAAGACAAGCTCTATTTTTTGGTGCATGCTTCACCACCAGTAAAACACATTCCATATGACATAATTCTGCCCTCAGTTACTCCTGTGCAACTGCATAGTCTTCAATTTGGTCCTGCACCTGGAATTTTATTAACAAATCTGTTGATAATTTATGAGCAAGAATCAAATCCAGCTTCCTCTCCAAGAACTGTACTGGTTCTGCGGAGCTAACAGGAGTGACAAGAACAATACAAACTTGTTTGTTATAAGAATGCAGAGCTGTGAATTAATATCTAGGGGGACAGATCTCTTGATTAAGGTGCCATTTTTATATAGTTTCTTTAAATATCTTCTTGGGAAATCTGTTATCCCACTTTGGATACATCAGTGTTTCAGATCAAAGCTACGGAGTCTATATGTACACTTTTATTTTTAAGAGTTGTGCACAAGCATCAAGCAGAGAACATACATTCAGTTTAAATGGACCCTGTAGCAAGAGAAACAAAGGGCTCTATACCAGTCCTCGAGTCTCCCACTGCTATCACTGGCCTCTTGCCAGCACAAGGTTTGTGGCATTAGTCCCATTATGTGCTACAACAGGAATGTAACTGTTCCATGTGAAACAAACCAGAACACAGGTTGAAGCAAGCATGGGAGTAATTAAATATTGTTCACAATTTATTTGTTCTTCACTGGGCATTTCGATTAAAAACATGGCTAATGAGAGTTTTATAGTATATTTGGCCTCAAAGAAAGGAACCTCCATGAAGAATTCATGAGTAATGAAATATCTTTTAAAAAGATGAGGAGGGCCATTTCTTTCTGAAGGATTCCTTTAACACAAAACTGTGAGGCATGACCAGAGGAATGTTTGGGGGGGGTGAGGGAGTCCAGGCCAGCCCCACGCAAGACCGGCGCCAGGGTCTCTTGCGCCCTAGGCGCACGGCCATTTCGCCACACCCTACGCTGATCCTGCGGCTCCGGTGGAGCTGCCGCTGGCATTCCTGCGGAGGGTCCGTTGGTCCATGGCTCTGGTGGAGCTGCCGCAGGCATGCCTGCGGGAGGTCCAATGGAGCTGTGGGAGCAGCCGACCGTCCGCAGGCATGACTGAGGCAGTTCCACCAGAGCCACGGACCAATGGACCCTCTGCAGGCATGCCTGCGGCAGGTCAACCGGAGCCGCCTGCCACCCCCCCGGTAAAATGCCGCCCCCTCAATAATCTTGGCACTCTAGGCGATTGCCTAGGCTGCCTAAATGGTAGCGCCGGCCCTGGCCCCATGGGTGGCAGGAAGGAAGGGCCACCCAGAGCTGCTATGCCCACAGCTCTGGTCTACCTCTGCCCCATCCCCAGCTGCAGCTCCAAACTCAGCCATGGCCCTGGACTCCAGCTCAGCTCCCAACTGTGGTTCCCGCCATGGCTCTGTTCCCAGCCCTGGCTCCTGGCCCCGGTTCCTGATCGTGCCTCCCAGGGGGCAGGGACCAGGGTTTGGGTGGCTGGGTGGGAGCAACTGAAAAATTCTGGAACCACTGCTTTAAATTAACTCAAAGTTTCCAACTCTCACAATTTGATTATGAGCCTCACGGTATTTTGGCATTTTCCTTAAAGCCCCAGTACCTGGACTGTATGATTACTACAGAATCTCAACTTTCTTAAAAAGTAAGTTTATACCTCTCCTGGTTGCAGGAAAAAAATCTTGGGAACATGAACATTAATGCGTCTAAACCCAGAAGTTAAATAAAAAGAACTCCAAAAGTTATCACTTTAAAAAGATTTCAGGATTTTAAGTCAATCTCATGATTTTTGAGGGCATACTTCATGTTGTTTGAATGCTTGGGGTTGGCAGTACTGTTAACTCCTTTGGCTTGAAAATAAAACATTATGTTTATTTTCTTAAATCAAAAGAAAATAGTCCTCAAACTGCCCAGTAACCAATCTTTTAAAATTAACAGCAGCTCTATAGCATCACCACATGCCTGAAGATTTATAGTGTTGCCACTGTAAGCGGAAAGACACAGCAGCTTGTCAGCTTGGCAAAATGAGCCTACATAGCAAAACTGTCTTTCATTTATGTGCAGTTATTAGATGAGACTTAAAATACTGTGTGCAGCATTATGCTAGGGGGCAGGCTGAATCATTTTTGTTAAATACCTATGCCACTGGCCGGACAGTTAATTTTACAGTCAAATCTTGTACAGCCTATATCTCATTTTTGAATAACTGCAGTCGCCTGGGGAAATTCTTTGCTAGGCCATCTGCTCATTTTGCACAAATCATGCTTTCAAACCTTATGAAAAATTCTGTGCTGCCAATCATAACTCTCTGATGTCTATGCTAAACACTGTAACAGAATTTGAAACCTGCAGTATGAGGAGGTTAACTAACACCTGACTGGTAAAATATTTTTAAACATTGGTGGTAAAATGGGTCACTTCCTTGCACCTTAGCTAATGGACTCAAATAATGTAACAATTTATGCTCTTCATTTGTCATAGGTCAGGAAATTGTGGTATCACAGTCACAATTAAGGAGTAACATGATTAACATGCTTTCATCATGGGGCACTCTACCCCTAATTTGCCTGGAGGGGAATACTGTCCATCATTTCAAAAGAAATTCTTGGCGTTTCATTATTAGTTACTGATAAAATGAAGACAGTAAATAGCAGTGAAAATGGTCAGAAAGGACTTGTGAGGAGAGACTGAAAAAGTACAACTCAGCTAAGTGGGACAAAATAACAACTTCAGCTGGGTGAAATTTTCTGGACAAATAGATTATTTGCTGAAAATGCAGTTTTGAATCAACCAACACTATTTGCAGATAGGGGTCAAATTCAGCAAATACTTCTGTCTGGGGAAAAATAATGAAGGGAAAAAAAGGTTGAAAAACGTTAATATTTTTATTTTGAAATGTTTGTTTTTAAAGAGGAAAAATATGCCCAAAACAAAATGAAAAAAAAATTAGTTTTTAGGCAACCCCCAATTTTTTAAAAAAATTGGGATTCAGCCACCAAACAGGGAGGCTCAATTCTTGTAATAGTCTACAAATATTTGAAAGGTTTAAACCGAAAGGAGGGAAAGGAATTGTTTTGAATAGTACAAAGGAGTATAATAGGATGAAACCAAGAGAAGGTAACATGAGGTATCGGGAAGAATTTCTTGAGAGTGAAATATTCTAGGCTGTGAAACAGTCTCCCAGAGAAAGTGATGGGAGCCATATTGTTGAGACTTTTTAAAAACAGACTGGGAAAAGGCACTAGGAAGTGTACTGTAAAGAGAGAATGTGGAGAATTGTGGCAAGCAGGGAAGGGACTCCAGGAGCTATGAAATTCCTTGCTTCAACCCCTAACTTCTATGATTTAATGCAAAATTTTGCATTAGGAAATGGAGGCTTTCTAGATAAGGAGTTACTTCAACTCCACATGCTGGACTACAGCTTTTGGGACTCATGGACACATTTAGAGTCTGCAGACTGTGGCAGAGTACAGAAACCCCACACCAGGAGCACTGAAAGTTCCCTAGAAGTGGGGATGCCACTACCCAACACTGCTCACAATGAGCTTTTTTTAAAATGAAGTTTCTATCCCTTGTGATTGCAAAGATAACCTTCCCAATGCAAATCAACGTTGGGCTGTCAGACCCAGAAATGGCATCTCTACCTGACTTGTGAATGGCCCCAAATGTTAAAGGGACACTGCTTGATTTGTATAAAGTCAGTTTTTTGAGAAAGGACCTTTTAAATCAATATGTTCTGGACTCTCTATCAGCTTCCCTGTTTATATGCAGAAGGATGTTTAGGGCAGGCTTGGCAGGAATACTTCCAATGACTGGCCCACCTCTCGCTATTATTATTTATGTTGCATTGGCTCCCAATGGGCCCAATCACCTACCAGAGCCCTGGTGCACTACGCAAACAAAAACCATAGAGACAGTTCTTGCTCCAAAGAACTTATAATGTAAGATGAGAGGCAAGAAGTGGATACAACAGATGAAGAAGAACACCACAAGCAGACAGTTAGGACATGTCTGCACTTGCCATTTAAAGTGGAAATAGTCCTTTTTTTGTGCAAAAACCACGGCAGCATCTACACTTGCCATTGACTTTTTGGGGTGAAACTCAGAGGTTTTACCGCAAAAAGAACACGACCTCCACCAGAGGCGAACAGCTCTGACCAGTGATGCTTTTGCGGCGATATGCAAGTGAAGACACATTTTTCCTGTTTACGGAGCTTTTAGCCTCCACAGGATAACCCACAGTGCCTAGGTGACCACTCTGGCCAGCAGCATCCAGCCCTTCCCCTTGTAAAGCCCTGGGAACTTTGAAACTCCCCTTCCTGTTTTCTTGGCAAGTGCTCACTTATCTGGCCAGGTGACAATCCCCTGCTTGGAGCAATACTGAGCTACTAGAGCTGATCAGTGTTTGGGGAGAGGACGCTGTGCAGGGACTCAGGATGTCCCGCGATCACTCCCCCATCCCCTTCCCACAGGACCGACTGTCAAAGTGGAGAGAGCTGCACTGTGTGATAGTTGCCCTCAGTGCATGCTCTCATCCTGATGGAAGTGCTGCAAATCTAAACACTCTCTGACACCTGTGGAAGTAAGTAGACAAACCAGTGCTTTTCTTTCACCGGTTCACTATCATCATTGAAACTGACAGCGCAAAAACTCTGCAAGTGTAGACATAGCCTTAGATGACTAACACCATCATCCTTCTTTCTGTGCACGCACCTATTCGCTGCCTGTTCAGTTTCAGCTCTGCTGCTATTATTGGATAAATAATAAAACCACAAATGTTAAATTCTACAAAGGGTATGAACCATCAATGCACAAAACAAACAGAGAAAGAGATAAATGTTTTTTCTCTAATCTTTTTCCACTGTAGTAATAGTAAGAAGTTGCTTGTAAACCATAGCAGGTAAAACAATTGCAGATAGATGTGTGATTTCAACTCTGAAGACTACTGATGGCAATTTAATAGATGACTAGGTGTGCAAAGTGAGTGCTTAATTTGATCAACATAAGACTGGCCATACAAGGTCAGTCCAATGGTCTTGCCCCCTTATTCTGCCTTCCAACAGTGGCCAGTGCCAGCTGTTTCTGAGAAAATGAACAGAACAGGGCAATTATTTCCTATTGTCAAGTCCCAGCATCTGGCAGTCAGAGGCTTAGGGACACAGAGAGCATGGGGTTCTCTCTCTGACCATCTTCGCTAACAGCCATTGATGGACCTACCCTCGATGAACTTATCTAATTCTTTTTTGAACCCAGTTACATTTTGGCCTTCACAACATCTCCTGGCAATGAGTTCCACAGGTTGACTGTGTGTTGTGTGAAGTACTTCTTTATGTTTGTTTTAAACCTGCTGCCTATTAATTTCATAAGGTGGCCCCTGGTTCTTGTGTTATGTGAAGGGGTAAATAATATTTATTCACTTTCTCCACACCATTCATGGTTTTATAGACCTCTATCATATCCCCCCTTAGTTGTGAGCTCAGTCCTTGAGGGGGCCATTTAGGGAACTGGGGTTTAAAAAAAAAAAGTCTGGGAATTTGCCCTGCTTTGAGCAGTGGGTTGGTCTAGATGATCTCCTGAGGTCCCTTCCAACCCTGATATCCTATGATCTCATAAGAATCTCTTTTCCAAACCGAACCGTCTCAGACCTTTTAATCTCTTCATATGGAAGCTGTTTCATACCCCGATAACTTTTGCTGCCTTTCTCAGTACCATTTCCAATTGTAACATATCTTTTTTGAGATGAGGTGACCAGAACTTCACACAACATTCAAGGTGTGGGTGTACCCTGCATTTATATAACGGCATTATGATATTCACTGTCTTATTATCTAGCCCTTTCCTGGTGATTCTTAATATTCTGTTATCTGTTTCATCTGTTGCTGCACGCTGAACAGATGTTTTCAGAGAACTATCCACAATGACTGCAAGATCTCTTTCCTGAGCGGTAATCTAGACCCCATCATTTTTTAGGAGATCACTTTGCAACTCTTCGCAGTCTGCTTTGGACTTAACTATCTTGGGTAATTTTCTATATCTGCAAACTTTACCAGTTCTGTTTACCCCCTTTTCCATAGTATTTATGAATATGTTGAACAGCACTGGACCAAGTTTAGATCCTTGGAGGGCCTAACTATTTACCTTGTTCCATTCTGAAAACTGACCTTTTATTCCTACCCTTTGTTTCCTATCTTTTAACCAGTTACCGATATAGGAGAGGACCTTCTCTCTTATCCCATGACTGCCTACTCTGCCTAAGCATGCAATGTAGTTGTAGCTGTCTCAGTCCCATGATTGTAGAGAGACAAGGTGGGTGAGGCAATATCTTTTATTGGACCAACTTCTGTGGGTGAGAGAGACAAGCTTTCGTGCTACGCAGAGCTCTTCTTCAGGTCTGGGAAACTTACTCAGGCTATGTCTATATGAGCACTTTTGTCAGTAAAAGTTCTGCCAGTCAGGGGTGTGTGAAAAACAAAACAAAAACAAAACAAAAAAAAAACCCACCCCAGACCGACATAAGTTTCACTAATAAAAGCACTGGTGTGAAAAGCTATGTCAGCGGGAGACGCTTTCCTGCCAACATACCTACTGCCACTCATTCAGGGTGGCTTAATTATTCCAGCGAGAGAGCTCTCTCCCTTCGGCATAAAGCAGCTACACTGGAGACCTTACAGCAGCACAGCTGCAGTGGTACTCCTGTGCCACTGTAAGGTCTCTAGTGTAGACATGGCCCCAGAGTGTCCCAGCTAAACACAGGGTGGCACACATTGTTTAGCATAAGTAGTTAACACATATTTCAAGGGACCATTCAAGATGAAATGGCTGGTTAACATCCCTCCAGTCATAGGGAGGAAAAGAAGGGGGGGACTACAGCAATTAGGTGGTTTATTAGTGGTTCATAGATTTATTACAACAATCCATAACAGCCATAAATCCAGTGTCTCTATTCAGTCCATGACTGTTAATGTCTAGCAAACTTAGAAATTTAAGCTCCCAAAGTTGTCTTTTGACAATGCTTAAGAGTGTGTGGTGAGAGACCTGAATAGAGCATGTAAGCTATGCAACCACATGTCCAAATGGCATAATAACCATAGGGCAAATATAGTTTCCTTCATCATTACTTCTCACGTCCACTGTTTTGGAGCCTTGTTCTGCATTTTGGTCTCAAAAGATGTGTCAGAGTTCTGAAGATTCCACTTAAATACCACACTACAGACTGCACTTGCAGGAACTAGTTGGACCACTCCCTCCTGAATGTGGGTAAAAAGAAGGAAAAAGTAAAAGGAACTATGCTACAAAGGGGAACTGGAAGTGGTTCTTCAGAACTGAAAAATAAAATAAATAAAGATCAGATCCAAAATTAACAGCAGCAAATGAACCCAGTCTTAAGACATGAACAAATACATTAAGAGGAATGCACTAACTGGAGATTGGATAATCCAAACTTCACAGATGCCTCGATCTTTACAATGGACTGAGTCAAAAGTGTGGTGAAGTCTGAATCTGAATTTTGAGGCTGAAAGTACAAACATTATGGGCCTGATCCAAAGCCTAATGAAGTCAGTAGAAAGATTCCCATTACGTAGATTACCTCCTATGAGCTCTCATTCACCTCAAAAATCAAAGTCATCATGATTGTTAATTGTGGTTGTTATTGTTGTAGGCCACTCAGTGCCAGGATTCCAGAGAGAGGAGGTAGATTTTCTGCTACAAAGTCTAAAATGAAGTTTCCACCTCATCTATTTGTCATTTCTCTGCTGACAGCTTTTCAGCTGCCTTTGTAACTGTAAAATTAGTAAAAAGGCAAGGACTGCTTTAAAAACAAAACAACAACAAAAACCGGCGCCCCTCCTCCCCCAACCTGTACACTGAGGGGAGAAAAAAAGGTGGTTTGTACTTTTTATATTTGTGCTTGTTTTCTGATATTTTTTTTAAATTAAAGTCAAGGAAACAGGATTCTGCTCAATTTTTAAATATTTTAATATTAGAAATGAAGGCCTTGTCCAGCCTGTTTTTCCTTGGAAAAACTCTGGATGACTGGAGAAAGCAGTACATTTATGACATCAGCGCCAAACAAGTTTTATTCAGTGTGCTTAGAACAATTTTTTTTTTGGCATTTTATAGCCTATTTAATTGAGATGTCTGAATTAACAGCTGGGGCAAAAGTTCTCATTGTTAATATTAAACATTCACCTTCAATTAAGGGAGGAGCACATTCATATTTGAGACCTTTACCTAGTCCTCCAGCAACACCAGGGAACACCTAATGTTTTTAAAAGTACTATATTTATAAAAAGGAAACCATCAGGCAGCCTGATTTCCCTACGTTTGTATATAGATATACTGTAGTTGTTTACCAAAGGATTGCTGTGCCCTTCTGCAGCAATTCTCAGGGTAGCCTGTATGTCCTACAGTGTATTTGCAACTCTGCTCTCTTGCTCGTTGATTCACCGATTATGGATACCTTTGATCAGGTGACCTTAGCGCCCTCCCATCCAGGATCTTAGAACCTTCATGGCCACTTATGGCCCACAAAATTTGATTGTTATGGAGTGTATAGAGGTGCAACTAGTGTTACCCCCTGGCCAGTATTTGACTGGCCTGGACGGTTTTATTATGGATTTGCCAGTTGCCAGAAAAATAATTTAATTTTCCAGGTTTCTTTTATGTGGGTCTAAAGATTTGCATTATCATCACAATACACTGGGATATCTAATGTCAAAAGTTTCTGTGTCCAGCTAAAGATACTGCAGTGTTCCCAATTCCACAGTTTAAGCGACAACAGATCAAAACTGTTGAAAATACAGCAGCAGTCTGCCCATCAACATACAAGTACACCGCGCATGTATGAGAGAGGGTTTGAGTCACACAAGAGTGAGGAGATGTGAGAGGTTTTCAATTTTAGCTATATGTGGCCTCTCTCTAGATACTACAAATGGCTGTTGAAGCAAGGAAGTTGCAGAGTTGCCTTGTGGTTGGGTTTGTGATGGGCTTCTCTTGTGGGAGGAGGGCCAGTTTTTTTACATTTCAAAGGTGGTAACTATTGCCCTGGAAATACAGTCCACCCCTTCCCTGCTGCCACACCCTAAAAACAAGCAGTTTAGTGCCAGGATCTCCGAAAAGGATGTAGAGTCTGCTACAAAGTCCAAAATGAAGAAAGCTTCCTCCACAGGCAGAGTCTACCCTTCATTTCTCTGCTGACAGCTTTTCAGCTGCCTTTGTAACTAAATCATGTTACTGCAGCATGGGCAGTATCTCCTGTACTAGGCATGGGAAATACCACAGTAATATTATATAGTTATCAAAAGGTAGCACTGGAAAAATTGTAAGGGGTCCATTGTAAGCAAGCAGACAGCTTGCTTAGATACAGAATTCAGTTTAGGCCAGCTCAGAAAAGTAATAGTTCATCAACTTGTTTTTCTCTCCTCTTCCTCCCTTTACTGGGAAGCAAAGAGTGATTTCTTTTTTAAGTGAATGCATGTCAGCTAGATTCATGGCAGGCAGCAAGGCAGAAATGGAAGGGATTTAGTCTTCTTTTACTAAATTCTAATCTGTTACCCCTGTGTAAAACCATCCACAGCAACAGGGTTGCATAAGTGTCACTAACAGCCTGCAGAACCCTCCTTACCTGTGGCCAAGTGCAAGGAGAGAACCAAGCATGACATTTGGAGCCCAGGCTAAATTTGCTGGGATGGCATTTAAAAACAACAACAACAAAAACAACACATCTCTGTGTAGTAAACACAGCACATTCCACAGGGAGAATAAACAAAGCCCCACTGTTCCAGGCTCTGGGCGGGGACAAGGGGTGGGGGAGCAGGAGGGGATGAGGAGTGCATGCTCTGGGAGGAACTTTGGGGGCAGAGAGGGTGTGTGGGAAGGGGGCGGGGGTGGAGAGGTGAGGACTGTGGAGTGGGGCTGGGAATGAGGGGTTTAGGGTTTGGAAGAGGCTTGGAGCTGGGGCAGAAGGTTGGGATGTGGGGGGGTGAGGGCTCTGTCTGAGGGTGCGGGCTCTCGGGCGGGGCAGGACTGGAGATGAGTTTGGGGTGCAGGCAGGCTGCCCTAGGGATGGGGCCAGAGAGGACGACTCCCTCCAGCCCTCTCTCTGCTGGCAGCAGTGAGTTTTGGGGGAGAGGCCCCCACTTCTCCCCCACCCCGGTAGCACACTCACCCCTGCACCACTGTCACTGCACATGCTCCTAGGGCCCCTCTCAGGTCCAGGAAGCCCCCGCACCTCGCCGGTGGTGGGTGCCGTGGGGGATGGGGGCTGCCATCACATGTGCACCTCCTCCCCTGCTGCTGACCCTCACTGTAGCCTCACTGGGGGTGGCCATTGCCCACTGTGGGGCAGGAACGGTGACTGCAGGGGGGGGGAGCGCCTGTGCTGGTGGAGGGTCCCGCAGGAAAAGGGAAGGGTCTGAGGGGGAAGGGCAGGATAAGGGCAGCCTGCCCTCCACTAGTGGTTGAGGAGCACTAGGACTCTGTGGCAGCAGTTGATGCCAGGAGCAGAGCAGAGGCAGCATGGAGCTTCAGGAGAGAGGCAGGGATGCTTCTGGGGCCAGGGGACACTTGGGGGAAACATGTGGCGGGGGGAAGGTGGCAGGCTGAAATGCTGTCAAAAAAATTGGGAGGCCCTGGCCCTGTCTGAAAGGTATAAAAATGCATTCAACTATTCAAATGCAAATGCCAACCTGAATGCACTGACACACACAACAACACTCTTTTGCCTCTTACAAACCCATAAAGGAATGGTTTACTAAGTGTGGTGTGGCTAAAAATCGTTAGGCCTAAGTATGAGGGTGATACGCTGCAGGTTTTGTCCACCCGGTAACAGGTGATGCACCACTGACACAGACCCGCTGGGCCAATCAGAAAAATTATTGTGGTTGTAAATAGGTCAGAAGTAGAGTACACTAACAGAGATGGAGGAGTGGAGCAGGTTATTTTTCTGTGTGTGTTAGAAGATGAGAGAGCGACCACAGACTTCTCTCATTGAGGAGACCTGAAAAGAAGGCTCCGATACTTACTGCGGTAAATCACTATTTGTTCAGTAGACTGGTGCCCTTGAGAATCCAGATCAGATTCTCTCCTATCAACAGTCTTGAACCTTGCACCATTGTAACTTTCTCACATTAGGGTTTGGCTACACTTGCAGCTGTACAGCCCTGGGAGTTAAAGTTGTCTTCGCACAGCTGTGTAGGGAAAGCACTGCAGTGTGGCCACATTGACAGCTACCAGCGCTGCAGTGTGGCCACATTTGCAGCCGTGTTGGGAGTGGTGCATTATAGGCAGCTATCCCAGCGTTCAAGTGGCTGCAATGTGCTTTTCAAAAGAGGGGGGTGGGGTGGAGTGTGACGGGGAGAGAGAGTGTGTGTGTGTGGATTTTTGGAGCCCACATCGTCTCAGCTTGCAAATTCAGACCACTTCCCCCATCCCTCTCTCATTCACTCTTTAATGCAAATAGCCTTCAGACCAGATAAGCAGCTGCTCCAATGGACTCCCTCTCCCCCGCCCGCCCGTTTCTCTCCTCAAGCAAACACTAGCTGTGGACATTCCCTGCCTGCCTCTGCTCCAGCAAACAGTAGCTGTGTTTGTTTTTTAGATAAGCAGCTCCTGGAGCCCCAGTTCACAACAAAACAAAGAGAGTTCTTTAGTTAAAGGCATTATGGGAAAATTCCAGAGGTCAGTTACAGAGTAGTAAGATTAATCGCTGTTTACACTGGCACTCCAGCGCTGTTCTCTTTATTCTTCTCGTCCATGTGGAGTACAACCAGTGCTCTAGCCAGGGAGATACAGCCCTGTATGTGCCTTGCCAGTGTGGACAGGGAGTAAGTTGCAGCGCTGTAAAGCCACCACCAGCACTGCAACTCTTCAGTGTAGCCAAGGCCTTAGTCAAAGAGACCCACACACAGCTCCTGTCAATGCCAGTCAAGGATGCTGGTGCTCTCTAGTTAGAGAAAGGACTGCTGAAGAGCTACATGCCTCCCTGTCTCCAGAAGTTGAGGGCACTGCCTTCTGCATTGCTACAAGCCCTTGCAGCCTGGGGAGCATTGGCTCCAAACTCTGACCCCCCATTATGTGGCAATGGGATATACCTCATCCTCACTGTCTCTGTGCATGTCCTCGGTTTGCCACCAGCAGAACTTCATCAAATGGGTTTGCTATATTACTATTCAATATTCATATTGTAGTGGGTCTCAGTCAGGTCATGGCATAACTGTGCTAAACAATGTACAAACATAACAATTGACAGGTACAGTCAATCGGTGATTTTATGACAGAAAATTGACACAAATTAACATCTTTGTGTCCCAACCTGCTGATGTTTCCCCATGTTGCAGAGTTATCACACTGACTGTCTCTAATGAAAAGAGCCTAGGAGAGTCTCTGAGGATGCCCTAAATCTAGTAAGAAACTGAAATATTTCAAAGGATTAATGATTTTGTATTCACCAGAAACAAGCATGAAGATTTTCAGATCAAGAAGAAAGGGTATGGTTTGTATAAAATATAGTGAGAACCACACAAGCTCACACTGAGAATCCACAAATCCTTTAAGCCAGCCTTCTCCAAGCAGATCCACTAGTTTCTTCATTCATGTTTCTGATGTCAGGTGGCAGTATGCTTAGCCATTCAACTCTTACCTTGTTAGATTACCTTCCGGCCCACTGTTCAAATATTGTTCATTGTACAGTGAGGTACAGAGTTTTTTTAATTGTGTAAGTTCATCTATTTGCAGATTCTCAGTTTAGTAATTAGCCGTGTGAATTACTAAAGTTTTGCTGCAATGCAGTTTTAAAGCAGCCATGCATTTCACTAGCCCAGGGTTGGCAACCTTTCAGAAGTGCTGTGCCGAATCTTCATTTATTCACTCTAATTTAAGGTTTCACATGCCAATAATACATTTTAACATTTTTAGAAGGACTCTTTCTAAAAATCTATAATACATAACTAAACTATTGTTGTATGTAAAGTAAACAAGGCTTTTAAAATGTTTAAGAAGCTTCATTTAAAATTAAATTAAAATGCAGAGCCCCCCGGACTCGTAGCCAGGACCCAGGCAGTGTGAGTGCCACTGCAAATCAGCTTGCATGCCGCCTTCGGCACCCGCACCATAGGTTGCCTACCCCTGCACTAGCCTTAGACATTCAGTAATGGAAGAGTTGTTTGGTTTTTGTTTATTGTCCCAGGTGGAAGGACATCCTTAAGAGCCTAGACTACAGTGAAACTCTTATTGGATACACTTAGCTGTGCTGTATAGGTCAGATCTGCCTACTGTGAATCAAGGCTTCATGGGAGTCTTCAAACTGACTCTCTACAAGCTTTAGAGAGCGTTCTTTCAACTTTGATCAGGAGTGCAAAGGAGCAAAGATCCAAGTTGTTGTCAGCATGATTAGGATAGGACACCCATGAATCACTGCACAACTGGTTTTGTAGACAATAAGTCTAGTCAAAGAAATCTGATTTCATTCTGTGATGAGATTACATCTAGTTACCTGTATCAAAAACTTGTAATGTACTTAGATTTTTATAAGATGTTTGACTTAGTACTGCGCAGCATTCTGATTAAAAAATTGGCAGCATACAATATCAACGAAGTACACTTTATGTGGATTAAGAACTAGCTAATTGACAGCTCTCAGACAGTAGTCCTCAAGGGAATCGACAATGAATGGGGGTGTTTTAGCAGGGTTCCACAGGGAACTGTACTAAGCCTGAAGCTATTCAACATTTTCATCAATGATGTGGAAGTAAATATATAACCATTGCTGATAAAATTGGTAGATGACACAAAGATTAGCAGAGTGGTAAAATAATGATGAGAACTGAGTCGTCATACAGAGTAATCTGGATCACTTGGAAACCTGGGACCATTCAAACAAAATGCGTTTTCATACAGCCAAATGCCAACTTCTTCATCTAGGAACAAGGAACGCAGGCTATACCTACAGAATGTGGGGAACTGTATTCTGGAAAGCAAGGACTTTTTAGGAGTCACAGTGGACAAGCAACTCAATATGAGCTGCCAATGTGATGCTGTGGCAAAAAGAGCTACTGTTATCCTTAGCCCGCGTCCAGACTAAACCGCGGCATCGGCGGGTTAAAATCGATTGCTCGGGGATCGATATATCGCGTCTAGTCTGGACGCGATGTATCGATCCCCGAGCGCGCTTACATCGATTCCGGAACTCCATCAACCCGAACGGAGTTCCGGAATCGACACGGAGAGTCGCGGACATCGATGCCGCGCCGTCCAGACGGGTGAGTACCTTGATTTTAGAAATTCAACTTCAGCTACATTATTCACGTAGCTGAAGTTGCGTATCTAAAATTGATTTTAATACCCTAGTCTGGACGTGGCCTTAGATGCATAAAGAGGGGAATAGTGCGTAGGAGCAGGGAGCTGATTTTACCTCTCTATACGGCACTGGTGAGATCAATACTGGAATACTCCTGTGGAGAAAGAGGGAGCTCTCTGTACTATTTTTTATTAATCATATATACCTCAAATTACCTAAGTTGATATTATTCTGTATGCCTGAATGGAGTTACCGCAAAAGGAGGCTGCTAGGGGGCAACAAACAGGAAATACAGTAGAACAATGATGGATATTAAATGCGTCCAACACGAATACCAAGGGACCTTAAGGAAACAGTGGGAGCCATTAATTTGAAAATGCCCACCTACCAGGTTCCAGCCTAATTAGCAGGATCTTTTTCCCCTAGGCCTGAGCCTAAGATCAAGACGAAACTAAACCATTAAAAATCCTGCCTAGAGAGGAAGGGGATGGGGAGTCAGCAGACATTGCTGGCAGTGAGTCTCTAGTGTCAAGGAAAATGGTAGAGACTCCATCTCCTAATGTTTTCAGATGAAGACTAGATGCCTCTTTGGATGGAATGATTTAATCAGAATTGAGTGATGGGCTCAATACAGAGTTGTAATTTAATGGCCAATGACACAGGTCAGACTACATGATCTAATGGCCTATTCTGGCCTTAAACGCTATGAATTTATGAACTTGGAGGAGCCTTTGAGGCAGAACTCCCCTTTCACGCTAGATCTTGGCTGAGACTCACTGGTGGGATAGCATATGGAAAGTTTGCATGCTACTGCTTGTGTGCAGCAGACTTCAGTTTTCAGGGTTATCAATCTATTACTGTTCTGGAGGGCTAAAACCATGTGAATTTTTAAAAATGTACAATGCAAATTATATGTAAATATTTCTCTCTTCTGCCAGGATCGACTTGTCTTATCAACATGCATCATCGTATGAGCAAACAATATACATACAGCACTGAGCACTTTGTATCAACACAAGCCCAATACCCATGGTTTTCAAATTAAATACAAAAAAAGAACAGACTTTGTTCTATTTTCTACTATAAAGAAGCTAATTTAAAAACACCCCAACCCCCACCCAACAAAGAAACAAAATAAAAATAAAATAGGCTACCATCATGTACTCATAATGGCCCTAATTTGCAGAAGTGTCCCCTAATACTGGATTTCTCACTTTTTAGGTGATGAATATCCATAATTCCCATATGAAGATCAGGCCTTCGCTGTCTCAAGCTGCATACCCCAAAAGTGAGGCACCCAGTCTCAAGGGAAACTTGAAAATCTCAAGTATCAGAGGGGTAGCCATGTTAGTCTGGATCTGTAAAAGCAGCTTTTACTGAAAATCTGTTTTTGAAAATCTCAGCCAATGGATATTTTAATAAATCCAGTACCTGACGCTGATCAGCAGACAAAAAGTGGGGCGGGGAGGGAAGGAAGCTGTGTTGCAGCATTTAAAGAGCAATGAACTAATTTAACTGCTGTTACATTAACAGTTTAGGGAACTCAAGATGCAAAATCAGTGAACGTTTCAGTTGGTTGCACACAAGCCTAACCTGCAATCATTACCCAAATAACGTACTTTCAGGCATGTGAGTTACAGTAAACATGTCTAAAAAGGGATGAAAAGGAACCTTTCCAATGCTCTGGGGTCAACCAAATGATTTTGCGGTTGTTTGTTTTGGCCTCAGCTTTATACAAAACTGTGAACATCTGTATAAACCACTTGCTGAGGGCGACACACTAGACTATGCAACTTAAACCAAAGTAACCAGCTTTCCAAAGTACCATTTGGAAACATAATTACTGACGAAGTGGGTATTCACCCAGGAAAGCTTATGCTCTAATATGTCTGTTAGTCTATAAGGTTCCACAGGACTCTTTGTTGCTTTTTGTAGAGGTAGAGGGGAAGGAGAATGTAAAACTTTATCTGCAACCGATTGCTCAGGGATTTGTATCCACTGATGCATTCTAATGGGTTTCCTGCTCTAAGACCTTCCACTCAGGTAGAGGTGCCAATACATACAGAATTTCATGATGTTCCTTACCTCAGGATGAAGGGAAGAAATTGATCGGTTAACATTTAAGACATTTGCTGTGTTGTCGAAACCCCCAACCAATACAAACAGTGTACAATTTTAAAATGGGTGGTGTCAGGGCTCCTTTGTCCAAATCCCAGAATTAAATGCTTTGTTAAAATTCAGCCTGCCACCAATCCGCAACAATGGGATTTTACAAACAGCAGAAGGTTGGAAAAAACAGTAGAAAAAGTAAAGCTGAAGAGAGATTCTGACTCATTTTAAGTGCCTAAATTGGCTCTATGGCAAAACTTACTATTGACGGAAGCAGGGGAGGTAGAAATTATATTAAGTAGAACTTGTATTATGTATCTTTGAGTAGCTAAGTAGCTCAGATATCTTGGTGATAGGAACCATAGAAATACCCACGCATAATTGACAACATAGCTACGCTGCAAATTTCATAGGCATTCTCCAGTGTCACACACAAAGCAGTCATTAACCTAGAATAATCTATGGTGTCACCTGAATGGGATGCAGAGCACACTGTAACAGGAAGGCAAAAAATGCTTAGCTGTCATGACGCACAAAGCTTTAAGATCTTCATTCTGGCTCCTCAAATAGGGGAGATGCAGGCCTTCAAAAAAGGCATCTTCTTCCAGTAGAAATTCTCTCTGCGCATCCAAAAGATGCCAAGTCATCTGCTAAACATGAGTTCACAGGACAATACTGTGTTCAAAAGGGCTAATGTGATCCTTGGATCTATACACAGATGAATCTCAAGTAAGATGAAGGAGGTTAGATTACCTCTGCCTTTGGCAATTGTGTGACCACTGCTGGAATATTGTGTCCTGTTCTGGTGTCCACAATTCAAGAAGGATGTTGATAAAGTGGAGACCAGTCAGAGAAGAGCCACCAGAAGGATTAAAGAATTGGAATGCATGCCTTACAGTGAAAGTCAAGCAGCTCAGTCTAGTTAGCTTATCAAAGAGAAAATTAAAGAGTGACTTGATCACAGTCTGTAAGTACATATACGGGGAACAGAAATATGATAATAGAGGGTTTTTCAATTTAGCAGAGAAAGAGAAATAACAAGAACCAACAGCTGGAAGTTGAAACTAGACACAGTCAGACTGGAAATAAGTCACATTTAACAACAGTGAGGGCAATTAACCTTTAGAACAATTTACCGAAGGTGATGGTAGATTCTCCATCACTAGAAATTTTTAAATCAAGGTTGAATGTTTTGCTAAAAGATATGCTCTAGCACAAGCACAGCTACTGGATTTGAAGCAGGAATTAATACAAGAAAATCTTGCAACCCATGTTACACAGGTGGTCAGACTAGACGAGCACAACAGTCCCTATGGGCCTTAATATCTAGGAATCTCCCCATCTGAGATGGAGGGGGAAAAAATCCAGGCTGGGTGACCTCCTACACACAGCAAATGATAATCTGTAGCCACCTTTCTGATAAGTGCTGACACTGGATGTAAGACTACCTTTTCTTTATCAAGGACTGAAAATAAAGAGAAACAGAAGATGGATGCTACCCTTCTGGCAGACGTGACAGTCACTAGAAAAACAACTTTCAAGGACAAATAGAGTGATGTGTTGGCTAAAAAAAAGCCTCACTCATAGAGTCTCTTAAATTATATTACCGATCTGTACCATGGTAAATCAAGTCCTTAATCCTTGCATTGCTGCCTACTCTAAGGAAGTGATCAGCCAAATAATGGGAAACACAAAGCTACAACCAGCTGAAGAAAGGCCAACCACCAGGTTATGAAGGACTTCCATGATAAAATGAATTCAGAGAAGAAATGGTCCATGCCCTCCAGTCCACGTTAAATGCTTTAGATGCTCATGCATTCACCATATCAAAACCTTCTCTTGATAGCTCATGGTTCTTCATCAAGTCTGGCTCATGAGGCAGTTCAATTGCTCAAGAAACATGTAAGGCAGTGGTCATCGGTAAGGCTACATTTTAGTCATTGGTATTTTTAGTAAAAGTCATGGACAGGTCACAGGCAGTAAACAAAAATTCATGGGCCGTGACCTGCCCATGAGTTTTACTTAAAGTACCGATGACTAAACCTTGGGGGAGAAGAGGGCTGCCCTGGGGCTCTGCAGGTGCTGGGGAGGGCAGCTTGCGTTCTGGGAGGGTGGGTGCCCCAGGACCCCTGCTGGTGCTGGGGGGGGGGGGCGGGGAATTGGCAGGGCTGGCAGGCTTCCTAGCTAGTGCTGCGCCTCCCTCTCCTCCCCTCCTCCAAGCAGCAAAATTTGGATGTGAGGGGGCAGGGTATTGGGGCATGAGACATGGTGAGGCAGGCTCTGGGCGGCGCTTACCTGGGGGGGCTCCCCGGAAGCAGCAATATCCCCCTCACTCAGCTGCTAAGTGGAGGCATGGCCAGGCAGCTCTGTGCACTGCCTCCGCCCAAGGCACCACCACCCCTGCAGCTGCCATTGGTTGGGAGGTGGCTAACGGGAGCTGCAAGGGCAGTGCCTGCAGGCAGAGGCAGCACACAGAGCTGCCTGGACACGCCTCCATCTAGCAGCTGAGTGAGGGGGATGTTGCTGCTGCTGCTTCCAGGGAGCCCCCCAGGTAAGCACTGCCCAGAGCCTGATTCACCACGTCTCATACCCCAACCCCCTGCCCCCTCCCACACCCATACTCACCCTGAGCCAGCCACACTGGCCACTGAAAAAGTCATAGAGACCACAGAAAGTCACAGAATCCGTGACTTCAGCGACCTTTGTGACAAACTTGCAGCCTTAATCATTAGTAATTTTATTGGTAAGCCTTGAGAATGTCTGTTACATTCCTCTAGTTGCAACCTGCATTGCTAAACTGCTATGTCCCCTTACCTGTCCAGCCTCGCATGCCTTTTACATTGCTTTGCTAATGAATAGCAACCACTCCTGGTTCTGCTCACTCATAGCCACTAGCACGTACACTCCCAGCTGAATATGTGAATGCTCTCCCAGCCATCCATGTATAGATACAGGGAGATGCCTGCATATCCTTTAGTCCCAGTCTTGTCCCCCAGAAATGTGCATCTTGTACTATTCTGTAGCCCAGTGGCCAGTACAAGCTCATAAATAATCCGCCATTCCAACAATGGGTAATGAATATGCACCAGCCCAGTTGACATGAGTAGATATTTCCCAAACACTTCAAAAACACACACACTGGTTTACATAAAAACAACAACAAAACAAGTTTTTTAACTAGAGAAAGATAAATTTTATGTGGTTATAAGCAGTAAGACATAAAAGTTAGAATTTGTTAAAAAAAAAAAAAAAAGAAAAAGATAAAACCACAAGCTAATGCCTAAACTTTACCAAGCTAAATAAGATTTGAAGCAAATATCGTCATGACACCAGATACTTCAGGCAATTCACAGTTCACAGGCTGGATTTCCTTTCAGCCTGGGATCATTCCCCTTAGTTCAGTGTTCTTCAGGTATTCACCTTCTCTCTCTGTGCTCAGAATATCAATAGAGAGGAGAGGAGGTTAGAGGCATTTTCCTCCCCTTCTTATAACCCAACCCTTTTGTTCTGGAAAAATCCTTTCTGGGTCATGTGGACAAGCAGTTCGTTTCATGCCATACATGAGCTCCAAACTGTCTTTCAGATGAATTGTAAATTTCTTGTTTACAACTCCCCTGCTGGTGAATTTCCGATTAAGAAGATAATGGCTCTTTAGCACTTTGCTGGCATGCCAATGTGTGTTTGTCTCTGAGGAATTGATTTACTGGTGTTACCCAGAATTACAACGTATTTCAGTAACAATCATACAGCAAAATCTCAATTTCACATGCAGTGTTGTTTCACACATTTCAACAGGATAATGATGATATTCAGCATATTATGAGTTTTCAAATACTTCACAAGATATAATTTGTACAAAATATGACCATATAAAAGTCGTGAACATGGGGTACTGGTGTCACATGGGGTACAGGGTGTCAAAATATCCCAAGAAGTCTGAAAGCCATGAGAATGCCAAGGACTTGTCCCTCCTGATTTACTCCTGATCTTGATGAATGAGGACAATGATTAGCTCAGGTTGAGGATCCTGCTAACAGATGCTATTCTATTTGTATTTCCTAAGCACCAATAGCATGTCCAGATTTGTTTACAATCTAAAAGACAAACACCGAATCATAGAAGTATAGAATTGGAAGGGACCTTGACAGGTCATCAGATGAGGCAGCACTGGGAGACTCAGAGAAGAACTAGTAATGTGGTTTGTTTGTACAGGTGGGAGGGCAGTGGTGATATTTTGCTGCAGGATACAGAGTGTGCACCCTTATGGAAGAAACAGATTCCTCAGAAGGGAATTAAGTTAAGAGAAGTTACACTGGGCCCCAAATTTCAATTAGATCCTCTAGGAACTCTCTAAAGTAAAACAAACAACAACCAAGTTGTTCCAAGTGAAGGGGCAGCATGGATAAAAGCATGAACATAAGAGTAGGACTAGAAACTAAAGCATATGTTTGGAGATCAGGATACCTACAGCATTACAGCCTCACCTTGCTGTTCATCTTAAAAGGTCCTTTGCAGGAAGACCCTTGTTGTCAAAGAGAACCAAGAACAGCTGGGAGTAGGAGTCTGAGTCATTCATTTCACTGTGCAACTGCTGAGAGCAGTGCACATAAAAAGGTTTGTAACTAAGCTGTCTGATTTTGTGACTACATAACCATTGTTGTGAGTGCTTTCTCAGCACAACTAGTTCAAGAGCTCTCATTTAGGTTATGCTGATGTGCCTCCAATAGCAAAAGGGTTCTAGCTCCTACTCATCTCCCCAGCCAAGTGTGCATTGTTGTCACAAAATGATTCCGGCAGTGGACCTCTCCAGCTAAGATTGCCTTTCTTTCTTACTAGCTGAGTGATGGCTGTGCAGACTTGGGACTGACACCTCATCTTCTAATTGGCTCATATGGAAGATGGCTATACCTTGTAAGCTCATGAACTACACACAAGTGCATCTGTACTACAATGCCAAGCTCCAAGAGCTTCCTCCACATCTTCTGTTTTAGCAGTTTGCTCTCTGAAATAACTATAATACTATGCAAAGTTGTTAACACTTTCCATCGGAGGATCTCAACCACTTCACATCTATTAATTTTAACAACCACTATGATGCAACTGAGGCACAAAGGGATTAAATGACAACTTGCTCAAAGTCTAAAAATTATGAGTGAGTAACAAAAGCTAGGAAAAAAACCTTACAGTCTTAACTCTCAGTCTCATCCTCTAAATGACTAGACAGCATTCTCTCCAAATGTTAAAATGACAGAATGTTAACTAAATGAAAACAGAAATGTGCTACACCTCTGATCTAGAGAGTGCAACATGCTGGCCATTAAAAAACCTTTACCTTTTTCCAAAGATGTGTTAGAACATGAGAATTGAAAAAAAACAGCAGCAGTAGCAGCCTTATTACTTGTGCACAAAAAGTTGTATGCCATCTAAGATTTCATCTCTTACCAGAAGAGTATAAATACTGCTTTTAGGATTCCACTGTCAAACTAAAAAGAATCTTCTGCATGAGAGTCACAGCACTCAGTTTTCCAAGATGCCCAGTGATGTACAGCACATACCTGGGAGCAGAAAGCTGTTTCAAAATTCAGATTATCCTTTGAGGCAATTAGGACACACTGAAAATTTGTGCTCTAAGGTCCATCCTTACTACCTGTTAATGTAGGATGTACAAAGGGTTAAGATGTGCACCCTCAATTGTTACTTGCTGCCCTTTCTGCTCAGCTTTTGCAGTGAATAGTTTTATAAACTGTATGTGATGAAACAGGCTGGAACAAAGTCAGGAGAATAAAGACAGTATTTCAACCCTAGCTTTCAGTGTTTTCAGTTTTAATACAGTCCCTACTGAAAAATATATACACGCAGTTACACATAAAAACTGTAAAAATAAAAAAAATTCTATTCATTACATGATGAGTTGCTATTTTTCCACCCATAAGACCCTGCCTCGTTCAGTGCACAGAACTGGTGCTCTGGGGGCAGAATTAAGGTTAAACTGACAACTGTAAATGCAGCATGTCCTAATTTTTGAGTGCTTAACTTTGCAACCTAAAATAACATTATTTTAACAGTTTTTGTGTATGTCTGAATACACATATCTCCAGAAACTCACACACAAAATGTGCATTTAACACACAGGTTAAACCAAAGAACAACACTGCCGACATTCAATCAGCTACAACTATCATCCTGCTGTACACAATCTCTCATAGACCCATAAGGATACATTGCAGAACACACAAACTTGTAATTAGAAAAGTAAAGTCCAAATTCACTGAAATCAGTGTTGCTGTGCCAATTGACACTAAGAGAAATTAGCCATATATAAATCAGATCCTTCTTTGAACTGATACCATATACCATCTTTCCCTTTATCTTTCTAAATGTTAGATTTCAGTTCCTAACTCATAGAAAATGATACCTTGAACTGTAGACACTGACAGCACCCAACAGGCCTTTATACTCTTTGCTTAACAAGGAAAAAGTGCAGTTTTTTCTTTCTTTTTTTAATAAATAGTACAGTGGCACTGCCTGCTACCAAAGAGATAAACACACTTAGTAGCAGACATGGGACTCTCACTTTTGGGACTAGTGACAAGTAAACAGATCCCAAAGGTAGACTTTGTTTCTAGGTGTGAGGATGCCGTGCTCATGTGGCTGTGTGCATAACAGCTTTGCACAGTGTAGAACTGTGCAGAGAATGGATGGATCAAGGCATTCTTAAGAGAGTGTTCCATTTTCCTTGCAAGGTTCCCTCATAACTGGTGTAAAACCCAACCAGAAATAAATCACAAACAGAAAGAAATTTTAAGCCCACCCACAACATTTCAGAGATTTGAGAGCTCTCAAAGGGACATCATCAACTTGAAATCTAGTCACTTTTCAAAAATGAGTTTCAAGTCGCTAAGTCACCTGCCACTGAGCCTTGCTGCCAGATTTTCTAGTTTACTGTGCTTTTAAAATGGTTTTTCCTTCCTCTAACAGTGTGAATTACACAAACAACAGAAGAAACTGATTAACTGATCATAGAGAGTGACTCAGACTATAGCAGCACTTTGTCAAAGGAAACAAACCAGGGCAGAAAAAATTCGCCCGTAAGCTCTTTCACTTACAGGAATCTTAAGTGTGTCTTGCAACAACAGCAGGTAAGCATGAAGCAATATTATTTTTAAACTCATGGCTTCCTTTTAATGAACATTTAGCCTAGTGCAGGGGTTCTCATGACAAATTTTTGGTGGCCTCAGAGTGCAGCCACCAACTTTTGCTGGTGGCTGCTCTGACAATTTTTCCTAAAATAATTAACTTTAGGAAATACAAATAAATATGCACATCAAAATCACTGTAATTTATTTATTGCTAGCTAGTAAGTCTGCTGCTGTAACAAGTGATATTAGTATGTTAATATTTTTCACAGCCTCCCAGCTAGCTTCTAAGTCTGCTGTGAAACGTGATATTAACAAACATAGAAGTATCACGTTTCACAGCAAACTTACTTAGCTCTGGCAATCCTGGGGACAAATTAAACCCTGGATGGGGAGGTGGATAGATAGGCAGCAGGGAGCAGGAGTAATGAGGGGTGGGAGAGGCAACGGGGAGCTAGAGCCAGAGCCTAAAGCCTGGGGACGGCGCCCCAGGAAGGAATTTGAAGTCCCGGGGTCGGGGCCAGAGCCCGAAACCCCACGACCAGGGCACAGGGACGGAGTGCGAAGCCTGAAGCCCCGTGGCCAGAGCCTGCCACCCCAGGGCCGAAGCCTGAGCCCCGCCCGGGAAGGTGGGGAACTCATAGGCTGCCTGCTCCTCCAGTGTTGTGCCCCAGGTGTCTCCAGAGGGGGGCAGGGCCCAACCCCTGTTGGCAGCCCCAGCAACCAGCACCAAGGCGGCACATCCAGGAGAAACAGGAAGGCAGAGGGGCAGCTGTCTTCCCCCCTCCAATCACTGCCCATGAGACTGTGGCCACACGCAGCCATGGTGGCAGCATTTGAGAAATGCTGGCCTAGTGGCTGATAAAACCATTGCAAGGCTGATAAAACCATTGCAAAGCTGGTCTAGTTAGGGCCTGGATGCTCCAAAGAACTCACACCTGGGTGGAACCCCAGTAACTTCAGTGGGGCTCTCATGAGCATTGGCACGTGTCCACAGGCAGCTCCTTGCAGGGTCAGGGCCTAAAAGACCTTAAAAAATTGGCAATGGCACTTCATAACATATAAGCCAAAATGATTTTTATGATTTAATGGATCCATACAGTAACACACTTGCATGTGCGTATGCATCTATGTGTGGGCGTGCTTGTGCATGTCTTAATAGACTGAAGTGTTGCTGTAGTTAAATAGCATCAGAGTTTCCATAATAGAACAGTATTTTTTCAAAGGTATGTAACTCAGCTAAGTGAGTTTCAATTTGTTCAAGGAAAGTGCATTTCTCATTAACACTAGATAGAGAAGATTATGAGTTAATAAGCAAGAGAGGCAGCTTACAGCTCCAATTTAATGCAACAGCTACAGGTCAGAGACCCTACCACAGAGAAGTAATTAACTACTCTTTCTGGGTCTCGAGGCACTAGAGCAAGGGATCCAGAAAAAAAGAAGCAGATGAAATAAAAATAAAGACCACATACAAACAAGTCTCACATGAAAACATCAATAGCCAAGACTTTGAAGCCTTTTCCATACATAACAGTTGCTGCATCGTCATTAGATTTTGTAATTATTACTGATAAAAATGGACTCTTTCGTCTTTTCTCCTTCAAATCCTCTTCAAAACCCTCTTCCTTCAGCTTGCCTTCCATAATTCATCTCCACTTAGAACCCATCTGCTCATTTCCTCCCTCCCCACCCAGTATACAATTCAAAATAAACACAAAGAAGAAGAAATTTATTCTATGTGAATCCTTTGTAGATAATGCTTATGCTAGAGCAGCTTCCCCATCTCCCTGTTTTCTGTGGTCTCCTCTCTTCCTTAGTCTGCTGTCATTCTTCTCGGGTTTCTGGCAAACAGAGTGGGCGAATGATTAAAATCCGAGATTGGGACTCTGGCGCTCTGGTTTCTAATCCAGCTCTAACTCAGAAGACAGTGTTAAATTAGGAAGGTCATTCTTTGCTTTACATTTCCCCATCTTCAGAATAGGAGTAACACTTACTTAACCTCCCAGGGAGGATGAGAGAATCAAATCAGTTAGGCCCTGATCCCGCAATCAGATCCTTGTAAGTGGACCTTTGGCTACAACGCAGTTCTGCACCAGCATAAGGATCTGCCCCTGCAGATCTTACTGCAGAATCAGTGGATACATGTACACAGGGATTAAAGACAGGGCTGGCGGGGGAAAAAAAACAACCTGAGATCACGGTTGGCAGTACTTCGGCGGCAGCTCCACTGCGTTGCTTTCTTCTTCGGCAGCAGGTCCTTGCCTCCGAGAGGGACTGAGGGACCCGCCGCCGAATTGCCATTGGAGAGCCAGATGTGCCACCCCTTCCTGTTTGCCGCCCGAAGCACCTGCTTGCTGCACTGGTGCCTGGAGCCAACCCTGATTAAAGACCCGCAGCATGGCCGCGGTTGGCCTGGGTCAGCTAACTTGGGTTTGCACGCCTCCGGTACGCAGGGCTAAAAATTACTGTGTAGATATTCAGGCTTCGGCTGAAGTCCAAGCTATGGGACCTCCACCCTTGCAGAATCCCAGAGCTCAGACTCCAGCCGGAGTCTGAACATCTACACCCAGGGTGGCCAATTTGTTAATAGTTAATATGCGGCTCCTTGTATAGGCACCGACTCTGGGGCTGGAGCTACAGGCGCCAACTTTCCAATATGCCAGGTGTGCTCACTGCTCAACCCCGGCTCTGCCACAGGCCCTGCCCCCACTCCACCCCTTCCCTCCCCTTTCCCTGAGCCTGCAGTGCCCTCGCTTCTCCCCCCTCCACCCCAGAGCCTCCTGCATGTTACAAAACAGCTGACCGGAAGGTGCAGGGAGGGAGGGGGGGCTGACGGTGGGTGGGAGGTGCTGGGAGCAGGGGGAGGGGAGGGCTGCTGACGTATTACTGTGGCTCTTTGACAATGTACATTGTTAAATTCTGGCTCCTTCTCAGGCTCAGGTTGGCCACTCTTGGTCTACACAGTGATTTTTCAGCTCAAAGCCTGAGCCCCATGAGCTAACCTGAGCCAGGTGCAGGTTTTTTATCCCTGTGTAGACATATACTGGGTGTTTGTGCCACTGCAGATGGTGCAGAACATGCAGATGGTACGGTAGACACTTGAACTGCAAAGTACCATGCCCATCACGGGTTTGGTATGAACAACAGTTATAGTTGTCATAATAAAAAAGCAAATAAAGAGTTGTAATCAGGAAACTCTAAGACAAAAAATAGGTATCATGGTGAGTGCATGTTGGAGGGAAGGAGAATCTTTCTTGTTAGTCACTTTTCCTTGTTAGTCAGTCCTCTACACTGCTATGTTTACCTGCTAGTCAAGCTAAATATAATCTGAGTAGGAGTAAATCAAGCATGTAAAAAAATGTGTCAGTCAAAGTCAGACCAATTTGAAAAATGAAAATCAAATGTGAAATATGAATACCAAATATGAGAATACCAGGTTCTTGCAAATTTCACAGATACAGACAAATTTTATGGATTACCACATGATGACTGCAAGAGTACAATTCAGAAAGCTGTTACAATCATCTCGATCCCTGAGCAGTTTGATATGATAATGCAGAGATTTCAGAAAATCAAAACATTTTTCCATCTGATAACCATATGTGTATATGTCCAGGTGCCACCAACACACACTGACAGGTTGTCTTTGTTGACTTGTCAGACAGGATAAGTGTCTGTGATGGGGTATAGAAACCCCACGCCATGCTGAAGGGGTTAAAAGACAATACTGGGCACAGGTAGCCCCACTTCTCTGGGCCTGCCAAGCATGCTCTGATTGGAGAACTGCCCTCAGTTCCTTCTCTGTCTGAACGGCCAACAAGAACAGTCTGAAGCAGAGAGGAAAGAAAGCAGGTAGAGGAACACCCCTAGGGGGGCACATCTCAAAGAACCAGTTACAGCATAAGGTGAGTAATTTTTTCTTCTTCTTCAAGTAGCGTCCCTACGGATGCTCCACTTCAGATGCCGCCCGAGCAGTATCCTCACAGGGAGGAGGGAGCTTCAGAAATAAGTCTAAGACTGAAGACAGTACAGCAGAACCAAGTGCCTCATAATGTTTAGAAAATGTATGCACTGAAGCCCGTGGAGCAGCTGTGCACATCTCAGATGCTGGAATGTTTTTGAGTAATGCTGTGGAAGTTGCTTGTGATCTGGTAGAGTGCTATAATCCTTTGGGAGAGGTAAGGCATCAGCTGCATCATAGCAAACAGTAATACACTCATAGATCCATCTTGACAGTCTATGTGAATCATAGATGTGTAAGACTGGAAGGGCCCTTAAGAGGTCATCTAGTCCAGGCCCCTGCACTCAAGGCACAATTAAGCAATAACTAGACCATTCCTGAACGTAAGAATGGCCATACTGGGTCAGACCAAAGGTCCATCCAGCCCAGCGTCCTGTCTACCGACAGTGGCCAATGCCAGGTGCCCTAGAGGGAGTGACCCTAACAGGCAATGATCAAGTGATGTCTCTCCTGCCATCCATCTCCATCTTCTGACAAACAGAGGCTAGGGACACCATTCCTTACCCATCCTGGCTAATAGCCATTTATGGACTTAACCACCATGAATTTATCCAGTTCTTTTTCAAACGCTGTTATAGTCCTAGCCTTCACAACCTCCTCAGGCAAGGAGTTCCACAAGTTGACTGTGCGCTGTGTGAAGAAGAACTTCCTTTTATTTGTTTTAAATCTTCTGTCTATTAATTTCATTTGGTGATCCCTAGTTCTTGTATTATGGGAATAAGTAAATAACTTTTCCTTATCCACTTTCTCCACACCACTCATGATTTTATATACTTCTATCATATCCTCCCTTAGTCTCCTCTTTTCCAAGCTGAAAAGTCCTAGCCTCTTTAATCTCTCCTCATATGGGACCCTGTAGCAGAGTGGACCCCTGCTCCGGCCCTGAAAGGGTTAAAACAGCCTTGGAGAAGGGCTGGGGCTGGAGAAAGCAGCCTTCTAGGCTGGGCTGATTTGGGGAAGTGGCCGCAGCTGAGGCCACACCCCAAACTGAGCAACAGGCCCTTATATAAGGTAGAGAAGTCAGGAGCACAAAGAGTCTCCCTCTGGCTGTAGAGGGAGAAGGGCCTGGCTGCCGAGAAACCAGACAAGGTACCTAGCGTGGATCAGGGCTGGGGAAAAGCAGTGGAGCTGGGGAGCTCCTGCCTGGAAAGCCCCAGGCTGCGGCCTAGGATTAGGCCAGGAGGTACTGGGGTTGCAGGGTGCAACCCAGGGGTAGGCCAAGGCAGCAGGTCCAAACCCCTTTGCTGATGATGAGTGGCTGATGCTGCAGTCTGCCCCAGGGTGTGGGGCTAGACAATGACTGGCAGTAGCCAATACTGAAGCAAAGGGGGGATAGAGGGTGGGGGGTTCCCAGGAGGGGGAAACTCCAAAGAGAAAGGGGTCACTGCCGAGGGGCAGAACCCCACGTAAAAGGGGCACTGGGGTCCAGGGAGGGACATGGGGGTAGTAGCCGAAAGGCGGATCACCGGCCTGCAGAGGGCGCTCCGAGCTGGAATTTGAGCTAATTCCCAGGATGACCAGTAGGAGGCGCCGCGGGGGTGAGTCGCGCCCAGTTACAGACCCATTCCAAACCCCTAATCGTTTTAGATGCCCTTCTCTGAACTTTTTCTAGTGCCAGTATATCTTTTTTGAGATGAGAAGACCACATCTGTAGGCAGTATTCAAGATGTGGGTGTACCATGGATTTATATAAGGGCAAAAAAATATTCTCTGCCTTATTCGCTATCTGTTTTTTTTAATGATTCCTAACATCCTGTTTGCTTTTTTGACTGCCGCTGCATACTGCGTGGACGTCTTCAGAGAACTATCCACGATGACTCTGAGATCTTTCTTGATTAGTTGTAGTTAAATTAGCCGCCATCATATTGTATGTATAGTTGGGGTTATTTTTTCCAATGTGCATTACTTTACATTTATCCATATTAAATTGCATTTGCCATTTTGTTGCCCACTCACTTAGTTTTGTGAGATCTTTCTGATGTTTGTCACAGTCTGCTTTGGTCTTAACTATCTTGAGCAGTTTAGTATCTGCAAACTCTGCCACCTCACTGTTTACCCCTTTCTCCAGATCACTTATGAATAAGTTGAATAGGATTGGTCCTAGGACTGACCCTTGGGGAACACTACTAGTTACCCCTCTCCATTCTGAAAATTTACCATTTATTCCTACCCTTTGTTCTCTGTCTTTTAACCAGTTCTCAGTCCATGAAATGATCTTCCCTCTTATCCTATGACAACTTAATTTACGTAAGAACGTTTGGTGACAGACCTTGTCAAAGGCTTTCTGGAAATCTAAGTACACTATGTTCACTGGATCCCCCTTGTCCACATGTTTGTTGACCCCTTCAAAGAACTCTAAAAGATTAGTAAGACACGATTTCCCTTTACAGAAACCATGTTGACTATTGCCCAACAATTTATGTTCTTCTATGTGTCTGACAATTTTATTCTTTACTATTGTTTCAACTAATTTGCCCGGTACGGACGTTTAGACTTACTGGTCTGTAATTGCCGGGATCACCTCTACAGCCCTTTTTAAATATTGGCATTAAATTAGCAATCTTCCAGTCACTGGGTACAGAAGCTGATTTAAAGGACAAGTTACAAACCATAGTTAATAGTTCTCCAATTTCACATTTGAGTTCTTTCAGAACTCTTGGGTGAATGTCATCTGGTCCCGGTGACTTGTTACTGTTAAGTTTATCAATTAATTCCAAAACCTCCTCTGACACTTCAATCTGTGACAATTCCTCAGATTTGTCACCTACAAAGGACGGCTCAGGTTTGGGAATCCCCCAACATCCTCAGCTGTGCAGACTGAAGCAAAGAATTCATTTTGTTTCTCCGCAATGACTTTATCATCTTTAAGTTCTCCTTTTTTATCTCGATTGTCCAGGGGCCCCACTGTTGTTTAGCAGGCTTCCTGCTTCTGATGTACTTAAAAAAATATTTTGTTTATTGCCTTTTGAGTTTGGCTAGCTGTTCTTCACACTACTTTTTGGCTTTTATTACATTTTTATACTTAATTTGGCAGTGTTTATGCTCCTTTCTATTTACCTCACTGGGATTTGACTTCCACTTTTTAAAAAATGCTTTTTTATCTCTCACTGCTTCTTTTCCATGATAAGACACAGTGGCTCCTTTTTAGGCCTGGGCTACACTACTCGGGGGGGTTCGAACTAAGATACTTCGACTTCAAGTTGCGTATCTTAGTTCGACTTACCTGGCTGTCCTCACAGCGGCAAATTGACTGCCACGGCTCCCCCATCGACTACGCTTACTCCTCCTGCTGAGGTGGAGTACGGGCATCGATTAGCAGATTGATTTATCATGTCCAGACATTGAACACTACCCGGCAGGTAGTACAGACGTACCCTTAGTTTTTTTACTGTGTTTTTTAATTTGGGGCATACATTTAAGCTGGGCCTCTATTATGGTGTCTTTGAAAAGTGTCCATGCAGTTTGTAGGGATTTCACTCTAGTCACTGTACCTTTAATTTCTGTTTAACTAACTTCCTCAGTGCTGGGCTGCTGAGGTGTTCTTTCCCACCACAGGAATGTTAAATGTTGTTATATTATAGTCACTAGTTCCAAGTGGTCCTGTTATAGTTACCTCTTGGACCAGATCCTGCACTCCACTCAGGACTAAATTGAGAATATCCTCTCCCCTTTTGGGTTCCTGTACCAGCTGCTCCAAGAAGCAGTTATTTAAAGTATCAAGAAATTTTGTGTCTGCATTTCGTCCTGAGGTGACATGTACCCAGTCAATATGGGGATAATTGAAATCCCCCACTATTATTGAGTTCTTTATTTTGATGGCCTCTCTGCTCTCCCTTAGCATTTCATAGTCACTATCACTGTCCTGGTCAGGTGGACGATAATAGATCCCTACTGTTATATTCTTATTAGAGCATGAAATTCCTATCCATAGAGATTCTATGGAACATGTGGATTAATGTAAGATTTTTACTTCATTTGATTCTACATTTTCTTTCACATATAGTGCCACTTCCCGCCCCTGCACAACCTGTTCTGTCCTTCCGATATATTTTGTACCCCAAAACGATTGTGTCCCATTGATTGTCCTCACTCCACCAGGTTTCCATGATGCCTATTATAACAATATCCTCCTTTATCACGAGGCATTATAGCTCACCCATCTTATTATTTAGACTTCTAGTATTTGTGTACAAGCACTTTAAAAACTTGTCATTGTTTATTTGCCTGCCCTTTTCTGATGTGTCAGATTCTTTTTTTATGTGAATGTTTCTCATCTGATCTGGCCCATACTTTATCCTCTTCTCCTGACTAAAACCTTGAGAATCTCTATCAATAGACTCTCCTTTAAGAGAAGTCTCTGAAAGGTGTTGTCTGACCTGTTTTTAAAAACCTCCAATGATGGAGATTCCTCAGCCTCCCTAGGCAATTTATTCTAGTCCTTAACCACCCTGACACTTAGAAAGTTTTCCCTAATGTCCAACCTAAACCTCCCTTGCTGCAGTTTAAGCCCATTGCGCTTCTTGTCCTATCCTCACAGGTTTAGGAGAGCAATTTTTCACCTCTCTTCCCCATAACAACCTTTTATGTACTTAAACTGTTATGTCCTTGTCCACACATTAAACAAACCCAATTTTTTCTCTTTCTTCAGAGGTCATGTTTTTTTCTAGACCTTTAATCATTTTTGTTTCTCTTCTCTGGAGCTCCAATTTTTCCACATCTTTCCTGAAACGTGTTGCCAGAACTGGACACAATACTCCAGTGGAGGCCTAATCAGTGTGGAATAGAGTGGAAGAATGACTTCTCGTGTCTTGTTTACAACACTCCTGTTAATACATCCCAGAATGAGGTTTGCTTTTTTGCAACAGTGTTGACTCTCATTTAGCTTGCGATCCACTATATCCCCAGGTCTCTTTCCACAATACTCCTTCCCAAGCAGTCATTTCTCTTTTTATATGCATGCAATTGATGGTTCCTAAGTGAAGTACTTTCATTTGTCCTTACTGAATTTCATCCTGTTTACTTCAGACCATTTCTCCAGATCATTGTGAATTGTAATCCTATCCTCTAGAACACTTGCAATCCATCCCAGCTTGGTATCATTTGCAACCTTTATAAAAGTGTACTCTCCATGCCTCGGCTAGGTCGGTACTATGTAGATAATTCTGGCATTGTCCTGCCTGATCTTGTTCATTACTCTTGGAATTAGTGGTGTTAATGGGAATGTATAGAACAGGCCCTTTGTCAAAGGAAGGAGAAAGGCATCTCCCAATGAGAGGCGACCTAGGCCTTCCCTTGAGCAGAATAAGGAGTACTTCCTGTTGCTGGATGGGATGAATAGGTCAACCTGTGGAAGTTCCCACCTCTGGAATATCCCACAAAAGATTTATGAATGTAACTCCAATTCCCAGTCTTTGGAGAAGCACCCATGAAGCATATCGGCTATGACATTTTGGACTCCAGGAAGGTAAACAACTGAATCCAGTGGGTTATACAACACTTCCAGAACTTTACAGCTTTTGCATACAGGGAGGGAGATCTTGCTCCTCCCTATTAGTTGATACAGAATGTGCAAGCCACATTGTGCGTCATGAGTCTGATTTACCCTTCGTTTGTGACTGCCTTAAGTTCTAACAAAATGATATGGAGACCGCTTTCCTGAGGTGACCAGCTGCCCTGAGTTGTGAATGTGTTGAGGTGTGCTTCCCCACCCTACCAGTGTCACAGTTATTGTTGGAACTCGGGAGATGAAAGGGAAGCCCATACAGACACTGCATTTATCTTTTCAGCAATCCAGAGAGTTCTTCACCTGGAGGGGATCCGTATTTTGTTTGTCCAAACTGTCTCTGGTTGAAGAATAGTTCCTTCTGAATCAGTCCTCAAAGCAGCTGAGGCGTAATCTTGCATGCCTGGTTACAAAGTGCAAGCTGCCATATGATCCAGGAGCTGCAAACAGTTCTTTACTGCAATACATAGGCTGCTCTGAATTGTCCTGACCAGATTCGACAAAGTTATGAATCTCTCTGTGGGAAGAAAGGCCCTGGATGTCAACAAGTCCAAATATGCCCCTATGAATTTGTATTTAGCTGGAGACCGAACTCCTAAAAGAGAGAGAGATGTCTGGGTGGAAGTTAGTGTTGCTCTGTAAGATCAGCCCTTGGGTAGCCAGTCATGATGGGAACGGGATATGGAAAGACTAAAATTGCTTCTCACCAAAGGTAAACAGCCATTACCATTGAAACCCTCAAGAACACATTTGGGGCTGAAAGAGGCCAATGGGAAATATTATGTTTTGAGAATGATCATGGCCCAAGGTGAAGTGCAGATATCGCCTGTGTGGGGGATGTATCACTATATGGAAATAGGTGTCTTGTAGGTTGAGGGCTGAAAACCAATCTCCTGCCTCTAGAGAAGGAATTAAAGTGCCAGAGTCACTATCTGGAACTTCTGAGGCTTCACAAATTTGTTTAGTTATCTTTGATCTAAGATCAGTCTCCACTCTCCATCCTTCTTTGGCATGAGAAAATACTTGGAGTAAAACCTTTACTCTGTGAGAGGATGGGACTGGTTCTATTGCTCCTAAACAAAGAAGTGAGTGTACTTCTTGATTCAGTATAATCTCATGAAAGGGGTCCCTGAAGAGGGATGTGAAGTAGATGAAATAATCTGTGACTCACTTGTCTATTGTAATATGCCGCCAGGCCTGTTGGAAATGGGAAAGGCAGTTTCCAAAAGTGGGGAAGTTAGCAAAGGCTGCAGCTTGCAAAGTAGAGGTGGGGAAGGAGTCAAGCCTTCAACCAACTCATCAAAATTGTTCTTTCAATGATGACTGGGTACTGACTGAAGGAGAGTGGGAACTTTTCCTCTGGAATCTGTCTTTTTCTAGCAGGTTCAGTAGTTCTATGACAACCAGAGAATTGAACCAGAAGTGATCTCTGGGCAGTTTGAGACCTGCTAAATCTCCTGCTGTTTGTAGTGGAGTATATATGCAGAGACCTCAAATGTGGCCCTGGAGTCCTTCAGTGTCTGTAGGGACTCATCTGTAGTTCCCAAGAAGAGCTTCTGACATAAAACATGAGGTCCTCAACCATATTCTGAACCTCCCTTGGGAATCCTGACAACTGTAGCCACAATATCCTGCGCATGACAACTGCTGTGGAGATGGATCAAAGGATGCCTGGAGAGAAGATTCTAGCTAATAATTGACCCTCCTTAACGATGGCCTGGAAGTATTCTTTATGTTTCTTGTTGTAATTCATGTAGTCATACTTGGCCACGATTGGTTGATAGTTTGTGATCCAACACTGGAGGGTCACAGATGAGTAGGCCTTCCATTCAAAAAGGAATAACTGTTTCTGGTCCTTGTGAGGAGTAGACCTGGAGTAAAGCTGTTTACCCTGCTAGTTTACAGATCCACCACTAGGGAATTGGGGTGTAGGGGGCCCCAAAAATTCTAAGTCCCTTGGGGGAAACATAATTTTTTTTTCTGCCCACTAACAAGATGGCGGGATGGTAGCAGGAGTTTGCCACACAATCTTTGCTGGGTCCAGAAATGCTTCATTCATGGGTAGTGCAACCCAGATTGGTGTTGCCAGCTGCAAAATGTCCAAGAGCTTGTGATGGGAGTCTTTAACCATCTCAGGTGCCAGTCACCCTCTTCACAAGATTATGGAATTGACAAAAACTATCAGCCACCAATAGTGGTGAAAGCACGACTGCTTCATCCAGAGATGAAGATGAATCAATGATTTGAGGGGTAACCTCTTTGTGTGTCCTAGCCTCCTGTTCTTCAAAGTCTCCTTATGTTGGGGGCTTGGTGGAGGAGACTGTGTGACCCTTGTCTCCTGGTGCAATGGAACTGGAGAGGTGGCAAATTGCTACCGATACGTTACCCAATGATCCCACTATGTCCATTGGGGAGGCACATATGGGAAAGGAAGTGGTATTCAGAATTGATCCTACCATCACTGATGTGGGTAAGAGTTCTTGTCAAAGTACAGGCTTCTGTGATGATATGGAGGGAAACCCCACACTTGGCCCTGGAGCCTATGTACTCCAGCGCGCAGAGCCCCCTGGCTGCCCCTACACATAGGAGCCAGAAAGGGGACATGCCACTGCTTCCGGGAGCCGTGCAGAGCCACAGCATGCATGGAGTGGGGCAAGCCCCAGACCTTGTTCCCTGGCTAGAGCACTGGAGCAGGGTAAGCCCCCAACCCCACTTACTGATGGGAGCTCGAGGGCTGGATTAAAACGTCTGAAGGGCTGGATACAGCTCCCGGGGCGTAGTTTGCCCATCCCTGGTTTAAAACTTGGTTAGCCAGGGATGCCCAGCCAAGCCAAATAAGCTGCCCAGAAAAAAAGGAGGAGAAGAAAAGGGGAGAGGAAAAAATGGAAAACTCTCACTAGTATCTCACTAATTCTGTGCTAACAACTAACACTAATTAGAACACTAAACTAAACTAACAACAATGAAACACACTGAGGCACGCACAAGGCAGACATGCTAGATCTCTCTACTGCCTTGGCGTGAGACAGAAGGAACTGCGGGCAATTCGCCTGTACAGTCCAATATACTCTTGGTTCATATAGCACACATGCACATGCACAGGCTGAACGAACACTGCTGATGGAAAATCTGTGATCCAGGACTCAAGAAGCGCATGCGCACCTGAAATAACTTGAAGCAGAGCACCCATAGGGACACTACTCAAAGAACTACCAGCAGGTCCTGCAGGGTCTTGTTCCTTTGGACTCTTTTCGTTAAGTGATTGACTGTATGGACCATAGGGGCCAGGCCCCAAACTGAAGAGACTTAGGTAGGAAGTAAGTAGCCCAGGGCAGCAGACTTAGACTCACTGCAAGGAGGACCCTGCTATTGGTTGCTCTGCACAGGGCCATGGGCTGGGTCCTAGCAGAGATAGTGGGGCCTGGCTCCTCCTATCATACCCTCTTAAGGGCAGAGCCTAGATACGGATGGAGAGGAGATGATTCCTATCTTAGGGTCAGGAAGAGGCACCTCTACCACCCTGACACAGAGACAAGGTCTCAGAAGTTGGGTGTACTAACCACTATGCTACCCAGGCATCTGAGCACCCTATCAGTGTCCAATCACTACTCTTCAAATTTGCCCAATTTCCTCTCTCTCTCCAGTTAATATATTCTAAAACAAAACTGGTATTTAGAATACATTATGCTGCAGTGTGGTCAAGTGGATAGAGCACAGGGCTGGGACTCAGAATACTAGGGTTTTATTCCCAGCTCTGCCACTGGCATATTGGGTAACCTTGGACAACTTACTTCACCTTCGTTCCTCAGTTTCCCCATAGGATACTCATACTTACCTTCTTTTAAAGCACTTTGCAATGTACTGATTAAAAGCACTATATAACAGCGAGCTGTTATTATTGTACCATCATCATGGGATGGTTCTGTATTTTTAAGTCTTAGGCTTAGGTCATAATAGCTACTTCTAAGGTTTTGGCAGCCTGCTTGGTAAGCCAGCCTGCTTCCCAGCAGGATCCCATAGGATACTCAGATATGACTGATTATTATGACCTATATCCTTGGTCTAAAAGGAGATTTTTTTTTTAAAAAAAGGGAAAAGAAACCAACCAATAAAAAATACCCCCTGGAAGCCCCAGCATTAGCACATCTAAGCATGGAAACGCTCTAAACACCATATCTAACTAATGATGAGGGAATCTCAAAAGGTTCAGACTGGATGCTTATCTGAATCAATGGAGAACCTAATCATGGCATGTGAGACACCAAACAAACAAAACCCCTCACCAAAGAAATCCAACAAGCTTTTTTCTAACCTGGCCCCTTGAGGCATGTTCAGTCAGTCATAAAAACAGAACCAATACCATGTGATTTGTTGTGACCAATCACAACCAATCTATTCAGCTCAAACTTTGAACAGAGTATGCAAAAGAAAAAAAATGCCCATTGTGTTTTTGCAACTTGAAAAGGATTTAGAGTTTTTTAAAAACTGCACAGATAATTTGAAAATACATTTTGACATAAAATAACTCTCATGACAAACAATTGACCCAGTTCAACATAGTCTTGAAAAAGTCTTACTACTGATTTTTCTTCTAAAAACTAAAATCTGACTTTGCAGAAGGACATGGTGGAGAGCTAAAATCAGACTATATAACTGGATATAAATGAAAAAAGGCCATGGGACAGCGTTTCTCAAACGGGCAAAAGACTGCTAAGCAGGAAGAAATGTATGCCGTGTAGTTGTAGCCATATTTAGCAAGATCTACACAGTATACTTAAAAATTCACATAATCATCATTACACCATTTCTTTCATCTAGAGGAACTGAGTCACAGCATGCTTTATAGATTATTATTATTCACCATCTTCTACCCTCTGCTGTTGAGCAATGTTTCTAGGGCTCTGGAGTGGCAACCCCACCCTAGAGAAGGCTGTTTCAAATGTACATGGAGGGGTTTGTCATAAAATCTCAAACATGTCAACGCAGCATACAACTGTCAGCAGTGTTACTTATCAGTTCAGGACCTACCTAAATCCCTGTTCTCAGACCTAAGGGGAACGGGGATTTAGATAGGTACAATGCAATTACTGAAGCTGAAATTTGGCCAGCACAAAGAAGGTTTACACCTTTGCTTTTGTGCTAAGTGCAATGGGATCTTTAAAGACCTCAATTGCTCAGATGTTTAGTTTCCCATCTCATCCGAAAGATGAGATTCCAAGTTCAATATCTCTTACCCCATACTTGGCACACAAACATAGACTGAGAAGACAGAGTATTACTATCCACCCAGTTAGCAACACCATTTCCAGCAAGATTTCCTTGGAGGCCTCCCATACAAGTACTGACTAGACCCAACCCCACTTCACTTTCCAAAATTAAGTCAAAGTTGTCTTTGAAAACAAGAGAACCTTGGTTGGAATTTTCAGAATGAACAAAGATCCTTAAACAATAAAATGAGTATTACCTGGGGAACTTCATCTATAATAGCAGCATTTTGAAGTACTGGCACAAATAGGTGTACAACAGTCCACTTCAGTTAGTGAGGAGGGAAAACACAAACAGAGCAACATCTCAACCACACCTCAGCAGCAAGATTGCAATTCCTAAACTCCAACCCATGTCTACATACCTGAATAATTCTGGATATGTTCAAACAGCTACTCGCCATTACTGATTTCATACAGGTTTTATAGTACCTTATAAACAATGTAGTAACCATTCCTCAACTAAGATCTGTAGGAATCTATTCCAAGTGAAGGATCAGTAAGACGCTAATAATGTTTATTAATAGTCCTTAAAGCTAATAGTTCATCTCAGTTAAACATAAGAATAATAATCTCTTTATGGCCTTTCCTGTCTTTACTGTAAAAACAGCTCATGTTTAACAGAAAAGACTATTGTGAAATAGTTTTCAATTAAATTAAATCTTGAAAATCACATTAACAAGCATCATAATCTACTCAACTCCCCAGTAATGTGCATTAAACACATTATTGACTTCTAAGGATTTAAAGCAGAAATGTTGGACAAAAGCCTTTTACCAGCCTTTCAACAAACTCTGCAAAAGGGAGTTTTGTCATTAACTGCCCCAGTTGCAGGCCTTGAATCCACATATGCAGAGGAACTACACTTTAGCTAGTTCCAAAAAAACCTTCTGTAAAGATCCAAAAGGATCTCGCTCTGCTTTCCACTACCAATGGAGTTCTAACTCCAAAGCATTAGTCCAGAAAACTCACCCTATGACAAAGGAAGTTACTATTTTATTTTGAAAGTTAAACAAGCACTGAGCTGGAGTAACAAAGCCACATCTTGACCTTGAGTACCAAAGGCAGGATACAGGAATCCTTTAAAGAAAACAGATTTTTTTCCAGTCTAACTTTAATATCACATGCTCTTTTTAAACAAAGGTTCCAAGGCACAGTAACTCACCAATAAGTCAAAGAAAAAGTAATCAACCCTTCTGACTAAATATCATCAGGAAAATTTATAGAAGGAGCTTTCTTAATATGGAAGTAGCAGAGCCTGCTGCCAAAGAGGAAAAACAGGTTTAGAAATAGACCTGGGACTCGCACTCTTGGGGCTGTAAAAGGATAAACAGATCCTACAGGTATGCATCAGGCATGATCACAGCTAATTCGTATGACCTGCTGTCATAAACAGATAGCTAAGGGTTAATGTCTCTTTCACCTGAAGCACCTGACCAGAGGACCAATCAGGAAACCGGATTTTTTTCAACTCTGGGTGGAGGGAAGTTTGTGTCTGAGTCTTTGTTTTCTGTCTGCCTGCTTTCTCTGAGCTTTGGAGAAGTAGTTTCTGCTTTCTAAATCTTCTGTTTCTAAGTGTAAGGACAAAGAGATCAGATAGTAAGTTATATGGTTTCTTTTCTTTGGTATTTGCATGAATATAAGTGCTGGAGTGCTTTGATTTGTATTCGTTTTGAATAAGGCTGTTTATTCAATATTTCTTTTAAGCAATTAACCCTGTATTTTGTCACCTTAATACAGAGAGACCATTTGTATGTATTTTTCTTTCTTTTTAAAACCTGTTAAAGTTTTCTTTACTGGGAAATTTCAGGGAAATTGAGTCTGTACTCACCAGGGAATTGGTGGGAGGAAGAAATCAAGGGGAGATCTGTGTGTGTTGGATTTGCTAGCCTGATTTTGCATTCCCTCTGGGTGAAGAGGAAAGTGCTTTTGTTTCCAGGACTGGGAACGGAGAGGGGGAGTCACTCTGTTTGGATTCACAGAGCTTGGGTCTGTGTATCTCTCCAGGAGCACCTGGAGGGGGGAAGGGAAAAAGGATTATTTCCCTTTGTTGTGAGACTCAAGGGATTTGGGTCTTGGGGTCCCCAGGGAAGGTTTTTCAGGGGGACCAGAGTGCCCCAAAACACTCTAATTTTTTGGGTGGTGGCAGCAAGTACCAGGTCCAAGCTGGTAACTAAGCTTGGAGGTTTTCATGCTAACCCCCATATTTTGGACGCTAAGGTCCAAATCTGGGACTAGAGTTATGATACCTGCACTGAAGGGTCATCAATTCATACTTTTTTTTATGCCCTAGCAAACAAGCACTGACTCCTTATCTTCTAGGTTGGAGAGTGTGATGTTACTACATGGAATAGGCTGATTCCATATGGAAGAGGAATGGAGTGAAAATGTATTCTGTAATGAAGGATACCACAGAACCACCACCTACAGCTATAACTGGAATACCATGTGCTACAGGCAGCAAATGTGAGACTCTAGTCCACCTCCTGGGAGAGGATGTTCCACAACCAACCAAGACTAGCTTCCAGCCTGGACCTACAAACAGAAAGTAGACTCACGCCACCCAACCACGACTGAGAGTTGCCCCCAAATGTTAAAGATGTTATTAAGCATGTAGGGCAAAATTCAAAGGCAACAAACTATGGGGTAAGTTACCCATACTGACTTAGATAGTTAATATTTACTTATGGGCTAAGTAGATGTAATTCATACAGCAAAGAGATGGAAGGGGGCGGAGAGGTTGTAGCGCGAGAGCATAAGACGACAGGCCCGGCTTTCTTTGTTCCATCCTTTCTTACACCCTCTTGCTGGATGCTCTTCCTGCTACAACCCTGCCCTTCTAGACCCTTGCTATGTAAATTATGCCCACATAACCAATTTGTAATTTACATCTGATCAGAAATTGACCTTTCATGAACGTTTAATCCCAACCTGTAAAATTTCCATTACATAAATGTTCTTTTGATCTGTTTTTTTGTGGCAGTAGAAGAGTTTAAAAACACCTAGGAATGCTATGAAATTCGCAGATGACCCAAAATGCAAACATACAGTACATTTTGGACTATAATTGTGATACATAATAAAATCTTTGGCTTGGATGGAGGCACAGTATGGACTAAACAGTATTGTCGTGTATGGCACAAGCACATAATACGCTAGAAAAGAAAGATTGTCAAGTGGTTCAGTCATTAGAATCCAATCAGTCTCCTACTTTTTTGGTGTTATGTTTCACTCTGCACAAAGAAAAACAGATGCTTTAAATCTTATTTTTCTGCAGATCACAAGAAGAAAACAACAAAAGAACAAAAGTAAAGGCTACAGGAGAGCGCCTAGGGTGTGTGTCTCCCTATTGTGATAGTCCATGCTTTGCCGACTACAATATGATTGCCAATCAATGCCAAAAGCAGAGCCCATGAAGATTTAAAGATGAAGTACACAAGAGTCAAAACACTCACTTAATTGCATACCCATCATACTATTTAGCACAAAAAATGAACAGCAGCAGGAGCTATCACACTACAAGTTCACTAATAATAGCATCACACCCTGCACACAATACACCCTGCTGTCTTTAATTCTTATGCAGAATGAATGGCTGAAATTTTTATTTTGCTGACGTTAGACCACAGTGATCCCCAGTCTTGTGCAGCCTATTGTTTAAATGATCAATACAACAATGAAGTAACAAAGGGGCCAGGAATTCCTTGTGCAGTCAATACCCACCATATTAATGGGAATTTCTGTGCAGAAGGTATGCAGAATCAGGCCCCATGTGGTAACTTCATTAAGCACTGTTATTATTAGTCAAAAAGGGTTGGGACAGTTTCCTATGAAAACAAGGTTCTGACGTTACCTGTTCCTCTCTCTCTTTTTCTTTGGTCTTACTCCTAGATACTCTGGAAGAGGTGACATCCCGAGCTGGAATGACAGAGATCTGATGCAGTGGCATGTTCATCACACCGTCCTGTTTGGTCCTCTCATTTAAAGGAAGGAGTCTTTGATGCAGGGCTCATTTAGTGACGTTGCCAGGCTTTGCACCTAAAGAAGGAATGAAAAGCATTAGCATTGTTTGAAATTAAATTATTCTGATGTATTTTTTAACCATCCAAGTTAAACAACAAATCAGACTAACACTTCACATCTGTTCTTTGGATAATAGAACAGAAGAAAGCTTTCGCACACTGGCTGGATCAGAAATTGAAACTCAGGCAGACACGTTCACACCTAGGACAGAGGTTCCAGTCTCGGGTTTTGGAGCTTTTCATGGGCAATCTTAATCTGGTATTTCCTAATTTTTGAGTGATTTACTTGGCTATCTTAATAATGTTGTCCAGTTTCCTTCAGGGCCAGCTACAGGGTTTTTGTCACCCCAAGCAGCAAGAAAAAAAAAAAGCCACGATCACGATCTGCGGGAGCTCTACTGAGGCCACTTCAGTCTTCGGTAGCAATTCGACGGCCGATTCTTCGCTCCGATAGGGACCGAGGGACCCGCCGCCGAAGAGTTGGACGTGCTGTCCCTCACCATTGGCCACCCCAAGCAGCTGCTTGCTGGGCTCGTCCCTGGAGCCAGCCTTGGTCTCCTTGCCCAACCAGTCCCAGTTCCCCCTTCTGGCTCCCAATCCCAGTCTTCTCCCTCAGACTCCTTATTCAATCTAAATCCCACGTCAGGCTCCTTGTCCTACTCTCCCCCTCTTCCTGGCTCCTTGTTCTAGTCTCTTTACTCAGCGGTCCCAGTTCTCCCTTCACCCCTTGTTTCTTGTCAGATCTGTCTCCCATTCTCCTCCCCATCAGGTTCCTAGTCCCAGTTTCTTTGTCCAGCCAGTCCCCAGTTCTCCCCACCGCTCTTCCTAGCTCCTTGGCTGATCTCAGTATTTTCCCTCCCAGACAACTGGCTCCCAGTCATTCCCCATTTCCCTCTCCAAATTTCAAATCATTGCTCCAAAGAAAGGGGGTTAAATCAGCTTAACTGCATCTCTCCAGGGTGTGGATTTTTCACACCCCAGAGACATGTAGTTATGTTAATGTAACTTTTCAGTGCAGAGCAGCCCTAAGCATGCAAAGTGTTAGCCCACAATATGAAAATAAGATGTTATCACTGAAACTGTTTTGCAGATTTAACTATAATGAATGCAGCCGTTAATAGCAATTAAGGCGCTCGGACACTATAGTGATCAGTGCTGTATACAGAATAGAACCGAGCAAGTTGGTGGCCTCTGTCCAGTTCCTAATGGACAAAGCACCACATCTCAAAAACTACCACCATAATTGCTACCAAAGAGATCAAAAAGGAATGACCCATAGAGACTAAACTACCTTTCCACTACCTGAGGTGGTCACTCCAGATCAGGACTGCACACAGGGAAGGGAAGTTTGCACTGTCACTGCTTGTGTGGCACTTGCTGTGTAGATATGAAAGCAGGATTTTCATTTCCAGGGCTATATTGAAATTCCTGTGCTAGAGCTGCTCAAAAAACATACCAATTCTTTTTCATAGGAAATTACAAACAAAATTCTCCTGGAAATTTCCCCATGAAGACTTTTTTTCCCCCCCAATTAAAAAGCCAAACAAAATCGCAAATTTATACTTATCTAGATAGGTTTTCAAAAACCAATTGTGGGGTGTTGGTAAACATTTTCAGTGCCTGAGAAAAACCAAGTAGGTGAGGTAAAAGCTTTTATTACTGGTGGAAGAGACAAGCTTTGAAGCTTACACAGAGCTCTTCTTCAGTTTTAGTTTTCTCATCAGAAACACCTCCCCCACCCGGAAAACACTGACCAACATGAAAAATCTTTATTGGTCAAAAAGCCATTTTTAAATTAAATTTATTATATATCCAACACCTTTCATGTCCGCAAATTAAAAGAAAAAAAATGATTCATTGATACGGAAGTGAGCTTTGTAACTTCTCTGGGCATTTGTATAAATAATATTCATACATTAGCAGTGGGAAGAAATCTCTTGAAAGAGGAGTTAATAACAAAATACTATGAAGCCTGATGATTGTTATTTTTATTGCAGTAGTGCCTACCACCCTGAGCCAGCAATCAGAAACCGATTGTGTTAAGAATGTATGTTTGTACAGAACCTCTTTCCCTAGGCTAACTTTCAACCAAAACAAAGAGTTATCAGTATTACAAGTAGACATTCAAGAGAGCAATAGTTTGCCTCATGTTTAGGATTCTAGAAACATGTATTGCCGAATTAGCAGTGTTGATCTGAAAAGCAAAAAGTAATTAGCAACACTTATTATTAAATTAGCAAGTTTCTATTAAACCAGTTTTTTTTAGAAATACTTCAGGTCACAGTGTGTTTAGTTTGAACCTACCCTGCAACAAATTAAGCACAATCAATGGTATTTAAAGGAAAGGATTAAAGAGGAATTAACGCAACAGGGGCTGCATTAAATAAGACTACATGAATCACGATATATTATGGAAACAAAAGAAAAAATACAACTTTGGGTTTGTTTTTTGTAACTCTGTGACAGCTGAAAATGGAGGTGTGTAGATAGGGGGTCTAATATATTATAGAGCTCATCCACATGGAAGTGGTATAACCCAGTACGCAGTGTCTTTGCTTAACACATATTGTACAAATATATTATGAAATAATGTTTAATTGAACATTTTAAAGAAAGGCCAGATTTCCAAGGACTTCTAATTCTGCATAAGACTAATTCTGTTCCCACTAGAGTTAGTTGGAGCTTTGCCACTGACTAGAATGGGAGCAGGATCTGCCTTTAACCCTCACAAGGTCAGTGAAGGTAATAAAACTACTGCTGCATACTTTTATAGCTCTTTTCAGCTGTAAATCCCAAGGCAAAATATAAAGGGGTTGATGTCTCAGTATCCTCATTTTACAGATGGAGAAACTGAGGTACAGAAAATGAATAGACTCAACCAAAGTCATACAACAAGCCAGTGGCACAGCCAGGAACAGAATCCAAGTTTCTTGTGGTCTATCTGGTGGATTGTTCTGCCTGCCCACATATGGAGCCAGGCTGATGTCAATTGAGATAGCAGGTATACATCCGTGTGAGGATCTGGCCCATAGCATATATAGAAGAATGCTAGCAATCATAAGGTATATCTCATCTCAAAAAAGATATACTGGCACTAGAAAAGGTTCAGAAAAGGGCAACTAAAATGATTACAAGAATCAATGGGCTTAAACTGCAGCAAGGGAGATTTAGGTTGGACATTAGGAAAAAGTTCCTAACTGTCAGGGTAGTTAAACACTGGAATAAATTGCTTAGGGAGGTTGTGGAATCTCCATCTCTGGAGATATTTAAGAGTAGGTTAGATAAATGTCTGTTAGGGATGGTCTAGACAGTATTTGGTCCTGCCATGAGGGCAGGGGACTGCACTCGATGACCTCTCGAGGTCCCTTCCAGTCCTAGAGTCTATGAGTCTATGATTAGAGTTTTGGAGAGGGACCCATATGAGGAAAGATTAAAGAGGCTAGGACTCTTTAGCTTGGAAAAGAGGAGACGAAGGGGGGATATGATAGAGGTATATAAAATCATCAATGACATGGAGAATGTGGAAAAGGAAAATTTATTTACTTATTCCCGTAATACAAGAACTAGAGGTCATCAAATGAAATTAATAGGCAGCAGGTTTAAAACAAATAAAAGGAAGTTCTTCACGCAGCGCACAGTCAACTTGTGGAACTCCTTGCCTGAGGAAGTTGTGAAGGCTAGGACTATAACAGCGTTTGAAAGAGAACTGGATAAATTCATGGTGGTTAAGTCCATAAATGGTTATTAGCCAGGATGGGTAAGGAATGGTGTCCCTAGCCTCTGTTTGTCAGAGGATGGAGATGGATGGCAGGAGAGAGATCACTTGATCATTGCCTGTTAGGGTCATTCCCTCTGGGGCACCTGGCATTGGCCACTGTTGGTAGACAGGATACTGGGCTAGATGGACCTTTGGTCTGACCCAGTACGGCCGTTCTTATATCGAACTACTGAAGGTAATACATGTATAGCATTTAGATGTCAAGCACATGGGGGAAAAAAAAAGAAGCATCCTCTATGTTTATTCCTCTCATTTTCAGACAGGGTATTTCCTTTGTTGGAGAGAGTGTGGGGAGAAGGTGAGTGCATGTGGGACTTACCAGCAATAGTTAATCCAAGTCAGAGCACAAATAAAATGTGACGCATACCCATGTGTCCGACATGAACCTGTTTAGCCTCATTTTCCAAAAGGTGCCAGATGATAAAAGCCAGACAGTAAATAACCAAAGGAGGATTGAGACAAGAATATCAAAACTGCAATAAACAAACTAAGAGTGGAAGGTATTTTTCCAAGTGCACAAAGGAAAATGAAGCATAAATGAAAATATGTACAGTAAATTGCACTTCCTATGCCACAAATGCTGAGGATTAGAGGGGGATCAGTGCTGTACCTATCTCTAAAGGCAAGGCAGGCAGCATGTAGAGTAGATACTGCCCAGCTAGCATGCCTGTAAACAGCAGTGTAGATGGTGAGGCATGGCGTAGGTGGGTAGAGCAGAGTGCCATACATGCCTGAACCCCCAGGATATATACATCCTACAGGGGCTCTCTACGTGCACTGCCTCCCAGGTCAACATTGCTGTTTTTAGCAGTGTAGTGTCCAGCTGCTAGAGCCTTCCCCCCCACATCGTCTCCATCTGCTGTGTATGTGTGCGGCTGGGAACATAGCCGGATCCTGCTCTCACCTCCATGAGAACAGTGGGGAAGGAAAACCTAAATCCATCCCCACATCAGAATTTCCATTGGTGAGGCATTAGTGTCCTCTCTCCTCCCCCACAAGTTCCGCTGCCACAGATTACTGAAGTCTACTGTCTTTTGTAATAAATATATTGCCAAAGAAGGATTCACAACAAATAATGTAAAGCTTTAAAGTTGCGGGTCAGGGTAGCAGTAATCCCAGTAACCCAATCCTCCTCCCCCTACATTCTATTTTCCCTGTGAGACACCCACTACCAAAGGCTCAGACCTTTGCTCATGCACATACAGATTGCCCAGCCCTGATGAAACTAATGAGAGTTCTGTAGTCAGTTCAACTTGCCTTCAGTATCATCCAGACTCAATTCATCTTGTAGCTCTCTGAATCCTTTCCAATTTTTCAACATCGTTTTGAAAGTGTTGAAACCAGAGTGGGACACTGTACGCCAGCAGTGGTCTCATTATTGCTAAATACAGAATTAACCCCTACTTGATAGCCCTTTGTTTATAGTATATTCAAGGATCATATTAGCTCTCCTAGCCACAGCACTGCATTGGGACCTCACGTTCAGATGGTTATCTACCATGACCCTCCAAAGCCCCTTTCGGACTCGCTAGTTTCCAGGATACAGTTCTCCATCCTGTATGTATCGCCTATGTTCTTTGCTCCTGGATGTATGACCTCGCATTTGTAAAAACATGTTTTATTGCACCCAGTTTACCAAACAATCCAGACTTATCTGGATCAGTGACCTGTCATTATTTACCACCCCACCAATAGGGTTACCATACATCCGGAAATGTCCAGATTTGGGGGTTTTAAATTGCCGTCCAGGAGGACTTTGTAAATATCTAAAAGATGTGGGATCTGGCGCGGCTACCAGAGTGCCCAGGCCGGATTGAGCTGCTCGCATCGGGGTTTCCAGCAGCCTGAGCCCCTCCCCTGCTCCCCCTTCCCCTGCAGCCTCAGTGTGCCATGCCAGCAGCACTCTGGGGGACCAGGGCTGTGCACTCTGCGGCGGAGCGCAGCAGTGTGCCTGCGACAGCGTGTCTGGCTCTGCATGGAGCCAGTCAGGGTGGTCTGAGCTGCACGGTAAGGAGGCTGTGGGGTTGGAGAAGGGGCAGGGAGTCCCCAGGGGCAGTCAGGGGACAGGGAGTGGGGGGGTTGGATGGGTGAGGGGTTCTGGAGGAGGAATTGTCAGGGTGTGGGGCAGTCAGGAGACAGGAAGCAGGGCAGGTTGGATGGGTCGGGGGTTTCTTGAGGGGGTCTGTCAGGGGGTGGGAGTATGGATAGGAGTTGGGACAGGTTCTAGGGGGGAAGTGGGGGGGTCTCAGGAGGGGCCAGTCAGGGACAAGGAGAAGGGAGGTTTAGATAGGGGGTGGGGTCCTGGGGGGCAGTTAGGGGCAGGGGTCCCGGAGGGGGCGATCAGAGGACAAGGAGCGGGGAGGTGGGGTGGATGGGTTGGGTGTTCTGTGGGGGGCAGTCAGGGGGCAGGAAGTGGGAGGGAGTGGATAGGGGGTGGGGCTACCCCCTCCCATGGAGTGTCCTCTTTTTTGAAAGTTCAAATATGGTAACCCTACTCACTAATGACCATGTCATTATTTACCACGCTACCAGTCCGTACAATCTGCAAACTTCATCAGCAACAATTTCATATTTTCTTCCAGATCGTTGGTAAAAATATTGAATGATATTAGGCAGAGAACTGTTTCCTGTGAGACTCCACTAACAGCTCCAGGTACAGCTGGAGATCAATCAGCCAATTTATATTCCATTTAATGTGCCATATTGATTCTATATAGTGCCAACTCTTTAATCAGATTGTTGTGCAATGCTAACTCTTGCAGAAGTCTATTATGCCAACACAGTTACTTTAATCAAGCAAACTTTTAACCTGGTCATAAAATGATATGAAGTTTGATTGACAAGGCCTAGTTCCATGAAGCTATGCTGATTGCCATTAATTATATCTCCATTTGCTTGAATTCCATATCACCCATTTCAAGCTGCTCAGGATCAACATGCTGCTATATAACCTGTGTTCTATTAACAGCTTTCGGTTTAGTTTAACAAGAAATACTAGGATATTCTTGAGCCTTGGCTCACAAATAATACATAAAAGATCAATAGGACAAGCTAGTGCCCGTCACTGCCACACAGGGGCAATGGGAATTAGGGGCTCAAGCATCCAGGCCTGATGGGGTGGGAAGCCTCTGACATTGTTCTCAAGCAGGTCCTCCTGGCTGGCACTGACTCGGGTGAAAGGGAGGCGGATGAGAGTTTGTGGGAAGTGACATGAAACATCATTCCAAGTCATAATGAAGGAAAGGCCCAGGATGGGAGAGGTTGATCAAAGCACTCTGACTGTGGCTGAGTAAAACCAAACTAAATAAATGCAGGGCTGCAAAGGAGAAACAGGAACTGGGTCAATACACACTGCGGGAGTGCAATCACTCAGAGATTCACGGGGGTGGAGGGTTGGGCAGAGAGAGAGAGCACACATGCAAAGAGAGATGATGATTCCCCTACAGGTTGTCACAGTCCAACTGAATAATATTTCTTCTTTCAGGAACAGAAACAAAGGTTGGGAAAGAGAACTTTTAGAGACTTCACTACAGTGAAAAGGACCTCAGAACATCTAAACCAAAAGTGCTCATTTCCCTTCCAAATGATCAAAACTGTCACCTTGCGAAAAGACTCTGCAACTTTAAATACAATTTTCTTTAATCAAATGATTCAAGGTGGAAATGTCCCTTGCCAGTAATATTTACGGACTAGTAAAGGAAATTTGCATGCAAACTTCTAACTTGACATAGGAGGTCACATGATACAGCACAGCAATGTCTACGCATAGTTTTAATTTATTTCTCCTCCTCCACCATAATCTGTGAAGAGTTACATGAAAAATTGTGTAATCTAGAGGAAAATAGCTCTGGGTCTTTGCTGTGCACTGATCTTACAGAACTAATGAAGAATTTTTAAACAAATGCATCCATTTACAGGGAAAACTGAAAGTTTGTGTTTTTTAAACACAGCGTAAATGTTTATAACAGAAGATACTGACAAGACAAAACAATCTCATTATTGTCTTAATGCCCTCACGACTCACATTCTGTATTGTACACAACTAACAATGATGTTTTTTTTAGGAAAACTCAGCGACATCACTTATTTTTATTAAAACAGGCGATAATATTTGTTAAAGCTACTTACAAACAACAGGAGCCTAAGCAACCTTCTTCACAATTGTTCAAATATTTCCCCAAAGCAGGGGTAAGGAGAATATGCCATTGTTTGAACAATTTTATAGCCTATTTTTGAGAAGCATGAAATTCTGTGTCTCCTCATCTCCACGCAAACAGGAAATTTCCAAAATTACATGTCTGAGGTAAATCCATGCAAAAGACTGATTTAAACACACAACCTATTACAGCTTAAAGGCACCTTTCTACATGTTTAGATTGCTACCTACATTTTTGTAAATCTAAAGAAATTCTAGATTTTGTCATCGCAACAATAAGCCTTTAAATTCATGTGACGAACTACAAATTACATTCTTTGAACTGATATAATATGACAACTGGACAAGTCTGAGTCAAGTCATTTCAAAAGGTTCAAATATACAGCAAAAGGGGAAAGGGCATCAGGACTCCTGGATTCTATTCCTGCATCTACCACAAACATACTGTGTGACTCTGGGCAAGTTGCTCTTTGTGCTTCAATTTCCCCATCTGTAAACTGGGCTGATTCTTATCTACCTTTTTAAAGAAACTTGACATCTTTGTACAGATGGATTTGCAGGGGTTTCCATTTATAAATTGACATTTACCAGAAGTTAACACACCACAATCCCTGAGGTCACAGTTACTTCCTAGTTTAAGTACAGGGAAATACTGATGGGGGGGGGTGGAGGGCAGGGTGAAGGGGGAGCAACATTAAAGAGCTGCCACGCTTTAATATTGCTGCCCTGCCCTGCCCCCCGCCCCCGTTGGCAGCCCTGCCGGTACAGACCCTACAGGCAGGGTGGCCGATGGGGGAGGCAAAAGAGGCAATGACGTTAAAGTACTGCCGCAGTGCTTTAGTGTTGTTGCCCCTACCCTGGGGCTGGTGATTTAAAAGGGCCCAGGGCTCCCGGCTGCTGCCACCCCAGTGGTGGCTGGAGCCCCAGGCCCCTTTAAATCGCCACTGGAGCCCCGGACGGAAGGACTAGGCAGCACAGAGGGGTTTGCTGGGGAAGGCTGACCCCCCACAGCCACATCCCTTCTGCCTGATGCCCCATCCCTTCCAGGGGCCAGAGCCGGCCCCCGTACCAATAAGAATGTATTACTTTCACCCCTGGAAATAGCACAGCGTGGCACATATCATGAAGTGGTGGTAACTGTTGGTGAAGGTCATTTGAATGGTGAGTGCTGTATATGGTTTGTTCTTTTGTTCTCTAGTGTTGTAATTCTAAACTTTTACCCCCCTGAGACGCTACCCAGGACCTCCCACCCATCTACCTGGGATCTAACAGGAACAACCCCATTTGTTTTGCAACATGAGAAGGGCAGGGTGATCATTAGAGCAGAGATTCTTGTGAATGGAATTGGAAATGCTCAGTTGCATAGGACCTATGAAGCACAACTAAGACATGCTAATTAACATGTTTTAAAACCCACTTAAAACTCATTACAGACAGACAGTCTGGTATAAAATGTGAGCTGGTTGTGGTTAGATAGGGCAGGTCATGTGATCTCGCTGTGCTTTAGTCCCTGGCCTATCTTGTCTATTTTATAATATAATCTCTTAAGGGCAGAGATTGTTTCTTACTATCGTCTCTTTACTCATAACAGAAAATGGCTTAAGTGTTAAATAACTTTTTGTTTTGGTTTTCATCAGAAAGATTAGTAGTGATTAGACCTCTAAGATAATGAACGCCAGTGAAAATAAAGTAGAATCAGAGGCTATAACAGGGAAAGAACAAGTTAAAATTACTTAGACAAGTTAAATGTCTTCAAGTCACAAGAGCCTGATGAAATGCATCCTAGAATACTCCAAGAGCTTACTGAGGAGATATCTGAGCCATTAGCAACTATATTCTAAACGTAATGGAAGATAGGTGAGATTCCAGAAGACTGGAAAAGGACAAATATTGTGCCAATCTATAAAAAGGGGAATAAGGACAACCTGAGGAATTACACACCAGTCAGTTTAACTTCAGTATCCCGAAAGATAACGAAACAAATAATTAAGCAATCAATTTGCAGACACCTAGAAGATAATAAGGTGATAAGTAACAGTCAGCATGGATTATTCCAGAACAAAATCGAGTCAAACCAACTTAATAGCTTTGTTTGGCAGGGTAACAAGCCTTGAGGATAAGGTGGAAGTGGTAGATATGATATAACTTTACTTTAGTAAGGTTTTTTATGCTGTTTCACATGATCTTCTCATAAACAAATTAGGGAAACACAATCGAGATGGAGCCACTATCAGGTGGGTGCATAACTGATTGGAAAATCACTCCCAGAGAGTAGTTATCATTGATTCACAGTCAAGCTGGAAGGGCATATCGAGTGGGGTGCCAGTTCTGGATCCGGATCTGTTCAATATCTTCATCAATTATTTAGATAATGGCATAAAGAGTACACTTATAAAGTTTGCAGACAATACCAAGCTTGGGGGAGGGGGTTGAAAGCATTTTGGAGGATAGGATTAAAATTAAAAATGATCTGAACAAACTGGAGAAATGGTCTGAAGTAAATAGGATGAAATTCAATAAGGACAAATGCAAAGTACACCACTTAGGAAGGAACGAAAAGCTGCAGACAAACAAAATGAGAAATGACTGCCTAGGAAGGAGTACTGTGGAAAGGAATCTGGGGGTCTTAGTGGTTCACAAGCTAAATATGAGTTAACAGAGTAACACTGTTTAAAAAAAAAAAATCAAACCTAATTCTGGGATGTATTAGCAGGAGTGTTGTAAGCAAAAGAAGAGAAGTAATTCTCCTACTCTACTCTGCGCTGATTAGGTCTCAACTGGAGTATTGTGTCCAATTCTAAGCGCCACATTTCAGACAAGATGTGGACAAACTGGAGAAAGTCCAGAGAAGAGCAACAAAAATGATTAAAGGTCTAGAAAATATGACCTATGAGGGAAGATTGAAAAAAACTGGGTTTGTTTAGTAGAGATGAGAAGGGGAGAGAGAGGGGGATATGATGATAGTTTTTAAGTACATAATAGGTTGCTACAAGGAAGAGAGACAATAATTGTTTTGCTTAACCTCTGAGGATAGGACAAGAAGTAATGGGCTTAAAACACAGCAAAGGCAATTTAGGTTGGATACTAGGAAAAACTTCCTAACTGTCTGGGTAATTAAGCACTGGATTAAATTGCCTAGGGAGGTTGTGGAATCTCCATCATTGGGGATTTTTAAGAGCAGGTTAGATAAACACCGTCAGGGATGGTCTAGATGCTACTTACTCCCCCCATGAGTGCAGGGGACTGGACTAGATGACCTCTCGAGGTCCCTTCCAGTCCTGCAATTCTATGTATGTACAGCACATAGCACAATGAAGCCCTAATCTTGTTTGGGGCCTCCAGTATGCTACTGTAATACAAATAGTGAAAAATACCTACCCATATCTTAAGTGCTTCCTAATACCATCCATGGCCATGTAAGTAATTGCTGTAGCTGAATAGGGAACAGATGTGATTGATGAAGAGAGAGGTGATGTCTCTTGTGAATCCCACTGTTAAGATGTGGTCTGTGCTACAAGAAGTTTAATAACCCCTGTATCGTGCTATTATTATTCAATCTCTATAAAGCCTTCATCCAGAGTTCAGTTTCCAAGGGTGCTATGAATAAAATTATTTCCCTAGAGCTCCATATCATAGGTAGTCCCAACAAACAGCAGCCTGATTTGAAGCCTGTGTAGTAAGAAAGAAAGATAAACAAAACCTGTATGATTTCTTCTTCTCTCAAGTGTTCCTGCTGTATTTTTTAATACCAGGCACCCAACCGCACAGAGATCTAGAACAAACAGCCAATGTTTTCCTCAGGCCAGTCCCAGAAATGAATGCTGACACCACCATGTACCAACAGTGACTACGTACTGACACCTCAGCACAAACACATTTCCTTTCATTACTCAGTTATTCCTCCAAGTAAGAGAGGGGAAACATTCATGTACTTTTCTCCGTACTCTCTACAACTGTACTTCTATGCTACAAGAAAATAAGAAACTGACATGACTGAGGCCTTGTCTACACTACAAAGTTGCAGCGCTGGTGAGGGAGTTACAGCGCTGCAACTTAGGATGTGTACACACCTGCAGGGCATTACCAGCGCTGCAACTCCGTTTGCAGCGCTGGCCGTACACCTGGTCGTGCCTCAGGTGTAGAGGATCCAGCGCTAGATCACCAGCGCTGGTCATCAGGTGTAGACACTCACCAGCGTTTTTGTTGACCTCCGTGGAATAAGCAGGTATCCCAGCATACCTGAGGAAGCCTCTCTGGTAATTAAGCAAACTCCACCGCCCTCCAAGCAGGTCTCCTTCCCCGCGGTGTGCTCTGGCGTTCCCCGACCCCCCCCCTCCAAGCAGGTATCCAGCCCCGCGGTGTGCTCTGGCATTCCCCGACCCCCCACCAAGCAGGTATCCAGCCCCGCGGTGTGCTCTGGCCCTCCCTGACCCCCCCTCCAAGCAGGTCTCCTTCCCCGCGGTGTGCAACAGCTCTGCAGCGTGGCCACATCTAACACCACTTGCAGCGCTGGTTGCTGTAAGAGTGGCCACTCTGCAGCGCTGGCCCTATACAGCTGTACTAATAAAGCTGTAACAACCAGCCCTGCAAAATTGTAGATGTAGACATACCCTGAGCCTCATAGACAATACATTCCTTACTCAAATCTACAATGAAGCTATTCATCTCCACTGTGCCTAAAATAACCACTGCCTGCGACAATGAAACTAATATGTGGCTATGTATACATTTTAGTTAACACCCTCATACATTTCCAAGAAAGGCCTGTGTTCACTTAAATTCTTCTCACCTCTCACCCTTTTTAGTTTAATTCGCAGCCTCTCTGCAGCAACTCATACTTCACAGTGAGTTATATGGCTGATCCCTGCTGGACTTCAGCTACTTAGGGTTTCAAAATACAGAACAACTCAGCAAACAAATAGTTCTCAGAGCTCACAGAAAACCCATCTAACAGCCTAGGTCTTTGTACAGAGGTAATAATAAATAGGTTTCCTTAAATTTCAGCCATAATATTAACAATACCAACCACATACACCAATACAAATATATCAGGGATTTAGAGAAATACCACAGAACTGTGAGAGTGCTTATGTACCTATGTGCACACCCACCCACACACTCTTACATACTTTGGGTCCAAATCAATCAAAAATCATTCACATGCTATATCACCAAAATCTAGAGAACTCCATTTCCCTATTGCTTAGGTGCCTGATAGTTTTTAAGCAAGTCAGACCCTGAAGTAAAGACCTTTCTGAAGTTAGACACACATCAGCTGGTACCAGGATAACTTCCCACTACCCCTCACAGTAGTCCATGAGAGAGCAATATTTTGTCAGCCAACCAGGTTCAGAAAGAAAGCTCCAGTGGTGGAGTGGATTTTTGGTGCTACTGTGCATGGGCAGTTAAGGAAGATTAATGGGAAATTTTACAGACAGGCAAAAACTGGAAAGGATCCAGGATCAGGACCATGCCATTGACATGTACTGGAATAACACATTTTGAAAAGCTATTACCTTTAGAGATAGCCTCTCCGCCTCCTCCCTTAATAAATGCAGTTTGCTTTAAATTAGTCTGGACAAAAGCCAGTGAGGTGAGCCAAGTGCTAAATAACTCCCAAGATAGGAAGCATCCTGGATCAAGTGATCATAATATTATGAAAACTGGAAATATTTGTGAGGGTATGACCAACACATTTTAAGAAATCATTTGATTTTACAGGAGAGAGAAATGCTCTAAAATCTTTTTTTAAAACCAAAATTCTGTTTACTGTGGGGAAAATGTCCCTTGAAAATCTCCTGTGTGTCTGCTAGAACTTTTAGAAAGATAGCATTCAAGACTGCAGAAGAAAAATACATTCCCTGGGACCCATGCCTGAAGTGCCCAGGTAATGCACTTTTGTAGGGCAGCAAACAATACCACATACACTCATTCTTACAGCAGAACAACCTGTTAAAAATTAGCATAGACATACAATGCTGTGCACAGTATAAATTCCTACCTGGACTAGAGTGACAGAAGCAATGTGGAAATAAAGTTTAAAAAACTGATTAACCTTTTATTTTAAATGAGAAAATATTGATTTAAAACTGATAATCAACAACTTGATTGTCTGGTGTTACAGAACCAAAATAAAAGTTCCCAGTGAAATGACTACCAGTTACTTTTGCTGTGCATGGTTAAGACAGCTGGCATGCTTCACTCCAGAGATGTGCTATACAGTTATTTTCTGTGTTCCTGCAATGTAAAAATGACCAAAAATTGATCTTTTGGGTTTGTCTCTGCATGTAAAATCATTTTCTCCCAGCACCATGGCTGGTCAGTTCATGGACCTCCAGGGAAAATCCAGGGTGCTACAGGAAGTGGTGTTTATGCTTTAGTAGGCGGCATTCTTCCCCTGAAGTCATGACTAGGGCCCTACCAAATTCAGGGTCCATTTTGATCAGTTTCACGGTCATGGTGTTTTAAAAATTGTTAATTTCATGATTTCAGCTATTTAAATCTGAAATTTCAGTGTTGTAATTGTAGGGGTCCTGACCCAAAAAAGAGTTGGTACGGGGCGGTGGGGGGGTCACAAAGTCATTATGGGTGGGAGGGTGTAGTACTGCTAGCCTTACTTCTGTGCTGCTGCTGGCAGTGGTGCTGCCTTCAGAGCTGGGCAGCCTGAGAGCGATGGCTGCTGGCTGGGAGCCCAGCTCTGAAGGCAATACCACTGCCTGCAGCAATGCAGAAGTAAGGATGGCATTGTGTGGTATTGCCACCCTTACTTCTGCACTGCTGCCTTCAGAGCTGGGCCCTTGGTCAGTAGCTGCCACACTCTGACCACCCAGCTCTGAAAGCAGCAGCACAGAAGTAAGGGTGGCATTGTATGGTATTGCCACCCTTATTTCCGCACTGCTGCTGGCGAGGCGCCTCCTTCAGAGCTGGGTGACCAGCCAACAGCCACCACTTTCCAGCCACCCAGCTCTGAAGACAGCACAGAAGTAAGGGTGGCAATACCACAAACCTCCTAAAACAATCTTACGATCCCCTTGCAACTCCCTTTTGGGTCAGGACCTCCAATTTGAGAAATGCTGGGCTCCCCCATGAAATATGGTCTTTTGTGGGCTTTTACCCTATGCTATACAGATTTCATGGCGGGGACACCAGATTTCATGGTTCATGATGCGTTTTTCAAGGCCATGAATTTGGTAGGGCCCTAGTCATGACTGAACTTGTGCCCGCCATGGTACCAGGGAATACTGTGCTACTAGATGTGCTGACAGAAAACTGCTGTCTTGGAAGACATTACTGTATTTTATAGGCAAACGTGCTGTTCAGTGATTGGCATCGTGTGCCTCTTGATGTGACATGGTAGTGGTGGTGAAAGCCTCTAGGCTGAGACGTTTAATATTCCTGAAAAATTCTATTAGACAGAAAGTGGTAGGAAACAATTCTGTCATGCTCATCTCCTAACATTTCCTGCAAGGTCTTGTGGCATCTCCACATTGCAGCGACTTTGACAGTTTCCTATGTGTATCAAGAAGGATAACATCGATGCCCTTACATTTATATAATCACCCTTCATACAAACAAACGTTGGGTCCTACAATATGCTAAACATCTCCAATGGCAGGGTTTCCTTCTCTCTGACCCGAAAAGGTAGCTACTTCTGGAGTAACACATGTTTTGTGCTGTTTTTAAACAGCACAAAACAACACTGCACAACAGCTTAAGTGAAAGAAAAAAAAAACCTATAGCCATATAAACAGTAGGGAATTTGTTTTATAATGCAGAATTTAAATTATTCAATTTTGAAGTCATGTCCAAGACTCTAAGGTTAATAACAACATGGTTCTTGCAACCACAAAAAAATGCTAGGGAATTTTACTGAGCACAAGTGATCAAGGATGTGGTTTTACTTCTCACCCAAATCACAGCACTCCCTTAGCATGCCTTAGAGCTGGGCACTCACTCAGCAAAATGCCATCAACACCACTTCTTACAGCACCTGTTTTCTCCCTGGAGGTTTCCCTTCCAAGTATTGATCCAGCTGACCTTGCTTAGTGTATGACATGAAATTAGTTCAGAGTGAGAGATAGTATGGCTGTAAATTAATGCTCATAAATAGGGGTCAATGGTGGAAATACAACCTGGAATATTTTTAGTATTTTGCTAGTTGAGCAAAAGAAGCAGATACTTATAAATTACCCATCACAGTTCCTTATACCATACTATAGACATCCAGGTTCAAATGCAACCTCTAGAATCCTTCTCTTCAAAGTAGCAGCCAACATCACACACTACCAACCAACCATCTTTGGGTGGAGCAGAGAAGAGAAAAGAGCAAGCAGCCATTGTTCAGCTGATAGGGTGCAAGGCTCTTGAGTTTCTCTCATCACAGCTCTCTCAAAACCTGGAAAGTGCAGTGAGAGGAGATAAAAAGTGTGTCTGGAATTGGAAAATCTTATGAACCATACAGCTTGCAGGAACACCCCCACTCCATACACTGCAATGAAGATGGTTACAACTCTTGAAAGTAATCAGCATCCCTGACAGCTGTCAGATTGAAATAGTATCTTTTCTAGGACAAAGCTTGGAAGGGCTCCTGATAGCACAACACACCATTTTCTAAGTCTCTCTTTATTGCCCTCTCTCAGGTAAAGTGACAGGCAACAGTGCACAAATGTGACCTCATTTGCTGACTATTTGGTAGATTCCAGCAGAGAAAGCAGCAAAGAAATATGGAAGAGAACAAGTCTGATTTAGTGCTTGATCAGGAAATGTACTGAGTACCCTCAACCTGCCATGTGTACAAACATGGCTGAGTATCTTGAGCACCTCACATGATAGGGCACAACCTTAACTTTGTCATTTTCCCCACTTGAGTGCTGCACCACATAACCTTAATGTAGCTTTTTCCAGGAGTTTCCTGTTTTGTGACTTCTAGCCTCTTTTGATTTGCAAAGAAGTTAATACATGCAAATTCCACAATCTTGAATAATTAACACTAAAATACAGTTTCGCAGGATGTCCACAGGAGAGGTATCTCCAGTAACAGCCTTTGGAGCTGCAGAGACAACTTTTTGTCAACTGCTGCAAATGGACCATTCTGATAATCACTATAAAAAAGTTTCTCTCCACCCTGCTGGTAATAGCTCACCTCAACTGATCGCTCTCATTAGAGTGTGTATGGTAACACCCATTGTTTCATGTTCTCTGTGTGTGTGTATATATATATCTTCCTACTGTATTTTCCACTGCATGCATTTAATGAAGTGGGCTGTAGCCCACGAAAGCTTATGCTCAAATAAATTTGTTAGAGCCCCTAAGGTGCATAAGAGCTGGGCTCTCTCCCCACTCACCTAACAAAGCATATATCAACAGGCATAGGACGTATCTTACAAGGGCTGTAGGAACAGAAATGTTATTAGCTGAAGTTTGCCTCTTTCTATTCACAAATTGTCTAAGAAGAGATTACATTTTTCTCTAATTTATTCATTATTTTGAATAATTTCTGTGATCAATAATGTTCTTGATCTTTAGGTTTGGTAACAATCACCTTCCGTGACTTTCTGCAACAAAGAAACACAGGTGAGCCAAATTTGTTTGGAAAATTTGCAAAAATAATGCAGCTTTTAATTACTGCACTATTTGCCAGCCTCTATCCAAGGGAATTTGGGAGAAATACCTTTGCTTGTTTGATCTTGTGTTGGCAATGAGCAGACAGTATGTCGGAAGAAGCAGAACCTGAAGAAGAGCTCTGTGTAAGCTTGAAAGCCTGTCTCTTTCACCAACAGAAATTGGCCCCCCAAAAAGATATTACCTCACCCACTTTGTCTCTCTAGTATGTTGGAAGGACAGTCAGATCTGGAAGGACCGCACAGGAGAAGACAGGTCAAGAGAAATGGCAGGATGCTAGCCTGGAAGTCAGGAGACTGGGATCCAGCTCCCTGTTCTGCAAAAGACTTTTGGTGAGACCTTGGCGAAGGCACTAAGCCCTCGTCCAGACTAACCCGCGGCATCGGCGGGTTAAAATCGATTGCTCGGGGATCGATATATCGCGTCTAGTCTGGACGCGATGTATCGATCCCCGAGCGCGCTTACATCGATTCCGGAACTCCATCAACCCGAACGGAGTTCCGGAATCGACACGGAGACCCGCGGACATCGATGCAGCGCCGTCCAGACGGGTGAGTACCTCGATTTTAGAAATTCGACTTCAGCTACGTTATTCCCGTAGCTGAAGTTGCGTATCTAAAATCGATTTTAATATCTAGTCTGGACGTGGCCTTAGGCATTGTGACTTTGAGTATTGCAAAGCCTAACTTTTAGGTGCCTAGAAAAAAAAAATCACAGGAACAACACTGGGATCCACAAAGACTGAGTTAGGCACTGAGGTTCCTATACAATGAATGGGGAGAGATAGGCACCCTAGAACGCTAGGCACAGAAGCCAGCACACTACGTGGAGAACCGGGTCAGCTAACGAATGGGAGATGCCAACAAGAGGGGTGCAGGGTAAACCCTGCCCCTCTCGCCCAAATAAATTTGTTAGTCTCTAAGGTGCCACAAGTACTCCTCATTCTTTTAGCTGATACAGACTAACACGGTTACCCCTCCGAAACCTCTTGGAGATAGGTACCTAAGTCCGGGCTGGAGGGAGGTGCCTATCTCCGCTAGCGATCCCCAAACTGGGGGATGACAGGCGCTCCTCCGCCTAAGTCACATGTGGGGCCTAATCTGGCAGGCATGCTCAGAGGCCACTTAACTCCACAAAACAGCCCCAGTGAAGAGGGAGGAGGGGGAGGAAGATGCTGCCCCTCTTTATAATTTTAGCCCAATGGTTAGGATACTCCCCCAGGATGTGGGAGACCCTGATAAGGAGAAGAGATCTGAACAGGAATTGCCACCCTTCAGGTGTGTGCCCTAACCACTGGGCTAGAGAGAGATTTTAACTCTCTCTCTGCCCAGTTTAATTAAATAATTGAATAACATTAAGTAGAACAACTTCAACAGGAGAAACTGAGGCAGCCCCACATCAGAATATCCCACAGCCCAGCGGTTAGAGCATTCATCTAACATGTGGCAGATCCCTGTTCAGATCTCTTCTCCACATCAGGCAGATGGGGGAACTTGAACCTGTGGTCTCCGACATCCTGCGTTAGTACCCTAATCCCTGGGCTAACGGCTTTGTGAAGTTAAGTGGTTTCTAAGCATGCCTACTGGATCAGGCCCCACATGCAGCTTTGCCTGTCTTCCCCCCACTTCCTGGGTCACCCCAGGGCTTAGGTGGGAGATAGGCACTCAAGCGCCTAGAGTGAAGCAGTAGTGAACATGCCCAGAGACAAAAACATGGGCCCCTACAGAACTTTCAATGCAAAAATATAAGCGTTGAGCAAGTGTAGACGCCCACAGGTTAGGCAGCAGCTGAGAGAGAGTTTTGTGGGTCACAATGGCACCTAAAAACAGGACTTAGGCACCTAAATATATTTGTAGAGCCCACACTCAGTCTCTGCATGCCTCAGGTCTCCATCTATAAAATGGAGATTGTAGGAGGGCACTTCCCAACTCACATGTGTATTGTGAGGATAAATACATTAAAGGCTGCGAGGTGCTAACAGTTGTGAGTAGCCACAGAATTACTTAAGATTGTCAGTGGTCAAGAGAAGGTAGCAGAATTCACACAAACCAATCAAGTCAACCAGCAACAGGCAGGGAGAAAAGAGGAGGGACCACAGATAGGCCTGATAGATGCTGACAAAAGAGGGAAGTGGAAGCCTGTGGAATTACACCAGGAATTAAATTGATCCAGCATGTGAACAACTCAGAACATAGTCCATCTTTTCATTAATTTCTCTGACCCTTAATTTAACGAGAAGCAGCTATAACTTCACTGTTCTGTTCTATTATTTTATTTAATTTGGAAGAAGGTTGATGGACATTTTTACTGTGCTTTAACAGACAGTCATAACTACATGGGTCTCATGCGGATTATCATCCAGTTACCTCTCGACATGTAACGAATAACGCAAACTAATGCTACGTCACCATCATCCTCAGATCATTTGTAACAAAATAAATCCATACTAAGAGCTGCTAGAAGACAATTATAAAAAGCTCTGAGGCATGAAAAGAAACAAGATCTTTCACTGCACTACAGTGTTAACACACTGCATAAGAATACTAATGCAGTTAGAAGGTTGAAAGTTTATCCCACATTGCTTTGGTTTTGTTATGCTGGGAGCAACAGATATTTTTACCCACTGTGTTGAAACCACATAAGGTGCTTTTTTAACAGCTTTTAGGACTGAGCTGACCTAATGAAAAGACTAATGTAAAGTTTACCTACTTCATTTTATTTCCTTCTAGTTAATCAACAACTTTTTTAACACTGTACTAACCCGATTACCACTTTTTGCCTATCTATTGTGCCTTCTATTAAAGGATCTCAGAGTAGTTTACAGTCAAAATCAACACGCTTCGAAGGCTGCTATTGTCTGGGTTGTGGGCAAAGAGAGGTTAAATGACTTTGTCCAGTGAAAAGAACAGGAGTACTTGTGGCACCTTAGAAACTAACAAATTTATTTGAGCACAAGCTTTCGTGGGCTACAGCCCACTTCATTGGATGCATGCAGTGGAAAATACAGTAGGAAGATATATATACACAGAGAACATGAAACAATGGGTGTTACCATACACACTGTAAGGAGAGTGGTCAGTTAAGGTGAGCTGTTGTCAGCAGGAGAGAAAAAGAACTGTTTGTAGTGGTAATGAAAATGACCCATTTCCAGCACTTGACAAGGAGATAAGGAACTGTAGGTGGGGGAAAGATAAGCATGGGGAAATAGTTTTACTTGGCATAATAGCCCATCCACTCCCAGTCTATATTCAAGCCTAATTCAATGGTGTCCAATATGCAAATTAATTCAAATTCAGCAGTCTCTCTTTGGAGTCTGTTTTTGAAGGTTTTTTGTTGTAATATTGTGACTTTTAGATCTGTAATCGAGTGGCCAGGGAGACTGAAGTGTTCTCCAACTGGTTTTTGAATGTTATAATTCTTGACGACTGATTTATGTCCATTTATTCTTTTATGTAGAGACTGCCCGGTTTGGCCAATGTACATGGCAGAGGGGCCATCATGTGTATTTTCCACTGCATGCATCTGATGAAATGGGCTGTAGCCCACGAAAGCTTATGCTCAAATAAATTTGTTAGTCTCTAAGGTACCACAAGTACTCCTGTTCTTTTTGTGGATACAGACTAACACGGCTGCTACTCTGAAATTTGTCCAGTTAGTCTGTGATACATCTTGGAATAAAGTGGGGTTCTCAAACTGGGGATTGGGACCCCTCAGGGGGTCACGAGGTTATTACATGGGGAGTTGCAAGCAGTCAGCCTCCACCTCAAACCCTGCTTCACGTCCAGCATTTATAATAGTGTTAAATATATTACAATGTTTTTTTAATTTATAAGGGGGGGGGTCACACCCAGAGGCTTGCTATGTGAATGGGGTCACCAGTACAAAAGTGAGAGAACCACTGGAATAAAACCTAGTTCTCCTGTCTCCCAGCCCAATGTTTTAGCCACTAAGGAACCATCATTCCTCCCCTTTTAGAGCTAAGCAACAATTTTTGAAGCTGACTGGATTTAGCTCTGCACATGTGCAATAGCGTTTTCTTGTTCCAAGTTATATATACACACAACAGATTGCTACGTCCTTATAACATCCTAGATATTTAAAGTATTTCCCTGCTCAGGTTTGGTAAATACTGCTCATCTTCACACAGAACCTGCCCTCATTCAGTAGCTGCGTCTTCACCATGCAAGCCCCGAGGAAAGCAGTCATGTTTTGATACAAAGCTGCAGGGGAAACTAGTTATATGTCCTGGAAGGCCAGGCTTCCAAACAGTCATACAACAAGTCAAACAGCTGGTGGGTTTCCAAATGGATTGGCATTCCAAGGAAAAAGACTAGCTACTTAATAAATCCACTTTTCAAAGTCAGTTTGCACCCAGGTAAATTATTACCTGATGCCATTTTTGCTGTACTGTTTTTATTAAAGACTTTTGCTTTCCTTTACTGAAAAAGCACTGCCAACTCTCTTTCTACCTAGCCCAGCATTTACCCTCCAAATAGCCAAAAGTATGATACAAAGACAGATGGTTCACAGGGGACAGATGGAGCACGACTGGTGAACAAGGCCAATAAGGCTGTTATGCCATTGTAAATGGGAGGAGAGGAGACATCAGAACAATCTCCAAACTACAGAGAGGCCCAAGCTATGAAAATATTTCAGAACCCCTGTACTGAAACGCACCTGCTTATTTCCATCCATCTTTCTTCAGATAAGAGTATTAGAATACAGTAATACATTTAGATCTTTCTATTCACCTTACCCTTGTGACTGATGATTTTGTAGTTACAAGGGATTATTACAGGGGACAGATTGGCCTCACACTGAATCACCCTCCATAACATGCTGCGCTTTTACAACTAGAAATAGAGAGATCAAAGAGATTATTCCTCTGTCCTGGGTGACCCAAGGAACCAGTGACAGCGAAAGCCGATATAAATAGTCCTTCTAGGAACTCCCTCAGCTCGCTACAGGACTGGTTTCAGTTTGAAGGAGGCTTTTTCACTGACTGTCTTGTCTCCTTAAGTGGTGATGACAAATTTAAGTAAAATAAAGGTTCCTTGTTGTAAATAACTGTGTAAGAGGAAAAGGCTCTCTCTCATCACTGGCAGTAGTGCCAATATACTGAACTGAATCCCCCTCGCCCTGTCTCCCGTTAAACGGTTAGCAAATAGGAAGTATAAGTTGACACACTTGGAGTCTAATTTTCTCTTGGGTTTTGCTTATTCCTGCTAATATGACTCAAAGTCACTCAACAGCTGAAATTCCACCCTGAAGGTTAACCTGATATCAGCTGCTCAAAACCAACTGGTGCACTGCAGAGCAAATTCTGTTCTCAGTGACATCTGTGCTACCCTCATTGTCTGCCCTGACTGAAACTTAAGGTATGTCTACATTACTACAATTGCTAAAGCAGCACAGTTACAGTAGTGCAGCTGTGCCACTGCTTTCCTATAGCAAGCAAAGGGGCTTTTCCATCAATGTAGTTTGAGAGGCAGTAAGTAGGTCAACAAAAGATTTCTTCCTTCGATCTAGTTGCATCTACACCAGGATTTAAGTCAACCTAACCATGGCAGTCATGGCATGAAATGGTGTAGCTAGGTCAATCTAATTTTTAAGTATAGACCAGGCCTTAGCAAACAGCCCTGCTGATGGGAATAGAATTCAGCTCCCTCTCCCATACCTGTGTTGGCTAATCAGGACTAATGACTACAAGAGTCAGTCATAGTAACAACTTATTTTGGTCACCAAAGTCAGCAGATCTGACCTAGAACACACAGAGAAAGCAGATGTATTGAGTAAGAGGCTACCATTTGTACACAATCACTTTTCATAACACAGTGCACTACTGCACTTCAAAAAGGAACTGAAATGCTTTTAAAAATAAAATGAGGGGGGTTGGCATGTTTTTGGGGGCAGGGGCAAGTGTCATCACTATGCTAAGGATGCCCCACATTCATTCTTTTTTATTTAAGATATGCTCTATGCATCCTTGACATATGGATTAGCCCCCTTTTAGCATTTTTATAAATCTAAATAAATAAAATAAGAATGACTTGATACTTTGTAGGCTTGTTGTAAACAATGTATGGTGAGGCAGTCAGATGCTATGACAGAAGCTGCTGTCACAATATATAAAACACATGCATGCAAATATTGGGGTAAATAGAGGAGAAGAACCCATTTGAGGGGAGGCAAAGAGTTATGTTACCTGGCTTTCATGTGAAAAGCCCAGGTGTCCAGGGAACCAGTAAGTTGTACAGGGCTGATAGAGAGGATTTCAAGAGAGGATTTCAAGGAGACAGATATAGAGTCATTCTTGCCTTCTTTTCCAGCAAGCTGAAGGCGAACATGCAAAGACTTGGCTAGTTGCCAGACTGAAAAGTCAGAGGAAAAAGTGAGTTGGAATGAGGTTTAATTACTTCCCCTCCTCTTTTGTCTCTTGGCCCTTTGGTTCTCCCATAAAACTGTCTTCTCTCCATCTATCCTTTCTCCAGACTTTTTCTTTTCTTTTTATAATCACAACTGAAATCCCATCAGTAGCGTGTTGTCATGCTGCCAAAGGTCAGCACACCGAGTCAATTCACTTTGCAGAAGACAGCACTTTCTCTACAGTAATTGTCATTACAGTAACATTTTGTATGACACTGCATTTCAGCAGGGTCCGTGATTAGCTTTTTAGGCTACTAGCCAGTTTTTTGTTGTTTTTTTTTAAACACAGAAATAAGGGTTTCTGTTGTTCTTACCAACTCAGAGTACTAATACTACTGTGCACGCTTGTAGTGTATTCCATCTGAGCATCTCAAAGCACCTTACAAACATTAAAATTTAACTTTGCAACTTTCTGTCCCTATCTCTATTACACATATGAGGAAATTAAGGCATAAAATGGTTAAGTGATATGCCTAGAATCTGTGACAGAGCCAGTAACAGAACAAATGTCTCCTGATTCCAGTCACATGTCTTGACTGTAAATTTATCTTTCATCCCATTATCAAAGCAAGGGCCCAGTCTTACAAGGTGCTGAGTAATCTCAACTCTAGGTCAACAGAATGTGTCACAACAAACCCATAAGTGAGTTTTGTACATATTTTTCTATGTAATATTATAATTGTTCTATAGGAATAATTACCATACTGGATCAAACCAGGGGTTCTCCAGTATCCTGTCTCTGGCAGCAACTAGCACTAGCTGCTTCAGAGGAAGATGTCCTGCAGTACTAGACAGTTATGGGATAACCTGCTCTCAGGGAAAGTTCCCTCCCCACTAGTTGCAAGTTGGCTCATACCTCAACATGAGGGTCTATATTACTTCCAAAACTTTTTTTTTTATTTTTAAAGTTTACCATTAGCTATTGTTAATCTGAATTGCTTAGAGCACAGGACTCATTTACTTGGCTCATGCCTAAATTTGAGAAAAATCCCATCCCACACAGAAGTGGGACAGTCACTGACCTATCTGAATGCAAATTACTCATAACAATTCTATCTGACCCATCTTATCTTGTAGCTGGTGTCACCAGGAAAGAATAATAGATCTTATGTGGCTCAGACCTTAGTATAAACAGAGCCATTAAGGAAAACAGGAGAACCATTAAAGAGGTGGGAGGAAATAGCAGTGAAACCAAGACACCCGTAATTACTTTGGGTTAGAACAGAAGGTCTCTGTTATGAAATATTCTTCAATACACAAACCCACAAGGCAAGGGCAGGTTTGGAGGGAGGTGATTCTCATAAACACCTTACATGGAATTATCTACATATTTTGGGGAATTAACCAAAGGAAGTATGAGAAAGGAGCTGAGCTATTTTTCTTGTCACTGAAGTCTTGTCTACATTGATCCAGCAAGGGTCGATTTATCATGTCTAGTATAGATGTGATAAATCGACCGCCGATCGCTCTAGCGTCGACTCTGGTACTCCACCTTAACGAGAAGCGCAAGTGGAATTGAAGGGAGGACACACCGCAGTGAAGACACCACGGTAAGTAGCTCTAAATATGTCGACTTCAGCTACATTCATATAGCTGTAGTTGCGTAACTTAGATCAATCTTCTTTCCACTCCCCTATCCCCCCCAGTGTAGACAACCCCTGAGTTTCAGAAGAGGATGAGCAGTTAAGATGTTTCTGAGGACAGAGAGACCACATTTAAGAAGACAGGGCAGGTTTCTATGAGACTGTTTCATAGGATTCTGTATACCTTATCCTATATTTCCTTTTTGTTACTTAAGAAGGCTGTAGGCCATAAAACCTTTGTGCAGGAATAGAGGTGAAGACTGTTAAAGATACCTAACTCCCAATGAAAGTAAATGGAAGTTAAGTGCCTAAATTTTTGGAGGAAAAAAAAAAAAGAACTATTTCCAACCTCCTTTTAATGGTTTCCTCTGTTTTCTCCATTGTACTGTCTGTTATGTATATTAGCCTGATAAACACTAAAATAGGGTAAGCAAGCAGGAACAATGGCTATTACTTTATAATGTGCACGAGAAGCATTTGCTGTGTTTGAGCATGGCCCCATGGGCTTATAGATTCATGGGATGAATATAACCTTTTAAAACATAGCACTATCCAAAGCGTTATTCAACAAAATTATTTAATTACTCTAGCTGGGGTCAAGAGCAACTTGCTCCAGCGTCCCTATGTTGTCCCATATCAGCAACTAACTCCTATTGCATGGAATCTTCTTCCTTCCTGTGAAGGTTAATGATTGACTTTTCCAGAGCAGCAGTGCTCTGGAGGTGACATAGCCACACCAGGAAATCTCTGGCTGTGATATGTAGAATGAGGCAGTAGTATGCCTTGCTGCATGAGCCACCTATCAAGCCAGCAGAAAGGAAAACATCTTCTCATGTGCATCCCAACAGCAGTAAGGCCTTCAGCTCCATTTTCAGTAGGGTGACAAAACAGCAAGTGTGAAAAATCGGGACAGGGGTGGGGGGTAATAGGAGCCTATATAAGAAAAAGCCCCAAATTGCTGGACTGTCCCTACAAAATCCAGACATCTGGTCACCCTAATTTTCAGACACAATAACTACCAGCTCCCAGAAGCTCTGAACCAGGGGGCAACTTTACTAACATGGAAGTGCAAACTTTCACCTACACAGCCCTTCCACTCTGCAGGGTAGGCTAGAAGCAGTGTTTTACAGAACAAGGGGTCCTGGTGCATGACTAGGGCTCCTAAACACTATGATAATACAAATAATAAGTAATATCAACAACAAAAACAAAATAGTTAACTTCAGTTTCCTGTTCTTCCCTCTGTGTATGCCTGTCATCACAGGTCACAGTATCAATGATTAAAGGCCATAATTCATACCTTGTTAATTCTCCATTAACACTTAGGATACTGGCTAAAACTATACATCACTTTAAGGACTAATCAGCTCTTAAGGGTTTTAATAAGGTTTCTAGGAAATGCAGAAGGCAGTTTTTCCTTGGCAGGTGGGATTAATTCAGGCTGCTGATCTAGCATCCAATCTCTCTTTCTCCCATGACTAGCAGTCTCTCCTTCACCTGCCTCACCCCAGTGGCAGACACTTTTGTAGGCCATGAAACAGCAATCAGGAAAGCAGGCTGGCAGAGGCGAGACCAAGGCATGTTGCCCAGAATAGATGTTATCATATAGGGCTAGCAGTGGGAGGGAGGATGCACTACCTCATCCGTGAATGGTGGAGGAGTTACTCATTCAAAGAGTTATATCCATAATGGCAAAGTCCTTGGTATTTCCTGGCAAATCTGTATAGAGCACAGGTACAAATTTAGGATGTAGTAATCTGTTTGAGCTACCGAATTTAACCTCCATAGAAACACTTCACTCTTTCTACACCTGGCAGAAGTAGTCTTGGAACATAAGATTTTCTAGCCTTTGAGTACCAATTGTTGAAACCATGTCAAAAAGGACAACTTTGACTTTGTACAGCTGTGCAATGAGTTGTCAGAGCTTAGATTCTATTTTCAGGCACTAAAATTCTGCACAGGAAAATCTTTTCTTGTCAATATTCTTACTGTTGACAAGGCAACAGACATTGTCAGCCTTGCACTCCTCCAGACCTCTCTCCAGTTGCACAAGACCCTTCCAGACTAACTACTTGCATAGTGCTGATGCTTGGCTTCAGGACGCAGTGTTGCTGTCATATCCAAGGCTGAATTCAAGTTCTCTCCTCTCTCCTTTAAGCCCTTCCTTCCAACCTCTCACTCTCCACCTCCTCTCTCAAGCTCTGTATGGCTTATCTCCTATGTGATTATACAGTTGTCTTCTTATATAAACTTACTATCCTTGGTAGTTTAGAATTAAGACACCTGTTATACAATGTCTAAACTGCAAACGATCCTACATTTAAGTCTTAAAGGACTCAACTTTAAATCAGTAAATGTCAATAATCCTTTGACTTTTTCCCTGCACTTGAAATCCACTGCAAAGAGAAAAGATGAAATGTTGCACTTGAGGACAACTGATGTAATTTTCTTGTTGTCCTTTCTATCTGGCATCTAGTTCCTAAATTATGAAAAATTATTGTGATTGTATTTATCAATTGTTAGAAATCTAAGTTTCTACAGTCAGTTTACACTGAATAAAATTTGTTCAAGATTTATGTTCTTTATTTCCTGCTAATGCAAATATTCAAGATGTGGTTCTCCTCTGAAAAGCAACTGTGTAAAAAATGACACCTTCCTACCCAATTGCTCCTGGTTTGTATTCAGTCATTAGTTATACCTTCAATGATAACATTCAACTTGAGATAGCGAGGATGATTTTGCAGGGAAGGCAGTTATGAGTGTGTGTGTGTGGGGGGAATCCTTTTACTTGTAAACTTAGCACAGCTAATATACTGTAAACATGCCTAGGGAAGTTGTGGAATCTCCATCACTGGAGATATTTAAGAGTAGGTTAGATAAATGTCTATCAGGGATGGTCTAGACAGTATTTGGTCCTGCCATGAGGGCAGGGGATTGGACTCGATGACCTCTCGAGGTCCCTTCCAGTCCTAGAGTCTATGAGTCTATGAGTCTATAACATGAAACCAACATTTTTCCAAGCAGAACTTTTGTATTGATGGAAACAAAATACTAGGAATTATAAACCTCTATATTAACCACTGAAACTCAGAAAAATAAAAAACAAGTCCTTATGCCTTGGCACCTGATTCTGCACTGATTTACGCCCTATGTGACTGTCATGCAGGGCATAAGTCAGCACAAAATTTGACCCCATAATCTCCCTTTATACTTACATGTGAACAATTTCACTATTTCCTTAGCAAGTCGAGAGCTGACATGCCAAGATGTGAAAGTTAATAGCAAGCAAGCTATCCCATAGACTCAGGCTGTAAATAAAGCACAAGCTACAACTAGTGTCATATTCAGCTCAACAGCAGAAACGATGAGCATCTTATATGGGCCCACATTGGATCATAATCAAAATATTAATAACTTTGCAGTCAAAACAATCAAGAGTCAAATGGGCTTCATTTGGTAAATAGTGCATTTCCTGGCTCCGTCTGAGTTAGGAGACAGAAATGCATTCTTGGATAGGCTGCTAACAGTGGAGACAGGACTGCCTCCCTCCTCCCTGGAGCTGCCTGTTGCTTCCAGGTCTCTTCCGGATAACAGTAACCTTACGCACCCACCACGATTCAGGCGATATGCACATTACCTGTGGAGTGATGCGCCCTCCCACCTCCCTCCCTCACATCACCGAGACTGGGAGGGATAGATACCCCTTTAAACTGACTGTTACTATGAATGGGAAACACCCCCAAGCAGTCAGACCACTCTTATGGGAAAGGGATGTGAATCATCTAAATGAAGGAAGGGCCAATGCCACTTGAAAATCCGTAGCTCTTGGGGAGAGGTTCCCAAGTCCCTTCCCCTCCCCAACCCTGTGGGGTGGACAGATATACCCAGTCCCTTCCTAAGAATTGGGGGTGGGATCCCTTGGCCCTTTTAGTGAATTGGGGGGTGGGATCCCGTGAACCTTTCCTGACTCTTTAGGGAATGGGTGGATCCACTAACACCCTAGAGGAATTGGGAGTGGGGCGCCCTGGCCCTTTCAGGGAATTGGGAGTGGGAGTCCTGCCGCCTCTGAGGGTGCCTATGTGCTGTACTACCCTTGCCCCCCGCCTCGGGCGGGATCCAGTCACTTGCTCCCCGGAACCACTGGGGACACCCCTCCTCGGCCCGGTGCGGGTCCCAAAGCCCCTCCTCGTGGAGATGATGGCCCCCAAACCCCTTGCCCTTTGGTGGGGGGATCCCAGCCCCAGCCCCCTGCCCTGTCCGTCGGGATGGAGCTGGGGGGGATCCTGGGGCCCCCAGGGCTGGGACAGGACGGCGGCCAAACCCGCGATTACCTCGCTGCCCCGCACTGGGCCCAGGCTGACTCCTCCAGCTGCTGCTACCCATGGCCGGGGCGGGCGGCGGGCGGCGGGCTGCTCCTGCGAGGGCTGTGAGGCTCCGGCCGGCCGGGCTGACCCGGACTCTCGGCTCCTACCCGGCGCTTGTTTACACTGGGAAGTCCAGCTGTCTGTCAGCGCGCCGCCCCGCCTCCGCCGCCATGGCCGGGGGCGGGGCGGAGCCCGCTGGGCCTGCGGGGTTCTGGGAGCCGGCAGCTGGCGCTCCCGTAGCAGAGCAGAGCAGGGCCGGGCCGGGCCGGGCCTCGGGGCGGAGGCGCGGCGTCCTGAGGCCCCTGATAGTCTGGTTGCTGGTGGGTGCCTGGTGCAATGACTCTTGGCCGCTGTGCGCCTAGGCTGCTCCACGCCAGTGGGAGGGCGCACGCCTCCTCCCTGGGCCCCCTCATAGCCCTGGCGGGGAATGTGGTGCCGCAAGGCTGCTGGCCCTCGGGAGGAGGCTGGTGTGCTGGGCTGACAGCATGCCCAGTGGGGAGAAACGCTGTGCCCCGAGGGTCCCCACCTCCCACTTGCCAGTAGAGAGCTGTGGGTGGATGCTGCAGCATGCGTCCGTGGGGGAAGACCTGGTCCCTTGAGGCCAATGTGCATCCCGTGGGCAGAGATCTTGTACACTGATGCCAGCGTGGCCAACTGAGGGGGAAGACATTGCAGCCCTAGGCCACTATGCCCTTGGCGAATAGGGACATTTGGGCCCTTGGACCACTCTGGGGACATGTCACACCCTTGGGCAGCAAGTGACTGGCAGAGGACAGCCCAGCAGTCATTATCACCACATAAAGTTGCATCGCTCATCTAATCTCAGACATTGTTTACCTGGGGAGAAAGTTTTCTCATCATTTTACAGGTAAGGAAGTTGATGCACTGAGAGGGAAAGAAACTTATCTATGATGGCATAGTGAGTCAGATGCAAAGCCAATAAGAGAACCCTGGTATGCAGACCCTGCCCTCACCCCTGCTTCTGTGTTCATGTAGACTCACCATCTTCTCTCAACCCCCACCCCCCAATAAAAGCTGTTAATTTTATTTCATGATATAGGTCAGACCTATATAAATCACCTCACCCTCTCCCATAGCTCCCCCTGTTCTAATGCAAGCATAAAAACAGTTACACATAATCTTTTTGCAGCACTTGAAAGATTTATAACTATATTAGATAGGGTTGTGACTTTTACTGGTATAACCCCTAGTGTGGATGTAGTTATACAAATATAAAAGTGCCTTCTTATACTGTAAGTTATTCCCTTCTTGTACAGGAATAGTTATACTGATATAAAGCAGTTTATGCTGATAAAACTGCATCCACACTAGAAGCTGGGGTTTACCAGTTTAACTATACTAGTATAGTTACAGTGAAACAATCTTCTAGTGTAGACAAGGTGTAAGGGAGTTAGGCATCCAACTCCCCAGATGGAAACATGCAGTAAAGATTATAGCCAATATTCTTGTGTCATCATTTGCTCTTTTGTGATAGATTAACTATTTAAATCATATAACTATAGGCTTGAATTTTGTAAATGAATAAGGTTGCAGGATGAAAGACTATGAAGAAAATGGGCAATAAAAAGATATAGCCAAAGGAAGAAAAAGACAGAGAGGGGTCATGTAAGAGGAAGAAAAGATAGAAATATTCAAGAAAGTAATCTTATAAAAGATCTTTGGTGCAATAAAATTGCACCATAATGTTATTTGTGGCTGCTGCTATACCTGTCATAATTTCTTGTTTTCATTCCCTAAATGGTAGATACTTGTTCCCGAGGGCCAGAGCTGATCATACAGCTTTTCTGAGGTATGTTTGGAATACGTGAGTCTTTGTAAAATAAGGATGAAATGAGAATGATGTAAAGAGGGAGAGAGAGTTCATTCCTCTGCCCAGCAAAGAGAAATTTTATCACAAGACATGAGAATAAGTGGAAAAGAACCTGAAGAAAGATAACAACTTTTAAATACTTAGGCCTTGGCTACACTGGCACTTTACAGTGCTGCAACTTTCTCGCTCAGGGGTGTGAAAAAACACCCCCCTGAGCGCAGCAAGTTACAGTGCTGTAAAGTGCCAGTGTAAACAGTGCCCCAGCGCTGGGAGGGTGGCTCCCAGTGCTATAAGCTAATCCTCACGGGGAGGTGGAGTACCTGCAGCGCTGGGAGAGCTCTCTCCCAGTGCTGGCACTGCAACCACACTCGCATTTCAAAGCGCTGCCGCAGGATTGCTCCCACGGCAGCGCTTTGAAGTTGCAAGTGTAGCCATACCCTTAGCAAAACAAAAAGAGGGGGACTTTTGACTTGATGTGAGTTATTCTCTGAGCATGGTCCAAGTTTTCTGTAATCTGTATCGTGAGTCTGTATTTTTGATGTCAATAATCTACAGGAATACAAAGCAATTACACCTGCCTATTGCAGGATGGAGGGAAATGATGCTAAAATTAATGACAATGTTAGTCAGGCACACCCCAGAGGTATGCCTGCCAAAAGGTATCTATCTCCTGGTGTGGAGTGTGGCAACTCCTTTATGCTAGCAACACTTTACAATAGATTTTTAGAAAAGAAACTGAAGAATAACTTCTCCAACTAAACTTCAGGTGGAGGGCAAGTTGGAATTCCAGTGAGAATGTGGCCAGGATAACAGAATTAACAATGTTTCTAACTCTTGTGAAAAGCACTGTGTATCTTTAATGACCAGAAGAGGTCAAGAGCTTGGTTTTGAAAAATGACACTGCCAGCATCACAGGTTTCTTATCTCTAGGCTGGGGCATAGCTTCTGTACTGATGCAGAAAGAAAAGTGCCACCTGCTAGATTATGCAGTACGATTTCCTGCAGCATCCTATGTTTCTATGGAGATATGTTGGACTCCTCATTCAGTTATTAACTAGGCCCTGCCCTGTTTGGGTTGTAGTCAAAGTATTTTCCACTACTGGATATAGTGTATAGATTATAATAATCATGTATTATTTGGAGGCAGTGTGATATAATTGGGCTTCTGTTTTTCAAGGTTTATTTATTTCATATTTTTAGCAACTTTTGAGTTTATACAAATGTCAAATTGGTTTTTTGGGGGGGCTTTCTCTTTGTATATACCGTAATGTATATTATACATTACTTGCTACAGCAGGGAAAATTACAATGAGATCACTCATTGTGGTAGTATATAATATATACAACACTGCATAGTAAGATATAATGTAATGAGTAATTCCTTTGTAATTTTCCCTAGTGTGCTTTAACATAGTACTGTTTCAAACAGCACTATGTTAAAGAGCAATAGGAAATTTGTAGTGCAAGCCAGCAGGGTCTATGTGGACCAATTCATGTGCAACACATCAGTGCACTTTAGAAATCACAACCCTGTAGTCAACATTGCTGCTCCATGTAGATAAGCCAAGCCCTTAGATATAAGCAACATTTACATAAACATCTTTTTTCTCTCTCTTTTTTTTTTTAAATCTGGGATGTTTCATCAGTTAAAACTGAAAATCAGAAGCCCTAAAGGTATAACGGATAGGTACTCGATTGAGAGGAGACCTAAGTTCTATTCCCAGCATGGCCACTGATTTGCTGTGAGACTTTGGGCAAGTTTCTGTACATCTGTTTCCCCTCCTATTCTTTGTCTGGTTTCTAGATTGTAAGCAATTTGGAATGGGGCAGTTTCTCACTACAGGTATGTACTGTGCATAGCACAATAGGCCCTGTAAGTGGTTGTCACATCACCCCATATTGTCAGAGCTTTGCATTGCAGGGGTTTATACGTCTGCCTTTGTGCACGATTCAATCCGCCCAGTGAGAAGCATCTATTTCAGAAACCTTTCATCATAACAATAGTTCATTGTTATGTCCAAAGCGTCTCAATTAATCAACCCTTCGTCTAGACTCTTGTGTTCATTTCCCCCCTTTCTCAGCTATCCTGGAGTCTTCTGCCCATTTCTGCTGTTGAGATGGAGTCTTCCTTTTCTTTTGGACTCTGGTTCTGCCCCCTCATAGAAATCTCACTGTGGTTCATCCCCAGATTGAGCGCTCTCTCTTTTATGAGGCCCAAGTGTCCATTAAGTTTTCACCTACCCTTCTTCTTCCTGCTCCCGCTGGCTGTGAAGCCACTAATTAATTATGGCACAGGTGCAATAGATGTGACTAACTGGCTTTTAACCCTTTCTAGCCCATGATGGGGTTTCGCCCCAATGTCAGCAGGAGCTTCTAGGTGCTGTTGGAATATAAACAAGAGCTTCTAGGTGCTGTTGGAATATAAACAATAAGAGTTATGCAGAAATAAAGTTTCACACATTAATAACTTTTCTAAGCAAAATTTATTGCACATGAGAAACCGGACTGAAACGTACAATTAACCAACATTTAAGCCTAAAATGAAGGAAGCTGCAATAAGCTATTGATGTGCTTGTCCATGCTGATGGAAAGGGTATGTTATCCCACTCACTTTCCCCTTGTCTCATATGTTTTGTGAAGGTTTAAATGAATTAAAATTAAAAGAGATCTAAACTGCACCAATGAAGACCAGGTTGGAAATGCCTCAGAACTATTTCCAAAACAAGAACAAGTTTATTATCAAAGAACAGAGATTCGAGTGACAGTAAAAATGATGGAAACAAGTGGCTACATAAAAAACAAAATTAGAGACTGAACTAACAGGTTAATCAGTCTAAAGACATTTCTTACCTAAGGTTCTCCACAACATTTCCAGTCAAGCCTGGTTGAGACTCCTTTTTTGTAAAGCAAACTTGCTATCCATTTACATCTCAAGTGAAAGGTCCCAGGGATGACTTCGTTGCCCCCCAAATAGAGCAAACCTTTGAAGGGGCTTTCCCTACTCCCCCCCCCACTCCCTGCTGTTCTCATCCTGTTAGTTTCTGAAGTTCTTACAAGCCTTCATTTGCATTTGGTTCAGACTGGTTCACCAATTGTGAATGAGAGAACACTCAATTTACATGTAAACCAGGGTTGGGCAAACTTTTTGGCCCGAAGGCCACATCTGGTTGGGTAAATTGCATGCAGGGACATGAATGCAGGGCTGGGGCAGGAGGTTGGGGTGTGTGAGGATGTGTGTATTGTGCAGGAAGGGGCTAAGGACAAGGGGTTGGGTTGCAGGAGGGGGCTCAGGGCAGGGGGTTGCAGTGCAGGAAGGGAGAAAGTTTAGGGGATAAGCTGTTCCTATGGACATATTAAATATTATAAGGTGCTCAAATTGATCAGTATATTGCCACCAGCTTGAACCACTGTTGGCAATCTCAGTAGGAGGTGTATGGAGACATGGCCTACTTCACTCTGCTAAGTGGGTACTTCAAGCCCCAGGTTGAGGAAGATGCTTATATACCAAGGTGATGAGGGTCTAAGAAATAGCTGTGATGGCTAGATTCGATAGATAAAGACATTGATGAAGGAGTGGGTGAAGCTTGCCCTGGTGCCCTGCAAGCTGTATCTATGTTGTGGATAGGTAGACCTGGCCTTCAGCGCTACCAGTCAGTCATGTATCACCAACAATAAATACTCATTTTTGTTAAACGGAGTTGATTGAAATTTCTGTCCCCAGAGTGAGACCCTAATATTTCTCAGAAGCAGCAGCATGGTCTTTCTGCAGATATAGTAGAACCCCAGGGTTACGAACACCAGAGTTATAAACTGACTAGTCAACCACACACCTCATTTGGAAAAGACGGTTACTCACCTTTGTAACTGTTGTTCTTCGAGATGTGTTGCTCACATCCATTCCAGTTAGGTGTGCGCGCCGCGCGTGCACGTTCGTCGGAAACTTTTTACCCTAGCAACTCCAGTGGGCCGGCAGGTCGCCCCCTGGAGTGGCGCCGCCATGGCGCCCAATATATATCCCTGCCGGCCCGCCCGCTCCTCAGTTCCTTCTTGCCGGCTACTCCGACAGTGGGGAAGGAGGGCGGGTGTGGAATGGATGTGAGCAACACATCTCGAAGAACAACAGTTACAAAGGTGAGTAACCGTCTTTTCTTCTTCGAGTGATTGCTCACATCCATTCCAGTTAGGTGACTCCCAAGCCATACCTAGGCGGTGGGGTCGGAGTGAGAAGTCGCGGCATGGAGCACTGCAGTTCCGAAGGCCGCATCCTCTCTCGACTGCTGTACCAGGGCGTAGTGGGAAGCAAAGGTGTGGACCGATGACCAGGTCGCTGCCCGACAGATTTCCTGGATGGGCACACGGGCAAGGAAAGCCAGCGACGACGCCTGCGCCCTGGTAGAATGCGCAGTCACACGGCCCGTAGGGACATGGGCCAAGTCATAACAGGTCCTGATACAGGACGTAACCCACGAGGATAACCTCTGGGAGGAGATAGGAAGCCCTTTCATACGGTCCGCTACCGCCACGAAAAGCTGGGGGGATTTGCGGAAGGGTTTGGTCCTCTCTATGTAGAACGCGAGAGCTCTACGGACATCCAGCGAGTGGAGCTGCTGCTCCCTGCCTGAGGAGTGAGGTTTTGGGAAAAAAACCGGGAGGAAAATCTCTTGGTTGACGTGGAAGGCTGAGACCACCTTGGGTAGAAAGGCAGGGTGTGGTCTAAGCTGCACCTTGTCTTTGTGGAAGACCGTATATGGGGGGTCTACCACAAGGGCTCGGAGTTCTGACACCCGTCTAGCTGAGGTGATAGCTACTAGAAAGGCAGCCTTCCAAGAGAGGTAAAGCAGGGAGCAAGTAGCTAACGGCTCAAAGGGGGGCCCCATGAGCCGGGACAACACCAGGTTAAGATCCCAGGTTGGAGCAGGGGGACGGACGTTAGGGAATAACCGTTCCAGCCCTTTAAGGAATCTCGACACCGTCGGGTGAGAAAAAACGGAGCGACCGTCCGCACCCGGGTGAAAGGTGGAGATAGCTGCTAGATGGACTCGCAACGACGATAAGGCCAGACCTTGCTCTTTGAGGGACCAAACATAGTCTAAGATTTCGGTTACCGAAACTTCCATAGGGCGGAGATTTCTCTCTACGCACCAACAGGAGAAGCGTTTCCATTTCGCCGAATATGTGGCTCTTGTGGACGGTTTCCTGCTGCTCAAGAGCACCTCTCTCACAGGCGTGGAGCAGCGCAGCTCGGAACCAGTTAGCCACGCAGGAGCCACGCCGCTAGGTGCAGCGACTGCAGGTCTGGGTGACAGAGAGACCCGTGGTCCTGGGTAATCAGGTCCGGATGAAGGGGCAGGGGAACTGGGTCGGCTACGGCCAAGTCCAGCAGCATGGTGTACCAGTGCTGTCTGGGCCATGCCGGGGCCACCATGATCACACGAGCCCTGTCTCTGCGCACCTTCAGGAGGACCTTGTGAACCAGAGGGAACGGAGGAAACGCATAGTACAGGTGGGTCGACCACTGGATGAGGAAGGCATCCGCTATCGACCCCGGCTCCCTGCCCTGAAAGGAGCAGAACGCTTGGCACTTCCTGTTCCCCTTGGACGCAAAGAGGTCCACCCGGGGATAACCCCACCTCCGGAAAATGGAGAGAGCGACGTCCGGGCGAAGGGACCACTCGTGTGACAGGAAGGATCTGCTCAATCGATCCGCCAGCGTGTTCCGTACTCCGGGAAGGAAGGAAGCCCTGAGGTGAATGGAGTGGGCTACGCAAAAGTCCCAGAGTCGTATCGCCTCGAGGCACAGGGAGGAGGACCTGGTGCCGCCCTGCTTGTTGATATAATACATGGTCGTCGTGTTGTCCGTGAACACGGCTACACAACGACCCTGAAGCTGATGACAAAACGTTTGGCAAGCAAGGCGGACCGCTCTCAACTCCCTCATGTTGATGTGTAGCCCCACCTCCTCCTGGGACCACAGGCCCTGCGTCCGCAGGGTCCCTAGGTGGGCCCCCCAGCCTAGATCTGAGGCATCCGTTGTCAGGGATACCGAGGGCTGAGACGGGTGAAAGGGAAGACCCGCACACAATACGGACTGGTCCAACCACCAGCCGAGGGAATCTAAGACCTTCTGGGAGATTGTGATTAACATGTCTAACGGTTGCCTTGCCGGCCTGTAATGACTGATAAGCCACAGCTGGAGAGGCCTCATGCGGAGCCGAGCGTAGTCGGTCACAAAGGTGCACGCCGCCATGTGGCCTAACAGGGTTAGACATGTCCTCACTGACGTCAACGGGGCTGACCGCAAGCGTTGAACGATCGCCGCCATGGTCTGGAACCGCTGCAGAGGCAGCGAGGCCCTGCCCACAGTGGCGTCCAGGACGGCCCCGATAAATTCCACCTTCTGAGTGGGCCTCGGGGTGGACTTGTCTGTGTTTATCAAGAGGCCCAGACTCGCAAACATGCCGGTGATCACGCGGACATGGCTGTTCACCTGCTGTTCCGACGTGCCCCGAATCAACCAATCGTCCAGATAAGGGAACACGTGGACACGGTTGCGCCGAAGATGCGCCACGACAACTGCCATGCATTTTGTAAACACCCTCGGGGCCGTGGACAGGCCGAACGGGAGGACTGCAAATTGATAATGAAGAGCCCCCACAACGAAGCGGAGAAAGCGTCTGTGGCGCGGCCAAATGGCAATGTGGAAATACGCGTCCTGCATGTCGAGGGCGGCGTACCAGTCTCCCGGATCCAGGGATGGAATAATGGTCCCCAGGGATACCATGCGGAACTTCAACTTCACGAGGTATTTGTTGAGCTCTCGCAGGTCGAGGATAGGCCTGAGGCCCCCCTTGGCCTTGGGGATCAGAAAGTAGCGGGAATAAAACCCCTTGCCTTTCTCGTTTTCCGGAACCTCCTCTATAGCTCCTTTGCTGAGGAGCGTCTGCACCTCCTGCCGAAGGAATTGCTCGTGAGAGGGGTCCCTGAAGAGGGACGAGGAAGGAGGGCGGGAAGGAGGAAACGAAACAAACTGCAGGCGGTATCCCGTCTGCACCACGCTTAAGACCCAGCGGTCCGATGTTATTTGGGACCACGCCGGGAGGAAAAACGAAAGGCGGTTGGAAAACGGGGGGGAAGGATCCATAGGGGAAACTGTTACTGCGCCCTCGAGCGCACCTTCAAAATGAAGGCTTAGGACCAGGCGGGGGTTTTGAGGAGCCTTGGTTCTGCCCCCCTTGGTTCCCCGACTGCCTGCGCCTCCCGTTCCTGCCGCGGCGCCTGTAAAGGTCCTGCCGCTGGCGGAACTGGGAAAACGGCCTGCGTTGTTGTTGTTGTTGTTGTTGTTGTGGCCGGAAGGGTCTACGCTGCGTCACGGGAGTGTGCATCCCGAGGGACCGCATAATGACTCGGTTATCTTTCAGACTCTTGAGTCTGGGGTCTGTTTTGTCAGAAAACAGGCCCTGGCCTTCGAAAGGAAGGTCCTGTATAGTATGCTGGAGCTCCGGCGGAAGGCCGGAAACCTGCAGCCAGGAGATGCGACGCATCGTAACTCCTGACGCAAGGGTACGGGCAGCCGAGTCCGCAGCGTCCAAGGAGGCTTGCAAGGCCGTGCGTGCGACCTTCTTGCCTTCGTCCAAGATGGCCGTAAACTCTTGGCGAGCATCCTGTGGCAGCAGCTCCTTAAATTTGTCCACTGCCACCCAGGAATCAAAGGCATATCTGCTCAGCAGGGCCTGCTGGTTGGAGACCCTGAGCTGCAGCGCCCCAGCCGAATACACCTTACGGCCAAGGAGGTCCATCCGCCTGGCCTCTCTTGATTTGGGGGCTGGAGCCTCCTGGCCATGACGCTCCCTATCGTTCACTGATTGAACCACCAGTGAACACGGAGTCGGGTGTACATGGAGATATTCGTATCCCCTAGAAGGGGCCATGTTCTTCCTCTCGACGCCTTTTGCTGTCGGAGGGATGGAGGCCGGAGACTGCCAGATGGTGTTGGCGTTGGCCTGGATGGTTCGTATAAAGGGCAGGGCGACCCTGGTGGGAGCATCAGAAGAGAGGATGGTTACAATTGGATCCTCTATCTCCGAGACCTCCTCCGCCTGCAGACTCAGATTTTGAGCCAATCGCCTGAGGAGGTCTTGGTGCGCCCTGAGATCCAGCGGGGGGGGGACTGTTGGAGGAGGTACCCGCCACCGCCTCATCCGGGGAGGAGGATGATGAGACCCCCGGCACGAGAGTGTCTAACTGAGGGTCTTCCTCAGCCCTCGCCTCTGCCTCCGGAGCCACAGCGGAGTCCTGCTGCTTGGACCCTTCCTCCCCTTCCGGGGAGGGAGGGGGGCGAGACAACGAGGCTTCCGGGGCCCTACGCTCCGCAGTCGCCGGCCTAGCAGGGAGCTGCTGGGGGCCCTGGGCCTGATGGTACGCCCAGGGTGTCCAGAATCCCCACTGTTGTGGGCCTTGGTCCTGCAGCGGCGGATCACCAAACAGCGCCGCCTGCCGGTCGGTGCCCAGCGCATAGCCGCTGTCCGTCTGGGAGGATACGGACGGCTGTCTCGAGGGCCACGGTGGGGCCGACCCTGGATGGTACGGGTCTGCGCGGGCCGGCACGGAGGATCGTCTCGGTGCCGGGGACCGGTGCCGGGAGTCATATCGGTGCCGGGATCGGGACCGGGACCGGGATCTGTCACGGTGCCGTGATCCTGATCGGTGCCGGGCGCCGCTTCGGTGCCGGGCGCCGCTTCGGTGCCGGGACCTGCTACCAGCTCGGTGCCGGGAGGTCGACCGGGACCTGCCACCAGCTCGGTGCCGGGAGGTCGAGCGAGACCGGGACCGGGACCTGCCACCAGCTCGGTGCCGGGAGGTCGACCGGTGCGGCGAGTAGCGTCGGGACCTGCTCCTGGAGTCGCGGTGCCGGTGTCGACTGGAGCCTGACCGCGACCGTCTCGATGCCGACCGGTGCCGCGAGTGCGACCGGTACCGCTGAGGGGAGCGGTGCCGGGACTGCGAGCGGCGTCGGGATCTGGAGCGCCCAAGACGTCGGGACCTGGATCGGGAACGACTGTCTCTGGGCGGTGCCGACATCATGGGCTTGCCTCTGGACACGATCCGCACCGGAGGTACCGGGGGTGGCAGCCGAGTGGGCTCAGTCAGGGCAATAAGGTCCCGAGCCGAGGCGAAGGTCTCCGGTGTGGATGGGACCACTATCTCAACCCCAGATCTCATGGGGGAGCTCGGCGGCACCGGACTCAACGGACCCGCCGGGCCCGGAGTCAACGGTGCTGACGGTGCCGGCGGCGCCGCGGCCGATGTCGAGGCCGGGCGCTCTAGCCGGGTCTGCCTGGCCGGAGTATTAGACTTCGACGGCCTTGGCTCTGGCTCCAGTGCCGGAGAGGGTCGGTGCCGAGGAGTCTTCTCGGTGCCGGAGCGATCCGGTGCCGGTGCCGATACCACGGCCTGCGAAGCCGTCGGGTCAAGTGCCGCCTCCATTAGGAGAGTTCGGAGCCTTTGATCCCTCTCCTTCTTTGTCCTCGGCTTAAAGGCCTTACAGATGCGGCACTTGTCGGATCTGTGCGATTCCCCGAGGCACTTCAGGCACGCTTCGTGGGGATCGCTGGTAGGCATGGGCTTCTTGCAGGCCGCACACTGCTTGAAGCCCGGCGAACCAGGCATGAGCCCGGTGCCGGGTGCCGGGAAGGGCTAAGCCCCCGGCGAAGAAGTACTTTACAACTAATTAACTTAACTATCAACTTAACAAACTAATTAACAACTATAATGGAACTAGAGATAACGATAGATAACGATAGATAACTAGGAGAGCTAGGGACGTGGAGGACAGCTATGCCGCGCTCCACAGTTCCAACGACCGACACGGCGGTAAGAAGGAACTGAGGAGCGGGCGGGCCGGCAGGGATATATATTGGGCGCCATGGCGGCGCCACTCCAGGGGGCGACCTGCCGGCCCACTGGAGTTGCTAGGGTAAAAAGTTTCCGACGAACGTGCACGCGCGGCGCGCACACCTAACTGGAATGGATGTGAGCAATCACTCGAAGAAGAACTAGAAGTACGCAATCAGGCAGCAGCAGCAGAGACAAAAAAAAACGCAGCAAATACAGTACAATACTATGTTAAACAAACTACTACAAAAATAAAGGGAAAGCAGCAGTTTTCTTCTGCATAGTAAAGTTTCAAAGCTGTATTAAGTCAATGTTCATTTGCAGACTTTTGAAAAAACAACCATAACGTTTTGTTCAGACTTACGAACATTGAGAGATATGAACAACCTCCATTCCCAAGGTGTTCGTAATGCCGAGGTTCTATTGTACTAGATATTTTTCAAAACCCTTAAACCCCCGCAAGCACAGACATGACAGAGCCAAATATTATGTTAGAAAAGTGCACCATGTTGAAAATGCCCCTTGCCTACTGTGCCTACTACAAGTAAATTATGATATTAGCTAACTGGACAATCCCTACGGAAAAGGATAAATGGACACAAGTCAGATATTAGGAATGGCAATATACAAAAACCTGTAGGAGAACACTTCAACTTCCCTGGACACACAGTAGCAGATTTAAAGGTAGCCGTCCTGCAGCAAAAAAACTTCAGGACCAGACTCCAAAGTGAAACAGCTGAACTTCAATTCATTTGCAAATTTGACACCATGAGCTCAGGATTAAACAAAGACTGTGAATGGCTAGCCAACTACAAAAGCAGTTTTTCCTACCTAGGTGTTCACACCTCAATTGCTAGAAGAGGTCCTCATCCTTCTTGATTGAACTAACCTCGTTATCTCTAGACTGATTCTTGCCTGCATATTTATATCTGCCTCTGGAAATTTCCACCACGTGCGTCTGACGAAGTGGGTATTCGCTCACAAAAGCTTATGCTCTAATACTTCTGTTAGTCTATAAGGTGCCACAGGACTCATTGTTGCTTATTCTGCAGTACTGGACCCAGAGCCTATATACTTCCTAGTGATACTGCAATGTTTTAGATGATCACTGTAGTTTGGCTTCAAAGGACAGATGTCATGAGCTCCCTGACAAAGTGCAGTGAATTCTGAATACGCATGCACACACCATCTCCATCATCTCTGACTAATTATATAAAAATGCAGCACAGGAAAATTTAGGCCATATTGCAGTATGATCTATTAAGTTGAGAAGCCTCATCACTGAGGACATTTAAAACTGGACACAGCCCTTGTGAATATTCTGCTGGGAACAATCATTCATTTCTCTCTCACTCATTCTGTGTAGAGAAAGGACAAGATGGGTGCCTAAGATTTTTTCTTCTCTAATTTCTCTGGGATTCAGCTCAATTCCCCTCCTCCCTTCCACCTGCATTTCCTGTGTTGTGTGTTTTCCCATCTGTTCATTCTCCCATGTATGCATCCCTAGCAGTAGATTGAAAGTGACTAAAAGGCTGTTTTCTGAAGCCCTCTGTGTCTTGCTGTGTGTGAGTCCATCAGAGAGCAGGATTCATGCCCTCTTGAACTGTTGCTCTGCTTCTTGTTGCTCAACATGGAGGAGATCAGCTTGATCCAGAGACCCCGGAACAGGGGAGCCAAAGGGCCATGCCTCCCCCCACAACTTTTTACCAGCCATAAGGGTGAGTGATGAGCAGTGATGGGGTGGAGAGGAGTGAGTGGGGGTGGGATGTTGGGGGGAAGAGGTGGCACTGGAGCAAGACCTCATGGGCAGAGGCAGTTTGGAAGCGGGGTCTTGGGAAAAGGGGCAGTGCAAGGGCGGAGGCTTGGGGGGAAGGGAGGAGGCTTGGGGAGAAGGGACTGGGCCTCAGGGTGGCAGGGCCATGGTTCGGGTGCCTGTGGGCGCCCCCCACTCCTTTTAGGGCACTTCTGCTGCTCTTGGCTTGGTCTCTGGGAGAGGAAGGGGGACAAGGGAACATGCAGGGGAGAAGAATCAGTGTGGTGACAAGTAGGGAAAGGGCATGTCCTGCCTGGCCCAGATTCTGATTCATATAAAAATGGGTTCCGGTTCTGATAGGAAAAGAAAAATGACCCACCTTTACAGTAACTGATGTTCTTTGAGATGTGCTATCCACATGGATTCCTCTTGGGCTGTCCACACACTCCGTCTTTAAACCATGGTTTGAGGACTTCAGTAACTCAGACATAGGTTAGGACAGGGGTAGGCAACCCATGTCACGTGTGCCGAAGGCGGCACGTGAGCTAATTTTCAGTGGCACTCACACTGCCTGAGTCCTGGCCACAATTCCGGGGGGCTCTGCATTTTAATTTAATTTTAAATGAAGCTTCTTAAACATTTAAAAAACCTTATTTACTTTATGTACAAGAATAATTTAGTTATATATTACAGACTTATAGAAAGAGACCTTCTAAAAACATTAAAATGTATAACTGGCACACAAAACCTTAAATTAGAGTGAATAAATGAAGACTCGGCACACCACTTCTGAAAGGTTGCTTATCCCTGGATTAGGGGTTTGTTACAGGAGTGGGTGGGTGAGATTCTGTGGCCTGTGTTGTGCAGGAGGTCAGACTAGATGATCATAATGGTCCCTTCTGACCTTAAAGTCTATGAGTCTATGTGCTTGAGAGATCAGGGTACAGTATTATGGCCAGCAGTGGCTGCTGAGACTGAATACCCTCATGTTCCCATACAATGAATATAAAGGGTGGAGTGGGCCCAACTGCCATTCAGTTTTTTCACCAATACAGAATCCAGGTGTTATAGGACACTTGTAATGGGGTATGTCTGTTGGGGAATGGGAGAGCAGGGGAGGACTTTAGGAGATGGACCACACCAGAGCTGTAACCTGAGCTAGGTAAGGGAGGGGAAAGGTCAACACCTTTGCCCGGAAAGGGGGAACAAAAGGAAGGGAGTGGCAGGAGGGAAGCAGTTTGAGTTTGGGCTTGGGGCTGTGTGGGCGGAATTCAGGGTATGCTAGCTAGGATCCAAGCACCCTGAAAGCCCAGAAGGACTCGGTGGAGGGGTCCTGACTGTGCCTGCAAGCTCTGCTGTAACCTGTGTTCCTGTTGTCCAATAAACCTGTTTTACTGGCTGGCTAAGAGTCACTGTGGGTCCCAGGAACAGGGGTGCAGGGCCGGACTCCCCACACTCCATGACAACACTGGAATAGTGGGGAATGAAGGCAGGGCATGGAATACATATGGACAGCACACCTGAAAGTACTCCAGTTACTGTAAAGGTAACTTTTCTTTTTTCTTTGAGTGCTTGTCCATATATATGTTCCACGTTTGGTGACTTACAAGCAGTCAACTGCTATGAGAAGGTGGATGTTAAAACAATCAGACTGTGATGCTTTTACCAAGGAATACTGTTTAGTAGAAGTATGGACTGAACTTCACATAGCAGCTTCGCAGCTGTCTGAAATGAGTACCCTTTAAAAGGAAGCCGCAGAAGCTGAGTGAGCTCTATTGGAATGTGCCCTGATCTGAGCTAAGGGGATCAAAACTAGCTATGATCATAACAGATTTAATAAAACCTGATCCCACTTGGATAGTGGGATTGTTGGCCCTTCATTCCTTCAGCAAATGTTATCAGCAATTCAGGGAAGTCCTGAAAGGTTTGGTCTTTTTCAAATGAAAGGCTAAGGCCTGCAAATATCTAAGGCAGGGGTAGTTAATATGCAGACTGCAGGGCAAAGCCGGACAACCAGATGATTTTGAATGGACCCTAAAATCTTTTTATTTACCTATTATCATTATGGTTATTGTTTTCTCTGGAGCCTGGACCTGGACTATACTTTGACCAAGAAATTTGGACCTTGACAAAAAATAATTGACTACTCGTGATCTAAGATGTGCAGCCGAGACTTTACCGATTAGTATGTGATTTAGAAGAAAATGTTGGTAAATGAGTCATCTGGTTTAAATGGAAGGCCATAACTACCTTGGGGAGAAAGTTGTGATGGGGTTTGAGTGATACCTCATATTCATGGAATACAGTATAGGGCTGTCCCTCCATAAGAATCTGTACTTCACCCAGTTCTTTTAGCTGATGTAACTACTACCAAAGAAAGAGTTTTAATAAACTAGTGCAATAGAGAGCAGGTTAGTAGGCATTCACTGGGGCCCCCATTGAACCTGCCAGAAACACACTAATGTCCTAAGGGGTGTGGGGGGGGGGGGAATTCCTTTCGCAGGAAAAACCTGGATAAGGCCACAGCAGGGAAGGAAACTACTCTGTACCTTTCAGTGGGAGGGTGGTGTGCAGAAATGGCTGCCTGGTGCAACCTAATACAACTCCCCAAACTCCTTAGAAAAAGGCAAGTAGTCCAAGATAGTGGGGATCTGGGCTTCAACAGGATGTAATTAATGTCCTTCACATCAAAGTCCAAATTTTTTCCACTTACCAGCATAAGTTTATCTGGTAGAATTTCTCCTACTTTGGATCAAATGTTGTGAATGTTGGAGGAGCATGATCTCTCTCTGCCTGACATGCAGCCAGAAGCCAAGCATTTAAGTGGAGGGAGGCTGGATTTGAAAGTACAATGACCCTATTTTGTGTAATATTAAGTCTGCTAGTAGGGGGTAAGGATCTTGCAGGGTGACTCACTAGCAATATCAACTCTAGGTACCAAAACTGCCTCATCCGGGTGGGAGCTATCATGAAGACTCTGGCAGTTCTTGCCTGATCTTTCTGAGTACCCTCAGAATGACAGATGTTGGTTGGTAAGCACGCATCAATCTTGAGGACAAATGAATGAATAATGTGTCTGATAGAGATCCTTGGCTTAGACCCCCTCTGGAGCGGAAACAGGGACACTTGCCATTCTTGTCTATCACAAACATATCTGTTGATGGATGACCCCATTCCTGAAAAACATGATTGATAACAGAGTCCTTGATTATCCACACGTGGTCGGATGAAAAAAGTCTGCCGGAGATTCTGTAGATGTGGGAGATGAATTGCCGTGAAAGATACCGGGTTCCAGATGTTCCATTGTTCATCTGCCTCTTGACATTCCCCTTTGGATTGTTAATTCAAACATGTTGAATGAATAGTCCATGCTTGAATCAATGGTAGTAAAGTAGTACAAGCTTTGAGAACTACTTTGAGCTTCAGTATGTTTGTACATAGTCAAGACTCCTCTTGAGTCCGTAGACCTTTTGCCTGATGATGGTCCAGGGGCACTCCCCATCCCAGAAAGGACACATCTGTGTCACAAGCCTTGGTTGGGAGGTATGGAGAAAAGCATACTCTCCTGCACACCTGGTTGGGGTTTTTCCAACAATTTAGTGATATGAGAATATTGTGAGGGATTAGCAGTGGCATGTCCACACGGTGCCTATGCAGCATAGAATCATAGAATTGGAAGGGACCTTGAGTGATCATCTAGTTCAGTCCCTTGCACTCATGGCAAGACTAAGTATTATAGACCATCCCTGAATGGTATTTGTCTAACCTGCACTTAAAAAGCTCTAATGATGGAGATTCCACAATCTCCCTAGGCAATTTATTCCAGTGCTTAACCATCCTGACAGTTAGTAAGTTGTTCCTAATGTCCAACCTAAACCGCCCTTGCTGCAATTTAAGTCCATTGTGCTTCTTGTCCTATCCTCAGAGGTTAAAGAGAACAATTTTGCTCCCTCTTCCTTGTAACAACCTTTTATGTACTTGAAAACTGTTATGTCCCCTCTCTGTCTTCTCTTCTCCAATGAAACAAACCCAGTTTTTTCAATCTTCCCTCATAGATCATGTTTTCTAGACCTTTAATCAATTTTGTTGCTCTTCTCTGGGCTTTCTACAATTTGTCCACATTTTTCCTGAAATGTGGTGCCCAGAACTGGACACAATACTCCAGCTGAGGCCTAATCAGCGCGGAGTAGAGCGGAAGAGTTACTTCTCTTGTCTTGCTTAAAACACTCGTGCTAATACATCCCAGAATAATGTTTGCTTTTTTTGTTGACTCATATTTAGTTTGTGATCCACTATGACCCTTTTCTAGGCAGTCTTTTCCCATTTTCTATGTGTGCAACTGATTGTTCCTTCTTAAGTGGAGTACTTTGCATTTATCCTTGTTGAATTTCATCCTATTTACTTCAGACCATTTCTCCAGTTTGTTCAGATCATTTTTAATTTTAATCCTATCCTCCAAAGCACTTACCAAACTGGGAGGGGTTGCATCATCCACAAACTTTATAAGTGTACACTGTATACCATTATCTAAAAGATATTGAACAGAACCTGGCTCAGAACTGATCCCTGTGGGACCCCACTGGATATGCCCTTCCAGATTGACTATGAACCACTGATAACTACCCTCTGGGAATGGTTTTCAACCAGTTATGCACCCACCTTATAGTAGCTCCATCTAGGTTGTATGCTGACTTCAGGCAGGTCAGCATGCAACGTAGGTGCAACATGGCGTGCTGCATGATGAACACGCAGGAAGCCAGGTGCCCAAGCAGACTTATACAACCCTTTACAGTAGTGTGAGGATGCTTTTGAACAGAGAAGATGCGTAACTATTGTTAGCATAAGGGGAATGATTTAAAGGTTCTGGTGGCATGCAGCAGGGTTCAGGGCAGGGCATATAAACCCTGGCAGAAATGTGGGGGGGAGGGGCATGTGACCCCACATGCCCTCCCTTCCACACGTTGCCTCTGTTTTTGGAGATGATTGATAAGGTTGGACATGGCCTCCAGTCTCTTTTGAAGTAGATAAGCTTTTGCTTTCATGGAGTCTAATACTGCCCCTTTGACTTCTATCTATGTAGGTGTTAAATAGGACTTTTCTTTCTTAATCCTTAAATTTAGGGCAAGAAAAAGTTGGAGAATGCAATATATTGACCTCCCCCCTGTTGAGACTATTTGTCTCAGATGAGCCAGTCATCCAGATATGGGTAAATTATTACTTCATGTCTTCTCAGATGGAGTGCAATGACTGCTAGATCCTTGGTGATGAAGCATCTTGGCACTGCAGAGAGACCGAAGGGCAGGTGGCTCTGTCCCATCCAGAATTTCATGTACTTCCTGTGTGCCAGATGTAGGAGATATGGAAATAGATATTCTGTAGTGGAAGCCATAAACCAGTTCTGTGTCTCTAGAGGTGGAATTATGGAGGCTAGGGTCACCATGCTGAACTTGAATTGGCAGATGAAAATGTTGGTCCCCCTCAAATTCAGAACTGGATGCCATTTCCTCCCCCACTTTTCTTTGGCATTAGGAAGAAATTGGAAAAGAAACCCATGCCCTTGTACTGAAGTGGAACGTCTCTTATTGCCCACTTCTTGATGTAACAGTGAGAGGGGATCCCTGAAAAAGGACGGGGAAGGGAATGGGAAGAGGCATAGTATGGAACTGAATGGAGTATCCAACTGAGATTCTCTGTAGGAACCAGCAGTCTGTTATCGGATTCCATGATTCCTTAAAAAACTGAAGACAATTCCCAAATGGTGGTGTAGGAAGGGTCTAGATACAATAGATGGATCATAGTACAATTCCTGACCAATGTGTTTGGATGCAGATGCAAAGTGGGATGAAGTGATAGCCAAGGAAAAAAGTCTCCTTTTTGGAAACTGCTACCTTTCTCTAAGGGGCTGCAAGGCTCTCTTGTGGGAGAACGTATGAGGTGATGGTCTCTGTTTGGAATAAGGATGAGGTCTTCTTGGTTTTCTCTTAGGAGTGTATAAACCCCACAACAATGCAGTATGGCCCGTGAATCCTTCAACAAGTTAATAGCCTCATTGGTTTTCATGCTAAAATGATCTAAGCTTTCAAAGGAAACTCCTCCATGACTGTTTGCACTTCTCCCCAGATGCCAGAATTATGGAACCAGGTGCCCTTCTCCTAACAACTGGATGCAATGTCAGCAGCATTCAGAGCCAGATGGAAGAATGTCCTAGTAATTAATTAACAGCCCTTCTGCAACTGAAGATTTAAAACTTCTCTCTTTTACTGAGAGCGTTTATCAATAAAGTCCGAAGTTTTATTGTAGTTGAAAGAATCATAACAGACCAATAACACCTAAAATTTTGTAATTCAAAATTTGTAGGCTGGCAGGCAAATAACTTTTACATCCAAACAAATAGAGCCATTTTGGTTCCTTTTCTCTCAGAGTCATTCTTAGCTGCAGCTGCTTTTCTCATTAGCCTCCACAACAACCAAGCAAGCCAGGTACACTGGATATGCATACAGATACAACTCTTGGGTGGAACCTTTTATGTTGCTGTTGTCTGCATATATCTTTGGCAGGCTCCTCGCTAATGGAAATGCCACACACCCAGGCATAGACACATGGAGAATGACCAAAGGTTTATGTGGGCCTCTTGTACGCCTTCTGTCAGTATCTGAAGGGAATCAGCTATACATCTGAGCAGGTCTTGAACACTCTTGTAGTCCCTGGGAGAGATGGGGTAGAATGGACCACCACCACATCTGGGGACAAGGATGACATAGCCATAGGTTTGCTGGAGCCTCAGCCTGAGGCTGCTTCTCCTCAAAAATAGTCCTCATAGGGCTCAGATGCATGCACTGCAAGCTGATACCCCCTTGGTCTTGGTGTGGAGTAGGGAGGAGGGTCTCACCCTAGCATGTGGTGTGGAGGTGTGATGCCTTGGCTGGTGAGGACCCCAGGGGTTTCAATAAGGCCATAGTGGAATGTTATAAGAAAAAATCCTGAGGTTCACAAGGAAGAGTAAAGGCATTTGCTACCCTTATGCTCCCTATGAGAGCCCTGAATGAGGCCCTTGATTCCCTCTCAGACTCATAAAATCCACACAGAGGGGCACTTGAAGAACAAGTACAAGACATTCCCTATATGAGAGTCAGAAGATGGAAACAAGCATTCCAGATCTAAGGGAGGGGCTGCTGAAGCAGGGCAATCAGCCCTGGGGAGGCACTTGGTGCCAGTGAAACAAGGGATATCGGTACCATGGAAAGGATGTTAAGCCTGTGTACAGCACAGGAAATTCCAGCTCTTCTGACATCTGAAGATCCCTTGGCACTGCAAGCTTTCCTAGTACTGAGAAGGGCAGTGCTATAAACCTCAGCTGACGTTTTCCCAATCAAGGAAAAACAAACGTCAGGGTTGATGGTGCCAGCTGCCCAGTACTGGCACACATTTTGCAGAAACGAGTAGCATCAAGGAAACCAGTGTCCTATGGGACTTGTCCTGTAATAGCCAGTGCCAAAGTGCTGGCTGCTGAGGTAACACCCGAAGCTCTGGTCTTATTACTGGAGGGAGCTAGCTTTGAATCCTGAGACAGTACTTGAGTCCTGGTACTGCGCTCCCTCAGAGCTTTCATGGTACCAGTTTGGGCTGTGGAATCTCCTTAGAATGCAAGTGATGAGGTGATGTGGACCACTTATTGGGAATCTCATTGGGGATCTGCCCAACTTTTCCAGGGGAGTGATGCTTCTTTTTCTCTAAAGACTTTGTCTTAAGAGTCTTACTGGAATCCAAAACTGGAATGACCTTCAAAGATGGAACTCTCAAAGGCTCTTCTGGCCTGAGGTGGAACATGTATGAGGGGGGGTCTGCCCTGCCCTAAATTGAAGGCTAACAGCATGAAACGGTCTCTCAAACAATTTAAATGCACCTCCCTAGCTTGTAAAGTCCTTTTAGAAAAGGACTTGCACATCGAGCATCTGTGGGGAATCTGGGCTTTCCCAAGACAAAACAGGCATCTGGTGAGTCCATCATTAATAAGTATCACCACCTTGCAAGAGGGACAATACTTAAAGCTGGGTGGGTTACAATGGTTTACCCCTAAGTCCCAGCACCGTGGAGAAGATCCCAGTCAGGGAAAAACTTCGCCCAAACTATTAACTAGTTTAAAAAAAATTTCGGTAGGTGCCTACCCCAACTAGCTAACGCTAATATGTACATAGTTCAGCTAACCACTCCATCTAACACTAATATATACCCAGTGCAGCTATCTATCTAGCACTGAAGTGTGTGCAATTCACTATAGTGGATCAAGAAAAAAGGATGCCTCATGAGATGGACACTAAGGAACTCCATTTGGCCATCATGAGTAGCGAGAAGGCACTGAGTGGCGATTGGCCCATTCCACCCGTTAGGTCCTCAGTTAGGAGCACAAGGATATTCAGGATGCACGTGAGTAGACACTGGACTCTTATCCCAACTACATGGTCGTGTGCACCCCAAGAATAGGCTACATATGTTCAAGCACTCAAAGAACCACCACTACTTTTTGTTGGCTGTTGCTCAGATAATGACTGAGAATGTGGGGGCTGTTTAGGTCCTCAACACTGCAGAATTTTTATCAGTAGATGTCAGAGCCCTGGGACATTATTCTATCATGACTAATAGACACGTAGCATTTCTGAAGTTCTTCCCATGTGAGGATAACAAAGCCCTTGCCTCACATTAGTTCGTAAGGACTGAAGATCACTTGTAAGGTAGGATTTACCCACGTTTCACAGGGTAAAGTGAAGCCCAGCAAGGGAAAATGATGCGCTTCCAAAATCAGCCTGTGGCAGAGCATAACCCAATCACATCTTCATCTAGACTGGAAAAAGCACTGGATCCATCCTGCACTGTCAGGACATGGACTGGATTAGCTGTCACGTATGCCTATATCATCTCTGTCTTTTATGACTGTGATTCCGACTATTTAGATTTGTGCGGGGTTAAACTATTCAGCAGCCTCTCCCTTCACAGCCATAACACACTTAAATACCACAGGAGAGTCTAGCTCTGTTGTGACTTCCCTCTAATGGTCAAACTCTACAGTGGATTTCAATGATTTGCAGAGTACACCCCCAGCGTAGCCAGACTGTGTGAATCCTGCATGATATTGCAGCTGAGCCTCAAAGCAGACATCTTGTAGTTTTCCTGGTGGGCCAAGACAGAGTCTCCTCCTGGCTGCACTGGTAAGAACTGTGCTGAACTGTCTCAGCTGGCTGTCTTTTTTGCAGAGCTTTGCCACATTCTGCTATCACAAAATCCCCGCTAACATTAATTTATATCTTTTACAAAACAACAGATGGGTATAGTAGTCCTGAGCATTCCTGTGGCACTTTCCTTCTGACACTCTCTTTGCGGGAGTCTTCACTAATGCTTAAAAACCCTGGAATGAGACTGTCCGAGATTAGAGCCCCATTGTACCAATACATAAGTGACAGTCCCTGACCTGAAGAGCTTACAATCTAAATAGACAAGATAGACATGGAGTGGGGGAAACTGAGTCAGAGAAAGGAGTCTTTATGTGGATATTGCAGAAGTAGAGGGTTTTTTGAAAAGGGTGATGAGAATGTAGGAGGACCCAGAAAACCTCATACATGAGCAGAGACTGAAAAGACTGGGGTTGTTACCTTAGAAAAGAAATGAATGGCAGGGGATGTGAAAAAAGTGCCTAAAACAATGAATGGACTAGAGCAGGGAGATCCTGTCTCTTCACACAAGAACAAGGCAACATTCAGTGAAACTAAAAGGTAAGAAATAAATTTCCACATGTGTAACTAAACTATGGAACTCATTGCCAGAGGAAAGTCATTGAGGCCAAGAACTGGTCAAGATTAAAAAAGGGATCAGTAATAATTAACAAAAAAATTTGGGAGGGACATTAAACCCTTTGGATTTAGAATAATCTCTAAGGATCAGAGATCAAGGTGAGACCTAATGCTGGGGGCAGATTATCCTACATCTATGACTGGGGGGTTCTATACCTTCCTTTAAACCACCTGGTGCTACCCAGTGCTGGCAGATGGGATACTGGACTAGACGGACCTCAGATTTGATCCAGGCTGGCAATTCCTATGCTCCTATGGTGGTAACTTTCCCAGGGTGATGGGACAACCATGGCAACGCTGAGAAAACCCAGCTCTCAGTCCTGTGCCTCCATCTCGAGACCATCCTGCTGTTTCCAAGAATATTTTGACTCCCGCACATCTTGCACAGCAGTGATCACACGATGAGGTTTTGCAAACAGTGTAGCCCAAATAAGATCACTGTACTTGAGGCATTATGATGAGGAGTTTGATTATTTGACCTGGAAGCTTAGACTGGGTCCATTTAAAATAAAGCCAAGATCCACTCTTTCATCAAACTATTTCAAAACCAGTTAAAAGACAGCCTGAGCATATGTGCATGTGTTATGTGGAGGGGAACAAGGAAGAAGAATTGCCCCTTTATTCTAAAATCATAGTGTTTTGTTTAAAAAAGAGGCGGGGGGGGAGAAGACAGGAGAAAGAAAAAGGATTTTTGAAACCCTGGATTCTTACTTTTAGTCACCTTTGCATTTGGCTTCCAACCCATTAACCCCCTAATCAAATCCCAAGAAGTTCAAATAGTTTTGGTGATTAGGTATTTTTACATTTCTGATTCTATGCAGAGAGCGCATCTAATTACATCAAGTATTCATTGTGCAGTTGTGATTAGAGTGTATAATCCCAATGCAACGGTGTGTAATAGTGCAATGCTGAGGCCTGGATTAAGGCGAGGATTAGAAAATAGATTTGAAAGATGGCCCAGGAGTATATTTAAAATACTTTCCTTTTGTTGTAAAGCTCCTTTAGTTGTAACACCATAGGTTCCAAGTCCAGAAGGGACTTGTTTTTCTGAAATATCTGCTCTAGGAATTATTTGGGGCAAAAGCTCTGGCCTGAGTTAGCAGGGCCGGCTCTACTGTTTTTGCCGCCCCAAGCAGCGGGCCGAATTGCCACCGCTGACGGTGGGGGCAGTCCGTGCGCTGTTAGGGCATTATGCGCATTTCCGCCACAGCGGTAATTTGATGGCAGCTTCTGTCTTCAGTCGGAAGACAAGCTGCGCTGCCGTGCACAGCTGAACATAGAAGCTGCCGCCGAATTGCCGCCACTGCAGAAGTCCTAATGGCACATGGACTGCCCCCGCTGTTCGCGGTGGCAATTCGGCACGCTGCTTGGGGGCAAAAATACACAGATTGCCGCCTCACGCACCTGCTTGGAATGCTGGTGCCTGGAGCCGGCCCTGTGTGTTAGGCAGGAGGTCAGACTATCTGATCACAACAGTCTCTTCTGGCTTTGGAATCTGTGGATCTTATAGAAAAAACATCCAATCTTGATTTAAGAATGGTCAGTAATGGATAATCAACCACAACCTGTGGAAAATGGTTCCAATGGTTAATTACTGTCCCTGTTAACAATTTATGCCTTACTTCCAGCCTGAATTAGTCTACCTTCAACTTCAGCTGTTAGATCGTGGTGTAACTTTTTCTTTTCACCAGAACAACAGGAATAAGGATAATATTGTGCTTAAAAGGCACTGAAGTAGGTTTGGGCGATCTGGCCTCAATTCCCAACTCTGCTAGTCTCCATATCATGTTAAGCAAGTCTCCATGCAAAGTGAACCTGTTCTCCAGCTATACAATGGGGATAACAATACTTCCTTTATCTTGTCTGTTTAGATTGTAAACTCTTTGGGGCAGGGAGTGTCTCGTGTCTGCGCTTATACAGCACCTAGAGCAATGGAAGTGCTGGGCAACACTGCAGTACTAATAGTTTGGTGAGTAGAAGCAACTCATTAAGGCAGCCTATCACTTTTCATTATAAAAATTCCTGCAATCATTTTGTTTTCTTAAGAAACTCACACCTCCACGGTTTGCTGAAGGACTTTGAAATTTGGAGGAATTGTCCTGATGTCAGGGAGATGCCTTTTGCTGGCTTCATGTACATCTGTTCAGATCAGACCGATTTATAAGCTATCGAAAATCACCATTTCCTAGGTGTAGTTGTAGTGTATAGCTCATTACTGGCAGCATGCAACCCTCCTCCCTGTTCTCTAGCAGTGCATATGCACCACTCCTTGCTGTCTCCTTTCAGCAGTTTCACACAGAGGGCAAACTCCAACATGGGCCACAGACAAATGGACCCTCCTCCTCCTGCTAAAGCACTTCTCCATCAAAATACATTTTGGTTTAGGGAGAAGGGCTCTACTCTGGGAACCAGCTAAACCAGGAGATTCAATTCTACTGCTGGACGCTAATAATTGTCTTTTTCACACCCCTTATTATTAAGCAAGACGACATTCCCAGTAGGAGATTGTTCAATTCCCAACTTGTGCACTTCTCTGTCCAAATATCCATGTAGCTAGATTGCCAAGATACTTAGCAAGGGTGGGGTGCTAAGGTAAGAGACCACTTTAAGAAAACTGGTTACTGGGGTAAGACTTCACAGGAACACTCCTAAAGACAGCTGCGGGGGTTGAGAGGAGAGGGCTGGACCCACAGAAAGCTAATGGAGAACCCTTTGTTGAACCCACTGTGGAAGAACTCTAGTACAGAGGGGATATCCTGCCTGAGATCCCTGAGTCCTGCACCTAGAGGAAAAGATAGATCACACCCTGTAGTAAGCCGAGGAACGAAGGAGCATGATGAAGATTTGCTCCCTGAAAATGGAGCAGTGAGCTACCTTAGCTAATAAGGCTGGAATATGAGTAAAGGATTCTGCACTTCTCTGCTGAGGTGGTGCAGAAAAGCAAAGCCACTAGCTTTACATCAGGCCATACATAACAGCAACAGAGCAAGCACTGCTAGAAACCGACCAATCTGCACTGTCTGGAGGGTGCACTTTTCTCTAGTTTATCCTGCCATCTGTTCTCATATGCTTGACATCACTGACATCTAGTGGCCTTTGCTGTCTCACAACCATCTAGATGATTTCCCAGAGGACCAGGATAGGAAGATACTCAGTGCTTTGTAGTACAAACAGTGCTTAATTTGTAATGAAAGAGGGTCGGGGCTCAAGCAATTAAGTGCCAGACTGAAGCAATTTTTTTTTTTAAACTTTCATAACTGACGCAGCAAGCCCAGAGGTGCCGAGGCTCTGAAGTGCTGGGCTCAGCCCTGGAAAACCCCATCACAAATTAAGCACCAAGTACAATCCACATTATCAGACAAGCAATTACACTTTTTCCAGTGCAATGGGTACAGAAAGTACCTCCGATCAACTATAGAAATGTGCACAGACTTTCACTTCTTCAGTTCAGCACTGAGCAAACAGTACTACAATTTATTTTTTAGAGATACACATCACTCAAAAAGATGCATGCAATCAGTCTTTGAGTCCTCCTGCCAAAGACCATTCTTTCCCAGGATTCAGGTTTACTCAAAACGGCATAACAGGTGCCAAACATATTCTAGAAACTGAAGCAAGAGGCTGCAGCTAAGAGAATTTTCCACTGTAAAAAGTGAAGAGTTATAATTCTGCACCAGAAACAAATACTATCACCAATAGATCCCAGTGGTTCCTTCCTGCAGGGCACCCATTTCCCGAGACTCTGCCTAAGTTCGCCTCTTTGTGAAACAGATTACACTGACTTCTGGCACGTTTTTGGTTTCTGTGATTGTCTTTAAATTAGCCCTTAAGAACACTAGAGAAGTTCAGTGTCCCGGCTGCCCACACTCCAGCCAATTAAAGAGCACCTTCCATCCACACATGAGGGCTTCATGCAATTATTGTAGGCCACAGTTGGCAGAATTCACCCTGAAGCGGAATTGCAGTAATCTGAGTTGGTGCATGCAATCAGCTCCCTCAGTCAGAAAAACCTCCTCCTTTGATCCAGCTGAGTCTCCTCTGCCTCCCTACAATTTTCCCTTCAAACTTTACCACGATTCAGAATTACACCAACATCGATTGAGCTCAGACAGCCCAGCAGGCATCTAAATAGTCTCACTCGTCACGGCACAAGCAGCTCTAAGCCACGAGTCATGTCCACAGCAGTCAGCGCTCTCCGTTATGAGGGGTGAGGATGCCAGGTAAGGAAACAAACCCTTTGCTTCTTTACAGTGGATAAAGGAGGTTGGAAAGGTTTCTTTGCATGTATGTGTTTTACATTAACAATTCCAGTCTTGTCTACTATTGAAGCCTATGGCACCAGGAGCCAGAGCAATTCCATCCCAAGGGATAGAAAATGAGATAGGGATAGATGAGTTTTCACCACGGCCGCCTCCAGCAAGAGAGCAGCATTGGCATTCCTCATAGTTCTTAGGTAAAAACAAAAGCAGGCAAAAATAAAAGGGGTGGGGCACAAGCCAAGGTCACCTGCAAACTGCCATTGTGTAAATACTTTATAATACAAGCTAATCACATGATCAAAGAGACTCAAATACAAAAGCTAAACATTTCTCTACAACAGATGCAGAGCACTATGTCCTACTCTGTGTAGTCAAGTGCAAGTCACTCATATGAAAGTTTACATGGTAAACAATCCATCATACATTCTAACACAGGAGGAATATGGAAAATCAGTTTTGTAATTAATGGTTTTATCTGCTAATTGCACTTCAGGCTGTGCTGCTGGTTTAAAAGAAGGGTGTATACAGAAGAGTGCTCACAGTAAGGAAAACGTAAAACATTGTACAAGAAACCTACATCAGTAAAGATATAACACTGGAAAGAATTATAGAAGCTGTATGTATGTAAAGCAGGAAAATGTACTATATTTGCTAAACAGTAAGATCATGCAATTAAGACTAGCATGATGCACAGGTACAAAGGGGAAGAGTGACAGTTGCAGATACAAACAATGTGGGCATTTCCTGATGTGGTCCCTTAGCTGTACAACTGTTTCCCATAACATAACTTTTTTCTGGGTTGTATTATTTTGATTACAGTGCCTGTTAGTAGGCAATATAAAGTTTAAAAGAGCACGAGCACAATCCCTAGCAGAAGCCTTCAATGCCATGTTGATGTATATTGAAATATTAGTTTTCAATACTAGGGCAGATTTGGAGACTGTATTTAATGGAAATGGCAGAGCACCAGTGATGTGTTCACAGTGATCAGTGTTGCTACGAAGGGGGCAGCTGTATTTTATACTGGTTGGTGTTTTTACCAGAGTGTGGCCGTAACTGAGCCTTGAGGTGTCAAATGCATGGGTCAGTAGTGCCAGATCTGGGCCTTGACCCCAGCTCTGGCTTTCTGAACAGCCATAAATGGGATTGGGCTTTTTTAAAATTAAAATAGCCATTGCTATTTAGGTATCCTGAAGGACCTGGAGGCTGCAGGTGCCCTCAGTAAAGGGTGATGTTGCAGAGAAAGCGAGCTCTTCAGCTGCTTCCCTCTTCCTGCCAGGAACACCCTGCTTTCCTTGATTCAGCTTTAGTCACCACTGAACTACCACTCACAGCAGTAACACTACACAACCCTTTAGGAAGTGAAGGATACCACAGCCAATTAGTCAATGAGGGAATTTACAAGACAACAGAGTGGACAAGTTATCCAAGTCACAACTTGGCTGCATGTCTGCCGAACACCCTGTGTCTTCAGAAGTGCCGTGACCTGGTAGTGGCCAAACATGGCTGGGAGTGCAGTTTTAAAACATATTCATAATAGGGCTCCTCTATGTAGCTATGGGATTAACCTGTTTGCTTGCACATATATATTTTCCTATGGTTTAAGTATTTGGTTTATTGTAATAGGTTTATAGATTTATATTAAAGTAAGTTCTGTTGTAATACAAGCAACCTACAGGCCATATTCTGTATGTTGAGCTAAGGCAAAGTTAGCATATCTATGCCTGGGACTTTTCACCTAGATAATGGTAGAATGGCATAGGGGGTTTCCAAGTCTGTATCCTCAAACTTAACAGGTACACCACAAGGAAAGAACCAAAATAACCGGGAGAACAAAAATAACGCACGTGTATGATCTAATGCAGGGGTTGGCAACCTATGGCACAGGTGCCGAAGGCAGCACACGAGCTGATTTTCAGTGGCACTCACACTGCCCGGGTAATGGCCACTAGTTCTGGGGGCTCTGCATTTTATTTAATTTTAAATGAAGCTTCTTAAACATTTTTAAAACCTTATTTACTTTACATACAACAATAGTTTAGTTATATATTATAGACTTATAGAAAGAGACCTTCTAAAAATGTTAAAATGTATTACTGGCATCCAAAACCTTAAATTAGAGTGAATACATGAAGACTTGGCACACCACTTCTGAAAGGTTGCCAACCCCTGATCTAATGTCATTAATATGTATGTACATGTCATCAATACATACGAACATACTAGCCTATGGAATAAGTGAACCCTAACATTTTTGTGGGTGAGAAGTGGAGTTTGGGCATAGGAGGAGGTTCAGACACCTGTGCCCTATAAAAGAGGGCCTCGCTAGAGATCTTGTACTTGTTTTTCTTAAAACTTTCCAAGTTCCAAAGGGACTAGGCTAAACTTGGTTTCCCTAAGCTTTTGTTCTTAGTTTTGTTTATAAGGTTTTGATTTTAAATTTAAGGTAGTTTAGTAAACTCTAAGCTAGCTTCGATAGCTCTTGGCGCTAGCTTCTTCTAAGCTTTGCACCTCTCACTGAAGAATTGAGGAACCTGAACAGCCAGAGGCGAGGCTGGTCCTGTGTCTTTCACCACCAGGTTATCAAGGAATGGGGTGAGTATATTAACCAAAGCTTTGCAGCATATAATACCATATGTATCTTTTGAATAGCAGTAATACAAATGTAACTTTGTAACTGATTTTATTCTTTAATTACTACTTCATTTATCTTAATAAAAAGTCTTTAAGGCTATATCTGTCTCAGTATGAACTTCCTGTCCTTTGTCAATTCTGTGGAGCCTGATTCGGGACAAGAACCTTTTTATCTTCTGATCAGACAGACCAGCGAGCCTAAAACCCATACTATCCAAATTAATATTATTAACCTCCTAAAATCAGGCAACATCTAGTAGCATTGTGCCCCTCGGTACCAGACTGGGATGCTTTAATACTTAATGAGTAGAAGAAGAAATGGTTTCAGTAGGTGGTGCTCTAACACTACTTTCTGCAGCGCCTGTGTGTTCCTTGGCGGTCTCCCATACAAATACCAAACTGGCCCAGTGCGATGTTGGCATAAGGTTGTAAAGCCTGCCAACAATATTGCCTGGTGCCTTAAACATCTGCTGAAGTTTGGTAACACCTAGATTTGCTTGGTTTGACTGGCTTGTTTGCAAGAGAGAGACTTTCAATACGTTCAATTTTGGCCTAGCTATTCCCAATAAAGGGGAGTTTTACCACTGATTTCAATGAGAACAGAGTTAGCAATGCTGTAAGCTTCTGAGAACCCTCCCTTCCGTTCCAGCACCCTGTAAAATGTTAAAAATTAGTACTGAGTTTGTGATAAGCGCATGCAAACCAGAATAAAATTTAATATTTATTAGAATTTCTTCTGGTAACAGCACTCAACATCTTAACAAACCAAGTTGTGAAGTTTTAAAAAATCTAGGATTACAAAAAAAGTTAAAATAAGTTGTTCCTTGTATTTAATGGCAACAAAGGGAATTCTCTATTTAAAAAAACTGCCATATAAAGAGTAGTATTTTAAGAAATAGTGTGATTACCATGATATGTTATTTGCCGAATGGATACACAGTATATGAATGCCAAACTGAACGGAACAAAGTACTACACTCTTTGAAGCTCTGGACAGGTGGTTCGAAGTAAGGGGGAGACTTCCTAGTGAAATAACTTAAGATACCACACAATGGACAAAACACAAGGTAGAGTACAGAGACATTACATGACACCCTCATTACAGCACCCCCTCAAGTCTGGTTATACAGTAAATATGAAACTTAGTAAAGTGCATCTTTTAAAGACTTGTCTAGTGAAATAGCATTTTCAGATATAAAACACTTAACACAAGACGTGCAAGAACAGTTAAAATCATAGTGTAAGTTTTTAAAAACTACTTTTTAAACTTTTGATTCACTAAAGAATAAAGGTGTCAGCTACAGTAGTGTTCACATTATTCTTCAATCAGATGCATCCTCATGTGCTTTTGTTACTTGGCAAATCTTTAGATATGGAGCAGGGCAAAATAAATGCAGCCGAAGCAAATACTGCTTCTCTCAATGTAATACAATTCCGCCATGGCAGCACAGCCACATGCAGCACAACCATAGTTAGATTTTGGGAAGCTTTGGTGCACTAACGACGGGATTAGTTTCCTGCAAGAACCTCCGCCCCGTGCTCTTGTAATCGTAGGTGCAGGTGTGAGTCTCTGCATAACGATGAGTTGCACAGAAGTTGTTTCCACATCTGAAGAATGAAGAACACACAAAGTTAGGACTCACCTGCCAAGAGCCTGTTTCTCTAAGACACTCAGAAGGTGCCCTTTCCCTCCCCACCCCCCATTACTGGGTCACCACTGCAGCTCTCTTCCATGGGGAGTGTCATAAACAGATAGTTAAGGGTTAATGTCCCTTTTACATGTAAAGGGTTAAGAAGCTCAGTAAACCCGGCTGACATCTGACCAGAGGACCAATAGGGGGACAAGATACTTTCAAAGTTACAGCAAACAGGTAAAATCCTTCTAGCAAAAAGAAACATATACAAGTTGAGGAAACAAAAATAAGACTAACACGCCTTGCCTGGCTAATTACTTATAAGTTTGAAACACGAGAGACTGATTCAGAAAGATTTGGAGAGCCTGGATTGATGTCCCGTCCCTCTCAGTCCTGAGAGCGAACACCACCACCACAAAGAGCACAAACAAAAGACTTCTCTCCCCCCTCCTCCTTTCTTTTTTTGTGACATGCACCATTATCACCTTGGCCATATCTATTTAGCTTTGATTTACCATTGGATTAATGGTAAAATTTGAAAGGGAATAGTTTTAACACATTTTTCTTTCTTCCTCAGTATGTTTAGATCACACAAAACACAAACAAGGAGAGCCCAACCACCATTTTAAACTTTAGTGGTGCATCTTTCCGCACCTTTAGATTGTCTGACTTCATGAAAGCTAATTAAAAACAGAAGATAAATGGAAGAGTGTTCAGTGGCGACTGCTGTTTTACACAAAATAGAACCCATTTAAAAATAGTACGTTGCTGAATACAAAGTGATAAAAAGGTGTTGCAAGCTAATTGTTTTGGTTTACCCCAGGGTCGAATGTAACCCTAGAAGTCAGAGACACAAGGTGGGGAAGGCAATATCTTTTATTGGACCAACTTCTGATGGTGAGAGAAACAAGCTTTCGAGCTTACACAGAGCTCTTCAAGCGACCTGAAGAAGAACTCTGTGTAAGCTCAAAAGCTCATTCCTCTCCCCAACAGAAGCTGGTCCAATAAAAGATATTACCTCCCCAACTTGTCGCTCTAAATCCTGGAACTGGCACAACCATAACATCTATGCATACAACTTTGAAGTCAATGGCAGATTTACACAGAAGTACCAACCAAAGCAGTGTATTCTCCAAGTTGCTACAAATGTTCTTAAGTTTCTCTCACTGATGATGGAATCTTAGACAAGTTCTTCTCACACTAGTCTGTATTCTCCCTACCATCATGCTCTCTTGGCTACACCTAGTGACCCAAAGTCTTCTGTGAGCCCAGTTCTCTTGACTGCAAGGGCACAGGATGGGTACCCCGAGAACAGAGGATACAGTCTCTATTTGAACCTCATTTCTCATAGTTAAGTCATGAACAACTTTCTCAACTTGTTCTGAACACTAGTTGCCTTGTGGTATACCAAGCTTTAGAATTACTGTACTTTCCAGAACACACATGCCCTTTTGTCTGATCACAGCCACACATTTTAACCACTTGTTATACACTCAGCTTACCTGCATTCATAGCTGGTTGCCAATCCAGTTTTCTTGCCACAGAGAAAGCAGTGCTTTGTAGTTTTCTTTTTTGTTTGCATTGAACCATTCACAGGTGGGAGATGGGTTGCTTCACCTGCTTTCAAAGGTAAAACACGTAATGAACAGATTTTATAGTTACACTTGCTGTTGAACACTTGTATTTCAAGAGATGATATTCGACTAGTCCCACAGCCAGAGAACATATTTTGCCTTTACACAGCACCTTTCAAATGGGGCTCGCAGTCTGTTTTAAAAGCATCCATTAAGCCTCACAGCATCTTAGGAAAGTGGAGGTAGGCTATGGGTCCTGACATACAAGAGAGATTAAGCAACTGGTGTAAGTTCACACTAATGAAGGGCAGAACCAAGCAGTGCAGCTCCAATCCTGTCTCCCTGCTGCACTGTGTATGTTTTTATTTTGTGACTGGAACAGAATGCCTTGACCACTGGTGACTTTCCAGTGGAATCGGTGGACCTTTAGGATGTACCCAGTATATAGCATATGCAGCAGCAAGTAAACTCAGAGATGTTTGCCCTTTAAATATCATAACGTAACAGGTGTCTGGATATGTTAAGTTAACATTTTAAAGTTTTGCAGACATGTTACAAGGTAGCAGGAAAAGTAGGCATGAAATGACAAGATACTCATTTTCCTCTTCACCAGAGAGATCTGAACACTTTAGTCAGTCACCTTGTCCACACACACCTACTGTATGATGCCATGTGGCAAGTGATGGTTAGCAATCAGGAGAGGAAAATACCAGCCTATACAGAGGATTATAAATGCATTTCTACTGCATCCATCACCATCGTATCTGGATGCTCACAGCACAAGCCATCACATAAGTACTTTATGGACGTGACAGCTTAGTTTCTAATAGCCAGTCCTTTTCAGATGCAACCAGCAGTCGACTAAATTCAGTCCTAAACTAAGCTGACATATCTCCCAGTGTGTGAGTGGGCATTCTGCCTGCTTACACAAGGGCTGAGTTTGTCCCACTAAACCAATGGCTGCTTGGCATGGAAGACTTATTTCTAGATCTAGCTAGTTCACACTATCAGTTTTATCCTCTAAAACTGTGCTCAATTTACTGGGCTCCATTTTGGGGAGCCGGTTCTGTCCCCAGACACTTATCAGGGGGATTCGGTTAGCTCAGTTTGGGAATGATGTTGAGAGCAGTATACACCTCTACCCTGATATAATGTGGTCGTGGGGAGCCAAAAATCCCTACCACGTTATATGTGAAACGCTGTTATATCCGGCCACGAGGCGCCCCAGGCCCTTTAAATCTCCAGCGGAGCCCCGCTGCCACAGCCCCAGGGTAGCAGCAGCAGGGCTTCAGTGGTCATTTAAAAGGGCCAGGGGCTTCCCACACCAGCCGGAGCGCCAGACCCTTTAAAGCCCCCTGGAGCCCTGCTGTTACTGCGCTATACGCGAACCTGTGTTATATCTGTTAGAGGTGATAATACTAAGGGTTTATACAACAGGATGAGTTTAAAAATATTTTTCCTACTATGGACCATACAGATTCATAGACCCCAAGGCCAGAAGGGCCACTGTGATCATCTAGTCTGACCCCAATATAGCACGGGCCAGAGAACTGCCCCACAATAACTCTCCAAAAAAGAGACCGCCTCATGGACAAATGCCCTCCCATCTGCAATGAAATTATATCCTTGTTGCTTGTACAGCAGCTGGAAATGAGAGACGCCAACACCACTGACTAGTCAGCCCTCCATGGACCATCAGTTATTTGCGGAGTACAGTTTGGGAACTGCTGTTTTCACTAGTGGTTTGCTCTTTCCAAGGTGATTAACCTGACTGTCAAATTTACTGTAACATCAGCCACTGAAGAGTGAAGTCTGCGGCACAACACGCAGCAGACCATTAGCAATTCGTTTCTTAGGAAATTTCACAAGGCTCTGCACAGTGCAACACCAGCCTCTCCACTTCTCAGAGGTCTGGAACTGTTTGCAAGACATGCTGTTTGTTGGCATAAGAGTGGTTTTCAATTTTTTTTTCCATTTGCAGACCACTACAAAATTTCAAATGGAGGTGTGGATCCCTTTGGAAATCTGAGATAGTCCGTGAACCCCCAGGGCTCCACGGACCACAGGCTGAAAACCACTGGCATACCGTGCACCAGGCTAGACCCTCTGCTGGTATAAACTGGCATAAAATAGCTCTATTTAAGACAGTGTTGCTAGTTTATACCTCTGGAGAACCTGGTTCACCATGCTTTGCCACAAATGCTTGAAAAATAAATGCCTGGTAATAACTTTGACACTGCCAGTCTCTGATAAGACTGCTTAGATCTGATCTTCCAAGTGCATTTTATTTGATTATTCAAATGCTGCCACTTTGAACCACTTAAAATGCTTCAAAGCAGATGAAGGAGAACACTGTGTAGGAGCCTATTAAATATACCCAAGCAGTCTGCAAACAAGATTGTTTGCAGAGTTAAAAAGACAAACATACCAGAAGTCAAGCTATTTGGCAACCAATAATAGCTGGAGATTACAATACAGTACACACAGCTCATATGATGGATGTTCCGAGAGTAACAGAGTCAGCTAGTGTTCTCACAAAGTTATATGACCTACATGTACAAAGTCTACCATGTACTCTCCACTCCCAGCCCCAACTAAAGAAAATCGGATATATTTTATTTGTAAGGCCCTTCCAGTCAAATACATTGTTCTGGCACAGATAACAGCATCAAGAGTGGTGCCATAGAAAAGAACGAACAAGCTCTGACAGTGCAAGCGCCATGGCAAGCATGTATATACAGCCATGTAGTAAGTCCAGATGGAGGAGAAACCTTAATATACCACTTATTCTTATCAGCTGTACACGATCGAAGAGGAGAAGGGAAGAAAATAGTACAAAGTCCTACAAAATACTCAACCCCCAACTCACTTTTTGGAGTGGACTACACAAGCAATAGCTTCCTTGACTCTGGTGAGTACCATAATAGCGCACACGTACCCTCTTTGGGCTGGACACAGCTGGACATTAATGTAGCTTTGGATTAACCAACAACGCCACCAGCAGTGGAAGGAAGTCAGTGTCCACTGCCTCTGCCAATAGATTATCAACAGTTGTAACTGTGAAAGTCTTATGATTCCCTTTTGAGGAACATGATCTTCTAGTTGATTCATAACAAATATATTTTAACATCTTAGATCTTATTGCTCATCACATTTTCCAGCATTATGCTAGGTGGAGGAAAAGACTGTGGGACAACTGTGAAGGGTGTGAAGCAAAGGAGGAGAAGAGTTAATCATGCTCAACTGATTTCTTAACTCCTAAGTAAACAAAAGTCACTGATATTGTGAGTGAGTTCCTTGGACTTGCATGTAGGTTTAAGGATTGCCTGCAGGCTCTAAAAGTTAGAAAAACTAGAAATATTCTAACCAACTCCAACGCAGCAGTCTTAACTGCCTAAGATGTCTTGCCTGCACCAGGAACCTATGCAAGGCTTGAAGCCAGTAGAGGCCTTCCCAGACACCTGCTATTGAAAAATGTTTAAGACTTTTTAAAAGATGAATTTACTGAGCCAACACAAAAATTACTATTAAAGCTAGTCTGAAGATAAAATATCAGTGTGTTCATTTTCCTTGAATAAGGAATTAAATATAGCCAAGAAGCTTATCTCCAGGACTGTAAGAAAGAATAGTATTCATCACTAAAGGGCTTACTCCCCAACACAATCCCTAAGATGCATAAATGACTAAGGAAAAAGGTTCACAGAGACAAAAGATCTGGTGAGGTCTTATCAGGCCGTGTGCTGGAGCAATCACTCCTTAAAGCAACAGTAGCTAGTAGCAGTATCCTTCTACCTCTGTCCCTAACAAATAGCTAGACTTGTTTCAGATGGCAGAGCTACTTACACACACTGAACTAGACCAGGTGCACACTGTTCTTGTTCTCTAACAATGGAACTACACAAATTGTTCAGAGAAACATCTGTTTACATACAGCTGAGTTTTAATCACACACCAATGACCGTTTAACATTCAGATTATCAAAATATACTAATGTTCAAAATGGAACCAAAAAAAGAACATTACTCATGGGAACTTCTCCAGCGATAAATACTCCCCTTAAGGAATATCTAATGCGGTTTGATATCCAAATAAGACACTTGCAAGTTACAGTAACATTCTGAACACTAACGTTTTACTATGATACCTACAACTGTACTTGCATGTAAAAGACAGTATACACATGTAAAAGGTTCTGAATCATTTACAAGTACAGTGCATTAGAATTAGTCCTGCTCACTTGAGATTCTTTTGCAAGTGTTGATGCACACTTCATTTAGTGTTGTACTCTCAACTAAGCTATTGTTAAAACTATCTTTAGGCAAACACACATTATATAAATCACGGGCAGTGTCAAGTAGAAAGTAGGCTACAATTTAAATACAAAATACTGCAATAAACAAATCTTAATGAACGATGGTAAGAGGTTATGTTAAAACAAACAAAAAAAATGAGATAAAAGAAAGCAAACAGGCAATTTTTTTAAGACCAGGTCTAAACTACTAACTTACATTGGTTTAACCAGATCACTCAGGGGTGTGAAAAAGCCATACCCCATAGCAACATAGTTATACCAACCTAACCCCCAGTGTAGTCAGCATTATGCTTCTCCTGTCGACATGGCTACCACCTCTTGGGAAGGTGGATTAACTACGCCGACAGGAGAAGCTCTCCTGTCGGCATAGTACCGTCTTCACTGAAGCGCTTTAGTGGTGCCACTGCAATATTTTAAGTGTAGACCTGCCCTAAGAAAAGCGAGTTTTGGCAAAGAAAACATGGCAGCCAGGCATTAGGAAGCATACAGAAACAAGATGGCAGCAACAGGTAAGAGCTTATTTTATTAAATTAGAAATATAGATCAACATTTTCAAGCTTGGATCCCCAAAGTCAGGCATCTAAATCCATATCTAGGCATTAAACATGTGGCCTGATTTTCAGTAGGTACTGCACATTCATAGCTCCCCACTAACACAAGCAGTGTGATGTGTGCTCCAATGATAAACCAAACTCGAGGCCTTACCTGTAACCCTCAACTCCCACCCTGCACCTTCACCTGCTCCATGTTTCCTATTGCAAGGTCTTTCAGGACCCAGTCTTGTACACATAAGAGTAACTTCACTATGTGAGCAGTCCCACTGACTTTAATAGGCGCATAATTGTTTGCAGGATCAACCCTTTACATGATTAAACTCTTCAGTGCAAGAACGTGTATTTTTGTAGACGATACAGAACACCTGGCACTCAGTGAACAACAAAAATATGCAGCTAAACCACAGCTACAGTACCACCTCCACGTTCTTATATAGCACTGATGGAAAGTGCTTTAAAAAGGAGACCAGCATCATTACCCCCATTTTATAGATGGCGAAACAGACACAGAGAGGGACATGGCTTGCCCAAGGTTATCCAACAGGGCAATGACAGAGCGAGGAATACTCTCCTGGGTCCCAAATTCTACCCAAGGCCAGAATGAGATCCATGTATGAAAGCACAACTCAGAACATTCAGGTTTAATACCATTCTGTAAAAATCTAGTACAGAGAAAGTGTTTCAAAGCTCTATGCCCTACAAAGGTATAATTCTTGCTCTTTGCATGTTTGATAACTGGGAAGAGACCAACAGTCAACTTCAGCTCTTTAAACAAATCACATTACTTACCAACTCTTTTCCCTGTAGCTGCAACATTTCCATTCATTCCAAGCCCATGGCCAGACTAAAAACAAGAATATTTTAAGTGGAGTTACTGACAAATGGTAAACAAATAAAAGACTAAGCAATTTCATATCAGCTTGTCTGAAGCTCATGTTGTATCAGTCAATATATGTTATGAAGAGAGCTATGAGAAGTATTTTGTAATATGAAGTTCAAGTTAGCATGGAACAAACCTTGTTTAAAATACTGCGATTTAATAGTCTTTCCGTACTTTATACAGCATATTAGAAATGTGGTACAGCATATTAAAAGTCTGTGGTTAGGCACATACAGTGTCAGTTACAAAGTAGCCATTAAAATGGCTCACAATTAATGAATAGCTGAAGGAGCCAAATGACATTTCTTCACATACAGTATTTATCCAGCAGAGTTACAAGTAGTAAAGGAGTTTACATTCTGAACCAAAAGTACTTTAACATTACTGTAAATCTGTAGGAAAATTGCCTCTAGAAACCCATTAGCTAAACATGCAATCAAGGTGCCAAAGAAATCTAAAAAACAGTCTGCTTGAACTACTGATGGCGTGAGATGAGATTTATAGTCCCCGAGCTTGAAGAACAGTCATTTTTTGGCAGTCTTTACTAGAGATTATAGGAACACCCCAATTGTTCAGGAAATACTGGTACTTACTAGGAAGTATTCAGCAGCTTCATCTGGGGGAGAGGCTCTCCTAAAGCTTTCTTCCTGAAAATGCAGGAGGTTCGTAGGTAGTACAATACCAGAAGTCCGAAACCTGCCTGTCCCGCAGGAATTCTGTAAACTTTCCCTGCTTGTGCTTCGGGCCAGCGAAGCTAGAAATTCTAAGTTATTTACAGAACCCACAGGTTCTTTGGATGCCTTGTTTGCCACCTCTGTGATGTCCCTAGCCTCCATTTTAGAAATGATATCGGGTCTTTTGCCAGGTGAGTCTACCTTCACACCACGAAATCTTGTAGTCCTTGGAAAAGAGGAGTCTGCTATATTGCGGACCTCCAAAGATTGGAGCAGATTTGGGGAGGCAGCAGGTCTCAAGTTACCAACCTCAAAGCATTTGGGTTGTGTCTGTGGTTTCAGAGAACTGTGATGTGCCACTTGGGCTGAATACCGAAGAGGTGATAAGAGTGTGTTCTTCGGAGGACTTAGTTCACGAGCGTTGAGAAGTCCAGCCTCCATTGTTGTAGTGCTCAGGATTTTTGTAATGGGTTTGCTATGCTGTTCTACAGCCTTAGACTCGTCATCCCCATCAGACAGTCCAAGCTCTGGGTTTACCTTCCCTATTCCATATAATTCACTATACTGTTCAGCAGTGTTTGCTTCTGCTAACAAAGCAAAAGCATCCGTTTCAGGTAGAAACTTGTCTTCTGTTGCACACAGTTCTACGTTTGTTAGATGTGGATACAAGACAGGATCATCCTCATTTGTGGATGTCACATTTTCTAAAGCTTTTCCGGAATTTATAGGCAGCGATGGGACAGGGGGAAGGAAGTTATTTGTAGGTAGTTTTGCATTTTCTAGTTCAACACGAGATATTTTCGGTGGTAGTCGAATGCTATTAACTGACTGAGACCGGGAGGTGCTCTCCCAGTTGTCATCTTCCTTAAGAAAGTCACTAGTAATGGATGGCATTGTTCTACCAGCAGTGGCCAAAGTAGCCAAAGCTGAAAGTGCATTCTGGGAAGACTCCAAGGGATATGAATTCCCAGGAGGAGGTAGGCAGGACTGTCCAATGTGGGGGAGTACTCTTAAAAAACGATGACGAGCAGCTGCTGCCGAACTGCTAGATGGTCGAGGAGCCATAGGTGGACGAGGTTTCACCTTGACAGTCTTCTTAGGCTATTTCAAAGGGGAAAAAAGACATTAATTATGTTACAGTAGCATCTAGAGAATCCAACTGAGACTAGGTCCCCATTGTGCTAGGGGCTGTACATACACATAGCAAGAGATTGACCCTGCACAGAAGATAAAGGGGGCTGGGACACAGAGACTAAAGTGACTTACCTAAGTTCTACTGCAGAGGTGGGAACTGAACCCAGCCTAGTGCCTCAGTCTCTCGTTCATACTTTTTCTAATTAAAAAGACATCAGTACTTTTCAGCAGATAGTTATCTTGCTTACTGATTAAGAAAAGTGGGTGAGGTAATATCTTTTATTGGATCAACTTCTGTTGGTGGAAGGACAAGTTTTTAAGCTACACATTCTGTGTAGCTCAAAAGCTTGTCCAATCCCACCTCACCCACCTTGTGTGTGTCATATCCTGGGACTGACACCACTTGCTTACTGACTGTACTTATGAACACCATAGCATTACTACAAAACAGCAGAATTAAGTATTAAATAGCCTTATGTTAGTGAAGCATTGAAAGGTGAAAGAATCCATGATACAGCACTGAATTCTTTGAATGCTGAGGCAGTGGGTCCAGATTAAACTAATTATTTGCATAATTGAAGACCACTTGTGCCTCAGCCCACCACATAACAAAATGAATACCAAAAGAAATGCCCTTTATGTCTACATTATCCAAGAGCACAACCAGAATGTATTTAATCGGCACTCTAGAAAAACCTGCAATGGGAAGGCATGAACCGTTTTATGGTAGGGGTACCGAGATCACCACCTCACCTTTTTACTGAGATTCATGTTCTCCATCTTTGCCTTGAGCAGCTTCATTTTATTCATAGTAATCGAGTTCTCAATAATCTGTTGGCCAGAAGGAGATGCCTCTGTTTCTTCGTCATCATCTCCGTATAAGTTATAAACTGAACCACCACTGAAAAGAGAAAGAAAATAAAGCTTTTGTGTTTTCACACTCTAAAATCAAGGTACTTATCCAAAAACTATCAATGTAGTTACACACAAAACTAGAAAGACAAAGCCAGTAGTCCATCCATTGACAAAGCATTATATTAACTGTATGGAAGGATATCTCAAAAGTAATTTTCTTAGGTGAAAACAAGAATTCCTTAATGGGATGAAATGATAATTATGAGATTAGAATATAGCCAAGCTACTGGGTAATTATTATACTGTATGCGGTTGTTTTGCACCCACTGTATATTTTCCCCTAAGAGTCAACATCCAGTTCCATTAGTGTCTCCTGCTGGCATGGCTAAAGCTGTTAATTGTATGACTAACAGGCTGATCAGTTTTCCCATTAACCAGACACTGTCATGGATGGGAAGTCCACATTTCTATCCATCCCAAGGGGTGCTTTCACCATAAATGGAAATGGAAGGATCAACCATGTAGATTTGACATTCTGTGTCGTTTTTTTAAAATAAAAAACAAATAGGATCAGTTAGGGTTCTAAAGAATCTCATTTGGAAAAAGGAAACACTAACACCGCTAGACCTAACAAGAAAAAATACATCTAACATAACCTGCCAATCAACAGCACTGATCACTGGAAATAATGTAACATCACACCATCTTCTAAAATACATAGGTTTTAAATCTTATACCTATTTTTTTCATCTAGCAAGCATTTTATTAATACACTTCCAACACTTAACTGTGAAACATTGGGAACATTAAAAAGGTTATAGGGTTTGATTCATACAACTGTCTTCTCAAGTTTAACAGAAGTATTTTCTCTCCAAGAGAGACATGGAAAGAACTAACAGCCAGGAAGTAGTTATCACCAGTCAAACAGGTGTAATTATAACACAGCATGCCAAATTTTATATTTGCGTGAGCCAGATGTGTCTCAATCATATGATCACAAATTAAAGCTGTCATCTTCCATGGTTTACAGAGGCAGTCTGCTCCACTTAAATGAAGAACCAGTGTTTGTGCTGACTCTCTAGGCACAGATCAAGGACAGTTCTTGGAAGACTAGGTAGGCAAATCCTAAATTAGAATATGAGTAACAGTCATGTACTTCCTCACTAGAAACTGAACAGCTGTGCCTAGAGAGAAAGCAAACATTTTATACCTTTACTAGTAAAGATTCTGCATTAAAAAACCCTTCTAGACTCTCAACTTTGCAGATAATTAAAAAAAGTCACTTGTCTGTCTGTTTTTCACCTACAACTGTTCTAAGCAATGCCTATGATAACTATAACAAAAGAACTGAGAGCTCTCCCCCCCACACACTCATTTTACTCTGTGCAATTGACAGCATGTTTCTTTCACTTCTTTTCCTGTAGTAGGTTTTCCTGTTTGAACAGGTCTCACACCACCCACTCAGAAGGGGGGCATTTTTTTAAAAAAGAGAAAAGTGTATGGCAAACCACAAGTTGTGATGGGAATTTGGGGAGAGAAAGTACTTGAAACTACCTGTAAAGTAATTGTTTGAATGAGTGGATTTCAAGCAGACTGGGTCCTTTTAAGTATCAGTCTTCACAAGTTCCATGCTGTAAAACTCATCTTTATCTGAAATAGGAGATGAATAAGCCCCCAGTCCCATGGGCCCCAGGAGTGGAGCACGAGGGCTACACCAAGATTTTAGCAACTTTCCTCTTCAACATAAAGATAATGTAATTGCATTATTTGTTTACTGGTTAGCAGGTGCTATCTCTTACCTTTACTGTAAGATGGGATAAAATGGTCCAGAGGGACAGGCCACATAATCCAAACCAGTCCCAAGTAGCATCAATTGCTCCTGCTCTGTGAGTGAGTGTGACTGAGCTCTGCTCCCACTCTCAGACAAAGCGGGAAAGGCCGATCAAAGGAAGTGGACATGTCTGAGCCACTCACCACCAAGACTCACATGTATGTAACAAATGGAAGGAGGTGGTCCCTAAACTCTCTACCCCACAGTCAAGGGACAAAGAAAAGAAGCTGTCCCCCATGCCTTTCCAAGGCACCTGGCCTTTGTCCCAAAAGACAGCAGCTAAGGGGTAGCTGGAGTGTCTGTAAGGGTGCCATGGCCAAGCAGGAAACATCAATTTCCTGAATCACAAGATGCTCTACTGCTGACACCCAGCTGACAATGAACATTATGTTCTTAAGCATTTACTCGGCTGGCAAGCTGGAAAATGCTAATGTTCTAAGAGTTATTCTGAACCTTTTCACATCAAGCTCAACTGGAAGGAAAGCTTGATTTGTGTCCTCTCTCCCCTCCTCCACTCTCCCATGACCCACACAAAATCTGGCATCATGAACTTCCTGCTTGCTTACAGACTTTTTTTAAGTTGAATAAAGATTGGGCTGTGTTTAGGAAAAATGTCCTTGGCTAGTTTCTCCCAGGAAGTACTGGGGTTAAAACAGAGCAGGAAGAGGAGTATTTAGTTTGGTGCACCTAGCACAAGTAGGCCCTAACCTGGTTAGGTGCTCTGGGTGTTAAACAATAAAAATAAAAAACAAACTCACTTTTTAGGAACAGTGTTCATTTTTACTATTTTGATGCACTAATTTGGACCAATAGCCCTAACAAGGTGTCCTAGGAAAACCCATTCAGCATAATGTATTTCTCTGAAAATAAAGTATTTAGCTACACTCTGGTACATTCATATTTCAAAATCATACATTAGAATACCATGGTCTTAACTGACAGGGAAATTCAGACTGCTAATTTTTAAGAACAAGAATTAGAACACTTGGCAGATACTAGAAAGTATATAAACAGACAAATTTGAAAGACTACGTTCCTTCTTACAATCTCCTACCCTATGACATCTATAGACTTAGCCTTAAAATCTGATTTCCAAACAGAAAGGAAAGCGACAAGGGACTTAGAACCTTTCCCAAGTTAATATGCACCAAACTAGCAAAGGCAAAGTATCTAGAGATCATAGAAGCCAGATTGTTGGGCTCCACCCCTGCCCCAGATTCAATGTCTAGTGCTGCAGGCAGGTTGCAGCAAGCCAATAGATGATCAGTTGTTACTAGTTCTATCTCCTTACCTTCTTGTTTCAAAGTTCCACATGTGCTACTTACTGAAGCAGAGTGGTGTGCATGAAGGGCACAGTGACAGCTTTCTCCCCTTGCCCTCCCCTCATTACACATTTTTATCATCTCCTTCTATACAGCATACAGTAGTTTGGGAAAGCACACACTCAGCACTGCCTTTTGTTAAGTTTATATTCTTTACATTTACTCCTGGAGGAATTGTGCACCAAAAAATTAAAAATTCTGCAAATTTTAATCATGCCAGTTTCAATTATTTTGGTAATTTATTTCAAAATACCTGTCAGCAAGTATGTCTGTAACAACACAGACACAAAAATCCCCCCAGATGTAGAGTTAAAGAAACCACTGACAACCCAGTTCCTGCTTCTCAGCCCCCCCTTGCTCCCCCCCAACCCGGACACTCAAACACTTAAGCCCCCAGAAGCCAGCTCCAGGGCCCCTCTCCCAGCCCAGACACTCATACCAGCTACCCTTCTAGAGCCCAAGGATCCAGAGAAACAGTCTGATGCTGCATCTCAGGATTGTGTGGCGTTTCCTGCACACTGCCTCCTTCCTTAAGGGCGTGCAGGAAACTGCAGATGCTGGGAACTCTCAAGTTCCCTCCCCCTACCCCCAGCCGTATTGTCTATTTGCAAGCTGGGCTCTACCAGGTACAGTGGCCCCTAGTGGCAGCCAACATCTCTGCAGCCAACTTCTGGGGGCTGGGGGGAGAAGTGAGGTTTTTTTACCCATGAAAGCTCATGCCCAAATAAATCTGTTAAGTCTTTAAGGTGCCACCAGACTCCTCATTGTTTTTGTGGACACAGACTAATACGGCTACCCCCTGATACTTGACCCCTACATATTGTAATCATTATTCAATAATACATAGACCTTTAACTAGAGAATCCTAGGGAGTAAGGCCAAAGAATAAGCATATTAGTCATCATCTTTGTTATAGAAATAGAGTTTGGAATGCCTATTTAAAACAGTAACAGTCACAGTGCTGGGAACTTACTGACAAACTTTGTCTATACACAGCATTTGTACTGCTTTAAACTATACCAATACACTTAAATACGTACAGCCTCTCTAGTGCAGAAGCAGTTATACTGGTGTAAAAGTGCCTGTACTGGTATAGCTTACATCCTTACACTTGTACCAGTATAATTATTTTGGTACAATATCATGCCTCTAACCAACATAGTTAGCCTGGTACAAAAACTTGTGTGTGTGGACCAGGCCTTATGCAGATTAGAGTATCTTATAACTTAAGTTTTTAAGTTATACCCAAAACCGAAAATTGGTCTTTAAATTACTGTCAGCAATATTTTCCAGATAGTTTTTAGTGACAGAATCATCAAATGGTGACAAAAGGGTGTCTACGTGCTTGTAAAACTTCAATTCTATAGCAAAACAAGTTATTTTGCTGTAGATGTGTTATATTCTATGGTTCCTTTAAGTCTTCCCATAATATAAGCAAGTCTTGACTAGTAACTGAGCTTTGAGGCAAGAGTGGGGGACATTAAATAATATTCTTATAACAACATGCGTCTGGATACATGAAAATATCTTGGCAGCCAGCCAAGTGGATATATGTGGTATCAGATATACAACTCCCACCCTAGATTCAAAAAGCCATAGAGCTCTTATCTGGTGAGGTATAAACACAAAAGTTAGGATCTGTTTGCCATCATTACTTTTCAAAGCACCACTAAGTTTTAGGAATCTGCTTCTGGAGTCTGTAGCTTCTAGTAAGAAAAGGTCATTTTCATCTTAGTAACTCAAGAGATTCAATTTTTAACTGTTGGCTGAATCAATGGAGACTGATAGATTGGCTGGGGAAAAAAAAAGAAAATAAAGTTTAAACTCATTTAGAAAAAGATGGTTACCTTTGATAACTGTTGTTCTTCGAGATGTGTTGCTCATGTCCATTCCGTTGTAGGTGTGTGCGCTTGCCATGTGCGCCAGTGCTGGAAGTTTTTCCCTCAGCGGTATCCATATGGGACCAGCTCTGGTGCCCTCTAGAGCGGCATGCATACGCGCCAGTATAAGGAGCATTGCTGGCTCCCCCCTCCCTCAGTTCCTTCTTGCCGGGAACAAGGATGGGTCATGGAGGGGAAGGAGGGTGGGTCATGGAATGGACATGAGCAACACATCTCAAAGAGCAACAGTTACGAAAGGTAACCATCTTTTCTTCAAGTGCTTGGCTCATGTCCATTCCATTGTAGGTGACTCCCAAGCAGTGTCATCGAAGGCAGGTTCAGAGTTCAGGGATGTGTTGATTGCAATACAGCTCTGCCAAATCCAGCATCATCTCTGGCTTGCTGGGTGATGGCATAATGTGTCATGAATGTGTGTACTGAAGACCACATTGGGGTCCTGCAGATGTCCTGGATAGGGACGTGCGCCAAGAAGGCAGCGAAAGATGCCCGAGCCCTAGTCGAATGAGCCTTCACTATCAGTGGAGGCCCAACCTGCGCCATCTTTTAACAAGTATGGATGCAGGTGGTGATACAATTCAAAATCCTCTGAGGGGACTTTGGAAGGCCCTTCATCATGTCAGCTATCGTGATAAAGAGCTGAGTCAATCTGCAGAAGGGCTTAGTGCGCCCCAGGTAGACTGCCAGCGTGCGCCTGACATCTAGAGTGTGCAGCTACCTCTCCTCATTGGTCATCTGAGGCTTTGGACAGAACACTAAGAGGAAGATATCCTGGTTGACATAGAAGTGTGACACCACTTTTGGCAGGAAGGCTGGATGATGCCGCAGCTGGACCTTGTCCTTGTAGAATATCATGTATGGGGGCTCCGAAGTGATGGCTTTAATTTCGGAGACACGTCTCCCCAAGGTAACAACTACAAGGAATGCAGTCTTCCAAGATGAGTGGGAAAGGGAACAAGAAGCCACAGGCTTAAAGGGAAGACACGTGAGCCTAGAGAGGATCAGGTTGAAGTCCCATTGGGGAACCAGGTCCTGGACTGGTGAAGAGTCTTTCAAGGCCTTTCAGGAACCTGACTGACACCTCATGCAAGAACACCGATCTACCCTGGATGCAAGGATAGAAGGCCATTATGGCAGCCACATGCACCTTAACTGAAGAGAAGGTGAGACTCTAGTGCTTTAAGTGAAGCAAGTAATCCAGGATGGACTGCAGAGACAACTGGGTTGGGGAGATATTCTGCTCCAAAGCCCAGAAGGAAAAACACTTCCACTTTGCCAGGCAAGTTGCTCCAATGGAGGGCTTTCTGCTCTCCAAGAGAGCCTGCTGTAACTGACTACAGCAGGCTTGTTTCTCTGGATTCAGCCACACACTATCCAAGCTGTGAGGTGAAGAGATTCAGTTTGGGTGCAGGATTCTACCATGATCCTGTCAGAGCAGGGCTGGGAGGCTGGGAAGTGGCCATGGGGCTGCTACGGCCAGGTGACTGAGCATGCCAAACCAATGCTGGTAAGGCCATGCTGGGGCAATCATAATGAACTGTGCCTTGTCCCTTCTTGATCTTTAGGAGGGCTTTGCTGACTGTAACTGGCGGGGTTGTGTAAATCAGGTCTCCTGACTATTACAGAAGAAAGGCATTGGATATGTGAGCCTCTGCCGAGGCCTTGGAGAGAACAAAACTGATGACACTTTCTGTTCTTTCTGGTGGCAACCAGGTCCACTCAGGGAGCTCCCCATTTTTGGAAGAGCATTCTGACAACCTCTAAGTGAAGGGACCACTCGTGATGAGAGAACGACCTGCTGAGGTGATCCACCAGCATGTTCCAGACACCGGGGAGGTGTGAGGCTTCCAAGTGGATTGCATGCCGGATGCAGAAGTCCTACAGATGGAGGGCCTCCTGGCACGAGCTGACAATCAAGCTCCCCTCTGCCTGTTGACACAGAACATGGAGGCTGTGTTGTCCGTCAACACCTGCACCGCCGGGATGGAAGACACTGCAGCCAGGCAGATGGCTCTGAGCTCCCTAATGTTTATATGCAACGCAAGCTCCTTTCAAGACCATAACCTTTGAGTCCGCAGCGTACCAAGGTGCGCTCCCCAACCGAGGTCAGATGCATCTGAAATTAGGGAGACGGTGGTTGCAGGCTTGCGAACAGTACACCTTCCATCACCTGAATCAGATCGTACCACCACTGCAGAGAGGTAAGTATCCACGAAGGGCTCATGATGACCTTGTCTAGGTAATGTCTGGCCAGGGAGTGGACCGATGCCAGCCACATCTGGAGGGGACACACCCTGAGTCTCGCAAGTCAGACAATGAATGTGCATTCTGCCATGTGCCCCAAGAGTCTAAGACAGACCCGGGCCGTGGTGAGAGGGTGTGCATTGACGCTGGCAATCATATCTGACATTGCCTTGAACCTGGCCTCTGGCAGGAACGCTCTGGCTCGGGTAGAATCAAGCACCACTCCGATAAACTCTTATCTGTTGGACCAGGATCAATGCTGATTTTTGTTCATTTATCAACAGGCTCATAGTTTGACAAGTGGCTCACAATGTCTTGACATAGCGCTGGACCTGGACCCTGGTGCAGCCCTTGATGAGCCAGTAATTGATGTATGGATAGATCTGGATACCCCGACATCTGAGGTAGGCCGCCGCCACCGACATGCATTTAGTAAACACCCTTGGCACCGTTGTTGGGCCAAAAAGGAGCACTGCGAATTCATAGTGGGCGGTCCCAACTACGAAATGTAGGAACCATGTGTGTCCGTGAAATATCAATGTGTGAAAGTAAGTGTTTGTCAGATCGAGTCTCCTGGATGCAGGGAAGGAATGCTGGAGGCCAAGAAGACCATGCAGAACGTCAACTTCCTGAGATACTGGTTGTGGCTCCGCAGGTCAAGGATAGGGCGTAAACCCCCCTTGGCTTTTAGGATAAAAAAAAATAGTGGAGTAAAACCCTTTTCCTCTCAAGTGCAGAGGGACTTCCTCCACAGCTCCCACCCGCAAAAGGCCCTGTACCTCCTGAGTGAGCAGATGCTCATGAGAAGGGTCCCTAAAGAGGGACGGGGAGGTAGGGTGGAATAAAAATAAACCAGAGGGTATATCCCCCTGCTGCTGTGCTGAGGATCCACTGGTCCAATGTTACAGAGGCACAGGCAGGGAGGAAAGGGGACAAACTGTTGGAAAACAACAGGGGAGCAGGATCCAGGACACAGGCTGGAATGCTGCCCTCAAGCGCACCCTCAAAATGCCTGCTTGTTACCCGGTTGGTTACGAGTGGAGCTTGAGTGAGCAGAGGATGCTGGCGCTTATAGCCCTTGCCTTTCTTGCAGAAGGGCTCCGAGCGAGGTCGGCTCCTGAACCTGTGGGGCTGTTGCAGCTTAAACTGCTTCCTCACCAGCCCCAGCATGCGAGGGCCCAGGTAGCGCAAGGTAGCCCTAAAGTTTTTCAGGCCATGTAATTTACTGCCTGTCTGTTCCGAAAACAGTGCCAGGCCATCAAATGGGAAGTCCTGGATGAACCTCCATCGACAGACCCGATGACTGCAACCAGAATGCCCGCCTTATAGAAATGGCCAAACCCACAGTCTGGGCTGCAGAGTCTGTCGTAACTGAGGCTGCTTGGAGGGCTGCCCTGGCCACAGCTCTCCCCTCATCGAGGATAGCCAGGAATTCCTTCCTGGGTTCCTCTGACAGCAAATCCATAAACGTGGGCATGGACTGCCAAATATAAAATCGTAACAGCCAAGTAAGGCCTGATGGTTGACTACTCTCAGCTGGAGACTGGACATAGAATAAATTTTGCTACCAAAGTGTAGCAGGGTGGTGCCCTGCTCCTGCCCTGAAGGGGTGAAAACAGCCTAGGAGAGGGCTGTGGCTAGGGCAAGAAGCCTGGGCTGATTGGAGAAAGTAGGCTCAGCTGGGGCCATGCCCCAATCAGGCCCAGCTGGTCCCTATAAGAGGCTGCGAGCCACAAGCCCAAGCAGTCTCCCTCTGCCTGTAGAAGGAGAAGGGCCTGGCTGCAGGGAGCTAGAGACAAAGTACCTCAATGGAGCAGGGCTGGGGACAGGCTGAGGAGCTGGGGAGCTCCAGCCTGGAAAGCCCCAGGCTGCGGCCTAGCATTGGGCTAAAGGTACTGGGGGTTGCAGAGGACAGCCCAGAGGTAGGGCAAGGCAGCAGGTCCAAACCCTCCTTGCCAGTGATAAGTAGGCTGATACTGCAGTCTGCCCCAGGGCATGAGGCTAGATGATGACTGGCAGTAGCCTTATACTGAGGTGAAGTGGGACTAGTGGGTGAGGGTTCCCCAGGGAGGGGAGACCCTAAGATTGAGGGGATTACTGCTAGGGAGCAGCACCCCAGGTACAAGGGCACTGGGGTCCAGAGGACAGGTGGATCACCAGCCTGCAGAGGGTGCTCCAGAGCTGTATTGAGCTAATTCCTGGAAGTCGCCAGCAGGAGGCATCGCAGGGGTGAGTCCGCTCGTCTACACAAAGAGAATTGAGCCTCTTTGCCTCCCTGTTCTTAGGCATCGATCCCAGTTGGCCCTGTCTAGCATGCTCATTGGCTGCTGACACAACCAGTGATCTTGGGGCAGGGTGAATATAAAGATACTCATACCCCTTTGCTGGGATCTAGTATTTTCTTTCTGCCCACTTGGAGACAGGGGGGAACGGGGGAGGCTGTCTGCCACAGGGCCTTAGTAATTTTCACCATACTCTTGTGCACCAGCAACGCCACCTTGGAGAGGGCTGCTGCCCTTAGCACATCAAACAGAGTCCAAGGGTTCTGCCAGTTCCTCAGCTTCCAGCCCCAGGTTTGAGGCAACCCTCTTCAAAAGCTCCTGGTAGGCCCAGTTATCACTTCATTGGGCGAAGATGAGGAGGCAGCAGGTCTGCCAACTGTGCCAATTCTGCTAGGAGAGCCTCGGCCAGGGCTGCCTGTCCCTAGGGAGCCTGCTCTGACTCTGCGTCCGAGTCGGGGTGGGCAGAAGACTTGATGACTGACTTTCAGATGCCCCCGAGACCGACCTATGCCCCTGCAACAAGCAGGGAAACCCCAGGGGTTCCATAGATGCCAGGGGTCGGGCCACTGACCCTGGGGCCATGCTGCCACTGGTGGCCCAGATGGGAATGCCAATGCCCTCGGCGAGTGGCCTTGGCCTACAGGCAGGGTCTCCTCCTTGCTGTCCAAGCCCAAAGAGGGAGAGACTTGTCTGGGGGATGAGTGCAGTACTGAGGCCGCCTACCTGCCCTGATTCCATCAGCTCTGGCCATGGACCTCCATCAAGGACCTGTACAGGGGCGATGGCTCTCGGTGTTGCAACTTTGAGGACCAGCCACAGTGTTTGGTGGATTGGCAACGGTACCCCAATTGACGCCTCATGTTTCTCGGGAGCAAGAAGACCGATGTGTCAGAGACTGTCGACATGCCCACAGTGAACCGTATCGGTGATGGGGCTCCAGGGACCAGAATCTCAACCCTCTGGAACGGTGCCATAAGCTGGGAGAGTGGCTCAGGCACTCCCAGCACCAGGGCTCTGGAGACTGGTGCCATGCGTCTGCGTCAGACCATTCGTGATCAACACCTAGAACCTGAGAAATGGTGCCTAAAGTCTGGGGACCAACGCCGTGAACTCTGGCAGATAAGCCCCTCGGCTTTTTTGCTTTTTAGCTGGGACTAGGGATGGGGATCGGCGCCGGTTGCTGCCAGTGGTGCACTCTGCACTTAGGCTACAGTGCTTGGAGCAGAATCTGATCTCATCAGTTCCGAGGCCGGTGCGAGGGCTGACTCCATAAGGAGCGCTTGGAGACGAATGTTCTACTCCTTTTTGGTCCGCGGCCTTAAGTTCTTGCAAATCCAACCCTTGTCACTCACGTGGGTTTCCCCTAAGCATTTCAAGCAACTTCTATGGGAATCATTGATTGGCATGGGGGTTTTGCAACAGTCACAAGGTTTGAAGCCCAAGGACCGGGGCATGCCTGTCCCTAGGCTGAGTCCCGTACGGGACTAATTAACTGTTTCTAATTTAACAGTAAGGGAACTATTAACTATACAACTTTAAATAACTATATACAACAAATTAGGAAATCTTGCTGAAGCACTGTCACTGGTGGTAAGGAACTTAGGGAATGGGGAGCCGGTGGTATCCCTTATACCGGCGCATATGCCCGCCAGTCCAGAGGGTGCCAGAGTTGGTGCCCTACGGACACCACTGAAGGAAAAAGTCCTGGCACCGGTGCATAGGGCAAGTACACACACCTACAATGGAATGGACGTGAGTAAGCACTCGAAGAGCCACCCTTGATTTTGCCAACCGACATGCAATCACAAATGGAAGCAAGACAGCTGAACTTTTAACTCAGCTACCAGAAGATTTTAAAGAACTGAAAGTGTTTTACTAACAGATTCCTAAATTCTCTGATACTATTAAGTTTGAACAAAAATTATGATTTTGTCATTATGTATTACACTGGCTTAGTGCATGTCATATCTCGAGTTGCTGGCCTCTGCACTGGTAGCAGCCTACTACTGAATGTCAGCTAATAGTTAATTTTCCAGTTAAGGTGATAGGGACCATCAGCACCAAAGCTACAAGTCTCTAAGTTCTATCACAGCTGGCCACCTGTAATGGATCTGATGCATTAACAGCTTTCATCTAAATAAAGCCTATGACTATAGCTGTCAACAGTACTATTTCAATACTGATCATTTCAGCAAAAAGTCCAGCTGTTTGGGAACCGAAGGCAAAACTTGTGTAGAAGTCAGATCCTACCCATGACTATGACTTCACTGCAGGATAGGTAAAGAAGAAAAGTTTGGGCTGTGAGAACAAATGTTTATAAAACTACACATGCAACTTTATATGGGGGGTGGGGGTGGGAAAGTACTGAAGCAATACTTCTTTTGTATGTTTCCAAGTTCACTCTCATCAGAGATGGAAATTCTAGATTGCTCTCAGAGGCCAAGTCAGCTTTGTTTCACTTTGTATTGAGAGAGAGAATATTAGTCAGCATTACTGCATCCTCTGCAGCCTTGCTGCTTAGTTAGGGCATCCAACTTGAACACATTTAAACACTAACCACAGAACCAGAGAGTTAGAAGGGACCACAAGGGTTATCTAGTCTTATCCCCTGCGAAGACGCAGGATTCATTGTGTCTAAACAATGCAAGACAGACAGCTATCCATCATCCTTTTGAAAACCCCCAGTGAAGGAGCTCCAACAACCTCCCTAGGCAGTCTGTTCCATTGTCTTACTGTTCTTACAGTCAGGAAGCTTTTCCTGAAATTTAACCTAAATCTACTTTGTTGTAGTTTGAACCCACTGCCTCTTGTCCTGCCCTCTGTGTCAAGAGAAAACAACTTTTATCCATCTTTTTATGGCAGCCTTTCAAATACCTGAAGACTGCTATCATGTCCCTCCTTAGTCTCCTCTTTTTCAAACTGAACATACCCAGTTCCTTCAATCTTTGCTCATATGGCTTGCATTCCATCCCTTTGATCGTCTTTGTTGCTTGTGTCTGGATCCTTTCCAGTTTCTCCACGTTCTTTCTATACACCGGTGACCAAAATTGGACACAGTACTCCAGCTGAGGCCTAACCAGCACCAAGTAGAGCGGTACTGTCTGCCACAGCATCGCATTGCTGACTCATGTTGAAGTTGTGATCCACCACAACTCCCGGATCCTCTTCTCAGCAGTGCTTCTGTCAAGCCAGTTATCCTCCACTCAGTGTTTTGTGCATTTGGTTTTAATTCCCAAAGTGTAGCACCTTACCTTTGTTTAATTTTAATTTGCTGTCTACAGCTCAGTTCTCCAATTTATCAAGATCCCTTAGAATTTTAGCTTTATCTTTCAAAGTGCCTGCAACTCCACCCCACTCCAGCTTTGTCTCATCTGCAAATTTGATCAGTAATAGTAATGCTTGTGGCAGTCTAATATTCTTTGGACACAAGTTAAGGAATAACAGCTAAAAAGTTGTACAGCTTTCCCCACTCTGAAACCAGACATGGAAATCAAAACCCACTTTTTACCTTAAAGATTCAGATAATGGTGTTAAAGTGCCATCCCCCCTGTCTACAACACGGAAGAAATTCAACTGATCTCCTTCCCGGTACACCAAAAAGGTAACTTGTTTGTTGGATGGCCCCTTCTCCCAGACCTCATCTCGACTGGGGTCCATGTATTCAGCCATTTCCCTAATAGGGTCTTCCACAGGAACTATAGGAGAAAACAGAATGAAAAACAGTCTATTTCAACTTTCAAGTCTACTCCTTCAAAGAGGCTGAGGTAGAACACCTCAACCTGCATACTGTGTTTAAAGAAATCTACAGTGATGGTTTGAAAATGTCACTGATGGAACAGTCTTCAGGAAGAAAACAGTAATCTGCACAACTTGAAATGTTCAACAAAATATTTTTTCAGTCAGCACTCAAACATAAAACACCTTCATAGATGGAACCACAGGGAGTTCAAACTACAAGTCATTTGTGGGAGTGCATTCAAGAGTCTGAAGCACTCTAGTACCTAGCTCAAGTTCCCACATCTCCCCCTGCTAGGTTTATATCTCCACCCTCTAGGGGACTTCAATGACTGCTGGCAGTTAGCCCAGAGGAGCCAATGGAGCCTCCCTGAGTTGACAAGTCTAAATACTGACAGCTATGAGCCTCTAGCTATCTGAGATAGGGTTTTATCACCCAGCTTCACAAGCACCTACATTCCTCCTGTCAGAGACATTAAAATCCACATCACAACTACCTTGCAGACACTCACTGCTCTTTTAAAAGGAAATTATAGTCCCAGGGAGTCCAGTAGCACCTGCTACAACAACATTTAGGAAAGCTATCGCATGAATGCTTTGACCACATCATTGTGTGCATCTGGGGACAGCTTAGAGGTAGGGTTATTTTTAAAGCTCAGGTGCCAGAAACAGTTGACTGGAATGGTACAAAGCACAACCTAAAAATGAAGGTGTTTGATATTATATCCTGTTCATCTGTCTGACTCTCCTGCCCTTTCCATTAGTAGCCCCTCCCTTTGTTGACTCTCTTATTGAAGGAGACCCCACATCACCAGCAGCAGCTCCAAACAGAATTCCACATATGGGAAAGGATGGAATGAGATAAATGAGCAGACTATGAGATCCTGCGTAGTTATTGAAGATCTGGCATCAGACCCTGCCTCTTCCTATCTGCCTACAACAGCAGAAGAGAGAAGTCCCGCACACACCGGTGGCTTTGGACAGAAAGCACACCTCTTCCCCAGCACTGCAGTACATGCATAGGAGATGGGGAGCAGGACACAAAAGGGAAAGGCAGACCAAACACAGAAGGGCCTTTAGATGTCCAAGGACAGGATAGAAAGACAAAGGAGAAACAAAGTTAGCTGATTAAGGGTGGAGAATTCTACTAACTAGATTTATAAGTAAAATAAATTAACTAGAACCAATACCTAGACAGACTGATAGGAAAACTTTACATATAAACTTCCCCCTAAAATACTTAAATCTCATTTGAAAAATGAGCAGAGGAGATACAAAGACCAATGAAATCAGACCCACTTTGGGGTTTTAAACCTTGATTAATTTTACCATTCTAAAATGAGGAAGAGTGAGGTTAGATTTGATTACTCTGAATTAGAGAAAATATGATTAGAGCAAGGAGCACCTTTAGAAATAAAGACTAATGTAATTCTCCTATGACAACAACCTACGAGCACTCAGTGAAAAGACTAGAGCAGAGTTTTGTAAAACAAGGCATTTTTACAGTTATGTATAGTAGATTGTACTTACAGTGACACTGCAATTGAGGTTTCATTATATGAAAGCTCTAAGTGTCAGGCAGATTTTTTTTAAATTGCTTTGAAAGTTGAACTCATTTAATCCTGATTAGATGTGAATCCCCTACATGATGTGTAGAGTTCTCTTCTACAGAGTGCTTTACAAGTGAAAATAGCAAAGGGATTTCCTCACTTTCAGCTTTCATGCCTCTGTGGGTTTTATCACATAACAATGCTTTACCTATCCCAGGCTAGGCTGCGGCCCCATCTGTATGTAGTAAGAAGCAAAACATGCGACAGGATGACATGCTTGGGTAACCACTACTACAGTTTAAGAGCTGCCGTTCACAGGGCACAGAGATTCTGAAGTCATAAGAGAATGTTTGGTGTGCTAATTCTCATGCTCAAACTACATTTCTCTTCGACCTCCAAGCTAATTCAGAATATTGCTGAAGGGGGGCGTTTGCAAAAAGACCTGGGTGTCCTTGTACATATGCTTTGTGAGCATGAACCATTTTTCAACCTTAAAACCCAGCTGTCATCTCTTTGGATGAGAGTCACCTAAAAATTGCATTGTCCAACTATGTTAGGTTCAAAAAGTTTGAAAATTAAAAGCAAAAACAAATCAGTCCAGGGGTCAGCAATGTGTCCGTGGTAAAAATTTTGAGGTCCGTGGTAAATTTTCAAAAATTTGAATGACTGAGTTACATAAAACCCCCTTCCTCATGTCCGTCACTATGTTCAGTAATTTTGTCAAGTGTCCATCGCACAACATAGTGGTGCCAATCCCTGAATCAGTCTATCGCATTTCTAGTTAAGAATCAGTATAGAGGCAGTTCTGTGCATGTATTTTCATCAGCATTCAAAGTGCAGTCCATTCATGAAACTATTTGAAGTCAGTAGCTTTACTGCCCTCCTCAAAACCCATTCTCAGCAACTAAAATTTATATCTGCCTTTTTGCTTCCCTTTTTGCTAGACTATTAAAAATTAAGACTAGTTTACGTGCAAACAGATGATGTGTTGGGTTATGTGAAATGCAGAAGCTGGCAAGGCCATGTGTTGCCAAAATTACTGCCCTCCTCTTTCCTTCATGACTAGGGACGCACTACAGAACTTCAGATTATTAGCCAAAGATGGACCTTATTAGGACGACTCCTCTAGAGTTCTGTGCTAATGTAACTCAGCCTGAAGAGTGGATAATAAAACAAAGGGTTAATTTATGTCAGGCTGAGGAAGAACTGCCACTGAAGTAAGCAACGAAGATAATAGAAACAATCAAATCTCAAAAGCACAATGACATGTTATGGGAGCCTTTGCTTCAATACATCTACACTCCAAATTGCTCTGGATTCCTGATTCTTCTCTTTCCCTTTTTGTTTTATTTTTTTCAAAAGGCATATTGACTTGAAATATAGCCAGTTTTATAAAGTGAGTTCGTAACATGTAGAACCCATGTCCCCAAGTTCAACAGACTATACACAAGTGTGCTAAATGAAAAAAAGTATAAGTAATGATCTTCTAATAACTTTATAAAACTAAGATTATTATTAGCAAACAACACCAGAAGATACAATTTTAGGCAAGCATGTTTTTTAAGATGTGTCCCTTTACCAACGCATAATATATTTTCACATTTCACATTACATAATTAGGACATGCAGAATTTATACATTCCAACAGAATGGTAACTTAGCCATGTTGGAGGAGATTTTTCAATGTTAGTTAGAAATCTGGGGATTTCAGTGGGCATCCAATTCCATAAGTCTCCTTTGGAAATCCCACCATAATGCGTACATATAATCTATGCCAACGTTTCCAGTTAAATTTATAGATTAATACTTTACTGTATCATTAAATTTATCCTGCAAGACATGCAGTTCAGGATATGTGAGGCAGCCACGTCAATAGTTTTACTGCAGTATTCACTTTTCAAAGTCTAATCCAACTTCACATCAAGAGTTTCCTTTAGGCTACTCTTAAAAACACAATGGCTCTTAAAAACACAAAATATGACAAATGAAAGATGAGTGAACACACCCTTACATATTCCTCAAAAATCTTCCAAATCCTTTACAATCAAAGTCCATTCAGCCAAAAAGCTTGACTAAAATACAATGGTCTACAGTTATGAGCATTTGTGTAAGTATCATTATTAAACTGTCTTGATTCTTCACATGAAACTGACACAAATAAACTTGTACCTACCTCTTCTAGTGTTAATAGGCCCACCTCGCATAGCCAGTACCAGCTTCAAAGTGCAACCTTCTGAAATGCTGTGAACAGTCAACAAAAAAAGGAAAAGTTTTGTAGTACTCTGTTTCCAACAGCAATAGTTATATTTGGAACAGCTGGTTTTAGTTTTCTTATACTCACTTGTAATCATTCAAGCAATAGTCATCCTCCAACTCCACATTATTCCAAATTAAGTGCTGCTGAGAGACAGGAATACCTTCAAAAAGACAACATTAAAAGTCAGTCAATTAGTATAACGTCACTGTAGAATCTTCTTCAGAGAGGCTAAAAGCTGTGTGAGTTTTCCAGCCACACCACTTGCCAGACATTAGGCACGCATTTAAATACATTGCAAGGGCTGTAACTTAGACTAAAGAGCTAACACCCAGAGTTAGGGTTTGTCTACACTGTAAGCTGAGGTATATTGCAACTCAGGAAGGCACACTCATACTAGCATAGCTTAAGCTAGAGCAAAGGTGGCCTTACTCAAGGGCTTCCCTAATTCTGCTCCTCAACACTGCTTCTGTGATATTTCAGTCATCCAGTTCCTACCCCCTGAATCTTGTGCACACATTTTGGGTAGATCTATATTTATGGCAGTGTGCAGCGTACAGACACTGAATGCCCTGCTGCTTACACCCTTCCTAGCTATGTAGCCAGTGAGGTATTGCTTAGGTGAGTACAGACATGCCAGAACCCTAGGGTATACACACTACATGGCTTTCTACACATCCAAGCACAGTGCCTCCCTCATCTTCACTTTTAGCAGTGTAGTATCCCGCTACCTCCTTGCCACCAGAGCCTTTCCCCACCACAGTGAAAGGCTCCAGCGCCAGGGAAAAGCAGTGGGGTCCCTGCTGCTCAAGCCTTTCTCAACTGCCTCCTGCCAGAGCCTTTCACTGCCTTGTATAGCAACATGCCATAGTGTGGACACAGCCTGCCCTTCACTGCTGTGTGTAAGAGCACGTATCCTTCATGCTGCCACCAGTGTAGACAAGGTCTTTGAGCCTTGGCAGCAAGTTAGAATAAGGCTTCTGGCTCTGACCAGTTAGGGATACAAAAACTTGTCTGTCAGATCATCCCTTACCTTAGATAATGGCCAATGGCTCAACTTCAGTGTTTTAGATAAAGATGCCCACCCATGGCAGCCCTAGTTAGACCAGGCTTCACCAGTTTATAGTGTTTTTACTTTTGTGTCTGCTAAATCTGAAGTTTCAGATTCCGGTGCAGGATCCACAGCTGTGCAAAATTTGCACTGCAAACGCTCTCAGGTCTGTTTTTTAAATTAAGAAACACTTTACTAGTCTTATGTCTGGTAAAGCTTGTTATTAAACCACACCAACATTTTAGGACAAAATTTGACATGACAGCGTATTATTAAAAGGAAACATGGCTGAAATGCTGAGAAGCAGCAGTGTACATGAAGTCTGTGTTTTGCACTGGAAATTACAGGAAGTCATATGTTTCACTTGCTGGCTAACTTTGTTTTCCCTCCATGTGTCTGGATAACTCACTTATGGCTTGACACTCATTTAAAGCAAACTGTGCAGAGTTCAGTAATGACCCTTTATACCTTCCTAAAAGGTGACAGTTTCCAGTCTTGATTTCTTGGGTAGACTCACAACCAGACGCAAGTTTGAAAGGAAAAATATTTGTAATCGGCAAGTTATTTAAGACTGAGAGGTAGCTAGCCAAAGGCACAAAATCACAGTTAGCATGTCGGTCTGCTGGGTCTTTGAAAATTAACGAAGTGTCAGATGGAAGCAATTCTGTCCAAATGACCCACACAAAGTACAGTACATCTTAAGACTTCGTTAAAAACATTCTACAAATATTTTAAGTGGAATGAAACTAAACTTCTACCCCGCTATAACGCTGTCCCCAGGAGCCAAAGAAATCTTACTGCATTATAGGTGAAACTGTGTTATATCAAACTTGCTTTGATTCGCTGGAGCACAGCCCCGTCCCCCTGGAACACTGCTTTACCGTGTTATATCCGAATTCGTGTTATATCAGGTCGTGTTATATTAGGGTAGTGGCGTATATGGAAACTACATACTGCCTGCCTGCAGGAGAAGTGTAAACACTAACCTTCACGCTGAGGCACAAAGGTCATGGCACTAGACGCAAAAAACTAGTACTCTCTAATGCACGCAAATACCTCCAAAAACCCAACAGTGGAGTATCCTTAGCTTTTGCATCTGTGTTGCTCCTATACATATTCCTTTCCTAGTGGCCTAGTAAGGTGGAAACATAAAAAATTATATCCATTTTATGGTTTGCGCTCCTCCTGGCACTAGTAAGATTCCTCCACAGGACAATTAACACACTGAGAAAGGGTTACTTGGTTTCATGAATACATTCAGATAAGAATTCATGATGTTTCTCTAAATGGCTCTTCCTAGCCAAACACTAAAATTACATGTAGTATGTACACTTCCCTTCATCCTCTGAAATAATGAAAATTGAGTTGTACTGTGACAGAAGAAATATGGAAGAGGATGCTGTTCTTGCATACAGCTGACAGAGTAAAAAGAGAGATGTAATTTACTCCTTGGCAGGATCATCAGGATGAGGCTCTGTTTGAAAATATGTGATACTGCAACTTTAGACTATAATTTAAGTTCATTATAAATTATAAACACTTTTTAAATGCTACTACTGGGAGAGTCTTTTTTAATTTTACAGAACTGCTATAAGCAAACCACAAAACACTGAAAGTTAAGATCCTTATTCTGCAAACACTTAAGCAGGTACTTACTAATTTTAGTCACATGGTCAGTCCGACTTCAGTGGGACCACTAAAAGTTAAGCAACTACATGAATGTTTGCAGGATCAGGGGCTAAAATTGTATTTAATAAAATATTCTCTATGGCATAAAATCTCTTATTCAATTTTGTTTTCTGCTAACAATGTAATGTTACTTAGACCTTAACAGTTATTGTGACTTTTTTGCACACAGACCAAAAAGGTAGCAAAACGGGCCTATGAGTGGAATTTTCAAAAACATCTAAAAATGTAGAAACACAAGGGTCATGGACTTCAAACTGTAAATCCGGATGGAAGACTATATATGGGTTGGTGAAATATTTCAGCTTTCTTCACTTGAGGCAGTTCAATGTACTGTATAGGAAGGTGATACTGATTACCAATACAGCATGGTCTATTTGTTTATCAATTTGGTGTCTCAGTTTATAATGGTCGGGCTGTTAATCAGGACATGGACTTGGTTTCTGTCAGCATACAGCAACATTTTAAGTGTGAAACTTTTTAATAGGAAAGAAATAGTAAAATCTGAAATTCTACTTGCAAGTAGGAAGCTATAAAACATTCAGTTTTAGCAATTTAAGACTACAGAATGGGAAATAAAGAACGAGCAGCATGTAAATGAGTAAAAATAATTTTTTCAATTGATGATTTTAATTCATCCTGCTTAATAGTCAAATTCAGCCCTCAGTTTCAGCCATGGGAACATGATGAGTGTGCGTGTTCATCAATGAAGGTAGATGTGTGTCAGACTCATTATGACCATAAAGAGGAATAATGGAGGGTCACTGTACATAAGCGTCCCCAATCTTTTTAGATCTGGATGGATGAGAAGTTACTAAATGACTAGTAACATGAACTTTCTAATGATTAGCTTTCTTATATATAATAGGGTATTTTGCAATTTAAAACAGATAGAAGCACAATGTTCATAACAAGCTGACAAAAAGTAGCACGTTTGCCAGGTACAGGCAATTTGTGGAAAACAGATCTTTTCCTTGCTATATATTTTTGGCCTACAAAAATATCACCAAACAAAAAACTTTATATTATATTGTCGCTCACATAACGTTTGTTCTTAATTGCTTAATCCTAACATTTCAAATATTTGAAGCAGATCATAAGTTAGTTTCTATTGACCTTTGAATACTTAGTATGAAGGATAACAGAAAAATACAACTCCTGCATTTAACAGTGAAGAGCAATTTTGCTTTGATGGTGATAAAAGCCTCAAATATTTTATAGTTCGTAAGAGCCATTTCTATGCAGCGTCAGTAAAACAACAGATACTAAATACACCAAATTACTCCTGGTAATTCTAATGTCTATATGCTCAATGCTCTATTTACTTGTGTATTCTAATACTCAAAAGTGAGGGTACAGAATAGTGTAATACAATATGAGTTATTTGTAATGTTTGCTTGATAACCTAGAGTAAACTAAGTCAACTGAAAGACACAGTAAGTGACTGAGGAAACAACTGGCATCAAATATGTATGAGATCCAGTTATGACACCACAGGAACCCAAACTCACCACCTCCACAGATCTCGTTATGAAACACTGCACAATGTCTGTGGTAAATTGCAGCAAAATACAACTTCCATAACTTTGTTTTTAAAGTGATCTTGCCCAGGTGTGTGTAATTTTAACACTACATTGTTTAAGAGCAGGAAGAATGCTTATCAACATTAATCAAATGCCTTGTAAGATCTGTCTAGTATTTTGAAAAATATAAGATGCAAAATATTATGATACAGCAGAATGGTTTGGAACAGTAAGGACAGATCAGGGTAAGACAAATACTAGTAAAACTGGGCTGGGCAGAGATGTCACATTTCCATGAGCAGTTATACACTTAAAAAAAAAAGTGACAAAATGACAAAGGGTTCCATATATCATCTGGATAGCAACAAGATGGGTTTTTTCTAGCTGCCACCCCTGTAAACTCACCCAGCAAACTGAAAGTCAAGCTGACTTTACTGGTTTCTGCATCACCAAGATAAACTGTGAGGGAAGAATTTGGCCCATAGATTTACAACCCTTGCACAGTAAGGCTGCACAGTATATCTGAGGAAAGACTCTGGCCCTCAAATTGGAATTTAGTCAACAATTATGTTTGATGCACATATGAAACTAGAATCAAGCTCTCAAAATCATGGCACTGCAGTCAACACACCTAGCAAGAGCTGAGAACACAATAGAGTATGAACAGGACACAGAAGAGCCAGATGGTATGTTCACTGTTGCTACAGGGCCCACTGCATAGTTCTGAAGCAGCACTCACATTTTGAAGCAACTGGCAATTTTTTAAAAATAAATTATCAGCTACAGGAAATGTCTCCATCAGGTTATGAGAGGGGTCACTTTTATCCGTTCAACATTAGAAGCTACCAACACATCTTTCTTTACTTCAGCCACACAAAAAGGCATGAAATGACAGTAGTGCTGTGCACATTTGAAATCTGACAAAGAGTCACATATGAAGGAGAAACCTTCGCATGATACAGCAACAAATGTCTTTTTTCAGCTAACTATTTAATAATTGTCATATTTAAAATCTGCAGCATGAGCAAAAGCAAACGCAAAAGCAAGTTGGCAAAAACCAGTGAGTCTTCTGTAGTAAAATGTTTTCAACTTAACAGTTCTGGTTACACAGTCTTTATTGTCTGAATTTGTCATGGGTTTGTCTGTCTTGAAGGGGGGATTTCCAATTACTTTGATAAACTAATAGATCATTTGTTACAAAATGTTCTTTTGCAACAAATGATCTAACTTAATCCTAGGGAGTCAGACACGTTTCTTCATTCTTCTTAATGGAGAAGGATGCTTCTTGGTGGAGGATGCTGAAAAGAAAATTATACTGTCTGCAATAACAGAAGCACAGACACTCACTTTTATGCTGTTTCCTATAAATCCTACATTTAAAATGCAAATAAATTAGTATCCATTTCTGTAGGTTCATATACAAGGTGTCCTTTTGCAGGATTGTAGTTTATCTTCTATGAGGAGACAAATCTGCATACAGACTCAGAATATAAAACTAGCAATGATCATGAGGATCACACAGAGCCCCCTCATCCTATGAAGCATATGGCCCTGCTACTGGGCAGTTCTAATCAGCACCGAGCAAGTAGGGCTCAGCTATGTCTCAAGGTTGCATCAGCTTAGCTGGCCAACTGGAGCTCGGGGGGGAGGGGTGATAGCAAATTCAGGTCTTTTCTCCTTCCAAATATCTACTGTCATTCCAAGCGACAACCTGCTCTGCAAGAGTTAGGGGAGCAATCCAGGTCCTCTCCCCAACTCTCTGCCCTCAAAAGAAGGGGGCATAATTTACATTTCTATACGGAACACTATCATTTTCTCCCCTCTTGGAGCCAGCCTGTCAGACACAGCCCCTGAAGTTCAATCCCATTCTGTCTCAGTACATCTTCCAGGTTTCCTTAGTGTACCTGCTTTAACATGCCAGAAACATCTCCACCACCACACAACATGTGGATCAGGGAACAGGTTTGTATTTAGTATTGTAACTAAATAGTCTGTTCCTTTTTTTTTCTTTTTTTTTTAATTCCACCTTGCATTTTATCACCCCAAATATTCATCTGACGGTCAATCATATATTTACGAAACCCTCCCCTAGGTAGGACTTCTTCCAGCAGATAGTCATTGTAGGATATTAATTGTCTTTTTAACATTTACTGTTCCTGACTGAAGATGTTGACCCTATCTACCCTGGAGAAATTTTTCCAAAAAATGCAAGCCAATTTTAAACCCTCTTACAGCAAGAGGCGCAGACAAGATTCCAGTAACCAGAACTACTTTCTACAGCTGATATAAACCCCAGCGTAGGCAGTACCACCATTTGCACTGGTGGAACATGCCTCTGCAAGAAACCAGAGTAAGCTGCAGAGTTCAATCCACTCCCACTGCTTGCTTTTCAACTGAAATCAATTCTGTGACATCACAATAGGTTGCTGTTAAAGTAACTACCAGTTGGTTATGACTAAGTGGTAAGGAATAGGACTGATGCTGTTTACATGTAATGCACTTGTGATACAGATTATGAAGGAGAACTGGAGGAAACATATTTCTAAAAAGAATATTCATAAAAGGTAGAAACAAAAAAAAATCGTGATCTCAAATCTAAAAACAGGAAAAATTGTTCTGTATTCTGCCTTAATGAAAGACAACTATGGGCTGAGGGGTGACTTCACAAATGAAAAAGGTTCACTTGCGGGGCCATTAGAGAGACTTGGGTAGGAATCACTCTCAGTCCAACAGCAACAGAAGAGATAACCAATTATTCCAGTCTCCTCAGTGTGTTTTTAGTAAAAATTCATATTTACGATTTCATTGTACTGCAGTCCAAAATCTTACCACTTTATGATCATTTTGCTTACATTAGTCTTGATCTACATCTACAGAGTGATTATCACATTCATGATCAATCAATATGCCGTTTACATACCCTAGCATACTACCTTAATATACAATTCCTGCAGGAAGTGAAACTGATGCAGTGGACGTTGCTGCTGATAGTAGTCCTATTCTGAGGAAGATTGACTAGGACAGCATTTAAAATCTTATGCCACTGCTATCAGAGACAAATGAGGCTCTCTTTCACTACAGCATCTCCAAAGTCTCATTCAATGGAACTGTTCTGGGTGAAGCAAGAATCCAGGTTGCCAACGCCTTGAAGATAATCAAGTGTGTTTTGCTAGGACAAGTTTGAATCTTTGCATATAAGTTTGCTGTGACTTCCATGGGACAGATTGCATGCATGGAAACAGATCTGTGGCTGAAAGGCATGACCACCACATCAGCTCTGGTCGAGCTTCAAGCAGTTACACACACAATAAGGATTTAGATGTGCTACAGGAACTCTGGGCTCTTACCTGTTATCAAAGTTTACCTGTGCTCTTCATACATGGTAAAATCAGCAGAGAAGTGTTGGGGATGTTCTTGGTGAGATATCCAGCTTTCTTAAAGCAGACATCAACTATTTCCACGTCCCTAAACCTGCCCAAGAAGGTCAGACTATGAAATAGGAAGTAGGAAGGTGGCTTTGGCAGTATTTGAAATATTCATATTTACTTGGTCCCCATCTGTCTGTTTTCAGGCCTGGTTACAATGTAGGCAATGCACTGGTGTCTCTTGATAATACAGCAACAGACAATAGAATAGTTTTCTTTGCTAGTTTTTAATTCTGCGAGCAGCATTTGTTATAGCTGACCATTGTTGAGTGCAGATCTTATAAGGGAGCTGTTAACATTCTGTATTCCCCTCACAGAAATCCCAGATTCTGTATTTCCTTCTCAGAGATCCTGACCTACACAATAGTATGGAGTAATTACTTGCCTGTAACTTACATTTACAGTGTAAGATGGAATGTTTCACCATGGCATTCTGTTTATATGTACAAGCTGATCAACTGCAAGTCAGGAAAAATTGCCTATCTGTCCCTACACAGCACAATGGGGAGGATCTTGGGGTCTTTTAGCCACACTATGGAACACCAAGCCATACAAGTGATTTTCAGAGATGAGCATTGGTGGACTTCTGTCTCTTCCACATTTTTGTGGAATGTATTTATCAGTAATTTAAAGCCTGTGCAATCAGACCCATTATTCAGGAATGTCAAGCACTTTACCACTCTGAGAAATGCAACTCATAAATCATAAAGTTCTAGTAAGTGGTACTATTTGTAACTATAACACAACCCTTAGTGATAATCAAATTCTCATTGTGATCTTCCCATAAGTTAGATATGCCTAGCATAATATGCCTATTCACTAGCCTCCCCTTTTCCTCTTGAAGCAGCTCTCCTGTTCCTGTGCATTAAAGCAACTGACTCCTGTCCCCCAAATCCTTTAACTCACTTGATATGGTTAGCATTCTGCCACACATATTTACTCTCCACCACCATACTCAGCCAGGATGGGGGGGAACAAACAACATAAGAACCTCTCCCTCCACTCACCATATCCCCACAGCCTCCACAAGATGTTAAAGAATTTATGAAGTCTAATTAAGGCCCTACCTACATGAAGGAAATTCACATCTGTATAGCTACACTGGTGTAGTTACACTGGTAAAAACTCTTAATGTAGACATGCTACACTGGCACAAAAGGGGGCTCACAGTAGCACAGCTGACTTTAGTACTGGTGCAAATTCTTCTGTATACCATTGCTACGCAGTCTACGTTAGTAGTTACACAGTGCAAAGCCACTGATTTAGTTGCACCAGTGCAAAGTTTCACGGAGGGAGATTTAACCCTTAGAGTTAGGCCTCCTGGGAGCGGGGCCATACTTCACATGATGCTTTAGATCTAATAGTTAACAATTAGTCCCCATTCATTGAATAAAGTTTTTACATACTGTACAATAAGATCAATATAAAAGGCATTTTAAAACTTCAACACATGCAGCAACTTTGTCACTTAAAAAAAAAAAAGCAGAGTCCAACTCCTGACTATATCTAGAAACAGTCAGTGGTTTATAGGCAAGACAAATATGTGAACCAAAAAGTTGTGTCTAAGATAATCCTCTGACACAGTGAATACTATCTCCAAAAAAGGAGAAATTGTCAAAAGTTTTACTAGTGATAAAACTGTGTCCTTATAATACCTTAGCAGGATGTACAAAAACAAGGAGGAATAAATTACAAGAAATGTCAGAAGTCTCTTTAAAGCAGAGGTTACTAAACCATTGGCTACAAACTAATTTATGGATGGACAGCATCACCCAATTACATTAATTCCCTAGCTTGATCTTCAGCACAACTATAATTAAGGGTCATTTGCAAGTTGATTTTTTCTTTAAAATGATATACAATGTGCTGGCTTTATAAAGAAGAGAAACAGTACCTTCCAACCTTTGAATTTTAGCTTTCACAGAAATCACTGTTTCAAAGGGAGCCACTCGCAGCTCAAAGCACGTTCCTGTAAGTGTCTCAATGAAGAGCTCCATAGTTTCATAAAAAGGAAGTTTGTAATGAAACTGTCCCACGTTATCATCATTGAAGAAAGGAGGTTCTTTCTTGTTGGCCATTACAAAGGATTTACAAATTCCTTGTGTAAAGATTAGTTTGGAAACGTCGCAGACAACTGTGTTCCAGCTTTGAAAACTGGTAACGCGTTTTGCTGTTCATGTTTCAAATGCTGAACCTAAGGAGAACACAAGGGCAGTTTTAGCAACGGCAGGATGCGCTCTTTGACAAACAAATCGCTCGCTGTTGACTTTTAAACACAAGGAATCATTAAATAAAACGGTGATTAACCCCACAACGCAGACCGCCAAGCGGTGAGAAAGACGTGTGACAAACACTGCTAATTTAGCAGCAGCACCGGGGATAAAGCTCTAGCTCCAGGAGAGAGACAGGGTCACAGCCCCTCCAAGAGGTGTACCTAGCACGTGCCTAGGAAGCGCCAATCCCCCGGGTGCCAGTGTTGACCCCTGCCCCAGCTGAGGAGGGCGGTGCTCGCTCCGCGCACGCGGAACCCCGAGCAGGCTCCTGGCAGCAGGGCGAGATCCTGCCTTGATGGGCGCCCGGACAGATCGTCTCCTGGGCCCCGTGGGCAGGGCCGGGCAGCGAGAGGCGCCTGCAAACAAAGGAGAGAGCGATCGCTGCCGGGGCAGGGGCGCTGCGCAGGGCCCGGGGCCGCCCGGCAGCGAGCACCCCGCCCCCGGGGCCGCTGTCCTGGCGGGGCGGGCCCCGGTGGGGGAGGGGGACTTGGGGTCTCACCTGCCGCCGCCGCCGCCGGGCCCGCGCAGGAGAGGAGCGTCAGGCCCCGCCCACCGCTCCTCACGGGAACCCGCCGCCGGCCCTGGGCGCCCTCATGGAGGAGCCGCCACCGGGAGAAGGGGAAGACAGGGAGGGGGAACCACCCCCTCCGCCAGCTCCCTAAGCCGCCGCCGCCGCGCCTACCTATCCTTTGTGACATCCCCTCCCTCCTCACTCCCACTGACCAATAAGGCGGCCGTTTTTACAACAGCTGCCCAATCAGCTCGCCGCAGGGGCGGTGCTTCTGTAACCAGCAAGGGCGGATGTCCGCCAGGCCTTAGCGCTTCCTCCTATCTGCTTGTTGTGGTCGTTACGGGGGGAGGGAGGGGAAGGAAGAGTAGGACCCGGATGCAGCCCCTCCATCGCGAAGTTATCACGTGATGCCGTTCTAGTTTGGCAACCCCATGCGGCTGATGGGAAATGTAGTTTCAATGGTGCCAGGCTGCGTCCAGGGGGTCATTATAAGAGAAATTAACCCCTTCCACCTCTCTGCCCCCTCCTACACACACAGTCCTTCTGCACGTAGTAATTAAGCAATGCCCATCGCCAGCTGTTCAGGCAGAGGACCCTTTGTCATCAGCCCCTGCTTCATAGGAGAACAGATACCAGCTGTAACCATGCTACTATAGGCTACTGAACCCTTAGACACAGGCAAACAAAAAATATACGTGATTTACCCAAAAAAAAAAAAAAAAAAAAAAGGTTTGGCTCTTCAGTGTTTCAAGCTCTTCTTCAAAAGCATGAAAGACTGAGATGGGAGGTGCTGGGGATTGTTTTATTTCAGGCCAAAGACATACTCTTTAATCATTAGGAGTAGAAAGGACCTTGAGAAGTCATCTAGTCCAGGCCCCCCTGAACTCATAGCAAAACTAAGTATTAGCTTTCATAGGCCACCCAACACCAGGACCTAGGGCTTTAAGAAAAGCATACAAACATAAATAACAAAGAAAAGGCATGGTGGTGCTATTAGAGCAGCTTTGGGTTGCATTTCATAAATAGAGAGTATGTAGATCTTGGAAACAGCACTGGTCTGTCAAGGGCCTCTCATCCCCTCTGATTGTAGAATCTACTTTCTCCTGTCTTTTAGTAGAGCATTATACTGAGCTATCATCATTAACCACAGAACAGGTGGAGCACAAAACCACTGCCCAAGCTTTCCCAGATTTGGCTTTGCTAATGACGTTTGACTGTGAGCTAGACATATGCCATACAGGATTAAAAGGAAAGTTCTTGCCTGATGACCACCTCCATGCCTTGGCCTCTCTTCTAGTACTACTAAGAGGAATAATTAATGCTCTGGGAGAAGAGTGGGTTTTGTGTTGCATAAGCCTTGCTTCATAGGAACTGGACCGGGACCCTCTCAAATTCACTTCACACATGCTTGAACAGGTAGTAGCAACAACTTTCAACCAGTGGTAAATTGAATTCTACTTAGCCTGGGACAATCTGTAGTCTGTAACCAACTCAGCTGGCTACATCTAGGAGTTCCAGCTCCCTACTGTACACAATGGTAGCTTTTAACTTGTCTAAAGATAAGAACGTGCCATTTATTGCAAAATGGTTAACAGCAAAGTTCAAAAGTTAGTGCTTTTTAGAGAAAGAGATAACATGAGCTTAACTCATACTACACTTCTGTTTGAAAATGTTGATTCATAAGACCAGCACATAAAGCAAGTAAAACCAGATGTAGTTTGGTAGCTGAGGGGTAAAGCAGGGGGTAATACACAACACCAAATATAAAAAGGGGAGGGTAATTTTTCTTTGGGAGGTGGTTGAGGGGGAAAGATAATCCCACTTCTCAGCTCTTGGGTTTCTAAAGGCCAAGATTTTCATGTGACCAGTGAGCTTGGTTACCCAACTGGAGACACTTGACAGGAGCTTGAGTTTTAGAAAGTATGGGCCACCTAAAAAGCTAGAGACTTTTGAAATGTGCCTCAGGATGAATACCCACAGCCCAAGTCACTTCTGAAAAATCAGGGTCCAACTACGCAACAAAACACTGATGTGCTATTGAGGAAAGCATGGGGTGTAAGAGCATTAGCGATTGGAAGAAATAGGTAAGGGGGCTCCATTATATGTTTGGTATATAGGAAACTGAGAGGCAAATAGGAGATGCATTTAGAGAAGGAAGCCCGGTCTGGGCTCTTGCAGACGTGGGTGGCCTCTACATCACAACAGGGGTTTGTCTTGTCTCCATCTCACTCAGAACAGAGAATACCCTTATTTTGACCCCCAATGTTTGTTTGGAGAAGCAGACAAATACCCACTCATGGGGATCTTACCCATGTAGGAAGAATGAAAAATCCCCAAGCAACATGGTCCTGTAACAGGAATCATGGCTGCTCACACCCCCAGGGGAATGAAAACTAGCATAAGCAAGAGGAAAATTGGGTCCCCGAAGTGTGACACAGGTGCTGTCTATTGATATTTTACAAAGCATGTTACATACATGGCTATATAAATGTAGCACACTACATGTACTTAAGTTTTACAAAATATTTATCCACAAGTCACAAACTCTTAGCAAACTATTCAAAGAAGGTGGATCTAGCTTATAATGTCTGTTAAAACCAGACATTTTGGAACTGGAAATTAACAGCCTTAAAATAAATTAAATGCAAGGTCAGCTATAACTCTGAGGCCCCTGATACAGTGGCCTAGGCCTAGCACTGCCGAACCAGGTCGGTTTTCAGTTCATCTCACCCCCAGGAGAGCCTAAAAACAAAGATTGGTTTCTTGGCAGCACAGTTCACCAAAAGAACAAGGCAGGTATAGTTAGCATCTGTTAAGAAGCCAACTGCTTCACTTTTTAAAAGGTGATTAGTTTAGTTTTTAAATTATGCACAAGTCAAAATCACTGTAGCTCTCTGGCTTTACACCCAGTTAATATGCATGCCTGAATTACACATTATTTCTCACCAGCATAGATTGATAAATATCCTCTTATACCCTATTTGGAAGGCTGTAAACTGAGGATTTAAATAGGCCATGGACCCTGGATACTATCCTTCCCAGGATCCGTTTGCAGGCGCTAAATGACTATCAGTTAATGGTATTACAAATTCAAGGTTAATATCAGGAGAGTTAACTTAGGCTGAGCCCAAGAGTAAACCAGAGCTGAGACAAAAGTCTGTAAATGCTACTCTAGCCACTCCACAATCATAGTAATTAAAGTTAAAACAGCACCACACATGCTAGTCAAGACAAACCCTTAAAGGGGGGGATATCCAGGGGCAAGGCAGATTAGCAAAGGAGTGGGGTGGAAACTGCCCCTGTCCCATGGAGCAAGTGAGGCCTTTCATCTGTAGGGCTACCAATCCTTCACTTGCAATTGAATAAGCTCTTGGGGGCAGGGATGTCTTGTTCCGTGCTTGTACACCACCTAGCACAACAGGGCCCTGGCCCATCACTTGCACTATTGTGATGCTGAGAAAATGTTTCTGTAATACCAAAAGATTATGATATGAATAGCTGAGAGGAAGAGGAGGAGGAGGAAAAAAAACACTCTATTTCCTGAAACCCCTTTAAAGCCTTTATAATGCAAGGGAAGGGAATAAAAGGTAGAACTCCAACCATTGTCAGATCTCTCTTTCGGCAGGTCGGATGTGGGCAATTCCCCTGAACCCTATGAGGACACGTTCCATAAGACATTCATACTGTATTATGGCACAGACATCAGAGAGACAGCGCTAGCTCAGTTTTAAAACCTGCTCAATGAGGACGCCCACATTCTGCTCTCTACACATTTCAAGCTGTCACTATTATTCTTGTTAATGGAGCTGTTGTCAAGGTAACAAGCACAACTCTTCAACGTTTGCACTGTAGCTTCCCCCTCAGTCATACCCCTGCTGTTGCTGACTCCTGACCTCTAGCCACATTCTAAGTGTTAGTATCAGCCATGCAAATTCAAGGGCTGGGTGGGATAGAAAGCAGCTATCCCAAAATTAGTGACAGCCACTGTCCAAGTTACAAGCTACAGGAAAGCTGAGCATCTATCACAAGAATCACTCTCGCAGGGATGTTTACTGAGTGATTGCTCAGAGCATTTCTTCCTACGCTGACAGCTAAGGCAGAACAAGAAGTATTTTGAGTCTGAAATGGATGCAAATCAGAAAGCACATTTCATTGTTTCAGAATAAGAGAACAAAAACAGGTTTTTACTAATAGACTGTAGGCAGGATTTGACACTCACCCAGCTCACAAATGAAACCTTCCACATTATATCGACAAACACACACCCCTACCTTGCTCTTCTAGCACACACTAGTGCTTTGGGTTCCGTTGTCAAAGCAGAATACACTATATTGCGCTGCATCATTGGGCATACATAGATCTATTGGCTTCCTTTCTAGAGGCACTATCAACTCGTTTAGGTCCAAAAGCATTGGTTCAGAGGGGAAGGGAATTATTTTACAAACCTAAGGTGATTACAGCTTTTTAACTGTTCCGCCGCAGGCTTGGAAACCCAGATACACCAGTATTGTGTTGGGGCTGGAGAACTGGAAAGAGTGAAATGCCTGGTCATTTTCAATCTGTCTAGGTAGTTCTACGGCACCCACTCCTGTAGTGGGGGAGTGCTTATTAACATTAACGGATTCGTGGTCAACACTTCCATGAGTTAGGGGAGTATTAGAGTGGGAACTGAGCTGGCAAGAGTAAGGGCCTCACCCACAATTCACTGACATCAATGGGAGTCTTTTCATTGAATTCCAGCTTTTGGATCATAAGTCAAATAAAAAATCCAGGGCAGAGCAAGAATCTGAACGATCCTTCAAAAGCAAAAAATGTACCTATTTTAAGTCATGCCAGTGACCATGGAAAATTTTAGTTACATCTGGATGCACATCTCTGGTGCCTCAGAGATAATGGAATCATTTCACACTTGCTCAGCTTTACAGATTATGAATGTTCCCAGACTAGCCTGGGAAGGCTAGAGCACTGATTTACTATTTTATTCATGGGACTGTTTTTATGCCAACAACTCTAGCACAATCCTACTTTCTAGTTAGCGGTAGTGCTCCCTAGGTTCTATTATCCTGTGTGTTGGTAGAAACATGACAGCATTGTGATGCTGTGCCAACTCCACACGAAGGGCTGCACAGCAATGAAGCAAGAACAGCATGCAGCAGAATGCCATTCCATCACTTCCCAATGAACCTAGATAGGCTGAGCCTGTAGCTGCATTCTGCCACAAGAGCTCAGAGGCAAAATGACCCAAGCATTATTATTTAGAGTGCCCTGCATAACTGTGGACCTGTATATGGCACAACAACAGATGTCTGCATTCAGGAGCTCTGAAATTTTAAATGGATCTTAGATTGTCATTCAGCATCCAAGTTTACCATGAATACTGCTAACTATTTCACTGCTGATCATTTAAGCATAAAACTCCAGCCAGACTGGAATCATGGGCGCAGCTGGATCATAACGCCTTTCCCTCCCCCTGCTACCCTGATCTTTAGTGATACTGGAAAGGATAAGTGAGAGAAGTTATCATACCCCTGCTTAAGGGAGTCAGCTGAACTCTGACATAAGCAAGTTGTGACCATTCGAAGTTTTGAGGTGGCATCTGCTTCAGATTTAGAGTGTTCTTCGAGTCCACGTGCTGAAGCAGGCTGTGCTCTAGACTAGATCACTTACAAATTGACAAAAATTTCAGAAGACGTTTTAGAATGTCAAGCTTGGTGAGGAGTGCAAAATTCGCACAAGTTCAGTATCAATTCCCACAGGATAACAAGAGAGCTAACTGGTGGCCTACCCTTTCCAGCTTCAGATCTAAATGAAGCCTTGACTACACTGCATCTCTTTCTCTTAACATCCAGCAGCATCCTGCTGGCAGAAGTGGATTTTTACACCCCTGTGGCACGCAGACTGTAGGAGTGTGATGGAAACTAAGTTACTGACTCATTGACATTGCCATGGGGCTGCTTAGCAGATAGGCATTGAGTCACTCAGGATTAGATGGTTACACGCCTGGGCCCTTCTTAAAGCACAGCAAACCCAGAGACATTTAGGGGAGGAATGCTCAGAAAGCAGAAACATCCCTTGTTTTCCTCTTTCCTCCTTACTTTTGAAATAAGCCACCCCCATTCTCCCCTCCCGATTGCCCCAAGTTCTGCTTTCCAATGGCATTACCTCTACTGTAAGGTTTTCAACTGATGTAGTGCTTTTTGATGCAATAGCTATACATTAAAAGAATCAGAGGTGTAGCCGTGTTAGTCTGAATCTGTAAAAGCAGCAAAGAGTCCTGTGGCACATTATAGACTGACAGACATATTGGAGCATGAGCTTTTGTGGGTGAATACCCACTTCGCTGGATGCAACGAAGTGGGTATTCACCCACGAAAGCTCATGCTCCAATATGTCTGTCAGTCTATAATGTGCCACAGGACTCTCTGCTGCTTTTACATTAAAAGAATACTAAGGTTGCAAAGTCAAGCACTTGAAAGTTGGGAAACAGAGAATGGAATTAGTGCCTCCCTCTTCTCCACAGTGCCCAGGCGCGAGCACAGGGCGCAAGGAGACTCTTTGTTCTCAGTTTTGGTGCCCAGCAGCCTGGCAACTCCACGAGCCAAGAGGAATAATTGCAGGGAAAGTCCTGCTCAATCCCTGCAGCCTGGAGATGGAGCATGCTCAGTCACTGTGGTGATGGCACAGTAATAGGCATGGGGAGCAGGATACTACCTGCACTGCTCTCGCCCGCCACAGGCACTACCCGCTGTTCCCATTGGCTGGGAACCAGCCAATGGAAGTGTGGAGCCAGTGTTCGGGGTGGGGGCAGCATGTGGAGCCCCATGGGCCCCCCGCCTAGGAGCTGGACCTTCCAGGGCACAGCGTGGAGCCAGGACAGATAGGGACTAACCTGCCTTAGCGCCGCAGCACCACAGACCAGATCTTTAACAGTCCAGTCAGCGGTGCTGACCGGAGCTGCCAGTGTCCCTTTTCAACCTGGTCTTCTGGTCGAAAACCAGACCCCCATCAGAGGTTCTAGAGATTCTCAGTGATTCCAAACATTATGCCTGGTAGGTGGGACACAGTTTATACCACTGATTAGGTGTGCTAAGTGACATACAATAAAACACAGTTGTTACCAGGTAATACATTTAGGGCCTGACCCCTGAGAGGTGCTCAGAATCCTAACTTCAGTGGGAACAGCAAGTGCTCAACATCTCTCAGGTTCCTGAATAATTTCTGGGCTCTCCAATTACTTTCATTCTTTGCTAACAGTAAATGGGCTTTAACAGAGGGGGGGGGAAAAACAGTCCCACAAGGTAAGGATACTCTGCACATTGCCACAGCACTAAAGGACCTTGTTCCTCCTCCCACCAATACCAATGGAAACTTTGCCTCAGTCCAATATTTCTCAGCAGCTTGGATAAAGTCCTGGGCAAAAATCTGTTCTCCATTCCTTTAGTTCTCACTTGGAATCCTCTCCTCCGGGAGGATTTATCTATTAAGCACTGACAACATGCTCCAATCTGTGAGAGACAAGAGATAAAGCTGCTCCCTGATGGGAGGAACTGACACGAACTTACAGGATGCACCCAGCAGACAGACTGCTGACCCAATGAGACGTGGCGTTGGTTTTCCCCATTTTGAGATCTGGAGGCAGAGGCTGCTAGCAAACAGCAGAGCAGAAAGCAAGACACGCACAGCTGGACTTGGTTTAGCAGGCACCATTTACTATTTCACAATATCAGTGATTTTTTCTATAGATCTGTTCAAAAAAAGAACTTACACTTTGTATAATAGATTACATTATCACAGGTATTGCACAAGCTATGTCATCTGGGCAGCACTGAAACAGGACTGCAGAAAGTTACGATTGGAGAGTCTTTTTACAGTGTTAGGCATGATTAGACCCAGTGCAGGGAAGAGATACTAACCATGTAAAGTGGGGAGCCAGTCATTCGAACGTCCATGGTCATCAGATTCTCTACTCAAAGAGAGCTGACATAAGAGTACTAGTACTGGTCAGGATAACCTCGCAGAGAGGGCCCTCTCTCTGCAACACCCACCATTGTCTACTGGCCTCCAAAGGCATTCAGTGGGTCATCAAATGTACTTGATGCCTTGCTTTCAGATTTCGATTCAGAGGCTGTCTGAGAGGATCGGCCTTTGGGGGTGGACGTCTTGGTTTGGCTGCTAGAGGAGAAGATATCATCTAGAGAAAGAGAAATACAGTGATTAAAAAGGAGAGAAGCTGCTGCCAGACGCAAGACATTACACAGAAAAATCCTCAGCATGTAGTAGTTATTGCCAAGGACACTTTGCTGATAAACACTTTCCTGCTGCTTGTGACATGAAAACGTATTTGTGAGGACATATGGGGAAGCTTTTAGCTGTGGGTTTTTACCAGGTATAGTCAATGAGAGGGGAACGAAAGAAATTCTGACACTTGGCATTTATGCCAGCCAGAGATCTCAAAGCACTGAACAAGCACCAAGTGAAGCCTCACAATGCTGAGTTACGCGTTATAGCCATTTCACAGATGAATAAATCACTTAACTTCTCTGCAGCTCACCCAGCAGCACCATACAGGAAGCCAGTGGCAGAACTGGGAGCAGACTTAGAGACTCATCCGGTCCTGTGCTTTAGAACCATTAAGTCATACTTCCCGTCTACAGATTTGCCCTTTGGAGAATGTATTATTCATGCATGCACACCCATGAGTTCTACTGATTAACACGTTTCATCGCCTAAGTGCTGTACAAACATTCACATTCCCCTGGCCCACTAAGGCATTCCTGTGGCTGGCAGTCTGGGAATACCCAGGTTCAAAGAATTATGAGATTTTTTGCTAAAACAAACTGCAAAAGTTGCCAGCATTGTTACCCAAGTGAGCTGGGGAAGACGTACATGTGGAGGGAACTTTTACTACTGTCGCTGGCACTGCTGGCTCTGCAAATCAGATACCTTAAAGCAGTAGTGTAAAGCGGAGAGCGTGGCTCACCTGGGATCAGAACAAGGATGGATTTAGAAATGCATTTAGTGGCATATACTGATCACAGGCACAATGGGAAAGTGTTGGGAAACATTCTCAAAGTTAGAAGAGAGAGGTTTAACAAGTCCAGTTTCTTTCACAGATGCTGTTGCGCTCATTCACATGCAAGGCAGTGAAACTCATGGGGCCATTAATACTTTAGTATGAGTTTTAGTTTCTTCTGTTGCAGTGACCTTAAACAATAGACCAGAGCCAGTCCTCTCTGCCCCCCACAGGGTGGGGTGTCCCATTTGGGCAGCGGCAGCAATAGATAACTTCAAAGCTCAGTAGGGTTCACCACAGGTGGTTGCTGATTTGGGAGCTGTACTGAAGGGGTGGGATGGACTTGGCCCAAATGTGTTCGGGGGGAGGGAAGAGAAGAAATGCTGAGAAGTAGCTGGGAGGAAAAAAAAAAAAAAAAAAAAAAAAAAGAATGCTGAATGATGGTGGGCCAGAAAGGTCAATTATGGGTTAATAAAAAGGTTATACACAGCTAGGGCTTGGGAGGTTTCTGTTGGTTTGATGGACGTTTTCTGCATCCTCTCTTATGCATTGGTGTAGTAAGCTAGCATCTGTTTACAAATCTGGCACCAACTCAGTGAGTATATATTAATCCAGTTGCACACAGAGCACCTGTGGAACCACATGACCAAGCCCCTCATCGGGGCTCTGAATGCTGAAGGTTAGGGACACGTGGGCCAGAGATCAGAGGTGGACTCCAACTACGTGCCACTCTGCCTGTGTGAGGAGTCTATTCTCGCTGCCCTCCCCCTCCGCTGCACATGGTCACTGCTGTGATCATAGGGATACACAGCTTTAATCCAGGATAGAATTTCAGTACAAGAGGGCAGTCTAGAAAGGCAGCAGTACGGAGTAAATCCCAAGTGGCAGCCCTCCAAAACAAGCCATGCAAGCGATTAGCTTCATAGTCATTCAGGGTCCTCCTGGCTTCCACGGGAAGTGTAGTGGGTGCTGAGGGGAATGAAGTTATAGCCTTAGCTTACAACACAGGGACTAAAAGAAGGGGAGGAGGGAGCCTGTTCTCTGACAGGGAAAGCAGTATTACTTGCAGAGGAATGCTCAGTTCCCCAGGAGGCAGCATCCTAAACACAGGTGGAGACAATGCCCAGAAGTTTTTGAGCAGTGAGAGAGGCACTATAATAATCAGAAGGATGGCTTTGACACAGTCAGGCTCCAGACACTCACAGGGAAAGACAGGGGTCTGCACCCCAAAGAATAAGCAACTGAATCAACTGGCTGTATATAATGGTATTGTGTGTAAATATAAGTCAAGTAAAATGCTGAACTTGGTGGTCATTGGAAAGGATGTATACAGGTTATGGTTCTGAACGTAAGTGAGTGTGTGTGTGTGTAGAACATGGTCATTGTAACAAAGGTTTAACTCCCCCCTCACTTCGCAGTTGTCGGGAAGCAGGCAGGCAGGCAGGCAGGGAGGGGCACCTCCCACGCTAGTGGCTTACACGAAACTCCCAGCATTGTACAACCCAGAGAGAGAAGGGCAGACCATGAAAGTAACAAAGCCATTGGAATGGAAACGAACAACTCAGTCTTGGAAAACTAAGGAAGGGGGGCGTTTCCCCTGCCCTGTGTAACCATGAATTGGCAGGCAGAAAGAAAAAGCCCCCTGCAAACCCTGTCAGAAGGGAAGGGGTTTGACGTGAAGGCTCTCCATGTAATGCAGAAGGTAAAGCGTGAGGTGGCATCATTATGTTCGTTGTCCATGCAACTTGCCTGCATTGCTTTATCTGACTAGTCCACCTTTGAATCTGTATTTTTTCTATTAAATGAGCTTTTTTTGTTTATTTTGAACCCCTAGCAGTTCTCTGTTGTGCAAACTGTGTGGCCTCAAGTGGACTGATAATTGGGGGCTAGTTTCACTCCTATGGGGGGGATGACAAACAAGAAAGGAAAAGTCTGAGTGGCTGGTAGTTAAGAACTTGGGGGGCAGTTCTGGGGAGCCTTGGGACCAGACAGGCTATTGTGGTCACCCTGCCAAGGAGTATAGGCTGTTGGAAGGCAGAGAGAGAGAGAGAGAGAGAGAGAGAGAGAGAGAGAGAGAGAGAGAGAGAGAGAGAGAGAGAGAGAGAGAGAGAGAGGATTATGCCTGTAGGCTGGCGACTGGTGGCAGGTCTCTGAGCCATAGCAGCCTAGCATGAAAGCAGCTGAAGTTTTAAGGCTGGTGGTGACAGAAGCCCCTTCTGGTCTGGGTAATCCCTAAAACATCACAGGGTTTATGAGGAGAGATTAAAGGAACTAAATATGTACATCTAGGCTAAGCAATGAATGAAAGTAGTGATGGGGCAGGGGATCATAATTAGTTTGCAAATACAATAAACTAGGAGTGATTGGGTGCAGGTGGAAAGAGAGCATTCCCAGCAGGAAAGGCTCAACAGGCAGTGACAGACTCTGGTAAAATACCCAGGTGGGCATTGCTACCAGCCCTTAGCTAAACAGCTAGGGAAGATGCTATGCCAGTCCTGTTCTGGGGCTGCCAGGCTGATCAAAGAAACTCAAGTGTCTTCCCTGGAGTCCTGCTGGTGCATTGAAGGCAGCACTACCTAACTTGGAGCACTGAGCAGCCGCCCCTGAATGAATCCTTCATCTGGAGGTGCTGTGCCCTTAAACCAACTGAGAATGGAAGGGACACAAGATTAGGGAGATGGTACATTAATTTACATGGCTATTTCTGACTTGTGCTCAAGGTGCCTCAGTGCCAGAAATGCCACTGCGAACAGTGAGGTTTAGTGCTGGAAACTGTAGGATAACTAGAGCTTGGTGTCAATTTTCAGACAAAATGATTTTTGGTCAGAAATTGTGAATTCATCTGAACTGAAACTGTTCGCTGGAAAACGCTCAGTTTGAACAAAATTTTCTGTTTGAAAAATGTTTGGAAACAGTTTTGAAATTGTCAAGACATCCTGGAATGAAAGTAGTTTTCCTTATCACATGCTTTCAGATTCATTCTGTCCGAATTTCTATTGACACATTTCATGAAAAGCTCTTGGGAAACCATGCTCAATAGTTAAAAATTAAGACTGGATTTTCAGAAGCACTCAGCACTAAGCTATCTCCACTCTCATTGGAGGCAACTGGAGTTTTACCATTGACATCAAAGGGAAGAGATGGACATCAGGGGTGATTGGTTTGAAAGTCCCACTCCAAGTACTTGCAGCCAGTTTATGCTATCCTCACTCACTGAATAGTACCATACACAGCAGAACTAGACCCCATTAAAATCAGTGGGAAGCATCTGTCAAGTGAGGCACTCCTCTGTGAAAGGAAAGCCAACACAAACTGGCCTCTAGTGTAAAATATTTAAGCCTGCTGAGCAGACACTTATAAAGATGGATATCTCTACACTGTAAATCCAGCATAGAGAGGATCTGTGTGGTGGTAGTGGTGGGAGGGGGACGGGGAGAAGGGGGGCGGGGGGGGTTCTAAAACCCATCCTCTGTCACTCGGAGATTTAACACACGGCCAAATCAAGATAAAGACAATCAAGTAATATCAAGAAGGCCTTACCCATATCATCATCAAATATGGATTTGGATTCCACCTTTTTCTTGGTCTTCTTTTCTTTTGGTTTTATGGTGAGATCCGCAAAAATGTCAGTGTTATCATCAAACAGGTTAGAATCCGGCACACTCTCTTTTGTTCTGTTCAGAGGTTTAATGGCTTCTGTTGCGAATATATCATCCTTGGAGCAAAGCATAAATTGAACCGCATCAGTACAGGACATAACTGAGCATTCGGGTTCAGCTACATGCAGCAGTAGATAGAGTTGGAAGTCCTGTAACTACCCTGGGCACTGCAACTCTATCAGGTTAGGATTAGGTCTCCAATTTGGCACAGAGATCTAGTCATTGCTGATACTGCACAGACCAGGTGCAGGACATGTAAGATCAAGGTTAAGGGGAACAGACAGGCCTAGGCAGGATGGGGGCCTAATTCCTGCATTACCATCAGCATTGTTGTGTAGCTCAGTTACTCCTGTCACATAGCAGCAGTCAGGTCACAGAGAGAGCTAACTATTCCCTTAGCAGGAAGAGAGCCAGGTCCTCAAACACACCCACTGTCTGTCCACATGCCATCCATTTTACCCTCTGCTCTGATAAGGAAGAGTGAGGTTCAGAGGACAGCATTTTCTACAGCTCAGCAGAGGACCAAGCCTTACTTGGCCCACACAGGCCCCATTCCTTCTGTGCTGAAGGCAGAATGATTTTGCCCTGGGCCCTAGTGATATATTTCCTCCCTTTCTATTCAAGGGAAAAAAAAAAAAAAAAAAACAATAAATCAGCCATTACCTCAAAGATATCTTGGGCTTTTGGGTCCAAGTCTTGCTGGGTGGTGGGTTTCAATCCCTTCTTCCTCACAGTTTTCTGACTAGTGAAGAGATCTTCATCCTCCAGGAAAGAGATGGGGCTGCTTTTCTTGGATGCTTTCTGCAGTATGGGCTGAAAGAGATCATTGCTGCCCTGATCATCCAGCACTGACAGAGCAGGTTTCTTCTCACCACCATTAAGGGGCTTGCTGGCCAAGATCTCTGGGGTTTTAGCTTTGGCTGCTGGCTTCGACATTGAATTTTTCACGAAGAGATAGTCGGACCCAAACAAGTCATCCTCTTGGCCTGTGCCTTTCCCAGAAGGGCTTCCGGCCATTCCAGGTGACAGGCTACCACCATCTGTTGGTGATGGCAGCTTAGCCACCAACATGTTTTCTGTGCTTCCCTTCACATTTGGCTCAGCAGTGCAGAGCTCCTTTGCATCCACTAATGCAGAGCCCTGTCTGGGGACCGGCAGCTGCGGCTCCTCTGTGCTGTTCAGCTCCTCGTTCTCGCTGGACTCTTGAGCAGCTAGCCGCCGGGCTGTCCTGGAGGGAGGCCTTCGTTTGCTTGTCACCTTGATCCTGCTCTGTGAGAAGAGGGAGATCAGGTTGTGTTAAGGGCTTGAAGGGGGGCATGCACTTGACAGGGACCCCGCTCTCCTCATGTTCTAGCTTTCCATGTTTTATTCTAGCACATGATGGGGACCCAATGACCTCCCAAAATCTAATCCCAGCTCTGAGAAGGCTTTTGTAGTTTTTTGTTACATGAACATTTAATTAACATTAAGGAAAATTTAATATTAGAGCCACCACACTCTGCAAACTTTCAGATTGCCTCAGCGCCCACTGTAAGGTAGATCGGCAACACAAGAAACCCGAGGCAGGCAGATAAAGCAGGGTGCTCAGATCACAGAGCGAGTCAATGACAGAATACAGAATAAAACTCAGGGCTCCTGACCCTCAACCTTGTGCCATAACAGTATTAACAATCGCAAAAAAAACACCTGCATCGAGATCAATGAACAACTCAAGTCCACTGGCTGCTGTTCAAACTATCAATCCTTTGAGACAGGCTATTTAGTTCAGTGCAGAGAGCTTTCCTTGACAGTTCTTGCTTAATTAGCATTAGTCACATTACACAAGCAAAATTAACACAAGTGAAGTGTTGGTATGAAGGTTCTTTATTGGCTTGGGTTACAATCCTGCAGCAGTCTCGCAGTAGGATTTTGACAGAACCAAGAAAAAAAAAAACAGTATTTTGTTTTTTTTTAAAAGAACATAACGGCCTTACTGGTCAGACAAAAGGCCCATCTAGACCAGTGTCCTGTCTTCTGACAGTAGCCAATGCCAGGTGTCCAGAGGGAATGAACAGACCAGGTAATCATCAAGTGACCCATCCCCTGTCACCCATTCCCAGCTTCTGGTAAACAGAAGCTAGGGACACCATCCCTGCCCATCCTGGCTAATAACCACTGATGGACCTATCCTCCATGAATTTATCTAGTTCTTTTTGAACTCTGCTATAGTCTTGGCCTTCACAACATCCTCTGGCAAGGAGTTCCACAGGTTGACTGTGCGTTGTGTGAAGAAATACTTCCTTTTGTTTTAAACCTGCTGCCTATTAATTTCATTTGGTGACTTCTAGTTCTTGTGTTATGAGGAGTAAATAACACGTCCTTATTTACTTTCTCTACATCAGTCAAGCTTTTATAGACCTCTATCATATCTCCCCTTAGTTGTCTCTTTTCCAAGCTGACAAGTCCCAGTGTTATTAATTTCTCCTTATACGGAAGCTGTTCCAGACTCCTAATTTTTGTTGCCCTTTTCTGAACCTTTTCCAATTCCAATATATCTTTTTTGAGATGGGGCGACCACATCTGCATGCAGTATTCAAGATTTATATAGAGGCAATATGATATTTTCTGTCTTTTTATCTGTCCTTTTCCTAATGATTCCCAACATTCTGTTAGCTTTTTTGACTGCTGCCACACACTGAACACATGTTTTCAGAGAACTATCCACAATGACTCCAAGATCTCTTTCTTGAGTAGTTATAGCTAATTTAGACTATCTTATATGTATAGTTGGGATTATGTTTTCCTATGTGCATTACTTTGCATTTATCAGCACTGACTTTCATCTGCCATTTTGTTGTCCAGTCCCTCCTACTTATTTCAGATTTTATTAGTCATATGATCTAACACCTGAACACAGATTTGTCTATTTTAGCTGATCTTTTGAATTTCGTTTATTTGAAGTACAGCCTCCTGCAGTTCACCCTGCTGCTGCAAAAACCTGAAGGCTTTATTCTAGTCCCTGTAGTACCGTGTACAGGCAGGGAGATTTTGCAGAGCTGGGGGGGAGGTAAGGGTGGGCACCGACATTCTCCATGTTACTGAGCGCTATCCTGAGCGGAAAGCAGAGTCACACAGGTTTGCTGTGCCTTCAGGGTGGGGGGTTCTGTATCTGTGAGAGGAACACAGTAGTTATATGTCTATCATGGGACATAGGTCTGTGTATTAACAAGGGTGTGTTTGGAGAGTAGTGATCCCACGTGGATGGGAGACGCACTTCAAGAGAAACAGCAGAACTAAAATTCATTTGAAAATTTAACACCATTAATTTGGGCTTGAATAGGGACTGGGAGTGGCTGGCTCATTACAGAGGCTTTGCCTCTCCTGGAATTGACACCTCCTCATCTATTATTGGGAGTGGACTGCATCCACCCTGATTGAATTGGCCCTGTCAACACTGGTTCTCCACGGGTGAGGTAACTCCCTTCTCTTCATGTGTCATTATATAATGCCTGAATCTGGAACTTGCACTCCATGCATCTGAAGTAGCAAGGTTTTTTTTACACACACAAGCTTATGCCCAAATAAATCTGTTAGTCTTTAAGGTGCCACCGGGCTCCTTGTTGACTTTAAGACTGATCCCTGGGGAGGGGGGTAGTTTGAAAAGGGAGGGAGAATGCTGGGACAGTTGATTTGATTCAGCCTTTTGGGGCAAAGAACAGGGGTGTATTACTTTAGGACTGTTTTATATCTTAGGGAATTTAAGATTAACCTAGAATTAAAGGCTCCAAGAAGCAACAATACTGGGTAAAATAGCACAAAGGGATAAATGAAGAACATTTCACAGTGTGCTCTCTCGTACATCTATCGCAGATCGGTGTGGGAAGAAATGAGTGTGGAGGTTCCCCATCCTAAAGAGAAGTCTGAGGTTGTGCAGCCCATCCTCTGTGGCTAGACTCAGGTGCTACAACCTTTCCCCTTTACAGATCATGCTGCTTATAGCATTAGAGAAGGGTTTTCACAGCACAGTGCATGTGGCACTGGAAATAAGGATTCCTGCAAGGCAATGGATTAGTGCTAATTCGTAAACTCCACAACCCACCAGTACTAAGGGGTCATATCATCCATTATTATAGCAACATCTGCTGAGTCCTTGTGGCTTCCTCCTGCTTCTTGTCTACTAATGATCAGTCTAATTATGATAGAAAAATCAATGTTACGACCCTCAATTATCTTGTTCAAGTCACTTCTATTGAAAACAAGAGATTTATGATCCATAAACCCCCACACTGAAATTCTAGTTGCTCGGTTCAATTCCATTTAAAGATCCATTAAACCCTTAAGTACAATATGGCATTTACAGTCAATAAAATAACAGCATGAATGGAAAACCAACTACTCAGGAGGGAAAGAGCGGTCATTTCAGAGCAGCAACTTCCCCCTCTCAACCCAGAGTGGATTTATTGCTCAGGCAGGAATCAAGAGTGAATGCCCTGGAGAACGATGTTCTTTATCCACAGAACAGGGACATAAAGAACCAGTTCTTTATGCACTGAAAGCAGCATCACTGGTTTCTTCTGTAGCCCTTAAGGTTTTTCGTGGAGAGATGCCTCTATAAGGATTAGAATGGAGTTGTCTCTCAACTAGATTTGACAGAGGGTTATGCTGAAGTACAGCTGCTATCCTTCTGTGGCCTAAACAGTGTTGTCTTGTTAGAGGAGGAAAATCTTCTACTTCTGTAGACCCCAACTGAGCAAACCACCCCTACATGCAGCAAAGTACTTAAGGCACAGGCCATAAAACCCAGATTTTTAAGATCACATAACCACTGCTCAAAACACACAGTTCTCTACTGAATTTTGATATCAATTTGACTCATTCACTCTGAAAGCACCTTAGAACCTAAGCACAGAGATTACCTTATTAGCATTGTGCAAGATATCCACTTGCATGGGATGATCAAAGCTCACACCAGCCTCCTCACTGTTTCCTGCAGCAGAAAAGGTTTCAGCACTTCTTATACCATCTGGCTTGTGCAAGGGAGTCTCCAAATTTGGCAATGCAGGCTTCACACTGGAGATCTTAGGAACTGCACTGGGTAGTAAGGCTGCTGGGTTAATAGCTAAATTAGCCTAAAAAACCATGAACAAAATTGCATTAGTGTTTCTGTAGAGACAGATGTGTACCAAAGAAACAGCATGGTCTAGTGGGTAGGACACTAGGCTAAGACTCAGGAGTTTGGGTTCTATTCTAGCTCTGTCACTGATCTTGTCCAAGTCACTTCACCCTTCTGTGCCTCCCTTTCTGCACCTTCATTTATCCTTTACCTGTCTCACTCGGTTTTCACAGAGCTTAACGTAATGGGGCTCTGAAAAGATGCTACTGTAATACTGAATTACAAGCAATTCATGGCCAACTGTCCAACAAGTTTCTGTACATGCTTGAGAAAAGCAGTGCTGAAGTTACAGTAAGTTAGGGAACAGTCCCCCTCAATTCAGATGAAAAATTACAGATACCGCTGCCCAGAATCAGCCTCCATACTGAACACAAGAAAAAAAGCATTAAACATGCAGTATATAGAAAGCAACAATTGAAAATCAACTGCGTCTGGAAAGAAGCCTGAGGGCTTGTCTACATCAGAAAGTTGCAGCGCTGGTGAGGGAGTTACAGCGCTGCAACTTAGGAGGTGTACACATCTGCAGGGCACCACCAGCGCTGCAACTCCATGTTTGCAGCGCTGGCCGTACTCCCGTTTTGTCTCAGGTGTAGAGGATCCAGCGCTGGTGATCCAGCGCTGGTAATCAAGTATAGACACTTACCAGCGCTTTTCTTGACCTCCGTGGAATAAGCAGGTATCCCAGCATACCTGAGGAAGCCTCTGGTAATCAAACTGGTCTCCTTCCCCAGCTTGCTCTCGCGTTCCCCGAACCCCGAGCAAGCAGGTCTCCTTCCCTGCGGTTTGCTGGGTGGTTCGGGGAACGCGAGAGCAAACCGCGGCGAAGCTGGTCTCCTTTCCCGGTTTGCTCTCACGTTCCCCGAACAAGCAGGTCTCCTTCCCTGCGGTTTGCAGAGTGGTTCGGGGAACGCGAGAGCAAACCGCGGTGAAGCTGGTCTCCTTTCCCGGTTTGCTCTCTCGTTCCCCGAACCCCCGAGCAAGCAGGTCTCCTTCCCTGCGGTTTGCAGAGGGGTTCGGGGAACGAGAGAGCAAACCGCGGCGAAGCTGGTCTCCTTTCCCGGTTTGCTCTCTCGTTCCCCGAACCCCCGAGCAAGCAGGTCTCCTTCCCTGCGGTTTGCAGGGGGGTTCAGGGAACGCGAGAGCAAACCGCGGCGAAGCTGGTCTCCTTTCCCGGTTTGCTCTCGTGTTCCCCGAACCCCCCTTGAAGCCGCCCAACAGCGCTGCAGTGTGGCCACATCTAACACCACTTGCAGCGCTGGTTGCTGTAAGTGTGGCCACTCTGCAGCGCTGGCCCTATACAGCTGTACTAATACAGCTGTAACAACCAGCGCTGCAAAATTTTAGATGTAGACATGGCCTGAGAAGATGAAGTAAAGAGGAGTTTTTAAAAAAATAAAGTGCCATTAGTGAGGCAGGGAAGATTTTTTTTCTTTGAAAGAGACAGAGTCAAAATGCCAATAAAATAATTACTTGTAGTTTTCCAATCCGAGACGAGGGCTCTTTGGTTTTAATGAGAGCAGGACCTGTGGATTTCTGCACAAAATTACACTGGATTAAAAATCAGCTGGATAAATGAGATAAAAATCTTCACGCTGATTGGAGCCTGCATTTTAACATATCTAGAGGGAAGAAGCTAGTTCTGGTCCCTCCGACTACTCAGCAAGAGCTGGAGAGGTGACCTTGTAATGAATACTTGGTTCTCAGCATAGCGCTTTTCATTCCGAAAGCCCACACAGTTAACCCTTAACTTCATCTCCCTGCGGCCCCCGCAGGCAGGCAGCTATTGCCATGTCTTGTCCTGGTCCCCGAGGCCAAACAGCACCGAACTCCTGCTTACATACCTGATCTGATCTCCTTTCACTTCCTCCCACATGGCATCTTGTCACGCCAGTGCTGCCAACCACGTTACTGTCTTCATCTTCTCTTTGAGCCAAGGGGATCTCTCTTTCCCTGCTGCCCAGTATGCATGGAACACTCAAGTCTGACAGTCTAGGCTTCCCCCTCCTCATTCAATTCCCTCCCCAAAACTCACTGCTGCCAAGCAGCAAAGGAAAGGATGGGTACCCATTTAAAAGGAGCCAGGCCATCAAGGTATGTACATGATGTACACATAACTGCATCAACTTTTTGTCACCACCTTTTCCCTCCTCCCTACATCTGTTGATGACCCACTCATGTACTGTCAAGTCAAGAGGATTGCTCTCTAGGGCAGGGGCTATGTGTTTGATTACAAGGAACCTAGCACAATTGAAGGTGCCTGAAAAAAGACCCCACCGGCTTTCTTCATTGCATTTCCATTGTCACATTGCTGCTGTCAAAGCCTCAAGTCCCTCTTCATCCTCACAACACTCAGTTTTGCCCAGCAATGCAAAGCTGCTTTATAATTTTTAGATTCCATTTTATGCTAGCTCATGCTCAAATCCGTCCGCTGTTTCCTATGCCATCCCCCTTGCAGACAATTAGATCTTTAAACAACTAAAATCAGAATATATCAGTGTACCCAATTTTGACATCGTCAGTAAGCTGAGCCACCAGGAGGCACAAGGAAACTCTAGATCACTAATATTCAAGCTGAAAAACAACAGAGCTAAAAGGACACCCAAAACACTTCAGTTCAAGCCATTTTCTTGTTCCACTTACTTCAACTCTAAAAAGTGAGTTGACAGCTTGAGGATATCTTTGGACCAATATAGCTAGAACAACACTGCATACAGCTTGAGAATAGGCCTGTTCATGTCAAATTGTGAACTTCAAATCGTACACACCGTTCGTGACTGTAACCTCCATTACGAATGCAGGGCAGCGGGCCTTGATGCTCCTTGGACAGACTGTGTTGGAGAAGCTGTGACAGAGCAATTAAGGGCCATCAACACAGAATGGCTCTTGCTCACTAGAACATTGGGTTTTCTCCAGTAGGGACAATGACTCAACAACACTCTCCAAAGGCTGACTAGGGACTAGAGCCTAAACCTACACCCAGCCTGCAGCACATTGAGAAACAGGGGACAGATTTTAATAAAGGGGTGCTTTCTCTATGTAAGGGAGGCCAGACAGCAGCAGAAGCAAGGCCACCAAGAAGAGCTGTCTGGCCCAAGAACTTGGCCGAAACTCACAACTCACAAGAGTGGTGACATCGGACTGAAGGCAATTCCCCTCAGGAGTGTGTTGCTTTCTATAGATCCTTAACATTTGTTTGCTTTTGTAAGAGCGAAAATACCCCTTTGTTAAGCCCATGAGCCCTGCTTTACTGCCATGTGGCCCCTGAAAGGGTAACCAGGTAACTAGAGTTGCCACAGCCAGGGGGACTCTTCGGAATGGAGAAGGGGACATGTTTAAGTAACTGGTGGTTCAGGAGGGCCAGGGCACTGGTTTCGGGGTCTAAAGGGAGCCAGACTGTGCGATGCTACTGCCCAAGAAGGGTGTCAACACGGGATGTGTCCCTAGAGTGCTCCCAAGAGACCCAGAGCTAGAAAACAGCAACCGGTCCGACGGGGCTTAGAAGCATCTGGGATCCAGCAGTTCGGTCTCCTCAGGCTGGCATCTGTCCAGAGACCAGGACGGGCCAGTTTACAGGGCCAGAAAAATGTGCATTTCTCAGGGCTTGTCTACACTACAAAATTAAAATCAAACTTACATCAATATATAGTCACCACAGTAATTAAAGCGGTGATTCACATCCACGCTCATGCCTTCTGTTGGGAGTGAGCATTCTTAATAGCAGCACTTCCAGCGATTGAAGTGTGGCACTGACAGCAGCAGCCCAGCTGCCCCGGTGCTGACAGGTTGGCAGGTTGGGCTATTAGCACTGGGGTCGAGGGGGGCCCCCAGTGTGAGCCCAGTGCCTGGCTGACAGCTTGGGCTGTCAGCACTGGGGCTACTGGGATGGGACTCCAGCTGTCAGCCCCAATCAGGCAATGTAAGTAACTCAGTGTCTACAGGGACACTGCATCACCCTCACTACACCGACAAAAACGTTACACCTCTCATGGGAAGTGATGTCGGCATAGCAGGGGACTTACTCTGGCGGAAGCAGCATTGTAGTCTAGACACTGACATGATTAGGTTGACATAAGGTGCCTTGCATTGGCCTAACCCTGTAGTGTAGACCAGGCCTCGGCGTCTCCACATCAGGGGTGCTCAAATTACAAGTAAAAAGATGGGCTCTCTAACTGCCAGCCCTGCAAACTCAGCCGAGCCTCCTCCATCTAGTTACAAGATGCTACGGCTGGAATCTAATTGATAATTCAGTTGAGGCACAAGCCAGAACACAATCCAGCTGCCTCTCCCAGAGCTGCGTTGGCTCTGCAGGGCCAACAGGAGTAGGAGTCTTATTAGCGAACAATAAAATTCAGGACAGGGTGCTGAACATGGGAGGGGATGTGGGGACAGGGGGAAGGATGCAGGTGTCATTAGGTAAGAAAGTTTCTTCTAACCCTAACCAAATATTAAAGCTCATGTCCATGAGAGAAACAGATTTTTTTTAAGAGGATGCAAGCAGGAGGGGAAGGTCAATAAATCTTCATTTTTCACTAAATCATTGTCAGTGGGCCCAATTCTCCATTGCCCTGCGCCTGGTGTATTCATATAGCCCAGGGCTAAGCGGGTGTAATACGCTACTGTTCTGATTCAACAGCTTTTTAAACCCAGTGAAAGAGAATGCCTCAATGTTTTAGGAAAGGAAACTGCTGTTCTAGTTTTCCCAACTACAATATTAAATGTAATCTTATGAGTTACAGCAAGTCATGCTGCTATGCCACGGATGAGGCAAAGAGTTAGTCTCCATGATCAGTTTTCACAACAAAACCAACAAACCCTCTTCTGCTTGCTTTGTTTAAACCATTGAACTTAGATGCTTACCTCAGTGGTTTCTGGTTTAGGTACCTCATCTTGTTTGGCACTCGGTATATTCTCCAGACCCTTAATGCTCTCCAGAGAAGGGCCAGAGCTGTCCTTTTTCACTACTGTTTTCTTTTCTGCTTTCTGAAATTAGAAAAAATTTTTAAAATGAGTCTGCAAAAATATTTTACGTCATAATTTTCTTTTATGGGCAGGTAAAAGACTATAGTCTTGTGCACACTGTATGCCTTCCTGTACCTTCTGAATTCTAATCAATCAATCTCTTCTAGCTTGACAAAAAGTTAACTCCTAACATGACATAAATCCCTCACATAAGGCAACAGAAGGAAGGGCTTTAAATACGCACACCCTCGCTGAAGACTGGCTCTTCGCTTGATTTTAAAAAGAGTTAATTATGTGCCAAATGCTCATAATTTTGGTAAACCCGATCCTAGGTGTGATTATTAGTTCAGTGTACCCTTTTCCAAATTAGTCTGCCAACATTATATCACTTGAAAATGGATCGAGATGTAAAGTAAGATTAAAGTTAAAGAAAAATAGGTTCAGTATATTTTAAAGCCTAAGAATTCTTAAAGTTAGCAAATGCACTCAGAACTGCTAAGAGTTTAACAGAGACCATCCAGAACCCTGCTTGTCTGCTCTTGCTCATGCTGTAGACCATACCATCCCTGACTGGTCCCTAAATGTTGTGCCTGGAGTTTGTCATTAAAACTAACTTAAGGCCTTATATTAAGCCAATCTGCAAAAGGTTTCCAAGGATATTATTTGTGGGTGAGGAGAGTTCTTCTGAGTCATGCACAAAGGGAACTACTGGCAAGTTATACTAGCAAGTGCATCTCTAAGGTCCAAGCAGGTAACAAGGATTGGATCTCTGGACTGAGGGAACTAAGGTCTGGAACAGAGAAGTCCTACAGGGAAAATCCGAGACACAGTAATGATTGCGGAGGAAGCTTGGGGAAGGTTTATAATTGACTGTTAATGGAGTTGTCCATAAATCAACCAGGTAAATAAGAGCTCTACACAGTGTGGATTCTTCAGAGAAAGGGGCGGGGGGAGAATGGAAACTCACCCACTAACACACAATTAATTTGCTAGTTGAATATACAGAAGTCAAAGAGTGTGAAGGGTAATCATAGAACTGTAGGACTGAAAGAGCTCATATAGCTCATTCCCTCCTCTTCCCTCAAAGTCATCTTATCATTAAAGATTGTTAGCTCAACCATAACATCTCCTTGTGCATGTTTTATATAACTACAGATTCTCTGTGTATACACACACACACAAACACACACACACACACACACCTGTAGAACAATAGTGTTAGTATTTTTAAATACACCATAATTAATTGTGAGGAAGATGGGAAGGGAGGGATTGTTAGACTCCTTGTTCTTCTGAATTTCTAGGTCAAAGAAGTCTAGTCAGTTCCAGATTTGATTTTTATTAGTTTCCCCAACAAAAGTCAGTTGCTTTAGGAAAAAAAATAAGTTCTAACCATAGCACAGTAATTCAAAATAGTTCACAGGCTGTTTTATGGCAAGTGCGGTTCTAGGATGAAAAGTGACTAAGTGGCGGCATTGTGGGCGTCCATGTTTATGAACTCTACTTTTCATATCAAGTGGGCTCGGCTTATTAAACCACCTTGTGAACGGTCACCTGTGCAAACTCGCCCGGGAATCAAGAAGCAAGACTGGAGTTCTTGCCATCTCACACAGTGTCACCTTTGTAAAGGTTCTACAGAACAAGTCAGGACCTTAGTGAACCAAGGGCAACTCTACTGCCCCAATGATTTTGCACAACTCTGACCAGTTGAAACAGCCAGTTTCATTGATGATGCACAAGGAGAAACAGAGTGCAACTCATTCTCCTGTAGCTTTGCTGACTCAGCAGAAGTAAAACAGAAAACAAAACCAAAAAACCATACCCTCCAAAAAAAACCCAAGCAATAAAAAAAACATACATTTGTCACTAAAATCAGCTGATGTGAACCTGAATACACACAGGGAACAGGTCTGTTGACCAAGCTTCCACTAACTGAAGAGAGTCACTTTAACAAGTTTCTATTCTAAACACAACTGATTTCACTTAGAAATCTATGTCCCTTCCCCCCCCCCCCCCCCGCACACCTTTTTTCTACATCTTTTAAAGAAGTCATTTACAATAAAAAGGCAAGTACCGGAGGCTTTGCTTTAGCAATACTGAAGAGATCATCCTCATCATCATCTCCAAAGAGCCCCCCTGCAGATGACAGCTTCACACGGAGTTTTGCAGACTGAAATAAATACAGAATGCCACCTAGGTCAAAGCCACATTTCTAGCTGCTGATTACTGCATCCACATTTACTCTGTTCTCTCTTGTGGTCAGCGACCTTATCCAGAACACTGGAGTAAGGGACATCAGAGCAACATTACAATTTGTACATTTCAAAACAATCCATTTTTAAATAACAGGTTGAGAACAGGGCTTTGAACTCACCCCTGATTTCTTGGACCTGGCAAAGAGATCAACATCAGGATCATTGTCTTTCTGTAACTTATGACTGAAGAGAAGTTCCTCATCCTGAAACACTCCAGTGCTTTTGGAATGAGAGCTCTTCTCAGCAGGCTGAGGGAAGGGGAGAAAAACCCCCACACACAGTTACAAAATCCACTAACAGTTTGTTCCCCATGTCACACTCATACACTAATGAAGTGGGATTGCAAGCCAGGCTGGTCTTTATACACACAGGCACAGTTGTACAGTTTAACTAATCAAATCAAATTAACTGAACTAAGCCCCCTGCAGCACACAATTCAACAAAAAGATTTAACCCTGGCTTAGATATAAGTGTTCACACAGAGGTTTGTATTAGTTTAATTAAACTGATTTAAGCACCAGTTTAACAATACAACTCACCTATTTAACACAAGCCCTCAGCAACGGGAAGTCTAACAGATGTCAATTCTGGTAGTCACTTATTGATGTAAAACAGACCTGGAGACTGGGCTCCAGAAGGCAGATTCAGACACCAACATGAACACACCCACTGCAAATTACTGCAGCGACACTGAGCGTAAAGCATGGAGCAATTCATAGTTGGAAAAACTGTCTAACTCTAGGGGAAGTTAAGCTCTGGAACAGGCTTCCAAGGAGGCTGTGGAAGCCCCAATCACTGGAGGTTGTTAAGAATGGGCTGGACAAACGCCTGTCAGGGATGTTCTAGGTTTACTTGGTTCTGGCTCAGCGCAGGGGGCTGGACTCGATGACTCCGCAACGTTCCTCCAGCCCTACAATTCTACAGTCATTGGGCCAGAGAAACCCAGTGTAAATTCCTCTGTAGTCCAGTGGTTAGGGCACTCACCTATGATATGGGAGACCCAAGGTTAAATCCCCGCTCCAGTGACTATTCAGTAATTTATTTATAGTTAGGGTCCTTCATTTTCTGTTATTTTATTTTTCCCCAGGAATTTAATCCATGTTTTATTGCAACAGCAACAAAAGCAAGTGAAAAAAAAAATCAGTGAAAAATTAATTTTTCTGGGTAAATATTGGTTTTATTTTAGTAGACTGAAGGATAGGGGAAAAAACAGATTAATGCTTTGACTAATGTAATTTAATGTGGTTTGCTGCAGAATTAAAACAGAACTCAAAACACAATGCCACCTCTGAGTTTAACACTCTCTCTCTAATCCTCAGATAAAACTTTTCATTTGAACAAACAATTTACTGTTGTAGACTTAGAACTATTAGCCTATACTTACATTTAATAATTGAGCCACACCACGTGCAGCACATACATTCAACTCCATCCTTTTCTCCTGTTTGTTTTTTTTAAACTTTTGAATACTCCATGTTCTAAAATATATACAGATTTTCATTTTCTTTCCATTTTAGTGTGTTAGATCTTTAAACCATCATCTGCTAACAGCTTGAAATGTGTACACGAGATTCATCAGTACATTCAGATGCGCGTGCACTTCAGAGCTTGCATGAACACCTGTTGGTTTCTTGTGTGCATCTTCTAGATTAATACATAGCCTTACTTCAATAGGCAACTTTGCATACACACACACAGACTTATGTATTATCGTAATACATAACTCATGGAATGTATTGTATCTTCCTAATAAAACAAGTTTCTTTTTTTAACATATTTGAATGATTCAAAAGTAGGGTGAACACTGGAAAAACATGAATACTTTTTGTAAAACCAGGGATTTTTCGGTAAAAATCAGTTTAAACTGAAAATGAAGGGCCTTATTTACAGTTGAGTTTGTTTATTTATATAAGTTTCTCTATAGGAGAGATGCAAGATCCCCACATCAGAATATCCCATAGTTTACGGCATTCTCCTGCCCGGGGAGAGACCCAAATTCAAATTCCTTCTTCACATCAGAAAGAGGAGAATTAAAATTAAAAATTAAATTAAATAATTGGAGATATACCAATCTCCTAGAACTGGAAGGGAACTTGAAAGGTCATTGAGTCCAGCTCCCTGCCTTCACTAGCAGGACCAAGTACTGATTTTTGCCCCAGATCCTTAAGTGGCCCCCTCAAGGACTGAACTCAAAACCCTGGGTTTAGCAGGCCAATGCTCAAACCACTGAGCTATCCCTCCCGCCCAATTGAACCTGGGCCTCCCACATGCTAGCTCGCAACCCTAACCACTGCGCTATAGCTCATAACCAAGACCTGCCACCACACCTTGTTTCTTGAATCCTTTGCTTGCTTTTCTCAAGCTGCCTGAAAGCCTAAACATTTTTAGTGTTAAAACAAAACCAAATTTCCACCCAACTTTTCAAAACTGCCAGTGAACTGAAAAAAAAAATCTATTATGTGTCTCAGTCTACTGGAGAGTACATCAAGTACCTCACAATATATCTGGTGTACTTGGGATGCCCCACAGCAGGAATCCTCAGGCCCTCAGCCACCTGGTTTCAACAGGTGGGGGCTGGAGGCAGAGTTTTTTCCATCAGTTCTGCCCATCCCATCCAACTCAGACTTTTTAGCATGTTGGGGCCCACTGCATTCAAATGAATGAAGTTGTTCACAAGTTCTCCTAATTGTAGTTCTGTATTAAAAAACTATTAGTACATGCACACACAGTGCACCGGGTCCAGCCTTGCAGACCCTGGCAATGTAACGTGAGGAATGCTGCAGTGTCTGCTTGAAAGCGGCAGCGGTAAGATGGGCTGATTCAGGGTATCAGCAGGCCAGCCTTGCCTTGGCAGAGCTCCTATAGTGCCCCGGCAGAAAAGAACTCTGTGCTCTCCTGCCCCTCGGTGCAACACCCGTCAGAGTGTAGTGGTGGAGATACCAGGTCGGGCTCACTGGCACAGAGGTGTGAGTTACAGTACTTTGTCCTGGGAAGGCATAACGGGTTCTCAGGGTTCACATACCACTTATATACGGGTTGCTCGGAGCTAAGCTCCCCTTTCAGAATGGGAAATGGCTCCTGTTAGATCCACCTGCTCAGATGTGAGGAGGGGAGGGAGTGGTGAAGGGAGATATCAGAAGCACCTCTGCATTCCCAGCCCCTCCCACCACAGCAATCTCAGGATCTGAGCTCTGGTCCTATGTGCCAGGCCAACCCCAGGCAGCCTTGTTTAAAGTAACTGTTTAAATTTCAGGTAGCACACACGCACGCACACACACCCCATCCCCTAGAAACACACTGCAGAGTTAGAGCTAGATACAGTGAGCTTGATTACAGAAGAGAGCTCCAGAGGAACAGGCAGCCAAGTAAAGCTGGTTTCAGACAGGATCGGGAAGCGCTGATGAAGCAGAAACACAGAACGGCTGTTCTAGACAGCAGGTGAGACAAAGGAGCAGGAACACTGCAAGGAGAGGGGGTTAGAGGGAGACAGGCAAGCCAGGGAGCCAGTTTGCTCTTTGCTCACCTTCCTTACTTCTTTCTGCTCAATCTTACTGATGTCTTGAACTTCCATTTTCTCCTCTTCCTCCTCTTCAAACAAGCTCAGCACATTCTTAGCCCTGATTTTGGCTTCTTTCTCCAGCAATGGTGGAGAGGCCGTGAACAGATCCAAATTACTGATAGGCCCCAAAGACGATGCCACGAAAGGATCCAACTGTAAAAACAAAAAACAGAGACTGGAATTTGGTGCTAGTTTGCTGGATTATCTTGGTTTGGATGTTTGACGTGTCCAGAACTCTGGGATCCAGTAACATGGCAAACAGCTAAATGCACCCACCCTTCCCAGGCAGATAAAAAGGAGTGCCATATGCATTACTTGAGGGCCTCACAGATCTGATGGCCCTCCTGCAGAAGAGCACAGGTTTGCGTCAGTACCCTGCACCCTAGTCCTGTTGTTCAGCATGTTGTGCATCAGGGTTTGTTTGGAGTTTTTTTAGGCTGGCTGCTTCTGCTCCCCTACAGAGATGGCTGTTTGTCAATAGCTATGCTGCTACTTTATTAAATCATTTGGGATCCTCCCAAGCGGAAAGCACTATATGATTGTTAGATATGCTCAGAGTAGTTTTCTACGAGCACATAATGTTGCTAACAAACTAAGTACCTAGAAAGTCATTGCCCAATAATTCCCACAACATTAATTGAACTGGGAGTTGGCCTACATTTGGCTGATCCTTTCCAACATTACACTTGAGACAATCTCAGTTAGCAAATATTGCTGCCAAAAGCAGAAACTCATGGTTTTAGCAGGTCTATAGTCCCATGGACACATTAGAGTGATGCATGTAAATAGGATGTTTCAATAGCATCACAACAGTTCCTGGGTTTATTGCAAAGTGTGTGTGCGCGCATGCGCATTCACGCACACACACTAAGGCAGCTCATCCAGTTCACATTTGGAAAGGAATACTGCACCTGTGAGTCTGATGTTTCGCATGCTGAGGCATTTCTCTGCATGACCCATTGGAAACATTTTTAAAAACAGCAATTATTCAGTTTGCCATTTTGGTCCAAGCATGATTTTGGTGGCCAACAAATTTTGAAAGAGGGCGACTACTGCTAAGCATGGAACATCTAGAGCAGGCTGCTTTATGAGTTGTGCGGGCGAGGATCCCCCCCCAAAACACATCCTCCGCCCCAGCGCCGCCCAGCCCCAAGGAAACAACCCCTCCTTCCCCAGCAACACCCTGCCAAACAGCTGTGGGCCGCAAAGGAAGGTTAAGGGGTTGGGTTGGGATGGGGTGGGGGAGAAGAGGGTTTGGGACTTTATTAAGAATTTTTCAATTAAAGCAAATGATCATTTTAATTTTATGAATCATGGAAAAATGAACAATACCTGTTCCGTTGAAAGAAAACATTTGTACTTTTCATAATTACCTTGCAAATTTAATGAGGGATCCCCCCATGAACTAAGGGGAGGGGAAAAGGGAGACAGTCTGAAGGGATTTTCTGGGGCTATGAATTAAGGAGAGGGGAAAGGGGGGCAGTGTGAAGGGATTGGATGTGACTGTCCAACACACAAACACAGGGGCCGCAGGGAGCCTAGGGGCAGGGCAGTTGATGGGGCTGGGGAGGGGCAAGGTCCCTGGACCAAGGAAGAGGGCAGCAGTCGGGGTAGGGCAGGTGCATACACACACAATTTCCTGGCTGCTCACAGACAGTTCAACACCCCCAACCCCTAAATCACTACAGAGGCCACCCTGGGACCAACCAGCGCAGTAGCTGCCCCACCCCCAACCGAAGAGGGGCTGGGGGGGGTCTCAGCCCAGTCCCACCCCCACCTAGGCTGGCGGCTCCTCCTCTCGCTTGGCACTTACCGGCTCTGCCTCATGCTCGGTGCTTTCCACCTCAGCGGGCCCCAGAAACAACGCACTCACTGTACGCCAGGCAAGGGGAGCGGGAGACGGAGACACGTGCAGTTCTGGCTGTTAGGGCGGCGCATGCACATGGGGCTGTGAGGTGGGCCCCCCATGCCCCTCAGCAGCCCCACTCCGCCACTTGCCCGCAGGCTGCACAGTGAGCTCACGTGGGCCACATGTTGTGCAGACCAGAATTAGAGGCTGTTAAACATAAGAATGGCCGTACTGGGTCAGCCCCATCCTGGCTAATAGCCATTAATGGAATTAACCTCCATGAATTTATCCAGTTCTCTTTTAAACCCTGTTATAGTCTTAGCCTTCACAACCTCCTCAGGCAAGGAGTTCCACAAGTTGACTGTGCGCTATGTGAAGAAAAACTTCCTTTTATTTGTTTTAAACCTGATGACTATTAATTTCATTTGGTGGCCCCTAGTTCTTATATTATGGGAACACGTAAATAACTTTTCCTTATTCATTTTTTTCACATTACTCATGATTTTTTATACCTCTATCATATCCCCTCTTGGTCTCTTTTCCAAGCTGAAAAGTCCTAGCCTCTTTAATCTCTCCTCATATGGGACTCGTTCCAAACCCCTTCTCTGAACCTTTTCTAATGCCAGTATATCTTTTTTGAGATGAGGAGACCACATCTATATGCAGTATTCAAGATGTGGACGTCCCATGGATTTATATAAGGATAATAAGGTATTCCCTACCTTATTCTCTATCCCCTTTTTAATGATTCATAACATCCTGTTTGCTTTTTTGACTGCCGCTGCACACTGCGTAGACATCTTCAGAGAACTATCCACAATACTCCAAGATTTTTTCCTGATTAGTTGTAGCTAAATTAGCCCCCTATTATATTGTATGTATAGTTGGGGTTATTTTTTCCAATGTGCATTACTTTATATTATCCACATTAAATTGCATTTGCCATTTTGTTGCCCAATCACTTAGTTTTGAGAGATCTTTTAGAAGTTCTTCACAGTCTGCTTTGGTCTTAACTATCTTGAGCAGTTCAGTATCATCTGCAAATTTTGCCACCTCACTTTTTACCCCTTTCTCCAGATCATGTATGAATAAATTGAATAGGATTGGTCCTAGGACTCACCCTTGGGGAACACCACTACTTACCCCTCTCCATTTTGAAAATTTACCATTTATTCCTACCCTTTGTTCCTTGTCTTTTAATCAGTTCTCAACCCATGAAAGGATCTTCCCTCTTATCCCATGACAGCTTAATTTACATAAGGGCCTTTGGTGAGGGATCTTGTCAAAGGCTTTCTGGAAATCTAAGTACACTATGTCCACTGGATCCCCTTTGTCCACATGTTTGTTGATCCCCTCAAAGAACTCTTAATAGATTAGTAAGACATGATTTCCCTTTACAGAAACCATGTTGACTTTTGCCCAACAATTTATGTTCTTCTATGTGTCTGACAATTTTATTCTTTACGATTGTTTCAACCAACTGGTCAATTCTACAAAATGCACTGTTAAAGAGATTAAAAGAACATTTGCCAAATCTCTAACTAAAAAAGTAGCCCTTACCTTTTCCTTTTTCTGCTGCCCTGCAACCTCTGTTCCTCCAGTCACAGGAACTGCTCTATGCTCCTCTGAATGTCCTGACTTCTCTTCTACCAGTTCAGTCTTTGATGTGTCCAGCAAATCCTCCTTTTTCTTCTCTTCATCAAATAATGAAGGTGGCGCCTGAGGCATTTTTGCTTTTTCCTGGGAAATGAAAGGATGTTACTACTCACACACGGAGATCTGGCACATAAGCGCACAGATGGATACATATAAAAGGTCTATCTATGAGGGAGTGGGGTCTCTGGCCCACATGGGACAGCAGATAGGTAAACAGGGCTTCTCTTGTTCCCAGTGGCTCAACAGATGGGAGAAGCCTGTGGTCCACACATGGCAAGTGGGCTTGTGAAAAGGAGAGGTGTAGGGGCTATTATGTGGCAGGCCACAGTAGATTCTATGGTAGATACTCAGAGCAGTGTTTTGGGGTTGGCACTACAGATATGATGGCATTGGGTGGCAGAGTGTTTATTACTACAATCAGCACACTGGTCTAGGATAAATAGGAACCTGGCTGATATCAGAAACCCTATGGGGGGGGGGGTGAGGGGCGGGAGAATTATAGCCACAAGTGTAGAATCAGAGTTTGGCGGGTCTGACACAGGGGAAAATCCTGCACCTATTGAAGTCAATGGAAACTCTGCCACTGATTTCAATAGGACCAGGATTTCCATTCCTAGGACCATACTCAAAACCCTTCAGTAATACTCAGAGCACAGTCTGAGCAGGCCCAACCCCAGCTCCAGCCAAGGCAGCACTCAGACTCTATTTCAGAGTATCATTTTAACCTAATGAAGCCAAGTAGTTTTAAGCCCAAAATTCCAACCACCTTAATCCTACTATAAATTTGTTGGAACTCATCTAACCTAAAGGCCCTAGTTAATGTGTTATGAGAAAGCCTGCCTTGCTACAACAATGCCATTCAGTAAATCATCTGTATTGAAGTTAAGCAGGAAAAGGAGGTACCGCTGTGGTTTTAGCTGCTGAAGGAACACGTGTCGGCTGGGAGCTGAAGAACGGTCCTCCGTTAACAGCATCTTCTTCAAACAGAAGAGAAGCCTTCTGGTGCTTCCTCTGACTGCAGAGAGAAATCCATGCACGGCAGACATGTTTAACTGGTCAAATGGTATCGTTTAGACTGTCCTCTTTAAGGACATGGTATAGAAGAACAGAAATTCTGAACAAAGTATGATCAGGGCCAGGTTCTCTCTAAGCTACAGAGGCCCAGGACTGCTGCTCCAGTCTGGCAGGAGACCTTGCCTCCAGCCTCAGTCCATACTAGGATATGAGAGTGCCAGAGCAGGTTGCTTCCATTGCTTACCTCACTAGCACTGGAGTCTCATCTCTCACCTCTTTATGTGAAGGTGACACATACACCCTTTCCCACTCCCTGCATCCATCTTGCCTATTTAGCCTGTAAGCATTTGGGGCAGAGGCTGTCTACTATTCAGTGCACAGCGCCAAGCACAACAGGGCCCCAGTCTTGGTTGGCCCTTAGGCACTACTGTAATAAATGCGATTAACATAACAAGCAAAGCAGCATCACTTCTGGAGTGGAACTCAGGTGGGATTTTGTGGCCTCCAACATGACATCCGCCCCTCACTTGAGTTGAAGTACATGTGGCAGGACTATGTGGGGGAAAGAGGCCCAAGATGCTACGCAGTAGAGGGTGAACTTCAGGAATAAATTTCATATACGCTTCTGAAAAACACTGAACAAAAACCTTAATTCAGCATGATCGCTGGGACTTTGCTTTTGTATTTGCAAAAAGAATAAATCACTTTGAAATATTGAAGAGGGTTCAGAGAAGAGCCACAAGAATTCTTAAAGGATTAGACAACTTCTTACAGTGTTTGAGCTCTTTGAGTCTATATAGCTTAACAAAAAAAAAAGATTAAGGGGGGACTTGATTACAGTCTATAAGTACCTATATGGAGATCAAATATTTAATAATGGGTTCTTCAATCTAGCAGAGGACGGTCTAACATGATCCAACAGCTGGAAGTTGAAGCTAGACAAATTCTGACCAGAAATAAGGGGTACATTTTTGACAGTGAGGATAATTCAGCATGGGCACTACTTACCATGGGTTGTAGTGGATTCTCCATCACTGACAATTTTTAAATCAAGGCTGAATGTTTTTCTATAAAAAGATCTGCTCTAGGAATTATTTTGGGGAAGTTCTAGGACCAGTGCTACCCAGCAAGTCAGACTAGATGATTGCAACAGTACCTTCTGGCCTTGGAATCTATGATTTTGTCTCATAAGAACATGGGGTTCTCTCCACTCGGGCATTACAGCTAGTCTAATAACTCAATATGACCTTAGTCCTGTCCACAAATCCATCCTGGATTCTGCAAATCCATTTGTCACTCCTAAGCATTAGCAGCACAGTTTATACACTATCACGGTGTTCATAAGATGTCACTGACTATGCTATTTCTGCTGTGTAAATTAGTCATCTGGTGTGCAAGTCAGTCACCTGAGTCACTTGATGTCAATTCCGCTTCCTGATTGGATGACTGCAACTTTTGAAACAGGAGGAGAATTATGTACTCACTGTGCATCTCGAACAATGCACTTTTCTTAGACCCTTTCAGATGATTAGATTTTTAGCCTAAAATATGAAGTTTTCAAAATCCAAATACTTTCATAAGTAAAGTGGTAGCAAGCTGGATATTCCTCAAAATAACCACCCTGCCCCATGAAGCAACAGCACGTCTAAGGCTGCACTTCTGTTCATGAAGATATTTACACAAAATTAATAGATCAGTGCAAAAATTAGCAGCAAGAAGATTGACCTCCATCCATTTAACCAAACCCAGAGATCCCACCTGTCCTACTAGACCCAACACTCCATAACAACCTGACATTTCAATGATTTCCCCCCACCATCAATCTCAGCCTGGATCAGTCCACACAAGAGGCCCACTTCCTAGACACTACAGGGCTAATAAGCGATGATCACATAACCACCACCCTATACTGGAAACCTACTGACTGCTATACTTACCTACATGCCTCCTGCTTTCATCCAGACCACAATCACACGATTCGTTGTCTACAGCCAAGCTCTACAATACAACTACATTTGCTCCCATCCCTCAAACAAACACCTACAAATCTCTATCAAGTATTTTTAAAACTGCAATACCCACCTGCTGAAGTAAAGAAACAGATTGACAGAGCCAGAAGAGTACCCAGAAGTCACCTACTACAGGACAGACCCAACGAAGAAAAGTAACAGAACGTCACTAGCCACCACCTACAGCCCCCAACTAAAACCTCTCCAGCGTACCATCAAGGATCTATAATCTATCCTCAAGGACAATCCCTCACTCTCTCAAATCTTAGGATACAGGCCAGTCCTCACTTATAGACAGCCCCGCAACCTGAAGCAAACACTCAACAACTACACACCACACAACAAAAACACCAACCTAGGAACCAAACCCTGCTACAAACTCCGGTGCCAACTCTGTCCACATATCTATTCAAGGGACACCATCACAGGACCTAACCACATCAGCCACACCATCCAGGGCTCGTTCACCTGCACATCTACCAATGTGATATATGCCATCATCATGTGCCAGCAATGCCCCTCTGCCATGTACACTGGCCAAACTGGACAGTCTCTACACAAAAGAATAAATGGACACAAATCTGACACCAGGAATTATAACATTCAAAAACCAGTAGAATACTTCAATCTCCCTGGTCACTCAATAACAGACCAGAATTGGCAATTCTTCAACAAAAAACTTCAAAAACAGACTCCAACATGAAGCTGCAGAACTAGAATTAATTTTCAGACTGGATACCATCAGATTAGGCCTGAATAAAGATGGAGTGTGGTTGGGTCATTACAAAACCTAAACTTAATTTCCCCACTATTAATTTTTTCCTACTGTTACTCACACCTTGCCATCAACTATCTGTAATGGGCTACTTTCTTACCACTTCAAAAAGTTATTTTTCCTCCCTTGGTATCCTGCTATTAATTGATTTGTCTCATCAGACTGACCTCACACTTAGTAAAGCAACCTCCATCCTTTCATGTATTTATACCTGCTCCTGTATTTTTCTCTTCATGCATCCCATGAAGTGGGTTCTAGCCCACAAAAGCGTATACCCAAATAAATTTGTTAGTCTCTAAGATGCCACAAGGACTCCTCGTTGTTTTAATCTGAGAACAGGTGAGCTTTGTTTTGTGCCCTGCAGGCAAACCGATCTCAGCTATTTTGGTCCCAAGGGAGGATGGGGAGCTCCAGAGTCAAGAGTAATGAGAATGCCCTGTCAGCAGCCCTCTACCTTTAAAGAGGTTTCTCCAGCTTAAATGCCTATGGTGATCCCAGCTGTGACAACACCACAGGGTGAAAGGAAACCAGGGTCTAAACCAACACCTTAATCTCCACCTGGAAATCAACATTCAGCTGGTTCAGTAGCATAACAGTGGAATAGCAGAAATGCACAGCAGAAAACAATGATTTTAAGATTACCTGACAGCATCTCAGCTTCCTGGGAAAATGGAGGCCTCGTTGTATTTCAGAAAGGGAATCCCATAATACCCTTGACAAACTATTGGAATGGGTAAGCCTGCTCCAAGAGATTGGAGAGAAATGTGCTGCTCTGCTGTCAAGTTCTCTCACCTGTCTTTAGTGATTGCAAATAAATCCTCCTCCTCCTCCTCTTCACCCTCCTCAAAGAGGCTAGTCTTTTTCACAATGTTAGCCGGACTGACTGCACTGACAGGTTTTGCAGGTTCCCCCTTTCGGCTGTCTTCGGAAATTGGTTTAGTCGGCTTGCTGATGTTCCAGTGGTCCTAAAAAAAAATATAGGAATTATTCTCTTACAAACCTATTTCCTCACCTCTTCTACCTGAGTCAGCATATTAGAATCAGCGCTTGTTCCTGTGAAGAGATGGGCTGTTCTTACATCTGTGCATTAAATACAAACACCAGTGCAACACCAGGCCAGAAAATGATATTATTACCCCCCACACTGTATAAGCTTTCAGGACATAGGCTTGGCTCCTATTTCACAGGTGTTAATGGAGCTGCAGGTGTAAATGAGTACTAGCATCCCTGAGATCTGCCCCGAAGCTGGTTTTGTGAGTGCATGTTATGCAGCCACAGAAGGGAGAAGCTTTCCGTTTTTGATAATTTGGCCCACAACATTTTGATGATTAGACAGTTAGAGGAGTGTGGAAACACACATTACGCAGTGTCCCAAGATAGTATCAATAACAATGCTGCCTCATTTCCTGACTTCTAACTGTAATATTAAGGCAGTTTTTCCTCTTGGGTTAACAAAATAATTGACCATGCTAATACAGTGTTAACTCTTAAATGGCTCAACTAGGGTTATGTTCATGCCTCAGTTGGAGGGGAATGTGCTGAGATGGGAAGAGAATGGTTAAATGTACGCCTTTGCTGTTTAAACTGGTCGGCTGAAGCCAGTTTTCTGAAAGGCTAGGTTAACAGAGCAATGGCATGCCTGTCTCTTTCTGCGACAAAGCTATTTCCATATCAACATTTTATCTAAGCGAGAAGTCAGAATTTGCCTTAATACGGAATACTGCAAATCCCAGAAATATTTTCTCTGTTTTCATGCTTACAGTATCTCTCTTTATCCCTTTATGTTACAAGTGGTCTGCAGATGGAAGATCACCGCATCCCTTTCCTACTTTATAATGTATTAAAAAATGACAGGCATTTTTTTCTTTTAAATTCGGCCTTGTTTTACTTTTACATTAGATATTCATGTCTCATCTACCTTAAAAAAAAAAAAAAAAACACAAACAAAAAAATCTACCACTATAGGTTACCTGGAAAGCCAGTAGTTTTATGATAGCCACTAAAGCAGCAGTGAAATACAACAGGGTTCAAAAAAAGAACTAGGTAAGTTCATGGAGGATAGGTCCATCAATGGCTATTAGCCAGGATGGGCAGGAATGGTGTCCCTAGCCTCTGTTTGCCAGAAGCTGGGAATGGGTGACAGGGGTGGATCACTTGATTATCTGTTCTGTTCATTCCCTCTTGGGCACTTGGCATTGGCCATTGTTGGAAGACAGAATACTGGGCTACATGGACCTTTGGTCTGAGCCAGTTTGACCATTCTTATGATTAATTAAGCAGGAATGTGAGTTTTAGTCACACAGTAAAGTTCCTTTTAAGTGGGTCATGCTGACACTTTGTTAACTCAAGTACCTGGCTGCAAATCTTGATTAAGGATTCAACACCCTCCAACTCGGATTAAGGGTTGAGAGAGCTCCCAAGACCTGTACCCGAGTCATCCAGCTAGCGCTTCCAACAGAGATGGGTCAAATCTTGTTTTCCAATTCCCCCATATTTCTAAATAAACCTTGACTACCCCAAAACTTTCAGGCCCTCTTTATACACATTAGTAATAAAGAAGTTCATGCTCTTTTTTCCTCTTTTGTAGGCCAGCTCTAAGTCACCCTTCTCAGCAGGAGGCTGCTGTGCCATTTTCTGTTAGACACGTATAGCCTACATCCAACAATTTTTTCCTGCCATAGTATCTCTGCCAGCCAGTCCCATGGTGCATGCTGCTAAAGAGAACATAGAGCTCCCCCAGCCCCACAGATATACAACAGCTGGAAGGAGCACTGTCCATAGACACAGCCCAGGCACCTAACAATCCACACTCAAGTGCAATGGAGTGAATGTTCTATTGAACATTTCATCTTTTGGAGAGCTGCAAGCCCAATATCCCCCTTTAAAATGCATCTTGTTCTACAGTACCTCCTCATCACTGCTGAACAACGAGCCAGAGGGTTTTTTGAGGAGCTCTGATTGTTTTGCTTTCTCCTGGGGTGGTTTTGACTGTTGCTTCTTAGCAGGTGCAGTACCAAACAGATCCTAAAAATATTAAAGCCAAGAAAGGTAACTTTGCCTGGTACTTGGTGTGCATCAGCACTCAGGTTCCTATCAACATCAGTTGAATGTAGCTCAGCCAAGAAACAGGTTAAGGAAATATAAATACTTCCACCAAAACCTATTCAAAAGGACAACAGCTTTAGATACCATGGAGCAAATAGTTCTTAGCCATGGCGTCCACAGATGTTTAGTAGAGAAGTTACAGACCAAAAGCCTGTAGGTATTAACACTTTCAACAACTTGACAAGCTTGGATAAGAACCCAGTCCCACAATGGAATCTGCTAGCAGGACTCATACCCAGTCTCTCTAAAGTCAATTTCCCATTGCAGGCTTTCGTTTTTATTCTGTACCTTCTGTTTCAGCTGGGGATTTCTGATTTGCAATGTGATTAAGAACTACGTCTACCAGGCTTTTAACCCTAGGATCTGAAAGGGATATTTTAAAGACCACACTCCCACTTTGAAAGAGAGGTTCTCTGACTGCAGCTTGCACATACGCTTTCCATCATTGTTTATTTTGCACTGTCAATTATTTTCTGTCCTCACATTGGTCACAGCCCTTGTCTCATCTACAGTAGCTGGCTTTGTAGCTGTAAATCACAAGTGCAAACAGGATTCAGGGCTTGTCTACACTACCACTGAAGGCCATGAAAATAATTTCATTCAAGGATGTGGAAAAGCCACCCCCCTGAGCGACGCAAGTCACATTGACTTAAAGCAGTGTCTAAACCACTCTCCCACCGACATAGCTTCCACCTCTCACTGAGGTGGAGTAATTATGCTGACAGGAGAGCGTTCTCCCATGGGCACAGCGCGTCTTCAGCAATGCACTACAGCTGCACTGATGTAGCATGGTAGTGTAGATTAGCCCTCAGGCACGTTAGACACCATGTCATCTTAGCCTTGTCATGCTAAAAGTGGTAGATCTGAGTGGGTGGTGAATTATGGCTATATGAAGTTTGCTTGGGTAGACAAGGTCAGTGAAGAGGACAGCAAGAAGGTGGTGTAAGATGGCAAGCATTACAATCAATAAGATCACATGGATACTCAGTTTAGGCATGTGCAAATCTTCCCGATTAGGATACTGTAACCCTCTGTCTATGGCAGAGATTTAGTATTTTCATTTCACAGAGCCTCATGAGATGGGACGTTTTTCTGACAGTCAAAAGATGTATTCATACTTATTATCAGAGAAAGAAAGAAACTACCCCCAGATCATTACCAGCTGATCCCCATCACCTCTCCGACTCTGGCCTCAGAGGAAATTTCTCCATCAAAGGGGACAGATATACTACTATATGTTGACCAGCTCATTACTGCAGTTCAAGTCTTCCCAGCCACAACTCATTGCTCAGCAGCTCTGCTGTAGCCTAGCAAACTGATACAAACAGCTGTCATCTCTGCAGACTAGGGATGGAGGAGGGACTCTTTTCAACAAGACAAGCAAGCAAAAAGACAAAGCATTGTTGCATCTGGGAAGCAAACCAGGATCCTGACCTGCAACAGTAGTGTGGCCTACTGCACACGTAAAAAGACACCTGGTGAACTCGGTACTTGTCCATGTGCAAGACTCTTATGAAGCGGGATCAAAACAGAATCCCTTAAAAGTTTTTGCAGTTGAACTCTGATTCCTGGTTAGAAACTTTGCAAAAACCCAAAATTAGGAATGTCCAGTAGAATGGCTTGCTAAGCAATGGGAACTTCTGCTAACAGTCCCAGATGGGAAGAGCTGGGAACTGGAGGCAGGGTGCTCTCAGAGGATGGCTCTGGAATTTGCATAAGTCACAGGCCTCCACAATCTGTTGACACCTCATCGCAGTCAGGTGATGATCATGGGGCAGGCTAGTTTACTCTGGGGACTGGGTGTCCAAAGATGGATTGCAAGCTCTTGAAAAGCAGAGGTGATGCTTCCCTGTGTGTTTGTACAGCACCTAGGATAGGGGCTTTTGGGCAGTACCACAAGGCACACTAAATTAAGAATACTGTGAACCTGTCCTTAGTTATTACCCACTTAACAGCTTTACCTTACTCACAGAGCCCAGAGAGTGGGCTACAAAAAAAGTGCAGCCAGTGCTGGGGAGGCACTTACCTCTTCATCCTCATAGTCAAAGAAGGAGAGTGGGGTTTTTGTGGCTGACTTGCTGGGTGGTAGAGATGTGCTCTTTGACTTCCCCGTTTGACTTGATGAAAACAAGTCCTGTTAGAACCAAACACAGTCACTTAGCAAGACAGTTTGAGATGAGAGAAACAGGATTTAAGAACTTGGAAAAACAATATGCACTTTGCATTTATTCAAAAAGAGAGACTGTTTGGTGTGCTACTGAAGAGGAGTAAGATGGCTGATTCTCACCACACTGAAACCAGAGGCCCACACTTTCACAGAAAAGGTCACTGATTTTGGGGCCCTACTGAATATACCTCCAGCCCATTCAGAAATATTGAGTGCATGCAACTTCTCCTGGGAACTCTCTGAAGCAGTTGCCAACTTTTACATGGTAAATAAGCACCCTTACTTTCACAATAAGCCAAAAATCAAGCTAATCTCATTTCAAAACAAGGCCAAAACAAGCCAATCTCTAAGAAACCCAACACTCAATGTGATTAGATCCCTCTGGCACGCAGTCTGGGCCTGCTGTGGGACCGCTGTGCATCCCGACTCTCTCTCGCCGCTGCTTGCCAGGAGCCGATCAAAAACAAAAACAAAAAAGAAGCAACAAGCTACAAGCCAAAAAACTAGCCAGCAAGCAGCCCACAAGCCAATTAAGCCAAAAAACAAGCCCAATTTCTGCTTTTTGTCACGGGATTGGCATGTCTGCTGTGAAGGCTCCAGGTCAGGAAGCAAGACGACAGGGACTGAAGAGCTCACATGACCCCTGTACATACTGAAGCAAATCCAAGGGTTGGATGCTCTCTCCTGCCTTTATACTTCCTTTAGCCTTCCATCTCACACTGCCGTGTGTGTGCAAAATAGAATTTTTAGAATTGGTGGAAAATGCTGGGAGAGGGACACTGCTCCTGCTGGAGAGTGTTTTTAGGGGGAACCACATACCAGAGATCCCATTCCTTGGAGATGAGCAACGATTTGAGACATCTCTCAACAGGAATGGGTTTTAGGTAACATGGCAGTAGAAATGCAGTCATGTTACGGTCCAGACCCCTTAGAATTCCATTTAGATCTAAGAGTATTTAGCACTTACTTCAGAATCTTCTTCATCAGAGAATAGGCCTCTTTGGTTTTTGGGAAGTATGTCAGATAAAGACTTGGAGTCCTCAGTGGAAGACGGCTGACTCTTCAAAACAAGAACACATCAGCAACTATTTAAATCAATGCAAACAGCACACTTTACATTCTTCTTTGGTAGCTCTGCTGGTAGCTGGCCTGCTAAGTGTCCCAACTGTTGAAAAAGGACGGCTAAAACCTAGGAAATTCTGATCCAAACACTAGAGAATCCAACACCCACGTAGTTTTGAAGACAGATCTTTCTGCAGAGCATCAGCTGCATGAGGACGATTTTAAGTGTTGGCCATAGATTTTTTTTTTTTGCATATAACTCCCATTGACTTCAACAAGAGGCACTTACAGGGATTCCATGGCACTGCTTGGCTATATTTTCCTGGATAAGCCCCTGTAGCGACAATAGAGATGAACTAGCCAATGGGAGAGTACTATAACCCTAAGTTAATAAGTACATCTCTACCCCAATATAATGTGGTCTGATATAAAGCAAATTCAGATATACCTTGGTAAAGCGGCGCTCCGGGGGACTGGGCTACTTTACATCGTTATAGCCGAATTCATGTTACCATAAGCGGCTCCTCTGCATGGCCCCAATCCCCGTTACTTGCTGCGGCCCTGCCCCGGGCCCCCTGCCCCAAGCTCACCTCCGTTCCACCTCCTCCCACGCACCGCAGCTCTGCTTCTCCCCACTCTTTCCCAGGCTTGCCGTGCCAATCAGCTGTTTTGCACGGCAAGCCTGGGAGGGAGGAGAAGCGGAGCTGAGTGGCATGCTTGTGGGAGGCGGCAGCGGAGCAGAGGTGAGCTGGGGCAGAAGGCAGTTCCTCTGCACCCCCCCGTTACTTGCTGTGGCCCCCCTGCCCCAGCTCACCTCTGTCTCTGCCTCCTCCCATGAGCGCGTCACTCAGCTCCGCTTCTCCTCCCTCCCAGGCTTGCCACGCAAAACAGCTGATTGGCGCGACAAGCCTGCAAGGGAGGGAGGGAAGTGGAGCTGGTGCTGTAGCATGCTCATGGGAAGAGATGGAGCGGAGGTGAGCTGGGGCGGGTGGGGGCCCAGGGAGGGCAGCAAGTAACGAGGGGGGGCACAGAGGAACCGCTTCCCACTCCAGCTCATCTCCGCCTCCTCCCCGAGCGCGCTACCGCCGCTCTGCTCCCCGCTCCCCCCCTTCCAGGCTCGCCAGGCCAAACAGCTGATTGGCGTGGCAAGCCTGATTGGGGGGGGGGGGGCGAGAGGGGAAGAAGCTGGAGCAGTAAAAGTGATTCCTCTCCCTACCCCGATGTAACGTGGTCTCACCTACAATACAGTGAGATCTTTTGGCTCCCGAGGATCGCATTATATTGGGGTAGAGGTGTACCAAGTATGAAACATTTCACCAGAAGTTTACCCTTTTAAATAAACATTTAAGTCAAATCCTGCTAAATTTCTAAACAAAACATTGTTTAGAAACAAAAACAAAAAACAAAAACAAAAAAATGTTGAAATGAACCATTTTGACTTTTGAAAATTTATTTAAAAAAGTATTAGCCAAGCTTGACCCGAATTCATGAATTGCTTCCGTCAACCTGAAACTGCACTTTTCAGCAAATAAACTAGTTGGCCAGGAAATTCCTCCCAGCTCTACTTCACAGCCAGTTTCTGCCAGCTGCTACAGAGCAAGAAGAGGAACAAGAGAGGCACATAACAGAGACAATCAACTCCAGCCTTAGTAAGGCTCCCAGAGACCAACCTTGCAGCACAGGAAACCTCTGGCAGGAATTCCAGAATGACAAAGAGCTGCAGAAGGCATACAGGCAACCCCCAGAGCTGGCTGGGGAGGAATCTGGAAACTAGGCATCACATTCATAGAGATAAAACATATTCCTGTTATTCTGTGGGATAGACTCTAGCAGAGTTAGAGCCAGAGTGGCCTAACTATTCCTCTAAGCTTAGTTCTTTGTGCACAATGGAAAAATCCACTTCTAACGTTACCTTTTTCCCTCCCATGGATTCTTTACGCACTTCAGCTGCCTTACTGACAGCTGCAGGAACTTCAGCCTTTTTCTTGAATAAGTCACCATCATCGTCAAAGAAATCAGCAGTGGATTTGACTTTGTTCAAAAAAAAAAAAAAATACACATTTATATTGGGGAATGCTTTCTGTTGGAAGAGACCAGCTACCACTGAGAGGTTGTGACATTCTAGAAGGAGTACAGTCTTTTCTGTAGAGAGCAGAATGACAGCAATGAGCAACAGAAGTCTTTTTTTGATGGGGGTGGGTGGGTTGGTTGGGCTAGCTCACCAGGTGAAGAGTTAGTTGGGTACAAAGGTCATTAGCCAAAACGTCAATGGGTGCTGCAATTCTCCATCCTCCCCACACACCCTGAATGTGCACGCCCATCTAGACACACACAGCTCTTCTGAACTAAAACTAGATATCGCCCAACACTAAAAAGCCTCCCAGAAAAAAAAAACCAAAACCCTTAGGAAGAGTGAATGGCCAACAGCTGCCAAGAAAGATCAGACACATCACTGATGGAATGTTCAGAGGAATCAGATACAGATAAGACAGTGGAATAGCAGAGGCGGAAACACCACCAGGTGCCGGGGGGGGCAGTGTATTTCATGACCCGCAGGTTCCCACTGGCCCTAGTTTCTATGACCTTTTATAGTTTTCCGAACACACTTTACCCGATTTCAAATGTTTGTTAGTTGGTTCCACAAAAAAGTCGTCGTCGTCAAACAGACTGACTTTCCCAGGCTGTTTTGGGCCTTTGTCTGTGCTCTGCTCCATGGGCATCTTGTTTTCTTTCTCCATGAGAACAGAGGTGGAACTAAACACGTCATTCCCACCTGCAAGTCAGAATATTCAATAACGTGACTGAGCTCTTAAACTTTGTAGTCAGTGTTATTTAGCCAGTGATTTTTGAACAGTGATTAAATTCATAGAAGTCACGATCTACTTGCACAATTCCTGAATAGGAAGAGAGGACTAAATTTATCACCTCAGCTGCTTGCAACAGACAGTCTAGCCAGCTCCAGTACTGACAAAGTGTGCACTTGCCCCAGAAGAGCAAGATGGCATCTGACCTAACCCTGTGCCAAAGCCATCCCTGGTGCATTAGTGAAAAGGTATGAGGGAATTCTGAGCTCATCTAGCCAGTCTTAGAACTAGCCAATATGGCCTGATATAGGAAGAAATATATCCAATATATAAAAATATAAGACTTTGGTGCAAACATGTTACCTCAGTTTGCTTTTGTTACTACACTTAAAAATGTGCAATATGCTGTGCAGTTCAAAACTAAAGATACTTCCAGAAGCTCTTCCCCACACAGAGCAGCTTCCTGAGAGAAACTAAGGGGGGCAGGGAGTTCTGTAACTATTTCTTCTCTTTTTGATCATGGGGGAAACAACAATTTTAATCACCTCCTTCAAAACAAACTTAACATGCTAGCATGAAGAAATGGCACAATACTGTAAAGATCTAGCCAATTTTTTAAATGCAGCTCAGACTACTGTTTGAAAGAGGAATAGGACTGAACTGTATCCATGCAATATCCGCCTTTATGCATTCAGTATATGAATCACTCATAGAAATAGACTCTTAAAAATAAAGCTATCCAAGATTATGCTAGTTTAGAAATGATAATTCCAACTTCACTGATATTCATGCTTTCTAGAATGCCCCCCACAGAAGCTTTATAATTGCACAGAACACAGTGAAATTCAGGCCTAGCATGTTCACAATTCATATGTTTGATTCTGAACATCCAATAGCAGTGTTGCATTTTGATCATTTTTTTCTTTAAAACCAGTGTACAGTAAAAGCTGTGTTATCCAACATATTGGGGAAATGGGGGGGTGCGGGTAAGCAAAAAAATTCCAGTCAATTAAGACGGAGTGAGTGAGTTGAGGGGAAGGGGGGGCACACACGGGGCACGGCAGGTGGTGCAGGGTGCCGAATCCAGGCAGCCCTCACCTCATGCGCCTCCCTGCAAGCTGCAACATGTCCCTGCTGCTCCTTGGCAGGTGTGTGGCTAGGCAGCTCTGTGCGCTGCACCACCCGCACAACTCCCATTGGCCATGGTTCCCAGCCAATGGGAGCTGCGGAGCCAACACTTGGGGCAGCATGCAGAGCCACTAGCCATGCCTCCACCTAGGAGCAGCAGGGACATGTTGCCGCTTCCGGAGAGCCATGCGGAGCCACGTAGGGAGCCTGCCGGCCTCGCACCAACTGGACTTTCAATAAAAATAAGAAATGTCAGCTTTATAGAGCTTTCTGGTTGGTAGAGTGCTGGATAACAGCCTTTGTCGTGTGTTTTAAAGCAAGAGATCTGTTCCCTGCATGAAGCAGGTCACTGTCAGTTGAACCATACCTGGGAAAAGAGAGACTGCGCCTGCAGGAACTTTCCGTAAAGCCTTTGTTGATGGCTCTGAAATTATGGGAAGTACAAGACAATCACTTATAGATGCAAACATTTTGTACAATTAACGCCCCAAACACTGCAGTATAAGAAACATGACAATTGTACTGAGCTCTCTCGTTTCTGTTCAGGAGCCCAAATGTCTTCAAATCAATGTGCTTTCGACACATTCTCTGAATTTCTTTGGTGGTTTTTCCTCAACAAAGTGAATGCAGATGTTCCTTCCATGCTGCAAAACATGCCCATGAAACTAAAAAGCCATGAATAAAAAGAATTCCAAGAGCTTGTGTCCACGTTATACATCATTTAAAAATCCCCTCTGTGCCCCCAAAACAATGGCTATCACTTAGGAGCCTAAGGTGCATTTGAAAATTTAGCCTTTGGAGAAAGATGACTTCAGTAGGAGCAGCTGGGCACACAGCACTTTTCAGAGTCAGAGGGATCATTTTTGAATTTAGAAGCTTAAATTTAGGTATAAACGTTTTCAAAAAGACATTTGGTCATATACAGCCCCTGCTGCAAATTACTTCATACTGAAAAGCATTTGACTGCATCAAGCCCCTAGTGGGAATGCCTCCCATCCAGCAACCTGATGGGGGCCATAAACTATAAAAAGTTACGGTGGAGAAACATCTAGCTTTTTAAAATAAAAAAAAAATGTGAATATTTCCCCACTGAGAACAGAAAACCATATATTCTGTTGAGAATTTAGCACAGTTAACCACTAGCTTCTTTTCTAGCTTATTAGTTTGCTATTTATCTAGTTTGGTTCAGATCACCCTTTGAGAGAGACAATTACCAACCACAGAGAATCTAGACACCTATAGCGCAGCTGGAGACGTGTGCTACTTGTACAAATCAGTTCTTACCATCATTTATTGGGGCTCGCAGCTCTTTTTCTTTCGAGTCTTCCCCTCTTGGTGCTTCAGCAAAAAGATCGCTCTGATTGAAGACAAAGACGTACAACAGAAGAGAGCATGAGAACTTGATCCACTGATTGCAAAGATACAGATTTGGGACAACAGACAATGGAGAAGAAGTTGAAATGTGTGTATTTCTGCATGTTTCCATTTTTGTTCTGGGTTAGGAAAAATTCTACCCCTGTGCTTCACTTCCTGCTCTAAGGGCTTGGCCACTCAAACTTGCAATAATTTAGTTAAGCCAGTGTAAACTTTTATGGACACTTATTTTAGTATAAGAGTAGCTTTATTCAGTTTAAATTAAACCTGGTCCCAACCAATTTACACTATACCAATAAAGAGCCACTCCTATACCAACGTATACATCCACACAGGCTTGCAATGGTTTTAACAGTAGAACCTGAGAGTTACGAACATCTTGGAAATGGAGGTTGTAAATCTGAAATGTTTGTAATTTTGAACAAAGTGTTGTGATTCTTTCAAAACTTTACAATCAAACTTTGACTTAATACAGCTTTGAAACTTTACTCTGCAGAAGAAAAATGCTGCATGTAACCATCTTAATTTAAATGAAACAAGCACAGAAACAGTTTCTTTACCTTGTCAAGTTTTTTTTTTTTAAACTTTCCCTTTTTAGTAATTTACATTTAACAGTACTATACTCGCTTTTTTTTTTAGGGGGGGCATGTCTCTGCTGCTGCCTGATTGCATACTTGTGGTTCCAACCTACTCACAATTCTTTTCAGCCTGACTTGTGATTTGTTTGTTTGGGTTGGCAGTAGTGGACTTTCCTCAGTCAGAGCTGTCTGTCTAGTATAGGGGTAGGAAACCTATGGCACGGCAGGCGAGCTGATTTTCAGTGGCACTCACACTGCCCGGGTCCTGGATACCGATCCAGGGGGCCCTGCATTTTAAATTTAATTTTAAATCAAGCTTCTTAAACATTTTAAAAACTTTATTTACTTTACATACAATAGCTTAGTTATATATTATAGACTTATAGAAAGACCTTCTATAAAAAGGTTAAAATTTATTCCTGGCACATGAAATCTTCAATCAGAATGCATAAATGAAGACTCGGCACACCACTTCTGAAAGGTTGCTGACCCCCTGCTTTAGGTTATCCCTATGCAGCTTTTTCACACAGACATGCCGTAAGAGGGACCGGTGCAAGATAGGAGCATAGCATGAATCTCTTGAGTTTCAGACCAGGACAAAAGGAAGTGTTAACATCACTGGTCATAGTATGCAGTGTGACAGATGTAGATTATTGGCATTTAAAGACCATGTGAAACCCCCTGCTCCCCAAAAGTACATGTGACAATTCAAAAGAACAGCTGACTACTACAAATCCCTTTCACATCTACATATGGTTCCCTTGGCTAGAGACATGCCAAACCCACATAGCTCCGGCTAGATTACCAGAAGCTAGGACAGTGACTGCATGGAACTAGGTTCATTCTTACACATGTTTAGCTGAAGAGAACTTGAAATTGTGCTCCTCAAACAGTAAACACAGGTTCCAATTGCCCTATGCTGATCACTCAAACGAGAACTTTGAAAATCTCACCCTAGGTACCCAAGGATCCTAAGAGCTGGGCATCACTGTAACTCAGAAGGTGTCGAGAATCCAACTCTCCTTGGCACCCCCCAAAATATCCCAGCCCTAGTGTACAAGAGGGATTTGGGCACAGTGGTTTGAAAACAGGCTCGAGGAATGGGTTACCTAGGGAGGTGGTGGAATCTCCTTCCTTAGGAGGTTTTTTAGGTCAGGCTTGACAAAGCCCTGGCTGGGATGATTTAGTTGGGAATTGGTCCTGCTTTGAGCAGGGGGTTGGACTAGATGACCTCCTGAGGTCCCTTCCAACCCTGATATTCTATGATTCTGGGATTCATTTTCCTACTAAGCTTTACGGAGGATGTGTCTATATTGAAAAAGGAAACATTTAATAAAAACTATAATAAATGAGAGCTTAGTTATTTTATCCAAATCTGTGTTGATAAAACCCAAATCTACAATCCTGTAATTAAAAGAAAAATCAATTACTGCTGCTTAGAGTGGAAATATATTTTTAGTGCTTTAAAACAGATGAAGGCAGAGTTGGGGTGGGAGGATAGATATTTATAATAAAGAGGCTCCCTGTTCTGTTGAAAAATATCCAATAAGTATCAGAATCTTTCTGTGATCTCTGACACCCACTCCAGGATAAGTCTGCTCTACAAGTTGCTAGATAGCAAAGTTTTGTCCTCAGGGAACATCTGAATCATGAGTGCACTGTTAATCCATACTTCTATCTTATGTCTCATTGGTCATGACTAGTAACTCAAAAGCCTGTTTGAGAAGCCGTGCGGGTATAACCACAAAAGCCAACAGTTGCTGCTCTAAGTCAGGCAGCTGACTCTACTTCATAACACAGTTATTTTTCTTATTTACCTCCTGATTCTTATATCTTATTAGAAATACAAGTGTTTCTTTTCACAATACCAACATTTTTCTGCATAGAACTGAGGCATGTATAAATGGGGGAAGGGGGGAGAGAAGGGACAGTTTACTTACATCTCTCTGTAAATCAATTTCTCTCTCTCACACACACACACACACACACACACACACAGTTTTCAGGGCAGTGCAGGTACCCAGGAGTTGTACAATCAAAGGTTAACAGGACCAAGGGGTGAACCAAGAGTCTAAGATGAGTCAGGGAGGTTATTAAACATCAGTTTTAGGTCTACATAGCTGGCCTTCCATTAAAAAAAAAATAAATAAAAATAAATAAAAAAAAAAAATCACACAGCACTTCACAAGCTATGTATATACTGCACTGTTGCAATATGGCTACCTTTGGGGGTAGGGGTGGCAGAGCAGTTATTGACAGCATTCCTGCATGTTAATGGTGCAAAGTGAGTGAGAGGGATATTTAGCCCAAAGACCCCAGGGTCAAATCTGCTATCCTCTGAAGAGAGGCACATGATTTTCAGCATCAATGTGGACCTGCCTTTAAAAGGTCTTTACTATGCACAGGTGTTTTCAGTTAACTGCACTTTCCTTGATTTATCTACCTCAAAAAGAAGAAGGTCTGAGTCAACTCAGCTGGGAGCTGAACCTGTGAATCCAAGGACTCTATTTCCAATGTGCTTTTTGGAACGTCAAGTCATCCCCTTGTTGCTTTTTATAGAAGCTCCACTACTGGAGAAAGGGCATCATGCAGAGAGGAACAAAATGCAGAACCTCACTCAAGCATTACGTTTGTGGATCAAGCCGGAAAGATGTTGTGGCAAGTTAGAGAGTTCCTGTCTCCTCACCTTCGTACAGCATCAATTCCTTTTTTAGGGAGATATCTGTGCAGGAATTCACATGTCCCTCTACCCCACCAGTAACTAACCTCGTCATCGTCAAAGAGTCCCATCCCACCACTGAAAAGGCCACCCTTCGAACCAAATGGCGAGAAGTCCTCATCAGTCAGCTTGGGAGGTTTGAAGATGTCATCCTCATCATCTAGAAACACAGCACACGCATACTGCAAGAGAGCTGTTAACTGGGCCCATTCCTCTGCATTCTCAGGAAGGGAAACACGGAGAAGGGGCCAAATAACTACACATGCTCCATGGTAACAACCCTGTTTTGATTTTATAGATGCACACAGAACAATCAGCTTTGTCTACTCTATAGAAGTTCTGACATCACACGCGTATCACTGCTGCAACTAAGAATGAGATCTATAGCAACTGGACCACACCAAGTAAGATCATGTGTGAGCAAGGAACTTCCTCTACACCCATTTCTACTCTTGCTTGGTGCAGACATGAACACAGGCTACTTTACTGGGGGGAGGGATAGCTCAGTGGTTTGAGCATTAGCCTGCTAAGCCCAGGGTTGTGAGTTCAATTCTTAAGGAGGCCATTTAGGGATCTAGGGGGGGGAAAAAAAAAACAAACCCCACCTATCAGGGACAGTACTTGGTCCTGCTAGTGAAGGCAGGGGACTGGACTCTATGACCTTTCAAGGTCCCTTCCAGCTCTGAGATATACACATATACACACACTGCCCATAATATAAAATGAAGGATGCTAATTGATATAGTGCAGAAGTGGGATTTCTGGAATATATCACTTTATCCAGAAGATCTGACCCCCCACCCCCCAAATTTGGAAGCAGAAGTTACAGAGCAGAGGAAGAAGCCCTACCATCTGATGGAACTCTAACTTCCTTCTTTTCTTTCACAGTCTTCTTTGTTTTGATTTCTGCTGATGGGGCTTGAAGAAAAGATGAAGAGGTCATTAAAAAGAGAGTCTCTTTACTCTTGTGATTTATTACCTGAGGCCAGTATACTATAAATGCATTTTAAAACATAATAGGGTCAGAACAAGAGCCTATTTGTATATTTTTCCTACATTGCACAGCTTCCTGAAGTAACCCTGCAAACAAGTTTTATGCCCATTGTTCAACTGAACATTTTCTGAGGTTGAGGTGAATAGAAAAGCTTTTTTTTTTTAATTACAGTAGCACTTAGAAACTTCATATATCAGGGCCCCATCATGTCAGGCACATTACAGATTAAATATTTTAATTTAAAAATATTTGATGGTGGTATATGTGGAAGATTCCTCTATTTATTTTCATAAACAAGAACATTTTGCAAATTAAGCATGAAACGGATCAATCTAGTTCGACTGTTCAAGCTGAGCAAAGTAGGGGGAAAAAACAACAGGTGGTCTAAATGGTCAAGAGTAAATAAGAGGCAAAAATCTTTCACACTCGTAGTCTATGGTGGGACTAACACCAGCAGCAAGAAATGTTTCTTAGAGTACAAGTGATACTGACAGGTTAGCTTTTATTTAAAAGCCTGAATATACTAAACCAGTAGGATATTTTGTTTCTCACTCTTAGAACAGCCACAAAGGGAACAGGCTAGTGGCCAGCATTTCCCCCTAAGTCAGATTAAACAGCCAAACAGTGTGCATACACCAAGGCGCAATTTTACACCATGCAGAGAGCAGACTAGGCGAGAATCTCCTTCCTGACCTGCAGGAAAGTGGAGAAGTGATTAGCCTCTTCCTGAATGGAGGATTCTACTGATTCTCCCTACAAATTCCCACCTGACATTCATACCTACCCCTGGCCAGAACCGCTTTAGGATCCCATTGTCATATGTTGTGTTATTAGAACATCATTGTCTGCATCACTTACTTGTCTTGATTGCAAGAGGACAGATGCATGTTATTTGCTTTCATGTAAAAAGTATTCACATCTGCGAATACGTATTCACATCTGCAAATGTCATCGCACTATTACAAAGAACTCCTCAAACAGCCTCAAGATCCTAGCACTTTCCCATAGGCATGTACTAAAGAGTAGCTTACAGGACTGCTCTTCATCCTGTTTGCTAGGCACATCCCCTTTGATCCGGGCCACCAGCTCATCTGCAAACGACGTTGGTCTTTTCTTTTTCTGAGGGTGCAACAAGGAGAAGGAAGAGAATACTGTATTCCTTTCAGCAAAATCCTATTTTATGTCTCAAGGAGTGTTTGGCTCACCCCTTACTGGCAGAGATAAGAACATTTCCCAAGGGGACAGCTTAGCAGCTCAAGCAACAGGTTTGTCGTAAACACAGGTCCAGGTGCCAGCAGAATTAATCAGCCCTCCATATACCTGAGGCTAATCCACAGAGTTTCAACCCCATAATTGCATGGGATAGGAAGGGGGTTCAGATCAGACCCTTATGGAAGAGAGCTCACGTCCTAGGACTGTGTGTAAGAGGAAGGGTTTTGTCCCAACATTCTGGGCTAATCATTTCCCTTCCCCTATTGGCTGCCATGCTCCACACCAGAGATAGCACTGCTTCGATAGGGCTATATGCCGATGGTTTGCGAAGCACTTTGGAATCCTGCAGGACAGAAAATTTAAAACTTGCATAACACTATCAGGTAATTTAATGGGTCACAACAGGCAAGAACACAAGCTATTTCCCACTTGTCTTCAAAATTCTTAAAGCAGCCACCTTGTTTCTGGGCAGTCCCCGGAATAAGAGACAGACAACATTTGCATGGATGAGCGCAATAAGCTACTTTGCACAGCTTCAGAGGCTGCTCGGGAGCCAATGTGGGTCTCTGGCATCCCAAGAGGTATCATGAACAGGCAATAATGCTAGAAAGGAGCCTTAACAGTCTCTGCAACACCCCGTGCCAGAGAACTCTTAGCAATCACTGGGCTTGCTCATTTCCTCACACTGATAGTATTGCAGTTCCTTCACACCTGCAAGAGGGAATCATGCCCCATTCCCACTGGCAGCAGTTATCCCTTACCGGCCTTGTGTTTTCTTTTAAGTTCTCTTCCTCCTCTTTTTCAGAGTCACCGAAGAGGTCACACCCATCCTCCTCATCACTCACCAATGTCCTTTTCTGAGAAGCAACAACACAAGTCATTGTTGTCTGCTACAGCTAGAAAAAGAAAGGCCAGCAGACTGAACTGAATTTGCTTACAGGTACATTCAATTAGTTTTAGGGGTATGATTTTTTTGGGGGTGGGGATGACAGGGAAGAAAATGTCCTAAGCCCCAAGTTATGTTGCATATTCTCCTTGGCTCAGCACTAACAGACAATTCTGACGAAAGAGAAGAGAGATGATGAGGAATCTGATCATTAGGACAGTATCCTCACCATTACACATACACCCCTCCCACCTCTGTTTCTACCTTCCAGCTTCCCTTCTGCCCCATCTACATTGCCTTTTCTGTTTTATCTGAGACATTGTACATTTCTGAAGGTTTGGACTTTAACTTCAAGTGGGCTTTACTTCTTTTTTTAAAGCATTCACCCACACCCTATCCCACCCTCAAGCCAAGGACCATCGGGCCCAAAAACATGCTGAGCACACAAACAAGATATCTGAAAGATGACATGATTCACGTTTTAACCTAGCCTTTGATCTCCTCTCCCTTGAATCTCCACTGTCTACAGCACATAGATCCTTCTGGCCTGAGAATCAATGTGACTAATGTGATCATCTAGTTTGGCCTGTAGAACGCAGCCAAAGAAAAGCACCCAATCTTGATTTAAAAAATCAGACAGCCTTCTGTTCCATTCCACAATACTTGCCCTTATTGGCTTTTGGTTGTCCTCACTTGGGTTTCCAAATTCATCATCCGATTCCTAGAATGCAAAAGCAATTTGATACACAAACACATAACATGACTGTGTGCATTGTCTAAGTTAGAATGCTTTAAAATTCCATGTCCGCAGCAGTTCTGACCACCAAAACAGCCTACTGCACCTATTCGGCTTGCTTTCTGTCACTGAACCCAGCAGTCTAGTAACTAGTCACTACAGACCATGACTGATGCACAAGAGTTTTTAAAGCTTTGTTTTCAGAAAGGTGTTCAACATTTTAATAGGAGTTTTAGTCTGGCTCAAAAGGAAAGCACAAGTCTTACAAAATGCAGAAAGCAAAAGACTTTTCAGGAGCAGTGGAGAGCACGCGTCCACTAATTAGCACACAGCTGGTGCATGTAATGTACACATTACAGACATAGCTTGTCAGATGCAAAAAAGACTGATACACTAAGTGTATAAAACCACAAGTTATGGTTCACCATAATCAGTGGAGCCAAGCAGGTTTACAGAGTAAGCAGTGAATGGGGTTTCTGTTGTTCATCTTCTGTCACCATACTGGATCATTGCATATATCTGCAGCACGTGGGCAGCCACAGGAAAATCTAATTTCAACAATAATTGGCTGAAATATTTTCAGTCTAATCAAATATGCATTGCTCAATACAGGCAGCAAAAGTAGAATTAGTGTCTCTTTATTGCTCTACTGAAAAGATTTTGTTTGAGGAAAAATTACCACACAAGAACAGCAATGTGAAATATTTGTATCACAGTTAAAATATACAATTTAAAAGAGATTTAACCCTTTAGTGATGTTGAGTGGAAAATATTCTAAATAATGAGGCCATCATATAATCAAGAAGCCCAAGTGTTTATGCAAAAAATTATTTGTATCATCATAGCACCTAGGAGCTCCAGTCATGGCCCAGAACCCCACTATGCCAGGCAATGTACAAACAGAACAAAAATAGCTCCTGTCCCAACAAGCTTAAACAGCCAGTTACCTTCCCCTCTTACCTCTTCATCTTTTTCTTCACTGTCAATTACACTCCCACGATCACTGTCTACTGACCCTTCTGTTCAAAAATGACAAACAGAAAAGAGAGCTCAGTTCAGACAGCACAGTGATACATGCAGCTATCCAGCCTTCAGAACACAGACATCTAGCCTACAGCATCGTAAATGGAGAATTAAACACTGTGTAAAGAGATTGGTTTGAAAAGCACAGGTTATGATAATTCCCCCATTCCATGCACAGAAGCGTCAGATCTCGTAAGCACTGAGCACTCAGTCACATTAAGCTTGGCCAGTTCACTATTACATTTAGCTCTTAGCAGGTACCCGATATGGTGCATGCATGCCCCCCTTAGTGCACCTGTCATCAAAATCACCAACACACAACATAATCAGAGCCATTCACTTCAACGTGAGCCATAAGCAATAAGCCAGGAACTAATTACCAACAAACAAGACCATCGCCCGCACAAACCTTCACTAGAGAAATCCCCCAGCCCAACATCATCGCGTTCCATGAACAGCTGGGAGCCAATTAAATAAGGTAAAGGCCGATCAATATAGAGATCCTGTAAAGAGACAAAGAGGGTTGGGTTTTTGTTTACACCTCTATACCACAGAGAAGACACTTTACAGTTCCTATTTCAAAACAATACCACACCGTTTTTTTAAAAAACTTAACACTGTGCAGACTATTAGTCACTATATTTTATTCCCCAAATGGTTTTAGGTTCCAAATCAGGTGTTGAATAATGCTCATGAAGACTGGACGAACAGAAGTATTAGGTTGGAGTCCTGGGTCCAGGATTGACAGTTAGGACTGTTATTTGTTGGTCCAATGGAGATCGTGGTCTGTATCAATTAAACTGTCTCCGAACCGCATAAAGGGACAAAAAAGAGTTCACATTCATTAAGACCCCCTCCCCACACAAAAATTGAACATGCCCCTTCCCAAACCCATCAATATGAACTACCCCCTTGTACTTCAACATGCACCAGAAAACCCACAGAAAAGGGCACAGGGCCTTTTTCAACACACTCTTCACAAAAACTACTATCTGGTTGGCTCTAAGACACAGGAGCTAGCTACCCAAATCCAGATAGCTCAGCAAGGGGCGCTGCTGCCCACCACTTCAGCCCCAATCAACGGGCCTAATTCTGATGCAACTTGTATCAGTTTTACACCAGCATAACCAACTTGGCTGGTATTGCTCCCCACTTACACTGGTATACAAGACTCAAGCCCAATGCTCCTCATAAAGGCAGGTTTCTTTACCTTTGGCTCCAGTATTAGTTCTACCCTTTCATTAGTTTCTTCCTCTTCAGAATCTGAATCGCCTGCTTTGATGTCCAGCTTCTCAAATGCACTGTCCAGCACTTGCAACCCATAGTTCACCGCTTCCTGGATTTTAGGAATCAAATCTGCTTCTTTTTGTTCCCGGGTTTTCTCCTTTAAATAATAGAAACACCGTATTAGTATTTCGTTTTAGTCAAAGTCATTTTCACTGTCAAACGTAATTGTAGGAGGTTAGCTCCAAATCAGCATAATGAGTCCACTCTCAATACAGCTACCTTCAGATCTCCTGGTGGGATAGAGGTATGGTTTCCACCTCTGATGGTAGAGGTCATGGGTTCAACTATGCCATAGCAGTGAGACTGAAAATTGCTGTCTCTCAACAGAGCTATTTCACTATAGTTAAAATGACAAAGTCCCCTAGGTAAGCTTCAAATGGATAGAATTGAATACATCTGTTCATCGGAAATTAAATTCCATTTTACCAAACCCAAAATACAATAGATATTTTAGTTTCCAAGTGCATTTAATTACCAAATGAAGAAAAGACTTCCCGGCTTTGCACCATTACAGGATTCCAGACACAATCCTGTTTCTAGTCACAACTCCAGGATCTGGGAAGAGTATTTAGCCCGCTGCCCCTTTTGCTACAATTACGTGTTGCACTTAGAAAACTAGAATTTAAGCTTGGCTATTGGACACAAGATACTGGGCTAGAAGTTACAATACACCAGTCATCCTCAAGAGTGCTCCTGAGTTCTTAGGGTTGTGAGACTCAAGTCACCCAACAGGTGGACTTGCAAGAGTAAACAAAATTCAGCATCTAAGTTGCAAGTGCTTGAGAGTAAAAAAACAAAAATAAAAAAAAAACCCAAAACTTGTGTCTACTTCTGTGTTTTCCACAGCTCCAAACACACTGTCATCACTCGTAATATAAGTAATCTAACCTGTTCTGCTTTGTCTCCTGCTTCAGTTTTGGGAATAGGTTCTTCCACTTCTTCATCATATACTCTCTATGGATTCAAGAGAATTGATTCAAATTAATATAACATTCTGCTGTAAGTGGTGAAAAAACAGGTACTGTCCATGAGGTATAGAAAAATTCATTAACATATTGACTCTCTAGTCCCACTACATTCCCATGAAACAGAAACAATATGATCATTTGTATCAGAGATTCAGCATGATGCTATTTTAGAACAGTAATGCATTTATTTAAAAACAACATGTATTAATTTAGCATTAGAAGATTGGGCATTTTTTCTACAGTTTAATAGAAACTATTTTGTACTTCTTTAGTACCTTTCATAGGAGAATTGCAAAACAATTTTATGAATAGGATTGGGCGTTTGTTCTAAAAATAACTGGTCAATTGACAGATCAAATATCACAAATGGTTAAATATTTTAAAGTACAAATTTATTAGAACAGTAACAAATGAAAAGAGAGTTACCTTTTCCATAACTGGCGTTCTTCAAGATGTGTTGCTCATGTCTATTCCACAGTAGATGTGTGTGCTCGTCATGTGCACCGGTGCCGGAAGTTTTTCCCCTAGCAGTACCCATAGGGGAGCGCCTCAGTGACCCCTAGAGTGGTGACTCCATGGCATGGTATAAGGGGCACTGCACGTGCCCCCCCCCACCTCAGTTCCTTCTTGCCAGACAACTCCAACAGAGGGGAAGGAGGGCAGGATGTGGAATAGGCATGAGCAACACATCTCGAAGAACACCAGTTACAGAAAAGGTAACTGTCTTTTCTTCTTCGAGCGATTGCTCATGTGTATTCCACAATAGGTGATTCCAAGCTATATCTGTTGGAGATGGGTAGTTCACAAATTCGAGACAGAGCACAGCCCTGCTGAACCCGGCATTCTCCCTGGTTTGGGAGACGATCGCATAATGCGAGGTGAAAATGTGAACCGAAGACCATGTAGCAGCCCTACAAATGTCCTGGATGGGGACATGGGCCAAAAAGGAAGCCAAGGCCTGCACTTGAGTCAAGTAAGCCTTCACAATTGGTGGCGGAGGGATTCCTACCACGTCATAACAGGTATGGTTGTGCAAGGTGATCCAGTTGGAGAGCCACTGAGTGGAGATTGGCCGACCTCTCATGCACTCGGCCACGGCGATGAACAGTTGCAAAGACTTTCTGAATGGCTTAGTCCGTTCCAGATAGAAAGCCAGAGCCCATCTCACATCCAGCGTGTGGAGGTGGCGCTCCTCACTGGAAGCATGGGGCTTGGGGCAAAGGACCAGCAGAAAAATGTCCTGACCCATGTGATAGGCAGAGACCACCTTCATGAGGAACCAAGGGTGTGGGTGGAGCTGGACCATATTTTTATGAAACACTGTGTATGGGAGATCGGAAGTCAGGGCTCGGAGTTCTGAGACCCATCTTGCCGACGCGATTGCAACCAGGAAGGCCACCTTCCACAAGAGGTGTGACCAGGAGCATGTGGCTAGCAGCTCAAACAGGGGCCCCCGTTAGATGGGCCAACACCAGGTTTAGGCCCCACTGTGGGACCGGAGGCCTAACATACAGGAAAAGATGATCCAAGCCCTTAAGGAATCAGCCAGTCATAGCATGGGAGAATACCGTATGACCCAGCACCAATGGACGGAAGGCTGATTTGACTGACGAGGGCACCAGGCCCTGGGCTCTAAGGTGAAGGAGGTACTCCAAAATAAGGTGGATCGAGCTGGCCACCAGGGAAATGCCCCACTCATCCACCCATCTGGAAAACCGAGACCACTTTGCCAAGTAGGAACAGCGTGTGGAGGGCCACCTACTTTTTAGGAAGACGCGCTGAACTCCTTCCGAGCATGTCCCTTCCTCCCTACCTAACCATTGAGCAGCCATGCTGCGAAGTGGAGTGCTTCTAGGTTGGGGTGGAGGCAGCAGCCCTGGGAGAGCAGGTCCGGGCAGGATGGCAACAGCCATGACAGGGTAACTGCCAGGCCTGTGAGGGTCCCATAGCAGCCATACCGGGGCAATCAGAAGGACCCAGGCCTTGTCCGACTTTATCTTTTCCAGGACCTTGCCAATCAGCAGGAACAGGGTAAAGGCATAGAGAAACTGGCTTGACCAGGACAGGAGGAAGGCATCAGCGATAGTGCCCCATCCAAGCCCCTCCCCCGGAGCAGAGCCGGAGACAGTGATGGTTCTGCTGAGCTGTGAACAGGTCCACCTGGAGAGTTCCCCACACTTGGAAAAGTCTGTGCACCATCTCTGGGTGGAGGGACCACTCATGCTGAGAGAAGAAGTCTCTGCTCAAGCGATCCACCTGCGCATTCTGGGCACCCGGTAGATGGAAGGCCTGTAGGAAGATGTCGTGGGCTATACAAAAGTCCCACAGCTTGAGGGCTTTGCAGCAGAGGATCAGGCCCCACCTCGCCTGCTGATATAGAACATCAAGGCCATGTTGTCAGTGAGGACTCTGACCACGCAGCCCTCCAGGTGCGAGCGGAAGGCCATGCACACCAGTCTTACCACCCTTAGCTCCTTGATGTTTATGTGCAGGGTCAGATCCTGAGCCGACCACAGATTTTGGGTCTGAACGTTCACCACATGGACCCCCGACATCCCAGGTCCTATGCGATGGACACTAGTTCCAGCGACAGGGCTCTACCCCTGAAAGGAACCCCCTGGAGCATGTTTCTTGGGGAGGACCACAACCGAAGGGAAGTGATCACTGGCTCAGGCACCATGAGGACTTTGTCCATCCTGTCTCTGACCTGGGAGAACTCTGAGGCCAACCAGAGCTGGAGGGGCTTCATCTCGAGTCTGGTGTGACAGACCACATCTGTGCACACCGACATGTGACCCAAGAGCTGGAGGCACACTCTTGCTGTTGTCACCGGAAACCTTGTGACCACATCGATGAGCCCCTTCATGGTCTCGAACCTGTCCGGTGGGAGGGAGGCTCTGGCCAATGAGGCATCCTGGACCGCCCCAATAAACTCTATGCGGTGTACCAGGACTAACGTAGACTTGGTGTTGTCTACCAACAGGCCCAAAGTGATGCACATGGACAGAAGGAGCACCACGTGATCCTGCACCTGCAACCAGGAGCTCTCTTTGACCAACCAGTCATCCAGACAGGGGAAGATCTGGACCCCCTGGCGCCTGAGGTAGGTCGCCACCACCAACATATATTTCGTGAATACCCTGGGGGAAGTGGACAGGCGAAACAGGAGGACCGTAAATTGCTAGTGTTCCTGCCTCACCGTGAAATGGAGGAAGCGTCTGTGCCCCTCGAATATATGAATGTGGAAGTATGTGTCCTGCAAATCGAGGGCAGCGTACCAGTCCCCGGGATCCAGGGAGAGGATTATGGAGGCAAGGGAGACCATGCGGAACTTGAACTTCACCACGTACTGGTTCAGGCCTCGCAGGTCCAAGTGGGCCTGATCCCGCCTTTGGCCTTCAGGATAAGGAAACAGCGTGAGTAGTACCCCCTGCCTTTGAACTCCCCCGGTACAGTTTCCACCACCTCTAGGCCCAGGAGCCACCCCACCTCCTGCTGGAGCAGAGCATTGTGTGAGGAGTCCCTCAGAGACGATGGGACGGGGTGGTTGGGTGAGGAGGAAGTAAACTGGAGGGTGTAGCCCTGGGAGATGGTGTTGAGGACCCATCCGTCTGAGGTCAGCCACAACCACTCTGGGAGGAAAGCACACAACCAATTAGAGAAGGGAAGCTTTAAGGAGGGTGGATCCCTGATGAGAACTAGCAGCGTGCCCCGGGGCATTCCGTCAAAACTACCTCTTCCCTTTGCTTACTCTTGGAGGACCCAGGCTGGGGGGCAGACCGAGATTGCCTCTGTGGGCACCTCTGATAGTCCCGCAACTTCTTATAAGAGGTCTCGTATTTTGACTGGGTGGCCTGAGCGCGAGTTTGCTGCGGCTTGAACTTAGGTTTAGCTGGAGCCGGAACACAGAGACCCAGAGTCTGGAAAGTTGTGTGGGACTCTTTCAGGTCATGAAGCTTTGTATCTGTTTGTTCTGCAAACAGAGCTTTGCTGTCAAACAGACAGTCCTGCAGGAAGGTCTGCGCCTCTGTGGACAGCCCAGAGAGCAGGAGCCATGACACCCTTCTTCTGGACACTGTGGAGGCCATGGACGGTGCGGCAATATCTACTGCATCCAAAGCTGCCTGCAGGGTTGCCCTGGCAACTGCTGTGCCCTGCTCCACCAGAGCTTTGAACTCCTTCCTGTTGCGCTCCTGGAGGGAGTCATCGAACTTGGGCAGGGAGCCCCATAGATTGAACTCATACCAGCCCAGGAGAGCCTGGTGGTTTGCCATCCGTAACTAGAACCTCGAGGACTAATACATTTTTCTTCCAAATGAGTCCAGCCTCCTTGAATCTTTATTTTTCGGGGTAGGGGCTGGTTGGGCCTGCTGTTCCCTGTGGCTGACCGACTCGACCACCAGACAGTTAGGAGCAGGGTGGGTATAAGTATTCATGCCCCTTGGTCGGTACAAAATACTTGCGTTCCGTTCTCTTAGAGATGCGGGCCAATGAGGCCAGAGTTTGCCACAAGTCATTTGAAATTTTTGCCACTCCTTCATGAACAGGCAAGGCCATCCTGCTCAGTGCTAAGGAGGACAGCATGTTAAACAGGAAGTCCGAAGGCTCCTCCATCTCCTCTCCTTGGAGGTGGAGGCTTGATGCCACTCTTCTTAAGAGTTCTTTGTGGGCCCTAAAGTCCTCCTGTGGGACAGAGGGGGGGAAGGGCTATAAATCGCTTAATTCGAGGAGCGTGAGGAGGCTGGTGCAGTACTTTGGGTGTCCACCAGCACTGGAGGGTCCACCACCTGATCAGTCTCCAGGCATGGTGCCGAGGATGTACGTCCCACCGACTCCTTCCTTGGAGGTCTGGAAAGGGAGGCGATGGTCCTTCTGAGGCCACCGAGTGAGCCTCCACTGGGGGCTGTATCAGGGGCCACAGTGCCCAGTGCCACTGCACCTGCTGTGGCACCAGCGGAGCCAGATGTTCAGCCTAGCTCACCGATGAACAACTATGAAGGGAGGCTGTGCTGAACTGTGACCTGCTGCTGTCCCTGGAGCAGGAGGAGCAGCACCACCAGGAGCAATGCTGACCACAGGACTATAATCCTGATATGGAGGACTGGTACCGTTGGTAACAGCTGCTCTGCGATCGGCTCCGCTGGGCGGGCCCACAACAGTGAGATACCTGCAATCGACGCCCGGTGCTGTGGAGGCGATGCCGTGGCGGGGTCCTGGAGTGTGATCCTGAAAGGGAACAACATCAATGTTCATGCCGTGACCAGATGTGATAACCCCTCTGAGACAAAGACCTTTGGCATCGTCTGCCTCGGTCCCGTCAGTGTTTGCTTCTCGAGGCGGAGCAGTGCAGAGAGTCTTGGTCAGATGGAACCCAATCAGACAGCCTGGTGGGCATTGAGGGCGATCCATGTGGACTTTGCCCTGAACAGTTGCTGGGTGGTGAACAGCATTAGAAATGTTCCCTCGACTAAGATCACTACCGAGCCGGGGTGACTGCAGAGATCCCAGCAGCAGCTTGCCTCTGGAGCGAGGGGCAGACATTGGTGGTGCTCCTGGTACTGGCATGGACATAACATCCCAGGCCACCTGCAGGGCCTCCAGTGTGGAGGGCATCCAGACATCCGGAGAGGCCTGCTTTGAATGGGCCGGGCTACTCCACTCGACGTGCGTCGGAGGCCTAGAGGCCGGTGGGTATCGAGGACTGCCTGACATAGGTCTAGCCTTTGTCCCGGGTTTACTCCAGTGCCGTGGCGAAGAAGGCCTCTTCCTAGCCTTCTTAGCATGCCCTGTGGACGGGGAGCGATGCCAACTAGTCGTTGGCGCTGAAGGGTCACCGTGCACCAACACCGTGGTGCTCGGTGCCGACTCGGAGCGGCGCGCCCATGCTGGAGTCAGCGCCAACTCCATCGCAATAGCCCTGAGCCTAATGTCCCTTTCTCTCTTGGTCCGAGGCTTAAACGACTTGCAAATCTTGCAGCAGTCGCTGAGATGGGTTCTGCCAAACAGTGCAGATAGTCCGCATGCAGATCACCCGGCTGCTTTAGCTAAACTAAATTACCTAACTACTAGTACCATACACTGAATGAACAAGCAGTTTGGGGGATGAGCTACAGCAAACTTGGAACAGAGCCGTTCCGAAACACCTTCACTGGCAGCAAGAAGGAACTGAGGGTGGGGGGAGCGCGCAGTGCCCCTTATACCGCACCATGGAAAAAACTTCCAACACCGATGCATGTGGCAAGCATGCACACCTACTGTGGAATAGACATGAGCAATCCCTTGAAGAAGAATAAGACTTTATGGTCTCCAATAGGCTTAGCCTTATATACTTATGCCTAATTACAAAAAACAAAGTTCCATAACTGATTTACTTTAACTCAGAAAAATGCAAAACAGAGTAAGGTGAAGTTCTAAAAACAGGAATGATTGTTAATACTTTTTTTAAGCAATGTCAGCTTAGCATTTAAATGTGAACTGATTCAAGACTGAACAGTTACAAAAGAAAATTAACTTAAATCTTCTCTGTGTTGGGAAAGAAATTTTAATAACTGAACCCTCCTGTCCCTTGCCCACTCTCTTCTGAATTAATTTCTGCATGTTTGTGTAGTTGTTCTACATTGTAAATTCTTCGGGCAAAGACTGTCTGAGTTTATTGAATGTGCTTTGTAAGCCACCAGGTGCATTGATGGCCCAGTATACAAGTAAAGATATAAATCTAAAGACAATGTTTGTTCTAGAAGATTTCAGCCAATCAAGATGCTCAACTTCAATTAGTTCACCTTTTCCCCCCCAAATAAGTGGCATTAGCATGTAGTAAACTGAACGATCAAGACATCTAAAATAGGCTTGCCACCTGTTGGCACCATGATGCAATCAAAAAGGTAGGCAGATGCCTACATCAGGACACTTGCTGGAATACATGACCATGGTCAAATAAAGGATGGTCAACTGACCATCTTGCCAAACCTAGCTATGAATATCAGGTAAGACGTTAAACTGATTCACAGATTAGTAACTGAAGCACAGAAAAGTTTAGGCCAAAGGTATTAGAAGCAGCCCCAATTCAGAGTACTTCAATTTTTGGGCAACCAACTTGAGACAATTTGGACCAGATTTTCAAAAACATTGAGCACCTATGATATCTTTTAAAATGTCTTACACAGCAGCATTATGATGCAGCACAACACAGCTAGGTATCACAGTATCTAAAGATACCAAGGGCCTGAGTCTCCACTGCCTTGTCCTTGTACAAAGGCCCTTACAGGAATAAAGTATCTCTGCTTTATGAAAGCCAAGCATAATCAGAGTACAATGTTGATCAAGGCAAAATATCTGCCAGTGTGCAGAACACTTCAGAATGTCTACAGAAATTAAAGCCATTCATTGCTATAGCATTATTCACTAAGTAGTTAAGTAGTAGTTTAGTGTGTAACACCAACATTTTTCACATCCAACTTCTTACTGTACTGAAACACTGATGTTCACATATGCGAGCACCAATACTGTCATTCTGTCACGGCAAATACTTTGTTCTAATAAGGAGCAATAGCTACAGACAATTGTCTTCAAACCATCAGCTCTGATATTTTACGGCACCTGCTTCTACTATACTATAACAAAGACATTACAATTGTGCAGAGCTTCCAACATAACCTGTGAAGTCACCCAAGGTGTGATTACTACAGCTGCAGTACTTGCAAAGGTGCTGCAGGCCTATCATACAGAATTCACTAAGCAACTCCACAGCCTGTTCTCCGCAAGGTGGATAAGACTGTTTTATTTACATTCATTTTGAAGGTTAGAGCCTTTTCCTCTTCCCCTCTCAGATGCTGCCTTCTAACCTGCCCCTCATGGCCCATAAGCCCCTACAAACACACACCCAGAGCCTCCCGGAGTCCTTAAGGTGGGGGAAGTCCCTGAGATCATAGACACGAGCCTCTGCCCTCCCTCCCACCATGAGCCCCTATATACACAACCCATCCCCTGTCGGGAGCCCCTGCTTCCCACACCCTTACCCCTCACTGCCAGTGAGCCTTGGGTCCCTGATGCGAAGAGAATCATAAGCCCCAGCCATGCTGAGGACCTGGCACACCAAGGCCCAGCATGCCTGAGCAGTACCTGGATGCCATGCTAGCAGCACTCCTACTATGTGACCTGCAAGCCCAATGTTACATGGCTGCCGGCGCTGGTACTGCCATGCATGCATGCAAGCTGAGAGCTGCAGTGTGCCAGGGTTTTGATTCTCCCTTTCCCCCTCTCACCCCCCACCCACCACTTTAGCAACACTTGCTTACATTTTCTACTCCCCTCCCCCTTTTTCCAAAGGTCTCATAACACACACACCCCCACCAGTACAGGGTGCTCTCTCATGATCCCCCTGGGATTCATGACACAGTTTGGGAAACACAGGTTTAGCAGAACCAAATACATATATGAACACTGTCCCTATTAACAGTGTATCAAGAAATACAGTCAGATAGGTCAGTGGTTCTTAACCCTTACTGCAGCCTGCACCCTTTTGGTTCTCAAAAATATGTTCTTGCAACCCTTATCAAAAATCATTGAAGCAGGTTAGTTCTTTAAACCTAGATATATCATAACTATAGAATGAAAGAGAGAATTATACATTTATTTTAATTTTGCAGTTAAAATTTAATGGAATAATCGTTAAATGTATAATGTTAATACATAGGTTTGAAGAAACAAAGTAGTTGTACTTACATGCCTGTGCTTAATTTGTGTTTTCGATGATTTCCTTCTAAAAAAATCTGGCATTTCTCGATTCCTCAGAAAGGGCATCTCGCACCCCAAGGGGGTGCGTGCACACCAGGTTAAGAACCACTGAGATAGGTGATCATCTCAAAAAACTCTACATTGCTTTTCAAATCAGACTGTGGAAGTCTCTAAGATTACCAAAGTCTCCTTATAAGACATTTACAACTGGACTGAACAAGATACTAAAAATATACTGTGAAGAACAATCAGATATGGGCTATCTCAGCCACTCTCAACAGACAGGGGCTGTGACCCAGAAGTAGATTACAAGGAGATGCTCCTTATGTCAGACTTCAGGCAGCTGAGACTGAAAAACCAAAAGAAATTCCCTGGTTGCTAAAGCCCAGAAAGCACCAGGGCAAGGGAGGGAAGGTGCTGTTCACAGTAGTGTAAAGAATCCAGAACGATGAACTTCTCTAAATTATGCCAGAAATATTAGGCAAGTGACTTCTGAACAGACAATCATCAGAAACAATACATCATTTTACCAATAGTTATAGGATTGCCAAACAAAAATGAACAAACAATAGAGATCCAGGAGAAATGCTCTCTATTTTAACATACTCCAAATTATATCACTTGCTTCTAAGCCTGTTAGATCCTGGGGCACTCACATTTTCAATGAACTGTGTGTTGGACAACATAAGAAAGTCATTGAAGACATTACGTAGGCGACAGTCTGTGGCTTTTGTTTCATGAATCAGTCCATCTACTTGCTTTTTAATTTCATGCGTCCTGGAGATGGTCTGCTGGGAAAACTCTTGCAGAAAATGCAGAAGCTATTTACAAAACACATAAGAGAATGGTGTTTAATTTCAAATAGTTTTAGCCACAATAAAAAGGCCAGGGCTATTCATTCAAGTGAATTAAAAAACAGGAAAGTGACAAAATAAAGATTTTTTAGACTGGAGAACTCCTGACTGAGATTACTAAAACTCTAAATGTTCTTGTGATTCCTGCCCACCCCACATTATTTTGGTAGTGTTTTTTGTTTGTTTTTTTTTGCAGTTCACACAGGGCCAGTTCATAAAACAAGAGAGAGTATTAAAATAGCAGAAACCACCTCTGATTTGCTGAGGAGTTGGATTTAAAGTGGCATCACATCCCACTCTTTTCTCCATGGCCCCCTCACCCTGGCACTAGTCACACTATGATTCCATGAGGACTTGATGTGACACGGGGAAGTGAGGGAATGCCCAGGATGGCAGTTGTCCACAGTACCATTCGGGGTGTGCTGGCAACCAGAGAAATTTCTGAAGGTAATTAACGCTGAACCTGTCACTATTGGTACATGTGCTGAACAGGTGGGAGGGGCAGAAAGTCACAGAGGGGACTAGGGTGAGTAGGGTGAATGGGGAGATGGGAAATTCTAGAGCTGTCAGGACATCCGTGGGTTACCCCCTCCCCAATCCACAGGGAAGGTGGCCCTCAGTTTGGAGAGCGAGACCAGTTTCATTTTCTGTTTGTACTTCCAGAGGGGGGGAGAGAGTTCCCAGCTCTTGGGCAGTAGCACCCTAGTGCCATACTTGGGTTTCTAGTCTGCAGGGAGAGGTCCGAATATTCAAGAATCCACACAGCATAGGAGGAACAAACCCCTCATTAGAGCCAGCTGCCCAAAGAGTCCCACTACCAGCTTGTATATGACCCCCCCAGACCCATGAGCCCACCCCTAATTTTGCAGCTAGCTTTGGGGAACACAGCTAGCTCAGCCTTTGGGCCCTGCCCTCACCACAAGCACCCCACTACTTCCAGCTGCCAAGACCCTCCCGAGTGCACCCACTAGACTGGGGTACAGGCTGCCTGAGGACAGCCCCCTTCATGGGGGGCCAACAAGAAACGGCCAGGCCCCCACTGTGGGGCGATGAGAAACACCTGGGGAACGGCCCCCTGGTGCGGCCGCAGCACAGGGAGAGGGAAGTGGGTGCCAGGAAAAGCTAAACAGGGCCCAGAGGCTGAGAGTGAGTCCAACTGGGGAATCACCTCCCACACAACCCCCCCATAGTCACCTCCCTCCGCCAGCCCCATCACCTGCACCTCCCCCATAGGCCCCTTCATCAGCCCCCCGCAGCTCCCTTCACCTGCCCCGCCACCCCCCCCCCTTGATCCCCGCCGCCAGCCCCCCAACACCCCTTTTCCGGCCCCCCGGGAGCCGCGTCCATGGCCCCGAGCCGCCGCCCAATGCTCACCCCGGCATCCGCGGCCAGCGACCAGCTCTGGCTGCCCTTGCGGATCTCGTCGAGGGCCCAGGCCCGCTCCCAGACCGGCTCCGCGCGCTCCATGGCAGAGCCCGACCAGCACCTGCACCCCGCCCCTATCAGCCCGGCCGGCCGTCAGCTTAAACCCGATCATGTGACCCGCCCCACCACGTGGCCCAGCTGCAGCCGCCATGTCTGGATACTGGATGGACGCGCTTCAACTCAGCCCCGCCCCCGGGCTCACTGACCCCGCCCCTCCCCCGCCGAGCTCACTGATCCGCCTTCTTCGTCACGGGCCCCGCCCCCGGGCTCACTTGACACCGCCCCCCGCAGCAGGCACCCACCTACTCATCCACTGGGGATCACTCACCACCGCCCCATGCATTGGGGCTCATGCTCGTTCACTCCTGTATGTACCCTCCCCTCCAATAGGGGCAGAGCTGGCTCCAGCTTTTCTGCCACCCCAAAATAAAAACAAACAAAAAACAAAGCAACAAAAAAAAGACGAGCTGCGGCACTTTAGTCGCAGCTCAATCGCTCCACGGTGGGGACTCCCTCTCTGCCTCTTCAGCGGCAATTTGGCGGCAGCTCAAAGACTGAGAGACCGAATTTCCACCGAAGACCCAGACGTCCCACCCCGATACCGGACAGAGTGTTGCCCCTTTGAATTGGCCACCCCAAACACCTGCTTGCTACGCTGGTACCTGGAGCTGGCCCTGCATTGCCGCTTATCCACTCCAGACCCTCCATGGCTGATTCTCCCCCTTCCACCCCAAGGGATCACAGTCCCCCTCCCACACTCACCCTACCCGCCCTGCCACTGGGGTTCATCCACCACCTGCATTCATCTCCCACCAGAACTCTTTCAGCTGGCATGTCCCAGCCCCTTAGGGTTGCCAACTTTCTAGTCACACAAAATGGAACACCCTAGCCCCACCCCTTCCCTGATCCCCACTCACTACATTCCCTCTCACTCCTTGGCTCGCTCTCCCCCACTCTCACTGGGCTGGGGCAGGAAGTTGGCATGTGGGAGGGGGGGTCTAACTGAGGGTGCAGGCTCTGGAGTGGGGCGAGAAATGAGGGGTTTGGGATGCACAAGGGGGTTCCAGGCTGGGGCCGAGGGATTCATAGTGCGGGAGGGGGCTCCAGGCTGGGGAAGGGGGTTGAGATGTGGGAGGCAGAGGTGAAAGTAAGGCAGTACAGTCCAGTACAGCGTACCAGAGCCCCGGGCCCTTTAATTCATTGCAGGAGACCTGCCGTCGCTACCTGCAGCGGCTGGAGCCCTAGGTTATTTAAAGCGCCGCCCAAGTCTGGCTGCCGGAGCCCAGCAGTAGCGGCAACAGGGCTCTGCTGGTGATTTAAAGGGCCTGGAGCTCTGCTGCGGTAGCGGCGGCCTGGGCCCTTTAAATCGCCCCTTCAGCTGGTAGCTCCAAGGGTGATCTAAAAAGGCCCTGGGGCTCCCAGCTGGAGCCCTGAGGCCTTTAAATCTTGATTTAAAGGCCCCGCCTGTTTCAGTTGCGGCCATGCCTCCTCCAGTTGAGGCCACACCCCTGCTCAGGACTGTGGCGTACCAATAAGTCCTTTAAATTACTTTCACCCCTGGTGGGAGAACTGTGGGCTGGGGGTGCTGGCTCTGGGGTGGGGCTGTGGATGAGGGGCCTAGGGTGCAGAAAGGGGCTCCAGGCTGGGGGTGGGGCTGAGGGATTTCAAGTGCAGAAGGCAGCTGCAGGGTGAGGGAGGCTGTTAGGGTGCAGGAGGGGGCTCTGGCGTGGGGTCAGGGATGAGGGGTTTAGGGTGCAGGAGGGTGCTCTGGGTTTGGGAGGAGCTCAGGGCTAGGGCAGGGGGTTGGGGCTCAGAGTTGGGGCATGGGCTTACTTCAGGTGGCTCCCTGTCAGCAGCACAGCGGGGGACTAAGGCAGGCTGCCTGTTTGTCCTAGCATCGTGCTGTGCATGCCCCAGAACCAGCCAGCAGGTCCTGGTCCTAGGCAGGGGGCCAGGAAGTTCCAAATGCCACTCTCGCCCATAGGCACCGCCCCCCATCTCCCATTGGCCAGGAACCGGGCAATGGGAGTGCAGAACCGGTGCTCAGGGCAGGGGCAGCACCAGCACCAATGCCTGTTTCTAGAGTGCAGCGCGGTGCCAGCCAGGACAGGTTGGGATTAGCTTGCCATAGCGCCGCAGCACTGCAGACCGAACTTTTAATGGCCCGGTCGGTTTTGCTGACCGGAGCCCCTGGGGTCCCTTTTCGACCAGGTGTTCTGGGTGAAAACCAGACACCTGGTCACTCTACAGCCCCTCCAGGCCTCTCTCATCCCACTAGAGGGACACAGAGGCAGCAGGGAGGCCAGGCAACAGCTGGGTGTTCAGGCGGATTCAGCAGCTAGCGGTGTTGTTAATGGCAGGGGGAGCCAGAGCCCAATTTAGCAGGGAAGTGCACAAAATCCTAGAGGACAGGCCTGTTTGCTGTCCTGCAGTCTGTTGTTCCCACCTTATCCCCAGGCCAGGATGGTCCTCTGCAGCATACAGAATGTATGGCCTACCCCAAAACCCCCTGAAGTCACAGGAAAGAAAGGTTTCAGAGTAGCAGTCATGTTAGTCTGTATCCGCAAAAAGAACAGGAGTACTTGTGGCACCTTAGAGTCTAACAAATTTATTTCAGCATAAGCTTTTGTGGGCTACAGCTCACTGCTTACATTGATCCTCATGGTCTTTGCATCAGTCAATAGCTGGAAGCTGCACTAGACTCATGTCCTGTGTGATCCAGCCTCTGGGTGGGGATGTTTAACACACATTGAACAAGATGATCCCATTTCATTCCAAGACTCCAAGCCTGGAAACACTTATTAGCCAACAGCGTACTCATGTCCCTCCACTTAGAGATCTGCTGGGCTTCCTTACAGCTTTAAGTTCTGAGAAACCAAGGAGACTGAGGGCTTGTCTGCACCACACAGCTTTTAGTGACAATCAGCATGTGTAAACACTCTTTGTTGGTACTTTGTCAACAATTTTGCGGACAAAATACTTCCAGCCCCGCGAGCGGCGTTAGCTTTGTCGGTAGGAGAGCACCATGCAGCTTTCAGTGACAATCAGCATGTGAGCTCTGAGAAACTGAGGAGACTCAACATGGAGATTCTTGGCTGCTTTGCCTGCCATAGAACTGCAACTATTTAGAAAACAGCCAACAGAAGTGCTCAGTACCTAGACTAGAATTAGGGCCAGAGGTTCCTAAACACTCAGCTCCCATTTAGGGACCAAAATTAATGGCCAGATCTATAAAGTAGCTCAGCATTGATACCAGTCAGCTCTGTGTTCTTGGGGAAGCAGGGCGCAGTATCCAGCCTATCTTGACTCATGAAAGACACACCCCTCCCCACCAGTCTCTGCTTGAACCAAACTGATCAGAGAAAAGGCTTGCAGAGAGCACATACCTAGACCCCTCCTGACAAGGGTGACAAGATTAAGGCATCTCCATTAGCATACAGAATGGAGAACAGAGAACCGCAAGAACTCTGGGACCAGAGGAGCAGCGAAGCACTGCATCATGGGGGACACCTGCTCCAGATGTTAATGAATCTATTAACACACCCAGCTAAGCAGTTATCAGACCAATTCTAGTAATGAATCCTGGACTGATATCCAAAATACTGAAGCAGCCTAACTGCATTGTGAGCTCCCTGGAAGAAAACACCACCCATAGCCAAAAATGATCCGCTCCTATCATCTAGCCTAAAGAAAATCCGTGAGTCAGCAGTTTACCCATAAACAAATCAAGTGTTCTCCCTTGAACCATTATTGTTTCTCTACAAAAATCCCTACTTATGTTCAAGTAAGTGTTCTGATGCATGGACCCAAACTCTGTATCAGTTCCACTGGGACTCTGTCTCCTGACTGATTGTGCTGGGGGCTCTGCCTGTCTCCAGCACTCAGGACCCTGACCTACCCCCATCACCTGGGAACCCCGACCAGTTCAAGCCTCATGGAGTGGGTGAGATCTCTCTCTCTCTCTCTCTGTTTTCGTTTCTACCTCAGGTATTAACTTTTAATAATGTAACTGTTATGTTTGTTTAGCCCTCCTTGTGTAGTTATCATTATTATTCAATAAATAACTTTTATGGTTATGCTTCTCTCTCTCTCAACTTTACTCTTTTGTGTTTCTAGTTTCCCCATTTACTCTGCTTCTTCTACCTAAGCTTAAGATCCCTGTGGCGCCCAAAAATACGGTGGGGTTTGCTCATCAAGTGGATTACTACCAGTACAATTGTAATGTGAAAGTGGGGATAGGGACGTGCTGAACCTGTGGCATATAAGGGTGACAGCTTGAAAGTGCTGTTTGGCCCAGCCTATTGAGCCCAGGGGCACATAAGGGGAGGCAGCTTGAAAATGCTGATTGACCTGGTCAGCTCAGTCGTGTACGTATGTATGTGTGTGTGTGTGCACGCGTGCCCAGCCTTGGGGAACCTAGGTCCTGCAGGATAGCTCTATTGGGAGGGGACTTGTAGAAGGGAAAAGTAGAGCTCCATATGAAAACACGTGACACAAGCAGTACATTGATAGAATTACAGAACCCCCCCCCCCCCAAGAGTAACCCTAATAAATGAGCATACTCCAAAGTAACAGGCAAATCTGGTAACAGCATACAGATCTCTTCTGAAAATCTCGCTTAGGTGTGCTGGCTGTTGTATTAATTTAGATGGAATAAAGGGGCCCAAAGCATCAAGGTCTTAACATGACCCAAAATTGTCCAACATTAAATAGTGTTAAACAAGTTTCAGGGTTTGGCATACATGGCAAATGCACCTTGAAAAATCTTTTAAACTTTTTCTTACAGATACAGAAAAGAAGGATAAATAGTTAAAGCATTTGGAATGTAAAGAGTTACATAAAGGCTTTCATTTTAACAACATCCCTTGTTCTCTTTCCATTTAGCTGGAGAAAGATTTTATACAGAACATTTCCTTGTTTGACAGTCTTTTAGGTGGTAAAAACTGTCCTTCATGGGAATTGAGAAGAAGTTAGTTGAGATGGACTGGAGTTGCGGCTGTTAAAATCTGATCCTGCTTCCTTTAAGATGAACCCACACAAAATGGGAGGGGAAAGAACAGCAAAGACAGAAAATGCAGCTTCTGACTCTGGTGTTGACTCTCAGTGCTGGAGAAATGTGGGACACAGCACACTGACTTATCACCCTTCCAAGACCTGGCAAACTTGTACCAGCGCCCAGCTGTTTAGGACATACCTTTTAGTTGCCTCTTTCTGGTTACAGTCTCACAGCAGTGTTGTAATGTGTACAGTTTTAGTCAGCTAAGCCAGACTTTTACTAAACAGAAGGAAAAAGAACCCACTGGGGGAAGCATGGGTGTATAGCTAATGTCTCAAATCCCTGCCAGTGTTCAGGATTCAGTGGAGGTGATGGTGTCACCTGGGTCTCTCTCTTTCTCCCAGTCTGGTCAGGACATCTCTCACAATCAGGATAAAGACGGTCCGTGGTCCCAAGAGGCAGTGGGGGTGGCAACCATAAAGTTATACTCACTTCCTCCCCTTTTGTGTTTCAGTCAGCCAGGTTTATGGTAGCCAGCCTGCTCCCCAGAGCCTTTCTTATAGGACCCCAAAGGTAGTGATGGGTAGAATAGCCCATCCTCTCATTATTTTGTCCATTGGTTAGGCCTAATTTCTGACACACTAATTTTGACTTCTGATCTCATGCTGTTCTTGTTTGCTAGGCATGATCTTAACACAGTCCTTGAATTACCTTTTCTGTTTAAAATAGTTCAGTCTTTCTGACTCCTTCATACAGCTTTTCTTAAGCAATTTTATATAACCCGTCAGTGTGACAACTTCTGAACTTTCACTCACATTTTACAGTTGAGCTTACAAGAAGGGTACATTTGTAGGCCCAGTTACCAGAGCACAGCCCTTCCCACCCAGAACAAACCTTCCCCAGCACTAAGCACTCAGAGAGAGAAAACACACTCGGCTGAATGGCAGAGAGGTGCAATTCTACAGCAGCAGTGTCCACACTCTCCCTTGGAAGGTGCACATCTGTTCAGGGTTACCAAGTTTCTACTTGCAGAAAACTGAACACCCTTTGCTCTGCCCCAGCTCTGCTACCCCACCCCTTCCCTAAGGCCCTGCCCCTTCTCCAAAGCCCCACTCCCCCCGTTCTCTCCATTCTCTGTCCCTCTACCGCTCACTCCTCCCACCCTCATTCACTTGCTTATTTTAACTGAGCTGGCTCAAGGCGTTAGAGTATTGAAGGGGGTGAGGGCTCCGGCTGAGGGTGCAGGCTCCAGGTGGGGCCAGATATGAGGGGTTCAGGGTGCAGGAGGAGGATTCAGATTGAGGCAGTGGCTTGAGATGCAGGAGGAGGTGAGGGCTCCATCTGGGGTTGCAGGATCTAGGGTGGGGCCAGGGATGAAGGATTTGGGCTGCAGGAGGAGGCTCCGGGCTGGGACTGATGAGTTCGGAGGGGGATCAGGGCTCGGGCAGGGGGTTGGGATGTGGGGGGGGGCAGGGATGCAGGTTCCAGGCAGTGCTTACCACAGGCGGCTCCCAGAAGCAGTGGCATGTCCCCCCTCTGGTTCCTATGTGGAGGCGTGGCCAGGCAAATCTGTGCACTGCCCTATCGGTATGTCCGGTGCGGACCAGAGCCACCTGGGTAACTTTTCAACCGTGTGTTCCAATCAAAAACAGGACATCTGACAACCCTACATCTGTTTCCAGAGATGTTGACTCTTTCCTTTACATTCCTTACTGCTCTGCCTGTGTGCTGCACCTCCATTTGATTAACCCAATCCTGCAGTTGCTGGAACAAGCATATGAATAACTAGGGAGAATGATCAAGAAAACACTCAGGATTTCAAACATGCATTTCAAGGACCCTATGCCATACAAGAGACAAGATTCAAGTGCAGCAGGAGAAGATCCATGAACTAGTTGTGGTGGGTATGCTGCACAACATTGTGCATCAATGGAACATGGTGCCTAGATATGAAGACGTTCAGTGCCATATAAATATTATTACTAATACATTAAATAGCCCAAATCCTCATGTCCTTGCTCAGCTTTTACATAATCCTTTAATCAGGGAAACTTCCCATTGATTTCAATAGGGGTTAGACCCGAGTGAGGATTTGATTCAGTAAAATAATACATAATAGCAATAATAACAATCTTCACCACTTGGACTCTAGCAGGGACTTCAGAATTTTTGACACCAATTTAGCATATGTTGACTTTTTTTCTTTATTTCTATTTCTTGTGCTTTCAGAAATAATTCCTTCCAAGTGGCCACTGAACACAAAACAAACACACCACCACTCCTCCTAGATGCTAATGTAGCACACGTATCTTTGATTATGGGTGAACTGACAGGAAAGGAAATGTGAGTCACATCTTCTATTCTTTCAGTTATTAACTGAGGCACTTAAGACTAATAAGGTCAATTTGCAGTAGCCGGAATTCTATCTAGGAGGTTGTTTACAGCAGTGCCACCAAAGGTCTTGTGAGAAAACCAAAGGCCCTTAGAGATCTGTCTTTCATCTGTCATCTAAGTGCCAGGCATTTCTGAGACTCTGAATGTATTTAAACAAATACCTCAGAGAAACTTCCAGGTGCCCCAGTGTTGATTTCACTGGGATTACTCACACTCTTGAAGTCGTTTTCTGGACTGAGGCCATAGGAACTTCTAAGTGCAAAGTGACACCTAATGTACCAATGTCACTTTGGCGCTAAACTTGAACCTCAATAGAACAAAGATTTTGTATAGACTGTTAATAGAGCAGAGAATCAATAAACTACTGAGAGAAAACTATCAGTCCAAGCTAGTTTGCATAGTGGGGTGGAAAATTGTTTCACAATAATGCTTTGTGCAAATAAGAATGTAAAGCCAGACAGGTGTGTTTGATTTAAGATCATTCTCATGGGCTTTCAGTGCTCTCCATGCTCTCCAGCCTTAAGTAATGGAGCAGGCTGTCTCTGGTAAATTCAGTTAATCTTCATGCTCACTCAGTATGGCCTCGAGCGAATAACCTCTATGTCAGTAAACCCCTGCACCTGCAGAGAGCCTCACTGACTTCAGTATAGGATTAGGGCCTATATTTGTTATGTGCTTTGTGACGGGCTGCATCACAGAAATCCCCCTGGGAACTGCCAACTGGTGTGCCAAGACTACTTCTGCCCCTGCTTTCCTGCCCTGCCAACTCAGGACTCCAGCACCCTGTCTTGCTGAGCCAGACACGCCTGTCGGCTCCAACAAAGACCCAGGGTCTGAATTAGGTGCCCCAAAGCTGCAGACTTAACTGAAAGCAGCTTACAGAAGTGTTCCTGTCTTTAACACTCAGATGCCCAACTCCCAATGGGGTCTAAACCCAAATAAATCCGTTTTATCCTGTATAAAGCTTATACAGGGTAAACTCAAAAATTGTTCACCCTCTATAACACTGATAGAGAGATATGCACAGCTGTTTACCCCCTCTTCCCCCCAAAGTATTAACACATACTCTGGGATAATTAATAAGTAAAAAGTGATTTTATTTCATACAGAAAGTAGGATTGAAGTGGTTCCAAGTAGTAACAGACAGAACAAAGTGAATTACCAAGTAAAATAGAACATGCAAGTCTATGTTTAGAAACTGAATACAAATAAAACCTCACCATTTCTAATAAGCTTCCTTTTACAGATTAGTCTCCTGCTACCCTGGATCCAGCAATCACTCCCTCCCTCTGTAGTTACTGTCCTTTGTTTCAGTTTCTTTCAGGTATCCTTGGGGGTGGAGCAGGGCTGCCCAGAGGATTCAGGGGGCCTGGGGCAAAGCAAATTCAGGGGCCCTTTCCATAAAAAAAAGTTGCATTCCTATAGAATACTATATTCTTGTGGGGGCCCCGTGTGGGGCCCGGGGCCTGGGACAAATTGCTCCACTTGCCCCCACCCCACCCTGGGGTGGAGAGGCTCTTTCTTTAGCCAGCTGAAGGTGGAGAGGCTCTCTCTTTAGCCAGCTGAAGACAAAATGGAGGGGTCTCCCAGGGGTTTAAGTAGACTTTCTCTTGTGGGTGGAGACCCCCTTCTCTCTCCTATGCAAAGTCCAGCTCCAAGATGGAGTTTTGGAGTCACACGCGCCAGTCACATGTCCATTCATGACTGAGTTTCTTACCAGCCAAGCAACATTCCTGGGAAAGCCCCGATGTGGATTGGCATCTTTAAGCTCATTGTTGGCTTAAGTGGTTCTTGACTGGGCATTTAATTTGCACATTCCTTTCTCAATAGAAATCAAGCAAGTATACAGCCAATATTCCTAATTTCAAGTACAAAAATTATACATGCATACAAACAGGAGGAATGTATTCAGTAGATCATAACCTTTAAATAGATATGTTACATGGCATATGTAACATAAATCATACTCTAGTTATGTCATATATACATTCAGAAGCATATTTCATACAGCCTTGTGGGGGGCACCATCACATACTTTGTTCCTGAACAACAGCGTCATCCCTTTGCTATGTAGCTGCAGATTTGGGGGCCTTGCTGGTTGTTTTCCAGTGGAGAAGAATTCAGCCTTGTCCACCCCTGGATATGCTTTTTAAAATACCTGACGCTTGGTGCAATCTGGTTCACTCTGAAGGCACAAAGTGTAAACATTTGCTAATACAGTAAGCCAACTTCATGTCCACTGAAGGGAACAGCAGAGCTTTTGAAACATTTCCTCTACCCACCATTCCCCTATTTGTGGACAGAACTTTCAGAAGGTCAGCACAAAGGCCTCTTTCTGTTTTATTTAAGACTGTGTTTTCTTTTACATTTGTCTGTTGCATCATGCAAAAAGAAGGGATAACACGGACTATCACCCATTGGTCTAATATCCTGTTTATCAGAGAAGAATTCAAAATTATGTAAGTTGGGTTTTTTAATATGACCTACGTGTCATGGACAGGCAGATTTTGATTAGACATTATCAATTAAAAATGCCCCCCTGTATTAGGACTCATTAAACTCATCACTGTTCCTTATATGCCCAGATGATTGCAGGAAAAATAGTTTTCAATGGCAACTGACAGACCAGTCTATTTCCTTTTAAGTTTGTATAACACACTTTCCGGGCTATTAAGGACCCTCAAGGAATCTAAATCCTATAGTACATATTCCGCTTGTCCTGCTTTCTAGTGGAAGATTTTAAAATGATCATTACCACCAAGACTCTTACCCAGCTGATGTCCACTTTGTTGAATCACCATTGCCTCCTGAACTATAAAACTGTGTTGGCTCTGTCTGCTCTAGAGCACAAGTACCCACATCAGTGTAAAACCATAGGCTTATGGAACAAAACCTGGCCTGGAATCTCTTGAATCTAGAGTAAAATAAGAGTTATACATTTTAAAAGAATCTGTAAACGTGAATATCAGATTAATACTTTGTCACAGAAGCTAACACTGCATGGTATGGGAAATAATACATTGCACTTCTACCACAGCTCAATCATTAATTAAACCTCACAACACCCCTGAAAGGTATGTAAGTAATTGTAAGTAAGGGATTTGCCCAAGGTCACTCGGAAAGTCAATGTCAGAGCTAGGAAAGGTCCCATGTACTCTCCCTTAATTCATCAGCAAACTTTGGAACAAGAAACTACTGGCAATGATACCTCCTCTGAAATCTCTAGGACCCGTGACACATAGCTGTGGGACTGTAAAGCATTGCCATTCTTCTGAGCATAATGTCTGCTCCCCCTTTTGTAAGCAATCATGCCTAGAAGACTATCCAAAAAGGCTTGATTGCCTTTGTTAGTGCAGACCCAGAGAGCATGTGTGAGTGACACAACTTTTACAAACCGGCTGGCCAGCGCTGACATTCTTGGTTTGCAACTGGAGCTTTCCTTCTCCTGCATGGATGTCCTGCTATGGCTGGGGAGTCTCACCTACTTGACAGAGATACAAAGAGATGAAGTGACTTGCCCAAGCAAGGTCCACAGCAGAGTAAGGGACAGATCCCAGGTCTTCTGAATCTCAGTTCTGCACCCTTGCCCTTGAATCATGCTGCTTCCCCACCACCCCAAAAAGCGTGTAATATGTACTTATCATGGGAAGATACTGGGCCAAGATGGCTGCCAGTTCAGGTTTTAAATTTATTTACGCCTTAATCCAGCAAAGCACTCAAGTATGTATTAAGCACATGGTGTAGTTTTAATTGAGACAACAGAACTACTCATATGCTTAAAGCTAAGTTTGTACTTCAGGACTTTACTGGGGCAGGGCCCTAGGGCAGGGGTGGGAAAACTAAGGTCTACAGGCCAGATCCAGCCTGTTAAGGCTTTGGATCCGGCCCACAGGATTGCCACCCCCGGGGCTAAGGCTAAGGGAACCGTGGCCGATGGGAGCTGCAGCGGGCTGTGTCTGCAGGCGAGGGCAGCATGTGGAGCCCTCTGCACCCCTCCCCCAGGGTCCGCAGGGATGTGGTGCTGGCCACTTCTGGGAGTGGCGCGGGGCCAGGGCAGGCAGGGAGCCTGCATTAGCCTCACTGCGAGCTGCTGACACTCTGGAGCCGCTCAAGGTAAGCAGTTCCGGGCCGGAGCCTGCACTCCTCCTGCATGCAGCATCCCAAACCCCTGCCCTCAGCCCCCTGCCACACCTCACACCCCTCCTGCACCCCAGCCCCCTGCCCTGAGACCCCTGCTGCACCCCTCCTGCACCCTAACCCCCTTCCCTGAGACCCCTGCTACACCCCACACCTCTTCTGCACCCCAACCCCCTGCCCTGAGCCCCCTCCTGCACTCTGCACTGCCTCCTGCACCCCAATCCCCTGCCCTGAGCTACCTCATATACCCTGCACGGCTCCTGCACCCCAATCCCTTGGCCTGAGGCCCTTTCTGCACACTGTATACCCTCCCAGACCCCGCACTCCCTCCAACACCTCAATCTCCTGCCCCAGACCTACATTCATAGTCCTGCATGCAGTTTCCCCACCCAAGTGTGGCCCAAGGGCCAAAAAGTTTGCCCACCCCTGCCCTAGGGGCTGATCCAAAAACTGCTGAAGTCATTGGGAATCTTTCCATTGATTTCAGTGGACTTTGGATTGGCTCCCTTATCTACTAGAGTCAACGTTTCCCCTTCCAACTGACCTAGACTTCAGTCATACCCACTGATGTGATTTCTGAGCAAATATTTGAGTTATTTACATACATTCAAATTTCTCAGCATTAGGCATTGCAAAAAACGTGTTCTTATTTGGTTTATAAATCTGCCAAAAATACAAGTACTCACAGGCTGTGTGATCTCCAGCAGGGAAAGTTTTCACAATGGTAAGTCAGAGTGTGCATCTCATGCTTTAAAAGGATGCAGTCTATATTCCTATTTTACTTTATTTTAGTTACTCTTTGGGCTAGTGACAGCTGCCCAACTATGCACGTATCTGATTTACATCCATTTTAAAGAATACCTGGAGGGTCCATAAAGAGAATGAAAGGTTGAGGGTAATTTTATGAGAATACCAATGAACATTTGCTAGGTGGTGCTTGTCTATATTACTCACAGGGCTGAACCTCTTCTTTCGGTGGTGAGAGAAATGGTCATTGTAAAAGCACCTCTGACTCTAAAGCCATTCAGAATTGCACTGTTCTAATTGACCTAAAAGGGCTGATTTCAAGTTGCCTCCTGGGAGTTTAGTCCATTTCAAAATGGAGCATATTTTACTCTGGCACATAGGAATAGCCAGTTTGGATCAAATCAATGGACCATCTACTTCAACATCCTGACTCTGACAGTGACCAGTACTAGCTGCTTCAGAGGAAGGTGCAAGAACAACAGATATGGACAATTATGGAATAACCTGCCCATAGGGGAAGCATCTTCTCAAGCTCATTAATTAGTGACCGACTTATGCTCTACATCGTGATGGCTTATATCCCAGATACATGTCTAACTTTGTTAGTGTAACTCCAAATATTTTTATTATTCATGTCAGCGTCTAATCCTTTATAGAATCTGACTAAATGTTTTGCCTCAAGGTGTTGTGGCAATGAGGTCTACTGTAATTATTCATGGTGTAAACATATTCTCTTTATAATCAGTTTTAAATTTGTTGCTTTTCTAATTAATCCTGTGATCCCTAGCGCTTGTATTATGAAAGGGCAAAGAGGAGCACTTGATTTCATTTCCCTACATCATTTCTCATTTTACATAACTTTCTCATCCCATTTTCTCTCCTCTAAACTAAATAGTCCTTATCTTTTCTCCCCCCGCATATGGAAGCCTTTCCATGTTTTTATCAATCCTCCTTTCCCTGAGCTTTTTCTATCTTTGCTATACTATTTTGGAGGCAGCATGACCAGAACTGCACAGTATTAAAGGTGGGGAGGTATTTTAATTTATGTAACAGCATTAATATTGTCAGAATTATTTTCTATCTATTACTTTATGGAACCTAATATCTAGTTTTGCTTTATTTAAAGTCACCAAGCTTTGAATGGATGTTTTTAATGAGAGATCTAGAATAGAGCTGGGCAAATTTTTTCACCCAAAACTTTTGTTTTTTTTTAACAAAGCAAGCAAGCAAGCAAGCAAGCAAGCAGATTTGGCAACATCAAATTATCTGGTGACTTCATGTCTGCTTTGCCAGATTGTTTCAGTTTAAAAAAAATTAAAAATTCCAAAAAAATTCACAATATTTTGAATATTTTCTTCAACCGCAAACAATTTTTTTCAACTATCAGATGAGCTGAAATTTTAACAAAACCATTTTTAGTTTGACCCAAAACAATTTTAAATTATTTTTTTGAATTGCCAATAAGCCAAAAAATCAGTTATTCACAGAGCTCTAGTCTAGAACAATGCCTAGATCTCATCCCCAAGAAGTTAATTTAGTATGTATGATTAGTTCAAATTCTTGTATTTACATACATTGAATTTCATCTGCTGTAGAGTTGTCCAATCACTAAAGCTTATCTAGATTCTTCCTTATTTCCTCACACTCTTCTCTCCTCTTAACTAATTATTGCAGAGCCTTTCATATTGAGCTTATTGGTTCAAGTTTAGCTTAGGTCTGCAGTTCTCAAACTGTGGATTGGGACCCCAAATTGGGTCCCAACCTCATTTTAATGGGGTTACCAGGGCTTGAATGAGACTTGCTGGGGTCTGGGGCCAAAGCCTGAGAGCTTTAGCCCTGGCTCAGGTTACAGGGCCTTGCCTGAGGCTGAAGCCTTTGGGCTTCTGCTTTGGCCCCATGACCTAGGCAGTGGGGCTCAGGCTTTGGTCCCTCTATGTGGGGTGGTGGGACTTAGGCTTCAGTCACCACTCCTGAAGCGGTGTAGTAATTTCTTTTCTCAGAACGGGGTTGTGAAGCAATGAAGTTTGAGAACCCCTGGCTTAGATAAATCATGACAGATATGTACCATAGAATATCAGGGTTGGAAGGGATCTCAGGAGGTCATCTAGTCCAACCCCCTGCTCAAAGCAGGACCAAGCCCCAAATAGATTTTTGCCCCAGATCCCTAAATGGCACCCGCACAGATTGAACTCACAATGCTGGGTTTAGCTGGCCAACACTCAAACCACTGAGCTATCCCTCCCCCTCATGATTGTTGAGGATTGGTTGGAGCCCTTCTGTATTACCTTACCTAGTTTTACATTAATGCGATGTTGTGCCAGGAACATTTTCGTGGGGACAGCTGGGAATATGTGGGAAAGTGGCCAACAGCTGGAGTGCCCTTGCTTTCACTAATGGTTTAGGTTCTTTCCGAGGGGTACTGAGCTTTCTTTTAGGCAGTCATCAACTTCAGGTCCTAGCTCACATCCCTCTAGATAAGGTTTTCCTTGGCTTTCCAGGGCTTCAGTAAACTCAGTGTTCCTTTTTTCTTCCCTTGTTGTTTGACCATGTAGCCCATGAACCCCCCTTTCTTTATCACCTTGAAAGGGCCTTGCCACTTGGCCATTAACTTTGATTCTGAGCTTGGAAGAAGTAACAGCCCTCAACATCCACTAGGTTGAATTATCTTAGGTTTTACTATAGCACTTGTCACTGTAGCATCTAATCACTGACATGGATCAGTTAAAGAGCTGGCAATAGAACTCAGAACGCCTCACTCCCAGTTTCATGCTCTAATCAGTAGGCCACACTCCATCTCTTAATTCTATGGCAACCCTTAGAAAGAGGCAATGCCTAGCACCAAAGCCTCATGAGACGTGTCTAGGGTCTTTGAGACAGCAGAACAGTATGAGCAGTGGAATGCTGCCACTCTTTTTAGCATTATACCGTGTCTGTCTTTGTCTCTCGTATGAGAGCTCTTCTTGAAGGCCTGTCACTGCTTACATATCACAAGAAAAGGCTTTTGTTATGAGTGTGGACGTGAAACATTGAACAGAGAGCTCCAATACAGCCTTTCGCTCCATTTTGTTCCTCCCTGAGACAAAATCTCCTCTTGACAACTGGTCAAATTTCAGTAAATTCTGCAGAAACTTTCAGCATGACTTCTCTGGAATGAGAATACATTCAGATTGCTCAGTACAAGGCCTTGCACAATACTTGTTTTCATGCAGTGTATAATTTCACTGCAGAAAACTTCCCACAGACTGGGAACAACCCAATTTTACAATGGTAAGTCGGTTTCAGATTTTAAAAGCTGATAGTGCCTGATGAAGCTATTTGTTTTAAATTTGCTGTTGTAGAGAAATGCCTGACTAGAGAGGTATTTGATTTGCCTCTGTTTGACTGAATACCTGCAGGAGTCACTAAGGAGATTAAGATCATGGCCATAATTTTATGAAAACAATGGATTTTGTTTAACTGTTAGCTAGGAGCTGCACATGTAATTCTGTGGCTCTTTTGCCTATTGACATTTTAATCCTGGGAAAAGTCAGCCGCTTTTAAAAAAGCTTTTTCTGATTCTAGAGCTGTTTAGAACCATGAAATTCGAAGTTCTAGATGGAAAACACAAACTTTATAAAATTTATATAGTCCCTGTTATTCTGAGATACCAGGAGGTGTCCTCTCCAGCACTCGGTTAGCCGATCATTTAGGCATCCCTCAAAAGACGGGACGAGAACAGAAGCCAATCTCTGCTCTGGTTTACGCCCATGCAACTCCATGATAGTTACAGGTGTAACGAAAGGCAGAATTTGACAGTCTCTTGATGAGTGCAGCATTTGCAGAATAGGTGGCAGTTTCCTTGGTATATGTAGATTTGAAAATGAAGAGGAGATATTATGAATCAGTTTTCTACATATTGTGCCTTTCATCATCATGAGTCTTGCTGCCTATCTGCTGGGAAGCAGAGATCACAGCTGCAGTCTATTCATAGTAACACTCTATGCACTTTCTCACTCAGGTCTATATTGTTTGTTTCTTTTCTTGTTTTGGTTTTCCTATTCAGAAAAAAGTCAAGTAGACCTAGGCCTGGTCTACACTGGGGAGAAGGGAAGGAGGGAGGGGAGGAATCAATCTAAGTTACGCAACTTCAGCTACATGAATAATGTAGTTGAAGTCGATGTACTTAGATCTACTTACCACAGTGTCTTCACTACGGTGAGTCGACTGCTGCCGCTCCCCTGTCGACTCTGCCTGCACCTCCTCTCCGAGCTGGAGTACAGGAGTTGACGGAAGAGCACTCGGGGATTGATCGCTGCCCGTCAATCCAGCTGGTAGTAAAGACACACCCTAAAGAAAATTTGTGTTGTTCTTTGGAATTATTTCTTCTTCATTTTTGTTTTTATGCATTTCTTCTGTCTGACTCCGTACAAATGAATTGTTTTTAGCTCATAACCATTGAAAAGACACCTCATTTTTGCCATATCTCCCACTTACAGAAGTGCTTTCTGGGTATACTTCTTGCCTTTGGAATCTTGGTGACACTATGCGATGCGTTCTGTTTTTATGTACGAAATGACCCGTTGGAATCTACCAAAGGTAAGAACCACAAACACTCTCTCTGTCTTGGTCTATGTTAGCTGATCGCCACTGAGAATAGCCAGGAAAGGTATAAAAGAGGGATCAAGAGGGGAATGTAGAAGACCTCCCAAATTACATATTTAGAGTGGGAGGCAGTGGGCAAGAGGCGTGCACAGAAAGTACCACAAAAGGCAGACATCCAATGGATCTGAGTCAATCACATAGCTTTTGTGTGTTCTGATGCTGCGTAGTGACAGTGTCCATTCTAGTTGGATCCCCTTCCCTTTCTGTTCTATTCCAAAGAATCAAAGAATAACATGAATCTAAACTCTAAATTAGAGACACAAGACTTTCTCTATGTAAGTGACTGACAGAGAAGCCCCAGTACAGCGATTCCACACGTGTAGGTTTTCCAGTGGGTTTGGAGGTCATCATTTTGTTTAAGCAGACTCCCACTGGAGTTGATGGTGGTTTTAAGTGAGTTATTCTGGCAGGATACGGCCCCAGTTATTTACTGCTCAGTGTCACAAAAGATTTGCCCCACGAGTGCAGAAAACGAAGAGAAAATCAGCTCGTGCTCTCAAAGTAGTAAACGAGGCTGAAAGGTAACTCAGGTGAACACAAGAGTGGTGAGAACTACATTTCAACTGAACCCTAACAACACATTTACAAGATGCATAGAGATATTTAAGTTGTTAGTCATCTGTCAGTGTTTAAGGGACGGGTTTGGGTTTTTGTTCTATTATAGGTTGTAGTCAAGATGGAAAGCTGCATGGATTTGGTACCTCTTGGACTGCAAATTGCAACAGATGTCACTGCAGCCAGGATGGAATACGCTGTTGCTCCACGTAAGTTCAACAGAACCTGTAGCGTTTTTCCAGCGTGAAAGCCACATGATGCTCTCATCACCTACACTTTGAATAAACACACTACCAAAGTCACAGCTCAACCAAGAGATCTTTTCCACCCATTGGGTCAACGGCTGCATTCTCCTTAGCTTACATCCTGCTCACTGGTATTAGAGGCAGCCTTGCTGGAAACATATCGAGTTGCCTTGTTTTATGGCTTTCTTTAGAGCTGCTTGTGACACTCACAAATCCCTTGTTTAGTGCTGATACTAAACTTGGTGCTGTACAACAAACGTTAATACAGTCCCTTTCCATGTTAGTTAGAGGATCTTCAATAGTTCTAGAAAGTGTGCATATATCCTGGGGTAAAATATGGTCACAGGTGTCTAACACCACACAGAACTGGACAGGAAGTGATGGGGAATACTTTATCCAGCTGTAATTGTGTGGGGAATGAAGTTCATTGAAATCTGATCTGGTCACTGCGACTAACACCCCTAGCTTTATGAAATATGCCACAGGATTTCTGATGATCAGAGAGGAAGAATAGTCCATTGGTTAGGGTTTTAGCTGGGACATGGAGAACTGTGTTAAATTCACTGCTTTGCCACACACATTTCATGTGTGACCTCAGGCAAGTCACTTTGTTTTCTCTGACTCAGTCTCCTATCTGTAAAATGGGGATAATGGCACTGCTCTGCCTCACAGAAACATGAGGAGGATAAATACTCTAAGATGTCCTACACCTTGTTGTTTACATACTCCAAACAGTTCCCCCCATGAGAGAGAAAGCAGCTTATGAAGCTTCTACCTGAGACATTACTAGGAATAGGAAAATTTCTTTTGCAAATTTAGCTCATGTTAAAAAATACGGCCTCCAGATTTAGGATAGGAGCTCAGATTTCTGGAGTTCAATTTCCATTTTTCTAGCAGTGATGTCTCAGGCCAGGCCTGACTCAACTGGCTAGAAAGGAGAAGATGTAAGAATGAGAATAAGCCATCGGGTGAAATTAGTTTGCAGACTCTTTGTCGAATGACAAAGAATGAAACAACCTGCAAAAATCAGACTTTGTTCATGAGCAGCAAAAGGGGCTCAGCTAATCAAACTATCAGCTAGAAAACAGCTCTGCCAGCTCTAACGCCTCCCAACACAGTCTCTTCCTGCCAGAAGTGCGGATGCTGTCATCACTGGAAATAGTTTGTTTCCTATTCTCACAGCCTGATATTTGCTCTTTTCTCTCCCAATGACAGCTACCGTTCGCCTGGGGATTATGACAGGGAAAAATGTGAAAGCATTTTCAACAAGGAAACCTGCAGCTTCAGCGTGGTGGAGAAGGCCGACCCTTCAAAAGCCTGCAAGGTGCGTGCTTCGGTGGGTTAATTAAGAATCCACTTAGAATTTCTCTGCATAGTGCCTATCCTTCCCCTTCTACGGATGATCAACAATAGAATGCATCTGTTCTTCAGAGATTCATGATGGTCTTTTAAGCGTCACTACTAACAGCTGGTTTTTCTTCTTGTTGAGTAGCAGTTCAGTGTGTGAGAATGCACTGTACCTGATTCTATATTGTCTCTGTTATTCCCTGAGCTTTGATCACCCGAATTAAATAAACTCAGATGAAGCATCAGAAGTCCCTGAGTGTTTTCTTTATAAGAGCTAAGTAACAATGGGGCTCCCACTCCTTCCTTTGAGGATAGCACACTGATTTTGGCAGTTTTTCTAACTGCGATGGGTGAATCAGTTCAGGAAAACAGGAAGAACCAGCCTGTATTTCCTGAACCACCTCTGTGCCCTTTGTCCAGGTTCATATATGTTCATGAAGGCTCCATCCATCTCAATTTCCAGGGCAGCCAGGCTTCTCTCACACACAGCTGCCACCTGATTGACTGCAAGAGCCGGCAGGTACCCAGATCCAGCATTCTACTCTGTTTGCACATGCCAGATGACAGGCTTCCTTCTGGCCCACGATTCTTTGAACACTGAATGGGTTCCTCACTGTCATTCACCAGCAGGAAATCAAACTAGCAGTGGGAACAGTGCTCCAGTGTCAGGAGCACCCAGCTAGCTGGGAACACAGCACTACGAGCCTTTGTAACAGCTGTACCTCTGAGCCGTGCTAGCCCTTGAAACTGAGCAACCTCTGTTCGCTGACTGGTATGGCATTAGCTTGGCATCATCTGATCACCGGTAATACGATGTAAGTACATTGAGTATTAGGAATCAATGCACTATTTGGAATATAGTGTATTATAAAGCAGCAAGGGAAAAACTACTGGGGGAAAGGATCAAGGGCATTGGAAGACATTCCCTTTCTTGAGGTAATCTCTTCTTTAACTCAAGCTTTCTCCTAGGGCTAACCTATCAGCACTGTATGGGGAGTGACTGGGGCAACTGGATTCCTACATGCAATCTCTGCTCATTGCGCTGAAATGTTAGCCCTTAATGCCAGCCTTGACAACAGGGAGGTCTTGGAAAGGGTGAGCAGTCAGAATGAGCTCTACCCTGACATCTGGTGGTGAGCTGTGGAAAAGGACTTTAGTGGCTGATCTCGTTTGCCTGGGCACAGCCATGATGGACTGTTTGTCCAAATGGTCACTGTGGCTGCTGTGGGATCCTCAGTCTCTTTGTTATTGGGGATGAGTAATAAAGTGTAGTTACCCTGGTTATGTGACTCAAGAACAGTAGGACTGTACTTAGCATTTTATGAAGGAGGGACGAGCCCTCAAATAAGTAGCACTTGCTAGGCAAGGGGCATGAGTTCCAAAGGCCAGTGAGTTGAGAGAGGATGGGGAGTAGTCTGGTGATGTGGGTCCTTTATGAGGGCTTTCTAAAGCAATTTTGGCTCTTTTTCTTTCCATGCTATAATAACAGAACTCATTTTGACTCTGTTAGAAGTCTTGTCAGGTGCTGTGGAGCTGAAATCGCTGATTCCTAGATTTAAGTATTAAACCTATTTTGGGCTATTGGTTCTGAGCATGCTAACAATAAAGTGATGGGGGCCTACCCCCTTTCTCCCACTAGCACCTGAAGTTACTAAGAGCTGAAATCACTGGAAGCTGTGTTATGTGGGGAGCTAGCAGAGAGGTGTGGCTGGTGGTGAAGACTGCAGCAGAACCCCACAGAGAGGTGTGGCAATTTGCTATCTGGAGCAGCAGAGCATGTAAGGTGCTCCCATATTTCCTCCCACCCCCCTTTCCCTCAGGATAGAAAGTAAACTCTGCAGATGAACTTCTGAACTCGGGGGCTACACTGAGCAAGGACAAAAACTGTGTTAGGGGGGTGACTTTTGGGTTGCTGGACTCAGGAACCACTCTGAGGCTGCACTAACCAAGGGCAGAAACTGTGGGTGGGGTGATTGTTGCGTTGTTGGACTTAAGACCCTGAGGGGATAGGCCACTACTTGGGGGTGGGTCTTTTGCTCATGGTTTGTTATCAGTCCTCTTTGTGATGTTTCCCACATAATGCCACATTGCTTCCCGCCTTTATTAAAAGGCTTTTGCTACACTCAGACTCTGTGCTTGCGAGAGGGGAAGTATTGTCTCTTAGAGGCGCCCAGGGGGATGGTCTGTAATTGTCCCAGGTCACTGGGTAGGGGCTTGAGTGGGTTTTGCATTGTGTTATTGAAACGGAACCCCTAGATACTGAACCCAGCTCTTGTTGCTGCTAATTCTGATGGGCCGAAGGGTTGCACAAGGACACTTCTTATGAAATTCCAGTGACCTGTGATGTAGTAGCAGGAACCCTAGTTCTTCGCCTCCTTCCTACTTATTTGTTTCATCTGCATGTCAGAACTTTGTGAGTAACTGATTTTCAGGTCACCGGAAGTCCTGGGGGAAAAAAATCATTTTGGGTCCAACCTGAAACTGAAATTTTTTGGATTTTTCAGTGACTCAAACCCTCAGACTTATTTTATTTTGGGTCAAATGAAAGGTTTGCTACTCCCCAAATGTAGTGTTTCACTTCCACTCTGAGTGTTTTTGAAAATAAAAGCAAATGGAATTTAGAAACCCAGAGCTAGATTCACAGAGCTGAGGAGAGGGAGGAGGTGCCCCATTTCTGTCCCATATTCCAGGAGTGAGGGGCTGGGCAGCTAGCTGGATGTGGGAGATCTAGGTTCAAATCCCCCTCTGCAACAGGGATATGACCTTGTGTCTCCCACCCCTCAGTGAGTGCCCTAGTCACCAGGCTATTGTGGGCGTGGCCGCTCTGAATTTCTCCTGCTGAAGCTGTTTCACTTTTGGTTAAACACTTATCTGTTCCTTGGGCTAGAAAGAGCACGTGAGTACCTCCAGGCTGGGACATGGGGCATTCATTTGGGAATGGGGGACACCTGCACTGTAGTTCCTACTCCAATGACTATTTATTTATAGAGAGTGGAACAGTGTCAACAGGAGAGACTGAGAAAGCCCCACCCTTGAATACACAGTAGCCTGGGAGTTAGGGAATACCCTGGGGTTGCAAAAGACCTGGGTCCCCAGCCTCTGCTTCTGAGTGGGGATTTGAACATAGGTCTCCCACATGTCAGCTGGGCTCCTGGATGTAAGGGGAATTGCCCCAGTTTTGTGAATTTAGCCATATCAGCTGGCTCCCTGTAACCCTCCAAAGAAACTCCTGCCCAGCAGCTTGCAAGAGACACACCTCTCCAGATCAAGCACTGCTCACAACTTGTGCTCTGAAAACCTGAAGGAGCCTGCAATGACGCTGGGCCTGGAATGCTGAGTGAACAAGAGGGTGCCGAGTTAGATCTTTTTCATTTTTTGAAAGTGACTAACGAACCCATTCTTCCTCCACAAGCATGAACCAAACTAGCACGTGCACCATGCTTCAGCTCCAGACTCCCCACACACCTGACACTCACACAGATCCCACAGGGCTTGTAGCTGTGGAAGAGGAAAAGAAGTCCTGGGATGCAAATCACAATGTGCACGATGACTTCCACAACATACGGAACAGGCAGGAAAGATCAGAAGGTCCATGAATGTTTACAGAACAGATCTGATGTAGTTTGTCCAGCTCTTTCCCACACATGCCCCCTTTCCCATCAGGGCCGGCTTTAGCAAGTGCGGGGCCCAATTCGAACAGTTTCGAGGGGGTCCTGGCAGGGTTGACTAAAAAAAAAAAAGAGAAAACATCTTTCATCCATGTATTATTTGCATGTATTATTTACTTTCCATGACTGTATACATAATAACAAAATTATATATTACATACATTACATCATATTGTATATGGCTCTTTTCTTACTCCCACATGGGTACTTTCTACCAATATCTCTTGATCTCTTGCCCATATTGATAGAAGTCACCACATTCTAAAAGAATATTAATTATAGATTTTCACTTTCATATTAGGAAAATAATTTATGTTTCAATAGTTGTACAACTGATTTTCTTCAATAATGTTTATTTTATGCCCCCTCCTTGCCCCCAGCACCGCCCGCCTCGCAGAAACAAACCCTCCTTCCTCGGCGCCACCCTGTCAAAACAGCTGTGGGCCAAAGAGGAAGGTGGTGGTGGTGGGGGAGAGAAATGGCACACATAGACAAAAAGAAGTATTCCATTCTATTCATCCGAAGAAGTGGGCTGTAGCCCATGAAAGCTTATGTCGAAATAAATTTGTTAGTCTCTAAGGTGCCACAATTACTCCTGTTCTTTTTGCAGATACAGACTAACACGGCTGCTACTCTGAAACCTGGCACACACAGGGTGACCAGATCACAGCAGTAAAATAGGACCTTCCCCCTCCCCGCTCGGCCCCACCATCACACCCCTCTTCACCTCCTAGTCCCCCGCTGACTTGCTGCGTTACTCCTAGTCAGTCCCCCACCCACCACTCGCCTCCTTTCACTTTCTCCCTCCCCTGCCAGAAACCCCCATGCCTGCCCCTAGAACCCCTGCTGGCTCACTGCTTGCCTCTTTGCCCACCTGCCACTTGCCCACCTGCTCGCCCCCACACCACCTCCCCCTCCCCCGAGTATATAGCCTCATTTAGAGACCCAGGGGTCACTATATTACTGCACACAGCAGTCAATGCAGTTGTAGATAAATCTCTGCATTATGCATTTTTGTATAACTTTTACATGACTTTGTATTGAACCTTGGTAATATGTTATAGCGGGCCCCTAAGGTAGTATATAAGGTAAAAGAAAAATGTCTTTTTGCTAGAAGTAGAATAAGATCTTTCCTCCACTTTGTAATCAATTGCCCTATTGAATGAATGAGGTATGAATGAGGAAGGTGTGGAAGGCAGGCACCTCCAGACAGCTGCAACCCTTGGAGAGGGGCTGGGAGCCAGACCAAGGAGCTTTGTCCAGGGCTGAGTGGGATGGAATTTGGGTGCTGGGTGCAGGCTCCGGGCTGGGGCACGGGGTGGGGTGCAGGAAGGGTGGAGGGGTGCAGGTTCTGGGAGGGAGCGTGGAGGGGTGGGTGCAGGCTTTGGGACAGAGTTTGGGGGCTGGAGGGAGGTGCTGGGGGGAAGGGACTGCCATGTGGCTTCCTTCCTCCCCTGATGCCCCTCACCATAGCCTCAGTGGGGGATGGAGCTGCCCCTTCCCCAGTGTTTGCAGAAGTGGTGGGTGGGGGGAAACCCAGTCAAACTCTGGTTTTACTCTTTCGCTGGTGGGTCACTTAAACCCCTTACAAACTCCTTCCCGCCTCTCTCACTCCCCTTTTCTACTGGGCTTGTTTGATCTTTTCGGTGTAGCCAGATGAAAACCACAAACTCCAGTGAGAGCAACAGGTTGGAAGACTAGACTGAACCCACCACCCAGCCTAGTCCATCCCAGAGCCCAGGACTGAGGGCAATGTCCCCTCACCCCCAGGCCACCTGCTTCCACTCCTAGCCTCTCCCAGAGCTGCCAGTGATTCTGTGTGGCTGCATCGGGCGGGATTTCAAGCGGACCCCCCCAACCTCCCGCTAAATTCACCCCTGTTTTGCGACCACTCTGCACCAAAAGCACCTTCCTTCCCTGCCCTAGAGCTGCTGGATGGCTAGAAAGCTGAGCTGGGCATTTGATTGATCTAGAATATTATCATGCTCCTCCTCAAAAAAACTTTAATATCCACACAGCTTTGGGGGCGGAGGGGGACTATTCACACCCCCCCCCAAGCCGGTCTATTTTATTGTTGCAGGGCAAATGAAGGAGCAATAGTTTAATGGAAATATTTAGCCCCTACTGTGGTCTTGCAGCAGGGAAAGCAGAGTTGATGGGAAGGGAACTGGTTTGGATAGGAGCCCTAGTCCCCTTCCTTTGCAAAATAATTTGGAGAGGAAATCAGATCACACCATGCCTCAGTTTCCCCCCCTGTAAGGGGGAGGAGATAAAAGTCTCAGCCTGCTGTGCCATGTTGCAGACCTTTCGCATTCTCCTCTCTTGCTGAATTTGATTTCCTCCTCCAAACCTCCCTCTCTCTCTCTCCTGGAGTTCACAGCCCTAAGTACCGGCTGGGGGCTTTTTTCCTGGGTTACATTACATGATCCCAACTTTAGTTTCGAAACAGACACAGGCAGGCACAAACTCATCCTCAAACAGCAACACCACAAAAACCACAAAACCAACCCAATATTACAAACCTACGGGGAATCACAGGCTCAGACATTCACCGTTGGAAGCCCCAGCAGCTGCTCAGATAGGTGAGGTCCACTGCAGAGATTCCTGTCTCCCACCGGACCAGAAGCTCCCTCGGCGTCTCCCCCAGGTAAGCGTTGGGGGGGGGAGGGGAGGGGAGGGGATGGAAGGCTGCAAAACACGTGTGCCGTCTCCCCCCTTCGCCCTCCTGACCTGCAACACCCACGCGGCTGCCTCTGCTCAGCCCTATGCAGGCCAGCGTCTCTCGTTGCCTAGCAGCAAGAGCTGCTGCTTCCGGGAGACGCAGCACTTTGCTTCCAGGAGACAGTGAGCGCGGGGCCCCTTCAGGCACAGGGCCCGATTCGGGGGAATTGGGCAAATTGGCCTAAAGCCAGCCCTGTCTCCCATACTGCCTTCCCAAACTCCTACAATACCTTCATTTTCTTCCTAGAAGTTGGGACCTGTAGCTTCCCCTGCCCCCCCACCTTGTCTGGGATCCCGTGCTCCCTTCCTTGGAGTCTCCAGTAAGTGCCAGGTGCCAGCCCTCCACCCCCAAAGCCTTGCAAAGGATAGCAGCAAACAGGTAGAGCCAGCGAATCTATTGGGGGTCTTGTGTATACGTGCACACGCATGCCAGCGAGTAGTCTGAGTGTTCTACCCCAAATGGGGTGTGTGTGAGAGGGAATTGTAGGAAAGTGGTCGGTCATGATAGGGATTAACCAGGTTATCCAGAGTATTATGGAATGGAGCTATGCCTAATGCCTCCTTTACTTCCTGTTCAGTCAGCGGGAGTTTGTCCCTCACTCGATGCAGCTAAACTAAAATCAGACAGCTCTCAGGCTGCAGCCCTGTGAGTAGATTTATTTTTGTTGCATTGAGTGATCTCTATACAAAAGGATCCCTCTGCATCTTTATCGCTGCTACAATGAGCTGCAGGAGCCGACGGCACCAATTGAGGCTTTGCACTGTAGCCAGGGAACCCCACTTTGTAACCCTGATGAGAGGGATAGGCCTGATTCATAGGTTGATGTGCTACCTAGCCTCCGGCTCTGTTACCAGGGATCAGGAATCACTTAAGAGTTGGTTTTGCACACAGTCTCCAGTTCCCAGGAAGTGTGTACATAGTGGGTGCCACCATGCCACTGATATGCAATATAATTTCCATCATGCCCTCTAGAATCAATAAACCTTTCTCAATACATAACAGCACCTATTGTGAAATGCAAAGGATGAAGTTTATTGTGGAATAGGAACAAGGAAGAGGAAGGAATAATTAAAAGGGCAAACAGAACATCAGGCACATCACAAAGCAAAGAATGAGACAGATAGCTCCCAAAACTCACTCAGTCCTGGCTGGCCTTCCCAGATGCCAAAGTCCCCTATTCCTCAGAACGTGACCCTAGTGGCCTAGCAGAAGCTGCTTGTACATGCTGTGGTTCTTTTGTCCTAGCACCAGAAGAAGCCCACATTTGCCCAACGAGTAACAAGCCAGTGAAAGATCCTAAGTTTGGAAGTCTGATCCCCAGCTGGTGTAAACCAGCACAGAAGAATGCTGAGGATCTAGCCCTTCATTATCACTAGTGGGGAGTCATTTCCTCAGTGAAACATCTCACAAGTTGTCATTTATCACCGGTTCTCTTATCTCAGTTTCCGCTGCCTGAATTCAGAGCCTGTGTGAAGCTCACTCCCTCCAAGATGTATCTCTTTAATGGGCACACAGATAGAAGAGGTAGAAGAACAGAAAAGATATTTTGGATGAACAAATGCTTTTCCAAATCCCAGACTGTAGATAGCTGGGGCAGATGTTTGAACTGGAGCGTTCAGAAACAGCCAGCACCTGGTTAGGTTTTTATCTTGTGAAAGTGACTAACAAACCCATTCTTCCTCCACAAGCATAAACCAAACTAGCAAGTTCACCAAGTCTCAGCACATTTGCCTCTGGACACTCACCCAAAGAGATTCCACAAATTGTGGCAGATGAAAGCAAATCCTGTGAAATCCCTGTAATGCACACCACTCTCTGCCCGATGACTTCCACAATGTCCAGGACAAAGATGTCTCTAGGCACATATCCAACTGGCCATAGAACAAAAATGCTACAACAAGCACAAAAGATCCAGGAAAGTTTGCAGAGCTGGGCTGATCTAGTCTCCACAGTCCTTCCCATTTTCTCCACATGTACCCCCTCCCCCATACTACCCTTAGTACCCTAACATTACTTTTGATATCTTCTGAGAAAAAAAGACCAGGCACCTCACCACCATCCCTGTACAGATCCCAGTGAACCATTGCCTCCAGCAGGTGCCAGGTAGCTGCTCCCCCTCCCCCATCTTTGAGAGCTTTGCAGAGGGCAGCAGCAGCAAAGTAGAGCCAATGCCTTTCCATTGCAAATCCATCAGGGTCTCCGAAAGAATGAGGGTCAGAAAGTAGTCTGACCACTCTATCTCAACAAGGTCTGTGAGAGAGGAAACCCTCTCCATCCTCATCCTCTGCTGGAATGAGCTGCAGGAACCAACAGCATGAAATAAGGCTTAGTGCTGTAGTCAGGGAATCCCACTTTGTAACCTTGTTGTGCGTGATAGGCCTGGGTTCATTGCCTGGCTTGGTACAACCCCAGGCTCTGTTACCAGGGATCAGATATATCAAGAGGGCATCAGTCAGGGGCATGTTTTGAATATTGTCTCCAGTTCCCATGGAAGTATATCTACAATAGATGCCAAAGAGTGCAACTGACAGAGTGCAAGTCCCATAATGCTCTCTGACATCAATGAACTGTTCAGCATACAGAACTCCTACCACAAAGCACGCTGTGGTGGTGGGGCAGAGTTTGAGGAAAGGGAGCTAGGGGGCGGGGAATGGAATTATCAACAAGGCAAACAAAATACCAGACACATTACAGAGTATAAAATGAAAAGGACAGTTCTCAGATTTTCCACAGCCCTGGCCGGCCTTCCCAGATGCCAACGTCCCTTATACCTTAGAACGTGACCCTATTGTTCCTAGCAGTAACTGCATGTAGGTGCTAGGGTTCTTTTGGCCTAACACTGAAGAAGTACAAATGCTTCTTCAAATCCCAAACTGCCAAGTTGGCAGTTGCACTTGAGTTTGTTTCCTGACATTCAGCTCAGAGCTGGCTTTTGCTAAGGTCTGTAAGTGCCTCGTCATGAACACAGGCAGAAGGGGCGGGTGCTAGCTTACGGAGCACCCAGACCAGTATTTTTCAAATGCTGCCACCATGGTGGCATGCGGCCACCAGGGCCTTTTCTTGTGGCCACAGCCATCTGGACTTCGATGGATGGGGTGGGGGGCAAAGTAGTGGCCCCCCTCCCAGGGCTGCCAGCAGAGGTTGGGCCCTGTTCCCCTCTGGAGACACAAACAGGCAAGCAGATGGTGAATTCCCCACTTTCCCCAGGGGTAGGAGAGGCAGGCTTCGGCCACGGGGCTTCGGGCTCCATTCATGTGGTGGCAGACTCTGGTTCCAGGCTCCCTGTCCATCTCCCCATTCAGGATTTAATTTGTTCCTCCCTAGGTGTTTGTTGTCATAACTTTAGTCCCAGATTTGGACCTTAGCGTCCAAAATATGGGGGTTAGCATGAAAACCTCCAAGCTTAGTTACCAGCTTGGACCTGGTACTTGCTGCCACCACCCAAAAAATTAGAGTGTTTTGGGGCACTCTGGTCCCCCTGAAAAACCTTCCCTGGGGACCCCAAGACCCAAATCCCTTGAGTCTCACAACAAAGGGAAATAATCCTTTTTCCCTTCCCCCCTCCAGGTGCTCCTGGAGAGATACACAGACACAAGCTCTGTGAATCCAAACAGAGTGACTCCCCCTCTCCGTTCCCAGTCCTGGAAACAAAAGCACTTTCCTCTTCACCCAGAGGGAATGCAAAATCAGGCTAGCAAATCCAACACACACAGATCTCCCCCTGATTTCTTCCTCCCACCAATACCCTGGTGAGTACAGACTCAATTTCCCTGAAATTTCCCAGTAAAGAAAACTTTAACAGGTTTTAAAAAGAAAGCTTTATATAAAAAAGAAAGAAAATACATAAAAATGGTCTCTCTGTATTAAGGTAACAAATACAGGGTCAATTGCTTAAAAGAATATTGAATAAACAGCCTTATTCAAAAAGAATACAAATCAAAGCACTCCAGCACTTATATTCATGCAAATACCAAAGAAAAGAAACCATATAACTTACTATCTGATCTCTTTGTCCTTACACTTAGAAACAGAAGATTAGAAAGCAGAAACTACTTCTCCAAAGCTCAGAGAAAGCAGGCAGACAGACAAAGACCTCAGACACAAAATTCCCTCCACCCAAAGTTGAAAAAATCCGGTTTCCTGATTGGTCCTCTGGTCAGGTGCTTCAGGTGAAAGAGACATTAACCCTTAGCTATTTGTTTATGACATTTGTCCTCAGCACAAGAGGGGAATGATCCTGACTGGGGGTTAGCCAAGTTATAAATGGTACCTCAGGAGTAGCCCCTTCACCAGGAAAGGGATGTAATACCTCAATTTTTCATAGAGGCAGGATGGTCCAGTAGTTAGCATTCTTGCATAGTACTTTGGGAAATCCATGTTCAATACCCTGCTCTGACACAAATGTCATGTGTGACCTTGGACAAAGTTGCTTGGACCCAGATCCTCAAGAAGGCACCTAGTTTCAATTGAAATAACGGATGTTAGGAGCCTAAATACCCTTGAAGGTTTGGACCTAAGTCTCTATGAGTCCCATTTCCCTAGCTATAAGATTAGGCTAGTAGCACTTCCCCAGCTCTCAGGGGTGTTGGGAAGATCAAAATGTTAGCGGTTGTGAGGTTTTCAGATGTCACGGTGATGGGGGACATCTAGAGTTCCCACTGAAGTAAATCTCTTCTCTGCTGCAATGTCTACAAAACGCTCAACACTTGCTAGAAAGCTGGTTTGCTGTGATCATTGCCTATCTTGCCAACTAATATCACATTCTTGTTCTATTTGTTTTATCCCCTGATTATCTGTAGCCTCACACTGAGGCTTGTGAACTTTTTGAGGCAGGGGATCTCTCTATTTAAAGGGCGCTTTGGTTTAAAACAAATTGTCAGTTTAAAGCTAGCAAGGACACATCTGGAAAGCTGTCCCATGACCTGGTGCTTGATTGTGTTTAGCTGTTGTCAAAGTTAGCCTGACACATCTCACACCAATGCTTGTTTTCCTTCCCAATGCTAGCTTTTCTTGTCCTCTTGGCTTTGATGAAAAGAAATGTAAACTCACCTTCCATAAGGAGTCCTGCAGCTATTCGGTGGTGCAGAAGGCCAATCCCTCTAAATCTTGTCCATTCACAGGCATGGTGGGTTGAGGAATAACATCCTTGGAAGAACCTACCTTCCAGGTTTAAGTCACTCATGGAATAATTCCTTTCTTGGATCCTAGTAATTGTAGATGTGTTTTAAGATTTGCCACTAGCATGCTGTACTTTCCCTATCAACTGTGTAACCTTCTTTATTCTCGTATCTTGGAGATCAGCATTGTTTCTATATAATTCTAGGTCTGTCATCGTAACTGAATTCTGCCCAGAGATCTTGGCTGATGAATGATAAAATAAAAGAGGCAGATAAAGCATCAAAAAAGTCTGAGTTTTTTCCTTCTTAAGAAATGATGGGGGTCCCTTCTTCTCCCTCCTTGCTATTAGATAGCTAAGGAGTGACAAGAGGAGCACCAGCATTCCTGGAACACTTTTAATAATTGGTGAGCTGGTTTGGAAGATGATACTAAGAATTCCCCAGACAGTATCATCTGCACTGTTTGTTAGGTTCAGCTCCGACTGTAAAAGAACCAGAGGTGAAACCCAGCCTCCAGTGATGCCAACGCAAAATGTCCATTGATTTCAACAGGGCCAGGGTTTCAGCCCAGATACATGGGCTCCTGATGTGACCATCGTGACTACTGCTGCTTACCCTACTAAAGGACAATATGAGGAACTCACCTCGGCCCACTTGGGTCCCAAGGAACTATGTTTACTAACCATTCAGAAAAGTGCAAGGCCCAGCTAGATACACACTGCTCTGATTGGGGTCTGGCAGCTTCTAAACCAGAACACGCTAGGCGCCATAAGAGGGCTCAAACAATTTAAAGGCAGAGTCCTTGTCACATGATGACAAAGCCTCTAGGAGGGAGCAGGGCCAGTGCTCATGTATTGCATCAACTGACCCAGATTAGGATTTATAAGACACTGAGTCAGAGCGAGGGAGCTGCAGGAAGCAGGACTGCCAGAAATCCCTGGGAGAGGAAAAATCCTCCAGGGTCTGTAGGCCAGACTGAGCTGAGGAACTGTCTGTTTTTCTTAAGACAGGGACAGCAAAGCTGCCTGGAAGAGGCTTTGGGCATGGCTGTGTCATCAGGAGGAGGGAGAAAACTTGTTCACCTTAGCCTCCAATGATAGAACAAGAAGCAATGGGCTTAAACTGCAGCAAGGGAGATTTAGGTTGGACATTAGGAAAAAGTTCCTAACTGTCAGGGTAGTTAAACACTGGAATAGATTGCCTAGGGAAGTTGTGGAATCTCCATCTCTGGAGATATTTAAGAGTAGGTTAGATAAATGTCTATTAGGGATAGTCTAGACAATATTTGGTCCTGCCATGAGGGCAGGGGACTGGACTCGATGACCTCTCGAGGTCCCTTCCAGTCCTGGAGTCTATGAGTCTATGAGTATGGCTGTGGTTCATTTGTGGACTGGGAAGATGCCTTTCTTGGTATACTGCCCTTTTCCTGTGCACTACAATGGCATGGTCAGATGACTCTTTGCAGCCACCCAAAGTCAAATCCTGCACAGCTGCTTGCAAGAGCTGCACCTCTCCAGACCCAGTGCTGCTTGCCACTTGAACCTAGAACATCTGAAGGTACCTACAGTGGAGATAGCTGTGGCAGGTGCTTGGTCTGGAACGCTAGCGGAGGAAGACGATGCCGGGTTACGTTTTTTTTTGTTTTTTGTTTTTGACAGTGACTAACAAACCCATTCTACCTCCACAAGCATAAACTAGCAAGTTCATCAAGTTTCAGCCCATTTCCCCCCGACAATCATCCAAAACAGATTCCACGAGGCTTGTAGCAGTGGAAGAGGATAGCAAAGCCTGTGAAATGCCTGTAATGCAAATCACAATGTGCACAGTGGCACACACAACATATAGAACAAAGATAAACACAAGGCACAAACCAAATTGGGCAAAGAACAGAAATGCCACAACAGGCAGAAAAGATCTGAAGGTCCATGAATGTTTACAGAGCAGGGCTCAGGGGTTTGCATGGCCCTTTCCCACTTCTCCAACCATACTCCCTGAGCCCCTCTCCCTTACTGCGCTCACACACTAAGGTTACCTTAATTGTCTTCTGAGGAGGAAGGCCCGGTAGCCTCAACACCCAGTCTGTAAGGGACTCAGTGGTGCACTTCCTAGTGTCTCCTGGTGGCTGCTCCCCCATCTCGCAGAGCCTTACAAAGGATGGCAGCAGTGAACATAAAGAAGCTGGTGCTTTTCCAGGTCTCTTGGGGCTCAGAGAATAGTCTGACTTTCCTATCACCAGCAGGGTGTGAGAGAGAGAACTGTAGGAAAGCAGTCGGTCATAATAGTGCTTTACAGGGTTATCCAGAGTATTAAAAAATGGAGCTATGCTATGCCCCACTTCTCCTTTACTTCCTGTTCAGTCAGTGGGAATTTGCTCCCCTACTCTGTTGTGATGTAGTTAAAATAAAACAGAAAGGTCCTAGCCTACAGCCCTTAGTGATCTCTGTACAAAAGGATCCGTCTGCATCTTCATCTCTGCTCGAATGAGCTGCAGGAGCCTATGGCACCAATAAGAATTAGAGCTGTAGCCTGGAAATCCCCCCTGGTAACCCTGCTGTGCATGATAAGACTGGATTCATGGGTTGGTATGGTACCTAGCCTCAGGGTCTGTTACCATGAGTATGAGGGGTATGAGTCAGGAGTGTGTCTTGCACATTCCCTCCAGTGTGTACAGAGTGGGTGTGTACCATGTGCAATTGGCATATGCACTATCACCTCTGTAGGGGTTCATTGTTTCCAGGGAGCATTCAGAATAGAGAACAGCTGCTTGAGTAAAGTGCAAGGGCTGAAGTTTATTGAGGAAGGGGAATAATGGGGGGAGTGGAATTATCAATAGGGCAAACAGATCTGACATTTTACAGAACACAGAATGAGACAGATAGTTCCCAGAATTCCCTCAGTCCTGGCTGGGCTTCCCCAATCCCAAAGTCCCTCATACCTTATGTAAGCAGAGTCAGGATAAGCTCTGCCCTGACATTTGGTGGAAAGAATCTCAGAGAGTGTATTTGCATAGGCACGCCTACCCTATCCCAGACTGCTGAGCGGTGGGACTGCTTAGTGACAAATGACTCACCCTCAGTTGGGTGGTACTTGCTAGACAAGGGACATGAGTTCCAAAACCCAGTGAACTGAGAGAGGCTGGGGATAGGTATCTGTGTCTGGTGGTGCAGGTTCCTTGTGGAGCCAGAAGCACCAGTTGCTGCTGCTGCTGCTGCTGCTGCTGCTGCTGCTGCTGCTGCTGCTGCTCTCTCTCCACTGTGGAATGTCAGAGTTGATTTTTTTTATTCCCTCAAGAATCTAAATACAGGTTACTGAGCTGAATGCACTTTTGGCTAATGATGCACTAGCACTGGGGCTCCCCCACTAAGACCTGAGATCACTAAGAGTTGAAATCACGAAAGAGCTGAAATGACTGAACTGAGAGCACTGAGTACTGTGCTAACTAGTGGGGGAGCCTGAAGACATACTGTGGAACAGAGCAGCTGGCGGAGTGGAGCAGTTGCGGGGACGGCTGGTGTGGATCACGGGACAGCTGGTGGCAGCAGAGCGGCTGGCAGAGCGGAGTAGCTGTGGGACGAGTGGAGCGGCCCACAGAGCGAGCGGAGCTGAGCAGTTTTGCAGAGTGGCTCATGGAGCAGAGCAGCTGGTGGAGCGGAGCAGTTCCTGAGGATGACTGGAGGAGCAGAGTGGAGCAGCTGGTAAAGCGGAGCAGTTCATGGAGAAGGCGGAAGCAGAACCCACGGAGAGGCAGGGCAGTTGGCCCCGGACCACGTAAGGTGCCCCTTTCTACCCAGGCTGGGGGGAGGGACCTCTACAGATAACTCTTGAACTCTGGGGTGGCATTGACCAGAGACTTTTGGGTTGTTGGACTTTGGGGTGATTGGACTTAAAACCCTAAGGGGAAAAAGGACAGTGCCAAACGTACTTGGAGGTGGGTTTTTGTTTATGGTTTGTGTTATAACCCTATTTGTGGTGTTTCTCCAGTGGGATGCCGCATTGATTCCTTCCTTTATTAAAAAGATTTTGCTACACTCAGACTCCGTGCTTGCGAGAGGGGAAGTATTGCCTCCTAGAGGCGCCCAGGGGGGTGTGGTATGTGAGTGTCCCAGGTCACTGGGTGGGGGCTCGAGCCGGTTATGCATTGTGTTACTGAAACGGAACCCCTGGATACTGAACCCGGCCCTTGTTGCTGCCAACTCAGAGGGGCAGAAGGGTTACACTTACAAGTGACTCTATGGTTCCTAGTGGAGCTACATGTACTGTGATAGACCCAGGCCAGTTGGGAACAGCAGAGTAGTGGAAGGAAGATATACTGGCCCCTGGATAAGAAGTTTTCTGTTCCCTGAGTGACCACAGCAGGGTCTGCTCCACACTAATGAGAACACCTGACTCCAATTAACCTGCTAAGAGTCAGGTGAGGCTGTTAAGCACCTGACTCTAATTAAGGCCCCCTGATGCTATAAAAGGCCTCACTCTAGCCAGGCTAAGGGGAGCCAGAGGAGGGGAAGTGTGTGAGGAGCTGGGAGCAAGAGGAGTTCAAGAAGCTGAGAGTGAGTAGGCATAGTGCTGGAGGACTGAGAAGTACAAGCATTATCAGACATCAGGAGGAAGGTCTGGTGATGAGGACGAAGAAGGTGTTGGGAGGAGGCCATGGGGAAGTAGCCCAGGGAGTTGTAGCTGTTGCACAACTGTACCAGGAGGCACTCTAGACAGCTGTAGTCCACAGGACCTGGGTTCCCTCCAAAACTCCCAACTCCTGATCAATCACAGGAGGAATTGACCTGGACTGTGGCTTCTACCAGAGGGGAACGTCTCTGGGCTGTTTCCCAACCCATAGGGTGAATCTGTGAGACGAGCAAATCTGCCAATAAGCACAGGACCCACCAAGGTAGAGAAGAAACTTTCTCACAGTACATCCTGTGGTTCTTTTGGCCTAACGTTGGCAGAAGTATGCAGGGTTGGCTCCAGGGTTTTTGCTGCCCCAATGGTGGGGGAAAAAAAAAGTTGGCAGGCCCTTATATATACCCTATATACATGTCCTTCCCTCTGAGAGGGACTGAGGGACCTGCTGCTGAAGAGCTGGCTGTGCCACCGCTTCCCATTGGTCATGCCAAGCACCTGCTTGCTGCACTGGTACCTGGAGCTGGCTCTGGAAGTACCTCACTGTGACAGCGACTGAGTTAAAATCTGCCCAAGGGGTAAGAAGAAGTTGAAAGATCCTAAGGCTGAAAGTCTTGGGGTCTGATCCCCAGCTGGTATAGACTAGCTCAGCATCACGCTGAGGATCTGGCCCTTCATTCTCACTAGTGGGTAGCAAGGGGGCAGAAACTCATTTCCAATAAAGATCCATGAAACATTTTGCAAGTTTTCATTGAGTCCTGGTTTCTTTTATCTCAATTTCCACCTCCTGAATTCCAAGCCTGTCTGCATGCCTTTAAGAAATACACAGATACAAGTTACACTGTGGAGATAGGAGTGGAAAATATATTTTGGATGTGAAAATGCTCCTCCAAAGCCTAAATTACCAAAGTTGCACCTGAATTTGTTTTCTAACATTCAGCTCAGTGCTGATTTTTTGCCATGGTCTGCATGAGCAAGGGCTGGTCAGGAACACTGATAGGACGGGTGGATGCTGATTTACAGGGAGTCTCCACCAACAGCCCGATGAGATGGGATCTGGTGAGAAGTCCCTGCTAGTCCTTGCTGCATGCTTTTGGAGTCCGGTATAAGATGCCGTGCCTCCTCCGTGTATAAGAACTGGGTTCAGTCCATCAGCGACTGCGTGTTTATAGTCCATGCTTGGTCTCCAGGGGACAGAACCTCCCCACGGACTCTCCAGTCAGACCCCTCCTGTCCATAGACTTCCTTAATCTGTTCCTTTGTGGGAGAGTATTATGCCTGTATGCATCTGCTGAAGCTCTCCCTTTAGATACACAGAAGAAGCACCTATGAGCTACAGCACTGGGTAGAGGGCATTTATAAGGGTCTGCCAACTCCCAAATCCCTCTGCTGAATCCAGAGGGATCTCCTGGGTCACCAGGCCTAGGAACCTCCCATCCAAAAGAGAAAGAGCAGCCACTGCTTGGGAGGGGCCTTGGCAGTTCCCTGGCATTGGCAGTTGGGCTGCTGTTCACCCCACCCCCTCCCGCCACTGCCACCCCACCCCATGCTCCCCATTGTGCTTAGCCTCTCTCACCCCACTACTCTCTCTACCTGCCTTTTCCTCTACCTCTCCTCTTACCCCAACAGCCCTCCCCAACCTCTTCCACCTGGGAAAACCCCAACGTCCTTGACAGATAAATACAAACCAACATCTGTCTGCACCAGAGACATGGCAGTGCCCTCCCCCATGCTGCCATCACCCTGCTCTCCCCACTGCTATGCTGTAACCCAATGCCACACCCTGGGTCCGGCTTTGTCTTCTTAGGCAGTCAGCTCTTTGCAGCATTGGCTGGTCCTTCCTCAATGTTTGCTCCCAGCATCAGAGGGGCACGATCCTGACCTGAGCTCTGCCAAGTTATAAACGGTACCTCAGGAGCAGTCCCTCCCCCAGGGAAGGCAGGGGAGCATCTCCAGGTTAGCTTCTATATGCAGGAATCCAACAGTAGTATGTGATATCATTGTATGATAGAGGCCACAGCTGAGATGGGCCAGGCTCCATGCAAAGAGACAGGCCTTGCCTCAAAGAGCTTACACTCCACACAGACACAGGCCGGGAAAGCAAATGGAGGCATAAGAGGCACCTCAATTTGCCCAAGCTCTCCAGCAGGCCAGTGGCCAAGGCAGGAATAGAAGTCAGGTGTCCTGACTCCCAGGCCAGTGCCCTACCCCCTAGACCACACTGCTTCCCTGGCGCTATCTGTACTTTTGCTCCTGTGAGCAAGATCCAAGTCCCAGGCAGGGTCCATTGCACTGCACTGCCTTGGGTGACAGTTACCTTGTACGTGACTTGGCTCCTTAGCTACTGTGCTTAGCTTTGTGCAGCAGAATCTGTCCCTGTCATATTAGGCTGCAGCAAAAGATGGACTCTTTCTCCTCATCTGCCTACAAAAGGGTGGGGAGGGTGTCAGGCCCTTGTTACTCCCTGTAGAAGACCTTGATGGATAGAGGCTCTACATGACAGCCTCCCAAAGCTATAAACCTGGGAATGTGGCCACTTGGCCCCCTCTGAGTAGTTTGAGGAAGGGGCCAGCTAGGTTTCATACACAGAATACAGGCTTCCAAGGAGACACACTATCCGCAAGGCCTTGCCTTTTCCACGAGGACCCACCCTCCCCATTAGGTGGAGCTGTTACAGGGTAGGAAGGGGTGGGGGGGGTGATTTCTTGGGAGTTTGGCTTCTGCGGTGGCTTAAGGTCTCTGCCACAGAAGAGGGTGTAGGGCCAATCCCTGTGAACTGAGCCTGCGGAATCCATTCTGTAATGCCCAACTCTGCAGGGCTTCTCAGCTCTAGTGACAACAAGTCTCTAGTAGCCGTAGCTGTTCTCAAGTGCTGAGAAGGACATGTGGCTTTTGCAGTGCTAGACACTTTCAAACGATACCCCTGCCATTAACAGCTGGATTCCTCCAGTGGCTCTCCCTCTCACTGATACCAGCCCAGAGACAGAAATACCACCACTGGACACACAGGTGAATCTGTTTCCTGTGTGCCAGGCTCTGGGGCTCTGAGAAATACCAGCCTTGCGAATGTGTGCCCGGGGAGGAGGGAAGTTTGGGGTGATCCCTGCAGAGCGGGGCAATCCTTCTTTCCACTTAATATCCCCCCCCAGAGGCTTTTCCAAGGGATAACCATTCTGCTCAGTTTCGAATAGTCGCTGTATGACTGGATTCCTGCATGCAACTGCTGCTGCTTGGGCTGAAAGGTTAGTGCTTCATACAAGGCTTGAGGCCTAGGAGGTGTTGACAATAAAGTCTGATATGAATCTTTATCCGCACTTGCTAGTCCTGATAACTCTTGACTCAAAACCCCATACAGCTGCCATCTAGCTCTGTGTCGGGCACACAGAAGTCTTGCCCTTTCATTTCCGAACAAAACCTTCCTGCTGGTAATTGACTAAACATATTTATGGTGTCCACTCATATAAGCTTCAGAGTGGTAGCTGTGTTAGTCTGTATCAACAAAAACAATGAGAACTCCTTGTGGCACCTTAGAGACTAAGACATTTATTTGGGCATAAGCTTTTGTGGGCTAATACCCACTTCATCAGGTGCATGGAGAGGAAAATACAGTAGCAGGTATATATATACATAGTATATGAAAAGATGGGAGTTGCCTTACCTAGTGGGGGGTCAGGGCTTTCAATCCAGCCTGTGAGACTCCTCATTGTTTTCACCCATATAAGATCATTCTGCGGAATCCTGTATCAGAGCTATTTGCATTCATTCTATGTATAGTAACAATTCTTGAGCAAACTACACAGCATAAAATAAGCACACTGCAAACAAACAAGTTTCCTGCAGAAAGTCCGCTCCTTGGAAGCCAGACGCTTTGCAAGAATGGTAAGTTCCTGTGTTTCCTATTGCAAAAGGTATATTGCTACTGATTTTAAAGTAAATATTAGGGGCCTGCCTTGCATATGTGCTGGGAGTTCACAGCTCTAAATAGAACAGGGGTGGGCAAACTTTTTCGCCCGAGGGTCACATCTGGGGGGAGGGGGGGAAATTGTATACAGGGCCATGAATGTAGGGCTGTGGCAGGGGGTTGGGGTGTGGGAGGGAGTGCGGGGTGTGGGAGGGGGTGCAGGTGTGCAGGAAGGGACGGAGGGCAAGGGGTTGGGGTGCAGGAGGGGTGCTGCAGAGGGCTCAAGTTAGGGGGTTAGGGGACTCAGGGCAGGGGGTTGGGGTGCAGGAGGGGTTCGGGTTGCGGGCTCTAGCCCAGCGCCACTTACCTTGAGAGGCTCCGGGGTGGCAGCAGCATGCAGTGGGGCTAAGGCAGGCTCCCTGCCTGCCCTGGCCCTGTGCTGCTCCTGGAAGTGCCCAGCATGTCCAGCAGTGGCTCCTGAGTGTGAGGATAACTTTTCCCCATTTATGTAAATGTTATTTTGCTTTTTTTAGTCACCCTCAGCTCAAAGAGAGCTGAACTTTATCTCTGGACATTTTCAGTGTCACTCAGAACTAGATTCTCCCTCACGCCTTTTTTTTTTCTTATTAAAGGAAACAAAATTCTTGAGTGATGCCTGCTTAAAATTTTGATTTCCCATCTGCTTGACAGTCATCCATCCCAATGTTAGAGAAAGTTACTAAGATGAAATTTGTCATCTAAAAACTTGTAATAACTTGGAACAAACACGTGTGTAAAAATCAAAGGCAGGGCACACAGAAAGAAGAGCTAAATCCATCCATTAGATTGTGTTTTAATTAGAGCTATTTGTAATAAACAATGTCTTTAGAAAAGGAGGATTGCTTTCAGCCTTGAGAACTACATACGCGTGTAATACGCTTATGTGATGGTTGCCATCTTGACCAACAGAACAGGGACTGAATCGGTGTTCTGCAGTGGTTCTCAAACTTGGGCCACCGCTTGTTCAGGGAAAGCCACTGGTGGACCCGGCCAGTTTGTTTACCTGCCGCGTCTGAAGGTTTGGTCGATCGCAGCTCGCTCTGGTCATGGTTTGCCGCTCCAGGCCAATGGGGGCTGCAGGAAGCGCTGGCCAGCACATCCCTCGGCCTGCGCCGCTTCCTGCAGCCCCGACTGGCCTGGAGCAGTGAACAGTGGCCAGTGGGAGCCACGATCGGCTGAACCTGCTAACGCGGCAAGTAAACAAACTGGCTAGGCCTGCCAGGGGCTTTCCCTGAAGAAGCGGTGGCCCAAGTTTGAGAACCACTGCTCTAGAGCTAAAAGCATGAGCTGCTGCATCTTGAGCTAAGCCACTCTAGGCACTGATGAAACAGACTCTCATTTTCTGTGGATAGAGGAGGACTTGTCTCTCATGCACACGCACAGAGATGGACCTGGGATAAAAAGGTAGATGGATCCACGATAAGTTTGTGTTTTCAAAACACAGCTGGTTTGGATTTAACTGAGCACGAGCGACTACTTTTTATTCACCTTAAAGATCACTTACAGGGACAGATTTAAAGTAAGTCTCCGCTCTCTCATGCAGAAGTATTTCTTGGTCTGCTTTCTTGGCTATGTCATAAATGTGACATTATGCAATGCAGATTGCTACATGCAGCCAATGAAACTATTGGAACCAGGTGATCTCTCTGCAGGCAAGAAATCCTGTCTCTCTTCAGTTTGGTGCATGCCCCTGAGAACAGATCAATCTGGTCTGACCCATTTTAAGGGATTTATGCTGACATAAGCCAGGAATGGATGTAGGTGAAGAAACAAGTGAGAGGAAAGTGGGATATTCGGAGAGTTGTGGATTTGTAGTTTAAAGCAGGAGAGAGCTGGCAAGGTGGAGCAGTGATGGGAGGAGGAAGCATCACTCTCACCAAACTGCAATTCAATTTGGTTCAAAGAAGTAGCTTGGGTTGATTTGTCCAATTGTGTGTATTGATGATGTCCATTTAAACTGGAATCTAAATACCCTACTATCTTCTCAGAGCCAAAAGGTATCAAAAGGAATGCAAATATTTTTTTGCCCAAAATTAGCACATGTTCAAAAATCACAGCTTTAAGATTTAGGAGATGAGTTAAGACTTCTGGAGTTCGATTTCCATTTTCCTAACAGTGATGTCTCAGATAAGGACTGACACAAGTGATCTGGAAAGAGGAAGATATAATGTTCTAAACACTGCCTAAAGCTTCTGGCCTAAGTCCTCCTTTCTCCACAGACAGCACTGCCCATCTTTCCAAAAGAGAGAAACGGGGCCCAGTGATTTGACTATACTCCCCCACTGAAGTGCATTTCCAGAACAGAACAGAACAGAAACAACATCATGTGACTCAAGTGACCAGACAATGGTGAGGATGAAAATCTTATCGTAAATAAACAAAACAGGCACATTTCAAGAACAACCCATTGGGTGAAATTAGTTTGCAGATTGTTTGTCGAACGACAAAGAATGAAACAACCTGCAAATGTCAGACTTTGTTGATGAGCAACAAAAGGGGCTCAATTAATCAAATTATTAACTTCAAATAGCTCAGCCAGCTTGAATCACTCAACACCATCTTTTCCTACCAAAAATGCAGATACCATCTTTACTGGAGATTGCTTGCTTCCCACTCTCATGGCCTGCTATTTGCTTTTTTCCTATGCCTGTTGGGTATGACAGAGAGAAATGTGAAAGCATTTTCAACATGGACACCTGCAGCTTTGATGGAGAAGGCCGACCCCTCAAAAGCCAGCAAGGCTTTTACTTGAGTGGGTTAATAACAAACCCACCCAGAATTTCTCTGTGCAGTACCTCCTCTTTCCCTTTTACAAGATGATCACTCAGGGAATGAGTCTGTTCTTTGATCAGAGAGTGGTGTTTTAAGCATCACTACTAATAGCTGGCTTTCCTTTGCTTTGCTGAGTAGCAATTTAATTTGTGAGATTACCCTTGTCATAAACAGATAGCTAAGGGTTAATGTCTCTTTCACCTATAAAGGGTTAACAAACAGTGACCTGCAACACCTGACCAGAGGACCAATCAGGAGACAAAATACTTTCAAATCTGGGTGGAGGGAAGTTTGGGTGTGAGTTCTTTGTTCTTGGCTTCTTCTCTCGGGGGTCTGAGAGAGACCAGACATTACTACAGGCTCTCTAAGTTTCTTTTCACAGAGTAAGTAAAACAGGCGGTTTAGGCTTTTTAATTGTTTTACTCTATTTGCAATTGTGGATCTGGCTGGTTAACTTTTAGATGTGTAGTTGCTGGGAATATTTTGATTTGTATTGGTACTGGGAGGAAGTCTCTTTCTGGTGTCTGTAAGCTATAGGACCCTGTAATATTTACATCTTGAAGTTACAGAGATAATTCTTTACTTTTTCCTTTCAGTTATTATTAAAAGATTTATTTTTAGAGAACTGGATTGATTGTTTTTTCTCTGTTTCCCTTGTTTTATCCCAGGGGATTGGGATAATTCACCAGGATGAGTGGAGAGACGGGAGGGAGAGAGATAAAATCTCTCTCTGTTTTCCTTGAATCTGTTTGCCTCTTTGTGGAAGGGAAGGGAGGTGCTTCTCTGTATGGTGATTTAAGAGGTTAGATCAGTATCTCAGGATAGCCCAGGGAGGAAAGTTCTGAGAGGCGGAAGGTGGGGGAATGGTTTATTTCTCCTTGTTTTACGAACCCAAGGGATCTGGGTTCTTGGGGTCCACAGGGAAGGTTGGGGAGGTCAGAGTGCCCCAAAACACTATATTTTTGGGTGGTGGCAGCCTATCAGATCTAAGCTGGTAATTAAGCTTAGGGAAATTCATGCTAGTATCTCATATTCTGGACTCTAAGGTTCAGATTTGAGAAGGAAAGCTAGGACAACCCTGTATCTGAGTCTATATTGTTTCTGTTATTCTCTGCATTGATATAACTGAATATAATCAGTTGAGTAAAATAAACTCAGACAAAAGTCCTTCGGTATCTTAATAAAAGCACGTTTTATACCCAAATAACAATGGGCCCTTTCACCTTGCTTTGAGAACACACAGTTTTCTGCAGTTTGTCTAACTGGGATGGGTCAACCAGGTCAGGAAAACAATAAGAACCAGCCTGCACTTCCTGAACCACCTCTGTGCCCTTTGTTCAGGATAATACTGGTTCATGACGGACTCACACCCATCCTTCTCAGTTTGCAAAGCAATCACGCTTCCCTATAAAACCACTTCCATTCAACAAACTGCAAGAACTGTCAGGACCTGGCCCTGGCATTATCCTCTCTGTGCACCCAGAGCACGTGACAGAGCTGGCTTTGAAAAATTAATGGCAATTTTATTCTCATTCACCAGTGAGAAACCAAACCAGCAAGCTGGCCCAGTGTCAGCAGTGTAAACAACTTGGCTAGGACTCCAAACCTAGCCCAAACCCAGGCAGATCCTAGCCAAACCCATGCACAACCAGCCCATCTGGGAACATAAGTCTTCTTGCCCAGCATTACCTGAGTCATCTTCAGAGGTGGTTGTACAGGGGCAGGGAGCACAGGTGTGATTTACCAGCACACACTGTGCATGTAACCCAGTTCCCTCATCCCCAGGGTATTCAGGTGACACTGGGTAGCTTTCTTTCCTATTCTCAGCAGTCAATGACAAGGGTGGGGCCACCACCCTTCCCTCTCACCTTCCCCCCCCCCAAAAAAAAAAAAACAACCAAAGCAGCATCTGCACCAAGAGAATCCATCCCTGCTTTCAGATCATGCCCATTGCATGCTGGAAAAGGGCCTTGGAGTGTAAATCAACGCTGCATGCACAGACAGGCAGGGCAGGCATGATCAGTACAGCTCAGGTCGGTACCTCCCTATCAAATCCCAGTGCCTGGGTTTCAGGATCAGCCCTGTTAGATGGGGACACAGCACAGCCACACTTTGTAACTCCTGTACCACGGCACTAGATGTTGTAACTCAGTGGCCTCTGTTCATTGGCTGGCATGACATTGGCTTGGCATCAAGTTCATGGGTAATGGGACGCGAATACAGCAGTTATTAGCAGGACCAAATGAACTTTCCCCTGACATCTAGTGACGAACTGGGGGAAGAGACTTCAGGAGCAGCCCATATTTGCATGGATGCAACCTCAACTGAACCTCACTTGCTAAGGAGGTAGAGGTGCCAAATCCCAGTGAAAGTCAAGAGGATGGGGACAGATGTTCCTGCATAGTAAGTGGAGCTTCTGCTTAAAGATTGGTAGACATCCTTTGACCCTCCCCTCTCCAGTGCTTATATACAGAGCTGATTGGACTCACCTGAGATCCTTGTTTCTGTTCAGCTGTTACCAGAGCTGAAATCACTGACAAGCAGGTCTAGGCATTAAGCCTTAGGTCTGGTGGGGCGGAGGAGAGAGGAGGTGGGGGAAAGACAGTGTTGCAGTGAAAGACAATGCAGGGGCTGCACTAGGAGTGAGGTTCCATACTACCCAAGAAATCACTAAGAGCTGGGCTAAGCAGTGAAACCAGCAGTGGTTGAGACAGTAGCAGAGCTGAGTAGCAGCAAAAGAGAGCCACTTGCAGAGGTGGTGGTAGCAGTGGAATCACTGCTTAATGAGCTTTCCCTGCTTTTTCCAGGGTAGTGGGGTGAACCCACCTCTGCACTTGGGATTCACTGATCAAGGACAATCAGCTGTGGGTGGGGAGCAGCGCAGGGAAAGGGATATGCTGTGTTGAAGGGATTTTCACAGTGCAAGGTGGGAAACTGAGGCAAAGAATACAGCCCAACGTACTGCAGGGTGGGTGTTTGCTTATGGTTACATGTTGTTGAGTCATGGTTGGAGTGTTTACCCACATTAATGCTGGATTCCCTTTTCATTGTACTAAATATTTTCTTTTGTTATACCCAGGTTCAGTGCTCGCCAGTGGGATGCATTGCCTCTTAGAGAAGCCCAGAGGTGGGTTTAGTTTTCCCAGATTGCTGGGTGGAGGCTCAAGCTTGTTCTGTTTTGTATTGTCAAGAGGAACCCCTAGATATTGTTGCCATCTGCACCAATTCCATTACATCTGGGCTCTGCAGCCACCGAGAAGGGGCAGGACCAGTCCACTGGTGCTACTCTGAACCAAACCTTCTTGTTAAACATTGGCCAAATCTTAGTGATGCCTATATATCTGAGGTCTTTGTATAATAGGCAACCAAGCTGCTTTTGTGTGGTTTGTGTGTGCAGGGCTTGGCTTTGTAAGACATCCGTCTCTAGACTCTCTGTGCTACACGATAATTCACTGCAAACGAAGGCGTTACTCAGTCTGGATGTGTGCTTTGGAAGGAACACACTCTGGAAGAATGGTGAGTCAACACATCTTTCCTCCTGTAAGAACAAGAGGGACACATCGCAATTTTAAAGTACAGATTTTGGATTTTCTTAGGGAAAGCTTCCCAGTTGCACAGAACTTCTTGTCTGACTTGTGTATTTCCTTTTCTGAGGGGATTTCAAGTTTAAATCAATTATAAAATGACAATGAATTTAAAAGAAAACTGACAGGTGCTGTGAGAGAGAGACTCAGCGTTCAGGGTTTTTTTTTGCCACCACTGTAAAAGTCTCTCTGATTGTAGGGATATTTCGAATTCCTCTCTTCTGTCTCATGTAAAGGGTTCTAAAAGGCAGGCTCCTGGGTGATTAGCTCATATTACAAATGAAAGCAAAGAGCCAAACTCTGCAGCCTTGACATGCTTCGATAGGCTCACAGACTTCCAGTGAGAATTTTAGTTGACACAGCCTGCAGTCACAGTGATTCAACTGAGGATTCCCTGAAACACGCCTAGTAGACTAGACATATTAAAATAAGGCTCACTTACAACAGTTACCATTGGGCTCTAACTCAGCAGCTGACATGTCACATCAGAGACGTACATTTGTTCAGCTCCACATAAAGACGTGGTGAAGACTCAGGTGAAGTCTACTCCAGGTCGCTGATTTCGCTCCCTCCCAGGGCAGTCGGGAATCACAAATGGCTAATACCACCTGAAGGCTGTTTACTGCCTATGTGAACTGAGCAGGGAGTCTTTACTGGAATAATTAAAAAAAAAACAAACCTGTTTGTGTGGGGGAAAACGCCCACATTTGTGCAGAATATTGTTTGCAGTGACTTATTAGGCCAGGTCTAGTCTCAATGCAGCTCCTAGTGGAAGAATGTCTGCACTACAAGCACCATTGATTGTCGCTCTCTGCAATTTCAGCAGAGGACATGTACTCTTTTTTGACCAGCACTAAATTCACTCGGGTGATGAAAGGTGACTCAGCCCTCCAGCCTTCCATTTCTAAAATGGAACCAGGAGGAGTTCAGCCTGAAATGGCCATCAAATTCAGCCTTCATGATTAAAGACACAAGAGGGAAAAACAATAGATATTACCATTCTAAATTCATGCAGACACACAGGATAAGAGATCCTGCCTCAGGGTTGGATTCTTTTCTGTGTCCAAGCTCTGGAGAGGGAGCACTAGGAAACCGGTTATGGCTCCCTGATTTGGATCAGTCTCAAAGCTCAGAGCAACTGAGGGGCTGCTCAAGTTATGACACTGGTGTCAGATCCATGCTAGTGGAGGACAGGTGTGAGCATCCTGATATTTGCCCTATACTGGGGTTGGGAGGAAGCTCCTGCAGGAATTGGCTGCAGCATCTTTTCCCCAGCAGAAAGTTTGCCTGTTGCCAAGGGAATTCTCTGCTGCTTGTATACAGCCAGTTTCTGGCCCCTTTGCACCACCTTCAGTGATGCAAAGAGGCTTAGAATCAGGCGGCTTTTGTACAAGGGTGGCGTGATTCACTGTGATTGTAAAGGAAGTAAAATGCTGATACAGGGACTGGGCCAAACAAAGACTAATGGGCTAAATTTCTCTAATATAGACAGGCCAAAAGTTATATCTAGTCCTGGGACTAAACTGAAAGGCATTCAGGCATGACTACATCAGACTATGATGCTCTCAGCATAGGCAGGCTGAAAAGAAATGGCAAGAACACACCCTTTAGGCAAAGTGTCAGTGTGCTATTATTCCTTTGACCGGCTGCAATGAGCGCTCTCTGACCCTAATGCAGTATAAATAATTCCCACAACAGTACAGTCTGATACTTTTTATTAGCTGGTCAAGTGCTATCCCATGGGGAATTCTGAAGTGTTGCCAACTGCTGGAATATTAATAGCTGGAAATGAAGAGCACAGAAAGTTGATGTCATGGTATGGGTGTCAGGAAAGGTCGGGCATAATTAAATAAAGAAACAGTGTGCATGGAGTTAAATTCTCCAGCTGGGCAGAATGGGATGTCACTATAATAAATGGACTAATTATATGAAGATAAGGTTCATATCCACAATTGGTCCCAGGGATTTCTACCTCTGTAGAAAAAGCCTCCACCTGATTCTAAGGCTTTGATCCAGAAGAGCAAGTAACCATAGGCTTAAACAGGTTAATTAAGCTAAATTAAAATTAAGCACATGCCTAAATGCTTTGCTGAGGAGTAGCTTCCCTCTGGGAATTTATTAATCAATAAGGAGATTTGTCCTGATTATTTCTATGCCAAAAAGCAATTTTTTAGCTATGAATCTTCATCTGTCATTTACAGATGCAGATGTTGGGCCTCCTTATCATTGTCGTCTCAGTGACATTATGCGATGCACAATGCTGGCTGAAAATAATTGAATCTGATGCACAAGGTAAGAAATCCTGCTGGCTGGACTCTCGTCTGTGCCTAAGCTCTTCTGAGGGAACATAACGGATCTGAGAGCTCATTGGCCACTGCCCCAATAAAGCTCAGAGCAACTGAGATGCTGCTCTAACCCTCTAGTGTAGCCACTGGTGGAGAGGTGTCACAGTCCCCTGGGGAGGGAGGAGGCTGGTGCAAGCCAGCAAAAAGTTCCCCTATTCCAGGGCAATTCCCTGTTGGCTATATGCAGCCATTTCTGGCCCCTTTGTACTACCTCGGCAGATCTCAGTGTGGAATCTGGCCTTCTCCATGTGCATCACTGAGAACAGAGTTGTTTGCCAAATTTAGCACCTGTCTGTTGAAACCTAACCAGGGACAAGAAACTAGGGAAGATGGGGGGGGGACGTGGGGGGGCTGGTGAGCCATGAATACAGATTTACTGTTGGAGAAGGTGGTAAACTGCGGCCATGAGAGAAAGGGGGACTGGGGAAGTGTTAGTGATGCTACACATTCCAGGATAGTTTTCTGAAATTTTACACCACCAAAAAACCCTTACACATATGGATTTTGGGGCACAAGTGGCGTTTGTACAGAGATTTTCAAAGGAACAGCTGGACATCTGTTCATAAAAGGCACAAGTGGGCAAAGACTGTGAGGGGCTGGCTCCTGGGAGTTGTGCAGCTCTTATTTTCAGAACTGGATGAGATGAGATTACGGTAATTTACCCAAACACAAGCCAGTCATGGCACCAAGAAGGTTCAGGACCCAACAGCCAATGCAGGGCTTCCACTGCAGTTCAGAACAGGCTAGTGGGAGATGAAGGCTAGCAATTTTCTTGGGGGACACCCAAGAACAAGCATCAGTTCAACAAGTGTTTGCACCCTGGTGGGTAAGGGAGAAGAGGCAAGAGAAGATGAGAGATGCACGAGCACTGGGGACATCATGGCAGGGCCGCCCAGAGGGGGGAGCAAGTGGGACAATTTGCCCCAGACCCCAGGCCCCACAGGGGCCCCCACTAGAGTTTTTCTGGGCCCCTGGAGTGAGGTCCTTCACTTGCTCCGGGGGGTCCCGGAAAACTCTCATGGGGCCCGGGTCCCTGGAGCTTCTTCCACTCTGGGTCTTCGGCGGCAGGGGGTCCTTCTGCCCGTGGCGGAAGGACCCCCAGCCACCGAAGCGGGACCTGCTGCCAAAGTGCCGGGTCTTCTGCGGTAATTTGGTGGGGGGGGCCCCCGCCGCGGGTCTTCAGGGCACTTTGGCGGCAGGTCCCAGAGCGGAAGGAGCCCCAGCTGCCGAATTACCGCCAAAGCAGGGGCCCCCCACCGCTGAAGACCCTAGGCCCCCTGAATCCTCTGGGTGACCCTGCATCACGGAATCAGCCAGGCTGTAGCATGCACAAACCTTTTGCCCAGTGTACTGGTGGTGAACACTGTTCTAAAATGCACTGTGTCCAGCCTGTGTAGGGGTGCATTCCAGCAGCGCCAAGACCTGCCACGTTGCAAGCTGGCTGCTCTCATGACTACCAGGACCAGGTTGAGCAGTGCACCTGAACACATACAGAGACAGCAGACAGCACCGCATTCTGAAGCCCCCTTTTAAAAAGTCTCTCTGCTGTGCATATGGCCATGCCTTGAACACTCTCTTGTCAGGCATAATTTTCAGCTTGCCTGTGCAGGTCCATGGGCTTACTGAAAGTAGGTATCATTCTAAGGTAGCAGGAAAATGCATGGATAAAGGTGTCAATGAACATCCTAACGGGACCTTTGGAAACATGGCCCCCAATGGATCTGATCTGGTAAACAAGCTTAGAGTTCATTTATCTGATTGCATGCAGTCAGAGCCCATTTTAATTGGCATTTACCCTTCTATTTTATGTTGTTATCTGGGTCAAGAAGGAACACATTTAGACCCATAAAAGGAGAAGACAATTCATGCTGCATTGCAAAGTGATGGGGAGAGAGCTTCCAGAACAGTGGTTGGATAGTTTCCAGGGTTTTTTGTATGAGGTGTGTCTGTGTGTGCAGTAGTGGTGCCAGGGTTTCTGGTGCCTGAGGCAGAATTCGGGGGGCCGCATTTTGTGCACTCCCCATGGGGCGTGTGGCAGCTTCCAGTTCTGCTTCCATCACACCGCCGAAGAAGGACCCTCCGCTGAAATGCTGCAAGTGACAGTGGCAGTCACTGAGCTGCTCAATTGTCTGCCACTGTTTTCCATGGCACGTCGGCAGAAGGTCCTTCTTTGGCGGTGTGATGGGAGCGGAACCGGAAGCTCCCGTGCGCCCCTATGGGGAGCGCACAAAATGCCGTTCCCTGAATCCTGGCGCCCTCGGCGACCGCCTAGGGTCACCTAATGGAAGTGTCGGCTCTGTGTGTATGTGTGGAGGGAAGATACACAGCAATGAGAACTAAGGCTAATTTCCTAGGGCTGAGGAAAATTATGAACAAAATTGATTCTGAGGAAAAATTTGAACGAAAATTAGGAATTGTTTTAAGAAGGGTTTATTGGATGACCTATAAGCCACACTTTCATAATTGTGAAAAGTGATAACTTTAATTAAAAAGCCAATCCTGGTCAAAAGGAGAACTGAAGGCAGCAATTAGAAATATGCATATAACTAATTGGAAAAAAGGGGAAGTAGTTAGCAATCAATATAAATTGGAAGTATTGTAGAAAGTTGATATGGAAAGCTAAACACATCAGGGAAGCGTCCACTGCTGGCAGGGCCATTTTTTTAATTACATCTGGAACAAAAGAAATCCTAACAATTGTGCAGGTTCATTAATAGATGAAATGGCAAAGTTGCTGATAATGATACAAAGAAGGTGTTAAATATACATTTCTGTTCTGTATTTGGAAAGAAGCAGGATGGTGTATTACTAGGAGGAAGAACTACTTTCAAGGTCATTCATGATTTGTCCCCACCCTACCTCTCATCTCTCATTATTTATTAATATGTCCACTCCCACTGGTCCATTATGTCAACTTCTATTGCTCACTTGTTAAATTTGCAAACAAGCCCCTTTGTCTTACTCCCATGCTGCCCCACACACTTTGGAGGAGCTCCCTGAAACCATCCACAATGCTACCTCATTATCCACCTGCAAATCCCCTCCTCATAACTCTCCTTTCCCATGAGTCTTAGAAAAAACTTGACACTGGGTTAGGGTGCTGGTGTGCTGAGACCACTGCCTCTCATGCTGACCAATATTGTCTCATTGTTTCCTTATACTGCTGTCTGTATCTGCTGTCTCTTGTCTTAGATTGTAAGCTCTTTGGGATGGAGGCAATCTTTTTCTTCTGTGTTTGTACAGCACCTAGCACAATGGCGTAAGCACCATGGTAATACAAATGATAAACAGCAACAACTAAGGAGAATGTTAAACAGCATCTGCTAGGGATAAAAGTTTTAAGATTAGCAGGCCCAGATAACAGGCACCCAAGAGCTGTAGGAGAGTTGGCTGAGGAGATCTGAGCCATTTTTAATAAATCTTGGAATACTGGGGAAATTCCAGAGGACTGGAAGAGTGTAAGTGCTATGCTAATATGCATAAAGTGCAAGTGAGATGACCCTTTTAATTATAGGCAGAGTTACCCTGACATAAGTGCTAGGGAAAACAACAAAGTTGATGTGGGATTCCATCAAAAAAGAATTAGAGGACAGAAATATAATTAATGCCACGCTCAACATTGTTTTTTGGAAAATAGGTCTTTTCAGATAAACTCAGGTTTGAGATTACAAATTTGGTTGATAATGATTCAGAAACATCAAAACACTTCAGTTCAGCCTTAACCTGTGTCCTCCTGAGATACTGCTGAGCCTCAAACCTCTATCTGTAGTCCAGTCTCCCCAGCTGGGTCACATCTCCCATGATGCATCATGGCCATGAGCCACTGCAGCAATTCAACCAATGGGAACACAAAGGTACAATATGGGAGATAGTCCAGCTGGGGCACCTGGTTCAAAGGAACATCCAAACTACAACTCCCATGAGGCGCTGCGGAAGCTCAAGGCTGACACAGATTTGGGTCAGTTTGACATTAATGAAAGATTTTGGTTTGGAAAACTAAAACATTTCTATTTGGCTTTGCCCAGCTTGGTGAGGAATAAAATCAGTGGGGTTTTTTTTGGCAAAGTTGAAATTTTTCCCATGGAAAGTTTTCATTCTTTTGAGGTGTTTTTTTCCATCCAAAAAACACATTGATAGAACTGTTAGAAAAATTTCTACTAGCTGGCTCCTATTATTCTAGTAATTCAGTGCTTTGCAAACACTATTTATCTTCACAACTCCCTTGTAAGATAAGGAAACTCACCCCAAAATGAAACATTACCTCCCGGTGATGAAGTAATTCCCATTTTCCAAATAAGGAACAGAGGCAGAGAGAAATTATTTGACCTACCTTGGGTCACACAAGGAATCTCTAGAAGAGCTGGAAATTGAACTCTTCTCTCCTGAGTCCCAAGCCAGGACATTAGTCACAAGAATTTGAAATGTACTGGGGATTGAACCAAAGGCCATTGAAGTCAACAGGAGTTTGTCCATTGACTTCAATGGGCTTTAGATCAGGCCTTAAAAATGTGTGCCAATAATTTGATTCAGTGGGATCTGAGAGGAGAATTAGCTTTCCAAGCAATCCTTCCTCAACTGCAATCCTCTCTGTCCCCTGAATTGACCAGGGTCTTACATTGGTCTTCTCTTCTTGTTTAGATTGTTACGTCCTTTGGACAGGGAATGGGTCTTAGCAGGCTTAGAGTTTATAAGACTTAGGACAAAGAAATTGCACTCCAGCCTCATATTAAATATACCAAGCTCAAACCCAGATTTGATCAACAATTTTTAAGTTAATTGTACGATTGGCATGTACCAGCAAGTTGGTTATGTCCTTTCAGGCTGCACTGATGAGAACGGAGTGCTACATGAATTCAACTCCAAATGGACAACGAAGGATTGCCAGAGCTGTAGCTGTAGCAAGGAAAGGATGCAGTGCTGTAGCCTGTGAGTATAAAATAAATGCACAGTAATTTTTCCTGCAGGGTTCAGGCCACACGCTCAGATTCCTCTGGGGGAGGGGGGAATGCAAAGCTGTCATGGATGACGTCACAGCCAGTCTATCACCTCGTGGCCCTGTGTGCCTTTGCAGCAACTCTGCATCAGGTTTTCCCCACCAGACAGCTGTTTGGCCCTGCAACAGTCCGTCTCACCTCACCACGCCAGCCCTCTAGCCATCTTACTTCCCTTCCAGGGTAATAAAGAGTCCCACCGGCTGACAGTCCAGTGTCCCTGTATAAGTCATCAGCCCCAACCCCAGCCCTACACCCTCTTCATCTGGGAGGCTTTACTATCTCCATTTTGAGGGAACTTAGGCCCAGTCCTGTCTCTAGGGTTCCTGCCCAGGAACTCTGTGTTTAAGCAGCTAGGATCTGCTCCTTACAATCCCTTGCTGCTTCCCTTGCTGTTTCCCTGGGCTACTTCCTACCTGCTCCACCTGTCCACAGGATTACACCCTCCAGACTCCTCTCTGTCTCATTCTGGAAGTCCAATTCTTGCTGCAGCATCTTGCTAGTCTGCTTGCTGAGAAGTCTCCTCTCCAGAGTTCCCAGCCTTTCTAGCAGCCACTCCTTGTTTTATCTGCTGCCTTCTTATTCCAGCTGTCAATGTCCCAGCAATTCGCTGCAGCGGAGGAGGTAGCTAGCCTACCTGTTAACTGCTTAGTGGCTATGGTAGGATGGGTTTTATACACTCAATTCAAATACTCCAAAGGCACAGCTCTCCTGAGAGAAATTTTTGCGGTTACATCGACTCAACAAGTCATTATATTAAAGAATAAATAAATGAAATGTGGGTTTAAGCCACAACAATTTGGATTGAGAGTAAGATTTATAACCTCCTTCCCTCCCCCAAATCTGAGTGGGATTCAGATCTCAGATTTGGGTTCAAAGATGGACCCATGTGTAAAATGTGCATCGATTGTGATTTCAAACACTCTGAAGATGAACAGTCCCCTGCTCCAACTACTAGACCACGCTAACTTACTCATTATACAGTAATTTACATCCTATGGTAGAGTTCACAGTAGCTGAAGCTGAGATAGAGAAGGCACTGCCATTCTAACTCCACACACCACCCATTTTTAACTGCCCACATTTGAAATATGTTCCTTGTGTGTGTGCACGCGCATGTAACATTCTTTGTTTGGTCTCAGCCCAAAGGTAAAATTTAATCTGAGCTAATTTGATCCAGAACTTTTTGAGTTATGGGCATAGAATCATAGAATATCAGGGTTGGAAGAGACCTCAGGACGTCATCTAGTCCAACGCTATGCTCAAAGCAGGACCAACCCCAACTAAATCATACCAACCAGGGCTTTGTCAAGCCAGGCCTTAAAAACCTCTATGCAGGGCTAGAAGGGATCTTGAGATAGCAAAGAGGGCTGAATTTGATGATGAGGCAGGACCAAGTAAACCTAGATCATCCCTGGCATGTGTTTGTCCAACCTGTTCTTAACAACTTCCAATGATAGAGTTTCCACAACTTCCTTTGGAAGCCTATTCCAGAGCTTAACTATCCTTATAGTTAGAAAGCTTTTCTTAATATCTAACCTAAAGCTTCCTTTCTGCAGATTAAGCCCATTACTTCTTGTCCTACATTCAGTGGACATGGAAAACAATTGATCAATGTCCTCTTTATAACAGCCCTTAACGTATCTGAAGACTATCAGGTCACCCTCTCCCCCAGCCTTCTTTTCTCAAGTCTAGAAATGCTCAGGTTTTTTTTATCCTTTCCTCATAGATCAGGTTTCCTAAACCTTTTACCATTTTTTGTTGCTCTCTTCTGAACTCTCTCCAGTTTGCTTATATATTTTGTAAAATGTGGAACCCCGAACTGGACATAATACTCCTGCTGAGGCCTCTCCGGTGCTGACTATAGAGGGACAGTTATCTTTGATGACTTACATACAATGCTCTTCTTAATACAGGCCAGAATATTAGCCTTTTTTCCATAACATTGGTGGCTCATATTCAATTTGTGATCTACTATAACCCTCAGGTCTTTTTCAGCCATACTACCACCTACCCAGTTATTCCCCATTTTGTAGCTGTGCACTGAATTTTTCCTTCTAAAAAGTGTAATACTTTGCATTTTTCTTTATTGAATTTCCTGTTGTTGATTTCAGATTGATTCTCTATTTTGTCAAAGTCTTTTTGAATTCCAAAACTGTCCTTCAAAGTGCTTGCAGCCACTCCCAGGTTGGTGTCATCTGCAAGTTTTATAAGCATACTCTCCACTCCATTATCCAAGTCGTTAATGAAAATACAGAACAGTACTGGACCCAGGACTGACCCCCTGTGGGACCGCAATAGACATGCCCTCCCCATTTGACAGCAAACTATTGATAACTGCTCTTTGAGTATGGTGTTTAAACCAGTTGTGCACCCAACTTATAGTAATTTCATCTAGGCTACATTTTCCTAGTTTGCTTTTGAGAATCACATGGGACTGTGTCAAAAGCCTCACTAAAATGAAGGTATATCACATCTACTGCTTTCCCTCATCCTCTAGGTCAGTAACCCTTTCAAAGTAAAAAAGTTTCAGTAGTCCATGTCTCATTAGCTCCCAGTGAAGGTCCCCTAGAGATGCTTGTCTGTAGAAGAATCTGCTGTCGGAGAAGCTGCGAATGTTTTAAGGAGAAGTGTTTTTGCAGGTCACCTGTTTCAGTACACCTTGGGGACGCTCTTAACAACATATATGAGAATTTGGAACAAGAAAATACATTGCACTAAATGAACCATTTGAAACATCTAATCAGATCCAATATACGTTTCCACACAGGGCATTTCTAAAAGCCCCTCTTAAATTCATTTTAGTGTGCTGGTACATAGAGTTGCAGTTCTACCTCTAATAACAACAACCACCTATTATGATTTATTTTTAAATTGCTGATTAACTCTCACACAGTCCCAGTGAAGTACAGTATATACATGTAACTAGCTCCCTTCCCCTGTTCAGTGGGGCACAGAAATTTGGCAGTGTTCATAGCAATGACGACTGCCCACAAACCTCCAAAGGAAGCTCCAAATGTCAGAACCTAACATTGGGTGGGTTCGCCCAGACATGACACTCGTATGCAGGGGTCATAAAATAAAATGAACTTTTGCTCTTGATGTGCCAGAGAGACGATAAAAAGACAAATGTCAGGTAGAACGTAGAGCAGCTCCATTTGAGTTCCACTAAGCAACATGAAATAGCATTAAGGTAGGACACATAGCACAGTGATGATCCTAATAACTCTGACTTACCAACAGATAAAGCTCTTGGCCTGCACATAGGTGCACAACAGGTATTAAGGGCCCGATTCTCCAGTCCACTACTCCAGGGTAAGTGTTCCCTAACTTCAGTGAATTGACGCTGGCATAAACCCAGAGTAACCAAGTCGAGAGTCAGACCCCACCTTTTCTGTCTCTCTGTGGTATCCTGACATATCTCACACACTTGTGCTTGCTTTGTCTTTCCTACTGACAGCGTTTCCAGCCCTGTTGACTACGACAAAGAGAAATGTGAAAGTATATTCTATGAGGAGACCTGTAGCTACAAAGTGGTGGAGAAGGCTGACCCCTCTAAGCTCTGCGAGGTCCATAGTTATGTGGGCTAACAAACAACCCATTCAGAATCAAGCTTGGCATCTGGGCAAATCCTTTTGGATCACAGTTGTTTTTAAGCATCCTTAAGCAATACCAGCACTGTATTTGATTCTAGGGTGTTTCTGTTACTATCTGCGGTAGCATAATCGAGCTATGAGCACAGGTCTTGTAAATTCTTTTCTGATGATCATTTGATTAAAATAAACTCTGATACAGCATCAAAGATTTGTCAGAGAATCTTCTTAATCTTTTCCCTTGCCATCACTGTTGCTGGAACCACTGGACACATACGGAGGAAGCATGCATGCTATAAAGGACTCTGGAAGAGAATTTGCTCTCTTTCCAGCAGGGAACTCAAGCTGCTGCAGGTTCACGAGTGATCAGGGGATATTTGATGGACAAGTTTGTCCTTCCCAAACCCTCCTTGAACGCATGGTCTGGTGTTGTCCAATGCTATAGCACTCTTTGGATCAGACTCAGTGAATGGTCTGTAAGTAGCAGCAGCCCATTACAATATCCACAACACAGCACAGCGCTGATGGAAGCCTTCCACACCTGCTCTCACATTCATCTGGGTAAGTATCCAATAAGAGAATGTCATGCATCCAGGAGCCTAGGCACCGCAGCTTAGTTCTACACTGCTGCAACAGATGTGTGCAGGTGCAGGATGAGGAGGCAATAGAGGAGCGTGCCCATCTGTGAGGATCAGCACGTCTGGTGGTTGTGCTTTGTGCCAGGAAACTGTTCAATGCAGGCAGAGTGCTGCACACCAAGAGATCACACTGATTCTTGGCATGCCAGGAGGGCAGCCTCCATTTCTCGGCTGGTATAATAACGGAGTTTGCATCATGGCTCCAATCCGGAAACAGTGAGGGACAGAGGCAACAGATACATGTTCCCAGCCCCAAGGGCCTCCAGCAGTGTCTAGATGCCTGGGTGACTTTGGCCAGCAGAATGTGCTCATGACACCTTCAGCAGCCCCAAGCAAAGCACTCTGTGGGGTTCCAGAAAATCCATCCATGCACGGTGTAGGCAGCAGGAGGTCAAACTAGAAGATCTAGTCTATGAGTCTAAGTCCCTGTCCCAAGTGGTGGGACATGGTCCTTCTGGGCTTAGGAAAGTCCCCACGTGGGTGGGTAAAGTGACTTGGAAAGTGTACTGACATGTCAGATCTGTCCCTAAGTACTAGTGACAAAAGTGCCTGGGATAGTAGGTAGATTCTAAATGAACAAGTCATGCACTGCCACAGCAGCAAGATGCCAAACCATTATCCTAACTGTACACCTAACTTAGACATCATCCCAGGAGCTGGAGGGAGGCATGTACAGCTGCAGGTAGATGTTGGTGATGTTCTCCTGAACCCTGCTCTCAGAGCCGGTCTGCCCCCCTGCAGTTAAAAGTTCAACGGTTTATTGGCAGGTAAGGTCACATCATATACAACTAAAAAATGGGGAATACATGGCTAGGCAGTAGAACTGCAGAAAAGGATCTGGGTGTTATAGTAGATGACAAATTGAACATCAGTCAGTGTGATGCTGTTGCAAAAAAAGGCTAATCTCATTCTGGGGTGTATTAAGAGGACAAAAGACACGGGAGATAACTGTCCTGCTTTACTTGGCATTGTTGAGACCTCAGCTGGAGTACTGAGATTTTAGGAAAGATGTGGATAAATTGGAGAGATCCAGAGAAGAGCAACAAAAATGATAAACGGGTGTAGGAAATATGACCTATGAGAAAAGAACTGGGCATGCTTAATCTAGAGAAGAAAAAACCAAGGAGGGACCTGACAACAGTCTTCAAATATATAAAAAGTTGTTATAAAGAGGACAGCTCAAGTGTTCATGTCCACTGAAGGTAGGACAAGAAGTAATTGGCTTAGTTAGCAGCAAGGGAGATTCAGGATAGATATTAGGAAAACCTTTCTAAGGCTAATTAAGCACTGGAATAGGTTCCCTGGGGAGATTGTGGCATCTCCGTCATTGGAGGTTTTTAAAAACAGGTTAGCCATCCATCTGGGGTGGTCTGGTATACTTGGTCCTGTTTCAGCACAGGGAGTGGGGATGGAGTAGATGATCTCTTGAGGTCTCCTCCAGTCCTACATTTGTATTAGTGCTCTGATAGAATGGGCCTGCTTGCCTTGTGAAAAAAAAGTGATCTAACTTTCTTAGCAACGGGACTCTCCATTTAGGAAAAGGTGCGTGAAAAACATGCTGCGCACCAGAGACTGGAATCACACCAGAATGTTACCTGCAAAAAGATTTGCACACCACAGAGTGAAAAGCATCAAACACAGCCTGCCCTACAAAGTGAGAAGAGGCAATCCCAAGAGGTATCCTGATAGTTAATATTAGGCTTGCACTATCTGGCCAGATGAGGCTTGGTAATGTGAGATCATCAGCTAGATGACAGGACAGTTACACAAAATAGCTCTGGTGAGGAATGAGAACGCATTTAGTTTCAGATATGTGGACAGAACCATGCAGCCCCAGGAGGACTTAATTGGATTTTATGGTCCCAAGCTAGCTGCAGGCAGGGGAATAGGGTGTGACTGGCAGCAGCACTGAATCTTTGGGTGATGGTGCCCTCACTGTGAGACGAGCAGTTGTTCTGCTAGCGGTCATGGAGGAGAGAGGGGAAATGGTTTGCCACCCCCCATTTCCCTTGAAGGCTGCCATACTTGCTGCTGAGAACTTTGGGTGGTCTGAAACCCCCCTGGCAGCAACTCCACCTCAGTAGGACTGATGCTGTGTGCAGTAATTAAGAATGACCCAGCTTATATGTAGGAAGAGGTAAGAAGCAGACATTGGGCAGAGGCGGAGGCAGGAAGAGCCTGTTCTGCTTCTGCATACAGGAGAGGAGGACTCATTTCCTGGCATGATGAGCAATCACCACAGAGCACAGAGCTGGGACTGCTGCGCAGTTATTAATTGTCCAAATCTTAGTAGCACCTATATATGTGAGGTCAGTCTGTATTAATAGGTAAGTGAACTGCTTCGATGTGGTCTGTTTGCTCCAGGTTTGACTTTGTAACACATTTGCCTTTGCACTATATAAAAATTCACTGCAGCCAAAAGCGGCATCCTACAGGCTGGATACCTACGCAGGAGGGACACACTTTGTAGAAATGGTAAGTCAATACACATTTTTCCACTGGTAAAGATAGGAGGTACACATTGCTCTTTTAAAAATATAGATTTACTTAGTGAAAGCTTACCAGCTGCTACAGAACTACTTGTGCAACTTGTATATTTCTTACCAAATACCGAGAGGAGTCTAAGGAGAATAAGAGTCTATACATGTTAATTTAATTATACCATGACTATGAAATTAAAAGAGAGTTGCTAGGTTCTCTCTCACACTGTGCATGTATACAACTTAGTGAGTGTTTTGCCAAGTGATCTTTTACTGCTGGGAGAAGCCAATGCTATAAAAGTCTCTGATTCTAGAGAAATTTAGAATCACTCTCTACAGATTGATGTAAAGAGTTCTAATGGATCAGTTCATCAACCCCAATGCTCTGATTTCATGAGCCTCAGATCAACAGTATTCAAGAATGTGTGGCTCTCTCATTCCAGCAACATTAGCCAATCGAAACACATTTTGGTGAGTTCAAGGATACACATTTCTTCTGGTTTCTAGAATCTTTTAGCTCATTGTCATGCCCAACCCATAACTTTACCCAGACCCTTAAAGCTCCCTTAGCACAGTTCTTTAACCTAAATAATTCAGGTTGTCCCGGTCTGTTTCAACTTTCAACAACTTTTATGAATAGTTTGATGTAACAGGCTGAGTTGGATTTTTGTTACCTTGGACAACCTAAAGCTCAGGCCTCTGCACAACAAATATAAGTGTTTCAAACCTGATGGGCAGACCAGCTACTAACAGCTGTGGTGGTGAAGATGGTAATGGAATAAGGGAGCAAGAGCAAACCTTGGTTTAGCTGGATATTGGCTGGTTCAAAAATTCTTTTTATTTGTGCATAGCTTTTCAAAGTGATGCCTTAGAATGGAAGGACCATATCAACTTTAGCTACAGCATCGCTATCTCCCATGCTATGTCAGCAGAGTTCTGTCTAACCTAGGAAGTTGTTAAAGTTCCCGTGAATGGTCACCTATTCTGTAACCTAGTATTAAAACATGCCAAGCTAGGTTCTGCAGACTGTGGGAATCACACATTGCTAATGTCACCTGTAATATTTCTTGTTCAGCAAATTAGCACTAGCACTAAGGCGAGAAACTCTAACTATAGCTTAGAGAGGTCTTTTCAAATTCATGGATTGTTCATGCAGAGGTAGCTCTTACCTTTTGACATTTCAGATTACTATGCTAAGAAAAAGATGTCACTATTTTAAGTGATTTTTTTTAATAAATAGGTTATTAAATAAAAGCAGAATCCAAGTTCCTGTATTTACAGGAACAGCAGAGGAAACCCAGACAAGGAAGAAATGATAATTTATTGCAATTTCAAATCACTTTTACGTGAAATTCTTTTCCATCAGGTGCCTGATTTTGCTCTGAATTTATAATTATCTCCACCCTGTTTTCAGTTTGAATGTCTCTCCTTTTGCTCTGTAACTATTTCTTACATTGCCATTTCATTCGGGGAGGTGGGTAGCAGTCAGAACTTTTCACAAAGCGATCACTCTATATCTGACCAATCAGTCTTCATCCTCAAAGGAAACCTGCACAACAAAAGACAAACCCAGGTGCTTTAATTCATAACTTTGCTAGACACTAAAAATCACGGGCTTAATAAAGACACTGGATTCATGGTTTAATACAACAACTTGTAACCCACTAATCCCCCTTTTTATCCTATGACAAGTGTATTAACAGGCCGCTTTACCTTGAATGGTTCCTTAGAATATGTGCCAACTACTTGCGCTAAACTATCTGTTCAAGCTTATATTTAGCTGGGACACTTTGAGTACCTTTCCCAGACCTGAGGAAGAGTTCTGTATAGCTCAAAAGCTTGTCTCTCTCACCAACAGAAGCTGGTCTAATAAAAAAGATATTACCTCTCTCACCTTGTCTTGCTAGACACATTAGAACCTTCTAAGGCCTACTGATGTGCCAAATTGCTGTGTTCCTCTTTACGTCCATCTCGGTGACATTCTGAAAGCCAGCGCCACGTGAGTGTTCCTCAAAAGATGGATTAAGGACCTGATTCTAGAATAATCAATCAGTCTGCGAACTCTCCACCCTGCTGCACTGTATGAATGATTTGTACTTGCATTCGGGTTGGAGAGAACTTGGTATGGAAGGTCAAAGAAACAATAGCATATGGCCCTTTAATCACTGCTAGCCTAGGCACCTGAGGTGGTTGTGCACGTGAAATGTTGCCTTTTAACTCCAGAACTCAGGACACCTTTTTGGCCTTGTTTACACTAGAGAAATCTGTCATGCTAAGTGCTTGATCCTCTAGCAGCATGCCTTTAATATCCAATCTGTCCACACTCTAAATTGTTTCCAGTGGTGCACAGCATTCAACATGATTACTGTGGAAAAGGCAGCTGACTTCATAACTGGGTATTTGGCATGCTGGGGAACAGATTTCCCATTTGAATTTATTCACGAGTAACAAGATTGTTCTTGATTATTTTGATGCAAGTCAACTAGTTTAGCTATTAATCCTTTAGTTACCATGATGAGCCTTCTCCATGTTTCATAGAAGTACTTCTTGAGTTTCCTCCTAGCCTTTGTCCTCTCCACCACATTATGTGATGCACAATGCTATGTGGAAATGATTGATCCAAAGGCAAAAGGTAAGAAAATCCTGTGGGTGATTTTTGAGAAGCAGAACCAAATGGTGGTGTTTATAAGGCACTAAACTCTGGCTCTGAACAGATCTTTTTGCAGTGATAAAAATTTGAGTCCCACATGGTCATTGATGGATTTAGCATCACCACACCCGTGTGAGGTAGGGCGGTGCTATTCTTTACAGTGGGGAACTGAGGCACTGAGAGGCTAAGGCCCAGATCCTTAAAGCATAACAGCTGACACACTGGGTCAGACCATGGTCCATCTTGCCCAGTTTCCGACAGTGTCCCATACAAAGTTTCTGTAAGGGTGTACAGAACAGGACAATTCTGGAGTGTTCCACCCCCGGCTTCCGCTTTTGGCGGTCAGAGGTTTAGGGCATTTAACTCAACATTGTTTATGTGCTTATAGGCTGCATTGATAGGGATGGAGACTTTCATAAATTTAATACGAGATGGAAGACCAAGGATTGCTTCCGCTGTACCTGTAGCAAGCAAACAATAGAGTGCTGCAGCCTGTGAGTACAAATTAAATACACAGAATTTTTTTTTGCAGGATTCAAAACCACAATGTTAGATTTCTTTGGAAAACCCCAGATAATACCCTGAAAACACAGCTGTCTCAAGAGACATTTTCACTGCTATCCTGGTAGATGATCTACAGATCTTTAACCCTAAACTAAACACTAAAAGATTTGGGGGTCATAACTGATAATCAGCTGAACATGAGCTCCCAGTGCAGTGCTGTGGGCAAAAGAGTTAATGTGATCCCAGGATGCATCGAAAGGGGAATCTCAAGTAAGAGGAGAGAGGTTATTTTACCTCTGTATTTGGCACTGGTGCAACTGCTGCTGGAATTTTGTGTCCAGTTCTGGTGCCCACAATTTAAGAAAGATGTTAATAAGTTCGAGAGGGCTAAGAGAAGAGCCATGAAAATAATTAAAGAATTAGAAAACATGCTTTGTAGTGATAGACTCAAAGAGAAGGCTAAGGGATGATTTGATTACAATCTGTAATATTTATTAATGGGCTCTTCAGTGTAGCAGAGAAAGGTATGACACAATCCAATCGCTGGAAGTTGAAGCTAGACAAATTCAGACTGGAAATAAGACAAATTTTTAAGGATGAGGGTAATTAGCCATTAGCCAACAGTTTACCAAGGGTCATAGTGGAGTCTTTATCCTTGACAATGTTTAAATCAAGATGAGATGTTTTTCTAAAAGACCTGCTCTAAGAATAATTTGGGGGAAGTTCTATGAAGTTCTGTATTTTACAGAGGTCAGACTAGATGATCAAAGATTCCAAGGCCAGAAGAGATCAATGAAGAAACAAATTAAAAGGGTTTTTAAACAATGAACTTTGGAACCAGACCCAGATTTATAACCCTCCAAACTTCATGAGGTATTTACCTCTGGGATTTTGGTTCAAAGATAGCACCAACTGAAAAATTTGGATCAAGAATCAGATTCGAAACACCCTGATTTAAATAGTCTCTTGCTTCAAAACATTAGATTATCCTACCTTCTCCATAATGCTCTAATTTGCACTATATGGTAGTTGCAGTTCATGGTACAAATAGCTGAGGTAGAGAATGCACCTCCACTTCCCTCCTCCCCTCCATATATACTTTTTTTAGTTGCCAGAGTTCTTTAAAATACTTTTCCTTTTGTGAGTGGAGTGAAATATTCTTTGCTTGGTCTGAGCCCAAATTTAATTTCTGCTATTCCAGCCATCTTTGAATTATGGAATCGGGGCTGGGCAAATAACTGATTTTTTCAGTTTGGCGACAAACTAAAAAAGACATTTGTTCAGGATTGAACAAAACATTTCTGAAATTAAGTTTTTTACTTTTTCATTTCACTTCTTTTTTGGGTTTAGCAGTCTTCTAAATTAAATTTAGGCAAATCCCAAAATGAAGAGATCTTTCTGAAACAGAAGATTTTGACATTTCCAATTTTTCTTCCCCTGATCTTTTTTTTTTAGCTGAAACTATTTGCCAAATTTGACTGGAATTTACAAATAGCTTTGGTTGATCTGAATCTGCATATTTCAGCAAAATATGCCCCCCCAAAACCCAAACCAAAAAAAAAACTATTTGCATGAAAAAATTTGTTCATTTCTTCAGGGAACCAGGAGGAGCCCTATGTTTGTAGGTGAAGCTGCCCCGTGTGCAAGCCCTATTTTCAAAGGTCATTTCTTTAGGCATCCCTTGGGAACACTCTCGATAACAGACAGACATCTGGCACGAACAGGACTTCTCAGACATAGTGCATCAAATGAAATGTTTTAAGCATCTAAATCACACAGATGCATATATGTAAATATGCATTTCAGCGCAGGTTATTTTTTAAAAGCACACCTCACATTCATTTCAGTGGGTATCTAATTATAATAATGGCTCCTACTTATAAAGTCCCTATTAACCCTCACAGCATCCAAGTGAAATATGAGATGTAAGCGACTATTGTAATTAGCCACCTTCCTGATGAAAGCACATGATCAGTGGTGTGCAGGAATTTACATAAGAATGGCTATACTGGGTCAGACCAATGGTTCATCTAGTCCAGAATCTTGTCTTCCGACAGTGGCCAGTGCCAGGTGCTTCAGAGAGACTGAAGAGAACAGGGCAATGATGGAGTGATCCATCCTGTCACCCATTCTGAGCTTGGCATCCCTGATAGTTGTGACATCCACAGACCTGGAAGGGAAGCATTCTAGATGCTCTGATCGTTAGAGACTTCAAGGAGCCTAACACTCAGCAAGGCACAGGAATGACACATACAAACTAGGATCATCAACTAAAGATCTATCTTTGCCCTTGCTCAAGCTGGTAGCGGGGACAGGACATAAGAGAAAGTGATTAGGATTCTTGTTGTGTTAACCACTAACTCATTTGGTCTGCAAACTGTTATACTGTTAAGGGCCTGATTCTCCACTCTGTTACTTGAGTTTTTCACATGCATAGTTCCCCGACCTGTTGATATCAATGAATCGACGCTGGCACAAATCCAGAGTAACTGAGTTGAGAACCAGGCTCTATATTTGTCTTCTGTCCATGTTACCATGACTAATCTCACGCTCCTGTGTTTGGTTTGTCTTTCCCAATGACAGTTTAGCTATACCCACTTCCTACGATCAATAGAAGTGTAAACGCATTTTCCATGCGAAGACCTGCCGCTACACTGTGGTAGAGAAGGCTAACCCCTCCAAACCCTGCAAGGTCTAGGGTTGGGTGGCTTAACAGCCAACCCATTCAGAATCGGTGCCCTGCTGAGCTCTCCTCCTTTCAAAAATATGATCAACCTCTGCGTGATTTCTTTTGGATTACACACATTCATGGTGACGTTTAAAGCAGCATTTTACTCCAGCTTCCTCCCTTTCCTCTCCATGTTATTTGTGTAGCAACTGAATGTAGGAGAATATCAGGCCTCCGCTGGGTTGGATTCTAGAGTGTTTCTATTACTATCTGTCAGCATTGTCCAGCTAGGAGCACAGATCTGGTAAATTCTTTTCTGATGATCAGTGGATCAAAATAAACTCAGACATGAGGCATCTTAATAAAAATCTGTGTTTTTTAATTTAAAAAAATGGTGAGATGCCTTCTCCTGCCTTCTATACCATCACTGTCACTAAGAGCCCAGGGCCCACATGATGGGAACACACCTACAGTAAAGAACTCTACAACTGGGGTTCTCAAAATGGGGGTTGGGCCCCCTCAGGAGGTCACAAGGTTATTACATGGGGGCACTTGAGCTATCAGCCTCCACCCCAAGCCCTGCTTTGCCTCCAGCATTTATAATGGTATTAAATATATTAAAAGAAGTTTTTAATTTATATGGGGGGGTCTTACTCAGAGGCTTGCTGTGTGAAAGAGATCACCAATATAAACGTTTGAGAATCATTGCTCTACAAGAACCTTTACTTTCTTTCCAGCAGGGACTGTTGTAATAATCGAGATGGAATATATGGGCCCAAAAAGTCAAAGCTATTAACTTAACCCAGTCCTTGTCCAACATTAATCCATTTTCAACAAGGGTTCAGGGTTTGAGATACAGGGAGCTCAGCCTGCTTAGTGCCATGGCAAACACACGAGGACATTCATGCCGAAGGTTAGAAATGTATTGACAAACACATAAAAGGAAAAGAATCAAAATGAGGCAAACAACCCTAAAACTGGTATTGAATCAGAGCCTATTAAAAGTCTCTTTTCTTTTTGGAGACACTGAATACTGGTTAAAATCTCTTATTGGCTCAAACAGTCCTTCTTGGTAGGGAAGAAAGGGGTTAGCGTTGTTAATCTGGGAATCGAAGTCACTTTTCTGTTTAGACAAAACAGACAGGCACTGAAGGGAGAGAAAAGATAGAATAGTAAAGATGAGGAAATATGGTTTTGTTGATGTTCTCAGGGATACAGGGCATCTGGTTAGTTATGGACTGATGCTTCAGGCTGGCAGGAGACCACAACATCTTGGCTCTGGACCACAGGTCACCTCCCTGGTCAGGAACATCATCTGGTTGATCTGGTCAGATCCCTCTCCATCACTGGTCCTTCTGAGGCCAAGCTGGGTGGACAGTTTCATCTCGCTGTGCTGGTGCTGTGCAGTACATTTGGTTTTGGAATCAGGTGAAAAGCCAAGAGACAGGATATGAGGAAGATTGCGGGGGAAAGAAAGGAGCACATGAGGGAGAGGAAGACAGAGCAGGATTTCACACGTATCAGGCTGGGTCCTTGCTGGTGCAGTGATTATAGTCAAGCATCCCCACTGGACTATCGTGGTCTGGTGTCGTGGCAACAATCCTTTTGCCACAACTGTACTATTTCCTCCTCCAAAATCTCTTTTTAAAGGTCTCAACAAGGCAATGGGTGGAATGATCCAGCCACTCATTGTCCGCCATAGGAATGGCCATACTGGGTCAGACTAATGGTCCATCTAGCCCAGTGTCCTGTTTTCCGACAATGGCCAATGCCAGGTGCTTCAGAGTGAATGAACAGAACAGGCAAGCATAGAGTGAGCCATCCCCTGTTGCCCACTCCCAGCTTATGGCAAACAATTAGGTCTAATTTCCAGCCTTCTACTCCTCTTGTTTACCAACCATAATCTTAACATGGCCCTTGAGTGGTATCAGTCAATGCTTACTATTTAAATTAATGTGGTCCTTCTGTCTTCATTGTCCATCTTTTCTGAAACAGTTTTCTATTACAGATCATTGGGACAATTCACAAACCTTCACTCACTTTTCACTAGTTAGGCTAACAATTAAAATAGACCCATATATTACAACACCTCTGAGCTGCTGCTGCCCGTTCAGGCCTGAAGAGGGGATATTTTATGGACACTTCTGTCCTCTCCATGGGCTGGTGTTGTCTAATGCACTCTTTAGAACAGACTTAGCCAATGACTAAGTAGCAGCATCCCATTGCTATGTCCAAGACACAGCATAATGCTGATGGAAGCCTCCCACACCTGCTCTCACATAGCTGGAGCCAGGAAATGAAGCCGAGTCTCTCCCCTCAGCATTCCCTGAGAAACACCTTCATCACCGGTAGCTCTGCAGTAACTGGGGATACAGGAGTGCAGGATTGTTAGGCCTGTTTTAAACAAGGCAGGAAGAGGGGAGGTTTAGTTTAACACTGCAGGAATTTCTAGATGTCATTCTATGGCCTGCTTGCAATGGTCCTTTCTGGCCCATGGCAGAATTCTGGGCAACAGCAGCTGTATCAGCATTCTGATCACTGGCTCATCAATTAAATTTGTGGGGCAAAGCTTGGCCTAATTGATAGCTAGGGGCAGGGCCGGCTCTAGCTTTTTTGCCAACCCAAGCAAAAAAAAAGAAAAAAAAAAAAAAAGAAAAAAAGAGCAAACCTGTGGGGCGGCCGGAGTGGCAGAGCAAAAAAAAAACAAAAACCGTGCAGGGCAGCTGGAACGTGAGTGCAGGGGGACTCCCAGTGCTGCAGACGTGCCCAGGGCAGCAGGGGGGAGGGAGAAGGAGCGGGGGGGGGGGGGGGAGAGAGAAGGAGGGTGGCCAGGGCTTTCGCCGCACCGCCTGCTGGAAGGGCTCTGCGCTGCTCTGGTCAGCGGGGAGGGAAGGACGTGGGCTGCCCTGTTGGGCTTGCTACAGACCTGGCACCAGCTGGGGTAGACGGAGTGTGCAGCCGGCTCCCAGCAGGGCCCTCCCCTCCTCCCCTACAGGGCAGCCAGAGCAGCGAACTAAAAGAGGATTTGAGGGAATAGTGCCCCTTAGAATCTGCCACCCCAACCATGAGCTTGCTCGAGCTGGTGCCTGGAGCCGGCAGGAGAGAGCTGCCAGGCTAGTCAACCCATTAGCCTAGAAAGTAGAAAAGGCACAGGAAAGAAGCGGTTGGGGGAAGAGAGGCTGGGAGGCTCTTCAGAGTCAGCGCCAGGAAAGATCTCTCAGGGGGAAGATGCCTTCTGGCTCCCCATTCCTCAGCTGAGTGAACTAAAGAGCATATGCTAGTGTAACGACAGAGCTACACAAAATTTGTAAAGGTGGTAGGGAGAACACTAAACAAATTGCCCAAGGGGTTTCATCAGAATGAGGTTGCTGAGTGGTTTGTGGCTAGAAAAGACTGGAGCAGGATGCCACCTTGTCATATGGCCATTAAATCTATGAACTCCAGTAATTTGTCATGTTCTTTTAATATACAGCAGAAGGCAGAATGGAGTTGTTCTGAAACGGAACATGAAGAATAAGAGGGTTTATGTATCAAAGCATCATTAATGCCTATTTTGCTTCACTCTTACTAAAAAGCTTAAAAGGTGACCAGATATTCAACGGGATATTAACAAGGGGAAAGGAATGCATGCCAAAAGTAGGGAAAGAACAGGTTTAAGATAAATTTGATGTATTCAAGTCAATAGGGCCTGATGAAATTCACTCTAAGGTATTTAAGGAACTAGCTGAAGCAATCTTGGAGCTGCTAGCAATTATCTTTCAGAACTCCTGGAGGACAAGTAAGATTCCAGAGGACTGAAGAAGGGGAAATGTACCTAATTTTGAACAAGAAAACAACGTGAACCTGAGGAACTATAGATCAGTCAGCCTAATTTTGATGCTAGAAAGATACTGGAACAAATTATTAAATCAATTAATTTGTAGAGGACAATAGAGTTATTAAGAATAGCCAGTATGGATTTGTCAAGAACAAATCAAGTTCTAATTTCCTCCTTTGACAGGGTTACCGGACTAGTGGATAGCAAGAAAGCAGTAGATGTTGCATATTTTGATTTTATTAAGACTTTTGGCACAGTCCCACCTGACATTCTCATAAGCAAACTAGGGAAATGCAGTCTAAATGAAGTTACTAATGGCGAGTGCACAACTGGTTGAAAGATCATACTCTGAATAGTTATCAATGGTTTCCTGTCAAATTGGGAGGGGAGGGGAGCTTGGTTTCTGGTGGGTGTACAGCATCCACTAATTTTTCCCGTGGATGCTCCAGCCCCAGAGAACCGAGTTGGCTTCTATGCCTCAAAGTTCTCCTTCTATTGTTTTTCTCAAAGCAAAGAGACTTTGTATTGAACAATTACATTCTTGTGCTACACACAGCCCCAGAAACACAAACAGACTCCAGAGCCCACCAGTAGTTGTAGCCTGCAGCTAGCTCTCTGTTCAGATCAGCAGCTGCTTGGCCCCCATTCCAACACGGAGTGACCTTTCATCTATTCAGCACCTTCCACAACCTCAGCTGTTTCACAGGCTCACTGTTAGAGGCTTGCGGGATATATGCACAATATTGTATCACAGTGGAACTTAAGTAAATAGCAGGAGACAGCATGCTCCTCGCCCTTACATTGGCACTACACAGGAGTTTTAAAATACTTCAGAGGGCTGCATAAAGAAGGGGTAATATCTGCTCTCAGCTGCCAAAGCTTGGCCAGTGGGTTCATGTACTGAACACAGTGTATCATAAATCTGAAGCCCCTTGATGAAAGGTACTGTAAAAGTTAAAGTACTGGTATCCAGAATGGGATGTTTTGTTTTGTTTTTCCTACAAACGTGTGGGAATTCGTTCTGTATACATGGGAGGGGCAGTAGTTCTGGCTGGAGCTGCATAGAGTGTGTGCAGATTCTGTGCAAACTTCTCACTCTACCGCTTTGGTACTGCCTCTTCCCCCTACAACTCTCTTGCCCTGTCCCCCACAGGCACTCACCAGTTGTCCAGAAACGGGACCCAGCACACATAGAAGATAATGGTGACAGTCACTAGGACCTAGGAGGCAGTGTCATTGAGCTGCCTGCCAGCCTCAGCCCAGGAGAGGGACGGAGGGAGCCTCTTCCCTCCCTGACAGCTAAACAGAGCCCTGGAGAAATTAGGGGGGTGGATGACAGTGTCTGCTCAAACTACACCCATGGAGTCCGGTCACCAGTGTTAACCAGATACTTGGTAGTGTGTTCCTGCAGCAAGGGGTGGGGGGAAGCAGCTGGCTACCAGCTGAGCTCCTTCCAGGCTACAGAGGGCTTCTTTGCCTTTCCTGCTGGCAGGAGCGCTCCAGCAGGGCTGTGTGAGCAAGCTTGCTCCCCACCTCACCCTTCTCTGGCTGTGTCCCCTGCCTCACCAGTAGGGCCTAAAAAATATTACGGTCTAAGGCTATAGCCTTATTAGCCTAATGGTTAATCTGGCCCTGGGCCTGTCTAGAGAGAGGGTAGAGGCGATGGCTGAAGGGATATCAAGGGCTTTTCCTATCTCCTGCATGTAGGGTTTGATGAGACAAGCCCATGATGGACTCTCACAGCGATGCTGATGATTAGGATTCCTTTGAAGATGGGATTTATGGCTCTGTGGCCTGGAGGTGTCCCGGAGAATTAAAACCCCCTTCTTTCAGATGCTGTGAGTAGAATAGTTCCATGGACATGATGCTGAGCCTGAGAGTGGAGCTGTGGAGGCCCAGAGGGGTATTTAAGAGGAGTCTGGACAGGATGTGCCTGACTCCGTTATAGGCCACTGTTGTAGCACTAGGCTTCAGAACTGCCTCCCACCTGCAGGACATAATGTAGATGCTGGGCCAATCTGGGAGGCCAGGAGCCCTAAGCCTGTGCCCAGGCCACACTCTCATCAGCAAAGTAATAAGGATGCTGGGCTTTGGAAGGATAACATCAAACACACAGATTTCACAGAGCAGGGGGTGTTGTTTAGGGTTTGCTATGAATAGGGCTGTGATTTTGTAACAGATCATGCAAACTGTGAATTTAAAGTCTGTGAAACTGAGTGACACTGTGACCTGATGTGCAGAATCACAGCACCACTCAGATTTGGTCCATCTGTCCCCTTCCACCTCACCTTTCAGCACTCTCTGGCCACTGCAGTTAAATCGAGGTGAAAAAATGTCAACAGCAAGAGAGATGGTTCTCTTTGTGCAAAGATGTTTTGTGAGAGAACAGATGTGGACTCAAGGATGACAACCTTGTGATGTACAACATGGTGCTTCAGAATTGTGGATGACTAACTCTAAGTACCCAGTGGGAGATGACAAATGCAAGGCTGGCTGAGACAGTGGAAGAGAGCTGCACACAAGGTGAAATAAAGGGGTGTGATTTTTCCCTTCTCTTGATCCCCTGATTATGATGTAAATGCAAGTCCAACCTGGTAGGGCTGGGATGATGAGCCATGAGCTAAGATGAATCAGATTTAAAGGGCCCGGGAGCAGGGCCTGGCTGCCTAGCAGAAAGGATACTAGGAGTGAAGCAGGGCTGGGAAAAACCAGAGGATTAGGGGAGCTCCTGGCTGGCAACTCCCCAGGCTGCAAGGCCTGGTTTAAGGCATAAAATGGTACTGGGCAGTAGAGGAAGGCAGCAGGCCCGAACCCCCTTGCCTGTGATGAGTGGCTTATACTGCAGTCTGCCCCAAAGACTGGGGCTAGATGGTGACTGGCAGTAGCCTAGACTGAGGTGAGGTGGGGTTAGTGGGTGAGGGTTCCCCTGAGTGGGGAGACCCAGAACCTGAAAGGGTTGGGGTACTGCCAGGGGGGCAGCAACACAGAGGAAAGGGCACCGGGGTCTGGGAGGGACACAGGGGCCCAGCAGTGGCGGATCACCGGCCGACAGGGGGCGCTCTGATGGCTGGAGAGCTAATTCCCATGGACGACCAGCAGGAAGTGCCGCCAGGTGAGTCTGCACACCTTTGCGGGGGGGGGGGTTAGGTGGAGGGCACTGTGGCTCTCAGCCTGTGGCGCAGGTAACACTTTGTGGGCCACATATGTGGCTCACAATGATAAACAGGGTAAGAACCACTACTTTAACTAAAGCTATTTCTAATCAAAAGTAGAGATATTATTAAGTCACCAACAGAAGTAGCACTGTGCAAAGTCATTTATTAGCAAAGCCCAAGACAGGGCTAGGGAAGGGAATTCCATACCAAATATCTGCTTTATACATAAGCCTTGTGCAGCATTTATAGATCTTAAGTATGCATCTGTTTTGAGAAATCAGAATATATTGCAAATTAAATACTTCAGGTACCTGAGGCAGGTTTAAGAAAGTGTTGGCAGTACATGGTCGAGTGACTGGTTAAAAGTCATATCTATTTCCAACAAGTACTAGGCAAGGTTAGAATCACAGAACCATACGGTTAGAAGGGACCGCAAGGGTCATCTAGTCTAACCCCCTGCCAAGATGCGGGATTTGTTGTGCCTAAACCCTCCAAGACAAATGACTATTCAGTCTTCTTTTGAAAACCTCCAGTGAAGGAGATTCCATATCTTTGTACCATTATTTGAAGATATAGTTGGATGGATAACCTGGACACTACAAGCAGTGTGCATCCCATGGCATTTAATACACTCCTAGCCCCTATTTTAGGCTTATGCCCTCAATCTCTTTTGCAACTCGTTTCTTTATTTCTAGGGCAAATTCACGGTCCATTTTGGTCAATTTCACAGTCATAGGATTTTAAAAATAGTAAATTTCATGATTTCAGCTATTGACTCTCTTTAGAATTCCACCACTAGGAAGCAAAAGTTGCGGGGGGGTTCTCCTGGCATAAGGAGCCACCCCATCTGCTAAATAATCCTTGTCAGACAGTAGGATGCCTTGGGGGTCATTAAAATGTTTACCTATTCAGTGCATCAGATTGTGCAACAAATATCAGATTTAATACCATTAAAAACAAAACCCATAACAGCCTCTCCCTTCTCACAAGGTCTTCAGTTCCCTTTGCTCACCCTCTCAGAACACTGTGCTGGACTCTGTTTTTCCAGTAGTGGCCCTTCATAGATAGGTTTCCCAAATAGTGCTGCCTTTTTTCCTATAGTTAGAAGAGGAATATGTTAAAATGGGCAAACAAAAGAAATTAGAGAGATTCCCCACTCCTTCAGCTCCTACTCTGTGTAAGAACATACAGACCCAGGCCGGGGTCTTATCAGAAGATAATGGAGGTGATTTGCTAAAATATTGGCAGCATGTAATGGACTACGATATAAAGAGCTGTAACTTTGTCGGTGCTGATGTTTGCATCAGCCCCTTATAGGAGTTCCCATATCAAGCCATGAGTGATACAGCTTGCTGTGACGCCAGCTCCACACCGTGGAGAGAAAAGAAATCTCTCTTAAAGTCAATCTTCCAGATGACCAGACACACCGAAAAAGATGGTGTTGGAGTCATGTCATTGGCTTCAGACAAGGTGAGTCTGAAGAAGAGCTCTATGTAAGCTGGAAGGCTTGCCTCTCTCACCAACAGATGTTTGTCCAATAAAAGATATCACCTCCTCCATCTTGTCTCACAAAGAGAAAGGGCTTTTCCAAGGAGATTTTATGCAGCTGAAGCACAATTCAGTCACTCAGGAAGTGCTTCTTTCAGCCCACTCAACTTATTAAAACAGAAGAGATTTGCCCAGCAAAAACAATTCTAGTGTGGGTGAGAAAGAGCATGCACAAGCGAGAGCTTTCTCTGCCTGCCTACTAGCCAGTTTTCCCCTTTCTCACATAGAAGGCTTGTAGCAGTAGAGTGTACCCATCTTAAGAGAGATCAAATAATTCACCCTCGCCGGGAAATCAGGTAATTCACTCCTTCACTGCTCCATCACTTCACTGAGGGCAGACTAGGTAACTTTCACAGCTCTGAGAGATTTAAATAGACCCTTTCCTTGCTGAGCACTGGCGTCTATATATCTCCTAGCCCGCCACAGGTCTTTGGCCTACAGAAAGCTGACCACATCTTCAAACAATATGCTTCCATTTTGACACTCAAAAGGGGGATAATAAACATTAAAAAAAATCTTAAAGTGCCTCATACCCTTGCCTAGCTGCTCAAAGTGTTGAAGTTCAGATACAGCATTTTAAAACATACAGCATTATTGTAAGGGTCCATAAGAAAATCCATCCTCAAAACACTAAACAGCAAGAAATTGCATGGGTTTGTGAAACACATGAGAAGGGAGAAAACATTGATTTTTTAAGTGAACTTTGTTGCACATGTGAGTTGACATTCTACATTGGCCTGAATCAACTGACCTGATGTTCAGCACGTGTGGTCTACTGCGGGGCAGAGTTTGTTTGGAACGTGGGGAGGGAATGGACTCAGCATTCGTTGGACAGATAACCTCAATTTTTCAAACTGCCCTTTCAATTTCATAAGATTGTTGGAAGATTTTCTTTCAGAACCTCAACTCTCAAACACATCATGGCCCAGAAGCCCCAACTGTGGTTCATTTAAGGGCTGGCTGGAACTTTAGGGAAGGCTGGCTGGCCAATTATAAACTTGTTCAATAGGGATTTGGGGAATGTCAGAGCTACATGAGATCTCATGTGCACACTAATCTTCGAGCATTCTAGGATGGCCACTGAAATCTCAGTGAGACATGGCTGAGTGACACCTCCAACCCTGTTTTGAGATGTGATTATGTTCTCTTCTTTCAGGGCAGGAATCTCATGGTCACCTAGTTGTATATGATTTTACAGAAATTATAAATCCAACCCTGCAGGGACCAAAAGCACTAGCAAGACTCCTGCCCTGATCAGCAGCAACAATTCCCATAGAGGTTTCTTTCTACATCATTCATACCTCACAGATACATCTCTGGTGACCAGGAGGTAACATCACAGCCTCTTTTTAAATGTTTCAAGACTGTTCCTTTGACATATCTCTCTGTTAGATTCTCAGGGGCTTGTGCTATGCCTGATGCCATCAGCTTCTCTGTAGCACCACTCTGCACACTAACTGGGCTGGCAAATGGCTGTATTTTCCCAGTGGAACTGTAGTGAGGACAGGGAGTTAGACCACGAGCACACAAGGGTCCCTTTCTAAAGAAGCTCTGCTCACCACAAGTGCACCTCCTCATGGCTTGGCCTGGGAATTAGCTCTCAACTCACTCTGTTTAGCTCCCCATTCTGTCTGTTTGCTCATGCTGTGGCCCCATTCTGTCTCCAGGACTCAGGAGGCTCCATGTTCATGACTTTGCCATCCAGCCTCGTCACTGTATAGCCCCCCACAGCCAGAGTAACAAGCCCTTCATATGTCATCTCAGGCAGTCTTCTGTTTCAAATCTAGGTGCAGTGTCACTTTGCCAGGGGCTAGTAGGGGAACCCAGGCCCATCGGCTACTTCAGGTTCCAGCCCAGGGACCCTGAGACTAGCAACCTACGGCAGCAACAGGCTCTGAGACTGAGCAGTCTCCCGGAGCTCCTTTTTACCCCACCTCTCTCTCTCTCGGCCTGTCTCTGGGAACTTTCTCCACTCCCTGTGGCTACTTCACCCCTCTAAGCCTCTTATAAGAATCCCTAGTTCAGGATCACAGAAGATTAGGGTTGGAAGAGATCTCAGGAGATCATCTAGCCCAATCCCCTGCTCAAAGCAGAACCAACCACAACTAAATCATCCCAGCCAGGGCTTTGTCAAGCTGGGCCTTAAAAACCTCTAAGGATGGAGAGTCCACCACCTCCCTAGGTAATCCATTCCAGTGCTTCGCCACTCTCCTAGTGAAATAGTGTTTCCTAATATCCAACCTAGACCTCCCCCACTGCAACTTGAGACCATTGCGTCTTGTTCTCTCATCTGACACCACTAAGAACAGTCTAGCTCCATTCTCTTTGGAACCTTCCTTCAGGTAGTTGAAGGCTGCTATCAAATCCCCCCTCACTCTTCTCTTCTGCAGACTAAATAAGCCCAGTTCCCTCAGCCTCTCCTCGGAAGTCATGCGCACCAGCACCTTAATCATTTTTGTTGCCCATCCGCTGGACTCTCTCCAATTTGTCCACATCCTTTCTGTAGTGGGGGGCCCAAAACTGGATGCAGTACTCCAGATGTGGCCTCACCAGTGCCGAGTAGAGGGGAATAATCACTTCCTTCGATCTGCTGGCAATGCTCCTACTAATGCAGCCCAATATGCCATTAGCCTTCTTGGCAACAAGGGAACACTGCTGACTCATATCTAGGTTCTCGTCCGCTGTAATCCCCATGTCCTTTTCTGCAGAGCTGCTGCTTAGCCAGTCGGTCCCCAGCCTGTAGCAGTGCATGGGATTCTTCTGTCCTAAGTGCAGGACTCCGCACTTGCCTTTGTTGTACCTCATCACATTTCTTTTGACCGAATCCTCCAATTTCTCTAGGTTACCCTGGACCCTATCCCTACCCTCCAGCATATCTATCTCTCCCTCCAGTTTAGTGTCATCTGTGAACTTGCTGAGGATGAAATTCATCTCATCATCCAGATCATTAATAAAAATGCTGAACAAAACTGGCGCAAGGACCGACCCCTGGGTACTCTGCTTGATACTGGCTGCCAACTAGACACAGATACTGATCACTGATCACTGTTTAGCCCGACAATCTAGCTAGCTTTCTATCCACTGTGATGGGGCAAGGCCAGATGGCTATAGTAAAGTAATGAGAAACAGGCTAAACAAATCCCTGTTGCTGGGATAAGCAAATGGCAGTTGCTCCAGGTCAATTTAGACACTTAGGGCCAATTAAAATCTTTCCAGAAGGCAGGGAGGATGCTAGGTTGATTGGGACACCTGAAGCCAATTAGGGGCTGTCCAAAACTAGTTAAAAGCCGCCTAGTTAGTCAGGTGGGTATGCATATCAGGAGCTGTAGGCAGGGCTTCCTAGAGGATTCAGGGGGCCTGGGGCACTTTGTGCTCATCTGGTGGTGATCTGGGTCTTTGGCAGCATTTTGGCTGTGGGGGGTCCTTTAGTCACTCTGTGTCTTTGGCAGCACTGAAGGGCCCCCTGCAGCTGAAATGCCACCGAAAACCTGGCCCGACGCTGGGCCAGGGCTCAGGACCTGGGGCAAATTGCCCCACTTGCCCCCCCCCCACCCCAGGAGGCCCTAGGTGTAGGAGGAAGCCGTGCTGTTGGGGAGACTGAGCAGTACAAACCATATCAGGCACAAGGAAGGAGGTCCTGAGGTAGATCTTGAGGAAGTGGGGGCTACTGTGGGGAAATGGCCCAGGGAATTGTACGTGTCTTGTTTCTAAAAAAGTCAGCTACACATAGCTGATACTATTCGGGCCCCTGGGCTGGAGCCAGGAGTAGAGGACAGGCCCTGGCCCCCTTTTTGCCCCCCTGATTAATCACCAAGACTGGGAGACAACAGAAACTGTGCAAGGGAGGATAGCTTCTCCTCACCTCCCTTGCTGGCTTATGATGAAAATGGCTCAGTAGGCTGTGACCCATGCTTCTAGAGAGAGAAGGGCTATGTGCAGGGTCACAGTAAGCCTCTCAGGCTAGTGAAATCTGCTGGGAAATGAGGGACCCACAGAGACAAGGACAGAGCTTTGTTGCACCATATTATAGTCCATTAATCAAATCCATACTTTAACTTGCTGGCAAGAATACGGTGGGAGATAGTATCAAAAGCTTTGCTAAAGTCAAGATATATCACATCCACTGCTTTCCCCATATCCTCAGAGCCAGTTATTGCATCATAGAAGGCAATCAGGTTGATCAGGCATGACTTGCCCTTGGTGAATCCATGTTGACTGTTCCTGATCACTTTCCCCTCCTCCAAGTGCTTCAAAATGGTTTTCTTGAGGACCTGCTCTATGATTTTTCCAGGGACTGAGGTGAGGCTGACCAGTCTCTAGTTCCCTGGGTTTTTTTGGTTTTGTTTTTAAACGGTGGGCACTATATTTGCCTTTTTCCAATCGTCCGGGACCTTCCCTGATTGCCACAAGTTTTCAAAGATAATGGCCAATGGCTCTGCAATCACATCAGCCAATTCCCTCAGCATCCTCTGATGCATTAGATCCGGACCCATGGACTTGTGCATGTCCAGCTTTTCTAAATAGTCCTTAACCTTTTCTTTCACCACTGAGGGCTGCTCTCCTCCTCCCTATAATGTGTTGCCTAGGATAGCAGTGTGAGAGCTGACCTTGTCTGTGAGGATTGAGGCAAAACAAACATTGAGTACTTCAGCTTTTTCCACATCATCTGTCACTAGGTTGCCTTCCCCATTGATTAAGGGTCCAACAGTTTCCCTGACCTTTTTCTTGTTGCTAATATGCCTATGGAAACCCTTCTTGTTACCCTTCACATCTCTTGCTAGCTGCAACTCCAGTTGTGTTTTGGCCTTCCTGATCCCATCCCTGCATGCTTGAGAAATATTTTTATATTCCTCCCTAGCCATCTGTCCAAGTTTCCACTTCTTGCAAGCTTTGTTTTTTTTGTGTTTAAGCTCACCAAAGATTTCACTGTTAAACCAAGCTGGTCACCTGCCATATTTGCTATTCTTTCTGCACATCAGGATAGTTTGTTCCTGTGCTTTCAATAAGGCATCTTTAAAATACAGCCAGCTTTCCTGGACTTGTTTCCCCCTCATATTAGCCTCCCAGGGAATCCTGCCCATTAGTTCCCTAAGGGAGTCAAAGTCTGCTTTTCTGAAGTTCAGGGTCCGTATTTTGCTACTCTCCTCTCTTCCTTTTGTGAGGATCCTGAACTCAACCATCTCATGGTCACTGCTGCCCACTTCTACTTCCCCAACCAATTCTTCCCTAGGATAGGACCCCAGTGCTTACTCTCCCCCTGCATTTCCCCCCTGTCCTTACCCAGCTCTCTCTACCTATAAAGCAGTGGTCTCCAATCTTTTTAAGCACAAGATCACTTTTTGAATTTAAGTGCAACCCAGGATCTGCCACAAAGAAAACAGAGAAATAACGGTAATCACACAAACTCAAACACCCTTGCCCTGCTCCTACCCCTTCTCTGAGGCCCCTTACCCCACTCACCCATTCCCCCTCTCTCCCTCCCTCACTTGCTCTCCCCATTCCTCACTCTCATGGGGCTGGAACAGGAGCTGGAGTGCAGGAGTGGGTGCAGGATCTGGGCTGGGGCCAAGGGGTTCGAGTATGGGTGGGGCTCTGGGGTCCAGGTTGGGGCAGGAGGAAGTGTGGGGTGTTGGCTCTAAGAGGGGGCTCGTGCAGGAGGGGGTGCAGGCTCTGGGAAAGGGTTGGAATGTGCGGGGGCTCATGACTGGGGCAGAGGGCTGGGGTGTGAGGGGGGTTTGGGTTCTGGCTGCGTGCTGTTTATCTCAGGCAGCTCCCAGGTGGTGGTGCAGCAGGGTTAAGGGAGCCTGTCCTGGCCCTGCACTGCTCCCAGAAGCTGCTGACATATCCTGCAGTGGTTCCGGGGAGAGGGGCAGGTGGCTCTGCATGCTGCCCCTGTCCACAGGCACTGCCCCCACAGCTCCCCATTCCCAGCCAATGGGAACTGCGGATGGGGGTTGCCTGAAGGTGAGGGCAGCACACTGAGACCCCTTGCCCCTCCCCCCAAGCCGCTGCTGGACATGCCAGCTGCTTCCAGGAGTGACACGGGGGCCACTGCAGGCAGGAAGCCTGCCTTAGTCCTGCTCTGCCACCAGACTGTTAGCGGCTGATCTCCTGGTTTGTCTGCAGGAGGATTGGCAACCCTAGACTGAGACTGAGATCGACTGTCAGAAGCTCCACAATTGTCCAGTCGATCACAATCTACCAGTTGGTGACTACTGCTATAAAAAGAGTGACTACAGCACCCTTCCTGCTCTTACTTCCTGGCTTTACACTTCTAGCACAGTTGGGCTTCACTTGCCATTAATGCTTATCAAGCCCTGGTTCCCCTTTCAGGTGCAGCATCTAAAGTTAAGTTGCCTCTCCTGGCCCCACTAACCTGCTCAGGGCTTGTGTGGGATGGACACCCCATTGCACCCTCTTTCCCTGCTGATTAGCCATCTAGTCTCACAGTCCCCATCCCTAAGAAATCAAGGGTGATTCTGGGTGTGATCATCCCCCCCCATTAAAAAAGTGTCCCTCCCCCATCCTCTGGGTTCTGCTCTGCTTCCCCGTATAGATTCTGTGTGCCCCCTTCACATAGATTCTGTGTCCCTCCCTGCCCCATGCAGGCCAAGTGTGTCCCCCAGTGCCACATGAAACCTAGGCATCCTCACCACAGATTCTGGGTGTGCTCCTTCTAGGCTGATTCTACATGTGTTTCCAAGCTCCTGGCCCCCAATCCCTGTTCAAACTCTGGGTGTTCTTCCATTGCCCCAAAGATCACGTTTCCCCCATTGATTCACATGGACTCCACCATCTTTCCCAGAATCATGGCAGCAGCTACTCCCTTTGAGCCCAACTAGCCCATCTCTCTCCCTAGACCAGTAGCAGCATGGCCTGACAGAGGCCTGTCCTCTCCACCCAGCCCCCAAGCTGGGTGAAGGTCAGAACTATGGGAAAAACCCCTACAGCCACAACAGGATGGGGCTGTAAACCCCTGGAAAATCCAGGAGACCCTTAACTAGGGTCATGATCCTTAGATGCTAGTTCCTATTTACTGTTTCCCCAGCCCTTGGCCTGTCCTAGCCTAGAGGTAAATAGATCATAGATTAAACCAAGCCTAAAGATATACTCAGTGGCTACTGTTTCCCAGGGTAGCTCACTCCATTAGATCACTTGAGTTATCCTGTGGGTTTAGCAGAGCTGGGCCCAAGCAGCCAGTCCCAGATCCAAGACTGCCCCAGTATTTTTTGATTTATTTCACTTTTATTGCACTGCAAATTGTCAAATCAGATAGAAATAAGCCTACGCAATAAATGCACTGTGATGACAGATGAGCACCACTGCCAAGCTACACCCCACCTTTTACCATTATGGTGCTGGCTGCTGATAAAGGAAGCATGCTGAGTCTATGCCAAGGGAACTGGAATTTTGTAAAAATGCCCCATGCCAGCAGGGCTGTGATTTTTCAAACAAAGGTTTGTTTCTTATTTCACTCTGGCTCAAGGGAGTCAGGTGTTCTAAAGCAACATGAGGAACTCCTGAGCCTTTCTTGCCATCCAGCAGCAGTAACTCTGGCTGAATAAAATGAGACCCCGATGGATGCCACAGCTGCATTCAGTCATCCTTGAGCAAAGGGCATGGCTCTGTCTTGGCTCTACCACTGAATATTCAAATTGCACCAGAGAGTGGGTAGCAGAGCTCTGGGGGTACATGAAAGGGATAATACGTAGGGAATGTTCTAAGTCACTAACCAGCAGAGGGGTGAGGTTCTGGAATAGCCTCCCAATAAGAGTGGTGGGGGTAAAGAACTTGATTTATTTTAAGAGATGGACAAATCTCTGAGTGGGATTATATGATGGGGTTGCTTGTGCTTTGAGGAGAAAATGGCTCCAAAGCCCTGGGATTCCCCCCCCCCCCATTAATGTTTTGTTTCCAAAACTCATGCTTCAGGATTTTAGCTGGTCACATGCAGAGGTCAGGAAGAAATTTTTGCCCCTACGGTATTTTGGTTTTTTTTTTTGTTCTACTTCCTCTGAGGCACCAGAGATGGTCACAGCTAGAGATAGGACACAGGGTAGGGTGGGCTGGGCTGGGGCTCTGAGCACTCTCTTTCTCAGGTGCTTGGTTGGCTGGTTCTTTCTTACATGTCCCAGGTCTAACTGATCACCATAGGTAGGGTTGGAGGGAATTTTCATCCAGGTCATATTGGCAGTGAGCTTGGCGGGAATTTCTCCTTCCTCTGCAGGGCATAGGGCACTTGCCAGGATTATCTGGCTATGTCTCACTTAATTATTTCCCTGCTATTGCAGGGGCTTCAAGCACTGGTACACCTCAGTCCCACCTAGTCTCTGCTTGTGACTCATACTAGCGTAGTTTCTTGTGGGATGTAATATTTTCATCTAAATTTTGGTCATTGGGTTGAGTGCGCGGATGGTAGGTGGTGGTGGCCTGTGATATTAGATCAGACTAGATAATCTCATGGTCTCTTCAGGCCTTAAACCTTAAGACTGTGGGAGGCAGTCAGACTGGGACTGGAGTAGGGCAACATTATTTTTTTGCAGTGAGGACATTTCATGCCCAAATCATGAAGGAAAAGAACATTAGGAACTTTTCTGACTCACTTGTCCCAGAGCTAACAGACTGTCTATGCCTCAGGAACAGTTATGCTCCACTGATGGATCTAATTGTTTTGCAGTAATGACTATAGACAGCCACAGGCATAAATAAATTACAATTTGTCACTACCAGTATCAGTCACTTGATCATTAAGGTTGTAACTAGTTTCCCATTACAAGCTATTTTTGGGTCCTCCTCTTAATTCTTCACTGCTGTCATTTGTGCTTAAAAGTTTTCATGTGTTGCTTGCAGCCCCCAGAGTACTTTGGGGGCAAATCTGGAGGCCAAGCAGACAAGCCACTTCTGAGGTTTAGGAAAAATAGATGTAATTCTCCATGAAAGTCCTTGTCATTCTTGTTTATTATTACTGAGGTTTTGCTCGAGCCCTAAGCATAAGTCACAGTATGAACCAAAGAAGACCTGGCTTTGGCAAAGTAGCAATCCATCAGGTATTAGCTAATGCCAAGCAAACACATTCCCGAGTTGAGAGGATGGTACAGGAACACCCAGAGCTCTCAAGTAACTTCGTAAACACATTCCTAGGAGATGGTACAGGGACACACAGACCCCTTGTAAGATAAGGAGGGGATGACTAGATAAGGGAGGGAGGATGTTTTGCTCAAACTAGCAGATACAGGATAGTAACAAAGTATATGGAATGTAATATGAAACTTGCTTGTATTGATGTATAAAAGGAGAAGACAGAGGGGTATCTTTGCACTCACCGAGGGAGCAGCATCCTGGTGCGCTGACTGAGTGGGTACCATTGGTGCAGGCACACGTTACTACAGTGTTCCTCAAAGCCGATCCGCCGCTTGTTCAGGGAAAGCCCCTGGTGGTCCGAGCCGGTTTGTTTACCTGCCGCGTCCGCAAGTTCAGCCGATTGCAGCTCCCATGGGCAGCGGTTCACTGCTCCAGGCCAATGGGGCTGTGGGAAGTGTTGACCAGCACATCCCTTGACCCACACCGCTTCCCGCAGCCCCCATTGGCTTGGAGCAGTGAACTGCGGCCAGTGGGAGCTTCAATCGGCCAAACCTGCAGATGCAGCAGGTAAACAAACTGGCCCGGACCGCCAGGAGCTCTCTCTGAACAAGCGGCAGCCCAGCTTTGAGAAGCATGTGTTAACGTACTTTAGGGTGACCAGATAGCGGATGGGGTGGGGGAGGGGGGGTAGGGCACCTATATAAGGCAAAGCCCTGAATATCGGGGCTATCCCTATAAAAATCAGGACATCTGGTCACCCTAGTGCAGTGCTTCTCAATCTTTTCAGACTATCATACCCCTTTCAGGAATCTGATGTCTTGCATACACCAAGTGTCACCTCACTTAAACTACCTGCTTACAAAATCAGACATAAAAAAATACAAAAAAAAGTGTGACAGTACATTGTTACAGAAAAAATGCTGACTCATTTTGTGTGTATGAAATTGTAGTTTGTACTAACTTCGTATGTGCTTTTTGAGTAGCCTGTTGTAAAACTAGGCAAGTATCTAGATGAGTTGGTGTAACCCCTGAAAGGCCTCTGCATGCCCCCAGGGGTACCCGTGCCCTGATTGAGATCCACTTCCCTAGTCTACTTGTAACCCTAGAGCCAGGGTGCTAAGACTGTGCTTCATAGACCATAAACCTGGCCAAGTGCCTCTGCTACTGAACTGAGCCTGTGGTCTCTCTTTATGAGCAACACTGAATCAGCAGTTGCACGCACTGCTAGCACAGCTGACATCGGAGTGCTAGAAACTGAGCAGCTGTAGCAACTTTGCAGCAACAACATTCCGCACCATGAACAAACAGTTACAGTTCTCAAAAATGCTTAGGCCTAGAAATGTCAAACATGTATCAGTCAAGAGTCTTTGAGATGTAATGCATAGGGCTAGCTCTAGCAAGCCTGGATTACCTATTTAAAAGTTCTGCATTCTGAATCTCTGAATGCTCCATCAAGTTTTGACAGACTTTACAAAGTTCACCAGTGCTCCACTCCGAAAAAGGACCAAGTGTATACTTAAGCCCATGATTAACAGCTGAAGTCAACAGGACTCCTCTGATGGTTCAAGTTATGTGCTTTGTTGTGTCTGGTTAACTTTATTGAATTTGCCAAACATCTGATGGCATTTACAAAGGTCTCTCTAAGTCTGCCAGACTAACACACAAGAGTTCAGGTTATTACATTCCTTAACTGTGCTAAAATCATTGGTCCAAGAGCAGAAAAGTAATTAACAAAAGACTCAATTGATTAAATAAAACAATTGAGCAAGTACTTGTTTAATATATACAGGGTAAAAGACATGCTGCGGGATATGGTATGCCTCAGAGGTTCCACTGGACCTACAGCTCTGCATCCACTGACTTGTAAAGTACATTGGTGGGCTGGTAATAGCAATTCTTACACAAAAAAATATTGAAAAAAGTTAAGGAAATCCTTGTTAAAAATAATTTAAAAAAAACTAATGCTTTTTTGGCACATAGATACCCCGGTGACGGAAGCATTTGCCAGGCAGACAGACAAACAGACGATGGATGGGAAGACAGATAAATTTGCAAGTTAGTAATAATAGCATAAGGACAAAAGTATTAAAACCTTTTCCTGGAAAGCCAAACAATTCTGAATTCAAAGCATGCTTACAAGACTGCAGGATCATTAATCCATCGAGAGAGAGCAAATGGACAGCTGAAAACTTAGTCTAGCAGAAATTTTGCCTTAACTGTGTATAGCCTTAAAGGGGGAGACAAAGAAAGACCTTTTCAATGGGTTGTATGAACAAAACTCTTCATCCAGAACCCAGGGAAGAGGGTCAATTTAGGTGTCAATGGACACAAAAGCAAAGAAATCGATTAAAGGGAACCCATTAAACTCAAAATTCAGATTCTTAAAAAGGACAACCCAGTTTATAATTGCCACAAACCAAAAAGTGGAAGCTTAGCTTTACTAAAGAATGGGAGGAGCTGAGCATATAAAACTGCTCCAGATGACAAAACATCAAAGGGAAAATATTCTTTCCACCTGAGACATGTCATAGGATGGCAAGCTAGACAACAGGATCAGGACAGGACACACTGGTATTTGCAGCAAGATCAATTGATGGCTGGTGCCTGGGGGAGCGGTGGGGTGGTAGAAAAGAACATTTCCTGAACACACAGATCGTAACTGAAGGAGTTTTATGCTCTGATGGTGGGCTGGCCTTATGGCTACAGATACAGAAGGGTGTAGTCAGATGTTTGGCGGTGTGTGTGTTTTTTCTGCATACTGTACTGATTCTGGTCAGATAGCCTATACAGCAGGCCCCAATCAAATGGCCCAGTAGATCCACAGGCTTGGTTCGTATCAAAGGAACTTGGCCAGGTTTATCATCAATGAAGCATGGTCCTAATGTCCTGGCTCAATGGTGACAGGTACACTAACACATGTATGCCCATTGCAATGGACTAGCTCAGTTAACGGTGGGACCTTCCATTATCCCCGAGGCCAGCCAAAGACACTCCCTCTGAAAGACATCTTTATATACAAATACAAACAAGTTACATATCACCCCTGACATCTCTAGGTACCACTCTCTGATGTATTTGTTGGTTTGATCAAAACATCTCTATCCATCAGGCTATCATCCTGACCTTATAATTAGGATGTGTCAATGTGTTCCTGTTATCTTTGGGGAATGTGCTGGTATCAAGGCATTCTGGTACCACCCTTCTGGACTGTGCTTGCCTAAGTGCTCTGTGCCCAGCACTTCTTAGGAATATATGTTTTTGCAATATCAGCCCTGTGCTTGTCAACGTCTGCGATCAGGGCCTGCCTCTTGCTCACAACCTGATTTTGCTTCAGAAAAGTTTGACCACTACTTTAGTTCAGGCCTCGTTTCAGAGGCCTGGTATAAGGCCTTATGTTTCAGGCCCTCTTCTTACTCCAAAGGGTATGAATGAACTGATGATGTGAAGTGTAAGCAAGTAGGAGAGGGTGTATCTCTCTACTGCTTACATTGCTGGGGGTTGTTGGATTTTGGTGAAATGATAGGAAGTGACAGTCAAAAACCCAAGATCAGGAGCACAGAAAGTTGAGCAATGATGAATAAGAGAGACACTGGTTTTTGTTAGAACCTAAACCAAAGCCCCAGACTCAAACCCAGAAGGTGCAGGTAAGGATGGTTCAGAAAACAGGCCAAGATCTGAAATTCACAGCTGTTTTCTAGCTCAATGAGTCCCCAACTCCAAACACCCTTTATACATTGGGAGATTCCAGATCTCAATTTGAATTTGGCAACAGTGACCCATTTCTACTCTTACTCTAGGTTTGGGAGCTAACATTTAATTAAATGTTGTATCAAGTCATGAAACAGCCACCTGACTTTTTTCTGCCTCGATTCTGACTTGCGACTGCTGTTCTTGGTGGATGAGAGTATGGAAAGAAATAAACCCAATAACTCTAAGGGTTTTCCTCCTGACTACTGTTACTAGAGACCCTGAAATTGTCCCTGAATCCTGGAGCACAGTAGTGTTCCTGGGGACTGGTTGCTACACCTCTTACTACAAAGATAAGTGATTTTGTACAAGTGTGGATTAAGAGTCAGGTGGCTCAAAATGAGCAATGGGGGTGGGAAGAAGGGAAGTCCTTGAAATAGACTCTGCAAACACAACCATGTACTCTTTGGAAGAGAAGCACTTTGCAGAGGGAAGTCAAAGTGTGCACTCCAGATTTTAAAGGTATGATGGGAGACATATGCTGCTATTTTAATGTTTCAATATGGATTTATTAGTGAAAGCTAATGTATTTAATATCTTACCACAGTTTAAAAAGTGTTCACTGCAGTATATACATTGTGTGTGCAACTTAATGGGTTTTGGGAGATGTTAGGATGCTAAAATTCTCTCTGATTCTCAAAAGAAGGATCTAGAAGGCTATAGGGGGCTAATTACAGGCTGGCTACTGTAACATTAGCCTATATTGATCTAGGGCATATTCACTCTGAGTCAATGCAGTTAGTCTGATGGAAGACAAAGGGTCAAAGTCTGCCTTTGATTATACATGTACAACTTTCACTGCCTTTGGTGGAAATTGCACACACAAGTGAGGGGAGAATTTGGCCCTGAATATGAATGCAAGTGTATGCGCACATTTAACAAATGTGGGGTATCTTCTCTCTTGGTTACTGGTTTGAATTCAATCCTAGATGAGGCAGTATGATGAAAATCACCACCACTTGATAGGCAGTTTGTCTCTATGTTGGGTGACCTCTGTCCATTTCTTAGTAGACAAGGATCCACATAACTGAAAGACACCATCATGATTGGCAGTCTCAACAGCAAGGCTAAAGTTTACTTCTTTCACCACCATTCATTTATAGCCTGAATTTAGAGGTGCTGAAAATTTGTAATGGAAGTCAAGGGAAATGCAGCTGTCATACACCAGCAAAAAAAAAAAAAAAAAAATCAGACTTTTTGCTTTAAGTATCTATTATGCGCAACAGCTATTAAGCGTATGGTCCGCAGGACTTTTCAAGCAGACAACTTTTCCACAGTACTGACTGCTATGGAACCTTTCACACAATCACCGTAACAATAAGGTTGAGAATTTAACTTTAAAAAAGGTAGGCAGTTCAAAGCTACAAGCACAGCAGCTTCACCAGCAATAATTCAGTACTGCACCTTGCACATATTGGGCCAAATTAAACCCTGGAAGTAACTAGGAACAACTCCATTTACTTCAATAGGAGCTGCAGGGGGACTCATGAAAAATCAGAACATTGACTTAGGACCCCAACTATAAATTTAGGAGCCTAACTTTAGATTTGAAAATCTGAGACATGAAATTTTATCTGTCTTAGGTACTACCATTCCCATAGTATCTGAGCACCTCACAACCTTTAAAGTATTTATCCGCACAACACCCCTGTGATGTAGGGATGTGCTATTATTCCTGTTTTACAGATGGGAAATGGAGGCACAGAAAGAATAAATGACATGCCCACAGTCACGCAGGCATTCTGTGGTAAAGCAGGAAATTCAGCTCAGGTCCCCCAAATCCCAAGGTAGAGCCCTCACCATCAGACCATCTTTCCTCCCTTTATGCCTTAATAAAGCTCTGTCAAGCAGTACAGTGGCTGTTACGTTCCCATAATTTTAAATTCCTGTCCCTTATGCATTTACATCCTCAATCTTAACAGTGCATTAGCATCATTGAATGCCCTGGTTTTCTTTTTAAATGGTGTTTGTACTGACTTGGGATTCCATGACTGCACTGAATGGGTCTGTTTCTGATCTTAGTTTGACAGCAGTGTAATTCCATTGGGTCAGAGTCTCATCTCCATAACATTGATTTCAGTAGAGCCAGTCCAGATTTGCACCAGCAAAATGAAAAGCAAAATCTGAGCCCCCTGAACTTGGATCTGCTCTCAGTCACCTTGGGGCACATCAGAAGGAGCTCCATTGGGTAACCAGACTGCTTCCAGGAAGAGCCAGACACGCAGACCTGCAGTTGTGACCGGGCACTTCTTTGTTTAAGGTGCAGTTGCTGGCAATGCCACATCTCACCTAAGGCTTCACCCTGCCTGCAAATGGGCTCACTTTGGCTGTGATCTCACCCTGCCTGGGTTAACTGGGCATGAACAGTTGGGCTGTTGAGTTTAACTGGCAGGAACATTCAGAGAAAGGGCAAGTCAGAATCACACACACTGGATTTTAAAGCCATACACAAGTATTCCTAGTGCTTGTGCAACCCCCACAGGGCATGCCCCCTTGTGGCTGAGCACACCAGAGTAGGCTCTCCTCATTTTGCATCCACGCTGACAGCCACTCCAGCCCTGCAGTCACCCACCTCTTCTTGCAGCTCAGCCTTACAGCCAGGTCACAGGTAGTGTCCCATCCCTCCCAGGGTAAACAAATAGCCCAACAAACAATAGCCTGCCTGCTTCAGGCTGGGTCCACGGTAGACTCACTAGTCCTTACTCCACCCCTGCTATAAGGGGTTTCCAATAGACCATGCCCTTTGCCAAGAGGATCTGCTTCACCCTCCTTGGTGGGCCCATAGAGGAACCCAGGCCTTCCCTCTCCTCTGGGTTCCCATCCAGGGACTGTTGTGGAGGCCACTGAGGCCTGGCTCCGCTGCCTCTCTGGACCGCTTCCTACTTTGCCCTATCTTGGCACTGACAGCCAACCATCTGCTCTCCTTCCCAGTCAGCCTCCACTGGAGCCAGTTAATACCTTTTAACTCCTCAATCCAGACCCTATGTATGGCAGGGCAGGGCAGGGCAGATTGAGTTCTCAGACCCTCATTAACTCCTCCTGAACACAAGACTGGCCATACTGGGTCAGACCAATGGTCCATCTAGCCCAATAACTTGTCTGCTAGCAGTGGCCAATACCAGGTGCTTCAGAAGAAATGAACAGAACAGGTAATTGTTGAATGATTCATCCATTCCCAGCATCTGGCAGTCAGAGGCTGAGGACACCCAGAGCATAGGGTTGCACCCCTGACCACCTTCACTAATAGATCCATCAAAGGCTATCCTTCATGAACTAATCTAGTTCTTTTTTGATCCCCCTTGTAGTTTTAGCCTTCACAACATCCCCAGCAATGAATTTCACTGGCCAAACCTGGTATTGGCCCATTCCATCGCACACACCTTTCCTTCGCTGAGCTGTAGAAAAGGACCTAGTCAGACTGGGACACCTTGCACTAGTGTGCACATGTAGAAGTCATGTGCTCAGGAGAGGGAACACGCTCAGCTGGGTGCAGTTGAGATCCTGTGTCAGCTGATTAGTTCTCAGGCTGTCGGTTGGGCAATGAAGAGCCACCAAATGCATTATATGCCTCTGTGATCGGTCTTAAGCCAAATCTGGCAAGTTACAGGTAGGATGCCTGTTAGATCTTCTGGATCAGGAGATCTTTTCCATCCTGCTTTCACTGGGTCAAAGTAAGATAGTTCTCGCAGGAATGTTGGTAGGCATGCCAAGCAGATGACTGTACCTCCTTGGAGAATGTGGGGCAACCTTTTGAGACAGCAGGACCTGTTCAGCTAGAAAATAGATTGTAATTCACTTTGAATTTGTACTATTTGCATATCAGTTTGAGGAGGGGGTAACTATCAGTGAGGTCTCTGCTGACACTGGCTCTGAGCAATGGGGTTTTAGTGGCTGTCTTACAACCGTCTTGCTCCTGTGACTGCCCAAGATGTCTTCAGCTTTCTCTCACTAGAGATGGGAGCTCCTTTTCCCTACGTGGAGTTACAAGGACTCAGAAACTGTGGGTTTCAGGATGATATCATGGTTTTGTTTTCCACACAATGAACTCTTAGGAAAAAAAAAAGTTACATGTCATGTTCCTTTTTTAAAGGAGCCCATAGTTCTTCTTTAAATAAAGGATTACACCCACTGAACTCAGAGTTTGTCATTTTGACTGATCACTTTTACCCAGCACAGAGGGATTCACTACTCCAGTGATTAGCTAAATCCAATGCAGTTTTGCACAGCAACCTGCTCTTCTGCTATACTTTCTGGCTCAGGGACCAGAAACAAGATCAAGTGCCTTATCTAGCCCATTGTGACTAGCCCATGCAGATCAAATAGAGAATAAATTCAGAGAGCTCCTAAAGATAATAAATAAATCACCAAACCCATTGTTGGATAGTTTCATAACAAGTGCATTTGAGGAAGTGAAGGTCTGGTCATGGATATGTTGTTGGCAGAAAGAATTATTTTAAGCAGACAAATTATTCATTGCAAGTTACTCAACTCTACTAATCATTATTAGCTTCTGCCTAGTTATGATGCTGCGGCTGCTTCTTTCTCTTATAGAGATGCATTTCTTGAGTTTTCTTCTTACCTTTGTCATGGCAATGACCCTGTCCAGTGCCCAGTGTTTTTATGAACCCATCCCAGACAAGCAAGTATCCAACGAAAAAGGTAGGAAACGCAAACCCTCAACTATTCCATGTTCAGCACTGTAGAAGGCACTTACAATAGAATACAAGGCCAGACTGGTTTTGTCCATTTTAGTCACTTTCTAGTCACTGTAGGTGGGGAGGGAAAGAGGGGCATGAAACAATAGGATGGAATGAGTGCAGGGTAATAAATTTACCCTGGGAAAAATAGGGAGCATCAGAACAAGCATTCAGAAAGGTTTCTCCTCCCTACAGTTTAATGAAGGATGTTAAACTCTCAGGGGCTCTGGTTCAGGAGCCTAGCTTTGGTTCACTGGCAGTAACAGTCTCCATATTAACTGGAGCTAATTCACTGTGTTGCAATTTCCTGGAGACAGAAAGCAAACTTGGAAACAAAGCAGAAGCCCAAGATCTTCAGGTCCATCTATGGAGCTCCTGATACTGCTCAGGATGGACAGGGGCAAAGGTGAGATATTAGCCACTTCTGCTATCCTCCGATCTGGGGTCAACTTGTCCTGGGCTATGCCTGAAGGCTGCCCCAATTTGTGTAGGTTGTCTACAACTGCTGTTCTGGCAGCCAAGGGATCCCTAGACACAGGGAAACTCGTGGCCCAGAAGGGGCTGGTGTAGGAGCCACTATGCTAGCTGAGGACTCCATTGGGCAATTAACAAGGGTCTGTGCCAGTAGGGGTGAATTTGGACTAGTATGTTTACCACAATATACATTGTTTACATTGGCTCATAGGCATGCCATGTCATGTCACATCACACTTTAGTAAACTTATTTGCTGCTAAGTGGTCAGAGGTGTGCAACACCTACAGTGGAAGCCCTTTGAGGAAGGTAGTTGGGGCTAGAACAGAGGATGAAATTATTTCCAGGTAAGTTATTCTTATTAATGCACCAGTCTGCACCCAGATTTTGGCACAAAATTTGAGCTCAAGGCACATACATACTAATATACATTTTTAATTCTGTATTTTCACAAGTTGTATTATGTCTCATCTATCCAGGCTGCTTTAGGGATGGAGAGATGCATGACTTTGGTGTCTACTGGTACACCAAGGATTGTTTACGCTGTTATTGCACCCGAGAATTAGTGTCCTGTTGCAACATGTGAGTGCAAAAAAAAAAAAAAAAAAAAGATTGTTGGTTATTTGGTTTGGACAAAACACTTCATAGCACACACAAAACCCCAAAGAATACAGTTTTACTGCTTATTTAACATACTACAGTAATAGGATCAGATAAGTACAGTATCTAAATATCTCACAATCTTTAGTGTATCTACCTTCTGCTCCCAGTGAGGTAGGAAAATACTACTATCCCCATTTTACAGATGGGGAATGGTGGCACACAGACAAAATCAAAGATCCTAGCCCAAGCCCCTGGACTGTCCTTCCTCTCTGCCCTCAAACAATAGAAAAAAGAGACTAAACCAACCCTGAACTATGCAGGAGTGGCTCAGACTCAGAAGCACAGTTCCTGATCAGAATTTCACAATTGGCTTCTTTCTTCATAAAAGGCTGAGCCAAAACCCAGGATTAGAACAGCCATAAATATCAGGGGTCCAAACCCCAGAACTGGGTCCAGATCCAGCTTTTATGGCTCAGACCCATCTCAAGTGAAGAATATGGAAAGTCATTTCAAACAGATGCCATGACGGGCCAGCAGATTGAAATATGCTCAGAGTCCCATGTGATTCTGGCTGTGTCCCCACTTTCAAGAATCACAGCCTGGTCAGAACAGCAAGATCTGAACCATTGTTGTTTGGTATTTGTATTATCATAGCTCCAAGAGGCCCTTGGTAGGACCAGGCTTCTTTGCACAAGGTGCTGTACATACATAATCATGTGGCCCATCGCCCTGGTAATAAACGCCATCCCACGGTTTGCTCAGGCTTGTTCATCCCTCATGGGGGATGATCACCTGCAAGGGGTTTCAGCTACCTTCAAGCCCGAGGCTCTTCATCCTGCATAGGCCTGGCTGACAAAGGAAGGATGGTCATAAGTGAGACTCCCACATCTCAACTCAGACATGGATTTCCATCTATAGCCCCCTGCTTCTCATATGCAGGGTCAACATCCAGTATCTGCAACCAGAGGATAGCCTCTGTGTCACGAGAGGGGAGATGTTGCAAACAGCCCTCCAGCTGGGAGCCTCTTCTGTGATGCGGTCCCCCAGTCACAGCATGGGGAGAAAGCCAGGCTGCTCTAGTGCATAGTTACAGAAACTCCATGAGCCAGAGAATACCCTGTTGGGTCTGGTCCAGGCTCTACACTCAAGCTGACAAGGAGGCAAGATTTCAGAGCCCAGCCTCCAGCCTGAGTGGGAGCATCTACACTACTATTTTTAGCTCTGCAGCCCAAGCCCGAGTCAATTGACTTGGGCTCAGACTCAGCAAAGAAATACCTGCATTGCTATGTAGACATACCCTTACTATGTTAGGCCCTCTTTCCCACCAGTGCTTCCACTCTAAGAATGAAGCTTTTCTGGTTCCCAGTAGAAGCATGACTCATCAGCCAGCCCGCCCGCCCTATCGTGGCTCCCCTTGCTGACAGCCATTCCAGCATGCCAATAGTGGGCTGCTTCTTGTGACTCAGCCTCTAGCCAGGTTATACTCTCTTCTATCACTTCTGAGGTAGCAGGGCCCCCTTTCCCCCCAAAACTAAAACAGTTCAATGACCTCCCACAAGGCCTTCAGCCCAACTCAGAGCATGTTGGTCCCTAACCCACTTAGATTAGGACACTTTCACACCACCATCCCTAGTGGCCTTTAGGGGAACACAGGCCCTGCCCCTACTGTGGGTTCCAGCCCAGGTAATGGCATAGAGAGTACACTTGTAAAGTTTGCAGACAATACCAAGCTGGGAGGGGTTGGAGGATAGGATTAAAATTCAGAATGATCTGGACAAACTGGAGAAATGATCTGAAGTAAATAGGATGAAATCCAATAAGGACAAATGCAGAGTACTCCACTGAGGCAGGAACACTCAGTTGCATGCACACAAACTGGGAAATGACTGCCTAGGAAGGAGCACTGCAGAAAAGGATCTGGGGGATCCCCTCCTGTCCTTTCCCAGGGGCTCCGCAGGCCCTGTGCCAGAGCCCCTTTTTGGGGGAGTATCCTACAGCCTACTCTCCTCTCTTGCCTCCCTTCTTCTGCCTTAAAGTCCTTCCCTTAGCAGGCACTCTACTCCCCTCAGCTAGGACTGATCCTAAATTGGGCATGGCCCCAACCTGCTGCACTAATTGCTCTGACTCCAGTTAAATGTTTTAGTCAAACATTGTAGGTTTATACGCGCACACACACACACACCCATCACACCCCTGAACTGCACCAGTGCAGAAGCTGATAGTCACCTGAAATGCAGAGAGGGAGAGGGGGACAGAAGATAAGGGCAGAACAAAGAAGAGGAGGTGGGGGATCAAAGAGAAACTGCGAAAGCATACAGTGACCCTACCCCGAATGCTAGAGGAGTTTTGGTTGTAAAAAACCAACACACACGCACACACTATGTGGGCACAAAGTTAGGAGGGGGAAAGGAATTGGGGTGGAGGGGGAGAAAGAAGAGTTGAAATCTTACTACAGAGAGCACAGCAGCTGAGGGGCTTCTCCCGCAGCCTTTGGGGGAGACTGATGATCCAGGTGCTCTGCTGCTCTCACCCTGCTGTTTGTTCTCTTTCCCCATGGCAGAACTCTCACCCCTGTTGGCTATGACCAAGAGAAATGCGAGTCTGTTTTCGACGTGGAATCCTGCAGTTACCAGGTGAGGGGGAAAATCAACCCTCTTCAGAGATGTGAAGTTGAGAGCTGGGTGATTTAACCACAAGTCTCTTTTCTGAGGCATGTTTGTTGTGACAAAAACATGCCTTAAAATTTTAAGTACAATCAACCCTTGAGAATCATATTGTAACAAAGCAATGCATAGCTGTTAAGCCGTAATAATTCTGATGTATGAGATCAGTCCTGGATGACACTATTTTGCTTCTGATGGGTGAACCTGCTTCCTCACCACCTCCTTTGTAGAGGAGTCTATTGCTAGTGGTCCACCCCTCCTTTCAGTGCATGAGGGAAATAGGAGAGAGGAGACTGCTTCATCCCAGCAAACAAGGACACATTGGCTATGGGGAGACTGAGAAAGGATTAAACATGAGTCAAATGCAATAGGTCACAACTCTCTCACTGGTCTCTGTTCTGAATTTTTGACCCCCCAGACGTAGTTTGAGAGCTACTTGCCTCAGAGCCACTAGATGGCACCTTAGCTCTGTACTCTATTTGCAAATCCAGGCCCTGCTCTTGTAAACATGCACTAGCTTAACCTTGAGCACATGAGTAGTTTTATTTGCATTTAGATAGACTGACATGGATGAATGCTTGCAGGGTCAGGGCCTGCATTTTTTTTTAAAGATACTTTTAACTTACTGTACTTAATAAAGCCTCCAAGCAGATATAGGGGGAATTGTAATGACTGTTCTATCCCAGAAGAATGACCTTAGAGTGGAGCAGGAGGACGGCAGAGCAGCAACATCTTACTTCAAACAAACAAAAACAAAACAACCCCCAACCCCCCCTCGCCACACACGTAATTCAGGAATTAAAATATTAGCACAAAACTCAGCCTAACAGAAAACTATTAGAGGAGTCAGGGAATTTGCTTTTAGAACCATGTCAGAACCTGAGTCAATGGAAAAGAATAATGAAATCCCATTATACTAGTTAAAGTGGGCACAGCTATTGCTGGTATGGTTCCATTCTGCCATCCCCTTCCAATGCAGGCCCCTAGAGGTGTAGTTTCCAGTGTTTCGTCTCCTCTAGGCATAAATGTACCAAGTCATAGGGCTGTCACCACTTCCTTTAGAGACAGTTCCATAGTTCAGTCAGCCTCCCAATCAGGGACTTTCTAAGAAAGCTAGTCTGCTTCTAGTTAGGTCTCCTTTTTCCCCCTGGCTAAAAGGTCTTCCCTCCCTCACCCCAGAGCTTTTACACCCAGATCCTTCTATTAGAAGGGGGCTCCAGACAACTTTTAATCCAATTTTCAGACAACTTTAGACAATTTCTTTCCCCCTCTCCCCCTTGTAGAGATTTACCACCTAGCATTCCTTTACACCTTCTCCAAGTAAAGAGCTAGGGATGTACAAGTGATTCCCTACAACCTGCTAATGAATTGTCTGTCTCCTCGGAGCTCCTTCCTTTGGCCAATGAGATACCAAGAATGTCATTCCAGAGGTGGTTCTACCCAAGCCATTTAGGAGATGCTCTTACTCCGTCACACCAGGTGATGATTCATGACCATGAGCCCCCAGCTGTACTGACCCTTCTGCTGCCATCGTTACAATCTGTCATCCCTAGCTCTCTCATTGAATGCCAGTATTTTCTTGTTCCCCAAGATCAGCACCAAGCTAGAATAGCTGCACATCTTTCAGAGGCTCATCTCCTGTTATGTCTCTAGAGTGGGTGGGTGCACGTGAATTGTTTTTCCTATCCTCGAAGTTTAACAGCCCCTGTTAATTAACATGCTAGCTGCTCCCTCTTCAAGCGTTGAATAATGTTGTCTCACAGCTCCCTCTCAGTTAGGAGCAGACCTTTAGAGTGAAGAGTTATTTGTTGCCACATACATTGTACTGGCACAGTATTGCCACGTGGGTGTTCCATGAGTCCTGAGTCAGCTTGCAGAAGGTCAGGAGATTGGCTTGAAAATAATAATGAGGTTTGCCTATTATTTCAGCCATCAGGCTTAACCTTTTTCAGGCTTCTCTACACAATTTGAGTTCTAGAAGACAAATAATGCAAGCCAAGATTCTGATGGAGTCACATGATTCCAGAAGCTGAGGCTTTAGGAAAAGACACTAAATATAACAAGACTCTATAGGAAAGCTGACCTTGCTGGCTGTCTGTAGTTTATTCATGTCACTGTTCTTGGAAAAAGTAAATGTTGAGGTTACATCTACAGACATTGGGCTGGACAAGGAGCTTTAAGAGTTTGCTTCATAGACTGTCACACACCCCACCACCTCTGCACAAAAGTTAAGATGCAGGGAACCCAGTGAACAATCATTGTGAACTGGCTCTCTAGAGACTGAGACAGAAGATGTTGACACCCCAGAGAAGTTTAACAGCAAAGCTTTATTAGTGAAGTCATAATGTTTTCAAGTGCTGCAAGTGAAATGAGCACACAGCTGTGACTCGTGCATGATCAGCACTACATCTATGGGATGGAGCAGTGGACCTTGGTTTCATTGCATAGGCTGCTCACCGGAGCTGCTGCCAGAATCTTGAGGCTTCAAGACATCAGGCAGCTCGGGGGTGCTGGAGAAGGGGTCGATGTGCAATGGCTCAAAGGAGCCCTCGCTGGCTCTGAATAAGGCCAAGCCCACCATGGCTGGCGCCTGGGGACGGGAAGTCTGACTGCTTAACCCACATTCTATCAAGGTCCTGTCACCATCCTCCAGCAACCAGTCATCCTTGTATAGCTGCTGCTCCTCTGGAGGCCTCTTCAGGATGCCCTCCACAATCTTCTTCAGCTCCTGCACGGTAGTCGTCTCCTTGGCATCAGCAAAGATGGTCATTTTGTGGCGACGGATCATCAAGAAGACGTCCATTGTTGCTACGGGGGCTTCCGATGATCTTCTGGTGCCAAGGGGCACCACGGCCTTGTGTGGTGAAGATATGAGACTCAACTGAAATGAGAGAACAGAGTCACGTCACTGGAAGGGATCATTTGAGGAGGCCAGGAAGAGATCTACTCATGAACGGCTTCACTCTTGTTCTGCCAGACTCACTCACTATAGCTATAAAGGCATAAGCAATAGAGTCATTTACTCATAGGCAGATGATGTTTCCAAGGCATGTTCTGGTCACTTATTTCCGCTGTTGCTCATTTTAGTCCCAGAGTCCCTTGCATTCCATACAAATTTGGTGCCCTTTCACTTATGCAAACTATGTCAGATGCTCACGATGCTAAGATAGCAGAAAGATATTCATCCTAGAGGCAAAAATCCAATTGCATTTTATTTTTTCCTGAGTGAATAGTTACTCATCTATCCTTCATATCGGACCTCCCACATTTGGCCTCGGACAGATGGAGTGTTGGACCTAGGCTCCCTTGTATGAATGGTCTAGAAATGGACGGAGACAGTCGGTGACCAAAGTCAGCTACAGAATTAGAGTTCCCCTCCCATCCTCCTCCAGCTTCTGCTTAGATCTGGTAGAACCATTTCTGTGCCAGGTCAGATCTTATTCATGCATTTTAGGCAAAGAGCAGAGTCCCACCATTGTAGTGGGCTAAGGGTTTGAAATCAAGGAGTATCAAGTCCAGTGACAAGCAACTAGCAAACCAAGTCTGCATTTAAAGACCAGCAACGTGAGGTGCTGTTCAAAGCCGAACCACACGCAACTTCAGAATGTCAGGGGACGTCTATACTTGGAGCATAATTCCCAGCTCAAGGTGCCATACTTGAGTCATGTTGCTTAAGCTAGTGTGCTAAAAATAACATTGAGTCACTGCAGCATGGGCTAGCCGCCATAAGTACTTAACCATGTAGAGTGTGGCTATCCCCTTGTGCTGCTCATGCTGCCACATGTAGAGTCAGTTTTTAGTGCACGGCTTGATCAGAGAGAACATGGATATGCCTCTGACTCAGGAACCCATTAGTACCAGTTGGCAGAGAGGGTGCATTGTGTTTACAGGGATCCCTTGGTCAGATATCTGCATAGCCATTCACCAAAGAGTGACATGGGAGGTTTCTATCAAGAGCCAGCAGCATTCTGGTTGTCAATCATAGTAGCTATTATCCAAAAATACATTTTGCAAAGAGTTTAATACTATTCTGCAAATAGTATTCTTAAGGTCTTGAAGTTAAAGCAAGTCACCAGAGGGCACATACCTTGGAGAAATCTCTTCCAGACAGGGGATAACAGACACCTATCTCCGTGTCTGGCTATTTGTGTATTGTATACTTCACATTGTGATGGTGTCTGCATACAGAGCTGGGGTGAATTGAGTGCAAAGCCCATGAGATGGTATCTACAAGAAGAAATAAACAGCAGGGCTAGGTGTGTTGTGTTTATGAATGAAGAGAAAGGATTGGTCTGGTATATCTTGGAGTGCAAAGAGACACACTGAATCCTATGCCTGGGAGGCAAACAGACGGCATGTCTGTCTCATGAGAGGAGGTTCCCGTCAAGCCTGTCTGTAAAGCACTGCAAGGCTTTTCGGTGAGCGATACTCTACCCAGAGTATCATTAAGTAACCAATTAAATTGTTCTAGAACGCTTTATGATTGTGTGATATGTAGCCATTTGTTTCCAGTACTTCTACTTGAATCTGCATGCTTTGCTAAATAAACATACTTGATTTCACTACAAGCATATCTCAGTGCTGCGTGTTAAGTGGAGTAGTGATCTGAGGTGGAAGTGGTAAGCTGCAATGAATGGTTTCTTTGGAAGCAGTGAATCTGTATATGCTACAAGTGTTCACCAGGGTCTACGCCAGGGACTGGACATTCAGAGGTTGGGGTGTGCCCATCACTAACCTGTAGAGTAACAGTGCAGCCTACATAGGCTTAGAGGGGTGTGCTTGTGTTGCCCGTGGAGCTGACCCATGGTGGGTCCCAGACTAAAGGCAGGTGATAGCAAGGTGCTCAGAAAGTCATGTAGCCTTCTTGAGCTGGGAACTGCACCCCCAGCTTGAAGGCTAGACATTTCCTTAGAGGCCAGCATCAGAGTTCTACAGCTTGAGTTCATCTCCAGTGTCATGGGCCCAGATCCGCAAGAGATATTTAGGAATCTAACTGCCATTGAAATCTTGGGAGTTTGGGGTCTAAGGAGGATCAGGTACAAAGCTCCATTGGTTAAGAGATAGATGCATAGCACCAGCCACCTCTCTACTTCACCACCCTGGAACTCATAGTGAAAAGTTTTGCAAAGTTTGTGCCTATTTGAGAATTAATCCTCCTGCTCTAAGCTGGAAAGAGGAGCATTTTAATTATGCTATTTTAAAAGTTGGTTTACCAGCTCCAATGATAAATACAGTAGCTGTGTAAGTGGAAACTAGAGCCAGACCTGAAGAAATGCCACTATTCTCCCTCGCACCCTCATCTAGCAGGCTTGCTAGAACTGAAGCAGCAGGCAGCTTAAGTCAAGGTTTATCTAGAGAGATTCATTAGGAGCCATTCCAATACTACACATCCAGCAAGCATAAGAGTAGCAGCAGGCAGGTGGGAATATCGCAAATAAAAGGAGAAGCAGCTTTAGGTTGCTCGGCCATCACATGACAGCCAGTTTGCAGCAGGGAGCAGCTAGGCAAGCTGTGTCAGGAGGAGTTGTTGGTTGAGACAAACATTTAACTCAAGCCATGTTCCATTAACAATGAGCACTACAAAGGGTGCATTGCCAGCTCACTCATGCACCCCAGGGGAAGAAGGTGCAGTGTATTTACACTGATGCCACAGGGCATCCTGTTTTGACTAGTTTCTTGATCAGAGGATTGATCATGTGTCAGCTAACACACACAGTCCTGAGGTGGTGTATTTAGGGGCTTGTCTACACATGGCACAAATGCCCACTGTGCGGCATCTGATGAAGTGGGTATTCACCCATGAAAGCTCATGCTCCAAAACATCTGTTAGTCTATAAGGTGCCACAGGATTCTTTGCTGCTTTTACAGATCCAGACTAACACGGCTACCCCTCCGATACTTGACACTGTAGGGGGTGTGATTTCTGAAGTGTCACCCATTAATTGGTCTGTGAAGACCTGCTGGTGTGCACTAAGTGTGGAGCATGGATGCTGGGTCTCCTGCCCAAGCGCCCTAGCCACTGGGATACAGAATCATTATTTCTCTCTGGCCCACTGACCAGAGCAGCCACCTGAGCTGATCTGAACAGAGGTCTCCCACATCTCCCCGAGGAGGGTGGGGGAGATGATTTGAACCTGGGTTTCCCATATCCCATGGGAGTGCTCTAACCACTGGGATAAGCTTTATAAGGGAGCACTGCCACCTCCACCTCCTGCTGTTTTGTGTGGGGCAAGGCAGGCTCCTAATTTATTCCCACAGGAAATGCAGGAGGTGCCTAAGCCCAGAGGGTGAATTTCCATTCCCTGCATAGAGCGAGTTGCCTCAGATGCCTCCCTGCAGAGCAGATTTCTGCCACTCTCCTGGAGCTACTTAGGACATCTCTCAGCAGCACCCCCCAGTGCCTACTTTAGGCAGCCTGTGCCCCACCTAGCATGCTGCTTTGGTGGCTCACAGTCCAAAGCTTCTCTCCCCCCAAATCACTGTATTGGAGCCAAGGTGCCTAATTCAGGACTGGTGAATCACAGGCCTTGGCTACACTGGAGAGTTGCAGTGCTGGTGGTGGGTTTACAGTGCTGCAACTTACTCACCGTCCACACTGGCAAGGCACATAAAGCGCTGCATCTCCCTGGCTGCAGCACTGGCTGTACTCCTGCTCTGCCTGAGGTATAATGATTGCAGTGCTGGGGATGCAGCGCTGCTCTGCCAGTGTGGCCACCGAAAGCACTGTAATTGGCCTCCAGAGGTATCCCAGAATGCCTATGCACTACTGCCAACAGTGCTGCAAATGTGGCCACACTGCAGCGCTGGTAGCTGTCAGTGTGGCCACACTGCAGCGCTTTCCCTACACAGCTGTATGAAGATAGCTGTAATTCCCAGAGCTGTATAGCTGCAAGTGTAGCCATACCCTCAAGTGTTGTTCCTGTGATTTTCTAGGTGCCTAAAAGGATGTCAACGCCTCAGGCCCTTTGAGGAGTGAGCCTTTGCCTCTGCCCTACCTCACAAGAGCATTGGCAGTGAAGATTAGGGTACTCAGATATCATGATAATGGGGTACAACTAACTCTCTTCTAGAGAGGGTATTTAACACACCATGCCTAAGCCTACCATGCCAAAAGCTAGCTTTATGTCAAAAGAGAGTTACTTTTAATTACAGCTGTTACCTAGCATGACTCCCATGCCGTGGTGGCTGACAGCACCACAAGTTTTGGAAAGAGATGGAAACTACCTGGAAAGGAGAAGAACCTCCACTTACACCAGCTCTCAGACACAGAGGATCACAGTCCAAAAGAAAAACTATCCAAGCATTTTATATTTTAAAGGAGGACAACTTCAGGCAGAGTTGTGGCGTGAGCCATTGTCTTAGGCTGCTGACAGTGAAGGAGTTTTTAGCTCTCTATCATTACTTTTGATCACCATCTGCATTTCTCTCCACTTAAGTAATCAAGTCCATAAGTAACCAATTTCTTAGTGCTGCAACATCAGGGTGTGAAACACTAAATTAAACCTTTTCTGCAGAGAGGACTGTTTGCATTGGAACATTTCAAGAACAGTTTGTAAAGACATTTCACCAAGCATTTGGCTCTGTAGAGAGCTTGATTTGAAAACCCATCCACCCACCAACCACCACAATATTTGCACCACGTTGAACTGACGTTGTCCCTCTACAGTTTCTACAAAGAGACAAGAACTGACAATGACCTTCAGAAGAGCTATTTCTCAGAACAAAGCCAAGCACAGAGAACAAGCCACAAACTACCAGCATGTTAAAGAGCTGGTGGCCTCACCACACACTGCAAGAATAAAAAGCCAAATAACATAAAGGAACTAGAGTTTTTTGCTTTAATCCTCTTGATAGACTTAGAAAAGCTCCACTCACCACTAGCTCCTATCACAATTCTGTCCTCCTCTCTGCTCCAGGTCCACCAGCAGATATACACCTGCCCCCAGTCACTGGGTTTATCTAAAGTCTTACCTCCACCACAGCTCTTTCACCTCTCCCCTGAACCACAGGTTGACCTAATCTTTTGTCAGTCATATGGGCTCTAATGAGCTCAGGTGCTTCAATCAAAGCCCCCCAGACCTGCTGGGCAACACAGGCTGATGGGAGGAAGGCAGGTCATTCTGCCTTGAGCTATTGAGTACTAGGGATAATGTATTGCACCAAAGCCTCAGTCTTGCAAGCTGACTGACCCTGGCAGCCACACAGACTCCATTGCAATCCCTCTCTCCTGTGCTGAGTGCCCTCCCTGCTCTGCCCCTTCACTTCCCCTATCCCGCTCCTTTCCCTTGTCTTCAGCTAATCTCCTCCGAGCTAACCCCCACCCAAAGAAGCTAAAAACCAAAAGCAAACAAACAAAAATCCCCCCCAAACCCTACAACTTTGCCCCCAAATGGTGGCACTAATATGCTGATCACTCTGCCCCCTGCCCCCTTTGTCTGTCTTGTCTATTTAACCTGCAAGGTCCTTGGATAAGGGACTAGCTAGAGCCCTATGGACTCAGCAGACATGGGTTCAAGGCCTCTGGCCTGCTGAGTGACTGTGGGAAAGTCATGTCACAGCCCTGTGCCTCAGTTTCGCCATGTGCAAAATGAAGGTAATGATACTGAGCTCTTTGAGAGTTATGGATGAAAAGCACCGTATAAGAGCTAGGTGCTAGTGCCTCACAGAGTGGGGCTCTGTCCCTGGTTGGCTCTTAGGCAATAATGTCATAAACATAGTGCTGAATTTTTATTTCTATTTAAAAATGAATAAAAAGCCTAGCCAAGGCTCTAGGCTGACACACCAGTTTCAATACATTATCTATCCCAGCAGCATTCAGATGATCAATTCAGAAGAAGCTCAGTCAGCCAGCCACCTACAAAACTCCTTTGCACTCCTTCATTGTCTAGGAATTACCACCTTGGCCCTCTCCAACCTCCTTCTAGCACAAGTGTCTTCTGCAGTGCACCCAGAAAGCCATCCAGTCCAGGCTATTTCAAACCCAGGGCTGGGGAACATGTGGGGACTGGTTCTGCTTTGAGCAGGGGGTTGGACTAGATGACCTCCTGAGGTCCATTCCAACCTGATAGTCTGTGATTCTATGATCCTATGTTCCAGAACTGGGGAGCCCTCCCAGCGGATACCTTGCCAGCAGCCCCTTCTTTTTTATAAAGAGGTGGATCTGGCTCACGTACCGCTGCTGACCACAGCTGTGGCAGTATGGCCTGGGGAGAGTAGTGATCCCACAGCCAGGCTGGTGCCTGGCCATTTAGAGCTCTCTAGATTGCAACCAACACCTTCAACTCCATCCAGAGACTAGGGTGGCCAGATGCCTGGATTTTGACCAGAATGTCCTGCTGAAAAGGGGACCTGACAGTGTGCGATCAGATCTACTGGCATAGGGAACAGGGGATCTGACCAGACACCCAAAGTCTGGTTACTGCAGGTGGGGGAGGCAGGGAGGCACTGGGTCATCACCTGCACCAGCCCCTACTCAGCCAGGGCTGCCTCCTACCTTCGTCAGGCAGCTGCAGCTCCAGGCCCCACAGGGACAGGGCCCTCCCGGGGTGGGAGGGGAAAAGCAGCAAGTGATGGGGGAGGAGAGAAGAGGAGTGGATGAGGGGCAGGGCCTCAGGGGAAGAGGCAGTACAGGGTAAGGCCTAGAGGGGAAGAGGTGGGTCAGAGGAGGTTCCAGCACTCCTGCTGGAGTGTGCAGTTTTTAAATATTACCAAGTTGGCAACCCTACCAGGCAGTGATGAGTAGCCAGCACAGCTTCTGGAGCATGGCTGCCGTATGCTTTCTCATGCAGGTGGGAGGTGCCTAAAAGGAACTGGGGTCACCTCAGTTCAGGGGAGAAAACAAAAATGACTGGGGTTAAATGTTCAACATGAGTGTCTGTCAGGGGCAGCTAGCAGAGCACTCGCCCTGCAGGGTGAAGGCCTCCCTTTTTTCCCACAGCCAGTACAAGAGTCCTGCTAACATACTGGTATCTTCTTCTGGAATGACCAGCTCTATAGGAGAGAGCTGGGAATTTGGGCTCCATCTCTCTCTGTGATTGGCAGGAAGAGAGCCCATTGTGACTAAGGTGAGCACCTTTTCAAAATGCAAAACAGGGCACATGCCTCTGTGGCCACAGCCCCTGCTCCTCCTCTTTCCCGAGGCCTTACCCCCTGTCCAGGCTGCAAGTCAGAACTGGGCCATGGTAAGAGCTGCCCAAGGAGCTCAGGCTGCTGTTGGAATCTCTGGACCCTCCACCTGCCCTGGGTGGGGTGCTGAAATGCCCAAGAGCAGCCTTGGGCCTGTGTCCTTGCCCCACAGGGTGCACTGCCCGGGGCAGGTGGAGGTTCTGGGACTCTGGGGCTCCCCACAGCAGCCTGGGCTCGCTGGGTGGCTCCTACTGCTCAGGTCTGGCTTCTGGCCTGGCCAGGGGCAGGGCTTCGGGGAGGAGAGGAGGAGTAGGGGGGCAGAACCTCATGGCAAGGGAGAAGTAAGGCCCACCTCAGCACCCTCCCCCCACTGGGAAGAGGGTGGTGCCACTCCTGAGCCTCAGGTAGGTGTGGAGCAGCATGAGAGGGAATCCAAGACAAATGGTGTTCTGGAGTCAGTCAGCTGGGGACTGGGACTTGAAATGTACATTTTGTGACTGTCCCACCCATTTAGGGATGGGTGGTCACCCTAATTGTGACAGCTGTTTCTACTGAGGTAGTCCCCTGTCTATGAGGGGCTAAACTGAGACTCACTGGCTCATCTCATAGCCACCAACTGGTAACAATTGTCAGCCACTCTCAACCCAGCCTGGCTTTGAATCAGTGACCTAGCAGTACCAGGTGCCACCTTTCCAGGCCCTGGCGGTGGCCGGCCTTTCAGACACAACCCCACTGAAGCACCATATATAAAAGACCTGAGAGGTGTAATCAATAAATCCATCATAGAACAGAGGTCTCTCCACGCCACTGCACCATGTGAATGACCTGTTCCCTATGCTGGTCGGTGAAGCTCTCACTGTGACAGGTCAACAGAACAATAATAAACCACCTTGCTTAATATGTGCTTTCCCCCCTGTTTCTTGTTGGCTGGCCAGGGCTGGGAACATAGCTGACAGGAACAGGTTCTGTTGGTTACACCAGGGTCACTGCAGAGTAATTCTGTTGTAGCCATTGGCATTACCCCAGATTTACACCACTGTAATGGAGCTCAGAATTGAGCCCCTGCTGTATTTGTAAATGGGTAACACTTGCCTTCAAGTTCATGTCCAAAGACACCTCTCAAAGCCAGACCTTCTGATCAGTGATTGGGACAGGTTAGAGCGGCCATTGGCATGATTTGGTCTCAGCAGGAAGCTCACATTTTCATTGCTTAAGCTTAAGCAACCATTGTTTCTGCATGGACTATAAATACGCAATGCTCCTCACAGCAACCCGCCAGCGGCTCATGAAGGTTGCCTATGCCATGGTAAGTCAGTGGCTGGTGGTACCTGACTGTGTAACTGCAGACTGTGTGCTTGGGAGCAGTTCTCTTTATTTGCCAATAATGAGATTTGTCTTTAAATCTGTGTGAATGAACTGATCAACGTTACCAGTGAAAAACCAGCCAAGTTTGCAGCGAGTTTCCCTTTCTCTTCCAGAAGTTCCTGCTGTTCCTCTTCCTCGTCCTTCTCACCTTGGGGTCCCTGTGCACTGCCCAGTGTTACATGAGACCCCCAAACAAATACGGTAAGAATGACAAATTCTTCATGCATGCACAGGACTTCCATTTACTGGATTGAAAAGAGCACTTGCTTAGAAATGTGGGGATTGTGCTGTTAGTTGCAGTGTGATGAAGATACATAGGCAGTTAGATGCTATGTCATATAAGAGTGTCTCCAGCCAGACAGCTAGCTATCTACATAATCCCAAACTGAAAGGCATGGCAGAGTTCCCTATGGATTTGGATATGAGATTGTTGCCTAAACAAATAGAATATCACATGGGAGAAAGAGGAAGTGATGCTAAAAAGCTGGCACCTCTCTGTCCTGGCCTCCCTGTTTCTATTACTACTCATTGTCAAACATGGAAAGCAGAATGGAAGAACTACTTGCCTGCTTTATTGTGTCAGGAGGGGGGATGGCCTAGTAGTTAGAGCAAGGGGGGATAGGTGGTAGGAGACCTGGTTTCTACTCCTAGCTCTGCTACTGACTTGCTGCGATAGCTTAAGTGAGTCTTTTAACTGCTCTGTGCCTCAGTTTCCCCATCTGTAAAATGGGCATGGTATTACCTACTTCCAAGGGTTGCTGTAAGGATTCATTAGATTTTCAAAACATTGAAGTGTCTTAAGTGTCCAAGTCCCATTAAGTTGCTGTAGGACTTAAGACCCAGATTCTCAAAATATGTAGGCACCAAACTTCCATTGATGAGAGGTGCCTAAATATCTTTAAGTATCTGAACCTATGTGCCTACCACACATAGGTGCTTTTCCACTGTTACCCAGTGAGTATAATCCTAGCCTTACTCAAGTCAATAGCAAAACTCCCATTGACTGCAATGGGGCCAGTATCTCATTCAAAGTCTTTAAAGTGCTTTGAGAACTTGAAAATCACTATGGGCTAGATTGTGCTTTGGGCACAGCTCTGAGCAAGGGTGGATGCATAATCTGCACTACTCCCACAGTGGCCATGGGAGGTGCTGTGACTTGGAGAAACCCCTCCAAGGCCAATTCCCACCTTGCTTCTCCTTTGCTCTGGGAAGGGGAGGGAGATAGTGATTTGATTCTGGCTTACAGCAGTAAATTATGACACCCCAGAGCCAATAATCTGTCCATCCCCCTACCCAGCTTGGAGGGCACAGGGGTATGTGGCCAGGTTTGCTTATTCCTGTATTCCTAGGACTGTGCCGCACAGTTGAGATGTGCAATCCAAGTCACCATCTAGCCCTATGAGGTGAGTATCAACAGTAGCAGAACGATGCTCAAAGTAGCACTAGTCATAAACTAAAGCATTTCTCAGCCTCACAACATGTTTTGAATAGCATTTCTCTGCTAAAGATGGGTGTGCAGCAAATAACATTTCACCCTGCTAGTCCGCATCCTAGCCACAGCAGGAGCAACGGCATTGCATCCCATCACAGAACACAGCCCATATTCGTCCCTGGTGTAATTCCACCCAAGTAGTCAGAGCTTTAACTGACAGCACCCAACCCAAATGCTGTATTTTACCTCTAAATGTCACCATTGATCTACCAGGCATTGTTTTTGTTGTGTGTATCCAGGCTGTGTTGAAAACAGAAAGCTGTATCACTTCGGTGTAGTGTGGAAGACCAAGGATTGTTTCAGATGTGAATGTCAGCCGCGAGCAATGATCTGCTGCAGCCTGTAAGTCCAAGCAGACTAGGGCTACTTTTGTACCAAGCATAAGGACAGGTTGAAATTTTCCAAATTTGGAAATTTCAGTGAAAATTTGCATTGCCATTTCAACAAAATTGGAGCAAAATCCTGTCTCCGGGTTTTCATCCAGCTCTACCCCTGACAGAGCAGAACAATCTTCTTTTTATCTAGGCTGCTTTGAAAAAAACACAGCCACAAACTTGCAAACACACAGCTCAGAGCTTTTCCCTATTACTCCTCCTAGTCCTCCTCCTGACTTTGCCACTGGCAGGATCTTGGAGCCCCTTTCCCCGGATTTTTCGCCCTCCCTCTCGATGGCAGCTTTTCTTATTTCTGGAGATGCATGACTCATCACTCCAGTTTTGGAGCCCTAAACATGCAATAAAGCACAGATATTTAGTACAGCCTCTTTCAGTCTATGGGGTACTGCACAAGGTTCTGTCTGTTTGCATCTCTCAGGCCCCTAATTGTTCTAGATCAGTTCTTCTCAATCTTTTCCATATACCTAGAACACCTTCCTATCTAGCCAGTATGTAGCCAAGACTTTGTGCCCCACAATATAGGAAGGGCAGGGTGGTAATGGCCCCTAGGTTGAGAACCCATGTTCTTGAACCCATTGTGAGTCCCTACCCTCCAGAATTTAAATCATGATTATGTCCTGGGCTCATGATGCTATCAGAGGTCCTGTGAGTGGGAAAAAAACCCTTGAGGGGGCTCATGGTTGGAATACTGACCAAGGTCACAGCTGGTTGAGAATTTTTCAACAAATTGTTTTGAAAAATGAAATGAAAAATGCCGATTTAGTGCAACCAAAACTGTTTGCAAAACAAGGTTGAGTTTGACAAATTTCTCAACTCAAAACAAGGTCGAGAATAAAAGTTTCCAAACTCTTGAAACGTTGCTCTTTGCATTTAGAAACAAAATACTCTAGTTGCCCAGTTCAAATCATCTTTAAAAATATAAGCTAACAAGACTGAAAAGACAAAAAGATTGGCATCAAAACAAGACGTTTCAAAATGATTGAAACAAAATGTTTTGATTGACCCAAAATGGAAAAAAAATGGGGGATTTGGTGCACAAATATTTTTGAGATTTCGACTTTTTGTCCCCATTCTACACAGGAAAAATTTAGAACTCTGGAAAATAGTCACTGGATGGGAAAATCATTTCCTCCCTAGCTGTAAGTGAGGACCCCCTCAGAGATAATTCCCCCAACCTTCCACCCACTGGAGGGGAGAGGGGGTTAGCAAGGGCAGGAGGAGGCATGCCTGGACAGTTCTTATGTGCTGGCAGCTCCCTGTCCCTGAGGCGGCCCAAAGACATCAGAGCTGAATCACTCCCTGGCAATCTCTGAACAGGGCAGAGGCTGTTTCCACACTGGCCTTGCACCAGGTCCGAGGTGAATGTGGCGCTATAGGTTTAATTCCTAGCAAAGCTACTACAGAGAATTACATTTGAGTGAAAAAATATTGAAAGGAAATCAGTTCATTTTTTTACTTACCTGCTAAGACTGGAGATCAGAGCTCTGTGTTGCCATAGCAACAGTCAATACCACCAGCAAGTACTATGGGCTAAATTCATCCCTGAAGTCACTGGAGTTGTACCAGGGATGAATTTGGCCCAGTAAATACGATTTTTTTTTCCTGACGTATATCTTGCGTCCTGATCTCATCTTCGTCTTCCTCACTGACAGCGTTTTCAGACCCACCAAATACGACCGAGAGAACTGCATCGCCATGTTCCATAAGAAGAGCTGTTCTATGCGCGTGGTGTGGAAGAGCGATCCTCAGGAACCCTGCAATGTCTTTGCTGGAGTTGGTTAAGACTGCTTTGAAGTGGTCTTCTCATTCAGCAGCTCTCTTGCAAGTTGAGCAGACCCAGCACCACTCCCTTAGAGGAAAGCAGTGAATCAGTGTGGTTTCAGGAATAAGCTTGTGTCCCCCTTTTCACACATGCTCTGCTGTGACTTCTCTTGTTACGTACAGATTTGTGACTGAGATTTAATCAAAGATCATTTATGGTAACATCATCTCTGATGAAATCGGGGGTTAAATAAAGACACAAGCATCAAGCTCTTTTCCTTCTAAGCAGTTAATAAACAGTCGTGTAGAAGAATCCGTGAAGTTCACTAAGGACCTAGGTATGCAAACCTAATTTACTTGGGAGTCACTTAGATCAGTGGTTCTCCTCCAGGGGTCTGCAGCCCACTGGGGAGCCAAGAGCAGGTTTCAGGGGGGGCCAGCATTAGACAAACAGGGCCAGCATTAGACTTGCTGTGGCCCAGGTCAGAAAGCCAAACCCCCGCTGCATGGAGCTGAAGTCCGGAGCCCTGAGAACCTGCCACCCAGGGCTGCAAGTGAAACCTGAGCAATGTAGCTTTGCAGGGGGCCCAGTGGCAATTGTCCTGCTTGCTACCACCTAACACCAGACCGATTTGATATGCAGAAAACCAGTTATTGTGACACAAGTAGGTCATGTAGTTTTTATAGCATGTTGGGGGGGCCTCAGAAAGAAAAAGGTTGAGAATCCCTGGCTTAGATACTGTGTTGGCAGGCATTGTACAAACCAGATAGATAATTAGACACTTTGTGGTATCTCCTTCATTTGATGTTTCCTTCAGTATATGCAAGGATGTATTGGAAGAATGGTTGAAACAAAGCAACAAAGAGTCCTTTGAACACTATTCCCATATCCTGTGAAAACCAGGTCCTCTGTACAGGTGCACACAAGCAAAACAGATTTGCCAGGACATGTGTTGTGTATTAGAAAACAGGAGCGAGCCCACACCTTTAAGTCCAACCTATGGGAAAAAGATGCTATCTCATTTTTTCTACAGCCTTAAATACATGTGTAGCATCTCATGGTATAATCTGGTTTGGGACAAAGTTCAAAACCAAACAAACTCCATGAAAGTCTTTATGAAAAATACCCCATGTAGACAATATACTAATGATGAAACATAACAACGTATATAGCAATAGTGAAAAATAGGCTGGTGCCGACCAGTCTTTAGAACTAAATTACAGCATCATTTCAGTCAATAATTACAACACTGTTGCTTTGTTCATCCATGCAACTCTAAATACACCATCACAGTGTAATGCAACTGCACCTGGAAACAGTGATACATTTTTACATCTGCTTATTTAGTTGTACTTGTCCATTTCAAACTATAGCGGTAGTTTTGAGGCCAGGAACATACAAGTATGTACACACATTCTCACTTAGTAAAGAAACAGATTTTAAAGAAAGTCCATCCAGCCAAAGGAATATTGGAACTTAGCTGGTTTGAGAAGTCATATGAGAAATACCAATGATTGTAGCTACCTAATCCTATGCCACCCAGCTCTGCTGTAAGTTAGAGCTGCTTAGTGACAGCTGTACAAGAGTAGGGACCCTCCATGATCTTATGTCAGTGGTGGATTGGGCATAGCATAGCTCACCGTGCCCTCCCACCCCACACCCAGTGTGCTCTTGCCATGTCCCCTCCTTTCCCTTGTGCTGTGGGTGCACAGGACAACTGGCACAGGAGGTGGGAATCCTCCACTGACCAGTCTGCATCCACTTTATTCCCCTGGAGCAGCACATAGGGGACTTAGTGGGCCAGAAAATCTGACCCTATATCTTAATGCATGTGCACAAGAGGGCAGCGTTAAGGCGGACAGCAGGTCTAAGGGCTTGGCTACACTGGAGAGTTGCAGCGCTGATGGTGGGTTTATAGCGCTGCAACTTAGTAACAGTCCACACCTGCAAGGCACATCCAGCGCTGCAACTCCCTGGCTGCAGTGCTGGCTGTACACCCGGTCTGCTTGGGGTATAATGATTGCAGCGCTGGTGATGCAGCACTGCTCGTCAAGTGTGGCCACCAAAAGCACTGTAATTGGCCTCCAGGGTATTAGGAGGTATCCCAGAATGCCTGTTCAGACACTCTGCTCATCAGTTCGCACTCTACTGCCCTGGCCTCAGGTGACCCGCCCTTTAAATGCCCCAGGAATTTTAAAAATCCCCTTCCTGTTTGCTCAGCTAGGTGTGGAGTGCAATCAATCAGTGACCATGCCTCCATACTCCAAACGAGCCCCAGCATGGAGCAATGGCGAGTTGCTGGACCTCATAACTGTTTGGGGTGAGGAAGCTGTGCAGTCAGCTGCGCTCCAGCCGTAGGAATTACGATACCTATGGGCAGATATCAAAGGCCATGATGGAAAGGGGCCATGACCAGGATGCGGTGCAGTGCAGGGTTAAAGTAAAGGAGCTGCGGAGTGCCTATTGCAAAGCCCACGAGGGAAACCACTGCTCAGGTGCTACCCCCAAGACCTGTTGTTTTTACAAGGAGCTGGACGTGATACTTGGGGGTGACCCCACTGCCAATCCGAGGACCACGATGGACAGTTCAGAGCAGGGAGAGGAGGGGAGGTACAAGGGGGGGAGGAAACTGAGAGTGAAGGTACTGGGGTCGGGAGAGACACCCTGGAGTCCCAGGAGCCATGCAGCCAGGAGCTCTTCTCAAGCCAGGAGGAAGCTAGCTAGTCGCAGCAGTTGGAACTTGTTGGTGAAGAAGCAGAAGAGCGGGTTCCCGGTAAGCAGCTTTAATTTTCAGGATGGAAATGTTTCGGGAGAGGAGAGGGGGTTATGGCTGCATGCATGCATGCCTAGATGCGGAATAGCCCATTGATGTGGTCTATCACATTGCGGTAATCGGCCTCGGTAATCTCTTCAAAAGTTTCTGCCAGAGCATGGGCAACGCGCTTGCGCAAGTTTACAGGGAGAGCCACTGTGGTCCTTGTCCCAGTCAGGCTAACGTTCCACGCCACTGTGCCGTGAGGTGTGGGGGGACCACTGCTGTACACAGGCAAGCTGCATAGGGGCCAGGGCGGAATCCGCATTGCTGTGGAAGACCCTCCCTTGCTTCCCAGGTGACCCGCAGCAGTGAGATATCTTCCAGGATTAACTCCTGTGGAAAATGTAGGGATAGTGTTCGGTGCAGGTCCCCCCGCAGCTCTCTGTTTTCCCCAACGCACAGAAACCCCATTGCAGCCCTGAACCAATCAGTTCCCCTTCCCAGGTGAGCCACGGCAGCAAGACGGCTTCCAGGATTAATTAACTCCTGCACTCATTACCCCTTACTCACCATGTCTTCGCTGCTGTGGGCTCTCTGTGCTGTGTTTGGTATGTGGAAATTATGCTAAAGTGAGACTGTGAACTCCTTCACTGTGATTATACATAATGCTGCCTTTCTGTTAAATGTTTCAATTTTTGTCTTTTTTCTAATAACAGTGTCCTTGACTACTGCTAGAAATGGACTGGCCTTATCACGGACTGCTGAAAAGCTACAAAACCTGAGGAAAAAGCCACGAAAAAGCAAAGAAGATATGGTGAAAGCAGTTATGAATCAGTCTGCCAGAGAGAGTAAGAAGCTGCAGGACTGGAGGGAGAAAATGCAGCACTGGAGGGAAAGAGAAAACAGGAGAAAGGAACTGGCTATGAAGAAAAGCACAAAGCAGCTGATAAGCCTTCTGGCACGCCAAACAGACTGTATCCAGTCGCTCGTGGCCATGCAGGCAGAGCACTACCGTGCTGCCCCCCCGCACCCGTCACAAAGCTCTCTCCCTTGTGCCCCAATGTCAGCTCAAAACCCCCTTCGCCAACATCCAGGTTCTTACCACCACCAGCTGCCCCCAACACCTGTATGTTCACCCACCAGCCCTGAGAACTACGACCCTTACCTTCTGCACTCAACCCCCATCACCATGCAGCATTTTCATCCTGAAGTGCAGCAGTCATTGCACAGCACTCCAGGCAGGACATATTCAAACTCTGACTGTACAGTTCACCACCCTACCCCCCTGCCCTTTTACTTACTTGCTTTTCAATAAATGATTTCTTGGCTTTTAAAACAGTTTTTATTATTGCAGAAAGTGAAAGATACCATACCCCAAGCTAAAAACAGGCACTGCAAATCATTGTAACCATTGCACTTCAGTCCTGTGCAAGGCACCAAACATTACTGTTGGCTTTCAGCCTCAAATTCCTCCCTCAAGGCATCCCTAATCCTTGTAGCCCTGTGCTGGGCCTCTCTAGTAGCCCTGCTCTCTGGCTGTGCAAATTCAGCCTCCAGGCGTTGAACCTCGGAGGTCCATTCCTGACTGAATGTTTCACTCTTCCCTTCACAAATATTATGGAGGGTACAGCACGCGGATATAACCGCAGGGATGCTGCTTTCCCCCAAGTCTAGCTTCCCATAAAGAGAATGCCAGCGCCCTTTTAAATGGCCAAAAGCACACTCCACAGTCATTTGGCACCGGCTCAGCCTGTAGTTGAACCAGTCCTTGCTCCTGTCAAGCTTCCCTGTATACGGTTTCATGAGCCAAGGCATTAACGGGTAAGCGGGGTCTCCAAGGATCACAATGGACATTTCAACATCCCCTACTGGGATCTTTCGGTCTGGGAAAAAAGTCCTGGCCTGCAGCTTCCTGAACAGGCCACTGTTCCGAAGGATGCGTGCATCATGCACCTTTCCAGGCCAGCCTGTGTAAATGTCAATGAAATGCTCACGGTGATCCACAAGCTCCTGGAGAACCATAGAGAAATACCCCTTCCGATTAATGTACTCGGATGCTAGGTGGGGTGGTACCAGAATAGGCATATGCGTCCCATCTATCGCCCCTCCACAGTTAGGGAAACCCATTTGTACAAACCCATCCAGAATGTCCTGCACGTTCCCCAGAGTCATGGTTCTTCTTAGCAGGATGCGATTAATGGCCCTGCAAACTTGCATCAACACAATTCCAATGGTCAACTTTCCCACTCCAAACTGGTTCCCGACCGATTGGTAGCTGTCTGGAGTTGCCAGCTTCCAGATTGCAATAGCCACCCACTTCTCCACTGGCAGGGCAGCTCTCATTCCCATGGCCTTGTGCCGCAGGGTGGGGGCGAGCTCCTCACACAGTCCCACGAAAGTGGCTTTTCTCATTCGAAAGTTCTGCAGCCACTGCTCATCATCCCAGACTTCCATGACGATGTGATCCCACCACTCAGGGCTTGTTTCCCGAGCCCAAAAGCGGCGTTCCACAGTGCTGAGCATGTCCGTTACTGCCACAAGCAATTTAGTGTCACACGCGTCAGGTGACTTGATATCGTCGGACTCCTCAATGTCACTTTGGAGCTGAAGGAATAGCTCAACTGCCAAACGTGATGTGCTGGCGACACTCATCAGCAAAGTCCTCAGCAGCTCGGGCTCCATTTCCCACAGAAATCGCGCTGCACACAAATGGTTGGGAGACTCACGATGGCACCAAATGTGGACAGAAAAACAGTGACTGATGGGATGTGAAGCGTTGCACCACAGGGCGTTGGGACAGGAAGCAGAATGAACCGCACCCTTCCATCCCCTTCCCACAACCCACGGCGCAAAAATGGGACTACGTGCTCTGTGGGATAGCTGCCCACAATGCACCACTCCCAATAGCGCTGCAAATGCTGCTAATGTGGCCACACTGCAGCGCTGTCCCTACACAGCTGTACGAAGACAGCTGTAACTCCCAGCGCTGCACAACTCCAAGTGTAGCCAAGCCCTAAAACTCCATGAAAAAGCCGTGCATGCAATATCAGCTTTGGTGTTTCCTGACTTGTGTTTCACCCACAGTGCTCTGTACGAGATATTACTTCTGAAGTAGAGGGTGACTTGAACTAACTTGGGTTCCAGAGTGTGGAGGGAAGCAATACTAAGAAATTATAGATAAGAGCAAGTTATTTCTGCTAGCACCTGGCATTGTTCCACTAACATGACATTACTGTGATTGCAGAGGCAGAGGCATTAGGAAGCCCATGGCATGGTTCATTATTGCAGGGTCTCAGAGCACTCGGAAAACAACAACAGGAGGAGTGGTAGCATATAGTGGTTAAATCACAGAACTAGGAGTTGTAAGAGCTGGGTTCTAGAGCAGTATCTGCCACTGACTCCATGTGACCTTGAGCACGTCATTTCCACTCTCTGTGCCTCAGTTTCCTCATTAGCAAAATGGGAGTAATGATACTTGTCCCCCTTGTAAAGTGTGTTGAGATTTCTGATGAAAAACCCAGGAAGCATTATGGTATTGTCACCAACATGGACTAAGCCTCTGGATGACTGGGATGATCTTCCCCAGCATTACAAAGAACTGCTCTGGATAAGTGCCACAAACCAGTCTCGGTACATTTTAGACGACACTGGCAGAAGTCCTGGAGAATATGCTGAGGGAGAATTCTGCACTGGTGGGGCTGTGAGACAGATTAGGAACCCTGTTCAACTCCCCCGACATCAACAGGAGTCTTTCCATTGACTTCAGTGCAAGAGCTGAGCTGACCAAATAATGCTCACTGAGACAGAACAAAGTCAACAATAAAAGGCTCAAGCTGCATTTGGGCTGGACTCACAAATCATTTAGGATTTTCATTAAAGACAATTGTTCTGTTTCAGTGACAGCCTATTGAATGTTAGCAATGTTGGCATGGCCTGGCCCATTTGTTCCAACCCCCTGCATCCAGTGGAGTATGGAGAAATTACACATGTTGTACAATGTCAGGAGCAACAAGGTGGAGCACCCTCGACTCAGAAGTTCTTTGCTGTTATGGGTTGGTGCTGCTTCTCTCATATTAATATGCTGACTTGGGACGCAATCAAACGCTATAACATTGTTCCCCAGTATGCTCCATATCTAACTGCAGCAGACTTGCCACCCTTGCTTTCCAACAACCTGCTTGGAAGCCTGGACTAGCAGTGGTTTGAACAAAAGTTTTGGGAGCCAGAAGTGGCCAATCACACATTTAAGGATCCAGGCACATCACTAGATCAGGCCCTAGGCCAAAACATTTTCCTACAAACTTTTTGCTGCAACTGTTGCTTTGATAATTTGCTCTTAGTTTCTTTCTCATTTCTCAGAGAATCGCATTTGCGCGAGTCTCCTTTCTTTATCAGCAAACAAAATATCACTGGTATGAATGTCCATGGGAAAATTCCAGGTTTTTAGTGGAACAAATGTTCTCAGGGGTTTTCTCCCTGCCTCCCAGTATCTGCCCATCTCTAGTTTGGAATGAGAGGAGATCCTCACCCAGAAAGCCCAACCCCCTTTCCTCCCAGGCATGGGAGAAGCGATCCTGCCTCGAGGAGCCCAAATCATAGGCAGAGGCAAAGTGAGGGCCTTCCCCTATTACTCTGTATGGAGAGTCTTTTCTATCTTCAGGTGTGGAGCCCAGGCTCATCATGCTCCTCCTTTAGCCTTGGCCTCAGCCCAGACCCAACATGCTTCTTCTTTAGACCAGGGTCCTCTTCTCTCCTCCCCTCACAGCCAGGCCCCTCTGTTTACCCAGAAAGGTGAGGAAAGCCATACCATTCTCATAGGACGCCGATGGGGCACACACCACTGGAGGAGGTTGGGGGTGTAGCTTTGGTTTGAAAAAAGTTTGTGAAGCTCACATGGCCTCAGATATCTGCAAGTTCCCTGGTCTTCATCACCAACAAGAGGTGTGACCTGGAATAGCACCGCAGGCCTTGGCAAGATCCTGCTGCCCCAGGGAACAAGAGATATGATACTTTTCTACGAGAGAACAGTTTGGCAGCTGTTTCATTTGCTCAGCACTGGTTTTCATAGGAGCTTTGGCTTTAGGCTGTATATAAGCCTTCCCCACCCCAGGAGCAATGTTATTCCACGCAATGATCAGTTGAAGCATATTCTGTGTTTTCTACTGCCAAGGTAGTGGATGCAGCTGATAACTGATTCCATGTTTCCATCTTGTTTGATTTTAATTAAGGAAAGCTGACCAGCTATGGTATATGGCCCCTGTGAACAGGGGCAGCTCTAGGTATTTTGCTACCTCAAGCAGGGCAGGCAGGCTGCCTTCAGCTGCTGGCCTGCGGGAGGTCCCTGGTCCCGCAGATTCAGTGGCACGCCTGCGGGAGGTCCACCGAAGCTGCGGGACTATGCTGCCTAAGGCAACCTGCCTGCCGTCCTCGTGGCGACCGGCAGAGCACCCCCTGTGGCTTGCTTGGTGTGCTGGTGCCTGGAGTCGCACCTGCCTGTGAAATATCTCCCATTCGATTAGTCTATTGCCTAGGACAGAGGTCTCCAAAGTGTGGAGTGTGCCCCCCAGGGGGCTCAGAGGAATGCTAGGGGAGTGCAGCAGGGCTGGGACAACCCTCATGGGAGGTGGGGAGGAAACACCATCCATCCCCTCCCCACCCCCAACTCTGCTCCAGTCCCACCCCCAGCTGCATCCCTGGCTCCCGGCCCCACACCCCAGCCTTGGTGTGGCTCCACTCCTGGCCCCACACCAGACCCCACCCTCAGCTGCTGGCCATGGCTCTGTTTCCAGCTAAGGCTAGGAGTGGGGGTGGGGCCGGGAGCAGAGTTGCATCTGGCCTGGGGCCCAGCTGCTGGCCTCCACCACAGCCCGGCTGCAGCTCTGCTCCTGGTCTCTGTCCACAGCCTAAGCCCATGGCTGCAGCTTAATCCCTGGCCTGATCCCAGTCTGAGACCCACCCCCAGTTGTGGTCCCACCCTTGGCACCCTTACCCCTGCCTGTATCATCCTGCTCCTCTCCTGCCCTCCAAGCTGCAGCCCCACTCCGAGCCCCAGCTCCAGGAAGTGGGGGGCATGGACAGAGTTATGAGGAGGCATGTGTGACGGATTGGATCAAAGAAATTCCCTTGGGAACTGTCAACTGCTGTGCCAAGACTACTTCTGCCCCTGTTTTCCCTGCCAGTTCAGGATTCCAGCACCCTGTCCTGCTGAGCCAGACACGCCCGTCTGCTCCAACAGACCCAGGGTCTGAACCACATGCCCCAAAGCTGCAGGCTTAACTGAAAGCAGCTTACAGAAGTGTTCCTGTCTTTAACACTCAGATGCCCAACTCCCAATGGGGTCTAAACCCAAATAAATCTGTTTTACCCTGTATAAAGCTTATACAAGGTAAAACACTCAAATTGTTCACCTTCTATAACACTGATAGAGAGATGCACAGCTGTTTGCCCTCCCCCCAAGTATTTATACATACTCTGGGTTAATTAATAAGTAAAAAGTGAATTTATTAAATACTGAAAATAGGATTTAAGTGGTTAAGTAATAGCAGACAGAACAAAGTGAATTATCAAATAAAATAAAACATGCAAGTCTAATACAGTAAGAAAAACTGAGTACAGATAAAAACCTCACCTTTAGAGGAATTCCAGTAAGCTTCCTTTTACAAACTAGTCTCCTTCTAACCTGGGTCCAGCAATTACTCACACACCCTGTAATTACTGTCCTTTGTTCCAGTTTCTTTCAGGTATCCTTGGGGGTGGAGAGGCTCTCTCTTTAGCCAGCTGAAGACAAAATGGAGGTCTCCCACAGGCTTAAATAGACTCTCTTGTGGGTGGAGACCCCCTCCTCTCTCTTATGCAAAGTCCAGCTCCAAGATGGAGTTTTGGAGTCACATGTCCATGCATCACTCAGGGCTTGGCTACACTGGCACTTTACAGCACTGCAACTTTCACGCTCAGGGATGTGAAAAAACACCCCCCTGAGCGCTGCAAGATACAGCGCTGTAAAGCCTCAGTGTAATCAGTGCCGCAGTGTGGCTCCCAGCGCTGCAAGCTACACCTGTAAGGGATGTGGTTTACGTGCAGCGCTGGGAGAGCTCTCTCCCAGCGCTGGCGCTCCGACCACACTCACACTTCAAAGCGCTGCCGTAGCAGCGCTTTGAAATTTCAAGTGTAGCCATACCCTCAGTTTTTACAGGCAGCAGCCACTGCTTACCTGCTACCTCGAACATCCTCATGTAGACTTATGTGGATTGGAGCCTTCCAAGATCCATTGTCCCTTAAGTGCTTCTTGATTGGGCACTTAATTTGCACATTCCTTTCTCAAGAAGCTGACCAAATGCTTTACAAAGGCTGCTTAAAAGTCAAGCCAGTACACAGCCAATATTAATAACTTCAAATACAAAAATGATATATGCATACACGTAGGATTAATAGATTCAGTAGATCATAACCTTTATAAAGATGTGTTACATGGCATATGTAGCATAAAACATATTCTGGTTATGTCATATATACATTCACAAGCATATTTCCAGAAAGCCGTACAGGGGAACATCATCACAGCATGACACTCAAAAGTTTGGGGGACCACTGGCCTAGGGTCTACAGCACACCAAAAAAACACCACCATAACTGGCAGTATAGGCCATATAACAAGGACAAGACCTGAGTGGATTATGGAGCCCAAATTCCACATCCTCCCTTATGCAGTTTCTTTCCAAGTAAGTGAGGAGCTATATTGGCAGGAAAGAGGGGAGTGATGGCCAGTGCTGCTGTGTTTCATCTGTGGATCACAGCAGAATTATTATTAATCTAAAAGAAGAGGATACAGAGGGAAGGGGAGCACAAGAAAACAACAAGACCACTATGGAGATGACAACAATGGGGTTGTTACTTTTGCTTTTGAAACATAACAAGGAACATGTGGTTGTTTTGGAGCAGATTTATAGCATATGAAGAAATGGCTAGTTAAGATCAGTTTCAGCGCGGGAATTAAGTATCAGAGGGGTAGCCATATTAGACTGGATCTGTAAAAGCAGCAAAGAATCCTGTGGCACCTTATAGACTAACACACGTTTTGGAGCATGGGCTTTCGTGGGTGAATAACCACTTCGTCGGATGCTTTGTCATGCATCTGAAGAAGTGGGTATTCACCCACAAAAGCCCATGCTTCAAAACATCTGTTAGTCTATAAGGTGCCACAGGATTCTTTGCTGCTTTTAATGTGGGAATTATTCTTCTGAGATGTAGAGAAGAAACCCACAGGATGACTTCAGGCTGGCTCCTGGCCGACTACATATCTACTGGAGAGTAGTGAATATTTTTTTAAAACTCTAAAATGTCAACAATTTTTTGAATAAGAAGGTGGGTGAGGTAAGAACTTCTGGTCAACAAACTTCCATTAGTGAGAGAGACAAGCTTTTGTGCCACACAGAGCTGTTCTTCGGGTCTGGGCAAGGTACTCAAAGGGTATGCCTGCCAGCAAAGAAAAACCCGCAGCTGACCCGTACCAGCCGACTCGGGGGAGCAGGGCTTGGGTTATTTAATTGCAGTGTAGAAGTCTGGGCTGGAGCCTGGGCTCTAGGACTCTGCGAGGTGAGAGGGCCCAAGAAATGGGATGCAACACAGGCTTTTCTTTGCTGTGTAAACATACCCAGAGTGTCAGAAGGTGGAACAGTTTCTTTAGCATAAACAGCTGACACGTATTTCAAGGGACCATTCAAGGTGAAGTGGCTCATTACCACCTTTCAGTCAGAGGGGGTGCACTCACCTCTCATGAGCACCTCCCATTGGCTAAGTGCAATCCTGCACTCTTTTCCTTTCCTGGTGCCCCCTGTCGACTCTTGCCCTTGTCAGGCAGGTGTTCAGTGACCCAGCCCTCCAGTCAAGTCACACACAGTCTCTATGCATGAACAAACAAAGAGTCCAACAGGGCCTATCACTTCACCCTGATTGATACCTGCAGCCCTGTTTCTGGGCTCAGTTCTCAGCCTCTTCTGGGCCAGCTTTAAGTCCACCCCTGCCCTGCAATGGAGCAGTGTCCCCAGGACTTTAGTGGCGCTGTGATGTCCCCAGCTCTCCACCTGAGTCACTCCTTCACTTTAGTCCCCTTCTGGGGGAGAGGGTAACAAAGTTCAGTGAACAGTTGGCCCTCTCTAAGGTCTTCAGCCCCATCCCTGAGCCCTTTAAACTCCAGCCCTAGCCCTGGGCTTCTAAATTAAACTTGTCCCTTTCCTGGGGTTTGGCCACCCTGCCAATGGCTGGTAGGGGGGACCTGGGCATGCCCTCTACTCCAGGTCCTGACCCAGGGACCCTACAAATAGCAGCCCCCTGCTGCTTCCTTTAACTCCATCTACTGCTGCTATTCCCTGGGTTGCTTCCCACCTAGCCCCTTCCTCCTCACCCATGTCACAGGGTTCTCTGTCTACTCCCTGCTTGAGCAGAGTCTCTCCCAGGCCTCCTCTCCTGGAGAGTCCCACGGTCCTTCCTCACCCTTCTGGTCCCAGCCAGCAACTGACCTGCTCAAACCCCTGCAGCACCTTTAAAGTGAACCTGCTGTGCTCTGATAGGCTTCTTCCCTGTAGCCTTTCTAGGCAGGCCTGGAGGACCCACCTGCACTGCTCCTTTTCCCAGGGCAAGGTGTGGCAGGACTGGAAGGCCTCCAGCATGGGACCTCAAAGGGTCTGGCACACCTGCTCACAGGGGGGAAAGGAAGAGAGGGAGAAAGAAAAGGCATCTGGGGTGGGGTGGTTAGTGGGTTACAGATTGTTGTAATAAACCATAAATCCAGTGTCTCTGTTCAGTTTTAGTATCTGGCAAGGTTGTGAATTGAAGCTTCCAGGCTCATCTTTTGGAGGTGTTGTGCAGGTTTCCTTTGAGAATGAGGCCTGAGAGGTCAGATCTAAAATGATTGCTTTGTGAGAAGTGTTCACTCACATGTGACAGGGTGTTTTTGTCTTTTATCATTTTCCTTGTGAGTTCATGGGAGTGTGGTGATTGTCTGGTTTCACCCACATAGCTGTTGTTGGGGCATTTAGTGCACTAGATGAGGTAATCACATGTTATGATGGGCATGTGTAGGACCAAGAGATCGTGAAAAGTGTGTTGGGGCAAGGTGTTGATCATTATAGCAGTAGAGATATGTTTACAGGTTTTGCATCTGTTGTTCTGGCAGGGCCTGCTTCCACTTTGAGTTAGTGTGTCCTAGTCTGTGGGGAGCTTGCTTCTGATAATGAGCTTGGAGAAAGATTGGGAGGTTGAAGGTCCAGGAAAGATTTCTTTCATGATGTGGTCCCCACTGAATATGCATTATGATTGAGTAATGATATCCCATAGGGGTTCCAGTGCAGGGTGGGAGGTGATAACTCAGGATGTGCAGTCAGAGAGGGGTTAATTTCCAGATTGAAACAGGTTCTTTTGGGTAGCCTCTTCCATGATATCAGGAATGGGTCTGGAAGCTTGCCTGGTTTGGCTATGTGTAACCATTCCCACTCGCTTGGCCCGCTTCACCTGGTTGGCCAAGTCTTCCCCCAATAGCATGGGGATAGGATAATTGCCATAGACTGCAAAAGTCCACATTCCTGACCAGCCTTTGTACTGGACAGGCAGTTGAGCTGTAGGCAAGTCTACAGCTTGTGACATGAAGGGGTAAATTGTCACTTGGGCCTTTGGGTTGATGAATTTGGGGTCTACGAAGGATTGGTGGATAGCTGACACTTGTGCCCCCGTGTCTCTCCACGCAGTAACCTTCTTTCCACCCACTCTCAAATTTTTCCTTCGCTCCAAGGGTATTTGAGAGGCATCCGGGCCTGGGGATTTTTTGGGTGATGGTGGTGTAATGAACTGCACTCGGATGGCGTTCTTTGGACAGTTGGCCTTGATATGTCCCAGTTCGTTACACTTAAAGCATCTTCCATCTGATGGGTCACTGGGTCGAGGTGAGTTACTGGAGACTGGTGAGGTGGAAGAATAGGGCATCTGGGGCTTTACTTGGGTTGTATGTGGGGTCTTTGGCTGTCCTCGGTTGTAGGGTTTATGTTCGGTGTGCCCCCTGGGGTATTCGTTCCCCTTGACAGTAGCTTTCTTGCTTTCTGCCACTTCCATCCATCTGGCTCCAATCTCCCCCGCCTCGGTGAGATTTTTGGGGTTTCCATCTTGTATGTACTGTGTTATGTCCTCAGGAACACCATCCAAGAACTGCTCCATTTGTATGAGGAGGTGCAGTTCTTCCAAGGATTTAACATTGTGTCCTGATATCCAGGCCTCATAATTTTTCCCAACGTAGTAGGCGTGTTTGGGAAATGACACATCTGGTTTCCACTTTTGGGTTCTGAAACGCCAACGGGCATGATTCGGGGTTATCCCCATTCTGTATCTGGCCTTGGTTTGAAAAAGTTTATAGTCATTCATGTTCTCCTTAGGCATTTCAGCTGCCACCTCTGCTAAAGGTCCACTGAGCTGTGGCCTCAATTCTACCATGTATTGGTCTTCAGAGATGCGGTACCCAAGACAAGCTCTTTCAAAATTTTCCAAGAAGGCCTCGGTGTCATCACCTGCCTTGTAGGTGGGAAATTTCCTGTGCTGTGGAACCATAATTGGCAAAGGGTTGTTAGGATTGGCTGGCGCATGCAGCCCAGCTTGCGCTAAGTCCAGTTCATGTTTTCTCTGTTTTTCCTTCTCTTCACTTTCTTTTTGTTGTTTTTCCATTTCTCGGCAGTGGGCCATGTCTTCTTCTTCTTGTTTCCTTCTGTGGGCCACCTCTTCTTCTTCTTGTTTACGTCGGTGGGCCACCTCTTCTTCCTCTAGTTTTCTTTTGTGGGCTTCCTCTTTTGGCTGCTTGTTCTCTTTTGTAGGCTGCCAGTTTGATGCTTTCTTCCTTTTCTTTCAGCTCCACCTCTTTTTGTCTTTTTTCCAGTTGTCGCCTGTGTTCAGCCTCTTTGATTTGTTCTTCTGCCTCCCTTTTTTCCTTGGAAGTCATGGTTCCTGTTTTCTTGTGTTGGGGTGCCCTCCAGTGTTTATCTTCTGAACTGCAGGTTCTCTGTTGCCTCCTGGGGTCTGCCTAGCAACAGTGCCTTTTTCCCTTTCTTCCTCTAGCTAATCTTTTCAATGTAAAGGAAACCAGAAAAACCACTTTATTTGCATGTGTATAGTGCTGGTATTTGACTCCTAATGGGAGTGCTATTGTGTGACAAAAGACCCGTAATAGTCCCTTAATGGTTCCTTGCTTAATATGCAAGCCAAAAACTGCCAGAGAGAGCAGAAAAAAAATTCTCTCTGGTTCCTTTTAAAACCAAACCGTTCCTCTCTGCTTAAAAGCCCCTAGCAGAGAAAAGAAAAATATAATATTCCTACTGGCTTCTGGATTCTATCTTTCCCACAAACGCTGCCACTCATATCATAACCTAGTCCCAGATTTGGACCTTAGCATCCAAAATATGGGGGTTAGCATGAAAACCTCCAAGCTTAGTTACCAGCTTGGACCTGGTAAAGTTGCCACAACCCAAAAAATTACAGTCTTTTGGGGCACTCTGGTCCCCCAAAAAACCTTCCCTGGGGACCCCAAGACCCAAATCCCTTGAGTCTCACAACAACGGGAAATAAACCTTTTCCCTTCCCCCCTCCAGGTGTTCCTGGAGAGATACACAGAAGCAAACTCTGTGAATCTAAACAGAGGGATTTCACCCTCCCCGTTTCCAGCCTTGGAAAACAGAAGTACTGAGAGCTAATCTCTCTTCCCCCCTCACCCAGAGGGAATGCAAAGTCAGGCTAGTAAATCTAACACACACAGATTTCCCCCTGACTTCTTCCTCCCACCAATTCCCTGGTGAGCACAGACTCAATTCCCTGGAGTTCCCCACTAAAGAAAAACTCCAACAGGTCTTAAAAAGAAAGCTTTATGTAAAAAGAAAGAAAAATACATAAGAAATGGTCTCTCTGTATTAAGGTGACAAATACAGGGTCAATTGCTTAAAATAAATATGAATAAACAGCCTTATTAAAAAAGAATACAATTCAAAACACTCCAGTAACTATATTCATGTAAATACAAAAGAAAAAAACAATAACCGCTATTGTATTATGATCTCTGTACTCACAACTTGGAAACAGAAGATTAGAAAGCAGGAAATAGAGAAATCCTTCCCATAGCCGAGAGGGAGATAGGCACAAGACCAAGAACAAAGGACTCACACACAAACTTCCCTCCACCCAGATTTGAAAAAGTCCTGTTTCCTGATTGGTCCTCTGGTCAGGTGTTTCAGATTACTTCTTTCCAGGTGAAAGAGACGTTAACCCTTAGCTATCTGTTTATGACATATCCCATAGGGGTTCCAGTGTGGGGTGGGAGGTGATAACTCAGGGTGTGCAGTCAGAGATGGGTTAATTTTCAGACTGAAACAAGTTCTTTTGGGTAGCCTGTTCCATGATATCATTCTCTGCTTGAGTGTCCTTGTTTGGTGAAAGCAGTTTTAAGTGGATTAAGGTGTATATCCAGGACTTTCTCCTCAGAGAATATTCTGTGGTATCTGAATGCCTGGCTGTAGAGAACAGATTTCATAGTGTATTTGGGTGGTTACTGGATGTGCAAGATTGGTGTGGTGATCCGGGGGTTTCTTGTATAAAGTTGTCTGTAGCGTTCCATTACTGAAGTTGATTGTGGTGTCCAGGAAGTTGATGCTAGTGTGGGAGTGTTCCAGAGAGAGTTTAATGAATGGATGATGGTTGTGGGGGAGGATGAAAATATCACTGATGTATCTCAGGTATCGTTGTTTTCACGGTGCATTTATCCATAAATTCTTTCTTGAGGTGGCCTAAGAAGAGGCTGACATACTAGAGCCGTCCTAATATCCAGGGCTGTTCCCATGGTTTGGACAAAGTGTTTGTTGTTGAATGTAAAATTGTTATGGGTGAAGATGAAAGGGATGAGTTTGGTGATGTGTTTGGGATGGAGAGCTGAGGATTGTCTATTGTCTTGTAGATAGCTGAGGCAGGCAGCAGTACTGTCATTGTGAGGGATGTTGGTGTGTAGGGAGGTGACACCCACGGTGGCAAGGATGGCGTTCTGAAGAAGGTTGTTAACGTTGTGGTATTTATGGAGGAAGTAGGTTGTGTCCTGGAGGAAGCTGGTTCTGTGTGTGGTGAGTGGTTTAAGGAGGGTTTCTATGAGTCCTGATATTGCTTCAGTAAGATTGCTGTGGACAGATATGGTGAGTCTTTCTGGGTTCCCTTGTTTGTGTATCTTGGGAAGCATGTAGAAGGTCCCAGGGTGGGTTCATGTGGTTGAGGTTGTAAAGTTTCTCTTTGAGTCATTGTATTTAGCTGTGACACTCTGAGTCCATTTCCCAGACCTGAAAAGCTCTATGTAAGCTCAAAAGCGTCTCTCTCTCACCAATAGAAGTTGCTACAATAAAAGATATCACCTAACACACCTCGTCTCTCTAATATCTTGGGAACAACGTGGCTACAAGAACGCAGCACACAACATTTTTCCAGCATTTTCCTCACCAGCTCTAGCTACTATCCAGACTGTGTATTTGAAGGTATAACATGCTCATAGCTATAGAATGTGAGCACTGCCAAAGTTACCAAAAGGCCAAGCTCTCATCCTTATCTTCCAGGGAGTTGGTAGATGTCAGCAAATGCACATTTGGTTCGGGAGGTATAAGACCCATGACCATGCTAACATCTTGCGGAAGGAAGTTCCAAACCCAGTGCCAAGAAGGCTTGATTCCCCATAACATGCAAATTGTACCCCAGGACAGTGTCTGGGGAATGCAGCTGTCATACAGAGGAAATCACAGAGAAAGAGGGTCTGTTTCTGAATTCTCAGGTTCCAGAAACTCATGCAGTGTGCAGAGGACCAGGGTGATGTGTTCTCATTGCCTTGTGTTGGCTTCTTTTTCACATTCACCATCAGCTGCAACTAGGGCTGATCCATTACCCATTGAAGTTGATGAGAATCTTTCCAGTGATTTCAGTGAGGTTTGGATCAAGCCCAGGGCATGCATTGTAACAGCCAAGTCTATGGTACTTTCACTGTGCATCACAACAATGGTAGTCTGCAAACATTATTACGCTTGTAGTAACATACAAAATGGGAAATGACTGCCTAGGAAGGAGTACTGTGGAAAGGGATCTGGGGATCATCGTAGACCACAAGCTAAATGTGAGTCAACAGTTCAACACTGTTGCAAAACAAGCAAATATCATTCTTGGATGTATTAGCAGGAGTGTTATAAGCAAGACACAAGAAATAATTCTTCCACTCTACTTTGCACTGACTAGGCCTCAACTGGAGTATTGTGTCCAGTTCTGGGCACCATATTTCAGGAAAGATTAGGACAAATTGGAGAAGTCCAGAAAAGAGCAACAAAAATGATGAAAGGTCTAGAAAACATGACCTATGAGGGAAGATTGAAAAAACTGGGTTTGTTTAGTCTGGAAAAGAGAAGACTGAGAGGGGACACGATAACAGTTTTCAGTTACATAAAATGTTGTAACAAGGAGGAGGGAGAAGAATTGTACTTCTTAACCACTGAGGATAGGACAAGAAGCAATGGGGTTAAATTGCAGCAAGGGTGGTTTAGGTTGGACATTAGGAATAACTTCTTGGCAGGGTGGTTAAGCACTGGAATAAATTGCTTAGGGAGGTTGTAGAATCGCATCACTGGAGATTTTTAAGAGCAGGTTAGACAAACACGTGTCAGGGATAGTCTAGATAATACTTAGTCCTGCCATGAGTGCAAGGGATTGGACCAGACAACCTCATTGTCCCTCCAGTCCTATGATTCTTACACTGTCTGTACAAGGTCAGACTGTATAAACGATATACAGTGTAGGAATAATTTCATTCTCCACTCAAGCACAGCCCTGCATCAGCTGCTTAACGCACACTGCCACCCTATGCAGCAGGAAGTGGAGAAAATGCCATATTCCACTGAAAGGCGCAAGGGAGTGTGTGAGGAGGTTGGATGTATTACCCCAGTGAGAATGTGGCCAGGACACCAGGGTTAACACAACTGGCCTCACCAATAAGTGGTCAGGAGATGGACCTTGATTCTGCTAAGAGTTAAGTCCCCTGCAGCTGACTTTAAGAAGAGAGCAGATGCTAATGGCAGAGAATACAGGCAACATGGCAAACACCTTGCCAGGTGTGGACCCGGGGTGAGATATGATTAGTTAAGGAATAACTCAAGCAGACGGGGATAGAAAGAGAAGAACAAGTCAAAGAAACCCTCATGTCTGAAGACCAGCTTCCAAAGTCTCTTTTTACTCCCATAACAGGACAGCCTGTGCTCTAGAAGTGTTTCTCAAGGACCAGTCCCTGGACTGGCACTGGTCCCAGAGATCTCCCTAACACAGTTTAGGAAGGCAGCAAGCCAGTCCTGGGTTGCAAGAAGATTGAGAACTGCTCTAGAATATCTCCACTTTATTTATGGCTCTGATCAATAGCACAGATAAACAAACTGACAGTGAATAAATAAGGGCAGAAGTGAACAAGCCAGTTAAATAAACCATCTCATATTCTCTGGCTTCAGTATCTTTGGACAGGGCAAACAGGAAACCTCAGCTTTTTTAAAAGCCTGAAGGAGAGTCAGTATCTATCTGTCTATCACTGTGCCCAAACTACAGCACAGTGACAAGTGACTAAACCAGTGACAAGATCCTAGGACATTTTTATCATGACTCTACAGCTGCTAGACCTGAATTCACAACCGTGGCATTACTGTATTTGAATTGGCCTGGCTTAGAAGATTCGAGGATACTCCCTTTATTGTACATTGATTTGATCCAAAGCCCATTGAAGTCAACCGGCAGACTTCAGTGGTTTTGGATCAGACCCTATTTGCAACCATTGGACTCGAACCCATGAACTTCAGATATTCAGGGCTGGCTTATGTCGTGAAGAAGAATGTAATGTGATGGTCTGGTGTAAATGGTCCTGCCCCCTGCTAATGGCCAGTCCCAGAAAGCATAAGACCCTGCAACTTAATAACAGTTCCCATAGTTATCCTGTTAGCTCAAATAACAGAACCTTGTGTTTTTTTGCTGCTGAAAGTCTGTAGTTCACTCCCTGGTGCAAAACTACAGGGTCTGTATATGGAAACACAGAATAGCTACAATTCCTGTAATGTTCATTTATGAGGGTTGCCAGGTTAGTTGGCAGCCATAATGCCTGAGCTCTGATGGCCCAAACTACGCTGCTCTGGATGTAGTACCACCTCTGGCACTGGTTTTTGGTCAGAAGATGAAAAGAAGTCAGTGGAATCCGTGCTCTCAGTCCCTAAGGTGCTCTGAATCCCCATAATTTGCAATTCCTCAGGCCCCAAACCTACAGATACTTTACCTAAACAATCCCCTTTATACACACTGAATCATGTAGGCTTTGAAGCTTGGGTTTCTCTGTAGTCTGAATACACAGCCAGGCAGTAGCGGATTGTGAAATTGGAATGTGTCCAATACCTGGGGCCTAATCATGCACATTAGGCAAAATCCCCATCGAATCCAAAGAGAGGCTTGCCTCAGTAAGGAACACAGCATCAGGTTCCATAGCTTAATTTTTATTTCTTGTGTGTTAATATATCTGCCACTCATCGTGCAGGAGCCTGTATAGCGCACTTCAAATAGTTTCATATCTCTTTCGCACAGCTGCTGTTTGTCTTAACTATCAGTAGAATGCATACATTTCTAAATCAACAGAGGGAGCTAGCACTTCAAAGCTGGGCTGTCAGCAAAGAACAAAACTCATTGGCTAAGTTCCCTTTGCAGAGGGGGAGAGAGAGAGAGAGAGATGCCTTCCAAATCTCCCATCCCAACAGAGGGAGGACAGCAAATCTCTGCTGCTCTGGAGTTCCTCTATTCTGCTGTGGCACAGATACCCAGCACAAGCAGCAACCTTCTTAATCAGTGTGGATGTTACCAGGTGAGAATTTTCTGAATACTTTGTTTCAACTTTGCAGGAGGTCAGACTAGATATGGAGTTGGTAACCTTTCAGAAGTGTTGTGCTGATTCTTCATTTATTCACTCTAATTTAAGGTTTTGTGTGCCAGTAATACATTTTAATGGTTTTAGAAGGTCTCTTTCTATAAGTCTATAATATGTAACTAAACTATTGTTGTACATAACGTAAATAAGGTTTTTAAAATGTTTAAGAAGCTTCATTTAAACTTAAATTAAAATGCAGAGCCCCCCGGACCAGTGGCCAAGACCTGGGCAGTGTGAGTGCCACTGAAAATCAGCTCGCGTGCCGCCTTTGACACGCGTGCCATAGGTTGCCTACCCCTGGACTAGATGATCATACTGATCCCTGCTGGCCTTAGAATCGATGGATCTATTAAACTGCCACTCGGGAGGCTGTCAGTTTATGCTGTAATTATGATTTTGTTACTTGTGCTGATCTTCCTCTTTGTACTAGGTATTTCTGTCTGATTTCTTATCAGAAAACACTAACCAAGAGATCTAAACTCAAGTCCACGGGCAAGTGGTATTGTGTACGAGCATTATGATCTCTCTACCTGAGCGAAACGATTGGATTAGAAGTAGGAGTTGTTGCCATATTGGGCTATTGTTTTATTAGAGGCTTTTAAGAAAGAAAAAGTTTTAAAACAGGAGAATCCAATGGAAAATGTTAGAGTCTAGACTGCTTTGCAATACAGTGCTCCAGTGAGTGGCGTTTTTACCAGTCCAAGTGTACCTCTATGCCAGTTTGCTCCAGTTGTCTAATTCAATTTGTATTTCAGTTAGAAACAGAGCCGTGTTTGCTGGCTGGGGCGTGCAGCCTGAAATCAAGAGATGCTTGGGGAACGCAGGGTTTACTATGTCAGATTCCCAGAAACAAAAGATCCTTATGAAGCCCTTTAGTCCCTTGTGTATATGTTACAGGTTTTTTTAGGATTCAACTCCAATCCAGAGGCAAAGGTGAAAACCACTGGTGGTGCATGAACTACTGGCTCAGAGGGGCTAGCCTCTAGTCCTGCCCCTTCTGCCCGAGTCCCCACCCCTTCCATACCCACCGCTGGAGCCCAGAGCCATCCCCCTACCATGGCCACTGGCCCCTTCCCCAGCCCAGCCCCAGAGCACTGGGAGGGCAGGCAGCATGGCCCTAGCTTCCCCTATAGCAGCACTCCCCAGCCCCGGAGCACCGGGTAGGTGGACAGCGTGGCCCCAACCCCAGAGTGCCGGGAGGGCAGGCAGTGTAACCCCAGCCCCTCCCGCAGCCCCAGAAGGGCAAGCAGTGTGGCCCCAGCTCTGGAGCACCGGGTGGCCAAGTAGCACAGCCCCAGCCCCAGAGTGCCCAGAAGGCAGGTGGCCGGCCCAGTCCTGGAGCACCCAGAGGATGGGCGGTGCCGCACCGGGGAAAACGAGCAGCAGAGCTGGGACGGGAAGGAGGACTAGTGGGGTGGAATGTGGACCATGCTTGAAAAAATCTTCCAACACTAGAAGTAAATATTAGAATAAAAACAGACACAGTTAAAAGACAATGCCATGAAGAGTAAGCTTCTCATTTACCAAACATGCTTAAAAAATAGAAAACAAGGTTAAGCAGAAGTTTGGGGAGGCTCAGCCTTCCCCAGCCTATGATACCAGACACCCATGGTGAAAACACTCCTAGAGCCTGATCCAAAGCCCATTGCAGTCATTGGAAATACCCCCATTGGCTTCAGTTGGCTGTGAATCAGGTCGCAAGAGAGTGACATGAGTGGCAAAATGGCAGTAGATCTTCTTCTTCTATGTTACATCCCTTTCCTCTGGCCTTTGTCTGTCTTGCTCATTAGATGGTAAGGTCTTGGCAGTATGGACTATCTGTTACTCTCTATTTGAGCAACTTTTGAGCAATAGGGATATGTTCTTGGATGATCCCTAGGCACTACCGTAATAAACACGGATTATTAACACGAAGAAATAATGGTCCAAGCAGGCTTCTGATAGCACGGGAGTGCTTAGTTATAATTCTATGTGTGGTGCATGAAGCAAAGCTTGTGACTAGGTGATAGAGGTTTGAGATCCTTTGTGGGAGAAGGTAGGATATAAATATAAGGTCACCATATTATCCCTTATTTTCCTTGAACTACTTTTACATCATGGTCAGTGGAGGAAGATTGGAACAGAACAGTGAACGCAAGAGATACGGGTTTTATTCCTGGCTCTACTACACACGTCAGGCTGATGGGCATGTGAACCTGGATAGAATGAAACTGATGCCCTCTGGATAGTGGACAAATAATTTCTCACCTCCCTGTGCCTGAGTTCCCACCTCTGTGGAATGAGGGTAACAATTCCTCCTACCTCAAAGGAGTGTCGTGAGAGTAAATGTCTTGGAAGCGCTTTGATCCTCCAGAGGAAGGTGCTGTAGAAATGCAAAGTATTAAGAATATTGGACTTTTAACACAATAGACTGCGCTGCAGAGCCTTCTGATACACTCCATGATAACGTTCATTATCCCCATCTTACAGGCTCTCTGTCACAGATCTACAGGAGGTGCTTCGTCTCTGACCTTTGAATAGCCCCTCTGGGAGCATCCCACTCATAGGGTATGTCTGCATTGCAGTCAGAAGGTGCAAATGCAGCATGTATACACACATCTGAGCTAGTTTTAATCTAGCTAGTTCAAAGCTAGCTTGAGTAACAATAGCAGTGAAGCTGCAGCAGCTCAGTCAGTGGCATGGGCCAGCCCTGGATATGTATCTGAGTAAGTAACTCAGAAGTGTCTACACATGCTCCAATCACAAAGCTAACTAGGGTGTATCTACATGTGCTGCTATCACACTTCCCAATTGCTTTGCAAACATACCCTTAATCCTAGTCCTGGGCCTTCACTTTTTACAAGGGGAAGCCCTGTGTCCCAGCTATTCTAAAATTGGGGCCTTAGCTCCAACAATCCTGTTTCTCAACATATCTCTTTCAGCCTGTCCAGATAAACCTGGACCCCCACTGAAAACTTACCCTTTTGGGAGCTATGCAACCAGCAGATGGCTGCAGTGACACAGGACAGCCTTCTCAAAAATGAGACGTCATCTATTAGTCACCTGGAATACAGTATTTAGGGTCATTAGGTTAGAATGATAATGCAAGGCCTACAGACTCACGTGCATGCTGGAAGCATGACCTGCCTGTCTTGCTCAGACATCCACGATTGCATCCCTGCCCTGGTACGGCAGGATCTTCCATTCTATGATCTCAAGTCCTAGTCATGCTGTTTTCACATGTCCTGCTCCCCGTGGCCAATAGTTGTTAAAAATCAGTGGTCTGATGGTTGGCCTCCATTGCATCCACAAGGGAGCTGCATTCACAGGCTGTTTGCAGTGCTGTTGTAGCATGCTGGTCCCAGGATATTAGAGACAAGGTGGGTGAGGTCATATCTTTAATTGGACCAGCTTCTGTTGGTGAAAGAAAAGCTTTTGAGATACACAGAGCCCTTCTTCAGGTCGTGACTCGCACCCAATCACTGCCTTCCTTTATCCACGATCCCTGAAAGGAAATTAACCCATTCATACAAGTGGTAACAATACAGAGGGTAACAATACAAAAGTGAATGGGGGGAAACTGAGCCATATGTGTTCTTCCTAGAAAGAATATGGATATTTTCCATATTCTCCACTCACTCCAAGACTGAATTATCCAAACACCTAATATGTCAAAGAAAAGAAAGGGAGAGAGAGAGAAGGAAAAGGAGAGCGGGGAGGAGGGGAATCTAGATCAACCGTTAACATCGCTTTTAAGCCAAATCAGAATCAAGAACACCAACTCCTACATGTGTGATTGAATATCGCAGTTAGACACTCTTGCGTGCTTGTCTTATAGACCATTCTACTTTTTTGCTGCTTTAATTTTCTCGTATGAAGCGGAGAAAAGAGAATGAAGCTCCTTTTACTTTTAGATTGGTTTAGATTTTAGATCAAAACTTTTCTTTTGGGTTCTTGAGAGCAGCAACTTCTGACACAACTGATGCAATGAATAAAGATGAAAAAACCCAGCCCTCCTCTACACCACAGTGGGGCACCTGTGCACACGCTGTTCCTCAGCAATAAAAGCTACTCAAACAATGTGATAAGCTTGCAAAACCATTTTATTTACATGGTAATATTCCGATGATTGCTTTTTTGCAGGTGTAAAAAGTTTATCTCAGACTCACAAGCCTGTTTGGGTAGCAGTTATTGCAGAGTAAAGATTTATGCAATCAGTAAATACTGGTTTTCAGTGAGTATATATTTACCTTGCATGTTGCGAGCCTCAGTACTCCATGTAGCAGCCTGCTTGTTCAGGCGAGCTCCCTGAGGGGGTGATGTCTGCTCCTTCCCTGCCTGGATGCATCAGAAGTTTTGGACTCCAGTACAGGACATGGCACTGGCTCTGTGGAGAATAGGAGTAAATGCCTGCAGAAATGGAATGCACAGCCCTGTGCAAAGCCAGGGTAAATGGGCCTTGCTCTGGGGTTGTGGGGGGAAGGGCTGCGAGTGGAGTATCAGCAGAGATGGGCTACGGACACAACTGGAGCCTATGGCTGGGATTTCCATTGACTCTTAATGAGTGTTGTGTGCCCAGCTCCCCTTTGACAATAGGTTTCAGTAGTAGTCAAGAACCACAGTGCTCTGTCTATGCAATTATTACAATGTTGGGCCACCCTTGATTAGGGACTTCCCATTGTGCCAAATTATGTGGTCGTTTCAAAATGGGAACTAATATAAACCTCTGGAGCTGGGTAGGAAATTCCAAGATCTCGAAAACTGTTGTCATTCCAAATCAGGATGAAAAGTCAAAATACCATTTTTTTTCACATAATGGAAGGTCAGGTCAACACTGAACTTCAACTGCCTGAGTAGCTGCATTGCATCATGGGAGTTCTAGTTTGAGTTACACATACCCCTATTTTTCTTCTATAGGCAGAGCTCCCCAGCTAGAATTTATTTCCCATGATGCACCCTGATGGGATCATCCATCATGGGGGGGGAGACTGCTGTGCATCATGGGATATGCAGTGCAGCCATGGAGCCTAACTCATTGAGGAGAGTGGGGGCATAATGCACTTGAACTTAAACTCCCAGGAGGCACTGCAACAGCTCTAGAAGAAAAAGGTTAATGTAGAATTGCCCCAAAATAAAATGTTTGCATTTGATTGGACAAAGGAATGCTTCAGTTTGAGTTGGCCCATCCTGAAACAAGACATTTTATTTTGGTTTTCCTAATGGAACATTGAAAAATTCTGGCAAAATTGAAATTTTCCCACAGAAATTTGCAAAGGACAGAATGAAATCAGCTATGCAGCTCTTATTACTACAGACAAGAGTCCAATTACCTATGCAACTCACTGAAAAATATACCTTGATTGGCTTCTTTCTATTCTCTAAATAACAATGGGAAAGACAAGGAAAATCTAATGTATATTATTCCTTCAAATGAACAAATCTGATGGGAACTCCAGCTGTGCCAAAAATTAATTCCACCTTTGAATAAAAGATTTAGGGTCTGATTTTCAGAAGTACCAAGCAGCCAAACTCTTGCTGGAGTCAATAGGAGCAATGCATACTCAGTACCTCTGAAAATCGGGTCTTTATTGTCCACCTTTATTTGAAAATAAAATATTGATTGGATTAATAATAAAAAAATCCCTTCAGCATCCATTAGTTCATTAATCCCCTCTCTCTTTCTGACTTCAGTTGTGGTCAATTTTCCTTTGCAGCATCCAAAACTGACTAAGAACCTTTTACCAAGCTGCGTGAAAAAATATTCATAATTTCATTTGGATTTTGTGACTCAACAATTTCAGTCTTTGTGAAACTCTCACAAAATGGATGATTTGATACTAGACCCTGCACAAATTAAGGGCCATTTCCGCAGTCAGAGTAAATCACATAGTCCTTTTGACTTTGGTGGAGCAAGGCCAGTTTACACCAGGTGAGGATTTGGGTGTGAATATTTGTAAGGTGCTACTGTCCAGTTCACACCGGAGATAGGGGCCTTTAAGAATGTAATGGTGTGCTCCATTCATGTACAATTCATACCACATGATTTTTGACTACGCTTGATGGAGTTTGCACCCAGGGCCAGCTCCAGGCACCAGCTTATCAAGCAGGTGCTTGGGGCGGCAACTCCGGAGTGGGGTGGCACTTTAAAGTATTCGGTGGCAATTCGGCGGAGGCCCCTCACTCCCGCTTGGAGTGAAGGACTTCCTGCTAAATTGCCGCATATCCTGATCATGGCGATTTTTTTTTATTTTGGCTGCTTGGGGTGGCAAAATCCCTCGAGCTGGCCCTGTTTGCACCTCTTGGTTTTCACTTCAACTACTAGAGGTGAAATATGGCCAAAACCAACTAATTCAGCCTACTTTGGCATCAGAACTTTGCAACTCCAATGAGTTTCATGTGGTTTTCACCCCAAACCATCATTTGACCCTGGCTTACTTGAAGTGAAACTCTGCAGTTTTAATGACTTTCAGGAAATTATTTTGGTTAGCTGCCCTATTGGCCCATTCAGTCACAATACTACTGACTCCAGTGGAGTTGAACCTGCTTACTCCAGTAGTGCATTTGGTCCATTTCACTGTCCAGCAAGCTACTCCAGTTTATGGTCTAATTCAGTGAGCCAAAGGAAGATGGAAAAGTGTTCATCAGGGAAGAAAACACTCATCACCCCCAGAAAATTCTGTTTGTTTAATTTTGCTAGAAGAGATTAACTAATCTCTCTCTTTCCTTTGCAGGCATTTCCAGACTCTCTACATGACTGAACAGAAGAACTTATGGTAGGGCCCTGAAGACCCAGATCCTACTCATTTCCCTGCATATTTCTGGGCTCTCTTTCTGATTCCAGCATGAGCAAGACAGAAGATCTTAACATGGTCCTTCCTTTTCCATTCAATAAGAATTTGAGTTTAGAGCGAGGCGTCCTCACACATATCACAGGTTATTGCAGAAACACAACTGACCTTACTGTCTTTCTAGTTACCTCATATAGCTTAGAAACCATCCTAGGCATCATGGGAAATGTTTGCCTGATTAGTGTCATAGTCAGGCAGAAGGAGAGGACCAATGTCACCAGCATACTCATTACCAACTTGATAGTCTCTGACTTGTTCATGAGCATCGTCTGCCTGCCTTTCACCATCGTCTACACCCTGATGGACTACTGGATATTTGGTGAAGTCATGTGCAAAATGACTTCCTTCATCCAGTGTACTTCTGTGAGTGTGTCAATTCTCTCTCTTGTCCTCATTGGTCTGGAAAGACACCAGCTCATCATAAACCCAACTGGTTGGAGGCCAAGCATCCCCCAAGCCTATCTAGGGATTGTAGTCATTTGGACATTAGCTTGCCTCATGTCTCTGCCCTTTCTGATGACCTCCATCTTGACACATGACTTGTACAGGCAGTTCTCCTATATTACGGATTCTTCTGCCGACAAGGCCATATGCATGGACTTATGGCCATCTGACCAGCACCGACTCATCTACACCACCACCTTGCTGCTGTTCCAGTACTGCATCCCGCTTTTCGTCATCCTGGTTTGCTACCTGCGTATCTATTTACGCCTGCAGAAGAGAAAGGACATGTTTGAGAAGAGTGCATACAATGGCCGGGTGGTTCAGCTGAGGAGGATAAACATTTTATTAGTATCCATGGTGATCGCCTTTGCTGTTTGCTGGTTACCATTGCACGTTTTCAATAGCATTGAGGACTGGGATTACAAAGCCATTTCCCCTTGCCACCACAACCTGATCTTCTCATTGTGCCATCTAGTAGCCATGGCTTCCACCTGTGTCAACCCTGTTATCTATGGGTTCCTAAACAATAATTTCAAAAACGAAGTGAAGTTGCTGATACTGAGCTGCCAGCATAATTCATCTAGCTACCAGGGAACAGCTTCTGAAGTCTTCACTGAAGAGACTTCAGGAAGGTTATTATACATGGATGCTAAAAGCAACAGATGGCTCCATAGTCTGACTCCAACATATACACCATAGCTTGCTGCTGTCCAATTTTTGGAAGAACAGTCATTGACTGCAAGGAAAGATAATCAGTATAGATAAGTGAGGAAGATCAAAGGAGATACTATGTTGTATGTATCGATGAGGTGGCACAGCTCTGAAAACAGACTTCACGCAAACATGACATAGGCACAAGAAGTTGCTTTGTTTCTAACTACTTAATAGACATCTATGGTTGCACACGGACAGCAGAGTCATCAATTAAACTGCACACCGTTATCACTGAGGATAGAACCCAGGAATTCCAACTCAAACACTTGAGTTAGTGGAAATTCTCCTCTGTCAGTATTAGTAGGATACTTACATGCTATAGGCTGAGCACTAAGTTTACGAACAGAATTACAAGATGGTTGCCTGCAATAGCAGGGAACTGGACTCAGTGACCAGGAGGTTCCTTCCAGCCCTAGGTCCATTACCAACCCTCTCTCACTTACTATTAGGTAACACTCATCTTCTCAGCTGATGGGGTACACAGTAGTTCATATCCAGTAGATCTGTGACACATCTGTAACTACTCACATACAGATACTGGGGGTGGCAGTTCAACCTACCCATGCAGCATGAGGATACAACCATGAACCTGTCACTTCAAAACCCCCACAGGCTTCTACTGCTTGAGCTTCAAGGAAATCTCTGTTCATGCCAGGGCTTCTCGTGTACCCTCTTTTGGCCAGCTTCTTGATGGCAATATTCCAGAAAACTACACCACATGGCACACTAACCTAGCACAAACCAGAACCATGGTTCACTAACAAGGTGCATCGAGACCTAGCGCCATCTATGGATGACAGACAACAGTTGGAGGTGTTACTCTATTCGTTGCCTCTGTTACTCCTCTCAGAGACTATGCAGATCACTTCCCTTTTCAGATGATGCAAAACCAACAATCTCAGATTTACATGGGAACTTGGTCAGATTGACTTGACTGTCCTTCTCCTAAGCCTCTATGCTACTAAAGGTACAGTCACAAATGCTGGTGCTTTAAGATGTTTGCATCATTGGAGTCTTTGACAGATCTCAGATGGGGGACTGAGGTGAAACTTAGCCAGTGTCACACCCGTTCTTTGTTTAGCATCTCACTCTGCTCACAGGATCTCTCATGTGGAAGGACCAAATGGCTGGGGAGAAAAGCTTCTGATATAGAAATGCCAGCTGTAATGAGCCATGACACTTCCAGAGAAGTGAAGCACATTTTGAAAATAGGCACCAAGACTTCAGTTTTCCTCAAGAAGAGAAAGGACCTTGATGGAAGGAGTGATGCCAAAACTGTGAAAAGTCTATGGAAGAGCAATGAAAATACATGAAGGAGATTGAGTCACACACATTAAATCCAAGCCACATGTAAATCAAGTGGGTTGTCAATTGTGTCATGGAAGCGAGCTTTGTGCTTTCTCATGTCAGTGATATTTTTTACCCTTTGTCTGGGCAACTTACCTGCAAACCATAAGAAACATAATACTCATTCTTCATTAGAAAAGAACAGTACATCATACTTCTGGAGTCTAAGTTATTCTCTTTATCAAGACATTGCTCTGCAGATACTGCTGGGAAACCAAGAACCGGGTACTGACAAGATGAAAGCCAATATTAGGCACTGCTGAAAGTAAAAGGCAAATCAGAAAGGAGACCAATACTTTCATATAAAAGATACTAGGTCAATTTAAAAGACCTATATGGGGTCATGTTTTGTCATGACTTGACATCCTGTGAAATCTCATCCAAGTCAATGGGCTTGCACATGGTGGAAGGTATTCAGTGCAGAGTCCTAGAAATACAATAGCTAGGTAGATACCTCCCTAGACAAAGCGGTAGGTCCGGGCAGAATTTGACCCATGCATGTTTTCCCTCAGACCACAGCATGTGGGACAGATTTTGTGACTGCAGTGTACCTGTAGCCATGTCAGTCCAGGGTATTAGGGAGACAAGGTGGGTGAGGTCATAGCTTTGGTGGGACCAACTTCTGTTGGTGATAGAGACAAGTTCTGGAGCCACAGAACTCTTCTCCAGGTCAGATTTTGTGAAGACAGGAGCTAAACTATCTCATGCTACAAAATAGCAAGATCCATTAATATCCAGTGGGCTAGATCCTCAGGTGATGTAAATGGGAGCAGCCCATTGAGTTCAATGGAGCCAAGTTACGTCAGCTGAGAATCTCACTCATTGACGTCAGTGGAAGTTGAGGATGCTCCTCACCTTACGGGATTAGCCCCCAAATTCTTAACCATGCCTGAACTATCTGTCTGGCGGCAGCTATCCTTTCGATTCCATTCAGAATTCTGCGTGCTGCAGTCAGATGATCTGTGCATGATTTCATTTTGTATCTTTACCTATTGATCTGGCAATCTGTGAAAGACATACATTTCTGCTCCTTCCCGATGAGCTTTCTGCAATATTCTTCTGATGTAAGTTGACATGACAATGAGGGGAATTTGTTTCTTTTGATTAGCGTGTAGAAGATGCCACTTCTGGGCTAGAGGTTGAGTCCACTAGAAGACTTGGTACCCTTATAAACCAAGTGGGCTCTAGGCCACATCCCTAGATCAACCTCGGTACAGTAACTGAAACCAGAATGGTCCTATCAATCAGTGCTGAGAAGCACAAAATATATTCATTCTGACTGATCTCCTTGACTTACCGGAACTTTGCATAAACTGTGTTTTATTCAAGGGCTTAAGTGGGATTTGAGTAGTGGACTGGGCTTCTTCCTAGAGGTGAGTTTCTCCCAATTAGCCTTGAGTAATTCTGCTTCTTTCCTGCACTTGTTAGAATCCTAATATTTAATTAACAGCTGCATGTCAAGCTCTGATCACACATCAGCACAGAAGATATCTGATCTGTAACCGTTTGTAAATAGGTGATCTTGTGCTCACCAGTCTGTTAAAGGGAACACCACAATTAGTCATGGAAGTTTTGCTACCAAGCAGAGTGCATGTACATAAGGCTTGTGTTTGTCACTGATTAGCATGAAAAGCTCCAAGAACATAATGCTAAGTGAAGCCTATTTGACAGAGAACTTATTATATGGCTGTAACTGTGATACATCAGCTCAGCTATTTACATTGTACAGTATCATCAAGTTCAAGCTGTATTCTTAATGGGTGGAGTTAGCTGTTGGGTCTGATTCTCCTTTGCCCTGCACTTTGTTCAATCATTTACACCTGTGAGTGCAAAGCGTATGCAAAGGCTAACAGATTAGAGGGAGTAGCACAAGCCATGCTAACACACACTGGCTTTGTCCCACTCTAGTGGATAGATGAAGCATAGAGGTCTATGAGTCTGCTCTGAGCTAATGGACTTGGACTCAGATTCTCAAATGTATTTAGGCTCCTAGCTTCCTTGGTCCTTTAGCTCAGCCAGTAGCAGGGAATGCTTTTTGCTGCAGATGTCCTGGGTTCAGTTCTCAAAACCACCCTCTTGGGGTGTCATTACAGTAGTGTTTTAACTGACTCTGCACAGGTGTAAATGACTAATGAGGTTCAGGGTAATGGAGCATGGGGCCCTATTATGTTTGCTGAGTATTCTAGTGATGCTTTGGGAAATTATTACCAGCTTTATTACTGTGAGAATGGGGATGACGTGTGTACATGCCTTACTAAGTAACCATGAGCTATTATTGTCACCATTGTCCATCCTGTCCCTTGCCCCATTTGTCATTTTATGGCCCCGCTTATTGTGACACAATGAATATAAATAGTAAGCCCTTCAAGGAAAGGATAATATCTTTACATGTGTCTGAGAGATGCCTGGCACACTTTGGGGACCCCAAAATAACAAATAAAATAATAAGATTGGCTAAATCCCTTGCTCTCTGTGTGCCTCAGTTTGTCCATCTGTAAAAAGAGGATAATACTACTTACTTCATTAGCTTTTTGCTGCAGATGTCCTGGATTCAGTTCTCAAAACCACCCTCTTGGGGTGTCATTACAGTAGTGTTTTAACTGACTCTGCACAGGTGTAAATGACTAATGAGGTTCAGGGTAATGGAGCATGGGGCCCTATTATGTTTGCTGAGTATTCTAGTGATGCTTTGGGAAATTATTACCAGCTTTATTACTGTGAGAATGGGGATGACGTGTGTACATGCCTTACTAAGTAACCATGAGCTATTATTGTCACCATTGTCCATCCTGTCCCTTGCCCCATTTGTCATTTTATGGCCCCGCTTATTGTGACACAATGAATATAAATAGTAAGCCCTTCAAGGAAAGGATAATATCTTTACATGTGTCTGAGAGATGCCTGGCACACTTTGGGGACCCCAAAATAACAAATAAAATAATAAGATTGGCTAAATCCCTTGCTCTCTGTGTGCCTCAGTTTGTCCATCTGTAAAAAGAGGATAATACTACTTACTTCATTAGCTTAATTAGTGACAAACACCTGACTTGAGATCCTTGTATTAGTTAAGGGGGAATGTTATATATGGAAAGTGCCATTCACGTGCAGAGTATTCTGACTGATTCATTATAGCTAACTGCAAACAGTGTGCTTGACGCTGTATGAGACACCTCAGAAGGATGGTCCCTGCACCATCTCTGCAGTCTAGTGTCCCACTGCTAATGCTGGAAAAGTGGGAGTATCAGCTATTCAAAAGGTTTGCACACAGTGGCACTGACACAGATCACAGGCTGCTGGCTTCATCAAGGCCTTAATAGAAAATCAGTGAGGGGAGAAGCTAAGTAAGTTCAGGGGAAGAATACACCCAAAAGTCAGGGTGCTGGAACAGGTGGATGTGCCAGGGGGGAACTCACCAGTGTGCCCCCTCCATCCAAGAGGCAAACGCTATTTGCTGCTGTTGTGGTTTTCCAGCAGTGTGCAGCTTGCGTGGCCCAGGTTCTCTCTCAAGTTCAGTCCCTAGTAACAAGAGTCCAGTCAAAAGATCATCTAAACAAACGGTTCTTTTACTCCTGTTCAGCCTGCCATCTGGGCTCAGTTCTCAGCTCTTTCTGGGCTACCTTTAGGTCCTCCCCTGCCCTGCTACAGAGTACCAACTCCATGGCTGCTTTCCCTGACGTCCCTCTCGCAGTCCATCGCTTGCTGAAGTTCCCTTCTCTTCACCTTACTTGTGGGCCTCACCTGTTCTTCTTTGTTTCTTTAGCTGAGCACTGCCCCACTGCCCTCTGGACACTCTTTATCTTCCCAGATTTTCACTGCTTCCCCTCCCAGGGGACTCTAGCAGCTTCTCCCAGAGGCTTTTCTACAACTCCTGCCTTTGGGCCTCCTTCAGGAGCCCAGCCTACTCCCTGTTAGTTCTTCTCCTTTTACTGAGTGCTCGCAACCCTTTCTATGAGGCCCAGGTGTTCATCAGACTATGACCTGACCCTGCTAGTCCCGCCTCCTCAGGCTGGGAGGCAGCTAATTATGGCACAATGGGCCTGACTCCATTTTCCCTTCAGGGGGCTGGTCACCTTGTGGCCAGGAGGAATAGGCAAAGGTAGCTGTAAGTCGCTTTTCTGACTTTTCAGAACCTGCAGTAGCTCAGGCTCGGTTCAGTCCTCAGTGCAACTTAGAGCAGCCTTAGGGTTGCTACGTTGCATCTAGCTGCTTATGGCTGTTGGGGTCATTCTAGCAGCCAGGGATTGCCACATCTTGAGCACTCACCCCTATTCTGCTACACCAGCCAAGCAGTGTAATCCTCTGGGAGCCTGTGAAACTGGTAGCACAAAGAGGTTTGAAATCTATCCTAGGATGGTCATCTGAACCTCTTTGAGCCTCATGATGTGTCTGTGCTACTTCTTCTGGCTCTGTCTGGATCCTGGGAGCACAGAAATAGCCGTGACCCAAATTTTATTGAATGTTTTGTTTCTGGTTGTGCCTGAAGGGCTGGTGAAATTTTAGCCTGGTCTGTTTATCCCAACTAAGTCACCCATCCCTATTTGAAATACAACAAGGTGCTTCTAAAGGACTGCAGAGCCAAGCTGTCAATGGTTCTTGCTTCTTACAATGACACTGAGGAAGCCAGTGGCAGAGCTGTCTTGCCATGGATAGACCCTTGCAACTGCTGGGTAGCCTCTTGCCTACAGGCACTATGTCATCACTGTAGGCTGGTGGGAGTAATGTCAGAATGGGATCCAATCAGCATCTGCAATGTAATGCCATCTCCAGCGGCACTATGTTCCAGAGTTTGCAATTTCAAGAGGGACCTAGCATGGTCCTTACTGCAGGTAGGTAACTGGCAGAGATGGAAAATGAGGGGCTGTCTGATGGCTTTTAATGCCATGATACACACTTTGGGTTGGAGGAGGAGCAATGGGTTCTATACCAATAGTACATACCTGAATTCAGGGCATGCTAGGTGAGCACAGACCAAAGCAGAGTTGTTAGGATGCTCGTGTGCTCACCCATGCCACTCCCATGACCAGTGTGGTCATATCTGCCTCATCCTTTCCCGAGGCAACCTCCCACTGATATGACTCCCTCTGTCTCTCATCCTGTCTTTCCTCCCCTTGTGCATCCATGCAGGGCCAGACACAATTTCACCCTACACATTTACCATGGACTTATGGGCCCTCACGTTGTATTAGGAGGGACTTGAATGTACAGTTGTGATCATAGGGTGTGGTTGTCCGTTTCACCTGGAGCTCCATATTTCTCTGCTAGCTCCATTTTATGGGGTGGAGAAGTCAAGGATTGCCATGAGTCAGTCGCGCATCTGGGGCCAGCTGCCAAGTAAAGCAGAATGCTGCTGCACTGCTCCTTGGTTGAGATGGAAAGCCCAAATTCCATCAGGGAGGAGAGTCCCTTAGGAATGTGTTTAGACCCAGTAGCCCTGTGGCCACCATTTCCTCTTCACATTCCTGAAAGCGTTGAACAAGGCAGCTGGGTCTAAGGTGAATGTACAAGAGCAAAGCTACTTCCTTTCTGCACTTGCTTTAGTTTGGGGCTCACAGTTTCATCACAGCCCCAAGCGTATCTATAGCAAGGGAATCACGGGCAATTCAGGCCTTGGCCTATCTGTTCCATCTGCCAGGGTGGTGAGTTTGTGACGGACGAGCTGGAACTGAGACCCACCAAACTCATCTCCTCTGGGGCCACCAGATGTTCATTACATGGGAATCCCTGCTGAGCTGGTCTGGATTCCAACTAGTGACCTAGAGGTGAAAAGCTCATTAGCCCAGTCCAGAGGCAGCCAGTCCCAATAAGAGTTAAGGCTGCCTCCTTCGAGAATGAGGCCGCTTTCTGGTAAGGCGAACTTGTTGATTCAAGTTCTGAGCTTACCCAGACAGAAGGGCTTCCATTCTCTGCACATGAGAAATATCTGGAGAACAAAACTGCCCCAAGTACAGTCATCATCTATGAGCAAGGTAAGCTCCCTACACTCACTGGGATTTGGTCTACATCAAGAAGACATATGCTGAAGACCCACCAGAGAGATGATCTAAGACAGAGGTTCTCAAACAGTGGTCTTTGGACCACCAGTGGTCAGTGAGCTCCTTTCAGGTGGTCTGCAGATAGTTCCCTCTAAGGTGTGTGCCTGGGTGGCTGCACATGAGAGAATGAAGGGCCACCAACCTAATTAGTGGAGCCGCGCAGGCGTGGCTCCACTAATTAGGTGCCTGGACCCTGGAGAAGACGCACATGTAAGGTGAAGTGGTGGCCTTGCAGGGGGGAATAGGGGATAGGTGGGAGGGGGCAGTGGGGTAAGAAGAGGGGGTGTGGGGAATTTGGGATGTGCAGGGCTGCAGCGGCCAGAGAATGAGGCGACTTTCCCCAGCTCCAGGGCTGTGGCTGCTGGGGAGAAATGACCCTTCTTCCCAACCTCAGCTCAGGGGCAGCCATGGCAGGGGAGACCCCCCCTCCTTCCCAGCCCCAGCTTGGGGGCTGCCATGGCAGGGGGAAGAGGGCACATCCATTGCATTAGAAAGGTAAGACTACAGATATTAAAATATGAGTTATGCGCTTTTATTTGTAGAACAAAAATGTTAATTATTATTAAGGTTTTTTTATATAGCACTTTTATCCAAAGCGCTTTACAATAGTTAGTTAATGGTATAAACAATATTTGGAAAGATCATTAAGTGGTCCACCGAGACCCTCAGCAATTTTCAAGTGGTCCATGAAAAAAAAAAATTTGAGAACCACTGATCTAAGAGGCCTCTTCTATCCCCAGGACTGCTATGAAATATCTTCTCACATGTTCTGCAGTGATGTCCCTTCCCCAGAGCTTTCCAGTTCATGTAGTATTGGCCTGATTTTCAAAAGTGTCAAGCACCTGCAGCTTCCATGGACTTCAGTGGAAGCTGTTGCTCACCCCCTTTGAAAATCTGGTCCTAGATCTTTGTAAACCAACATCCATGTAACTTTTATTACTTTCCCCGCCGCTCTATCATAGTTTGTTTTCTAAAGGTGGTGGTTTGAATACCCTAATTCATAAAGAGGATAAGGTTGAGATTTGCACGTTGGTATGTTATGTTTTTCTGCTAGGCAATACCCACTAGGTCTATGAATCATAACTGTTTTGCTGTGTTCCTAATAGTCAGCAATCATGCAGTCCAGTCACAGTGCAGAGATTATTTGGTGGTTGCCTGGAATGGAACTAACCCTCAGTGTTTTCTGCTGGACTAAAATCGATAAAACTCTACAGGCCAATCTGAATGTTTACAAAAGTTGTCCAGCTGAATGATTTATATTATTAGCCACATACAATAGGAAATGTGTGGTTCCCTGACTATAACAACACAGGATAATAGTCTTAGTAACAACAAGTAAGCCACAGGATATATACACATGTGTAGTCCTACACACGTACTGTACTTATATGCAAAAAGTAGTGTGTTAAGTCACTTAAGCAGAAGTGTAGAAATAATAATAATATGAATGCAGATCTTTTGCATATGATTATGAATAAAGATCTGCTATCTTGTACTGGGCTAGATGGACCTTTGGTCTGACTCAGTGTATCCGTTCTCAGGTTCTTATGTACATTCATAGCCTGTTTCTACTAGGTTCAAGATTAAATGTCTGGCAGCAGACACACATCCTTCGTTATGTGAAAGCAAATGGAATGCAAAACTCTAAAGTTTAATATTTGAAAATCAGAATAATCTCTTGCAGCTTGAATTCCAGGTAAACGTCTCTGTATCCTTAGAATACACCAGCTTTAGTTCAAGTCTAATTAACTCCCTTGGCCAGAACATGGTGATAAGAAGCCTTCCTGCCAACTAGAGCTGAGTTAATGGTGTCCACAATCATTCATGACCATTTGTGTTGGTTACACTTTCTAATACAGTAGTTGTAATGACAGTGTAATTACACTGTTTATGATTTTTTTACAGCAATTACCATTAATTAATGTACCTGGAAGGTTAACTACATTCTTTCAGGTAACTGCAGAGAAAATTAACATACTGGGATTTTTTAATTCTGGACTTTGGTGTCCAAATCAGTACACTTTAAAAGGAGGCACTGGTTAAAATTCACTGGTCTGTGCTAGATGATCCCGATGGTCCCTTCTGGTCTTAAAATGTATAGATTTACGAAAATCTCTTGTTCCAAACTGAATCTTTCTTTCTTTTTTAGTAAACACAGAAATAGGTCCATACCTTGCAAGAAATCCCCAGGTGTATTTACACTCAAATACTGGGTCAAGTTCAGGTTTCAGTTACATGGAGGAAATCCAGAGTAACTCCAAAAAGTCAGTGGAACTACTGCAACGTCCTGGCACTGTAAAGAGAGCATTTGACCTGCAGTAGCAACCACTGCAGAGATCTAGCAAGAATATGTGTAAAGTGATCATGACCATTTATTAGAACAATATGGCTGAGACTGCCTAAGGGATTCAGAGCTGCCTAAGGGATTTGGATACTCATTTCCCTTTAAATCTCAGCCTACATCAAATTCCACATTAGACAGACAGCTAGACTGTTGCAATTATAAAAAAAGGTGTTGTCACATAATAAGTAAAAATTCCACAATGTTAATGTCTCATAAATCCCATCATGGCACAGACACCAGATATGTCAGAATGAGTACACATGTCCTATGAAGTACAACAATATCACTCCAGACAACATAAATTAATCTTCTGGATTCTTCTGGTTTATTAAGGTTGCAACTGGCAAATCTACTTCCTCTTTCTCAGGGATCCCCAATGGGCCATGGTATTACTGAGATGGTTTAGGGGCAACTTGATTACAGTCTGGGAAAAAATATTTAATAATGGGCTCTTCAGTCTAGTAGAGAAAGGTCTAACAAGAGCCAATGGCTGGAAGTTGAAGCTAGAAAAATTCAGAAAGGAAATAAGACCTACATTTTTAGTGGTGAGTGTAAATAACCACTCGAACAATTTACCAAGGGTTTGCTGGATTCTCTATCATTGACAATTTTAAAATCAAGACTGGATGTTTTCCTACAAGGTCTGCTCTACGAATTATTGTGCGGCAGTTCTCTGGCCCGCGTTAAACAGGAGAGGTCAGATTAGATGTTCGAATTAGCCCTAAGGCCTTTGAATCTATGCATCTAGGAGATGATTGTGTCCTCTATGCAAATGCCTGTATGGAAAGCTTTGCATTAACGTAATTGTGTTCTATATCTGAGTGAGTGACTGCTGCTGGCCAGACAGAGGATTACTAGCAATAGAGCTCACCTATGAGTATTCCCTTGTGCTCTGGAGGGAACCCACCATGAGCAGAATCAGAAGGCAGGTGCTTTGCCACTGTAATAAATAAATAATAATTATTAATAATAAATAATTAATAGTAATAAGCACCATGTCCAGAAGTAAGGCCCTCATTCTGCAGATGCTTAATTCTATGCACTGTGAGTAGGTCCATTGATTTCAATGTCTTTACAGGATCGGGCCCGCAGTGTTTCCTGGATTGAGTCCCTAGATGGCAAGCTTGTCTGGCAGAACATTATTCACTTCTATAGTTTTCTATAAATTACAAGTGGAACAACAACAATAAATAGGTTACTCTTATTATTACAAATCTAGCCAAGTTTTGAGTTTCTCTCACTATTTGGCCCAATAAATAGTATTTTAGAAATATTTATGTTTTTTATTTTGACTGTCCCCCAGGGATAAGTAGTAAGGAAGAAACAAAGTCCATCATTCAGCGAAAAGGTTGGACAGACTCAATCAAGTGTTCCCTAGAAAATAATGATGTGACACACAAACAACCTACCTCAATTTCAGCCAACCGACTGTACTGTAGTTTGTATGTTTAAAATGGTAAACATTTGCTTTCACTGGAAACAAAATCACAAAGACATTGGGAGACATTTATAATATTGTAGGATAAAAGGGATCTAAATGCATCATGTGCCTGGATTTTAAGTAAATGGTATGGTTTGGCGCACTGTAGCACAGCTAATCCGCATTCCCTTTACTACAATAAGATGGAATTTGCTTTTTGATTATTGCTATCTTAAGTAAATATCCATTTTACAAACACAAGTCATTACAAAAGCAATAGTTGAAAAAAAAAGTCACATTTGGTTACAGTTTTCTTTAGGATTAGTTAAGTGTAAGACACCGATTTAAGATCCTGTAAAAGACTCTCCTGTATCCAGGAGATTACACGGGTGCTTATTAGCTTTTAAGACCTGGAAACGAATTGATGCGGTTGCTATGATTCTGCCATCAGCTGGGCTGGCTGTGTTTGTGTTGATCTCAATAGTCTATTATTGCTAATAGGGAATGGAAATTTGCGCTGGCCTGGTTACCTCGAATATCCTTGTGACAAATCCCCATTTAACACTGAGAATAAAAAGGTGAAAGACTGCAAGTCATCTACACCGTAGGCTGCAATTCCCACCATCTCTTGCAGACAAAAGGATGCCAACAATGAAAAAGGTGAAGAACATTTATTTTTGCAGCTAAATAAATACCACAAATATTGCTACCAATACTTATTAATAAATATCAATAAATCCAAGAAATAATAGCAAATAATAAATAATAATATTCACTCTTCATAGACCATTTTTAATCCGTAGATATTATCTTGGTTTTAAAAGTGGAGAGCTATTATCTCCATTTTACAGATGGGGAAACTGAGGAACAAGAAGGCCAGGTCAAAGCTGCATAATCAAATTCAGGTGTCTGTTTTTCTGTGTTAGTCTCTACAGGGATGCACCTCTGCAGTCAGTTCTGTTTCACTGTCAGTCAAGAGGGACCCTTTGGATAACATTCTGGGGTGCATGGTCAGCTAGGGCACTGAGACCCAGCATGACTGGATTCTGTTCCCAGCTGTCACTGTGCCCTTGGTCAGTCCCTCAGGCCCAGATCCTTGTTGTTGCTCTGTGCAGTGCTGCAATGCCTAACCCCTCTGACCCCTCAGCCCCAAGCGAGGCGCCCCATACAATGCATAAAGAGTTAGGTGCCTAAGGAAGGGATCCCCAGAAGCCAGCAAATTGAGTGGGGAGCCACTGAAACAAGCCAAGAATGAAAAGCTGAGGAGAGGCACTTAGGTGCCTAAGTGGCTCACCTGGTTTGCCTGGCTGATGGGTCAGAGGGAAGTCACCTCAGCAGTGAGGAGTTTGGGTCCTAAGTGGCTGACCTGGCTTATGCAGTCCACGTCCTAGCAGCTGAAACAGTCTCTGTCTATCTCCTGCTTGCATTTGAGACCTCTCATGTTCACCTTACTTTTCCTTGTGCCCCCAGCTCTCCTTTGTGCAAGTGTTGTGCAGTTTCCTGGTGCCCCCATGCTTCCTGGTGACCAGCATCTGGCCCTCCTGCTGCAGGATCTGACGGGTACCAAACCCTAGGCCTGCCCAAAGCACACTTACAGGATAGGGCACCATTGGGGAGCTAGGCATTCCCCTGCCACATTTACAATTCTTGCGTCAGGGTCTCTTGGGCTTGCCCTGGAGCAAGGGCTCTGAGTAGCTCATTAGCTATAGGGTAGCATAGCTTGCTTTGAAAATTCTGACTGGTGAAAGCTTATTACACATCTACACTGCAATAAAAGACCCACAGCATGGCCGTGGCTGGCCTGGGGCAGCTGATTCAGGCTTACTGGGCTCAAGCTGCAGGACTATGAAATTGCAGGGTAGATGTTCAGGCTTGATCTGGAACCTGGGGTTTGAGACTTCACAAGAGGAGTGGGTTTCAGAGGCTGAGATCCAGCCTGAGCCCAAACATCCACACTGCAATTGTTAACCCCGTGAGGTTGAGTCAATTGATCTTGGCTTTGAGACATTGTGCCACAGGTTTTCTATTGCAGTGTAGACATACCCCAAGTACAGAGTTAGGCAGTAGCTTAGTGCTGGCTTTGAAAATATCAGGGGAGCCTAAACAGTGGACTTAGGTGCCTAAGGAGCCAGATAGGCACCTAAATACCTTTAAGGCTCTAAACCTTCACATCTCTCCATTTTAGTTTCCCCAGTTGTATAACCGGTACTGGAAAGAGGAGACAATTAATTGAATGCACATTTTGGGTTTTCAAATCAATGACCTGTTTGGAATGAACCTTATTATGCTAGCTCTTGCCTCCTCATGGCATTGCAAAGTGAAAATGCTTCAGCTTCAATAATTCCCAGACACTGATTCTCCCTAGCCACTTTAAAGATCGGACAATCCTTCATTTCTCTGTTGCTTGCTCTACTCTCTCAAAATAAAACCAGACAAGGACCATCTTGAAATTAAAAGAAAAAATACCAAACACCTTCCCCCTCCCCATACACGCTCTACTGAATAACTCCAAGCTGGACAAAACGCTAAGGAACAGCATGACAATGTCTTGTGTATCTTAGCAACTGGAAACTGTCCTGTTGGCTAAAAACCCATCCCACTTAGAGCAGGTAAAGAAAGTTGCAAAAATGTCACTGATCTTTTTCACCCTTCACTTCTCATTCATCAAAATTTCAAAAGATTTGCAAATTTCTGGCCAGTTGAATTCCCATCCAAGGTGCATTCTGATGCTAGATGGACCTTTCCCCTGCCTCTTGTTCCCTCTGTGTTTCAGGTGTGCGCTCTGCTCTTTGGACCAGCTGTCTCACCCACTTCACACCACAGAGCAAGGCACTGAGAGCCCAGATCTTTGGCTGGTGTCAGCCTGTTTAGCTCCTGTGGAGTCAACGGAGGTCTGATACTAGCATTTTCCTTGTGGGGTGGAGTCTTGGCCATATGTCGCCCTTGAGTCTGTGGTGCAGATTCTCTTGTGGAGTGGTCTCTTCTCCTGCCCCAATGAAATAGATCTCCCTCTCCACTGCATGGGCTCCTGCTAAGCGCATGTGCAGACCCCCAGCACTGATGCCGGATTCACTGACTAGTCAGTTCATCTGCTCATGATCTCCACCTCCACTCCAGCACCTACCACAGCATCAGGACTCAAAGGGGAATGGAGGAGCTGGAAAGAAAAGGACTGATCCAAAGTCCACTGAAATCAATGCAAAGACTCCCATTGATGTCAATGGGCTTTGGATCAGAGATGTTCAGAGCAGAGCTGTGCAGGGAATGGGGATGGAAGATCAGTAGGCACAATGCTGGGTCAAGGGGTAATGCCCCATGGGAGCTGCGGCAGGGATAGAGTGGGGAGCAAGAGCACTTGCTCCATGGCTAACAAGATGCAGCAAGCTGCCTGCCCTGCCTCATCCTTTCCTTCCTGCCCAGTGCTTGCTGTAACTTTCTCAGCCTGGTCAGCTGCCTAGGACTACAGGCTGAGTAGCTCTTTCAGGAAGATTCCCAGAGTCTCACAGCAAGGCAGAGAAGTCTCAGGGGAAGATTGTTGCTGTCCAAAGGCCTGGTACCCAAGTGACCTAGGACACACAGTTTGGGGTCTGTGGCTCAGTAATGTTCAGAAGAGAGACCAGGGCCAAACCGACAGCCCCAATCCAAACTTGGGCACAGTGCAGATCTGGATTCCAGTGTTGCAGATGGAAGCCATGGAAGGATGCTACTGATCTTTCCAATAATTCCACCCCCACCTTCCTGCCCCCTGGGTAATCCCATATCCCCCTGGTTGGAATCACCTTGACTGGAGACTGCTGCAGGCTCTACACTGGCTCTCAGTAGACTCTCCTCTTTTCAGCAAATTCAGAGTTCACACCCCTATGAATTCTTCTTATTTCAATTACTTTAGTGCCTAGAGACCCCTCTTCGGAATCAGGCCACCATTATACTAGGTGTTGTACAGTGATAGAATGAAAAGATGGTTCCACCCCCAAGAGAGTTTAAATATTTTAATCCCATCTGATTTCCGAGTTGGTTTGAGCCAGCCCTCCTGGGATCTCCCTTCTTTCAAAACCCTGAAGATCCAGGAACCATGGTTCTTCCTCCTCCCTCCACCCCCAATCCATGAGAGCAAGTGGGGTTCATGACCTTGAAATACAGTGGGTACTAGACTGTAAGTTTTTCCCAGTCATTCACTACTATCCATCTACACAATGGAGAGGCAGTGTGATCTAGTGGATAGGGCACTGCATGGAACTTGGCAGGAGGAGCACAGGTTGCAGGAGGGAAGGCTTTGGAAATGGGACCAGAAGGCCAGTCCGTGTGCACATGGCTGGAATGCCAACTGCAGTTGCAGCATCTCTGTAAATAGTTCTCCTCATACAGCCACAGTTTAATTTGACAAGCATGGAGTCATTTCACATTCTCCCCCAGCATACAGGATATAAAACACTACATTGGCGGTCTGAAGACATGGGTTCCATGCCTCTGACTTACTTGCTGTGTGACCTTGAGCAAAACACTTAGTTGTGCCTCACTTTCCTTTCCCTCTTTGCATCTGTCTTGCCTATGCAGATTGTAAACTCATCTGGGCAGTTGCTGTCCCTTCCTCTGCGAGGAAGACGGTGAGGGGGAAAAAAAAGACACAAAATCTTCAGCATATAGGGTCAGACCCTCAGTCAGCATCAAGCAACATTATAGCATTGAAGCCAATGGGACTATGCTAATTTACACCAGTTGAGGATCTGAGCCATGCTTGTTATGTCTCTGCACAAACAAAAGGGAAGGATGTAGAAAGCCCAGAGAGACACACTGTGAATGGGAGCCAACAGGGAGCTATAGAAATGTTAGCCCACGGTTTATATTTAGCTTTATTCTTAGCCCTGCAATTTCCCCCTCATTACTCATTAAAACCTGCCAGAAGCACAAACACAGTACAAAAAAACAACAGCGTTGAGTGACTTGAGCCTGCCTGGGATCTCTGGCAGCATGGAGGGCAGTGGAGCTGTAGAAGAATAGAACTGGAAAGGAAAGCATGTCCGCCTGCGAAGGCCTGGGACACTAATGCCTGAATTAGCTGCACGTTTTGTCCCATCGAGAGAGATCTGAGTGAAAAATACAAGGGAGAAGACATGGCGTGTGCCCATCATTCTGCAGCCCTGGCCTCAAAGTGCACCCCTGATACCAATAGTAAATAATAAGGAGGGTAAGAGAGAAGACGTGTTGGGGGAAAAGGAGGAAAAGATGACAAAATGAATGTCCATGTGGCTAGAGGGCCAGGCCCCCAGCTGGTGTGAATTGGCATAGCATCATTGACTTCAATGGAGCTACATGGAGTTGCTCCGGTTGAAGATCTGACCCGGATGGTTTAAATCAATGGAGACGGGCATCCATCTGGCCATCCATTTGCAGGGGACTGTCCGACCTGCTCTAAATGCAGCCCACACACCCTGATCTTTAAAGTCTAACAGATTTATTTGGGCATAAGCTTTCATGCATAAAAAACCCACTTCTTCAGATGCATGGCATGAAAATTACAGATTCAGCATAAATATACTGGCACATGAAGAGAAGGGAGCTACCTTACAAGTGGAGAACCAGGGTTGACAAGGCCAATTCAGGCAAGGTGGATGTGGTCCACTCCCAATAACTGATGAGGGAGAGGGAAAACTGCTTTTGCAGTGAGCCAGCCACAAGCCCAAATTAATGATGTTAAGCTTGCAAATGAATTGTAGCTCTGCAGCTTCTCTTTGAAATTTGTTTCTGAAGTTTGTTTGTTGAAGAATAGCTACTTTTAAATCTGTTATAGAATGTCCAGGGAGATTGAAGTGTTCTCCTACTGGCTTTTGTATGTTACCATTCCTGATGTCTGATTTGTGTCCATTTATTCTTTCACGTAGAAACTGTCCAGTTTGGCCAATGTACATAGCAGAGGGGCATGGCTGACACATGATGGCATATATCACATTAGTAGATGTGCAGGTGAATGAACCCCTGATGGGTGTGGCTGATGTGGTTGGGTCCTATAATGGTGTCCCTTTAATAGATATGGGGACAGAGTAGGCACCAGGGTTTGTTACAGGGATTGGTTTCTGGGGTAGTGTTTATGTTGTATGGTGTGCGGTTGCTGGTGAGTATTTGCTTCAGGTTAGGGGCCTATCTATAAGCGAGAACTGGCCTGTCTCCCATGGTCTGTGAGAGTGAGGGATCATTTTCCAGGATAGGTTGTAGATTGTTGATGATGTGCTGGAAAGGTTTTAGCTTGGGGCTGTATGTGATGGCCAGTGGTGTTCTGTTATTTTCCTTGTGGGCCCTGTCCTGTAGTAGGTGACTTCTGGGTACCTGTCTCGCTCTATCAATCTGTTTCATCACTTCCTCAGGTCGGTGTTGTAGTTTTAAGAATCCTTGATAAAGGTCTTGTAGGTGTTTGTCTCTGTCTGAGGGATTAGAGCAAATGTAGTTGTATTTTAGGGCTTGGCTGTTGACAATGGATTATGTGATGTGTCCCGGAAGGAAGCTGGAGGCATGTAGTTAAGTATAGCGGTCAGTAGGTTTCTGGTACAGGGTAGTGTTTATGTGACCATCACTTATTTGCATTGTAGTGTCCAGGAAGTGGCTCTCTTGCATGGAATTCTTCAAGGGCCTCAAATTCTTCAAGGGTTTTTTACCCATGAAATCTTATGCCCAAATAAATCTATTAGTCTTTAAGGTCCCACTGGACTCCTTGTTGTTTTTGTGGATACAGGCTAACACGGCTACCCCTCTGATACCCTGGGCTTACTTCACAAAAGGACTCAGTGCCTGCCACTTTAGGAACCTAAATCCCAGAATCAGGCCCTGCTGGGATTCAGCCACTGCCAAACCCTGTAGATGCCTGACGTCCCTTAGTGCCATGTTTCTGCCTCTGTGCACATGCACTGCAGCCCCACTAGAAGCGTCCAGACTCCAAAGCCTCAGAGCAATTCCTGAACTAGAGGAAGATAAGCATTCCTCTGCCTAGCTCACCTGATCCAGTAAGCCTGCTCAGAGCTCACCTCCTGGACCAGGCCTTGTAGACAAACTCAAACATAACATGGTGGTGGAGATGATTTCTAGCCCCGTGGTGAGGGTAATCACATGGGATGGGATGTGATGTGGCCCATCCTCATTCTCTCCTGTTAGAGCTGTTTTCACTGTGGATAAGCAACTTGAAGTGTCATTGGAGCAGGGGCCTATACCCCAGGTCTCCCACCTCTCAACAAGTGCTCTAACCACCAGCCACAGAGTCAGTCTCACACTTGCTTTCTCGACAGCTCTCTCCAGCCCAGTGATTCTTTCATTATTGATCCTGTATGGGATCCACAGTTGTGGGCTGTTTATTAGCAAAGAAATGGGATGTGAGGTGGGAGGGGTTTCACCCAGGAATCCTAACTAGCCCCCTCCTCCCAGTTGCCAGAGATACTTCTCACCACCCCCACGAAGCATCCATGTGTGCTCCCCTGACCCTCTTCCAAACTGCCAGTCCTAATGATGGAAGAAAATGAAAATGACCAGCAGTGGCAATGGGTAATCAAGGGGAACCCTTTTAGTGACCCTGAATGACGCTGGCTTGACAGTCCTGGAGACAGGATGCTTTTGTTTACTGGTCTGTGGTATTCCTCTGGCCCTCATTATTACCATATTAGCTCAACACCTCCAATCTCTAAGGTAGTTCTCTTTCCAACACCATCACCTTTTTCCACCCTTAGGAGTGGCTGGGAGGTGCTATTGTCTCCAAAGTACAGATGGGAAACTGAGGCACAGAGGTGATAACCCAAGAAGCCTGTAGCAGATTGGAGACTTGAACTCCAGTCCTAGGCTAGTGCTTTAACTACTTGAACCAGCCGGCCTCTACCTTACCCACAGACTGGTGCCTGCCAGTTTACAAACCAGAATTCAGCCTAGACACCAGGAGTGCGAGGATTACAAAGACAAGGCGGCAGTACAAGGTGACATTAATGAGCTCATGCAGTGACACAATTAGCCCAGGTGCATTTCTCGGGGAGTCATCTGATTTTGTAATTAACTTAGTTGGAGTTAGTTCACATCTTGTAGGCTTTGTAGCAGTAATGAGCCATCCAGTCCCCAAACAATGCATTCCTGTGCAATGCTTGCTGGTTATATTTCCAGTATGATTATTCCTATTCTGTTAACTACTAGACCTCCTTTACCTAACCGGGAAAGGCAGAGTTTTACATGCACTGTCTAGATCCATAGGAACAGTACTTAAGAAGTACTATTGAATAGCAATAATTGGCTGCATCTTTTAATTAAAAACAGGGTGCAGTTATTTTTGCTATTAATGGGCCATATTCTGACCTCAGCTCCACCAGTGTGAATCAATGCAAGGAAGTTGATAGAGTTACACTGGTGTAAATGAGATCAGATTCTTGCTCAAGTGAAGTATTACTGATTCACTTTACTGGCTAAGGGCCAGTGGTGTAAATCAGTGAACCTACACTGATTTCAATGGAACTACACTGATTTACATCAGCTGAAGTTTTGTCCCCAATTCAGACTCGTTGGCTCCAAATCTCTCAAAGATCTTTGAAATTCCAACCTGAATGGTAGCTCTGGTGCTGGTCAAAATATGGCATGTGCTGGGTAATAACATGGACTCCATGTTTCTAAAACTAATCTGACCCTTTATTAAGAGAACTACTTAACGAAGGTGCTGCAACTGCAGCTAATGTTCCAGCCATATGCACACAGACTGGCTTTCTGGTTCCTCCTCCAAACTCTGCCCTCTTGCCACCTGTGCTTCTCCCTCCTAGTTCCATGCAGGTTGTTCCAGCTATTGTTACCCATTTGGATTGTGTTAGCTCACTGGATCATACGGGCCATGATTCAGCAAGGTATTTAAGCATGTTCCTAACTTAAAGAATGTGAATAGTCCCATTGAAGTCAGTGCTTAAAGTTAGGCACATATTGAAGTACCTTGTTGAACTGAGACTAAGTGATAACATTTCATACTTTTTCATAGTGTCAAAAACAATACTAGTTAGATGGCTGCAGCTGAAGTGCCTAGCAAATAGAGATAATGGGATAAACAAAATGATTTGGAGAGAGATTTTTCAAAGGCACAATGAGAGATTGGTGCCCAACTCCCACTGGCTTTCAGTGAGAAAGGGCCATCTAACTGCCCTCTGTGCCTTTGAAATCTCCCCCTTTATGTCTTCATTCTCACCTGCAATTTTGTTCCTGAGCCTCATGAATATTTTTGTGGTTGAAACATGACTGTGTTTACAACTGTCATTTATATTGTTAGTGGAGACTTTTTCTCTTGGACTTAATATGAAGAATGGGCTGGATTCACCAGTTTTACCCTGGCAGAACTCCACTGAAATCAATACGTACAGATCAGGTGGCACTTGGCATATGAGCAGGTACACGAGGGGGAATGGATACAAATTTGTCCTGTGACTTCTTGGTGTGCACTGAACCCTGAATGGCCCGGGGCTGATTCTGGCAGGAGCTTGGGTGAACCTTTCCTCGGCCAGGACTTGATTTCCCCACTCCCCCATGTTAATAGTTTTAAAAAGCAGATTTTTTTCTAAGCTGTTCTGATTAAACAGCGCTATATAATTAGTTAACTCAGGTTCCTTGGGAAATGTCCCACTTAAATGACTATCCTGAGAAAACACATCCTCATTAAACAGAGGATGCTATAATTATAATAATAGCTTGTAATAAATACTTGCCCACTGTGTTTTTCAGCTAAAAACATTTTGAAACTTTAATTACAGGAATCACTGTACTCGTCACTGACATGCAGCCAACTCTGGGGTGACACACTGCAGCTGTTTAACAGAGCTCAGCAAAGCTGCACAAAAGTTTAGGGCAGGAACTGAAGAATATTGTATCCTACTGAAAATGCAGGGGGGATTATAGATAGGCAGAATGTAACCGCCCGGGTTGAAATTTGGACCAAACACAAGGACTAGTAAATCTAATTTGGGGGGAGCAGGGAATGATGTGGAATCTTTAATTGTTACAAATGGATAAGACCTCTCCAAAAAGAAGGCACCCACAGCAGCCTCTGAATCAATCCTCTTGCATTGATGCAACACTAAATGGTGGAAAAGCACCCGCTGCTGAATTCCCTTAGAATCCTTTTAGAGGTTTCCCATCCCACTACTAGCACAGGCAGCTTCTGCTCAGCAGGTTATAAAAGCCTCATAGCACCAGGTGGTATAAGGGTACATATACATGGCTTGCAATAGCTTTAATGTCACAGCTGGCCAGTCCTTCTTTCCAACAAGCTATAGACCTGAGGTCCCGCTCCCTTGTCGTCATTTTTTTGCCAGCTGTGTGTCTGGCAATCTGGTCATATTCCAGCTCAGCTAATCATGGAGCACTGACCTCAATTCCTCCATGGAGTGTCAGTGGGATTGGAGAGTGTTCTTTTTAACCTTCCCTCCTAAACTGTTGGGGAGATTTTAAACAGCTGCTACTGTCCATGAGGAGCTGGGGGGACAATTCAGAACAAGAAAATAAAGCTGGTGAAACTAGCCTTGTTTTCTGTTAACGAATCCTCTGCAAAGAGTTCACACTAAGCTCATGTTTCTTACTCATGAGGACTTGAATGAACTATGGAAGTATTTGTCATCAGGGCCTTTTATAAAACTATTAATGAACAGAAAAGTTAGCAAAGTTCACCTCAGTTTTCCCAAGCAATAACTCCATGAGCTCTACACATCTCTATCCAAGATCTGTAGTATCCTAGTACCTCAAACTTCTATCGTATTTATCCTTCAACATCCAGTGAAGCAGAGCAGTGCTAGTATCTCTGTTTTACAGGTGGAGAACTGAAGCACAGAGAGCCTAAGGCACAGATCTTCCGAATTGTTTTAGGTGCTTAACTCCCATTGAATTCAGTGACAGTTCAGAATTTACGTATCTGGGCCTAAATATCTCATCTACATTCATACAGGAATCTGGGGCACATCAGGGGCCTGAACTTAGGCCTCTACACCACCAACCCAACCACTGGATCATACTTTCTTCATTGTAAGCTGGTATTCACTGACTGGAGAGTAGCCCTCCAGCTGTGGCTATTGTTCACTAACCCCTACTGTTGCTTTCCCACATGGCTTGCTTTATTCGCACACCCATGGGATTCCTTCAGATGTGGGAATGCACAGATCCTGCCTTAGTTTACACTACTCATGACCCTTCTAACTTTTTTTAGTCCCTGCAGGAAGCCCTACCATTTAAAATGTCATTCAGTTGAACAGATTTGGAAGCTGTCAGTCCCAGGAAACCGGTCAATGGAAATGGCACTCGTACAGAACACAGATAAAAGTTATGAACCTTTAGCATATTGGAAAAAACAGGGCAGATCCAGTGAGCAGGCTTTGCATAGCAGATGAGCTCTACGGTATGTTGTCATTTGGTTAAGACTGAGAGCTGAAAGATCTGTGTGACATTCCCAGCCCTACCACTTTTAATCCTGTCCTTTAATCCTCTGTGCTTCAGTTCCTCCATTTGTATCATGTGGGTGATAAAATCAGCCCCTTCCCAGAGGTGCACAGACAACCAAGTTTTCAGAAGCATGCACTGACTGGGGGCGCCTTTGTGATCACGTTCCCTGCATGAGAAACCTCAGACCTGGTTTTCAGCAGTGCAGAGCAGCAGCAGCAGGAATCTTTTTCCATTCACAGAAACCATGGGAAATTTACTTGCTCAAAGAAAATACACCATCAGGCAGAGAGACCAGGCCATCATGTTTCCAGACCAACAGGTGAACGTCTCTAAAAGAAATAAGTTGCTGCAAATAAGGGGGTTAGAATTACTCAGGAATCCTGGGTTCTGGCTTGGTTTCCCATGATGAAAGAGAGAAAGCAGCAACCGATTATGCCAGTCCCACTCCTGTGGCTCCAGACCTTTCCTACTTTCAAAGATAGCTTCCCTGGAGCCTAAATTCTCTCTCTGCAGCAACTAAGTCAGAGGAGAAATCTTCAGGGATCTTCCTCAGCAATAATCACTCACGAGGGTCTCATTGCCTCATATGGGAACAATATCTGCGCTTTGTTATCCCATTCCCTACACTCCAACCTCAGAGCTGATGATTCTATGGCCACGTCTTACCACTGAGCCACTTCCTCATTTATGATGTTTGTGTCTTAAAAGTAGTAACAGTGTGTCATACTTATGTAGCAACTTCATAGAGGATCACCAGGTGTGTTGCAAATGTTAATGATGCCACACAACAGCCCTAGGAGCAAGGCCAAGACTATTATGGGGAAGCAGGACTGACCCCTGTAGGGAAGCTTGGAGTAGCATTTTCATTTGAAACTCTGGGCAAGTCACTTAGTCTCTTTGTGCCTCAGTTTCCCATCTATGCTGCCCTACCTCACAGGGGTGCTGTGAGGCTAAATACATTAAGACTGTGAAGACCTTTGAGATCTACCACTGAAAAACTCTATATACAAATCTAGGCATTATTATTTCAGTCACTCATAATTTTCCTAATCTTGGGTGCTGAAATTTTGTGGTGGTAGAGCCAGATCCATAGCCGGGGCAAATCAGCAGAGCTCCCCTGTAGTCAGTTAAATACTCCTCATCTGGCCTCAGCAGAGCCACCCTGATTCATAACAGTTGAAGATTTAGCCCTTAGGGCCTGTCTTCATTATAAAGTTGCTGGCACCGGGCAGTGTGGATGCAAGCTAGCACCACTCGAGTGCTGCTGGTCCTCTGCTGCCTTCCCACAATCTTCCCCCACTATGTGCCCTGCAAGGACAGGCAAGTTCTCCCACTATTCCCTGGGAAAGCAGTCAGAGCCACTCAGCCTGCTGCAGTGCAAAGACCAATGGGCTGTGTCCACAGAAATTGTAATGCCAGATGTGAGTGAGTGAGTGAGTGAAGTGTTAGTCTAGACACAGCAGCTCAAGGGTTATTTTGCAGTGGATCTGTCTACACTGCACAATAAGCCTGGGCTCTGACTCAGTTTTGAACCCTAGCCCATACTCCATTCTGCCTACACACAAATTAGTCTGACTCAGGTCAGCAAGCCTTCAGGATCCAGGTCCACGGACCCTGTTAGTGGGGTGGGTCAGAGCCCAAGTCTTGCTTAGACTCAGGTCCAAGCCCTGTCATTTTGCAGGGTGGACACAGCTCAAGCCACAGACTCTAGTCAGAAGGTCTGAGCAGTGCAGTCTGAGCGCGTTAGCACAGCTGTGAGACCCAAAATGGCTGGTTTGCAATACAGTGTGGCTGCTCAAGCATGGGCTTGGAACCAGTGAGGCCAGGAGCCTGGGTCCCACAGACCCGGTTTACAGTGCCCAGTGTGACTGCTCTCACTTGAGCTAGGCTAACTTCAGAGGAGTAACTGGAGCGTCAATACCTTGAGTGTGTCTTCCCATGCTTTTTATATCACTGAGCAAAATAAGGCCCCGATCCCTGACATGCCTTGACACTAATAATTAATAAGAGCTAACTCTACATAATGTGGAGAGCAGTGACGGTCACATGGGCTGCACACAGCTTCTCTCTCCCCTTCTGCTGCAGAGTTTAGGAGGGGTCCACAAGAGAGGGCCATCTTAGTCTACCTTACCCTGACCCAATGTTTAGTCTGTCCAGGTGGGGTTACTGTTAGGAAAAGGAAGAGAGATGGGGAGTGGGGGAAAAGGGTGTGTTTGTGAACCTGAGCCCGAGATTGTGAGCTTGAGCTGACGTTCATTCATGAACATGAACCCTGAATCCAGACTTATTTAATGGATTTGCAAAATCCCACATAACATACCCTCAAGTCACATGTTCAGAAAACATAGGGGGCTGGCGGCCAGCTAACCCGGGCTGTGTCAATGCAGCAGGGGAAGCAAATTCCAGGTCTGATGGCCAGAGGGTCTGTCTCTGGCTCTGTAAAGCTACAAGGCAGGGACTGTTAGGAAAAGCAGCTCTGCTCCCAGGACAGTCTGTTGGTGGGCAGAACAGCTCAAGGGCTTCAGACGATCCTTGCATTGCATGTGTATAACGTGATCTACAGGGCAACTGTCACTCAGTGAGCAATCAATCAGGTTCTGCACTTTCAAGGTGCTGAGCTCCCACCGCTCTCCCTGATGTCAGCAGGAACCACAGATGCTCGGCACCCCTTGGAATCAGACCCATAAGCCCCGATGCTACAAGCTGTCCCATGGCTGGACCCCTGCATGGCCCGATTAAAGTTACAGGGTCTCAGTGTGGTTGCAAGGTCTATCTGGGCAGAACGACTTGCAGGATCAGGGCCTATGCTCAATCCTTTTAAAGCCCATTGCTTGTATGATGGGCTTCAATTCCTGCTCTCCCTGACAAGCGTGTGCTAAAATAAGCATGGAATTCCAAGTTGTTCCAACAGGCTCAGCCCATAGGGAAATGGGGCATATTTTTAAGAGCTATGTGCCCAAGTTGGCCTCAATACCCTAGTTCTTGGCATGAGTCAGGCTTCAGCCCAGTTCCAAGAACTTGACCTTGTCCCACCACAGCAAAGCTCTTGTACTTGGCTGAATGCCCAAGTCAAAGTTCAAGCTTTGCAGCCATTGCAAGAAGCCACTAGCAGTGTTCCTGAGGTGGGGGCTTTCTGTTGATCATTTTTTCCGCTGCTGCAAAGGGAAGTTGAACTGACCCCGCAATAAACATTCTTGGAGATTTGTTTGCCTGACCTTTATAGGGCTCGGGCAACATGGGAGCTGCAGCATCATTAACATCTCAGCTTCTTGACTGGACGACCTCCAGACCCAGCAGGCTCATAGGCAGGCATGTGGCTTTGATGAACTGCCAGACTGTGCAGTCCTTCCTGCTCCATTTTGCAGGAGCCGTTTTGCAGAGCCAGAGAAGGGGTTGAGTTGGGAGAATCTGGTGGGTTATTTCTTAAGTTGCCTCTTTACCAAGCAATGGGTTATGTCAGGGCCAAAAAACAGTAGCACCAAATCTGAGCATATTTTTAGTGTAATTTGTATTATTTGCATTTTACACACGAGACCTTGAACAGAAGTGGTTACAAGCAGCACACGGGCAAATCCCTCTAAGGGATCTCAGCCCAGATACCAATTCCATTCCCAGGGAGAAACTTGTGACAAGAACTAGAGAGATTAAGGCAGGCAGCTAATGCCCTTGCTGCTTGCCACAGCTCCCCTGAAGAGAAGCACAGAAGAAACCCACCAATGATACAGCATTTTCTTCAAAGACTGAACACTGCTCGCTTGCTAAGAAAAAGAATCATAGAAATGGAAGACTGGAAGGGATCTCCAGAGGTCATCTAATTCAACCCCCTGTGCTGAAGTTGGACCAAGTAAATGTAGACTATCCCTGAAAGATATCTGTCCACCTGTACTTAATCTCCTGTGATAGGGATTCCACAACCTCCCATGTTAGCTTTTTCTAGTGTTTAACTATCCTTATACAGTACACCCTCGCTTTAACATCCAAGTCATTTGTTCAGTATAGCCAGGGGTTCGTTAAAGCAAGGGGGAAGAGACAGATCCTCCAGCCCCAGGGACACTGCAAGAGCTGACAGCCCTCTCCCAGACCCAGGGCTGCTGCAGGAGAAGACAGTGCTCCCCCTGGCAGTGGCCACAGAAGACCTGTCAGTCCTCCGCTTCATCCCCAGGCTGGAGGAGCTGTCAGCCCGCTCCCCCTTGCAGCCCTGGGATCGGAGAAGCTCTCAGCCACCTGCTGGAGCCCCAGGGCAGAGGGAGTTCTCAGCCCCCCCGCCACAGCAGGTGGGACTGGAGGTGGGATCCAGGGACCACATTTGCTATAGCCCAAGGTTTGCTATTGCAAAGGGTGTTATAGCAAGGGTCTACTGTAGTTAGAAGGATTTTCCTAAATCTCCCTTGCTGCAAATGTTTACTTCTTCTCCATACCTACCATGGCCAGGACAACAGTTGATCATGATTATTTTTATCAGAGGGGTAGCCGTGTTAGTCTGTATCCACAAAAACAACAAGGGACTCCAGTGGCACCCTAAAGACTAACCAATTTACTTGGGCATAAGCTTCTGTGGGTAAAAAACCCACTTCTTCAGATGCATGGAGTGAAAATTATGCCTGCATCTGTAATTTTCACTCGATGCATCTGAAGAAGTGAGTTTTTACCCACAAAAGCTTATGCCCAAATAAATTGGTTAGTCTTTAAGGTGCCACCAGACTCCTCGTTATTGTATTATATTTAGTTTTCAATATTTGAAGACTTACCATCTCCTCTCTCAGCCTTCTCTTCTGCAGACTAAACATGCCCACTTCTCTCAACCTTTCCTCATAGGTCATGTTTTCTAAGCCTCTTGTCATTCTTGTTGCTCTTCTCTGGACTTGCTCTAATTTGTTCCTGAAGTGTGCTGCCCCAGACTGGACACAGCACTCCAGCAGAGGCCTCATCAGTGCCAGTTACAGCAGAGCAGTTACCTTCTGTGTCTTACACATGACACGCCTGATGATAAACCCCAGAATATTAGTCTTTTTCACAGCTGCCCATTCATAGATTCATAGTTTAAGGCTAGAAGGGACCACTGTGATCATCTAGTCTGACTTCCTGTGTAATACAGACCAGACAACTCCCCCACAATAATTCTTCTTGATTTAAAAATTGCTAGTGATGGAGAATCCACCATGATCTGTGGTAAGTTGTTCCACTGGCTAGTTGTTGGTAAAATGTTAATTGCTGGCTCATACTCAGTTTGTGTTCCACTATTAGCCCCAGCTACTTTTTGGCAGTACTATCACCTAGCCAGTTAGTCCCCAATTTGTAGAATTTGATTTTTTCCATCCTAAGTGAAGTACTTTGCATCTGTCTTTACTGAATTTCATCTTAGTGCTTCAGACCAATTCTCCAATTTGTCAGGGTCATTTTGAATTCTTGCAACCCCTCCCAGCTTCAAGTCATCGACAGTTTTTATAAGCATACACTCCATTTGCAATACTACATGTAACCACGCTATCTGGGGACGTCGGCCATAATGGCTAGTTTTAAAAAGCATATTTACCTTTTACCTCACTTGGTGCTGGTAAGTGGTGCCAGAGAGATGGCTCTAGAACAGCAGTTTTCAAACTTTAGCAACTGGAGGATCCCCATTGCATGCAGGAGGCACTGGGAGGGAAGGGGAGGAGTGGCTGGCAGCCCCCCAGATATGACTCATGGACCCCCTGGAGTAGCCTTGCAGACCCCAGCTTGAGAAACCCTGCTCTAGAGAATAAAGCTCTCCATTTAGCCTCAGTTCAGATACAACATAGGCAGTGGCAGTGCAAGCTTCTGCCATACTGCCCTGTAACTGTCTCAGCCCTGACATGGGGAGACCACCTCTGCGTGCGTGCGTGTGTGTGTGTGTGGTGGTCTCTTCATCCTGTTCTATTTACTCCTTGACCTTTATTCTCTGTTCTGATGAAGAGATGCTTGGGAAATAGAAACTTTTAGCTGGAGTCATGAAAAGTGAGGATGGACCTTTGTGACCTGGGGTAGTCACATAGCCTCAAAGCCACACTGAATTCAATGGCAAAAACTTCCCCAAGAGGGAATGAATTTAATCTTCTGTGCCTCAGTTTCCCCATCTGTAACATGGGGATAATGCCTCAGAAGGGTATTGAGAAGATAATAAATGGCAGGCTGAGAGGTGCTCAGATGCTATGGTAATGGGGATCATGCAAGTACCTTAGATTGACAAAGGAGAGGGCTGTGTTCAGTGAATATGCTCATGACTTCCGAAACACCTTACTGCAGACTTACTTATCACCAAGACACAATCATAAATACACGATGCCTTTGGGGCACTATGACATTCCCTTCCTGCAGATGGCTGGAAATGTTCTGAGATGCAATAGTTGCAATTAGCTTGCTGATGAAATTAGTGCCCTGAAATGGTGGTTTTTTTAATGGATATTGATGTCATTCAATTTGTGGCTATTACAACTTTAACCTCTTTGTGAAAGCACTTTCCTACAGCTGCATTAGGAAAACAGCATGTTGTAAAGAAAAGAAAATGGTGTCATAAACAGAGGCAGCGTACTGGACAGGGAACCAGCAGACCGGAGTTCTCTAGCCTGCTGGGTCATCTTCTGTAAGTCATGTCCCTCAGTTTCCTCATATGTAAAATGGGGCTAATGAGCTTACTGTGCTTAAAGTGCTGAGAGAGCTACAGGTGAAAAGCTCTATTTAAAACCAAGTTGTTATCGTAGAGCCAAATTTTGTACCCCTCCTCCCACTCACAAAGTTTGGGGGTGTCTGGGTCCAAAATGTTGGCTCAACCCCATCAGAACATTTCCCTCCAGCTACAGCCCCTATACACTGTACTCAGGAGAATCCTCCTGGAACAAGTAGGGCTCAGGACAGCTGCAACTAGCCCCAGAATTCCAGGGATAGAAAAGGACCTGTTAGGGGTGGGAGGAGATAGGCTGCATAAGTTACACCAGGGAACATTTTAGCACCAATAACAGGCCAGAACTAGAAGGGCACAAAGGGACTCAAAACCACCATAGCTTCGCCGCTCCCTGGATGGCAAGCCCTGTACTGTGCCTCTGCGATGCCCAGAATCTCACTCACTGGGACCAGCTATGAAATTCAGATCTGAATAAGGGTTCAGATCCCAAACTCCTGGTCCCAAAAGTCTGGGGCTATCCCATTGCAAAGATTTAGTTTGGGCCTATTAGTAGCAAGAATGTTTACAGTAAAGGAATCTACTCACAAGAAACAGCATCCAGGATGGGCAACTCACTTAGGTGCTTTGTACAGCCCATCAGGTACCTGTCTGCATCATCAGGTGCCTAACAAGGTCTGTGCCTAAATACTTTAATAAATCTCACCCTTGGGTCCTGTGTCACACAGCTGCTTTTGAAATGTCTAGTCTCACTCTCCCTTAAGTCCAGCTGTAAACTGTGGATAATTATACTGTCTTGTTTCCCCCTTTACCTGCCTTGCTTATTTAGATGTAAGTTGTCCAAGGCAGGGGCTGTCTCATACCATTTGTGCATGTAGCTCCCAGCACAACTTGGCCCTAATCTTGGTTGGGGCAACTTTAATAATAATTGCTCTTTAAACTGCCCTGCAAAAAAGCACTCAGCTGGTGCCAGCAATCCTAGCCAGCCAGTAGCCCTGTTATTATTGCCATATTTACATTAAATGTTTCTGTCTTCTCCTGTTTCCTGCTGGGATATTATCTGTGCTCATGAGGATTTAATTAATGCCATCCGTGCAGCATGCTGACCCATTCACCACCAGTGTCTGCCTCTAATGAATAGGATAATTTCATTCTCCCCAAATGAATAGGACACCAAATTAAAAGGTACCACAGGCAGGGCCATCAATGGACTGATTTTGTTTCAATTTAGTACCTTTTAAATTACATTGGATCCCTCAAGTAGCAGTCCAGATGCTGGCAATGGAGTAATAACACTTGAGGGTTTATTATTGCTGATAGTGACCTCTGTTTAGACTAGAGTCTAGTATTAGGATCAGCTGGAGGAACAGCAAGAGGAAGGTCATCCAAATGCCACCAGTTTTTAGCCACAATATTTCTTAGCTAATGGGAGAGCTTTAAGACACAATGTCCTCGAGACAATTATTTTTTGCCCTGTTTGCTGCTGCTGTAACATTTTACAGAGGGATTTGGAGTTATGGCTAGAGCTGGCTGAAAAGTTTTACCCTAACTTTCTATCCAACCCTGGCTAGCCTGAAGCATGTTTGTAGGTAGATTGAATCATGGCTGTACCTATTCGCTGCATGCGGGATGGACTTCAGTCCCCTCAGTTGTCAGGCCAGAACCTTTCCCAGAAGAACAATGAGGTAGAAAAATATAAAGGCAAAGGAGAAAGGTTGCAGGTTCAGAACGGGATGATCAAGGTAAAACAGGGGGAGCTGCCCCTTAGTAACTTAGTTACAAGGCCTTGTGCCACAGGAACAGAGGATTTACATTACTGACCCACAAAGGTACACAGGCCCCCACACCCCAGATTGAAGTGCCCAGGTCCCAGTTTTAGGATCCACAATACTCCCACTTGGCTGCTGCCTAATCCTCTAGGTGCCTAAGTTTCTGCAGTGAAAGGTCCCTCAGTGCTTCCATTTCTGCTTCTGGGCATGAGAACTGCTGTCTCCCTAGGCACCCTAGCCCCAGAGTGATTCATGAACCAGGGCAAGAGAGGTGTTTCTCCACCGAACGTCCCTGTGAAACCCAATCTGGTAGGATCCCATTCTAAATCCAGGGGGTGCCCACCCTATAACTTTTAGTCCACTAGTTAGTGCACTCACCCCAGCCATGAGGCCCAGGTTCACTTCCCTGCTCTACCTAAAGGGAAGAAGGGATTTGATCAGGAGTCTCAAGCCCCTCAGGCAAGGACTCTAACCACAAGTCTGTGGGGTACTCTGAGGTGGGGATCCCTCAGTCTCTCCTGCTGAAGCCATTCCATGGTGAATAACTAATTAAAGAATGATTGGAGCAGGGGGACTGCACCCAGGGTCTCACCTCCTAGGGACAGGATGCCCTAGCTCCTGGACTACAGTCATTCTCACACACTTGCTCTCTGGCCCACTGCCTTGTTGGCTTAAGGCTTGTCTACACTACAAAGTTAAGCTGACATAAGGCAGCTTACATCGACCTAACTATGGAGGTGTGCACCCTACAATGCTCCTCCCACCACTTAACTCACCTCTTAGGGGACGTAGTTAGAGTGACGCAGCATCAGTGTAGACATGACATGGCTTATGTCGACGTAACTGGCCTCCAGGAGGTGTCCCACAATGCCCACCAAGACCACTGTTTTGAACTCCACTGCCCTGCAGCCACGTACACAGGTGAACGCCCCTCCTCAGGAAGGGTTAAAACCCCAGGAAGTTTTGAACTTGCCTTATCTCAGTGTGGAGAGCCCACATAGAACTGCCCAGCTGAGCATGCCAGGTCCGTGCAGCAAATATGGTCCTTTATGGGAGGTGGTAGATCTCCTGGGTGTATGGGCAGAAGAAGCTGTGCAGGCACAGATCCGCTCCAGCCTCAAGAACTTGCTTGGGGCATGGAGGGAAAGGGCTATGCTAGGGACACACAGCCGTGCCCTGTAAAATGATCAAAGACCTGGTACAGGCATAGCAGAAGGCAAGGGAGGCAAATACTCACTCTGGTGCAGAGCCCGTAGACCTGCTGCTTCTACAAGGAGAGGGCTGGGGTCACATGGTGTATAGGTGGGAGACTGGTGGGGGTGCAGTCAGGGTGGAGGCTGGGGTCAGGTGGTGGTATATGGGTTGGGGAGGGGGACCAGTTAAGATGGGGGTGAGGGTCCTTAGCCTTCAGCTGTGGGAAGAGAGGGCATGGTTTTAAGGAAGAATGAAAAGAAACAGAATTAAAACTTTTCTTAGACAAGTAAAAGCAGATATCACTAACTTTCACTTTTTCATATAGATGTAAACTGTGCATGGTTAAATTACTGATGGAAGGAGGGAAATGGGTACAAGTTTTGAAGAAAGGAGATTTAATTCTCCTGCGGTAAGCTTTGTGTGTTTAAAAAAAAAAAAGTTTCATTACAGCTTTACCTTCTCCAGTCATACAAAGTTTAATTAGAAAAGAAACAACCTTCCAGGACCTTCCTACATTCTCTCCCTCTCCTCTCTTTCCACATATCTTCCAGGGTCACAGCAGTACCCAAGGCACTCCTTCCCTGGAGATTGAACACAGTGACAGCCGCACATACACCCAGCTGAGAGAGTCTCTTTAGTGTATGTTCTTGTAAATTCCCTGTTCCATCCCCCATCTTCAAGGTTACTTTCCCCTGCATGTATGAAGTTTCCCTCAGCATTACATAGGTATGTCTGCATGGGTGTGGAATACAAATCTACTTTGGAAACTGAATTTATCTTCATTATTCTCCATCACACAGTGGCTGCTGCTAAGGATCCCCAACATATCTAGCTCAGTTGGTAGCGCATCAGGCTCTTAATTTGTGGGTCCAAGGTTCAAGTCCCTGTGTGGGCACTTCACTTTTGGGGGGAGGGATAGCTCAGTGGTTTGAGCATTAGCCTGCTAAACCCAGGGTTGTGAATTTAATCCTTCAGAGTGCCGCTTAAGGATCTGGGGGCAAAAATCTGTCTGGAGATTGGCCCTATCTTGAGCAAGGTGTTGGACTATATGACCTCCTGAGGTCCCTTCCAACTCCGAGACTCTATGCTGAATAGCAATAGATGTGTGTGCATTGTACAGTGGAGCCCTCAGAGCAATCATTACAAGGGTGATAGCAGGATGCAGACAAACAATGCCAGGGTCAGTATGCTACAGCAATAAACATTCCTGTAGCTCAGTGTTAAAATGCTTTTTCTAGGCCACAATACTCAATAGGGGACATGCTTCTTGACATAGACGGATGGCTTGCAGGTTACCAGGCCAGTAGAAAAGTGGCTGGCAATCTAGTAGGATGCCCATGGAACAATGGGATTGAGAAACCTGCATCATGTGATGCTGTACCCGCCCCCAGGAAGCATTCCAAAGCACCCTGTGAGACCAGTAGGACAGCTACCCACAGTGCACTGCTCTGTGTCCATTCAAGAGCTGCTATTGTGGATGCCCTAAGTCAGGAGTGTCCAACCTGAGAAGGAGCTAGAATGTACCAATGCACATTGCTAAAGAGCCACAGTAATACATCAGCAGCCCCCCATCAGTTCCTTCCCCCTGCTGCCAGCACCTTCCCCACACCTCCTGATCAGCTGTTTCATAGCATGTAGGAGGCTTGGGGGCAGGAGGGGGTGGAGTGGGGGCAGGGCCTGTGGCAGAGCCGGGGGTTGAACAGTGAGTACTCCCCAGCACATTGGAAAGTTGGCATCTGTAGCTCCAGCCTTGGAGTTGGTGCCTATACAAGAAGCTTCATCTTAACTTCTGAAGAGCCGCATGTGGCTCCGGAGCCACAGGTTGGCCATCCCTGCCCTAAGTAATTTGCCCAAGCATACCCTGGGAGCCAGTTCCAGTGCTGCGAAATGACTCCAGCCTTCCTGCACTGCAAACCAATGACTTCACCGCAAGCACCTCCTTGCTCTGAGAGTGGAGCCTGATTGTCAAAGGGCTGAGCAAGCTCCCATTGAAGTCAGTGGGAACTGGGGGTTCTCAGCTCCCCTAAAAATCCAGCCCAATATTGGCTTTATATTAATGCCCTGATTCACCAAAGCATGCGATTAACTAGGAGCCAGTGCTCAAGTCTTATTGAAGGCAAATTGGGGGTAGGGGGTGGAATAGCCAAGCAAAAAGAGCAGGATAGCGAGATATCTATTTAGATACAACAGAGTTGAACACCTTCACCATATCAACCCCACAGCTCCAAGGATTAACTGTTTGGTTTGTTGAGGTCCAAAACTTAGTCACACAACAGTCTCCTCACCCCTACCTTAAACCCCACTCACTGGTCCAGTTCGACTGGCAGCCGTCAGGAGGTGATTTGCCTCCCCATCTGCCTAGACCAGAGAAATCCACCAGGTTCCAGAGTCGCTCCAATGGGTCTCTCCCTGGGCCAGTTCCCTGACCACACCTCTGCTTGCAGCTGCTCTGATTGGTTCCCACAGTGAAGTCAGCTCAGCACCATCACTGCCTGTCAGGGCACTGGGCAGTCAGCTCTGTCTTCCAGCTGGAACTCACTATAAAGCCAGCTCTGTATTACCATCATTGCTCCATGCAGGCCTGGTACAAAGGAAGCTTTGTGCCAATGCTGCCAGTCTGGTCCCCCAAAATCACTCCACATGGGACTCAGAACTTCCAAGCAGGAATCTGGAGCAAAGCAGGGCCCCAAGCCAAAGTCCCTGCTCCTTGGAATAGCACTCCCTGGCTTATCAACAGAATTCTCCAACCTCTCATGTTGAATTTGAATCCTGTTCCCAAAACAGAGCCCACCTCATGTATGCTCAGGGTGACCCACTTTCTCCAGGGCGTGTCTTGCCCAATTCCTATGCCCTCTCATGCAAACAATAACAATAACAATCTGTTAGTATTGATACAATCAGACCATAGACAAATTCCAGCTAAGTCACCAAAACACAATGTGCGGAACTAGGGGCGAGCAACACAATCATTCATGTAGATGAGGCTGGCCCCAGCTGGCTTTTCCCCTGTAGAGGGAGCAGAGATCTAAGTCTTCTTGCTCTGGGACTTCCCCCAGCCTTCCCAATTCACTCGCAAAACAAGTTCCCTCACGCTCACTCACTCATTGACCCATCTCCTGTCCTACCACTTCCCCGGGTCATACATCCACTCACTAGCTAACATTCCTCATGTAACCTGCCAGCCCCATTGTCAAGGGGTACACTCAGGTCTAGGGTCCCTCCTTCTGGTTTCTTGGGGGAGTAGCTCCCTCCAGGTCTGATGCCCCCTTCTGCCACTTGTTCATGTGCCCTGTCCCCGCTCTACAGTGTGCTCTATTTTCATGACAGCCCTCTAGCCAGGTCACTCTAGTCCTTCCCTTCCAGAGGTATCAAAATCTCTCTGTACACACTGCCTCTGGCCATCTTCCCATACACTGCCCAGACTGTGCCACTGCCACAGTGGCTAAAAGCAAAACCAGGGCCCACCCTCTACTCCAGATTTCAGCTCAGGGACCTTCTAATCAACAGCCAACATCTACGCCATCTTACCCTTTCTGCCATCTTCCCAAACCTTTTCCTACACCCTCTCCCCAAGGTTTTCCTCCTTCCCCCTCTAATGTCTAAAGTGTGGCTGTAGGCTCCCTCACTGCAGTCTCCTTTCTGCTGTCAGTTTCCTGGCTTTATCCTAGCCCTGCCAGCTCCACCATCAGTGAGGGCAGAGGTTCTCAGACTGTGACCTGCAGACCTCTGGTGGACCATGAGCACCATTCAGGTGGTCCACAGATAGTTCCCTCTAAGGTGCGCACCTGGGCAGCCACACACGAGCCACACACTAATTAGGTGTCTGGACCCTGGAGAAGACTATATGTAAGGTGAGGTGGTGGCTTTGGGGGGGGAATAGGGGTAGGTGTCAGGAGGCAGTGGAGTGAGAAGAAGGGGTAGCAGATTTGGGACGTGCAGGGCTGTGGCGGCCAAAGAAAGTGGCGACTTTCCCCAGCTCCAAGGCTGCGGCTGCCGGGGAGAGATGGCCCTCCTTCCCAGCCCCAGCTCCAGGGCTGCCGTGGTGGGGGAGAGAGGGCACATCGATAGCCTTAGAAAGGTAATATTAAAATATGAGTTGTATGCTTTTATTTGTAGAACAAAAAAATTTATTATTAAAAAATTGTATATAGTGATTTTATCCAAAATGCTTTATAACAGTTAGCTAACAGTACAAACAACATTTGGAAAGATCATTAGGTGGTCCACTGAGACCATCAGCAATTTTCAAGCGATCTGGGGAAAGAAAAAGTTTGAGAACCACTGATTCAAGAGATTACTTAGGCCACCTAACTCCTCTCAGCTGCAGCCTATCCAGTTAACTGTCAGCCTCACTAACTCCTTCTGGGCTAGTGTGGAGATGAACACCCTATCACACCCACCCATCCCCCTCCTGGCTCTGAGCATGGTCCCACCAGTCCCTGGGTGCTATCCAATCCACCCACACCCCTTTTTCAGAACCTTCCCACTTCCTCCCATCCATCCCCCCCCCAACCACTAACAACCACCTCCCAGCAGTCTCTGATCCACCCATCCCTGAACCTTCTCCCTTCCCCTTTCCAGGCTCAGAATCCATCTCCCATTCCTGCTGCTCCTCACAGCTCAGAACTTCTCCACCGCTCAGAATCCCCTCACTTTTCCTCATGACCCTCCATGGGCCTGAGAAAACCAATCTCAGAGCAAGCTGAGAAAAGGGCTACACCTGTCTGATCATTTATTCACCATGAACAACTAGCCCAGCTGTAATTAAAATGCTCTCCTGCCTTTGTCAGTGCTGTCTGATGCATTTGCCCAAAGCCAGACTTAAATATGCCAGTCCTTAGTGTTCCATCCCTTCCTGGCATCAGGACATCAAACAAACTATTGTTGTCTCTTTGCCATGTAATAGCAGAGGGGTAGGCCTTGCTGACTGGCACCTCATTGGATGAGAAATCAGTGATGTGAACTGTGGGTATTTTACTACTGAACTTATTATGTACATTACATACATAAGCCCTGGAACAGAGGTGGTCACAAACCACATCAGGCAATCTCCTCTTTAAGGGACATCAGCCAAACTCCAATGCCCAGTTCCCAGGGAGCAACTCTGCCTCAAGAACTGTTGCAGAGGTTCACTAGTTAGATTAAGGCAAGGGGCAAACTCTCCTGCTATTTGCAACAGCTCCCCTCAAAATCAACTGGATCACAAAACTAATAATTCAAGCTTTGATTCAAAGACTGACCTATGCTCCCACAGTAAGGAAAAGAACTGGTAAGATTGCGTGTAACAGCTCCACCTCTTGATTCCTGCCATCACACTAGTCATAAGAACCTGGGGCTGTTGTACAATTCCACTCACAGGTGGCACAAGCAATTCCTACATCCGTTCCCACTCATTCTTTGGACACTTCAACATTATTCCTGAATTGATGGGGCTAGTTCTTGCCTTTAAAGCACAGCCCTTGGCTGGGGGAAGTGGAGACTCTCCTGGCTGCCGGAGGCACAGTCCTTCCCTCTGTTCCCTGTTGCATGCAGAGGAGATGCATGTTGCCTCTTCAAAAAGAATGGTCAGCCCTGTGTCACAGACCTTGGGCAACATTGAGGAAAGGTGCAAAGCTGTAGTCCTGTCTCCTTCTCACCTGCTCTGAGCCATGCCACAGCAGGGCCACCCCAATGGGTGTTAGGCATTGAGTGACCTTTAGTTCCTGCCAGCCTAGAGCATCTATAGATTTCCCATAATGCCCTCTGGTAGCCCATCTAAACAATGGCTCTTGGCTGTCACCCATGACCACTACATCCATCTCTAGCGTGGGCACGAACACTACAACATGACTCCCACCCAGGGAGCAGAGGGTCTCTCTAGGGGTGGTTGGTGGTGCTTGAGTAAAGAAATGCTTGAGAATAGCTGTGCTGTGCTCAGCTAAAGGGTTGATGTCTTCCCCCAGATTCACCTCTGGGTCGCTGACCCCTTGGAAGCCCCCCGGGGAAGAGGACAGCAGCTTTAAGGCTCCATTGCCAGAGAACTGCTCTGTATCTGGCAGCCTGACACACGTGTGGACTAAAGCACTCAGCAGAGTCCTTCCCATCTGCTGGCTGGGCTGCAGCCCATGCATTGCCCCAGCTGAGACCCTGCAGCCAGCTGTACCAGATGAGCCCAAAACAAGCCAAGTAGCTTGGCCAAGCCCAAGAAGCCCAGCTGAGCTCATCTCAGTTGTTCTCTACAGGCTGTAGAGACTCATTCTGGATCCCCCATCCCACCCCTGTACTAGCTGCAAACCAGAATCCAGTGCTGCAGACAGGGCCTGCTGGAAGCTTAGGGACCACCACAAGAGCTCTGCAGAGACCTGGGCAGCATTCTGCCGCATCAGTGAGAGTGGGATTTGCGTGTGCTTAGCTAAGTCCCCAAGCCTTGGATTTGCTCCCCCTTTAAAAAGATGTCAGCAGTGCTTCTCCCCCGGTGGCCTTATGGTGTTTGCTGGTCTGCAGGGATAGTCCCACCTTAGCCCTGCCCCCATTCAAGGGTCCTGACTGCCTTAGGCAGATCTGATTCACACCGCCAGCTTGCGCACTCGCTGGTGCCTGCAGCCAAATTACAGCTGCCTTGTGCACACTCTTCTCTCCCCTACTCCCATTACAACTACATAGGAACAGGGATAATTTGGTTCATTCAGTTGGAATGGGAGCCTGCTCACAGCCACACACACAAAGACAAAACAACTCGTGACCCAGGAAAAGCCGGATGCTCATGTGCTTGTATTACAGATGGTGCCAAATCCAGAGTAGTGGCAACAGTGGAAAGGGACCCAGCCTGCCTCCGAGCCTGCTCATGCTAGTGTCTCACAGTGACACCTACTTGGGCTTTGGTATGCTCCAGCTCAGGAGGTTTTGCAGGGGAAAGATTATCCAGTATGATGCTACGAATGAGGCATGATGGGGCATGGTAGCTGCACCCTAGAATTCAAGTTACTAGGGATAAGGTAAACTAGGGCATGAGTTTGTTGCTTGGGACGTTCCTGGTTCAATCTCCAGTGTGTTGGCGAAGAGGACATCCATCCCAATTTCAGCTGCAGAGTGATTTGTTATATGGTGTTCTCATCTAGGGTTTGGCACCTTTGGGGCTCACTTTGGTCCCTAGCCCCACACGTTTGTTGGGATATAAGGCCTAAAGCTGGGCAGGAAATGGTTTTCCCTTCCTGGGAATATTTTCAAGAATTCAAAAAATTTTCCCATCCCAGATTGGGAGGGAAAAGTCAAAGGCTCAAAAATTGTCTCACATGGAAAAAAGTGATTTTTTTCTTCAATTCAGGTCAATCAAAACATCTGGTTTCACTCCTCAGATGCACAACAGTAACAAAACCAGGGCCCAGTGACTATATGCGGTCTGGCGTGATGGAGTACTACCCCTCGGGATGTAATCAAGGACACCCTGCGCCACCCTAGGGATGGGCTGGATACACAGGAAAAGGAAGTTGCATGAGAGAGCGAGGAGTAGAAGCCATGCGGACCGCAATGGGTTCTCCGAGGCTCCTATAAACTCAAAGACATGGTGTTATGTTTGGGAGCTCTGAACCAGGGTCCTGTGCTGAGGACCTTGTTTGCTGTAATTGAGTCTGTCCTCAAGCCTTATTAAAAGAGAACATGGTCTTTTGTTAGTGCACATTGGCTTCTCCTCCTCCCCACCTGCCTCAGCTGTTAAAGTGAACCTATCCCTGCCCTAGTCAGGGGAAATCAAGAGGCACACCTGCAGTGCCAATCTCAATCACAAGGGGCCATGCAGGTACTATCCCCACCTTTACATCTTGTAGCTAGAAAAGGGGAAAAGAACCAGCATTCTCTGGGTACACTTCCCATTTCTGCTAATGAATAACCAACCTTGTCTAGTCCAGGAATATTTGTGCTAAGAATGCTCTGGCAGACATGTTGAAAAGCTCTTTTATTATTTGCCTGAAAGGTCCATCAAAGAATTACTAGTAAGTAATCAAAGATGTGATCAGAACTAGAGACAAGACTCCCCTTTACAAAGCTGAGGTTGTCCAATCAGAAAATAGAAACAACGCCATCTGACTCAGGTGGCCAATCACACTACATGAAGAGTGAATCAGGAATAGCAAATAATCATATAAAGCCAGTTTGCAAACAATGTAGGCCCAGATCCTCAAAGTTAAAAATGAGCCTAAATACCTTCAAGGATCTGGGCCATACAGACTAATATTTTCATTTACAGTAAGGCCTCTGGATCCTATCCTGGCTGCACAAAGTGACCTCAATGTACATGAGAATCAGTCCTTATGTGTGCAAATGATCAGCACGAATCATGAACACATTCCCAGCAATCACAGCTGCTTTAGGGATGATTTACAAACAAACAAAACACAAGGAGCTACATATGTTGGGTAAAATACCTGCAAAAAATGATCCAACCAGCTTTAATGGGGAAGACTGTATCCGCTGTGCTTTGCAGAAGCTTAATTATTAATAATTGCAAAGTGCTTTTGAGGCAGCCACGTGGAAAGCAGTAAACTCAGTGTTTTTATTGCAGTTGATCCTAATAAAATAATGGATCAGAGAATAAGGTGAAAAAAGCTGTCAATGTCTAGACCATAAACAACAAAGCAAGCTAGATTAACTATGTGGGGAGTTTCTAAAGTGTTTTAAGATCTTTGGTTGGAAAACATTGGAAAAGTAAAAAGTTGAAGTGAATTTTATGTTTCCTTCCCCTCCCCGCTTTCTCTTGACACTTGTTTTTGCAGAGTGGATTTAAACTCCCACAAAATTGTGTGGACTCATTGTTCAGGGAGGGGAAAACGTCATGCAAAGTTTAAGCCAAAGAAGCCTTCTTGCACCTGTAACCAATACCCATCTTTACTCAGGAGAATGAGCTCATTCATAAGTCAGCTCCTGGCAAGGCTTTAACTTGATTTGAAGGCTCATTGTCATTTGTCACCCCAAAGAGCAATTTCATCTGAAACCCCGCATCCAATTACAGACTCACAATGCAGTGCTCACTCATTATTAATAGTGTGCTTACAACACATCCTGGGCTTCATCATCACCTGGGGACTGGCACTGGTTCCTCCGAGTGACTGTAAGCTAGTTATTTGCCCAAAGGTTAGATTCCTTCCCTTTTGTTGTTTCACTTACAGAAATTAGGGAAATCTGCATCCATTTCGCAATAGCTGTTTTCATCCAGCTGGAAATGCAGAAGCAGATTCCCAGGGCCTGCAAAGTCCTTTTAATGTAGCAGGGTCATGGCCAGCCCACCAATCTACAGCGCTCCAGGTGCTATAGGTTTCCTAGAGGAACTGATAACGATGCTAAATGTTGTTCATGTTGAAGTCCCCAGGGTTTATTGTAGATTAACTCTTGTAAGCATCTGGGAAGCATTACAGCCTGTACACATCTGAAAGTTGTCCTGCCATATTTATCTTGCATAACAAATGATTGCAAGATTTGTGTATAATTTTAACTGTAGGAAGCAGAAAGGAATATCAATGTGCAGGAATGCTACCACTTTGGTTTGGGATCATCCCCTAACTCTCGGTTTCCGGATCAGTGCACCAACTAAACCTAGGGTTTGTAAGTGGAGGTAGGATGACACACACACTGTCTGGATCTTGGTGATAATTAAATTAATGAATGCATTTTGTTTATTTTGGACAGGACCAGAGACCTGATATTCATTCCACTAACACATGCTGCTATGGCCCAAAATCTTCTATCAGAATTGCCCACTCTGAGTCTCCAACGGGTGATAGCTAGTCCTTGGCACAATGCAGACACACATTGGAGCTGAACTTTGGAACAGGAGTGAGAATAAGGAACACAAAATCCCACCCACTCTTCCTGAACAGACTAGTATCTCCTCCAAAGAGAGAGAAGAGCCCATCCAAGCAGCATGCTTATCATTATGAGGCTGTCATAAACAGATAGCTAAGGGTTAATGTCTCTTTCACCTGAAACACCTGACCAGAGAACCAATCAGGAAACCGGATTTTTTCAACTTTGGGTGGAGGGAAGTTTGTGTAAGAGGTCTTTTTGTCTGTCTGCCTGTTTCCTCTGAGCTTGGGAGAAGTAGTTCTATTTTCTAGTCTTCTGTTTCTAAGTGTAAGGACAAAGAGATCAGATAGTAAGTTCTATGGTTTCTTTTCTTTGGTATTTGCATGAATATAAGTGCTGAAGTGCTTTGATTTGTGTTCTTTTTGAATAAGGCTGTTTATTCAATATTCTTTTAAGCAATTGACCCTGTGTTGTATCATCTTAATACAGAGAGAACATTTGTATTTTTTCTTTCTTTTTTATATAAAGTTTTCTTTTAAGACCTGTTGGAGTTTTTCTTTACTTCAGGGAAATTAAGTCTGTACTCACCAGGGAATTGGTGGGAGGAAGAAATCAAGGGGAGAGCTGTGTGTTGGATTGCTAGCCTGATTTGGCATTTCCCCGGGGTGAAGAGGAAAGTGCTTTTGTTCCAGGATTGGGAACGGAGAGGGGGAATCACTCCGCGTAGTTTCACAGAGCTTGTGTCTGGGTATCTCTCCAGGAGCATCTGGAGGGGGGAAGGGAAACAGGATTATTTCCCTTTGTTGTGAGACTCAAGGGATTTGGGTCTTGGGGTCCCCAGGGAAGGTTTTTCAGTGGGACCAGAGTGCCCCAAAACACTCTAATTTTTTGGGTGGTGGCAGCAGGTACCAGGTCCAAGCTGGTGACTAAGCTTGGAGGTTTTCATGCTAACCCCCATATTTTGGACGCTAAGGTCCAAATCTGGGAATAAGGTTATAACATGGTGTAGCAGTGGTGGGATCTAGACAGAATCCAGAAGCTAGTAGGAATATTATATTTTTCTTTTCTCTGCTAAGGGCTTTTTAGCAGAGAGAAACAGTTGGTTTTAATAGGGAACCAGAGAGAATTTTTTTTTTCTGCTCTCTCTAGCAGTTTGTGGTTTGCATGTTAAGCGAGAAGACTGTTGAGGGTCTTTTGTCATGCAATAGCCCTCCCATTAGCAGGCAAGTACCAGCACTTATATGCATGCAAATAAAGTGGTTTTTCTGGTTTCCCTTCATTGAACATTAGCTAGAGAGAAAAAGGGAAAAAAGCACTGTTGCTAGGCAGACTTCAGGAGGCAACAGAGAACCTGCAGTTCAAAGGATAAACACCGGAGGGCACCCCAACACAAGAAAACAGGAACCATGACTTCCAAGGCAAAAATGGAGGCCGAAGACCAATTGAGAGAGGCTGAACACAGGCAACAACTGGAAATAAAACAAGCAGAGATGGAAATAAGAGAGAGAGAAAGAGAGGCGGCCCACCGCCGAGAAATGGAAAAACAACAAAAAGAGAATGAAGAGAAGGAAAAACAGAGAAAACATGAACTGGACTTGGCAAAAGCTGGGCTGCATGTGCCAGCCAACCCTAACAACCCGGCGCCAATTATTGCTCCACAGCACAGGAAATTTCCCATCTACAAGGCAGGTGATGACACCGAGGCCTTCTTGGAAAATTTTGAAAGAGCCTGTCTTGGGTACAGCATCCCCGAAGACCAGTACATGGTAGAATTAAGGCCACACCTCAGTGGACCTTTAGCAGAGGTGGCAGCTGAAATGCCCAAGCCGCAAATGAATGACTATAAACTTTTTCAAACCAAGGCCAGATACAGGATGGGGATAACCCCAGATCATGCCCGTCGGCGCTTCAGAACCCAAAAATGGAAACCAGAGGTGTCATTTCCCAAACACGCCTACTACATTGCAAAAAACTATGAGGCCTGGTTAACAGGAAACAACATTCAAACCTTGGAAGAAGTGAACCTTCTCATACAAATGGAGCAGTTCTTGGATGGTGTTCCTGAAGACATCACACGGTACATACAAGATAGAAATCCCAAAACTATCGCTGAGGCGGGGGAGATTGGAGCCAAATGGATGGAACTGGCAGAAAGCAAAAAAGCTACTGTCAAGGGGAACGATTACCCCAGGGGGCACACAGACCATAAACCCTACAACCGAGGACAGCCAAAGACCCTCCATACCACCCAAGTAAAGCCACAGATACCCTACTCTTCAACCTCACCAGTCTCCAGTAACTCACCTCGGCCCAGTGACCCATCAGATGGAAGATGCTTTAAGTGTAATGAACCGGGACATATCAAGGCCAACTGTCCCAAGAACACCATGCGAGTGCAATTCATTACACCACCATCACACCAAAGATCCCCAGGCCCGGATGCCTCTCAAATACCCTTGGAGCAAAGGGAAAATTTGAGAGTGGGCGGAAAGAAGGTTACTGCGTGGAGAGACACGGGGGCACAAGTGTCAGCTATCCACCAATCCTTCGTTGACCCCAAATTCATCAACCCAAAGGCCAAAGTTACAATTTACCCTTTCATGTCACAAGCTGTAGACTTGCCTACAGCTCAACTGCCTGTCCAGTACAAAGGCTGGTCAGGAATGTGGACTTTTGCAGTCTATGACAATTATCCTATCCCCATGCTACTGGGGGAAGACTTGGCCAACCAGGTGAGGCGGGCCAAGAGAGTGGGAATGGTTACCCGTAGCCAAACCAGGCAAGCTTCCAGACCCATTCCTGTTCCTGAGCCGTCCACAGAAGCCCCGTCTGTGTTACCAGAGACCCAGACAGAGGCAGTGGACCCGGATTCCATGCCTACCACTGAAACAGCCACAGCATCTCCAGTCCCAGGCCCGGAACTGGAACAGCAACCAGCACCAGCAAGTGCAACCACATCTTCAAACTCAACGCCAGAGGGCGCCAGCGAGCCAAAACTGGCAGAAGCACACGACAGCCATACCCAAAAGGCTCAGCCAGAGCCTGAAATACCCTCAGGTGCACCAGCGGAGAGCGATTCACCAGCAACGGAAACAACCCCATCACCTACATCGCTTCCAGAGGGACCAAGCCCAAGTCCACAGTCTGAGAAAGAACTGGTGACCCCAGCCTCAAGGGAACAGTTCCAGGCTGAGCAGGAAGCAGATGACAGCCTTCAGAAAGCGTGGGCGGCGGCACGGAGCACCCCACCACCTCTCAGCTCTTCAAATCGATCCCGGTTTGTTATAGACCAAGGACTTTTATACAAGGAAATTCTTTCTGGTGGACACCGGGAAGAATGGCAGCCGCAAAAACAGTTGGTGGTTCCAACTAAGTACCGGGAGAAGCTCTTAAGCTTAGCCCATGATCATCCCAGTGGCCATGCTGGGGTGAACAGAACCAAGGATCGGTTGGGGAAGTCCTTCCACTGGGAGGGGATGGGCAAGGACGTTGCCAAGTATGTCCAGTCTTGTGAGGTATGCCAAAGAGTGGGAAAGCCTCAAGACCAGGTCAAGGCCCCTCTCCAGCCACTCCCCATAATTGAGGTCCCATTTCAGCGAGTAGCTGTGGATATTCTGGGCCCTTTCCCAAAAAAGACGCCCAGAGGAAAGCAGTACGTACTGACTTTAGTGGACTTTGCTACCCGATGGCCAGAAGCAGTAGCTCTAGGCAACACCAGGGCTAACACTGTGTGCTTGGCCCTAACAGACGTCTTTGCCAGGGTAGGTTGGCCCTCTGACATCCTTACAGATTCAGGGTCTACTTTCCTGGCAGGGACCATGGAAAAACTGTGGGAAACTCATGGGGTGAATCACTTGGTTGCCACCCCGTACCACCATCAAACCAATGGCCTGGTGGAAAGGTTCAATGGAACTTTGGGGGCCATGATAAGAAAATTCATCAACGAATTCTCCAATAATTGGGACCTAGTGTTGCAGCAGTTGCTGTTTGCCTACAGGGCTGTACCACATCCCAGTTTAGGGTTTTCACCATTTGAACTTGTGTATGGTCACGAGGTTAATGGGCCATTACAGTTGGTGAAGCAGCAATGGGAGGGGTTTACGCCTTCTCCAGGAACTAACATTCTGGACTTTGTAAGCAACCTACAAAGCACCCTCCGACACTCTTTAGCCCTTGCTAGAGAGAACCTAAAGGATGCTCAAGAAGAGCAAAAGGCCTGGTATGACAGACATGCCAGAGAACGTTCCTTCAAGGTAGGAGACCAGGTTATGGTCTTGAAGGCGCAACAGGCCCATAAGATGGAAGCATCATGGGAAGGGCCATTCACGGTCCAAGAGCGCCTGGGAGCTGTGAACTACCTCATAGCATTTCCCAATTCCTCACTAAAGCCTAAAGTGTACCATGTTAATTCTCTCAAGCCTTTCTATTCCAGAGACTTACAGGTTTGTCAGTTTACAGTCCAGGGAGATGATGCTGAGTGGCCTGACGGTGTCTACTACGACGGGAAAAAAGACGGTGGCGTGGAAGAGGTGAACCTCTCAACCACCCTGGAACGTCTGCAGCGGCAACAAATCAAGGAGCTGTGCACTAGCTTCGCCCCATTGTTCTCAGCCACCCCAGGACGGACTGAACGGGCATACCACTCCATTGATACAGGTAATGCTCACCCAATCAGAACCCCACCCTACCGGGTGTCTCCTCATGCCCAAGCTGCTATAGAACGGGAGATCCAGAACATGCTACAGATGGGTATAATCCGCCCATCTACCAGTGCATGGGCATCTCCAGTGGTTCTGGTACCCAAACCAGATGGGGAAATACGCTTTTGCGTGGACTACCGTAAGCTAAATGCTGTAACTCGTCCGGACAACTATCCAATGCCACGTACTGATGAGCTATTGGAAAAGTTGGGACGTGCCCAGTTCATCTCTACCATAGACTTAACCAAGGGGTACTGGCAAGTACCGCTAGATGAACCTGCCAAGGAGAGGTCAGCATTCGTCACCCATACGGGGGTGTATGAATTCAATGTCCTTCCTTTCGGCCTTCAAAATGCACCCGCCACCTTCCAGAGGCTGGTAGACGGTCTACTAGCTGGACTGGGAGAATTTGCAGTTGCCTACCTCGATGATGTGGCCATTTTTTCAGACTCCTGGCCCGAACACCTACTCCACCTGGAAAAGGTCTTTGAGCGCATCAGGCAGGCAGGACTAACTGTTAAGGCCAAAAAGTGTCAAATAGGCCAAAACAGAGTGACTTACCTGGGGCACCAGGTGGGTCGAGGAACCATAAACCCCCTACAGGCCAAGGTGGATGCTATCCAAAAGTGGCCTGTCCCAAGGTCAAAGAAACAGGTCCAATCCTTCTTAGGCTTGGCCGGATACTACAGGCGATTTGTACCACACTACAGCCAAATCGCTGCCCCATTGACCGACCTAACCAAAAAGACCCAGCCAAATGCCGTTAAGTGGACTAATGAGTGTCAAAAAGCCTTTACCCAGCTTAAGGCAACGCTCATGTCTGACCCTGTACTCAGGGCCCCGGATTTTGACAAACCATTCCTAGTAACCACAGATGCATCTGAGCGTGGTATAGGAGCCGTGCTCATGCAGGAAGCAACAGATCACAACTTCCATCCTGTCGTGTTTCTCAGCAAGAAACTGTCTGAGAGGGAAAGTCACTGGTCAGTCAGTGAAAAGGAATGCTATGCCATTGTGTACGCTCTGGAAAAGCTACGCCCATATGTTTGGGGACGGCGGTTCCAACTACAAACTGACCATGCTGCACTAAAGTGGCTTCATACTGCCAAGGGGAACAACAAGAAACTTCTTCGTTGGAGTTTAGCTCTCCAAGATTTTGATTTTGAAATTCAACACATCACAGGAGCTTCTAACAAAGTTGCTGATGCACTCTCCCGTGAGAGTTTCCCAGAATCCAGTAGTTAAAAAGTGTTCTTAAAATGTAAAAGTCTGTTAGTTATATACTTAGTAGTATATGTAAAGGTGCATGTGTTGTATTAATCTGTTTATTTTCAAGTTCTAGAAGGAAATTGCCGCCAGTGAGCTTCCCCACTGTCTGCAATTTGGGGGGGCGTGTCATAAACAGATAGCTAAGGGTTAATGTCTCTTTCACCTGAAACACCTGACCAGAGAACCAATCAGGAAACCGGATTTTTTCAACTTTGGGTGGAGGGAAGTTTGTGTAAGAGGTCTTTTTGTCTGTCTGCCTGTTTCCTCTGAGCTTGGGAGAAGTAGTTCTATTTTCTAGTCTTCTGTTTCTAAGTGTAAGGACAAAGAGATCAGATAGTAAGTTCTATGGTTTCTTTTCTTTGGTATTTGCATGAATATAAGTGCTGAAGTGCTTTGATTTGTGTTCTTTTTGAATAAGGCTGTTTATTCAATATTCTTTTAAGCAATTGACCCTGTGTTGTATCATCTTAATACAGAGAGAACATTTGTATTTTTTCTTTCTTTTTTATATAAAGTTTTCTTTTAAGACCTGTTGGAGTTTTTCTTTACTTCAGGGAAATTAAGTCTGTACTCACCAGGGAATTGGTGGGAGGAAGAAATCAAGGGGAGAGCTGTGTGTTGGATTGCTAGCCTGATTTGGCATTTCCTCGGGGTGAAGAGGAAAGTGCTTTTGTTCCAGGATTGGGAACGGAGAGGGGGAATCACTCCGCGTAGTTTCACAGAGCTTGTGTCTGGGTATCTCTCCAGGAGCATCTGGAGGGGGGAAGGGAAACAGGATTATTTCCCTTTGTTGTGAGACTCAAGGGATTTGGGTCTTGGGGTCCCCAGGGAAGGTTTTTCAGTGGGACCAGAGTGCCCCAAAACACTCTAATTTTTTGGGTGGTGGCAGCAGGTACCAGGTCCAAGCTGGTGACTAAGCTTGGAGGTTTTCATGCTAACCCCCATATTTTGGACGCTAAGGTCCAAATCTGGGAATGAGCTCATGGATCTGATCAAACTTGAGAGAGAAAATCACGCTGAACCAATGGGTCTGAGAGGCGAAGATTAGTAAAGTGTCATGATCATACACTGAATGCAACCAGACTCATTAACAGCTTCTCCCTCAGGAGCACCCTGACAGCTCACTGTGGCTCGCAGGTGACCTGAGAAGGATGAAGTGGGATGCCCTGCTAGCCCTGCCAGCAAAGGGCTGGGAGTCCTGCTGTGTGCAACTGTCGCATTAAGAGGGCACCTGCCCTAGCCCACCTCCATCTGTATTAGCTGGGTGAACTTGTGGATATTTTCCCCCGCTGATGGCACTTAGAGGTTGGTTGGGAGGCTGGTGACCAGGGGATTGGGGGTGGCGGGGGGAGTGTCTGAAGTTCTAAAAGTAGGGGAATCACTGTGAAGAACATGGTGAAAGTCTATCCTTCCCCTTCGTTTGGTTCACTGGGATGTGTTTCCTTCCCTGGGCCAGATGCAGGTTAATCCCAGGTGGGAATGTAGGGTGAGTCTTGGTGCCATTGGTAGGGAGGAGGAGAAGGTGCCCTCGGTGTGTGCTGCTTAATGCAAGGCCAGCAGTGAATAACATAAACCATTCCTGATCTCCTGAGAGACAAGGGTCCTGGGTTTGCATGTACGATTCTGCAGGACCGGGCCCAGTTGCTTCCATCCAGGAATTGGATACAGCATGAACCAAGTGGTGGGAAGGTGCCGGCCTGAAGGCTCTGAGGTCTGGGCACAGCGAAGCCTCTGCCTAGGCAACAGAGCTCCTCAATGCCGTGATGTTGAAGGCTCCAAGGTGCCTAGTGCATGGTGATGATAACCCCCACGTGGATGACAAGTTGCCTGAGTCGGCTCAGCATTTCATGGCCACTATGACATCTGAGGGCTCATCCAGGAGTCTGAAGGCCCAGTCGATCAAGCCACCACACTCTGGATCAGGTGTTTGGATTCATACAAGATGCTGGAGGAATGGCTGTTACACTCCAGCATGGTCCCATCACTGACTCTTGCATTTTGAGGTTGAGGTTCATCTTCCCCATCGAGCTGGAGACCTGTTTTGGTGGGCTACCCTTGGTGTCTAACAGGACCTGAGGGCAACTACCATATCAGCAACAGGCCATTTGCTCAGTGCTCCGGTAGCTTTTTAGATTAATTGGTTATCCCCTGGACACCCTCTTCTCTGGTTCCATGGTCCCAGGTCACCATATTCTACAGATAGCCAAGCGAGTGGGGCCAGCCAACATACTGGTTAGTGGAAGGACCACATCACAGTTGAGCATTCACCGAGGTTCTCGTGCTGCAGGCTACTTTGCCTTTTGTTTTTCCTGCCGTTTATCTCAAGCTTGTCCTATTAATTAAATGGTAAGTGAAATGAAAGGCCCCTGTGTAAATATTTGCAGTTTGAAAAGGCCAGCTCGAAGAGGTAGGAATTGATTCCTCTTTATTAAAACACCTTTTGTCTAGTGAATGTTCTACCAGCAATCGATACATAATTAAATCCTTATTGATGTCTTACAGTCATGCTGCTTCCCAGTGCTTGCGCTTTTGAGCCAGGCTTTCCTCTGTTGTTCTGTTACCAACCTCATTTCCCAGCTCTGACCCTGATCCCTTGTGGGACCTCGGCAAGTCACTTTCTCTCTCCCCCCGCCCCCATATTGTGGTAGCACCTAGGAGCCCCCAATCATGGAGCAGGACCCCAGTGTGCCAGGTGCTGTACAAACCCAGAACAAAAAGACAGTCCCTGCCCTGGAGAGTTTAGTCTGTCTTGGTTACTTAGACTGTAAGGTCTAGATGCTCAAAGGTATTTAGGCACCTAATTCAATGGAAGTTAAGTGCCTAAATGCCTCTGAGGCACTGATCTTTGTGGCAGGGACTGTGACTGAGAGCCTGGGACCATGGCTGAGATGTCTAAGCACTACCACACTCTGAATAATAATAATAGTTGGGGTAACGTGGTTGCTGCTTCCCCATTTTCGGGGTTTCTAGCACAGGATTTGTGTTCACATTCTTTTAGCGAACACAGGTAGGATTTTCAGCATCTCTTGGGGGATTTGGGTGTTCAGTTCCCATTAAGTTTGTTGGACATCAGGGAGTCCAGGTCCCTTTGAAGATTTCACCCCACATCTCTGGTTCTTTCTAACTTGGGCCATTCCCCCACCCCCAGTGATCCACAAGGTGGTGCTGCAAGCCCAGTTTTGTTTGGTAGCATCCAGCATTCTGGACCTGCTTGGCTCTCTGGCTCATTCCGAGAAATAGATCAGTTTTTCACTCATTTATTTGAAAGTGAAGGGCCTGATCCTGCCCTCATAGCAGTCACTGGGAGGTTTGGCATCGACTTCAATGATAGCAGGATTATCTCTTAAAAACCAGCAGCTGATTCTGCCACAGCACAAGATATGCATTGTCCTGCGTAGTCTGATGTGTGTAGCCCTGTGGTGGTGGCACTGGGGTGACCAGACAGCAAATGTGAAAATTCAGGGTGGGGTGGGGGGTAATAGGAGCTTATATAAGAAAAAGATCCTAAAATCGAGACTGACCCTATAAAATGAGGACATTTGGTCACCCTTGGTGGCACATGCATGATACAGCCCCTCACTCCAGAGCTGAGCCCATCAGCTATTGGGGCATCAGAGCTCGGAGCCAGTGAAAGTGGGGATAGGTTACTGCTACACCCCTAGGCCCTGATTTTGCAGCCTGGACCGCTGCACTGAGATCCAGTGCGGGGCCGCATGAATCCAACTGCAAGAGTAGGACCTGAATTTTAAACCCTGCAGCTAGAGAGCACCACATTTGCCTAAACTGGCCCTGTCCATCCTTCCTTCCTAACCGCTGCTGTTGTGCAGTGCTTTGGTTTAAAGGGACCGAGTACAAAGGTTATCATTTTGGGGCTAGATTATTGCGCCTTTAGTCACAACCCCTGAGCGAGGGATGGTGCATAAGCTGCCATGGCAGGGGTGGGGAGGGTCTGTTGCTCAGTCCCTCTCTCTGATTGTCCCTTGCTCCAGTAACATGTTGCTGGCTTATACCAGGGACAAATTAGGACAGGCCCTGAGTGGTCAGCAAGCAGGTGGGGCTGAAGCCAAGACTCCACTCATTCTCCACCCCATCCTGCTGAGGAGGGACCGTGTATGCTCAGCACCTGCTTACCCCTCTCCAGTCGGACCCCAGCTCCAGGCAGCCAGTGCAAAGTGAGGGGTGGGGAGTGGGGGAGTTCTCACTCCCCTGTCCTGCAGAAGTGTGTAGTTAAAGCTCCCCTCCTGATTTGGTACCAGCAGCGGGGGAAGAGGAGATTGTCCTTGCTTTGCTTACTTTAATGGAGTGACTACATTGAGCAGTCCAGATAGTGGAACATGGCTGGGATGGCTGGTGCTGATCCTAGCTGGAGCACAGACAGATGTGACCCCGACAGCACACGTGCCCATTGGAAAAGATTCCAGCTGGCCACACAAATGGGAAGAGATGAGCTTGTGCTGGTAATAGGCCCCCAGCCCTTGCTTGTTTATCAGCAGGGGAAGTGCCTCTGGTGGAACAGCCCCATTCACCTGCATCAGGCAAGCCTGGCATTGTTGCAGGGCCCTGTTCTCTTTTATCTGGTTCTTTGTCTCTCCCCTGCTTGGCAGAATACTACAGGGCATGAACCCTGACAGCACAGTCTGATCTACACTGCTTTGCCCTCCACCTCAGAAGAGATTCTTCTGAGCATGTCACAGAACGATACAGAGAGGAGTTAGGTCCCACAGCACCGATAAGTGTAATTACCTCCCTTGAACAAATGGGGAAACTGAGGCACAAAGCAGCAACATGGGTCACAACATGAGTCAGTGGCAAAGCGAGGGCTAGAGCACAGGGCTCTTGGTCTAACAACCTCCTTCCCCCACCTCTGACCTCTAGACCAGGAGAGCAGAGTAGAAGCAATGGGTTACCAACGGCTTTATAGCACTGCACAGCTAATTGCAGAGCTGTGTAACATGGTCACTTCCCTGTTGCCATGGAGGAAAAGTTTCACACTGAGAGGCCTACGAAGGCTGGGTAACATTTCTGCATCCACGACCCCTCTAGATTTTTCCATTCATCCCCCTGAAAGCAAGCCCAAGAAAGCAAGGTTTTTGTATATAATATCTGAAAAACCTGCAGGAGAACACTTCAACCTCCCTGGCCACACAATAGCAGATCTTAAGGTGGCCATACTGCAGCAAAAAAACTTCAGGACCAGACTTCAAAGAGAAACTGCTGAGCTTCAGTTCACCTGCAAATTTGACACCATCAGCTCAGGATTAAACAAATACTGTGAATGGCTTGCCAACTACAAAACCAGTTTCTCCTCCCTTGGTTTTCACACCTGAACTGCTAGAAGAGGGCCTCATCCTCCCTGACTGAACTAACTTCGTTATCTCTAGCTTGCTTCTTGCTTGCATATATATACCTGCCCCTGGAAATTTCCACTACATGCATCCGACGAAGTGGGTATTCATCCACGAAACCTCATGCTCCAAAACATCTGTTAGTCTATCTAGTGCCACAGGATTCTTTGCTGCTTTTTCAGATCCAGACTAACATGGTTACCCCTCTGATACAATGGCTTTTGGTAATTACACATTAATTTGCCTGCACGGAACAAGGCACGAGCCATGGGGTGAACTGCTGGTCAGAGGAGAACAGAGTTTGCAGGAACATTTAATCTTGTTCTCCCTGTGCCACTGTCTGGCTCCTGAGCCAGATTTTTTATTCTCTGTCACAGCAGAGTAAAGGCAGAAAAGCTTCACCGAGATAAATGGATTGATTCTGTACCGGGGAGCAGAAGGAGGCCTAATAAGACCAGAATGAGGCTAAACATATGTGTTCATAAAAAACAACATATTGGGCCCAATTCTGATCTCACACTAGTTTGATGTAACTCCATTGTCTTCAGCTGAGTTATCCCGGCTTCCATTGGTGTCAGTGTCATAAACAGATGGTTAAGGGTTAATGTCTCTTTGACCTGTAAAGGGTTAAGAAGCTCAGTGAACCTGGCTGACACCTGACCAGAGGACCAATAGGGGACAAGATACATTCAAATCTTGGTGGAGGGAAGTCTTTGTTTGTGCTTTTTGTTTGGTTTGTTGTTCATTCTTGGGGCTAAGAGAGACCAGATGCGCACCCAGGTTTTCCCAATCTTTCTGAATCAGTCTTTCATGTTTCAAAATTGTAAGCATAGCCAGGCAAGGCAGATTAGTCTTATGTTTGTTTTCTTAACTTGTAAATGTGTCTTTTTGCTGGAAGGATTTTTACCTCTGTTTGCTGTAACTTTGAATCTCAGGCTGGGGGGTGGGGGCAGTCCCTCTAGTCTATATGAATCTGAGTACCCTGTAAAGCATTTTCCATCCTGATTTTACAGAGATCATTTTTACCTTTTCTTTCTTTAATTAAAAGCTTTCTTTGTAAGAACCTGATTGATTTTTCCTTGTTTTAGAATCCAAGAGATTGAGTCTAAACTCACCAGGGATTGGTGGGGGGGAAAAGGAAGGGGGGATGGTTAATTCATCTTTGTTTTAAGATCCAAGGAGTTTGGATCTTGGGTTCCCCAGGGAAGGGTTTGGGGAAACAGAAGTGTGCCAGACACAGACTTCTGGCTGGTGGCAGCATACCAAATTTAAGCTAGTAATTAAGCTTAAAAGTGATCATGCAGGTCCCCACTTCTTGAACCCTAAAGTTCAAAGTGGGGAAAAAATCTTGTCAGTCAGCAAGAGGGGAATCAACTCCATTGGTTTTGTAACTATGCATTCAGTACCCCCCTGCTCTGGCACTCCCTATTCCTGGGAGATGTCCCGCTGAAACCTTAGGGCCTCCTCCTTCAAATAAAAGCTGTGAGACCCAGTCCCCTAGCATTGAATTCTCAAAGCCAATCTCTGATGCCCCCTTGCAGGTTTGGGATTCACTGTGGGTCTTATCCTGCAAGAGCTAATGGGTGGATTATGCCTAACCCTGTCCTATTGAAGCCAGTGGGATTGCTGCATGCTTGGCAACATGTATGATTATGGCCTGAGCATCCACACACCCACTTGAAGTCCAGGGGAGTGAAGGGCTCCCAGTAGAAGAGAAGGGAAGCTAAAGCATTAGAAGACTAACGGTAAGATCTCTAAAGGTGCCTAGGGAAGGTTGTTTTTTATGGATATAGGGCTTTAGATGGGCAGAAAATGAAGCTCCTGACCTGTGAGTATTTGAGAATTTGAAAATTTTCCTATCCTGAATGAGAACAAAGTTAAAATCTCAAAAACGTTCATGAAGCGACAAAGTGGGGGGAAATGGTTCAGGTCAATTGCAGCCTTCCAAGATGTTTCATTTTGATTTCAAACCTGCTTTTAGTCTAAATTTACCCCAACTTCAAAATTAAAAAAAAGCAATATCAAGTCAAAACACCAGAACTTTTGTTTTGAAAGAGTCAAAATGGGATGTTTTGATAACTTTGAAATTAAAAAATAATTGAGTTGAAATGGACACTGTTTTGTGAACAGTTTCAATTCTGATCAATTGGCATTTTCCTGTGAAAAAATGTTTTGTTGAAAAATTCCTGACTAGCTCTTTATTGGGCACCCAGATCACATAGATTTCTTTAAAAATCTTAGCCTCTAAGCAGATTTTCCATTTTCTCTTTATTCAGTGCTAGGGATTTTCTAGACATCCATTCCCAGACACTTATTCATTGCCAATGTTTTCCATGCCTCCATTTCAATATCTTGCCTTTTCCCTTCAGATTTCTTCATTTATCACTGCCACAGAGATTCAGCAAAGCTGTCTTGTAATCGCCACTCGTGTCCTCCTGACAGGGGGAAGAACAAAAATAGAATGGAACATGGAGGACCATGCTAGCATTCTTACTCCATAGGATAAACTCACATCTGACAAGGGCTTTGAGAAAGCCAGACTCCATTGACTTCAATGGATTTATTCCTGATTTACACTCCATTGTAAGTGAGAGGAGAAACAGCCCTCATAGGTTTTCCCCTCAGTGTATTATACTGAGCCCAATTCTCCTCTCATTTATACTGGTTTGCAACCAAAGAGGACTAACTCCACTAAGTCAATGGCAGGGCCGCCCAGAGGGGGAGGCAAGTGGGGCAATTTGCCCCAGACCCCCATGAGAGTTTTTTGGGGCCCCTGGAGCAGGGTCCTTCACTCACTCCAGGGGGCCCGGAAAACTCTCACAGGGCCTGGGCCCCCGGAGCTTCTTCCGCTCCGAGTCTTCGGCTGCAATTCGGTGGCGGGGAGTCCTTCCACCCCGGGATCTGCCACCGAATTGCCAGGTCTTCGGCAGTGGGGGCCCCCTGCCACCGAAGACTCCAGGCCCCCTGAATCCTCCGAGTGGCCTTGGTCAATGGAGTAACTCAGGAGTAAAAAATCATGCAAATGAAAAGTAGACTCAAGTCCGTTGTACTCAAGGTTCAAACTGCCTGAGCATTTACGCACCATTCTCCTCACTCACTGGCAGAGAAAGGGTGGAGCACTTAGTTGTGAAATATCAAATTTGTATCATCGCCACTGCAAATCCCAAAGGGGCATAGAGCATTGCTGCTTACAGATCAAAGGGCCTACAGAGCATCCTTAAAATGGTCTGGCTGGCTGCTCAATCTAAGTCCATCACTTATTATCACATTGCACCACCAAAGTTTTAGTGCCCCCATGATCGCTGGCAGCGTAGAACTCTTCCTTGGTCAACGTACTTCGTAAGTCAAGTTTTTAGGAAACAGACAATCTCTCAGTCTCTGTCGAGGGGAGTGTTAAAGAGAAAGTGATGAAATGCTCATTTCATCCTCTCTGGGTATTTTGCGGGACCTACTGCAACGTCTCAGCAGGAATTATTATTCAGTCAGGACCCTCGACGACCGATCATTAATCAACATGACAGATACTGACAATGTAGATTAGAAGAAGGGACCGTAATTACAGAAAGATTTCCCAGGAGACTGCTTGTGGGGACCTTTGTGCTATTTGCACAGGGGAAGGGAACAAACCATAAAGATAGGATGGGAGAACGCTGGGATTTCAACCCCAATGTGGAATGGGGCTTTTTACTAGGCATGAGCAACAAGCTTGGAAACCAAAATAATCCAACTCCAAAGCATTTGGTGGGTGGATGGGGGGTTGGAAAATGTTCAGTTTCTAGATCTGTCACAAGCAGTATGTGGGCCAGATCCCCAGTTAGTGTATATCACCATAGTTATTTTAACTCCAGTCCACCCAGAAGGCCTCTGGACAATGCAAGGCTCTCTCCCCCAGCCCAAAGGACACCCTAGAATGGAAAGGAAACAGGCAGAGACTGGTACCTGGTGTTTATTGTTTTATATGATCTGTGCTCTCTTGTGCTTTACATGATTAAGGAGAAGAGCGTTAATGCGTTAGACTCTGTGCAAAGTGTGTTCATAGCTGCCACGTGCCCCTTGAGCGAGTTAAGCCAAACACCTTTGGGGTGGAGTTCTGGGACGGGTGTGTCTAAACACACCGGAGTCTGAAGAGTCACCGTTGTGCCCAGGGGCGAGGAATGGGACAGCTGGTTTCAGCTCCCCACAGGAGGTGCCAGAGAGATCTGTGTTCTGAGAGTGTGCCTAGGGAACCCAGCATTGGGGCAATGGTTGGACTCTATTTAGGCTCCAGGGGCTTAAAACTCTGGGCAATCCAGAGCCTGGAATTCCCTTTGCTGCAGCCCTAGGGAGCGGCTGGATGGGGCGCTTGCTAGGATCTATGACAGAGCGACATGGATTTAATCCCCCTGGAGAAGTTGGTCCAAGAGATTTCCATCCCCCTTGGCTCTGCGTGGGAGAGGACAGGCAGAAAGCTCTGCCTGCAACATTTCTGACCAATCCAAACAGGGCCACGGCCCTCTGCAAAACCCCACCCTTGGCACCATCTCCCCTGGCTGCAAAACCACAGAGATTAAATGAGTGACTGTTTTGCCCCTGCTGGCTCCAAACTGCTCTGCTAGGCCAGCTGGTGGTGTTCAGCGTGACAGAGGAACTAGGGCAGAATGGGCAATATGCGCTGAACCACACAGGGGCTGGGAAGGGAGCTAGGACTGCGGACAGCAGCTGTGTTCAACCACAGTGCTTCAGCTGGCGGAGCTCAAAGCACGTGGGAGCAGAGCTTGGTTGGTGCAGAACCCGTGGCAGTAGAACTAGCTTCCATATGCAACTAGTCTAAGCACAAGTCCTATCACCTGCAGGTGACATTCCATGACTCACCTGCTCAGGCAGATGTTTCCTTAATGGACAAGGAGGGATCCCCAATTCCCTCTTGGTGTTTGACTCTTTTTGGAGGACTTATGGAGGGGAGAGTCACAATCTTACTGGGGGATAGTCCTTCACCCAGAACAATTATGACAGCACCCAGACACCATGGTGATGGACATACCAGAAAGGCATGTCAGTTATTCATAACAACAAGAAAGCTGCTGCTTACCAGAATCATGGTGGAGAGGGATTTGCCTGCAATCTTTAGGAACTCAGCCTTGATGAGGTTTAAGTCAATTTCGCTCCTGGAAACGATGACCCTTATGATGGTCCCATCACAAGTGCCTGCCCCCTGCAATGACACATTTATCACTTTGGCAGTGCTGCCGGGTATTAGCATGATCAAATTTTCTCTCTTTTTGGGGATGGGCGTGGGGAGAAGAGAAGGCAGATTTAGTGTTTGCAAGCTGGTCCAAGATGGAGGAGACCAGGTTTCAGATGCTGCTGGGAACGAATTTAGCACATCTCTGCCTCTCACCCTGGTGGCCCACTATACATGTCACAAAACCCATCCTGCAGTTTGGTGTGACTGCCAATCTTTGTGCATGAAAAACTCAGGAGCCAGAGACCTGCAGGGTTGCAAGAAAGAACGGAGGTTTATTGATGCATACAGCACAGCTAAGCATGATATCTTTACAGAGCATCTGCCCAGGGCTCCAGCCAATCTGTTTAGTCCTTTACCCTTATGAAGGTGATATTTATCAGTAGCAAAAATCTTGGGGGAAGCCTCTCTCATCTGCAGTCTTCCACTGAGTGGGACTGCATAGGCCCCACATTTCTTTGTTACATCTATGATCAGTGGGCTAAAGAGCCCCATTAGCACTGACACATTCAGCTCCAAAGGCTTCAGGGATTTTCATGTACTTCCCCCTATACTTCTTTTGTTTGTTTTAATGTCACTGAGAAAAATGCATCCTAAAACCCAGCAAACTTATTGGTACGAGAACAATTTAATCACCACTAGGGGCAAAACCCAGCCCAAATGTATACCAAGTGCAAATCCAATGACCTGTGTGGGGGTTGCACTTATGCAGCTGAGGGTGGAACTGGACTCCTTGTGCCAGTCTCAACTCCACAGAAGCAAGCTCCTGCAGGACTTCAACTCTACATGTCCTTCTTCTTCCAAAGGGGCCAGGCCTGACTGTGCTCTCATTTGCACCAGTTTTACCCCACTGCCCCTTCAGTGCTTCAGACTGAAGCCAGAGAAGAAGTAGGCCTGCTCTGAACAGCCTTTGCTATAACAGTCTTACCTTCAAGGCATGGTACAGCCGCTCTGCAAAGTAATTGTGGATGTTCCTCGTGCATTTCACTAGATACAGGAGAACGTTCAGTTAGTGCTCGGGATCGGTCTAACCCAGGGACAGCAAATGACAATAATTCAACTCCCTATCACCTTCTCTAAACAGCCCCATGGGATCATGGCAGCTAAGAAGTGCCCCGGTATTATGGGATGGATGTGCTTAGCCCACTACCGCTGTAGAATAGAAGTATAGACAAGAGTAAGGGAGTCCTGTGTTTCTTACCAATAGCCAGCATGGCATCTTCTAGCGAGCCATGGGTTTCACTCCGGATGCTGTCTTCTAGGCTTTTACTGGCGAGCTTCTGGTATTCATCAAAGACTGTGGGAAACAGCAAACAAAGGACTTTTAAATCCAGGCCAAACAATTCCCCAGGCATTTTGTGCCTTGTTTCCACTGGTTGCGTTTCTGAGGGGCCTGACTCAAAGCCCATAGAAGTGGATGGCCTGATTCCCACTGATTTCAGTGACTTTAGATCAGGTCCAAAAATGAGAGATAAAAATGCTGGCACCACATAAACCCAAGTAAGTATCTGCATGTGCATATGATGGGTAAGAATGCACGAAGATGAGCACTGGTGTATGTAATTACTGGATTGCATTTGGAAATACAGATTCGCTTATTGCATGTTCATTTGGAAATCTGGCCCTTAATCTCTGTCTTTGGCTATTGATCTAAATCAGGTTCCAAAGGGATGTGCCTGGCTCTAGCATTCAGTTTGTGTTTGCTGCTGTCACTGGCTCAGGGAGCCAAAGGAACACTGAAATAACACAAGATCTGGGTTGCTTGTGGGCCTTCAGTTTTTGGATGGGGAAAAACACCAGGGGAAACTTGGAACTTCTTGTTTTCCTCCATGCAAAAAGAAACAAACCACTAAGTGAGAAAACCATAAGCAAAAATATAGAGGTAAATTCCAAGATCTTTGGGTTTACTCAGATTCCTGCAGAAAGTTCATGTTCAACCACAGCCGTGAAGATTTGTTTTCTCTCTATGTAGAGTGTAGACACTGCAAGTGTGGAATTATTAAGCCTCAAGTTTGACTTCTAGACCTGCATACAGAGCTAGCCATTAAAGAAGAGCTGTGTATTAGGGAAGTCATGGAATTTCCTTCACTGGAAGTTTTCAAATCAAGGCTGGGCAGCCATCTATCTTGGATGGTTGAGACGCAACAAATCCTGCATCTGCAAGGAATTAGACTAGATGACCCTTACAGTCCCTTCTAAGCCTATGGTTCTGCGTAATACAGTGACCTTCAAATTTAAACCTCAGCAGCGTTCAAGCTTATCTCCTCTAAATTCAGTGCTTAGATACTACAGTGAAAGACACTAACAGACTGGAGATGACCTCCTCAGCTCAGGCCTATATCAGAAATAAGTTGAGCTGGAACAGAGTTGAAATAAACTGAATTTTAAACGGATACCTTTACTCAGCTCTCAGAGCGGTGGGGGGAAATCAGGGAAGAGCTGCTTCTTGTAAAAGGCCAAACCAAACCCATATTGTTTTTACTGTGACATTATCACTTATATGAATGATTGATAGAGGTTTAATGTTCTTTAATATGACTTTTAAAAGTAATGTAAGTGCAATGTGTGCATGTGAATCATGACGCATTTAATTAGGTGAGTGGATTTCAGACTATTTACCCTTCAGCCCTTCTTTGATCAACAATTTGATTTTTTTTTGAACTCATGATTTCTGGGGGGTCTGTCTCATGATTTTTGATCTCTTGAGGTCAGCAATACTGAATAGATTCTGTAAGGTTATAATTGGAAATGTAAGAGGGAGTTGGCCTCAGATTCCTAGCAAGAGGCCACAGAAGCTAAGTTCAGGTTCACCTGCTGTAGGCACATGGTCTAAATTTGCACCGGGTGACTGGCCTATTATGAACCTGGGCACAACAGCCAATGTAACAAAGCCTGTTTGGCTGAACGGTCTGTGGTCACTGGCAGCTCTACGCTGCTCAGGGGATGGTCTTAAGTCTTATTTCCCTCTGTCACTAATATCTATCATGTTCGTAGGAGCATGGTGCAGAGATTCCACCTGGGTGTGTTGTGATTCTTCAACACAGAACAATGCCACAGGTATGAACAGCATATTGTAATGCATTTTAGAAAGTGACACACTCTCTCTCTGATGTGATATCTTTTATTAGACCAACTTCTGTTGGTGGAAGGGACAAGGGTTTGAGCGTCACAGAGCTCTTCCTCGGGTCTGGAGAAGGTGACAAGGCGAATACCATCTCCAGACCTGAGAAAGAACTCCATGAAACTCAAAAACTTGTACCTTCCAGCAGAAGTTGGTCCAATAAAATATATTACCTCGCCCACCTGCTCTCTCTCTCCAGCCATCTTTGTCTAATACACCAGTCTCTATAGTATCTGAATCTTCAGTAAATGGCCTGATTTGCAGATGTGTTGAGTGCTCAGATCACCCACCAAAGTGAATGGGAGCTTCTGGATGCTCCACACCTCTGAAAAAAGGTCAGGGCATGTATTTTGGGCTTAAATGTGGATTTAGCTGCCTAACTTTGGGTGTCCCGGTTGGCCTGGGCTGGCCTCGCCTCTGCTTTCTGTGGGGGTTGCTTTCTTATTTTGGAAGCTGCTGCTGTGCGTGGGAATGCATCCCCCTGCTCTGTACCTCTCAGCAAGTGGGTGGCGCTCCTGGTGCACAGGATGGTGATGAACTGGATTTCGTCAGTACCCCGTATCTTCTCCCCAGCAGCGTAAAGAGCCTATGATTGAAATACAACAATTACAGCTCCCAGTGATGTTTGAGGCATGGATCTCACAGAGGAGGGGTTCATGCGGCTTGGTGCAAAGCAGCAATTCCGCTCCCGCTGGATGTATCCTGGGGCACTGCTTGGATAACCGATTTTACCGTGCCAATTCCTGCCAGGCAAGCTAGACCCTTTCACACCGCTGCCTTTGTTTAAACTGGGACAGTAACTAATTGTTACAGCAGGGTGAGTAATTCCATTCCCTACCAGGTCACACCATATGAATCAGCGTTATGGTAAAGGGCTGGTCACTTTATAGAAATACCTGTGCGTCCTGAAGCACCATCGCTGAATCCACATAGCATCTTGGATCATCCCTCTCACCCTAGGAGGGTACAATAGAAACGCAGTTATTTGTTTTCCTACAATGCTGCCCGCATGAGGATCTCAAAGCACTTTATAGATGGATTAATTCATCCTCCCAGCCCTTCATGCCTGCAAGGTAGGGAAGCCATATTGTTACGTACAATACAAGAGAAAAATCCTGGTTGGTGATTGGCTAAAACCATTCATATGATAAGGAGCCAATCTGTTGCTACTGCTAACTCAGGTCAATAATTCTGGTTTGTGGAGATGCTCTATGAAGATTGTGGGGCAGGATATGGAAAGGGGGCACAATGCAATTGGGGTACATCACTTCTGAAACTAGCTGGAGATCAATGCCCTGGTTGCTGTATAGGAATGGATGGTGTGTAGGACGGTGCCCCCAGTGGCTGAGTTGACAAAAGCAACTTTGGAGGCTAACTACTAGTGCCTAAAGGAACTCTCGACTCTGCATCAGCTTTTATAGCAGAGATCTAGATCAGGGGGTCTATCTGTGCGGGTGATTTATCTAGTAATTCTGATGGATACCTGCAGCAGGTGGGCTTGCAATAAAAGGCCTGTACTCACTGCTAACCTCAGTTGGAAGAAGGGGAGATGAAGAGTCCTGGCTCCCTATTCTTTCATCACAACCTTACCTGAAGGAGGCAAACCAATATCCGCTCAAAGTAGCCACTTGTGTCTGATTTGATGTCCTCTTCCAGGTTAGAACCATATTCTGCAAGGGAAAGAGGATCAAAAAGAGGCGGGGGTGATGTGTGCTCACTGAAAGGCACAGTGAATCACTGAAGTGTCACCATGCCTTCCAGAGACAAATAAATGCTTGACAGGCTCCAAGAAGGTAACCTGAGGGAAAGACATATCTGTGAGCAGCTCACTTAGCCCCGACTCAGGAATGCGCATCAGCAGGGTGTCTAATTTTAAAACATCAGTAGTTCCATGAAGTCAAGGGGCCAAGCGCATGCTCAAAAGCCAAGCATATATTTAATTAAGTACCTTACAGAATCCAGGCCTTATTTTCTGAAACCCTCTCTCAAGGCCAGATGCTGCCCTGGAGCCTTGAGGGACTGAAGGATGGGCATGGATATAAATTTGACAAGTTCCCAACTGGGGCATGTCCAACTAAAGTGGACACCGGTGAACAAATAACACTCCATAGGCAAGAAGATTCCATAACACCAACATTGGTTTGCTTGCTACCCACATGAACTAAACCCATGACACATTTGAGGTTTGCCTGTTACTAGATGGGACATTTAAATGTGGGATTTTTTCAGAAGCAGCCAGCATTGGCTCAACTGCCGTTGACTCCTTTGGGAAGTCAACACTGAGCTCTTTTAAAGATCCCGCCTTACTACACAAAATGTTAGCAATTAATTCAATTTGCACAAAACCCCCTACCAGTGCTCCCATCACACACAGTGTAGCAAAAGCTGCTTTACCTTCTTTGTAAGCTTTGATTATTTCTTTAATTTGCACTTTTGTCCGTGATGCCAGGATCTCTATAATGACACCTTCGCTTGTTCCTAGACCCTTTAAGTGGAGAAGAAAAAAAGAGTGGGAGAAAATATTTTGCCATGCAATTAAAGCTATCTTTAGAAACTAGGCCTCAAGTTAAAGTGTCTGAGGGTTGCCATAGGCTGTGTACTGAGCTGTGATAAATTGTCAATGTGAAACCAGGAACCACATGCAACTTGTTCGGTTTCAGTACAGATTTGTTTGCTAAGGCTCACCCCTCCTCTGAGTAATCCTAGAGCTGAAGTTGATTTTATGAGGCTCTGCCCATGTACAATGCATTCATCAAGGCTTTCGATAAGTGGCATTAGAAGGGTGTGAGGAGAGTGATGCAATCAAATCTAGCCACCTACATACAATTTTCATAAGATGCTCTCCACTGGTAATTTTGCAAATTATTAGAAGTAGAGAAATAAAGTCCCACATCACAACTTTGGGATGCAAACATCCCAAACCAACCTCTTCTGATCTGGAAAAAGACATTACCCTATCCTGCCCCTCCAGTCAACATGACTGGCTGATTTCTTATGGACTTCATGCCAGAAGTTAGGGATTTGAAAGAGGACAGGGGAGCAGCCTTATGCGTTGGTCCAAGGAGGGCATCCCATGCACAAAGGACAAGCTGGGAGGAGGTGCAGGGATGTTGGTGTTAGAAACTGATGACTGAGCGGCTGATGATGGCCTCTCTTGCAGAGCAGATTTGATGAGTAGGCTGCAGTAGACAACAGGGGACAAGCAGGGAAGGGATGTGTTGTGAGTCCCAAGCAGACTGCAAAGAATTACAAAGGGATCTCACAAAACTGGGTGACTTGGCAATAAAATGGCAGATGAAATTCAGTGTGGATGAATGCAAAGTAATGCACATTGAAAAACACAATCTCAACTATACATATAAAATGATGGGGTCTTAAATTAGCTGTTACCACTCAACAAAGAGATCTTGGAGTCATGTGGATAGTTCTCTGAAAACATCCACTCAATGTGCAGCAGCAGTCAAAAAAGCAAACAGAATATTGGGAATCATTAAGAAAGGGATAGATAATAAGACAGAAAATACTGCATTGCATCTATATAAATCCATGGTATGCCCATATCTTGAATACTGCATGCAGATGTGGTCACCTTATCTCAAAAAGAGATATATTGGAATTGGAAAAGGTTCAGAAAAGGGCAACAAAAATTATTAGAGGGTATGGAACGGCTTCTGTATGAGGACAGATTAATAAGACTGGGAAAAGAGACTACTAAGGATGGGATATGATAATCATGATTGGTGTGGAGAAAGTAAGCAAGGAAGTGTTATTTACTCCTTCTCAAAACACAAGAACTAGGGGTCACCAAATGAAATTAATAGGCAGCAGGATTAAAACAAACAAAAGAAAGTATTTTTTCACACAACACACAATCAACCTGTGGAACTCTTTACCAGAGGATGTTGTGAAGGCCAAGACTATAACAGGTTTCAAAAAAGAACTGTATAAGTTCATAGAGAATAGATCCATCAGTGGCTACTAGCCAGGACAGACAGTGATGGTGTCCCTAGCCTCCGTTTGCCAGAAGTATGGGAATGGGTGACAGGGGATGGGTCACTCGATGATTGCCTGCTCTGTTCATTCCCTCTGGGGCACCTGGCATTGGCCAGTGTTGGAAGACAGGATGCTGGGCTAGATGGAACTTTGTGTGACCCAGTATATCCATTCCTATGTGATGGGCCTGGAAGGGGATGACAAGAATTTCAAACTTGAGCCATTGGAGGGATTCAAAGAATATGGTGATGCGGTCACTGATGGTGAGGATGATGACATTACCAGCTGTTTTGTGGGGACCTGACATTGTTGGGAAGGCCCGAGAGAGAAGGAGGTTATGGTTGTCAAGACAGCAGAGGAGGGCCTAGATCAGAGCCATGGCTATCTGGACAGAAAGAAGAGGATCTTTGGAATTTTATAGACCAAGAAGTGGCAATAAACCAGAGATCTGTAATTTTCAGCAATCATTCTTCATCAGAAATAGGGAGTTTTGCACAGTTCTGCTGTTGGCCTCAAGTCAAAGGCATAAATAATATTTTAAAGGGTGCCCTTTCCACCAAAGATGTGCTGTAATAGCGTATCCAACCAAATATTTGCTATAAACATTGGCCTGCTGAGAAACGATACCATGGAAAGGGTTCATCCAGTTCAGTTACTAAGCACTTGTATTAGCACAGGAAATTAGCAGTGTTCCTGCTACCACTTAATAAGCAGCATGTCACTGATTTACCTTCAGGGCATCATGTAATTCCTTGGCGTCGTATTTGAATGGTGAGTACATAAGGGCAACGATGAGCCTCTCAAACTTGCCACTCAGTTCAGATTTCAAGCTGGCAATAAGATCCTGTTAAACACGAAAGATCTAATTAAGGGAAGGGTGCATCCAATGCTTACTGCGTTGCACATCATTTTCCCTGAATCTTCATTTGTAACCCTCATGACGAGCTACAGCAATGAAGCTGATGCACAGTGTCATGCTGACTGGCCTATTATAAAAGCACCTATGGGCTGATCAGGAGGCCACCCTTGTGAGTGGACTCTGTCTAGGTATTTCTCTGGTGCCCCCACCAATAACTGCAATATCTGGGCACTTCACAAACATTCTAGAATTCATCCCCAGAACCCTTCCACAAACCCAAACCCTTGAAATTTCCCATAGGGAAGTTTGTGGCTTTCCAATTGGTTCTGCTCTTCATGCACACATGCTCTGGCCAGGTAATAAATCAGGCCTGGTAATAAATCAGGGGACTGGTGTTGGACAAGAAATCTGGATGCTGCAGAACATCATGGCCATTAATTATACACATATCTGCTGTAGATAGAACTTTTGATCCCAAGAACACAGGCCTCATTAAGAAGGTAGACTTGCACTGCTGTAGTAGTGTCAGTATCCGTCACCTCTGCGCCCTTCCATAAAATACCTAGAGAGAGACAAGGTGAGTGAGGGAATATTTTATTGGACCAGCTTCTGTTGGTGAGAGACAAGAGGTCTGCGTAAGCTTGGAAGCTAGTCCCTGTTGCCAACAGAAGTTGGTCCAATAAAAGATATTACCACTCCCACCTTGTCTCTCTAATATCCTGGGATGAACACGGCTACAACACCAGTGCCAATAGACCAATGGTGACACAAACACACAACATCTGACATTCCATCCAGCAGCGGGCAGCGCTCTCATGGTCTCTGACACCTCCCTTTCCAGGAAAAGCATCATGCAGTGCAAAGAGAAAATTTATCAGATGTCCTTTCTCTGGATAACCTTTCCAAACTGTTCCTTGAATGATCTGGCAATCTGATGACGCTGTGCATTACTCCTTTTGGTGAGGACGTCAATTATAGCCTGTTCATCCGTCCCTGGAAATGAACAATGATGGGATGTAAACATACTGTGCAGGAGACTAAGGCAAGATATGTCTAAAACTCCCAAGGGTATTACCCATCTGACCTTCTCAAACTCACTGCTCTGACAATGAGGGAATTTAGGCACACTTTGGAGCAGCTTGGCTTCTGAATCCCCACGTGATGGCATAAACAGCTGTGCTTTTCTGTAGGGAATTGTGCTAATGCTATAACTGAAGTGTAGAATGTTTTAAACACATGGCTGGTAATAGATAGAGTCAACTTACCCAGTCCTTTCATGGCTTTATACAGAACTTGGGCATCGGGTGTGGGGTCAAAGCTCAGAGCACCTCTCACTGAGCTGCCATCTTCATCACGCTGTAAGACAAGGCAACTATGTATCCCATGTGAAATCAGTTTGAAGGGGCTCAGTCCAGGTCCCAGTGGACCTAGAGCACAAATTACACTATTGCAAAAGCTGCTCAGTAACTCCTTAATGGCAGTCCCAGCAGAAAGACCTGACTATCAAAACAGGACTTTCCTGTTGCCTTGAAAGGAGGTATCTTGTTATGTTCACAGCATATACATGCACAAGTTAGATAAACACACAAAATACTCTTGCTGGAAAGGCTGCAATGTAACACAACTTTATTTCTTAGAATCCAGAATCTTAGAATGATAACACACAAGACCCCAAACAGAAAGACACAAAACAGGCTGCTCCCTAAAATAACAGCACAACTCACCCCCACCTTCTTCTAGGTTGCCTTTCTGCAGACTGACTCTGCAAGCCCAGATCACAAGCTTCCCTGCTGAGCCCCTATGCTGCAAGTAGCACCTGGAAACCCTTCGATCTTAAAGTGATAGCTTGCCATTTTACGCACAGTTTTCCAGACACCACGTAAATCATGAGCAGGGTTGAGTATTTGTGTGTGATACTATACCGCTGCTATAACCAGAGTGTTATCATTCAGGATAGTTTCATACATAACTTCATCTGTTCCATGGCATATCCCTGTTGAAAACATGGGCTCTTCTGTGCCATAGCTTTACTTGGCTGCCTCCTGACTGAGGTGGAGTTCGGCATGACTGGCTTCACAGGGTGTGGCATACCAAAGGAGCGCTACAGGCCAAGCAAGAGGAACCAGTGTACTTTGCAAGGGTGAATGAAACTGGAGAAGTTCAGGTTTAGCAAATTTGAGCCAGAATCTCTTTCCTTCGTGCACGGCCTGGGGTCCAGGCTTAGAGGAGGTCTCTGGGCAAGCTGCAGGGGAATGGCCAGCCCTCTCCTCCCTGTACTCTTTATTAAGTGGTAGCATTTTAACACATCCCAACCTTGTGATGCAAACATCCCAAACCCAGCCTTGCAGCGTAGAGTTCACCTAATGCAGCTAGTTGGGGACAGGTTTTGATTTACCCACCAACTCCAGATAATTTGGGGCTTTAGGACTTGTCTACCTGGGAAAGATTTTTGATGTAAACTAAAAGTGTGAACTTACACCAATATAGTTGTTCTGGTATTACCCCCGGTGGACAGCTTCCAGTATAAGAGGGCCTTTTCCGGTTAGTTTATGTGGCTTGGGAAAGGGTTGAAGTTAAACCTGAAAGAGGCACTTGTGTCAGACTAGGAGTCCATATGGGATAGCCATTTCAATATAACTGGTGAAACTTGCCCACATAGATGACCCCAAAGTCTCCAGATCAGCTGGACTCAGGTCTTGGAGACTGCTTTTGTGAAAGCAACGACATATCTTGCTAGAATTTCAGACCATCTGCCTCCAAGCCTATCCCGAACCTTACAAGGGAAGTCAGTGGTCTTCTTTGACTAGTCAGATGTGTTTATTTACATTCTTTTTCTCCATGAAAGGCAATTGCCCACCTTGGACTCAGTTTTCCAATGCAGAGCTAATGGAACCAATAGTCACCCCTACTTGGCTTTTGTTAGCGCTATCTGCCAGGCAGGAGACTGGGAACCATGCCCATAGTAATGCTAGGGTGGAGCTGCATGCTGGTGACCTTGCAAAATCTCACTGGAAACCAGGCATGTGAGTCCTGGAGGAATCTTTCTCAAGCTCTTCTACCTGGCAAGGCTCACTTGGAGACGGCCATGGGCTGGAAGAATGTGGGCAGCAGAGAGATTGTGTGTGGGAAGAACTTGGACTGCTCAGTAAATCTCTAGGAAAAGAGGTGTGGAGGCCGAGGCTGCACCAGTGGTAATAGCAGAAGGGATTCATACTTAAGCAGGAATCATGGGGTGAAATGCTATGGTCCATGTCACGCAGGAGGAGGTCAGACTCACTAGGTGATCATAATGGTCCTTTATGGCCTTATTCTCTATGAATTGAAGGTTCCAGCCAGCTGACTACATCTGCCTGAAAGCAGCTGTTGGGGTGACCTAGCTTTATGCAGAAGAAACAAAGGAAAACATCTGTGTGGATGGAAAGTTATCTGTGTACATCCATGCTACTGTATCTAGCTCACTCTGAGACACAGGCTAGGACTGTAAGCAGTTGGAATAGTGAGAGTTACCTGCATAATTTTCCTTGTATGCGAAGCTTGGTTCCTTCTATATTAGGGGCCAAGGGGGTTCCTCTGTCTAGATTTAGTTAACTGTGGTTAGGTTTACTTAGCCCATAGTTTGACTATTAGGTTTATTGCTGTTTCTCTGTCTTTATTTATCCTCATCCTCATATCTACATCATCCCCCCATGGGCACCCAAAGTTAGCTGCCCTGCTAAACATCTTCCTCCCTGTTGTTGATTGCATTGTCTCCTCAGCCCTGCCACTCCCACTTCACCATTGCATGAAATTCAAATTCATTGTCCTCCTTTCCACCGCCTTCCAGAGCCAGGCAAAGGGCCAGATCCTCAAGTGAGGGGCTGCCACTTTGTGCTATATTTCTGGTGGAAGGTGGCAGTCCAGCTGGCATTCCTGACCCTGGATTGAAGGATCACCGCACTGTTCCTTATAACCAACATCAAGATGCCCCTTGCTCCTTGCTATTAGCAGAGGTGATGTGGGCAAAGAAAAAAGGCAAGATTGGGATGCTCCACTGTTGGCTGCAGCTTCAGTCCCTGTGGGCTGTTAGCAGCCTGGGTGTGAGTTAGAACAGCCTGGGGAGTGCTCCAGGTTGGTGCACCATGACTCCAAGATTGGGGGAGTGCAAAGGAGAGTTTTAATTTTTAGGGGTTTGGTGGCAAGGTAGACAAATTTAAATGACCCTTTTTAAAAAAAATCCCAATCAGGGATTTGAGTCAGTTCTGGCTAGAAGGAATCAGGCATGACTCACAACCAGCCAGGTCCTCTATTTGTGTTCTCTGGCTGTCATGGCCTCTGGAGGGAGAAAGGTGTGGCCATATCAGGTTAGGACAAGAATCCGTCTGAGACTCATCTGACCGCCTGTTTCTAGGTGACTCCACATAGCTAGCTGACTGAAATGAGTAAATGTATGTGTCACTGCCATAATGAGCAAGACCATTAGACAGGCAAGCAGAGGAATCTACTCCACCTGACATGCTCCTAATTTAGGTTTTTTTACTTGTGACCATCTCTAGTTACAATTTTCCAAACTAATTTTCTTCTAACTGAAAAGTGGCGTTTTGTCCAAGAACCTAAGTTTTTCATGGGAAAATGTGGGTTTTGCCTGGATTTTTTTAAATGGAAAGTTTCTAAAAACAAACAAACAAACAAAAACATTTTGTATTTTGAATTGAAATTTTTAACTCTGTTTTTCAAAAACTAAAAGAAAATTCAAACTTTGTTTCCCTCCCTCACTTTTTTATTGATTAGAAAGAACAATCTCCAGGGCTCTGGAGTGGTTGTAGTTCTGTGCTTTGCTTCCTCTTTCCATTTTCATTTTTCAAAGGGCTTCCAACTTTGGAAGAGTGACAGAGCAGCAAAATTAAAAAAAAAAAAGAAACAAAGGGAAAAAAAGGAAAAAGTCATGTCCCTCCCCCCACATTATTCAACTTCTTGGACCTGGTGGTGAAAGAGAGGGAGAGGAATGTTGATATTTCAATTGTTTCATGGAGAAATATGAGGGGGGCAAAATGAGAAAACATTAAAAAAACACACAGAAAATTGTTGCATTTGGACGCTGTGAAATGGAAACAAATTCGCAATTTTTCCATGAAATTGTTTGTCCATTTTCCAATCAACTCTACCAGTAACAATCATAGTCAAAAACCAGAGCAAATGTTTTGTCCATTTGAAGTAGAATCCTGACCCTAACTGTTCTCCATATTTTATACCGGATAGAGTAAAAGCACCAGGAGATGCATGATCTGAGGTGTACACGGATCTGTATTACATGAGAACCATAGAGGCCAGTTACTGGGCAATACAGAGAGGAGGCGGCCTTGGGACAAAACAGTTAATGGAAGACAGCTAAACAAACCCCATAAGGATAATGACAGTTTGGCGCTGGTGTTTGGAACATGGTGAGCCATTGCTGGATGGAGAACTGGACCACCATTCTGTGGAGGATTTTGAGATTTCAGAATCTGGTTTCATTCCAGTTTGGAACAAAAGCCAAAGCTCTGAAGTTCTCTGCAGAAGGGAATTATGCTCTGCCCTGCTGTGGGGCAGTTTGCCTGATGGGCTGCCCTAGAGCCAGAGACCCTGGAAAGTGCAAGAACCTAAGCTGCCTAAGAGCCATGTGCCTTAGAATCTGGGGAGCTGGATCTCCCTGACTCCCCATTAGCCTGTTAGGTGAGCTCTGGAGGAGCTGAATGGCCCAGCTGGCAGGAAGCTTCCAATGGAATAAATGAAAATGTGTCATCAAACTGTTTCTGACCCGCTCTACAGCGGACAGGGCTCCTGATAACTCTGGTGGCTGGTAGGTGACTGTTCAGGGTGAGCAATTCCATTCCCTACTGATTGCCTTCAGGTCATACCATAATTTCAGTGGGGCCTAGATTACACACACTATCAGTTGCTGTCCTCCACTTTTGACCTTAGGTACAGGATGAGTCTGCCTCAGTGAAAGCCATTCAGACATTCGACCAGATTTGAAACATACATTTCAAAGTAATATGAACTTTAAAGGAACATTGTAATCTGGCTCCCCATTGAGTCCAGCTCCCTGTACTGATATTCAAAACCCTCCATGGCAATGGCATAGCTACTTGAGACCACATCTCCTTCCAGGACCAGGACCTACCACCACACCTGGAACAATCAGCCTGGTGGCCAGTCGAGAGGCTGATGACAACGGGTGGTTGAATGTTTGCAGGCGCTGGACCTAGAATATATAACTCACTCCCACAAGGGAGAAGACAGACCAGATTGTTCACGGTTCTCAGAACTAAATGCAAAACTCACTTCCTCAGCTTAGCTATCCTTCAGTAAATTCTCCACACACCTAAGCCCTCTCATAAGCAACCAGCTAATAAAAGTGCCAGCCTGTTGCTTAAAAACCAGCAAACATGTTTAACAAATTCCTAAATCAAACACACGCACACAGAGTGATCATGCAGCAGGTGTGGTCAGTTTGTAAGTGGAAGGATTTTACTGTGTCTCTACACATAGAATTTATATATTGTCTGAGGCATGACAATATGCCTCTAAAATCATGTACAGAGAGTTTCACACTCCAGTATTTCCTCTACTTACCCAGCCCTTCCACCACGCCATGGTACACTTGGTAGCAATTCTTTTTCCTGTAAATAAAGGAAGTTACACGTTAGATCTTTTGAAAGTTAAAGGTCTTGAGCACATGTGAATCGGAAAGACAAAAAAGTTTCCTGCAAACTCACCACTAGAAAATAAGAAAAAATAATTCTTCTGCTCTCTGGAGGGCTATTCACACTGATCGCTGCAGGGTCTAACTGGCACCTCCGCACCAAAAATGTACAAATGTGCACCTTCCTTTCCTATAAACCTCACAAGGCAACACCCTAAAGACATGGTTCGACAGGTTTTTGTACAGATGATCTCACTGGCAGAGATGCGGTTGCTTAGTAACAGGTCTTCACTGGTTAAAAGCCTCACATGCAAACTTGGTTGATTAAAGTTTGAATTTCCCTTTCTGATTTTTACAATGTGCCTGTCTTAGCCCCAGGGGCTTGTGCAACATGGAAATTACAGCCAGATAAATGTCAAGATCCCAGTGTGGCCCAGAGCACCCTACAACACTCGGATCAATTGCTCTCTAATTATGAAAAGACTATCTGTACCCTAACAAAACATGACACTTATTCCCTCAGCTAATCCCCACCCAGTGCCCCATCCCTCCCAGCAAAGCCTAGGAGAAAAAAAGAAGGCCTACAACTTGCACCGAAGCTCACTACATTGAGGCTATGAAGACCCAGGAGGGAAGGGTGTTCCAGAGCCCCCTGTGGAGAAGGCACTGTGAGACGTACCCTTTCTGCTGGAGCAAGGTCTGGGAACTCAAGGGCCTCTGACAATCACAGCAGCACCAGAATGATGCGAGGAGGGAAGTGGTCTGTTAGCCAGGCCCAAACCAACTAGATGTAGCCCAGTGGAGATTCCATTTCTATCACCCACTCTCAAGGTGATGGACTCATGACCCCCCCACCCCCACCCCCACCGCCACACACACACACACACACACTAAAGCTGGCCAAACAAGGCTGCTTTGTGGCTTTTCCGAATCCCTCAGTGGGATACACAGACCTGGTCATAAGTGCCTTCCTGGGGGAAGTGGGAGGGAATCAGCCCATCCTGAGCAAGATGGATACAAGTGTAATGGGCCTATGGCTCTCAAATGCCAGGCAGCCCAATGAAAATCAGGGACTGGACTACTATGAATTGTAAGGCCCCTTTAGTGAGTGACTGGCTGCTCCTCCCAGCCCTCTTACTACCATAGCCTAGGCCAGCTTAACTTAGGCAGACCAGCCCAACCTGGAGAGACCGATCTCTGCTTTAGACTCTGTTCCCCTTCAGAGACTGAGTCCAGGCACTGTGTACTCAAGCCACCCTAGGGGATTTGCAGTTATTGCAAGGCTTTGGAAAACAGATTTTAAGGGGGTGGTTCCTCCTATGCCCCAGAGTGGTGCCCAGCTTTCCGGGGCCAATAACTGTCTCAGTAACATTCCTTTCTGAAGAGCAACATCCACACCCTGAGGTAGCAAACAACGCAGCCAGCTGCAGCTCCACCCCTCACATTGTTTTCCCATGATGATCACAGGATCACGCAGAAGTTTCCAGAGTCTGGCCTATTGTGCAAGCCGTCCCAGATTTTCGGGGGTCTCTGGAGTTCTGGACCACCCCTGACATTAGCTCTGTGCTCAGGTTTTCTCAGTTCTGCTGTCGGGACTACCAGAGGTTTGGAGTTGTGGTGTTTAATCTCTGTGCTGATTTCCTTACTGGCAACTTTGGGGAATTCAAGAATGACTGACAAGAGTTTGCTCAAACTTCAACAGATTTGAAATATGTTTTTAAAAGGTGGGGCCTCAGGAGAGGAAGATGCTAAGGCTTCTTTAAGAGATCTTTGCCTTCTCAAACTTAGGGCTGCTCTGTTTGACCTGGTCCAGCCTGCTACAATCTGAAGGATACCAAGGCCAGTGAAGAATCACTAGGGTGTAGGGACAGCACAGTCATGCCCCCTTCCACCAGCCACATCCCCTTTACCAGCAGGTAGCCCTACCTGCCCATTTAGCCATCTGGCTACATGGGAAGATGTGACCCCACATGTCATTCGCTTAAAAAAAACCCACATTATTAAACAACATTTCCTTACCTCTGATATTAAGAGCACCTGAGATCATCGGGTGGGGTAGCTGTCGTTGCTATGTAAGGATGTGGGTGTGTCTGCGCAAAGTAAAGAGGGATTTGGCTTGCAGAAAGCAGAACGGACAGTGCTGGCTGTAGCTTGCAGAAGACTGTCATTGCTGTTATGTTTTAAATTTTTCAGTTGTAATGAATTTTTTAATCTCAGATTACCTCCGTTCCACCATCCATGCTGTTCACTTCCCTGCTGCCATTGTTCACAGTAAAGATCTCCATGGCCTATCTCTAGTCACTCATTTTCCTGCTCTCCCGCGCTACTGCAACAGGCTAGTCAGACCCTGCTGTGTTAGGGCAGCAAACAGGATAGAAGAAAGTTCAGAAAGCATAGAAACAAAAGGCTTAGTAAAAACCTGACACCCAATTACACTCTCACATTGGTGAGAATTAGGAGCGAGTCAATGGCTAGCCATGAATATAAACTGACGAAAGTGGGAGGCGAATTAGCCCCCATGTTTCTACAAAACCCAAATGTAATCTAGCAGCATCGCTTTAACATTTGCACCGATCCATCTAAAGAAAGAACCTTTGAAAAAAGGAACTGGAAATGAAATAATAATGTATTAATACATAGTAAATGATCATGGGGAAGCAAGTTACTGTTACGCATAGTAATGAGCCAGGAGATCTATGACGCTATCAGTAACAATCTATAATAAAGAAGATGAGAGGAGAAACAAAGACTATGTGGTCACTGAGGATCCCTTTGGCAAAAATAGGGGCTAACTCCAGCATTGTAGTGCTAGCCACTACCAAAGGGACAGAAGTTGGAGTACTTACGTTCAATAGCCCAGGATAATGGTGAACTCAATTACAAACTTATAAGCAGAACAGGAAAGGTGCTAGGTGCTGTACAAACACAGAACAAAAAGACAGTCTCTGCCCCAGAGAGCCGACAATCTAAGAAGATGCTATATAAATTCATGTCTTCAGCAGAAGAAACAGGCCTTTTTAAATATTACAGACAGATTCTTTAATCAGTTGTTTTAGCAACTACTTCTTCATGTTCCCTGACTCTGAGGACCTGATCCAATCCCCCCTGGAAGTCAAGAGAGGCACTGACTTCAAGGGCTGTTGGACCAGACCCTAAGCTCTGGGGGTCAGATTTTCATTACTTGCATTGCTAGAAACCCAGATCGACTTCATCAAAGTCAGTGCAGTTATGCCCCATTTACATGGAAATCAGAAGCCAGCCTCAAGTTTTATACATTTAGATGTTCTGCTGATCAAGGCAATAGCATTTCCCTGATAAATGATTCTCAGAAGCCTTTCGCAATGGGAGACAGGAATAAATAGACACACGCTGCTGCTTTCTCTCTGATGCTGAATCTGCAACCCTCAAGTCACTCAGATTGATCTTTGTCCACTGACACTTTGCAAGAGTACTCATTAACATGAACCAGGCTTGGAGAACTAGACCCTGCAAGGTAATGGCTCATTTTCTACCTCGTAGGCCCAGCACAGCAGTACTGTGAGCTCAAGCTGCAGTTCAAAGGTATGGCTGGTTCTCCACAGTTTATCTCTAGATAATGTGGAAGCTTACTTGTAGAACAAACAAATCTAGACAGTCCTGTTCAAGGCAACTCTTGAGTACTGGTTTTCATCTGGACAAATGCAAAACTACTTGAAATACAGGGTTTTTCATGTTTTATAGTGAACTTGCAAAAAAACCAAAAAGCAAAAATAAAACCCCAAAAAAACAAAAAGGGGGAGGCTGATGGGGGTGGGGAATTGCCATGGGGCACAAATAATTTGTACACTAGTGAGAAGGGAAAATAGGCCCAAAAAATGCAATTAATAAAGTGAAGTTTTTTTAAAGTCTTCTGCAAGAGCAAAGAGTGGCTTTGTTGCTTTAAAAAGAAATCCAGTTTACCATAAATTGTGTGTCCTTATATAACCCTATCACCATAATATCTGAACACCTTGCAAACATTAATCCTCACAATGTCCGTGGGCAAGCTAAGAATCAGAGCCAGATCTCCTGGGTTCCAGATCTCCTGGGTTCCAGTCCACTGCCTTAGCTACAATACCCTCAGCCTTCCTCAGTTTGAAAGGGTTGCAAAAATTGCACCAATTGCAAAAGTAAGTAATGGGAAATGAAAAAAAACAACAACAAAAGTTGTAAATTTCTCTCTGATCTAAATGTTTCAAACTTGGAAGCCTAAAATTAAGCGAAACTATATTTAGGCATCCAAATAAAAGTGGCCTGAGATTCGGGGCTTATCTATATGGGGAAAGCTGACCAGCAGAACTAAATTGGGATAGTTCTATTGCTGAAATTATACTGGTATAGCTCCCTATGATGTGGACACTCTTATTCTGTACTGAATGTCCACCTCGGGAGTCATATGGTACAACTCTACTGGTATAATCCCACTACAGGAGTTCTGCTGGTGAATTTCCCCATGCAGATCATCAGAAATACCGAGTGCCTCCCATTTCATTAGCTTAGAGAAAAAAATCAGACCAATTTGATTGAGGTGTCTTGTATGCCCACACGTGGGCACCCACATTTGAAAATGTTGCCCAATGATAAGGAGATAGTGGCTTTCTTTTTCATTGCCTAGTCACTGCAGTGACTGTAGAAGAGCAGCATACTCTTGGTATTTGCATCTGTAAAGTCTGCTATTATTAATGGAAAGTATTGGTGAGGCAATATGTTATTTGCAAGGGCCAAGAGTTTTAAAAACATCGAGGAGTCACAGTTGTTTGTGGATTCCCCAAACACCCTTGACACTATCTCGTTAAATGCTTGCCTCGGGGAAGGGGGCAGGTCATTATTAGTGTCTGGAAACCCTATTCAGAGGGCAATTTCAAAATTAAAAAAAAACCATTTTGTTCTGAAATGGAACCAAAAAGAAAAGAAATCCCAAGATTTTGTTTAAAAAAACCTGGCAATTAATTTTCTTTCTGTAGAAATGTTTCCAAGGCTTCCTGAGAGATGCCTGGAACCCTGGCAGCCTACTAGGCAAAAAGTTGGACAGTTCATGGGTTTGGGAACAGGCTCTTGGGGCTTCTGGACTGCTGAGGAGTCAGGAAGCCCTGGGAGAACAAGGCTGCTGAGGATCTGGAAGGCGAGCTTATGAGAAACCAGGTAGGTTTGCAAACCTGTCTGGCAGGCAGGAGTCTGTCAGAAATTTGCCTGGCTTCCAGAGGAATTTCACTGAAATCGACACATGCCTGCAGCATGTGTCCATTTAATCAAATCCACATTTTCCAACAGAAAAACTTTATTGGAAACTTTCTACCCAGCTGTACTCATTCTAGCAAGGCACAACACAGCCGATAGCAAAATATCAGTGAGGCACTTTTAGAGGGTGCTGTGGCTTAGTTGGTTAAGGTGCCTGCCTAATAAACAGGAAATCCAGGATTCAGATCCCTGTGGTGCCTCCGGCAGGTCAGACTAGATATTTAGGTCAGACTAGATGATCACAGTGGTCCCTTCTGGCCTTGGAATCTATGAACTACAACATCAGGGCTTTGGTGTGTGTGTTTGATGGAAAAACATTGTCATGTACTGGCCTCCAGTGGCTAATCTAAAAATAGCACTGTTTCAGTCATCAGTGTCCCAGATGTAAGAGGCCCATTTTTTGTCCTTATTGAAAGGAGTGGAACTTCCACTGAAGGTCATAGGAATTGCACTTATGTATTTATTAGCGGAGGGAAGAATTTGCCATGTAGCCAGAGGTGGTTTAGGGCTGGAAAGTATTTCTGATGCTAGGCCAACGTCTGCTGAAATTCAGGGAAAGGAACACAGGTAAGAAACAGAGACATCCCCAGCCCATTCCACAGGGGAAGAGACCAGGGCTGCCAAGAGTGGGTTCTGGCCAGGCTGAAAAACATTTTTCGGGCCCCCCAGCAAGGGTGGACCAGCTAAACAGGGCCAACAAAGCCAGGGAAGCCGGCCCCCGGCCCCATTCCAGACCGCTGGGCTCCAGTAATTTGTACCGGTTTCCCCGCCTCTCATCGGCCCTGGGAGAGACTCATTGTTAGAAAGAGGGGGAACACACAGCTTTGATCGTAAGATGAGCCTGAGCCACAGAGATGCCTGATGGTCAGAGCTAGGATTTTGGGTCAGTCCATGATGGCCACAGGGGCCAAAGGTTCATCACCACAGTTATGCTCAGATGGGGGCCTTTGCTCAGAGCCCTCTCTACTCTATCCCTTGCTAGCACTGAGACAACTGAAACAGCCACTCACCTGCATCATTTATAGGGATAACAAGAATATCCAGAGTAAGGACTAAAATGTACTGAAGAATTCTGGAAGGGATAAATCCACCTGCTTCAGGGCATAAGTGGACATCTGGCTATTGTGGGTCAGGAAGGAATTTTCCAGGGATGGGGAGATCATCCCTTAACTCCCTGCTACAAGACTTCTTGCTCCTTCCTCTGAAGCTGCTAGCATTGGTGACTGTCAGAGACAGAATAGCAAGTGTGAAAAATCAGGACAAGGGGTGGGGAGTAATAGGCACCTATATAAGACAAACTTCCAAATATCTGGACTGTCCCTATAAAATTGGGACATCTGATCACCCTAAGGACACTGGACTAGATGCCCCTAATCCTGCAATTCCTGGATTCTGAAGCTTGGCCCCTTGCCAGACTGCAGCCTGGGTGAAACCATCCCCTCGCATGTCAGATGGCACAGCCCTGCTTTGCTTCTGAGACAGTGGGAAGAGGAGATCAACTATAGGGCACAGAAAGCCTCCCATGAGAGCTGGGCTACATCAGCCCCACAGAATCTATTGCAGGGAGGGTTCGGCAGGAGGGATGGGACAAGGGTCTGACCACTGAATCAGCGATTAATCCGAGCCAGCCACGTGAGAGGTGTGAAAGGCTACGGCCCCTTTCCCAGCTGAGGGCCTGGAAGAGCAGTCATGGAGGGTGTGGAGAGCCACCCCAAGTCCCTGTTTGGGTGGGGTTTCAGTCTCCTCCATCTCCTTTGGAGCTAAATAACATTCCAAACCAGCGTGCCCAGCCCAGAGCTCAGGGCCAAAAAACCCAGAGGCAGCAGTTTGCAGTGACAGGGTGACATTCACCCCTCTGCAGCAGGGACAGGGAAGACAGAACAGCAGGATCGTGGGTGGCAGTGTTTCTCCCCAGCGTGTTACTCCCATGTTTTCCAGACCACTGCAGCCTCCTGCTGCGTAAAGCAACACTGGGGTTGGATGGTGAAGCCGAGGAGAGCAGATGGACACCAGGCTCTTTCCTTAGCTTCAAACACACATAAAGGTACGCTTTCATTTCATTTCGGTCCCTGCTGTAGTTCATTCCAAGGTACCTGGATGCTACCACCACACGAGTTACCCCCAGGGCAGCTCAGGGAACCCAGCCTTGCCCCTTAGTGAACCTCAAGAGCTGCTGCTGCCCACAGAGCACTGTTTGGGATAGACAGCAATGTCTAGTGCTGAGCACTGAGAACCAGGGCCCAAAGGTTCAGGCTGGGGTGCTCAGCATTTCAGATGGATAAACTGAGGCACACAAAAAAACAACTTGACCAAGGCCATGAAGTACATTACTGCCAAAACTGGGATCAGCATTCAGCAATCCCCCCGCCCCCCAGGTCACTGCAGTGAGGCACCTAAATCCCCATTCAGATGCCCAAATTAAAGGGACCTGGTGATCAGGGTGCTGAGCTGACACAGCCCCTGCTGGCTGGAGTGGAAGTTGTGAGGGTTGATGAGTGTGTGCAGTGCATTGATAATACAAAGCCCTGACTCCCTATAACCTGGTCCTTCTCATGATTCATGCAGGGTGTGAGCCAGGCCCTGCTGCTCAGAACTGCCCCACCCATGGGACTGAGGCAACAGCAAGTGGGTAGGAACAGATGGGCTCCTGATCCAGCATGAGTGGCCATCTGTCAGTCAGCTCTAATGGGTTTTGGATCAGGCCCTTACAGAACAGGAAGCCTGTGCAAATGTCTCTAATAAAGGAAAACAAAGGAATTCATCCAGGGACCCAGAGCAAACACCACCCAAGCAGGATCACCTCAAACTGATCATCCTTCAGGGGGCACTGCCCGCCCCATAACCTGGGGTCACTATCCTGCTGGGAGCTCCCCATATAATAGGAGCAGTTGCTCCTCAGTGCCAAGTGTAGAGGGAAATGGGCTTGTAAGAGGGTTACCACATTCAGAGCACCCCCTGCATGGCCTGGAGCAGTCCTACAGCCCCCCACCTCAGCTTCCCTCCAAGGGTCCCAGAAATAATCTACTCATAGCAAAGAAGCTTTAACACAATATTCCCCCACAAGTGTACAGGGTAGAGGAAGGAAGGTGTAATTTACTTAATCTAATCCAGCTCCTAGAATAAATCCCCTTGAAGCAGGGTTTCCACAGCCCCCGCATCTTTATACAGACTGCACTCTTCATCTCAACAGCTTTTCTGAAGGAGGCCCTGCTGTACCTCCCCACAGCCTCAACCATGTCTACCTGCAGTCTGATTGGGGCCCATGAATTTCATTTTTCCCACCTGAGGAGGAGAATAGGCTGTGTCACAGATGGGGCTGAAGCCACTTTCCTCTTAAAGAGCCAGCTATACAGCAACAGAGCCTATTCCCATCTGTGTTCAATGGGTTACTTCAGGGAGGGACAGCTGCAATCAGCAAGAGCAGAGAGGGGGCTGGGAACACACCACAGCCTGTTGGAGGCAGAGGCATCTCAGTGGTCACTTGCCCCCAAGTCTGCTCTAGAGTAGGTTCTGTGATAGGAGTCAGGAGTGTAATGCCTGGTTTTACCTGTTAGGGGGCAGCAGACCTTCTGATAGGGGTCTCTAGCCTTCCTGGCTGGTGTGTCTCTCCTTGTCACCATCACACTGAGAAATCAGACAGCACCTTCCACCTGCAGATCTCACTTCACCTTCTACAGGAGTATCAGGAGCATTATCCTCATTTCACGGATGGGGAAACTGAGGCACAGAGCATTTGCAGACCTAGTCTTCAGAGAGGCTGCTCACCACTGGGATTTTCTCAGGCTTTCTGGTACAAAATGTGTCTTAAAAGACTGAGGTCTCAGTAACCGTAAAGAGCAGAGAATGAAATCAATTCCCCTGCACTCAGTATGCTCTGAGTAACCATGACAGGCGAGAAGATGCAGGGTTTATGGTTTGTGGCACACAAGCTGCTTTCAGGCCATGGACTTTCTGTCTCTATATTTTGCCATGACCCCCTTAACGTGTTCACAAATAGGCTTTTGGTCTCGACATTCTCCTGGGAAACAGCAGATCAGAGGTGGCAGCCTTAGCACCTTTTGGCTGCAGGAAAGCAGTAGGATATCTACCGTGGTGAGACAGTAAGTCACCCTCCTTCCCTCCGCTGCACTGATACTCACCTTCCTCCTTTGATATATATCCCACAACTGTGACCCACAGTGGCTCAGTTGCCAGCTGGGCTTTTGATCTACGAGGACAAAAGTGACCACATCAGAGCCTGGACTTGCAAGCTGCCTGTGCGGCTGAAGCATTTGAATAATAGAATATCAGGGTTGGAAGAGACCTCAGGAGGTCATGTAGTCCAATCCCCTGCTCAAAGCAGGACCAACACCAACTAAATCATCCCATCCAAAGCTTTGTCACGCTGGGCCTTAAAAACCTCTAAGGATGGAGATTCCACCACTCCGTAGGGAACCCATTCCAGTGCTTCCCCACTCTCCTAGTGAAATAGTGTTTCCTAATATCCAACCTAGACCTTCCCCACTGCAACTTCAGACCATTGCTCCTTGTTCTGTCATCTGCCACCACTGAGAACAGCCTAGCTCCATCCCCTTCAGATAATTGAAGGCTGCTATCAAAACCCCCCTCACTCTTCTCTTCTGCAGCGTAAATAACCCCCAGATCCCTCAGCCTCTCCTCGTAAATCATGTGCTCCAGCACCCTAATCATTTTTGTTGCCCATCTCTTCTGTAGTGGGGGGACCAAAACTGGACGCAATACTCCAGGTGTGGCCTCGCCAATGCTGAATAGGGAAGAATAATTATTTCCCTCAATCTGCTGGCAATGTTCCTACTAATACAGCCCAATATGCCATTGGCCTTCTTTGCAACAAGGGCACACTGCTGACTCAGATCCAGCTTCTCATCCACTGTAATCCCCAGGTCCTTTTCTGCAGAACTGCCACTTAGCCAGTCAGTCCCCAGCCTGTAGCAGTGCATGGAATTCTTCCATCCTAAGTGCAAGATTCTGCACTTGCTCTTGTTGAACCTCATCAGATTTCTTTTGGCCCGATCCTCCAATTTGTCTAGGTCACTCTGGACCCTATCCCTACCCTCCAGTGTATCTACCTCTCCCCTCATTTTAGTGTCATCTGCGAACTTGCTGAGGGTGCAGTTAATCCCATCATCCAGATCATTAATAAAGATGTTGAACAAAACTGGCCCCAGGATCGACCCCTGGGGCACTCCGCTTGATACCGGCACCAACTAGACATCGAGCCATTGATCGCTATCCGTAGAGCCTGACAATCTAGCCAGCTTTCTATTCACCTTATAGTCCATGCATCCAATCCATACTTTAACTTGCTGGCAAGAATACTGTGAGAGACTGTATCAAAAACTCTGCATGGAGCTAGAGCAGAGGTGGGCAAACTATGGCCCGCAGGCCACATCCAGCCTGGGGGACTGTCCTGCCCGGCCCTTGATCTCTCGACCGGGGAGGCTAGGCCCCAGCCCCTATCATAACCTTAGTCCCAGATTTGGACCTTAGCGTCCAAAATATGGGGGTTAGCATGAAAACCTCCAAGCTTAGTTACCAGCTTGGACCTGGAACTTGCTGCCACCACCCAAAAAATTAGAGTGTTTTGGGGCACTCTGGTCCCCCTGAAAAACCTTCCCTGGGGACCCCAAGACCCAAATCCCTTGAGTCTCACAACCAAGGGAAATAATCCTTTTTCCCTTCCCCCCTCCAGGTGCTCCTGGAGAGATACACAGACACAAGCTCTGTGAAACTACACAGAGAGACTCCCCCTCTCTGTTCCCAATCCTGAAAACAGGAATGCAAAGTCAGGCTAGCAATCCAACACACAGATCTCCCCTTGATTTCTTCCTCCCACCAATTCCCTGGTGAGTACAGACTCAATTTCCCTGAAGTAAAGAAAAACTCCAACAGGTCTTAAAAGAAAGCTTTATATAAAAAGAAAGAAAAAATACAAATAGTCTCTCTGTATTAAGATAACACAATACAGGGCAATTTCTTAAAAGAATATTGAATAAACAGCCTTATTCAAAAAGAATACACATCAAAGCACTCCAGCACTTATATTCATGCAAATACCAAAGAAAAGAAAACCATAGAACTTACTATCTGATCTCTTTGTCCTTACACTTAGAAACAGAAGATTAGAAAGTAGAACTACTTCTCCAAAGCTCAGAGAAAGCAGGCAGGCAGACAAAAGACTCAGAGACCCAATTCCCTCCACCCAAAGTTGAAAAAATCCGGTTTCCTGATTGGTCTAAAAATTCGGTTTCCTGATTGGTCCTCTGGTCAGGTGCTTCAGGTGAAAGAGACATTAACCCTTAGCTATCTGTTTATGACACGCCCCCCAAATTGCAGACAGTGGGGAAGCTCACTGGCGGCGATTTCCTTTTAGAACTTGAAAATAAACAGATTAATACAACACATAGATCTTTACATATACTCCTAAGTATATAACTAACAGACTCCTACATTTTAAGAACACTTTTTAACTACTGAATTTTGGGAAACTCTCACGGGAGAGTGCATCAGCAACTTTGTTAGAAGCTCCTGTGATGTGTTGAATTTCAAAATCAAAATCTTGGAGAGCTAAACTCCAACGAAGAAGTTTCTTGTTGTTCCCCTTGGCAGTATGAAGCCACTTTAGTGCAGCATGGTCAGTTTGTAGTTTGAACCGCCGTCCCCAAACATATGGGCGTAGCTTTTCCAGGGCGTACACAATGGCATAGCATTCCTTTTCACTGACTGACCAGGGACTTTCCCTCTCAGACAGTTTCTTGCTGAGGAACACGACAGGATGGAAGTTGTGATCTGTTGCTTCCTGCATGAGCACTGCTCCTATACCACGCTCAGATGCATCTGTGGTTACTAGGAATGGCTTGTCAAAGTCCGGGGCCCTGAGCACAGGGTCAGACATGAGTGTTGCCTTAAGTTGGGTAAAGGCCTTCTGACACTCATCAGTCCACTTAACTGCATTTGGCTGGGTCTTTTTGGTCAGGTCGGTCAATGGGGCAGCGATTTGGCTGTAGTGTGGTACAAATCGCCTGTAGTATCCGGCCAAGCCTAAGAAGGATTGGACCTGTTTCTTTGACCTTGGGACAGGCCACTTTTGGATAGCATCCACCTTGGCCTGTAGGGGGTTTATGGTTCCGCGACCCACCTGGTGCCCCAGGTAAGTCACTCTGTTTTGGCCTATTTGACACTTTTTGGCCTTAACAGTTAGTCCTGCCTGCCTGATGCGCTCAAAGACCTTTTCCAGGTGGAGTAGGTGTTTGGGCCAGGAGTCTGAAAAAATGGCCACATCATCGAGGTAGGCAACTGCAAATTCTCCCAGTCCAGCTAGTAGACCATCTACCAGCCTCTGGAAGGTAGCGGGTGCATTTCGAAGGCAGAAAGGAAGGACATTGAATTCATACACCCCCGCATGGGTGACGAATGCTGACCTCTCCTTGGCAGGTTCATCTAGCGGTACTTGCCAGTACCCCTTGGTTAAGTCTATTGTAGAGATGAACTGGGCACGTCCCAACTTTTCCAATAGCTTATCAGTACGTGGCATTGGATAGTTGTCCGGATGAGTTACAGCATTTAGCTTACGGTAGTCCATGCAAAAGCGTATTTCCCCATCTGGTTTGGGTACCAGAACCACTGGAGATACCCATGCACTGGTAGATGAACGGATTATACCCATCTGTAGCATGTTCTGGATCTCCCGTTCTATAGCAGCTTGGGCATGAGGAGACACTCGGTAGGGTGGGGTTCTGATTGGGTGAGCATTACCTGTATCAATGGAGTGGTATGCCCGTTCAGTCCGTCCTGGGGTGGCTGAGAACAATGCGGCGAAGCTAGTGCACAGCTCCTTGATTTGTTGCCGCTGCAGACGTTCCAGGGTGGTTGAGAGGTTCACCTCTTCCACGCCACCGTCTTTTTTTCCGTCGTAGTAGACACCGTCAGGCCACTCAGCATCATCTCCCTGGACTGTAAACTGACAAACCTGTAAGTCTCTGGAATAGAAAGGCTTGAGAGAATTAACATGGTACACTTTAGGCTTTAGTGAGGAATTGGGAAATGCTATGAGGTAGTTTACAGCTCCCAGGCGCTCTTGGACCGTGAATGGCCCTTCCCATGATGCTTCCATCTTATGGGCCTGTTGCGCCTTCAAGACCATAACCTGGTCTCCTACCTTGAAGGACCGATCTCTGGCATGTCTGTCATACCAGGCCTTTTGCTCTTCCTGAGCATTCTTTAGGTTCTCTCTAGCAAGGGCTAAAGAGTGTTGGAGGGTGCTTTGTAGGTTGCTTACAAAGTCCAGAATGTTAGTTCCTGGAGAAGGCGTAAACCCCTCCCATTGCTGCTTCACCAACTGTAATGGCCCCTTAAGCTCGTGACCATACACAAGTTCAAACGGTGAAAACCCTAAACTGGGATGTGGTACAGCCCTGTAGGCAAACAGCAACTGCTGCAACACTAGGTCCCAATTATTGGAGAATTCGTTGATGAATTTTCGTATCATGGCCCCCAAAGTTCCATTGAACCTTTCCACCAGGCCATTGGTTTGATGGTGGTACGGGGTGGCAACCAAGTGATTCACCCCATGGGTTTCCCACAGTTTTTCCATGGTCCCTGCCAGGAAATTAGACCCTGAATCTGTAAGGATGTCAGAGGGCCACCCTACCCTGGCAAAGATGTCTGTTAGGGCCAGGCACACAGTGTTAGCTCTGGTGTTGCCTAGAGCTACTGCTTCTGGCCATCGGGTAGCAAAGTCCACTAAAGTCAGTACGTACTGCTTTCCTCTGGGCGTCTTTTTTGGGAAAGGGCCCAGAATATCCACAGCTACTCGCTGAAATGGGACCTCAATTATGGGGAGTGGCTGGAGAGGGGCCTTGACCTTGTCTTGAGGCTTTCCCACTCTTTGGCATACCTCACAAGACCGGACATACTTGGCAACGTCCTTGCCCATCCCCTCCCAGTGGAAGGACTTCCCCAACCGGTCCTTGGTTCTGTTCACCCCAGCATGGCCACTGGGATGATCATGGGCTAAGCTTAAGAGCTTCCCCCGGTACTTAGTTGGAACCACCAACTGTTTTTGCGGCTGCCATTCTTCCCAGTGTCCACCAGAAAGAATTTCCTTGTATAAAAGTCCTTGGTCTATAACAAACCGGGATCGATTAGAAGAGCTGAGAGGCGGTGGGGTGCTCCGTGCCGCCGCCCACGCTTTCTGAAGGCTGTCATCTGCTTCCTGCTCAGTCTGGAACTGTTCCCTTGAGGCTGGGGTCACCAGTTCTTCCTCAGACTGTGGACTTGGGCTTGGTCCCTCTGGAAGCGATGTAGGTGATGGGGTTGTTTCCGTTGCTGGTGAACCGCTCTCCGCTGGTGCACCTGAGGGTATTTCAGGCTCTGGCTGAGCCTTTTGGGTATGGCTGTCTTTTGCTTCTGCCAGTTCTGGCTCGCTGGCGCCCTCTGGCGTTGAGTTTGAAGATGTGGTTGCACTTGCTGGTTGCTGTTCCAGTTCCGGGCCTGGGACTGGAGATGCTGTGGCTGTTTCAGTGGTTGGCATGGAATCCGGGTCCACTACCTCTGTCTGGGTCTCTGGTAACACAGACGGGGCCTCTGTGGACGGCTCAGGAACAGGAATGGGTCTGGAAGCTTGCCTGGTTTGGCTACGGGTAACCATTCCCACTCTCTTGGCCCGCCTCACCTGGTTGGCCAAGTCTTCCCCCAGTAGCATGGGGATAGGATAATTGTCATAGACTGCAAAAGTCCACATTCCTGACCAGCCTTTGTACTGGACAGGCAGTTGAGCTGTAGGCAAGTCTACAGCTTGTGACATGAAGGGGTAAATTGTAACTTTGGCCTTTGGGTTGATGAATTTGGGGTCAACGAAGGATTGGTGGATAGCTGACACTTGTGCCCCCGTGTCTCTCCACGCAGTAACCTTCTTTCCGCCCACTCTCAAATTTTCCCTTTGCTCCAAGGGTATTTGAGAGGCATCCGGGCCTGGGGATCTTTGGTGTGATGGTGGTGTAATGAATTGCACTCGCATGGTGTTCTTGGGACAGTTGGCCTTGATATGTCCCAGTTCATTACACTTAAAGCATCTTCCATCTGATGGGTCACTGGGCCGAGGTGAGTTACTGGAGACCGGTGAGGTTGAAGGGTAGGGTATCTGTGGCTTTACTTGGGTGGTATGTGGGGTCTTTGGCTGTCCTCGGTTGTAGGGTTTATGGTCTGTGTGCCCCCTGTGGTAATCGTTCCCCTTGACAGTAGCTTTCTTGCTTTCTGCCAGTTCCATCCATTTGGCTCCAATCTCCCCCGCCTCAGCGATATCTTTGGGATTTCTATCTTGTATGTACCGTGTGATGTCTTCAGGAACACCATCCAAGAACTGCTCCATTTGTATGAGGAGGTTCAGTTCTTCCAAGGTTTGAATGTTGTTTCCTGTTAGCCAGGCCTCATAGTTTTTTGCAATGTAGTAGGCGTGTTTGGGAAATGACACCTCTGGTTTCCACTTTTGGGTTCTGAAGCGCCGACGGGCATGATCTGGGGTTATCCCTATCCTGTATCTGGCCTTGGTTTGAAAAAGTTTATAGTCATTCATTTGCAGCTTAGGCATTTCAGCTGCCACCTCTGCTAAAGGTCCACTGAGCTGTGACCTCAATTCTACCATGTACTGGTCTTCGGGGATGTTGTACCCAAGACAGGCTCTTTCAAAATTTTCCAAGAAGGCCTCGGTGTCATCACCTGCCTTGTAGGTGGGAAATTTCCTGGGCTGTGGAGCAATAGTTGGCGCCGGGTTGTTAGGGTTGGCTGGCACATGCAGCCCAGCTTTTGCCAAGTCCAGTTCATGTTTTCTCTGTTTTTCCTTCTCTTCATTCTCTTTTTGTTGTTTTTCCATTTCTTTTTGTTGTTTTTCCATGTCTCGGCAGTGGGCCAACTCATCTTCTGCTTGTTTCCTTCGGTAGGCCACCTCTTCTTCTTCTAGTTTTCTTTTGTGTGCTGCCTCTTGGGCTGCCTGTTCTCTTTGGAAGGCTGCCAGTTTGATGCTTTCTTCCTTTTCTTTTATCTCCATCTCTTTTTGTTTTATTTCCAGTTGTCGCCTGTGTTCAGCTTCTTTGATTTGTTCTTCGGCGCCAATTTTTGCCTTAGAAGTCATGGTTCCTGTTTTCTTGTGTTGGGGTGCCCTCCGGTGTTTATCTTCTGAACTGCAGGCTCTGTTCCCTCCTGGAGTCTGCCTAGCAACAGTGCTTTTTTCCCTTTCTCTCTTTAGCTAATGTTCAATGAAGGGAAACCAGAAAAACCACTTTATTTGCATGCATATAAGTGCTGGTACTTGCCTCCTAATGGGAGGGCTATTGCATGACAAAAGACCCTCAACAGTCTCTTAATGGCTTCTCGCTTAACATGCAAGCCACAAACTGCCAGAGAGAGCAGAAAAAAAATTCTCTCTGGTTCCCTTTTAAAACCAAACTGTTTCTCTCTGCTAAAAAGCCCTTAGCAGAGAAAAGAAAAATATAATATTCCTACTGGCTTCTGGATTCTGTCTATATCCCACCGCTACCACCATATCATAACCTTAGTCCCAGATTTGGACCTTAGCGTCCAAAATATGGGGGTTAGCATGAAAACCTCCAAGCTTAGTTACCAGCTTGGACCTGGTACTTGCTGCCACCACCCAAAAAATTAGAGTGTTTTGGGGCACTCTGGTCCCCCTGAAAAACCTTCCCTGGGGACCCCAAGACCCAAATCCCTTGAGTCTCACAACCAAGGGAAATAATCCTTTTTCCCTTCCCCCCTCCAGGTGCTCCTGGAGAGATACACAGACACAAGCTCTGTGAAACTACACAGAGAGACTCCCCCTCTCTGTTCCCAATCCTGAAAACAGGAATGCAAAGTCAGGCTAGCAATCCAACACACAGATCTCCCCTTGATTTCTTCCTCCCACCAATTCCCTGGTGAGTACAGACTCAATTTCCCTGAAGTAAAGAAAAACTCCAACAGGTCTTAAAAGAAAGCTTTATATAAAAAGAAAGAAAAAATACAAATAGTCTCTCTGTATTAAGATAACACAATACAGGGCAATTTCTTAAAAGAATATTGAATAAACAGCCTTATTCAAAAAGAATACACATCAAAGCACTCCAGCACTTATATTCATGCAAATACCAAAGAAAAGAAAACCATAGAACTTACTATCTGATCTCTTTGTCCTTACACTTAGAAACAGAAGATTAGAAAGTAGAACTACTCCAAAGCTCAGAGAAAGCAGGCAGGCAGACAAAAGACTCAGAGACCCAATTCCCTCCACCCAAAGTTGAAAAAATCCGGTTTCCTGATTGGTCTAAAAATTCGGTTTCCTGATTGGTCCTCTGGTCAGGTGCTTCAGGTGAAAGAGACATTAACCCTTAGCTATCTGTTTATGACAGCCCCTCCCCTGCAGCCTCAGCTCACTGTGCCTGTGTTCTGGGCAGCGGGGCTGCGAGCTCCTGCCAGGCAGTGTGGCTGTGAGACCCCTCGTGTGTAGTGTATTAAATTGCTCCCTGTAGGAATGTGCTATGTACAGCGTATTACTTACAGCTACCAATCCTGGTGCACTGTAAGTAGCACATTCCTACAGGGATCAATTTAATACACTACAGCCAGCCCTCCATACAGTTTCAGAACCGCAAGTTTGCCCACTCCTGAGCTAGAGGGACTGTGCTGCTTAGCTGCTGAGATTCGGATGAGTTATAATTCACAATGGTCAGAGCACTGTGCTCATTCAAGATCACAGCACAGGGTTTTTCAAGCTGCCAGAGTCGGTAGTTTCCAGCTGGCCTGTCATTCCATCAGGAGCAGGAAGTCTTTTTCACTTCCTGGCCCCAAATGCTGCAGCCCATAGGATCCTGCCATTGATTTCAGGGGCAGCAGGCTAGGGTATATAGGTATAGTCTATAATATAGCTTGTACTTCTGAGCCAGCATGTTGGGCTGGAAGGTGCTAAATCAGCATAACTGGCTATTTATAGAGAGGCTGGAACCAGAACCCTGGAGCCAAACATTCTTGATGGTTAGAGGAGTTCAGGTCAGAGCTGAATTCTGTGTCTCAGGCCTGTAGCTAGTGTTATGAGAATATTAACCAGCAACAGCTGTAGTGAGCATCTGGTGTTTGTTACTGGCTCCCAGAGAGCTTTTGTGCATCTGAACCCTTTCAAGAGCTCAGGATTGCCTTTCCCGTAACACCCCAATGGCACAACGTTAGTTAGAACTGTGCAAAACAGTGGAGGCCACGCAGCCCAACTGGGTGAATTGTGTCCTGTGCCAGGCTGTTTGTCAGAAACAACAATGCTGATGATGAAGGCATGCAGCTCCTGGGGCAAAAGCTCTCAGCTCAGGTTAAAGGATGAGCAGAATAACAGCCCCCACACTCGGCCACAGCACAGGTTCTGCCTGCCTGAGCCTGCCACCGGTTTGGTCCAATGACTTAATGCTGCACCCAGATCCACTAAGCCAACTCCTGGTGCTTTCCTGGGGAGCAGGATTGGGCTCGGTCATGATACAATTCCCTGAGCCTGACTGACCCTTAGCCTGTAGCCCCTTTACAGAGCAAAGGGGTCCTAGGTCAGGTGTCCAGCCCTGCCCGGGGTTACAGAGCCCTTACACCAGGGGCAGGCAAACTTTTTGGCCTGAGGGCCACATCAGGTTTCTGAAATTGTATGGAGGGCCAGTTAGCGGGGGTGGTGTCTCCCCAAACAACCAGGCCTGGCCCAGCCCCTGCCCTCTATCCAACCCCCCCCCCCCGCTTCTTGCCCCCTGATAGCCCCCCGGGACTCCTGCCCCATCCACCTCTCCCTGTCCCCTGACCGCCCCTGGACCCTCCACCTCTGACTGACCCCTGCTGCCCTATCCAACCCCTTCTCTCTTTCCTGACTGTCCCCAGGGACCCCTGCCCCCATTCAACCCCCCCGTCCATGATCTCTGATCACTCTACCCCTATCCACACCCCTGCCCCCTAACCACCACTCCAAACTCCCCAGCCCTCTATCCAAACCCCCCTGCTCCCTGCCCCCTTACCATGCTGCCTGGAGCGCTGGTGGCTGGCGGCGCTACAGCCGCGCCGCCCAGAGCACCGGGTCAGGCTGGTTCTGCAGCTGCTCTGCTGGGCAGGAGCTCAGAGCCCCACCGCCCAGAGGATTGCGCCGGTGGCACAGTGAGCTGAGGCTGTGGGGGAAGGAGAACAGCAGGGGAGGGGCCGGGGGCTAGCCTCTTGGACCAGGAGCTCAGGGGCTGGGCAGGAGGGTCCCATGGGCCAGATGTGGCCCACGGGCTGTAGTTTGCTCACCTCTGCCCTACACCCTGTTGTTCTGCAGAAGCGTTGGGAGGGCCAGAGTAGTCAGTGAGTGATGGGGATAGAAGGGGCAGGAAGAGAGTGTGGTCAGGGCATCCCCCACCAGGATTCTGTGCCTCAGCAAAGCCCTGTTCAGACTGTGAAGCAAGAAAGCCCCTCTACAGTCCCTGAATAGGGAAGGTACAGGCAGCTTTCCAGGCCAGCACAGGGATGAATCGCTCTCTGCGCTGCCTGGCTTTCCCTCCCTGTGGCCTCCCCTCCCTGTAGTCTCCGCATTGTCTAGCTGGCTGTGTGCTTGCATCTGCCCACTCAGATCTGCATGCATCAGCTTCCTGGCCGCTCTCCTCCCCCTTCTCATTCCATACGGGGCTGTGGCTGACATGCCGTGCAGACCGTGTGCAGCTTTGCCACAGCCTTGATTGCTAGTCATTGTGGCCTGCCTGGCTTGAGGATTTTTGTGGCCTATCCCCATGACCTCTCCACTTCCGCTGCGTCTCTGCTAAAGCCCGTCTCTATCCCCATGGGGACACAAAGAGATTCAGAGGAAATGCTCCCAGCAAGAAAATAAAGGGCTTGCTAGGCTGCGTGGGATGGGAAATTACAGGGCCAATCCCTCCGTCATTACACAGGCAAGATTCCCAAAATCAGTGGGAGCTTTGCTTGAGCAAGATCTCCCCCACAGGAAGAGCCCTGCGCATCCTGTGATCCAACAGCTGTAGAATTTGCCCTAGAGTTCGCTCCATGCTGCAGAATTATGCTCCAGAATCTCAGCTTTCTTTTTTGTTAAAAATATACCTCAAGCCCTCAAGGTAGCAAAATACCCTTGCAGTTGTGACCTGAGTGTGAACTGCTGTGGCGGTTGACTTCAGTGGAATTACTCTGAATTTTCAGTCATGCACATGAGATCAGAACATGCTCCTAAGTAATTAAGCCCTGCAAGATAGGCAAGGGTTGTCACTCCCATTCAGGAATGGGAAAAGAGGGTCACAGAACAAGCAGCTGGCACACAGCTGCCCATTGGGTCAGTATGTAAAGGTGTGGGCCTTTCCTGCATACTCCCATGGGATCAGGTGTGGCACTGCAGGCGAACCCCACCTTATTTTCCAGTTAGTGCAAAAATTATTCCCTCTGTAAAGGATCAGGGCCAAGGGAAGCCAAAAACAACCAACCAAAATAGACGTGTGTCCTTTTAAAGTCTCGTGGCAGCAGCATTTTTAATCCAAGCTCGGAGGCCTCAGTTTCAAAGCTACTTGCCCAAGTCCTCAGAGAAAGTCTCTGCTTGCTCAGGTTAGTCTCTTGTAGCCAGGGAGAGGGAGATCACACACACCTGACAACCTGGATAGCTTCTAGCTCCCTGGTTTTGTTTAAATAAGTCAGCCCTAGGGTGAAGCGGGGAATCTTCTGCTGTGATTGTGAGCACCTGGCTGTCCCTTCAGAGACAGGACACTCCTTTGCACAGCAGCAGAGCACCGGCTGGCACTCAGGAGCCCTGACTCCCAGTTTCTTGCTCTACCCATAACATGAGTGAACTAATGAGGAACAAGTATCAAAGGGGTAGCATGTTAGTCTGGATCTGTGAAAGCAGCAAAGAGTCCTGTGGCACCTTATAGACTAACAGACGTATTGGAGCATGAGCTTTCGTGGGTGGATACCCACTTCATCGGATGCATCCCACGAAAGCTCCAATAGGTTTGTTAGTCTATAAGGTGCCACAGGATTCTTTGCTGCTTAGTGAGGAACAGTATATTAAAGGGTCAGATAATCTTGTGGCTACTTAAAAAGTCCCTTGGAGTGAAATCATTCGCTCTAATGTGTAACCGTTAAGCACTTTTATTGCTGATTTAAAATCCATTAAGACTACATTACGTTGGATTATGAGATTTTGGCTACATTTCCCACATTTGCATGTAGATATTATTGTTGCAGAGTTTTTCAGAGAAATGGAGCAGGTGCACAAAATGCATAAGGTTATACAATTATAACATGGAAGCAGCATGTTAGTTACAGAAAGTTGTACCACATGTACTGGCAACAAACTCCCATGAAGAACCCCTTTAAACTTTAGCAATAAGAAATCCAACACGTTCCATCAACTTCCTCTGTCCCCAACGTTTTATGGCTGTCATGTCAGCCCACATCCCCTACTTCTGAGAGCGTACATCTTTCTAGAAAATATTTGTACAGTACATTGTTTTCACTTATAAACCAAGCAATTTCTCTCTTCCCCAAAATGTAAATCTATCATTATCTACATATCTGTTCAAGCATTGTTAAAAGTTAGAAATCTCCTGGTTCTCCTACATTTTGCATTACTCAAAAGCATCAGATCAGTAACAAATGTCTAAATGTACTACCAGTACCCAATAATTCCTGTTTCCCAAAGCTACAGAGAACAATTTAAGAATACCAGACTGTATTACCACACTCCCATGCATAGCATCCTGGGCCACCTGTATTTATTCACCTTAAGCCCCTTTTAATAAATTACTCTAACTGTCCAGCAGTAAAGTCCAGAAGTGTCCTGTCTCCTCTGTGTTAAACTCTCTATATTTACAGAAGCTGGGCTGCTTTCTCAGGAAAATGCTTTTTTTAAATGAAAAAGTCAAAGAATGGTGCGGATCACATTGACAAAAGCCATGACAAGAATATAAAGGCTTAGAGAACAACAGGTGCATGTGCATCTGAACTGGTACAGTTCATGAATCAATCCATCACTGAGCTCACTCACTGATAGGAGCTGACCTTTTTAGATTTAGGACTGTTTGACCCACAGCCTTGATCTTGATGTATCATGAACTGAGGTTGGTACACAGCCCTTAATAGCCTAAACCACAATGGTCTTGGATGAATCCTGATAACTTGGAGTCTGATTCTCCACTGCTTTGCATTTTGCATTACTGTTTACACCAGTGTTAAGTGTGTGCCAGATGCTCCCAAATCCAGATTCTCCAATCATGCCAGGGAAAGCATTAGACACTCACGGTGCACGGGTAAAAATGAGACTGGAGGCTCCAAGTACTGGCAAATCGTTCCCTTTGAAACACTTCCTTACAGTGTTTGCTATGGAGCACTGTAATCACAAATGGCCAGACATACAGACGAAAACAGCAATAGCATATTTAACTGTCAGGCCGGTGAAAGGGACACCGTCAGGTTAAAAATCCTGGGCCAGATCCACAGCTGGTGCAAAGTGGCACAGCTCCATTGAAGTCTATGGAGCAACAACAATTTAAATCAGCCGAGGCTCTGACCCAATAGACTACAAAAAAGCCAAATTGCTTCACCTGTGTTATTGTAACTCCTGAAATAATAAAAATGGAAAAGATTTGTCCAAGACCAAATGTCCTTTCTGCAGCCAGTGCCCTAGGTTTACATTTAGTGCTGCATTCAGCTTGAACAAATGAAAATACACTGGTCAGTTTCCCTTTTGCTTCTCACCAATTTCACTGTCCAGCTCACACAATGCTGTAATGCATGGGTTGCAGACACTGCAGGGGCAGGTTTGCAATACAAACGAAAAGCGATTTCCTGGGAATTTAACTCTCTAGCCATAGATACTAATGGAAACACCCTGCCCTCTTCCAGTTGTATGCTGGGGTAGTTTTAGAAGAGAAGGAGTCAGAGCAGTGTGAAGCTTGAGTAATGCAGAGGTGAATTTAGCACAGCTGTGCACATGAGTTTACTGAAGATGGATTCCTTGCACAGCCAAGACTAGACACATTTTTGCAAAGATAAAAGAGTTGTTATACCTGTCAATCTGCAGATGAGTCAGCTGTTTGAATAGCTTGTGAAAAACCTTTAGGCACTGACATATGTAACACAGATCCCTGGGCCAAACTCCGCTGGCATTTACACTGGGTGTACATCTGCAGTGATCCCATAAAAGTCGTTGGAGCTACTCTGGATTTACACAGGAGTAAGTGATGACAGAATTTGGCTGCTTTTCTCACTGGCTAACAGTAGTCCTGGCCCATCAAGAAAAACTTTATAAATAGAACCAATTTTTGTAGGTTAAGTTCCCCTGCTTGTTATTTGCTCCCAGCATGGTGGGTCTCAATAGTACCTCAGTCCCCCCTAGTGGTGAATTAAGTGTTGGTGAAAGGTCTGACAACACTAATGTCCTTTCTATATGCATAGGCAGTAGCCGCACAAGCTTCGCCACCAATGTGCCAGATCTCAATGACAGCACTTGAGGCTGGGAGGGATGTTCGGTATCCTTTGTCATTTCAATTATCGGCCTCTGCTGAGATTGCCAACAACAGGGGCAGTTAATGCCAACTGTTTATTGTGATGTAGACACCTGTCCGCTAGGGGCTGGGCTGAGACCCACCAACTCATTTCAGAGAGACCTCCAAAGAGATATCAGGCAACACCAACTTCCAGTCACTACCAGTCTGGGCTAAATGGATGGTCTTGCCATGAAAGAGTTGGCAGCCCATGCCCACTCTCCCCCAGCTCATCCAGTCCCCTTCGCTGAAGGCAATGGAGTTTCGCCATAACTGAAATGGAGAATAAGACACATTATTTTTGCCTTTCAACTCAAAGCAGTGAGAACAACTGCTGACTAATTAGATGTCACATTGGCTGCAGATATGGCACTGTTGCTCTCAAAGCAAATGCTTTAAATGGAGGGGGAGTAATCCAGATAGGAGATGTTAACCCACACAAGCCATTCCCTCTGTGTCTGCCACATAGGGGCCAACTCGGCAGATCGCACTCATGTGGAGTAAGAGAGGTAGGACTGGACCGAGCTATAAGTAATGTACCTGATTCTCCTCTCAGTGCACTGTGAGGCCCCAGTTTGAGCATGCAAATAATCCTATTGACTTCAATGGAATTTAATCACAGACCTAAAGTTAACCACATTCTTCAGTGCTTTGCTGTCTCAGGTCTAAACCAGGAGCAATTCCAATGTAGTCAATGGGACCAGATCCGCAGCTGGTGTAAATGGGTGCTGCTCCTCTGACTTCAGTAGAGTTACCCTGATTCCTGTGAGATGAGTTTATGGCCCAACAGCATGCCATAGCGCTGCGTGTCTTTACCAATTAGGCCTTGTTGGGCCCTTTATCATCCCTGTTCTGTACACACAGCCTGTAATGATGATCAGCATAGAATGGTGGGAGCTAGTTATTGGGTTCTGCAATTGGGTGTTTCCACTGGAAAAAACAAGCCTGATTCTGATCTACCCTAAGGCCTCTTTATGTTGCACCAGGAGTGCAGATGCCATAAAGCGAAAGTAAATGCAAGACGTTACTACAGTTTCCTCTTGGGATTATATGGCCAAGAACAGGTGCAAGGTTGTATCTGCTCCCTCATACAAATAGATAGACCATGCCAATAAGACACAATACTTAGTCCTGCCATGAATGCAGGGAACTGGACTAGATGATCTCTCAAGGTCCCTTCCAGTCCTACGATTCTATGATGCAACATGGACATCCTCTCTACGACTCCAGTAATACCATTTACACGTGGATCTGAAGACACCCTTTCTGATGCAGTATAATACAGGATGGGGAGAGTTATATTGCTTCACTAGGGATGAGCTGGGTACAAACCGCTCAGGATTTAGCATTTAGCAAGCCCCAGTCATGAGGCACCCCGTAATCCCACGTCAGATATTCCCCACCTACATGCATGCTTAGTGTCAGACATAACTGAGGCTCCTTAGAGTTTGGGAGTCCCACAGGTTTGGCATGAATAAAAACCAAAAGAAAAGCCCAAGCTGACAGATCAGATTCTGTATGTTTTATACACACAGCTAGTTAGTAATGTTCCATATTGAGGGCAGGGGGATCTCTGATATATAAAAGGACTCAGATGTGTTTTCATCTGAATCATAAAGGAGCTCAATCCTTCGCTCCTGCTAGCAGTGAAGTCTATGGGAAACAGACATGGGATCAATCCCTGTGTGTTCCCACGTATGTCTGATGTATCAAACATGCTACTTATATACAGTAGCAGTCACATATAAGGGACATATATTTCTGTTCCAAGTGGGAGGCCTTTTTATGTAAATGAAAATTAAAAAATGCAAAAAACCTAGAAACTTTCTTCCACATTCCCCTGAACTTTGGAAAGATCTGCCTCACTCTGAGGTTTTCAGAACCCCAAATTAGCCTTTACAGCCTGTGTCTGATGAAATTAAGAACAAAGGCCAAATCTAGTTAAATCAAAGATTTTGGTTTCAAAACTGAGCTTCTCGGAGGTGGGGGGGAAACACAGGGCAGATTCCACACCCTAAATCACTGGAACTGCATGGTGAATAGCTCACCTTGCTCTGTTATCATTATCCAGGGAAATTCCCCTTGCAGAACAAACCAAGGAGAATGATCCCTTGTAATCACAGCTCCCCGTTCACGTTGTGTTTGTGGGGAGAAGAGCAACTTTCAATTCCCTACATTTACCCAACTCATTTGCAGGTGGCACCTTTCGACTGACTGATGCATGTGTATCTGGCTCGGGTTTTCATGTATGATAGGACATATAATGTCATACAAACGTCATGTGTGGATAAATCCAAAGAATGTGTGTGTGTGTATATATAACTATATAAACACTGCTACTGTGACTAGATGATTGTTTCGGTTTTGTTCTACATCCAGTAGCTCCAGAATTATCCACTGAATGTTTACTCAGCACGTGTGGCATAAATATATTTATACAGTAAAACTGACGCTTGGCATTTTTTTTTTGCTGACCAGCAACAAATTTCGCTATCTTTCGACTGTAAACCAAGCCTCAATAAATATGCCATGCTCAGCAGAGAGCAATCTTGGTTTTTGCCGCGCTCTAAGCCAGGGGTTGTGGGGGCGGACGCGCTGGAGGAGGTCCTGGGGGCACTCGGGTTGGGGATGGTCCAGGAGGCGGCTGCCTGGAAGGAGGCTGCAGAGAGGCCGAAGGCGAGGTGTTTCTCGGAGCGTTGTTGAGGGGGGTGGCATCATGCTTCGGCGGTGGGCGGTATGGGGTGGTGCTTCCGTCTGATTTCACCCGAGTGAAGTTTATGCATCGCCCCTAGTTAAAAGAAAAATTGTTATTCGTAAAGCCTCCGTGTGTTTTGCAGCAGCTAGCAAGCCCAGTGCCAAAGGGATTGGAGACAGCAGTGCTGTAACGCTGTTTTTTTCTATGGAAATGCCTATAGATCTTCAGCCACCGGACATTTATTGCACCCCCACCAGCAAAGTTCAGACCTTCGCTTTATCAAACACTCGGGGGTTCGGACATAGGTTTTGCTTGAGCCTATTATTGAGAAAAAGGCCCATTCTGAAATTCAGCTCCTGCGCTGAAGTCTCCCAGGGGCAGGGCTGGTGCAACCATTTAGGCGAACTAGGCGGTTGCCTAGGGCGCCGAGATTTGAGGGTGCCAAAAAGCACCCCCCAATTTTTTTTCAAATGGTTGAGCAGCCGCTGCTGCTGGGACAGAGAGGGAGTCTGAGCTGCCAGCGGCAGCCGGCAGCCCAGGGGGTCCCCTGGGTCAGGGCGCCGCCGCGGCAGCCGGCAGTCCAGGGGCTCCCCTGGGTCAGGGCGCCGCCGCGGCAGCCAGCAGTCCAGGGGGTCCCCTGGGTCAGGGCGCCGCCCCGGCAGCCGGCAGCCCAGGGGCGGGGGTCCCCTGTCCCAGGGAAAGCCCAGGCTGCCGGCTGCCGTGGAGGCACCCTGACTCTGGGTCAGGGAGCAGCCGCGGCAGCCGGCAGCCCAGGGTGTCCGGAGAGGGCGGCAGGCAGCTCCCGAGGAGCTGCCGCAGCCATGCCTGCAGACGGTCGGCTCCTCATGCGCGGCTCTGGTGGACCTCCCGCAGACACCACTGCGGCAGCTCCACCGGAGCCATGGAGCACCGGACCGCCTGCAGGCACCACTGCGGCAGCTCCACCGGAGCCGCGGGACCAGCGCGAGGGGCGGTGAAATTGCCATCTGCCTAGGGCGCTCAAAACCCTAGTGCCAGTCCTGCCCAGGGGTGTTTGGAAAAGGAGTCTCTGAGTGGGTGGCTCTATCACAGTCATGCTACAGTACTTTGAACTTCCACTGCACCTTGTCAGCCACAGATCTCAAAGCTCTTCCTGCAGGTATCACCATTTGACAGCTGGGAAAACAACGGTACAAAGCTGGGGCAGACTTGTCTAAAGCAGAGCAGTGAGCTGGGCGGGGGAGGGGTGGGCAGAAGTGGGAGGAGAAAACAAGATTCATGACTCTCAGGCTCCTGCTCTAACCACTAGACGTCATTATGTCTAAGGACTGGTGATATATACAGAACAAGTCAATGTATGCTCAATGAAGAGGAGTCTCACATCTTGCTTTGCCTCTCCATTTAGAGCTATACTACCATTGCCCCATCTTCTGTGCATACAAGAGACTGCTGGAGAAAGCACAATAGCCCTGACCCAGCAGAAGGCAACATACCTTGCCCCAAAACTAGTCCAAGTCTTGCTTTGGACAAGGCCTAGGGATGCATGCACATCACATGCACTAGCATTCAAAAGCAACGCAGTTCTTGGACCTGAAACCAGCCACTTTAAAGCAGGGTCTGCTGATGGTTTACATGGAAAGGAGGCCCAACTTTGTGATGCTCACTCTAGCCCTGCTGGTAGGGTTATGCAGGGCATGGCCTAGGGTCCTTAGCCCTCTGGTCCCACACCGAGAACACCAGCAAGTCATGTGATAGCGTAACGTGTTTTCCGATTCGGGGGATTTTGAAATGGGTGTGGCCTATCGCATAGTCTGGGCTGTGGGGAGCTGCCTAGGTGGTATTTCCACACCATAGTGGGTGGGGAAACAAAGAGGAAACAGAAAGAAATGTTGAAGGACGTCCTGCTTCTTTAAGGGCTACACACATTTTCAACAGGGCTTCCACCAGCCAAAGCAGAGCTCTGTCAGGCTCTCTTCAGCCAAGCTCCAGGGAGGAAGAGGGAAAGAAGCACCCTGCCAGCACCAGAGCCCACCCAGCAATCCCAGACACACGCCAGTACCCCAGCCGCTCTCTCACCTCCCGACCTATCCAGCTTCACAGCTGCCAAGTCTTGCATGGCTCCCCATCCTACCCCTTGCCGCTGCTTGGGGAAACTCATTACATCCTTTGCAGATTCCCAATGTCCCAAGTCGATCTCCTAAACTTGGCAGCTGCGGATCTGGCCTTGAATCCTCCTGGTTTTGGGAGGAGGGAGAGAGAGTTTTGCAGCAAAGTTGTTGCTTTAAACCCGGCAAGAGTCTGTGCTTTTGAGAGTGAGACAGGCCCCTCACCATCAAACAAAAGGCTAGATATGATGGCTCTCTGAAAATGCAGGATTGACACCGCCCATGATTATGAGAAGCCAGCCCCCCTCCCAGTAGCCAACAGTCAGGACACTCAGCTGGGATGTAGGTGACTCAGGATCTAATCCCTTCAATTCAGGATTTGATGTGGAAGACCCAGGTTCACACCCCAAAAGCTGTCTGATTTGGAGAGGCTTGACTCCAGGTCTCCCATGTGAGGCCACTGGGCTATGTCATTCATTCCGTTTTCTAGCAGAAAAGGTCTCGGTTCCATCCCTCTGCAGCACAGGAATTTGTTTTTTGAAATCTCAGCAATGCTTGTGGGATGGGAAACCCATGTCCTGCCCAGCTCTAGGTTTCAGAACATTCAACCCGGCAGGCTGCGCCCACTGCCCGGCTGTTCGAGAAGCGAAGTGCGCGGCCATGTTGCTGGAGGGGTTTTGAAATCACCCAGGAGAGGCCGGATGGAACTCAAGCATGGAACCGCAGAGATAGGATATAATCGGGTTACTGTCCGGCCGTATTTCCCCGGACGTGTCCGGCTTTAAATAGCCGTCTTGGAGGAATTGGTAATAAGGTAGTAGAAAGGTCTGGGATTTCCCCCCGCTCCCCTCCCCATGCAGAGTGCAGCGCGGCTGATAGGGCAGCTGGGCCTGATTGAGGCCGCTCCCATTGGCCTCCAGCAGCCAGAGCCCCTCCCCAACTGCCTCAGCACTCTGTGGGGGAGGGGCTGTGTGTTCGGCAGTGGGGCAGCCTGTTTGGTTTGGCTCCACATGGAGCCAGTGGCTCGAGCAGCATGGGCATGGTAAGGGGGGCAGTCAGGGAGCAGGGGGAGGGTTGGATGGGTCGGGAGTTCTGGGGGGAGCTGTAGGGGGGCAGAGGTGTGGAGAGGGATTGGAGCAGTGCAGGGACAGGGAGCAGGGGGGATTGGATGGGTCGGGAGTTCTGGGGGGAGCTGTCAGGGGGCAGGGGTGTGGAGAGGGATTGGAGCAGTGCAGGGACAGGGAGCAGGGGGGATTGGATGGGTCGGGAGTTCTGGGGGGAGCTGTCAGGGGGCAGGGGTGTGGAGAGGGATTGGAGCAGTCCAGGGACAGGGAGCAGGGGGGATTGGATGGGTCAGGAGTTCTGGGGGGAGCTGTCAGGGGGCAGGGGTGTGGAGAGGCATTGGAGCAGTCCAGGGACAGGGGGGATTGGATGGGTCGGGAGTTCTGGGGGGAGCTGTCAGGGGGCAGGGGTGTGGAGAGGGATTGGAGCAGTCCAGGGACAGGGAGCAGGGGGGATTGGATGGGTCGGGAGTTCTGGGGGGAGCTGTCAGGGGGCAGGGGTGTGGAGAGGGATTGGAGCAGTCCAGGGACAGGGAGCAGGAGGGATTGGATGGGTCGGGAGTTCTGGGGGTCCTGTCAGGGGACAGGGAGTGGTTGGATGGGGTGTGGGAGTCCCCGGGGATCTGTCTGGGGGTGGGGTTGTGGCTAAGGGTTGGGGCAGTCAGGGGATAGTTAGGGGATAGGATCCTAGGGGGACAGTTAGGGCAGGGGGGTCTCAGGAGGGGGCAGTCAGGGGACAAGGACCAGGGGGGGATTGGGGGTTCTGAGTGGGGCAGTCGGGGTGGGAAGTAGGAGGGAGTGGATGGGGGTGGGGCTCCCCCCTGCCCCCATCCTCTTTTTTGATTGTTGAAATATGGTAACCCTAGGGTATAACTACATTGGAAGTATGTATGTTCCCAGGCTCAAGCCCTGCTGGTGACCCAAACGGGGCAATGTGACACTTGCCTACCTGGTCCCAGGCTTTGCTAATGAAATTCTGAGCCCTGTAATCCAGCCCAGCTCAACAGTGATTAAAAGTTGCCCCCCTCTGAAGGACCCCAGGTAGCCCCTGCATGAGATGAGTTTGGCAGGTCTCAGTTGTCTCCCTTGTCACAAACTCACCACCAGGCTTTGCATTAAGTGGCCAAGGAAATAAAGAGGCCAAGTCCTGAATGGGCTGTGGAGACTGATCTGCACCTGTTATCTTTAGACGAACTCCTTCTCCCAGACCAGGGCTGAGAGCAGGACATGTGGGAAGCCTGCCTGGCTGCTATCCTGTAGCCAGACAAAGGACCAATGCCTTTCACCGGTACTAAAGCTTCCAGTGCTTGAAGCTGAAGTTTAGGGTTCTATGCCAATTAGTTAATTAAGTATCTGAATATCACATCCGGAGCTGCACAAGACTTGGCAGATATGTTTAAACATATATACATACAGTTCTCTGTCCGAGGCCCCATTGCTATAATGTCTGTGCACCTCACAATCATCACTGTGTTTATCCTTGTGAACCTCATGAGGCAGAGTGGGAATATTATGCCCAATGTACAGATGGGGAACTGAGGCACAGAGAGACTAAGGCTATGTCTGCGCTGCAGATTTAACTGAGGGGATCTGCACCCTGGGTGGTCCTGCCTGGGGGTGAGCAGCCACGCTGGCGCTGTGCTCACTCAGAGGAGGTGCTAGGACTTCAGTTGTTTGTGCTGCCCTGAGCTGAGCTGTTCTGTGATTCTTTCCCAGGGAATTGTGGGAGAACTTTCCTGCCCTTCTGGGCACCCAGGGGAATTGTGGGAAGGCACTGGATGGCTATCAGCACTGAGTGGTTTAGCCTGCATCCTCGCTGCAAAGTGGCCAGGTGAAAGCAAGACTCAGGCTTTACTCTATAGCCCCACCAAGACAGGTAGCCAGGTTGAAACACCACCACACTTGTGCCAGAGGTTTCTGTAGATGGCCAGGAGCAACACCCAACAAAGAGCCTGGCTTTACTCTTCAGTGAGAACAAGCCCAAGATCAAACAGGGAGCCTGTAGCAGATCAGGAAATAGAACCCAGGTCTTCTGAGTCCCAGGTTAGCACCCAAACCATTGCATCATCCTTCTTTGTTTCTAGGGGCCACATATCTTCATTTCCACTGGTTTACTTTCTATTCAAAATCTGCTCCCTGCTGCATTAGTAAATGATGCCTGATAAAGCCACCAAAATCTACAGACATGCAGCATGTCCGACAAATCCACTTTAGTACACAAATGCTTTTGCCCTTTTATTTACATGGTTGTGCATTTGCCAGGGGTCCAAAAAAAAAAAAAAAAAAAAAAAGGAAAAAAGAGGGGTTTAGAGGCATCACTTTGTGAGTGAAGTCTATTTACTCAAAAGTCAGATACAAAATGAAACTAAAAAAACCCCTTCTCCTCTGTAAGTGCAAAGCCACAAACGCACATCAGTATTTTTGCTACAAGTCTTCCTTGCCCCGTGCTCTTTGTCACCCCCAAACACCAGTCTCAAAGGTATTCATCATGTATAATCAAAGGGGAGCCCAGAAATCTGTTTGCATTACTTTCACTTCAGTTAAAGTGATACGCAACGTCAAACTGCTGCCAGGTTCTGCCACGTTCTTGGGCCTGGTCTACACTGGAGTGGGGGGGGATAATCGATCTAAGATACGCAACTTCAGCTACGAGAATAGTTTATCTTAGATTCACTTAGATTGGCTCCCCTGTCAACTCCACTTCTGCCTCTTGCCTGGTGGAGTTCCAGAGTCAATAGGGAGCACGTTCGGGGATCAATTTATTGTGTCTAGATGAGACCTGATAAATCGATCCCTGATAGATCGATCACTACCTGATCCAGCCGGTAGTGTAGACATACCCTTGGATTTATCAGACAGCTGTGTAATTTAAAGGCCATGCATCACACTGTGTCATGAAAAATACAGTTGGGTTTGGAGTTTGACAGAGAACGATTGGGATGATCGACGTATATATTGTGACATTTCCTCACAACAGATTATCGGTGCACGCTTCCGATCTCATATGGCAACAAGCAATTGGTTAATACTAAAGCAAATTCTTCCGAGCATCTGCAGCAGCCATTGATAAATCAAAGCTGAATTGATTCCTTGCATTAGGATTACAGAGAAACTAAGAGGAGCAAATAATCGTTACTGATCAATCATGCTTTGCACCTTCCTAATATCTCAAAATGCTTTACCAGTGCTGAGGAATTCGGCCTCGCAATAAGCTACGGGCCACATCCTGCCAGTCGTAATCAAACAAGCGGTGCCAAGAGGGTTACTTCTGTGGGCAAGGATTATGCATGTGAGTAAGGACTGGAGGGCCTTGTGTTTGTTACATGGTCCTATATCAGCCCAGGGTTAGTATACACATTCAATAACAAAAACCCTACTTATTATGAGACAGAAATTATAGGGTTTTTTCATACCTACATTTTATTTAAGTATTCCCCGCCCCCCAACAGCTTGCAATGTGCATTTGAATAAAGATTAAATTAAATACAGCTTTTGCATTCTTTCCTCAGGTTTCTACCCACACACACCTATATTCAAGGTAATGTGATCAACGGGATTGATTAATAGGGATTGACAACCGCAATCACACCAGTGGTGGAATTGGCATTATTTTCCCCTTAAGTATGGCAGCATTAAATCTTTTAAGGGAAGGTATCAGAGCTGTCAAGTGTGGCAATGCCACAATGATCCCAACTTGGACAGCTGTTGGTAGCTGCCTTATTGTTTTCTAAGAAGCAGGTGATCTGAATAAATCCAGTTCTATCTGGTTCCACCCTCACTGCTGGCATGAAATTGCTCAGATGGTCTGACCCGTAAATCTTATCATTCATGGACCAACTGCAGATCAGCAATATGCCATATGGAGTTATGGCCTTACTTCAGTTCACATCTACACAATACTTATAATACACCATTATTTTGCCTTCCCATATGTCCATTCACTTGTTAGTCTCCTGTTACGCTGTTCGCCAAATTGGCTTTTCAAAGGTACAAATACTGAAGCTGCAGGATCTGCCCTCATTTTGACTCTAGCCAGATCAATCAGGGCAATTCAAAGCAGCTTTTATCCCAGTGTAACAATCATGTGTAATTCAATTGCTTTGCCTCTTTGACCACCTAGGATGTGTTTTTGTCTGTGGTTTATGGGGCGGGGGGGGGGGAGGGGCGGGAAAGACTTTTGAAAGCAACCAAGACTTGTTTCTTGGTCATTCTCAGCATAGTGCTGAGTGTTTAGATTCCCACTGTTTGCTTCTTTCATCTGCTACTCAACAAGTCTTCAAGAAAACGGGAAGCACTGTTTAAAGGAACACCAACAACTTAAAAATCATGCGTTGTACAGAAACAAATGCCTTTCCCTATGGTACTAACAGCATCTTTCATCATTAAAAAGGGAAGTTTAAAAGTCTGCTCCATTTGCCATTTTGTATACTTTTTGCATTTCTCTCAGTTCACAGAATGAAAAGCAAAGAAAGTCAGTTTAATTTTTATTTATAGTCAATTTCACTTAAAGATTCTTAGTATGCAATTTTGACTTTCGGGAAGGGAATACTCATTGGTTTTAGTTGTTTCCACCAGAATTTTTGTTTGAAGCCCTGAGAACATTTCTTAGGGGCGTAGACTATATAAAATCTTGTTTTGCCCTTCAATTTTAGGGTAAAATTTAAATTGAAAATAACCCTTTAAAGTTTTGTCACTCTAGAATAAAACAATCTGTTGGTATATCTGTATAATCTGTATAAATATAATTAAAAAAAACAACCAAAATGCTACTTTTAAGAAATTAACAACTGAGAGTAATGTAATTTTGTTTGGGTCTCTAAATAAATGGGCCAAATTCATCACTATTTTATCTTCATTGATGTCACTGGGTTTTTACCGAGGGTACATTTATTTTATATGCACAGCATGTCTACATTCATCTTCACTTTCTATAAACTGCTTTTTAACAAATAAAATGTCATTGATATTTCTGTTTGAAAGCACAGATAGGCAGGTCAAAAGAACACAAACGGTGACTCAATATTATCTACCAACCCCAAAGAAAAGGAGAACAGGTAAATGTTAAAAATAAAATGAACACGTCAACTTACAAAGCATGAGATATTTGAGACTGGATGTATAAGCTGAGTCACAGAATCAATGTAAGCCCGAATTCAAAGACCAATGAAATCAATGTGAGGTCTCAACCATTTGACCTTTGTGGGTCCTAAGTTAATGTTAAGAAGTTAATTCTTGGGAAACTTTAGTGAACAGTGATTTAAGGGAACAAGAACCCTCCAGCTGGCAGCATCTGAACCTTGCTCCCTAAAATTTCAAATCAAAATATACAATCAGAGCCTGACCCAAAGTCCATTGAGATGAATGGGTTGCTTTACATTGATTAATTCATGGATCAGACACCAAAACCGTTTTGGGTGTAATCATTTTACAAGGAAGGAGCTGATCCAAAGAGGTGCTGAACATCTGCTGTTCACGTTGCCTAGGCACGGTGTCAGGATCGGGCCGATAGCGTGCGGTTTCAAGGAACCACAATCCATGTGAATCGGTGTTTGCCAAAAGCTTCCTTGCACTGCATCGCTTCATGCTGACTGTGGGCTGAACATGCCACGGCTCATTAAAACGCTCCCCGCTGTCCCTGCAATTGCACTGATTACCCCATAGCGTTAGGGTTAGAAATTAGTGGAGCAGTGAAACTCCTTGTCACTTCAACCAAATACACCTGGATTTCAGGCAGGATTGGAATAACTCTTACTAACGAAAACAGCTACATTCACGGCTGGGGCTTTGCTTCTGTGTTTAAAGGACAGAAAAGCTTATCAAACATAAAGGGAAATGCGAGAGGTTTAAAATAGCTGCAACTTCGTTGCTGATTGCGCTTTTGATCATTTTTTTGCATTTTCAGTTTTTATGTCTCAACTTGGAGCATTAAAAATAATCACCACAAATGGTTTGGGTTTTTTTAACCCTGTCCACCCAGAGGTTGGGTGTTTTAAATACCTCCTAACATTAGAAGTATTTTCTCCTGGATAATGATTTTCTGATGGTTGGGGAGGTGGCTCCAGCCACTGCAATCTGCAAATTATGAAATGGTATGATAAACAGAAGTGGACCGGAGTGAGGGAATTTTAAACACCAACGCTAAAGTACTGCTGATATCTAACAAGGAAGATGTGATTCTTCCACCTGCACCCCCCCCCCCGCCCATTTGAAAAATAAATCCATTTCACCCCTTTCTTAACTGTTTGTTCTCTTCTTGGGCCTCTTCCTAAATGAAGGGAGCTGGTTTCACAGAATGCAAGCAGGGATAATGGCAGGTCCCTATCTCAGAGGGGTGCTGTGAGGATAAGTACCTTAAAGATTGCAAGGAGCTCAGATACTACAGTAAAGGGAAACCATAGAAGCACCAAAGATAGATTCAAATAGAAAAATGAAAGATGGTGAATGCCCAGTGTCTGTCAGCTCGCAAGCGATCTGTAAGGGAATGTGAGCATTTCCACCCAGCACATTATTATTGGTTATCTACATTACAACCGCACCGATTTGCCATGACTGAGAGCAGGGCTCCGGCTAACGCATTTCAAAATACACCCAATCATCCTAGTCTAGACACGCCCTAGATAGTAAGAGGCAGTCCTGCCATATAATTAAGGTGCCGGGTCAGGAAAGCACCCCTGTTCTGGGTAGCACGGCAGCACATGCTTAAGTGCTTTCCCGAATCAGGACCTAAAGAGACAAAGGGTGGGGGAAGAATTATCTCCCATCCTACAGAGATGTAAAATTGACTGGCCCGAGGGCTGTTGCAATGCTGGAAACTGGACCCAGCTCGCCTGAGGCCCACTCCGCAGAACCCAGAGGACAGCTTGGCTTCCCTTTTTGCTGCTCATGGAGCCCTGCTGATGAGGTCACATGCTGCTGCTCCATTTACTAACATCAAAGGAGCATTTTCCTCCTCGCGCCTCACGCCATCAAACAGGATTCTTAAAACACAGGGCTCAGTACTGCCTTCAGTGACTGAGGATCAGGCCCAGTGGGAAGCTCCCTAGTCAATGGAGATCGACAGGAAAGTAAAGCAGCAAAACAGCCAGGAAGAGTCCAAATAAATAAATAAAACGGGGCCCAGGTACAGCTAAGTATCACTTGGAGATTCAGGCCCAGTTTCTCTAGACTCATCATCTGACCTCCTGCACATCACAGGCCCCAGAACCTTGCCCACCCACACCTGTAACAGACCCCTAACCTCTGGCTGAGTTACTGAAGATCTCAAATAATGACTTAAAGACTTCCTGTGACAAAGAATCCACCATTTACTCTAGTAAAGTTCATACCAACAAGTGTCACGTGCCCTGTGCTGCAGAGGAAGGCGAAAAGCCTCCAGCGTCTCTGCCAATCTGACCTGGGGGAAAATTCCTTCCTGATCCCAAATATTGTATGCCAATCAGTTAAACCTGGAGCATGTGGGCCAGACACCTGGGAAAGAATTCTCTGTTGTCACTCAAAGCCCTCCCCCTCTAGAGTCCCATCTCTGGCCACTGGAGATATTTGCTAATAACATTCAAGGATGGGCCATGGGCCATAGTAGGCAACCTCATTTTACTGTCCCCTCCATAAATTTATCAAGCTGTCTTAAAACAAATTAGGTTTTTTGCCCCCACTACTCTGCTTGGAAACATATTCCAGAACTTCACTGCTCTGATGGTTAGAAACCTCTTATCTAGAGCTTTTCACCAATAGATCTCAAACTGCTTCACAAAGGAGGTTGATAGCATTACCCCCATTTTACATACCGGGAAATTGAGGCACGGAGTTGTGAAGTGACTCCCCTGCTCTAGCCACTAGGCCACGTGCACTTTGAAAGCCTTAACTGGAAGGCAACACAGAAATGCAAACAAAAACCAGACAGCATTTGTCACCAACTCAGGCTATAGATACGACCTCAGCTCACATCAGTCTATAAATTTTACACAGCCTGGATGCAAAACTGGCCAGGCAAGTTTTAGGGACTTGCAACTCCAGCAGTGGATTGAAAAAGACACCCACAGGTTAACCTTGCTGATGTAAACAGAGCTCAGTTTCTGCAGGATTGTCATTCTAAACAGAGGGTCTTTTTCGCATTTGAAAATGTATGCACATGAATGCAGGTGTAATTGTGCACCCAATTTGCATGTGCAATTACTATGACTATGCATCTGCGCTGGGTACTTATGTGTGACCAGTGAGATGCATAACTGGCGATATGCCTGTGCCAATACCTGATCTGCATATGGTGCACAGATGCACATGCATTTATAAGTCTAGCTTTGTTAAAAATCAGGCCCCGGCGTGTCTTGATTTATAGGCCCGCTCCAAAGCCCACTGTAGTCAAGTGGTGCGGAGTGGAAGTGTCTTTCTATTCATATCAGTGGGCTCAGAATCAGACCCACTATTGCTGGTGTGTGCTGCACTAAAGAATGTAAGTATTGTTCAGTTGCAGTGCAGGCCTGCTGGGACCCAATGAGCTACTGGGGGCTCTCGATGCTAGCAGACATTTTCAAGTGGGGGGTCTAGTTAATAAGGGGCCGTCCTACTCCACAGCCCAACTGTTTGGGGGCATTCAGAGTCCGGTCTGCAGGTTCATCATAGTAATGCCCGTTGGGTATTATAAAGATCACTGCGCTGGCCGAGATTTAAAAAGACAGACCGCGGTTCCTTGCTGTTTACATGCCCCTTCTGCGAAGTAAGCGAGTGCCTCACAAACATTCTCAATGGGATGATCTTCTCGGCGCTCCTGGGATGTTTTATTATCCCAGTTCCACAAGGTAGGATGGAGGCGTGAAGTGAAGGTCACACAGGGAGTCTGTGGCTGAGCCAGGCACTGAACTGGGGTCTCCAAGCCCACTGCCTCACTCACAAGTTACTCCCTTCTGGCTCACGCTTTGGGGTAGTGTGTACAGAATAGCCATGCTGGGCCTAGCTAGCAGCGTAGATGGCGAGACACGGCCTAGGGGAGTAAGGTGCCCTAAGCCTCTGAATTCGAAGACAAATATCCTCCATGGGCTCTGTACACACCCAAGCAGTGCCTCCCACAGCTACGATGCTATTTGGGAGCTATTCCCTGCTGCCTGCCCCTGGCAGAGCCATTCACTGCCGTGTGTAGCCATACACCGCAATGACAAGTGTGGATGCAGCCTGCCTTTCCCTGGGGCATGCTGCTGTCAGCGTAGATGCAGCCCTGGTTCTGTTCTCTTGCTCTAGAATGCAGGCAGCAGCAGGAGCGGCGCCAGGGTTTTTGGCACCCTAGGCGCAGGGCCGGCTTGCTGGTCCCACGGCTCCGGTGGACCTCCCGCAGGCTTTCCTGCGGACGGTCCACTGGTCCTGCGGCTCCGGTGGACCTGCCGCAGACATTCCTGCAGACGGTCCACTGGTCCCGCGGCTCCGGTGGACCTGCCGCAGACGTTCCTGCGGACGGTCCACTGGTCCCGTGGCTCCGGTGGACCTCCCGCAGGCGTTCCTGCGGACGGTCCGCTGGTCCCGTGGCTCCGGTGGACCTGCCGCAAGCGTTCCTGCGGACGGTCCACTGGTCCCGCGGCTCCGGTGGACCTGCCGCAGGCGTTCCTGCGGACGGTCCGCTGGTCCCGCGGCTCCGGTGGACCTGCCGCAGGCGTTCCTGCGGACGGTCCACTGGTCCCGCGGCTCCGGTGGACCTGCCGCAGGCGTTCCTGCGGATGGTCCGCTGGTCCCGCGGCTCCGGTGGACCTGCCACAGGCGTTCCTGTGGATGCTCCACCGGAGCTGCAGGACCAGTGGACCCTCCGCAGGCACGCCTGCGGGAGGTCTACCGGAGCAGTCTGCCGTCATCCCAAATCCTCGTGCCCTAGGCGATCGCCTAGGTTGCCTAAATGGAAGCACCGGCCCTGGGCAGCAGGCTCAGCCGTGAGCTGTTATTACGAAGAGTGCTTTTCGGCTCTGGAGCTGGCTAGCCCCAGATATGCCCAGGACAGATAGATGCTGCCAAGCCTACTTGTGGATTCCTTTTCCATGTCAGAAGTCATACAAGAGGGCCTGAGACAAGCAGTGCCAGCGTGGGAGCTCCCTGCAGGACAGGAAACTCCTTAGGTCACAGATGAGATGTCTCCAGCTGTGAACGCGGCACATCTGCATAGCTGTGGCAGCACTCAGGCAACTGGCCATGCGCTGTGGATCTTTGTTTCCCACAGTGCCTGTTACAGCTGAGCCCAGCATTACAGACATCAGTCACCACTGCGAAAAGTTACCCGGGCGCCACAGGCTCATTGGAACTGACAATGCGAGATCACTTATCGTGGCAGGCGGCGTCTCCTGTCTCTTGAATTTTTCAGCAGCTTATGAAAGTAATCGGTTCCACAAAGGTAACGGGAAGAAAGCAAGCCCCAGATCCAGGCAAAGATCTCTGATAAATGTGGTCTGAAAGAGGCAAACTCTGCAGTTCCAACACTTTGTGTAGCCCTGCCAATCACTACTGGGGCGGCTACAGCATGTCGCCCAGCAAGGGGCAGGAAATCAGGCTCCAATCCCATTAGAGACTGTTCCTGGGACTTAAAAAGAGCTAATTAGAATGAGCGCTAAACAGCGCTGTCCTGCAGGCAGCCAGCGAGACCTGACTGGCATGTGCTGCCACCAGACATGGGATTGATCCAATCTGCTAACCACCTGTGGGTAGCAACCTGGAAATAATTATTAGCTATTAATAATCCTTTGTCTTTCTAGAGCAGCTGTCACCTGATGGGTCCTAAGTGCCTGACAGCAATTAACTAAATAAGCCTGCCACCATCCCGCAACCATTTTACAGGTGGGGAAACTGAGGCACAGAGCGGTTAAAGCCAGCATTTTAAAAAGCAACTGCCCAATTGCAGAGACACCTGGGGCCTGAGTCCCTGAAATGCTCTGCACCCACTGCTCCATCCAAGCCCCTTTGCAACCCAGCCCTAAGGTGGACAGAGTCAGGGACCCAGCTAGTGACACTCACAAGATCTCAGGTCACTGTTTAAAATACTGGCCTCAGTGATTCACTCAAGTTCACACAGGGAGTCAATGGCTAAGTTCTGAACGGGACCCAGGAGTCCTGGCTGCCAGTTATTATATTCCTAGTCAGCCAGCCTTTGATGCCTGTGAAGCGTTCCTCCGATTTTGAGGAATGAGAAAAACCCAGGCTAAATTCAGCTTTCAGGTTCTCATGTGAAGTCAGTTGCTATCTCCTTTCCCCTTGGATGAACCTTGAACATGCAAACTGCTGGCTAATGCTGGAGAAGGCTCACTGACTCACAGCAGAAGGCACTGGGGTCACCCCAGGTGTAAGTGAGGGCAGGATGCAGCCAGTCTGGTGTAAGATCTCACCTCCTTGCAGGTAATTTTCAGAGACAAAAATAAGATCATTTTCTAAAAGCTTCAAGTAAACCAGAGTCATTCAGCTGGGGGAAAAGAATGCCTCTTTTTTTTCAGCCGAGGTTTTTGATAAACCGAGCCGTAGAGAATTTCCTGGCACAGTATGTGCTGAACTGCAAACCAAAGTGGATTTGCTGAAAGCAGCAACTAAGCCGGCTCTTGGATGGGGCACCTCGTCTTCATCCCAGAGCGAAGCGGGTGGGGAGCCAACATCTGTAACATCCCCAGCTCAGGAACGCAGACCCATGATGCCAGCAAAGGGGTTAAGGGGGTGTGTCTGGCTCCTCCCCTACTCAGGGGCTGCCGGGAGCTGGTGTGACTCCTGGTGCAGGCTAGGGCAGCCCCCAGGGTTGCTCTAATTTACCCCCCTCCTGTAATGACCTGTATGACACCAGATGCGGGAGAGTGGGGGTGAGGAACGGTACTGTGCTCCAACTACTTGCCCCTCCAGCGCCAGCCACTCTGATCTCCATGAGGGGGCGGGGACGTCAGAGTCACCATTGCTGGCTCTGCAGGTCCCATGGGAAGCCGCCTGTAGGGGGACCCCTTTCCACCAGCTGCCCCATCCCAAAGGAGACCAGTGGATTCCTCTCAGGGGACTGGATTCTACCCTAACTTGGGGCATCCTGGACACTTGTGCAAAGCCCATAGGAGATCCCCTCCTCTCCCGCCTTGCACCAGTCGTGATGTTTCACACCCACTTCACACTGGTGTAGACGAGCGCACAAGGAGCAAGAAACATCAGACCCGTGGGGCTGCTCTGAATGATCCTCCCGCAGACCAAACGCAGTATGTGTGAATTTCAGGGGACACAGTGCACTCTGTCTTTGCTGACATTAATGTAACTCCTCCCCACTCATGCTCTTGAAGGGCAGGGGTATCCTTCTTTCCATGCTATAGGTGGGGAAACTGAGGCACAAAGCAAGCTGCCCATGGCCACACAGCACATCAATGACAGTGAGAAACAGGACCCAACCATCCTGATTCTGATGCCCTATCTGCAGGGCCATGTTGCCTCCTCATTGACAAAGCCAGCTGGCACTCCCAGCTGTGTGGATCAGAAGGATCTCCGTCCCCAGGGCTGTCAAGCCAGCACTAAAATAACATAACTACAAACCCAGCAGCAGGGCCTCTCTGTGGCCAGACTGCTGAGGAGAGCCCCCGGAGTGAACCCAAGCCACACACACTCTGTTCCCTCCTCTGCCTCTAGAGAACCACCCACAACCAACAGCCTGCTGGTAATGAGGGGTTAACGCCATGCGTGTGTTTCCCCGTTGCTGTCTGATCCCTAGGGAAGAGGAGCTCCTGGCAGGGAATTCTGGTGAGCAGTGCATTCAGCAACAGATGCTTCAGGCAGAGGGGCCCTCAGTTCCCACCTGTGAAATGGGGATAGTTCTTCCTTTCTGCCACCTCTTTGGCTGCCTCCTCTATATGGAATGTGAACTCCGTGGGGCAGGGGCTCTCTCTCCTTCCGAAGAAGAGGCTAAGCTGGTGGACCCTGCATAGCTCCATTTCGCTATGACCATTCCCACCAGCTGAGGAGCCGCTTCATATTTTCGCACAGCACTTGGCACAATGAGGCCCTGATCTCAGCTGGAGCCTTCAGGTGCTATTGGAATACAGGGATGTGCTATAATCATTCATCTCCCCAAGCAGCAAACTCAGCTTTTTGCCACTGTGGTCACTCCAGGACTGTGCCACTCTGCTCACTGATCTTAGGAGAGGAAGGATAAATTTATCCCCGATCTAAGTCTGTGGAGTTACAGCAGGGATGGGTTTGACTCAGTGCCACTGAATCATCTAGCACCAGGATTTTTCTTAAGAAGATGCTGAGTCCTCTTGGGACGCTTCGAAACCTGTTCAGTACAGAGAGGCCAAGGCTGATTCCCACAGATGTGTTCTGTTGTTACGGCTGCAGAGGGCCAGCCTAGAGCCACCGCTTTGGAACCATATTGAGGAATGGGGCTGTGGGGCGAGGCTCCCACCACCCCAGCGATCCTTGGCAAGGGATCTGAGAGCGCAGGTGGGAGAGGGGCACTGGACTGCTTGAGGAGGGTGCAGGGGAATTGGGGGTGGCAGAAGGAAAGGGTCAGGGGTAGGATACCATGAAAGGAAAGGGAAAATGTGGGGGTGGGTGACTGTAGCGACTCGCCAGATGGGGAGACTGGATAGTGTGGAAGGAGGAGAGTGGAGAGGCAACTGGGTTCTCAGAGGAGGCGGCAAGTCCCCTCCCAGCAGCCAGCAGGGCGCTCTGTATTTCTGCCTTGGCTGTCACCTTGAATTTGTCCCTAAAGATGCTCATGCACGCTTTGATGTGGGCAGCTTTCCCAAGCAAGGCTCAAAGGAGACCAGGCAAATAAATCTACCTCCCGCAGATTTTTAATTTAAAAAAAAATCTCATAGGTGGTAAGCCAATCTCGTGACCCAACTCATGATTTCTGAACGCCTGGGGCAAGCGATCCGGTAATTGCTTGGCGTTTCCGGCATTGCCAGAACAGGGAGGAGAGGAAGAGGGCTACGTGGATGGGACAATGAACAGGCCAACCAGGAGCGATGCCTAATACACTCCCCTCAGGTACGTCTACAAAGGCAGCGGCAGCAAGTCGCCGACCCAGCTCAACAGACTAAGGCTTAAGGGGATCGCACATTGGCACTAAATACAGCTGTGTAGACAGCACTTTTAAGCTGCGGCTCAGGCTGGACCTGGCTCTGAGCCCACCCCGCTCCCTAGGCCTCAGAGCCCAAGCTACAATGTTTACACAGCTAAGCATGAGCCCCACAGGATCAAGTCTGTTGACTCGGGCACCCTCTGTGCCACAGGAGTTGTAAGACAAGCCACAAAAAAGCCATGAACTCATTAAAACATGCAGTGTATTTTGCAGGCCCGGGGGGGGGGGGGCGAGAATCAACGTTTCTTTTTTAAAAGTTTTTGTAGCTTTTCATGAAAATGCCAAAACATTTTTTATGTTTTCAATTTTTCGACAAAAACCTGAAAAATGTGGGTGAAAATGGGAAATTTTCTCAAGAAAATTTCTGTTGAGTCAAAAAGCCATTTTTCATCCCTTTCCCCTCCCCCCACAAAAAAAGAACATTTTTTTACTCTCTCTGCCATGACATTTTATTTCTTGGTCATTTTTTCAACAGTTTTCCAAGAATGGCAATTCCCAACTTGCGCTGATGTACCCACGCTAGCTCTGCCAGAGCTAGCACACTAAAAATAGCAGTGTTGGTGGGATAGTACAGGCAGTGGCTGGGGCTAACCAGCCAAGTACATACCCAGGGGCTCAGGCTGCATTGTACCAAGACCAGGGGCGCCAGAATAGGGGGGCCCAGGGAGTTATGGCCCCATCACTTTTTACCAGTTGTAAGGGCAAGAAACTGGGGGTGGAGGTAGCAAAAAGGACTGAGTGGGGGATGGGGTCTTGGGGGGAAGAGGTGGTGCAGGGCGTCGCCTCAGGGGAAGGGGTGGTGCAAGAGCAGGGACTCAGGAGGAAGGGGTGGCATGGAGGGGCAGGACCACAGTTCAGGCACCAGTGATTTCCCCACTTTTAAGGAGCTTCCATCACCCCAACTCAGACAGCTGGCCCAAGCTGCCGCCTGTGCTCCCCTTAGCTCCATTGCTAGCTTTAGTGCACTAGAAGGAACAATGCTGCCGTGGGTATGTCTACAGGAGCTGGGAATTACACACTCAGCTCCAAGGGCAGACAAAGCCTACAAGGAATAATGGAACTGGAAAATTGGAAAACCACATTTGTTTTGCTCAAGAAAAGAACCACACAAGGTCATCTCACAAAACACCCCCCAACAGAACCCTACATTTTCAATTAAAAAAAGGATTTGGGGGGAGGTGGGGGAAATTTGGATGCTTTTTGAAAATCTAAAACAAAACACACAAAACTTTCCTTTTTTAATTAAAAAATATCCCTGTGTTTCACACACCCCAGTGGCCAGAAACTCACGCCTCATGCATTCCAGTTAAATCTCTGATGGACAGAAACCTTCCATCTTCCTTCAAAGTCCAAGCTGGTTTTGTGCATTTGAATCACAACATCATGATTCAAGCTGCTCACAAAACATAGCATTACCAACCCCAAGCCTCCCAGAATCACAAGGCTGGCTAAAAAAAATCAAAAGATTTTTTTAAACCAATAATCAATGTTGTGTTCTTTTTGCCTGCTGGGTATTGATCTTGTAGGTCTTGTATTTTCAAGCTTTTTTCTGCCACAACAAAGACTAGAAATTTATTCTTTCTTTTTTAAAGCAATAAAACCAAGATTCTCGCATAATCACTTGACTCCAGGAGCTAAGGCTTAAAGAAAAACACCAAATATCGTGAGACTCGGGATAAAGCCATGAGAGTTGGCAACATGGCAAAATGCAGAGAGGGAGGGAGCAGAGATCTGTCAAAATTCTTATGAAAAATTCCAAATTTAGAGAATTCAGACCATCTCTAACCGTGATGCCTGGTAAGCTCATCCTATGAGTTGGGGGAGCATGAAATGAGAAAATCGGTTTAGCTCTGTCAGCGTGCATATGAGTGAGAGAATGACCATGTCTCTCTCTAGAGGCTGGCTCAGGTGAGGTTAAGAGCCTGCTACTGACTCATAACTGTGTCATTCCTTTTGCTTTACACAATGGCTATCAACATGAAAAGTCCTGCAATGCTGTAAGCTCTTCAGGTCAGGGGCTGAGTGTATATTTTTGCATGGGACCCCCATCTCGGTCAGGGGCTTGTAGGAGCTACCGGAATACAAACAATATACAATAATATTGCTCCCTGCAATGTGGCTCTTGAAACGGAAGAAAAGGATTGAGATGCAACTTCCGCCAGTGCCTTTTTCGGAAAACAGAACCGTGCCCAGTCATTTTCTTGTTTCCCTTTCAACATTCTTCAGCGATAGTTAATTTCACAGCTCATAGAACAGAGATGACCCTTATTCTTCCACTGAATGTAACTCAATGAGATTCTTTCCAGCCTATTTCCCCAGATGCACGGTTGATTTTCTAATGTTCCCCCGAATATAACAATCCTTCAGCTCGCTCCATTTTAAATAGTCTCTTTGCTGGTTTCTTTTCCTTCTGCACACAGCAGGGTTGTAGGCAAGTAACTGAGAATCCCTGTTTTGAGTCAGCCCCTGGCATGTTTCTTGACTGCCCTGACAGTGGCAGGACTGTGCTCTGCAAGGATAGAAACCTACCAGCCGCGCAAGTGAAAGGTGGAGGATAGTCTCCTACCATACAATGTGCCTGCTATCAAAATACAGCTGGGCCTCAATGGGCTATTCAGAAGCCCAGGGCCATGCTTAAGAAGTAAATAAGTGACTCTAGTGCAGCTGCCTAAGGAAACGCAGCCTGGTAAACCAGTTAAAAGGCAATTTTACAGAGCAGCGTAGGAAGCTGAGTTTCATTTATGGCACAAAGGAAAAGTGGAGAACCCTGAAGACTAAATACTGATGCAGGAGAGCTCAGCTGTTCCTGGTCCAGGGCACAGCAGAAGCTTGCTATGAGCAGGAGGGATGCACCTAATTGGTTTTAAAAGAAAACCGGAGCCACCTTTTCTGTCGGTTACTAAGGGTGAAATTCACCCATGTGTGGAAGCCCAGCATGAGGCCACTTTAGCCCGTGACAGGCACTTGCGGATTACTATCGCACTGGATGTAACTCTGCTGCAGGGTTCAGCAACTCTCACCCAGACACTCCCACTGAGAGCCGGGGTGCCGGAACCCAGGGCTGCTGGCCCGAGAGGGGCACAGAAATGGGAAGAAATAGCTTCACAGTGTTCTCCTCACAGCCCATCTAAGGGCTTGGCTACACTCAAAACTCCAAAGCGCTGCCGCGGGAGCGCTCCCGTGGCAGCTCTTTGAAGTGTGAGTGTGGTCACGGCGCCAGCGCTGGGAGAGAGCTCTCCCAGCGCTGCACGTACTCCACCTCCCCGTGGAGATTAGCTTGCAGAGCTGGGAGCTGCCCTCCCAGCGCTGGGACACTGTTTACACTGGTGCTTTACAGCGCTGTAACTTGCTGCGCTCAGGGGGGTGTTTTTTCACACCCCTGAGTGAGAAAGTTGCAGCACTGTAAAGCGCCAGTGTAGCCAAGGCCTAAAGCTCCATTGCACAAATCCAGATCAGAGGATAGGAGGGCCCAGGCAAGGAGCAGCCAGTGTCTGGGCAGCGGTTTCCCTCAGAAGATCCCTGCCAGAGCCGGTATTACTGTACCACGGCCTGATGGTGCCTGCATCCTGACTGAACTGCTGCCAAGGAAACCAGGAGGCAGTATGCAGGCACAGGGCACCTATGTCAATAGCCTGGGCTGGTGGCAAGATCTGGGGATGGGAACTCCCTGTCACTTCCACAAGAAGAAAACCCATGAGTGCAAACATCCCGTGTGGATCATTCCTGCAGAGGACTGCTTGCTTTATGGAAAAGTCCTACAGAATGTAACAGAGGTGAAACCAACAGGGTCCTTCAGAAATTACACTCTATAAATACAATAGTGCCAGATCTTCAGCTGGTGCATATTGGCATAGCTGTGATTCACATCCGCTGAGGATCTGGCCCATGGAACTGAACCAAGCAGGAGATCATCTCTCTAGAATTTTAAAGACCACTTATGGGTTGTGGCACAGAACTATAGCCCAGCACTATAATCCCACAGGAAGGTTATTCTCTGTTCAATTCCAGGGAATTTTCCCAGAAGGGTGGGACCCTCTGTGATTTATGATTTCTCTTACCTGTCATTTAATTCTGCTATTGAATGAGTAAAACATTTTGTGAGCCATTGGTATGCAGGATCCAATATCTATTAACACTTACAGCAGCACTAAACTAGGACACAACAATCTAGTGGAGTGCACAAATGAAGAAGTCCAACCCCTGATTCCAATACATCTCTGCTTACGGAAAGGAAGGCAAGAAACAGCATCATGGAGAAGTAACATCAGTCAAAAGATGAACTGGCATCTTCAAATGATCCAATCTCTACCTGCGTCTGCTCAAAGGACAGCACCAGAGAGACAGTGATTGATCATTAGGGGCAATGCTTTTAAACAGATGCCACTGCAAACATTTTAGCTCATCGTTAAACCTCAGGATCTAGTGATGGATTTTAGCCTCAGGGTAATCCAAGAGAGACAAGCTCTCAAGAAGAGGAAAAAAAATGAGCATTACTGCCGACAACAAAGAATCGACATGACAGTGCGTCCATGACAACTTACCTTATCCCCTGGCTGTGGTCTCATAAGAGAGACTTGATCGTAGCCTCGTCGAACCAGAGCCCATAATGCATCAAGTTTGCCCTGGAATCAAACACATGTGACATGACCAACAATGCTTGAGAGAACAACGTGAAATTAAACAACAGTCGACTTGCTGTGATATTACTGTGTGTGTGTTTAACCATCAGCACACAGGCTGGCCCGGAGGCCGCTGCTCTTTGTATACTCATTATTATCTGTCTCCGTATTTATAGCATGCCCATCAATGTAATACCGAGTGCCTAGGGGAACCAGCCATTGCACACAATGGAACAAATCCATCCAACTGGAGTTACAACAAGGATGCATCTGGTTTAATATGAACAATTAACATAGACCAGCAGGTGCAGTTGGGTGAACGGGGTTACATAGCATTAAGAAAAGACTTGACAAAGAAGCTTGTGGAAGTCTAATGATGGGTGGCCCCATAAAGGAGAAGAGAACAGATTTGGCATACATAAGCATCCAAAAGACGGATCGCTTATTCAATTTTCATAACTCTTTGAAATTCACTGGCCGCTCCCGTCGAGGATTTCAGTGTATGACACGGATATCGGTGAATCAACCCTGGGATTAAAGATGCCTTATCATCATCAGTATCAACTGAGATAGGTTAAGATTTCAAAAGTGTTTAGAAACCTAGAGATGCAGATAGGCACCTGACTCCCACTGATTTCAATGGTGCTTTTGAAAAGCCTTCTAGGTATCTTTCTGCAATGTTAGGTGCCTGAAGACCTTTAAAAACCTGACCCTAACTGGCTTTGCCAAGGCACACACTGCATCTTTGGCACAGCTGGGCAGGAAGAGAGCTGAAATCTATGAGTCCCAATCCAGGGCCATAACTACGCTCCTCCTTCCCACCTCCTCTACATTGTCTGCCCCTCTTGGGTGTGCATCGCTGAGACGGTGCTGTCCTGAGAAGAGATTCTGGGATTTCTTGCTGGAATCCAATCAGTGCAGAGGGACAGGAAAACAGTGAAAGACGTTACCCAAGCCTTTGTTGCCTATGAGAAGTCTAGTCCCAGAAATGGGGACCCCCCCAATAGTTCTCCCACCCCACGGCCAACCATGAGAAATGTTGTGCTCAGGAACCTGTCTGTGGTAACATGCCTGGCATAAACGACCCATGTTTTAAAGCTGATGTGCAGATTCATTACCTTGATTGGAGTGTACCACTTCCTCTGGGAAGGTGGCTTCCTCACATTGTATTTCTTTGGCTTGGGCTCCCACGGCTCATACTCCTGCTCTGGCAATTTGATGACAGCGTTTTTGGGCTTCTCTAATTTGGCCCCTTCCTCCGTTGATCCTTTGTCTCCCCACCTCACCTGAAGTTGTAAGGGCACATCATGGATGCAGAAGCTTCAGTGAGCAGTGCTGGCATACATCTTAACTAGACATGCCTATTATTTAATCTAGTTTCTATCAGTGTTTGTGAAACATTCACCCATTGCTCATGCATCTGGGAGAACTGACCTTCTTGGAAGCAAAATTACTGTCAGAACAATCCATCATGACATGCAGCCACTAACTAGCGAGGAAGGAAAATCCCCTAATTCATTACCAACAATCAACGTAAAGAGGAAACTCTGAAAAATAAATTCCCCACTCAATTTCCCAGCCAGCTGTTTAGCCAGCAGGCGCCTCCCATCCAAATCTTTACTTGGGTGAAACCTAGGGTAGTCAGATGCATCTTGCACTAGACCCTGAAGATCATCAGACATGGTCTATCAAGGTTCCAGAGTCAAAGATCCTGCACTGAAAACAGCACGGCAGCAATCTGCCAGAGTCTGCATCTTCTGTCAACACAAATGCCACGAATGGTCTCCCATGGCAGGGGAGTAGCTAACATTCCTGAGTGGTCTCCACCAATAGCCCCAAGAACAGGGCACTGCAGCCCTCCAACTCAGAGGTGACAAAAGTATTCAGGAATGAGGAAGAGCCCTGAAGGGTTCTTTTGAGCAGTGGCTCTCAGACTTAGTGGGTAGTTAGTCCTGGTTCACTAGACTAGGTTCCTCAGCAAAGGACTCTCCATAGGTGCGTAGGAGAGGGCTGGATTTCCCCTAATAATGCATCTCAATTCATGTCAAAAATGGAAGATTATCAGGAAAAGCTTCCTAACTGTATGAACAGTAGTCTAGTGGAACAGACTGCCTAGGGAGGTCGTGGAAGCTTCTCCACTGGACGTTTTCAAAAGGAGGATGAAGTCCTTAAATCATGATTTAAAGACTTCAAGTTGCAGAGAATCCACCATGTACACTAGTTTAAACCTGCAAGTTTGTTTAGACACAACAAATCCCACATCTTGGCAGGTGGTTAGACCAGATGACTCCTGCAGTCCCTTCTAACCCTATAGTTTTATGATTCTGCCCTTGGGTTTCAACTGACCTCAATGGGAGTGTGTGAATGCATCCCAGGGCAAGATTTGCCCTATGCAGCTGCTTAGCCACTTGGTTTCAAGAGTCAGAATCTCCCATGGCAAACTGATAGTGCATCAGGTTTCAGTGCCTGATGGTAAAATCCTAATCCGTGCACTAAGGAGCAATTACTTCTATTCAATTTGGCCAATTAACGCTAGACCCTCAGCTGCTATAAATTGGCCTCACTCCATTGAAGTTATAGGACGAGACCCATTTACACCAATGAGGATCTGATCCAATAAAGTGAAACTGTTTGGTCCTCATCCCATTCCTCAACCTGCAAATTTGCACTCACTAATACTTCCAGACACAATTAATTGCATGATGCAAACGATGGCACTTGATGGCTGACTCCTGGGCTGGCAGGTGTGATTAGGTAGATGGGTCCTAATTAAAAACCAGCCTCCCTATTCCATCATGATAACTCTGTAAAAAGCATTTTTAAAATGTCTTGCCGTGATTTTCAATTAAAAAGGTTCTGATTGTTTACTGCGACTCAGGAAACAAAAGCGCCTGATACCTCCATCCTCTTAATTCCACCAACACCTCTGCCTCCGTAATAAGATGCATCCACGGTTGGCCACTTTTTCTTTGGCAATCCATCTTCATCATCCGATTCCTGCGGGAAAGAAGGAGAGTGATCGCTGTTGTTTTCATGCACACAGCATGGGATGTAAACAAGTGAACATCCTACGGCCCTATCCCTGGCTATCTGGCTTTGTATGTTATATTTATGTGCTGACAGCAAACAAAAGCCTCTTGTCTCTGCAGCTGCAATTTCTCCTAGAGAAGTCAAAGCCGACTGTCTGTTCCCTTCTTCTCGTCTCTTCAGGCTGCTTTTATATACGGTCAAATATGCGTAAAGCTTCAAAAATCACAACTGCCTTTTAAGGGTGTAGAAGGCACAGTGGAGATGAATTGCACATTATACTGGCCTCACTGCTATGTTCACCAAATGAAACCAGTTCTTCGCTGTGCTTTGGGAACTGTACATTGCTAACAGGAGAAAAGGCAATCCCTGTGAGCTCACTAACGCGCACTACAGACCATTCTTTTCTCCCAGCAGTACACAGCTCCTCTGCCCTGTTTGGTTCTTTGCAGCGACGGGCTCAGGCTGCAACCATTCAAATCAGGCACTGGATTTTGTACCTTTGGGGGGATTGGATCTGGTGTTTGATCTGGCCCATCATAAAGACTGGGGCTGTTTTTTTAGCAAACCCAAAATGCGATGGAGTCCAGATCTGGGTTCTCTTTCAGAGCCATTGTTCTTTCCTCACTTAACCTAATTCAGTGCTGGTGAATGATCCTGCACTGACATCCTAGGAGACATGTTGCAGGGTCCTCAGCTGAGGTACATTAGTGGAGCTTAATTGCCTCCAATTCAATTTACCCCACCTGCGGAGCACTGAACTGATTTCAGTGGAGCTGGGCCAATTTCTACCAGCTGAAAGTCTGACCCCGACACCTGCTGCTGGTGCACAGAATGCGTATGACGCAGAGAAGGGCTCAGCAAGGTCTCTCCACAGTACCCCCTCCCCAACCCTCAGGCCTCCTGTTAAATTGCCACAGAATTGCTGCTCGGGAAAAATCACAGGCTCACAGAGACAATAATGGCGGTCTTTGGCAACCTCAAAATGGCAGCTGTGGCTCCCTCCTCAGATGGATGCCAAGTTAAAGCAATTTGGCAGCCAACTGCAGCCTGCTTGTATGAGTTAGGCAGTTATTTTTGCCACGGATTAACTGTGTGTGTGCATGCAAGGAGTGGAAACAGGCAGGACGCTCCCCTTCACCTGAGATCAGGGCCCCATTGTGCACACACCCAGTGAGGCACCCTGCGCTAAAGAGCTTCCAATCAAAACACACAAAGGACGAGAGAGGAAGTGACATCAGTAGCAGAACCAGGCACAGAGTCTCTAGGTCTCCCGAGTCCTGGGCCAGTGACCTTGCCACTAGACAACAGTCTCCACACTGCCTTGTACCTGATGATGGACTCTAAGCTTTACTCCTTCCTCAGGTTAAATTCCCATTGAGAACAATGGCAATTTTGCCTGAGCCAGGACTGGAGCACTGAGCACAGCATCTGGCAATATGATTTTTCATGCATGCGTGATGCGCAGCAGCATGGAACAAAATATAGGTCTGACCGAAAGAGTGATTCTGTAGGCATCTTGCTGGGGGTTATGCAGCTACTTTTCCATGGAGGAAGAGCATCTGTGTGCATATGGACCTAAAGGCACAGATAACCCTATCCCAGGAGACAGACTTAGAGTTGTCATTATGACTCCCACCAACTTCCTAGTCAATGGGCTACATTGCAGTGGCTGCAGAAAGTAGTATTATGGTTTGAAAAATAAAATACTTACAGGCTCTGGGGGTGGTGGTGGTGGAGGCTCCTTGATGACCTATGACATGTAGGCAATGGAAAGAATCGGAGTTAAAGATACACTTTATATTCCTGTCACTGCCTGTGTCCCCCTGGGCTCAGTCCTTCTCTGTCCCCCCCCGGGCTCACATTACAGGTCAGCGCAGAAGGATTTTAGTATGATCAGTAAACGTTGATTTCACCGTGTACACACAAACCGGTGAAAAAATATTTCCATTGATAATCATTGAAACATACAGATAGACAAAGTGAGAACAATGCTGCCTGAGAGTTTGATTTAAGGATATTTACTTTGTATATTTTGACTTGTGATGTTGACAAGTTGTGCTTTAGTGATTATAAAGCTTTAACTATTTGAATCTCAATGTCTACTGTCATTAAAGGATTATTGTCTGGCCCCTGCCCTTTGTTCTCCTCCCCTTCATTGTCTGTCCCCCCGCCCACTGTGAAAAGTTTCCTGCAACGGTGAAAAGTTAAATTGATAAAAACAAAAGCTTAAAAATAAACATCGATATCCATTGTCATTATAAAAAATAAAAACTGAATTCTGCCAAGCCTAATTTTAGGTGAGCACCCAGCTTTGTACCTGGGGTTGTCCTCTCTCTCCCAGCAGTGATGCCACAGTATTCAGCAGACAGGGCTGGCACCCTGGCCAGTGACCTTTAGTGCCACTGGACAGATCAGCTGGCAGGAGACAGCTGACAGAACAGGATAGCTGGCACCTTTCCTTTGGGACAATAGCTAGCAAGCAGTGTGGTATGTGTGATCTCCGCCAGCTGGTAGAGATGGGATCACAGAGATTCTCCTGCCTGCTGATGAACTATCACCAGCCAGCCCTATCCATCTAGACTGGCACATTACTGGGCCTGACTTGCTTCTCGCTCCCAACAGTCAGGAATAATGACATTGAAGACAGTGCAGTGGCACTGGGGTCAAACTGGCGTAGATGAGTCACCAATGCTTATACACCAGATTGACTCACCCATAATATAGACTCAGATTTTGTGAGTTCAAACTTTCTCTTAACTGAACAGGTCATCTGAGTCCAACGCTACTGCGAAACATTAACCCATGAGTTGAAATATCCATCATATGAAATGCATTTCCAATGGAAGTAAGAGCATACACTCACACATCCTCATCATATCTAGCACTTTCCATCGCTAGATCTCACAGCACTCTACCAGGAAAATCAGTTTCTTCAACCCCATTCCGTACAGGTGGGAAATGGAGGCACGGAAAGAGGAAGTGACTTGCCCAAGTCACCCTGCAGCGTGGTGGCAGAGCTAGAGATGCAATTCACATCTTCTGGTTCCTAGTCCTATACTCTAACAAACCGACACTGCTGTCTCACTTGGATTCAGCAAAGCTCTTAATCACCTGCTTAACTTTCAGCATGTACTTGAGTCCCACTGACGTCAATGGGACAGGCATAGGTTTAGGTGCTTTGCTGAATCGAGGCCATACCGATACATCAATTTATATCCTAAGATGAAGAAGATTCATGCCTGCTCCGCTCATTGTCTATTGAGCATGTCTCCAGGCTTTTAACCCCAGCTTCTGGCAGAAAGCAGAGGAAACTAAGCCATGGAGATCACAGTCCATACTCACCACTGTGCAGCACAAAGGCCAGAACCACCAAAGCAGCGCCAAGGCCAGCAACAGGAACAGAATTAAGAGTGCGATGAAAAGGATCGTCCCACTGAGCTGCAAACAAGACAGTTGTTTCCAGGTTACCTTAATACACCACAAGCTTGGCAGGCTAACACCAGCAGGAGACCCTATGGCTGTACTGTTACACCTGGAGAAGAGGAGCTGGTTTGCTTCATTACAGGTTTTAATCAGATTATACAAAGCATAGAGAATTAGTGATTATTGTCAATTGGGATTGGATTCTACGCTCAGGGACATGGGTTAATATTTCAAGCCCTGATACAGGAACGCAGCCCTGTTCAGCAAGGGCATTTATGCACATGCTTGTGTCTCATTGGCTTCAATGTCATTCAAGCACGTGATTAAATGCTTTGCTGAATCGGAGCCTAAGGATGTGATCCTGAAGACAACATTCCCCAGCGTCTCTGGTGGGGTGTTTTGCCTGATTTCCAACTGCAGGATCGTTCTATGGATACTCAGGCATTCAGCAAGACATGACTGACTGTATCTTCCGACTCCTTAACTGTGCAAATGGGTCATTTTGCTACAATACTCTCATTCATGGCAATAAAATAGGTGCAGGTGACATGTTTGACATCTATGTTTGACATCCATACTATGTCAGTCTTTGGAACAAAGAGTTTACGTTCTTGCCTCTTGTATTCAAAGTGCTTCCTGATGTAGACAACGTTCTAACCTGGTAGGCATTTAATGCCACATTGTCAAGGGCTAAGCACCCAGCGGCTCTCACTGTGACATTTGTGCAGACATGCACCCAAAGCCACTGGGCACTTCTGAAAAAACGGCTGCTGGTTTTGGTGTCTATATCAGAGCCAAGCTCTTTGGACTGAGTTCTGAGCCCTTCTGAAAATTCTGGTCTTCATGGGTTAATCTGGAAAGTCTTGCAAAACCAATCACTAGCTGTATCCCTCTGCAGATTTTCTGTAATAAAACACTCACCCTAAGTGACACCACACAGGCCTCTGTGCACTCATGGCAGCCCAACACAACATCTTCAAGGAACAAAGAGACTTTTTGACAAAAAATAAACCTTGCTACAAAATGGAATGTTGCATGCTGGGATCTGTAATTTCCATGGGCTGCATCAGGCTAGCTCAGGGGTAGGCAACCTATGGCACGCATGCCAAAGACGGCACGCAAGCTGATTTTCAGTGGCACTCACACTGCCCAGGTCCTGTCCACCAGCCCGGCAGTGTAGCGGGGTGCTTACCTCACTCCTGCCCTGAAGGGCTTAAAACAGCTCTGGGAGAGGGCTGTGGCAGGGAAAAGCTGGTCTGATTAGGGGAAGCAGCCTCAGCTGGGCCACACCCCAATCAGGCCTCAGCTGGCCCTACATAAGAGGCTGGGAGCCAGGCGCTCAAGAGTCTCTCTCTGCCTTTAGAGGGAGAAGGGCCTGGCTGCTGGGGAGCGTACCTGGGTACCTAAAGTGGAGCAGGGCTGGGGGAAAGCAAGAGGAGCTGGGGAGCTCTGGCCTGGAAACCCCCAGGCTGCAGGCCTAGGGTAAGGCCAACTGGGTACTGGGGTTGCAAAGGGGCAGCCCATGGGTAGGCAGAGGCAGCTCGTCCAAACCCCTTTGCCTGTGATGAGTGGCTGATATACTGCAGTCAGCCCCAGTGAACGGGGGCTAAGTGATGACTGGCAGTAGCCAAGACTAAGGCAAAGTGGGGATAGTGGGTGGGGGGTCCCTTAGGAGGGAGAGACCCAGAACTGTGAGGGTACTGCCAGGGGGCAATACCGAGTTAAAGGGGCACTGGGATCCTGGGAGGGACATGGCGGCCCAGCAGCAGCAGATCATGGGCCTGTAGAGGGTGCTCCAACAGCTAGAGAGCTAATTCCCGGAGACGACCAGCAGGAGAAGCCACAGGGGTGAGTCCCGCATGTTTACAGGGGAGCTCTGCATTTTAATTTAATTTTAAATGAAGCTTCTTAAACATTTTTAAAACCTTGTTTACTTTACATACACTAGATTAGTTATGTATTATTGACTTATAGAAAGAGACCGTCTAAAAACGTAAAAATGTATTACTGACACGCGAAAGCTTAAATTAGAGTGAATAAATGAAGACTTGGCACAACACTTCTGAAAGGTTGCTGACCCCTGGGCTAGCTAGTGATGGTAAGAGCATGCAGTAAAACTTTAGCACTGCTGCCCTAGTGATCCTATTATCCATGCTAATGGAAACCTTCTCAGAGTCAGTTACATTATATCAAAGTTTGTGTTGGATGATCTCAGTGTCATAAGGGCAACAGGGTCAGCCTGCTGAAAAGATGCAAAACCTGGGAGTGAAATGGAGGAGGGGCTAGGAGCAGATTAGATAAGATTGTTAGGAAATAGGTAAAATAAGACTGGAAATAGGTTGGTGGAGGGGCTGGAGAGGAAACCTCAGGAGGAAAGGGAAGAAAAGACACTTACTGTACAGAAAAGGACAGAGGTGCCAGCTGAGAATGAGGGCCGAGGAGGCCAGCTTGCTGCGATTCACAGCAAAGGAAACGGGAGAGAAGGGAAGTGGAAGGATCCTCTAAAATGATAAAGAAAGAACTGAATGCATGAGATTCCGCGCAAGCCTGAAAACATATTTGCAAAGGGTGGGCCAGACCCTCCGCGGTGCGATTCGATTTTAATGGAGCTAGGCTGCTGCTCATCAGCTGAGAATTGGGCCCCTGGTCTTGCTCGTTTTTAAGCTACAAGTGACTTGAAGTGCTGGTGAAAAGTGGCAGATTGACAGCCTTGGAGATTGCAGTCCTCTGTTTACCCCAAGGCAATGGCAATGCATGCCTTCCCCAGCAGCCTGGCCGAGCTCTGACCTGCAGGGACCCCCGCTAGGGCTGAGTTCAATCTCCATTAGAAGCGCATGAAGCACTGGTAACCAAATGTACAGTGAGTTAAAATTCATGGCCCATAACCGACTCTTAACTGGGCCTATCATTGCAAAAGGTTTTGCTGCAGCAGCCTGAGATGGCTTTGAAGGGGATGTAGGTATAAAATGCGTGCTGTGTGGGTGTAAAATCCCCATCTCATCGCAATTCTTGCAAAGTTTGGAGGGGGTTTTGAAACCAGGAGAAATGGAAAAACTGTTCCTGCTCAATTCCAAGTAACTAAACACTGTGACTTTCCCACATTTCTGGGATTTAATTTCCCAGCATGGTTGCTGAAAAAGTCAGACACCTCTGCCATGTGGATTTCAGCACCCATGGCTTCTGCGCTGATGCTGCCACAAAGGGGCCCAGTGAAGGAATACCACGTGTGATGACAGCTTTGTGACATAGCCTGAGCCCATCAACTCCTTCCAATAGCTGTCAGGTGGCACTGACAATGAGCAGAACTAAGCTCACCTTGACACCCATGACCTTGGTGTAAAATGCTTGTTATCCAGCTATTATGGCAAACCTCCTGTCATCTCAACTCAGGGGTCCAGATCCTAGGCTGGTGTAAACTGATGTAGCTCCACTGCCTCTCTGCTGATTTACGCCAGCTGGGAACGTGGCCTATTCTCTCCCTGGAGGTGCAGTGAGCTGATCACCCATCATAACTGGCTTCTTAGCTTGGATTATTTGATTGCTTCTAAAATGAATCTTCCCTAAAAGGTCATTTGGGGCTTTTGAGTCCTGTCGTGCTCCCGCATGGCAGACAGACGCCAGGCTAACATCAGCTACAAAGCCATTGCGTAGCCCAGCCATTTCTCTCCCTGTCTCCCATCAGTATCAGCGGCACAGAAAGCTCTTCCTTGGCTGGGTGACAGAACAGCCCCTCCAGGGAAAGCTCATCCCAGCACTTGGGGCTACTGTCCCTTTATGCTCCTCTGCATGCCAGGAAGGCCAACCCTCACCCCATTTCAGTGGCAACCCTCCCCCCCCAATGAATGGGAATGAAACAGGGGAACAGACAATGAATAGCGGTGGACTGCCAATACTTTCGGGGGGGGGTGGCTTCCTCTGGGGGTCCATGGGCCCCTCCCAGTCCAGGTCTGAGATCTGCAGTTCTCTCTCTTTCCTGGGGTGGGGGAGGATATTCTTGCACTTATTTATCAGTCGTGATCCAGGCATGGGTTGCAATCACTAATGAACTGCTCTTAGCCAGCCCTCTCTGCTTTTTAGTGCACTGCCAGGATCGGCTCTGCAATTGTGACGGAGAAGAGTCCTTCCCCGGAAAGCAGCCCTTTCTTTTCAAGGTGCTTCTGGTGGCTGTATCCCATACTTACACACTGTGTGCTGGTGATGCTGACAGAGCTGGAGATGAACGTTAGTCCGCTGTTCATGCTGACTTGGAGGAAAACCACCCTAAAGCACAAACAGATACAGTTATTTTTAGTGTCATCTTTATACCCACTGTTCCCCTTCTTCCTGGCCATTGGCTCCTGAGTGCATGTCCTCCCTAGTCAATACAGTTATGTGACGGCAGGTGCTCACCTGCATCTGACTGTTTGCTTGCCCAAAAGCCAACATTATAATGTTGGCTAAACTGAGTTGGGGCATATGTTCTTTATTAAGAGATTCCATTCTCCCTGGGGGTATAGGGCACTAGCTCAGTGACTTAGAATGCTACGGCTTAGATGTTTGCAATACGACCTGTGCTAGAATGGGAAGCTACAGGTTTAAGCTGCAGCAGGGACACTGGGCTCTCCTTTTCATGGGGATGAACCCTGAGAATCACCACCAAAGTTAACAGACTTCGTCTGGATTTACACCAGGGTAGCTGGGAGCAGAATCTGGCCTTAGGTTGGAGGGCATGTTCTCAGCTGGAGTACATTGTCACTGTCCTACATTAGTTTAGCACCTGTCCTTAAGAGCCTAATTCTGCCCTGGCTTAAACCCCACCTAGCTATTTAAATACTTATCTAGTCTCCCTCACTATATTATCTGAGCACACAATGGGATTGCATGGGGGTAAGACGGGGAACAATTCAACCCTTTAACTTTAACAGGGGGTTGGGTCATGAAACAAGTTGCTGAAGCGGGTGGAGGAGTCACCATCATTGGTGAGAGCAGAGAATATGCAAACACAGGAAACTAAATTTGATTAATAAATAAAGACACTTGAAATCATAGATTCATAGACTTAAGGTCAGAAGGGACCACTATGGTCAACTCGTCTGACCTCCTGCACAATGCAGGCCACAGAATCTCACCCACCCACTCCTGTAACAAACCCCTAACCTATGTCCGAGTTATTGAAGTCCTCAAATCATGGTTTAAAGACCTCAAGGTGCAGAGAATCCTCCAGTAAGTGACCTGTGCCCCATGCTGCAGAGGAAGGCGAAAAACCTCCAGGGCCTCTGCCAATCTTCCCTGGAGGAAAATTCCTTCCCGACTCCAAAATCCATCCCCCCTCTTTTTTCGGGGGGGGTGTCAAAATGTGAAATGTGCTTAAAATTCAATACAATCTCAATCCGCTCTAGAGTTAGATGCAAAATGTGGGGAGGAGGGGACATCACGTACATTCAGAATTGTCGATATTCAAAATTGATAGAGCACGTCCTCAACATTCAAAGCAATTCTCCTTCGCTGCTCAGTAGTCTAGTTCACACAGATTAGTCTCTCGGCTTCAAATTAAACCTCCCATGAAACAGGAAGACAGACGAAATGCCTGACTAGAGCTCTGGGAGATGAAACCCGAAACCACGTGAAGTTTGCCTAGCGCCAGCTTTGTTGCAGATTTGAAGCCGAGCCCAGGATGTGCTAAAAGGTTTACAGATGTTGAGTGAATTTATGTGGTTCCCATAGTACCTTGTGTAATGTGCAGTTTCAGAGTCAAACAAGGTAATATTGGGGAGTTTTCTGCTTTCGGATTTTACAGTTGTTTGAACCAACCCAAAGAAAAGCGGAAGGAAATGTCTGTACAGGCCCCTGTGAAGCGAACCTCTGAGATCCGCAGCTTTGCATCCTGCTTAGTTAACTTGGAACTAAACTCACATGTCCTGGTGCAGCATCACTAACATCAATAGCATTGCACTGAGGAGAATGTGGCCATTTGCCAGTGTAGTCAGAGGGCCAGATTCTGTCCTTAGTTAGGCTGGTGTGAATTTGTCAGGATTTTATTTACAATGCATAAAAAGGATCAATGGGCCCAATTCCTCCCTTACCCTGCACCTTGTATAGTCCTTTCTGCCTAGGCAGAGTGGATGTAACATGCCACCAGCTAAGAATGGCTGCATTTCACACCCACTCTTTGCCCTGGTGAAACTCACTATGAGGCATTGATCAGAGCTCCTGAATGCAACTATTCTACACCCTACTGCACTGATTCCAAACGAGTGTGAGACTTCATTTGTTACTCCTGATTTACACCACCGTACATGAGAGCAGAAGGATGCCCAGAAATTCAGCCCTCTCATGCATCCCTACTATTCCGCATGCCCACGAACAGCAGGAAGTTGTGTGCGGTGATGGAAATGTGCCCCAGGCGATTATGGTAGGATTGATGTGGAAGCCGTAGCTTTCAAACCCAACGTAATGAAGTGGGAATTTTTTTGGAATATTTGTAAGAAGAAGTTGTATGGCCTCAGTTTCTCCTATATGCGGCATTGCTTCCTAGTGGGTGAAAAGGGCATGTTTGCTCTCAGATCAAGCTAAGTCACAGGTAGGCATGGGGCCTAGCTGTCTGTGGCTTCAGGTCCCATATCAATGGAGCTCTTAAGGAGACAATGGCAAAGTCAATTGCCTGGGCATGGAAACCTAGCAACCAAGGGCCCAGAGAGATATGGACTTCCCTGCCTCTCAGCAGGGAGGCCCGAGCCACCTCTCCTCAGGTCAGGAACAAAGGACTGTGGGGGAGCGGGGAATGAGGGGGACATTAAGCATTGACTGCGGGGGCACATGTCAGACAGATGGGGAGACAGAGCTTGAACAGTGGGGCTCATTGCAGCTTGGCTGGGCTCTGGACTGCGCTTAAACTTCATTCCTCTGGGCCAACCAAGGCCTTCCTATGTGCGTTCCCGCTGACTAATAAACCTGGCAGTGTGATAACGCTGGATGTGTCTCTGCAGGTGCTAGCAGAGGAGGTGTGTTGCTCCCTAAGACTGCACAAGCTCCCTCAGGGGTCTGTCCCAGTGGGACTCGCTGAGCTCCCAGTGTGAAGCAGGAGTGCTGAAGGCCCACAGGTCCAATCTAAGGAGGTGGTGAAGCCACGTGGCTTACCCTGGGGGAAGAGTGAGACCCCCTAGAGGGTCTGGCATGCTGCAGGACTCCTCCCAGTAACTGTTCCAAAGCTGGGGCTGCAGCACTGGCCCTGTGGAACTGTGACACCCAATATGTTGTTTTCAACTCTCTTTTTACCAGCAGACCCAGATGCAATGCTCTGCCCATGTGTTTGATCCCTGTCCCTCCTGCAAGATGCACTGCAGGGCCCAGCTCCTCAAGGAGGCATCACGACGACTGAGTGCACTGGCAAGTTATGGAATATAGACCAAAGGGGCAGGCTGCAGCCCCTACCACCACCACCACCACTTCAAATGGCGGCAGGGCTATGAGGGGCCCCATGCTGAAGTGTGCCCAGGGTCCCGCGCTGCCTGAGCCCAGCCTGGAATGGAGCCATGCTGACATACCCCAGGGGAGGGTCTGGTCCATCAGGATGGTGCTGAACCTGCCAATGAACATCTGAAAAGCTTCACATGCCTGAGCTCCTTGCTTAGTCCTTTTTAGGCAAAACACCTGCTGATCCCATAGCCAGCACCCCCGCTCCTTCAGCCCAGGCTGCAGAGCTGTACTTACTGTCCAATGTCTTCTATTACTGGTGCAGGGCAAAGCAAATAGGTGTCTTGCACAATAGTTGGTTTTTCGTCTAAAAGAAAACAAGACAGACAGTAACGTACGGAAAGGGCGGTGTCTCCTGAACGGGCTCAACCCGGAGGGGTGCTGGTGACTTCAAGGAGAGCTGCAGGTGAAGGATCAGGCCCAGTGTGAACATGGCTCAGAGCAGGTCCTTATCTTTAGGGGCTTTATTTGTCATTCCAAATCACAGCTGTGATATCCAGCTGTGACATCGCCCAGCTCAAAACATTCAAAGGGCACCCTCAGGATGGGTCACCTAGATGTTTGGCTTAGTATTGTGCATCTTGGACGCAGTGTTGTTGTAGTTGGGTTGGTCCCAGGATACTAGAGGGACAAAGTGGGTGAGGTCCCATCTTTTACTGGGCAATCTCATGACTGTTTCTCTCATTGAGAAGTTGGTCCAATAAAAGATGTGACCTCACCCCCCTTGTCACTCTATTGAGCTTGCAAAGTCCGTAGAGGCTGTCCAGTTTGGCCGATGTACATAGCAGAGGGGCACTGCTGGCATCATATCCTCTACAGAAAAGGATAAATGGACACAAATCAGATATTAGGAATGGCAATATACAAAAACCTGTAGGAGAACACTTCAACCTCCCTGGCCACACTGTAGCAGATCTTAAGGTGGCCATCCTGCAGCAAAAAAAACTTCAGGACCAGACTTCAAAGAGAAACTGCTGAGCTTCAGTTCATCTGTAAATTTGACACCATCAGCTCAGGATTAAACAAAGATTGTGAATGGCTTGCCAACTACAAAACCAGTTTCTCCTCCCTTGGTTTTCACACCTCAACTGCTAGAACAGGGCCTCATCCTCCCTGACTGAACTAATCTTGTTATCTCTAGCTTGCTTGCATATATATACCTGCCCCTGGAAATTTCCACTACATGCATCCGACGAAGTGGGTATTCACCCATGAAAGCTCATGCTCTAAAACGTCTGTTAGTCTATAAGGTGCCACAGGATTCTTTGCTGCTTTTACAGATCCATACTAACACGGCTACCCTTCCGATACTAAACAGGTGCAGTGCTTCATGAATAGAGGGAATGGTCAGAAAGGCCAAGAGATGTTGACATCTGGCTATCTGCACCACCTGGAACCCCACAGGAAACAGACTGCCTCAGGCCCAGGGTATCTGAAAGTGGACTGGGAGGAAGACCACCAGTCTCCTGAACCGCCACGTCCAGGCATGCAGCCAGAAGAGGAAAAGAAGCAGCAATCCATGTGTTTTTTCTTGCTGGAGAAAAGCAGCCACCTGATTGACAGCCACAGAGTATAAAAGTCCCTACTGGATTCAGCCAGTAATGATGGTATGAGCAGAAGTGGGCAAACTCCCCACTCATGTGCATCACTCATGACGGACCCAGGCAACTTCCAGATGTGGTGGGGAGGGGGTATCTCTTTGGCCCATTCAAGCCTTAGCTTGTGTGCCGAGACTGCCTGCAAGGGGCCCAATTTAACACAGTTGTGCTGGGTTTTGTTTTATGATACTTTAGACCAACTCATTTCACTGAGTGACTGAACAGGCCTCCAATGGCACCAACCCTTGGTCACTCCTCCTGAGCCAGTGAAACTGACGTGTGACTGAGCACAGCATCCCAGGATCAGGACAGCATCCGTCTGTGTTATTAACGGACACGAGAGCGGAGGGCAATTTCACGTCTTCCCGCCTCCCCCACCCAGTACCAGACGGGCTGTATCTGAATGGACAGCAAGTCAAACCATCTCCACTGTTGCAGTGAGGATGAAAGACCCAGTGCAAAGCCTGGGCACCATTTTCAGAGTATGACTTAAATGATTCCCAGGTCTTGGGATTGCACAGGGATGAATTTGACCCATAGGATGGGACTAGGGCCCTAAAGAACGCCCACCAAAGTCCGTGCAAAGACTCGCATTGACTCTGAGAGGAGCTACGTCAGGATCCTTGTGCAACTTATGGCATAAAATCGCCAGCCCATCAACTTACTGATTGTTATGGTGTCATTGATCTTGAAGCTGCAGAGAACTTGATCGATGTTTCTTGCGTGATAAAAGCCATTTCCTCTTACCACAACTTGAAAGGATTCTGCAATGGTAAATAGAACGAATGATGACAAGTGACTGACCTTTTTCCTCTCCCCTCTCAAAGACTGCATTTCAGTCTAATCCCAGTGGGATCTGAAGTAGGACACGACAGCAGCTGATTCTTGCTCTGTCTGAATCAAATGATTAACTCTGACCCTGCTGTTATAAATGACTACACTACTCCGTAGTAATAACCCAAAGCATTGTAGGGTCGCTAGTGCAAACTAGTGGTTTAGGCACCATTGTTGTATAATAGTGGAAGACTTCTTTTAGTCCCCTAAGGGATATTTACTTGTAATGTTCACAACAGTGTCATGTTTTGCCTCCTGTGAATTCATTTCCCCAGGGTTTGTTCCTCTCCAGTATTCAAGATCAAAATAATATGTCAGTCCAAACACAGGCCCAGATCCTCAGTTGGGGTCAGTTGCTACAGCTCCATTGAAATCAACAGAGCTACCCTGATTTACACCAGCTGGGAAGCCAGCCTATAATATATTCATCCAAAGTGTGGGCTTTGCATCCAGATCCTTTTTAGCTAAGCACCCACAAAGCCTGAGCCCCATTTACACTGAGGCCCCTGCGTGCTGCTGGAGTGGTGGGAAGTGGCCTTGGTGTACATAAGAGTCAGGGCCGGTGCATGTGACTTTGTACAAGACAAGCTCCAAGGATGCCAAGCCAGCGGATGCTAATTGGACTCAGAATGCCTGGGGACACCTGGAGGATAGTTCTGTCCCACAGCAGAGGAGGGCTGAGTATTTCATTTAGTGGTTGGATGTATATAACTTGTTCTCTTTTCACAGCAGAAGGTGGCCATGGGCCATTAGATCCTCCTGAGTCAGGGAAGATGGAGGCTCCTCACCTAGTTCATCTTTTGAGTGTCATGAATCACGGGCCTCAAACCTGGGGCCAGAGGAGCAGCCACGCCTCAACCCTCCACTTGGCAGCCTCCTGACCCAGGACACATGAAGCCCAGCACCAGTCTGAGGCTCCACCTCTGACGTCCTGTTAGCAAAGTCCCAGAGCAGCCGATTGGCCAATCAGCCCTACTTAAGCCAGCAACAGGAAGCTGTCCAAACACCTGAGATTCACCCTGTTCTGGACTATGTACCTGGAGCCTCCTGCTTTTCCTCCCCCAGCTTGGTTTCCAGGCATCCTGAACTGGCTTGGCTCCTGACCTCTGACTTGTGGTTCTGATCTCTGGTTTGCCTCCTGCCTCTGACCCCTGATATCCTGACCCAGCTGACTCTTGACGGCTAACAGTGGACTCTGTCAACTAGGACTACAACCAGGACAGAGGGTCCTTCTACAGGATCTCAGTTCTATGCAATGGAGTTTACCCCGCAAGGCAAGAGGGTGATCTTTAAAGGGCCAGGACTCTAGCAGGCCAGTCCCAGGTACCAAGACTAACTGTTTGGCATTTAGTGACTTTTGAAAATGTGCCTCTGCCACATACCTAGACGAAAGGTGCTGAGATAACATCACGGATCTGATTCGGATCGCACTAGTCCTGGTTTCCTCCCGAGTGACTTCACTTTGGTTGACACTCATGTGAATGAGGGAGGCACCAGGCCCTACTTGTGACAACCCAGGGCACAATGCTCCTCCCAGACCCACATGGGAGATCTCCTTGCCAATACACTTCTATCCCAGCAGCAGCTCCATTCCCAGAGAGATGGCAGAATGGAGACTCTTCCCTCCCCGCCCCCAATGCTGATTAGAGAGGAGAGTTTTGCCTTGGTACAAACCCTGGTGAATAATGGAATAAGAACATAAGAATGGCCATGCTGGGTCAGACCAAAGGTCCATCTAGCCCAGTATCCTGTCTACCAATAGTGGCCAATGCCAAGTGCCCCAGAGGGAGTGAACCTAACAGGTAATGATCAAGTGATCTCTCTCCTGCCATCCATCTCCACTCTCTGACAAACAGGTTACCCTTACATTCCTTACCCATCCTGGCTAATAGCCATTAACAGACTTAACCTCCATGAGTTTATCCGGTTCTCTTTTAAACGCTGTTCTAGTCCTAGCCTTCACACCTCCTCAGGCAAGGAGTTCCACAAGTTGACTGTGCACTGTGTGAAGAACTTCTTTTTGTTTTAAACCTGCTGCCTATTAATTTCATTTGGTGGCCCCTAGTTCTTGTATTGTGGGAACAAGTAAATAACTTCTCTTTATTTACTTTCTCCACATCACTCATGATTTTATATACCTCTATCATATCCCCTCTTAGTCTCCTTTTTTCAAAGCTGAAAAGTTGTAGCCTCTTTAATCTCTCCTCATATGAGACCGTTCCAAACCCCTAATCATTTTAGTTGCCCTTCTCTGAACCTTTTCTAACCTATGACCTTTCTAGCCACACAAGGACCAACCTGTGCGAGCATCGTGGGAGTTACTAATAAATTGGCAGCTGCCATTTTCCTTCACACTCTCTCTCCCTCCCTCCCGCACCCTGTCCCCAGAAGAAACAAACTATGGTCCAGGAAAAGGCCAGCCACATGAGACGTACTCCAGCTGCCCTGGAGCTGCTGCTCTGGTTTGTGCAGCTTCTGTTGTGAAGGGGGAAGAAAACAACCTGTGATATTTTTCCTTCATAAGTAACTGTTTACTAGGGACTGCTATTAGCCAAGATGAGCAGGGATGGTGTCCCTAGCCTCTGTTTGCCAGAGGCTGAGAGTGGGCTGCAGGGGATGGATCACTTGATGATTACCTGTTCTGTTCATTCCCTTTGGGGCACCTGGCATTGGCCGCTGTCAGAAAACAGGATACTGGGCTAGATCAGGGTTAGAAACCTTTCAGAAGTGGTGTGCTGAGTCTACATTTATTCACTCTAATTTAAGGTTTTGTGTGCCAGTAATACATTTTAACATTCTTAGAAGGTCTCTCTATAAGTCTATAATATATAACTAAACTATTGTTGTATGTAAAGTAAATAAGTTTTTTAAAATGTTTAAGAAGCTTCATTTAAAATTAAATTAAAATTCAGAGCCCTCCGGACCGGTGGCCAGGACCCAGGCAGTGTGAGTGCCACTGAAAATCAGCTTGCGTGCTGCCTTTGGCACATGTGCCATAGGTTGCCTACTCCTGGGCTAGATAGACCTTTGGTCTGACCCAGTATGGCCATTCTTAGGAGTATGGAAACTGACTTTGGAGCTAAAATCCCAAACTTGTCACCAAAGATTCTTCCTGCAGCTAAATCTGAGGCAGGGTACGCCAGGGGAAAGAGAATTAGCCAAAATGCTGATTTTTTTTTTAATGGAGTCAAGCAGTTTAGCCCTAAAACACAGGGGATTATTTTATATTTTTTAAATAAGTTTTTACAAAACCTAGTGAGAGCAGTTCACTTTTCCTGCATGAAATCCAAGGAACTGGGCTTTTATGCAGGTGATGTGCAGGAGGGAAGGTCTTAGTAACCATGGGAACCATTTACCCAGAGATCTGGCAGATTCTCTCTCACTTGAAGTTTTTACATTAAGATGAGATGTTTCTTTCTAAAAAAAATAAGCTCTAGCTCAATCACCAAGATATGGCATCTATGACCCGATGAATATGGGCTTGGGCAGGAATCACTGGGTGAAATTCCCTGGCCTGTATTATCTTCTGGCTTTAAAATCTATGAGGTTCAAGGGGTGCAATGCAACTCCCAGAGAAGGAGCAGGGTTGTAGCGCAATTCCCTGTGCCATTACCATGGGGTGTTAGGGACCCTTGATCCTTTTAATTGTGGATTCCATAGCTCCTTCAGTGGCCCACCGCTGGCATTGCCCTCCACACTAGCTGAAGTGGTGTGCACTTAAACATTCCCTTGTAGGGCTGAGAAACCCAGCAGGGTAACATGGTGCTACTGCCTGCGAACCAGGTAGGGTGACCAGATGTCCTGATTTTATAGGGACAGTCCCAATTTTTGAGTCTTTTTCTTATATAAGCTCCTATTACCCCCCACCCCGTCCTGATTTTTCACACTTGCTGTCTGGTCACCCTAAAACCAGGACATGAAACTGACAAGGACGGCTTCAGTGTCTGAGCTGCAATCAGCTTCCGTAGTGAAAAAACACACCAGTTTGCTACAATTTCTTTCAGAGCCACAGCTGGTGTAAATCAGCATTGCACCACCGACTTAATTGGAGTGATGCTGGTTTACCCCAGCTGAGGTTCTTCCCCAATGGTTGCAAATGAGTGATTTTGGGTTTCCTGTGACACATCCAGCACAGGCCATTGCTAGAGGCAGAAGCCCAGTGCTAAGACCCAATATGGCAAATACTCCTCATCCATACAACAAACAAGCAAAAGGCCCCAGCTCCACATTATACTCCCCTGTCCATGTAGCAGGTTGGCATGGGCATCAACCTGGATGAGATGGGAATTACGCTTTTACTAGTCTATGCTCCTGCTGGAATTGCAATGGCTGGAGATCTGAGGAGCCATCAGTTGTGACAGGGAGGACACAGTGCACAGGGGCTATGGATCGAATACAAACACAGCCAAACGGACATGGATGAGACCGTTCCCTAGAGACTCCAACCAATCCCTTTGCAACACCATGGTTTGCCCTTCACTCCTACACACCGAACAGAGGTGAAGTCTGACCCAGGAGCTCCAATCCCCAACCCATCACGAGCTCATCCCCCTCTCAGGTACACTCCTCGGAGGCAGCGGTACCATGCCACGATGGACAAGCATGGTCCAGGGGATGCCACGGTGGGGGGTGAGGATGGAATCTGCCTGCCAGGCTCCGGGTGCTCCATAGCCTCTAGGGTAGAATTCCATTGACATCAGTGGGCCTGATTCTCCTGTGACACTGGCATAAATCAGGGCTAAATTCATGGGACCCAATAGTCACCCTGGGACAGAACACTGTAAATGAGATGAGAATCAGGCTGACTGACTTCAGTGGAGTTGTACTTGATTTACACCAGTCTGAGTGAGATCAGAATCAGGCCTAAGATATCTTTGTTTGACACATTTAATAATGGATTAAACAATTTCCTCAGGACATTTATGTCAGCAACTGCAAACCTGTGTACATGCTCCAAGCCATTCTCCTTATTCAGCCCAGACTCACAGGGCCTCATCCTGATGCTGCTCTCACTTGCCCTGAAGTAAATCAAGAGTGACTCCTCTGAAGTTAATGATGAAGTGACCCCAGCACAAACAAGAGCAGGATCAGGCCTTCCTATCCTCATTTAAGGCTTTGCAACATGTCCAGGGGCGGCTCCAGGCACCAGCACACCAAGCACGTGCCTGGGGTGGCAAGCCGCGGGGGGCAGCCTGCCGGTCGCCGTGAGGGCGACAGTCAAGCTGCCTTCAGTGGCATGCCTGTGGGAGGTCCACCGGTCCCGCGGCTTCGGCGGCAATTCAGCAGCGGGTACGCTGAAGGCGCAGGACCGGCAGACCTCCCGCAGGCATGCTGCCGAATCCGCGTTACCAGTGGACCTGCCACAGGCATGCTGCCAAAAGCCATGCTTGGGGCGGCAAAATACATAGAGCTGCCCCTGAATGTGGCAATTGGCCGCCGGTGTCTCATATAAAATATATTTCAAATGTGGTATCGTACGAAGTTCTTAAGAACTACAGATGCAAATGGTCCTCAGCTAGGGCAGCAAGTTTGCCCTGCAACCAAAAGGTTAAGTCCCAAAGAGACACTTCCTTATGGACATATATGGTATCCTGTTGGATCTGCAAAAGCAGTGGCTCAGGTGACTGCTAGGAATTGTGTGGATCAGAACTCCATGATCTAAAACTGCATGCTAGGAGAGGACACTAGTTTTCTGCTCTGGTGTTCTACAGAGACAATGCAAGATTTAGAGGAACGTGAAGAGCTGGAAAGAGATTTTGGAGAGAAAAGGGAGCTCCTGTAATGAACAGCCCATCCGCAAAAGCAGAGCTGCACACGGTAAATACCTGTAGTAGCCCATATTCTACCATCAGTTACTCACTTTCTGCTCCCAGCAAAGTCATTCAAGGCAAAGTTTTCAAAAGGTATCTAAGTGTCTTAGGAGTCCAAATCCCATTCAAAGTCAATGGGATAGGCCTCTAAGTCACTTAGGCACCTTTGAAAGTTGTACTTTAAGGCCCCAGTTTAAGCATGTGCTTAAACCCATCCCACTCAGCAAAGCACTTAGAGAGAGGATTTCCAGTGTCTACAGGATTTAGATGCAGAAGTCCAATGAGACGGATGCACCTAAATCCCTTTGGCACGTTGGAAAACCTCCCCCGTAAATACATGCTGAAACTTAAACTGGTGCTTCAGACAATGGGGCTCAAACACATGTCTAAAGGTAAGCATGTGCTTTACTGCAGAAGGATGGTTTGAATCAGGGAGTTGAATGCACAGAACTGGGCCTATTTTTTATGTCATGATTCGCATCAGCAACCAATGCTCCTTAAAATAAATTAGTTGAATTTGGCCCTCAGTCTGCTCTGTTTCCCCAGTATAAACCTGCAGTAACTCCAGTGATGATAATCGAGTTACTCCAAGCCTGATTCATATTGTGCACCAGTTTACACTGATGTAAACCAATTTACTTCACTGCAGTTATTCTTGATCAGAATCAGAACCTTCTCCTTGACACCAAGGTAACCGACAGCAGCATGAATGTGGGTTACATTCCCCTCTCGGCGCACGGCCCTCTCTAGTGGCAGCTGTACATGTGTATCCTTGTGTACCAAGTCTTGCACTCTGACGTTTCTTCACCTGCTAACTCCAAAATGATCTCGCCATCTGGGCAAGATGATATTTTTGTTGTCCGTACATAAAAGCAACACGTTAAAATGAAACGGCTGTTTGCTTTTCTGAAGGAACAGGCTTTCAAATACAGCAGCCACAAAGGTGTACTTACTATTAATATCAGTGGGTTTTTTTATCGCTGTGAATACAGAGGACTCTAACTGCAAAATGTTCCCAGTAACGACCTCATCTGGAAGTTTAAATCTTGTCAAGGCAGTTTATCCATCCTGCCCTTCTTCTCACTGTCACTGCAACTTTGCACAGATGCTTGCTAAAGCAGCCCAGAGCCCCTATAATAACCTGTCTACACGAGCACAAGGGAACAGTATAGTTTCAGTAACAGTCTTGCATGGAAATGGAAACAGTTGAGGCTAGATTGTGTGGTTGCTATTGAGCAGTCCCCTCGTCAGATGCTATGGAGCATTAATACATTCAGGCTGATGGCCTGTTGAAATGGCTAATTCTATTTAATTTTGGGCCCTGGCTCTGGCTGCGTCCTTTTCTTTCTTAGTTACTGTCAGATTCTAGATTGTAGCTTTTGACAAGACAGCGAAGGGAAAAAGGTCAGCAGTGAAATAACTGGGCAGCGCTGGCAGCGAGATGGTGGGTTGAAGCTGGTGCGCGGTGGCTGTGCTGTCGGCTCCGCTTCTCTGACTCTGATGAGGAGCTGACTCCTTGCATCCACACCTGGGAGTTGACGGGGCCAGTAGGATGCCACATCCAGCAAAACCTTTCAATCACATCTGTGTACCGAGCGCCTAATCAAAGCAATGATGCTGTCAAACAGCAGACCCTGCACCTCCATTCCACACTGCTCGCCTGTTTACAGGCTGCATGTCTTGGTCACTTTCAATCAGCGGGAACAGAAAGACCTAAGTACATTTCCCCACATAAGGAACTATAAATTTGCAGGGTCAAAAAGCATTAAGCATCAGAGAGCTGTCATAACCCAGCTAGATCAATTTGTAAATAAATGTACCAGCCAGCTCCACCTCAGACATACCACCCCCAGACTGGAACTAGTCAAAATTCAGCTAACGCCACATAGAAGTCATTTCCTTAGCAATTTATTAAGCCACTGGCAACTCAAAAGTGAAGCTGAGAGCGTTGTTAAATAGTAAATACACATATAATGGTAATTATTATTCATAATGAACAGGCCAAAACCTGCTGCGGTCCCTATTCAAGCAAAAGTCCCATTGATTTAGTAACACATAATCTGGCATTATAGAATAAAGATTAAAATTGTCACTAAGAATTATTAATAAGCCCCCAATTAACCACAACGCCCCCACTTTGGTGAATTTCATGCAAAATGCATGGCTGGCTCCAGGATGTGCATATTTCAGAGCCAAAAGCAAACAGGCTTCACTGTTGGTTTAAGGAAACTTCCAAAAGAGCTAGAGATAGGAATTAATATGTACACATCTGTGTGTGTGTGTGTGTGTGTGTGTGTGTCTCTATATATCAGACTGACTGTACTATATCTCTGTGTGTGTGTGTGTGTGTGTGTGTGTGTGTGTGTGTGTGTGTGTGTGTGTAAATGAGTTAGACCTTAACAAAGATGAAGTAATGAACTGTATAAATCACACTGCATTTAAACTAAACAACAACTGTATATTGTTGTCCAGAGATATTGATGTAAGTACGGATGTGCCACTTTATCAAGATTTTTGGATCCTCCAAATATTTATTAATAGGCACAGAGCTCATATAGAACCACAAGCAGTGCCCCCTATTTCAGAGAAATGACTCTCCAGCACTGTGCAAATAACTGATTATTTTGCTGACAATTTTAAAAAGTGTGTCAGGCTGACCCAAAAACAACATTTTTCAAAATGTTCAGAAAATCAAAAAGTTTAAAAAGAATCATTTTAGCTCCATTAAACATTTTGCTCATCTCGAAAGTCACATATATATTTCAGTTCATCTTTTAATCTATTTCCATCAGCAAAAAGGGGAAAGTTTTAGAACTAATAAACCAGGAAGGAGAGCTGGAAGAAATTTTTCTTGAAATATGGCTTAAAAAAAAAAAAAAAAAAAAGACAGAGAGAGAGAGAGAGAGAGAGAAAACTTATTCAAGAAAAAATATCAACTCTGCAAAATCTTTCAGTTTTCATGAAATTTTCAAAACTTTTATCAAAATGTATAAAAGCATGTTATTGAAATGGTTACTGAAATTTTTCATTTGACAAAAAACTGGTTATCAGATTTGTTTTCTTGCTGAAAACCTTTTCCATATATTTATATTGAAAATATTTGCAAAATAAATAAAACAAAAGATGGGTCCATTTCAAACCCTTATGAATTGAAAACAGTTCTGAAATGTGATTTTTCACTAAGTTGTTTCCCTGTTCTTTAACCAGCTCTACCAGGACTTTTTTTTTTAATCAGTAAGCTTCCATTTTTAGTAATTCATGGATAATGTCTTGTGGCAAATATCTTCTCCGCCTTTTCTCCTTTGGGAATATTCAGAAGACAGTGGAAGCGCCAGAGGATGTTTTAAAATGAGATACATAATGCAGCATCCTCCAGCAATTCACATGTGGGAATGAAGACTGAACAAAAATTTCTCTTCTCTGCAATATTTACTAGATTTTCCTCAAATTACATCTTTGGTCTAGCTTTCATGCACCATTGCTATTTTGAGTGTGCACATTTTTGTAATGTATAAGCAAATGAATGGAAGACAATACCATAAGCTCTAAATAACCATGCTGTAAATTATACCTTACAGCAAGCTTATGGTGTCATTATTACTCTGCTGCAATAGTCTTCTAAACAGACAAAAACACAGCAAATGAATTGCTAACACAAACCAGAAGGGTTACATGTTCAAAATATACTAAACACGAAAGGCATGTCATTAGCACCAGCTCCCCTGGGGATACTTTGCATTTACCAAATACACTAGCTGTTCTTTCATTATGAATATGCAAAATGCTAACACTTTACAAATCACCAAGTATCTTGGTCTATGCAGTTCATTATTTCTGTTTCAGTACAGCTCCGATCACCTTTCCTTAAACCTGAAACATCCATGTGTGTTTTATAAAATCATCACTTTGACTGCTTGCAATTTCGAATAAAGCCAAACATGCTAATATTTCCTGAAAATTGTGACACAGGTTGCAATCTATTGGTACAGTAAGTGGGTATTTTGTTCAGAAAGTAAGCAGCAGTTGGTATTCTTCAGATGAAAGGAAAGATATGAGGTGTCTTCATTTTATTTTCATTATTATCAGAACTGGTCACATTTTTTGACGTTTGAAATTTTGACAATATTTCAATATGCTGGGAAAAGGTCAGGAAAAATGTAAACAAAATTGCCATTAAATCTCCCTATGTTAATTGACCAGTTATACTGCTGGTCAAAAATTTTTGAATTTTAAAAAATAATGAATTAAGAAAATTTTGGAAAATGGTTCATAATCTTTTGACCTTCGTAACCAGCTTAATACATTCTGGAGTCCTTAGCCAAGTGTAACACCTACTGATTTCAAGGGAGATTTTTCCTGAGTAATGACTATAGGATTTAAGCCACATGATACCATCATTTCATGCAAAGTACTTTCCAAAATCTTTTTATGAGTGTAACACTTGAGCACGCCCTCTTTCTGCAAACCCTTCCTTGTGTAAATAGCAGCCCTGGACACATACAAAATCATATCACCTTGTGCTTTACTCATGCTTCATTTTCAAGCTAAGCAAGGCTAGGCCTATGTCAGTCTGTGGATGGGAGGCAACCAGAACCGGGCTAGCAGGAACAAGCAGCCTGAAAACTACTCAGCTAGTACAGTGATGGGTGTGGCTTCTAGGCCTAGACAGAGCAATCTTTACTCATTTGAGTAGTCCAATGTAAGTCACTAGGATTACTCACGTGAGTAAAGATTGCTTATGTATATGAGGGCTATAAGAGCAGATCCTAATATTGTAATAAATGGCTGAAATTTTCAAAGTCGGCTCGGGGATATAGGAATCTAGGTCCCAAAAATTATGTAACCACCCGGAAGCCTAAATCCCTTTGCCTTTCTCTTAGAATTCGGTTCCTAAGGACCAGATCCTCAAAACTATATAGGTGCCTAAAGATACAAACAGGCATCTAGTGGGGTTTTCAAAAGCACTTATGCAGGTGGGATGCCAATAGGAGTAAAGAGCCTAAAACCCTTTGAGGATCTGTGCCTAGGTGCCTCTCTGCAGACACCTTTGAAAATCTGACCATGAGTCACTTTGGAAAAAGGGACTTAGCCTCCTAAGTCACTTGGATGCTTTTGAAAACACTACCCCAATTCCTGCTAATTTCAGTTCCCTTTGGTGCCTTTGAAAAGCTGAGCCTATCTTTACATTGGTAGTTTCCTTCTTGTGCTGAGCACAGACTCACTGGGCCTTTTCTAAAGCCCAGTGGGAGACTTTCCATTGACTTCCATGGGTTTTGGATCTGCTTTTTGTAGGGAGCTATCAGACATTTTTTGTAATTCCACTCTCCTTTGCTATATCATTTGATTTCAATATAAGCTCACCTCCTGCACAGACACTGGATGGTTCAGCTGCCAGGATCTCAATACAGGATTTCTTCAGAATCTAAGAGATGAAGATAATGGGATTTTTGATCATCTATGTTCTTTTGCCACTTAACAAATGTGGGAAAGGGCGCATTTCTCTTGATTTTGCAGTATCCCACTCACCGAATCAATAGTGCCTCTTAGGGCATAAAAGCCGCCCGTTACCGGGAAAACGTGATCAATGCTGTCAGCAATTGTAGACAGCTGCAAAGAAAGACCATCATAAATGCACAAGGCAAACAAAATTGGAGCATCTAAAACTGAGCCTATCTGCTGACAGGCAAAGCTCTGACAGGTATGGATTTATTTACTGGTAATTAAGTAAATGACCTCATCTGATGCTGTTAATGGGTGCGGAGAACAAAAAAAAGAAAGTCCCAAAATTACCTGAGTTTCATTAAAGTCTTTCACTCCAACGCAATAAACGATAGCTCCGAGGCTTCTGGCTCTGTCGGCCTACATGAAAGACATCATTACATGCAAAGCCAGGTGTCATAACCTAGTCCCAGATTTGGACCTTAGCGTCCAAAATATGGGGGTTAGCATGAAAACCTCCAAGCTTAGTTACCAGCTTGGACCTGGTACTGCTGCCACCACCCAAAAAATTAGAGTGTTTTGGGGCACTCTGGTCCCCCCGAAAACCTTCCCTGGGGACCCCAAGACCCAAACCCTTGAGTCTACAACAAAGGGAAATAACCCTTTTTCCCTTCCCCCCTCCAGGTGCTCCTGGAGAGCTACACAGAAGCAACCTCCGTGAATCTAAGCAGAAGGACTCCACCCTTCCCGTTCCCAGTCCTGGAAAACAGAATTACTTCCCTCTTCACCCAGAGGGAATGCAAAATCAAGCTAGTAAATTTAACACACACAGAGTTCCCTCTGACTTTTTCCTCCCACCAATTTTCTGGTGAGTACAGACTTAATTCCCTGGAATTTCCCACTAAAGAAAAACTCCAACAGGTCTTAAAAAGAAAGCTTTATACAAAAAGAAAGAAAAATACATAAAAATGGTTTTTTTGTATTAAGGTGACAAATACAGGGTCAATTGCCTAAAAGAATATTGAATAAACAGCCTTATTCAAACAGAATACAATTTAAGCACTTTAGCAACTATATTCATGTAAATACAAAAAAAAACCATATAAATCCTATCTGATTTTTTTGTACTTACAACTGGGAAACAGAAGATTAGAAAGCAGGAAATAGAAATTACTTCTCATCTGAGAGAGCATACAGGCAGACAGACAAAGAACTTAGACACACAATTCCCTCCACCCAGAGTTGAAAAAAATTTTGTTTTCTGATTGGTCCTCTGGTCAGGTGGTTCATATTACTTTTTTCCAGGTAAAAGAGACATTAACCCTTAGCTATTGTTTATGACACCAGGTACACTGGAACCAAGAGCAGATGCTCCCAAGTTTGACATGAACCACTTAGTGTACGTCTGCACTGCAATTAAAAACCCGCTGCTAGCCCGTGCCAGCTGACTTGGGCTCGGGCGAAGGGCTGTTTAATTGCAGTGGAGACATTCAGGCTCAGGCATGAGCCTGGTTTCTAGGACCCTGCAAGGTGGGAGGGTCCCACAGCTGAAGATGCAGCCTGAGCCCAAATGTCTATGCCACAGTTAAATAGCTCCGGGAACACAAGGCCAGGTAGCTGGTATGGGCCAGCCATGGGTGTCTAATTGCACTGTAGACATACCCTTAGCTACTTGGGTAAATTCGATGAGGACTTACTTCTTTTTCTGCATAATAAAACTGAACCTCTTGCAACTCCCCATCTGTCAGAGCAATAATCACACTAGCTGTCCGGAGTCCTACAGGGGCAAGAGTGAAAATGGCTGGGGTTAGGTATGAATGATACAGAAGCTTTGGCAATGGATAAATAAGCTTAGGCAATGCATCCTTTGCTGACAAATGAATACAGAGCTCTAAGGCTCAGCTGATCTAAAATGACCACAGTGGAGTTATGACAATCTATACCAGCTGAAGATCTGACCCAGAACAGCGTGTTATGAGCCAAATCCTACTCGTCTTTATCACACAAGCAGCACCGGGGGGGAATCAGTGCGAGTCAGGAGAGTACTGCTCCAGCAGCATCCATGCACAGACCTCCCTGGAGCCTGCTGCCTCATGTCAGTCCTCTTTCCTGCTTGGATCCCACTGAGGATTCTGCAGTGAACCTTGTGGTAGGTCAGAGGGAGGCCAGAGGGAGAAGGGAGGGGGGAATCGCCCCTTGACAAGCATTTCTGAGTGTGGCCATTGCAGAGAAAGGCAGCAGGGGTCTGTGGGTTCAGGGGGTTCATTCATTGAAGGGGATGCCAATTCCTGCGCCATGACAGAGCAAGCTGGGGTGATCTCCCTAACGCATCCTGCCATCCCAACACCTTCTCCTGCAGGTCAGAAAAGGAGCAATTCTCCCCAACAAGGTGAGTATAGTGAGCAGGATTTGTGTGAGAACTCCTGCATTCCTTGCGTAAGAATGCTCCCTGAAGTCAGTGGGGATTACAGGTGTGCAAAGACTGCAGGAACAGGCCACAGGGAAAAAATTCACGCATGCGTGGAGATCCAGCACATGGCTGACGCACCTCTTACATCCCACCTAAATCTTCAAAATAGGCCTTAAAGGTTGTGCCGGCTTTATTCCAGGCAAGTTTTAGCAACAGCGAGTAGCCCAGTATACAGCAGAGCAATATACAGCCAAATATAGCGCTCTAGCAAAATTACTCCCAACTAGTACGTAAATTGTGGCTCAGTCTATTACACACATCTGATGTAACTTCTTAAGCCCAGCAGTTAAAATACAAGCATTTGTTTTCTGGGCAATGGGGGAGACCAGGAATGTTGGTTTTTAAAGTAATTTCTTTCTGTTTCAAATGTCTTTCTAGTATTACTGGAAATTAAAGAGCCTGATGAGTTTTGACAGGTTTCTTATGCCATGCAGTCCTTGCCATGTCATGTCATAGGCACAAACATGAAGCCTTAAAGGTGACCTGCAGGTGGGAAAAATGGGTCTTGACCTCGCTTTTTTTTTTTTTTTTTTTTAATAGTTGAAGAAGGTTGGAAAGATCATTGCTGTTATTTTATGTTTTACATTTTTTCTTCTTCATGGTATTTTACTTTAGCTATTGTGTTGACACTTTTTTTTCCTGGAAAACTAGTAGGTTCATTGACTGAGAGGAGAGGCCATTTTTATGCAGACTCTTTAGATTTTTGTTTTTCTAAACACCTGCTTAACTCAAATACTAGATAAACACTTGGGAGAAGGGCACTTTTGTTAAAACCCACCACTAATTCAATTAGGAGCCTAGCAAGCCCCTAACCCAGATCTCTGCGTCCTCCCAGGAGAACTCCAACAACATAGAGAAGAAAAGTCTTGACACTCCTGATATAGCCAAGGTAAAATACAAGCAGGAAAAATACATTATTTAAATGTTAAGCCACCTTTATGCATAGAATCAAAAAAGGACAAAAACATACTCCCCCACCCGCACGTTAGGTTACTTTTAAGTTCAGAAGGACAGAGAACCTGATCCAAGCCCAGTGAAATCAATGGGACATCTCTGACTGAATGCAATGAGTGTCAGATCGCACTCACAGCAATGCTGAAAGTCAAATGAGAGTTTAGGGTACATCAGGCAGATAGGACTGGGTGCTTCAAAATGGAATGATACATGTAAAGCCCAATACTTCTAGACTGTGTCCAATCAGCTGAACAATTACTAGGCTCACTGCCTGGAGTGCTGGGTGCAATCCTGTGTCATGCAGGAAGTCAAGACTAGAAGATCACAGTGGTGCCTTCCGGCCTTAGAATCTATGAATTTGAAAGCAGGTCTTTAATCAAACTGGAATGGAAAGACAGTGTAATACTAGCTCCTCCCCGACATTTCTTTCTCTCACGGGTTAATTACAGGTCATGCTGACAGCCCCATCCTCCCCAACTTCTCAATGAAAATAAATGATGGCAGTGAGAAGTGTCCCTACCTCCATAGTTTTCATGATAAATCTGTTCATTTGCCTGCAACAAAGAGTAAAAAGTTATTATCTCTTTTTAGGTCCAACAGGGGCAAGAGAAGCAGAAGTTAAGGAGTATAAATCAAAGCGAGAAGGTTTCATAGCGTGTACCCTTTTAAATCCTTCATGCATGAATGTATCTCCTCCAGGCATTTCAGACTGAAGAATCTCAAGCCCCCGTCTTATGGCTTCCCTTGAAAAGAGAAGAATTAAAAAAAAAAAAAATCTCATTTTTCTGCGTTGAGACATTCCTGAAACTCAGCAAGAGATGCAGCCCCCGAGAGCACTTGATCAGAACAGAACAATGCACCACCACAGATACATGAGCCAAAGGGTCAGTAAAAACAGCATCACTACAACCCAACATGCTGAAAGCTGCCCTGCACCCAATGGCATGTAGAAATGGAGCCAGGATATAACGTCATGGCAAACGCATTTGAAGGATCCTGTTCCATAGTTGCAATGGGGGTATATTAATAATTAGGGATCAGACCACATTAAAAAGAAAAAACAGATATAAATTCTAGCAAATTTCACTCAGGGTTGAAATCTTCATTCCAATGGCCCCAAACACTATAAAGTGCAAACCAAAACTCATGATTCGGACAGCCCTTAGAGCTGGTTAAATCTTGAGTTATGGTCTGACCCAAAATAACTACAAGAGGCCAAAGTGTATGGAAAAAGCGTCCGAATGTTGTGGGCTTCCTAATCTGGCGCAGTGAAAAGTGATCAACCCTCTTTCCCCCGATAAACATCTGGGGGCATAAACTGTTCCTTATCCTGGGACAGATTCTGATACTGTCACTCATCTTGAATAGCACTTTATTCCATGAAGGTTTCACTCAAAGTCCACTCATGGAAGGTGCCACTCAATATGAGGGTATCAGAATCATAGCTGTCTGTGTATGTACAGCGCCTAGCGCAATGGGGCCCTGAGCCTGTCTTGAGGCCACTCATAACAGCAGTAGGTCCCCAAAGGAAGAACCTAGGAAGTCCAAAAGTCAGATGCTGCAGAGAAACATTCATAAACACCTGGGACATTCTCCCCAGCCTTCGTTTGGTGATCCAGCCATTTGGGCAGCACAGTAATAAACAGCGAGGCAGTGTGAGTTTTTGTGGGACAGAGGAGAAATCTGAGGCTCTGAGGAGCGATGCCCCTGGGGCAAGGAGCACATTCTGCCCTTTCAAAGTGTAAGGCGAGCTGAAATGGCACTCCGGGAATAGCATATGGCAGGGGGGGTAGATCAGGGAACATTTTAATGCCAGTTTCCAACATCGCCACAGGGTTAGCATCGACCTTTCACCTTGCAAAGGGCAAATCCACCTGAGCAAGGTAAATACAAGCTAGCTCCGGGCCCTAGACACCCACTTGGGGCCTGATCCGAAGCCCAGTAAAGTCAATGGAAACACTCCAGTAGGTTTCAGGGCCAGGCCCCGGAAGATGCAGAAGGAGGATCTGGGAGGCTGTCTCTGGATGTCGGTTAGACACTATTCCAATTCCCCTCTCCTCCCTTTAAGAAGTGCTTCAGACTGACGTAGGCACACAGCACTACCAACACCAGACACATAGGGAGAGATGGCCAGTGTGATAGATATAGCAGAAAGGAGAGGGAAACAGACTATGTGAAGACAAAGTTCAGCCCTAACTCAATCAATGGAGAGTGAATTTGGTTGCAAAGGGTGGCAGAAAAAGAGGGTTTGCTGCAGTCTCAGATTCTCCTCTTTCTCTCACTGGAGCACAGGATGCAATTCTCTTCTGGCTGGCTTTGCAGCAGCATGGCATTCAAAGCAGATGGTGTGAGTAGAAAGCACTTCTTGCAAAACAATACCCAGCCATGTTGGGTGGGGGGCAGGGATAGCTCAGTGGTTTGAACATTAGTCTGCTAAACCTAGGGTTGTGAGTTCAATCCTTAAGAAGGCCATTTAGGGAACTGGGGTAAAAATCTGTTTGGAGGTTCGTCCTGCTTTGAGCAGGGGTTGGACTAGATGACTTTTTGAGGTCTCTTCCAACCCTAATCTTCTATGATCTTTTAGCAGTGGTCCAGGACCATGCAGGATTGATTGCTGAAATGCTTTGGACCGCTCCTGGAGAACACTGCAGCACTTTATCACACAGCGTCTTCTGCAGGCAGCACCAGGGCCTGCTCTCTCTTACCCCAGAACTGCCCTTCTGAAATCAGTGGGGTGGAGCTGGTGTACCTAGATCAGGCAACTGGCTCCCGGATTACAAGCGCTGGACTTGCCTTAGAAATGCAGCTTGATAGAGCACCTGCACACTGAGCTATCTGCTTGCCACAAGGCTGCAAATGGGATACCAAAGGGCTGCATATGGCCTTCGATTCTGCTCCCAAGGGAAGCACCGCAATGTAGTCCAATAGGCGCAGGAGTGGATCCACACTAAAGACTAACGTTAGCCAGTCCTGAGCTCTTGCAGTTGTTAAGGAGTCCCTAGTTCTATTGGTCTGAAGGAAGTGAAGTATTTACCTGTCTTCTGTTAGCTTCATGATCGTAGTGCCTCGTGAGGAAAAGACAATGAAGGACATGCGCAGCATTGGACTGAAACAGAACAAATCCACATCACACACAAGATTATCTCAGTATATTCAGCAGCCTCTAAGAAAGCAGCAGGTGAAACACTATGTATATTCACAAAAAGAACAGGAGTACTTGTGGCATCTTCAAGACTAACAAATTTATTTCAGCATAAGCTTTCGTGGGCTACAGCCCACTTCATCAGATGCATAGACTGGAACACACAAACAGAAGATAAATATACATACATATAACATACATATTAATTCAAGATATTTATAACATACATATTAATTCAAGTTTAGCAGTCTCTCTTTGGAGTCTGTTTTTGAAGTTTTTTTGTTGTAAAATTTGCATAGAGACTGTCCGGTTTGGCCAACGTACATGGCAGAGGGGCATTGCTGGCACATGATGGTGTGGCCATGCCATCAGGGGCTAGTTCACCTGCATATCTACCGTGATATATGCCATCATATGCCAGCAATGCCCCTCTGCATGTACATTGGCCAAACCAGACAGTCTATGTAAAAGAATAAATGGACACAAATCTGACATCAGGAATCATAACATTCAAAAACCAGTGGGAGAACACTTTAGCCTCTCTAACCATTCAGTGATAGACTTGAAGGTGGCAATTTTACAACAAAAAAACTTCAAAAACAGACTCCAAAGAGAGACTGCTGAACTTGAATTAATATGCAGATTAGATACAATTAACTTAGGTTTGAACAGAGACTGGGAATGATTGGGCCATTACACTAATTTAATCTGTTTTCCCCATGTTAAGTATCCTCACACCTTCTATGGGTCATCTCAATTATCACTTCAAAAGTTTTTTTTTCCTCCTGCTGATGATAGCTCATCTCAATTGATTGGCCTCTTACAGTTGGTATGGCTATTCCCACCTTTTCATGTTCTCTGTATGTATAAATATCTTCTGTTTGTGCGTTCCAGTCTATGCATCAGATGAAGTGGGCTGTAGCCCACGAAAGCTTATGCTCAAATAAATGTGTTAGTCTAGAAGGTGCCACAAGTACTCCTGTTCTTTTTGCGGATACAGACAAACACGGCTGCTACTCTGAAACCTGTCACTATGTATATTGTAACTGAAGTTTCCTCTTGCGAAAACTATACCTTATAAACTTCTCAGCCAGGCTTTCGACAAAAGAGTAGATCTCTGTCCAGTGGTTTCTGACGCTTCCAGACCTAAATGCAAATTATAACCAGTTAGGTTAATTTCCCCCTGCAGTGGAATTGACTGCAACCTACTGAATATTTAGGATGGGATTTTCTAAGGCAGTTAGAAACAAATCAACAGGAGTTTGACAACTATAACTCTCTGAAGCTCCTTTGAAATACCACCCGTCTACAACAATTCCATTCTAAAGGTTAACAATGGGCCCAGTCATGTTCCCACTGAAATCAACGGCAAACTCCCACTCACTTAAAGGGAAGCAGGATTGGGTCATAATTATTCTACTGTACACAGCGTATTTTTAAGCCACATGAAGAGAGCGTTCTGCCAGTTGTTTTTATTCATTTTTACAGTGTAAAATTCCCTGTCCTTTTTTAAACTGTAATTTCTTTTTATTTTATTTTGCTAAGACTTGTGATGAGATGAAGGATTTGCTTTCCCAGGGTGCAATTCTGCTCTCAGAGCTGCACTGAACAATCTCAGCTCTAATTTTCTCCTCTCTCAGCATGTATGGGAGAAAATATCCATGGATTCCTGCTCATTTAGGTAGAGTGGACTTTCAAAGTAATCCAGAGAGGAAGGCTAATATTGTGGCTAATGTACAGGGCTAAACCTCAGGAGATCTGAGTTCAATTCCTGGATCTACCCCAGATTTCTTATATGACCTTGAGCAAGTCACTTAAGTCTTTGTGCTTCAGCTTCCCATCTGTAAAATGGGAATAATATCACCTCCAGTGTCTCATCCATTTAGACTGTAAACTCTTTGGGGCAAAAACTGTCTCTTACTAAATGTATGTACAGCACCTAGCGCAGTGGGACTTCTAGGTGTTACTGTAAAGCAAATAAGAAGTACATTTCCACTATATGGGTTAGAGAGGAGTATTTTGCCCTTACGTTGTAGCAATGAACATTTTCAGACCATTATAAAGTCTCTGAAGGGTGAGAGATCGGAGTGTTTAGGAGCCCTGCCTTGGACTCTACTGTCTATCACACTTGGATTCACTCTCTTTGCCGGGCAAATTCATGTATTCCATGTCCCAGGCACTGAATCACAAGCAGAGGAGATGCAAACCATAGGCAGAAAGTTACATAAACAAACAACAACATCCGCTGAAAGATCATAGAGCGAGGGCTTATTACACCATGTGAATTCTTCTGCTATGCAATGGGGAAATACAAGGAGGTAACCAAATTAAAGCATAACCACCACCAAGCAAGACATGATAAACTGCTCTCTGCCTTAAGTGCCAATTTTATTGACCTTAGCCATTGTGCTCTGCCAGAACATGGAAAAAGCAGGCATTGACAGAGGAAGCATGGTCCAGTGGTTAGGGTGCACGCCTAGGATTTAGGGTTCAATTCCCCACTTCACCACAGACTTTCTGCATGATCTTGAGCAAGTTTTTAGTCTTTCCATGCCTCAGTTCCCCCTCTGTAAAATTGGGCTAATAGACTGGTCCTATCTCACAGGGCTGATGTGAAGACAAATCCATTATCAAGGTAATGGGGCCATATAACTACCTAAGATAGACAGAACAGGCCTCCTTATGTAGCCCTGCCCCTATGATCACATGCTATTGTTTTCTGGGGGACCCCTGCCTCATTCACTGCACAAATCTGATGCCATGTAGTAAACGAAACAGCAGGCATCATGTTGGACAGTGGGGATTGTCATAAACAGATAGCTAAGGGTTAAAGTCTCTTTCACCTGGAAAGAAGTATCTGAAGCACCTGATCAGAGGACCAATCAGGAAACAGGATTTTTTCAACTCTGGGTGGAGGGAAGTTTGTGTGCGAGTCCTTTGTTCTTGGTCTTCTGCCTGTATGCTCTCTCGGCTATGAGAAGTGATTTCTGTTTCCTGCTTTCTAATCTTCTGTTTCCCAGTTGTAAGTATCAAAGATCAGATAGGGATTTATATGTTCTTTTGTATTTACATGAATATAGTTGCTGGAGGGCTTTGAATTGTATTCTTTTTGAATAAGGCTGTTTATTCATTTTTTTTTAAGCAATTGACCCTGTATTTGTCACCTTAATACAGAGAGACCATTTGTATGTATTTTTTTTCTTTTTATATAAAGCTTTCTTTTAAGACCTGTTGGAGTTTTTTTTTTAGTGAGGAACTCCAGGGAATTGAGTCTGTACTCACCAGGGAATTGGTGGGAGGAAGAAGTCAGGGGGAAATCTGTGTGTGTTAGATTTACTAGCCTGACTTTACATTCCCTCTGGGTGAAGAGGGAAGTGCTTGTGTTTCCAGGATTGGAAATAGAGAGGGTGGACTCCCTCTGTTTAGATTCACGGAGTTTGCTTCTGTGTATCTCTCCAGGAACACCTGGAGGGGGGAAGGGAAAAGGTTTATTTCCCTTTGTTGTGAGACTCAAGGGATTTGGGTCTTGGGGTCCCCAGGGAAGGTTTTTGGGGGGACCAGAGTGCCCCAAAACACTCTAATTTTTGGGTGGTGGCAGCTTTACCAGGTCCAAGCTGGTAATTAAGCTTGGAGGTTTTCATGCTAACCCCCATATTTTGGACACTAAGGTCCAAATCTGGGACTAGGATTATGATAGGGATAGAAATAAATGTTGCAATAAGGAACGCCGTCCCAAGCTAGAAGCTCTGCCTCGGCGCACCCTCAAGATCAGATTCCACACGGGACCTACATGCTGAAAGAGAAATTCCACTCCACCCCCGCCCCACACGCACGTGCAGTGTCACCAGAACAGTGGGGTGGTGCTAGTGGAGGAACCTTTTCCTGTGAATTAGAAAATGTATGTTCTTCTGACTCCATTAGGCTACTTTGAAAATCCACTCTGAGTGATGATAACTCAGCTAAATCCAAAAAAGATTTCCAATGGGTCTTTGCAAGGAACAAGCGTACTCGTGCCTCAGTTTCCTCATCTGCACAATGGGTACAATGATTCTGCCTCCCTTTGTAAAGTGCTCAGAGAACTGCTAATGAAAAGTGCTATCTAGGAGCTAGATATGATCCCTGCTATTACTAGTATGTCCAATTTAGAGACTATTTCAGGCTGGATTTCAAGTTTCTACCCCCAAACCGCTGCAGGGTTAGCGCGATTTGAAAAGAATGATCGCAACAGATTTTCTTTATCATGCCAAAAATGTATCTTTTTCACCCACTGCCTACTCAAAAATAGCTGAACTGTTTTTGCTCAGTCTAAAAATAAATAAATAAATAAAAAATCACCCCCTGGTAGAGAACAGACCTATAAATATCAGCCTGGAAGGTGAAAGCTGGAGAAATTTTTCAGCTACTGAAAACAGTCCATTAGAATAGAAATGCTTAAGCAAGGAAACCTTAGTGCTAGGCATTGCTATGTGCTGTGCCTGTAGTGAAGACCCTAGTTCTGGAATTCATATGAGCATGTAACTCCAGTTGGAGTTTTGCACACCTAGGGGCATGTGAATGGAAATGACTGATCAGATTCACGCGCGGGGAAGGGGGATTAATGCTGAAAAGCAAGTGAGATCTGTCGTGGGCTGGAGTCCTTATATTTGACGCTCCCAGGGAATCAGCAATGCTCCGAAAGGGGGTTGCACCAGATCCCTGTGCTTTGCCACCCTTCGGCCGAGGCGCTTCAAAAAGGCAGCAGGTGTGATTTGCCACTGTGGGGCATCATCCATACAGTGTGTTCCTTACTCCATCCCTCCCACCTCGAAAGCACCCCGGCTGGCTGCAAATAGGTTTCAGGAAATCCAGCTGCTTGAAAATCAGCTGGTGGATGCTCCAAATAAACAGTGCCAGAGGAGTGCTCAGCACGAAGTTAACATCAAAGGACCTGCCCCACTCCACCCCTCATAGTTCAGACTTGTCATCTCTTGCTGTGTGTGATGCCGCAGTATGGGCTACATTGGTGATGCCAGACCCACCAAAATCCGACTGGAGCAGATGGCTGGGCTAGGTAAGAACCTGTTTGTTTCCTATATAGCACTATTTTTGCCATGTCTTTTGGCTTGCTTTTTCATATGTAAGTCTATACAGATTGTGTGTGTGTGTGTGTATATCCTTATTTGTTATCCTAAAGGCCTGATCCTGCACCATTTTCATCAACAACAGTTTTAATACAACTAAGAACAGGGCTTACAATGGTAAAACATTTGCTAGACTATGCACTAAGGCCCCACTCTGCAAGGTGCTGAGTGCTTCCTATGAGGACCTGAGCACCCTCAACTCCAGCTGAAATCACTGTGGTACTCAGCAGCTGCTAGAGGTGGGTCCTTAGTTCTGAAGAATCAGTTTTTCTATTAGCATCTAACAATTGCAAGGCAAGTCTTAGCTAAAGTGTCTGTCTGAGGCCAGCAAAACCCATTCTGAACCCATTTCCTGATGCCCAAGGATAGTGAAGGTGGCAGGCCTTTGAGAGATGCTTTGAATCACAAAGTAAGTGTATGTTTTTAACAGTGAGAGTGCTAGATTTTCCATCACTGACAACTTTTAAATCAAGACTGGACGTGTTTCTAAAAGCTCTGCTCTAGGAATTATAATGCGGCAGTTCTATGGCCTGTGCTATATGGGAGGACAGATGAGATGATCACAGTGGTTCTTTCTGGCCTTGGGATCTATGAATCTATGAGAGTACTGCAGGTATAAACATAGGTCCAGGAAGTAGGGGTGCACAGTGTGCAGCAGCCCCAGGTTTTATGCAGGGCCACTGGCCCCGCGCCCAGGGCTCCACTCCCTGGTTCGGGTCCCGGGGGTTGGTCCCAGGCCCCACTCCCCAGCTGCTGGCTCCACGCCCAGGGCCCTGCTACTGGCCCCTCACCCAGGACTCCGGTCCCAAGGCACCGGCCCTGGCCGCTGGCCCCACTCCCTGGCCCTGTGCTTGGCCCCACTCCCAGGCTTCCGCTCCCAAGGCCCCGTGCCCAGCCCCCCACTCCCAGGGCTCTGCTCCCAGGGCCCCAAACCTGGCCCCATGGCCGGGGCTCTGCTCCTGGCCCCACACATGGGGTCTCAATTGCTGGCCCTTGCCCAGCTCCGCTCCTGGCCCTACACCCACTTCCAGCTCTGGTCACAACCTTGGCCCTCTTACTTCTGTCTGGATCTCCCCTCTCCGAGAGACACAGCCCTGCTCCCAGCCCCAGCTCGGGAGGTCAGGGGGGCAGACAGGGGAAAGGGGGCTGGCTTTCAACACTCACTGCTAAAAATGTTCCAGCACCACTGGGTATAAATGGACATTTGCACATCGGGACCTACACTGGAACGTTGTTGCTTTAAGCTGTTTTTGCAAGTCCCTTAAAATCACTCAGGCCAGGATCAGAGTCTGTTAAATGAGCAGCAAATGAACATTGGATAACTGCCGCTGACGAGGCTGGATTATTGTCTTGTGATGCCTGAGCCACGATCGCCTCATAGAAAAGTGGAGCTCCTGGCAGGGCCACCCAGAGGATTCAGGGGGCCTGGGGTCTTCAGCAGCGGGGGGCCCCCACTTCGGCGGTAGTTTGGCGGTGGGGGCCTCCGCCGCTAAATTACTGCCGAAGACCTGGGACTTTGGTGGCAGGTCCTGCTTCGGCGGTAATTCAGTGACGGGGGGTCCTTCCGCCCCGGAGTGGAAGGACCCCTCACCGCCGAAGACCCGGAGTGGAAGAAGCTCTGTGGGCCAGGGCCCCGTGAGACTTTTCTGGGGCCCCAGAGCAAGTGAAGGACCCCGCTCCAGGAGCCCAAAAAAACTCTTGTGGAGGCCCCTGTGGGCCCAGGGCAAATTGCCCCCTCCCGGGCGGCCCTGACACCCCCAGAGATGGCTCCTTGGTATTCTCCACCCCACAGCTCCCCCCAGAGATGGCTTCTGGGCCTCCCTTCCATGGTGCTCCCAGAGATAGTTGTTGGGCCTTCCAACCCCTCAGCGCCAACTCCTGGGCCTCCCCCCGCCCCGAGCCAGCACCTGTGTCTCCCCACACACACCGTGGTGCCCCCACAGACAGCTTCTCAGCATCCCCCACTCCATGGTGCCCCCAGAGCAGGCTCCTTGGTGTGCCCCCTCCCCTACAGCATGCCCAAAGCATCCACTCTCCCTCACATGCAGCACATGGAGATCCCCAGGGAGGCAGCAGTGCCTCCCCCACCCCCCCCCCAGCTGGTAGCAGTAGCAACCAGAGCTCCTATGTTGCTGCCTTTCTGGGCAGGGGAGGAGACTCGCCCACAACCGCAGCAGCAGCCTATCAGCCAGGAGGCAACATTTTACCCAATGTGTCGAGCACAGGGGGTGCCTTGTCCCCCCACATCCATCCCATCCATGGCTGAGGCTCATGGGGGAGCAGAAGAAGAGGCAGCAAGCAGCTGCTGTGGGCAGTGATGTGCCGAAGGAGACATTCTGGGTCAGGCTCTGGTGTAAATCCAGAGTGATCCCAATGAAATCACAGGCTGATGCAGCCGGGACCAGATTAGGATCAGGCCCAAGAAATGCAAAACCCACAAAAGCCATGCACTGTGAGTGAGCTCCCCATGCTGGGAGCGCTGTTCTGTTACACAAGACACAAAAAGAAGAGTCAGCAAACCACAGCCTAGCAAAGAATGCACTCCCTGTCCCATCCGGGAGCCCCGAGCAGCAGCTGCCTGCCTGAATTTCCTGCTGATGCCTCTCTGGGGCAATGGCGCTGAGGTGAATCAGCATCTGAGAGTGGGGAAAGAAAGAGCTGTGACAACCAGGACCTAATTCTGCTCCTGCTTCCACCGCAGTAAATCAGGAGTGACTCCTTTTAAGTCAATGTAGTTTTTATATCCCTGTCACAGCTGAGGTGACAGTTATCACAGTCAGGCCCACCTGTCCTTAGAGATGTCTGTGAGACAATCAGGTGCAAGACTGGGTGGATCATAACAAGAGCGCGACTCCTCAAGGGGTGGTGTTAGCCAATACCCACTGAAACCAGGTGGGCAAAACTGGCACAGAAGAGGTATCATTCATGGCCAATTTACAGCAAGATGCAGAAAACAGAGGGGCTGACCTCTGGTCCAGCCCCCATACCCTTCTCAATAAAGCCATCTTTGCCCCCCTCTATCTCTGCTTCTCCTGAGAGGTGCAGCATAGAATCTGCGCTGGAACATGTGTGACTCAAGATATAGGCAGGGGCTGCCCTGAAGAGACCGAGTAGATCAACAGGGTACAGGGCATACAAGCTCCATAGTTTAGCAGTGAAAGTGGATGCCCTGGCTCTTGCTAGCTAGTAAATATTTCCAATACTATCTGATCATCTATGACGAATAGGACACACTTAGGAACAGGGACTGTTTCTGCAGATCATCCATCCCATCCCCAATCCTGCTGCCGTTAAAATCCATTGCTAATCTGCTTTTGACATAAGTAAATGCAGCATCAGGCATGTAATTCCCAGTGCTTCATGGAGGCTAATTTTAAACATCCCAAGCAATGGACTTCCATGTGGAGTTCATTCCACTGCAAAATAGATGTCAATGCCGGAAAGATTGTGCCTGAAGTTTCCTTTGATTCGTTTCATCCCATTGCTCCTAATTACACCCACTCTTGTGCTACTTTAAAGGGTCCCTCTTCCTGCTGCATTTACTGCCAACAGATACATATAAATGGCAGTGCCAAAACCCTACTCTCCCCTACTGAGGTTGAAAACAGGACGGTGGGGTGGGGGGGTGAAGCAAGTTTTTTGCCAAGTTTCTGCCTATTTGCCTATATCTGATATGGAGGCTCTCCAGGCTGAAGGCAGCATTCCAGGATGGTCTCAAAGCAAGAACAGACTCCACTGTTCTAACCCATTGTTCTATAGACATGCTGCTGGGCTTAGCTTGGGCCACTGTACTCCCAGAGCGCAGTACTTGCTTATCCTGGGGCTAAAGCTGGCCCCGCCCGTCACAGGGATGGACATGTGTCTGAGTAGGGCCCCTTGCTCTGAAATCTGGAGCTTGGTTGTTATTTGGTGAGAGCTAATTGCAGCCACAACCACATTCTAGACAGCAGGGAAATTCTGCACATCGGTATTAGTGGCTCTGGAATTAAAGCAAAGCCTCAGGGCACTGAGTTTGTTGTGGTTTCAGACATGCACATGCACATCCATCCATCTCACGGCTCTGTTCTCCTGAGCCAGCAGAGTATCGGAAGTGACAAGACTCCTCCTCTCCTGAGCACTGGCCTGGAAAGGACTTTTTGTGGATGGATCACCCAGGTAAAAGGGACCAGCATTTGTATTCCAATAATATCTAGACACCCCAGCTGACATCCGACTGCACTATTCTGTCCACTGTCCAAACATATCATAAGAGACAGGCCCTGCCCCAAAGAGCTTACAACGTAAATAGACAAGACAAAGGATAGGAAGGGGAACAAAGAAAGGCACAGAAAAGCAACTTGCCGAGAGTCAGGATTCAAACCCATATCTTCTAGGTCCCACTCCAACAGGCTAGCTGCTGATGCACACTGCCTCTCAAGGTAGCTGCATCCAAAAGGTTTTAAGAGTGGGACCAGTGCTAGGCTAGAACACTATCCCCTCACTAAGAGCTTTTCTCCCATGAAATAAAATGGCTGTAAAATTACCTAACTCCACACTGTTATCTACTCTGTGTGCCTCCCTCAAAACGCTGCCACTGGTCTGATCACTATCAATCTGACCATGTGGCCAAGCCAGCTCCCTCCTGCGACTTCCCCAACACCTAGCCACAGAAATGGGCAGCGCACAGGGAAAGGAAACCCAAAGCCAGACACGGAATTTAGCCCGTCAGCCCACTACTCATCTTAGAACTTTTCCTATTACCAGTACAGGTCCTTGGACACACAGCTAAGCAGTTCTGGTTATATTCAGCAAAGCCAAGGCCCTTACTCCTCGCTGCTCTCTGTCACTCAGCAGGCACTGCTACTGGCCAGGAGGCAGCAAAATGAGGCACTTCTGCTGAGTGTAATGTGCAAGAGCCATGCTGCTGTTCTCCATTTGTGCATCAAGGACCCAGTCCTTGCATGCCTTGTGCAAATTCACGTTGTGAGAGTCAGGCATGCAAGCTCACACCCAGAAACAATAACTCACTCCCTACAACTATATGCTTATGGAGCATGACCCAAAACCCACTGAAATCAGTCAGGGTCTTTCAATTTACTTCCTTGGCTACGGCTCAGGCTCTTACTATATAAAACGCAGTTCCATACAGATATATGCCTTTATTTAAACATTGCATATGAGATGCTTTTTTCTTCACCCTTTTAGTTATACACGTGCCATCTAACAAACTCACTGTTCATTGGTTCACTTTGTACTGTCTTTAAGCTTTTTCCTTTTTGGATTTAATTGTTTTTTTCTTTTTTGCCAAAAGGCAGCTCTGCTTATGTAATATTGGACAAAGTACAAATAAACACAACCTGCTTCCAATAACAAAGTTATGTCCACAACAAAGCAAGCATTTGGCAGAATTTGCCAGCTATTGTACATGGCTACATAAAATCTAAACATCAGCTACATTATACCCCAGTGAAGAAAGACAGACAGGAAAAAAATACCAGCAGATCAGGGTTTGATGATAATACATATTGACTGTGGGCACTCAGATTCCTTGAGTCATGGATTTTTAACACCAGACAGGACCACTGTGATCATCTAATCTGACCTCAAACATAGTGATATATTTGGTATAAATGACTAGGTTAGATTATGAGAATCAGAGACGGGCAGGGATAGATAGATAGATGGATGATCGGATGTATGTGAACAGATGATGGATGAGGTGTATGGAGATAGAAAGATGGACAGATGGGGGTCTATGGGGATGGATAGATGGATACATGGGCTGTATGGGGATACATAGATGGATATATAGGGTTCCTGGGGATAGATAGATGGAAGGGGTATATGGGGATAGAGAGATGGATGGATGAGGTGCATATAGATGGAAGGGGTATATGGGGATAGAGAGATGGATGGATGAGGTGCATATAGATAGATGGGGCATATGGGGATAGACAGATGGATAGATGGGGTTTATGGGAATAGATTGGGACACCTTAGGGGGTCGCAAGGTTATTACCTGGGGGGTCACGAGGTGTCAGCCTCCATCCCAAGCCCCGCTTTGCCTCCAGCATTTATAATGATGTTAAATATATTAAGAGGGGGTCACACTCAGAGGCTTGCTATGTGAAAGGGGTCACCAGTACAAAAGTTTAACAATCACTAGGCTAGATAGATGGATAGATGGGGTGTGTGGGGATAGATAGATAGGGTGTATGTGGATGGATAGATGGTGGTATACGGATACGTAGATGGATATATAGGGTGTATGGGGATAGATAAATAGATAGCTAGATAGATAAGATGTATGGGGATGCACAGATTTACATATAGGGTGTATGGGGATAGATAGACGGATGAGGTATATCGGGATACAAAGATGGGTGGGATTGATAGATGGACAGACGGGTGTATGGGGATACATAGATGTGGTGGATGGGATAGATAGATGGGGTGTATTGGGATAATAGATGGGGTGTATGGGAATGGGTAGATTGATGGATGGGGTGTATGGGGATAGATGAATGGATGGGATGAATAGGGATAGATAGATGACTATACAGGATAAATGGTGATAGATAGATAGATGAATGTTTGGCTGTTTGGGGACAGATAGATGGGGTATATGGGAATGGGTAGATGGATGGATTGGGTTTTTGGGCTAGATAGATGGATATAGTGTATGGGGATAGATAGATGGGTGCATGGGGATACAGAGATGGATAGATGCGGTGTATGGGGATAGATAGATGGGGTGTTTCAGGATGGATATATGGAGTGTATGGAGACGGATGGATGGGATAGATGAGGATAGATAGATGGATAGAATGGGGTTTATGGGGATAGATAGATAAATAGATAGATAGGTGAAGGTGTAGACAGATGGAGAGATGGGGTATATATGGAGAGATGGGGTGTATGGTGATCAATAAATAGATAGATGGATGGGGTGTATGGGGATAGACTGATGAATAGATGGGGTGTATGGGGATGGATAGATGAATGGATGCAGTGTATGGGGATCCACAGATGGATATATAGGATGTATGGGGATAAGATCAATCACTAGATGGGGTTTCTGGGGACAGACAGAGAGAGAGAGAGAGATGGGATGGATGGGGGTACACAGATGCATATATAGGGTGTATGGGGATAATTAGATGGATGGGGTGTATGGGGATAGATAGAATGGATGGGCTGTGTAGGAATAGATAGATATATAGATGGGGCATATGGGGATGGATAGATGGATGGATGCACTGTATGTGGATACATAGATACACAGAGTGAATTGGTAGATGGATGGATGGGGGTGTATGGGGATAAGGTAAATGGATATATAGGGTATATGGGGATAAGATAAATCAATAGATGAGGTTAATGGGGATAGATAGATGGATGGATGGCTGTATGGGAATAGATAGATGGGTGAATGGGGTGGGTGGGGATTGAAAGATGAATGGAACAGTGTATGGAGATATTTCTATGGATGGATGGGGTTGATGGAGACGGATAGATGGGTTTTTTGGAGATAGATGAATAGATTGGGTTTATGGGGAGAGATTGATAGATGGATACATGAGATGTATGGGGATAGATACATGGATATATTGGGTGTGTGAGGATAGATAGATCGATCGATCTGTTGGATGGGGATGGATTGATGGATGGGGTGCATGGGGATTGATAGATGGGGTGTTTGGGGATGGATAGATGGGATGGATGGGGTGTAAGGGGTGGATAGATAGATATTTACAACCATATTCAGAAATTTAGACCTGCTATAATCAATTACATTTACGGGGCAAACTCAGTTCTCCTTATTTACATGAACTCCCATAGATTTCAGTGGAATCTTTCTGCATCAGGGCCTCATGATCAGATCCCAGATGTACTGATGAATCAGGATTAGGCGGTACACCACATGAATGCTTGGTCTTCCAGACAGGTTGGTCCCCATCTTGACATAGGCCACGAGTGAAATGAGCCCAATATTTTCAAAAATGGGGGTCCAAAGTTAGGTGACTGAGTCCATAGTGGGGCACCTAAAATAGTGGTGTGATTTTCAAATGTGCTGAGATCCCAGCATCTCCAATTAGCCGCTGTCCTAAGTGTCCAAGGCTGGATTTAGCCATCCATTTTTAAATAATTTTGACCTAAATCTAGTGGGTTTCCCTCTGATCCAGTGCACACAATCAGCACACAGAACAGCAGTCAGTGCTGAGACCCCCTGCAGAGAGATGCTGCAGAAGTACCTGAGACAAATCAATATCCTGTGCTTAAGTCAAGTCCTTGGACTGGAACAGTGGGAATGTTGCAAGATGGGCAAAGATTCTTAGAAAGGACTGGGGGGTGGAAACCTGCACAGTTCCTATTTGCTCTAGCCAGTGCCTGTATTCCATCTATTTTGCGAGTACTATATTCACTCGGAACGTTTGAAACAAAACAATGGGGTTTTTTTGGCTTCCCTGGAACATACAATGTCCTTGCCAACCAGGGCTTTTGAAAATAAAGCACACGGTGCGTAGAGACTGGGTGACTCTGGGGACTGGCAATAGCTTGCAGCAACCTTTAGGTCATCAGTTCAAAACCAGTCCGGGGCAATAATTACGGAAAGACCTTCCCATCTGGTGACTGTGTGGCCTGGATGTAATGAGTCTTAATCACTTCCCCAGAGGACTAATTGGTCTCCTTGTTGGAAGTGCCAGCAGAGAGGCCAAGGAGGGAATGGGCCATGAAGGCCAATCTCCCATCTCACCCACAGAGATGAGACACTTCCAGAGCAGGGTTGATGCATGCTGGCAAGGACACTGCGGGGGAAGCCTGCACAGCCATTGTCTGTCCTGTGGATAAACAGAAGTCTGCAACTCCAACGTCTGCCCAACTCAATTTTGCTTAAAATATAAATGATTTTTGTGAAACGCCCCATTTTAGAGGAATGCAGAAATATATCCGAACATCTCAAGGTCCTTCTTTCTCCGGCCTCACAGTTCAGAAATAAGAAAAAGGATTTCTTCACATTCAGTAAACAAAAATACACATATGTGGCTCAGATCTGTCATGTCAAGCACTAGCCAGGAGCAGATGTTCATGGCAGAGTTAGAAACCCCTTTAAACTAAGGACTTATAATTGCTGCACTGATAGACAATTAAAATGATGCTACCAGGCGCTGCTATAATTAGAAAACACTAGAGGTCAGTTGTTTTTTTTGCAAGTGCATTTGGACACAGTGGCAAACAAGAGCTGGATGTCAACAGCAATGTAGCAGAGGAGAGAGAGATAACTCGACATAAGGATGTCACCACGTGATCTGAACAGAGCCAAGCGAGCAAACCCCTGAGCAGAGGATGTAGCACAGAGACAGGCAGCTGGATTCTTATGCAGCCTGAGGGCTGTCAGCAGCAGCCAGGAGGCCACTACCACAAGAAGCTGTGAATTAGTAAACTTGAGGGACCTGTGGCAATGGGTTCAGCAGAAGCTAAGCACTAGTCCAGTGTCAACTCCTGAGCACACATAGCTCCCATGGCCTATGGCAGGAACTGTGGGTGCTCAGCATCTCTGAAAACCAGGACATTACTATATAAACATCAATGCAATTGGAGATCAGCCCTCTGATTTCTGAGTCACCTCACCCCCTGTACCCAGCACACTGGAGTAAGGGAGCCCTACACTTACAACATTCCCCCTAGCATCAGTCTGAACCAGAAGAGCCCTACCTTCTGAATCACCAGAGCCACTTTCCTTAACTTTAAGGTGTCCCCTCCAAGTACCGACAAAGGCTAATGCTGCTCCAGCACAATATACCATGGTTAAGGGTACGTCCAGACTACCCGCTGGATCGGCGGGTAGCAATCTATCTATCGGGGGTCAATATATCGCATCTCGTCTAAATGCGATATATCAATCCCCGAACGTGCTCCCGTCAACTCTGGAACTCCACCAGGGAAGGCGGAGGAAGCAGAGTCGATGGGGGAGCCATGGCCATTGATCCCACACAGTGAGGACGGGAGGTAAGACGAAATAAGATATGTCGACTTCGGCTACGCTATTCCCGTAGCTGAAGTTGTGCATCTTACATCAACACCCCCTGCCCCCAGTGTAGACCAAGAATACAGAACCCAGAGGGCAGAATGTATCTACCTGTGGTAGCTTCAAGAGGTTTGCCCACAGGGATAAGAGCTTTGCCCTGACCTTTTGCTTTGTGTGGAATGATACCCTGTAGGAGCTCTGAGATAGGTCTTTGCTTTTTTCCCCATGTCAGGCCTTCATATACCCCTGGTTCCTTTGCTCTGAAGCTGCCTATCCCATAGAGTTAATACAGGAAGATGTAATCTACATCAGAAGGAGAAAAACTGCACAAACTCAGCAAGTTTCTCTTTCTAATTGGCACCATATATTATACCAATAACTTCACCAGCGCATGATCTTTCCCCCTCTGCCGGCTGATGTCTTGAGGATCAGATCCCTGCAGACGCCAGCTGGCAGGATGAAAAAGAAAATCAGGCCCTGACAAAGTCATTGTGGTAATGTACAGTGCCTGCACCAATAAGGGAAGAAACTTCTTGTATTCCTTCAGTCTGGCTGCTTTTGATATGAGATAACATCTTCCCACAAGGGAGCAAAGTAACAGAGAGGACTTATTAAAGTCATTCTGGTTCACCCAGACTGACTTCTCAGACACACCGTCATTCATTCATAGAGGGCCTCACAGGGCCATAGGACTCAAGCCTGGACATTTCATTGGGGGGAGGGATAGCTCAGTGGTTTGAGCATTGGCCTGCTAAACCCAGAGTTGTAAACTCAGTCCTTGAGGGGGCTGTTTAGGGATCTGGGGCAAAATCAGTACTTGGTCCTGCCTTGTGAAGACAGGGGACTGGACTCAATGGCCTTTCAAAGTCCCTTCCAGCTCTATGAGATATGTATATCTCTATATATAATTGCAACATTTCAACCCCATTGTTATCCATCTAATTAAGACTGAATGTCTCTAATTCCAAACTGGCCAGGCACAATGGAGGAAGGCAATCCACAATATCACTTGGTGGCATACAATGTCTAGTACTGCATATTGTTGGGGGTTATCCCATTAGAAGTTGGACCCAGAAATGCTCCCTGATTCACATCTGAATAAATGTGATTCCAAAAATGTGTATGTTACAGTCTCAGTTTTGCCCATCCTCCCTTCCAACACTCACAGATTCCCTCCACCTTGTCAACTCTTACTTATTATCTGTCTCCGTCCTGCTAAACTGTTCCAAGAGCCAGAGTCCATCCATCCATGAGATCTGTCCTCAGAAACCCCCTTGCTGCCATACCACCAGTCATGTAGAAAAGCAGGAAGGGTCAAATACAACTTCAGTTTGTACGCACAGCTCCCACCAACATTCCTGGACATTCTGCTGCAGCACATAGACCACAGACTGGGGGTCTTTCACATAATCCTTGCAGATTTCTTTCTTGTAACAGTCCTACTCCCGAAAGGCCAACAGGAATTTCACCATTGGTTTCAGTGGGAGCAAGTTCAGACCTTAAAACCACAAGAAACTCTTTCAACTTAAATCACCAAATTACCTCCTTTGCATTTTTCATTTGAAACAGTTCGGCTTTTATTCTCTTGCAGACTTTCATGGCCTGATCTTGCTATGATTGAAGTGGATGGGAGTTTTGCCATTGACTTTAATGGCAGCAGGACTGGATCCTACACATGGATCATCTATACCACAGTCACAATCAAGTCAGAGAATCAAGTTACATCACAATTTCAATGTAGAGGTTTGACAGTACCTTAACCAATATCTAAAGCCTTAGATTTGACTAGGCATATAATAATGACTTTTTAAGGCAAGGAAATTACATTGTATGAAGTTATATACATGTCCTATCCTGCCAATCTCAAACACCAATATCCATTTTTACTGATTTTTTTATTACATTCTGGAGAACAGCATGATAATATTGATAACAACAATTCAAAATCTTGATACAAGTGCATTTGATGCTGGAGTCAGAAAGCCCTGTAATAAACCTTAGGAGGCAGGAGGGTATTTTGTGATGCAGGTTCCTGGAAAATAACAACTGCCATAGGAAGTCTTTGCATCCTTTTGCTTTCAGAGCAAACCAAAAAGTCACTATCTTTCTTTGAGAAGGTGCTTTTTGGCCCAAAGCTCAGCAGAAGGCCTGACAGACTGAACAATTCCCCCTCTAGACACACACATAGCCATCTGGTCAGATGCACATTGAGAAAAAGCTCCAATCTTTAGTCATGTTTTAACATGTGCTAACTAAGCATCTTGACTAGCACAACTGTAAATTCTACTGTAGGCAGGACACAAACATTTCTTTCTTGTCATGTTGAGCCCAGGGTTCACACTAGAGTTAAACACAACTAGAAATGAGCACCTATGCCCTCTAACACTTGCATAGTGTCTACACTAGAATTTACAGTTGACTTGAGTACCACATGTTAAAACACATCTACAAATTCCGGTGTACAAATAGCCTAGGCCATGTTTAAACTAGGATAATAGGTAGTATCTAAAAATTCATTAGACAATATGTATGAACTAATATATTTTAAACACTAGTGTAGACAACCCCTCAAAGATTAACCATGACCAGCTAACACATTTTTAAATAAGTGAAACCACGCCTGTAAACAATTGGGACAAACAACTGTTGGAGTCTTAAAATTAACCAGAATGCACAGGCTGTACTGTGTCCTAGAATTAACCAAATCCCGTGGGTGATAGCTTAGAACTAAGCAAATTCTTTGGATTTAAGCCTAGAACTAAGTAAATGCAAATGGTTACAGCCTAGAACCGACCAAATCCCTCAACATCCCAGAAGTAACGCAAGTTGCGTATTATGCGCTACTACCCGCGTATTAGCGGGCTCTCCCGAGCGTGGCTGCCTTTGCTGGGCCACCGAGTCCCCGAAAAGCCCTGTGGCCCCCGTGTGTGTGACCTGAGCTTCCCTAGCTGGGGGTGCCTTTGCTTTGCACAGTGCTCTCTTTGTGTGCAGGGCGCGGGCAGCGTGGGAGGGCGGCATGCCCAGGCGATCCGCCCAGAGATCCCCGCTGCAGCAGCAGGGCAAAGGCAGTGAAGGGTCAATAACCGCTTTGAAAAGGGACTGTCACTTACTTATCTAGGACGAAGTAGAGATCGAAGGCCCCGTGACAGGAGCGCTGGTCGTCTCTCCCCTCCTCCTCCGGCTCCGCTTGGGCGCAGGACGCCAGGCTCCAAGTGGCCAGCAGGAAGGCGCAGAGGAAAGCCGCTTTCTCCACGCAACTCCCACGACTCGCCATTTTCTTCCTCAATCTCTGCCCCCCCTCCTCCGCCCCGCGGCCCTTGGAGGCTGTTCAGAAGCAAAGAAAAAGTTTCCGATCTCCTCTCAAACATGCGCAGAACCAGCTCTCGGCTCCCCCACCCCACTGGTCCATGCAAGGGCAGAGGTGATGCTGGGGGTGGGGGAGACTTCTGGGTGGAAGGGGGTCTTGGCTCGGAGTCCGGATGGACTGTACCTAAAGCCCCATCCCCCCGCCCCTCGCTAACAGGCTGGGTTGAGTTGCTAGAGTAGCAACTCAGCCCCAATTTCCTGCGTGCCTCCTCCCGCAGAGAGCGAACAGATTCGTAGGGAGGAGGGGACAGGATCTTATGGTGGGGAAGCTGAGCTGGGATTTTCCTGTTCCGGGCTCCAGAGCTGGGAAGGGAGAGCACGGCTGCAAACTAGCACGAGGTGCATCCCTCCTTCCCCCACAAACACACCCAGAACACCAGAGCTATACCCAGGGTACAGCTCGGGGCTGCCTGCTCTCCCTCCCCGAGAGTCAGCTCTGGATTCGTTTGCTGGCAAAACTGTTTTAAGTCTCTCACTCTCGTCTTCTTGCATCCTCCCTGTTCCCATCGGAGGCAGCTGGTTTTACAATCCCGCTCAGAGTTTAGGGATCCTAAAGTAACTACGACCAGTCACCGCTTTGCTATGTATTGAGTGTATTTCATGGGCACGGCCGGGGAGCAGTTCTGGAATAACGCGACAGGCAAAGAAGGGCCAGGAGGAAGAATTGCAGCGAATCGATGTGTCTTGACCCCAGGCGAACGAATTGTAGCGATCTGTTTGGACCGCATCACTGGGAACGAGTCGTGCAAAGGGGCTGTTGGCTTCACGGGTGTTTATTCAGCTGCTGCCTTTTTGTTTCAAGAGGAATCGATTTAACCCACTCTCACAAGTGTCATGAAAACAGTTCGGGCTCCTACCGAGTTAGCCATTGTTTTTAAAGCGCTGCTTTTAGAAGAGGGTAATGAGCAGCTAGGGAGCGGATTGACCGGAGGCATTTGGGCGACTAATAGATCTGAGGGCTAGCTGGATTGTTTTAAAGCGCTGCTTTTAAAACAATCCAGCTAGCCCTCAGATCTATTAGTCGCCCAAATGCCTCCGGTCAATCCGCTCCCTAGCTGCTCATTACCCTCTGTGCCTCGCAATTTCCAGCCGGGAGGGCGAACATTTTATATCGGAGAGGCAGCCTTGCAATTTCCCAAACAACGAATTGGTGCTTCTTTCAACCGCTGTTATCGATTCACCTTGCCCCTGTCACACGCCTTTTCGATCCACGTGCAAAAGAAAATGCCCGGTTGCTGTAGTACAGGTTGCTGCTCTCTCCCCTTTTTTACCCCACGATTAAATGTTTTCTTCTAATGATGAAAACGAACACACACCGAGAGACTTATGTATTGTGGGTGTCATATACGTGGATGGATGTACAGTGCAGGTAAGGTTAAAATAAATCACTGAATTGAGGTTTTAAAAAATAACAGATACCTGGACCTCCAACCCCCTCATCATCACCACCACCACCCACACACAAAATCCCCCTTAAAGGACTGACCAAAGCCCGCATTCATCCGGATGCTGTATATGAAATCTGAATAATTAGTAGTTTCCAGCCGCCCATCTCCACGCTAGGATCTCCCCCGGCCCCCCTTCACCCACCAGTCACAGTTCCTGAGAAGGGACTGCGATTATATGACCTGATTAACGCCTAGAGCCACAGGGAGGGATGAGAATGGTCACTTTGGATGAGAGAGTTGGGAACGGACGTTGCTCTTTCTTTGGGGGGCGGTTCATTGTCAGAGAATGAATCCATGGGGGTTGGAAGGCAAATTGCTCCGTTTATATTGTCCCAAAGACTCCTAACCTGCTTCTTATCACAACCCCAAGAGAGAGATCCCTCCCCGTCCTCAGAAAGAACTTTGTTCTCAGCAAGGGGAGTGTGTCCGGTTGTTTCTCTGCTCTCAATGACAAAGAGGAGCCTGGATCTGGAAAAAGAGTAAACAGCGGAGGTGGCAAAATTTGCAGATGATACAAAATTACTTAAGGTAGTTAAGTCCCAAGCAGACTGCAAAGAGTTCCAAAGGGATCTCACAAAACTGAGTGACTGGGCAATAAAATGGCAGACTAAATTCACTGTTAATAAATGCAAAGTAACGCATGTTGGAAAACATAATCCCAACTGTACATGTAAAGTGATGAGGTCTAAATTAGCTGTTACCACTCAAGAAAGATCTTGGAGTCATTGTGGATAGTTCTCTGAAAACATCCACTCAATGTGCAGTGGCAGTCAAAAAAGCGAACAGAATGTTGGGAGTCATTAGGAAAGGGACAGATAATAGGACAGAAAATATCACATTGCCTCTATATTAATCCATGGTATGCCCACATCTTGAATACTGCATGTAGATCTGGTCGCCCCATCTCAAAAAAATCATATTGGAATTGGGAAAAATATAGAAAAAGCTAACAAAAATAATTAGGGGTATGGAACAGCTTCCATATGATGAGAGATTTAAAAGACTAGGACTTCTCAACTTTGAAAAGAGAGGACTAAGAGGGGATATGATAGAGGTCTATAAAATCATGACTGGTGTGGAGGAAGTAAATAATGAAGTGTTAAGTATCAGAGGGGTAGCCGTGTTAGTCTGGATCTGTAAAAGCAGCAAAGAATCCTGTGGCACCTTATAGACTAACATGTTTTGGAGCATGAGCTTTCGTGGGTGAATACCCACTTCGTGAATGGAGCGTGAGCTTTCGTGGGTGAATACTCACTTCGTCAGATGCATAAGTGGGTATTCACCCACGAAAGCTCATGCACCAAAACGTCTGTCAGTCTATAAGGTGCCGCAGGATTCTTTGCTACTTTTAATGAAGTGTTATTTACTCTGTCTCATAACAGAAGAACTAGGGGTCACCAAATGAAATCAATAGGCAGCAGTTTTAAAACAAACAAAAGGAAGTATTTCTCCATGCAATACATAGTCAGCCTATGGAACTCCTTGCCAGAGGACGTTGTGAAGGCCAAGACTATAACAGGGTTCAAAAAAGAGCTAGATAAATTCATGGAGGATAGGTCCATCAATGGCTATTAGCCAGGATTGGGAGAGATGGTGTCCCTAGCCTCTGTTTGCCAGGAGCTGGGAATGGGCAATAGGAAATGGGTCACTTGAGGATTACATGTTCTGTTCATTCCCTCTGGGGTACTTGGCATTGACCAGTGTCAAAAGACAGGATACTGGGCTAGATGGACCATTGGTCTGATCCAGTATGGCCGTTCTTAAAGTCCAAAGCAATCCTTTCACAGTGTCACATCAGCATCTCCTGTCCTGTCCTGTCACAACAGATAGCGCCAGAGGCAAAGTTTTGAGCTGAAGTGTGCATTGGGGTGGGAATTAAATCCTTCTTGCTGTTATAAACTGATCACCTGATAGTTTCACTACTAAAGAGGCAAGTATCAGGTGATCAGTTTGGTCCTCCCACCTCCAGTCCTGTGGGATCCAAGCTCTGATCTAGTGGGTTTTCAAACCTTTTTCATTTGCAGGCCCCTAAACATTTTCAAATGGAGGTGTTGACCCCTTTGGAAATCTTTGACATAGTCTGTGGAACCCCAGGGGGCCACGTGGACCTCAGGTCAAAATCCACTGCTATAGTGAAGCTGCAGGGCATGTTCCCTCTGTGTTGTTGCTTGCCGTCTCAATACCCCTCCGTGTGTGGTGGAGGTCAGATTTGCCAGTGACTATATGAACCTGATGTATATCTATGGTGTGTGAATTTGTATGGATGTGTTGTGTTTCTTTGTGTACCTATGAGTGCCGCCTCTATGCACCATGGTGTGTATTTCTGTGTGAGGTGCATGGGTGCGACAGAGTGTGCATGTTTGCAGCTGACTTTGCCTATGGATAGGAAGCAGAAGATGTTTGGTATGACCATGTGGAAGCATGCACGGGTGTATTGAGTATATATATTCGGTGTGTATGTATAGGGGCGTGTGCTCTGTGTGAGAGGAGTGTGTGTTGTGTGCATATGTGGGATGTGCATGCAGAACTGTTGTGTATGGTGTGTGTAGGAGTGTGTGTTGTGTCTGTAGCTGGGACTCGGAGGGTGTATAGATGTGGTGTAGGAGTGGGCATTGTGTGTGTATGTGGGGTGTGTGCAGGAAGGTGTGTTGTGTGTGTACAGGACTCTGTGTTGTGTACCTGTGCTGTGTGACTGTGTCCGCATGTGGAGCGTGTTATGCGCAGGAGGGTGTGTTGTATGAGTGCAGGACTCTGTGCATATCTTGTGGTACATATGTTGTGCGTGTTGTGTGTCTGTATGTGGGGTGTAGCAGTATGTGTGTGTTCACATACTAGCGGCCCCGCCTGCCCCAGGCCGCGCCACCCGCCCCTGCCGCCGGGTCCCGGCACCACAGCACTAGTTCTGTGCCGGGACTGGCAGCCCACACCCTCCCTCCCGCTTCCCGGCGGGCTGGCGCGGTCCGGCTCGGCAGAGGGAGAGCGAGCTAAGACCCCGGGCGCCAGGCCCCTTTGCCAGCAGCCGCAGCCAGACCAAGCTGGGAGACCCGGCCAGCGAGTCTCCGCACCGCGCAAATACAGGCGGGGCTCGGAAACGTACCGCCCCCGGCTCTGTTACAGCCCCTCCCCCCTACATACACAACTGTACCTACACAACCCCCTCACACAGCCCTCTCCATATACACACAGCCTTCTCACACACAAAAAATACACACACAGCCCTCCCACCAACACACACACCAATACACGCACAGCCCTCCCACCAACACACACACAGCCTTCTCACCTACACCATCCACCTACACACACAGCCCCCCCCACCAACACACACAACACCCACACAGCCCCCCCACCAACACCCACACCATCCACCTATACACACAACCCTCCCACCAACACACATACAGTGACAGTCCTCACACCTACACATACACACTGCCTTTCTGCCTACACACAACTCTCCCATCTACACCCACCCAACTACACCGGGGCGGTTCTAGACATTTCGCCACCCCAAGTACGGCGGCATGCCGCGGGGTGGGGGGGGGTCGCTCTGCCGGTCGCGGGTCCCGCGGGACCAGCTGACCCTCCGCAGGCTCGCGGAAGGCTGCCTGCCTGCCGCCTCCGGATCTGCAGAGCGCCCCCCGCGGCATGCCGCCCCAAGCGCTGGCTTGGCGTGCTAGGGCCTGGAGCTGCCCCTGCGTACAGCCCTTCCACCTTTACACAAACACTGACGGTCCTCACACCCACCGAGACTTTCTACCTACACACACACACAGCCCTCCCCATATACACATACACACACAGCCTTTCCACCTACACACTCAGCCCTTTCACACCTGCAGTCCTCCCGCGCCTACACACAGCTCTCATACTCACAGGCTTAGCTCTCCCATACACAAATATCCACACACAGCCCTCCCACGTGACCTACATACACAAATGCACTCACCGCTCACTCAAACACACACACTAATAACACACTCACACAGCCCCTCACATCAGCACATACAAATACACACACACACACCTGTAACAATCACACGCACATATGGGCGCAGACACACACACCCCTCTGCTGTGTAAGTTACTGCTAGAAAATCTTGAGCCAACGCTAAAGCTGCAAGCAAACCGGCTCTGATTTCGTTTTACGTTTCCTCGCTGGACCCAGTTCAGAAAATCAGACCGCCCTGGCTGTAGGTGGGTCAGCAAGAAAGAGGACCAAATGGTTTTAGCAGACAATTTGCCCCCTATAAACCATGCCCATCTGAAGTTGAATGCACTGCTTGTATTAACCACTTTTTCTGCCCTGGCTATTTCAGCCCCAATTGTTAACTTAGATCACGGAGATGGAGATAAAAACAAACCACATCCTATATGTTGACACACACAAAAAATGAACAAGTGACTTCAGGGCAGTGAAAATCCCCTCTCCCAGGCTGAGAGCTCAGTGCTGCCCACTAGACGTCCTTTCCCGGGGAAATGTCTCTTTCCCGGGCTGCTGCAGACGTGTCCGAGGCGCAAATGTGCCAAGAGCAGATCAGAAACAGATTTCCACCCCTCTACATGCATTAAAATCAATCCAGTAAATTGCCTTTTAAAATAAAAGCCAAATGCTCATCGCTTCAGATCCCTTTGGTGCTCGACAAAGATCTGGTTCCTGTCAATCTTGCAGGTATAATTACCCCACAAGTGCTTTTCAACCTGAAATAAACTATAGTACGCATCGCGTATCTTTTGACTTTTAAGTGGCTAGTACACATTCACCATTTTTCATACCCGTTCTGCGGCGTATCACTTTTTCATTCCGGATCCCTCGTAAACAATCGATTGCATTGTTCCTTTATATGCACGGGGCACACGTGCAGACAATAAACAGAACACTCCAGTGATTAGCTATTAATGCCCATTGGGACCTGTAGCACATCAGTGGGGCAAACTTGAAGGCTTGTATAAAATTGGGAATAGTATAATAATCACGCAATCATAATTATTGAACTGAGAATCAAGAAAATTCTGAATTAAAAGTCTGTTATCACCCCCCCACACACACACACACACCCCTTTGCTGTGTCTAGATATTATAGAACTACTCGGTAATGATTTCTTCAGACTTTAAATACCAACGTGTGCCAGGGCACAGCACAGTGGTTAGAGGAGATTTTGACTTAATTCTTGCTACACTCCAGCTCTGAAGAGCTATATCTTTGTTTCACATTTTGATATTTCCAGGGTTCAAGTTCTCAGGGTATAAAATCAGCATCAGCATGAAGAGATGCCCAGTTAATTGCTTCATGCCCTGTGCAAACTTGACAACTGCTACTGGTGGGTAAGGGAGATGGCGTCTAACCCCTTTGTCTAATCAAAGGGGGGGGGGGCTAGCGCGGGCGGGAGGGGACAGGGAGTGGGGTGGGGTTGGGGAGCTGCACGATTGAAAATGACAAGAACGCCTATGTTCATTTACTCATGCATTGCTCAAAATAAAGACCAAACTAACTGCATCCAGTCCCATCAGCTGATCTAGCACTAACCTCTAGATCCTGTTTCCATTAGGGAATCGATACAAATAATCTTGGCACATTTTCTTGTAATGGTTCACGCGCCCTAATGCAAAGGGTGGGGTCTTTAAAAAAATCCATTCCCTGTATATTATTAACCTATTTGCATGTAAATTGCGAAATATAAACGAACAGCTCCGGCAACGGGAATTCGCTGATCTCATTTATCTGCCACCTACATCCAATTTCAGAAAATGTATCCAAAGAGATATTAAAAGGCCCCAGCATCGGATAAACCCCTCCCTTGATTGGTGATTAGCCACTGGAATAATCGCTGTATCCGATGCTTGGACCCGTTACCAGATTATCTATGTTCCTTTCTGCATGATCGGAATTTTTAAAGAAAGTTAAAATCCCTGCTCTATCCTCTCTTTAATCCCTTCAATTTCGCGTAGTGTAGTTTTCACTTCCTTTGTTGGTATAAGATCACTCTTGAATTGCAGCGAAAATCCCTCCTTTCAAAAGCATTACAAAGTTGACATTTCCTTTCTCAATACAAGCCAATATTTAGATTACATGGACGTTAATCAAATAACCCGGGTTATTTCATTTGTCAACATGTTCACAAGAATTTTCTACCAGGCGTTAAAGGCATTTATAGGGAACGACATCTTTCAAAAGCAATGTTGCTAGCCCAGATATAGGGAATATTTGATCATGACAAGGCAGCTGATGGGTATATTTTACATAACAGCTGTTTCAGAAATCGCTTGATACCCCAAATAGATCCATAATTTCTTTCCTGCGAGTGCCTCCTATGAGGTAAAGACTGTTTTATTGTAAAACATTTTTTACCATCAGATCCGAAGTGTCCACAGTTCGTAGCACAGCCCTGTAAATCAGAGCATTCAGTCAGAGATTGAGGGTGACTGATTCATAGGAAATTTTTAAGAAACACCCAAACGGAACCCGTTTTCCAAGTCCCATCCGGAGGAATTGAGCAGAGTTTTTAGTATCTAGTATCCCACGAAAGTTAACTATTTAATAAACACCTGCTTTCTAACCCCTTTAATCTTCTGCAGACTGGAAGCGGTGTGTGCCTAGGACCCAGTCTAACCAGTGCAGGACTGGGAAAAGCAATGGCACCAGGGGAGATGTGACAGCACATGCCAGAGCTGCTCTAGAAGGCTGGGTATGCTGGCATCCTGTAATATGCAAAGGCTGCTCCTGAAGGCATTCTGTGCAAAACACCTAAAAAATCTTCAAATAATATTTTGAAATTCTGCAAATTGTATTTGTCAAATAAATGTGGAGGCTCCAGCGTGACATTGGGGAGCACAGGCCACTGGCTGCACAGAGGTGGGAGATCACTGTGCAGCTCCCCCCGGGGATGCGGACTCAGTGGTGAAGCTGCACCCAACCCTGACACAGTGCAAGGAGTGGGCCTGCCTCAGAAACACCCCAAGGCCCTGCCCCTCTGTACCAGGTGCACCAGGTGTGGTCAGGCAGGCTCAGCAAGGCAGGATCCAAGTGTGGGGGGATCCAGGTGTGGGCTGAGAGAGTTCTGTGTGGGGCAATCTCAGTGCAGGAGGCTCAGGGGGGATCTGGGTGCAGGGAGGATCTGGATGCACGGGGGCTTGTTGTGGGGTCCTGGATGCAACAGTAATGGGACTCTACAGGGGGCTCTGAGTGAAGGTGGTTGGGGCTCAGCAGAGGGTCATCTGGGTGTGGGGGAGATAGAGCTCAGCAGGGGTATGGGTGTGGGGGGCTCAGTGGGGGGGTCCAGATGCAGCTGGTTGGGGCTTGGTAGGGTGGGGATCCAGGTGCGGGTAGCTCGTCGGGGTGGTCCAGGTGCAGGGGGCGGGTGGTGATGGGGAAGTTTGCAGAGCTGTCTTCAGCTGAGGAAGAAATTGAGGGGGAGTCTGACCTGGCCCTGGATGCTGTGCAAGAGAGGAGGAAGTCCTGTCCTCCCCAGATCAGCTAGGACTAGCAGCTGAGCATGGCGCAGGATAGGAACCATCAGCTGGGTCTTCCCCAGTCCCACCTTCTGCACCATAGTGATTTATCTCTTTGGCAGCTGCCCTGGGCCCCCAAAACATACTGCTGAGGAGGGTTGCATGATTGCTCTTGTGGTTTCTCTTTGGTTCTCCAACAGAAAGTCATTTTTTCTGCAGGGAAGCAAAGAAATCTGTGAGGGACATAAATTCTGTGCATGTGCAGTGGTGCAGAATTCCCCCAGAAGTAAAAGGGTCTTGGGCAGGGGCGGCTCCAGGCCCCAGCAGGCCAAGCGTGTGCTTGGGGCGGCATGCTGCGGGGGGTGCTCTGCTGGTCGCCAGGAGGGTGGCAGGCGGCTCCGGTGGACCTCCCGCAGGCTTGCCTGCTGAGGGTCCGCTGGTCCCGCGGCTCCGGTGGACCTTCCACAGGCGTGCTGCCGTGCTTGGGGCAGTGAAATGTCTAGAGCCGCCCCTGCTCTTGGGGGAGCGTTTCCTTGGACAAGGGGGGTGGGTAGGAGAGTCTAGTTCTTGTGGGGGAGAGGTGGGTCTCCAGGGGGTGTCTCTTGGGGGGGGGGACCTGAGGGAAGGCATTTCTGGGGAAAAGGCAGCAGTGCTCCTTGGAAGGGACATAAGGGGGAGAAATCCCTAGCTCGTGGGAGTGTTTCCGGGGCAGGGATTCTCAGTGGGGTGTGGTGTTGGGGAGAACCTCCATGCTTATCAAACTCCTTGAGATGATGATAGTGCCAGGCTACCAGCTGCAGCGATCACTCGTTGGGAAGCATCTGTCTGTCCCTGATGGCCCTGTGTCTGTCCTGAGACTGTAAAGGGGACCTCGCCTCCTGCACAAAGACAATCAGAGAGGGCCGGGGGGAATTGAGGCAGGGAGGGGCTGTGATGGGTGAGGGTGGTTCAGGGGGCGAGGGCGGGATGCAGTGGGAGTGGAAATGGGGTGCAGGGAAGGGGCAAAGGTGGTGATGGGGAGCACAGTGACTGGGTCATGGGGATGAGGGGGGCAACGCGGCAGGAGGAGGTTGGGAGCACGGCAGAGGGGAAGATGGAAACCACAGATGGGGGTAGGAAAAGATTTAGGGAAGCAGGAGATGGGACCCGTGGCGTGGGGGCGAGATGACAGGGAGCTGTGTCCTCGGAGTGGGGAGGTGGGGACCATGAGGAGGGTGGGTGATGTGCTAGGGGAAGGCGGGTGGGAACAGGGGGAAAGTGGGACGTGCGCCTGGGGGGCGGGGCTGCGCTGTGCCGTGTGTGTGCAGGGGAGTGGAGTGCAGGGGGCTGATGCAGTAAAGGGAGGGGGAGAGGGGTTGTGCCGTAGAGGGGCGGGTGCAGAGGACTCGTGGGTGGAGCTGTGTGGTGGGGGGCAGGTCCCAGGAGGGAGGGGGAGCAGGTGATGTGCAGTAGGAGGGGCGGGTGCAGGAGAGGCGCTGGAACCGGGGCGGGCAGGACTGGTGCTGTCACGCCGCTGAATGCCGCCAGCCCGGCGCAGGGCGAGCGAGGGGCAGGCACCGCAGGCTGCAGCCGCCGCCCGGAGCGCAAGGCGCTGGCTCTGGCCCTTCGCCCGGCAGCCCGGCTCCGGCCAGCTCCCCGCTCCGGCCGGGACTGCAGCCGGGATGCGCTGCTGAGTGGCAGCCCTGCGAGGGCAGCGCCTGCCCGCTCCCCCTCGGAACTGCAGCGGCAGCCGGTAAGCGAGCGGCCGGAGGGGGCAGGTGGGTGAGCGGCAGCCTCCGGCCGGGCGCTGGGCTCCGGGCTCCCCGCCGGGCATGGCAGCGTGTGTCCGTGCGTGACGGGGTCCGCGGGGATCCGGGTCCCTTCCCGCCCCCCCCCCCCCACCAGCTGGCCGTGCCACATGGGATCGGCGGGTGCAGGCGGGCGGCAGGGATCAGCGTCCGCAGCCTGCCCCTGGGACACCTGGGGAAGCTGTTCGCTCGGGCCGGGGGTGGTCTCACCGGCGCTGGAGGGGGCAGCTGGCCGAGGCTAGCATGGCTGGAGACAGCGGCCCTGCTGAGCAGCCAGAGCATCAGGGAATCTAGGGCGAACTCCCCTCGCACCTGGGACTGCGGGATCAGGAGGGGTTTGGTGCCCCTTCCTCGAGGGACTGACCCTGGTCTTCTGGGCAGCTTGGAAAGGGCTGTGAGCAGCGTGTAAACGAGCCCTGCCTCCGTGCACTGAGCAGGGGCAGGGAAGGAAAGGGCCAGAGGGCTGCTCTGCTGAAACATTCCTGGACCCAGGCTTTTCCCTTCGCTTGGCCTTTCCTTGTAATTGCCTGTTTAAGTCAACTAAGGAAAGGAAAGGGGGGAACTCCTCGCATCTCAGATAAGATCTCAACGGGGCCGATGTGTGTGACTTGTGAGGAGCAGGGGAAATGATCAGAGAAGGACGATCAGCTTAGCTCGCCTCCCTAACACTTGGGAGTGTTTTTTCAGAGCTTCGTGCTTCTTTTATAGCACGTCTCTCTGTGCAAACAAGATCTCCTCTCTCCTCCCGCAGGGCAGAAAGAAGGCACCTTGGGAAAGTTACCCACAAAGATAACCTATCTTAACTCCCTCCCCCCAGGAATCTTTAGCCAACTCTCATTCTCTCTTGCCTCCACCCCGCAGTAGGCTGACTGTTTTCTAGTCGAGACGTTTAAGTAATCATTTCCCCTTGTTTTTTCTTGCCACCCTTACAACCACAATAGCTTATCAAACACTTTCTGGAGACCTTCAGAACAAAAGGATCACGGTTAGATACTTTTGTCTAGGGACTAATTGCCATTTAATGTTGGTGAACTTTCTTTGGCATAGGTTTCAGAGTGGTAGCCCTGTTAGTCTGTGTCAGCAAAAACAATAAGGAGTCCTTGTGGCACCTTAGAGATTAACAAATGTATTTGGGCATAAGCTTTCCTGGGCTAGAACCCACTTCATTGGATGCATGAAGTGAAAAATACAGGAACAATTATAAATACATGAAAGGCTGGGGGTTGCTTTACCAAGCCTGAGGTCAGTCTAACAAGATAAATCTCTTACCACTTCAAAAGTTATTTTTCCTCCCTTGGTATCCTGCTGTTAATTGATTTATCTGGTTAGACTGACCTCACACTTTGTAAAGCAACCCCCAGTCTTGCGTGTATTTATACCTGCTCCTGTATTTTTCACTTCATGCATCCAATGAAGTGGGCTGTAGCCTACAAAAGCTTATGCCCAAATACATTTGTTAATCTCTGGTGCCACAAGGACTCCTTGTCATTTTCTTTGGCATAGGTCAAGTATACTTCCTATTGACATCTAAATCTGATTCAATCCATTTAGCAAAAATCTCTTGTCCAACTAAATAAGAATCTGTTTCCATTGTCAATTAAAAAAAACACATTAAATCTGCCAATCTTTCCATGGAACAGTTTACTTGGTAGAAAACAGTATGATATGGGTGTTTGAAATATTTGAATAATGGCTTTAGTTATCAAACATGTACTGCTTGAAACAGATGTCAACAGACATTTGATAGAGAGAATTTAAAGCTGATTCTTACTGTCTCAGTTGTCCCAAAAAACCAAACAAACAATCAGTTACAACTGTAGTTAATGCAGTATTTGAATGTGAGCTATCATTCAGGAAATATCCCTTATGTTCAGTCTTTTTTTCACAAAAATTGCTAAATATGGTGCTTGACAGCGTTTGTCACCATTTAATAAAGATAATTGGTACCAGAGAAGGCGAGAGTGGGAGGGAGATTTTTCTCTAGGCAATATGAAGACTGTAAGAATAATATTGAGATTTTTTAGGTCAGTCTTGTGTGTGTGCAACTAAATCAATTTAAAAACTGGATCATTAAGAGAAAATAGATTGGATTTAAGTGACTGACAGTATTTCAAGGCAATTAATATATGTTGCAAAATGAAACCAAAATCCAATAGAAAAAGAAAATTGAGCATTATTGCTATTAAATAATTGCAAAGTCAAAATATACTCTATTCTGATAATTGAATGTAATATATTTTAAAAAGAGACTAGGAAAACATTAATTTTTAAAGAAAATGGCTAGCTAAAATCTTAGCATATTATATGTAGATGTTTTATGTTTGCAATTATACTTTTGTTAATACAAATACAATTATGTCCCCATGACACCGTGATACACTGCTTATTTTACAAGTTATATCATGAGGGAATATCATGAGGGAAAAAGCTAATGTTGTATCATAAGTTATTTTAAGTGATATTCATAGCTTCTTGCAAAGAAATCTTTCATAGGAAAATAGAAGTTGTGCATCATAGTATTTTAAACTCAGTATTTATCTTGTTCACCAAATCTTCACATTACATAGTAGTATTCACCTCAGCCATCGGTTCAGTATTAGACATCTTAAAGTGAGTGATGTGAGCTTTCAGATATCCCCCATCATAATGGGAAAATGAGACTCATTTATAATATTCAAAGTACATATGTATGCTGAGGAGATAATACCTATGTATAGAACTTTCAAAAAGGAACAGATGCACAGCCAACCCAATATTAATCCTGGTATATTTGGTAGCTCTTTGTTATTAAAAATATTGTTCAACACAAATGTGGCTTAAAAATCTTGTAAACCGATAGGATGAAATTGCTTTTCATGTAAAAAAAGATGATTATATAGTGGATTATAATTGCACAAATAGTGAAAGGAAATGATTTGTAAACATTTTCACCAGTTACAAATTTGGGTTGAATCTCACCTTGTTAGCGCCGTTTTTGTTCATTTTTTTCTCTGAATAGTCATGAAACTGATTTTTGTTGGTGTGGATGTTTGTGTGCATCTAGCTATTCATAGATTTCAAGGCTAGAAGGAACCATTGTGATTCTAGTCTGACATCCTGTATAAGGCAGGCCAGAGAAGATCCCCAAAATAATTCCTGGCACAGACTAGATCGTTTAGAAAAATGCCCAATCTTGATTTAAAAATTGTCAGCGATAATCCTCCACCACAGTTGGTAAATTGTTCCAATGGTTAATTACTCTCACTATTAAAAATGTACATGTTCGTTTCAGTCTCAGTTTGTCTAGTGAGTGAACGCACTTATCTGTGTGAGAGCAACGATCTTGGTCCTGGAAGGAAGCGCTCACCTTGCCCGCCCAGTATATACTGATTGTATTTGTTTGGGAGCAGGAGAATGAGAAAATCAGTGATCTTTTTCCTGCAAACAACTGAGCAATCCTTCAGCATGAGTAGCAATGAGAGGGGGAGTAGGGTGGGTGGTGGCAGGATGCGCATACAGCAGACAAGTCCTTTTCCTGCAGACGCTCTGCACTTCTTCCTGGCACAACCCATATATATGGGCCAGTTAGACAGAGGAGAGTCAATGTTTGAGGAAAACCACTCTGTGGAATCGTGCAGCTGGTCCTGGGACCATACAGTCATCTCCCTGATAGAACGCAAGCTACAAATAATGGTGGTGCAGAGTAGTGAATTCACTCTGTGCAGCTGGCAAGTATACAAAGTGACTTGTGTTGCTGTATGTAGCTTTCCAAACCATGCTGGCCAGAGCCGAGACTCTCAATTAAGAGACTCAAGGAACTGTCTGTAACTTTCTCTCTCCCTCACCCCCTCCCCTCTTTCTGCCTGGGAATAAATCAAGACGATAGCTTTCTCTTTCCCGCAGCCAGAGAACTCTATAATTTTAAAAGCTAAGGTCCATCTATTCAGCCAGGTATTTTTTTTTCATGTAAAAGGGGACAGAAAAGATTTAAAATGTTAACAGACAATTCTTAGACCTGCTGTTTCCCCTCCCCAATTGATCCACCACCGAAAGGATGTGGTCAGGCAGTTGTGTTCATAAAGGTTGGGTTATCCCAGCTTAACAGGGTAACCAGAAACAAGACCAGGCAACTGAGGTGGCCAGGTACACAGCTCAAATATTGAATTTCAGATACTCTGGACTACTTGCTTTGAATAGTTTTCAAACTACCAGAGACTCAAATATGTGCACAAAAAGCCTTCATCCTACACTTAGAAATAACAAACCAATTCGTAAAATTCAAGATCTGTTAATAGACAATTCATGAAGGGTAACACTCAGCCCCATGCATGGGGCCAGCACAAAGCCAATGTGAAATCCCAATTAAGCTCCATTTTGAGGTCTTAGGTGGTGCATAGGCCTTGGAATGAAAAGGGCCAAACCCAGTGAATAAATTGTTCCCATTTAATAGTTCAGTCAGTTCTTGCAGTAGTTGGCGGTCGGGGAAGAGATAACTGTTCTGTACGCTGTGCTGGGTCACTGAATTCACTCTTTAAAAAGGCTGACCCTCTTCTTAAACCATGTAAAGATTCTGCCTGCGGTTTTCTAAGGAACCAGAGGAAGTTCGGTGCCCAATTCCATTTGAAAGCCAATAGGAGTTGGGTGGCTTGCTCCTTAGGCTCTTTTCAAATCACAGCTTTTCAAATTTATGGGTACGGTTCGCTATTTATACAGCGTCACAGGCAGTTCACCCAGGCGCATGTCAGTGCTGAGTCTCAGAAACGTCACTTGTGGGCTTCAGTGAGGGAGTTGCCCAGGTCTGATGCAGCAGATGAAATTGCTCCTTTGCGGTGATCCATGAGATCACCTCCATACTCTGCTCCAGGGTGGCGGCCCCTGCACCCTTTCCTGGGGAGATTCTACTTGACTGTGGGTCACTGTGCTGGGTATCTAGCCAAGATCTGATGGCTCATCCTAATCCAACTGCCTGTATGGTGTGTACTGCAGCATACAGGGAGTAGAGACAGACTAAAAAGTGGGGGAGTCTACAATCCTCAGTTGCTCCAGGGCTGGATGTTGATGACATCAAAGCTCTAAAAAAGTCTGAACCCCCCGAGGCTTGGAGATGTTTGGATCTGGAATAAGAGATCCAGACTGGATCTCATCCCCTCCAAACAGGCCAGTTTCTGTCCAGTCAATTTCCATTCCCGAGGTTCTGAAGTGCAAACTGGGCCCCTACTCAAAGCCTTCCATGTCTCACCTGGCTGCACCAGCCAGCTGCTACCTCCACTGCCGTTTTTAGGGAAGCTGCCAGGTCAGTGATGAGTGGTTGCAGCTGGGGAGACAGGAATAGTGGAGATCCCATGGGAACAGCTGTTCTTGTGAGCAGGGCTGGTTCAGTCACATTTTGCTCCCCACCTGCCCCCAGAGGGGATTATCACATAGGCAAACTAGGGACATGCCTAGGCCTCAAATGCATGTGGGGAGAATGGGGTGGGGGGAGGGTCTGGGACCCAACAAACAATACAGTCACTACAGCTGGGCTGGCTGGGCTGTGGATCTGCCACCACTGTCTGCTCATCAGGGCACTTCTCACTATGATGGGGACATAAAAGAGGCCCATTGAAATCAATGGAAAGACTTCAGTTGACTCTAATGTGATTTGGGTCAGGCCGAAAGATTGGATTCTAAGGATAGGATTAGGATTCACACCTGTGCAATGGGGCCAGCAAAAACAGACACAGCACTCAAATCCCACTTAGCTCTGTTGTGGATTTAACATGCCAGGGCACAGGCCTTTAGCTGGGTGGTGGCCAAATGGAATGTATTACCAGTACATTTAAGTATAGAGGAATAAGTTCAAAGGCTAAGAAATGAAGATTCCACTACATAAAGTGCTTTTCTGGCCTTGCTCAGAACATCAGATGCAGGGCTCGGCTGGTAAAGAACCATCAGGCACTGGAGAAAGTCCGGAGCACACAGAAGAATGCTTAGGGTGAGACAGCGAGGTTGTATGTATTTTGGGACATATGCTGCCAATGGTTTTTAAGCATAATTTCCAATTTATATCAATGGGGAGTTATTCTTAAAAACTGATGGCACAATATGTACCCATTTACTTCAGTGCATGGCAAGTAAAGTTGAGGGTCAAGTAGTTTAGACCCAAATTTAAGGATTTGCTAAAAGTTTTTATAAAATCTACAGTAAGTTTTCATGAGTCTCCGCTTCCTCGTAAATGTTAATGGGAACAGTAGAGCTATTTGAAACATTTGACCAACGTTTTTTCTCATCAGAAAATGTGATATAGTTGAAGTTGAAATTTTCTACAGGAAAATGTTGATGATGTTTTTAATCTAAATGAAAATTTTTGTTTCAGATCAATATTGACAGTCATTTTAAGTCAAAATAACAATTCAAAATGAAAGACATAGTGGAGGAGGTAATATCTTTTATTGGACCAACTTCTGTTGGCGAGAGAGACAAGCTTTCGAGCTACACAGAGCTCTTCTCCAGGTCTGGGAAAGTACTCAGAGGGCATGTCAACACTGCAGTTAGACACCTCTGGCTGGCCTGGGTCAGCTGACTCAAGCTCACGGAGTTCGGACTGCTGAGCTGTTTAACTGCAGCAGTAGACTTTCAGGTTCAGGCAGAGGTCCGGGCTCTAGGCCCCTGCAAGGTGGGAGCTTCCCAGAGCTCAGACTGCAGCCTCAGCTTGGAAGGCTACATTGCAACGAACAGCCCTGCAGCCCAAGTCAGCGGGCACGGACCAGCCTCTGTTTTTTATTTGCAGTGTAGACATACCCAGAGTGTCACAGCTAAAAACAAGGTGGAACAGATTGTTAAGCATAAGGAGTTAACTTAACACATGTTGCAAGAGACCATTCAAGGGAAAAGTGGGCAGTTAATAACTTTACAATTGTAGTAGGACAATATCCTGGGACCAACAACGGTTTAAATTCAAAATGAATTCTTTTGTTTAATTGACATTTTGAAATGAAATATTTTGTTTTGAAATGTCAAAACATTTAGTTTGATTAATAAGGTCCACTATTTTAGACATTTCTAAATAGATTTTTTTCAGAACTTTTCATTCTATGCAAGTTTGATATTTCAAGTTTTTTGTCCCAGTTCAGGATGAAAACAAGTATCAACAATTCAGAATTTCCTGTAAGACAGAAATGCCCTTTTCCAGCAAGCTTTGAAGAAATAGTTATTTCCATATAAACATTTCCCCCACAGTATCTGAAACATCTAGTAACACTCGATAAACACACACAAATTATTTGCAAACAATCAAAATCATCTGATGAATCGGTGCAAATAATCAAGTTTTCAAAATGACTGCAGAAGGTGCAGCCAGTGTAAATATATGAGCAATAATTTATCCAGGATGACTTTGCTTTCCATTGCACCTTCTTGCAAACAAAATTTGCTCACCTGTTTATGAATGGGAATTAATGTGTTTGTGAATATTAGCAAAGTTAACTGGCAAGTTTCATCCTCAAGGATAAATTTAAATACTCGTGGCGGGATTTGCCCGATATTAGTTGGGATCATGGGTCACAGGGGTATTTCCTAGAGCTGGTTGAAAAAAAGGAAGAGAACTGAGAGTTTTCCTCCTCCAATTTCAATCAAATTTCTATACAACTGGATGGAAAAAAAGAAATATTTGGGAAAACTTAGTAATATGCTTTCTACCCCCTCTTTTTTGCTGACATTTCAGTAATCTTTGGCATTTTCTGACCAGTTCTAGGGATTTATAATTTCTTTAATACAGCCACTGCTCATCTGGGCCCTAACAGTGCATGTTTCTTGTAACAGGTTAATAAGCCACATTTCAGCAAAGCACTTTAAGTAACTTTAAACATGTGATCACCACTTGTTGAACTTCAGCGTGACTACTCATGGGCTTCAATTTAAGCATGTGCTTAAGTGCTTCAGTGATTTTGAATCTTAATTTATTACAGTGAGAAAGTAACCAGTTAGATCAATCAGTTCATCTTTACCCTTTTTGTCCGCTTTCCAAATCCTGTTCTTTTCACTATTATTGTCCTCTAAGAGTTTTACTAGTGGTTAGAGAATGGGGGTAGCCAACTGTTAACATCTGTTAATAAAAAACAAAAAAATCAGGTGGCAGATTTTCATAGTTTTATATACAGTCAAACAAACTCTCAGAAGCCTGTTCCTTCCTATTTTAAATTTATGCTTACTAAAACCCCAACGTGAAGAGACAATTATATTCATTTATATGGAGCAGATACTGCCTGTTACATACTATATATATACAAAACCTAAGCTTAAAAAACGTTATCAAGGTTACACAGCCAAGAACTCAAACATTAGGCAATATTCATTCTGGCATTTCCCATGTAACCTTAATTTGGAAAAAATCATACATAATCATGTAATTAAAGACTGCCTCATATTGCACATGCACAAGGGGGCTGAATTAAGGTTGCATACACAACTTTAATTCTGGCATTTGCTAGCTTTTCAGCGTTTGACTGCTCAACCTTTAACATAGACTTGTGTGTGAGAGATCTTCTACGTTTTTAAAAAAGCGAACTTAAAAGACAGAATGTGGCATCATATTGACACGCACGTGCATCATCAGCAAGGTTGAGACCTTTCAATCCACCACACAGACCTCTGTCACATGAGCTAACAAAGTAATTGGTAGCAGTAGTAGGTTGTCATCCTTTATGTGGACCATCACTGGCAGAGGATAGGACATTTTGCCCATGGGTTTCACAGATATTTGCTGACAGCAGATGAATGGTGAGACTCAGGGCAGATCTACACCACCGTTTAAGTTGATCTAACTTACATTGCTCAGGGTGTGAAAAAGCCCCCTCCTCGAATGACGCAAGTTCTGTGCTGTCTATACTGACGCTGTGTCAGTGGGAGACGCTCTCCTGCTGACATAGCTTCTGCTTCTCACCAAGGTGGAGTAATTATGCCGATGGGAGAGCCCTGTCATATCGGCATAGTGCGTCTTCACCAGACATGCTACTCACTCTGACCCCACTGCAGATCTGGCTCTTGTCCCATCCACTTTCAAATCAGGCAGCTCCTTCCTCTGCGCTGCATGGGCCCAGCAGAGGGGTCATTAAGAGCAGAGGAGAGCCAGTCTCCCTGTTCTCTGTTCAGGTGCCTGACCCTGGACCCAGCAAGGCCCTCAGCAGCCTAGAACTGCAATTGCAGCCCTCTGCTGGAGCTTGCCCAGTGCAGATGGAATCTTGGGGGAATTTACCTACTAAAAATCTAATAAGTCTATTGAACATGTGAAAACTATATTTTTCCCCTCCCCCAGGCTTGTAACTCGGCCAAATTTGGGCAGACATTCACAGTGACAGCAAAAGGCCTGGCCCTGACACAAATGTCGCCTTCTACCAAACGTCAGGTCTCTGCTCCAAAGTACAGGGATGCTAGAGCTTTTCAAAGAAAAAGTCACCAGAAGATTATAGCACGGGTGAAACAATGTATTTTTCCTTAGCTTCATTTTTGGCAACAGCAGAAGCATTTTGGCTGAAATTATTCAAAACAATTCAGCCTGAGGTAGACACCTGGCATGGAAAACTTCAGCCCAAATGGTTAAAGTTTGAAAAAGTTATAAGCAACTGAAAACAGGGTCTTATAACACTGGTCTACAATTTTTGAGAAGTCGTCTGCTTCAGAGATAAAAATGTGATAATTTATTATGTATTTTGATGTGCTGAATTCAAATATGACAATTAAAACAACTGATTGGCTACTGTTTAAGATATTTAAGTTTTTACATTTTATGTCTATGTATATTGTGTAGATAGTAGAGTTTTAATCATAAATTGTAAATCTAGGTCTTTTCATGTGTTTATGGTTGCTTTACATGATAATATTTCACCTGTCCTGTTTATGTAACACTTTAAAAATCAGCAAAAGGGTTATATAAATAAAATTTATTATGAAACAAAAGGCAAAAAACTATTATGTACATAGTTTAGTCCTAGTCAGTGTCTACTCGGTGCTTCTTGGCTTGTCTCTTGTATTCATTAAATGGAGCATCTCTTGTCACTGTCCAGCAATAGTCTGCAAGCATTGATGGGCTCCATTTGCCCTGATAGCCTACCAGGAGATTCCACTGCTGTAGTCTGGAGCCCAACAGCTCTGCCTTACTCTTGGGTAGTTCCAAATCCCTGGCAAGGTCATTCAGTTCACCTTGTGTTATGAGGTGTGGTTCAGAGCAGGAGGATGGGAGAAAATGTGGGTCCTGTGACATTGATGGTTCAGGACCAGAGTTTCATCCTCTTCCTCTTCCTCGTCTGACTCAAGTGAGAATGATTCTGGTGCATCAGGAACCAGCAGTCCTTCTCCGTGGGGTACTGGGCGGATAGCTGATGGAATGTTTGGATAATGCACAGTCCACTTTTTCTTCTTTGACACACCTTTCCCAACTGGAGGCACCATGCAGAAGTAACAATTGCTGGTATGATCTGTTGGCTCTCTCCAAATCATTGGCACTGCAAAAGCATTGATTTCCTTTTCCTGTTCAACCACTGGTGAAGATTTGTTGCACAAGTGTTGCAGCATATGTGTGGGGCCCACCTCTTGTCCTGATCTCCAATTTTGCAACCAAAATAAAGGTGATAGGCTTTCTTAACCATAGTGGTTATACTGCGCTTTTGTGATGCAAAAGTCACTTCACCACAAACATAGCAGAAGTTATCTGCACTGTTCACACAAGTACAAGGCATCTCTGCTCACTTTGGCTAAACAGATATGTGTCCCTTTGCAAAATCAAACACTGACAAATAAGAGAGCACGACACTGTATGATTTCTAGAGCTGATATACGGCAATGTGTTCAGCAGAGTGACGTAAGCTTCGTTATGATTGCATCATCCATGACTTCTAGGAATAACATGATGCAATTCATATCATGTATGATGCAATACCAGCTTCAGATTGCATCATTCGTTGTTTTGCCTAAAAAGCAAGTACTGTCCAAACCCAGTCATAGATTTATTCATAGATCCAGTCAAAGATGTATTTTAGTCATTTCTGGTTTAAATTGAGATCCCTTCCCTTTATAACTCACTTATCCTCCGCCATTCCCAAGTCAAGGGTCGTATATACTGATCCAATAGCATATCTTGAAAACTAGAGCCAATCAACAATTTTAAGCATCATTTTCGTTCTCAGTGACCCAGAATTAGTAAAGTTGGACTACATTTATTTCAGAAGCATTTTGGCTGTAGAGCAGTGTAATGGGAAGCGTCAAGCAAACTTAATAGGTGGTGCTATCAGCCCTGCCTATAATAAATGAGTAAACTGCCCCTATTCTCTTTTTCATGGTGACAAGTCCTATGAGGGCCGGAGGATGGGGGAGTGTCCGTTAGGATTGCCTCTAATTTGCTATTTCACTAAGCCCACAAATGGAATGTAGGCAGACAGGCTGTTTCCAAGAGCTAGCAGCGACATCTTAAGGTCAAACACTGGAAAGTCAGGGATCTAGACAATGAATTCGCTGTTTTGTTTTTTCTCTTTTCTGGGAAAAAAAAAAGTGTTTGCTCTCATCTCTCAGAGAACAACCTGAAAAATTCCCAGGCCACACCAAGATGTTCTCCTAGCAAATGGGGGTAAATGAAGTGCAAGAACTGGGAAGTTTAGACATTTACAAGAGAGAGAAGAACTATCTGCACTAGTGTTCTGCCTTGGGAGAGGGGCTGGCCTACCTGGATTGGGATCTAAATTATGAGAGAAGTCAAGAAAATATGATGACTTTAAAATGTTTCAGTGGCAGGGCTATGTCTTAACACAGACAAATTGCTCTTGGGCTTCATATAAAATCATTTCCCCCCACCAACTGAGCCTAGAATTAGAAAAAACATCAAGCAAAACCAAAACCCTGTAGATTGTGAGTTTGCTTTTGACCTGTGCAAAGGATTGAAAATCAGGGGGAAGCATGCAATTGACTTCCCAGCTCTAGGCTGGGTTTCAAATCTTGGATTCCATTCCCAGTTCTGCCACTGACTCTCTGGGAAATCCTGGGCAGGTCACGACTCCCTCAGTTTCCTCCACCTGTAAAATGGGGGTGGTAATGCTGATCTATTCCATAGGGCTGTAGTGGGTCTTAAGTAATTGCCTCAAAAGTTTAATGAGATCCTTGCAAGAAATTTGCCTTGCAAACTGAAGTATTGTCTTAGTTCTGGGCTTAACATTTTGTCTTCTCTTCTGTCCTTTTCTCTCCTTCTCAAAGGAGATCTGCCAACTTCTCCTGCCCCCTGAACACTTCAAATGTAACCCACACCTGCTCCATGTGGTGCTCTGTCTCTGGAAGGCCAAAAGTGTTTACAGTGCTCATAATTGCCGTGGTGATCTGAGCGGGCTCCATCTTCCCAGTGCTATGGCGTCTGTGCTGAAAAAAGGCGTGAAACAATTGTCTGCCATTGCTCTGATGGAGGGAGGGGCAACTGACAACATGGCTTACAGGGAATTAAAATCAACAAAGGGGTGGCTTTGCATAAGGAGAAACACAAACAACTGTCACACAGAATGGCCCCCTTAAAGATTGAACTCAAAACCCTGGGTTTAGCAAGCCATTGATTTCATGGAGGGAGGAGCAAATGAATGCAAAACAAATCTGGTCTGTTTCTTGTTTTGATCCACTCCATCTGTCTTACACATTTTAGGCTGGCAGCAGACGGTGCAGTCAACTACTAGCCATTGTCGTCTCCTGGCTGCTCACCAGAAGACAGTGCAATACGACTGCTGGCAGGATTGAGTCTCCAGGAGACGAAACTTAAAAAAGAAATGACCTGGCTGAGTCACTCCCATGTCTGCCCAGGTGCCCCTGACCAACCTCACCTAGGTTGGCTAAAGGAGCACCCAGGAGTACGATGACAATGGCTACCAATCGTAATGCACCATCTGCTGCCAAAAGGCAATGAGCTGCTGCTGTGTAGCAATGCAGGGTCACGTCTGCCAGCACCCAAGAGACGTATGGTGACGGTGAGCTGAGCGGGCTCCATGCTTGCCGTGGTACGGCATCTGCACAGGTAACCCAGGAAAAAAGGTGTGAAACAATTGTCTGCCGTTGCTTTCATGGAGGGAGGGAGAGGGGCAGGGCTGGTGCAAGGATGTTTCGCGCCCTAGGCGAAACTTCCACCTTATGCCCTTCCCCGTCCCCCCGAGTCCCTACCCTGAGCCCCCCCATGGCAGCTCCCCCTCTCTGCCCTGAGGCATCCCCCGGCCCCAACTCACCCCTGCTCTGCCTCCACCCCGAGCACGCCGTCGCTGCTTCGCTTCTCCCGCCTCCCAGGCTTGCGGCGCCTAAGCTGATTGGCACCGCAAGCCTGGGAGGCGGGAGAAGCGAAGCAGTGACGGTGTGCTCGGGGAGGAGGCGGGGCAGGGGTGAGCTGGGGCGGGGAGTTCCCCTGCATGCCGCCCCCTCCTTACTTGCTGCAGTTGGTCTTCCCCGTGCTCCCCTGCCCCAGCTCCCTCCGCCTAAATGCCAGCGGCGACTGGGGTGGCCGAAGATCCAGCCACCACGGTTGCTGCCGAAGAAAATGGCGCCCCCCAAATCCTAGCACCCTAGGCGACCACCTAGGTCGCTTAAATGGTTGCACTGACCCTGGAGAGGGAGGGCTGACAACATGTACTCAGAACCACCCGCGACACTGTTTTTGCCCCATAAGGCATTGGGATCTCAACCCAGAATTCCAAGGGGTGGCGGAGACTGCGGGAACTGTGGGATAGCTACCCACAGCTACCCACAGTGCAACACTCCGGAACTCGACGCTAGCCTCGGTACTGTGGACACAGTCCATCGACTTAATGCACTTAGAGCATTTTGTGTGGGGACACGCACGATTGACTGTATAAAAACGATTTCTAAAAAACGACTTCTGTAAATTCGACCTAATTTCGTAGTGTAGACATACCCCCATTCTTGTCTTTAAAGCCCTTTGGGATGATTTATGATCAAAAATGCCAAATCAATGTACAGTATTATTAATTTATAAATAGATGATGTGTGCAGGGGCTCCGGTCCTGGGATGATGAGGGCAGTCAGATACAGGGCAACACAGTCAGGTGCTTTGATCTGGGCTCTGTTTCCAACTCTGCCACCCTGACTAGCTGTACAACCTCAGGCCAACCACTTTGTCTGTGTGCACCCCCACTCTCCTGTGTGTCCAATAGTGACATCCCCTTGTAAATCACTGCGGTCTTCGTGGAAAGTACTAGCTCCATGAGTGCCAGCTATAGTTTCATCCATGTCAAACACGACTGTACTAGATCACCTCAGACTGCTCAGAGTAGCGTCACCTGGGACACTCGTGGAACCTCATATCCATGGCAGACTGAGATGGCATAGATGAAAGGCAATTCCACTGAGTAGATACAGCCAGAGCTTGGCTCTGGGGGCTGGCCTCTGCCACACTTACTCACTGAGGAGTATCTTCCACTTACCCTGCTATAGCCCCACTGATTCCAATGAGGCTACTATGTCTTGTGAATGAAGATAGCAGAACTGGACCCACAAGAAAGAAAAAAGCTCCTGGGGGTGTGAGCAAGCAGCTGTCTTGGTTCTGCACCATCTATTTCATGCACTGTCTAGTGAAGAATTCACGGGGACGTCCCCAGATGCACATGCCATCGAGAGCTGCCTGCCTACTCCAAAAATCAAGATGCAAAATCTGTCACTCAGGGACATTATGCGGGGGTATCAGATACTCTCTGGGGGGCAAGGAATCCATAAAGCTATGAGCCCCTATGCTCATCCACATGAAGAGCTTTCAACTGTGACATAGTATGGAGAGTACCCATCATTTAACAGATGATCCAAGCCTAATGTGTTACTAATACCTTATTGATATTCATTTTGTCCTGCCAGTGGAGAAGCCCATGTGAAAGGAGAGCCCAGGGGAGTGGGAGCTGCTTATACAAAGAGGGCAAGGGGCTGGCAGGGTGCGGTGTAGTTGCACCGGGGCAGGTTCTCCACGAGGTGAGGGCATTCCCAACGGTGGCATTTGGATGGAAACACGTCACTGGCGAGCTGGCAAGAGGCATGCCACAAGGGTCTGTAAACGTAACTGCATCGAAGGGGCATGCGTCAGGACTGCTGGGGAGACTGCGATTCATGCCTGCAGCAGGAGAAGAGGGGGCACAACAGGCTTTAATGCTGGTGCCTCTTTGGCCTGTGTGTGGGGCCTTGCAGGGTTGTTTCCTTCCCCCACTGCCCAAGGCTGGGGAGGGGCATCACCATGGCCTTAATAGAACTCATGGTCAGGAAGTTTGTCCTGCTATTCAGTCTCTAGTCTCCTCTTGCAGGCCTGCAGGCACATTGTCCTTAGTGCCCTGCCAGCCAGCCAGACCTGCTTAGTTCAGAACATCTGTCCCCTGGGGGAGTGGGGGTAGGGGCTGGTTTATCAACTTCTCTACAGAGCTTCACTCACTGCTTACTTGCTCCAGTTCCTGCCCTCTCTAGGTCCATACCAAAGCCCTGATAAGTGTACTTGCCCCTGTTCCTCCAGGAGTCAACTCCAGCCTTCCTCCCTGGGGCTGGGTTATAATTCAGACCAGCTACAGGGCCTTAGCCAACTTCTCCTTCAGCAGGTCCCTTTCCCCAATTAGTCCTCAGACTCAGAGTGTTCAGCAGGAAGTCATCTCCTGTGGGTGTTTTTGATGCTCTGAGGCAGGAAGCAGCGTATATGCCCGCCCCCTTCTCCCAGCTTAGTGCTCTGCAAGGCTCCTAGCCCCAGGACCTTAAAGAAACAGGACCTGACTTTCTCCACAAGCTACTTATTCCCAGGACTGCTTCCTCTCCACCAATACCTCTTATTTCCTAGGTCTTTGATACATCAAAACCTCCCAGAATCTTAAAGGGCCATGCCATGTTACTGGGATAGGCTGACCTCTAGGCACACTACCCCATCACAGGGAGGCAGTGTTACCTAGTGGTTAGTGCCCTGTCCTGGGACTCAGCACACCTGGGTTTGAGTCCTGGCTTTGCCACTGGGATGCTGGATGATGACAGGAAAGTCATTTCACCCTCTGTGACTCAGTTTCCCCATCTGTGAAAGGGGATAACAATACTGACCTTCTTTGTAAAGTGCTTTGAGATCTATTGATGAAGTGTGCTGTGTAGGAGGTAGATACTATTTTGCAATTTACCTCTCAGTTTCATCTGGTGGCTGCTGCTTGTGTCCCTGGCTACCACCTTAGATAATTCTCCTTCATTTTTGGTGTCCATGCCTTCAGCTATTTGGAGACTTAACATGTCACCTCTTGGCTGTCACTTCACTAAATGAGCCACATTGCCTTTCCTTATAAATCACTCCTCCTGGCTGCCTGCTCAATTGTGTTCTTCTTTCCTGAACTCCTTCCCATCTGTCACAGATCTGGCAATGCAGTATCTAGGTCTGAGCATAGTCAGAAAAAACTGTGTGCAGCTGTAGGCACTTCTGTCCCAGAGGGACTTCACAGAAAGGCAAGCAGACTGATTTACGGGCTGGAAGCTTTGGCTTCTGAGAAACTAATGATAAGAAGGAGATGTGTTTACCTTTGGCAAACAAAGAGTAAGGTAGACACTGATAATCATCAGCAAGTACTTGATAGGTGTAAGTGCCTAGTAAGCAAGAGAGGAATAGTTCAGTATATTCTAAGGAGGTGTATCTGGCAATAATGGGATAGTAGTGAGTGTAGGGAAGAGAAGGTTCATTATCAGGAAATAGCTTCCATGTAAAGAAGGTGGTGGTGGTCCCAGCATTTGAGTCAGCTGAGACTAGATTAGACAAAGCCATGAAGAACAAGATCTCTCTCTTTCCTGTGTTCATGACTGTACTGTCTGAACAATACACCTACTTTGGTTTTCAAGAGAAGTTAGGTGTCTGAATAGGGCTTCTCCTTCACTAATTATGGACCTATGCAAAATGCTCAATTAATAATGATGGGGCTTTCCTCAATCAGTATTGACTCTATTGCTGAGGACACCAGGTTTGGATCAGGACTCAAATGAAGTTTAGGCTGGTTCAGAATTTGGGATTGTGGTTGATTCAGTTCCAGGTTGAGGTTTGAGATTATTGCAAGATCATGAGCTGTTCTAAGAAAATTCTGCTAACTTGGATGTTGGAAATTTTGCAAGATCAGGTGTCTCCTTTGGCTTTGGATCCAAACTCAAATCAGACCCACAGAGGTTCAGATCCAGGAACTTAATTTTGGTGGAAGGTTAGATTTGAAGGCATTTATATTTCAGCTCTGTATTTTGACCCAATCTTAACAATGAACTTTGTTCTACAACCTTACTGTTAGGCTCCTTTCTTTCTGGTGTGCATGCAAAATGAGGTTTGGTGTGTATATGCAATGTTAAGCTGTCACATTGCATTGCATCTCTTAGTCTGCAGCTTTTTTGTATTAGATCATCACACTCTGACTAGTCACATACCTGCTGAAAACCCCTCCAGAGAATTTAGCAGATCTCTATGTGACAGCAATCAGTTCTGACCTTGCAGACATCCTGTCCTTAGGTGTTTGTATTTTTTTGGACTTGCAAGGAATGGTGGGAGAACAGCAAAAGTGTTGGGCTGATTAGGTCCTGAGCAGTCCAGTGTTCGTACTCCAAGGACAGTTATTCTGTCGCTTCATTGGGGCGGCACTGGGCTAGTTGAGGCAGAATTGACTCGAGGCTTAGTTTCCTTCAACCAGGATGGAGTTTTGTCCTTCTTTCTCTATGCTTCAGTGTCTTCCACCCTAGCCCTCTTCCTCCTTTCCCCTTCAATGCTAGAGCTGCTCAGATAATGGAAACAAAAGTTTATGAAACATATTGAAGTTATTTGTGTTTCACAGGGCTTGAAATGACCCCAATTTGGGAATTTCATGAATTTTTGTGTGGGTTTTTAAAAAAAGCCCACACAATTGTTGATTTGGAAGGGTTATCAGAAAGCAAAACATGACTTTTTGTACACGACAAATGGCACTAACCGTTTAACTTATGAAAAATGCCACCAAAAAGTTTCAATAATAGCCACACATTTTGCAAAAAAAATTGGTTTAGAAAAAAAAGCCAGTTTTTAATTAAAGTGTAACTTTGTCCTTCTATTCACCTCCATTCTCCCACCAGATAAACCCTGTCCCACCTCCTGTCCACGATGCCTGATAAGCTTCCATAGAGATCTGACTCCTCTCCATCACTCAACACTATTCCTCTAGCCCTCTTTTCTCTCTCTAATTCCTCTGCAGAGGCTCCTTTACCTTTATCTCTCAACGGGAGGGGGGTCTAAAGGTCAAGGAAGAGACAGTCTCTCACTATCAACTCAAGTTCAAGGTCTCGGTCCTTATCTTCAAGGCCTACCAGGTCTCTAAAAGCCTATAGCCCTGGCATAAGTTCATGGTTGATAATGCTGCTCCTCAGGCATACTGGAACTTTCTACCACAAGAGTAAAGCTCGCCTGGGCAGGAGACAGAGCCTTCTCAGGGGCCAGTCCCAGACTGCGGAATGGGCTGTCCCAGGAATGAAGGACCATCCCAGATCTCCCCACCTTCTTCAACAAGTGCCTGGTGTACATCTTCCACATGCCTTTTCTCACATAAACCCAGAGCCACACAGACATTTAAAATACCCTCTCCCCACAAACCAAAACCCTACCCCAATAAGCCACCCCACTGCACACACAATTCTCCCTGCAGGGAGAGGTTGAGAGGGAACAAACCACATGGGACAGATGTTAGACACGTTGCTTAATGCACTACTAGGAGGAGGTCCGGCCCAGATCCACAAAGGTATGTAGGCACCCAAGTCCCAATTTAGGCATCACTGCAATGCACAAAGCTCCCACCTAACTCTATAGGCGCCTAAACTCACTCTGTGCTTGCATTTTCAGGATAAGAGTTTCCTGGGTGCCTAAATGCGTGCCACTGGGCTGCATGCTGCTGGCTCCCTGTAGGCGCCCAGATGCCCATCTCCTGCCTAAGCCCCAGAGCAATCCATGAAACAGGAGAAGATAGGTGGAGGAACATCTATCTTCTCTGCAGGTCGGATCCAGTGGGTATGCTCAGGGGCCACCCACAGAATCATGCCCTACAAATCAGTTAGGCGGAAGGGCACCTATCTTCCCCAGATTCATGGATCTACCCACCGTTGTGGATCTGGGCTTCAGATACCATGGCGATGAGGGCAGGATAAGAACCTTTATACTACAGAAACTAGAAGGTTGCCCTGCTGTGACTATCTCAGAGTATGGTGTTATGCTGAGACAAAACACTAGGTGGTGCATTTAATCAATTATTCAACTTAAGAGTTTCACTTGCTGGATGCTTTCACCACCAGCAGGCAGTACAAGACTTACCACAACAAGCCTATTTCCTATATACAGACAGTACCCTTCCCAAATTTCACATAATCATCTTTTCTGTACAGTGTATGAATACAGCCATAGCTGTCACTCACAAGCTTTGGCATCCACTCCTGCAGGATATGGGGATTTTGTCTGCCACTGATCTTTGAATATTTCAGTCACTGAGCAACAAGCAAACAAGGCTGACGTGTTGCACTGGATAGATGCTAGAGGTGAGATAGTGTGAAAATGGGCTAATGAGATACTAGCTGAGATTCCCAATCAATCCCCATTCCCTGATGATCCCTCACATAGAGAGAGTGCAGTGTTACTTCCTGGCATGACTGTCATCTGTAACAGAAGAGCACTACAGCAACCTTCCCTATAGCTGTGTGTGTGTGACAATGCAGTCCCTTTAACAAGGACCCAGATCTTCCCTTCTCCTCCATGGCCAGAGATGTTTGGGAGAAAGCAAGCAGGTTCTGCTGGGCAGTGGGCACAGAAATAAGGATCGTGCGCTCTGTGACATAGTTCCCTTCCCTGACCCAAAACCTCTGGAAACCCTCTGTGGTTGGTTGGGATCTGTTGGAGGGGAGGTGATGGGCTGGGCCTGTGGCAGAAGTTGGATCACACACACACACACACACACACAGAGTGGAGCTGTCAGTACTAGCATCCCCACTTTCCCTATGCAGTTTGGAAAGGCCCTTTTTGGGGGTACCCTGAGGGCATTACTCAGGGTGCCCCAGTAGCATGGCTGCTGGTGGAGGGTCAAAGAGGATGCTGGGCAGCACTGCTAAGGCTTTGAGCCTTCATGTGACTGACTTGTGCCTCTGTGGAGCACTCCAGATATGCACAGGTCTTGGGGCAGCTATCACCAGAGGCACTGTTACACATAGCCTCACATGCTCTCTTTCTTAGCATGTGAGCAAGTTTTCAGTCTTTGGCAGACAGGCTTGCAGGTTGTTGGTTTTGTGATGCAGTCCTTGAAGAAAAGTTAAGCAAAGAGAAGTGGCAGATAGCAGACAGTTTACACTTTGCTCTAGCTACCATATTTGGAGGCAATTCTCAGGACAGAGAAGCTTCCTGGGAACTAGGCATTGGTGCATGGGCTGAGATTTCCAGAAGTGGGGATTATCTGGGTGCAGTTTGCAACCACCTCTGTTCCAGGACCTGTGTGTGTGTGTGTGTAAGTAAAGCAAGTTACACTTCAAATAGACCCAGGTTCAGTGGTTCTTCCTTATAAGATAGGGGTCCTTGTCTCCAGGGCCTCCTGCATCTCGCCAGGTCTTCAGTAGCTCAGCCCTCCAGCCAAGCCACACAAAGTTCAGTTCCCTTCCAGGATAAGGAAAGATCAAACTGAAAGTCCAAGCTAAACATCCAGCTAGTAGTTCTCCCCCACACCCCACCCAGGTTCCATTGAGGTGCTGTTACTGACCCTATGTCAGGGCCTTTCCCACAGGAGCCTGACCTGCTCCTGCAGAGCTCTCCCTCTATGCTTCTTGTCCTAGCAGGGCTTCCCTCACTGACACTCTCCCGCTGGGGATCCCCCTGCTCCTTGCAGGCCCTCACCCAGGTCTTCCTGCACAGGATCCAAACCGATACTCTGTGGGTCCTCTTGCCTGCCTGTTTAGGCCTGTCAGAGCACCCACTTACGTGCACCAGTGCAACCTGTGAGTCCTCCTGTCTTCTCTACAAGCCCCTCCCCCAGCTGGTTGCTCTCTCAGCTTGTATTGTCTCATCCTGCCCTTTCACACCTGGGCTCACTAATTATCATTTAGTTGCCACATTACCATCAGCTGGGGGTGGAACTGGGGTAGCTGCTAGGCTATGGGTGTCATAGTATAATTCCCAAATCTGGACCTTAGCATCCAGGATATGGGTACTAGCATAAAGTCCTCTAAGCTTAATTACCAGCTTACATTCTGTAGCGCTGCCACCAATCAGGAATTCCAGGGCCTGATACCCTCTGGTCCCCCCAAACCCTTCCCTGGGGACCCCCAAGTCCAGATTCCTTGAGTCTCACAACAAAGGGGAATGAACCATTTCCCTTCCCCCTCCTTTTCTTCCTCCCAGCTCTTTCTTGCCCTGGGTACACTAGGAGACCACCGTGATTCAATTCCTTGAATCACCCCTTCTCCCTCCCTCCTTCCCCGGAGAGAGATACAGAGATAAACGCAGAGACCAGGTTTTTCTTCCCTCCTCCCTTTCCTTTCTCCCAGCAATTCCCTGGTGAATGCAGACTCCCTTCCCTGGAGTCTTACAAAAGATAACCCAAAAAAAATCAATTAGATTCTAAAGAAAAATTGGAAAACTTTAATAAAGAAGGAAAAACATAAAAATTGTCTCTGTAATCAAGATGGTAAATATACAGGGTTTTTATAGCTATTAGACAATAGAAAGAAGCTTTCTCCAGCAGAAACACAATTTAAGCTACTTCCAGCAAGTACACATCTGCAAATAAGAAAAACAAGTTAAAAGACTATAACTGCCTTTTTACTTACTAACTATTCTGAATAGATAAGAGACTGTAGCAGGGAGATTGGCAGAAACCTGGTTGCACCTCTAGTCCCATCCAGGACCCAGAGAGAACAACGCCCAAACCCACAAACAAAGGCTTCCCTCCACCTAGATTTGAAAGTATCTTGTTTCCTGATTGGTCCTCTGGTCATGTGTTTGGGTCCCTGTTTGTTAACCCTTTACAGATAAAAGAGACATTAACCCTTAACTATCTGTTTATGACAATGGGCCAAGCTGAGCATCTCTTGCCTTAAAGGACTAGTCAGCCTGTTTCAGAGTAGCAGCCGTGTTAGTCTGTATCCGCAAAAAGAACAGGAATACTTGTGTCACCTTAGAGACTAACAAATTTATTTCAGCATGAGCTTTCGTGAGCTACAGCTCACTTCTTCGGATGCATCCGTACAAGTACTCCTGTTCTTTTTAGTCAGTCTGTGACATTCCTCCACTGCGGAGCCGGCCTGCCCTGGAATGCCACCACTCCTCAGTAGGGGGTTACTCTGCTATCTGCGATGCAAGGGAAACAACATTGTGTTAGTCAGGCCAGTTCACTGGTCTGGCCAGTCACAGGGAGGGGAACTATTTTCTAGGAACTTAGGTAGGTAGATAGAATAATACCAGGAAGACAACTCCATTCCCAGTTTTTGGCATTTACCTGCTTTGCTAAGGGAGTAGTATAGGGTGACCAGATGTCCCAATTTTATAGGGACAGTCCTGATTTTTGGCCTTTTTCTTATATAGGCTTCTATAGCCCCCCAGCCCCCCAATCTTGATTTTTCACACTTGCCGTCTGGTCACCCTAGAGTAGTAACCTTCCTAGACAAAGGATCTGGGCCATGGCCCATAATTTATTCGTATAGATTTTTTTTTTAGTAATTTAGGCCAACATCTTTATGCTCTGTTGTTTTCTTTTGAAGTGCTTTATAAAAACGAATGGGAACAGAATGTTTTCATTAAGTAAATCCTGTCTTCCCACACATTTAAATGAAAACAGTGTTTAAAGAAATTCTATAGCTATATAGTATCCCAGTGGTGGTGTTGTAGCAGCACTGGGCATGGGATAGTACTTGAGAGCCAGGAAGTGAAACTGATCAACTGAAAGCACAACTACCCAGTCTAGTTCTACCACCAGCTGTCAGGAGCATAATGCAGCCAGAGGTAGGGTGACCAGACAGCAAGTGTGAAAAATCAGGATGGGGGTGGGGGGGTAATATATAAGGCGCCTGTATAAGACAAAGCCCAGAGTATCAGAACTGTCCCTATAAAATCAGAACACCTGGTCACCCTAGCCAGAGGCAGCATGCACCACTATGAGTTGTCTCTGGCGCTGGGGGTCAGGAGACTTAGGATCTGGTCCCATCTTGCCACTGACCTGCCCTATGACCTTGGACACTTGATATTTTACCGCCTTGTCCCTTGTTTCCTCTCCCGTCTTCTGTCTGTCTTAGCATCTTGTCTGTTTAGACCATGATCTTGCAAATACTTACTCACAGTGCATTACATTAAGCATGTATTGGAATCTTTACAGGACAGGGACGCAGACCTTGCCTATATCAGAAAACTGTTCTGATTTGACTAAATCGAGGTAGAACCAGAATTGGGTCAGTGCCACTCTCCAACACATTGAGTGCTTTACATCCCATTAGCTTAAGCTCTAAGTCACATTGTAACAAAACAATCCCATTGGCACAAAGTGAGAAAGGTTAGATTGGCTCTTCTGTCCTTCCATCTTGGCATTTCTAAGGCCAAGAGCTCTTCAGGGCTTGTTACTGTTCTCTTTCAGTCTCTCTGCTTCATGAACCTGATCCAGTACTCACTGGAGTGAATGAGGATCTTTGCTCTGCCTTCAGTGGGAGCTTGATGGAGCCGTGTCTCCATAAACAACCCACAGGACACTGAAATGGCAAAGGGCCTGATCCTGCAACCTAACCATGTGTGGAATTCCCAGGTTTGGCCCCAAGGTGCTGGAGAGAGCGTATGAGTTCTGATTAATTTAATAGCATTACCCACTATTCACTGACAAATACCTTCATGCCAGCTGAACTGCCAGAACATACTGCCCCGGCTATATTGTTAGCAATGTCTGAGATCACCATGTCGGGACGCAGATAGCAGAGTCACGGTCTGTCTGGTCCTTCATAACTGTCACAAATGATATTGATATTAAAATGGGACAAAAATGACCCTTTTATCCAACCCTCATGGATTCTAGGTGTTCAGATTGAATGCAATTTGGATCCAAACCATCCTTAGTTTGGTTCTCCAAAACCCAAACCTGGATTGAGGAGGTTCTGTCAAACCAGAACCCACTGCTGCTTCTCTACCTCTAATTTATACTGTGCCTTTCACCCTAACTGAGTAGGATCTCAAATCACTTTATTTAGTAGCTAATCTAATGTCAGTTGAAATGCAACAACCTCAGGGGTGCAACACAGCAGCCATTTAACAGCACACAGCATCAAGGCTCAACAAAGCTGGCAAGGAAAGAAAAGGGGCATTTTAGGTAGTGGACTGTAATTTCCCCATCTGGAATCTGGCCAGGACACCAGGGCTCACACCCTACAAAAGTACAAACAAGACATAAAAGGCAGCATGCACAGTGGGAGAAGTCTTCAGTTGATGAAGAAAAGCCACAAGCATTTGGAAAAATCCCAGCATTTCCATTCTGGGGCTGAAGTGGACAATGACTGTGTCTTGAGAAAGTCCGGCAACCTGTGATCCTGTAATAGACAGGACTGAGATTAGAGTGGACTAGTTTGGCTTTCTTTTAATCAACTGGAGATTTTCCCTACTGAGCCCAAAGCTTCATGGTCCTGAGTATAAGTGGTCAGCATCGTGGGAGCTACTGGGCCAGGGGACCAGCTGACTGAGTGCCCTGGAAAAGTCTGATTTATTCACAAGATTAAGATTGATGCTTTAGTGCAGAATAGCTTGTCTCCTTCTGGGCTGGACATCAATAAAGCCACGAGCTCCTATGTGCCAGGAAAACTCCACCAATGCCAATGTGTTGGTCCCTGGTAGCTTTAAAGCTCTCATCCAGTTATAATTCAATTCCAATTCCTTACAGCCTTTTTGGTATAAATCATGATCAGATTTATCCCTCACCCTCTCAACTTCCTATCCCCAATGTAAGTGATTCCTTGCTTTGTTGCAGGTTGAGGATGGAACTGACATCTTTGCCTAAACTCCTCTGGACGAGTGACAACAAGCTCCTGCATCATCATTTCCCAGATGTGTTTGCAACTGTCCATACCACTCAAGACATCCCAGAGGAAGCCAGTTTTGGACCGTGTATGCTGCAGAACACCTTGTTAGACACTGTTGCTTTTATTGCCCTGAAATGCTCTGAGAGAAGAAATATCCATTATGTATTTAAGGTAGGAGAGCCTGGTATTTTATATTATATTGGAAAAGCTGTCCCCTCTCCCTGCTCGCCCCAGATTGCTCTTCTCGGCTGGTGGCATTGGCATGGGATATAGTTTTATCCCCAGGTTGGCATAGCTAATAGCTCCGCCAAGAGGGGAAACTGGCCCAGGGCGATGCTGACCTGGAGGCTGGATTCTGAGGGGATCCCAGCCATTCCCTTGGGGGAAAGAGCCCAAAGCATGAGTTCCGTCCTACGCCAAGACACCCTTGACCTGCCACTGAACTGATCCAGGATGTGGGGGAATGAGGGGCATGTCTTCACTTGGAGATGAACATCCAAGAGGGCTTGGCATGGGGCATACTGGCCCTTCAGGGCCATGGAGGGGTCTGTTATAACCTTATTCCCAGATTCTGGACCTTAGCGTCCAAAATATGGGGGTTAGCATGAAAACCTCCAAGCTTAGTTACCAGCTTGGACCTGGTACTGCTGCCACCACCCAAAAAATTAGAGTGTTTTGGGGCACTCTGGTCCCACTGAAAAACCTTCCCTGGGGACCCAAGACCCAAATCCCTTGAGTCTCACAACAAAGGGAAATAATCCTTTTTCCCTTCCCCCCTCCAGATGCTCCTGGAGAGATACCCAGACACAAGCTCTGTGAAACTACGCAGAGTGATTCCCCCTCTCCGTTCCCAATCCTGGAACAAAAGCACTTTCCTCTTCACCCAGAGGAAATGCCAAATCAGGCTAGCAATCCAACACACAGCTCTCCCCTTGATTTCTTCCTCCCACCAATTCCCTGGTGAGTACAGACTTAATTTCCCTGAAGTAAAGAAAAACTCCAACAGGTCTTAAAAGAAAACTTTATATAAAAAAGAAAGAAAAAATACAAATGTTCTCTCTGTATTAAGATGATACAACACAGGGTCAATTGCTTAAAAGAATATTGAATAAACAGCCTTATTCAAAAAGAATACAAATCAAAGCATTCCAGCACTTATATTCATGCAAATACCAAAGAAAAGAAACCATAGAACTTACTATCTGATCTCTTTGTCCTTACACTTAGAAACAGAAGACTAGAAAATAGAACTACTTCTCCAAAGCTCAGAGGAAAACAGGCAGACAGACAAAAGACCTCTTACACAAACTTCCCTCCACCCAAAGTTGAAAAAATCCGGTTTCCTGATTGGTTCTCTGGTCAGGTGTTTCAGGTGAAAGAGACATTAACCCTTAGCTATCTGTTTATGACACGCCCCCCAAATTGCAGACAGTGGGGAAGCTCACTGGCGGCAATTTCTTCTAGAACTTGAAAATAAACAGATTAATACAACACATGCACCTTTACATATACTACTAAGTATATAACTAACAGACTTTAGATTTTAAGAACACTTTTTAACTACTGGATTCTGGGAAACTTTCACGGGAGAGTGCATCAGCAACTTTGTTAGAAGCTCCTGTGATGTGTTGAATTTCAAAATCAAAATCTTGGAGAGCTAAACTCCAACGAAGAAGTTTCTTGTTGTTCCCCTTGGCAGTATGAAGCCACTTTAGTGCAGCATGGTCAGTTTGTAGTTGGAACCGCCGTCCCCAAACATATGGGCGTAGCTTTTCCAGGGCGTACACAATGGCATAGCATTCCTTTTCACTGACTGACCAGTGACTTTCCCTCTCAGACAGTTTCTTGCTGAGAAACACGACAGGATGGAAGTTGTGATCTGTTGCTTCCTGCATGAGCACTGCTCCTATACCACGCTCAGATGCATCTGTGGTTACTAGGAATGGTTTGTCAAAATCCGGGGCCCTGAGTACAGGGTCAGACATGAGCGTTGCCTTAAGCTGGGTAAAGGCTTTTTGACACTCATTAGTCCACTTAACGGCATTTGGCTGGGTCTTTTTGGTTAGGTCGGTCAATGGGGCAGCGATTTGGCTGTAGTGTGGTACAAATCGCCTGTAGTATCCGGCCAAGCCTAAGAAGGATTGGACCTGTTTTTTTGACCTTGGGACAGGCCACTTTTGGATAGCATCCACCTTGGCCTGTAGGGGGTTTATGGTTCCTCGACCCACCTGGTGCCCCAGGTAAGTCACTCTGTTTTGGCCTATTTGACACTTTTTGGCCTTAACAGTTAGTCCTGCCTGCCTGATGCGCTCAAAGACCTTTTCCAGGTGTAGTAGGTGTTCGGGCCAGGAGTCTGAAAAAATGGCCACATCATCGAGGTAGGCAACTGCGAATTCTCCCAGTCCAGCTAGTAGACCATCTACCAGCCTCTGGAAGGTGGCGGGTGCATTTCGAAGGCCGAAAGGAAGGACATTGAATTCATACACCCCCGCATGGGTGACGAATGCTGACCTCTCCTTGGCAGGTTCATCTAGCGGTACTTGCCAGTACCCCTTGGTTAAGTCTATTGTAGAGATGAACTGGGCACGTCCCAACTTTTCCAATAGCTCATCGGTACGTGGCATTGGATAGTTGTCCGGACGAGTTACAGCATTTAGCTTACGGTAGTCCACGCAAAAGCGTATTTCCCCATCTGGTTTGGGTACCAGAACCACTGGAGATGCCCATGCACTGGTAGATGGGCGGATTATACCCATCTGTAGCATGTTCTGGATCTCCCGTTCTATAGCAGCTTGGGCATGAGGAGACACCCGGTAGGGTGGGGTTCTGATTGGGTGAGCATTACCTGTATCAATGGAGTGGTATGCCCGTTCAGTCCGTCCTGGGGTGGCTGAGAACAATGGGGCGAAGCTAGTGCACAGCTCCTTGATTTGTTGCCGCTGCAGACGTTCCAGGGTGGTTGAGAGGTTCACCTCTTCCACGCCACCGTCTTTTTTCCCGTCGTAGTAGACACCGTCAGGCCACTCAGCATCATCTCCCTGGACTGTAAACTGACAAACCTGTAAGTCTCTGGAATAGAAAGGCTTGAGAGAATTAACATGGTACACTTTAGGCTTTAGTGAGGAATTGGGAAATGCTATGAGGTAGTTTACAGCTCCCAGGCGCTCTTGGACCGTGAATGGCCCTTCCCATGATGCTTCCATCTTATGGGCCTGTTGCGCCTTCAAGACCATAACCTGGTCTCCTACCTTGAAGGAACGTTCTCTGGCATGTCTGTCATACCAGGCCTTTTGCTCTTCTTGAGCATCCTTTAGGTTCTCTCTAGCAAGGGCTAAAGAGTGTCGGAGGGTGCTTTGTAGGTTGCTTACAAAGTCCAGAATGTTAGTTCCTGGAGAAGGCGTAAACCCCTCCCATTGCTGCTTCACCAACTGTAATGGCCCCTTAACCTCGTGACCATACACAAGTTCAAATGGTGAAAACCCTAAACTGGGATGTGGTACAGCCCTGTAGGCAAACAGCAACTGCTGCAACACTAGGTCCCAATTATTGGAGAATTCGTTGATGAATTTTCTTATCATGGCCCCCAAAGTTCCATTGAACCTTTCCACCAGGCCATTGGTTTGATGGTGGTACGGGGTGGCAACCAAGTGATTCACCCCATGAGTTTCCCACAGTTTTTCCATGGTCCCTGCCAGGAAATTAGACCCTGAATCTGTAAGGATGTCAGAGGGCCAACCTACCCTGGCAAAGATGTCTGTTAGGGCCAGGCATACAGTGTTAGCCCTGGTGTTGCCTAGAGCTACTGCTTCTGGCCATCGGGTAGCAAAGTCCACTAAAGTCAGTACATACTGCTTTCCTCTGGGCGTCTTTTTTGGGAAAGGGCCCAGAATATCCACAGCTACTCGCTGAAATGGGACCTCAATTAAGGGGAGTGGCTGGAGAGGGGCCTTGACCTGGTCTTGAGGCTTACCCACTCTTTGGCATACCTCACAAGACCGGACATACTTGGCAACATCCTTGCCCATCCCCTCCCAGTGGAAGGACTTCCCCAACCGGTCCTTGGTTCTGTTCACCCCAGCATGGCCACTGGGATGATCATGGGCTAAGCTTAAGAGCTTCTCCCGGTACTTAGTTGGAACCACCAACTGTTTTTGCGGCTGCCATTCTTCCCGGTGTCCACCAGAAAGAATTTCCTTGTATAAAAGTCCTTGGTCTATAACAAACCGGGATCGATTTGAAGAGCTGAGAGGCGGTGGGGTGCTCCGTGCCGCCGCCCACGCTTTCTGAAGGCTGTCATCTGCTTCCTGCTCAGCCTGGAACTGTTCCCTTGAGGCTGGGGTCACCAGTTTTTCCTCAGACTGTGGACTTGGGCTTGGTCCCTCTGGAAGCGATGTAGGTGATGGGGTTGTTTCCGTTGCTGGTGAACCGCTCTCCGCTGGTGCACCTGAGGGTATTTCAGGCTCTGGCTGAGCCTTTTGGGTATGGCTGTCTTTTGCTTCTGCCAGTTCTGGCTTGCTGGCGCCCTCTGGCGTTGAGTTTGAAGATGTGGTTGCACTTGCTGGTGCTGGTTGCTGTTCCAGTTCCGGGCCTGGGACTGGAGATGCTGTGGCTGTTTCAGTGGTAGGCATGGAATCCGGGTCCACTACCTCTGTCTGGGTCTCTGGTAACACAGACAGGGCCTCTGTGGACGGCTCAGGAACAGGAATGGGTCTGGAAGCTTGCCTGGTTTGGCTACGGGTAACCATTCCCACTCTCTTGGCCCGCCTCACCTGGTTGGCCAAGTCTTCCCCCAGTAGCATGGGGATAGGATAATTGTCATAGACTGCAAAAGTCCACATTCCTGACCAGCCTTTGTACTGGACAGGCAGTTGAGCTGTAGGCAAGTCTACAGCTTGTGACATGAAAGGGTAAATTGTAACTTTGGCCTTTGGGTTGATGAATTTGGGGTCAACGAAGGATTGGTGGATAGCTGACACTTGTGCCCCCGTGTCTCTCCACGCAGTAACCTTCTTTCCGCCCACTCTCAAATTTTCCCTTCGCTCCAAGGGTATTTGAGAGGCATCTGGGCCTGGGGATCTTTGGTGTGATGGTGGTGTAATGAATTGCACTCGCATGGTGTTCTTGGGACAGTTGGCCTTGATATGTCCCAGTTCATTACACTTAAAGCATCTTCCATCTGATGGGTCACTGGGCCGAGGTGAGTTACTGGAGACTGGTGAGGTTGAAGAGTAGGGTATCTGTGGCTTTACTTGGGTGGTATGGAGGGTCTTTGGCTGTCCTCGGTTGTAGGGTTTATGGTTTGTGTGCCCCCTGGGGTAATCGTTCCCCTTGACAGTAGCTTTTTTGCTTTCTGCCAGTTCCATCCATTTGGCTCCAATCTCCCCCGCCTCAGCGATAGTTTTGGGATTTCTATCTTGTATGTACCGTGTGATGTCTTCAGGAACACCATCCAAGAACTGCTCCATTTGTATGAGGAGGTTCACTTCTTCCAAGGTTTGAATGTTGTTTCCTGTTAACCAGGCCTCATAGTTTTTTGCAATGTAGTAGGCGTGTTTGGGAAATGACACCTCTGGTTTCCATTTTTGGGTTCTGAAGCGCCGACGGGCATGATCTGGGGTTATCCCCATCCTGTATCTGGCCTTGGTTTGAAAAAGTTTATAGTCGTTCATTTGCAGCTTAGGCATTTCAGCTGCCACCTCTGCTAAAGGTCCACTGAGTTGTGGCCTTAATTCTACCATGTACTGGTCTTCGGGGATGCTGTACCCAAGACAGGCTCTTTCAAAATTTTCCAAGAAGGCCTCGGTGTCATCACCTGCCTTGTAGGTGGGAAATTTCCTGTGCTGTGGAGCAATAATTGGCGCCGGGTTGTTAGGGTTGGCTGGCACATGCAGCCCAGCTTTTGCCATCTCCAGTTCATGTTTTCTCTGTTTTTCCTTCTCTTCATTCTCTTTTTGTTGTTTTTCCATTTCTTTTTGTTGTTTTTCCATTTCTCGGCGGTGGGCCACCTCTTCTTCTTCTAGTTTTCTTTTGTGTGCTGCCTCTTGGGCTGCCTGTTCTCTTTGGAAGGCTGCCAGTTTGAGGCTTTCTTCCTTTTCTTTCATCTCCATCTGTCGCCTGTGTTCAGCGTCTTTGATTTGTTCTTCGGCGTCAATCTTTGCCTTAGAAGTCATGGTTCCTGTTTTCTTGTGTTGGGGTGCCCTCCGGTGTTTATTTTCTGAACTGCAGGCTCTCTGTTGCCTCCTGAAGTCTGCCTAGCAACAGTGCTTTTTTCCTTTTCTCTCTCTAGCTAATGTTCAATGAAGGGAAACCAGAAAAACCACTTAATTTGCATGCATATAAGTGCTGCTACTTGCCTCCTAATGGGAGGGCTATTGCATGACAAAAGACCCTTAACAGTCTTCTCGCTTAATATGCAAACCACAAACTGCTAGAGAGCAGAAAAAAAAATTCTCTCTGGTTCCCTTTTAAAACCAAACTGTTTCTCTCTGCTAAAAAGCCCTTAGCAGAGAAAAGAAAAATATAATATTCCTACTGGCTTCTGGATTCTGTCTATATCCCGCCGCTGCTACACCATGTTATAACCTTATTCCCAGATTCTGGACCTTAGCGTCCAAAATATGGGGGTTAGCATGAAAACCTCCAAGCTTAGTTACCAGCTTGGACCTGGTACTGCTGCCACCACCCAAAAAATTAGAGTGTTTTGGGGCACTCTGGTCCCACTGAAAAACCTTCCCTGGGGACCCAAGACCCAAATCCCTTGAGTCTCACAACAAAGGGAAATAATCCTTTTTCCCTTCCCCCCTCCAGATGCTCCTGGAGAGATACCCAGACACAAGCTCTGTGAAACTACGCAGAGTGATTCCCCCTCTCCGTTCCCAATCCTGGAACAAAAGCACTTTCCTCTTCACCCAGAGGAAATGCCAAATCAGGCTAGCAATCCAACACACAGCTCTCCCCTTGATTTCTTCCTCCCACCAATTCCCTGGTGAGTACAGACTTAATTTCCCTGAAGTAAAGAAAAACTCCAACAGGTCTTAAAAGAAAACTTTATATAAAAAAGAAAGAAAAAATACAAATGTTCTCTCTGTATTAAGATGATACAACACAGGGTCAATTGCTTAAAAGAATATTGAATAAACAGCCTTATTCAAAAAGAATACAAATCAAAGCATTCCAGCACTTATATTCATGCAAATACCAAAGAAAAGAAACCATAGAACTTACTATCTGATCTCTTTGTCCTTACACTTAGAAACAGAAGACTAGAAAATAGAACTACTTCTCCAAAGCTCAGAGGAAAACAGGCAGACAGACAAAAGACCTCTTACACAAACTTCCCTCCACCCAAAGTTGAAAAAATCCAGTTTCCTGATTGGTTCTCTGGTCAGGTGTTTCAGGTGAAAGAGACATTAACCCTTAGCTATCTGTTTATGACAGGGTCACACTATCCCATTGCAGCGACTGCCTGGCATCCCCGAGGGAAAGCGAGTGGCTTTGGGGCAGCATTTTGAAGTCTAAGAATGGGCCCAGGCTGCTCCAGTCTAGACAGAGCGTAGGAGTATGAACAGAGCACACTTCTCCACCCTGTCTCTTCCTGCACCATGGGGGTAGCTGCAGCCCCTGGGGCGGGGAGTCACCTCCCCTTTGCTCTTGCCTCTAGCGGCCAGATCAGATCTCTGGAGGGGGCCTGGACGCAAGGAGGGAGGAGTCAAGGCTGTTTGCGTGTGTTTGGACTCTAGCACCAGACTCTCAGGCTGCTTTTTGGGACTTTGCCACCAGAGCCCTGGCGGTAGTCTGGGCGGTCTGGAGAAAGATGTCCTTGGAGTGTGCTGGGGCTCACAGGGTGAGGCTTAGCTCTGGGTTGTACAGCCAGAGCAGCGTCTTAAAGCCCTACTGTCTCTTAGAAACCACGTCAGCTGACATACCTGGGCTGAACACATCTCCCTTTCCATGTGTAACCATGGTGTTCCCCGTTGCGTAACCAGCCCCTTTCGTGCTGTTGGGGGGTGGGGGGCAGGTTGAACCTGGCACCTTCAGTCCCCAGAATGCAAGCTGCTAATGCTTGAGCTGAACAAGTCCCTCCCTTAGCAACTAGCTCATAGATTTGAAGGCCAGAAGGGACCACCATGCTCATCTACTCTGACCTCCGGCACATTGCAGGCCACAGATCTCATTCACTCACTCCCGTAATGCACCCACAGCCTCTGGCTGAGTTCCTGACAACGTGGAGTAGGCTCTTAAGTTCCATAGACCAGCTATTAGAGGGTGGCACAGCCACATAGTGCTAGCAGGGGTTACACTTCGTGGGCATTTTGACTGGAAGTTGTGACAGGTACTGGTTGAAGAAGGGATTTATTGTTTCGCTGGCAGTTTAGAAAAATAACAAATCATTTGGGGTCAAACCAAAACCAGTGTTTTATGAAATATTCTGGCGAAGCGAGAAGTCAAAACAAAATTGCAGCTCAGCCCGAATCGGAATGTTGCAGCGTCACAAAACCCAAACCCCTGGAGTTGAGACATTTCCACTTTTGTACATTTGGACAAACGCAAAAAGAAACAAGGAGTGGACGAGACCTGGCTTTAATTCTTCCCTCTGCCTGGGGAGAAGGGATTCGAACTAGGCTCTGTCACCTCTCACATGAGTGCCCTATCACTGAGTGATAGGGTATTCCAATGTGAGGGCTTCCTCACTCTCTCCTCTTGAAGGTGCTCCACTGTGTCTAAAGAATTAAATAGTTATTGGAGCAGGAGGCCTGTGTCGTGGGTCTCCTATACCCGAGGGGAGTGCCCTACCCATCAGGCTATGAAGTCACTCTCATGCTCAGTCTCTGGCCTAGTGACTATCCAACTGGAGAGTCTTTAACTCTGAGTACCAAAGGGAATCTGCTTTTCTTCTCCCCTTGCTGTTTTTTTCAGTGGGTCACCCCCATGGAGTCCCAGAACCCTCAATTTAACAAGCTCCCTTAATGTTTTCTGCACTCCAGACCTAAGAAATAACAAGGCTTCCCCAGCTTGATCTATACCGTCTCCCCCTCCGACAAAGCAAGCCAGTCATCTGTAAATCAGTCGGGTCTGCTAAACCCAAGCTGCCCCATGCCCTGCCACTTACAGCATCCTGTACTGTCTCCTTCTCCCTAAAGGTCCCTTCTCTCCCCTCCCCGAGGTGCCTTGAAAGCCAAGCCTCTTTATAGTGGAGTTGTGATTGAGCCCCTCCGGGTCACTGAGGCCTTCCCTGCTCTGTAGACACAAGGGAAGTACACAACTGTCCAAGGGACCCATAAGCAGAGGAGCTGGGCTTTGGGCACAGCAGTACATCCACATGCAGAGCCAAACACCCTGAGCTAGGCTTTGATGTCTCTTCTGCTCTGCCCCGTGCTCTCACTTATTCCCTGTCCCCTTTCCATGTGTTCAGCCCTCTCTCTTAGGGCCTAATTTCCAGAGATCCTGAGCATCCCTTGACTGTGCTCAGAGCTGTGAGTCAGTGCTGGGCACTTCTGAAAACCAGGCCTTAATTAGTGACAGTCTTTGTCTTAGCTATTAGTTACAACCACTGGGGGCATCAGACTTCCGTATTTGTCAAGCATCATTAAGTACCATATAGTTAAAGGGAGCCAGCTGCAGGGCATGCTAATTTATTCTCTCCCTTACACTAATTAACTCTTACACTAATTGTCTCTTAACAGTTCATTCTTCTGGCTGAGCTGCTAATGTGTGCATACTTCTGCATGCATTCCAGGGGTAAAAACAGAGCAGCGATGTCCAAAACCCTGTTTCTCCTACAAAATCCCATGGCATAGCTGCAAGGCCCTTAGTGGAGAAACAGAGAAAGAAGTCACTGGGGGTGAAATTTAAAATCATACTTATTACTAAATATGCTTCATTTCCAAACTTCTCTCTTTCAGAACAATCACTGAGGCACTCAAAAATTAGCAGACTTTTTTTTTCCAAATGTCCTTAATCACTTTGTGTCTCAGTTTCCAAGCTGTGGAAACCCTCCTCGTTCTTTTTGCTGATACAGACTAACACGGCTATCACTCTGAAACCTCTCTGCCTTGCAGTTAATATTTGTTAGGCTTAGATACTGCTGTGACGATTCCCAAAGGAAAGCTAAACTAATAATTCCCTATTCAGTACAAGTTTAGAAGAGCATGTAGTGAATAACGCAGGGACCGCACATTGAACGATGAGGATAAAAGTAATATTGAGTAGCTGTACCATTCTCAGAGCATCACCCATCTTGTGCACTGAATGAGCTGGAGTATTGCGGAAAAAATAGTATGGGATCATGTAATTAAAGAGCGTATCATAATGCAGATGTGCAAGGGGGCAGAGTTAAGATTGCACAGGTAACCTGAAATATCTTAAATTCTGGCATTTTTTAACTTTTGAGTGCTTGACTCTGTAGCCTAAATATAATTCTTTCAATATGGGGGGGGGTTGAATGTAATATTGCACATATATTATAATTAGCTATTACCGACTATACCTGAGGTTGTCAATCTTTTTCTTTCTGAGGCTCCCCCGATATGCCATAAAAACTCCACAGCTCCCCTACGCCACTACAATTGTTTTTCTGCATATAAAAGGCAGGGCTGGTGTTAGCTAGTAGTAAGCAGGGCAATTGCCTGGGGCCCCATGGCACAGGGGGCACTGCAAAGCTAAGTTGCTCAGGCTCCTGCTTCAGCCCCAGGGGTTGGGCCTCAGGGCCCCAGGTGTCAGCCCCATGCAGTGGGGTTTCGGTTTTCTGCCCTTGGCCCTGGCAAGTCTAACACTGGCCCTGCTTGATGGACCCCCTGAAAGCTGCTCGCAGCCCCCCAAGGGTCCCCAGACCTCTGGTTGAGAACCACTTGGCTATACCACATTATTTCAGAAATAATTGAGTCTGCAGCGTTCGGTTGTTGAGAGCTTGTCCTTTATGGATACCTTAATAAATTCAAATTTATTTCACTTGATGCAAAAATATGAATAAACTACACTATTTCTGAAGCAGGAGAGCAAAGTGTAAGTGTTTATTAGTTGTATTTAATAATATCCTGTATGGAAAAGCTCTGTAGGCATTAGTAGAGATGAAATCCAAAGGACTCTACAGATGCTTAATAGGGTTCTGCTGTAATAATTCTAAAGCCCTCCATAATTTAATGGAGAATGAGATAATTTCTGTAGGGGTTTTGAACTATCCTATAGGATTCAGGTGCAGGGATCTAGTTCTTTATTAAATTCTATAGCATTGTTCATTATAGCCTAGGGAGAGGTTATCTTTTTACATTAAATTCTCTAAGACATGCCCATCTGGAGTGAACTGACAATGGAGAACAATGTAATGGAGTTTCTCGTTTCTATCTGGTGTACTATACTCATGCTTTCCGGATCAAGACTTATTGAGTAGAGCGCAGACCAGGAATCTTGAGTTCTCAGCTCTGCCACTGACTCAATGGGTGACCCTGGGCAAGTCACCTCTTCTCCCTCAGCTTCCCCATCTGTACCACAAGGATAACGGTCCTGACCTATCTTGGAGTGGGCAGGTGTGGCATGAGTGAGGCTGAATGACTGGGCAGTGAGGTGATCTGAAAGCCTCTCAGGGAAGGAGCTCTGCAGGGGCAGGGAGCTCTGCATTTCTGGTAGTGGAGGGAATCTGAATGCTGCCAGGGGATTGGGCGCTGGAGAGTGGCCAGGCAGGCAGGCAGCCCAGTGGGGAACAGGAAGCATGGGGAGCTCTGAGTAAAATGGCCAAGGCTGGCTGGGAGAGGTTGAAGGGCTGGATGGACAGAGAAAGCTGGAAGCTGGGCTGGCAGGGGGACTGCAGGGCTCCCAGGGGAGGAGAAGGAACTGGCAGCTGCTCTGGGCAGCTCTTCGCACATCACAGGGCCTGGAGGGCTGATGTTCTGGGGGGCAACCCACACCAGTGAAGGGGAGTGTCACTGCCAGCCCTGTAACCCTAGGTGCCTTCAGTGCTCAGCTGCAGGGGCTCAGAGCCTGGATGCCAACAGCTAGCAGACAAGCGTGCAGTCCCCGAATATCTGTGTGCCATGCAGCCCTGGTTCAGCTCTCTCACCCCAGCAGCCTGTCTACAGCACAACAGCCCTGCTCTGCTCTCCTCCAGCCTGGGTTACTACTTGCTGGGGGACCCCAACATCCGCCAGTCCTGAATTTTCCCCAGACCATCTGCCCTGCAATGGCCAGCTCTGTCCTGGAGCACTAAGAGAAAGAATAGAGTTTGTTGCTCCTTTAAAGCGACAGAAGTACATTACAGCTGGGGGTAATACACCCTGCCCTGCTAGCACACCACTGAGTTGGGTTCCAGTAAAAATAAAAGACATTTATTAACAAAAGGGCTTAGGTTAAGTGATAGCAAGTTTTGCAGAGACTTCAACCTCCTGTCTTTCTCTGCTTGCAAGAGGTCTGGCACCTTGTGGATACCAAGATGGCTTCTTCTCTTTCCTTATGTTCTCTCAAGCTCCCTGTTTTGTCCCCAGACTTAGTGCTTCCCTTCCTGTGAACTTCTCATGTCCCTGCTGATTTGTATGGAAATGAGGCTTGCTTAATTTCACTGGAGACAGGTAGATAGCTGCCTTCTCTGCCTCCTGTCTGGGAGAAAGCTTTATTTCTCCCTGTGTTTGGTCACAGACTTTGAAGCGTAATATCAGTGAGTAGCCATATTTCCTCATGTAGTGTTAATACAGACATTTCACAGTGATATTAATCACCAGTGTGTCATTAGTGTTGAGAAAAGACCTGACTCGATGCACTTTTATAATACAATAATATGTGTAATCAGTGGTAGCAGATGATAGAACAAGGAGCAATGGTCTCAAGTTGCAGTGGGGGAGGTTTAGGTTGGATATTAGGAAAAACTTTTTCACTAGGAGGGTGGTGAAGCACTGGAATGGGTTCCCTAAGGAGGTGGTGGAATCTCCATCCTTAGAGGTTTTTAAAGCCTGGCTTGACAAAGCCCTGGCTGGAATGATTTAATTGGGGATTGGTCCTGCTTTGAGCAGGGGGTTGGACTAGATGACCTCTTGAGGTCCCTTCCAACTCTGATATTCTATGATTCTATTAATTAGTTCTCAGCTGAGGTTCAGCCCCCCTGACTTTATAATCCGGAGGCTATTTTCCCCACTCATGAGGCTGATGGCTTTGTTTAAATGTAAGTTTGTGTTCCCTGCCTGACAACCAGGCTGGTCAGCTAAGCAAATACTCATTCTTTTGTCTAGGGCAGGCTACACTTACACACTGCTTGCCAAACACATTTTAATAACATAATCTGAGCACATATCCATAACTCTTTGTACAGACCCTCTACACACACCGTGCAAGACTGTTAATGATCTGTGAGTTGTTAGTTGTCCAGTGATATATTACATGCCACCCTGTGGGTATATAGCATGACAATGGTGTGTTACGTGCAGTGAGTGTGTCAGATCTGGAAAGAACTCCTGTCACGGAGCAGCAAACCAATAGCAGGCCACTGTGTCACAACCCCTTGAAGATAGCCCTGCCCTGACATGGCCTGTTGGAGACGGGGTGATATTGAAATGATGGAGGAAGAACCTTGTGCGTGTGTATTTGTGTGTATTGGGGAGGCTCCTTCTCTTTGCAGCCCACGGAAAGATGTAAGTAAGCAGGAGAGATTTCACAAATGACTGTGTCAGGACTAAGGGTATGTATGCTGCGTGCAGAGGAAGATTGGGGAGAGGCGGAGGGGGAGGAGCAGGGCAGGGAGAGAGGGTGGGTATCAGGGGGCTGTCACTCTTTGAGCAGGACGGCACAAGATGCGCCGTCATTTAAGAGCAGGGCCAGCTCCAGGCACCAGCATTCCAAGCTGGTGCTTGGGGTGGCATTCTGCAAGGGGCGCAGTCCCTGTTGTTTTGCCCCCAAGCAGTGCGCCGAATTGCCTGCTGCGGACAGCAGAGGCAGTCCATGTGCCCTTGGGCAGCAGGCGCGTTTCCGCGGTGAGGGCAATTCCGCAGCAGCTTCTATCTTTAGCTGTCTGGGGCGGCTTCAGCTAAACATAGAAGCTGCTGCTGAATTGCTGCCGCTGCGGAAACACACCTCCTGCCCTAAGGGCACACGGACTGCCCCCGCCGCCTGCAGCGGCAATTCGGCGTGCTACTTGGGGTGGCGAAAACTGTAGAGCCGGCCCTGTTTAAGAGGGTGCCGCCTGCTGCGTTCTGGCGTCCCTGTCCTGCTCCATGGGCTGATACAGATGGCTCCACCATCTCGCCAGCCTTCCCACGGCTGCAGGCTCTGTGGTCCCATGGGCATGGGGTGCAGTTCAGGAAGGCTGCAGATACTGTGTTCAGGCCCCTTGTGTAAGCGTTTGCTGTGTCGAGGCCACAGCCCTTACATATTGGATCACGTGTAAGACAGGAAAGGACAGGCTTTGCCGAGAGAGTTGATGAATTTATGCATCCCGGGTCCCTATTGTCTCCCTTTTTGCCTTGTGTCTAACAGGTAGATGTCACCTCAGTGCATAGCCCCGCTGGACTGCCCTGGATGAGGCTCGTTCAAGCAGCTGCCAATAGCAAGGAACAGAACTTGGAAGCCTACTTAAAGAACAGCCAGTTGTACTATCGATCTACTAGGAAAATAGGCAAAAATGAGGAGCTCCTTGTGTGGTACGATGAGGAGCTTTCCAGCCTCCTGGGTTTCAGCGCAATCAAAGCCAGGACTCTCCAAACCGGTGAGTACCGAAGGGAAAATTGCCAGATGCTGAGATTGTGCGGGTATCACTGAAGGCAATATCTTTGTTACTGGCGGTGCTGGGCAAGCGTGGGAAAGACCAGCTTGACTCTCAGATCTCAAGCTGAGCTTTCAAGACTGGGCAGTTAGAAGCAAATCTTTGTATTGGTGCACTGAGTTGGCGTCAATGAAGGGAGTCTCCCAACCATGGTAGACAGTCTTGTGTTAACTGGGCTTAAGCTAGCTCACTCATAGCTGTGTGAACGTTGCTGCTCCAGCAGAGACTTGGGCTTGCTCAGGGGCAACCTTTCAGAAGTGGAGTGCTGAGTCTTCATTTATTCACTTTAATTTAAGGTTTTGCGTGCCAGTAATACACTTTTAACGTTTTTAGAAAGTCTCTTTCTATAAGTCTATAATATGTAACTAAACTATTATTGTATGTGAAGTAAAGAAGGTTTTAAAAAAATTTAAGAAGCCTAATTTAAAATTAAATTAAAACGCAGAGCACCCCGAACTGGTGGGCAGGACCCAGGCAGTGTGAGTGCCACTGAAAATCAGCTTGTGTGCCGCCTTTGGCACACGTGCCATAGGTTGCCTACCCCTGGGCTAGCTGCTCTAACCTACAGGTTTGCGTATGCTGCCCCTGGGGTTAGAGGTTAGCTCAAATGATGCAACTGAACTGGGCTACAGAAAACAACTCATGGTCTGACACTTCTTGATACAGCTCAATCTGCTTAAATTAGTTGAGACCTGGGTAAGTGTAAATGGTCCTGATTCTCAGGCTCTTGGGAACACGTTTGGCTGGGACAGATTCACTCATACTCAGTGAATTGCTTTGAAAATGAGTAACACCGAATCTTTTAAAGAAACACTGCACATTAGGGAAACATTGACAGCTTCACAACACATCTACTAAAAAGGCTGTGGTGTAACTTATGGTGTGATTTTTAAATGGACTTTGTCAAATTGGTGCTAAACCCAGTGTGAACGGTCTTGAACTGATTTAAATCTGGCTTGTAGCAGGGTAGCTTGTGTTAGCAAATTTGCTGTCTGCTATAACCCATTTTAAACCAATAGAAATGTGTCCACACAGGAGTCTGCACCTAGTCTGCTTTCAAACTGATTTTAGTGAAACCAGTGCAACTTGTGTGTGTGGACACACTTAGTTTGGTTTAAAATTGGTTATAGTGGCCTGGAAATTTACCAACTTTGAAGGAGAAGAGAGACAGCTGCTAGGCACAGCAGGGGTTAAAGAAAACCTCTGGGTTCAGGTAGCCCCGCCCCATTATACTTGCAGCCAATGCCAGGCCTGGAGTAGGGAGAAAAGAAGGGAGCCTAGCTCAGTGAAGGCCATTTTGGTGCCCTATGCAGCCCCTCCCTTGGGGGGTGGGGTGGGGCCCCAGGCCTCCCTGGGGGGGCGCTGGCTTGGGGGGCAGGGGGGAAATGACCCTCCAGCACCAGCCGGCAGAGCAGAACCGGTTGGGGCTGGGTTGCTCCACTTCCAGCTGCCCGGTGAGTGCAGGGCAGGCCTGAGCCCGCACTCACAGGGTGGCGGGAAGTGGAGTGACCTGTTCCCAACCTGCTCTGCTCTGCTCCCCTGGCTCCCAGCCTTGGGACTTGGTGGGTGGGGAACCAGTGGTGCATCTGGGTGCCGGTGGTGCAGAGCAGGCTGGGAGCTGGGTCGCTGCACTTACCACCATCGGTGAGTGCAGGCCCATCCCCTGCTGCAGTCCTTGGGGGGATAGGGGCATGGCTGGGGTGGGAAGAGGTGAGGCTGGTGCAGAGCAGGAGCGGGGCCATGAGGAAGAGGTAGAGCAGGGGCCAGAGCAGCACGCAGCTGCATAGGGCACCAGGAAATTTGGTGCCCCAAATTTCCTAGTGCCCTATGCAGCTGCATACTTTGCATATGGGTAAGGACGGCCCTGGGCAACTGGGCTAGTGGGGCCACTCCCCAAACTAAAGGACTTGCATAGGGAGCAGGCCAGGAAAACAGGCCCTGAACCCCTCACTCACAGCTGAGGAAAAGATCCATCCCTGCTGTTTAGGGGTTGAATGACAAAGGACCCTCCCTGGGCCAGGACCTGAGGGAGAAGGAGGGCTCAGGACTCCCTACAGCCCACCTAACCAATGATCTAGCCACTAGGCTGCCTGGCCACTGAGGGCCCTATCACACCAACTCAAGGTGGGAATGTTTTTTTGGTATAACCTAAGGTGTTAATTTAAATCAGTAGAGTTATATTGGTATAGCTCTCCTCTCACATAGACATGTGGTATAAGACAGCCTTTTTATCAGTTTAGCTCATGTCGCTTTGGAGGGGATGTAAATGAAACAGAAAAAAGGCCTCTTATCCCAGAATAGGTGTGTTCTAAGAATACTGGCGTAACTCTGTCGGTGTAACTGGTAGGGCTGTTCCCTGTACGCAGGCTTCCCGAGTGATCTATGGAGTAGAGAGAGGTGCATGCCACATTTGGATTCTGCTTTTGGATGCACAGGGGTGCTTGAAGCTGGGTTTCTCATTGAGACCATTGTAAAGATGATTTGCCTGTTGGCAAGATCAGGCGCAGATCTGGGTTTTGGGCTTTGAGCTGCCACAGAGTTTAGAGGGTCGATTCAGGCCAGTGTCTGCTGTGAGCACTTGACTCAGCCGCCAGCATCGGGGTGCGGAGCGTATGGAAGGAAATGTATGCGAGGTGCCTCCTGTAGCAAGATGGCACCTGACCCTGCTCTCCAGTGACCCAGCTGTGGAGTTGCTTCTGGTTTAGACCAGTGTCAGCGAGAGCAACCAGGCCTTAAGAGCAGCTGGGACTCTGGCTATGCAAAACTCAATGGCTATTTTCTGTTTCCACAGAACTCAGGTGCCCGGAATGCCAGCAGGTCTTTAAAGCCTGGCACTCCTATCTGGCCCACGTTCGCTTCCTCTGTGTCCCAGAGAAGAATGCCCTACCGTGGAGAAATCTCCAGGAGCAGAAGACTGGGAAGGGCCACTTGCCTGAGCAGGCCACCAACTTCCACAGCCTGGCAAGGGATCTGGAGGTCAAAATAGCCACACGGAGAGACGACCTCCATGGGCTGTCAGGGGAGAAGAGAACAAAGTCAGAAGAGGCAGAGAGCAACAGGAGCAGGAAAACAGTGTTGTTGGAGAAGACAAATAACCTGGGGGAAGCTCACAGCTATGGGGGCAAGGAGGAGGTGGTGGGGGAACACGCCTTGGCTGGCTCTGTCTGGAAGCTCAGCTCAGGGAAGCTCTCGGTGAAGAAGGATGCCTTGGAGCAGAAACAGAGTGCTTTCACTGAGGTCAGGAGGATGAAGGACCGGCTGAGGAATGAGAGAGTGAAGGAGGTGGAGCAAGGGGGTGGGCTGGGCCAGTTTGGCAAAGAGCAGATGCCCAAGGACATGGCGCTGAATTCCTCAGGTAGCGCGTTCTCCTTCGTGTGGCCCACCCGAGCCCGAGGGGAGCAGAAAAGTGCTTTTAGCAAGCCAGTCAAGTGTCTGGTGGACAGGGCTGCCGGGAATTCCTCCCATTCCATGAACGAGCTACCGAAGAGCCTGGGGGAGCTGTCTGGCTTCATCACCACAGCGGACATCATGTGCTACAGCAGCCTTTTGAATTCCAAGTTCTTTGTCGGTGACTTGTGTAATTCTCAGGTGCTGCAGACGAGCACTGGCAGGAGCAACGCTTTCCCTTATACCTCAGAACCGTGGCCAAAACAAGCCGGGGGGCAGCTGCAAACTGCCACCACCACCTCCTCCTCTTCCTCTTCTTCCTTGACTCTGCTGCCACCCACCTTCACGTCCTTTGGGGTGGCCGCCCAGAACTGGTGCGCAAAATGCAACCTCTCCTTCCGTATGACGTCTGACTTAGTCTTCCATATGCGGTCCCATCACAAAAAGGACTACTCCTCGGCCGAGTCTCAGTGCAAGAGGAGACGGGAGGAGAAGCTAACGTGTCCAATCTGCCACGAGTACTTTCGGGAACGGCACCATTTATCCCGACACATGACCTCTCATAATTAAAGCTGGGTAGGCTGATCCCACCACAGGACTGGGTTGGAGGAAGGGGGACGGGGAGGGAAAACATTAGTTTGTATCATTTTTTTTTCAGTGTTTAAATTAATTTCTTATAGGAAACAGCTGTTTACAATAATTTATAATTGATGCTTCACAAAAATATATGTTTACATGAGACCAAGTGGGTCCTCAGTTTTGAAAATGCAGCCAAGCCCTTGTTGGTATATTTTTGAGGAAATAAAATGATGAAATGAATGGAAATGTTTTATTAATTTGGGCTCAAAGCTGCTGCTTTACGACAGCAATCTGTTGTAGCCACGTGTGAGATATGCTGTTCTGTGCATACGTAACAATTAGAGCTGAGCCAATAATTGATTTTATCATCTGAAAAAAAAAATCAATTAGTTTTATACCAAAATTGACTTTTTTTCCTGTTTTTCTCTCCAAAACAAAAAAAATGACAATGCTTTCTTCGGGTCGAACAAAACGTTCCAACATTGGTTTGAAATGACGTCTCAACTTTTTTGAAAAAAATGGTTCCTCATTTTTTATTTGGCCAAAATTATTAATTGAATTCAACCCAAATTTGTGAAGTGTTTTGGTTGCCCTGAAACTCCATTTTGCAGTCAATTTAGTGTTTGACAGAAAATTTTCCCCCAGCTCTAGTAACGGGCTGGTTGAGTGCCTGCAGGCTTGAATCTGGGACCTTCAGCATTAAAAAGTTTCAGACTGAAATACTTAAACTAAAGGAATAATGCCATTTGCTGACAGATGTAGTAGACTCTTATCCGGACCAGACTCTAGAGAGGGCCTCTTTCCTAGCTTGGGCTATGCATGCGCTAAAGGGAATAGACATACTTGATTACAGTGATCGGCTTGAAACAAAACCTTGACTCTAGCCTGCCCCATGGCTGTAGAAGGGAGCTGTGATCCACGGTCCGATCTGAGTTGTGTAAGCAACCCTCCTCTGTAATGGGCCAAACCAAACTCACAAGAGGATGTGATTGAACATCAGCAGATCTGGGTTCTGGTCATATTCTGCAGACTCTGAAACATTTTTCTTTAAACTGAGATCCGGATGTCTATGTTGTGGCTTGTGCTCACTGTTACCAAATAGACACAGGCTCAAATTTTGCCATCTGTTATACCCATGAAATCCCAATAACTTCACTGGGTTTGTACAGATACAGTGGAGGCAGAATTTGGTTCATTGTTCACTACTGGCCATGTTAATGCCCTGGCCACGGTGAATGTGTCACCGATGCCCACTGCTAGATGGAATCAGAACTGCTCAGGTCTGAGTTACAGGCCCTCTACTGCTAGCATTTCTTTTGCAAAGTAATAAGGAAATACAGCAATTGTTGTAGTGGATCAGAATATCTTGTCCAATAGCCCATTTCCGACATGGGACAGCTGTTTGTAAGAAGGTGTTAAACTCCCAGTAATGGACAGTTATGGAAAAACCTGCTGCTGGGGAAATTGATTCCAGCCCCCATCAGTTAGTGCTCAGTTCATTCCTTGAAACATGAGGTCCCTTATGAAAAGAAATGCTATCTTGAGGTATTGTGGCTGGTCTCACTATAGGCTGTCAATGTTTAGTTCTGCTCAGCTCTTGACCTTTATCTTGTGGCAATGAGCTCCATGGGCCAATGCTATGTTTGTTTTAAAAATAAGCGTTTTCTTTGATCAGTTTTTACATTTGTCATCTTTTAGCTTCACAGAGTGGTCCCTTGCCCTTGTGTTATGCCAAAGGTAAAAATAGGTACTCAATCCATGATGTTGACTCCCTTTATCGCATCCCCTCTTACTCATTTCCTGTCTATGACAAACTGTTCCAGCTTATTCAGTGTCTTCAGATGGTGACTTTTCCAGGCCACTAATTCTGGCTGCCTGTCTCTGAACCCTTTCTGTTTGTACTGTAGCCTGCGGGAGCCAGGGGACCAGAGCTGCACCTGGTGTCTTAACTGAAGGAATCCCACTGAAGTGTATAGGGCAAATGGCGCAGCAGTCGATTTCACCTGTTGTCACTGGGAAATTCGGAGTAGTCAGAAGCACACCCGTGAAGGCCCAGGTGGCTGGCAGTTGGATCCAATGTGCTATTACACTTCCTGTCAGCTCTTCAGAGAGTTCCATGAATCGAGGGTGTCTTTTTCCCAGTGTTCATAGGTGGAAGTTTCCCATCTGTATAAATGCAGGCCAAAAACCAAGCTAGACGGTCCCAGGCTTTACCCAAGATAAGGCAAGGGAGTGATTACATGTGACAGCTTGTGGCTTATTCTCTAGAACTGAGAGGAAGCAACCTGAGGCTGGGAGGTCTGTTGGACTGTAGAGCTATCTTCCAAGGGATGTGATGGAAGCTCTGTTCCTGGAGTCATTTAAAACTGAACGTTTAGTGCAAGAAATAATCCTGCATCAGGCAGGGCGAGATGTGATTCCCTCCCCCCCATCTTTTCCACCTCTAATGTCTGCGTCCAATGAAATATATCACATAAGGAATTTATTCATGTCCAAGTTTTCTGGGCCAAACTTAGCTCTGTCTGGCTTTAGCTGGGAGCTGGCCTGTTAAGGAGAAGTCGAAATCCATAAAACGTAATGAAGAACTCAGTACTGTAGAAGCATTCATATATGATGAGGATTGTGGCTTCTGGGGGTCAGACTCTGATCTCATTTACTCCAGTACAAATCCAGGAATAACTCCTCTGAAATCCAAGATGCTATTCCTGATTGACATCTGTGTCTTTGAGATCAGAGTCAGCCCAGGATAAGTAAGACAAAGGCCGTTTGGTGCAGTTGTGGCATAACATATTTTCTCACGCTCTTGTAAAAATATATCCTGGATCTTCAATGACCATGCGGTTAGGGCCTTGGTCTTGCATGTCACATGGAAGTCAGCACCTCCAGCTGCACGCTGCTCTCTACTCCTGTGTTGGGGAATTGCTTCAATACCAGTTCAAAGGGCCAGATTCTGTAAGGCCCTGCATCTTGGGTGCCCAGCAGACTTTTCGTCATAGGTTATGCAATGCCATTGTTTTCTTCGAGGAGAAAAATCATATTTTAGCTAACCTGTTTGTGGAATCCCTTGCCCATAGGAACTCAGCCATTAGCACTGCTTAAATACCTTAGGTATTTGGGGGAAGGGGGGCGGGCAGAAGTTCCACTTTATGAAGGATTTTGAAGTTTTGCAATTTGGCTTTGTTCCAAATCAGAACAAAAACCGGCAATTTCAAAATTCCAGGGGGAAAAAATCATTTGGAGTCGTTCAAAATATTTAATGGCCATGTTAACTTAAAGTGTTGCATATTGCAGTACAATATGCAATATGATCCAACGGAAAAACAACTGAAGTGACAAGTCATTTCTAAATAAAAACCTGAAACGGTTCATTTAGAAGATGTTGAACTGAGATGTTGGAAATTTTCCCCCCTTCAATGGAATTCCAGTGAAATTGACCTAATTTCACAAAGCTGTTAGATTAAAACAGAACTGCTCAGTCTGGTGCAATATGGCTCGATTGAAGTTCCTTCTATTAGACACACTGATAGGAAATAGAACCAGATCTGAACAGTGGCAGAAGCAGCTTGCAATCCAGAATTTAAAACCAACCAGTGCTAGGGTGATTTTGGTCAGCATTTATTCCTCTTGTCCCTCTTCCCCTGTGAAAGGGTGAGTGAAAGCAGCCCCCTGGCATGTGAGGATTGCAAATTTTCCTCTTGCACATAGGGAGGACCCAGACTGCAGATCTCTGCTCTGTTGCCCTTATTTATTGGCAGCTAGAGTAAATAGTGATCAATATCTCAGACATTGAGTCAACCAAAGCACATGCTTGTTTTCAAGCACAAGCATCAGTGCTCTCCTGAGCAGGGCTGGAGTACACACAAACTGTTGACCGATGGGACACTTGGTGGTCCCAGCTCAATTGTCAGTCACACCTGTGCTAATGTCAGCGTAAGAGAGAACACTGGTGAAGCACCAGTATGCACAGTACACGTAAAGCTCACAGTGCAAGGAGGGATCATGTCTTTCCTCATGCATCCATGCTTAAAGAGCCACTGATCTCAGCCTGGTTCATAATCCAGTGTGTCCTCCCAAGAATGGAGGGATTTGATTTCTTGCAGAACCAGCTGTTGCTGGGGAAGGAGAAAGCCAAATGGGACAAAGAAAAACAAACTTCCTACAACTGCATCACCCAGAAAATGTTTTCAGTCCATGTCTAGGAGTCCAAACGTTTAACTTGGTGCAGATGAAAGGAAATCCAGCTGGCACTCCGGAGAGCAGAGAGGGGGCTGGGGAGATGGAGGGATTTAACACAGGGGTTAAGGACTAACTCCAGTGCAGCTCTGTGCATCCCCCTCAGGCCCGAGTGAAGGAGGAAAGGAGTGAGATTTTTAAGCTGGAGAAGAAAGGCTGTGACTGTAGGTCCCGCAGATCTGCGTTCTGCCCCAGCTCTGCTGCAAACTCCCTGGGTGACTTTGGGCTGGTCTGCTTCAGCGTCTCAATCAGTCAGTTGGGAGATGCGAGTAGCAGGGGAGTTGGGAGGCTTAGAGAATTAGCTGGTGTTTGGCTGGGAGGTGTGGTCCCAGAGCTGTTGTGCTGTGGTCAGGAATGGCTGCACCAATATCACTATCCGGGGAATGAGACTGTCTCTGCCCATAGCAGCAAAGAGCTAATAATTCAAGTGGTGGCCATTCCTTGGTGGAAATTTGTGGCACCCAGAAGGGGGCAAGTAGACCAGTCCCTGTGCTCTGAGCTTCTGACCCCAGCAACATGCTGGGTCTCCTAGCCTTTTTGTGGGTGGCACTAGGGGAGCCCAAAGATGGAGGTCAGTAGACTCAGGCAGAGCTCTCTAAACAAGTAGGGGGAGCTCTTCAGGCCTGAGGGGTCCCCACTGTCAGCTCACAGCTCCATTTCAGAGCTCTCAGATGGCTGCGATGTGGGTAACTGAGGCACCCCAAATTGGAGGCCGCTCTGGCAAATGTGTCCACAAGTGTCAGGATTCTCCAGCCAGTCAATGGCAGAGCTGGGGATGGAGCTTGCGTCTTCTGCCTCCAGCCCAGTGTTCTGTCCACTGCTCCAGGCTGTCCATCCATACATAGTCCCTTGTCCTGTCCGGGCCCACGGAACACAGCTCCTGTCGCCTGCCCTCTGTGCTCGGGCCAGAGAACGTGGGGCCAGCATCCCCGAGCAGTGAGAATCAGATGCACCCGAGAAAAGGGAAAGCAACAAGCTGGGAATTTGAAGGATGGGTGAGAGGGGACCCGTTCCCCGCTGGGAGCAGTGACACAATGATCTCTGCCAGAGTTGCAGGATGCCCCCACCCCGAACTGCAGGGACTGCAGCATGCGTCCTGTCCTGAGCCCTGGCAGCTGTCGGAGCTGAATGCGGCCACCCTGGCTCACGTGCCTTGCCAGCTGTAATCCTTGGCTGAGCTGCATGGGCTTCACAGGAGCAATGCTGATTTACACCATCTGGGGATCTGACGCATGACCTTCAGAGTGCAGGAAAAGAGGAACTTGCAGTGCCCAAGTGAGACAGTGATGGCTGCCCCCATCCTGATCCATCTCCTCTCCTCCCCTCTCCTCCCTTTCCCTTCCCACTGTGTGGCCCCTTTCGCTCCTCTTCCTGCTCCCATTCCCTCCCTTTCCCTCAGCCTCTCTCTCCTGCCCTTCGTTCCCCTCACCCTGTCCCCTTCACCCTTTCTGCTTCTGGTTTGTCTTTTTCTTTCCTCTGAGCCCATCTCCTCAGTGTGTTCACTGCTCCACTTGCTTCATCCATTCCCTCTTTGTCTCTCTCCTTCACCCTTATTTGCCCCTTAGAATCATAGAAGATTAGGGTTGGATGAGACCTCAGGAAGTCATCAAGTCCAACTCTGTGCTCAAAGCAGGACCAACCCCAACTAAATCATCCCAACCAGGGTTTTCTCAAGCCAGGCCTTTAAAACCTCTAAGGATGGAGATTCCACCACCTCCCTAGGTGACCCATTCCAGTGCTTCACCACCCTCCTAGTGAAATAGGGTTTCCTAATATCCAACCTAAACCTCCCCCACTGCAACTTCAGACCATTGCTCCTTGTTATCTCATCTGCCACCACTGAGAACAGTCTAGCTCCATCCTCTTTGGAACCTCCCTTCAGGTAGTTGAAGGCTGCTATCAAATCCCACCTCACTCTTCTCTTCTGCAGACTAGATAAGCCCAGTTTCCTCAGCCTCTCCTCGTCAGTCATGTGCACCAGCCCCCTTATAATTTTCCTTGCCCTCCGCTGGACTCTCCCCAATTTGTCCACATCCCTTCTGTAGTGGGGGGCCCCAAACTGGATACAATACTCCAGGTGTGGCCTCACCAGTGCCGAATAGAGGGGAATAATCACTTCCCTCGATCTGCTGCCAGTGCTCCTACTGATGCAGCCCGATATTCCGTTAGCCTTCTTGGCAACAAGGGCACACTGTTGACTCATATACAGCTTCTCATTCACTGTAACCCCTAGGTCCTTTTCTGCAGAACTGCTGCTTAGCCATTTGGTCCCTAATCTGTAGCAGTGCATGGGATTCTTCCGTCCTAAGTGCAGGACTCTGCACTTGTCTTTGTTGAACCTCATCAGATTTCTTTTGGCCCAATCCTCCAATTTCTGTAGGTCACTCTGAACCCTATCCCTACCTTCCAGCCTGTCTACCTCTCCCCCGCAGCTTAGTGTCATCTGCGAACTTGCTGAGGGTGCAATCCATCCCATCATCCAGATAATTAATGAAGATGTTGAACAAAATCGGTCCCAAGACCAACCCCTGGGGCACTCCGCTTTCCCTTTCCTGCCTCTCCCTCCCACTTTCCACAGAGAACAAACCCCACCTGGGGCATGCACTGCTCAAGATGGGGTTGTGTGCTCTGGGAGACAACCCTGCGCTGTGCCTTTGCACCCAGGGCTCCTCTCTATGAGGAACAGGGCACTTCCTAGACTACCGCAATATCCTGTCTCCAGTACCAGATGCTTCAGAGGAAGGTGCAAGGTCCCCGCAGCAGCCAGTTGTGGGACACCTGCCCCAGGACAAATTTCTTTCTGACTCCCAGACGTTGGAAATTGGATGGGATCTAAACCCTCTGTTTTAGAGTTTACGTCAAAGTTTTTTTAGTATTTGCCATTATAATGCCTGATGTTATCATTGTTTATAGAAATGTTCAGTCCCTTTCTGAATCCTGCTAAGGTCTTGGCCTCAATGGCATCTTGTGGCAATGAGTTCCACAGGCTTCCCTTTCCAAGTATTTCCTTTTTCTCTGTTTTGAATTTTCCTCCTTTCAGTTTCATTGTTTGTGGGTTATGAGATGGGAAACAGGAGCTCCTGGGCTACCTTCTCTTCCCCATGCATTATCTTGACTATTTTTATCATATCCCCTTTTATTCAACTCCTCTCTCTGGTTAATAGCCCCAGCCTTTTCAATCTCTCTTCATACAAATGATTTTCAATGGCCCTCGTTTTTCTTGTTGAGAAATTAGGTCATGTTAGGACACAACCTTGTGGCATTGTATTAACTAAGATGATGATAATCATGACTTAGCAGTCAGTGTAGACAGGGACAAGCCATGTTTAACACCCCATCAGCTGGTCCATTTTAAGTCCTGTAGAGTTTAACCATGATTAGCTGACGTGGTGTTAAACACAATTATACTTGTGTCTATTGCATTTTAAATCATCCTTAACACTGTGTAAGTTAACACAACTCTTCAAGGTCATGTTCTAACATGACCTAACTTTCTAGTGAAGACAAATCCAGTGGGATTCAGCAGAGCTGGCTGAGTTATCCATTGCAAATAACTTAGCTTAGCTTAGAAAATGTAGCTTTTTTGTTTCTTTTCCCAGACTGATGCCATTTTCTATAATATGTCTGTCATTCGTAAATCATCACCATGTAGTTCATGGGAACAAATTTTGGTCTACGGGTGTGTTTTGAAGTATTAACTCTGTTTGCTATTAGTGCTGTCACTTAAGTCACATGGTAGAGTTTCTGGCCCCTGACTGGATGACTGAAATTTTTAAAACAGGAAAATAATTAATAAATAGCCAGTAAGTAACAGCAAATAGGAGCATTCACACACGATGACCCTTGTTCACATGGAAATATAGACTCGTGTTTCAGAAAACAAAAGAAGCAAAGCTAGCTCTTTTAGACTTTAAAGGGACTTTTACAAAACCTAGTATGGATACAAATATTTTCATGGTGTTTTTTATTAAAGCACTGACAACTGTGGGATTGCCAGATGTAGTGTTTTTAATATGTTTCATTTATATAGCGTTTTGACTAGCTAAGGTCCTGTGCAAACTTTTATCCATTTAAACAGTCCCCTGCAGTGTTGAGAAACCCAGACATGAAAAAGAATGGAAAGAAAGGTCTGAACAGTCTAGTTTCACGGAGTGATGCTGAAAAGGGTGAACACATCACAGAAATGATACAAAGTCTATTTGATGGTTAAAACTCTTTCCAGGTCAATCTTTGAAAATATTCTTTGTGATTCAGTGTTGAAAACACAGGATTTTTGTTTTTAAATCTGCACAATGAGTTTCAACAAACCCAATGTGTAACCACTGCATACTGCAGAAAGGCAATGTTTAACTCAACTTTTGCAGAGCAGTTTCCAGACCTGGGCTCCTATGGCTAGCTCATCTACGTTCTTTGGGGCCTTCAAACAAGTATTTAGTGGAGATGGGATTGAGCAACAGAGTTCAGACCCAGATGGCAGTAAGTGGAGGGTATTTACAAATCCCTACACAGGCAGACAAACAATTAGATCGGAGGTTTCCTGAAGTTCAGAGATGTTTTGAGTTGATTGGGGCCAATGTCGATTACCATACTTGGGTGCTATGGGTTTGCTTGTCCCTTAACTAACTTCATGCCAAGAGAAGCATGTAGCTGCGCCATCCCAGGATGGGCCCAGCCTCGGCAAGGTGGGTTCTTCACCGCTTTCCCCCTTGCTCCTGGGCTGGGCGGGTCACAATCTGCTCTTGGCTTTGATTAGAAGCAGGTCACTTTCTTCCTACCCTGATCCGCTAGTTTAGCTATGCTGGCTAGCACACTGGGGGGCAAAGTCACACCATTGCCTTTTCCCCACCCATCTCTCTGGGGGCAGGGCCCAGGAGTGAGTACTAGGAGTGCAACTCCAGAAATACAGGGAGGTTGTTCCAGGGCTGGTGGAGAAGGGTCCTGCTGGAACACGTGAACAAGGAGACTGGCAGGAGATGAACTCAGCTGGGAATTGGGCCCTCGCGTCTATTTCTCACTCCTCTTCAGGACACAGGTGGGGGAACGTACATGTTATTTTCCAAAGCACATGATACATTTTCTATACTCATCACACTCACACAAACCCCACCATAGATGGGTGCATCACACGCCCTTTGAGCCTTGGCTGAGATTTTCAAAGGGGCCAAAGGGCATTAGGAAATCAATGGGATTTGGGCACCTAACCCCCTTAAGCGCCTTTGAAAAGCGCCACCTAGATCCCTCTTGCTGTAAGCTCGCTGCGCCAGCCAGTCTATTTGGAGCTGTGCAGGTGCGTGTTGAGCATTTCCTTTGCTTGGATGAGAGCCATCTCGGTTGGCACCTCCAGGTGTGGAGCCACCCCTGCGCCCTCCCAGGAGGTGCCATCAGCAGAGCTCACAGATCTGGAGGTGGGGATGGTGATGTAGAGGCCAGTGTCATCCACATGATATGTCTGAGGGGGGTGACAGCCGCCGCTGGTCACTTCACCGATGATGAAAGCTCTGCCCAGCCTCTTCATGATATACACAAACTCCTCAGCTGCCCCAGCAGTAACAGCACCGGTGAGGATGATCAAGCCCTTCTGGGAGCCGTACCGCTCACCTGCAAGAGGCAAGAGCAAGTGTCCTTACAAAGTTCCACTTTCAAAAAAGAGCCAAGGCACAATGCATTGTGGGGATTAAAGGTTAACCCTTTTCAATCCCACCTGGCATTAAAGTCCCTGAAAGAATTTTGAAACCTTCACTCACTTCCCAGCTTGAATGGCATGAATTTGCTTTTTGCCCTCAAATGACACATGGTAAGCAAGGCTGGTCAGTTTCACTTGTGGGGCTGAGTCAGTTTCTCTCTCAGGCTCTCCTGCAGTAACAAGACTGCCACTGTGCGTGAGTTGAAAAGTGGGGGGGGGGGAGGGGAGAGCATGTTTTACATTCATGGGGCTTTCCATGGAATTCAAACACAATAAAATAAAAAAAAAAGGCAAAACATTTCTATTGATCAGAGATTTTGCCAAACCCTTCTATAGAAAATCTCTACTTGGGATCTGAACTGACCTGACGTGTCCCTTACATAACCAGACGGGAACAGTAGATTTTTCTCTTGGTGACAGATTTTCAAAATAGTTCAGCACACTGGGTGCTGGTTGGGTGCTAAGCTCTTTGAAAATCTGGCCCTAGGTACCGCAACAGGAGCTGAACACTTGGAAATCTTATCCTAAGCTTCTTTAAAAATCTGGTCTTTTTAAAGCTTTAAAAGCTTCTATAAGTATCTCTCTGTCATAGATGCCCATGGTGTTACAGTTAATGATTAGGTGAGAGCCCGGGCTGTGGCATGGCTCAAATTCAAAAAGTGTAAAAAAAAAAGCAGAGAACCTGCAAATTGGTCGGAAACAGTCACCAATCCCAGTGATGATGGAACCTGGCGATGTTCTGAACAAAAAGCTCTCAGCCATGCTTTTAGCCGCTTCCATCCCTTCACACAGACCGTATAGACATTCTAGGCTTCAGCATGACACACACACAGAGTGACAACCCTGGGATCTTATTAGATAGCCAACTCCGAGTGATAAGAAAGGGGGCCGCCTCATGCTCGAGGCTTCGCTTCGAGAATTCATTTTAAAGACAACTCATGCCACCAACAAATGAACATCTCCCAGAAGATATCCCCAGTAGTCACAGTGGATACGTAGGGCTGGATCGAACTCCCACTGAAGTCAATGGGATTGTGTCCATTCTCGGGGTTTGCAGCATGCTCAAATAATGATTCACGCTGCTCCAGAACGCTAACCATGTCTAATTATGGCCGTCAGTGCAGCACTTTGGGTCAGCACTGTCTGCGATTTCCCCCCCTTAACATTAAAATCAGTATTTAGGGTTATTTAGTGCTCAAAGGCATTCTTGTAATCATGAGGGAGCTGACACTGTCTAATGCTCAGCGCCCTCCCCTCCCAGGGACGACAGAGTGCTCTGCTCTCCTCAGGACAGCGCCCTAGACTGGCTCAGACATTTGGAGTACATAATTTTCCTCTGCTCATTGCTTTTCCATTCTCCGTACAGGCTGGACCATTTGTGGTAGGGGAACATTGTCTCTGATGGATTGCTAGGAAACCAGCATTCCATGTGTGTGGAAAATAGGTAGAGAGTACCCGTCGACACCTGAAAGGAAAAGCTCTTGCAAAGGGCAATTGACATCTCACCTGTGAGCTGCGGCTGGGTCCAGATCTCACTTGTTGTGTCATTGGGTCGGTTGTAGACTTTATCCAGGAGAACTGGGTGCCCTTCATCAAAGAAGTAGGAGCACAGGGCCGCTATGGAGGAAGTGGGGCCTCCGATATTGTACCTTTTTAAAAGCAAACAAAAAAATCCCTCATCCAGAGCATGCAAGACATAACTGAACACTTGTGGCAAATAGTACAACTGCCTGCCTATCTCCCTCTCACGAGCATCTGCTTTGTAGTGCCTTGTCACCGGATGGCTGGCTGGCCCTTTAAGCTACCCCCAAGCTGAGCCTGATCTGGTGGCTTAATTACCATTAGTGACACAGCTGTGACAGGATCAAGACTGACTACAAAGAGAGACAGAATCCAGTCAGCGGGAGGAGATCGAGGATGTTCTCCCTCTCTGGGAAGGGCATAGTGAAGATAAGCTGAAGAGGCTGTAGGGATGGAACTAGTCCCTGTGGTGGGCCCTGGTGAAGGCAGCGGGACAGTCCTGGATATCAGCGTTCCAGGGGAGGCCCATGGAGCCGAGAAGACCCAGGGAGAAGGTCGAGAGGGCTGGGAGCCGGAGGAGAGGCTGTGTGAACCACAGGCTACTGGGAAGCAGTGTAAGGGGCTAAGAGGTAGGATGTGGCCCATGGAAGCAGCAGCACATCTGAAGGAGCAGACCTAGCTGCTCAGCCCAGGGTCAGCACCAAGAGCAGAAGGTGGGTCTGAGTTCCTCTACCAGGATTTTTGCACCCAGGATGGGGCTGAGGACAGAGCCCAGGACAGGTTTTTTGAGGAGTAGCCCCAGAGAGTGAAAGGCTCTCTTGTTGGGATGCTTGGACTCTCTTTGCCTTGGAGGTGACTGAGCCAGACTGAGCTCAGAGGGCTAAGCTGTGAGCAGAAACAGCCAAATAGGTGAGCAACAGGTGGCTAGAAGTGAAGACCCCTGCAGTACCCTGACCTGATGGCAGGGGGTGCTGTGGCAGCGAGTGCAACTGCTTGCACACCTCCAATAATATGGCCTAGACATCATGGCTTCCATTTACATAGTGCATTCTGCCCCGTGGTATTTGCACCCCTAACGCTGCAGAACTGTGCTTCCGCTTGAGAACCTGAAAGGGAACCTGACCAGAAACAAGACATGAAACTAATTAGGTTTATTTTCCTGGCTCACCCTTCCCCCCACACCCCAGCCCCAAAACGCACAGTGTAAACAAGCAGTGTCAATGGGCACATGGCATTCTTATAGTTCGCTGGGTTTATTAACCTAAGGCTCTTACTAGCAGAAGCAAAGGCCTTTAAAAATGAGCCAATACGCTCAAATTTTGCTGTGTAAATCTATACACTGGATTCCATTTTTAGGCACCAGAATAAGGGGCCTGATTTTCAGCCCCTGCACTGCCCATGAAAGCCAATTGGAGCTGTGAATGTTCAGTGCCACATCAAATCAGGCGGCATATTTGGGTCTCTAAATACTGATGCAGGTCCCTAACTTAGGGCACACAAGGCTGAAAATTTTAGCTCAAGATTTTTAAACTAAGAGTCTCCATTTTGATTCTACATCAGCAGCTCAAGATACAAGTCACAGATATGTCACCCCAGATGGAGCTCCTGCTGTGAAGACACACCATTCCTTTTAAACCCATCACTATTAATGACACCTGCCGTTTCGCTTCTGTAAACAAATGCCATATACGCTGTACCTCTGTGACATAAAGTGCCCCCTAGTGGGCAATCCCGAGCATCTCTAACTGTATATCTGATGGTATGCACAGCAGGTGTATATACACATTAATGTAACGTGCTATAGAGATTTAACAAGAGGCTACTACAAGAATTTCCCTTTTGCCCTGCATCCCGGGGCTGATTTCAACATGCTGATGTAGAGGAGGAGTGGGGGCCTGAGAATGAGTTAATTTGTTTTCCCATTTCAATCAGAACACTGTCTGGTGCACTGTATTGGAAATGTTTAGCCCTTGCTCCCCAGCTGTGATGGTAAGGTGTTCCCCTGCTGTAATTTAACATCCAGGGGAAAGCACAGACCTTGTAGTAGGGTCTGGAGGTAACTGATATTTAGTGCAATCCAGCCAAACCCCAAGGAGGAGTTAGTAGAATCCAGGGGATGACTTCATCAGAGACAGGGAAATCACCCCAGCTTCCTACACGGGGTGGGAATGGCCACAGCGGACTCACGCAGGAGTCAGTGATAGCCAAATCAGACTGAGACTCGGTTCTCCTGTGTGCTAGCCGACAGAGCACTAGACTGGGATTCAGAGGAGACCTGGATTCTAGTTCTGGCTCTGCCAGGGGCCCACTGGGTAACCTTGGGCAAGTCACTTTGTGTCACTCCATGCCTCAGTTTTCCCATCTGTAACATGGGGATAATGATACTGACCTCGTTTGTAAAGCATGTGGAGATCTAGGGATAAAAAATGCTGGGGAAGAGTGCAGCGAGGCTCTGCTGCCAGTACATCCAGGGACCTAGCTGTACATGTCAGAGCCCACGCTGACACTGCTGCAGTTGTCACTGTACTGAGGGGTGTGCGCAGTGCTGGAGGGCTCTGAATGAGGTACAGGAGGCAATGCCATGGTTAATGGATGCCAGTGGATAAGCCTGGACCCTTTGCTTTCCACTTGCTATGCAGCATGAACTCCATTGGGCTCCAGTCATAGTCCCTTTCCTGCAGGACTGCCATTACGAGCTCATTTCCAGCTGGGGGCAGGAGATGAGTTCCCCCCTCCCTCCCCCCATAATGAAATGAGAAAGGTCTTGGAAGGGGAATCATGGGCCAAATTCTTCCCTCTGTTACAATGGTGTAAATTCAGAATAACTCTGCTGACTTCTATGCAGATACTCCAGATTTACACCAGCGTAACAGAGAGCAGAACTTTGGTCTATATAAGGCTGGGCTAGGCTGAGGAACTTACACTAAAGAGCATTGTGACTGCAGCAAAGGATACTGGTAATTCAGCACATGCCATTTTCCTTGTTAGTAAGCGTAGAGCAATCCTGAGTGCAGAACTGCGCTGCTAGGGGTGCTGGTGGACAGGGTGAGGCTGATGTACTGATGAGGGCCGATCAGACCATTTCTGACAGAATGAAATGTTGGAACTGAGATGTTTCAGTTTTGCTGAAGACTGTCAGGCTAAGGAGCGAGGGAATCTCTCACATGCTCTAGCGTGGTGGGTAGGGTGCTGCCCTGGGATGTAGGAAACCCAGATTCAAGTTTCTGCTCTGTTGGAATCAGCGTGATCTGGGAATGAAAAATGATACCCTGCATTAGGCAGAGCTGGGATCTGAACCAGGACCTCTCCATGTGCTGGTGTCCGACTGCCCACTCTGAGGCATTTAGACCCAGCTCTGCTTTAATGCAGGCAGGTTTGGTTTTGTTCCAGTGAGGAACCCAGACAAATATGAAACCTCAGAATGTGCTGTCAATGGGAACTGGTGTCCTCTGGTCCCATTGAAGGAAGGGTGAGTGATGGGGTGATTTCCCTGTCTCTGATGGGGGGGAGAGATAGTTCAGTGGTTTGAGCATTGGCTTACTAAACCCCAGGTTGTGAGCTCAATCCTTGAGGGGCCCATTTGGGGATTGGTCCTGCTTCGGGCAGGGGGTTGGACTAGATGATCTCCTGAGGTCCCTTCCAACCCTAATAATCTATGATTCTATTATCTGAATGTTGAGCTTGTCTTGAACATATGAAACTAAAAAAATTAAACACTGAGTGGACTAGGATGGGACAGTTAACCTTAGACACTGCACCTGGAGGGGAAACAGGGATTGCTAAGCATTAATGGCAGGTGAAGCCCAGCTGGGCTAGGAGTGTGAAGCCAGGAAGTGAGAGCAGGGAGGAGGTCTGCAATCACTCCCTAGAGCTGGTCAGGGACAAGGAGAAGATCCAGGGGAAGAGTAAGTGCTGGGTCCTGCCCTGGACTGGGGACCTTGACAAGTGATTGAGAGGGATGAAGTAGCCAAGGGGAGCAGAAGAATCTCCAGTAGTAAACCCAGAGATAGGCCAGTAGAGAGAAGAATGGGGTAGGAAGGAGCACAGGAAAACAGCTACTGTGATAGAGATTGAGCAGACCTGGAGTGCTAGTCATAGGGCTGGAACCGGGTGGGGTGGGCCTGGGTTCCCCTACCAGACACTGGGAAAGTGGCACAGGACCTGGCAACCTGGAACAAAAGACCACCTGCGACAGCTTGTCTGGTGTCACTTTGTTACCCTGGAATGAGGGCACTAGAGTGACCTGGCCAGACAGGGCCGCCCAGAGGATTCCGGGGGCCTGGGACCATCGGTGGCAGGTGGCTCCGGTGGACCTCCCACAGGCGTGCCTGCGGAGGGTCCGCTGGTCCCATGGCTCCGGTGGAGCATCCGCAGGCATGCCTGCGGGAGGTCCACCAGAGCTGCAGGACCGGCAAGCAGCAGGGCGCCCCCCATGCAGCGAAATTCTAGAGCCAGCCCTGTTTGGTGGCTGGGGGCCCTTCCGTTCTGAGACCCACCACCGAAGTGCCCCGAAGACCTGTGGCGGGGGCCCTCTGCCGGCGAATTACTGCCGAAGTGGGACCCGCCGCCAAAGTGCAGCCCGCTCTTCAGCGGTAATTCGGTGGCAGGGGACCCCTGCTGCGGGTCTTTGGGGCACTTCGGCCGTGGGTCCCGGAACGGAAGGGCCCCCCACCGCTGAATTACCACCAAAGACCGGTTTGCACTTCAGTGGCAGGTCCCGTTTCGGCGGTAATTCGCTGGCGGGGGGGGGGGTCCTTCCCCCCGGAGCAGAAGGACGCCCCCGCCAGCAAAGACCGGGAGCGGAAGAAGCTCTGGGGCCCGGCCCCGCAAGAGTTTTCCAGGCCCCGTGGAGCAAGTGAAGGACCCCACTCCAGGGGCCCCGAAAAACTCTCATGGGGGCCCCTGTGGGGCCTGGGGCAAATTGCCCCTCTTGCCCCCCCCCCGCTCTGGGCGGCCCTGTGGCCAGAGGGCTGAATCATGAAGAGAGAGCACCAGAGTCACAGAGAGTGAGAGAGGGGCCACAGCATGAACAACTGACAGGAGAGAGTGAGAGCTAATCCCACACCTAGCCACACGGAGGTGCACCTGCCATGGGTGGAACCCCTTCACTAACATCCCTGGTTCCAGTCTATCTCAAGCAATTATGTTCTGCCTGCCTAAACTCCCTCTACAATTGCAGGAGAATACACAGTTCTTCTTCACTTCCTGTCTTAAACTGCCCCATAGCATTGCTGAGTGTTGTCTAACAGTTACAAGCTTCCCCTCACACACACACCAGACAGCTGCCTTTCAGACAGAGGGGAGGTGATCCTTGAAGCCAGTTTGTAAAGGCCTTTAGTGGAGGAACCTCTCTTTGTAAATGAAAGTGATTATTTTTCACATGCCATCAATCCAAGGCCACTTTAATTCAGCTAACGATCCCTGCCTGTTTCCCTTCCGATCTTTTTGACTATCTGAGTCTTTGAGGTCACTTTCTTTGGGTAGGGAGGATGACAAACGTTTCTCACCAGGATGCTATTAAAGAGAGTCCTCAGAATGCCAATCTAGAGCAGCTGGCTGGAGAAGAGAGAGACAAAGCTACGAAGCCAGGCAGCGAGATGACAGAGCAGTTGCCTGCCCTGCAGTGCGGATTTCACGTGGTGTTGAGTTGATGGAGTCTACAGGACATGGAAGGAGCAGAAAATGTCAAATGCCTCCTGCCTATGAAAATCCGTGGGGAGGCCGCTGCAAATTTTCTAGCCCACTGTGGAGAGCTCTGGGATGATGAGCATTTTGACAAGACAATAATAATATAGTGGCACTAACTATTTTTATGCAATGGTGGTGTAGCCGTGTCAGTTCAGGATATCAGAGAGACAAGGTGGAGGAGGTGATGTCTTTCACTGGACCAACTTGTGGTGGTGAGAGAGACAAGTTTTCTAGCTACTCAGCTTTCTCACCAACAGAGGTTGGGCCAATACAAGATATTACCTCCCCTGCTTTGTCTCTCTTACTGTACATATGTCCTGCTTCTAGGAAAATGATGTGGAAAATCCAGCTTTGAAGAGAAGGATGGCCCAGTGGTTCAAGCACTAGCCTATGACTTTCAAGACCTGGGCACAAGTCTCTACTTGACCATAGACTTCCTGTATGATGGGAAGCGAGCCACTTAGGTCCCAATCAATAGGAGTTAGGCACCTTTGAGGATCTGGGCCTTATTCTCTTTGTGCCTCAGTTCCTCGTCTGACCTATGGCGATAACAGCCCTGCGTTGTGTGGGGATAAATCCATTAAAGGTGGCAAGTGGCTCAGATAGCACAGGGATGGGGGACAGACCTAGATAACAATGTGATTGCCAGTCCCCAGCATTCAAAAATCAGCAGTTGGGCCCCTCAAAAAAACATGAGATTGGCTGAAAAGTTATGAGATTTTAAAACTCTCATAAACGTTGGATCCTTTGTATTGGGTTCTGTGCCCTGACATGTGCTTGTGTCTCCTTTTCCAACTTCTCACTGCGTCAATGAGGGCTAGAAATCTACTTTAAAAAAAAACGAAACCAGAGATGATTCTCATAGAATCACCAGATTCCAGGAACTGGGGCTTTAAGCAAAACACTGACTATGGCAAGACTCTTGACTGTAATCGACGTGTGTGTTTCTGCAGCGTTTGAAGCCGTTTCTGACCCTGGGATTATTTTTTAGGTAAATATTTGCTGGTTGTGTTGGGGCCTTATAAATGGTAGCTCTGGGCTGAGGCAAGAAAACCACCAAGGGGAGTGCTGTATAAAAGAACTATTTGCATCTGTGTAGATGATTGATAAGACAAAGAGCAGCAGCAACTTGCACTTAAGAATATGCAGCATTTTTCATACGTTGGGCAGCTCAGTAAAGTTGTTTAAAATTAGGCATGTGATTAAGTGCTTTGCTACAACTGGGCTTTGGAGGGCTAATGGAGAGTGGGGGGATTGGAACGGTGGCTCTAAGCCACCTCCATGCTCCCCACTCACGGACCAATCTGCACTGATGTAACTTAGTGCAGCCCATAGGAGTATCTATTTTTATACTAGTGAATCACTTGACGATCACCTATAATACAATATATCATTAGCAGGGCCGGCTCCAGGCCACAGCGCGCCAAGCGCATGCTTTGGGGTGGCACGCCGTGGGGGGCGCTCTGCTGGTTGCCAGGAGGCCGGCAGGCGGCTCCGGTGGACCTCCTGCAGGCGTGCCTGCGGAGGGTCCGCTGGTCCCACGGCTCCAGTGGAGCATCTGCAGGCACACCTGCGGGAGGTCCACCGGAGCCGCGGGACCACTGGACCCCCCCACAGGGAAGCCTGCGGGAGGTCCGACGGAGCCGCGGGACCGGCGAACGGCAGAGAGCCCCCCGCGGTGTGCTGCCGTGCTTCAGGCAGCGAAATTGCTAGAGCCGGCCCTGACATTAGCCATACATGCAGGTAAGCAAAGGCACGTACAGTCAATGCTTGTACAGAAATCAGAGGTGGAAAACAGCCGGGAGGTCCCAGCCCTGTGTCAGTTCAGAGTTGTTTCCCATGGTAGTGGTTTTCAAACTTTCCTTCTGGGGACCCAGATGAAGACAATTGTTGATGCCTGCAACCCAATGGAACTGGGGATGAGAGGTTTTAGGTGTGGGAAGGGCTCAGGGCTGGGGCAAAGTGTTGGGATGCAGGGGTGAGGGCTGCACGGTGGGTCTGGGAATGAGGGGTTCAGGGAGTGGGAGGAGGTCTGGGCTGGGGCAGGGGGTTGGGGTGTGGGAGGGGGTCAGGGCTCTGGGCTGGGGGGGTGCAGGCTCTGGGGTGGGGCTGAGAAGTTTGGGGTGCAGGAAGAGGTTTTGGGTTTGGGTAGGCTCAGGGCTGGGTCAGGGACTGGAGGACGGGGATGGGGCATGGATTTACCTCCAGCGGCTCCCGGTCAGCAGCGCAGCCAGGGTGCAGAGGTAGGATTCCTGCCTGTCCTGGCACTGTCGACTGCAGTATGCCTGAAGCGGCCAGCAACAGGTCCGGTTCCTAGGCAGAGGCATGCAAACGGCTCTGTGCTGCTCTCGCCTGCAGGCACTGTCCCCTAGATCCTATTGGCCAGGAACTGGTCAATGGGAGTGCAGAGCCAGTGCTGGGGGCAGCGGCAGCATGCAAAGCCCCCTGGCCCCACTGCCTAGAAGCTGGACCCACTGCTGGCTGCTTCCAGGGCGCAGTGTGGTGTCGGAGCAGGTAGGCAGTAGCCTTTCTTAGCTAGGCAGCACCACCAATGAGACTTCTAACATCCTGGTCGGCAGTGCTGACTAGAGCGACCTAGTGTCCGACATGCTGTGACCCAGTACTGGGTTGCTACCCAAACTTTCAAAAACACTGTCCTATGGTATATTTCCTAGGTTTCTTATCTAGTTTTCAGTGGCCCAAGTGATGGAGCTATTTCCCTTGAAACATCATTCCATATGCTAATAGATCTTACTGTTAGGAAATTTTCCTTGGATATTTACCCTGAATTTTCCTTTTCTTCATTTCATCCCTTCAGCGTTAGCTGACCTGGCATGACAGTGAACCACATAAATCTAGTTCTGAAGAAAATTCAGACTGGAACTAAAGCACACATTTTTAACAATCAGAGTAATTAACCTTTGGAACAACGTACCAAGAGTCGTGGTGGATTCTCCATCACTGGCAATTTTTAAATCAAGATTTGATGTGTTTTTAAAAGATCTTTTCTATGAAATAGTTTGGGGAAATTCTCTGGCCTGTGTTACACAGGAGATCAGACTAGATGATCACAATGATCCCATGTGGCCTTGGAATCTATGAGTTCACTGTTTCAAATAAAATGATACTTAAATAGAATACGTGGTGAATTTTCTGTCCAGAATTTACCTCATGTCTATGATTAATGCATCTGTGTGAACAATCTTCTTCCAAACATGCTCCACCAGCAGCTCAGACACCTGGGTTAGAAGACTGCAGTCTCCAAACATATCGAATCTCAGGTAGCCAATGTTGTTTTCAAATACGTTGGTGCGGAAAGAAAATTTAATCAGATCTTCAAATACTTCTGAAAAAGGGATCTGAAAGAGTTTGCAAAAAAAAAAATCATTATCTGGCACTGCACTCTTGGCATAAGATTGGAGAGAAATTACATGTATCAGGTTTAGCCCATGTTGGGCATATGTTAGGAATCTCATGTTCAGAATGTCATATGGTGGTCATGTGTTAGGAATGTCATGTGGGATACTTGTTTTAAGAGTCTGATATGTTAGCCATGTATAAGGAATATCATGTGGTGGACATGTGCTAAGATGCTTATATGAGGGACATGTGTCAGGAATGACATATGGTGCCCATGTGCTAAGATTCTTTTATGTGAGACATGTGTCTGGAATCTCACATGCGGGGCAGTGATTAACTTTATTTTGTTCATCTGGATGTTCCAGGGCAAACATTGAAAACAAATAATGAAAGACAAAGTGTGGCCAATGAGTAGAAAAATGTATCCATGGATGAGGTCTGCTTGGGCCTAATTTTAGAAGATTCCTTAGCATACTCACAGCACAACTAGGTGGTAATGGCTGGCAGGAGCGGGGCATGCAGCTGCCACCACAACAACCCCACAGGCAGGAGAAGGACAATTGACCTGAGTTGGGTTCAACAGGATCCAGTTGTTCTCCCACTCGGCACAGCCCAGACTCGACATTTGTTGTAGGGTCCTGTCAGGTTCGAGGGCAGGGCTCTAGTCCCTGTAATCCCTGTCTATAGTGGGGCCATGGCTTGCTCCTCCAGTCAGACTTCAGTGCTTTGCCTGCACACTCTATGACTGGAACACACCCTTGGGCTAAGACTCTAGATGCACGTCCCAGCTCTGCTACAATGTCTGTGTGACCTTGGGCAAATCCCTTCATTCCCCCTATTAAATGTCCCCATCCTACAGGAGAGCTGAGAAACTCCGTTTACAAATGCTGATGGGACACTCAGCTATGGCAGTGATAACAAGAACCTGCCCAGACTGAATGCAGCCAACAGTTTGAGGTAAATGCACACAATGGACAGTGTTTTTGCCTCTGCAGGTACAAATGTGCCCTTCCACATGCATCACAAAGGACGGAGTAGCATTATTCCCATATTACAACTGGGGTATAGACTGGAGAAGTAACTCACCCAGGTCTCCCAACTGCTAGTCCACTGTTTGGCCCATTAGACAATGCTACTCGGTGGCCCAGGGCTTTGCTTTCTCTTTGCTCCTGAAGCTGATATCTGCTGCCATGAACCCAGTGCCTTTTGCAAAACCATAACTTTGACTGCTGATCCCAAGTCCCTGCTGGTACCAGCTACTGCCCTAACCAGAAGAGCTGACTTGCAGATTCCCTTTCTGTCCCTCTTTCCTCTCTGCACCCTCTGGAAAATAACCCCGCTGGCTGGGCTGCAGACAGCTCAGTTCAATGCTGCTGACCAGTGACAGCCATGCAACTTGATCTTCCCGGGGTCCTTTGATTAATGAGTCACAGGTTTAAAGAAAAAAGCCAGTGTTCATTGTGTTGTTCTAATGCTGCTGGTGCAGAAATGCTGAACCCCTCCTTGCAATGGAGAGGTCAGAAAAAAAACCCATCTACAGATGTGTTTCTTCTCAGTAAGAATTAACCCACAAATAGTACTTCATCTGTAAGCACAGATCACTGGAATATACCTTCACAATGATCTGGCCCCATTAGAAAATAAGGGTGGGCTCTGGGCCAGCCCACCCTGTTCCTTGACATGGTCCCTTTAAGGAATAAGTGTTTAAGGGAGCAGCGGACCAGCTAATGAATGGGGTTCAGGTGGTAATCAGAGAGATCTCACCTGAGCAGGATCAAAACCTAGCTGTTTGTTCACTTGCTGGAAGGAAAACTCTATAAAGTGGGGCTGGAAGGTGGCTGTTGGGGAAGCTGGCTTGAGCTATATCATAGTCCTGGGAAAGGAGGTTGTGGAATGCCTTAGCTGGGGGAAGGGGTAGAGAAAACTGGATATTTAGAAACTGTAAATTGGAGGCTAGCTAGGGGAATGTTACTGTGAGTACTCTGGGCTGCAAACAAGTTATCTTGGAGAAGTAAGAGGGAGCTGAGAGTGGGGCCCCGCTCTATATCAGGGATGACCCACTGCCCTTAAGCATGTTGGTTAAGAATAAGCTCTGTATTTGTTCACACTTACATGGTATATGATATAGCTTCCTATCCACTCAATGAACACGCTGTAACCAATCTGTGTCCATTTCAGAGCTCCACACTTGTTTGAAGTGTCACCAGCTCTCCTGACTTTATTGTGAGTCTTGTGTTAATTGGTATTTGCCTTAAAGCCCCAGATCATGGAGTCATGTGAACAGGACAGCATCTCAATTTGGCCTTGATGGCTGCAGAGTAAAGCTGGAAAAAATGGGTATCTCAATGGCTCAAAAGCTGAAAGGCAAATAAAAAGCTTTCTTTGTTTCCAAATCTCATGATTTTGAGTGGCCAGATGCCTGGTTTGTTTTTTAAACGTGAGTGATTGACAATAGTGGGTTATTTCCTCTTGCACAATTGGAAATTCATGACAGCCATGGCTAAATTAAAAGGGTTGAATTGTTACATATAAGCTCTCTGGGCCTTAATAAGAACACCAGAAGCAGTGTGGATTAGAATGGCGATTTTTCCTGTGCCAACAGACAAGGCCCATGCCACCTGAGTGACAGAAGAATTGCTATTAACTAACTGGATAGGGTCCATGGGCCCTGTCCTGTAAACAGAGTGCACAAGAATAACACTATGTGAATGAGACTGTGTGGCATGATGCAGGGCTAGGATGTTGGCCTGACCCTCAAAGGAGTGGGTTCAATTCCTGGTTCTGCCACTGATCAGCTCTATGGCCTTGGGCATGTCACTTCCTTACCCCCTCCCTCAGTTTCCTCTCCACTCTTTATCTGTCTTTGGAGCAGGGACTGCCTCTTAATATGTGTTTGTGCAACACCTAGCACAATGGGGCTCTGATCTCAGAGCCTCTAGGTGCTTCTATACTATAAATAAACAGCATTGCCAACTCCAGGCATCCAAAAATGATGGGCCGTACCCCCTTGCAATCCTGAGATGGCTTAAAAATCATGAGATTGTAAAAAAAAAAAAAAGTCCATTTGGGTTCTTTTTCTCTAGTGTGTGGTTTTTAAACCTTGGGAATTACATCCAGGTTGTGTCTTCTCTGCAACCAGCAGGGCTGGAAACATACTTCTTTTTCAAATGAAAACTGAGGTTCTCATGTAATCACAGCACTCTACCAGCCAGAGCGTCCAGAAAAACACATAGTTGGGTAGTTCTAATTCCACCCAGCAGGGAGCAGTGGTGCACAAACTCACTAGCCCGCCGGCCACCACAGAGCTATTTTAACAGGTATCTTGTAAATTAATATTCTGACTGGAGTTACAGTTTGCAACATTTCTATTTCCAGCCAAAGCCAGTGGCCTATTATAACCGAAAGGAAAGCTTGCAAGTACACTGGAGGCACCAAATTTAGGTTTTCGTACAAAATCAGTTTTACCAAACCTCAAAATGAATGGGCACTTTTAAACAGACTGGTTTGGTTTCACTTTTAAAAATATGTCTCTTGCTGCGTTGTTGTAAATCCTACATGTAACTGCATTGTGCTAATGTGTGAGGATCAGAAAGAAGCAAAAGCAAGAGACAGAGAATCCCAGAAGATTAGGGTTGGGAGGGACTTCTGGGGGTCTGGGTCGCCGCGTTACCGTGGTCCAGCCCGAGCGAAATGTCAAAAGGAAATAAACAGCATGAAGAGTGAAGAGTCAAGTAGATGTGTATAGGAGCCAGATTCTAAGATGGTGTAAACTGGCACAGCTCCATTGACTTTAATGGGGTTACACTTATACACACCAGATGAGAACTGGGCCCACAGTTAAATTCTTTCATTTGCTGGTAGTACAATAGGTATTGATTATTTTCCCCGTCTTGACACTGTCCCTTTAAGCAAAGTGCTATGCCTTTATTCATTAGTGTGGCCAAGCAAAAAGACATAAGCATAAGCAACCCTTCACCTCTACCACTGAACTATCCATAAACCCCCTTGTTCCTCCCCAAGCACTGACAATACCCCAGAAAGCACCCCCAGGGTTAGAGACTGTGCATACATAATATTTACCTAGGAAAGGGAAGATTTGATATGCAAGGACAGTTACTGTTTAAAATGAATCCTCTTACCAGAGACTTGCATTGAGGAGGCAACCAGGGGCCCCATTCTCAGCTGGATGCAGGACCGGTGCTAGGGGGTTGAGCGCCCTAGGCGCATGGCAATTTCGCCGCCTTGCGCGCTGGTGCCGCGGTTCTGGTGGAACTGCTGCTGTCCTGCCTGCGGACTGTCGGCTGCTCCCACGGCTCTGGTGGAGCTGCCGCAGTCGTGCCTGCGGGAGGTCCACCGGAGCCGCGCGAGCAGCCGACCGTCCACAGGCACCACTGCGGCAGCTCCACTGGAGCTGCCTGCAGCCCCCTCCAGCAAAATGCCGTCCCCCAATAATTCTGGCAACCTAGGCGATTGCCTAGCCCGCCTAAATGCAAGCGCCGGCCTTGGTTGGATAAGCAGAAAATTAACCCCCAAATTTAGAGGGTTAGTAGGAGCTTAGAGTCGAGGGTCCCATCTGTGACCCTTGTCATTTGAACTTGGGGCATCACATGTGGAAAAATCAAGCAGCATGTCCTTTCTGCCTCAACCCCATGTAACTTACAAGGCCTGGTGTTCATTCACATGGATGTCTCAGTACACAAATGGAAAAGTCCTAGGAGACTTTGTGGTTTGGGGGAGAGAGAGACTGGAGAATCAGCCCAGAGGATAAGCCCGGGGAGCTGGAGCGAGGGTTGCCGAATGGGCATCCGTGAGGATATGGGATGCTGCTTCACAGCAAAATTTTGGGCTATGTTCTGAACAGCAGACGCAAACGTAATGCTAGCCCCTGGGAAACCTGACTGGGCAACTAGCCTTTTGTATATCAGGGAACTCCAGCTAGCACTGACCTTGCTGCTATCACAAAGAAGATCTCTTCACTCGCTAAGCGCTGGTTTAGTGGCTATGCCGGTGGGGTGGGACACACCAGGGCTCCATGCAAGTCACCTGCATCCTTCCCCTTCTTCTGCCCGCACACTGTCACTTTGTTCGGTTTTATTATCAGGGTCAAGCTAAAGGGAACCTCACTTTTGAGGGACTGGCTGGCTCTGAAGATTGGTGCCTCTCATTTTAGGAAGGATGTAGGCAGTAAGCTGGAGGGGTTATTATGGCAGTGAATGAAACTGCCCTGGGAAAGATTCATCTACTACAATTTGCCACTCGGGAATGCAAGCTTCAAGGTGACCTTGAGGTGTGTGCTCTCTGGACAGTGGCACTGGGGTTCTCAGGAAAAATGCATAGACAGCACCCCCTTGTGGCAGCTAGAGCAAGGCAGAGGCCAATTTCCATCCTGCACAGAGGGTCAATAGGGGAGCGAGGCCCCTGTCTCAGAGTTGAGGGAGGCAATGATGTTACTCTGGGCTGAGTCCATTTTCTGCTGGCACTGGGCCAGCTGTTGTAGTTGGCTATGGAAAGAGCAAAGAGGGGACGTTGCTGGAGCTTCATGGGCCTCTTGCTGCCCCAGTGCTCCCCACAATAGCATCCCCAGCCTCTACTGCTCCCTCCCTGTCACCAGGTTGAGGCTTTCGCCTCCAGCTCTTAGTCCACTCCTGCTCTCACCTCTGAAAATTCCCTGAGCCCAGCCTCCCCTTATCCAGCACTTATCGCTCTCCCTGTTCATACTCTACCATAAGAGAGTCTGCTCCCAGACTGCTGCCCACCCTTAGCTGACTGTCAGACCTTCTCTGCTCCTAAGAAACACATTCCCTCTTGGAGGCTCCTGACCCCTTTCCATTCTCCCCCTCTACTCTTATGGAGGAGTCATCTTACCTCTTCCAATCCCTGCCCTTGACAAACAGGACTGAACAGAAGCATTACTGAGTGTGGGGTGAAATCTTCACCCCACTGAAGTCCCACTGGCTTCACCAGGGCTGGAATTTCATCTCTGAGGTGCTAAGTAACATTTTTATTCTATGAATCTGCTTCCAACAATCAGGGTTCACCTCAGGCAATAAAAGCCACTCATAAATAACTATTACACATAGAGGGGAGGACAGGATTGACTTGCTGGATGGCACTTTTAGGGACCTGACAGCAGATCGCCAGTGAGGCATGGCCCATATTTTTGTGGGAGCAAGTAGCTCCCATAAAAGATTCCCTTTAGCCTGGGAACTGGGAGGTGGATGAGCAATGGAACAGAGAATCCATTGATTGGTTTCCCTGTTTTTAGCATAAATTCTTTCTCACAGCCAAGGGAAGGGACAGCACCTCTGGGTGAACAAACCTATAACAAGTACCCTTCCCTGGAAATGCTCAATCGTGATCCCCAGGGCCAGAGACTGAGAGCATGGCACAGGGTCACCCCCCATGATAAATCGTACAAGCCAAAGATCTCATAGGGTGGAAGCCCAAGGATCTCCTTTCTCAGGAAAATGCTCGACCATGTGGTCCGCTCCAAAAGCAAAATAAGGCACTCTTCCAAAGGTGATGTTAAGAGCTCTAGGTGTAAGTTGTCTGGGTCAGAGATGCTATAGCTATAACCAAGGAGGGACTGAGTCCACCTGAGATGTAATTTTAACAAATGACTCCTGGGAGTTCTCTCCAGCACAACATCAAAGAAGAGAGTTTGCTGGGGCATGCCACTGTATGAGAAGCTCTCCCAGGCAAACTGCACAGTGGGGGCAAAAGTGCATTATTAAAAATCAAATTCTCATTGAGGTTATCTAGTGTCTATCCAGCCACATTTCCAAGTCAAAGATCAGCCAAGCTCTCTAATGTTGATTAGGAGGCCAGTAAGGAGTGCATGGTCAATATAAGGGATTTCCCTACAATCCTAGGAGTCAAAGAAAATGAGATGGTGGGTATGGTCATTTTATACATGCAGAAGGGTAGATTACAAAATGCAAGGACATGTCTCTTGTTGAAGACCCTCAGAGCAACCACTTCATCTCAGATCGAAAAATCAATGCCATCAAGGTAGGTCATGCAAGTAATGTACTTACTGAGGCCAACTTAATACAACATGGCAAAACTAGAGCATCTGAGAAGAAGTCAGAAGTCACCTGGTATGTGATATCTTCCATGTAATCAGTGGTATGCTCCCACCCCCCACCCCCAGCAACCCCTTCATGTTCACAGGTGAATTCACTGGTCATGGGAGAGTTCACCTCAGCTGCCCCAGAGCAGTGACCGTGCAAGGTCCCCCTACAAAGCCCTGTATGTTCTCTGCCCCTTTGGGCCTTGGCCTCTGTGCTAGAGCCTGGGAAACCTGGGAGGTTTAGAAATACGGGCCAGGAATGTAGCTGGGGTCCTTAACTCGCTGCACACAGCCCTAGAACCCACGTGACAGATGCTAGTGAGTCCCAAGCTGAGCATGTGAGAGCCTTACCTGCATTGGCACAATCCCTGGGATGTGATCCTTGGAGTGCTCTGGGATGTGGGCTATTTTCAGGTGCGCGTCTCCAGACAGGGCTTGTAGGTCAGCTGCCACCTTCTTGGCCAGCTCCTCTTCAGAGTTAACCATCTTGTAAGTGTCCCTGGAGGCGAGGGCGGTGATCTTGGTTGCCACGTCAGCCCCCACGTCCGCAAAGGCGTAGTTGTCTGCCACCAGCTTCCCCACCGTCTGCAGCACACCGGGCACCTTGGCGCGCAAGGTGGCGATCTGCTGGGCTGCAGCCATGGCTTCGCTCGCCTGGATGGTGATGTGCGGCTCCACCCCTGACACACTCCACACTTTTCTAGTGAGGGGGCTGAGCACCACCTGGCTGGGGATGGAGGCATACAGAGAGCTGTTGCCAATTTGGTAGATGCCCCCTGAGAGCGAGCCGCCCATGGTGGGTTCACCAATGACTGTGGCCCGATGCAGATCCTTCATGGAGTGGGCAAAGGCTTCGGCCGCTGAGCCACTCATGTGGCTGGTCAGGATGTAGATGTCCTTAAGGGAACCGTACCTCTGGCCAGTGACTTGAGAGAGGGTCCATACCTCAATGCTCTGGGAGGTGCTGCGGTCAAAGATAGTGTAGAGGTGCTGCCGGGGCTCGGGCTCAAAGAAGTAGGAGCTGAAGATGGGCACGGCGGTAGAGTAGCCACCCATGTTGTACCTCATGTCGATGATCATTGCGTCAGTGCCTATCAGCTTGTCCCATACCAGGCGCACTAGCTGCGGCCCAATGGCCTTCATCGTCTCTGCTTCAGCCATCATGTCGAAGCGCAGGTAGCCTAGGTTGCCTGGCAACACGTCAACTTTGAAAAGGGCCTCAGTGATGTAGGCCAGCTCCTCTGGAGTGGGGATCTTGTTAGGGGACTGTTCCTCTGGGGTGGGCTCCACGTGGCTGTGGAAGACATGCAGCCGGTGGTCTCCTGAGGCCTCCTGCAGGTCATTGGTGAACTGGGAGGCCAATGTCTCCAAGTCCACAGCTGAGCGGTAGCCACCTTGGGCCCACTTGGTGCTTAACATGGCACTGGCCTTCCCAGCTACCTCTGGGACGGCATAATGAGCCTCTAATAGCTGTCCAGTGCTTTCCACAAGTGCTCCCATGGCCTGATGGAAAGCCAGCACCTCCCTGGCCTTCTCTAGTGCCTCTTCAGCCAGCACGATGGCATCCGGCACCACACCGCCACCCAGCCAGCAGTCTCCATGGTTGTCGACAAAGGTGATGACAGGCACGGTGATGGTGAGGCCCTGGGTGATGTCCTCCACTGGCTGCAGCAGAGGGAAGGTGCGGGTGTGTGAGAGGCTGCCCGCTGTGATCTCACCGATCAGAGTGGCACGGCCCAGGGACTGCATGAGGTAGGCAAATTCCTCAGCGGCAGTGGCTGTACGGTGGCTGATGAGCAAGTAGATGCCACGCTGGGCCCCGTAGGGCTGGCCCAGTAGCCCAGTCTGGCTGTTGTGCTCCTGTGTGCGGTTAGTGCGCCTGTCATAGGTAGTGAAGAGGTGGATAGGGCCGGTGGTGGGGTCCTGGAAGTAAGAGAGCAGCAGGGGCACGGCGCCTGAGGATGGGCCCCCAGGATTGTAGCGCAGGTCCACAATCAGGTTCTCAGTGGCCTGGAGGGGCTCCCACACCTTGTGCACGATGTAGGGGCCAAGTTTAGCCAGCACGGAGGCATCAGCGAACTCATCAAAGCGCATGTAGCCTACATTTCCTGGCAGCACTGACACCTGGAACACGGTGTCCACCAGGGCCCGCTGCAACTCCTCATTATTGGGCAGGTCAGCGGCCACTGGGATCTCCTCCTCCACGGGTGAGATAGCAGCCTCACCTGGAGCAGTGACCCGGAGCAGGAGGCGTGGGTCCTCAGACACAGCCTGCAGTTCAGCGTTGAGCTTGGTGGCCAGGTCCTCGACAGACTGGATGGAGGAGTAGTTGAAGGCAGAGAGGTGCTGCAGCAGCACGGGCACCCGCTCTGCCAAGGTGTAATAGTCCTGCAGTATGCCCATGAGGCGGCTGATCATTCCAGGCACTGCCCTGCGAACTGACAGGATGGCCAGGGCCTTCTCCAGGGCCTGCTCCATCCGGCTGGCTACACATGGCAGCACCCCAGTGACCTCCCAGCTCTGCCCACCCCCACTTAGAGGGCTCACAGACCGCGATACGGGCACTGTCATGTAGAAATTGGAGGCACCAATCCGCAGCTTCTGGACATCAAGCGAGCCCCCAGCTGTCCTCTCCCCCACAATGATGGCTCTGTGCATGTGCTTGAGGATGTAAGCCACATCTTCAGCCACCCCAGTGGTGTGCCGGCTGATCAACACGACAACATCTTTGTCTTTGCCATACCTCTCACCCAGCACCTGGGGCAGGGTCCATATCTCCATGGTGGTGTTGGAGGGCCGGTGGTATACCGTGTCCACATGCAACACCTTGTCAGCTTCGTACAGATAGGAGATGATGAAAGGGATGCCAGTGACCTGCCCCCCAGTGTTGTAGCGCAAGTCTAGTACCAGGGCAGAGGTCCCCATCAACGCCTTCCACACCTTTTCCACCAGGAAAGCCCCAATCTTCTGCACAACCTCTTGGCCGATGATATGATCGATCCTCAGATAGCCCACGTTTCCCCCCAGCTGTTCATGCTTGACCACATGCTGGATAAGATCCAGGAGCTGCTCCCGAGTGAAAGAAGTCTCATCTTCTTGCTTTGGAGCAACAGGAGCCAACGGCTCATAGGAGATCACCAGCCTTGGGTCATTCAAGGCACCTTGCACACCAGCTGTCAAGACATTGGCCAACAATTTGGGATCTGAGATGTCCAGGATCTCCCCACTCTTGATGGCCTGTTCAATAGCATCTTGCATCCCCACCAGGTTTTCGGGGAAGCAATAATTATCCAGAAGGACCTTGGCCATGTCCAGCACCAGATTTGGCTGGAAGATTTCCTCAGTACACACATTGCAGAAAATCAGAGCTGATAACAACAAGAGAGATCCCCCAATCATTTTGAATCATTAGGAGGAGGAAAATAAGTTGCACCTTAATAAGAAATCAGAGATGCTTGTAGATCTAGACAGGTTCAGCTCTCCACTGACCCTCTCTGTCTGTGAATCAGCACTGAAAGTCCAGTGTTAAATCTGGGAGAACTGACTAGATAAGTCTTTTATCTGCATTAAACCTCTAATCTCATTAAACTGGAGTGCATCAGCCAAAGTGCACGAATAGATGAAGGTCAGCATCATGCCACTTTTCAAACCTCTTATGAAACAGTAATGAAGTACAGTCAAGGAGACGTTTATTCCAAGTTGTTGGACTCATAGGTCTCCCTCTGACAGTTAACTGCTTTCAGTATACCACTGCCCATTTTAAACTGGTCCAGACTTATCAACCTCAAATCATTTAAATGCAGAGCCATTTGGTGGAGAACCACAATTAGAAGAGCAATTATCCAACCTATTATTGTCACTTGTGGCAAAATAATACCTGGAGCATTCTGAATTAGCCTAACCTGAATTAGCCTAGGTATTTTTGCCCTGGTGATTAGAATTCTCTGTCCTTGGTATTTTCGAGCCCACTGTCTGCAACAGGCTGTATTTACAGCCTTCAATTACGGCATCTCAATTGGAAACACAGAACATTTGGAAACAGCCTATTCATTTCAGTGGTGACAATTCTCATCATTTTGAATGGGGGCTGTGTAAAATACATTTGCTTCAACATACTGCAGCTAAATCTGAGGTGACTTTAATCTTCATAATTTGCACTCAATGAGGATTTACTGGTAATACCACAGGGTAACATATGGTCGTGTCTGGCGGCAGCTTCCAGCCAATAGACATTCGACTTGATATACTAAAATAGAACTATGTTTGCCAATGTCTTCTGAACCCTATTGTATTAAGGGTTTGAAAGCGGATCAGCACGAGCGGGATGCAGCTGCTGGTGGCATCCATTTGAACTGTCAACATGCCGAGCTACAGGGTGACATAACAAAGACACACGATAGGGCCAGATTCTGGCTTTACCTTTGAGACAAGTGCTGGCTGAGTGATGATTCTCCGAGCCATGAGGCAGATGCAAGAATAGCCCAGGGAGAAGGAGCTGCAGTCTTTTCACACTGCTTCCAAAATGAAGAATGTGCATCAACCTGTTGCCATGTTCCGGTGGGTGCATAGGGGTTCTGGCCATCCCCCCTCAGTGCCGTGGAGTGGTGACTGACTTCTAGACGACCTCTGCTCTGATCAAAGCACTACTTCAAATGGGAATTATTTTGAGGAAGTTCTATGGCTTTTATTACACAGGAGCTCAGACTAAATGATCACACTGGTCTTATCTGACCTTGGGATCTGCTTCACCCATGATTCATATTCTGCCTATGTCCTTTCTGGGCAGTGGTGCAGGCATTTTCCATAGGCTAGTATGACTGTAGTCCACTCCACACACAAGTGTGCATTAGCTATAAAGGTAGCTAATAAGAATAGCTAATTAGCTAATAGAATAACCAGAGCTGATAAAAAAATGCAGAAACATTTCCATGGGGGTTTTTTTGCCACAAATTTGAGTTCTCCACCACTCTATAAGATGTTTGGAGGGGGAAAAGGCAAATCATTTTCATAGACATAGACAAAGATCATTTCTAATAATAGCCTGAGCTAATTAAAAATACCAATAATTTTCTCTCAGGACATTTTTGGGGAAAAAAATCAATGTTGTCATTTTTGTTAGAATTTCCAATGAAATAATTTTTTTGATGAAAAGCTGAAACAAAAAACTGTTTTCAGTAAAAAAAAATCAGTGTTTGGTAACATTTTTTGAGTTTCAGTCTTGAAAATTTCTTCTGAACATTTTTTGCTTTCCATTTTTTTTCAGCAAAAGAATTTCAGCCATGTCTAATCATAGATTCCTAGCTCCCAAGGCCAGAAGGGACCAGTGTGATCATCCAGTCTGACCTCCTGCACAGCACAGGCCAGAGGATCTCTCCTAAATAATTCTGTTTGAGCTAGAGCAGATCTTTTCAAAAAGCTCCAATATTGATTTTAAAATCACCAATGATGTAGAATCCACTATGACCATTGGTAAGTTGGTCCAATTCCCCTCACTGTAAAAAATGTGCACCTGATTTCCAGTCTGACTGTGTCTAGCTTCACTTCTGGTCATTGGAATCTTGGATCTTGGCTCCCTGTTGAACCTTGGCTCATGTTTAGAAATGAATGCATGAGGTCTGGAACTGTTTGGCCATTTTTTTTTTCCATGAGGACTCTGCACTGATAGATTTAACCTGAAACTACTGAAATACAATGAAGAGGCTGTTCCCTTTGAGGGAAGGATGGTCCAGTGGTTTCGGCACTAGAGTGGGAGACCCAGATTAAATTCCTAGCTCTGCCATAGACTTCCTGTGTGTTCGTGGATAAATGATTTGGTCTTTTCATGCCTCAGGTCCCCATCTGTACAATGGGGATAATACCACTGCTCTGCCTCAAAGAGGGACGATGTGGATAAACATATTAAGGGCTGTGTGGTGATCAGATACTGTAGTGATGGGGGGCCAGACAAGAACCTGAGATACAAATAGAATCAGAGTGCCAGAAATCCAGCAAGACAGCATGTTCTTATGAAATTTCCAGTTCAGTTTGGCAGACTCAAGAGGTTGTGACTGACAAGCAGCTGGACCCAGAGGAAGCCTCCCCACCCTGAATCTGCTCTCCAATGGCCAGATCCTCAGCTTTAGTATTGCTACACTGATTTACACCAGCTGGGGATCTGGCTCATTAACTCCAACGGGGTGATGCTAATTTATTCCAGCCGCTGTAAATCAGCATCGCTCCATTGGATTCATTGAGCCAGATCCCGAGTAGATTGATATGACCCAATATATAGGTATTCACCCCTTCTGGGTCTTAACTATTTAAATGTAACATTAACATTCATCCCACCAGAGAACTGGGAGGTTGGACCTATTGGTTGGTCCCTGAAGCAATGGGATCTCCAATTGCACAAGAGCGTCAGGAGCTCCCTTTGATGCCTGGCCCTAAAAAGTACAGTATGCAGGCTGAGCCTATTGCTGCAGTGGCACTCAGAGACTTGCCAATCCTAATCACAGCTAATGGAAATGCTGCAGGCTGTGAGAGTGACTCAAACAGTTTAGCCTTTTGGACTACTTTCAGTTTGCTTGCGAAACTCAGGGCCTGCCATGTTTATCCAAACTGATAGAGAATACTGCTGTTAACAAAAAAATACCCTCCTTAAAGGTTATGATGCGTCTCCTGTAAATACAGTGTCACCTCTGGGATTTAACTAGGGAAGGGGGAAAACCAATTGACATGCAGCCCTGCAGAGCAGCCACAGCAGGAAACTGTTGGAGGAAGGAACGTTCTGTGGCTAAAGTGCTGAGCACGGGATGTTCCGTCTGCTGCTGTCTCAGGCAGCAGCTGGGCCAGTGTCAGTTAGGATTCTGTTCTGCTCTCAGAAAGGCAGCCAGCTGAGTCATCAAAGGCAGGACTGAGATGAGGCTAAAGCTGCTGCTGATACTTTATTAGTAATAGTGGAGGGGGAGAGGCCCGGGTGAGCCAGAGCAGGGTTGGTGACTCCTGGTGGAGAGGGAAGAGGAAGCTTTTAGTCACTTTGCACCCCCTCCCCAGTCCTGGAGGCTGCTCTAAATTGTGCAGGTAGATAATGGCTCCCTCTGCTGCTTATGATAATCAAAGCACATTGTTCTTTCCCACCCCTGGCATGCGCCCTTCCTGTCCCAGAGCCCTCTTACCCCAAAGGGCCAGGAGTGGCTGGTGCAACTATACAAAAACTGATTGCTTAGAAGAGGTTGCTCTTTAACTAAGAATTCTCTGATATCTTTTAATAAATGGCATTTAGAGATGGGGCAAAAACATGGTACCTTCATACCCAGGCAGCATGCTCCGGTGAATACGGCACTGGATTGGGTATCAAAAGATCGCCATGGTACTCCCAGCACTGCCACTGACCCGTTATATGACCTTGGGCAAGTCATTTATCCTTTGGGGCTTCTGTTTCCCCTCCCATCTGTTGTCTGTCTTGTCTGTTTAGTTTGTAAGCTCTTCAGGGCAGGGATTGTCTCATTCTAGGTAAATATGCAGCACATAGCTCAATAGGCCTCTAATCTCTGTAATAATAATAGTAATTACACACACAAAATTATGTTTAAAGAACTGTACTGAATGAGGCAGAGGGACCTGTGAGGAAAATATAGTACATTATCATGTAATTAAAACTATCTCATAATGCATATACACAAGAGGCCAAATTAAGGCTATAGTAGGTTATTATCTACTGGGGATCGGCACTAGAGGGGCATGGCACACACACTTTGCCAGGGGGTTTCACAGCTATTTGTTGATGGAAAAGGCCATCTGACTCCTTGTCCCCCTCCACTGTTTCTAGTCCTCCTACTTCCTGGGTTGCAATCTCCTTGCCTAGCCTCCCCCACACAGTCTATCAACCACCAGCATCCAGTCCCAGTCTCCTTCACTCCTAGGATCCTTGTCCCAATCTACGCTGGCCCCAATAGCCATGGCTGGAGAGAGAATGGGGCAGGTAAACTTAATCTCTTGGCCTTAGATGTGGTCCCTTCAAACAGGAGAGGCTCCAGGGTTTTTGGCTCCCTAGGCAGGGGTCCTTCCATGCCCCCCGATCGGAGGCAATTCGGTGGCTTTGGGGTCCTTCCATGCTCCCGGTCTTTAGGGCACTTCAGCGGCGGGTCCCGGAGCGAGTGAAGGACCCGCCACAGAATTGCCGCCGAAGACCCGGAGTGCGGAAGGACCCCCTACCGCCGAATTGCTGCCGAGGGCAACAAAATGCTGCCCTCCCAAATCCTGGTGTCTTAGGCGACCACCTAGGTCGCCTAAATGGAAACGCCGGCCCTGCCTTCAGATCAGGATTGAGGCCCTCTCTATAGGAAAATTGAACTGTCTTTGTCAATCGCCAGAGCATGTCAGTCTCCAGGTTTGGCAATATGGCCCCGTTTGCCTGTATTACCTTCACTTGAAAAAGAAAACACAATATTGGTCAAGGCCGATTATGAACAAGAAAAAAAAAGATTATTAAGAACAAAATACCTGTGATCTGAATGACACGGAACATGAAAATCTAAAATGCTTTCCCTCCTGGGGTTAGGTTTTCTTTATTTCTGTCTTTCTTCCCTTTCTTTCAGTGATGCTGCTGCAGGAGGGTAAGCCCACAAGCCACAGAGCAGGGTTGCAAAATGGATCCATTGTGACAGGAATCAGTAAAAAAAAGTACAATAACCCGTGTCCCTGAGAATGTGTCAGCACTGATCTCTTTTCCTGTCCATCTGTACATTAGGCTGTATGCTTCAAGCATCCACCTTTCCATCTCAGAAAAAAATTAATTGTGTTGTATGTTTACATACAGTGAGGTGGCTTTTTAAAATCTTTTACTACATGGTGCATAATGCAGATGTGCTCATATGGGGATAGGTGATCAGTACAGGTGCGGGCAGTACAAGGGCTAAATGATTTGCCATGACAACATGGGGATCTCAAAGTTTCCTGGTGTCTGGAGAGGTCCCATCTCTTCACTATTTAAAACACAACAAAGTACCAAAAAATGCACTGTGCTTTCAACAATCTCTGAGAGGTGTTGCATTGTCACATCAAGTTACGCTCATTGTGCTCCATCACTTCCTGCCTCTCTGGTGCAGGAGGACATTAGGTAATGTAGCATGACATCGATGCAGCATTACCTGGCTTAGCTCTACTTCAGCTTGCCATGCAAAGAAGTTTACAGATTCTCCCTGTTCTTCTCTGAACAGAACAAGACGCAGATGGGAGGTTGTGTGGCCTGTGCTCTGTGAGTGACCATGAATTTTCAAACTGAACCCAAGCAGAAAAGGGCTGTGTACCATCCTAAACCCACATGATCTCTGTCTATCCACTGTTAAACTGATTACTTAGTTTCCTGTATCCATTTGGGGCCTGGTCTCACCTGGTTCTAAATGCCTTCATCCAGCATTGCCAACTCTTATGTGTTTAAAAATCATGAGTCAGAAACCAAAAACTTGTAAGATTGGCTTAAAAGCATTTGATGTTCTTTTATTTTCCTTCCATTAACCTTTAGGGTGCATTTGGGTTATGTATAAAGCTTTTCTGGGCAACCATCAAGGCTAGAAAGTTACTTAAAAAAAGTGGAAGCTGAGAGTCTCACATATTCACATGACTCCAGGCACTGGGACTTTAAGAAACATACCAGGTAGCATGAGACTCATGCTAAAGCTCAAGACTTGGCAACACTGTTGTCATCTCTGTCTGCTTCATTCTTTCATTTCAGATCATAGTCCCCTCCCTTGACATTAGAGTGTAACAGCATGCAGGCAGAACTAGTTTCACACAGGGCATGTGATAAAAATTCTACATAATGGGTGATGAAAAATTCCCCAGCTTGCACAACTCAACAGCCATGACACAGGAACAGAAGATTTTCCAGACTGGATCAGCCAATTGGTCCATCCAATTCCATTGCCCTGACCCCAGCAGTCGCCAATACCTGATGCTTAAGAGAAAGGTGAAATGACCCATTATATTCATAGCCACTTATATGGGGAAATTTTTCCTGACCCCGAGGGAACACTTGTGGTCAGGAAGCACAAAATTTGACTTACTCTTTTCTTAACATATGCACCTTACTAATACTTTCTCTAATAATATTAGAGAAAGGCCTGAACCAAAGCCCTGTTTCTGGGCACCCTGCTCCAGAATCATAGAAGTATAAGACTGGCAGGGACCTCAAGAGGTCATCTAGTCCAGTCCCCTGCACTCAAAGCAGGAGTGAGTAATAACTAGACATGGGGTTCTCAAACTTCATTGCATCACGACCCCTTTCTGACAACAAAAATTACTATATGACCCCAGGAGTGGGGACCAAAGCCTGAGCCCACCCAAGCCCCGCCACCTTTGGGCTTTGGCTTTGGCATCAAGTGATGGGGCTAAGTCTTCAGCTTCCACCCCAGGTCCCAGCAAGTCTAAGCCAGCCCTGGTGACCCCATTAAAATGGGGTCGCAGCCCACTTTGGGGTCCTGACCCTCAGTTTGAGAACTGCTGAACCAGGGCCGGCTCTAGCAATTTCGCCACCCCAAGCACGGCAGCACACCGCTGGGGGTGCTCTACCGTTCACCAGTCCCACGGCTCCGTCGGACCTCCCGCAGGCTTCCCTGCGGGGGGTCCGGTGGTCCCGCGGCTCTGGTGGACCTCCCCAGGCATCCCTGCGGATGCTCCACCGGAGCCGCGGGACCAGCGGACCCTCCGCAGGCACGCCTGCGGGAGGTCCACCGGAGCTGCCTGCCACCCTCCCAGCAACCGGCAGAGCGTCCCCCACGGCATGCCGCCCCAAGCACACGCTTGGCGCGCTGTGGCCTGGAGCCAGCCCTGTGCTGAACTAAACTATCCTTGACAAGTGTTTGTCTGACCGGTACTTAAAAACCTCCAGTGACAGAGATTCCACAACCTCCCTAGGTAATTTGTTCCAGTGCTTAACTACCCTGACAGTCAGGAAGTTTTTCCTAATGTCCAACCTAAACCACCCTCGCTGCAATTTAAGCCTATTGCTTCTTGTCCTGTCCTTAAAGGTTAAAGATAACAATTTTTCACCCTTCTCCTTGTAACAACCTTTTATGTACTCGAAAACTGTTATGTCCCTTCTCAGTCTTCTCTTCTCCAGACTAAACAAACCCTATATTTTCAATCTTCCCTCATAGGTCAAGTTTTCTAGATCTTTAATCATTTTTGTTGCTCTTCTCTGGACTTTCTCCAATCTGTCCACATCTTTCCTGAAATGTGGCACTCAGAACTGGACATAATACTCCATCTGAGGCCTAATCAGTGCGGAGTAGAGTGGAAGAATTACTTCTTGTTTCTAGCTTACAACCCTCCTGCTAATACATCCAAGACTGATGTTTGCTTTTTTTGCAACAGTGTTATTCAGCTTGTGATCCACTATGACTCCCAGATTCCTCTCTGCAGTCATCTTCCATTTCTCTTTATTGAATTTCATCCTGTTTACTTCAGACCATTTCTTCAGTTTGTCCAGATCATTTTGAATTTTAATCCTATCCTCCAAAGCACTTGCAGTCCCTCCCAGTTTGGTATCATCTGCAAACTTTATAAGTGTACTTTCCATACCGTTATTGGAACTCTGTATGCCATTATTGGAACTTCCGAGCTGAGCCTGATGTCTATGATAAGCTAAAGCAAAGACCCAGTTCTGAACTAATCCAGTTTGGATCTGAACTTTACAGCTCAAGCTCAGCTCTAGTTTTCAGAGATCATAAAATTATGTGACACTTTTAAAAAAGCATCCACAAGTATTTCACCCTCTGACCTCCTGTAGGTATGAATTTCCCACATACTCAGGAAAGAATTATTTCCTTTTACCTGTCCCAACTTTCTCAGCCCATGCACTCAGCCGGTTCCACAACGGGCAAATTTATTCATTTTCAGCACCTGTGAACTTTCATTCTCTTTGCAAACATTGCTGTCCTTTTTCTTATAAGGCCAAACCTAAGACCGCAGGTCATTCCAAAGCTGCAGTAGCAAGAGAGTCATCTGAAGGTGGCAGAAAGAGCAGCTTTGTCATCAATAAAGATCAGTCACTGACTCCGTCTGGTACTTTCCGCACTGTGTTGTACATGTCAAGAGGCTAAAGGCAAACCTTTGACACAAACTGATTTTGGCTTGGGAAAATGAACACAGCTATATTTAGAGTATTGTATCATAGGCAGAAATGTGCTTGGAAGTCATTTTAAGGCAATGAGAGTTTCCATAATGCAGCAAATAGAAGAAAAGTAGATTATGGGTCAGATATGATAATTTATAGGGCCACCATAGTGGTCAAATGTCGACAAGAGTGATGCTGGTGAAAGAGACAAGCTTTTGCCATGTACCACTTGAAAAAGAAGCTCTGAAGAACAGCTCAGGGCTTGACACTTTCACCAACAGAAGTTGGTCCAATAAAAGATATTACCTCCCCCACCATGTCTCTCTAATAGGCTGGGACCAACACAGGTACAACACTGCAAAGTGATGCAATTCCAGGAACAGCAAAAGAAATCACCAGGGAACTGGACTAATAGGAGGCAAGATTAATTGGGCTCCTAATTTTCTCCCATGCTGCCTCTCATGCTGAGGAGGAGCTACCCATAAACATCCACAAAACTATCTCATTTTCCTCCTTCAAGCTCTCCTTTGCCACGATTCCTACACAAAACTTCATACTTCCCACATACTCAGGGAACAGGTTTAGCTGATGCGCTAAGACTGCTGCCTATTACACTGACCAATATCATTCCATTGTTTCTTTGCACTCTCCTGGTGGTCTGGATCCATCTGTTGTCTCTTGTCTCATAAGTAGATTGTAAACTCCTTTGAGCAGTGGTAGGCCACCCAGAGAGCACAGATATAACAAGCTCATGCCAAACTACTCCCGTGAGCAGGTGATAGGGTTGCTTAGTGTCCATTTTTCGACCAGAATGCCATGTCAAAAAGGATCTCTGGCATCTCCAGTTGGTGATGCAACAGGGCCCCAGGGCTAAGGCAGGCTCCCTGCCTGCCCTAGCTCTGCACAGCTCCTGGAAGCAGCTGCCAGGTCCTTGTAGCCCCTAGGCACATGGGAGGCTCCACACGCTGTCCCCACCCTAAGGGCCAGCTCCACAGCTCCCATTGGCCAGGAACTGTGACCAATGGGAGCTGTGGGGGCGGCACAGAGAGCCTCCCTGGTCGCCTATGCACCTAGGGGCTGCAGGGACCTGGCAGTTGCTTCCTAGCAACTGTGGTAAGTGCTGCCAGGACCTCACACTCCAAATCCCCATCCACACCCCAACCCCCCTGCCTCAGCCTAGAGATCCCTCATGCACCCAACCTCCCTCCCAGAGCTTGTACCCTGCACTCCCCCATCCCAACCCCCTGCCCCATCCCTGAACCCCCTTCTGCAACCCAAACCCATCATCCCCAGCCCCACCCCAGATCCCGCATCCCCAGCTAGAGCCCTCACACCCCCACACCTCAACTCCCTGCCCCAGTCCAGAGCCCTCTCCCACACCCCAACTCCCTCATCCCCAGGCCTACCCCAGAGCCTGCACCCCCAGCGGGAGCCCTCACCCCTTTCTTGCACCCCAACTCCCTTCCAGCCCAGTGAAAGTGAGTGAAGGTAGGGGAGAGTGAGCGATGGAGGGAGGGGGGATACAGTGAGTGGAGGTGGGGCCCCAGAAAAGAGGTGGGACAAGGGTGGAGTCTCAGGGCAGGGGGATGGTGCAGGGGTGTTCAGTTTTGTGCCTTTAGAAAGTTGGCAGGTGAGCTGCCATATACCTCACAAATAGAAGCCTCTAAGTGGGTTTCAAGTAAAATGCATTGCAGCAATACAACCAGGAATAATTGTGGACCAATATGCTGAATTATGGGCCTGATGCAAGTAATTCTCCAATTAAACTGAGAAATAAGCATGTATTGGTATGCACCTTCCAATCCCTTGTTTGTCCAGTTTACGTCATAAACATCTGGTGCACAGAGTTAGCCAAATAATAATTATTAAAACCTCCATAAAGTGTTCTTTCTTAGCTTATTACGTGAAACAATTAGAATTCCAGTGACTCTCAATACTCTTCAGGTCTTTTTGCCAGAACTCACAAATGACTTGCCTAACAGATTCTAAGAGCATGTGAAGCTGAAAGCCTGCCAGTTTTGAACCCAGGTCAAACATATCTTGGAACTGTTAGCCATCACTCTGGCATAGGAAGAATGTGCCCAATGTATGTTGACAGACTCTCTAGCTAGTTGGTTTGGTATCAGGAAATAGGCCTCTGAGAGGTTATTGGCTCCCAAACTCCAGTGCACTGCACTGATGTCATAGGACAGGCCTGTCTGACATCACTAGACCAGCTAAGGCACAGATCTCTGGGATGTCACTAGCTCAGCACTTCTAGCCGGGCTGATGACAAAGCACAGGCCTCTGTGACATCACTAGCTCTCAGCAGCTAGCTGGCTGGGCTGATGACAAAGCACAGGTGTGTGTGAGACGTGACCTGTCACATGCGGGAGAAAACAACCAACCAGTCAGCTGATTCCTCTTAACAGTCTGCTGGGGTGGATGGGTCTGGGGACTATATAAAGCAGACCCATGCCTTTGCAGAGAGGGCAGGCAGAGATGCAGCACCCAGGAAGCCGGGGACTGTTGGAGGGGTTCTAAGGGGCAAACAGCTCCAGAGAGGGGAAAAAGTGAGTCACTCAGCTTGGGGGCGAAAATGCCAAGCTTGGGGAGAGTTGGGGCCTGTTCTCCAGGAAGCAGTGGCCCTGCCTGGGAAAGAGAACTTGATGCAGTATGATCAATGCTTGTGATTTTATTGCAACTCCAGCCAATCCAGGCATTTTTTTGCTGCCTTGTGAAAACATGGTGAAAGGCACCAACATGTGAATTTTTCCCTTATTCAAGATGGCCACCATCTAGTACTGTCTATGAGCTGAAGCCAGCGTGACGGGTGTCATCCCCTACAGCCTGCCGGCATGGGGAAGGGAGGCCGCCCTTAGTACAGTTGTCTGCCACGTCCCATTGTTTTTCAGCAAGACCGAAGCTGCATATGGGCAAGTTGGCTGCAAGTCTAGGTCTCAGGGTGCTGGACAGAACATGGGATGTGGGGAGCATAGAGACCCTGTGAAAGGGTGCAGGATGCTGTGAGGTGGCTGGGGACAGGGAGAGACTGAGGAGATGCAGAACGATTTTTGGGGCAGTGGGTTGGATAGGGGTGTAGGGAGAGGCTGAGGTGGGTGCAGGGGCTGTAGAGGGCAGTGGGATGGGTGGGGGGGTCAGGAGGGAGGCTGAAGGGGTTCAGAGGCATAGGGGGACAGGAGGAAGCCTGAGGGGGCATAGGGGGTTGCATTAATGAATGGTTTGTGATGTTTGGTATCAGCGTTGTATATGTTAGTCTTAGCTACTATTTCCCTAGTTTAGAACATGTGGGTTTTTCAGAAAAACAATGGTCTTGATTTCCCCTGGATGCTGCTGCTCCTTGAGGTTGCTCTGGCAGTGCCAATCAGCCAGAGTGCTTTACAAAGCACACAGGTGGCACAGAGCAGGTGAGGCAGCTCAACTAGGGTTGCCAACTTTCTGATTCCAGAAAACCGAACACCCCCGCCTCTTCCCCATGCCCCACCCTCCAGGAGGGTTGGGATGGGGAGGGATGCAGTGAGGGGGATGGGGATGTAGGGGCAGTTGGGATGGGGAAGGATGCACTGATGGGAGTGCAGAGTTGCGGGGGAGGAGTTGCCCAGAGTCCGGGGCTGGTGGGGCCAGCAACGGACTCAGAAGGACTGTCCTGGGCTGAAGGATTGATGCTGCCAGGGTGGAGCTGGTGCGGCTGGTGCTGCCGGGTCAGGCCTGCCCCCAACTCCCTGAGGTGGCCAGGGCAGACTGGGCACTGGGTTCATCTAATTCTCCTCCCCTTCTCTCCAGCAGGCTCATTCCCAGAACTCGGAGATGGGGATACATACCTCCACCTCCAAGGTGCTGGCGATGGGGCTACAGACCACAGGGTCGCTGCAGGAGCACGTCTCACAGCTTGAGCCCAGCTACAGGAGGAGTGCGAGGAGGAGGGGGCTGGCAGCAGCGGGAGAGGCACGCGCCACGACCCCTCAACAGCTGCCTGCCGAGCAGCGCTCACGAGTCGCACTAGTTTGGCCCCTGCCATGACCCGGCCAATGAGAGGCAGACCGGGGGTGGGGCAGCATGCGGACCCCCCTGGTTGCCCCTAAGCCTAGGAGCCAGACATGCTGGCTGCTTCCTGGGAGCCGCACGGCCCGGAGGCTAGCAGGGAGCCTGCCAGCCCTGCTGTGCGGTGCCGCCAGCTGGACTGTCAAGGGCGAGGATTCCTGCCAGGATCCCTTTTCAACCAGGTGTTCCAGTCAAAAACCAGACACCTGGTCACCCTAAGCTCAACTCCAAGCCAGGCCTAGGCATGGGAGCATTATGGAGTAACAGTTCTGCAAGGGTGTGTGTGTGAGATGGCTGGAGAGTTCCAGGGGTCACTGCTCACACAGGCATGCAGGGTTCTGAATGCTGATCAGAGCTGGATCAGGCTCAGGTTTGTGAGCTGTTAGGTGGATGTAAAGTTATGCATAAAAGAGCTTCTTTGTCTAACACAAGCTTTCATCACCTTAATGTGAAAAATGACACTGGGGATGTGGTTTGAGCCTTTGTACCCTGGAGGGATTGAACCCCAGACCTCTGGTTCTAGGCACATGAACTGCTATTGACTGAGAAGTAAACACCCCATTCTGTTAGCTAGGTGCATGACATCTTTAGCAACCTCCAAGGGGCCGAGCCACCACTGGAAGTGGGCAGAGCCCCCTACAGGAATGGGGTATGCACTCCTAATCTCCAGTGCTCCCTGGATGCCAGAGCACCCTCGGAAGGAGATGAATTTAATTGAGAGCAGCCCTGAGGTTGTAAACTGCCCCAGGCTGGGTTATAATCAGAGTGGCATAAATGTGTCACAATTGCAGCACTCTTTGGTAGGCTGTGTCAAACTCTGCGCAGACATGGCCCAGGATCTGCTCCAGCTTTGTATGATGTCTTGCTTAGAGTTTTGTCAACTTTGGCTGCTAGCTATCAAAGTTTTTTTGGGGGGAGGATTTATAGACATAGAAACAGATGGATTAGTGAAGCTTGGAAATGAGCAGTATTAAGGGCTAGGCAAACCTCTTAAACCAGCTTCTGAAGCTGGCAAAACTCTTTCCCTTATACTTAGTGGAGAAGCAATGTATATAATCTAAACTTAAACATGTGCCATGAATTAGGGGTAGAAGAATTCTACTCCCACCCCCGCTTCCCAAAATGTTGTGATGTGTAAAAAGATGCAAAAGACTCCATAGCACTCACTAGACCAGGGATGTCCTGGCCAAATCTGAAATGGGTGATGCCATCCTTCCAACATAAATCTGCCCTTCATGGTTTCCTTTGGATATGGTACATTTCCTTTCCCTTCCTAAAATTAGTAGCCCCATGTTCCTGTGCACTGTTAACTACTTGCCACTTTCCGCCAACGAGGTGGCTGCATTTCAGTAGAGATAGTAATTGGTTTTTAAAGCGCATTTAGCATTATAAGACATCGGGATGAAAGTGATTTTACAGGAACAATGAGGACACAGTTCTGCGCTTTACCATGTCTGTTTTCAAATGCCTCAAGGAGCCTCCAGAAAAAATGCTAATAAAGTCAGTCATTAATTAATTATTTTATTTAATTATTTTACAAAATCCTGAGGTTTTTACTCAGGCAAAGCTCTCAGGGGGCCATTCCTATAGAGAAGGATCACCCTGGTCATACCCCCTATCCTCCACTCCATTGACTGTATATCAGTTCCTCACCAGTCTGGGATTACCTGATGCCTAAAGAATCTCCAGCTTTCAGGCTGTTTTGCATCACTTTAGCAGCCTTATTAGAGGCCAGGATCTGGCTCTGGGACTTTCTTGATGAACTGGTTTCACTGAAATCCAGAGTGCTCAGTGGAGTTACTCTGCAATTAGGCTCGGGTGGCTGAGATTTGACTATGGGTCCAAAAATGTGTATTTTGGCTTTTGGGCCCAATGAGCTCTGTAAACAAATATCAATATATAACGTCAGGCTAGACAAAGTAGGAATGTTGAGGTTCATTACATTTCTCCCAGCAAGTATCAGAAAAACAATGGCTTTTCTCTCCCCTTTTTTATCTGATTCTGGACACTATCCTGCAGTTGCAATGGGAATGGAATCAGGCCTTGTGTTTGAACCACATGGGAGCTATCAGCTACCAGCACCTTGACGCATCGCGGTATGTTTCTGGAAGTGTGCAATGGGGAGAAGAAAGTCTGCTGTCATGATCAGGCTCTTAGGAGACAGTAGGGAAACCGAGGCAGCAGGAACAGTGGGCTCTTAGAGGGAGGGGAGTGGCATTAATGAATGGGAGTGAAGATAGCAGGAGATGGGGAGGGAGCAGAAAAGAGCCAATGGAAAACAATGGAAATCCAGATGGGGGCAAGGTGGAAGGTGGGTGATGGGCACGCATGGCTTCAGATCCCCAATCTATGTCTTGCAAGCCAGTTCTGAATGAAAGGGCTCTAAATCAGTCCCAGCATTCTAGTGACTCAAACTTTGTTCTCGTGGCTTATGATGTCACCAGAAGCTCTTGATAGAATAGCAGTCAGCTATGATAGAGATGGCTGTAATTTGCTCTGTATCAAATTAACAATAGTAAATAAACCGTGTATGAGATTCTGGAGTGGAATGGCTCTTGCCAAATGAATGTATCTTACCCTCAGGCTGCCCTGATTTAAAACACATATATCCATTTAAATCACATTGCCTGCCATACTTTCAGCTACTGTTCAGATTCTTATCTCCTTGATAGCTATATCGGTTTGAACTGTTGGCTTGTTTGCTATGGGCTAGAGATACAAAATTATGTACTCTAGGATTTTCTTGGGAGGCTTTGCACAAGAAGCAGAAGTGCTTGGGGGTGGGGTGGAGGGAGAGGAAGTAATGGCTTCCTGTGCAGTATTTAAACCAACCACCTGGGCCCAATTAAAAGCACCTTTAGTTTTATTCAGGGAAGACATTCACTGAATTCAGTAAGTCTTGTTTGATTAAAGGCATCACAAATGGGTCCTGGATTAGTGGACAAAAACCTAAAGACTGGAGGAAAATTGTATGATGAGACGTTCCCTTATGCTGCCATGTCTTACTAAACATAGTTCAGCTTTTACCCAGGGAAGAGAGGATTTTGGATGGAAAATGACAAAGATTTTAAAAAACAGCAGCATAATGTTAGGCTTCTAAGTCCACTCTTAGGCACCAAAGAAAATGGGCTGCTTTTCAAAAGTGCTGAATGCTCCACAACTTCTACTGACGTCAGTGGGAGCCGGATGCAGCTTCTAATTATTAATCTCGTTTGCCTGCATATTTTCCTGCGGAAGTACTAAGAATGTACAGCGGGTCCAAGTGGCTCTTTATCTGTGTGTGGAGATAAGAAGGGATGCAGCTCCTCCGAAGAAACCGTGTCTTAGAGGCGGAAGGCTGCACTTATCATTCAAGGACGTGTGGTAAGGGGTAAAAATAGGGTCATGGAGGATAAGAAAGCTGAAGCAAGGCACCTGCCACATGCAGAAGGGAGCCACTGGAAAGGTTTAAGACTTGAGAAGCTCAGCTGGAATACTGCAAACCAACACTTACAAGGAGTAAGTCAGAATCATAGACATATAGGGCTAGAAGGGACCTCCAGAAGTCATCTAGTCCATCCCCTGCGCTAAAGCAGGATTACGCTTGTCTAACTGTTCTTAAAAAGCTCCAGTGATGGGGGTTCCCACAACTGCCCTTGCTAACCTGTATGATGCTGGCAAATCATGCCAAGGTCACCATGTCTCACCTGAACACTGCCAAATACAGAGCTGGGATCAGTTTGGCTCGCCTGTGTGTTAAAATCGGTAGGAGAATTATAAGAGTTTAATCTTTATTGCAATGCTTGTGAGTTGCTGCCTGCATTAATCTCACTTGCAACGTCTGTTTCTCCTATTGTAAGATAATACTTCTGCCTTGGCATTATAAACCTCTGTAATTATGTAAACCACCAGACAGGAGGGAGATGTTAACTAGTGTGACTGGCAACCAAATGTGTTATGTCCTGTCCCATAGGGAAAGCCCATCAACACCAGACAGAATATACTGTGCAACATTAAACAGGACAAAAGGCTTTGTTGCCCTGCCCTCCCCGCATCATGAAGATGAGTCATGCAAGTGGATTCTGCCCATCAGCTGAATTTGCAGCTCAGCGCATATGGCAGGAAGGGAATAAAAACCCCAGACAGAAGGAACTGAGTATCTCTATGTCGCCTTGACTCTGCAGGGCAAGGTTTCTAGGCATAAGCAAGAGGTCCCCTGTTGTTTAGCCTGGGTTAGCCTTAGAACTTGCTGATTATAGAATCTTCAATTATCTGTTTGATAATTTGTGTATCTGTTTACCTACTTCAATCTTGTAAACTCTCCCATTTCCTTTCCCTATTAATACATCTGTATATTGTTTGGCTACAAGCATTGTCTTTGGTGTAAGATCCAAGATGCAATTGACCTGGGATAAGTGATTAGTCCTCAGACTGGGAGTAACCTGAATATTGCTGTGATTCTTGGTGTAAGGGATCATCTATCACAAAGGCAGTCTTACCTGGCTGGTGAGACAGATTGGAGTATCCAAGGGCACTGGCTGTTTCCATGTTAAGGCTGTTACAGTGCTTGAGCAGTTTACCCTTGATAATTGGTTGGTGAAATCTAAGGATGGAGCTCACAAGCATTCTGGGATTTGTGCCCTGCTTCTTAACAGTCTGCCCTGAGGTTACTACAGTGATGTAGGCTGCCTGACAACCTGTTCCAGTGTTAACTATACTTATGGTTAGAAAGGCTCCTATACAATCTGGTAGGGGAAGGCACCTTTGAATGTGGTCCACAAAAGCCAGTACACTAGGCTGCCTAAGCTCCCCCATGAAGCCAGCCAATCAGAGATCCTGACAAGAAGGTTGTGTCCTAATCCTCAGTGTTCTCGTGGAGCTCAGTGACAAAGGCCAGACTTCAGGGAGGCCCCTGTCTCTGCTGGCTCATGGATTGCTCTGGGGCTTAGGTGGGAGATAGGCACCTAGGAAACCTTAACGGCAAAAACCTGGGTGTCAAGTGAGTTTAGGTGTCTATGGCATTAGGCGGCAGCTGAGCAGGGTTTTTTAGGATCATGGTGGTACCTGAAACTGGGACTTAGGCACTGGGTTGTAGGCGCCTAAGTACCTTTGTGGATCTGGGCCTTAGAGCCTCAGTTCCCATTAAAATCAGTTGGGCTTCTCAATCACTTAGACTGCTCTGACAATCAAGAACCAGACTGGCAAATCCAGCGATTTGCAACCACAAAGTTTAATTAAATTAACAGAAAACCATATTCAGATTCTGCAGGATGAATTGCAGTCTGTTATTAAATAATGTTTTAGGCTTTCAATTGCACAATATTGTAACATGGGTTTCATTGTACCCCGTTATGTGCAATTTATTTACAGTGACTGCCATTCTCGAAAGTTTTGGTTTTAAAAACAAAAAAGCTTGCCTGTGTGGATTTACATTTACATCATTAATGTACAGATTTACACAACAGCAGAAAGGTTGGATCTTGCTGTCAAAGCTGCTGCCCTGTACTACCTGCACCCGCATTCTGCTACTTTCATCCCCTCATAGTTATATTTCAAAGTGGGTACCCCAGCATCATCAGTGTAGAGGATGGAAATCGAATCCAATTTGGTAGGAACACAACAGGCCTTGGCAGCTTTCTTGGGGTTTTTGAGGTGCACTAAGGTTTGAACGATAGCATGTTTCGTCGGGGTCACGTTGTCCGTCAGAGGGAAAAAGCAGCCCCCTTTGCATTCAAATGCATCGTAATCTTTCGGCGCAATGACCCAGGAATCCCAACCAATGTCTTTGAAGTTCACACGGAGGGAGGTTCTCCGGCAGTGATTGGTACCAGCGCTTCTCTTGCTTCTAGATGAAGGCTGGTGAAGTCCAGGGACGGATAAGGATTTCTCCTCTGCCTCCTCTTCCTCTTCAGGCAAAGTGCTGTTCTTTGCTAACTTCTTTAGCACACTCTCCTGCTCATGAAGAATCATCTCCCGGAGCTCCACTCTGGTCTCCTTGGTCCCGTTGCTGCGGTCATTGGAGAACACTATTAACAAGGGCAAATTTTTAGTGTCGGGCATAATACTGATGTCCAGCTTCCCACAAGCGAAGTCACCCAGAGTTTTCCTCTCAACAACAACTTCAAGCTTGTTTTTAGTCTTTGATTTGTCTGCCCTGACCCATCTTTTCACAGCACTGGACACCTCAAACATTTCCCATCCACATTCCTGGATATCTTGGGTGGCAAGGAATGAGTTGGTGCTTTCTGGACTTTCCCAGAGGTCTTCATCCAGAACATCATAAATGACCATGTTGCCTTCCAGTCTAGAAAGAGGCCCAATGTCCCTATTACAGGATATGTGGATTCTCAGCTCCGCCCTGGTGATATCTTCATGCCGTGGGATAGAGACGTTGAAGAGCAAGATGTGTTTCTGAATTGGGTGTTCTTCCAGGGAAGCCATAGAAACAACATCTGCAACAGGAAATTAAGAAATGCTGTCACCCTGCCTCCTATGAGAGAGGCGAACCCAATGAGGACAAAAGCATTTAGCAAGCTGCATGCTATATTTCAGAAGAAATGCCCACCCTCTACTAGAAGCTGCTGGGTGTGAAGTTACACCATGGCCACTAGCATGAAATAAAATGGACTGGCTTCACTCCAGAGTTATGGGTTTAAAACCCAGATGGCAGTCCCTAATGGTGGCAACTCCACTGGGGATCAAGTTGCAGAGGTCCACAGTAACCACACCTTCATTTATGCTCTGTATGTGCATGAGTGTGGCATGCTCACACATAAGGAGACAGCATAGCCCTGAAAGTAGGTGGTGTTGGCTTGTAATGGGGACATGACCGGGGCAGCGGGGGAGTGTGCAAACGTAGTGGCTTCCCACAGAGGCTCTGCCATGTGGCCTTTCTAAAGAGCACTGGCAGGAATTAAAGCTGTAAACCTCCATGGAGGCTTGTAATACAAATCCCACTGCCATTACCTTGGCCTTGGTTGAATCCCCCTTCAACCCCCCTCTCAGGTGTAGGGAGCTGTAATTTATATCTCTAGTTTATGCTCTCCTGGGCCAGCTTAGCTGAGTTCCCCAATACTGCTAGCACAAAAGCATCTTGCACTGGGGAAGAATTAGAGAAGACAATCCATCCTTTAAAAGTCTGAATTAGAAGCTCCAGGTTCTGGCTAGCTTGGTGGATATGGAGCTTCTCACCTCTAAGTCCCTGGTTCAGTTTCAGCCCAGATTGGTAGGGCTTGATATTCAGAGGTAGGTAGAGCACCTGTAATTCCTGCTGAAGTCCATGGGAGCTGGAGGTGCTAGGCATGTCTGAAAGATCAGGCTGGTTGTGTTTTGGGAAGTTACCCCCAGCTAATAGCTGTCTACTGGTCTATGTAAGATGAGTGGATGGGTGTCAGTCCAATTTCTAATGGACAAGTGTCCACCCTGCCAAAAACATCTTCACAATGGCCAATGGGAGCAGAGGATGCAGCCATGGAGACTGCACTCTATAAGGGTCCTTCTGTGTTGGAGATGGTTGTGGGGGAATGTGGAGATGGCTGTAGTGCTGTTTGTAAGGGGTCTAGTCTGTAAATAAATGGAAGCTTGGATTCTTCTTGGCTGGTTCCTTTTGCCAGCACTAAATTCACTTAAGCTCCCCCACCCTCCGCTTTTATTGCTTCTTTTGATGGGGCTTTTTAAATCTTTTAGTTGTATGTTATCTTAGATGGACACAGTGTTTAATTTATAATGAAAGAGGTGCTGGAGCTCAAGCAATTACGTCCCAGGGCTCAAGCAAATTTTTTTACATTCATAACTAATGCAGCAAGCTCAGACGTGCTGGGCTGAGCCCTGGCAAGCCCTGGTACAGATTAAGCACTGGATGGATGGACATTTTACTGATGGGCTAAGCTGAGCAGGGCCTGAACCTTTTGGGCCGGATCCAAGCACTCCAGAACTCTGAGGGTGAGGGCGGATGTTCATAACTGAAATCTGGAGCCATATTTCCCGCTCGGCTCCTATCTTTGCAAAGGGCTGGAGCAACACCCTGGAGCCAAACATCTTCAAATGTTCCAAAATCTAGACCCAAATTGTGCAGCTCAGCCCAAAATCTCTAGCTTTGAGAAACAAGTGCCGGGTTACCAAGTTGTGGTGACTCAACTGAATTGGTATGAAAAGAAAGGGGAAATGGTACAATGTGAAATCAGAGAAAAGGACTTAAGACCTTGAAAATTATAATAAAATAGGGAGCAGTGGAAAGGATAACAAAACAGACTATGGCTAGGATTTTCAAAGAAACCTAAGGGAATTAGGTTCCCAACTCCCTTTGAATTTCAATTGGATTTGAAACTGACTCTCATGCGTCTCTTAAAACCCCAACCTATATGCTTAAAACATCTCATACCTTCAGTACTGAAGCTCCGCACAATATTGGATGCAGGGATGGAAGACTTGTCAGTGGCATATCTGTTGTACAGGTCAATCATGAATTGTGGTGGCTCCTCTCTAGACCTCTCTTGCGAAGGGATGCCCGATAAGTTCAAACTCCTCAGGAAATCAGCTTTCATGTTTTCCAGGAAGGTTTTAAAGTTGAAATGGGTCTCGCCCTCCACCTCTCCGGGATCACCAAAGGATTTATCAGAGTTCTCCATAGCTGATAATTTGCCCCAGGCTTCCAAGGGCTTGCCTCTTGCCAAACAAGTGATGATGTTGAAAACAGACAATGCAGCCATCACCCCAAAATAGTGCATTTTTCATCTGTTCACTTTCCAGTGGAGAAGGGAAAAAAGAGAGGGATATTCCAGTTGATTAGCCCTCTCCTTTCATTTAGAGGCAGAAGAAAGGGAAACAGAAGGCAAACAACTTGAGCTCTGTTCCAGTCTGTTGCAAACCCCAGCCTCTTGTCAGTTGTCAAGCCTTATCTTAGCCATTGATGCCATGCTTCAGTTCTGTTATCTAGCAAAGCTCTTAAGTTAATGAAGATTCTATAAACATCTGAAAAAACAGGCTGGACACTGTATACTATAAAGAATTCACATTTCACCTCAGTGTCATTGCTTAATTATGTTCTTTGCCAATACTGAAAGGGCTTCAGGGGAATTTTTTTCGGGGGGGTGACAGGGGAAGGAAAAAAACTCTGGTTTTCCCCAGTCCCCCATAAAAATAAAAAAATAGGGAGTAAGAACAAACAGCTCTATTAGCAGGGAGCAAATATCACCCCTCAAATCTATACCTTGGTCCCTTAATGCATGTCCTTCAAAAATCAGTCATCCGGTGGAACCTTGTTCTGCAAGCTGTGATCTCATGACAATGCAAACAGCCTTAAAATTCCCTTCCATTTATCAGCCAAGAGCTATTATTTGTACACAGTGAAATATCTGTTTTGTGTCAAGTTTGCCTCAAATTGTTTGCCTCAAATTGTCCATTTTTAGCTTACATCCTTTGGTGGAGGGGGTAAAAAAATTCTGTCTTTAGCATACGTTATGTAATGTATTTTCCTAGATTCTTGTACATGAGGTCGTTGGTTAAACTAGTTCACTCCTATGTCACTGCAACAATAACTGTTTGTTCTTGAAGATAAAGCCAGGCCTACTAAGCCTGAATGAAACATAAAGTCCCTATGAAGACACTGAAGACTAGCCAAGGGTATCTTTGTGCGCCATGTGAATATAGGCCAAGGCAAAAAATAAGAATTATGACATACTTTTGTGTGCCTTAAGGAGGACAAACTCCAGTTAAAATATTACAAATATTACCTGATATTTAATCTAATTTAATATAATCATTCTAATGCTCTAATCTAAGTGTACATAATCATTTTACCTAATCTATCTGTGTATTATTTTTAGAGCACCAATTAACCCCTAGTCCTGGTGATATGTTGTCTTATTGGTACTATGAGACCTCAGATCACCTAAACAAAATATCTCACTGCAAAGACTCATGAAAGTTTCTGCCTCTAACTAGGTCTCATTGCTGGTCATTCTTCAGATTTCTCGCAGGGCATATCTAGCCCACTGCATAATGCAAGCTCTCTGTAATTCAGTTGCTTCCACCTGTTTCTCTTCAAAGGCAACCTAGAATCCTTGATTCTGGTTTCTGCAGCAGTTCCCAGAAGGTTCATAGATTCATAAAGTGTAAAGCGAGAAGGGACCACTCTATCACCTAGTCTGATCTCCTGTTTATCACAAGTCATTAAATTTCACCCATGTACCTGTGTGATAAGCCCAGTGGGTTGCGTTTGACTACAGCATGTCTTCCAGAAAGGCATCCAGTCTTGATCAGAAGACACTAAGAGATGGAGAATCTATTCTCCCCTTGAGAGTTCATTCCAGTGGTTGATCACTCTTTCTATTAAAAATTTGTTAATTTCTCATTTGAATTTGTCTGGCTTCAGCTTCCAGCCATTGTTCTTGTTATGTCTTTCTCTGATAGATTAAAGGTCCCCTTAGAACCTGATATCTTCTACCTGTGAAGGTATTTAGACACTGTAATCAAGTCAGCTCTTAATCTTGTTGATAAACTCAACAGGTTGAGCTCTTTAAGTCTGTCACCCCCAGGCATTTCCTCCAGCCCTCAGATAACTTTTGTGGTTTCGTGCTGCGCCCTCTCCAATTTTTCAACATCTGTTTTAAAATATGGACACCAGAACTGGATGCAGTATTTCAGTATTAGTCTCACCAATGCTGTATATATAGAGAAAATCACCTCCCTACTCACTAGTCCCTTGTTTATGCATTTAACTATACATTAGCCTTTCTTGTCACAGCATCGCACTGGGAGCTCATGGTCAGTTCTTTGTCCTCTCTGACTGCTAACTCCTTCTCAGACTCACCACTGTCAGGACACAGTCCACCATTCTGTACATACAGACTGCATGGCTTGTTCCTAGAAGCGGAACTTTGCTTTTGGCTGTACTAAAATGCATTTTGTTTGAAAGAGCCCACTTTACCAAGCAGTCCAGATTGCTCAGTTTGGCTGCCTTTTCCTCATCATTAATCGCTCCACCAATCTTTGTCATCCACAAATTTATTGTCAATGATTTTTTTTAATGTTTATTCAGATATCATTGAAAATGTTGAATACCATCAGGCCTAGTAACAATTTCTGTAAAACAGCCCTGTTCAATGCTGATTCCCCATTGATAACTACTACTTGAGATCTGTCAGATAGCCAGAGCTTAATCCATTTAACACATTCTCTATTGATTTTTGTATAGTGAGAATTTTTTAAAATCAGAATGTTGTGTGGTACTTGGCCAAATACCTTAGATAAGGCAAAGTATATCACATCTATGCAATTACCTTTATCGACCAAACTTCTCATCTGAATATAATCAGGTTTGTTTGACCAGACCTATTTTCCATAGAGACACATAAACTGGCATAACTTTATTCTCATCTTTTTGTTCTTTAGGAATTGAACCACAGATCACTTTGCCATTATCTTGTCCAGGACTGGTTTCCTGTTAACCAGCCGATAGTTATCCACGTCATCTCACTTGCCCTTTTTGAATATTGGCACAACCTTAGCTCTCCTCCAGTCTTCTGGAATTGCTCAGGTATTCTACAATTTATTAAACATGAACATCAATGGATCTCCTCAGCCAACTCTTTTCATATACTTGGTGCAAGTTTGCAGGGCCTGCTGATACAAAAAATGTTTACCCCTTGGAGATATTTTCTAATATTCTCCACAGTAAGTAACAGACTGGAAAGCATTTCCTCAGTTAATTTGGTCATCAGTGAAATGGCTTATGGAAGGATTTTAGCAAGAGAAGAGAACCTGAATGGAAGTGGTTGAGCAAATCCACTTCAAAAGAAGATCGGACACAGGAAACAGGAGCAAGGTTGTCATTCCCCTAACTGCAGCTGGTGACATCTGCACCATTAAGAATGATTTTAAATGGACCAGAGATGACATCTTAAGTTAAGAGCAAGTGCATTTGCTAAAATGGTCATATTACAGCAAAGTCAACTGCCTCAAGGATCAAACCATCTCTCATTTGAACCAGTTATGAAAAAGTATTTTCCATACCTAGAAGAAATAATTTGAATAGGGAATGTTTAGTTAGATGCTATCAGATTTATTTTTTATTTTGGCTTGTGGGTTTCCTCTGTGCTAACCCCGGATGCTTTTGTTTGCTTGTTACCTTTAAGCTGAACCCCCCAAGAAAACTATTTGGGGTGCTTAATTCTTGTAATTGTTTCTTTTAAGATCTAGCAAAAAGCCTAAGTTCCAGATGTATTTTTTCCCTTTTAATTTTTAATACAATTTACCTTTTCTAAGAACAGAATTGGATTTTTGGTGTCCTAAGGGGTTTGTGCATGTTGTTTGATTAGCTGAAAGCCACAGCTAATTTCCTTTGTTTTTTTCTCAGCTCTTGGTTGGGTGTGTGTTTGTGTCCCAGTCCCAGTCCCAGTCCCACAGGGAGGAATTCCCAAGTGCTCCTTCCTGGGTTCAAAGGGGTTTTTTGCAAATGGGAGGTGACAGCGTTTACCAAGCCAAGGTCAGAGAGAAGCTGTAAACTTGGGAGTTTAATACAAGCCTGGAGTGCCCAGTATTAATTTTTTAAATCCTTGCAGGCCCCCCACTTCCTGCACTCAAGGTGCCAGAGTGGGGATTCAGCCTTGACACCAGTTCTCTGAGCAAGGTATCCAACTGTGCCTAAACTAGGGCTTTTGCTGGCATAGTTATGCTGGGCAGGGGGGTTGATTTCTTTTGTTCATGCTTCTGACATAGCTCTGCAGGCATAACTTGTAAGTGTAGACCAGGTCTTATGCTTTTTAAATGCACTCATTGTGTACAGGGGAGGATTTTTTACCTGCAGACCACAGGCCTTATGTGGATCAGTGAGCTGTTGCTCACAGCTGCCTGCATTATTGTGATTTGGTGAGCAAGTCTGTGCCTCAGAAGCAGGCCCTGTACTTTTAAGTGAGACTCTTATCAGCACCCTGGCCTAAGATGTAGATACTCACATCAAACAAAAGCCTTTGGATCTTACCCTTCTATCTAAGGCCTGGTCTACACTACGATTTTAGGTCGAATTTAGCAGTGTTACCTCGATTTAACCCTGCCCCCTTCCACACGACGAAGCCCCTTTTTTCAACTTAAAGGGCTCTTAAAATCGATTTCTTTACTCCACCTCTGACAAGGGAATTAGTGCTGAAATCGGCCTTGCTGGGTTGAATTTGGGGCAGTGTGGACGCAATTTGATGGTATTGGCCTCCGGGAGCTATCCCAGAGTGTTTCAGTGTGATCGCTCTGGACAGCACTCTCAGCTCAGATGCACTGGTCAGGTAGACAGGAAAAGCCCCATGAACTTTTAAATTTCATCTTCTATTTGGCCAGCGTAGTGGGCGGATCAGCATAGGTGACCAAGCAGAGCTCATCAGCACAGGTGACCATGGAGTCCCAGAATCACAAAAGAGCTCCAGCATGGACAGAACGGGAGGTACTGCATCTGATCACTGTATGGGGAGACAAATCTGTGCTATCCAAACTCCGTTCCAAAAAAAAAAAAAGCCAGAATATTTGAAAAAATCTCCAAGAGCATGAAGGACAGAGGTTATAACAGGGACCTGCAACAGTGCCGCGTGAAGCCTACCAAAGAACCAGAGAGGCAAACGGCCACTCCAGGTCAGAGCCCCAGACATACCGCTTCTATGATGAGCCATTCTAGGGGGTGCCCCTACAACTACCCCACCCTGGTGCTTCCCTCCTTCCCCACCCCTCTCAGGCTACCTTGGTAGTTATCCCCCCATTTGTGTGATGAATTAATAAAGAATGCATGAATTTGAAACAACAATGATGTTATTGCCTCTGCAAGTGGAGATCAAAGGGGGGAGGGGAGGGTGGTTGGCTTACAGGGAAGTAGAGCGAACCAAGGGGGCAGGTTTCCATCAAGCAGAAACAAACAGAACTTTCACACCGTAGCCTGGCCAGCCGTGAAACTGGTTTTCAAAGCTTCTCTGATGCACAGCACACCCTGCTGTGCTCTTCTAATCGCCCTGGTGTCTGGCTGCGCGTAATCAGTGGCCAGGTGATTTGCCTCAACCTCCCACCCCGCCATAAACGTCTCCCCCTTACTCTCACAGATATAGTGAAGCACACAGCAAGCAGTAATAACTATGGGAATATTGGTTTCACTGAGGTCTAACCGAGTCAGTAAACTGCACTAGCGCGCTTTTAAACGTCCAAAGGCTCATTCTAACACCATTATGCATTTGCTCAGCCTATAGTTGAACTGCTCCTTACTACTGTCCAGGCTTCATGAGCCATGGGAGCAAGGAGTGGGCTGGGGTAGGTGCGACCATGCAGTAGCGCCGACTGGGAGAGCAGCCTGAGGCATAAGCCTCCAGCTGGCATGATATTCCAGGCAGGACTGAATCTCTATTAGACAAAACTTTAAAGAAGAAAATGACTTGGAGTCATTCCCGATTTTGTCCAGGAGCCCCCAACCGACCTCACCGAGGCCAGCCAGGAGTACTCTGGTCTGCCCAGGCACCCCCAAGCAACCTAACCAAGGTCAGCCAGGAGCACCCACTGGACGATGATGATGGCTAGCAGTCATATTGCACCGTCTGCCATCCACAAGGCAAGGCAAGGGGATGCTGCTGTGTAGCACTGAACTACCGCGTCTGCCAGCAGCACCCAGGAAACATACAATGACAGTGAGCTGAGTGGGCTCCATGCTTGCCGTGGTATGTCATCTGCACAGGTAACCCAGGAAAAAAAGTGAGAAATGATTTTTTGCCGTTGCTTTCACAGAGGGAAGGGGGAGGGAGGCCTGACAACATGTACCCAGAACCCACCCATAACAATGTTTTTGCCCTATCATGCATTGGGAGCTCAACCCAGAATTTCAATGGGCTAGGGAGACTGAGGGAACCGTGGGATAGATACCAACAGTGCAATGCTCTGAAAGTCGACACTAGCCTCGGTACTGTGGACGCACACCACCGACTTTATGCACTTAATGGGGACACACACAATTGACTGTATCAAATCTATTTAAAAAAAATCGACTTCTATTAAATCAACCTAATTTCGTAGTGTAGACATACCCTAAGAGATTGAGTGCAGTCCTTGGATGTAGGAGCTGGGGAATATCAAGTAGGTGGTATTACTTCTGTATAAGGCATTAGTGAGACCGCTACTGGATACAGTGTCCTGTTCTGGTGTCCATTCGCCAAAGAATGATATTAAACTTGAGAGTTCAGAAAACAGCCATGGAAGAGATTTTTCTAGACCTCAAAACTACTTAGCAAGAAACTAAAGAAACTTTATTTAGTTTAGCCAAGAGAATGGTAAGAGGTGACCTGATCATGGTATATGAGTACGGTAGAAACTCAGAGTTACGAATACCTCAGGAATGGAGGGTTGTTCGTAATGCTATACATTATGGTTGTTCTTTCAAAAATGTACAGCTGAACATTGACTTAATACAGCTTTGAAGATTTACTATGCAGAAGAAAAATGCTGCTTTCCCTTTATCTATTTTTAGTAGTTTACATTTAACACAGTACTGTGCTGCATTTGGATTTTTTGTTTGTTTGTTTGTCTCTGCTGCTGCCTGATTGCATATTTCCAGTTCCAAATGAGGTGTGTGGTTGACTGGTCAGTTCATAACTCTGGTGTTTGTAACTCTGAGGTTCTACTGTACCTACATGGAAGAAACTTCTCATAGTAGACATCTTATATCTAGGAGAAAAAGATATAAGAGCCAGTGATTTGAAGCTGGACAAATTCAGACTAGAAATGAGGCACAGTTTTAACAAGGGATGGGGGCAAATAAACATTAGAACAACTTGCCTAGGGAGAAGATAGATTCTTCATCATTTGAAGGCTTTAAATCAAGGTTAGATATCTTTCAAAGACCTGCTCTAGCTCCAAACAGAAGTTATGGGTTTGATGCACAAATTAGTGAGTCAGGTTCTCTGGCCTGCATTATGAAGGAGGCCAGAAGAGATTATCAAAACAGTCCCTTCTAGCTTAAGCTAATACAAATTATTATGACAAGCATAACTAGGCTTTTCCAAGTAAGATAACTTTGATTTCCTTCTAATTAGCACAATGCAATAATCTATATTTAGAGACATGAAACATGCATGAGATTTAGAGAACCATTTTAACTAGTTTAGATACTACTGTACCTTTAATTTATTTAGCTTTTGTTAAAAGCATTTAACAGTTGATCTAGAGGATATAAAGTATAACTTACAAAAATATAAATCTTGGTTATTTTTAGTACTTAAACATATTACTATATAGTTTGTGTTATTCAGCGAATATATATGTTTAACAATCTGAAATTAACCAGCAAACTAGTGACTGTGGGAAGGAGGTACATACGTCTTTTGTAATATATATATTAGGGAAAGGTAACCAAATGTGGTTATATTAACATACTGTATATATACAAGCTTATACAGTACACTAGATTTGAATCCCAAAGAAAAATGTACATATTAAGACTTTTATTACAGCATTCTTTTTCAGTATAAATATGTGGATTAAAAGGTATAAGTGAGTGTTTAGGCAAAAAAAATTACAATTTTTGTACAAAAAAATATGATTCTAGAGTAAGCCTGCCTTTGCAGAGTCCATTTTTCACCTTCTTGGTTAGCTGAAGAGATAAAACAGTCAAGAAAATAGCACGTACAAATGTATCTTAGTCCTCAGTTTATGGCAAACTGTTTAAGTAGAAGTGATTACACTGAATACCAGATTTCTTAGCTAGCCAGGTTTTGTTTGTTTGTTTGTTTTTTAAAGTGGGGAATTTCTGGCTGCTGAATCCCTGTTAATTTGCAAGACACATGGTGACATTAAGGGAGATCTTTTGAGGGGAGCTTGTGTATTACTTTAGAGTCTCCTCATTCTTTCTGCGGATGGAGTTGTACACCTGGATTCATTCATAAACACAGGCCAATTGATTTCCCATTCACAACTTTCCCAGTGTAGCCAGGCAGGGGGTGCTGGTCTCCTTAAAGGAGCATTGGCATAGACTTATCGGCAGGCACAGGTCTCCACAGACATATTGGGGTACACCTTTAAAACCACATTTTTGTTCTCGTCTAAGAACAGGACGCTGAGGGAGTTCATCTTGTCAGGAACGCAGCAGGGTTCGGGAATGCCTGGAATGATTCCCACGGCTTTTACAATGCTCTGGATTGTGGCATGATTCGATGGCCGGACAATCTGAAACAGAGAAGGAAATAAATTACCTCTTCATTTATGGGAAGTCACTTTCCCATGGGCTTGGAAAAGAACAGCAGGTTTTTTTTCTTTTTTGAACAAATGAAAATATGAGCCCAGACCATAGGCTTCTCCCAGGCCAGTGAGTCAGAGGGGTGCAAAGCACAGAGACACCCCCACCCCCCGCTCCCTTACCTGGACTGGATTCCTACCCAAGAGGGAGCTATCAGTCATGCTGCAGTGCTCATACTCTCTTAGCTTATGCCTATAGGAGAGCACTGGCAGTAAAGCTAGCACTCCGTGCCCTAGGATAGAGGGCATGGCTAGGCTACTACAGCTTGCAGCTGGAGTGAGGCATTTCCCTATCCCCGCTATGTAGACAGATCTCACTGCCTCCAGCCCCTGCCTGCTTCCCTTTTCCTCCACCTCAGCAGGCCTTTGGCACCCAGAGGCCTAACATGATGCTTGGAGGAAACCATTGGAACAAAAGGAAAAGCGGTATGAAGTGAGTTTGCAGTTCAACTGGTGCAATAGTGGTGTCTTAAACAATACATAGCTCATGTTACTTTTACTACTGATTTTCTAATAGCAACAGACCAACGCTGTTCAGCAATGGGGAGACTTTAAAAAGGTATGCCCAATGGAAATAGTTTAGTACAGGATAACAAATTAAGCCAGGAATAAGTTCTCAGTATTTGGATCCTGGTACTGAAAGAACACTTCATCCAGTACTCTGCAATCCAAAAAATGCAGTTCAGCTCCGGCTTGTTGCTCAGTTACGTTATTAGGCATGTAACAGCTCTTCGCCCATGCTGGCCAAGCCCATCTGCAGGTGGTTTAGGTACAGGGTGGTACCACAATTCCAATTCATGTCATACACTACCCAACTTACATACAACTACCTTGGCAACTAACATCTGTACTTCTTGCATGTAAGGACCAATTGCTTTGCAGATTTGAGGAAAGCTCATCCTCTCAGGGTATTCCTTCCTACTCTGCTTACTATAAACATACCCACAATAGTTAGTTTAGTTAGTTTCTGCCTCCCTTGTTTACTAACAATAGTTAATTGTTTCAGCATTTTCTTGTTCGGGCTTGTCTTAACTTGAGGATGCTTATACCTTAGCACTAAATTTGATAGTCAAACCTTGATCTGGCCCTATGGGGAAACATTTGCCACGAACAATTGTGTACCAAATCTGTGCACACAGTTTCTGCAAACACATGCCTGCAGATCTGAAAATCCAGGGTTGCATATGAAGGAAGTCCCTTCACCCACTATTGAAATGCAGCAGCCTCTAGGATGGAACATGGCAGCTGTTGAACAGCACAGAGCAGCATTACACAGCTATTTAGGATAGAAACAACACCATATGCAGTTGAAACTGTAGGATGATTTAACAAGGCAGAGTCAGTTCTTCCCTGCGATAACAAGAACATTGCTGCTTTCACTGAAATGAAATACGTGGCATGCACTTGATTTTTTTATATAGAGGAGAGGGTTTTAGGAGAAACAGGTTTGATCCTCCTACTTCAACAATCACAACATAATATCCCTTGCTGCTTTTTAGTGACAGCAGCACATCAGTACAAACTCAGCCAAATGCTCTCAACCTAAACCAAGGAACTTGGCACCACTATGAGGATATGCTATGCGCTGCTTCTTCAGGGTTCCAAGACAGTGTCCCTACAACAAGTCTTGTCTAGTGCCTTATCCTTATTCAGGCCAGGCTCAGAATTTTGCTAGTCTTGTAGGAAGCCCAGCCCAAGTTTTGAGCAACCGTGGGCTAGCTTTTGCTTTATCTTTGTGCCAATACATGCTGTTAAGGGAAAGCTCGCAAGACTTGGAGCTGAAGGCACAGCAGGGATGGTGCTGAGGCAGTGGTATAATCATAGGCCACATGTTACATGGTAGTGAGTTTAAGCTACGCACGGCAGGCCAAATTTTGTCCTACTTTACTCCTTATCCAGTCCCACTTCAGGAGCAATTTGGTCCTAAGAGTACAGAAGGGAGGGGCTGAAGCAGGAAAAAATACAGCCAGGAGGTGTGAGATAAAGTAGCCATCCCACACCTTTTATCTTACACCTTCAGACCCTAATTAGTTGCTTTCCTCTCCTACAATCTCACCACATGAGAAGTTATACCTACTTATGCCAATTTCCTGACTTACACCACCCTAAGAATTGGGTGTTATCTCATGGCTTTGACTTCTCCCTCCACAGGAAAAAAGAAAAACCAGGCAACACTTAATTAGTTTCAGGAAAGTTTCTTTGTTGGCTTTGAGCCTTGGATAAAGTGAAACTCATGGGTTTGAAATTTTGCAATGGCTGAAAGTGAAAACAGCTCTCACTTGTGGCATGGTCTCCACAGTTACCAGACAGGACGAGGGTGTGTTGCAGCAGGGAGCTTAATAAATATAGGAACTTCCTGGTAGAGGGAGTTCTCTAGTTGTTGCTGAAAGCACGATTCTTGTGTTTACATCCTTACCCTACATGGTGTCAGCAGTGGATCCATCTCTTTAAAGGAGTAGAGGAAAGAAAAGAGACTTGGAAAATCAGAGGAGATCTATGAAAGCAGCAGCAAAAAGGAGGCAGAGCCTTATCTCAGCACAGCAATGGAACCCATAATGCAAATGGCACCATCAGAGACATCTGATTTTGTCAACTCAGGCAGCTGGCCTGGCTGGAGCTGGAGATTTCAGCAATTCCAATAAATTTCTGGTTTAATAGAGAAGACAGAAGAGTACCAGGTAAATGCCCTGATATTTGCCATGGGTGTTGCTGATAACTTATGTGCCTTATCAGTAACTGATGAGGAAAAGAAAAAGTGCTCCAAAGTGAAAGAAGCTTTTGATGTCCATTTCTTAGGCAGATAGAATATTATATATGAAAGGGCCAAATGTAATAGGTGGTGCCCGGAACAATGGGAAACAGCTAAGACATATTACTGGAGTAATAGTAGTTCATAGCCTCACAGAACATTGCAAATATGGAAGGTTAGAAGAACTAATAAGACACAGAATAGTTGTTAGTATAAGAAAGACCAATTTATCAGCACAGCTTCAGTTAGATCCTGATCTCACACTAGCAAAAGCTATAGCAAAAGTGAGAATGCAAGAAAACATAAAGAAACAGCAATGTGCTAGCAGCACAGGGAGACAGCATTAAAAAACATTGACACAGCAAACAGAAAAGGACATATGTGAATGGAGCAGTCAGACCAAATGTACAACATAAGAACAATGCACAACTGCCGCGGGGAGAGGCCAAAGAACTGCCATAGGAGGGAAGCTTGGAAAAGTTGTGGAAGGTAGGGAAAGACACCATGCCACAAATGGCAACAACGTTCAGCAAAAGAGGAAGAACACGGGAGATGCGACTAAAGGGGACATTTTGCAATAGTGTGAAGTTCACCAAGAGTAGCGGTAATGATCCAAGAGCGAGTGTATTCATCAGACGACAATGAATCCAACCTTCTAGGGACTTCATCTCCAATAGAGCACACAACGCCTTCGTACATAAGCATAAATATACAGTCAAACTCTTAAAGTGAATATTGATACTGGGGCAACAGTCACTGCAATTCCAAATACAAATTTTAATTGATCCCAGGATGGAGATCTGCAAAGACCAGGGATGGGCAAACTTTTTGGCCCAAGGGCCACATTGGGGTTGCAAAACTGTATGGAGGGCCAGGTAGGGAAGGCTGTGTCTCCCCAAACAGCCTGGCCACCACCCCCTATCTGCCCCTTCCCACTTCCCATCCCCTAACTGCCCCCCTCAGAATCCTTGACCCATCCAACCCCCACTGCTCCTTGTCCTCTAACCGCTCACTCCTAGGACCCCCCCACCCCTAACCGCCCCCTGAGACCCCACCCCCATCCAACCGCCCCATTCCCCGTCCTGACTGCCCACCTTCCCCCTATCCACACCCCCGCCCCCTGACAGGCCCCCCCGGGACTCCCACACTTATCCAATCCCCACCCCATTCCCCATCCCCTGACTGCCCCCCCCAACCTCCACCCCTTATCCAACCCCTCAGCCCCAGCTCCAGCCCCCTTACCATGCCACTCAGAGCAGCATGTCTGGCAGCCGTGCCGTGCCGCCTGGCCAGAGCCAGACACACTGCCACGCTGCTCTGCAGGAGCACGCAGCCCCGCTGCACAAAGCATTGCCTGCATGGCGGCGTGGCAGCGGAGGAGGGGCCGAGGGCAGCCTCCCTTGCCAGGAGCTCAGGGGCCAGGCAGGATGGTCCTGCTGGATGTGGTCCTCGGGCCGTAGTTTTCCCATCTCTGACAAAGACCAAATCAAATTTATGTGAGGCTAGTATACTGGATGTTTTGTGGCTAAGTTCCTAGGAAAACTGGAGATGGGACAGAAATTTCTATCTAGAGCCCCAGTTGAGCAGCCACCAATGGAAGAAGAAAAGGCTTTAGAGAAAGATGTCAAAGTCTACATTGATCTAGTTCTGGCAGCAATTTCAGCATCTGTTAGCTGACTTCAGCAAATTAGAGATGAACAACTAAAGGAAGAAACTTGCCAGAAACTGACTCAATTCTGCCAAAGAGGGTGGGATGGAAGGAGGCAACTTCCAACAGACCTATTACTGTACTGGCAGGAACAAAACAACCTTCACATTGCTGATTGCCTGCTTCTGAAAGGATAGCACATTCTTATCCCTTGGTACTTCAGAAAGAGGTGGTCTTCAAAATCCATAAGGGACACCAAGGTATAAACTTATGTGGGGCATGAGCACAACAATTCATATGGAGGCCTGGTCTGAGCAGGCAAATTCAGACCTTAGTAAAGGGCTGCAAGATATGAAACAAGAAAAACAAAACAAAATAAAATAATCACTAGAACCATTCCTCTCTACAAAGCTATCTGACCAGCCTTGGCAGCAGGTAGTCACAGATTCATTTTTCTGGAAAGGCCATACATACATTATTATAGTTTATTACTTCTCCAGATATATTGACTTGGCTGTAGTTTCACAGGCTTCATCAGCACAGGTCATCCAGAAATGAAAGTCAATATTAGCTAGCATGGAATTCCTGAAGGCCTCATAATAGATAATGGACCTCAATTTACCTTTGAGACATTCCTAGCATTTTCACAGGAGTTTGAACAACATACTAGTAGTCCATAATAAGCCAGAGCAACAGGAAGAAGGAGAGAGCAGTGCAGAGTTTCACAAGACTTATTCAAAATCAGTGGACCCATATAAAGCACTCTTGGCATTTTGGTCAACCACCACTTACATCCGAACTATCTCCACCAGACGTTCTGCTGGGAAGATGACGGAGGATGCCTCTACCTTAAACCTAAGTGGCCTGACCTGAAGGAATTTTGAAAATAAGATGCTGAAATAAAAGTTCAGCAGCAACAAAATGTCAGTGTTCAACACATAACAAAAGCACTACCTGAACGGAGACCAGGGAACAATGTGTGGATCAAAATCATCCAGACATCTGAAACTTGGCAGAAACTCCTTGATCCTACCTAGAGGAGAGTCCAAAAGGACTTCTCCAGAGGTATCGGGTTCATCTTCAATATTTCCCAGGAGTTGTCGAGTTGCTGCTTCAAGCACGGCTCTTTGTGTTCATACTCTCGCACTACAGCACTGATTTTTCCACAATGACGCAATGCTAGATAGATGCTCATAGACATGGAGCCAGATCCATAGCTGGTGTAAGTCCGCATAGCTCCACTGAAGTCAATGCAGCAGTGATGATTTACATCACCAGAAGATATAGGTGATTGATATTGACAAGGGTACGGTCCTGGAGATGTTGTTAGCAATATGTCCTCCCTGACATTAACCATGCCTCTCTGGAGGGAACTGGGTGGCTCAGGAGATGGTAAGTGGCTACAGAGCTGCTCCCCATTAGTTAGTGTAGTAGAATCCAGTAGTGACTAAAAGTCATGAGGCTCATTTGTGAAATTCTCACTGATGATGGTGAACACTTATGTGAGTAGTCCTACTGAGAGGTTGCTTGCCAGCATGAGGAACGATTCCAGTTGTGTGGGATAAGTCTCATGACTGGAATACTGGTACTGGTGTAGGTGGGATAAAAAAGGAGATGTTTGTTGCATTATACTTCAAGAATATATTCACTTGCGCTGAGGTCCAGAAGGAGGTGAGAGGAAAATCAGTTGATAGACTCTGGGTGAAGATAAAAGGGGGAAAAATAGAGGTGATATCATGATAGGGGTCTACTATAGCCTACCAAATCAGGAAGATGAGGTGGATGAGGCCTTTTTAGAACAAATAACAGAAATACTCAAAACACAAGACCTGATAGTAATGGGGGACTTTAACTACCCGGACATCTGTTGGAAAAGTATTATGGGAAACACAACATTTCTAGTAAGTTCTTGGAATGCACTGGGGACAATTTTTTGTTTCAGAAAATGGGGGAAGTAAGCAGGCAGACATCCATTTTAGACTTGATTCTGATCAACAGGGAGGAATTGGTAACAAATCTGAAGGCAAGCCCACTGATGGGGGGCACAGGGGGAAATTGCCCAGGGGCCCAGGTGATTTAAAAAGGCCTGGGAGCCCCCAGCCACCACTGCCAGCAGCGCAGCAGGGCTAAGGCAGGCTTCCTCCCCATCCTCGCTCTACACTGCTCCTAGAAGTAGCCAGCGTGTCCCTGTGGCCCCTGGGAAGGGGATCTCCACACGTTGCCCTCACCCCGAGCGCCGACTCCGCAGCTCCCATTGGCTGGGAACTGCAGCCAATGGGAGCTGTTGGGGTGGTGCCTGTGGGCAGTGGTGCATTGAGACCCCCTGGCCCCCCCACCTAGGACCCGTTGCCAAAGGTGTGTGCCAGTCACTTTTGGTAGCCGCTTGAGATAAGCACTGACTCTCTGGCCCTTTCCTGCACCCCAACCCCCTTTCCAAGTTTAAAGCCTGCCTCTCCTCTTGCACCCAAACCGACCCCGCACCCTCTCTCCCACTCAAACTCCCTCCCAGAGCCCACACCCCATCTGTACCCAAACTCCCAGAGTCTGACCCTGCACCCCCTCCCACATCCAAACTCCCTCCCAGAGCTTGCACCAGCACCCCCTCCCACATCCCAATTCCCTGCCCCAGCCTGGTGAAAGTGAGTGAGGGTGGGGGGCAGGATGAAATGAGCAGGGGGTAGGGCCTCAGAGAAGGGGTGGGACAGGGGCGTGGTCTCAGGGAAGGAATAGGGCAGGGGACAGGGTAAAGGTCTTTGGGTTTGCGCAACCCTACCAGGTGGGCATGTGAAAGCCCTGGCCATGCCAGAAGAGCACACCCAGCAGCGCAGCCGGCAACTCGCTGGGCACCAGTGGCACAGCTGGCAGCTTGCTAGGCATCAGCCAGCATAGGCGCAGCACCGCCCAAATGTCAAGTGGCCCGTGTCCACGCGGGCATGGCTTGTGCATGCATGGGGGCCCGTTGATTGTTCTGCCCTGGGGCTTGGAGTTGCTGTCAGCGGGGCCTGTCTGAAGGTGAAAGGCATTTTGGGTGAAAGTGATCATGCATTACATCTATGACTTCTTCTAATGAAAGGAAGGAGTGAGACCAGCAAAATAAGGACAAGGGACTTCAAAAAAAGCAGACTTCAACAAATTCAGAGAGCTGGTTGATGAGGTCCCATGGGAAGAAAATCACAGGGAAAAAGAAGTTCAGGAATGCTAGCAGTTTCTTAAGAAGACATTAAAGGCACAACTGCAAACTACCCTGATATGAGGGAAAGATAGCAAGAATAATAAAAAGCAATTCTGGCTCCATCAGAAGCTTTTTAATGACCTGAAAATCAAAAAGAAATCCTACAAGAAGTAGAAACATGGACAAATTTCTAAGGAGTGCAAAGGAATAGCACAAGAACAAAGGGAAAAAATCAGAAAGGCTAAGGCAGAAAATGAGTTACACTTAGCAATGGACATAAAAGGCAGTAAGGCGAGTTCTTTAAACATATTGGGAGCAAGAGCAAGACAAAAAGTGTAGGTCCTCTGCTTCAGTGGCTCTCAATTTATCCAGACTACTGTACCCCTTTCAGGAGTCTTTGCCTTGCTTACCCCCCAAGTTTCACTTCATTTAAAAACTACTTGCTTACAAAATCAGATATAAAAATACAAGCGTATCACAGCACACTGTATCGAAAAAGTCCTGACTTTCTCATTTTTTGCCATATAATTATAAAATCAATCAATTGGAATATAAATATTATACATATATTTTAGTGTATAATGTATAGAGCTGTATAAACAAGTCGTACGAAATTTTAGATTATACTGACTTTGTAGTGCTTTTCATTTCACCTGTTGTAAAACTAGGCAAATATCTAAATGAATTGCTGTACTCCCTGGAAGACCTCTGCATCCCCCAGGGATACAAATACCCCTGGTTAAGAACCATTGCTCTCCTTAGTAGGGAAGGTGTGCTCATAACTGATAATATCAAGAAGGCTGAGGTATTTAATGCCTATTTTTCTTCAATCTTCACTAAAAAGGTCAATGGCGACCAGATACTCAACACAATATTTACAACAAGGGGGAAGGAACACAAGCCAAAACAGGAAAAGAAAAGATTAAAGACTATTTATATAAGTTCAATGTACTCAAATTGGAATGGCCAGATGAAATTCATCCTAGGGTACTTAAGGAACTAGCTGAAGTAATCTCAGAACCATTAGCAATTACCTCTGAGAACTCATGGAGGATGGGGGAGGTCCCAGAGGACAGGAGATGGGTAAATATAGTATCAATCTTTAAAAAGTGGAACAAAAAAAACCCTGGGAATTACTGATCAATCAGCCTAATTTTGATACTGGAAAATATACTGGAACAAATTATTAAGCAATCAATTTGAAATCACCCTGGAGGATAATAGGGTTATGAGGAACAGCCTGCATGGATTTGTCAAGAACAAATCATGCCAAACCAAACTAATTTCCTTTTTTGACAGGGTTACTGGCCCAGTGGATAGGATAGGTGGGAAGCAGTAGCTGTGATATATCTTTGTTTTGGTAAGGCTTTTGACACAGTCCCACATGACAGTCTCATAAGCAAACTAGGGAAATGTAGTCTAGATGAATTTATTATAAAGTGAGTGCACAACTGGTTGAAAGACTATACTCAATATAAATTGTTTATTGTCATACTGGGTGGGTATATCTAGTGGGGTCCTTCAGGGTTCAGTCCTGGGTCCGGGTACTATTTAATATTTTCATTAATGACTTGGATAATGGAGTGGAGAGGATGCTTATAAAATTTGCAGATGACACCAAGCTGGGAGTGGCTGCAAGCACTTTGGAGGACAGGATTAGAATTCAAAATGACCTTGACAAATTGGAGAATTAGTCTGAATTGGACAAGATGAAATTCAATAAAGATAAGTGCAAAGTACTTTACTTAGGAAGGAAAATCAAATGCACAACTGAAAAATGGGGAATAACTGGGTAGGTGGTAGGACTGTTGAAAAGGATTGGGAGTGGGGGGTTATAGTGGATCATAAATTGAATATGACTCAACAACGTGATGCTCTTGAGAAAAAGGCTAATATAATTCTGGAGTGTATTAAAAAGAGTGTCATATGTAAGACATGGGAGCTAATTGTCTTGCTCTATTTGGCACAGCTGAGGTCTCAGCTGGAGTATTCTGTCCAGTTCTGGTCCAACATATTAGAAAAGATGTGGAGAAAATGGAAGGAGTCCAGAGAACGGTGACAAAAATGATAAAAGCTTTAGGAAACCTGAGGAGTTTTCTGAGGAACGGTTAAAAAAAACTGGACATGTTTTTTGACTATGTTTAGTCTTGAGAAAAGACTGAGGGGGGACCCGATAGTCTTCAGATATCTTAAGGGCTGTTGTAAAGAGGATGGTGATCAATCATGCTCGAGGTCCACTGAAGTTAGTATGAGAAGTAATGGGCTTAATATGTAGCTAGGGAGATTTGGTTTAATATTAGGAAAAACCTTCTAACTCTAAGGATAGTCAAACCCTGAAATTGGCTTCCAAGGGAGGTTGTGGAATCCCTGTCACTGGAAATTTTTAAGAACAGGCCAGACAAACATCTCTCTGGGATGATCTAGGTTTACTTAGTTCTGCTGCTGGACAGGGGGCTGGACTAGACGGCCTCTTGAGGTCCCTTCCAGCCCAACATTTCTATGATTCTATTGTTGGGGGGATCTAAGTGAACTGGTTAGTGGAACTCAATTCCTAGCAGACACGCATCCACACTATCAAAACTAGCCACCATCAGAAGTGGCACTTATTTGGCAATCCCAGCAGCCAGGCTAGTGATAGACAGGCCATGGAAATGGGACTTATCCCTTACCTCACAGGTAGTCTCTTTGAGCCAGGGGAGAGGCATTGGGCAAGGTGTATCAGCGTGCAGTGCTGATACCTGCGTTTTGGGCATAGATTTAGGACTTCACTCTCTAGTCAGTTTCTTATTGAGATCCCAGCAGAAAGGAAAACACTTCTCTCCTGATTTGTCAATGCTCAGCATCCCAGATGTATCACATGACTCCAGCATTGTATCCCGCAAAGAGAGCACTTTGTTCTTTAATTACAGCCTATCAAGCTCCCATTTCCATGTTGGTTGGTCCAGGACAAGTTTTCAGAGCAGCCTGAACCTGACCTCTAACTTTTATGACATCCAAAATCACATGCACACATTCTTGACCACTTCATTTCGAGTTACCACATTTTTACATGTCCCAACATTTGTATTTGCCCTTGCAAATAGTATTTTCTCCCCCCACCCACCTCCTAGAGATTAAGTAGCTTGGAAGTGGATAGATGAAAACTGTATCCAAGAATTTAGTTTTCCTTCTCTGTGCTCAAATTGTGAGTGCTCAAACTTAGAAGCAATGACAGAAAATTTGGCTTTATATCTCAGTATTGTATTTATTTTCTCTGAAATACAAGTTGTGAGCAGCCAGCAAGCAGACTTTCCAGAACAGTGGGACATAACAAAAGACAGGCCCAAACCAAAACCACAGATCTGAACCCACACAGATTTTGGAGCTGCATCTATCAGAATTTCAACTCTGTGGCTCAGATGCATCTACATGCCTAATACTTCTGAAGGCCAAGTAGTGACAGCATGAAAACTGGATTCGTTTTGACACCTGAATACTTAGAGAGAAGTACGTCTATAGTTTGCTGTTCCTTATCTTAGAAACAACTTAGCCTATTTATGATATATTTCAGATTTAAGATTTTTTTTTTATTCCAACTAAGAATTCTTCAGTCACTTTTGGCCCTGTGCAGTGTGGAACAGCAGGTTTTAACACAGAAAAACTGACATAATCAATTTGTTCACAAGAACCCAGATTTGTTGGAGCAAAGGGGCTTACGGCTGAAGCACAGGATTGGGAGTCTGATGTGGATTCTATGCCACAAACTTCACAAGTGGCCTTGGGTGATCTCTGTGCCTCAGTTTTCCCACCTGTAAAAAGGGATGACACCTATTTCAGTTTTTGGAGAGTCTCTGATGTAAATCACTATCCGTTATTTGTGTGCAGGTTGGGTAATTCATAGGTTAAGGCCAGAAGGGTCCACTGTGATCATTTAGTCTGATGCACTGTATAACGCCGGCCATAGGATTTCCCTCAATTAATTCCTATTCGAACTAGAGCAGATCTTTTCAGAAAAATATCTAATCTTGATTTTAAAATTGCCAGTGATGGAGAATTCACCACAACTCTTGGTAATTTTTTCCCCAATGGTTAATTACCCTCACGGTTAAAATATTGTGCCTTAGTTCTAGTATGAATTTGTCTAGCCTTTGGATCTTGTTTGTTTGCTGGATTGAAGAGCCCCTTATCATCAAATTTTTATTCCTCATAAAGGTACTTATAGTCTGTGACTAAGTCTCCCCTTAACCGTCTCTTTGTAAACTAAGTAGATTGAGCTCCTTCAGACCTGGTCTACACTACGCGTTTAAACCGATTTTAGCAACGTTAAACCAATTTAACTCTGCACCCTTCCACACAACGAGGCCCTTTATATCGATATAAAGGGCTCTTTAAACCGGTTTCTGTACTCCTCCCCGATGAGAGGAGTAGCGCTGAAATCAGTATTACCATATTGGATTAGGATTAGTGTGCCTGCAAATCGACGGTATTGGCCTCTGGGCGGTATCCCACAGTGCACCATTGTGACCGCTCTGGACAGCAATCTGAACTCGGATGCAGTGGCCAGGTAGACAGGAAAAGCCCCGCGAACTTTTGAATTTCATTTCCTGTTTGCCCAGCGCGGAGCTCTGATCAGCATGGGTGGCGATGCAGTCCCAAATCCAAAAAGAGTTCCAGCATGGACCATGCAGGAGATACTGGATCTGACCACTGTATGGGGAGACAAATCTGTTCTATCAGAGCTCCGTTACAGAAGACGAAATGCCAAAGCATTTGAAAAAAAACTCCAGGCTATGATACAGAGTCCACAGCACCATGCTGCTTGATAAGCATAACGGAAAGCCAAAGAATCAAATGGATGCTCATGGTGGGAGGGAGAGGGTACTGAGGACTCCAGCTATCCCACAGTCCCCAGCAGTCTCTGAAAAGTATTTGCATTCTTGGCTGAGCTCCCAGTGCCTGTAGGGTCAAACACATTGTCCGGGGTGGTTCAGGGTATAGCTCGTTAATTTAGCCCCCTCTCCCCCCATGAAAGAACAGGGAAAAAAATTGTTTCTTGACTTTTTTCAATGTCACCATATGTCTACTGCATGCTGCTGATAGACTCGATGCTGCAGCAGTGAACAGCAGTATCCTCTCCTCTCCCCTTCCTGGTGGTAGATGGTACAGTGAAGTAGGACTAGTAGCCATCCTTGTCATCATCCCGTGAGTGCTCCTAGCTGGCCTCAGGTGACTCCCCGTCATTCCCAGTAGATGGTAACCGTCTTCATCATAGCAACTGGGGACTGAGCTCCATCAGCCCCCTCCCTTTCATGTGTGAAGAAAAGATTCTGTACTGCCTGGACTATCATACCAGCGGGATGCTTGGCTCTTCTCCCTTGCACCGTTTAATGTCCTGCCTGGACTGTCATAGCACTGGGAGTCTGCCTCCCCATCATTTTATCTCACTAACAAGTCAGTGTTTCTTATTCCTGCATTCTTTATTACTTCATCACACAAATGGGGGGGACACTGAATCAGTAGCCCAGGAGGGTTGGGGGAGCAGGGAAGCAACGGGCGGGGTTGTTGCAGGGGCACCCCCTAGAATGGCATGTAGCTCATCATTTCTGCAGGATCTGACACGGAGTGGCTGTGCTCTCTGGTTCTCTGGTACACTGGTTCTGTAGCACACTTGCACCATATTCTAGGCAGGATTGACTCTACTTTTAGATACCATAAAGGAGGGATTGACTCGGGGAGTCATTCTCATTTTTGTCTTTGCGCCCCCGGCTGACCTCAGCCAGGGGCACCCATGACAGCAGCAGACGGTACAGAATGACATAACGGTCATCTCATCGCCAATTTACAATGGCATGGCAGACGGTACAGAACAACTGATAACCGTCTCTGCTGTCTTGCAAAGGCAAATGAATGCTGCTGTGTAGCACTGCAGTACTACGTCTGTTAGCAACATCCAGTAGACATACGGTGACAGTAAAAAAAAGCTGAATGGGCTCCATGGTTGCCGTCCTATGGTGTCTCCCAGGGCAATCCAGGGAAAAAGGGCGTGAAATGATTGTCTGCCGTTGCTTTCACAGAGGAAGGAATGACTGATGACATTTACCCAGAATCACCCGTGACACTGTTTTTGTACCATCATGCATTGGGGTCTCAACCCAGAATTCCAATGGGTGGAGACTGCGGGAACTATGGGATAGCTATGGGATAGCTACCCACAGTGTAACTCTCCAGAAATCGACTCTAGCCTCAGACCATGGACGCACACCACCAAATTAATGTGCTTAGTGTGGCTGCGTGCACTCTACTTTATACAATCTGTTTTACAAAACCGGTTTATGTAAAATCGGAATAATCCCGTAGTGTAGACATACCCTCAGTCTCTCACTGTAAGGCAGGTTTTCCAATCCCTTAATTATTCTCGTGGCTCTTCTCTGAATCCTCTCCAGTCTGTCAACATCCTTGTTGAACTGTTGACACCTGAACCGGACACAGTATTGCAGTAGTGGTCGCCAAATACAGAGGTAATACAACCTTGCTACTCAAAAATCCTCAGTATATGCATTATGCTCAACTGCTCATCTGAGCAATTTGCATGTACACCAGCATTTTCTATGTAAGAACATAAAAATGGTCATTCAGAGTCAGACCAATGGTCCATTTAATGCAGTATCCTGTCTTCCGAAGAGTGGCCAGTGCCAGGTGCTTCAAGAGGAATGAACAGAAAAGATAATAATTAAGTGATCTAACCCATGTTGACCATTCCCAGCTTCTGGCAAACACAAGCTAAGGACACTATCCTTGCTCAGCTTGGCTAATAGCCACTGATGGACCTATTCTCCACAAACTTATCTAGTTCCTTTTTGATCTCTTGGCCTTCACAACATCCTCTAGCAAGGAGTTCCACAGGTTGACTGTGTGTTGTGTGGAGAAATACTTCCTTTTGTTTGTTTTAAACCTTCTGCCTATTAATTTCATTTGGTGACCCCTAGTTCTTATGTTATGAGGAGTAAATAACACTTCCTTATTTACTTTCTCCACACCAGTCATGATTTTATAGACCTGTATCATATCCCCCTTAGTCATCTCTTTTCCAAGCTAAAAAGTCCCAGTTTTTTTAAACTCTCCTCATTTGGAAGCTGTTCCATATCCTTAATCATGTTTGTTTCCCTTTTCTGTACCTTTTCCAATTCTAATATATCTTTTTTGAGATGGGGTGACCAGATCTGCATGCAAAATTCAATATGTTGGCATACCATAGATTTATATAGAGGCAATATGATATTTCCTGTCTTATTATCCATCCCTTTCCTAATGATTCTCAACATTCTGTTCACTTTTTTTACTGTCACAGAATGGATGTTTTCAAAGAACTATCCACAATGACTCCAAGATCTCTTTCTTGAGTGGTAACAGTTAATTTAGACCCCATCATTTTATAAGTATAGTTGGGATTATGTTTTCCAATGTGCATTACTTTGCACTTATTCACATTGAATTTCATCTGGCATTTTGCTGCCCAGACACCCAGTTTTGTGAGATCCCTTTATAACTCTTTGCAGTGTGTTTTGGACTTAACTATCTTGAGTAATTTTGTATCATCTTCAAATTTTGCCACTTCGCTGTTTACCCCTTTTTCCAGATCACTTAGGAATATATTGAATAGGACTGGATCCAGTACAGAACCCTGGGGGACACCACTATTTACCTCTCCATTCTGAAAACTAGCCATTTATTCCTATCCTTTGTTTCCTATCTTTTAACCAATTACTGATCCAGGAGAAGACCTTCCCTCTTATCCCATGACAGCTTACTTTGCTTAAGAGCCTTTGGTGAAGGACCTTGTCAAAGGCATTCTGAAAATCTAAGTATACTATATCCACTGGATCACCCTTGTCCGCATGCTTGTTGACCCCCCTCAAAGAATTCTATTGGATTGGGGAGGCATGATTTCCCTTTACAAAAAACATGTGGACTCTTCCCCAACAAATGCACATTTGTCAGATTTCTGAAGTTGTATAAGTTGTGCCCTGCTTTGAAAGTATGTGGTTTAAAAATCCAAGTCTCTACAAAATTATCTCCATATCTTACAAAAACTCCATAGATTATTCTTTCTAGTATTTTCTGCTATTTCTTATGGTGCCCTGTTGAGAGCACTGATGATATCTACACATTTGAATGTAGAAGGACATCTCCAGTGAGTGTAGAAAACTCATTTGTCTGGTAGTGCTGAATGAGGAGTTAGATATAAGATTGCTTTGACATACACAGGTTTTAGCAGCAAAGAAAAGCAGGAAATCATAATAACCATAAGGTACATCTGGGGTAAATCTAGAAGGCAAAGCTCCCACAGGACTTCATCTTGGAACTTTATTAATATGTTTCATCTACTTCTATAGAAGGGATTCAAAACACAGCAGTAATACTATTGTATTGTATTGTTGGGCCCCATTATTGTAGAATCTTCCCTCCCATCCAAATGCAAGCTGAAGATTTGGTGCGTATGATAATAGTTTAATCCATTGTGTATGCCTGTGTGCTGTGGTTTGAGGTCCTAAAACTGGAAATATTGGGGTGAAATGTAAGTTGAAGATCCATATTAAGAAAAATTTCTTAATGGCGATATCTGTTAGGCTTCAGAATAGACTCTGAAATAATTTGGTGGAAACCCTATAGAGGACAGAGCATAGGACTGGAACTCAGAAGACCTGTGTTTGTTTCCTGGCTTCACCACTAGCCAGCTGGATGACCTTGGGCAAGTCACATCACCTCTCTGTGCCTTAGTTTCCCCAACTGTAAAATGGGTATAGTGATACTGACCTCTTTTTAAAAAGGGCTTTGAGATCTGTGGATGAAAAGCACCATTTAAGAGCTAGTTATTTGCATTAAACTAGACTGAGTAGAGCCCTTGAGCATTTGTGAAGAAGGGAAAAATCCCACAGTAGCAGGAGCAGTTGGATAGAGTAAGTAATCTTAAATCAACATATTGCAAATAAAGACAAGTGCATCAGCAGTAGAGACTCATACTACCTTGGGCATTGGAAACTCGCAAGCCCCAGCACAGTAATATGCTTCGAATGACTTGGGAGATATGATCCATTCATTCCAGCCAATGTCGGCAAAGTCCACTTTCATATATCTTCTAGAGCAAATCCTGGGCTCGTTCCATTGTTTTCGTCTGGCTTTCTTCATGGTTTTCTCATCAAAATTTAGCATCTGAGATTTTGAGAGCACCTCTGTGTTTTCCTGCCCTTTCCTCCTCCGGTCCTTGCGTGAGGTTTTGGGTTTTAGGGACTTGTAGGCACTTTCCCATATGTCATGTTTGTTGTATTTGTTGTTGTTATATTCCACCTCCGGCAGCTCGTTGTTCTGGATAGAGCTGGAAAGAAATATGTCCCTCCTGACCCGGGTGTCTGTGGAAGCATTGGGGGATAGGCTGGGATCCCCATCACTGGAAGGGAATGGGTCATATCGCTGTAGAGTCATGGCCACACTGTTGGGTTCCGATATGGCCAGGTCATTAGCATAAACCAGTATGTACGGTAAGTGACTGGTTTGCTGTTCGGCGAAGCCCTGGTATTTCTTTCCAGAATCAAGCTCCACACAGAGGATGAGCTCACCATCCCGTTTAGATTCCTTTATGATGTGTGAGATGTCCTTCATCTGCCAAGCCCCCCGCCTGTGGAGGAACACCGTGACATTGCCTTTCACCAGCCCATAGGCGGAGTTCTGGAGAATGCTTCGGAAAAAGAGGCTGAGCCGTGGGATCTGGGGCAAATGGAGGAGGCGGCAGGATGAGTTCTTGGAGCGTTTGCAGAACACTTCCCGGTGCCGGGGGCGCTTGTCCGAGTAAAAGTGGAATGTGGCAGTGAGGATCAACTCTGAGTCCTGCATGGACGTCAGATTGAAACAGTACTGGGGCTTCTGGTCCAATAGCTCTGCAAGAGAGTGAAGAGAGACCAACAGATCAACACTCAGGGGACAATATATAATTAACCATGAATGCCAAGAGTCGCTAAATAGTTGGGCTTACAGACCCAGTGCTCTTCTTATGTACCTCACTGCAGGCCAAGAATGACTGGGCTCAATGGCATTACACCAGCTTAAAACCAGGCTCAGTGAGAGGAGACTCAAAGCACCTAGAGACCCCAACAAGGTCAGTGCCCCAGTGTGCTAGGCTCTGTGTAAACACCCAGGACTCCCTGCTCCCAAAGAGTTGATAGTCTAGGCAACCAAAAGGAAGATGATCATCCCTGCTATATAGATGGGGAACAGAGGCATAGGGCAATTAAGTGACTTGCCCAAGGTCACAGAGAGAGTGTGTGGCAAAGATGGGAACTGAATCCAGACCTTTTGTATTCTGGCCCACTGCCTTAACCAAAAGACCAGCCTTCCTCCCAGTTCCTTCTGCTCCTCCTCATTCCCAGGGCCGCCCGGGGGGGGGGGGGGGTAATTTGCCCCAGGCCCCACAGGGGCCCCCATGAGAGAGATTTTAGGAGGCCCTGGATTGAGGTCCTTCACTAGCTCCAGGGGCCCTGGAAAATACTCGCGGAGCCTGGGCCCCCAGAGCTTATTCCGCTCTGGGTCTTCGGCGGCAATTGGGCGGCGGGGGGTCCTTCTGTTCTGGGACCCAGTGCCAAAGACCCCAGGCCCCCTGAATCCTCTGGGCAGCCCTGCTCATTCCCTTTCATTCCCTCCCTAGCTCTCTTTCCTATGTCCCTCCCACAGGTCCTCTCCCCCATCCTGGCAGAAGGAACAGCCTCGACATTCAACAAGCCTAGAGCTCAGGAAGCCAGCACCCAGGATTTGCTTTCAGCGAACACACACACATGCAGGGGTTGTTCTGCTGTTGTGTCACCATCTTCCCACGGGCTGTGACAAAGCAGCCATGTCCCCCATAACAGTTACCCCTCCCCTTGTGCATTGTGCTGGAGCCAAGCAGGTTCCTCCCAGTCACCAGTGACTCTGATGCTAACACTGAGAGCAGGGAGACAGTGTCTCCTGTGCTCATGATGCACCCTCTATGAGTGCCCAGCTAGCATGGAGAAGGAGGACCCAACCTGACTGATGGTTGCAGTGTGGCATAGTGCTGAGGTTCTCAAACTGGGGGGGGGCATGTGCCCCAGTGGGTATAGAATATATTCTGGGGGGGATGCAAAAAGCATGAAAAAAATTTACTGCGCACATTTAGAGCTGGGCAGCTGGAGAGCAGCGGCTGCTGTCTGGGCACTTAGGTCTGAAGGCAATGCTACCATCAGCAGCAGCAGAGAAGTCATGGTTCCAATGCCATACCAGAGCTGAGTGCCCAGCTAGCAGCTGACACTCTCCACTCTGCCTTAAAAGCTGAGCAGAGAGCAGTGGCTGCTGGCTGGCCAGCCAGCGGAGGCACAAGCTACTACAGACACAAAGAAGAGGGGCATGATCAAATAAATTTGAGAACCACTGGCATAGCGAACAGAGCAGTGGCCGATGACCTGGGTTCTACTCCTAGCTGTGCCACTACCCTGCTGGGTGACTATGCACAAGTCACTTTATTTCTCTGTGCCTCAGTTTAACCAGTAAAATGAGTATAAGGATACTGCTCTGCTTTGCAAACTGCTTTGAGACCTATGAGTGAGAGTACTAGGTAGAGCTCAGTATTAATGTAGTGGGGACAGGGCAGACTAACAGGATGGGGCACAAGGGAGGGGGAGTGCAAAGCAGAGACAGGATGGGGTGGCTGCTTCAGGCTTTCCCATCCCTCCTTTTGACCTTCCTCATGCTCTCCTGCTCCCTCCCCCAGTCTGGTCTTGAGAACCTCTCTTTCCCATTGACTCCCCTCAGACACCCCTGGCTTTGTCCCCACTGCTTCTGCTACGTGAGAGGCTCCAGTCTCCTCGGATGCCCTTCCCCCTGCTCTGGGCACCCTGAGCAGGGAAGAAGGGACTATTTGTATCGAGCAAGGAAAGTCCCATAGAGCTCTGAGACTGAGGCAATAGAGAAGCTTCTAACTGGAGATGGGCCATAATCAGCCCCTGTGAGATTTGGGGATATTTAGATTGGGAGCCAGTTCCAAGCTTTGGGGCTTGCCCATGGCAACTCGCTGGGTAGTTCGTAGGCCATGTGTACCTTAGAGGATCACCAGTTATGTGGCATTAAGGAGGAGCCACCAGAGTCAAGCCAAAAAGGAGGAAGTGTTTGTGGCTGCTGGGAAGTGGGGCTAGCAGAGATTTTTGCCCTTTGTGAGTTCTAGCAGCTCTGCCTCCCCTTTCCAGGCAACGTGTCTGCCTGTCTGCTTCCCCCTCACCCCAATGCCAGTTCCCAACAGGAAACAAGCAGAACCCACCTCAGGAGGAATGCGTGTAGAGCTCAGTGGGGGCAGGGCTGTGGCGGCCACAACAGGTGAGGCAGCAGCACAAGGCTACCAGTTTCATTGCGGGAGAGGCCTGCCTGTACTCCAGCTTCTTTGCAGAGGAGGGCCAAGGCAGCGAGAGGGAGTCAGAGGTGAGAGATGCACGGGGAAACGAGGCCAATGACAACAGATCATAGGTGTGTAACCCTAGAACACTCAGTCGTAGCGGTATAAGGATGTGGAGGTTCTAACCTCCCACCTCTTCCCATGCTCCCACTTCTGCAAAGAAAGTAATCCACTGATCCAGAGCATAAGACTGGGAATCAGGAGAAATGGGTTCTACTCTGACACAGGGTTCAGGAGGGTTTGTACTCGACGTTGCTAAGCTGTGCTTCCCAGTTACACTATTCATACAGCTGCTAGCTCTCATTGGGCTACCGCAAGTATGTGTATGTGCTCTGGGGAATCGCACTCCTAACTTGTATTGTAGACGTAGTCATTTATATTCCTTGCCTCAGCTTCCCTATCTCTGTAATAGAGAGGAGGGCTTACCTGCTTCCCAGGACTTAATACTCAGCCCTTATATGATCTTATATAGCTCTTCTCGTTCTCTGATCAGAAGGCGCTTTACACAAGTGATTGGTAAAACTACTCCTGTTTGACAGAGGGGAGAAGAGAGGCAGAGAGAAAAGTGAGTTGGTCAGAGTCACACAATAGCTCAAGAGCTGAGACTAGTAGCCAGGTTGTATTCACAGTCCAGTTCCGTATCTGCTAGACTCTGCTGCAAATGTTTACAAAATGCTTTGCTAGCCGTTGGTGCAGGTACACACAGAACTTCAGTGCAATACAGTCTCATATCCCTTCTCCCCATCATCCCCTTTCTCCACCCCCCAACTACTAGGGAGAGGGACATGAAATCAGAGCTTTGCTAATTCTTCCCCACCAGAAACTAATTCATAATCACACCAATCAAGCACACAACTGATGCTGAAGAGATGCTGGATGTCCCTCTGCAGTGGCCAAGCTGTAGCAAGAGAGCCAGGTGAAATGGATTTGGGAGGTAAAGGCCCCTCAACAGCTTTAGCTAATGTGAAATGAAGCTGCTAGACTTTTAACCAGGCCAGGCTGATCACAGGGCTGGTTGCCAGTTCATTTCCTATGCAAGCTACCTGGGACCCAGTTATTTTCTGAGGCTACCTTTCCCCTTCTGCCCCACTCCAGCAGTTGTGATCAGTGGGGAACATCAGCTGCTGATTCCCAGGGGAACTCACTATCTGGGGGTAAGGTGCCATCAGCTGCAAGCACACAGCCTAGTGCTTATGTCTGCTTTACATGCGCGAGGTTCTGGATTTGAGTCCCAGTAGGACCAGTTGATCCAAAGAGCCACCAGTTGCAGTACAGAATGGAAGAGACACCTTCATCTAGGCCTACTTGTAAGTATGTAAATTAACTGGTAATTAATATGACTATTTCCAGGAAATAATCAGACCGGAGATTAAAGAAGATGCAATGCAGAATATGGGAGCGTGTGGAATATTGCTCTCTGTTTTGGGAAGGCAATTGACAACAGAAAACACATCTGAGGTTCCCAGAGTACTTTAGATAGGAACTAAGACTAATATTCCTATAAGTCAGGTTAGTATGTTTCCCTATTTTACAAATACATTCTCTCATTTCTGTTTCTCTGTTTAAGACCAATGTTTTCAAACTTGGCTGTTTGATTTTCAGAGATGCTGAGTACCCACAGCTCCTGTTGTCTTGACCTGTGGCAGTGGGAACTCATCATGTCTGTAAATGAGTTTACTTCTACATTTAGGAACTAAAATAGATGTCAATCCCTAACCTTTGAAGATTTTCACCTATAAAGCTTGTCTGAGGTCACCCAGCAAACCTATGGCACAGTGGGACTTCTAATCCTATACTTTAACCAGTAGACCATGCTTCCTCCCTTGTATGCAGCATTTGGGGGCCTAGTTTAATGCAAGGGGGGGTATCTACTTTGCTTTTGTGTATAGGTCCAAATTCTGGTCCTACCGTAGTCAGTTGTAAGTCTCCTATTGCCCAGGATTTGATCCTTAGAATTCAATCCTGACTCTTAAGCTCGAAGAATTTCATTCTGCATGCAAAATACCCGTGTAATCATGGAGCAAGTAGCTATTCATACCATCCCCTGAATTGTCCCATAAGGTACATATTATTCAAGTTTTAGAGGGCTGTTTAGAAATGGCACCAGACTCAGCAGACGGTGCCCTCCATCTGTTATATATCAAAATGAAATCTTGGTGTTTTTACTTTTGTGACACAGCCGCAATGGCATTCCAGGCTCAGAAGAGTGGTAGCTTCCCTTTTAATTTATCCATAGCCCTAGGTGTAAAGCATTTACATTGTCAAGAGCTGCACAGATCTGAAAGATGTAAACACTGCAGGGAAAGTCTGTCCTTGGATCCCCCATAGGGTTCCCACTGAAGACAATGGAAACCAAGGACACAGCTGACAACAGAATGTAATGCGCCAAGGAGAGCAAGAATTAGGACGATCTAGGCAGTATAAATAAAAGGAACAGGATGAAAGCAAGCACAGGAAAGCTTTGGCTGGTTGTTAATCATTAGATCTATTAGGCTGTGCAATAGCCTCAAGCAGTCCAGGTTCCACTCTGTCCTCCTGGGAGACATTTAAGACTGGGCATTACACTGGAATGTCTTGTAGGGTATAAAGCCATATATCTTGGGGTAGGGCTGATGGACTAAACTCCCTAATCAGTTTATTTCCATCTGATGTCTCTGGCGCTATGTAGAGCAAAATGAATACTTTTACCTGCTAAAAGCAACTTTTTACTTGCTCCTAGAACACATGGCGTCCCCTAAAATGCCATTAGCCTTACAATAGTCTGTGAAGTGGTGGTTCATTGGCACCCTTATCATATTGACATCTGCATTGACATCAGTTGGTCTGGCTGAAAAACAGGCCTTCAATTGTTGATATTGTTGATGTTAGCTAGCCGAAGCATCTCCATTGTTCTTCACACTTCAGTATAGGCATCTAATCAGCAGTAGCATCTCGATGCCCAAACCAACCTCAGAGCCCCATTGTGCTGGGTGTAGTGCACACAGAGTAAGAAACAGTCTCTGCCCCAAAGAACTTACAGCTGAAAGAGACCAGGGAAGAATTATTAGCCCTATTGTATAGAAGAGGGGTGGAGACATGGAGAAGCTAAATGACTTGCTTAAGGTTACACAGAAAATCTGTGGCAGAGCCAGGAACTGAACCTGGACTCCCAAGTTTCAGCCCAGTGTCTTAAAGAAGTCCAAAGGCTACAGTGCTTCAAGCAGAGATGGCCGGAAAAGGGAATTTCCATTTAGCTGGAAATTCCACAATGGTGACACTTCGTTCCAAGGCAGAACAAGACACTGACATTGTGGAATTTCCATTGAAATGGCACGATCCAATGAATGGGACAATTCACTTTGGTGTTGGCTTACCAGGTGACATACCTTCAGCCAGCCACCCTGCCTGCCCCATCCATCTGCCAGGCTGGAAATGAGGCTGGCTGTTTTCTCTTGAACCTGTTGACAGAATTGACACATTCCCATAGAACATTTCAATTCAGTCTGTGCCTCTGAGAATCTGTCAAAATGACCACCTGGCAAAAAGGTTCACAGGTCTGTAACAGTAGCTCCTGACAGGCCTGACGAACTCACTACACCCAACACATTGCTTTTATAGTATTTATCCAAAGAAATTCAAGTGAGGTATCTAGTAAAAGCTTGTGTCCTATTGAGCCTCATAATTGCTGAGAGATGTATGTACTGAGGCTATTTAAGGAGTCATGTATATAGTCTGGAAAGTAGGTTTTAAAGTCTGAGTCAAAAGCGGGGTTGATGAGCACATTTTGACCAGACAAAGGATATATATTCACTCCCCTGCCTTGGTTCACATGTAAACTAAATAAGCATTGTAAGTCAACACAACGGAAATCCATTTGCATACAATGTCAACATGAAGATGTGAAGGCAACATGGAAACAACTCACCAGGGAATTACCATGGGGCCATCCTGACTCTGGGGACAAAACTTTGGGGAATGTAAAGGGAAGGGAAGGTAAAAAGACACCCTTTCATCCTTCGCTGAGGAAGCAAGGTCAGTGCTTTCTGCATTTGTGAAAGGGGGACCCCCGCCCTGTTGGTTGGAGACACTGAAAGATTGCTTTCCGTGAGATAAACTACTTTAGACAAAGGTTTAGCCCATTCCAGTTAAGTTTAGATTCTAGGGAGCATATTATACTTTTTGTTTGATATGTAACCATTCTTCTTTCCATCACTGTTGTCATAAACAGATAGCTAAGGGTTAATGTTATTTTACCTGTAAAGGGTTAACACAGAGAACCAAACACCTGACCAGAGGACCAATCAGGAAACAAGACTTTTTCAAATCTGGGTGGAGGGAAGTTTTGGGTGTGAGTTCTTTGTTCTTTGTCTTGGGTCTGTGCCTCTCATCTCTGAGAGTGATTTGTCTATCTTCAGGCTTTCTAATCTTCTAATTCCAAGTTGTAAGTACAAGGATAGTAAGACAATAGGTTTATATTGTTTTTTTTTGTATTTACATGTGTGTAGTCGCTGGAATGTGTTAAATTGTATTCTTTTGGAATAAGGCTGTTTATTCACTTTTTTTCTTAAGCAATTGACCCTGTATATTGTCACCGTTATACAGAGACTATTTTAATGCCTTTTTCATTCTTTTTATATAAAGCTTTCTTTTTAAGACCTGTTGGAGTTTTTCTTTAGTGGGGACTCCAGGGAATTGAGTCTGCAGCTCACCAGGGAATTGGTGGGAGGAAGAAGTCAGGGGGAAAATCTCTTTGTGTTAGATTTACTAAGCCTGACTTTGCGTACCCTCTGGGTGAGGGGAAAGAGAGATTAGATCTCTCGGTACTTGTGTTTCCAGGACTGGAAGCAGGGAATCTCCTAGGGTCGTCCAGGGAGGGGAGCCTGGGAGGAAGTAACAAGGAAACAAGGGGAGGGGGTTATCTCCCTTTGTTGTAAGACTCAAGGCATCTGAGTCTGGGGGTCCCCCAGGAAAGGTTTTGGGGAGACCACAGTGAGCTAGGCACTGTATAATTCCTAGCTGGTGGCAGCAATTACCAGGTCCAAGCTGGTAACTAAGCTTGGAGGTTTTCATGCTAACACCCATATTTTGGACACTAAGGTCCAGATCTGGGAAAAAATGTTATGACAACTGTGCTCATTCACTTTCTCTTAAACCTTAGCTTTTGATAATAAACGTGTGATTACCTGTAAATAGAGCTCAGTGCTGTGATTTGATATTGGAGCTGATCCTCAGTTGAACCAGACAAGCTGGGGACAACTTAGCTGATAATTTCTGAGAGTGTTATGGTTAAGGGTGGTAGACTTCAGGGGAATGATCCAAGAGGACTAAGCAGTTGGGGTACACCTACCTTTAACCTGCAAAGCAAAGTAAGGGCTGTCAGAGCTCTGGGAAGATTGTTTGGGTGGCTAACAGACTGATGCTGTCAAGGACCTGACACCCAGGTGAGCATCAGCAAATCTCGCTCCTAAAGGAGGGGAGGCAGGGGTGTTTACAAGGTGACTCATACTCCTGGGCACCCTGAGAAAGTGTCCCACTGTTGAATCAGCATTTTCTGACTGAACAGTTTTCCCACTGGAAAATTTTCAGCCAGCTCTAGTCTCAAGGGTTAAGTCTAATCACACAATCACAAGGGGGAGTCTAGTGACGGGCAGCCCTCCCAAGGGTCAGTGTTCAGGTTTGATTTGGGTAGCCGCAGCGTATCCAAGCCTCTGGAGACTGGGAAAGTGCGGCTGGACATCTCAACAAGCTTTCCCATACCGCCAACTGTGAGCAGAAACAGAAGCAGCCTCTTAGCACTTCCATGTCCCTCTGGACACCAGGCGTGGTCACTGCTCCACTCAGGAAAGCATGGAAAATAAGTGTCTCTGTGATGACTCAGAGCCATTGCTTTAGCAATATAGAGGTCCATGGTCCAGATGCAGGAGCCCGGCTGTTCAGCAGACAGTCCACTAGGGGGCTCCAAAGCAGTTGCATGACTTCAGACTAGAGCTAGGCTGCATTTTGCAGAGGATTTCAACATTTCAAAATTTGGATTCGTTCCAATTCAGAACAAAAAATCAAAAATGTTGATGTTCTCCACAAAATGGAATGGGGGCCTGGAAAAGCCAGGTGGGCAAAGTGGCAGGAGATCAAGTTGCCTATGCAGCCTTTATTAGGCTCTCTTGGGCTTGTGCATTATGATGAAGTCTTTAAGTAGATGATTGCATTGCTTTTCCCGCATCTGCATGACCCCCCTCTCATCCAGTGCATAAGATGGAGGTACTCAAGGAATGAGTAAGGGTTGTGTAGCAAAGGAGGCTGGTGTCTGTTGGATCATTGCTTTGTTTGTTCACGAAGTTGGGAAGCGTGTAGTAATGCGACATGAACAGAAAGGATCGTCTTGTGGTTTAGACACACTTGAATACCGCCCGGGAGAACTGAATTCAGTCCGCTGCAAAAGTGTAGGTGATTCTCAGCGAGTCACAGGAAGTCATAAATTGTGCATCCGGCTTTCTGGATGCCCAGTGTGAAACATCTGGGGCCAGATTTGCCCGCCCTCTACTCCGGGTTCCAGCCCAGGGCCCTGTGGATTGCAGCTGTCTATAGTGCCTCCTGTAACTGCTGCATGACAGCTACAACTCCCTGGGCTACTTCCCCATGGCCTCCTCCAAACACCTTCTTTATCCTCACCACAGGACCTTCCTCCTGGTGTCTGATAATGCTTGATTGTCTGATAATTCCTCAGTCCTCCAGTAGCACAACCTCTCAGTCTCAGCTCCTTGCGCCTCTTGCTCCCAGCTCCTCACACACACTTCCTCTCCTCTGGCTCCTCCCCGCCTGACTGGAGTGAGCTCCTTTTAAAACCCAGGTGCCCTGATTAGCCTGCCTTGATTGGCTGCAGGTGTTCTAATCAATGTAGCTATCTCCACTGCCTTCTAGAAAGATCTTAATTGGCCCCAGGTGCCTTGATTAACCTGGAGCAACTGCCATTTGGTTACCATGGTACTAGGGATTTGTTTAGCCTGGAGCTAACATACCTGTTCCTCAGTACTTTACTGTAGCCATCTGGTCTTGCCCCATCACAATATGTACTGAGGGACAAAGTAAGATTGCATGGGCAACCTTAATTCTGGCATTTCTTAACTTCAGAGTGCTTAATCCAACTGTCTTTTAAATAAGTAATATGATAAATCCTAATGCAAACAGCCTTATGTTACAGACGATCATGGGAATCTTAGAAAGGATGTACCCAACTATTTTTTGTAAATCTAGAGCTATCACTGGAAGAGGGAAATTTACAGATTTTATAGCTGCCACATTGTTATGCCAATCACAATAAAGGATTGCCACAGGTGTTATCTGTACAGAATTTTCATGTATGTTGCTAAAAGAAAGTGATGCTTCCCCGCCCCCCAAATTCCACCTCGCCCAAGAACTCTAGAATATCATGAAGGAATGGAAGGAAAAATCAGATCATTTCTCCCATACTGGTTTTGGACGCTCTTTATAGTTAATCTCAGAAAATAGTGATCCATATTTTGTAAATTACCAGGGACAATAATGAGAAAAGAATGTTATTTCCTTGATAATTTGGCCACAAGGGACCTGAGGGAGGGGCTTTCCTCTTTCAGGCTGCTGAAGAAAGAAAAGAGAAGAGAATAGACTAGGTTGGGAGTCAGAACTCTGGTTTGCAACCTGACTTTGCAGCTTACTCACTGTGTGAATTTGGGCAAGTTACTTCCAATGCTCTGTGCCTCAGTTGAACTATCAATAAGATGGATATCAAAATACCCGCCTTTGTGAAGTTATGTTGATCTGTGAGCTTGTGGGTAAGAAATGCTGCTACTTAAATGCTAAGTACTATTACATTTCAATAAATAGCATGAGTGTACATTTTAAAATAAACTCAGCCACCCAAGTGTATTCAAGTTACTTTTAAAACAGATAAACCGGAGTATGAGTAAGGTTACATCATAGGAAAGAAGGAACTGGCTTACCAAGTAAGACCAGTGGTCCAGGACCCTGTCTCAGGCAGTAGCCAGTTTTAACTGCTTCACCAGAAAGTGCAAGAAATGCTGTAGTAGGATGATAGGGAATCATCTGCCATTGGGGAAGTTTCTTCCTAACCCCCTTCAGTAAGTGGTTGGCTAATGCTCTGATATAGGAGGGTTTATCTCCCTTCCAAATGTCTGGGATTTTTAATAAAACTCTAGATGTGCACATTAACCTTACATGCATTCAGCTGAGCATCAACTCTGTGCAAAAAATGTTGTCCATTTTAAACTACATTTTATATAACTTACTTTTCAGCATCATAAGTATAACGTGCATTGTTATAGAAATGACCTACTAATAATGGCTTACTATAAAATATTCCATACTGCATTGCACTTCACAGAATGCAAATGTTTTTAAAAATGTAAGCAATCCTCACACCAATTCAAGTTTTTAATGTGTTTATCTAAAACATCCTGAATGCATTAAAATAAAAAGCCTCTTTTGAAACGAGAAAAAATGATACATGTATTGGAATTCCAAAAGGGAGGATTTTTTTTTATTTTGCTAATCTTTCCTAATTAGCCTAAACAATATCTTAATCCTGTGCTGAAAAGGGTTTCCCAAAGATGCCACTGGCCCAGGCACTAATGCCAATGCTGTAATTTTTTTTTAACAAAGTGCCAAATAAGCCTCAGTCTAGATATTGAACATAGCTTTTCTTCAGTTAAGTGAGGGACGGTTTCCTAGGTGGATTTAACAGACACATTTTAGAATAAAGTGTTTGGGATGCAGCAGGTCTCCCAGTAATGTAAGGCAGCAAAGGAAGACAGATTCCTCCATCCACTCTATTCTTTTTAGAGCTAATACTAGGTACCATAATCTATGGAGAGAGAGAAACGTTTTAGAAGGTCCCATAGGTGGCGCTGTTTCTAAGAGGCTGCTGGGATTCTTCGAAAGACTTGGAAGCACAAAAAAAAAGCGATAAAGTTTGCACAGTTGTCATCGTACTTCTTGGGGGCTATTTAATTATCTTAGGAGCGAGGAGACCTGTCTAAACTAGTGGGAGGCCCTTTGGGAAATGGCTTCTCCTGGCTGATAGCTTTCTGCCACGCCAAGGGCTGCTATTAAAAAGGCGGACAGTAGTTTTTTGGTAAACAAATGCGTCCTCTGTCGGCTTCTGGGCACGCATGGAGACTGGACGTGGCTCCCAGAGCAAAGGGGACGGGCAGCGTAGGTGTTATCAGGGAAGCATCCAGCATTGCCCATCTAAGCAGGGGAGCCTTCCCCCTCCGCCACCGACGCTCCGCACAGCTAGGGACAGGTTCGCAGGAGTCCGCCTGCAGCGAGCCTACACCAGAGTACGGGAGCCCTGCCCACGACCCCGGGGCCCCCCACCCCCGCAGTGCCTCTGACCCCCCCAGCCCCGGGCGCGCGAAGCTCCGCAAGGGCTTACCCAGCCTGGCTTTGAAGCTGCGCACCGTGTTGCCGTCCCCAGGTCGGCTGCCTTCCCGGCTGTACTTCTCGTAGAGTTTAAGCATGTGGACAGCTACCGCGTCCTGAGCGAGGCTGCCCAGCGCCGGGGAAGGCGACGAGCCCCCCGGGGGGTCCCTGCTGGGGGAGGCGATGGCCAGGGCAGCCGCAGGGGGCCTGGGCTTGCGGCTGGCACCTTCCTCCTCCGCGGGGAGCGTGTGGCAGCCCCCCTGCCCCAGCGCCCAGAGCAGCAGCCAGCACGCCAGGCGGCCGGCCATCGGGGGGATCCTGCTGCACCGAGACCCGCGGGGAGCTGCGGAGCCGCGCGCCGGCCGGCTCGGGGATGCTGCAGCCTGGCTAGCGGCGCCCGCTGGCTGGGGCTCCAGGTTCCCCCTGCTGCAGCCGCTCTCCTGGTGCCCCGGGATGCGGGCTGGGCTGGGGAGGTGGGAGCGACCCCTCCGCGCTGCTGATGCCGAGCCCGCTCGGCCAATCCCCTAGCCCGGGAGATGAGCGGCGCTGGCACCGGGGCTGGGGGAGGTCGGGCTGGGCTGGGGGCACGGGGGGAGGAACACACACACCCGACCATGCGCGGCTCTGAAATTGACTCGCCGGGGGGCGAGGGTTTCCGGGGGCTGGGAAAGTTTGCAGGGAGCGCTACAGTTAGTTCCCTCTGTTTCCAATACAGCGTCTGCATTAATTCGAGCTCAGCCACTGATGGGAGACACATGTCACAGCCGCGGCTGGGGCCCCAACCTGAACAGGGGAGCACCTTGGGTTCCGTAAAGCCAGGGGAAGGAGGGAGGAGAGATTAGGGTATACTCATAGGAGGACAGCTAGGAGGAAGCAAGTAGGGTGGTATAGGTAGATAGGAGCAGATCTACTCACAAAGCAAGGGGGATACACTGATAGATGCCGAAAGAAACAGAGGGATTGTTTGGCTGGATTAAAGCAAAACCTACCGTGCAATCTCAAAAGGTATTATCCCTCTCTCTTTGCTGCAAGAATGTAAAAGACGTGAAGCAATCAGCTAGCAATTGTTATGTATTCTTGGGAGAGCTAACCTGAGCTGTCCTGCCATGAAACAAGGCTCATTGCTAATTCTGAAGCAGGTATTTAAATGGCAAGGGTTGAAGGGGGAGGAAAGGCTTGGACTTTGAGCACTGGGAGCATTTCTGAGTGTGATCTGAAGCGAGAAGAGGCAGGAGGGATTTCTGAAGGGTTTACTTGGGCTGGGAATTGAGTTAGGTGTATGTTGCATCATGGCCAAGTCGTCATGTGATGCAGGTTTTTCTGAACTACGGGTCATAGTTGCCCAGTGGATATAAATGTAGTTACGTGAACTGCAGTTTTCAAGTTGATCTGTGAGGAAGAGGGGTGTATTTGAACTGAATTAGTTCATTCTGCCTCTCTTTTTAGAGCTGTTCCTCCCAAAGCCAAGACAAGTTACTTTTCTTGGAGAGTACACAATGCAATAATTGAAAAAATTGTTGGAAAAAGCTCCTGTTGCTGTGTATAACACAACCTTTTTGTGATTTTCTAACCTTGGAGTGTCAGATTGGAGCAGATACTATTGAAAGCCTCTGAACCACAAGTCTGTCGTTTTTGGACCGGCGCAAAGAAAGGTTTGATTCATTTTTAGAATTAGCACCAGGCTACAGTTGCTCTGGTCCTCTTCCATGTCTGAAATGAACAATTTGCAAATACAAATTTGCTCCAAGTAAGTTGCTAAAGTATCAAACCTCCCATTAATTAATCGTTGCTTATAAATAATCCAGACTATCCTTTGATGCTTTTTCTGCTTCTCCATGGTAGCATGCTCATGACCTCCACTGGGGGCATGAGCAAACCTTTTGTTGTTTGTGGTTTTTGTCTGTAGTGTTTCTATACAATCAAGGTCCTGTGAAAAGGAGGATGAGGCAGCAGGAGGTAGAAACAAGCTGGGCTATTTTGGACCAATGTCCTATTAAAATCTTCTCTCTCCCCTTAACTCACTCCAAACTCCTCGTCAAGCCTACGCTTTGTATCAGTCTTTAACCTGCACTAAAACCTGTAGGACACTGATACTTTGACATTGTTGGGAAAGAATTAAAGAATCAACCAGGGGTGGCTAATATTTCTTGCCTTATTTTATTGCAGAACAGCAGGAATTCAAAGTCTTTACAGCTCTGGTACTTTGACTCTTTTATGCAGCTGAGATGATGAAATAAAAATGTGTCTGGTAAAGGAATTCAAATTAGCACTGGGTCACATAATTCCCCTGTTCTGAATATGGCCAATCAATGGCATCTCTAAGGCATCTACAGACAAGAGCTATGCAATTTCTGCTCATGCAGAATAATATTCCTAGCGTGGAAATTTCTACTAATTAAAGCCTTTGCCAAGTAAAGAGCCTTTTTTAAAATAGCTCAAGTCACAGCTTTGTGAGCAAGGACTTGGGGGAAATCTCACTATAGCTAGAACACACATTCAAGATTTTAAATTGCAGATCGCTTCCTCCACAACCAACATTCTGTAAATAATGTTGCACACCGTTTAATAACATTCAAATATGAAACAGCAAACAATGTTTCTTATAGAACCAGAGACACCTGTACAAAGGAACTGTTTTGACCTGGACATGTGCATTGTCACAGTAATAAATGCAGGAAATATAGGGTGAATCTCCTTTTTTTGGTTCTGAAATAAAGCAGCATTTTAAAGTCCTTTTTGTTTCTAAGAGTTTAAAATCTTTTTGAAATAATTCTTTCTTTCTTTCTTTCTTTCTTTCTTTCTTTCTTTCTTTCTTTCTTTCTTTTTATAATAATGCCAGTAGCCAGAATAATGAAGGTTAAAACTCCAGGGAAGCTGTTAAAACATGAATTATTACCAAGTTTGGGCTTTAGCCCAAATTTCTGGTTATGACCTAGCATAGGTCATTCATTTCTCACATGCAAAAATATCTTGCTCTGTGTAATGCTGCATGATTAGCCAGGATTACCCAAGACCATTCCTTACGTCCATAATCATTCAGAACAATCAATGCGTGTGTCCTCTCTTAGAGCATTCCCAGGAAACCAGCCATCTTAAAATAATAAGCAGATCCCCCTCTGCTAGAGAGAATCAATGGCCCTTGTAGCATTCATCAGGCACCTGACTGATTGAGGTGCCAAGCACCTTCAATTCCCATCAGTTTCAATGGAGAGGAGGGCACCATTCATCTCAGTGTCTTGTAAGACTGGGCTCCAAATATGGCCTCCATCAGCTCAGTGTAATGTCAAGGGTATGGCCCAGATCATGGGAGGGGAGGGAAGGAGCCTCTGAAGGAAATGTCCACCAAGATCTCATTGCAGAGCTTTTCCACATTGTCTCACTGTGGGGCCAGAGTTTGCTTCTCCCCACAGGAAAGGCCAAAGGGTGTGCCTCAAATGTGGATGGCTTGGATCTGTGTGTCTGCTCTGTAGTCCTCTCTTTATGCACAAAATGGGTACAGCACAGGCAATGACTCCTTCATGCCGCCACCACTCACAAGCCTCCATCTTCTTCTGGTGGAATTTACCCATTGGGTTTGGTCACTGGGTCTCTTCAGTCCCTGGCTTCTCAGCTATGCTCTCTAGCAGGGATCCCAATTAGTGCCAGCTGTAGTAGCGGTTATTTGATCTAGACAACTCTTTGCTGGGAGCTGGACTGAAATGCAAACTCAGTTCACTTAGGACAACAAATAGCCATCAGATTGCAACCGTCATGTCACCACCAACTAGAGCTTGTTGAAAAATATTATTGTGCTGTGTGGAAAATATTGATTTTTTTTCCCCACTGGAAATTCAAATACTGAAAAATGTTGGCCAAACATCAAAATATTTTGCTATAGAAATACTGTCATAGTCCTCATGGTGGGAATTGTAGTTTGAGTGCCTCCTGGTTCCATTCTCTGCAGGCCATTTCCCTATTGGGAGACAGGAGGTGGCGCAACATAGAAGTCCCTGGTCATGGTGCATGATGGGGGATGTAGTCCAGCGCAGGCGCTCAGCCCATAGAGGAGAATGGGGACATGAGGCAACTGAACTATTGTGTTTTTGGCTGAAATATTTTCGTTTTCAGACTTTTGGGTTTTTTTGGTGAAAAATCAACCTGCAAACCCCCATTTTTTTTAAACGTTGTTTAGCTGAAGACCCAGTTTTCTGTTGAAAAACAGTTTTGATGAAAAGATTGCAACAAGTCCTACCACCCAATCTGGCTAGATACCAGCCAGCAGTTTACAGGAGAGAGGCCTTACATCCCATTGCCAGTCCCTTGAGTCAGCTAGTTCTCTAGTCAGCAAAGACTTTACTGAGGTCAGTGTTCAGTGTAAGTTCAGAGCACAGCCTGATGCAGTTAACAGGCAAGATCAATACCTGCTGAGCAACAGTCGCCAATATAAACACTGGGGCTTTTCATGAGAGCAAGCAGGGTTAGGGAGTGAAAGCTTTGGCTTGGTCTGAGGCATTATGTACTTAATGGCCAGCTGCAATATGTATCTTTTGATTCCTGCTCTAAAGTGAAATTTCAAGGGGAAAAAAATTACACAGCAGCAGCTGGGGACCACAGTCCCATTGCAGACAGGCCTGGGGTCTCTGCAGCAGTTTGCTGCTTTCTGGTCTGTACCAAAGATGAAAGGGACAAGTTCCACTTGTATAGGGAGAGTGCACTCACTGGTGCCTGGAATAGAAAAAGCATATGGGAGCATCTAGACACATGGTGAGTGCCAAGGCCCAGATCCTCACAGATATCTAGGTGCCTAACTCCCACTGGTTTCAATGGGAGCTAAGTGCCTAAATACTTTTGAGGATGTGCATGACACTCTTGTGTCTGAGTCCATACTGACCCAATGCTCCATCAGCATGTTTCAGGGCTCCATGCTATGGTTAAGGATGAGGGTTGTGATCATTCAAATAGATTCCATAATACTTCCCCCCCCCTCACCCCGAAAGAGCAGTTCTGTTATGGAAGCCTGACCAGCCTCCATTCGGGGCTATTCATAGATTTTTAAGGTCAGAAGGAACTATTATGATCATCTAGTTGACTTTCTGCCAGAGAACCTCACCCACTAAATTCTGAATAAAGGCTATAACTTCTGCCTGATTGCTAGCAGATTTCTTAGAAAGCACATCCAGCCTTGGCTTAAAGACTGCAGGGGATGGAGAACCCACCCCATCTCTTTGTAAGTTGTTCCGGGGGGTTAATTGTTCTCACTGTTCACCATTTGCACCTTAATTCTTGTCTGAATTCATCTATTCATACCAAAAAACCCCAATTTTTACCTTAGGCGGCTTGGGTCCATATGGGTATTTTGCTTGTTGCCAAACACTTCTATGGGGACTTGTGAGTTTTCTTTCTTACTATGACTTTTGTGGGCCAAACTGATTCCCTGTCTTACACCACTGATTTTGTTGGAATTACACGTGGGAAAAATCTGGCCCCGTGACTTTAAACATTTCTGCTAGATTGATCACAGCCTTTCCCTAAAATAGATCACGCCAGAATGACAACCACAGAAATAATCATTTGAAACTCTGCAATAGTCGTCATTCCCTGCAAATTGAAAAATGAGGCTTTGAACTAGAATGTTTTGTTCTCCAACCACACACTAACACTTCATTAACATTATATAACTCTCAGGCTGTTAAGAAGGGCCTATTACCAGACAGAGTGGACAGGATTATTTGACTGGAGAAAACCAGAGCATCACACTAAATGAAGGACCAAACTGATAGCTGTCATCTTCTCCTGGTCCCCATTGCCTGCCACTTAAGCCTTGGTTCATAAATTTCAGCAATCGCTTATTTTAAACTCAGCTTCAGTTTTAGCCCTACACAAACGTGTTATCATCACATGCCTGTTGAAGATTGGGAAAGGCAGGTCCTCCATAAGAATGACACTCAAACATTGACACCCAAAGAAACCATTGGTACCCCAGTCCCCTCCCCCAGGCAACTCTGGAGCCAATAAATCATAAAAAACAAAACCAAACAACCCCCTCCCAGCACAATAAAATAAAATTTATAAATAAACAAAAATCCCCTATCCTATGCAGAATGTTTAGCCCCAAAAGGGAGATTCCCTGAAGTTCACTAGAGCTTTCGCAATTACTATTGATTTTTATGTGGAAGGCTGTCCGATATGCTGATGGGTGGTAGTATAAACCTAAGAGTATAGGGGGCAGAAATGCAGAATCATGAAACTGAGGTTATAGGTGCTAAAGAATTGAATCCCGTGTGTTTTCAAATGAGCATCTACTCTGAAAAATCCCTTTACTACGGCTCCTCTTACAGCACAGAAAGAAAACAATGGATAAAAGGGAACCAGTATTATTGGAACCATCTGAATTGGCCGCTGTCAGAGACAGGATACTGGATTAAATGTGCCGCTTATGTGGTAATTACTCTGTTCTCTCAAAATGGTATGGTGTGGTGCAACGTTTATTGTGGGACAAAGATTTCCAGATCAAACGTTTTCTCTTTGTGATGGTTTTATTTAGCTCCCAACTCTGAAAACTCATCCTGGGATCTGAGAATCAAGCTGGGCTGTTTCCTCATTGTGCATCAGCAACAGTGATAGAAGTTCTGCAGGCTGCTCTGGGCCCTGGAGGAAAACATGTGCCACCCCATTGACATCTGTGAGTTTTCACAGGCCTCTCTGATTTCTCTTACAATTGGAACCTGGTAAACAATTTTATTGACTCCTTGGCAGGTATAGAGTCCAGCTTGCTCTCTTGGCTCTTCAGGGCAAACAGGAGACAAAAGCAGGACACGCTTATTTTTGTTACTAAAGTCAGAAGATAGTAAAGGCAGGGAACAAGGGCCTGATCCAAAGCTCATTGCTTTCAATGGAAAGACCTCTGTTGACTTCAGTGAGCATTGGACCAGGTCAGAAGAAAACACCATTTTAAAATAGCCACTTATCAAACTAGAGTTCCACTCTGAAGCCTTTTTTTCCTGCATCAATAATTTTCTCTTTCCTTCACTTTGATTTTGTTTTGAGACTAACTCTGGGACTAGGATTAGCTGCAGCACTGGGGAAGAGCATCCTCAAACTGGCTATGTGATAAATACTTAAAAATGAACCCCATCTGCACTTGTAGTAGAAGTGGAACTCAGTGATCAGAATCAACTTGGGCAATATGTCCTTTGATTCTTATTAAAATGATCCCACTACCCTGTTTTAGTCAATACAATCGGCATTCGTTAACATATCCCAGCAGACTCTTTTCAAGGCCGTACTTTATTCAATAATTGTTCATGTGGTCTAAAAGCAGTGTCCCAAAGAAGATGATAATTCACCCTTTTTTGCTTCATGTTATTCCAGTTCCATGCTGTATTAGCATGTGAAGACCGTGTTGGTGTGGTTGAGTGTGTGCACTAAGTGTGGTATGGTACAATATGGCCCAGCAGGCGTCCCCTGAGATATAGGTAAGCAAGGCTTCTGCTACTGTAAACTCTGATCACCTATTTCTTTTGCAAAACTGTTGCTATTCTGGGTCAACAGTTGCCTGGAAAATCACATGGAACAAGTGGAATGCTGGGCATCCAGCATCATGGTGCTAATTCCTGTCTGACTCCTTACCCTCCCTCTTCTGTCTGTGATCTGAGCTGTCACTGGGTCGCCAGCAACGTGAGACAATTTATTTGCTGCTTTGGGGGTAGACTGAGGGATTCTGAAGATCTGAGCCAGATTCTGGCTTGTATCAGGTGAGGGGTTCTCAAAATTACCAACATTGTGGACCACTTCTTCCCCTAGTGATCCTCTCAGGGACACCTACCTCCTACCTTCCCATCACCAACCAGCCCATGATTACATGGGACAGTATAAAGCAGAGGAGGTGAAAATAAATTCTTTAATTAATAAAATGCAGCACTTTGCTCCCGCCCCCTTTAGTATTTATGCTCTTTATTTCTCCTCCCTGACTGCAGGACTCAACACTTGGTAAGACCTAACTTCCCCTGGTTGCCTGCAGCCCATGCTGTTGTTGCCCCTTGGAATCACTTTGCATTTTGGTTTGGGTGGTCTTTGCATTTGCTGCCCTTCCATTTTGATGGCATCTGAAAATCTGATTACGGTTTTGTTTATACCTCTAGAAGGCCTGAAGCAGCGACTTATCATATGCCAGAGAGTTGCTTGTTTATTTGAGTTTAGTTAGCCCTGAGCACACAAAAGTGGCCATTGTTCTGAGTGAGATGCACAGCCGCAGTGTTGCTTGATTCTTCTAAACCGGCAGCCAGTGATTCTGAAAAGAAAAGTCATGTAGGCACAGACAATTGAACAGCCAGTTTGGGTTTGATAAAATCAATCATGGTGACTGACTGGTCCTCGTAAGAAGCCGTTTGCTAGAACCACTCCTAGACTCTTCTAGTTTGGCAGAAATAAGACAAAGCTCTCAGTGAGAGAAGTGTAACAGGCAACTTTCTGAGGATGCCCTGAGTAGCCCTGCTGTTTCTCCAAAATCAACATTTTCTTTGTGAGGAAAATTTAATCTATGCCAAAAAAAGATATTTTTTCCATCAGGAAAAATCAGAATAAAATATTTCATGTTAAGGCAATTTGATCAGAATAAAATATTTCACTTTTTTAAGAGACCCAGAATATTGTTTTGAATCAATTTAACAAAACATTAAACTGCATTTCTCTCAGTGCATTGCCTTATGGGTATTCAGGCCCCCATTCTCTTCTATGGGTCGGGCTCCCTGAACGATTACCTCTCGTTTAATACAATGCGTATAGCTCTCTGACTGAGCTGTATGGTGCATCATGGAAGTCATACGGTCATAGAAATGCAGGTCTAGAAAGGACCTTGAGAGGTCATCAAGTCCAGCCCCCTGTGCTGAGGCAGGACCAAGTAAACCTACACTATCCCTTGCACGTGGTTGTCTAATGTGTTCTTAAAACTCTCCAGTGACAGGGATTCTACAATCTCCCTTGGAAGCCTGTTCCAGAGCTTAAATACCCTTAGAGTTAGAAAGTTTTTCCTAATATCTAACCTAAATCTCCCTTGCTGCAGATTAAGCCCATTACATGTCCTACCTTCAGTTGACATGGAGAACAATTGATCGCCGTCCCCTTTATAAATAATCCTTAACATATTTGAAGACTATAATCAGGTCTTCCCTCAGTCATCAGACTAAACATGCCCAGGTTTTTTTAACCTTTCCTCGTAGGTCAGGTTTTCTAAACCCTTTGTCACTTTAGTTGCTCTCCTCTGAGCTCTCTCCAATTTGTCCACATCTTTCCTAAAGTGTGGTGCTCAGAAGTGAACACAATATTCCAGCCAAGGCCTCATCAGTGCCAAGTCAAGCGGGACTGTTACCTCCCGTGTCTTACATACAAAACTCCTGTTAATACACCCCTTTGCAACTGCATCACGTTGGCTCATATTCAATTTATGAGCCAATGTGAATCAACAAATGTGATGCAGTCACATGACTCAGAGTGCATTATGGGAAATGAAGTCTAGTCAGGGAGCATGGTCCATATACGATGGGGGCTTGAACTAAAACCCTTATAAGGCAGGGCCCCACTATAACAAAATGCAGTTTAATAATGAACTGGCTCAAAATGAAGTGTTTAGAGAAAATCCAATAAACTGAAATAAAATACTTTTATTTTGAGCATGTAGAAATGTTTTTGTTTCCATTAAAAATGTCAACATATTTTGGTATTTCATAATAAAAAATTTTCAGAATTTTTGGTCTCCACAAATATTTGGAATATAAACTTATGTTCCAATTTGGGACAAATTTGAAATGACGGTAATTCTTAATTTCACTCAGATCTAGCCATGAGATGAATATTTTCTCAAGTGCTGGCTCAGAGATTTCCAAGACCTGGAGGGAGAAATCCCCTTACAGCTGGAATGTGCTCCTGATTCCTTATCTCTGGAGTCATCTGTTCAGAACTCTAAACTACTATTTTTAAAAGATGCCTTTACATACACAATGCAACAGAGATTACGTCTATAGCTTCCTTCACACAAATTCTGCTCCTCTTAGCAGAGCAGTAGTTCCTAAAAGTGAGCCTTACCCTCTCCTACAATACCAGCAGCTCCTTGGGCTACAGGTGGATCTGCTAAGGACAGTAATAATTCCATAGGGGACACCCTGCCCCTTCTATGATAGCAATAGCTTGTTGGCCTTTGTAGACACCACCATGCATTGTAGAAACCCAGGTTACAAATCCTAGCTAAGGTATTTACATAATGCCAGTACCAGACTATCTTTTATTGTATTTATCCTCACACCATCCTGTGAGGTAGGGCAGTGCTATTATCTTCACTTTAGAGCGGGAACTGAGATACAGAGAAGCTAAGTGATTTTCCCAAGGTGAGACAGGAAATCTATGGCAAAGCAGAGAACTGAACCCTGTTCCAAGCCAGTGTCGTCACCAATGGGCCCTCAAGCTTCTCCTCCAGGGCATGTTTGCAATGGTTCTTTGGTGGAAGGATAGGAGATATTGACATGAACCCAATGAAACAATGATAGAACCATGCATAACAAGCACAGCTCTATGATCTTGCCATTATTTCCTACCTTTCATGCTGAAGCGCTTTGCAAACTATGCAAAGGGACCGCTTCGCCCAGCTGTTTAGCAGCACACAGCAACTCTGCACGTCAGGTAAGGACAGGAAGTGAAGAGGAACACTCTGTCCAAATAAACTGCAGAGGGCTTAAGAAGGCTGAACATAATGAGCTGAGTTGGAATTTGGGTAGCGCACTAATGCTAAGACCCCTAGTATGAAAAGTCACCCGGGAAACTTACTGACCGCAAGTGATCAGGGCTAGAGCAGATGGCAGAAACCATTTCTATTGGAACACATTGTCCAATTAAAACTGAAATGCTTCACAGATCAATTTTGCTTGGGAAGAAAACTAAGGAAAAATGTTCCAATCAGGCTGAAACATCTTGGTTTGACATTTTTACAAAACAATGAAATGTTTTTATTTATTTTTTTTGTTTTGACTTTTTATAAACTGTGTCTTTTACTGTAGCACACAAAATAAGAATGGTTTTGACTGGCCTGAACGGACATTTTTTTTCAGAATTTTCTTTTGTCGAGATCTTGTACGTTTTCTTTCTGATTCAGAACAAAGCCAGATCTCTAACTTGTTTGCAAAACAGAACTTCTGCCCTCAGCTCAGCTTTAGTGATGACTGTAGTTTTACATCATGTTCAGCACATGGCTTCTCCAGCAGCTCAGTGCTGTACACTATGCTGGGAGCAGTCTCAGAGGAAAGAGTGACAACTCCTCAATTTCCAATCTTGCCAGATGTAAGTGTCCTTCAGAGGCCTCCCAGCCTACTTGTGTCCAGCCCATCCTGACGTGACTAGTTAGATCTGAGAAGTCTGTGGCCCATGGCCACAGGGCCATCTGCAGAGGTTCTCCACACACACACCAGGTTTTTGTAGCCTGCACCACACACACACCAGGTTTTTGTAGCCTGCATCTCAATAAACCCCTGTATCCTGCTAGAGAAGCAAACCTGTCCTAGTAAAATGATTCAAGTGAGCTGGACAAAGACCATGTACACAGCTCCAGCTCCTGTGAAGCCTGTGTCCTCAGTGGTTCTGCTGAGGGAGGTGGCAGTAGGGCGTGTGAAACATGTTCTGCAATTGGGAAGGGCTGCGGAGCTCTGCAGCAAACAATAAAACATTCAGTCAAACAAATCTCCAAATCTTTCCCTCTTTGTGTCCTTCAGTGGGCAGGCTCCTTCTCCGGGAGCCGAAAGCAGCCTTGGTGCCGCCGTGTCCTGGAGTCAGCGAGCTAGTAAAGTGGCCCGGCGAGGTTGTGCCAGAGAAAAAGCAACTTCCAGCCTCCCTGTCTTTAGCGAGCAGTGTTAGGTTTTTACGGGCGTCGTTATGTTTTTATGGTTTAATGGGTTTGACTATTAGAGCAGAACAAAGCACGTTAAAATCTTGCCATGGCTCATTTCCGCACTCGGTAGCAGCACTTAGCTATGTGCAGTGTGAGTCTCTAGAAAATACTAAAGAACAAAGGCCAGCTCCATACGGTGCTTCTCATATTTTCCCTGTCAACTTTTCTCTTTTTGGGCTCTTTCTGTTTTAAAAATAATCTCAGGCTGAGTTACTTGGCTTCAAAGCTCTTGGAACAAGTTGGTTTGGAATTCACACCCCCTTGTTAACTCCTTCAGGGAGTGAGATGGTCCCTCTGGATAAATGCTGCAGAAAAGGAGGGAGATCAGTGGGGACATGTTTGAAAGACATGGTATGTAATAGACCAAGTGGTGCTGGTTCTGGGCCGTAGGATTGAAAGCCTCAGGCCAGGGAGTCAAGCGAGGAGCAGTGGTTCTGATCAGCAGCACCAGGAAGGTCAGGGGACAGGGAATAAAGGGTTGAGTCTAGAGAGCTGCCCTGGGATCTTTAGTCAGAAGAACATGCTGCTGGATCCAGGCAGCAGCCCAAGGGAACTTGAGAGTGATACGAATTCAAGATTCATTCTGGCTTGGGGCCTTGAGGTTCTCAGGTCACCACTAGTGAAGTGGGGTTGGACAGCAGCCCCAAGACAATGGAGGAGTGGGTGTGGGTCTGATCATTGTCACTGGGTGATAGAGTTGTGGCACTGGAGCGCTGAGGGAATGGATAATGTGGTGTTGGGTCTGGATAGTGGTAGGTCTAAGACAGCACTCGCTCCTGGACTCCAGCGTGCCTGGGACAGTGCCCTGAAGGCCAGTTTACAATGGCTTTTTGGTGGGAGAATATAAGCTATTGAAGCTATCATCAGTTGGTTCAATAAAAGATATTTCCTCACACACCTTGTCTCTCTAATATCCAGGGATCAGCATGGCTAAAACAACACTGCATATTATTAGGGCATGGTCATCTTACACATCCTCCTTGTCCTAGTCCTGGTCTGCACTAGGAAATTAGGAGGATATAACTGCATTTCTAGTCAACTCAACAGCACTAGGTCGACGTATGAATTCTCCTGTCGATGCGTGAATTCTCCTGTCGATGCAACTACCACCTCACGAGGAAGAGGAGAATCTACACTAACGGGAGAATACCGTCCTGTTGGTGTAGGTAGCATCTTCATGAAAGCACTACAGTGGTGCTGCTGTAGTTATTTATGTGTAGACAAGCCCTCAGCCATCTCATCTAATCCATCTGTCTAGCTAGTTATTCTCCGGGGCACAGATCCCCAAAGGTAGTTAAGCTTCCATTGTGGAAATTAGGAACCTAAGTGCTTTTGTGGATCTGGCCCTAGATACTAAATATAGATATGGGCTCTCAACCTGAGCTGCAACTTTATCAAGATGTTTTAGGAGATGAACCATGTTGCCTGGGACTGAGTTTCTTTACTAATTGTGATTTTATTAGATAGTGTGGGAAGAACATGAGGTTAGCCCTACAACTCCCACCACCAGAGCATGGGGACTGAGTGACAGAAGGGTAGATGTTGAGGAGAGACTTGATATGTCAGTGCACACAGGCTAAAGGAGCAGGGAGGGGCAGGGGGTATAAAAGGGTGGAGGAAGGATGGGAAGGGAGTGGGGGTGGAAGGCTGAAGGATCTTTAAGGGGAGGGTGATTTAGTGAAAAGCAGTGCAACAGTCACATGATGGGAGTTCATTGGAAGTCCATGTGATAATTCAGTGAGGTAAGTAAGTCAAATGACCCATCAGGGGATAGGAGTGGGAGCCTGCTGTGATGTCCCAAATAAAGCAAGAGGAGAGAAATGGGGATGATTTCCCAGTAGTATGAAGCTGTGGCAATCCTGGGTGTCGCTACTGGCAGCTGCATTTCTAGTTGGCATTCAGCAGCATGCTCTTCTCCAGAAGCTTCTCATCTTCTCTTCCAGAGAAAAGGCCTGGGTTGTCCTAGAGGAATCAGCCAGCTCTGAGTTCCACGCAGCCCCCTGAGGAGTCCACTCCAGATTTTTCACAAACTGTGGTGCCTTCTGGGAGCATTGCAGAGGAGATGTTGGGACTTTAATTAGTGTCAGGTATGGGACTGGTCTGCCAGAGGGATCTAATGCTCCTGCTTATGTCTAAGACTCTTTACATCTGTCCCCTTGACTCCTCCAGCCCCATGCAGAGTTCTCCAGGGGCTTTTCAGTTCAGCTTTCAAAGACTCATACCATGAGACTTGGGTTACTCTCCTTAGGGGGCTGTTTTATCCAGTCTCACCCTGCTTCCACTTGGGCTGATCTAGAGTGATCGGATCACTCTAGCAGTGCTTGGCTGGCTCCAGACTTGTATGGGAGATTTCTCGTGTGCTGCAGGAAGGGACACTACCAATTTGGAAATAGGTGCTTTTCTCTGGAGGCTGTATTGAACCTGAAGAAATTGTGGCCCAGGCAACATGTTGCCTTTAAAGGGGTACTTTATTACACTTTCTATAAGGCTTAGTGGTCCTGGCCAGATCCCAATATGGGTTATTTTATTCTGGTTATCTAAATTCCCTTCCTCTTAGAACTGAATCAGAGAGTCTTCACTTCCTGTCCTAAATTGTTGGTTAGTGGTGTTATGTTTTACTGTAGAGGCAGCAGCTGGTTAAGTAATTGTTAGAATCATAGAATATCAGGGTTGGAAGGGACCTCAGGAGGTCATCTACTCCAACCCACTGCTCAAAGCAGGACCAATCCCCAGACAGACTTTTGCCCCTGATCCCTAAATGGCCCCCTCAAGGATTGAGCTCACAACTCTGGGTTTAGCTGGCTTATGCTCAAACCACTGATCTGTTCCTCCCCCCATGTATGATTGATTAGTAAAGTAACTAGAGAACCATGTGACTGCAAGGTGCTTTATAAATGCAAGAACTTTCTCATCAGGACACCTCACTGGTAGGAATATTGTCCTAATCCCCAGCATAAATTCTCCTTTGCTCAGTTTTATCACATTATAGCTAGGTTCACTCCAGAAAGTTCTTCTCTCTCTCTCTCTGTCTTGAGTGTTTACAGCCTTGAAATACCTGGACATTGTTAGCCTGCTTCTGGGGAGATGATAATTTAAGTTGCACGGGTGCACACTGATCTGATCAGCATGGTGAATGGAGAACGTAGGCAGCCACAGGGACTGGTTGAGTTTATTTTGGCTATACTGATTGAGGAACTGTTATGCTTATTTGATCATCACAATTTTTCTTATCTGAGAAATCCCCTGAAATGTGCCTGTAGTGTGGAAACATATGGGCTCTGCAAGCTTTGGGTGCTACTCATGTATACCCAGCCAGCAGTGGGTACAGTATGAGACTGAATTACAGAGATTCCTTGATGCTCTGTTCCTTTTAAAATCATACCCATAATACTCTCTCTCCTCCTGAAGTTTCTTCCTGGTATTTAATCATCAGCAGGGTCTTCCTTTTGTTTTTCTGTGTCTTAGTTTATCTCCTTAATCAAATGCAAAAGAGGTTGAAGTTGTCAAAATGTTAGAACTCTCCCCTCATGTTTAAAATAAAGTGAAAGAAAAAGCATGAAGGGTAAAACTTTCAAAGGCTCCTAAGCCCCATTTTCAAAAGTGACTTGGACACTTAAAGGGATCATTGAAAGCCAATGGGACATAGGCTCCCAAGGGCCAGATTTGTAAAGGTTTTGAAATGAATGGGAGTTTGGCACTTTTGAAAATGCCACTAGGCACCAGTCTGCATCTTCATGAGCCTAAAGGCCTCTCCAAACCTGGGCCTTAGTGCTTAAGTCACTTTTGAATATAGGGCACAGGCTCCTAAGTCACTTAGGGTAACATTTCAGAAGTGCCTAAGTGCTGAGAGCTCTGCACAGTAAAGGTCTCTGCCTTCTCCGCAGGGCATGAATTGCACGGGTAGCATAGACCTGATGTTCAGAGTTTTGTGTCAGTTCTAGGCTTGGGCCAGGACTCTGAGATTCACAAAGGAGTCTGTATCTCAACTCCTGGTAGAAGAGGAAGATTTGCCCTTTGTAGACACTAGCTCCAGATGGATTGCAATCATTCTTATGGGGAACCTACTTATTATAACCCATCCCTGGAAGCAGGGGCGGCTCCAGGCCCCAGCATGCCAAGCGCATGCTTGGCGCACCAAGCCGTGGGGGGGGCTCTGCTGGCTCCGCGAAGGCGGCAGGCAGGGTGCCTTCGGCGGCTTGCCTGCGGAGAGTCCGCTGGTCCCACGGCTTCGGCTGACCTCTAGCAGGCAAACCACCGGAGGCAGCCTGCCTGCCATGCTTGTGGTGGCAAAAAGCCTAGAGACGCCCCGCCTGGAAGGTTGTTCAGGTGTTCTGACCTGTTCTCCCCAGGGAAGATTCCCAAAGAGTAAATGGCACGCTCCAAAGCAGAGGCAATGGCTTCCCAGGGAAAAGAGATGGAGGGGGTTCGGATTTGAAGGAGTAGTCAACTTCTCGCCACAAATACAGATCAGCTTAGGCTAGTGTTACAACAATGCCAACAATCAATGGCAGCATACAAGCAACCCCCAGGGCTGTGACACAGTCTGCGGAATATTTATGGATGTCATGGTACTGAGAGATGTGATGGTTTTCACCATCTCAACGGACTGGTCAAATCAATGTGCCATTCTGTAGAGTAGTTCAGGAAGAATTCAATCCCATTACATAATATAAGAACATAAGAACGGCCATAATGGGTCAGAGCAAAGGTCCATCTGGCTCAGTATCCTGCCTTCTGAAAGTGGCCAATTCCAGGTGCCTCAGAGGGAATGAACAGAACAGGTAATCATCAAATGATCCTGCCTTCTGAAAGTGGCCAATTCCAGGTGCCTCAGAGGGAATGAACAGAACAGGTAATCATCAAATGATCCATCCCTGTTGCCCATTCTGATCTTCTGGCAAACAGAGGCTAGGGACACCATCCCTGCCCATCCTGGCTAATAGCCATTGATGGACCTATCCTCCATGAATTTATCGAGTTCTTTTTTGAACCCTGTTATAGTCTTGGCCTTCACAACATCCTCTGGAAAAGAGTTCCACAAGCTGACTGTGTGTTGTATGAAGAAATACTTCCTTTTGTTTATTTTAAACCTGCCGCCTATTAATTTCATTTGGTGGCCCCTAGCTCTTGTGTTATGAGAAGGAGAAAACAACACTTCCTCATTTACTTTCTCCACATCAGTCATGATTTTATAAACCTCTATCATATCCCCCCTTAGTCATCTTTTTTCCATGCTGAAAAGTCCCTGTCTTTTTAATCTCTCCTCATAAGGAAGTTGTTCCATACTGTTCCATACCCTTTGCCTGCTTTTTCATGCTCGCTTACGAAACCTATGGGGTTTGTTCTTTTAGATTCTCTCATGGAAATACATGTGCATCTCCGCTTGAGTTGCATGTAATGGGGAGCTGAAGAAGCTATTTAAATTGGCAATGTTTCATTTTATATCAATGATAATGTATTTATTATTGGTCTGATCCAATGCCTACTGAAGACAATGAGTCTTTTGGTTGACTTCAGTGAGCATTGGATCAGGGCCAATATTTCCTTTTGATATTAATTATAATCTGTTTATTGACCAGGAAGCCATCAGTGATATGGAAACAACTTAAATTATTAACAAGTCTGCCATTTTGGAGGAATATTTGGATTCAACCACTGAATTTTTTCACAGATTCCAAGTCCAGAATGGGTCACTCTGATCATCTAATCTGACCTAATTTCTGAAGAGCTTCATTTGCTTCGTGTAACCTAAGTGGGAATTAAAAAGGTGATCAGCTGCCCAGTCAGATGTTTTCAGGAGAGAACAATCAGATATTGAGTTCTGTTACTAGGAGTATCTAGATTTCAGGCAGGGTGGTCCAGTGCTTTTATGGCTAGAACACTGGACTAAGACTCAGGAGACCTGGGTTCTTGTCCCAGCTTTGCTACCGGGCTGATGAGTGACCTTAGACAACTCATTGCCCCTTTCTGTGCCTCAGTTTCCCCATATCTAATGTGGGGATATTTATACTGATCTTTGTACAGTGCTTTGAGATCTGGTTGAAAGCATGATCTAAAAGCTAGATATTAATTATTTTTATCATTAATATTGACTTGTGGGGAAAATATCTTGATCCATATTTACCTCAAGGATTAACACAGCTTGATGTTTACCCGAAACATTAAATTAACATACTGTCTATATTAATACCTAAGGCTACAAATCGGTCACGGATTCCGTGATTTTACATGCTCTCCACGATTTCAACCCCAGGTGGCGGGGCTCATTTTTCCATGATATATTCTTTATTGCCCGTGTCCTTTCCATGACTTTTACTAAAAATACCCATGACAAAATCTTAGCTTTATGAATACCATACCTTTATCTGGCTGGCTCCCCATCATGACCATGAATTTTACAAGTGTAACAGTTTTTCCTTTAAACTTTCCAGACAGGAGTTAGAGGCAGAAGTCCCGGGAACAAAATTGATATTGGCCCTTGGTAAACCAATCTGGTAGCAGAGATTTTCATATGTGATGTGATTGTCTCTTGAATTAATTCAGGGAAAACTGTTACTCACTTGGCCAAGCATTATACAGATATTTGGATATACAATCTAATAGGCTACCCTTGTTCAGTATAATTGATCTCTGATGAAGCCAACAGTAGAAACACATTGCCTCATCAGCATATCTGTTTTCAACCAATGGTAGGACAGCAGGATTTACTTGTGTATAACAAGCAAAGGGCTAAGTGTGTGTGTGTGTGGGGGGGGTGCTTTCAGTGGGTTGTGAGATGAATTCCTGAAGAACTGGGGCAGACCGGTGCTCTGATTTGGAATCCTCTGTCTTAGATTCCTGGCTGGTGAGTCTTGCTCGTGTGCACAGGGTTAGATTTAGGGCAAGATTTGGGGTTGAGAAGGAATTTCCCCCAGGTAAGATTGGCAGGGACATTGGAGATTCTTCTGCAGCATAGGGCTTGGATCGCTGGCTAGCATCACCTGCGTATATCTCACCTAATCAGTTCCCTGCCATCATAGGAGCCTTGAGCATTGAGGACACCTCAGTCTCTCATGTTCCTTGCCTGCGGCGCACAAGAGTTTAGTTTTCTGAGGACTGATATGCTTTAGTTTAACTGAAGTCATTGGGCTCAACATAGGAATGGAGTGAAATTCATGGCCTGTGATATGCTGGTCGACAGACTTAATGGTCCCTTCTGGCCTTAAACTCTATGAAACTATAATTTGGATGTAGTGGGTGGTGACTGCATAGATGTTGGGCTGCATATTGAGTCCAGGCAGTCCTTTATTCACATGAAGTGTTTTGTAGACTGTTAGCACATTAATATAACTCTCTAGCTATTGGTGCTTCATAAAGCTATGATTTCCCTGCAACAACATCTTAAATGCAGCCAGGCTTTGCACATCCCAAGAAGCCCAGCAGTAAGGACCTTGTCTGAATTTTTTTCCCCAAAGATGAGAGCGTTTCCATATGTTGAGGCAGAGAGTTTGCAATGTATGCTAAAAAGTGGACTATGACCAAGTGGTGGAAAGAGCCCCATGGTGGAAGGGGTCCCATTGAATCTTTTATTTATTTTGCAGTTCTGATTCGTATTTTTCTTTTTGCTACACAAAATGCAACATAGTTTCTCAAAGATTTCAATTGCCTATTGTGTTAATGACCACCCATCTTCCACTTTCACAATGTAAATGGCAACACTGAAAATGGAACAAAGACAGCATTTGCTGAATCCCATGCGCTACCTACAAAATCAATGCAAATTCCATCACCTGTTTTATGTGCCTCATAAGCTCTAATACACAAGATCAGTCACCTTTCCGCCCAAGAGCTTACAGTCTAGATCAAGCAAATACAACCTAAGAGAGACTGCTTCTTACCATAACTTTGCACAGCCCCAGCGCAATGGGGGCCTCACATTGGTTGGGGCTCCAAAGTGATGCTGTCTATGAACAATAATAATAAGTGATTTCCTAAAAATATCAAGTCTAACGGATACACTCCATGAGTAGAATTAATTTATATATAAAAGAAGTCATATACATTATTTACACTGACTATTCCCATCTTGCAGTCAGGGAATGCCATTCGCATAACTTTCACATATAGAAAGTGATTTGCCATTTTTGTTGGGTGAAAACTCGCTTTCAAAACAGAAAGTAGCCCCAGATACACAAAAATAGTTTCATACCTGGATCATGCATTTAACATAGCAATGTTTATATGGAAAAAAAAGATTCTGTATATGTTTCTTTTCATATTCACTTTAAAATGAAATGGAAAAAGCTGCATTTGTGAGGAATTTTTATTGGCAAAACATATCATTTACTTTGGCTCCATAAATCAAAGTGCAGTCATGCTGCAAAATATTGGTAGCCCCTTCAGAAATGTTCCATCAGGAGGTATAGAGGTGCAGTATATTATACTTGCTGTTTCAAATAAATAGCTTTCTCTATTCCTGTTCATCTGTATATAATATCTTTTATTGCAATGTGGTGCTTTCCATCAACTTGGTTAATTTTGTTCCTGGGATTTAAGATGTAACTGATCACTACAGTCCTTGCTCTTGGGACAAGGTATCTTTTTATCTGGCATGTCATTTTAACTTTTCACCCATTCTTTTTATATTCTTTTCTTATATTAAACATACCAGACCATACTACAAGGAGTCCAAACAGCCATGTGCCCAGTTTTGTATTTTACAGTTCCTTTCTTTTCCATTTTTTTCTCTCATCATTTTATATATTCTTTGATCTTGGTTACACACATCCCTAGATTCAGCAATTGCAAAAAGGTGCAAGATGTCTTGGGGGGCTGTTCACTGGAAAGACCTCCATTGATTTCAGAGGGCTTTCATTCAGGTCCTAAGGCCCCATTTCTGCAAGGTGACCAAGCATGTGCTTAAGTGAGCACTTATGTTCTTTTAGACACCTTTTTTGATACTGTATTGAACTGGGATCTAGATGCATAAAACTTGTGCATTGCAATGACGGTTTGTGCCTCTGCTTTGCTAAGCCATTTCCAGCCCAGTGAGTAGTAAGGCTATGTGACTGATGAAGAACAGGTGGAGCGAAGGAGGTACACACCCATGCCCGTTATGCACCTATGTAATCCATTACAAGCCCCTGATTGCTGTTGCCACTGGGTTAAATGTGGGCTGAGCCAGAACTGATCTCCTGAGTGTTGAATTTCTGGCTTTCAAAGGGTTTGTCCCCGATGGACAGGTGTCCCCATACGAACACACCACCACCTATCATGTCAGTCTGCAAATGCGCTGGCTTGGATACTGTTGTACATCCACTTAAGGCCCCTGTCCTGAGCCCAGCACCGCCTCTGAGTAACTGGGCTGGCTGCTGGGAGGTGGAGAGAAGGCTTTGTTTCTGGACTTGTGACTGTGGGGCTGCTCTGTCTACCCCTGTCATCCTGAGGCTCAGCAACCCTGCTCCCTCTGGTGGGAGGACAATCCACATATCAGCAAATTGTCCAGTTTTGCCATCGACCTGTCCTCTCTACCCTCTTCTGTCAGCGCTCAGGGAGTTGCTTCATGCTGCGCAGGGCTCACCCAAATCTGATTCCCCTCAATGCCTGCCTGGTCAGAAGAGCTGCCCAAGTCCTTATACCAAGGGGCCCTTTGCATCCCCAGAGGAAGATGGACAATTGGCCCTAAAGACCCACAAAACTATTTTTTTTATCCACCTTCAAATCCCTCCTTAAAATGCTCCTTTGCTGTGACGTCTGCACAAAACTTGACAGCGGTTAGTCCACTGGTGTGCAGAGACCACTGCCTGCCATGTTGACCCATTACTGTCCCATTGTTTCCTTGTGCCTCTCTGTCAGTCTCTCTATATCCACCTGCTGTCTATTGTCTTATGCTGAGATTGTCAGCTCGCTGCAGCAGGGGCTGTCTTTTGGTTCTGTGTTTGTGTTTGCATAGCACCTAGCACCCTGGGGTCCTGGTCTAAGACTAGGTCTCCTGGGCATGACAGCAATACAGATAATTACATACTACTAATAATTGACTCCCTCATAGAGAAACCAAAGACTGACTGGACCAAGGAGACTGAACTCTCCCCTGTAGCTCAGCGATGAGGCATGGTAGGAATGAGGGACACTTGCTTGGCTTGTGATCTGCTATGGAAAAGACTCCAGCACTAGCCATCCAGCTGAGAGTCAGCAGGATATTTTCAAAGTTTTCATTTGTTTATTTTGATGAAAATTTTCATTGACATTTCAAATTTTAATGAAAAAAATGAGGGGAAAATTGACAATGTTTTTGCTATTTTTTCCTCCCCAGTTTTTTGAGCAGATGATTGAAATGTTTAATAGTTGGATGATTTGTCAACATCTCAATTAAATTAACAAGGAAGCAGGATATGTGTCAAAACTTGCCTGCATTTTGTTTTCAGTGCTTACCCAGCTTCTTTCAACTGGATTAAACTGACACAAATTTTTTTTAAAAGAGAATATAATATAAGGCAGATAATGATAATACTTTGCACTAAGGTAGTTTTAATGCTAGGATCAAATAAATTACTTGACACTGGATGATGGGTAGAGAAAAAAGTTACCTTAACTGGGTTATGGGGGATTTATGTCCCCCAAATGCATTCAGGAACCAAGAACAATTCTTTAATGTTTTAGGGGGAAAACATTATTTAACTAGCAAATTGAAAGAATTAGCAAGAGTCTCATGCAGTGTGAGCCTATATGCAATTTTCACACATCACCTTCAATGTGGAGTGGTCAGGGCATAAAAATTCACTGCATTCTTCACATGGCTTGCAGCTCTTTTGGTCAGCTGACCTTAGGCAAATATGGCAGGGTCCACTGCCAGATTTGCTAGGTGCTCCTGTGTTTTTTCAAGGGTAGCCAAGAGATAAGAGTGCTCTTTGGTGGGCATGGTGAGATGACGGGTGTCAAGGATTCCTCTCGGTATATGTACATCTATGAGTCATTGTTCTGGATTGGCAAGGAACAAGCAACTTCTTTACCTAGATCAGGTACATAGAACTACTAAAATACAGGATAACTCTACAACACTTTTGGGATACAATTTGTATCCCAGATCCTTTTTGGACTCAGGAAAAATGTTTGTCATGCAAAAACACCCACATTTTTTTGATGCTGAATTGTGTACATTTGCCTAAGTGACAATGTCCTAAAACAGCCAATAGTCCATGAATTATCACAACATATATGCTTGTAGGGTACAATGTTACCGCGTGAATGTGGCTGAGGGTTAAAAACCTGAATTAATTAACCCTCTCAAGCCCCATATGAAGTAGGTAAGTATCATTATTACAGCTAAATGAATGATAAGGGGAAAAAATCTGCAAAGACCCATTTGAATTTGAAAGCAAAACTGAATCTAGCCCTGTTCACAACACTTTTGTATTTGCATTCTGCTGGCGCCTTAGCTGTTGAGTTTCATTTTCAAGAGTAGACATGAAAAACAAATGTTTACTTTGCATAGTCATAGGAAATGAGGGTTGGAATGTATATTTAACACCATTTCTGGCTGGACTGGTTAGGTACATGAACCATAAGGTATTGATTCCGTTACCTGATTGTGTATATAACTAACCAATACAGCAAGAATTAACAATGACAAACCTTTAGTAAGAAGTCAGTGTCATAGTTCCAGAGTAAACTGTGCCCATATCCCACTTCCCTGGTCCACGCCAGGAGCGCCTAGTTAGGTCTCAGATCTCCAGCTTTCTCTGGGCAGGGATCTCTGTCCTATTCTCATCTGACCAGGGCTACACATCTCTCTGCGTTACACTGGTATTCACAGCAAGCCAGTCTGCTTACTGCCTGGCACCTGTGCTTTGCTCTCTGTCTCTGAGCCCTAAAAAATGCCAACAGTTACAAGTTACCACCTAGCTCTCCCTAAGCAAGTGCATGTATTTTTAAGGTAAAAGCATTACAGAAAAAACACAATACAAGCAATAAAGAGTTTTAAACACACGCTAAGTAGTCACCCATCAGTCTTACAGGGTCCTAATAAGCCTAACTCTTTCTAACCCTTCTGCAAGGGTTGAGGGGAACCCCTTAGATAGAAAGTTCTGGATCAGACAGGAGACCTTAAGTCACATTAAAACTCAGCCTTTTTATGCCAAAAGCCCTTTCTTTGTCAGTTGATTTCTGGAAAACTCAGTTTGAACAGTATATACAAGCCTTCCTAATGGGCGGTACCCCCCAGGTATAACCTGAATGATTCACCTTAATTCCGTGCCCACCCCCCACCTTCTCCCACTGCTTTTAGTTCCAACTATTCATTAACATCATACAATATGTTCCCCAAAGATCCTGCATGTGGTTGCAATATCTGTCACAAACAGAACTATTGTAATTAATCAGTGGGCATCTCATAAATCTAGGGCAGAGGATGAATGGTTAATACTGCTAGTGCAGATGGTGCATAAAGTGAAATGGCCCATTATGGAGTCGTATGAGACTCAAGAGGGTTTGGGCAGTAGTGTGAGAGAAGACAAAGCTGCTACAAAGCCTTCCCAAGTAAACAGAAGTAATTTCCCCAGAAGATCAGCTGGAATATTTCTTTAGATGGCACTGGCATGGCCCAGACAGGATCACTCTCTACAGTGAACCCCATACTTTCTGAGCATTGACACTGTGCTGCCAGTTATAACGTATTGGTCAGTGTGCATGAGTCACTGCCCTGCCCTGGGCCGGATGGATGAGCAGAGCCATTCCCTGAAAGAGGCACGCTCCCATCCCCTGGGATGGTGAGTGCAAGTGGGCATCCAGGCCTAGCCTGATGCTCCTTGTCTTGCACACTCAAAACACCACTTGATATGGGTGCAAGTTTAGGGTTTTCAAGGCATGTATGACTGATCTGTGGTGTGTGCGTATTCTGTACAAAAATTGTGAGCCTGATCCAACACTGGGAGCTTTTGCTTTTGTTTCAGTGGGTGTTGAATATAAAGAGCTCTTTGATTGCATGGCTCAGCACTCCAAAGTCAAGAATGGCCATCAGGAAGGCTGGCCCCTTGTGTGTGTCCACTGCCAGGTAATGACCCCTGCACATCCTTCAGCATCATCTCATCCCCCCAGGGAGTTACACTCCTGATCAAGTGGTGAATCTCGGACTTTTACATTCTATGAGGTAGGTCCTTTCTCTTTACCGCTTTAGGGGTTCTGCTGGTGCATAGTGACCCTGACCGTCGTGTCCCCAGAGACCCAGCATGGGGGTTTTGCTTTCTCTGATGCCCTGAGACCTCATATTTCCATTGAACATCACAGGGCGTGCATCTAAATACATCCCTCACGGACTCAGTATTGCTGCACTCCTTTCCCCTACTGCTCTATGAGCATCCAGCACCACATGGCATCATTTCCATAGGAGCCAGCCAGAATCACACTGACGTTACCCACAGCAAACCTACCCTCTTGCTGAGCCAGTAGCATAATACTTGATTGTCTAATAAAACAAGTCACAAATAATTCCCACTATTCTCTGCACAGCTCTAGTTCATAAGCATTTTCTGCAGGTTGATTACGCCATCTCCGGGCTGGTGCATTGCTTGTCATCCTCTCCACTGAGTCATTCTTCTTATGAGCAGGGCCAGTGTAACAATTAGGCAAACTAGGCAGCTACCAACGGTGACAAGATTTGGGGATGCCAAAAAGCGGTGTCCGGCGTCACAGGAGTCAGCTGGGTGGGGCAGGGCAGGGAGCGAGGCCTCCATAACAAACCCACCCCTGCAGCAAGAGGTGCCACGCAGGACGGTCAGTGGAAGCCTGCGGCAGAGCAAGGAGGAGACAGCCGCTGGGTGCAGCGACCAGCGCGGCCGAGGGACAGAGCCGTTGGCGGAGGCAGGACGCGGCCCTGAGCTCAGGTGAGCTTCACCCTCCAATGCACCGTGCCTGGGGCCGGCCGCAGCCACGTTCTGGTGCGAGGGAAAGTGAAACTAAACCCCGCAGCACGATGGAGGGGAAAGGGCTGGCGCAGGTGCCACCTACAAACACCAACGTCCCCCCTCCCCAGTGACACTGTGCCAATGCGGGGAGCCTGTCCTGATCCCTAGGTAGATCCTCACCTGCTCCCTGGGACAGCCCGACTCTGCCGTCCTTGCCCCTGTGTCCCCCCCAGGATGGTGCAGTACTCAGAGCCTGGGAATGTTTAGAGACCCTGCGAGCTCAGGGCATTCTCAGCCTCCTCCCTGCTCATAGGTTCCCCCAGGCCAGAAGGGACCATTGTGATCATCTCCTCTGACCCCCTTGTATTAATTCTCATGAACAACACCACGTTATGCAGTATTCATTTTTGAAAGTTTATAATAAGCAATGCGCCAGGGGGAGGCAAGGGGAGGGGAAGGCAGGGTGCAAGATAGAAGTTTTGCCTAGGGCGCAAAATATCCTTGTACCGGCCCTGCTTATGGGCTTGTACTGGATCTTTACTGATTCACTCCAAAAATAGAGGAGCTTTGTTGGCCCTGCTAGGCATCATCTGAAAATCCCTCCAGGAATTATATGAATTATGGGCCTGCTCTCTCAGTCATGAGCCAGTAAGGATCGAAAGCAGGTCGCTCTATTGTTAGAAGGGATCCTACAGACATGAGTCTTTTTCACTACACAGCCCAGATTCATTCCCTGAGTACTGTCCAGTCTGTGCACTGAATGAGGCCGGGACTCTGTGGAAAAAAAAGAAAGTGATGATGTAATTAAAGATTGTCTCATAATGCATAGGCACAAGGGGGCTGGATTAAGGTTGCACAGACATCCTTAATACTGGTATTTCCTAACCTTTGGGTACTTGACTTTGCAACGTTACACGCACAGAAACCTATAGTAAAGTATTACATACTGTGATGGGGCAAGGCCAGATGGCTACAGTAAAGTAGTGAGGAACAGGTATGTTAGCCCCAGGCTAAACAAATCCCTAGGACCATGGTAACTAAATGGCAGTTGCTCCAGGTTAATCAAGGCACCTGGGGCCAATTAAGATCTTTCTAGAAGGCAGTGGAGATAGCTACATTGATTAGAACACCTGCAGCCAATCAAAGCAGGCTAATCAGGGCACCTGAATTTAAAAAGGAGCTCACTCCAGTCAGGCGAGGGGGAACCAGAGGAGAGGAAGTGCGTGTGAGGAGCTGGGAGCAAGAGGTGCAAGGAACTGAGACTGAGAGGTTGTGCTACTGGAGGATTGAGGAATTATCAGACAATCAAGCATTATCAGACACCAGGAGGAAGATCCTGTGGTGAGGATAAAGAAGGTGTTGGGAGGAGGCCACGGGGAAGTAGTCCAGGGAGTTGTAGCTGTCATGCAGCTGTTACAGGAGGCACTATAGACAGCTGCAATCCACAGGACCCTGGGCTGGAACCCAGAGTAGAGGGCGGGCCGGGGTTCATCCCCAAACCTCGCAACTCCTGATCAGACACAGGAGGAGTTGATCCAGACTGTGGGGAAGATCACTGAGGTGAGCAAATCTGCCAATAAGCGCAGGACCCACCAAGATAGAGGAGGAACTTTGTCACAATACATACCGTGCAACAAGTATCAGCCACAGCCACACACTCAGAAGTGTGGACACATATACAAAGGCTCATGCACAGACATTGATGCACACATTCAGAGAGACACATCGACAAATTTCCACACCAAGACCCCAACACACACACACAGGCAGAAAGTACACAGCTGTACGTACTCCTATGCATGTAATACATGTCCACCAGCACACAAACTGGGGCAAAAAGCCACACAACCATGCGCACATACTCACCTACATGCCCACATCCAGAGCCGGACACACAGAGACAGACATCAGTGATTGAGCATGTCACTCGCTCCTGCTGAAAAAGCACTTGGAGGAAAAGTGTGTTCAGGAGGACAAAACAGTGAAGTCAATCCATCAAGCAGCTGGAACTAAAAATAATGCCAGAGACCATTCACCCCAGCCAGAAGCATTGCCAGTAGCCGAGTCAGTCACACAGCAAGAGCAGTCATCCACACATTCATACGCTGCAAGAAAAATATCCACCACCTGCCAACTGGCTACTAGCAACCATGACCTGTGTGTGTGGGAGGGGTGGGGGTGGTCAGTATGTTGGCACCAGCATTCGGAGAAGAGTGGAAAGGAAGGGGACAGCAAGAGGAAATCAGAAACAACTGAATGAAATGGAATCAGTGCTCCCAGTGCAACAGAATGCAGACCGAAGTCTGCAATGGTTAATACAAGCAGAAATGTTACACAGTGAAAGGTCCCAGTCAGGTGTGACGCTGCAGCCATTCCCCAGTAGCAGGAGGTGGCATTACATGTGTACCTCACTGCTTCACTTAGCACTCATCAGATGCCTTGAAAACGTTAGACAATGAAACAAGTGGCTAATTGGCTTCCATCCTTTCAATCCTGACAAGAAGAAGGAGTTTGGTCTAGTGGGTCGAGCGGAGGCATGGATGTGAGGCGCTGCCGCTGACTTGCTGTGAGATCTTGGGTGACTCAGTCTCTCTGTGTCTAAGTCTGCCCATGTGTAAAATGGGAATAATAATGCTTCCCTGCTTCGGGGGCAGGTGGCAGGGAGGCTGAATGAATGGATTGAAAGTGCTTTGAGATCCATGTATGAAAAAGTGCCAAGTAGAGACAGGGCTGAGCAGCCACATTGAATCCTAAACTTCTCCAAAGTCTAAGTTTAGATTCGGGCTTTTGGTTTGGCTCATTGTAGCCACAGAGTTTAGAGGAATTCAGATTCCATGTTTAGGTTTGATTCAGACTCATCGTTCAGTTTGATTATGATGAGGAGGTGATGTGACAAACCACTTTCAGCATCAGCATGTTGTTCTGTTTGGTGTTGACATGACACTTCCACACCAAACTCTTAATTTTAAAAGTAGTAAATCTGGCCTTTCGATTTTACTGCATCAAATGGTTTCAGACTCGGTCTGGAGTATCAGCCATTTGTGAGGTGGAGGGGAGGGGAGAGAGTGTATATGTGAGAGAGAGAGAGAGAAAGAGAGAAAGTGTGTATAAAATTGGCTTTTTGGCTAAATAGAAATTTTTGTGAGGAAAATATCTGTTTTTGGCAAAACTTTTGGGATTTTCATTGAACGTTTGAAAATTTTCAAGGTTTGACCATCAAAAAAAATGTTGGTTTGGGGTTACTGAAACAAAATCATTTTTGTTGTCCGGGTTACTGGTTTTTGAACAAAATTTTTAAAATTTGATTTGATTGGTTTTGGAAATGGAAAACCTTTTGACATTTTTCATAGACAATAAAATATATAAAATACATGTTTCAACAAGCTATGTCTACTGATTTCACCATCCCTAATGTCAGCTGATCTCCAATATATGTTTCTTGGTTGATAGAGTTGAGTTGCCTCAGTATCTCACAGGAGTCACCCCTCAGTTTGGGGTTTTAAATGACAGCAAAGGGATATGAAAAAGAGGCTTTCAGATGTGAAACGAGAGGGGCAGTTGACAAGGCAGGAGGACACAGGGAGTTTATTCCCGATGGCAGGTGCTGCAGAGGAGCATGTCCCTGACCCATCTGTGATGAGACTGTGCGATGAGGGAGAGCCAAGGCTGGAGAAGCAGAGAGGGCAGCGGAACTGGAGCAGGCTAATGCAGCCATACTGTAGAAGGCTTTAAGCACAAGGAGGCGGGTTTTGACCTGGCTCCAGGAATGAACAGGGAATAAGTGGAGCTGTCTGAGGATGGGGGGTGATGTGGCTCCAGCAGCAACCTGCTCTCCAGATTCCTGCTGGAGCCTGGAGGGCAGGGGCTCAGCATGGCCAATGGGAAGGGAATTATGAGTTGAGGCATCTCTTCTCTTTCTCTTTGTGCTTCAAATAAACCAAGCAATGGTTCAGTGAGAGGTATGTCTGCTACAAAGGGGGTTGGGGGAATGTGGGGTGTGGCTGGCAGCGGGGTGACCACTGGGGTCTCCCTGTTCCATTTGCTTGATCCCTCTGTGGAGGTGCAGAGAGCCGTGGGCATCTCTGTCTCTCTCCCACTACAACTGGCTGGGCCCTCTGCTGCTGGCGGCAGTGGCCCGTGCCAGAGAGATAACACCCAGTGCCAAAGAGTTAAACTCTGCAAGGAGCGAGCCCAACCTCCCTTTTCCAGCTCCTCTTCCTTTGTTTTCCAAAAGCCAGCCAGCCAGGCAGACACTTACCCACACACACACAGAAAAGGACACACATGTTCCCACACACAGATACTCACACAAATGCTAGCATATGGGATCAAGCTGTATTTATGCTGGTAGCCCACTCCGGTAAGCAAACACATACAAACAGGCTGCAGCATGTCTCTGTGCACCAGCGACTTGGATGGACACAGACTTCTTAGAACTGGAAACAGGCTCTGACAGTCAGATCTCCCCCACACTGGAGGTGTATTTATTGAGGCTGGTGCTTTCTAAGGGGCCTCTGGGGTTTAGGCATTCAAATCCCATTGAATTTAAATGTGAGTTGGGAGACCAATTCCTTAGACTACTTTGCAAATCCCAAACCTTGCTTTTCAGATGACTGTACTAGCTCTATTCACTATCACACTAAGTGTATTCCAGGGACATCTGCAGCCTGAACTCCCGTACACTGAAACCACCGTTGGCTTTCCTTGCCACTGTGCTCAGTGTGTGCCAACAGCTGAAAGCTGCTGACTTAGAGACAGAGAACAGATCTCACTTTCCCCAGCTGTAACACAGCCTGGCATAGATGGTAATAACCCACCAAAATGAATGGACCCTCTCTTACAACATTTCTGGCTTCTCAGATGGTGGTAGTGGCTGGAAATCTGACTGCACCAAATAGCCATAGAGTTCGAGGCCGGAAGGATCCACCAGATCATCTGGCCCAACTTGTATAGTGTAGGCCTCTAAATCCCACCTTGTTACCATTGTATTGAGCCCAATAACCTGGATTAGACTGAAGTGTTGCAGCTGTCAGGAATTTGAACTATTGCCCCAGAGTTGGGCAGATGGATTAGGAAAACGTGCTTGCTGCTGACGAGAGAAGTAACAGGCATAATAATGGAGGCATAATAAGAATGTCACTGGTTGCATTCTTTTCAAAGGAAAATTCCAGTGTTTCTCTATCGGCCATTGTACAGATGGATCCGGTAGACACTATTACAATTGGGGGTTGAGATTTTTAAAGGATTCAGACTTCAACTGGTCAGAAAAGGTGGCCCCACCACCATGGAAATGTCAAGTTTTTCAATGCAAAATCGAAACCTGAAATATTTTTACTTTGACATGCCATTGCAGTGCATCATGGGAGTTGTAGTTCAGGTGTCACATGCTACTGTTCTCCTCTTCAGATTCATAGACTTTAAGGCCAGAAGGAACCATTGTGATAATCTAAACTGACCTCCTGCATATCCCAGGCCATAGACCTTCACGCACCCACTGCTGTAATAGACTCATAATCTCTGGCTGAGTTACTGATGTCGTCAAATCATAGTTTAAAGACTTCAAATTACAGAGGATCCACGATTTACACTAGTTTAAACCTGTAAAAAACTCATGCTCCATGGCAGAGGTTTTGTTCCAAGGCAACCCCCCCCCCCCGGGTCTCTGATACTCTGACCCAGGCGGAAATTCCTTCCTGACCCCAAATATGGCAATCAGACCCTGAGCATGTGGGCAAGACCCACCAGCCAGACACCTAGGAAAGAATTCCCAGGCTGGGCTCCCTGGTCATATCACATCTCCCATGATGCACGATGGTCTCTCCTCTTGGTCAGGGGAGGCCTTGCATCATGGCCATGGTGCATCATGGGAAACGAAGTCCAACTGGGAAAAGAAGTTCTAAATTCTCTGCTCAGTCAAATTGCTTTGTCACTTTCCATCCCTCCTCCTACCTCTGTATATTGCCTGTTTACATTTTCTGTCTACACAGGAAGTTCTTTGCAACTATAACCTTCTCTTCATACCTGAGATCATAAGAATGTCCATATTGGGTCCATCTAGCTCAGCATCCTGTCTTCCAGCAGTGGCCAGTGCCAGGTGTTTCAGAGGGCATGAACAGACCAGGGCAATTATCAAATGATCCATTCCTGTCATCCACTCCCAGTTTCTGGCAATCAGAGCTTTGGGACAATCAGCACATGGGATGCATCCCTAACCATCTTGGCTAATAGCCATTGATGGATGTATCTTCCATGAATTTATCTAATTCTTTTTTTAATCCAGTTATACTTTTGACCTTCACAATGTCCCCTGGAGACAAGTTCCATAGGCTGACTGTGCTTTGTAGGCAGAAGTGCTTCCTTATGTTTGTGTTAAACCTGCCATCTATAACTTTATTGGGTGACCCCTCGTTCCTATGTTATATGAAGGAATAAATAATACTTTCTTATTCACTTTCTCTGCACTGTTCATGATTTGATAAACCTCTGGCATATCTCCCCTTATCTGTCTCTTTTCTAAACTGAACAATCCCAGTGTTTTTAATCCTCCTCATATGGAAGCTGTGTCATACTCCTAATCATTTTTGTTGCTTTTCTCTGTACTTTTTTCAATTCTAATATATCTCTTTTTGTGATGAGGTGACCAGAACTGCATGCAGTATTCCAGGTGTGGGTGTACCATGGTCTTATATAGTGGGACTATAATATTTTCTGTTTTATCATCTATCTCCATCCTAATGGTTTCTAACATTTTGTGTTAGACTCTTTTGACTGCCGATATTTTCGGAGAACTATCCACTATCTCTTTCTTGAGTGGTAACAACTAATTTAAACCCCATTATTTTATATGTATAATTGGGATATGTTTTCCAATGTGCATTACTTTGCATTTATCAACTTTGAATTTAATCTGCCATTTTGTTGCCCAGTTACCCAGTTTTGTGAGATGTCTTTGTAACTCTTCATAGTATGTTTTGTACTTTACTATCTTGACCCCTCTGTTCACTTCCCTCCACTGTGAAAACTGACCATTTATTCCTACTCTTTGGTTCCTATCTTTTTTTAACCAGTTACTGATCCATGAAAGGACCTTCACACTTACCCTAGGACTGCTTACTTAGCTTAAGAGCCCTTGGTGAGGGACCTCATCAAAGGCTTTCTGAAAGTCCAAGTATCCTATATCCCATGGGTAGGCAACCTATGGCATAGGTGCCAAAGGTGGCACATGAGCTGATTTTCAGTGGTACTCACACTGCCTGGGTCCTGGCCACCGGTCCGGGGGGCTCTGCATTTTAACTTAGTTTTAAATGAAGCTTCTTAAACATTTTAAAGACCTTATTTACTTTACATACAACAATAGTTTAGTTATATATTATAGACTCATAGAAAGAGACCTTCTAAAAATGTTAAAATGTATTACTGGCACGCAAAACCTTAAATTAGAGTGAATAAATGAAGACTAGGCACACCACTTCCGAAAGGTTGCCCACCCCTGCTATATCCACCGGATCACCCTTGACCACGTTTGCTGAACCTCTCAAAGAACTCTAATAGGTTGGTAAGGCATGCCTTCCCTTTACAAAAGCCATGTTGACTCCTCCCCAACATATTGTGCTCATCTATGTGTCTGATAATTCTGTTCAGTAACAGGCAAATTGATTGAAATGATAGTAAAGAAGTTAGGTTTACTGGCCTATAATTCCCAGGATCACCTCTGGAAGCTTTTTAACAAATAGATATTACACTAGCTATCCTCCAGTCATCTGGTACGGAGGCTGATTTAAGCAATAGGTTATACACCACAGTTAGTAGTTCTGCAATATCATATCTGAGTTCCTTCACAACTGTTAATGTGCGTTAGCAAGGTCCACACGGACAGTTAGTCCACGGCAGAATAGATTCACACCCCAGCTTGTCACAAACTAACAGGGCCTGTCTACACTAACAAAGATGGTAAATACAAATCTGTCAGTAAAGCATCTAAGTTACTGTTGGCTCTTTGCAAATAAATACAAACACTAGAACTAGTGAACTCTTTTTATTGATATTTTTAAAACAAAAAATGTCTTTTGTACCAAACTGAAAAATTTAATAGAAATAATTCATTTCAGCTGAAATTTTTTAGTTTTTCAGTGAAAAACCAGAAACCAAACCCAAGATTTTTATAGTAATATTTTTGTTTTTCGGTAAAAGTTTTTGGTAAAAAATTTTGATTTTTGACACTAAATTTTTTTTAAATGAAAAATAGGTTTTGAAATCTGTACATTTCAGTTTTGGGGTTTGACTTTTCACCAAACAACAAAACAAAACAAAATATTATGGAATTTAAAATAAAAAGAATTTTTTAAAAAATCCCACAAAAATAATCAGCATTTTTGACCATCTCTAATAAATAATATTATTTCAGGTACCCAAACACCCACATATGAAAATCTTGGCGAAATGACAAACTGTAGTGAGCTGATCATTTTTAGACTCTTGATCCATTTACAGCCCTTGTCAAATTCAGGGGTGCTGTCTAACAAGGATCTAGTTACATGTTGGTAAGTAGCTGTGAGTAAGAAAGAAAATCCAAGGAAGTGAGTGAAGGAGTCTAAGCTGCTGTAATATATGTGTCACAGGGGCTGTAGGAAGGTATAAGTTATACTAAGCACCAATCTTGCAATAATCTTTGCATAGTTTGGCGCCTGCCTCTGTGTGGCAGCCGATTCACAGAGTTTTAGGCCAGTGGGGACCATTCAGTCATGTAGTCTGACCTCCTGTGTAACATGGGCCATGGAATCTCACCCAGTTACCCTTGTATTGAGCCCATGTATTGACTTGTGTGTGACCCCAGGAAGTCAGTGCCCACGGAGAGCTCATTGCAGGCTCAGCGTCATAGACTCCCTCTGAACCTAGCTGCTTAGTTTAAAATCTGAGAACGTGCTGTGTGTGAAATTAAAGGACAAATAGCACTGGAAAGAGCCAGCCCTAATGCAGTTGTGTCACCCCAGGCTGATGGAAGCTGCAGTGCATTGCCCTGCATAGCTGTACCCTGCCTATGGGGGGCACCAACCAGGCGACCGAGGAGCTGGAGATCTACACAGCCTAGCTGATGGGAGCTGAAGTCTCTATCCTTAGAGAATGATGCTTTCCCAAGGGCTTCGGAGGCTGCTCTGCCACGTGGTAAAGGCAGTTTCAAATTAAAGCTGAGTTTAGTTTCCCCTTGGTCGCAAAGCTGCTTCCTGCTGAGAACGCCAGACATAGTTGCATCTAAGTGGAACTGGGGAGCAGCAAAGGATTTGCCAGTTTCATTTTGGGCGTGAACACACTCCTGCTTCTCCTGACTTTCAGTCATGGTCATTTCCCAACTGGAAATTCTCCTGGCCATCACTTCAATGCTTGTTTATTAGAGGACATTTTACAGGCATAAACTCCCTCCCAAGGGCCTGATTCTGGCTCCCACCATGCAAGTGGGAAGAAGGTGCAGGGCTTGTGCAGAATGCCAGTTGGGTCTAGTGTGCTTGCTTTCTCCCAGAACAGGGCCCTGCTGGCACTAAGTGTCAGGGGTGGGCATGAAGAAGTGGATGAGGTGGTGAGATTGAAGAGGGAAGCATAATTGTACAGCATCTAACAGAACATGGTCCTGGTCCCTGATCAGAGCTTCTTGGCTCTACCACAATAGAAAGAATTGAGAATACTTGTGCACTGGGCATGACCCCCAGTGGAATTCTATCTGAGTCATCCAGAATCCTGGCTGGGGACTCCAACTTTGGTGCAGCCCCTCTACATCTGCTCCAAAGTGCCCATGCTGCTTAAGATAGGACCTAGCCCCACCAGCTTTCCCCTCTTAACAGCACACCAGTTCCAACTCTGGGCTCTCCCACTGCCAAGCTCTGCCTCTTGGCCATTGCACCATCTGCGGGGATGTATGTGAAAGGCAATAGGTTTGCCATGGGAATGAGCAGCTGTGGGGAATGCCAGGGAGGTTTGGAAAGGAATCAGCCATGGAAAGAGAAGATTTGCGAGAATGATTGTGCTTCCCCCATGCACCTACTGGGAGATGAGCGCTGTCTGTTCAGCCCCCACTCTGTGCCTGGTGGGGGAACCAGGCTGGGTGAAATAAGGAATCCTTCCCGCACATTCTTTGAACCGAACCCCAACGTCAGCAGGTATCATGTACAGAAAAGTTCAGTTTGTTTCCCTCCCTGATTGGTTCTCTCTTGTGCAGACAAGGCACTAGCAGTCATGGTGGTATCTAACCGCTGTGCCCATTGGAGCTGACCATGGCCCTTCGTCCTTCTCTGCTGGTGGCTGCAGGCTATGGAAGGGTGGTTAATTGAAGTCACTGGGATTACTCACATGTTTAAAGTTAGGTGTGGGCTTATGTAGCCTGCTGTACTGGGGCATTGGAAGGGGCTCTGGGAGCTGTCTCTAGAGAAGAAAAACATGGGCAAACTCCCAAAGCCAGAAGAGTGAAGAGCATTTGCTTTGGTTCAGGCCATCCCAGCCAGGGCCGGCTCCAGCTTTATTGCTGCCCCAAGCAGAGGGAAAAAAAAAAGCCACAACTGGCGGCAGCTTTACCACTGCCGTTTCATTCTTCGGTGGTAATTCAGCAGTAGGTTCTTCTCTCAGAGAGGGACTGAGGGACCCATGACCAAATTGCCACCAAAGAGCTGGACGTGCCACCCCTTTCTGTTGGCTGCCCCAAGCACCTGCTTGCTGCGCTGGTGCCTGGAGTCGGCCCGAATCCCAGCCTCCTCTCCTGCAACATGGTAGTATATCACAAGCTGTTCAGATGACATTTGGTTATTTACAATAGTCCATATGCTATGGCCCAGGGGACTGTGCGGTTACATAGCTTCCATGGATTCCAGAAAGACTATGCTATGAACTCTCCCGGTTAGCGCTGCAAGGATTTGCCTCTTCCATGTATTCATTCCCAGCTTACCCATGATCAGTTATCACCCGCCTCAAGCTGAGTTTTGTAGGGGCATGATTGAATTGATCCTCGCGTCACGGCCTTCCTGGCCCAGACCACCCACTCATCCAGGGCAGTCTAAAACAACCAGAAAAGCCTCACACTTCTTCATTCTCCCCTTCTTCACCGATATTCTTTTACAATCCCAATCTTATTTAAAGCCTGATAATTAGTGTTAAGAGCCGTTTGAGCTTCTGCAGCTGTCCAAACCCCATGGCTCCTGTGAAAGCATGAAGAATATTGGGTAACCATTCAGTAGGCTATATTTTGTGTCAACTAAGAAAAATCTCTCTGTGATGTAACTGATGTAGCTTTGGTTCCAGTTACTGATCAAATTTGCCTTGGAAATCTCAAATGATCTCGGCCCCAGAAGCATTTTACAACGGCGCCATAGCAGGCGCCTTCCTAAGGAGAAAAGAGGTTTGTTTGCATTGCGTCTTTCCTTTTAAAGAGGATACAGAGAGGACAGAGAAACCTATAGCCCAGCCCTTCCTAAAAATGTGGCACTTAGCATTGACTTTACTGTGGTATTTGTCACATGCCAATACTCAGAATGTGAGATGCAGTCAAGAGTCTGGTAAAAGTGCTGCAAAGACTATGGTCGTTGTCTGGTTTGTAATCCCCCAACATACAACAACATACAATCAAACATAATACACTAAAGGTCCTGTCCACATATCCATTACTTGTTCAGCTGTGTTCTCACAACCCAGTCAGGAGGAGGCATGGTCCAATGGCTAGCACATTGGATGGGGACTCAGGTGACCGTGGAACCAAACTGGATTGAATAACTAGATGTACGGCAAGACTTCTCCTGAGTGCAGTAAATGGGTCTGTGCTTGGTTATAGACCAATTAGTGGGGGAATCTCAACATGGCCAAAGTTCAGATTGGCATTCCAAAGTTTCTAATTTGCACTATGCACTCCTAGGCTGGATTTCAGATGGAGAAGGGACATGGCCTCAATCTGGGCAATTTTCAGCTATTCAGATCTGGAACCCCGGAGTTGTATCATGCGACTTCATGCCTGTAGTCACATGATTGTCACCTGTTGCCATGTCAAGGCATCAATCCTAATTGGTCAGTCAAGAATTAAAACCAGCCAATCCGAGACCATTTGGTGGGAGGACTCCATACTGAATATGAGAAAGAGGCACATGAGAAACAAATGGGATTTGTCATATCCTAAGGTTCTGTGCCTACCCAAGAGGTTCTGTCATTCATCTGATGCGGACAAGAGGACAGTTTTCCCACATACAGCAGAGAGACTGAATGGCTACATTTGGATTGCTATATGTAAAGCAGATTCTGGTGTCCTCCGTAAGTAACACTGTGCATTTATGTATCACGGTAGTGATCCCGTGTGGCGCCCCTCCTGCCCAGAGGAGGAAGACCCCAGCCGGAGGCCAGAGTGGGCCGAGCTATGGAGCTCTGAGCCCGCCCCTCAAAGGGTCAGGCAGCGACCCGGAACTATAAAAGCAGGCCCTCAGAGCTCAGTCAGGCCCCAGCAGTCGGAGTGAGCAGACGTCCCTCAGGGAGCTCGAGACTGGGAACCCCTTGTGACCCAGGGCAGTCGCTCAGCCTGGCCTGAGCTCCCCCGACCCCGCTACCTGGAAGAGCTGCCGGAGCTCCCTTGCGCCCGCTACCCAGAGGAACTGCCAGAGCTACCCTGGGCCGACTATCCGGAGGAGTTGCCGGATCTACCACCCAGCCCCGGCAGCAATGAGCACATGCTCCTGGACCCTGCAGAGGCTGATGTCAGGACCCAGGTAGGCCCTGAGGGGGAGTACGGCAGTAGCCTGGGGGCAGTCAACCCCAGTCTGGCTGCAGCCTTACTGGAGCCTATATCAGTGTGTTGCGGCCAGGATCCCCACTGACTAAGCAGTGGATCCTCAGCCGCTGCTAGGGCCCCGGGCTGGGACGCAGTGGAGTGGGAGGGCCTGCGTCCCCCCTGCCACCCAATTCCTGGGTGGCAGACTCCCCCTCTCCCTGGCCTAGGGAGGCCAAAGCCTATTAGAACTGCTATTGTTGCTCAGCCCTGCCCCGGGCCTGAGCCCCCTTGCCTCGCAGAGCAGGCAATTGCCGTGAGGACCGCTGGACTATTTCCCCAGACCCACTGGGGTGTAGTGAGCCGATGTGGCTCCCCTCCTTCCCCACCTGGGAGAGGGTCGATCCTCGGCCGCACTTGTTCACGATCACCTGTTGCATGAGGAGCTCAAAGCATTGTACAGACATTAAGCCTGTGCTGCCTGCTACCCTGTGCTATGAAATCACAGGAATTGACATGTTATAGAGTACCTGTTAGTAGATGGGTAAATCAAGGCACAGATGGTGCATCTCGTCCAGCCCAGTGGGATTTGTGTCCCCTCCACCAATCTTGGAGCTGCCTTAACTGGTCCCCAGCTACTCAAGGCTTCTGCAGAGGATCTCCCTGGCCACACTCCCTCTTGCTCTTGGCTCGGCAAAGCACAGAATGCCCCCTCCATCCAGGGTCCTGCAGAGAAGACTGTTTGTGCCAGGATATTCTTTGTGGTCACTGCATGGGCAGGGCCTAGAGTTGCCAGTTTTGTTTGGACATATTCCTGGAGGTTTCATCACATGATGTAATTTTTAATTAAAAATGAACCTTTAATTCCTGAAGACTCCAGAGCAACCTTAGCATGGCTGCCACAAAGTGTCTGCAGGGCAGCCATGAATTGAGCCCAGAGAAGTTAAGTGACTTGCCGAAGGTCACCCACTGAGTCAGTGGTAGAGCTGAGAAGAAAACCTTGGCATCCTAACCTTCTGTCCTTCCCTTTAGCCACTAGTCTCCCTTTCTCCCCATGCATTTCAGAAGAGAAGCAAACTGCTCTTGGTTAGATTTCACAATAGCCTTCAATTAGAAAAACCTGTTTTCTGAGAGCATAAAGAGAGCGTTGAGTCTGAAAGCTGGTTTGAAATGTCAGTTTCCAGGAGTTAGAGAGTTTGGTACTGAATCAGCCGTCTTTCGGGAAGCCTCCCTCCTGTTCTGACCCTGGAAGTTCTCACTTCAGTGCCACGGTGGTTCCAGCGGGGTGCAGGCGTGTGTGTGTTTGTGGTGGGGAGCAGCAAACTGACAGCACACCGGCAGGATTCAGCTTTTGAAAAATTATTTTCCTTTAATGAAAAGCCTCTTAGGAAGTGATGTCTCTTGCGGCCAATGTAAATACTTCCCTAACAGCCAGCCATGAAAAAAAACCTTTCCAGGACAAACATGGTGCTGAAACATGTGTCAAGAGCATGGCTTGCAGTGGAAGCACGAAAGGCGTGGAAGTTAGCCACGATCAAAAGGTTACTGATGGAACTGCAAAAGCGTAGAGAAACTTCTTACCCGCAGCCTAATTGACTACCTCTGTCATGTATTGCAATAGGGCCTGGCGGTCTAGCTGAATTCAGCAACCCATTACGCAAGGGTCTGTACAAACTCATAGTTAGAAACAGACCCTGCCCTGAAGCACTTGTGATCTAAATAGACAATACAGACAAAAACAGGCCCTGGGCTCACACAGCAAGTCAGTGGCAGAATCCAGGGGTGGAATCTTGGCCCCACTGAAGTCAATGAGAGTTTTGCCATGAGTCAAGGAGAGTTTTTCCTCCATGTCAGCTGACCCCAGGTCCAGTCACAAGATCACACAGCCTCGCTAGCAGATTTCCAGCATGCAGAGACATGGAAGAGATTCTCCCTGGGGAAAATGCAATTGTCTGTAGAGGCGTGGAAAGCTCAGAGCATTGGGAAGGCGGTACAAGTCTTATTGCCAGTTCCTGTGTGTTCCCAGTTGCTGCTCATCACTAGAGCTGCTCAAAGAACTGTGAAATTATCTGGTGAAAAAAGAGCCTCTCTTTTTGCAAACATTTTCATGAAAACTCATCATATTGTCCAAATGGCTACAGAGCTGGGTGAGAAATTTCCAATCCATATTTTTCAATGGAAAATTGGATATTTTTTGCAAACAGCTGTGAACAAGGTCCCATTTTTGACCAGATCTGCTGGTTCAGTTGCAGAAAGCAGGAGGGAGCTTGCAGCAACACACGTATCTTCAGTGCCATCCTGGGTGGGACTTCTCTGTATAGCCACAAACTCTTCTGGAGCCCTCCTCATTAACTGGTCATGGTTTCCCTGACCCCAGAGCTCAGCTGAATAGCCTGTGACCAGCTCTTAAGCTCATTGATTCGTCAGCATGCCAATGCTACCACACCAGGACCAAGACCAGGAAGTGAGGGCTGTTTTAAAAGCTGAATGCAGAGATTCTCCTTTTCATGTGAAAGTCCCTCAGGCTGTAAAGTTCTCTGTGTAACCCAAGTGGCTCTTTGTCCCCCTCTAGTGGCTACACTCACTAGAGTATGTGCTTCTGAGTCTGCTACTGCCCCTGAGATGAAGGGGTTGGTCCTTGAACTCAGGCAGGAGAGAGCTATGCTTTTACATCTAGTACAGGTTCAGTTATCACAGATTATCACTACAGCGATGCCATTATACTTGCATGTAAGGTACTACTGAATTATTAGTTTGAAACATAGCAATTAACCTAGGGAAGTGGTGGATTCCCATCACCTGGAGTCTTTACATCAAGATAGGATGTCTCTTTCTAAAAAATAAACTCTAGCTCAGCTTCAAGATGTGGGCAGGGTGCAGGAATAAGTGGGTGAAATTCTGTGGTGTGTGTTATATAGGAGGTCAGACTCCATAATCATCTTTCTGGCTTTAAAAACTGATTAATTTAATAAAACGTGGGAACTGAACTGATAAACACAGTGAAAGCTGAGCAAAAAAAAAAGTCGTCACACCCATGAACTGAAAAATACACCCATGAACTGAAAAATACAGCCAATGAGAACTAGAGTCTCTCCTGGTTATAGCGTTGCTCCCACTCAAACAACAACTGCTTCAATGATTCTTCAAGCCCATCAACCCCCTGAGGTGTCTCGAGGAAGGACTCAAAGCAGCTCTGTTTTGGAGCCAGCTGCTCTGGCTTCAGCTTGGAGAGTGGGAGGAACGGAGACAGAAATCAGAACATAATCCATGTATAAAACTGAAACTCAACAGTGAATTATGGGGCAATAATTGTATCTGGAGGTTCTGATGACTTCAACTTTGCACTCAGGGTTTATGTTGTCATGAGAACGTCTCTGTGGAATTATGGCCCCATAATTCACAATTGCCTGTTCGTTATTCAGCATAAACTGCACTTCTGTAATCTTCTCAACATTCTGTATTATGATTGGCTGGTCACTTCATTTTCCTCTGCAAGGAATAGCTTTATAATTCCTTAAGGAAAATGTGACTCGAGTAGGTTCAATTAAGTCTGTTAATACTCATGTCTGTGCAGGGAAGACTACGTTCTGCAGTGCTATACTGTGCAGCCCACAGTAGATGCTCTACCATTGTAGGCTCCATTCTGAAGTTAGAAAGAAATCCATTTGTAAGTCTAATTATACTCAGCATGGTTAGAAATAGCAATAGATCTCATCTATGACAGGCAACCTGGTCCAAAGGATAGTAAACCAGACTCAATAAATCCAGGTTCTGTGCTTGGCTCAGCCAATGGCCTGTGGGATGACCTTGGGCAAGCCTTCACCTTTGGGTGCCTCGGTTTCCCCACCCATAAAATGACGAAGGTGATATTTACCGCTTTGGTAAAGTGTTTTTCAGTCTGTGAATGAAAAGTGTTTCATAAGAGCTAATTGTTATTCCTAATGGCTAAATCACAAATGACTCGCATTGCAGTTTTTGGAAAAGTGCTAGGGACCAGGCTGTTAACTGTTGTTATTTAACATTTGTACTACAGTAGTGCTGCGCAGTCAAGCAGGACTGGGCCCCATTGTGCTAGGATATGCACCTCTCCCTCACACTGGTGAATAATGACTTCAGTGGGACCACTCCTGGAAATGACTGCACACTGGAGGAATGAGAGGTTGGCACTCTGGACCCAAATTGTCGAGAGCTCATTCATAAGATGTTTGAGCAGATGCTGTATGTGGTTTACTCCATGGACTGTTCCTAAAATGAACAGCACCAGGGAGAGCTTCTCTCATAGACTTACAGACTCTAATGTCAGAAGGAAGCATCATGATCATCTTCTCTGACCTGCACTTTGCAGGCCACAGAACCTCACCCCTTTGCTCCTGTAATAGACCACTAACCTCTGGCTGATTTACTGAAGGCCTCAAACCATGGTTTAAAGACTGATTTACCATGAATCCACCATTCATACTAGTTTAAACCTGCAAGTGACCCATACTCCATGCTGCAGAGAAAGGCGAAAACCCCCCAGGGTCTCTGCCAATCTGACCTGTGGGAAAATTCCTTCCCAATCCCAAGTGTGGTGATCAGTTAGACCCTGAGCATGTGGGCCAAACTTGCCAGCCAGACACCTGGGAAAGAATTCTCTGTAGTAACTCAGAGCCCTCCTCATCCAGTGTCCTGTCTCCAGCAGTTGAGGATTTTTGCTGCTGACAGTCACCAATGGGCCACATGCCTTTGTAGGCTGCCTCATCATAGCATCCACTCCATAAACTTATCAAGCTCAGTCTTGTAGCCAGTCTTTTTGCCCCCACTTCTCCCCTTGGAAGGCTGTTCCAGAGATTCACTTCTGTGTAGGGTGACCAGATGTCCCGATTTTATAGGGACAGTCCCAATATTTGGGGCTTTATCTTATATAGGTGCCTATTACTCCCCACCCGCTGTCTTGATTTTTCACATTTGCTGTCTAGCCACCCTACTCCTCTGATGGTTAGAAACCTTCACCTAATTTTGAGCCTAAACTTGTTGATGGCCAGTTTATAGCCAGGTGTTCTTGTATCCACACTGGCACTTAAATAACCCCTCTCCCTCCCTGGTATTTATCCCTTTGATGTATTTATAGAGAGTGTAGTGGGGTGGTCACCCCACTCCTGCCCCGAGGGGTCAAAACCAGCCCTGGGAAGGGCTGTGGCAGGGGAAAAGCTGGGCTGAATGGGGGAAGCAGCCTCAGCTGGGAGCCACGCCCCAATCAGGGTCCAGCTGGCCCTATAAAGGCCAGTGAAGCCAGGAGCTGACACAGTCTATCTCTGGCTGTAGAGGGAGATGGGCCTGGCTGCTGGGGAGCTAGATAAGGTACCTGAGTGGTGCAGGGCTGGGGGAAGGCCCGGAGAGCTCTGGCCTGGAAGCCCCCAGGCTGCAGCCTAGTATAAAACAAAATAGGTACTGGGGTAGTACAGGACAGCCTAAGGCTAGGCTGAGGCAGCAGGTCCAAACCCCTCTTTGCCTGTGATGAGTGGCTGACACTGCAGTCTGCCCCAGGGCATGGGGGCTAGTTGGTGACTGGCAGTAGCCTATGACTGAGGTGAGGTGGGGATAGGAGGTGGGGGTTCCCTGGGGAAAGGAGCCCCAGTGAGACTGTGGGGTACTGCATAGGGCAGCACCCCAGTCTGAAAGGGGCACTGGGGTCCAAGAGGGACTCAGGACCCAGCGGGAAGTGGGACACTGACCTGCAGAGGGCACTCCTGGGTTGAAGAGCTAATTCCCAGAAAGACCGACAGGAGGTGCCACAGGGGTGAGTTTCTGCCTTGTTACAGAGAGCAATCATATCTCCTCTTGGCCTATGTTTGGTTAGGCTAAAGAAGCCAAGCTCCTTGAGTGTCCTCTCATAAGACAGATTTTCCATTGCTTGGATTGCCTTAGTAACCCTTCTCTGCACCTGTTCCAGTTTGAATTCACCTTTCTTAAAATGGGAGACCAGAACTGCACACAATAATCCAGATGACATCTCAGCAGTGCCCTGCATAATGGTATTAACACTTCTCTGTCTCTACTGGAAATACCTCACCTGATGCATCCTAAGACTGCATTAGCTTTTTTCACAGCTGCATCCCATTGATGGCTCATAGTCATCCTATGATCCACCAATACATTCAGGTCTTTCTCCTCCTCTGTCATTTCCAACTGATAAATCCCCAGCTTATGGCAAGAATTCTTGTTATTGGTTCGTAAGTGCATGACCTAGCACTTTGCACTATTAAGTTTCATCCCATTTCTATTACTCCAGTTTACAAGGTCATCCAGATCTTCTTGTATGATATTCCAGTCCTCCTCTGTATTGGCAATACCTCCCAACTTTGTGTCATCTACAAATTTTATTAGCTTACACATCACTTTTTGTGCCAAGGTCAGTAATAAAAATAATAATGTTTGGCCCCAAGACCAGTCGCCGAGGAACTCCAGTAGTAACCTTCCCTCCAGCCTGATAGTTCACCTTTCAGTACGGCCCATTGTAGTAACCCCTTTAACCAGTTCCTTATCCACCTTTTAATTCTCACATTAATCCCCATTGTCAGCAATTTAACTAATCATTCCATCAACACCAGTTCACTTCTGGTGCAGTATGAACAGTATGCAGCCAGTGTGCCTTTTAAACAGACATGTGTGCCTCATATCTATTGTTTATATCTATTGTATCAATGAGTCAGAAACATATGGTCGAGTTCAGGATCCTGACAAAAAGAAAGGAGAGCAGCAGAATACAGACCCTGGACTTCAGAAAAGCAAACTTTGACTCCCTCAGGGAACTGATGGGCAGGATCCCCTGGGAGGCTAATATGAGGGGGAAAGGAGTCCAGGAGAACTGGCTGTATTTTAAAAAACCTTTATTGAGGGTGCAGGAAAAAACAATCCCGATGTGCAGAAAGAATAGTAAATATGGCAAGCAACCAGTTTGACTTAAGAGAGAAATCTTTGGTGAGCTTAAACACGAAAAGGAAGCTTACAAGAAGTGGAAACTTGGACAGATGACTGGGGAGGAGTATAAAACTATTGCTCTAGCATGCAGGGCTGTAATCAGGAAGGCCAAAGCACAACTGGAGTTGCAGCTAGCAAGGGATGTGACGAGTAACAAGAAGGATATCTACAGGTATGTTAGCAACAAGAAGAAGTTCAGGGAAAGTGTGGAATCCTTACTGAATGGGGGAGGCAATCCAGTGAGAAATGATGTGGAAAAAGCTGAAGTACTCAATGCTTTTTTTGCCTTGGTCTTCACAGACAAGGTCAGCTCCCAGACTGCTGCACTGGGCAGCACAACACTGGGAGGAGGTAAGCAGCCCTCAGTGGTGAAAGGACAGGTTAAGGACTATTTAGAAAAGCTGGACATGCACAAGTCCATGCATCCAGATCTAATGCATCTGAGGGAGTTGGCTGATGTGATTGCAGAGCCATTGGCCATTGTCTTTAAAAACTCATGGTGATCGGGGGAGGTCCAGGATGTTTGGAAAAAGGCAAATATAGTGCCCGTCTTCAAAAATGAGAAGAAGTAGAATCCAGGGAACTACAGATCAGTCATCCTCACCTCAGTCCCTAGAAAAATCATGGAGCAGGTCCTCAAGGAATCCATTTTGAAGCACGTGGAGGAGAGGAAGGTGATCAGGAACAATCAGCATGGATTCACCAAGGGCAAGTCATGCCTGACCAACCTGATTGCCTTCTATGATGAGAAAAATGGCTCTGTGGATATGGGGAAAGCAGTGGATGTGATATATCTTGACTTAAGAAAAGCTTTTGATACAGTCTCCCACCATATTCTTGCCAGCAAGTTAAAAAAGTATGGATTGGATGAATGGATAGAAAGCTGGCTAGATCATCGGGCTCAACAGGAAGTGATCAACAGCTCAATGTCTAGTTGGCAGCCAGTATTAAGAGAAGTGTCCCAGGGGTCTGTCCTGGGGCCCTCTTTGTTCAATATCTTCATTAATCTGGATGATGGGATGGATTGCACCCTCACCAAGTTTGCAGATGACACTCAGCTGGGGGGAGAGGTAGATACACTGGCGGGTAGGTATAGGGTCCAGACTGACCTAGAGAAATTGGAGGATTGGGCAAAAAGAAATCTGATGAGGTTCAACAAGGACAAGTACAGAGTCCTGCATTTAGGACGGAAGAATCCCATGCACTGCTACAGGCTGGGGACCGACTGGCTAAGTGGCAGTTCTGCAGAAAAGGACATGGGGATTACAATGGATGAGAAGCTGGATATGAGTCAACAGTGTGCCCTTGTTGCCAAGAAGGCTAATGGCATATCGGGCTGCATTAGTAGGAGCATTGCCAGCAGATCGAGGGAAGTGATTATTCCCCCGCATTCAGCACTGGTGAGGTCACATCTGGAGTATTGAGTCCAGTTTTGGGGCCCCCACTACAGAAGGGATGTGGACAAATTGGAGAGAGTCCAGCGGAGGGCAACAAAAATGATCAGAGTGCTGGGGCACATGACTTATAAGGAGAGGCTGAGGAAACTGGGCTTATTTAGTCTGCAGAAGAGAAGAGTGAGGGGGAATTTGATAGCAGCCTTCAACTATCTGAAGGGGGGTTCCAAAGAGGGTGGAGCTAGGCTGTTTTCAGTAGTGGCAGATGAGAGAACAAGGAGCCGTGGTCTGAAGTTGAAGTGGGGGAGGTCTCGGTTGGATATTAGGAAAAACTATTTCACTAGAAGGGTGGTGAAGCACTGGAATGGGTTACCTAGGAAGGTGGTGGAATAAGAAGAACATAAGAATGGCCGTACTGGGTGAAAGCAAAGGTCCATCCAGCCAGTATCCTGTCTACAGACAGTGACCAATGCCAGATGCCCCAGAGGGAGTGAACCTAACAGGTAATGATAAAGTGATCACTTGTTCTGTTCATTCCCTTTGAGGCATATGGCATTGGCCACTGTCAAGACACTGGGCTAGATGGACCATTGCTCTGACCCAGTATGACTGTTATGTTCTTTTCACAATGCAATGTTCAGGGAAGAGGGTGGGTAGAGGGATCGGCCTGGTATACACATGCTTGATGCTGTAAGAGTTAAATGGGCTGGCAATTTAGCAGAGGGTCCCATAAATGGATTCTGCTGTCTCTGTTAAATATTTTGGCATGAATTAGAAGGAGTTGCTTAAAAATAATATAAGGTCTAATTCATTTTAAAAAAATCCTGTGTGGCAAGTATGAAACTTTTCCATTTAACTTCAACACCTCTGTGTGGAGCAGGGGCTGGGCATGGAACAGTTTGCAAATGCAGACATGGGGACATACTAGTTTTTGGCTAAGTAAGTGATATAAAAATCATGCTATATGTGAGACATAGAGGGGAAAAAAGAACATGGCACTTTATTGCAGAGCTTCTAAAACAAGCTGAACAAAGACATCATCTTGGATTTCCCTGGTGCAGATGACTCTCAACCTGCTCCATGTTATGGTAGAGAAGAATAATACCAAGCTCCTGTACAACATGTTTCATCTCTAGATCTCAAAACACTTTACAAAGAAGGCTAGTATGATGGGGAAACTGAGGCACAGATCAGGGCTATGACTTACACAAGATCACAGACTATACCTGTGGTAGAACCAGGACTAGATGCCAGGGCTCCTGAGCCCAGTCCAATGCACTCTCCACTAGGCCATACTGACAGAAAAGTTTTTGGGTCCTTCCCTCCCTAGCGATAAATAAATGGAAAATGTTCATGACCCCTCTGGGGGTTGTGGCTCACAAGCTGGGAACCCATTCCCCAGCACAACTCAACCCAGCTCTAATAGTCTGCTCTTCCTTGCAGCACAGACCTCCTGGTGAGAGATCAAGCTCTACTACGGCACGTTATCAAGGCAGAAATTTCCCCCACAGAGTAGCACCATGCTTAGCTATTGCCACTCAGTGGCTCCTGATCTTGTTGAAAAGGAAGCTGTTATTGCCTCCCTGTTCTCTTTTCCTGGATCCATTGCTCCAGGTCAGATGGCAGCTTAGACATGTCCCTGCTGGAGCTGCTACGGGAATCTGCTTTTCTCAGAGGATCCAGCCATTAAGACAGTATGGAGGAGACACTGTGGACAAACAAGCAGAAATGTTGGCGTCTTCCAACAAATGTGATTTCCCAACTCATGCTTGTTGTTTGTAGCACCTAGAGGCCCCAGCTCAGCTCAGGTTCCCCCTGGGTAGGTGGCAGTGCTGCTGAAAAGGATCTGGGGGTTATAGTGGATCATAAATCAGGGCCACCCAGAGGACTCAGGGAGCCTGGGGCAAAACAAGGGAGCGGACATAAAAAATGGCGCCACCCACTGTGGCACTCGTACTCACCGGGCAGCGATCCGAGTCTTCGGCAGCGGTGGCAGCGGCTCCTTCACTCTCTCTGCATCTTCAGCAGCACTGAAGGACCTGCTGCCGAAGTGCTGCCAAAGACCCGGAGTGATTGAAGGGCCTACTGCTGAAGTGCTGCCGAAGACCAGGGCTGCCACCGAGTGAGTGAAAATTAAAAAGGCACCTCTAGCCAGGGAAGGGATTCTTGGCTAGGGCTTGAGGGGCCCGGGACCTGGAGCAAATTGCCCCACCTGCCCCCATCCCCCAGGCGGCCCTGTCACAAATTGAATAGAGTCAACAATGTGATGCAGTTATGAAAAAGGCTAATCTGGGGCATGTTAACAGGAATGTCATACGTAAGAGGTAATTGTCCTGCTCTACTCTGCACTGGTGAGATCCAGGGCCGGTGTAACCACTAGGCAAACTAGGCGGCCGCCTAGGGTGCCAAGATTTGGGGGGCGCCAAAAAGCAGTGTCTGGCGTCACGGGAGTCAGCTGAGCGGGGCGGGGCGGGGCAGGGAGCGAGACCTCTATAACAAACTCGCCCCTGCAGCGAGGGGTGCCACGCAGGATGGTCAGTGGGAGCCTGCAGCAGAGCAAGGGGGAGACAGCTGCTGGGTGCAGCAACCAGCGCAGCCGAGGGACGGAGCCGTTGGGGGAGGCAGGACAGTCCTGGGCTCAGGTGAGCTTCATCCTCCAACGCACTGCGCCTGGGACCAACTGCAGCCACCTTCTGGTGCGAGGGAAAGTGAAACTAAACCCCGCAGCACAATGGAGGGGAAAGGGCTGGCGCAGGTGCCACCTACAAACACCGATGCCCCCTGTGACACTGTGCCAATGTGGGGAGCTGGTCTTGATCCCCAGGTAGATCCTCACCTGCTCCCTGGGAGAGCCCGGCTCTGCCCTCCTTGCCACTGGTCCCCCCCCGGAGGGTGAAGTACTCAGAGCCTGGGAATGTTTAGAAACCCTGTGAGCTGGGGGCATTCTCAGCCTTCTCCTTGCTCATAGGTTCTCCCAGGCCAGAAGGGACCATTGTGATCATCTCCTCTGACCCCCTTGTATTAATTCTAACGAACAACGCCACGTTATGCAGTATTCATTTTTGAACGTTTATAATAAGCAATGCTCTGGCGGGGAGGGGAAGGCAGGGCGCAAGGTAGAAGTTTTGCCTAGGGCGCAAAATATCCTTGCACCTGCCCTGGTGAGACCTCAGCAGGAGTACTGTGTCCAGTTCTGGCCAAAGGGTTGCCTACCCTCCAGGATTGTCCTGGAGTCTCCAGGAATTAAAGATGAATCTTCAATTAAAGACTATGTCATGTGGTGAAAGCTCCAGAAATACGTCCAACCAAAATTAGCAACCCTGTCTGAATATCGCACTTTAAGAAAGATGTGGACAAATTGGAGAGTCCAGAGGAGACCAACAAATGATAAACTCTGACCTATGAGGAAAGGTTTAAAAAACTGGGCATGTCTAGCCTTAAGAAAAGAAGACTGAGAGGGGACCTGAGAACAGTCTTCCAATTTGTTAAGGGCTGTTCGAAAGAGGATGGTGATCAATTGCTCTCCATGTCCGCTGAAGGTGGGACAAAAAGTAATGGGCTTAATCTGCAGCAAACAGCTTTAGGTTAGGTATTAGGAAAAAGCTTTCTAACTCTAAGGATAGTTGAGCTCTGAAACAGGGTTCCAAAGGAGGCTGTAGTAGTCCCATCACTGGAGGTTGTTAAGAATAGTTTGGACGAACGCATGTCAGGGATGATCTAGGTTTACTTGGTCCTGCCTCAGTGTGGTGGGCAGCGCCAGATGACCTCTCGAGGTCCCATCCAGCCCTACATTTCTATGATTCTGTGATTGTGGATTTTCAAATGGATCCAGGATTTTCAAAAGAGCCTGAATTTCACACACTATAAGGCCAGAAATAACCATTACGTCATCTAACCTGACCTCCTGCATAACGCAGGCCAGAGAAATTCATTCAATTACTCCTGTACTGAGCCCAATTTCAATGGGATTTAGGTGCCTAACTCCTTAGGCTCCTTTGTGGACAGCCACAAAATTGAGTGCTGCCCCAGAGACCTAAACTTCCCCAGACTTTGGGCAGATGGTGTAATAAGAAGATCTGATGTGATCCCATCTGTGGTGCGGTATCAGAGCATACATGAGGCCCACTTGCATTTTCCAGAACCCTCTCTATTTACTTCCTTTACAACAAATAAAAGCAAGACTGCCTTCAGTCCTGAGCACTGGCTTGCTCCAGCCATAACAATTTGAGACGTGACGGATACAAGTATTTGTGAAAACTAAAAGCCGGTGGGAAAATGTGTCTTGTCTACTGCCCATCATGTTTTGTTTAAAATCTGAATTTTTGGATGAAAACACATCTGGCTATGGTTGTGCAATGACAAGCCATCAATATTTATTTAGAAGTGGCATCAAAAAGACAAGGAGAACCAAATGTCACAGTGGATTTGTCACAGATAGCAAGGAACTCAAGGGAAGATTATTATTATTGTGTCCCTCCCCTCCCTGAAATGAATATCTTAGAGGGCAAAAAATGAAACATTTTTGTGAGCTAAAGAATCCCACTGCCGCCACTTAAAGAAACAAAGGCTAACAAACAACAACTGGGTGGCATCCAGGTTTCAGGAGACTCTCTCTTGTAGAACATATTTCGCTGGATTTTTTCCATATGCATGGGCCTGTTACCGGAGTAGAAGGAGCAAGATCTTTCAGCTGATTAAAATTATTTGATGGGCAGGTGTGGTGGCCGGTTGATACATCACGAAGCTGGGCATCAGGATTTCTTTGTTATTATTCAATATATATATTGAACTAGTACCAAACAACTTGAAACTGGATGAGAGCCCATTGTGCTAGGTGCTGTAGAAATGCATCATCAGTTATAGTCCCTGCCCCAATGGGCTTATGCAATCTAAAGGACAGGGCATAGAAGATGGATAAGGAAGAAACAAGAGGGTTGGGGAAAGGAAGGAAATAAAAGTAATAGAATGTGGAAAATTCTTAGCCAGTTGGGAGCCGTAATTGCAACTAGCCACTTGCCTAGCTGCTATCAGCAAGCAGTTTCCTGTGTGTACCCGGGCAGAGGTGAGTTTGGAGAAGTGACTGTAAGGAGAAGGAGCTGTAGACTTTGACTGGAAGTATATTCCTGGATCTACCACTGTCTTACTTCATAGTCACCTCTGGTCTGCAGTTTCCCCATCTGTAAAGCAGGGGTCATAATTCCATTAGAAGAGGACCTTAGCTAAGTCACAGGATTGTTGTGAGGCTTAGCTAGGTAATGCTCATCAGGTTGTTTGAGATCTTGGGAGGAAAGGTGCAATATATTCCTGTTACGAAAGAAGTTAGTTGCTAGGCCTGCAGCTAGAACAAGATCATTTTCAATGCAAATAGATTTTTCCGAATCCAGTACTGAAACTGCCTTTTAATTTTCCTGATTGTGGTGATTCTTATACCTCTGGGAAACACCTTACTCCACAGGAGGAAGGGCAGCGGAATTCCCCTGCTAATGAGAGGCAGTGTGGTCCAATGGATACGACTCAGGTTTGAGATGCCAGAGCCATGGGTTCTCTTTTCAACTCTGCCACTGACCTGCTGTGAGACCTGGGGTAAGTCTCATTACCTTCTGTGGCCTCAGTTTCCCGTCATTCATTTTATTGAGCGGGAGCAGGGACTGTCTCTAATGATGGATGCATCTACACTCGAGTTGGAGGTATGATTCCCAGCTCTGGTTGACATCCCCACCCTAGCTCTGATTGTGCTAGTGCCTAAACAACAGAGGTGTGGCCACGGCAGCATGAGTGGTGGCTCGAGTTAGCCACCTGGGCACAGTCCTGTGCGAGACCCTAGGTGAGTACTCAGGCAGCTAGCCTATGCCGTTGCCTAGGCCACTGCAGCCATACCACCATATTCAGAGCACTACCTCCATCAAAGCTAGTGCATCTGTCTACAGAGCTGGCAATGACACTTCCAGCTGCAGTGTAGATGTATCTTGTGCGTTTGTGTAGCACCTCGCACAATGGGAGTTCCTATCTTAGTCTCTGTCGTGACCCTTGTAACTATTTCAGCCTTCACGTCATCTTACCCTGTAGATTTTCAGTATGTCAGCTCAGACACTAGCTGCACAATCCTTTGCCTAGAGGATATTCACAATACATAACTGGCTGCTGGCTGGCCTTGGGTCAGCGACATATTTCAATATAACAAATGCATTCATGTTTGCAGGGCTGGCTTTAGGAAGTGCGGGGCCCAATTTGAAGAGTTTCGACGGGGCCCCGGCAGGGATGACTTAAAAAAAAAAAACACATGTAAAAAAACACGTGGGGCTTGTACTCACCGGGCGGTGGTCCGAGTCTTCGGTGGCACTTTGGTGGCGGGTCCTTCACTTGCTCCAGGTCTTCGGCAGCACTGAAGGACCCGCCGCCGAAGTGCTGCTGAAAACCCGGAGTGCCGCCAGGTGAGTACGAATTAAAAAGGCACCTCTAGCCAGGGAAGGGATTCTCACTGGGCGTGGGGCCCTCTTAGGCGCGGGGCCCGATTAGGGGGAATTGGTGGAATAGGCCTAAAGCCGGTCCTGCATGTTTGCTCCTGGGGGATTAATGCCTCCTCCTTGTTACTTTCTCCTCCCCGTTAGAGAGATACTCTTCCCTTGTACCTGAGTTTCCCAGCATGCCCCATATTTTAGGAAGAAACAAGATCAACCTTGATTAATCATTGTTTATTACAGTGAGGCACTAAAGAAGCTCAGTCCATTTAGCTTAACAAAGAGAAGGTTAAGAGGTGACTCGACCATGGTTCATAGGTATGAAAAAGATTTCTGATAGCAGGGAATGGGAAAACCATCTCCTACCCAGCTTTGATAAGAAGCTATAATGGCTGGAAGCTGAATTCAGGCTGGAAATAAGGCAAGCGTTTTTAAAAGAGAGCGTAATTAACCATTGGAACAACTTCTGTAGGAACACAATAGATTCTCCATCAAGTCTTTAAATCAAAACAGGATGCCATTCTAACAGATCTGGTCTAGTTCAAGCAGAAGTTCCGGGCTTGGTTCAGCAATCACTGGTGAAACTCTATGGCCCGTATTAGGCAGGAGGTGAGACAAGATGATGACAATGGTCCTTTCTGCTCATGAATACTCTGAGTTTATAAACCTACCGTGTACTTGGTGCTGTACAATATGCTAATTACAAGCAGCTCCTGCCTTGAAGAGATGGGATTAGACAAGACAGGTGCAGAATAGACAAGAAGTGCCAGGAAGCCCGCAAGAGGGAACAGCTTGGGGGATTGACTCTTCTGGGTATCATGAGAAAAACTGAGATTTGGGAGAGGAGAGAGTTGTGTCTTGGTGGACGGGAAATGGGATGGGAAGGCACTCTGACTTCACTGGATTTGCATAAGAGACTCGTTTTAATGCTTTATCCAAAAATTCCACAAGAACTGCAGGGAGAACGGAGCCAGCTAACTAGTCCATCTCAGTGTAGAATGTGATTCAAGATACTTCTTACACTACATGCCCAAATCACTGATTATGGGGGAAACATGCCATGAAACCCTCTTCTAGTGTTCCCAGAATGAAATTGCATTTATAGAGACCTGAAGCATCTCACTGCACCACAGTGTGCACATAGCAATTCTAGCTATAGGGACAGATACTGCAGAGAGCTCAGTTCCCATTGAAGCACCAAAATACCTAGCCTGATTTTCAGAAGGGCTTAACACAGTGAGTGCTATGACTCCAACCCCCTCCTACTCTTCACAGCCCAGTGTGGCCAGCTGGGTTCGGAAGCCACGCATGCAAGGGTGTATTGATGGCCCTTTAAGTACATCAACTTTGGGAACTCTCATTGGGATTGGACTACATCTCCCATGGTGCACCAAGATCTCTCCTCAGTCTGGGGGGAGGCAGTTGCATCATGAGAGTCCCTGATTGTGGTACATCATGGGAAATGTAGTCTGGCTCAGCAGATTTGCCTATCAAGGAAAATGGGGTTATGAGGTAACTGAACTACAACTCCCATAGCAGCAAAGAGTCCTGTGGCACCTTATAGACTAACAGACATATTGGAGCATGAGCTTTCTGTGGGTGAATACCCACTTCGAAATTTCCAGGGGCAGGTCTATATATGCAAGCAAGAAGCAGGCTAGAGATAACAAGGTTAGTTCAGTCAGGGAGGATGAGGCCCTCTTCTAGCAGTTGAGGTGTGAAAACCAAGGGAGGAGAAACTGCTTTTGTAGTTGGCTAGCCATTCACAGTCTTTGTTTAATCCTGAGCTGATGGTGTCAAATCTGCAGAGGAACTGAAGCTCAGCAGTTTCTCTTTGAAGTCTGGTCCTGAAGTTTTTTTGCTGCAGGATGGCTACCTTTAGATCTGCTATTGTGTGTCCAGGGAGATTGAAGTGTTCTCCTACAGGTTTTTGTATATTGCCATTCCTAATATACGATTTGTGTCCATTTATCCTTTTCCGTAGGGACTGTCCAGTTTGGCCGATGTACATAGCAGGGGGGCATTGCTGGCATATGATGGCATATATTACATTGGTGGACGTGCAGGTGAATGAACCGGTGATGGTGTGGCTGATCTGGTTAGGTCCTGTGATGGTGTCACTGGTATAGATATGTGGGCAGAGTTGGCGTCGAGGTTTGTTGCATGGATTGGTTCCTGAGTTAGAGTTACTATGGTGCAGTATGCAGCTACTGGTGAGAATATGTCATGAGGCACTGCAGCAGTATATCCAAATCAAAATATTTTGGTTTGGGAGTGTTTTGATTTTTGCAGACGCTTTTCATAAAGAAAAAAACCTTTTAATCCAAACCCCACTTTTCTAGAAAATTTTGGACTATCCTGAAAGAGATTTCCCCTCCAAATGAAGGAGTTAAATATAGACGAGTCAAAGATTAAAAGCATTAGTTACTTTACTCTAGCAGGCGGGAAAGTAAGTGTATTACACCTGGCAAATCCTGAGAGCAGTGCTACCTGACAAAACCCCTCTTGGGTTGTTTCCTCTTCATCAGTAACTCCGATTGGGCAATCAAAACAAAGAAACTCGCATGATGTGAAACTGGAACCAGAATGATAAGGGATGGATTTATCCGCCATGATTTAAACAAGTGAGTTTGGCTCCCCAACCTGCAGCTGACACTGCAGATTTAACGTGACATATGCATTTTTACGTAGGAAATGGAAACCATCGTAAGCACCATACAAAGACACTGCTCAAATAAAGCAGATTTCCTAAGGGATTAGAGATGGCCGTTCCCTTGAGTGGAGCAGACAGTGTGAGCTTCCCAATGCTAATACAGCCATCCCAGCAATGGATTCTAACAAACCCTGCCATTCCTGTCACTAAGCTGTCAGCTGTTTCAACGCCCTAGGGCCCCATGCACAAAGCTTGTTGTCTATCGTGGCACCCCTGGGTTATAGCTTAGCATATGTAAAGCAAGCGCTGAAGATGCCTCAACCTGACACACGGGAATTGAAAGATTCAGAATCCAGAATCAGTGATGCTAACACAGGCTCTGCAAAAATGTGAAAGTCAAATTGACCGGGGTGAAAACAGACACAATCAGGATGGGAGGTGACATTCAGGATAGAGTCTGAGCCATTCCTGCTGCATCTGGCCAACAGAGCATCACATCTGTATCCAATAACCCAAATTGCCCTGTTTGTAACTTAAATAAATCTGCATTACTATGTAAATGGATTACCATTAAAACATGACTTGGCCATAAATCTCCCATAGAAGAGACTGTTCCATGGTGATTGCCATTCATTCTTAATAATTCCCTCTAATTGCTCTCAGGGATAGTAATTAACATCTTCTGTTTTGTTTTTGCCTAGTGATTATCAAGTGACTAGCAGCCTTAGAGGGGAGCCGTTCTGGGTAAGAGGAACATGGTGTTGGTACCATTAGTTACTCAGCAGCCAGAGACAGCATGCTCAGGTAAAGTGCTGTTATGGTGCGACCTTCACTAATACGTTGCCTGCCAAAATGTGAGCAAGAAAAAACAACCACTAGGTATAGGGCTCCAGGCAGGAATCACTGGGTGGGTTTGTGTTATGCAGGAGGTCAGTGTAGATGATCAGAGTGGGCCCTTGTGGCTTCAATCAGCTCAAGATTTTGGTCCAAGATTTATTGTGTAGGATTCCCTAGTTTTAAAAATAAAAGCAAGTGTAATGTCACAGAGCCAAAGGAGTTTGGGCTTGGTCCTGCCCAGCTCAGCGGTGTGGGTATATCTGCATTGCAGAGTTAGTCCAGGTGATGGGCAAGCTGTCTAGCCTGGGTGTGAGCAGCCACACTGCAAAGCCCTGCCTGAATTACCATCCCTCAACTCATGCTGTGCTCCCCCATGTGTGTTGCTAGAACACATCCCAGACTTCTGAGCAGTAAGCTGATGCAGTAAACTAAGCTGCTTTACAATCCCATCACAGTGAATTGTGGAAGACCTTGTCTGTCCTTCTAGGTGCAAGGCACTGGAGGACTGTTAGCACAGAGTGGTTTAGCCTCGCTGCAAAGTGGATGAGTTACGAGTCTGAGTGAAAGCTTGACAGAAGTTTTAGCCTATAGCCTCAGCAGAGCCAGCTAGACTAGGTTGAAAGTACCACCACTCTTGGGTCAGAAGGTTTTGTGTGGGGACAGGAGGAGAGTTAGAGGCCACGCCCAAGTAAGAGCCCAAGGTAACTCTGCAGTGAAGACATACACGGTTGGGTTGATTCTCCAAGCACCACAACTCCAGCTGCAATCAGTGGGTGCTGCAGGTGCTTAGCAGCACCTTTGAAGATGAAGCTCACTAGTACTAGGGAAAAGGTGATGAGCGTTGGTATGTAGCCCCCACGGTACACCTGCCTAGTAGCTGCCATGAGGCCAAAGGGAGGAGCATGTCGCTAAACTCCACTGTAGGGTGCTGAGTGGTTAAGTCTGTGGGTCCTCAGACTTGTCCATTCTCTCTCCACACTTTGACCCCTTTTTATCCCATGCGCTTAGGCCATGTGGATGCTATAGCAACATAGCTGTGCCACTGGAGCACCATAGTGTGGATGCTTCCTACGTCAACGGAAGGCACCAGAGCAGTCGATCAACCTCTCCAAGAGGCAGTAGCTAGGTTGACCTTGACCTGGTCGCATCTACACTAGGGGTTTGGTTAGGTCGACCTAACTACAGTGCTCAGGGCATGACATTTTTCACAACCATGAGCAACGTAGCGGAGTCAATCTCATTTTTAAGTGGAGACCAGGCCTTAGAGTAAGGGAGCAGGCATGCTAGGGCCTGGAGACCTACTGCCACTTAGCATAGAGGTCTGTGCCTAGGACTTGACCTTGCACCGACATGTCATCTCCACTAACAAGGGCTGGAGTGCAGCAATATTGCCCCCAGCTATGCATCACACCAGGACTTAGCGGGATTGAGATGCTTCTGAATAAAATTATTATATTAGAGGAGTGAGTGTGTGTGGGGGGGATATATAAGGACTGTGAGACACACCAGCTTTTACTATATGAGCTGCTGCATTTAGGATACTGGCTCCAAAACCAGGAGCCTTTGAACCAGGAGTTCAATTTCCACATCTGAACATTGCTACCTGGACTTATGACTATTGGATGGGTCTGAACCAGAACTAAAGAACCAGATCGCCGTGGAGGAAGAACAGAACCAGCTCCTGATGCAAATGTCATGGCTCAGGTGGATCCCTGTGACGTCACAATCACGTTAAGTTTGGTTTATGTTGTGGAGCATCACTGAGAATGCACTATGGGCCTGATTCTGATCTCCCTTACACCAGTGTGACATCATACTCCAGTGTAAATGAGATTCACACCCAGCGTGAGCACAGCTGGGTAAAATGTTTGTAGAACCAACAGATGACACACTCTGACCCTAAGCCAGCTTCGCTGGGGCTTGGGAACTATTCTAGCCCTGCTAAGACAAGGTTCAAGACATCCTGGGGAATTTGCGTGTTTGGGTGGAAATCAGGCAAAAATCAGCAGTCTCATTCCAGTTTCACTGTGTGTTTTGGGGTCTACGTGGACCTGAAACTCAAAGGAAATTGCAGGCGGCAGAACAGTTCAGAAACAAAAAACAAATCCTGAGTTACCTCCCATTCTGTCTTTCAGACTGAGCAGTTTAGAAACATTCCATACATGTCCACTAGGGGCTGCCTGCACAGATAAAAGAGGCAATCGCAGAGCTGGCTGGCTAAGCTTATTGAGATCTTCTCTGATTGCTTCTATTAAAGCCCTTAGCATTACAGTGAAGACACATTCTTTTTTCCCCGCATAGCAGGGCTAGTGATACTTCCTCTAGTTTGTCATCTTCTTGGGTATTTGTTTCGTACTGCCACCAAAAGATCCCAGTCAAGACGAAGGCCCCATTGTGTTGTGTGTGGTAAGAAACAACCCTTGCTCCCAAAACTTTACATTCTAAAGAGACCAGACTAAAGAAAGATGGTTAGCCCCATTTTACAGCTAAGAAGCAGAGACACAAAGGTCCCATAGGGAATTTAGCAGAGCTGGGAACTGAAGCCAGATCTCTTTAGTAGTTTCAGACCAGTGCCTTAACCACCACCACACACAATACTACATTTGCTTCTTCTGTATTTTACACAACATGCCCTGGTTTTCATTCTCTCTGACTAGCCAGCCCTAAGCCATCTCAAAAGCTTTCTTTGGACCCCCACTCTCACCACACAGGAAGCCAGTCAGAAGGAAAGTAATAACTGAGCAGATTTGCTGTAGCTGGACTAACTCATGCTATTGCTTTAAACCTGGGTGGTTCCCAGGGAAGAGAAGCATTTCTATAATAAGGAGTTCACGTGGGCTAATAGACAGACACTATGGCAGTTTCGCCTTGGTAAGGAATATGGGCTCAGACTCTATGTATTGGCACAAATAGCTAATGCATAGCCAGGGGCCCCTTCTTGACTTTCTCAGATCCATTCTGTCCCCCACAGCACACACACAGTTTTCTCTTCTTTCTTCACGGTGATGAAATCCAGTTCCCAGAACGTTTAAATCTGTTCCAGTTAAAGATTTTTAATTTCATTCCACTGGCTGTGCAGGCACTTCCAGCATGGAGACTGCACTGGAGGATTTAAAACCAGCTGGCATGTCTCACCAGGGAGATCTCAAAGCACTTTACAAACATTCAGTCGTTCTCACGTTGCCTTTGAGGCAGTCACTGCCCTTACCCTCATGGACGATAACACTGAGGCCTAGAAAGGTTAAGGGATTTGGCCAAATCTGAGGCACAGGCAGGAATAGAATCCAGGGGACACATTCTCAGATGGTGTAAATTGGCATAGCTCCATTGAGTGAGAACCTTAGGCTGCACTAACTCAGAGCCGGGGGAACAATCACCCATAGGGGCAGCATCAGGGCTGGAGGGGCATAAATGGGAGGTTTAAACTATCTTCCAGTGACCTGCGCTCTGTGCAGATCTGTCATGCTCCAGGATCTGGCCCAGAGAGGGTTTAGCTAGACAAAAAGAAGTTAGAGTTGAAATATTCATGGCAGAGCTCTTTGCTACTGAATGCCAAATGCACCCCTCATATGTTTCTTTGGGTTCAGGGGCTAAGGGTCTGATCTAAAAAATCCCCTTGGACTTTCGATTCGGGCCTAAATGGTGAATGCAGCTGAACATAGGATCCTGAAGTGCAGGAATGAAAGTTGTGCTTGAACTTGCAAAAAGAAATGTGAAATCAGCTGGCTGCCTTTTGGGTTTGGGTCTCAGGGGAGCTTCAGGGAATAATAATTTATCAGCTTCTGATATAGCCCATTGCATGCTCAGGAGAATCACATTTCCTGCATGAATACCAGGCAGGCTTGTTGGTTTGTTTTCTGCCTTTGATACCCTCTAACATCATCATTCAATGTAAAGTCTTTTCCTGTTTCCTTTTCCTTTTAACTCATTAACATCTCCACCTCAGACTCACTCAGTCTGGGTAGCATTAACTCAATCCAAATGCTGTCTCGTGTACCAGATCCTAAACCAACCCACCTATACCCACAGAAATATCCTAATATATACAAACCCATTAAAGTAACTGATGGATAGCAATAGCTGTAGAACCTAGCAAATGAAGGCAAAGTGCTGTTTTTCCTGAGTCATTGAACTGGAGAGAACATTTCAGAGCCTAATTTCAAATATGTGGTCCTGTTGATGTTATTTAGACACATAAGTACAAATTTAGGTGCTGAAATACAGGGTTCAGTTAGAGCTAGGTGCATTTTTTGACAATATAATTTGTTCAATGAAAAATGCAGTTTCCATCAACCCAAACTGATTTGTGAACTTGATATGAATATTTCAGCCAGTCACAAAATGGCCAAGAAGAAGGTACTACTCTTACCAACTTCCCCTTCAGTTCAGTGGTTCTGGTGCTCAGCCAAGATGTAGGAAACCATCCAGCTTAAAACCTTTGTTCTGGAACCGCTGCAAAATGGACTTAAAACTTCAAATTTGGTTCAACCTGAGTGAAGGTTGTTTTTTTTTTTAATTTTTCAGAACTGCCACCATATCAAAAAAATTGCTTATTCACTTAGCTCTAGATTCAGTGCGTATCTTTTGTCATTCCAGTTTGAAAACCAGGCCAAATGAGTTTCTAAAGAATAATGATTTTTCTCCCATACCTGCCGCAAAGCAGAGCTGGTGGCTTAGTTCTGTCATTTTCTCATAGGTTCAACAGAGCAGTGGTAACTGTCACTGGTATTTGGTAATTGATGAAGTGAGAAGAATGCTTTCTTTAAAGAGAACAAAGTAGTTGCTGAGCCAAAGATACACAAGTATACCAAATGCCCTACATACCACCTGGGGTATGTCTACAGGCCAAAAAAACACCCATCTAGCAGCGACTCTGAGCCCAGGTCAATTGAGTCAGGCTTGCGGGGTACAAACTACAGGGTTAAAAATATCAGTGTAGATATTCCTGCTTGGGTTGGAGGCTGGGCTCTGAAACCCAGAGCTGGGGAAGGGTCTCAGAGCCCTGGATCCAGCCTGAAAGTCTACACTGCTATTTTTATCCCTGTAGGACAGGCCCTGTGAGACCGAGTCAATTGACCCGGGCTCTGAAACTCACTGGTGTGGGGCTTTCTTTGTAGACAAACTCTTAGATAAAGCAGATTGCAATATTCATGGGAAGAACAACCCTGGACCAGCGTTCTCTTCTGGAGAGGGTAAATGGTGTATGTTCTATTCTGATCCGGGCAATTCACAGAAGGGCTTGATTGTGAAACAGTGATTCATACTGGTAAACACGTGCTCACACACATAGCCCTAGCGGGACGACTCCGATGAAAAAGAATCTCCAAGATTGCGTCTTAGGGAAAGCACTTCCTCTCAGCCCCCTTCTCAGAATTCCTAACTCACAGCCATGAGAATGGATGAGGAAGAGAGAGCATTTCCTGTCGGGGGAGCCCAAGTCTGGGAGGCTGGTCTCTAGCATTCTATTCCCAGCTCCACCAATGACTCATTCGGGGGTCTTGGGGGAAAGGTCTGAAGCTCGCTGTGCCTCTGACGTTAAGTGCTGTTGTACAAGGGATGTAATAGTATAGCCCTACCTCACAGGGATATTGTGAGAATTAGTGACTGTGAATCTTAGACCATATATAGTTTTTCTAGCTACATATAATGGTAATGGGCAACGTGTGGAAATAATAGCAATTTAGGACCCAATTCTGATTCTGCTCCCCTTAGTCTCTTATGCCACAAGTTGCTTTTTTTTCTTGTGGAGTAAAGGACTATACCATGTGCGTAAGGGCAGTGGAATAAAGCCAAGCCATGAATGTTTAGAATGCATGTGAGATCGTGAGTGAGAGACGCTAGAAAAGTGCAATGTATTATCAACTGTCAGATAATACCTGCACTTACAAGGAGTGGCAGTATATACATGTATTGATGCATTTTTGCTAAGGTGGCAGTATGGTCTAGTGGTCAGGCAGGGCACCAGGCTAGCAACTGAAAGTTTGAGTTCTGTTCCCAACCCTCTGGGAGCTCTTGGTCAAGTCACTTCACGATCTGTGGCTCAATTTTCCCATTGATAAAACGCAGGTGATGATGTTTGCAAACCGTGCTGAGATTCACAAATGACAAGCCCTAGTTCAGTGCTATGCATTATTAGCTACTGTAAATGACTGGAGCATACTCACTTTGCTTCTCTAATGACCATTTTGGGATGTAACAGAAATGATTGATGGGTGGATGAAGAGGGACAAAGAGAGAATGCATCACTCATAGCTATAGGCATTTGGAAATCATTAAGGGGTATGTTTTCTGGGGACTGCTAAGGGCTTTTAGCTACACAACTCCCATTGATCGTAGCGGGGACCAGCTTCTGGTGAAGGTTGAGTTGGTTTGGCATGGGACAATGGTGATGCTTTCACTGCACAATCAGCGGCATGGTGATGGCATAACCCTCCCATTGTGTCTTCTAAATGATGCACATGCTCAATAATTGATTATAACAAAAGAATCTACCAGGAGACATGATATGTACTGTTCCATAAGAATGTGATGAAAAAGGCATGTGTATTAATTTTGCAGGAAAAAAATCACTTCCCAGCAATCCGAATCTCAAGGATATTGACCTAATGGAATGTCATGTCGCACAGACAATGACCCTGAAAAATTCCTCCTCCTCCAGTGCTGTAGGACATTCACAATCAGCCCAGTCTGGCTACAGAAAAACCAAATGTTCATGGCATTTGCAGAGCCACCCTCCTTAGGTGCAAACCATGCTGTTCCTGATGCAAGGGAAGAGGAAGAAGAATCTGTCTGAATAAACGACCATGGAAAAGCTGTCATTTGGGAATCCAGTGGACAGTAAAGGCCCAAGAACAACATCGTCATCCTGTCTGTACTCCATATGTGCAGCCTTTCAAACAGTCAACTCCCAGTGGGGGTCAGGAATGAGAATTTGGTTGCTGCATTTGAAGTTGATACCCACAAACCTCAGGAAGCCCATCCCTCTTGGTGCATGGTGCTGCACAATTAGGTGCACTATGGTGAGATTTTGCTGTCTGCAGCAGTAATAGGTTCTAGTCCCTGTAGTATACTGGGCTTGATGGAGCTGGTATGGAAAGTCTCACGGGCATGCTTCTCCTTTCTTGAGATAGAGAGAGTGGGCTGGTGTTTCATACACTAGAATGGGCACCAAAGGTGCTTGCTTTTCTATCCCCGGACTGGCTGTAAACTTCCTCTGTGACCTTCACCAAGTCATTTAATCTCACTGTGCCTCAGTTTCTATCTGAAAATGGTAATCACATTTCCTTTACTTATCTGTTTACCCTTTAAGCATAATGCTCCCAGGAGTCTAGAATCCAGGTTTGTAAGTTATTAGGTAGTTGACAGCGCCAGGATGCCACCCAGGGCCAGGAGATCTTAGAAGACAGGCCAGTTCTCACTTATAGACAGCCCCCCAACCTGAAGCAAATACTCATCAGCAATTACACACCACACCACGGAAACACTAACCCAGAAACCAATCCCTGTAACAAACCTCGTTACCAACTCCGTCCACATATCTATTCAGTAGATACAATCATAGGACCTAATCACATCAGCCACACTGTCAGAGGCTCGTTCACCTGCACATCTACCAATGTGATATATGCTATCATGTGCCAGCAATGCTCCTCTGCCATGTACATTGGCCAAACCGGACAGTCTCTATGTAAAAGAATAAATGCACACAAATCAGATGTCAAGAATTATAACATTCAAAAAGCAGTTGGAGAACATTCAACCTCCCTGTTCACTTGATTACAGATCTAAAAGTCGCAATATTACAACAGAAAAAACTTCAAAAACAGACTCCAACGAGAGACTGCTGAATTGGAATTAATTTGCAAATTGGACACCATTAAATTAGGTTTGAATAAAGACTGGGAGTGGATGGGTCATTACATAAAGTAAAACTATTTCCCCATGCTTATCCCCCCCCGAGTTCCTTATACCTCCTTGTGAAGTGCTGGAAATGGGCTATTTTCGTTACCACTACGAACAGTTATTTTTCTCTCCTGCTGACAACAGCTCACCTTAACTGATCACTCTCCTTATAATATGTGTGGTAACACCCATTGTTTCATGTTCCCTGTGTATATATATATCTTCCTTCTGTATTTTCCACTACATGCATCCGATGAAGTGAACTGTAGCCCACAAAAGCTTATGCTGCAATAAATTTGTTAGTCTCTAAGGTGCCACAAGTACTCTTGTTCTTTTTCCAGGAGTAGTTGTAACTACCTTCTGCTCTACTTCTCATGATCTGCTGTGGACACAGACCATGGGAAGTTCCACCTCAAGCATTTGACAGAGAGCAGCCCCATCGTTTCTGATTGGCTTCCTGCCTGATATAAACCCCAAGGGCATTCCCAGAAGTGTCTAGGTCATTTGTAATAGCCATAACTGCCCTTTGCCAATTCCTGGCTTGACTTGGAGTTTGCCTCCTGACTTGGATCCTGAAAATGGACTTGGACTCTGACCCTTGGAATGGACTTGACTATAAACTGCTCTGCTACTCCCAGTCACATGTTTGTCCTGCTCTGACCCTTGGCCCTGACTGCCCTTCCTGACAGGAAGCTTTTTAAGGTTGGACATTCTCTCTCCTATGTGTTTGTACAATGCCTACCATGAGGGGGCTCTGATCTCAATAGGAGTCTCTAAGTGCCAGTGTCATACAAATAGCCATCCTTACACTGATGTGGTGCCTGAGTGGGGAGAGAAGTAGCCCAAGGGCTGTGGGGGAGGGGACCCCTTGTTTCTTGGAGGATTTCCACACAAGCAATGCTGCTTTTGCAGATTCATAAAAATGATCCAGGGTGACATTTTGTCAGCAAATTGCAGCATTTGGGGGAACATGTTGGCAAATTGTGGCCTCTGGTGGGGGAGATCATGATTCATTCCAGATGTAAATTTGGGGCTAGATTCACCAATAAACTCCTGTTGTAGACTCTTCTCTAGTGCTTGCTGTTTTGTCTGACAATGTACTATTACACCCTAAGGGTGAAGAAATTGATCTCTTTGTACTGTACATTGGACCAGAATCAACACTGTTGATCATGTGACTAGGGAGCAACTTACATGAATAAGAGCTGCAGTACTGGGCCCAGACCTTGTGCTTATTCTGCAGTAACTGTACTGTCTAGGTGGAGGTTTAAGGCTCTGTACTCCATCCTGTGCTTTGTTGCCTATACATCAACAAGGAACAGGTTCCAAAGCAGTTGTAACTTTGCCAGCAAATTACAGATGAGTATAGCGGGTGGATTCCTTCCCTGGGACTGGCTGACTGTCTGAAGAAGCAGGCATGCTTGGGGGAGCCAGTTATCACATTTTTTACTTCACCAGGCAACTGTCTTAAAAATTAAAAATCAGTAGAAGCAGAAAACAAAGCTAAAACCGTCATCAATCAAAGCACACACAGTTTGTGTTTTCCTAGCTTATTGATTCAGAAGCTTTTTAGTTCCTTGTGTATCGCACTCCTTGGGGGCAATACATGTATTGCGTAAGCAGTGACTTGTTGCTGTGGCTTATTGCTTAAATAGTCATCATGATCATTCACATCTGGCTGCACTCTGGAGTTCATTCTACATGTTATTTTTCATCAAGTTAAGTAAACCCGTTTTGTTCCTCTTGCAGGAAAGTTGCTTTATTTTTACATTTAGAGTTATGGTTCAATGTTGTGGCTATCACAGATTGGTAACCAGCTTCCGTCTGGTCAGTTAAATTCTCTTTTATTAGACTGTATTTATTTCCATCTTTTGATTGGGCTTTTGGTATTTTTTTTTAAATTTAATTTGCATTCAAGTACTTGTAAACAAATATTTTTTAAAAGCTATACCATGGCTTTATAAAACTCAGTTTCATACTGGTCCATCCAATGTTTTTTTGCTGAGCTTAAAGTTTTGTTGAGGGCAGAATTAATAGAATCATAGACTTTAAGATCAGAAGGGACCATTATGATCCTCTGCACCTCTTGCACAATGCAGATCTAGTCTGACCTCTTGCACAATGCAGGCCACAGAATCTCACCCACCCACTTCTGTATCAAACCTGTGTCTGAGCCATTGAAGTCCTCAAATCATGTTTTAAAGACTTGAAGGTGCAGAGAATCCTCCAGCAAGTGACCCATGCCCCACGCTGCAGAGGAAGGGGAAGAACCCCTAGGGCTTCTGCCAATCTGCCCTGGAGGAAAATTCCTTCCTGACCCCATATATGGTGATCAGCTAAACCCTGAGCATGTGGGCAAGACTCACTAGCGAGACACCCAGGAAAGAATTCTCTGTAGTAACTCAGATCCCACCCCATCTAACATCCCATCACAAGCCATTGGGCATATTTACTGCGAATAGTCAAAGACCAATTAATTGTCAAAATTAGGCTACCCCATTATACCATCCCCTCCATAAACTTATCAAGCTTAGTCTTGAAGCCAGATATGTCTTTTGCCCCCACTATTCCCCATGGAAGGCTGTTCCATAACTTCACTCCTCTGATGGTTAGAACCTTCATCTAATTTCAAGTCTAAACTTCCTGATGGCCAGTTTATATCCATTTGTTCTTGTGTCCACATTGGTACTGATCTTAAATAATTCCTCTCCCTCCTTGGTATTTATCCCTGTGATATATTTATAGAAAGCAATCATATCTCCCCTCAGCCTTCTTTTGGTTTGTCTAAACAAGACAAGCACTTTGAGTCTCCTTTAATATGACAGGATTTCCATGCCTCAGATCATCCTAGTAGCCCTTCTCTGTACCTGTTCCAGTTTGAATTCATCCTTCTTAAACATGGGAAACCAGAACTGCACACAGTATTCCAGATGAGGTCTTACCAGTGCTTTGTATAATGGTACTAACACCTCCTTATCTCTACTGGAAATACCTTGCCAGATGCACCCCAAGACCATATTAGCTTTTTTCACGGACATATCACATTGGTGGCTCATAGTCATCCTGTGGTCAACCAATACGCCGAGGTCCTTCTCCTCCTCTGTTCCTTCCAACTGATACCTCCCCAGCTTATAACAATGTTCTTGTTAATCCCTAAATGCATGACCTTGCACTTTTCACTATTAAATTTCATCCTATTACTATTACTCCAGTTTACAAGGTCATCCAGATCTTCCTGTATGATATCCTGGTCCTTCTCTGTATTGGCAATACTCTCAGCTTTGTGTCATCCGCAGACTTTATTAACACATTCCCACTTTTTGTGCCAAAGTCAGTAATAAAAAAATTAAATAAGATTGGTCCCAAAACCGATCCCTGAGGAAATCCATTAGTAACCTCCCTCCAGCCTGACAGTTCACCTTTCAGTATGAGCCGTTGTAGTCTCCCCTTCCACCTTTCAATTTTCATATTGATCCCCATCTTTCCCAATTTAGCTAATAATTCCCCATGTGGAACCATATCAAATGCCTTACTGAAATCTAAGTAAATTAGATCCACTGCATTTCCTTTGTCTAAAAAATCTGTCACTTTCTCAAAGGAGGAGATCAGGTTGGTTTGGCACAATCTACCTTTTGTAAAACCATGTTTTATTTTATCACAATTACCATTGACCAAAATGTCCTTGACTACTTTCTCCTTCAAAAAATTTTCAAAGACCTTGCATACTACAGATGTCAAACTGACAGGCATGTAGTTGCCCAGATCACTTTTTTCCCCTTTCTTAAAGATAGGAACTATGTTAGCAATTCTCTAGTCATACGGTACAACCCCTGAGTTTACAGATTCATTTAAAAATTCTTGCTAATGGGCTTGCAATTTCATGTGCCAGTTCCTTTAATATTCTTGGATGAAGATTATCTGGGCCCTCTGATTTTGTCCCATTAAGCTGTTCAAGTTTGGCTTCTACCTTGGATGTGGTAATATTTACCTCCATATCCTCGTTCCTATTTGTCATCCTACCATTATCCCTAAGCTCCTCATTAAAAACAGAGGGAAAGTATTTGTTTAGATATTAAGCCATACCTAGATTATCCTTAACCTCCACTCTATCCTCAGTGTTTAGAGGTCCCATGTCTTCTTTCTTTGTTTTCTTCTTATTTATCCGGCTATAGAACCTTTTACTATTGGTTTCAATTCCCTTTGCAAGGTCCAACTCTACATGGCTTTTGGCCTTTCTCACTTTATCCCTACAAGTTATGACCTCAATAAGGTAGCTTTCCTTGCTGATCACTCCCATCTGCCACTCCTTGTAGGCTTTCTGCTTTTTCTTAATCATCTCTCTGAGATACTTGCTCATCCAGTTTGGTCTACAACTCCTGCCTATGAATTTTTTCCCCTTTCTTGGGATGCAGGCTTCTGATAGTTTCTGCAACTTTGACTTGAAGTAATTCCAGGTTTCTTCCGCCCCAAGTTCTTCAGTCCAATCCACTTCCCTAATTTCCTTAATTTTTTAAAGTTAGCCCTTTTGAAATAAAAAACCCTAGTCCCAGATCTAATTTTGTTTATCCTTCCATTTAGTTTAAACTGAATTAGCTCTTGATGGCTCAAACCAAGGTTGTCCCCTACAACCACTTCTTCTATGAGGTCCTCACTACTCACCAAAGCCAAATCTAAAATGGCATCCCCTCTTTTTGGTTCAGCATCTACTTGGTGAAGGAATCCATCAGCTATTACATCCAGGAAAATCTGAGCCCTATTATTATTACTAGCACTTGTCCTCCAGTCTATATCTGGGAAGTTAAGTCTTCCATGATCACACAATTCCCAGTAGTATTTACTTCATTAAAAAGGTCTCTATACATATCCAAATCAGATCCATGTGGTCTTTGGCACATCCCAAGCACTATCTCAGGGGAGGATCTAGTAGCTTTCTTTCCCAGTGTGATTTTTGCCCAGACAGACTCTGTCTTATCCATTCCATCACTTCTTATTTCTTTACAGTTTACCTCCTCATTGATATACAAGGCTATCCCACCATCTTTGCCTTTATTTCTGTCTTTCCTAAACAGCACATACCCTTCAATACCTGTACTCCAGTCATGACTACTATTCCACCATGTTTCTGTTATCCCTATAATATCCGGTTTCACGTCCTGCACCACTAACTCCAGTTTCTCCATTTTCTTAGTTAGGCTCCTCGCATTGGTGTACAAACATCTTAATTCTTGCTGTTTGGCTTCACTCAACATTCTTTACCCAGTTAGGCCCAGACATTCTACCACCAGTATCACCTATTAGAATTGTATCTACAGTACCTTTCCTCCTTTTGTCCATTCTCCTACCCAAGGCTGTATCCTTTCTCACTTTGTTTTCTTCCTTCTCAATGTTAAAATCTGGTGTGGAGATTACCTGGACATCTCCCCACAATTCCTAGTTTAAAGCTCTCTTAATCAGTTGTGCCAGCCTCCATCCTAGAAGTCTATTTCCCTCCCTACTCAGGTGAAGTCCATTGCAAGAGAACAGTCCTCTGTCCATGAATGCCTCCCAGTAGCCATACATCCCAAAGCCCTTCTTATAGCATCACTGCCTGAGCCATCTGTTGATCGCCATAATCTTATCACACCTTTGTTGCCCTTCTCTAGGAACAGGCAGAATACCACTGAAGATCATCTGAGCCTCGATTTCCTTAAGCGTCTTCCTCAGCCTGGCATATTCTCCCTTGAAACGTTGCAGCTAGAATCTAGCTGTATCATTTGTTCTCACATGAAAGACAATCAGCGGATTCTTTCCCGCTCCTGTTAGGATCCTCTTCAGCCTCAGGCCCACATCCTGTATCTTAGCACCCGGCAGACAGCACACCCTTCTGTTCTCTGGATCATCTCTGGTTACAGGCCTGTCTATTCTTCTCAGTAAGGAGTCCCCAATCACATTAGACCTGCCTTTTCCTGGTGATGGTGCGATTCTCCAGTCTATCCCTTGTTCCTTCTGGCTGCAAGTCCTCTCGATTCCTGTTCACCCTTGCAATCCTCTGCAACCCATCCCGTATCTTCCTGGGACTCATATTTGGTGCTATCTCCATTGACTCTTTCCCTCTCCTTTATAGGGCTAGCTGCTTTTCTCTTCTTCCTTGCCCTCTCACCTTCGGTGACCACCTGCTATGCCCCTTCTTCATTTTCCAAATCCTCAAACCTCTTCCTAAGCTTAGTCACATGCTTCCACCATCCACTTTCCTCACCCAGCAGTCTCCCCTCAGATTTCTTTGGTCCTGCTTCCATCTGCAAGTCTGAGCTTTTCCCTTCAGCCTCATCATCATGTCTTTGCTTCATCATCCGCTCGAACCTCCTTCTACACTCAACCAGAGTTTCCACCTGCATCTCCAGTCCTCGGATCTTTTCTTCCATCAGCTCTATCAGGCAGCACTTCATGCAGACTAAACTCTTTTCAGGTAACCTCTCCAGGATCCTGTACATGCCGCAGCTTCCACATCCAGTCATCTTCATTGTGTCTTCCGCTGCTGGGGTCACTACAACTGCTGCCTCTGTAACTGTCATAGGCTTCCCACCTAAATCCTGTAAAGCAGGGAAACACAAACCAACTCAAAACACCACCACCCGCAGCAAAACAAACTCCCAACAAGAACCAAAACACTGCTAGAACACTGAACACTCCCACCTAGTAGCCTGTCTGTTCCTCTGCCTGCCTCTGTCTTCCTCCAAACTCCCACTCAAACTCCCCTGTGTACAGTTCTGTTTGTTGGCTTCTGTGCCACTGCAGCTGTCTATGCTGCTGCCTGACTGTCTGGCTACCTTTATAGGGCCCCGCCCCCAAATCAGTGCTCAGCTTCTCTCCCAGCACACTGTCCTTACCAGCCTCCACACATATATGCATCAGCATTTTCTTGGAATTGTAAAACACACACATCTACTGTGTAGAGAAGGGCCTGTGTTAAACAGAAATGGTATGATCTGAGAGGTTGTTCGAGAATGTATTAAGTGGAATGGTATGTTGTGGGATCAAGAACGTATACCATGGGGTACAGAAAGACAGAGACATGGACTCCATCCTGAACTCTGGGGATTCTGGATTGGAAGGGTCATTGCTTGCCTCCTGAAGAGCAAGGACTGAGTGATGGGGAGCGGGGTGAGGCACTAGATAGAGTTGTCAAGCATCCGGTTTTTGACTGGAACGCCTGGCCAAAAAGATCCTGGCAGCTCTGGTCAGCATCACCAACCAGTCTGTTTAAAAGTCCAGTTGGGTGGCGGTACACCGCAGGCCTGGGGCTAAGACAGGCTCCCTGCCTGCCCTAGCTCCACAGAGCTCCTGGAAGTGGCTTCCAGGTTGCTGCAGCCCCTAGATGCATGGGTGGCCAGGGAGGCTTTGCACACTGCCCTGCCCCAAGGACCAGCTCTGCAGCTACCATTGGCCAGGAACTGTGACCAATGGGAGCTGTGGGGGTGGCGTATGAGGACAGTGTGTGGGGCCTCCTTCAATGCCCATGAATCTAGGGGCTGCAGGGACCTGGCGGACGCCTCCTGGGGGACATGGTAAGCGCCGCCAGGACCCCAAAACCTGTACCCCCTACTGCAACCAAACTCCCTCCTGGAGCCTGCACCCTGCCCACGCTTCAAGCCCCTGCCTCAGCCCTCTTCTGCACTCCAACCCCCTCATCCCCAGCCCCACCCCAGGGCCCACCTCCCATCTGGAGCTCTCACCCCTCCACACAGCCCAACCCTCTGCCAAGTCCAGAGCTCCCTCCTGCACCCAAAACCCCTCATCCCCAGCCACAATCCAGAACCTGCCCCCTCACCAGACAGAGCCCTCACATGCCCACACCACAAGCCACTGCCCCAGCCTGGTGAAAATGAGTGAGGGTTGGGGTGAGCGAGCAAAGGAGGGAACGGGGAATGCAGCGAATAGGGGAGGACCTCGAGGCAGGGGGTGGGGAGGGGCAGGGCAGTGGTGTTCAGCTTTGTGTGATTAGAAAGTTGGCAACCCTAGCGCTAGACTATGATCAGGAAGAGAAGCACTGCCAGATCTCTATATGGAGCCTTTATCTAGCAGGGTTACTGAATGCATTGTCATGTTTAATCTGGTTAAATAAGTGTCAATCGGTGGGTTGAGAAGAGATCTGCAGGGCCCTCAAAACAGACTTATAGAAAAAGCAGCCAGGATCACCCATTATTCATGGCTCAGTGTCCTGAGAAGAAGCTTAGAGGGGTCAAAGCACAGTACTGGTGAGCCAGAGACATGGTGTGGAACAAAGCCTGTGCCCAGGAAGGGACAGTGTGTTTTCTATGAAATCTCCCATATGCTGCCATTCCATCTCCACTGTGCACGTATCTGTTCTCAGAAGACTCGTTTTACAGTGAGCTTGATTCTGGTCTCATGTGATTGTGGATTGGGAGCTACTCGAATGAAGTCAGTGGACGAGAGCCTCGACTGGTGTGAATTGGCCTAGCTCCGTCTAAGGTGGTGCTGTGCCAATTTGCACCCTGCTGAGCCTCTGATCCAGTGGGTTTACACCAATATAAATTGGGGTGGGATCAGAATTGAGTCCTTTGCGTGCTGTGAATGGTTCTGGAGTGGAAGCTGTGGAGTAGACGATGCTGTAAGAGTTCCCTGCCTATATAGCCTGAGCTCACAGAGAGCAATTCATGTGAAGAGTTGGTTAATTTGTTTAAGTGAAATTTGTACGGGTTTGACTCCTTGGAAAGGAGAGCTCTGTTTATCCACAGAAGAGCTACAGCTAGGGCAGCGACTGCCCCAACCCACATATATCGTGTTTCCTCCTGCCCCCCACTGACACTTCTGTGACTCCCAATAGGCTCTGGAAGTGGTTGTGGAGTTCAGTCTGATTAAAAAGAGGCTTTTGGTGAGGGGCTATATGGTCTGATGGGTAGGGCCAGAGAGTAGGAGTCAGGACACTTGGGTTCTGGGCTTGACTCTGACCTGGGGCAAGTCACTTGAGGAGTTTGCTCTAAAAAGCTTTATGTGGAAGGTCCTGCAAATATTAGAAGCTGCTTCTCTTCTTGTGTCATCTCCCTGAAGCTGGGATGCTTGCATATCAAGCCTTTATATGCGTTTATCTTAGATCCCTGGCAGAACATGGTTGGTGCAGGACCCTTATCTCTGGAACTTGCTCTGAGAGAGCCATGTTTGCTGAGTTTCAGGGCACATTGCATAGTTGCCTTGAGGGCTCTTTGGAAAACAGATTTTACAATATTTGACATTCATTTTCATCACGAAACAGGGATGAAATATCCAACATGCGGACAGAACATTTCCAAAAGATTGGAGTTTGGAAATGTCACAAGGAAAACTTTCAATCAAAACAAAACACTTCCTTACCAATTTCCCTCTTGAAAAATCAGAAAATGCTGTCCAAATCAACGCGTCTTGCAAAAATGTTCAATTTATACCAAACCCCGTATTTTTACTGGAAGCATTTTTCTTTCAAATTTTTTTGACCACATCCAGTCACTGTATCTCCCCAGGCTTTGCCTGAGTGTGAGTGTCCAGGTTGGAGAGGTGTTGAATCAGTGTTGTAGATAGACAGCAAATATCTTTTTGGGCTGACAGGACAGTCTGGGCCTGACTCCTTGCTGGCAAGAAGAAGGATGGTGTAGTGGTTAGAGAACTAGCTTAGGCTATGTAGGTTCATGTCCTGCTGTATCCGAGACTTCATGTGTGACCATGAGTAAATCTCTGTGCCTGGTCAAGGTCACATAGCAGAACTAGAACTCAGGTCTCGGTCCAGTGCATTACCCACTGGACTAGACTGCTTCTCATCACTGATGTGTAATGATTAAATAGGTTTTTTGCACACAGTTTCTAATTACCCTGTGGACTTGACTACTACAGGAAACCTCTAAGTCAAATGTAGTAGCTTAGCAAGCTTCAGAAGAAGGATTACACATTTATATAAGCAGAATATTTGTAGCTGTTAGCTACAGTAGGTCAAAAAGTTACAAGAAATATCAAATCTCCTGCTTGAGGGTGTAAGCTGATCACCTATGGGGATGAAGAAAGAATTTACTTCCCTGCCCCCAAGCCATTTATAGTACTGCACATGTGACTATAACCAAGGCTTTCTGCCTTCCTCAGAAGCATGTGGCATAGGCCACAACTAAAGGTAGAATTCTAGACCAGGTGATCGGCTCCATTACATCAGTCCCTGTGTTTTGTATGAAACCTGAGTGGTGGTGTTGGCCATGGCTGGACTATCAGGCTAACAGCTGGCTGTAGCTCCATTCTTGTGGTGTCTTCCCAGCCTAGGGCCTGGAATGTAAATCAGCAGTGGAGGAAGTCTGGTCAGTGTGCGTGAGCCTTTGAAGAGAACGGTCAGAAGCGCTGCTCCAAGGTAAACATTGACTAGAAGATTGACATCAGGAGGTTTCCAGTCCCCCCATCTAAAAAAGAAAACAAAACAAAAGCAAGAGTCAGCCAGTTCAGCTTGGAGGGATGCAGGCAAAACAGAAATTAAAGTGACTTCAAGACACGGTGCCAGCATTCAGGGGGAGAGAGAAGTGGGAACACATTGCACCAGCCAAAGAAAGAATCCAAGTATTTTAGAGTGGGGAGCACTTCAATTTTCCAACTCTACTTTTCAAGATGGGCTGGATCCAGAACTGCTCTAAGTTCAGAGATGCTCAGATCTATGACTCTCTGCCAAATTTGGATCACGATCTGGGCTCTGATCCCAACCACCATTACATTTGGGAGCAGTGTTCTGGACCCGTCTCAAATAATGATTGGAGAAGGGCCCCTATTCTCTTCCAGTTGCAAATCAAAGGAGGGATACTGACCTGTAAACCCCTGCCTGGGCTAGAAACCTCCTCTCCCTCTTTGCTCAGCAGAGATTGGCTTCTGCTTGAAGTCCTGGAGCTTTGAGAGCCTGGGAGCTGCTGACCAGATGCTTTCCATCATGGGTCCTCCATGCATCCCTGCTAGTCTGACAGAGCCCAGGCCTAAATGCAAACCCCCCGTGGAGCACATTTAGGCTCATGTTTGCAGCTGAACTCTGGAGTCCAAGAGGGAATTCCTGTCTCTCCAGGTTCTTACCTGCCTCTCTTTGCCTTAAGACCTAAGCACCTCCCATGTATTGAACCTGTCCTCACAACCCCCCTGTGGGATAGGAAAGTATCCCCATTTTACAGAAGGGAAACCGAGGCACGTAAAGATTAAATAACTTGCCCCTGGTCACACAGGGAGTCTATGGCAAAGCAGGTACTTGAAGGCCAGTCTCCTGAGTTCTGGTTCAATGGCTTTGCCACTAGGCTAATTCACATGGGTCTTGAGAACTCGGTATGCATGAGCCCAAGTCCTAGTGATGGATGCCCCATGAAAATTCAATCAAAGAATTAATAGTTAGGAATAGAACAAAGGCTGAGGGTTTTTCCTCAGCATCCCGCATAAGAGGGCAGCTGTCCAGCTGTTTTCAGAGACGCAGCCTGTGGCTCCCATTGACTTAAAACACTTGGTGGTTGCATTTTGAACCCTGGAATACTCAGCCGTGTGACATGATACCGTGTCAACTGGCAAGTTATTGGGCTTATCCTTTTGAGGGAGAGCGCTAAACTGAGCTCTGGCGTATGTGGGTGTAATTGCACTGCAGTCAATGGAGTTCTACCCACTTATGGAAAGTCTAAGGCCTGAGAATGACTCTAGCTCCATCTAAGTAAAAACTAGCTGTGCATTTGAGATCATGGTGCCTCTATAGCTGTCCCCAGGGACCATTATCTTCTTTTGATGAAATGCAACATAGAAAAGAAAAACAAAGGAGCTACATTTTCAAAAGCGTTTGGTGATTTGGGGTGCTGCAATTTTCGGTTCCAGCTTGAGGCACCTGCCAGGGACCTGATTTGGAAGAGGGCAGCTGCTCACATTTTCTGCAAATCGGCTGCCTCAAGGGGGACACCCAGAATTGAGGCCCTAGTCATTTTCAACAACGTGGACCTAAGTGACTTGCCGCACAGGGAAACCATTGCAGAGTTGGGAATTGAACTGAGGTTATCTGTATCTGAGGCCATCTGTAGCTTCCCTGGAAAACCAACCTCCCGTTCTTAGCTGCTGTGTAAAACCGTGATAACACTTACCTACCCCAAATGCATGGTAATAATTGCAAAGAGCTTGGACATCTCTGACTAGAAGGCAAAGTAGTAATTAATTCTCAAGCTAGCTTTCTGAAAAAGCAGCAGGTGGCCTTCCGCGCCAGGACCATACTGTTCTCCATGTTTATGACTGAATTTTAAAGCCCAGAAACATGGATCTGGCAAACTCTTGGTGGTGTTATCAGCTGAGCAAAGTACACTCCTAAAACTGATTCCATTGTGCATGGAGTGTTGGGGAAAACCCTGTAAAATACACAGGACTTGCCCGGCTACAGTTTTCATGGGATCTGACATTTTGTCCTGTGGAAGTTTTGTCGAGTGACTGGGGAACATCAGTCAAGTGTAACATTCTGGCCTTGTAAAAAATCTGTTGTGGAGGCTGAGCTGAAGAAAAGGAAGAGCCCGTAAAACCCATTTGTGCCTCCTGCTTCCCTACATATTACAGAAGTTGGGGTAATAGCACTCCACTTTACTGAGAAGAGGCTTATTCGGAACACCGCCAAGGGTACCACTGCTTAGAACAGTCTCCAGAGAATTACCCTTCAGACTGAAACTTCTCAAGCAGGATCAGTCCATGAATGAGTCTGCTAAGGAGAGGTATTTAAAAGAGTTTTTTAAAGAAAAAGTCAAATGTTGCAATTCTCATGTTTACAGAGTATGTTTCCCTGCTGCTGAACAATATTTTGAGTCTTTGTGCTCAGATGTCTGAGAGACAGACTTCGTTTGAAACTCCTATACTGGGGCACAGGCTGTGGTCAAACCCACGCTGAAATCAATGGAAAGATTCCCATTGATAGCTCCGAATGGGCATGAGAGTCCTTCTGCTGGCTTCAATGGCCGCTGGGTCCAGCCGTGTAGGAGAAAAGGAATTTGGTGATGAAATAAATATGCAGACATGGGAGCAATTTGCAGCAAGTTATTTAGTTCTTCTAGGTCTATCGCAACCCCTGGTCTTTGTCTTTCAACAGTTTCCCTCAGTGGAGGGACATGAGGTGGGAATTATGAAATATCAATTGGATATTATGTCCTTCTCCTCTTCGTTCTCTAAGGTAAAGCTGATCAGAAAAAGATAAGCACATTTCATGGAAAAGTGAGACAGAAACAGCCGTCTTTTTTTGTTTCATTTGGAAGTCTCCATGATTTTTTTTTCTTTTGTTGACGGAACATTTTGTTTTAGTGGAGTTAAAAACCAAGCACTCTTCCAAAACTTGCTTCCAAGAGGAAAAGGAATATGGTATTTTCCCCCCCCAAAATAAAACCAGGTGATTCAGAAATGCAGGCATAGAGCCTTATAACTTTAGATTGGCTGCATGTGAGTGGTTGCCTACAGCGATATGCTGAGGGACATTTGATTAACACAAAGCCATCAAATACATCAAGGGGTGCAGAGACTGCAGTCACTAGGCTCTGTTTGGGTACGTCTATACTACCTACCAGGTCGGCGGGCAGCAATTGATCCAGTGGGGATCGATTTATTGTGTCTAGTCTAGATGTGATAAATTGATCCCCGAGTGCTCTCCCGTCAACTCCTGTACTCCACCGCCACAAGAGGGGCAGGCATAGTCGATGGGGGAGCGGCAGCAATGCAGTGAAGACACCACGGTTAGTAGGTCTAAGTATGTCTTCAGTTACGTTATTCACGTAGCTGAAGTTGCATAACTTAGATCGATTTTCCCCCCCAGTGTAGACCAGGCCTTTTGATGGTTTTAGCCTACTTTAGGCTAAGATGCATGAAGTTAAATGTGTTGTGATGCACTGAAATGGAACTGGTGCCCAATGTGTCTAGGCAGTGACAGTAGAGGCCTTTCACAAGACAACAAAGACCCCCAATGTCCACGGGCTTATCACATTTTTCCAGCATGTGTTAAGGATGTTATGCGCTGACCTGATGAAATCCACCTAGCAGGTTTGCAAAGGGTGTAGGGGATGGAAAATCCCATACCTACCAGCACACATTGAGAACTGAGCAAGCTCTGTGATTGCTGCTCTTTGCTGTTACACAACAGACTTTGGATGCATCCAGAAAAGCCAGGGGTCTGAGAAATTCCTAGAGCCGGGGGGGGGGGGAGAAAACCCAGAGATGCCCAGGCTGTGGAATGAGGGGAGCATTGTGTCCTGCAGTAATACATTGGCAAAGGAGAGTGCTGGTGACTGAAAAATATAGCAAGGGGACGGGAAGGAGGAAAACACATTCCCTGCTTGGGAGCTGACCGTGATCAGTGAGCTGGTATGTTTTCCTGGCTTCCTCCTGGTACAAATAAATCATCCATCGAGCTTAGGATTCTCCGACCATATAAAGGAAAGTGGATTCATGGTGTTGGAGGGAACAGGCTTTATTCCTTTCTCCAAAACACTCTCCCTATCCTACAGCTGGCACTGCTCTGTGCAGCCTCTTGCCCTGCTCTGGAGTTTTCAGTAGAGATGGGCACCAACCACAATCCTAGAAATGTCAGGCTGGAAGGGACTTGAAGTCAAGTCCAGCCCCCTGCATTGAGGCAGGACCAAGTAAACCTAGACCAGTCCTGACAGGTGTTTGTCCAATCTGTTCTTAGAAACCTCCTGTGATGGGGAGTCCACAACCTTTCTTGGAAACCTGTTCCAGAGCTTAACTGCCCTTAGAGTTAGAAAGTTTTCCCCCTTGCTGCAGATTAAGTCTATTACTCCTTGTCCTACCTTTAGGGGACAAGGAGAACAATTGATCATGGCCCTCTTTATAACAGCGTGAGCCTTTAGCACATTGGAAGACTATTCTCAAGTCCCCCTCAGTTGTTGTTTCTGAAGACTAAATGAGCCCAGATTTAACTGTTCCCCAGGGGCCAGGTTTGTTAAACCTTTCGTTGTTTTTTGTTGTTCTCCTCTGGACTCTGTCCAGTTTGGCCACGCCTTTCCTAAAGCACAGCACCCAGAACTGGACAAGGCACTCCAGCTGAGTACTGGCCTCACCCAGAACTTCGCTGCAGCTCAGATCCTGGTCCAGTCCTTGTCACTTTGTTTCTGTTACCCCTCGTAAACACAAGGCAGTGATGGGAATCTGGAACTTATCTGGCCCCTGTTACCACAACAGCAGAGCAGCTTGTAATCACTACTGCATTTATCCTCCCACATTCCTGTGAGGCAGGGCTAAGTTACTATCTCCATTGTACAGTGGGGTAAATAGAGGCATGGAGAGGTGAAGGCCCAGATTTATAAAGGAATTGAGTCATTGCTGCACTCAGTGTCATGATGCCTGACCTCATTTGAAAATGAGATGTTGTCTCCTAAAAGGGATTTAGGCCCTGAGGAGTTTTAAATTCTGTTGGCTGAATGCAGTAGCACCTAAAGAATCTGGGCCTACCTGAGTGACCCAAGGTCAGGTAAGGAGTATGTAGCAGAGAATGGAACTTACCTGGTTCTCTCCCGTCCCTGGCTAGTGTCCTACCATTACAGAATTCCTCCCCTCAAAAGCAGTACTTAGAACTTTGTTAAGGGATTTGAGATCATACTGACATCAGCTCTCCAGGAAGAGCGATTGTTTTTTATTTGAATGAGATGTGGTGGTGTCTATTCGGTTAGCGTGAGCTGTGTGACAGAGACAGCTGTCTGGCTCAGACAGGGTGGGAGAGAGGCGAGGGCTCTTTCATCTCTGGGAACCTGATTCAGCACCTTTCAAGTCAGTGTGTGTCTGACCAGGATTGCCAGCGTGAATCCTGCCCAAGGCCCATATCAATTGAAAGCTGATACCATCGGCTGGCTCTTGGTCCAGCTTAGCTCACTTTACTTCCAAAAGAGTGCATCTGAAATTGACCAAAATGGATTAATAGCAACAAACGTGTTGCCAGCTCTTGGAATTTTATCACAGGTCTTGCAGTAGTTGCTGTTTGCCTTAAAGCCCCAGCTCCTGGAGTCCTGTGAGCATGAAAGAATCTTGTATCGCTGAAATATAAAAGGAAGTTCCTAGCTCTCCTGGTTGTAAGGAAAGCTGAAAGATATGAACCGGTGCAGCCTAAAGGTTCAAAAACTGGAAGACTGGGCTGCTCCCACATTTTTCCACTGAAATTGGCCCTTTGGTGTGGGACTCCCAGCAAACACAGAGCTGTGGTAAGCAGGTACTCTGGTAAGCCAGCCCCTGCAGCAGCAGTGCAGAGTGCACGTCTGAAATGGAGAGGGGCAGACTGGGGATCTCTGCAGAGTTCTGCTCTCCAACATTCCCCTTAGGGTGAGATTCACATAGTTCTTATTGACAGCAGCCCTCAGGTTGCTCTAACTTATGGTAGGGCTGAGTATGGGGCAGAGCAGGGCAGAGAATCAAAGAACCATACTAGGTTCTTGATGGCCCAATGATGCTCTGCAGCAGAGAATCTGGCCCTTAAACTTTTCCAGTTTTAATACACCAATTCTTCCAGCTTCCTCTGAAGCAGATGGCACTGGCAGAGGCCAGATACTGGGCAAGATGGACCTTGGGTCTGAGCCAGCCTGGCAGTTCCTGTGGTCCTATGTTAGAAGTAATCAGGGAAGAGAACGGGGAGAGGATTGAGGCAGCATGGTGAGAATGGATAGTGCACTGGACTGGGAATCAGGAAATCAGGCCTCATCCCTGGCTCTGCCATTGACCTCTGGCAAGTCCCTTCCCTTTTCTGTGCCTTCTCCCCTTCTCGCTCTTCACCTCTCTGAGCTATCTAGACTTTGGGACAGGACTGTCCCAGAGTAGTGTTCTTCGCACAATGGACCCCCAATTTTAGTCTATGCTACCAAAACATAAAGGAATAAATGTTGATTTCCAACCTGCCATCGTCCTTTCCTCAAGCAGTCCATTCCCAGCTCTTTTCACTGCAATGAATTTCAGCCAAGAAATAAGAGAATATAACTTAAAATAGAGGAATCATTCAATAAATAAAAAGAGACATTATAGATCCAAGAACAACTTGCAAGACTTCATAAAAATATTTACGCTGTAATCAAAATTCAAGTAACAAAACTGCCTCCTCGCTATCCCACATCACCAAAGTTGATTCTAATAACTCACTCATTTAAAAAAGAAAATTCAAAAACCTGCTGGGTTAACATATCTCAGCTCTTTGCCAAAAAGGAAACTATGGACTATATTAAAAAAAACCCAAAACGCTCCACCAATCTGCAGACTTTCTCTCTCTTTCTGTGGCTCTGGATTAAACAAGAGTGTGGAAACATTACAAAGCCCCTTTCTACTGTGGTCAGCATGTTCTATGTGGTCACAAATTCTGGGTTGTCAGAAATCTCCTTTCCGGCTAAGTGGCCTGTTCTTTCCCATTTACTAGGCTGTTTACTGGGGGGGGCGGGGGGAAACAAACACTGCACTGATTAGCAGCAACAGAAACCAAAGCTTCAGCATCGCACCACAAACCCTGAAGCAGGTGGTAGAACAGGACCAGCTATCTTAGTTGATCATATCTTACCTGTTTGAATCATTCCCCTTCTCCGCCCTGCAACTGGCTCAGGTTTTCCATTCTACAGTGCAGGTGAAATTCTGGTCAGTGGGAGTTTCCTCATTGCTTTCAATGGAGACATGACATCACCATAAGATTTTGATCATTTTAACTCTATGGTATTAATTAATTTTGAGGATGCTAAACAATTCTCAGGCCTTTGCCAGAAGAAGCTAGGACAAGATGAAAGTTAAGGCTGGAGAGGAATGTCAAATATGAAGAAGAATCCAGAAGAACTTTTGCCCTTGGTGAATAATCTTGGAAATAACTAAATATGGCTGTATGAAACCTACGAATTCTCAGAACACTGGTCCTGAAAGCCCAGTAATGACATCCAATATTTAATGCTTCAGAAAGAATCAATGCCATGCAATGCTGGATATGACACAAACATGGCAAATGCCTTTGTACCATATATTTTATTTTAGGGCATTTCTATGTGGAATCTTCCAAAGCATCTAAGTGATTTAAGAGCACAAATCCCACTGAAAGTAAATGGAAGTTAAGTGCCTAATTCTTTGAGGTGCCGTTGGAATTTCTATGCTAGAACTCTACAAGGTACTTCAGCAGGATATGGTCTAGTGGTGGGTTTTCCATATGATTGGAGAGCATTATTCAAATATAAACCCATTTGTCTGGGCATAATAGACAGGCAACACTGGTCTACAATTTTTAAGAAGTCGTCTGCTTCAGAGATAAAATGTGATATTTATTATGTATTTTGATGTGCTGAATTCAAATATGACAATTAAAACAACTGATTGGCTACTGTTTAAGATATTTAAGTTTTTACATTTTATGTCTATGTATATTGTGTAGATAGTAGAGTTTTAATCATAAATTGTAAATCTAGGTCTTTTCATGTGTTTATGGTTGCTTTACATGATAATATTTCACCTGTCCTGTGTATGTAACACTTTAAAAATCAGCAAAAGGGTTATATAAATAAAATTTATTATGAAACAAAAGGCAAAAAGCTATTATGTACATAGTTTAGTCCTAGTCAGTGTCTACTCGGCGCTTCTTGGCTTGTCTCTTGTATTCATTAAATGGAGCATCTCTTGTCACTGTCCAGCAATAGTCTGCAAGCATTGATGGGCTCCATTTGCCCTGATAGCCTGCCAGGAGATTCCACTGCTGTAGTCTGGAGCCCAACAACTCTGCCTTACTCTTGGGTAGTTCCAAATCCCTGACAAGGTCATTCAGTTCACCTTGTGTTATGAGGTGTGGTTCAGAGGAGGAGGATGGGAGAAAATGTGGGTCCTGTGACATTGATGGTTCAGGACCAGAAGTTTCATCCTCTTCTTCTTCCTCGTCTGACTCAAGTGAGAATGATTCTGGTGCATCAGGAACCGGCAGTCCTTCTCCGTGGGGTACTGGGCGTATAGCTGATGGAATGTTTGGATAATGCACAGTCCACCGTTTCTTCTTTGACACACCTTTCCCAACTGGAGGCACCATGCAGAAGGAACAATTGCTGGTATGATCAGTTGGCTCTCTCCAAATCATTGGCACTGCAAAAGGCATAGATTTCCTTTTCCTGTTCAACCACTGGCGAAGATTTGTTGCACAAGTGTTGCAGCATATGTGTGGGGCCCACCTCTTGTCCTGATCTCCAATTTTGCAGCCAAAATAAAGGTGATAGGCTTTCTTAACCATAGTGGTTAGACTGCGCTTTTGTGATGCAAAAGTCACTTCACCACAAACATAGCAGAAGTTATCTGCACTGTTCACACAAGTACGAGGCTTCTCTGCTCACTTTGGCTAAACAGAAATGTGTCCCTTTGCAAAATCAAACAATGACAAATACGAGAGCACGACACTGTATGATTTCTAGAGCTGATATAGGGCAATGTGTTCAGCAGAGTGATGTAAGCTTCGTTATGATTGCATCATCCATGACTTCTAGGAATAACATGATGCAATTCATATCATGTATGATGCAAAACCAGCTTCAGATTGCATCATTCATTGTTTTGCCTAAAAAGCAAGTACTGTCCAAACCCAGTCATAGATTTATTCATAGATCCAGTCAAAGACGTATTTTAGTCATTTCTGGTTTAAATTGAGATCCCTTCCCTTTATAACTCACTTATCCTCCGCCATTCCCAAGTCAAGGGTCGTATATACTGACCCAATAGCATATCTTGAAAACTAGAGCCAATCAACAATTCTAAGCATCATTTTCGTTCTCAGTGACCCAGAATTAGTAAAGTTGGACTACATTTATTTCAGAAGCATTTTGGCTGTAGAGCAGTGTAATACAAGTGAAGAGAGAGGGCTCTTGTTTTTCAGGTAGAATTTCATTCATTGCTTTTACCATTGCAATAGTGGAGAGATCCTGGTGAGCGTGCATCCTGTAGGTGTCATGAAATCCAATTGCTGGAAGCTAACGCTAGTTGAATTCAGACTAGAAATAAGCTGCATATTTTTAACAGTGAGAGTAATTGGCAATTGGAAGAAATTACCTAGGGTTGGAGTGGATTCACCCTCACTCAAAGACTTTAGGTCAAGAAGAGCTGTCTCTTTCGATAGGATCTACTCGAGCTCCTCCATAAGTGATTGGGCTTGTTGCAGAAATCGCTGGATGCACGTCCCCAGCCTGTGTTGTGCAGGAGGTCAGATTAGATGATCCAAAGAGTTCTTTCTGACCTGACAATCTCTGTGTCTTTGGGTTGTGGTTTGCTTCCCCCTGCTGCTTCAGGCACTATGTTAATATCTTTTCACTTGTCTTTGACTAGCACCTCAAGGACCCAATATGGTAGGACTTGTGCAGAGCCCAGTGAGAGGCAAGCCCTGCCCCCAAAGAGCTATACAATACACTAGACAGAAAGGAAGGCTTATTTTACATGTGAGGGACTGAAGCAGGGAAAAATTGTCTTGCTTAAGCTCCCACAAGACATCAGGGACAGAACCGGGCAGCAACCCCCACACTGTCTGAATTTTAGCCCCATGCTTTAGTCCCAGAAACACTCTTCATCTTATTGCGCAGCCCGGAAATATCACAGCATCACTGTAGAAATGGTGATTCCCCGGATATTAGATCACATAACATTTCATACAGTTTTTAGATTAATTGATTTTCATCTCTGGATGGCATGTCTCTGGCCCCCGTCACTGTGGTTTCTAAGCACCCCTCTCATTAATGGAGTTATCCTCACAGCAGTCGTGACGTAGAGCAGGGCTGTTATCGTCATGCTACAGATGGGGACAGACACAGAGGCTAAGGCCCAGATCCTGCAAGGTATTCAGATGCTCAACTCCATGGAGTGAAAAAACAGCTGATCCTGTGGGTTTTTCACAAAGCTGCACCAGTGTGAACAATGTGGGATGTAATGGGACAGGGAAGGGGATGTCCCAATGTCCCTGTTGATATCGCGCACTATAACTCACCACTGGGGACAGGCCCCCAAGGGAAGGGGGCTGAAGCATCTCAGGTCAGGAAAATTTCCATCAAAACCTTTCCTTGACAGAAGATGGTTCTTTGCTAAGCAGAAATGTTTGTTGGAGGGGAAAGGGGAGGAAAATGTCTGTTTTTCATCAAAAATTTGGAGGAGTCAGAATTTTGACACCTTTTCTTCAAAAAAAAATAAAAATAAGTAGTTGACAAAAACAAAATTTGTGGTGTTTCCACTGACATTTTTTCCAGGAAAACAAATAATTTCCAGAGTGTCTCTAGTCAGAAATGTCAGGTATGGTTGTGGGCCCTCATCCTGCAAATGCTGAGGGGTGTGCTTAACATCACACATGTGAGTAATCCCATTGACTTCAACTGGCTACTCACGTGTGCAGTTCCTAGTTGTGCATGTTTAAGGCTCTGACTCAGTGAAGCACATGCTTAAACCACATTGACCTCAATGGGCCTGAAGTATGTGCTTGGCTGCAGGGCCATCCTTAGGATTTATGGTGCCCTAGGCGGGATTATTAAACTGGTGCCTTGTGCCTGTCTTGCTCTTAGCAACACAAACATAAGCTTACAGTACTGGAAAACTTGCCACATGCATGTTATTAAAACCAGTTTAACTTAACGAAGCACACTGTAATGCTGATGGACTAGCACTAAGGAAGTAGCACTATAGAAAAAATTCTGATTTGACAGAATGATGCAAATAATATAATTTTTTTAATTTGTCAACATTTTATTGGAAATTTCTATGAAGAGGTATTGAAACAAAGATTTGTTTTTAATTAAAAGCAATCTTTCTGGCTTTTTTGGCTGCAAAATCAGTAATAATGTCATCGTATGACAAAGACAAAGTGATGTCTTGTTTGATTGCAAGAATAGCAAGACCAGTCAAGTGTTCCTGACTCCTTGTAGAGCGGAGATAGTTTTAATGAGCTTTAGTTTTGAGAAACTCCGTTCTCCTGAATATGAGTGGCAATGTACACATTAGGATATATATCAACAAGTTTGCTGGTATGAGTAAACTGTACAATGTCCATCATCGATTTGCATGTGGCAACATTGATGACAGTGTACTCAATTTTTCGTACAGTTCAAGTCCATTTAAATCAAAATGATCGCCGTGCTTCAGGAGGCTCTCTAGATCAGGGGTCCCCAACGCAGTGCCCGAGGGTGCCATGGTGCCCACAGGGGCCTCTCAGTGCACCTGCGTACTGGCCAGCGGCGAGTATCCACCGAAATGCCGCTGAAATTTGGCAGCATTTCGGCAGCGACGCCTCTGGATGACACTGCTTGCTGTTGATAAGCAGCGTCATCCAGAGGTGTCGCTGCTGAAATGCCGCTGAATTTTGGCGGCATTTCGGCGGATGCTCGTTCACTGCCACGGTCATTTGTCTGGTGACCGCCAGACGAAAAAGGTTGGGGACCACTGCTCTAAGTTCTTGCACTTTGTCATTAGTTGCTCTTGTTTTCCTATTTCGTTGAATATAGTCCTGCTCAACCCACTACCAACAGGCCGACAGCTGGTTGAGGGGATCAGCCAGGGTATTAGCCGCCAGCCTGCTCAGCCTGCTGCCAGCCTGGGGTTCCTTGGGGGTCCCCAGGCCAGCAGTGGGTGCTGAGGGGGGCTGGCGGCCGGGACCCCGGGTGGCAATGGGGCAGCAGCCAGAACCCCAGAGCAGCGGCGGGCTAGGCTGCTCAGCCCGCCACCGCATGCCATCAAAAATCAGCTTGCATGCCACCTTTGGCACATGTGCCATAGGTTGCCGACCCCTGCTCTATACACTAGTAAGGATATGAGCATATTACAGTTGTTGGAGGGCTCTATTTAGCAGTAACAGGGCTATAGGAAAGTCAGTCAACATTTTTTGTTTCTCTGATGAAAACTGGCCCATTCTCTTCCCCATACCAAACTTGTCACAAATAATTGTCAACAACTTAATTTTCTGTTTTTTCTGTTTGTTTTTTTTTAAATATTGAAATTGAATTCAGGATTGTTAGCAAGCATTTTTGGGGACCAAATTTGTTAAATGACAATCTAAATGGCAACACAGTACTGCTTCCATGCTTGGCTCACCCCCTAGCCTGCTGGTCCAACAACTGCAGTAGAGGAGGAGATAAGTGGAAAACTGCAGGACCTCAAAATCCACCTCTTGGGGTGCAGAGTGGCAACAGCAGCAGCAAACCCTCAGGTCCGATCACAGGCCAATGGGCACCACCGCCAGCCCAACAGACCATGGTGAAGTTAGCACAGCATCTGATCTCAGAGACGGGGCACCATGGAGTCACAGCAGCTCATCCGGCCCTGTGCAGCTCCCCCCGGATGAGATGGATCACTGCCAGCCCGGGGGAGAGACACGCTTCCCAGCTAGGGTGACCAGATCCAGATGTCCTGATTTTATAGGGCCAGTCCCGATATTTGGGGTTTTGTCTTATATAGGTACCAATTATCCCCACCTAGGGTGACCAGACAGCAAGTGTGAAAAATTGGGATGGGGTGGGGGAGAATAGTAGCCTATATAAGAAAAAGACCCAAAAATCAGGACTGTTCCTATAAAATCGGGACATCTGGTCACCCTACAGGTGAGTTCCTTCCCCCACTCCTTCCCAGAGACCCCAGCAGCCAATCCCTCCCCTCAGACTGTGCTGCATTCAACTCTCTCTAGGACCCAGCAGCCCTGCTCTTACATTCTCCACTGCTTCCCGTCTGTCCGGGCTCCCAGCAGAGCGGTGCCCTCAGACCTAGTGGTGTCCTAGGCGGCTGCCTATTCTGCCTATGGCTAAGGATGGCCCTGCTTGGCTGGATAGGTATGGCCTTACACAGGTGCTTCATGTTAAACATGTACTTTTCTGTATCTGGGCCAAAATAAGGATAAACAAAATCTAATGTTCCAAGTATGAAACTACTGCCTCCAGCTGCCAGGAGGAATCTATTGCTTCCATGTACCACCACATTTGATTAGGGGAATATTATCAAATTGTTTTCCCCCCTTTCTAAAAGTATTAGATATTATCCAGAGACCAGAATTCTGACACATTGGAACCCATCCAGTAGTCAAGAAAATGTTTGGAGAACATTGAGAGGCTCCAATGAAAGGAGCCGCACATGTGCAAAGTATCATGTTTATTAAGGCAACACTAAAACTAAACTTTCACCAAATGCTTCAACTTCGCCATAAAAATTCTCTTGATCAAAAAGCAGCCTCTCCGAGCCGTGCTACTGGCTGGCTCGTTGCCTAATGACTGTAGCAGAGTGTTCTGTAGCAATTTTGCATTGTCACACTACCACACCATAAATCCCAATTATAAAAATAGACACTTGAGCAGCAATGTGATTGTCTTGTGGTTTAAGCACAGGCATGGGAGCCAGGAACTCCTGTGGTCTAATCCCATTCCATCTCTGACACTGATGCTCATTGCAACATTAGGGAAGTCATTTGACTACTCCATCTATTTCCCCACAGCTAAAACAAGGAAGATAATACTTAATTAACAGGGATGTGAGGAATGATGTCTGCAAAGATGTAAAATGACTGAGTGGTAACATTAAGATCTGCCTTTTTAAATAAGTCTCTCATTTCCAATGGTTCAGATTGGAGATTATAGTTCAAAACCTTTATAGAGAAATTAGGGTTAAAATGCCTGATCCTAACAGAGGTTGGAGGCATGTTGATTCAGCGTTCCAATTGGGAGAGCTCTAATATAGTGCCGAGAAAGAAAAAAAAACACAGTCTGAAATTTGTCTTCACAAATCTTTTGTCCAGCAATTGCTATTAACGAATAAATTCAGAAAAGTTACCATCTGTTTGTGGACAACTTCGAAACAGAATAAAAAAGGGTAAAATTTGCCAAATCTGTTATCGTCCAGCTTCAATCTTTTGGTACTTAAGTCGTTCTCTACTAGCACTTCAGAAATGCGCAGGGCAACGGGATGTAACTTTTTACAAAGGCAGCAATGTAGTTGTTTCGTAAGTTACATCTGTGGTAAATTGTGATCAGGACTGATCTGTCTTCAATTCTACTCCATCTTCCCCAGGCCATGCTGGTGTGATCTTTCTGCTATAGGATGATGTCAGTTTCATTTGGAACTGTTAGACAAGTTAATCTCAAGTGGAGAAATGATAGAAACTGGAGCTATACTGGCATGGTCTCTTCAGCAGTGACTGACATTCACAAATTCAGAGAAAAGTAGACTATTAATGCATGTGCCCTTTTGCATAGTACTGTATGAAGATTTGAGAGGGTGACCAGGTGTTCCAATTTTATAGGGTCAGTCCTGACTGTTGGGCCTTTTTCTTATATAGGCTTCTATTTACCCCCCCCCCACTCCCACCCCCTGTCCCAATTTTTCACACTTGCTGTCTGGTGACCCTAGGAGGGGAAGGGAGAGAACATTCCTGCTTGGGAAGAGATCATAGAGCAGATGCGCCCCACAGCCAACCAGTTTATGCCCTGAAGCATGAGGTTTGATTAGTGCCATCATTGCTGCAGCTTAAGATGGAAATGGTCATAAAACGGTCCAGGCCTTTCATTAGCATCCAGCTGCATTATCTGACTCTGTGACCCCTTGGGGTAGTGAATTCCAGCTGATTGGCTCCATGCCACCTAGAAGTCTTTCTTTTTTCTTGCTTCTAAATTTACTGCCCCATAATGTCTTCGACTGTCCTCTCATTCAGGGTTACAAGGAAGGATAATCACCCCAGTGAGAAGTGGTCAGTTACAGGGCAGCAAATCTCTCTATGGGGAGGATCATGCAACTGCTGCTTCCTGGTGTTATTAGAGATGGTTGCATTTCTAGAAAACAAAGCAAGATGCATATTAGTTCTAAGAGAACTATGGAACCGCTTGGCATTTGTTTTTCTGTACGCTTCACCTTTGAGCTTCAAAGTACTCTGCCATTTTGTTCTTAGAGGTGGTGCAGCATATTACAGAGGAGACATGCACACTGTGCTCTCACCTGGAGACTTTACTTTTGCTCTTTCTTGTTGCTTTCGTTAACCTAAAATGAAAAGTTTAGACTGAAAATATAAAGTTGCTCTTTGAATATGGAAAAATATGAGTAAAACATATTTTAAAGCAGGTCCTCTTAGTACTTAGTTTACCTGTTCCTGAGGAGTAGGAGAAAGATAGAAGGTATGCACATTACTCAGTAGCAGAGATCAGTCCTTTCATTTCTCCACCATGCATTTAGGTTTAGCCCTGGCAAGGGGAGAAGAGAGGGAGTGGTGTGGAAGTTCTACACGGCATTCTGCTACACAGGGTAGACAAGCACAGAATGGCTCAGCATTGCCTGAGAGGAGTACATGTGTAATGCAACACCCCAGGTGGGTCACTGGGAGCAGGGAGCTCTGGCTCTAAAAGCATGAGGCTGCTCCTGCCTGAGATAAGACTGTAGCTGAGGCTGTAGCAGGTTCATCAAGGTCTGTGTGTGCCCCAGGCACTGCCAGAGAGGGACAGCGCCTCACACTGAGTGGAGGTTTGTCACACACAGCAGCAGTCATTATTGTCACTTAAGATTTGAGCCGCAGGTGATTTCCCCCAGACTGCTGCTGGAGGCCGTGGCCGTTCCACAACTCGGCTGCCCGCTCTCCATTAGAAATGCAGTATGCCGTGATCTTCTCTCTACGTGCTCGTGGAGTGCTGGAAGTCTCATTCTGCTTAGATCCTCTGTGGGAGGGCAAGGAAGAAGTGAACCCATGCAGGCCTAGCCAGAACTCAGCCCTGTGCCATCCCCCATTCTGTCATGTATTGCGTCATTTAGTTCTCTGAGGTAGCTGGAGGCTGTGAGAGATGCTACAGAAAATAGAACTGGATTGGATAATAGAGAGAAAGTTGATTTAATCTGTCTCTGGTCTTGCCTCTGTCTCCTGTAAAATCAATCACTTATATTTATATAGCCTTCATCCCAAAGAACTTCACAAACTGCAGCCACCATAGGGCTACAACACGAGTTTAGGACAGGAAGTGACCGTGAAGGCTATCTATATCCAATGGACCTTACAGGGGGAAATTTAGGCAGACAGTTTTATTAATTATTATTTCTTTGCCTATGAGCCCCAGTCATGGACCAGGTCCCCATTGTGCTGGGGCAAACACAGAACAAAATGCTGTCTCTCCTCGAAAGAGCTCGCAGTTGAAGGGCTTATCTATATCAAGATGTTATTCTGGAATAATGGAAAGTGTGAATTTACAGGACAATAGTTATTCCAGACACTAATCCTGGAATAAGAGCCCTTTTTTTCTGTTTAAGTCAATCCCTTCCAAATAACTATTTTGGTCAATTGCTCCATGTAGACAAGCTCTGAGTAGAGCATTGTCAAGCCAAAGCATTCAAAAATCAAATGTCAAACCACAAAGAGAATCATGAGGAATTGTTTGTTTGTTTTTTAAGATCTTGTGATTTTTTTAAAGCCAAGTGGCAAATGCTGGGCTCTTTTTATTTGTCTTATGGTTCCTGAGCCTTTAGGGTGCACTGCAGCACGGGTTCTCAACTTTTTTTCTTTCTGATGCCCCACCAGTGTGCTATAAAAACTTCATGGCTCACCTGTGTCCCAACAGCTGTTTTTCTGCATATCAAGTAAATTAAAAGCCAGAGCTGATGTTAGGGGGTAGCAAGCAGGGCAATTGCCCGGGGCCACTCTCCAGAGGGTGCCTTACAAAGCTAAGTTGCTCAGACTCCAGCATCAGGCCTGGGCAGCAGACCTTGAGCTTTGGCTTTCTGCTCTTGTCCCCAGTGAGTCTAATGCCGGCCTTGTTCTCTGGTTTATTTTGGTGGACCCCCCGAAACCTGCTCACAGTCCCCCCGGGTCGAGAACTTCTGCACTAGGGTCAAGTTTTCAATAGAGCTGTGCAGAGGATGGAAATTCCATTTCAGCAAAGGTTTTGTAGTTTCAAAATTTGTTTTTATTCCTCGTTGAAACAAAACCGAAACCTTTCAAATGTTTTCACAAAACATAATTGTTGAAACATCTGTTTTCTGATCAAAAAGATCATTTCATCTCTCACTCTGGTCTGATGAGTCCTGGACCTCAGAAACCTTCTAGTCAAAACTATTTTCATAATTGGTATGACTCCATGACAGGTTTCAACTTTGATGCAACAGCATATTTCAGTGAAATCACAGCTCACTGAAAATGTTCTGACCAACTTCTCAAGAGCTTTCTCCTCAACCAAAAGATCTAGAAAATTCCCTTTTAATTAAAAAAAAAATGTAACTTGAGATTGTTCAAGTAGTGTCCCCATGGGTGCTCCACTTCAGGTGTGCATGTGCTCCTCAAGCCCTTGATCAGAGATTTTTCCATTAGCAGTGTCTGACCTGTGCATGCACCCTATGCCTTCTCATGCTATATAGAGGTGCATGGGCAAACCACCCTCAATTCCTTCTCAACCTCCACGGCCATAGATGAAGCCTTAGAGTGTCTACCTTGAGCATGCCTGAGCAATCTTGTATTCTACTTTTCTAAAGTTGTTTAAGATTAGTTAGAGACAAGGTGGGCAAGGTGGATCAACTTCTGTTGGAGAGAGAGAAGAGCTTTCAAGCTACACAGAGCTCTTTCTCAGGTCTGGGAAAGGTACTCAGTCATAGCTAAATACAAGATCAAACAGATAGTTCACTGTAAGTAGTTAGCACATATTCTAAGGCCCCATTCAAGATAAAGGGGCCCATTAATATCCCAATAGTTACAGGACAAAAAGGAGGGTTCGTGGGTTACAGTTTGTTGTAATAAACCATAAATCCAGTGTGTCTATTAAAACCATGATTTTTAGTGTCTAACAAAGGTATGAATTCAAGCTCCCAGGCTTGTCTTTTGAAAGAAGTAAGTCCAGAGGGTGAGGACTGAGCGGTCAGATCTAGTGTGGTTGCTTTGTGAGAAGTGTTCACCTACAGGTGATGGGGTGATTTTTGTCTTTTACAATTTTCCTCTGTGAGTTCATTCAAGAGCATAATGATTGTCTGGTTTCATCCACATAATTGCTATTGGGGCATTTAGTGCATCGGATAAGGTACACCATGTCATGATAGGCATGGGTAGGCTCCACTGATCTTGAAAGCCATGTTTGGAGGGTGTTGATCATTGTAGCAGTGGAGATATGTTTACAGGTTTTGCATCTGCTGTTCTGGCAGGGTCTGGTGCTGCTTTGAGTTGATGTGTCCTGGTCTGTGGGGAGCTTTCATCTGATGATGAGGCTGGGGAGTTGTTTGATGGCCAGAAGAGGGAGTTCAGGAAAGATTTCTTTCAGGATGGAGTCCATCGAGTGTGGGTTGTAGTTGTCTGATGATACCCCGTGTGGGTTCCAGAGTGGGTGGAGGTGACATCTCTTAGTACTGAGACCCCAATCTCCAGACCACCATCATCCTCTGGGACTGCAGGACTCTTTTTACCCTTTTCTGCAGGTGCTTCTCTATTGAACAGTATTGAGGAGGATGAAGGGGACTTCTGGTCAGTCTGTCCTATTTCTGTTCAGGGTTCTCCAACGTGTCCCTTCAGGATCACATTCTTTGACAGTCACACAGAAGATCACACTCATCATCAAGGGTGGTGGACCCAACTCTGCATGCCACCCCCCCACTCCCCTAAGCATCCCTCCCAATAGCCATAGCGGGACCCTTGGGCTGCTCATTGGTACTGGTAGTCTGGTGAATTGCAAACCAGTCTCCACATCAATCTGTTGGAGGTCCAGGCTGACAAGAACACTTGTCTTCATTTCCAAATCCTCATCAGGGGAAAATCAGTCAGGGTCACGACAGACAACTTATCCTGCATGTTCTGTAACAAGCAGGGAGAAGCAAAATCCCCATCCCTGGGTGCCAAAGCCATGAAACTATGGAACTTGTACATAGCTTATCAGATCCAAATTTCAGCCATCTACTTCCCACGTATTCAGAACACTACAGCCGATGTCCTCAGCAGACACTTAACACAGGACTATTAGCATCTAACTCCCATTCAGGTTTGTCTCTGCCTCCTGCCTGAATCGGTGCCACTTTCAGTCATGCTGGGTTACCTGTTTGGTCTGAAGAAATCGGACTGGTTATCAATTAGTTCACTTAAGGTACTTCTGGTCACAATATCAGCCTTTCATTCTCCATATTTTTTTCACCCATATCATCTAGATTTAGTAAGAGTTTGAAGAATCTCCATCCCCAGATTAAAGATCCTACCCCGAACTGGGACCTCAACTTTGTATTCAGTTACCTTATGAGACTTCCTTTTAAACTTATGGCAACATGTTCTCTGCTCCATTTAGCCACAAAGATGGCCTTTTTGGTAGCCATCATGCTGGACTGACTGTAGGATCAGGGAGATTGGAGCCTGGATGGTGGATCCACCATTCACAGTATTCTTCAAAGACAAAGTGTCTGTAAATCCACACCATAAATTCTTACCTAAGGTTCTATCGGAGTTCTACCTTAATCAATCCATTCATCTGCCAGTGTTTCATTTGTTTCTTTTCTGAAGCAGCATAGCTCCCTGCAGGATATCGATTTTCATATCCTGAATGTTCAAAGGGTGTTGGCTTTCTACTTAAATAGGACCAAGGAATTTTGTAACCCACTTAGGCTCTTCATCTCCTTCACAGGTAGATCCCAGGGTCCATGAGCTCTACTCAGAGACTATCCAGATGGATAGCTAGCTGTATTATCTCTTGTTAAGATCTGTAGGCATTCTGCCCCCCTACCCCCAAGGGTGATAACACATTTTCTCAGATCACAGGCAACGTCTACAGCATTGCTTAAGAATGTGCCAATACCTGAGATGTGTAGTAGGGCTTGTACACGAAGAAGACAAGGTTACTCACTTTGCACAGGAACCTGCACTTTGTTGAGATGTGTGTGTCCCTCTGCATGCTCTGCTACCCGCCCTCCTTCCCTTTTGCTTTGGACTGCTATGGGATGAAGGCAATGAGGGCAGTTTACACACACATCCCTATATAGCCTTCATATCTGGTATGAGGTGCACAGGCAGAAAATCTCCCATCAAGGGCTGGAGAAACGCATGCGCACTGAAGTGGAACACCTGTCGGGGGATGCATCTCAAAGAACTGCAGTTACTGCTTGCTCAATGTGAGTCCATGAGAAGAATTTGAGTTCAATCCTTGAGGGGGCCATTTAGGGATCTGGGGCAAAAATCTGTTGGGGATTGGTCCTACTCTGAGCAGGGGGTTGGACTAGATGACCTCCTAAGGTCCCTTCCAATCCTGATATTCTATGAAGAGGTTAATCTCTCAATTCCAGCAGTTGAGACTTCAGGAAAAATACTGAATATCCCTGGACCTGTGACAAAACTAAGAGTTGGCAACCCTGTGAGACAGGAGATGGAAACAGACAGATAGGAGAGCACAAGGCCATAATGAGATATTATTGGTCAGCATGACAAGCAGTGGCCTTAGCACACCAGCAGCCTAATTATTATTTCAGAGCAGTAGCTGTGTTAGTATGTATCAGCAAAAACATCGAGGAGTCCCTGTGGCACCTTAGAGACTAACACATTTATTTGGGCATAAGCTTTCATGGGCTAAAACCCACATCAGATGCATGGAGTGGAAAATACTATAGCAGGTATATATACACAGTACATGAAAAGAAGGGAGTTGCCTTACCAAGCCGGGTGGGGGGTCAGTCTAACAAGACAATTCAATTAATAGCAGGATACCAAGCGAGGGGAAAATCACTTTTGTAGTGATAATGAGGGTGGCTCATTTCAAAGAGTTGACAAGAAGGTGTGGGTAACAGTAGGGGGAAATTAGTATGAGGGAAATTAGGTTTTGTAATGACCCATCCAGTCCCAGTCTTATTCAGGCCTAATTTGATGTTGTCCAGTTTGCAAATTAATTCCAGTTCTGCAGCTTCATGTTGAAGTCTGTTTCTGAAGATTTTTTGTTGAAGAATTGCCACTTTTAAGTCTGTTATTGAATGACCAGGAAGACTGAAGTGTTCTCCTACTGGTTTTTGAATGTTATAATTCCAGATGTCAGATCTGTGTCCATTTATTCTTCTGCATAGAGACCATCCAGCTTGGCCAATGTACATGGCAGAGGGGCATTGCTGGCACATTATGCCATATATCACACTGGTAAATGTGCAAGTGAACAAGCCCCGGATGGTGTGGCTGATGTGGTTAGGTCGTGTGATGGTGTCCCTTGAACAGATATGCAGACAGAGTTGGCACCAGGGTTTTTTGCAGAGTTTGGTTCCTGGGTTAGTGTTTTTGTTGTATGGTGTGTGGTTGCTGGGGAGTATTTGCCTTAGGTTGGGCGGCTGTCTGTAAGTGAGGACTGGCCTGTCTCCCAAGGTCTGCGAGAGTTCCTCTGAATTTCTTCTGAAATTCAGCACCTCCTAGCAGCAGAGCATCAGTCAAGGACTGATTCTGAGGAAGCAACGCCAAGGACTGGAAAGCCAACAGCACATGGAGATTTCCTAGCCAAAGGCTAACCAGCGACAGACCTCTTTAGCTCCTAAAATCTGATTCAGCCCCAGCCTGCTGCAGTGTGGAGGAAAAGTCTTTTGTAAGCTTTGCTGTGTGTATTCTGGGGTTTGGCACATGGAGAGCAGGTGACAGGGGGAAATAGGATTGAAGCTATCGGTTCAGTCTTCTGCCTACCTGGCTGGGAGTTCTGCTGATGACTTATTTCAATGGGAGCTGCCCTGAGGTCTTGCTAGCCATATTATTCCCATCGGATGCAGTCACAGCAACAGAGCACCAGAAGTACGCTCACCCATGCCTTGCTAGGAAAAAGCTGCTCTTCAGTCATCTCTGGCATGTCACCTTCAAGAAGGACTATTGTAATTCTCTCTGCCTCGCTCTAGGCAAAGAAAGCAGTAGCCCATCTCCTTAGCATTATGAGCCATTGGGAACATATTACACTGATGATCTACAGCCTGTGCTGGCTCTCTCCTCGCTACAGGAGCTATGTCAAGGTTCTGATATGGATCATCAAAGCCCACAGTGGGACAGGCCCAAATGATCTCAAAAACCACCTCTCTGCCTGGAAGCTGCCAGAGCAACACCGGGCCTCCAACACACTGGCAGCCCAGCTATTGCCTGAAGTGCTTTCCTCCCCGCAAGCCCAGCAATCAGAAACAGCCTCGTAAAGCAGACCAGGAGCCACCCTCCCGTCTCACCACCTTTGGATCATGCTGCAGGAGTCCCCTCTTCTATAAAACATTCAGCAAAGCACTAGCATACTAGGAAAACTGGCAGCACATTCAGGATAAAAACCACAACTAGCTTAGAGAGTGGGACAGAAAATTGACACTATCTTCTGGAGCCACCCCACTGTTTTTCTACAGCACATGTTCAGTGCTGAGATACCAGAAGGTCAGAGAGATCCGCTAGGCCCTCAGCAGGTAAATCAGTGCAGCTCACTGGACTCTAGTGGAGTTGTGGTGATTTACATCAGCTGAGGATCTGGCCCTGTATTTTTAAAACTGGACCATAAAATTGAAGTGAGCATTGAGGCAGAGTTGGGCACATCCAAAGTGCAGTACCTTCACCAAGGACTACACATGAAGGCTTTTAAATGGAATTAGAGTTACAGGCCATAGTGGGTCAGGTTTCAGGTTTGAATTTCCACCCCCGTCTCCCCCACAAATCCTGGCCAAAAAAATGAGCCAAAATAAGAAACGGTGCTTTCAGTGGGTGACTTCCATGTTTTCCTCTGGTTTCCCATAATTTGTGGTATTGTAACTCCCACAAAAACAACAGAGCGAGGCTGCAAATCTTTCTGTGATTTTCAGCCTTTGCTTGCCTGGAAGCACGTAGCAGTTGCATTTGGGTTCTGATGGACAGACGTTTTACAGCTCATACGGAGCCATTCATGCCCACCATGAAACCCCCTCCCCCAATGCTTGCCATGAAACTCTTTCAGCAACTCATTCTCGCTTATACGGGCTGTGTCTGAGTCTTCGATTTTGAAAAATAAACAAAGAGAGATGCTAAAGAACTATATTGGAGGAGGAGAGAGGGGCCAGGGTTGAAACTGCTTTCTCTGAGCTTGGTGAAAATCAGGGCTAAGGCCTAGGTCCTCAAAGGCATTTAAGACCCTAACTCCACTACATTTACACAATGGTTCAAAATCGATGCATGTGGAACCAGAATCAGGACCTTAAGGTTTTACATAAAGAACACCTTTATTATCGGCTTTTGTTATATTTTCTAGGCTGCTGCATTAGCATAGGGGATTTGGCCTTGTGCAATGTTTCAGATTTTAAGTGCTCTGCTTTTAACAAAAAGGCAAATCAGAAGGTTTTTCCATTTTCCAGTGTCTGCGAAGACCAGCAAATACATTTCTTTCCTGTGGAGAGGCAGACAGGCTTATCTTATAATGAACTAAAAATATTAATAATGAACTAGAGGAGGGTACTGAAATTAATGCAAATCAACATGGGTTTATGCAAAGCAGATCCTGTGAAACTAACTTGATACCTTTTTGTTATGAGATTGCAAGTCTGGTTGATTAAGGTAATAGCGCTGATATATCTACACTTCTGTAAGACTTTTGACTGGTGCCTCATGACCTTTTGATTTAAAAAACTAGAATGATATAAAATTAACACAGAACACATTAAATGGATTAAAAACTGTCTAAATGATAGGTCTCAAAATGTAATTGTCAATGGGAAATCCTCACTGAGCAGATCTGTTTCCAGTGGAGTCCCGCAGGGATCAGTGCTGGGCTCTGTTTATTTAACAAAAAATTGTAGGGCTAGAAGGGATCTCGAGAGATCATCTAGTCCAGTCCCTTGCACTCAAGCCAAGACTAAGTATTTTCTAGCCCAGCGGTTCTCAAACTTTTTTTTTTTTTTGCAGACCACTTAATAATCTTTCCAAATGTTGTTTGTAATGTTAGCTAACTATTGTAAAGCGCTTTGGATAAAACCACTATATTAAAAAAACCCCTTATTAACTTTTTTTGTTCTACAAATAAAAGCGCACAGGCTTACCTTTCTAATGGGATGGATGTGTCCTCTCTCCCATGCCGCGGCAGCCCCTGAGCTGGGGCTGGGAAGGAGGGCCATCTCTGCCCGGCAGCCACAACCCTGGAGCTGAGGAAAGTCGTCTTTCTCTGGCTGCCGCAGCCCTGCATATCCCAAATTCCCCTCACCCCCTCTTCTCATCTCATTGGCCCCTCCCACCTAGGCCATGCCCCCCTCCAAGGCCACCACCACATCTTACATGTGCGTCTTCTCCAGGGTCCAGGCACTAATTAGTGGAGCCATGCACTAATTAGGTGGGCTGCACCATGCTTATGGAGCGAGTCACAAGACTCTTCCTTGGGTCTGATCTCATCCTCCCAGGTTCCATCCATGTTGACTCATTCCATTGCCCTGTATGCCCATGGTACTCTGTCCTACCCACCTTCAGTGTCTCTTGAAACCTTAGCACTGGAGTCTGAAACTCCCATTGATTTCAATGGAAGTTGTGTGCCTAAATACCTTTGTGGCTCTAGGTCTTACTCCTAGTAATTAATACTATGCCAGGCACTAAGGATCTGCAGGATGGGGCCCTTCATTTGGCTACCCTTCACAACATGTGTTGCAGGGATTCCTGGGTTCCTAGTCACGTCTTTCGGACCTACTTTCCTGGGTTTTCTTTTCCCCTTCCCCAAGCCCATCTTTCGTTGAACCGTGAATGGTTTAAAGTGTATTAAACTGCACGGCTTTCCGCGCTTGGAGAAGAGATTATTTCCAACCTCTCTCCTTTTTTATTGCCTGACGCTGGCCCTCGTTAGTATTAAAACAAACATCTTGGCACCCAGCGCAGCCTCCCTGATCCCTGTTTTTTGTTAGCCACTGTTTGAAAATGTTGTTAGCTTAACATCAGGGCCCCCATTAAACTTTCAACGTACACACGTCGCCTACCAGCCCTGACGGATTGTCTGTGCCTCAGCGAGCGTGTGACTCACTGACCTGTTCACATGGCCAATAAAACAGTAAAGGAACCACAAAAAGAAATTCCAGGGTCTCATTCCCCCCCCCCACCTTCCATCTGGGATGTATAGAATCCAGCAGCGATCCCACACAGGGCTTTCTTCTGCTCTCAAACAATGGGCCGCTGTTCGTTTCGTATTATCATGCGCTGCACCAACAGTGGAAACTGCTCATTACTGAGTTAATCAAATATTTTGCTTCCTTCCCCCCTCCGAATTTGTCACAATAAATAGATGCCCAGCTTTGGGGCGATCAATATCGCAGCCTGTGCACGCAGGTGGTCCTGGGCGCTTTGTTTGAAAGCAGGGCTCTCAGCAGTGCAGGAGATGAAGGGGGATCCTGTTTTTCCTAAGGTCGGGAATGCCAGCGATCGCCTGGCTGGCATATGTGGAAAAACATCGTCAAACAGCACAGCTGCTCTGTATTTTTTAATTGCTACGTGACGTTTTAATGTTGGACTTTAAGCACATTCCCCGCCCCCAACACGCTCCTCTGCTCCTCCCCCCCCCAGCCCAATAAAACAAAGGACACTTTTGTACAATGCATCAGAACAAAAGGGAGCGCTGAACGTGCTTTTTGCACCAGGGGTCCACACTGAACCAGAGGTCGTTTTAACAAAAGAAAAGGCTCAGGAATTTGAAGTATTTGCACACAGGGCCTCAGCTGGTGTGACAGGGCACCCTAGTCACTGGAGCTACACGAAGTTACCAGGATCTGGCTCACTGACTTCCATAGAGCTATGGCTGATTTGCAGCAGCTGGGAAATAGCCCATGCCCTGTATGTGACAGAGCTATAGTATTAGGGCAGTGCTGGCACTTGATTCTGCTCTCCCTCGCTCTGGTGTAAGGCCAGAGTCTCAGCGCTGCAGTTAGGCAGTTGGCCACAGTTTAAGGGAGAGGAGATTGAGTCCCTGTGGTGTCTATCACGTGCCTGGCAGCTGGATCTGTTCCCCTTGCTCGTCATCTCTCAATAGCTACTTTATGCACTGCAAAGTGTCAATATTGACATTGGGATGTGCTGCCTTGAAGCCCAATGGCTGATTATTTTTTGTGGTTGGTGCTTGGGGTGAGAGGCCAGGTACCGCGGGCTCCGCTCCTTCTCACTTGCTGTCCTCCCTGAAACCCCTTCTCAATGGTGTCCGTTGCAGAAAAACCCGACTGGCCCATCATGGACAAGAGGAAGGTGATTAGCACATGGGGTTCAGCCTGCCCTGCCACCTCCCAAGGAAACGTCAGATTGGAGGCTAATGGAAAGTGCCAGCGGGGCAGCCAGCCCACGAGCAGGGAGGCCTGACTCAGCCCCAGAATGGACACTAGCCAGGGGTTACTGGGCTAAACATTTGCCCTTCATGGCTACCTCTGCCTAGCTGAGCTGCTTCTGTGGCCCCCTAGTGCTGCAGCATCTGTGCCTCTAGGCTGCTGAGGGAACAAAGGCTAAGTGACGTAGGCAAGGTGACACAGGGACTCTGTGGCAGAGCAGAGAATTGAACCCAGGTCTTCAAGCACCAGGCAAGTACCCTAATCAGTGCACCTCCTTCCTAGAGCAATCAGACAGGACTTCCGTCCCCTGGCTCAGTCAGTGCTCAGCCTCTCTGCTGAGCTAATCAATCTGGGAAGCAGAGACATATGACAGGCTGTGTGATAGGCACATCAGTCAGGGGGCAGGGGAGACGGCTCTTCTTGGGGCCTCGCAGCTCTGGTGACACCAGGGCCTAGTCAGGCAGTAGCCTGATTTTTTACACACACACCCCCCTTGGATGTTACCTTTGCCCATTTCCCCTGCTGCTGGCTCCTAAGACAGCGCAGCATCCTCCCCATCAAGTGCTGACCTCCATAGATTGCAGGAGACTGAGGAACCACGAATGGGCAGAGGCCAGGGGGACAAGCCCCTCCTTTTAACATGGGCATAATTTGGGGGGGCAGGGGATGGTGCAATGCTGCCATGAAATGCAGCCCTGCCGGCGCTGCTCCATGGCTGACCAAGGCTTACAGCGTGGGGTAATGCCACCCCTTAGCCCCCAAACTACACCCATGTTAAAAAGTGGGGGCATGCCCCCCCGGTTCCAGCACCGGTAGCTCCCCTACTTCTACAAAGGTTCTGACACCCTTGTCCCAGACCATGCCCAGAATGATGGGGGGTGGGGGTGAAGCTCAGAGGAAGAGGAGAGAGACCAAAGTTGGGAAGGGCGGGGTCTGCCCTGGGCTTGGTGTGGTGGCTCAAGCAGTGAAACAGACATCAGGAGCCCTGGGTTCATGTTGTGGCTCTGCCACTGACTTCTTGGTGACTTTGGGGACCTCATTTTCCCTGTGATTTCCTCTCCCCCATTCTTCTGTCTTGTCTATGTACATGGTCCGCTCCTTCGGGCCAGGCTTGTCTCTTACTTTGTGTGTGTGCAGCACCCGAGGCAAGGGGCCCCCTTTGTCTTCTGAGTGTATCTCATCCACAGCTGAGGCTCTAGCCTCAAGCCCTTTAAAATGGGCTGCCCACCTCGCCAGTGGTGACCCCATTCCTAGCTGCTATGTCATTAGAGCCCTGGTTCTAACAGTCATGACACCACTTTCATAACCTTCACTGTGCAGCTGTCCTGGGGGTGTGTTAACAAATCAGGATAGGGCCTGATCCTGGCAAGTGGCATATATTGCACCAGCCTCTGTCACATTCATCTCTTTGTGCAAATCCATTCCTGGTACTAGAGCAGGTGTATCCTTTGCCACTGTGCCTTTGAGAGCCAGACATGCAGCCAGAGGGGTCAGATTCTGTTTGCTTTCCTGCTAAAAACAAGGACACTGCACCCGATTTAAGGAAAAGATGGGTCCCGAACCTTTCCAGTTCTAAGCACTTTTCTGTAGGGTAACCAGATGTCTCGATTTTAAAAGGACAGTCCCGATTTTGGGGTCTTTTTCTTATATAGGCTCCTATTATCCCCCACGCCCTGTCCCAATTTTTCACACTTGCTGTCTGGTCACCCTGCTCTCCTGATGATTGCAATGCAGTTGAGCCTGTCAGAGGAAACACAGACACACACACATACACACTGTACTCTGTCCTGGAGACTTTACTTTTGTCCTTTCTTGCTTGGTTGTTCTCCTGCTCTAAAATAAAGGTCATTTTGGTTGAAAGTGGTGGTTTGCTCTAAGCTTATGGTGAGACACACAGAAGAACATAAAGCACCTGTCACAAAGAAAGGGCTAGCTCGTGCCAGTTGCATACTGCCCATAGTAAGGCACGATGCAAGGGGAGCACCAGGAGGCATTCTACTCACTTGATACCCAGACGTTCTTGTGGAGAGCATCTGCTGCAAAGCCCTGTGGTCCCCTAATGGCTGTGATGTAGGTAGTCCTGCCATGGCCTGGTCAAGGGAGGCCGAGAGTCCTGAAATCAGGGCTTAGTGTGGCCCATACCTGCCCCATGACCTAAGGGTGTGCTTACGTTTGTTGGCCTGAACTCTCTCACAGCTTTCTTGATCCACCTCAGTCTTATGGTGTTGACAAGGCCTGAGATTTTTTTCATGTGTCTTGCAATTATTGGTTTGTTTCTGCAAGCCCCAGGCCTGTGAACATTATAAGAATCATGTGAACATTATAAGAATCTCACTTTCACTTAAAAAAAGTTCTAGCCCTCTTGGTTGCATAGAAAATAATGGCAGTGTGACCCCCCCAGGGCACCCTACAAGCACAGATTCTGGAAAACAAATAAAAAGACCCAAAATGTATTATTTAAAAACAATCTCAGGCCAGTCTCGTGATCTGGGATGCCAAACTCATTCTTTGGGATTCTTTGGGGTCAGCAAAAGAGCTGGCTGGGAAACCAAATTTCAGCACGGTGAAGATTTTTGCACTTTTGAAAAAAAAAATTGTCCTGAATTGGGATGAAAAGCCAAAATCTCAAAAATTGTCCTGGAACTGAAATCTCGCCAACACATGGCATTTGAAAACTAAATGTGCTCCCTGAGATCCCTGACTGCCAGCCTGGCGGGCTGCAGCAGAGCCAGGGCCCCTGGGGGATGTGTACATACACACACACACACACACACACACACAAAACGTGGCAGTGGGCCTCAGCATGCAGGTTAACTGACTGAGGCTCGCCAGTCTAAAAATAGCAGTGCTGGCATTCAGACTTGGGCTGGAGCCTATGCTCTAAGACCCTCCCCACTTGGCAGGTTTCAGAGCCTGGATTCCAGCCTGAGCCCAAACTTCTACATTGCTGTTTTTAGCCCTGGAGCGAGCCCGAGTCAGCTGCTTTGGGATCTGAGGTTTTACTGCTGCAGGGTTGGGGGGCAGGAGGGGAGTTTGCTCCTGCCTGACCTTGATGTGGTTCTTGTCAGTTTCACAGCTTCCCAGCATTGACTAGCAGCATGAAACTGACCAGTCTCTCCTTGCCTGGATCTCCTGGGAAGTTGGTAGAAATAGAAAATGGAGTTACCAGCACTGGTCCTGACTCATGGCACCCCTCCGGCGAACGCCCTTCTCCCAGGATCTTCAAGCCATTTCTGAGAGACGTGGGCTCGTACTTTCTGCTTGCAACTTCTCACCTTTTAAGGCCAGTGCTTAAAAGCTGCACATCTCCTTGTGTGAGTACAGCTCCTCCTCCTGCTGCGACTCACTATCCACAATGGGGGTAGCAACACAGCGAGGCCAAGCGAGCTAAGCAGCCTCTCCAACCGAACCCTATCCTGCCCACCCTGAAATCAGTGGGTTCTTTGCCATTGACGTCAATGGTACCTGAATGGAATCAGCTATGTGCTTGTACTTTGTTATCTGCATTATCCACTTGTTATGCCAGTACGAATTGTTCCATTGCTTTGTGCCCCAGCAGGAAAGGGCCAGTTTCCATAGTTGTGCAAGCTTGTTTTGTGAGAGAGAGAGAGAGACAGAACAAAGAAAGAATAGGATGGGCTGGGGATTTCCTGTTTCCTGGGTTTAGCAACAGCATGGAACGAAGTGGAATCGACCGTCACTCCGGCTTTGGTGCAAATATGCCTCATCTCTAGGGAACCATGAGCACAGAGGGTGCCACCTGGCTGGCCTGGCTGCAGCACCTACCTCACAGGGATGGGAGCCATTTATGGAACACTCACATACATCTGAGCTGGGGTTAATGTACCAAACAGCCCTCCCCCAACCACTGGAGCTGGGGTGCAGCAAGGACGGGGCGGGGGGGGCAGCAGAGAGCCCTGGTGAGCAGTCAGTGGCAGCTGAGGATGCTCAACCTCTTCAGCATGTGCCCTCGCTAATTAATCCCTGTGGAGCAAGTGAGTATTGCCAGCCCCATTTTACACACGAGGAAACTGAGGCACCATGAAACTAAGGCTGACACTTTCAAAAGAGGACTCTCATTATGGATGCCTTGGTTTTGAGTGTCCAGGGTGGGACTCTGGGGCCTGATTTTCAGAGAGGCTGGGCACCCATGGCTCCTTCCTGCTCCAAATTGGAAAGAGCTCTTCTGGTCTCTGCGAACTGATTTTATATCTCTTCCCCTACATTTCAGCAAAACCCTCTCCCCATGGTTAGCATCAGGAGGAGACTGTCCCTAACCTGTGTCTGTCTAGGCATCAGCGCTGTCACTGCATGGTAAACCACAATCTCATGGAACTGCACAAGAGCAGCGGGGAGAGAAGTTACAGCCTCATCATCTACCACTTGACCTAAAGCAGGATCTCCATTTACTTGTGGCAATACTCAGAGTCTCCTACCAGGACTTCACAGGAGTTCACACCTCCCTCTTGACACAAACCAAACAAATTGGTAGCCACCTAGGACTTCACAGTCACTTCTGTGCTGCACCCTGTGGGCTTTTGGCATGTCACAGCAACAACAGGGATATAACTCAGATTCTGAAGCTCCAGAACCACAGCCCTGGCCTTCATCAGCAAGGGGAGACTCTCCCTGTAGGCCATTAGCAGTACAGGGCATATGACACACAGTGGAGGAATTCTGATTCTATTCTGTAGAGGGCAGCAGTACATATGGACACACAACCACACAAGTACATTTCAAATCAGCTCAGGTGAACTCTGGACAATGCATTAGAGTTCTGCAAGGAAGTGAACTAGATAGCCCAGTAAGTCTTTTCCGTCCCTAATGGATATGTTTCTGTGGTGCTGTGGCTAGATCTCTGTTCCCAGAAATCCTGTAGCAGGCTTGAAAAGTTCCTCTCAGTGGGTCCTGGCGTAAATTCCTGCCCTACCGCTTGGTTTCAGGAAGTAACTGGGACAGACAGGTGTTATCATTGTTCTCTTGCAACATCCCTACAGCACATCTTAATGCAGTAAGTCGCTGTTGATACAGAAGTTGTAGCATCTGCTTGCAGAAATGCCATGCTGGGTCACCACACTCTGCATTTCTGCCGAGACTGGAGATATGGGAACTTGCTACCTGCACTCATGGCTTTGCCCTGCAACCTGGATCCCCACAGTAGCTTCTGTTCTCACCACATCAGATTGAATAAAGCAAGTCTATTTCATGGAAAAGTTGGAAAGTATCAATGGCCAGCAAGATCCCTGCAGCTCATTGTTATGGACCTCACTGTTGGGTCTCAGTGCCATTATTTATGGAGCTCCCCCGTAAGCCGAGATACACTCTCCATCCTCCATCAACAGCTGCTACTGCTTCTCCCTCTCTCCTGCTCCTCTCATAGATGTTAAGGCCAGAAGGAGCCATTATGATCAGCCAGTCCGGAGCACTTCACTTAAGTGTGCCGCCTTGCTCATGCCATACGGTCCAAGGAGCATCCTCCGAGTAGCAAGAGGCTCCATGGATAGTGCTCAATGGGCAGAGCATTGTACTCTAGCCAGCCTCTCTGCTCAGGACTGAGGGTCAGCACCAAGTCTGTGAGGACCCTCTAAGCTTAGACTAGCAGGGGTGCTCTGAGGCAGGCTGGAGGTGCAGCAACAGACCTGTGGGAAGGCAGGACTGGAAAAGCAGGGGTGCACAGATGTCCAAGTTAATTTGAATTTGTAGCATCCTCTCGGGACCCCCAAATTCAGGGGCACTAAGGTTGCTTCCTAATGACAAGGACACACTGACATGCAAGTTTCCCTGACAAAAGCAACACACTAAGTGCACCTCCATTTCCATCGCTAACCAACCAGCCGACCGGCTCAGTTTATAATATACATAATTGCTCATAGCAAGGTAGATCTGGACTGTAGTTCTCAGCACATCTCTGAGTGGGCAGCAGTTGAAACTTCTCCTATAGCCCCACCTGCCAAGCTAGAGTGACCCCAGTAGTCTCACCCTTGAATCACCATGGAGGCCTTGTCCTCTTGGCTGAGTCCAACAAGAAGGAACCACTTCACACCAGCTACAGTGACAGGTTTTGTGGTGCAGCCACCTGTCTCGCTGGCAGATCATCCATTCATTTCCCAGAGGCCACCCCATAACAGTCAGATGCCAACAGCTTGCTCCAGAGCTGGGTGGAGCTGATGGCCAAAGAGGGATCCTATCCCATTCTGTCTCTCTTAACTTGACAATGTTTTGCTCCTGCCCTTCCATGCTAATAAAACAGCCTGGCAGCAAAGCAGCCCAGTTCTGAACACATCAGTACAGCCAGCTCGTCAACCGCAAAAATACAGCCGAACAATTTGGTGTTGTGAAATAATTGTTTGCATGATTTACAGCCACTGAACTATGGGCCAAGCCATGATTGTGATGATGATGATTGATTGATTGATGAGGAGGAGGATCTATTATTTGTATCATGGTTGCACCTAGGAGCCGGAGAAAATAAGGTTTCTAGCGCTTTGATTTTCCGCGAATGAGCACAACCAATGTCCATGATCACCCGATAATGCTCTCCTTGCTGGCTAGATTAGAAAAAGACAAAAGGCCGGCCTGCTCAGTCTGGTCAGTCTTGTGAGCATAGGGAAAGCCAGCAGCTTTCCACATACTTAGCTGCTCAACAGTGTGGAAGCGGCGCTTGCGAGCTGTTCTCATCTGGTTTCAATCAGACCCTGCTCTCTTGCCCTTGAATGTTCTTATTTTCATGGAATATTTTTCTGACTGCCAAGCGTGTTCCTCTGGCTTCACCTTGCAGGCCAGCGCCAGACGGGCCTTGTGAAAAAAAAATCAGCGTCGAGGCGGCCGTTTGAATCAATACAGCGTTATCTGCACTCAGTGTTGCTTTTCAGCTCCCCTGGCAGCAAACACATTCTCCTTCTGTAGCAGGGCAATGCTTCTTAACCTTTCCCAGCTCCAGCCGTTGGTGAAATTGAACACGATCTGATCAGTATCTCCAGAGTCCTTAGCTAGCCAGTGTGATGCTATCTTGCTGGGGAGAGGGGGGCTGAGCAAAGAATGGAGCAGTGTTTCTCCAAAATATCACAGTATGGGGGAAGGTTTTTTTTAAAAGAGGGGACCAGGGCGGCGGAAAAGCCCCTTCTCCTTTATCCCTGTTGCCTTCAACAGGAATTTAAGGAAAGCTGTTCTTTAGCCCATCCAGATAAAGTCACAAGCAGGTTTCAGAATCACTGCATGTGTCGCTAATCAAATGATGTAGGGGTCCAGGGGCTGGTTTGGCTTTGGTGCGCATGAACAGTGATGCTTTTCACAAGGATAAATCGCAGAGTGCTCCCTCTTTATGTGGAGGAAGCGAAGGCACATGTAAGCACTGTCTAACAGAAAATGGCCTTTTAAATGGAAACATTCTCCAACCTAACGGCAGTTCAACCAGCATGTCCCTTCCCTAGGTCCCTGGCCAACCCCAGGAAGTGAGGGTGCTGAGCAAATCTCTGTGAGCTCAGAAATAGAAGAGTAAATACATGGGCCTGGATCTTCAGGCAGATCCAGAAGGAAACCTCGTGTCATGCTGCGTGATTTTGGGAAGGGGTTGACCTAGAACCTCCTGCTCTAAAAGCATGTGACTCTGTCCCTTGAACTAAAGAATTAGCCCAGTTAAGTGTGAGGAAGTAGCTAGCACTCACACCCCCTAGATGTAGTCTGGCCACTAGAAAGGAACAGAGCCCATTGTATCAGCCTAGGTTCCACCAGAAAGATTTAAAGGGACTTAGCACCATATCTACATGCCCCTCACAAGGGCCCTCCACCATCACCTGCCCTGCACATGGCGAGCTCAGGGGCAGCTTGTCCAATGAAGTCCAGCGGGGGCCAGACTTCCTGGATAGGGGTGGGGTGCCTTAGGTGTCCACCCAAAACAACTGGTCATTTTAGAAAATGTGGGGCCTAAAATGGTAAATTCACTCTGCTCTCTCTGCACCACTCAACCCACAAAGGAAGGAAGATGGGGAGCTGGCATCTGCACAGGGTAGAGTTAAGGTTATTTGGCCACCTCACCTATGTATTCTCATATTTCCAAATATTTGTGGTCCTTGCAAAGGTCACCTTAACTCCACTGTGACCCTATGCCCCATAATCTTCATGGAAATATTGTTATGATATGAATATGGCATAACTATGATATGTTTTATGCAAGATAGGTCATGTGAGGTATCATTGGAAAGGTTATGTTTTAATGAATGTGATTATCCAATTTGAATGCATGGATCATCCTGTATCTGCACTTGGGAATATTGACTATCTAACAACTATAATTTTGTGTGTACTTGGGGAATGCTCACCAGACAGTATGCAATGAGCCTGAATGAGTCATTAGGAGGAACAATGGGACTTTGAAAATACTAATCTTCCTCCTTCGTGAGAAACTTCCTGGGATGCTGCTTTGACACTGTACGGTCATGTGATCATGTCACCTGGTACAGGACACTATCTTGAGCTGGTATTTTTCCACTGGAAGGGGGTGGGGGGCCAAACTAGGAAACAAAAGATTCCCGCCATATGTAAATCCTATTTAAGGCTGGGTAATGAGTTATTCTTGGTTTTTCTCAACTGCCTCCCTGCCCAAGAAGGAAGACGGCTGAAAACACTTGAAGAAACAAAGGAACTAAGCTGGAAGAGGTAGGGGATGAGCCCCGGTGAGACAGATCAGCCTGTACAAGGAATCCCTGGAGATTTAAGCTGGAAGCCGTGTAATTTACCTTCAACAAACTCTGCACCCTGCTTGAAACAACATTGAGGGTGCGAAATTATTATTTGTCGCCAGTGTTCTTTAGGGTATTAAGCTTAGTTTGCAAGTTTTATCTTATTTGCTCAGTAATCTGCTTTGATCTGTTTGCTATCCCTTATACTCACTTAAAATTTACCTTTTGTAGTTAAAAAACTTGTTCTTTGCTTATTATAAAACCCAGTTTGTGTAATTCATAACGGGGGGGGGGGGTGGCAGAAGCTGTGCATATCTTCCTCTGCATTGAGGGAGGAGGTGATTTTCACGAGCTTACGCTGTATAGATCTCTATATAGTGCAGGCCAATAGAATTTTGGTTTTACACTCCAGAGGGTGTGTGCATCGAGTGCTGGGCAATCCCCAAACTGAACCCTCCCATGCAGATCTGATTGCAGACTCTGTGTGACTCTACAGCTGTGTGCGCCCCTACCTGTGTGCGTGCTGGAAGGGAAATTGAGACCCTGATACAGCAGCACAGAGTGGGGGAGGACTCAGGCTGGTGGAACAGGCAGGCTCAGTGGGACCCCAGCCTGGAATGGGGACCGAATCTGTCACATCCACAAAGTTTTCATTTGGGAATTAATTTTACTTTGTGGCTGTCTACACATCCATGCCACAAGCAGACACACCAGTGCCACAACAGGTCCCATGCACATGTGATCTCCAGCCATGCTGTGTAGAGCCAAGAGGCTTGGATAGATTTGGATTGCTTGTTCAAAATGAGTCTTCTGAATCTGCCCGTTCCTAAAGCGTTCCTTCCAGCTGTCTGGCATTGGCATATACCAGGTGAAATTCACCCCTGGCCACAGGACCAGCCCGTGGTTAATGCATGACTTAAATCCTTCCAAAGGCTGCAAAATAGAACTTCACAGGGGTGAATTTTTCTTGTAGTTCCCATTAACTGTCATCATCATCGTCATCATCATCAGTTAGTTTCAGAGAACTGGTAACTCACCCTCTGTGACAGAAATCCACACCAGAGTCAAAAATACTACACGGGAGTTCCTAGCTCTCGGATTCCCTGTGCTGACCACTAGACCATGTGACCAATAATACAAATAGGTATCAACATCAAGGGCCTTACCTAACTCATTGGAGACATGAATCACACCCTGACTGCAAAGGACGCCAGGGCTGGATTACAAGAAAAGAAACACCGGAACACTGTGAAAATGGTAGAAATGAAGTAAATAATAAAGGAGGAATCTTTTGACAAAAATTTTGCATCAGAAAATACTGCTTCATTGAAACAAACTTCTCACAAGAAAGGGAAAGGTTCAGCAAATTTCCTATTTCGAAGAAACGTTGGAAAAAGTTTCCCAATTGTCAAAACATCCCATTTTGACATTTTTCTGGATGAAACGTTCAATTTTTTCAGGTCAAAATGACTTTTTGTTTCAAAATTTCAGTTAATTTGTAGTAAATAAAAGTTTTTCTAAAAAGATGAAAAATCAAAATTGGAGCAATTGACCAAGTGTTGTGGTGAGGTCTCCTTCACAGACAGTTTGGCTGGTTTTGTAAAAGCTCTGCTCTAGGAACTATAGTGGAGAAGTTCTCTGGTCTGTGTTAGGCCAGAGGTCAGACTAGATGATCACAATGGTCCCTTCTGGCAGTGGAATCTATGAAAATAAAATGTTCTGATTGACCTGATCCAATTTTTTTTTCAGATTTTGGTTCATGAAAATTTGAGATTTCAGAGAAAAATGTTCAGAATCTCAATGATTCTTTGGGGCTGGGAAAATCACTTCCTGCCCAGCTCTAGTGAATGGGTCTAGAGGTCAAGTGGCGATTAAAATACTTCAGCTATAAATGCAGGCATGCAGCAGGGCCAGAATAGGCCTCCTCTGGAAATCAAACAGCTGTACTGAGTCTGCAGCCAGGGCCATGTGGAAAGTAGCATCAGGTGGAATCAAGCAGGGCTGCTCCTTCCTTCCAGTGAAACACAGGTGACAAAAGCATCATTCAGAGTGTGTTGTGCTATCACTGTTTGTGCAACTGGACGTGCACAGTGGTCTGTGGAATAGACATTAGAGCCCAACATAGTCCCTGGATGGAAAGCAGCTCTGTGCCGAGCACCAGCACAAGTCCCTTGCTCCATTGTGGGGCTGCCATCATTGCAGAGTGAACCGGGGTGATCAGCACGCAGGTCTGAGCCCCTAGGTCAGCCTAGCCTGGAGGTGAGCCGCTATGATGCAAAGCCTGCCCATCAGATACAAACTAAGGCAGCGGTTCTCAAACTGTGGGGCGGGCCCCCATTTTAATGGGGTCACCAGGGCTGACATTAGACTTGCTGGGACCCGGGGCTGAAGCCAAAGCCTGAGACCCACTGCCCAGGGCTGAAGCTCAGGATGGAGGGGCTCAGGCTTTGGCTTTAGCCCCCCAACCCAGGACGGCCGGGCTCGAGTTTTGCTCCCCCTCCCCCCCCCGGGATCATGTAGTAATATTTGTTATCAGAAGGGGCTCACGGTGCAATGAAGTTTGAGAGTCCTTGATCTAGGGAAATACAACCTAGATGGAGCTACTATAAGGTGGATGCATAACTGGTTGGAAAACCGTTCCCAGAGAGTAGTTATCAGTGGTTCACAGTCCTGCTGGAAGAGCATAACGAGTGGGGTCCCACAAGGATCGGTTCTGGGTGAGGTTCCATTCAATATCTTCTTCAGTGATTTAGATAATGACATAGAGAGTGACCTTATAAAGTTCATGGGAGATACCAAGCTGGGAGGAGTTGGAGGATAGGATTAAAATTCAAAATGATTTCGGCAAACTGGAGAAATGGTCTGTAGTAAACGTAAGCAGAGTCAAGATGAGCTCTACCCTGACATCTGGTGGTGAATTATGGTGAGTGTGGAAAAGAGTTTCAGGGACTGATTGTGTTTGCATAGGCATGCCCACCCCACCTAGCATAGCCCATGGCAGCCTAAAATGGTTACTTTGACAGCTGTGGGATTCCCAATTTCTTTGTTATTGGGGCAGGAGGAATAAAGTGTTGTCACCCTGATTATGTGAATGAGGAACTATGAAACTGCCTTATGACAGAGAATCTCACCATCAATTAAATAGCACTCGCTAGACAAGGGACATGGGTGCCAAAACCCAGTGAACTGAGAGAGGCTGTGTGTGTGGGGAAAAGAGAAGACTCAGAGAGGTAGGGGTGAAAGTAGGCCAGTACAGGCTGGTATGGCAAACCGGTAGGAAGCTGGTACCAGCCTGTATGCAATCAACAATAAAATGTTGTTGTGGCAGCACTTTAATGTCATACCACTTTTACCACCCTGTTGGTGGCCCTGCCAGTAAGGTCCCTGTTGGCAGAGCCACCAATGAGGGGTGGGGGGGGCAAAAGGGGCAGCTGCCCTAGGGCTGGTGATTTAAAAGGTCCCGGGGCTCCCAGCCACCACTACCACAGCAGCAGCCGGAGCATCAGGCCAAGCAGTGCAGATAGGCTGGGTGGGGGAGTGTGACCCCAACCCCCAGCCCCACCTTTTCTGCCCAAGTCCTCGCCCCTTCCATCCAAGGCTCCACCCCTTCCAGCTCTGGGCCCCCATACTAGTAAGTGTTTCATATTACTTTCACCCCTGGAGAGGGGACATAATAACAGTTTTCAAGTACATTAAAGGTTGTTACAAGGAGGAGGAAGAAAACTTGTTCTTAACCTCTAAGGATAGGACAAGAAGCAATGGGCATAAACTGCAGCAAGGGAGGTTTAGGTTGAACATTAGGAAAATCTTCCTGTCAGGCTGGTTAAGCACGGGAATAAATTACCTAGGGAGGTTGTGGAATCTCTCTTATTGGAGCTCTTTAAGAGCAGGTTAGACAACCACCTGTCAGGGGCAGTCTAGATAACACTTAGTGCTGCCATGAGTGCAGGGAACTGGATTAGATGACCTCTCGAGGTCCCTTCCAGTCCTACAATTCTATGATTCTATGTTACTGTGTCCTCACCGGTGCTGTACTCCCCCATGTGGCCCTACTCTGCCTCCATACCAACCAAGGAGTCTCCCATACCCAGAGATGCCCATTTAGGGCCACTTGACTGCAGGGACTGAACAAAAGGGCTTTAGCACAGAGCTAGACCTGACCCATTTAGACCTGTGTAGCTGCGTGGTCTATGGGCCTCCATCAGTAGGGTGTGTGCCTCTCCAGCCTGCCCTCTTGTGGCCCTAGGGGGTGCACTTCACTCCATGCTTTACCTGCATTACCCAGAGCAGGTTAGTTGAACTCCTCTGTGTAGGGTTTGGCTTATTCCTGGGGCCACTTCCCCTCTAGCTCTGTCCCCCTTAGTTCTCTATAGATCTTGCTATTGGACCCTTAGAGGGCCATGCCACATGGTGAGGTGGACTGACCACTAGGTACAACTGAGTCTAACTAAGATATCCTCTCTGACTTTGGCCCTGTGGCTATAGCAGCTATTTCCCATTCTCACAAGGAAAGGAATAGCTCCCTCCTTTCACTCCAGAGCAGGGCTAGCCATTTGAAACCTCGCCCAGGAGGAGCTCTTTAGATACCAAGACCATGGGGGCTTTCTAAATGCCTCAAGCCAGGGCTGATTTTTACCCTGCTGCAGTGACAGTCCCTGCCAGTTTAAAATCAGTTTGGCTAAAGCCTGAACCAGGAGTGATTAAGGGTGCAATCAACCAAAATGGCCCCTGAAACTACTGCTGCAGTAGATCATTACAGACCTTCCCCTGCACAATGGGAGAAGACAGGCGCGAGCCAATGCTTTCATCTGGCCATCAATCATCATTACATTGTAAATTGCCAGGGTGAAAGAGGGCAATGCTTTGAGTCCAGGGCTGATGGAAGCTCTGTGACCTGGGGCCTTTCTTTAGCTAAAGGCTAATTAACCATAAAAGAGTCAAAGGTCTGCAACTCTAACACGTTAATAGGTCGTGGTTGCCTCTTTAGGTTCCATTGTGTCGGCGAATATAAAGTGTGAATACAGCTAAAGCAACTTTCCTCACCTCCTCCCCCTTCATTCTGATACCTTGCAAGATTTACCCTCTGTGCGCTATTACGTCAAGCCTGGGAATCTGCACAAGTCACCAATCCGGCAAGCTACATCTGAAAGCAGAATTCTTCACATTCTTCTGTCCTAATCAACTCTGCCCAGCTAATCACATTAGCCACAGAGAGTATGTTTGATTATAATAGTCCAGAATAAACATGCTCACAGTCTAAACAGCTGTTTGACCGTTTCACTGTGTGCGTAACTATGTTAATCTACGTAATAAATCTATGGACGGCAGTGCAAAATAGCTAGCTAGTACTTAGAGCTGATTTAAAGATAAAAATTCCATCTGTACCAATAAATATAACAACTGCTAGACAAGTACGAAGGCTGGTCAGTTGGAACAAATTCTAAATAGTTTTAAAAATATTAATTTGTCTACGTTGGGATAAAATTCTGATAATGAGATAAGTGACACTGCTTGTATGTGGCATGATCCAAAGTCTGGTGAAATCAATGGGCCTTTTCTCACTGACTTCTACAGGCTTTGGCTCAGGCCCCTAATATGGTGGTTAAAGTGCTGGAGAGCTGTGTTGAATTTCTAACACTCGCCCAGACTTCTTGTTGCCAGGAAAGTCACTTCATCTCACTGTGCCCTGGGTCTCCTTCTGGACGTGGCATGATAAATAAGGCACTATTGATCTTGTTTACTTGGACTATAAGCTGTTTGGAGCAGGGACTGTAGCTTATGATAGGTTTATATACCACCATAAAGCTATGATCTTGGGTCAGCCTGTAGGTATTTCCATAATACAAACCCTAATAATAAAGATATAAAGCACTTAGGTGTATCTTAGGGATGGGGAACTGTGGCAGGTAGAATAAAATCTGACCGGAACTTTTAATGCTGTTTCATTCTCTTCCATTGCTTTTCATTGTCACAAACTTCTGCATCTCCCAGGTTTGGCCTGGACCAGTAGCACTGGTGGTAGAAATACCCTAGGTATGGTTGTTTTCCTGAGATTTCCAGCATGGTTTTGAAGCCTCAAGAAATTTAGAGACTTATCTGAACTCCTTGGGGTTGTGTAGCCTGAGCCACCAAACCTTTCAGCAAGATTTGCCAACTCTTACAGCCAGTGGGCCTGATTCTCCAATCACTTCCATTGACTTCACCCTGGTGTAAACATACCAGCTTCACGGGAATTACCCCTGATTTACACAGGGGAGAGTGAGAGAAGCATTTCAATGTTACTTGGCAAAGGGGTTCATAGAATCATAGATTTTAAGGCCAGAGGGACCATAGTATGACTTCCTGTATAACACAGGCCTGAGAATCTCACCCCGAGGATCCTGTATTGAGTCGACAGTGTGTGGGTTTTGTAGTAAGGGTAAGAGGCTGTTGAATGAACTCCGGGAGACAAGAGTAAATGTATTGTTTGTTAGTGGACATGCCCTCCTTGTCTGTCTTTTTGTAACTCCGGATTATGGGGAACACCTCCAACCATGAATCACAGAGTCTAGCAGGGGATAAGCACAGTGTAAAAATTTTCTTAAAGTAAATGTTTGAAATGAAATATACACAGGTTGAGAGGGAAGGTACTGTACTTCTGAGATCAGGCTTGGGTTATGGGGAATTACAGATATCATTTGCAAGGATGAAAACATGCATACATATCGTATAACCGGCATAGACCCAGATTGGGGTGCAAAGGTTTTTAAAGTATCAGTGGATAAGTGGGCTTGGGTACGCCACCCATGGGATGAATAAGGAGTCCAAGTCAGTATTGGTGGAGCGGATACACAGTAATGCATCCTGCATGCCATGCAGCCGTGCTGTATTGCACTATGATCTTCTCAAATCTCACAAACTAAGAAGCACCTGAGTTGCTCAGTGTGTCAGTTCAGGCCAATTGCATGTGTATCCCTTCTGTGGTCCACCTAGGGCACCAACTCTCTGGCTTCTGGATCCTCAGCCATCATCTCTCTTAGACAGAGACAAACATCTCTCTCCCCCTGCACCAGGGTTTTTCCAGGCTGCTCAGTTCTCTGCCTACATTGTGATAGTCCCAGCAAGCCAGACTGCTTAACAGGCCAGCCTCTGCATTTGGCTCTTTCCCCCTCAGGAGATGGGATAGACAGCTCAGTGGTTTGCACACTGGTCTACTAAACCCCAGATTGTGAGTTAAATTCTTAAGGGGGCCATTTAGGGGTCTGGGGCAAAAAATTTGTCTGGGCATTGGTCCTACTTGGAACAGGGGGTTGAACTAGATGACCTCCTGAAGTCCCTTCCAACCATGATATTCTATGATTCCAGAGACTATAAACAGCATAACTGCCCACCCAGCTCTTTTTAAGCAAGCATATTTATTCTCAAAGTGAAAGCAAATCTGAGAAAACATATTAAAATGATAAAAGAACCTACACAGGGATGTGAAGGGTAACAAGAAAGGTTTCTACAAGTATGTTAGCAACAAGAAGGTTAGGGAAAGTGTGGAACCCTTACTGAATTGGGGAGGCAACCTAGTGAGAGATGACGTAGAAAAAGCTGAAGCACTCAATGCTTTTTTTGCCTCAGTCTTCACAGACAAGGTGAGCTCCCAGACTGCCTCACTGTGCAGCACAGTATGGGGAGGAGGTAAGCAGCCCCCAGTGGTGAAAGAACAGGTTAAGAACTAGTTAGAAAAGGTAGATATGCTGGAGAGTAGGAATAGTGTCCAGAGTGACCTAGACAAATTAGAGGATTGGGCCAAAAGAAATCTGATGAAGTTCAACAAGGACAGGTGCAGAAACCTGCAAGTAGGACGGAAAAATCCCATGCACTGCTACAGGCTGGGGACCGACTGGCTAAGCAGCAGTTCTGGAGAAAAGGACCTGGGGATTACAGTGGACGAGAAGCTGGATATGAGTCAACAGTGTGCCCTTGTTGCCAAGAAGGCTAATGGCACATTGGGCTGCATTAGTAGGAGCATTGCCAGCAGATTGAGGGATGTGATTATTCCCCTGTATTCAGCACTGGTGAGGCCACATCTGGAGTACTGCATCCAGTTTTGGGCCCTGCACCACAGAAAGGATGTTGAAAAATTGTAGGGAGTTCAGCGGAGGGCAACAAAAATTATTAGGGAGCTGGGGCACACAATTTATGAGGAGAGGCGGAGGGAACTGGGGTTATTTAGTCTGCAGCAGAGAAGCGTGAGGGGAGATTTGATAGCAGTCTTCAGCTACCTGAAGCGGGATTCCAAAGAGGATGGAGCTAGGCTGTTCTCAGATGTGGCAGATGAGAGAACAAGGAGCAATGGTCTCAAGTTGCAGTGAGAGAGGTGTAGGTTGGATATTAGGAAAAACGATTTCACTGGGAAGGTGGTGAAGCACTGGAATGGGTTACCATCCTTAGAAGTTTCTAAGGCCTGGCTTGACAAAGCCCTGGCTGGGATGATTTAGTTGAGGCTGGTCCTGCTTGGAGCAGGAGCTTGGACTATATGACCTCCTGAGGTGTCTTCCAGTCCTAATCTTCTATGATTCTATGATTCTAATAAGCTCACCAGAGATTCCCCCAGTGCCAACCTCAGGTACTGGGAAGTTTCAGTCCTTCTAACCCTTCCCTATGAATTGCCTCCCCCCTACCCCCATTGGACAGAAGATCCTGTCAGTCTGTTGGATCAGAAAGAAGGCCCATCTCAGTTTAAACTCAAGTGTTTATCCCAAAGTCCTTTCTTTGTCTGCTGGTCTCTGGAGAATCCAGTCTGAACTGACGTATGCACACCTGTCCAGGTAGTGCTACCTCTCTGGAGGTCCTATAACCTAGTGAAAGCAGCAAAGAATCCTGTGGCACCTTATAGACTAACAGACGTTTTGGAGCATGAGCTTTCGTGGGTGAATACCCACTTCCTCAGATGCATGCATCTGAGGAAGTAGGTATTCACCCACGAAAGCTCATGCTCCAAAACGTCTGTTAGTCTATAAGGTGCCACAGGATTCTTTGCTGCTTTTACAGATCCAGACTAACACGGCTACCCTCTGATACTATAACCTAGTGATTTCTCTGTGGTCTGTTGGGCAGTAGTCACTCTCCCATGTGGACTTATAGACAATCTCTGGCCCACACTGATACTGAAAGGTAGCACAGTAAGATCTCCTGCCTTGAGACATTGCAGGAAATTGCATGTCTGTCACAGTCAGTACTTGGATGAGGAGCCCTCCAAAGAAAATTCTCATGTTATAGGAAGTTATATCAGGGTAACGGGGTATTTGGGGTCGGGAAGGAATTTTCCTCCAGGGCAGATTGGCAGAGGCCCTGGGGATTTTTTGCCTTCCTCTGAAGTATGGGGCACTGTCATAAACAGATAGTTAAGGGTTAATGTCTCTTTTACCTGTAAAGGGTTAACAAACAGGGAACCAAAAAAACACCTGACCAGAGGACCAATTAGGAAACAAGATACTTTCAAATCTCGGTGGAGGGAAGCCTTTGTTTGTAGTTTTTGCGTTTTGCTTTGTTCTCTCTAGGCTCTGAGAGTGACCAGACATACCTACAGGCTCTCTAATCTTCTCTTTCAATTTTGTAAGTACAAAAGTAGAAAGGCAGTTTAGTCTTTTTAATTGTTTTTCTGTATTTGCAACTGCATATCTGGCTGGTAGAGTTTTAATGTGTATTTGGGTGAAAGTATTTTAAATTGTATTTCTGCTGGAGAAAGCTTTCTTTCTATTGTCTATAACCTGAAAGACCCTGTAACTTTTTACCATCTAAATTGCAGAGATAGATCTTTTATTTTTTCTTTCTTTTTATTAAAACTTTTGCTTTTAAGACCTGTCTGATTTTTTTCCCCTTGTTGAGGCTCAAGGGAATTGAGTCTGTACTTAACAGGGAAGGAGAAGGGAGGGGAAGGGTGGAATCCCTTTGTTTTAGATTCACGGAACTTGAATCTGGATTGCCTCTGGGGGAAGGTATCATTCCTCTCTGTGTGGTGATGCAAGGAATTGAATCACGGTGATCTCCTAGTGTACCCAGGGCGGGAAAGAGCTGGGAGGAAGAAAGGAGGGGGAAGGGAAATGGTTTATTTCCCTTTGTTGTGAGACGCAAGGAATTTGGGTCTTGTGGTCCCCAGGGAAGGTTTGGGGAGACCAGAGTTTATCAGGTACTCAGAATCCTGATTGGTGGCAGCCTATCAGATCTAAGCTGGCAATTAAGCTTAGGGGAATTCATGCTAGTACCCATATTTTGGATGCTAAGGTCCAGATTTGGGAATTATACTATGACAGGCACAAGTTAAAGAATCCCTACACCTTGAGGTCTTTAAATCAGGATTTGAGGACTTCAATGGCTCAGACACAGGTTTGATACAGGAGTGGGTGGGTGAGATTCTGTGGCCTGCGTTGTGCAGGAGGTCAGACTAGATTATCATAATGGTTCCTTCTGACCTTAAAGTCTATGATTCTATGAAGTTATTCTGATGATTCAGTAGCCAGTGGTGATCCTGAGTATGCCCAGCATGGCACTAGGGGGTTAGGGGAGACATAAGATTATATCCTGTCCTGACCATTACATGTCATTTAAGACACTATAATGCCATTTGCAAGAGTGTTAGCCCCGGAGTCCCTGCCCTGATTGCAGTGTGGCCTACCAAAATGCCCACTATTGCGCTGAGGGGAGGAGTTATCCCTTGATTCTGCTCCAAAACGTCACTGCGTAGCTTTGCAAGCACAGAATGCCTTCTGCAGGTCACCCCGGTGTCCCTATACACGCAGCCCTGATTCTCCACTTGACAGGACTGCAATGCACTCCATTTCCACGGACTCACACCAGCATCAGACTGGAGGAGTGCAATGGCTATGGAGGCCTCGCAGTCTGTATGGCATATTTGAGCTATTTCAGGACAAAAGGCGCTACATAAACGTAGGTCACTTTGATTAAATGCCTTGCAAATGGTTTATAATGCCTTTTAACTATCCGAACAGCCGGACCACATCAATAGCCACTGCACATGTGTTTACTTTAGTTTAGGGGTTGCCACAGCTCCCTATAAATGGCTTTATATTCAGTTATAATGAAACGTGCGAGCCTTGAATAAACGCATATGTCACAACTGGTCTGTGCTGTAAATGCTTTGCCAATTATACGTGCGTTAGTGAGACTGTAGAGAGCTGATAAATACTCTGTGTAACTATTTAGCCCCCTATTCTCCTTTCACTTACATATGTTTTGCTCTGGTATATAACTCGTAGATTTCAAGGGCAGAAGGAACCATTTAGTCTGACCTTTTATATAACACAGACCAGAGAAGTTCATCTATTTTCTCCTGCATTGAGCCCAACAACTTTTGTTTGACTATCTTCCAGAAAGGCATCCAGTCTTGCTATGAAGGCCTCAAGAGATGGAGAACCTGCCATGCCCTATGCTTGTTTGTTCCAATGGATAATCACCCTCACTGTTAAATGTTTATGCCTGATTCCACTCCATTGACTTGCATGGGGTTACTTTTGTGCACACCAATAGATAAGCAGACCCATTCTGACCAGAACTGGATGAACCATACTAGTGGCATATAAGGCCAGAGGGGAACCCGTTGTGACTATCTAGTCTGACTTCCTGAACAGAGCAGGCCCTGAATTAATTTCTGTTTGGACTGGGGCAGATCTTTTAGAAAAACTGGAAGAAAAATTTTGGAAGAGCTAAAACTTACTATGGACCACAGCTCAGTTCTTACCAAACCTGAGCCTACTATTAGGTTTGGGAAAAAAGGATGGTTGAGTTCCCACTTCTCTTCTTCAACAGGTATCCATGTCCCTCTGCCTTTCTCCAGTCACCCTCCTCACACTGGGTTAAATTGACCTCTGTGTGGAGAACCTATCTATTACCTGTAAAAAGAACAAGGAGTACTTGTGGCACCTTACCTGTGTATCACTTAGGGCCCACCCATGGGCCACATTTTCTAAAGAGCTCAGCTCAGATTTCCAAGTGTTCTGCACCTATTGAAGCACCTGAATAAAGTCTATTAATTTCAAAAGAGCTCAGCATGCCGGCTGCATGCCTGCTAAGCTCTTCTGCAAACCTGGCCTCTTATTGTGGTCCATGAATGGGAGCTGAACTCCTTGGAAAATATGGCCTCTAACTGGGGTTGCTGAGCCCTTCTCAAAAACCTGTCTGGTTTTGATTTATGTGATGCATGGTCTTTCTGTGGATTCCCAGGATAGGGGTGAGTCTCACACACACACACTGCCACCCTCCCTCCCTCCTTGATTTGCCAGAACATTTTCTGACTCATTTTCTGCCTCGTGCTGGAATCTATGTTAGCATTTCAGAAGCTCTGGTGGTCTCTGAGAGGATGGTTTCAAAGCCTACAGGCTTGTGGATTTTCTATGGCTAGATGAGGAATGGGGGCAGGACAGGTGTCGATCAGCTTTGATTTTAAATCTGGGCTAATGTTTGAGGGATTCTTGTGTTATTCAAGCTAAGGGTAAGTAAAGGATGCCTTCAGGGTGTTGCAAAGGGCAATGAGGGCTGGTTCTGCTATTTAGTGGAATGAGCATAGTTCTGGGAAGACAACTCTCAAATTCTCTTTCCTCTTGCGCTACTGAAGTGCTGTGTGACTTTGGGCAAGTCCCATCACTTTTCTGGGTGTGTCTGCACTGCAAAGAAAAGTGTGTTCCTAATGCAGGCTAACTAACTCAGGTTAAAATAGCAGCACAGGCAGCATAAGGTCAACCTAAGGCTCCACTACAAGCTTGGACTCAAGCTGCTAACCCAAGCTAGGGGCACACCTTTTTCTGCACTGAAGACATCCTCTCTACCATCTGGCTTACTCAGTATGTCTTACCCACAATATACAACATACATATCAATGTAACAAGTACAGAATACGTACATTCTGTGCTCGGCTGGGTTCAGCTCCTTGCTCTGGGGCATTTTCACCTCTAGGGTCACAGAACCATTCATTCCAATTTGGCCTGCCAGGCCCCTCTCCTCTCCCATCATGATGGAGGGTGATAGTCAAACCTGAGCTATGCTGTGGCTCTGCACACCAGGTTGCAATGCCAGAGCCAAGTTCAGCCAGCCCAGCAGGACCAAAGCAATAGAAGCTGCTGTTGCAGGCGAGTGGTGGGTGGACTCTGCAAACCCTCACCCTCCGGGCTTCCCATGCAACCCTTTGACACGTTCTGGCAACCCAAGTGTGGGTTGCGAATGAGGGGTTGCGATACTGTGCTCTACCCCACTGCTAGAAGGAGGACAGTGTTAGTCAGCTAAGGGTGTTGTGTGGCGTGAGGGGGTGCACTCACTGCAGGAGCGCCTCCTTGTGGACAGGTGTGGCATAGCAGCTGTCTTTTGCTCTGGCGCCCCGACGACAGTCGCACCATCTCCTCTCTCTTCCATAACTCAGCCCTCCAACCAGGTGGCAATATCTACGTCTGCCCATTTTAGGGTAATGGCATTCAAATGACAAAAGTCCAACAGATTCTTCCATAACCTCGTGCCAGGTCTCTGACCCCTGACTCTGGGCCCAGTGGCCGTGGCAACCCTCCGAGCTCTGATGTATCCTTATCCCTTCATGTGAGGGAATTTGGGTCACCTTCCCAGTGGCTGGTGGTGGAATCCAGGCCCTCTCTCAACACTGGGTTCTAGTCTAGGACCCTATAACTAGCAGCCAAGATCGGCACAATCTCACTCCTTGTTGCTGTTTCCCTGGACTTCTTCCTACTCGGCCTTTCTTCCCCACAACTTTTCAGGGCTCACCAGCCTTTCAGGGCTAGGATCCCTGGGCTTATTTTCCCCCTAGGTTTTCTTCCTACCACTCTCCATTCCCACACAGTGACTACAACCTCTCTCCCTGCAACCCCCTCGGATACAGACTTCCTCTCTTTATACTAAGCCTGCCCCTGCACAGCTGGACCTCATGATCAGTCAAGCCTGACTGTCCCTCCATGTGCAGCTAGATAACATAACTGGCCTCTCAGGCCCACATTAACCCCTTCAGGGCCTGTGTGCGGTACATCCCCCATTATTCACTATTTCCAGTCTCTACCGTACATTTGACATATAAATAAATATATTATGGCAAATCTGCCTTGCTCCACACCCTGAGCTGAGCAGAGACTGGCTGTAAGCCCCCTGCAGGGAATTCACCTAGAGTGAGAAAGTCCCCTTAGGCCATAGCGCCGTAGGCCTGCGCCTGTCTCCTCGGTCCCCCGAGACCTCAGTACACAGGCTGGGGACATGTCTAGTGGCCAGGAGGGGCATAGAGGAGCTATCTGTGATCCAGCTATCCTCAGCTGGTGGATGGGTCCTTGGAGGCCATTGCCAGCTGATGCATGTTAGATGCCAAGGCTGGGCATAGAACCAGGGAGCTGTGACTCGATCACCCAAGCAGGATCTGGATCCAGCCCATCGGAACTAATTAATTATTGCATTAATGAATACATGAAGGCAAGCGACGGGGCGCATGCTACTGCCGTGCTCACAGCCGGTTCAGAATGGGATCTCCCCAAGAAAACGGCGGTACCCTTCCCAGGGTGAACGTGCCGATGGGAGCTGGTGTGCCCTTTTAATTGCTCTATTAGCACAAAATAAAAATGCACATAAATGTTAGTGCTTTTCATACAACACTTAGGGCTGTTTGCTAGCTGAAGGTAAAGTGCTTTGAGAAGGAAAGCACACTTCCTCACTGGGGCTGCTTCCCATAATTACCTGGAGTATGACTGCTTAAATTGTAGCTGGGCAGAAGTGTTTTGCTTCAGTGAGGCATCAGCGGCTCCACAACAGAGCTGCCTTTCACGTCCACTTCGTAAGCGTAACAGCTCATTTGGCCGGGAGTAGCCAGGCTCACATAAACTGGGTTTACAAAGAGTTATTAAAAGGTTGGAGGATGGGCTCTCTCTCTGTCTCTTTCGTGCTTATTCCAGCTTTCCCTCCTGTATAATTAATGTAACCACAAGGCGATGAAGTCCAGTTTTTCTTGGATGGGGTGAATCTAGATCAATAAATATCAGGCACAGTATATTAATCTATCCACCACTGTGTGCTGAAAGAGAGACACCCCAGTTGTGTTAGTCGAAAGGAACCTCAGCGTTGGTTTTGTTCTCTGTTGGTGGGGCACAATGCCTGTGTTATGCAGGCACTGCTGGAATGGGAAAGAGCCAACATGTGCTATAGAAAATGAACTGGCTCAGGATCTGGGTCATAAGAGAAACGGCGTCTCCTCCGGGTGGGCAGGAGAACTCCACACCATGAAAAGACCGCTGTCAGATCAGCTGAGATTTGCAAAGCTGCCTAGGGGAGATGCATGTCCAGTTGGGAAGTTAGGTGTCTAAATCCCTAAGGCAGCTTTGTACATTTCAGCCAGTGCTATGCTCAGGAGTCCGTCATGCCCAGGGCACTATTTCCTCTCCTTGTGGGAGACAGGTAACTCCCATGGACTCCACTGGGTGCAATTCAGACATGGGCAGAGGGACAATGCAAGGCATAACGGCCACTTAACAGGCCTGAAGCAGGACTTAAGTGGTGCATAGTTCTTGTGCTGGCCGTTGCACGTGAGCAAATTTCACCCGTAGGGCCTGATCTACAGCTCTTGGAAGTCAATGAGAGTTCTGGGAAAAGACACCTATTGACTTCCACTGGCTTTGGATCAGGCCCATACTATATGGGGTGTACATGGCTCTTGGGTCAAGCCATGGTTCTTCCACTGACTGGAGCATCACCCCACTTCAGGGGGGGTTGCCAGCGTTGATTAGGATCGAACCTTCGTGCATTTGGTTGAGACCCCTGCATAGCGATGGCTTGTCTCCAGAAACAAGCTTTTGTCATCACAAAAAATACCAACGAAAAGGAATCCCCCTTCCCCTTTTAGTGGTTTCTCTGTCAGTTTCTCTGACAGCCTTAGAGTGTATATTAAGTGTACCAGTCACTCCAGCTTTTATATATTTGTATAAAATTCAGGACATTACACTATGTAAAACAATTGAGGTGTGTTTGTGTGTCTCTGTCACACACAAAACTCAGCTTGTTTTACATTATGTAATGTTCTGAAAAGATTCCCGCCTGGGACTGGAATGGGCACACGGAATCTATCCCATGATGATTTGTATGAGCCCCACAACATGCTGACACATGACTTCATGTGTTTAAGTTAGTGCTTTGTAGCCACCTGGCCAAAGTGGATGTGTTCAATAAAGCTGCTGGTTCTTTTATATTAATAGTGACTCTTAGTCATGTTTGTTCCAATTCCCGGCAATCTGGGACACAACACGCTGATGAGGTGCCAGGGAGACATCAGTACAGTCCATCTGGCTTACAGCTATGGAATCGTTATGGCAATATGTCATTAATAGAGAAGTCAATAAGTGTACGTTGCTGCATCACAGCTGATGGCACTTTGCTTTTTAATTAAGTCTGAAACTAATATTCTTTTGGTTTGGAAAGCCTCCAAGAGAACATAACTTTACATTTCATTGGCCGTGAACAGATTTATCAAAGTGTTCTCGTTTTTCTGACACCAAGTGAAAACACCTGATCTCAGGGACTCATGAGTAAAGGAGAGCCACAAAAGAAGCAGTTTGAGATGAATTCCAAATATAGGACCGCATTCTCTCTCCTTCTCCATTCCCATGATGCTGCTCCAGCAGTGCAAAAAAAGCAGAAAACTGGCCACCAACTCCTAGCTGCAGATTTCCTCCATGAAAGTTCCCCCAGCAAGTATGGAGGCAATGTGGTGAGCATCTATACCTCCTTCCCCCAGTCTTCGGTGCAAAGGGCATGGCCGGCAGGAGGACCATACCTGGGGCAGGGAGAGCTGAACAGCAGATATGGCATTCCTTGGACACCATTGCTAGTTGGTGTATGTTAGAGCAGCTCCCAGGCTGCTCTCTCTTGTTCTTGGGGCCACGCAGAACTACATGGAGCTCTAATCAGCTCCCAGACATCACCTCTGCTGCATCCTGCTAGATACAGCCGAATCTGGCTCACAGTATAAAAATAATATGCACCTAGATCAGTTCTTTCATATGAGGAGCTCAGCAGACTTTCCAAATGTTAATTAGTCACCAGCCCTTCAATATTGATAAATATTGTTATGAGCTGGGTTAAAACTTGTTCAAGCTGTGGGATGTAACAGCTGCCCTTAACTGATGAAAAGCAATTGAGCTCCTTTATGTAACTAGAAAACCTAAACATTAGGAGCCTCCACCCAAAACACAGGCATGTCACTGCCCAGAACAAAGGTACATGCAAGATCACAGAAACTGAGTTATGCGGGCAGAGAGGTTTTGTTTAGATGTCTGCTGAGAAAATCAGCAGAAAGACCAGAGGAGAGAGTCAAGCCATAGGAAGTCAAAGACACAAGCACGGAAGCACTGCTATTGTGACCCTGAGAGACAGATGAGGATAGAGCTTTTGGGCTAAGTGCTGCTTAGAAAGGGGATTGGAACCGTGAGTGAAGAAACTGTCTCCTGTCTGATTCCTGCTGTGATCAGAGAAATAGGCCTTCATATATTTTTGGTAAATAAACAGGATTGCACCAAAGAAATACCTGGCTCCATCATTAATTTCTCTTCACTGGAACGACCTGTTAGAGCCTGGAGTTTGGCTAATTGCTCATGTAGTGAAGGGGTAACACTATTACGAGCTGCATTTTACAAATGGGCCAACAGAGTCATGGTGGGATTACCTGCCGAGCCCAGAACCAGGCACCTGCAGAGCTGGGAAAGGGGCCAAGGGATTCTGACACCCAGTGCATTGTTCTAACCAACAGACTATCTCACAACCCCGCACCACCCTCTGACAGCAGAGAGCTGAGGGGCTTTTTTCTCTGTGAGTCTGAGCTTAGTGTAGAAGGATGGGTTCTTCCCAGCAATGAACTGAATCGAGAAGCACTGATCAGTTCGCACTGGGGAAGTGGAGCTGTGCAGCGCGCCAGCATTGCCACCATATGGGGAACGTGGGCTAGGCAGATTTTTGGTTACCTGGTGGCCTGATCTGGGCCTGAATGAATTCGATCAGTGGTTCCCAAAGTGTGGGGCACACCCCCCCCCCAAGAGGCGCATGGAGGAACATTCGGGGCGGAGAGCACGTAGAAGGGTCAGGGTCAGCCTACATCGAGGGTTGGGAAGGGAGTGCCACACTTCCAGCCCCGCTCCACCCCCAGACCAGCTCCATTCCCAGTCCTGTTCACTCCCTAGTCCTGCTCCACCTCCAGGCCTAGCACCACTCTCATTCCCTCTTTCCCCACCCCCGTCAGGCCAGCTCTGCCTCTAGCCCCGGCTCCTCCTCCATCCCCAGCTCTGCCTTCAGCCCAAGCTCTGCTGCTAAGGAAGCCTTGGCTCTGTGGTCACGGAAAGGGCACATGGATAGATGCCATTACTGGTAAGGGTGGGCGCAACTGGAAAAGTTTGAGCACCACTGAATTAGATAACACCAGTGAGTTAGGGACATATGGGCCAGGGGAGGCATTGTGTGAGACCTACAAGGAACTTTCAAAGTTGCTGAGCCAGGGCAAGCTAAAATAGAAGTGACAACTAGCAGCCAAGGCACAATTCTCTGCTATACACACAGCTTGGGTGTGTCGTTGTTTGCAGAGCACTGTGGAAGGGCTCAGGGGATTTCTCCAGCCATGCGAATGCCAGTGCTTTCAGCTAGGGGCTCACTCACTGGTCAGGCTCATCACTCACAAGCACCAGGAAAGTGAATGATCACATCACTTACACAGATTGCAAATCTCCTAGGGCCAGAGCCTGGCTCTTTCTGCACATGACCTGCCAGGAGCCCTGTCCCACTTGTCCACCTACTTGGGGACATCAGTGCAGGAGCTAGAGAAGTCAGTGGTACTAGATATCCCAAAGGAGAGGGACAGGCTGGAATGGGGCATTGCCCTGGCCCCTCCCCCTTCTCCACAGTCTGCTGAATCAAGATGAATAGAGTGCTGGATGGAGCAGTAGAAGCCAATCCTCAGTGTGTTTCCTTTAGCCCCCGCCTGAGGTTTTTCAGGATGTCTCACCAGCTGCCATCTTCATCCAGCTAAACATGGCAGTGGCTTAAGTTGTAAGCCCACAGTGCCTACACTGGCTTTGCACACATTTACGCAGTGTATACCAGGCAGCGATTTAGACCCAGGCTGAGATTTCCAAATCCACCTAGAGGATTTAGACACACAACTCCTGTGAATTACACTGAGAATGAGGCAACCAGACCCCTTAGGCATTGTTGAAAATCTCAAGCCTTAAACCAGACATGGTTGGAATTCATTCCTCCACCCAGAGCATATAAACATTTTCCATGCACCATACAGTGCATTCCACTAGCTCACACCATACAACACTGCGTCCCAGAACAATGAGTCTCCTATGGGCAGTGCCAGCGCCCGCCCCAATCTGACCTTTCAACCTCCCTCCTATTCCTCAGCTCTGGCAGCCAAGGTAATGCCGAGTAAGAGACATGGAAAAAAATAAATAAGACATCGTGACCCAGAAAAGCACACTTGGCTCTGACAGTGCGAGTCCTGGCGAAGGGGAAAATATGTACAAAGCGCGGCCTTTGTTTATAGGGCTTAGTAACTGGAACAGGCCAGAAAGGGAAAGTTGCAAGGAGCAGTTCTAACTACAAGAAAAACAAACGGAGTCCCTTTGCCTCGTTCCAATCTGAACTGAGATTTCAGTGAGAAGGACAGACCCATGCTCACTTTCCTGACTGAGACCAGCTAAAAGCTATGTAACAAGCAAAAATAAATCAAAGGAGCAGAGGAGGGTCAAAGGTTAGAGACTCAGATTTCTGCCCTCTGTGAGCCTATTCTGTTAGCCCTGTCACTGTCTGAAGTTGCTACAGCTACTGGATCATGAGGCAATGAACTCATAAATGCAATCAGTGCCAAGGAAGCAGGATTGTTCCATGCTATTAGAGGGAAATCTGCCTGTTGTTATCCATGATGAGAACTTACCAGCATTCCTTGCAGTATTGTTCTGAGAAATGCCTATGGCTCTACACACATCCACCCAGACGCAGTCCTCCCATACGTGCTCACAGTTGCTATGTCAATACATCTTCCTCACTCCCAGTATGCATGCATGCACACGCGCGCACGCAGACACACACACACATTCGTACAATCCTGAGGGAAAAAAAAACCCTACTTGAGTAGATCTTCCTTTGGTGTAAATTGAATAGTTCTATGGAAGTCGAAGCGCTAATTTCCACCAGCTCCACTTACAAGATGGGGGAATCTTTCTAAAGACCTGCTCCAGCTCAGCAGATGTTATGGGCTTGATTCAGGAATCACTGGATGAGGTTCTGTGGCCTAGATCAGGAGTTCTCAAACTGGGGGTCGGGACCCCTCAGGGGGTCATAAGGTTTTTACATGGGGGGGGTCGCGAACTGTCAGCCTCCACCCCAACCCCCCCTTTGCCTCCAGCATTTATAATGGTGTTAAATATATAAAAAAGTGTTTTTAATTTATAAGGGGGGGTCTCACTCAGAGGCTTGCTATGTAAAAGGGGTCACCAGTACAAAAGTTTGAGAACTACTGGCCTAGATGATTATCATAGACTAGAGGTTCATAACAGTCCTTCTGGCCTTAAAATCTATGGGTGAAATCCTGGCTCCACTTGAAGTTTTGTCATTTACTTCACTGGGGCCAGAATTTCATCCTATGAATCCATGAACTTTAAGCTAAGGTTGGAAATGTTTAGTTTGGATAAACAATGAATATTCATTCTCACCCCCTCCGAGTTCATTGGTAAATGTTGCAGTAGCAAACGCAGTCTGAGTAATGGGAACGTAGCTCAGCCTTTCTGCATTTTAATTGTTTTGTGGAGGGGCTGGCTGCAGCTCCATAATTAAAGCCTGAGCTGAGGTTTGGGAACACACAGTTAAGGCACCAAGATGACCTTAACTCTGCCCCGTAGCACTGCCATGAAGAAAAAGATAAAAAATCTGAACTCTCTTTAAAAATCAGTTTAATCTCATCTGGGACCACAAACATTAAAATGCCTTAATTGTAACCATATATTATTGTGTGGCATAACTACAGGGCAGAGTTGAAGTCATTGAGTGCCCTATCTCTGCACTGCTATCCCTTAATATGCCTGGATTTCTTTTAAGTTTACCCATAACTCTATTTCCCTGAGTTTAGTTTGGTTTGAGGATCCCTGTAATGGATTTTACCTTTAATTATGGACATGGACACCGAATTTTAACTTCAGTTTAAACATACTTTTTGTCTGGGAAGAGTATATCTATAGATTCATAGCTTCCAAGGTCAGAAGGTACCATTGTGATCATGTAGCTGGAGCTTCTGGTCTGACCCCCCTGCATAACACAGGCCAGAGAACTTCCCCACAATAATTCCTAGAGCAAAGCTTTTAGAAAAACACCCAATTCTGATTTCAAAATTGTAAGTGATGGAGAATCCGCCATGACCTTTGGTAAGTTGTTCCAAATGGTTAATTTACATTTTATTTCCAATTTGATTTGTCTAGCTTCAACTTCCAGCCATTGGATCATGTTACACCTTTTTCTACTATATTGAAGAGCCAATTATCAAATATTTGTTCCCTGTGTCAGGTACTTATAGACTGTGATCATGTCACCCCTTAATCTTCTCTTTGTTAAGCTTAAATAGACTGAGCTCCTTGAGTCTATGTTTATAAGGCATGTTTCTAACCATTTAATCATTCTCAAGGCTCTTCTTTGAACCTTCTCCAATTTATCAACATCCTTCTTGAATCGTGGGCACCAGAACTGGACACAGTATTCCAGCAGCAGTCGCACCAGCACCAAATATGAAGGTACAATAACCTCTCTGGATCTTGGCCTCTTTGCTTTACTCAAATCTGTTGCTGAGAAATGTTTGGGTATAAGGGTGTTTCTTGGTGGAGTTAAGGCTTCATTTTTATGAGACGTTGGTATTAGTAAATTTACCATTTGACTATAAATTAATGAGAATTAATATTTATTTTCAGCACCCTTAGCTGAGAATTTCCAAACATTTGCATGCTCAAATTTTGTAATTATTCCAAACCAAAAACATTTCTTTCCAGAAACTAATTAAAAATATACGTGATGACAGTGTCATTCCCTCCACCAATGACTGGATTACGTATTACAGCATTTTAATGACGACCTTTGCATCCATACCCTCTAGGAACCTCTCCCACATAGAAAACAGTAATGAAATCTTTCACCCTGCAGCTATTCACCTTGGCCCAGTCAGTTAGCACAGAAACCACTAATGACTTTCTGGGTTTAGACCAGTTCTGTTCAAAACTGCCCCATGCACCAATTTCTCTGGTAGAAATAGAGCATTAGAAGTTTGAATTTATAAATTCAAGCCATTTTCTAATAATAATATTCAGTCCATACCGAGTGGAAAAGATCATTCTTTCACTGCTGAACTGGCTGATCCAGCCCACGAGTTTACCCATATCCAGCTTTTCTCCAATGACAGGCTGAAAAGTTAGGCAGAGAGTCACACAAGTGCATCTCATAGAAGAGGGAGCAGTGTGACCTTCTAGCCTGAGCACTGGACCAGTACATAGAAGACGTGGGTTCAATTCCTGCCTCTACAACAGGCTTTCTGGGTGTTGTTGGGCAAGTCACTTCACTGCCCCATACCTCAGTTTCCCCTTCTGGAAAATGGGGATACAGCTCCTGACCTCCTTGGTAAAGCACTTTGAGGTCTATGGATGACAAACACTGTAAGAGCCTGAGGTATTGTTATAATAGCCAATATCTATTGCTAATTGGTTAACAATGTCTCCACCTCCTCTTTAACTTTGCAAACACTCAGGGCTTGTCTACATCAGAAAGTTGCAGCGCTGGTGAGGGAGTTACAGCGCTGCAACTTAGGAGGTGTACACATCTGCAGGGCACCACCAGTGCTGCAACTCCCTGTTTGCAGCGCTGGCCGTACTCCCGTTTTGTCTCGGGTGTAGAAGATCCAGCGCTGGTGATCCAGCGCTGGTAATCAAGTATAGACACTTACCAGCGCTTTTCTTGACCTCCGTGGAATAAGCAGGTATCCCAGCATACCTGAGGAAGCCTCTGGTAATCAAGCTGGTCTCCTTCCCCGGCTTGCTCTCGCGTTCCCCGAACCCCGAGCAAGCAGGTCTCCTTCCCTGAGGTTTGCTGGGTGGTTCCGGGAACGCGAGAGCAAACCGCGGCGAAGCTGGTCTCCTTTCCCGGTTTGCTCTCTCGTTCCCCGAACCCCCGAGCAAGCAGGTCTCCTTCCCTGCGGTTTGCAGGGTGGTTCGGGGAACGCGAGAGCAAACCGCGGCGAAGCTGGTCTCCTTTCCCGGTTTGCTCTCTCGTTCCCCGAACCCCCGAGCAAGCAGGTCTCCTTCCCTGCGGTTTGCAGGGTGGTTCGGGGAACGCAAGAGCAAACCGCAGCGAAGCTGGTCTCCTTTCCCGGTTTGCTCTCTCATTCCCCGAACCCCCGAGCAAGCAGGTCTCCTTCCCTGCGGTTTGCAGGGTGGTTCGGGGAACGCGAGAGCAAACCGCAGCGAAGCTGGTCTCCTTTCCCGGTTTGCTCTCGCGTTCCCCGAAACCCCCTTGAAGCCGCCCAACAGCGCTGCAGTGTGGCCACATCTAACACCACTTGCAGCGCTGGTTGCTGTAAGTGTGGCCACTCTGCAGCGCTGGCCCTATACAGCTGTACTAATACAGCTGTAACAACCAGGGCTGCAAAATTTTAGATGTAGACATGGCCTCAGAGTGTTGCTTTGGATATGTTTATATGCTTCCCAGGGATGGTAGGTGCAGTCAGATGGCTCCCCCTAGCCTGAGCATACCTTCCTCTGAGAGCTGAGCCCCTTTCCTGACAGGCTGATTGCCTTTGTGCATCACTAGTGCTCTGGCTTCTGCAAAGCCCTGAGCTCTGGATGCACATAAGAAGCATCTCCTCTTCCCTGTACTACTGCTCCTCTGCAGCTGTGTGGGGAAATGCCATGGAATCCTTCACATCTCCAAGCACCCTGGACACTGCTGCTGGTAGTACCATCTATAAAGTCAATGCAGTGCCCCTGACACCTTGCTGGGGGGCATGGGTTCCATTCTGACCCTATGGAACCCCGTCCCCCTCACCATTTCCTTCAGCAATCTGGGATTTGTTGGAGCGGGTGGATACAAGTACTGACCCCACTTAGTTTAACAGATGTGTTGAATCTGCAGAGCAGAGACAGGGTCTGTGTGAGACACTGGCTTGTCTAGTTTTTATTTTGAGCACAGGGCACTCCTCTTATAGGCCTGCAGACCTGGGTTCTTGCTGTTCACTTTACAGCATGGGAAATCACATATTTAATTTGTAAAAACACTTGTGACACCAACTCCTGGACAGATTCCCAGGTGCAACCCAGATATACAGCTCCACCAACCAGGCTATTGTTCTGATGCCAGACTGTACAAACCAGACTTAAGAAGACAGCTCAGCACAGTGGTGACTGCTCAGAGTGGGAAGAACGGCACTGTCCCTTCAGTGGCTTATTTCTGTAGCAAACTACCACACATCCTGCGATAGCTCTGCTGTTCCAGCCAGCAACTGTATGGGGAAGGGAAGAGGGTGGAGCCAAACCTATGCCCGTTCCCTGCCCACTTTTTATCAGGAGGGAGGAAACAGGCCGGTAGGCCCACTGAGAACCCAGAGCCAAAGCCACATATATTCTTTTCCCTCTTCTTACTCCCTTGTGTGGATGTCTAGTCCAAGTCACAATCCAGTCCTCTGTGCATAAGGCTCACTTTGCCTTCTGCTGCAAAACCACCCACCCTGGGGTAGAATGGAGCCGCAACAACTACATGACAAGATATTTCCAGCAGGAAATGAAGAGGGATAATGTCTCCAGTTGAAATGCAGGGTCAGGTAGAAGGGCAGCAGGCAATTGCTGGGGTTGGAATTCTTCCAATTCACAGTGGCTGTAACTGGAGCCGGGAGAACTTTTTTGTCAACCAAAAAAAAAAAAAAAAAAAAAAAATATGCAGATTTGAGTCAGTCAATCAAAACATTTTGTGAATTTACTGAATTATTTCAGCCAAGAAGACCCCCCAATAGAAAATAATCCCCACAACTCAAAATCTTTTGACCTTTCTAAATCAAACATTTCAACTTGTCAATTTGAAATGATTTTTCCCTTCAAATTCTATGTCAGTTCTATTCTCAGAATGTAAAAGGTGAATGCCTCAGAAATGAAACCAAATCTTTCCTTCAACCCAGACGAAATCTTTTTGGTTCACCTTAAAATTCCAAAAATGTTGGTTCCAGGTCGTTGAAAAGTGACTTTTGTTTTCAGTTCCCTTCAGCAGAAGAATCAGTTATTCACACTGTAACTGTAATTCGGCAGATGTAATTTGGTACAGGGTCCATGAGCCAAGTCATCCCTGGTGTAACTCAGCAGAGCTCCATTGGCTTAATGGAGCTATAGATCGCTGATTTACACTGGCTGAGGAACAGGTCCAGTATCTTGGTTTTATGTCTCATCCAAAAGACATACTACCAAGTAGCACAGTGCCTCCTAACAGCATTGTCAGGATAGCTCTGGGCCCAGGCAACTATAAAAGGATGACCCCCACTGGAGAGTTTTTGGAGCCCTCAGATGGCCACATGTATCTAAAGGAAGGGGCTGGGCTCCCAAAGGTTGGGTGGAAGGTGTGGTAGCATCTTCAGAGCTGGAGCTCTGGCCCTTTTGTTTTTCTGTGCATTTTAAACCTGAACTGCTTCCAGTGCCTCAACCCCGCTGTGCTTTGCCACAGAATCTGTACTAATTCAGAGGGAAGAGCGCCACCTATTGAATCACTGACAGCATTTCCTGCAGCAGCGAGGGCTTTCCCTGGAGGTCTCCTCTCCACTGATGGACCCAACTGGGTCATGCCTGCGGAGCGCAGATGCAGCTTTGTGCACTTTCATGGTTGTTTCTCAACAAAAATATTTCAGAGCCAAGGAGCTGGAGGATGAGGTGGTTACTATGATTCTGTCCTCAGACAAAGGGAAAATTGAGGTGCAGCCAAGTGAAGTAACGTACCTAGGGTCCCCCAGCAGCCCAGTGGCACAGACAGGAATAGACCTCTTGATTCCCAGTGCAGTGCACTAGCTACTAGAACACACTGCCCCTGAACATGTATTTACTATATACATGAAATAATAATTAGTAATAATGGATGAATAAAGTAATTTCTGTAGAATGTACCAAAGAAATGATTGGTGTTGAAAAAAAAAAAAGCAAACAAAACCCCATATCGTTCTAACTTGGGGAGAAAGTTTAAAATACAGACCCAAAGGCATCCCTCTCCTGAGTTCAAAGGAGTGACACCAAGGGTGAATTTGGTCCAGTATTTTATTCAATTTGTCTACGATTTGTCAAGCTCATTACTTTCCTCCTACTTCCTTCCCTGTTAGCCCAGGAACAACAGTTCTTTTGCAACAGACATTGAAAGCAGGAAATCTCTGAGTATGTTTCTAATTGTCAGACTTTTTTCCTCCCCTTCTGCTGTTCCTCTTCTTAAGGCAGCACGAGGGGGCTGAGTAAGGTGCCACTGGGGAAGAAAATCAAGGGCAAAGGAAAAACCACACAAGAAGCAAGAAGAGAAGCTTGCAGATAGGTTCATGACCTTAACATTTCTTCTGATTGTCCAGGAAAGGAAGGGAGGGAGAGAGATAGGAAGTTAATATTGGAGCAGATGTGTTCAGAACTCCTGACAAAAACCATCAGAGAACCAACCAGAGGGATGAACTGCATCAGCTACCACATTTTAGGGTTCGTACCTCTCATCATCTGGGGAATACCCAAGCAATGTGTCTGTTATTTGTTCCCAGACAGCTGGGGTAATTCCACCAGGTAAGGGCAGACCATTCAAAGCCTGGCTTCCCAAAAGGATTCACACAACAGAGAAGCCTTGAAAAATGTTTGGTAATACAAAACAATTTTGTAAGCAAAAACACCACCATTCAGATAAGAGCTCCTGATCACTTATGGTCATTAAAGATCCAAGGACACTTTTCATAACAGTAGACAGGTTAGTAACCGCTGGGTCTTGTCCAGATTCGAATTTGGGTAATCCTATTTTTTTTCCCTAATTCCTCTCCTCCTATCGTCTTACTGGGACAAAGTAATCTACATTTGCTGCTCCCTTTGGATGTAGAAAGTGGCCGGGCCTCTATTTAGATACAGAAAATGTTGATGAATCAATCAGTATGTGGCATACTTCTCCCAAAGTCAGTATTTATCCGGTGCTCTGACATGGAGGAGCAATCTTTCTGGAGACTTAACGCTCCTGACAACTTGTCATTTTATACATTCAACAAGACCAGTGTTATTATTAACGGTGGTGCCTTGGCTAAATTCCACGTTGAACGATACATTCTTGGCTAGTTAAAAACAAACAAACAAAAAAGCTTCAGTGAACTTTAAATTGGTACTAGATTCTTTTATTTTGGTCCTGTGACAGAGTGCTGGGAACCAGTAGCTGAACCAGCACTCTGATCACTTAAATACCAATTAATTCTGCCCAGTGTGGCTCTGACTGTGCTTAATTAGCAGATTAGAATGGACTGGGGAGGACTAAAGAGCTAATTAGTACACTAGCATGGAGGGTCGGAGGGAAAGAAAGGATGTGCTTGGGAGAGACAGGCTAGTGGAAGAATCTCTAGGTGCAGAGGTTTTGTCTCACTCCTCGGCAGAAGGTTGAGGAGGAACAAGTGTTATAAATTACAGGGTGGTGTTTATCACCCAAAGATCTCTAGATAGTCTGTGTAGAAAGAGCAGGACCTTGCCCTGTCACACAGCCCAATCCCTATTTGAATTCACTCAGAACTGCAGATGCGCTGCATCGCACAGGATTGAGCCCTTTATTTTCATAAAACGTTTAGTGTTGCTGTGCACTGTTGACCAATTCCACACCAGAGGTGACTGCATTTCAGTGGCAAAGTGATCCCCACATAATTGTGGCTCCCAGAATTTGGCCCATAGTTTCTACAATCTCTTTACAAAGTACTTTAAGAGCTTTATTGACAGATGCCACATAGATGTAATATTATGGGAGCTGGTTAAAAAAAAAGCAGGAAAAATATTTCATGGAAGTTTTTTCATCATTTCCCCTTTTTAACTTGGAAATTTGAATTTTGGAATATCATCAAAATTTGAAAAATTTCAGACAGTTGTAATCATCATGGTTGTTTTTTGCATATTAAAAATGCTAAGAGAATTCCTCGGAATGCAAGATGCGTTAACATGACCCACAAATCCCATTTCAAATGGAGGGCAGACAAGAATTTCAAGGCTCAAACCGTATCCCTGATGTGTGCTGTCATGGCAGCAGAGCTCTGCATAATAGCATGTTAAATCTCATTTTGATACAAGATCACAAAAGATGGTGGCATCTCCGACTGTGATCTGTGGACCCCAGAGATCAATGGAGCCTTCTCAGGTGGCCTCCAGAATGAAATATTGTACACATTGTGCAGTGGGCCTCTGGGAGGTTGGAAGAGAAGATGAGTCTGTGAGTGAACATTCATCTTCCTGAGTGCATCACTGTATAAAAGTCAATGTGCTGCTAGCGTAAGAAGTATTTTCCATCCCTCCATAACCTCACCCACTGCCCAGTCACCTGGATTGCCCTGGGGCAGCAGAATCTGTGCAATTTACAGATTCTCCTTAGTCTAGGCAAATACACTAAGAAGCTATGCAATGCACTTCAACTAAGTAAAAAAATATTCTGAGAGACATGTTGACTCTGTAAATTATAAAGACTTAATTTTTCCAACCACAACTAGCAGAAAATGGCTGTGTGAAATGATAAATGGAAAGAAACATTAATATATTTATGCTCTGGCTACCAGTAGCTGTACATCTTCCAGCTTATCCTGCATGCAGCAGAGATGCACCAGGATTCAATGAGCAGGAACCCCATGGGAGAGGTTTCTAATGCTTGAAATAAATACAACTCAGCTGTTACCCAAATCAGGTACCTGCAACAGGCTCCCCAGTGAAAGAACAGGGTGAGGGAATCAGGGAGGAAAGGAGAGAGTCGAAAGATGTGCTATTCTGTAAAAGGATAGTTGGTCATTAGCCAAAAGCAAACATTTCCTGGAATTTTTGAAAATATTTTCGTTTACCAGTTTTTGAAAAGAACTTGTTTGGAAGATGTTCGTTGAATTTTACACTGAAAATTATTTAAAAAAAATGCATTGGTGGGTATTTCTTTTTTTCCCTTTCCCCTCCCTTTTCTGTGTTTGCTAGAGGGGGCTAGGTAGCAGAGGAGAAAAGGGAAAGTGGGGGGTGGGGAGGGAAAAAAAATCGAAGAAAGAAAACCAAAAAGTAAAGACAAAAAATGAAAAATATGGAAACCAGAATTTTTCATTTTCTAAAATAGGCACTTTGAAAACTTTCAAATTAAACTTTTTCTTTGAAGTTCGTTCTTTCCATAATGTCTCTCAGTCCATTTCTAGAGGTCTTCCACAATCAGGGCCGGCTCCAGGCACCAACGCACCAAGCAAGTGGTTGGGGTGGCCAATGAGAAGGGGCGGCACGTCCGGCTCTTCAGCAGCAATTTGGCGGCGGATCCCTCGGTCCCTCTTGGAGGGCAGGACCTGTCACCGAATTGCAGCTGAATAATGAAGAGGTGGCAGTAAAACTGCCGCCTAGTGCTGAGCGCGACTTTTCCGCCCCGCCCCCACTTCGGATGGCAAAAACGCTGGAGCCGGCCCTGTTTACAATGCTAATGAGCTCACCTTTCTGCTGAGCCCAGACAGCCACAGATTGTAGCTTGCACACAAAGCCCTTAGTTCTTTCCTCTTTTCATGAGTTAAGACCATTCTGCCCCATCCAATGAGGAAGCCCAGAAGAAGGGGCCAGAGGGAATTGAGTGAGAGCAAGAAGGCATCAGAGGTCAAGGAAAACACCTAAATGAACATTTCCCACACTGCAACCAAGATCCTTTGCAAGTGGGATGCAAGATGTCTAACCTGGTTGGCTGGGAGAGAGGCTCTGGTGACTCTGTAGCTGGTATTTACATTAGCTGTAGGTCAGCACAGAAGCATGCATTATCCACCATTTCCCAAGTGGGACAGAGGCAGAGCAAGAAGGGGAAATTACAGTGGGACTCTCACCTGCACTGAACATGGAATTAATTCAGGGAAGTCCTAGGACCCATGGAAGCCAGCAGAAAGACTCCCACTGGGTTTGGACCAGGCCCTCTGTCCTTCATACCTACAATTCTATCCTTTGATTAAAAGTCCATTTGCTTGCATTTTTTTTTATATACAAGATGTTCGTTGAATTTTACACTGAAAATTATTTAAAAAAAATGCATTGGTGGGTATTTCTGTATTATATACTGTATGATCTGCATGGAGAGCATCATATGGCCCCTTGTCCAGAAGCCATTGAGAATTTAAATTAAATAGTTCCAGGTGAACTTGATTGAGAATGTAGCTGATGCTCAGCTGGGAAAGACTGAACTGGAAACATACAGAGTTAGATGGAGAGGAAGATGGTTGTTTCCTAAGGAGTTTACATTCCTGGGCATCAGAGAGGGAGGAAATCTTTTCCACAAAAACATCATGAGTGTAAGAACACAAGTTCAAATACACAGAAACTCAGGGAATTCTGAAAACATAGGATCATACAAATGTAGGACTGGAAGGGATCTCCAGAGGTCACCTAGTCCTGTGCCTGGAACATTGCCCAGCATTGCTGACAACAGCTCAGCTCAGCAATGCTAGAAATGGTAGGAGCTCTTGTGTAGACAAATTGACCGATGGTTTAAGACCTATGTCATGTAAACCTACTTCAAGCAGGTCTCATCAACAGCAGCAGCCAACAGCCCATCAACACTGGGTCTTCCACTCAGAACCTGGTGGAGCTGAGCTGGTGTTAGCAATGATAGAGAGAAGGCTAGAGAGGGAGTCTTAGACTAGGGGAATGCGAGTTAAGTCTTCTCCGTTTTAGTTCCTGCTGCTTCCATTGACTTGCTGTGTGACCTTGAATATGTCCCTCGGGGTCTGCAAGGTGATTTTCTTGTGATGTTTTAATGCTGATGAAAGTTACTATATTGACAGTCCTGGAGACCAAAGTCTTCTGCTTACTCACTGAAAGGATTCAGCATAAGAAATGCCAGCTCCCCAAAGACTGCCAGTGAGACTCAACCCTGGCCTGGAAGGACTGTCTCTAGGATAGAGACACTAGCTTCACCTCCATTGCCTCTTTACTAACTGGCATCTTGGCTGAGAACTGTGAGCACTACAGCCATTGTGATGATGCTTTTTGGGGATGTAGACACTTGTCTTCTAGGAACTGGACTGGGACCACAAACTCATCTCATATGGCCTACTCTATAGTCATAAGATGGTAGTGCTTTTGGTCCCTACCAGCCTGGAATGCACTCTGTATTCCATTGACAACTCCTTGAGCCATCTGGTCACCCATAACATTGAAATTTGATATGCAGGCAAAAGCTCAGATATTTAGTATTGTCACAAACTAGGTGTAGTGGGGCATTAGTATTTAATTCATAGAAGGAAACCTAAGGGTCAAGTTTTACTCCCCCTGAAGGCCAGGAGATTTTTGCCATAGACTTGACTAAGAGTAGGATTTGACCACGAGTTACTATTCAACACAAGCGAAATGGTGTTAAGGGTCTGATGACGGTCAACAATCCACCTCAGCAAAAACCATCCAGATTTCTATTTAATTTGGGAATTAATCGAAGCTGTGAAAACACCTAGCATCAATCTAAATGTTTCCACAATATCAAACTGGAATAAACTTCACATCAAAGGACATTACGGTTAAACTCATAACAGTGAGAAAATACAACGAGACCATTGGAAAGACAGGAAGCTGAATGACAAAAACATATCTCCAGACCAAGTATCTAATGAAAGCTTAAAAATAAGATTCATAATATCTGAGTCAAGATGAAGAAGGCCCATGTGCTAGCTTTGCCAGGAGATCATTTCACAGAAGACTTTCTTAGCAAGACCTATTTCAAGGAAGCTTCCCCCTTTCCCATAGCAAGGCCTATCTCAACAAACAGAAAGAGCAACCAGCACAAGGCACTTTAGGGAGGGAGGTTTTACTTATATTCCATGTAGAATGTGTGATTGATCTCAAAGAGCTTCCAGCACTTCTACACTGCAAGCAGATCGACCCAGAAGCTCCTCTTCCACACACCATATAGGCATAACATCTTCATTCTGGTCACATAAACAAGACCCTTCCAAGCTCACATTAGTACCATCTCTGGAATTTGGACATCCCCACAAAGGTCAAGGTGTTACACAATATTGAATGCAAGATCTGGGTATGCATATCAATTGATGTGTATGTGCATTTATCTCTCGGGGTATATGTATAGGAAAATGGAAGGTTTGGGTACATGTACCACAGACTTCTACTAGATGAAATGTCTCAGAACTGCCCCAAAATGGATTACAAGACTGAACTGATGGTTCCATAATTAAGAATGCAACTGAGGGTATGTCTGCACTTCATGTCCGGGGTGCGATTCCCAGCTTGAGGAGGCATACTTGTGCTAGCTCTGACCAACCAGGGGTGGCAGGAGGCGCTAGACACATACCAGGGGAAGGTAGCCCCTTGCACTGCCACAGCTACACTCTATTTTAGTGACTAGTGACAGGTATATCTTCTCCAGCTGGAAACTACATCCTCAGCTCACACTGTACACATACCCTGAGTTTTCATTTTAAGTCCAATTCTGCTCCCTTGCCTAAAATCCATTTTAAAAAATGGTTACTTTGTTGTGAAATCCTTCATTGCATCTCTAGTTACAGGACCTTGCTTCCCAGTGCATTGATTTCTTCTATTTTTGCTGCCACTGGCCTTTCTTCCCTGTGGGGAATTTGACTTCTTCTCTCCTTCAAAAACCTTTTTCATGTAACCGAAGGCCTGAACTTTCAAGCCTCAGTTATTCAGGCCTCAGATCCATTTGTGCAGTTTTCTCTGGAGGTGAGTACTGGCTACTGTTGTGGAATGCACCAAACTGAGTGAGGTCTACACTGGATGATTCACAAAACCTTCACTGATCATGATAAATGATACACTGGCTCCCCGAGGTGCACAAGCTTGGGAAATCCAATGCAATGGAAGCTCTCCTTAATTAAAGACATTCAGAAGCCTATGGACATTTTTTGTTCAAGTTGATGGAGAGATCTCAAAGGAAAGAGAACAGGAGAGAAAGTGTGGGCACAGTGCTCAACATTTTAGAACAGGTCGGTGAACATCAAACAGCATGGGAGCCTGTGTCTGATTTCCACCAGGTGTCAATGAGGAGTAAAGCCAATGAAGTCAGTGGGGTTGTAGCAGTGTAAATCACATCAGACCCAAGCCCTGGATGGGTCTCACAACTGTGGACCCATTCTTCCCACTTGTTCCTTACTCACACAAGTATTCCAGTTGACACCCATTACTCATACACAGGAGGGTTTGCGGGATCAGGCTTTGCAGGTTAAATCCTGCAGGCACTGAAATCAAACAGTAAAACTTCTGTTGACTTTATGGGAGCAGGACTGGCCCTACTTGGAACCTCTAGGAAAGTAGGCTTGAAATTGCACAAGGATGGGTTTCCTCACTAGGTTGCTGCTGCTCCCATCAGATGTCTCATGAGAACAGCCTTCCTTTCTGTATTTCAGCACTTCCTTTGCCAGAAGGAGGGCACAGAGCCATGCGCAAGGGGAAACCAAAAGTCAACTTCAAATGTGGTTTGGGTTCACAGCAACCTTTGGGGTGAGATTCAGGGTTTATTTCCAAACTGACTCAGCCATCCCAAGCATATGAATCTTGACTGGGAAACATTTCTCTTTCTCGTCCTTCTCAAATTAGCTTCTAAATGCAGCCAACTAGGGTTGCCAATTTTGGTTGGATGTATTCCTGGAGGTTTCATCACATGGCATCATCTTTAATTAAAGATTAACCTTTAATTCCTGAAGACTCCAGGACAATCCTGGAGGGTTGGCAACCTTACAGCCAACATTAACCCAGTGTGGGGGCTGGTCTACACTACGGGGGAAAATCGATCTTAGATACGCAACTTCAGCTACGTGAATAACGTAGCTGAAGTTGAAGTATCTAAGATCGAATTACTCACCATCCTCACGGCGCGGGAGCGATGTCCGCAGCTCCCCCTGTCGATTCCGCAATTCCATTTGGGTTGGTGGAGTTATGGAATCGATATAAGAGCATTCGGGGATCGATATATTGCATCTAGATGAGAGGCGATATATCGATCCCCGAGCAATCGATTGCTACCTGCCGATACTGAGACCCTCAGTCTCCGCCCTCCTCTAGTGGCTGGACCTCATAAAAAAGATCTTCACAAGCCTGCTACTGCCCACAAGCTAATGGATTGGTTCTTTAGCTCCAGGTGCAGAGTCTCATGTGCTTAGATTCAGATCAAGCAGGCTTGTAACAACAGTCCTAGTTGGGTCTCCTGCAGGGATTGAATCCAGAGCCTCTGGACCCAAAAGCATGGGCCATGAGCATGGAAGGAGGCTCCAGTAGTTCAGGCCCTGACTTGGGAATTCTGTGCTCTGCTGCAGACCCCTGGATGATCTTAGGCAAGGTCTGTCCAGCCATCTGTGAAGGATGATGCTTCCCTGCCTTTCTGAGGTGTTGTGAGGATATACACATGAGAGAGGGGCTCAGATACTACGGTGACTAGGGCTTCCCCCTTCTCCATCAGCCCCTCTGTGTGTGCAGACACATTTATTATATAAATCACTCACACAGGTGGCTGGGCCCTGACACTTGGGAGGTTTGGTTTCCAGAACACTGGCCTCTGGTAGAAAATCCCATTAGCTACTAGTAAGTGGGCATCAGCACCCAGAAACACACAAACCAAGATAGCGTTTAACGGAGCACGGGGAGTGGTGCTGAAAGGCCCTCGGACTGTAAGGAAATCAATGGGAATAAATGGACTATGATTTCAGTGGAAGCAGTAGCAGGGTAATTAGGACTAGATTACTGCTTTGTTTTCTGTACAGCGATTGGCTTGGGGCTGTCTGACAATGGGGGCCTCATGCATTGTTTAAATACAGGACATTCCAATTATTTACTCAAACAGTGATCTGGTGCTGTCTCAGCTGCTTGCTCCATGCTTTAGGGAGTCAGTGGCTACCTGCTCTCCCACTCATTTCGTTAACCGCTCCAAATGGCTCCTTGGGGGCTCTTCAGACTTGACTGAAAGGTGAATCGCAGAGCTTCCAAACAGTGTTTTCCCGTTACAACTTCAGATCTCAAATCAGGAACAGAACACAGAATGTGTGGAAGTTCACCCACAGGACTAACACATGTGCTTAAAAATAACAGAGACTGCCTGTGTCATGGCCACACAGCCGGCTGGCAATGCCCTTCTCTGGGGAGCAAACAAAGGGGAATCCTAGCTTTCACTGGTGGTCTTCTTTGTTTCCTAATTACCCAGAATTCTTTATATTAAAGGGAGATGGAAAAGTAGAGTTCATTATTGCAACAATTTTGAGTCTGCATCACTTTTATTGCCTCTTCCTTTATCCATCATCCTACTTTCTCTCCAGGTCCTGTCCTCCTAGACATAGCTCTTAGAGGCCTTCTCATTCTCCATAACCTTTTTATTGGGTATTAACTGATTTTTTGTTCCCCTTTATCTCTTTCCCACAAACTCGGACTCACTACATACTCTAGTTTGGCTACCTCTCCATGTTCCCATTGCTTTTGGAGACCATCGAGTGATCTATTGTGAAGCTGCGGGCACCATGTGGCTAGCTCATGTTTAAAGCTTTACGAGGCTGCTTCTGCCCTTAAACTACTAGCTCTGTTCATTTAACTGACTCTCCCTAGACGATCTTACCAAAGGCCTCATTACTCCAGTTGGTTGGAAAATGATTTTGCCCCCCTACAATCAGTTGACAAAACAAAAATGTTTTTCATTTTTGTCAAAAGTTTCCTTTGAAATTTTTCCATTTTTTATTGAAAAAACAAAATGTTGTAATTGATGATAACCAAAACATCTTCTGCTTTGGGGCAAAACCTGGAGATTTTCAATGAAAATAGATTTATTTATTTATTGGCTGGGGAAACATCTGTGTAGCTGAAAAGCCGTTTTCCATCAAAAAATGTTTTGATGGAAAATTTACAACCATCTCTAGTCATTTCATGCACTCTTATTTTTCTGGGTAATTGTGTTTTTATTATAATGTCTTTTTTATGATTCACCAATTTAGATTCATCTCCAAGTCTGGATCAGAACCTCTAAACCTAAATGTGAAACCACTACTCATGGGAGGCAGACAGTCTCACTGATGTACTTAGTATTTCATAGGAATGTTCACATTGGATCACACCAGGTGTATCTAGTACAGCATCCCTGCAGCACACAGCAGTTGCAGGCAGAATCTGTGAGCTCCCTTGGTTCACGCTTGATGTCTCCTATCTCAGTGCTAATGGTCTAACTCCTCTCACTGCCTGTCTGTTGTATACCCTCAGCAAAGCATCCGGCTCCTCCCCGTGCATCCAGCTTCCCCAGGCAATGTGATCAGTAGTTACCTGGATTTGCTCCCAAGTTCACAGAACCTGACCATTCGGACCTCAGTTCTGCTGCAACTGCTGTTATCACAGGCTCCACAATGCTAAGGAAATAGCAATGTCCCAAGTTGTTGCCCAGGAGAACACAAAGCTGTGAGCTCCACCCTTGCTAGGGGCAGGTGGAGGCAGCGTGTGTTGGAAGGAGGAGTATCTAGAAGAGCACCGAGCACAAAAATTGGGCATGGCTGTGGGACATAACGAAGAAGATAGGGCAAGTTGATTAAGTCCAGGAGGAAGAAACATGCTGCAGTAGAGAAAAGTCCTCATGGTCACTGGGGCTTCCTCCAGAGGGGTTGACAACACAGGAAGAGGAGCAGAGGAACTGGCTTTTGGAAATGGAGTGGGAGGGACTCTCAGGTGGGACAGAAGACCAGGAAGTCACAGGTGAAGGAGGAGGGGACCCTGGAGCCTGCTGAGGGGAGGGCTCAGAGAGCTGGGAGCAGGTGAGTGGGAGAAAGGATTGGAAATGATGAATGGAAGATCTGGAAGATGGGAATTGCTTGGTTGACCATGTAGCGCAGGGCAATATTAACATGCCTTATGCTCTTGGTAGCGAATGACTGAAGTTTGCTAGCATCTGTTTGCTACGGTGGCCTGTGTGAAATGAATTGGTGGCTGCAGGCCAGTTCTGAGTGGTCAGCAGGGCTGGCGCTTCCATTTAGGCGACCACTAGGGCGCTAGGACTTGGGAGAGTGGCAGACTGCTCCAGTGAACCTCTCGCAGGCATGCCTGTGGACTGTCCCCCGGTCCTGTGGCTCCGGCGGAGCATCCGCAGGCACGCCGGCGGCAGGTCCACCGGAGCCGCAGGACCGGCAAGCCGGCCCTGCGCCTAGAGTGCCAAAAACCCTTGTGCCGCTCCTGGTGGTCAGTGTCCAGATCACCCCAAACCCAGCCTCCCAACTGGCACTAATTGGTCCCCTGGTTGGCACTCTCACTAGAGAGACTACAGACTGAGCTGGCCTGCCTGTCACCCTTGGAGGTGGTCCCTGTGGCTTGGAGTGGAGGCGTCCTGGAAAGGCTGCGTGTGTGGCAGAGACACTTGCTTGTGTTGCGCCTATTCTACAGACACAGGACCACTTTCTGTAGGGTTGTCAGTCTGGCATTCACTAAAAGAAACGTGAGAAAGGAAGAGTCTATTTTGCCATTGCTGTTTATTTTAATCATACAATGAAAATGACAATTTTTATGTAGAAGCCATTAAGGAGGCAGGACACGTTGGTGCCTAGCCCTGGGGTTCTCTCTTTTTGCTGGGCTGTGGCAATGCAAACACGGCCCATCATGATATTTATACCTTTAGCTCTCCCATTCAGTGCATTACTAACACGCTGGTGGGCCCCTTGTTCTTGGTTTGTCTATTTCCTTAAACTTTCTGCCCCCTTTTTTATTTTTATTATTTTTTCTGTCATGTGCACAGTTCCCAAAGGTCAATCAGACTTCACGGATAGAGCCATTCTGTTCAGGGGCTCGCAAGCAGCTTGCTTATGAATGAAGAAGGCTTTGTGAACTTCCAGGGACCTGCTGAGTTTTTCTAAAAAACTACCAGTGAGACAAGAAGCTTGGGAAAGCGAAGGCCTCTTACGGAAACAGAAAACAGAGGTGCACTGCCAATAAACTCGAGCTGACATTCCGGTTTGTCAGACTCATGTCCAAGTAACAAGCCTCTAGGAAACAAATGGAGTAGCTATGTGGCCGAGATTGAGCCTTCTGTGCATGTGTGCTCAGTGCAGTATGTGTACTGCCACAGCGAGTGGTTACGTCAACAGTCGAGCATAAAGGTGCCATAAGATAAACAGAACAAAGATCAGGGCTTCATGGAATAGAAAAACGAAAGGATGTGACTTAAAATGAAGCCGTTCTGAGACAATGCCTGGAATGTAGGCAGAGCAGATACATACTAGGCCCAATTCAGTTTTACAAGGGTGAAACTCCAATTAACCCTCATATACACAAGTGTCAGAGAAAAACCAGGAACCACTGTGCTTATTACCAGACACTCCTCCCCAAAAAAATCTTTGCTACATTACAGATAAGCTTGCTAAAAGCAATTCAAGAGATGATGTATCATTAAATACATCCACAAACCTCTCCTGTAAACATTAAAAAGTATGGAAATCACAAGCTAAGGATAGATTTTTCCACATAACCTTAACTCCGGGCCAGTAGTGCTATTAATCACTTTGATACTTTTCTCATATTACATCTGGACGATTCAGTATATTTCTATATTTTCCAGATGGGGCTCAAAATGAGGTTTTGGTGGCCATGCTAAGCAATTTTAGACACTCCAGTTGAACATAGTGGTTTGAAAGTGACCCAGGTGATAAAAGATTTGATTTGGGAATAATCAGAAGGGCTGGGGGCATCCCTGCTTTTTGTAAAACTGGCTATTCTGCACTGACCATGAGTCACCACTGCATTTTTTTACTTCTAAACTGGTGTCATCACTCAGACTGAATTCACTGGAGTGGCACGAACGGAGAGAATTGAATTAACCCAAGAACCTGGAACTGAAGTATCCAGTTGGGCCCATTCACTTTTCTACCACCTTCATTTTGATTCAAGCAGATAAGATGCATAACTTATCATTTTCACCTGGTTCCTACTCACCCCAGTGTGATGGTGTAGACATGCCAACTCATGCCTGCAGCACCTCCTGCTGGTTGCCCTCAGGAATTAGCTCCTTCTCCAGCCAGGATCACCTTCTGCAGGCCGGTGATCTGCCTGTCCTCCCTGGACCCCGGTGCCTTTTGACTGGGGTGCTGCCCCCTGGCAGTAACCCCTCAGTCTTAGGGTCTCCCCTCCCCAAGGAACCCCCACCCACTATTCCCACCTCACCTTACCTCAGTATAAGGCTACTGCCAGTCATCATCTAACCCCACGCCCTGGGGCAGACTGCAGTAGCAGCCTACTCATCACTGGCAAGGAGGGTTTGGACCTGCTGCCTTGGCCTACCCCTGGGCTGCCCTCTGCCCCTCCCAGTACCTATTAGCCCAATGCTAGGCCGCAGCCTGGGGCTTTCCAGGCTGGAGCTCCCCAGCTTCTCTGCCTTTCCCCAGCCCTGCTCCACTCAGATACCCTGTCTCTAGCTCCCTGCAGCCAGGCCCATCTCCCTCTACAAACAGAGAGATACTCTTGAGCTCCTGGCTCCCATCCTCTTTATACAGGCCTGATTGGAGCATGGCGCAGCTGCAGCCACTTCCCAATCAGCCCAGTTTAGCAGCTCCCAGCCACAACCTTCGCCCAGGGCTGTTTTAAGCCCTTCAGGGCAGGAGCAGGGTAAGCATTCTGCTATAGATGACAACTATCCCCAGCTCCGTGTGCAGGTGGCGGAGTCCCCCGCGGTGTGCCAGAGGTTGGTCCTGGAGGAAGCTACCGGGGTCGGAGATCTCCTGGATTATGACCGGGGAGGCTGGCTGGATCCCCTGACGCTTGCTCAACACATGGGGTCTCCAGACCTTGCACTCCCCGGCGCGTATTCCAGGAAGTGGAGGCCACTTTGCCACCCGCTGCTCGGGCCTACCTCGACCGGGTCCTGCGGGAGGGCACGCCCCGCCCACCCGCCACCCCAAGCCCTCCAGACCTTTTCATCGGGCCTCTGTCCCGTAGGTCTGACCAGCCCCCCTGCCACTTCTCCGCAAGCCGGCTGCACGACCTGCAGCCAGTCCGTTTCCAAACCGCGCCAAGGAAACAGCTCTACACGCTCGTGCTCAACACCCTTCACTTCCGCACCCTCGTGTCCCGCCCCGATACGAAGTGGCAGGACCTCCTGCCACCTCTGGAGGGTGAGGAGCCCCGTTGGGTCAGCCTCTACCCCACCCTGGTCCCAAGGCCCACTGGGAATATCAGTTGGCAGCTCCTCCATGGGGCCATGAGCACGGGCGTGTACTTGGGGCGGTTTACTCCTGTCCCGGACACCTGCCCCTACTGCGGCGTGAGGGAGACCCTGGCGCACGTTTACTTAGAGTGCACCAGGTTGCAGCCCCTACACCGGCTCCTCATTACCATCCTATTACTTTTCTGGTTGCACTTTTCCCCTCACCTCCTTCTCTACGCACTCCCTATCCATGGCCCCATGAAGTCCCGGGACCTCCTGGTCAACCTCCTCCTCGCCCTGGCAAAAAAGGCCATCCACGCGACCAGGGAGGGGAGGTTGGCCGATGGAGACTCCGGTGACTGTGGGGCTTATTTCCGATCCATGGTCCGATCACGCATCCGGGCGGAGTTCCTCTGGGCGGCGTCCACTGGCTCCCTTGAAGCCTTCAAGGAGCAGTGGGCGCTGTCCGGGGTTCTCTGCTCGGTGTCCCCGTCAGGTTCCCTTCTCCTGACCCTTTGACCTCACTCCTGTCCCTGTTCTTTTCTTAGTTGTCCCCCGAACTCAGTGGGTTCTGTGGCCCTGTGGTTCCTCCCCTTAGGCTCGGGGAGGATCCTTTAGCAGTGGGTGGGCTTTGCCCGCCCACTTCCCAGACACCCAATAGATACAGATGACAACTATCCCCAGCTCCGTGTGCAGGTGGCGGAGTCCCCCGCAGTGTGCCAGAGGCTGGTCCTGGCAGAAGCTACCAGGTCGGGGACCTCCTGGACTATGACCAGGGGGACTGGCTGGATCCCCTGACGCTCGCTCAATGCATGGGACTCTCCAGACCCTGTACTCCCCGGTGCGTACTCCAGGAGGTGGAGGCCGCTTTGCCACCCACTGCTCGGGTGCACCTCGACCATGTCCTGCAGGAGGGCACGCCCCGCCCACCCCCCACCCCAAGCCCTCCGGACCTTTTCATCGGGCCTCTGCCCCGTAGACCCAACCGGCCCCCCCCCGCCCCTTCTCCGCAAGCCGGCTGCACGATCTGTAGCTGGTCCATTTTCAAACCGCGCCAAGGAAACAACTCTACACACTCATGCTCCACATCCTTCACTTCCTCACTCTCGTGTCCCGCCCCGATACAAAGTGGTGGGACCTCCTGCCACCTCTGGAGGGTAAGGAGCCCCGGTGGGCCAGCCTATACTCTATCCTGGTCCCGAGGCACGAAGGGGATATCAGTTGGTGGCTCCTTCATGGGGCCGTAAGCACGGGCGTGTACTTGGCGCGGTTTACCCCTGTCCCAGACACCTGCCCTTTCTGCGGCATGAGAGAGACCTTGGCGCATGTTTACTTAGAGTGCACCAGGTTGCAGCCCCTACACCGGCTCCTCACTAACATCCTCTTACGTTTCTGGTTTCACTTTTCCCCTCACTTCCTTCTCTACACACTCCCTATCCATGGCCCCACGAAGTCCCGGGACCTCCTGGTCAACCTCCTCCTCGCTCTGGCAAAAAAGGCCATCCACGCGACCAGGGAGGGGAGGTTGGCCGATGGAGACTCCGGTGACTGTGGGGCTTGTTTCCAATCCATGGTCCGTTCACGTATCCGGGTGGAATTCCTCTGGCAGCGTCCACTGGCTCCCTTGATGCCTTCGAGGAGCAGTGGGCGCTGTCCAGAGTTCTCTGCTCGGTGTCCCCGTCAGGTTCCCTTCTTCTGACCCTTTGACCGCACTCCTGTCCCTGTTCTTTTATTAGTTATCCCCTGTAATCAGTGGGTTCTGTGGTCCTCTGGGTCCTCCCCTTAGGCTGGGGGGGGATTCTTTAGCAGTGGGCGGGCTTCGCCCGTCCACTTCCCAGACACCCAATAGTACAGATGACAACAATGGAGGAAGTAGAAAGATTCTACTGGCATCTCATAGGTTCTGCTGGCCTCTTTTGGATTCATCTGGTGGACCAGAAGCCATAGGACCCAGTAGCCATGGGAAACGGTAAAGTCCTTTAGCTAGTCTGAATTTCCACTGCTCTGTTCTGAAACCTATCTGCCAACTCAGCTGCTGAAATTTTTGTACTGGAATTTCCACTGGCATGGTGGTTACACTGGCCACTGAGCTTTTAGGGCTAGTGTCCTCCATGGAAACAGATGGATGTGAGCAAGAGGGCCAGCAGAAGGGCTGTGCAAGACCCAAGGCTCTCATCTGCAACACTAGCTGATCCACTCATTCAAAACTGATGCCTGTCCCGCGGCAGGGGTATTAAACCTTTTTACCCTGACCTATGTCATGTGACATCTCGTCCACGTATTCAGACTTTAATTATAGTCTCTGAACTGAACTAAATCTGTGGCAAAAATGGAGCACACAAAGCTACCTGAATTCCTCAGGCTAGAAGGAACTTGGCAGAGGCCAGGAGCAGGGGATCGCAGCAATTCCAGATTTTCCTGGAAGCATATGATTTTGCAGAGAAATTAGAGTGAAATCTTCCCACTGCTACAGAGGACAGGAGCAGAGGCCCTGGAGAACTTCAATACCTTCCTGTGGGAACACAGAGTCATTGGGAAACGTCATGGATATTGTGATCTATGCGAGGACGTCACTTCAGGAAGGTGCAGATTGTCCCTCCATCACAACCAAACAAAATACTGAACAACTGCTCATTCCTTGAGCATCATCCACCCTGTGAACTGAATGAGGCAGGGGTTCAGTGGAAATAATAGTGCAAGATTGTGCATAAAAGACTATATCAACCAAATTCAGGTTGCTTGGGCAGCCTTAATACTGGCATTTCCTAGCTTCTGGGTGCTTGACTTTGCAATCTTAACATTATTTTAACAGGGGTTTTGTGTGTAATTTTCTAGAGGTGTTTTTTTTTTAAAAATCAAACTGAAACACCAGAAATCCCATCATGTACCAGCATATCGATACCCACCTATGTTACCAGCAGGGCTGGAACCTTTGGATCCACTGCACACACCTTTGCTACTTGAGCTAATGGAGTAACTGATAGTAGAGTAGGTTGTCATCCTCCCTAAGGACCAGCACTAGAGGGCAATGAAATACTTAGCCAGTGGGTTTCACAGTTATTTGCTGGCAGCAGCAAAGGAATGGTGAGACTCAGGAATTTCGGGTTCCATTCCGAGTTCTGGAGGGGAGCATGCTCTAGTGGTTAGAGGCCCTTCTGCCCCATTCCCCGCAAGCCAGAATCCTTCACCTTTTCCCCCTCCAGTCCATCCTTATCCTGTCTCTTCCTTCATACACATCCAGCTCCTCATCCTAGTCCCAGTCTCTCCACAGCTTCTCATCCAATCTCTTTCTTCCCCTATCCTACTGGCTGCTAGCACTAGTTTTCATCTCCCCTCAAAATTGCTTTCAGTTCTTCCCCCGCTGGCTTCTTGGCCTAATGCCCTCCTTTCACTAACCACCCCCCATCAGATCCTATTCTTGTCCCCTCTGCATCCAAGTCAGGCTTCCTTCTCCTTCATGCTGCCTGGTGTGTTACAGCATAGGAAAGAGAGAGAATTGTGGAGCCCACTGCAACAGCAGCCCCCTGCTTCCTTCAGCTGGAACATGCTTGGTGAAGACAATCTTCAGAGAGTTTAGCTGCCAAACTCTAAGAAATCTCTACTGAGCATGTGCAAAATCGTCTTTCAAAGGCCTATAACTTGGCTAAATTTGAGTAGGTGTCCCCCCTGACCACTCTGGAAAATCAAATGGCACGTTCCTGATACTAGGGCCAACCCACTGCTGAATTTCATGTTCTCTACTCCACAGTAGGGGAGTGCTAGAACTTCTCAGTGAAATGATTGCAAGAATTTTTGAACATGGGCAAACCAACTGATATTTGTGAATCTTGTTCTTAGAAACAGCTGAAATATTTTTTACTGAAACTTTCCAAAAAATTAATTCTAAGGCAGGTAACTGGCATGGAAAATTTTAGCCCTAGCAGTTTAAGTTTGTTAAGTTGTAAGTAGACTTTGAAGGACTAGATTTTTTCAGGAAATGTCAGTAAACATCAATTTCACTTTCCTCAGAAACGAGTGAACAAAATATTTCCATTGATAATAATCAAAATTTACAAAGGCTAAATAAGAAAAATGTTGCTTGAGAACATAGGGTTTGATTTAAATATATTTACTTTGTATATATTGACAGGTGATGTTAGCTATTTGTGTTTTAATAGTTATAAAGCTTTTTGAATCTACCATCATTAAATAATTATTGTCTGACATCCCCCAAGTTTAATCCCCCCATAATATTCTGCAATTGTGAAAAATTAAATTAATACAAATAAAAAAATGCTTAAAATAAACATCAATATTATCCATTGAAACTGTAAAAAAATAAAAATCGAATTCTACCAAGCCTTGTTATAAGCAACTGAAAACAGTCTTACAATGAGAAGCACTGGGCAACCTTAACTATAGACATTACTAGTAAAGCTGGGTGAAATTTTTCAACCAAAACCTTTCTTTCGGTGAAAAATGCAGTTAGGAAACATTGGAGTATTTTGCAAATCCATGCTGATTTTGTTCAGTTGAAAAAATCAAAGGAAATTCCAAAAATTGTGAAATGTTTAGTTTTGACTGTTTTAATGAAACATTTTGAATTTTTGTTTGAAATGACTTTTTTCCCAAAAATTCCTTTACTTATAAAAAATTTAAATGTTAAAAATGCTTAAAAGCAGAAGAAAGCATTTAGTTCTGCCCAAAGCATTTAACTTATTTATTTATTACTTTTCAGTTTGCCAAACATTTCAAAAAAGTTTGTTTTCAGGTCAGCCTGAAATGATTTTTCCCCAATGTTTTGGCATTTCCAGTGAACTGATAAATCTGCTATTTGCCCAGCTGCAATTGCTATCTCTGCCACGTGTAACTTATCAGCAGATGATCATTATCAATCATCTTGCATTGCTGCAGGGGTGCCAGCATTATAATAAAATTTGGTCTTTTCTCTGAGGATCTCACAGCACATTAGAAACATTAATTAAGCCTCCCTCCCTCCTTGCAGTGTAGGTGTTACATCAGTGTTTCTCAAACTGGGGTCACCGCTTGTGTAGGGAAAGCCCCTGGCGGGCCAGGCCAGTTTGTTTACCTGCTCCGTCCGCAGGTCCGGCTGATTGCAGCGCTCACTGGCTGCGGTTCACTGATCCAGGCCAATGGGGGTTGCTGGAAGTGGCGGCCAATAAGTCCCTTAGCCCACGCTGCTTCTAGCAGCTCCCATTGACCTGGAGCAGCGATCCACGGCCAGTGGGAGCCGCAGTCAGCCAGACCTGCAGACGGGGCAAGTAAATAAACCAGCCTGGCCCACTAGGGGCTTTCCTTACACAAGCAGCTACCCCAGTTTGAGAAACATTGATCCAGTGGTTAGCAGGAGCCAGTTTGCGCCAGTTCGCAGGAACCAGTTGTTAAATTTAGAAGCCCTTTTAGAACCGGTTCTCCCACGCAGGACAACTGGTTCAAAAAGGGCTTTTAAATTTAACAACTGGTAAAGCTCCAGCTCCCAGCCCCTGGCCCCAGCTCACCTCTGCTTCCTCAGCTCCTCCCCTGAATGCTCTGCCCCCCTTCTCCTCCCCCACCCCTGCTTCCTGCGAATCAGATGTTCGCGCGGGAAGCCTGGGAGGATTCAGAAACAAGCGGTGGCTTCGCAAGGTAAACTGGGGCAGGGGGGGTGCGAGGAGGGCTCCAGGGAGGCACGGCCCAGCCCAGTCCTGCTCCAGCCAAGCAGCTCCAGCCCAGCACCCTGGCCCCGGTGGAGAGACTCTGGCCTGGCCTCGGCTCCGGCTCCAGCCGAGTGGCTCCAGCCCAGGACCAGCTGAGTGCCCTGGCTCCAGCCAAGAGACTTCGACCCAGCACAGACTCCGGCCGAGCACCCCTGCTTCAGCTCCAGCCTGGGCCTGGCCAAGCAGCTTCGGCCCTAGTGGAGAGACTTCGGCCCGGCTCCAGCCAAGAAACTTTGGCTCAGCCCCAGCTCTGGCCAAGCGGCTCCGGCCGAGCGCCCCTGCTTCGGGTCCGGCCCAGGCCCAGCCGAGCAGCTCTGGCCCCAGCTCCGGCCCAGGCTGAGCAGCTTCAGCCCAGCCCTGGCTGAGTGCCCCTGGCCCAGCCTCCAGCGCAGTAAGGGGGCAGGAAGCAGGGAGGGGGTGTTGGAAGAGGGCAGGGGAGTTTGGGGGGGTGGATAGGGCAGTCAGAGAGCAGGGAACAGGGGGATTGCATGGGGGCAAGGGTCCTGGGGGGACAGTCAGGAATGAGAACAGGGGTTGGATGGGGCAGCAGGGGGCAGTTAGGGGACAGGGAAGGGAGGTGGATGGGGCAGGGGTCCCGTGGTGGGCGTCAAGGAACATGGGAGGTTGAATGGAGTAGGAGTCCTGGGGGGCGGGCAGGGCCACAACCCCCTCCTGGGGTGAGGAGGTGGGAACCGGTTGTTAATTTTTTCACAGCTCATCACTGCATTGATCTACATAGTACACATTGTAGCCCATGGTACAAAAACGAGGAAGCACAAAGCAGTTAAACAACTTACACAAAGGCACTTACTAAGTGGAAACGTCAGGACTAGAATTCAGGACCCAGAACTCCATGCCCTGTGTTCCAGCCACTAATCCACCCTTCCTTGTTTGTTAGAACAAACCTCTATTGTAAAAGTCCAGACGGGTAGCTTTGCTGCTAAGAATTCCCTCTGCACTGAAGTTTGCCATATAAGGGCTCTATAAAAGGAGCAGATTTTGAGTTGTGCCAACATCTATTTTGCTGTTTGGAAGTTATTTGAAATGTAACAGGCACTAATTGATTCAATATTTTGACTGAGGATGTCAGAGTAGCCAAGACCTTTTCAAAATGGCTTCATAAAACAAAGGCCACAGCACAGCTTGTTCTGTGCATTCAGCTCCTGGCTTTGCAATGTATTGGCTTGGCATACGCCATTCAAACGACACCTTCCTCCTCTGCTTACCTTCTGGGAATGTGCACGCTCCTAACAGTCACTGCTGCAAATTGCACCTTCTCCTCAGGACAGCTGTAGCTCACCCTCAGGCACTGGGGTCGCTTTAGCTTTCAAGTCCTCTTGCCTAGTGAGCTGCAGTTATCCCCATGCTCACCCCTTATAACTGCCAGAGCAGGAAATCCAGCTCTAGTACAGTTACAGGCCTTCAATGCAGTATTTATGGAAACCTGAGTTCTCCCTAGCTACAGACACCAGGCTTCCTAGAGCCAGATTGTGCAACTGGTGTGTGTTGTGAGTAAGGGGCAACACTCCAGGTAGCTGAGGGAACGCCTTGTGACAAGGATGCCTGGCGCTGAGCCCAAACCCTGCAGCACAGTTGATCAGGCCGTTAAAAGTCCAGTTGGCAGAGCTGGCAGGCTCCCTACCTGGCTCCGCGTGGCTCCCCGGAAGCTGCGACGTGTCCCTTGGCTCCTAAGTGTAGGGCAGTCAGGGGGCTTCATGCGCAGCCCCAACCCTGAGTGCAGCTCCACAGCTCCCATTAGCCAGGAACCGTAGCCAATGGAAGCTGCAGGGGTGGCGCCTATGGATGGAGGCAGCATGCAGAGCCCCCTTGCTGCCCTCCACATAGGAGCTGGAAGGACTTGTCGCCGCTTCCAGGGAACTACCCAATATCGGCACTGCCCAGAGCCTACACCCCTCACCCCTCCCACATCCCAGCCCCCTGGCCCATTCCTGAGCTCCCTTCTGCACCCAAACTCCATCCCAGAGCCAACACCCCCTCCCATGCCCTAACCCTCTGCCCCAGCCCAGGGCCCCCTCTTGCACCCCAACCACTGCCCCCAGCTTACAGCGTCCCCCAACTGCACTCCAAACCCCTCGGCCTCAGCCTGGAACCCCCTCTTGAACCCCAAATCCCTCATCCTGGTCCCACCCCAGAGTGCACACCTCCAGCCCGTACCCCAACCCCCTGTCTCAGCCAGGAGCTCCTTCCCACACTCCAAACTCCTCGGCCCTACTCCCCAGACTGGAGCCCCCCCTTGCACCAATAACCCCTCATTTCTGGCCCCACCCTGGAGCCTGCACCCTCAGCTAGAGCCCTCATTCTCTCCCACAAAGCCCCTGCTCCATCTCTGAGGCCCCCTCCCACACCCAAATGCCCACCCAGAGCCTGCACCTGAGCCCACACTCCAGCCCCTGTCCCAGCCCTGAGCTTCCTCCCGCACCCAAATGCCCTCCCAGAGCTTGCACCCCAAACTCCCTCTTGCACCCCAACCCCATCCCAGCCCTATGAAAATGAGTGAGGGTGGGGCAGAGTGAGCGACAGAGGGAGGAGGGATGGAGTGAGTGGGGGTGGGGCCTCAGAGAAGGGGTGGGGGTGGGGCATGGCCTCGGCAGGGGGCAGGGCAAAAGTGTTCGGTTTTGTACAATTGGAAAGTGGGCAACCCTGTGGAGCATGTGAGTGAGTGGGGTGTGAAGTGTGGCTGCTGCCCTCACCATCTTCATGGATTTTTCGGAGAGACGTCATCAGACTTTCTTGCTCCCACCCTGCAGCAGCGAGAAATACTCCAGCCTTGCAGCTGCCACTGGCTACACAATCTGAGTCTTTAATCTTTTGATTCCCAGCAGCGCCGAACAGCACCCAGGCATTCCCTGCAGCACCGAGCTCAGGTCAGGCGAATCCCCTTTTCCCCTGGCTCTGGCTCTCCCTTTCACTAACCTGTTAGCTCAAATCCAGGCTGGCAAAAAAGAGCTCAGCTAAAATTAACCAACCCAAGCCACACTGGGCTGCAGTGTACAGAGCTGAGCTCAGCACTGCAGGGAGCTAAGAAAATCTACTAGCCAGATCCCTTCCTAATCCCTCTCACTTCTAGGGTTTGATTTCTGAAAAGAGCTGGACAGCTAACCCCAGGCCAAACCCAGGGAAGCAGTAAAGGGGAGTCAAAATCAAGCTAGCTCGACCTTTGATCCTGTAGTAAGGGCTTTGTTCCTGAAGGCACAATGCCCCCTGCCCAATTGGGACACATGGCCCTGTCTCATACCACCCCACCTTCCATTTATGCAGCTCTCCTCGCTGGCTAACCTGCCTCTCCCACCCAGCCCGTTTCATTAGCCATCTTTCCCTGCATCACAGGGTGTACTACCTACTATGGAGGGGCAAGAAAGAACATGGTTGGGTAAAAACAAGCCCTGGCTAATGTGCTGCTCTCTCCAAAGTGCACATGGCTTTAGCAAAGTGTTGAATTAGCCTCCACAAACTTCTTTTCCTCGCCTGCAGATTATAGTGATCTCAGCCCAAGAAGCCCTGGAATGCGATTCCTTCCGAGGACATGCTCAGTTGAGATGTAATGACATTGACTTGGTGTGCAACAGAATGTAGTAAGAAGAGCATGGAATGAATTAACACTATTGAGCTGCTTGTGAATGATGTTGTGATTATAGATACTGGTGACTTCTTTCCCTGAATGTCACTGTAATTGGCAGTGAAAGTCACTAGATTTGTCACAAGTTCACTTTGACACTTATTTTCTCGCTAAGGAAACCAAAAAGTCACTAAATCTAGTGAGAGAGTAGCTAAGCTGGCAACACTCACACGCGGGCCGTGGCCCTGTCCTCTCCTTTCTCCTCTGTACGCAGGCCAGGCTTCTACCCCTACTTGCACGTGGGCTTTTGCCCCATGCCAGCCCCTTTCAAATGAAGGCCACACCACACCAGATTCCCCTTTGTGTGTGGCCCACAGCTTGTCTTGCTCCCCCTGGTATGTGGGACTTTACCTATCCCACTCTTTGCTCGTCCCACACAGGGCCAACAACGGGGGGCAGGGGGGAAGCCGGTACAAATTACTGGGGACCAGTGGTCCGGAAGGAGGCCTGGGGCCCGGGGCGTGGTTTCCCCGGCTTCGTCGGCGCTGTTTAACCGGTCCGCCCTTGATGGGGGGCCCGAAAAAAATTTTTCACTACAGGTCGAACCCGCTCTCGGCAGCCCTGGTCCCACACACCTAACATTTGTCCCCATAGACAGTCATTCCCTTGCTGGTGTGGGAGCTTTCTCCTCTACAGCTCCAGAACTCTGTAAGTCTTCCTCTGTATCTCCTTCTCTCTGTGCCCCTGAGGGTCTCTCTCCTCCTCCATTTGTCTCTTGCAGAGCTGGGCTAGGAATTCACAACAAATCACTGATGCAGCCATTTTTGCTTCTTTTTCAGTTCATCAGCTGTCCACAAATAAATCACAAATATGATTATAGGGCTAGGGTGACTCTCGCATGAGACTGAAAAAATATGGACTCTTTAGTTTAGAGAAGGTTTGAGGAAGTAGGGACATGACAGCAGTCTACAAACTGATTAATGGTTTAGGGAAAGTAAAATGGGCACTCCTATTAACCCTGACTCATAGGACAAGGAAGAGGAGACTGAAAGGCAATATTTTAAAAAGAGAATAAAGGAAAATTTATATAGTTGTAACCCTTCTGGCCAGGCCAAATTAATAGCAGCAAGGGCCGGGTTCAATACATAGGGGTCCCTTCCCTACAATGTAATGCAAAACCAGCTCGAGCCCCCACCCAGTGACCTGGGAAAATCTTACACACACCCCTGGGCGCTTCGATGAGGCAATGCTTCCCCTCTCACAAGCACAGAGGCTTGGTGTAGCAGAAAAGGTTTAATTACATGAGATAAACAACAAGCACTAAATTGGGAAAACACCTCAACTAGAGTTCCTAGACCAAACCGTGAGCAAAGATCCACCCCAGGAAATTGGGCCATGTCCTTTTCCCCGGGCTCTTGAGTCCAGCAACCCCCAAATCACCCCAAGACTCCAAAGTCCAATGCCCCAAATGTCCGTAGAGTCCAGCAACCCAAAGATCACCCACAGTACCAAAAGTCCCACAATCCAAAAGTCTCTGTCCCGGGTCAGTGCAGCCCCAGAGTTCAAGAGTCTATCAGCAAAGGTTTCTCTCCCCCCCCCCCCCGCCATAGCCTGGGTAGAAAGGGGCACCTTACATGGTCCGGGGCCAACTGCCCTGCCTCTCTGTGGGGTTCTGCTTCTGCCTTCTCCACAAACTGCTCCGCTCTACCAGCCACTCCACTCTGCTCCTCCAGCCGTCCTCACAAACTGCTCTGCTCTGCCAGCTGCTCTGCTCTGCTCCACCAGCCGTCCCGTGATCCGCTCCAGACGTCCCTGCAAACTGCTCAGCTCCGTTCACTCCGTGGGCCGCTCCACCCATCCCACAGCTGCTCTGCTCTGCCAGCTGCGCTGCTCCACCAGCCGTCCCCACAAACTGCTCGGCTTCACAAACTGCTCCACTCCGTTCTGCCAGCTGCTCCGCAGTATAGCTTCAGGCTCCCCACTAGTTAGCACAGTACTCAGTGCTCTCAGATCAGCAATTCCAGCTCTTTAGTGATTTCAGCTCACAGTAGGGGAGCCCCAGTGCTAGTGCACCATTAGCCCATAGTGAGTTCAGCTCACTAACCTGTATCGAGATTCTTAAGGGAATCAAAAACAAACTCTGATATTCCACAGTGGAGAGAGGAGTAGGTAGAAATGGTGCTTCTGTCTCACACAAGGCAGCTACGCCACCAGATACAGATACCCATCCCCAGCCTCTCTCAATTCACTGGCTTTTGGAACCAATGTCCCTTGTCTAGCAAGTGCTATTTAGTTGATAGTGAAACCCTTTATCATAAAACAGTTTCGTAGTTCCTCATTTACTTAATCAGGGTGACAACACTTTATTCCTCCTGTCCCAATAACAAAGAAATTGAGGATCCCACAGCTGTGAAAATAACCATTTTAGGCTGCCATGGGCTATGCTAGGCGGAGTGGGTGTGCCTATGCAAACCCACTGAAAATTCTTTTCCACACTCGCCATAATTCACCACCAGATGTCAGGGTAGAGCTCATCCTGACACTGTTTACATAGTGAATAAACAACCTGTGGAACTCACTGCCAGAAGATGTGGTGGAGAGTAAAAGTTTACTAGAATTAAAAAAAGACACATATTTATAAGAATAATGAGAACATCCAGGGGAAATTATGAGGGATATAGACCCTCATACTTTAGGGACTGAGCCGACTCCAATATAGAGTTCTCTTCAATTTACAATTGCCCTTTGCTTTACAACAAAGTTGTCTATTTATCACCCTGATCATTCCCTTCCTACGTTCTTTCTTTCTTTCTTCCATATGTTACTATAAGCAACACTGGAAAAATCTGTGAAGTGCTTTAGCTCAAGTTTCACAGGTTCATACATTTTAAGACTAGAAGAGACCATTATGATAATCTAGATTGACCTCTTGTGTAACATAGGACAGAGAATCTCCCCCAGCAATACCTACCTCAAGCTCATAACTTCTTTATAATAATATTTTTGCCTAACCTTTTTTGCAGTCCTCTAGTCCAGTATTTCAAGAGTTTTTTAAGTCCGCATTAATGATTCAGATTTTGTCGGCCAATTCGTTTGATACTCTTGGGTCCTGCACATTTAAAAAGGTTTAACTTCAATAGCTGCTGCTTACCAGCCTCCCTAGTTACTGATGTAGTGGAAAGTAGTTTGTTATCATGGCAAGATACGAATACACCATCCTGCTTCTTTCTGAATGCAGAACAAAACTATGTATTGCAATGTTTCTCAAACTGGGGTCACCACTTGTGTAGGGAAAGCCCCTGATGGAACGGGCCTGTTTGTTTACCTGCCCCGTCCACAGGTCCGGCCGATGGCGGCTCCAACTGGCTGCGGTTCACTGCTGCAGGCCAATGGGGGCTGCTGGAAGCGGCGGCCAGTAAGTCCCTCAGCCCAGCTTCCAGCAGCTCCCATTGGCCTGGAGCAGCAAACCACTGCCAGTGGGAGCCGCGATCGGCCGGACCTGCGGAGGGGACAGGTAAACAAACCGGCCCAGCCTGCCGGGGCTTTCCCTACACAAGCGGCGACCACAGTTTGAGAAACACTGATGTATTGAATAGTACTGCCTTTTCTGCATCACGATTGACAATTTTACCATCCTCATCTGATAGCAGACCTGTACCATTGCTAGGCTTTCATTTGTTCCTGGTATGTTTATAGAGTTCCTTCTTATTGTTCGTAACACTACTAGCCATGGGCTTCTGGTTACCTGGAGCTCGTGAACTTGATGATGGCCTTGGTGGCCTTGGGTATGACTAGCTTGGCTAGCAACCCAGGCAGCAGCAGCAGCAGCAGATGCACGGTTGTGTGGTTCACCCGGAGAAGCAGTTGTCGAGCAATTGTTGAAAAGCATCAGCGGGGACGTCTCCTTGCTGATGTGCTCAAAACCATCCCTGACAAAAGCAATCATGATGCCTGTGGTGTTGGCACAGGTGCCAGTGTTGGGGAAACCTGCTTCAGAACCTTGCATATAGAGATGGAGTAACTCTCCTTCCTGCTCCTGCTCCTTATCCCCCTTCTTCTGGGTCTTGGACACCACTTCCTTGGAGCCCTTCTTGGGGGCAGAAGTGGACTTGGCTGGCGCAGGTCTCCTGAAAGCTGGTTACTCCCTGCTGCCCAGAATTGGTCCTCTCAGCTGCACGTGCATTGACTCTGTCTGACTCCCAGATTCAGGCCCAGCATGGGCACTCCCTCCAATGCCTCTGTGTTTTAAACTGGAATTTTCAAAGGAGGTCATGGGTGATAGGTATCCAAATCCCACTGAAATTAAAGGGGAGCTAGGTCCCCAAAATCTCAAAAGTATTTAGGCATCTACATTGATTCCTATGGGGGTTAGGCACCTAAATACCTTCAGGATCTGGGCCTACCTCCCTTAACTCCTTTTGAAAACTCCAGCTTAAAAAGGACAAACATATGTCATAGCCAAAGCCATGCAAGATGCTATGGGGCCTTTGTGATCTCATGTAGCAAGAGCACACCTGTTGAGTAACAACTACAATCCCGGCTTAGACAGAAGTAATTCAGAATGGCAGACAGACTCACGGTCCCTGTCTCATCAAAGGAGGCACTCCAAGCCCAACACAGTTCACTGGCACTTCACGGGCTCTTATTGTTTTTCATCCCCAAATCTCCCTCTTTATAGATCTCAGATGAGAGCAGGTGTATTGGCCATAACTCAGGGTCTGCCCTGGAGGGGCAAACAGGGAGAAGCAGGTACAGGGAACTTGCTCCTCCTCCTTTCAGACCTGTGCAGGGGAACTAAAAATCCAGCTGTGTTAGCCATGGCTGCAGCTGTGTAGCCCCCCCACCACTAGAGGGGGACAGAGTGTAATCCTCAGTGGGTTACGGAAATGCCCGCACTGACCACCACTTAGCACCAAGGGTCTGGGCCTATAGCTATGGGACTGTGCCCAGTGTAGCTTGGGGAAATACAGGCTGCACACCCGGAAAGGAGATGTAAGAGCTCTGCCCTAGCCTCAGAAGAGGCATTGTGCTTGCCTGTGTCTTCTGCAAGCAGGCAGCCTCCAGGGACTGGCTCTGGAGAGCTTTGCCTCTGCATCTAAATGACATGGGATCTAAACTATTGCCAAATAGGGACCACAAGTCCCTAGTGTTTTCAGACACCATATCAAGGAGCCCTGTTGATCTTGTGGGTTCTCCAAAGGCTCAGGGGCAATACAGAAGCACACCTGGGTCCTGCCAGCCTTGCTACAGAAATTTGAAGGGCCCAAAATAGCCCCTCGCTCTGCTACACAGATGCAAACTGTATCCAAACATATAAAACATGTCCCACATCCAGTCCATGACTTCCCTGCCATGATCAGGGACCTCACAGAAGCAGAAGATTGTATTGCTTATAGCAATCATATCCTAGTCCCATCATCCCTGTAAGATGATATATTGGACAGGAAACACTAAGGACACCAAGGCCTCACAAGATGCTGGGAGTGGGCCTTAATTCTGATACATCTGAAAGCTTCTCTAATATGAAGGTCCTCTTCAGCGCTTTTTTCCTAAGCAAAACTCTCATTGACTTCAGGCCAAGTCACTGGGAGATTCGCTTGGTTGTGACATTAGCAGAGGGCTCTGAGAAAGTTGGCTTTGCTGCTCTTCTATCTACGCTGGATCAAGTGCTATTTTCGACAGTGACTCTTTGGCACCCTGCATGCACCAAGCATTGTTATTCTCTTTCGCTCATTTGGCGTTGATTAAAGAGTCACTGCTGGCATCAGCCAGGCGTGAGATTAAAGTTTATGGGGTTCAGCAGGTTATTAACAGAAAAAAATACAGAGCATCAAGAAATAATTCGGGTTTTTTCTGACAGGAGAAACACCCGGAAGCGGAGCCCCTCATTGGATGAAACATTCCCTTCTTGTTGCCTAGACAACGTTTCTGTAATTGACAAAACTGACTGTCATTATTTGAGTGTGTTTGGCTCTCTGGCGGTGGCTTTCATGTGATTGAGAATTGACTGGAAAGAAAAGCAGTGACTTTCCCAAGTCACTGTTTCATTCACACACCCCGAGCTGTAGGTATGAGATTATGAGGAGCTGACATGAATGGGGCTCCTTCTTTCTCAGACCTGCTGGAAAACAAAACACATACCGGCATATATTTGAGCAACTGTGAGTTGACTTTGGAGAGGGCTGGTATTTTTACACGATAACAGTCCATTGGATTCCCTCATAAGTCTTTCAGTTCTTCATTACATAAGGACTTTTCCTGAGCTGCAGGGCAATGAGCAGCATGTATGTAATCCCTGTTTCACATTAATGCATCACATGTGCTTCGGATTTCAAACGTCAATATTTTCAGGAGCATACAGTAGGGCTCTTTTCTGTAAGTGGGGTTTGGATTATGGCTCTGACTGCCCTGCACAGACTCTTTATAACTCACTGAGTGTAGGTTTTGCTTTGCTTTCTGTACATTTCTATGTTTGAAAAATGTTAACTTTATATTTTAAAAAAAGTACTGCAGTGTTCTCCAGTAACAATCCAAAGCACTACCCCTTCCCACAGTGATACTGCAGCATTTGCAGCTAGGAGTAGTGGTGTGTTTTTTTAAAATGCACCACCAGGCAACCTTAACTTTCTTTTCACATTGTTGTTTTGATTGAACTGGATAGGCCAGGTCCTTATCTATTGTAAATCCACACAGCTCCATTGACTTCAATGGGGCCACTCATCTACACCAGTTAAGGATCTGCCTGCTGATGAATACTGTTCTGGCTTCTTTGAGGGAAGCCTATAACTTGGTAATTGTAGTTATATCTTTTCATCAGGCTTGGTTAAGTGTCATCGTTCTCATCTCATAGATTCTAAAGCCAGGATCATCTAGTCTGTCCTCCTCTGTAACGTTGGTCATAGAACTTCCATACAATAATTCCTAAAGCAGATCTTTTAGAAAAAACATCCAACCTTGGTTTAAAAATGATCAGTGATGGAGAATCCACCATGACATTTGGTAAGTCGTTCCTATGGTTAATTACGCTCAGTGTTAAAAAAAATCCACATTATTTCCGGTTTGATGTGTCTAGCTTCAACTTCCAGCCATTGCATCATGCTAGACATTTCTCTGCTAGACTAAAGAGCTATTACTGAAAATCCAGGCTCAGAGTCTTGTGGCGAAGGGAGTGAGCTGGGATCCCAGCCAGAGGGCTCATTCTGGAGTCTCTCAGAGACTTCCTGTGTGAGCTTGGCCCAGCCACTCCATCCCTCTGTGCCTCAGGTCCCCATCTGTAAAGTGGGGATAACCCTCCACAGCTGCCAGACTGCCTTGACACAATCAGAAATGTCTAGGGCACTGAGATGCTTGTTGATTTCACAGAGTTTAAGATCAGAAGGACCATTAGATCATCCACTCTGACTTCCTGTGTAACCCAGGCCCTTACATTTCACCCAGACACCCCTCTGCTAAGCCAAATGACAAAGCATTTTAGCCCTCAGGTGACTAAACTGTGAGCCACAGGCAGAGATGGCAGAGACCAAGGTACCATCAGTGCCTGAAGCCCCTACAATGGCAGGGAATTCATCAGGCGGGATATGCTCACATGATCTGCACCCCCTGCTGCAGAAGAAGGCGCGTAATGTGAGTTTGATCTATGTTGCTCAGTTTGTATTATGCCAAAGGTATTCCCATCCCACGGGGCTCCCCCAGGCAAGGGCTTGGGTGCAGATTTCTGGGCTGACCCATGGGCCGGGCTGCTTAGTTCCTCATGCTGCAATGAGGGCAAGGCTGTGCACCCGGATGGAACTGTCTTTGATGCCCTGTATCCATGTGTGTGTCAGACATTCATGTGCATGGGCATACCCCTCGCCCCGACTCCCCCTTTCTCCTAGGATCAGTGTGGCAGTATGGTTGTGGGAGGGCGCTACTCTTGGGAGGACAGGCAGGAAAGAGCCCTGTTTGCCCTGTTTTCCTATTTCCTAGTGCAAGTAGTGCAGTAGCATGCTCCTGTTAATTGAGTTGAGGGGAGTGGGGAGAAGTGGGGTAACATGAGCTGTCTGCCATACCTAACCCATACTAGGGTTGCATGGTCTTCATCTCCTTCAAGTGACTGCTCCACATAAATTGTTAGCGGGTCTCCTACATCTTCTATCTAGAGGCGTTAGGGGGGAATTAGCATGTCATCCTTACACCTTTAGCTCATCTTATAGCACACGAGATCCTGCATTCAAACCTCACTGATATCCCAAGTGGGCTCAGTTACATACACATGGGTAAAATTCTGGCCTCAGATACACCTGTGCAAACCTAATGACATAAACAAGATCGGAGGGCAGATTTTGGCCCTATTCATCTCAATTATTTCACCTTCTGCGGTGCCAGACCTCAAGGAGCTCAGCGTAAAAAGCATCATGTTTCTAAAGACACTTCCCCACAATTAATGTGCAGGGAAATAATCCGACACAGAAGGTTGTATTTTCTGAGCTAGCCACCCTTCTTTTTCTGCTGTGCGCTCACAACGAAATCCTTGTGAGTGCTCAGCCCAGCAGACGGCTTCTGTTAGCTGCATTTCGCCTGCTGAGCTCAACAAAGGAAAATGTTAATGGTCAGAGCTTGTCAGCAGTGCACTGCCATTCACAGTTAGTTACACTTCACTATTGTTTTGTGTAGTTGTTAGGATACGGATATTTCCACCGCAGAGGAGACATTTCCTGGGCCGAGAGAGCCTGCTGGAAACTGTGATATTCCATCTCAGGCAAACAAACCAACCAACCCCAGAACCTCAACAGAGCAACTTCCAAACAAATACATACAAGGACAATGTGAGAAATGTCTGTCACTTTTGACTTACCATCTCAGTGTAAAAGCTGCTGTGCCTTTTATAAATGCACATGGTTTATGTGCTTGCATTGTAGTGAAAAATAACAGTACCACATACTTTCCTAGTGCCCTTCATCTTGGGAGCTAAACAGGATTGATGTAGGAAGAAGGATAGCTTTATGGGTAAGGAGGCCCAGGACTGGGACTCAAGCAATCTGAGTTTAATTCCTGGTGCTACAGCAGACTTCAGTGATGATGGGTAATCCATTCAGCCTTTTTGAGGGCTTGGCTACACTTGAAACTTCAAAGCACTGCTGCGGGAGTGCTTAAAGTATGAGTGTGGTCCCAGCGCTGCAGGTACTCCACCTCCTCGTGGGGATTAGCTCCCAGCGCTGTGGCACTGTTTACACTGGCGCTTTACAGCGCTGTATCTTGCAGCGCTCAGGGGGGTGTTTTTTCACACCCCTGAGCGAGAAAGTTGCAGCGCTGTAAAGTGCCAGTGTAGCCAAGGCCTGAGTCTCCATCCACCTCTATTTTGATTGTAAGACCTTTGGAGCAGAGACTGTCCCTTGCTATGTGCAAGACTCAGTCTAGCACAATGGGACCTTGATCTCAGCTGGAACCACTAGACACCACTGTATTGTGTGTGTGTATGTGTGTGTGTGTGTGGGGGGGTGTGTATTAGGGCTGTCAAACAATAAAAAAAATAATTGCGATTAATCATGAAATTAAAAAAATAGTCATGATTAATCACAGTTTTAATCGCACTGTTAAACAATAATAGAAGACCAGTGCCCCAGCCCCTGTGAGTTCTCCCATCCATCACCCCTGGCCAGTATGGGCTCCCCAGCCTCGCCAACCCTCCATCACTCCCAGATCCCACTGCCTCCCCCCAGTGCTTAATTTGTATCAAAAGAGGTGGTAGGGCTCAGCCCTGGCACAACTTAAACACTGGACATCTCGTGCTGGTTGAGCCCCAGCTCTGAAGGCAGTGCTGCCGCCAGCAGCAGCACAGAAGGAAAGGTGGCATGGTACATGGTGTATTGCTATTCTTGCTTCTGCACTGCTGCTGCAGCTTGTGGTACCTGGAGCTCGGTCTGTGACTCAAGGTGGGCTCCGTGCTATTGCATGGGGGCTGCATCTTGCCAGAGCCCATGGCCCAGCTGCAGCCCTTTCCTTGCTCAGTGGGGCACCATTTCAGTTTTTCATTTGGTTTGAGAAAGTGTGTATGTGTTGGGGGCAGCAGGGGGGGAGCACTTTCTCTTTAAGCAGAAGACTCAGGAGCCTGAACGCTTATTCAGACAGTAGCAGCTGCTCTTGGCAGCGTTCACTCCTGAGCCAGCAGCAGCAGCTCAGCAGCAGACAGGGTCCCTCTGTTCCCAGAGCCGGTGCAAGGATATTTTGTGCCCTAGGCCAAACTTCCACCTTGCACCCCCCATCCCTGCACATCGGCTCATTGAGGAGCAAATCCCAATGAGCCTTTATAGGCCCCCAGGGCCAGCCTTCCCAAGGGCTGGCCATGCCCAGGGGCTGCTCCTCAGACCAGGTTCCCCCTCCCTGCCAGAACTCCCCTGGAAGGTGCACAGCTCCCCCGCGAGCCCTCCCCACTACACCCCGGCAGCCCCCACCCTGAGTCCACTCACCGGCTTTGCTGGGCTTGGGCCGCTGCAGCAGCTCAGCAGGGAAGAGCCGCCTTCCGGAGGCACTGGAGAGCCAGAGCATCCTGCTTGCGGTAGCTGTGAGCCCCAGCCATGGAGGAGCCGGCGCGGTGCAGGGGGACAATAGCCCTGCAAAGGCAGCCGGGCCACTAAAAGGGAGCAGCTGCACCACCCCCCAGCCCCTCCTGCCCAGGCTGTGGCCAGGTGCGCTCCCCCCCCCAGGGCTCCTGCAGCGGACGCATGCAGGCGGTGTCTCCTATGTGCCCCCCAGCTCCCACCTCACCGCACTCAGGCTCTGTGGCTCCCGGGAGTGTGAGCCACCACTGCCTCTCCCAGAGCAGCTCAGGGTCCTGTGCCCCAGAGGTGGCTCACATGACCGGGAGCCGCAGAGCCCGAGCGTGGGAGGGTGGAGCTGCGGGACACTCGGGGGCCTCTGCCCGCATGCATCCGCTGCAGCCTACAGGAGCTCTTGGGGGGGCGCCAGGCTGCAGCCTGGGCAGAAGGGGCAGAGGGTGCAGCTGCTCCCCCCTAGCGGCATCGCCGCCTTTGCAAGGCTCCTGGCCCCCTGTACCATGCTGGCTCCTCCATGGCTGGGGCTCGCTGCCCCCACAAGCTAACACTCTGGCTCTCCAGTGCCTCCGGAAGGCAGCTCCTCCCTGCCAAGCCAAGGCACCGATTTTTGGCACCCCCAGGGCCGTCCTTAGGATTTATGGGGCCCTATGCAGTATTATTAAACTGGTGCCCCTATGCCCAACAGCAGCCTGAGCCTGCAGCCTGGCAGGGGTGGAAGGACAAGGCAGAAAGAATAATAAGATGCCTGACCTGTCTCACGATGGCAGAGAGTCACAGTTCCCGCAGAGACTCCTGTACCCTCTCCCTCACGCAGAATGGACATGCAGAAGGTACCTAATTAAAAGCACTAACTTTGGGAATAAAAAATGTTAGTCAGAGGTCTTCTGATATGCCCCGAAGTTTGTCAGACATATATTTGCAAAAACTTTGTAGTAAGGGTGAGTAAGCTGTCTTGCTGAATACAACATTAAATATTATGGAACACGTGATGCAGCTCTTCTCTGTTTTACATTTTCTTAATCAGTATTTCTAAGCTGATTTTATGTTTTAAATGTACTCTTAAGCCTTCATAAAGTAATCATTCTGGATTACTACATATTTAACTCACTGAAACAGACATTATTTCAAATTAATCAGTCACAGAGGTTTAGTGTGTTCATAACAATGTTCATTGCTTTTAGAAAAAGGGAACACTAATTTACTGTGTGTAATCTCCATAACAATACACATATTTATGAAATTTCACCAACTTTAAAAAATATGTTTCCAAAGATTTTAGGCATAACGAAGGATTTTCTATCTTACTAAGGTACTGATTTTGCTGAAGGGTTCTCTTAAAACTAGTTAATCAGATATTCAGAAGAAAAGAAAGGTAAACTCTTTGTCTAGCTATCTAGAAGGAAAGGGGAGTTGTCCCTTTAAGGGCTCTCTTCAATGTGGCGGGGAGAGGGAGTGAAGGGAGAAATGGATGGACTGAAAGGACAGGAAGACTTTGGAAGCAAGTTTTTTTTACTATAGTAATTAAAATGTGTATTTTAGATAAGGGTGGTCTTTTGAAGGATATATTTAAAAAACTATACATCTGACAATCCAAGCATTTAAGGCTAAAGATGATTGTGCATCTAAAAATCTATGCAATGAATTTTCAGAGATATGATTTTATGATCTTCACCAACTCACTAATTAAATATTTTTACAGTAAATTTTAAACTAAGGTCCTGTAGACTGACATGTCCTGAGTAAATATTACAGTCATGCACAACTGTTTTTGTCAGTAAATTCAGAAACTCACAGTGTATACCTGGGGGTTGGCAAATGCCTGTTAAATGGCTTCATTACCCTGTGAATGGCTCTTTAACAGTTTCAGTGTTGTGCTAATAGGTCTGGCAGGCTGGAGACTTTTTCTTTTTTAACTACTGGAGCAGCTTGGCCAGGGGTGGTGTGACGGGTTGGACCCCCCCTTAAGGTGCCACCTGATGTACTGAGTTACCACTGAGCCCGCTAGTTCTGCCCGCCTGGGCCCCCTTTACCCTGTCTTGCTGAGCCAGGCTCTTAAGCCTCCTCTAGCACACACACAGGCAGGCCCACACCCAGCTGCAGAAAGCCACAGACCCTGAGATCAGCTCTGGGAAGACTCAGCTTAAGGGACCTGCCCCAGCACTCAGGTGCCCATCTCCCTGGGAGAGCAGACCCAAGGGTATATTGTCTGGCGCTGTATAAAAAAATCTGCACAGCACAAGCTCATAAAAATTCACCCTCTCCCTCAATGTGAAGAGAGAGATGCACAACTTCTTGCCCACCCCACAGTTAGAAATTGCACAAACAGGATTTAATAATAAACAAAACAAATATATTAACTATAAAAGGCAGATTTTAAGTGATTATAAGAGATAGCAAATAGAACAAACAAATTACTGAGCAAATAAAAGAAAACATGAGACTAAACTTAATACACTAAAGAAATTGGCTACAAATGGTAATTTCTCACTCTAAATGTTGTTTCAGGCAGATTGCAAAGATTCTTGAAAGCCAGCTGCATTGGCCTGCAGCTTGAAACTTCAGATATTGTTACTCACAGGCTAGATACCTTTTCAGCCTGGGCTCAGCTCTTCTCCCCCCAGTTCACTTCTTGTTTCCAGGTGTTTCTCAGTGTCCCTGTGGGCAGGGAGGCAGAGGAGAACCTTGATAATGTCACTCCCCTGACTAATATAGCTTTTGTGCATGGTGGGAACCATTTGCTTTCAGTGGAAAAACATAGCCCTGTCTGGCTTTTTCATGGTTGTACCTGAAAGGCTAGTTGTGGGTGTCACCCAAAGTAGCACATTTGAAATACAGATACATGGTCAATATTCCTAGCTTCAGATACAGAAATGACACGTGCATACAAATTGGATAATCACATTCAATAAATCATAACCTTTCCAATGATATCTTACATGAGTCATCTTGCATAAAGTACTTCTTAGTAATGCCATATTCATATCATAACCATAGTTCTATTAAGAATATGGGGTGAAGCGTCACAGGCAGCTCCTTAGGGGGAGGAGGCAAGAGCAGCAGTGGAGCAGAGTGGCAGGAGGAGGGACTCCCCTGCCCCAGAGGCACACAGCAGTGCCCCCCTGAGCATGGTGAATTGGGCAGTGGCTCCCTTTGCTCACTGTTCAGGCCGGCCCTGTCCAGCTGGGAGGGGATTGTGCAGGTGGTTGGGGGTGGACTCCTTTCCCCCCCAGAAGGTGTTTAACTGGCTCTCCCAAATTGCCAGAGATCATGTCACCCTCCCTGCCTGACCATCACTGAGTCCTATCTCCAGAGGTGTGCAATTAATGCTTGTTAAAAAAAATAAACACATTAATAACTCAAAGAGCTTGGTTTGTTTAGCCTAACCAAAAGAAGGCTGAGGGGAGATATGATTGCTTTCTATAAATATATCGGAGGGATAAATACCAGGGAAGGAGAGGAATAATTTAAGCTCAGTACTAATGTGGAGCACAGGTCACTTGTTGGAGGATTCTCTGCACCTTGAAGTCTTTAAACCAGGATTTGAGGACTTCAATAGCTCAGACATGGGTTAGAGATTTGTTACGGGAGTGGGTGGGTGAGATTCTGTGGCCTGCATTGTGCGGGAGGTCAGACTAGACAAACATAATGGTCCCTTCTGACCTTAAAGTCTATGATTCTATGACATGCGTTTTTGGCGATTAATTGACAGCCCCTATATATATAAATTTGTGTGCTTTTGGGGTGCAGAGGGGTACATGCAAATCTTCACTGAAAATGATTATGAAAGACTGACCGGAAACCTCTCTAAATTCCCAGGTTATACCCCCATTTCCTTTTCATTAGACATGGATTATGAAGCAGAATGAGCCACACCCTAGCTGAAGATGAGACTTGCTTTCCAATGTAAATCCAGTTTTGCCTTCTTCTCCTCTAATCCCTCTCCTCCCTCCATGGAGTTTCAAATTTGGCATATGTGGCCCATAGCCATCTGATAATATCTGACCAAATTTGAAGTTATTAAAACAAGTTGTTTCAAAGTCACAGGACCATGGGGAGAAAAATAGATATTTAGGAAGTCCTTCTGTGTTTTTTTGCTATGGCCTTACTACATAACAGATTGAACTAGAGACTTTAAATGAGATTTATATGAAAGAACTTGGTGAAACATGGTCCACAGGTGCCTGATAGCTGTTGTAAAGCACCTTGAAACGTGTTTGATGTCAAGTTAGGAATGTCAGAATCACACATGTGAATCCAGCAAGTTTCCAGAAGGGTCAGCTGTTGTGGTGATCCTTAGCAAATTCACTAGACGTTCAACCACAATGTGGAGACAAAAAGAACGGGAGTACTTGTGGCACCTTAGAGACTAACAAATTTATTGTAGCATAAGCTTTCATGGGCTAAAACCCACTTTGTCAGATGCATGCAGTGGAAAATACAGTAGGAAGACAAATATACACAGAGAACATGAAACAATGGGTGTTGCCATACCAACTATAACAAGAGTAATCAATTAAGGTGGGCTATTATCAGCAGGAGAAAAAAATATTTGTAGTGATAATCAGGATGGCCCATTTCCAACAGTTGACAAGAAGGTGTGAGTAACAGTAGGGGGAAGCCAGATGAGCTCTCCCAGCACTCTCAGAGGCAATGGGCTTGTAACAATCCCTATGGGAACAGCTGGTGGGGTGCAGCCCATCCTCACTCCTTCCACCCTAAAGCAGGCAGTGGCTTTCCCTCTGTTATGATTCTCCCTCAACTTGAAGCATCCCCTGGTGGCATAGCACAATAATGCCAAGGTTACTGCCTCAGTTTCCCCTCTCAGGCTCCTCAAAGACTCCACCACGAGTCCTCCTGGAATCCAATATTACCCCTACCCGGGGCCAGTTTATTATCCCACAAAGTGCAAGGTGTCCTTGAAAGCCCCAAACCCCCTCCAGGTATCCCCACCCACACACACACAGAGTTTGTAGAAGTACCAAAATACAGTCCAGCGACACACTTTATACCCCAGCTTCGGTGTCTTCTGCCACTCCCAGCTCTCTGTTGTTCCCCATCTGATCTTCTATCAGACCATCCAACCCAGCCCTTCCAGCAGGAGTCTTTGCCAGTCTTTGGGGCTTCCAAGTTTCTGCCTGGGAATGCTCAGCATCTCTTCCCACTGCAGTCCACCCAGGACCTCTTCAGCCTCCCAGCCCTGGCTGTCTGGCTCAGGAAGGTCTCCTCACCGATCAGAGCTGTCTTCCTCTCATTTATTAGCCCCAGCTGCTGCCCCACCCTCTTAATCAAATCCACTTGGAATGCACCTGTGCCAGCAAGGGGAGCTGAACTCACTTCCCTTAAAGGGCCCAGCCACCCGTGTCCTCCCTCTAGGTCTATCTGATAAAAAAAGCTCTTTGATATGGGAAAGGTTTCCTTGTCCTTCATATCAGCAGCAGAGGCCTGTGACAGAGGAGCCCCTTTAAGCCCCAAGTACGCATTGAGTCTCAGGGATGAAATACTACATTCTAATGGTCTTGGCACTTGTTGGACCATGCAGTGATGGTGGGGGTGAGTGGTACCTACACTCACACAGCAGTAATACCACGTTCCAGGCCCTGCTTAATGTTTCCCTGCAAACACACACACATTCTGGGTACGCTCCATCACTGTGTCATGGCCATACTGTGCTGCTCCGCTGGCGGAATCTAGCCCTACAGCTGGAGTATCTGGCCCCAGCAATTCTCCTCCAACCCCAGGCTCATCTGGTGGTAGAGCAGCTTTTACACCATGCCTCCCTCCCAGCATATAACGTGGGACAGAAGCACATGAAGCATGACCAGGACTCCCCTATATTCCTCCTATCCCTGACTGTCCTTTCAGTCCCCTGCAGCCATTAGCCACCAGCATCAGCTACAACAGTCCTCAAGCTGCTTTAATTTATGCCAGGGACCAGAGCACCACACAGAAACCCCAGGATGGGACAGGCACAGAGGTAGTCCCACACCGCCTCAGTGCAAACACCTCACCCTATTTGGACTGTGGGCTCCTAACCTACGCCATAGCCCAGGAACAGGTCCTTTATCCATAACCCATCCTGGCAGGTTCCAAACAGTGTGAAAAGTTTGGCTGTTTCTTTAAAATGTGTCATTCATCTCTATGCTACTGAGTTCAAACAGGGACCCAAAGGGCTTGAAATCTTTGCAGAGCCAATAATTTGCAACAAATCACTTCAGCAAGTGGCTTTGCCTCTTTTCCCCTGGACAGAATATCCAGGAAAAGGTCATGGTTTTACAGGTGCATTCCCTGTTCAGGCATGCGTTTGTTCACCTGTTTCAGTCCCTCCCTGGCTTGCTACTTAAAATTTGGAATCTGAAACTCAAGCTGAGTTGCTTTGTTGTGATTGGTCACTGAAATCACATGGTATTGTTTCTCTCCCCAGATTGGATGAATGTAGGTCTTGTATCAAATTTCTGGTGAGGCCAGCTCAGTTGCGCCTTGGTACAAAAGCTTTATGAGATGAGAGTGTGTGCCCTCATTGCATTAGAAAGCCCTTTGTCTTTTTACTGCTCTATTTCTATCTCCTCACCAAGCCTCCAATATCGTCCTTCTCTCTCACACTTACAGCCCTGGCATGGCCCACCACTATGGTTGTGAAAAACAACTATTGCTGGGGTTCCAGCCATGATAAGCAAAAACAATTCTTACGTTATAGTCTCGCATTTAGTATTTAAGACTCAGGGCTCATGGCAGAGAGCCAACTGAGCATGAGCTCCCACTGTGAAATTGTAGCTAAAAAGGTGAAGGCACAGATGTATAAACAGTGGAATATCAAGCGAAAATAAGGAGAGGTTATCACCTCCATACATGGGATTCATGAGGCCATTCCTGGAACACTGTGTCCAGTTCCGGTGTTCACCCTTCAAAACGGAGGCTGGCAAACTGGAAAGGGTTCAGAAAAGACCTACAAGAGTGACCTGAAGTATGCAAAACATCCTTACAAGAGACTTAGAGATTCCTAGATTCCAAGGCCAGAAGGGACCATTGTGATCATCTAGTCTGATCTCCTGCCTAACACAGGCTGTAGATCTTCCCCAAATAATTCCTAGAGCATAAACGAAGGAGCTTAAACTATTTAGTTCATCCAAGAGAAGGTTAAAATGTGACTTGATCATGGTCTACAAGTACTTACATGGGGAAGAGATTTCTGATAGTAGACTGCACTTGAACTAAACAGACAAAGGCATAAAAAGATCCAGTGGCTGGAAGCTGAAACTGAACAAATTCAGTCTATAAATAAGGAACAACGTTTTTAACAGTGAGGGTAATTAACCACTGGAACAACTTAACTAGGGATGTGGTGGATTCAATACCATTGGAAGTCTTTCAAACACAACTGGGTGTCTTTGTCAAAGATTTGCTATGGCTCAGACAGGAAGTTCCGATCTGGATGCAGAATTACAGGGTGAGGTTCTCCAGCCTGGGTATACAGGAGGTCAGGCTTGATGACTGCAATGGTCCTGTGATAGGCAGGGCCCTTCTCAGGAGTCACTCTCAGGCACCTTCAAAGGTCTTTTGGGGTTTTGGTTTGTCTTTGTGAACCGCGGAGGCTTGTCAACTGTTCCCTCTCAGCTGTGCTTTAACAAGAGTCAGCTGCTACCAAGGCACAGCAGCTTTCCTCTCAGTTTGTTTCCCCTTCCTGTGGCCAGCTCTTCTTTTTAAGCTTGTTTCCTCCAGCAGGCTCTGCAGGTGTGTCTATTTGGTAGGGGTTAAGCCCAGAGACGCTCATTAGCCTTCTCCTGATTGAGTTGGGAGCATGTCCCATCGCAGGTCCCTTCTGCTTTTAAAGCCTATTCATCTATTAATCTACTTAGAGAACATAGGGCCAGGCACTGTGAAGGGTGCAGGTCTGTGGCAGGATTCGAAATTGGTGGTGGTGAGAGTGCTGATCGTGCCAGAATACAATCTCAAGAGGACAGAACAGGCAGAGACTTCTTCACTGAGGCCCCATGACTCTAGTATGCTTTTGCCATGGGCAAAGATCAAGACTTCTTGCTTTCCTCTTTAGTTAATATTTTAGCTTATTTGTTTAGATTTCTGAAATGCACCCAGTTATGGAAGTCAGGATGCACATACATTATTTAATAGTACAGGTTCTATGGAGAGAAGGATTGGTAGGGTTTGCTCTTGTGTTGCTTCTGGTATCGTCTTCTGCATTGACCATGTAACTTGCTCCAATTGGGCCATAAGTAGAGTTTGACCCTGGGACCTATAGAACAAAAACCATTCGCGCTGTGAGGGAAATGGTTTAAGCATCCTGGGGACACTTTTGAGATTTAAAAAAAAACCTTTCCCAAGCTGAAACAAGACGAAAAGTTGAAGTCTCAAAACATTTAGCAAACCTGCAATCCAAAAATAAATAAATAAATAAAACAGACCAGTTCCATCAGCATGTTTTGTTTTGACGTTTTTGAAATGTTTCATTCTGATTTCAACCTTTTGCATTTTTTACAAAACATTTTTACTGTAATTAAGCTGAAATTTCTTAATGTAAAGCGGTTTTGAACCAAAAAATGGATTTTTTTTTGTTTTAAAAATGTCATATCAGTACGTTTTCATAATTTTGAAACTGTTTCTTCCAAACTTTTTTTAAAACATGAAATTTGTGAAAACTTACTGTTTCCTGCAGTTTGTTTTGATGAATCATCATTTTCTCATTTAAAAAAGTCAATGAAAATTTTCCAAACATCTAAAAACAATGAGCTGTTACTACTTGAGGAAAAGGACTAAATCAGTTATCTGGAAGCAGTAACAGACTGATAAAGTATTACATGGAGAAGCCACTAGATGGGGACAAAGAGCCACATTTGCTTAGGATGGGTTAAAAAAAGCTAAACCACAAAATTCAGATCCAGATACCCCAGCATTTGGGATTATTTAGATCTGGGATTTTATTGCATCCTATTAGAAAGAGTCATTTACAAAATGTGACTCCAGAATCAGGATTTTTAACAGCCCCGCAGTTTGGAAGTGCTGAAACCAGACTTTGGGGCTGAGTTCTTCTCTCATTTTTTGGTACATCTTTTCTTGCTGTGCTTTTTTATTTTGGGATTATTTGGTGCTCAGTGGAGACTTTTGATGTCTGAGCATCTAGAAAGTAACTTTTATTGCTAGTCATATTGTGAGCGGTACTCTAGACTTCCTGTTAAATGAAAAGCTACCTCCTTCTGCCTTCCTGACAGAGAGTAACTGTGCCAAGCCACAATCTCCAACTCTTTGGCTCCCCTGGGGCATGCGGCCACGTGATCATCTCACCAGCACTGACAGATGAAGGTCAACACTTTGGGATAAGCAAGTCTAATGCTCCTTATTTGCACACCTATGAAAAATCAAAGTCGGTCATTCATCTCTTCTGTTGGGTAAACACTGAGACTGGCTAAACGCTGCACTCAGTTCTCCAGGGGGTTGTTTTCACAAGACTTCATGTGAGGATTTTTGTTGCTGATTTTGAAAACGTTTCGAGTTTGACTTGCCAATGCGATGTCCTCATTTACAGCCTTTCCTGCATCATAAATCAAGAGATCTGTAATTAAATTGAACAGATAGTCAGGCTCTTGACTAAGCTGTTTATTGAGTCCTGGAAGGAGAAGGAGAGTTGTGGTTTCACAAAGGTCTAATATTAAAGCTCCACATAAGTCAAGGAGTTCTCAAGGCTCAGCCCTGCTGGTATTAATGCATGATAACAGCTAGAACAGTACATTAGCTAATAGTGATGAATGCTTTACTTGGAAGACAATTCCACAGCTTTGTGGGGTGGGAACACATTTACCTAACCGAGAAATTGTAAAATGCTCCATAGGGAACAATTCTGTTCTGTCAGAGAGATGAACTAGAGGGTCTTTTCCATCTCTTGTTTCTGGGATACTCTGGGTGATGTGGTGTTTCTTTTTCCCCCCAGTATAACTCCTGTCAAGTGTTTTAGGATGTTTTAAATACTTTTAACCTATTCATCAGTATGACTGTCTTTTTTAACTGCTGCTTCTAGGAGGAGCAAAGTCAAACCAAGCCAGCTGCACAATACAAGGTAACTGGCAGATAGTACCCCATTACCCCATGACTGCACTGTTGCTTGTCTTAGCAGCATTTGGCTGGGGCCCCTGTATTGTGGCCCAGCTCTGTCTGGCAGGTAGTCAGTTCAGTATAAGCTCAGGGAGTGTTGGTCTTTCTGCTCTGCATCCGCCCTTAGGAGCTGGAGGGGCTCCACAGATGGACTCATCTAGAGATTTTACATCCCATGAAAAATTCTCTGAGATTTTTCGCAAAACAATTTCCCCCTCCAAAAATGTCACGACAGGTCAATCCAGGTTCTTCCTTCCAGTACATTCACAATGCATTGTTGCAATGTTGAACCTTTGTATTTTTATGTTCTTTTTAAATAGAAAACAAGGTACATTTCAAAAAGGAAAAGAATCAATTTTTGTTCTGATTTTTGTCAGAACCTAAACTTTGAAATCAATGCAGTTCTATGAAAAAAATCAGTTTAGCCAAAGCACCATTTTCTGCCTGAAAACTGGCTTGAAAATTGCCTGGGGAACATCCAGAGAGTGTGCCTGGGCCAGGCTAGTGTTAACTGCAGAGTCCTGGGACACCAGATGCCCTGAGGCCACACCGAGCTCTCCCAGCTCTTGTCTGACCATTCACCTCCTGGCCTTGTCTCAAGCCTGGGTTGTTTGGGGAAGGATATTGAGAAGGCGATAGTATGGCAATCAAAGATCTGCCTAGGTCCCTGTCAGCCTAGGGTTGTATCAGTTCCTCTGGTTCGTCAGCCTCATGCAATGATGTGTGAAGGTCAAGTCAGGTGCTAGAGTAGGCCAGCAGGAAGATGCCATGCCAAGGCTCATTGCATTGCACTGGTTTCCTGTCTGCTTCTGCCTGGAGTTCAAGAGGTTAGTTTTAACCTGCAAAGTGGGAAAAGGTTTGGGAGCTGGCTGTCGGCAGGCCTAGTACCCGCTCTGGACACCACAACGATACTGCAGACCAGCTGAGGCAGTCCCAGATGACTGGGTGGCCTGACATTAAAACTACCTCTGGTGATCCCCCCAGAGCCCACGCTTGCTAGCCTTTCAGGGTTTGTCTAAGCTGCAGTTAAATACCCATGGCTGGCCAAGATCAGCTGACTCAGGATCACAGGGCTCAGGCTAGGAGACTGTTTTATTGTGGTGTAGACATTCAGGGTCAGGCTGGGGGGCGGTGCTTTTGGACTCTCCCTCCTCATGGGGTCCCAGAGGTTGAACATCTACACTGCAATTAAGCAGCTCCATAGCCCAATCCTACATGCTCAAGTCAGCTGACAGGAGTCAGCCACGGCTGTTTCACTGCAGTTCAGACATTCCCTCAGAGCACGTTATATGGCTTAAATCTTTTCTAGCGTAAGACTTCTCTTTCCTTATCTTTCCACATTTGCCCTTGAACTGCTGAGCCGTACTCCATCTAGGTGCCAGTGAGATGGGCTTATTATACATTTATTAAAAGAAAAGCAATAAACAAAGCAACAGGTATTCCTGGGTTCTATTCCTGAGTCTGCCACAGCCTCTCCATGTGTCACTTCATCTCCCTAGGCCTTGGCTAGCTTCTGTGAAGGGTCAAGAGACTGGCGTTCTCCTGCCACATGAGCCTGTTACGAGCACAATCCATTAGCCCCCTGGGAACTCATCCCAGGATGGGCACAATCAATGCCCCCCTGCTGCAGCAAAGTTCGTACGCAGGTGCTTACATTTCAGCATACACTCACATGCTTTGCTGCACAAAGGTGGATTTAAGCCCATGCTTAAAACCTTGTAGATCTGGGGCCTCAGTTCTGGGCTCTGTACTACTGGAAAGATTGACCAACAGCAGGAGCTTCAGGGAACCCCATGCTCTGCATGTCCCTAAGGCTCTGATTGCCAGATGCTGGGAGTGGATGACAGGAGATGGATCACTCCATAAATTGGCATTCTGTTCACTCCCTCTGAAACATCTGGCACTGACCACTGTTAGAGGACAGGCTACTGACCTAGATGGACCATAGGACTGACCCAGTATGGCTGTTCTTATGCAGGGAAGAGCAGCCAATAATCCAGGAGCTGGAGGCTGGTATTGACTTATGGGAAAATATTGCAAGTGGTAAATAGCTTGGGTAAGTATCACTTGAGTCTATACATACTGAAAAGGTGTCAGTACCAAAGTGAGTGGGGAGCCAGTGCTCATGGACTAACATTAAGAAAGTGAGAACTATTAGGCCATGGAGGAGTTTCTGAAGGGAAGCAAAGGGACTTTGGCAAGCACTCTGCCCAGTCTAGTGTTAAATGGACCATAGGGAGCGATCGTGTGCAAGCAAGGAAAAGGGCTGAAGGATCTATCGAATGGGGATTTTCCATCTCAGACTTCTCTGACATGTGTCAAGTTGATACATTTCTCATTTGTGATTTGTTGTCTTTGAACGGCTTCTTGAGACTTTGGGTAACTGCTCGGAAACTTTGTGCAGCCTGCCCGAATTTCTGTTTTCCTTTGGCTCACAGGAGAGGAGGAGGAGGAGGAGGAGCTGGGCTGCCCAGGGAACCTATGGAGAATCTTCGGTCTCAGCTCTGATCTCATGTACACCAGTGAAACTCTACTGACTTTGCAAGGGTTACTCCCAATTTACACTGGCACAAGAGCAGAATCTGGCTCATAGATTCTAAGGATTCAGTTCCTTTTGTTGCCCTTTTTTCATACCCTGTTTGAAGCAGTTATGCCAGAAAAGTACTTGAATAAATCTAGATTAATTTGCATTAATTGTGAGGAGTTTGGGTCTCTTCTGTTCACCTCTGGTGTTGGGAAGGAACAAGGTTGGGGAAGTGGGGAGCCGGGAGAGACATGTTCAAAGGAGGCTGGTGATGTAGGGTGACAGAGAGGGAGGTGGTGTGGCAGGTGCTCAGATGGGCCACAGAAAGGAGCCCTAAATAGCCAGTGGCATGTGGCTCCTATTGAGTTCAGAGCTTGTGGAGACAAAGATCTGAAGTTATGAAGTTAATCTCCAGATTGATTCCAGTTTGTCACAGATCAAAGCATGATATCTTGGATGCATCCTCAGCTCTAGGGAGCCAAGGTCCCTCCACCAGGGACACCCACTCCCTGTATCAGCTGGGACGTGCCTGTGGAGTGCAGCTGTCACATGGATATGCACAGAGAGGCATTCAGTAAAATAGGTAGCTCATTGAGAGGTTTAACAATAGGCCCAGTACCTTGAAGAGGGTCTTCAGTATGTCAATGTGCAGCATGGAGCACGTGCGCAATGTTATCTGGAGGAAGCAGACTGTTTTGTATTTTTGACCATCTGGAGCTGGTGGGTGGTCTGTGCAGGTAGAGTGCTGCAGTAGCCTAGATTAAACCCTGTATTATTGTCCTGGTGGCCAAGGGGAAAAGGTATGTCCTTCCGGCCAATGGAAGAGAGATAAAATATATTTCTGGTCATTGCAGCTACTTTGGTGCCAAGGGCACGACAGGGAGTTCAAGAGGACAACATCTCGTCAATTTGAAGGCAGATGTTCTCCAATGAGGGTGATGTCATGGCGGATGTCATGGCTCCAACTAGTTCCCTGAAGTGCTTTCCCTTTCCCTTCTGCCTTATTTTGATCCAACTGCTTTCCATCCAGGCCTTTATATCTACCAGGCAATGGAATAGTGGCATCATCTGTGCTAAATGTTGCAGAGTGGGTAGACAGGGCTGGGTGTTCTAAGCAGACTGCTGGAAGCCAATTCTATGTGTCTCTAGTGGACTGATCTGTGGAATATGTTAAATAGGAGAGGGGACAGGAGTGACTTGTCACATAGTCAAGGAGAAAACCCTACAGTAAGATTTTGTTTTTGTAATTCACAATAAGACCCACCATGGCCAGTGAAACATTTAACCTCAGATCATAGTGCCCTGCTAAATAAACAGGTCTTTAGGCTCTTTTCAGAAGGTCAGATCTAGAGAACGTCATAGGCCAGGGACCAGACGCAAAGCCCTGGACTCCGAAACTTCTACACCAGTTGGCTCTCTGAACCAAAAAGCCCCACTCAGGGGGCTCCCAAAGCACCTGCAAACTGTATGGCAGGTAGAGCTGAGCAAACTTTTTTCAGATGAAGCATTTTTTGCTGGGGAAAAAAGTTAATTCAGGCCAATGGAAACATAGTGCTGATTTGGCCATATTGTTTCAATAAACAAACAAACAAACAAACAAACAACAAAAACCCTAAAAAAAATTTCCAATCAAAATGTTTCATTTCAATATTTTTCAAAATGGCCCATTTTAATTTGTTACTTTTTTGTTTAGAAATTTCCTCCAATTTTATTTTAAAATTGTTAAAAAGTTACATTTAAAAAGCTCAAATTCTAAATGAAACTTTTTGAGTTGAACAAAATGTTTCATTCAACCTGAATAAATGTTTTTTGATGTTTTGATTTGCCAGGTTTATTTAGAAAAAATGCCAGTTCAGGTTGAATGGTAGCGGGTGACAGCACAACAGAAGCAGCGACTAAAGTATAATTTGTATCATGCCACATGCGATAGGTGTACACAGAGATTCACAGATAGCTCCCTGCCCCTGAAGACATTTCAGCCATTGGTTCCCGATCCCACAAAGCAATGTATCTACATCGACCCACGTGCCCGCGTGGAATCCGATATAAAGTCCATACTGCTTCAGGCCAGGCCTGTCCCCACTCCCTCTGAGCCTAAAGGGTTAGATAAGCATTTCCCAAACATTTTTGTCCTCAGAACACTTTTTAGCCTATTACAGAACACTTATAATATTATTCTGTAGTCTTCTTTTGTTTTCAAATAAAAATTGTGTTATTTATGCAAATATCTTGTATTTTATGAAACAAAGCAAAAATACAAATTTAAAATAACTTGAACTAACAATTTCTAACTGGAACGTGCGTATAAAGTAGTACAAAAATCAAGTGCAAGAGTCAAAATCAAAAACAGTGTTCTACTTTAAAAAACCTGTTTTTATATACACACAAACACCAAACAAAATAGATTTTTACTAGGAAAATCTATTTTTATAAACAGAAATTCAAATTTGGACTTAATGGGATTGGTGTTTCTGAGTTTTTCTATCACAAATTCACTTAATATTAGGAATAATTCTGGAAAGTTGAATCCTCACGTCAGGCGCAGCATCAAGTCTATTCTTGTATTTGGTTTTTGTTGCAGTATAATAAGAAAATCCCGTCTCACACAAATAAGTTGTAGCAAAAGGAAGGAGCACTCGAACTGCACGTTTAGCCACATTAGGGTACTCTATTAGACTGCCCCCAAAAGTATTCAGCGGAAGAACCTTAAATTTTTGTTTCAAATCAGGAGTCAGAAATTAAGTCAATTAGGCTTTCATAATCATGCACAGTAAAGCCGACTGGTTTGGCTGTAATTACAAATGGATTTGGAACCCAAGCATCAGCATCAGTAGTTGTAGGAAAATATTCTAATAAAAGGGCCTGCAAGTCACGTAAGTGCTGTAAAATGGTGCTGGAAACTTGTTCATAGACTATAGAATTTATTTCAGTCAGAAATTCATGTACCATAGGGAAGGGGTCGAAGTTATTCTGTTCTACAGAAGATGCCCAGAATTCCAGTTTCTTTTTTAACGATGAAATTTTATCCACTGTAGTAAAAATGGTCACATTCTTTCCTTGCAGCAACAGATTAATTTCATTTAAATTTGCAGAAATATCTGCAAGATATGCAAGCCTCATTAGCCACGAGGAATTTGTCAGACAGTCATTACATTTTCATCCTGAATTATCTGAAGTGAAGAATACCAGTAGTTCACTAAGAAGCTCGAAAAGCCTCACAAACACTTTTCCTCTGGATAGCCACCTCACTTCCGTATGTAAAAGAGGCGTTTTGTGCTGACTACCCATTTCCTCGCACAAAATTTTAAATAACCTGGATTGAAGTGGTCGAGATTTGACAAAAATTGATAATTTGTACTGCTTCATCGAGCACAATTTTCAGATATGCTGGTATTTTTTTTAACTGCAAGTGCTTGTCTGCATAGAACACAATGGCTCTTAGTGCTTTTTGGTGCCACACTTATAATTTGCGTTACAGCTCCCTTCATCTTTCCAATCATTGCCTGAGCACCATCAGTACATACATCAATACATTTTCCCCAACTAATGTCATGCTTTCTGATAAAATTGTTGTTGCAGTTGAATACTTCTTCTCCAGTCAAGATGCTTTGCACAGATTCACATAAGAGCAGATCCTCTTCAGTAATATTATTAAATCTATATCAGACAGATACGAGTAGCACAGCAAGTCCTGAAACGTCAGTGGACTCATCTAGCTGCAATGAATACTCATGGCAAATTTTCAGTCGGCAAACTAGCTCTTTTTCTCTGTCATCGGCAAGATCTGTAATATGGCATGCAACAGTATTATTTGACAACTGTTCAGCATCAATTTTTTTACCACACTGCTCACTCAACATGCACATTACAATATCTTTCACGCAAGGCTTGATAAGTGTTTCTCCAATAGCGTGAGCTTCTCCGGCAAGCGCTATATGGTAACTTACTCAATAAGATGCCTCTGATGCACTTTCGTTGTCTGTTTTAGCAATTTTAATCATCAAAAGTTTACAATTTTCCAAGTGAGTCACGCTGCTTCTTGGAAAAAAACTTATATCTTTGTCTTTGTATTCATCCTGCTTGGTTTCCAAATGCCTACAAAGTTTAGCAGGAGCCAATAAACTGTTTGCTAGTATTTTGCTGCACACAACGCACTGCGCATCAGGAACATCTTTATTTCCAACAAACGTAAAACCAAAAGACAAATAACTTTCATCATACTTTCATTTTGATCTCTTAAACACCTGCTTCTTCTTGGTTTTTGATATACTTCGGTGGAAATTCTTTCACCTTGGATAACTCACTAGTACTAACAGATTTTTCGGCAAAAAAAGACTGCGATTGTTCATCCGCACTTTGAAGTGTCGCAATATTTTGCTCATTTATTTCAGCCACAGTTGGAGTACCAGAAGAATTTGCTTTTCGTTTCAAAGTTCCTTCTTTCAGCCACAAATCCATGGTGATTAGGTTTAGTAACAATATTTAGAAATACTGATTGTCAAATTTTGTTACAAATATTTATATTGTTTTGAACAAAGCGTGTTTAGTTGTGCTTATCACACACATGGCAAAGGCCCACAGGTTTGAAACGTGTTGAGTGAATCTGTTATAATCAACATGGCGTAAACAGAATGGTGTGTGCATACCGCTGCAGTTCGCACAGCCTCGAACGGAAGGGGTACAACGTCACTAACTGAAACTTACCCGAAAGGAGCAAACATCAACATGCTTGAGTGCCGCATTCTCTTTACGCCATGATATTCAATACAAGATCTATCAATAACCGGAAAGAGAGTTTTAGATTAATTATAGTCATTCAAAAAGAGTTGTAAACTATGCCTAATTTAAAATAAAAAAAAATATAAAGACCCTTTTTTTAAAAATTACGATTCTTTCACGGAACACCTATTCACATCGTGCGGAACACCAGTGTTCCATGGAACACAGCTTGGGAAACACTGGGTTAGATGATTGTGTATAGGGTGCAAGGAGCTCAGTAAGGTAATGAGGACTCAGACGGTACAGGTTCCTGCTGTGAATGGGCACGGTACAGCAAGACACTAGAATCTCTCCTTCCACTCAGATAGGGCCTCCCAGATTCAAAACCTGAGGTTTAAAGGGTCTCTGGAAGTATTTACAAGGCACACTCATCTTTCATCTCCTCTCATATACTTTCACAAGAGGCTCTCGGGCCCTTACCCCCTCTAGTGTGTCTGTTAGCTCTTGAAGAGGCAGCAAAACCAAACGAAATTAAAACATCAAAGCAACAGGAAGGGCAAGACCCAAAGTCAAACTTTCCCTTGGGAGGGTTTTGCTCTCTCATCTTTAATTCTAGAGGGTTGCACGCTACGTTGCTTCTGCAAGCCAAGCACATTCCATACCCCAGCAGCTCCTTGCCTTCCTTCAGTCCCCCCACAAGCTCCCTATGGGCAGCCCTCCCATCCCTCTCTATTCCAGGCACTCTGCAGTGCCCCACCCCCTCATGTCAGGGGCTCTGGGTGTCCCCTTTTCCCATGTCCCCCATTCCCTTTACCCGTACCCCAAAGCCAGAGGTGTTTGCTGATCACAATCACAAGGTGAAGGAAGTTCACTTCAAGCACTTGGCCTTTCTCAAAATTAGTTTGCTAGCAGCCTAAGAAAGGCGCTGTTTGTTAAAGTAGAGACTCCCAGCCTTTTCTAGACAGCAACCCCAACCCCTCGGTACAACAGAAAACAGTTCTGAGCTGGCCCCTCCCAAAGTTTCATGTTCTCCTCCAGCTAGCCATAATGAAACTATGGGTAGCTGCAATGCCCCTGGATCTGGTAGTGTCTCCCTATGGGGGAGGGGGCACTACCCTGACACTGAGTACCCCTGGTCTGGAAAACAAACCACCAGTAGGACACAGGCTGTCTCTGCACAGCAATCTGCCATTTTCCACCCCATGAGGTGCCAGACAGCTCCAGGAAGTGCTGGGCGCTATCAGGTCCCACTGAGGGGAGGCCACTCAGGACTTCTAACAGTTGCGCTTCACCTTATAGGATGGAGCCCTCGGAGCTAAAGCAACTTCTTGCTCCATTCACTCATTCGAGGGTTAAACTTCATCAGAAATCGCATGCTAATTTTACCCTTGAGATATTATTAGTCTAAACCATCCGGGGAGTAGTAGAATTGATGCTTCCGTCAAAGAGAACAACTGATAAACTCCATTATATCCACGCAGTTAAATACCTACACTTCAAGCCATTTGACTTCTATCCCATGCTCAGCTGGAGAAACGGCTCCCCCTACCGAACCTGCCAAAGCTATTCTGTTATACCAGCCTGCCTCAAGGCTGTTGGCCAGAGCCCGGTTTTGTGGGTAATCTTCAAGCAAACAAAATGTGGGCCAGACGAGTTGGTGCACGTGTGTCAGGATGGCATGTTGTGTACCTGCTTCCACTACATCCCAGCTGTTGGCCAGAGGATGCCCGGTTTGCAATGCACCATCATTAGTCTCTCTCATTAGTTTCATGCTGCAGGTCACAACAGTCATCCAAAAACAAATGTTTTCACTTACAGGCTGAGAAGCTGACTGGTTTTTTCCCCCCTTTTCTCTTACTACTATTGTATAAGATAATGGTGAAATGTGACAGATTACATCTTAGAGACTGAAACCACTCAGGGTAGGAAAGTTGGTGGCCTGGGTTCAATATTTGGGTCAGTTGCAGATTCCGTGTGTGTTCTTGGGCAAATCTCTCTGTAAAATGGGGATAATATTCCCTGGCTTCACATCTGTACAGCGAGGTAATGCCAGTAGTGAGCATGAGCTGCTCAGATACTATGGTGAAGAGGGCCATGTGGTATCCACATCGATAGATCAGGAGCACACAGTCTAATCCTATGTCTCAGTGGAAAAACTGCCATGATTTCAGTAGGGCTGGCACAGGCCCTAAGGTTAGAGTCGTCCTGTTACTTCTTTCTTTATCACCGAATTCCTATGGGCGGTCAGTGAAGGGTGTACGAGGGCAGGCATGCGTTTGCAATGATTAATATACTGTATCCTCTTGGGATATACCAATACTTAAACCGAAGATTGCACATCACGCCACAGGCCCAACACCCCATCCACTGGGAACACACATAAGATAAGTTAAAAAAAAAAACACACACACACACACACACACACACACACACACACACACACACACACACACACACACACACACACACACAGGAAGAAGAAAAGTGTCCGAGCTGCTCCCTGCAGCCAAAGAAGCTTGTTACAATTTGTTGACTGAGCCCCTTTCAGCTTTGGTTCACAGGCACCCTCGTGGTCTGCTCATTCTTCCTGTTATTCTACAGCAGGCGAGATCAGACGAGCTGGCAGCCCCCAGGCTTGTACATCAGAGAGCTGGTGGCTTGGCCCCAGTTGACTGACCTCCCGGCACATGGTAAAGCCTTTTGGGGAAGTGAGTGGGGCACTGAACGGGGAGAGCCATGGCGTTGGGGGAGCGAGAGAGGGGTACTGAACAGGGAGAGCCGTTGCATTGGGGAGGGGGCACTGCCAGTGTGGGTGTTGGGCTGTGATTTCGGTGCAGGTGGTGTACTAGGGAGACTGACAAAAGAAAATAAGAGCCACAAACCAGCCCTCTCCCTAACCCCAGACTAACCCCACACTCCTGTGGGGGTTTCATGAGGACTGGGAAATCATGCACATCGTGCACTGGACTTGCAACTGGCACTGGGTGGATGCATAAGGGAGTTGAAATCAGGAGCAAGACAGGACAGCACGTCTTGTCCCCCCAGCTTTCAGCCCAGAGGGACAACGTGGCCTTTTGTGCCACACTGTTGGGGGGGGTAAAGGGGTCCAACATCCTGAAGCTGCTGCTCATCAGAGCCTTTCACTCCGGTTCCAGCTCAGATCAGCCAGGGCTGAAGATGTGTCACTCTAGCAAGGGAGGGACAGGGCCGCAGAGAACAGCATGGGGAATTCTGGTGGGGTCACCGCCCTATCAGCCTGGCAATCCGTCAGAGTACCCACCCCACCACCATGCAGGAGCGAGGGAGAGACCAATCCCACCAACTACCCATCCCCCAGCCTGGAGCAGCAGGACAAGGGAGGCCGAGAGCCCAGAAGGGAGGGAGAGCACAGAGAAGGGATTGAGGACTCATGGGCAAAGGGGGCAGAAACAGAATGGGCATGACCGAGGGGCAAAAGGCACTGGCAGGGAACCACAGGGAGACAGGGGATAAAGAGGCACATGGTGGGGTGTCGGGAGGAACCTGTGGGAAGCGGAAGGGGAGCAAGAGACTGGAGGATGGGGGGAGTGCAGGAGAGAGGGACAGGAGACAGAGGCTTCTGGGGGACAATGTGAGAGCACAAGGCAGGGGAGAGTAAGGGAATCAGAGGTTTGGGGAGAGGAGAAAGATGAAACACAAAAGGGGAGAGGAGAGTATGACTGGAGAGGCAGCGTGGCCTACTGGATAGGGCAGTGGACTGGGACTCAGAAGACCTGGGGTCTGCTCCAGCAGCTGCCTCTGACCTTGGATCTTTGGGGCAGGTCTTCTCGCTATCTTCACTGCAGTGTTAGCCCAGTGATCGGCACCAGGCCAGCCTTGCCCAGGCGTGAGCAGCCACCCTGCAAAGCCCAAGTGACCATGTCCTCACTAGTGCTGCACTGTCCTGTATTTGGTGCTAGGACATCTGGGGGCACATCCCAGGGATCTTAGCGCTGCCATGAGCTGAGCCGCTCTGACACTTTCCCAGCGATGTGTGGTAGAACTTGTCTGTCCCTGTAGGCATGGGAGAGAATTGTGGGAAGGCACAGGAGGACTACCAGCAATCAAGTAGTTTAGCCAATGTCCTCACTACAAAGTGGGCAGGTTACCAGCCCCAGTGTGAGTAGCAGCTGGGCTTTAGCCTATAGCCCAGCCAGAGCATTCACTATAGCTATCTCCTTTGCATCCCCCCACTCAAACCCACACTTGTAGCACACACCATACAGGTGACGGGGAGAGACAAATCACGTCATTCGCTGCTTCAGCCTCCACATCCAAACAGCAGTGCCTGAAAGGAGGTGATTTTACCCAGGAGAGACTTTAAGGGAACAAAACCTAGCTTTGTTGCATGTGCATCTCTGGGGACAATTCAGTTTTTAGGGGAAGAGAAATTTACTGACATTTGACACTGCCAGGATCTGGGGACAGCCTGGAGGCAGGGTATATAACAGACGCACCATGGGTACAGTGCACAGCTGGGCGGGGTGTGAGCGACAGTTAGTCTGTGGGAATTTTACAAGATGTTCTAGTGTTTTACTAGATTGACTCAGGCAGAGTTAAATTTATGGTGCAAGGCTCTGAAATGGAAACTTTTTGCACAGTCCAGATCAGCCTGTTTTGAGCATGGCTTAGCCCTAGCAAGAGGCGCCGCCTTGGAAGCTCAAAGTGGCTCCGGACACAACGCAAGAAATAGGCAGAATTGGTAAATGCCAACTTTTTTGGTTTCACTAGCACAAAGAGACTTGAGACCACGGACATGCCTCCCAAGGACTTATAGTGAGACCTGCGCAAGTTGCCACTGCATACCTTTGGACTGAGTGAATTATTAAGGGGCCCTGAAGAAGGGGAAATAGAGGCAAGATGCCACTGAGTAACCTCCAGCTACAAGGGGGTGCTCAGGAGGCAGCCTGGCCCTGCTACAATGCCTCTATATAGGCTTAGGCTCCTAAGGTAACATTTTCAAAAGCACCTTAAGTCCCATTTTTAAAAGTGATTAAGGCACTTAGGATCCTAAATCCCATAATATCCATGAGATTTAAGCGCCTTTGCAAATCCTAGCCTAAGGAAGTTGGGAATCCAACTCCCATTAAATGTCAATAGAAGGTGGCTGCCTAACTCCCTTAGGCTCTTTTGAAAATCCCAACCTTAGGCTTCTAAGGGCATGAAGTCACTTTTGAAAATGGGACTTAGATGCTTTGGAAAACCTAGCCTTAGGATCTTGGCTTTAGACTTCCAGTTTTAAGAATACAGCCTGCCAGGGCAGAAGATCCAGCTTCTCCGCCATAAAACCCTAAGAAAGGTCAGATTGTGCCTGATAAACACAAGGCCCATAGGAGCCACACCGAGCTGGGGATGCTCCAGGAATGATTGTGCATCTCAAGAAGACCAAAAGGAATGCACATATTCCACCATCTCCTAGGATACCAAGACATGGACCCCCTGTGTGACAGCCTCTCCCTGACAGGTGAGGAGGAGAGGTGAAAAGCCAGGTCTCTTGCCCATCTCCATTGGGTTTTCTTCTCCATGCCACCAGGGTGCTAGGAAGGAGCAGTCCTTGCATTTGCCCAAGCAAAAAGCTGCATGGTACACTATTTTCCTGCACCAGGACAAAGTCAAAATCTGTCTTTTTTCCACCATGATCATGAACATTTTTGAGATCGAGTCAATCATAACATTTTTTTCCAATGTTGATCCTTATTTTAACTATAAATTAATGTAAATTTCTAAATAAAAAGTTGTTTCAAGCAGAAAAACAGACCTTTGCATTTAGGAAATGTCCAAACTGATGCTTTTTCAGGAACAGCTTCAAGTTCAATGAATATGGACCCATGTGTACAAACTCCAACATACAAACGTGCCTGAGCAGAGAAGATCCTACCCCTCCTTGTCTCGATCAGTAGCCTGTCTCCAGCAATGGCTAGTAACTGGTGGAAGACACTATGCTGCATCCAGCAAAGGTATAACACTGCGCAGGGGGATGAGGATTGTTCTCCGAACCCTGCAGGCTCTCAGCTTATATCTTGAAGCATGAAATTTGATTATCCTCATAATCCCAGGGGACATAGCTACCGATATGTCTAGCCATTCTAAAACCCAGTCACAAGGCTTAACTTGTCCTGCAGCAGAGAATACCATAGGCCAAATATGCTCTGGATACAGTAGCCTCTCTTTCTATATGTATACCCTTTGAATGTCATTGACAGACCCCTTCTCTCATCTTAGGGGATGGGGTAAAAGGAGAAGCTTGATTACTTTGCCCTCTCTCCTCCCTGATTTTGAGTTCCTCAGCCTAATGGTTCTCCTTTCCGGGCTAAATAAACCATCCTGGGTTTTTGCCACTCTCATCAGATGTAAATCTAGCCCATGCCTCTCATCTGGTTATGTAAAAAATGGGGAGGGAAGGCAGATCCCCTAGCTGATGTAAATCAGCATCAATCCACTGAAGTCAATGGAACCATGCTGATTTACTCCAGCTGAGGATCTAACCTGTTCTATGTAGACAGTGACACAGCGTGATGATAACCACACTGCTTTGGAGAAAGTCCAAGAGAACTTCATGTAGGAGTCAGTCGGCATCTGAGTGACATTAGCAAAGACACATCCAGTTCCCAGTTGGGGAAAACATGTCAGCTATAGGCCATAAAGAAATCCCAGATTTCATAAAACACAACACAAAACAGATCAACACTGGCAAAAGAAAGCTGGGAGGTGAAAAGAACGTGCATGTAAAGGAAGCCATGGTAAGACTGCTTTTTACCCAGCCACCTGAATGGCAGGCTGCCTTCAATAACATAAACCCTTGACAAGAATGGAAAGTGCATTTGAACACCAGAATTACAGCAACCACAAATATTTCCAGGCAGATGCAGATGAATTTTGCACCAAAAGTAGAGACTGGAGAGCATGGAAAGATTCAAGATTTGGAGAAAATGAAAGTCAGACACTGAAATAACAAATAGTGTCCCCCCAGAAAACTGTTTGAAAGAACAAGCTGGTATATCAGTGTCATTGTTCAGAATCATTTAAAGTTGCTCAAAAAACAGGAATTATTTTCCTCAAAAAAAATTTCAGACAAAATGAAAAATGTTCATTCAATTCAAAAGGTTTTGGTTGATTTTGCCAATATTTCATCACAACTATCTGAAATGAAAAACTTTCATTTGGATTCCAAACAAATGGAATGAAAGCAGAATTTTTTTGATGGGAAGGGAAAAGAAGAGAAAAAATGTTTTGTTTCAAATTTAAATGAAAATATTTTATTTTAAATGATTTTGTTGAAAAATCAGACTATTTTGAAGAATAATCAAAATTACATACATGCACCATTTTTTCCACTATGAGTATTTCTCTGCCCTCTGCACCTTTCCCCACTCCCTTTGTCCTCAAATTCCCATTCTGGTTTTCCATTGGACAGTTCTCCTCTGAGCCTTTTCTTGTTGAACACAAACCCAATATCCATTTCAGTTCTAGTTGAACTTTGCACAGTCATACATGTTCAAAAATTATGAGAACTCACCTTCAGAAAGCATGGTGGGAAATATCAGGTCTTCAACAATCTTTCTTTTCCTATCAACCTTCCTCAGTGCTGAAAGGGACTTGGATACCTTCTTGAATGGCTGAGGGAAAGATGTCCTCTTTTGATGTCCTTGTGACATCATTTGCTGCAGTCAGCCAATCAGAGCCCATGCAGTGCGTGGATGATGCTTAACACTGAATGTTTTCCCCATGGCTGGCTAAGAACAACCCGGGTTTCAGGGCCCTGCTTTTTGGGGCAAGGTCCCCATGCATGGAGTAGTATGATCAGTGACAGGACTCAAAGCAGAGCCAGATTACTCTGTATTTGCTCTTACCAGAATGAGCAGGCCTAGAATTAAACAGATCTCAAACCATCTGCCCTAGGAAAGTTGAAGGGTCTTAGCACCACGGTAGAAGGAACACTAGAAAAGAATCCACAGGAGCAGTTCTCCGGCAAGGATTGCAGTCTCCCGTAGAGTACTGTACTTGCTGTCAGTCTGTTGAGAAACTCGGCTGCTTTTTCTGGTCTTGGCCACAGCATGAGTGGTTTCTATATGAAATCAGAGTGATTTATGTGTTTTATGAAATAGCTCAGACACAGAAATATTCCTAAATCATCTTCTGTTTCCCTGAGTTCACTCCTAATTTGCACCATCCCATTCCAGACATCCCAAACGCTTTCTCAAGGCAGAATCCTACAAAAAAAATACCCTTGTCTCGTTTCGAATCTCCACATTTTAATGGCCAGACTTTCCATATCACCCCAACTGGGCATTAAGCTTTAATAACATGGGGCAGGGCTGCTGGAACTAGAGGTGCAAGGGATGCAGCAGCACCCTCTGGCTTGAAGTTGTTTCCGTCATACAAAGATCATACAGTTTGGTGCAATGGCTCTCAGCACCCCCACTAAGCTAACTGTTCTAACACCACTGATGTGGGGTCACCTTGCACTGCTGGGGTCATTCCTATGTGTCACAGAGTACATTCTTTCAGGGAGCATAAAGGGCAGGGGAGGAATATCCTGTTTGATCTCTGGCTTGCCTCCATCTAGTTCCATGATGCTATTATCAGTTCTTCTAAACCACACATGGAGTTGTTTAAAATGCTTTGACACTTTTGCATTTCTTTTCGACATTTCTGGGGTTACATGAAAATTAAAGTCTGGGGGCTAAGGAGGCAGCGAAGCTGAAGGACCCCATGGAGACCTCTCCTCCTGCATTTCAATGGGGGTGGGGGAGGAAGAGTTCATCCCACTAGGGAACAGGCTTGTAGCCTGAAATCCCCATGGATTTCCCCAGGTTCTGCTTACCAGGAGGCTAGGGCCACCTGTGCAGAGGTCCATGCCTCTGCTCTGGGTCTCCAGCATACACTCACTGGCACGAGAGCTCCCAGAGCAGTAGTATGTTTCTTCCCTGAGCACTCATGCCATCACCAGTCCCAGCTCACCTGTTCCTCCCCAGTTTTCCCACTTCATGCCCCCTTCCCATTCACAGATCCCAAAGAACCCTTGGCAGGGGCCAAGGGAAGGAAAGAGATGCTGGTCTGAAAGGGGCTGATTCCCCTTTCCAAACAGCATGGGAAGATCCATGTACAGATGCGCCTTTTTACACATGGATCTTAGTGGCATGTTCAAGGCCAAAGTCTTGAGTATATTACTGTGTTATATGCTAGGATACTGCAGAGATGCAAAGCCTTTCTCTGAGTCATCCTGACAGCCAGACCAGGTGGGTGCTATTGGCTTCAACCTAGGATATAAAAAGGGTTTGTGTGTGTGTCTAAAGCAAAGGGAAATAATGGCAGGGACACTGTCAAGGTCATGAGCCTGCTAGGAATCTGATGCAAAGAATCAGCTATCAGGATCTGGTCACTTTTTAAGGTTACCCAAGGTGTCCAGGGTGAATTGCTACCACCTGCTTACAGCATGAGAGAGCTTTGTTTGTACTCAATAGGGGAAACCTTCCCCAAGTACTGGCTGCTGGCAATACAAGAGTCCCACTCTGGCCTCTTCAAGCCCCACTCTCTCTCAGCAGGCTAGCAATTTTTTGTCTAATAAGGTATTTCTCACCCAATGGATAGTCCAGGTGCTGGGATCCACCTTTCTTGAGACACCCTCATTGGCAGAGTTTCTTTTATGTAATGGATCCAAGCTTGTACTCTTTCTTCATCTCTTGCACAGTCATAGACCATTGTCTCTTGCCCCAGGAGGTCCCCTATCTCAGAGACTTTTCTTGGGATCTTTTGAATTTGTAAATTCTCAAGCTCCTTCCTGATCCCGGTGGTAAACAAAGTGCAGGCTTCATAGATGTCCATTGTTCTGTGACTCCCCCTCCTCAGGTGTATAAGTTTTACTTCCAATAGATTTGGAACACAATATCCTCCATGTTGCATAACTCTAAAATTATTTCACATACAAACTTCTCACAATAACCATGGCAATCAGCCGATTCTTAGCATTCAACAGAGACCGCCCATGGCCCCCTTTCATTCGAATATCAAGATGATGGTCGAACACAGATGTAATATACCTGCCAGGGCATGCTTCAGTCACAATCAGCTCCTGGGAATCTCAAGGAAATATTTGGCTCCACTAAGGCCTGGGCTACACTAGCGGGGGTGGGAGGGGGGATTCGAACTAAGATATGCAACTTCAGCTAAGCGAAGTATCTTAGTTCGACTTACCTGGCCGTCCTCACGGCGGTGAGTCAACTGCCACGGCTCCCTCATTGACTCCACTTATTCCTCCTGCCAAGGTGGAGTACAGGCGTCGATTAGAGGATCAATTTATCGTGTCCAGACGTGACATGATAAATCGATCCCCGATACATCAAACACTACCCGCCAATCCAGCGGGTAGTATAGGACATACCCCAACTTGGCTTTCACCAGGCTTCACAGGCTTAGTTTGCCAGTTTGGGAACGGACACGTGCGGAGTTTGCTACAGACGGCGCCACTACTGCTCCTTGCATACAGGAAAAAAAACACATGCTGAGAATTGCAAGATCAGCCTAGCAAGAAAAAGGTGAATATGAAGAGTGCAGTTCCAGTCTTCTTTGTTTTCAAGCAGTGAATGAGATTCTGCATCACATATGGTCTAGTGATGGGGAAACCTCCTAAGGTCCAGAATGTGGCTTTGGTTTGGATAAGCATCCAAAAGGAAGGGGTGCCATAGAATTCAGAGCTCATGACTCTCATGCCTTAATGGTTAACCAAAAGACTGCCCATATTCTCCAGCCTACAGCAACATAGTACCCATGCTAATGTGCCGGGACATTAGTTTGGTAATGCCATAAATGGAATAGCATCTGCAACAGAACAACCAGAACCACTGCCACTACCATCTCCATTGCCCTTGAGGGTCTCCTATCTGCACATCACACAGATCCCTGGTGCCTTAGCTTGTGAAGCCCAATGAGAGCCTGACGCAATGGGGAATGAGAGCAAGCAGGCATCATACTTCGAGCTCTTCCTGGAACTGGACATGAAAATGCAGTAACACAGATATCTTGTATGCTTGGAGGCCTGAGAGAAGAGATCTTGCCCAAGCAAGCAAAGAAATCAGGACTCCTGAGTGGAGCTGCACTGATGACTTGGAGTGGGAAAGCTTGAGATCATTCTGGGCACGTGTAACTAGCAGAGCTCCCAATTACCCTGCTGATAACCCAAGCAGACACTGACCTAGCCAGTAACTCAAGGCTAATATTTTCCCTCAGATAAACTGTTCCCAAGCTCGTTCTCCAAAATACTGGAACATGCTTTGCATCAATATCAGGTTGGCATGGCTTCTTTTCCCAGCAATGTTTTTCTTTTGTTTCCTCTCCTTTGCGCAAAACACATGAGCTACATGACCAACAAATGGAAAACTTCACTCAGCAGTGTTAGGAGTTTTTATTTGCTGTGGAGCCCTCCTGCAGATTCTAGCAACAAGCAAGGTCGTTCGCTGTACTACCAGTTCTGCTTTCTGCAGCTGGAAGCTGATTTCTCCTGATGTGGGTGACCCAAAAGAGACAGGACTTCACCCTCCACTGAAGGGGGTGAGCTGCCACCCACCCAGCAGGATGGGGAGAGAGCTGCTATTCCAAGGGCATCAGAAGCAGCAAGGGGAAAAGCCCAGCAATCAGCCTGCCCCAGGGCAGTCCCTCCACGCTGCTAGTGTCACACACAAGTTGCTTGTGCCTGCTTCTTTCCCAGTGGATGAAATGTAATATGCAGCGGTGGCGCAAGTACAATTGCCAGTTGTGGGTACTATCATCAATCACCCAATACACAGTAATTAATAAGCCCTACTTCAAACAATGCCGCTGGGGCTTTTTTATTAAATCAAAAGGTCTGTCAAATTCTGACAGATGCGCAACAAATTGAGAGGGAAGAGAGACAGTCTGCCTAGGGGCCCACCCACTCCCTTGCTGGAAGTTCATCTACAGTCGTCCCTTTTATTCCTCAGCAAAGGATACAGCCTGTCACAAAGAACTGTGAACCCATTTGCTTCTTCAATTCCCATTTGCTTCCCTAGAGGGCCATCAAAACTGAGAGCTCCAGTCTGAATTCCTTAAAGAACTCAGAACATTCGTGACACAAATAGCTTCTCACCCCACCACACCCCCAATCCACCTTCCCTAACTCAGCTACTTCCTCATCTTCACCTTTCCTTCCAAACACCATTCATTATTAAAGGACCACCCTCTACCTGAAATCTAAGCAGTTTTTAAAAATGAGTCAATAGAGGTGTCAGGTTATAGGTCAACCCTCCTAGCAACTTCTGTGATGTTATAATCACATCTTCCTTTAAAAAAAAAACAAAAAAGTTGTCTCTGTATTGCTGCTGTATGAAAATCCCAAATGGGGAAATGGCTGACTATGCAAAGGAAACACAGATTCATAGACTTTTAAGGCCCGAAGGGTCCATCATGATCATCTAGTCTGACCTCCTGCACATCACAGGCCACAGAACCTTACCACTCACTCCTGAAATAGACCCCTAACCTCTGGCTGAGTTACTTGATGTCCTCAAATCATGGTTTCAAGACTACAAGTGACAGAGAATCCACCATTACACTAGTTTAAACCTGTAAGTGACCCGTGCTCCATGCTGCAGAGGAAGGTGAAACCCCACCAGGGTCTCTGCCATCTGACCAGGGGAAAAATTCATTCCCGACCCCAAATATGGTGATCAGTTAGACCCTGAGCATATGGGCAAGACCCATCAGCCAGACACCTGGGAAAGAATTCTCTATGGCAACTTGGAGCCCTCCCCATCTTGTGCCCCATCACCAATCATTGGAGCTATTTACTGCTAGTAATCACAGATTAACTACATGCCATTGTAGGCTGTCTCATCAGACCATCCCCTCCATAAACTTACCAAGCTCAGTCTTGAAGCCCAGTAGGTTTTTTGCCCCCACTGCTCCCCTTGGAAGGCTGTTCCAGAGTTTCACTCCTCTAATGGTTAGAAACCTTCTTCTAATTTCAAGCCTAAACCTGTTGATGGCTAGTTTATATCCCTTTGTTTTTATGTCCACATTAGGGCTTAACTTAAATACCTCCTCTCCCTCCCTGGTATTTATGAGGGAAATTAACTATACACAAAGACCCTGGTTCTCGTCTAACTTGCATCAGGCATACACTCCTGCAATTCTATTGCCAGTCTCGCGATATTTGGTATTCCTATCATAGCAAACAAACCGGAAACAGAAAGAATAAATATTTATTCTGAGATATGTGTTAATTGGAACAATAATAAGTGCAACATTTTCAGAGAGATGCAGACAGGTCCCTTTAAAATCAAGAATCTTGCTCAAATTTTCAAGATAACTATGCAGAACTGATCTGCTTTGTTTCCCTAATTAAATCTTAATTAAGTAATTAAGCTTAATTAAACCTCCTCTGAGTCTGATGTAAATCAGGAGTAACTCCACTGAAGTCAGTGTGGTTACAACATGTGCAAGGGAGACAATAAGGCCACTTTGGAATCTCATTTTCAGAAAACCAAAATTCTTTTCCCTTAATTAAAGATGTTAGCCAAATTCAGATCTCTGTTATAAGCAAGTAATTCTAGAGTAACTCCATCATTATTGTTTGTATTTATATAACCAAGATCAGGGACTCGTTGTGCTAGGCACTGCACATATACAGAGTAAGAAAGAATCCCTGCCCTAAAGAGCTCACAAAACAGAACAAAAGGGAGAAATAGGACTGTTATGCCCATTTTACAGAGAGGGAACTAAGACACACAGAGATTAAGTAACTTGACCAAGGTCATACAGGGACTCTATAGCAGAGCCACCAATGAAACCTAAATCTCATGCATCCCTAATCACCAGACCATCTTTCCTCTCTATTAAAGGGCAATGAGGTTACGCACAATGTACACCGAACAGAATTTAGCCTCATGCAATTGCATACAATGTCTATTATGCCTTTGCAGCAGCATGAAGATTGGGAACAGGTGATATGGCCTTGGCCAACTTCTTCATACAATGAAAATACGGCCATAAAGAATGAGAGGGGAAATACTTTCCTCCACAGAAATGTGTGCAAAGAAAACATGGGTATTCTTAGCTCCAAACCCACTTTCCTGAATTTGGCTGCTTTGCAAAGAAGTGAGAAAGCTCAGAAGGTTTTGGGGGGTGTTTTTGTTTTTGGAGGAGTGAATCATGACAAGATTCTGGAAACTTGGCACCTTCCTGTCTCCGAGCCCTGGCCCAGTGCCCGACCTGTACATGGAAAGAGTGAAAAGCTTTTCAGTTCCTCCAGTTCAATTGAAGAGGCTTGGGTGCACAAGTTGCCACGTGCGCTGTTCAGATGTCTCAGCACAGCTGGAAATAGCGCCTGTCACAGAATAGAGGAGCTCATTACTGCTGATGCTGAGCTTCCCAAGGATTAGCTGTCTGGGAGTTTATAAATAAACTGATTAAAGCCGTGACATGGGCCGGACTGGCTAATGCCTGGGTATTCCCTAATGCAGCTCACAGTGAACTGGAGGAAGAGCGAATGAGGAGGCGTTTGAAAGCCACAAGGAAGAGAGGCTTCCAAGCCTGAGGTTTCTAACCCCCCTATTAATCAGGAGTCTTTTCACCACTATATTTTGATTCCACATGGCGGCTGGGCCCATGTCAGGGATCTGGTCCTTCAACAGGGCCCCCTTGGGGTGTGGACAGGGTTGTAGACTCTCTCTGAATCTGGTCACTCGAGTGGGATGCTCAGGAGCGGATGGAGTCTCAGCCCTCCGGCCAAGTCCTTCTGGATGCTCACCCTTTCTGGGGAGTCGGGGGACCACACAAACTGAGGAACAGGCCAATAAACGAAGGAAAAGGAAACATGCAGTCAGCCCCTGCCAGGTTACTGCCTCCCTTCCTTCCGAGAGGCCTTGACGGGCTGCAGTAAGGTGCAGAGTCCAGCAGAGGAGAATGGTACAGCCCCTTTCATCTCAGGGGACTTGGGCCATATTTAGGCAAGGGAATAGATTCTGCCCTGTGCCAGGCCAGGCCGCTCCCTGGGAGCTGGGAAACTCGGCACTCTGCTCCCCACCAGAGCCGCCAGCTACTGAGTTGCACTTTCCCCCCTCTTGAACTCCTCCTCCGTTCTTGACATGACTTGCAGATGCAGTGGGGCAGGGCCACTCCGGCCAAAAGCAATTCCTTAACCCCTTCCTGCCAGGTGCGAGTTTTATATGCCCCATCACAACTCCCCATAGAGAAATTACCTCCCCGGTGCAGCAACATGAGTTCACACCAGCTGAGCATCTGGCCCAAAGAAACACTATACCCTGTGCTTAAAAAAAACGGCACTAGGCACCTCTTGAGCCCATGTTCAATAGTGTATAAAACACACATGAAAGCTCAAGGAAATGACTCATTTTTCATGATACTCAAAACAGTGCAAGTCAAGAGAGCTGCCTCTGCTTTTGTTCTCTCTGGAATGATGCAGGCAGTGAGTGCCTGCAGCTTCCATTGAGTTCAGTGGAATTTAGGGGGCTCAGGATTGGAAAGTTTGCCCTGAATTTATGGGAACTGAAATTCCTACCTACAGGATGATGTGCTACAGAGAACGATGCAAGTGATCGTTGAACTTCCACCACAGCGTGACTGCAGGGTGGGTCACAGATGGTCTGAGTGATATCTGCTGTGTTATTACCATTTTCTAAACGAAGGGTGTGTTTAGGGATGCAGGAACTGACTCAAACCTTCCTTTAAAAGTTTAACCACATTTTCGCCTTCTGAGTTTTATTTTGTTCTTGACCAGAGGAATAGGGTGACCAGATGTCCCGATTTTATAGGGACAGTCCCAATTTTTCGGTCTTTTTCTTATATAGGCTCCTATTACACCCCACCCTCTGTCCTGATTTTTCACACTTGCTGTCTGGTCACCCTACAGAGGAACAGCATGGGATACGCATTCTAATCTAGAGTCTTGGTATGGGATGATATCTAAATACACTCATGCCTTCAAAACCAAATCTCCTACAATGGCATAGACATTACAAAGAGTGTAAACTCTTGGGTGCAGAGACCGGGTCTTTCAATAGTGTTTGTACAACACCTAGCACAGTGGAGCTCCAGTCCTGATTGAGGCCTCTGGGCACCACGGTTAATATTAAATCAAATAAATTAATTGTTATGAGCTAATGCACAGAACACACCCAGAATATGGAAACATACCTCCAGACGCAAGGACTAAATCCCATAATAAACCCTCTTCAGACCCTACAAAAATAAGAGTGACTTTCTGAATTTGCCAGTGCAATCAGACACCATAGCGTTCTTCAGCTTCTCACCGAGGTGGATGCAGACCCCTGGATTTCCAATTCTATTATGACTCAAAGGATCTCAGTTAAAACAGGTTCTGCAGCTCATTTTGCCCTGGACCTTTCTGGAGGTTCAAAAGAGCCTGGTTTCTCTTTTTGTTAATAATTTTCCTTTTTCACGAATGTCTCTGCAGCCCCTGGTCCCAGCGGGGGTCTGAAGTGGACATACTGTGTCAGTGCATCACAAGACCAACTGGGAGCATAGCAGAGTCCCAATAAAACTCCAGCTCCTCTAGAATTCTTTGTGTCCTAAACAGTTACTAACAGCAGCTTTAGCTTCATATGTTGGCTGCATCCCAGAAAGTCAGTGGGCCAAATTCTGCTCTCAGTTAACCAGCATGAATCTGAATGAACAAGTAAATGGAGCTACTCCAGATTTACACAGGTCTAACTGAGATCAGGATCTGTCCCAATGTCTTAGACTACTCTATGCATTTCTGAGAACGGATATGTCAGATTTGGTTGCAGATGCAATGTGCCAAATTGATCATCAGTGTAACACCCCAGACTTCATTAGTGTTATGCCAGGAGTGAGGGTGGCAGAACAGGCTGAGGCTTTAGTGGTGTGAAATCATTTTACATGTGTTCGATAATTTAGGGGATACAGGGAAGAGAACAAACCTATCATCATCATACACGCAATCAAACTAGCGATGAGGGAAATGTCCCTCCACCCATCTGTACAACTGAATATAAACCAAGCTTTTCGAGTGTCTCCACTATTGGAATGAGATGTTCCTTCACTCCCAGTTTCCAGCTGGGTCTGTAGGCAGACATGCTAAGAAACCATAAGCCGAGACTGTCGCAAACTGCAGCTCACTATGACCAGAGATTGGTCATGTCCCCCAGAAGGAGCAGATGTGTTACAAGATCAGTGGGCACCACCACACAGACTTTTGAGCCGGTGCCTCAAAATGTACCCCCTTTGCTACTGCACATGTCCAAACTTCAATGAACATGCCTCCGGAGCATGTGACAGGGGGCATAAAAAGAATCAGGCCAGATGGAGGTGGATGCAGGAGGGCAGAGGATGACAAAGCATTGTACCGCCCTACAAGAGATGTAAAGAGATGTCTGGGTCTCAGCAGCTCTTAACTATCTCCCACGTTCTGGTTAGCCCTGTGTGTTGCTGTTAACATCACAACTGTAGAACATTATCGTACGCACAGAGGCCCTTGTGGGACTCAAAACAAGCAGCGGGTCTGGTGCTATTCCATAATTAGCGTGAACTTCGGGAAGTGTGAGGCTGAAGAGCACAAAGGTGCCGTGACATCTGTTACGTCTGTTAGCATAAGAGCATTCTTAGGGCTTCTGTGTGCAGCAGCTAACCCCCGCCCTCCCCCTGCCCAGCCCCCTTTGCCCCGACAGCTTTCCCTCATTAAGGGATTAAGGATGTTATTGTAATATTGGTCATAATGTATACAATCTGCAGCACCCCATCTGTTTTCTGCACTTGGAGGTCTTGCTGATTAGATACCATTTATGTTTGCCTTGGAGATATCCAGGCAGGATACCAAAGGGTTCTTGGACAGAAAGGAAATAACAGAGGGCTGGTGTAATGCACTAATTAAAAACTCCAAGGTCAGGCAAGAGGAATCCAGAATGCTCTGGGGAAATGGGATTCCAGCGATGGACACCACTGCCTTTCTGGTAATGGGGCAAACACGATCAAAGCCTCATGATCATCACATCTCTGCGAGCTCGCCCGGCTCCTGACGTTCTCAGCCAAGCATTGAGGAGAGATGACAAGCTTTACTTAGCACACGAGGGATTGTAAGGAGAGCTAGCAGCTTGCTAGAGCAGGGAGTTCATGCTGTTAGTCAGTTACTGACAGGTCAGAGCTGACTGAGTCAAACCCTCCCCACATTGACCATTCAATTGTCTCATTGTCTTGGTCTGAAGAGCTCTGATTGGATGTGAAAATGTAACATTCGGAGGCAGACCGTATCCACATTCAGTTTTTACTTTGCCTTGACATGCTGGCATGGAATTCCTGTCACATCACTGACAGCAACCCGAGTGGAGGAAAACAGAAGTTAGGAGTATTGTGGTAGCACCTGGTCGGGACTCAGCGCCCTATTTCTCAAGGTGATCACAGATGTAATAAATAGCAGAGCCCCTACCCCAGAAAACACAGAGTCTCTATCTAAGAGAAGAGAACTGTTAAATGAAACAAACACACAAGTAATGGAGGTGATTGGGATCAATGTAAGAAGCAGCTGTTACAGTGTGACAGCCGATGTCTTGAGCAGCACACTTGCTATTGGGTTCTCCGCAGCCGAAAGCATGAGCTGGTACAACTTGAGCAAAAGAGAGAGCACAAGTGAGCGCCAGGCTTGGTAGCTGGGGCTGGAACAGACTCACCCCTGTGCAGATTGGACACAAAGGGAGCTGTGTAGTGCACAGCTGCCTAGCCATTGCCCAGTGTTTAGCAGGCATCATGGCAGAGGTGAATTTTAACGTGAGAGTTGAAGGAAGATAAAGCAAGGGCTCCAGCTCCTCCCAGAGCTAATCTGGAGGGTTTAGCAAGCATGCTGGTGCCAGACAAGCAACTGTGACAATGTTTTTTGGTACAAGAGACGGCCTGACCCAAAAGCTTAGATTCTAACTGACCCAAACTTCAGAGCATTCAAAATAGAGACTCAGCATTGGAGTTTGCAAGTCACCCCTGGCCCAGACCTCTCTCTTTCCTACTGCGAGGGGCCCTGCTTTTATCCTGGGCTGGCTTCAGACAGGGCCAGTACAACCATTTAGGCGACCACTAGGATCTCGGGGGCACCATTTTCTTCGATAGCGACCGCGGCGGCCAGATCTTTGGCCGCCCCAGTCGCCACCGGCATTTAGGCGGAGGTAACTGGGGCAGGGGAGTGTGGGGAGGGCCGCCTGCAGCAAGCAAGGGGGGCGGCACGCAGGGGGACTCCTCGCCCTAGCTCACCCCTGCCCCGCCTCCTCCCCGAGCACGCCATGGCTGCTTTACTTCTCCCGTTTTCCAGGCTTGCGGCACCTAAGCTGATTAGCGCTGCAAACCTGGGAGGCAGGAAAAGTGAAGCAGCCATGTCATCCTTGGGGAGGAGGTGGGGCAGGGGGGAGCTGGGGTGGGGGGGGTGCCTCAGGGTGGACGGTGGGGAGCTGCCATGGGAGGTAGGCGCCTCAGGGCAGAGGTGGGGAGCTGCCACGGGGGGGGGTGCCTCAGGGCAGGGGCGTGGGGGGGGGGAGGGCACAAGGTGGAAGTTTCACGTAGGGTGCGAAACATCCTTGCACTGGCCCTGGCTCCAGATCTGACTGCACCTGAACCCAAAAGGTGTTTGAAAACCCAGGGCATTTAGCAGCTCAAACACATGTCTGATTGCGAGATTGCATCTTTGTGAGGACCTGAGATGGGGATCCTGGCACTTCCCTCCCCTCTCCCCCAGGAAAAGGTAATGCTGAAGCTCTTTAAAGTTAAAGTTAGAAAGGGCAATGGGCTTATTCCAGACAGAGCTGGAGACTCTCCCAAACCAGCACCCCTCAACTTTGGGGGCCTGGGTGAAGCAGAGTCAGGGCTGAACCCTTCTTGTGGTTGGTTTTGCAGAGTCCCACTGTGAGAGGTCTTCCAGTGCCTACCTATTCCTAACCCTCCCCTCCATGGAGACACGTAACTCCCCCGTCTGTCCACAGAGGACATACCAGCTGAGGAAGGGAATACAGGTGAGTGGGTTTACCTCCAAGGGCAGAGCAGGGCAAATGTGAACGAGTGATTCTAATGTCCCCTTTTGCCTTTCAGAGCCAAAAAACGTGACCATGGGATTTGTGCTGTTTCCTGGTGGATAGAGCACTAGACTGGGCCCCAGGAGACCTTGGGTCTATTCCTGGCTTGCTGGGTGACCCTGGGAAAACCACATCCCCTCTCTGTGCCTCAGTTTCCTCCATCTGCAAAACAGGTGTAATGCTACTAATCTCCTTTGCAAAGTGCTTTGAGAGCTGCTGACGAAAGAGAGATAAGAGCTAGGTATTACACAACGGCAAGTCCGGGAAGCACTGAAGTACCATGATCTAGACATCAGAGGCAATGCTGGAGAGTTTATCAGCATGCCCACCATGCCAGTACAGGAGTTTGGGGCCACATCTTCAAGGTATGCAGGTGCCAAACTCCCATTCTTTTAACCAGGAGTTCAGCACCTAATACCTTTGAGAATCTGGGCCTGGGGCCCAATTTAGCAATGAGATTAGCAAACCCAGGATCACATCCCTTCTCAGTCCTGCTACGAGGCCTCTTTCTCCACAGCGTTCTGCCAGGCCCAAGGCCTCCTTGCAGCGCCCGAGGCAGGACAATCTAATCTGACACAGAGTGCCAAGGAGTCCTGAGCTGGCTAGCTGTTGAGTGTGGTCCGGCTGCCTGTCTCAGTCACATGTTAATCAGGGAAGGGTAATTTGCGAGAGCGTTAATGAATACAAATCACTCCCCAGGTTCAAGCCGGGGACCGCAGTCCATTATTTTCTCTCTACACGATAACAGCCCTGATTATCTCACCATGAGCAGCTCCTGTCAGGGCGCTCAAGGATGGCCACGTTTGATGAAGACAAATGATTGCCTTCAAAGGAGCACCGCGCCTTCCCTTGGCTTAATAGCTCGCTGACACCGAGCATGGATTTAATCAGAGCCCCAGCATCTCTCATGCCTGGGCCTTGAAGTTGGGTAATTGGAGGCAGGTGCTAAGTACAATTTAAATGAAATGTCTAGTTAATAAGGACAGTTTACAACAAGCAACTTCTCCCTCTCCTTGGGGAATGTGGAAGCAGCCAGCTGTGCAGAGGAACAGAATGATTTAACTTCTCAGCCCTGCCTTGTTTTCCCCCTAACTTTTTGCTGGCTGCTCCAAGTTTTCCTCTGGGATGATGCTGGGGAGCCACAGGAATTTCACAGCTCAGCACACTTCAGTGCTGGAGGGGGAAGCCAAGTTGACATCCGGAAGAAAGTCAAGCAAGAGGCTTTGTGGCAGCATCTGCCTTTTGAACACCCCAGCATCCCGGAGTAGAGCTGAACTTGGGAGCAGAGCACAGTGTCTTCCTAAAACACGTGCACTAGCTCAGCCACAAGATATAGGCTGGATGCAGAAATCACTGGGTGACATTCTCTGGCCTGTGCTATGCAGGAAGTCAGCCTAGATAGTCACAACAGTCCCTTCCAATCTTAAAATCTATGCAAATACACAATTTCAGACTCAATGAACAAGATGGGAAAGCCATTCGCCCACTTTGTCTCCTTAAGGGAGCACAAAGAAAGACTGATGGAGAGGTATTTTTTCCCATGTAATAGCGTGTTAATCTGCAGAACTCACTGCCACCGGGTATTATTGAAGCAAACGGGTCTGCAAGTTTCCAATCAATTATATGAACAATAATTGTGTCTGCCACTGTGATGCTAGAGGTCTCAATTCTCAAAAAATATATTTGAATTAGAAATGGTACAGAGAATGGCAACAAAAATGATTAGTCTCCATCTGAGGAGACATTAAAAAGACTGGGACTGTTCAGTTTAGAAAAAGAGACAGCTGAGGAGAGATGTGATAGAGATCTGTAAAACCAGGAATGATGTGGAGAAAGTGAAGAGTAAAGGGTTATTAACCCCTACACCAGAACCGGGGCTCCCCTGATTAAATGAATAGGCAGCAGGTTTTAAATCACCAAAAGGAAGTACTTCTGCACACAGTCAACCTGTGGAACTCATTGCCAGGAGATGTTGTGAAGGCCAAAAATATAACAAGGTTCAGAAAAGAACTAGATAAGTTCATGGAGGATAGGTCCATCAATGGCTATGAGCCAAGATGGTCAGGGAAGCACCTCAATGATCTGGGTATCCCTAAGCATCTGACTGCCAGAAGCTGGGACTGGATGACAGAAGATGGATCACTTGAAATTACTCTGTTCTGTTCATTCCCTCTGAAGCACCTGGCATTGGCCACCGTTGGCAGACAGGATACAGGGATAGGTATTGGTCTGACCCAGTCTGGCCAATCTTACATTCATGCTCAGCCCTCACTCTTTGTGAGATGATCACTATCACAACCTAACTGCCCTCTGACACTCCTGATGGAGGCAACCACAGGCTAGTGCCTCCTCTCACCATGGAAACATGAGAGAGACATGTCCTCACAAGGTGATTTCTGAGATCCACCAAGAAAACAGCCCCTAAAACAAACCTCTTGCTTCTTCGCTGTTTTCCTGCTGCCATCTGACACTAACCTTGAGACCCAGGGAAGGGATCTGAGAGGGAAACTAATGATCAAAGACATCTGAGGGGACAGTGATCATTCTCTGATATGTTTCCACAGGCCAAGATGCTTGCACAGCCATTACAGTCAAGGAGTGGGCCTGGAGGAGGAGAGGGTCTCAGGAGAAGACATGATTGGTGAGGGAGGCGCAAGGACACAGAATACTTTTAATTATACAGAGGGTGGGGGGACTTTTAAGTAGCAGTTAAGGACTCTGAGAAGCCAGAGCTGATCTGTTCCTCTTCCAGACCCGAGGGCATAGGCCAGGGCTGAGCCTGGTTGGGTGGATCAGAACTCCCTTCCTCCTACAGGAATTGCCTCTCTGCACTTAACCGGCATTTTTCAGAAGCTCAGGTTAACTTTTTTGCAGCTTCCTCTGAAGTGAGTTTTGCCAAACACCACAATGTGTCTGGCTCAGTCAGAGTCTAGGGGCTCCAGGGAGTTTCAGTGTCCCCAACCAGAAGTGGATTAAGGTTTCCTGGGGCCCTGGGCTAGAGCATGTGGGGGGCACTCCCCATCCCTTCCACCTGCAGTCCCCTCAACCTGCGGCCATGCCCACAGCCCCACCCCTTTCTGCCCCTTCCCTGGGGCTCTGCTTTGTTCCATCCAGGATCTCCCCATTCTGCCCCCCCCCACACTGTGGCCCCTGTCCCCATCACTGCTACAGGTCGCAGAGGGGAGTGAAAGCTCCTCCAGCCATGGGGCTACAGCGGGGGTCCCAGTACTGGGGCTTTCCCCACTACCCCCTGCACTTCTGCAGAGGACCAGGCTTGGGGCACTGGGGGCTTACCCTGCTGCCCCCCAGCTTCTTCCAGGGATGGGGAGTACTGGGGCTTCCACCATCCCCCAGCTTCTGCTGAGGAGCAGGGTTGGGGTGCAGAGGCTTCCCCCACTATGCCCGCCTGCCCAGCACTGCTACCAGGGAGCAGAGTCAGGGAGCAGGGGCTTTCCCTGCCCCACCTGCCTGGCAGCTGGGGGTCTGGGCTCCCACAGTTGGCCAGAGACCCTAGGCACAGGTCCTCTAGGCCCAGTGGCTAATCCACCACTGTCCCCAACTCTCACAATTTTATCATGAGACTCATGAGAGTTGCTGTGTTTCTTTTATTTGGAGCCCAAGCCCCTGGTTTCCTGTGATTATGGGGGGATCTCACTTTCTTTAAAAAAAAAAAAAAGTTTCTAGTCCTGTTGGTTGCGGAGAAAAGTTTGAAAACACGACCTCTATTGATGCCAACACGAGAAGGCAAAGAAAAAACAGCCTGTCTCCTTTTAGAAATCTCACGCTTTTTGAGCCAATGTCATGATATTTCGAGCTGGGGATCTGACCCATGATTTCCAAACACAGACTGAGCATAGCCTTTTTATGAGTGAGCCGAGCTGAGTGAATCAGCGTTAACGAATTTGTTGAACAAGTTCAGGCTTTGTTCCTCTGCTGGTGAATAGACAGGAGATCAAACAGGATTTCTGCTATGTCTTGCTGGGGCTGGAGAGTGGGGAACCAGAAGAAAGTGTTTTGATTGTAATTACAAAAGCATAACAAGATAAAATGGCTCGACGCTTTACATCCATCCCAAAGTCATAAGTTGAACCTAACAGATTCCAACTAGAAGTAAGACCCACACTTCTACAACCCATCCTGGACAATGATCCCACACTTTCACAGGCCTTGGGTGGCAGGCCAATCCTTGCCCACAGACAACCTGCCAACCTGAAACATATTCTCACCAGTAACTGCACACCACACCATAATAACTCTAGCTCAGGAACCAATCCATGCAACAAACCTCGATGCCAACTCTGCCCACTTATCTACACCAGCGACACCATCACAGGACCTAACCAGATCAGCCACACCATCACTGGTTCATTCACCTGCACATCCACCAATGTAATATACGCCATCATATGCCAGCAATGCCCCTCTGCTATGTACATCGGCCAAACTGGACAGTCTCTACGGAAAAGGATAAATGGACACAAATCAGACATTAGGAATGGCAATATACAAAAACCTGTAGGAGAGCACTTCAACCTCCCTGGCCACACTATAGCAGACCTTAAGGTGGCCATCCTGCAGCAAAAAAACTTCAGGACCAGACTTCAAAGAGAAACTGCTGAGCTTCAGTTCATCTGCAAATTTGACACCATCAGCTCAGGATTGAACAAAGACTGTGAATGGCTTGCCAATTACAGAACCAGTTTCTCCTCTCTTGGTTTTCACACCTCAACTGCTAGAACAGGGCCTCATCCTCCCTGATTGAACTGACCTCGTTATCTCTAGCTTGCTTGCTAGCACACATATATATACCTGCCCCTGGATATTTCCATTACATGCATCTGAAGAAGTGGGTATTCACCCACGAAAGCTCATGCTCCAAAACCTCTGTTAGTCTATAAGGTGCCACAGGATTCTTTGCTGCTTTTACTTCTAATAGATTAAACACTGCAGCAGATCCCCAAGGGTCAGGGTAACATTCTCCCTCCCTTGACGTCTTTTGCGAAAGCTGGGCTGTTTTACACCAACAAGGACTGCAGGACCCAAACCACTAATCCTGGCCCTACTGAAGTCAATGGGAGTTTTGCCACCAACTTCTGCAGGGCCAGGTTTCACTCTATCAGCCATTAAGAAAATACCCTGCCAGGGGCTTAAGGGAAAAGCCTGTGTCTCCAGTGATCTCAAGTTCCCGCAGATAGCGTTAATCTTTCACTTCCCTTCTTCCAGGCCAAGTTGCAATTCAGCCAGCTGCCTCCCAGAGATAAGGGGTTTTTTATCTCCACCTGACATGAAAATAGCATCGTACTCACTCTGTGGCACCCAAGTGTAGCACCTAACACAGTGGTCCCCAATGCAGTGCCCATGGGCACCATGGCACCCGCTGCGGCATCTGCGTGCGCCCACGTACTGTCTGGAGGACGAGCATCTGCCGAAATGCCGCCAAGAAGCAGCGTCATCCAGAGGCGTAGCCACCGAAATGCCGCTGATTTTCTGCGGCATTTCAGCGACACCACCTCTGGACGACGCTGCTTCTTGGCAGAATTTGGGCGGCGACGCCTATTGGTGTTGCCGCTTCTCGGCAGCATTTCGGCAGATGCTCGTCCGCTGGCTACGGTCCTCAGTGCCTCGTCGTCCAGTGCCCGCCAGACGAAAAAGGTTGGGGACCACTGACCTAACATTTGTCTTTGCTGAATTTCATTTTGCTGTCTATAGCCCAGTTCTCCAATTTATCACGATCCTTTTGAATCTTAGTTCTCCAATGTATTGGCAGCCCCGCCTAGCTTTGTGTCATCTGGCCATTTTTAGCCTAGATGACCTAGAAGCGAAGGGCTAACTTGCCCTAGCTGATTCACTCTGCATGTGTTGTATGCTCCTGTCACTGATGAAGTAAGCTCACTGAATCCATGTATCTCCTGACTCATATGGAAAAGAATGGTGACATCTAGTGGATAATCTCAAACTTTTCCTTCTCCCTCTCACCTCCCCCGCATTATCTATTCATCCTGGGGGTAAGCAACAAGGGGCTGGTGGAAGTATCCTCAGCTGAGAGATGCTGATCACAAATTTTTCATCAAAAAACTTTTTTTTTAAAGGGTCTTCAACAGAAATAAATTTTAATGAAAAAATTCCTTGGAAATTTTCTGATTCAATAGAAAAATCAAAACCTGAAAGACTTTTGGATTTTGATTAAAACATTTTTTACTTTCCTTAGACTGGATATTTTTTTACCAAAATAAAAGGGTTTGGTTTTTTTTCCAAAAGCAGACACATTTTGTTTGGTTTTCTTATTTTGGTTTAGTTTGCCTTGAAATTGAAATAAGAAATAAAAAGAATTTTTTTTTATCTTCCCCCTTCCTTCCACACACAAAACGTCATATCCATCCAAGAGTTTCCATTGAAATCACTGGGCTCTGGATCAAATCACCAGAGGGCCAGATCATGCCCTCAGTATGGGCATACAATTCCTATTGAAATCAGTGAGGTTAACACACTGTATAAAGGGCTCTGTCCTAAGTGGCAAAGGATTTCTTATTGCAGTTGCACATAACATAACACAGCTGAGATTTGAAGCACAAGGTACACAATACCAGGCTGGCATATGTCTCCTGGGTCTTGCCACTTGTATTTAGTCCTGCCTTGAGTGCAGGGGACGGAACTAGAAGGCCTCTTGAGGTCCCTTCCAGGCCTATGATTCTAAGGTGTGTCAGCCTTACATCAGAAAGGCACTTGGATCTAATATAGTGCCCGGTTCTGATTTTGGCTTTACAGCAGCATAGCTCTGTAGAGTTCAGCGGAATCACTCCAGATTCAGAGCAAGGAAGGGGAGGGGGAATATGAGTTCCCACAGTTTCCCCTAGAAAGGAAACAATTGTGCTAACTGTTGGCAAACGCTAGCTTCATAATGGCAGCCACCGTATGCATCATCCAGTCAGACATAAGGTCAATTCACGTCCATCCCTTCTCCAATGAGACTGAGCCAATGAGCCTCAATCTCCACTGTGATACATTGATTTTAATGCTGATGTAAGCAGGGGAATGGTCCCACTATTGTGGGAATTTTCCTGGCTTATACACTACCATGGGTGAAGTGGGCTAGCGAAAGGATCTGAGTCCTCACTCCCATTTCCTTTACCCAGAGGCCTTCCTGCCCTTGAGCGCTCCCCTTCCACTCTCCTGAGTGGCAGAGTCCTCCTAACCCCAACAAGGTTGGTCCAGGATTCCTGGGGGGCTCGACCCCCAACCTTGTTGTGGTCACTTAGGGCAGTGAGTAAGGTATCCCCACTCCAGGGTGCTCTCTCCACACTGGGCACTTCCCTGACCCACTGTTCATTATATGCAGTTCAAAGCAAATTCAATTTATTTAAACAGCCATCAATTTTTGGAAAAATGGGAAAGGTTAAAGGAAAACACAACCCTGTTCTGTGGCACAGGGACATCACCAACAGCCAATTCTGGAATGTAAGGGCAGTTCACAGTCTGTTCCTCACACTGCCCAGGCCTCCTCAGGTCCTGATTGTGCTGCAGAGATGCTGCGGGTCAGGCACTTGCACTGGGGGTGGCCACACGCCTTCAGGCTCTAGGTCACAGGACTCTTCATCTCCGTTTTAACCCCACCCACCTCCTCGGCGTTATGATCCCCCTCCAAGTCTGGCCTGCAAGGCATCTTGGCTGGGGGCATCTCCCTGTGCTGGGCCTGCTGCCCAGGGTTCCCCTTGCTCTCACCAGCTACTCACTGCACCCAGCTCCGGACTGCTCCAGCCCCAGCTCCACTCTGCCACAGCGCTGCTGGTGCTCTCCTTCAGCTCCTTGGGCTGCTTCTCTGCCAGCCCTGGCTCTGGTTGCTGCAACTTCCCGCACAGCACAGGTCTCTGCTCTCTGGGCTGCTTCTGTGGCTCTTTCTGGCTGACAGGGCTCTGCTCCCCAGCTCATGCACCTGCTCTCTCCTTAGCTCGGCCCCACTCTGTCTGACCCAGGCAATTCCGGCTTACCCAGAGGACGGACATCCTCCCCTCCCCTCCTACCTGCCCTGTCAATCAGGCTGACCTTTTGCCTCTCCCCACAGGCATTGGCCTCTCCCCCTTCCCCCTCGAGACTGTCAGTCTCAGAGTCCTGATTTCCTATCGACCCTTCCCTTTTCTCGTGGTACTGGAAATTAGCCAACCAAAAAACCCCCACTGAGTTTCAGTAAGGGGCCAACATACTGGTCCCCCTACTGGGGTAACTCCGCTGGTGAAATGCAATGAAAGCTCAGCTCTCACACTCCCATTCAGCAGTGACTTCCCCAGACAAGTAAGTTACATGCTGAGTCAGCCTGATCAGAATGCCGGTACAAGTGGCAAGACTAAGGGGACACAGGGCAGCGTGATAAGGCACAAGCAGCAGCTGCCTCTGAAATTGATCAGGAACCTGGCAGCCGCTCATTAGAAATCAGGTTTGGATGCGTGACTCTAACGTTTAGCTCTCAGAGATGCACCTGGAAATGATCATGAAAAGGTGATGACCGCTAGAGAAGCACATGGAACCCTGCCTTGGGTTTATGCCAGTCTGGGGAGCGCGGGGAGGGGTTGGGGGGGGAAGTGCTGCTGTGTTAAAGGTGAGCAATTCGGTTGTGTTTGTGCCCTTAGATACAGGAAGGAGGATGTAACCTGTTCCCATTCCCACCCTTTTTTCCCCTTTAAGCCTAGAATTCTGAGGACTCACCACTGCCCTTCACTTTATAGCACTTTCTCACAGTGTCATGGAAGGGACAGATGAATCTTTAATAAAGACAACGCACCCAGTGCCTGTCAGGCACTATATTAAATCGGTGGCTGGAGGCTGTCTCACCAGCCCAAAAGGACCAATTCCTCACCCAAGTCTACACCCAGTCCGTACCTCCAGGCACAACTTATTGGTCAGACACAATCAGGGCCGACTCTGGCTTTTTTGCCACCCCAAGCCAAAAAAAAAAAACCATCTGCGGGGTGGCCGGAGCGAGGGTGCAAACTTTCGGCTAGTGGGACTCCCTGCGCTGCAGATATGCCCCAGGCAGTGGAGTGTGTGCCCAGTCTAGCAGGGGGGAGGGGGAGGGAGCGGAGGGGAGAGAGAGAATGGGGGCAGCCAGGGCTTCCTTCAGCCAAGACACTCACCACTTGGTCCCCCGTGCCACGCTGCCTGCAGGGAGGGCTCTGCGCCACTCCGGTCGGCAGGGAGGGAAGGACGCAGGCTGCCGGGCTTGCTGCAGACCTGGTGTGCTGGGGCAGACGGCGCATGCAGATGGCTCCCAGCAGGGCGCTCCCCTCCTCCGCACCGCCGCCCCCTACAGGGCAGCCAATGACAAAATTAAAAAAAATAAAAGGGCGGCCGTGCCACCCTAGGTTTGGGCGGAATGCCGCCCCTTAGAATCTGCCGCCCCAAGCACAAGCTTGCTTGGCTGGTGCCTGGAGCCAGTCCTGGACACAATGCTCTCAAGTAACATCAAGCAAAGAAAAGCCATTCCCCGGGCCAATGCTGGCCGCAGTCTCCAGCAGCTTTCCCCTGACCAGCCTCCCACAGGTCTGCCCTCCCTGATATCTTCCCCTGCCCTCCTCCTCGTCTCTGATCACAGGCTGCTCTTCTATCCCATCAGGCCTGGGTTTGGGGTACATGCGCCCCATCCTGTGACTCTTTCTTCCCCTGGAGAGGCCTGACCCAAGCACAGCACGGAGACCCATCCTCCTTAAAGGGCCAGTTCACTCTGCAGCAGAGCCCATAAATAAAACAAAGGCCTCCCTGCCTTCTCTAACGGCTTTAAAATCCTGGCATGAAAGGCAGAAGAGTCAGAAATATTATCAACCATCATCATCCTCTTCTTTACCAATGCCTGGTAGGGTCTGCAATAGGAGGAGAAATAAGGGGCAGGAAAGAAAAAATAGAGGAACCTAACAAAATGATTGGCTGAGTTTTTCAAAGGGGATTGTCCGGGCTGAGCCAGCGTCCCTCTGCAAGGCCTGATTTCCAAAGGGGGGTGCTCAGCACTTTCTGAAAATTAGGTCCCTTTAAGGAGTCTCAGGTCCCACCCCCTGATCACTAGTCCCTTTTAAAAGTCATTGGCTATTGCTTTGGTCCACTTGCTATTTTGTATTTCAGCAAGGAAGGGCTGGAGGCAAGGGCTAAAGCAGGGGTTCAGGGTGAAACTCAGTGACTAAGATGGGGCAATTGTGCCTAGTGGGTAGAGCAGGCATTAGCCCTAGTGGTGAGAGTAATTGTTGGCACCAAGAGTCAGAACCAGAGTCAGATGCCAGAACCGAGCATCCCAGCCAGAGTCAGGGATTGGAGCTGAGTGTCAGAGTCAGGGCAGGCCCAAGGGTGGGAACAAGGCAGGTGTAGAAGCTATCACAGTCCTGGGCAAATGCTTTGAACAGCTACTGAATGGCTGCTGCAGCTGAGCTTAAGAGCTGTTCTGTGGACTCTTCCCTTCAGTCAGACAGTGCAGCCAATCAAGCAGCCTGCCACAGGCCAGCTGTGCTCATTAGGCTGCCCAGTGACTGGCTCTGGTACAGGCCCTGATTCCTGACGGTCTTGGCCCCGTTGAACTCAATGGCAAAACTCCCAGCCCCTACAAGGTAATCTGGATTTCACCCAGGTTTAAGGTTCCCTGTTCCACAGGGCTCTGCCTCTTTCTGCTCCAGCCCCAATCTGCACTAGTGCCACGACAAGAAACACCATTGCTGTCAACCTTATCACCAGTGCCAGCCCTCCTGTGTAGCCCAGCTGCCCACCTTCCCAGGAGGCTCTGCCTGCCACTGTTATGTGCCACCATGGCCCTATTGTTAGTGCTAGGTGAACTCATTCATTCTAGTGGGCCCAAAACACATATCCTGCATGTGGCAAGGTCCTCTCTGACAGGCCATTGGCAGCACCCCTGTTACCAGGGGCTATCACTGATAAAGTTTGCAGATGACACAAAAATTGGAGGAGTGGTAAATAATGAAGAGGTCACTGACTCAGAGCGATCTGGGTCACTGGGTGAGCTGGGCACAAGCAAACTATGTTTTCTAATATGGCTAAATGTAGACATCTGAGATCAAAGAATTTAGGCCTTACTTAAAGATTGGGGGACTCTATCCTGGAAAGCAGAGACACTGATAAAGATTTGGGGGTTCTGGTGGATAATCAGCTGAATACGAGCTCGCAGCATGATGCTCTGGCCAAAGTAGCTAATGCGATCCTGGTATGCATAGACAGGGGAATCTTGAGTAGGAGCAGAGAGGTTGTTTTACCTCTATCTTAGCACTGGTGTGACCGCTGCTGGAATCCTGTGTCCAGTTCTGGTGCCTCCAATTCAGCAAGGATGTTGACAAATTGGTGAGGGGTCAGAGAGGAACCACAAGAATGATCAAAGGATTAGAAAAGCTGCTTTATAGAGATAGACTCAAGGAGCTCAAGCTATTTAACTTAACAAAGAGAAGGTTAAGAGGTAACTTGATCACAGTCTATAAGTACCTACATAGGGAACAAATATTTAATAATGGGCTCTTCACTCTAGCAGAGAAAGGTCTAACATGATACAATGGCTGGAAGTTGAAGCCAGACAAATGCAGACTGGAAATAAGGTGAACATTAACAGTGAGAGTAATTAACCATTGGAACAATTTACCAAGCCCCTTCTTTCTGCCCCCCTCCCAGCATCACACTCACCCCCACCACTGTCACTACATATGCTCTTAGGGCCCCTTTCAGGTCCAGGAATCTTCCTCGCCTCACCCACAGTGGGTGCCAGGGGGTGCTGCGTGCGCCTCCTCCCTGCTGTTGCCCCTGACCGTAGCCTCAGTAGGGGCTGGGGATGAGGCTGTCTCCTTGCTCAGCATGTATCAGAGAGCATTGGAGGCCACCGAGACTGGATTCCTCCCCAGGAGGAAGGGGGTGGCTGGAAACTTGTGCCCTGCAGGGACAGAACTGGCTCTGCTGTGAACTCTCTGTATGACTGAAAGCAAGTCCATTGTTCTGTTAGTGCCCCATTTATAGAGTAGGGGTAATGCCGATACAGACGAATATAAGAATGGCCATATTGGGTCAGAGCAAAAGTCTATCTAGCCCAGTATCCTGTCTTCTGACAGCGGCCAATGCCCAGGTTCCCCAGAGGGAATGAACAGAACAGGTAATACCTCCTCTGCCTCTCTAGATTGGGAGCCCTTAAGGGAAGGGCACTATCTTGCTGGGTATTTGTATGGCGCCTGGCACAGTAGAATCTTTCAGTGCCCTGTCATGTGGTTATTAATAATGACAGGTTCCTCTGCTGACCCCAGGCTGAGTTGGTGTTGAAATCCAAGGCTAGGTGAGCATGCTTTAAAATCTCATTGCAAACATTTTGCAGTTTTGGACCCAGCTCGCAGCTAATCAGAAATGCCTGCCCCTGTCTGAGTTAGCAGCGAAAGAAAGAAGAGTTAAAGTGAAAAGTTAAAGCAAAGGGCAATGATATCAATTCAAAGAAATTTGGACACCATTTCTTGATGCATTTGGATAAAGAATCCTGAGATAGCGCAAATGCCAGACTTCCATTCCACCTGACCTCTCTGCTTTTGCCCTCCCTCTTCCAGCCCCACCCTTCACCTTATTTTGCTGATTTGTGTATCTTTTTTTGTTTGCTTTTTCCCACCTTACCACGTTCTATCTATATCCAGTACTGCTGGTTTTGCATTGTTTGGTTTTACAGCTTTGGCAAGTAGCATAATTGCCCAATTTAATCGGTGATGTGGAATGTGCAGCCTTTGATAAATACGGAAGCTGTCAGTCAGTTTACCTTGTTGTATTTCTTATTGTTTCTTTATGCCTATTAATAAAAAATAACTCTCAGAAAAGAAGTGCCTGCACCAAGGCAGAGCAGCCTTTGGTGTGCATTGCGCATGTGTTCTGGGTGGGGCACAGGTGCCAGCCAGGCCCACTCAGTTCTCAAGTTAAGGACCCTGTTTCCTGCCTTGATCAACGCTTTCCATAAAACAGCAGCAGCCTCCGTTACAGCTGCATTTTTCCCGCATGAACTGTCCCTGTTTCTTGGTGTCTGACAGATGGTGCTCATCCAAGGACATTGGCACCAACCAAGCTTACAGCAAGTAAGTACGGCAACTACTGATAGGTGACTAGATGGGCAGTGAAGAGCTCACTACATTTGGGGTTTGGCCGGGAAGGAATCTGTCCCAGCTAGGAAGGAGGAGGAGAAGGGGATGACTAAGGGCCTGCTGGTACATTTGGATGGGAAAGGAGATGCTCCAAATCAGAGGGCTCATTTCCAAGGGGGCTGAACCAAGAGGAGAAGGAGGAACCATGGAGTGAGCAAATGAAACAAGGAGAGAGACCCTGGGGCCATGCTGGTTTGTGCTAATGAGCTAAAAGCCCTGGACAGGAAGTGTATAGTTCCCATTGTGCCTGTCACTGGGTCAGGGCTATACAGCCCTAGGGTATCTTCGTCTTATTTTACATTGAACGGTTTAATTTGCACGCTAAGTAGCTGCAATCTTCAGAGCAGGATCTCAAAGAGATCCCGGGCCCCAGGCTGCATTAATTGGTTTGGTGCATGACCGACAGAGCAGCAAGTTCTGTGCTAGCCACCTACCTCCTCTGAAAGTGCAGGGTACAACTTGTACTGCTGGGACAGGAATGAGACGTGGGATCCAACCACAGACAATGCATAGCCCGGACATGAGCAGGTCTCACCTCTGAGATGCACCTCAGGGGCCTGCCACTTTGATAACCTCTGCCAACACTTGAAGGACTTGTCAGACCATCTAGTCTCACTGAATCAAAGTGAATCAATCTCTGCATTTGATTCAGTCTCCGCACATCAGCACCATCAAGACAGACAACTTCAAAGGTGTCCACCCTAATGTGGACTCCCTAATTGACCGGAATAAGCTATATAAACTTTTTATAGCTCTATGTCTGCCCTAGGGGGGCGACATTAATATAAATAGATCAGTTCCAAAACCTACATCATTTATTGGTGCAAAAGTTGTGTGTAAACCAGCCCTTATTACAAGTGCATTTATAAGGCACGTGCCCATCACAAAGCCTCTAGGCAATTAAAAGAACAAATTACTAACTGATTTCCAGGCCTGTGCTTTGTCTGTTTCAAGTGCAAGCACTAATGATGGGTATGTCTACACTGCAATCCTAGGGTGTGATTGCATCTTGTGAAGTCGTAGCTGAGCTAGTTTTTAACTAGCTAGCTTGTGGACTGGAGCAGGCTTCAGCACGGGCTGTACAGGCTTGCCAGAAACTAGAGGTAATTACTAATGGAGCTAGTTCGCACTGAGGCACATGTTGCCAAGGCTGCACTGCTCTGCAATCTGAGCCAGCTCAATTAAAGCTCTCTCAGTCTATGGCCTGGTCTACCCTACGCATTTAAACCGATTTTAGCAGCGTTAAACCGATTTAACACAGCACCCGTCCACACTACAAGGCCCTTTATATCGATATAAAGGGCTCTTTAAATCGGTTTCTGTACTCCTCCCCAACGAGAGGAGTAGCGCTAAAATCGGTATTACCATATCGGATTAGGATTAGTGTGGCCACAAATCGACAGTATTGGCCTCCGGGCGGTATCCCACAGTGCACCACTGTGACTACTCTGGACAGCAATCTGAATTCTGATGCAGTGGCCAGGTAAACAAGAAAAGCCCCGCGAACTTTTAAATTACATTTCCTCTTTGCCCAGCGTAGAGCTCTGATCAGCACAGGTGGCGATGCAGTCCCAAATCCAAAAAGAGCTCCAGCATGGACCGTGCAGGAGATACTGGATCTGATCGCTGTATGGGGAGACAAATCTGTTCTATTACAGCTCCATTACAGAAGATGAAATATTAAAGCCTTTGAAAAAAATCTCCAGGCTACACAGTGCTGCGTGACAAGCATAACGGAAAACCACAGAATCAAATGGAAGCTCATGGAGGGAGGGAGGGGGTGCTGAGAACTCCAGCTATCCCACAGTCCACAGCAGTCTCCGAAAGCTATTTGCATTCTTGGCTGAGCTCCCAGTGCCTGTAGGTTCAAACACATTGTCCGGCGTGGTTCAGGGTATAGCTCGTCAATTTACTCCCTCCCCCCACCCCATGAAAGAAAAGGGAAAGAAATCGTTTCTTGACTTTTTTCAATGTCACCCTATGTCTACTGAATGCTGATGGTAGACGCGATGCTGCAGCGGTGAAGAGCAGTATCCGCTCCTCTCCCCTCCCTGGTGGCAGATGGTACAATATGACTGCTATCCGTCATCACCATCAGCCCCTGAGTGCTCCTGGCTTGCCTCAGGTGAGGCTGGCCAGGGAAGCCTGGGTAAAAATAGGAATGATTCCTGGTCATTCCCAGTAGATAGTACAGAAGGGCTGGTAACCATCCTCATCATAGCAACTGGGGGCTGAGCTCCATCAGCCCCCTCCCTTTCCTGTGTAAAGAAAAGATTCTGTACTGCCTGGACTATCATAGCAGCGGGATGCTAGGCTCCTCTCCTCCACACCACTTAATGTCCTGCCTGGACTGTCATAGCACTGGGAGGCTGCCTCCCCCTCATTTTATCTCACTAACAAGTCACTGTTTCTTATTCCTGCATTCTTTATAACTTCATGACACAAATGGGGGGGGGACACTGCCACGGTAGCCCAGGAAGGTTGGGGGAGGAGGGAAGCAACGGGTGGGCTTGTTGCAGGGGCACCCCCCGTGAATGGCATGTAGCTCATCATTTCTGCGGGATCTGACATGGAGCAGCTGTGCTCTCTGATACACTGGTTCTCTAGTATACTTGCCCCATATTCTAGGCAGGACTGACTCTATTTTTAGAAACCATAAAGGAGGGATTGACTCGGGGAGTCATTTCCAGTTTTGCCTTTGCGCCCCCGGCCGACCTCAGCCAGGGGCACCCATGATAGCAGCAGACAGTACAGAACTACAGATAACCGTCTCTGCTATCATGCAAAAGTAAACGAATGCTGCTGTGTAGTGCTGCAGTAATGCCTCTGTTAGCGGCATCCAGTACACATACGGTGACAGTAAAAAAAAAGCTGAACAGGCTCCATGGTTGCCGTGCTATGGCGTCTGCCAGGGCAATCCAGGGAAAAAGGGTGCAAAATGATTGTCTGCCATTGTTTTCCCGGAGGAAGGAATGAGTGACGACATTTACCCAGAACCACCCGCGACAATGATTTTTGCCCCATCAGGAACTGGGATCTCAACCCAGAATTCCAAGGGGCGGGGGAGACTGCGGGAACTATGGGATAGCTACGGAATAGCTACCCACAGTGCAACGCTCTGGAAATCGACGCTAGCCTCGGACCATGGACGCACACCGCCGAATTAATGTGCTTAGTGTGGCCGCGTGCACTCGACTTTATACAATCTGTTTTACAAAACCGGTTTATGTAAAAATCGGAATAATCCCGTAGTGTAGACGTACCCTAAGTGAGCCTCAGTCACACCCTGTGCGTGCAATATAGACATACTGCAGATGTTTCTAGTGAAGAGACCTTAGCAGAGTGGCTAAATGCTGCTGTAGCAGTACAAATCCACACAGCCAATCTCCACGTTAATCTCCATTTCAAGGATCTCAGAAACACCATCCCTGGGAGCAGCTGAAACAAGGGTCCCCCCTCCTCCAATTCTTGCTCAGGGCAAAGGCCTGACTATCCAGGCGAAGGCTGCACCAGAGCCAAAGGTCAGGAGATTGAGGGGGGAGGGAGATGACCCGGGAAGCCAGTTTACACGTTTGAGAACCTGCACTAAAAATGCCTCAGCTGGAGGCAGAGCTTAAGCACCAGGCTTGCACTGGTATCAGTGCACTGATACACAGTTACCCTCCCACCAACAGCACAAGAAGAAGAACTCCACATGGAATCCTCCTGAGGGTCAAAATGACAGTCTGGACCTATACACTGAATGCTTCCGCCGACGTGCACAGGCAGAAATTGTGAAAAAACAACATCGCTTGCCTCATAACCTAAGTCGTGCAGAACGCAATGCCATCCACAGCCTCAGAAACCACCCTGACATTATCATCAAAGAGGCTGATAAAGGAGGTGCTGTTGTCATCATGAACCAGTCTTACTACCAAAAGGAGGCCATCAGACAACTCTCCAATACCAAATTCTACAGGACACTTCCCTCAGATCCCACTGAGGAATACACTAAGAAACTGCACCATCTACTCAGGACTCTCCCTACACTAACACCGGAACAAATCAACACACCCTTAGAGTCCCGACCAGGATTATTCTATCTACTACCCAAGATCCACAAACCCGGAAATCCTGGATGCTCTATAATCTTGGGCATTGGCACTCTCACTGAAGGACTGTCTGGATATGTGGATTCTCTACTCAGACCCTATGCCACCAGCACTCCCAGCTATCTCTGTGACATCACTGATTTCCTGAGGAAACTACAATGCATTGGTGACCTTCCAGAAAACACCATCCTAATCACCATGGATGTAGAGGCTCTCTACACAAACATCCCACACACAGATGGAATACGAGCTATCAGGAACTGTATCCCTGATGATGCCACAGCACAACTGGTTGATGAACTCTGTGCCTTTATCCTCACACACAACTATTTCAAATTTGATGACAATATATATCTCCAGATCAGTGGCACCGCTATGGCCCCACAATATGCCAATATTTTTATGGCCGACCTGGAACAACACTTCCTCAGCTCATGTCCACTCACCCCCCTTCTCTTCCTACCCTACATTGATGACATCTTCATCATCTGGACCCATGGGAAAGAGACTCTGGAAAAATTCCACCACGATTTCAACAGCTTCCACTCCACCATCAGCCTCAGCCTGGACCAATCTACATAGGAGGTCCACTTCCTAGAAACCACAATGCAAATAAGTGATGGTCACATTAACACCACCCTATACTGAAAACCTACCGACCGCTATGCCTACCTTCATGCCTCCAGCTTCCATTCCGGGCACACCACACGATCCATTGTCTACAACCAAGCACTGAGGTACAACCGCATCTGCTCTAACCCCTCAGACAGAGACCAACACCTACAAAATCTCCACCAAGCATTCTCAAAACTACAATACCTGCACGAGGAAATAAGGAAACAGATCAACAGAGCCAGATGTGTACCCAGAAGCCTCCTACTGCAAGACAAACCCAAGAAAGAAACCAACAGGACTCCACTGGCCATCACGTACAGTCCCCAGCTAAAACCCCTCCAACGCATCATCAGGGATCTACAACCCATCCTGGACAATGATCCTACACTGTCACAGGCCTTGGGTGACAGGCCAGTCCTCGCCCAAAGACAACATGCCAACCTGAAGCATATTCTCACCAGTAACTGCACACCGCACCATAGTAACTCCAGCTCAGGAACCAATCCATGCAACAAACCTCGATGACAACTCTGCCCACATATCTACACCAGCGACACCATCACAGGACCTAACCAGATCAGCCACACCATCCTTCATTCACCTGCACATCCACCAATGTAATATACGCCATCATATGCCAGCAATGCCCCTCTGCTATGTACATCGGCCAAACTGGACAGTCTCTACGGAAAAGTATAAATGGACACAAATCAGATATGAGGAATGGCAATATAGGAGAACACTTCAACCTCCCTGGCCACACAATAGCAGATCTTAAGATGGCCACACTGCAGCAAAAAAACTTCAAGACCAGATTTCAAAGAGAAACTGCTGAGCTTCAGTTCACCTGCAAATTTGACACCATCAGCTCAGGATTAAACAAAGACTGTGAATGGCTTGCCAACTACAGAACCAGTTTCTCCTCCCTTGGTTTTCACACCTCAACTGCTAGAACAGGGCCTCATCCTCCCTGATTGAACTAACCTCGTTATCTCTAGCTTGCTTCTTGCTTGCATATATATAGCTGCCCCTGGAAATTTCCACTACATGCATCCAATGAAGTGGGTATTCACCCACGAAAGCTCATGCTCCAAAACGTCTGTTAGTCTATAAGGTGCCACAGAATTCTTTGCTGCTTTTACAGATCCAGACTAACACGGCTACCCCTCTGAGGCTTGCAAATGGTTCAGCTAAAAACACCCATCAGGAGGAAATAAAAGAGAGCTTCATAAAACCAGCCTGTGAAATTTCCAATAGGAATTTTCCATTTGTAATGTCAGATCATTTCTAAACAAGACTGAAGCCGGAAAAAACTCCTCTCAATTCCAAAAGCTACCAATGCTCCAGTGTCTAGGCACTGAAAAGGACCACAGTTAATGGTGTAGTATTTGTTATGGGCCAATAGGTGGCAGTCTTTAGCTGTTATAATCTGGCAACATTGGTGGTATTTACATTTATTTACTAATTGTTCTGCCATGGGAGACAATCATCATTAATGCAGGCCACGGACCCCAACCTAGAAGACACTTAGGGAAAAGAGGCTGAACATTGCCCCCTGGGTTTTTACATAAGTTCTCAGGTAGCTTATTCAAGGTGTTACTGCAGGCAACCCAGGTGTCTAACATGCCAACCCCAATATTACTCACTGCACACGCTATCTGTTAAGCCAGTCTGGGTTATCCTTTCTCAAGAGGACAAAATTGCCCCCTTTTCTCAGAGGTAGAGATAAAATCCAGGGTTCCTGAACACCAATATTCTACTGGTGCTTGGAGAATAATTGGTTAACCCACTGAGAAAATGTATCCAGTAGCTGGGCTACAGTAGGGTCAGTAATTACTCCTGTAGCTTAAGCATTAGTGTCAAAGGTAGGGCTCTGAAGATCAACGGATTCAAACCTTGCTGGTGTTCTCTGTGGGGGATGGCATTATTGCATGTGATTCACACAGCAAGACCTCTTCACATCAGGTTACTTTGATCAGTAGTATATCAAGGTGTAAATCCCCAAAACCTGCGTGTTTTGCACTTGCAGCGTTTGTTGCATGATGCTAGTGTAACCCTGCTGCCAAGCGTTTTTGTGAACAAAAACAGGTGGGTTTCAATTAGCTAGGAGTTCCTGCTGAAAACCTAAACACTACTGGACTGAACTCCCCTGCAGAAGCCTGGGGAAATTAAATTATGTCCCCTGGGCACCCTTGATATGCTTCCCCCTTACAAAAACTGAGCTTAGGGATTTCAAACAAAGAGGTCTTTACTGGGGGAGAAGGAGGAGAAGGTAGAAAGGGGGACAGAGAATAAACTTGGGAAAGCCAGCAATTAATAAGTCAGCAATACCTATGAGATCAGACTCCCTCCAACCAGGGTGTCTAGGCAATAGCCTTAGCCTCAGTCCTCCTTTCCTGATTGTGAAGACTCCTGAGGCAATGCCTTCTACCATTAGGCACTCCCTTCCTCTACTTATCCAGAGCCCAAAACTCAGGCAGGTCCACCTCCAGTCCCAAAGAGCAGTACTGCCTCCAGGCACTTTACCATCTAACCCAGCTGAAGCAATTGCAGTGTTGGTGCTAGATATGGAGGCATGCACTACAATCCCTCAAACAGGCAACCATTCTCTGCCAGTTCAGCCCAAACCACCTTACCATCATCTCTCACCTTGAAGCTGCCTTGAAGACATCTACAAAGTCTCCTCCTATCCGGGAAAGCTATTTTTATGCTATTAAGCTGCTTCTACAACATCTCTTTTTTCAAAGGTCTTCAGAAGAGTTCAATAGCATATAAGACTCTGAATAAAATCCCTGCCTTAGGGAACACACTTACACCAGAAACTAACAATACCTCTCTAGTCTTTGTGGGTTTTGTCCAGGCTTTGTCACCCAACCATAACAGACTGTTCTTTCGGTTAAAGGGATCACTCACCTCATTCACATTTGGTGCAGTTCATTGGTCATTTAGTTTTCTGATAGAGACAATAAGGTTGCATTATCCCCAAATATAAAACTTACCTGAATTTTGAGAAAAATGCCCCCAAACTGTCACATAATAGAAATGCAAATGAGGCCCGGCCAACTCAGTTATTTCCTCTTGCTCACCAATAGATGGAAGCAGAGAGCTCCCTCCCCTAAGAAACTTTTGTCCCCTTGGTGTTCTCAAGCAGCTCTGAGCTGTTCTTCTCCCTGTTTACCAACAAGTGTCAGTAGCAAGCTCAAGACTCTCCAGGGCTTCCAGCCACAGGGCTTAACCTAATGTAACCCACTGGTTAGTGTGTGTGTTATATGTTCCCCTCTGTGCCTAATCTATAGAGGATGTGAGGCCTTGACAGCTCTTGAGTTTGAGGGCCTGGCCTTTCAGCACAAACTGTAAAGACTCCTAGTTCTGGAGGTCACTGCCCAGCCTTTCTGTGATGGGTTCAATCACAGAAACTCCCTGGGGCTGCCAACTGATGTGCCAAGACTATTTCTGCCCCTGCATTCCCTGCCAGCTTAGGACTCCAGCACCCTGTCCTGCTGAGCCAGACACGCCTGTCTGCTCCAACACAGACCCAGGGTCTGAACCACCTGCCCCAAAACTGCAGACTTAACTGAAAGCAGCTTACAGAAGTGTTCCTGTCTTTAACACTCAGATTCCCAACTCCCAATGGGGTTCAAACCCCAAATAAATCTGTTTTACTCTGTATAAAGCTTACACATATGCACAGCTGTTTGTCCCCCACCCCAAGTATTAATACATATGCACAGCTGTTTGTCCCCCACCCCAAGTATTAATACATATGCACAGCTGTTTGTCCCCCACCCCAAGTATTAATACATATTCTGGGTTAATTAATAAGTAAAAAGTGATTTTATTAAATACAGAAAGTAGGATTTAAGTGGTTCCAAGTAGTAACAGACAGAACAAAGTGAATTACTAAGTAAAATAAAATAAAACACGCAAATCTAAGCCTAATACAGTAATAAAACTGAATACAGATAAAATCTCACCCTCAGAGATGTTTCAATAAGTTTCTTTCACAGACTGGACACCTTCCTAGCCTGGGCACAATCCTTTCCCCTGGTATAGCCCTTGTTCCAGCTCAGGTGGTAGCTAGGGGATTTCTTATGATGGCTCCCCTCTGTGTTCTGTTCCACCCACTTATATATCTTTTGCATAAGGTGGGAATCCGTTGTCCCACCCCTCCTTCTCAATGGAACAGCACCAAGTTAAAGATGGATTCCAGTTCAGGTGACATGATCACATGTCACTGCAAGACTTCATTGCCCACTTGCTAGCACACAGGTATACAGGAAGACTTACAGGTAAAACAAAGCCATCTACAGTCAATTGTCCTGGTTAATGGGAGCCATCAAGATTCCAAACCACCATTAATGGCCCACACTTTGCATAACTACAATGGGCCCTCAGAGTTATATTTCATATTTCTAGTTTCAGATACAAGAGTGATACATTTATACAAATAGCATGACCACACTCCTTAGATTATAAGCTTTGTAATGATACTTTACACGAGACCTTTTGCAAGAAGCATATTTTAGTTACATTATATTCACACTCATCAACATACTTTCATAAAATCATATACAGTGCAGTGTCACAGCCCAGCCCTTAGTGTTGGCCAAGAGGGCATCTAGCCACCATCTTTTTAGGTGTCCCACACCAGTGGGTTTATATGTAGTGATGAGTAAGGCTGCATGTCTGTCATGGAGGTCACAGAAGTCATGGATTCTGGGACTTTCTGCATGACTTCTGCAATGCCTGAGCCGGGCAGCCCCTGGGCCAGAAGCAGCAGTTTGGGTATATGGGAGGGCTCAGGACTGGGGGTTGGAGTGTGGGGTGTCACTTACCTCTGGGGGCTCCCTGGATCCCACCACGATGTCCCTGCAGATCCTAGGTGGAGGGGCCTGGGGCTCTATGCCCCAGGCCCCTCCACCTAGTTCCCGGCCAATGGGAGCTGTGTAGCTGGCGCTTGTGGCAAGAGCTGTGTGTGGAGCCCGCCTGGCCGCCCCTCCCCCTAAAAGCTGCAGAGACATGCCAGTTGGGGACAGGTAGGGAGCCTGTCAGCCCCACCAAACCCTGCCCCCAGCACCAGCAGGGGTCCCTACCTGCCCCCCCCAGCACCCCGGTGCCTCTGGACCACCTCCCCAGAGCACCTGCAGCCCTCTGGCCCATGTTTTAGCTACAGGTATATAATAAAAGTCATGGATAGGTCAGGGGCCATGAATTTTTGTTTACAGTCCATGACCTGTCCATGACTTTAACTAAAAATACCTGTGACTAAAATGTAACCTTAATGATGCAGTCAGTATCCCTCAGACTGGCCAGGATGGGGGCATGCAGTGGGCAGACTTGCTGGGTGGCCAGCTCCTGGCAGTATCTAACTTCCAGAAGGCCATGAGAGTCTGTGGAAAGTTTTAGGAAGTGTGTCCCAGATCCTCAAAGGTACAAAGACACCTAACACCCATTGATTCACCCAGAAGTAAGGTGACAACATACCTCTGAGGAGCTAGGCCTGAGCGATGACCCAGGCTCCTTCACACTGGTTCCCTCCAGCTGACAGAGATGCTGCCATGACTTACCAGAGAGGGCTGCTCTGGCTGTACTTACTTTTAGTAATTTGTAAGCAGGGGTCAGATGTTACAGCCACCAAGAACTGACTGAGACCTGTCTCAGCTTCTCACACCTTCATGAGGCTCAGCATAGCCAGAAGCAGTGTCAGTAGCATAGTTTCTCCCTCTTATTCCCAGGTTGGGGCAGCCCCTACTTCTCCCAGACTCTAGGATCACCAAAGCTGGAGAAAATTAAGCAGATAACAACTCTGTTTAGTGGCAGTTACGGTGGTGGTAAGACATGGCCCTTGCTCCCAAACTTTAAAATCAGGGAAATCAGAAGTTAAGAGGAAAAACTTGTGCATTCATGTCCACCTCTGTTTTGCCTGCAACTCTATTGATATAAACCCCAAAGTCGAATGCAATAGGAATCTTCTTCTCACCCCCTCCCCAAGTTTGGGGGTGGGCAGGGTGTGCATTCAGGGCTAGAGAACAGCACAGCAATCCCTAGCGAAGCTGGACTCCGTAGCCAGCACTGCATTACGACAACCATCACTATTCATGGCTCTGTACATCTCACCATCCATGTATCAACCAGCCATCTGTGTTACGGGGTATGGCCAAGGTACAGAACATACACTCCCTTGTCTCATCACTACCATTCACAGTCAGACACTTGCTATTCCCTAACTCAGGCCCCAAGTCAGTTTGTCCATGACAGATGCTCAGGCTGGGCCATAGGTGCCTCTACAACACTGGTTCCCTGGCACTGCACCACCTGCAGCACCAGGAGCTTCCAACAGCCATCAGTTCATCGCTGTTGCCGGCTAATTCCATTTTCAGTGCCTGTCACAGGCACCTTTATTTAAATGGCTCTGTCACCTAAAATGCCCCAAAGCACTGTATTGCATGAACAATAATACACTCTAACAGCTGGCCCAGCGGCCCAGCTCTGAGACATCCCTGCTTCCCATCTGCTAAACCTAGCCCCATTCCCCCACAAATCACTATAAGTAGCTACCTAGAAGAAGGGGGTGCTAAATGGTCATGGATATGTAACCCTTCTGCCCCTCTGAGTTGGCAGCAACAAGGGCTGGGTTCAGTATCCAGGGGTTCCGTTTCAGTAACACAATGCATAACCGGCTCGAGCCCCCACCCAGTGACCTGGGACACTCACATACCACACACCCCTGGGCGCCTCTAGGAGGCAATACTTCTCCTCTCACAAGCACAGAATCTGAGTGTAGCAAAATCTTTTTAATAAAGGAAGGAATCAATGCGGCATCCCATTGGAGAAACACCACAAACAGGGTTATAACACAAACTATAAACAAAAACCCACCTCCAAGTACGTTTGGCACTGTCCTTTTTCCCCTTAGGGTTTTAAGTCCAATCACCCCAAAGTCCAACAACCCAAAAGTCTCTGGTCAATGCCACCCCAGAGTTCGAGAGTTTATCTGTAGATGCCCCTCCCCCCAGCCTGGGTAGAAAGGGGCACCTTACGTGGTCCAGGGCCAACTGCCCTGCCTCTCTCTGGGTTCTGCTTCCGCCTTCTCCATGAACTGCTCCGCTTCACCAGCCGCTCCACTCTGCTCCTCCAGCCGTCCTCACAAACTGCTCCGCTCCACCAGCTGCTCTGCTCCATGAGCTGCTCCAGCTCTCCCTGCAAACTGCTCGGCTCCGCTCGCTCTGTGGGCTGCTCCACCCGTCCCACAGCTACTCCGCTGTGCCAGCCGCTCCACTGCCACCAGCTGTCCCGTGATCCGCTCCAGCTGTCCACACAAACTGCTCCACTCCACCAGCTGCTCTGTTCCACAGTATCGCTTCAGGCTCCCCCACTAGTTAGCACAGTACTCAGTGCTCTCAGCTCAGTAATTTCAGCTCTTTAGTGATTTCAGCTCTTAGTGATCTCAGCTCTTAGTAGGGGAGCCCCAGTGCTAGTGCACCATTAGCCCAAAGTGAGTTCAGCTCAGTAACCTGTGTCTAGATTCTTAAGGAAATAAAAAAATCAACTCTGACATTCCACAGTGGAGAGAGTGGGTGTGGAGTGGAGTGGGTGGAACTGGTGCTTCTGGCTCCACAAAGAGACTGCACCACCAGGCACAGATACCTGTCCCCAGCCTCTCTCAATTCTCTGGGTTTTGGAACCCATGTCCCTTGTCTAGTAAGTACCACCAACTGAGGTTGAGTCATTTCTGTCACAAAGCATCCCACAGCTCGGCAGCCTGGGATGGGGCAGGCGTGCCTTTGCAAATACACTCTCTGAAATTCTTTCCACCAGATGTCAGGGTAGAGCTCATCCTGGCTCTGCTTACAGATATACCAACCCACACAGGGAGTGCTGTGAGCAGTCACAGTGGGACCTGGATGGTCCTGAATGGTCTGAGGGAAGGAGATTCACAAACCACTACCTTACCACTGACCACAGATTGAGTCTCAGGAGAGCAAGCAAGAACACTCCAGCTGAGCTCTGTTGCCTTGTAGGACATAAGGAGAAAGATGGTCCTTCAGGTACCTTGCTCTCACATGATTATGGGGGACACTGGCTCCCTTCTGTCTCTAGCCAAATGGCAGACTTGTGCCTACCGTGGTGACAAAGGAAGGCTGAATTTAAGGTTAAGGCATTGAACAGGAAGGCTGGAGATCTGGAATCATTTCCCAGTTCTGTCACAGACTCTCATGACTGCAGGTCATGACTGCAGGTCATCTAACCTTTCAATGCCTCATTTCCTCACATGTAATAAATCTTCCTTCCCATGTGCTGCTGTCTTGTCTCCTTAGACTGTGAGTGCTTAAGTGCTGGCACTGTCCCTTGCCACATATAAGAGCAGCACCGAGCATGATGAGGCCTTGATCTCTGCTGCGGGGCTTCTCGATTCTACTGGAATATAAATAACATTAAGTCAATGGGTGTTTTGCCTAAGCAAAGACTGCAGGACTGGGCCCATCATGTGTGTTTGACTAAGTTCAGCCTTGGGAACAGAGTGCAGTCCATGAGGTTCTTGGCTAGCATGGCTGCGTGTGGTGTAAGAGTCATGGTAACTCAGCTCTGAACCAGAAGATTCATGTGGCAAATGAGGAGCCTAGTTACAAAACTAACAGAGCAGGAATGCTATCGATTTAGACAACAGGGGAACCACTAAGTTAGAATACAGCCAGCATATTTCACCCCAAAGTAGGTGGAGAATGACAGGCTGGTTGTAAATTATATTTAGGGACTCTTCTCAAGGATTATTAGAACTAAAATCAGTCAGTTGTTTCTTATTGCAAAGAAATATTGACTACTGAATTAGCCGGGGGAGGAAGCATGATCCATTGTATTTCTTTCTGATAAACACCGTGGAGCATCAAAGTAATCATTTCTCTGCTTTGCACTGTTGATCAGCATTTTTGAAAGGGAAATTTGCACAGAACTACCACAAAGGCTACTCATCCAAGAGCATTTCTCACAGGCCAGCTGCAAATTCCCATTTAGAATGTGATGTACACTGAAGACTTAAGTCCTTTCTTACAGCCATGAGTACCTCTCTCAGCGAGCTCTGCAAGCGCAGTGAATGTATTTTATGAGAGTTGGCAATAGGCAAACAGATCTGTGGCATCAGGACTATCCCTAAAAGGTGTTGATGTTAGGGGCAGGGTGGCATGTGCCATTCCTGCATTTATCTTCACTCAGAAGCCTGCTTTCCATATGCCTGCTGATCCACAGCAGCACCTTGGCCTTATAACTGTTCTCCCCTCTTTTCTTCTAGAGGTGGAGCAAGTGACAAGATGGCTGCCATTCAAGAGCAGCCGTTGGAAACAACAGGAGGCAAATAGTGGGTAAGGAAAAAAGCCAAGGTCAAAACTTTCAGAACGTGGGGATCTAAAGCCCAGATGTTCAAAGGTATTTAGGCAACTGACTTTCACTGATTTTAGTGGATGTTAGGCACCTAAACACCTCTGAAGATGTGGATCTAAAAGTCCATATTCAGGTACATCATGAATTGAGGTGTCTAAACTTAGATTTAGACTCTTAAGTTTAAAAGTATTGACTCTCTCACAGCTGAAGTTCCTTGAAGTTATAATGGACTTAGATGATCTTCCAGCTGCCATCTTAGGTATATCTATGTAGGTGCTTCTATGGGCTCCACCTTCATAGTATCTGAGCACCTCATAATACAGAAAGCAGACCTATAAGGTAGAGAAATGCTGTCCCATGGCATACATGGGGAACAGAGTCCCAGAGAGGCTAAGTGACTTGCCCACAGTGTGATGAATTGGGGCTGTATCTGGTCAACTGATGAATTCTGATTGATATTGGGAAGTCTGCTCTGTCATGAATGCCTACGTGTATGAGGATCTGCTGTTGTTTCCAGGTCCTGTAGCAGATACAACCCAGACCAACACAATGGGAAATAGTTAAGGCTAATGACAGCACTTAACCCTTACAAAATGTTATGCTAAAAAAGCATCTGAATCCTTAGAAAAATGAGTGTAGGAGACTCCCCTGAAGGGTTGGGGAGAGGTAGGAGCAGTGGAAAGTTAGCAGGAGGAGACCAGAAGAGGCCAGGAGACCAGGAGGGTTTAAAGAAAGAAACACACAGGAACAGGGGCCAGACAGGAAGAGCTAGTGAGAGGAGCAGGAGAGATCAAGAACAGAAGCTGGGCAGAGGCTCTGTGAGGGAGAGAAAGACCAGCTAGCATGCCGCAGCCTGCCTTACTGGGCCCAGATGTTCCCCTCAGGACTCACAGGGGAAGGATGAGCTGCAAAGGGAGGGCCACTGTGGTTTCAGATGTGTATTATTTTGTATGAGCTGTACTCTGATGAGCTTTACAGGACGAAGGATAAAAGAGCAGAAAGGTGGTAGACTGCGCAAAATGTGCATACGTTGACTGTGTCATAACTACTGCACACCCTTATGAGGGTTAAACAGTAAGCCATATGCCCAGGGCTGGAGCTTCCATTTAGGCAACCTAGGCGGTCGCCTAGGGCACCAGGATTTGGGAGGGCGGCATTTTGCTGCCCTCGGTGGCAATTTGGCAGCTGGGGGTCCTTCTGCGCGCTGGGTCATCAGCAGCAGTTCTGCGGCAGGTCCTTCACTCGCTTCGGGACACGCCTAAGTGCCCCGAAGACTGGGAGTGCGGAAAGAACCCCCCGCCGCAGAATTGCCGGGAGCAGGGAAGGATCCCCGCCTATGGCGCCAAAACCCCTGGCGCCGCTCCTGCATATACTTCCCACCTTTCGGGGGGGGAGGGGAGCTCTGAGAGAGGGCTGGGGTTAAGTAGGAGATCACTGGTGCAGGTGGGCTTGGGCACCGTGTTTCTGAGGAGGGGGGTAACACACATAGTCAGAGCCCAAGAAATGACCCAGAGAGGAACCAGTGCTTCAGTCTACTGAGGATCTATGAGCTTGAAACATCCAGGGGACGCAGAGCACAGAGGCTGATATTCCCCTCCCAGAGGTCCTCGTCCATAGCTGAAAGGGGACGCTAACTAGGGTGTGCAACACAAGATCTCATAGGACAGCTGTGGCAAAGCAGGGAATTGAATCTAGGTCACTTAAGCCCACTGGCTAGTCACTGAATCACTGGACCATCCAACCTCTCTTGAGCTTGGCTTTTAGTCATGTTGAGAGAGGAAGGTGAGGAGAGGTTGTGCTTCAGTGCCCTAGGGAGCAATGGGGGAACATACACAACAGCAGCCTCTGCTGCACCCTTTACAAGGGTGCAATGTGTATTCCTCCAACCACCAGGGCTACTCCTCCTCAGGCCTCCTCTCTCTGGCACCTAGCGGGTGTCTGGGCCTGCTGTGAGCACTGGATTCCTCCACTCCCTGAACACCATAAGCAGCAAATGTGAACAGGTTGTGCCTATGCCTTTGCATTCTCTGCCCCCAGATGATTGCATGCACAACCTATTCCTGGCTATTTGCAGCTTGCTCAGTATGTGTCCACATTATCCCTCTCTCGCCCCCTGGCAGGTGCCCACTCTGCAGCATCGACCCTGTGCCAACAACTCTGCTGATGTCCCATGAAATGGAGGTGCAGTCCAGGCCCTGTCCAGATGTGCATAGTATTAACTGAAGTGGCTTTAGGTCTCTCAATGAACAAGGCCATATTTTCTGTTCTAGTTCTGATGGCCATTTGTTGTACCTCAGACTGCGGTTTCTGGAGGGCTAGCTTTCTCCCACCATGCTGGCCATGCTAAGCATCCCAGAGGATAGGAAGACCAACTCTGTACAACGGTGTAGCCCTAACACTAAAGTACATTTTGCCTGTGTACGGATGGCAGGATTGGATCCATTACTACAGTACTTGCCGCAGAGGTTAAGATGTTGAGGAATCAATCTTTGACAGCGTAGGAACACGGGGGTTGCCAGAATGGATTAGATCCACACAGAGCCGGCTTTAGGAAGTGCGGGGCCTGATTTGAATACCCGGCGGTGGTCCAGGTTTTTGGCAGCACTTTGGTGGTGGGTCCTTCACTTGCCCCAGGTCTTCCGAAGCACTGAAGGACCCACCATCAAAATGCTGCTGAAGACCCAGAGAGAGTGAAGGACCCACTGCCGAAGACCTGGAGAGAGTGAAGGACCCGCCGCTGAAGTGCCGCCGAAGACCCGGACCGCTTCCGAGTGAGTAAAAATAAAAAAGTTAGGTGCTCTTCTTTAGGGCGCGGGGCCTTCTTAGGCGCAGAGCCCGATTCAGGGGAATCAGAGGAATCGGCCTAAAGCTGGCCCTGGACCCACATCCATCTAGTCCTGTCTCAGACAATGGTCAGTAGCAGCTGCTTCAGAGGAAGGTACAAGAAATTCCACAGTGGGGGCAGATGTGGGACAGTATGCCCCCAGGGAATCACAGACATGGAGGGCTCAAAGGGACATAAAGAGGTCATTTAGTCTATCCCTCACACTGAGGTAGGATTAGGTGTCCCTGGCCCTTCCCGGACAGGTGTTTGTCCAACCTGTTCTTAAAAACTTCCAGTGGCGGGGATTCCACAACCTCCCTAGGTCACCTGTTGCACTGTTTGACTATCCTCAGAGCTAGAATGTTTCCTTCTAACCCCCAGGATTTAGACGCTGTTTTATGCCCCAAGGCAAGAGGGTTTATATCACTCCCAAACTCTCTTGTTGTTCGTTTATCTCTACTATTATTATATCTATTTCATAGCAAGAGACTGAAATGAAGTGCAAGCCAGTTTTGTCAAACATCTCTTACTTTAATATCCCTGTAAAACAGGAAACATTTATATGTTCAAACAGCTGCAAAGATGATGCACACGTAAAAAGTGGAGCAACACAGGGTACCACCAGGATTGCCTTTACAAGTCCAATAGGCTTGTTCACAGCCATGTTTGTACAAAGTCCAGAACGTTTCCATTGTGAAACTAGTTTAAATCAGTTTAGTACAAAAAGTGAATTGTGCATTAGGTTGTGCAATTTTATCTTACATAGCAATACATGTACAGTGCAGTAAATAAAACCAAAGTGAAAGGCCAAAACCCAATAGAGGTAACAGATTTATGAACATTTGGCTAACGATGCTTGACAAATCTGTGCAAATAATGGCTACTCTAGATGCAGCACTCAGACAGTAAAACAAATTCAAAATGTATGGAGAATAATGCTTTCTAGAAGGCTCAAACTCAGTCAATTCAAGTTAGAACACCAGGTTCTGTTCTCATTTACAGCAGTGTAAATCTGGAATTGCTCCAATGACTTAAGAGGAGTTCTGGATTTCTATCACTGTGACTGAATCAGCATCTGGCTTATGTTGTAAATTCTACTCCCAGTTACCCTTGGGTTAGTCCACTGTAGCTGGGAGCAAAAAGGAGAGATTGACCAGGAATCTTAGAATAACTTTATAAGGATGCATTTTTCTGAAAGTCAGGCTTTTAAGTTGTATTTAATGCCACATTTGTCTTCTGCCATAAATCTATCATTCTGATCCATAATAAAATGAAACAAGAGTATTTATTATTATCTTATAGCTTGCAGAGTGGCTTTGTATGCAAATACCTCTTAATATTACTACTGTCTTGAAGTCAAGGAAGCAGTTTTTATACACACATTGCTGTTAATATTTTTCACCACTGTGTTGCCTATTTTTAACAGAAGGTGATCTTCTGTTGCATAGCTAATAATTCTACTTCCATAAATATAACCCTCTAGGCAAACGAGTTACAATAATATCATAGCTGTAGTTTGCAATTTACAAACATGAACAAATGAACCCCCACAACACCCCAGGCTGTGAGGTAGGTAAGATATCCCAGAGAGTTTTCCAGTTTAATGCAGATTTCAGTCTCACAGGATGAATTGGAGGGGAGGGGAGGAGAAAACAGAAGAGATTTGCTCAAACTGGAACTCTCAGAAAATGAACCAGCTTTCACAAAAAAGTGTATAGTACAACAGCGCTATTTAATGTTGCTCAAGCACCAGATTCAACTCCCCTACCCCCAAAATCAATGGAGCTTTCCATCAACTTGAACTGGAGTTGGATCAGGCTCTAAATAAGCGATTATTAGGTAGTAAATCAATGGGAAGGGAAGAATTGCAGGTTTGGTGTGACAGTTATATTACACACACTCACAGAGCAGGCTTAGTAATACTTTCCTTTTGACATGGGTACAGAATGAAAGGAGCTAATGATATCTACATAGCTGATATTGCTAGGTGAAAACAGTCATCCATTCCAATTGTTGGAGCTCTCTGCCCGCTCTAAAAGTAGCTCACTAGAGCTTTGGGGTCATGTCCCGCCATCAATTTATTTATGAAAACTTCCACCTAACGCTAGAATGATGGCAGAAAATGGCTCTAAGTTGTTCAAACAACCAAAAGCAAATGAATTGGCACCCCCCCTTGAGAGCATCACTGGGAGCAGAGAATACTGATTCAAAATACAAGAGCAAAAGTCTAGAGTGACATGGGAGAGACAACTGAACTTCAGCTTGAAACAGTCATGGTCTCAGAGCTTCTTAGCTGCCCTTCCAATATTAAAGCTAACTGAATACAGCTGCAGTCCTTGACAGGGTACGTTACTTCCTAGCCACCAGCCAAACATATTTTCCTGGCCACCAATATGCTGTTATGCGGAACATCCAAATTACTCTCTGTGGCAACTTACTGGTGATGCTGATCAATTCTCAAGCCAGAGAGCCAGCGTATAAATAATTTACCAACCTACATTATGCTGGTTTCGAAACGCTTTAGAAATCAACATTTCCTAACACAGCGTGACAAGCAAGATAGTGCATGCAGTACAGCGCCTGTCCATGCTGGTCTGACAGCCCATTAGAATAAGTCTCAAGTAAGAGGGAGGTCTCCAAGACGAGTGGCAATAGCAGACGTTCTTATTGGAGGAGACGGGATTCCATGGCTTCAATGTTCTGCAGCACTTGCAGCACTACTTCGTAGCAGAACAGGTACTGGTCCTGGACATGTGGAAAAAACAGCATGGAGTCACCCAGTTACATTCCGTAGACACATGCAAAGGACTGCCTGGCTTGGGAGCACGTTTGTAACATGAATATAATCTAGGGCTGCATGAAACTTAGGGAGAGCTTCCTTCCCCTCCCTCACCCACTCTCTTGCATTCTGTCCTCCTTAGCCTTAAGGCCAGTGTTTAATTTCTAATGAAAAAGGTACTGGGGCTCAAGCAAGTTTTTTACATTCAGAACTGGTGCAGCAAGCCCAGAGGTGCGGGGACTATCAACTGCCAGGCCCAGAGGTGCCAGGGCTATCAACTGCCAGGCCCAAAGGTGCTGGGGCTCTAACTGCCGGGCCCAGAAGTGCAGGGGCTCAAAATGCCGGGCCCAGAGGTGCAGGGGCTCTGAACTGCCAGGCCCAGAGGTGCCGGGGCTATCAACTGCCAGGCCCAGAGGTGCTGGGGCTATCAACTGCCAGGCCCAGAGGTGCAGGGGCTCTGAACTGCCGGGCCCAGAGGTGCAGGGGCTATCAACTGCCGGGCCCAGAGGTGCTGGGGCTATCAACTGCCAGGCCCAGAGGTGCCGGGGCTCTAACTGCCAGGCCCAGAGGTGCCAAGGCTATCAACTGCCAGGACCAGAGCTGCTGGGGCTCTAACTGCCAGGTCCAGAGGTGCTGGGGCTATCAACTGCCAGGCCCAGAGGTGCTGGGGCTATCAACTGTCAGGCCCAGAGGTGCTGGGGCTATCAACTGCCAGGCCCAGAGGTGCTGGGGCTATCAACTGCCAGGCCCAGAGGTGCTGGGGCTATCAACTGCCGGGCCTCTGAACTGCCGGACCCAGAAGTGCTGGGGCTCTGAACTGCCGGGCCCAGAGGTGCCAGGGCTATCAACTGCCAGGCCCAGAGGTGCTGGAGCTATCAACTGTCAGGCCCAGAGGTGACAGGGCTCTAACTACCAGGCCTAGAGGTGGCAGGTCTCAGCCCTCGCAAGCCCTGGAACAAATTAAGCACTGCTCATGGCCCCGATTCAGCAGAGCGCTTAAGTACATATTTAAGTCTCATGAACTTCAATGGATGTGAAGCATGTGCCTTGCTGAATCAGGGACGTTAGACAAAATTAGCCTGGTCTCAAGGTGGAGATCTTACCTTAGTTTGAATCATGCCAAATCGTTGATGCCTCAGCTCTCTCACTATCTGCTTGATGTTGAACTGTCAGGAGAGAACAGTGTTGTTTCATCGCAGGCCAAGTTATTAAAAAGAATATGCTCAATGGGGAAGTGTAAGGTTGTCCCTTCCCTGCTTTAGTATTAATTATTGTCCCTACACTCAACAGGAATCAGAACCTAATACCATTTCCTTTTTACAACCAACTTGAGTTGATTTACATTGGGGCGAATTGGTGTCCCTCCACAAATAAGCCCATGGTAATATTTATAATGATTTGGTTTAGATATACTCACACATAGATCTTTTTCAATGCAACTCAGCAAAATATCAATACAAAGCAGAACCCCGCTCCTTCCAATTCCAGCGCTGCAGTGGGCCGTTATGGGGCCCGTCTGGTGAATTTTTCTCATGTAGCGAATGAATTTTACGAGATGCTCTATCAGTCTGGGAGTACCGTGATCTGGCCAAGTGGTAAACTGCAAGTGTTTTACGAAGCGTCTCTCTCCTGTCTGGAAGAGAGCAACCACCGATGTCAATTTCATTGTAGGAGTTACTCCTGTAAAGTCAACCAGAAAACTAAGGACTGTGGCTTCCCACGTGGAATAAGCAATAAAGAAAGAGAGACCCTGCTTTCAAGACAGATAGGGAGAGACTAGGATTAACCATTCTAAACAATCACAGAGACATTGTGGCACTTTAATATTTTTAAGTGCTCTGAGATCCTCAGATAGGAAGGGCTATGAAAGTGCTACAAGTTATAACAAACCATATCCTGAAACTTTGTAAGGACTTTGGCCAAATGTTAAAAGTATTAAAATTTCAATTTCAAGTAATCCTTTTTCCTTCCTACACAACAGGCATTTAATGTCTGATGTACACTTTGATTTCTTCAGCAGTAATTCATTGTTGCACCTGTATAAGTACCCTTGGGCTCTCGGAGGTTTCACACAGGCATTAAAGAAGAATAAATAGGTTTCCATGGGTCAGTGTCTGATCTTCTTTATGCCAGTGTAAATGAGATCAGATTCTTTGGCACAGTCTATTTCATAGAAGGTCATCTAGTCCAACCCTCTGCTCAAAGCAGGACCAGTCCCCAGACAGATTTTTACCCCGGTTCCCTAAATGGCACCCTCAAGGATTGAACTCACAACCCTGGGTTTAGCAGGCCAATACTCAAATCATTGAGCTATCCCTCCCCCCTTCCTCTTCATGTTTTGAGCATTGGGCATCTGCACTGATTTTGTAAATCTGGCCCATAGTTCAAAGGTAATGAGCTGAATGTGTTCACAAAGCGTGCAAACAACTGCTAGGTAGAGATCTCTACTTCAGTGTTTTCCATAGAGCCTATCACTGTTAACAGCCACAATGGGCATCCTGGGATACTGAAGGAGTGGATGATGGGGATACTGCTTTGGACAAAAGACCTTCACCAGAACCTTCACCCAGAACTCAAAATGAACCATTTGGGCTCAAAACTGTTCCATTAACTTTTGTCTACCCCATGGGATCCCTGCATCTCATGGTTCTGGCTAGGGCAGAGAGTGAAATGTCCTGGAAAGACCACCCTAACTGTATGTCTATGCCAGGGATCCCCAACGCGGTGCCTGCGGGCCCCATGGCGCCCGCTTGGGCGTCTAAGTGTACTCGTGTACTGGCTGGCAGACGAGCATCCGCTGAAATGCCGCCGAAATTTGGCGGCATTTCAGCGGCAATGCCTCTGGATGACGCCACTTGTCAGTGGCATTTTGGCAGATGCTCGTCTGCCGCCACGGTCCTCTGTGGCTCGTCAGACAAAAAAGGCTGGGGACCACTGGTCTATGCCAACTGGAAGCAGGAAGGACTGCACGTCTTGCCCAAGAGCCTGTTCTCATCCAGCAGATTCAGGAATCTCCAAACGTTTGGACATCACTAGGGCCTTACTAATTCACATTCCATTTTGGTCAATTTCACAGTTATAGGATTTTTAAAATGATAAATTTCATGATTTCAGCTATTTAAATCTGAGTTTTCATGGTGTTGTAATTATAGGGGTCCTGACCTAAAAAGGAGTTGTGGAGGGTTGCGCTACTGCTATTCTTACTTCTGTGCTGCTGCTGACAGTGGCGCTGCCTTCAGGGCTGGGCAGCTGGAGAGCGGTGTCTGCAGGCCAGAAGCCCAGCTCTGAAGGCAGTGCCATGGCCTGCAGCAGCACAGAAGTAAGGATAGCATGGTATGGTATTGCCACCCTTACTTCTGCTCTGCTGCTGGTGGGGTGCTGCCTCCAGAGCTGAGCCCTCAGTCAGCAGCCACCACTCTCAGGCCACCTAGCTCTGAAGGCAGTGCAGAAGTAAGGGTAGCAATATCGCAACCCCCCTAAAATAACCTTGCAATCCCCCTGCAACTCCCTTTTGGGTCAAGACCCCCAATTTGAGAAACGCTGGTCTCCCCCATGAAATCTGTGTAGTATAGGGCAGGGATCTCAAACTCAAATCACCACAAGGGCCACATGAGAGAAGTACATTGGCCTGGAGGCCGCATCACTGAAACCTTTTCATACAATGATACAAAAGTATGGTCAAAAATGAAAAACATGAAGAGCAATATAGTATACTATTAAAAGTCAATGGATTAACTTTTTTAAAACTGTAATGCGAAAAGTCAATGCTAATTTTGATAGTCATTTCATTTTTGGCCACTTAGCTGGCAGCGTTTTGCATCAACCAGAGCATCAATATTAGATTTGATATCATGAGACTAAACCAATCTCAGTGTTGCTTGCAAATGTTCGTCAGTGAGCCTTGACCTTAACACAGATTTGTTAATCTTCATGGAAGAGAAAACCTGTTCACATATATATATATGTACTTCTAAACACTGCCATTACCCTTGTGGAAGCAGAGAATAACATGGGAAATCTTTCTTGTGAAAGAAACCGGTAGAATTCTGGAATTCCAACATCTGTAGACTTCTGCTTCAAAATGGTGTCATACTGGAGCTCCACTAACTCCATCTCCATTTCCTTTGCAACACTGTCAATTTCCACAGCAAATGGCGTGCAAAAAAGTTCAAAACGTGGTTCAAGTGCCTTGAAATCTTTAAACCGCACATCAAACTGTTTGTGTAAGTTAGAAATGATCTCTGCATATTCTTTCAAGGATTTGGGTTCAACTTTTCCTAAGGAATTCAGAGTCGAGAAATGGACCAAATTGCCAGCAGTCAGGTGTTTCCCCCACAAAGTAAGCTTGACTTTGAATGACTTAACACTGTCATACATCTGTGCTATCACCTGTTTTCTACCCTGAAGCTTCAAGTTCAGTGCATTCAGGTGATCAGTTGTATCTGCTAGAAAAGCAAGGTTGCTGATAAAAGTGGAATCAGCAAGCTGTGGAACCTCCTTGTTTTTCATTGTCATGAAGGAATCAGTCTCCTCTCTAAGGGCAAAAGAACGCTTCAAAACGTTTCCATGACTCAACCATCTAACTTCAGTGTGATACAGAAGTTCCCCATATTCGCTGTCCATACATTGACTTCAGTGGACCCAGGATTTCACTCTAAACAAGTAGGAACAAATCTGGCAAACTCCTGTTGAGACAGATCCTTTGAGGAGCTGAGCATGCCCAACTGTAATTTAGGATGTTCCGCTGGTACTTGCTATATTGCAGGATGTTGCACAAGTGAAGTTTTTCCTAAGTAAAAATCCTGAATCTCAGGATCTGATATATGGTCAGTATTTTAAAAAATATATATAATAAATCAACAACTGGCAGACCTTTATAGACTATAGGATTTCTATTTAAGTATATATAATAGAGTACCTGAATCTGAACGTATCTTATTTAAGACGCTGAAGTTAAGCCAATGCATGGATTTAAGTTCAATTAATAAAAATCTTAGTATGTTTGCAGACAATTCACAAACAGGAAGAAGGCTATAATGACTGAATAGTTTACGCAACTCTGCTGTCAAATAAGTGCCTTCTCCTATTATAATGAGAGCATAAATGTCCCCCCGTCTGCCCCTGGCCCCGCCCCCACCTCACCACTTCCATGAGGCCTCGCCTCTGCCCTGCATCTTCCCACCCCTTCCCTGCACCCATTCCAACCCCTTCCCCAAAGACCCTGCCCCAACTCTGCCCCCTCCCTGCCCCTATTTCAACCCCTTCCGCAAATCCCTGCCCCGGCCCCACCTCTTCTCCTCCTCCATCCCTGAGCGCGCCACATCCCCGCTCCTTCCCCATCTCTCCTGGAAAATCCTAAGCACGGCCAAACAGCTGTTTGGTGGTGGGAAGCACTAGGAGATAGGCAGAGGAGTGGGAACATGGCACACTGGGGAGGGTATGGGGGGGTGGGGAGGAGTGGAGTTTGGCTGCCAGTGGGTGCAGAGCACCCACTCACTCCAGCCCCGGAGCACCCACAGAGTCAGAACCTATGGTGGTCTGCGGGAAATAACTCCGCAGGCTGCGTGCGTCCTGTGGCCACATGTTTGAGACCCCTGGTATAGGGTAAAAGTACACAGAAGATCAGATTTCATGGTCTGTGATCCATTTTTCATGGCCGTGAATTTGGTAAGGCCCTAGACATCACACATGGCTGCTTCTCTGAACTGAGTGCGGATTGCCCATCAGTGCAGCCAAAGAAAGAACTGCTCCCCCACCCGCACAGTTGTCCTTACTGAGGACACAGATTTATAAAGGTTCTAATATGAGCGCATCCTGCAAGTGCCCTCAACACCCACTGCTGTTAAAGGCCTTCAGTCTCTGTCCTGAAAACTGTCAGATCCCCTGTTTCTGCCCAGAGCTAAGGAAAAATCACCCACTCTATGTGCACTCATATAATTCAGGTTTTGATAAAGCTGAAAATAACCAGAAAATGCTACAGAAGGAAGTTACTCAACGCTGCTCTAAATACTGCCAGAGAGATACAATACGTAGTATCTGAGTCCCCCTCTTTAGGCATACAATAAAATATATTTAATTTACCTGCTTGTTAATTATTTCTATTATTCGGATGATAAAATATTCCAAGATCTGGTAGTTGTCCAGCCTCAGATGGAATTCACTGAAGTCTAGAGAGTGCTGTGGAGGTTCAGGCCAGTATCTGTGACACTTGACTTTTCCAAGCTCTACTTCTTTCGTCATCATGGCAATTACATCTGACTCATTCTCCCAAATCATTTGCCAGAAATCAGCCACAGTGCAAGGCAGAGGTCCTTGTGTTGAAATATAGAAATGTTCCTCTTCTCCAATATGTGTTCGGATGTAACTTGCATTAATATAGCCCCTGGTTGCTCCAAGAGGAACCCGTGTCGCATCATCTGGACAGAAAGAAAAAGTCTTCTGAAGTTTTGCTATTTCAGCTGGAGATCCAAATTCATGTGTCTATCTAGGACCTAAGGGGAGCTTGAACATCAGGCAGTTGAATGTTGTCTCAGTGATATTCATGGTGCATTTGGCTGGCCAAGCAGCGCTAATATCCCTGCTAGCAGGCAATTCCTACAATCATATTATATGATTCTTCTCTTCCTGCTAAGAACTATATTGTTTCTTTAAGGCACTTCTGTCACAATCTGACAAGCCGTATAACCGGGTCCTATGGTAATATTACAAAGCACTGCAGCTCACCCTACTGTTACCTGAACCAGTACCATATGACACTGTAAAGTTTCTGTAACACAGGAAACTTAAAAAACTTGTACTATTTCTCCAATATTACAGAACACTGCAATGCAACATATTCTGTATTTTTATTCCCTTTGTTACAGATTACAAAGAGGTCTGTGTGTAAATGAAAATGGCATAATGCTCTGTTAATAGTGAACATTCTGCTGTGGCAATCAAGTCTTCATTCCAGAAGCCAGCTCCAATTGGTAGGGAAACTTTTGTGCCTTGCTTGGATTGATCAATGGTGGATTTGGGGTCTGCAGGTTGGATAAGAAAATATTTATATTCTCTGATGCCTGGGAACATAGGAAAGAATTTTACCCCTTTTGGCGGGCCTCAATCACGCTGGGACAGAATTTCACTGTATCACAGTCAGCTGACTGGCTTTAAAGCGCAAATCTTCCTGTGCAAAATTTAGGAAGAGGTTCTATGGCAGGAGTGGGTAAACTTTTTGGCCCGAGGGCCACATTGGAGTTGCAAAACTGTATGGAGGTCTGGAAGCCTGTGCCTCCTGAAACAGCCTGGCTCTCACCCCCTACCTGCCCCCTCCCACTTCCCACCCCCTGACTGCCCCCCTCAGAACCCCTGACACATCCAACCCCCTCTGCTCCTTGTCTTCTAACCACCTCCTCATAGGACCCCCCCACCCCTAACCGCCCCCCGGGACCCCACTCCCTATCCAACCCCCCTGCTCCCAGTCCCCTGACTGCCCCAACCCCTATCCACACCCCCACCCCTGGACAGCCCCCCCCCCGGGACCCCACGCCTATCTAACCCTCCCTGTTCCCATCTCCTGACCCCTATCCACACCCCCACCCCCTGACGGGCCCCCCAGGACCCCATTCCTATCCATACCCTGGTCCCCATCTCCTGACTCCTATCCACATCCCTGCCCCGACAAGCCCCCCGGGACTCCCATGCCTATCCAACCCCTCTGTTCCCCGTCTCCTGACACACACCCCCGAACCTCCACCCCATCCAACTGCCCCCTGCTCCCTGTCTCCTGACTGCCCCCTGGGCCTCCCCAGCCCCAGCTGCCTTAGCATGCTGCTCAGAGCAGCATGTCTGGCAGCTGTGCCGCCTGGCCGTAACTAGACATGCTGCAGCTCTGCCCTGCAGGAGTGCGCAGCCCCACTGCCCAGAGTGCTGCCTGTGTGGCGGCGAGGCTGCGGGGGAGGGGGGACAACAGGGGAGGGGCCAGGGGCTAGCCTCCCGGGCTGGGACTCAAGGGCTGGTCAGGATGGTCCTGCAGGCCACATGTGGCCTGCGGGCCGTAGTTTGTCCGTCTCTGTTCTATGGAGACAGAGAAGGGACTAAATCCCGCATTTCACCTCCCACCTCTCCTGCACCCCTGGGAACAATGTCTGGGGAATCTAGATAGCAGCAAATTCATTGGCCTTACTCTTGCCCTACTCCCAGAAACGCACTGTAGAGGGGAAGAGGAGGGACCCCTTGTGGAGCTAGGCTCTGTATCACTGAAGGGGTCCAAATCTCCTGCATAAACCCCACCAATTCTACCCACTGCCCATGTACCAGATTCCACTGTTTCTGGAGGCCCCCATGACAAGAGGAGGGACTGGATGTGCCTGTTATAACTCAGCCTACCAGCTGTTTTCCTTGGCTCCCATGTATTCTTCAAGTGTTTTTAAGGCCCTTTAGTGTACTTGCTTACATGGAAGGATATCTCGGTATCTGTTTTTCTCCCGGTTTTCTGGCGCTTTCCCAACTCGGCAGCCATCAAGCGGTTTCATGTGTTCTAAAGCCTAGATCAAAGGTAGACAATCAAGACACTTCATTTCCTGCCTCCAGAGAGAAGCTGCAGGGTTAGCATTAGGACTCACCATCAATGTATGTGACCTATGACTAGGAAACAGAGTTTTGTTTGGAATACACTCAATATGCCCTACTCTATATTTTCAGGTAAGACGGAAGCCCAAAAGCCAGGCACTTTCATTTCCCATCTTCTAAACACTTTGAGTGACCCAGTGACATTCTTCAGCCCCCAAGAGTGAGTATTTCCAGGGATTTCCCACAAGATTTCAAACAAGGTCCTGACCATGAGTGTGATAAATGAAGGGGGAGGAGGGGCTAGCTCCCTTTTATGGACACTCAGCCAGCCAGTAGCTATAAAATCCCTCTTAGTAGCGGTTCTCTAATTGCTCTACCTGTAAAGGGTTAAAAAGTCTCACTGCTATGCATAGGTAAAAGGAAGTGAGTGAGCACCTGGCCAAAAGAGCCAATGAGAAGGCTAGAACTTTTTTAAATTGAAAAAAAGACTCCCCTTTGTCTGTCTGTCTGTTGCTCTCCTGGGGAGAGCCAGACAGGGCAGCAGCTCTGCTGTAAGAAGCTTGGGCCAGGTATCAAAAAGTCATCAGTATCATACCTAGAAACTACTCATTTAAAACGCCAGATATGTAAGTAGATCAGGAAATGTCTAGGAAGCCACAATTAGATTTATCCCTTTTATTTTGTTATGGCTTGTGGATTCCTCTGTGCTAACCCCAGGTGCTTCTGTTTTGCTTAAGCAGCAAAGAGTCCTGTGGCACCTTATAGACTAACAGACGTTTTGGAGCATGAGCTTTCGTGGGTGAATACCCACTTCGTCAGATGCATGTCATGCATCTGACGAAGTGGGTATTCACCCACGAAAGCTCATGCTCCAAAACGTCTGTTAGTCTATAAGGTGCCACAGGACTCCTTGCTACTTTTACAGATCCAGACTAACACGGCTACCCCTCTGACACTTTGTTTTGCTTGTAATCTTTAAAATGGACCTCAAGAAAGCTATTCTTGGTGCTTAATCCTTGTAGTTGCTCTTTTAAAATCTAGCAATAGCCTGAGTTCCCAGATGTATTTTCTTTCTTCTTTTTTTTATTAATAAAATTTACCTTTTTTAAGAACAGAATTGGATTTTTGTGTCCTAAGAGGTTTGTGCACATATTGCTTAATTAGCTGGTGGCAACAGCTGATTTCCTTTTTTTCCCTCTTTCCCAGCTCTTCCCTGGGGGGGGCGAGTGTGTGTGTGTGTGTGTGTGTGTGAGAAAGGGCTTGAGGGTACCACACAGGAAGGAATTCCCAAGTGCTCCTTCCTGGGCTCTCAAAAGGGTTCTGCACTTGGGTGGTGGCAGCATCTACCCATCCAAGGTCAGAGAAAAGCTGTAACCTTGGGAGTTTAATAGCAGCCTGGATTGACCAGTATTAATTTTTAGAATCCTTGTGGGCCCCCACCTTCCGCACTCCAAGTGCCAGAGTGGGGAATCAGCCTTGACAACGTCATTAAAGATCCCCTGGCGTGTTAGTGAAGGGTGTGTTCATTCTGGTGTCTCGGCCACATTTCAGCAAGGATAATGAACAAGCTCCTGACCTAGGAAACGCTTGTAGTTGCTAGCACAGAGCAGATGTCGCATTTCCATCCCAGTGGTGGCTACATTTCAGTGATGGGGAAAGTGATATGTGTAGGGCACTGTTTGTTCATAGGTATAAGGTTTAACGTGATATAACAGACACGACAAAGAACAGGAAGATGTCAGTTAAGGTAGTTTCATTGACACCTTTTTGCACTTTCTTGTTAGTTGCTTTTCCTGTTCTACATCTTTATTGCCATGGCGTGAGTTACACCAACTTGCACTCTCCAGTACCTACTTACACCCCATTATTGACTTATACGCTACACTAGAGGTTATCAAACTTCTTTGATGCCCACCCGCAACTCCCTTCTGACAATAAAAATTACTACACAACCCCAGGAGGGGGGACTGAAGCTTGAGATTGCCTGAGCCCCACCACCCTGGGGGGTAGGGGAGCAAAGCCCAAGAACTTCAGCCTGGGCAAGGGGCCTGTAACCTGAGTCCCGCCACCCAGGGCTGAAGCCAAAGCCTGAGCTCTGGACTTATAAGGGTACCATGGGCCCAGGCCTCATTCAGACAAAATGCAAACTGGTTTTGAATGTGTGAACAGACCCACAGGACTCAGCTGATAGCTGCGTAGGACACTATGGCCAAGAGTGACCTAGGACACCCTCCTGCCTGAGTCACTGATAGATAGGAGCTTCAGAGGCTGTTGGGCTTTTGGGATGGTTAGCAAACACTACACACTTCTGTAAAACACCCTTGTGTTGGTGGGATTGTGTTACCGGACGGCAAGAGCTGGACAGGAGGTAAAAGGAACAAAGGAACATATAAAATAGGAATTACCAAGGAGACCAAGAGCAATCACCAGATTCTGCAGAGGAAGGTCCAACCTTGTAACAGACAATTATAGAATAACTTGTCTGTAAGGGAAGTTCATGCCTAGTCCCCATTGGTCAATGGTTGGCTTATGCTCTGAAGCAGGAGAGTTTATACCTTTTACCATTTTTATCCCAGATATTGTAACTTTGCATGTTATTATCCATAGAAGTGTCTAATCATCTTTTGAATTCACAGAATCATAGAACTGGAAGGGACCTTGAGAGGTCATGCAGTCCAGTCCCCTTCGCCACGGCAGGACTAAGGCCTTGGCTACACTTGAGAGTTACAGCACTGGTGGTGGCTTTACAGCGCTGTAACTCACTCCCCGTCCACACTGGCAAGGCACATACAGCGCTGTATCTCCCTGGCTACAGCGCTGCTTGTACTCCACCTCGACGAGAGGAATAAAGAGTATAGCGCTGCTGCTGCAGTGCTGGGGTGCCAGTGTAAACAGTGATTAATCTTACTACGCTGTAACTGACCTCCAGAATCTTCCCATAATCCTTTTAAGTAAAGATAACTCTCTTTGTTTTGTTGTGATGCCTCTGTTTGTTTTGTTGTGAACTCGGCGCTCCAGGACCTGCTTATCAAAAAAACGAACACAGCTCCTGTTTGCTATGAACGAGCAGGGGCAGGGAGCTTCCTTTGGAATGCCCACAGCTAGTGTTTGCTTGAAGAGAGGGGGAAGGAAGGGGCTTGCGGATAGAAGCAGCATGGTGGGCGGGGGGGGGTTCCGTTTCACAGCAGCTGCGTATCTGGTCTGTGAGGAAAAAAACAAAGAGGGCTGTTTGCTTTCAATGAGTGAGAGAGGGGTGGGGGTGGGTCGGAACTTGCAAGGCAGGGAGCTGACACAGTGTCGGCTCCAAAAATCCACTCTCTCTCTCCCCCACGCTCCCTGTCACACTCCACCCCACCCGCACCCCACTTTGAAAAGCATGTTGCAGCCACTTGAACGCTGGGATAGCTGCCCATAATGCACTGCTCGCAATGCCGCTGCAGATGCTGCAAATGTGGCCACGACAGTGCGCTGGTAGCTGTCAGTGTGGACAGACTGCAGCACTTTCCCTACTCGGCTGCACAAAGACAGGTTTAACTCCCAGCGCTGTACAGCTGCAAGTGTAGCCATACCCTAAGTATTATCTAGACCATCTCTGACAGGTGTTTGTCTAAACTGCTCTTAAAAATCTCCAGTGACAGAGATTCCACAGTCTCTCTAGGCAGTTTATTCCAGTGCTTAACCACTCTGACAGTTAGGAAGTTTTTCCTAATGTCCACCCTAAAACTCCCCTGCTGCAATTTAAGCCCACTGCTTCTTGTCCTATCCTCAGAGGTTAAGAACAATTCTTTTCCCTCCTCCTTGTAACAACCTTTTATGTACTTGAAAACATGTCTCCTCTCAGTCTTCTCTTTTCCAGACTAAACAAACCCATTTTTTTGAGTCTTCCTTATAGGTTGTTTTCTAGACCTTTAATCATTTTTGTTGCTCTTCTCTGGACTTTCTCTAATTTGTCCCCTTCTTTCTGTGAAGCTTTTGGCCTCAATGGTCTCTTGTAGCAAATGAGTTCCACAGGTCAATCGTGCATTGTGTAACAATGTATTTCCTCTGATCGATTTTTAATCCTGCTCCCTGGGAGCATAGTCAGGAATTCTTCAGTCTGATGCCACCCCTGGAATCCCCTCGACACAACAGCACATCAGATCTGAGAGTGCTCTGTCAAAAAGTTAATACACCTAAGCTGATTCCCAGTTGTATCAGTTGGAGATGTACAAATACCCCCCAGCCAATAGGGTCTAGGGACATAGGGAAAGTGCCATCAAGGTGACTGAGCCCTTCCCTGCATGGAAAGAGGGAGAGTTGCATGTGGAAGATCTCCTTTAAGCACAGATCATGGGGCATAGTCTAGCTGGGAGTGATTCCCTGACCCAATGGAGTCAGAAAGGATCACTCACATCCACAGATCTCTCCTCCAGCTGGTGGGGATGTGCTAATCCTTGAGAGATTGGTTTTTTTCCACATACAACTCACTTTCCCAGCTGTGCCAAACACTTAGGCCTACAAAAGCAAAGCAGCACATCTCACCACAAACTCTTTCAGGATCTCTTGCTCTTCAATCTGCCTCTGAAGGTTCTGGATCAGAACTCTGAGACGAGACCTCAGATCTACCCCAGTCAGGGATGGCATAATGTGAGTAAGCTGAGTCAGCTCGTCTTCAGAAACAAGTGTTCTGCCTAGGCATTGACAACAAAGAAGGAATGAGTTTAATTTTTGTAGTGCAATGCGCACACACTGCTGGCTTTGAAAAGGAGGGGACTGCTAGTCTTCAGTGCCTTTTGCCACCTACTTTTTGGAAGCAGAACCCAGAAGCAGTTTCTCAATCTTGTTTATGTTCCCAGCTGACACAAGCATAAGTCAAATTTCATGGAAGCTGGATCCTGAGCCAGACACTGCAGTTCATGGCCACGTGCAATGGCTAAACAGCCTAGACTAAATACAATGTTACTGCAGAACTGTATACTTCAATGCCTGCTTAAACTCCACCCACATCTTCACGGTAAATCCTCTACTTTGTACAGCAGGGGATGGCATCCTTTCAGAAGTGGTGTGCCAAGTCTTCATTTATATACTCTAATTTAAGGCTTCGTGTGCCAGTAATACAGTTTAACGTTTTTTAGAAGGTTTCTCTATAAGTCTATATATTATATAACCAAACTACTGTTATATGTAAAGTAAACAAGGTTTTCAAAATGTTTCAGAAGCTTTATATAAAATTACATTAAAATGCAGATCTTATCAGTTTAGTGTGATCCTTGCCCTTGCTTTTCCTTGCTGAGCTTTCCAATATCTGGTGGCAAGTATGTGGATACTTTAAGCTGCACACAGGCTTCTGAGTGATCAGTTGTTAACCAGCTGGTAAGAGGTCAGTGGCTGCAACCCCAGAACCGCAGCTGAGGCAAGTGGAGCTGGCGGCTGGTAGGGCTGAGCAGAGCTGGAGGCCTGGAACCTGTCTGGCAAGGGGCCTGCGCTGGAACTCCAACCAGAAGCAAGGTGAGTGAGGCTGCAACAGGGACCCTGGCTGGCAAGGGGCCAGCGGCCGGAACCCCAGAGCAGCAACTGAGTGGCTCAGCCCACTGCCACTTTGGGGTTCTAGCCGCTGGCTCCTGCCAGCCAGGGTCTCAGCCCGCTGCCAGCCTGGGGTTCCTTCACCCAGGCCAGCAGCAGGCACTGAGTGGGACCGGTGGCAGGATCCTGGCTGGCAAGAGGCCAGCAGTGGGAACCCCAGAGGTTCCTTCACCCAGGCCAACAGCGGGCGCTGAGTGGTTGTAGCCCTACCTGAGATAGGTGTCCCAATTTGAGACTGTGGTCCATTGAGCACATGGGTAAATGGTTAAAAATCCTGCATAAATGTCAAATATTCTTACATGAAACACTGCTACTTTAAAGAAATATGAAGACTCACATTTGCTCTATCTGAACTTTCGTGCGACAATACAGTGAGTCTATGTTCAGACTGCTCGTGACACTGGAACCAGAGTTGCTGGGGTGAGTTACTCTGTGGCTTGTCTTTATGAATGTGGTCTGCATATACTGAAATTGAGGGACCCTGCCTTGATTTGCCCTAATATTTCAAGGCTAGGTCATGACTTGGACTAACTGTGCTGGGGAGTAAATACTGTTTACACTTCTGTGTGTGACTTGGGGTCTAGATACACAGAAGTTAGTAGCTGCTGAATGCTCATTTACTGTCCCAGCCCAGACCAAGAGAGAGGGCAGTAGGCAGGGATGACTTATACCCTTCTGTGTCTAGTGATACATGAGGCAACTCATTTTTCCCATTGCTGTCAATCTGGAGTAAGGTGTTTGACTCTATCATAAATTGTCTCCATGATGGCAGCATCCTTTTCAATTGTCCTACCATAGGTCATTCCTTGTCCTCCACACTTTCTCTTCCTTCCAGGTGGAAACCAGTCTAAGATATACTTTGTTTTTCTGCCATGGGATGGCCTGATGACACAGAAGCCATCTCTGCCTAACTACTGAGTCTGCAGTCTGCTGACTCATTCAGCACAGCACTTCCACATTGGTCACACAATTTCTCCAATGAATTCATCTCAAACAATACTTGTGACATGCATTCAGTTCCCTGCCACGTTTCTGAGGTATACAGTAGTGTTGAAAGGGAAATAGCATTGTATCGCCTCCTCTGACTCTTCCAGATGCTTGATAAATGGGTAAAGCATCCAAAAGCTTTACTGATTCTTGACTTCACTTCTTCAGTGAGCTGGCCGCTAGCAGATATTGCACTTCTTTGATAGACAAAGTCATCCACTCCTTTGTACTCTTATCAATCCGCCTGCATTGACAGCATTCTCTCCTATCTCCATGGCCTTGGTCTTCTGCTTACTGATACAAAGCCTCATTTTAGCAGCATCTGCTTTTATGCTCATAAAAAATCTTTTCATTCCATCCAAGTTGGTAGCCAATATCACTACATTATCTGCAAAACTGAAGTCTCACAGCATCACACAGTCTATAACAATGCAGAAGAGAAGCAGGGGGTCGTACGCAACCTTGCCTTACGCTAGAAAGTATCTTAAACCATTTGGCGTCTCTGCTTTGTGTCCAGATGCAACACAAAGTTTTTATCAAAGTAATTATCTTTGCTGGAATTCCCTATTGTCTCAGGATCTTCCAGAAGGCTTATCTGTGTACACTATCAAATGCTTTCATAAAATCAAGTGGGCAGGAAATGGATGATGTTTTGGCTATGTGCCCCTATGCACCAGTCAACAGAGCTGAGCCTGCACTGGGCGTGTCATACTCTGCTGCTGGTAAAAACCACCCATCAGCAAATCACTGCTTCTGCAGAGGAAAGGGAAGCTGAGTGGGAATTATACTTTATAGCAGTGTCTCTGAGATACTCCCGGAGTGGCGCAGCTAGGAGTCATGGGGACTAGTAGGTCAAAGTGCACCAGGGAACTTTTAGTGTGTGGTAGGTAGCGTGGTGTCCACATGGATAGTTAGTGCATGGCATGCTAGTGAGCTGCAAATTTACATCCTAGCTTGCAATCAACTAAGTGTTCATCTAACAAGCCCTCAATCATCACCATCCCTTGCTCAAGGTATTCTTCTTCATTTGGGATAGGAGCAATTGAAATTCTCACAGGACAGATAAGGCTGAGTCCTGCTGTGAGTAGGGGGTCTTCTGAGGCCTTTGGAGAGAGGTTCAGCCCTTGATGCATCGAAGGATTTAACTTCAAGTGCATGAGCAGTCCCATTGATTTCAATGAGATCACTCACACGCATAAAATGAAGCATATGTTTAAGCGTTGGCAGGACCAAGGCCTTACATTAGAATTGGTTCTTTTCCCCTTTCTTTGTTTCCTTCAGTAGTCCCTGTTTGTGTTTTTGGATCAAGTTTTCAGGTCCTCTTGTAACCCTGAGCATTAAAAGGCCTAGTATGAATTTTGTAGCATTGTACTGGAATTCATTTCAGTGCTTCTCCACACTTTGTGTGATATTGTCTTTCTGGTGAATTACTGTATTTATCCTTGGAAACGAATTTAAAATGAAGATGAAAAAATTCATGCATAACTTGTAACTCTTCCATTGTGCCCATAGAACCTTCCCTTTTGCATTAAATAAATCATAAATGTAATAATTCATCATCACTTAGAGTCTTTAAAGTAAGACTGGATGTCTGTTTAAAAGAACTGCCCAGAGGTTCTGCTAGAGTATTCACCTTTGCAGCAGGAAATAATTCCCTGCACTGCAGGAATCAATGATGAGATTCTCTGGCTTGCGTTATACACGAGGTCAGACTAATTGATCTAATAGTCTCTTCTGGCCTTAACCTCTATTACATCTCTTTCAGTAAAACAATGTAAAGAACTGGCTAGTGTGAATGTGTACCACTGCCCCCTAAGTGACAAAATCAAGATTGCAAGTCGAGGTGATTAAATAGGGTATAACTGAATTTGTTCAACAAACTATCAGAAGCCTGCATCCCAAGAAAGGGGAAAAAAATCATAGGCAGGAGTGGTAGACCAAGCTGGATGAACAAGCATCTCAGAGAGGTGATTAAGAAAAAGCAGAAAGCCTACAAGGAGTGAAAGATGGGAGCAATCAGCAAGGAAAGCTACCTTATTGAGGTCAGAACTTGTAGGGATAAAGTGAGAAAGGCCAAAAGCCATGTAGAAAGGGAATTAAATTTCCTTGTGCAAAGAGAATTAAAACCAATAGTAAAAGGTTCTATAGCCATATAAATAAGAAGAAAACAAACAAAGAAGGAAGAAGTGGGACTGCTAAACACTGAGGATGGAGTGGAGGTTAAGGATAATCTAGGCATGGCCCAATATCTAAACAAATACTTTGCCTCAGTCTTTAATGAGGCTAATGAGGAGCTTAGGGGTAATGGTAGGATGACGAATGGGAATGAGGATATGGAGGTAGATCTGAGGTAGAAGCCAAACTCGAACAACTTAATGGGACTAACCTGAGAGGCCCAGATAATCTTCATCCAAGAATATTAAAGGAATTGGCACATGAAATTACAAGATCATTAGCAAGAATTTTTAATGAATCTGTAAACTCAGGGGTTGTACCATATGACTGGAGAATTGCTAACATTGTTCCTATTTTTAAGAAAGAGGGGAAAAATGATCCGGGTAACTACAGGCCAGTTAGTTTGACATCTGTAGTATGCAAGGTCTTAGAAAAAATTCTGAAGGAGAAAGTAGTTAAGGACATTGAGGTCAATGGTAATTGGGACAAAATACAACATGGTTTTACAAAAGTAGATCGTGCCAAACCAACCTGAACTCCTTCTTTGAAAAAATAACAAATTTCTTAGACAAAGGAAATGCAGTGGATCTAATTTACCTCAGTTTCAGTAAGGCATATGATACGGTCCACATGGGGAATTATTAGCTAAATTGGGAAAGATGGGGATTAATATGAAAACTGAAAGATGGATAAGGAACTGGTTAAATGAGAGACTACAACAGGTCATACTGAAAGATGAACTGTCAGGCTGGAGGCTGGAGGGAGGTTACTAGTGTAGTTCCTCAGGGATTGGTTTTGGGACCAGTCTTTTTTAATCTTTTTATTACTGACTTTGGCACAAAAAGTGGGAATGTGCTAATAAAGTCTGCGGCTGACACAAAGCTGGGAGGTATTGCCAATACAGAGAAGGACCGGGATTTCATACAGGAAAATCTGGATGACCTTGTAAACTGGAGAAATAGTAATAGGATGAAGTTTAATAGTGAAAAGTGCAAGATCATGTATTTAGGGATTAACAACAAGAACTATTGTTATAAGCTGGGGACATATCAGTTGGAAATAACAGAGGAGGAGAAGGACCTCGGAGTATTGGTTGATCACAGAATGACTATGAGCCACCAATGTGATATGGCCATGAGAAAAGCTAATGCGGTCTTGGGATGCATCAGGCGTGGTATTTCCAGTAGAGATAAGGAGGTGTCAGTATTGTTATACAAGGCACTGGTAAAACCTCATATGGAATACTGTGTGCAGTTCTGGTCTCTCATGCTTAAGAAGGATGAATTCAAACTGGAACACGTACAGAGAAGGGCTACTAGGATGATCCGAGGAATGGAAAACCTATCTTATGAAAGGAGACTCAGAGAGCTTGTCTTGTTTAGCCTAACCAAAAGAAGGCTGAGGGGAGATATGATTGCTCTCTATAAATATATCACAGGGATAAATAAAAGGGAGGGAGAGGAATTATTTAAGCTCAGTACCAATGTGGACACAAAACCAAATGGATATAAACTGGCCATCAGGAAATTTAGACTTGAAATTAGAGGAAGGTGTCATAACTGTCCTACTCAGATGTGAACCTTAGAGTTCAGAACATGAGAAGCTAGCATGAAACCTCCAAACTTAATTACCAGCTTGGATCTGATATCGCTGCCACCAGCCAGAAGATTCCAGTGTCTGGCTCACTCTGGTCTCCCCAAAACCTTCCCTGGGGGACCCCAAGACTCAGATTCCTTGAGTCTCACAACAAAGGGGAATAACCCACTTCCCTTCTCCCTCTTCCTGTCCAGGTGTTCCCTCCCCAGGTTCCTGGAGAGATATACAGATTCACGCTCCGTGAATCTAAACAAAGGGATTCCACCCTCTTTACCTCCCCCCAGATTTCCCCGCCCTGGGTACTCTGGGAGATTCCCTGCTTCAAGTCCTTGAAACACAAGTACCGAGAGATCTAATCTCTCTTCCTCCTCACCCAGAGGGTACACAAAGTCAGGCTTAGTAAATCTAACACAAAGAGATTTTCCCCCTCCCTTCGTTTCTTAGCCTTAACCAGTGAAAAACACTCAAACAGGTCTTAAAAAGAAAGCTTTATATAAAAAGAAAGAAAAAGGACATAAAATGGTCTCTGTATCAAGGTGACAATATACAGGGTCGATTGCTTAAAGGAAAAAAATGAACAAACAGCCTTATTCAAAAAGAATACAATTTAACACATTCCAGCAACTACACACATGTAAATACAAAAAAATCAATATAAACCTATTGTCTTACTATCCTTGTACTTACAACTTGGAAACAGAAGATTAGAAAGCCTGAAGATAGAAAGATCACTCTCAGAGCCGAGAGGGTCACCGAACCAAGACAAAGAACAAAAAACTCACACCCAAAACTTCCCTCCACCTAGATTTGAAAAAGTCTTGTTTCTTGATTGGTTCTCTGGTCAGGTGTTTGGTTCCCTTTGTTAACCCTTTACAGGTAAAAGAACATTAACCCTTAGCTATCTGTTTATGACAGAAGGTTTCTAACCATCAGAGGAGTGAAGTTCTGGAACAGCCTTCCAAGGGGAGTAGTGGGGGCAAAAGACATATCTGGCTACAAGACTAAGCTTGATAAATTTATGGAGGGGATGGTATGATGGGATAGCCTAATTTTGGCAATTAATTGATCTTTGACTAATAAATAAGCCCAATGGTCTGTGATGGGATGTTAGATGGGGCGGGATCTGAGTTACTACAGAGAATTCTTCCCTAGGTGTCTGGCTAGTGAGTCTTGCCCACATGCTCAGGGTTTAGTTGATCACCATTTTTGGGGTCAGAAAGGAATTTTCCTCTAGAGCAGATTGGCAGAGGTCCTGGGGGTTTATCACCTTCCTCTGCAGCGCAAAGCACAGGTCACTTGCTGGAGGATTCTCTGCACCTTGAAGTCTTTAAACCACGATTTGAGGACTTTAATAGCTTAGTCATAGCTTAGGGCAGTGGTTCCCAAACTTGTTCTGCCACTTGTGCACGGAAAGCCTCTGGTGGGCCAGGCCAGTTTGTTTACCTGCCACGTCTGCAGGTTCAGCCGATCGCGGCTCCCAGTGGCTGTGGTTCACTGCTCCAGGCCAAAGGAAGTTGCTGGAAGCAGTGGCCAGTATGTCCCTTGGCCTGCACAGCTTCCGGCAGGTCCCATTGTCCTGAAGCGGCGAACTACAGCCAGTGGGAGCTATGATCAGCTGGACCTGCGGACACAGCAGGTACACAAACCGGCTTGGCCCAGCCCGCCAGGGGCTTTCCCTACACAAGCGGTGGAACAAGTTTGGGAACCACTAGGTTAGGGGGCTGATACAGGAGTGGGTGGGTGAGATTCTGTGGCCTATGTTGTGCAGGAGGTCAGACTAAACAATCATAATTGTCCCTTCTGACCCTAAAGCCTATGATTCTATGAAATGGAGTGACATTATTCAAATCAATTAGGTAATTAACTTTTTCCCCTTTATTTGCTCAGTTTGTAGATCTGGTCAAATCATATGCAAATATAAACGAGGAGTAATTGATTCAGTAAATTTAATTACATTGTTCAACTAATAATATCTCCGTTGGCCCAGCTCTGGTCATAGACCCTGTAGTGCTAACAGCAAATGGCGATTTCTCGTTAGCTCAAGTTATGAGGGCCTGTACTGTTGGAGCAGGACAATCTAAGCTCTATTCCTGCCATTATCATGAAGTTCCAATGGCCATAGCATGCAGCATAATGATGAAAGTTGTGTTCCAAGAAGCCACAGGTGGGATAGATAGAGAGGGCCTCAGCTAGTGTCCTACTATTATTTATATCAGTGTAGCATCTAGGGGCCCTACTTACAGACCAGTAGTGGTAGCACTGTACAAACACAGAATAGACAGTTCTGGAATGGATCTAATTCTATCGAGCTCATTAAAGCTATACTGGGACTCTGGGTCAGTATGTTAAAGAAAAGAGAGAGCCTTTCACACGTTTACCTCTGGGTAGAACGGAAATCCTCCGGGACACTTCATCTTCCTCACTCATCCAGCTGTCAGTCTCAGACTCCTGACTGTCTGTTCTAAGGCTGCTCTCACACCTGGAGTATTTCTGTGATCTGTAAAGCAACATTCAGTTAACATCCTAGCTGGGAGTGGGAGCCACCACTACAGTGAAGGCTGCATAAGTGTTTGAGTTCTAAGCTCCTTTTTAAACCATTCAGCACTTTCACTAACTTTCCGTTTTCAGGCACTGGCACGCGTTTTGGATGTCACAAGTCCCCCGCAGCAAAGGGTCTCTTTGTCTGTAGCAGTGTCTGTAAATACAGCAGCTAAAAGTATCTGCTGTTAACTTTATGGAGCTTAATTTTAAAAGGCTGAGGAGACCTTATATGTAAATCCAAACAACTCTTTAACAACAGTTAAAGCATGGTAAAATTATGAGCAACTGAAAATAGAGTCTTATAATAGAAGAAGTGTTAACCTATCTTAGCTAATAGGCAGAGCTGGTAGGGCTTCCTAAAATAAATATCCCCCAGAGTGTTTTACAGCATGGAACAGAGATAGCCATGAATAGAAAGTCCTAATCCAAACACTGCTTAACTTTGGAAAGTCTGGATCTGAATCCGAACTTTGAGGCTACTTTTAACTCTTCAATGGGCCAAACCAAAACCCCAGATGTAAATCACACTAAATTTTGGGAAAGTTTGAATCCAGATCCACACTTTTAGCTGGAACTCAGTTCCAGTGTAAATGGTGTATTCCATGTATGTTGAAGTCTTTAAATCATGCTGTGAAGACTTTAGTAACTCAGCCAGAGGTTATGGGTCTATTTCAGGAGTGGGTGAGGGTCTGTGGCCTGCAATGTGCAGGTGGTCAGCCTAGATGATCATGATGGTCCCTTCTGCCTTTAAAGTCTATGAGTCTAGTACAGAACTAAACATAAGAAATGTTAGCTCATCTTGAACTACAACAGTCCACAATGAAACAGCACTAGCAGGTCACAGCAGGGTCACATTCTCATCTCTTAACTACACAAAGACCAATGCAAGATACAAATATTTGTCTTCTTTATCATAGCTGTTAATTTCAAACAGAAAAAAACAATTCTTATGCCTTTAAGTGCAAGAAAATCACACACAATGTCTTTCTCTGCTTGTATGAGGGATGGGCCCCCTACTGATCTTGTGAAAAACACAATCTACCAAACTTTCTATCAAAATTGCAGCTACATACTTTTGACGGTTATGAAAATGGCTGATTAACATTTTCTTTTCCAGTTCACGTCCATGTGTGTCTGCTGGAAAGTGGGGCCAACTATTTATTCAACCATATGAACTCATTTTTCTGTTTGTGAATTATCCCCAAATAGACTTATATCAATGGGCTGCTCAGATGAACTAATTCATTATTCATGATCTCTGTCATGGGGAATTGTTTCGGATCACAGATTCCATGACTTCCAAGGCAAAGCCAAGCAGAACCAGGGACACCCAGCAATGTCAATGGCAGCTGAGTGCTGAGCATGAAAATCTGACCACCTGGTGCTGCACACACAACATAAATCTTAAGATGATTTTTGTAAGAGTACAATACGCCTTGATGTTCTTGTCCAAAATTCCCCCTCCCATCACTGTTGGCGAGGGGGGCTTGTTGGCATCCCCATTCCAGAGGTAGCTGCATTTCAAAAGTGCTGAATAATTATAGCTTGGGACTCACTATGGGATGGATGGTGCTATATATATCTATGATATTAGGATTGCTCAAAGAAATAGAAGAACAAACTGGCCATGCTGTACATTGTCATGGATTTTTATGTGCTGGAAAGACTGACCTGTCTGCATTTGCCTCAAACTCCAGTTCAGTTGATTGACTTTGCAGGAAAGAACTGCATTTACTTTCTGAATCCTGTGGAAACAAAATAAAACCATAATGAAAAATTAATGGGAGAAAGCATTGAGAATATCATTAATTTTATCGATAAATTTAATTCTTATCTGACAAAAACATGTCCCTTGTCAAAGCCAGAAAAGGAAAATGGAAAGTTTCCTAGTTAAAGATACATGCACAAATCTCAATTTAGCATTGCAGGACCTACTCAGCGTAAAAAGTCTCTTCAGCTGTATTTGCAAGCTCCACAACAATCCAGACAACTCTGTACAAGTGCACATCCTAGCATGCGTCATTGAGATCTGGAGGGATCCATATAAATTATTCCTCTCTGCTCTCACAATGAGAGTACAGTCACATACAGGATTTACGATCCACGCCATGCTCTCTGTCTCCCATGTACTATCTTAACTGGCAGCAGGAAGCACCATTGGATGAGCATGAACTACTAGCAATAACTTGCTTTTTATCCCAGGCACAACAATGCCAGCTGTTAGTGGCACGGAGCAGCTGGTCTATGGAAGGAACACTTGACTGGCAGAGAAAGCAGACACTTGATTGCTCTCCAGATGGAGGATAGAGCTTGCGTATTAGTGGCTGATTGAACAGTTCCAGAGTGATAATTGGGTTCTGCATTTAGATTATGATACAGAACGTCTGCCTTTATCACATGCAAATTGCTCCTTCTCAATTGTAACGTATGAGAGAGATTTACATAGATTTCAGTTCAGGATGGATTTATTCTCATTCTTTCCCTAATTTGTATTTCAGATGCAATCAGAAAACCATCTTTGCATGTTACAAAGTATAAACTGTTGAATCCCCAAAAGTACCTCTACAAAAGTCACCATCTCTGTCTTATTGCCATATATTCAGGCTTACTTTCCCTCATCAGAAATGCAAAAGAAGCATGAATTCAGTAATCCAATTTTTACACGTATGGACCAAATTGAGTGGAGAAAGCCATGGGGATTTTTGTTGGTCTCTAAGCAGAGAGAAGATATTTTTCTTTGCTCCTTTATTCATCCATTTTTCTCAGTACTTTGTCAGTTTCCAAAGCTACCTGTTGGGAGCAAATGGCAGCAGTGGTTTTGAAAGTTAAGCATATACACTACCTGCTTGAAGAAGACTGGGCTCAAGACATGCTGAAAATAACCAAGAATAAGACATAATTTTTAGGCTGTCATTCAGCAAAGAACTTAAATGTGGGTTAAATACTAAGCATGTGCTTTGCTGAGAAGGGAGGGACTTAACCATATGCTTAAAATTAAACAAGAGCTTTAATATATTGCTAATTGAGGATTTTATTTTATTTTGGGGCATACTTATTTGCTAGATCATACACACAGCATAAGTGTGAGCCTGTATTTTAGCGATTTTGAACAGTTAAGTTCCAATCTTCATTCTAATCCTTTGCTCAAAACTTTGTCAAACAAATTCCTCCAACTCTGAAATTTTCTCAGCTCGATTCAACTCAAAGATACCTTTTTTTTTTTTTTTAAATATGAGTGAAATTGGTTGAGCTATTTTTTTTAATCATTTGAACATGGAAAGCATTACATTTTGGTCATTTTTTTATCAGCTATTTTACAGCTGTATAACTAAAATATGGCTGAAGCTACAAAACTTGGCATATTTGGTAGACCTTGCTGAGGCTTAGAAACCAACAGGGGCGGCTCCAGGCACCAGCACTCCAAGCGCGTGCCTGGGGTGGCAAGCTGCGGGGGGCACTCTGCCCGTTGCCGCTAGGGTGGCAGGCAGGGTGCCTTTGGCAGCTTGCCTGCGGAGGGTCTGCTGGTCCTGCAGCTTCGGCGGACCTCCCACAGGAGGTCTGCCGAAGCCGGGGGACTAGTGGACCCTCCATGCTTGGGGCGGCAAAATGTCTAGAGCCGCACCTGGATACCAAACTAAGGAAGTTAAGTTTAGCTGCTTCAAAGGCAGCAATTGGAGGTCAGTAAGGTGCAACTTTTTAATATGTATTTCATTAAAAAAATGACGTTAAAAGAATGTTAAGGTTACAAAGTCAAACATTCAGAAGTTAGGAAATGCCAGAATAAAGGTTGTCCCTGCAATCTGAATTCAGCCCCCTTGTGTATCTATTTTATGAGACAGTCTTTATTTACAGGATCACATACTATGTTTTTTCCATATGACCCCTGCCTCAATACGGAGCTAACAGTTCTGCCTATGATAGCCCATTCCCTTCAGCATGGTTTATTGCTTTATTAGAATATGATCCTCCCCAGAGGAGTGGCCCATTAACTGATTTCTCTTCATTTCCCCAAACCCATGCCAATGAGACACATGTAAACAGGTCACCAGGTAATGTCTAGAAATTCCACTCAGGCTCTTCACCTTGCTGCACATCTGGCTGGATTCCTCTTCCCCTCCTCTGAAAGTGAATGAGTGCTCAGCTTCTAGGTTTCCCTCGCTATCTTGTTCATCTGAACGCAAGAGAGTGAGAGCAAAGAAAAAGGTCTTTAGACTTTGAAAGGCACATTCCTCCTCTTCTGTGCAGTGTGACACTGGCAGCTGGGCTGTTGACATGGAAAGCCCATCAGCAGAGAGCTACACAAGCAGGCACTAGCTGTAAACCCTCCAGGCTTCGGGCAAGTGAGCTTCTGGCTCCTCCAACTAGCAGATACAGGGTGCAGTCCTACCCGCACTGATGTCAATGGGAATTTTGCCAGGGACTTTGTGGGAGCAGAATTCCCCCAGGCTGTATATCTGGCAGCTCTTCCCCATCTGCCCCACTTATCCCAACTCCCACACTGGAGATGAGAGGGGAACAGGTCATCTCTTCCTTCCAGGCCAGCACCTAACACAGCTTCCGAGCCCTGTGGAGAAGAGACTTTTAATGTGACTTGTAGGGCGACAAGTCACATTAAAAGTCGCCCTCAGCCTGACACTCAAAAGGACCAGAAAAGAGGGGGGAAAACATAAACCAGCTGCTCTCTATATCTAACTCCAATTCACAGGAGTCACCTGAGGGCCATGTCCCTCATGATCAGCCTAGCCTGATGGCCCCCCGTCCCCATCCGTCCTGCCTCATTCCACCACTGCCGCCAACTGTCACACCCTCTGGTAGAACCTTCTCCCTCGGTCTCTGTGACATCGCTGGCTGGCACCCCCAGCACCCAGCTTGGGTGAGAAACTTCTCCCTACCTGGCACACCGGCAGTACAGTCTCGGCAGCATTAGGGGAAGGATGGGCCAGCACTTAGAGTGCAAGCAAGTCAGAGCAGAGAATCAAGGGCAGTGGGCCCAATTTTACTCTCATTTACAGTGGTGTAAAGCAGGAGTGACTCCTTTGAAGTCAATGGAGCTATACTGATGTCGCCGAGAGCAGAGTTGAACCCAAGCACACAAACTGCCTACTTTGAACATGCAAGGAGTGGATCGCGCTAATGCTTACCCGACTGGGCTGTTGTGCTCTGGAGGGAAGACGTATCACAGTGGCTGCCTGAATAAGCCCAATGCAACGCCGTGCTTCGGCAGACAATGAGCTGAACGGTGCCTTGAGCCTTGCGTAAGAGGTCGATCACTGTATTGCGCGTCAAACCAGACACTAAATCTCCATTCACCTGGAAAGCACACAAAGACAAATGCCTTTACAGTCCTGGAGCAGAAGGGTTTCATATTGCACACTGGCACGAAGCATGTGTGCACACCTCCCCCGCAGCTCAATTGGCTCTGATTGTCCACATCCCCTTCACTGTTAATAACTCAGTAGAACCTCTCTCCTAGATAGGCCTTTGTACAGAGCCGTACCACCAGACTGCCACCACCCTCTAGGAACTGATACATTTTCAGTTTTCCATGTTTTACCCCTTTATCCAAAGGAAAGAAGAGAGAAAGGGAGCTGTGGAGATGAAATATGAACAAGAACAAATTTGGTGATTTGGGATTTTTTCAGCTTTCTGTTAAAAAAGAGGAAAATTTGGGGAAGAAAAACAAAACAAAGTCTGCAAACGTTCAGTTTGGAGCAAGAGGCCATTTTCTGCTGGAAATGCGTGACCACTTCTTCAGCGACCCACCCATGCGCTCCCTGGAATGCCCTCCTGCATCCCTCCCAACCTTCCTGGCAGTCGGCCCCAGCCCAGACAGGAGTTCCCCCCATTCTTGACTCCTCTGTCCTCAAGATTGCTCCCTCTGTGAAATCCCCACCATTTCCTCTCTCCTCCCCACACTTGCCATCCCCAGCCCTGCCCCCCAAAAAAGCCTGGCACTAAGCAGGGGGGAGGAGGGGAGAAAGGAGGAGAAACCACAACTCCTGCCAGTGCTGCCCCTCCTGGCATGGCCAGACTTCTGCTCTGTAGTCACTCAGCCAAGACTGGGGTGTGGGGGGAGAGGGGAAGAAGCCAAGACAGGCAGGGAGTTGAGCTCTGCAGAGAGAAACCCCAGCAGGGGACAGAGTGACTCCAACAGGCAGCAGGCTGAACTGCAGCTGCATTCCACCTACCTGAGCCCAAGGACATGTTGCTCCACAAAGCAGCTTCAGACTTTCCTCTTTGCCTCACTTCACTGCCTGACCGCCTCCCCCCCCCCCCCCCACCGACTCTTCCCGCAGCCAGCCAGAAGTTAGAGAGGACACAGATACCACAACTGCCTCATAGGCTGGAAGTTGTGGAGGGCAATGTATCTCCCCTTCCCCACAATTCTGCCTATGCCCATCTCTCTGGTATCTGGATCTCTGTCAGCCTGGCTGTTTAATTAGCTATTATCATTACAACAGCTGGCATTTGCAGTCTCTGCAGAGAGTTGCTCAGCATTTTGGTCTGGGGTTTTGCTGACTCAAGCTAATTCATTAACAGAAGCCACTACAGAGAGGCCAGCTGATCTGAGTCATGTCAGAAGTAGGCTAATCCTTTTCCAGAAACTAGCAGTCTAACGCGGGCAATAGCATAGATACGCCCTCTCTGCAGTAACTGGTGCCTGCCCTTACGGGAAGCACTATATCTGGGAGTGGGGATCTGCAGGGTTTTGTAGATGAGGAAGCTCAGCTGCAGCCAGGCTAGCATCTCCCAACCCCCGAGAGCCTTCCCAAACTTTTAATATTTGCCCAGGCAGGTGGCAAGTCACGGGAACCCCCATTATGATCTGATTACAGTGATCATGTCCAGTGTTTGGTTATGATCGCACGGCGTAACACAAACTCTCCCTAAGCTTCCAGGGAAAATCTAGACCAAAGCAGCGAAGCCAAATGTTACCTTTAGTAAGATGTCACCCACTTGAAGCCTCCCGTCAAGATCAGCGATACTTCCTGGGCTGATGGCTTTAATTAGGATAGCCCGGCCATTTCTGCCACCTACCAGCGCAAATCCCAGGCTCCTGTTGGCTGTTTTCTCCAGCTCAATCTTAATGATGCAGTCCTGCAACACAGAAGGGCTCTGTTCAAAATGGAGCTAAGTCAGGAGCCAAATGAACTGACAGTGATCGTGACTGGAAATTCCTAATGTGCCCTTCATCCTACAGGATACCAATGGGCTTTATAATTTTCACTCGATGATGGTATAAATTATAGGGCAAATTCTTCTCTTGCATAGACACACAAAGGGACTTAAATGGCAGCTGCACACACGTACCAAAGAGATGGTATGATAGATATTTCCATTAAAAATAAACTTATTAAAAACAATGAAAGTGTCTTGAAGGGAAATCCCACCCACATAAACCCTTCAAAGCAAGAAAATGTCTAGTTCAAGTGTCCTTCTTTAAAAGGTCACATTTCACTGATGGGTAAGTCACATATACCTCCAACATATACAGTAACAAAATCCACAGCCTCTCCACTGGACTATAATGCAAAACCTTAGCCTCAGCAACACCACTATTCATGTCTGTTAGGCATTTGTGCACCAGTAGATAGTATGGTGAGTTACTTTCACAGGCAAAAGTTTGAGGTCAGAGTTAAGGTTTAGGTAGGCAAACTTATATCAAGTGCAATGCCCTGGAAATGTTTAAATTTTGTCCCTGAAAAATATGTAGAGTACATTGATAATGAGGCACATTCTCTAACATTTGTGGCAATCTGTTCCACTCCAAAAGACAAAGAATTGCTCTTCAGAAATATTTGAATGAGCTACTCAGATACAGATGATGATGATGCAGGAGCTGAGATTGAGATGATGTAGGAGAATCCAGTGAGTGGGGTGGGGGGCGGGAGGAGGTAAGCTTCATCAGAAGCAGGGAAGTCATTCCAATTTCCCCTTGAGTTTGGTGGTTGAATTTTAACAGGAGGCTCCCAGAAGCCCCCTCCAGCAAACCACCAGCTGCATGACACTAGCAAATACATTGCCATAAAAATTCCACCCTCAAAATGGGCAAGATTAATTCCAAACCACTTTGCAGTCCTGATATTTTTGCAGAAATGAGTATCTGCAGTCAGACGTGGGAAATGTTGTCCATTTCAGTGGGAAGACTGATTTTCCTGTGAATACACATTTCTAATCTGGAAATTCAAAATTTCAAATACGTAACCTCTTCTGCTAGCAAGTCAGACTATATTTTTAAGATAAAGCCATTTTGGATCAAAAATATTTGTAAAATTCCACAGTTTAACAATTTCATACTGACATACAGAAATCTCATGTTCCAAGGAGTTCTGGGGACTCTCACACTTTGAAGGTGTTTCACAGCCCTAGTTACATTCATTTCCGCAGAATTACCAGCTGTACTGTTAAATCTCTAGTGTCTGTGCCATTTTCCTTCTCTGTTCGGGCTCGATCCTGTGAGGAGCTGGAAACACTAAACTCCTTGTGAGTGCTCCCAAGAGGGCACTGTGTATGATCAGGGTTTTTTATACTACAGAGCCAGTAATATAGCAATATTACACATAGAAAAACAGCAGTAAAGGGACCCAGTCCTGTGAGCAGCTCAGCATCTTCAAGCCAGTGATCGCTCTGCACCTCACAAGCTATGGCCCTCATGGAATATGCTTACACTTGCAATGGAACAGAAGATAAAGCAAATACATTCAGTGTCACTGTAGAAAATCCCACTGCCAAAATCTGTATCGAGAGCCTTCTGCTCAGCAGGCTGCCTTTCACTTAATAAAACGATGACTTACCTCATAATCTGCTGAGGCAGATGTGCTTTGCTCAACCCAAACACTTTCTTCCTCTGAGTGCTTTGCTGTGAGAAAACAGGATGGGTTCTTACAAAGCTGCATTAGCGGTACGTTTTACAGTGTAACACTGGACATCGCACTACTATTAGACATAACGCAAGTTATTTTTATTTTCACAAGCAAAAGACTACCACCAAAAACTCTCTGCACGTACACCGTTTGCTTGTTCAGTTCCACTTCTTGAGCTGTTAACTGAACCCTGTGCCTGTCCTCTACTGTCCTTTTACCTCCCACATAGCAGTTTCCCAAGCAACCCCTAAAGCTGCACAGGGTCGGAAACATCAGTTGGACAATCAATAATGTACAAAAATGTTCTCTGATACTCCAGGGGAGGCCGTTTTGCTTACTAATAATTAATCTTTTCCATTCACAGCCAGAAGCACCTCAGATTTTCTTTTTCTTTGAAAGAGATGGCATGAAACATTACAAAGCTAGATTGAGAAATGCCAAGTAATTTCCTTACTATGTTGATGGGGTAGATGTTGTTCTTGGAGACTCATGTTTTCATTTGAGAGAGATACTTTGACTTCCTCTGGCACAGCAGGTGGCTCTAAAAAACAAGTGTGTAGATTTGCTATAGCTGATAGGCACCCTGCTAAATTTAATGTATCTGAGAGAGTGCAGACTAGGGTTTAGATTAGCCAACTAGTTGCCAGGACTTCTGGATTCTAATCTCAGCTCCAGTACTCACTCACTGTATGACCCTGGATGAGACACTTGGGGTATGTCTATAATGCAATGAAAAATCCTTGGCTGGCCTGTTCTAACCAACTCAGGCTTGCATGGGGTTTGGGCTGCAGGGCTGTTTCACTGCAGTACAGACTTCGAGGCGCAGGCTGAAGCCTGGGCTCTGGGACTCTGCGAGGTGGGAGGGTCCCAGAGCTCAGGCTCCAGCCAGGGGTGTCTAATTGCTGTGTAGACAGAGTCCTTGTCCTGTGCTTAAGTTTCCTCATTTGCACAGTGGTATAATTAATACTTGCATAACTCACGAGTATGTCATGCAGTTTAATCACCATAATTAATGTTTTTAAAATGCTGACAACAAGCACAGGGCAAAGTTAATGTTGTCTTTGGTGACTGCGGTCAAGTCGGGTCAATTTGCTAAGGGAATGAATAGTATGTTTGTGAGTGTATATGTGAAAAGGCAATGTATGTAGATATATAGCTTTACAGTACACTATATTTCCTAAAAAAACAAGGAGGAGTCCTTGTGGCACCTTAGAGACTAAAAAATGTATTTGGGCATAAGCTTTTGTGGGCTAAAACCCACTTCATAAGATGCATTGAGTGGAAAATACAGTAGGCAGGTATAAATACACAGGCTAGTCGTCGCTTACAGACAGCCCCCAAACCTGAAGCAAATACTCACCAGCAACTACACACTAACCCAGGAACCAGGCCCTGCAACAAACCCCGTTGCCAACTCTGTCCACATATCTATTCAAAGGATTCCATCACAGGCCCTAACCACATCAGCCTCACCATCAGGGGCTTGTTCACTTGCACATCTACCAACATGCTATATGCCATCATGTGCCAGCAATGCCCCTCTGCAGGTATAATGGCCAAACCAGACATCTCTATGCAAAAGAATAAATGGACACAAATCAGACCTCCAGATTTATAACATTCAAAAACCTGTAGGAGAACACTTCAATCTCACTGGACACTGAAAAACAGACTTAAAAGTGACAATTCTTCAACAAAAAAACTTCAGAAACAGACTCCAATGAGAAATTTAGAATTGGAATTAATTTGCAAACTGGACATCATCAAATTAGGCCTGAACAAAGACTGGGACTGGATGGGTCACTGCAAAAACTAATTGTCCTCTGCTGATACTCACACTTTCTTGTCAACTGTTTGCATTGGCCTCATTAGCACTACAAAAGTGATTTTCCCTCTCTAGGTATTCACCCCTTCTTGTCAACTGTTGAGAACAGGCCACTTTCACCTTAACTGAATTGATTTGTTAGCAGTGACTCCCCACTTGGTAAGGCAACTCCTATCTTTTCATGTGCTGTGTATTTATACCTGCCTACTGTATTTTCCACTCCCTGCACCTGATGAAGTGGGTTTTAACCCACGAAAGCTTATGCACAAATAAATTTGTTAGTCTCTAAAGTGCCACAAGAACTCCTCGTTGTTTTTGCTGACACAGACTAACACGGCTACCAATCTGAAAACTATATTTCCTGTTCCTTTCTGGCTTTGAGTTTTGCATTATTATCCCTTAGCAACTTTCACTGGCTTCACTATGTGGGTTTTTTATGTTTGAATTATATAAGCAATAAATGTTCTATTGTGTTATTATGGAACTCAAATAATGTAAATTACTACATTCATAGGCCAGAAGGGACCACTATGATAATCTAACAAACATCCTTATAACACAGGCTATAGGACTTCCCTGTAAAAATTCCTGTTTGAAATACAGCAGATCTTTAAGAAAAACATGCAATCTTCACTTAAAATTTTTCTCTGATAGAGAATCCAGCACATTCTAAGGTAAATTGTTCCAGGAGTTCCAATTGTTGACACTGTTAAAAAATTGCATATTATTTCTAATCTGAAGTTTTCTAGCTTTAACTTCCAGTCATTGGATTTTTTACACTTCTGGCTGCTCGATTAAAGAGCCTTTTATTATCAGTTTTTTGTTGTTCATGTAGGTACTGTGATAGACCCAGACCAGTGTGGTACAGGAGTCTGGTAGAGGGCAAATATACTGGTCACTGGATGAGTAGTTTTCTTTTCCCTGAGTGACCAGAGCAGGGGCTGCACTAGAGTAATCAGGAACCTGCTAGGACCAATTCAGGCAGACAGGCTGATTAGATCACCTGCAGCCAATCAAGGCAGGCTAATCAGGGCACCTGGGTTTAAAAAGGAGCTCACTCCAGTCAGGGAGGGGGGAGCCAGAGGAGAAGAAGTGCGTGTGAGGAGCTGGGAGCAAGAGGCACAAGGAGCTAAGAGTGAGAAGGTGTGCTGCTGGAGGACTAAGGAGTACAAGTGTTATCAGACACCAGGAGGAAGATCCTGTGGTGAGGATAAAGAAGGTGTTTGGAGGAGATCATGGGGAAGTAGCCCAGGGAGGTGTAGCTGCCATGCAGCTGTTACAGGAGGTACTATAGACAGCTGCAATCCACAGGGCCCTGGGCTGGAACCTGGAGTAGAGGTTGGGCCCAGGTTCCCCCCAAACCTTGCAACAACTGATCAGATACAGGAGGAGTGACCCAGACTGTGGGGAAGATCACTGAGTTGAGCAAATCTGCCAATAAGCACAGGACCCACTAAGATAGAGGAGGAACTTTGTCACAGTGCTTATAGACTGACCAAGTCACCACTGAACCTTCTCTTTCTTAATCTAAAGAGATTGAGATCCTGAAGGCTATCATTATAAGGCATGAGTTTCCCCCTGAATCCTTTAATCATTCTCATGGCTCTTCTCTGAACCTTCTGCAATTTACCAATATCCTTCTTACATTGTGGCCACCATCACTGGACACCAGTGGTCGCACCAGGGCCAAATACAGAGGTAATAAAACCTTCCTACTTCTTCTCAAGATTCCCCTGTTTATACATCCAAGGATTGTATTAGCGTTTTTGGCCATGGTGTTGCACATAAGGAAGGTGTTACCTTGTCAACACAATAAATGCACTGAGAAGCAAATTATTATTATTTTTAAAAGGGCTTTGCTAAAAAGAATCATTTGGGATTATAAAAAGAATATGTAATCAAGGAGATGAAATTTACTGCGCCTTTGTGTCACTTATCATCACAATAATAAATCTATGGAAAGAGAATAACTGGTTTTGAAAGGGTCCTAGGAAAATTCATGGAAAGCTAGAGTCTCACTAAGATGAATGAAATATGGGCTGGTGAGACACTTTGCTCCAGAAGTGACTTTTTCAGGCCTTCCTCATATGGATAAAGATTTCAGGTAGCCAATCAGGTATCAGAAACATTATCACTTGACTTAGGCCTCACCTACATTCAGGTTTTGCATCAATTTACCTAAAACAGTTGAAAACCAGATTTGGTTACATCCATGCAGCTCCCTAGTGCAGATGCAATTACAGTGCTAAAAAGGGATTTATAACAGCACAGTTTGTTTCTTTTTTTCTATCATTGTGGTTACACTGGTGCAGTGTAGACAAGGCCTTAGATGACCAATCACATTGTGCAACAGTGAAGTATGGATAGAAAATAGTCAAAACAGTCTTAGTGAATCGTTTGCAATCAACCCAGAGACTAAAATATGTTTGCAGAAAACTTCCATCCAAACTGTCTGAACAATGAACAAATTCACTGAAATCTGAGCATGGAGAATTCAAACATGGGTTAAATTCCCTGAACAAATTATTCTTGGCCAATAGTTAACCAAGTTCTTTTGGTAAAATGCTGTGTAATTCTGTTCTCACCGTGGGTGTGATTTTAGTAGAAATAATAAATTAAAAGTGGTATTTATCCATTGCATATTTTAAAAAGCAAAGTATCAACATAGGCATGTGGTTAGTAAGATGAAGGCAGCTGGGAGATTAAGGGAGTTCACCAGCGAAGGAATGCAGGTAACTAGGGTTGTTGTTTTCCTTCCCTTAACTTGCAGATACTCTACAAGGAAGAAGTCACAATAGGAGGAAAATGGTGTGCTGCTAACACCACTGCTAGCTCTTCCTTTGCCTGCAGGGGGGCCCTGGCCAAATAGGTGTCCTCCTGACCCTGGCAGCTTCTATCCAGGTCCTTGTCTTGACTTGCTGGGAATACAGCCTGCATGTTCCTGCCAGTGAAAGCCAGGCATGAGGAACCACCTGGTGTGAGAGGTATCTATTGCTGGAGTCCCTCAGGAAGCAGGTAAGGGAGCTGCAGGAGGAGATGGTATATCCGTGTAGCATCCAGGAGCATGAGATGTCCAGGATGGAGGATGTTAGCTGACTACAGATTGCTACAGCAGCACCATAGAAGGAAGGCGCCTCTGCTGGATGGAGACTGGCTGCCGGCAGCCTCAAACAGTAGACAGTGCTCCACCCCCATCCAGGTTCCCCATCCTTCACAGTCAAGAACCAGTATGCTGTACTGGCAATAAGCAGTGAAGGGCAGACCCCAATGGCTGAAGAGAAGGTGCCACCTGCCCCCAAAGCTGAGAGGGTCATGGCCATCAGACCCAAGAGGAGGAGGCATAGGGTGCTTGTGGTCTGTGACTCCCTTCTGAGGGGGCTGGAGACATCCATCTGCTGACCTGACATGAAGTCCCAGGAAGTCAGCTGCCTGCCTGGAGTCCACATACAAGACATTATGGAAAGGTTATTGAGACTCTGATCCACTGATCCTGGAAACATTATCCCTCTAACCAGTGCCTCATGCTGCTTATCCACATGGGCACTAATAAAACTGCCAGGTACGACCCTGAGCAGATCAGCAGTGACTACAGGGCTCTGAGGGTGAGACTGAAGGAGTTGGGGGTGAGGCTATGTTCTCGTCCATCCTCTCAGTTAAGGGTAAGGGCCTAGGCAGGAGCACACATCCTGAAGATGAATGCATGGCTGTGCAGATGGTGTCGACAGGTGGGCTTTGGCTTCCTTGACCATGTGATGCTGGGAAGAGATGGAGTCTGCCTGACTAAGAAGAGGATTAGCATCTTTTGACACCAACTTGCCAACCTTGTGAGGAAGGCTTTAAACTAGGTTCAAAGGGGGGCAGATAAACCCATAGATAAGCACAAAAAGGCGACTTTAACAAAGGGTTAGATGTTGGGGGGGGAGCAGAAATTTTTTTTAAAATAGAAGTCATGAAAGCAATAACAAGGAAATCATTGGGGGAATCTGCTCAACATCTTAGATGTCTGTATACAAATGCAAGGAGCATGTGGAATACACAGGAAGAACTGGAAGTATTAGTACACAAGCTAAATTATGATTTATTTGGCATCACAGAGACTTGGGGGATAAATCTTATGACAGGAATATTGGCATAGAGGGGTATAGCTTGTTCAGGAAGGACAGGCAGGGAAAAGGTGAGGAGGTGTTGCACTGTACACCAAGAATATATTAACACTTGTTCTGAGGTCGAGCAGGAGGGGAGAGGCAGAGCAGTTGAAAGTCTCAGGGTAAAAATAAAAGTGGAAAAAGAGAGATGTCATCATGGTAGGAGTCTCCATCAAATCAGGAAGAGGAGGTGGATGAGGCATTTCTAAAACAACCGCAATATCCAAAGCACAAGACCTGCTAGTAATGGGGAACTTCAGCTTCCCAGACATCAGTTGGAAAAGTTAGAGAGCAAAATACAAATTTTACAGTAAGTTCTTGGAAGCTATTAAGGACAAATTTTTTATTCAGAAAGTGGAGGAAGTAGCCAGGGAGACAGCCATTTTAGACTTGCTTCAGACCAACAGTGGAATTGGTTACAAATCTGAAGGTGGAAGGCAATTTGGGTGAAATTGATTCTAAGGAAAAGCAGAAGCAAAGGCAGCAGAATAAGGATAACAAATTCCAAAAAGCAGACTTTAATAAAACTCAGAAAACTGGTAGGTAAGGTCCCAGGGGAAGAAAGGATAAAGGAGAGCTGGCAGTCTCTCAAGGAGACAATATTAAAGACAAACTGCAAACTAACCCTGTGAAAAGGAAAGATAGGAAGAATAATAAGAGACCAATATGGCTCCATCGGGAGCTGTTTAATCACATGCAAAACCAAAAAGGAATCATACAAAATGTGGAAACACAGACAAATTGCTCAGAGGGGAATAAAAGAATAGCACAAGCATGTAGGGACAAATACAGAAAGGTGAAGGCACAAAAAGAATGACACCTAGCTAGGGATGTAAAAGGTAATTAGAAGAGGCTCCTTAAATACATTAGGAGCAAGAGAAGAGGAAGGAAATTGTAGGTCCTCTACTTAGTGGGGAAGGAGAGGTAATAACTGATGACATCAAGGTTTTTAATGCTGATTTTGCATCAGTCTTCACTAAAAAGATTACTGGTGATCAGACACTCCACACAATTAATTTAACAATGAGGGGGAAAGAATGCAAGCCAAACAGGGAAAGGACAATTTCAAGAATATTTAGATAAATTAAATGTATTCAAGTCGGCAGGGTCTGATGAAATTCATCTTAGGGTACATAAGGAACCAGCTGAAGCAATCTCAGAACTATTAGCAATTATCTTTGAGAACTCATGGAGGATGGGTGAGGTGCCAGAAGATTGGAAAAGGCAAACATAGTACCTAACTTTAAAAACAGGAACAGAGAGGACCCAGGGAGTTATAGACCCATCAGCCTAACTTCAATACCTGAAAAGATACTGAAACAAAGGATAAACAATCTATTTGTAAGCACTGAGAGGACAATAGGATTAGAAGAAATAGTCAGCATGGATTTATCAAGAACAAATCATGCCAAACTAACCTAATTTGATTGCGTTACAGGCCTAGTGGATGGGGAGAAGCTGTAGAGATGCTATATCTTGATTTTAGTAAGGCTTTTGACAGACTCCCGCATGACAGTCTCATAAGGAAACTATGGAAATGTGATCTAGAAGAAATTACTATAAGGTGGGTGCAAAACTGACTAAAAGACCATAATAAAAAAATAATTATCAATGGTTTGCAAACTAGGAGTGCGCATATAGAGGGGTTCCACAGGGGTCTGTTTTGTGTCTGGTACTTCTCAATAGTTTCATTAATGACTTGGATAATGGAGTGGAGAGTCTGCTTATAAAGTCTGCAGATGACACCAAGCTGGGAATGGCTCCAAACACTTTGGAGGACAGGATTAGAATTTAAAACCACCTTTAGAAATTGGAGAATTGGTCTGAAATCAACAAGATGCAAATCAATAAAGGCAAGCGCAAAGTCCTGAATTTAGGAAGGAAAAATCAAATGCACAATTACAAAATTGTAACTGTGTCCAGTTCTGGGTGCCTAATTTGAGGAAAGATATGGACAAATTAGAGAGATTCCAGAGAAAAGCAACAAAGATAACAAAAGTTTTAGAAAACCTGTTTTACTTGGAAAGGTTAAAAAACTGGGCATGTTTAGTCTTGAGAAAAGACGACTGAGGGGTGACTTGATAACAATCTTCAAACATGTTAAGGGCTGTTCTAAAGATGATGGTGATCAATTGTTCTCCATGTCCACTAAAGTTAGGATGAGAAGTAATTGGGCTTAATCTGCAGCAAGGCAGATTTAGGTTAGATATTAGGAAAAACTTTCTAACTCTAAGGGCAGTTAAGCTCTGGAACAGGCTTCGAAGGGAGGTTGTGGAATCCCCATCACTGGAGGTTTCTAAGAACAGGTTGGACAAACACCTGTCAGGGATGGTCTAGGTACTTGGTGTACTTGGTCCTGCCTCAGTCTAGAGGATTGAACATGATAATCTCTTGAGGTCCCTTTCAGCCCTACATTTCTATGAGTCCATGATTCCCACATTCAGGTCTGTACTGTGAACCCATAAATAAAAATATAACTAGCATTACTTACTATTCTGCTGCTTTGTGGGAACCACTGGATTGCCATTTCTGCCAAAAAAAAGAAAATTTTCTGAATGCTAAGAATTCCAGACCTTGCAATGCAAGTATGAGTACTATATGTTTAAAAGGCATATAGTTTAGTAATATTTTTTACATCTGTACTTTCATTATTGTTGTTTTTAAAGTCGTGTTTTTATAAAGAACTTACCGTTAATGAATGTATAGATTCTTATTCCATATTTATCCAACATCAATACTCCTTAATCATATATGTTTGAGAAAGAAAGCACCTGTTATATATTGTCTGCCCCAATGTAGAGACATCCACAGAGCATTTGGTTAAATCCAACCTCAGTTCCCCATCTGTAACATGTGGATAATAACCTTTCATTTCATTTACCCTTTGTTTGGCTTGTCCATTTACATTGAAGGCTCTTAAGAACAGGTGCTGTCTCTACGTATATAAATGTGCATCTCAGTTGGGGCCTTTAAGTGCTATTATAATACAAATAGTGGATAATAATTAATTATTCAAGCTTAATGGAAATCCTATTGGACATACAACAGACTCACTAGTCAGCTCTTTAAGCAAGATAACTCTTTTTGGTGTGTTTATATTATCTGATTTTCCATCTGAGATGGAGTTGTTTCGGGGTATCATGCTATAGGGGTCTCAAAGTCCTGATCATTGGACCATCTGTGGCCCGAGAACCTCTTCACTGCAGCCGGCAGAGGAGAGATACATGCAGACACACTGCCAGCAATGTCTGCTGCAGGCACCGCTCCCTGCAGCTCCCAGTGGTTGGGGGAGAGGGACAGAAATACCATCACTAGTTGCCGGGCAGAGTCAACCATGGAGGCAGCATCACTAGTCGCCAGGCAGAGTCAGCCATGGAGGCAGCATCACTTTTTTCCATGTTTTTTCCATAAACATGTCAAAATACGGAACATGGCTATCTGATGCACACCTTGCTGCAATCCTGAACGTTTCAACTGCTCAGTCACTGGGGCCAAACATCAACAAACTGACAGAACTGAAGCATTGCCAGGTGTCTGGCAAACACTAAAACTCTCTTGCAGGTGAAGAATTGTACACAGTTATATGACAGTTTTATTATTTCTAAGAAATTCAAAATAAAAAATACAATATAAAATGTTTTCTTTTCTGAACACCATCTTCAGTGACATTATTGGCTCACTTAGGAGGATTTGAGGACTGGCACTGGCCTTAAGGTACATTGAGTTTAAGACCTCTGCTATTGCCTGTGCAGGGCTTCATTGAATCAGGGACCAAAATAAATTCAAAGTGCAGTCAAGACCTGATGAGAGGGGTGTGTGCCACAGTTTGAAAACTTCAGTGCTAAATAAAAGGCAGAAATCTGGGAGAGTAAATGACCCCACGTGCCTCCCCCTCCATTTTTCTGCCCTTGCAGCTTTGCAACCAGGGCAGCTTCCCCTCTCACCCTGCCCTGGTTACATCCCTAGTCCAGCTGCAGCATAGGAAACCACAGAAGTGTAAAGTCAGGTCTTGGCAAGTATACAAAGGAGTAAATGCTTTTTAATTACATTTTTAGGTGGGCCTGAACAACCCATGACTCAGGGTAGTTACAGGGCCAGTGCTTCCATTTAGGCGACCAAGGCAATCGCCTAGGGCGCCAGGATTATTGGGGGGGGCGGCATTTTGCCGGGGGGATGGCAGGCGGCTCCGGTTGACCTGCCGCAGGTGTGCCTGCGGAGGGTCCGCTGGTCCCATGGGTCCGGTGGACCTCCCGCAGGAACGCCTGCGGCAGGTCCACCGAAGCCGCGGGAGCAGCACAAGAGGCGGCGAAATGGCCGTGCACCTAGAGCGCCAAAAACGCTGGCGCCGGTGCTAGACAGTTAGACCCTGATCTCACTTGTTGAGTCTCTACAGATTGGTTTTTATTTCAGATCTTGTACTATTTTCTTTGTTTTTAAGCATTTCACTTCACCTTTAAGAAAAGAAGGCAGTAATTTTAGATGGTTGGGGTCACTGAGTTTGGTTTGCACCTGCTAAGAGCAGAAGCAGAGGAGAAATTCCTCTCGGGCCCCATTTACTGCATCTGTAAGATGCTTCAGAGTCCAGCGATAATGCTAAGAGCAACACCAAGGAAGAGGGTGCAGCCTACATAACATCATTTTATTCTGTTGATTGAACAGATGGGAACAGGCCAGTGATATTCAAACCTCAGTGTTTCCAGAGCCAGATTAGCAATCAACATTACCCAAAAGAGCCACAGTCGTGAATTCATTGGTTCATTTACTATAGTACTATAGATTCAACAGCTCTTCATGAGAAGGAAACATGTGATCATAGAAAAAGCAGCCTGACTGGTTAACAATGAAATCACACAGTGTTTTAATATCATATGCTGCAAAAAGTCACAGGAGACACATTAAAAAGCCACTGGCGGCTCCCCAGCCTCAGTCTGAGTATTACTGGAATAACCCATCCAGCTCCTAACCCACTTTTCTCCTCCACCAGGCAAAATCCCTCTAATGCCTATCTCTGCAGTAATCTTTTGCTAAGAGATAACTAAATTACTACCTCCTAATAGATGGGTAACCCAGGAGAGAAACATTAACTACAAATTACAATTAATCTGCTACTAGATCAGAAAAAATGACCACTTCTCCTGATAAGCAACAGACCCACACTGAAACCACAAACATTCCTGGGAGTTTGGATCTGAGTCTGAATTTGATGACTGGGGCCAGTTCTATCAGACAGATCTGAACAGGAACACTGGGAAAGCTTGGATCCAAATCCAGATGAAACTTTTCTGGTTGGATCCATAGCTACTACAAATGTTTGCCAGCGAATTGTTCTGCCATGCATTCAGCGTAACGACATGGCACTGCTCCACAGGACAGACTGACATTCTCATCCACGTCAATTAAGGTGCATTAGAAAGTGATGGCTTGGGAATGGATGTGGGCTGAAAATGAAGTGATGGCTATCTGCTCCACCTAGGAGAAGACTGGTTTGTCCATGGCTCCTTGTTACCTTCACCACCACCTTCCTCATGTCACAGCCATCTATGTTAGAAAACACCTATACCACCTCTCTCATGCACTGCCTGCTGGGTAATAATAAACAAGGACTCCATGTTTCTAATAATAAACTGGTTCTTTATTATGACAACTATTTACAGAGGTGCTGCAATTGCAGCAGGCATGCCAGCCATGTGCACATACACTGGCTTCCTGATGCCTCCTGTGAGCAATGATAAGCCTCGAATCCAGCCTCACAGGAAGTGCTCAAACCACAGCTGCCATCTAGCAGCTCACCTGAACAACTGGAGAAGGGGGCCAGCAAGGCTGTAGCTTGCACGAAGCTCCTGATTGGGGGAGACATCCAGCTTCACTGACTGGCTGGAAAGCCCTACTTAAACCAGAAAGAGGCAAAGGAAGTTGTCTGAGCAACTAGAAGACTCCTTGGCTGGCTGCTACCACAGATCTTGCCCACTTGCCTTCCTCCCTGTTCCTGTCCTCCTTATCCCAGACCCCATCAGTTCCCAGTTCCTGCTTTCCTGCCTTGATCTAGGTCCCTGTTCCTATGCCCTACGCTGACTCCGGCTTTGACCCCTGGCTTGGCAACTGGATTTGGTTCCAGGCTCCTGATTCTAACCACTAGGCATGACTGCTGATGCCCGAGTCCCTATACCTCCTCCAAATCTTTCTCTCCTGGAAGCTGTGCTCCTCCCTCTAAGTTCTATGCAGCTGCTACATTTCCCAAAGTACATTTAAAGTACTAAGGAGAAGTTTGTACTAAGATAATTGGCCTGAAGGTCACAGCCAAGGAATAATTGGATGGCCAGCCAGTTGGCTGGGAGGAACTTGAACTCGAGTCACCTGGGATGATCCACCTACAACCTGAGAGTTCACACTGGTACTTGTTAATCAAATACGGGGCAACACGCTGGGGTGAGTGAGGTGCTTCCACCAGTCATATTATTTCTTAACCCCCTGGAGGAAGGACTCTGAAAATGAGGGTCTCTCTGCACTAGCCATGGTCTAGAATGAATTCTGCCACCTGGACTAGAAATATTTTCCTTAGTAAATGATTCACCAGCAATTATTTTAATATTTAAAGTAATTTAGAATCAAATCCTCCCTTATACCCCCCTGCAACCCTACTGTCTTCAGAACTTGGCCCTCTAGTAATAACTAGCTCAGTGAAATTACCTGTAAAACAATGACATCTAAATTGGAGATTCCCCCTCCCTCAGGAACCTGAACTAAGCCTACACTGTGGAGACCTTCCATGTTCTGAAAGACTGACCCGAGGCACATTTGGGCAGCCCAGGTCAGGTCCTATATTTTGTAACGAACTCCTTCCCTTCAGTTCACCCTCTATGATTCCATTCATGAATGTGGTCTGTAATGGCAAAGGACTGAGATGAAGCTTTTCAGATTGAGATTACAAGCTTCTCTTTTTCAGATGCTACTGTGTGTTGGAAAAACTGTGTTAAGATTACATGCTGTTATTTTAAATTGTAACGGTCCTGCTTGCAGGCTAGGGGCTCTGAGGAAAGTTGTGTGAACTGGATTCTCTTTGGGAAGTCTGCAAAAAGCCAGCCTAGAGTAAGGTGGGTTGAATTGTGCCTGCCTGCCTTAGACAGCAGCCTGGTTTGTCTCACTCTGGTTTTGGTTGTGGTGCGGTAGGGTGCTGGATTCCAAAATATAAAGTAGTGTTACATTTCTTACTTCCAGAAAGCAAAAAACCAAAACACTCTAACTTCTCTGTGAGTGTGTCATGAACATAAGAGATGCCAACACATCTGAAAAAGTGGGGGTTTTACCCAGGAAAGCTTATGCTCAAATAAATCTGTTAGTCTTTAAGGTGCCACCGGACTCCTTGTTGTTTTTAGGGATACAGACTAACACAGCTACCCCTCTGATATTAGATGCCAACACAGCAATATGACTTGCTACTGAGAGCAAGACTGATCTCTCCCACTCACACCACAGAGCAGCGGAAACGGGGAGAGAGGAGCAGCAACAGACTAGGAGGAAAAGAGGGAGATGGGGCACTGCACCCTGCAGTAACCCACAGAAGTCTCATTAAAGCATCACAGAGTCAGATTTACCTTATTGCCCTGATGCAGACATTGTGGCTGGCAGCCTCACACACTCGCACTGCATCGTCCAGGCTGAGGCCTTCCGTCCATAGCCCGCAGATGTAGATAATCTGATCCCGTGGCTGCAAGCTGCCTTCTATACTGGCGGGAGAGCCTGGCACGATCTCAAGCACGTAGATACCCTGCAATTTGCTCCCGGCTCCTCCTGTTAACTTCAAGCCTGGAAGGATACAGATAAGTGTATTGTGTCTAAGTGGTTTCTGAACGTTCCTTAGCATGAGACTAGGACAGTGGAACAATCTCCCACAAGAGACTCGTCTCCACTGACGCTAGGCTGGACAAAGCACTGGATGATATCCTGTAGGGAACAATCCTGCACCAGCTGGACTAGATGTTAGAGCACAGGCTGGGGCAGTGAAGAACAGGGACATGTTACTGAGAGAAACGTAAGAACAAAACAATGAAGGGCCTACCCGCACCCAACTACTGGAGTGTAGCACTTGCTATTGGATAGTTATTGAATTCAGACTAGCCAAGGTACTTATACGGCTCTCATTATCTCAGCACCACTCTTTAATTGATTTAACCTCAGCACTTTTATGAAGCAGGACTATTATCCCATTGCACAGATGAGGAAACTGAGGCACAGAGAGATGAAGTGACTCACCCATAGTGACACAAGAAGTCTCGGGCAGAGCAGAGAATTGAACCAAAGACCCAGGCTAGCACTCTAACCACTAGACCACCCTTCTTCTCAAAAACACACTTGTGTTTTTTTGGTCTAATGCTGCTTCATGTATCTCAGCTGATGGTAGACGCCAACATCTAGGCATCTGGCCTAAGTCCTTGACATCCCAAAATCTGATATTAAAGAGATTCCCCAGAAAATATATCTAAAGCCAGATCTTACTGCCACAACAGTTTTGCCCTGACTTCAGGAGCAGCAGTGTTCAGCTCCCTGTGTGATAAACAATGACCTATAGACTTGAGCCAGCCTGAAGAATGGCATTGGGAAGCTGGCAAGCTAACCCACCAGTGCACAAATCTAGGATTGTGCCAGTTCTCATGCAGCTTACCACTAGCACTGTCCTGGCCTAAAGAAGGGGCAAATTTCAGCCTCGGCACCACATACCCAGTTGTCCATTGTCGCCTTTCGTGAGGATGATTTCAGGAATCTCATCTGGTCTAACAGAGGCATGGGGGTCCTCCTTAACCCGGCCAACTACCAGGCTCAAATCATCAGAAGAGCTGTGCAGCAACGCCAGGGTTTCATCAAAGGAGAATGCTGTGACGTCAACTCCATTCACCTAAGAGACAGAGAGGAGCTATAATCATGTCCTAGGTCTTTTATTAACTGACCACACATTCCTTCCTTTTATAAAGCTTGGTATACAGGCTTCATGCAGTCTCCAGTCTGGTCTGACTGAGTTGTTATAGCATTCACTGCTATAAAATTCTCTTTTCAAATAGCCTTTCCATGCATTTTGCCCTGATTTGTTTCTTCACGATGTATAATGAAAGTGTGAAAGACATTTTTTAATGTCTTTCTCTTTCTTTTTACATTAGAAATATCAGCTCTTGTCTACCTTATTTTTGTTGGCGGTCTTTATGGAAGATGGGAGAACTAGCAGGATGACATCAGCAAACTAGGTATGGAAACCCCAGATATTCAGAGGGGAGGGAGAATCTAGTCAGACTGTTTAAAACTCATTGGGGTTATTTTTGTTTTTGTTTTTTGTTAACATATTTAACTCAAACACCTGACGTGCACTTGCAGGGAAAGCTGCCTTTGTTAAAGATTCAAACATTCCCAATACCCATCAGTTTGAGGACTGAAAAACCTCCTGCTCCAATTCTCTACTCCTCCAAGGAAGACAAGGCTTAACACAACAAGCTGAGGAAGAACCTTCAAAAAACTAGGCCTTGTTTATACATCAAAGGAAGCAAACTATTATGTTAATATAGCTTGTTACATTTAATATAGTGAATGAATTAACATTTCTGGCATCTTACACTCCTGCTACAAAGCAAGACGACACTGGTCTACTAGCGTCTGTTCCTCCTTTTTAATTCAAAGGATTTCTGTACCATAATGAGTCTGTCCCCTCTTCTCAGTCTTCCATTAGACAGGGCAGGCTCAGCCAGGATCTCCTCCACATACAGGCAGTTGTCCAGTTTGTTAGGAACCACCGTGAATCCATAACAATTGTTCTCCGATCTTGTCACAGTGACAAGCACCTCCGTTTCCTGTCAAATGCAGCACACAATGTGTTTTAACACCTTCCTTTCTCATGCCTTCTTCTTTTATGTTTTAGATACAAATTAGGGAACAGATCTTCAGCTAGGAGAAATCAGCATCAGTTGTAGCTACACTGATTCACAGCAGGTGGGATCCTGGCTGCAGGTCTTTAATGCACCAAGCAATACACAGATTCAGTGTTTGGGACCTGGTCAGATCAGACTCTGTATTTTGGACTGTAATAAAAATAAGGGTCACAGCTTATGATAGGGCTATTACAATAGTTATCACTTACCATGGTATATTCCTCTTCCTTCTCCTCTCCGTCTAGTTCCTCAAAGTCCTCCCACTCGTTGTCGCTATTGCCCAGTTCTCTGGCAGGGAAGGGGGCCGAGAAAGGGCCACGTGGCTGTGGGGTGGCGATAGTGGTGGAGGTTGTGTCTGAGCTCCTGCCACATGAGAGCGAGATCAGAGATGTGGAGCTGAGCGTGAGATACTCCTCATCAGCTGGGGTGGGGGAGAGATTGTCAGGGATGCAACAGGTGCTGGCGAGGTCATCGTCACTCCTCTCAAAGGCAGGGCTGGGAAAGAAAGAAAAACCCATATGATTGCAGGGCAGGAAGGACTTGCCTCCCAGATACTTCACCAGCAGGACTCTGAAACCTCTGCTGTAGGTAAATCATCTCCTTTTGTCTTATCTAAATACTTATGATACTAAACTGCTCTCCATGGCCTCCAGGAAGTATATAGCTACACAATACAAGTAATCAGTCATGAGAACAAGTACTGCATTTTGTACACTTACACAAATCATTTCAGGCTTCAAAATTTGTCTGTAGAAAACAGAGACATTTTTCACAAAGCATTTTGGACAAAATTTTCCTCATTTTGTCACTAGTTCTAGTTTTTTTATTAAACAGGGAAGAGAGTCAATAAAAAAACTTAGCTCTTATCTAGCACTTTTCATCCCTCGATATCCAAGTGCTACACCAAGGAGAGTAGTTTCATTATCCCCATTTTACATATGGGGAAACTGAGGCACATGGAAGCAATGTGACTTGCCCAAAGTCAGCCAGCAGGCCACTGGCAGAACTGGGAACAGCACCTACCTCTGCTGAGTTGCAGTCCAGTGCTCTGTCCCTGAGGCCACATTTTCAATTACCCTCCTAGCATTATAAATTCATTCACTTGCCTTTTAAAAAAAAAGGATAAGCAAATAACTTGTCCAATGCATAGTATGAATTTGTATTACATCGTCTCATCAGTTTTCATCTCCACCTTCTCCTTATTTGAAAGGCAATGCCTAACGCATACAATTCTTTGCATGGCAACCGTTATTCATGGGACCAACAGGTACGTTATGATGAAGCAGTAATCTCTCTATAGTTAAGGTGGTAAATAACTTTCCATTACAAGCCCGCTCTTGACCCCGTTGATGTAAATGATGTAAAAAAAAATGATGAAAAAACATTCAAAACAATCTCAAAATGGGCTTCGATGTGTGTCATTTACAAAGAACCCTGTTTCACAGAGGATAGATATTTTATTAATAATAATATCTTTCAACATTCTCCCCATCCCTCTGATTACAGGTTACTGTTGCCCGGCATTCAAAAGCAAGTGAATAAATGCAACTAAAAGGAGTGTAAGTCACTCTAGCCTTTCCTATATTAAGCCCGAGAGCCTAAGAGCTGAGTTTTGTTTGAGCTGCTATCTGTGATTGGCCAGAAAACTGAAAAACACAGAGAACCCTTCTTAGCTCATGTGATCAGTCCCACTGAGATGGTACAGACAGCTGTTATGTGGAATGTCCCTGTGGAATGAAGACCCATTCCCATTGGCTCCGGTAGGTTTCCTGGTAAGAGTAAATGAGGAAGAGTTTGGAGGAGCGGGGTGTGTATGCAGCTCAATGAAGAGAGCAATAGTGCTTTATTAGCTCGTTGCTATAGAGAGAAAAGGGAGAGGATCTGGCCATATCAAATAACACTGCTATGTGGGGAATGAAACAGACAGTGTGTCAGTGCACGTGCTTCGATAGGGTGACAGATGTTTATGATGTGCTGGAAGAGCACCTTGATGATTTAATGAAATATTTAAGAAGGGCAGCACACAAGGTCTGGGGAGAAGGAGGAGGTCACAAGTTTAACAGAGATCTCAACCATTAAGCATATGGCAGAGGCTGTGTTACTTGACAGTGAGGCACTGGGCCTGGAAGGTAGTTGGCAGAGCTACAAATGCTCATAGCAATCAGCCAAGTAATGGCTCATACCACTTCAAGCAACGGCTGCTTCTAGCCCATCTCTCTGGCACCAGGGAAGACACCGAGATCCTGACCCTGCTCTCCCTTACATAAATCAGTAATTCAGCCGAAATCTATGGGCTGGATTCTGTGTAGCCTGTGTATAATGAGCACTACAGCTGCAGTTTCCATGGTAATTCTGGGCATGTCTACACTAGAGCTGGAAAGTATAATTCCCAGTTAAAGGAGACATACCCACGTTAGCTCCCATCGAGCTAGCTTGCTAAAAATAGAGGGTAGCAGCATGAGGGGCCAGCTGCCCATAATATGTATCTAGGGCATTGGTCAGCAACCTACAGTATGCGTGCCAAAGGTGGCACGCAAGCCGATTTTTACTGGCATGCTGCTGCCAGTCGGGGTCCCAGCCGCTGGCCCCGCTCAGCCCCTTGCCTGCCTGAGTGAACAGAATCCTAGGCCGGCAGCAGGTTGAGAGCAGCCGACAGCCAGACCCCAGCTGGCAGGAGCTGGTGACAGGAACTCCAGACCATCAGCTGGCTGAGCCGCTCAGCCCGCCACTGGTCTGGGATTATGTCCACCGGCCCCTGCCAGCCAAGGTCCCTGCCGCTGGCCCTGCCCAGTCCGCTGCCAGTCTGGGTGAACGGAACCCTGGCCAGCACCAGGCTGATCGGGGCCAGGACCCCGGCTGGCAGGAATCGGTGGACAGAACCCCAGACCGGCAGTGGGCTAAGCAGGGCCGGCGGACAGAACCCCAGATTGGCAGTGGGGGTGGTAGATGGAACCCCAGACCATCTACCACAGCAGACTGAGCTGCTCCCCCCACTGCCGGTCTGGGGTTCCAGCTGCTAGCCCCATTCAGCCCGCTGCTAGTCTGGGGTTCTGTCGGGGGACCCTGTAAATGTAAACATTATTTTGGCGCAGAAACCTTACATTACTGAAGACTTGGCACGTCACTTCTCCAAGGTTGCCGACCTCTCATCTAGGGTTTCAGATGGAAGTGTACCTGGGGCAATGCACGCCATTGTGGCTGCACTTCTGTTCCAAGCATGGCAGCTCGATCAGAACTAGCACAGGTACATCTCCTCAAGTTGGAATTTACACCCAGTTTGAAGTGAAGATGTAATTCCCACAGACCCTGCTCATCAGCAGGCAGAATAGAACCTGGAATATCTGAAGCTTAATGCATGAGCCTCTACTGCATGAGCTAAAAGCCATGTGGCACTTAGCCAAAGCTGTAGCAGACTCATTAGTGCCACACCAAGCTGGCATGGGTTACATAGGCATAACCAAAGTTACATCATCCTAATTCTCCAGGCCTTTTTACTGGAGTTGATCCAAAAATGTAATTCCTTCCCATGTGAAATTGTGAACAAAAAACAACAAAGATGAGTCCTTGTGGCACCTTAGAGACTAACAAATTTATTTGGGCATAAGCTTTCGTGGGCTACAACCCATCTGATGAAGTGGGTAATAGCCAATGAAAGCTTATGCCCAAATAAATTTGTTAGTTTCTAAGGTGCCACAAGGACTCCTTCTTGTTTTTGCTGATACAGACTAACATGGCTACCACTCTGAAACCTGTGAATAAAAAGTCTTTTCTCCAGTGGGAAGTTTTGAACCAATGGGAAATGAAAATTTTCATCCCATTTCAAATTAAAATGACAATTTGGTTCAATTTTTTTAAACAGAAGGCTATCTGAAGTTGAAATGAAACAAAGATCATCCTTTTGAATGGACATTTTGACATAAAGTGTCAATTTTGTTTAGGTTTATTTAAACCCAGAAGCTGAAACAAAATGACTTTTTAAGTTGATACCAAACTAAAATTTCTGTTAGACCTTTTTCACAGGAAAAAATAAAAAATCATCATTGGAATTGCCATTTTCCTGCAAAATCTTCCATTTTTGATTAAACTATTTTCCACCAGAAAAACTTCCAATGCAACAAATACTGATTGGCTCAAGTTTTCACACTAGAAATGCTCGAATGCATAAATGCACAAGAGCTTTTTGGGGAATGGGTGAGCTAAAGGTGGTGTGGCGTTGCAGCCACCCCCTGAATTGACCCTGAGCAAGGGTACTAGAATCCCTGAATTTCTGGTACTGTCATTGCTGCTAAGGGAATCTGGACAGCCACACCAGGATCTCAATTGGCTGTATGTGAGAATAGGTACAAGCACCTCCTAAAGCAAATATCTCATAAAACAGAAGAAGTGGCCCTCTCGAAGAGCTCTCACTCTTGTGCTGCAGTCCCAGAGCTCCCCCCGCCATCCGCAGCAGAGCACTCATTTCACGGCGTCTCCTCTCCCATTTCTTTTGAGAAGGGGAGGACGGCTAGAGAATTTCACATTGCAGAATGGTACCTGAATGAACTTGATATTCTTTCCTCTATTCTTTTAACAGCCTTTCCTTTCTTTAAAAATTGTACAGAATCTGGAAATAAAATCTTATGAACACTTTATGCTTTTAATTGGTGAGCTTCCCTTTGTACTTAGTACAATGGGCTTGGAAAAGACCATAGGCCTGATTCTCATTTACTCTGTAGCCCTTTATTACCACTCTGATAGTACACAGAGACCTTAAACTAGAACTCAATTACTTTATTTCCCAGTTAAGTCAATAGGGGTCCTTCTGCTGAGTTCAATGGAAGCTGAATGAGGCCCTGGCTAGACAATGCAGTTTATTTCCATAATGCATTATTCATTCAATTCTCTCACAATGCATCTTATTGCACAGTTCCAGGAAGGAGGCTGGAGAAAGTGGAGACAGCAGGCTGGGACAGGCATGAACAGCTGGTAAGAGGAAATCTTGGTTAATTAACACAGCAGTTAAAAGCACAGAACCTTGTGTTTAACCCCCAGCACTTCACTTGGGTGCAAAATTCTAAGGGCCAGTGAAAGCAGCACAGGGTGGAGCTCTGCACTTCTTACCTTTCAGCCCTTCCGCTCTCATATGGTGAATAGCAGTTCTGCATCACTTCTTCCTCCAGAGACAGGAACATCTCAGAGGCAATAGCTTCCCGACGCCACTTCCAGAGGTGCTTGTAGGAGCACTCACTGTGGGCTCCCAGCCTGTCATGTGGCTTCTCTTGGGAAGGTTCCGTGTCCTGCTCCTCAGGAGAAAAGTTCTCCTCCTCAGGAGGGTCACCAAAAGAGGCCACTGCTTCAGAATCCGTATGATCTTCCAGTTCTGGAGAGGTACTGTCCCTCTCACTAGCAGCGTGAGACGCACCACTGCTGGGCTCTGGAGTAGCTGGTGTCACGGTCCCAAACTCCTTAACCGGAGAAGGCACTGGGGTCTATCAAAACAACAGAGAGGGATTAATCTAGCTTCACCTCCCTCTCCTATCACTCCTTCACCATCTTCCTCTGTTACAGGCTAAGAGGAACACAGTAGAGCCAATATCAACCGGCTCTCCATGCAGGACACCACAGTGCTGGTGGCGTGGTGCAAGAATAGCTCTGAGAGACACTATAAAAAGCTGAATCTCCAGGGAAAGAACGATGTGGAAAATACTTTTCCCCAATTAACGTATTGCTAGTGGGAGGTACCCGACTCCCCACTCTGGAGACTAGCCTGGAAGTTCTCTTCAGCAAATAGGTGCAGTATGAGCAGCAGCAGGATACATTTTCGGGCCCCATTCTCCTCCCCCTTTCACTGCCCTCTGGTGTGTGGACAATCTCCAGTTAGCAGTAAGTGGCTTCCAGCTAATTTGACCCCTGTGCAGCAGAGTGCAGAAAGAAGAGCAGACAAGCCCGTGAAGCACAGTAGTGTGGGGATCTGTTTGTCCCATGGGGACTATTCTAACAGCCATCTCCAACCACTCAGGCCCTCTGGCAGTGAAGACTGGCATGATGGGGAACCACAGGGTGGTCAGCCTGGCCTGAATCAAGTCTAATCCAAAGGCCTGTGCACCAAGAGAGTGCTTGTGTGTGGATATGAGATGTGGTACAGCACAGGAGGAGTTTGTCTGGCACACCAAATTTCTCTAGTGTAGACAAGACTATAGAAGGAAATTAGATTCATTAAATTCAAGACTATAGAAGGAAATTACATTCAGTCCATTCATACTTTGGCCTTTCTGATGTCCCTGCTAATCAGTACTAGTCATGACAGTGGTTTCTGAGAGGCGGACATCTGCACACAGGAAACTGGACTTAGACCACTGGTGGCATTTCATGAAGTTCACTAACTCACAGCCTAGAGGTCAAAGGTTCAATATCTCATGTCCAGTCTCAATAATGGTCCAGTCTACTTAAAGCTCCAGATTAGCACCCAGAAAACTGCTGCTTAGAACATGTGCAATGTTTGGCCTAGGCTAGAATGCCACAGTTCTGTCCCAGAACACTGCAATCACCCTTTGACATACCACTGGTTCAGTGCTACAGTGCCACAAGAAGATCAGACTGGAATCACCAGCGGGGCAGAGCTGCTCCCCTCTTACTACTCTGGCTACTGAGAAAGTTGCTGCTGAATTGTGGGAGCAGGGTTTGTTGCTGGGAGAGCGTACCAGGGCGGGCTCAGTCGCGAGCTGGTTCAGCACCCTGCCACTCAAATCCCCACTCGTTTATATTAACCGAGATTTGAAGGTGGGCAGTTGACAAAGCAGGCCAGTTATCTGAGTGGAGAGACAGTTAAGGGGCTAACTGGGTGGAAGCGTCCCCAGCAGCTAGCACTATATAAGTACACAGGAAGGAAGTGCTGTGCAGAGAGTGGGGGGCCCAGAGGAAGGTAGAAGTAAGTAGGATGAGCTGCTGCTACTGTCCCTTCCCCAGAAGCAAGCAGGGAAGCTCGCTACTGATTGTAAATATAATATATTCTAAAGCACAGCAGTGGTTAAGACGACTTGGTGGTTTTGGTCAATAGCTGAAGCTGGAAAGTTCTCTCAGGGGACCACTCCAAGACAGAAAGTAAAGGAAAAGAACAGAGCTGCCTGATGGAGGGAGGAATAATCCATGTCCTTCTTGTTTGAGACTCACTAGCAAGTGCTTCAGTGAGAACTTCCAGGCCTACGGATGCAAGTGCAGTACTAAGAAGGCTTGTCTTACCAGTGCGCTCTGGTCTATTTCCGGAAGAAGACCTTTCGGAGGCCTGCAAAGAAGAAGCGTGACTTGTCGAGGAGCTCCTCTCAGCACGTGCAGGACATCCTACACAGGGGAGAAATGCCGTTAGCCTGGTATGGTAATACACAGCCCCCAAGCTGCAGCACATCCCTCTCTGCTCATGACTGAAGGAGCAAGGTTAGTTGTGCCATTAGTCAGCAGCTAGTGCCCACAATCACTGCTCTAGGACATGCATCCGGTGGCAGAATTAGCCCTTTTATACTAGCTCAGGATCTGGCCTTCCAATGGCCACCTGGATTCAATGGCTCTTTGCTTTCATTACAGTAATGGGTGTAAATTACACCCAAGGGGTATACACTATGTAACCTATAACTTAGTTGAAAAAACAAACCCGTTGGGCACAAACATCCACTCTCCCCCGGTTTCTCTTGATTTGGTACCTTCTGTAAGAACTGCAGGCCTTGCTGGAGCCCTAGGCATAACTAACAGTGTAAACCAAAGGCTGTGAACCAGAGCAGGCTTGGCCTTGGCAAAATAACAACACACCAGGTATTGGCTAACCAAGTAAGCACATTCCTGACCACAGAGGATGGTGCAAAGACACCCAGAGTTCTCAAGTAACTACGTAAACAAGTTCCCAAGGGATGGCACAGGAACACACTGGCCCCTCGTAAGATAAGGATGGGATGACAGGATAATGGTTGAGGATGTTTTGTTCAAACTAGCAGGTACAAGCAGAAGAGTGGTAACTAACCATGTCTGGAGTGTAATGCATAACTTTTTTATATCAGTGTATAAAAGGAGAAGTCATAGGAGGGGCATCTTTGCACTCATCGAACAAGTACCTAAAAGGCCAAATCTGGATTTCTGTGCACAAACTGAATAAAGGGGCTGTGCACAGGGACACTACACAGGGAGCTGGAGGGGAGGGAACACTCTTCTTCAAGACAGGGGCAGGGCATGACATACATCTGCAGCCCTCCACAGTCAGCTACCACAGCTGCTGCATGTGGGTTTTGGACCTATGTAGTCTCAGTTCAGATCTGTTCAGACTGGCCACCACACAATTTTTTTCCTCTGCAGACCTGCTGCAGAGGCCTGAGAGGAGTGGTGCTGATTGGTACATGGAGTTAGGGGAAAATCCCACTGCCTGGATGGACTCTCTGTACTCTGCCTCTTCACTCATGGAGGAACTGTGCTGAATCTGCTGCATTTGCCTCTGCCTGTGCCTTTCCCATGCCTGGGATGATCTGTCCCTAACAGCGTATGGAAAGGATGTCTAGCCAGTTACGGGGAGGCCATTGACCAGAGGGGATGTGAATTCAGCATGCGGACAGAATGACTGAACCAGCACAGAACATCTTAGCCCCAGCCTTGCACACTGCATAGCGAGCACTTTTCCTGCCCCAGCTGCATGTTGAAGACCTTGCTCTAATGCTATAGTACAGGTTACATCATCATACATGAACGATGGGCAAACCTCCTGGGGCCTGGAATTTGAACAAGAACTGAGATGCTAGGATGCTCTTCAAAGCGCTGGGGGATTTCTAGCATGGCCTGCTTCTAACCAGACTGAGGATGCTGTGGGAACAGCCCCTTCCTCGAGCCATTCCCACTTCCTGCCCTGGCTAAAAACTGGAAACGCAGAAAGGAGAAAAAAGCCACTTTCCCTCTTCATACTTGTTCTCTGGGCAAGAGAGGCCTGTCTGAGCTCTGCAAGGGCCTTGTAGAGCCCACCAGGCATGCAGCCCCCCCCACTCATGTTGTCAGCAGCAGCAGCAGGCAGGATGTGCACTTTGGAGGCAGCAGTAAGGGGAACTACAGAGCACACTGCCTGAAAGCCCTCTTCCATACACAAGGCAGAATGCCTCTGGATCCCTCAGGCTGTCAGCACTTTGCTCCTCCCTCCCAGCATGCCTCGCTCTCAGAGGGACGAGGACTGGAAGAGCCATGGAAGAGGCTTTAAAGTGTGATTCTACCATGGAATATGGCAGCTGGGGTTCCATATTCTTTATGTCTCACTGATTTCCGGGACAGAGCATCCCCATTTGCCAATCAAACTATGTTTTTTCCTATAGCTAGCTGTGCAAACTCAGCTAGGATCTGAGAGTCAAGCTGGGCTCTCTCTATCTTGGCCATCAGTAGTGGCAGGGAAGATTGGATAGGCCATATTACGTTCACTACCTTCCGTTTATGCCCTCAATGACGCCAGTGTTAACCCACTTGGCCTTCATCAAGTGTCACTGGAGGACTAATTTGGCCTCCAAACCCTTTCTTATGACGATGAAGCAAAAACTGGAGAGGACCTAGCTTGACTTTCCAATCCCAGGTGGCGTTTGCACAGCTATCTGTTTTCAAACCATACTTTTAAATGTCACCTGAGCAGATCTGAACTTGAAACCAGTGCGACATGGTGAATACGGAACTCTATGGTGTCATTTATGCCAGGTCATTTTTTAACATAGCACCTGAGTAAAGCAATAATATACACTTCTATAGCTCCCTCCATCAGAGAAGCTCAAAGTAGGTAAATAGTGTATTATTATCTTCATTTTACAGATGGGGAAACCACTGCATGGAACATTTAAGTGACTTGTTAATGGTCACAAAGTATCAATGGCAGAACTGGGTACAGAATGCAAGTCTTCTAATGCCCTGTCTCTTGCTAACCACACCGCTATGCTTGCAATAAGAGCGTTACATAATATTACCCATCATCCATGTTCAGCAATAGGCAACCTCATTAACCATGGTTTCACTCATGTAGATCTATCAGATGATTTCACAAGGAAAGAAAATATTATATTTTGAAAAATAAACAGTCAAGATAGAACTGAGATCCAAATCCAAACCTATTGGTGTAAATCTGGAGTAATGTTCATTCAAGACAAAGGAGTTACTCCCCTTTATATCATTATACCGGAATCTTGCACACGGTATTTAGCATGACATTATAAAACACACATGAACCCGAGGGGAAAGCGTGCCAACTCATGTATCTAAAAGCAACACAGACTGCAGCTAATTAAGTAACTGGTGTGTGTTTGCCAATAGATTTTGTATGTCAATAGTGGAGAGCAAGGAAATTAAATAGTGAAGGAAATTCTGCATAACAATTTTATCCAAACTTAGTAGAGTGCTGCCTGTATTGAGCCTTTTGGGCAAGAATAAAATGGTGGGGTGAAACTTCATTCACACTTAATTAATATGTTACACAGCGGGAGGCCCATGCAGAGCCCTGCTTGGTACCTGATACGAGAGTCCTTGAATAGGTTTCTCATTAACAGCGAAAATGACGTCTCCGACTTCAATCTTTCCATTCTCTTCAGCTGGCTGCCCTGGAAACAGTCTTTTGATCCTCACAATCTCTCCTCCGAGGTGTTCGCAAGCCTCTCTTTCCATCTGCAGAAAACTGAAGCCGAGGCCTCCTGAGTTCTTCATCAGCTTGACTTCAAACGTATTATCTGTTCAAAGAGGGGACAGGAACCTGAGTGTGCTGCACAGCGCTCACATCCCATAAAGTGCCGTTCAGCTCTGAAAAGTGCCTATATAAAAACGACGCCCTCTGCCTCAGCAGATCTGCTCCTGATTTGTAGCACTAATTGAGAGGAACACTGCCTTGGGGCAGATGAGGACAGACTCTGCACCTGGTCTGGGCTCTCTGTAAATACCATTTATAGTATATTTACTGAGCCTAATTCAGATGTCACTCGCACCAGCATCAGTCAGGATTTGGGGGGGGGGCACTAGAGTAAATCTAGGGTTGTGCAGAACAGAATCAGACCTGTTGTTTTCTTACAGACTAGAGAGAGGGACATGCCCTCCTCCCAGACATATAGGGCTAAATCCTGGCTTTTGCCTCAAGAAGGGTGCTGGGAAGGAGGTGAAAGGGCTGGAGAGTGGCGGCACCCTGTAGACTGAGTACTTCTGGGGGAACTGAGAGGGGGACCTGCTAGACCAGGTGGGCAAACTACAGCCTGTAGGCTGTATCCAGCCTGTAAGCCGTTTTAAGCCAGCCCATGAGCTTCCGCTGCTGCCAGCTCGGCCCTGCTCTGGTGCTCCAGCTGGGGCGCCAGGTCTGGGCTGCACCACATGGCTCCTGGAAGCCACGGGGTGGCCCTGCTCCAAAGTCAGGGGCCACTCAACACCTAAAAGCCAGAGAAGTGACATGCCACTGCTTCTGGGAGCCACTTGAGGTAAGTGCCGCTCGGAGCCTGCACCCCTAAGCCTCTCCCCATGCCTCAACCCCCCGCCCCAGCCCTGATCCCCCTCCTACTCTCCAACCCCCTCAATCCCAGCATGGAGCACCCTCCTACACCCCAAACTGCTCACCCTCAGCCGCACCCCAGAGCCCACACCCCCAACCAGAGCCCTCATCCCCTCCCACACCCCAACCCCCATTTTGTTAGCATTCATGACCTGCCATACAATTTCTATTCGCCAATGTGGCCCTCAGGCCAAAAAGTTTGCCCACCCTCGTGCTGGACCATCAAAGAAGGGCAGTAACTGTTCTTTTCAGGTCTGGTTTCCTGGCAGGGTAAGTGCATCATAGGCCACACCCCTGATCCAGGCACTCCTCCTTTAGCAAGAGTGACATGGCCACTCTGTCTTCGTGCTCATAGCAGTGTCTGGGTGCCCCTGGCATGAAGATGCGGTGGAGGAGGTGAAAGGGGCTGTTTGCCCCATCCTGACTGGTGCACCTCTGCAGAGGGAACCATTATTCATCCCTTGATCAATTAACTGTGCATATGTAGTGCTTCAGCCAGAGGATAAAGCAAAAAGTGCCACTTACAATACCTGCCAGGCCTGATTTTGCTCTTGCGTACACCAGGAGTCACTCTACTGACCTCAATAGGGTTACACTGGGGTAAATTAGCTGGTGTATCTGAGTTGCAACCCAAAATGCTTCAGAAATAACAAATTCATTTAAATCATGGCAGTAGTATTACCTGTTATGTTTCTATTTATTCAATATGTAGTTACACTGTATAATCTGCAGGAAATATTCTGGCATATCTTTTTGTGACCAGTGCAAATCTTGTATGATCTTCCATTCACTTCTTACAGAATGGAATGAGTAAGTGGGAGGAAGACACCCTGGGTGCCTTTATCATTGCTCACCATCTGTTGCAAAGGAGTAGCCCTTGGGACCGGCTGACAAGGGCGTTGCCAAGGAAACAATCACAGATTTCTCCTCCGTTCTGTCTTTAGCAGCTGGACACGGCTCTGCAGATTTGTGACGTCCCCTTTCTAGAAGCAGCCTGACAACCTAGCAAGATGATGGACAAGTTTCCCTGACACTTTGCATAATCAGCATTGGCTTTTCATTTCTCTCTAACTAACAGAGCAGAAAAGAAATGTTCCTGGGCCCAGTTCTGCCACCCAGACTAACATGAAATAGCCTCTTACGCCATCATTGAGATCTCCCCTTCTACAAACCTGGCCAGATTTCTTCAGGCATTCCACAGCCTGCTTGTGCGTGATGCCACAGAGGCTGGTCCCGTCCACCTCCAGCAGCCGATCACCTGGGGCAGACAACAATCGGGGCAAGTTGCTTTGACGTTTTAATCTAACAGGGATGACCTACCAGCACTTTGCCAATTGTGACTGATCTTGGTGAGTTAGGCTTTACAACTGTATACTGTTACTGCTGTGTTTGCAGTATTTCCTAGATAGTCCTTGTAATGAGAGACCCTTCAGATTATGCACTGATGTGATCTAGATACCAAAAGCAACACTAAAAGATGTTCGCAAGTGGAGTCACTGAACATATATTTGAGAACCACTGGTCAGAGTTCCCTAATCTACAAAAGGACACCAAATATTGCCAGAGTGAGCTACAGGGACTGCATATTCTGAATCCCAGACAGCTGGAAGGTAATAGTTTTGTTTGCCCCTCCAACTTGTAACTGTTAACACATTTCAAAGACTCCTAGAGAGAATGCAGAGCCAAACGTTTAATTCTGCAGAGCAGAATTGTACTGTCAAATGTCCTACCTTTTTTTATTTGTCCATCCTTATCAGCTGGTCCTCTGGGGATAACTGACTTCACGTATATTCCACCATCACGCACGCTAGTGTTGATCCCACCCTGCAAATATTCACCCACCATTTACATTAGTGCCTCAGCATGATTTTCTCCTCCCTTGGTAAAATCAAAACCATATTTTGATGTGTTACCAAGCAAATTCTGAACAGAGTTTTTCAGAAATCAACAATGGCTTCAGAAATTGCATATTTTTAAAATGGGGGTGGGGTGGACTGGAAACAGATACTACTCCCCCACTTTGTACCTAGTTTATAACATGCTCCTCAAAGCAACAGCCATGTCTTATTCTCTCTGTAAAGCACTGGGCAGATCGATAAGGCTACACACAATTATTTAATCATATTCATTCATAAACACCTCCCCATGCCATTGGGAATGTGGTTACATCTCAAAGCCTGCTAACAGCCCCAACTCCCTAAATCTGTGCAATGCACTCAATGGCTATTAATGTTTCAGAGGAGATATAAAAACAAGGTTGTGACTCCTGACTACTTGGAGCCATTCACAATCCTACGGCATTTTCCCTAAGAAGAGAAATGTGAGTCCTCAGGCCCTGGGTAAATTCCAAACTCACTTAATTCCATTCTGCCAAACCACATCCCTGGGCAATTTTAAGTGGACAAGACTGGATGCCTTTCTGGAAGATATATTTTAGTCACAAGTTATTGGGCTCACTAAGTATTGAGGCCATAGGATGGGATTCTCTGGTCTGTGTTATACACAGGCCTGTGTTATACATAGATGGTCGTAGCAGGGGCAGATTAGTCACTGAGTTAACACAGCCAATACCCAGGGGCCCCGGCCAACTGGGGCGCCCCCACAACCTGACGTGCTCTGCCGCCCGGCGCTCCTGCTAGGGAGCAGGGTGGGGGCATTCCTGCCAGGGAGCAGGGTAAGCCCCCACATCCCAACCCTACTTCCGGCAGGAGTGCCAGGCAGAGAGTGGGCCAAACCCCAATCCATTTTGCCTATCAAGAGTGCCAGGAGGAGAGGACTGCAGGCAGAAGGGGTGGGGAAGGGCCTCCACTTGCTGTGACCCAGGGCCCCACAAACCCCTAATCTGCCTCTGCACCACAGTGGTCCCCTCTGGCCTTAAACTCTAGGAAATCTATGACATACTATTAAATGGCTGTTGCTTTCCACCCCAGTGGCAGCTGCATTTCAGTGGTTGGTGAAGTGATCCCCAGATCTATAGGGACGATAGATTAATTCCCCAGATGCAGTAGGGGGTGTTATCTCCCAATGAAATAACATTCAGCATTGCCATTTTTGCCCACCCTGGCACCTCTGAACTAGGGAAGGAAACATTATGTTCCCACTGAGATCCCATGGTAGCCTCACTAGTAGATGCTGTCTAGGAAATACTCTGAATTGGTGTATTTCCCAGATGCATTGGCCAGGCCCCTCCCTGGCATACCCTGACACTTTCAAGCCTCCAGCTGCATTACGGTTTCAGGGAGCTTATGCTGCTGTGACCTTTATCCAGGCTGACCTTCTGCCACTGTAGCTCCTCAGCCCGTGTTCTAATGGTGAGAATTGGGATGACTAGAATCCGTGGTTTATAATCACTTCATCAAGCACTGGGATCTCAGACTGAAATTCATGTGCTGGGTATCGCTATCAGTACATCTTCCTTTAGAGCTGCACTTTGCCATGTGTACCAGGTAATGTCACAGTGTTAAGGATGCATTGCAAAATCAACAATAATACTTGCAGTCACACTGATTCCAAGAGTCCCGTCTTCTTTAACCAACTCCACAGAATAGATTTCATCTGAATTGCTTTCGGCAGATGGTGGAAAGTGAGAGGAGTTGGCTTCCTGTCTCAAAATATAAACACTAATGAGACTGTTACATGGGAGATCAAGAAAAATATTCCAGCAGAAATAAAGGGCTCAATCATGCTCTCATTTACGCCAGTGTAAATCCGAGTAACACCACCTATATCCATAGCATTCCTCCAAATTTACACCAGCGTCACTCACAGAAGAATGTGGCTCAAAACGTAAGCTGCGGATAGACAGGGAGGTCAGTCAAGGCTAGACCCATAAGATTTTCTGTCTGGTTTTCTAGAACCGGTTGAAATTTTCTGCAAAAACATCAATCAAAATCTTGACATTTTCACAAGAAAAAATAGGGGGGGAAACCCCAACAATACAACCTTTTCCCCTAATTTTTGACCAGCTCTAGACTTGGCCAATATTTCCCAGTTTCAAAATTTTGATAAACAAAAGCAGAAGATTTTAAAGCAAAATTTTGCCTTGATATTTTCCCCTCATTTTTTGACTGAGGGCCAATGGGCAGAAAGCACAAGGGTTCACAGATTTTACAGGGATCCCCTGTGTCAGATATAGGCACAAAAGTGCACTGAGGGGTGGCATGTGAGGTGTCTGCTGAGAGTCAGTAACCCAATGGTCATCGTAACTATTACAAAATGTATATGTGGGTAATATTTAAGGAGTTATGTGTCTATAATGAAAATATGTTCTCAAGGTCTTGGAGTTAAGGCAGGTCACCAGGAGGTGATGTACCTTGGAAATGTTCCTTTCAGACAGGAGGCAACAGACACCTGTCTCCCTGCCTGTCCACTTGTGTATTGTATGCCTCATAATATATGCCTATTTGGATACTGAGCAAGTAATGAAATGAGAGACTGTGAAATTGACAAGATGACACAAACAGCAGCGGGTGTCCTGTTTATGAATAAAGACAAAGGACTGTTCTTGTATATTTTTGAGTGTAAGGAATCATACTGAGTCCTTCACCTAGGAGGCAAGCCAACAGCATGTCTATCTCCTGAAAGGAGGGTCACACCCAAACCTGACTCTAAAACGCTGCAAGGATTTTGGGTGAACAATACTAGACATGAGAATATCTTGCTAATTAAATCTAGGCTCTAGAACGTGTGTTATGATTTTGGTTTATATGTAACCATTTGTTTCTAATATGCAGGCTTGCTCTTACTTGAATCTCCATGCTTTGTTAAAGAAACCTATACTTGATTTCACTATAAACATATATAAGTGCTGCGTGTTAAGTGGAGCGGTGATCTGAGGTGGAACTGGTAACCTGGGGTGTTTTGTTCCATTGGAAGCAGCAAATCTGCAAATATTGTGAGTGTGCAGTGGACCTATAAGGCTTGCTAAGCACTGGCATAGGTCACCTGAGGAAGTTGTGGAATTACTATTATTGAAGGTTATTAAGAACAAGTTAGAAAAACACTTGTAAGAGGTGATCTAGGTTTACTTATTCCTGCCTTTGTGCAGGGGGATGGATACTTCCACTAACATTTCTATGATTCTTTATTTGACGTAGTGTCACAGCTGAGCAATATCAAAACTGTGGTTACCTCCATATCCTGGCTGTCAACTGAAAGAACAGGAATCTTGGGACGCAATTTTGGTGCTAAATTCCAGGAAAGAACCTTCTCGAGTTCATCTGTATTTATGTCTAGTTCTTTGGAAGGTGCTGTATGACAGTCTTGAATCCTTTTTCTTCCACTGTCTGCACAAGAGATCTCAGACCCACTAGTGCTGTTTTTTCTTGACAAATTCTTCTCCTCATTCAGTCCTTCTTCAGATATGTCTATGAAAACAGACCAAAAACAAACATTGCCAGCTGCAAAAATGTGGAGAGAAAGATATTCTTATGTATTGGCACAGCAGGAGGAGTTAACTTCAAAAGTGGCTTGGTCCTGAAATCTCAACAAGATCTACAAAACAAGCCATTGTGGAGATAAGCATTTCTGCTTAGAAAATGTGGGGCAAGTGTATTCATTTCACCCTTGCAGGACTCAAAAATTTCAGAGAATATTTTGCTGAAACTTTAAATAGAATAAACCTTGTCCTTGCATTAAGATGGAGCATGGAGACTTTTAGCACAAAAAGAATTTTTAAGAAATTTATTAGCTCCTGAATGAGGCAAGAGTGGATGGGATTTATGAAGGAAATCACATTTCAGTCTTGACTATTTTGATTGATAATGCAACTGCTTTAACAATCTGTAAACATTTCTTACCTGTATCATCTTTTTTGATACAACCAATCACTATTTATTAAATACTGTAGTTTTTTAACGTAAGCACCTTTTCTTAACCAATGCAGATAACAGAACATCTTTAGGATTTCATGATTTTAAACGTCCAAAATTTTGTTGTTGGTGGTTTTTTTCCCCATTTTTGAGTGAATTGATTGCTGGTCTGACAGCCCCGGGGACTGAATCTCCTTATAGCCATAGAACAGGTAAAGTACACAGCTGGTAGCAACCATGTAAGTTTTACAACAGTACCCTTCTAATGTGCCTCAGTACTGCCCTAGAGGGAGCACCTAGAGTGGATTAAAAGAGGAACTTTCATCTCTATTCAGGCTCTTATACTGTGCCCTTCACCTTGGTATATGAGCTCCTGATTACCTGGATGCTGGGATCCAGGTCTGATAAAGCAGTTACTCTATGAGACATCTAGACCCTATGGGAATGCTGAGAGAGAAAGATCCATTAGATGGAGGAGGGCCAAAGAGGATGAGTTAGAGAGCTGGAGGATGAATTTTAAGGTATCTATGGGGGCACTGATGTTCTCTGGGAATGCAAAGTATGGTGCATCTGGGCCCTGGTTAGTTTTAATCTGCCGCTTGTAACCATCTCTATGAGCCCAGTCTCAATGGCACATTCGTTTCTTGGCCACTTACGAGGGGTGGTTTGCGAGGTGGACACCCACTAAGAACTTGGACAGTGGGATCAATCCTGAGTCCATAGAAGTCAACGGCCAAGTTCCCATTGACTCTTGTGGTGCTGGCTCAGGTCCTTAGAGCATCAGCTCATTTCACAGTGACTGCTGAACAGCTGTCCAGGGTATCTACTTGTGGTCACATGCACTCACTACCGAGCTGGGCTGAATTATGACCTACAGTTAAGAGGCAAAAGCCTCCAAAGGTATCCCACTAGCAGTGCCCTGAGCCAACCACTTCCATGGCCCATAAAACCATTCACCTCCCAAGCCCTATTGTACCTTTGGGTTGAGAGATGATCAGTTCCACGTCATCAGGAGAATTCTGTATAATTTTAACCGCGGTATTAAAAGAAACACCCTCAAGGCTAACATTATTCACGGAGATGAGTCGTCCCCCTAAGAACAGGATTAAAACAAAACACATCAGGAGGGGCCGAAATAAGGCCAGATCAGTCCATTTTAAACCATGAAAGCATTTGAATTCTAATTAAAAACCGAGGACGGTGACCTGGTTTGATATGCCCAGCTCTGTCTGCAGGTCCCCCGGGGATAATTGATGCGATAAATATTCCGAGGTCTAATTTCCCCACATTTTCTCCTCCAATAATTACAAAACCTGCAAAAATGAGATAGCATGAGAAGTTGGAAAAGCTGGTGTTAGAAAAATGAACCTTAGAAGAACAAAAGCATCTTTTCCATTGCCATAAGTTATCTACATACTCTGGGGAATGGAGCTCTTTGATTTTGCCTCATCGAGGCCCTGGTTCGGGAAGCAATTCAGTTTGCATTTAACTTTAAGTATGCACTTTTTTTTTCATAGATTCATATATTCTAAGGCCAGAAGGGACAATTGTGATCATCCGGTCTGATCACCTGTATAACACAGGCCAGAGAACTGCCCCAAAATCATTCCTAGAACAGATCTTTTAGAAAAACATCCACTCTTGACTTAAAATTTGTCAGTGATGGACATTGTTCCGATGGTTAATTACTCTCACCCTTAAAAACGTACACCTTATTTCCAGTCTGAATTTGTCTAGCTTCAATTTCTAGCTGTTGACTCGTGTTAGATCTTTCTCTGTTAGACTGAAGAGCTGATTATTAAATATTTGTTCCCCACTGGACACAGCAGTTCCAGTAGCAGTTGCACCAGTGCAAAATACAGAGGTAAAATAACGTCTCTTCTCCTACTCAAGATTTCCCTGTTTATGCATCCCAGGATTGCATTAGTCCTTTTGGCCACAGTGTCACGCTGGGAGCTCATGTTCAGCTGATTATCTAAAATAATTCTCAAATCTTTTTCAGAATCAATGCTTCCTAGGAAAGAGGCCCCCCGCCTAGTTTGAGTATGGCCAATATTCGTTGTCCCTAGAGGTACACCTTTACATTTAGCTGTATTAAAACACACAGTATTTGCTTGCATCCAGTTTACCAGGTGATCCAGATTGCTCTGTATCATTGATTTGTCCTCTTCATATTTACCACTCGCTCAATTTTTGTGTCATCTGCAAACTTCATCAGTGACAATTTTATGTTTTCTTCTATGTCATCGATAAAGATGTTAAATAGTGTAGGGCCAAGAATCAATCCCTGGGGATCCCGTTCGATGATGATTCCCCATTTACAGTTACATTTTGAGACCTATCAGTTAGCCAGTGTTTAATCCACTTAATGTCTGCCATGTTAATTTGATAGTGTTCTAGTTTTTTAATCAAAATGTCAGGCAGTACCAAGTCAAATGCCTTACAGAAATCTATGTATATTACATCGACTCTATCACCTTTATCAGTCAGACTTATGACCCACTTTAGCAGCAAGTGCTTAGGTGCCCTTCCAGAATAGGAGTGCTTTCCTGAATAAGGGCCCCGAAGAGCCATGCCCCCAAGTCAAAGAAGCCAGTGTTTCCCAAAATCATCAGTGGGTTGCAGGAAAAGTCCAGGTGGGTTGTGCCTCCCTGGAGGTGTTCATCCTTCCCCCATGCTCTCACTGGCCCTGTGCAGCAAGCAGCAGCATAGGGAATGGGATCCAGGCAGCAGCAGCCCAGAGGAAGCACCTCCAGGATATGCACAGGATGGGGACAGATTACTGACTGCCGGCTCACTGGCTCCATCCATTTCCTCAGCGCTACTGCTGCTTCCTGGACCCAGCTCTCACTTCCTCGAGGCAGCAGCATGGGGAGCGGGAGCAGGGCCACAGAAGAAGCGGCCGGAGTCAGCAAGCAGCCAGTCAACAGCCTGATAGTGATTGCAGCCCCTTGGTACAGCTGGGAATAAAACCCAGATCTCCTGAGTCCCAGGTCAGTGCTCTAAACACTAGACCACACAACTGTGCTGTCTGGATCCAGACCAGATCTCTCACAAGATTCAAGTTTGTTTGGATCCAGGCTTCAGTTTTGGGCTTAGCTCTAAATAATAATTCTGTTTACTCTAAGAACTCCCCACTTGGTTGTCAGCTGGTTTTGAACCCAGAACTTTCAGTACAGATCTCTGTTACTTAAGACTTCAAAGAGTAACTGTGTTAGCTGTCTGCAGTAGTAGGCTGCTACTCTCTAGTGGGCCAATATCTAACAGTGGATGCATTACACACTTTGTCAGTGTGTTACATAATATAATATTAAGGTTGTACAGTCAGGCATTTAAAAGTCAGATAATACCCAAGTTAAGGTTGCATAGTCACTATGCAGCTAAGTAAGCGACATATATAACTGCACAGTGCATGCATTCAAGCCACATGTTGGCATAAAATGCTAAACAAAGAAAACCTAAAAAAAAAATCAAATTTCCTAGGTGACAGATGTCTGTCCAGAACCTAGCGCATTTGGTTCTACACCCAATGCCTACCCAATGAGGCCACCACAAACTTCTCTGTGTTGGTTAAACCTGATGAAAAACTGGCTAATAATGATGCTTTGACATTTTTAACCAGCAGACCTCAAAGTGATATGCAACCATTGGCAGTCACATTGGATCAGCAAGATCAAGGAAGCTACTGACTTGCCCAGTTTCACAGGGCAAATATCCTGTTTGCCAGATTTATTTTTCTAAATAGATGTCTAAAAACTGTATAGAAAGAAAGAAAGAATCTAAAGGCCTATATACATGCTCGGACAGTAACAAACTAGTAACAAACATGCTGGTTACATGCTGGTAACAAACATACCATTCATGCCCCTTACTCACCAAAGCCATTTTTAGGATCTCGTTTCAAAGTGACACAAATGATTTCTCTTTCTAATCCAGCCAGTGCATTCTCTCTTTGGTTGATTGGGGAACCTGGGGCTGCAGAAACAAAACAGCTGGAATAATTAGACAAGTGCAGACAAGGGGAGGACACTTACATTCTTTGACCATTCAGGTGTTTAGGGTTAAGACGCTTTCCTCTTAATTTCAACATCATTATTCCTTTTTTTACATGAATATGCTGCAGATGAGAGGTGCTAGATGGAGAGCCCTGTAGACTGGTGTCCTGTATGTAGCTACAGAACGGGCAAGCACTACAGTGCAAGCTTCCCGCACAATGTCCCACCTATACATATTTCCCCTCACTTGGAGGGACCACTTCTATTTAGATGGTCAGGGACCATTTTTTTGTTCTGTTTGTACAGCACAAGAGGGTCCCAGTCTATCACTGGGGCTCCTAGGCTACTGTAATACACCTGGAAATGTACTGCGCCTTGCACGGTGGGGGCCTGGTCCGTGATTGGTTCTATGATAATACAAAGAATAAATAGTAGTAAGGGGGAGGGGCCATGCTGGGATCTTTAAAGGAGTTTATGGGAATTAGGTATCCAAATCTCACTACGCCTAAGGCCTGGGGTCATAAAAGGGATTTAGCTTTTGCTGCACTCAGTATTGCAACACCTGCAGATTTAGCAGCCAAAGTGTCATCGACTGGCAATGGGATTTTGGCAGCTAGCCCTGTTGAAAATGAAATTTTGGCTCCTAAATCAATTGCCATGCTGAGTGGAGCAATGCCAAAGCACTTTCTAAAATCAGGGCCTTCATCTCCATGCCCTTCCTGCTGGCTAAGGAGGCAGGTGCTGTCATGGGATCCAAACAGCTCCAGACGTCACGATTGCTTTTTGGTTGGGGTCACTGGTCGTACCATGTCACTTACTGCAAAGTGAACATTGAAAATGTGACTCTGTTCTGAAAAGGGGCTGTGTAAAAATGACATCTTTGTCTTCATCAGATCACCCCCAGCGTGTCTAAGAGTCACAGCTGCTGATTTCAGTGCCTAACATTGATTTCTATGGCTTTTTACTCCTGCAGTGCCAGCACAGGCATAGAAGGGGGAGCTGCGTTCTCTGCCGCCTCACGCATCAACTATAGAATTGCTGTTATATTTCCACTGGAAGGCCAAATTCCATCCTTACTGACATCTGTGCCACTTCACGTCAGGCATTTAGATACAGCTAAGCAACCTCACTGAAGACAATGGGGCATCACTGGAGGAACAGCTTGGCCTGCCAGGCCCTTACTACTAGTGTCGATTCAGGGGGAATAAAGAACCCAGCTTGAGTCGCTGAGCCCAGGGATAGTTTGCAGGCCTGGGCGTGAGAACAACAATCCTTTACATTGTAAAGTGAGTACACCTGATCTGCCATCATTGAGACGTGATGAACCTGGAGTCCCATGGTGCCAGTTGTTATGTTTCCTTTTCAGATCACTGGTGCACTCCGAGTGCGTCACAGACTAGCATACTCACTGCTGGCTGTATTTGGAGTTGAATGGATAGAGAGATAGTCATAACTCCGTCGTTTTTCATTCAAACTAATGTGTACTTCTGACTGGGACAATCCAGAGTGGGAGCTAGGGGCAACAAAGGAGACTGACATTAATGTAACAAATTGACAACAGCACTCTCCATCTTCAAGAAACTTTCCAAAGTCAGTCAGAACCAAGATGGGAACAGAGAAATTCCTGGCTCTGGACATATGGCTCAGGCTACTAGATCTTCTTATCAGAGAAGACTGGGCTTAGTCTGGCTGGCATTAGCGTTCAATTGATATCCACTACTCGACCGCTCATTAAAGGACTGTATGGGGTGTCCACTCCACACAAGCCCTGAGCAGGTTAATGTCGGCCCAAAGCAGCCAGTTAACCATGAAAACAACAAGAAGTCCGGTGGCACCTTAAAGACTAACAGGTTTATTTGGGCATCTCTCAAGTTTTTTACCCACAAGAGCTTATGCCCAAATAAATCTATTAGTCTTTAAGGTGCCACCAGACTCCTTGTTGTTTTTGTAGATACAGACTAACATGGCTACCTTGTGATAGTTAACCATGGACGCTGCACCTGGAGGGGAACCATGAATTGCTAAGCATGAATGGCAGGTAGAGCCCAGCTCGGGGAGGAGTTGGGCTAGGCGTGTAAAGCCAGGAAGTGAGAGCAGGGAGGAAGTCTGCAGTCACTCCCTAGTGGGAAAGGGAGCTGGCCAGGGACAAGGAGATAATCCAGGGGGAGAGTAAACACTGGGTTCCTTCCCTGGACTGGGGAGTCCAGCGAAAGGCCAAGAAAGGGATCAGAGGAAGCTCCCAGAGAAGGCAAGGAGGGGTAGAAGGGGACTGGGGAAACAGCAACAAGTTCTGAGACTGGGCAGATCTGGATTGCTACACATATGGTCCCTGAGCTGGAACCGTTAGTTGCAGGCAGGGCTGGGTTCCCCTATCAGCCACTGGGAAAGTGGTACTGGACCTGGAGTCAGAATGGAAGACTGCCTGAAACAGCATACGGACAGCTTGTCTAATGGGACTCTATTACCCTGGAATGGGGGGACTCTATAGTGATCCTCTCTCTTCTAGGCTTTGTTCTACTTCATAGCACTTCAAATGGCATTCAAATCTCTTAAGGGCCTCAGGAGCCCTGTGCAGCTACAGCAACCACTCACACATTGGCGCATGTAGTAATGTCAATGAAAGGAGATGTTCTCATTCTGTTTTCTGTGTACTGCACCTTTAAACATAGAATAATAGAAGGACAGGAAGGGACTGAGTCCTCGGCACTGTCCATCTAGACCATCCCTGACAGGTATTTCTTTGACCTGTTCTTAAAAACCTCTAATTACAGAGATTCCACAACCTCCCTAGGTATTTTGTTTCAGAGCTTAACTACTGGACAATTAACAAGTTTTTCCTAAGGTCCAAACTAAACCTCCTTTGCTGTAATTTAAACTCATTGCTTCTTGTCCTGTCCTCAGTGGATCAGGAGAAAAAGTTATCACGCTCCTCTTTATAACAACATTTTACATATTTGAAGAGTGTTACGGCCCCACTCTGCCTTCTCTTCTTCAGACTAAACACCTTGCCCTGGTGCATTCAGGCCAAATGCTACCTCTCACAGAGGAGACACACACACTGTGCTTTCTCTTGAAGACTTCACTTTTGTTCCTTCTTTTCTTCATTGTTTTTCTTAATCCAAAATTAATGGCACTCAGTCCGAAGGTAAATGGGTTGCTCTTTGTGTCTGGAAACGAATATGACACCAGTTCTGACTCAAGTTCTTACTTGTTAGATTGTTTGCTCTGTGTCTTCCTCAGTGTATGTAGAGCACCTAACTCAATAGAGAACCTATCCTGATGGGTGCGGCCTTTGGGCATGAACGCAATACAAATATTAATGGAGGGTACAGGCCAGTTCTGAAACAAGGGACCTGAAGAAGTCTGCAGTGACCTGAAACAAACTAGTTAATTTCAGCCCAAACTGCAGCAAAGCCTAGGGACACTGTTATTATGACTAGACCATGCGGTGTAGAGCAGAAAACTGGTGCTAAACAAATAAGTCCCCTGCCCATGGCACAAGCTGGTAGAGAAGAGGACAGCACAGAAGCAAGGCGGTGGGTGGTCATTATAGGTGGAATGGCTCATAAGTTAACATCTGAAGGGAGAGGTTGTACTTTGGTGGAAGCATATTGTGAAGTGAGGTTGTATGACACTACAGAAAAGGCCAAGTAACTTTAACCACACAAGTCCAGGCAGAGTTCCCAGCATGCTCCATATAGAGTATGCACATATAAGATCTATCTCTTTGCCTTTATTAACTTAATTAACAATAAAATATAAACCTAAGTTTTCTCCTAAATTTAGCTGCTTTCTAGGGTTTCTCACTACAGGATCTCTTCTGTGTTTGCCCCTAGTCCCCTCTGGCTCAGAGATTTTCAAACCTTTATATGCTCCAAGATTGGAGCTAATAGGACCCTCCTGATCTGACATCACAGTAAATCAGCAAAAGTAACACTGCACCTCCATGCAGGGTCCTAGCATCTGACACACTGTCAGACAAAGATTTTAGGTAATAATCACAAGCCCAGTTGTTGACCAACATCTGCTTTTTAGTCCCATTCAGAGGAAAAGGCCAATTTAAACTCACCTGCCTAGATTGCTTTTATCCCTTATCCCATTGTTGGTTTCCACGCTGAGATTATTGCAAGACTTGCTCATCATCCCAGCAGACATGTGCTCCAGGTTAGCCCCATACAGCACATTTTCTGAGCAGGACAGTCTCTGAATCATGGCAAGATGTTCGCGCTGAGTTGCATAAGCAGAATTTGATTTGACTATTTCCATAAACGTGCTGTCCTCTGAGGGAGAAGGGTGAATGAGAAAAAGACAAATCGACTGACTTTCTTCCAGCCTTTTATGTTCAGAACTGCTTTCTGTTAAGCCTTTTCAACATGCCAGCCATACAAAAAAAACCCATTATATATAGTTGTTCTGATATTCCTTAAACAATCGAGAAGCTGGAGTGCGAGAAAGGGTTTTCAAGCATTTTCTATTATATCACAGGAGGTATTGTGTTTTTCATTTGGATTTGGCTTTCATTCATGTGAACTTTGCTGCAAATTCAGTCTCCACTAAGGAAGATGCAGTGTGCAAACCCATTAAACCTGCATGCGTCTCTGAAATGTACATTTAAAAAATCTGTCAATGGAACTGGAAGGTTCTGTCTGCAGAGGTCTGGAGCAGCTATGATCAGCTGATGCTCACCTGTGTCATGGGCCACCAGCCCAATACATGTGTATCTGAGGAGACATGCTCCCACGACATCAGAGAGAGATCAGGTCATCAGCCCTGCACACTCTGTACTAGTGAAGAAGGGATTATTTTGGTGGCAGTGAATGACATCTAGCTTTGCACCTCTAAGTGAAACCACCAATTCCTTATTGATAGCCAGATTTGGGGACTGCAAGAAAGGATCTGCAAAACTGGAGAGGGGTCAGAGAAGAGTAATAAGAATGACTGAAAGATTAGAAAACATTCCTTATTATAGTGCTAGACTGAAGAAACTCTAGCTTAATAAAGAGATGGTTAAGGGGTGAATTGATCACAGTCTAAGCATCTACATGGGGAACAACCATTGGATAATGAGCTCTTCAATTTAGCAGAGAAAGATCTGAAATACTCCAATGGCTGGAAGCTGAAGTTAGGCAAATTCAGACTGGAAATCAGGTGTCAATTTTTAATAGTGAGGTCAATTAACCATTGGAACAACTTACCAAGGATTGCAGTGGATTCTCCATCACTGGGAATTATTAAATCAAGACTGGATGTTTTTTCCTAAAAGCTCTGTGCTAGGAATTATTGGGGCAGTTCTCTGGCCTGTGTTAGGCAGGAGGTCACACTAGATGGTCCCAGTGGTCCCGTCTGCCCTGAGAATTCTATTAATCTATTTACATCCCCGCCTCCAGGCCCAAGGAAAGTCTGGGTATAAGTTAAAGCTGACGGAGTCAATATTAATTTATTCAGGTTCCATCTCAATGGGTTGGAATACCCCTTAAAGTGGACTTGGGGGCAGTTGATAGTTAAGGACGCACCTAGAAGTACAACAGAAACCCTGCTGCCATGACGATGTGGGTTGCAAGTTGGAGGGCTGGAAATCAATATGGCTGCACATTCCCCACTCTCTCCCCTGTGTGACCCTGATCTCCAGTGCCTCTCCCTACTAGACATTTTTGTAGCCCTCTGGAATGTTGCTTTTTAGTTTCATTACACCTAGGCTGCCCATTTCCTCGGTAGGTTTGATCAGAGGCATTTGTTAAGAGGCACTGAAAGGGTTAACTTTCCATCTTCTCAGCAAAGCCTGAGAGTTGCCATAGTGATGGCTGAGTCGGGAGCTGCATTAAGATCTGCAGAAAATGTGGCAGATACATCTGAGCCAGGCAGCAGTAAAAGGACAGATCTCCGAGCCACTCGTGTGGAAAGGATTCTGCCTTGCTGGGGAAAGACCTGCGCTGGGTTGCAAAGAGGGTCTAATTCTGAACAAGGGTCACTGCTGCCTGCCTTCAAAAACCAATCCATCCAGGAGGACCCACAAGGAAAAGATGACTCTTCACTCAGGATCCACTGCCCCAGCCCATCAGGCTAATCACCTGCACAAGACTGAACAGTCTGTGATTTGAAAGACTTGTAATCAGAGCTTGCATTATAATTTTCCTGCCTCCTAATTAATTTTTCTCCCTCATATCTTGAATGTAATCATTTTCATTACAGAATATTGCTGCTCAACAAGCCTGATGGTGCAATCTCAGGTCTCATTTGTATACTGCAGATCACAGCTTCCTGGCATTAAATCAGAAATAAAAGGGGGTTTCATGGACATAAGTAGGGCCCTACCAAATTCGGGGTCCATTTTGGTCAATTTCACAGTCACAGAATTTTAAAAATCATAAATTTCATGATTTCAGCTATTTAGATCTGAAATTTCACAGTGTTGTAATTGTAGGGGTCCTGAAGCAAAAAGGAGTTGTGTGTGGGGGCGGGGAGTCACAAGGATATTGTCGAGGGGGTTGTGGCACTGCTACCCTTACTTCTGTATTGCTGCTGGCAAAGTGTTGCCAATAGCCGCTGCTCTCCAGCCACCCAGCTGTGAAGGCTGGGCAGAAGTAAGGATGGCAATATCACAACACCCCTAAAATAACCTTCTGACACCCCTGCAACTCTCTTTTGGGTCAGGACCCCCAATTTGAGAAACACTGGTCTCCTCCCTCTCTCACTCCATGAAATCTGCATCGTATAGGGTAAAAGCACACAAAAGACCAAATTTCACAGGGGAGACCAGAGTTCACAGTCCATGATGCATTTTTCGTGGCCGTGAATTTTATAGGGACCTAGGCATAAGCTGCCTTTCTGTTACTTTCTAACAGGGCTGCAGGGGCCGCCACAAGAGTTTTTCGGGGCCCCTGGAGCAGGGTCCTTCACTCACTCCAGGGACCCTGGAAAACTCTCACGGGGCCTGGGATCCTGGAGCTGCTTCTGCTCTGGGTCTTTGGCAGCAATTTGGTGGCGGGGTGTCCTTCCACTCCGGGACCCACCGCCGAAGTCCCCTGAAGACCCACAGCGAGGGGGTCCTTCCACCCTGAGACCCGCCGCCAAAGTGCTAGGTCTTCAGTGGCAATTCGGTGGTGGAGGACCCAGGACCCCTGAATCCTCTGGGCGGCCCTGCTTTCTAACACCTCTGCAGAGTGATTTCCTGTTAATTAAGTTGTGCAACAAGAACTTTGACTCCTATGAAAGAATTTTGAAAATAAACTGATTAAGATATTAACCATTCTGTGCCCATGATATAACCTCATTGCCCAGCATGCAACACTTCCACTTGAGAGGGGGGCAGTCTGACCTAATGGCCAATACACTCGTATGAGATTCAGGGTTCCCAGCACTGCCACTGACTCACAGGGCCAAATCTGCAGCTTACAGAAATTGGCATAACTCCATTGAAGTCAGTGGGCCACATCCTCAGCTGTGAATCAGTGTAGCTCCACTGAAATCAATAGAGGTATGTGAAAACTTGGCCAAGTTATTTCCCTCTCGTCTCTGCCTCAGTTTCCCCATATATTACATTTACTCACTTCTTCAGAATACTTGGAGAGCTGTGGATGCAGAGTGCTATATAACAATCATAACATCATAGAAATGTCAGGCAGGAAGGGACCTAAGAAGTCACCAGGTCCAGCCCCCTGAGCTGAGACAGGACCAAGTAAACCTCACTTTTGGTCCTCACTCAGGCAAAAACTCCTAATGGACTAAATTCTGCCCTTGCACAAGTAGGCATAACAGCCATTGACTGCAATCGAACATGTCTCTGCTTGCCCCAGGGCTAGATCTGGTCTGTTGTACTTAAAATTCCCAGCAGGGTTCCTGCAGCTAAGTATAATAAAGCTTATTTCATACTAACCCAGTTTTATGTCGCACGTCACTAGAGCACCTCCCAGAGGTTAATTCAGCCTCACAGCCCTCAACCCCTGTGAGGTCAGGAAACATTACAGAGGGACAATTGAGTCAGAGTGAGATGAACTGATTGCACAAGGCCCATGGGAAGTTTGTGGTGAAGCCAAATGGCAAACCCAGATCTTCTGATTCCCAGCTCAGTGCCTACCCAGCCAGCATCTCTCCTCTCCTTGAGTTTCCTCCATTCCTTACCAAATCTGCCCTTGCCTATTCCCCGTGTGACAGACAGTATCTATGACACTCACCAGATGAAGCTTGCTGAAGCTGCCTGGAATGCATCTGGGCATTAAATTTGTGCTGGGCAGAGCAGAGGTCCAGTATATATTTACAAGTCTTTGCCGTGTCAGTGACGAATGTGTGTTTTTTGCCACTGAAGTTGCTTTCAATCATGAACTTTCTTCTCTAAAGGAAATAAAAATGCACCTTTCACTTTATATTCCACCCAGGACATTACCCAGGGGAATGCAAAGCTTCCCGATAGAATCATATTCGTTTGTCCAGGCATATATCTGGCCTGGCTCTGTAAGTGCAATGAACTCCTTCCACAACTCTGATATGAGTGAGTGGGGTGTCATTCATTTGCATTTGGGTCCTATCCTGACATCCATTGAAATCACTGGGACTTCTGACATGGACTTCAGTGGCAGCAGGATCAGTAGGTTGAGAAAACTTGGCCCTAAGAATGATGACATTTTAGCCAGTTGGACTGCAGACTGCAAATGCATTAAAGGGGCAAGCAGGCTAGTGGTAGGAAGGGAGTGGATGGCTGCGTGGTAATTGGCTGATATACTTCTAATGTCAGAATGCCATGGTGGGGTGGGGGGTGGTATTGCAGTCCCATAACACTGTTCCTAGCACATTAGCATATAGAGAGGCGGGGGGGGGACATAGAGAGAGATCTGAGAGAGGAAGGGACAATTGCCACAGTGGCCCAATACAGCAGCAGAGGGGTCAAAAAAAGGGAAAGGCGGAGAGGAGATGGGAGAGAGAAATGGATATGGGTTAGAGCAGCAGGCTACCAGCTGCCTGATAGAATCCCTCTGCTATGACCCACGCTGAGGGCTATGCTAGAGCCATGTGAATAGCTGCTTGTTCAGTTTGGCGGCCGAACCAAAAAAGTAAAAAAAAGGAAAAATTCATTTGGGGTCAAATGAAATATTTTGTTTCATTTCTGGGGGTGGGGGGCATTAACACATTTTCACATGGTTTTATGGGAGGTTTTTCTCCAAGATCTGGCCTTGGAATCTATGAAAACGGGGGGAAATTCCAAAACAAAAAATTCTGACATTTCCCCCCAAAAAAAACTTTCCCTTCCTCCCTCAACTGAAATCGGCTCAAATTTGTGAACAGTTTTGGTTGACCTCAATATGCATTTTTGTCCAAAAAAGGTTTTGCATGAAAAATGTACCCCAGGTCTAGGTTATGCAGGGGGTGAACATCAGCCCCTAGAAGCAGGTCAGAACTCAAGATCCAACCATCACTGAGCATTGGGATGCTCAGAACCTCATAGCTGGATCTCAATGTTTTTTGAACTGGGTCAAAAATGGGCATGTCTCGTGCATAATGATTCTGAGCATGGCTCTGAAGTAGATGTTTGCATTTACCAAAGGAACAGACCGAGGGGGAGTAACCCAGAGCGGAGGGGTAAGGATTCAGTGGGATCACACTCACATGAGCTGAAATCCTCTCCATTTCCCTCCATTGAAACCTTAAACTGGCAATTCTGATGTGGTTTTTCATCTCGTACACAATGATGCCCTTGGCACAGATTCCCAGGACAGTGTCCCCTCCAGCTGCCTTCTTCTCTTGGGACACTCGATGGAACAGCACCCCATACTCCGGGAGTTGCTGAGTCACCTTTGCAGAGAGGGAGAGGGGTGCACTTACTTGGCATTATGTGCAATGAAGGCTAAATATCACACAGGGCCCAGTACTGCAATCCCAGGACTTGAGCAGAAAGGAGCAAACCCAAGGGGACCCAAGGCAGACGACGTGGACGGGAGATGGGGAGCAGTGGCTCCCCTGCATGCTCCCACTCTCTTTAAGCCTTGGAAACCCATTCAAAATTCTCATCCCAGCTCTCTCACTGACTCAGCATTTGATCTAGGGGACGTCAGGTCACCTCTCCCTGCCTCAATTTCCCATCTGTAAAATGGCCATTAACCCTTCCCCTCCTGCCTCACAGGGGAGGCTGTGAGGACTCATCACTTGTCTGTACAGTGCTCTGACAATTACAATGGATGCATGTACTCAGTGTCACTGCTACTTAGACACAGTACAGATTCCTGAGTAGAAGTCTGCTTGGGGGTTAATGCCACTCCACGAACATTCCTTCCCACCTTCTTCTCTGTGCCTTTGTTCCCGTGATCAAACCACAAAAATACAAAATGCATTAAACACACTGACAGTGCTAAAACTGCTAAGCAATTGATATCAGGAGTCAAGGCTGCCCTGGCACTATGTGGTTGTGGAATTTGCTTTATGCATCATAAAGAACCTCTGGAAATCTTAGCTGTCAAGGAAAAAGCAGCTCTCTGCCTTCAGTAATCTCACTCAGAGGTACTGCCCCATGGTTCTTCTTTCTTTCTTTTTTTTTTTTAAATATACATTACAAGCTACTGATCACCTGGAAGCTTCAGCTCCAGGGCTCGCTAAATTGTAATTAAAGTGCAGGCCAAGCCTGGCAGCAGCTTTGGGGAGGGGAATTTGGTTCCCACCAGGACTCCACTGAATTCCAGAGCAGTTGTTCAGCCCCGTGCCCTTCCTGCACAAGGAGTGGGAGCAGTGCTTCAAAGATCCAGCACTGCAGCCGGGGGGACCAGCACTGTCCCTGCCCTGAAGCTGAGTATATAGGCTGGAGTAGAATAGGAGAAGTACCCAATTGTCCCCTTATTCTACAACCCCTCACCCCAACATCTTTACACCTCCTCACCCTGCCACAACATGTTCAACAATTATCCTGGGACTCAAATCTTACAATCCCTTGCAAAGGGCTGGTGGAATATGGCAAACCACAAGCTGATTTTTCATACATTTTGTGAGTTGTAGGCCAAAGCAAGGCTGAGAACTTGTGGTCTAGTCCATCCTCCTGCAGGCCAATCCAGCCTCTTAGCCCAAGCTTCTCAAAAGATTTTGGGAGACCAGCATGAGTGACTTTAAAGGGGACTGGTTTTCAGAACGCGCTCAGTGTCTGTCCTTTGAGAATCAGAACCTTTTACAGTGAGTCGAGATGGGCACACAATATCTGAGGCCTTCAAAACCAATAGCTAAATCTTGGCCTTAGTCTAAATCCCATATCGTATTGGGAGGAAGAATTTGCATGTCCTTGCTTTATGCAATAACTTTCTCACCATGTGTATGGCATGTTGGTGACACTTTATACAGACATCATCATTGAAACACAGACTAACAAAGTTATTTTTCTACACTGGATTTTCTATGCATGATGGGATGGTCATTAATCACCATTAAGAAAACTAACACCAGGAGAATCAACAAACAAACAACATGAAACACCAGTAATCCTTAGTATCAGATGGCCAGTAATCCTCAGTATCAGCTGGCCAGAAAGAATTCACAAATGAAGAACTCCAGAGGATGACAAAACAGAAACTGGTAATAAAAAAAATTATGGAACAAGAATTGAGATGGCTTGAACATACATGGAGGAAAGATTGAATAACATAATGAGATGTGTTGGACTGGAACTCTCAGGGCAAGAGGGGACGAGGTAGACCAAGGATAACATGGAAAGGCACAGTAGAAGCAGAATTGAAAGATATCAAAATGACATGAGAAGACACTGAGACTGCAGTAGGAGACCTGCAAAGATGGAAAGCAGCAGTGAAGGCCCTATGTTCACGGCCATCCTTAGCCATAGGCAGAATAGGCAGCCGCCTAGGGCACAACTAGGTCTAGGGGCACCACTCTGCGAGAGCCTGAACAGATGGGAAGCAATGGAGCATGTAAGAGCAGGGCTGTTCGGTCCTAGAGAGAGGAATGCAGCACAGTCTGAGGGAGGGGATTGGCTGCTGGTGTCCCTGGGAAGGGGTGGGGGAAGGAAATCACCTGTGAGTGTAACTCTTTCCCCTGGTGTGAGGTGAGGCAGGCTCTGCGGCTCTGGCAGTATCCTTTGTTGTCCCCCATAACGTCCATTCTTCTCCTCTCTGCCCCACAGAGCACCCCCTCCGTTTCTCCCTTCCCCCCCCATGGAGCACCCCTCTCTTCCCCTTCCCCTTCATCAGGGCTGGGTTGGTGAGGTGCTGGGGGGAAGGGGAGGCTGGCTGGCTGCCGGCTGAGGAATGAAAGTGAAAGTAACTCACTTCCTTGGCAGTCAGCCAGGATTGGAATGGTCGCACTGGGCTGAGCCGGCGGTAGCCAGATAGCATGTGTGAAAAATCAGGACAGAGGGTTGGGGTAGGGTGAACAGATGTCCCACTTTTATAGGGCCAGTCCCAGTTTTTTGGTCTTTTTCTTATATAGGCTCCTATTCTCCCCCTCCCCCGTCCTGATTTTTCACACTTGCTGTCTAGTCACCCTAGATAGAGGTAATTGGTGCCTATATAAGACAAAGCCCCAAATATCAGGACTGGCCTTATAAAATCAGGACATCTGGATCTGATCACCTTAGCTGGGGAGCACATCTCTCCCCGGGGCTGGCAGTGATCCATCTCATCCGGGAGGAGCTGCACAGGGCAGGATGAGCTGCTGTGGCTCCATGGGTGCCCTGTCCCTGAGATCAGATGCTGTGCTAACTTCACCATGGTCCATTGGGCTGGCGGTGGTGCCCATTGGCGTGTGATTGGACCTGAGGGTTTGCTACTGCTGTAGCCACTCTGCACCCCAAGAGGTGGATTTTGGGGTCCTGCAGTTTTCCATCTATCTCCTCCTCTACTGCAGCTGTTGGACCAGCAGGCTGGGGGGTGAGCCAAGCATGAAAGCAGTACTGTGTTGCCATTTAGATTGTCATTTAACAACTTTGTTTGCCAAACATGCTTACTAACAATCCTGAATTCAATTTCAATATATTTTTTTAAAAAATCAATATCTTAGCCCAAAACAGAAAATTAAGTTGTTGACAATTATTTGTGACAAGTTTGGTATGGGGAAGGGAGTGGACCAGTTTTCATCAGAGAAACAAAAAATGTTGACTGACTTTCCTATAGCCCTGTTACTGCTAAATAGAGCCCTCCAACAACTGTAATATGCTCATCTCCTTACTAATGTATAGAGCAGGGGTCGACAACCTATGGTACACGTGCCAAAGGTGGCACGTGAGCTGATTTTTGATGGCATGCAGCGGTGAGCTGAGCGGCTCAGCCCGCCACTGCTCTGGGGTTCTGGCTGCTGCCCCATTGATACCCAGGGTCCCGGCCGCCGGCCCCACTCAGCACTCACTGTTGGCCTGGGGACCCCCAAGGAACCCCAGGCTGGCAGCGGCTGAGCAGGCCAGAGGCTGAGATCCAGGCTGAGCCACTCAACCCACTGTCGGCCTGGGGTTCCATTCACTCAGCTGGCAGCGGGCTGACGGGACTAAATTCAATGAAATAGGGAAACAAGAGCAACTAATGACAAAGTGCAAGAGCCTAGAGCAGTGGTCCCCAACCTTTTTCGTCTGGTGGGCACCAGATGAAGGACTGTGGTGGCAGACAAGCATCTGCCGAAATTATGCCAAATTTCGGCGGCATTTTGGCAGATGCTCGTCTTCTGGCCAGTATGTGGGTGCACTCAGAGGCTCTGCGGGTGCCGGGACACCTGCGGGCACCGCATTGGGGACCCATGACCTAAAGAGCCTCCTGAAGCACAGTGATCGTTTTGATTTAAATGGACTTGAACTGTACGAAAAATTGAGTTGTTGCCACATGCAAAATCGATGATGGACATTGTACAGTTTATTCGTACCAGCAAACTTGTTGACATATATCCTAATGTGTACATTGCCACTCGTATTCTACTAACAATTCCTGTAACAGTAGCATCAGGATAACGGAGTTTTTCAAAACTAAAGCTCATTAAAAACTATCTTCGCTCTACAATGAGTCAGGAACACTTGACTGGTCTTGCTGTTCTTGCAATCGAACAAGACATCACTTTGTCTTTGTCATACGATGACAATATTACTGATTTTGCAGCCAAAAAAGCCAGAAAGATTGCTTTTAAATAAAAACTAATCCTTGTTTCAATACCTCTTCATATAAATTTCCAATAAAATGTTGACAAATTAAAAAAATTGATATTATTTGCATCATTCTGTCAAATCAGAATTTTTTCTATAGTGCTACTTCTTTAGTGCTAGTCCATCAGCATTACAGTGTGCTTAATTAAGTTAAACTGGTTTTAATAACATGCATGTGGCAAGTTTTCCAGTACTGTAAGCTTATGTTTGTGTTCCTAAGAGCAAGACAGGCACGGGGGCACCAGTTTAATAATCTCGTCTAGGGCACCATAAATCCTAAGGACGGCCCTGCCTATGTTCCACATGAAATTGAATGGCAGAAGAGAGAGAGAGAAATCAGCCCATATAATCAATTCCAGTGACAGTGTTAGACAATAAACTAACACAATTAAGCAGCTACTCAGCTGAACTGATTATATAAATAAAGGTATAAGTCACTGCTGCAAAACAGATAATGTTCAGAGAAACTCTGATCCCAGATATTTCAGATGTAAGGGGAAGGAAAAGACAAGGTAAAAATCACATACACAGATAACCCACACCTAGGCCAACGGTGTGTTGTAGCCATGTTTGTCCCAGGATATCAGAGAGACAAGGTGGGTCAGGTAATAACTTTTATTGGACCAACTTCTGTTGATGAGAGAGATGAGCTTTCATGCTATACAGGGGCTCTTCTCCAGGTCTGGAAATGGTACCCGGAGTGTCACAGCTAAATACCAGTTTGAACAGAGAGTTCATCCATTGCAGTAATGGGGAGAGGGTTGCAGGAATGGACCCCATAGCAGCTAAAATTTTCCCAAAGAGAGGATCTTGCTATCAGGAGAGTGTGTGACTGGAAAATCAACTGGCAAATGCAGCCACCCTGGAGAGTAGCATTCCCTCGCACTACCACTGTGAAAGCTTTCTGGTCACAATGGGAAAGCTCGGAGATGAAATATTGTATAGGAGATGGGAGAAACCAGCATGTGATGGATACAGGTACCTGCCTCTCGCTCCTCTCTGCCCCCTCACCCCCCTGTCACTCACACTTAAGGCAGGAGAAAAGTGGAAGTGCATAGCAATAGAGCAACCGCAATCAGCCTTTAGGTGTCTTGTCAGTTTATCCATAACTCTGAATGTCCTGGTTTTTCCTGGTTGCTTTGCTAACTCCAATGTCTTGGAAAGGACTTCTATCCCTAACCTGCTGATACATACTCTCAGCTTGCACACATGTTCTGCCACCTTTCTGATGTCATATCAGACCAGTGACAGGGAAACAACAACCCCAGGAGAAAGAGACAGGGCCCTTTTACTGCAAAATAAATAAATAAAGTTGGACGTATTGGAGGATACCCTTAAAAATTCCAGCTCAGCTTCATCTTCAAAGAGGGAGTGGTTCATGCGGTGCAGCTTGGCGAGTTCTCGCTGTATGCACGCCAGGGTCATTTTCTCTATCCGGCTCGCGGGAACGTAGTCTTCAATGCGGAAATAGTTCTTCCCATGCATCTTCAGGAGGGAAATGGAGAAACGAGAGGGGGAAATGTTAGTTCCCAAGGAGCTGTAGATAGGGTTGAAAATACAGTTCACACAAAAGCAGAAGAGCTGTCGAAGGGAGGGTGCAGTGATCTACAGTGTGCAACATCACACATGCCGTGGGGCCCCATTCTGGCTTTTGCTGCCGGAGGCACGACGGAAGCGATGGGATGCAGAGTCATAGTGGGCAAATGCAAGGAGACTGCCTCAGGGAAGTGTGAGGAGCACGGCTTCTCACATCTACTGCACAAGCATGCAGAATCTCTCCCTCTGCATGCCGGCCTCTGGGTACTAACTGGTTCATGAGGGGAGAAGCTCTGGCTTTCATTGCTCTTGGAGCACAATTAGTTCTGGGTCAGCTAGTCCCCAACATGCTTTCAGGAAACCAGCTCCATTCTGTCTGGCTCCTGTGCAGGTGTTCTTGGGAGAGGGAGGAAGAGAGGTCCCCAGCTCTTCTTCCTCCTTTCCTTCCCCCAAGACAACTGCACAAGACAATGCAGAATATAGCCTACACTGTAGTCTGGAAACTCTGTCTATATTGTCCAGTGTACATGGCAACATGTAGTGCCTCTGCTCTCTGTGTACTGCCTGTGGCCAGAGACAGCAGCCATTCTGTCTCAGAGTTACTGCAGCTGTTACTGAGGAGGACAACACTCCTAGTAAGCTCCTATCATGAGTACTTTACTTCTGTTCTTTCTTGACTTTTATATTAGATTAAAGAAAACAACAACAGAGACTGAGAGCCAGATCCTCGGCTGGTATGAATCAATGTACTTCCACTTCAGGTGATGGAGTCATACCAGCTGGAGATCTGGCCTGGACTTAAACAGCTGCTCTTTGTATATGGAAAAAACATCATTTATTGCACCCAGGGACTGGACAACTGGTTCAGAAATATCTACACTGACATCCCTTATCTTTGCCTCTTCCTACAACCCAGCCCAAATGGCAACTCTTAGAATGAGCTGAAATGTTCAATTCCAATCTCTTCCTTATTTTTTCATCTCTGCAAGCCCCTCTGCACTTCTGAGTTGCATCCATGGCTGGAATTACTCTGGAGATCTTCTGGGATTTCTGGCCTTACCACGCAAACAGGAAGTACCAGGAATCTCCCAAGAAGGACCAGTCTCCAAGATTTCCAGCCAAGCTTGGCAGATTCAGGAATGCTGCATACTCAGGCAAACTTTAGGGACAACTAATCTGAACCTGAAATGTGAATTCTTTCGGGTTCACTCACTCTACTAAGAAATGCCAGCAGAACTGAAGTCAAGGTGCTATTTAACTTGCATCTTAACTGTAAGAGACAGGGAAAGCCGCACAGGCTGATGGCGGACACCTCTGAGAAGAGGTGTATTATTTACCGTACCTCGGGAGCATAATTTCCAAGTTCTGCCTGCAAGGCTAAAGCACCTAACTGCAGGGAGGTCTCGTCATTGCAGTACAGCCGCTCCTCCAGAATATCTTTACGAAGCTGCAGGTAAAACTGATGCCTTGTCAGACCATGTCTGGAAAACAAGAGAGACTGGGAATGTCACGAGCTTCGAACTCCAATATTAAATGCCACCTTCCTCTTTGGCTGCCGATGGAAACCTGGCACTTACTGGATGATGTTAAAGTGGTTGACAAAGAATTTTATCCTCAGAAAGAGCGTGAAGTTAATGATGAAGGTTTTCTTCTTGGGTTGGTCATTCCAGCCCTCTGGGGCCACTTTGTAGAGTTTGGTCTCATCATCCAAAAAGAAAAACTCTTTACCTGAAATGAGACATTGAGGTTTCATGATGTGTGAAGTAGAAGGAGACCATTCAATAGAGCTGAATTCTGCTGCTTTTCATCCACCCCTTGCATCCCTCCCTTCCTTCAGCAGATCACAAGGAAGGGCTCAGAGAGTCAGAGACCACAGCTGCCCTCCACGGTGGTTATTCATGGCTTATTTCACCCTGGAAATACCCAGGATAACTCCCTGTACAGCTATCCAGATGTTTGATGGGGCTGGCCCTTTGTTGACACTCAAGAGGTGGCGAGGGCATAAAAAGATCCTGACACTTCACACAATCCTCATGCTGTGAGTGTAAGGACTGCTCCCTACCAGCGCTCTGTGGGTGCTAGCCACTCCAAAGGGCCAGGCGTGGGCTCTTTAAGGGGAGTAGCTGAGATTACACTCCTCCTCTGGACAAGGATGCTTTTGGAGGCATGTGGCCCACCTGAAGCACAGAGCTTCCTGGAACTCCTGATGGGGCAACAAGGCTCTGCCCTACTTCAGGATAAGTCTGGGTCTAAGGCCTTATCTACACTGAGATCACGTAGCTGCACTGGTGCACACTCCTGCAGTGGACACGGTTTACACCAGAGGGGCTTAATCCTGTTTGAAACTGAACTTCTAAAATGCCTTCTACCTGAGGAATTCAGAGGGTTCCACTCACATTAATTAGTACAGGCTAGCATGACTCCCATAGTCACGAGCCACTGTGCAGCCACTAGACATGGCCATGTACCTTTCAGGTAAGCTAAGCCAAAGTAGAAATGTTCCACCAGGTTTGCGTAGGCCACGACCGTATTGAAGACATCTCTTGCCTTCGACTTGATGTCACATTTCACCTCGAGGCACTGCCCGCTGAGCAGAATCACACTGAGGTCCCTTTGAGACAAATAGGATTTCCCTTTTTTAGTCTGAAAACACAAACCGGAGAGTTGAGAATGAGTGTCGTGTTCACGCAGAAACATCTGCCGAATTCCTGGTCTCTGGGTCTCCTGGTCCCATGGCCCAGCTGAAGGGAATCAGTTGCAAGGACTGCTGCTGCCTAGTTATGTCACAAGCGTTTCAAAATTCTCAAAAATGTATGGAGTCCCCAGGCAAACAGACAACCATTTCCAGACAGCGTCTGGGGCTCTTTCAAATTGGACCTTAGCTCCTGGGGTTCCAGTACTTGTTTATTTCATAACATTGATATTCCTGTCAGGATTTTTACCAGAACATCCCTGCTATGTGCTCTCAGCCTTAGCTCCAGCTTAATGAAGTTTTTTGTCTGGGAAGTACACTACACGTGTTCACTGCGTTAGCATAGGCAGCATAGTGTACATGATGTGCTGTGTAATCTCAGAGGACATCTATCCTCCTCCCCAAAGTTTTGCATCAAAATGACCTTCCCTAACTGAGACTTGATGGATGAGGCTCCATCAGTTTCACTCTGACTGCAGCACCAGGGATCACAACATAGCAATGTGAGGTGCTCACCTGTCTTTAGGTTCTCAGTATGCTACCTCTGGCAGGACTCCCATCATGGGGAATACCAGCCTGGGAATTAAAGGCAGGTTTTACAGGATAGCATGGAGATTTAATCTAAGAGTCACCAGATCAGGCCAAAATTCCAAACATTCATATTTACCACAATGGATCCAGGCAGTTGTAAGGTCACTGGTGGTTCACTGGACAGAATGATAAATTCTGGCCCTGAAAACTGGGAAGAAGCAATTTAGAAAGTTAATAAAATGATTTATTCATATTCTGAAGATCCCAGCTCTCTCTCTACAGACACCCAGCAAAGCAGGGACATGAACCTGGCCCTTCTACATTGCAGGTGAGTCCCTGGCCTCCAGGCTATTGGCTACAGCAGGGAGCAGCTTGCTTCCTCATTTTGCACAAGAAGGCCCCAGTTTCATCCTGCTGCAGAAATGGAAAATTTTTGAACTCTCAAAATTATTTGTAGGCTGGGAAAGCCCTGCCGAGCCCTACCCTTTACACTCCTTCAGCAGCCAAAAGGAGTGGGACCAGCTGAGGCAGCTCTAGGTCTCCCACTCCGATGCAGAGAAGCACAATAGCTTTTCTATCTTTCCTTCACTATTGTTTTATACTTATATTGTCAGCTGTATGGGGCAGAGAATCTTTTTGTGCTATGTATGGACAGTACCTAGCGCAGCTGGGGCCAGTCCATGACTGGGGGCTCTGAGGTGCTACTGTAATATAAACAGTAAATAAATAATAGCTTGCCCTGTCCATTCACTTCACACTCCCTCTTTCTTTTCTCCTGCAAAGAGTTTCGTTGTGCGATTATTGGATTCCAATTACGAATCTGACACACACACCAAAAAAATCTAAATTCCACTGTAGAACAATTATTTTTCTCTCTCTAACAAGCTCCAAGTGCTGACGCACGTAGCTATTGATCTTCAAAGCCCTGCCACTGCTCAGGCCCAAGACGGGAGGGAATTTGAATTCTCTGGGAGCATCAGCACTGATTTGAAAGACAGAAGAAAGAAGATGACAGCAGCAGCCCAAGGGGCCACGCAGGCAGCAACAAGCCTGAGTTGCTTAGAGGAAGTCTGAAGAGTGGACCTGGCACGAAAGAAATAAAGTAACCTGAAGAGAGAAGCGTATTTCCCAGCCCCACAGAAATCTGCATGCCAGCATCTTTTGCTGCAGCATTATGGAAACAAAACCCACCCAAATTAAAATAGTGAAAAGCTTCTCTCTCTGCGTACACAGGCCGCTGAGCAATTGACAGTTCTGGAGGCTGACCCCTCTGCTCTGCATAAGGATACCACCCTCAACCACAGGGTGCGAAACTTCCTTGCACCGGCCCTGATGGTGCGCCTTCTGGGCTCGGCCATTATGGGAGATCATTCTAATGAGCTGAGTCAGCTATCCGATAGACCCTACACCGTTGGAGGCAGGTATCTGTGCAGGCTTTACATTTTGCAATCAGTGCACTCATTTTCACTAGTTACCTTTTCTTTCCTTTGGAACAAGCACCTCAGAGACGCAGCAGCTGCTAACGAGTCCTTGGCAGACACTGAGAAGGTAGAGCCTAAATTCAGAAGGTTGGGCTTGTTGTTCTTCTGAGTTCCAGCAGGGATTTCATCCACAGCACTTGCTGATCTTCAAAGGAGTGAGCAATATTTCAGATTGTGTATCCAGAGCAACGGACAGAGAGTTTAAAAGTCTTTGAGTGGCACTGTCTTATGCAATAAAGGACAATCTCCATCATCTACAAGGCATGACCCCTACAGAAAAGTGTTATATGGATAAAACTGTGAAGGTTCTACAGAAATTAATCTAAAAGCCTATAGGATTTAAACAGAGAATGTGTTCCTTTCTATACTGCCTGGCGAGATCCTCAGTTCCTGGAAATCAGCATAGTCCCCTGAAGTCAGTGAAGTTATTGCCAGTTTACATCAGCAGAGGATTTGGCTGCAGGTTGTTTGAATTATCCTCAAGAAATCTGCAGCAAGGATGACATTTTCTATTAAATTCTACAGGGGAAAGGGTATCATTCTTCATTACTTTCTATAGGCTATTTTCAGGACGGGAGACACTGAATCTAATCAAATAATTGAGGTTTCAGACAATCAAGGAGATTGTCAGTGTAATTAACAGATGTTGAGCGCTGTGGAAAACCGAGGTTCAGATAATGACAACAATACTGGAGATTTAACCCTTAAAATACTGATGTCATCCATGCTCCCAGACAAATGTACACTTAGCAGAAATGTATAATGCATATGCACTTTTATATATAGGGAATGGCCAATGGCAAGCTGTGGATATGAAGGTTTTGCTGGCATTAGTCTGGGTTAGTTGTGTTATTAACAAATGGCAAAATGGTGAGTGAGCTTTGCCAGACATTCCAAACTTCTATTCCCACCGCGCTATCATATATTCTGTATATACCACATGTATTACAGCAAATCTATTTGAGAGAGGTTTCCAAAGATTTTTAAATGTTTCCCTGAGAATATATGCTGTATCTTTTTTACCGTCAGTCCAGCCTCAGAGGGAGAGAAAAATTAAAGCCAATGACCTAAAATAGCTTTTCTAGACATAAAAATGTCAGGAGTTTGAAGCCTAATGCCAAGCATAGTGGGTCCAGTGGGAAGATGAGAGTCTCTCCTTGCCCATGGGAGAAGGCTGCCATTTCTCATCCTGCAGGGGGTGAGATATCAGACTTCAAAGCTGTGACATTTTTATGTACAGGCTGCAATCCTGCATACACTCGTGGGCATGCTTGATTTGAATACCCTGAGTAGTTCCACTAAAGTCAAGGTAGCAAAGAATCCTGTGGCACCTTATAGAAGTCAAGGTGGTAAAGTTAAAACACACGTCTATGGGCCATCAGGATTAGAGTCATAGATAGTAAACTCATCATGGGCCCAGCACTCTATATTGCCCATCCTGGCGCTAGACCTTAGACGATAGTAATTTGGGAAGTGATTCCACCTTTGAGCAGAGTTAACAATAACTGTGTCAGCATGTTGACTTAGAATGCCCTGGCAGGGATGGCCGATTGGGAAGAGGGCCGGTGAGGTGCTCAAAAAGCACATGATAAATACACTGATCAATTTAACATGTGACTATCACCTCTACGTGATACCAATTCCCCACAAAAATCACTGCTGTCCTGGGGCATTCACTGCAATGATTTCTTACTGTACGTACAGGGGAACATGGAGTAGCTCACAGCTCTGGTAATTGTGGTTAACTGTTGGCTGTTTAATAGGAAGTTCAATAAGTTTACTCAGGACGTGATTAATGGAGAAATCTAAATGCACCACTTCCCATGGTTCTGAATTAAGTCAATCACGCTTGATGGCAGGAACTCCTGTTTAACTGGGACAAGAATTCTGCTTAACTGGAGTACCTATCATGGATTAAGGGGTATGTAAATAGGGGATTCTGGTCTTTGTGATGCTCAGAGGCTAACCATTCTTAGGCCTTGTCTGCACTTGGAATTAGCCCCAACTGCAGTTGCAGCATGCAAGCCCCCTGCTTTAGACATCCTAAGACAGGTAAAGGTGCAGCATACTCTGTTTTCAAAAAGGAATTAGCTCCAGTGATGCAAATCACAGCGTCCCTGGTCTACACTTGGGATTTGCACTGGAGCAGTCACAACTGGCTGCTGGCCACCTATGGCTGAATAGAGGCCAATCCCCCAAGTACAAGCCCCATAGCATTCTGCTGGTGGCATCTGTTGGTTACCTTTAACTCTTCAGTGAGCCAGGGGCGTTGAAATAGTGACTCAGTCTGAGAATCTATAGGAAAAACTAACATTACTCTGAAAACCATGTACTGCAAACTCGGCCTATCAAGGCCCATCTCTTATAAATCAGACGTCTTGTACAGTAACATCAGCACAAGTTGGGGGCCCAAACCTGAAGTCTTTGCTCCATTTTCCCTTCGCCCTTATTCAGGAAAACACTCCCTGAAGGGAATGAGAGGTTTTCTCTGAGGAAGGACCGAGCAAGAGTGCAGTGAAGTCTTCAGGATTTGGCTCTAGATGAACAGTGTCTGCTACCACATGGCTAACTGATCCAGTTTCTCCCTGTAGTTTCACACTGGCTCACTAGATCCCCTGTGCCTCCCACAGTCATAAAAAGGTCCATCTTTTAAGGGCAAAAACTTTACTGATTACCTGTTAATGAAGAGCTTATAGCTACTGTGTGTCCTCGATCCACTCTGGTTTGGGTCCCACGCCTGCTGTGCCTGCGGAGCTCTCCCTAACGTTAAATCAAGGGAATATCACAATCACAGTCACTGAAGCAGTGCCAAAGATGGCAAAAGCTTGCTTTACATAGGGAGGCAGAAGGATGGGATGGGGAGCAGGGGTGGGTGCTCTGCCTAGGGAGCAAGGAGGGGAGCTACTGAGACTCAGAGGGGTGGGACAGCCGGCTCCAGGCTGGGAAAGGGGTCCTGGCGGTTCATGTCTCACTTTTGCCAGCCACCAGGTGTAGCTGCTCCCAGCTCCAGCCCAGTCACCCCGGTTCTCACCTGCTCCCCAGCCCAGTAACAGGCACCATGGTGGCTGCTCCAGCCCCTCCACGTCCAGCTCTCACTTCTACCACCCTCCTACCTAGTGCATGTATTCGTTCCCAGAATGCAGCAGAACAACACTTGTGGGTGGAAACATAGATCTGCCCCCTCCCCAATATTTCCATTGTGAGGGCACTAGCCCCAACCGCCCCCCAATTCCATCTCCTCTGAGGCGAGCACAGCATTAGATCCTGGGACAATATAGCAGGGAGAAGATCGAACTGGCTGTCCTGTATCCTTGTTTGCGGGACATAATAAATGACTGCACGACAGAGCTGGCTGAACACCGCATTAACAGCATCAGTGAATAATCCTTCGTATTGGGACTGGCTGTTTGGTTCAGCCCTGTCTGAAGCCCTTGTTATTCGCTGTTCGTGGACGTTCAGACAAATGAGTTTGGGGGAATGGCTGTTTGTGTGTGAATCCCTATATTTGCATGAATATGAGGATCCTGTGTGAAAACAGGAGCATTTATAATTCCACTGATAGTCCTTATTCTTCTGTTTAAATGTTTTCCAGTCATCCGATCAAAGAAGAGAAACAATATTATGTAACATAGGTCGCCAGTCACACCCCAGCAATACAAAACAGCTGAAGTGAACTGTTTGCAGGCTATTTGGCCAACATTTGCAGAAACTATTTGGTGAATACTTCTGAATAACTAATACAAGCACAGAAACCAGGGTTTGTTGAGGAATGATTTGCAAATGGAAATGAGCTAGAGGCGAGCAGGGTCTAATTCCCTCCAATTATGGGGGAGCTAAAATTAGGTGCAGCACCAGAAATGAGTGTTACTATCGAGGCCTCTTTCTAAATAGCAACACAAAAATACAAAGTTGGATTTCAATAAAAGAGCCGCCATTTGAAGCATTAAAAAAACCAGTAACTCGGAAATCTACAGTTAACGTATGTTAAATACATAAAGCTGAATAGCCACAAACTTTGTGGATGTTTGGCTCTGAATCCAGACACAAACTCTGTGGGTACCTCTACACTGCAATAAAACACCCTGGGCAACAAGACTCAGAGCCTGGGTCAGCTGACTCACATTGTGGGGCTTGGGCTGCAGGGCTACAAATAGCAGTGCAGACCTTCAGACTCAGGCTGGAGCTCAGGCCACCTTGCAGAGCCTGGGATCCACCCTCGGTCTCAATGTCTACACTACTATTTTATAGCCCTGGAGTCTGAGCCCCTCGGTCGGAGATAGCTGACCTGGGCCATTCACAGCCACGCTGCTGGTCTTTTACTGCAGTGTGATTCCTGGTCCTTTGATACACAATTCTAACTATTAAAATCTTTCTAATGAAAATCTGAGCCACTCGCTCACAAGACAGGTCATACCATTTTCAACATGTTTGGGCATTTGGAGCAAAAATATTAAGAAAATTAATCACTTAAATATAAGCTTGGTGAAGAACAGCAACAATGGCAATATGCAAAAACAAACAAATACGTAACTATAAAAAATGAGACTAAAGAAATCAAAGTGTATTTTCTCAAACAGCAGATGGCAGTATTGCAAAGTCAAGCTCTTTGGGTGACTCAGAGGCGAAGATGCTGGCAGTGAGAAATGAAAGACTATGAGACATGTCTGATATCAAGGCCAGATCCTCCTCTGATATCAGTTAACATAAGCCCATTGAAATCAACATAGATGAGTTGATGTACACCGGCTGAGGTTCTCAGGAGGGCACGCTTACATTCCTATCTGATAAGACAGCCTTGCAAGTCTCTACTAGGGTGACCACATGTCCCAATTTTATAGGGACAGTTCCCAATTTTGGGGTCTTTTCCTTATATAGGCTCCTATTACCCCCCATCCCCGTCCCTATTTTTCACATTTGCTGTCTGGTCACCCTAGTCTCTACTTGCCCACTCGCTCAGGACAAGTTATCTGTTTGTATTCTTTGACAAGCACTTCAAATACCCTTAACTTTTCATCATCCTGGTGGGATGACCTGACTAGTTCACAGGCCTTGATGCCATGCTTTTAGCACAAATCAAGCCCATTCCTTGTTCTGCAACAGCCTTCCAGTAGGAACAGTGGGGAGAAACAATTTATCAAGAGTCATCATAAAATGAGTTACATTTATGAATGGGATTATATGATGGGGTTGCTTGTGATTGGATTTGATGATCCAGGAAGTCCCATCCAGTCCCATATTCCTGATTTAAGATTAGCATGTGGCTCTTGAAGAAGTTGCTTCCCATGAACAATGAATTTTTAAATGCAAATGAGCTTCCAGAGTACAAGCTGGAATACTAGCAAAGATCACTGAGGATATGGATCTCCCTTGATTGTGGTGGTCTTTTCCTGGACTGTAATAGCCTCGTGGGGAGAAGAATGTCTTTTTTGGATATATTATCCTGGGAAAGGATGGCTATGGTGAGCAAACTCTCCGAGTCTAGTTGTGTTACTTTATATATTGTGCTTTTAGGGCCTGCTCCTACAAAGTGCTGAGCACCCTCAATTGCCACGGATTCAGCAGGAACTGAGTGTATGCACCATCCCACAGGACTCAGCCCTTGGTTCTAAGCATTACAGCCACGATTTTCAAAAAGGGGATAGCCTCTAAATCTATATTCAGGCACCTTGATAAGTAGTGGCTCCCACACTGCTGCATCCATGGTTTGTTGTAAGTTTATAATGACTACAGTTTTGGAGCTTTAAGTATCCACCTCTCTTCCAGGAAGGAAGGATCTTTTTTTCCCCTTCAGTGATGAGGCGAGGGGTGGATTCTGTGCTGTGCATCTTAAAGGCACCCTAGAACTCTCAGCCAGAGAAGTCGGAGGGGGAGTAAGGGGGCATTAAGACCCTTTTACACCTCCCAGACCTGGGCTGCTCTGGGAGCTGTAACAACTCCTGGCCCAAGTTAGACAGTCTGAGGCACGTCTAATTGTGGACAGATCTCTCCGGCTACCCTATGGGCCTCAGTGCTACCTCGATGCCTTCTCCCACTCCCAGCCCCACTCAAGACAATCTGTTGTCTAAGGCAAAACTTCAGTGGGCCGCCCTCCTCCTACCTGCCTGCCTCAGCTCAGTCACTGCAGTCTCTCTGCCCATTGCTGATTAACAAATCCTATTGCAACGTTGCCAGCGAAAGGAGAGCTGTGCCACCAGACCCCCTCCTCCAAGAGCCCACTGCAATCCAGATAAGTTTGTCACCAGTCAGGCTGGGAAGGGCCTCTCCGAGACACTATCCCCCTGCACTCTGGAGTGTCCAGCCCAGCCCACCAGCGCAAATGTCCTTAAATTAGAGCTGAGTTGCTGTGTGTGTTATCAGTAAGGACACATGCTGCAGGCTGCTCCCAGTTTGCACATTGCTCCATGCAGGCGGCTCTGCTCTAAGCTGTGCCCTGGGGGTAGGACTGAGCAGGTCCCGGGAGATCAGAATTTGGGGGCTCTCCCAAATGACCATGGTGCTGAAGACTCTGAGCTAGCTGTGACTCCCTTACAACCAGCTTCCAGGAGCAGTTCAACAGCAGGGGTCACACACAGCAGCCCTCTGACTCCAGTGGGGGCAGGATTGGGCATAGAGCTGCACTCAGCAGCTTGATCTCCCCTCTCCCCTGACAGCCAGGGTCCTGGAGACCCCGTGTACCTGCCCCAGCCACCTGCCCCAGTCAGTTCCGCTCAGGGCAGGAGCAGATTGTTAGACACACTTGCAGGCTCTTCAGCCTTAACATTCAGCTTGTTCTGCAGTAGGCCCTCTGTCAGCCCGTGCTCTGTGGTTGGCCGGCCTGGTTTTCAGCATGCTTGCTTCGGGGGGGGAGACCGCTGAAAGGGGCTTTTCCCCACTGGGGAGTGGGACAGCTCCAGCCACCTGGGCTGAATGGAAAAGAGAAGAGTGGCCACAGGGCAAGGGGACACAGAGGGGACGGAGATGACAGGGGAAGGAAAGGAGGTATAGGAAGGCTGAAGAGGGAAAGGGGCAGGTGGGGAGGCTGGAGGGGGAGCCGGGATGTGTGCGGGGGGATCCCCAGCCCAGCCCAAAGGCCCTGTCTCACTCAGCATTCAGCATGCTGGCAGTCACCAGCACGTAAAATCTTTATTTTTACATAAAATGTTCATCTGCAGCCCTGGCAGCACCGAGCAAGCAAGAGACCCAGCTCAACTGGGGGCAGGGGTGGGGGAGCAGCTTCTACTATTTCAACTGCTTTTTACGCACACAGCTCCCCATACACAAAACAGAACCAGCAAAGTGGTGTCGATAAAATTTCAGAATCAACCAACTGGTATTTGCATGTTTGCTGGCACAATATTGACCGTTCAATACCTTTTCTGATTTCTGCACAGGGAAAACTGGAAGTCAGTCTGGAGGTGACCTGCTGCAAGGATAAATCACAGTAACCATTTCAAAGTAGAACCCTACCTCTCCTGTGGCCCCTGTTTGACAGTATCAAAGATGTGCTCTCCGAAATGCTGCTGGAGTCACAATAATCCACAGAAAGTTGTCTGTAGTCCTCTGCTGACTGACTATAATTCAGTAACCTGGCCCCTGTGTTTGGAAACAGAAAAGAAGCCTGGTAAATCACCATATTCTCTTTTGATTCTAAAATTGCTGTATCCGAGTGCTCGCTTAGCTATCACTTGGTCTTGGCTCACTTTGATCGAGTCATCTTTGCTGTTGAATGTCTTGAGCGCTTTTCACTTCCATCACGAAAGCATTCACCATCCCTTGGAAGAGCTGCTTCTCTTCCCTTGTGCTTTTTAGAGCCCTACTCTGACAGTCCCTACAGCCCCTTCAGCGATCCCAACCAACATGAGTCTAATGTACATATTATTTCCCTCAAGTTTTAATTGAAAAGCATTAGGAAGGTTCAGGTAGCCAAGGAACAAGTTCTAGCTACTTCTATCCTCCAAAGTCACACGTCCGAGAGAACCCAGCTATTTCCCTCAGGAGTGCTCCATATTGAGTGCCAAGATACAGATCCACCATATAGTGCAACTGCAGCAATTCCCCAAGAATGGTGACCCAAAACATCATGAAGTTGCAGCCGCTCTTTGCTTCTATTATATCTTACCCCTATCCTTTTCTCGGGCCTTACAACTTGGGGTGGTAATTTTTAAAGCGGAAAAATATTCAGTGAAATGCACCCTCAATAGAAAATGCACCCCGAATGTTCACACTTTAAAATAATGAAGGTACTGATTTAGCAAAGCATTCAAGCAAGTGTTTAACTTTAAGCATGTGCTTAATTCTATTGAAGTCAATGAGATATAAGCATGTGCTCACATGATTTGCTGAATAGAGACAGGGCTATTCATATGTTGTGCATAAGAGCTTGCTGATTTAGGGGCAAAACCAGGACAGAAATACATTGATATTAACTTCTACTGAGGTGAACATCAAGATTTATTGACCTGAGAGGAAACAAAAGGACATGAAGCCGAAGTCAATATTTATCTTACAGCAGAGTTTTACCCAGAGGGACAATAACATCTTGAAGTTCAGTTAAAGTGAACCATGAAGTCAGGATGCATACATTCTGACCAGGGATCCAAAAGGATGAATCCCACTCGCCTTTCTCAGGTGGGTTGTCTAGTTGGCTACAATAGGGCTGCCTTCATGGGTATGATGAGCAGAATTTGGCCTTGTTTCTTAAAACTACTCTAGGAGTAATAAAAGTAAGAGTAAAAAACTTTTTGAAAGGAAGATGTATGCTGACCATTACTGGGCTATTCAAGAAGGAAAGATGTGGATATGCTTTTGAAATGGCTTGAGCACAGATTCAGGGAAAACTATTCTTCACCTTTGAGCATTCGGTTGGATACACAGAGTACTAAAACAATTTTTCTTTGGTATAGTGTCTTTCATGCAGACCGTTTTAAGGAGTTAAATATATGCATGCTGATCAGTTAATATTGCTCCATAGCCTTCAGATCACAGTCCTTTGCATCTGTAAGCAGTGAAAGTCTTGCTGAGTTGTCACAGATTTTTCTCCATCATACACTCATTCAGAGGTAAAGCAGTAAATATCATATTCAACTCTATATATAATTGACCCAACGTAATTTGAAACAATTCACTTGGGCTGGGAGACCCTTTGAGAAGCGCAGTGTAAACCAGAAACCTTTACCTTGATGAAAATTCAGCTGGGAGGGCAATGCTGAGCTGTCAGATGCTTTCTCATGCAGCCTTTTCCTTATCACATGGCTTCTGTTCAGCTGGCTGTCTTCAGTGGCTACCTGTTCTACCTGCAAACCAATTGCACTGCAAGTCAATGTCAGCAGACCAGGGGACTGCAAACATTCATGAGGAAATGCTCCTTACCCTCAGCTTGGTCTAGGCTCATCAGTGACACTGTATGTGAGTGTGTGTTAAATAAATGATACTTCCTATTGGGGTTGGAAATAAACTATTTGCAAATGGACTATTGGACTATTATTAACTAGAGCTGATCAAAAAATGGGACATTTTATTTGAAAATCTCATTGACTTTCTCTTCCATTTTTTTCCAGTCAAAATGTCAACAAAAGTGCTCCTTGAAATCGTAAACTCTTGAAAACAATTTATCAAGCTTATTTATTAACCCCACCACCTTTCAGGCTTGATTGTGCCTTTACGGCCCAGCCCCACGGCAAAGGAGGTGCAGGGAGCTCACAGATATCTGATATAGGTAAGATGTCTTCGAGCTCATAGAATGACATAGACCAGAGTGGCAAGTGGAAACTCTTTATACAGGGGGCAGCATGCTCTCCTCCCTCATGAAGCCAGTTCCATTGGCCAGTGTGAAGTCTCACAGCCTGTGGAAAAGCTACTATCACTGTGGCATTAGCCTGGAGCGTGAAGTCTGGGCAATGATCCCATGGAGACTGGATCTGTATCTCTCTATGCGTGGAGGTACATTGTATGGGGAAGCCTCTTTGCCTCATCCACACAGGCACACCGACACAAGGCCACTGTCAACTGCTCTAGAGGCAGTCTCCCAGATGTCCCAGCACTCTCCTAGCTAGTCTCCCTCTATTCATCTCAAATTAACCCAATCCATTAATTTAACATAAAAATCAGACAACCAGCCCTAAAACTTCAGGGCTTTCAATCTTCCTTTAGCACCCTGTCAGCTTGGCCTGAGACTTGCCCCTCTGCTACCACAGGCCTTTCTGCTTCGCTGTCTCACTCTGTTCTCCTTGCTTTAAAGCAGGGCTTGTTTTCCTTATTGGTCCCAGCTGTGGCTGCATGCCGCCATGATTGGCAGTGCTGGCAGCTGTGCTGGCAAGTGGTCAGCCTGGTTGCCTGAAAGTGGGGAAGATGCTCCTCTCCCTTCTATCTATACCCAGATGGGTTTGTAAACCCCAGGACAGCCACAAAATCTGGTTTAGGGGAAATTAGGACCAGATCCTACTTCCTTTACTCTCACAAATATTCCCTCTGAAATACAGTGAGGTTACTTGGATGGGTAAATCCAGCCGGATATAGCCCATAACCCACAGCACAGTTGCTTTAAAGGTACTTAGCTAGTCTTAAAAGTCATACAGCATTCAAGGTTTTCACCATGCTCTGGGCTGGGGCTTTTACATCTGAGAATCCTAGGAGTGATAATATTGCAATCCTGTGATTGGGGCCACGGCATCCCAATGTTGACAATACATTGTATTCCTAAAACTTAATGGTATCTGGGTATAATTTTCAAAATTGCCTACCTCTGTGACTTAGGAGCCTAAGTCCCATTGATTTTTCAGGTGCTTTTGGAAAAATTCACGCCTGCTTCCATGGTGTCAAAATATGTAGAAGCCTAATAGAAAAATGCAACCTAAACACTGAAGAAAGTACATGCAGCTTCTTCCATGGCACAAGAGTCACTCATTTAAAGCCATCACTGACTTTTCACAGGCTGTCTTGTTCTAAAATATTCGACTCTACTGTCCTTACTCCCTGCCCCGCCAAAAAAAAAACAGCAACCAGAACTACTATATTATTGTCACTGCTGGGAAATAAAAGAGGTACTGACCTCAGTGATGCTTCCGAGTACAAATTTGACCATTCTCTGGATGTAAACACTTGCAGGAGAAGAGGAAGATTCCTTCTGGTGCACTTCACATGCCTCCAAAATGGACTCTGGGGAAAGTCTTTTATGTGGCAGATCTTCACACAGCTTTAGCAGCAGGGCATGTAACTGATCACTCAGCTGAAGGGACTGAGACAAGAAAGAGATAATGGTAAATAATAGCTCTCATTTAGATAAAACACTGTAAAATGCTCCATGAACTAGGGCTGGAATTTTCTGCAGGACCTTTGAGTTCCAATGAGAATTCACTTAATTCCCTTAGCCTCTTGGGAAATCCCAGTCTAGAGACATAGAGTACCACTGAAATGAAGCCACCCGGGGAAGGAGGATGTCACTGAAGGTAAATGTCATATATTATGATTCAGAACAGTGCATAGAGGGGGAGATGTGGCTACTGACAACAACTGTGGCTGCTCCACAAATCTGAAGTTTAGATCATTCATTTTTAAAATCTCATCCTTAAGCTGCATGGCACTCTATCATATAGTCTCAGAAGGGTCAAGAATTGAGCTACTCAAATCTATGTTTCTATGGAGACCAGATATTTAAATTCTATGTAGTTATTTAGGTCACGGGCTCCCTACACTGAGACCACGGAGAAGTAAAACATCCTAGAAAAGGAGCTCAGATGGACTAAATACTAATAGCTTCCCATATCACCAATGCACAGTTAATAGCTCGGAGGACATGTTAGTGAAACAAGAGTGCCTCCTGCAAATCTCTGAAGAGACACTGAACTGGCTGAGCAGGAAATGGAAACGGTTGGCTACTAATAGCAGTTCTGGTGGTAAAAATCTGCCCAGGGCACAAAGAGAGATTGTTAGTCACTTCACAGCCATCCCATGCTTTGAACAAAAGTCACCTTCATTTGCACAGAGCTGTGTGTCCAATACTGTATACATACAGGTCACCAAAAAGATTCAGATGTGACTTTCTTCAGCATAAGAACATAAAAACGGCCATATTAGGTTAGACCAATGGTCCATCTAGCCCTGTAGCCTGTCTTCCAAAGTGGCCAATGCCAAGTGCTTCAGAGGAATGAACAGAACAGGGCAATTACTGAGTGATTCATTCCCTGTTGTCCACTCCCAGCTACTGGCAATCAGAGGCAGGGCCGGCCTTAGGATTTATGGTGCCCTAGGCGAGATTATTAAACTGGTGCCCCTGTGCCTGATCTGCTCTTAGCAACACAAACATAAGCTTATAGTATTGGAAAACTTGCCACATTCACATTATTAAAACCAGTTTAACTTAATTAAGCACACTGTAATGTTGATGGACTAGCACTAAAGAAGCAGCACTATAGAAAAAATTCTGATATGACAGAATGATGCAAATAATATTTTTTTTAATTTATCAAAATTTTATTGGAAATTTATATGAAGAGGTATTGAAACAAAGACTTGTTTTTAATTAAAAGCAATCTTTCTGGCTTTTTTGGCTGCAAAATCAGTAATAATGTCATCGTATGACAAAGACAAAGTCGTGTCTTGTTCGATCGCAAGAATAGCAAGACCAGTCAAGCGTTCCTGACTCATTGTAGAGCGGAGATAGTTTTTAATGAGCTTTAGTTTTGAGAAACTCCGTTCTCCTGATGCTACTGTTACAGGAATTGTCAGTAGAATACGAGTGGCAATGTACACATTAGGATATATGTCAACAAGTTTGCGGGTATGAATAAACTGTACAATGTCCATCACCGATTTTGCATGTGGCAACATTGATGACAGTGTACTCAATTCTTCGTACAGTTCAAGTCCATTTAAATCAAAACTATCACCGTGCTTCAGGAGGCTCTCTAGATTCTTGCACTTTGTCATTAGTTGCTCTTGTTTTCCTATTTCGTTGAATTTAGTTATGTCATACAAAAATCCAAACTGTTCATGGTGTACTTGTAAGGTTTTAAACCTTTCATCAACAGCAGTTACTGATTTATCCATCACAACATTAAAAAATTCAACCTCAAATTTCTTTTCTGGATCGTCTATGGGCATGATCTGCTGTACAGATTCTTCATAAAGAAGTGTTCCTGGCCTTTTAAACTCATATTAACTATGTATTTACTTTATGAAAGTTGGAGAAAACATTGTGAAAACGTAAAACATTGGCTGCCCAACTTCTGGGCTGGCAAAAGTTATACTGACTCACAGGGGAAAAAAAAAGCAGGAGAATCTTAGTACAACATATGGTCACTCTATACCAGGGGTCGGCAACCTTTCAGAAGTGGTGTGCCAAGTTCACTGTAATTTAAGGTTTCTCGTGCCAGTAATACATTTTAATGTTTGTAGAAGGTTTCTCTCTATGTCTATATTATATAAATAAACTATTGTTATTATCTGAGGTCTTGGCCACCGGTCCTCCTCAGGCCACTGCTAGCTGAGTAAATGAAACCCCAAACCGGCAGCGGGCTGGTGGCTGGAACCCTAGACAAGGATCCCAGGTCCTGCTCAGCCCGCTGCTGGTCTGGGGTTCTGACCACCAACTCCTGCCAGCCAGGATCCCGGCCGCCAACCCCTCCTCAGCCTGCTACCAGCCTGGATTCTGCTCACCCAGGCTGGCAGGAGGAAGAGTGGGGCTGGTGGCTGAGCTCCTGACTGGCAAGGGGCCGGCAGCCGGAACCCCGGAGTAGCAGTAGACTGAGTGCTGCTGGCACCCCAGACTGGCAGCAGATTGAGCCACTCAACCTCCCACTGGCCCTGCTCAGCCCGCCACCAGCCCGCTCAGCCCACCACCAGCCCACTCAGCCCACTGCCGGCTGAGTGAATGGAACCCCAGGCTGACAGCAAGTTAAGTGGTTCAACTGGCCTGCTCAGCCCACTGCCAGCCTGGGGTTCCTTGGGGGTCCCCAGGCCAGCAGTAGGTGCTGAGTGGGGCCGATGGCTGGTATTCCAGCTGGCAATAGGGCAGCAGCCGGAACCCCCGAGCAGTGATGGGCTGAGCCGCTCAGCCTGCTGCTGCATACCATCAAAAATCAGCTCACCTGCCACCTTTGACACGTGTGCCGTAGGTTGCCGACCCCTGCTTTATACACTAGTAAGGAGATGAGCATATTACAGTTGTTGGAGGGCTCTTATCAGGAGTAACAGGCTATAGGAGAGTCAGTCAACATTTTTTGTTTCTCTGATGAAAACTGACCCACTCCCTGCCTCAAACCAAACCTGTCACTAATAATTGTCAACAACTTAATTTTCTGGTTTTGGCTAAGATATTGATTTAAAAAAAAAATATTGAAATTGGATTCAGGATTGTTAGCAAGAATTTTTGGCAAACAAAGTTGTTAAATGACAATCTAAATGGCAACACAGTACTGCTTTCATGCTTGGCTCACCCCCTAGCCTGCTGGTCCAACAGCTGCAGTAGAGGAGGAGATAGGTGGAAAACTGCAGGACCCCAAAATCCACCTCTTGGGGTGCAGAGTGGCAACAGCAGCAGCAAACCCTCAGGTCCAATCACACGCCAATGGGCACCGCCGCCAGCCCAACAGACCATGGTGAAGTTAGCACAGCATCTGATATCAGGGATGGGGCACCCATGGAGCCACAGCAGCTCATCCTGCCCTGTGCAGCTCCCCCCGGATGAGATGGATCACTGGCAGCTGCCAGCCTGGGGGAGAGGCGCTCCCCAGCTAGGGTGGCCAGATCCAGATGTCCTGATTTTATAGGGCCAGCCCCGATATTTGGGGCTTTGTCTTATATAGGCACCAATTACCCCACCTAGAATGACCAGACAGAAAGTGTGCAAAATCAGGACAGGGATGGGTGAGGGTGGGGGTGGGGGAGTAAAAGGAGCCTATATAAGAAAAAGACCCCAAAATTGGGACTGTCTCTATAAAATAGGGATATCTGCTCACCCTACCCCAAGCCCCTATCCTGATTTTTCACACATCTGGCTAACCCCAGCCAAGCCCTGTGTGACATTCCAATTCTGGCTGCCTGTGGAGGAAGTGAGTCACTTTCACTTTCATTCCTCAGCACGCAGCCAGCCTCCCCTCCTCCCACAGCACCTCACCCAACCCAGCCCTGACGGAGGGGAGGGAGGAGAGAGAGAGGGGTGCTGCTGGGGAGGAGGGAGAAAGGAGGGGGTGCTCCGTGGGGCGGAGGGGAGGTGAGGTCCTTTCCCAACCCCTACCCTCTCCCCTTCCCAGAGACCCCAGCAGCCAATCCCATTCCTCAGACTGTACTGCATTCGGCTCTCTCTAGGACCCAGCAGCCCTGCTTCTACACTGTCTGGGCTGCCTGCAGAGTGGTGCCCCCAGGGAGAATGAGGCCCTACGTGGCTGCCTATTCTGCCTATGCCTAAGGACGGCCCTGATCAGAGGTTTAGGGACACACAGAGCATGGGGTTGCTTCTCTGACCAGCTTGGCTCATAGCCATTGATGGACCTATCCTCCATGAGCTTTTACCTACCAGTAATTCTTTTTTTGAAACCAAGCTTGAAGCTCTATTTATCTTATTTCTGGTATGAAGGAAATTCCCCTCCTCTTGCCTCGAGGAAGGGGCTAGGGAATTGTAAATCTTAAAAGAAAGGGAATCTTAAAAGAAAGATACAATTCAAATGCAAATCCTGGATTTGGATAATCCTAAACTTTGGCATCTGACTCTGAATTTCCCAGCTGGTCCTGGTCTCTCTAATGGGCCAAGCCAAAACACTAGCCACAAACTTCCCACCTGGACTATGGAAAGTTCAACTCATACCTCCCAACTTTCCAACATGCCAATGTCTGACAAGATTAAGGAGAACAAAGATATTGATATTACTGACCTGGTTTGGAGGAACCTGATAGTCTGCTGACCAATAGAGGGTCATTCCCAATGAATACACCAGCATCTGGCAAACAAGAACACCCAACCAACAGTTATGAATTATATGTCAACAATTACAAAGAACTCGCCTGGCAGTGAGATCTCTGAAGCTGTGAGCCGAGATTGGGACTTTTAAAGCTGGACTGGATAGAGCACATGTACATGTACAATGGGACACAGCCCTGACTAGCAAAGAGATGGAATAGACAGGACATAATAGATCTTCAGCTCTATGGGCCAGATTGTCTCCTATGCATGAAAACACATGCTGGAGATGGTTTGACAGGCTGGCGAGCCAGCAGCTGACCCATGCCCTGGTCACTTAGACACAAACTAGTTCCCCAGAGAAGTCCTAACTGAGGGGCCAAAGACAATTACCTAATCAGACTGTGGGCTGATGTGCTCAGGGGCTACTTATCCCAACAGCTAAGAAGGTAGTTGTAAAGCACAAGAAGAAAGTGCAGAGGAAAGAGAGGGGCTAACAGGGGAAGCCAGGCCTGTGGCTGATGAGATTGTCTCCTCTCCTTGAAGACTGCCCTGAGGATTACAGTGCTGCACTAGGACTGTGATGGCAGCGTTGTGGTAGGAGCATCAAAAAACACTCACAGAGGGGTTGGCAATCAAGAGGCATGCAAGAGTGTTTGTGAGTGATCCCAAGGCAGGAAAGGAGCCTCTGCACACCAGCTGGGGTTGCCAGCCACAGGGCTGCGTAGATGCTGTTCACCTTCCCCTGGCTGGTGGGATTCTTGGAGCACAGCACTGTCAGCGTCCCTCACCATAGCATCAGCCAGGACAAGATTTGATGCATATTCCTGTCTTTGGAGCTAGGCCCCCACCCGCCAGGGAGCAAAGCTGCTTTACAGCTTGCACAGGAGAAAGTGGGTCCATTCACCTTTCTTTCTGTGCTTGCATAGCAGAAAGTCTGGTCCCCATTGCTATATATCGTTTCCCTCAGCTCTGCCACGGCCATTTCCTGCACTTCTAGCGTCCTGAGGAGATTTCCGTTCTGTTCTGCAGCCCTGACATTATCCCTGTTTATTACCAGCTGTGATTCCACTTGCCAGCAGGCTGCCACAAGAACAAACCTGGTAAAGACGTCTATTAAAATGTCTATTAGTCCCATCTGCTTCAGAGGGCCAGAGCTCAGTTTGCAAATCACCCCAGCAGAGCAAAGCTGCCAGAGATACCCATTTTGCAGGGTGTCTATTGAACAGTTATTAAGCAAAATCCATCTGGATGATTAGCACATTCCTGTCTCATGTTTATACAGACAAGCTGCTTTCAATTAGCCAGGTTTCATACAGTCATTGATTTAGTAGGGAGACTTGACTTTAAGAGACCATTCTTCTCTAGCCTTACTCTAGGATCTCTCTTTGCCATGGAAGGATGGGAACCCGATCCATGCAGAAGCCCTATACCTCCACCTAATGGCTCCTGGCCCCCCACAGCTCTGCCCAGCTCCCAGACAGCCCAGATCCAATGAAGCCAATGGCTGCCTCTAGGACCCCCTCTTGAGCAGATAGGTGCCTCAACTAGAACAGTCCTACAGTTTCTGGCATACAGTGAATTAGCCCATTCTGCCATCAGCCCTCCTGCTCTTTCTATATACCCCAAAATGGCAGGGGGTCCTCTGTGTTAGAGAGTGCTGAGGAATAGGCAACCCATCCAACAGGGAGATGTGAGATAAGCATGGAAGGACCCTCTGGATGTGAATCAAGGGAGCACTATCCTCCCGTAGTATCTGATATTAAAATGACCTTATTAGATAAAAGACTTTTTTTTTAAATGTTCCTTTCACAATGTGGCGTGACTGGATGCAAATCAGATGGGATGAGATGGCTGGTGCAAATCACTTTGTCCCATTTCCACCAGACTCGTGGGGCCATCGGATGATGTTTGAGATTGCAGTAGAATCTCAAATGCCTCTTGATTTCAGGGGGGTTCTGGGTTCCAGGCAAACCTTTCTCGCAGCCTTAACTACAGTCTAACTTGGTTTTGTTCACTGCCGTTGTGAGAGGGAGTCTGATGTTAGATGCTGGGTCTGTTGTGCTGACACATTTGGATCTGGGTATTTTGTCTAACAAACTCCAAGGTACAATCAGGCTGTTCAAAAACCCCTCACCTTTGTCAATCCAACATGCTTGTTTTCACTCTGTCCTTGGAGCAGTTCTGGTGCCCTGAAAGGGGCAGCCTCTTGGTGAGACATATTGTCTTGGAAAGACAAACTTCCTCTGGCTGAAAGTACCATTGACCATGGGCAAATCACATGGTTATGTGGATCTGAAAAACAGGACCAGCAGGAAAGCAGGGTTAATATTGTTGAATTCACTCTGCTAGGACAATGAGCTTCTGATGCAGTCTCATTTTAAAAACTCTCAGTCTGTTTTGAAGGATCCTGTCTTTCCCATCACTGCTCTTTGTTTTGGTAATGGGGAATCCCATGAGTCCTTCAGAACAATATGAATGTTCCAGGGTGACCAGTGCAGGCAGGTAGATGGACAGCTACCAAAACATAACCATCCACTCACCTTTGTGCAGGTCCTGGAGAAGATTTTCTGTGCCCAGATGTAAGAGAGCCCATATATCTTCCTCCTCCAAAGGGCTTCCCTTCAGCTGCAGAACCTCAGCCAGAGTCACACATGAGATGCTCATCCTTGCTACAATAGAAACCAGACAGCTAGAGCTGACTGAACTGTTCAGAATAAATCACATTCATTGCACATTTATCCCCTTTTCAGGGTAGCTAACCATTCATTAACCTGATTTCTTAGACCTTGGGCAGCATCACCAGATTGTCTGGGGCGAATGATTTCCATCTACCAGATTTTTTGTAGAAGTGACTGGTATGGTTATTCATTATTCAGGAGGCTTGAGTGGTCACCTGAATCACATGGCATCATTTCTGCTCCCTGATTGGATGACTTACAATTTCTAAATAGGAGGCATGGCTGAACAAAGCATTGTTTCTGTGATTTTCCCTAGGGAGGTGGTGGATGGGTGAAGGAGGGAGCATCTGAGAGTGAGAAAGAGCTGGAGAAGAAAGAGATGCCATGAGACAAGAAGGTCTATTAAATGTATGACATTTAAAATACTTTCCTTGTGCTTTTTTGCACAAGAAAAAGCATAATATCTGGCTATCTATATGGACCCAAGATTAAAGAAATATCTCCATTCCTTCCTGCTGAAGGAGAGGTGAACATAAGAATGGCCATACTGGATCAGACCAATGGTCCATCTAGCTCAGTAGCCTGTCTTCTGATAGTGGCCAATGCCAGAGGGAATGAACAGAACTGTCAGTCATTGAGTGATCCATCCCTTGTTGTCCACTCCCAGCTTCTGGCAATCATAGGCTAAGGACAGCCAGAGAATGAGGTTTCATCCCTGACCATCTTGGCTAATAGCCATTGATGGACCTATCCTCCATGAACTTTTTTGTACCCTATTACAGTTCCAGTCTTCACAACATCCCCTGGCAATGATTTCCGCAAGCTGCCTTTGTCTTGTGTGAAGAAGTACAGTGAAACCCTGCTATAATGCGCCCCATGATAATGCGAATTCAGATATAACGCGATTATAAGGTGGCTCCGGCCGACCCAAGCAAAAAAAAAAAAGGGCCTTCCCCACTGCCTCTTCCTCCCTGTCCCTGCTTCCCTTTTTGAAGAGAAGAGCCATTCTCCTCTCCAGCTGCTCCTCGCTCTTCCTCTGCCCCTTGCACATTTCCCCTGCTCTCCCCAAGTGTTTCCCTCTCTTGCTGCATGGTTGAGAGCCCCCGCTGCTGGAGCAGGCTGACAGCTGGACTGGGAGGGATGCTACAGAAACAGTGGCACGAACTCTGCTCTGAATATCAGCAACTCCTCAGTGTCAAATGCTGCAATCGGCTCTCCGGGTGGAGGGGACTCGGATGAGAGCCTTTGTACAGATCTCTCAAGAGCCGTTCCAGCCCCAGTCTGCCAGGTCCCAAAACTCCGGTTTTCAAAGTCCAAACCTAACCAATCTCAGGCTGGTTCTGGCTTGTTTAATAGATTGATTAGCTCGTGCTGCCACTAATTATTGCTACACCCTTTCAGTTACTGTTATGGGCAGTTCACAAGTCATTTTCTGCCCAAGAGAAACTGACCAGCTTGAAATGTTAAATTTTCGTAACCCTGCTATAATGCGACCCCACATTTATGGCAATCAAATTTTTGGATCCCAATTATTGCGTTATAACGGGATTTCACTGTACTTCCTTTTGTTTGTTTCAAACCTGCTGCCTATTAATTTCATTGGTGACCCCTGGTTCTTGTGTTATGAGATGGGGTAAACAACACTTCCTTATTCACTTTCTCCATGAGTCACAATTTTATACACCTCTCTCACATCCCCTTTTTGTCGTCTCTTCTCCAAACTGAAAAGTCCCAGTCTTATTAATCTCTCTTCATATGGAAGCCATTCCATACCCTTAATCATTTTTGCTGTACCTTTTCCAGTTCTAAAATATCTTTTTTTAGATGGGGCGACCACATCTGCATGCAGCATTCAATATGTGGCCATACTATGGATTTATATAGAGGCAATATGATATTTTCTGTCTTATTATCTGTCCCTTGCTTAATGTTTTCCAACATTCTGCCAGCTTTTTTGACTGCCACTGCACACTGAGTGCATGTTTTCAGAGAACTATCCACAATAACACCAAGATCTCTTTCTTGAATGGTAACAGCTAGTTTAGACTTCAACACTATCCATGCTGGTGAGGCAGATCTCCTACCGCCTTGAGAGCTGTGTTTTTTCCTTCCTCTCCCCTCAGAAGATTGAACCAAGAAGGGTTTGGAGGCTCTCAACAATTCGACAGCTGATAACAACTGAGGTGTGGAGCTCAGGGTGGACATAGCTCACGAGTTTCATTTTCCTTCACCAAGCGAGACCGCATGGCACAGGTTTCCAGATCTAATGACAGAGCTGTCTTATGGTCTTTGTGTCAGCAAACTCTGAGCACCCCTGAACATAAGATCACTGCTTGAGGGTCACCAGAAGTGAGCCTAGCTGGACAATCACTCAAAGGAGAAAGAACAGTTACTTACCCTCCTGTGGGCCTTTGAAATGTGTTGTCTATATCAGAGGTTCTCAAACTGTGGTCTGCAGGATAGTCCCCTCTAAGGTGTGCGCCTGGGTGGCCGCACACAAGAGAATGAAGGGCCACCCACCTAATTAGTGAAGCTGCGCAGGCGTGGCTCCATTAATTAGGTGCCTGGACCCTGAAGAAGACGCACATGTAAGGTGAGGTGGTGATCTTGGGGAGAATAGGGGGCAGGTGGAAGGGGGCAGTGGGGTGAGAAGAAGGGGTGGAGGCAATTTGGGACGTGCAGAGCTGTGGCGGCCAGAGAAAGAAGGAACTTTCCCCAGCTCCAGGGCTGCGGCTGCCAGGGGAGAGACAGCCCTCTTTCCCAGACTCAGTTATGCCCTCCTTCCCAGACTGCTATGGCAGGGGAAATATCCCCATCCTTCCCAGACCCAGTTTGGGGGCTGCCACAGTGGAGAAGAGAGAGACCCTCCTCTTTCCCAGACCCAGCTCAGGAGCTGCCACAGCAGGAGAGAGAGGGCACATCCATCGCATTAGAAAGGTAAGACTACTGATAGTAAAATATGAGTTGTGTGCTTTTATTTGTGGAACAAAAACACATTAATTATTATTAAGGGGTTTTTCATATAGTGCTTTTATCCAAAGCGCTATACAATAGTTAGCTAATGGTACTAACAACATTTGGAAAGATCATTAAGTGGTCCACCAAGACCCTCAGCAATTTTCAAGTGGTCCGCAAAAAAAAAAAAAAGTTTGAGAACCACTGGTCTAGATGGATTGCACAACCTGCCTTTCTTCCCTGCTGCTGCGAAGTCCTAAATCACCTGGAATCTGGAAAGAACTGCAGGGTGATTGCAGTCACCCTGCCCTTTATGCCTTAAGCTACAGGTATTTGGGGCGCAGGCGCAGGCCCAGCCCCAACAGACACTGCTATTCCAAAGAATCTGATCTCACACACATAGGGTGCACCAAGAATAGAATACCTGTGGACAGTCACTCAAAGAAGTAGTCCAGCTTGCCTGTGCAACTTTAATTCTGCCCCCTGTACATAGGCATCATTACCACACAGGTTCTAATTACATACTGAGCACGTACTACTCCTTAAACAATATAAATGCATGCATTTTTTTTCTACAGTTGTCAATACACGTATGTAGCATTTTGTGGCACTATTCAGTGCAGGCCAGACAGTCATTTACATACAAGATGCACCTTACAAGGCTGTAACAACCCCTAGATGATCACAGTGAATTATCTCCCCTGTGAAGCCTGGCTTCATTCAGTAATACACCTCACAAGAAGTTCACTCCACAGTTCTAAGCGTCACACAGCCTATCTTCCATCCAGAGGCAGATTAACAAATAGGGAATGTTCAATAATGCACTCCTCATATCTTTCCGGGAATTACTTTTCTTTGTATACCAGCTATACACTTCTTCTTTGGCCCCAAAATATGTAAGTTACACTTGTGTACATTCGCTTGTTCTCAATGGGCCAAATTCAGAGCTGATGTGTAAGAGAAGGTAAATTACATTGATAAGCAGATGTTAGTCTAAATGAGTCTAACTTACATTTTATGGTGTCAAAAGAGGGTATGAATTACCTCAGTTTAGAGTCCTTTATAATCATTTACAGTGAGATTCACCTTTGAATATACTCTGAAGTTTTTAATACCCTTCCAGCTCAGACTATCTCTTAGAAACAAGCAGACGTACAAAAATTCACATTAGACATTCTAATCACCATCTTAACTCTAACTCCTAAGATTTAACTATCAAGAGTCATAGCATTTCAATGTACAGATTACACATAGACTGTTAAAAAAGGTTTAAAACTAAAATTACAGCCTATTAAGTGCAAATAAATCCACAGTAATTATAACTGCCTCGCACCAAACTACACATGGAAGTCTATGGCATACATGTACTTTGTTGAAATACATTTCAAGGTCTACTGCAGAATACTAACATTGGAATTATTTTGACATTACACAGAGAACACTGTTCTGTATCTAATATTGGTATGTAACTAAGACAGATCTTTCTATAGTACATCTTCTGCTACACATATACACCCTATACAGTATATATGTATATATATCTTCTGCTAAAATTACTCCCAATACTAGTTTTATTCATTGTCCTTATGTAAGCTGTGCTTATAGCACACCATAAATATCCAAAAGATTGTTGGACAATTGTATTACATAGCAAGATTACAAGGAAGGAAGAATTAAGGTTTCTCTTAAAATGTTTAATGTGACTTTTCACATCTATCTATTTTGAAGTGTATGGGATTGAGAAATTTTGGGGCCTGATTCCAGTTTCACTGATTCCAGTTTTATCTTTGTGTAACTCCACTGACTTCTCTAAAGTTGCTTCTGATTTTTAAGTGAGAGCAGAATTAGACCCTTTTGCTTTCTGCCACCAATCTTAACATCCAATTCACATGCACACATGAACATTATAAGAAAAGAGCATTTCTTTAGGACAGATTCTGCCACTCATACTCATGTTGAGCAGCACCCTCTTTAGAAACAATAATTGGACTACTCATGCTACCCAGTGTGAGTAAGAGGAGCAGAATCTGGTCCTTATAGACCAATGCCCAAATAACCTTAACTCTGCCCCTATGTTCTGCTAATCTTTTTCTGTGCCTTTTAAAGATGAATTTTGGGGAATGCAGTAAATGTCTGTATTTTCCACATGAAGAAATTGAAAATGTGATAGATAGAACTTATTTGCATAACTGAGATTGTATATATCTGTTCAATATATTAAGTGTGATAATTTGTTATGACACTACCAGCTGGTGTTTTAGCATAAAGGACAGAGTATTATGCTCCTACATAGGAGTAGGATATGATTTCATTACACATTAGCTTTGTGTCTCATGATATGGGTATATGGCATTGTTTGGCCAAGTGGGAAAACACTGCTGATGGCAGTGGTATTCAGATAGTCTGGAACTGTTAACATAGCTTTGTTTTCACAGACTGTATACAGTTGCACAGAAGCACACACTTTGCATGCATAAGCATGAGGTGTTAACTCTGCATGCACAGTTATGAGAGCAAGTTTTGCAGACTATACATGCCTTCTGTGTGCCACTGAGTGTGGTTCCATGGGGCTCCCAGCACATTGTTCTATGTGAGTTGGATATAGGAACTGCCATTCTGGCAAAGGCTGGTGGTGCACCTAGTATGCTGTCCTATCTTGCCAGTAGGCAACATCAGATTCTTAAGAGGAAAGTGCAAGAAACTCCACAGTGGACAATCACCACAGGGGCAGTTTCTTCCTAACCCCAGGCAGTTAGAGGCTGACTTGTATCCTGAAGCATGAAGGCTTATATTCCTCAGCATGCTTTATCCCATTGAACGAAACTGCAGATGTTTTCCTTATTCACAGAAGAGTCTAATTCTTCTCTCACTTACTCCATTGTTATGCTGCTGTTGACTTCAGTGGAATCACTCCAGATTCACACTGGTGGAAGCAAGATTGAATTCAAACTGATAGATGTCTCATCCTGTTTTGGAATCCTGCCAAGCTCTTGTTCTCAATAATCTCTTGTGGCATTCAGTTCCACAGGTTAATTTGTGTGTGTGTGTGTGTGTGTGTGTGTGTGTGTGTGTGTGTGTGTGTGTGTGTGTGTGTGTGTGTGTGTGTATAAAATATATATATATATACACATATAAAGGCTTTGTATCGGGTGGGTAGTGGCAGGAGAGTGGCATGCTGGGGAAGGGTGGAGAGGACAGATTCACCACAGTCCGTATCCAGCCGCCATTGCCATCCACAGAGTAGAGGTATTGGAGCTAAGGATGGTACTGCATCTTTGTGTTCACCCCACAGCCTGAAAGTGCTGGCCTTTTGGGACACTCCTGTGTATAGCCTAATTGCCACAGCTGCTTGCTTTCTGCACAGAGAAGAGTTTGGTAAGTCCAACAGCCTGTTCCTCAGCCAGCTTTTTCTTTATAATGCAGTCTTCACCAGGTTGCTCTGTATATGCTTTGGTGTTCTGCATTATTTTCACTCTGTTCCAAGGGGCTCTGTGTCCCAGACTCATTATCTTCCAAACCGGAAGCCACTGTATTGGTAGTAAACTGAGCCCTCAGTGCCCTCCCCGTGGTTTTCTCAACCAACTTGTTGACATTTCAGATGGGACCCAAAATATTAATTTTAGTCTACGTGGCTTCAAGGGACAGTAAAGCTTCTTAAGGCCTAACCTTAATTAGAAAAGCCAGACAAAATCTTCTTAATCTAAGCCATCTCCATTCTCTCCTAGTAATAAATTGCTGGGGCAGTATTTCATTTAACTCTGTGGTACTGGGACTCGGCAGCCAGTTCAAATCCCCAGTGCTAGAGTTAAGATGTTCTCCTCACCATAGGGTTAATCCACCATGCAGTTTCCTCCTGAAGAAAGCTGCTGTATCTATTTTAGATGGAAACACTTCTGCCAAGTTAGTTCAGCATAGATGCTTCTAACTAGCTTAAATGGCTTAATAAACTAATGCGGAGGGTCAAGGCAACCCCTGGTGGCACCCGGCCACTGAAGCAAGTGGAGTGACACCAGTTCTACTTAACCTTCAGAGGACACGTTTCTCTGGGGAATCAGGCACGTGTCCCGGATTGATATTAAGCATAAGTTAAATAAATTCTGCTAGCACTGAGGTGCACAGTTATCTAAGGAAAGTAATTAGGTTGTGTGGGCAGGGACATCAGAATCACTTTAAAGGGTAATAAATTGTTGCTTTAATGCTCCTTTTTACTGCATAGTCAATGCTTAAGCAGTGTTATTTTAAAAGCAAATTAGCAATTGATTTTTAAACACATAACTAAAGCGCTGTTTATTTATGGAGTGCACTTTTGATTTTTGACTTTCAGGCTCAGCAGGAAGTGATATTTCTGTACCATGCTGGAAACAAACACAAAACTGCCCTCATTTTCAGGAGTGTACGCATTTTGTCTTTTTCCAGCCAACCTGGGACTTTTACATAAATCAGAGGAGTAAAAAGGAGCTATTCTCATTGTAGTGCCACACGTGTGCCTGGTCCTTCCAATCAATGAAAGACACGATCCATGCCCCAGGGGGGTTCAGTCTTTAGTTGGACATAACACAGGTGATAAGACAGAATGGTTAGGTTAGGAGGAAAAGCAGACAAAGTTAACAACTGTGCAGGCTGAGGTTCTAATAGCTCACAGTGACTCCATATAATAGGAAGTGAAGAAGAGTGAAATTAAGCCTCCAGGGGGAATGGAGGTCAGCAGAACATAATCACCCACATGGGAATTTGGCCAGGACGCTGATGTTAATATCCCTGCTCTGTGAAAAGTAACAACGGACCTAATCCTGCTGCAACTGAAGTCAGAGACAAATCTTCCATTGACTTCAGTGGAAGCGGGGGGCAGCTCCTTCACCTCCAAACACACAGACCTCAGTCTGGAAAAATCAGCGTGAAGGACCCTCCCCATCCAAACCACCATAGCATAGATTCACCCATTGCATAATCCCCTTGAGATTAATGAAGAATTTTGTCTCATATATGTGTGTAGCTCTCAGTAGTGCAATGTGAACAGACCCCAAAGGTCCTTCCCCCAGTACCCACATGTTTATCATATTCCCTTTTATTTTGATATATTTCACATTGTGACCACTGGGGGTCTCCTCCTATGCACACATCTATCTCCCTGTGAACATTCATGAGATTTGGGGTCAATGAAGGTAATAGACTTGATTATGCAGGATAATGAACTACAGGTTTGTAGCTGAATATGACACTTCATATCAATCAGCTACTGCTCACTTCATACGCCAGGATCACTTTACGTGCAATTTGGCTTTATTAGATTTGACAATGTGATTCAGTAGCATGTAAGGGAACAAGCTCACTTTTGTCAGCCTTCTCCTTTATTTTTGCTGTTTTATTCACCGTGTAACAGAGGAAAGAATTGCAAATTATGATTCCTATGTTAGTGAAACAGGCTTTCCTTTGGCAGACACAGCTAGGTGGATTTAAAAACCCAAGAGAATGGGGATATTTAGAATCCTAGCTAAGTGAGAGGCATTTTTCATAAAAGCCTATCAGGAGGACTTCACTAGAGATTTGGTTCAGCTGTGAAAGCAGTTTCTATATAATAAAGGCACTGTTTAAGCCATGTCCTTGATAATATAGTAAAAGGCAGCTGAAAGAGAGACCACAGGACTCAGTCAGTCCTTGGCAAGGTTCTGGGGGAAGAGTGGGACTCACTGGCTCAAATGTTTCCCTGCTGTAGCTTCAAAGGGCTTGTGCCAGGGATGAATTTGGCCCATTAAGTTATTTGAGCAGCCTGAACGAGACCAATAACCAGGTGGAGATGAACAGTGAGACAAATGCTTTGTGCATAAATAGTGGTGGGGGGGAGGGGGGAATTAAAGAATCCATCCCAGGTTACAATCCAGCCCTCTGTGAACCGACAGGGGACTCTGCCTTCTCCAAGCCATCTCCCAACTCTCACTGCCAAGGAGCTATTCCTGGAGAGTGCCTTGCCTTTCCTCTGACCAGGCCTCCAGTCTCCAGCCCTGCTTCATCACTCCATCCCCTACAACTGTGAAAGATCTGAGATAGGACCTCCAGTAATGTCAACAAGTGAGATTGCTGCCTTGTCTAAACACACAAGTTCCACCAGTTTAACTAACAGGGTTTTTTAATATGCAATGTGGTTGTAGCTGTGTTGGACCCAGGATATCAGAGAGGCAAGGAGGATGAGAGAATATCTTTTATTGGACCAACTTCTGTTGGTGAGAAAGACAAGTTTTCGAGCCACACAGAGCTCTTCTCCAGGTCTGGGAAAGGTACTCCAAGCATCACAGTGAAACGCAAGGTGAAACACCTCAGAACTCCAGTATGAAACTGGAGAAAAGCCTGTCGAGAGTCTTTGGGTTAAGTTTAGAGGAGAGAGCAACAAGGGTGATGTTGTGGTGGGCATGTGCTATAGACCACTGGATCAGAAGGATGAGGTAGACAAGGCTTTCTTTGGACAACTAACTGAAGTTTCCAGATCACAGGCCCTGATTCTAATGGGGGACTTCAATTAACCTGTCATCTGCTGGGAGAACAATACAGCATTGAACAGACAATCCAGTAAGTTTTTGGAGAGTGTTGGGGACAACTTCCTGGTACAAGTGCTGGAGGAACCAACTAGGGACCATGGTCCTCTTTACCGGCTGCTTACAAACAGGGAATAATTGATAGGGGAAGTAGAAGTGGGTAGCAACCTAGGCAGCAGTGACCATGAGATGGTTGAGTTCAGGATCCTGACAAAAGGAAGAAAGGAGAGTAGCAAAATACGGACCCTGGACTTCAGAAAACCAGTCTTAGACTTCCTTAGGGAACTAATGGGCAGGATCCCCTGGGAGGCTAATATGAGGGGGAAAGGAGTCCAGGAGAACTGGCTGTATTTTAAAGACGTCTTATTGAGGGTGCAGGAACAAACCATCCTGATGTGCAGAAAGAATAGCAAATATGGCAGGCAACCAGGTTGGCTTAACAATGAAATCTTCAGTGAGCTTAAACTCAAAAAGGAAGCTTACAAGAAGTGGAAATTTGAACAGATGACTGGGGAGGAGTATAAAACTATTGCTCTAGCATGCAGAGGTGTAATCAGGAAGGCCAATGCACGACTGGAGTTGCAGCTAGCAAGGGATGTGAAGGGTAACAAGATGGGCATCTACAGGTATGTTAGCAAGAAGAAGAAGGTCAGAGAAAGTGTGGGACCTTACTGAATGGGGGAGGCAACCTAGTGACAGATGATGTGGAAAAAGCTGAAGTACTCAATGCTTTTTTTGCCTCGGTCTTGACAGACAAGATCAGCTCCCAGACTGGGCAACACAGTATGGGGAGGAGGTGAGCAGCCCTCATTGGTGAAATAACAGGTTAAGGACTATTTAGAAAAGCTGGACATGCACAAGTCCATGGTGTGACGGTGCCACCCATAAGGCTTTATGGAAATACGCTTATGAATGTGTATATATATAACATAACTAGAATGTGTTTTATGCTACATATACCAGGTAAAATATCTCTGTAAAGGTCATGATCTACTGAATCTATTAATCCTATTTGTATTCATGTATCATTTTGTATTCGAAGTTATGAATATTGGCTGCTGTAGCAGGGTGGACTCCTGCTCCGGGAGAGAAGGGGTTAAAACAGCCCTGGCAAGGGGCCGTAGCTGGAGCCAGAAGCCTGGGCTGATGGCAGGAGTGGCTGCAGCTGGGGGCCACGCCCCAAACTGAGGCACAAGGCTGTATAAGAAGGCCAGGGGAGCCAGGGGTAGAAGGAGTCTCTCTCTGACTGGAGAGAGAGAGAGAGACAGACAGGTCTGGCTGCTTGGGAACTCACCCAGGGGACCTAAAGGAAGGCAGGGCTGGGGGAAAAGCTTTAGGAGCTGGGAAGCCCTAGGCCAGCAACTTGCCAGGCTGCAGGGCCTAATTCTAGGCCTGCAAGGTACTGAGCTTGCAGAGGGGCAGCCGGAGGGTGGGTAAAGGCAGCCAGGCCAAAACCCCTTTGCCTATGATGAGTGGCTGATACTGCAGTCTGCCCAGAGTGTGGTGGCTAGACAATGACTGGGCAGTACCCAATACTGAGGCAAAGTGGGGATAGTGGGGTGGGGTTCCCCTGGGAGGGGGGAGACCCAGTTAAAGGGGCACTGAGGTCCTGGGAGGGGCCTGGGGCCAGCTGAGGACAGGTGGATCACTAGCCTGCAGAGGGTGCCCTGTAGCTGAAATTGAGCTAATTCCCTGAAGAAACCAGCAGGAGGTGCTGTGGAGGTGAGTCCACACAGTTACAGCAGCATACTTGTTTGATTCTAAGTAGGCTGTAGTGAAGCAGTTGGTCAGCTTCCTGAGAAAAGACTATTCTCAGTAAGTGTCCCATCAAGAAACACTTACGCCAACAATGAACTTGGAGACACTAATCCACATCTGGACTTTCCTAGGAATGTGGCTTGGCTGGTAAGGAACTCAGTCATGCATGGACATGTGACTTGCCCAGGTGACTCCAGTACTCCATTTTGTAGCTGGACTTTGCATTGGAGAAAGGAGGGGTTCTTCACCCACAAGAGAGAGTCTATTTAAGCTCAGGAGAGACTCTCCATTTTGTCTTCAGCTGGCTAAAGAGAGGGCCTCTCCACCCCCAAAGATATCTGAAAAAAATTGGAACAAAGGACAGTGACTGCAAGGGGGGTGGGTGATTGCTGAACCCAGACTGAAATGAGATTAGTCTGTAAAAGGAACCATTCTGGAACTGGTGAGGATCTTATCTGTAGTCAGTCTCTTATTGTATTAGACATAGATTTGTTTTATTTTACTTAATTATTCACTTTGTTCTGTCTGTTACTACTTAGAACCACTTAAATCCTACTTTCTGTATTTAATAAAAATCATGTTTTACTTATTAATTAACCCAGAGTATGTATTAATGTCTGGGGGTGGGGCAAACAGCTGTGCATATCTCTCTACCAGTGTTATAGAGGGCAAACAATTCATGAGTTAACCCTGTATAGCTTTATACAGGGTAAAACAGATTTATTTGGGTTTCGACCCCATTGAGAGTTGAGCATCTGAGTGTTAAAGACAAGAACACTTCTGTAAGCTGCTTTCAGTCAAGCCTACAGCTGTTAGGGGAGGTGATTCAGACATGGATCTGGGTCTGCAGCAGGCTAGCAAGTCTGGCTGAAACCAGGCAGGGCACTGAAGTCCTAAGCTGACAGGGCTGGAAAGCTGGGGCAGAAGCAGTCTTGGCATGTCAGTTGGCAGCTCCCAAGGGGGGTTCTGTGATCCAACCCATCACAATGGTGTAGTCGAGCAGGATCTGTGCACAGTGATTGGTTTGAGATACTGGTAGTGATATAAGTGGTTCACATTCTAGTTATGCTTATGAATGTGTGTATATATAGAGAACATATTTCCATAAAGCCTTATGGGTGGCACCATCACACATGGATCCAGATCTAATTCCACCAAGGGTGGTGAGGGAGTTGGCTGATATTTTTGAAAATTTGTGATGATTGGGGGAGGTCCTAGACAATTGGGAAAAGGCAAATATAGTGCCCATATTTTAAAAAGGGAAGAAAGAGAACCCAGGTAACTACAGACCAGTCAGCCTAACTTCAGTTCCCAGCAAAATCATGAAGCAGGTCCTCAAGGAATCCATTTTGAAGCACTTGGAGGAGAGGAAGGTGATCAGGAACAGTCAACATGGAGTCACCAAGGGCAAGTCATGCCTGACCAACCTGATTGCCTTCTATGATGAGATAACAGGCTCTGTGGATATGGGGAAAGTAGTGGATATATCTTGACTTTAGCAAAGCTTTTGATACAATATTCTTGCCAGCAAGTTAAAGTAGTATGGACTGGATGAATGGACTATAAGGTAGATAGAAAGCTGTCTAGATTTTTGGACTCCATGGGTAGTGATCAATGGCTCGATGTCTAGTTGGCAGCCAGTATTGAGCGGAGGGCCTCGGGGGTCTGTCCTGGGGCCAGTTTTGTTCCATATCTTTATTAATGATATGGATGATGGGATGAATTGCAAGTTCACAGATGACACTAAACTCGGGGGAGAGGTAGATAGGCTGAAGGGTAGGGATAGGGTCCAAAGTGACCTAGACAAATTGGAGGATTGAGCCAGAAGAAATCTGAGGTTCAACAGGACAAGTGCAGAGTCCTGCACTTAGGAATGAAGAATTCCATGTACTGCTACAGGCTGGGAACCAACTAGCTAAGCAGCAGTTCTGCAAAAAAGGACATGGGGATTACAGTGGATGAGAAGCTGGATATGAGTCAGCAGTGTGGCCTTCTTGCCAAGAAGGCCAATGGCATATTGAGCTGTATTAGTAGGAGCACTGCCAGCAGATTGAGGGAAGTGATTATTCCCCTCTATTTGGCACTCATGAGGCCACACCTGGAGTATTGCATCCAGTTTTGATTCCCCCCCACTACAGAAGGGATCTGGACAAATTGGAGAGAGTCCAGTGGAGGATAATGAAATGATTAGGGGGCTGGGGCACATGCCTTGGGGTTGGTTAGTCTGCAGAAGAGAAGAGTGAGAGGGGATTTGATAGCAGCCTTCAGCTACCTGAAGGAGGATTCCAAAGAGGTTGGAGCTGGGCTGTTCTCAGTGGTGGCAGATAACAGAACAAGAAGCAATAGTCTCAATTTGCAGTGGGGGAGGTCTAGGTTGGTTATTAGGAAATACTGTTTCACTAGGAGGGTGGTGAAATACCACCTGGTGCACCAGCGGAGAGCGGTTCACCAGCCACAAAAACAACCTCATCACCTACATCGCTTCCCGAGGGACCAAGCCCATGTCCACAGTCTAAGGAAGAACTGGTGTCTCCAGCCTCCAGGAAACAGTTCCAGACTGAGCAGGAAGCAGATGACAGCCTTCAGAAAGCTTGGGTGATGGCACAGAGCACCCCACCGCCTTTCAGCTCTTCTAACCGATCCCGGTTTGTTATAGAACAAGGGCTTTTATATAAGGAGAATCTTTCTGGTGGACACCGGGAAGACTGGCATCCACAAAAACAGTTGGTGGTTCCAACTAAGTACCGGGAGAAGCTCTTAAGCTTAGCCCATGATCATCCCAGTGGCCATGCTAGGGTGAACAGAACCAAAGACCAGTTGGGGAAGTCCTTCCACTGGGAGGGGATGGGCAAGGATGTTGCCAAGTATGTCCGGTCTTGTGAGGTATGCCAAAGAGTGGGAAAGCCCCAAGACCAGGTCAAGGCCCCTCTCCAGCCACTCCCCATAATAGAGGTCCAATTTCAGTGAGTAGCTGTGGATATTCTGGGTCCTTTCCCAAAAAGGACACCCAGAGGAAAGCAGTACATACTGACTTTTGTGGACTTTGCTACACGATGGTCGGAAGCAGTAGCTCTAGGCAACACCAGGGCTAAAACTGTGTGCCAGGCCCTATCAGACATTTTTGTCAGGGTAGGTTGGCCCTCCAACATCCTTACGGATTCAGGGACTAATTTCCTGGCCGGGACCATGAAAGAACTGTGGGAGACTCAGAGGGTGAATCACTTGGTTGCCACCCCATACCACCATCAAACCAATGGCCTGGTGGAAAGGTTTAAGGGAACTTTGGGGGCCATGCTACGTATATTTGTGAATGAACACTCCAATGACTGGGACCTAGTGTTGAAGCAGTTGCTCTTTGCTTACAGGGCTGTAGCACATCCTAGTTTACGGTTCTCACCATTTGAGCTTGTGTATGGCCACAAGGTTAAAGGGCCATTACAGTTGGTGAAGCAGCAATGGGAGGGGTTTACACCTTCTCCAGGAACTAACATTCTGGACTTTGTAAACAACCTACAAAACACCCTCCGACACTCTTTAGCCCTCGCTAAAGAAAACCTAAGGGACGCTCAAAAAGAGCAAAAGGCCTGGTATGATAGACATGCCAGAGAGCGTTCCTTCAAGGTAGGAGACCAGGTTATGGTCTTGAAGGCGCAACAGGCCCATAAGATGGAAGCATCATGGGAAGGGCCATTCACGGTCCAAGAGTGCCTGGGAGCTGTTAACTACCTCATAGCATTTCCCAATTCCTCCCTAAAGCCCAGAGAGTACCACATTAATTATCTTAAGCCCTTTTATTCCAGAGACTTACAGGCTTATCAGTTTACAGCCCAGGGAGGAGATGACGCTGAGTGGCCTGATGATGTCTACTATGAAGGGAAAAGTAACGGTGGCGTGGAAGAGGTGAACCTCTACACAACCCTGCAACGTCTGCAGTGGCAACAAATCAAGGAGTTGATGCACTCTCCCGTGAAAGTTTCCCAAAATCAACTGGTTAAAAATTGTCCTTACAATGTGAAAAATCTTGTAGTTATACATAATTAGTAGCATATGTAAGGGTGCATGTGTTTAAACCTCTAGAATAAACAGATTAATAGGGAGAAATCACTGCCAGTGTGGTTCCACACTGTCAGCGATTTGGGGAGGCGTGTCATAAACAGATAAGCAAGAGTTAATAGAACAGAAGTACTTCATATTTCTTTTGCCTGTAAAGGGTTAACAAGATCAGTGAGCCTGGCTGTCACCTGACCAGAGGACCAATCAGGGGACAGGATACTTTCAAATCTTGAGGGAGGGAAGTTTTTGTGTGTGCTGTTAGATTTTGGTGGTTGTTCTCTCTGGGTTCTCAGAGGGACCAGACATGAAACCAGGTTTCTCTCCAAACTCTCTGATAATGTCTCTTATATGTCCAGAACTAGGTAGATCAGGTGAGTTAGGCTTATGTTTGTTTTTCTTTATTTGCAAATGTGTACTTGGCTGGAAGGAGTTCAAATTTGTATTTTGCTGAAAGGATTTTACTTTGTACTTGTATACTTAGGCTGGGAGGGTATTCCCAGTGTCTATAGCTGAAAGACCCTGTAACATATTCCATCTTAAATTTACAAAGATAATTTTTACTGTTTTTTCTTTCTTTAATTAAAAGCTTTTCTTGTTTAACAACCTGATTGGTTTTTTTTTTCTGGTGAGACCCCAGGGGACTGGGTCTAAATCCACCAGGGAATTGGTGGGGAGAAAGGAGGGAAGGGGGAGAGAGAGGTTAATTTTCTCTCTGTGTTAGGATTACTTTCTCTCTCAGGGAGAGTCTGGGAGGGGGAGAGAGAAGGAGGGGGAAAGGTGGATTTTCCTCTGTTTTAAGCTTCAAGGAGTTTGAATCACAGTGATCTTCCAGGGTAACCCAGGGAGGGGAAGCCTGGGAGAGGCAACGGTGAGGGAAAGGGTTTACTTTCCTTGTGTTAAGATCCAGAGGGTCTGGGTCTTGGGGGGGTCCCCGGGCAAGCTTTTGGGGGGACCAGAGTGTACCAGGCACTGGAATTCCTGGTTGGTGGCAGCGCTACAATTACTAAGCTGGAAACTGAGCTTAGAGGAATTCATGCTGGTACCTCATTTTTTGGACACTAAGGTTCAGAGTGGGGAATTATACCATGACAGGGCTCAACTCATCTACCAATGAGACCTCTCAACACATGAGTTCAGTCTCACTCTCAAGTTCAGTCCCACTATCTAACTGGCTGGTTTTTTGCTCTGGTGAAGACACTGGATGACCATCACCCATTGGACACAGTGAACAAGTGCCCCATCTTTTCATTCTTAGGAAGTATCACAAAGATACACTCTGCATCTGCTGAAGCCCTTGAATGTATTTCACACCTTTCTATTAACTTGTCAGTGTTGCTATTTCCATACAAAAGAAGAAAAGTCTCACATTACTGTCTCATTACAACCTATAGAATTGTAACATGCAAATTAGCTCTAGAGAAGAAGTAATGATTGGGTGAGTTACTTTTTGTGTTACAGTGGTTCCACTAGAGATGGCCAGGTCAACAGCTTAGATCACTTCTAAGGGCTTGGCTACGCTAGAGAGTTGCAGCGCTGGTGAGGGGGTTACAGTGCTGCAACTTAGGATGTGGCCACACTCGCAAAGCACGGCCAGCGCTGCAACTCCCTGGTTGCAGCGCTGGCTGTACACCCAGTCGAGCCTCAGGTGTAGGGATTCCAGCGCTGGTCAGCAAGTGTGGACGCCCACCAGCGCTTTTATTGACCTCCGGGGTATAAGGAGGTATCCCAGAATTCCTGTCCACAACAAACCGGAAGAAAGGGAGAGCTCGGAGTTCAGCCAAACTGCTTATTTAAAAAACAAACATAACTCCTGTTTGCTGAGCAAGCTGAGGCAGGCAGGGGAATTACTTTGGAATGTTCACAGCTGTTTGCTTGAAGAGAGAAACAGCACTCTCACACGGCGGGGGGGAGGGGGAAGTCCGTGTTCAGCAGTTGCTGATCGGGTCTGACGGGTATTTAGCAGTACATAATTTGCATTTAGTGAATGAGAGAGGAGTGGGGGAAGGGAGTTAGAACTTTTAAAATGATTGAAGGTAGGCACAGTCCTTAGAACTTGCAAGGCAGGGAGCTGAGAACAGTGTCAACTCCAAAAATCCATTCTGTCTGTCTCCTCCACACTCCCTGTCACATTCCACCCCACCCCCCTCTTTTGAAAAGCACGTTGCAGCCACTTGAATGCTGGGATAGCTGCCCACAATGCACCACTCCCAACAGCGCTGCAAGTGCTGCAAATGTGGCCACACTACAGCGCTGGTAGCTGTCAGTGTGGCCACACTGCAGCGCTGGCCCTACACAGCTGTACGAACACAGCTGTAACTACCAGCGCTGCAAAACTGTAAGTGTAGCCATACCCTAAGTCTTATATTATGGAGGTGACAGTCCTGGCTTCACAGTTGAGTTAATTTTTGTACCTGAAGCAGACATTCCATCTCCTTTTTATATATTTAAAAATATCATATCCCCCCTCAAGTTAAAGCACACGCTCTTTGAGAGTAGAATGAATGTACTGAGAAATTACAAATCTATTAAGTAGTTTTTGAGTTAAAAGTAACACAAAATTGTTCCTCTAAGAAATGTAGCTCCCTGTAAATGTGAGGATGAGAAGGATGGAGAACCTGAGTCAAACACTCCAGCTGCCACGCTCCACTGTCACAGTGCAAGTCAGCTCTAAACCCAGTTCAGTTGTCCAGTATGTTCCGGCAGCTTTGTGCAGCTCTAGAATGCCATAAAGCTGCCAGAACACACAGGTGAATATGGTCCTAAAAGATCAGCATTTTAAAATTGATACTACATATCTTCAAAACATCAGAACTATCATTCTTGTTGGGTTTCTTGTTCGTGTATGACATTTTTAATAATTAAATAACTCCAAATTAATTCTCAAACAGAAACCATCTTGAGACAGAGCTAAGAAAGATGGTACATATCAGTAGTTGAAGGTAAAATACTTTGAAGAGGTTGAATTTATCCCCAGAACAATGCCCTTTAGTGCCATCATGAGAGGGGAAAATAGAAAACATCTGTGCCTTTAAAAATAGTTTCTTCCCACCTCCCTTTTGGCCCAATACCTAAGTAAAGGAGAAATAACATTAATTCCAAAGTCCTCTCAGAATATGTATATTAAGGACTGGCTCCTGTCATTGTTTTATTTCCCCCAAACATCTCTCATAAAGAGCAGATGTATAAGGAGAACCTTTGAAGCAACCTATGTAGCTGTTGGCCTACAGTTAAATCCATATTCTAATGCATGCCAAGATTAACCCTTCAGAGATTTGCTCCCCATCCCTACAAGGCCAGCTGTGAAAGGGCAGTAGAACTCACATAGTACAGTATTATTTCTATTTTCCACTTGTGGATTTTTATGCATCAGAGGATCCACCTCTCTTCTCTCTAGGCTGCTGTCTTTTACCAACGCCTTTATCATAATAATTCTTTGCAATGAGGTGGTGTCATCCCCTGGATAGCATACTGGACTAAGAGTCAGGAGACAAAGATTATATTCCTGGCTTTGCCATCAGCTCTGTAAACTTGGGAAAGTCTCTATGCATTAGTATCTCCATCTGACAATGGGGACCATGAGATTTATTGTCTTTGGTAATGTACTTTGATATCTTTGGATATAAGAGTTAAGGGCTAAGCATAATTATTAGTTGCACTCCGTTGGGGATCTTTCATCTAAAAATTTCAAAATGTTTTACACTTATTAGGTATGCCTCACAACATCCTTGAAAATAAGGATTAGCCTTATTTAACAGATGGAGAAACTGAGGCACAGAGTAGTTAAGTGACTTGGCCATGGCCAAGTACTGAGACAGTAGCAGAGATAGAAACAGAAATTGGGAGTTCTGGTGCCTTTTCTGCTCTAACCACTAGAAAACACATCCTCCCTTTCTTGGGTCTGTAGTATAATGGTTAAAAAAAATATTGTGCATTACAAGTCCATGAACTGTAATAATAGAGTCTCTCATTGAGTTTGACAGATGAGCTACAGTCATTATTATTATTATTATATTGTGGGTACTGAGACCAGAAAATATAATTTAAAATGGTATTATAGAGCTTTTGGAGTTATGTCATATAAATGCAAAATTATTCAGCATTATCTGTGCCAAAAGAACAAACAACATTCAGCAATTTCTTTTCCTTCACTTTAAAGATTTATATCCAGATTCAGCCCTGGGATGGATGTTTCCAACTTCTGTTGAAGTCAGTGGGAGCTGAGCAAAATCTGGCCATCCTAAATGACTGTGTTTAATACAAGCAACCATCCTGTTACAATCTAAGCAGCTAATGGTCTGTGAGAAAAGAAATTATATTTATTCTAAAAGCCAGGGTAGCTATTAAATATTGTGTCCTAAGCAAGAAAGCCTCCTATTTCTTATTTAATCAATAATGATATGAAGAGAAACATACAAGAAACTACCTGTGACAGATGCTGCATCCAAAATAGTCCAGAATCTTGGATATCTTTCCCTGAAACCTGTAGCCTAAATCTTCATAGCCACAAAGTTCCCAGTGAAGTGCAGGGTTGGTTTGTTTTTTGATTTCTTTCTTTCTTTTTGCTGCTCTGTTTATGTTTCGTAACTAAGCACTCAGTAGTCTGGCAAGTGGCTAAGCAAGTGAACAATACATTCCCTTCTCTCAGTTGCACGCCCAGCCTAGCACCTCCTAGGTTGGAGCTGAGGGCAACAACATGGCTGCTGCGTGTTGTTTATGCTTCCCTCTTTTTTTTTTTTTTTTTTGGACAGTTCACCCTCCAGTTGAAGCAGTCAGCTTTTAGAAGCTGGCTGAATGGGAATCTGTGGGGCCGTGGGCATGTAAGAACTCAATTGGATTACCTGACGCATAAGGCAGCCTTAGCTCCAAAGCTCAGCGGCCAGTCAGCAGGCTGACGTCACTTTCAGACCACAGCCAGTCCAAAGAAGGAGAATGCGCACCAAAGAGCCAACTGACAGCCTGAGGTGGAGAGCCTTTGTTTTATGATCAGGAAAATTGTCAGTCCTGAAGAACACCGATGAGGGCTTTGGAGACAGATCCTAGGAGAAAAAACAAGGGAAAGTTACAAGGGAAAACAACTGATTGGATTGCAATGCAACGCTCAAAATAGGAAGAGAAAAATCAAAGAAAATCCTGTAATACCACAGGACAGGTCGGACTTGGGACTGGAACACATGGAGAGGAAGGGATGTGAAAGCAGGGAAGCTCCCTGCGAGGCAGGTCTGAGGTGAGCATCAGAGTGTAGAGAGGAAATAGCAACATAGGAGAAGGATTTCTTGGACTGATTTGATCAAACCCTCCCATTCATTGTTTTTTAAAAAAATCTTCCAAAATATATTTCCTTTAGCATTTTATTTCATTCCTTCAGTCTTTGAGTAGTTTCCTACTGGTTTGAGTTGAATGGTGTAAAACATGTGATTTATTTTGGAGAATTAAAATAAAAGTTACATCAATAGATATCTTTTATCCCAAAATACCTACACCACCACCAAAACACAGCCACCTCTGGGGTAGAACAACCAGATAGACAACTGGTGCTCAGCTTTCTACGCAGCATTGTGGGAAGGAGTGAAGCGTACTGAGGCAAACATGGCTCTTGTAAAAAGAACCATGGCATCTTTAAAGTTCTTGCAGTGTGGCTAGGGCCTTCTTTTTAAAGGATACCCACAGAGAGTACATCGCATGGATTTCGATTTCATGACACACCAGAATGAAGACACAATACAACACAGAGCATATGGACAAAAGGCCAAAATTTATAGTAACAAACTACCCAAAAGCAACTGTTAACTAGCCCTTGCAGTCCAGTTATAAGGCAGACATGAGTCAAGACATACTTACCACCTTCATTCGAGTATGAGAAGCTGAAGCAAACCCTAGTCCGTTCTCATCCTCCTCCTCAACTTGTCAGCTGCCTTGTGAACTGTTGATCATGATATCTTGTCCTCCCTTGGCTTCTAAGACTCTCTCCACTCACCTCTCTAATTGCACCTTCCACAGGGTTCTGTCCTTGGGCCCTTTCTCTTCTTCCTCTGCACCTCACGTCTGAGGAGTCTAATCCGCAAACACAAATTCAACTTTCATCTCTATGCCGACAACTCACAGATCTACTTCTCTACTCCAGACCTCTCTCCTTCCATCCAAACTAAAATCTCTGAGTCATCTTTGACTCAGCCCTCTCTCTAGACCAGGGGTCGGCAACCTTTCAGAAGCGGTGTGCTGAGTCTTCATTTATTCACTCTAATGTGAGGTTTCACGTGCCAGTAATGTTTTAAGAAGGTCTCTTTCTATAAGTCTATAACATCTAACTAAACTATTGTTGTATGTAAAGTAAATAAGGTTTATAACATATTTTAAAAGCTTCATTTAAAATTAAATTAAAATGCAGAGCCCCCTGGACTGGTGGCCAGAATCCCGGCAGTGTGAGTGCCACTGAAAATCAGCTCGCGCGCTGCCTTCGGCATGTGTGCCATAAGTTGCCTATCCTTGCTCTAGACCCTCACGTCCAGGAGGTGTCTAAAACTTTCTGAGTCATTCTGAATAACACCTCTGAGATACAGCCCTCCCTATCCATCCCACAGCTAAAACTTTTTTTCAGGCTGTCATCATCTCATGTCTCAATTACTCCAGCCTCCTCTTCTCTGGCCTTGACAAATGCAATCCTGACCTGTTCATATCCATTCAGAATGCTGCTGCAAAGATCATTTTTGTAGCTTACCATTTTGCCTGTATCACGGCTCTCTTTGCATCCCACCACTAGCTTCCTTTTCTCCATTGCTTGCCTTCTCTTACAAGGCCCTTCATAGCCTATCCCCAGCATACCTAGCACGTCTCATTCACTATTGAAATGTCAGCTCCCATCTCCGATCTCCCCATGAGGCCAGCCTCTATCACCCACTTCTTCTGTGCTTGCTCCTATACAAAACCCCCTCAAAAATGGGTAGGCAGCTGGTGTTCTGAGGCCATCCTGCTGACCATTACTGTCTCATTGTTTCTTTGTACTCTCCTCTTTGTCTCTCTGAATCCATCTCTGGTCTCATGCCTTGTGCTTAGATTGCAAGCTCTTTGGGAGCAACAACAGTCTGCTTTGAGGTTGTACAGCACCTAGCACAATGGGGGTCCTGTCGATGACTGGGGCTCCTAGAGGCTTCCATAATACAAATCATAAAGTAGCGTCTGAAGATTAGGATTCAAACATAGCCCCCTAGCAGAGTCAACCCGATTGCCTTTCTCAAGGAAGTACCAGTCAGGGTCTGTGGAAGGCCAGTGTCAGCCACCAGGACATGGGCAGTGTGGCCTAATGGTCAGCACAGTGTTCAGGAACTGGAAGCCAATGGGCAGTACCAGTGTCAGGAGCCAAGTGTCAAAGCTGTGGTCAGATAGGACAGAGGAGCCGAAGCCAAGGGGCAGTGCTGAGTCAGAAGCCAAAAAGCCAAAGCCGTGGATCAGTGGTGGAGCAGTTGGAAACCAGGGTGACAGGGTTCAGGGCTGGTACAAGACTGAGAGCAGGAGCCAGAAACAGGGTAGGATGGAAGTCAGAAATCTGGGACAAGGCTAGGAGCTAGGTGGCAGACAGCAAGGTTTATAGCAGCAGCAAGCCAGGATCTATCTTGTTGCACAGACAATTTTCTGTGTCTTGTTCTAGTTTAAGTAGTGTACTCAGCCCAACCAGGGACTCCGGAGCTCCTTCAATCAGGTCCTGGTGGGCGGTACCTTTAGTGGAGCATAAGGCCTTAGGACTCCCACTTCTCCAGTGATTAGTAGAGTCATTAGGTAGTATTGTGGATGGGGCAGTGGCCCAAGAGCCTGTGGGTCCAGGTCAGGACACACATATCCTCACAGTACCTCGATCTAGGGAAAAGGTGCCCCCCATCAATCCATTCCTGCTATAGGACTACGCAGCCAGCCCACCAAGAGACTCAGCTAGTGCCCTGTATGGCTCCAATCCCCCCACATGCATCAAAAAAAACCTTCTAACCACGACCAAATACCCACGCTGAAGGTTTCTAACCAACTGCTGTTTCATCTCTGTACAACATTCCTTAAGAACTGAACACAAGTGACCATGGGTGGTGTGCATGCTTGGGCGATGGTTGGGACCCTGAACATCCCTCTATCATCTTGCAGGCCACAAAGTCTTTCCAATAGGTCCTAAGGCCACTCCTACGTGTAAACACAGCATACAAGGGTTGTGCCTGCTTTTTCTGTGGATAAGGACTGTGGGGGATAGATAGCACTACTTACAGTGGTTTATTTGGTAGGTCCCAAATGAAGTTTATGGTGATAACTCTATAAGGCTGTTTGTACAGTTAATAGTGAGGTTTGCTGAATCACTTTTCTAGAAATAATCTGCTATGTGAGTTTGCCCTATTATAATAAAGTTAATAATAATACCTACTATGTCAGGTCCAAACACAGATTTTATTAACTAATAAACGTATCTAAGTATTGTCACCCCATTGCTATAATAGACCTAATCATCCCAGTTATGAACCCCTGGGACCAGATTCTGATCTCACCTCCCTGGTAAATCAAGACTAGCTCCACTGACTTCAACAATTATTCTGGGTTTACACCTTGGTAATGAGATCAGAATCAGACTTATGGTTTGTCTTCCTGTGTCCGAAGAGAACTTTCCTTTGAAAACAAAGCAACTGCAGAAAAATTCATTCATGCACTGCACTGGTTTGAATCTAAATGTTATTTCAGAGTCATAGACACACCTCTCTCAGAAACAGAATATTTCCATGTGAAACCTGCAACTAGTTTATTATGCATCCATAGTACCCTTTACTGGATGACAATGATAGATGCTTATGGCAAAGTTTACATAACTAGACCACTGTGTAAGAAGGTTAACTAGATTGAAAGGTTGTTTATCCTGGAGGAGGAATTGCTGGATGAAGGCTTAAAACTCCCTTATGTTCCATCCAGCTTTCTGAGAATTGGCTGGGGTCAGAATCCAATTATTCTGTGACATTAATGCCTTTTCATCCAGTAGCAAGGCCGAAGAGTGGGAAGCACTTAACATTTACTTAAAGGTAAGGATTATTATTTACACCTCAGCAAAGGCTGGTTCCGACAAGCTGCTAAAACGGCAGCCACAGAACCGCTCAGGTCTGGGGGGACTCACACTGCTAATGTAGGATTTATTGCTTTTGGTCTAGGGTTGCATGTACAAGGTGTTGCCGTGCCTTTGTGAGTCACAATTCAGAATGCCAAATTCAGGACAAACTGCTGAGAAATAGGGCAAACACAACCCAAAACTGGTGGTTATTCTTCCATAAGATATATCAAACCAACAATAAAAGTAAATTTCTGTCTCACCTTACTGGCTAACAAGAAGTCAGGAGAGCAGTTTCCTTAGCTATTTCAGTCCTTGTATCACCACCAAAACCACTGGATTTAAAGATGAGTGGTTCTTTAAAACCAGGCTCATCAAACAAAAGGTTCTTCTGATTCTCACAGGACCAGCCACATACCCGGGTCAACATATAATTCAGATCTTACCCAAAAATCACGCTGTTGCCAATCCTTTAGTATCTAAAATCTAAAGGTTTATTTATAAAAAGAAAGAAAGGTGAGAATCAAAATTGGTTAAAGGAATGAAATACATACTATAAATGCAAAGTTCTTGGTTCAGGCTTGTAGCAGTGATGGAATAAACTGCTGGCTTAAGTCAAATCTCTGGATGCTTCCAAATCATTGGAAGGACCTCAGTCTCTTGGTTAGAATATTCCCATTAGTATAAATTCAAAGTCCAGAGGTTTGAGCAGGAAAGAGGCTGGAGCAGAAAAAAGGCAAAATGGAGAAATTTCCAGGGCCTTTTATAGCTTCTGCCATGTGAAGGGAAAACTATTGTTTCAAACAAAGCTCTCTGTGGAAAATTACAGGTAGCAACATGGTGTTTGGAGTCACATGGGCAAGTCACATGTCCATGCATGATTTCACTTAGTTATAGCAGGAAGCCATTACCTATACCCCAGTGGTTGGCAACCTGTGGCCTGCAGGCTGCATGCAGTCCATCAGGGTAATCTGATTGCAGGCCGCAAGACATTTTGCTGACATTGACCATCTGCAGGCACAGCCCCTTGCAGCTCCCAGTGGCCTTGGTTTACCGTTCCCGGCCAGCCTCCTTGCACTTGGGTCATTCTTCCAAAGCCAGATACATTGCCTCTATAGCTAGATTCCACCAGAGGTGTAGCGTATGGCAGCCACATTGCATAGGAAGATCTGGGCATTTAGTTTTCTTTAACTTTATCACCCTTTGTGAGAATAAGAGGGAGACATGGGTATAAATTAGGGCTGTCAAGCAATTAAAAAAATTAATCGCAATTAATCACACTATTAAACAATAGCATACCATTTATTTAAATATTTTTGGATGTTTTCTACATTTTCAAATATATTGATGTCAATTACAACACAGAATACAAGGTGCACAGTGCTCACTTTATATTTATTTTTTACTACCGTGTAGTAAACCAAAAAAATGTATTTTTCAATTTACCTCATACAAATACTGTTGTGCAAGCTCTTTATCATGAAAGTTGAACTTACAAATGTAGAATTATGTACAAAAAAAACTGTATACAAAAATAAAACAATGTAAAACTTTAGAGCCTACAAGTCCACTCAATTCTACTTCTTGGTCAGCCAATCACTCAGACAAACAAGGTTGGTTACAATTTGCAGGAGATAATGCTGCCTGCTTCTTGTTTACAATGTCACCTCTCAGATTTTTGGATGGCATTTCAGATTCTTAAACCTTGGGTCAAGTGCTGCAGCTATTTTTAGAAATCTCACATCAGTACCTTCTTTGCATTTTGTCAAATCTGCTGTGAAAGTGTTCTTAAAACGAATTTGTGCTGGCTCATCATCTGAGACTGCTATAACATGAAATATATGCAGAATGTGGGTAAAACAGAGCAGGAGACGTATAATTATCCCCCTAAGGAGTACAGTCACAAATTTAATTGATGCATTATTTTTTTAACAAGCATCATTAGCATGGAAGCATGTCCTCTGGAATGGTGGCCGAAGCATGAAGGAGCATATGAATGTTTAGCATATCTGGCATGTAAATTCCTTGTAACGCCGGCTATAAAAGTGCCATACAAAAGCCTGTTCTCACTTTCAGGTGACATTGTAAATAAGAAGAAGTCAGCAGTATCTCCCATAAATGTAAACAAACTTGTTTATCTTAGCGATGGCTGAACAAGAAGTAGGACTGAGTGGACTCGTAGGCTCAAGTTTTATATTGCTTTGTTTTTGAGTGCAATTATGTAAAAAAAAATCTACATTTGTAATTTACACTTTCACAATAAAGAGGTTGCACTACAGTACTTGTATGAGATGAACTGTACACTTTGTATTATGTTGTAATAGAAAATCAATATATTTGAAAATGTAGAAAAACATCCAAAATATTTAATAAATGTTAATTGGTATTCTATTGTTTAACAGTGCGATTAATTGCGATTAATTTTTTTAATCGCAGTTAAAAAATTGTAATTAATCACGTGAGTTAACTGTGATTAATCCCCAGCCCTAGTATAAATTAGAAGTGTTGGGGGGAGGGGGGAAAGGTAGGAGATTTGTGAACTCAACTGTGCAAATCTAAGAGATCCACAGATCCACATATTTACTTCTCATCTTTCCCAGGCAATAAAAAAAGCATAGGAGCAATTGTTTGTGCACACAGATATTTGGATGTATTGCCAGGATCCAGCCCTAAATATCTACCCAAAGCAACAGCAAGCCCAGTCATCCAATGTTCTGGGCATATAAAGCCAAATCGTGAGTTCCTTCCTAAGGCTGGTTCACACTCAAAAATTAGATCGACTTAGCTATGTCGCTCTGGGATGGGGAAAATTTCGTGCCCTGAGTACCATAATTAAGGCAACCTAATCCCAGTGTAGATGTGGCTAGGTCAGCAGAAGATTTCTTCCATCATCGTAGCTACTGCCTCTTGGAGAGGTGTATTAATTGCACCAACAGAAAACCCCCTTCCATTGATGTAGAAAGCATCTACACTATGGCGGCACAGCTGCTGTGCTGTTGCTATGCTACTGCAGCAGCTATTGAGCAGACATGGCCTTGGTTTTTACATAATCTTTACCCAAAAATTACTCAAACTTCCCCTGAGTAAGGACTAATAGTGAGAGTATGAAAAAAGAACCCACAGTGTTGTTGTATTATAATGCATATATGGAAGTAAGAAGAGTTTAGAGTGATTTCTTAAATCCTGAAATCCCTTTCTTCTTTGGTTTAAGACAGACCTTTTGCCCCTTAATAGTTTACAGATATTTCAGGCATATTTACATTGCTGCCAAACACACTAAGTACATTCATTAATTTAAATGGACTGTTCAAAATGGAATTGTAACAGCTCAGGAAGAACCACACAGGGTCAGAGAAGAGGTTAACATACATGGCATTTCAAGAAATGTATGGATTTCCTGGCTGGACACATATCAAAGTCATTTTTGCTGGGCTGTAGTATAACTTCAGTGATCTCCATGAACAAGGCCTCGTACTCACGTTCATAGTCTGTCCCAGGGTGCCCCATGGTGGCTGCTTTCCATCTACTACACTTGGCAAACATAGCACCTACTCCATTTATTTTGACACTTAAGAAAGCTCCTAAGTCACGCTTCTTTGCTAATATCCATTATAGCAGAATACAGCAACATTTTAAAATAAAGAATTGTTTATTAACAACAGTCGTTAAAGAAGGAATGATGATTTCTTCCCTCCAGTTACCTGGTTTTTGATGTTATACAGTCATTAAAGAGACAGGTTAAAATAATCTATTTTTAAAAATAAATGTCTTTACCATGGTCACTACTGATCCATTAGATGATTACACCTGAAAGAATTCTCAACATTTAACTTAGGATACATCTACACTACAGGATTATTCCGATTTTACATAAACCAGTTTTGTAAAACAGATTGCATAAAGTCGAGTGCATGCGGCCACACAAAGCACAATAATTTGGTGGTGTGCATCCATGTACTGAGGCTAGCGTTGATTTCTGGAGTGTTGCACTGTGGGTAGCTATCCCGTAGCTATCCCATAGTTCCCGTAGTCGCCCCCACCCATTAGAATTCTGGGTTGAGATCCCAATGCGTGATGGTGCAAAAACTGTGTCCCGGGTGATTCTGGGTAAATGTCGTCACTCTTTCCTTCCTCCGTGAAAGCAACGGCAGACAATCATTTCGCGCCCTTTTTCCCCTGGATTGCACTGGCAGACGCCATAGCATGGCAACCATGGAGCCCGTTTTGCCTTTTGTCACTGTCACCGTATGTGTAATGGACGCCGCTGACAGAGGTGGTACTGCAGCGCTACACAGCACCATTCATTTGCCTTTGCAAGGTAGCAGAGACGGTTACCAGTCGTTCTGTACCGTCCGCTGTGCCATTGTAAATTGGCGATGAGATAACAGTTATCAGTTGTTCTGTACCGACTGCTGCTGTCATGGGTGCTCCTGGCTGACCTTCGCTGAGGTCGGCCGGGGGCGCAAAGACAAAAATGGAAATGACCCCTGAGGTCATTCCCTCCTTTATGTTGTATCTAAAAATAGAGTCAGTCCTGCCTAGAATATGGGGCAAGTGTACTAGAGAACCAGTGTATCAGAGAACCAGAGAGCACAGCCGCTCCATGTCAGATCCCACAGAAATGATGAGCTGCATGCCATTCTAGGGGGTGCCCCTGCAACAACCCCACCTGTTGCTTCCTTCCTCCCCCAACCCTTCTGGGCTACCATTGCAGGGTCCCCTCATTTGTGTGATGAAGTAATAAAGAATGCAGGAATGAGAAACACTGACTTTTTAGTGAGATAAAATGAGGGGGAGGCAGCCTCCTGCTGCTATGATAGTCCAAGCAGTACAGAATCTTTTCTTTAGACATGAAAGCGCTACTCCTCTTGTCGGGGAGAAGTACAGAAACCAGTTTAAAGAGCCCTTTATATCGATATAAAGGGCCTCGTTGTGTGGACGGGTGCAGCGTTAAATCAGTTTAACGCTGCTAAAATCAGTATAAATGTGTAGCGTAGACCAGGCCTTACTTGCCACTAGTTAAGATCTGTGTTTCTTTTTTGCATTTTTTTCAGTTTGGCCAATGATAATAGACCATCCAGTTTTACTTTTCTTTATAGTCAGTTTCTAGTGAATTTCAATTTCTCCTCATGCAAAATGTTGTAATATTTAGATTTTAAAAAACCCTTATTAATTTAAATCAAATTATTCCCACCAGATATTTGGAGGTGAGGGGGGAGGTTGTCTTCATGGAAACACTTGTATTAGTCCTAGGTTTTTGTAGAATTTGTTTTAAAAATAAACCAACGTTTTGTACGAAATTTAATTTCTTACTCAAGATATTGATTGATCTGTTCTTATAATGGAACACGGATGGGGGTGTTGATTCTGGGCTGAGTCTACAACCCTTATGAAAGTGCTATTCAATATGCGTGAGAGTTGCACAGCTGGGCCCCCAAGAGTTGCTGAGCACCCACAATTCCTGTTGATTTCCTCTCAATTAGGCCATTAGAGAGGAATGTATGTAATTACCAAACCAAAGGCTTATGTTTTGTAAATTTCTACATGACTGCATTCACTGATGTAAGACACCTGGGTGCCTTTGTGATAGGAGCCAACATATATGTCTAAAATAAATAAATGATAGAGCCAGGAAAGCTACCTGTTTGTACAGATACATCAGCCTAGAAAATTGAAGGAGATGTGATTTTTTTTTTCCTTGGGGGGAGGACTGGTTAAAAGAAGAAATGTTAGAAGCCATTGCTATTTTCGCCCTTGCGAAAATATATGTATAAATATTGTGATCCATTTGAAATAGATTATTTAACTACCACAAATACAAACTTTTTCATATATGCAGCAAACAAAATATGCACTCTCTAGAGCAGCATATCTGAATGTTGCTGTCAGAATGGAGGAAGGATGGTCTCATAGTTTGGCACAGGCCCAGGCCTCTACAGACCTGGGATCTACTTCCAGCTTTATCGCAGACTGACTATGTGATCTTGGGCGAGTTATTTTATAATTTTCAATTTTGGATACCTGGACTTTTTAATGCCCACCTTTAAGCACCGTGGGGATGTGATTTTCAGAGGCATTGATCAGATCCCAGTGACTCCAGTTTGCATTGTGGTTGCTCAGAACTTTTGAAAAAGTTAACATATATTACACCACCACGCAGTACCCGGACTGGCCTGCCTCCCAAGGCCTGTGAAAGTGAGGGATCATTGTCCAGACAGACAACCCACCCACAGACAACCCACCAAACTTAACTATATTCTCACCAGCAACCACACACTGCACCGTAGTAACTCTAACTCAGGAACCAATCCATGCAACAAACCTCGATGCCAACTCTGCCCACATGTCTACACCAATGACACCAGCACAGGATCTACCCAGATCAGCCACATCATCACTGGTTCATTCACCTGCATGTTCACCAATGTAATATACACCATCGTGTGCCAGCAATGCCCCTCTGCTATGTACATCGGCCAAATTGGTCAGTCCCTATGTAAAAGGATAAATGGACACAAGTCAGATATTCGGAATGGCAATATACAAAAACCTGTAGGAGAGCACTTCAACCTCCCTGGACACACAGTAGCAGATTTAAAGGTTGCCATCCTGCAGCAAAAAAAACTTCAGGACCAGACTTCAAAGAGAAACTGCTGAGCTTCAGTTCATTTGCAAATCTGACACCATCAGCTCAGGATTAAACAAAGACTGTGAATGGCTAGCCAACTACAAAAGCAGTTTCTCCTCCCTTGGTGTTCACACTCAGCTGCTAGAAGAGGGCCTCATTTTCCCTGATTGAACTAACTTATCTCTAGACTGATTCTTGCCTGCATATTTATACCTGCCCCTGGAAATTTCTACTACATTCATCTGATGAAGTGGGTATTCACCCACAAGAGTTTATGCTCCAATACATCTCTTAGTCTATAAGGTGCCACAGGACACTTTGTCGCTTTTTACAGATCCAGACTAACACGGCTACCTGTCTGATACCTGGTATATTTCAATCATTGAACAAATGAAGGAACAAAATTAAGGTTACATGGGCAGCAAAGGCGGGGTGTGGGGTGTGACAAAATGGGGTATGATTACATGGAAGTGGAGAACTCTTTGCATTCCCTTAAGTATCCATTACCTTGACTTGTGAGATTGTTAAATATAACATAAAGTTGCTATGTGTGAATTTCCTGTATTTAACAAAGAAAATTCAAGCCTGTGAATAAATATCTAGAGACGTTGCTCCCATGCACATAACTCTCCTACCCCACAGAGCTGTACTCCTCCCCACATAGCACTCTGGAGAGTCTGTTCTCCCTCCTGACACCTCTCCATGTATAGCCTGGATTGCTCGCATATCCCTGGCACATCCCAGCCAGTCTCTAACCCAACCAACCTTACGTTCACTCTACTTCATTGCTCCCTACTGAGCCCCCTAATTTTCTGACACATTCTGGGTGAAATCCTGGCTCCACCTACATCAGTGGCAAAACTCACATTGACTTTAATGGGACCAGGATTTTATATGTTTTTAAGCATCAGCCAGCACCTCACAGAAAACACAATCTTCACCTGGCCCCATTCAATACACATGTAATATCCATCATACTCAAAAGCAAAAGCCGCATCTCATCAAAGCTTGAAAAATGCCCCATATAGAGATGCTTGCCTACAGTTGTCAGTTCTTTGTTCCTTTCTTTGATGTTTTTTTTTAACTAACCAACCCACCCCCTGTTCACACAATTAAGGATGTCCATAGCCTTACTTTTAGAAGTGTGGTACTTCTGGATCTAGTAATTTTTCTGAGGGGCATAAAAAGTTCACAGTTCTGGCTGAGGTTATCTTTTAAGTTTTTTAAAACCAATATATTGATATGTAGTGAATCTACTTCTATCATGCTCCCATCTTCCCTTCGTAAATCCTTTCAATATTCTGTAGTCTATGGAAATTAACATTAAAGTATTAACACCTCTATTTGCCCACTAACCGTAGCTCTCTTTGTGCAATTTGTCTCATCATTCTCTAGTGCAGTGGTTCTCAACCAGGGGTATGCACATTCCTGGGGGAATGCAGAGGTTTTCCGGGGGGTACATCAACTCATAGAATACCAGGGTTGGAAGGGACCTCAGTAGGTCATCTAGTCCAACCCCCTGCTTAAAGCAGGACCAATTCCCAATTAAAATCATTACCAGCCAGGGCTTTGTCAAGCCTGATCTCATCTCGATATTTGCCTAGTTTTACAGCAGACTACAGAAAAAGCACCAGTGACGTCAGTACAAACTACAATTTCATACAATGACTTTATACTGCTCTATATACTATACACTGACATGTAAGTCAATATTTATATTCCAATCAATTATTTCAGCAATAGCGTGCTGTGACACTTTTGTATTTTTATGTCTGATTTTGTATGCAAGTAGTTTTTAAGTGAGGTGTAACTTGGGGTGGAGCTGCAAGACAAATCGGACTCCTGAAAGGGGTACAGTAGTCTGGAAAGGTTGAATGCCACAGGTCTAGTGTTTATCAGGTGAGTATGCATTCTCTCAATGTGTAGTGGCAGAGGACGAAATTTTTTACAGAGGTCATTTAAAAATGTTTTTCAACTAAAGATATTACTTTTTTAACTGATACAGAGAAGTCAACTGGCCCATGAAGGACTGTGTGAAACCGGGACCCTCACTCCAACTTCATGTTCTACTTTAACAGGACTGTAGTTTTTAACTGCAAATCTCAGTGCAACTTTCATTACTGGGCAGCTGCTAAGGTGCCGCTACAATAAGGAAGAAATGAGATATTCTTGATATTGTTAGGGGTAACATGACTAACACGTAAGATGCCTCAACAAGAAAAAAACCTAGGGAGAAAAAAAACTGGCCAATTCAAATGAGGGGCAGTCCCTACCAAAACTTCGAAAGGCAGAGAAATTGGACTCCTCTATCTTGGAAACAAAATCAAGAGTATGGAGAAATTAAAACAGGAATCTGTCCTAGAGGTCAAGTCCAAGCAATAATACTTTCTGATTGTGTAAAGAGAGGACCGTGTGACTGGCCTGCAGCTGTTTGTATTAGAAACATCTCATGAAGGGAAGGCTGCCTTGACTTGAATCAAGTGAGCCTTGACATGGCCTTCTAATTACAGACCAAACAGGTTACAACAATGTGAACTGAAAACAGCCAGGCATTTAGACATGGTCTTCTTTGTAATAGCACGGCCTCACTGAGATGGGTGTGTGAGCATGAAAAAAATATTAGCACAATGACAGACTCATTAAGGGGTCAGAATTGACACTTCATTGGAGAAGAATTCTGCATAAGCAGCACCACCCAGTTCTCTCTAAAATATGGTAATATGTGGATCGATGACAGCAAGAGGAGAGAGATGCCAATATAAAAGGTTTCCTGAAAACCTGATTCTGTAACCCACCAAATAGTGCTCAACACCCCTTTGTCTGAGCTGACCAGGGCACACGTGGGATACAAGGTTGACAAGTTGTTTGTAGTGACAAGCTGACTATAAGCTTGGGACCCATTCAGAAATATTCAGGATTTTGTTGCTAGGTGAAAAAAGTTTTAGGACCTTTTACCTTTTGTTGGCACTGTTGGGGCTAAGCATCCTCTGAAGGATGGGTACCAGGCTACCAGGAAGCCAGGCATCTGTGAACACCAGCATACAAATGGAGCCATTCCCTTCCCTCCCCTCTGAGGGTGCACCCAAGGGACAAGTCTCCTTTGCCACCTACTCCTCAAGGAAGTCTTCTCTGGTATAAAGCAGGCCTTCAAGTTTTTTTTGGAGCTCTTGACAGAAATCGGAGACCTATAGCCAAGCAGATGCACACCTGAGGCAACAACTCTTGCCATTGCATCACCTTCATCAAAAACTGCCTGGGTCAGGTTTGCATACTTTTGCACATGCTTCTTCAGCTCCTGGTTTGTTTTTTTAATGTCCTGCTTGGGGAAAGATTCAACCACAGTGAACACTTTTTCTCTTTCATCGCTCCATCTGATCTTTGGTTATGGGGGCCTGATAATCCATGATTCCGAGTGCTGTAGCCATGAAACAGTAAACCCAACACCCCAAAAATCCCAGTCCCAAGTACCAGGGTGCTGGGTGGGTTGCTACTGCAGCCTCCATCACCAAGCTGTCATGTTTCAGGGCGAGAGACATAGCCAGAGTCACTTCATAAAGGCAATTCTTTTTTCTTAGCAACTTTTGAGATGTAGAGATGCTGTGCAGCAAGGTGTCTTCCACACATTTTTAGTTAGCTGGTTAAAACAGGACAGGGGTGGGGTCTTGAATCAGGTATCCCTCAGTAGTGGCCTTTCTAGATTCCTGGACTGGTTTTAATTCAGGTCAAAGGTAGCTGTCTTGGATTTCTTTTGTAAAAGCTGTGGAAGAGTCCGATCTCCTCAATGCAGAGTTGCCATCTTGGTTTCCTCTGCAGGGAAGATGATGTACTTGGTATCTGAGTGATCCTCTGGTTCCACTGAATCCCAGTAACATCCCTGGAGTACTGAGTGATTCAGGAGGCATTGAGACTGGCTGAGATGTTTCCCACATCACGAGAAGCAGCCACTAATGAGGCCAGAACTTTCTGCCTACGACCACTGACTCCCAGGGCACAAACTTGGATCTCAGCAGAAAAAGTGCTCTCACCGCTGAGGGACATCACCTTGAAGTTAGTATCATACATCTCACTCTTGAAGCCAGTCGTTGTATGATACAAACCATTGAAACATGACAAATGACCATAACATGGAACAGTAGTTTTTTCAATTATGGCTCATGCCATAGCTGACAGATTATATATATTTACAATAAAATCTGTTTGTAAGGGTATTTTCTCATTGTGTAAATTAAACAAGTTTTAAATAAAGAAAAAAGGGAAAAGCAGAATTTTCATCATGACCACCTTGTGGGGTTGAAGCCTGGACCTTTAGATCCCCAGCACAAATCTCTGCCACTTCAGCTAAAAGAGTAACTGCTAGCCTCTGGGAGGACCACCTACTAGAAGGACACATGAAGTACATTTTGCCAGTGGATTATGCAACTATTTATAAAGCAGCAATAGAATGCTGGGAACCAGGATTATTTAGGCTCTAGTCCTGGCTCTGGGAGGAGTTTGTGGTCTCATGGCTAGAGCAGTGGTTACAGACAACATAAGCTAAGCAAATAGATCTGGCAAATGCATTTAGTCCGAAAGGCAACATAGATGAATGGAGGTGACTTGCATCTACCGTGTTTGAGACCTGGATTCTAGCCACAGCTCTGCTAAAGGTTGTCCTTCTGCAACCTGTCAGTTATTTGTAAAAAGTGGGTAATGCTACTTGCCTGCCTCTGAAATTAAGGGTATGAGTGAAGCCTTGCTCTATAACAAGGGCTGTGAAGTGCACAGAAATATAAACAGTCACCAGTGGAAGAGATAAAATACGAACTGATGATATGCTGGTTCCTACTTCCCATAGGCTAAGAGGTATGCTCTGTCTCTTGTGCTTCTTTGCTCTCTGTGGTGAAGCAAATCAAAAGAGTCTGCTTCTGCTGAAAAGCCCCATACAGAAGGCTTTGTGACAGAGAACCAAGTGGTTATCTGGATAGGTCTCTATCACAGGGCCTGGTCTATGCCCCAGCCTTCAACTAGTCTCCTGGAAATGGGTTGGCCCCCAATGACCCACATCATCCCATAGGAAAGGCTGATGACCTCCAAGTCTGGGCCTTTGGCACCAGTGATCCCTGTCTCTCTTTGTGGCTCCCTGCAGCGAATCCAGCCAAGTCAGACTCCTGTGGGAGGCTTATACTGTAGCCCTTCTGGGCAAATGCTTTCAGTGAGTATTTATAGTGTCAATCAGCCTTTCCAAAGAAAAGGTAACCATTTATTAGTCACCTGCAAGTCCTTAGGTTAGTACAGGGAGGCAGAAGTTAAACCATAGTCCACTCTTGTCAGACCAGCGCCATGATGAGCCAATCAAGCTGTGATGGACTCCACCTCTTGCTCACTTGTTCTCTTTGTTCCTCCCTTTGTCTCCCCAGTTCTGGCTCCTAAGCCACCTGACACCTTGTTTTCCAGCTTCATTCCCAAGTCCCACCTGCAGGGGTTTCCTGCTGTTAGGTGTTGGTTGTTCAATCGTGGGGCATCTCTTTGTCTTGCTGGATCCTCTGTTGATTTGGGTCAGTTTTTAAGACTGTATTTATTCCCCACAGACAGCAAGGAGACACACGAACACTTCCTGCCACAGTGAGCAATCTAGAGGCTTCATAGCTATGCTGCCAGGAGTCAAAGTCCTCGAGAGTGGCATGTCAGAATATGCCTACACTGAAGTAAAACACCTGCAGCTCGCCCATGTTAGTTGGTACAGGCTCATTGGACTTGGGCTGCGGAGCTATAAAGCTGCAGTGCAGAAGTCTAGCCTTGGGTTGGAGCCCAGGTCTAGGACCCTTCCCCCCTTGCAGGGTTCCAGAGCCTGGGCTCCAGCCTGAGCCCAAACATCTACACCGCAATTTTATCAGCCTTGCAGCCCAAGCCCGAGTCGGCTAACATGGGCCAACTGCAGCTGTTTATTGCAGTGTAGACATAACAGCAGGGCATATAAGAGCTAGCATGTCAGAAGGAAGGGGCTGCCCTTCTGAGTGGCAGAGTTTGGAGGTGCTGCTGCAGCAATTGTTGGAAAGCACAGCAGACATCTCAGCTCTCTAGGTTGCCTCAGAGGAGAACACTGAACACCGTGCTCATTCATCTGGTTGCGGGAGGGTAATTCTCACTTGCATACAGGGAGTGTGTCACCAGCTGCCACTCTTTCACTGAGGACAAACACACACCCATGACATGGCAGGGGGAGTACTAGCCAAGTCATCGCTAGTACATCGCTATTACTAGCCAAGTCATTGCATGACATCGCTGGGGCAGAGCTCTCATCGCCTCCCTGATCCTGAGGTCCGTCCTTACATTTGGGTTCCACCTACCTGGATGCAGTCCAGGGCTGTCCTGTCATCGTGAGAGTCCTCAGAGCTGCAGGACATGGTAGTGGTCCATTGATCCTCCATCCTCTTACCTGGGTCCCATCCTAGGGGAGTGAACTTACCCTCAGTCACAGTCAGCACACTACTGGCCCCGTACTTACCTTTAAGTGTGCCTCCCCGTGTACTTACCCTGTTGTGGGGGTCCTTGCTTTACTTGTGTTCCTATTCATTTAGTTCACCTCTGGTTTATCTTGTTTAGGACTGTTGATGGTTTAACAAATACCTTGGTTGTTTACACCCCCACATGCTAATTGTTTTTTTTTTTTAAGGGTTTGACAACAAACCGCGATGATAGATGCGGGTAGGGGGACGTTCCTTTAGACTGGTTCTCTGTTGGGTCTCATAAAAATCATGGATGTTGCTTCATGTCAGAAGTTTTCCCACCCCACCCCTTTGGTTTTGGACTTGTAACACAGGTAAGGAAATGCTAGGACAAATTTAGAACACTTCTGGAAAGGGAAAGGTTCGTTATTGGCTAAGTAAACTGCAAATGCTAACCACATGGAGCACTACGTTTTATTGCAAAAAAAGATTCAGTGAGTACTATATGCAGGGGAAAGGACGGGGCTTTGAAACATGGTAGCCTGCCCATTCTTCTCCTAATTTCTTAAAATTTTTGGAATTTATTATGTTCATTCCATCCTCAAATGCAGTACTGGAAAGAATATTTTCCTTGTTACACAGATATGGAGAGACTGCAGAAACTTGTGCAGCTGAGCTTCAAATTAATGTTAATTTTGATTGGACATGTATAGAATTTTATGAACTGATTTAAAAAAAACAAAGAGGTGTTGAAATGTTTTAAAACAGGTAAGTACCATTTTAAATAAGCTTATGGTGACTGCACTGTATGTTTGAGGGCAGTAGAAATATACATGCCTGAAAAATACCTGCTACGCTATGGGAAATGGTATTTCCCTAAAACATCCCTTAAAACAAAGCTTTGTCCTTACCTTTCATATGGTTTTCCCTTATTTCCATCCAACAAAGGTGGTCACCCTAGGGGCTGGCCTGTTGGGGGAGAAACGCTTAGCAGGGGGGATTGATCCCTGTTGATGGGCACATAGGCTGGGGCGGCCTGATCCCTGTTTGGGGGCACATGGAGCAGGTGTCCTGGTGCCGTGGGGGGGCTGTCCAGTGGGGGCACATGGAGCACAGGGGGGCTATCCTGGTGGGGCAGGGCTGGGGGAGCACACAGAGCAAGGGTCTGTCCCAGGGCGGGAATATGAAGTGAAGGGGTATGTCTTGGGGGGCTGTGCAGCGGTGGGAGGGGAGGAGGAGGTGATGGGGTCTGTCCCAAGCAGGGGGACACATACAGCTGGGGGGGAGCTGTTCTAGAGGGTTGTGCGGTAAGGCATATGGAGGCAGGAAGGATGTCTGGGGGAGGGTCTTACAGGGGGAGCACATGGAGTGGGAGGGCTGTCCTGGAGAATGTGCAGGGGGTAAATGGAGGGGGGCACACAGAGAGGGGGGGTTGTCCCAGGAGGAGTGAGGGGGGCACACAGAGCAGAAAGGCTGTCCCAGGCCGGGGACATGCGGTGGGGGGAAGCATGCGTATTGGGGGGAGCATCTGTCCCGGGAACGGGGGACATATGGAGTCTTGGAGGGCCATAGAGGTGTACACAGAGCTGGGGAGCTGTCCTGAGAGGCCTAAGGGGGGCCCACAGAGTGGGGGGATCCGTCTGGGGGGCCATGCAATGGCGCACACAGAGTGGGAGCTGTCCTGGGGGCATGTCTGAGGCGGGGGGGCACACGGAGCCGCAGGAGTGCGTCTTGGGGGACCGTACGGGAGACACACGGAGTGGGGGGCTGTCCCGGTCTGTGGGGGGGGGGAGATCATGGAGCAGGGGGATCAGTCAGGAGGACCGGAAGCCAGGAGGGTCTGTCTGGGGAGGGCCATGACGAGGACACATGAAGTGGGGGGTGCTGTCCCAGGGAGCGGGCTGGGGGCACACAGACAAGGGGGGGTCTGTTTCAGGGGGCCGTGTGGGGGACACACGGGGAGGCACACGGTGCTGGGGGGCTGCCCGGAGGGGGGCACGGAGCTGGGGTACCCCCAGAAGGGCACAGGGAGCCTGTGGGGGGGTCTGTCTCGGGCCCGGGGGAGGAGAGGCTCCCGCTCCCCCTCCCCCTCGGGCCGGCGGCGCAGGGGGCGGGGCGCTGCGTCTCTGCGCGCGGCTCGGCTCGGCCCGGCCCCGGCTCGTTACTCAGCGGCCGCGGGTGAAGCAGGAGGCGGAGGCGGCGGTGGTGAGTGGGGGGCCGCGGCCTGTCCCGGGGCCGCAGGGGGAGCCCGGCCCGATTCGGCGCTGGGGTGGGTCTGACTCGGCCATTCCGTAGATGTTGGGCTGGGGGTGGGCGAGGCGATACCGGGCTGGGGGAGGGTGCGGCGCCAGCACAGGGCTCTGTGGGGGCGGGGGCGAGGGGGCAGTATGTGGGTCTTTGGGGGAAGGGCAGCGGGACGGGGTGCAATAATGTGCTGATGGGGGCAGCTGGGGGTGTGTGCGTCGTGGGGGAGGGGCAGCTAGTGGAGGTGCGTGCAGTGGGGAGGGATGCAATGATATTTGTCTTATGGGGGGCAGCTGGAAGGGGTAGGTGTAATGGTCCTAAGGGGAGGGGCAGTTATTGGGGGTGCATTGCAATTAGGTGGAATAATATTTGGTTGTTGTGGGGGGAGGGGCGGCTGAAAAGGGATAGCTGCAATATTTTCAGGGGGAGGGGCAGCTAGTGGGATGCATGCAAAGGGTGCAATGTTTAGATCTTATGGGGGTGCAGTAACAATAGTGGGGACAGCTGGAGGGAGAAGTGATCATAGTGGGGTGAAAGAGGAGGTATGGGGGACATTAGTGGGAAGAAGGGGTGCCAAAGGCCGGGGCCTGTACACGTGGAGTTCCTGTTGTCAGCCCTTGATTTAGGGATTGTCATCGTCTGTTTACCACCTTACACCCCTCCTGCATTTTATACATAACCTGTAGCAGGTGGATGGTTTTCCACAGCTGTGCTGAACTGTTGTTGCATGTGGGCTGGGTGGCATACTGGGGACCAGGAGAGCACTGCAAAACATGGGGATATGTTTGAGGGTGGGAGAGAGTGGAGGAATATCTCTTTGTTGGTCTGGAAGTAGAAGCATAATGCACGACAGTGGGACTTTTCTCCTTGGGAGCAAGGTAACCCAAGCTTAAGCTGTGGAAGGATCTTTCATCTTGCATACCTGCCCTGTATATAGGCTTGGCAGAATTTGATTTTTTTAAATATAATTTTGACACATAATATCAATTTTATTTTGAAGTACTTCAATCTATTTAAATGTTCGCAGTTGTGGGAAATGGTGGAGGCTGGTCAGACAATAATTTCATGACTCTGAACATTGAGATTCAAAAAGTTAGTTTTATAGCCATTAAAACACAAATTGTCAACATCACGGCAGAATATGCAAAGTAAACATCCTTAAATCAAACTCTAATAAGTTTTTTCAAGCAGCATTTTTCTTACTTGGCGTATCTGTAAATTTTGGAAAAATCGTTGGTTGGCTTCTGGGTCTACAGTAAAATCAGCAACAAAGAGTCCTGTGGGAGCTTATACACTAACAGACGTATTGGAGCATAAGCTTTCGTGGGTGAATACCTACTTTGTCAGCATTTATCAACATTTACAGATAAAAATTAATTTTTATCCAAACCGACTTGTATTTTATTGTAAGTTTTTTTGGGGGAAAGAGGTTTGAGTTGCTGTGGAGTGTAACAATTTGAAATGAATGAGATCTGTAACAGCATTCCAAATCACTGCTTTTGAAAAAATATCTTTTTGTTCCTCTGGGATATTTGACTTCTAAAGACAGCTGCTTAGAGAGTTTGGCAATATTTTTTCTCTCTTCTGCATTTTAATCCTGATACTTTTTGTCAAAAGTGAGTGAAGTGTTTTTTTGCAGCTTTTCTGTTGCCCTCTTCTAGTTTCTCTTTGTCTCTAGTAGTGTCAGAATTGACTCTGAAAGCTTCTGATTTCTTCAGATTTCTCTGTGTAGTGCTTCCATCAATGCAAAGTGTAAGAGTCTGTTAACTGGTCTCTGTTAATAAGCTGGAAATGTGACTCCCACAAGCCTTGTTTCTTCCCAGTTATGGTGGCATAGCTGGGTTTATACAGTCTTGCTGAATTTCAGTATTATATAGAGCGGCCTTGCAAAAGTATTATGAATATTTTTTCAGCCCAGGCAGAATATCTGCTTACCTAGTCTGACCATAATTATGTAAACACAAGTGATGTTTTACTCACCCATCTAGAGAAATTAATTGCTCTAGGGTAAGTGTGCGAGGCAGAGTTTTTTGCAAGCTTGTATTACAACTTGGGTTTATTTAGAGGTTTAGAGATTACTTTTGGTAACAGTCTGCGATTAATTCATTGAAAAACTAGTTTTAATTTTCAGAGTTATAGGCAAATGCACTCCTCTTTGGGTTAATCGGGTGTTTAAAACATAGTTCTGTAGCCTGTTTTATTTTGTTTGCATAAACTGGTACACTCTCAAGTATTGAATTCATTTAGAATTAATTCAAATTGTAGCCCGAAGGGATATTGGGTCAAATTCCTAGCTAAGGGTTCTAACTAAAAGTGAATTCAGTGATTTTTTAGACCCCTCAAATTGTACATTCTATGACGAGGAACCTATAATAACAAAAACATAGCTGGTGAAATTCAAATATGCCTATGCCTCTATTTTGACCTCAGTCAATGCAGGAACCATCTTAAATTATTTTATATCTGAATCTCTAGTGGTGCTCTTCAGTTCTTCTATCAAGTAAATTCTAATGCGTAGAGCAATACATTTTCCTTCATAAGTATGTGTGTTGTAAGCGCTTTGTTTTCTTCACAGGTGAGGCCCCGTACTGGCAGAGTGGTGAACTTAGTGGAGCTCTCTGCTAACGTAGGATTTTTATTATACAGTTACTAGTTTGGTGTCCAGTCTAGTGTTTCATATGCTAAGCAGTGAGATTTCCATATGTAGGGAGAGGGTGATTAGGGGACCTGTTTGTGGTGATGGATGAAATGTCCAAGCATGGAGTTTGGCTTCTGGAGATGGACTCTGAGATATTTCAGATAAGTGACATTTTCCTGAAAAAACGTGAGGTCTGATGGATGTAGATTGTATTTGAGACAGACTTACATACACAAAAACTTAATAACTGATTCCATCTCATTGAAACACATCTTTCTGAGCTTCCTGTTTCTCCCACTGAATGTGTTGGAGTGAGAATTTTTCTGTCTTGCCATCAGGTATCATAGAATGATTGTCTCCAAGTTCTGAGCGAGTTGTTTAACTTTGAAATGTTTGAAATAAGTATCAATTTATCTTTTAAGTGTGGGGAGTGGGTTGGAGGAATGAACAATGGCGATCTGAAGTTTTGGAAATACACAAGTCTTCTTTTCAGAATGAGATTATAGTCTTTTAAGAAGGACTGTAGGAAAAAAAGGGCAGCATCTTGTGTGGTAAATCTGCATCCTGTGCATACTCAAAAGCATACAGTCTTGCTTTTTACTGACTAATAAGGTTTTACTCCTGTTGGCCCTGCAGAGCCAATTCAGCAATGATAGGATGAGCAGGATTCACTTCTGGTTTTCACTTCTGACAGAATTGCTAACCGGATTTCTGATTGTAGAATCTTCATTGCTGATGATTCAGGAGCCAGAAGGAACCCAGCTTGGCTTTCAGATTCCAGGTCAGTTTTCAGGGTTGACAGTTAAGACGTAGGGGGTGGGGGAGAAAAAACTGTTTTTGTATAATGAGCAGATTTAAACTGGAATTGCTGAGAGAGATCAAATGTTAAACCTCACAATGCCATTTTTTAGATTCACTTTCCAAAGTAGGAAAATGATTCTAAAAAAGGCACAAAAAGGTTTTCTAGGAAAAAGTACAGTTTTTCAAACATGCTAATTTTAGGGAGCAGTGTTTTTGAAGCTTTGTAGAAATGCATGTACAATTTATTTGGCAAATCTATTAGGTGGACTTGCTTATAAGGTCAGGTATCTTATTTTAACAAATTTAATCATTATACAGTAAAAGCTGTGTTATCTGGCACTTTACCAGCCAGAAAGCTCCAGAAACTGGCATTTCTGATATCTCCCAATACAAATCTTCAGTAGGGTTGCCATTAAAAGTCTGGTTGGTGTGGGGCCGGCAGGCTCCCTACCTGACTCCACATGCCTCCCCTGAAGTGGTGACATGTCCCTTCTTCTTTTAGGCAGTGGAATGGCCATGGGGGCTCTGTGTGCTGCCCCTGCCCCGAGCGCAGGCTCTGCAGCTTCCATTGTCCGGGAACCACAGCCAGTGGGAGATGTAGTGGTGGTACCTGCAGGCGAGGCAGCACGCAGAGCCACCTGGCTGAACCTCTGCCTGGGAGCCAAGGGACGTGTTGGCACTTGTGGGGAGATGCCCGAGGTGAGCGTTGCCTGGATACGGCACCCTGAAACTCCTCCATTGCCACAACCCCCTGCCCTGAGCCCTCTCCCGCATCCAAACTCCTTCCCTCCATTGGTAAGTATAACTCTTAGTTAACCGGAATTTTTGACTAACCGAACACCCCATTCTCCCAACGTAATTATGCAATGTTTTGGTTCTCCATCTGGAATATATATAACAAGTTTGAGTTACTTTCATGTCTTATGGGTGGCATGTGTTCTGCAGCGGTTCTTCGGCTACAGAGATTAGATTTTGATGTGGCTGTTTTAAGCAACGTGTTAATGTTATAGAAGCATTTGGGACTGTAGTTCTTTCCATTTATTCAACGTCAGTTTGCTACCTTTGATTCTCAACTATAAGTACTATTTCAGTTCTTACAGACTGTTCCACAAGATGTGTAGAGTGCACATTGAACTATCCGATTGTGAATAATCAGATAGTGTTGTGCTCCATATGTCACTGTAATTGTATGTTTTTTTTTCTTTTAACATCTTATTGGTAGTATGTTGAGAAATATACTAAACTGTCTCTCAGGCTTGGTCTACACTATGCATTTAAACCGATTTTAGCAGCGTTAAACAGATTTAACGCTGTACCCGTCCACAGTACGAGGCCCTTTATATCAATATAAAGGGCTCTTTAAATCGGTTTCTGTACTCCTCCCCAACGAGAGGAGTAGTGCTAAAATCGGTATTACCATATCGGATTAGAGTTAGTGTGGCCGCAGATCGACAGTATTGGCCTCTGGGCGGTATCCCACAGTGCACCACTGTGACCACTCTGGACAGCAGTCTCAACTCGGATGCAGTGGCGAGGTAAACAGGAAAAGCCCTGCGAAATTTTGATTTTCATTTCCTGTTTGCCCAGTGTGGAGCTCTGATCAGCACGGGTGGCAATGCAGTCCCAAATCCCAAAAGAGCTCCAGTATGGACCGATACTGGATCTGATCGCTGTATGGGGAAACAAATCTATTCTATTAGAGCTCCATTACAGAAGACGAAATGCCAAAGTGTTTGAAAAAAAAAGTCTCCAGGCTACACAGTGCTGCGTGACAAGCATAATGGGGAGCCAGAGACTCAAATGGATGCTCATGGAGGGAGGGAGGGAGGGGGTACTGAGAACTCCAGCTATCCCACAGTCCCCAGCAGTCTCTGAAAAGTATTTGCATTCTTGGCTGAGCTCCCAATGCCTGTAGGTTCAAACACATTGTCCGGCGTGGTTCAGGGAATAGATCATCAATTTACCCCCCCCCCCCCCCGGCCATGTGAAAGAAATCGTTTCTTGACTTCTTTCAGTGTCGCCCTATGTATACTGAATGCTGCAGGTAGACGCGATGCTGCAGCAGTGAAGAGCAGTATCCGCTCTTCTCCCCTCCCTGGTGGCAGACGGTACATGCTTGATAACTGCTGAATACCCCTGGCTGGCCTCAGGGGCGCCTGGGTATAAATAGGAATGATTCCTGGTCATTCCCAGTAGATGGTACAGAACGGCTGGTAACCATCTTCATCATAGCGACTGGGGGCTGAGCTCCATCAGCCCCCTCCCTTTCGTGTGTAAAGAAAAGATTCTTTCCTGCCTGGACTATCATAGCAGCAGTGTGCTGGGCTCTTCTCCCCCGCACCGCTTAATGTCCTGCCTTGAATGTCATAGCATGGGGAGGCTGCCTCCCCCTCATTTTATCTCACTAACAAGTCACTGTTTCTTATTCCTGCATTCTTTATAACTTCATGACACAAATTGGGGGACACTGCCACGGTAGCCCAGGAAGGTTGGGGGAGGAGGGAAGCAACAGGTGGGGTTGTTGCAAGGGCACCCCCCGTGAATGGCATGTAGCTCATCATTTCTGCGGGATCTGACACGGAGCAGCTGTGCTCTCTGATACACTGGTTCTCTAGTACACTTGCCCCATATTCTAAGCAGGACTGACTCTATTTTTAGAAACCATTAAGGAGGGATTGACTCGGGGAGTCATTCCCAGTTTTGCTTTTGTGCCCCTGACCGATCTCAGCCGGGGCATCCATGATAGCAGCAGACAGCACAGAAGGACAGATAACCGTCATCTCATTGCCAAATTACACTGGCAGCAGACGGTACAGAACGACTGGTAACTGCTCTGCTATCATGCAAAAGCAAATGAATACTGCCATGTAGCACTGGAGTATGGCCTCTGTCCGCAGCATCCAGTACACATACGGTGACTGTAAAGAAAAAAAAAAAAGCTGAACGGGCTCCATGGTTGCCGTGCTATGGCGTCTGCCAGGGAAATCCAGGGAAAAAGGGCGCGAAATGATTGTCTGCCATTGCTTTCCCGGAGGAAGGAATGACTGACGACATTTACCCAGAATTACCTGCGACAATGATTTTTGCCCCATCAGCCACTGGGCTCTCAACCCAGAATTCTAAGGGGCGGGGGAGACTGCGGGAACTATGGGATAGCTACGGAATAGCTACCCACAGTGCAACGCTCCGGAAATCGACGCTAGCCTCGGACCACGGATGCACACCGCCGAATTAATGTGCTTGGTGTGGCCGTGTGTACTCGACTTTATACAATCTGTTTTATAAAACTGGTTTATGTAAAAGCGGAATTATCCCATGGTGTAGACGTACCCTTAGATTTGATCTCTCCTAGGTTGTGATGGAGGGGGTCTCGTGTTGAGTAGAAATGTACTGTATATTCTTTGACAAATTATGCTGCTGACTCTCTTTTTGGGCCTAGGTGCCCTTTTAAGAAGGGTTGTGATATATTTAATCTTCAAAATAATATCTACTATTACTAATAATATCTATCTATTGGTTATTAAACTGAGATTTTAAAAATCCTATTGAAAATGTGAATGCTGCTTGTTCTGCATTTATCTCAGCTTGGGCAATGAAAAATCAATGCCATTGTTTACACTCAGTGTTCTTAATACTGGGACATTAGGCTTTCAAACACTGCAAGAAATTATTTGTTAAAAGCAACTGTTTCCATGTATGTGTCTTTTTAAGATTTGGGAATGCTTCTGCTGGTTGTGTGTAAGCTAAAGTTAAATTGACACTACCTCTTTAAATGCATTGTCTGGCAAGCCAGAAATCTCAGTTGTTCTCTCTTTCAAATCTTCTCTTTTTAGCAGTGAATTTAGTGTTAGTGAAAGATAACATGTGAGGTTGGTGGCCTCTGGAATTCATCAGTACAGATGTACCATAGGCAGCCTCAGTACTTCCCCCTGCACTACTCTATTCTGCTGGTATACCTCAGTGAGGTTATGGAAGAACCCCCTTTAATGCTAAGAAGTGTTCGCTTTCTAATCCCACCATAGAGGTCAAACTGAAAGTGTGGTGACTTGGACTAGGAGAAACACCTGTTCATGTCATGTAGGGAACTGAATATTGACCTAGAGCAGATGTGAGCTTGTGACTTACAGCTTGTCTGTACAGAGGACTTTTACTGATTTAGTTGAACCAGTGCAAACTTATAGGTGTGCACCAGTCAAAAACTGGCTGTGTGTGAAGCTAAACTGATAGAAAATAGATTATAATGGATATGGCTGCCTGTCTACAAAGCTGCACCGATGTAACTAACTTGGTATAAAATCACTCTTTTAGTTAAATTAGTGCAATTTTGTGAGTAGATCAGCCTTTGAGGTTCAGAGCTCCTTATCTCATTACCAATACCCTGAGCCATTTTAATTTGTGTTGTCTTGAAAAACTTCACTGGAAGTATGTTAATCTTAGAATTTAAGAATAAGTAACAATCACAAGAAGCTTTGGCAGAATTCTTTTGCTCCCAGACTTGAGCAGTGGCATCAGGGCAGCATGTTGTTAGTATGTGCCCCTGAAGTAGAATACATTTGGAAATATTTGAAACAAAGTTGGGGTACAATCGGAGGGAAATCTTGGGGAAATTATCCTTGAAAAGGCAGATAATCCTCCTTGTAAAGCTACTATGCTTTTATAATAGTTATCTTTAGGATGTGATGTTTGCGCTGGTGTGTCTGTTTACATCATCCTCATTGATCTCTATGGAAGAAAGTAATTTAAAATTGATCCAGATTGTGTGTGTGAAATGTTCTGGATCAGGAGGAAACTTGTCTATAAATAGAATTACAATTTTTTAAATTCTTCCTAGGGAGTACTGTACTACTAAGAGCATATTTTAATGGTATCTTACAATATTTAGAAACTGATAGTTAAGGCCTCTCTCCAGGGAAAGATTTCCACTGGATTTCCAGTGGCAAGTCATCTTTATTTATTTAATCTCTTCCTCTAATATCTATGCATAGGAGATAATCTTAGAGACACTGTCTTTCTCTCTCTTTGCCCCACCCCTGGCATGAAATATGGGACTGTTTATCTACTGGAATCTGATTCTGTGGTTCATGGGGGCATGTTGACAGTAAGATGATTTGAAGAGTTCAGTTCTTGCAATTTATTGGAGGTAAATGTTGATGACTGCAGCTCTGGATGATGATATGCCTTTTAATTAAATGGAACTATAATATGAAATTGAAGGGTATGCCCAATGTCCTCTGTTTGTATGTTCAGTCTGTATTATCTCTCTCTTAAAAATGAGGTGTTTGTGTGACTTTGCATGTTCCTATGAGAACTTCCTATCTATGTAAAATGCAAATATATTGAGAGCTGCTTATATTTTTCCCTTTCTCCAGGACACAAATCTATTTCTATCTACTTTTGAGTTGAATGTGGGTGAGAGCTGTTGCTGGCTAGTCAGTTTGCAGATGTAGAGTGCCATTATACAAATGGGCACTGCATGGCTCTTAGAGCTCCCGATATTTGACTTGAGTACTACAGAAAACCCAAAAACTGTATATCACCTTGTTTGAGGCTGATAAAAAGGTAGCATGAAGGTCATCTTCAAAGGAAAAACAATTGAAATTATGTTATTTATGATCTATAAAAAAGGCCTTGAGGGTTTGTTCACTAAAATAAACAAAAAAACAATCCAGGTAGTTCTATCTACTCTTCACTGGAAATTCAGGTCTCATTTATCCTTGAAGATTCTATGACGACTTGAGAACTAGTTTAACTATGAGATCACAAGAGAGTGAAGGTTGAGTAGTTGAAAACAGAATTTTAGACTGTTAAACTGTTTGCCTTTCGGGTTTGTTTCAGTGGTTTTTCTGTTAAAACTTGTTTAACTTTAGCAATTAACATTGAGTAGAAAGGAAGTCTGTTAAGATGTGAGAGCACACAATGCAAATACTCTGAAGGTATGTCTGTAGTTCAGTGTGAGGTGTGATAGCCGCTCAGGCAGACATATACACACTAGCACAGTTAAAAATAGTCGTGTAGATGTGAGAGCACATGCTTCAGACAAAGTAGGTGTCCAGGGTCCCCAGCATGCATGTACAGCTCAGGCTGAAAGCCTGTGCTGCCACATTTACATGGCTATTTTTAACTCTGCTAGTGCGTATGTATCTGCCTGGGCTGCAGTCACGCCTCACGCTGCAGTATAGGCATCCCTGAAACGTCCACAAAGTTCTCCAGTAAAACCAGAGTTAGCATTGCTGATATTTTTGAAGTTAAATAATAATAAAAGCAGAAAAAAGAATACATTGAAAACTTTCAGAATGCATGTATACATCATAAAAAGGCACAATCCCTAAATCCATGTAGGATAAGTTTAAAAGGCACCCTGAAAAGTATAGGCTGCAAGCAAACTGGAAAAGAGAAAGTATAGACTTAGCAAGAGGTGTCATGCTGTGGAAAAAAACAAATGAACACTTAAGGCCCCTGGGCTGGGGCAGCAGTATTCCACTCTCCACCATCTGTAGCAGACCTCTCATTGCTACCGATAATATTCTGCAATCAAAGATTGCAGGTAGAATATGGCTGTGAAGAAATTCCTGTGCTTTTTTTGCAACAGTGTTACGCTGTTGACTCATATTTAGCTTGTAATCCACTATGACCCCCAGATCCCTTGCCGCAATATTCCTTCCTAGGCTGTCGTTTCCCATTTTGCTTGCTGCAAACCTCCCTAGCCTTACCTAACAGTCCTGGATTGGATTACCCTATCTGCTGGGAGAGCAGGTTACTTATCCCTGTCTCCTAACACTTTTAGTCCTTTGTCTCATGTCACAGTCTTACTGTTCTCACCTATACTGCCCTCACCCCTGGTTCAGCTGAGGGAAAGCAGTTGTAGTCAGATGAATAATTTCCCATCTACATCCAATAGATCCATTTCTGGTACTTGTGAAAAGTTAGTAGTCTGGTTGTCCATTGTATCGCCAAGGTGTCTGCATTCACATGTTCACAATTCTTGTTCAACCATTCACCCAACCCAAACATATCTACCTGACCTGCACCCAGTCAATTCATTGATTATTTCCCAGTCTCTGGAAAGAAGTTAATACCGATAAAGTACGTAGCAGTACAAAAGTTAGTGAGTAAACTGAGTCAAACATAATTTTCACAAAAATAATACAGAAATTTCTTATGTTCTTTGCACAGCCAACATTATCTGAATGTTTCTGCAGAAATGATCAGCAAATATTAATTTTGACTTTTGAACCAGCGTCGTCATGCTTCAGAATTAACACTTTTACTTAGAAAAATGGGGCAGTTTACACCTTTTAGTGCTGTTGCTTCGGACGGTATCTGCAGACTCTGCAAAACAGCACTGTCTGGTCATATAAGCAAGGTTATTTTCGCAACCAGATGGGCTGGATGCTTTTTTAAAATTGAAGCATAAGATCTGCTAGATGCAAAATTGTTGTAGTGACTGGATGAGTATATTAAGGCATACCCAATCTCCAGGCAGGAGTTAGAAACCCATTGCTCAAATCATAGAGGAAGGAGCTGAACAGTGCTCCAGTTGACCATTTATTTCCAAAATGGCTACTCTAGAGCAGGACCCAGATACTGCCCTAGAATTTAAGAAGCCTTTTGAAGGAGGAACATATTGGGAAGGACTCCGCTACAAAAGGAGGGACTCTGGGACTGATGGAGTCTGAGAGATGGAACAGATCCATGACTACTACTGAAGTACCTATAAAGTGAGTGACTGAGTTGTCAGACACCTGAAAGACGGGAGCTTGATTTGAAATCCCTCTTGTACAGTAAGGGCTTGGCTGCACTTGCAAGTTACAGCACATTAAAGGAGCCCTGGGCGCACTAGCTCACTACCTGTCCACACTGGCAGGGCACATAGAGGACTCTGATTCCACAGCTAGAGCACTCCTGATACTCTAGCTCTGCAAGTAGAATAAAGTTTGATGTGCCCCTGCTGGAGCACTCCAGTGTCAGTGTTAACGAGGTGTTGTATTACTGCGCTCTGATCAGCCTCTGGAAATGTCCCATAATTCCCTTAAGTCAAGTGGCCAGTCTTGTCATTGTTTTGGATATGCCCTTTGAAAGCTCCATTTGACAGCTAGCATGCTTATCTGCTCCGAGACAAAGCAACCATTACTGTGGAATGCTGTGTGTGTGTGACAGAGAGAGAGAGAGAGAGAGGCGAAGGGGGAGTTCTGCTGCTATCTGAACATACAAGACAGCATGCTGACATGCTCTCAGACCCCCAAAATCCCACTCTCTCCCCCCCCACACACATACACACAACACACTCCCTAAGACTGCGAGTATATTATTGCCCTTATATAAATCCATGGTACGCCCACATCTTGAATACTGTGTACAGATGTGGTCTCCTCACCTCAAAAAAGATATTCTAGCACTAGAAAAGGTTCAGAAAAGGGCAACTAAAATGATTAGGGGTTTGGAGAGGGTCCCATATAAGGAAAGATTAAAGAGGCTATGTCTTTTCAGCTTGGAAAAGAGGAGACTAAGGGGGGATATAATAGAGGTATATAAAATCATGAGTGATGTTGAGAAAGTGGATAAGGAAAAGTTATTTACTTATTCCCATAATACAAGAACTAGGGGTCACCAAATGAAATTAATAGGCAGCAGGCTTAAAATAAATAAAAGGAAATTTTTCTTCACACAGCACACAGTCAACTTGTGGAACTCCTTACCTGAGGAGGTTGTGAAGGCTAGGACTATAACAGTGTTTAAAAGAGAACTGGATAAATTCATAGTGGTGAAGTCCATAAATGGCTGTTAGCCTGGATGGGTAAAGAATAGTGTCCCTAGCCTCTGTTTGTCAGAGAATGGAGATGGATGGCAGGAGAGAGATTACTTGATCATTGCCTGTTAGCTTCACTCCCTCTGGGGCACCTGGCACTGGCCACTGTCGGTAGACAGATACTGGCTAGATGGACCTTTGGTCTGACCCGATACGGCCGTTCTTATGTCACCCTCCATCCCACCCACCACCCATTTGAAAAGCATGTTGCAGACACTTGCATGCTGGGATAGCTACCACAATGCACTGCTCTTTCTGGCTGTTGCAAGAGCTGCTAATGTGGCCGTGCCAGTGCACTGTCAGCTGTCAGTGTGGACAGACTACAGCACTTTCCCTACTGCGCTCTACAAAGGCTGGTTTAACTGAAAATGCTCTACATCTGCAAGTGTAGCCATTCCTTAAGTGTTCTTTCTACGTGGAACTTGTATGAATATTTCTTATACACTTTTACAATGACATAACACTCATCCCAAAATGCTCTATAAATTTAACTCACTGATATCCAAACAATAATATATCTTACTGTCTGTGGAATGGAACCCAGAAATTCTTCAAACATTTGCACCCTTTATCTTAAGTCCACCACTCTACCCTAATGTATTCAGCGTTAATATTGGACTGTGGCTGATGTGTATAAGATATCCCAAAATAATGTCTATCAGGTGTTACCATTACCTTTCAAAACTTTTTTTTGTAAGCTTGGGAAAGATGTTTATTATTTCTGTGTACAAGTTTTGTTATAGTGAGGCCTACCTCTTCTATCTAAACTATGTACGTCACAATATAGTCATCTTTCTAACGGTTTTAAAATAGAAAATAGTGTTTCTAAGCTTTTATCTTCCCCAATAGTTATTGGACAAAGATACTGCTAATGTTCCATAGTGTATTTCAGGCCATGTCTACATCTAAAATTTTGCAGCGCTGGTTGTTACAGCTGTATTAGTACAGCTGTATTGGGCCAGCGCTGCAGAGTGGCCACACTTACAGCAACCAGCGCTGCAAGTGGTGTTAGATGTGGCCACACTGTAGCGCTGTTGGGCGGCTTCAAGGGGGGTTCCGGGACGAGAGAGCAAACCGGGAAAGGAAACCAGCTTCGCCGCGGTTTGCTCTCTCGGTCCCGGAGCCACCCAGCAAACCGCAGGGAAGGAGACCTGCTTGCTCGGGGTTCCGGGACCGAGAGAGCAAACCGGGAACGCCGCGGTTTGCTCTCTCGGTCCCGGAGCCACCCAGCAAACCGCAGGGAAGGAGACCTGCTTGCTCGGGGTTCCGGGACCGAGAGAGCAAACCGGGAACGCCGCGGTTTGCTCTCTCGGTCCCGGAGCCACCCAGCAAACCGCAGGGAAGGAGACCTGCTTGCTCGGGGTTCCGGGACCGAGAGAGCAAACCGGGAAAGGAAACCAGCTTCGCCGCGGTTTGCTCTCTCGGTCCCGGAACCCCGAGCAAGCAGGTCTCCTTCCCTGCGGTTTGCTGGGTGGCTCCGGGACCGAGAGAGCAAACCGCGGCGTTCCCGGTTTGCTCTCTCGGTCCCGGAACCCCGAGCAAGCAGGTCTCCTTCCCTGCGGTTTGCTGGGTGGCTCCGGGAATGCGAGAGCAAACCGGGAAAGGAAACCAGCTTGATTACCAGAGGCTTCCTCCTTCCACGGAGGTCAAGAAAGGCGCTGGTAACTGTCTACATTGGATTACCAGCGCTGGATCACCAGCGCTGGATCCTCTACACCCGAGACAAAACGGGAGTACGGCCAGCGCTGCAAACAGGGAGTTGCAGCGCTGGTGGTGCCCTGCAGATGTGTACACCTTCAAAGTTGCAGCGCTGTAACTCCCTCACCAGCGCTGCAACTTTCTGATGTAGACAAGCCCTCAGTCAACCTTCATTGCATATAGGCTTAGCAGTAAAATGATAATCCTCACATTTTTGTTGCCTGTTCTGTTGTACTTTTGCAGTTGCATAGATCTAGCTTGATGTATGACCACACTAGATTCTTATTCATCTCCTCCTCTTGGGTACCATAAACTAATACCATAATGGATATTGGCAGAAAACGCAACTTTAAATTACTTAATGGTTGTGATACTACATACTAACTCCTGAGTGTGTACATTTCTACATATTATAGAAAGGTTTACAGCATACAGTACAATAGTGACTAATAATAACCTCTCTGTAAAACCAAGATTTAGCTTTTAAAGTGACTGAATAGCTTTGCAGTAAGGCCATAATGTGTATATGTAATGTGAATATGGAAATATATGTATTAGGATAGCAAGTTATGATGGCTGAGGTGCTTCCATTCTACGTCCTGTTCTCGGGGGTGGGGGTGTTTATTTTGAAATTTCTCATGTTTATCTTTCTATGCAAAGGCAATGGTGTTGTCTAGTTCAGTTTAATAATAATTTTTGACAACTTTTTGTGATAGCAAATCAAAGTGCTCATAAAGAAATGCATTGGGTTTTTTTGTTTTTGTCTTTGCTGTAAACTCTTAACACCTTCCTTGTAAAACTTCAGACTTTGTGTGCAGGTGGGCCTGATTTGGTCAAGTGCCTGGAAAGTTCATTAGTTTGACTATAGTAGGACTCATTTTAAAAAAGCACTGCTAGACAGAGCCACCAGCGACAGGTTTTTAAGCCTAATTATTAGCCCTGATGCTTGGTAATATAACTTGTCCCGTCCAGCACTCAGGTACACATTTGAGTAAAATGAGTCATGTGCATGACTTTTTTTACAGATTAGGGTCCTGATTCCTAATGTATATTGTAAGGGAAAGCTGAATCTCTTCCAGTGGAGTGTGTGTAGACACTCATCCCTCCCCCTTCCCCCCCCCCCCCGACTGGCAAGTCATAAAATCACATCATTTATAATTATTAACTTGCTTTTTCTTCTTCCTAGCCCCAACCTCCTACTTCAATTCCAGCATTATTTCAGTCGTAACTGTGTCAACTCCTAGAAGTAAAAACCAATATTGTGACTGTATGTTACCCACAAGCCTGGAACCCATCTTTCAAAAGTTATACAATTGAACATGGTTTGAAGCAGAAATACAAATGGCTGCAGAACCAGTGATTCCCTCCTCCTCCTCCCTTCTAAGCCTCATCCAGAGCTGGGATCAGAAATGGGGGTGGCGAAACCCTGATCCTTGAGATAATATGGTTATAGAAATGTTACTTAGACATAGCATAATTACAGAAGTTTGAAGATGGTACATATACACATGTACAAATTGCTTCATCAGGTAAAATAAACTCTTTGTAACCAACCTTTCACTCTGACACACACACCTCCATGGTGCATTCACACACTGGCTTCTTTTTGCTTTCTTTAAAAAAAAAAAAAAAAGCTTTAATTTTTGTTTCCTGCTGTACAAAATGTCATGATTAGGCCCTTGTCCTTCTCCATTCATGATACAGAGTTCTGATCTTGTTCTGGCTTTTCTGGAAGCAGTACTGCCTTGCATTTTTTTTCACACTTGTCACTGTAGCATGTGATTTATCAAATACTGATGGTTCTTCTAACATGTGTAGCTAGTTACTAGGGGCTTGTCTACATCAGAAAGTTGCAGCGCTGGTGAGGGAGTTACAGCGCTGCAACTTAGGAGGTGTACACATCTGCAGGGCACCACCAGCGCTGCAACTCCCTGTTTGCAGCGCTGGCCGTACTCCCGTTTTGTCTCGGGTGTAGAGGATCCAGCGCTGGTGATCCAGCGCTGGTAATCAAGTATAGACACTTACCAGTGCTTTTCTTGACCTCCGTGGAATAAGCAGGTATCCCAGCATCACCGAGGAAGCCTCTGGTAATCAAACTGGTCTCCTTCCCCGGTTTGCTCTCGCGTTCCCCGAACCCGAGCAAGCAGGTCTCCTTCCCTGAGGTTTGCTGGGTGGTTCGGGGAACGCGAGAGCAAACCGCGGCGAAGCTGGTCTCCTTCCCCGGTTTGCTATCGCGTTCCCCGAACAAGCAGGTCTCCTTCCCTACGGTTTGCAGGGAGGTTTGGAGAACGCGAGAGCAAACCGCGGCGAAGCTGGTCTCCTTCCCCGGTTTGCTCTCGCGTTCCCCGAACCCCAAGCAAGCAGGTCTCCTTCCCTGCGGTTTGCTGGGTAGTTCGGGGAACGCGAGAGCAAACCGCGGCGAAGCTGTTCTCCTTTCCCGGTTTGCTCTCTCGTTCCCCGAACCCCGAGCAAGCAGGTCTCCTTCCCTGCGGTTTGCTGGGTGGTTCCGGGAACGCGAGAGCAAACCGCGGCGAAGCTGGTCTCCTTTCCCGGTTTGCTCTCTCGTTCCCCGAACCCCCGAGCAAGCAGGTCTCCTTCCCTGCGGTTTGCAGGGTGGTTCGGGGAACGCGAGAGCAAACCGCGGCGAAGCTGGTCTCCTTTCCCAGTTTGCTCTCGCGTTCCCCGAACCCCCCTTGAAGCCGCCCAACAGCGCTGCAGTGTGGCCACATCTAACACCACTTGCAGCGCTGGTTGCTGTAAGTGTGGCCACTCTGCAGCGCTGGCCCTATACAGCTGTACTAATACAGCTGTAACAACCAGCGCTGCAAAATTTTAGATGTAGACATGGCCTAGGTCTTCCCTGCTAGGACAGAGGGCCTTAGGGAGGAACAAAGCAATCTTGCTCTCCTAACCCACAATATCATCCTTTAGTAGTCATTCTTATTTTTAGACCATTATACTTGAGCAATGAACTTCTATAAAACATCTGAAAAATCAAGACCCTTATCTTGAAAGTTTTCTGTCTGACGCAATGTTGTGCCTGTTTGTACCACACTGTGGGAAGCCATGACGGATTAGACAATGAGAAGATCATTATATTAGTAGTGGACTTTGTTGTTAGTTTATAAGGTCCAAGTGGTAAATACCTTAGACGAAAGAATTCATGGAACACTAAAATATCTGAGGCTTATATTATTAAAGTACAAATTAACTTAATGAGAAGTAATATTCACAAACAGACTTAGCTGACAAGTTCCAAACTTGCGTTCTAAGCTTTCATATTGGTTTCTGCAGCAACTTTGATTTAAAATTAAGATTTTTAGGCATTTCCTTTATATTTAAAATGAACTGTCATACCAATATTTAACTTTTTAAATCTAAAGTCCTTTCTCAGCTAATTTATATCTCCATATTTCTTGCAGTGCTCTTCTGTCTCTCTGCTTTCTTTCATTACTGAGAGGTTAATGCCTATTCCAGATCACTAGATGAGGAAGCAGACAAAAAAGCAAAGAGATGAGAACCTGGGATTCTGTTTTTTTGTTCTGCTACTTTTCTTAACACTTTGAGGCACATAGCAGTTAAGTGACTAAGCCAACTTCTTCCTCTTTGAGATAGGGGTAAAAATACCTGGTAGAGTGAAGGCTTCGTTTTCAGTGTTGTGCATCTCCTATCAGAGGATATTAAAGTATGATTCTCCCCACCCCTAAAACTAACGCCATATAGCGAGGCGGTGGGATACCCCACAGCCCTGCTGAGGGACAAACCTCCCCCAACCCTGCTGTGGGCAGAGCCCCTGGGTCCTGCGCCCGCCCCTCAGTAGGAGCCCAGCCACCGCCGGGACCAGATGCCTGCGGCCGCTGCCAGCCAGAGCTCACACCCGGCCAGCTGAGCCTGCCTCGCGCCCGCTTCCCCAAGGAGGACTGGCCGAGCCTGCCCCGCGTCCGCTACCCCTAGGAAGAGCCTACCTTGCCTCTCTCCAGCTATCATGAGGAGCCACTGAGCCCGCCTCTCGCCAGCTACCGCGAGGAGCCGCTGAGCTCACCCTTGAACACTTACCCAGAGGAGCCAGTGGTGGTTGAGACTGCTGGTGATGCTACAACGGCTCAGGTACCCGACGAGGGGGAGAGTGGAAGTAGCCCGGGGGCAGCCGACCCCAGTCTGGCTGCAGCCAGGACCCTCACTGACAGCAGCGAGTTTCTGCTGCTGCTAGGGCCCCGGGCTGGGACGCAGTGGAGTGGGAGGGCCGGCGTCTCCCCTGCCACCCCTCCAGAGGTGGCAGACTCCCCCTTGCCTTGGCCTGAGGAGGCAGAAACCTACTATTGCTGCTCAGCCCTGCCTGAGGCCCTGAGCATATTGACTCAGGGCTTGTCTACATCACAAAGTTGCAGCGCTGGTGAGGGGGTTACAGCGCTGCAACTTAGGAGGTGTACACATCTGCAGGGCATCACCAGCGCTGCAACTCCCTGTTTGCAGCGCTGGCCGTACTCCCGTTTTGTCTCGGGTGTAGAGGATCCAGCGCTGGTGATCAAGTGTAGACACTTACCAGCGCTTTTCTTGACCTCCGTGGAATAAGCAGGTATCCCAGCATACCTGAGGAAGCCTCTGGTAATCAAGCTGGTCTCCTTCCCCGGTTTGCTCTCGCGTTCCCCGAACCCCTGTGCAAGCAGGTCTCCTTCCCTGCGGTTTGCAGGGTGGTTCGGGGAACGCGAGAGCAAACCGCGGCAAAGCTGGTCTCCTTCCCCGGTTTGCTCTCGCGTTCCCCGAACAAGCAGGTCTCCTTCCCTGCGGTTTGCAGGGGGGTTCGGGGAACGCGAGAGCAAACCGCGGCGAAGCTGGTCTCCTTCCCCGGTTTGCTCTCGCGTTCCCGGAACCCCCCTTGAAGCCGCCCAACAGCGCTGCAGTGTGGCCACATCTAACACCACTTGCAGCGCTGGTTGCTGTAAGTGTGGCCACTCTGCAGCGCTGGCCCTATACAGCTGTACTAATACAGCTGTAACAACCAGCGCTGCAAAATTTTAGATGTAGACATACCCTTTGTGTTTGTTGCCCCGCCCTGACCTAGGGCCGGGTTTAAGACTATTGGTAGCAAGGCGGTGGGATACCCCACAGCCCTGCTGAGGGACAAACGGAAGCCGAGCTGCACTACGCGCCAGTGTAAAAATTGTGACATCACTAACATTAAATATATTTTGACCAGCGCCACTGGCCTTCCATTTTACTGCTCCTCTCTTCAGCCTGCTCACTTCCAAGTCAGTGAAGCCTGAAATTGCAGGCGAAATTTAAGTCTGTGCTCTGTATAAGCAGATTTCTTGAAATGGGCCTATTTGCTTTCCATATTTGTGCAAAAGACTAAACCTAGTAAACCACTTGAATTTGGTGCTATAGGAGAAACCACTCTGATAGTGTTTCTTGTGTATTTTGGCAGCCAGGCTTAGTCAAGTGCATACTTGTTTGATTGACTGCCAGTTTGCCTATTTTAAAGTCTATTACTACTATGTCAACAGTATGGGGGTTATCAGAGAACCAGTATTGCCAGGTTTCAGAGTAGCAACTGTGTTAGTCTGTATCCACAAAAAGAACAGGAGTACTTGTGGCACCTTAGAGACTAACAAATTTATTTAAGCATAAGCTTTCGTGGGCTACAGTCTTCTTCATCGGATGCATGCTGTGGAAAATACAGTAGGAAGACACACACACACACACACACACACACACACACACACACACACACACACACACACACACACACACACACACACACCATGAAAAAGTGAGCGTTACCGTACACACTCTAACAAAAGTGATCAGTTAAGGTGAGCTATTACCAGCAATATCTCCAGGGTAAACTTGTCTCATATTATACGACTACAAATAACGATCCTGCACCTATAGAGTATTGAAACAGAGGAATGACCAGGTTTTTAACTTCTATTACGAAAGAACAGAAATGAGGAAAGTGACTTTAAAAACTGTTCTTGGTATTTTCATTTTAAAACTATAAAATCAAAGGAATTACAAGTTAGGGCTGCATCTTCAGCATCTGCATATGCTTGGGTGCGTTTTATAAATGATTGGATGTGAATTCTGCATGAGTAAGAAGTTCCACTCAGCTTTGTGTCATAATCTTGTATATTCTGTGGTTTCAAATGCTTAGCATGGCTATTTTATAGGTGCAATTTTTCATCTTTGCTGTTAGTACTTCTTAGGCAGCTGGCTTGAACATGTCTTGTCTGTCTGTCTTTCTTTCTTTCTTCTGAAAATTGAGCAAATCCACTAGATTTTCACAAACTTTCTGCTTTGTACGTCTTCTGAATTTTGGGGATAGGGTGAAATATTGCTGTGACATAAAATTGAGAACCTGCTTTGCAATTTAGTACTTTTGAGTGGTCAACAACCACATTTAACATTAAAGACGCCTTGAAACACCCATCTAACTTATATTTTTCCCTCTCCTCCACCTTTTGGCCCTTTATTTGTGAAAGGATTAAGGCTTTGGAAAATGTCTTTTTCCCTCTCTTGTTATCCTGTTATTTCTATAAGAGAATTTTGTTAGGAATAGTTTTTTAATCTGCTGTTCAAACAGCTCTTTTGCCAAACTGTAGAATTACACTTGTTGTTGTCTTTTGATGGAACCATTTTGATCACAGCTTGTGTGATAAAACTGACCTGCAAAAAATAGTTGGCAAGATTTCATTTTGTACCTTGTGATAACAGGATTCATCAGAGAACCATCTGTGGTGAAGTCTCGCTGGACAATGTACTGTAGTCCTATAAAGTGTGGTGCAATAAAGCATTTATTTTTCTGACTCTATAGTTGTAGGACTTTTCTCTTCAATGATGCTTGTCCCAGAAAAGTGACATTTGTAAAATGGTTTTAATTTTTTAATTCAGGACACAGTTTGAAAGTTGCAAAAATACTTACATTTAGGGGAAAAAAAAGACATTTTCGGGAACATTTAACAGACAGCTGGTAAACTGTTGATTGTATTGTGTTTTGTAAACTATATACCTTTTCAATATCCTCCTGTTGACGCAAGGATTTTAAATAGTCTTTAAACTAACTAAATAGCTTTCTTTTCCATCTTAATTGTTTCAGTAGTTTGTTTGAAAATCATCTGTGCTGTTGTCTAATCTGTTCTTAATTAAGTTTCATAAGAATACAGAATATTTTAAGAGTAGATAATTCCAGCATAAAACCCCACCGCAGTCAGTTTTCGTATTTTTTAATGGTAGGCTCTACGGAACGAGAACCTACCTGCAGACTTCTGTTTATACTAGAGAATTTATTGTGAACACCAACACATGGTCCTCATAGTATAGCTGTAATAGACCTAATTCTAAAGTGAATTATGATTAAGGCTATGTTGTAGTCATGGATATTTTTAATAAAATCATGGACAGGTCAGGGGCATTAAACAAAAATTCACGGCCTGTGACCTGTCCATGACTTTTACTATATATCCCTAACTAAAACTTGGGTTGGGAGTCCACGAATATGGGAGGGGGGAAGAGGGGTGGTCTGAGGGTGCCACGTGTGCTGGCATGTCCCTGCAGCTCCTAGGGGAGGGGTGGCCAGGGGGGCTACGCAGCCCTCATTGACCGGGAACCCAGCCAATGGAAGCTGCAGGCATGGGCAGTGTGTGGAGCCCCCTGGCCTCTCTGCCTAGAAGCTGCAGGGACATGCTGGTGGGAGCTGGGGCACCCGCCCTGCCCCTGCATGAGGTAAGCGCCACAACCGGGTAGTCCCTGAGCCAGCACCAGCCGCTGCAGAAGTCATGGAAAGTCACAGGATCCGTGAAGACACGCAGCCTTAATCATGACTTGCTAGTGTTTTTTTTTTTCAATATCTAATATACAGTACCAGCAGAGTTCATTGTTGTTCTTGTGCTCCTCTGTGCCTCTTTCAAAAAGTGTATTCTCTTCAGTTAAACTAGAGTCACAGAATGGCCATGTAAACTCACCAGTCCAGATCCGGACAGTACACTTCAACTATTGACTGTGGTGAATGATGTTGAAAAAAAATTACTCACCTATCAAAATAAACCTTACTCATTGTAGATTAATAGGATATTTAAAGTTTGAATGAAATGTCAATAGAACAGCTACAAGCCTTGGATTTTTAATACTAGCAAATTATACAAAACCTATCTCATGGCATTTTAAACACATGTGACAGTGGTTTTGCCCTGGAATTCATGTGCTGGCTGCATAGGCAGTGGGAACTCCAGAAAGCACAAGGCTTTATATACACATTAGTGCTTTACTTGGACAAGATACACACAATGTTCTAGGTTTCACCTGTTGTTCTCCCCGATCTCAGCTTATTTATCTGCTTGTCCGTATCCCTCTTCCTCTAGCAAACATGGAATTTTAAATTTTCTTGTGGGTGATAGCATATACATCTGTGTACTTCTTGTTGCCTTTATTCAAAAAGTGGGGAAGTATGTGGCAGAGAGAGAAACAAATGGTTTAGTCCACGAGTGCTAATTTAAAAAAAAAAAAGTTGCTCCTCTCCTGCTACCTCCAGGATAAGAGTTTTAGTTCACTATGAACCAGGCAGATCTTTGAAAGCTAGTCTATGTGACCAAGCAGGCTGCCTCCGGATGTACCAGCATACTGGCCTCCAACCAAGAGGAATGTTTGTTTGTCTTGCAGATCTTTGCATTTATTGTACCCCACAAGTAGTCTTATTTTTGGACAATATAATGAATTTGACTCCCTTTCTGACTATCTTTTTTTGCTTTTAATTCTGCTGTTGCTACATTCTTCTTGGGGAGGGGTTGGTGGCTCTATGGGGTCCATAATGCATAGTAGTTTAGTGCTGTTGAAGCAGAGTATATGGGAGACTTGGGCTGATAAGATTACTGCTTCCGCTTGTGTATGTGTGTGTATGAACTCACCTGTGAGTAGCTACTCTCAGGATTGCTGTGAGAGGAGAGAGGCGCATAACATTCAAAGAGACCAGGTAAATAAGCATGGGACCTGTGGGATCACATTAGCAGTCAGAAGGCTAGAAAGCTGTAGGGTCAGGCATCTTTATCTGCCCCCAGTGGTGGTCATCTGCTGTAGCCTGGTATCCACAAGGTTGGGAGACATCAACTTTTCATGATTGACTTTATACTCATTAGCACAAAATTCAGATGCAATTTGTTATTTTAAAAGCTTGCATTGCTGACTTACATGTATTACTAGTAAATCCTGGGTGCGGTGTCATACCTGCTTAGCAACAGACTAATTTGTATTTTGAATTCATGTATGCATATACTCTGGGCTTCTGAAGAAAATATGATCTGAAATTGCCACAGCTGCCCAATTCACACTCTAAAGGGAGCTGTGTTTGAAATCACTGCTTGACGTGGGGTGGCCCTATCCATGCCAGCTGGCCAAACAATGTTAAATAATGAGTCCATTGAACCATTTAATGACGACAGTATTTATATTGCTTGTGGAGTGTTTGGTTGGGGCCTTACGCTCTTACCTTGAAGTAGGTCTGACAACAATTTAATATTAGGATAATAACTGTCTTCATTTTATTACCATGATTCAAAGGCCTTTCCTTATGGGTGAACAGCATCTGAAAATTTAATTTAGCCCAAAATAGCATCTGTAGTAATGCAAGGTACGGAAGTAAAAAGCTAATTCACGGTCTTGCCTAATGCAGCAATAAAATCCATTCTTATTAGGGCTGTCAAATGGTTAAAAAAATTAATCATGATTAATCGTGCTCTTAAACAATAATAGAATACCAGTTATTTAAATATTTTTGGATGTTTTCTACATTTTCAAATATATATATTTTAATTACAATACCGAATACAAAGTAGGGTGCTCGTTTTATTGTTTTACAAATATTTGCACTGTAAAAAACAAAAGAAATAGTATTTTTAATTCGCCTATTACAAGTACTGTAGTGAAATCTCTATCATGAAAGTTGAACTTACAAGTGTAGAAGTATGTACAAAAAAAATTACATTCAAAAATAAAACAGTATAAAACTTTAGAGCCTACAGGTCCACTCAGTACTACTTCTTGTTCAGCCAGTCTCTCAGACAAACAGGTTTGGTTACAATTTGCAGGAGATAATGCTGGCTGCTTCTCATTTACATCACCTGAAAGTGAGAACAGACATTTGCATGGCACTGTTGTAGCTGGCATGCAAGATATTTACGTGCTAGATGCGCTAAACATTTGTAGGCCCCTTCATGCTTCAACCACCATTCCAGAGGACATGTGTCCATGCTGATAACGGGTTCTGCTTGATAACAGTCCAAAGCAGAGTGGACCGACGCATGTTCATTTTCATCATCTGAGTCAGATGCCACCAGAAGAAGGTTAATTTTTTTTTTGAGTGGTTCGGGTTCTGTAGTTACCGCATCGGAATGTTGCTCTTTTAAGACTTCTGAAAGCATGCTCCACACTTCATCCCTCTCAAATTTTGAACAGCACTTCAGCTTCTTAAACCTTGGGTTGAGTGCTGTAGCTACTTTTAGAGATCTCACATTGGTACTTTCTTTACGTTTTGTCAAATCTGCTGTGAAAGTGTTCTTAAAATGAATATGTGCTGGGTCATCATCCAAGACTGCTATAACATATATAAAATTATAAATATATCACAGAATGTGGGTAAAACAGAACAGGAGACATACAATTCTCCCCCAAGGAGTTCTCTCCGAAATTTAATTATTTTTTTAGCGAGCATCATCAGCATTGAAGCATGTCCTTTGGAATGGTGGCCGAAGCATACTAATGTTTAGCATATCTGGCACATAAATACCTTGCAACACTGGCTACAAAAGTTCCATGAGAACACCTGTTCTCATTTCAGGTGACATTGCAAATAAGAAACAGTATCTCCCATAAATGTAAACAGACTTGAACAGGACGTAGGACTGAGTGGACTTGTAGGCTCTAAAGTTTTATATTGTTTTATTTTTGAGGGCAGTTATATAATAAAAAAAAAATCTACATTTGTAAGTTACACTTTCATGATAAAGAGATTGCATTACAGTACTTGTATGAAGTGAAATTGAAAAATATTTTTTATAATTTTCACAGTGCAAATATTTATAATAAAAATAATAAAGTGAGCACTGTACATTTTGTATTCTGTGTTGCAATAGAAATCAATATATTTGAAAATGTAGAAAAACATCCAAAATTAATAAATTTCAATTGGTATTCTATTGTTTAACAGTGCAATTAATTGCAATTAATTTTTTGAGTTAATCGTGTGAGTTAACTGCAATTACTCAACAGCCCTTATTGTTATAAATTAGTTTCTCCTACTTTCCATTATTAAACCCCCTTTTTCCTGAGGTCAGTGTTTCAACTTCAGATTCAGATGTTGCAAGTTGCATTGAATCTGCAGAACGTGGTCCATACTATTGCCAAGGTGTCATTACATTTAGAATGGACTATGATTTCTCAGGCAATTAGTTTCTGAATATAGATTTGATGTGGGGAATCCAGGTAGCAGAAACTTTTGTGTATAAGACTTTGCATGTTCAGCATTAAATTTGCCTAACCTTGCCCAAAACCCAGTGTAAATTCCCTGTTGGAATGGATATCAGGGGTCCTATTGAAGTGTCACTTTTTTACTCTACCAGGGCTTCTGAAATATTCAAAGGGGGTTAAAATTTGTTTCCTGGCCTCTGCCTCCACTTCTTCTGGCTTGAGTTCAGTGGCTCTCAACCTTCCCAGACTACTTTACCCCTTTCAGGAGTCTGATTTCGCTTGTATACCGGCAAGTTACACCTCACTTAAAAATACAGAAGTGTCACAGCACACTATATTACTGAAAATGCTGGCTCTCATTTTACCATAGAATTATAAAATAAATCATTTGGAATGTAAATACTGTTACTTACATATCAGTGTATAGCATATAGAGCAGTATAAACTAGTCATTGTTTATATGACACTTGTTTGTACTGACTTTGCTAGCGCTTTTTATGTAGCCTGTTGTAAAAATAGGCAAATATCTGGATGAGTTGGTGTACCCCTTGGAATGTGTACCCCTGCATACTCCCAGGGGTACACATACTCTTAGGCCTTGGCTACACTCACACTTTACAGCGCTGCAACTGGGGTGTGAAAAAACACCCCCCTGAGCGCTGCAAGATACAGCGCTGTAAAGCGTCAGTGTAATCAGGGCAGCAGCGCTGGGAGCACGGCTCCCAGCGCTGCACGCTACACCCGTAAGGGATGTGGTTTACATGCAGCACTGGGAGAGCTCTCTCCCAGCGCTGCCGCTCTGACTACACTCACACTTCAAAGCGCTGCCGCGACAGCGCTCCCACAGCGCTGCCGGGGCAGCGCTTTGAAATTCCAAATGTAGCCATACCCATAGTGTAGAACCACTGAGCTAGAGGATACTGGTGTTGCTCTGATATCTGTGATAGCTCTTTACAAGAGCAGTACTACAGACTGTCAGCATCCCAGTTTAAGACGCCTGCTTGCATCCAGAAATGATCCCATTAAAAATAACGGGACATCCTCTCCCTGGAGTCTGTCTCCACATGTGCAGGGAGGGGGACAGAGGAGTGTAGAGGGAGGCAGAACTCAAGGAGCCGAGAGAGACTGCAGGTTACCAGCAGTTGCTACTAAAAAGTTGCTTAGGAAGCAAATATGTTCCTCTCCACTAAAGAGACTCTTCACTAACTGCCAAGAGCAATCTCCCCCTCCCCCTGCAATTGGTGGTTCCTATAAGTCATGCCTGTTCACCTGCTCTCTCCTCTGGTGGCTGCAGCTGTCTTCACAGTCTCTTCCATAGGAGCCAGTGAGTGGCTGCAGCTGCCGGAGGGAAGAACAGGTGGAATGGCTCAAGATGGAGGATGGGCAGCACAATGCAATGTAGGGTGTGCTTGCTCTATGTTTCTGTAATTTTTAATAGTTTAAGGGACACCCTATTGCTTTATATCCTGGCTTTCAGATGTTTGTATTTCTTTTAATTTCCATGGAGACATTTTCTCCTCCCTCCTTAAATAGCAGTGCACATTTTACAAGCAGAATGCCAATTTAAACATGTTTAACCTTGAATTTATAATTCATTTAATGGCTCTGGAGAACATGGATATTAAGGTGGGAAAGATTTAAATTAAGGAAATACTAATATAACTAAAAGTAGGTCCAAAAATTAAAATAACTTACTTTGAGGTACATTTGTGTTTCTGGAAGGAAGTCCTCTCCTTTCCTATTTTTGAATCTACCTGTTCAAGTGATTTAAAAACAAAACTTGATTCAACTTCCAGAGTGGCTGAAAATATCAGGGTGACCCCTCTCCTGTCAAAGTACTACTCTGAGCTCCTTGGAGAAGAGACCCGATAGGCTGCTTCTGTTAATACAAGAAGTCTTTTTCCCTATAGTTTTTGCCTTGAGAAACAGATACCCAGCAAATTTGAGTAGTACTTGTACTTCAGTTCCAGGGCTGGGTATGATTTACTGCTTCATCTCTGATTGTTAAACTAAATCTGAAAGTTTCTCATTCATAATCAGTGTGTTTGGTGGTCAGATTGACTAGGCATAAAGAGATCCAGTATACTATGGATATACCAAATGTAATTCTGGCAGAGCTTTTAATTCCCTAATACCTCTAGGTATGGGTGTAGTGCAGATTGTTTACCTATTCAGAGGGTCTCACAAAAAGTTTAAGGCTTGCATACTGCCCAGGTTGCTACATCTGAACTCCCAAATGAGCGATTTACAAATGGGGTTTCTACTTCCTCCTTTCTAACAGCCTCTGAATCCTGTATAATCTCTCCAAAGATATTTCTGAGTTTCCAATGATCTCTTCCTGGTGGAGCCTTCTCCTCTGCCTTGATCTTTCAGTTGCTTTTGATACTGTTGATCCCTCCCTCTCCTGGATACCCACCAGAGCAGTGTCAAGTTATCCTGTCATCTTGGCCACTTCTTTTTTCTACTTTGGTGGATCCTCCAAGTTTTCCTTTCCTCTAGAGTACCACTGGACTTCCTCTACTCCTTTTCCCTGGAGTCTTTGTCCACTACCACTGCTTTTAATGTATTTCACTACCGCTTGGCCAATCTGACTCTCTTCACACAAGTCTAATTTGCTGCTGTTCTCGTCCCATGTAGTTAACTGGCATGTTAGCTATGGCACCTTCTAGTGGTAGGAGTTTTTTGGTTTTGTTTTAAATCAGCCTGGAATGATTTAAATCAGCTTCTCTCTCCTTTTTTTTCGTATCAGTTTGAAATTTTGTTGTTGTAATTTTAGATCTCTTCTTCCCCGCACCCCCAGCATTGTTTATGTTGTTATGGAAGAGTATCTTTCTTGAATCTGAATTTGGCTATCACAAGTGTGATAGCCAAATAAAAAAGCATGGAAAATTAAGGCTTTGATTTTTTTGCAAACACCTGAGCATGTTAATAAACTTATTCATGTATGTAGTTCCATTGGCTATGAATGTACGGCCACTTTTCCATTTGTATTTTGAAAGAATTTGTTTTGTAGGACCTCATCCTGCAATTGTGTCCGCATAGGCGTAAGCTTCAGTGGTGGAACCCTGCTGATGCTAGTGGAGCACTGTGGAGTTAGGGTTGTGGCTCATACATACATGTTTACCAGACAGTCTCTGAAAACTTAATCTTTTTTTAATCGCTTCATCCAGAGTATGTCCTCGCAAAACCTAATATAGTGTAGCCTTGTGGATGAGTGACATGGACTGCAAATATAATAGAGCTATTTGCTTACCTTGCATTTTGAGTTTGTATGGTTCTTGCAACACAGGATGTTAATACATCCTTGGAACTTGGCTCTTTGGGGTTGATAGAAAATTTTAAATGTCAGGCTTCTTAGAACAACTTTATATTCTACATAGTGGTTTTTTTTTTTCCTACGTACAGTTTAGGAAACTAAACAAGTGAAAATATCCACTTTAGCCATTTAAGGGTATAAAATGAAGAGAGAGGTAAAAAACTAGTTATCACCAAAAATGAAGTAAATAAAAGTTTTTTATTATGCACTTTGACTATGCTAACTTATGAAATAATGTCCCAGTTTAGCTTTAAAAGAATTGGTTGAATGTTTTAAAATCTTGTTGACAAGACAAATATCAGCTTCTCATTTTTTCAGTCCTAGTCATGCCATGTACTTGGCCAAAAGGAATATGACCTTATATCTAATGGTAGAAGCTAATCACCCATTTTAAACCCTTTTTGCACTCTAGCTGGTCTACAGGTGGGTGAGGAGCTGTTGCCAACGATCAGATTGAAATCCAGTACACAACACAGGTGTTGTTTGCATCAGCCTGTAGCACTTAAGAGGTGAAAAGCTGCATTCTATATTGGAGGCTCCAAGTGGTCATAAGAAGTTAGTCCTTAAGTAGAGCAGTTCGACCCCCCCCCCCATACATTAAAAACACTTTTTAAAAATATATTTAACACCATTATAAATACTGGATGCAAAGCAGGATTTGGGGTGGAGGCTGACAGCTCGTGACGCTCCATGTAATAACCTTGCGGCCCCCTGAGGGGTCCCAACCCCCAGTTTGAGAACCCCTGAAGTAGAGCATATTATAGTATTGAGTCATTTAGGAGGTAATGGTATTGAAAATCACAGCAAGTATGTGTTAGACAAGAAAAGATCATTTATTTCTCTTCGCTGAATCTCAAAAGGTCTTGCAGGCTTCATGTACTTTGTGGTGTTTCATCATTCAGATCAGACCAAAGCTGTCCCAGAGGGAAACAGATGCTTATTTCCTTCATGCCTGACCACAAGACCACAAACTGAGAAACGGAGTTATTAACTGTATGAGTTTATAAATCTGACACTTAAATGGTACAATCATTAGGGAGATCAGTAGATCAGTATTAATGGGCTTCATGATCTCTTCCATCCAAGAAAGTCATCTGTGTACAACATACTGAGGCAGCTTTGTTAAACTATGTCGTGCTTTAAAGCTTCATCAGCAATGACATTTCCTGAACAACGAGGCAATTCACAGGTATGAAACAGCTCACACTGTGTTCTTATATTCGATTTCATTTTGCCACTAAATTTTCAAGATGTTTTTTAACTAAAGCTGTATATTTGTTTTCTGTGCAAAGCCTGTCATGTGTAATAGAATTGTTTTTTAGTGCAGAAAGTTTCCTGGTTGTTCAATAAGCCTGTTAAGTCAAAGACTTGTCTTTAAATTTTCGATAGGAAACGAACATGTATGTATGCATAGGGAAAAACTATATAATGGCCTCAAATTTAAAAGAAGAAAAATATATCTTAAGTCATTTTCATTTTTGCTTAAGGATGTGTACTTCTGTCCTTTCCTCCCATTTCTGAATGCAGGCTCCCTACCTTATTTGTCCAGCTAATCAAGGGCATATACAAGTCTCAGTAAAGTCCATATGTGGTCCTAACTATGCATGCCCCTGCCTTCTCTGCTCCTTTCACTGGGGGACAACATTACAACATCTAGTATCAACGTAGCATACAACATTAGCATAGTTCTTGAAGGGCCAACACAACCATTGACTAATGTTGACTGCCAGCCAGCAGGTATGTTGAGAAATATGTTGTTTTCCCTCTTTCCAGAAAAGCACCTCAGCAGCACTTTAAAAGCCTTCTCTTACCGTAGTCATGAGTCCTGATAGCGCTATAAAGAAGTCTTATTTTACCAAATGGGCTGAAGTTCTAGTTTTAAAAAGTTTTAACTTTGCAAATACATTGTGTACATCAGAATCTTCTGTAGCGTAGCTATCGATTCTTTGTAGTACAGGAGAGTCAACTCCAACATATGATGGAAGATTGCTCAATAACTGAATTTGATGGTGGCATTGTCTGTGTGCATGAAATGGGCTCAGAGGTCAGTCTGTGGCTGTGAAGTTTTGTGACATGCTTCTATTAGTGACATAAGGTAAATAGAGAAATCATATAATGAAGATGAGAGGCACTTTCAGTGTCAATTAATGCACAATCAAGAGACCTCATTAAACTTATGTCAGCACTAATAGAAGCTAAGGCAGTCATCCAGAAGTTGTTCAGCTCATAACCATCTGATCTTTGAAGACCTAATTTAAATGCTATGCAAAGAAAAAGGTGGGGAGGGAACCCTACAACAAACCAACAGGCCTTTCCATTTAGAAATGAACTTCAAACTTCTCAGAGATCCTTACAATCATAAAGACACAGTATAGTGCAACCTTACTGCAGTGTTCTCCCAATTAAGATTTACTCCTTATCTCAAATCCCTGATCTGTGTTTTATAAGTGAGATTTAATAGAACTTGGATCATTGTGGAATACAACTGTTCGGTTCCAAGGGCAGTGTGGAAGGTGAAAATGTTAATAAAACCAATATTGCGTTCATATACCTATGCAAATCGCAAGATTGTTTTTAAGAAGTGGAATAGTTCATTTCCAGCTTTTTCCCTTTGATCATTTGAAGCATTCATTTGACTAAACATCTGAGAAATGGGCTGCATTTACAATACGCCATTTAGCAGATGTCCAGAAGCCTTTAAAAGTGACAGCTGAAAATTAGGCAAGCATTCAAGGCAACCTCACCATCCATGCCAATCAACTATGTATAAACTGAATTTCTATTTCACAAAGAGCTAAAATGGCAAAATCATGAATACTAGAGATTTTAAACATCACTGAGTGGCACTTGCTCAGCTGTCAACGGTCTGCTATCATATATTCATAATCCCATCAGTATTGTGCTACTTTTTAGATCAATTTGTCATATCTTCAAAGATCAATTTTCTATACTGTTACTTACATTCACTTAAATTTTTCAGTTTACAATAATTTTCTAAGCAGAGCTTACTTCTCCTTGACCCTATCTGAAAAAAATAAGGTGGTATTAGCTCACAGTTTTTTAAACTGGCATAATTTAACCAGGGTTTCTATTGTAGCTACTTGGTTTGCTGGAAAACTGGCTCCAAGAGTTACTACTAGGGAAGGGCGCTATCTTCTTTTTAGATCTTTTGCGGTATGTACTGGATGACAAAAAGTATTGTCGGAGCTGCATGTTTAGTACTCATTAACACTGTAACAGTATTAATATGGAATCCCCATTAATTAGGTGCTGAATTACCATAATGCTATGCAGTGTGTCTTCATAACATGATGCAGGGAAATTCTGCAATGTGAGAGGCTGATGGAAAGTCAGAGTTGCTTTTTGTTTTCTAAATTATAATATCAGATAATCTACGATTTTTTTTTCCAGTAGTTGCTGCTGGCCAGTCAGAATTAGTTGGAAAAATGATGCATTGATATCTCAGTACCTTATTAAAAACTGTATGCACAGTTTTTAAAATGACCTTTTCAGTTATGCCTCTTCATCTGTCCTGATCATCTCTTCTCTTCCCTCTCCCTCCTCCCCTAAAGTTCTGTTTTAAAAGGATGATTGTTTTCTGACCTTCTGAGTTTCCTAACTTCCCTGGAAGTGACTCTTCTAGCACAAATATTCTTGGTGTTGTCATTCGGTGGTATTGTGGTAGCTCCTAGGGGCTCCAATTATAGACTAGGAGCCCCACTGTGGTAGACTCTGTACAAACACACTATAAAGCGAGGATCCTTCCTTGCCCCAAAGAGCAAGTGCTCTGCCACCTACCTAGTTCTTGTTCTCTGACTACACCTCTCCATGCTCATCCCTGGGATGAGACTTGATTAGAGGACATGAAATCTGAGAACTGAATGTTTACTAAACCTCACTTCCTCTTCAAGATGCCCTCCTGTCCTTCCAATTGCTTATCTTGTGTATCGGCTCAGGCTACTTGAGAGTGTGAAAGTTTATTTTCCTACAACTAACCCTAGGAGTGCCCAACCATATAACTAAAATTAATTGCAATTAAGGATATTGAGAATGAGGCCCCACAGGCTAGAGCACTATGATCAAGCACAGCATCAGGGGAATCACAGATGTCTATTCGATGGTGTCTAGTAAAGATATGAATGCTAGACCAAGGAGAAGCTTCTAAGACTATTTCATATGTAGCATACGTTTCTCCACCCTTGAAATTGCCACTTTGATAGGTGAATATGTTTTCTTATCCGTAGTGGGAGCATTCTCTTGCCTCATTTTTAAATTGCTCTAAAATATATGCTTTTAGCCAGCTTGCAGTTTCAAGCCTTTGAAGCTTCTATGCCACTGTCTGTAGTGTTGAAAGAGAACAGAAGAGCTTATAAAATCTTTTGTACTGTTGTAAATTGTGAGCTCTCTTCTCACACAGGGCCTACACCAATTCTTTTTCGTTACATGTGTGGAATGGGTGCAGAAAGGGACTACAGCATATTATGAGAGGAAGTTTAGTGTTCAATATAAATAAAATTCACTGTAAAAGAGACTTAAGTGTGCAGGTACAGAAGTGTTTCTAGTTGATGGAGCGCCTAACTTATGTAATGGCCACAAAAAATACCATTGAATGGTAGTGTGGAACTGAACTGAAGTGCAGCAATGTTTTAGTGACAGCATGTTTTTCTCAAACCGGATTCCATCTGCGAAATAGATGAACCTACTGCAATTTCATCAGAAATGCAACTCCACGCATTGCCTGTGGTGAGGAAATTTATCCAAAATATTCCCACTAGCACTCCTGCCATTTCAGCTAAACCAGTGGGAGCCCTGGTGAAGACAGGCTTCTTGTGGCTGGAAGTATTTTTACTGCTGAGTTTGTCAAATCTCCTGAAAGGAAGTCTAATGATATTGTTGTTAGAATGGGTCTGGCTGCTGGAGGGAGTCCCTAGGACAGATAAAGCCTCTGGTGTTGATACAGTTTAGTGGCAGTAGGGGGAATATTTTTTTTAATTTCTGAAATCTAAATGTAACATTAGAGATGAATGTGGGGAAAGATATGAAGCCTGGTCTAGTAACTTTGGTTGTATTTGCATGGTGGTATTTGTAATAGTAAAGTGTTCTGTTTATAACTGGTCTCCTTGAAGATATAGTAATAGCTATCTGAATGCCTTCCCGATGTGCCTGTATGACGGAGCTGTGGGAGCTGTGGGTTCATAGCACTTCTGAAAATCTGGTCAAGTTAAGCTATATAATCTTGGCTCTTCTATATTTGGCCATGGAGAGGAATACTAGCATGACAAAGGCCCAAAAATGGGAGTGGGAGAAAGACAAAGGGAAAGCTGTTATTGTTGGAGCAAAAGAGCTGGTACGTGCTCCATAGTGGTGTCTGTTGCTTCCTCCACGTTATTGGCTGGAAAAGTCATTCCGAGTTAAACTTACAGCAGTAGGTCTAAACATACTAGGGGACTTTCACCATGCAGCAGCAGGGTCCACATGGGCAATTAGCATGCGGCATGCTAGAGCGCTGTAGGCTTGCTGCTCTCTGACCTGCCATATAGACATGCACTCGCAATATAAACTCTTCTGGGCAGTACCCATGTCTTGTGACACATGGACACTTAACTAATAACAATGTTTTTGCTGCCCACCTTCAGCATTTGATCTTCTTCAGCAGCTGCAGGGTGTCCTCATTGGTTCAGTCTCGGCTCAGAAGTTCAGTCTTTCCTGAATTCTGTCAGAGCTTGAATTTGTTGCTTTATTTCTTTAAAGAGCACACAGTACATGGCACATTTTGTCCATTTATACTTGTTTTAATTTGGGGCTGTAGAAAGTGGTGAGAATAGGTGATGGCTGTTTATCCTTTTAATGGGTGAGGGTGGTAAAGACATCGGCTGGTTCTCCTCCTAACTTGCTTGATTGTTCTATAAGCATCTTTTGTGGGGGCTTCTCATCTTCGAGCCTCACCACATGTATAATTACATCTGTTGATGACCCTCTGGGTCCTGCTTTTGGTCTCCTCCTCTTCTTCCTTGTAGGCTACGTCACTTGCTTTTTCAGTTTCAACTACCACTCATGTGGATTGCTCCCAGAACTGTTGCTCTCACCAATTTCATGTCTCCAGCTGTCTTTCTGCACTTGTCACTATCTATCTTAAATACTTATATGCTCTGCCCCCCATCACCATAGTGCCTCACAATCTTTTAATGTTTGTGTTCTCAGTACCCCCGTGAGGTAGGGGACGAGGAGTATAACGATCCATATTGTACAGAAAAGCTAAATAACTTGCCCAAGGTCACATCATGCAGGAAATCTGGAGCAGAGGAGGGGATAGAATCCAGGTCTCCCAAGTCCTAATTTATTGCATTAACCCTTTCTCTCTAAAGGCAACCGTCAGCTTAATCTAACATTGAGTGCTTCTGTGTCCCTTAGTCCCTGTCCTTGTTGGCAGCTTTCCCGTCTTCTCAGATTTTCAATCTGTGTGTTGCCATCTTTATGCTCCCCTCTTCTCTCCTTACATCCAGGCTTTTGTTAGTTTGCTGCTAAAACCATGTCTTGATGACTTCTTTTCCAGCTCCTCCCCTAACCAGTAGATGTTTTTAGTAGTTTTTTCTTGCAGTGCTGACCCTCTTGCTGCCTTCCTGTGCCTTGTGCTTGTTCCCCACCACATCAAATTCCTTTGTTTTCAGTGAAAGGCACTTTTTAATCTCACTCCAGCCTACTACTCTGTCTCTTCTCCTACTCCCCCCTATGCCCCTAAGTGCAATGGTATAGTTCAGTTATTAGATGAAGATGGTAAAATTGTCAGTAACGATGGAGAAGTGTTCAGTGAATATTTCTGTTCAGTATTTGGAAATAAGCAGGATGATGTATTCATATTTTACAGTGATAACTAAATGCTTTCCATTTTGACAGGAAGTGTGGACACTGTTAAATGGCAATTATTTAAGTAAAACACTCTCAAATCTGCAGGCAGTGATGACTTGCTACGAAGACTCTTAAAATAATTGGCCGAGGGGCTCTCGGAGCCATGGATGTTGGTTTTTAAGAGCTCTGGGAACACTGAGAAATTTCCAGAGGAGTTGAAAAAAATTATTTTTTTCACATTTGCCCTTTAAAAATATTAAGACTCTGGTAACTGTGTAGGCCAGTCAGATTGATGTAAATAATGAAAAGGCTGACATGGTACAGTCAGTAAAGAATTAAAGGATGGCAATGTAACTGTTGCCTGTCAGTGGTTTTATGACAGTTAGGTCTTGTCAAGCTTGATACTTTTTCATGAAATTACAAATTTGGTTGACATAATACTTAAACTTATGTAAGATGTTTGACTTTGTATCATACAAGAAGTTCAACCCCGGGCAAGACTGAGATAATGATGGTGGGTTGGGAAGCAGCTGAAGGGATGACTAATATCAGACATTAATTAACAGGATTCACAATTTAGCGGTGTTTCTAAACCTCAAACTGATCATATTACAGCACTGGCCCAGTCATCTTTTTTTTACTATTTGCATCTGGCTGGGAGATCATAACCGTTCCTTTTGGATGCAGACCGTGCCACTGTTGTCCATGTCTGATACCTCAGTATTAGACTATTGCAATCTGGGGTGCACCTAAAAATTATTCAGAGACTGCAAATGGTACAGAATGCAGCAGCTCACTTATTGAGCAGAGCTTCTTTCTAGGCGCACGTAACTCAGTGTGCTGGGATCTGTACTGGCTGCCCATCACTCTCTTGGTAGAATTTAAAGTGTTTTATGTCACATAGTCCTAAATAGCCTGAGACTGGCCTGCATGAGGAATTGCCACTCTCCCTGTGCCATACTGCCACAGCTATAGTCATCAGAGTGGCTGAGCTGAATTCCCCCTCATGGTAAAAGAGATGGGAAGGATTGCAGGACATTCCTTGAGACTTTGGCACACTTGCTTGCTCCCCTGGTCTGAAGAGCCTAGATTTGGTGACTTTTGGGCATGCTGCAAAAGCTAGTTAGGGATTTGGAGAGGGTGAAGGCATGTTTCCCATAACAATGAAGAGGTGGAAAGGAGTTTCTGTAGGTGTTGAGTTCCTGTTTCAATAACTAATTCTGCTGGGATTTTATTGGGTCAGTGATGTTAAGGTGCCTAAAGCCTTGGATGATAGGCATCTCTTTATTTTAAATCTAAACAAGTGAAGTTCTGATAAAAAAAAAAAAAGACACTAGCACTATACTACATTAATTTTGTATGTTCTGAATGGATTAAAAACTGGCTAACCGGTAAATATCAAAGTAACTGTAAATGAGGAATAATCAACCAATGACAGTTTCTGGTTGGGTCCTACAGATATCTTTTCTTGCACCAATGCTGTTAAATATCTGGATCAATATCTGGAAGAAATTTATATAATTATCACCAGTAAAGTTTATAGATGACTCACAAATTGACCTGTCATATTTACCACTTCACTGGTTGTGCAGACCAATCTGAACTGCTTGGTAGTCTGGGCTCATTTAGACAGTGTACACTTGAATACAGCCAAATACAAGGTTGTACATCTAGAATCAAAGAATATATGTTACATGTACAGAATAGGGGACTGTATACTAGAAAGAAGTAATTGTGAAAAGGACTTAAAGGGTCATGGTAACAACCATTAGACATGAGCTGCCCAATGCAATGCTTGAATGTATATTTATTAAAGCCAATGTTTAAAATCAAATTTACACAAGTTAAGAGGGAAGATACTGTACATCTGAGATCAGGCTTGAGTTATGAGGGATTACAAGTGTCAGTTACAAGGTTCACAGCATACACACATAGTACATAACCAGCATAGACCCAGGTTGGGGTGTAGGACTTTTTAAAACGTCAGTGGATAAATGGTCTCGGGTACTGCATCCATAGAATGTATCTAGAGTCCAAGTCAGTATTGGTGTAGTGAACAAGTATATTACTCTTCACTGTGTCCAGTTCTGGTGTTCTCCTTTCAGAGGATCTTGCCAAATTGAAAAGGCTTCAGAAAAGAGCTGTAAGAGTGATTTGAGATAGGGCAAGCCTCCTAGAGTGAGAGAGAGAAAAAAATTCAGTTGATTTTCTTATGCAAGAGAGGGAGGGCTAAGAAGAGACTTAACCACTCTGTAAGTACCTAAATGGAGAGATTTCTGATTGTAGATCTACCAAAGGCATAACAAGATACAGCAGCTTGAATCTGAAGTCAAACCAATTCAGAATTGAAGTAATGTGAACATTTTTAACAGTGAGGGCAATTCACTATTGGAACAACTTACCTAGGATGTGGTGAATTCTCAGTCATTTGAAATCTTTGGAAAGACAGACACTCTTCATTTAAAAGATTATGCAGTAGCTCAACAAGAAATTATGATCTTGATACAGGTTAGACTGGGTGACCATAATAGTCCCGTTGGGCCTTAAAAGTTTATGAATCTGAGTGTTCTCTTAATCTAATTCCCTCTTACAAGACTTTTATCATGCGGCCCTCACTTTGCAAATTTCCCACCTCCTTGTATCCTCCTCTTCTCCCCTCCCACTTTCCAAAATAGCCAAATCTTTCCTTAAAACACAGCTCCATTAAATCCTTCCTTCCATGATCTCAGGAGTGAGGTTTCCATAATCTCCCTTAGGCCTTGTCTGCACTAAAGAGGGTTTACTGGTATCAACCCTTCTAGTGGAGATGCAGGTTATTTCATTTTCATAAATTAAATAAGTTGTACTGGCAAAAGCACTTTTTTGCTGCTGTGACTACATGTATACTGGGGCTTTTGCCAGCACAGCTATGAGTTGTATCAGGGGTGCGATTCTTTTCCTCCTGCCCCCCATATTCATAGCTGACATAGCATAGTTATGCCCGCAAAACTTTTAGTGCAGAGTAGACCTTATTTGAACTGTTATTCCATATGTTGACTAGTAAACTGCAGGTTTTCTTCCTTATGGATCATGTCTTATAGGTTTGTAAAAATTTGGGATGCTCAAAAAGTGTTTGTGAAATATAGAAGATAAAATTGGCAAGGTGGACTACATCTCGTTTATAACAAATCCCTGGATGTGGCTATCTGCCGCAGTTTAAAGGAAACAGATTTCCACTTTCTTTGAGCCTGAAGTCTTTCATTTTAAAATGTAAAATGTACAGTATAGCACAAAAGATATTCTGATGATGGGGGTACTTGCACTCTAAATCCCTATTTTTCAGGGGCATATAACCTCTTTTCCCTTCCTCCCCCAGCTCTGCTTCAACCCATAGTTTGCTTTTGTTTGTTTTTGTAAAAGTACTATATTCCCATAGAAAGCATGTTTTACAACCCTCACCAGGGAAATCCTCACATTGCTTGATCGCCTCACTTTTTTTACCCTAGAGAGCTGTTCAGTAATAAATTCTGGTGCAGATTAAAACCAGGATGCTTCTTCATGGCATGACACTACAAAAATTCAACATTTTTCTTCATAGATCAGTATTAAAATATAATGTAAAACTTGTTGGATCTTGAATACCTTTATGTGCAGCCCTACTGATATAATAGTTAAAATGTTTAAGGCATAGCTTTTTCTTTAAATAATACCAATAACTACAGATTCTTCTTGTATATACATGCATGAAACAAATGTATTTTCTATACTGAAGTTTTTGTTACAGTGAAAAAAATTAAGATCTTAGTACTCTGTAGGCTAGATAGGTAAGTTTCAGCTAAAGGGGGATAGAAATTGAATGATAGAAATTAATTATAGCATTTTTCTATGAATCTTTTGATTTTCTGGTTAACAGTTGCAAATAGTAAAACATTATATCTGTAATCTTGGAGCAGAATCTGAATAATGTGTCTAATACAGTGAGGTCAGGGATAATGACTCATAGTCAAGAAGTGCAGGATAACTAGAGGAAAACAAATTATTGAATGTTTTTAGGTGTCACAGCGTATAAGTTTGAATTGATAGAAGAGAAATGCAAATTTTGTTTTTTATCGAGATCTAACCTAGGTAACAGCAAGATTTCTGTACTATTTTTAACTGTGGGAAGAGTCCATTATTATGAGGGGCGGGGATTTGTAGTGCATATTCACATGCCTTGCTGCAATGCAGACAAGGTCTTCCTAGCGCTATCTCCTGGAAAGCATACTGGCTTGAATGGAAAATTTACTTCCTGCCTGCAGTGTTGGATTTGGATGAGCCTAATGTTTCCAAAGAAAGAGTCCTCAAACTCTTTCATAGCAGAGAGAGTGGCTTGTGGACACAACCCCTCCCATTTGTCAGTTCATGGACCCACCTCTCTTCCTGCATGGATTGCATAACATTCTTGTGACTGTTACAGTAATCACTCTCAGAGATAAGTAATATTAGGAAAGTATTGTCTATCTGCCTGGTGGAGCATAGAAGGTAGGAATAAGAGCTGGCACCATGTGACCAGTCAACTCGCTTTCTAAGAGCCAAATTACTGTTTCTATTAAATTATAATAATAATAATAATTAATAATGGAATAGTGCCATCTTGACTTCCAAGTTGTTTACAGGACTTTTCTGTGTTCAGAAGTCCTGACTTCTGTAGTACCCATTATACATGGGTTTCAAATCATTTCATCAACAACTAGTTTAGCTTTAACTCTACGAGTTAGGACAGGCATTTATAGTATAGGGATCACTTCATCCACAAATTAAATACAACCACCTCTGGCTATGTTCGATCCCAGAAGTGGCTATTTTTAGGTGGGTGGGGAAAGGATTTTTTTGGGTATTCACTCAAAATGTAACAAACTTCATCCTTGGAGCTTGGGGCAGGATCACTATGAATTATTTTTGTAACCCTACCTTAGGGCTTGTCTATACAAACAATTGGACTGTATAAATCTACCCTACTGTGTTCTGTTTGTGTGCACCCTGCTGCTGTGCATTAACAATTTGTTAATGCACTTTGAGTCGCATAGACCATTGTCTAATTGTTCATGTAGACAAGCCATTAGTTGTGTGTATTTTTTTTTTTTCCTGGAGGCACTGGTCTCTATAGCTTACGGTGAGTTGAGTCTTGTACTTGAGGTTGAATCTCTGTTTTATTGATGAAAATACAGCATATTCTTGCCAAAATTATAGACCTCGTTTTATGTGTGCAGAAGGATTTGTTGAGAACTTCCAAGTTACTCTGTTGATTAGTTTGAGTTAATTTTAACTTAAAATGGATCCTTTAAGTTAACATTTCTTTTATGGTGACAAATTGGGACCAAGTATGCAATAAATTCTTTCCATATAATTAAAGCTCACTGAAAATTCATACATAGGAGACATTTTGAAAATATTGGGTTGTAATTAAGCTAAGTTGTTAGTCACGTGTATTACATTAGTGCCCACTGCCAAGGATCATCCAAGAATGGGGCCTTATTATGGTAGGCACTGTACAAACATAGACTAGTAGTGGTCCTTGTCACCGAGTTGGGGGAGACAAGGCCTTGCACCCCCGGCTTCCTGCGATACACCATGACTCTCGGCCAGCCAGTAAAACAGAAGGTTTATTTAGACGATAGGAACTTGCAGGTACAGACAACAGGACCCCCTCAGTCAGGTCCATCTTTGGGAACCAGGGGAGGCCAGGAGGTCTGTCTGGCCTCCCCTCCATTTTCCCAGCCATCTCCAAACTGAAACTCTCCAGCCCCTCCTCTCCCTTTGTCTCTCTTCCAGGCCAGGAGGTCACCTGATCTTTGTTCTCCAGCACCGTTTGAAGGGGAGGGGCCCACACTGTCAGTTGCCAGGAGACAGGATGTCAGCCAATCTCTGTATAGACCCTTCCACACCCCTGCCCTCTAGGGCTCTGCAACAATTGCACATCCTTATCCCACCACCTAGATACTTAAGAAATGCATAGGGGAAACTGAGGCTCCCACATGGTATTTAGAGAAAACATTAAGAACATTCCCACTTCATCACAGTCCTGGCCCCTAAGAGCTTACAATGTAAAGAGGGTAGGGGTAAGGGCAATAGGTATAAGGTACAAGCAGACATCACAATGCCATAGTGGCAAACATCACATTAGGTTTTGCATTAGAGAGCAAGTTGGGTAAAGTGGTGGTATGTATTGCTTTTTGGTATCTAGTAGAGATGGAAGTGAAAGGCTTAGAGATCAGGAGTGACTGTTGATTATTTATCCCAGATACAAATTATGTTAAGATAGAGTTAAAGTTGAGACTATGCATCAGTAATTTAAGGTATAAAACATTACGTGGCTGTTGTAATTATCCCCAAAAGAAGTATTATAAACTTGGATTTCCTTTAAGGTTAGCTTTAATGCAGAATTTCCTAACATAAGGCACCCAGGCATCCTATATTGACATCAGGAGGAAATAATTCTAATGTGGGCCCACTAGCATGAATAGTCATTAATTATAACTGTATGAATTGCGAAATGATATCACTGCAGGGCAGGGGAAAGGTTGTTGGGGTGTCCTTACTGTGCATTTCCATATCTTAACATGTTTGAGTTTCTTTTAAGGTTAGCCTTAACTTCCATAATTTGTACTGAAAACAAGCGTTATAAATGTAGGAAATTCTGTGTCCATGTAATGTTATTTTACCCTTAAGTTATTGAAACATACACTCAACTTTAATTCCAACTGGGAATATAAAAATCGGATGGGGAATCCTTCAACCATCTGTAGCCTCCTGCAGCAGAAGTGAATAACCACCGCTCCTATTGGAATACATGCATAGTTGGCAGCATTTCTTAAAGGTTTTCAAAGGCAACTTCTCAAATAAAATGAGGTGTTCCTGGCCACTGGAAGCTTTACAAATATTAACTTAATTTTTAAAAGGGACTACAGTAGTCAATCATTGTTTTCATTGCTTTCGATCAAATTATGTCAGTGTTTGCAGTGTTCATTGTGTATTTCTGTGATTCTTTCTGATAACTAATTAATATTGTCTCACTATACTTATCTATGGCAATTCAAGAGTTGTTAAAGGCAACCACTGTACTTATCTCAAGTTCAGTTATGGGGAAACTAAGGCAGAAAGGATAAGTGACACTTGCTATGTCAGTATGGAGGAGTAGTGGTCTTCATATAGAAGTACCTGGCTCTTAAAATAACTTCCAAGCAAACTCTGTACATTGTTTAGAACAGTTTAACTGGGGGGAGGGTAGCACCTTCCAGCCAAACTGACCCTTGGTCAGTGGAGTGCTGAAAGGTGACCAGACAAGACACTTCTGCAGTAACTGTTGCTCTGTAAGACAGCAGTGGATGGGCTGTTGGCTTTGAATATGTTATGTTAATGGGATGTGGCCACACTGGCACACAGATCAATTGAGCTAACACTGATTGAAGCTCATCCCTGCACGAACTTGAGGGAACTCATACCAGTGGATGGCCAGCAAAAAAAAAAATAGGGCATTTTCCACTGATGGAAGGCCATATCAGTCAATTATTTCTTTATAGTAACCTAAGGCTGCTGAGTGAGTTACTGTCAGCGCCAGAGGCAAGATATAGAAATGCCCTGCTGTTAGTACACTACTAGACTATGCTGTTTCTCGTGCTGTTGAAGTGCACCTCCTTGTGGCCAGAGACCACCGCTGCTCAGCAAAGAAGCCAGCTGTGGTGTTAGGAGCAAGCTTGCAGTAACATTGGTATTATCAACAGAAGTCCAGCTGTCACTGCCCCCACAGCTTTGAATTCTTTTTAAGGTCTGCTCTCTCTTCCTCTGCCCTGTTAGAAAACATGGAGGAGATCAGCAGGGTGGGGGAGATGAATGGCAGATAACTAATTGTCAGCGGAAACCAGTCACAAACATTGAACCCTAAACAAGTGAACGTTTGAACCTTTGTCACTTTATATGTTCAAGAACTTTTGCACACATAAAAGAGCTAGAAACTTTTAGATCGTGAAAGCTGAGGTTTAGAGTACTCCAATGCTGGATACCCATAGAAATTGATGACGGGAAGTGTAGAAGAATCCTATACCAATTTGCAACTGTGGGGGAATTTAGGAAGATATGCAGTTACCAGAGTTGGGATTTGGTCAGGTTAGAGGTTAAAACTACCTGTGAAAAGGTCCATAGGATTTTCCGTGATCACGTGTGGACAAGACTTTCTGTTTTACATCTCATTTGTGTCTGAGTTAATAGTGAACCAGAGTCCCACCTACTATATTGCCAAAACCACGTTTTGTGACACTCAGCCCTGGTCTATGTTTAAAATTTTAGATCAACTTAGGGGTGTGAAAAACTGACACCGCTGTAAAAGCAGCAAAGAGTCCTGTGGCACCTTATAGACTAACAGACGTATTGGAGCATGAGCTTTCGTGGGTGAATACCCACTTCATCGGATGCATCCTGAGCACCGTTGTTTAGCTCAGTGATTCTCAACCAGGGGTCTGGGGCCCCCTAGGGGGGCTGCCAAGCAGGGCCAGCATTTGACTTGCTGGAGCCCAGGGCAGAAAGCCAAAGCCCTACTACATGGGGCCGTAGCCTGGGGCCGAGCCCCACCACCCAAAGCTGAAGCCAAAGTCTGAGCAACTTAGCTTCATGGAGCCGGCTGTGGTGTGGGGCCCTAGGCAGTTGCTCTGCTTGCTACCCCCTAATGCCAGTCCTGGCTTTTATATGCAGAAAAACAGTTGTTGCGGCATAGGTGGGCTGTGGAGTTTTTATAGTATGTTTGAGGGGCCTCAGAAAGAAAAAGGTTGAAAACCCCTGGTTTAGCTGACCTGTTTCGCAATGTAGGCATGGCTACATTGATGTAGAAATTCTTTCTACTGCTACTAGCTACCATTTCTTGGGGAGAAGGGGTTTTTATGTGGATGAAGGAATTGTCTATGCTATAGCAGCATAGCTGCAGCTGTGCTACTGCAGTATCTGTAGAATAGAGGTGCCTGAAGATGGATCTGGGAGGTATTTCATCCAAATACTGACCTAGTCGGTCTCCACTTAGCTTTTGAGATCCACTGCAATCAGAGCAAAATATGGCATTGCTGCAGGCAGCAGCAAAGGACACATTTCATTGCTTTGACAATCTTCTTTGGAGGCACAGAGTCAATTAAAAGCTGTGACTCATTCAGGGAAAACAAAGTGCCTAGTGATCTTATTCTTGGGCCATAAGATCATTAAAGTTACCATGAGCACTAGTGGTTTTTCATCCTGAGATGGCAGCATGCATTTCTTATTTCCAATCTTCATAACAATGTTTCCTAGAATTGATGGGGGATTTAACAATAGAAAAACTTTAATTATCCATTATTAAATTTACTTGAGACACTCTGTTAAAGGAATTTTTATTTACATTATTTTCTAATATTTTAAAAATGGCTTCAGTTAACAGTATTCAGTCTCACTTGTACTAGGAATATGTTCAAATCTTTGTCTGTCAAACAGTCTTTGTAGGATGTTGGCCTTGTCATAACATTTTTCCCAGATCTGGACCTTAGCATCCAAAATATGGGTGTTAGCATGAAAACCTCCAAGCTTAGTTACCAGCTTGGACCTGGTAAAGCTGCCACCAGCCAGGAATCTATACAGTGCCTGGCGCACTGTGGTCTCCCCAAAACCTTCTCTGGGGGGACCCCCAGACTCAGATTCCTTGAGTCTCACAACAAAGGGGAATAAACCATTTCCCTTCCCCCCTCCGGGTGTTACCTCCCTGGGTTCCTGGAGAGATATACAGAAGCAAGCTCCGTGAATCTAAACAGAGGAACTCCACCCTCCCTGTTTCCAGTCCTGGAAAACACAAGTACTTCCCCCCTCACCCAGAGGATATGCAAAGTCAGGTTAGTAAATCTAACACAAAGAGATTTTTCCCCTGACTTCTTCCTCCCACCAATTCCCTGGTGAGCTGCAGACTCAATTCCCTGGAGTCCCCACTAAAGAAAAACTCCAACAAGTCTTAAAAAGAAGGCTTTATATAAAAAAGAAAGAAAAGGACATAAAAATGGTCTCTCTGTAATAAGGTGACAAATATAGGGTCATTTGCTTAAAAGAAAAAAATGAATAAACAGCCTTATCCAAAAAAGAATACAATTTAAACATTCCAGCAACTACACCCATGTAAATACAAAAGAAAACAATATAAAACTTACTATCTTACTATCTTTGTACTTACAACTTGGAAACAGAAGATTAGAAAGCCAGGAGACAGAAAGATCACTCTCAGAGCCGAGAGGGTCAGACACAAAAAAAAGAACAAAGAACTCACACCCAAACTTCCCTCCACCCAGGTTTGAAAAAGTCTTGTTTCCTGATTGGTCCTCTGGTCAGGTGTTTCAGGTTACTGGTGTTACCCCTTTACAGGTAAAAGAACATTAACCCTTAGCTATCTGTTTATGACAGACCTGCAGTAATAGATTAAGACAAACCAATCTGAGAACTGCATTAAAGTGAAACATTTCTGATGGAATTTGAACATATGTTGAAGAAACAGATGGGGAAAAATATTTCAGAAATTAATCAGTTCTTGCTTTCTGGATGCTTTTTGTATGGCACCTTTTTGACACATATATTGAAACCCTGCTTGTTTGATTTTTTTCAAGAAAAGCTCAGCAGTTGCCATGGGAGGAAGAGCAAGATGGTTTTGGGGGATCCCTCCCCCATCACCACCGGTTACAACATTCTAGCAGACTCCCTGCTGGTGATGGCAAATATGTTAGCTTTCTCATTAACAGGAAACATTTTAATTCCACATTTCTTCTTTCTTCTCATATGTGCTTCTATAAATATCACTTGAAACTGGAACAAAATCTTAAAACTTTAAAGAGGCAAGTTCATCTGATCCTAGTTTTAACTACGTTTGCCTCACATATGGAGGCTAGCTGTAGAAGAATTTTAACTCTGCCTTTTTCTAAACTAGGTTCAGATTTCTCTTAAGTATTCTTGAACCCTTAGGGTATGTTGGCATTGCAGCTAGGAGGTGTAGATTGAGTTAGTGCACTAAGAATAGTAGTGTGGGCATGGCGGCTCAGCCTAGCATCACAGATGGGGTTATACTCAATGGCTATCGTAAGGTGCTGCCATGGCCACACTGCTATTTTTAGTGTACTAGCTTGTTCAGAACTAGCGCAGATGTGTCTACCCAAGCTCTGGTTACATCTCCCAGCTGATATGTAGACACACCTTTAGTGCTAGGGTACGTCTATCCTATAGCAACACAGCTGCAGTACTGCAGCTGTTGTCGCATATAAAATGTGTTAGGTTAAGAAATTAGTAGAAATTAGTCTTTGGCCTAAGGTAGGCTCAGTATAGAGGAGTATGGGAAATTGAATGTATTAGTGTGAGCAAAAGCTAGAGATCAGTTGGAGACATGAGATGGGAAAATCGAAGTTAGCAAGGATTTGACCCAGGGTTATATCATGGCTATGTTTGGTTATAACTGGTTTTAGCTGGATTTCTAACGAATGTTTGAGAATTTGTATTGTAATATTAAAATGCTATCTGTATTGAGCATTGGGACAGCAGATGTTAATTTAAATAATGTGTAATGTAAAGAGCTGGCAGAAATGTAGATATGGTAATTGGTAGGCTTAATGTTAATTACTGTTATAACGGGTTATAAAAAAGAGAAGCCTTGATAAATTGCCAGAGAGGTCCAATTAATACCAAAAGGGTAACCATTAGGTTATGGGTTATACTTCATTCTGTTGTCAGTGACCTAATCACCCATTGATACACCATTCTGTCTTTGAATGTGAGTGTAATTGTAGTACTTGTGTAAATGGCAATTGCATGCCTCTTTACTTAGCTAATCATTTTTTCTCTTAAATAAAGTTTAGTTCTATCATTTGAAGCGTCATCCAAAGTCCTATACTAACTTAAATTGTCTGCAACTGACCTCAAGGCTCAAACTTGACAATTAAGTTTGGTTTATTGCATTCTGAACTTTAACAATGTAATATTAACTGGGAAGATTTAAAATTCAAGGTTACAGTGTGTCACTGTAGTGTCATAGCGTAGACATTTCCTACATTGACGGAAGTGTTTAATCTACCTCTCTGTGAGGCAGTGTAGCTAGTCTACGAAAGAATCCTTCTTTCAACCTAGCCACATGTACACCAGGAGTTAGGCTGACCTAGCTTCGATTCTCAAAGCACAAAGTTTTCCCAGCCCCAAGCGATGTAATTACGACTATCACATTTTTGTGTGTAGACCAATCCCTAGGCTTTTTCAGCTTGCCATTGTGCTGGGCTGTTTTGAAGTCGGACTTCAGGAGACTAGGCACTAATAAATAAGCGGGTGAAAGAGCTAAGGTCTTTAGGCTTTGTTCTAGGTAGCTCTGTTTGCAGAGCTAGGTAGCAGTCGGTCTTTCTCAAGTGAAGAGATTCCATGCCAAGTGAGAGCTCAGCAGACAGAATGAGCACAGAGCAGTTTTGACTGCATGGGAGTTTAAATTTAGAGCCTATTTCCCCTTTAATGCTTAACTGTTAGTAGGCTGGTAGACTGAAAAACTAAAACTTCTAGATAGTGTCAAGTATCAGGGGGTAGCCGTGTTAGTCCATATCCACAAAAACAACAAGGAGAAGTCCAGTGGCACCTTAAAGATTTAACGGATTTATTTGGGCATAAGCTTTTGTGGGTAAAAAAATCTCACTTCTTCAGATCTGAAGAATGTTATGTATGTTGTTATTCTTCAGGAATGGTAACATACACAAGCCAGTAGGAGAACACTTCAATCTCCCTGGACATTCTATAACGGATTTAAAAGTGGCTATACTTGAACAAAAAAACTTCAGAAACAGACTTCAAAGAGAAACAGCAGAACTAAAATTAATTTGCAAATTTAACACCATTAATTTGGGCTTGAATAGGGATTGGGAGTGGCTGGCTCATTACAAAAGCACCTTTGTCTCTCCTGGAATTGACATCCCCTCATCTATTGTTGGGAGTGGACTACGTGCACTCTGATCGAATTGGCCCTGTCAACACTGGTTCTCCACTTGTGAGGTAACTCACTTCTCTTCATGTATCATTATAAAATGCCTGCATCTGTAATTTTCACTCCATGCATCTGAAGAAGTGAGGTTTTTTTATCCACGAAAGCTTCTGTCCAAATAAATCTGTTAGATTTAAGGTGTCATCGGACTCCTTCTTTTTGTAAAACTTCTAGAATCATCAGACAGCAGAAAATTGAATCCATCTTTAGTCAGTCAAAACCCAGTTTAACTATCTAGGCAGAAGATGAGCCTAGGTGGGCGCTATTCATTTTATTGCACAGAGTACAGAATATGCAACCACTTGCCTTCTGACCATGTAGTGTATGCATGCACTGGAACAAGCAGCTCTCAGGCTCCAGATACAGCATCTTAAGGCTAAAACGCTAGAGTTGGTGACCTGGAGAAACAGAGAGGTGGAACTATATGTAGATGTGGCATATAGGGATGTTGTGGAGTGGGCCCGCATCAGAGCTGACTCCCCAATCCTCCAGTTGAGAAAGCTAGTCTCATAACAGAAGGGACCTAGGGCATTGTTCCTCCTTTCCACCTCCTTCCAACTGAGATAGTGGAGGCTGGCAATTCCTCATGCACCAAGACAAAGGCAGGCACAGTTTTGGCAAGCTAGTCAATTGACTGCCTGTTGTTTGACTGTGGTCACATATTGTCAAATATCCTAGCAAGAATACTCTGTAGGTTGTGGCCTACCTAGTTGATAGCATAATGGTGGCTACTTAAATGTCTTGATCGCTCACTATACAACATGCTAATGCCACCTCTTAGGGAAAAGGTGACCTAATTAAAAGTTGAGCATAGTCCTTGTCTGGACTGTTGCACACAATGTGTGTTCTAGCTGTTTCATGGATTCCAAGGCCAGAAAAAAACATTGTGATCCTATAGTCTGACCTCCTGACAGGATGGATTTGATTTAAATCACTAGTCCAGAAGACTCCAATTTAATCATGGATTTCTGTATAAAAGTGCATTCTTGTTGGTTGTTATAACCTTAATACATATTCTTCACAACTCAGTGATAGATGTAGGTTTCATTTTTAGAAGGTACAGACTATACATTTTTAAAGTGATTTATTTTGAAAAGTTTTCAGATTAATTTTACAGCTATATCAGAAAATGAATGATTAATTATTTAATTTACCAAAGGTAACTGAAGCGGATATTTATGAAGTCATTGGGAGGTGAACTATTTCATATTCAACAGGTTAATCATTAATATTTGGAGGATTTTCTTGCCATGCTGTATTAGGAGAACATCACCAGACAGACATTTAAATTGTTTTATTTAACTAAAACAACAACGTTATGTATTCTGGATTTTTTTTTTTCAAACAGCACACATATAATATTTTAACAAAACAAGGATATGAATTTTTTAATTTAGTTAAACATTCAAGCTTTTTTAAATCAGGTTTGTTTTCGTTAAAATTGTTTTTAGCTAAAGTAGTTAAATGAAATATTTTTTAAAAAAACAAACCCAAAATTAAATCGACTGTCAGCCAAGGTCAACATGAGAAACTTAAAATATTGGCTTCTGCAGCTAACTCAGTCGTCTTCACCTTCATTTTCCTGTTTGTTCATAATCTGGAAAAGAAAAACAAGCTCTCCTGCTTTTTCAAGTCCCAAATGATTTCTTAATTTGGAATGAATTAGTCCAAAGGAAGAAAATATCTGCTGTTAAAAGTCAGATTATCACTTCAACAGTTTTTGAATCCAAGTGCTTAAGTAACTTCACCCATTTACTGGTGTGACTTTCTTTAAAACATCATCAGCAAACATATATTTCTTGAATGGTTCACCCTTAGCTCTGAAGTTTATTATAGGTGGCACTGTGGAGGGATGATTGCTGGATGTCCATGTCATAGCCAACTCCTCTTCTTCAGCAGTTAAGATTTGACCCTGGTACCAAGTATTGAGAACATTTGCAAGAAAATGAGCTGGAGATAGTGCTTGTCCCATTTGTTTTTTTAATGCTTGTAATTTAATTCTGTCATTGCATATTTCTCTTTTTAAGATCTCACTCAGATCCTTCCAAATTTCAACAGCATCAGCAATAAAACAGGTATTTCCTGCTGTCATGAACAGATAGTTAAGGGTTAATGTCTCTTTTACCTGGAAAGAGTTAACAAACATGAACCTTGAAACACCTGACCAGAGGACCAATCAGGAGACAAGATAGTTTCAAATCTTGGTGGAGGGAAGCCTTCGTTTGTGTTTTTTGGGTTTTGCTTTGTTCTCTCTGGGTCCTGAAAGGGACCAGACGAGCAACCAGGTTTTTTGCCAATCTCCCTGCTACAGTCTCTCATATATTCAGAATAGAGAGTATTAAGTAGAAAAGGCGGTTATAGTCTTTTGATTGTTTTCTGTATTTGCAAATGTGTATTTTGCTGGACGGATTTTGATTGGTATTTGTGCTGGGGGGAGACTTCTTTCTAGTGTTTATAAGCTGAAAGACCCTGTAATATTCCATCTTGATTTTACAGAGATTTCTTACTTTTTTCTTTCTTTTATTAAAAGCTTTTCTTTTTAAAAGACCTGAGTAATTTTTTTCCCTTGTTAAGGCTCAAAGGAACTGAGTCTGTACTCACCAGGGAATTGGTGGGAGAAGAGGAGGAGGGGGAGGACAGGTGAATTTCCTCTGTTTTAGATTCACGGAGCTTGAATCTGTCTATCTCTCCAGGATAGCCCAGGAAGGGAAAGCCTGGGAGGGGGAGAGAAGGGGGAGAAAAAACCTGATTTCTCTGTGTTGTGATTCAAGGAGTTTGAATCACGGTGATCTCCTAGTGTACCCAGGGTGGGAAAGATCTGGGTGGAAGAAAGGAGGGGGAAGGGAAATGGTTTATTCCCCTTTGTTGTGAGACTCAAGGAATTTGGGTCTTGAGATCCCCAGGGAAGGTTTTTGGGGGGAGCAGAGTGCCCCAAAACACTATTTTTGGGTGGTGGCAGCCTATCAGATCTAAGATGGTAATTAAGCTTAGAGGAATTCATGCTGGTATCCCATCTTTTGGACTCTAAGGTTCAGATTGGGGAATTATACTGTGACACCTGCATTTTTGTTCAAGGTTACAGAAATAGGCTTCAGGGTACTTAGCATGTGTTCAACATTTCTCTTAAGCCCAATGTTGAGAATTTTGGCTGTGATAGCGCCATCTATTTTTTTTACGGTTTTCATAGACTTTAGGGTCAGAAGGGATCAATATGATCATCTAGTCTGACCTCCTGCACAATGCAGGCCACAGAACCCTACCCATCCACTTCTATAACAAACCCCTAACCTATGTCTGAGTTATTGAAGTCTTCAAATTGTGGTTTGAAGACCTCAAGCTGCAGAGAATCCACCAGCAAGTGACCCATGCCCCATGCTGCAGACGAAGGCGAAAAACCTCCAGGGCCTCTGCCAATCTGCCCCGGAGGAAAATTCCTTTCCAACCCCAAATATGGCGATCAGCTAAACCCTGAGCATGTGGGCAAGACTCACCAGCCAGCACTCAGGAAATAATTCTCTGCAGTTTTGTTCATAAACTGTCATCAGATGAGTTTTTGAGATGGTGCTCAAAACAGTCCACTACTTAGTTCCATCGCACATCTTGTGGGGTGTTCCTCCCACTTTTTTCAGAGTAGCTGCTGCTGCGAAGTGGTTGTTCTGGAAGTATTTTGCAATTTCAACAACAATTAACCTTTATTTCTGGAACACTGAAGTCTTTGGCTAGGAGGTGCATCAAGTGAGCACTGCAACTGTATGTTGTTAGCTTGGGACTGTCTTCTAAATAATTTCTTCTCATCTTGGATCTTTGCAGCATTATCTGTGACCAAGCGGCATACTAGACATTTGAATTCTTTTCAGTTTGTTATAGCTTTTACTGCTGCTTCTTGTAAGTATTCTGCTGTGTGTGCATTTCCTGATGTATCAATTGTTTCTGTAAGGAAGACATTCCCTTCTTCTGTTGTCACACAAGCACATACAACAGGATCCTTGTGGACATTGCTCCACCCATTAAGACTCAGGTTAACAATTGTACCCTCTAGACCTTTTGCACACTGCTCAATTTCTCTTTCATGCACTTTATCCAGAAATTTGCCTGCAGCATCTGCTCTGTTGGATGGACTGTATCCTGGTCTTAATAATTTAACCATGTTAATGAAGTGTTGGTTGTTAATCATACAGAAAGGAGAGTTTGTTGCATAAACAAACCAGGCAATTTTTTCATCAATTACCTCTTTTTATAATCTGCTGGTTCTTATCACAAATTTAACTGTGTTTTTCTGGATGATGGAGTTTCCCCTCCTTTTTGCTACTGGTGATATACTGTGGCTATGTGACATACATGATGTGACTAAAACACTATCATTGGCAGATAACTCTGAAACTACAGAAAATGATGGTGATCTTGAAGGTGGATTGTCTCCAGAATCCTGTATGTTGAGGATGGAATCTCCTAAACAAAATAAGTCAATGTAGTTATTTTAATTATTACCATACTGCTCATTTAGTATTCATTGCATTCACTGACACTCAGTACTCTTTTAAAGGTGAAATTGTGCAAGGAAGATCTGCTTATTTCAGCTATTTATTTTTTATCACAACTGCATCTAAAATGATAGTACCGTAGAGCAACAATTATATTATTTACTCAAACATGAGAATTCAAGAATCATCCAGAAGGAAGACAGGCAGTCCTTAAGAAAGAATTATGGAATAAAAAAGTTTACCAGCCTGAAGATCCTGCATGTTCAGACATGTTCCTTTCATCATCTTCAGTTCCGCTTCCTCCTGAGAAGGAACACTTCTCATGATCTTGTTTCATTCAGGCGACCAGGCCTTGCATTTCTTTGTTGCACTGTTTGCATTTTGCACGCATGCCTGTCTTACCCACAGGTAGAGGAATTTCATTAAAATATTCCCAATCTGGGTCTCTTTTACGGCCTGCTGCCATAATAGGTTTTCTCTTCTAGTGAGAGAATGGTATGGTAGATCTCAAATCAATGAAGGTTACACTCAGAAAGACCTCAAGACTTCTGGAATATGCTGCTCAAACAGTTTCACTTTTGTTTCTACTGCCAGTCCCTCCCTTCTCACATTTATCTCCAGACTTTTTCTCCTTGTCCAGATCTGTTCTGCCCCAAGCAGTCATTGAACTTTTTGAAACTTTGCACTTCTAGAGAGATGTAAGGATTTGACTCTGTGTACACAAATTTGCAGAGGGACAATAGGGTTGAGGTCTGTTATTTCTCTCCTCTATATATTTATTTATTTTAAAACATTTTTGCTGTTAACAAGCATGTTATCTCTGCAGACACAAATCCACAGTTTGAGAACTGCAAAACTAAGCATCTCTGATGGTATCTCTAGGCTGAGCACCGACTCCCATTGAGTAGTTAGAAAAATTAACCTAAATAATCTATACAGAAGCCCCTGGAACCCCATAATTAGGTCCCTAATCCATGAACTATTGGAACTCTATTTACAAGACTATTTTTAAACATTACATGAATATATTGTCTCATACTATAGAATTAGAATTTCTAATCCTTATTTTCCATGATGAGATATCTTTGAGCTATAATGCATCTTAATTAAAACTATCTTTAAATAGGTTTTTCTTCAAAAAGCATTTTATCAAAAAAAATCCTATTTAAATAAAAATCCAATTTTTAATTTTTTTTTTAATTATTGATTTTTATCCACCTTGCTCATGTATAACATAGGCAAGTGACGCTCAACCTTTCCAGACTACTGTATCTCTTCAGGAGTCTGATTTGTCTTGCGTACTCCCCCAAGTTTCACCTCACTTAAAAACTACTTGCTTACAAAATCAGACAAAAAAATACAAAAGTGTTACAGCACACTATTGCTGACAAAGTGCTTGCTTTCTCATTTTTACCATATAATTATGAAATAAATCAACTGGAACATAAACATTATACTTACATTTCAGTGTATAATATATAGAGCAGTATAAACAAGTTACTGTCTGTATGAAATTTTAGTTTGTACTGATTTCGCATGTGCTTTTTATGTAGTCTGCTGTAAAATTAGACAAATATCTGGATGAGTTGTTGTACCCTCTGGAAGACCTTTGCGTACTCCATGTGTATGCATGTTCCTGGTTGAGAACCAATGACATAGGCCATAGAACTTCTCGAAATAATTCCCAGACCAGATCTTTTAGAAAAACATCCACTCTTGATTTAATAATTGTCAGTGGTGGAAAATCGACCCTGACCCTTAATAAATAGTTCCAATGGTTAATTACCCTCACTGTTAAAAATTTATCTAGCTTTCCAGCCGTTGGATTGCAGGGGGGCCGGAATGGGTGGGTGGGGGCATGGGCAAGGGTCCATGGCTCTCCCACTTGAGAAAGTGGATGGGTCTGACCTATCTACTTTTTGCCATGGGCTTAGCCCCCTGCCTCCCCTTCCCCCCCTCCTTCTCCTCCCCGCTCCTGAGGTCCTGCCAGGCAGGAAGCTGGAGCCTGACTTGGGTAAGAGCGGCCTGGGGAGCTGCAGCCCTTCCACCTGCCTGGGGTGGGGGGCCACCCAAGAGCAGCACCCAGCCTGTGTCCCCAACCTCCAAGCCCCAGGGCAGAGGGAGGGTGCATGGCTCCCCACAGCTGCCCTCATGGCTCTTATCATGACCTGGCTGTGGCTCTTCAGCAGTGAGACCCTGCTCCCAGGCCAGGCCAGGCCAGAAGCCAGAGCTGAGTTGGGGTAAGAGCAACAGGGGCAGGTGGAGGGGGCTGGGCTTTCCAGCCTAGCTCTGGCTTTGCTGGGGGTGGGATCTTGGGGGGAAGAAGAGGGGCAGGGGTGGGGCCACAGGGGGTGTGTGGCATGGTCACAGAAGGGGCAGACCTTGTGGCCCCCCCACTTTTAGGAAGAATCTGTTGCTCCTGTAATCAAGGCATCCCTTAACCTCTGTAACTAAGTAGAATCAAGGGTTCAAACTTCTGTACTGGTGACCCTTTTTACATAGCAAGACTGAGTGTGACCCCCCCACATATAAAAAAGTGTTTTTAATTTATAACACCATTATAAATGCTGGAGGCGAAGCAGGGTTTGGGGTGGAGGCTAGCAGCTCGCGACCCCCCATGTAATAACCTTGCAACCCTCTGAGGGGTCCCAACCCCCAGTTTGAGAACCCCTGCTTTCAACATTCCTGTAGCTCTTTGTATGTATAGCTTTGTGTGCCAGACCACCAGTAGTACATTGTGGTTTACGTGGTAGGTTAAACACATTAAAAGACATGCTCCCTGCCCCAAAGAGTTTACAATCTTGGCAGACTAGACAAATATGCAGAAATTAACTCCGAAAGGAGGGAGTGGAGATTCACTGTCATTAAACTTTGTCCCCCAACACAAAGTAAAAGCCAGTTAAGCTGCTTGAAGAGTTAGCCTGCTGCCTGCCTAGTAAAAGTGCTTTTAAAATTACTTTTCTTTTATAATTGGTTTGTTTTTATTTTTGTTGAATTTCATTTTTTTTCTTTTGTAAGTGTTCAATCTTGGGTAATGTTCATATTTAGATGCTAATCTAACCTTTCCAAAAAAAATAATAATGCTTTCATTTTTTAGATCTTGATTTCATTGTTACATTTACCCAAGTTAAAATAACTAAAGTAACTTTGTTGTAATTAGGCCCAAGTATCTAAGGCTTAGCTTGTTGGAGACCATAAAGTCTTGCTCTTTTTTGTTCCTGTTCTAGTAAATAGTGCTTTAAAATATTTGACCATTTTTGACACGGACTTGTCAAATGCCCAACTTTAGGCAGGCTGTGGTGATAGGTGATTCGATCATGAGAAACGTAGGAGTATTGGGTATGTGGTGACCATGATAATTGCCACTTTACTTGTGGCAGCCCTCATGAAATGAACTTCTGGGGAAGAACCTGTGGTCCCAGTACATGTTGGTACTAATGATGCAGCGATACATTATAGAGGTCCTGGAAGCTAAGTTTATACTGCTAGGAAGAAGGCTTTTGTCTTGGCCTCTATGGTAGCTTTCTCTGACGTGCTGCAGGTTCAGGTAGACAGAGGGTGTCAGGGCCCCAGGGCGTGGTTGAAAAGATGATGTAAAGAAGTGGGGCTTGGTTTTATTTGGGGAAGAAGAGCCTTATACAGAATCAGACTCTAGGTGCGTGTTTTAAGGATGTGAGTGTTTAAACTTAGAGTTGGGGGAAAGCTGGCAGTAGAACAGGGATGAGATAAGAACACAGTAGTAAATTATGTAAAATCAGCAGAATTTCAAATTAAGGAGTTAAATAATGACAGGTACCCAGTCAAGAATAAGAAGTAGAGGTATTTTGCATGCAAATACAAGAAGTTTTAAAAGCAAAAAAAAGATGTCATGTGATGGACAAGAACCCCAATACAATAGGCATATAGACAGTTGGTAAATTGCAAAAACCAGTAATATGCTGCAACCCAGGAAAGACAAACTAGACTGAAGAGGATGTGAAGCAGTACTGTATCTAAAGGATCAGAGGGGTAGCCGTGTTAGTCTGGATCTGTTAGTCTGGATGCATCTGAGGAAGTGGGTATTCACCCACGAAAGCTCATGCTCCAAAACGTCTGTTAGTCTATAAGGTGCCACAGGATTCTTTGCTGCTTGTATCTAAAGGATTACATAGAATCTAATTGGATAAAAATTCTGAGTGGAGATGACCACACTGTTGAATCTATATATATAAAATTTCAAGTTGTAAAAATGTAAATATGTCAGTAGGGCTATACTACCTGCCTCTGGGTCAAGGAAAAAGAATTGGAGAGCACAATCCCCCCCCCCAAGTGACATAAATTATGTCAACATAAGTTGTAGTGTAGCCATAGGTGAATGAGCAACACAATGGGAAATGAAATGCAGCATCAGTAAATGCAAAGTATTGCACTGGAGGAAGAAAACTGAACTATTTGTTCACCTTAGTGTTTTAAATTTGCCATATCAGCTCAAGAAAGGGACCAAAGCATCATTCAAGATAGCACAATGAAGATATCGGCACAGTATGCAGCTCTGGGATGTTGGGATGCATAAGGAGTGGAATGTTGAATAATACAAATAATATTATAATTCCTTTATATTAATTAATGGTGCAGCCTCATCTGAAGTAGTGTAGTATTCTTTCAGCCCATCTCAAAAAGGGTATTGCTGAACTAATGAGATGACCGAAGAGCAGTAACAAGAACAATCAGGGGCCAAGAGAAACTTTCACATGAAGAGAGATAGAAAAGATTCGGATTATTTACCTTAGAAAGGGGGACACATAACTGGGGACTGATTCAAGAATATAAAATCATGATGGATAGAGAAGGGTGATGGAGAGTTTCCATTCTTTTCTCATAACACACAAACAGGGTGACTCAATTACATTAAAAAGAACAAAATTAAAAAATAGATAAAAGGGAATGCATTTTTGCAGTGTGCAGTGTAAACTTTGGAACTCACTGCCGCATGATGTTGAGGCCAAGAACTTAACAAGAACCAAAAAATGATTTGACATTCATATAAATATCAAGAATATCTAGAGTTACTATGAGTTACTGACCAATTTTGTGGAAAGGCTATTAAGCTCAAACTTAATGTCCTTAATCCTGATCTCTAATAGTTAGAGGATGTCTCAAGATCTAATGTGGGTGGTGATAAGGGGAATTATTCCACATCTGCTTACTGAGAAGTTTCTACATCTTCCCCAGAAGCATCTGGTGCTGCCTACTGTTGGTGAGAGGATACAGGACTACATGAACTGTGGTCTGATCCAGTCTAGCAATTCCTGTGTTTGACCACTAATAACAATGAAGTTTTGCAAACTGAGATAATTTTAATTTTATTGCTTCTGGAGGTCAAGAAGAAAATTATTTTTAACCCTGCCATGTACAGCATTGCACAGCTGGGTAGATGCACAGGTATTTTCCTGAACCCACCCCCTTTTCATTTAATTTTTGCTCAGTTACTGTTTGAGGGACTTGCATACTGGCTCATAGACCACTGCTTAGTCCAGGAGAGGCAGTTGTACATTCCTAAACCTATATTGCATTAATTTCCTCACTACTGTAGGTAGCTACTTACTGAGAGAACTCTCAACCTGAATTTCATTCACTGCTCATCTTTTTTCACCAGATAAGCAGTATATGAAGTTAAAATTGTGCAACCAAAACTGTGGAGTGCTCTAAGGTATAATACAGAATTAAAGCTCTGCATCCTGGAGTGTACACAGGCTTCTGCCAGCATAAACTCATGCACAGATTCCTGTTGGCAGGAAGTCTGTCATGGTTAGGGCTCGGAAATGTTTTTTTAATGAATAATAAACTGCATTTTTTAGCAAATTTAAGGGCAACCAAAACTTATTTTGCAAATTTGGGTTGAATTTGGCAAATAGTTTTGAACAAATTGGAGGTAAGGGTGCAAAATCAAATGTTTGTTTGGACATTTTACAGATGAGCAATTTTGTTGATACTAATCAACACCCCACCAAACCAAAAAAAAAAAAAATCAATTATTCTCTCAGCTGTCATCATAGTGGGAAGAGAAGGTGCAACACAAGCACCAGTTCCCCTTCTCCAGGCAATTTGTAGGCATAATCCCAAGAATTGGTATGGTGCTAGTCAGGATAACAAGGTGGAATGTGCGCATGGAGCCATTTTTACGTAGCCCCCAGCTGTAAAACTAAAAGCTCATTCACTGCTATCCCTTCCCTGTTCTCTCCCCAACTTGCTAGTGACATGGTCTGCCCTTCCTCAGATTTCATTCCTTGGTGGCATTGGGAGACGTGGTTTATTTCTTCCTGTGCTTCAGTGACTATGGACTTAGATGTGCATCACAGGAAAATTATGTATTCAATTAAGGAACCAATAGGAAACCTAACCACAATGGTTCTGGCTACATCTAGTTGAATTGTATCAGTTTGGCTACATGTGGGATCCCAGGACCTGTTACTAAATTACTTATTATTCTGCTGTTAGATTGGATAACTGCTTCCTGCATACATACCAGATATTACCTTACAGTAAGTTGGGTGTACGCTAGGGTTGCCAGCCCTTCAAGATTGCCCTGGAGTCTCCAAGAATTAAAGATTGTCATGTGACGAAATCTCGAGGAATATGTCCAAGCAAAATTGGCAACCCTCGTACACTCATCCTCCTCATGCCCTGAACGGTGTAGCATGTTGGTGGGTGTTAAACAGTAGTGTTCTTCCACTGCAGATAAGTCTGTGTATTTAAGTGGTGGCTTCACTTTGGAATGAACGGCACTATATATAATTATAAGACTAAGATGAAACATTGTGTAGAAAGTAGAGCTAAAGTTTGTCAATACACATTGGTTTGTTAGATGGAAACATTTCCAACAGGATCTAGCATAGTGTTGTGTTGTGGTATGCTTAGTTTGATTTCCAAAGTGCCTGTTAACATGAAGTTACTCATGAATTCTTTCAACCCCTTATCTTCTGTACAGAATTTGAAAATAATCCCCTTCCCTGAAGTAATGGCTTATTGGGCATGCAGGATATGTTTAGCTTTAATGAAAGCAGGAAAGCAGGGCTGTTTATTTTTAGTGGCTTATTTCTTGTATTTCTCCCACTAAACAATTTTTATGTATGTGCAACCTCAGTGTTGGAAAAAGGCTCACCATCTCATTTTCCTACTCAACTCTCAGGGCTTGAAAATTGAATGATTAGAAGACAGCCACTCGAGGAACATTTGAGAGTCCAAGTCTATGAAGGCCAATTATGTTTGGAGCAGGGTATACTTGGTGCTTGGGAAGCAGCAAAATCAGAGTGAGATTAGCATTCTGATTTGCAAAATAGATGAAGTACACCTTTTATAATACGGAGATTTTTCACCAGCAGTACAGTTAGTTGGCTCACAATGTGAATATACCATAATAATCAGCATGGATTGAAAACCATAGAGCACTGAGTTTCTTTAATTGACAAAATAGCCAAATAGGTATACCTACATCTAAAGGAACTGACTGAATTACAGGGTAGTCTGAATAAAGGAAAGGTGTAGAACAGTTTTGGGTTATGTTCTATTTCATTCAGGTAGAAGGCAAGCCTCTTAATATAATTTTAAAAGAATCTAATAGCAGAGAGAGGATATAGGATTTTAACTTTCAGTGCTTTACAATATTATATGGATTTTGCAGTCTGTTACTTGAAATGCTAATTTGTTCTTTACCTATTTGTTTTTCTCAATTTTTTCCCCCCAATGCTAACTGTCATGATTGATTGTGAAATTAAACTGGTAATATTTTTTTAACAGGATGCAGGCACATTTAATTACATCTGGCTGGTTGTCACGGAATCATTTCTCTCAGACGTGTACCCAATTCTTTTTTTAAACCAGAATCATAATTACACTGCTGGTACCATGAATTTGTTATAGTTCGTGTGGAATTAACAGATAGTCATATAATCCTTGAGATTTGGAAGCATTAGGGGCATTTCTGAATTGCTTAACTATTACTCCAGATTGTGAGGCAACATATCAACAATTGCTTTGGGGAACATTGGAATAGCTCTGGTAAAACTTTAAACAAAACCTCTTTGGATAGGATTAAAAGATTTCAGATTTGAAAATTAATTGTTTAACCTTTATGTATTAAATTTGATGTTCCCTTCCTCCAGTTAACAATCCAAGTGTAGTAGAAATTTTGTCCACTCACTGACTTAACCCTCTGACGCAGAAATATCTTGCACTTGAATTGAGGCTAGGTAAACCTGCTTGCTCTGTGCAAGCTTAACATTTTTTGAGTGAGTGAGGGACAACTGTGAATGAGGGGAATGGGAAGGCAGGGCACAGAGCGGACCAGACTAGGTATATGGGGGGACGGGGGAGCAAGGGGCAGAAGGCCCAGTAAGAACAGGTGGACCTTCTGTATGCCCAGGAGGGCAGCAGCAGAAAGAACAATAAAGTAACTTGGTAAGGATCCTAATATTAAAGCATATCATTTATTTGGTTTGGGGGAGTAATGGTGGGGGAAGGAGGAGAACACTAATTAGCCTCATGCTACACTGATGGGCAATTCTTAGGATTACCATGCTCTGAGTATTAACTAAAGCAGTTTGTAGGTCAGATGTTTTGGCAACCAGCTGCTTATATGTCAGTAGGAATTGTGCTAAAAGCCACCTCCATTGTTCTCACTGACTGGCAGGTGTGATGTTACCAGTCCAGCAACCTGTAGTCAGCTCTCAGTGAGGTGTGGTTTTCATGCATTTGTTCTTGTTAAATTGTAAAATCCTGGGGGCTGGGATTCTGTCTTGCACAGTGGCACTTAATGACCACATTTTACTGGGTACTCCATCTGCTATATCTGTAGTACAGGAAAACCACTGAAAAATCCTACTCAGTTAGCAATTGTTACCAAAGAGATGCTAAATATGGTCTGTGTTATGCAGGAGGTCAGACTAGATTATCACAGTGGGCCCTTTTGGCCTCAGGAATCTGTGAATATAGGGGAGAACCTCTGGTAATCTGAGACTGACAGTCAGACTTGAGTCCCAGATACAAAACTAGCTTTTAACTGCCACTAATTTTGAAAGGAATTATGTTGATGTATCATCAGGGGGAACTCAGCTTGAATGAAAAACTTTTATTACCAGGAATTTGTTTTGCATTCACCTACCACTTCTGCATGAGTTGATTTACTTGAACCTTTTAACCATCTATCATCACAACCTCACTACTAAAACAAGGATTTCTACAAATGTCACAATCCAAGATCCTTATTTAAATAATATCAAAGAAATGGCTCTGGGTAACATCTGCGTAATACTTAAAACTGAAGAATAAAATCTGTAGGCACTCAAAAACCTGAAGCAGGCAAAGTCACTGGAAGTCTATGAATTAACTTTGCGTGGAAAATGAGTGCACAAACTTTTTGGCATACACAAGAGCTATTGTCCTCTGGAACCACTATATACACAATGCATTTTTGTGGCTTCATTGTTAAAAATATTATTGGCTTTAAAATAATTCCCCTACCTAGAAGAATCAGCACATAACCACAGTGTCCATGGCAAGTTCTAATACAATCACTTCTAGTTGAATAAATTTGATGTAATTTAAGAATAAAAGCAGTATTCCAAACCTGTTACTTATAACTGTATGCCATCTCCTACAGCAGTTGGAAACACATTTGCCATTCCAAGGATAAAAGGAGACAACATATGCTTGGGGTAATTATTAGTTCTCCAAATACTTGCATTCCCTACTGTCTCTGTTTTTCAGTAGTATGTCTTCTGCAGTTTTGTAATTCGCTGGCAGTATTAGCACACACCAAAAAATGCAAAATGCCCACTATTAATGGTTAATTGACATGACCTTCTGTCAAGGCTGATTCCCCACTCTGGCACTTCGAGTGCAGAAGGTGGGGGCTCGCAAAGATTTTAAAAATTAATACCAGCCACTCCAGGCTTGTATTAAACTCCCCAGATTACAGCTTCTCTCTGACTTTGTATGGGTAGATGCTGCCACCACCCAAATGCAACCCCCTCTTTTTGAAACCCAGGAAGGCACACTTGGGAATTCCTTCCTGTGGGATACCCTCAGGCCCTTTCACCCCCCCACACACACCCCCACCAAGGCAAAGAGATGAGAGAGAATACAAAGGAAATTAGATGTTGCCACCTGCTAATTAAAACACAAAAAAATTCAATCCCATTCTTAAAAAAGGTAAATTTTATTTAAAAACAAAAAGAAAGAAAATACATCTGGATTTTAGGCTTTTACTAGATTTGAAAATCCCACTGACGAAAATTAAACGTCAAGAATAACCGTGAGGTCCAGCTTAAAGGGTACAAGCAAAACAAAAGCATTTGGGATTAGCACAGAGTCCACAAGCCTTACAAAATAAAAGAAATAAACCTAATCCTGTCTTTCTAGACATTTCTGATCTACTTGCATATCTGAGTTTCCAAATAAGCAATTTCTAGGTATAATTTTAATGATTTTCATACCTGGCCTTCAGCTTCTCACAGTGTAACTCCTGCCCTGTTCCCCTCTTCCCTGGAGAACAACAACAGACACAGAGGAAGTTTTTTCCCCATTTTAAAAAGTTCTAGCCTTCCCATTGGCTCTTTTGGTCATGTGCCCACTCCCTTTCTTTTACCTGGGGGACTTTTTAACCCTTTTTATAAAAAGCAAGCAGATAACATCCACCAAGAGGGAGGTTATAGCTAACTGGCTGCTGGGTGTCCATAAAAGGGAGCTACCCCCCTTCATTTATCACACGCCCCGCAAATCAGACAGTGCTGGCCAGCCTGGTTCAGGTCTGGTCCACACTGGCTGGAATTTCTTCCTGGAGGTTTAGGAAACAGAGTTAATAAGATAGTGTACCTCTAATTTACTAATAATTACATGGAGAACTAAACAGTACTTTTTAAATTTCAAGGACTACAATGACTTGGAATACAGGGACATTTTTACCTGGCTGATTCTGGGAAACCTTCCCAGGAGAGTGCATCAACCACTTCGTTAGAGGCTCCTGAAATGTGTTGTATTTCAAAATCGAAGTCTTGAAGAGCTAAACTCCACCGAAGAAGTTTTTTGTTAGTATCTTTGACTGAGTGAAGCCACTTTAGGGCAGCGTGGTCTGTCTGCAGGTGGGAATGCCATCCCCAAATGTATGGGTGTAGCTTCTCCAGAGCATACACAATGGCATTACATTCTTTTTCTAAGACTGACCAGTGGCTTTCTCCCTCAGAAAGTTTTTTTCTGAGAAACACGACAGGATGGAATTGTTGATCTTGTCCTGTCTGCATTAAAACTGCTTCTACACCACGCTTGGACCATCTGTGGTTATGACGAACGGTTGGTCGAAGTCCGGGGCCCTTAGTACACGGTCAGATGTAGGGGCTGCCTTAAGCTGGTTACAGGCTTTTTGACGCTTCTCAGACCACTGAACTGAACTGGCTGTTTTTTTTCCTGGTTAGGTCTGTCAGTGGGGTGGCAATTTGGTTGTAGTGTGGTACAAATTGTCGGTAATACCCAGCCAAGCCCAAGAAGGATTGGACCTGATTCTTTGACTTAGGGACAGGCCAGTTTTGGATAGCATTTACTTTAGCCTGTAGGGGGTTGATAGTTCCTTGACGCACCAGGTGTCCAAGGTACGTAACCCTGTTTAGGCCTATTTGACATTTTTTGGCCTTAACGGTTAATCCTGCTTCCCTTATGTGCCGGAAGACAGGTTAGAGGTGTTCCAGGTGTTCTGCCCATGAATCTGAGAATATGGCCACATCATCAAGATAGGCAACTGCAAATTCCCCAAATTCAGCCAGAAGGTTATCTACCAGTCTCTAGAAGGTGGAGGGTGTATTTCGCAGCCCAAAAGGGAGCACGTTAAATTCATACAGCCCTACATGAGTGATGAAGGCTGACCTTTCCTTGGTGGAGTCATCTAGCAGCACTTGCCAGTACCCCTTAGTTAAGTCTAAGATGGAGATGAACTGGGCATGTCCCAGTTTCTGCAATAGCTCATCTTTGCGTGTCATTGGATAGTTTTCTGGTTGAGTTACAGCATTTAGCTTACGGTAGTCCACACAAAAGTGGATTTCCCCATCTGGTTTGGGAATAAGAACCACTGGAGAGGCCCATACACTTTGAAGGGCGGATTACACCCATTTGTAACATGTCCTTGATTTTCCTTTCTATTGCAGTTTTGACTTGAGGAGCCATCCAGCAGGGCTGGGCTCTAATTGGGTGAGCATTATCTGTGTTAATGCAGTGATATGACTGTCTGTCTGTCTGTCTGGGGTGGCTGAAAACATTGGCTTGAAGCTGGTGCACAGCTCCTATGCCCAAGGGTTATGGAAAGGCTCACCTCTTTTACGCCACTGTTGCTATTTCCATCATAACAGACTCCTTCAGGCCACTCAGCGCTGTCTCTCTCCTGGGCTGTAAACTGGAGGACCTTGATTTCTCGGGAATAAAGGGCCTTTAGAGAATTAACATGGTATACTTTAGATTTTTAGATAGGGTCTGGGAACACTATGAAGTAATTAACTGATCTTAGGTGATCTTGGACCATAAATGGCCCCTCCTATGACACTTAAATTTTATTGGCCTGGAGCGCTTTCAGGACCATGACTTGGTCACCTACTTTGAAGGAACGCTCTCTGGCCTTTTGCTTTTGTTGAGCAACCTGTAGGTTTTCTCGAGCAAGGGCTTAGAGAGTCTTTGAGGGTGTTTTGCAGGTTGGTTACAAAGTCTAAAATGTTAGTTCTTAGAGAAGATGTGACCCCTTCCCATTGCTGCTTCACCAACTGTAACGGCCCTTAACTTCGTGGCCATAAATGAGTTCAAAAGGTGAAAGTCCCAAACTGGGATGTGGTACAGCTCTGTAGGCAAACAGCAACTGCTCAACAATAGGTCCCAATCACTGGAGTATTCATTCACAAATTTATGTATCTTGGCCCCCAAAGTTCCATTAAACTTCTCTACTAGGCCATTTGTTTGATGGTGGTAAGGGGTGGCAACCAAATGGTTCACCCCATGAGATTCCCAAAGACGTTTCATGGTCCCTGCCAGAAAGTTAGTTCCCAAATCTGTAAAGATGTCGGAGAGCCAACCTACCCTGGCAAAAATATCTGCCAGTGCCTGGCTTACGCTTTTAGCCCTGATGTTGCCTACAGCTACTGCTTCCAGCCTTTGGGTGGCAAAATCCATGAAAGTCAGTATGTAAAGCTTCCCTCTGGTTGTCTTCTTAGGGAAAGAACCCAAAATACCCATATCTACATGCTGAAATGGAACCTCAATGATGGGAAGTGGCTTGAGAGGGGCCTTGACCTGGTCTTGGGGCTTTCCACCCTCTGGCACATCTCACAAGACCAGATGTAGGTAGAAACGTCCTTGCCCATTCCCTCCCAGTGACATGACTTCCCCAAACGGTCTTTGGTCCTGTTCACCCCAGCATGGCCACTAGTTGATTGTTGCCTAAGCTCAAGAGCTTTTCTCTCTTAGTTGCAACTACCAACTATCTCTGAGAATGCCAGTCCTCGTGCCCACCAGAAAGGGTTTTCTTGTATAAGAGTTGTCGTCCTGCAACAAACTTGGACCTATTGGAAGAGCTGAGAGGTGGTAGGTTGCTCTGTGCTGCCGTCCAAACTCCCTTGAGGCTTTCATCCGCTTCCTGCTCTGCCTGGAACTGCTCCCTTGATGCTGGAGACCTTAGTTCCTTGATGAGTTGTGGACTTAGGCTTGGTCCCACTGGAAACCGTGCAAGTGATGGGGGGGTGTCTCCGTTGACTGTGAACTGCACTCCACTGGTGCTCTAGGTTGTATTTCTGGCTTCAGTTGAGCTTCTTACGCCAGTTTAGCTGCTGCAGGTGCAGGCTCTGTGGCACCCTTTGATGCTGGCTTCCCTGACTCTGGTGGGGTTGCAAGTACGGACTCTGGTGCTGACTGCTCTACCAGTTCCAATTCTTGGGCTGATTCTGGCTGAGTCCCAGGAGCTGGGTCTACAACTGCTGCCATAGACTCTGGGCTGGGGTCTGATTCCACCACCTCTGGCTGGATTCCTATAGGAGGCTCAGGAATGGAGTTATGTTTGGAGGCCTGTTTAGCCTCGCTGTGGATGACCATCCCCACCCTTTTTGTTAGTCTCACATAGTTGGCTAAGTCTTCTTCCAGCAGCATGGGAATGGGATAAATGTGATTGACTGCAAAAGTCCATATTCCTGACCAGCCCTTATACTGGACAGGCAGCTTGGCTATAGACGGGTTAAGAGTTGGCCTTAAAAGGTTGCACCGTCAATTGGGCCTCTGGGTCAATGAATTTGGGGTCCACCAGGGATTGATGGATACCTGACACCTGTGCTGCAGTGTCTCTCCACGCAGTAATCTTCCTCCTGCCCACACTCAGTTTCCCTTCCCTCTGGCGGTATTTGCAAGGTATCTGGGCCTGAAGGCTCTGAGTGGGACTCCAGGGTGATGAGTTGCAGTCAGCTGGTGCTTTTGGGGCAGTTGGCCTTCACATGCTTCAGATCATTATGATTAAAGCAGGAGCACAATTTATGAGCTTATCCTGTATAAGCTTTATACAGAGTAAAACAGATTTATTTGGGGGTTGGATCCCAATTGGGGTCTGTGTGCTAGAGACAGGAGCACTTCTTAAACTGTTTTCAATTAAGTCTGTAGCTTTTGGGGGACTTGGTTCAGGCCTGGGTCTGTGTTTGCAGCAGGCTAGCGTGTCTGGCTCAACAAGGCAGAATACTGAAGTCCCAAGCTGGCAGGAAAAACGGGCTGAGAGAGAGTCTCAGCACATCAGGTGGTAGTCCCAAGGGGGTCTCTGTGACTCACCCCGTCACATCCGCCACCTCCACCCATTTGGTTCCGGTCTCCCCTGCCTTGATTACAGTTTTGGGCTTCCCGTCTAGGCTGTACCTTTCTATTTCCTCAGGAACACTCTCTAAGAACATTTGTATAAGGAGACACATCTTTCAGAGATTTAACATTTGCTTCTTATATCCAGGCATCCCAATTTTTTACAATGTGATAGGCATGTCGGGAAAATGCCATGTCTGGTTTCCACCTTAGGGCTCTCAACTGCCGACGGGTGTTAGGCTCGTTCTAATTCTGGTCTTTTGTTTAAAACATTTGTATTTGTTCATGTGTTCTTTAGGCATTTCAGCTGCCACCTTTGCTAAGGGTCCACTGAGTTGCGGCCTCTGCGCCACCATATACTTGTCTGTAGCAGTATTGTATCCAAGGCAGACCCTTTCAAAATATTCTAAGAAGGCCTCTGTATCATCAGCTGCCTTGTGTGTGGGGAATTTCTTGGATTGGGGAGCGGTGCATGGAGGAAGACTGTTAGGATTTCCTGGTTGACCCAGCTTAGTCCTTTCCAGCTCTAAGTGCATCACTTCTAATTCCACTTCCAAGCGCTTCGCCTGTCTCCTCTCCTCTGCTTCCAAGCGTACCAGCTGTAGGACGAAATTCCTGTCTTCTGCAGTCAGAACTCAGTCTGAGTTAAGGGCATCCCTCCATCTTGGCACCTGGATCTTGAGTTGGGGAGGGCTGACCCTTCCCTCCTGGGAAGTTCCTGTTCCCCCCATCCCCTCCCTGCGTTTCTGTTGTGGAGCTAGATGTCTGGGCTTGATCTGGGTCTGTCTCCTCCATGGTGTGTCACTTTGGGAAGACTGGTTGCTCTAGGGTAAGGGGTCCGAAACCTGTGGCATGTGTGCAGATTTTGGGTAGCACGCTGCTGCCAACCAGGGTCCCGGCCGCCGTCCCTCCTCAGCCCGCTGTCGGCTGGGGTCCCAGCTGCCATCCCTTGCCAGCCTGCTGCTGGCTTGGATGGACGGAACCTGGCTGGCAGCAGGCTGAGCAGGGCAGGCGTCAGAGACCCTGGCTGGCAGGGGCCAGCGGACGGAACCCCAGACGGGCAGCGGGCTGAGCTGCCGGGGTTCCACTGCCTGGGGTTCCACTGCCGGTCTGGGGTTCCACCTGCTGCCCGCGCTGCCAGTCTGGCATGTGAAACCTTGAATTAATGAAGACTTGGCATGCCACTTCTCAAAGGTTGCCGACCCCTGCTCTAGGGTTTCCGTACCCAACCTCAACCTTATGCACAGGGCTGCCCTACTCTAGCCTAGCTATTTCGTTGCCACAAAGCTAGAAAAAAATAAAATTAAATAAACTGCTTCTTGGACTCCCTGGCTTCGCAGGCTGACCCTTTTGTGTGCCTGTTCCCCCTCAGGCAGCAAAGAAAAGAGAGGGAGTTTTTTTTCCCCCTGCCTTTCAAGCAGTCAAAAGGAAAAATGCAACCTTTTAAAATCCTGGGGTCTGTGCCTGTGGTTCAAAATGATCCCACCGCTCCGCCACCATGTCAAGGCTGATTCCCCACTCTAGCACTTCAAGTTCAGAAGGTGAAGACCTGCAAGGATTTAAAAAATTAATCCTGGTCACTCTAGGCTAATATTAAACTTGCAAAGTTACAGCTTTTTCTCTGACCTTGGATGGGTAGATGCTGCCACCACCCAAGTGCAAAAACCCCTTTTTTGGAACCTAGGAGAACGCACTTGGGAATTCCTTCCTGTGGGGTACCCTCAAGCCCTTTCACCCCCACCCCCTCCGGGGAAGAGCTGAGAAAGAAGAAAAAGGAAATTAGCTGTTCTACCAGCTAACTAAAAAAAATGCACAAACTTCTTAAGAAACAAAATATCCAGTCCTGTTCTTAAAAAAGGTAAATTTTATTAAACGAAAAGAAGGAAAATACATCTAGATTTTAGGCTTTTACTAGATTTGAAAATCCCACTGACAAAAATTAAATGTCAAGAATAACCTTGAGGTCCAGCTTAAAGGGTACAAGCAAAACAAAAGCATTTGGGGAGAGAGGAGTCCACAAGCCTTACAAAAAAAAAAGAAATAAACCTAATTGTGTCTTTCTAGACATTTCTGATCTACTTGCATATCTGGGTTTCCAAATAAGCAATTTCTAGGTATAATTCTATTGATTTTCATACCTGGCCTTCAGCTTCTCACAGCATAACTCCTGCCCTGTTCCCCTCTTCCCTGGAGAACAACAACAGACAAAGGGGAAGCTTTTTCTCCTCCATTTTAAAAAGTTCTAGCCTTCCTATTGGCTCTTTTGGTCAAGTGCCACTCCTTCTTTTTACCTGGGGGACTTTAACCCTTTATAGGTAAAGCAAGCAGAGAACATCCACCAAGAGGAACTTCATAGCTAACTGGCTGGCTGAGTGTCCATAAAAGGGAGCTACACCCGCCCCCTTCATTTATCACACCTTCTGATTACATAAGTGAGGTAGCACATTACCCAAAAGCACAGGGCATGCACATTTTTTAAAAGGTGATCTACATCTATATTTGTGTTTCTCTCCTGAAGTATTCCCGGTCCCCTATGTAATCCCTTTAATCCTCCCTCCTCACCCATTTTACCATCAGTTGACCCTGGGTTGTTTGAGTTTGTGATGCCACTTAGTTGCTAGGTACATACCGTAGTAGACTCTATGACCTCTAAGAAGTTGCAGATAATTAGAGGGAACCAATTTTAAGAATATACAAATGCTTTATTACAGGGAAAGAATGGGGCAAATTAAAAAAAAAAACAAAACCCAAAAACAGGAAAGGTCAGGAACCAAGGACAAATGGAAAAGGCAAGGGAATCAGGGATAGCTACTAACTAGTCACACAGCAATAATTAAACACTCCCTTAATTTCTGAACCCTCTACAAAAACCATGAAAATGCCCCCCAAGTATCCCCACAGGTTAGTGGAGTTGGAGATGGAGAAGTAGTGCATTCCTTGTTAGAAAGTTGGTAGCTGTCCCTTTTGGCTGGAGTGGGTCTCTGGCCAGCTCCTGGTGCAGAGGAGGCCTACTGGGTTCAGCTGGCAGGCACCATTGTGGGCACAGTATAGTACTGGGGCTTAGTCTCTTCTCTGGGTGCACTGCATTGGCCTGACTGAAAAACAAATGTTCTCCCCCTCTGCTGCAGGGAGCGACTAACGGGTTGTTTCTCATGCTGCTGCTTATAGCCAGTGCTCTGGAGTCACTTCCCCTCCCCAAACATATGGTATCTCTCCGTGCACATGTCTGGGGGCCTATCCAAGTGTAGGCTATCCAGACCTGCAGTTGATTTTAATGTTTTTAGAAGGTCTTTTTCTATAAGTCTATAACATATAATTAAACTATTGTTTGTATGTAAAGTAAATAAGGTTTTAAAAATGTTTAAGATGATTTATTTTAAATTAAATTAAAATGCAGAGTCCCTTGGACCGGTGGCCAGGACCCGGGCAGTGTGAGTGCCGCTGAAAATCAGCTTGCGTGCCGCCTTTGGCATGCATGCCATAGGTTGCCTACGCCTGGTTTACAGTAAGGGCTCAGAACTTATACAGCTTTCCTTTCTTCTTGTCGTGACGGTCGTGTCTGCTCCAGTGAGGCATTCCATAGTAAGGGGAACCTCTACATCCTCTTCAGTGAGCTGATATCAGCTCCTATAGTTAGTGAATTGAGCCTTTGAGGTTTGTGTGACACAGGTACAATTTAACAGTTGCAAAGAGAACTAGTTTGATAAGGCTTTCTTCTCAGACAGATGATCCCTCTGATGCAGTTTATTTTAGATTATATAATTTATTAAATAATTTAAAAATACATCATTTTAGTCCTTTCTAGTTCCCTTTATTTTATTGCAGCTGGTAACTGAATTGAATGCAGATCAGCTAACTGAGAACTGAATTTGCTGAATTTTTAGATTCTTGAAGAATTCTAATTTTAGAACACTTATTTTAATGGATCACACCAAATGTATGACTTCTATGTAAATAGACTAGCCACAAACACTAATTTCTGATTCTCTCCCTGAAGAAAATATTGTCCCTATTTTCAAATGTCTTTTAAAATAAAGCAAGTATATATAATACAAATCAATAACAATATAGTGCTGCATGGGAGCTAAGAATCTGTCATTGTTTCTGTTAAGCAGCTGAGTAAATGACTAAAGTAATATATTAAAACAACATGCTCTTTCTTAACCATTAGAGGTCAAACTCTTCTTGTTCTAGTCAAATGTGTGAGGTTTAAATATTAGATACCTTACTAAGGACCATTTACTCTATTAATTTCACACAAAACCTGTATTAAGAGAACATTGAGACTGCACAGTTAGCATTCACCCAGAATTAATTCACAGCCATGCACAGGAGACCGGAGAGAAACAGTATTTAATCTCAGACTGGTAGTGCATATACAGAAAGGAGCAGAGTTAAACTTACATAATGTAAGCTTAATATTGGGTTGTGTGGTTTTTTTATTTTATTTTATTTTTTTTTGGACAGTTTGTTGATGCAACTTTAACCTAGGGATCTTTAAGGAATCTGTAGCCTATGGTAAGACTTCCTTTTTTCCTGTGAAGGAAGGGAATTTTTTTCCCCTCCTTTCTCTGATCATTTTTTTTGTCATTCATATCTGTCCGTCAGAACGCACGCACACGCACACACACACTTTTGGTAAACTATTAAATTCCTGGGCATTTGAAAGTTACTCTTGTTAGGTTAAAAGATACATTGTACTCCTCCTGTGCAACTCAGTTTTTCTTCCTGGAACTCTTTGATTTGAAGTCTAGCTCAGATTGTTTCAGGTTTGGGAGTGCCATGCTCTGGTAGGCCTCTGTTAGGCAGGATTTAGTTTTTAGCCTCAGGTAGTATATTAATAGTTTGTTTCTATTGCAATAGTTCTTCATGTGACCCTGATCCTGATCGGGGCCTTTATTCCAAAAGTAGATATGTGCAAAGACACTGTCTCTGGCCTGAACACCTTACAGCAGTGATTCTCAAACTTGTTTTTTCCCATGGACCACTTCAAAAATTGATGGTCTTGGTGCACCACTTCATGTTGGCGGTTGGATAAAAATACTATATAAAAAAATTAACCTTTTTGTCCTACAACTAAAAGCACACAACTCATATTTTAATATCCATAGTCTTACCTTTCTAATGCAATGGATGTGCCCTCTTTTCCCCACCATGGCAGCCCCTGAGCTGGGGCTGGTTTGAGGGCGGGGAGGTTCTCCCCGGCAGCCGCAGCCCTGGAGCTGGGGAAAGTTGCCTCTTTCTCCAGCCACCACAGCCCTGCATATCCCAAATTCCCTCCACCCCCTCTTCTCACCCCACTGCCCCCTCCCACCTACTCCCTATTCCCCCACCACCACTGCCACCACCTCACCTTACATGTGCGTTTTCTCTAGGGTCCAGGCACCTAATTAGTGGAGCCAGGCCTGCCGGCTCCACTAATTAGGTGGGTGGCCCTTAGTTTTCTTGTGTGGAGCCGCCCAGGCTTGCACCTTAGAGGGAACTGTCCACAGACCACAGTTAGAGAACCCCTGCCTTACAGTCTAAAACCTCTGTGTGACAGATCTAGTATCGTCTCACTGGAGATGTTCCCTATACAATTGGCAAAAGTGGATCTAGGAGAAGAAATCCTCTGATAAGGCAACTTTTTGTATTTGATACTTAAAAAACCAAAGTTTGACAATTACAATTGTTTCTTTTTGTTTTTAGAGGTTGAGAGAATTTTGGATGAAGCTATCTGACTAGATTGTCGTCATGAGCAGAAGCAAGCGTGACAGCAATTTCTACAGTGTAGAGATTGGAGATTCTACTTTCACTGTACTGAAACGATACCAGAATTTAAAACCCATAGGATCAGGGGCACAAGGAATAGTATGGTAAGTTTTTTCTTTAAATTTGAACATAAATAATTGTAGCTTAATTTAGAAGAGAAAATTGAGTGTGATGACTACTGTATCTTACTGAAAGTAGGATAGGGTCAGTAGGATGTGTTTCAGAGTAGCAGCCATGTTAGTCTGTATCCGTAAAAAGAACAGGAGTACTTGTGGCACCCTAGAGACTAACAAATTTATTTCAGCATAAGGTTTTGTGGACTACAGCTCACCTTCTTTGAATGTGTGTGTGAGAGAGAGAATTTGATTCTCAAAGGGCTTGGCTACACTGGCACTTTATACCGCAATAAAGCCTCCCAGAGCGCTCTACCTTACTCCCTGTCTACATTGGCAAGGCATGTAGAGCGCTCTAACTCCCTGGCTAGAGCGCTTTTGATACTCCACCTCCACGAGAGGGATAATGGCTGTTATGTATTGGCTGAGACGCCCCAGGGCCAGTGTGAATGAGGAGTTACATTATCGCGTTCTGACTGACTTCCAGAAACGTCCCATAATCCCCTTAAGTCAAGTGGCGCCTCTTCTCTTTGTTGTGAAATCGGCTGAGGAATGCAGAAGTGCCTTTTCAGAGCTCCATATCAGACAATGGCTGCTTATCTGTAATGGGGCAGAGCAAACATTTACTAAGTGAGTGAGAGGCAGCGGGTTAGGGGGATCTGAACTTACAAGATAGAGTGCTGACACACTTCAGCACTCCAAAAACCCTCCCTCTCTCTCTCCCCCGACATACAAACAACGCACCCCCCCGCCATTTGAAAAGCACGTTGCAGCCACTTGAACGCTGGGATAGCTGCCCATAATCCACCACTCCCAACGCCTCTGCAAATGCCGCAAGTGTGACCACGCCAGTGTGCTTGCAGCTGTCAGTGTGGACAGACTAGTGTGCTTTCCCTAGTGCGCTCTCCGAAGGCCGGTTTAACTCAAAGCACTCTACAGCTGCAAGTGCAGCCAAGCCCAAAGTGAGGAACTAATTGTAATGACATTTAATGCCCCTTCCCGCTCCAACTCAATCAGTGCATCTTGCCTCTAACCTGTAACTGTCTTGGCGGACCGCTTAATATTCTCAAGACCACATCATGTTCTCAAAACCTTTAATCATTCTTGTTGCTCTTCTCTGGATCCTCTTCAATTTCTCCACATCTTTCTTGAAATGCAGTGCCCAGTCCTGGACACAGTACTCCAGCTGAGGCAGAGTAGAGCGGAAGAATGACTTCTCATGTCTTGCTCACAACACACTTGTTAATGCATCCCAGAATCACGTTTGCTTCTTTTGCAACAGCATCACACTGTTGACTCATATTTAGCCTGTGGTCCACTATGACCCCTAGATCCCTTTCTGCTGTACTCCTTCCTAGACAGTCTCTTCCCATTCTGTATGTGTGAAACTGATTGTTCCTTCCTAAGTGGAGCACTTTGCATTTGTCTTTGTTAAACTTAATCCTGTTTACCTCAGACCACTTCTCCAATTTGTCCAGATCATTTTGAATTAGGACCCTATCCTCCAAAGCAGTTGCCATCCCTCCCAGTTTGACGGTATCTGCAAACCTAATAAGCATGCTTTCTATGCCAATATCTAAGTTGTTGATGAAGATATTGAACAGAGCCGGTCCCAAAATAGACCCCTGCGGAACCCCACTTGTTATACCTTTCCAGCAGGATTGGGAATCATTAATAACTACTCTGAGTACAGTTATCCAGCCAGTTATGCACCCACCTTATAGTAGCCCCATATAAGTTGTATTTGCCTAGTTTATTGATAAGAATATCATGTGAGACAGTATCAAATGCCTTACTAAAGTCTAGGTATACCACATCCACCAGTTCTCCCTTATCCACAAGACTCGTTATTCTATCAAAGAAAGCTATCAGATTTGTTTGACATGATTTGTTCTTTACAAATCTGTGCTGGCCATTCCCTATCACCTTACCACCTTCCAAGTATTTGCAGATGATTTCCTTAATTATTTGCTCCATTATCTTCCCTGGCACAGAAGTTAAACTAACTGGTCTGTAGTTTCCTGGGTTGTTTTTATTTCCCTTTTTATAGATGGGCACCATATTTGCCCCTTTCTAGTCTTCTGGAATCTCTGTCTCCCATGATTTTCCAAAGATAATAGCTAGAGGCTCAGATACCTCCTCTGTTAGCTCCTTGAGTATTCTAGGATGCATTTCATCAGGCCCTGGTGACTTGCAGGCATCTAACTTTTCTAAGTGATTTTTAACTTGTTCTTTTTTTATTTTATCTTCTGAACCTACCCCCTTCCCATTAGCATTCACTATGTTAGGCATTCCTTCAGACTTCTCTGTGAAAACCGAAACAAAGAAGTCATTAAGCGTCTCTGCCATTTCCAAGTTTCCTGTTACTGTTTCTCCCTCCTCACTGAGCAGTGGGCCTACCCTGTCCTGGGTCTTCCTCTTGCTTCTAATGTATTGATAAAAAATCTTCTTGTTTCCCTTTATTCCTGTAGCTAGTTTGAGCTCATTTTGTGCCTTTGCCTTTCTAATCTTGCCCCTGCATTCCTGCGTTGTTTGTTCCTAAAGCTAACTTAAAACTGATTTGGTTATAAACAATGCCATATGAACTGAAAATTAGGTGAGGGCTGCAGATTAAAGATAGCACGTAGTAATTTCAGGCAGAGAATTGGAATTGCTCCAGGGATAGGTCTACTCTAGGGATAAATGTTAGGTCTAGGCTTATTTTACATTTTTGTGAATGATCAGGGAGAAGATGTAAATAGAGCATTAACTTTCAGCTGATACTAAATCAGGAGATACCAAGAGGCCATAGTAATGACGAAAGAAACTACTTGAAGGTAGGAGTATGGGCACGAAATAAAATTGCCTGAACCTCTAGAATGGAACCTGTTAATCTGTATTTATGTGTAAATTTCTGACAGTAATATGGACAAAGGAAAACTAATGCAGTAGAAAAAATGCAGGTAGTACGGGTGAGACACTTAAAGAGTAACAGTGTTGAACAAGGTATTATTAGAGTTGATAGTTGCCAACAAAGTAAAATAGAAGCTTGCACTGTGATATGATAGCAGAAGAGCTAATGTGAATTCTGGATGGGTCTGTGTTGTCATGGATTGCCACAATTTTCTTGGTAGTTACATTCAGTTTGGAGCCCCTTTAATACCAGAAGGGCACCTTAAGAATACTTAAATAGATGGAGAGATTAAAAACTAAATATACAATAACATGGCTGAAGTGGGGATAGGGAATGTAGACACACTTGTCGAATACCTGAAGGCAGTAGACACACAGTGAGGAAGAGGAATTGTTTAGGATGCTACAAGTGTGTATTACTAAGTGGAATGGGGTGTGTTTAAAGGAAAACTCAGGTTGAATTTCTGGAAGAACATCCAGACTGTGCAATAGGTTCCCAAGGGAAAAAACAAAAGGCAAAAGGCTCCTGTCACGGGGTTTACTCACCATGGGGGCATCTCCTCCTGGCCACTGTGGGAATTAGCTCCTGCCAAGTCCAACACCCCTTTCTGCTGCTCATCTGCATGCCTTGCCCCTCTCTCTCTGCAACTCAGGGTGCTCTTTGTGATTTGCTTTGATTCTCCCCTTGGTTTTCTCCTTTCTCTCCCTAAGGCTACATAGTGACTGTAGCCCATGCTGCGGCCAACTTCCTGGCTTTCTCATAATCCCACCTGTCCCTTCTCAGTTGGGCTCTGTTGCCAGTCAGGGGTTGTTTATCCAGCCTAATTCCCCTCAGGTGTGACCTGTCAAGTGATTGGCCCCCTTCTTAGCCTCATTAACCCTTTCAAGATTGATATGATGTGAACCTGTCATAGGTTAGTGGGTGGTCCCTCCCCCTCTGGGTCAGAGGGAGGCCACTCCACCTCACTGGATATACCCACAGTCAGGGAATTAGTAAACAACTGCTCCCACCTGCAGTCGGAATGAGTCTCTGGGACCCTGTTCTTCCATCGGGGCAGGGCAGCAAACTGTCTATGGCCTTGGCCTGTAATCAGAACAGAGCAGCAAACATTTAGGGGCTCTGGCCCATGATCTGGGCAGAGTAGCACAAGTCTGTAAGGCTGGGCCCTCAGTCAGGGTGGGGCGGCAGTTTAAGGCTCCGGCCCACAGTCAGGGCAACACAGGGTTCGAGTGTCCTAGCTACAGCTGACAAATGCAGGCCTCTTGGCCTGGAGAGGAGAGGCTGACACCCCAGGGGTGGGGTGGCAGGGGATAGGAGAGCCCAGCCCCCCTGACTCCACAAGGCCCCGACCCAGGACCTTAACAGTGGTGGAATATTTCAGCACTGGGTCAGCGGTGAATCCAGCAGCAATATGCTGACCAGATCTCTGGCAGTAACACAGCCAGACTCGGGTCAGCTGCCTCTGGGCCACTTCCTCCCCTCTCCTTGGAGTATACCTGGATCCATGGTGGGAGTCCTCCATTTCATCGGGGTAGAATGCCAGTGGCCGTCCCAGCGACTCCTCAGTGCCTTGGCAGCAGGCAGTTCTGGTCAGTTTTCAGCTCGGCAGAGATCTGCTGCTGTCTCCCCTCTCGGGAGTGGGCAGAAGGCATCTGTCTCCTTTGGAGGGAACCTGCACTTTATATTTCCTGTCCTGCCTCCAGACTTCTGGTGGGAGGGGCTATCATGGCCTGGCTCCACCCACCTGGGTTCAGAAAGCGGTCCCTGCCCCTCTGGCTCAGTGGGAGGCCACTCTGTGTCACTGTAATCACCGTCACAGCGTCTAACTCAGTGTATGTTATGACAAAGTTCCTCCTCTGCCTTGGTGGGTCATGCACTTATTGGTGGATTTTGCTCACCTCAGAGATTCACAGTAGCCCTCAGTCTGGCCTCTTTTGCTTGTGGCTCAAACCTGCCATTCACTCAGCTAGCCTCATCACTGGCCAGCATGGGGAAAAGGAAGGAGAACAATCCCCACAGTCTCTACTGATCCACCTTGTGGGTCGGGGGATAGGCCAGGGACCTTCCCCTCTGGTGGGACCCACAGTCCAGCTCAACTCCTCTTACATCCAGTAGGGGGAAGGAGGATGGGGGGAACCCGAGCCCACCCTCTACTCTGGGTTCCAGCCGAGGGCCCTGTGAATCACAGCTGTCTACAGTGTTTATGTAACAGCTGTGTGACAGCTACAACTCCCTGAGCTACTTCCCCATGGCTGCCTCCCAACATCATCTTTATCCTCCCCACAGGATGTTCCTTCTGGTGCCAGATAGCGTTTGCACTCATCAGTACTCCAGCAGCATCCTCTCTCACTGTCAGCTCCTTGTGTGCCCCTCACTGACTGAAGTGAGGTCCTTTTTAAACCAGGTCCCTGATTAGCCTGCCTGTCTTAATTAATTAAGGGTCTTCTCTACCCCAAAATCCCCCAAAAAAGATGACTATGGGCAAGACTTAATACAGTGTTCTGGTGTTTTTGAGGTACTGGGATCTGTTGTACCTTCTGCCTCTCTACTGGTGCAACTCGGTACAAGAGATTCTTTTTCATTAAGAAGTAGGATCCTGGTCCCTTGGTTTTCCCTTCCACAGGGACCCCATCTATTTCGGTCACCTCCTTCCTAATGTTGTTGTACCTTGGGTCTTCAGCCTGTTCCCTTCCAAAATTTTCTCTCCCAGGGCTAATCTGCCAGAAATCTAGGGGGCCAGTCTCTGTTGCCTATGCTAGTTCAGAGGCATTAGGGTGGGGGTCAGATTTGGGTGCTTCTCCCTCCTGGGCAGCCTCTTTTTCAGCTGCTTGGGTCTGCCTACCTACGAGAATGATCCTCTGGCTTTGGGTCAGTATTCAGGTTCCCAAGGCCTTAGCTACCCTTTTCCTTTTCGTCTTTCTACCCTGCCTGGGAGTGGAGAAAAAATCTGGGGATATTTCAGAGAAGAGTAGGGGTTGACAGTCTTCTGTGGATGTCTAACTTCAGGGTTCCTACTCTCTCCAATTCCCTTACCAGGAGTAAGTCTCCAAACCCTGGAAAGTCCCTCCCTATGAGCACTGGGTATGGGAGTTTAGGGACTACACCTGCTGCTACCTCAGTAGTGTTCCCCTGGATTTCAGTTTTTACCAGGATGGTGGGGTAATAACTAACTGTCCCATGGACACATGTCACCCCTGTGCGCTTTGCCTACAGCAGCTGACAGTGCTTCACAAGCTTCCCTGAAATAAGTGCAGTCGCACTCCCTGAATCAACCAGTGCCGTGGTTTCTGCCCCATTTAGTTTTACTGGTCTGATGTACATATGCGGGGTTAGTTCGACCCCCACCAGGTGAATTAGGGTGCATGGATCTTCCCAGTTCCCCAGGTTACACTGCATAAGCTCCTAGGCATTGGCACACTGTGCAGCTACATGTCCCTACTCCCCACAGGGGTAACATCTGTATGGGGCCCTATGCATTCCCCGGTCTCTCAGTTTGGGCAGTCTAATGACACTATCCTCTTTCTCCCTCAGTGCTCCGACTCATTGTGGCTTCTGATTGGCCTTCAGACTCGCTCTTTTTGCACCTGGGCCCTCCTAGGGGCCCAGTCACTCGAGCTCTGGGGCTTGGTGCTGCTAGTTTAACCCGAGGTGCCTCTTCCTTAAGTGGTTGGGTCGGTTCTTCTTGGAATGATTGCTTATGTGTATTCCACAGTAGATGTGCGTGCTCACCACGTGCACCAGTGTGAGAAGTTTTCCCCCTAGCAGTTCCCGTAGGGGAGCGCCGCAGCGACCCCTGGAGTGGTGCCTCCATGGCACAGTATAAGGGGTGCTGCGTGCTTCCCCAACCCTCAGTTCCTTCTTGCTGCCAGTGTAGGTGCTTTGGAACTGTTCTGTTCCAGCTTTCCTGTAGCTCGTCCTCAAAACTGTTTGTTCGTTCAGTGTATGATACCTGTAGTTAATTAATTTAGTTTAGTTTAGCTAGAGTGCTCAGGCCGGGGCATGCCCCGTGCCCTGGGTTTTAAGTCGTGTGACGCCTGTAGGTGATCTGTGCCAGTGAGTGATCTGCACGCGGACTCTTTACGCTGTTTGGGGGAAACTCATCTCAGCAATAGCTGCAAGATTTACAAGTCGTTTAAGCCTCGGATCAAGAGAGAAAGGGATATTAGGCTCCAGGCTATTCTGATGAAGTCAGCGCTGACCATGGCACTGACGGGCCACTCTGAGTTGGCACTGGGCACCGCAGTGTCAGTGCATAGTGACCCTTCGGTACCATCGACTAGTCAGCACCGCTCCTTGTCCACAGGGCACGCCAAGAAGGCTAGGAAGAGGTCTTCTTCGCCGCAGCACCGGAGTAAACACAGGACAGAGCTAGACCCATCTTGGGTAGTCCTCAGTCCCCACCAGCCTCCAGGCCTCCAACTCAAGTCAAGCAGAGTAGTCTGGCCCATTCGGAGCAGTCCTCCCTGGATGTCTGGATGCCCTCCAAGCTGGAGACCCTGCAGGCAGCCCGAGATGTTATGCCCATACCGGTATCAGGAGCACCGCCAATGTTGGCCCCGCACTCTAGAGGCAAGCCGCTGCTGAGATCTCCACAGTCACCTCTGTCACAGTATCAATCTCGGTCGAGGGAACGTTCCCGACGCCGTTTGCCGCCCAGCGACTGTTCAGGGCAAAATCCACGTGGATTGCCCTCGATGCCCACTAGGCTGTCTGGTTGGGTTCCGTCTGACTGAGACTCTCGGCACTGCTTCGCTTTGAGGAGAAAACGCTGACGGGACCGAGGCAGACGACACAAAGCCCCTCATCTCGGAGGGGCTATTGCAGCTGGTCACAGCACGAATGTCGACATTATTCCCATTCGTCATCCCTCTCCAGGACCCCACAACAGCACCACTACTGCAGCCCTGGGCATCGATCACCCTCTTCTCGCCGTCACGGGTCTGCTTGCCGGAGCTGATCACGGAGCAGCTATTACCGATGGTACTGGTCCTCTGTCAGGATCACAGTCCAGTGGTCAGCATCGCTTCCGGCAACACCACTCCTCCCGGTCCAGGGACAACGGCAGGTCATATGTCAGCCTGGCCTCCTTTTGGAGTTATCCATCGATGGGCCAGGCCGAACAGCCAGCTCCACTGGTGCCACAGCAGATGTAGTGGAACTGGGCCGCATGGCTGGGCCAATGATGCCAGTGGGCACCGTGGCACCCAACGCAGCCCCCGGTGTGCGTTTGCTCGGTGGCAGGAGCCTCAGAAGGACCTTCGGCCTCCCTCTCCAGACCTCCGAGGAAGGAGTTGGTGGGACGTACATCTTCAGCACCATGCCTGGAGACCGACCAGGTGGTGGACCCTCCGGTGTTGGTGGACACCCAAAGTACCACATTGGCCTCCTCACCCTCCCCGGATGAGGTGATTGCGGCCCTTCCTCTCTCCATCCCTCAGGAGGACTTTAGGGCCCACCAAAAACTCTTAAAAAGAGTAGCATGAAGACTCCACCTCCAAGCAGAGGAGATGGAGGAGCCCTTGGACTCCTTGTTTAACATGCTGTTCTCCCTCGGCACCGAGCAGGGTGGCATTGCCTCTCCGTGAAGGGGTGGGGAAAATTTAAAATGCCTTGTGGCAAATCCCAGCCTCGTTGGCCCCCATCTCTAAGAGCATGGAACGCAAGTATTTTGTACCCACCAAGGGGCATGAAGGCTGGACTCATTTAGAAAGAAAATGTATTCGTCCTTGAGCTTCCAGTTATAGGTGGTGAACCACCAGGCTCTCCTGGGCCAGTATGAGTTCAATCTGTGGGGCTCCCTGCCCAAGTTCCAGGACTCCCTCCAGGAGCGTGACAGAAAGGAGTTCAAAGCACTGGTGGAGGAGGGTACAGCGGCTGCAAGGGCAGCCCTGCAGGCAGCTTCGGATGCAGCCTCCACGGTGTCCATGAAAAGGGCATCATGGTTCTCGCTCTCTGGGCTGTCCAGCGCGGGACAGACCTTCGTGCAGGACTTCCCATTTGACAGCAAAACTCCATTTGCAGAACAAATGGATACAAAGCTGCATGGCCTGAAAGACTCCCGCACGACTCTCCAGACTCTGGGTCTCTATGTTCCGGCTCCAGCTAAATGTAAGTTCAAGCTGCAGCAAACTCCCGCTCAGGCCACCCTCTCAAAATACAAGACCACTTATAAGAAGTCGTGGGACTATAAGAGGTGTCCACAGAGGCAGTCTCGGCCTGCCTCCTCCAAGAGTAAGCAAGCAGGGAGAAGGCGGTTTTGACGGGATGCCCTGCCAGTTCTCATTAGGGATCCACCCTCAATAAAGCTTCTCTTCTCCATCGGTTGTGTGCTTTCCTCCCGGAGTGGTCACAGCTGACCTCGGACTGATGAGTCCTCAACACCGTCTCCTGGGGCTACACCCTCCAGTTTACTTCCTCCCCGCCCAACAACCCTGTGCCTCCTGGAGAACCCCTCGCAGGAGGTCCTGTTCGAGCAGGAGGTGGGGTGGCTCCTAGGCCTAAGAGTGGTGGAAGCGGTCCCCGGGGAATTCAAGGGCTATTTTCTTATCCCAAAGGCCAAAAGGAGGCTCAGGCCCCTCTTGGACCTGCGAGGCCTGAACCATTACATAGTGAAGCTCAAGTTCTGCATGGTCTACGTGGCCTCCATCACCCCCTCCCTGGATCCCAGGGACTGGTACGCCACCCTCGATCTTCAGGACACGTGCATCCACATTCATATATTCGAGGGGCACAGATGCTTCGTCCGTTTCATGGTGAGGCAGGAACACTACCAATCTACGGTCTTCTCGTTTGACTTGTCCTCTGCCCCCAGGGTATTCATGAAATCTCTGTTGGTGATGGCGGCCTAACTCAGGTGTCGGGGGTCCAGATCTTCCCCTATCTGGACGACTGGTTGGTCATAGGCAGCTCCTGGTCACAGATGCGGGATCACGTGGCAATCCTTGACACCACTTTGGGCCTGTTGGAAAACAGCATCAAGTCCACGTTAGTCCCAGTACAATACATAGGTTTTATCGGGGCGGTCCTGGACGCCTCATCGACACAGTCAGAAGATTTCCAATGACAACAGCCAGAGCATGCCTCCAGCTCTTGGATCACGTGTCAACATGCACATATGTGGTCCATCATGCCAGACTCAGTATGAAGCCTCGCCAGCCTTGGTTGACCTTGTCTCCCAGGCCAGGGACAGGATGGACAAAGTCCTCACAGTACCCGAGCTGGTGGTCACCTCCCTGCGATGGTGGTCCTCCCCAAGAAACATACTCCAAGGCGTCCCGTTCAAAAGCAGGGCCCCATCACTGGAGCTGGTGTCCGACACGTCAGACCTGGGATGGGGGGCCCATGTGATCAGCTCAGGATCTGACCCTACACATGAACGTCAAGAAGCTCAGGGCAGTACAGCTGGTGTGCGTAGCCTTCCGCTCGCACCTGAAAGGCCAGGTGGTCTGAGTCCTCACAGACAATGTGGCCTTGATGTTCTACATCAACAGGCAAGCCGGGGCCCGATCCTCTGCCGCAAAGCCCTCAGACTGTGGGATTTTTTTATAGCCCACATCATCTGCCTACAGGCCTTCCATCTCTTGGGTGCCTGGAATGTGAGGGCGGATCGCTTAAGCAGGGACTTCTCCTCTCAGCACTAGTGGTCTCTCCACCCAGAGATGGTGCACAGACTTTTCCAAGTGTGGGGAACTCCCCAAGTGGACCTGTTAGTGACTCTGAAGAACTGTCGCTGCTCCTGGTTCTGCTTCGGGGGGGCTGGGATGGGGCGCTGTCTCCAATGCCTTCCTCCTGTCCTGGTCAGGCCAGTTTCTCTATGCCTTTCTCCCATTCCTGCTGATTGGCAAGGTCCTGGAAAAGATAGACGGACAAGGCCCGGGTCCTTCTGATTGTCCCGATATGGCCCAGGCAGCATTGGCACAGGACTGTCACAGACCTGACAGTTGCCCTGCCATAGCTGTTGCCATCCTGCCCGGACCTGCTCTCTCAGGACCGAGGCCGCCTTCTCCACCCCATGGCATGGCTGCTCAATGGTTAGGTTGGGAGGAAAGAACGTGTTCGGAAGGGGTTCAGCTCATTCTCTTGGAAAGCAGACGGCCCTCCACGTGCCGAGCCTACTTGGCAAAGTGGTCTCGGTTTTCCAGATGGGCAGATGAGCGGGGTGTTTCTGTGGTGGCCGCCCCAATCCAGTTTATTCTTGACTACCTCCTTCACCTTAGAGCCCAGGGCCTGGCGACTTTGTCTGTCAAGGTGCACCTGGCAGCCATTTCGGCCTTCCATCCTCCGGTGCAGGACCACACGGTATCCTCCCATGCTATGACTGGCCAATTTCTTAAGGGGTTAGATCACCTATTCCCGTATGTTAGGCCCCCTGTCCCGCAGTGGGACCTAAACCTGGTATTGGCCCATCTCACAGTGCCCCCATTTGAGCCGCCAGCCACGTGCTCCTGGTCACACCTCGTGGAAGGTGGCCTTCCTGGTTGCGATCATGTTGGCTAGGTGGGACTCAGAGCTCAGGGCCCTGACCTCCGAGCTCCCGTACACGATGTTTCATAAAGATATGGTCCAGCTCGGCCCACATCCTTCGTTTCTCCTGAAGGTGGTCTCCTCCTATTACATGGCTCAGGACATTTTTCTGCCGGTCCTCTGCCCCAAGCCCCATGCGTCCAGTGAGGAGCACCGCCTCCACACACTGGATGTGAGATGGGCTCTGGCTTTTTACCTGGAGCAGACTAAGCTGTTTGGAAAGTCCTCACAACTGTTCATCGCCCCAGCCGAGCGCATGAAAGGTCGGCCAGTCTCCATTCAGCGGCTCTCCAACTGGATCACCTCGTGCATCCGTACCTGTTATGACCTAGCGGAAATCCCTCCGCCACCAATTGTGAAGGCTCACTCGGCTCGGGCGCAGGCCTCCTCGGCTGTCTTTTTGGCCCATGTCGCCATTCAGGACATTTGTAGGGCTGCCACTTGGTTTTCAGTTCACACGTTCACCTCGCACTATGTGATGATCTCCCAGACCAGGGATGACACTGGGTTCAGCAGAGCTGTGCTCTGTCCCGAGAATTTGTGAACTCCTACCCACCTCCAACAGATATAGCTTGGAATCACCTATTGTGGAATACACATGAGCAATCACTCGAAGAAGAAAAGACAGTTAGTTACCTTTTCCATAACTGGTGTTCTTTGAGATGTGTTGCTCATGTCTATTCTACATCCTGCACTCCTTCCCCTCTGTCCGAGTTGTCTGACAAGAAGGAACTGAGGGTAGGGGGAGTAGGCAGTGCCCCTTATACCGTGCCATGGAGGAACCACTCCAGGGGTCGCTGGGGCACTCCCCTCCAGGTACTGCTAGGGTCATAACTTCCAGCACCAGTGCATGTGGCAAGCACATACTCCTATTGTGGAATAGACATGAGTAACACATCTCGAAGAATGCCAGTTGTGGAAAAGGTAACTCTCTTTTGCTCATTATGATGGAGACACTCGCTTGTACACTTGTTGTATTGGAGTTCAATATTCATGGGAATTCTGGATCACCTGCTGAGTTGCTGTGTGACTTTGGGGATAGTACCTTAATCAGTGTCAGTTTCCCATCTGTGAAATGGAAACAATACTCCTCCTTTCTGAGATGAAAGAGCATGTTCTAAGAAATAATCAATTTATAAAGTGCTTTGAAACCATCAAGTGCCATCTGAATGATGTAACAATGGTTTACTTTTAATTGCAGTGCAGCCTATGATGCCATCCTGGAACGAAATGTTGCAATCAAGAAGCTAAGCCGGCCATTTCAGAATCAAACCCATGCTAAACGAGCCTACAGAGAGCTTGTTCTCATGAAGTGTGTAAATCACAAAAATGTAAGTGAAACATCCTGCCTTAAATGTTTGTGTTAAGAAAAAGGCCGTTAGGTACTGTATAGTTAGCTCTAGAGGGTAACACCTTAAATAGGCTAGAGATGTGTTTTAAAGGGTGGCCTGTTCACATCTAAAGTATAGGAGGATGCTTCAGAGTGCCACCACTATGCTTTTCCTTAACTCTGGTCCCCACCCTGGCTTCCAGGCTGAAGGCTGGAGCCATGGTGCTGCTCTGCTAGGTGTGGTACAGGCAGACTTTGCTGATGTACTACAGGTAACCATTCTCCCTTCTGTGCTGCATCTGCTAAAGAGTCTGCTTGGGAGGGATAGAAGGGACAGCAGATTTTGGTGCACAAGTGGGTCAGGTGGTCTTGCAGGACGAGAGCAGAGCATTTCAGGTTCTGGAGATGGCCGTGAAATCAGAGCAGAGCAGCAGAGGTGCTGATAGGCCAAGTGGCTGCTTATCAGAACTGCCCTGAAGATAGCTGGTAGGAGCCAGCTCCTTCCTTCGCTAGGGGCTGCATGCTATAGAGTCTTAATACACCACCTGAACCCAGTGGGACCCAACTACAAGTGTTGGTTTCAGGTCAAGTTGGGTCTAAAAAACCTTAAAAAAAAGTCTCTGATCACCTGCTCTTGCCCCTGGGGCTGGCTTGGCAGTGGCTGCATACCATGTTCCTGCTAACCATCACCAACTTGCTCCACTGTATGCTGTGGTGTTAGTGTGCCAACAAGTCTCAGTGCCTCTTGTTCCAAAGCATGTGAAGTGTGGCAAGGGTGGCTGCCAGGAACGGGGTACACAGTCACCGCCGCACCAACCTCACAGCTGGAGATGGATTGTGGGCACAGGGAGTCTGTGGAGCAGGAAGCCCCCACAAAGCCAAGCCCCAGGGACAAGATGAAGCTGACAGGTTCAGGGGGAAGTATCGGGTTCAGATCTGGCTTGAAAATGATTCAGTGCTCTTGGGTGGAGTTTGGTTGTCTGTGCTCAGGTTGGTGTTTAGCTGTGGGTCAGGCACTAAAATTAGCCCAGAGCAGACCTCTAGCATGCTGTCCTCACAGACCTCACTACCTCCTCTCCTGGTCCCCATGTGTGAAGTTCGAGCTTCCTCAGGGTGATAGGCGAGTAGGGCCACCACCCACAGGAGAAGAAGCTGCCTTCTACTGCAGATACCATTGCAGTGCCACACTGAGAATACTGCCTGTATGATCTCTGAGCCAGACACTGTTGCCTTCTGTGTTTGGAAACTTCCAAGCTCATTTTGGATGTTACCGCAAACTATATAATGATAATAGGCCCTTTCTGCTCAGTGACTCTTGATAATTAGCAGCTGCTTGACCTTGCACTGCATTCCCCATCCACTCACTGCAGCTGGCAGATATCTCTCATCAGCTATGGAAGTTCGCGTCTATCCTCAAACTGCCTTATTGTACTTACCTGGAATAGGGAAGCTTCTGCTTGGGCAGGGTTTATCAGTTGCCTGCCTGTTCTTCCTCTGATATCACTGAAGCAGCAACCCAGCCCCTTCAGTCTGGAAGCATAGGCAGAGGCTGGAGAGAAACAAACTAGTTCCAAACAAAGCACAGTGCAGCCAGTCTTACTCTAAAGGCCCTTCATACTTGTGTGTGCATGGTTTGGAGAGGAGGTGGTAAATGTATAACAACCACTCTGACACAAAGCAATAAACATGGTTAAGATGTTAAACTCTTTAAACTGCACTGAACTTCACAAAGTGGTTTGCATTGGAACATCATATGTTAATTCGGAAACAGTGATTGCTGTAGGGTTATAATTTAGAGTGATTGTCCACATGGATTCCACTTATGGTGTGCAGGCATCTGATGCACAAGAGATCTAATTCTTTTGGCAGCAGTGTCTGTTGGGGCTGTGCCTGTAACCTGGGTGCCCTAGTGTTCCCCCACTTGAGGGCAATATGGAGTGCATGGGCCCAACCATCTTTCAGTTCCTTCTCGCCACCCATGGTTGCAAGATGGGAATCCTTGCAGGATCTACTTATCTGTTCACTGTGCAACTTTGATACCCGTGTGTGTAAATAAATAAATAGCATAGTTGGCATAGCGTGTTTCTCTTTTTTATGGCCTTTGGCAAAATTAAAAGAAAAAACTGCAAAACAAAACTTAATATTAGGGACTTCCTGGTACTGGGATTTACCAGCTACAGCAGAAACAAGGTCCCTAGCATTCAAAACTTGTCCCTCTTGTGATGTGGCTGTTTCACTTAATGATGGGCACCTGAGGAGCCTTTTTTTGCCTAGTTTTCTTCCCTGCTGTAATCAAGAAGGAAACCAAACTGCACACCCTGGATGTGATCAGGGCTTTTTTGAATGACCTTGACAGCTCCTTCAGGAACTCTCCCAGGCTGTCCGTAACAGTTACAGACATGATTAAAGGTCCAACAATATCCACCCAAAGATTGTCTAAATTGATATTTAATTGTATTAAATTGTGCTGTGATATCCACCCATGCAGGTTAGAAGCCATTCTACCAGGACTCAGATAGCTTTGGCTGCTTTTCTAAAAGGCATCCCCATCTCAGAAATTCACAGGGTAGCTACATGAGGATCAGTCCACACTTTCACCCAGCACTACTCCTTAGTTGTGGCCTCAAGATCTCACTCCCACTTTGGTAGAGCTGTCCTGCAATCCTCATTTAACTAGGACTCCTAGCACCTACCTCCTGATTTGAAGGCACTGCTAGCTAGCCACCAGAAGTGAAATCCATGTGGACAATCACTCAAAGAAGAGAGAGAGATGACTTATCCGACAGTATCTGTGGTTCTTTGAGATGTTGTGTCTATTTGGATTTCATGACCTGTTCTCCTTCCCTGCCACTATGGAGTCCTGTGCCATCTGGATTCTCTATTGGCGAAGGAACTAAGGCACATTTGGGGCCTACTTTGCCCTTAATCCCATCAAGTGGGGGAGAGGATGAGGACATTCAGGGCACAAGGACAGCCCCAGCACTGCTGGCCAAAATATTCTGATCTTGCATGCATCAGAGTCTTCTTTTTATGCTGAGTTTGGTGGGAATTATAGCATGGCATTTATAAAAGCAGTAAATTGGTTACTTGAATGGCTCTGCTATAAATTATCTCAACTGTAAAACAGTTAGTCGCTCCTGCAATGAAATGGTAAAACCAGTGTCCCACTGACGTCTGTAAAGATTTGATATTTGTATGGTAGTGCTTATTTCATTTTCTTGTCCCTCAGCTGGAAGATAACAGGCTTGGGCTCAGTATAACTGTGTTCCCTCTTCACACACAGCATCAGTAATCATGGTGACTAGTAGTAACTCATTCTCTTCTTGTATGCAAACACTCAAGCTACTTCCTCTTCCAGTCATCCTTCCCTTGGAAGCTCTGGTTTCCTCTTTTGCTCACTTATTCTTGTGCTTTTCTTTGTGATGAATCAATGGTGCACTTCATTTAATAAGCACTTACTCTGCTTCCTAATCTACCTCTGGATTAATTTCTAATGAAATATTATCGTAAGGTAAACACGCCACATCTCTTGAAGGGTTATGACATTGCAGTAGCTGTCCTTAGAGAACCTCTATGCAACCTGTTCTCTTCAGCTGAAGCATTTTTATCTGCCGTTCTGGCTGCCTGGCAATGTAACTCTTACTTCCATCACTCAGTGTGTGTAAATTTCTTCTTTTACAAGTTATATTTCACCTTGAGTTTGAACACCGCAGAACTTCTGGTACAGCACAGAATCGTCTTCAGCTCTTCTGGTTGTCCAGAGTGCAAAAGAAGTTTCTCAACCTTTCTGTGTCGCTTTATCCTGTTACTACATGGGCAGTTCATTTGGACATGCACTTTGCCAGTGATAATGCGTATTACTGTGCAAAAGTGCTGTAGCTCTGACATCAGAGGTTAGGTTGGAAACAGGATTGCCAGTTTAGGTTGGACATATTCCTGGAGGTTTCATCACGATATAAACTTTTTAATTAAAGACTAGTCTTTACTTCCTGGACACTCCAGGGCAATCCTGGAGGGTTGGCAGCATTAGCTGGAAAGTTAGTAAATGCAATTCTTAACAATGACTGTTGGGTTATATGTAGTAGAGAGCAAAATGCACTTGTATGATCAGGAGACTTCTTAGACCAAGTTTTACTTCTTTCCAGCCACCAATTTTGTGTTTTGCAGAGGTAAGCAAAATCTATTTGTTGACCTTTTGTAAGTTTTCTTTATTTCTCTTCACAGATAATTGGCCTACTGAATGTGTTCACACCACAGAAATCCCTGGAAGAATTTCAAGATGTGTAAGTCTAATTTTTACCCAAGTTTGTAACTATTTAGTTACTTGTCATGAGCGTGTGCAGTGGAATGGACTTCAGACATACACCTTATCTTCTAATTACTCATTTGTTGTTGTTTCATAAGTTACATAGTGATGGAGCTCATGGATGCAAATCTCTGCCAAGTGATTCAGATGGAGCTAGACCATGAACGAATGTCGTACCTTCTTTATCAGATGCTGTGTGGTATCAAGCATCTTCACTCTGCTGGAATTATACATAGGGTTAGTGATATACTATACTTTTTAAAATCCCCCTAATGTTCTCGCCTTCAGTATTAAGGAGCTGGGAAAAATTCTGTTAATATCGAAACCATGTATTTACTTTCAAAGCCTGCATTGTTGTTTGTGTGAGTGTAAATCTGAAACAAAAGTATGAGTCCATCTTGAACTGGATCTCAATTTGGCTAGACTAAATTGTCCAAAATATGTATAATAGGTTGCATCACCTCCTCTAATTTTGCAGTAGAATTCTTATCCCAGTGGATATCAGAAGGAAAGAATACCTGGAAAAGAGTGACTTTTTATACTAATTGGTTAAACCAACTAAGCTCCTGTTTTGTTTTTTGGTAACCAAATGTGAAATTCCATATATTTTTAAACTGCCATCATGTAATCTTTATTTTTGCATTTTTTAAAATAACAAGCACATTATACACCTTTAAAATTATCTGCATAATCAAATATCGTCTAGTCCTGTGAGTGAAACTTTATACAACCATGTAGCTTGGAAAATTCTATCCTGTAAGCCGCCTAACTATTTCCTCATTGCAGGGGTGGCCAACCTGTGGCTCCAGAGCCACATGCAGCTCTTCAGAAGTTAATATGGGACTCCTGTATAGGCAGCAACTCCGGGGCTGGAGCTACAGGTGCCAGCATTCCAGTGTGCTGGGGGGTGCTCACTGCTCAACCCCCTGGCTCTGCCATAGGCCCTGCCCCCTCCCCTGAGCCTGCCATGCCCTTACTCCTCCCACCCCCCACTTCCCCAGAACCTCCTGCACGCCACAAAACAGCTGATCAGGAGGTATGGGGAGGGAAGGGAGAGGCGCTGATTGGCAGGGCTGCTGGTGGGTGGGAGATGCTGGGAGCGGATTGTAGGAGCTGCTGGGGGTCTGCAAATGTGTTATGGTGGCTCTTTGTCAATGTATATTGGTAAAGTCTGGCTCCTTCTCAAGTTCAGGTTGGCCCCCCCCCGCCTCATTATTGTGTTTATATTAAGTCAAGGTTGCTTAATTAGGCACTCAGGTCAGAAAATTGTGAAGTTAAGTTCTCCATTTTTTACAATACTGTCTACAGTTACATAATTGTGTATGATTTCTCAAAAAACATATATATTGTTGTGTATATATAAGATCGCAATCTTATATATACACAAATATATATATTTTTAATATATACACAATCTTTAGGAATACATAGCAACTTATAATACTTCATTTGCTTACTCTGTTTTCATTGTTACGATATTTAATTATATGTGTGTATTGACTTCTTAAATAAGTTCTCATCTCGGTATGCATTTAATTATTTTTCAGTACCCATATTCTATACATTCTCTTCAGTCAGCAGTGCAGCCTTCCTTAGGTGCAATTCAGGGGATGAGACAGTTAACTATCCAAGGTAATTTACTTGGATATGTATATGCCAGGAAATTTTTTTTTATTATTATGAAATACTTATCCTGTTGTACTTGACCTGTAGTTTTGTGTGCTATTACTGTTTTTCCATGTACTCTTTCATTTCAATGTTTGTATTATCCTTTGTATGCCAGATTAAAAAAAACTACAGAATATTGCATTTGTTTATTTAGGATGGTGCCAAAAAATTGATTGATACTATGTTGTATGAGAAATTGAGTGTGATTTTTGTGATACTTTTGTGTGTCATCAAAGTCTTCATCAAAATGCATAGACCCAGGGGTTTCAAAGAAAGGCCACACATGCAACCTTGGCATTTCCTGTCTGAGTGCTTAGCTGTACAATCTTGATATTTTCCTAGGGTTTTTTCGCTGAGGAAAAGAAATCCCAATACTATGGACATACTTGGTGAGAATGCCCTCCCCTAACCCATGTTGAAATACATAGGAGGGGAGGCCCTATTCTGTCAGTTTTAGGAGTTTCTATTGGGTTTCTGGGAAGTGGGTGGGCACTGCTAAAGGATCCCCCCCCCCAGCCTAAGGGGAGGACCCACAGGACCTCAGAACCCCATCGATTTTGGGGGACAACTAATAAAAGAACAAGGACAGGAGTGCAGTCAAAGGGTCATAAGAAAGGAGCCTGATGGGGACACCGAGCAGAGAATCCTGGACTGCGCCCTCTGCTCCTCGAAGGCATCCAGGGAGCCACTGGACACCGCCCAGAGGAACTCCGCCCGGATACGTGAACGGACCAAGGATCAGAAACAAGCCCCACAGTCACCGGAGTATCCATCGGCCAACCTCCTCTCCCTGGTTGCGTAGATGGCCCTTTTAGCCAGGGCGAGGAGTTTGCAGGGCAGTCTCCTTTCAGACCTTCTAAGCACACCATAATACAGAGCTCCTGCTCTCAGAGAACCTGCAGGTGAATGGAAACATTTATGCAATCACAGTTATAAAAGGAGCTACTTCACCACCACAGTGATCAGTTCAGTTCAGTTCCAGATATTATTGGTGGTGGGTGATTAGTTTGAAATTCAGGAAATCTAGTTTCAGTGCTTCCTGGTAGTTGTAATGTAGAATTTGTACGGACATTCCTGAAGTGTTTGAATTGCTTCATATTGTAGTGCAGTATAAATTCACAAGATGACTTGTTCTGGCAAGGCTAACTTTTGACACTTTTGCTTTGTAAATAATGATCTCTGAATGCGTTAATGGCTCTGAATGACACAGGTGGATCAATTTCACCTTCAGGTCCTCATATTATGACAGATCATTCTCAGCCTTCATAGAAAGATCAGCCTGCTGTTCATAAAAATGTTGTATTGCTTAATTTTGCATCAATTAATCATTTGTATTTAAAGGTGTAAAGCTTTAGTTTTCCTTGTGTCTGTCAAGCAAGTTACAACAAACCTTCTAAAGAAAAGGGATATTTGCAAAGGACTTTAGCTTTATGTGGAACACACATAGCTTCAGCAGTGATTTTATTTGTACCTCACTGAGCCAGGTCTTCAGCAACATTATCATTAAAGTCTAATGCCAATTTCCCTGTTGACACTGTTCATCCCATACTATCTCTTTCTGTGGTTATATGTGGTGCATTTGGGATCTTGGTATGTCATGGCAACGGAGAGTCAGGAACTCCTGAGTTCTAAATCTTGCTCTGCTATTAATGAAGCCTAATTGGGTTACTTAACTTCTCTATGAAATAGTAACGTAGGTTGAGAGTTAATATTTGCACAATGCTTTGAAGGTGTAAAGTGCTGTATAAGTGCTTTTATGCAGGACATATTGCATTGCTTGTGGAAATACTTGCTTCAAACCGTAGCATGCTTGAGATGCACGAACATGCCAGAAACACAATACATGTACAGTGTGAAGGCTAAGAATGAAGGAAACCTCCCACAATTTTTACTGGCCAAGCAAATTGTATAGAGTGCCCACACACACAATTAAAATGCATAGCTTTCACATCAGTACTTCTCAGTATAGATTTGACTATAGATAACTTAACCTTACTAATATTTTGTACATGAGCACCTGTTCCCAGAATACTCAAAGCATTTTACAAAGGTTGAACCTGCAACAGCTCAAGAACTATGGTTTAGTCTCCATTTTGCAGGTGGAAGGTGGTGATTGAGCTGAGTCCCAGCGATGTCTGGAGTGACTTGCTGAAGGGCACGCAGAATGTCAGTAAGGGAGTTGGGTATACAATTCAGGATTTGTGATATCAATTTCCTGCTCTAGCCACTGCATCACTCCCACGTCAGGATTTTGAGCCCCTGCTATAATGAAAATGTGTATGTTTGTACACCTGAATGAGTTTAAAATATACCTTGTGGCAGTACTAGCCATGGGAATTCTGAAGCATGTTAGGATACGTCTTGTTGATTTGTATTCATGTTCAAATTTTCTAGACTTTCTGGAGGTCAAATACTGGAAGGAAATTTAAGAATGGATATGCTTATGTAGGCATTTACTTTCTGCATGCAAATGATGTGGGTGCATGGAATTATTTCCTGTTGATGATGATGGTAAAATCTTTCCTCAATTCTAGCCTCACAGTTTTGAAGAGATACAGTAATATTGTGGCAGGCTGAGATGCCACATAATTTATTGATGGGGAAACAGGACTGCTCCAGAGGTCCTATAATAATTGCATCCCCACAATAGAAACCTGCACATATACAACAGTAACTATTCAAACAGGATATAAACACAACTCCAGCACAATCTGAAATAAGTGTTGTCCTAAGTAGTTGAAATGTCTCATCATACTTGAATAAGAGAAATAAATGTTGAGGATCTTGTAAGCAGAAGACTAATCTCTAGAGTCAATAGAATCCCTTATTATGCATCATATTTTCAAAAACATTCTCCTAGCATGTGATTTGGGGAGAGGTGGGAAGGTGACTGACTTCAAATGTTCCTGTACACTGGTTTGATTTATTTTATATTTTGTAGTAAGTGTTGCAGTATTCTTGTATATTATAGAGACTCACTGGAAGCCTGAAAATTACCATATAAAAACTACCTACATCAATATCTTCTATCTGAAAGGGGTACCAGATCTTGGTCTTATATCCCACAGTAATTCTGTCTTTTGGGGAATCACTCCTCTAGTCAGGACCGCCCAGAGGCGGGGGCAAGTGGGGCAATTTGCCCCGGGTCCTGCAGGGGCCCCTACGAGAGTTTTTTGGGCCCCTGGAATAGGGAGGTCCTTCACTCGCTCCAGGGGCCCCGGAAAACTCTCGCGGGGCCCAGGCCCTCGGAGCTTCTTCCGTTCCGGGTCTTCGGCGGCCGGGGGTCCTTCTGCCCCGGGGCGGGGGGCTCCCACCGCAGGTCTTTAGGGCACTTTGGCGGCAGGTCTCGGAGTGGAAGGACCCTCTGCCGCTGAATTACCGCTGAAGCGGGGCATCCCTGCCGCTGAAGTCCCCATGCCCCCTGAATCCTCTGGGCGGCCCTGTCTCTAGTGATCAGTTAGGTGGGAATGAGAGATCTCATGATGTTTTTTAGGATAAACCTTCTAATGATATTGCCAGCGTTTGCTCTGTGACATCTAAAGATGTGGAAGATATGGCTTAAAACAAAATGGTTGTCTTGTATGCTTCTGTAGACGCTGTGTGGGCAGTTTGAAGCTTGTAGCTTTGTAAAGCATCTTGGAAGATTGAGTGAGTTTAAAAGGAGCAATGGAAAATAAAAATCTGGTTGTACAGTTCAACTGAAGAGTTCAGTTGCAAATCTTCCAGCTAAAGTGCCTTGAAACTTTGTGAAGGTATTTTGATTCCTGTTTTTAAAGGTGCAAGGTTATCTTCTGGAAGTTTTTCCAATGGCAGTTCGGGCTTCTGTCGTTATTAAGCTTAAAATGGGTTAACCAATGACCAACCAAATCATTATTGCAAACTAAATCTTTACAAGCATGAGTTTCCTTCTGATCATTCAGAGAAATATCTACAACAAATCAAAAGAGGTAATGCAACCTTGATTGATAAAGTTGATGCAGGATAATTCACTTTTTTAACAGATGCATTTTAACAAAAAAAAAAGTTTTGCTTGATTAAATCGTAAGAATCTTCATGTCTTGAATACCATTTATGATTAAAAGTCCTGCTGTGACATTATCTCTAATAATTCAACCATCTTTGTTTCCCTTTGGAACGGTAATTCCCTTAAGCAATTTGTAATACTTGACTCAGTGCTAACATTTCACACTAACCCCAAATTATTTCAAACATTGCTAATATATCTAGTCATCTTAGTTGTGTTTTTCTCCCCCTGCTTGTTACATAAACTGCTGAAGAGTAATACCAGAGGTGTAATTCTTTGGTTGGCTGAAGATATGAAAATTAATTCATATGAGGAAAAAAAATATTGGAAGAATGAAGTTATAAAAATGTCCCCAGTTTTTAATTTTTATGCCAGTGGTTATTTTCTTTAAGATTTGAACTGCAGAGTGTTTTGTTCTTGTCGTAGCAGTCATGTATGATGTTTCTTTTTAAGGATTTAAAGCCCAGTAATATAGTAGTAAAATCAGACTGCACTTTGAAGATTCTTGACTTTGGACTGGCCAGAACTGCAGGAACTAGTTTTATGATGACGCCTTATGTAGTGACTCGTTACTACAGAGCACCAGAGGTCATCCTAGGGATGGGATACAAAGAAAACGGTCAGCAAATATAGTCTTTCTTTGACATAGCTTTTATTTTTTGTTTGGCACACCACATTTTACATGTTAATGTTTTTCAAGCTGTAGAAACTTTTAAAGTAACACTGTGACCAAAATGTATAATATAGTTACACCCAATAGTTCATATTTAATAAAACCTATTAGAAATGTTTACATTTGATTTAAAAAAGAAATTGGGGGTCTTGTTTGTTTAAAAAGATAAATAATCTACTTGGGACAGTGGTTTGTTTCACCTGCAAAAAGTGAGAAATGCATTTTCCCCATCTGTACTATCTGCCTTTGATCTATAGAATATCTTGGGTTGAGAGTTTATCACTGGGCCTATTGGTAATTAATATGAAAACAAATACTTCTAAAGTGACATGAGAGAGGAAAAGGCTACATTGGAATATATTTGCTACTTTTTGAAAGACACATCCCAAAGAGGGATATGCATGCTGAGCCCACTCACTACTGGCATTAATTTGTTTTTATGTTAAAATGTGCCAGTTCTGATAAATTAGCTTCCTCTTTAGTTGGTTTAGTATTTACAAGCCCAGAAACAAGAACTAGTCACCTGATGTTATGAAGGCTTCTGCTACGCTAAAGAGCTTACAGCACCGATGCAGCTGTGTCACTGGAAGCGCTCTCTTGTAGCTGCTCTAAGCCAATGGGAGAGAGCTCTCCTGTTGGCTTAACTACTTCACTCCTTGCAAGTGGCAGTAGCTATGTTGGCGACATAGCGCTGTTCATATTGGCACTTACATTTGTGTAACTTATGTTGTTCATGGGGGATGGTTTATTCAAACCCCTGAGTGGCAGAAGTTATGCCAACATAAGTTGTAGTGTAGACATAGCCTAAGACAATGATGAAAAAGTTACTCCAGGTGGATGAGTGAATAGTTTTTTTTGTGAGGCTAGGACTATGTTTTCCTCCAAAGACTGTTAGCTTGTATTAGTGTGTATGTTCCTCCAAAATGCTGTATAAAGGGCTAGGTAAAAACTATGCATTATTATTTAGAAACCCAACACAGAGTGAGGCAAGCAAGGGATGAAGGTTTTTTTCGCTCTAGGAATCATAGATTATTAGGGTTGGAAGGGACCTCAAGAGATCATCTAGTCCAACCCCCTGCAGGACCAGTCCCCAAATCCCTAAATGCCACCCTCAAGGATTGAACTCACAACCCTGGGTTCTGAATTTACCTAGCTGATCAGGCTAGCTCAGGCACTTATTTTCTTTTTTCTGGGGCTTTAAAGTGGCTAATTAGAGAAAAAAAAGGACAAGCAAACCTTTTTTTAAAAACAAACAGAACTTTTCCCTGAGAGAGAAGTTTTCTTTAAAAGCAGCATCGCACCCTTTGCATTATTATGGCCTGTTGTCTCATATATAATTGTACAATTATGTAAGTCCCAATCTGGCAACAGATTTTCTTTTAAAAAAATAATTAAAGCTTGTCTTTTGGGGGGCTAATAGTATTACCAGCTATTGACAGGAATTACCTTCTAACATACTCTGGAATGGAGCAAATGTGTTGGTTTGTACAGATGTCTCATACAAGAATTAGTGCACTTTAAAATTTAAATGGCAGATTCCCTGGTGCACTAAAGCAGTCAGAACACACTGGCCAATTAAAAAGTGGAAATACAGATTGGGCAAATTAAGGACCAGATTTACTATTGCATGTTGGCTGATCAAAAAGAGCTGTAAAAGATTTAAGGTTGATAGTATGTATCTTTAATAGAAATATCCTGTAGTAGCATTCTCTTTGGGTTTCTTGTTTAGTGTTTTTGTACGAAATCTTCAATTTAAAAAAAAAAAAATTAGAAAAGTTCCAGACAAAAAACAGTTAAATTGGAGTTACAGTTAAACGTGTGTCAGTAACTTAAGGATAAAAAACATTGCAGGGATTATCTGAAACCCAAGTATTATAAACCCAAGAAATTCAAACATTCCTGTAATATTTTTACCCTTTATTACCAATATGTAATATCAACTTTACTTCCACTTTAACAGTTTTTTTTCCTTGGAATTTTAATTAGGAGTAAGTACTTCCCATATAGGGATTTTAGACAACAGGCACTTTATCACAATTAGAAGAATAGGAAAAGTGATATGAAAATGTCTCATCAAGATCATTTTTGACCTGAGATCTTTTATTCCAAACTTCCTGAGACCATCTCTTAAGGTTTGGTTACATTTTAGCTTCACAAAATCTTTGTAAAGAAACCTTTGTAATTGACAAGGTTCTTCAGAGCAAACTTCTGGAAATTTTGAAGGTTGAGCAAAGAAGTTGTTTGTAACATTCACTCATTTGAGCCTGTTAAAATCCCTGCCCTTTGATGCAAGAAGAGAAATACTTGATGCTCATATAGTGTTGCTCTTCCCTTACTCTCCACACAGTTCATGTTTATCATTTTGAGCCAGACTATCTCCAGTAGGTTTCGGGTGCATTTCTCTTCATGAGAGCAGAGGGTTGCTTTGCAGGTGAAACAACCAACATTTAGAATCTTCATTAAATTGTCAAGAACAAAATTTTACCCTTTTTAGTTTTGTGGCAAAAATGCATATTTCTTAAATACCTGAAAATAGTTTATAAAGACAATATTAATACCAATCTTCAAATGTAGTGGAGACTTATGTGCTACAATTATGTAATTACGATCTGGGATTTAAAAGCAACAAACTTTTTTAAAATGAACCAGGCCCTTAATTTTAACACCTAATCTGTAGAGTTGAGATTGTAATCAGGAGATTGATTTAGGTAATATTTTAGAGGAACTCTTAAACATGGGGAAAAGGAATATTTTGGGTAAAAAGCTACTCTGTAGTGTGTTTAACTCAGTACTATTACACATGCTTTTATTATGCAAGTGTTCTCACTTAAAACCCATTCTTTTCTGCTTCAATGAAATTCTAAGGTAGTGTCTGACAAGGAGCTAATAGTAATAAAAAATCATCACTCTGATTTCAAGAAAACTCTTGCATAAAAATCAGCAGCAGTAGCAAAGAAAATTGGCATACCTGTAAAAAGTAAACATGTACTTCAGTGGGGATGCCTTCCATGGTTGTTGAGTTTTTTTGAGAGAAAGTGAGAGAGAGGTAGGGCAGAAAGTCTAAGTACTTTTTATGTACAAACTCATATTATTATGAGTGTTTGTTAATGTTGTCTGATACAAAAGAAAGTTCTGATGTTGCTGGAGAAGTATTTTTAAATCAATTATTTCTAGTCTGACTACTTCCAGGAACGTACTAATCTTGTTAACTGATCCTCTAAAATGCTAAATAATCTTTTATTGCTTGTATTCCCTTTTTATTTAAAGGGAGAGAGGACTGCACAGTAAAGCACTTTTCAGGAAATACCTGCCAAAAGTTTCTTCTGTTCCTACTTAATCAAATTTAGCCAGTAACCCATAAATTCTGCTCTAAAAGAATTGACTACTGAAACACGCTTCCTTTTTTCAAATGACAATTTGGTTTGCTCAGTTTAAAATGACTGACTTTTGCAAGCACAATGAAACATTTAAACAAATATACTTATTTTTGCTATTCCAAGCAAATCTATTTGTGGAAATAATTACATATTGTTATTCCAAGCCCCAGAACTTCAAGTTGGGCTTTAAACTGTCTGATATGTGTGCATCTCTCTCACTTTAGACAGTGTTTTAAGCAAAAGGCTATCTTCTGACTTCTTTGAGCCAGATGAAAAGATAATCCTTAGAGATACTATGTGTTTAAAATAGTTTCACTGCTTAATACCACAATGATTTCTTTCCTTCCTGTGCTGTCTGCAGTTGATAGGATGTAGTCATGTTATGCTTCTTTAATTTTAAATGACCGTTTGCTTTGCTTTTCCTTCTTTTTGTGCTACAAACATAGTGGATTTATGGTCTGTGGGGTGCATTATGGGCGAAATGGTTTGCCACAAAATCCTCTTTCCAGGAAGGGACTGTATCCTTGTGCTTCTGCAGCAGGTTGAATTAGTTAGGTGATTAACGTTCTAATGTTCTCTCGTGAAAATGCATATGGGTCAATTTTTTTCTTAAATGGACATGAATTTTTTTGTGATACATTTCAAAAATTGTTGAGGTAAGAACTTCAGTTATATTCAGGCTGCATCTAGCAGTAGGACATAGTCTCTGCTGGTACCGTAGTTAGCACACATTCACCCTCACTCATTGCCATTGTACACTGCTTTTTTTATAATTACTTCACGTGTGTGTGGATTATTTTTTAATTTTATTTTATTTTGATAACTACCTTTTTATGTTAATGTCATTGCATTTTGTTTTCAGTTGACATTTGGTCAGTTGGGTGCATCATGGGAGAAATGATCAAAGGTGGTGTTTTATTTCCTGGTACAGATCGTATCCTTACCTTTGGCCTAGGATGTAGTTTTGAAAGGTCCAAACATACAGCAGCGTTTCAGGTCCATGTCAGAGTAGTCTTTGTCTGCTCCACTGCTGCCTGCTACAACACTGTTTAAATTACTGTTTCAAAATACCATTTGTGAGTTCATGATTTTTAGTTCTGATTGTCACAAAGTTGTTATGGGAATATCATTTTTTAAAAAGCAAAGCAAATAACTGTAGCTTGCAGTGCTACATTTAGCAATTCATGCAGACTAACTTTAGAGAGACGAGTAGCTATCTACTTGGACACACTGAGGTTTTTACTTTTTTATTTTCACTTCAGATTTTTATATAGTGCCTATCCATTGCTTCTGGGTGTTGCCATAATTAAGTTGGACTTCTTTTGTTATAGAGTGCTTTACTTGTTATATGTTCTGATTTTCCTTTTTAACTGAACATTTTGTGGAGTGATCTACTATTCTACTAATCTCAGCTATTGTCTAAATATTTCCGCAATGTTGCTTTTTGTGTTTGTAAGTGGACATTTAAAAAATTCCTAACCAGTCTGGCTTGTGTCACGTTGTGTCAGGTTATGCTTTGTGTGCTGCTTTAAAGGAAAGCTCCAGAGATGATGATCTTAGATAGCTGAATATATTGATAGATAAATCTATATATGTAATATAAAATTTGGTAAAAAGTGAATCTTCATCTTTTAGAAATACCTACCAGGCCTGTTGTTTCCATTCAGTGAATGAGTTGTTGTGTCTCTCTCTGGGCATTGCCATATTAAAGATACTTCCAGCAGAAGACTTGTTAATCACCAGTAGACATTACTAAGAATCAGAACTTTTGTTTGTGCAGAGTTCTGTTCACTTCCTCCCCAAACCCTTTGACTAATTTCATTGGTTAAACCGAGCATTAAATTCCAGATTTGTTGGTTTTAAAGGTAAAGCTACTGGAAAAAGCCAAAACCCTTTAATTCTTATTTCCAATATTTCCAGATAGGAACAGAATTATTGGTCTTGCTCTGCATCATCCAACTGTCGGGGCTGCAGTTATTTATTTGAGACACTGTTCCTGATTCAGCTTAATTTCCTAAATACATCTTAGATGTATCTAACTTCATGAACATGAGTAATCTTTTTGTCTTCAGTGGGACTTGTTGCATACTTCAACACAACACAACAAGTACTTTATTGAATTGGAGACACTTTCTGTTATGTTAAGACTCAAGGGCCCAAATTTTCAAATATGTATGCCTAAGGTTAAGGTATCTTAATAAAAATAGCTTTTTTTTTTTTTCTTTTCACATCTGCTAAGCAACCCCAGTTTTTGTTTGACTTTAGAGGGAGCTAAATTAGGTCCCTCTGATTTATGCAGTTATCTTTGTTCATTCAAGTTTGAACACTTGGCTTTCATTTTATGACTTATTGTGGTAATTAGAACTTTCTTGTATTTACGACATTTTAAATGAGAACTGCAATATATTTATGGGGCTTTGTTAGATACATCTATATTCCATAGGCATTTTATAATATCCTCATGACTGTAGTATCTAGCACTTAAGTGAGCAGGAGCACAGGCAAAGTTCCCATTGACTTAAGTGAGGCCAGGATTTCAACCCTGTTGTGCACATCTCCGTCACCCAAATGTGACCTCTCTCCTAATTAGTACACACTTCACGTATTGCACAGCCAGAGCTTTAGTCAGGCTATAAAATATATAGATAAAACACCGATAAGTGGCTTTTCCCTCGAATTCTTTATTGATGCCTAGCAAATTTGGGAGTTGAATCTAACAGAACTTGACTGACTGCTCTCTGGACAATTATACAAATAGTAAGTGTGGTAGGTTTCTGTTAAACTTATATTTGAGATTTGCTTTAGCTCAGTGGGTTTTTAACTCACTATACTTTCTACAAGTGTATCCTTTGGCAAGTCTGGATATTTTATGGGTAAAATCAATATTAGCATCACTACTCTTCAACCAAGCTTACAATTATTCATCATCACCTGTTCTCTTGAACAAGCTAATAGTGTCTTTTTATTTATTACGGCCTGCTACCTTCATCTCTGTTAGATATTTTGTATTGTCTTAACATAGCCTTTATGCTTAATGTTAGACATGCCATGTTTTTCTTAGCTGCTTGACCTTAGATATTGATCAATGGAATAAAGTTATTGAGCAGCTAGGAACACCATGCCCTGAATTCATGAAGAAATTGCAACCAACAGTGCGGACTTATGTGGAGAACAGACCTAAATATGCTGGATATAGTTTTGAGAAACTCTTCCCAGATGTACTTTTCCCAGCTGATTCTGAGCACAACAAACTTAAAGGTAAGATCTTTGTACATGTATGTTGTATTATTTTTCATATTGTAGTAGCCTCGTGAATGAAAGTTTAAATTTTGTCCATTGTCAGATGAATCTTTTAAAGAGTTAAACTTTAAAATGTTGTTGCCAAGGGATGGGATGTATGTGCTGGGATTACTTCTATCTCCTTTTTCCTGTTTTCTCCTGAGCTACTGCTGCATATTCTTGTAGTAACTTCTTTGTTACCCAGAAACAGAGATTTTCCTTTACAGCTGCCACTAAAACCCCTGAGAGAGGGGTGTAGAGGTTTGGAGGAAATGTGGAGTGGAGGGAAAAGGCAAAAAAGAAAGCTATTGTTGTATGCTATATAGCCACAATTCTTTCCTCTTTAGAGATAAAGTAATTTTACATCCCTTTTTTTGTATCCTGTCTACCCATGCCTTTGGCTCTGGGATCCCTTCATTCTAAAAATAAGAATTTCTTGTGCTAGAAGTCAGCTGCTACTTAACACAGTAGACTGGCATGAGCTCATCACATTTTGTAGTCTAGCAAAAGATGCTTAACCTGGTAGTGCTTTGAAGTGATATAGACTTTAAGGTCAGAAGGGACCATTATGATCATCTAGTCTGACCACCTGCACAATGCAGGCCATACAATCTCACCCATCCACATGCATCCCTAACCTATGTCTGAGTTATTGAAGTCCTCAAATTGTGGTTTGAAGACCTCAAGCTGCAGAGAATCCTCCAGCAAGTGAACCGTGCCCCATGCTGCAGAGGAAGGCAAAAAACCTCCAGGGCCTCTGCCAATCTGCTCTGGAGGAGAATTCCTTCCAGACTCCAAATATGGCGATCAGTTAAACCCTGAGCATGTGGGCGAGACTCACCAGCCAGCACCTAGGAAAGAATTCTCTGTAGTAACTCAGATCCCATCCCAGACCACTGGGCATACTTACCTGCTGGTAATTTGGCAAATGATCTTTGATTAATTGCCAAAATTAGGCTATCCCATCATACCATCCCCTCCATAAACTTATCAAGCTTAGTCTTAAAGCCAGATATGTCTTTTGTCCCCACTACTCCCCTTGGAAGACTGTTCCAGAAATTCACTCCTCTGATGGTTAGAACCCTTCATCTAATTTCAAGTCTAAATAACTTCCTAGTGTCCAGTTTATATCCATTTGTTCTTGTGTCCACATTGGTACTAAGCTTAAATAATTCCTCTCCCTTCCTAATGTTAATCCTTCTGATATATTTATAAAGAGCCATCATATCCCCCCTCAGCCTTCTTTTGGTTAGGCTAAACAAGCCAAGCTCTTTGAGTCTCCCTTCATAAGAAAGATTTTCCATTCCTTGGATCATCCTAGTAGCCCATCTCTGAACCTGTTCCAGTTTGAATTCAGCTTTGGAAAAAGTCACTTGAGGCTTAAGGGAGAATGGAAGGTTCTCACTCTTATAGCCCCTGCTTGTCCACTGGATAGCCTAGGTTGTATCTCAAATGGGGATTTTTCATTTCCACTATGAGCCAAGGAAGGGACTGACCAGCACTATGACCATAGCCCATTTAGGGGTAAGAAGATTCTTGGGAAGAAGAAAGGAGACATTGATATGCTCAGAACTCCCCTCTTTGCCTCTGAGTTTACACATGGAGAATGGTTTCTTGTACCATTTATTTATGCAGTGAGGTAATTTTGAAACGCTGGAAGCTCCACATTGTAAAAACACTTGCAGTGATAGAGGTTGTTACACTGAATTAACTGAATTTTAGTATGGCTTCCCTAATATGGCCAGCTTTGCTATCTACTCAATTTTACTTGTATTTACTTTCTCTAAATATCCTTGCCTAAATAAAGAGTAAATTTTTAATTATGAGAGTAGTTAACCATTGAACAATTTACCAAGGGCAGTGGTGGATTCTCCCTCACTGACCATTCTTAAATCAAGATTGGATGTTTTTTTCTGAAAGATCTGCTCTAGGAATTATTTGGGGGAAGTTCTCTGACTTGTGTTATACAGACGGTCAGGCTAGAAGATCATAATGGTCTCTTCTTGCCTTAAAATCTATGAATCCTAGGGACTATATATTAAAAAGATATAATCTAGTGTGTCCATCTCCTAACCCCAACACTTCCTAGCTACTACGAGACTTTCTCTTACATTACTTTATCCTGTTGAGTTCTGAGTAACTCCAGTGATATGGATACCAACCATTATTTTGAGATACTGTTCCATAGTTCAGTTGCATAGTCAGTCAGAAATATTTCCCCCTGTTGTCTAGAAATTTTTCACTCTTTTACTCCTAGTTCTACCTCTCAGGACAACCCTAAATGATTCTTTCCCTCTTTAGTATTTACACACTTCAAACTCTTGTAAACAGGTTTTCAGATTCCCTTCCTTTTAATGTCATGAACCAGTACAACTAATCTCCCCCTTAATCACATTTTTTTAGCTTCTCTGTGAATTCTCACCAATTCTGATTCTTTCCAACACGGAGATGCCTAAATATAGCATTCACCTATAGTTGTAGTTTTGCAGGTGGAATACATTATAGGGGGTGACTTGCATCCCAGGTTTATTTCATGATGGCTCTGTGTGTTGCATCCAAAAATTCATTGGCCTTTTTAGGTGAGTTTGCCACAATTTTACACTGCAAATTCCTATCCAATTGCTTTCCTAGTATATCCAGCCTGTTAAAATGATAGGAATATTTTTTTCCTAGCTGTACTAGCCCTGTACACTTCCTCTTGTTTAATCACATTTTATTTCCTGTCCATTTGTTTAGCTTGAGGTTTGTTCCTCTGACCTGGTTGGAATTAGCTCTGCCTTACTACCCAATTAGTCTGCTTTTTCACCACCCCCTCCAGATGATCAATAAAGATGTTAAATAAAATTTAGATCCAACACTGATAATTTGACTGTGTGATGGGGGACTTCTCCCTCAGTACACTGGTCGGTCTCACCTACTTGCTTAGGGTCTAACTGATTGTCATATTTGGGGTCAGGAAGGAATTTTCCCCTGGGTCAGATTGGCAGAGACGCTGGGGCAGAGGGAGGGATGTTCACATTTCTCTGCAGCATGAGACATGGGTCATTTGCTGGTATGAACTAGAAGCCTTTAAATCATGATGTGAGGACTTCAGTAACACAGCCAGAGGTTATGGGCCTGTTGAAGGAGTGGGTAGGAGAAGTTGTGCAGCTGCAATGTGTAGGAGATCTGTGATAAAGGGTGGGGGGGAGCTCCCTTTTATGGACACCCAGCCAGCCAGTTAGCTATAAAATCCCTCTTGATAGCAGTTTTCTGCTAGTTTTACCTGTAAAGGGTTAAAAAAAAGTCCCCTCAGGTAAAGAAAATTTGGCACCTGACCAAAAGAGCCAATGAAAAGGCTAGAACTTATTTTAAATTGGGAAGGAAGCTTTCCCTTTGTATATGTGGTGGTTCTCCGGAGAGGGGGAACATAGCAAGGTCATGGCTATGACTATGCTATAAGCAGCTTTAAGCCAAGAATGAGAAATCATCAGATTCTACCTAAAATTACTGATTTGAACCCCCCCAAATACATAAGTAAATTAGGAATATTTAGAAAGATGCGATTCAGTTTATTTCTGTTTATTTTTTTAAGGTTTGTGGACTTCTCTGTGCTAACCCCAGATGCTTTTGTTTGCTTGTAACCTTTAAGCTGAACCCCTAAGAAAGCTGTTTTGGGTGCTTCATTTTGGAATTGCTCTTTTAAAATCTAGCAAAAGCCTCAGTTCCAGATGTATTTTCTTCCTTTTGGTTTTTAATAAAATGTACCTTTTTTTAAGAACAGGATTGGATTTTTGGTGTCCTAAGAGATTTGTGCATGTTGTTTGGTTAGCCGGTAGCACAGCTAATTTCCTTTGTTTCTTTCTCAGCTCTTCCCCGGGCTGGCAAGATGGTGTATGTATGAAAGGGCTTGAGGGTACCCCACAGGAAGGAATTCCCAAGTGTTCCTTCCTGGGTCCAAGGGTTTTTTTTTCTTTTGCATTTGAGTGGTGTCAGCATTTACCAAGCCAAGGTCAAAGAGAAGCTATAATCTTCGGAGTTTAATACAAGCCTGAAGTGCCAAGTATTAGTTTTTAGAATCCTTGCAGGCCCCCACCTTCTGCACTCAAAGTGCCAGAGTGGAGATTCAGCCTTGACAAGATCAAATTAGATGATCATGATGGTCCCTTCTGACCTTAAAGTCTATGAATCTTTCAACCTTTTTTCATACTTAGTCCAATTTTCACTCTGTGTCACAATGCTCATATGCAAGCCAATTTGAATCCAGTCTACAGTTTGGTTGCTCTGAATTCACGCATCCTGTATCCGATGACAGATTTATTTGGGGAGAGGGACAGGAGGCAATCCTTCATATTAAGGAATAGTTTCTTATCAGATACTAGTTACCAGGTTTCTCTTTTTTCCTTTGTTTGGTGATCTCTATCACCTGGATGTTTTTTTTAGTCCTCTGGTAGCTGTCCAGCTTCTGATATTTTTCCCAGAAATTGCCATTTTAATAAATCAATCTAGTCACTGGTGATACATGTATCAATAAAACTTATCAGACATGAAAATGTGTCCAGTTGTCATGTTGCCTTCTTTGCATGAAGGAGTACAATCACCCAGGTACTGATTACTCTTCCAAGTGAGGTTTTGTTCTTGTTGCATGTGATGCAAATTCAAAAACTCTGTCACCAGTTTTACTCATTATTTTGACTTCTCTTTTTAATGTAGTACCAGCTTTGCTAAATCCTGAATTCTGTGCAGACCTTAAAACTGTAATTTGCTCTCTGCTAAGCCTTTTAAGTTCATAAAATTTAAAACATTGTCTAAAGTGCATTCAGCATAAACCTAAATAGAAAATTTCACACTCTTGCAGCCAGTCAAGCAAGGGACTTGTTATCAAAAATGCTGGTGATAGATGCTTCTAAAAGAATCTCTGTGGATGAGGCTCTGCAGCACCCATACATCAATGTCTGGTATGATCCATCTGAAGCAGAAGCAGTAAGTTCTTGGCTTTGGTCTTTTGTTAGTGGGATACTCTACTGAAGGAAGCAAACTTGGAATGTGGTGATTGGTATCATTGCTTGCCCTAATAATACACTACATTTCTGATATGCAGCTGTCAGAGTTACAGCTGAAATTGGTAGATGTTTTTTAGAATTTTCTCTCTAGAAGCCAAAATTTCAGGCAGTTGTGATTCACCTGTATTTCTATGCATAATCATGATGATTGTACCTACAAATAAGACATGCAAATATCGTACTTAAAAATCTCCTGAAAATCAGGCCCTGGATTTATTAAACCAGATATTTGCCTCAGACTCACGTATGCATACCTGTTACATTTAACAGGAATTTGAGCCATTGACTCCTGGGCAAGAAAAGAGGAAGAAAGTATTTTCACTAGTTAGGGCAATTTGGTAGTATCTCAAAACTAACAAAATTGGAGCCAGAGGCAAAACTCCAGTGCAGGAGCATGTGCTGTCAAATATCACCACTGGTGAATGTGATTTAGTTGAAACATAAAAGTATATCACTTTTTAAACAATTAACTTCCGGCTTATTGAAATAAGATGAAAAATAAGTGTCTGAACAGGAGGAGATGGTTGGCTGTGACCTAGTAGGAATTAAAGAAGACACTTCAGTATCCTAAACAGTATTTAATGTAAATGGTGCAACTAGAATTCTACAGAATATTTACAGCTGGCAGAGAAGAAAATGAACTATTGACAGTAAATGCCCCCAATGGGGAGTCAGGCATGGATAATGCTCTACCTAGATACAATGTCTCCATTTAGCCATCTTTGTCAAACATAACTGTAATAATGCAAGGAAAACTATTAATCACTAGGAGTCTGAAACATCACATGAGGTATAGAAAAGTGGCCAGACATGAGATGACTATGTTTCTAACAGTTCTGGTGAAGCATGACACTGTATTTTTAAAAGATTGGGTTGGGATTCTGAAAACTATTCTTTGTACAACAACTTTCCTTTTAGGTGATGTGCATTTTCCCTTTCATTTCACTGTAGTTGTTTATCATGCGTCAATTCTGTTTGCAGCCTCCACCCAAGATACCAGACAAGCAGTTAGATGAAAGAGAGCACACAATAGAAGAATGGAAAGGTAAGAACAACGTTTTAAATTTGTCTTTGGGGCTTGCCATCCAGTCAAGGATTATTGTGCTACTGGAGTTCTGTTAAGAAGTTGGAATGACTAGCACAGGGGTCGGCAACCTATGGCATGCATGCCAAAGATGGCACGCGAGCCGATTTTTAATGGCACGTGGCTGCCTGCTGGGACTCTGCATGCCATTAAAAATCCTGCCAACATGGCAAGCTGCAGGGTCCGCACGCCCGGGCCAGAGCATCCGGCAGAGGGCAGCAAGCCGCCGGCCCCTCCTCCGCCTTCCCCTGGAGCCTTGCCACCGCGCATGCAGCGCTCTGGGGGCCGGGGCTGTGCGTTCCCGTGGGGCAGTGTTTGGGTCTGTGGGAGAGGAAAGACACTTCCCGCTCATCCAGAACCCTGGCACTTCGCGCTCAGCGCTCTGAGGGGCGGGGCTGCGCGCGCGGCGGCGGCAAAGCTCCAGATGAGCGAAGAGCCTCGTGGTAATGGGTCCGGGGCCGGGGGGGGGTTGGGTAAAGGGTCCCCCTCTGTGGGACCTTAACTCCATCCTAGCGGCCTTAATGGGACCTCCGTTCAAACCTCCTGTTCCACTTTTGTGTCAGAAAACTTCATTCCTGGTAGCGATAACATCCGTAAGGACAGAGTTGAGGCTTGCAGGTTCCAATGGCGGAGTCGTCTTATATTCAGTTCTCCAAAGATGAAGTGACTGTATGACTACATACTACATCCTAAGTTCTAGTGTACAATGGTTTTTCAGTTTCATTTGAAGCAGATGGTATAGTTACCTGTTTTCTTTCCCAAGATGCATTCATCTCCGGAGGCGAAGTGTCTCCATACGTTAGCTTTTAATCTGGACAGGATTAACTATTTCATGCTTTCCCTTGTCTTGTTTGTGTCATATGCAGACCACATGAAGGGTCGAGCAGTTTCTTCACAGACAATAGATAACATCCTGCATACAAAATAGCTTTGGCTCGCCCCCTGAGTGAGAGCAAGCTCATTCTACGAGCGTGCAAGCAATGTCCATAGCATTCCTCAGTGACGTTTCCATATTGGACATTTGCAAGGCTGCTGCGTGGTCATTGATATATATGTGCATGAACCATTTATGCCATAACCACATCTTCCAGCCCAGGCTGGATGCAAGCTTTGGTAGAGCGGTCCTGCAGTCCTTGTTTAGGTAGACTTTGAGCCCTGCCTCCTGGAGCACGGTACTGCTTGAGTCATTTAAGAGGAATACACAGCTGCACCTACTCAAAGAAGAAGAAATGGTTACTTACTGTAATTGTGATTCTTCAAGATGTGATGCAGACGTGTATTCCATGACCCACCCTCTGTCCCCTCTGCATTGGAGTCTCATTTCCAGGTGTTCAGAGTGAAGGAACTGAGGGATGGTCAGGGCAGCACCACCTCATGTAGCCAGCGTAGGGGACTATTGCCCCGAGGTGTGAACTCCACCCCTCTACCAGTACTCCTACGTGCACACACATCTAAGTGGTATCACGTCTCACTTCTCAAAGAACCACAGTTAATGTAAGTAAATGTTTCATTCAGTTGCACTCGGGAATATTCTAGTAGACAGTATCAGGGGGTAGCTGTGTTAGTCTATATCCCCAAAAACAACGAGGAGTCTGGTGGCACCTTAAAGACTAACAGATTTATTTGGGCATAAGCTTTCATGGATAAAAAACCTCACTTCTTCAGATGCATCAGAAGAAGTGAGGTTTTTTACCCACAAAAGCTTATGCCCCAATAAATCTGTTAGTCTTTAAGGTGCCACCGGACTCCTTGTTGTTTTTCTGGTAGACAAGACTCCAACAGCTTCCAGTGTGTTTACTGACATTTTACTTAACCTTTCTAAGGAGCAAGTTTTAGTTAACATGGTAGCTTTTTATTTAAAAGAAAGTGACCGTTCTCGCTGCCTAGAGTATTGCTGGACTTGTACTCGTGTACATTAGGACTAACACCAGTGCTAATGAAACAAAGTTGGAAAACTGGTGAGAATACTTTTTCCCCCTAAAATTCCATAATGTAGACAAGACCTTGTAAGTCAGCTGCAGCCATTGATAACACTTGTTGTCAAAGAGGAGTAACTTTCCTAAGCATGGGTGCACATCTGTATGGTGCTTCATGATCTTCTGTTACGGTGGTAAAACTTCTCAGTTCTAAAATGTTTTGGAAAAAGAGTGGCCAAGTATTCGCTTTCCAATTCTAAGGCCTCCCTACCACCAAGAAACCTGAACTCTTTCTTGCTTCTCTCCCCTACTTCCTGTAGAGGCAGCATGCTGAGATTCTGGGGGAGCAGGCCCAGCTTGTGATGTGTCAGCAGTAAGTTTTGCAGACTGCGCAAAGAGTAGTCTCTAAGGTTGGGGACTGCGGGGAGTCAGCTAAGCCTCCCTGCTAAGAGAAGTTTTTCTGTAATGCTGGTGATCCACAAGAGAGGTGGCAAGAATCTTAGGGTATGGCTACATTTGGAATTTCAAAGCGCTGCCCCGGCAGCGCTGCGGGAGCGCTGCCGCGGCAGCGCTTTGAAGTGTGAGTGTAGTCAGAGCGGCAGCGCTGGGAGAGAGCTCTCCCAGCGCTGCATGTAAACCACATCCCTTACGGGTGTAGCGTGCAGCGCTGGGAGCCGCGCTCCCAGCGCTGCTGCCCTGATTACGCTGACGCTTTACAGCGCTGTATCTTGCAGCGCTCAGGGGGGTGTTTTTTCACACCCCAGTTGCAGCGCTGTAAAGTGTGAGTGTAGCCAAGGCCTTAGCATACAGATAGGCTTTCCCCATAGCCATAATATCAATCCTACTCCCTCTATAGAGTGTTTATGCCTTCATTTACATTTCTCCTGAGGGGAAAATTAGTGTGCTCATTTGCAATTTTCCTCTTTAAGGAAGCGAGCATTGGCCTATGTCCAGACTAATCTTCTGATATGTGTCTTGCTTCTTAATACCAAGTTCATATATATATTCTCCTATCATGCCATATTTGGTTTTTAATCTCTCCTTGCTTCAGTCGCTTCTTATCGTCACTTGCATTGTCTGAAAGAGGCTTAGCCGCCTTTAGTTTTACAGATCTTCCTCAGCTGTTTCTTCAAATAAAATTTTTCTTCAGTAAAAGTAAATGCTGCAATTTGATATACATTTCTACTGTTAAAGGTGGATTTTTGGTTCCATGTAGATAAGACTAATCAATTATCACTGGGGAAAAATGGGGAAAGTCATGACTCTTTATGGCACAAAATAGAGATGTCACAGTTTTAATTGAAGGAAAAAAACAGTGTGTTAATTATTTTTGAGTTGTTTGTCATGGGAAATTAAGAGGTCAAATCTGGTTTACAACAAATTGTTTTAAAACCTTTCAATAATATCTGAAAACCACTGTCCTACTACAAGACAAATATAGAGCCAAATGTACAAAAAATACGGAGACGCACTGCTGTGACTTGCAAAGCCCAGGACTCTTGATATATCACCACACCCCTTACCCCAAATGCCCAGTATTTGTCACAAAGATCATGTTCTCACACATATAACCTTACTTGCAGAAGATAAATGTAGGCCAGCGTTTCCTTTCAGTTAAACATCTGCACCCACACAGGCATCAAAGCTTGTTAGCTGTACCTATGGCAATACCGAGGCCTAGCACCACAGCAGTAAGTAAAGCCTATACATTCTTTCTTGGTTGCCTGCATGCATGATCATGAAGCCTTCTGTAAAGTCTCTACTCTTGAATTTTTTTTGGACAATACCCATTGTATGTTCAGAGATACTTTCATCTGCTATTTCTGTATACTACCTAGTTGATACTAACCTTATGACTTCAATCATACAACTGATAACATTATGGTAGGTTTTGAGATATTGTTCTCAATGACCTTGTATCGCTTGGATTTTAAAGAATATGGTCGCAGCAAGTGGCCGCTACCTCTTATAGATCTGCACTTTTCTATATCTCCTCCAAAAGTTATCAAAATTCATTGCTAAATCAGAAGACAAGTGATAGCAAATGTCACACTTTTATCCTGTTGAGTGTGTGTGTATGTACATATGTATGTATATATATTTATATGTTATGTAATAGTAAATACACCACTCACTCTTTTGTGATGAGATCTGAATGCAAACTTGGTAGAAAGAAGTCCTCGATCCAAGCCTCTATCATTGACAATTGACTTTAATGTGTTACTGAATCTCTGTGGTTTTAAAAGCTTGAAAGAACAAAGAAAGGACTTTAATTGCTGCCTCCTAGATTTCTTGCTCTTAGGTTTTGTGTCATTCACTGCGCTGGTGAGCAGGCAGAGGTAAATGTTTTTGTTTGTTTGTTTAGAAAAGTCTCTTTACAGATAACCAGAGTACCCTGCTCCCAAACCATGCCCCCTCCCCAGTTGGACCTTGTGATCTAGCATGTGACAGGATTTGAACGGCTTCAGGTTACAGACTTGGCGAAAGTAGTCCTATCTTGCATTGAGGAATAACAGGCACAAAGTCCCTTCGCTATCACTTACATCTTGCAGAGGAGCTCAGAGCAGCCAGCACATTCTTCCATACAAGGGTCACATGCTGCGCCTCTTGAGCCCTTTGACCCTGTGCCTCATATTGCAGATCCAGCTGTCAAAGTAAAGATGTAGAAGGTCCCACACCATAACCATTTCCTGTTCCTCTGCCATGGCAGGCCGGCTTGGAACCATGTTTTTCTACTTGCAGAGTTTGCTTGTTTACCTCAAATTTCTAGTTAATTTTCAGTTATTTGGGGATTTTAATAGGATTAGTGATAGGATCCATTTAGATGGATCTAGAAAAGCATTAAAGTGTAAAGTGTTGCATTTAATGTGTGACTATAATGCATTGAATGGACTGGTACCCTTTTAGGTGCTTAAAATACCTGGGAGAAAGTTCAGCCTTTGCTGCCAGAAAGAGAAGGAAGTAGGAGGGGTGCTTCATGGTAAACTTCTGGAGGATTTCACTGTGCATGCAGATGCCAGCTCTGACCTGCTAGCATAAGAATGTCTGACCCTTGTGCCCACCACAGGCTTACCGCAGATAGTCTGGAGCCCTTTGCCATTAGACTCTGGTCATAGTCTTCAATATGGGGGTCGAGCTAGAGAGGAAGGCAAATGTTCCACTAATGTTGTTTGATCACCATCACCTCGAAAGTGAGGCCATGGCTCTTCCATTTCCCTCTTGAGGTGGGAGATGTACAGTTATGAGCTTCCCAAAGAGACTGAAGTAACCTCCAAGGGTTCTTTGAAACACAGTACAATACTTCAGTCCTGCCCTAGTGCCAGGTATGGGTAGCCACCTGGATTGCTATGCTACCCCAGTCTGTTGTCTCTGACCATTGATAGTGGCTCCTAAACAATCCTTTCCTCCATATTGCACCAGAAATCACTTCAGTTTGCCACTTTCAATCTGTCACTGACAATTTGCATCTAAGGCATTGGTCCTTTTCTTCTGCCAGTGCTTCTACCTAACCAAAACCTCCTCTGGGTGGTTGGCCATCTTATCAACCTAGAGCACCCCTTCCTGACTGTTGAGGCATCTTTTTCATGCTATGTGTGGCTTTTAATCGCCACGGAAAAGGATGATCTGATCCAGAGTGGTTTCTGGATATTTATAGTGACATTCAGATCGGGATGGTACAGCCATACCACTATCCCTTAGTGAGTCTCAGCCAGTGTGCTTGTGCCCACCCTCATCTGACTTGGGCCTGTGGATATTGTAGCTGATCAAAGCTAGTGGGGTATATCTGAGCCTCCTGTTGGAAAGAGTTGTCCACACATCTCAAATAGGGTTGTCTGCCAGCATCTCTCAAACAAGTTATGGCTAGGCCTCTGCTAAGAAAAATGGATTGGATGAGAATACCTTGGTTAGCTATCATCCAGGATCCTTCAGGCAAAGATATCTGGGAAGGGAGAGGCAGGCCAGCACCAGTAACATTTAACAGTTAGGTTGTTTGAACACCATTCAGCACGTGAGGCGTGGCCATGGCATGATTTTGCACTAGTGAGGAAAATCAGGGATGGGGTTGGGGCAGGGGAATATTTGTTCTTCAAAAAATGTTATGCTTTCTGATGCAAAGCTGTCTTGCAACTTTGCACAGGATAGTAATGGACTTATATAAACACTGTCTGCCTGTCTAGCGAAGAATCATGGTGTTGCTGGGTACTAGCTCTTCTAAAAAATGTTGCCTTGAGCCATCCTAATTCCAGCTAGATAAGGCCTTCTGCGCTCCTTGTTTTTCCATCAGACCTGTTCATCTGTGCAGTAGGCCTCCATAACATTGAGTGAATTGATTGCCTCAGCCTTGTGGCTCTACTTTGAAGTCTTCCATCTCAAACCAACCTGGACAAAATCAGCTACCAAGCAGTGAGCAATTTCAGTGCATTCCGTGAGCTCCAAACCTTTGAAGTTTCAGCAGAATGGTGCTGGAAGGTGGTGCATCACTTTCAGTTCTAAATATGTTCCTTTCTTCTTTGTAGTCTAATATTGTCTAAAAATCATTCTGAAGAGCAATAAGCCTACAAAACTGGAATATTAATTTGAAGATGTGCATTCATCGTTATCAGTTTAAAGTAATGGATTGGTATAACTACTATTTTTGTCATGTTTACAGAGTTGATATACAAGGAGGTCATGGACCTGGAGGAAAGGACCAAGAACGGGGTTATACGTGGACAGCCAGCCCCTTTAGGTTGGTTACAATAAAAGCACTATACAAGCCTGCCCTGTGTGGTAAGCTAGAAAGGCGCAACGCTGATCCAAGAGTAATAGTTAATATAGCTTGAAGTATGAGTCTAGAATTTCAAGAACACTTGGGCAGAAGTTGCTTTCAGCTAATTCACTTCATGAGTGATAATGTTTGATGCCGGTGCTCTTCTTTGGAAACATAAAGCACTATATAGAGATTAGTTAACTAATCCTCCCAACACCCCCATCGAGCAAGGCTTTGGGGCAGGGACTGTCTTTTTTTTTTTTCCTCTATTTGTCCAGCAACTTGCACAATGGGATTCTTTCCTATGACTGAAGGTACAGCTACAAGGGAAGCAGAAACCCTCAGAAGTGAGACGCAGAGCCCGGGTCTACAAACTCAGGTTCATGCTGTGATGCTTAGAATAGCTGTTTAGACATATGGGCTTGGACCCACCCCCACCTAGGCTTCACAGCCTGAGCTCCATCCCAAGCTGCAACAGCTGTCTTTAGCACTGTAACCTGAGCCCGAGTCTGTAGACCCGGGCTCAGAGACTGGCTGTTGCAGGTTTCTGCTTGCCGTGTAGAATACCCAAAGGCTCTTAGGAGCCACCACAATACAAATAAAGAATACTCCCATTTTACAGCTGGAATACAGTGCATCTGGGCCAAGATAACACAATGCGTCAGTAGCAGAACTGAGATTAGAAATTAGAGTTGCTAATCCTCTCTGCTCAGTCCATTAGATCAGAGTCTCCCAAAAGGGTGATTAGCTAATGAAGCTCCAGAGAGCATCATCAGAGACAGACATTTAACCAACAAGCTCACACCACGGTGGATGCCAAAAATTAGCCTCCTAAATAAGCTTGGTCTCAGTTTCAAAAGTATTTAGTGCCCACTGTTTGTATTTCAGTTAGATCCCTCTTCCGCCTGCAAACTCTTATAGCAACAGTGCCTGGGCCTACTTGGCCAATGTAGAAAACTGCAGTGTGATGTCATAAAGAGGTCAGCCTTTACCAAGCCCTCCTGAAATCTTGGCTGATCCTGATGAGCATGCTGCTCAAAGTGCTTGTTCCCATCCTCAGCTCTTCTCTTGACTTTTAATTTTGGGGCTCCTGACACTGCTCCATGAAATACCCCTTTTTATTGTCTGTGATATTCTCTCCCATCAGCAGCTTCTCACTACCTGACATTAATTTCTTGTATCCTGCTCTTAGGAAGCCTATTATTTTTTTTAGTAATTTTACTGCCACAATTCAATATCTCATGATTAGACTGGGACTTGTAACTGTTGTAATACCAAGTTGCTTTCCTCTTTAATTTGCTTTAAAATGTTCATTGTAACTAAGTTACATTGCTGCATAGCTACTATAAAAGTATACTTTAACACTTGCATTTAATGTCTACTAAATATTGAGATCAAATTTCTCATTCGTATTGTTTGCCTGAATAACTAGTTTCTAAACAAGAAAGTGTAGAAAGGCCTTCAGAAGCCACTCTTGTATTTTTGTATAAAATACAGCTGGGTCATTAGAGTACCCCTTTTCCATAGTGGGAGGATCTGTGGCACAGAGTGGGATAATAACTGCCATTGTCTCCCTATGTATCCTTGAGCACCTCAAAGTGAGTAAAGCACCAGGAGTCCTGACTCCAACACCACGATTTTCTCAGGTGGCCGAAGTTCAGAAGTATTGAGCATGAAGCAGTTCCCACTGAGGTCATGGAGCTGAGGAGTGCTCAGAACTTCTGAAAATTCAGCCACTTTTAGGCCTAAGTGTATAGTTAGGAGCCTGTTTTTAGGGTTTTTGAAGATATTCTCAGGCTTGTGTAGAACTGCTTGCCGTTACCTCCTTTCTCTCTCAGCCACACTTGTGAATTTGGCACTCAGCTGGAAGTGTTTTTATCTCAGATTTACAAGCATCCTTTTATGGAAGTCCCATGGTTTTTGGCATAGATTAATGGTTCAGAAATATAATCCTTCACTTAAATAAAAAATCCTCAAATCTTATTTGGTAATGGACTCCAAGAAATCTCTTAGCAGCTTCTTGAGTGGCAAGAAAAACTAATGATCCCTAGAGAGAAAAATACTAATGCAAGTATTAAACCATGCAACTGTATCTGCAACTGATATTGCTGTTTTGTTTCTCATAGCACAGGTGCAGCAATGATCAATGGTTCTCAACATCCGTCTTCATCATCATCTGTCAATGATGTATCTTCAATGTCAACAGATCCAACATTGGCCTCTGATACTGACAGCAGTCTGGAAACATCTGCTGGACCTCTGGGTTGCTGTAGATGACTACTTGGTCTTTTAGGGGGGAGGGAAGGGGAGTCCTTTAGTCATTGATAGGGCACCTTTAAGAAAATCAGTGGTATTATTTTTGAGTGTTTTTTCAAAAATAATTGTAGGATTCATTTTAAAGTGCTGTAATTTTAAACTGTAAGTTGTGTTAAAAGCAGCCACAAAAAATGCATTTTTTTTGCTGTAATTAACTCTGTAAAATATTAAACCTGATAATTGTATCATGGTTTTAAAAAATCTGCATATTTGCTTTACTATTATGCTGCTGATCTTTTTTTACTGAATTTGTAAGATTTGTTTGATCAAAGCACATATTAATGTTGTCTCTACCGTATCATGTATTATTTAAGATTTTATAGGTTTTTCAATTTTTTTTATTAGAATTTTTTCCAACTGTTTTGTTCATGATTATCCTTCAAAGTTATATGCTTGGTCACTTGTCTTACCCATGTGCAAGAGAAAATAATACATTGTAGCCTGTTATAGCTTTGAGTGTAGCTACTGTAGTGGTAGCAGTGAACACAGAATCCTTTAATTCTGTCTTCTTGCCTATAACAATTGAATAAAAGCAGCAGTTAGTGAGTTTCATTAGGAAAACTGTTTATGACCCTTGGCAAAGTCACCTCATCTGAGAGGCAATATAAATATAAAGCAAAGCATATCTTTATAGCTGCAGAAGTATCCAGCCTGCCAAAAGGAGATGGTGGCAGAACTGTGGCATGCTGAAGCTTATGATCTCAAGGAGGATACTTCATGAATAATACATTGCAATGCAAATAAATTGTTTACTTCTACTAGCTATTAGGCTGTTTTTGTACACACAAAACAAGGTATACCCAGGATATCTAGATTGTCAACAAGGAAATCTATAGCTGTAGTTCTGCATACACATAGCAGGTGGTTCTTTGGCATTTAATTTCCTTCTTATTTTCCGTGTTAGGATAGAGCAGTTCTATGTTGGGTGTATGTATGGAAAACTCCAGCTTTTTGACCACTCTTTCTTCACCCAAAGTAACTGATTCCTGTAAACCAATCACTGGTGGGAGAACCTCAGGTTGTAAGATTTCTGTAGCTAATGCATTGAGAGCAATATATGCCATGGTAATGGGGGAAATGGCAGTGCTGGATAAATAGTTTTTCTCTTTTACTTCACTATCAGACCAGCATAGCAGAAATCTTAATAATGGTTCTTTTAAAGCCATGAATATTCAGTATCTTTAAGCATTGAAGCCCCAGCTGTCAATGCTCTTTTTAAAAAAACCAAACATGTAGATCAGTTGCTAAGTAGTCATGTAAAATGGTGCTGATCCTTACAGAACTATGTTAACTGTTTACATTTTATATTTACAGAATGATTTGTGTGTAACTGACTGACTTTGTTTATGAATGAGTAAAACAATCATCCAGAGTTTATTCCTTTGAAAAGTGCAGATTTCTCAAGAACCTAAACTATATTGATTGCCTTGTGTAGATAAATATTTTGTGTAGTAAATTAAAATGTGAAAAGGGATTTAAATTAGTGACACCTACAAAAATGAACTTTTAAAAGAAAAGCACAGGAGTCTTGCCAGGCACAAAGCCTGAGAGAATGAATAGAAATAGCTATTGAGATCATCCAAGAATGAAACATGCTGCTCAATGTCTGTTCCTTTAGAATTTGTTGGATAAATAGAATAAATATTCTTTTAAAATTTATAATTGGAAGAGGAAAAATTGCCTTTACCCACTTTCTTCCCCAATTGTTTTACTGTTTTCAATATCTAACAGAAATTAGACTTAAAAAAAAAAAAAAAAGACGGGGTTGCAAGAAATGGTAATGTCTCCAAGAAAGCTGACAGTCAGTTGTTAAAGTGCAAAGTTTTATTTTTGTTGCCTGGCTAGACCACAGGGAAGTGATGGTATGTAGTTTTGCTGTTCTCACTTATATCAGATATTTCAGTAGTGAGCTTTAAAACACACACTTATTAAGGCAATTATTTGTACTGTATGTTACCTAAAAGCTGATAGGCCACACGATGGGGATTGGAGCATAGCATACTTTTTCTTGTTGTATTTGGACCAACAGGGCAGTTTATTTTGTCTATTGAATTTTAAACGTGACATAAAGCCAACCGTATTTAGTCCTATATTACAGGAGAACATCATTATATAGACCTAGATTATGTGCTGGTACACTGGTGTATACATCCAGAGTAACTCAGTTACAAGCAATGAAATTACTCCTGGTTTACATTAGTGTAACAGAGCAGAATTTGGCCCCAGTTATTCTTGTTTTAGCTAAATTTGGGAATGGTCATCGTCTCTGGTACGCGTGCACCCATCTTAGAGTCCAGTTCACTTAATTGCTCTTATTTAAGTGCTCTTAAATGAGTTTTAGTAAGACATTTTATTGGCTCCTCCTCCCCTCTCGTCTTCGATTTCTCTAGTGCCACCCACAGTAGGTACTGGAAGTGAAGAGATCATTCAGAGAGCAAGAGACCACTTCAGTCAGAATGCAGCATACCAGCACCCATAGTCCTCCTGGGTCCCACCTTTCTAATAAGTATTCAGATTATTGTGGTCTGTATTTTATGCAAATTAGGTGCCCATCGCAGGCTCCTGGCAAATTTCCAGTGAAGCCTGCTCAGCCAGGAAAAGTTTGAGCTCTGCAGTTTTAAATCATTGCAACAGTTTGCTAGTCTGAATTCTCTTTTTAGTCAGCGAAATTCATTTTATATTTCAGGGACAATTGCATACGGATGCAAACAGTAAGCAGGTGGCTAGCTAGAATTGTCCTGTCCGTTGCTGTTCTCACATTATGTAGGTAGATGTCTAATATCCAATACATGTTATACTTTCTGATGTGCTAAGTATCATTGAATTTGGTTTATTATTTTGATAAATAGTTCCATAATGTTTCCATTGCAACAGTCCTTGCTAAAAGATACGCAGCTTTTCCACCTCTAGGATTCCAGCAGCAGTCTAGCCCAGACTAGTAGGCCTGGTCTACAGTGGGGGGGGAGGGGGAGATCTATCTAAGATACGCAACTTCAGCTATGAGAACAACGTAGCTGAAGTCGACATATCTTAGATCAACTTACTTTCCATCCTCACAGCGCGGGATCGACGGCCACGGCTCCCCCATCGACTCCACTTCTGCCTCTTTCCCCGGTAGAGTTCCGGAGTCGACGGCAGAGCGTTCGGGGATTGATTTATCGCGTCTAGACAAGACGCGATAAATCGACCCCTGATGGATCAGTTGCCACCCACTGATCCGGCGGGTAGTGTGGACGTACCGTAGTGAATGAAAGTGACCCACATCTAATGTCCTATGTAAACTGAGGTGGACACCGCCCACTAAGAACTGTAGAATTCTCTCACTTTCTGACTAGTTGCAACAAGTCCCAGGACTGAACAGACAACTAGAAGTGGGTCCTTCCAGGTCAGTATTAAACACACTGGTGAGAGAAGTTTGTACTGCCTTTGCCTGTGCTCCTACCCGTTTTGTGTGTTGAGGACTTCACTCAATGCAACACAAGGAGCCAGACTGTCTTTATCTTTCTCATCTTATATAAACTTCTGTGTGTTTAAGTCAGCTGAAGTCCATTTAAATCACACAGCAATACTGATTGGTTCAATAACCCTATATGCTTGGTTAGGCTCAGTCTCCACCAATTAACTAATTCAGGTAAATGGCCCAATTTTTTGACCCAGGGTAACTTTTTCATCTTGGGGATCTAAATTAGAAGAGAGTTGCTGTATATGGGATAGCAGCTTTCATGGTATAAATCCCCACAAAACAAAAGAATAGCTGTACAGATTATCTATGAAATGCCAAGGAATTTGTTTAGGATAGAGCAAACCTTGATTTTACAGGTTATGGTGACAGTGCCCTCTACTGGTATACTACATAAGTAAGTAGAACAATGAAGTTAGATGTGTAATAGATTTGTAATAGCAGCATTGGCCCCCAGATGAACACATTCTAAGTTAGACTGCAAGATCTAAGCACCTGACGGGTCAGTCTCTAGTCTACACATGACTCTGCTGGTCCCACACTAAACATACAATGCACACATGTCAAACTTAGATACACTGCTGTAAACCATCAAAAATACTAGCAATACACATGAGCAGTCCCTTACACACCATATTTCAGACACTGTCAATTCAGAACATTTGGGAGGAAGAGAACATTCCAGTTTGTGTCTGGTTTTCATGACTTGAGTCACTGAAGTAGTCCAGGATGGGCTGCCAATATCTGAGTATTTTTCTAACCTGCTTTATAGCGGTTTCTTTTATTGTGTTAGCATTTTGTATGTTCCCGTTAATGTTTCAGTTGACCTACTTTTCCCTGCGTAGTTATAGTAAGTTGGAAGACTGGAGAATGGAGATGAATTAGAGGTCATCTGCATTCTTCAATTAGGCTTGAGAGGTTCTGAATGGAGGAATATGCTGTATTTGTAACTCTTTTCAAACTTTCCAGCTCACTTAATTGCTCTGATTTAAGTGCTCTTAAATGAGTCTCAGTAAGACATTTTCTTGGCTTCCTCCCATCTTATATTTCTCTGCATTACAGAAATTTTCTTTGACAAAAGTTAACTTCACATATTTCCACTCCCACTGCTAAAAAGTGAAACGAGTTTATTATTGAACTACCTCGCACAGACTTTCTCTGCTTCCTCGAGTAAATAGAGCTAACCTTCTCTATTGGAGCTACCCTGAATGTGAAATAGAAAGTACACTTCCCTTTTTCAAAAGCCCAGCCTATCGGCCAATGTTGAGACAATATCAGTAAGTATGTATCATGTATACTTCCCGTACAATGTTCATGTGTAATATATAGCTCACGTACAATAATGTACATCCAGAAAATTGTGTTAGATGTAAATTGGTGAATTTATTACTGTAGTCTGTTTTTTGTAGGTAAAAATAACTTACTAGTAATATCAGTCCATCCTTTACATTTTACAAAAGGAATAATTCTTGGTAAGCTTTGCATACAGATGAATTACTTTTGTAGGCCCAATATCTAGTCTATTTTTGAGAGTTCTTAAACTTTTAACTTACTACTAAAGTTGAGCAAAACTGGCTGAATTCTCGTGATCACTCCTCCTGCCCCCGTGAAGTGCATTCTGTCCTGGGAAGTGTGGAGGGGAAGGATGCACCTTTTAAATATGGAAAAATTACAGTTAGTTTTCTTTCCCACTTGCCACCCTCCCCTCTCATATTCCTTTCTACCCCTTCCCAATAAGCCATTGTAGGGAAATACTGAGATCATTGTGGTTTTTATCATCCATGCCATTGGTCATTACACGTGCACCACTGGAATGTATACATTGTTATCTAGTATGTCAATTGGTTATAATGATATTTTAAATAAAAAAGGATAAAAGTTGTTTGATGACCACTCTTTAGTTAGTGTTTCTTCATTGCAGCTCTGGGGCTCTAAAGCACTACATGGTGGACTTCATAGGACAGTTGCCATTTATTTACCTCAGTCGTTTGGGGGAAGTCTCTGTTCTTAATGTTGGTTATGTCAGCCTGCTTGAGTGCACAGTCAGACCTGTCCGTCACTGGCAACAGGGGAATGCACCATCTCGTCCCTCTCCCACCCATTTTGGCTTTCTCAGCACTCCTTCCTCTCCCGAGTTCCAGTATTGGAGGTCAGAGATCTGCCTGCTGGTGTGATTCAGGCTCTGATGCTCTGCTGTGGCCTCAGACTGCATCTCCCCCTCCGCCGCACTGTCCCTGCACTTGGCTGGGGAGAGAACCAAAGGCATTTCTGCAACTCCTTCACCCTCTTCTGTCAAGTGTCTTGTATGGGAACAGCGTCTCCTGTTGAGTGGGGAGAAGGCAGTGTGTCCTGGTCAGGGCTGGGTTGGAGACATTGGATCTGAAAGGCTGGCTCTGGGGGCAAATGGTTCCTCCTCCAGAAGAGTGACACAAGATGGCAATGCAGCAGATGGAAGGTGGCACCTGCAGCCATGCTTCTGACTGGAGTGGACACTGGACACAACACAGACCCTGATGCTGGACAGTGCAGTAAGGGTCTTTGGGTCCCTGCTCCCTCCACCTGCCACCCCCTCTAGCAGGCTTCCTGGGGCTTCCCTACTGTTCTCCCAGGCAGCGGCTCCAGGCATTCAGGCTCCCGTTCTAGGCAAGGTAGGCCCAGAGCTTCAGGTTTGTGCAAGGCCCATTCTCACACTCCAGCCCACTCTTTGGGAAGCCCAAACAGGAGAGGGGACAGCAAGACCTGCCTCTTTGAGAGCATCTTAAATATTCTGGGTGCCTGGCGCTCCCTGCAGTGCTGTGAGAGATCCCTGTGATGGTGCCATGGGAAAGTCAGCATATGAAATCGGTCCCCTATCTTAATGCAACTCTCTGCTTCTCTCGCACACCCTGGGAGAGTTATTTAAACAGAGATTTCTTACAGCCACTGCTGTATGTCTATAATGGGGAGAGTATTTCCAGAGGGAAAGGTGCCTTGTAAATGTAAATTACCATTAATCTAGGCTGTGTCACCTGAGTAAAGTGTATGGGGACAGCTGTATTAGCGGCATGTCCCCTGAGGAAACTCTGGTAACTTAATGATGACTGCTGTTTAATTGCAATAGCATTAGAATACATTTTTAGCAGGTGCTATGTAGTTGACTAATGTTGATAGTGTGACAATCTAAGCTCAGCCGGAGGCTTTGGGTATAGGTGGCTTTGGTTTTCGTTATATCTAGTCAAATAGTTCCAGTCAGGGAATGTATGTGGCTGTGCTCTAGCTGAAACTTTGGTTTTGCAATCCAGCTGTGCTTTGAATCCTTGGAGATTGTAGCACCTGCTGTTGATTTTATCATGTGTGCTCTCCCTTCAGCTCCGGCTAAAATGCAGCTGGGGATGGGGAGGGTGAAGGGGGCCTACTGGCATCTGACAAAGATCCCGTGTAAATTTCTGCTCTGATCTCAGTTCATTAACAGGCTAGGCTTCTCAAGAAATCTAAAGAAATCTTCAACAAGAAGCGCATGTTTATCTTGCCACTTTGTGTGGGGGTTCTTTGGTTTAGAGATTTTTTCCCCCTTGAATATAACAGGTCCTGCTATAAAGAGAGGGGATAGATTCTTGCATGAACAATAAGTCTTGCTTTTTTGGGGAGGGTCATAATTCTTCAAAGTATTAAATGTGTTTAAAATGTCCTAATTCCAGGAGTGGCTATCAGTGTTCTAATGACCCTGCTTCCCACACTAGAAACATCACAAGCAAAGAACTGAATAAAGCCGTTCTGCCACTGGCTGTCTCCATTCAGCCCTGGGACCCAAGGAACATTCCTCCTTCCTGAGTTGCAGCCGCTTGGCTTTGTTGCCTCCTGCAGATTCCTGTATTTGCTTCATTGTTAATTTCATTTCCTGCCTCTCTTTCCCCCCCCCCCGCCCTCTGTTCTTGCCTTTGTGCAGTTGCCTCCTGTTTTAGGTGTGGGTGGAAGGGAGTTTTGTGCATGGGATGGTGGTCAAGGAAAGCTGGGGGAGGGCGCACTCCAAGGGCAGGCCTGCATCTTTTGAAGTATTGTAACAATGAGTTTGTCCCTTATGGAATAGGCTCCACTCACCACTGGGCCAAAGCCAGATAATTCTTTGGGGGTTGTCCTAACACAGGGTCATCACCTGCATGAGAGTCTTGATGACAAAGGGGCAAAACGCTTCATGAAGCTGCTGCAGCTGTCAGCATGAAATAAATAGAGCTGTTGGCTCTTCTGCCAAAAAATTGAATAGATCAGGCTGCCTCCTTAATGTCCCTGGAGCATGAAAGCCTAGAACAGCAGCTTCATGCAAACCTCAGCAGGAGCTAATCTTCCCCACGCTCCCCCAGTCTGTAGATGTTTTTTTGTGGTAGGGTCTTGGCTCCAGTAGGCACAGAGGAATGCGTGGGGGAGAGAGGAAGGAAATGGTAGTACCTCCCTAGGTGCAACACCACAGCTGTTAGATGGCATAGAAATGCACAGAAAAAATGCTGCTCCTCTTTCTTGCATGCTTTGATCAGACGTGAATGCTAACATTGAAATTGTCATTGTTACGCTTCAGTGTTAACACCCACTGAACAGCTTGTCCTGCTAGGGTTCCAAAGGGCCTGCAGATGCTGCTGCAGTGGTTAACCGCCAGACTGAACTGAACGTGTTCTGTGCAACCGTAAGGGTTAGCGGCATCTTTACCAATCTAAAGTGCTGTATAGGGCCTGGATAGTAGGCAGTAAACAGAAGTTTATGCACATGGTAGCCAGCAGGGGACAGTACTGGCTTCCTGAATGCCTTGTCAGCCCAGGCTGACGTGTAAGTAAAACCACCACGTCATGTAACAGGCTGCTATGCAGGTGCCAATGGAGGAACACTGGATGGCTGGGTGGTTCGTGCGGGATTTGCGGGAGACAGCGTCAGTTCCCTGCTCTGCCGTAGCCTTCCTATGCGACCCTTGACAAGTCACTTAGCCTCTCTGTTCATCAGGGCAGTGTGAGGATAAATGCATGAAGGACGGGGCAGTGCCAAGTTACTGCAGTGATAGGGATCATAGATGTAACTTACTTAGACAATTTGGTTGCTATGTCTGTGGATCAAGTGCCATCGAGAGGAAAAATCTCCAGCTCACATTACTGATCAGGTGAGCTGGGCAGATGCAGTGGAGAGGTCTCCTTGATTGTCACTGGAGATGCTGGTATCTGTAGTCTTCCTGCCCTTGCTGTCTAGTCACAGTAGGGATTTGTTTTATGATAGTGTAGGAAAAGTGGCCTGAAATGATCAAGGAGCCACTTCAAATGTTACATATACATTGAATTTTTTTAAAAAAGTGGATCCTAATTCCCCTGGGTGTGTGTCAGTTGGCTTGAATGGAGTCAGATGAAACAATTGCCAATGCCCTGCAGATGGCAGGCTACTCCCAGGAACAAGCAGCTGGCCGACAGTGCTTTATGGCACTGCGCTGGGGCAGTGGCTGAGTGTGAAAAGGCCAGTGCTGGCAGGGGAGGGGTGTGTGTGACTGTTTACGTCAGCCACTTCACACTGAGCTATGTTTTAAAGCAGCAGTTCTCAACCAGGGGCAGACAGAGGCCTTCCAGGGGGTACATAAACTCATCTAGATATTTGCATAGTTTTACAACAGGCTACATAAATAGAGCCCTGCGTGGGTACAAAATTTGTATCTGCATCTGGTCTGCAGATATAAAGCAAATAGCTGCAATTTGCAGGGCTCTGTGCATAAAAAGCACTAGCGAAGTCAGTAGAAACTAATATTTCATACAGGTACTGACTTGTTTATACTGCTCTATTGAAATGTAAGTACAATAAGTATATTCTAATTGGTTTATTTTAAATTCTATGCTGAATGGGAGTCAGCATTTTTTCAGTAACAATGTGCTATGACACTTTTGTATTTGTATGTCTGACTTTGTAAGCAACCAGGTAGTTTTTAAATGAGGTGAAACTTGGGTGTACACAAGACAAATCAGATTCCTGAAACGGGCACAGTAGTCTGGAAAGATTGAGAGTCACTGTTCTAAAGTATCCACCGCAGTAACAGAACCTGCCTTCCTGCCAGAGCCTAGCAAGGTTTGAGTGTTTTGCAGAGAAATGGGTTTCACTTTGCTTAGCTCATTTGCCATGTTTGTCACTGTGGGAGGAAAGGGGAATGATGCGATGGATGTGCAGTAGGTGCACATGAGCCCAAAGGAAACAAAGCACCATGGCTTAGCTCATGGAGAAAAGCAGGCCTCTGCTGGTTCCAGGGGGAAGGCTGGGATGGCACAGGGGCAGCTAAGTGTAATCCATCAAGACTTGGAACAGCCTGGTAGAGAGAGGAAACTCAAGAGCGTGATATACCCTGGGCAGCTCTGAAAATCCTACAGCAGCCCCAGCACTGGAACTCTAGCCCAAAGCATCCCTAGGGCCAGCTCACCCAGCCAGTGGGGGCTAGGGATGCTGACTCTCTCCTTTTAGCCTCCTACGCTGCCAATTTCTCCCATGCGGGCTACTTAAACTGGGGGGCAGAACAGAGTGAGGAATGGTGCCGGTTGCACCCAGCCCAGGGGAGCTCATGACACAGCAGGTGATGTCAGTGCCAGCACTAGCATGCAGGCTGCGCATGGTTCTGGTGTCAGGCCACACAGTGTTGCACTGCAGGGCAGTTGAGCCCCCCTCAGTATTGGTTGAAAGCTGATGCTAGTGACCTTTCTCCATGTCTTAGCAGAGGTGTGTGTGTGGCTGATAAAAACCTCCTTGTTGAGAGCCACAGACACCCCCAGGCCTGAATAAATTCGTCACCTCTAGCTCAAGAGTGGGATTCCCCAGATGAGAATTGGGATAAATCGGTGAGGAACAGAATCTTTCTCTCGTATTAGAGTTGTTGAGAGAATAGAAGCCTTCAGGTACCTTTAGGCCTATATTCAAAACTGATCTACCACTGTAACTGCGCTGGTAGTTTCCAAGCTGTGGTCTTTAACTACCAGGGGATATTCATTTAAAACAGAGCAGCAAGGAGGTTAGAAATCTCTCTCTGTCTCTCATCTCCCCACGCTGTGCTCCATTACAGCAATTATTGGTAAAGTCATTATTTCAGAACAAAGAAGAGAGAAAAGCCTGGCTGCAGAGGATGCTTGTGGCCAGATGTTTAGTTCAGGCTCCAGGGGGGTTGCCCCTCCAAGGTATTTATTAATCACATATTTTATCAAGTCACATTTGGTGCAAACAATAATATTTAGAGTCATAGTTTTGGCACGGCAGAGTTGGGGGGGATTAGAAATTGGGTGACGAAGTGTCAGCCTTTCAAATGCCTTCAAGTGCTTGTCGGCTAGTTTTGCAAAACACCTTCATAAAATAATACCCAGTACAGGAATAAGAACTTTCACCAAGCAGATTTTTAAATAAATTTCATGAAGGATGGAGAACTCGCCAAGTTCAACTTGATTCATCACATGAGCTAAACCCGCGGCCATGCTAGTAGTGTCATCTTTTCCCCAGGAACTGGCATGCTCCTTCGGCTCCAGCCTGCCTGCAGCTCGCTTAGGGCATGGCAGCAGTGGTGGGAGCAGTGCTGTTGTCTGTGGCACAGTCAAGCCAAAGGCAGTGACAGAGTTGTCCCTTTGACATTAGGAAAGAGAGGCCCAGCCATTTGCAATCTAGGGTCTACAGTTTCAAGCATTGCCTTTAGCAGTCAGTTTCCCTGATAGCCCAAATACTAGAGCATCTGTAAACAAACCAACACAGCAAAAATCCTTAAGAGCAGGGACTCTCTGCCAAATTACTCATGATGCATGAGTAACCCAGAACAAAATGACTTGTGCTGGAATTAAAAAATGGTGTCGTCCTGCTTCCTTTACTTCGGCACGTTAGCTCCCCGGCTTGTAACAGTCAAGTTTCCTAATGTCGAAAAAAACTCTTCCATTTCTGTCTGCAGGAGCTGGTTTCTCTTTTCAGCATATTCACGTGCACGCTCCGAATTCCTCAGTTTGATCTCCAGCATTGTGTATTTCTTTCGCTCCTGGTCCAACTCCTCTTCTAACCGTGTCACTCGTTTTCTCAGTTCAGCGCTTGTTTCTTCAATTCTTAAAGCCAAGAGAAAACAAAGAGCATTTTAGTCTCTTGACAACTGCTCCACTGAGTGCCATGAAATATACAAGTTTGCCATATGACAGCCAGAACAAACATCTTACATGATACCATCCAAAGTGGGGTTTGTTATGGAGGTACCACTATTAACTCGGGAGGTTACAGTGAGTTGAGTTTTGTATGTTGATCAATGGTTCAACCTCTCTTTTAGGTATAAAAAAAGACAGTGTCCTCCCCACACTTACAGCACTGGCTTTGTGGGCAGACAATCAACCTGAGAATTTCCAAATCAATCCATTCACTAGTTAGAATTAAAATTAATTTCAGCAACTCTCCTCTTCCTTCATACCATTGCTTTTCCTTGTCAAGATACCCTTTAACTTACAGGAATGTAACCTGCCTTGGAAACCAGGAGTTCTAGACACTTCTACTAGCTGGCATTATTAAGTCTATGTCCTTCAGAACCCTTATTAAGCAAAGACTCATAGCTCTCTACCCACTGATGGGAACAGAGCCCCAATACCATTCATTTAGTCATGCTGCCTCTCCTGCAGAAACATGCTCTGTCTCTAACACAGGCCAGCTCACGTACAGGTCACCCACTGCTGACTTGGGTATAGCATAGGGTAGGGGTCGGCAACCTTTCAGAAGTGGTGTGCCGAGTCTTCATTTATTCACTCTAATTTAAGGTTTCGTGTGCCAGTAATACATTTTAACCTTTTTAGAAGGTCTCTTTCTATAAGTCTATAATATAAACTAAACTATTATTGTAAATAAGGTTTCAAAATATTTAAGAAGCTTCATTTAAAATTAAATTAAAATGCAGAGCCCCCTGGACCGGTGGCCAGGACCCGGGCAGTGTGAGTGCCATTGAAAATCAGCTTGTGTGCTGCCTTCAGCACACGTGCCATAGGTTGCCTACCCCTGGCATAGGGCATTATACATCTCCCTCTGGTGACAGGTTCATGTGACAGAGATTCCTGGTGCTTCTGACCAAAGTAGGTCTGAGTGTTGCTCCAGTGGGTGAAACATACGCTTTAACGCTGGAGTTTAAATCTTAGTGAGGGGGAGAGGAGTTGAAGTTGTACATAATTTATTTTTTTAAAGGCAAAAATAACTCTAGGAAGTTACATTAAAAAAAACCTACATCAGAAGAACATTGCAATCACAAAATCAAGAATTCAAAAGGGCTAGATAGCCTATACAGCTTATGCCTAATGATCCAATCTTTAATTACATGATCACTGATTGGTTTTTCCTACAGCACACCTGCCTCAGTCAGTGCACAGGATGGACCTGGCTCTGCAAATGAAGCAGATGTTTAATACCTTTTTTATCCTTATTTAACATGGCCACATCTGTCAATCACACTGCACCAGCCACATCTTGCTCAGACCACAAACTAAATAATTTCCTCAGTGGTGTTTCTAGGGTATCTGGCACTAGAGTAGAGAGTGCTTCGCCAACATCAATGCACTTCTCTTCACAGCACCTGTGGCTCGGGGGGGGGGGAATAAAACTCTTCTGTTACAGAAAGGAAAACAGAGACAAACCATAGGGACTTATCTAAAGCAACACCATGAACCAACATCCCAGACAGGACTGGAACGCAGACCCTTGTGAATCTAAACCCTGTGCCTCAGAGTCAGGCAAGCACAACGCTTGGTTTTGGGATCATTATAACTGTCACCATTCAGGGTACCTGCACCTGTATTTCCCCTCAGTGCTGCAATATGGGCACCCACTCTCATGCTTCCGGCTCCCCAGCTGTCACCTCTGTGAGGAGGAGACCTGCATCTCGCTCCCTGCTGACTGAGGTGCTTCCAGGCTGCAGAGACAGGCTGCCCAAGCACATCTGTTTGCTTTCTCTTCAGAGACTGATAACAGGGATTGTTAATACTTCGAGGTTACCACATAGTTCTTCCTGTGCAAGCCTATTTTATTCTGAAGATAAAAGCACTACAGACAAAGCATATTAAAAGCAATAGAATAACCTACACGCATGCAAATGAGGTTACCCGAGAACTCACCACTACCCTATCGGGGGTTCTGGCAAGAGCAGTCCTTCAACTTTCATCCTCAGGGTTTCCTTTGTGGTCACAAGTTCATTACAGCTTCTGCTCAGAACAAGTTTAGTCCACCCTTCACACAGTTCAGGGACTCTGATGTGGCATTTCCAGGAGCAGGCGATTAGTATCAAATAGGTTTTCCTTTCCGGCCCAGCTTTAAAAGGGTAGAGTCCAAGTAGGTCATTTGCATAGCCCTCACCCCCAGCTTTTTCCTAAGAAACCACTTTACACACATTGTGCCAGAAAGTCCTTTAACAGTCTTAAAAATTTACATTAGTCAAGTCCCTAGAAAAATTACATTCACTCCACCACTACCATGAACAAAGGCATTTTCAACACCAAGACATCCAATCCAATCCAATAAAGCTTACCTGAACTCCACACAGTTTGTCCAGGATATATAAGATACTGGCAGTCTGGCACAATAACAGCTCTATGATAGTTTTGACCCCTAAGTTATCAACACATTCTCTGAGCCTTAGCTCTATCGCCACTACATTTGTGTCTGGGAACACAGTGGCCTATCAGTCATCTACCTAGTAGACTGCAACCCAGGGCTCCTTATGGGCCACCTCTGTAGCTTCATGTGTGTGAGTTAAACTCCAGCCAAGTCTCCTCGGGTTGGATTGAGAGTTGCTCACAAGTGTATTTTGAAAGCTCTTGTATGCAAAGAAACAAAGCTATTTCAAAGCAGTTCCATCACCTCCAGCTAAGGATCACAGTCTTGCCGCCAGCACCTCCCATCAAAAATAACAGGCAGACCTAAGAGTTGGCGAGGACACTAGTCTTCCTCCACAGCCAGATGATGGCCAACCACTGGCACCCTTTCTGTTCCCTACCCAGATGGCCCCAATGCCAAGGAAATCTTGCAGGCCACTGCCTCACTTGATGAACTGATTGAGTGCTGGCCCGCTGGAGGGTCCTACAGTTATAACTGGAAATGTGCACCTGTGTATTGAAAGAAATAATGGTCCAAACCAAGGCAGTTCTCCTACTACCCAGCAGATTGGCAAGGAAGAAAATCCAGCTTCTGCTTTGGAAAAGCCCTGGAGAATTTAGAAGAAAACTAAAACATTAGTACATTGCCAATTAACACACACACAGCCTCGTGCGATTCTATAAGACAGCTGAACAGCGAGGGCTAAGAGTCTCATTCTCAGCTGAAATTCTATAGCTTCTGAGGGGTTTACAGAAATTACTCTATTACGTTTCTATGCAGCCCTATAGCTTTCATCCCTATTATATTCTGCAGGATGTTTCCATTAGGAAAGAATCTTTCCTGGAGCCACTGCTATGCAGTCCTATCTGTAACTGTCCTTTTACCACCTGGCATTCTAATAGCGGGAGCCTGATCATTATAATACCCGCAAATTGTTCTGGAACAGATTGCTCACAGGGCAGCTATAAAACCTGCCTCCTTCTGACTAAGAGTGAGAGAGAGAGAAAAAAAACAGGTAAATAGCAGCCCTTCCATTAACAGGGACTCCTGTCCCTGCCCCTGCTCCAGGCAGTGAGTTCACACACACTCTCAGCTTGTCTTTGTGCCACAAAGTAAAAACACAGAATCCTTCATTAAAACATATCTTGCTACTGAGATGGAGCTCTGAGAACCACACAAGCACAACCACCAGCCAGGGAAGAGGTTTTTAGACAAATGGCTTTAATCCACCACTTTTTCCTAAATAAACAAAGCAAGAAGCTATAGCCAAAATTAATCTAATTCGGCCAGGCTGCATGCCCACTTCTGCAAGCATGAGCCACTGCCTCTTGCAGCAGTGGGCACCCAGCTATGCAAATGGTTGCAGATGCACTCAGAATGGGGGGAGGAGGGGGCACTCAGCCACCCCCAAGGCCCAGGCAGCAAGGCCAGCACTCAGTGTAGACTGGCAGCCAGTGCTTTGACTCCACACGCAGCACTCAAGAGTGAAGTCAGCTCAGCCCTTTCCCAGGGGAGTTGTGCAAGGTGAGTTAGCACTGCCTGAGATAGCATTCACTCCTCTACCTTTACCTCAACTTTGGTCTGTCTAGTGGAGGAATGTGCTGCTCTGGGTGGCTGCTTTCCCCCATTCCTAGGCACCCTCCCATTTCTGTAAAGGGAAATCGTGTCTTTCTAATCTATTAGAGTTCTTTGAAGGGGTCAACAGACATGTGGACAAGGGGGAGCCAGTGAACATAGTGTACTTAGATTTCCAGAAAGCCTTCCTCACCAAAGGCTGTTACGTAAATTAAGCTGTCATGGGATAAAAGGGAAGGTCCTTTCATGGATTGAGAACTGGTTAAAAGACAGGAAACAAAGGGTAGGAATTAATGGTAAATTCTCAGAATGGAGAGGGGTAACTAGTGGTGTTCCCCAAGGGTCAGTCCTAGGATCAATCCTATTCAATTTATTCATAAATGATCTGGAGAAAGGGGTAAACAGTGAGGTGGCAAAGTTTGCAGATGATACTAAACTACTCAAGATAGTTAAGACCAAAGCAGATTGTGAAGAACTTCAAAAAGATCGCACAAAACTAAGTGATTGGGCAACAAAATGGCAAATGAAATTTAATGTGGATAAATGTATAGTAATGCACATTGGAAAAAATAACCCCAACTATACGTACAATATGATGGGGGCTAATTTAGCTACAACGAGTCAGGAAAAAGATCTTGGCGTCATCGTGGATAGTTCTCTGAAGATGTCCAAGCAGTGCACAGAGGCAGTCAAAAAAGCAAACAGGATGTTAGGAATCATTAAAAAGGGGATAGAGAATAAGACTGAGAATATATTATTGCCCTTATATAAATCCATTGTACACCCACATCTCGAATACTGTGAACAGATGTGGTCTCCTCACCTCAAAAAAGATATACTGGCACTAGAAAAGGTTCAGAAAAGGGCAACTAAAATGATTAGGGTTTTGGAGAGGGTCCCATACGAGGAAAGATTAAAGAGGCTAGGACTCTTCAGCTTGGAAAAAAGGAGACTAAGGGGGGATATGATAGAGGTATATAAAATCATGAGTGATGTGGAGAAAGTGAATAAGGAAAAGTTATTTACTTATTCCCATAATACAAGAACTAGAGGTCACCAAATGAAATTAATAGGTAGCAGGTTTAAAACAAATAAAAGGAAGTTCTTCTTCACACAATGCACAGTCAACTTGTGGAACTCCTTACCTGAGGAGGTTGTGAAGGCTGGAACTATAACAATGTTTAAAAGGGAACTGGATAAATTCATGGTGGCTAAGTCCATAAATGGCATTAGCCAGGAAGGGTAAAGAATGGTGTCCCTAGCCTCTGTTCATCAGAGGATGGAGATGGATGGCAGGAGAGAGATCACTTGATCATTGCCGGTTAACTTCACTCCCTCTGGGGCAACAGGCATTGGCCACTGTCGGTAGACAGATACTGGGCTAGATGGTCCTTTGGTCTGACCCAGTACGGCCGTTCTTATGTTCTTATGTTCCACCTCACCTGTTATCCACCCAGATGTTTTGCTGAGGGGATACATAAAAGAGTTAGATTTTGTTCCTCCCACATGCCTGGGGCCAACTTCAGCTCACATGTGCACAAGTCCCTTGGATTGGGATGGGAGCTGTATGTAGCCTGCTTGGTTTTGAAAGGAAAACTCTCTTCAGAGATGGGATGATTATAAACCACTCCAGCTTGGAAACCAGTGTGTGCAGAGGCCCAGCAACCTGGGTCTCAGTCTGAAAGGGACCTGATGGCTGAGGAAAGCAGAAATGACCATTTCTCTGTGCATCTTTGAATGGCTAAGTCACAATGCATAAAAGAAAAGAGCAAAGCCAGATTTCCAGCAAAGGGAACATCTGAGCAAACACCTCCCAATGTGTGTGTACACACAGCCCACCTCACCACTACCGAGGGAATCCCACTGGGAAGAACTCCCAACCCACTTCCATACCCCAAACCTCTCCCACAAAACAACTTCAGTCAGTCTTAGACTTGCTCTGAGCTGCTGGGGGCAAGTGGTTGCCAGGCAGCACATTCTGGGGCACAGATTCAGCCAGTTTGACCCTGTGTCTACGAAAGCCAGTGGAAGGCCTTTGCCATTCACTTGCAGAAAACACCCACCTTGTTATGTTCTGCAAAACCCTCCCCCTAACTTATTAACGAGGAAGACAGATATTTATTCTGAACATTAAAACAGCAGCGAAGTAAATGACTGCCATCCCGTCTTATAGAGAAATCCCAACGCGGTCAGTGGGCTAAACAGATACGAGAAAGGGGCACTATGCGAAGATCCCAATGCGGACAAGACAGCCCTAAGACAGACTGGTGGAGCCAGCTACTTGTAACACACAACAAACACCTTGACTTAACGCTGCACCATATCTAGACTAATTTCAATCCGTGTGTTGTGTGTGTGAACTGCCCCATGCATGACGGGGGGTCCTGGCCCATGACTGGGGCTCCTACCCGCCATATACATAATAGCACAGTGAATAAAATCCAGAACAGTGTTACTTGATACTTCTCAAACACCCAGGGCCCTACCACTTACAAAAACGCAACACCAACTATTTCTGGACCTACTAGTGTCTAGCACCAGACACCTGAACATATAGCTGTGGTTCTGCAGGGCCTGCTGGGTGACCTTAGGTAAGTCACCACACTGCTCTATGCCTCAGTTTCATCATCTGTAAAACCAAGATAATGATGCTTACCTCCTTTGCAAAGCGCTTTGAGCTCTACTGACGAACATGCTACATAAGAGCTACATGTATAGAACAATACCACACCCTCCATCAGCCTGTGTCTCTTGTATGCAACAGCACATTCAAGTCTTGTAAACTCCCTTATGTATTTCACATGCATGCTTACCTATGTGTTTAACGGCAAATATCCCTATCCCTATCACTCACACACACACACACACACCCCATTCTGATCCTGCAGCTCCTACATTTGTGCGTCCTGAGAGACTCTCTCCTTGAGGCTGCAGAAGGTGTGTATGTGCAATGCCTGCAGGACTGGACTGTATACAAGGGCTACGTTTTCAAACCAGCATGTGAATTTGCTCAGGTTGTGCCCACTCCCACATCTGCCTGCAAAGACCAGGTGACCAAGCACCTGGGTACCTTGTTTGAGCTCCCAAAGACCAGTTCACGTGTACAGGAACGGGTCACTCATGGGTGTGTTTGCTCAAAGAGGAGACCCAGCCCAGAATGTCTAAGCTTTGAAAGTACAAGAACTAAGTGGTAAGTAGGGGCTGGTCTAAAAATTGCAACTGAAACCCATTCTCGTCGGCAAATGGGGCTCTGTCAAAAATCACATCCCCCGCCCGCCAAGAAAAGATGGATTTTGGTGGAATTTTCCACTGGTAATATCTTAACCAAACCTTTTCTTTCAGGCTGGGCTGAGAATCTTTGCGTCAGGGTGAGCTGCCACAGTGCCTCATGGGAGTAGTAGTTCAGGTGCCACATGCCCTCTTTCCCCTGCTGTGGGCTAGTCTCTCCAGCTGGACTACATTCCCCCATGAGGTCAACAGACTGAACTAAGACCCCTCCAATGTCCACTGAAAATGACAAAACACTGGACTTTCCCACAGGATGGAAATCTCACTTTTCAGCCGTGGCTAGTTGTAGGAGATTAGAGATGAGAGCAAAGCTGGAACCAGCCACCACTGAGCTTTGGGGGACATCAAATCCAGATCTGTATCTAACCTGCACAGCCCCTTCTCCTAAGCCAACCTCAATCCCCACACTGCAGCTCAGGCCCACTGCGACAGAGCTGGGTCTATTCCCTGTTTGGAGCAGGATTGTGTTGCTCAGACAAGGACAGTGCTGCAGTGAGCGACCCCCGGCACAGCTAACAGTTGTGTTACCTTTTGATACTAGACTCATACTCAGTCCTCTGTTTGCTCAATCCTGTCTTTAGCTCTGAAACCAGGCTCTGCAGCGCCATGGAACATTTGGCTGAGTCTTTGGAAGCAGCCGCCAGGTCACTCTGCTCGCTACAGCTGCTGATGCACATTTCGAACCTCTCCATGCTGTTCTCCAGGTCCACAGTCTTGACCTCGCTCTGCGACAGTGAGCCCTGAGTGGCACATTCCGTTTTGAGGGAGCTTAAAGCAGAGGAGTCACTGGCCCGACAGGCTGGGCAGCTGCTGACAGAATCAACGACAGAGATCTCACAGGACGAGGTGGACCAGGCGGTGCTGGCGACGCTGTGTGCACTCAGGGAGAGGCTGGAGGAGGGGACGTTGTCGTAGGTGGAGAGTCTTTGGGATGAACCTGAGTCTTTCACCCGCTCCCCAGAGGACGTCCGGCGGTGGCCTCGGAGAGAGTACAGTCCATTCATCAGCCAGTTCCCACTGGACGGTAGATTAGGAATGTCCAAGGATGAACTACCCAGCTTGGGGCTGACAGACCTTGCCCCCTGTTGCCAGAAGGAGTACTTCCAGGTGGGTAATGTCTGCACCCTCTTGCTGGGGCTAGTGGCAGGCTGTGTGGCTTTGCTGCCGTGCTCCTGAGGGGCGTTTTTCACCAGCGAGCTGAGCATAGCGCCCGGCGCCATGGCACTGCTAGAAGGCAAGTCAGCAGGGCTGGGGGCACTCTTCTCTGACCTGCTCTCCTCCCCGTCTTCCTCAGAGATCCACTCCACCATGCTGCGCTGCAGCACGGAGCGGGCTTCAGGCTGAGCCCCGGCCGCATCGGCCTGCGAAATGGCAAAGATCTGTCCATGTTCACTTATCAACACCGTCATCAAGTGCTGGATCAGTGAGGTACCTGCAGGGAGAGAATGGAGGCAAGTTCTTAATGTGAGAAACGAGAAGGCCTTGGATATTCGTTTCCTGTCTGTAAGAAACCCCTGGGCTCCCCAGGACAGGGGCATGTCCTTGAGCACCAACAACAATGGGTCTGTATAAGCAAAACATAACAAGGACTCTGGCCACCTTTCCTTCAAGGACTGCAGAGGGGGAGTGGGTATCATTGTTCCCATTATTAGAGAGGGGGGAAATGGGGCACAGAAGAGCCTGATCCAGACCAGTTACCACAATACAGATCATTAACTCCCACTCTCCCCTGCCCTAACCACTACACCATGCTTCCTTGCCTGTTAAGCAAAGAATCCTGGAGAAAGCTTGACACCAGTGCAATTTTCCCGTACATTCGTTAGGTGGATGGGTGGATTACCATATGCAAGCAGAACAAATGGCTTTCTGCACCATTCAATCCAACTACCTGTTTCTATACTTCTGTTTCAAATGGAATTGTTATGATCTTCAATCCTGTCCTGAAGTGTTAAACACCTGTGATGTCCCAACCTCGGAAGTGGCTTTCAAGATAGACAAAAAAGTCACCCCTAGTTTACATAACAGTTTGGAAAGTGCCATAGAAATAAGATTTTTAAATTACTGTGGTAGATTCATTTTTGGCATAACTCTATTGACTTAAGTTGAGTTACCCTACTTTAACTCATCAATGTTGAGCAAAATACTCTGTGCAGACTGTCAGAGAATTAATAAAAGGCCAATCCATAAGTGAGTTCTAATTGTTTTTTCAGCAGTGAAACAGAAACTAGTAGAAAACACCACCCATCAAGCTCATGACAAAGTATTTTCTACCATATATATTAGAAAATCGCCATCAACAGCAATTTCATTAATTACCGTTTCTCTTTTTTGTTGAAGATCAATAAAGAATAAAGCCAAAATTTTCAAATATGGACACTTAAAATACATACTTACAACTATATTTACAGGATCTCAATAAGAGGTCTGACATTTTGAGATGTTGAGATCCTACAACTTCTACTGAAGTCCACAGGAGATGGGAGAACTAAACACTTATAAAAACTGGACTGCTTATTTGGTACCTAAATACGGATTCAGGGCCCCAACTTTAAAATGGGGCTTTTCTTGAACACAGAAACCAAAATGTTTAAATGTATATTGTTAATGGCTCAGAGTATTTCTCTGTATCTCTTTACACACACAGAACCTAAAAACAGCTATACTGGGTCAGAGCAATTGGTCCATTTAGCCCAGTATCTTGTCTGACGGCAGCCAATGCCAGATCCCACTTCACTCCTTGAGCTGAAGAGCAGCTATATTAGACAGAATCCCCTCCCCCTTCCACCATTTATATCCAACTGATCTTTTGCCCTCAATGGACAGTAACACAAAGCATCCCTCATGCTGTCTGCTTAGGACTCCACATGTATTCTTTTCAAATATGGTCACAGGCTGCAAAGTTTAGAGTAGGATCCCAGCTTTTCTTCAGGTTGGAGATATTTGAACCCAGGATTCTGGTTCAAGTCAGTCTACACTTCATTTGACCGTTTCTGAGAAGAGCACACCTGAGTAAGGAATCTGTGGAAATGTACATACAGTATCAACACTTTGATCAGCAGCTGAATTACATAACATGCCCTGGGCCGTGATCACCTGGGCCCTCTGGCTCTAAGAACCCGGGACTCAGCTCATTGACCTAGGTCTGTCAGCTGAGGCAGGTGATTCTGTAGCAAGGGCTCCTCATCCTGTGTGTGTGGTCCAGCCACCACTAGAGCGTGGCAGAGCACCTCAGTGAGTGGGGGTGGATATAGCTATACACCCATGTGAGCTTGGGGAATAATCCCAACATGTGCGGCTCAAAACAAAGCATGAGGTCTCAGAGACATTCCCCTTTAAGTTAAGTGTCAAAGTTACTGCTAGTAACATGGCCTATATCATATTGCTTGGCCTCCGGCCACTAGCAGGCAGCAGTATTTGTCACACACACCAGCTGAAGTTGGGCCCATAGCAGGTTGAGCCTTAACCTCTTAGGCCTCCATTCATAGATTTAAGACCTGAAGGAACCATTGTGGTCATCTAGTCTACTCCCATGTGTAACACAGGCCTGAGAACTGTCCCCTACTAATTAAGCAAGGTGCCCACTCTGTGTCTTTAGGAAGCTCATTTGGACCTTAGGCTAAAGGCAGCTCCATTTCAGAGGATGAGAATGGCTGTGTGATGTTGCAGTCTATATGGTTTTATAAAAAGTATGCTAATGAGTGAATATAATGTAATTGGAATATGCTTCATGCAAAAGGTCTCTTGTAAGGTATCATTACAAAGCTTATAATCTACTGAGTGTGATCATCCTATTTGTATAAATGTACCACTCTTGTATCTGAAACTAGAAATATGAAATATCACTCTGAGGGCCTATTGTAATTATGCAAAGTGTGGGGCATTAATGGTGGTTTGGAAACTTGATGACTCCAATTAACCAGGACAATTGTCTGCAGATGGGTGTGTTTTACCTGTAAGTCTTCCTGTATACATGTGTGCTGGCAAGTGGGCAATGAAGTCTTGCAGTGACATGTGATCGTGTCGCCTGAACTGGAATCCATCTTTAACCTGGTGTCTTTCCATTGAGGAGGAGGAGTGGGAACCCAGAGAGGGACAAAGAATTCCCACCTTATGCAAAAGATATATAAAAGAGTGGAAGAGAGGAGCCATTATGAAGAATCCCTTAGCAATCACCTGAGCTGGAACAAGAGCTTTACGGGGGGAAAGAATTGTGCCCAGGCCTGGAAGGGGTCCAGTCTGAGGAAAAAACTTACTGAAGCATTTCTGAGTGAGATTATCTGTGTTCAGTTTGATTAGACAGATTTGCACATTTTATTTATTTTGCTTGGTGACTTACTTTGTTCTGTCTGTTACTAATTGGAACCACTTAAATCCTACTTTCTGTATTTAATAAAATCACTTTTTTACTTATTAATTAACTCAGAGTATGTATAAATACCTGGGGAGACAAACAGCTGTGCATCTCTCTCTATCAGCATTATAGAGGGCAAACAATATATGAGTTTACCCTGCAGAAGCTTTATACAGGGTAAAACAGATTTATTTGAGTTTAGACCCCATTGGGAGTTGGGCATCTGAATGTTAAAGAAAAGCATGCTTCTGTTAGCTGCTTTCAGGTAAGCCTGCACCTATGGGGCAAGTAATTCAGACTCTGGGTCTGTGTTGGAGCAGACAGGAATGTCTGGCTCAGCAAAACAGGGTGCTGGGGCCTCAAGCTGTCAGGGAAAGCAGGAGCAGAGGTAGTCTTGGCACATTGGGTGGCATCTCCCAGGGGGTTTCTGTGATCCAACCCGCCACAGGCTGTTTTATCCGAAGTAATTCCATCGCATGTAGCATGCTTCCACTGACACTCTTCGAGCCCAGTCAGTTACCAAACAGAGCAAGAGGCAGATTTCAGCCACTTTGCAATTAGCATCTTGGGGCCAGATGTCGGGTGGCACCAGCAGAACTGCCCCCTGTTCCTCAGCCCCTGTATTGGTTGCACATGTCTTGTTGATATGTGCACCATTATGATTGTACTGCAGTTCCACGGAGCAGGAGGCTGTTCCTCGGCTCTGAAGCAGAACTGCAGCCAGAGAGAGCGCACTTGAGGAGGTGGATATTTCAAGCTTTGGATGCTGGGACGTGCTTCAGAGATGGGGGATGTCATATGTTTGTGACAGAGACTTGCACAGAGCAGGGAGCGTCCAATGCCATACAGCTCATTGTTTTCTTATTAGTTTTATGCAGCCTCATACTTTTTTGAAGAATAGTCTCTCTGATTTCTCTCGGTGTCTAATAAAAGCAGAGGGCTGGGTGAGATGATGTCGCTGACAGTATACATTACAGGTTTCTGTAAGAGGGGGGTGTAATTTACACACTGAGAAAGGCATGGGGGTGGAGTGGAAAAACAACCAACAGGAAGGTGTAAGAAGATGCATGGTACAGCCGAGATGGCCTGACATACACTGATTTACTGCTGAGTAACAAACACTGCCATTTACCACCATATCACATTGCCTCTGAACTAGGCTGAAAGGCCCACAGAATATGTTTGGAACACTATGACTGCCCGACATTCCAGAAATGATGCTTGGTATAAATGCTTTGACCCAAGTCCCCATTTCTTGGCTACCAATGTCCAGCATCCCCAATTGAAGGGGCTCAGCTTCAGAAGAGAAATGACCAGATCATCACAGAACAAGAAAGAATTCAAGTGGGGAATTGCTTTTTAAGTGATGATCATTGCCCAATGCTTTGTGCCTGGGTTTCTCAGACAAATCCTTGGATCATCCTTCATCAAACAACAGATTTTTATAACTCCCCAACAGGACTGGGTCCCCATTGGTGCAGATCCCAGTCACGGGAAAGGGAAAGTGTTCTGCACCCCAGGAGATCTGCACTTACATGGTCTTGAATGGACAAATCTGCACTCAGCTCAAATGGCAATGAAAATGTTATTCTTGCAATTATGCATTTGTACAGCAAGGTCTGCATTAGGGGTGTGATTCGGCTGGTGTGAACAGTTAGGCTAAAACTTATAACAAATGAGCAACCACTTTATAGCAGTCACTGTGCTGCTCTCAGAGTTTCATGGAAACAGGGAGAAAACTCAGATTTTCCTGCTCTGAAAACACAGGCCTCTACCACTGGAGCTACACAGTCGAGTAGTTCTGAATACATCAGCTAGCAGGGCAGGAACCCACACACGCACAATATAGACCTGTCTGCACAAGCCATCGTTGCACTGGCTGGACTGACATCAGTTACCATGGATCTCACACAGTCAGTATTTGCCCATCTGTGTTGAGATGATACCAGCCACACCGCCCCCCTGGGAAGAGCCCATGCCTCGGAAGCCTATGCCCAGAGCATGTGGACGAGAAGTCTGACTCCCCCACCACATTCTCCCTACCTCAGCAATCCCTGCAGTATATTGCAGGAAGGATGCCCAGCATGCAGTGAAAAGGCAGCTGCAGTGCAGTCAGATCTCTGTGGGTGTTTTTCTATTTCTAGCTGAGCCACAAACACAGGAAAAGGGACGTCCTCTCGATGGGACCGACTTTATAACGCCAACGTCAGTAATGACTCCATAGTTATGGCTGCATCCAGGTTTCTGTTCTAAGCCCTGTTTTCTGCCCTCCTCATTTTGAATTGAAGCAACCAATTTGTTTGTGACACGTCAGGAATAGAATTTTTCTAGGGATTTTGTAAAGTTTAAGATTAAAGACTTTTGAAGGAAAGTTGATCCAAAACTAACAGTGATTTTAAACTGATGCGCTGGGTCTTACCTTTGTCCCACACGTCCTCGGCACAGCAAGCGTTTTAGAAGCCTATACTTGGAAGGGTACATCTACACTGCAGCTGGGAGGTGTATTTCCAGCTAAGATAGACGTACACACATTATCTCTGCTCAAGCTAATGCCTAAAAATAGCAGTGGCACAGGCTGGCTGAGTCCAACCCCCAGGTACACACTCCCATATCACCTCATTGCAGAGGTGATATGGGAGGCTGCTCCAAGAGCTAACGGAAATGGTATGCCCCATACACAGGCATTGACTGAGAGGATGCCCAGCTTGCTGCCAGTGATGGCTCCCCCATGACATTATCTTCAGTGTACATGACAAATGGCATCTAATTTCTGGCAGCGGTGCTTTACAAGCGACTTTCCCGCAGGTCCAGAACATGGCCCCCTCTCCATAATGAGAGAGCCTACCTTCCATAATGGTGACTGGATCTTCCATTTTGGGCCGCAGTATATTTGGGCCGAACACCGTGGCAAGGTTCTGGACGCTCATCTTGTTCACGCTGGAGTGAGACTGAACTTCATCAAGGAATCTTCAGGAGCCCCCCAGAAAAAAAAAAACAGCGAGAGAGAGAAAAGAGTAAATGGCACATGAAACCTTCCATCTCACTAGTTCCTTGTGCTCCTATAGCCACCAGTTGTCTCTCGTCTTAGACTGTAAACTCTGTGGGCAGGAGCTGTCTGGATTGGTTCTTACAGCACTTAGCGCAGTGGGGTCTCGGGCCATAACTGAGGCTCCTCAGTGCTGCCACAGAACAAATCTATAATAATAGTAACTCCAATTCCACCGGAACGCGGAAAGAGGAAAGGGCCAGTGTCACTAGTGCTGCAGACATGGGACCATTTAACATGTGTGAAAACTGAGGTTCTTTCCTCTTTTAACAAGGATCCACGATACGCCAACCACATCACTTGTAGGCAAATACTTTTCACAAAACAACCAGTCTGTATCTGACCTCTCGGTCCTCAAAGGAAACCGAAACAACACCTTCAAAAGACAAGCTTGGGAACATCAGTTCATAACTGCTACACATCAAAAATCAGACATTTTATAAAGACACAGGATTTATGGCTCATTACAATGATCTGTAACCCCTTCACCTTCCTTTGTCCTATGGCTGTAGCAACGTTAACTGACCATTTCACTTTGAATGGGCTGTTGCAATGTATGCTAACTCCATATCTGTTTAGCTGTGACACACTTCGGCTGCTCTGCACTACAGAGTTAGGGCAAGTCTACACTACAAACTTGCATGTAGTGCTTCTGGTGAAGACACTCTAAGCCATTGGCTTAATAACTCCAGAAGTTATGTTGGCAGGAGAAGCTCTACACAGGGGTTAAGGTCAATATAACTATGTCGCTCAGGGGCGTAGATTTTTCACAACCTTGAGCGATAGTTATACCAAAGTAATTTATAATGTAGACCTGGCCTTAGGTTGACACAAAGCAGCTTACATTGACCTACCTATGAAAGTGTCTATACCTAAATTTCGCTCCTGCTGATGTAACTGTTCAGCTACGCCGACTTAACTCCATCTCCATGAGCAGTGTAGCGTCAATGTAGCTAGGTCGACACAGTGTTATCTATGCTGCATTACTTATGTCAACTGTTACTGGCCTTCAGTAGCCTTCCCACAATGCCCCACCCTGACAGCACTGACACGATACAAGCGCTCCTGGTGAGGATGCGCACTGCCAACACAAGGAGAAAAGTGTAGACCACACACAAGCAATGTGATTACTGTGGTGGCGATATGCCAACCCAAGTTAGGTCAACTTAATTTTGTACTGTAGGCATGGTCTGAGTACCTTTCACTGACCTGAGGAGGAGCCCTGTGTAGCCTGAAAAACTTGTCTCTCCCACCAACAAAAGTTGGTCCAATAAAAGACATTATCTCACCCACCTTGTCTCTCCAGGAATTCACAATGGCAATTAGAGCAAATTCCTGCTGTTTCTTAACCAGGAACATGGCAGAAAGGAGCAAACCACCATTCCCAGAAGAACTGCCATTCTCACTGCCGCCCCCCATATTTTTAAAAATCATTTGAGAAAAATATACCATCCATTTTTGTGGAAAAGGGTGAAAAAATTGAGGTGAAATGGCCCCCCCAAAAGTCTTGCTATGTTACAGCACGGGGGAGGCAGGACTTATTGATGCTCTATTTAAACTTTAGAGAGACAAGGTGGATGAGGTGATATCCTTTATTGGACCACTTTCTGTTGATGAGAGAGACAAGCTTCTGAGCGCGCACAGAGCTCTTGCTCAGGTCTGAGAACTGTACTCAGAGTGTCATAGCCACATAGAAGGTGGAACAGATTGTTTAGCATAAGTAGTTAATGAGACTGTAAGAACTTTAGTACAAGATCTGTCTACTCCTCTGCATTAGCACAGTGTCTAGAGCAGTGGGGGCCCAGTCTTGGTTTGTCCCTAAGCACTACCGTAACAACATGATTAATACTGAGTTCTGCTGGCAGGGCAGTGGGTGAGGGCAGCCTGTCCTCGAGATAAACCAAGTGCTTCATTTATCAGTGCTGCATAAGCATTGAAACCAAACACATTTTTAAAGCAGGAGTTTAGTTATATGGTGCAAATCAGCTCACTAAATAATTTGCATATAATGTCACACAAAGCCAAACAAAACTCCGCAGCTCTGGCATTCCTGGGTGCTAATTAATGCCACTTACTTGCATATGTATTTGAGGAGGTTGTAGTTTGCCTGGGGCAGGGTCTTCACCTGTTTAGCCAGCTCTCGGGTGCCCTATGGGAGGAGACAAACAATGAGAACAGTGATGTAGAGCAAGGTGTAGCCTGTTCCTCTGCAGTCAAGGGCAAATCCTCTTCCCTCAGCCAGGCCCATGCCATAAGACACTGAAAGCGGGGTGCTTCATAGAACCCCTGGGTAGGCATGCCCTGTCACTCCCAGCAAATTGGTACCCCCTAGGATGGTGCACTCTACCTCGGGGGGAGAGGAAAAAAGATAATGACATTGCAGATCTGCCAGTTCCACCCTGCCTCCAAATGCACCCATCCCGAGAAGCTGGATGTGTGCAAGCCCCGTGTGTTAGACTCCAAGGATCTGCATCTGTTTTGCTGCAGGCGATGTGGCTCCTAACCCCCAGGATGTTTCCTGAACAATACTGCCTTCAAAACTTGTAAGAATATAACAGCCAGACTGGGTCAGACCAATGGTCCATCTAGCTCAGTATCCTGTCTTCCAACAGTGGCCAATGCCAGATGCCCCACAGGGAATGAACAGAACAGATAACCATCAAGTGATCCACCCCCTGTCGCCCATTCCCAGCTTCTGGCAAACAGAGGCTAGAGACACTTCAGAGCATGGTTTTGCATCCCTGCCCATCCTGGCTAGACCTATCCTCCATGAACTTACCTAGTTCTTTTTTTGAACCCTGTTATAGCCTTGGTCTTCACAGCATCCTCTGGCAAGGAGTTCCACAGGTTGACTGTACGTTGTGTGAAGAAATACTGCCTTTTGTTTGTTTTAAACCTGCTGCCTATTAATTTCATTTGGTGACCCCTAGTTCTCGTGTTATAAGGAGTAAATAACACTTTCTTATTCACTTTCTCCACACCAGTCATGATTTTATAGACCTCTATCACGTCCCCCCTTAGCCATCTCTTTTCCAAACTGAAAAGTCCCAATCTTATTCATTTCTCCTCATATGGAAGTTCTTCCACACCCCTAATCATTTTTGTCGCCCTTTTCTGTACCTTTTCCAATTCCAATAGCTCTTCATGTGCAAACTCAATTCCCGCCATCATTTTACAGAGGCACTGATCTGAGAGCGAGATCCCCAGCTCTGCGACCCACTGGCACTTGACCCTCCTCCCCCTCCCCCTTTCCCCCCAGCCCCTAGACACTATCAAATCCTACTCTCTACATCTCCCAATTTCACGAGCACAAATTCTGCCACTGCCCTTCGCAAGGCACTGCACCTCAGTGCCTCAGTTTCCCCGCCTGTTACACAGTACTTACACTACCCCTGTCTTGCAGAGGAACAGAATAATGACCCTTTGCACTTCCATGCAAGAATCTCAAGGCATTGTACAATGGATTTAGCCTCAACAGCCCCTGGAGAGGTAGGGAAGTATTATTCCCATTTTACAAGCAAGGAAACTGAGGCGCAAAGAGGCAATGGGACTCCATGGCAACACTGTGGTAGAATCAGGAAAAGAACCCAGGAGTCCTGACATCGAGTTTCATGCCTAACAGGCAGTCCTACTCTGAGCAGTGACAGCAAAAATGGCTTTGTGCGGTTTCTTGTTTAGTGCCTCTCTATGGACTGGACCAAATGTTGTCACTTTATTAGTAAAGTAGGGGACTGGGAAAAAATAAGCTGAGTGGTTGGCCCGCCCCCCCCCGCACTCCTGTAGCTTGCCCTAGCCTACCCCCAGGTCCCCATGAGCCAATGTGCACGGCACCCCCATGAAGCTGGGATCCACACCTCTAGGAATATACACACCTTGTACACCCCCCACCCAATCTTGCCTCAGTTTGTGCAGCAGAACCTCACTGGTTCTGCTGGAAAATGACCACTGCATCTGCATAGTAAGCAGCAGGAATTACCCTTGAGCGGAGTGCCTGTGCTATTCCCCAGTCTGAAAAACCCTGCTTGGAATTTTCTGGAAAAAAACCACCCCACTCAGTTGGGGAAAGAGAAACGGGCTGGGGGAAGGACGACAATGACACACACTTGTGTTTTATGAAGTGAAACAAGCTATGCACTCTGCAGTTCACCACGTGAGCAGACTGATTCCTCCAGCATAAAAAGCACACACTGTCCAAAATGAAGAGGTTGAAAAATTCTGTACATCAACCACCAGTGGATACCGATCAAGTCACTAAACCTTTACTGCTTGAGTCAGCGCTCATTCAAGTCAATGGAAACTGTCCCATGGACTTTGATGGGTGGTGGACAATGCCTTAACTAGTTATGATTACCGCTCTTTTCAATCTGCTCTTAGATAAAAATGCAATTTGACCAGCTTATTTGCCTGCTTAGCTACCAGTTTGATATGAACAGCGCAACTGATGGCTGGGCAGTAACGCAGGTTTTAGAAATGGACAACAAGCAACTGCTCCATTTTCTGTGATTTTACTTCTCACATTCCTCATTTGAGGACACTAAGTTATGGATTATTAAGTAGTGTTGGGAAAACTTGAAAAAAAGGACACTTTTCACAGATTAGAGAAAAACATTAGACAAATTCAGAAAAGCTTCAGAGAATCATCCAAAGAAAGAGAAAAACACCCTTCTTATAATATTTCACTATTTCTGCTTCCATTCTCAGCCCAATCCAGTAAGTTCCAAGACGTGGAGTGAGGGGAAATCTAGTTATTAAAAAGGAAAATTTAAAGGTCAAGAATTCCAAAAGTGACTAGTTGGATGCTTTAATATCTGGAAGTCCAACTTGAGACACCTTAAAAGGGTCAGAGAAAGCGGGTGCTTAGCACTTCCTGAAAACCAGGCCTGTTTAATGGTGTCAAGAAAGGTGGCAGCCCAAATCACTAGCCAGCTGTGAAAATGCCAGCCATAGATGTTTGAACCTCCGAAAAGGTTCGATTCAGGTACAGTTATAGTTTGGGATGAAAGTTCAGCTCAGTTTTTAAGGGACTCTAAACAAGTTATTTTACCATATTTTTAGAGACGGGCCTGATCTACAAGAAATTGAACTAACAGGGCAAATTCTTCCCTGGCTTTTACTCTGTGTAACCCTATTCACTTCAAGGGTATCAGTCAGGGCAGAATCTGGCTGTGTGTGTTGATAAATTGCTCCATGCCACGGCCCCACAGGACTGAGCAGAGGGCTTTGCCATGGGAGCTGCACCTGATCCTTCTCTCATCAGTTAGAGGGTTCGTTTGATACAGGACCCAAAGCCGGTAGACAGAGAAAATGGGGTTAGAAAGATAGAGTCCACGGACTGATCACGGTGCAGATATTTGCCAGATAAAACTTCTATCTTTATTGCTGCAGACTTTGCAGAAGCACTCGTCATTCTGTCACAAGCTGGCATCCACTGACACTGAGACCAACTGCTGCTGAAAACGCCACCACCACAAGAAAGTGTGAAAGCACTTTCCTGAATGCTAGGAGCACTAGGCAGAAATGGTCCAACAGCACTGGGCATGAGTGACAGTTGGGATCGCCCATGAGGGCCAGCTAGCTCTGGTACTCTTTCAATTACCAGTGCAGTGTGTTTTATTAATGGCTCAACCCTCTGGAGTGACACTAACGTAAACTACAGTGTTTTGCACCGATCCGACAAGCGACTGCTTCACAAGGACTGGTTTCAGGAATCTCCATGGTGCAAAACAGACTAAGGCTAACACGGGAGCCTCCAGCTTGGGCTAGGAGAACCAGAGTTCAGCAAAGTCACTCAAATATTTGCCCCAAGCACTAAACTGAATCCCCTTTTTATATGTTTAGAACTAGCTTATTAATCCCATGAGTGCTGGGTTTCATGTGGAAGTGGAGAGGCCAAAAATACTATCAGGAGAGCTCAGCCTGAATCACATAATTTTTTAAAAGGTTTCAAAGTGTTCCTCCAATTTTTCATTCTCATGCACCTGGGCACTGCCCTGCACTGGCTGAGACCAAAACCAAAGTGCCAAAATACCCTGAGAAAGGCTGTAAATCATCCCATTTACAGCGCTACAGCCACGCCAGGCACTTGGAGGTTTTACCATTTTCAAGGACATTATTAAAAACCTGTCTGCATTATAGCAGCCACATTGGGGTTGTACCAGAGCTGAGGGGCCTGGATCACTGTTGGAAGAGAAGCTGTTACACAGAAAGCCTGTGGCGAAAGAGACTGACCTGGGGAGCTCTGGGCATTTGGATAACAAACACAAAGTTTAGGACAGCTCCTGAGGCTGGTTTGCTGCAGTTGGCGAGGGCAGATGCATTGAGCAGTACTAAATGTTTTATACAACAATACCCAACTCTGTTCAAAACAGAACAGCCCAAAGAGTCAATAGAGACATTTTTAGTGGGGTAAATTTTAAATGAAGAAAACTTCAATCAAAAGTTTTAGGCCAAAAAATTTCAGTTCCCACGGGAAATTTCAAACTGCTTCAAACCCGACTTTTTGAAACAAAACAAAAAGTTTTCATTTCAGTATAACAGGTTTTTCGAGCAAAAATTTGTTAGTTCTGTTTTCAATTGACCTTTTGACTTAAAATGTCTTTTTTTTTCAGTTTCAAACAAATTAAATGAAAAGACATTTTGACTTTTTAAGTCAAAACATCCAATTCAAAACAAAGATTTTCATTTCATTCAGAAAAATTGAAAAACTGATGGCTGAAGTCAAATTGAACATTTGTTTTTGGGAGTGTTGATTCAAAACTAACTTTGGTTTCAAAATTCCCCAGGGGAAACCTGACATTTTTCATCAGAACCAACATTTTCCCCAGGAAACACTTCAGTTTCAACGAAACTGCATTTTTCAGCAAGAGAATCTTCCACACAAAGTTCAGCCAGCTCGATGAGCCAGTGCAGTGTTCCATGTTAACTGTGCTTCCCGCTCCACTGGGCACAGAAAGACTGGGGAAAATCCCTGTCTGTGCTGCGTGTGTTCCCATTCCTTCAAGGAAACGATCCACGCTGAGACTCCAAATCTTCTTGACAACTCAGAAGCTGTGACAAGTGCATTTTCAGTAGTGGCTTAAAGAGACACCACCAAGGCATGGGCAATGCTCTATGCTAGACAGAATAATACGTACAATTCTGTCTAGCATCATTCACACAAAAGCAACTCAGATGCTGCTTCCCAGACAATTGCAGCCAGGACAGACAAATACAGGCCAACTGTGTCAGTTATAAACTAAATGAGGACATAAAATGATGTTTGCCAAACTTGGTATTGAGTCTGCTCTTGTGTAACAGGCTTCAGAAATCCAAATCTCTCTCCCCAGCCTGTGCAGGTTAAACCCAGTCCACATTACCACCAAACTAAATCAGCTAAAGTGCTGCTGCTTTTTATAGGCAGCAGAGCAGCTGTGCTTGTGTCATAACGTAAGAAATCTGTGTGCTGAATACAGAATCCAGGCCTGGAGGCTGCACCACATGCTTTGCAAATGGTGGCCACACTTGTACATCCTCAGCAGGGATTGAATGCAGGACCATCAGCATCTCTACACAGACCTTTGCCACTTGAGCTAGAGCATAACTAACTGTGTAACTTGCTGTAAGTAGCAGGTTTGTATTATAGGCCACTAGGAGCAGCCAACAGAGGGAGATACGGGCCTGTACTATGGACCACACATACATGAAAAGAACAGGAGTACTTGTGGCACCTGTTCTTTTTGCTGATACAGACTAACACGGCTGCTACTCTGAAACACATACACGGCAGAGGTGATCGAACCCAAGACTGTTGACTCCACAGGCATCTGTTCTTTGGCTGACACTAGAATCAGGCTTATAAAATCCGCACTTAGAAAGTGATAGTCACACAGATGACAGCAGCTCTGACATGCCATCCATTAGAGAGCTCAGATATCACAGTGACAGGAGCAGGACTCTTGGATCAGATCTATCCCTTTGTCAAACATCCTGCCCCTCCTAACAAGTCCATGAGAGAAACGACCCTCCCGAATCTCTACCACAGCCAGAGAGCTGGAGGGCTCCTTCAGTCCCTTCCACTGCTTGGAATAAGATAGGGAGAAGCTGAAAAAAAGACCCTCAAATGAAAGGTGCTGTAGAGGTGCTAAGTGTAATGTCCCATCATACCCACATGGGAGAATATAATTTGCCCTTTTCTGGCTCCTTTCCTCTGAAAAACTCAAAGCCCTTTACAAACATCCGTTCGAAAAACCTCCCCATACCCCTGTGAGGTAGGAATTATTATCCCCAAGGAAGAGATGAGACACTGAGGCAAAGGGACTTGTCCTAAATCACAGGAGCAGAGCCGGAAATAAAACCCAGCTCTCCTGACTCACAGTTGTTACTGCAATGCCTACAGGACAGGCCTGCTAAGGAAGAAACAGCCATAGCCCAAGAGTACGTAAAAACGTGCACGATGGACATAGAACCACAGGATTTCAAGACTAACCTGCGAAAGACGTCGGCTCCAAGCTGGAGCTTACAATGTTAAGGCCTGATTCAAAGCCCGTCAGAGTCACTGGGAAGGTTCCCATGGTCTTTAGTGGGCTTTGGCTCAGGCCCTGAAGGAGAAAATGGAAAGGCTGTTGTTCATTGAGTCGCGAGGCTCCAGGAATGGCACTGCGGGTAAAACGAGGAAGGACAGAAGGAGCACTAACCTCTCCCTTGTCCTTGGAGAGCAGCTGTCCACATGACAGGAAGTCTTCATATTTGGCAAAGGGGATGACGGGCTCTGGCAGCTCTCGGAGATAAAGCTTCAGGAGGGACGCCACGGTGTGAACATCCGTGTTGCTGCAACAGGAGGAAAGAGGGGTGAATTTTAGAAACATGAAGGCTGACTGCCCCATAAGCCCTATGCACTTTTTCTGGGAAGGGCGCAGGGAGGCTTCTAACAGGCCCTTCTTATGATGTATGAAAGGGCAGGCCCCGAGGAGCGAAGGAGGAGGGCACTCCGGCCACATGTCCAACTAACATGGGCTAGTCTACCTGAGGGAGTCACAAAACCCTCAGGTAGGGAGCCCACGCATACTTTCACTATGGCCTGCCCCAGAATTCATGCCCTCACTCCTCACCACACAGTGTAACAGAGACAAAGCACTAGATCAGAGAGGAAAGTGCCTTCATTGCTCAGCTGCTTACATCGTGACCTGTTGGTGATGGGGAAAATCTCCAGATCTGTCAAGGAGAGAGTGTGGAGCCAGGTGAGCGGGGGAAGCAGGATGGTGGTGGGTGGACACTCTTGTGAAGTGAGGAGAGCAGAAAAGGGTGCTGTCCAGATAAGCATGCTGTTGTGACTGCTGTGCTGAAAATAAAGCTTTGTACCTTCTAAAAACCAAACTGATCCAGCGTTTGGCACAACAGTGTAACCTTTGCTGCTTCTGATAGTTGTCACTCTCCCCAGCCAGTGCCCAACGCTGTGACTGTCGGAGCAGAATACAGCCATTCTGAGCTGCGTCTGCCCTGCGTGCTGTACAGCCGGTGACACTCCTGCCTGGGTTCGCCCCTTTGGCTTTGAGGCCCTCTGCCTCCCAAGCCATGTCATTTGGCACTTGCTGTTTCATACTCTATACCAGAGCACTAGCCCAGTGTGTCTCTGCTCTACTCACACAGCTCGTACTGCTCCGCTCAGGGTTCTGCTTTCTGGGTCATCCAGACAAGCTGACCATGCTGGGGACAAATTGCTAAAGGAGAATAAAAGAATAGCACAAGTATGTAGGGACAAAATCAGAAAGGCTAAGGCAAGAAATGAGTTATACCTAGCAAGTGACTTGAAAGGCAATGAGAAGAGGTTTTTAAATACATTAGGAGTAAGAGGAAGATGAAAAACGTAGGCCCTCTATTTAGCAGGGAAAGAGAGCTAATAACTGAGAACATCAAGAAGGTGGAAGTGTTTAATACTCCTACCTTTTGCTCAGCTCCTAGGAGGAGGCATGGCCAGGCTGTTCTGCGAGCTGCCTCCAACCAGAGCACTGACTTTGCAGCTCCCATTAGCTGGGAGCCACCGCCAATGGGAGCTGCAGGAGTGGTGCCTGCAGGCTGAGGCAGTGCATAGAGGTGCCTGGCCACAGCCTCTGCCTAGGAGCTGAGCGAGGGGGATTTCACTGCTTCCAGAGAGCCCCCCCAGGTAAGTGCTGCCCAGAGCCCACCTCACCCCAGCCTGTGCCCCAATCCCCTGCCACCTCCTACACCCAACTCTGCTGGCAGTGGCCTGAGACTGCCCAAGCAGCGGCCAGTGTGACTGGCGCAGGAGCTGCTCGAGCTGCCCCTGAACCAGGCGCACTGGTCACTGCAGAAGTCACGGAGATCACAGAAAGTCACAAAAACTGTTATTTCCGTGACAAACTCGCAGCCTTAGCCATGCTCAATTGTTCTCCATGTCCACTGACAGCACTAGTAGTAGTAATGGGCTAAATCTGCACAAGGGAGATTTAGGCTGGATATTGGGAAAAACTTTCTAACTATAAAGGATAGTTAAGCGCTGGAATAGGCTTCCAAGGGAGATTGTGGAATCTCACCCCCCATCACTGGAGGTTTTTAACCGGCTAGGCAAACACCTGTCAGGGATGGTCTAGATTTATTTGGTCTCATCTCACTGTAAGGGACTGGATTTGATGACCTCTTGAGGGACCTCCCAGATCTACATTTCTATGGTTTTATAATGTTTTTGTATTACTCTTGATCCCCTTCCTTGTGCATCCTAATATCCTGTTTCCTTTTTTGGCTGTAGCTGCACATTAAGCAGAGGTCTTCATTGAGCTATCAACAATGACACCCAGGTCCCTTTCTTGAGTGAAGAGAGCTAATTAAAACCCTGTAAGGTTTGAGCAATTTCTATTATTCCCTCCCATGTGCCTTACTTTGCCTATATCAACATTGAATTTTATTTGCCATTGTGTTGCCCATTCCCCTAGCTTGTTGAGGTTGCTCTGACTGTTTCTTACCAATGCTCTCTGGTCCTGCCTACTAAGTAACTGTTTCCTCTGCAAATTTTCCTACCCTGCTGCTCACCCCCCTTTCCAGATCATTTGTAAGTAATCAATTAGCTGAAATAAATCAAGTAAAGAACACAGACCCTAGTCTGGAACCATAGTGCCCTCAGGAGTTAACCTTTTACCATTTTGAAAATTGGCCACTACGCCTACTCTTTTCCTTCTGACTCCAAGCCAGGGTTTGATCCATGGCAACACGTTGCCTCTCACCCCGACTATCTAGTGGTACTACAGAGGCCCCTTGCGTGAGGCCTTTTGGAAGTCTAAATACATTACAGCAAGTGGCTCTCCTTTTCTGGCTCCCCTACTCTGACATGTTCAAAGACTTCTAAGAAAGGTACATCTGGTGACAATGGAGAACTAGAGGGGTGGTGCTGAGCACCTCAATTCCTTGTCTCTGCGATAACGCCCCATTCTATTTTGTTTGGTTGCATTTCCAGCCCTTCTAATAACTATCCTGGGAGGTACCATAGCTTATCATATGCAGGGCTGGATTAAATTAGATGGGAGTCTGCAGATATCCTTTTGGGTTCCCCTTGGTGCATATTCAGTTCCTTCCCTTTACTGTTTTACCCCCACTCTGCCTGATGCCAAACACTCTATTGTTAAAGTACCTTGGTATTTCAGTTCCAGGTTTAAAATGTGATAGACCAATTGTAAAACTGCACGAAAGCCAAAGCAAACAAAACCATTTTAATTTCAACACATAACTGGTAGTAATAAATATAGTAATGCCATAGCATTAATTAACTAATTACCTACAGCAGCGGTATTCAAAGACATTTTCTGGTGGGCTGGATAAAGCAACATCCAAATCTTAGCAGGCCAAATGGCTCTTCAGGTGTTTGCTCTCTAATGAGCCTGCCATCAGCCAGGGATCGTTAACGTTTCAAGAGTTGTGTCCCGGATGGTATTTATTAATCTCAAAATAAAAGGTTAATTGTGCCATCATACAATATTCCAGTGAAATCTTGCAAACAAATATACAAATACACTGCAATAAGATTCAAACAACATGCTATTAATTCTATTAAAACTAATTAAAATTAGAAGTTAAACTCACAAGAAATACACTGACATCTAATTTCCCTTTCTTATTGACCGAAATGTTGACACTCATTCATATAGTCCCTTTTTTGGAAAAGTACTGAGCAGCATACAATCAAGTTATCTAAAGAAAGCATGTCAGTTATGGATCACTTTGTGTTGCACAAGTATATCTGTATATACTTGTTCATAAGCCGGATATTTTTGGTAAAAAAGTGATGCATCAAAGAGCGGGGTCAGCTGATAAACCAACATTTGATGATTTTAAACTCTATGGAATCACTGAATTGAACATCTAATACATTGTTGTTTTGTTTACCTGGAGCGTCTGCAGGCATGGAGCCCCTCAGCTCCTCGTGGCTGCGGTTCGCCATTCCCAGCCAATGGGAGCTGAGGGGCTCCATGCCCGTGAACGCTCCAGGTAAACAAAATGTCCAGTCCCACTAGCGGCTTACCCTAACGGGCCAGGAGCCAAACTTTGCCAGCCCCTGAAATATAGGGTCAGCTTATGAAAGGGACATACAGTTTTTGCTATTTTTATGTAACCACCTTGGGGGGTTGGCTTATAAACGAACAGGCTAATGAACGAGTATGTACATAAGTGCCTGATTAAAAGTGCACCACTGGAAGTCAAAATGCACCAACACAATCTAGCGCCAATGCGTTTAAATGTAAATGTCATGTTTCTAAATTAAAGACATGGGATGAGGGTAAACAGAGGGAAAACAAATAGAAGTGCATCTGCCCAGTCCCAATCAATTCATCCCCCAGGTTCCATCAGTTCTGCCTCTATCTCCCACCCCGCTATCTGCCCAACCCACCATCAGCTGTGCCCCCCTCATAATTCCTCTTCTGCTCGCATAGGGGTTCTTCAAATCCCTCCAGGCTGCAGCAGGGCCCCCTCCTCCTTCCAGACAGAGGGGAGCTCCAGGTGTTCTTCATACCCCTTCTCCTTCCCAGGCCAGGAGTTACAGGGAGATTGGGGCAGGAGCAGGGGGGCATCCTTGCTCCTAGGAGGGGAGGGCAGAAGAGGGCCCAGAGCCATCATGAGTTGTCAGGCTCCTTCTGCTGTCTCTCCTCCCGTCCCCTTCTGTGAGGAGGCACAGCTCCTCTGCTCCTCCCCACACCACATGTAACAGTTTGAGGGTGCTGTGTGCAAACAAGGCCTCTTAGCAAGGTTTGGGAGTGGCATAAAGGGGATTTCTTTCACCTCTATGCAACCCCAAAAGCAAGTGACTGAATCTCACTCACAGCTGCAGAAAAACATTCACCTCTGGGCGAGATCATGCCAGGACGCTCTCAGACAAGGACAGAAAAGGCCAGGAGGAATGGAAGCTGAAACCCAGCCTTAGCTCTACTGTGCGATGCTCTTGCCCGTGCACTGCCCACAGCCTTCGCTATACATGGTGCCCTCCTCTTGCCCATGTGCTCCTCTCTGCCTTAGCTTTACTGTCCACTACCCCCGTCTTCGTCACACTGTCCGCTCCCCTCCCCCTTAGCAATGCTGGGCACTCCCCTGGCCCATATGCACACCTCCACCAAAGCTCAGGCTCAGAGATTTTAAGACCAGAAGGGACCATCATGATGATCCAGTCTGACAGCCTGCGCATCGCACAGAACCTTGCCCACTCACCCCTGCAATTGAGCCCTAACCTCTGTCTGAGTTATGGAAGGCCGCAAATCATGCATGGTTTGAAGACTTCAAGTTACAGAGAATCCGTCATTTACACTAGTTTAAATCTGCAAGTAACTAGTGTCCCATGCTGCAGAGGAAGGCAACCTCCCCGCCAGGGTCTCTGCCAATGTGGACACAAGAACAAATGGATATAAACTGGACACTAGAAAGTTTAGACTTGAAATTAGACGAAGGTTTCTAACTATTAGAGGAGTGAAGTTCTGAACAGCCTTCCAAGGGGAGTAGTGGGGGCAAAAGACTAAGCTTGATAAGTTTATGGGGGGGATGGTATGATGGGATAGCTAATTTTGGCATTTAATTGACCTTTGATTATTATCAGGTAAGTATGCCCAGTGGTCTGTGATGGGATGTTAGATGGGATGGGATCTGAGTTACTACAGGGAATTCTTTCCTGGGTGCTGGCTGATGAGTCTTGCCCACATGCTCAGAGTTTAGCTGATCGCCATATTTGGGGTCGGGAAGGAATTTTCCTCCAGGGAAGATTGGCAGAGACCCTTCTCTGCACCTGTTCCAGTTTGAATTCATCCTTCTTAAACATGGGAAACTAGAATGGCACACAGTATTCTAGCTCTTAAGCGATTTCAGCTGTTAGTCTCTAAGGTGCCACAATACTCCTGTTCTTTTAGCTGTTAGTAGGGGAGCCTTAGTGCTGGTGCACTCAGAACTACTATTCTAAAGTAGGTATCAGTGATTTCAGCTCTGCAGCATGTAACAAGACTCCTTATGGAGTCAAAATTAGCTCTGCTATCACACTGGAGAGGTCAAAGTGCCCCCAGAAAGAAGCCATCCTATCAAGCATCCACCTCTGTCCCCGCCCTCTCTCAGTTCTCTGGGCTTTGGAACCCATGTCTCTTGCCTAGCGAGTGCTACAAAGTTGAGGGCTTGTCCCTCCATCGTAAAATGCAATTCACATAACCAGGATAACCACACTTTATTTACTCCTGCCCCAACAACAAAGAGACTGGGGATCCCTCAGCAGCCAAAGTGACCATTTGGGCAAGCAGTCCTATCATGCTAGGGAGGGTGGGTGTCCATGCAAACAAGGTCAGCCCCTGAAGTCCTTTTCCACAGCTCACCACCAGATGTCAGGGTAGAGCTCATTCTGACTCCACTTACAAATATAAAATAAACTCCAAACCAAAATCCTAGAACAAAGCCCACAAAACAAACATTTCTCTCTCTCCCTGCATTGGCAGGTCTCTTCTAGCCCCTCCCTGGCTGGAGTCCCAGTCCTGACTCCCAAGACTCTGCTACACCCTGCTCACTCCTAACAGTTTAAGATCCCTGAGGATTCCCACTCTCTACAGCTTTCCTGCAGAGATGGGTTTATGTTTTCTTCCAGGTTAGTAATAAAAATGTTAAACAACATAGGCCAAAAAACAATCCCTGCTGGACCCCACAACCAACACAACTGCTCAATGATGATTTCCTATTTACAATTACATTTTGAGACCAATCAGTTAGCCAGTTTTAATCCTTTTAATACGTGCCATGTTAATTTTATATCATCCTAATTTTTTTTAATCAAAATGCTGTGCAGTACCAGGTCAAATGCCTTACAGAAGTCTAAGCATACAACAGTACACTATTACCATTATCAACCAAACTTGTAATAAAAAAATCAGATTTGTTTGAAAGGATCTATTTTCCATAAGCCTCTGTTAATGGGCATTAATTATATTAACTCCCTTTAATTCTTTATTCATTGTATCCCATTTCAGCCCCTCCATTATCTTGCCCTGGATCAGTGTTAGACTGACATGAGTATAAATACTTGGGTCATCTTATTTACATGTTTTAAATACTGGCATAAAATGGGCTCTCTTCTAATCTTCTGGAACTTCCCCAGTATTCTAATCAACAACAAATGTTAATCAAGCCCCTCAGCCAATTCTTTTAAAACTCCTAGAAGAAAGTTATTTGGATCTACCAATTTAAAATTTTTAAAATTGGTAACATTAGTAGCTGCCGTGTAACATTTTCCTGAGATACTAATGGTAAAGGTGTTATCATCACATGACGAGACTACATCATCTGGTTTTTATCCAAATACAGAACAAAAATATTTATTCAACACCTCCGCCTTTTCTGTTTTATTATTGATAATTCTACCATTTCCATCTAGTTATGGGCCAGTACTATTGTCAGGAATTTTTTTGTTCCTAATATACTTGTATAATGCCTTGGAGGCCTTTACTCTGCTGTCCATAGCTTTGCTTCCCTTATCAATTTTCTACAATTCTTAGCTTCTGATTTATATTTCTTACTATCAACTTTCCCCTTTCTTCCATTTGTTTTATACATACATACATACATACACACAATGTACATAAGTAATCATGACTTGATCACATTTATAATGTGCAAACAGAATAAAGTCCAGTCCAGTGATTATATATACACACACACACACACACACACACATTTGGTGCTTTAAAAAGGCCAATTTTACAAAGCAGGAAACAATTTTGCGTCAGATCTGCTGACAGGAATAATTTAATCAGAAAAATGGGAGTGGTAGTTGGGAATTGTTATAAGAACATTTTACTTAGATGTCCAAAAAGCCAACGGTGAGGAAGAAGGCTATATTAGTTTAAAAAATGACATGGTTTAAAGGGGCAGTGAAAGCAGCTATAATTATATTCCTCAACGCTGGCTTTTTGGGCGTCTAAGTACAATGTTCTTAAAACAATTTATGATTAAATTATTCCTGTCAGCAGATCTGACTCAAAATTGTTTCCTGCTTTGTAAAATTGGCCTTTTTAAAGCACCGCGTGTGTGTGTGTGTGTAAATATATAATCATTGGACTGGACTTTATTCTGTTTACACATTATAAATGTGATCAAGTCATGATTACTTGTACCTACGCTGCCATTAATTTTTAGTTCTGTGATCAGTTCCTTTTTATCTGTTACAACAAGGTCTAATATAGAGTTCCCCCAGGTTAACACTTTTTGAGTTAGAGGACAATTTCCTACAATATTTAGAAATTCCAGGGATGTTTTAGTACTCGCAGCATGAGACTGCCAGCATATATCACACAAACTGAAGTCCTTGAGGATCATGCACCTTTTTTGCCTACATATTATAGTTAGATGTGTAAGGAGCTAGTCAGCCTGTTCCCCATCCTCTTCCTTCAGCTTTAGCTATACAATGTGGTCTTTCATTGCCTGTCTGCTCCCACCAGCCTTAGCTATACTGTACACTCTCATTACCGGTGCGCTACCTGAGCCTTAGCTACACTGGGCACGTTAGCTGATCTAATTCTATGAAAAAACAATGCTAATGGATGTGTTTCAGACTTTAATTGGCCAAAGGCAGGATGTTCAGTATTAAGAGGACTGATATGGAGAGTTACGTCAATTTAGCTAAAGGTGTGATTTTAAACCAGTTTAGCTAAACCTGTGCAAACCCCTGTCTAGACACTTATTTTGGTTAACTGTGGCCGCCTTCTTTTTTTTTTTTTTTAGTGTAACTTGAGTTGACTAGGAAGAGGTTCATGCTAAACTGAAGTAAGCTATTCAAACTAAGGGCTGGTCTTCACTCAGAGATCGATGTTGCTGCAATCGATGCAGCAGGGATCCACTAAATCGATGGCAAGCACTCTCTGATCGACCCCGGTACTCCAGCTCTCTGAGAAGAGTAAGGGAATTCGACCGGAGAGTGTCTCCCATCAACGCAGTGCAGTGAAGACACCGCTAGCTGGAGTAGCAAAACTTGGGTCCACTTACCCCCACAGTGAAGACAAGCCCTAAGATAAGGGCATCAAAACAGGAGTTTACACCAGTTTACTCCCAAGCTTGGTTTGGACAATGACAGTCTCCACCATAGCTAGGCCTCTGCTTCTTGAGCACATGTAAAGAAAGGTCTGACTCCGGACAACAGTATCTATGCAGCACAGGTGGGCCAGCAAATGGGTGGTCAGAGTCAAAGTAGGCTGAAATTGGGGTTCACAGTTTGGGCTCAATTCCAAATCTGGCTTTAGGTTCAGATATGCCGGCAGCAAATTCTCACCAGGCCCAAGAAGGCAGAAAAAACTCCTAGAACCAACTGAGCTCACAAGCTGTGTTATCACAGCCTCTGCCTCCCCCACCCCTTCTCCCTTCCCCTTGGAAAGTACAAGACCCAAGTCTCTTCTGCACAAGCAAACAGAGTCACTTCTCCCTACATGAAGAGCCAACTTCTGCCCTCTGATAGGCACCTGCAAGTAGGATTGAATTCAGTGGGAGCAGTATCAGGGTGCTGGGGAAGCTTGCCCTAAGACTGCCAGGGCTGCACTTTCCTGGAGCTACAGCTATCTTAGGGCTCGTGTACCAGGGGACAAGCTGAATTAACTAAAGGTGTGAAGTTAAAATGCATTAATGTCCTGTGTGGACACTCTCATTCAGAAGTAAAATGACCTCAGTTCATTGCAGCTGAATTCCCTTTGAAGGAGGCTGAAGCTAAAGCAAATTAAATTAACTTTACGCCTTTAGCTAATTCATCTTCACTTTCCTGAGTATCCCCGTACAGACAAGCCCTAGGAGACGCAAGAGGAAGGCATGCACTCAATCGAAGCTTCCCCAAAGCGAAGTGCAGAGATGATTTCATGGGGTTTCATTCCCAGCAGCACTATCGTGGGCACCCAGAACAGTGGCAAGTTGATTTTTCCCATCTGCTGAGCTGGAGGATGGGAGCCACGTGCCTTCCCCCCACCCCATTCCCCCTTCCCAGCAGGAAGCTGAACCACAATGTAAGGAGTCATCCAGCCATGTGGAGGAGGGGGTGGACTCCACTTGGATAGTGCCATTGAGTGAGCAAATATTGACTGTAGTTAAGAATCAAAGAAGAAGGATGGGTGGCCCGGAAGTGGAGATGGGGAGGGAAGAATTGGAAGAATGTCTTCAGTAAATTCTTCAAGACATTCCTCCCAGGCTGGAAATGAGCAACCCTGCGTCTCCTGCTACCTCTTCCTGCAGCAGTGAGCATGAGGGGCACAGACAGACAAAGTGTAAGCTAGCTTGCAGGGGCAAGGAGATGGTGGCATCATTGCTTAGAGGTCTGGCCACAAGACCTGGGTTCAAGTGCTGCTTAGATCACCAGTGAAAATTATCTCACCCAGCAAAATCACTAGCAACAGGTCACGGTCATGATATTAGGATCCAAACTCACAGCATCTGGACTTGGATCAAATCTTCCTGGAGTTCAGCTGTGCAGGGTTACTGCTGGGGGGCCCATTTCTAAAAGCACTGTGCAGTTTGGCAAACTGCACATATCTTCAGGAGAGGCTCAGGGCTGCAATGTTGGGCATATTTGGCTAGATGTTTCCCCCCTCCCCCGTATTCTGGGAGGGTTTTAAAATCTCCTTCCTCTGAAGCATCAGGGGTGGCCACGGCTGGGGATGGGAAATTGGACAGGATGGGACAGGGCTCTGAGGGGGCACTGAGCATTCTCTCTCAGGTGCATGGCTGACTAGTTCCTGCTCACATGCGCAGCGTCTAACCCATCGCCATAGGTGGGATTGGATGGAATTTCCTCCCAGGTCAGATTGGCAACGAGCTTGGAGGGAGGTGGGGTGGGGAGGGGGGGTTCACCTTCCCTTGCAGTGTGGGGTGCGGGTCACTTGTCAGGATTATGTCAATTATTTCCCAGCCATTACGGGGCCTCAGGCCTGCTGCATCTCGGTCCCTCCTAGTCTCTGCCTGTGGCACATAATAATCTAGTCTCCTGCAGGTTGTAATATTTGGTCTCATTTTGGTCCTGGGTTTAGTATGCAGGGGCTGGTGGCCTGTGATATAAAGGAGGTCAGGCTAGAGGATCTGGTCTTAAATTTGATGATACTATAAAAGTCACTTGGCATGTCTGGGTGGGCCTGCTTCCCCCACCCTCACCCACCCCCAGCACAGCGTGTACTCCTTGTTCCTGGACAGGAAATTAGTTTTCCCCCCGTGACAATTTTCAAGAAAACTGGAAATCATCAATATTTTTGTCAAAATTCTCCAACTTTTTATTTTTGGGGGTGGGGGGGACCATTGTACATGGAGAAATGTTTCAATTTTCTCCCAACCAAAAGCAACCATTTTTCAGTTTTCAGTTTCACTGTTCTAGTTGCTGGAATTTCAACGCAAACATTTCCATTTTTATCGAGAAGCCATTTTTGTTGAAAAAAAATTGTTTTGGTGGAAAATTGTTAACCAGCTCTCCATACTTCAAGTGTAATGGCCAGGGGACATCCCTTTGGTGCTTCTGACCGAGACTTCAGACCAGTCAAAGGGGAAGAAGAAACCAGCCTAGGTCTTGCTGGAGATCTAGCGCATGTTGAGAGGACCCTATGGGAACAGGTAGTCAGACACCCTGCCCAGACAGAGTGTCATACATGTGACATCTGTTCCATGTCTTGATCCTCCCGTAAGCAGCTGAGCACTCTGGCCCAGAAAAGCACTTCAGCGTGTGCCTATCTTTAAGCACATGAGCAGTCTCATCAACTAGGCACATGCTCAAATTTCAGGTCATGCTTAAGCACCTTGGACCAGAGCCCAGTGGACCTTGCAGGACTAGCCTATAGACAGCATGTTAAATAAACGGAACCACAGTCGGAAATGAGCATCTCCCAAGACTGCCACATCTGGGACGTTATCAGAAGCCAGGGATGTTACAGAGACATGTGTTAACGATCAAGAGTTTGGTGCTCGCCTTGAGCAACTAAGATACCAACTCACCTGTCAAACAGGGGCTTCTCTCCACAATCAAATGAATCCTGCAGGTCCTTGACAAGGTTGGCTTGACCAGGCATGCGAAAAAGCCCTTCTTCGGTGAGGCCTCGCTCCCGGATAAAATCCACACATTGCTCCACCAGCAGTGGGGCCAGACGCAGGCCATACTTCCGCTCGTACTGCACCGTGTCTTCCAATCGCTGCCCAAAGATCCCTGCCAATGAGAGACGCACCCTGGCATTAGTTTTTATTCGCCACAAGCCAGTGGATGGGATGGGGTCAGGGTGGGAGTTATATTTAACATGAAGGGAGCAAAACTGGAACATGAATCCACTTATTACCAGAATCAGCAAAAAATCAACCAGGAAAAATTACAAACTCATAATTTTCTTCTACTTAGAATGAAAAATACTATAGGCCAAATTCTGCCCTGACATATTCAACCAGAGCTTCCACTGAGGTCACTGGCAGGTGCCCAACTAAGGGCAAAAATTTTCCTCCCAAGAAAGGTATAAAAGAATTCAACATTGGTTTTGATGACTTGCAGCTGTTCTCCATCTTTATGGTAGACCGGGTGATTGTGTTGACACAGTGCCTTTGATCCAAAGGATAATAAAGCCCTATTTTAAAATGGATGCACTGACTTGGCACATCAGAATCTACCACTGGATTACACCCACCTCTGGAAAGGGACACAGCTGCTATTTAACAGCTCACAGCAACCCAGCCTAATGGCTAGGAAAAGAAATGAAGCTTGGGACAGGAAGCGAAGACTAATGTCCCCCACTGACACTGCCAGGGGAGCGGTAAGCAGGCAGAATGTAATAACCCACGCTGGACCTAGCCACAGACCCAGGAATTAGTGGTAACACTTGCTGCTGTGAAAGATCCTTCCTGACCAAGGCCTTTACTTTTACATTTCATTTTCAACCATTTCAGCTAACTAATCAGTCTCCTTTGCGGCCTTCACGGGGATTATTTACCATGTATTTGCAGTAGCACCTCAGGCCACCACCCACTTGGGCCCCAGGGTGCTAAGTACTGTACAAACATATAGCAAGTGACAGTCCTGCACTGTGCTGTACAGTAATTAATGCACGTGCTGTATAAATGGAGTCATGTTTTCTCAAGAGAAAATCCCTAGTGTAATATCTGTGCAGATCAAATCCTCCAACCCAAAGAATATGGAAGGGGGCTCTGGGGGTGCAGGCCATGAAAGCACTGAATGCCATGGAGAAATGCTGCCTCTCCATGGACCTGTTCCACTGCACAACACTGAAAATTAACAGAAACACTCCATCAGAAACCCAATTAAGCTGCCTTTCTAGAAGAAACAGCTACCCACGCTATTCAATCATGAGCACCTTTACTTACCACACATTGGATGCACCCTAATGCACCGTACATACAGTATGCTCCTGTATGGTCATGTGTAAATGTAAGCCACACCTGCACCATGTATGTAACTCACACCATGTGGAACTCTGTCTCCCTCTAGTGGTGGCTGGGCCTGCTATAGCCTGAGCTAACAAAGCATGATTCCTTAGCTCAGATACTACAGCCTCATGATTTTAGATTCAAAGATCCCAGGATCAATCCCCACTGCTAGGGCCCCATCCAACTGTGTGGCCTAACATATGGATTGTGAACCCTTAGTTCTGCTGCTCAAGATGTGGCCGTGGGAGCGTAGGAGAAGCAGCATTCAAGCAATTGACCCTGCTCAGAACAGAGATTTCAGATAAAGGTATAATCCCCAAATCTATTCAATTTCAGATGCAACCAGACCATGGCACATATGCAGCCTGATCCCAAGCCCATTGATGTCAATAGACTTTCCATTGTACCCATAATTAATCTTATGGCTCTGAAGATACAAAAGCATACAGAACCGGGTTCATACTGTACTCAGAGCCAATTTCCTAGGAATAATGTCAGGTATGTTCTGTGCATAAGAGCATAATATGCCAGATAGTCAGCACTGTTAGATTATGAGATGTTTTGTTGTTTTTAACATCTCACTTACTATCCCAATATTAACCACAGGACTTCATGTTCTTTGTTTATTTTACTAATGCTTTCATGGTAGGTACAGGACTCCTAGTAGGAAGTTTTCCCAACCACCATTCACTGTCTTTCAATGGAGCAGCCATACTAGATCAGATATATGAGCCATATTTGGCCCAATCCTGTACATTCCTTGCTGAGATTCTTCCCACTGACTTCAAGGAAGATATGCCTGAATAGTGTGCATGATTGGGCCCTCTAGTCCAGGATGCTGTCTCGGCTCATGATCAGTAGTTGAAGTTTCAGAATAAGGGTTAACCTCCCTCAGTAATATACCTAATTGTGCATTACTGTATCATGGTTGGTGTGCAGGAAGGAACTCCCCTGCTGACACCAACTAGTGATCAGTTTACTGAAAAATGGGGATCGATCACCTTTGTCAATCTAATCCTAGCCAGTGTCCATGCTAATTTAAATTCTTATTTGTATCAGTGTCTAATCAACTTGTGAAGCTTAGCTGAGCTATATGTCTCAATAATATCCCAGGGCAGGGAGTTCCAAAGGTTAACAATACATTCTGTAAAAACTAATCTCTCTCTCTCTCTTTTTTTTTTAGCTGTTGCTTTTTAAACTAATCAAGCAGCCTGTCCCCTTGTTCTTGTGTTATAGCTCAGGGTAAACAGAAGTGCCTATTCTATGACACTCAGCACTGTATGTGGTTCTAGAAGAGGTCTTCTTTCGAAAACCAAAAACAATGTTTTTAAGTGAATTTTGTGACGGACTGACAGCTCTGGTGTCCAGAGTCCCCACAGCACCTGACACTTTTAGCATGGGCAGCAGCAAAACATGCTTCCCTACACTATCCTATAGCCACAGCTCAGCTCCCACTCTCCAGGTGAAAGGGCATGTCTGCATAGCCCCATACAGTCTTGACTTCCCTGCTGAGGCTGCCAACAAGCAGGATGCATTTGGTCTCTCTCAGGAAGGTAGGTTTTGTCTACACACAAATGGACACAGAAGGGGAATCTCCAGTTACTGGAGCTCCCCAATAATAAGGCTGCTCATTAGCTATGAACAGAGGAGCAGAGACATTTACTCTGCTAGACTCTGTCCCCAGTAGGTCATTGCAGCTCCCTTCACAGCCTCTGTTTATTTTCCACTCTGCCTCCTCTCTAAGCCAGTTTCCAGGCTTCCTTTCCTAGTACGACCTGGTTTTGAGTTGAACTTTTGATCCCAGCTGAGTGGGTGCAAAATCACCCCAGACCATTCCCCCTCTTCGTTAATCATTTCTGGCTTTTGCCAGGTTCCAGGCAGCAGCTGGGAGATGAAAGGCTCCATCTCCTATTATCTCCCACAAGCACACCTCTTCCTCTTGGAACTGAGGATCTTGTGTGACAATCGCTTTCTTCCGGGAAAGGACCCATGTTCACAGGATGCTCAAGCTATGGGAGACTTCGGAGGCAGTGTCACAGGACGGCAGTCTTCCTGCCAGGGAGCTCCAGCCTCTATCAGAAATCAGATTGTCTTCTACCACCAGCCCTGTCTTCCCAAATCTCTCCCCTTCCCACCCCCATGCCTACACATCCCCTTCCCCCCACATAACTTGCCAGTGATTTTCAGGGCCTTTTCTCTTTCTGGTTACATGCATGGGGTTGGGAGGAAGAAAAGAGGCAATATGGACACTGCTGGGTAGGAGGTGAGGATTCGGCCACCTCTTGGGCAGAGCGGATGGGATTAAAGCTACTTTATTGCTGCTCCAGAACAGAATCAAGGCCTCTCCCCCACTCCACACACATATACACGATGTTGCACTATGTGCTGCCCCTAATGGCTAGACCATACAGCAGTTCAGGGGTCTGCTACTGACCTCCAGTTAACACCCCCAGGCAGTGTTGGGTGGAGCTTACAGATCCAGCGCCTGAGCATGGATATGGACGCGGAGGGTAGAGAGCGAGGTGCTACCGTACTGTCTTTGAATTGGTCTCCCTTCTGCATCTCCTAACTCATCCAGCCCTGCCCAACAAGGGCTTGTGAAAAGGAGGCAGCCACATGGTCCCGTTGCCTCCCCCACCCCAAGGCTGGATTGGCTTTGTCCTAACTTTGAAACAAAAAGCAAACTAGGAGCCAATTCCACACAGCTCAATTTGTTGGCTCCTGGAGGCTCAGGCCTGTTTTTAATCACCGGTGCCTGCAGCTCCCACTGAATTTGGCAGCGTTTTGCTCTCAGTCTTTGATCATCCGGTTGGAAGACGTTACTGCCCTGCGCTGCTCTCTCTTCCCATCCCAGCAGATGTGGGAGCCAATGCCACTCAGCCTATAGACCCAGCGGCCAAGGTTAGACTAGAAATCAGGCCCAAAGCTATTGGCACCCAAACAGTTAACTCCTCTTGTCCTATCCTTATCTAGTGTCAGGAGTTTTGTTTGGTTTCAAAGCAGTAAAAGAACATGCCTGGGACCACATCTTTAATCTCTGGAAGATCCAATAGATACCAGACTAATGGGTTAGAACAATTGGGGGGGTGGGGAGTTCCAACATGCTGCCTCTGTTCTTTAAAGAGTTAGGTGGATCTCTGCAGAAAACCAAGCCAGCAAGGATGCACTGACTCACAGACTGGCTTTCTGTCCCTGTCTAAAGAGCTCCCCCACCAGCTCCAGGCACACAGTGCCTATACATTCAAACATGCTGTTCAGACATGCAGTGGGCAGGAAATACATCCTCCTCCTGGTTTCATTCTTCTCCATCCCAACTAAACTACAGAGAGAAACAAGAAAGGCAGATCTTGGTTCCCTTTAGCTCAGATCGCTGCTCCAGGAGAACACAACGCTTAAGAGTGGAAAGATCAAAGCAGATGTGTGTAACTAACATACGTGTGTGTTGTTACACACACAGAGAGACAGATTCAGGCACACACGCTCACCCCTGCATGCACGTACATTCTCACCACGGACATGCATACTCTCACAGAGCTGTCAGCCTCAGACATACATTACCACAAACCCATGGAGACCCAAGAGCTTGCACAGGGTTACATATATGCTAACCAACATATGGACATCTGCTCTATCTATCTCATACACTCCTCCCCCACCTGATCTGTCACTCTCACATACACAAAATCATGGATGGGCACAGGGTCAGCCACACACACACCTCTCATTTCCACACACCATCATGCATGCTCACCTCCACGCATGTGGACACATGAACACACATTCACCATCATGCACAGACTCGTTTTCCTCACTTGTGTACATCAACACACCCTCCAGTGCACATCATTAGTATTTCAGTAGCAGCTACAGGCCCAATTGTGCAAGGACGCACATGCACAAACAGAGGAAGTTCCTGCTCCTAAGAGCTTATGCTCTAACTAGACAAGGCAGACAGAGGGGGAGAAAGGGACACGACTATCAGGACTGGAGGAACAGAGAGATTATCAGACATGCCCAAGGTCAAACTGGGAATCCCTGGTGGAGATGGGAACTGAACTCTGATCTCCTTAGCTCTAGTCCCTTCAACAAAAGACCGTCCTTCAGACATGTTAAGACATGTTCACTCATGCATATACATACGTACGTACATATGTACATACGTACACACACACACAAATTCAGCTGCAAAAAACTCCCCTGAAAACCTACTTAGCAGTTAGCTTTGTGTCTGGGGGGTAAAGACAGCATTTCTGGCCCTAGACCATACCCTCCTCACTGTTTTACTGCTGTAAAGACTGAAGGTATATTTAGCCTGTGTCTGAGCTTACCCAAGTATTAATGCAAAGATCTGCGTTTCCTCTAGCAAAAGGAAACCATAACAACAGGAAGCTCTGGAAAACTGTTGCGTACCTCTGGTTCTTGTGCAGCACTCAGCTACATGGCAGGCACTGAGCTTCAAGCAGAAGCCAGGCAGCGTCAGACAGCAGGAGCGGCAGAGAAAGAAAGTCCTGACTTCAGGCATCAGACACATTCTGAGTCCCAGCACTGGCAGTCTTCCATGCACCCAACGCTGGAGAGCACAGAGCAGCCGGTCTGCCCTGGGAGATAATCTCAGCAGCACATCTGGTCTCAGCTCCACGACTCGGCATTAATTATGACTTGTGCAGAAAGCATTTGAAATATCCAATGAGATGCTGAGCTAGCCAGCAACCTCAGCAAGTGGAAAGAGAGACAGACAGGCAGGTAGGATCTTGCTCACCCTCCATGCTGTAGCCTGTGTAAACAGCTAAGTATGGGTCGCAAGTTTTAAGAAAGGCATTCCCTATAGGCTGTGTAATATATTCATGCTCTAATTGCTTGTCAGATCTATGCCTGATAGCCAGGGGAACTCAGCAACAGTTGCTGTCTGCATGCCATGCTCTTGGTCCCTTCATGCTATTAGCTGCCCCACAGACAATCCGTTGCCCCCACCTAACATTTTGATTGAATCCCAAGTGCTAGACCTCAGACATGCATCCCTCCCCACCTGAATCAGTCACGGGACATCCGCTCAGCTCCAGGTTAATTTGTAGCTTCTCACATGGTAGAGTCTGAGCAGCAGGCCCAGCCATAGCCTTATTTGCTTTAGCCATCCCCACAGAAGCTACCCAATGTTACTGCGAAGAACTGAGCAGGATAGTCAACAGGACAGAACCAACTAAGGGGCCCAGCCACATGGGGAAGGGAGGGGTTTGCAAATATGAAGGCAAACACCAGGTATTGAACCAGCAACCTCCAGGGCTAGAGGCAGAAGTCACTGCAGCTTGAGCCCAGAGATCCACCCACCCTCTAGATTAAGCACAGCAGGAGAATGTGTAACACACTGACCAGTGGGTCCCACAGATCTTGGGCACAATACAATAGCTTTACTTCACTCCATTTAAAAAATGGATCATAGGACTGCAGATCAGTGACCCATAACCCACCAGCACCATCACCCCAAACTTGTGAGATGTGCCAAAGTTTGGCTAGCTATCCTCCCACCCCAAGAACTCCCATGGATGCAGCTGCCTATTTGCTTCTGGATATCTGAGGTTAAAATACCGCATATATAGTCATTCATACAGCTTATGTTATCTGAACTGAGGAGTCTAATGGTTCCAGCTGTTGCCTGCAGGAGATCACCCTACACTTCAAGATACAGTACAGGGGCATGGGAACAGCAGGACAATGTCATATTGCAGTTACCTCTGCCACAGTTACCATCTGATCTCCATTGGGTGGCCCACGTGAAGTAGGTCTCAGTCTAAATCATAAGGATGGGGCGCATGTTGAATACAGCATTCCTAATCCAAAGCACTCAGAAATCGTGAATCAAAGGCCAAACTGCCATGAGATTGGCTTTAAAATCATGAGATTTTTCTTTTAATTTGCCTTCTGGGTTTTGAGACACTAGGCTGGATGTGGATCACACTTCCAAGCTTTTCTGGGCCACCACAAGGGCAAGAAACACTTTTAAATCAAAATGAAAGCTCCAGTCCCAGTCCCAGGAGCTGTGGATTGATGAAGGACACCCAATATTGCTAGACTCATGAGAAGGATTTGAGAGTTGGTATGAATGGGTTCTCCCTTCAGCTCCTGGAACTCTTGGCTGGCAGGACTTCTTTGGGAATTGAGCAGACACACACAGTCCACCAGGATACCAACTCTTTACTACTGCTTATGCTCCAGGTACATCATAACATAGCAGCAGTTGTATGGAGTCCCCTTCCTGACCCCTGGCTCAGCCTTTCATACTGCTTGCTTTCTTCTCAGAGCTATCCAGTTACCTCATTAGCTCATCAGGCTCCCTACTGGTGCAAGTGTTCCCTTCCAAGCTCAAACTAACCAAGTCCCTCCTGCTCTAACTACAGCCAGAGCCCTTTGTGTTTTCAGTGACCTGGGTACTGTCTTCCAAAGGGCTCATTTCTAGCTGCTAACAGCAGCATCTCTCTGCTGGCATCACTGCATACAAATTACCATCACAACTGTCACTAGGTGCTCCAATGGAGACTGACCACCTCTCTCCCCAAGGGAATGGGGTTGCTGGGGGAGGGGGTGTAAGCTGCCGCTACCGGGCTGCTTTTGTTCTGTTGCTAGAGTCTTGATCTCCAGGGCTATGTGTGGCTGGGGGTGGAGTCTCCCGGTATGCGCTCATGAGCAGTTAGTCCGTAGGGGCTAGAGCTGTGGGAAAGAGACCTGGCAGCACATGCCTTTACAAGTCTTCAGACTCAACCCAGGCTTGCTGGGAAGCTCACTCAGGCTCATAACCCCCCCTGAAAACCTGGGCAGGTTTCTATCTTGGCATCTGTCACAGGCCAAATTCAACCCTGAAACCGACAGCAGAACTCAGGGACGGTGAGCCCCCAGGAACTGCTGAAAGGTTCCACTCCAACCCACTGTGGGAATGGAACCTGCCTGCCTTCACACAGCTCCCCAGGGGGATGCAAGTAAACTGATTCTGGGCCCAAGCAGCTATATTCAGGGATGTAAGATCCTGGGGTTTGGTTTGCTTCTTTTTAGAGCAGAGGTGGGCAAACTACGGTCCGTGGGCCACACCCAGGGCGTTGAATAGAAGGCAAGGGAGTGCAGGGTGGTGGTCCGGGGGCAGGGGGGAACGGGTCCAAAGGGGGCAGAGGTCCCGAGGGGGACAGTCAGAAAGAAGAGGGGGTTGGATGAGGCGGCAGGGAGCAGTCAGGGGCAGGGGTTCGGGGGGCACTCAGGGGACAGGGAGAAGGGGTGGTCGGATGGGACAAGGTCCCCAGGGGTGGGGGGGGGCGCTGTCAGGAATGAGAGGAGGGTTTGGATGGGGTGGTGGACGTCCGAGGAGGGGTCAGGGGACAGGGAGTAGGAGTGTGTGGATGGGGCAGGGGTCCTAAAGGGCCCATCAGGGAACCGGGGGGGTGGGGGTTGGATGGGGGCAGGAGTCCTGGGGGGGGCAGATAGGGTCATGGCCCAGCCCCCATCTCCTCTCCTCTAACCAGCCCTCCATACAATTTACGAAACCCAATGCGGTCTCAGGCCAAAAAGTTTGCTTGCCCCTGTTTTAGAGGTAGGGCCTAGTCTTAAAGTTTTAATCCAGATCTGACCTCACTCAAAGTTTGGGCACATTCAGATCCAGAATTTTCACTTCAGGCCCATCTCTTATCCAGCCAAACTCAAGTGGATGGGTCACTTCCTTATGCCAAAAGAAAGCTGGCACTCAAATAATTAAGGACAATCAGTCATACTGCTAAACTCAGCAGAAAATCATCTAGCAATCCTCCTTCCCTGGGCACAGAACAATTCCCTTCTATTCCCTGCTCTCCCAGATGTTTGGGACAGATCCTCTTAACAAAACTCCACCCTGCCTTGGTCTAGTATTCTGGACCAGGGAGCCATTTACTGTAGTCTGAATGAAAATCAAAGCCTCAAAGTAAAGAGTCCTCTGCATGCTGACTGAAATAACCAGATCACACTGATTTTTCAGCTGTGTCAGCCGGACCTGAATTTAGGACAAACATGAGACATGGTGCAAGCATTGAAAGATTATTAAACATCACTGCTCATCTTCCCTTAGCAGTAGGGGGGAGTCAACTAATCCTGTCTAAACAGTTTTTCCATCTCTCTGAAGTATGATGGGAAGGAGCCTCATTAAACTGCGCAGTAAATGACACTGCAGCGGACTCTGCACGGCTTATTCTCTGAACTGAGCTTATAACTGTTTGCACGGAGAAAACAAAAAGATGATAAACAGCCCTGAGCATTGCTTAGCCACAACATCCAGAGTGCCACGCCAAAATTAGCCACTTATTAGTCTGCTTCTCTCTAAACAACGACAAGAAGAAATATTTGGAGAATGAAATGTCGAGAGCAACATAAAAATACCTTTCACATTAACAGGCAGCGATCTGATCTGAGCAAATATCCTTTGGAAAACTTGATTCTCCACACAATGCTATAACAACATGGGGAAACATACATTTGGTAAAGGGCTCTTCAGTCTAGCAGGCAAAGGTTTAACATGACCCAATGGCTGGAAGTTGAAGTTGGACATATTCAAACTGGGGATAATCATACTGACTTCCTTTGTAACTTGCTTTGTGATCTGGGGATGAAAAGCAATAGATAAGAGCTAGGGAATATTTATTCAGACCAGTGATATGTAGATCAGTTCACATAAAGTACCAATCAAAACCAGTGCCCCCAAGCCTTGCCAGAACCCCAGACCTCAGCAGCTTAGGTACCTGGGAAATGAATGGAGTGATCATTGGTGTGCTTCTCCAAACCAAACCTCAGGAGTGTCCAGCTCTGCTGGTAGCACGCCCCCATAAACCTCTCATTGCTGAGTCAATTTCACATTCATCGTTTCACTTTGCTACATAATTCAGGCTCAGCAAGAGAATCCAATCCATTTGCTAATTCTCATGCATGGTCTTATCTTTTACATCTAAATTTAAGTTGCAACGAACACAAAGCATAACTGAACAACCAAAACCTCCATCCTTACATGTGAAGGGTGAGTATAGGGTAAAAACAAACAAACAAACAAACAAAATCTAGTATAACCATGACATGCAATGCAGTAACCTACTCTTCCCAGCTATGGAGCTGTTTGTGCTTGGGAGCCTGGAATGGCTGCCATTTGGCACTTTGAATTGCAAAAAGATTGCAATAGATATTGATGATTCCTCTGAGATCTGCATTTACAAAGGAGTCCCGAACTCCTCCCATGTGTGAACTGATTCTGAACTGCCAGCCTTCCCTTCCCTTTAGAAGGAAGCACAAAACTGGGTATCAATGGAGACTCATTTCCAATTCTTCCAGTGACTTCCCCTGTGTGACTGCTCTGTGCCTACTAATACTTCTCTAGCTCACCGGAGGGTAGGGAAGCTGATTTACCAGTGGTGCTCTCCATCCAAACTAAGATCCTCTGATGAAAGGTGTTCATAGCTTGCCTTCTGCTAAAGATATTTGTGGACAACTAACGCCACTGCATCTCTGTCTGTCCAGCTAGGAAAAATCCTATTCTCTGAGACTGGGACAAGTGAAGTCGAGTCACTCACTGCTCATGGTGAAGCTACCAACCTGCACTGAGACACCACATGTCCTGACTGAGCAGCAGTGTCCAGCTTGATGCTGAAAATGAGGACTGACCCCTGGCTCAGACAGTGTCCTTGTCGAATTCCCCACAGGGTGGATGTGGCAGTGGCAGTGGAGAAGAGAACACACAGAGTTAGCACTGTGCCCCCTGCCCTGTGCTGCAGTCTGGGGCATAACAGGGCCAGCGGAGGAGTCTGGGAATCAGGAGAAAGGCTGGTCTACTGGCTAAAGCACTGGCCTGGGAGTCAGACCTGGGTTCTAATCACAGACCTGCTGTATGACTTTAGGGTGACCAGATAGCAAGTGCGAAAAATCGGGACGGGAACGGGGGGTAATAGTAGCCCATATTAAAAAAAAAAGTCCCAAATATCGGGACTGTCCCTATAAAATCAGGACATCTGGTCACCCTATATGACTTTAGGGAAGTCACTCTCTGTGGCTTAGGTCTTCTTCCTACCCTTTATCTGTCTGGTCTATTTTGAGTGTGAGCTCTCACTTGGGGTATACACAGCCCAACAGGGCCTCTGCTTGCTATTTTAACAACAACAAAGCAGCACACGTTCTTATTCAGGTGGCATTTACTACTGAGGCAGGAACAAATATGTCTCAGGACTGACATGCTCAATTCATCTAGAATCTGTAAAGTTAGATCAGAATCAGATCAATAACAGGCCCATTGCTGCTCCCCCCGAAACTCCTGTACACAGGTGAGCTGCTTGCTGCAGTTCCTGTACCTCCTCCACTAGGCCAGGTGATCCAGAATTAACCTGGGAATCAGGAAAAAGGAGGACAACTTCCTGGAGCTTAAACTCAAGTGGCCACTGAGCCTGGATGGGTCAGGAATGTTACAGCACAGAGATACACAGTGGCTTTCACCCCGAGGGCAACAGCTTGATTCCGGCCAGAGCCCTTAGCAGCAAGCAAGGAAGACCCTCAGCGGAGCTGGAAAAGCACTGGAAGGTTCAGAGGTTTAGTCAAACATCGTGGGGATGGAAAGAGCAGGGAAGCTGCCCTTTCTTGTGGCATTCAGGCATTCCTGAACCAGAACATGAGGAATTCTGTTTAAATAAGTTAACAAAACTTTTCTGAGCTGTCTGACCAGCGACCCAGGATGGAGTCGGCCACGGCAGACAAACCTGCAGCCCAAAAGATAACAGGTGGGTGGGGACTGTAAAGCTGAAGGTCTACTACGGGGGGAGGGAAGGAGGAACTTCCAGCACTTAATGAGCATCCTAGAGGAGCTGAAGAGATTGGAGGGTCTCTCAAAGGGTTAAATCTGCCGCCTGCAGGCAGCTAGCTGCCTTTCTCCTTTAACACAGATTCTCGCAATATTCATCAAAGAAACAACACAGAGATATTAAAAAACTTGCCTGCAAGCTGAGAAACACCATAGGTACATATTTGACCTATTAATCACCCACTGCCATGGCCTGCTCTGAGAGCCAGAGGGGCTTGAGTCTGTCAGCTTTCATAAACTTAGCACAAACATGGCCATAGCTCACAGAGGAGGCCTGTGCGGGAAACCAAGAGTGTGTCAGGAAGTGAGGTGGGTGACTCAGTCGGGGGGCACTTCCTCTTCTGAGTCAGCCCCCCAGGCACTGCCCCCACCAGGGCTGGAGGGAGACATTAAGCAGTCCAATGTAACAAATCTGTGGCCATCTAAGATTTCACCGTTATCACTTGGCAGTGGCACACTATGGCCAAGAGGAATGGAATTCAGATCAGTCTGCTGATGGGCTCCTTCATACTTGATCTAGAGGAGAATCACCATCAGCAGTAAAGGGCATATGAAACAGAGATGAGCAGTTCTGATTGTCTCCAGTAGAGGGCTGAGGTGCAAATATACATACGAGCCTGTTGGTGAGAGTTTGTAACGCAATAGGGGCTCTTTTGGGAACAAATATGCTTATAGTCACACTATCTTCAGGGAAGGGATTGTAATTTCTGTGTTCACCCAGCACAATAGGGCCTGAGGCCTTTGGCTGCTGCTAAGACCTCCATGTAAAGAGGAGCTTCTTTGCAGGGCACAAGAAATGTTATTGGTCCCACAAAATCCAGGCACTATGCTACACACTCTTGAGTGCCATCTATTGGCACCTTATTTACATATATGCATTCAGACATCTTGTTAGAACACTCCTATATCAGGAGCTACTGTCATATTAATAATTATTAGCACTGTAATAGTGCAGAAGAGGCCACGTGGCACAGAAACAATGTACTACTACTTCTAGCCAATAGAGGGAGCTTCTGGTTTGTGGGTGAGTCCAGCACGCCCTCTAACACAGTACAAGCCCTTGTCCTTTCATGGGCCCTAAGGGCTTACATGCAGCACTGTGGCGATACTTGCCACTATATATAAAGAAGCTACTATATTGCCCAGCAGACACCATTCTTGGCCCCTGGTGCCCATGACCTCATGAGCTAAGAGACAACGAGCAAAAACGTCAGCTGGTGGAAGCCATAGACCGAGTCCAATTTACAGCACCTGAGGGATCTGGCTCATTGTTTCCACCCTTTGCAGCAGCACTAACACTAGCCTCACTGGCAGCCTTCAGCTCCAAGGTTCTGGGGGTGCATGTCCTTCCCTGGATAGAGTGGTGCTAACACACTTCACATGATGCCACACACTGCTGGGCGCTGCTCTGGACCTTCCATAGTCCTGAGCTGTCACTCATCTCAGTCTGGAGCCAGGCAAAGCTTGGATGTTTGAGCTGAGTTGCAAAGTCATAGCTCTAAAGCCAGAAGGGTCCACTGTGACCACTAAGTCTGAGCTCCTGGGTAGCACAGGTCAGAGAACTTCCCTGAATTAATTCCTAGAGCAGATGTTTCAGAAAAACATCCCATCTTGATTTTAAAATGGCCAGTGATGGAGAATCCACCCTGCCTCTTGGTTAATTGTTTTCTAGTATCTTACAAGTCATACGTGTGGAGGGAGTGAACCTCACAGGGCAGAAACCTAGGAGTGTCTCACGAAGCCCTGAGAAATGTAACGGCTCTGGTTCATCTCCAGACAGTAAGCTCTAGGGCAGTGGTTTTCAAACGTTTTGTGTTGGTGACCCTTTTCACAAAGCAAGCCTCTGACTGTTACCCCTCCCCCTATATAAATTAAAACTGGGGGTAATTTAATTTAATGGGGGCTTAGGGTTGTCAGCCCCACAGAGCTGAAAGCCCACGACTCCCATGTAACCACCTTGCAACCCCCTGAGGGGTCACGACCCCCAGTTTGAGAACCCCTGCTCTAGGGATCAGGGCTGTCAAAGCCCCCTAGGGTCACTTAGGAACACAAGTCCCATTGATGTTCACCCCAAGCACGGTCTTAGCCTTGTAAGAGTCTATGTGCCCTGTTCCAGTAGCTGTAACCACCTCAGATCCAGGGCTCATGTTTTCTGCATGTTTGAAGTCTATGCAGGGTCTGATTAATGGGTCCATCTTTGTCTCTTCTCTAGTACAGATCAGAGAGAGTAGCCAAAGGGAAGGACAGCCCCATGGTGAGGGTGCTAGCCAGAGATCTAGGCCTGCTCCATCACAGACAGCCTGTGTGATGTCAGGCAAATCACTTGGCCGCTCTGTGCCTCAGTTTCCCCATCTGTACAATGAGGATAACAGCCCTGCCCTGCCTCACAGGAGTGTTGTGAGGATAAATACATGGTGAGGTGCCCAGACACTATGACAATGAGCCCATAGGGGTACCTTAGACATTAGGTAAGTCAGGTCTCGTCATATCCCAGGGGCAGATGTGAGAGACAAAGAAGATGCTGAGCAGACTGCTGTGTTTGGGGGACAAGGTGCAGATAGCTAGGCCCCATACCTGACTCAGTCTTCTCTTAGTCACATGCCTCAGTTTCCCTATCTGAAAAGAGGAGATCCTGACTTCTGCTGCTACAAATACTGACTGGGGTTAAGCTGATCATAACCTCCTCACAGATATTTTGTCCTTCTTGTCCCAGGTGGATCTTTCTGAATTCATCCATTCCCTTAAGATAGACCCCTCCTCTGTTCCTCTTCCATTGCTTGAGTCTGTCTCCCACCACCAGACAACACTGACTCTGGGTTGGAAGAACAAACACTGATAAAACTAGCTGGGCGCCACTTGTATCTCTGTGCAGAGATAACAGCACACACGGGAGGCAAGGCAAACACCCAGCAGCTGTTCAGGGAGCAAACCAGGTTTTAGCCCGCCTCCCAGCGTGCCCTTCCCTGCCCTGTGTGAAGGAAGGAAAACCTGGCATAGGCGGTGCCTGCACGACAGAGACATGGACGGAACAATGCTAGAGGAGGCTGACCTCCACTTCCGGGGCAGCATCTCAGCTGTGTAATGCCACTTGTCATTGTGAAGATAAGAGGAGTCATCTACCTGGCCCGTATCGCTGCAGTACCGTGTGCACCCACAATCATGAATGGACTCAGAACAGTCCCACCGGAAAATCCCCATTGTACACAAGGAAAAGAAGAGGCACAAGACAGTTTAAATAATTTACCCCAGATCACACTGAGTCTAGGGCTAATCCAGGAGCTGAACCCCCCAACAAATCCCATCACAGTGTCCGAGCCACTAAACTGCCCAGCTTCCCAGTGGGCATGTGAATCTGATGGGAATATTTCGCACTCCAGAATAATTGAGTTTTGCCTTCATACAACAACTTCCATGCAAGGCAAAGTCATTGATTCAGCCTGGGTGGGGCGATCCCCATGTCAGCAGTGAGGGCACAGACACAGGGACCCAGTTGGTCCAGGTAGGTCACTCAGCTGCTCCACCGTTTCTGGGAATTCCTGCATTTCCCTGGACAGATTCCATATTAGAGGATCTGGAGCCCCTGTCGGCTGAGCTGAGGGGAGAGAGCAAGGGGAGCAGGGAGCCACTTATGTCCAGTGAGATCAGGAGGAAGAGAGAGGAAAGGAAATAAATAGCCATGCAGCCCAGCCTAGCAGAGTCTGGCTCTCTGCCAAGCTAGCACTGATCCAGCAGAGAGGTCTACACATTAGCTGTAGCCTCACAGCTCCCATGCCCGAGTTTTCAGCTCAGGCAATAGAGGCTCATGCTTTCAGAAGCACAGGCCCTAGCTTCAATCCCTCAGCCAACCTGAGTGGGACTTCATTAAGTGAGACAACGAAGGAACAAGAACCCCAGGGGAAGTGAACAACCAGCCAAGCCCTGCTTAAAGCAGCCAATACTCGCTGGCTTTTGCTGAAATGAGCAAGCATTACCATGCCCACTGAAGTGATAACCTCACTCTTCCCCTCTGCCAAAGCAGCATCACACAGCTGGCTTTGGTGGATGCTGGGAGGTGCAGCTAAACCCAGCATTGCACAGCAAGTCCGTGGTACCCTGCAGGCCTGTGCTGCAACCATTAGACCACAGTGCACCATTCTGCAGTGCTGCAGCAAACACACTGTAAGGGACAGTAGGAAGAAAACACCAAGACTTTGGGGACTGGAGGCAACTCTCCATTGAAAGAGAAGGGCACCCCTAGTGGCAAGGAGAGGAGGCATGCAGCAGCATTTGTGGGTCTGAGTTGCATGTCTGTCATGGAGTCACACACAGGTGCCCAACAGCAGGCAGATTCTGCTCTTGGCTATGGGGAGTAAATGCAGAGTAACTCCATGAACAGCAGTGGTGCAAACAAGAGATTTGTTTCTAAGAGAGTGAGGCAGGGTCAGCTGGAGTTTTAATCAAGCCTGGCTAACACTTCACAGCCCAGCTGTATCCATTCATTTTAAATGTCTGCTCTTTAAAATAAAAACCAGCCACAAACAAACTCAATGCACACAACTCCTTTCCAAAGCTGAGCTCCACAAAACCTCTGTTCTGGCTGCAACTGACTAGACGCACTGATCCCAGGCCCTGAAAGCCAGGGGAATCTTAGAAACCACATTGGCCCTAAGCAAGCCAGCCTTCTCCAACAGGCTCAGGAGCCCATGGATTTTATTTTAAGGCCAAATTTAAAAGTTGTTTCAAAGCATAAACTCTGTGTGGCTTTTAAGTCTGCACCTGTCTCCAGTTAATGACTTGGGATCCTCAGCAGCTTTGGGGAGTTTTCGGATTCTTTTTTGAAAGGCTGTGCCGGTTCGTGTGCCCGCACCAACATGTCCCCCATCCTCTTTGATTTAGGACTTTCTTCAATACCTCAGCAAAGATGAAAGTGTGTGGGTAAGCCGCCCTTTTATCTTGGCATAATTCATTTTCACATCCTATCAACCTTCTCCAGGGCTGGATATTTACATATTAATAATAAAGCCTGATTTTTTTCCTCCCCAGTTTCAAATATTAAAATGTGTCGACTGATAAGACTTGTCTCTTAAATTAGGAGCGGTGGCAGTGAAGCGGAGTTAAAATTATTTGGTTAACTTAAAACACAAAGAGACAGCTTTGTTTACAGCCTTCCCATATAGTGAGCTAGGCTGAAATACCACGTGCAAAGAGCCCTGCTCTGATTCCAGGGAAGGGGTATGGGTGAATTTGGTCATTTCCTCAAAGCCTGATGAAATACTTCAGAAACGAATGTAGCGACTAGATCTCCTGGTGATTGGCATGATATAAATATGAGAGAAAGGAAGAGAGACAGAGATAAAACAGGCAGGCATGATAGCCAGAATGGGGTTAGGCATTATTTAAAATTAATACTGGTCAATGAGCTGAAGTGAAATGACCAGAATTTCAAAAAAAAATAAAAAAAATAAAAAAAATTCAACTACTTGCAATTAAATTGTTATGGCTCTCTGACCTAGCAAATAGGGTAGTGCAATGGGGCTCAGGAGTCCTGGTTCTAGTCTTGGCTCTGCCGTTGGCCTATTGGGTAACCTTGGGCAAGTCATTTCCCTGCTCTGTGCCTCAGTTTCCTCATCTATACAATGGAGATGGTGATACTGACCTCCTTTGTAAAGTGCTTTGAGATCTACTGATGATGAGAGCTAGATATTAATATTATTACAGGGCCTGATCCAGCTCTCATTGACATCCCTAGTAGCTGGGAAGCTATTATCCAGCTCCTAGTCTACAGCGTCGCCACCTCTCATGATTTATTCTCAGTCTGATGATAGTTGGTGTTTTTTCTTAAAGCTCCAACTCCTGGAGTCATGGGATTATGGGAGAACATCAGATTTCCATTCTTTAAAAACCCCCATAAGTTTCTAGCCCTCGTGGTTGCAGAGGAAAGCCTGGAAGCTTATGTGCACCTCAGAGGCTCAGAAACCAGAAGGCCAAGCAAAAAGCTCCAAAATGTATTAAAAAAACTTCTTGATTTTGAAATCAATCTTGAGCTTTTGAGGCCTAAATGCAGATCTTTGGATTCCTTTAGGGTTGGCAATGCTGAGTCCAGAGCCAGTGGATTTACCCCTAAGGGTATGGCTACACTTGCACTTCAAAGCGCTGCCACGGCAGCGCTTTGAAGTTTCGAGTGTGGTCGCAGCGCCAGCGCTGGGAGAGAGCTCTCCCAGCGCTGCACGTACTCCACATCCTCTATAGGTGTAGCTTGCAGCGCTGGGAGCCGCGCTCCCAGCGCTGCAGCACTGTTTACACTGAGGCTTTACAGTGCTGTATCTTGCAGCGCTCAGGGGGGCCCCTGTGCGAAAGTTGCAGCGCTGTAAAGCTCCAGTGTAGCCATGGTCTAAGTGTAGATGTCAGCCTGGTATTATTTCAAGAGACTGGTAAGTCCTTGGTCACTTTGACAATAAAAATACCCAAACACACGACAGCAGGAGCAATGATGCCATCTGCCCTGGAGGAGTACACTGTCACAGACACATCTCCTTCATTGAATTGCTGCTTTTCTCAGTTTTTCTTGCAGTGTTTGCTGTGTGGCCCAGCTAAAGTTGCCTCTAACAGACCTACACAGGCTCTACTAAAAGCACAATCTCTAGCTGTGGTTGCACTGGTGCATTCTGGGATTCCTGACACCCTTGGAGGAGGCATCTTTGAGGTAAACTGAAAATGTGGGCATGGCACTGTGGGCTGGGCTTAGGAGGAGCAGCTGAATCAGTGCATCCTGCTGCTTGTGGGGACCCCGCACCACATTAGATTACATCCAACTGAACTGGGGCAGAGGCCTTGTCCTAGATGTTGCAATGGACACGTGTGCCCATGGTACAACATCTGTTCCAGGGCACTGTACAGATACAGCAAGCATAGACTACAGTCAGATAGGCAGCAAGGCCTCTGACCTAGCTTGTCAGAGGGATTTAGCTGCCCAAGTCCCATTAATGTTGATGTAAGTTAGGCACCAAAATACCCTTGAGGATCTGGATGCTTCTGCCTAGGGTAGGCAGGGCCTCAGAGAAAGGGAGACATTACCAGTGAGACAACTGCTGGCTCCCGACACTCCAATACAGCCGAACCTGGGCATTCCAAAACATGAGTCAGTTCCCACCAAAAATCAGCAGATTGGCATAAAATCATGAGATTAGAAAAAAGTTGGGTTTTTTGTTGGCTTGTGATGGCAGAGGCTTCTGGATAGACAAGGGTCACATTCTCAAACTTTTCCCCACAGCCAGAAGGGACAGAAACTTAATCTCAGCATGAAAAAGTCTTGTGTAATCACAGTACTCCAGTCTTGTGTAATCACAGTACTCAAAATCATGAGACTGAAGATTAAAAAAAAAATCACACAAGTTGGCAACACTTATTACCCTCTCAGGTGCGTCCTGGGTCTGACCGTGCAGTCCTTACACAGACAAAGATACCCACTAAAGTCAATGGGAGCTTCACTTGCACACAGGCTGCAGAGTTGGGCCCTATCTTTGTCAAGTGGAAGGTGACGCTGCCTTTCAGATGTTCTGAGAGTTTGGAAATGGGCATCTGGCCCAGTGGTGAAGAATGGAGGTGACTGGACACTCTCCTGCTCAGCAAAAAAGGAAAAAGGAGGCGGAGTCAGAGACAAGGGAATAAAATAGCTGTAAACAATGAGAGTTAAAATAATAAAATAATAATTAATAATACAATGTTATTTCTTTCACCAATCAGCTTCTTTGGTGGGGGCAGTTTTACATACTGCAGAGGGGCAGAAATGTGGGTTCACCCCCGCCCCCAAATTGTGCTTTCCATGTGCTTTCCATGTGCTTTCCTAGTATCACAAGAATATGTTTTACCTTGAGGCAACAGTTTTAATTTACGTGCATGTGAGCTATGTGCAATACCTCCACCAAAGGGAGCCCATATGACCCGCCGGATGGCTTTCACCCAATCTTCCATCTCATTCTGGGAATTAGCCATGAGCAAGAAGGCTTCATGATTGACAGGCATCTTTTCTCGGTCTCCCGCACCACCTGAAAAGACAAAACACACATCTCGGTTAGCATCTAGCCCAGCAGTGAACCCTTGTCTCTAAGACCATGACTGGCCTCACTCAATCCAGCCTCGCTGGGTTCGCTTGATGCCTACTTTTTGCACTGATGTACAGGATCATGTAGGGTGCAGGTCCATGGCCTGGCGTGAAGCCACTGTCCCAGTGGGTGCTGCTGGCAGAACGTTCCACTAGGCTCACCAACATGCATGGGGATAGGTGTAAACTGCATTATCTTAAGGACAGTGCAGCCCAGCCTTCCTGCCAGAGGCCAGCTATGCATGTCTGTGCTGACATACGGAGAGGGTTGGCTCCACCCTCTTTAGGGTGATTCAGTGCCCTTGGGGTGCCAGAGGGAAGATAGTGCTGGACAATCTAGTTGTAGGCTTCACATGCTGCATGAGAGAGGATCAAGGTGTGAGCATCTGGCTATGATTACCCCAGTGATAGATTTAACAATCAAGATCATCACTGGAGCAAATCAGAAAGCTAGACATTATGCATGATGAGAGTACCAGCAGAATTTGAAATCTGCCATGTCCAGGAGGATCCAGATCAAATCTAGACTCCAGCTTTGAGCTGAACCAGATCTACAGCTCAGGTTAAGGCTGGATGGCCATTGGAACCTCTGGAGCTGTCATCAAGGAGCCTGGAGACTGAGAGATTATGAGATTTTAACAACTTGAGCAGCAGAAATCTCACACGACCAGCTGTTCTCATGAGATTTCCAACATCTGGAGCCACTTCTGAATCTGGAGCTGGAAGAGTGTGCCCCCACATTCCCACTCCTTCTGATTTTGGATCCACCCCAGAACCAGCATTTTAGGGAGCTTATTATTTGAACCTGACTCTCCTGTCAGAAATTCAGCGGATGGGGTGCAATTTGGAATTCAGATCCAAGCCTACTTCTATTTCATACATGACTGATGGGTGACACCCCAGAAAAGTTATTGGCCAGGATGTCAAATATACACAGCCTGCCCTGTATGCTGTTCACCCAGGGATGCTCAGACTACCACCATCTATGCCCATTCTCCTATTCCAATTTTCCTCTCTGCTGCAGTACACAAGGCCCAACGCAATGCCCACTGAAGTCAGTGGGAATCTTCCCCTCCCCCCACCTTGTGCCCCAGACTTGGATACACTTCAGTGAGGGCCCACGTGAGGACACATAATAGGTGTACTGGAGCAACTTCTATCTAGAGGCTGAAGAGACTGGCCAACCCATCAGCTGTCACTAATGGCTTGGAGTTTCCCCCTTCCACAGAGACTGCCTTTGACTTTGTTCTGTGGACAGTGTCTTCATTGTTTCATCACTGCCACCTCCATACTCACTTGTCTCTGGAATATTAGATCTATTGGAAAAGCAGGAACTGTTGCCCTGAGCTGAGCTGCCGAGATGGCTTGTTCATGGAATTCAGAGATAAGAATAGGGACAATGGTATGCGCTGGTTTCTATGGAACTACCTTAATATAAACAGAATTTAACCCGACTAAATCCTAGTTAATCTGGGGAAGGGAGTGTGTTGGAAGGGCTACAAGCTGCCTGTAAGCCAAGGAAATGCTTGTTCTTGCTATTAATTGTTGCTTAGCTTAAACAAACTCACAGGCCAGGCACTGATTTGCAAAACGAAAGGGGCCGCATGAATCCAAACTCCTAGGGTTTCGTTGTTTTCTAAAAAGGAATTAATTTGAACCAAGAAGCCAATGGAATCTTAGTGCATAGAATAAGGCAGCATGGCAGTGTAGATACTGCAAGCGAAATTAAAGCCTGGGTTCCCCTCTCCACATGCAACCTAGTTCTGACCCTTCTCACACGAGCATTTTAGCAAGCTTCACAGTGTGGATTTTTCAGATGATTTATGTCCTGTGCAATCTATGAACTAGGATTCCTCTTAGAGGGGAGAATCAGGCACCAAGCCCAGATACAGTTCTGGTTTTTATGCCCCCTGCTTGTCGCCTTCTGATGGTCAGAACTGATCTATCTGATGCCACAGTCTCTACCTGCTTTGCTTCTTCCCAACCCCCCACCTGTCCTCCCACTCTTTATAAAGGTCAGGACAGGGATTCCCACTCTGTTCTCTCAATCCCAACCCCCAACCTGGCCTGGCATAGTCAGATGACCTGAACACTCACCCCCTCCACCTGGGGAGACAAGTTAGCCATAGCAAAGGTGCAGCTGAGCCCCAACCCTCGTAAAAAGCCAGCTCGCCCTGCGACAAGCCACTTCTTATTTCCCTTCAGTCGCTTCCTTTCTGAGTAACCTGCCCTGCCCCCTCCCGCCACGGACAACAGGCTAGACCAGGGGCAGGCAACTTATGGCATGTGTGCTAAAGGCGGCACACGAGCTGATTTTCAGTGGCACTCACACTGCCTGGGTCCTGGCCACTGGTTTGGGGAGGGGGTTCTGCATTTTAATTTAATTTTAATTGAAGCTTCTTAAACTTTTGAGTAACCTTATTTACTTTACATACAAGAATAGTTTAATTATATATTAGATTTATAGAAAGGGACCTTCTAAAGTGAATAAATGAAGATTCGGCACAACGCTTCTGAAAGGCTGCCGACCGCTGGACTAGACAACCTACCTGCCCTTTTCCTGCTGATCTTCGGGGAGCCCAGGTCCCTTCCTTAGTGTTCATGCCTGACTGTTACTTGAAGCACTGACCTCATACCCATCACCATGGTAACTGGGAGTCTCGCAGGTTACAAAGGCAGACAAGAGTTCAGGAACAGAAGCCAACGTTGCTGCTGCCTGCAGCTTTGGCGGTTGGGATAGAGAGCAGGAGGTAGGCATTAACGCAGAGTTGGGCAAACTATGGCTCACAAGTCACATCCGGCCGGCGGGACCATCCTGCCCGGCCCTTGAGCTCCCAGCCCCTCCCCCGCTGTACCCACTCCCCTGCAGCCACACCACCGCGCAGGTAGCACTCTGGGTGACAGGGTTACGTGCTCCTGCCGAGCGGTGCGGCAGCGTGTCTGGCTCCAGCTGGGCGGCACGGCACGGCTGCCAGACATGCTGCTCTGAGCAGCATGGTAAGGGGGCTAGGGCTGGGGCCGGGGGGTTAGATAAGGGGCAGGCGATCTCAGGGGGCAGACAGGGGACAGGGAGCAGGGGGCGGTTGGATGTGGCAGAGGTTCTGAGGGGCAGTTGGGACAGGGAATGTGTGTGTGGAGTTGGATAAGTGTGAGAGTCTCAGGGGGCAGGGGAGTGGATAGGGGTCAGGGGACGGGGAACAGTGGGGGTTGGATAGGCATGGAGTCCCGGGCCTGTCGGGGCAGGGGTGTGAATAGGGGCTGGGGCAGTCAGGGGACTGGGAGCAGGGGGTTGGATAGGGGGTGAGGTCCCAGGGGGTGTTTAGGGCATGGGGTCCTGGGAGGGGGAAGTTATGGGTTGGAGGGGGTTGTATGGATTGGAGGTTCTGAGGGGCAGCGGCGGCTCCAGGCACCAGTTCTGCGGATTTGGCGGTAATTCGGCGGTGGGTACACCGAAGCCGTGAGACCAGCGGACCTCCCGCAGGCATGCCACTGAATCTGCGGGACCAGGGACCTCCCACAGACAAGCTGCAGAAGGCAGCCTGCCTGCCATGCTTAGGGCGGCAAAAAAGCTAGAGCCGCCCCTGCTGAGGGGGGCAGTCAGGGGTCGGATAGGGGGCAGGGGCCAGGCTGTTTGGGGAGGCACAGTCTTCCCTACCCAGCCCTCGATATAGTTTTGCAACCCCAATGTGGCCCTTGGGCCAAAAAATTTGCCCACCCCTGCATTAGTGGGAATTGGCTCTCAAAGAGGAGGCTCTACATCACTGTGCTTGGATGCAGGGGGGCCTCAAGGATACCCTCTCCCATATACACACACCTGCCAGAGCAGAAAAATGAAGGATGAGGAATTCCTTATGTAGCCCGACTCCTCCATTAGCACCAGGGCTACATTTCTAGGCCCTCTGCTGGGGGATCAATGGGTTACGTTGGCCAGATTCCCTGCTGGAGAGCAGATCACTATTAGGTGGCCTCTTACAGCCCACAGTGCACATAAAAGCAGAGGTTCAGGGCTGGACTTCTCACCCCAGCCATCAGAAAGGAGGTGGCTTTTAAATGGCCTGGGCTTCCGGCAAGGGCTATTTGCTGGCAGTGTAACCCAGCTTCCCCCAACAGAGTAGACATTTTTAGAAAGGGAGCTTCATTTTCAAGGGTCTTGGCTTGCTTGGGCAACTGTCATAGAGCCTGTCCTTGGAGCCAGGAGGATCAGGCTACAATCTCCTGTTGTGATAACTAGGCCTACAAATTTACTCTAATTGGGAGCTCAATTGTGAAAAGTGAGTGAAAATTCTTAGGGGTATTTAAATAGGAGCACGGTTGTGAACCTACGGCTGTTTGTGGGAAAACCCATCATCACTAGTCACTTGGGGTTGGGCAGAGTAATTATAGCTGCACACAAGGCAGAAAAATAGACTGTGCTTCAGAAATGGTTGTTAGAAGGGGACATGTTAGTTTAAGGCTCATGCACAGCAGTGGAGTGCCTGCTTCCCTATCTACAGGGGACTTTTCTGTCATGACATTTTGGACATGTTCCTTTTCTTCCCACTCACTGCTGGCTCTTCTCACTGCAGCCTAGGTGCAGCAAGCAGGACAGGTTAGAGCGGGGGTCGGCAACCTTTCAGAAGTGTTGTGCCGAGTCTTCATTTATTCACTCTAATTTAAAGTTTCACGTGCCAGTAATACATTTTAACGCTTTTAGGAGGTCCCTTTCTGTAAATCTATAATATATTACTTTACATACAACAATAGTTTAGTTAATAAGGTTTTTAAAATGTTTAAGAAGCTTCATATAAAATTAAATTAAAATACAGAGCCGCCAGGACCTGGGCACTGTGAGTGCCACTGAAAAATCAACTTGCGTGCCACTTTTGGCATGCGTGCCATAGGTTGCCTACCCCGGGTTAGACGGTTCCCCAGAGTCTCTGACAATTATACCTCACTACTTGTCCAGACAAGGGCAGGAGTCAGACATGTGTTTTTATTTTGTTGTAATATGCATCAGCTTTTGGGAGGCTTGGGATTCACAGGAACTAGAGATGGTAGCAAGTTTCAAACCCACAGAGCTAGAACCCCACAAACTTTTGGAGTCCACATCCTAGCCGGAAATTCACAACTACTCCTTTTCCTGGCCCCAAGCCAAAAATGGATCTGGTTCTGGGGTTTCAGATCACAGTTTGTAGCTCCAAGCTATCTTTATAATGGTACAAATCCAAACATTCCGGGGTCTTTGGGAAAACTCTGATTAGGATCTGGCATTCAAACTTCTTTGTCTGGCGATGTTCGGAGCTAGTTGTTTCAGTTCTGCTCATTACAGATATATGAAGTTTGGATCCAGATATTGAGCTCAAGCCTCATCTCTCTCTGTAACAGGCTGAACTGAAAACACTTAGCAAAAAGTCCTCATTCAGCTCTAGACTGGAACGTGCACTTTGTGGAAAAGGTCCATTGCTAATATAAACTAATGCTCAGGGCACACATTCAAGCCCATAGAAGTTAGAATAGTCTTGCCCTGAGATGTCCACTCCCCTCAGTGGAGACTTTAAGGCAGTGGATCTCAAATTTTTATACCGGTGACTCCTTTCACATAGCAAGCTTCTGAGTGCAACCTCCCTTATAAATTAAAAACACATTTTTTATATATTTAACACCATTATAAATGCTGGAGGCAAAACAGGGTTTGGAGTGGAGGCTGACATGTAATAACCTCTTGACCCCCTGAGGGGTCCCAACCCTCAGATTCAGAATCCCTGCTTTAAGGTGACTGTGTACAGCCATTACTTCTTACTGTGTGGAATGAACAGGCTGCTGACTGCATTGCCTCATGTAGAGGGAAGAAATACCCTGTTAGACACAGGTAAACGCAGACAACAACTCCCATCCCCACCCTGAACAGAACTTGTCACAGCATCCTTAATCAATTTCCTGTCCAAATACGACCGGCCCTTGTGCACACACAGCCATCTCTCCTTAGTTGGGCCAGGGTTCACCACAGCAGGCATTCCCAGCACTTTGGCTAAGAGTCATTTTCACTGCTAGATTTATAAAGAACCTTGTTACAAACACAGTCTGGGAGCATAGGCAGCTCAATGGGGGTGGGTGACAGGGCAGTCTTGCCTGCACTTATAGAGGGGAAGGAAAGGAAGCACTGTCCAGTGGTTAGGGCACTAGCCTAGGATTTGGAAGACCTGGGTTCAATTTCCTGTGTGACCTTGGACACCATCCTTGGTTGCTCTGTGCCTACAATGGGGATGACAGCCCTGCCTTATCTTACAGGGGTTTTGTGAAGATAAATCCATTATCAAGCATGAGGTGCTCTAGGTACTGCACTAATGGGGGCTACAGAAGTACCTTAGATAGAAGCTTTCCACCAGCATGCTTGAGTCCACAACAGGATACATTGGCTTGATCTGCAGATGTCACCAGACATGAACGCGTTCCCAGCCCTGCCTGGGGAGTTTACAGACTCATTGCTTCTGTGTACCCTGGTAAACATCAGCAGTCACTGTGTAAACAGCCATAAATGCACAATTCATGCACAACACCCACTCCTTTAGTTAGATTGACATTACCTTAAGGGACTGGATGCCCTAGGAGCACTAGTAATGGGATATGGAGCCTTTCATCTCTAGGTAACAGAGTCATCCTAGTTAGCAGTGTTCTCAGCTGCTGGCTGGTGACCTCAAAGCTTTTGTCAGCAAGTGGATAGCCACAACACATCACAAAGCCACGCCGGCAGCTGGAGTCAACTGGCGCCCTTATTGCCATTTCAGTACAGAAGCCCTTGCCAGAACAGCAAGGAGATCAGATTCCTAGAGATGGTCCCTTCATGGCCTGCATGGAGGGGAAGCTTTCTCTAACATTTCCAGTGTTGCACTGTTCAGTAGATCTATCTATGGTATATATACAGCCCTCGTCACCACAGTAGCTGGGCATCTCAGTCTTTACTGTATGTATCATCACATTCCCCTGTGTGGCGGGGCAGGGCTATCATCCCATTACACAGATGGGAACCGAGGCACAGAAAGACAAAGTGAGTTACCCAAGGTCACACAGAGAGTAAGTGGCAGAACCAGGGTCATGAACCCTGAGCCACAGGCCAGCAAGCTAACCACTGGACCATCCTTCTTTCTTCTCACTGGACCATTGTTCCTCTTTATATTTCCAGAGCTGTGAAACCAGCTGTAAATTCACTAGGAACTACAGAACAAAGCACAAGTCTGCCATCACCCCCTATCAGAACTGCCCTCCTCTGTGCTCCTGTTCCAAGCTAGCTACAGCAGGAACTCCACTGGGTGTCTCTCTTCACAGAGCTATTTCCCACAAGGGATAATCATAAGAATAGATTCACACACCTGGAGTCATTCCTCATCCACTTTCCAACCACCACAGCATGACTTCACCTGCCATGCACCCACGACGAACTTGGCTCTTCCAAGAAGTTCTCTTGTGAGCCAGCAGTAGGAACAGGATTGGGCCCATTGTACATGGAAATGGAAAATAAAGGGGAGTTAGTAGAACACTTCTACTGCTCAGTACAGCTTCAGGGTCAGGTAGAGTTCAAGGTTGAGATGAAAAGGCAGCTACATTCCTTTTATATCCACTAAGCTTTGCCTGTCCCGACCTAGAATGTGTCTGTGTGTATTTGCACACCTGTGTGTGTGCACACCTAGGTCTGCATGTGTATGCATGCCTATATTTGAGCAAACAGAGTAATATTTGAATGTATTTAAAGGGTTCCACTATATTTTCAGAATAAATTTTCCAACTGATTTCGCCACGCCCCCATTACTCACAAAGCTCTGCTATGTTTATGTGTATGTTTGTGTATCAGAGGTTTTGAGCATTTGTATATGCGTGTATGTGTGTGCGTGTGTGTGTATTTCTGCATTACACATAGATGGCTGTGCGCACTGGTTCGTAGGTGGATTGCAGGGGGCTAGTTTTGTGTGTGTGCGCGCGCGCGCGCATTCGCGTGCCTGCAAACACACGTACTGTTGCAACCTGGTAGGAAGTGAATGGAAGCCACAGGCTGCATATCAAAGTGTTGGCTTGGGGGGGGAAAGGAAGGAAGAAAATGGTCACATCTTGATGACTTGTTTGCTGTGTAGGCTGGGGAAGCTGCACAGGCTGCCTTTGATTGCAGGTAAGCAGCAGTGATGATCTTGACAAATGGGCAAAACTAGTGTCCATAGCTAGAAAGATGGGCTGCACGGTTTCCTCATCCCGGGCCTGCTCTTTGTGCCAGCAAGGCGACTAACACATTCAGGGCTTGAAGATCGCATTGCTAAGAAGAGAAGGTGAATAATGAGGTGAACGAATTCTCCAAGGTTAGCTGACTAGATTGGGGGATCTGTTTCTGCAAAGTGGCACAAAACCAGCCTTGATCTTGGATTTCAGAAAAGGACAGATGAACTATTAGGCGTCTCCAGTGCGAGCAAGAGATGCATGGTTGCAATGGAGTGGGTCAGTCACAGCGTTTGGAATGGTCACATGAGCAACTATTTCAATCCTGCCATTCACTGCCTTTGATTATGGCTGGCATTGATCCCCCACCAAACACCATTATGGCTAAAGATGGACTCAGGCTGCAGTTCCCAGATCCAGATAACCCACAGCTAGAGGAGTGGGATGTGGGATTTTGGCCCATATCTAACCATAATGGGATGATCGTGGAGTGAGTGACTTTTCCTCTCCACTGCTGCTTATTCTGTATGTTAGCCCTTTGACAGAAGGAAGCTGGGAACAGAAGCATCCGTGGGGTGAGAGGTCAATAGGAAGCTGATCTTAGAAAGTTCCATTAGGGCAGGTGAAATCATCTGAAAAAAGTACGAGGAGCAGGAAGGCCCTGAGGGAGTGGCAGGGACAGGGGAACAAGCAGCGGGTATGTGGATTGGAAGAGCTCTGTGAAGAGCTAAGGCTATGTCTACAGTACAGAGCACGTGTCGCCATAGCTATGGCCGCACAGCCCCATCCTGTAGATGCTGTCTGTTCTGACAGAAGAGCTTGTCTGCAGACACAGTAACACCATCTCCCCAGTTTCTGTCAGCAGAGCCACGTCTATCCCGGGGTTCTGCTGGCAGAACTATGTCGCTGAGGAGTGAGAATTTTTCAGACCTCTGGCTGATTGCTATGCTGGCAGAACTTTGCAGTGGAGACCTGACCAAAGAATAGACAGTAGGAGGTGACATGCTGTTGCAGTAAATGTCCCATCCTACACTTGTTTTGACTCAATCCATTTGGAGGCAGAGCTGATCTGGGAGCTGCTGGAGTGGGTTTCTGGAAGTTGGTTGGCTTGCTGTTTTGCTCTCGATCACACTTCGCAAAACTTATGAAACCAAGATACGAGCTTTGGGATTTTTCAAATACACCGAAAGGGTCGAGTGAAACAGATGAGCTACAGGAGCCTAGTGGTATTATCTGTCTCAGTTGTGGTGGGTAACATAGCAGCAGCCTTTTCTAAAGAAATACAAAAGTTATTTATATAGCCACTTAGGGGGATTTGCTGAAAAGCTACCGCAGGACATGTCACATAATCAGGGACTCTCTATGCCTGGGGCTTGGGATGGGTTTGACGGGTTTCTCCATGAGACCTTTTCTGTTGTGTGTCAAAACTGGGGAAAAATATGTTGCAAAATCAAACCCCCGTTGTTGTGTGGGAGCATTCACTAACTCCAGCTGAGAGTCTGCCTGGTCACAAACTGACATGGTTCACATTTACATCCGCTGGGGTATTCAAAAAAAGCCTGGATACTCAACTCCCACTGACTTTCCATGGAATGTGGGCCCTAGCTCTCGTGGACTCTTTTGGCAACCACAGCCTTAACGCTGATCTCCACAAATGGGTGATGGCCAGGTTCCCACTGGAAGCCTTTGGGTGGTATTTCCAAAAACACCCAAGTGATTTAGCGCAAGTCCCAGCCCCAAGTGCCAGAGGACAGAGTGCAAAACACACACACTCCGTAGTGCTCTCTCCAAAAACTCACCAGTCTGCAGGAGCTAACTTTTCTGTCTGGTGCTTTCAGAGCAATATTTCTGGGAATTTCAAATTCCCTGGAACTGCTTTAGAGAAGCATCAACAACATGCTTAGGCCACAGAACTGTGGTCTGATTGACAAAGAGTTGGACAAAACCTAACACGAACAGAAACTCAGCCCCACTAGAATTGTACTAGCACATAAGATACAGGAAGTGATTACAAGTGGAACATGAAACCCATGTCTCCCCTGCGGTGGGTTCCGAGGGGCTGCCATCACATGTGCGCCTCCTCCCCTGCTGCTGCCCCTCACTGTAGCCTCACTGGGGGTGTGGCTGCCCCTTGTCCAGCATGGGGCAGGACCGGTGACTGCAGGGGTGGGAGGGTCCCATTGGAAAATGAAAGGGTCTGAGGGGGAAGGGCAGGCTGGGCTTCCAGGATCTGAATATTGCTGAAGCCCGGGCATCATGAGCCCATATAACTTGCAGCCTATGCTTAGGCCTTGACTTACCATGAAAGTTGTACCAGTTCAATTTAAATCCTTTTTTAAACTGCTAATCTGGTGCAAATCCCTGTTTAGACACTCTTTCTTTGAGCATAAGAGTGGCTAATATTGCTTTAGCTTAAACTTTTTTTTTTTTTACACTGAATTAAGATAAATTGATATATCTAATTAACCAAATATAAGCAGGGTTTGAATGAGCTCTCCCCTGACATCTAGTGATGCACCGAGGGAAAAGACTTCAGGAACAGACTATATTTGCATATAGAAACTTACACTGCCTACCTGCTCAGCAGATGGAGCTGCTTTGCCAAAGTGATCTATTTTGGCTGTTCTGGGGTTACAGTTCACTTTAGGCAGGGGTAATGAAATATTGTTACCCTTAGCGTACGAATAAAGGGAAGCAGAACTGTGCTTAGTCTGTCCTGATTGAGGGAATCACCTTAAACTGAACCTCACTTGCTAAGCAGGGAGTAGAGATGCCAAATTCCCCTGAAGATGAAAAGGGTGTGGGGGGAAGGTGTTTCTAAAGAGTCCTAGATGTCACTTGTAGATGCCACTTGGCCCTCTCCAGTATATAAAGACAGTGGTGATGGGACTTCATGGAGATCCTTGTTTCTGGTCAGTGAATACTAGAGCTGAATTCGCTGATAAGCAGGGCTAGGGTCTCAGCCTCGCTGTGCTGCCAACTGGACTTTTAATGGCCCAGTCAGTGACCATGTGTTCGGGTCAAAAACTGGACACCTGGCAACTCTACTTAAAGGGCATTGCCCTTTCACCAGCATCAGCACAGACCCAGTTGGCCCCTTCCCCAGAGACGTTTCAGGAACTAGGGTGCCCAGGGCAGGAAAATATCTACTGCCAGTGCTGTCAGTAGTTCCCAGTTAAACAAAGACTTTCATTTGTACTGCTCTGGGCTTTGACCGTATCAAGTACAGTTAACTAGCTGCAAGAGATGAAAGCCCCACAAACACAGTGATAGCTAGCTCAGGAAGCCAGACAGCACCTACTCCAGGGTTTCTCAAACTGAGGGTCACCGCTTCTGTAGGGAAAGCCACTGGAAGGCTGGGCCGGTTCGTTTACCTGCCCTGTCCGCAGGTCCAGCCGATCGTGGCTCCCACTGGCTGCGGATCGCTGCTCCAGGTCAATGGGAGCTGCAGCGGCGACCTCTGTTTGAGAAACCCTGACCTACTTCAAATATAAACTAAACAATGCTAATTAGCACTAGGAGCAAGTGCTAAATTGATTAATGCAGCATTTACTGGTAACTGCATGACACTATTCTTTCCCTGCCTTGACTTGAGTGCTTCATCCTGAGCATGAACACTAGCGCTTACATTCCAATTATCTCCAATGAGGATGCTTCAGGGCTTGGATCATCAAATAAGTGATGGCTCACTCAAGTCAATTAAACTCTTGTGGCTGAAAACTGGAATAATAGGTTTCCTGATAGGGAACTGCTAACACAGTGCAAATGTGTTCATTAATGGAATTGGCAGCATGATGTGCTAGCTTCTTAGCTACAGATTTCACTATAAACTGGGCACTGTGGCAACCTCTTAAAGAGGCATCTGCATAAGGAATAGACTAGAAGATATTGTTGCCCCTCTTCCAGCATTAGTAGGTCACTGCTAACACCAGTGTTGTCTCCCTGCTGAACACCAACACATATCCACAGCCTTCCAAGAGGAGGATAGCTCAGTGGTTTCAGCATTGGCCTGCTAAACCCAGGGTTTTGAGTTCAATCCTTGAGGGGGCCATATAGGGATCTGGGGAAAAAATCTGTCTGAGGATTAGTCCTGCTTTGAGCAGGGGCTGGACTAGATGACCTCCTGAGGTCCCTTCCAACCCTGATATTCTATGATAAGGTGGCTTCCCATTGGAGAAGAGATCAATGATATTGAATCTTGGTATATTCTTAATGTAACTTGTTTTATTTAAACATACACCAGCCTTGGAACAGAGGCAGTCATAAACAACATGCAGGCAATCCTCTCTCTCAAGAATCTTCTCAGCCCAACACCTATGAACAGCTCCCAGGGAACAACCAGTCTCAAGATTTACCTCTAGTTGGAGCAATAAAGGCAGAGAGAAAACTCTCCTGTCAACATGGCCATGTTTTTCTAAAAGGTATGTAGTGTAGACGAAGCCTTAGATAGAAAATATCATATTGCCTATATATAAATCCATGGTATACCCACATCTTGAATACTGCATGCAGATGTGGTTATCCCATCTCAAAAATATATATATTGGGATTCGAAAAGGTTCAGGAAAGGGCAACAAAAATTATTAGAGGATAGAACAACTTCCATATCAGGAGAGATAAATAAGATTGGGACTTTTCAGCTTGGAAAAGTCAACTAAGGGGGGATATGATAGAGGTCTATAAAATCATGACTGAGGTGGAGAAAGTAAATAAGGAAGTGTTATTTACTCCTCATAACACAAGAACTAGGGGTCACTAAATGAAATTAATAGGCAGCAGGTTTAAAACAAACAAAAGGAAGTATTTTTTCACACAACACATAGTCAGTCTGTGGAACTCTTTGCCAAAGGATGTTGTGAAGGCCAAGACTATAGCCAGGATGGGCAGGGATGGTGTCCCTAGCCCAGGGGTGGGCAAATGTTTTGGCCCACAGGACACATCTGGGCATGGAAATTATATGGCAGGCCATGAACACTAACAAAATTGGGGGTTGGGGTACAGGATGGGGTGAGGGCTCTGGGTGGCGCTTATCTCAAGCAGCTCCTGGAAGCAGCAGCATGTTCCCCCTCTAACTCCTATGCAGAAGCATGATCAGGGGGCTTTACTTGCTGCCCTGTCCACAGGGGCCACCCACGCAGCTCCCATTGGTAGTGGTTCCTGGCCAATAGGAGCCGCAGGGGCAGCGCTTTGGGCGGAGGCATCGTGCAGAGCCCCCTGGCTGCCCTTACATGTAGGAGCTGGAAGGGGGACATGCTGCTGCTTCCAGGAGCTGCGCGGAGCCATGGCATGCATGGAGTGGGGAAAGCCATGGACCCCCCTCCCTGGCGGGAGCTTGAGGACCAGATTAAAACATCTGAAGGGCCGGATGCAGCTCCCATGCCATAGTTTGCCAACCCCTGCCCTAGCCTTTGTTTGCCAGGAGCTGGAAATGGGCAACAGGAGATGGATCACTTGATGATTACCTGTTCTGTTCATTCCCTCTGGGGTAGCTGGCACTGGCCACTGTGGGAAGACAGGGCTTTGGGCTAGATGGACCTTTGGTCTGATCCAGCATGGCTGTTCTTATGTTAATAGTCTCCATGTACCAAATTAAGGCCCTGTCTGCAATATAAATGTTACTGTGTTGGCGCAGGCTAGTTTAACACAGCGGTGCCCTGATCATCTTGTACCACAATTCGGACTTGCCTTTGTGGGCAGTGCTAATCTGTTATAGCCCTATTCTGGAAGCATACGAAGACCTTGGGGCCAGATTCTGTTCTCACTTGTGCCTAGGGTTGCCAACTTTCTACTCACACAAAACTGAGCACCCTTGCCCCACCCCTCCTCTGAGGCCCCGCTCCTGCTTACTTCATCCCCCCATATCTGTCACTTACTCTCCCCACCCTCACTCATTTGCTCATTTTCACTGGGCTGGCTCAGGGGGTTAGGTTGCAGAAGAGGGTGAGGGCTCTGGATGGGGGACATGAAGCAGAGGGATTCGGAGTATGGGAGAGGGCTCTGGGCTGAGGGCTGGGTGTGGGAGGGGGTCTGGGCTGGGGGTGTGGGTTCCGGGGTGGGGCCAGAAATGAGGGGTTGGGATGCAGGGGGGGCTGAGGACTCCAGCTGGGGGTGCAGGCTCTGGTGTGGGGATTTGGGGTGCAGGAGGGAGTTCCAATCTGGGACTGAGGGGTTTGGAAGGCAGGAGTGGGATCAGGGCTGGGGCAGGGTGGTGGGGCACAGGGGTGGTAGTGATGGCTCTGTCTGGGGGTGTGGGCTCTGGGATGGGGCCGGGGATAAGGGATTTGCAGTGCAGAAGAGTACTCTGGGCTGGGATTGAGGGGTTCAGAAGGGGATGAGAGCTGGGGCAGGGGGTCGGAGCTCAGGAGGGGGTCAGGGGTGCAGGCTCTGGGCAGTGCCTACCTCATGGAGCTCCTGGAAGCAGCGGCATGTCCCTCTCCAACTCCTAAGGGGAGGGATGGCCAGGCAGCTCTGCATGTTGCCCTATCCGCAGGCACCCCCGCAGCTCTCATTGGCTGTGGTTCCTAGCCAATGGAAGCTGCAGAGCTTGCACTTGGGGCAGGGGCAGCACATGGAGCCCCCCAGAGGGGGCACATGCCCCTGCTTCTGTGAGCCATGTGGAACCACAGCAGACAGGGAGCCTTCCTTAGCCCCACTGTGTCTCTGACCGGATTTTTCACAGCCCGATCAGCAGTGCTGACCGAAGCCGCCAGGGTCCCTTTTTGACCAGGTGTTTCAGTCGAAAACCGGACACCTGGCAACCCTACTTGTGCCAATATAAATCAGGAATAACTCCACTGAGGTCGCTAATGTTAAAGCTATCGCAAATGAAAGGAGAACCAGGCCACAGAGACAAGATTAAACTGTGTTATGACACAATCTATTGTGTTTTAATATGGTGCCCCAATACAGTAACAATTGTAGATTGGGTCCATAACACCCCGTTGCGCTGTGCACAAAATTCCCATTACTAAGCATGCAAATATCATGAGTCAGCCCTCTGCCTCTCTGCAATCATGAGAACAGCTAAAAAAATCATGATTTTTAATGACAAAAGAGAAGGCAAATTAAAAAACTCAGAAGTTTAGGGATTTTTTTGACCTTTAGAGATTATTACATTTTCCAGATTTTCTCAGCAATCATGAGGAACAGAAACTCTCAGTTTTAATTCTTCAAAAAAAAAGGGAGTCTCTTATGATCACATGACTCCAGGAACTGGCACTTTAAGATGGATATCAGATCTCATATGACTCGCAAATAAATATATAAATAAAAAATCATGAGTGTTGGTGACATTGTGAAGTTCTTATAGAGTCAGAGTGTTTAAGGCCAGAAGCAGCCACCAGTTCATCTGTAGATCAGAGGCCACCAACACCACACAGCATTGGCATATTAAACCCAGCAACCAAAGTGAGACCTAAGTATTACAGCCCAGAGTGGTGGCTCTCAAGCAACGGTCCGGGACCCCCTAGTGGGCCACAAGTAGGTTTCAGGGGGGCTGCCAAGCATGGCCAGCGTTAGACCTGCTGGGGCCCAGAGCAGAAAGCCAAAGCCCTACCGCATGGGCTGAAACCCCTGGGGCTGCAGCCGAATCCTGAGCAATGTATCTTAGTGCCTCCGCCCCCAGCATGAGGCCCCAGGCAATTTCCCTGCTTGCTGACCCTGGCTTTTATATGAAGAAAACTAGTTGTTGTGGCACAGGTGGGGAGGGCTCAGAAAGAAAAAGATTGCGAATCCCAGGCAGAGAATAGGAGGGACTGAGGTGCACCAATGCCCGAGGCCCCCAGAATGGCAGGGAAATGATTAAGTGAGATATATGCAGATAATCCAGGCAAATGACCCACACCCCCACACTGGAGAGAAAGGCGAAAACTCCCCAAGCTCGCTGTCAATCTGACCTGGAGGGAAATTCCTTCCCGACCTCACATATGTGATCAGCTAAACTCTGAGCACGTGAACAAGAACCAACCAGCCACAGACCAGAGAGAGACAAGGCATAACAAAGGAATATGCATATACCTCTCAAAACAGAAGTTACAGTGCCCCTGGAGCAAAATATTTAAAGAAGACTAATGGATCCTGTATATAAATCCCAAACCAGCAGAATCAATTAAAGCATCACACACTCTATTATCCAGGCATCACAGAGGAAGCAAAGTGCCCCTTGAGATTTAATCTTAAGCAGGGCTGGACCGAGTCAGTCCTTGTGTAGAGAGATGGGCAGGGTGCAGTAGTTGGAAGTCAATTCTAAATCAGTGCTACCCTATAGTGCTGGGCTTTCCTGAGGTTCCTCCTGACTGTTTGTGATCATTACAGACCTTATGGCACTCTTTGCAAGAGTGAGAGAGAAAACATATTTAACAGTCCAGAGGTCAACTAGGGATCATGGTAGATAACCAGCTGAACATGAGCTCCCAGTATGCTGCTGTAGCTAAGAGGGCAAATGTGATCCTTGGACATATAAGCAGGGGACTATCATGTAAGTGGAGGCAAGTGGTGTTTAGGGTGACCAGATGTCTCAATTTTATACAGACAATCCCGATTTTTGGATCTTTTTCTTATATAAGCTCCTATTACTCCCCATCCCCTGTCCCGATTTTTCATATTTGCTGTCTGGTCACCCTAGTGGTGTTACCGCTATATATGGGATTAGAGAGACCATCACTGGATACTTTGTCCAGTTCTGGTGTCTGTATTTCAAAAAGGATGTTGAAAAATTGGAAAGAGTTCAGAAACTAGCTACAAGAATGATTTGAGGTCTGGAAAAATATGCCTTATAATGAGGGACTAAAGAAGCTCAAGCTACTTAGTTTACCAACGGGAAGGTTAAGTGGTGACTCGTTCATGATCTACAAGGGGAAGACTTCTGACAGCAGACAACTCTTTAATCTTTCAGAAAATGGCATAACAAGATCAAGTGGCTGGAAGCTGAAGCTAGACAATTCAGACTAGAAAGAGGGCACAGATTTTTAACAGTGAGCATAATTCACCACAAGAACAACTTACAAAGGGATATGATGAACTCTCTATCACGTGAAGTCTTAAATCAAGACTGGATGTCTTTCTCTAGTTCAAACAGAAGTTATAGGCTTGATGCAGAAGTTATTGAGTGAGATCTGCTGGCCTGTGATATACAGGAGGTCAGACTCGATCATAATGGTCCCTTCTGGCCTTAAACTCTATGAAACAATGAACTAAAAACAACAACAACTGGGTTTATTAAAAGAGACTAACTTATATTTAATAGAAGTGACACAACATGCACCCAATATGGAGTCTCCTCCCAGATTCATGAAAGCCACCCCTCCCCAACAAAGGAATGAGTGACATTAACTGTAGTATCCATCAATGATTCAGCATCACAGCACATAAGTAAACATTACATCAGAACATTGTCTCTCATTGGTGAATCCTGAACTGAGACCACTGCTGGCTAGCAACTACTGAGAGATGATTAACCTTTTTATGGCTGACATACACACCACAGGTAAAAAGTATTAGCTTTGGTACCTTGGCCAAATTCCAAACTCGGGTAAGTCCCCTCACAATTCTAGGCGGAAAAGGCCTTCCTACAAACTGTGCTGAAAGAGACAATGCTACAGAAGGCCACTGCTCTCCACCACAGAAGGGACTGCATATCAAAGATGGGCCTGCACCAAAGCCACAGACCTGATGATGATGTCTTGATAATGAAGTAAGCACAGCTTTGAATTCCTTTTTCTGCACTGAGATTATTCCTGCACACTTCTGGGCTTCCTCATTATGGCCAGAAGAGGAACAAGAGGGGTTTAAATAAGAAAGTCTCTTCCTGCAGAATTTTGGTTTCCAGCATGACCAGAAACAGAGTGTGCCTAGAATTTTTAGCAAGGACTTTCCGGTACTCCAGATCTAATAAGCAAGTCTGCTAAATATTGCCAATTCTGAGGTTTGGTAGGTTTAGACTATTGAATTAATATTGGCATAATTCTATTGAAGTCTATGGCACTACACCACTTTAACCAGCTGAGAATTTGGCCTGTTGGTTGTGCGTTTTATCCCCTATAAGCAGAAAGCAACCATATACTTGCAGTATAAAATAAAGCCATCAGAAAATCGACAACAAAAGGTGTTGGAAAAATCTGACTGGTCAAAACCCAAAATTATTTACAGGAAAGGGTCTGCTTTGATGAATTTTCCATTCTGAAAATATTTGAAAGAAAAAAAAAAAGGTTTAAAAATTTAATGGCCTGTGTTGTGCAGGAGGTCAGTCTGGATGATCTAATGTTCCCTTCCTGCTTTACCAAGGAACTAAGAAACCTACACTCATCCATACACAAAGACCCGTCCAGATGTGCATGTATCAACACCCACCCAAAGACATGTCAATACAGCCTCAAACACATCAGCCCCCTCTCTAGCCACTCCTGAGGTCATCACTAGAAGGATTCAGTTCTGTCTGGTGGCATAGGCCAGAATAGCCTGAAGGACTGGTGTACTTAACTATTTAACTTGTCAAGGTGTCTCCTGGGAAGCCCTTCCATTCCCACGGGTAGGTTGCATCACACTCATCTCCTCCATAGTCCTCTGTTCTCTCTGAAACCGATGCTACCTTTCCTAAACATAACAATGCCTGCCGGTAATACCCTTATATCTCTGCTAGCCATTGGGAGTCTCATTCTGCCAAATGTAAAGCCCATTCAAATCGGGGGTTTATATTTAGATGAGCTCTCCAAACTACTGAGATTTGGGTTCTGGTTGTCTCTGCTGCAGTATTTTCTGGGTTGCTCCAGGCCTTTGCTGGGCCATGTTTTATATGGTTTCTGTCCAAAAAAGACTTGCATACTCAAAACTCCCAGCTGAACCAGTGGGAATTTTGTGTGGTCAAGGCATCCATGATCAGGAGACTTGACACAAGAATCTGTTTTTTACATTAAACTTCCAATGAAAATCCACAGGGTAGAATAAAAGGAAAAATGGCTCATTAAACTCAAGAGAATTTTTGCAAACCACCCCCTCCCCACCAAGCAAAGACAGGCATCCAAGTGGTTTGAGGAACTTCACACACTTCCAGGGCTGCCCCATCCCCAATCTGCATGAAATCCTGCAGTTCCTATGTAGAAAAATATTCTCCTATGCCCATCCAGGAACAGATGGGAGCCCACAGGGTGTGAGGAGTCCAGGCTGGGTGAGGGGAGGGTGCCAGTTATGTTGTATGCTCCCTGATCCCTCATGCCCTGCAACAGCTCTTCAGCTGGATTCCCCTTGTGGCCTGAATCCCACAGAAATTCAGGAAGAGACACAGCTGTAGAGTAGCTTTTCTCCACAGCATGTTCTCCTTGCACCTCAGATTTCCCACTGGAAGTCACACTGGGATTTAATGCTGCCACAAGCAGCCCGGCTTCCCTAGAGAAACGGCCACAGCATTTTACCGCCACCATCGGGTTGGACACCAGCAATGCATCCCACATTGATGTTCATGAATCTCCCTCTATGGCCGACCTCTAAGGCCTGCGTGATGATCCTTTTTGGTTGACAGGTTCACATGCACCTTGGGTGGGGGTAGAGGGCAGACAATGGACACACATGTCATCAATGGCCCCAGCACAATTTGGGAACCCCATTCGTTCAAAGCCCACTATTATTTCAGGGACATCTTCATTGCCTGTGGGTGGCCCAAACCTCCATCACCACAGCACCGGCAAGTGACTCACCAACACCAAGCTGATTAGCCACAAACTCCCAGCAGTTTAGAATAGCCAGCTTCCAGTGGGTTATAGCAACCTGCTTCTGGACTGGTGCAGCCACCCTCATTTGCATGTCCTGGCACTCCAACACTCGGGCAAGCTCCTTATACAGCTCCAGGAAAGTGGCCTTCCTTATACAGATATTTTGGAGCCACTGCTGCTCAAGGCTGTGCAACACTGTGATTCCCCCACTCTGTGCTTGCGGCCCTATTCCAGAACCTCCAGTCAGCTATTAAAAACTGCATCAGCTGTCTCCAGTGCATGCAGCCTGTGCGATCTCCCCAGCAGGACATGCAACCACCTTCTTATGGTGACAAGTTGCTGCTGAAGTGACCTCCACAGCATCTTGCACCCAGTATTGGGCTCCTGTTGCCAAAACGAAAGTTGCATTAAGGCCAACAACTGGAACAGGTCATTGTCATCAGCTGGATCTTTGCAGCCTGTGCTGCGCTAGTTCTACAGAAGAAAACTCCACGGCTGACAGTCGGGCACCTTTCATCTGCATGACAAAATGTATAAAAGATTAGCTACACCGATTAGATCAGACAGATCCAGCACTTAAGAGAGAAATTGGGAAAGCATCCTCCAGATTGCCAACCGTGAAAGCCACTGTACATATGAGAGACTCATGTCTTTCTATACATAGCTGAACGATCAACTTCTGGTGCAGGGACGGTTCTAGCTTTCTTGCAGCCCCAAGCACAGCAGTCAGGCAGCCTTTGGCGGCTTGCCTGCGGGAAGTCCGCCGGTCCCGTGGCTTCGGCGTACCTGCCACCGAATTGCCGCCGAATCTGCGGGACCAGCGGACCTCCCACAGGCAAGCCGCCAAAGGCTGCCAGACTGCCGCCCTCGCAGGGACCAGCAGGCCTCCTCCCGCCTGGAGCACCAGTGCCTGGAGCAAACTCACTGGAGTTGCACCAGAGAGGAATCTGGCCTAGTTGGTGCACTGAATACATTGCGAGCAAGAAACAAAGAAAATCTTTGGAGAGGGCTTTCTCTGCCTTGAAAAGGCTCAGGCTGAGCAGAGAGAATTTAATAATATTTTGCCCAAGGGATGGCACTTTTTATAGGATTTGTGTTTCCACATTTAACGGCAGGATGACAACAGGGAGACCAGATCTGCACAGCCAATGACATGGTATATCAAAAAACCTTCCGAGTTCTGTTTCAAAACAAAGAGCTCTTGAGCAATCTTAAGACAGCAGCCTCTGCTTTCCATGCGCTGCCTTCTCTACCTCGAGGATACCTGCTGGGCACTGCCTCTTTAATAATACATTAAAAAAGTGGCTTTCCGAAGAATGAATTATACATCTGCAGTCCAAGCACTGGGACGCAGGGAGCAAGGAGATGCAATAACTGCTGGTGCTGCTGGAGAGAGAACTACTGCCAGCTTTGTGATTTGTCTGACCCACAAAGGTAGGGGGCCATGAGAGGGCTTTTAATTGTGCCCTCTCAGTCTTGTATCTATAGATGGAAATCAGGCTGGTGTGTGAGTTGCTAAGGAAGCATGTGACTTTAAAGTAAAAATGACAGGGCCACAGACAGTCACTTGCGTTGGGCTCTCGTTAAAGAAACTGAGAGCTTCTATTTAACGAGTATTTTTATTTAAAGATTTACAGCAGCGAGAGCAGGCTGTCAGCTGCAGCCAGCCACAATCTGCTCTTCCCTGCAAATCCCCAGCCCAGCCACCCAAAGTGAAGAATGGCCTTCAGCCCCAGACTGAAGCTACACCCCACGTTGTTACACAGCAGGGCCCCTGACTCCACACTCCAGCCAGGTTCAGTGGATTTCAGTCACCCTGCCTTTGTTTCTTATACCCAGAGGGTTTTGGCTTTGGATAGCTATGCATTAAAACAGTAGTTACCAATAATGATTATTATTTAAGAATAAATATTCATAATACATTGTCAGCAGGCTTTGTCTACAGATTGTTCCGTTCAATAGCTCCCCAGATGCTGAAAAATCTGTGTTAAAGCTTGGGACTGAATAAAACCCTACTCTCAGAAGCAGGCACACAGTAAAAACAGCTCTTCACGCCAGCTCGGTTCTAAGGGCTGATCTACATTAGAGCCCTGCGCGGGACTATTTGTTAAATCCCGCTCCCATCCCAACCCACCCCACAAATACCCACTCCCACCCATCCTGTATTGTTTCTTGCATTTTTATCCCACTTCCACCTGCAAAAACCTTAGATCCCTCACGAATGGGGGGAGGGATTGCTCAGTGGTTTGAGCATTGGCCTGCTAAACCCAGGGTTGAGAGTTCAGTCCTTGCAGGGACCACTTAGGGATCTGGGGCAAAAATCAGTACTTGGTCCTGCTAGTGAAGGCAGGGGGCTAGACTCAATGACCTTTCAAGGTCCCTTCCAGTTCTAGGAGATACATATATCTTCAATTTAAAAAAAAATTCCTTGATGATTAAAAAAAAAGTTGATTATATATAAATGGAATTCAGACACAATTTTTACCACTGAAAGAAAAAAACAAATCTTGCTTAAATCATGTAAGAAAACCCTTTAATTCCTGTTATAGACGTCAAATCTCTTTTTTTCCCTCATTTAAATGTAAGTAATAAAACCGTTATTTATGCTTTACATCACTGAAATTCTATTTATGACAAACTGATGAGAGATTTAGTATTTTCCCATGAATTACTGAAGTCTGTTTTTTTTGCCCACCCAATCCCACCCGCAACAAAGTACATTTTACCCACTCCCACTATTATGGCAGCAGGGCCTGCGGGATCCCAGTCCCTCTGCAGGGCTCTAGTTTACACTCTGGAGACTGTACTGGCATCACTAGGGCACTGTAGCTATGCCAGCGTAGTACACTACAATGTAGTGTAGATGCAGAGCACAGTGAGGGAAGGGATTTTTCCCATCAATGTAGGAACACTCCCTCCCCTGACGACAGTAGCTACATCAATGAACGCATTCTTCTGTCGACACATCTGAGTCCACACCGGAGGTTAGCCTGCATAGCTGTATCGCTCAGGGCTGTGTTTTTTTCTTGCCCCTGCCTGACATAGCTCTGTTAACCTAGCTTAAGCATAGGCCAAGCCTAAGAGTCAGACTTATCCAATCAGGAAATATGAACAATACTTTGTTATCTACCCATCCAATCAAAAATATCCAACACAGCTCAAATGGCACACTTCGGAGAGTGAATAGCAACACCACACTGATCACAGACAACCTAAAGACCAAGCTCCATTAATAGAAATGAGCTGGGTAATAGTTTAGAACAACAAATACCTCTGAGGAATCCAAGACTGGTCATGCACGATGAAAGTTGGAAAACAAGGCTACACTGAGGTAGTCCATTATGTGCTATGGATTATTCACTTAGTTCTGATTATCATCATCCTAATTTTACAGAAAGGGAACTGAGGCACAGAAGGATTAAACATGGCTGATTGGTGGTTTTAAAATATCAGGCACACCTAGGAGCCCATCTGCCTCTTTAGGCACTTACACATCTTTAAAAATCTGGCCTCAAGTGACTTGCCCATGGTCACCTAGCAATCGGTGGCAGGACCAGGAATGGACACCAGCTCTGCCAAGTCCTACTGCCTTCCTTTAACCAAATGTCACTTCTTGGCAGGATAGGAATAATGCTGCGGGAGCTTTGATCTTGCCCTGGGCCATGCCCAGTGACACATGCTGTAAATGCACAATGCCAGTGTGGGAGGGCATGAAATGGGGCAGAGCAACAGGCAAGACAAGCAAGGCCTGGGGATATCAGGGAAGCACCCACAGCATGGGATGGGAAGCAGGCAGCTTGCGAACCAAAGGAGTGCTCTGGACAGTGGTGAATTCCAATAAATCAATAAATAAATCAATAAAGGGAGCCCATCACTTTCTTACCAGCTGGCTCCTCCCCTGCTTGGAGAGCTTTAACTCATGAGCCAGAGTCACTGTTCTCTCAGCAGCACATGCACGGTTCACTGAGTGGCATAGGAATGTATTACCAACACCACTTCCCCAGTGCTGTGCTTCTTGGCAGTGCTGGTCTCACTAGCAGCTGAGTCGCAGGGCCCCGCTGAGAGAGTGGCCTGAATCCCACATGGTCGGCTGCTCACTGCTGCCTGGAGAAAGAAACTGCTAACATTTTAACAGCCCTCACGGTGGGGACTCATGCTGGAGCCACCTGACTGCCTGAGCTGCTCGAAGGCGCCCCGCCAACTCCTTTCAGAATCCCTGGGGGCCAGGAGCGCTGAGCTCTGCCTCCTGGCCTCCCTCAGCATTGCAGCGGCCAATCATGCAGAATCCAGCAGTCAGGATTTGGAAGGAGTCAAGGGTCTCCCAGTATTACGTTTCACCTAAGGGTTCCTGTCAGGCTGGAGTTTTTACATTTGTTTTGAGTAAGAAGGGCCAGCCTAAGAATCCTAGAAAGTTATTCCCTGCATCCACAGAACAGAGATGACTCAGGGAGCAGCAGCAAGGCAAGCTTTACCCAATCCTTCTGATCTTAGTCTGGGCCTGAAGGCACATTTACATAACGGAGGTACAATCATCCCCCACTCACCATTAACAGTAAGGGTCCTGCTCTGCTTCATCCCCCAAGTGCATGGGGAAAACAGTGAGGTAGAAGGGACCCGAGCGATCCAGCCTGGAAAATAATGCCCCAACCCCATGAGTGCCACCTGGGCCTTCGTAGCAGCAGAGCTCGCGTTGGCATTCGGTTGCCATTCAACCCCCAGCCCAGCTACCCATGACAATGGATTGCTCTTGTGCTGTTGGCTAGACTGGTACTCATGTTGAATCGCAATAGCTGTAGTCTTTAGGCCCCCTTCCCAAGAGATCATGATGAGAACAGCAGTTGCTTCTCGATTCTCTTGAGCTCCAGTCCTGGCCACCCACCCTTTCACACACCAGAGCTCCCAAAGTACTGGGCTTCTGCTGGCTGAGCAGCAGAACCAACGCTTGCCTTAGTGAAATCCCCCCACACCCACTTCCTTGCACATAAACACCCCTCTGCAAACACAAGGGGAAGGGAACAACCAGGCCATATCAGTGAGGGAGAGAGAAGGGTGCAGTTGAGAGGGTGCAGCACAGACCTAGGAGCCAGGATGCCCCTGTGTCCTTAGAGATGAACACTCAGTGCCTCCAATCTCTTGTCCACATGGTGGGGACACTGGGAGCATCCAGCATCAGCACTGATTTGCAGTGGGAATCACTAGAACTTCTGAGGCCCTGGCCCACCACTCCTCCCAACTAGCAGCCAGAGCTTCTATCATCATCAGCAGTCCCATCACTTGTCTAACACACACAGCATCTCCCTGTCAGACCCATTTGCTGAACACAATGAGTGTGCCCACAGCATGAAAGAGCACAAGTGAACGCGTCCCCTCCTTTTATAGAAGTGATTGTTTTGTTTGTCTGGCTAGGAACTGAAGCTGTGTCTTAATCATCCGACTTTTAAGTCCTACAAATCTACAGCTGCAGCAGAGTTGGAATCACTCGGCAACAGAAGATGTATTATTAATTTTCTGAATTGAGGAGGACAAGGAAACAATATCTTTGGAGAAGATGAAATGACTGCTCCCTTTGGAATCAACAGACAGGAGAAAATCAATGAGGATTTTCATGATTTGACTGTTGCAGGACCCTACCCTGAAATTTCACCACTCCTACCAACACCAGTGGGGATTGCAGGTGCCCAGCATCGCTCAGGATGTGGCCCATGTTACAGCATTGCAAGTGTACATGGGGCTGGACAAGATACATAGAGACAGAGGGATCTTGCCCCCAAAAGCCAGCAAATACTGTACAATTCATTAAACTGCTCAAGCAAGAGAAGGCAGAGATATTATTGCTGAGGCTGGAGCTCTGAAAGGTTGGAAAAAGAAGTGGGTTTTAATGGCAAATTGCAAAGAGGAAAACGTTGTTGCTCTTGGCCTTGACAGCACCTATAGTGGGGTGTTTGTGTGTAGCTGGCAGAGGCTGACAGGAGTTGCGATTGGCTGAGATGCCAGTGAAGTGTCACTTTCCACCTAGTCAGGGTGAAGTAACTGGACCCCTGAACTGTGTGTTTCCAGACTTTCTAATGCTGGCGGGTTTATAGGTGCATGCTACAGAGGCCTAAAAACACACTTTTGGGTGGAATAAGTGGGAAGCAATGACCCCTTTCTTTATTCACCACCCATTACTGTTTGTGGGAGAGAAGGCAGCAAGAAAGGGCCCTGTGCTTTTGGGTTGCGGTTCCCCTTTAAGGAGGGAAGGATGGATGCTCTACCCATGAGAAATGGCAGCTGAGTCCAAGTGGGAACAGAGGCACAAAGCCGAGAGCAGGACAAAGACAAAGGGGCCGATCGCAAGAGGTACATAGCAGCCCTGGCTCCTGTCACAGCTGGGATCAGGCCCAAGGAGAGGGGGGATGTGGAATTGCCTAAGGGAGCAGGGGTGATGTAGGATGAGATGAGAGCAAAGTTCACCATGGGACATGTACGCACTTAAGTACAGTTTAGAACTTGACTCACAAAGCCTTGGAAATACATGCTACAGGGGACAACTGGCTATCTGATAGGTCTGAAAATGATGTAAATGTAACAAATTGTCGAGCTGATGTGTTTCCAGTAGGGTCCCACAGGGACTGGTTCTCAGCCCTATGGTATTCCACATTTTTAGCAATGACCTGGAAGAAAAGATAAAATAGTCACTGATAAAGTTTGCAGACGACACAAAAATTGGGAGAGTGGTAAATAATGAAGAGAACAGGTCACAGATAGAGTGATTGGGATCGCTTGGTAAATTGAGTGCAAGCAAACAATATGGCTAAATGTCAATGTAGCTATCTAGGAACAAAGAGAGTAGGCCATATTTACAAGATGGGGGGACTCTATCCTGGGAAGCAGGGATTCTGAAAAAGATTTGGGTGTCATAGTGGATAATCAGCTGAATGTGATCTTACAGTGTGATGCTGTGGCCAGAAGAGCCAATACAATCCTGGGATGCATAAATAGGGGAATCTCAAGTAAGAATAGAAAGATTATTTTACTTCTGAATTTGGCATTGGTGCAACTGCTGCTAGGATCCTGTGTCCAGTTCTGGTGCCCACAATTCAAAAAGGATGCTGATAAATTGGAGAGGGTTCACAGAATAGCCACGAGAATGATTAAAGGATTAGAAAACTTGCCTTATAGTGATAGAACTCTTTGAGTCTATCTCGTTAGACTAACAAAGAGAAGGTTAAGTCTGGAAGTACCTACATGGGGAGCAAATATTTAATAATGGGCTCTTCCGTCTAGCAGAGGAAGGTCTAACACCATCCAATTGCTGTAAATTGAAGCTAGACAAATTCAAACTGGAAACAAGGAGTACATTTTTAACCTAGCTCCAGAGAGAGCAGCCACACTTCCCCTTCCCACCCCACCCACCCACTCTCAGACTGTAATTCCAGCTGATGCATCCTCACTGCATCACTAGCTCCAGTGTCAGCAGTACTCAGATTTCATCCTACCCCCTTGAGGGGCCAGACAGCTCGGATTTAAACCAATACTTAACTCAAGCTAGAAACGTGTGTGAGAGAACGGGAGTCAAGATACAGATAAGAGTAGGGTGACCAGATGTTCTGATTTTATATGGACAGTCCCAATTTTGGGGTCTTTTTCTAATATAGGCTCCTATTCCCCCCCCCATCCCAGTCTCGATTTTTCACACTTGCTGTCTGGTCATTATAGATAAAAGTCAAGTGATAGCTCTAGATAACAGTGCAGATAGAAAGCCTTAACAAAACACATGCGCTCTCCCCTTCTCTGAACCGAACACCTTAAAAGCTTCCTGAATTCCAAGAAATATATATTGAACAAAATTGGATCCCCAAAAAATTTAAAGTCATCCCTAAAAAGTCAGCCAGTGGCAGTAAGTTTGCTTGGTACAGACTAGTTAATTCTCATTCCTTGACTCCACTAGTTCTGACTGCATGGTCACCTATTCCACACCAGCTTGAGAGGAAAGGCAGTTTGAGGACAAGACAATTTTCATGTTCAAAATCCTTTGCCCGACTTTAAAATCACCATTTAAAATCCACAATTCTGCCTCTGAGTTTCGCCCTAGAGCCAATGTCCATTCAAGAGAGGATCCCACGGGATCGCATGGGGATGAGTGTGGTATAAACGCTTGTTAGGTACCTAAGACAAATCTCTGAGAACTGATGGTTGATTCCCTACTATGAGAAATCACTGCTGTTCTCCTTATTGCAGACTCACATCCAGACTGACGGCTAGATAACCACTGTCACAATACAGAGACAAGCAGCAGAATGAGTCAAATCCATTTTTAATGTGATTTCTTATGGTGAAGGCTATAGCCTTATTAATTTTTACAATGCTAGAAGCAAGTGGCTCTCAAACAGCTATACATCTACCTGAATGCAGAACAATTACATTGCTGGGGAAGACACAGACAGCCATTCTGAATGCAAACATCAACACAGCCACCCAAAAATCTACGTACAACCATGCACTCATGTCTCCCAAATATAGGGAAGGTGCTTGGAGGAAATGCGATTTTTCCATTTTGTGGTGTTGGAGGTTATCATCTCTATCCAGAGAAACATGCAACTCCTTTTTGTTAACACAAATGAAAATGCTAGAGAGTGTTATCCCTGTCCAGATGCATAGCTAACTTACACGAAAAAGACAAAAACAGAACACACACCATATAGGTTTTTTGTTCTGAAATAGAAAATCAGTCCATGTGGCAGAAAATGCATGCAGCGTTTACAGGGTTAAACATTCTTCTGATTAGTCTGCTTTACTGAATATAGAAAGCATAAACAACAACACATACCATATCTCAGATCAAAAATGCACAGAGCAGAATAAAGCCCCCTTTGCTAACCGAACTGCTGCATGCATAGCTCCATTCCCTCTGCATGTTAATACAGGACAAATCCTTTCCTGTGATTTAAAGTAAAACGTACAACACTGAACACACCAAAAATATCATGACTTACCCTTTCGGAGACACTTGCTTTTCTTAAGATATTTGGCAGTGAAAAATGGCATAGCTGCAGTAGCAAGGTTTCAGCCAAAGCTGACCTTTTATTACCAAGTGCTAAGACCAAAATGACTGGACCAAAAAGAGAGAGCCAATTATTATACCAGATCTTTAAAATGCTCAATGATGAGCAAAGGGAATTCAGAGTGGGGTAAAGTATGTCAAGTTGCACAGTGGGGATTGCAGATATCTTTCTGCTCATTAGCACTGCTGTTCGAGTTATTTAAAGTGCGCTCAGGGGAAATGAGGACAATTTCCATGACAATATGTACAGTATCATATAAGGAGGAAGCATTTTTTCAGGCAGAACTTCTGCATTACTCAGCTGCCACAGCAACCAGCAGTATGTTGAGAAGGAAAGAAAGGAGGAGGAAAAAAATCCATCAAGTCTGGGAAGAGTAAAAACTGAGCCTATTAACCAGGTCTTGTCCCCAGTGGAAAATGTGCTACCACACACCTTCATACTAGCATACTGGAATATCGTCTTGTTTGTTCTTAGAAACCTCTCAAAAAAGGAAGCATTGTCAAGAGCTGAAAGTCAGCCAATTGATTCCTGGCTCTGCTACAGATTTGCTCTGTGATCTGGGACAAGTCAATTCACCTCTTTCTGCCTCAGTTTCTCACTCCTTTAAATTCACAGTAATAATACCACCCTGACTCATGTGAATACTGTACTGCTTATTTCATTAAAGTTCATAAAGGGCTTTGAGAATCTTGGGTGGAACACAATATAAAGGTACAAATCATGATCAATAATAGATCCATGGTGTTTGCGCTCCGTCAGCATGTCTGTTTTTACTGCTAACATTTAGAATAAAATGCCATGTAGTGTATCTTTTTTCTTACTCACCTACATCCCCTAACTTTGTCCAGGACTCATCTATGTGATCAGTTAGTACGCAGCAAGCCGGGGTGTGAATGGACCACACACTAGCCTGCCATGTGTTCACTGGCCATGTGGTCTCTGTTACTATGCATTAGAGTTCCCTAGAGCTTTGACGTATTCCTGTTTCAAAGCACACAATATGACTTTTTAGCATGCGGTAGCAGTGTCCACTGGGCGAGTGCATGAGTGACAGGTTAGTGCACAATACATTCTGTCAAACGGATAGTTAAGAGTTAATAGAATAGAAGTACTTCATGTCTCTTTTGCCTGTAAATGGTTAACAAGATCTGTGAGCCTGGCTGTTACCTGACCAGAGGACCAATCAGGGGACAGGATACTTTGAAAACTTGAGGGAGGGAAGTTTTTGTGTGTGCTGTTAGTGTTTGGTTGTTGTTCACTCTGGGGGCTCAGAGGGACCAGATGTGCAACCGGGTTTCTCTCCAATCTCTCCGATACAGGCTCTTATAAGTTCAGAATAGTGAGTACTAGGTTGATAAGGCGAGTTAGGCTTATGTTTGTTTTCTTTATTTGCAAATGTGTATTTGGCTGGAAGGAGTTCAAATTTGTATTTTGCTGAAAGGATTTTAATTTGTACTTGTATACTTAGGCTGGGAGGGTATTCCCAGTGTCTATAGCTGAAAGACCCTGTAACATATTCTATCTTAAATTTACAAAGATAATTTTTTACTGTTTTTTCTTTCTTTAATTAAAAGCTTTTCTTGTTTAAGAACCTGATTTTTTTTTTATTCTGGTGAGACCCCAGGGGACTGGGTCTGGATCCACCAGGGAATTGGTAGGGAGAAAGGAGGGAAGGGGGAGAGAAAGGTTAATTTCTCTCTGTGTTAGGGTTACTTTCTCTCTCAGGGAGAGTCTGGGAGGGGGAGAGAGAAGGAGGAGGGGAAGGTGGATTTTCCTCTCTGTTTTAAGCTTCAAGGAGTTTGAATCACAGTAATCTTCCAGGGTAATCCAGGGAGGGGAAGCCTGGGAGAGACAACGGTGAGGGAAAGGGTTTACTTTCCTTGTGTTAAGATCCAGAGGGACTGGGTCTTGAGGGTCCCCGGGCAAGGTTTTGGGGGGACCAGAGTGTACCAGGCACTGGAATTCCTGGTTGCTGGCAGCGCTACAAGAACTAAGCTGGTAATTGATCTTAGAGGAATTCATGTTGGTACCCCATTTTTTGGATGCTAAGGGTATGGCTACACTTGACATTTCAAAGCGCTGCCATGACAGCGCTTTGAAGTGTGAGTGTGGTTGGAGCGCCAGCGCTGGGAGAGAGCTCTCCCAGCGCTGCACGTAAACCACATCCCTTACGGGTGTAGCTTGCAGCGCTGGGAGCCGTGCTCCCAGCGCTGCGGCAGTGATTACACTGAGGCTTTACAGCGCTGTATCTTGCAGCGCTCGGGGGGGGGGCTTCACACCCCTGAGCGCGAAAGTTGCAGCGCTGTAAAGCGCCAGTGTAGCCATGGCCTAAGGTTCAGAGTGGGGAATTATACCATGACACATTCGCACCCTGGCTTGCTGAGCATGAAATGGCCAGGTAGGCAAGCCCTAAGAGATTATCATCAGTACTCTCACCATCTCCTCTACTTCCCTAGAGAACTTCATGGAGTCCAGACCTAGTTTGGCACCCCAGAACCTAAAGTCTTCCATTTCCACTCAAGAGAGACAGCACACACTGTGGCAAGGAAAGTACTCCACTCATGTGCTTTTCATTCATTGGACTTCACTGCCTCTCTTTGGAGTTCAGCTGCCTACTTACATCACAGAACGCAGTTCAGATGCAAGGAGCAGCAATGTTACCCCGTGAACAGAACACAGGATTGGGCTGGGAGATTTGGATTCTGTTCCTGGTGGGGTCACTGTATGCCCTAGAGCTTCATAAATTCAAGCTCTAAGGTCCTAAGAAAACCCAGATAATTAGAGGTGCTTTGCCCTTCATTAGAAGATCTTCCTGCTGTTTAGCAGCTTCTGCATCTAGGAGGAACCCAGGTAGTTCAATGATATGGTGAATAGGGATCTGTTGGATTCACTGTACCAGAACAGAGCATCAGCCTTGCTAGCTGCTGCTCCTGGGAGCTGCTGATACTTCAGGCTTCCCAAGCTGAAAAATCTTGTTTTTTAATCAGTAACCACCTCTAACTGCACCTGTTGCACTCAAAGTCAGACCACGTGCAGTGGTAGCCATCTATCCCCAGGCCAGGAAGGACCATGCCCAGAATCTGGCCAGGCTCTTTTCCCAGGGCTCCAGCTTTATTTCTTCCACATAAAAGCTAGCACAGCACATTAATCATCCCTTTCCCCTAACAAGGATCTTTTGCAGGGGACTATCTATTCCCTGCAGGTTTCCACTCTATAGGCCACATGCCTAAGAGTCATACCCTGCTTCAGGGTCTGCCATGGGAGCCAACCTGCTTCCTTTCTCCCCTGTCCCAGGAGCTTCCTGCCAGAGCCTCCTTGCTGCTGACAGCTCTCTCCTTAACTGAGCCCCTTGCTGGCTCTTTTAATCACCTAATCTCTAGCTGATCAGTCTCAGCCTGGAGGCAGCTGATCCATCACCAGCGAAGCTGGATCCAACTCCCCTTAATGGGCAAGCCACCTTATGACAGGTGATGATGGGGATATTGGGATGGGGAGGCATGAAGTGTTGTCCATTATTCCATGAGTCTCTGTCTGTCCCCATTTCAAACCAGGAGCTATGCCCTGGTCCATTATGTTCCCTCACATACAAAGGGCAAAATGGTGCTTTCAGACACAATGATCTCTATTTTAAATTACGAGAACAACAAAACAAGAAAGAACAAAAGTGGTCTCCTTGCACAAGAGAGCACAGTGTGTGGTTTCCTCTGGCACTCTGCACTGGGCTCTGAGAATAGGAAGCCTGCTGAACTGTGCACACAGAATACCTAGAAAATGTAAAGGTAGAGCATGACCAAAGAGCACCAGTTTCATAAAGCCCAATACACACAGTCTATGTATGGTACTTATTACTGTAGTACTTGAGCCCCTCACAATCTTTTCACATGTATTTATCCTCACAACACCTCTCTATGGGGTACTACTTTCCCCATTTCACACAATGGGAATTGCAGCAAACAGAGATTAAGGCTATGTTTCCCCTAGAAACACTGCAATGTAGACACTCACTATTCAGCATAAAACCCCTCCTGTTGCTGTAGTTAATCCACTTCCAAAAGGTGGTAGCTAGATGGACGGAAGAATTCCATATACCTAGCAATGTCTAAACCAGGGACTAGGTTGCCTTAATTGCATCACTCATGGGTGTGGATTTTTCACACTCCTGAGTGACAATATAGTTGTATCACTCTAACTGTTTGGAGTAGACCTGACCTAAGTGACTTATCCAAGGTCACCCAGGAAGTGTCTACAGAGCAGGGAACTCAACTGAGGTCTACTGAGTCCCAGGTTAGTGTCCTAACCACTGCACCCTCCTTCCAGTCAGGTGCTGCCTTTTCTCTCACTCCTCCCTGCCAGGCCATGATTAGTAGCTCTCCCTTTACTTTCCCCCTGCCCTCCTCCTTTTTTAGGTTTAATGGAGAGAGATTTCTTTCCTCTAAAATGAGAATTAAATCCAAACCTCCCCCATGGCAGACACCATCCAGTGCAGATGCCTCTTCCTACAGATGGCTGGAAACATTTTTGGGATTTGCAGCACCTCCCTCCGCCATAACCAATGTGTTTATCTCAGAATCAGGCTATTTTAAAGAACTAATTAGGCCATTTCTCTGCAAACTTCACTCTCGATCCCCACATCTCCTCCTCCTCCTCCTCCCTGCTGTCACAGCACAGCACAGCAGACGGGGAGATTCAGAGAACAAAAGTACAACTATAACTTCCCCTTTATCCTTTGGCTTCTTCGTCATCCCATCGCTACCTATTATCCTCCCACACAGCGATGCAGCAAATGGGACTTTTGCTGGAGAAAGCCATCTACATTTTATTCCTGGCAAAAAAAGTTCAGCTGAAACCACAGCAACCAGAAGGGAATTTCTCACTATGCACTTTAGTCAGGTCCAAATTTAGACCTATTTTAGGTTCTAGGGACCTGCCTTTCTAAGGATCTATTACCACATGCCCCCTACACTTGCCAGCCAGAGGGCCTACCCCATATCACCACCTGCAGCTGACGCTGGATCTAGCGGGCAGAAGCTGAATTCCTGGAGTTACCTCCATACCCCCCATTACTGCTGCACTGCTTGCTTCCCAGAATGGGGCACCACCCTGAGATTTCCAGAGAGAACCTGGTTTGTCTCTGTCATAAACAGATAAGTAAGAGTTAATAGAACAGAAGTACTTCATATCTCTTTTGCCTGTAAAGGATTAACAAGATCAGGGAGCCTGGCTGTCACCTAACCAGAGGACCAATCAGGGGACAGGATACTTTCAAATCTTGAGGGAGGGAAGTTTGTGTGTGTGTGCTGTTAGATTTTGATTGTTGTTCTCTCTGGGTTCTCAGAGGGACCAGACGTGCAACCAGGTTTCTCTCCAATCTCTCTGATACAGTCTCTTATATGTCCAGAATAGTAAGTACTAGGTAGATCAGGCGAGTTAGGCTTATGTTTGTTTTCTTTATTTGCAAACGTGTATTTGGCTGGAAGGATTTTAATTTGTACTTGTATACTTAGGCTGGGAGGGTATTCCCAGTGTCTATAGCTGAAAGACCCTGTAACATATTCCATCTAAAATTTACAAAGATAATTTTTACTGTTTTCTTTCTTTAATTAAAAGCTTTTCTTGTTTAAGAACCTGATTGTTTTTTTTCATTTTGGTGAGACCCCAGGGGACTGGGACTGGGTCTGGATCCACCAGGGAATTGGTGGGGAGAAAGGAGGGAAGGGGGAGAGAGAGGTTAATTTCTCTCTGTGTTAGGATTACTTTCTCTCTCAGGGAGAGTCTGGGAGGGGGAGGGAAAAGGAGAGGAGAAGGTGAATTTTCCCTCTCTGTTTTAAGCTTCAAGGAGTTTGAATCACAGTAATCTTCCAGGGTAACCCAGGGAGGCGAAGCCTGGGAGAGGCAACAGTGAGGGAAAGGGTTACTTTCCTTGTGTTAAGATCCAGAGGGACTGGGTCTTGGGGGTCCCCGGGCAAGGTTTTGGGGGGACCAGAGTGTACCAGGCACTGGAATTCCTGGTTGGTGGCAGCGCTACAAGAACTAAGCTGGTAATTGAGCTTAGAGGAATTCATGCTGGTACCCCATCTTTTGGACACCAAGGTTCAGAGTGGGGAATTATACCATGACAGTCTCCATCAAACAAGAACAGTCAGCCATCACATACATTTAAATCAGGACAGTAATATACATACACTGTCCATATATACCACTTTAAGGGCCATGGGGGCCTATGCCCTGGGGAGTGGGAGTTACACTTTGTGTCTATTTTGTTTGCGCTGGCGCAGCTGTGTACTTCCAGCCATCTGACATGCCAGCAATCACGTCAGAAACACTATTCTGCTGAAATCTGCAGGCTTCAGGGAAAGATTTGAACTCTGAAGTTTACCCCACCCTGTATGGGCTCCCCTTGCTGATCACTGATTCACTTAACAGATGCCACAGGTGTTTTTAGAAAGGGCTCCATGTAACAGAAGTCCCTTGGGATCTGAATATCCCTGTGCTACGTAATGGGATCACGTGGCCCATCACTCCAGAGATTTCAAAGCACCATTTGTGATGAATCCAGCTCCCCTAGCTCTGCTGAGGGGGTTAAGCACAATTACCCCCCATTTCACAGAGGGAGATCCTGCTGCACACAGAGCTGACATTATTTGCCTAAGGTTATGTGGTGAGTTACTAGCGAGCAAGGAACATAACTGGGGGTGGTGGTCTCGATTCCCAGACTCCACGCTGTAACCGCTACACAAGACTACTTCACGGCTTGAGAGGAAGAGAGAAGTGGCTGATTGAGATAGTGGTACAGGCATGAGAATTATCCCCATCCATTATAGCCACATGGTTGCACCCAGACATGGGAATTTTTCACTGAAACCCAGCAGTGGGGGACTTTCTGTTGTTATTTCCCACTGTGCAAAGTGAGTGTGAACATCTAGGTACCAGGCACTGGAGAATAAGGCCTGGGATTTTTTACATCTGAGAAGCTCCATAGCTAGGCAGTGTGTCCATGTGCTTCTCGCTGACTCATCTTCCAACCATTACCACAGCAGGATGCAAATCAACTGAAGAGGAAGGGAGAAGAGTGAAGATGAGTGTGTGTGTGGGGGGGAGGGGGGGACGGGACAAGTGCCCTCTGTCCCTCAGCAACAAGGGCTTGTAGTAAGGTTCCCAACTTTCTAAATCACACAAAAGTGAACATCCTAGCCCCAGCCCTTCCCTGAGGCCCCGACCCTACTCACTACATTCCCCCTCCCTTGATGGCTCGCTGTCCCCCACCCTCACTCACTTTCACTGGGCTGGGGTAGGGGGTTGCAGTGCGTGAGGGCTCCGGCTGGGGGTGTGGGCTCTGGGGTGGGTCTGAGGGGGTCAGGGTGCAGGAGGGGGCTCCAGGCTGGGGGGTGAGGCTGAGGGATTCGGAATGTGGGAGGGGGCTTCAGGATGAGACAGGGGATTGGGGTGAGGGAGGGGGGTATGGGCTCGGGGGTGTGGGGTCTGTGGTGGGGCTAGGGGCAAGGGATTTGGGTTGCAGGAGGGGGCGCCAGACTGGGGGTGGGGCCAAGGATTCAGAGTGTGGGAGGGGGCTGTGGGTTGGGGTGAGGGCTCTGGGTGCTGGCTCTGGGGTGGTGCTGGGGATGAGAGGTTTGGGGTTCCTGGCCATTGGGAGTGCAGAGATGGTGCTCGGGGCAGGAGTGGCCCCCCTGCCTAGGAGCTGGACTTGCTGGCCGCTTCTGGGGTGCGGTGCGGTGCAGTGCCAGGTCAGGTAGGGACTAGTTTGCCTTAGCCCCGCAGCACTGCTGACAGGACGTTTAATGGCCTGGTCAGCAATGCTGAGTGGAGCCACCAAGGTCCCTTTTCGACCAGCGTTCCGGTTGAAAACCAGACACCTGGTCACTCTAGCTTATAGGATCACTGTAGAGGAAGGTACAGAGTCTTTGAAGCAGGATGCCTGGTAAAGGAGCAGCCTGATTGAGAGGGTACATGCTGTGTGAAAGGGGCTGAGCTAAGTGAGCTCTGAGACAGCCATAGAGGAAGATGATTGCAGCAAGGCTCTCCCTGGCCTGTCATTCAGCAGCCCTCCCCTAGAGGCATATGTTATTGAATGGAATAAATGTATGCACTGGGTGGGGGTGATGGGGGGAAAATGAGGGAGGAGAATCATTTGCAAAGATTTCTCATTGTCCGAAACTGCCAAATAATTAGCAATCTGCAGGGTTGTTGTAGCTGCATTGGTCCCAGGATATTAGAGACCCAAAGAAGAGCTCTGCGTAGCTGGAAAGCTTGTCTCTTTCACCAACAGAAGTTGTTCCAATAAAATATATTACCTCACTCATTCTAATAATTTACAAGTGTCTTCTGATTGTACTTAGGTGTTTTTATAACCTGTGCAATAATGTGTGTACACATTACATTTCAAAATCAGGATAGTTTTACTCTGTAGTTATGTATAAATAGTATTGATAGAACAAAAGAATCTCAGACTCAGTTAAACTACTGTGACTACAATATACTTCTGGGAAGCCTGGATCTATATGTCCTTACCATTGCCTTGCAAACTCCTGCTCAATTATTTGCCTAGGGCAAGTAACAGTTTATGAAAGGCAAGTAAAAATAATATATGTTTTTAGCATCATTGATTCCAGCCACTGTGGTTGAGATGTCTGGACTTACAAAAATTCATAGCAATTTAGAAAGGCTGCCTTATTTTATAATTTAATAATTTATAATTTACTATATAGATGTAAGCAGAGTCAGGATAAGCTCTACCCTGACATCTGGTGGAAAGAATGTCAGAGAGTGTATTTGCATAGGCACGCCCACCCTATCCCAGACTCCCAAGCTGTGGGATTGCTTGGTGACAAATTGCTCACCCTCAGTTGGGTGGTACTGGCTAGACATGGGACATGGGTTCCAAAACCCAGAGAATTGAGAGAGGCTGGGAACAGGTATTTGTGCCCAGTGGTGCTGTCTCCTTGTGGAGCTAGAAGCACCAGTTGCACCCTCTCCTCTCTATACTGTGGAATGTCAGAGTTGATTTTTTATTTCCTTAAGAATCCAGATACAGGTTACTGAGCTGAAATCACTTTGGGCTAATGGTGCACTAGCACTGGGGCTCCCCTACTATGAGCTGGAATCACTAAGAGCTGAAAATCACTAAAAAGCTAAAATCACTGAGCTGAGAGCACTGAGTACAGTGCTAACTAGTGGGGAGCCCAAAGCTATACTGTGGAACAGAGCTGTTGGCGGAGTGGATCACGGGACAGCTGGTGGCCGCGGAGCGGCTGGTGGAGCGGAGTAGCTGTGAGATGGGTGGAGCGCCCACAGAGCAAGCAGAGCTGAGCAGTCTGCAAGGACAACTGGAGCAGCTCACAGGGTAGCTGGTGGAGCAGAGCAGCTGGCGGAGCGGAGCAGTTTCTGAGGACGGCTGGAGGAGCAGAGTGGAGCGGCTGGTAAAGCGCAGCACTTCGTGGAGAAGGCGGGAGCAGAACCCACGGAAAGGCAGGGCAGTCGGCCCTGGATCACGTAAGGTGCCCCTTTCTACCAGGCTGGGGCGGGGGAGACCTCCGCAGATAGACTCTCGAACTTTGGGGCTGCACTGACCCAGGACAGAGACTTTTGGGACTGTGGGTGATTTGGGGGTTGCTGGACTCAGGAGCCCAGGAAAGAGGACACAGCTCAATTTCCTGGGGTGGGTCTTGGCTCACGGTTTGGTCTATGAACTCTAGTAGAGGTGTTTTTCCCAATTTAGTGTTTGTTGTTTATCTCATGTATTAAATCTTTTCTGCTACACCAAGACTCTGTGCTTGCAAGAGGGGAAGCATTGCCTCTTTGAGGCGCCTAGGGGTGTGTGTAAGATTTTCCCAGGTCACTGGGTGGGGGCTCGAGCTGGTTTGGAATTGGGTTATTGAAACGGAACCCCTGGATACTGAACCCGGCCCTTGTTGCTGCCAACTCAGAGGGGCAGAAGGGTTACATATAAATATAATTTATAATTTACTAGGGCTTCCTTACAGCAATGCACTGCGACTCAACAGCGAGTGACATAATTGTGTCTCTGATCCTGCAAACAGATCCACACAGTTGGAACCCTGGCACCTGTGTGGCTCCAGTAGCAAGCCAGGGATCTAAGGTCTGCACTGTTCCTATCTGAATGCATGTGGATTCATGACCAAACTCCCAAAGCTGCATCCCCATGGGCACAGAGTAAAACCAAAGCTACAGACAATTTTTGCCGGCTGTTGCAAAGTCCTGGGTGATGATCTAGAGGGCATTTGCAGGACACTGGGGCTGAGATTTATGGGAGTTAGGTGGCCAAATCCCAATGAATTCCATGGGGATTCCTAACTCCCTTAGCCATCTTGGCAAAGCTATCCATCTGAAAACTGGAATTAAAATTTTGGACTAACTCCTGTCCTCCTTATTAGCATCTCACTGACATTCCTGGAAGTTTTCCCTGGATAAGAACAGAAGAATTTGGCCCATATTTTCTTAAAGCTTTAAAGAAGAAAAGCAATGTAAGACACTCCCCAGGACAGCCTCCCCCGCCCCCCTTTACTTTCTTTCACTGCCTAAGGCTCCCTAAGATGAAGAAGACGGTGTGTTGAAAACCCCTTTGATACCGCAGATTAAGACAGAGTGTGAAGTGCATTTAAAATTTTCAGCCAGAATTTTTATCTTGATCTATATTTAAATGGTGTGTTTCTAAATGAACAGTGACAAGCTAGAGTCTGTTCTCCTCCTGCAGTATCTGGCTTCTGCACTATGGCTAACCCCAGACATTCCAAAATCTTGAGTCAGGCCCCAAAAATCATGAGTGTGTTTTTATTTCCCCGATAGTTTCTGGGCCATTTTGGGGTCATGTTTTCAAGCTTTTCTCTGGAACCAGGAGAACTAAAAACCCCACTCTCCAAAAAAAAGGTATTTGTAGTTAATAACATGACTCCAGGAGCTAGGGATTTAAGAAAGAAAAAAGAATTGGCCATGCTGTTTCTAAGTTGCCTTCTTGCTGTCTTCTGACCACCCCCTTGCAATTTCTGTGGATTCAGCTCTTGCGGAATATGTATTAAAAGCAGAGTTCTGCCTAAGCTGCAACTTTTAGGTCTCAATCCAGATCTGCACTTTTCCTCGGTCTGGACAGGGTGCTACCTAAGCAGCTGCCCATTCATCAAGAGAGGCCCCACCAGAAAGCATAAATCTGGATTCTGTTTGAGTGGTTCATATCAGGAGGTTTGGTTCAGACCCACTGATACCAGAATGATGTACTAAGGAAGCTGGCTGCCCCGACAACCTTCCCATTCATGTATTGTGTTCTCACTAGTGCTGCACTTGTGTCCCCCTCATGACCGGCACTAGAGTTTTGAGCGCCCTAGGCGGATGGCAATTTTGCCGCCCCGCGCCCTGGTCCCGTGGCTCCGGTGGAGCTGCCGTAGTCGTGTCTGCGGGAGGTCCACCGGAGCCGCGCGAGCAGCCAACCGTCCGCAGGCATGACTGCGGCAGCTCCACGGGAGCTGCCTGCCGCCCCCTCCGGACACCTTGGACTGCTGGCTGCCGCAGCGGCAGCCGGCAGCCTGGGGTTTCCCTGACCCGGGGGACACCCGCCCCTGGGCTGCCGGCTGCCGGGGCGGCGCCCTGACCCGAGGGACACCCGCCCCTGGGCTGCCAGCTACCGCCGGCAGCTCAGACTCCCTCTCTCTCCCAGCAACAGCGGCTGTTCAACCATTTAAAAAAAAATTGGGGGGCGCTTTTTGGTGCCCTCAAATCTCGGCACCCTAGGCAACCGCCTAGTCCACCTAAATGGTTGCACCGGCCCTGGTCCCCCTAGAACATTTGGGGGCATATGCCAGGGTTCTTTGTGCTGCACTGAACCAAGCTGCTCTATGATTCTTTCCCAGTGAATTGTGGGAGAACTTGTCTGTCCTTCTGGGCAGCTGGGGGTGGGGGGAAGAATTATGGGCAGGCACTGGAGGGCTATCAGCACTGAGTGGTTTAGCCTGCATCCTCACTGCAAAGTGGGCAGGTTACTAGTCCAGGCATTAGACTATACCCCCAGCCAGGCCATCTAGCCAGAGTAAAAACCATCATCATACTCCCCTCAGAGAGTGTGTGTGGAGATGGGAAGGGACTTCAGGACAACACCCAACTAAGATCCTAGGCTAACGCTGCAGTGAAGTCACAGCCTTAGAGTTACCCTCCAAATGAAGGTGGTTTCAAACACTGGGGACAGGAGCTCTTTAGGACTTTGTCTGGCAATACATATGCTCCCCCCATGCTGCTGCTATGAAATTAGGCTGACCTAGCACTGCACAGGCACTTGCTTGCTTGTTTTTTAAATCCTGGGGAAAGGAACTGCACAGTGGGCTCTGAAGTCCTCTGCTTAAGCACAGAACATTTGCACGTTGGGCAGCACAAGTGCTGAATCTCTCTCTTGCATGCTACCCCATCCCTTGTGCATACATAGTGCAATCCAGCAATACCTGCCTGTTTCTTGGCTGCCTTGCCATGCAAAGCACCAGAGGCCTTCATGGGAATAATAAAGGGAGAGTGCTTAAAAAACAAAAAAACAAAAAACCACCAACACAAAGAATAGCAAGATGCAAATCAGCCACACTGAATTTCAAAGCTCCTCTTAATTCTGGTCTCTTCTGGTTTCTGTAGATGCCACAGGCAATGCTCCAAGCCATACTGATGAACAGAGTTCAGATCACATTGTTAGCCTCACTGTCACACACCTATCTAACTTCTTCAGGGGCAGTTCCTTTGTCTCCAATGGTTGCTGAATTAGCAGATGCGATTGCACTAAAATATCAGAGCCCTGCTGGATCATTTTGTTAATGCATTTACATTTTCACATCCCTCCACTGGTTCCAGCTGGGGTGGAGACAAAGAGATTGTGCAGTATTTGAGTCTCATGAAAAAGCAGGAGGCTGACAAAGCATGTTCTTGGGAGACTTCCAAACCAAGCGGCTTTCTTGATGTTTGTCAAGGGTTAAATTGCTATTCTGCTCTTGATCTGTTTCTGACCTAGTCAGTCCTCAGTTTAGTCTGAGGTGGGACCCCTTCTTTGTGGCTGATCCTCCCTCCATCGCCTTCTTCCAGAACTGACAGCAGGTAAACAGTGCTCTCCTCAGGGACAACAACAGTCAGGACTGTCCTGGCTAGAAACAGGCAGTTTCAAACCAGATTCCATCAAACAAAAGCTGTCTTTATTTTAAGGTGCTGCAAAGGAACCAGAATGCAGAAAATAGTGTTACTGAGCCACGTTCTCAGCTGGTGTAAATTGATGTATCTCTGTCAAAATCAGTGCAGATACATCTATTCACTCAAACTGAGGATCAGGGTCTGTTTAAAAAAAAAAAAAAAAAAAAGATACTCAGCATAATTACTATGGAAAGTTTCATGCATGCTAACTGAAGTCAGTAGTATCTGTTACTAGATTAGCATCTAAGGGCCAGTCTACATGGTGAAGTTATACTGGTATGAAGTAGGGTGTGAAATGAAAGCACTATAGCTGTATCAGTACAACTCCTTGTGCAGACACTTATTCTAGCCTAACATGGGAAGTTATAGTGTTATAACTATACCAGTAGAACTAAATCTGCTGTATAGACCCAAACCTTAAGGGTCTGATGGATAAGACTCCTATTGTTTTCAGTGGGCTTTGGATCGGGCCATACAGGACAGCTGTGCTATGAAAGGTCCCATTGCTTACAATGCTAGGGTGGATGGGATGGGACAAAGCCTTCCCCAGCAGCATTGCAGTGGCAGTGACGGAGAGCTGGAAGTCTGTCACGCTCCCTGTGCTGGTGTTGGAAGCTGTTTTGCCTTATCTACACTAGCAAGGGAGACTCATTGCTGATGGCAGTTGTCTACATCATGGTCATTTACCTAATGTAGACAGGCCACCAGGTGTGGCTACTGCTAGTTTGGGTTGGACTGCGGGGCTACCAAGATGTAGAATACAGTGACATGCTCATGCCATTGTGGGGAAGTGGACTGTAGCCTCTCTACATTGCATTTAGGAGCTGGTAGTTCTAGCTAGGGCACACTGAGAATTTAATATTTATTACGGATATTACCTTAGCACTCAGAAGCCTGAGTCAAGAGATTGACCCCATTGTACGAGGTGCCATACAAACAGAACTACACACAGAACACAGCCTCAGAACCCAGGACATATTTACTTTTACAGGGAACTCAAAATCCTCTGCTTTTAAGCTGTATCATAGAAGATTAGGGTTGGAAGGGACCTCAGGAGGTCATCTAGTCCAACCCCCTGCTCAAAGCAGGACCAGTCCCCAACTAAGTCATCCCAACCAGGATTTTGTCAAGCCTGACCTTAAAAACCTCTAAGGAAGAAGATTCCACCACCTTCCTAGGTTACCCAATCCAGTGCTTCATCACCCTTCTTGTGAAGAAGTTTTTCCTTAATATGCAACTTAAACCTCCCCTACTGCAACTTGAGACTATTACTCCTTGTTCTGTCATCTGCTACCACTGAGAACAGTCTAGATCCATCCTCTTTGGAACCCCCTTTCAGATAGTCGAAAGCAGCTATCAAATCCCCCTTCATTCTTCTCTTCTGCAGACTAAACAATCCCAGTTCCCTCAGCCTCTCCTCATAAATCATTTTTGTTGCCCTCTGCTGGACTCTTTCCAATTTTTCCATATCCTTCTTGTGCTGTAGGGCCCAAAACTGGACACAGTACTCCAGATGAGGCCTCGATGTCAAAAGAGGGGAACGATCACATCTCTCGATCTGCTGGCAATGCCCCTATTTATACAGCTTAATATGCTGTTAGCCTTCTTGGCAACAAGGGCACACTGTCGACTCATATCCAGCTTCTTGTCCACTGTAACCTCTAGGTCCTTTTCTGCAGAACTACTGCCTAGCAGTTTGGTCCCTAGTCTGTAGCAGTCCATGGGATTCTTCCATCCTAAGTGCAGAACTCTACACTTGTCCTTGTTGACCCTCATCAGCTTTCTTTTGGCCCAATCCTCTAATTTGTCTAGGTCCCTCTGTATGCTATCCCTACCCTCAAGCTTATCTACAACTCCTCCAAGTTTAGCGTCATTGGCAAACTTGCTGAGGGTGCAGTCCATGCCCTCCTCCAGATCATTAATGAAGATATTGAAAAAAACGACCCCAGGACCGACCCTTGGGGCACTCCACTTGATACCAGCTGCCAGCTAGACATGAAGCCACTGACCACTACCTGTTGAGCCCAATGATCTAGCCAGCTTTCTATTGACCTTATAGTTCATTCATCCAGCCCCTACTTCTTTAACTTGCTGGCAAGAATACTATGGGTGAAGCTGCCCCAGTCTCCCACTAGTTGCACAGCTGTGTCAGACACTAGGCCCACTGCTGTGCAGTTTAGGTTAGGCCTGAAACACGGTACACAGGGTCTTACTTGTAGCTAAGTTCTGCCACCACAGTCCTAGATCTTAAAGCCAGAAGGGACTATTACAATCATCTAGTCTTACCTGCAACCCAAAAGATGGCAACTGTGGCTAGATTTAGGGCAGGGATGGGCAAAGTACAGCGCATGGGCCGCATCCGGCCCTTCAGATGTTTTATTCAGGCCCTCAAGCTCCCATCAGGAAGTGGGGTCTGGGGCTTGCCCCGCTCTCTTCATGCCATGGCTTCACGCAGCTCCTGGAAGCAGTAGCATGTCCCCCCTCCAGCTCCTATGCGTAGAGGCAATCGGGGGGGGGGGGTCCACATGCTGCCCCCAAGCACCATCCCTGCAGCTCCTATTGGCCAGGAACCACAGCCAATGGGAGCTGCAGGGCAGCAACTGAAGATGGAACAGCACACACAGCCACCTGGCCATGCCTCTGCATAGGAGCCAGAGGGGGTACATGTCAGTGCTTCCAAGAGCTGCTTGAGGAAAGTGCCACCTGGAGCTCACACACTGACCCTCTCCCATGCCCCAACCTCTTTCCCCAGCCCTGATCCCCCTCCTGCCCTCTGAATCCCTAGGTTCCAGCCTGAAGTACCCTCTTGCACCCCCAACCCCACCCCAGAGCCTGCACCCCCAGCTGGAGCCCTCACCCCACCTACACACCTCCTGCCCCAGCTAAGAGCCCTTTCCCACACCTTGAACTCCTCATTTCTGGCACAATCCCAGAGCCTTCACCTCCTCCTGCATCACAACCCCCAATTTTCTGAGCATTCATGGCCCACCATACAATTTCCATACCCAGATGTGGATCTCTGGCCAAAAAGGCTGCCCACCCTTGATTTAGGGTCAGATTGCCACCAGGAGAATGTAGCTCCATTGAAGTCAATGGAGCTACACCAATTTACCCAGCTGAGTACCAAGCCCTTCAAGAATACAGAGGGCAGCATCTCAGTTTCTGATGTGTTATTCTTATTTCTTTAACGTTATCCCTAGTAGTAGGATGCCATAGTTTCCCCTCTGGTTTTCCATCACTGCCTATAGGACTAGCCAGTAGGTGGGTCAGGAAGGAATTGAAAGAGTCACTCCTATACCAAGGATAGAAAATAAACCTATGGTGTCTCAATATCACTATTTCAGGGATAATCGCCACCTACATCCTGGGCAGACCACAGGGGAACAGAGAGAGGGGGCCAAAATATTAATAGCCAACTCCAATATTTCAGACCCACTACCTCTCTAATGATATCTGATGGCCTTCTCCAATAGATCAGCATCTTTTGGTACTGATCAGGCTAAGATGTTTCCTCATTGTCTAAATTCCTTGTTTTGCTATTTCCTAGCCCCGCTCCAGTAGAGGTTTTCCATTTGGAAGCTGTGCACAGTTTCAGAGAAGTCTGTATTTTGTTGTGCAATTCACGACTGGGAGCCACAGTTGGCTATTTTAGGGTATTGCTGAACTTGCCTATGCAGGCAGGCAATGCAAGAATGCTTCCTGAAGCCACTTCCTTAGGTCCTCCTGGAGATGCTAACTACAGTTATGGGAAGGAGGAACTTAACCCAGGTTGCTTCAGCCCTTGGCTGCTGAACTGGTGATCCACATACAATATTATTGGCGATGTAACTGTGTAGACCAGATCTGCAGCTGCTGGGCCGTTCCTACTGGCCCCTGCTGCCAATTGACTCAAAGGGGCTATTGCAGAAGCTGTGGATTGCCAGAGAGGACTTGTCACAACACTTTCCACCCAACTCCACTTATTGTGCCAGCCTACAGCAGTTTTAGGCTATGTAAGGATCCCTGCTGGGTAGGGCATGTCAGGAACAGGGCCTTTGGTGCAGCAAGGCTAAGCAGCCAGCATCCGGCTCAAGAGTGGGACCTCTATTTTCACTATAAAAGAGAACCAAGGGGCTGAATTAAGACTGGCATTGCCAGAGTTTTCAGTGCTGAACTGTGTAGTCTTAAATGTTTTGTATTAATAGGTGCAAATGGTAGCACAACCTGTTCTTAAAGTTGCCTGACCCTTCTGTGACAGGTTGGATCACAAAACCCCCTCTTGGGAGCTGCCACCTGATGTGCCAAGACTAATTCTACCCCTGCTAGCTCAGGGCCCCAGCACTGTGTCTTGCTGAGCCAGACACACCCGTCTGCTCCAACAAAGACCCAGGATCTGAATTACTTGCCCCAAAGCTTCAGGCTTACCTGAAAGCAGCTAACAGAAGTGTGCTTGTCTTTAACTCTCAGATGCCCAACTTCCAATGGGGTCTAAACCCCAAATAGATCTGTTTTACCCTGTATAAAGCTTATGCAGGGTAAACTCAAAAATTGTTTGCCCTCTATAACACTGATAGAGAGATTGCACAGCTGTTTGCCTCCCCAGGTATTAATACATACTGAGTTAATGAATAAGTAAAAAGTGATTTTATTAAATACAGAAAGTAGGATTTAAGTGGTTCCAAGTAGTAACAGACAGAACAAAGTAAGTCACCAAGCAAAATAAAATGCACAGCTCTGTCTAATCAAACTGACTACAGATAATCTCACCCTCAGAGATGCTTCAGTAAGGTTTTTCCTCAGACTGGACCCCTTCCAGGCCTGGGCACAATTCTTTCCCCTGGTACAGCTCTTGTTCCAGCTCAGGTGGGCACTAGAGGATTCTTCATGATGGCTCCTCTTGCTTTGTTCTCTTCTACCCCTTTATATATCTTTTGCACAAGGTGTGAATTCTTTGTCCCTCTCTGGGTTCCCACCCCCTCCTTCTCAATGGAAAGACACCAGGTTAAAGATGGATTCCAGTTCAGGTGACATGATCACATGTCACTGAAAGACTTCATTGCCCTTTTGCCAGCACACACGTATACAGGAAGACTTACAGGTAAAACACCCATCTGCAGTCAATTGTCCTGGTTAATGGGAGTCATCAAGATTCCAAACCACCATTAATGGCCCACACTTTGCATAATTACAGTGGGCCCTCAGAGTTATATTTCATAATTACAGTGGGCCCTCAGAGTTATTTCATATTTCTAATTTCAGATACAAGAGTGGTACATTTATACAAATAGCAGCAAAGAGTCCTGTGGCACCTTACAGACTAAAGGACGTATTGGAGCATGAGCTTTCGTGGGTGAATACCCACTTCGTTGGATGCACGTAGTGGAAATTTCAAATATAAACAAATAGGATGATGACACTCAGTAGATAATAAGCTTTGTAATGATACCTTACAAGAGACCTTTTGTATGAAGTACATTCGTTACATGATATTCACTCATTAGCATATTTTTATAAAATCATATATAGACTGCAACATCACACTCCTATTATAAGGCCTTGTTTTTAGACACTCATAACTTTGCCATATTAAAATAATATGGGAGGGATAGCTCAGTGGAGTGAGCACTGGCCTGCTAAACCCAGGGTTGTGAGTTCAGTCCTTGAGGGGGCCACTTAGGGATCTGGGGTAAAAATCAGTACTTGGTCCTGCTAGTGAAGGCAGGGGGCTGGACTAGATGACCTTTCGGGGTCCCTTCCAGTTCTTTGAGATAGGTATATCTCCATATATTATGTCTTCTTTAACCCTTCAGACTGGAATTTTCCATTTTAGGTGTCTGCCTCAGGCTGACCTGTTCTGAAAAGTTTCAGCCAAAACTGTTCAGCCATTTCTGAAAATAAGTGAAAAAACACATTTTGCCATATTGAAATAATTCTGGTGATCTTTTCTCTGAAAAGCTCTAGTGGCCTCCATGCTTTGGAGCGTGGGCTTGAAAGATGGCAGGAGGGTTGGCCTTTGCATCAGGGATGTGGTATCCCTGTGAAAGTCTGCCTAAATCTGGCCAAATTATAAGCTTGAGTGTGTGTGTGGGGGGGGAAGAGTGAGAAAAATCCAAAGCTTACATATGTTCAGTAAAGGAAAAAAAAAAAAAAAAAAGATATTCCATCATTGCTGAGCATGTGCCATTCCCCCCATAGCTCCTAGCGCTCACCAGACTGTGCATGAGCCATCCCCACACAGCTACTGACACACAGCTACTCCAGCCCAGCTCTGGGCCAAGCTTAGGCTGGGCACTGGAACTGAGTGGTGGGAGAGAGACACAGGCACTGGGCAAGGAGACTGGGAGCTGTGAGGAACTGGAGGGTGTGTGAGTGGAAGAGTAGTTGAAGAACCATTGTCGGAGGAAGAGACAGATTGGATGAGGAGCCAGGGGGAGAGGAACTCAGACTGGCTGGGCAAGAAGACTGGGACTGGAAGTGGGAGGAGAGAGATGGAGATTTGGACAGAGAGCCCCAAAGGGAGACACACCTAGAATCTGACTTTCCAAATACTTGTTATATAGCACTTGTCAATGGGAGCTGTGCGCTGAATGACATCATCTGCAGCTGAGAATGCTCAGCACTTCTGCAAATCAGATTGCAGGGTCTCAGCTGGGCACCCAGAAATGAGGAACACACTGTTTGTGACCACATGTGAACAGTTTGGTTTAAGTCACTTTTCCAGCATTATACAGGAACTCTGTGGCAGAGGCAGGGATAGACTTCTGTTCCCAAGCACTCAACTGCCTTAAGTTTGAGATCCTCCTTTCTTTCTCTGCAATCCTCAGCTTCAGTCACTGCACACTTCAACTTCTGCAATGAATGAGGCAGGGGTCCTACAGACAACAGTCTCCTTCACTGCACAACACTGGTTCATCATCTTTTCTGTGCACTGAATGAGACAGGGATCCTGTGGGGGAAAAATAGCATTTGATCATGTCATTAAAGATTACATCGTAATGCATGCATACGAGGGAGGTGAATTAATGTTGCAGGGGGCTGAATTAATTCTGGCATTTCCTAACTTCTGAGTACTTCACTTGGCAACCTTAGTGTTCTTTTAATACGGTGTGTGTGCATATAACAGATCATAAAGCACCCTGTTCGTAATGCCTCTGGGATCCTGTGGGCTGAGGGGTCATATTACAGCAAGTACTCTACATTTATATTAAAACTACCTAAAATCAAGGATGCATTTCATAACACAAGGGTGATATGGTTAAATACTCATTTCGGCAACCGACATTCAGAGGTGCTGACTTTCTAATGTGCTGTGCTCCCCTCTGGCTCTGCCCCAGGCCCCATCCTTACCCCCACTCCACCATTTCCACAAAGCTCCATCCCTTCCCTCCCCTGAGCACACCCCACCCTCACTCCTCCCCCTTACTGCCAAGCCACCTCCTCCATGCCACTGAACAGCTGATCACCGGCACACTGGAGGCACTGAGGGAAAGGGGGAGACACTGATCAAGGAGGCTGCCAGTGGGTGCTGGGCACCCACCATATTTTTCCCCATGGGTACTCCAGGGCCAGAGTTGGCACTTATGCTGATATTAATACAGGCTGGATCCCTAAAGAGACCATTTGACAACAATTAGTACTAGGCAATGCAGAATCCCCAAACCATCTCCTTTGGGCATCATTTGTCATGGTCAGCCCAAGGAAAGGTTGTTCTTGGGGCTGAGGCACTGGATTTGGACTCAGGAGACCTGGGTTTGATTTTTGGCTCTGCCACAGACTTCCTGTGGATCCTTAGGAAAGCCACACTGCACCTCAGTTTCCAAATCTGTAAAAGAGGAATAGTAATCCTTCCTCTATCCCCTTCTCTATATAGATTGTAAGCTCTTTGGGGCAGGGATTGCCTCCTGCCAGCACACTGGTGCCCTGATTGCAGCTGGGGCTCTAGGCACTAGCCTGTAATACAGGGGTACACACTAAGGATTCCGAGTGGTCACTTATCACCAGATGTTTTCATTTCAATGAGCACATCCCCTGTTTGTCAATGACACAAACATGAAGAGTCCAGATAGCTGCCAAAGGTACCCATTCCTGGAGTGTCAGCATGACAGTAAAGACTCCATAGCGTCTGTGAGAGAGGGCTCACAGCTAGTGACCTTGAATCATTATTCAATCTCCCATCACTCTCTGCGTGGAAGTGGGCAGTATGGATTATACTATACTATTCACAACAGATCTAAAATAGGTACTATCACCCCAGGGGCTTAGAGGTCACTTTCCATTGCTCTTTACACAAAAGACAAAACATGAGGAACCACATGGACACAGTGGGGTCTAAATAATGGTGTTTACTAACTATAAACCGGCAAGGGTAGGCTAAATATATAGCTCACTTGCCGGCAAGTTTCTAAATAGAGAACAGGGTGAATGCCACTAGAGGGCTCACAACCTATTTAAAGCGATACCACTAAATTTCATCTCACTTTCCCAAGAACAAATGAGGATGAGGGAGACAAGGGGCAGGGAGCAGAGACGAGTGAAAAGGAGGGATGGGCAGATTTCCCTCTCCCAGGACACTGGAGTGTGAAGGCTAACAGTCAGTGAAATTCCTTGAGCAAGACCTGGAGTATGGAGATTGTTTAGAATCCAGAGCACTGATATCTATGCCACATTCATGGCTGAACTATTACTCTGTCCCTCCGCATCCTGCATGGGTCACAGACACAGTGAAGACCAGCAGAAATGTTGGAGCCCTAAACACCAATGGGTAACAATCTGCTGATGGAACAGGATGCTAGTGGTGTTGAAATGGACCTTCTCTGCAACTTGCAAGGGTGACTCAGGACTGGCTGTGAAGCTGTTTGGTTCAGAGCTGATCAGGTGGGAATAATGAGAACCTGCTTCTACAACAGTCATTCATGGGAGGTGACTAGCCTCCAGTTACTGTCACTATACCCAGTGGCCAGCACAGTGTGCTGAACAGCCTTGACATTACTCTGGTGCCTGGCCGTCCAGTAGGCAGCTCTTCTCTCGGAAGCCCTGCTCTAGCAGGACAGTAGGGGTTGCTGTGCTAGCTAGAAAAGCTGAGAGAGAAAACTGGACATCCCCAACATGGACATCACTGGCATAGTGACATCAGAACGGCACCTGACCTTGAACTAGACCAGCAGGTTAGGGCATGGTTTTGTACAGAAATAAAATGTTAGCGTCAGGATCCTCTCCTTGGGGATACCCCATTATTCTCTTATTGTGGTACTCATAATTGTCTCACTGTTACCTAGTGCTCCTGCCATCTGTCTCCCCACTGCTTGTCTCTTCTTATACTTGCACGTCAGCACGTTAGGGCAGGGACTGTCCTTTTGTTACTTGCATGTACTGCACTTGGCACAATGGAGTTGCTGATGGCTGATTGGGACTATAGAAGCTACCTCAATATGAATAATGCTGCTAGTTAGACTGCCAAATTACACTGTAATGAACTGGCTTCTGTCTGTGTACACCCCCCACCCCAAAGGATGGAATCAACAAAGTTCACCTGTGTGCCATAGACACTACATGGCCAATTCCAAAATAAAGATTCTCCTTTATCTTATGTTGTAGAGGCCTGCCTTTCACCAGTAGGGTCCATATAGCATCTCCCCTTCCCCCAATCACTGCCATGTTTCATCAAGCACAGTGATAAAAATGAAGCTGTACGTTAGTATTATCCTTACTTTATAGGTAGGTATAGTACAAAAGGAAAGAAGAATGACCCTGGAGCTACTGCCCCAAGTCTGACTCCTCCCCAGCCAAATAAGAAATATTAGGCAGGCCAGGGCACTCACTAAGCAACAAGATGACAAACCATGATAAACAACAGAGACACCACAGGTTTGTAAAGAACTAATCATCCCAGACAAACAGGATTGTTGTTTTTTTTTAAAATGAGATTATGGACTGAGCAAAGGAAGGAAATGCCGCAGAGGCAGTGTGCTTGGAGTTCAGTAAAGCACCAGATTCAGTGTCTCCTGAACTCTCACGAAATTAACTCAAATCACCTGGGATATTAACACGGTCGCAGGGATTCAAAACTATCAGAACGACTGTTAAAAAAAAGAGCTAATGATATCCACCTCCAATGAGCTAATGCACAAGGGCTAGAGAGGAAGGATGGTCTTCTGACTAACACATTGAACTGGATTTACTGTCGCTCCCTGCCTCAGTTTCCCACAGGTAAAAATAGGGGTACTATCACTACTACCACCACCTCCTCCACCACCTGACTTATCTGTTGAGGTTGCAAATTCTTCAGGCCAGGGACTGTCTCATATATGTACAGCACCTAGCACCACGGGACCTAGCTCCTGGCTGGGGTTTTTAGACACTCCTGCTGACAACGCTACCGCTGCTAGTTCGAAGTGGAAGTTTGTCGGCAGGAGAGCTAGCTCTTTCCTGCCGACAAAGCAGCTGCTACACTGCGTGCCTTTTAGCAGAATGGCTGTGTCGCTAAAAGCTGTGTAGTACAGACATAGCCAAAGAGTCATAAGTTTAAGTAGTAACAATAGAAAGGGTTACAAACAAACAAAAGGAAAAATACACTTCCAAGACTAACACTTCATTTCAGCAAGTTACAGTCTTTGCCTAAAAGCAGGTTTCTCACCTATATTCAGTTCTCAGAGGTGAGAACTGCCTTGGCGGCAGGACCCAACATTCTGTGATTTCAAGAGCTAGGGCCCCATGGGCCCTGAGAGCTGGATACCTAAAGGGGAGAGATCCCCTTTCTTTTATAGTCAGTAAACCTTTGAAATGGATTCTTTGAAGAGTAAGCCTGCATAAAAAGTTCTTTACCTCTGTGGGATGTGGACACCATGCTGTCTTCCCCCCGCCAGGGATTTTTACAATGAGAATGATCTCTTCTGGCCCCTTTCCAGCACGTCAACTCCTCCTGACATGCCTTGTTTAAATACCTTTTAGCTGAAGACTTTAAAGCACGTCAGTGAGTAGCACCATATGCAGAATTATGGATAATGCACACTATTATGCACACACAGTGATATCACCAGCAGTGTCTCACAGGCTTTCATAAGAGACCCTACTTAATACAGCAATACTGTATACAATCGGTTGATTCAATCGCTTATCATTTGAGGTTCAGACCCCCTAACACCCCATTCGCTGTGTTGATGGCTTAGTTTACCTTCACTGTCTTTGCCTGATGAGCAGGTTGGTCAGAGAAGCAAATAAACATTCCTTCATCTAGGCCAGACTGGGTTATTTACTGCTTGCCAAACACATTTCAAAAACATAGTTCAAAAACTTGTCCATAACTCTCGGTACACACCCTCTACATACACCACACAAGAATATTAATGATCAGTGAGTTATTAGTTGTCCAGTGATATAGTACATGCCACCTTTTGAGTAGATATCATGACAATAGTGTGTTAGGTGTAGCAAATGCATCAGGCCTAAAAAGAGTTGCTAACACAGTAGTGACCAGCCTTGGGACCTGTGTCACCCACTTGTCTGCAATGGAAATCCTGTCAGCACTGAGAGATGATGGCAGACAACAATTTGGGTATGAGTGTGCGATGTGGTCGGATAGAGCAGCAATGCATAAGCAGCCCAAATGGCAGTGGCTAAGGCATCAAATCATGGAGACAACATTCCTGTTCTAAATGTCACTGGAATGTTACATTGAGTCTTGGACACCATCTTGCAAGTAGAGAGGCACATACTTCATAGCTTCTGTGGCTGAGCTGTACACCCAGCCAGGCCTTTGCCTGATCAGAACCTCAGCAATTTTGGTGAAAACTGGAAGGTCTGGTATCTAGTTGACCAGAATAGAGGAAAGGTCTGGCCAGAGTTAGATGAGAGGCTACTAATCCTAACTCTGAGGTCAGTGCCTCTCCCCTGTTTCCAGAGTCACTCTGCTCCACTGCCATGGGATCCCTGTGAGATCACTGCCTCGCATCTGAACTGTGAGGTAGAGCTCTGCCCACTGGTCCCTAGAACACTCCCTAGAGTTCTGTAATGGATCTGAAGCAGTTTTCAAGAATGATCACATTACAGACCAACAGAGAAACACCATCGAGCTGAGTGATGGAGGGCTTGATTTCAGAAGGAGGAACACAGATTACTATCGAGGTGCGGTTGTGAGGCCATAATTAAAGGCAAGTGCTGTGTTGCACTAAAAGCAGGGAGTCAACTTCTTTGTTACGCATGGAAGACACATCTGGGGAGGACACGCTGTACAGCACTGACTCATTGGGCACAGAATTAATTCTCTGAGAATTTACAAGCAAATTTGTTTAAACATTTAAATTAAATTAAAAATTGGACCCTTAAAGAAACACCATCTGTGCCAGTCTTCTCGTTGCTCTGAAAGCTTTTGCTAACAGCACAACACAGATGCTTCAAAAACTTTCCATATAGTTAAAAATCAACATCTTACACATAAGTTTCTTCAAGTGTAGCCTAAGTTGTAATTAAGCTACGTTTTGATGACTGTGCTTACTGTCACGAGACAGGCTACAGGCAGGGTCAGATGGCCAGTTCAGTGGGGCCACTAACACCTTCTGGAGGAAGCTCCCTAGTTTTACTGAACAGCTGGTGGATCTTTTACTCCAGTAGCCTCAGTCCAACCAGCAGCCGGAGGGGTTACACTTTGGGTGAACAGCCCATATAACCTAGGGAGTTACTAAAATGATATGGAGGCAGATGCAGAGCCAGGGTGTGTCTCTCACTCCATTTCCCCTACACCTCCCCTGTGCCCCCCATTGGTACCCAGCCCTTTCCCTGTCGGGCTGGCTCTCACCCCTCCCCGATCTCTCTTATTCACTCCCCACCTGTAGATAACCTGGACTGGACGCTGCAATCACAGTTCTTCATCTCCATGGCTTCTCTGGCTGGATTTGGGGTGATTAGTGCCAGGGCGAGCACGCCTTTTGACTAACTTCATTAATCTAGTCCATCACAATGCACATTCCCCACTCACACCTCAATGATAGCCACCCACCATCTCATTATAGCAACGCTCCAGCACTTTGAACAAATCAACACGGCTCAATGAACAAAACTAACTTTCCCAATACCGGAGAGCTTCTCCACCGAGACACCATTCAGCTCAAGCTCTTGGTCTTCTAATTCAGGCCTTGGGCTGTGTCTGCACGAGTCTTGTTTTCAGTTTAGATATTTATGTGGCCCTTCTGGATGATGTAGCGTATACAGTAGTGGATTTTAACACCTACATTCCCTCTCTCCCCACAACATCCCTGTGAGGTTGGACAATGCAGATGGGGACCTGAGGCAAAGGTTAGATTAAATGATGTCTACATTGCAATCGGAGAGATGATTGCAGCTTGGGTCAGCAAACCTGCACTGCCTTTATTCTAACTAGTACGGCTAAAATAGCTACACAAACACAGTGACATGGGACCCTGGTAGGGGTTAGCAGCCTGATCAAGCCTGCCCAGAACCCTGGGCACTGAAATAGTCCCCCCACCCCACCCCACCCCAAGCCCATACTACTGCATCTTCTCTGCTGTTTTCCGCTGTGCTAAGCTACAGTAAAACTAGCTTGGGTCCAGCTGTGGCCAAGCTAGACATACCCAAAGGCAGTCTGGGGCCGAGCTAGAGTTTAAACCCAGGTCTCCTAAGTCCCAGCTCCATGCCCTATCCATTAGGCTGTGTTTCCCCCCTGCCTGGGCAATCTCACAGCTGCACTTCTGTTGTCACTGGCAGTGAGGCAGCTGCACTAGGAGTCCCAGTACAGCCCTGCCAGTGGGCTTCTGTCATCACAGCACACTTAGGGCACATCTAGACCCCAGGACAGGGAGAACTGCAGCTGCCAGGGCTGCTCTGGGACTGCCTCCATGGAGTAGAGCTGCACTGGCACCAGTGCCTAGTGCAGCCAAGGTAGACAGACAGGGGCTAGCAGGGCAGCCCGTGCCCAGAGGTAGCATGGCACCACAGTGCTATATTAAGCCTGGACTTCATTTTCAGCTCTGAGCATCACAGCTACAGCCACCTGCAACCCAGAGATGAGCTGCTGGTTAACCATTTATTTACTGAAGACACACAGGAAGAACCTGATCTGGCAGGCAGAACACACAGGAATGGCCCAGCCTAGACTAAGGGTTAATGCCAAGCTATTTGAATGATCCAGAAAGACAGCACCACAGCTGGCATCCATCAGCATAAGGCAGTGGTTCCAAACTTTAACAACCTGTCAACCCCTTTCACTAAAATGTCAAGTCTTGTGAACCCCCTCTTAAAAATGAATATTTCCAGGGATTTTCTCCTTTACCTGAGTATAAGTTATAAAAGCAGTCATCTTGGAAATATAAAATTTGTTTTTGTGACATGCTTATTACACACTATGTATTATCATTACAGTATTTTTATTGCATTATGAAAACAGCAACACTTTTCAAAGATCTCACTTTAATAGCTTGTATCACTTTGCATAAACCTGTTACAAGACAAGGCTCCTATGTTTCAAAGAGTATCAGATGTGAAATAGCATGAAGGTATTTAAGAAGCCAACTCAAAGAATTCCTCCTATACAAGCATTCAGGTCTTGAGCAGTCCAGGCAAACCACACACATTACAACAAAGCTTAAAACTTGTTCTTCATAATAATTTTTAGAACAATACTAGCTGCCTATTTAATGTTAAAAACAACAAAAAATATCCACCTCCTTTTCCATTTCTTACAAGAAATCTTGAAGGTTAAGTCTCCTCAGTGTGATAGATCTGCTTGCTTTGATCTGCTTAGCTCTTGGAAGTCTAGAGACTCCAGGCTGCTGGTCCCATGCTGCCTGGAGTCCCTAAGGACAGCTCTGTCCGCCATTAGGGAATCCCCCCCCCCCCCCGAGAACCCCCTGTAACATTTCATGAACCCCCAGGGGTTCACAAACCCCAGTTTGGGAAACACTGCCATAAGGGAACTATGCCGATTTATACCCACTGAGGATCTGGCCCCTGCAGATACAAACATAAGGTATTTCCATCAGATCCACAGGGGAACATACTGCCAATGTCACTCCACATTTAGGTACAGGAGCAGGCACTGGAGTTTGTGAACTGCTAGTGCAGGCAGCAAAGAATCCTGTGGCACCTTATAGACTAACAGACGTTTTGGAGCATGACCTTTCGTGGGTGAATACCCACTTCGTCAGATGCATGACATGGATTCTTTGCTGCTTTTACAGATCCAGACTAACACGGCTTCCCCTCTGATACTGAACTGCTAGTGTCTCCCATGCACCTCACTCACACAGCAACTGGTGGCCTTCCTTGAGAAACAGGCACTTATTGTCACTGGAGGTGGGCAGCTGCCTCCTGCAAACCCCCTCATGAGCAGGGCAGTCTCCACGCTGCCCTGCTAACCATTTCTTCCTCAAAGCCATCTTCAACAAACACAACACTGATTTTCCTGCCCAAACCCCAGCCCTTCTCCAGGGTCCAGGTTTATTCTCATAAATCAAACTTAAAAGTCCCAAGCCCCAGGTCATTAGTTTTACCCTAAATGCTTTTCCTGTCCATCCATAGCCTCTGAAGAGCAAACCCACATCCCAGGCATTTCTGCTGGAGCCTGCTCATCCCCAACAGTCTTCAATTCATCCTATTCTCAGGCTTCCCCACCAGGCCCTTTCCTGCTTCAGCAACCACAGCCAGGACCTACCTGGATGAAGGCTTGGATTTCCAGCTTCCAGTATCAGAGTCTCCCCTACAGGAGCCTTTTTTTACTTCCTGCAGTTCCCAGCACTTTCCCCTTCACTGTACCCACCCACTGCCCTTTCTAGGGAATTACCCTGATCTCTGCCAGCTGGGATAATTCTGCAATCAGGAGCTTCAGCCCTCAGAGGTGGTGAGCTCCCCTGTTACAGAATTATATCATGTGTATGGCAGTAGTACCTCTGGGCCCCAGTCACGGCTCAGGTCCCACTGCACTAGATGCGCTTCACACTCCGATGGGGAAAACAGGGCAGAGGGAGGGGGTAGCCAAAATTTCTAAATGTGATCAGTGGCTTTGGACCTGCTTTTCCAGAGGGATGAAGCTGAAGCTGAATAAAGCACTCTCTTGGGTTTTCCCCTTCCCTTCCTGCCTCCTCTGACTCTATCTCTTCCCTCTTTCACATACCTTGCTACTTACTCTGCACTGTTCCCTCTTTCTCTTACTTTCCCTACCCACCCTCCTCTTGGCTGAGGAACAGAAGGAGAAGGGAGAAAGTGGTAAAAGGAGGGGTGGCCAGGCAGCAGGACGTAGGGGACCATGGAGGCACATGGAAGGCAGCCTATGCAGCAGGCATCTCTCTGGGGAATGCCTGTTCTGAGGGGGCACATGCACAGGTGGGGTGGGCAGGGGGCCCTAGTGCTCTGCAGCCACTGAAGTCAGTGGCAGCTGTGGGGGCTCAGCATCTTTGAAAAACAGAACCAATGGGGCTCACCCTGGGCTCCCAAAATTATTAGTTACTTTTGCAAACATTGGGATGTAGCAAATAGCCCCTGAGCAAGATGGCGTTAGCAGTGGGATTAGCACTTGGGAGTGGAGGGATGTCTATTCCCAGGCCTGCGCTCCAGCCACGAGACTCCCTCTCCTCTGCCTGGAGCTCCCTGAACACTGAAAGCAGATTGGTGAAGGCTGAGAGGAAAAAAAATGACAATAAACAAAGGGAAAGATCTCTATTAATAACAAACAGCCCAGGGGAATGAATGAGCCAGGCGCATCCTGGGACAGGCTAGGGAGAAAGGGCAGTGCTGGCTTTGGTATGCCAAAGGGAGTGTGGAGCTGTGAGAAAGAAACTCCCAGAATTAAACACTATTTAAAAATAAATTCTGTTCTTTTCAATGTATATATTTCCTGTGCCGTGTACAGCCCTGAATTACTGCCCACAGCAAAGGCTCGGGACTCCAGCCAAGGAGGATTTAAAAGCTGGAGATCCTTTTAAAAATTTTTTTCCTTGGTTTGCCATATTTTTAAGCATTCCCACAGCTGGGAAAATAATGATGGACAAGAGAAGCTGGTGTCTGGGGCTTTAGGGGTCTCAGACAGACCCAGACACACACACAGCTGGAATTGCTGATGGGATCTCAGGGCAGCCCACGCTACAACCCTTTCACTGCCCGGCTCTGCAGCCTTGTAAATGTGGGCAGTGATTTGAAACTTTCCCATAGGTTTCTTACTGGGCAAAGCACAAATGATTGAAAAAGTGAATTTTCCCATAAGCTGACCCAAAAAATGTCTGGGTGTTTCCAGGTGCCAAGGGTTATGGAAGCACTGTGAATTCCCAGGAAGATGTATTAATAAGCCACTGCTGAGCATAATAGAGCTGAGGAAAGAGTTAATATTTATTTTACAGTGGTACCATAGAGACCTCAGTTGGAAATAGGACCTCACTGTGCTCTACAAGCATATAACTGACAGCCCCTGGCTCACAGAGCCCACAGATGTAACAAGCGGTTGAGACAAACGCACAGCCAGGGTAGTAGAGGACAAGGTGTAACAAACATGCCAGGATGGAGTTCCGTTCCCCCCCCACGTAAAACACAGATTCATTGTTTTCAAGGCCAGTGTGATGATCAAGTCTGACCTGCTGTATAGCATAGGCCATGGAACTTCCATTCAATAATTCCTAGAGCAGAATTGTGAGAAAACGTCCAATCTGGATTTTAAAATGGTCAGTGATGGAGAATCCACTATGATGCTTGGTAAATTGTTCCAATGCTTAATTACTCTCACTGTTAAAAATATGTGTGGACAGTTCTTAGCCCAGAATAAGAGCCAGCCCCTGCCCTGATGAGCTTCCAGTTAGAGCTGGGCAGGAATCTGTTTCCCCTCCCGTGAACATTTTTAAGATATCATTTTTTCCCCCAAATCGAGACAACAAATGAAAATCTCAAAAATTTACACACACCAAAAAAGTTTTCAATTCAGGTCAACATACTTCATATATTTGGAAACGTTTTGTTTAGATGTTAGAGAGACAAGGTGCAGGAGGTAATATCTGTTACTGGACCAACTTCTGTTGGTGACAGACAAGCTTTTGAGCTTACACAGAGCTTTGAAGGTAACTCACCTTGTCTCTCTAATATCCTGGAACCAACACAGCTACAACAACACAGGGCATTTTGACAACTTCAGAACTTTTTATTCCAAACATTTTTCAAGTTGGGAGTTACATCAAAATGGCTCCTATTTCATGAGCAGTTCTGGTTTGACTGTAATGGTTCTGCCTCACCACCATGGTGACTCCTGCTGGTCTTTCTGGGAATTAGCTCAGTCTTTTCACAGGGCACCCTCCTCTGGTGGTGTTTCGCCTGCTGTCACTTCTGCTCCGGACCCGCATCGCCTCAAGGATCGTGGCTTCCTCTTCAGTACACAGCCCCCTTGGTCATGCCACATTCTGTTCTCCCGCTTCTTTCAGGGGAGCAGCAGTCCACTGTCCAGCCACTTGCCTCTGTGGCCAACTGCAGCCCAAGGTTCCAGCAAACTGAACTCCACTTGGTGACAAGTGGGAGAAAACAGGCCTGCCCACCACGCTAGGTCCTAACCCAGGACCCTTTAGGCAGCAGCCATGTGCTGCATCTCCTTCAATCCCCACTGTACATTTTCCTGGGCCAATTCCCCACAGCCCTAGCGCCTTCTCTGCCCCTGTATCCAGGCTTCAGTTTTTCAGCCAGTCAGGCTGAAGTTCCCTTTCACTCCCCTGATCCAGCCCAGTATTGCCCCATCCAAGGTGTTGGCAGTTCCCTCAGCCCTTCAGAGACCCAATTCTTTCTCCCTGGACTCCCAAAAGGGAACTGACTCCTCTGCCCTGCAGCTCTCTTTAAATATGGGCCTGTTCTACCCTGATTGGCTGCTCCTTGCAGCCCCTGACTGATGGTCTGTCCACTGCACAGCCTCCCCAGGGCTGCTTTTAACCCTTTCTCCACCAGTGTGGGGAAGACATCCCATCACATTGACCAATCAGTATTTTTTGCTGAAAAAATGGTTTGTCAAAAAAATCCTGACCAGCCCTACTTATCTACACAGACTAACTTTGTGAGGGGGAACAAGCTCAGAAAGAGGGAGTGACTCACCCCAGCCAGTGGGAGAGCTGGGACTAAAACCAATATCACCTGAGTCCCAGTCCAGTGCCCTACCCACCACACCTATTACCTCTTTAGTGAAGGGTACAGTTCCACTGTGACCCCCTACATATGTCAGTGGAATTCCTCCATGCTTCTACACCTCACACGCATTAGATTGTCTTAAGTACTGTGTGCTACTCATTTCTGTGAGTTTGCCTGTTATACACTAATAATAAGTGATGACACTTTTGGACTACAACACAGGTTGTCAAAAAACAAAACTGGATACCTTCATAGAGTTACCATTTTTGGCCTGTGCAGTTAGCCAATTTCACGGTCTTGAGAGTTGTTTGTCTGAAGAAGAGAAATAGATGAATCCAGTATTTCTTTGTAAATAGGATTGCATCAAACTCCTGTTTTCCTGAATACGGTAGGAATCAAACAGGACACAGTTTCTTTGCTGACCGCGCCAAGTCTCATTCAGCTGGCACTCTGCCCAAATCTTCTCTCTCTTCCCTTTTTCTCAGGGTCACCCTCTGTGGTTCCATACTGTCTCTGCTCTCTCACTCACTCACACACACAGCTGCACTCAGATCAATCCCATGCCCGTGTTTATTATCAGACCTGTGGGGTACCCCTCTGGCTGCACAGCAAGACACTGCCTTGGTTTCAATGCTGTCTAGTCCTTGGGCCATGGATTTCCATTGTTTCAACTATCATTGAACAAAGAGGAGGTTACTTGTTGCCTCATTACACACAGAACTGGTAGCTGCAATGTTAAACTGGTGACAGGTTTCAGAGGGGTAGCCATGTTAGTCTGCATCAGCAAAAACAACGAGTCCTTGTGGCACCTTAGAGACTAACAAATTTATTTGAGCATAAGCTTTTGTGGGCTACAGTCCATTCATCAGATGCATGGAGTGGAAAATACAGTAAGCAGGTAAAAATCTACAGCACGTGAAAAGTTGGGCCAAGTGGGGGGTCAGTGCTAACCAGGCCAATTCAGTTAGGGTGGATGTGGGCCATTCCTAAAGTTGACAAGAAGGTGTGAGTATCAACAGAGGGAAAATTATTTTTGCAATGACCCAGCCACTCTCAGTTTTTATTCAGGCCTAAGTTGATGGTGTCAAGTTTGCAAATTAATTGCAGTTCTGCAGTTTCTCATTGAAGTCTGTTTTTGAAGTTTTTTTGGTTGAAGAATTGCCACTTTTAAGTCTGTTATTGAATATCCAGGGAGATTGAAGTGCTCTCTTTCTGGTTTTTGAATGTTACAATTCTTGATGTCTGATTTGTATCCATGTATTCTTTTGCATAGAGACTGTCCGGTTTGGCCAATGCACATGGCAGAGGGGTGTCCCTGGTCAAGGTATAGCTCAGTGGTTTGAGCACTGGCCTACTAAACTCAGGGGTCTAAGTTCAATCCTTGAGGGGGCCATTTAGGGAATTTGGGGTGTAAAAAAACACACACACACCAACACTGTCAGGGACAGTACTTGGTCCTGCTAGTGAAGGCAGAGACTGGACTCAATGACTTTTCAAAGTCCCTTCCAGCTCTGTGAGATAGGTATATCTTTATATATTATACATGATGGCATATATCACATCTGTAGACATGCAGGTGAACAAGCTGCTAATGTGGTTAAGTCCTATGATGGTGTCCCTTGAATAGATATGCGGACAGAGTTGGCAAAGGGATTGGTTCCTGGGTAGTGTTTCTGCTGCATGGTGTGTAGTTGCTGGTGAGTATTTGCTTCAGGTTGGGGGGCCATCTGTAAGTGAGGACTGGCCTATCTCCCAAGGTCTTTGAGAGTGAGGCATCATCCTTCAGGATAGGTTGTAGACCATTGATGATGCACTGGAGAGGTTTTAGTTGGGGGCTGTAGGTGATGGCTAGTGGAATTTTGTTACTTTCTTTGTTGGACCTGTCCAGTAGTAGGTGACTTCTGGGTACTCTTCTGGCTCTGTCAATCTGTTTCTTCACTTCACCAGGTGGGTACTGTACTTTTAAGAATGCGCGATAGAGATCCTGTAGGTGTTTGTCTCTGTCTGAGGGATTGGAGCAAATGAGATTGTATCTTAGGGCTTGGCTGTAGACAATGGATCATGTGATGTGGTCTGGATGAAAACTGGAGGCATTTAGATAAGTACAGCGGTCAGTAGGTTTCCTGTATAGGGTGGTGTTTATGTGGCCATTGCTTATTTGCATTGTAGTGTATAGGAAGTCGATCTCTTGTGTGGACTGGTCCAGGCTGAGATTGATGGTGGGGTGGAAAATGTTGAAATCCTGGTGGAATTCCTCAAGCGCTTCTTTTCCATGGGTCCAGATGATGAAGATGTCATCAATGTAGCACAAGTAGAGGAGGGGCACTAGGGGACAATAGCTGAGGAAGCGTTGTTCTAAGTCAGCCATAAAAATGTTGGCATACTGTGGGGCCATGCGGGTACTCATAGCAGTGCCGCTGACTTGAAGATATAAATCGTCCCTAAATCTGAAATAGTCGTGGCTGAGAACAAAGTCACAAAGCTCAGCCACCAGGTTTGCCGTAACATTATCAGGAATACTGTTCCTGACAGCTTGTAGTCCATCTTTGTGTGAAATGTTGGTAGAGAGCTTCTAATTCCATAGTGGGTAGGATGGTCTTTTCCGGAAGATCATCAAAGGACTGTGGTTTCATCAGGAAGTCAGTGGTGTCTCAAAGATAGGTGGGAGAGATGGTAGCATAAGGCCTGAGGAGAGAGTCCATGTAGCCAGACAATCCTGCTGTAACGGTGCCAATGCCTGAAATGATAGGGCATCCAGGATTCCCAGGTTTATATATCTTGGGCAGCAGATAGAATACCCCTGGTCGGGGCTCTAAGGGTGTGTCTGTGTAGATTTGTACCTGTGCTGCTTTGGGGAGTTTCTTGAGCAGATGAAGCAGTTTCTTTTGGTAACCCTCAGTGGGATCAGAGGGTGATGTTCTGTAGAAAATGGTGTCAGAGAGTTGCCGGGCAGCCTCTCGTTCATACTCTGACCTATTCATGATGACTACAGCACCTCCTTTGTCAGCCTTTCTTATTATAATGTCAGAGTTGTTTCTGAGGCTGTGGATGGCCCTGTGTTCTGCACAGCTGAGGTTATGGGGCAAGTGATGCTGCTTTTCCACAATTTCAACCCGTGCACGTCGGCGGAAGCATTCTGTGTAGAAGTCCAGTCTGTTGTTTCAACCGTTAGGAGGAGTCCATGCAGAATCCTTCTCCCTGTAGCACTGATAGGAAGGTTTCTGTGGGTTAGCGTGCTGTTCAGTGGCCTGGTGGAAATATTCCTTGAGTTGGAGACAGCGAAAGTAGGATTCCAGGTCATTGCAGAACTGTATCATGTTCATGGGGGGGCAGAAGGAGAGGCCCCAAGATAGGACAGGCTAAGAGTATAGCTGGATAGATTAACAATATTGTTGGGTGAGTTAAGGGTACCAATGTTGTGGCCCCTTGTGGCATGTAGTAGTTTAGATAGTTTAGTGTCCTTTTTCCTCTGTAGAGAAGAAAAGTGTGTCTTGTAAATGACTTGTCTAGTTTTTGTAAAGTCCAGCCACGAGGAAGTTGGTGTGGAAGGTTGGTTTTTTATGAGTCTCCAGTTTTGAGAGCTCATTCTTGATCTTCTGTTTGCTGTACAGGATGTTGATCAGGTAGTTACACAGTTTCTCTCAGAGTGTGTGGCATAATCTCTCACCATGTGGTATGTCGATTGTAATGGATTTTCTACCTTCAGTCCTTTTGGTATGATGTCTTTCTGTTTGCACTTGGAAAAGAAGATGATGTCTGTCTGTACCTGCACGAGCTTTTCATGAGGTTGATGGATTTTCACTTCATATGGATAAATTCAGTGCCTGCATGGTGACAAGTTTCAGAGGGGTAGCCGTGTTAGTCTGTATCAGCAAAAACAATGAGGAGTCCTTGTGGCAGAGCCAGAAGGGTACCCAGAAGTCAACTACTACAGGACAGGCCCAACAAAGAAAGTAACAAAACACCACTAGCTGTCAGCTACAGCCTCCAAGTAAAACCTCTCCAGTGCATCATCAAGGATCTACAACATCTCCTGAAGGATGATCCTTCACTCTCACAGACCTTGGCAGATAGGCCAATCCTCGCTTACAGACAGCCCCCCAACCTGAAGCAAATACTCACCAGCAACTACACACCACACAGCAGAAACACTAACCCAGGAACCAATCCCTGCAACAAACCCTGTTGGCATCTCTGTCCACACATCTATTCAAGGGACACCATCATAGGACCTAACCACATCAGCCACACCATCAAGGGCTTGTTCACCTGCACATCTACCAACGTGCTATATGCCATCATGTGCCAGCAATTCCCCTCTGCCATGTACATTGGCCATACCAGACAGTCTCTATGCAAAAGAATAAATGGACACAAATCAGACATCAAGAGTTGTAACATTTAAAAACCAGTAGGAGAGCACTTCAATCTTCCTGGACATTCAATAACAGACTTAAAAGTGGCCATTCTTCAAGAAAAAAAACTTCAAAAATAGACTTCAATGAGAAACTGCAGAACTGCAATTAATTTGCAAACTTGACACCATCAGCTTAGGCCTGAATAAAGACTAGCAGTGGCTGGGTCATTGCAAAAATAATTTTCCCTCTGTTGATACTCACACCTTCTTGTCAACTTTAGGAATGGCCCACATCCACCCTAACTGATTTGGCCTGGTTAGCACTGACCCCCCACTTGGTAAGGCAACTCCCACCTTTTCACGTGCTGTAGATTTTTACCTGCTTACTGTATTTTTCACTCTATGCATCTCAAGAAGTGGATTATAGCCCACAAAAGCTTATGCCCAAATAAATTTGTTAGTCTCTAAGGTGCCACAAGGACTCCTCGTTGTTAATGCTAAACTGAAGAGTCAAGCAACAGGAAAGCTGTTAAATTTAGAGGCAATCCTGCTCTCTGTGCATAATCTCATCACTTAGCATGGAGGCCTTGTCGACACTCAGTTTTTTGCATTGATTTAACTAAATCAACCTGAAAAGGAATCCAGTTAAAATGGTGCTGGCCCCTTAGTGAGGCCGCAGTTATAGTGAGATTAAAGCATTTATATAGGTGTGGCTTGATTTGGTGTAGAATTAACAAAATAGGTTTTTATAATGATTTAGTTAAACGGATAGAATGTAGAGCAGGCCTAAACAATACTGAAATCTCATCAATACAATTATTTCTTCCTGGGCTTCCCCAGCACACGGGTGGCTGGGCTGTCTCACTGAATAGGCAGCCTTGTGATATTGGTTTCATAAATCCTTATCCCTGATGGAGAACCCATCAACTGCGTCCTTTAAGACATCAGGAAAAACCCAGGAGGGGGTGATGGTAGGCTAGGTGTCACCCTGCAGGGCTTTCTCTTCTTCATTGACTATGCTTCACAATAAGTGTGGGCAGAATAACTGGAGGTGCACCATTCCCCTTGCTGGGCACTCCGGTATGGAGAACCCTCTCAAAAATCCAAACAATGAGGTTCTCGCCAGCATGAAGTCTCTGTGAAGCCTTGTTGCTGTGCTCCCCCTTGTGACAAGAAAATCTATTTGCTTCATTCCTAAAAAAATTGGTCTACTACTGTACTCTAAATGATGCTATCTTCTCTGCAGGTAAACGTCTCCTGGCACAAGTTGAGGCACATTGCTGGGTTAATACAGGCTGTGCTGTACCTGCTCTGCAGCTAAATAGAGGACTTCTGTATTCCAGAGCTGTCGACCTGGCACCTTTAAACAGCAATGTCCCATTGTTTAAAGGGCTAAGTAGGCAGCATATGGAATTCAAATGTAGTCTCTATTTTAGATACAAGTGCATAAAATGGTGTGTCATCTTAGCAGCACTAACTTGGGCTAGGAGCTAGATTAACACAATCTCTCCCCCAAATTGCTTATTGTAAATAGTAACGAGATAAGTGTTTGCAAGGGAGCTGCACATTCTATTTATATACATAGAACAATAGGTTCAGCCCAAAGCATCACCAATACCAACAAGATAGAAAAATACTGGAGGGAATCTGGAAAAGAACAACAAAAATGGCTGAGGGACTGCACAGACCTGCCTGATAGGGAAAGTCCAAAAGAACTAAATTTAGACTGTCAGCTCCTTGGGACAAGGACTGCCTCTTTGTTCCATGTCTCTACAGCACCTAACAAAATGGAGTCCAGGGCCAGGAGCAAGGCTCCTAGCTGCTACTGCAATACAGAAAATACATAATACTACAAGGTATAGCTGCAGTGAAGGAGGCGCATGAAATTTGAGCTGAAAATAAGGCCCAGGTCTGTAACACAGCAGGTGATTAAACATTGCAGCAGCTTATCATGGGACATGGTGGGTTCTGTGTCACTTGGAGTCTCGACATCAACATTGGATACCTTTCTAAAAACTGGTCTAGGTCCACCACGAATGGATGGAGGAATCACTGGTGAGGTCCTCTGGCCTGTAGTGTGCGGAGGTCAGACTAGGTGATCATAATGGACCCTTCTGGCCTTAAAAGCTACTCTCTCTGAAGGATGTAAACCTCAAGGAGAAAGGGGATGGTACAAGGGAGGATGCTACTAGGAGTACTGGGGTAGAACTAAGGATAAGTACTATGGAAACTAGGAAACTATCAAATGAAACTCCAAAAAGGAAGTGTAGGCTGAATAATAGGAAAGCCTTCGGACAGTGGGCTCTCACAGGCTGGGGAATAAGCTCCCAAGGAAAATGGCTCAAGATGATTAAACAACAACAGGACAAAGCTCAGGAAAATATACCACTGGGGACAATCGTGCACTGGTCTCCAGCAATGGGTGGTTTAGATGTGACTGATTTAGTCCCTCCCATCTCTAACACCTCAATCTATATTTCTATGAGATTTTCATTCTCTGGGACAGCAGCAGTGGCATTTCGGCATGGAAATGTGTACAAAGTTAGAGGGAATATTTCTCCGGGTTTAACCTGGACCTTTGAAGTGGTATGGGGCATCTATCTTTAGGGCAGTCTCCTAACGGATTCAAGCAAAGGGACAGGTACTAGACTAGCTGGAGTGTTTGGATAGTGGGCACTGGAATTATGTTTGTTGTCTGAGCAGACACTCTGGGATGTTTCAAATGGAGCAGCAGAACTTGGCACCAGTGGGACCTGCAGCTGTACACATCATGTTCCATTTTGGCCCCACCGTCCCCCCATTGTGATGGAGGGTGTCAGGGCCCAACACAAGTAAGCAGTGGGCAGCCAGCACTGCAGTGGAGCTGGCTCCTGCACCAGGGCTCCCCTACAGGAGCTTATCCAGCCTTGCCTCACTTCCAGCAGCCCATGTTCCCTCTCCAGAATGGGGAGTGACAATGCATCTGGGTGGACTGGGCTGGAAGGCAGTGGCTGAGTATGGATTAGGCTGGCAAGGTGCTGGAACCAATGGATGTGACGGAGATGACACCACATGGATTGATGGTGCATATCATTTGAAAAATTTCTGGGAGTGCCCTGTGTGGTACTGAAATTCCCTTTATAGTAAATCTGACAAACCATTTGGTGTGTGAGATGGGTAGGAAGAGAGAGATACAGGTACCCCATAAGGCCAACTAGTTGGATGGCAAAAAACCAGAACAAAAATCAATTGCTTGCGGAATACCCCAGACCCATCCTGACAAATGACTTCTGCTCTAGTGGTTAAACCCAGTTTCCTTCATCTGGGCCTGGGGGCAATCTGAGAGGTCAGCAACCAGCTTAACCCTATTTCTGAGAGTTTCATTCTCCATCCTAAAGCATCTATGGCTCACTTGCATATGAGTATGCACAGTAACCCTCATGCATATGGAAACCTTTGCTGCTTTATGATTCCATGCGCTTCTTTGATGCCTAAGGGATAAGGGAGAGAATTCCATTTAAACGCTGATAGGTGATCGTCCGTGATTATGTCACAATCATTATTGTTATTAGTATTTATGCAGTTCCATAGACATGCATGGCAATGTCGACAGCACCCAGAGAGCTAATTTCTTGTCATGCTTCTTTTATGATCTAAAAGAAGCCCAACAAGATGACACCAGAAGGGAGGGTAATGGGCCAAACAATATGGCTGACATCTTCAAACCTGGGCACTTAGAAGTACGCATCTAAATTCACATTTAAGCAACCAAATAACTGCCTCGATTTTCAGTGGATCCGAAAATTAGGCCTCTTTTTGAGGTGCCACCTGGACTTAGATGCCTAATGCTAGTTACCCAAATCTGGAAACATTGGCCAGGCTGTCCCTGCTGTGTTGGCTTTTCACTGGAGCTGGCTCTGCTGTCGTTTTACAGATGGGCCAAGAGACTGGTATGGAAGGAACGACTGCACTTCAGTTTCAGATTACCATAGCATTCTCAGTGCATCACACTGAGATGCTTGAGAACAATGTCACAGACTGTTATGTCTATGCAGAGCAATTGGTTTTACTGCCCACTATCTAGCAATTTATAGGCTTCATGCCAGGGGAGCCCGTTTTCTATAAAACGTGGTTTATTAGAACATCTGATTCCTTAAGAGGCGCTTCTGACAACATGAATCTCAATAATAGGATGTATATGAGGTCTATTACCTTGATATGGGGTTTTCACTGTAATTCTTTCCTGGCCTGTCGATGTTTAATACTCAAATGAACAGAGGTAACAAACAGCACAGACAACTACCCTGCATATTTCTCCTCAGCTACATTATTTATTGCCTAAACATTTAATAAAGCAGTTGATCTAGACTTCTTCCTTCAGAGTGGAATACTAATAGGATGGCAGAGCTTATGCACTCTGCAAGCCCTGCGTGCACTTTGTATGAGAGCAATAGGATTAGCTAAGCTGCTTACGAGATCTGCAGGCCCAGCCCCTTTCACTGTTCTATATCAGGTCCATGCCAGGATGGGGAACCTCCATGGGAGACCTAGGTTCCCTGGAAAGTGAGGTTGATCACTCAAGTAGGTAGGCGATACCCAGGACCGGCGCTAGAGTTTTTCGTGCCCTAGGTGCACGGCCATTTCGCCGCCCCGCGCGCCGCTCCCACGGCTCCAGTGGAGCTGCCGCAGCCATTTCTGCAGAGGGTCCATTGGTCCGCGGCTCCGGTGGAGCTGCCGCAGCCATGCCTGCGGGAGGTCCACCGGAGCCGCGTGGGACCAACAGACCGTCCGCAGGCATGACTGCGGCAGGTCCACCAGAGCCGCCTGCCGCCCCCCCAGCAAAATGCCGCCCCCCGAAAATCCTGGTGCCCTAGGTGATAGCCTAGTTTGCCTCAATGGAAGCGCCGGCCCTGGCGAAACCCCCTAAGTTATGGTAAGGGGTGCTGTGTGTGACAGGCACTGTCCTTCAGATGGGTGATGAAACCAAGGTTCTAAATAAGGGACTCTAAATCAGCTGTCTTAGCAGGGTTTCCAGCCAATTTCATGTCCAGTTTCAAGATGGAACTTGATAAATTTATGAGTGGGATCGTTGCCACAGGGGGTTGCCTGTGACAACAGTGCACAGGACTCAATGACCTAGAAAGTCCCTTCCAGTCCTGTGTTTCTAATCCAAGTCTCACAATCACTCTGAATTTTGGTTTGGAATGAATCCCCAAGCTTTAGAACAAAGCTCTGCCAAAACTGCTTAATTTGCAGCTGTTCTTAATTGAGACAAGAAATCTGATTATTACAAGAAACCATGAACCAGACCTGCAAGCAAGGGACAAGCAGCACTTTTAGGTGCGGATGTCCTGAGTTCACAAAAAAAAAAACAAACAAACCTCGGAGAGCACCTGAAATGCCGCCCCTGAAATTGTGTCGCCCCAAGCACGTGCTTGGTTTGTTGGTGCCTAGAGCTGGTCCTGGTTCACATCAAGCCCCAAAGGCAAGTGAGGAGCCTTGCACTGGGTTCTGCTGCAAATAATGCACATGGCTGTGATCCTGTCTGTCTATCTCAGATCCTATCAGCAGCCATGCAGCAGCATTACTCAGTAACAGGGAGACAGCAGAGGTGTCAGGAATCAGGACCTGCAGCAGAGCCAGTCTCCAGGCAACCTAAGGAGTGCATCTGGCCTGTAGCAGGCTGCCTGCCCAGCAGGAAGAGACATCAGACCAGCTCCTAAGCCCAGCAGCAGCAGTTTGGTGGCAGTTTATAGCATTTGCCCATGGCTGTGATAGCTCCTGCTCCAGCCTTGGACCCAGCTGGGTTTCTCCTTGCCTTTCTCCAGATAACCTGGTTCTGACCCTTGGCTCCAATTGCCGACTTCTGATCCTTGGCTCTGACCTCTGAGCTTGGGTTCCCATTCCTGGCTACTGACTCCTGCTCCAACCACTAGGCATGGCCATACACATCCCCGTCTCTGACAAGAGATGCCCAAGATGCCTTTGCATGAACTAGGATCTGGCCCATGATCAGAATGGCTCTGGCAAACCCCAATCAGTATTGCTAGGAAAATCAGCCTTCTGGGATGGCCACAGCTCTTGCTCATAGTGCAGGCAATTTAATAAAAAAACCTTTGCCTGCTGCTGAATCTATCCATATTATAATATCGCGCACCATAGCCATTTCGTATAGCGAGGATAGAACTTGAGTCCTCCTGCTCCAAAAGCACAGTTCCCTACCATGTGAGCTAAAGGAAAATCTTCACTAGGTGTTAGCAGCCTAGCATCTATGACACAATTCTGGTTCCGTCCACTAAAATGGGCAGCCCATGAATGCATGCTCTCCCTCTCTCACCAGGCCATTACAATAACACCCCGTACCAATACTTAGCACTTATACATGCTTCATATTTCCAAGGTGCCGTACATGTTTAGGATGTTGGAGAGACTGTAAAGTCAGCATGGTCTGTACATTTTAAATGGCCTGATGTTGTGAGCTGCGAATCAGTCTTCCTTTATTTTTACAACCCAGCTGCTAATGCAAAATGAATTAGCATTTAACAGCAGGATTGTGGAAACCACTGCTTCCCAAAGGGGAGAAGAGCAGAATCCTCCTATATCACTGTGTGGTGATGACCACCCCTATATTGCACAGAACAAGCTGACTTCGGATAACGCAACACAACACTGCCCTGCCAGGAAAGCCCCTTCTGAAGCTCTCTATCTGGCTTTACGTGCTTGCAGTTGGAGATGGCTGCTGCTGTCCTGCACTGAGACTCTCTTTCAATTAGTCCTGCCCCAGCAGATTGCATCGTGTACTGGAATGAACTGAATTGGTTCCCGGGCTTCCAAGCAATCCATCATCCTGATGGGCAGCAGTTAGGAAGGCATCAAGTGCTGTGCACCAGCCAGACGCTTCCTGCTGTACTAATCTTTGCTTGCTTCCCTGGCAAGGAGCCATGAGAAGGAGAAAAACAAACAAACTGGCCTTAGTCAAAGCAAAACAACTGGGCTCCTTGCTGGCAAATGACTGGAGCAAACCTCTTCTAAATATAAGCAGAGCCCCAGGGCAGAGGAGTTCGCCCTGAGGACAGCAAAAGCCAATTCAGAAGTAGTGAGGACTATTCCAAATGTAATCCACACAACTTCTGAGGGTGGTGTTCTGTCCCAGCTAGTGGCATTGAGACCACTTAAAGAGAGAGATAAAATGAGTCTGCTCTACAGCCTTGGCTAACAACCAGTTGGCTTTTAGTTTATGCGGTAGAGGTTCCTGTACTAAGCTCCAAAGATCCCAGGTTCGATCCAGCCTGATGACAACTGGGGTCTGTCGGCATTACACAAACACTTCCCAAAGCCCTTTGTAGGGGGTTGAAAAAAATTCCATTATCCTCAGTTATTTGCACTATGATAGTGCCTCCCAGCCCCGTTGTGCTAAGTGCTGTACAAACCCAGCAAAAAGTGAGGGGTCCTGCACCAAACAGCTTAGATATGAGAACAACAGATGGATACAACACACAGCAGAAGAGCGCAAGAGAACAGTGAGAGGGGCTCAGTACAAACACCAGCTGCCTAGCCACTGACAAATGTTTTCTAGGCATCACAGAAGAGGAGAGCTTTAAGGAGGATGGCGAAGTGGAATTTTTACAGGATGCTCTTCCTATGCACGGGAGGAAATGCAGAAATGTTGGAAAATTTGATCCATGGATAATCAAGACTGTCAGCATTAACAAAGCAAAGGTGGGTGTCAGGGACTCAATAGCATATCAGATAAGTGTTGTGGGGATAGGCTGCGAAGGGCCGTGGAAGCAAAGACAAGCCATTTGTGTTTGATGTGCTGGAGAAGGGGATCTGGAGGAAGGGTGTAAAGAGGAGGGTGATGTGGCTGAAGCAACAAGCCAGGCTTGGAGTGTTTTTAGAGCTGCATCTTTCCTTTGCTAACTCTGGCCATGATCCTGAATGTCCTGGGAAGCAGGATGTTTGCATGACAATTCTCCCTCCAAGTGCTATTCCCAAGCAGCCAACCCATTTTTTTTTTTCAGAAGCAGGTTCAAAGAAACATCCAAATATCTGAAAGCTTCCCTGAACTGCATATCTCTGCTTCCTTGAGGAAGGAGCTTCCTGCTGGTCATGGATTGGAATGGGACTTGGGAGTTCAGCTAAGAAATTTTGGGGGTTGCTGGGAATTCCAAAAAGTTTAAAAAAAAATCATTGTGGGTTTATCCCAAACCCTTTTTTTTTTAAACCTTCAGCCAATCAAAAATAAAACGGCAATGGGTCAAATAAAGCGTTTTGTTCAACCCAAAATGAAATGTTTTGTTTCAGATTTGAGCTGGTTTTGTACTTTATTTTTAAGGAAATTTCTAAATACTAAGTTGGTTCAAATAGAAACATTCTGATGTCATCGAATCTGCATTTTTCACTGAAAAAAAAAATTAGCTCAAAAATTTCATCCAACTGTGCTTAGAAGATGTGAGTTCAGGTCCACACTCTGCTGCAGACTTCCTGTGGGATTCTGCACTCATCACTTCCCCTCTCTGGTCCTCAGTTCCCAATCAGTCAAATGGGGATATTAATATCCCCTTTCTCTGACTTGTTAAATGGATTGTAAGGTCTTTGGGGCAGGGACTGTCTCTTACTATGTGTCTGTACAACACCTAGCACAATGAGGCTTCATCTTAGTTGGGTTTCTAAATGCTAGTGGAATATTAATAATTATAATAATAGCTTGTCATTCACTAGCATTTCACTTTAAATACAAAATGCTGTAGCATAAAGTGAGATCTCTATAAGATGTCATTTATCCATCTGATTTCAGTAGAGTTTTTCCTTTTCCTTTTAAATCCGCATGGACGTTCATAGCTATTAATTCACACAAATTTCCAGCTACCATTTTTTTGGGGACTTGTACTGAATGTGTTACATGGAGAGTCTTTTCCCTTTTTTCTTGGGGCAGGATCAGAAAGAGGAAGACTGTAATCCTTCAACATAAATCATATAAATATGTTAGCACCTTGTAAAAACAGACTGTAGCTGCCATAAACATCAGCATGTGTCAAATGACAGCAAAGCAAAGCCCTGCGATGACTGCATTAAGGAAGGGGGAGGAAGACTAGTACTGGCAAAAGGGAAATCCAGTTGCATGGTTCATTTAGGATATAAACCTGGTCCATGCAAAGTTCAACATGCTTCACTAAACAATTGGGAATATCCTATGGATAAACTGAAACTGCTGCTGATGTGAGGTAGCATCTGTATTCATTCTCTACACTAGATATTTATATGTATCTCACATACAGCTGAGGGACGTGGTTAGGGTTGGGGAGGAGAAATGATGACATACACCGTTCACACCTGCCTTTCCTTCCCCTAACATGAGCAGTGTAAAATGGGGTTATGACATAGGCACCAATCCAGACACAAATTGTTGTATCTCTCTTGTCTTGTTCTAGTTTTGCTCAGATGTGCTGCCACCATGGCTGATTTCACAAACTCCACATCAGTTCATGACTTCAGTCACCCTGATATCTGCTGGGAGAGCAATAGAGCAGTGCACAGACAATCCAGGAAGTTTTTGGAAAGTGTAGGGGACAATTTCCTGGTGCAAGTGCTGGAGGAACCAACTAGGGGCAGAGCTCTTCTTGACCTGCTGCTCACAAACAGGGAAGAATTAGTAGGGGAAACAAAAGTGGATGGGAACCTGTGAAGCAGTGACCATGAGATGGTTGAGTTCAGGATCCTGATACAAGGAAGAAAGGAGAGCAGCAAAACACAGACCCTGGACTTCAGAAAAGCAAACTTTGACTCCCTCAGGGAACTGATGGGCAGGATCCCCTGGGAGAATAACATGAGGGGGAACGGAGTCCAGGAGAGCTGGCTGTATTTTAAAGAATCCTTATTGAGGTTGCAGGAACAAACCATCCCAAAGTGTAGAAAGAATAGTAAATATGGCAGGCGACCAGCTTGGCTTAACAGTGAAATCCTTGCTGATCTTAAAACACAAAAAAGAAGCTTACAAGAAGTGGAAGCTTGGACAAATGACCAGGGAGAAGTATAAAAATATTGCTCAGGCATGCAGGTGTGAAATCAGGAAGGCCAAATCACACTTGGAGTTGCAGCTAGCAAGGGATGTGAAGAGTAACAAGAAGGGTTTCTTCAGGTATGTTAGCAACAAGAAGAAAGTCAAGGAAAGTGTGGACCCCTTTCTGAATGAGGGAGGCAACCTAGTGACAGAGGATGTGGAAAAAGCTAATGTACTCAATGATTTTTTTGCCTCTGTCTTCACAAACAAGGTCAGCTCCCAGACTGCTGCACTGGGCAGCACAGCATGGGGAGGAGACCAGCCCTCTGTGGAGAAAGAAATGGTTCAGGATTATTGAGAAAACCTGGACAAGCATAAGTCCATGGGGCCGGATACGTTGCATCCAAGGATGCTAAAGGAGTTAGCTGATGTGATTGCAGAGCCATTAGCCATTATCTTTGAAAACTTATGGCGATCGGGGAGGTCCCGGATGACTGGAAAAAGGCTAATGTACTGCCCATCTTTAAAAAAGGGAAGGAGGAGGATCCGGGGAACTACAGGCCAGTCAGCCTCACCTTAGTCCCTGGAAAAATCATGGAGCAGGTCCTCAAGGAATCAATTCTGATGCACTTAGAGGAGAGGAAAGTGATCAGGAACAGTCAGCATGGATTCACCAAGGGCAAGTCATGCCTGACGAACCTAACTGCCTTCTATGATGAGATAACTATGGGTGAGGGGAAAGCAGTGGATATGTTATTCCTTGACTTTAGCAAAGCTTTTGATAGCTCCGACAGTATTCTTGCCAGCAAGTTAAAGAAGTATGGGCAGGATGAATGGACTTTAAGGTGGATAGAAAGCGGGCTAGATCGTCAGGCGCAATGGATAGTGATCAATGGCTCCATGTCTAGTTGGCAGCCGGTATCAAGTGGAGTTCCCCAAGGGTCGGTCCTGGGGCTGGTTTTGTTCAGTATCTTCATTAATGATCTGGAGGATGGTGTGGACTTCACCCTCAGCAAGTTTGCAGATGACAGTAAACTGGGAGGAGTGGTAGATACTCGGGAGGCTAGGGATAGGATACAGAGGGAGCTAGACAAGTTAGAGGATTGGGCCAAAAGAAATCTGATGAGGTTCAACAAGGACAGGTGCAGAGTCCTGCACTTAGGATGGAAGAATCCCATGCACTGCTACAGACTAGGGACCGAGTGGGTAGGCAGTTGTTCTGCAGAAAAGGACCTGGGGTTACAGCAGACAAGAAGCTTGATATGAGACAACAGTGTGCCCTTGTTGCCAAGAAGGCTAATGGCATTTTAGGCTGTATAAGTAGGGGCACTGCCAGCAGATCGAGGGGCGTGATCATTCCTCTCTATTTGACATTGGTGAGGCCTCATCTGGAGTACTGTGTCCAGAATATCAAGCCCATGTGAATGGTTTTAGTTATGAGACCTCCCAACGGCTGAGGTCTCTCATGGAAGCCCCAGCTGAAAGTTTCCAGCTAGTTCCCACTGGTTCCAACTGGCATCTAGGTTTTGGAACAGAACAACAGGTCTACCAGACTGCTCTAACTGCGACGAGCTTACTGGTACTGATCAAAGTGCAAGCAAGGAGATGGAGAATTCTAATGGAGTCTATTGCAACTTTCACTAGGAGAGGCCTGCAAAGGAGAATCTAAGACTTAATACTGCTGCTCTAAGGGAGGTTCCATGTGATTTTGGTTTTTATTCTCCCTGCACACAGCTCTGTGGCTTAGCTGACAGCCATGCAGTCTATACTCATGCAACCATGGAGTCATTACGGAGCCCTATGTGTGTGCCCTGGCAGAATTCACCAGTCGTGCTGCTGAATATTCCCGTCATGCGTGGCTTTCTTAAGACGTCAGCCTTGACTGACATGGTGGGATCTGAAATTAGCACTGTGTCTCCTTCCACTCCCCTCCCACCATTGGCAGCTGTTGATTTAACAATGGTTTCCAACTGTGAGTGCAGGTAAATCACTGAATGTTCCAGGTACGGCCTGGTAAATTGCACCTCATCTGCTGTTGAATGTAATATCCTTACATTCCAGTGGCTTAAGTGGAAGGCTTACAGGCACAGCACAACAGGTTTGCCAAGCTGCAGCAAAGAATGGGTGTTTAACCAATGCCCAGGTCATTTTACTGCCCTACGGACCAAATCTGCACCCTTCTAATACTACACGGTGACTTTACAGCTGGTACAAAAATAACTAAAAGGGTCGGGGGGAGGAGGGGGATTGTCATGCCCTGAGCTCCTGGATCTGCTCTTTCAATTGTCCTTAAAGACATTATCCAGAACCCCAAGTGACCTTTCCTTCTCGGGGATTCCATCTATCTTGGTTATATTAAATCACCACTATCTGGAGCCATGTTACACCTTTACCCTAAAAGGATTGGATGCACAGTATGAAGGAAATTAAAAGCCACAGAAGTGATTGTTCGAGGGGAGATTTCCACTGCAGTTTAAAACATTCACAACATTACAAGGTAAAAGGAAACCAAGGCCCTTGGGGATATAATATGGAATTGCCCCTGGTGGTTCATTTTAATCAAAACATGTTCCCCCTCCACACATTTGCCATGTGAATGATCTCTCTGCACAACTTCTGAATCTATAGGGCACAAGAAGGGAGTTACTGCTTAATTCCCCACTGTATCTTCTTTCTTCCTATGGGTCTTTACCCCTTCTCTAGCTGCACAGTATAAAACAAAGCTACACTATCACCTGGCCAAGAGGACTATGCACCAGGGCTCCAATTCAGCAGCGAGGTTAAGCATGTGCTTTGCTGAACACGGATAGACTGGGAGGCAGGATTCCTGGGTTCCCTTCCCAGCTCTGCTGTTGACTTGCTGCACGACTTTGGACACGTCACATATGCCTTGATTGTAAAGATGTCAAGCACCCATCACTCTCACTAACTTCAGCTGGAGGAGCAGGGTGCTCAAGGCTTCTGAAAGTCAGATTCTTAACTGCTCTGTGCCTCAGTTTCTCTATCTGTAAAGTGGGAATGAATGAGACTTGCACACCATCTAAAGCCTGCTGGAAGTAGGTGAAAAGCAAGGTAGATGGGTGCAGCAATATATTTATTTCTCATCACTGCCTTGTTCTGAGTCTATGAAACCCTTGGCCATAGTCGAAGATTTACAGTTGCTGTGTGAGGTTTCCTCAGCAGTGCAGTTCTGGGAATACCAGCTATTGTTCTAGTTGCATGTGCCATGAAGTTCACTAGTAAATTGTCCAGTAATTACTCTGGTTGGAATTCTCAGTACAACAGGTCCTGCTGGGAACTGAACCTGAACTTTATTAGGTCACGTACAGCCGGAGCAGAATGTACAATGTGCCCTTCTAAAGAGCTGAGCTACCATGCTGCCAGCTTATTAAACCTTTCTCTGGGAAACTTGCTGGCAAATATGCACTAGGCCAGGGGTGGCAGACCCAGCGGGTAGAGGGAGCAAGCACTCTTGCAATGGAAATATTGTGGGGGCCCTGCCCCCACATAAACTCACACGCTGGGAGGGGTTTGGGGAAGTGGGGCTAGAATGAGTCCAGGAGTAGGGACTCTCCTTCTCCTGCCTGGAGCTGACTGTCCCCCAGCTGGTTGTCTCCCCAGTTTCAGTACCTCTCCTCACTCCCCCTCCTATTCCTTCACCCCCACTCACAGGGAGTTTCCACCCCTCTGTCCTAGGCTATGGTAGAATGGATGGTATCTGGATTTATAAGCTGTGTTTTTTCTCTGCATAGTATTGCCTTGTCTTAGAGCCACAGATTCTCACAAAGACATCACACTGCAGGCAGGTCATCTCACCACTTCAGCCAGGCACCGTGTACAGAACTGAGGTTCTTGAGAATTCATACATGGGTTTTTCTTCCAAGAGGGGGATATGGTTAAAGCATGGACTGGGAGACAGGACTCCTGCCCTGAATCATTGTGCAACTGTGAGTCACTTGCCCACCCTGTGCCTCAGTCTCCCTATTGTAAAATGTGGGTGATGACACCACACAGAGGGAGCGATTCTTATCGAGCTCTACATAGCCACACAGGGGCACAAGGGACTGAAAGGTCCCCCACATCTGCCAGTGTGGCCATCCTGCATCTGGAGTTCAGGAGTTTTGGGGCAAACAGGTTCCACGAGGCCCTTACTCCCCCACTGCAAGCAAGCCGATGGGATGGGAACAAAGGGGGGCAGGGGAAGTTGGCTGTTAGCAGAGCTGAGATTGTGCCAAAGAGGACATAGAAAGCGCTGTAGTAAATAATTCCCCCACTGAAGCTACGAAGGAGCCAGGGAAAGAACTGAAAGCCCCTGGTACTAGGATGGTGCAACTAACAGAGCGCTGCTGCTGGACTGGCACAGCTGTATACCACCCTTGCAACAGGGTTAGATCTAGCCCAGAGATGTGAGATGCAAATTGCTGAAGAAAGTGCCATGAACTTATATGGGTGGCTGGGCTGCACAGCGCAGAGAAAATATAAAATGGCACCGAGTGGGGATCTCAGAGGCTGCACACGAGACGTGCTAAAAAGCAGTAATCTATACACCAGCTCTCCAGCTCTGTGCTCCGTGACACAATCCAACAGCCAGAGCAACTCTGGGGGCAGCATACCCAGCTAATTAAGCCTCTTTGTAAAGGAGACTTCACATTCCATCCCCCACATCCTACCTCTCTCCCCACACTCATCTAAACCCCTCCTCCTCTGTAGAATGCAGGTTAATTCACAGGAGTGTCAGAGATCCCAAATGAGAAAAAGCAACCCATCCAACAAGCGCACAAACTGTTAATACCAGGAGCAAATCTAGCCCTGGCGTGTCTATCGCTCAGACTAAACCAGCTACGACCAGTTAGCTAAGAGCCCCCTCCCATATCCCATTGCTATCATCTGTTTCTGCATTCCCAGCATTCCCCTAGACTCTCATTCTCTTCCTCACAATGAATATGTTGCTACATTTTTAGCTTCCCAAGGGAAACATTGGAAGCCCCATCACTTGAATCACTTAAGGCCAGGCTGGACAAAGCGCAAGAGACGAGGCTGCCGGGAACAATGCCACATATGGCTTCTCAGCATTCCTGCGAGTGGCAGACAAAAATGGCCAAAGGCAGGTCTGCCCAGAGGATTCAGGGGCCCGGGGCAAAGCAATTTCGGGGGCCCCTTCCATAAAAAAAGTTGTAATACTATAGAATACTATATTCTCCTGGGGGCCCCTGCGGGGCTCAGGGCCTGGGGCAAATTGCCTCACTTGCCCCCCCCCCCCCCGGGCAGCTCTGCCCAATAGTGCTTGCTCTCCCTGTGTAACTCTTACTCCTCAGGAGCATTTGACCTTGGGGGCTAATCAGCAAGGCATGTGCCCACAATAGCTGGACAGGGGCACCCAGAGCAGGAAGCCACAGAGACACAAGAAGACTTCCCCACGTATGAGGTTTAGTCAACAGGGAGGCACCAATTTCTTAATCCATCACAGAACCCCCCTCATTACACTGAAACCAATCGCTTTGGGTCACAGGGTGGAATGGGATGGCCGTCGAATGACGGGGGCCAGGCAGAACTTTGGGCATACTCTTTCCTATCTAGTATTATCAGGTTTCTTGCACCCTCCTTTGACCCTCTGGGTGCTGGCCACTTGCAGAGACAGGACTCTGCCCTGGTATGGTAGTTGTCTATTCTTTGGCTTGGTCCAAGCATCGACAGAACCACAGGTTCAGATCCCAGCAGAGTTAAGTGGGTCCTTCTCCCCCAGAATAGACACAGTGTTCTAGGCTCTCTGCTGGGGGCTTTCAGACTCACCAAAGGTCTGTTTGTTCGGCATTACCAATCCCATGACAATCTACACAAGAGTACAAATCCACCCCATGTGTTTGGCCACAATGTCAGTTTTCAGCACTGCTGCATGGGGTGCTTGTGCACTGGCCAGCCCCCAACGTGGTAGCATTAAAGGGATCCCTGTCTTCCTTGGAACCCTATGGGGAGAATGTGAAGGCTGCACAGGCAATGCCAAAGGTAAGCTGCACAGTCAACCTGAACCCTGCCTGTCACCCTGTGTTGGCAGTGTTATGTTGCAAGATACTCATGGTGGAAACAGTGGGGTATGTTGGAACCAAAGACACTCCCAGCCCTAACTAAAGCCAAGGGGTGCCAAGCACACTTTCAGGCTCAAGAGAAGGAGCAATTATGTAGTAAAAATAGGTGGGGGCTGCAGGAAAAAGGCATGAAGCTGCATGGCCAGCCATGCTGTGCAGACTGAGGGATTTCCCTGGGTGCAAACACAGTAGCTAGGATCAGTTGCAGCCTGTGTGGGTTTGTGTCAGTTAAAGTCAGCTGGAGGAGTTATGAGTGCGACCCTGAGAAGACGCACAGGGCCTGCAGTGGCAGGGTTGGAAATTTCTTAACATGGAAACTACCTGCTGTTTGCTCCCGCTGTGTTTAGGGAAAAGATAGTTATCTTTTCCGTAACTGGTGTTCTTCAAGATGTGTTGCTCATGCCTATTCCACAATAAGTGTGCATGGAAGTTTTTCCCCTAGCAGTACCCGTGGGGGAGCACCCCAGTGACTCCTGGAGTGATGCCTCCATGGCACGGTATAAGGGGCGCTGCATGCTCCCTCCACCCTCAGTTCCTTCTTGCCAGACAACTCCGACACAGGGGAAAGAGGGCAGGATGTGGAATAGACATGAGCAACACATCTCAAAGAACACCAGTTATGGAAACAGTAACTTCTTTTCTTCTTCGAGTGATTGCTCATGTGCATTCCACAATAGGTGATTCCAAGCTATATCTGTTGGAGGTGGGCAGGAGTTCACAAATTCTCGGGACAGAGCACAGCTCTGCCGAACCCGGCGTCATCCCTGGTCTGGGAGACGATCGCATAGTGCGAGGTGAATATGTGAACTGAAGACCACGTGGCAGCCCTACAAATGGCCTGAATGGGGACATGGGCCAAAAAGGCAGCCAACGAGGCCTACGCCTGAGTCGACTGAGCCTTCACAATTGGTGGCGGAGGGATTCCCACCAGGTCATAACAGGTACGGATGCACGAGGTGACCCAGTTGAAGAGCCATTCAGTGGAAATTGGCCGACCTTTCATGCGCTCAGCCGAGGTGATGAACAGTTGCGAGGACTTTCTAAACGGCTTAGTCCGCTCCAGGTAGAAAGCCAGAGCCTGTCTCACATCCAGCGCTCCTCACTGGACGCATGGGGCTTGGGGCAGAGGACCAGCAGAAAAATGTCCTGACCACCTTTAGGAGGAATGAAGGGTGTGGGCAGAGCTGGACCATATCTTTATGAAACACTGTGTATGGAGGCTCAGAGGTCAGGGCCCTGAGCTCTGCCTAGCTTATGGCAGGTGATTGCAACCAGGAAGGCCACCTTCCACGTGGCTAGTAGCTCAAACAGGGGTCCCATGAGCCAGGCCAACACCAGGTTTAGGTCCCACTGCAGGACAGGGGCCCTAACATATGGGAAGAGGTGATCTAACCCCTTAAGGAATCGGCCAGTCATAGCATGGGAGAATACCAGTCGGCCCTGCACCAGCCGATGGAAGAGTGATATGGCCGCCACGTGCACCTTGACTGACGAGGGTGCCAGGCCCTGGGCTCTAAGGTAAAGGAGGTAGTCCAGAATAAGCTGGATCGGGGCAGCCACCAGTGAAACACCCCACTTGTCCACCCCTCAGGAAAACCGAGACCACTTTGCCAAGTAGGCTCAGCACGTGGAGGGCCATCTGCTTTCTAGGAGGATGCTCTGAACCCCTTTCAAGCACATCCTTTCCTCTCGATCTAACCATTGAGCAGCCCCGCCGTCAGGTGGAGTGCTGCTAGGTTGGGGTGAAGGAGGCGGCCTTGGTCCTGGGAGAGCAGGTCCGGGCGGGACAGCAATAGCAACGGCAGGGCGACCACCAGGCCCATGAGGGTCCCATACCAATGCTGCCTGGGCCATGCCAGGGCAATCAGAAGGACCTGGGCCTTCTCCGTCTTTACTTTTTCCAGGACCTTGCCAATCAGCGGGAACGGGGGAAAGGCATAGAGAAACTGGCCTGACCTGGACAGAAGGAAGGCATCGGAGATAGCACCCTGTTCCAGCCCCCCCGGAGCAGAACCGCGGGCAGTGACAGTTCTGCTGAGTCATGAACAGGTCCACCTGGGGTGTTCCCCACACTTCGAAAAGTCTGTGCACCACCTCTGATGACTGGTTGGTGAAGGGCAGGTGGAGAGGCCACTCCTGCTGAGAGGAGAAGTCCCTGCTCAAGCAATCCACCCGCACGTTCCGGGGGCCCAGCAGATGGAAGGCCTGTAGGCAGATGTTGTGGGCTGTAGAAAAATCCCATAGCCTGAGGGCTTCAAGGCAGAGAGCAGAGGATCGGGCCCCACCTTGCCTGTTGATGTAGAACATCAAGGCTGTGTTGTCCATGAGGCCCCTGACCACCCAGCCCTCCAGGTGTGAGTGGAAGGCCATGCATGCCAGCCGTACTGTCCTGAGCTCCTCGACGTTTATGTGGAGGGTCAGATCCTGAGCCGACCACACACCTTGGGTCTGAATGTTCCCCACATGGGCCCCCCATCCCAGGTCCGACACGTTGGACACCGGCTCCAGCAACAGAGCTCTGCCCCAGAACAGGACCCCATGGAGCATGTTTCGTGGGGAGGACCACCACTGTAGGGACGTGATCACTGGCTCAGGCACTGTGAGGACTTTGTCTATCCTGTCCCTGGCCTGGGAGAACTCCGAGGCCAACCACAGCTGGAGCGGCCTCATCTTGAGTCTGGCGTGACAGACCACATACATGCATGCCAACATGTGACCCAAGAGCTGGAGACACGCTCTGGCTGTTGTCACTGGAAATCTTGTGACCACGTCGATGAGCCCCTTCAGGGTCTCGAACCTGTCCGGTGGGAGGGAGGCTTTGGCCGACGAGGCATCCAGGACCACCCCAATAAAATCTATGCGGTGTACCTGGACTAACGTGGACTTGGTGTTATTTATCAACAGGCCAAAAGTGGCGCACATGGACAGAAGGAGTGCCACGTGATCCCGCACCTGCAACCGGGAGCTGCCCTTCACCCACCAGTCATCCAGATAGGGGAAGATCTGGACCCCCGACACCTGAGATAGGTCGCTACCACTGACATACATTTCGTGAATACCCTGGGGGCAGTGGACAGGCCAAATGGGAGGACCGTAAATTGGTTGTGTTCCTGCCCCACCGTGAAATGGAGAAAACATCTGTGCCCCTCGAATATATGAATGTGGAAGTATGTGTCCTGCAGATCGAGGGCGGTGTACCAGTCCCCAGGATCCAGAGAGGGGATGATGGAGGCCAGGGAGACCATGTGGAACTTGAGCTTCACCATGTATTGGTTCAGACCTCACAGGTCCAAGATGGACCTGAGCCTTCCTTTGGCCTTTGGAATAAGAAAATAGCCCTTGAACTCCCCGGGTACTGCTTCCACCACTCCTACGCAGGGTGCCCCCAGGCATCCGATCAAAACTGCCTTTTCCCCGCTTGCTTGCCCTTTGAAGATCTAGGCTGCGGGGCAGGCCGAGACTGCCTCTGGGGGCACCTCTTATAGTCCCACAACTTCTTATAAGTGGTCTCGTATTTTGGGAGGGTGGCCTGAGCGGGAGTCTGCTGCGGCTTGAACTTAGGTTTAGCTGGAGCCGGAACATAGAGACCTAGAGTCTGAAGAGTAGTGCAGGAGTCTTTCAGGCCATGCAGCTTTGTATCTGTTTGTTCTGCAAACAGAGCTTTGCCGTCAAACGGGAGGTCCTGCAGGCAGGTCTATGCCTCACTGGACAGCCCAGAGAGCAAGAGCCACAACGCCCTTCTCATGGACACCGCTAAGGCCATTGTCCACGTGGCTGTGTCTGCTGCATCTGAAGCTGCCTGGAGGGTTGCCCTGACAACCGCTGTACCCTCCTCCACCAGCGCTTTGAACTCCTTCCTGTCACGCTCCTGGAGGGAGTCCTGGAACTTGGGCAGGGAACCCCACAGACTGAACTCATACTGGCCCAGGAGGGCCTGGTGGCTCGCCACCCGTAACTGGAGCTCAAGAAAGAATAAAATTTTCCTTCGAAAAGAATCCAGCCTGCTTGAATCTTTATTTTTTGGGGTAGGGGCTGGCTGGCCCTGCCGTTCCCTGTGGTTGACTGATTCGACCACTAGGGAGTTAGGAGCAGTGTGGGTGTATAAGTATCATGCCTCTTGGTGGGTACAAAATATTTGCATTCCACTCTCTTAGAGATGGGGGGCCAATGAGGCCAGGGTTTGCCACAGGGCACTTGAAGTTTTCACCACCTCTTCATGAACAGGCAAGGCCACCATGCTCGGTGCCGAGGGAGAAAAGCATGTTAAACAGGGAGTCTGTGGGCTCCTCCATCTCCTCTGCTTGGAGGCTTGATGCCATCCTTTTTAAGAGTTCTTTGTGGGCCCTAAAGTCCTCCTGTGGGACAGAGGGAGGAGGGGCTGTAACCACCTCATCTAGGGAGGGTGAGGAGGCCAGTGCGGTACTTTGGGTGTCCACCAGCACTGGAGGGTTCATCACCTGGGTCGGTCTCTGGGAATGGTGCTGAGGGATGTACGTCTCACTGACTCCTTCCTCGGAGGTCTGGAGAGGGAGGCCAATAGTCCTTCTGAGGCTCCGTCCATCGAGCGAGCCCCCAGCGGGGGCTGCGTCGGGGGCACAGTGCCCACAGGTACCATTGGGCTGGCCATAGGGCTTGGTGCCACTGCACCTGCTGTGGCACCAGTGGAGCTGGGTGTTCAGCCTGGCTGGCCTGACCCATTGATGGATGACTACGAAGGAAGGCCGGGCTGAGATATGACCAGCTGCTGTCCCTGGACTGGGAGGAGCAGCTGTGCCGGGAGCAATGCCAATCATGGGACTGCGATTCTGATGTGGAGAACTGGTACTGTCAGTAACAGTTGCTCTGCGATTGGCTCTGGCAGGCGGACCCGTGATGGTGAGATGTCGGTGATCTACGGCCAGGGCCGCAGACGCGGTGCCGTGGCAGGGTCCTGGAGCGGGATGATGAACGGGAACGATGTTGACGTTCGTGCTGTGACCGGCTGTGATAGCTCCTCCTAGACGAGGACCTTTGGTGCCGTCTGCCTCGGTCCTGTTGGTGTTCGCTCCTCAAGGCGGAGCAGTGCTGAGAGTCTCGGTCAGACAGAACCCAACCAGACAGCCTGGTGGGCATTGAGGGTGACCCACGTGGCCTTTGCCCTGAATGGTCACTGGGTGGCAAACATTCCCTCGACCAAGCCCGGTACCGAGTTGGGGGTGACTGTGGAGATCCCAGTGGTGGCTTGCCTCTGGAGCATGGGGCCGATATCGGCAGTGCTCCTGGTACCAGCATGGACATAACATCCCGGGCTGCCTGCAGGGCCTCTGGTCTGGAGGGCATCTGGACATCCAGGGAGGCCTGCTCTGAATGGGCCGGGCTACTCCACTCGACTTGAGTCGGAGGCCTAGAGGCTGGTGGGTATCCAGGACTGCCCAACATGGGTCTAGCCTCTGTTCTGGGTTTACTCCGGTGCCGCAGTGAAGAAGGCCTCTTCTTAGCTTTCTTGGCTTGCCCCGTGGACAGGGAGCGGTGCCAACTAGTTGATGGCGCCGGAGCGTTGCCGTGCACCAACACCATGGTGCCCAGTGATGACTCAGAGCAGCGCGCTGCAGCCAGGGTCAGCGGCGACTCCATCAGAATACCCCAGACCCTAATGTCCCTTTCTCTTTGGTCAGAGGCTTAAAATGACTTGTAAATCTTGCAGTGACCGCTGAGATGGGTTTCCTCCAAACAGTGTAGACAGTCCACGTGCAGATCTCCCAGTGGCATAGATCATCTACAAGTGTCACACGACTTAAAACCCAGGGCACGGGGCATGCCCTGGCCTGGCCTCTCTAGTTAAACTAAACTAACTAAACAACTAACTAGCTACAGGTACTATACACTGAATGAACAAGCAGTTTCATGGACGAGCTTCAGCAAAGCTGGAGCAGAGCCGTTCCGAAGCACCTTCACTGGCAGCAAGAAGGAACTGAGGGTGGGGGGAGTGCACAGCGCCCCTTGTACCGCTCCATGCAGGTGCCACCACAGGGGTCGCTGGGGTGCTCCCCTATGGGTACTGCTAGAGGAAAAACTTCTGGCACTGGTGCACATGGCGAGAGCGCACCCCTACTGTGGAAGTACACATGAGCAATCACTCGAAGAAGAAACAGAACTTTGTGCATATTTTTTAACAAATCACATTACGCTAAGAACAGACCCAGCTCCTTTAACAATTTTTCACCCTAATAGAACAACCGTGCAAGGCCCCCAATTTTGCTAGCTATTTGGGCCAAAAGGCAACTCTAGTTTACAATAGCTTTCTAGGATGTGATCACATACTGTTTCTCTAATACAATATCATGCCCTTTTTTCTACAGCCTCAGATGAACACTTGTAGCTCTTATAATTTTTCCCCATTCCTCTGCATTTACACTAATTTCATTGTCCTATTGATCCAAGAACATTGCTACTGGCTTAGGGCCAGACCCTTGGAGCTACTGGCCACAAGCCACTCTTGTTGCTTTAGTAGCATTTTCAGATGCTCAGCTCCTCTCAGAATTTGGTCCTTAGACATTTGATATGGTTGGTTCTCTGCTTTCTAGGATCTGTGTTGCAATGATTTCCTCCGCACCCACGTACTGTACAGATAAGAGGGCATTTTTTTCCCACAGGCAGAAAGATACACCACTGAAATGTTTGTTATGCTGGTATGTTGGAAGAACTAAACACAACAGCATGATTTAACCCCTAAGCACCTTAAATGCTCCACAGAGTCTCAACCAAGCACTCTATTCAGCTCCTTACCTTACCCAATGCACAGAAAACCTCACATCTTTAAGTTCCTGTGGGCCAGGGGTGGCCAACCTGTGGCTCCAGAGCCATATGCAGCTCTTCAGAAGTTAATATGCGGCTCCTTGTATAGGCACCGACTCCAGGGCTGGAGCTACAAGCACCAACTTTCTAATGTGCCAGGGAGTGCTCACTGCTCAACCCCTGGCTCTGCCACAGGCACTGACCCCACTCCACCTCTTCCCGTCCCCTCCCCTAAGCCTGCCATGCCCTTGCTCCTTCCCCCTCCCTCCCATAGCCTCCTACATGCCACTAAACAGCTGATCGGGAGGTGCAGGGTGGGGGAGGGGAAGGGAGGCACTGATTGGGAGGTGCTGGGAGCAGGGGGGAAACTGATTGGGGGCTGCTGACGTATTACTGTGGCTCTTTCACAATGTACATTGGTAAATTCTGGCTCCTTTTCAGGCTCAGGTTGCCCACTCCTGCTATGGACCCTTCGAGTTGGCCCCAATGCCTTTTTGTACCATTTTTCACTACACAGCTAAATTAGCTAATCACACACATGAGCAGCAATGTCTTCCTTAGGGGCCCAGTGCAACTCATGGGATTCAGTGGAAAGGTTCTCATTGATTTAAATGGGCCCCAGGCCCCAGACAGTCACTTTATGAGCTAATTAATAGCCCCTGTGTAAAATGCAGTGCATTACATGATTTTTTCAACAGGTCACAACTCTCACATCGAATCCAGTTTACACCAGGAAAATTAGATGAATTTCTCTCAAACGAAGGCTGATTCCCTTCCAGACCTCAGCTTTCCACTCCCACTCATTCCTGCGCCAGAGCCATTCAAAACACAGTCATAAGAATGTTTGTAATAACAGGAAAAGTATTTTAATTGTCATTCTCTTCATGTTCTCAAAAGGAGAGAGTGATTTTGCTCAGACTTCCAGAAACCAGCCCACGAGTTGCCTCTGGCAGAGACCATGCCTAGAAAATATTTGTTCAGAAGGTGAGCAATTCAGAAAGTTAGGAATAGCTGAAAACAGGGAGTTAGAATGGAAACTGTTATGCAGCCTTAGCTATAGCTATCATGGCCACTCTAATACTTCATTGTATATGCTTACTACATTACTTTAGGCTATATTGCAAATTACTTACAAACACTGCATGATATGCCATTCTCTATTGTATCTAAATATGATAAATCTCTCTGATATGCTGTACTGTCCTAAAACACTATCTGATAGTAATGCCAAATAGCCTTATATCCTACATATTATACCTTATCTAGCCATATTGCACAGGACCTCACAGACAGACATCCATATATATTACGTATATCTAAGGTCCTCATTATCGTAGTACCTGAGTGCCTCATAGTCTTTAATGTATTCATCCATTTACCAACATGCCTGGGAGGTAGGGTTGTGCTATTATCCCCATTCTACCAATGGGAAAACTGAAACAGAGTGACTTTCCCAAGGTCACACAGGAAGTCTGTGGCAGAGCAAAGAATTGGTGCTGTTTCTCTCTTAAGTCCCTAAGCTAGTGTCCTAAGCACTGGACTATTCTTCCTCTGTTGTAATGTTTCATGGCATCTGAAACACTCTGACCATCCTGCATGGTATCTGAGTGGCAATAATTTGGGGATGCAGGAACTGATAGTGTATTGTGTCTGACATTTCTTGAAGAGGCAGCACTTTGCTAAGGGGCTGTCATAAACAGATAGCTAAGGGTTAACGTCTCTTCACCTGGAAAGAAGTAATCTGAAACACCTGACCAGAGGACCAATCAGGAAACCAGAACTTTTTCAAATCTGGGTGGAGGGAAGTTTGTGTGTGAGTCCTTTGTTCTTGGGCTTCTGCCTGTACTCTCTTGGCTATGAGAAGTGATTATTTCTGTTTCCTGCTTTCTAATCTTCTGTTTCCCAGTTGTAAGTACAAAAGATCAGATAGTGATTTATATGTTTTTTGTATTTACATGTCTATAGTTGCTGGAGTGCTTTGAATTGTATTCTTTTTGAATAAGGCTGTTTATTCATATTTCTTTTAAGCAATTGACCCTGTATTTGTCACCTTAATACAGAGAGACCATTTTTATGTATTTTTTCTTTCTTTTATATAAAGCTTTCTTTTAAGACCTGTTGGAGTTTTTCTTTAGTGGGGAACTCCAGGGAATTGGGTCTGCAGCTCACCAGGGAATTGGTGGGAGGAAGAAGTCAGGGGGAAATCTGTGTGTGTTAGATTTACTAGCCTGACTTTGCATTCCCTCGGGGTGAAGAGGAAAGTGCTTTTTGTTCCAGGACTGGGAACAGAGAGGGTGGAGTCCCTCTGTTTAGATTCACGGAGCTTGCTTCTGTGTTTCTCTCCAGGAACACCTGGAGGGGGGAGGGAAAAGGTTTATTTCCCTTTGTTGTGAGACTCAAGGGGTTTGGGTCTTGGGGTCCCCAGGGAAGGTTTTTGGGGGGACCAGAGTGCCCCAAAACACTCTAATTTTTTGGGTGGTGGCAGCTTTACCAGGTCCAAGCTGGTAACTAAGCTTGGAGGTTTCCCATGCTAACCCCCATATTTTGGATGCTAAGGTCCAAATCTGGGACTAGGTTATGATAGGGGCCACTATCTCTATGCGAATAACCTATTAAAATAGGCCCTGTCCACTGAAAAGGTAGCAGTGACTGTGAAGGGTAGTTAATATGCCTTCCCTCATTGACTGCATTTTTTATGTTCTGCTGAGGCCCCTTTGGCAGGGAGAATATGCTGATTGATGAAGCTAGCCAATTGCGTGGATCTGGAAAAACTTGACTTCTGCCACCCAGGGGGTTCTTCCAGGAACAGACAGCACTAAACAGGTTTAAGGGGTGGATTCTATAACATAGGCACGTTCTCTCCCAGCCCCCTAACTCAGGCAGCAGCACCCAAGATGCTGTCCCTTTGGGCTTCTTTCACATTGTTTATAAAGCTGTTGGAGATCAGATGGTATCAGTCAGTCTAGGGCATTCTGAGCAAACATTGGGCCAGACATGAGCTCCTCCTCCATTACAAGGAGGTGAAGGGTTGTCCCCTTATACAGCTAGAAGGAAAAATTCTCTTTCCATAGACTTCAACAGTGAGCTCAGTGTCACAAAGCATTAATAATCTCCCAACAGAACTACAGCCCTCTTTTTATAGGTTTGTTAGAACAGAATTAATTCACAAGGAGACACATGGCTGGTCTCATTCGTTTCTAAGCTCTGGGCCAGTTTCACTTGCACAGCCAATCAGCCCCTCAAACATAGCACAACTGGACTATTCATTCCCACTCCTAGAGGCTGGTGAGTCTGACCCGATTGGCACACATGATCACCACAGCAGAGCCCATGGGTGAATCTGCACAGCATGGAGGAAGAGATCACAATGGGCAGGATCGCCTATGACTACTGACAAAATCCCCCGACACTCAAGAACCCTCTCCTCTTGCTCAGCTCTGCCTTAATTGCTGGTTAAGATGTCGAACCCCTCCCGCACCCATATAAGCCCCTTATGCGTGAGATTCAATTAGAAGCAAGATGTCACGGCTGCCTAGTCTATGGAACTGAGTTAAGACAAACTTTTCTGGTCCTTTTTCCCCTCAGGGATCTGGCTGTGAGGATCCACAGGCCTAGAACGTGGGTCTGCCGCAACCTGAGCAGTTGCCCCATTCACACCACCACCCAACAAACCTGGCAGAGCAGCAGTCATCGGCTGTGAGCTTTTTGGGACCAAGTACCACCAGATGTGCTGCCCACAGACAGCATGACTCACTGGCATGTTCCCAGGGTCCCTGAGTGGCCCAGGCACTCTCCTGAAGTCTGGAAGTTGTTTGTGCAGCTAGGTGGATCCTCATCTGGCTGCTGTCATAGACCCTGCTCCTCTGCCTGGCCCTGGTTCCTGACTTCTGACTTGGGCTCTGACCCTCAGCTTTGGTACATGGTGGCTGACCTCAGCTCTGACCCTTGGGCCTGGCCATACCCACTAGGCCTGACTGCCCATGCCCCAGCCTTGGGTTTTCTAGCTTTCTGATCAGTGTCAGGATTTTGACATCAGGGGCAGTTCAGCCAAGCAGTAGAGAGCTGACTCAGTTTATTTGCATACTGCTACCCTCTTGGTTAAAATGCTGTTTGAGTTGTTTCTTGCCCTCAAATAAACTCCTATTTTTCTGACTATAAAGGAATGGCAGAGAGGTGAAATCACACATCCTGAAACCACCTGAGTTATGAAGTTTGACTTTCTGGCTGTTGGGTTGTTACAGTGTCTGTTTCACTACCTGGGCTGAGTGAGGGGCAGAAATTAAACAGACCACAGAGGTGGTGAAAAGTCCACTGGATTTGTAGTAGCCTTTCAGACTGAATCATCTAAAATACCTTTGATTACTAGGGAGAGGACTAAAACCTAAACATTCCTAAACTCTCATGTGCCATGATGGCTATTAAAAAAACTTGCTAATTGTTAACCCGCTGATGCACTGAAGCCACTGCCTGTCATATTGACTAGTATTGTTTCCTTGTACTCCCGCATCAGTCTCTCTGTGTCCAATTGCTGTCTCTTGTCTTATATTTGGATTGTCAGGTCATGGCAGCAGGGACCCTGCGTTTGGACAGCACCTAGCACAATGGGGTACTGGTCCATACCTGTGGCTCCTACAAATTACCATGAACACCAAAAAATAAACCGCAACTGCGAATTTAGGGAAGATTTGGATTTGCATCTGGTCCAAACTTCTTGGTTAACTGAATTCTCAATAACAGGCCAAACCAACACCCCAAATCTCATCTCATCCAAACTATGGAAAATGTCTGACTCATAAACTCATCTCTCTTCATAACATTTCTATTCATTATTTTAAGGTTCTTAGATACCACGTGATCACACCTTACAACTACCTAAGAGAGAGGCACAGATACTGTAGATAGTTTTTAAAACATGTGACTTTTCTTGCCGGATTAACCTTTATGCTTTGTGAGACAAAATTACAGTCAGACAATGGTGTAAGACAGTTTATTATCCCAGCAATAAATAAAATGTTCAACAAGCAGTTTAAACAAAAAGGAATTAGTCCTGCCACTGAACTCAGTCAACATAACTGATCTGAAAAGCCCTTTTGCTTATGGCAGCTGTTAACAGCAATGTGATCACCTACAGCAGATGCAAGCAATCCAACGTTAAAGTCTGAAACAAGGATAAAATATTAATTATAGTGAAACCAGTTGATAACAACAATACAGATGTTGTCAACATATGCCACAGAGGAGCGTTAATCCCTCCAAGTCAGAGAACATGTCCCAGTACAGGTTCCAAGAAGAGAGCCACTGAATCAGAGACTATAGGGGTGGAATTTACCTCATAAATCATCTTGTGCAATCCCCCCCCCCAGCCCCCCTGAATGGATAAGTACAGGATCCTTCCCTGCAATGCTTCTCCAGTCCTGTTGTAAGTGTGCCAAGCAATGGAGCTTCCAAAGGACTTCTCCAGTCTAACAAATCTCACCACCAGGAATTTCTTTACGATATTCAGCCAACATAGTCCTTTATCAATTACATCCCATTAGGACTCATTCTAGTCCATCATATCACCCTAAAGCAACTCCTTTAGCTCCATAGCTTTCACACTCTTCACACAGCTATATAGAGTTAGTCTCCCCCACTTTAATTATCACTGTGGCAAGATAAATGTGCCAGGGGTGTAATTCAGTTTGTTTGAGATTTGGTTGAGGAATATTTAGTTCTTTAAATCCATCTTGGTCACCAAATCTGTATTTATTTATGATAGGGCTCACCAGGGCTAGGAGACTTCCAGACAGAAAAGGTGGCATAATCTTGGCCTTAAACTTGAGGAATAACCCCTGCCTTGTGGCTAAGGCATTAGTTGGAGACCTGGGTTCATTCCTAGCTCTGCCACAGACTACCAGGGTCCCATTAACCAAGCCTTAGAGTTTGCCTATACCTGAAAGTCAATCCGCATAAAGCAGGGTGTGAATTTAACGTGATTAACTATTGCTGATTAACTCCCACGTGTGGATGCTCTTATTCTAGAGTCAGAGTGCTTTATTCAAATTAACTTAAAGCAGAAAAGACACTCTTACTCTGGAATGAGCTGTCCATGTGTGACAGAGATGGCAATTTGCTGCAATCCTTGGGAGACATTGAATTAAATTTAAGTAGCTTTGAGATATATTGTTTTAAATGAATGATTTATGTATAACTGTGTCCTACTCCAGGAGGAGGCTAACCTACCGCTCCTTCAGGAACTGAAAGCAGCGCGTGTGTTGTGTGGTGTGTTGTGTGGGTGGGTGGTGGTGGTGGTGGTAGGTGGGGGAGGGTAATTGAGGCAACATCAGCCAGATTGTAACCCACCAGACAGGTATCACACTACCTGGAAAGGCTCCGCATATACTAGGTTCTTCAGAGACCAGCAGACAAAGAAAGGACTTTGGGATAACAGCGTGAGTTTAAACTGACTCGGCTCCGCTTTCTGAATCCAGCACACAGACAGGACCTCTCTGACCAGGAGCCTTAGGGAAGGGTTGGAAGGACTGACACCTGCCAGCACCTGAGGTTGGAAAGGGGTGATTACCAGTGAGCTTATTAGCATGCTTGGAGTTCTTCGATTGTTTTTGATATTTTTTCCTCTGTCCTGCTTTCACCTTAAGAATAAATGTGCTTGCTTAGAAAGAGCTGGTGGTAACTTATAAGTACTGACAGTTAACCTGGCCATAGCCTCTGGAGAAAGCAAAGCACAGGCACTGCCTTGTAGGCAGCCTGCTTGTAGGGGAATTCACAGTGTAGTCAGGGAACTGTGCAGCCTGGACAAAACTCAAGTCAGGAAGGAGAGGGATGTGGTCTCTACCCCGAGAGAAGCGATGGCTGAGAAGCCATCAGCCTACAGTGGGTGACCTTGGTAAACCACAGAGGGGGAATACAGGGGCAGTTGCCATTCACTGTGACACCATATATGGAGTTAATCAAGAACAGCTAGTCTAGATTTACTCCCCTTGTAGACAAGCCCTGAGTGTTTCCTGAGCCTTGCATACTCCCAGTATAAAATGGGGACAATAGCACTTCCTTTCTCTCATCCTTTGTCTGTCTTGTCTACTCAGACAGTAAAATCTTCAGGGCAGGTCTGTTTCTTACTATGTGTCCATGCAGTGCCTGGCACAGTGGGGCTCTGATTTCTGCTGGGGCCTCTAGGAAGCTACTGTAATACAAATAATAAGCAATAATGTAATCAACACAGCACAAGATACAGCTATCCAGACAGGGCCAGCCTTAGATTTATGGTGCCCTAGGCGAGATTATTAAACTGGTGCCCCTGTGCCTGATCTGCTCTTAGCAACACAAACATGAGCTTACAGTATTGGAAAACTTGCCACATTCACATTATTAAAACCAGTTTAACTTAATTAAGCACACTGTAATGCTGATGGACTAGCACTAAAGAAGCAGCACTATAGAAAAAATTCTGATATAACAGAATGATGCAAATAATATATTTTTTTTAATTTATCAAAATTTTATTGGAAATTTATATGAAGAGGTATTGAAACAAAGATTTGTTTTTAATTAAAAGCAATCTTTCTGGCTTTTTTGGCTGCAAAATCAGTAATAATGTCATCGTATGACAAAGACAAAGTCGTGTCTTGTTCGATTGCAAGAATAGCAAGACCAGTTAAGCGTTCCTGACTCATTGTAGAGCGGAGAGAGTTTTTAATGAGCGTTAGTTTTGAGAAACTCCGTTCTCCTGATGCTACTGTTACAGAAATTGTCAGTAGAATACAAGTGGCAATGTACACATTAGGATATATGTCAACAAGTTTGCGGTATGAATAAACTGTACAATGTCCATCACACGATTTTGCATGTGGCAACATTGATGACAGTGTACTCAATTCTTCGTACAGTTCAAGTCCTTTAAATCATAACGACACACGTGCTTCAGGAGGCTCTCTAGGTTCTTGCACTTTGTCATTAGTTGCTCTTGTTTTTTCCTATTCGTTGAATTTAGTTATGTCATACAAAAATCCAAACTGTTCATGGTGTACTTGCAGGTATTAAACCTTATCATCAACAGCAGATACTGCTTTATCCATCACAACTTAAAAAATTCACTCAAATTTCTTTTCTGGATCGTCTATGGGCATGATCTGCTGTACAGATTCTTCACAAAGAAGTGTCCCCTGGCCTTTTTAACTCATATAACTATGTATTTACTTTATGAAAGTTGGAGAAAACATTGTGAAAACGTAAAACCTTGGCTGCCCAACTCTGGGCTGGCAAAAGTTATACTGACTCACAGGAAAAAAAAAAAAGCAGGAGAATCTTAGTGCAACATATGGTCACTCTATAACCAGGGGTCAGCAACCTTTCAGAAGTGGGTGTGCCAAGAGCACTGTAATTTAAGGTTTCTCGTGCCAGTAATACATTTTAATGTTTATAGAAGGTTTCTCTCTATGTCTATATTATATAAATAACTATTGTTATTATCTGAGGTCTTGGCCACCGGTCCTGCTCAGGCCACTGCCAGCTGAGTAAATTGAACCTCAAACCGCAGCGGCTGGTGGCTGAAACCCTAGACAAGGATCCCAGGCTCTGCTCAGCCCGCTGCTGGTCTGGGGTTCTGACCACCAACTCCTGCCAGCCAGGATCCCGGCCGCCAATCCCCCCTCAGCCCGCTACCAGCCTGGGATTCTGCTCACCCAGGCTGGCAGGAGGCAGAGTGGGGCTGGCGGCTGAGCTCCTGACTGGCAAGGGGCCGGCAGCCGGACCCCGGAGTAGCAGTAGGCTGAGTGCTGCTGGCACCCAGACTGGCAGCAGACTGAGCCACTCAACCTCCCACTGGCCCTGCTCAGCCCGCCACCAGCCCACTCAGGCCCGCTGCCGCTGATTGAATGGAACCCCAGGGCTGATAGCAGGTTGAGTGGTTCAGCTGGCCTTGCTCAGCCCACTGCCAGATTGTGGTTCCTTGGGGTCCCCAGGCCAGCAGCAGGTGCTGAGTGGGGGCCGATGGCTGGTATCCCCAGCTGGCAATAGGGCAGCAGCCAGAACCCCAGAGCAATGATGGGCTGAGCCGCTCAGCCTTGCTGCTGCATACCACCAAAAATCAGCTCACCTGCCATCTTTGACAACGTGTGCCGTAGGTTGCCGACCCCGGCTTTATAAACTATAAGGAGATGAGCATTACAGGTGTTGGAGGGCTCTTATCAGGAGTAACAGGCTATAGGAAAGTCAGTCAACATTTTTTGTTTCTCTGATGAAAACTGGCCCACTCCCTGCCTCAAACCAAACCTGTCACTAATAACTGTCAACAACTTAATTTTCTGTTTTTGGCTAAGATATTGATCTTGATCTGTTTTTGGCTAAGATCAGATATTGATCTGTTTTTGGCTAAGGTTTAAAAAAATATATTGAAATTGGATTCAGGATTGTTAGCAAGAATTTTTGGCAAACAAAGTTGTTAAATGACAATCTAAATGGCAACACAGTACTGCTTTCATGCTTGGCTCACCCCCCAGCCTGCTGGTCCAACAGCTGCAGTAGAGGAGAAGATAGGTGGAAAACTGCAGGACCCCCAAATCCACCTCTTGGGGTGCAGAGTGGCAACAGCAGCAGCAAACCCTCAGGTCCAATCACACGCCAATGGGCATCACCACCAGCCTTATGGACCATGATGAAGTTAGCACAGCATCTGATCTCAGGGAAGGGTCACCCATGGAGCCACAGCAGCTCATCCTGCCCTGTGCAGCTCCCCCAAGATGAGATGGATCGCTGGCAGCTGCCAGCCTGGGGGAGAGGTGCTCCCCAGCTAGGGTGACCAGATCCAGATGTCCTGATTTTATAGGGCCAGTCCTGATATTTGGGGCTTTGTCTTATATAGCACCAATTACCCCCACCTAGAGTGACCAGACAGAAAGTGTGAAAATCAGGACAGGGATGGGGGGGGGGTGTAAAAGGAGCCTATATAAGAAAAAGACCCCAAAATTGGGACTGTCCCTATAAAATAGGGATATCTGATCACTGTACCCCAATCCCCTATCCTGATTTTTCACACATCTGGCTAACCCCAGCCAAGCCCTATGTGACATTCCAATCCTGGCTGCCTGCCGAGGAAGTGAGTTACTTTCACTTTCATTCCTCAGCAGGCAGCCAGCAAGCCCTCCCCTCCCCCCCACCTATCTCCCAGCACCTCACCCAACTCAGCCCTGACGGAGGGGAGGGAGGAGAGAGAGAGAGGGGTGCTCCTGGGGAGGAGGGAGAAAGGAGGGGTGCTCCGTGGGGTGGGGGGAGAAGAATGGATGTTATGGGAGACAACAAAGGATACTGGTTCCAGAGCCACAGAGCCTGCCTCACCTGACTTCAGCCGGGAGGAAAGAGTCACACTCACAGGTGAGCTCCTTCCCCAACCCCTACCCTCTCCCCTTCCCAGAGACCCCAGCAGCCAATCCCATTCCTCAGACTGTGCTGCATTGGCTCTCTCTAGGACCCAGCAGCCCTGCTTCTACACTGTCTGGGCTTCCTGCAGAGTGATGCCCTCCGTTGCTGCCTATTCTGCTATGCCTAAGGACGGCCCTGTATCCATACAGTCCCTGCCTTGGGCAGTTATTCAGTCCTTCTTAGCAAGTGCCAGTCAAGCCAATGACAGTTAAAGACACCAGACACATTGGCCATAACAACCTTCACTCCTACACTCAGCATGATTCTTATGAGTTTGCCCATCCTGTAGGCCAATGCTTGGATTCCAAAGAGACATATTATTAAAGGGGTCCTTCTGGATGAATGGGGCTGTGAAGGGACTATATTGCAATATATGCTTAGCTTCTGAGAGTCCCTTCCTTCCATTGCTGTTTCAAGCCCTTATCGGACTGACTGTCCCCAAAGTACAAAAAGGGAGTTATCTAGGCTAGGGTTGATGCTAGAGTGCAAACTAAAGCAGGAATTAGGGGTGGGGTGGAGGATTCATTTCTATCAAGCCTTCTTTCATGTAGCACAACTTTTTATATCTGTGGCCTAGAGACAAATTTATAGTAGGCAGAGATGCATTAACTCTGGAACTTCAAATCCCATAATATTGAACTGTGTTTACATCTGAAAATGAAATAGAGTTTTTTGGCCAATAACAAAGATTAACATGAGTACCCTTGCAACTACATGGTCACTAGGAGCAGTGCGCTCAAGTGAACAGAGCAGTGCAAGAGGACTCTAGAGACCTGGGCTCTACATTTCCCCTCTCTATGCCTCAGTTCCCATCTGTAAAAATGGGGATAATGATACTGACCGCCCTTGTAAAGCACTCGGCGATCTACTGATGAAAAGGGACACATAAGAGCTAGGTATTATTATGTTTAGAGTAACAGTGTCATTTTACATCTTCAAGGCTCCCTAGATTCTCTAGCACCTCAGTTAGCTATGGGAACAAGGGGGTTTCAGGACTAGCAGGGGGTTTTGCCATATACGACCTGTAAATTGATTTCATTTGATGTGAACAGGTCTACAGAATAATCTATTTCAAAGGGGAGAAAAGATCTTTGTTTCAGAAAATCTTTGCATGGCACATTTAACTGATTGATGCATTTAATATTAGTGTGCACTCAGGTGTGAATTCTGACTGTAGAGAATACAAGGTTTGGCTTATACCAGGATGGCCTTTAAAATCAGGACACAATTTAGAAGATTTGGGTAAGGTAGACACTATATCAAAACTACAGAAAATGATAGAAAGAGATGAGAGAACAGAAACTTCACAGTCTTTTTAAAAAACTTTTTATCAGAAATACACATCCAGAAAGGCCAAGATGTCAGTACGGATGCACCTCTCATCTTACCTCCATTTAGGTAACTTTCCTGCAGCAAAGAAAAGATATGGTAATAGTAATAAAGAAGAAATGCCACTGGCAGGTGCCTCCAAGAGCACACATGAGCCACTGTCTAGGGAGAGCCTGAATCAGAGTCAGATACTAAGTAAAGTCCATGAGTTAGTACCACTTAAACAAGCCAGGAATCATGGATTTGGTGGAAGTTATGAAGTCTTCAGGTGTTAAGTTCAGTTGTACCCATGAAGCATACCCATAGATGCACATTTGGGCGCAATCTACAAGATACTAGTGACCTGCACTACCACCGATATCAGTGGTAGTTGATAGTACTCAGCACTCGACCCTCTAAAAAATGTGTTTTATTTTCTGTGAAAAAAATCCAAACTCCTAAAAAGAACAAAAGAAAACATTTGCAGGTGGTTTCTCTCAGAAAAAACAAAAATGAGTTTTCTGTTTTCAACAATGAAAAACTGAAAAAAAGATGTTTTAATTCAGAAACCCATTTTTCATTCAAAAAAAAAAGTGTCAAAGAAAAATCTCTGACCAGCTTCCTCAGCAAGCACCGATACTCAATCTTAGAATGCACACAGGACTGAGCAAAAGCCTGAACACATGAGCAACATGCACTGCCTTTGAAATGATATTGGTTAATTTCCTTCCTCTTTGGTGCATAAGGGATAGAGCCCATGAAGGTTAATGGTTCTTCTGTATCCTACTGGTGCAGGAACAGCTTCACTTGCCTCATGACAAAAGGACAGCGTTTGCTTTTGTGGAACAACAAAATCACAGATGAGATTTCAGACTACAGTTAAAACTGCACCAACTGTAGTCTGGATTCATTATTAAGCATAGCTGCTCAAGTGTTTCCAATTTTTAGTTAAATGTTTTATTCAATTAAAAAGGGGTGGAAATGAATTTTTCACAAAAAAATCCTGGAATTTCATCCCTTTTGACCAGTTCTATTATTAACTACATGGCAAAAAATAATCAAAGGGTGCAGGGCTAGCCACCAAGCCACGGTAAGGACTGTGCAGTCTCATCTCGGCTGCTTTAGAGTGATCCTCTTCTAATCAATGGCCTTCTCATTCAGCTCAATCTAGGAATAAATTCCACGTCCTATATTATACAGGAGGTCAAACTAGGGACCATCTGGTTCTATGCTTGTACAGCACCTGGTCCATGACTGGAACCCCTAGATATAATGGCAATACAAATAATAAATAATAATAATAGATGATCATAGTATCCCTTCTAGCCTTAAAATTTACCGCCAAACTGTGGTAACTGTTATTATGACGAGGATGAGGAACTGGGCCTACATCCACCAGCTCATTTGGCCCTAAGCCACTGAACCCCGGCTCTCTAATGGTAATAATCTGCTCGTGGCTGACCTGGAACCTAGAGATGAATGGCTCCGAACCCCATTGCCAATTCAGCTCTTTGGCTAAGCACCGGCCTGGCAGGAGGGAGGTGCTTCCCTAGCTATGATACAGCTTTTACTTCTCAGTGAGAGCATCTTAACAGGAAATGATTAATTGTGTAGTAGTTTGATCTGAAGCAGCCGGATGAGAAGATAATGGCTGCCTCAGAACTTGTACAGGTAAAACAAACACATTGGTCCATTCCCTAGCCATCCAGAGCCCCACACCTGCCATTGTATATTGATTAGCTGCTGAGATGAAGGTAATCACTTACATACCAGCACAGGACGTGCATGCCTGCTTAGGAAAGGTACTTGGCTGTACAAAAGTGCTTCGGTCCTATTAAACATCAAAGAAAACCTAACGCCTCCTATGAAAGAAGTGAGATTGCAGTGTGAATAGAGACGCATACCCTACCCACCACAGCCATTGCCTGAACCCAAATGGCTAGAAGAAGTGTGCTATCATTCACCCTACAGCTCTGCACAACCTGTCCATGGGCGAGCCAGAGTGAAATCACCGTCAGTAACCATGCCACAGTCCCGTTTGCCAGACATATTTTTGGGGAGTAAGACTTTTTTTTTTTAAGAACTATGCATAAGAACTATGCAAACTGGAAAAAAAAATCTGGAAAATAATGGGAAAAAAGTGAAAAGAAAAGAGTGAGCAAGACAGAGACTTCTCCCAGCTTGTGATTCTTAGGAACACTCCATTCTTTAACTCACAGAGATAGTATTATCAGACCCAACTCAATGTTTGTAAAGTGCTTTGAGATTCTTGGCTAGGCTAGGTTAAATTAAGCTTAAAATATTTATTATCAATAAATATATTTGCTAAATACCATCTTCCCAGGTTTTCTTGTCTACTCTGTCACAACAGAAGCTCCCCTATTCTTTGGATGGGCCAATCAAATTCTTTTAATGGCTTCCCCGCTCAATTCTCCACATCAGATCACAGCTGGAACCCCAGCTAGCTGTAATATTAAAATAAAACCCCTCACTGTTAATAAAACCTCTCACTGTGCTCACTGGACTTTAGACCTTCAGCACAGGATCCAACCACAAAACACTCAATGGCAATCAGCAGCCACTCTGACGCCAGATAAAATCAACAGGGCAAATGGCAGTTGGCTGCGAACTTGTAAGGTCTGGGCTTATGTTTGCTGAGCTTGGAGTTCGTAGTAACCAGTTCACTGGGGTTTGATTTTTAGGGCACTGAATGCACAATAGATTTCTTCGCAGAGTTAACTCAAACAGCAAATTGATGGCCAAGTTAATGGTGGCAAAGGGAATATTTGTTAATCTTCACAGTTATAGTGCCCCACTGGAAAGTCACTTACAGGAAAATATCTGCAAACGAGTAACAGAAGCGTTTTTCTATAGCTGTTCTAAGGGAACAACAACTGATGTAAAAAAAAAATATCAAGGAAAAAAAAGAAGGAATACAATTAAATTAAAATGAATAAGCCTGGCTCAGGGGACTTGGCAAGGGGTATGGTCACCTTCACCTACAAGCTGCATGTCAGAAGCTAGCACAGGCTAGCAGGGACTGCAAGCAGCTGGAGGGTGGCCTTTCTCTATAGTTTCATTCCAAATTCCTAGCGGTCGCTGTCCCTCATCTCCCAAAAGTCTCATCACCTTTACTGACAATCACAGCCAAGATGCCTAAGCACTGGACTGATGACTCCATGTCAAGCACACGGTCTCAGTGAGCATACTGCATAGATGCAGTGCCACTGCCAGTGAATCTAGCCCCTTTCACCAGCATGGCAAACCCAATCATGTAACCATTGCTGAAAATGCTTTTGGCCTTTCTTTGTCACTATTTTTACCTCTTAACCGTTCTGATGAAGATGTTGCTACTCAAGCATTACCATTTCAGATTAAGTGGACTTCTTGGTTACTTAGGCCTCTCTCCTGCTGATGGACAAGATAAGCACACCACCACATCTGTTTGCATGGGCTCAAAATTCTTTCTGCACTAATCTCTCCTAAAGCCAATAACGTGGGGCCTTATGTTATGGCCCAGGATGTAGGCAGTCTGGCCTAGTGATCAGAGCAAGAGTCAGGTCTAGGGGGCAGAGCAGGTGTCTAGGTTGAGAAACAAAGCCAAGGGTTAGCACCAGGGTCAACTGCTGATCATCAGAGCCAGGAATCAAGCCAAAGTCAGAGCGAGGAATGAAAGCTGAGGGTCAAAGCCGAGGTCAGGGTACAAAATGCCAGAGCCAAGGCTCAAATTAGAGCCAGAACTGGTAACTGATGGAAGCAAGGTGTAAGAGCAGGAACTGGAGCAAAGGCAAGGATCAGGGATGGTGCAGGAGTATGGTGGGAGCAGAAGCAAAAGCATGGGTGAGTCAGGAATCAGGACAGGGGTGCAGGAAGCAGGCACAAGCAGGAACCAGTGCAGCCTCAACAGAAAACCACCTTGCTGCTCAGACAGTTCCTGTGACTCCTTTTGGATTAAAAAGCTGTTAGGACCAATCAGTGAAGCCAGGTGATCCTTCAATCAGCACTCCTATGAGTGGCCTTGGCTGAGGCTCTAGTACTATGAGCTTCTTCGCCCAGCAGGTTTAGGCAGATGTGGGGTGGAGGCCAGGATGTGGTGGCTGTCTGGGCACTCACTGGCCTGGGTTCCTGACCTGGCACAATCACGCCCTAGATGATCAGTCATAGACGGAGATCTGTGATTTGGTCTCCCTCCAGATCAAAATCCACTCGCCTGCCAGCGACTCTGAGGTGCCAGGGACAAACTGAGCTGTTCTTTTTACAAGGTTGAAGCTGGCAGGATCAGTGCAACAGCCCAAGGTGTGCAACCGTCAATGCCTTGGTGTGGTGAGGGTGGACTGGCCCTCCCCAGACACTCATGGGCGGAGTCCTGCCCCCAGGCCCAGCCCCCAGAGGCCAGGGGCAAGGCTGGAAGTATAGAGGCGGGACCTGGAGGCTCAGTGGGGGCCTAGCCACTGGAGGGGACAGATGCTTCCCCTGAGCTCTCACGCTGGGAGATGGCAGCAGGCCCACAGAGTACAGACGATTGGCCCGGACTGACCTGACCCCAGGGGGAAGCAGACAACTGGCCCAGACCACCTGAACCCCAGATGACCCGAGCCCTGCAGGAGACAGATGGCCAGCCCAGACCACCGGCTGGCCCAACCCCAGCAGAGCTTCTGCTGGCAAGTAAGGCCCACGCAGAACACCTTACCTCACCGGACCAGCAGGTACCTGTGGAGTGGGGGTGTGGACGTGGCCCTGGGGTAGTAGACCCCTTCTAGGCTGCAATGCTTGCAGAGGGTTTGTCAGCGTGTTGTGGCTTGGATCCGCACTGACATGGTGGCAGACCCCTGCACCACCCTTCGGGCCCTGGGCTGGGATGCAGTGGAGTGGGAGGGTCTGCGTCTCCCCTGCCACCCAAGAGGTGGTTGGCAGTCTCCCTCTACCTCAGATTAGCTGAAGGAAAGCCTGAGGTAACTGACTTTGGGTACAGGCCCAAACTGGGAGACTTTGTTTCCCGCCCAGCTCTGAACCTTGGGCTTTTTAATTGCAAGCAGCCCTACCTGAGTGCAGGTTGGAACTGAGTAACTTTGCTTACTGCCCAGCTCTGGGCTCGTTAACTGTCTGCAGCCCCACCTGAGTGCTGACTCAAGCCAAAGGACTGCAGCTTGCCCTGAGTTAGGGGCTAGACTACAGGCTCTAGTTTGCCACTGTGGCAAGAAGCCTGGTGAAGGACTCCTGGCTCCCCTGGAAGGGGGGAAGACAACAGAGGTGGGGCAGAGCAGAAGGGCCGTGCCCTGAAGAGGATGCTGTAGTCCAGGAGCAATGTGGGCCCCTACAGACAAAGGAAACAGCAGAGCAAACAACAGGGGAAAGACCACATGCAAAGGGTGCTCCAGAGCTGGACAGAGCTAGTTCCTGGAAAAAACAGGAGGAGGCATTGCGATGGTGAGTCCAACCTGTTATACTTGGTCACAAGCCATGCCATCCCTCCTGCATCCACCACCAGGACTGCCAGAGCTCACCAACAAACAGTGCCAGTTAAAGCACATGGGCAAAAGGCCAGAGCAAAAGCAGCCATGCTCTGACAACCTGCCAACAGCACAAAGTCTACCGGCAGCCCTGTGCTGCCCCAGCAACAGACCCAAAGAGAACCTCCACGGAAGCTGGTGTGGGAACAGCATGGGGATCAGAACCACACACAAAGGCAATCTGACTTCAGTGGCACCACATTTAGCTGAGATCCCAAATCCAGGCCCCAGTTCTGCAGCTGAGACCCATCTCTAATATAGATTGAGGTGGAAAATACCCAGGGTCTCTAGCTGCCCATAGATCAGGTTGATACATTACAAAGCTTGCACCAGTCTCCAGTTTTATAAAAGCTTGTTTGTCCACAACCAATATTAGGGAAGAAATTTGATTGGGACTTTTTCTTTCTAAACAGCCTGAAAGAGAGAGTTGTTACAGTGGGAAACATTTATGCCATGCTAAAAGTGGCATCCAATATACTTTCACATAAAATAACCCGTGGCAGGCACTTTAATGGGCTAAGCTGGAAAGAAAGCCCTGCGATGTCTGTTAGTATGAAGTACTCGTACACTGTATTTTCTGGCCCCTCTGCCTGACCAGGTGGCTCTGTAGATAAAGAATAGCCTGACTAATGCTGGACTTTCATCTCAGTTGGGATAAAAGTCTGTGATGTGCCAAGCTTTTCAGGCTTAGTTGATGGTACAGCTCTGACACACAAACACTTGACACTTCTGAGCCTAAATGAAGTGTTATGACTAAAATGCTCTCTCTTTAGAAAGGGTTTCCCCTTGGGCAAGGAATGCTGTTGAGGGGGCAATGTGGATTAGTGTACTAATCTTCCCCTTTAGAAGACATAGAGCCAGATTCTGATTTTACTTATACCAGCGTAAACTGGAATAATTTAGGCAAAGTCAATGGAGTGACTCTGGATTGATACCAATATAACTGGGATCAAAGAGTTTGGCCCCTGGAATCAAGCCTCATTCAATCCAAGAATGAAATTAGTAGAACCCCAGAGCCAAACCTCAGCATTGCTTTAATCTGGGGGGTTGGTTTGGCCCACCTATAACGAGAAGCGTGATGCATCTCATCCTGGGTCCTCATTTGTGAGCCTCAGCACAAGGAATAATCAGCTTTGGAGTCATGTTAACCAAGTGTCCATTGTCTCTGAGTTAAATTAAACAAGGCACCTTTATAATCATCTTGATTTGACCCTCACCACTTCTGAGCTCCCATCCAAGAGAGGGCTCAGGAGGACAAATTACGCCTCATCTGGTTTGGATTAACTCCTTTTCAGCATCTACCACTTTCAAATATAGCTGATTGGATAGCTATCACCTCATTATGTGTTCTTCATTTAGATTTCTTTTTGGTATCAACTTTTATTTGTTTGAATGTAGCTCATATATCCTGACTTATGACTCACTGGAATAATAAAGTTGTATGGAGTGATGGACGTACAGAAGCTACAAGTTGCATTAAGGCTACACCAAACATTTTGTATTTTTTTTTAAAGGTCAAAATCAAACATAAGCTGTTTAACACCTTACCACTAAAACTGTGACCCTGAAGGCTAGAGCTTGTCAAAGCATGTATTTTCACTTTCCAGGAAAAGTTTCAAAGAAAAAGGACATTATTTGACTATGTCAAAGATTTCCTAGAATGTTTAGGGTTTTTATCAAAAACTTGAAAAAGGTTGGGTTTGATTGTCGAAAGACATTTTATTTTTTAGTTGTCTAAAATGGAAAAGTTTTGGTTTTGTGACAACCCCTTCACAAATTATTAATTTTTTCAATGAACCACCAAAAAAATTCAGTGAAATGTGTGATTTTCTTACAAAGGTTTCTGTTCTCTAAAAAAAAAAAAAAAAAAAAAAAGCAGTTTTTATCCCCAAAATTTTGAGATTAAAAATGTTTGACCAACTGTACTAACTGTTTAGTTGCCAAATCACATTGTTCTGTCCAATATGTGTTGTTGTTTAATTTGAATACAACTATATGACCAGTCAGGGCTCCTGCTTGGAGAGAGAGAGACAGAGAGTCCAAACTCCTCCGGCTTACCTGCACCCTGAAACTATTCCTAATTCCCCGAAGGTTTTGTTCTTCAGAAAAGATCTAAGTCTCACAGGAATAAATGGGAACAGATGAGAAACACAGTGCATCAGATGTGACTCCCCCAGGGCAACCTTTGTAGTTTATTTGTCAAGTTTCACTTTATATTTGGGAAAAAGAAAAAGGATTGAACTGTATTTCAATATAATTCACACCCACAGCGATTTACCATTGTGGCTGTTTATTAACCATTTTAGAAGTGATCGCACCTTTCAAAGGATTTAATGTTTTCAGAAAATAGGGGGAAATGACCCAATTCTCCATTCCACTTTATGCTGTTAAAACCCAAGTCATATCCAACTTATGCTACGCTAGGTAGGGACTGGACTAGTAATAAATTGGGGGGGGCAAGACCCAGTTTCGACCCATTAATGATTTACTGAACACAGATCGCATGCAGCACTCAGAGTCCGTGAAATGTACGTATTGTGCATTGATCACCGATTGACTGAAATCAAAGTGAAATAAATTGAGAGCAGCTGCTGCCCCCTACCCACACTGTCCCTTCATCCAGCATCTCCTAATATAACTGTTTGCTTTTGGCTGGCATGTAGCAAGGGGCTGCCCTTGCACCACTGCCACTGAATAGCATTACTCACATAGCTCAGCACTATGGTAAAAGGGTGGAACAAAAAGATGACTCTCATTCTGACCGAATCAGACATCAGGACATTAAAACTGAACTTCACAGATAGGATCCTTTTCAATGCCAATGTGGCTTAATGAGGCCACAAGGTAGTGCCATTCCAGAAGCAATTATATCCTGCAAAATAACAACCCATGCGAGAGGCAAAGGTGGGGGGATGAGGAAGGAGACTTTTCTCTGAAGCCTACAGAGAGGTTTCGAAAGGCAACGTTACCTTTGGGCTCCCGAGAGCGGCCTTTCCAATCTTTGCAGCAGCACAACCCCATCTCAGGTGCTGCGTCTCTCCAAGCCTCACAGCCAACAGGTCATCATTATTCCCACGAGACTGCTCCCATCACGTAGGTACCCCCAGCAGCATCCTAGGCAGCAGGTACCACAGGAGGATGCAAAGGGCCAGAGCTACATCACTGGCCTCAAATCGAGTCCTCCCGGGCTGTCGGCCAATGCTCAGACATGCTGTTCTCTCTGATCCCCCGGCACATTTGTAACACTGCTGGCTGGACAGTTTTCCCTGCTTGTTTCCCAACTCGCACCAACCCTCTAAGATGTGCAGCCCAAGCTCATTCCCTGCCAAGTCCTGCAAACATCCCAAACACAAACAGACCCTGCTAATCAATTTGAGAACTAGCAGATTTGCCTCGGGTCTCCCCTCCTTTATCTCCTATATTTCTGGCTGGTCCTGGCGCATTTCACTGGCTCCTTTGCCTATTAAACTTCCACCGCTTATTAATTATACGTGCCCCTCTCTGAAGGAGTGAAAGGCCACGAGAGGGGGCTTTATGTGAGCAGCAGATGCCTGTTCTCTGATAGCCAGAGGGCAGCAGACAGACTCTGAATGTAAACCCTAAGTGTGCAGAAAAAGACACCAGAAAGGCCATTTAACCTCATGCAAAACGATGTCAGCAGAAGAAAGAGACGTCTCATTCCCCCGCCTTTCCCCAGATTAAAGCGTTAACAGTATATCTCTGAGACTCTCTGTAGATATTGGGAAGCACTGAGGCCTGTGGAGACCTTACTTTATCTTAAGGTCAGTGCGACTGTAGCAATATTCCATGGGGTTACTTAAACACTCACTTTTAATTTAATTAACCCAGCAAAGCACCAGCCCACACAGATGAGGCTGTGACATTCTGACGTGTGTTTCAGGTCAAAGGGAAAAGGTTATTAATCATGCTGAGGTTTACTAACTCTGATCATTGCAGGTTTGTTTTCCAGGCTGTTCAGTTCTCAGTTTTAAAACGGCAGTGTCACTGTTTCTTAAGACCTGCTGCCTCATAGGAGTAAATCCCTGCTGTACATTTGACAGTGCAATAACCCAGCTTTGTTTTGCTTCCCGCCTCTGATACACCTGGGCCCCTGTAAAGAGTTAGGGTTGCAGAGCTCAATAATAAGGGACAGCAGAGGGAGAGAAATTAGGAGGCACAAGCAAAAGATTGGACAAGAAAGAGATACAGGAGAACAGTTCCAGGGGGCAGGAGGCCAAGCTGCAGAACTGGAGGGCTTTTCAACACAGCAATGAAGACAAGCAGGGGATCAAAGAGACAGAGAGAGACTAGCTGGGCAAGATTATGGAGGATTTTAAAAACAAGGAACCCCATCTTGAAAAACAATTAAATCTATTCAGGATGGGCCTGATCCCGAGAGGCATACAGGACCTGTATCTCCTATTGATTTCAATAAGAGTCTCAGGTGGCTAGCAGGTCTCTAGATTGGGTTCACCAAAGCAGAAGAGATTATCCGAAAGCAGCCAGAATGAATTAAAGGGTGGAAGTTTACTTGCTCTCCAACTAGTCAAGGTTCTTCTTCTAAGTGATTCAGAGGGAAGAGGTCCCTGTTGGGCACGCTGTTGCTATTGTTAGTTAGAGCCATCCCGAAATGCCAGCATTCTGTACTGACATAGCACCAGGTGGTAGGAGATGCAAGTCCAGCTTTTCCAAACCAACTGCTGTAAGAGAATCAGTTATTCTGTCTGTCTCCTCTTACTCGGAGAAACAACTGCAAGCTACTCTGAAATGAACTAAGACGGGTAAGCAAATCCTGTTCAGAAATGATTTTAGCCATCAGCATCTCTGAACCTTTCACAAGGAGAAAACAAAAGAACACTAACAAAGCAAGAACCAGCTCTCTTCTCTGAAGTAAGATTCATTTTCTGATCTTGCACTCCAGCCAAGGAGTAGGAGGGTGCACACACAAACCACCTGTCCACAATGCCTTTGTATTATGCTGGCAAAATTCTGAGTTCAGCACAAAACAAAACTCAAACAGTCCACAGAAAGAGGAAGCTTTCCACTTGCTGGGCTATCTATATAACACATTTTCACTAGGTCCCCCTGACTGCCAGGTCAGAGAGGAGTGGGGAGGGGTTATGGGCAGAGCACACTGTGCATCAGCAAACCCTGTCTAGGCAGATGGGCCTTGGGAGCAATTACAAGTGAGTATAACTTAAGCAGTTCCTAGCCTCTATCTAGCTGTTATAATAATAATAATAATAATAATAATAATAATTTGAGATATACCTATCTCATAGAACTGGAAGGGATCCTGAAAGGTCATTGAGTCAGCCCCCTGCCTTCACAAGCAGGACCAAGTACTGATTTTGCCCCAGATGCCTAGGTGGCCCCCTCAAGGAGGCCAATGTGCAAAACACTGAGCTATCCCTCCCCCCTCAGTCTTTATGCATTTTAAAGTCTCACATAATCTCCAAGGGAGGTTGTGGACTCCCCATCACAGGAGGTTTTTAAGAACACGTTGGACAAACACCTGTCAGGGCTGGTATAGGTTTCCTTGGTTCTGCCAGGGCCGGTTTTAGGACATGCGGGACCCGATTCGAAAGAGCTGCTGCCTAAATGTCACTGAAGACAGCGGCAGCGATTGGGAGCTGCTGCCAAAGATAGCGGCGGTAATTCGGCGGCAGCTCAATCGCTTGCTGCTGTTTCCGGCAGCACTTCAGCGGAAAGTGCGGGCCCCTCTTCCAGACGCTGGGGGGCCCTCTTAGGCACAGGCCCGATTTCTGGGAATCAGGGAATCTCCCTAAAGCCGGCCCTGGTCCTGCCTCAGTGCAGGGGGCTGGACTTGATCACTTCTCAAGGTCCCTTCCAGCCTGACATTTCTATGATTCTGTGATCTCATGTTGACCAATAGAGGCCGCTGTTTAGTTAAACACATTTGCTTTAAACAATCCAAATATCAGTGTCGCTATTGAGAAATGCACATGCCTTAGAATATGTATGAATTTTTACGTTGACCAGGTGTCACTTCTTCACATTTAAATTCTAAGAACACTAAAGTGTCCCAAGGAACTTGGGAAGCCAACAAAAAGCTTTTCTCTGTTTCTTGTGCGCATTAACTAAATAGTCCATGGGGAACGCAGACAAAGTTGTCGTAATTGGATTCACATACAGTGACACTGGTGATGCATGTAGAATAGAAACCTTTTCAAAATACAGTCTAAATAAACACAATGACAAAGGAAATGGCGAGGGGGAAGCTTCTGATGTGTTGACCATGGTGGCATTTGAATGCATTTTACATTGCAGGAGTTTTAGAATGAGTATCATTCTATACACATAGGCAGAGATTTTCAAGCCTGCTCAGCACTGGTCTAACTCTGTTCTCACTGAAGACAATGGGAATTTTACCATCATAGAATCATAGAAACAACAGGGCTGGAAGGAACCTCAAGATACATGATTGTCTAACCTAATCTTAAAAATCCACAATGAGGGAGATCCCACAACCTCCCTAGGTATCAGCTCCAGGGCTGAACTATCATTATGGTTAGGAAGGGTTTTTTTTCTGATGGGAGCAGAGTTAAGCCAGTGCAGAGTGCTTTGAAATCTCACCCATAATTTATATGCCCATGGCTTATTCAGACTCCCATATTCACACAAAACCAAGTCCTCGAGATCCTCCAAATCACGGAAGCAAACTCCTCACTCTAAAAAAGTCTTTTTGTAAATAAAGCTCTTTACTGTAAGCGATTTTCGAAGTGTGGGCATGTGTTTATCAGATATTGGTCGGCAAACAGGATGAGAAGGAAGAGGTGGTGGTGATGGTTAGGAAAATGCTCAAAGAGCAAAAGGATTAGGAACATTATTCACATAATTATAGCTGCAAAGTTATTTATTCCTCCAAATAGATGGGATGGGGGGAGGGAAATTACAACCAGTTTAGCTGTGACATTTCAGAAAATATCTGTGGTTTGAGAGAGAAGAGGAGTTTAGAGGGAGGTTGAAAATAGCAAGCTACAGACAAATCATGTCTCTCCCTAATAACCTAAGACTCTGTATACCCAATACGCACTATGTACCCATAGGACCCTCTATATGCCCTGCTACTATCTACAGAACCTGAAAACCCCATATACACTAGTATATCTACATACAGCAGAGGTTGTACTCTGCATGTATTCTGTATACATTGTGTACGTCATTGACCATTGTCCATCTGATATTTAGAGATCACAAGTTTTGCCACCTAAAACTTTTGCTAACAAGTATATTCTTGTCAAACCCATTTGACAACCAGATATTATCTAGCGATGTAACTATGGGGTGGGCTCAGGGCAGTAAGAAACACCTGCAGAGAGCTGACTACTTCACTGAGAAGCAAGAACATCCTTGGACAACACCTCCATAAATGCAGAAGCCAGGTCTCCAAACACTCCAGAGGGAAGCCAATGTGTCATGGTATAATTCCCCACTCTGAACCTTAGCGTCCAAAAGATGGGGTACCAGCATGAATTCCTCTAAGCTCAGTTACCAGCTTAGTACTTGTAGCGCTGCCACCACCAGGAATTCCAGTGCCTGGTACACTCTGGTTCCCCCAAAACCTTGCCCGGGGACCCCCAAGACCCAGTCCCTCTGGATCTTAACAAAAAGGAAAGTAACCCTTTCCCTCACCATTTCCTCTCCCAGGCTTCCCCTCCCTGGGTTACCCTGGAAGATCACTGTGATTCAAACTCCTTGAAGCTTAAAACAGAGAGGAAAATTCACCTTCCCCCCTCCTTCTCTCTTCCCTTCCCAGATTCTCCTGAGAGAGAAAGTAATCCTAACACAGAGAGAAAATTAACTTTTCTCCCCACCAATTCCCTGGTGGATCCAGACCCAGTCCCCTGCGCTCTCATCAGAATAAAAAACAATCAGGTTCTTAAACAAGAAAAGCTTTAATTAAAGAAAAAACAGTAAAATTGTCTTGTAAATGTAAAATGGAATATGTTACAGGGTCTTTCAGCTATAGACACTGGAATACACTCCCAGCCTAAGTATACAAGTACAAATTAAAATCCTTTCAGCAAAATACAAATTTGAACTCCTTCCAGCCAAATACACATTTGAACTCCTTCCAACCAAATACACATTTGCAAATAAAGAAAACAAACATAAGCCTAACTCGCTTATCTACCTAGTACTCACTATTCTGAACTTATAAGAGCCTGTATTGGAGAGATTGGAGAGAAACCTGGTGCACGTCTGGTCTCTCTGATCCCCCAGAGTGAACAACAACCAAAAACTAACAGCACACACAAAACTTCCCTCCCTCCAGATTTGAAAGTATCCTGTCCCTGATTGGTCCTCTGGTCAGGTGACAGCCAGGCTCACTGATTTTGTTAACCCTTTATAAGCAAAAGAGATATAAAGTACTTCTGTTCTATTAACTCCTACTATCTGTTTATGACACAAGGTTCTTCTGTATTGGATGAAAAGCTCATTTAACATGTCTTTGGGGCCTTACACATAAACACGCAGTGTCAAAAGTGGATTGGCTCAGCAGCCAATGAATACAGCAGGGAGAGTGGAGTTTCCACCTAGATGTGTTCATGGATGTAAAGATGACTCTGAGAACATCATCCATAACCTATTCACACTGAAGTTAGAAAAGTTGTCCAGATTCTACTCCAAGACAGACTCCAAAGCTCTCATCACAGACTCTTTCTCCAAAGATGGACAAGAACTCTACTGTGTGCCTTCATGTCAGTGGCTTGATGTCTGGGACAATCCAACAGATCCAGGAGGACGAGCGTGAAGTGATAGTCATTACTTGTTGCTGGCCAAGGAGGAGGCCATGGTTGTTGGATCTAACCTATCAGGAAGTCAGTCTCTCACTTTACTTCCCCTCAGGAGGGATCTCCTCTTGCAAGGTCTGATCTTGCAACAGGAGTCAGAAAAAATGGAAGCTGTGACTTCCAAGGAAAAGACAACAGGGAGTTGCTTTGATGAGCTGAATGAATACTTTATTAGCCAGCTGCAAAGCCTCAGCAAACAAGACGTACAGCAAAAGAAAAGACAAGATTCAGTTCCTGAGGCAAGGATATCAATAATGTAATTCCTGAAATGATTTTCTACTCAAAGAAAGTAAAATTCCAGGTAAGCACAGGTCAATTGTATTGTGGGATATCTAAAGATAGTCATACCTTTCCAGCAACAGAAATCAAATGCTCTGTGGTAATGAAGTTGTTTGATGAGACTCTTCATCCATGTGCATCAGTTTTCCCATAAGTGAAATGGGAATAATGGTACTGACATCCATCATAAAGCACTTGGAGATGTAAGGATGGAAAGTGCTACAGAAGAGCTAAGTAATATTATCATAATGGTCAATTAAAGATGACCATTATTCTGCATAATATTAGTGGGAATCACTCAAACTGGCTTTGGATTGCCATAGTGTTTAATGTTTTGGCCTTTTAAAGGTATATTAATTGTATATCTTTCTCCTGAACTGCACTTACCAACTTGGACTTTAGGCCAAGATTTTCAAAAGCTGATTCCAACTCCTGAGTAAGTGATCTTGTTTTCAAAAGAGCCGAGCACTTAGCAGCTCCCATTAAGGCAGCTGGTGCTGCTGGGTGCACAGTATTTTTGAAAAACCAGCTGACATATTTAGGAGCCTAAGGGTCTGTCTACACTAGAAAGATCCACCAGTGTAACATATGTGGAGGTATCTTATGCACTGATTACGTGTGTTTACACTGTTGTGGTTGCATTGGTATGAGCTACCTTTTATTTGAGCCATAACTTTAGGCTCCTACTTCTGAGAATCCTGGCCTACAGCTTTGTTGAGAGAGGAAGGGGTTTGTTCATTTGTTTTGCGGTTTTTATTTATTTATTAATAATGGAGACTGGTGCCTCTAAAACAATAATCACTGATAACTTTGCTTAATTATCAAAAGTGGCCTGTGCATGAATTTCCAGCAGGACCTAATGAGATGGAAAGTTGGGAGGGTCAGTAACAAGGTGCTTTTGGCTAGAGTGGCAGTTCCCAGACTGTGGGTCAATGGAGTATGTGGGAAGGTACACCTGATGTATTGGCATCACAACATCAAGCAGATTCGGATTTACCTCCAAAACAAAGACAACCGTGTGTATCTGCTCTGGCTGATCGAATTCTGAAGTTCAGGACACTGTAGTTCCAATGATTCCTAGCATGGAGGAACCAGAACATGAATTGTCATCTGAAGCATCTGCTCAGGGGTCTACTCCAGAATCTGAGAGATGTTACCCTTTGCAGCAAAGGAAACCACCAGAGCGACTCAATTGGAATTGAAATAGTTGATAGTTAAGGCTGACGGGTGATACAGAGGCAGAATAATCCTCTCTTTCTGTCTGGAGTACTCAGATCGCTATTCTGACCTCCTTAGTTACACTAGCAATTTATAATGTTAGGTTAGACATGTTGGGGGCATGGATAGCAACTCAATAAGGAGGGACTGTAATTGTGTGTGTTCTATGCCTGATCACCAGAGGGCATCTGTAGATATCAAGAGCCCTAGTAGTGGAGCAATAGAGAGAGTGTCAGAGCAAGAAGCAATGCAGTAGCTGAATAAAACAAGCAGTACTTAGCTCTCTGTCCATGTCTTGGTTATTAGCCAAGATGATCATGCTCTGGGTGTCCCAAAGCTCCGACTGCTAGAAGCAGGGGCTGGATGACAGGGAATGGATCTCTGGATAATTGTCCTGTTCTGTTCTTCCCTATGAAGCATCTGGTACTGGCCACTGTTGGAAGACAGGATACTGGGCTAGTTGGACCATTGGTCTGACCCAGTACAGCCAGTCTTATGTCTTAACTGGCAGATTCCTGGGTCCAGAGATAACAGATCTAACAACTGGGGGTGGGAGGGGCAGGCACATGACTGCTATCCCTTTACCCAAAGGCCCTTTGCTCCTAGAGCACTGCCTATCTGAGGGTCTCTCAAGTGCTGTATAGGCCTGAGAAAATTCACCCGCCCTCTGCGCCTACAAGGCACACAGGGAAAATAAAATTAATTCATGTCAGCTCCTGATCCCTTGATCTCCTCGATCCCCTCCTGATCCCCACCACCACTCAGCTTGCAACTCCTGTGTTGCCAGTTACTCCCTCATTCCACCTGTGATACCTTCCTGGCCCTCAAACAGGCTCATATTAATAATGTTCAGGAGAGAGAATTGCTTATGCCAAAGAAATATCTTGAACATGGCACCATGTTTACAGCTGTTACATGTTTGGGTCACAGTGCTGTCAATAAGGTGTGGGTGTTCTGTTGCTGCACTGGGTGTGGCCATCAGCAAAAACTGATGAGCAATAAAGACCTCTGAAACCACAGAGACCGAAACAAGAGCTGTACAAACCCCATTAAACTCTGGGTTTGTTCACCAGAAATAAGAATCAACAGAGTTTTCATGAGAAAGTTGTTCTCATGAGATTTTCTGCTTGGCTTTACAGTTCAAACAGGGTGAACAGATAGCAAGTGTGAAAAAATCAGAATCGGGGGGAGGGGAATAGGTGTCTATATAAGACAAAGCCAGAATATGGGACTTCCCTATAAAATTTGGACATCTGGTCACCCTAGGTCCAAATGACACAGACACGGTTATGCAAACCAAAATTTTCCACCATTAGCACCTGTCTACTTGAGAATTTTTGCACTGATGTAACTTGACTGGTAGATATAACTACAACCATGTAACTAGACTGTTTGGCAACCTCATATAAATGTCCTGCTTTGGTGTCAAACATACATCACTGCAATAGTACAGGGCACCTGTATATTCACAGGAACTTGCATCAGTGTAGTTACATTGGTGCAGGGTCCCTATTTCAGACAGGCCCTTAACAATCTAGCAGTTTTCGCAGCAGCCACAGGTTGGCCATGTTAAAAGCACAGCTCAGATCCTGGAGAGGCCAACAAGGGTTGCAAGATTGTCCATCATTGCAAGGAAGGCAGACTCTCTTTTAACCAACCCTATTAGCCTAGCCTCCCAGACCTTCCCCTGTAATGTGGGACTCTCCCACTGTTCAAAGCTCTTATCTCCATTAGCCCCCACTTACATTTTTTCCCCAGACTCAGTTAGCGTCAGACACCCGGTGCTTAAAAGCAAAAACAGAGCTTACGAAAAAAGGGCTTGAGTTCAGCATGATATAGAGCCTCCTGGTACTAGGTGGGGGGTGCAGTTATCAACATCTTAAGTGGATTGCAATTAGATCAGCTCTGTTTATGGATGTCAAGCACAGTATAATCCTACTTTACAAAGCAATCTGTCTACGTTGGCTGACATTCAGTCAGCCGTTGAAAGAAGTGTGCGTGCCGGCGGGTCTGGCACCTGCCAAGAAAATGAGGATGGAGGAAGGAAGCTTTGGGGAAAGTAAATGTTTAGAGCTGGTTAAAAATGTAAGTTACAGTTAGCAACACCTGAACTCTAGTTTCTTTACGGAAAAAGCTAGTTCATGTCACCTCTAAAGGCTCTCAAAGGAATAAAGAAGCTGCACTTCTTACAACACGCTACAGAAACAGGACTTGAGTCTGATCAGGTTATTTATATACTGTTTATTTGTATTACTGATAGCACACTGAGTGATCGCAAGCAGGTTGGGGTCCTGTTGTGCTCAGTGCTGAACAGACCAGCTGTAACCCATAAGCCCTTCGCCAAAAGCTTACCTCAGCAAGTCTTGTGCAACTCCACTGACGTTTACAGCAGTCGTTCTCCACATGAAGCTGCTGCATGCTGAGCTCTTTTGAAATACTGCAGGTAAACAAGCGGAGGCATGGATCCTGCATAAACGAATGGATGTGCTTAACTTTATTCATAGATTTTAAGCCTAGATGGGACTGTTATGATCATCTGCTGTGGAACACAGGTCCAGAGAATGTCACCCAGTGATTCCTCCCTCAAGCCAAGATTTTGTGGCTGAGCTAGTTGCATACTCTATTTCAACACTTAAATTAGCAGGTTATAAAACATGAATTACACTTACATCACCGGGACCATGCAGGAGGATAAAGTTAAGCACATCGCTGGATGAGACCCTTAACTACCACTAAAATGAATGAAATTGAGCAGCCACGACCTATCAGCAGTTGTTGAAAACATCAGCCCTAGCTAACAGGCACTTTAGAAACACATGGCAGAAGTTAATGAAAGCTTTTAAAATTCTGTTTCCAAAACAACAGTTCTATTTCATGGCCGTAAACACTTAAAAGATAAATACAAATCTGAAATGTTCTGCCCAAGGCTGCATGCCACGTCCTTGTCAATCTCTCCCCTGTCTTGTTTAGAAAGCCCAGTGCAAGCTGGTGCCCACTGATAGCACAGTAGCATTTCTGGAGAATTTCAGATGTAAACACAAGAAGGGCTTTGCGTGGGAGATCCCTGCAGCTGTTTGACAGCGGGCCCAGCTGCCACTTCAAACTGGCTTTAGAGATCGTTCAGAAAGAAATGGGTTCATAAATATGCAGATAGTAGTTTACCAATTAGAATTCCTTCTAGATGTCAGAGTGGCACATTATCAGCTCTGCCTCTCTCCCCCCCTCAACCTTTCTGTGGCCGTGTGCAAAGGAAAGGTACTTTCTTTCTCCTACTTTCATGCCAAAGAACAACTCCCACGCGATATTTTCAAGTCACTATATTTACTGAGCGTTAAGCTTCCAGCACTAACATGCACTCCAACTGCACCAGAAACATCGCTGTAGCTTTCTGGATTCCCCTCTGCCCCCCTTAAATAAGTACCTCGAAACATTTACTTGTTGGGATAGCGTTTCCTTCACTGGCATTATGAGAGCAAACCGCTTGGTCTGTGTTTGATCTGCATGCGTAAAGCACAGACCAACCTTCCCATCCCTCCCGTTCCCACCTCTCATTAGTGGGGCTGGGTTCAGACTGGTGCAGGATTTGGCTGAGACACACATAAGCCTTGTTTACAGTAGAGCGAAGAGAGTCAGGCTGCATTCACAACGTGGTTGTGTAGCTTTGCCATGGAGGAGGCAGTGAGGAAGGGCTCCAGCAGCAAGGAGTCAGTGTAAATAGCCATGTAGTCATGGGAGGACACTGCGTGGGTGTGTTGCGAGCCATACAGGGCACATACCCTAAGGCCCTAGTGTGTCTTTACTAACCTAAGCAGTGCCTCACCATCCACACTGCTATTTATACGGGTGCTAAAGGGGTGTGCAGTGTATGTAGTCTACGCGCTGCTGTATGTGTAGATACAGCCATTCACACAACCTCCAGCTATGTAGGGTTGCCACCTGTCCAGGTTTTACCCGAACAGTCCGGTTTGGCTTCTGTGTCCGGATGCCATTTAGGGTTGCCAGGTAACTGGTTTTTGAACGGAAAGTTCTGTTGAAAAGGGGACCTGGCAGTGGTCAGTCAGTACAAAGTCTAGTTAGCACTAGGCAGGGGCAAGTGTCAGATCATTAACCTGCACCAGCCTCTGCTCAGCCAGGGCCACCTCCTACCTACTGGCAGGCTCCTTGTCAGGCTGCAGTAGCTCCTGTCCCAGCCCTGGAGTAGAGGGAGCCCAGAGGGAGGTGGACGTGATCCGCAAGCGAGGGGTCTGGAGGTGTAGAGGATCCAGCGAGTGAGGGGGCTGGGACTGGAGAGATGTGAGCAATGGGGTGGGACCTTGGGGGGAAGAGGCGGAACAGGGACAGGGCTTGGGGATAGAGGCACAGAAGGGGTAGGGCCTTGGGGATCCAGTTACCAGCAATTAGAAAGGAAGCAATCCTACATCTGCTGCATGCCAGATCTATGAGACCCACTCTGCCCCAATGCACAAGGCTCTGTGAATTTGTGGCTCAGTAGATTCCACTAGCCATTGCCCCTTGTGCAAGTAAACACAAATGTTACAACAGCTCTGTGAATGCAGAGCAGGGTGGTAGTGGACACCAGCCATCTAAGATACCTTCTGCATCCATCCCCTCCCTTGAAGATCTTGTGCTGTAAGGCATGAAGTGGTATAACAAAGGGGCAAATGGAGGGCTGCAGAGCAGGCCAAGGGACAGAAGAGATTTGAAGGAGGAGAGGGAGGCTGTCCCAAGCACAAAGGGTGAGACATCAAAGGAGGCCTCAGATGGGGAGTGGAAGGAGACAATACACAGGAGAATAAAGCAAACAGCTCAAGTGGACTGTCATGAGCAGCCGGGGGAGGCAGGATTAAACCAGGTCCGAGATTTAGGTAAATGTCTGTGCTGTCTCTGATCTAGGATCAATGAGTGCTCACAAGCCTGAGGGCCTACTCCCACTCCCACTGGAGTCGATGGCACTGGTGGGGGCAAGGGCAGCCCTGAGTGGCCTTGGGACAGAACAGCTTCTTGCTTGACTCTTAGAGGTTTCCCTCATATGCCAGGGGTCTCTTGTTGGGCTCTGCTGTTTGTTGGCCGAGATGTCCTTCGACTGCTCTCCACATGGCTCACTACAAATCCTTTAAAAGTCCTACACCAAACAGGCTGTTGCGCCAGCAAGCTAGCCTGCATGGGACCACCCTTGTACTAATCCATGCGCTGAGAGCAGCACGTCAACAAGGTTTCTAAGGTGGCCTGTACTCTAACAAGGATTACTACACCTAACTCCAGCATTTGGGTGCCTATATCAGTACTTGGTGGTTTTCTGCCCTGCAAGGTGATATTCACTGAATTACACTTAGGCCCGGTCTACACTGGGGGAGGGGGAGGTCGATCTAAGTTACACAACTTCAGCTACATGAATAACGTAGCTGAAATTGACTTACTTAGATCAACTTACCGTGGTGTCTTCATTGCGGTGAGTCTGCTGCTGCCGCTCCCCCGTCGACTCACGCCTCTCGTGGCGCTTGAGTATAGGAGTTGATGGCAGAGCGCTCGGGGGTCGATTTATTGTGTCTAGACTAGACACAATAAATCAATCCCCGCTGGATAGATCGCAACCTGCAGAACTGGCAGGTAGTGAAGACATACCCTGAGCTCCTGTTAAAACATAACCCAAACCAGGCACTCATTACCCATGGGCCATGAGACATTCTGACTCTCCAGCACTGTAAGCATGGAGGTGACCCTTTATATGGCACCAAGCTGTGGACCAGATGTAGCATTTGGATGCCCTATTAGGCTACTTACCTTTGAAAACTTCCAAAGTGAATTAAACTAAACTGAATTAAGGCCACTTTAAATCTGAATGAGACTGTCCCCTGAATGAGAGGAGTTTAATGCAGTTCAACTAACCCACACCTTTAGTTAATTCAGATTAATTTTCCTAAACCACCCCAGATAGGTTGTCCTTTTAAGGGAAACTGGGCCAGCCCCATCTGACTAATGAGCAGCCTACAAGCTGTGGTGGTGAGGCCAAGGATCAGGTGACAGCTTGAAGATCACCAGGTCCTTATAAAAGCCAGTAAGTAGTTCAGTGGGGCATAAGAGCTGTAGATAATAGAAGGCTCCTGCGGGAATCCCTGGCTCAGGGGAAAAGAACCTAGGTCCACATCCACAAAGATGCCCATTGAAATCTGGGCCCTATTTCCTATGCTTTTTTCTGCAGACAGCCAGTAGTGGGGCAGAACAGAACTGTATTTTCATGGTAAATAATACATTTGCTCCCCCCACCCCCCAAAAAAAAACATCGGGGGGGAGAGGTCATTGAAACTAGTGAATTCAGGCCAAATGCAGCCAATAATTTTTAAGCTGAAAAAAAAAAAAAGGAAAAACAAATTAGAAAAGTTGAAATGGCCATTTCAAAAGGGAACCTTTGGACTTTTTGTTTTGAAATGTGTTTCACTTTGAAATTTAGCTATTAAAAATAAAGTGAACACTCCAAAAGAATCTGAAATGAAAATGCCTCTCAAAACTTGTTTTGACCCCAAATGAATGTTTTGTTTGACCTGAAACAAATGTTTCGTTTGACTCAAAATAAAATTTGAGGTTTTTTTCTTCCATTTTGGTACCCCCCACCCCAAAAAAAATTAGTTTTGGTTCAAACCAAACCAATTTTTGTCAGATTTTGTGGGCAGGTCCCCAATCTAAAATAATCAATGATTCACTCAGCCCTGGCATAGACTTGCTCCTGCAGAAGGTTCTAGGTCAGGGGACATGGACCTTATTTGTATTGTGAGTCCACCTAGAAGAACCAATCGCAGACCAGGACCCCATTGTGCTAGGGGTTGTGCAAACACAGTCCCTGCCCAAAGATTTGACAATTTCAGTATAAAACAGGGGAGTATGGGAAACAGCTTAATCATTGTTTTGCAGTCACTGCAGCAAATAGCATTTGGGAATCATTTTGGATTAGTATCTCTAGTAATGGACAGTACGAACAGATGGTCTGTGCCCCAAAGGGCTTGCAGTCTGATGACTAAAAATACTGAACTTATGTTAAATAGTTTTTATTTTGAAAACAAATGGCAGTGGGTAATTAATGCCTGTTGTTAGCCACTAGACAGACTGTTTCCACTGATGCACTAGGAAGTCTATTGGGTGGACTATGTCTCTGGCAGAAACCAAATGTTTGTTCCACCAAGAGAAAGCAGCTCAGTTCTCCCTTCTGAACATCCTCCAGGACCTAGAGTAATGGTTGAAGAGTTACTGTAACAGCAGTCTGGAGGTCACCTATGAAAACTACTGAGTTTAAAAGTAAGAGATTAATTCATCTGAGCTCAGCTGAAATTGAACAAGATACTGGAGGGAAAGTATGCCACAGAAACTCATGGTGTGTCTATGGCCCCCATTACCATGATATCTGAGAGCCTCAATCCTTAATGTGTTTACTCTCACAGCACGCCTGTGAGGTAGAGCATTATCCCCATTATAGAGCTAGGCAACTGAGGCACGGAGCCTATGAGCTTGTCTGCATGGGGAAATTGACTGACCTGACTACAGCTGTATAATTCCAGAATAAGTGTATGCCTGGGGAGTATAGTGATGCCAGAAGACAAGCCCAAATCTAGACTTTTAAAAGTATGCAGGCATTGTTGCACTCAGCATTGCAACAACTCCCTGATTTAGGAGCTTACCTCTCATTTCCAAAAGGAACTTAGGCTCTTCAAGGCCTAAATCCCTTCTGAAAATAATTCAGGCTCCTAAATTGGTAAGGCTTTGCAACACTGAGAACAGCAAGGCCTAAATACCTGTTAAAATCTGGGCTTAAGAGATTTACCCAAGGTCCTACAGGAAGTCTGCAGTGAAGTCGGAGTTTGTACCTACGTCTCCCAACTCCTTGGCTAGTGCCCTAACCACTGGACCATCCTCCCCTCCTGGGTGGGAGGTCCAAATGCACTTAGAGTTGGCCTAATGCTGCTCCAGTTGAAAGCTGTGAGAACTTTACCAGTAGGAGCAGTTAGACCACTGTGGAGGAGTACTCCTAAGTGGGAATCGGAAGGATGCATCACAGGGCAGGGCCAATTGTCATTCACTGACTTACCAAGAGGGCAGAACCCAGCTCCTAAGAGCATGGGGGGCAGCTGGCTTCAAAAAATGAATCCTTTCACGAGTGCCCCTCGTAATTGCTTGAAGATATGCAAACCGAGCATACATTTAACCAGTCTATTTGTCTCTCCTAGAGTGAGGAGCTGGGATTTCCATGCAGAGCAGGGTATCTGGCCTACAGTGGGTGGAGACCATCCTGTCAGGAAATAAGAGGGAACCTCGCTGGCCAGAGCAGAGAGGACAAGACACACACAAGGGCGGGACAGCGACACCAGACTACAGACTCCTAAGAAATCAGTGCTCACCCGAAATGTGAAGTGGAGGAGGGTCAAAAACATGTTGCAGGCATGTCCCCAACATCAGCTGCTTTAGAATTAATGGCAACAGCACACAGAGCCTGTGGCTGCATGTGGAGCCCACCTTTCTTTCCATCAGAGGTTTGGTAAAAGCATTAATTCCCCCCACACACACCCCCAAAGCCAAAATTTCAGGCCTGATCTACTTCACAACTTCCCTGTCAGACAGTAAGGCTCCCTGCTGCACCACTGGAGTTGGTGGGAGTTCAGATCCCTATTTAGGCAGTACCGTTCCATGTGCTTTGGGGCTCAGTGCAGGAATCACTGAGGGAAATCCTCTGGCCTATGTTATGTAGGAGGTCAGACTAGATTATCATAATGATCCTTTCTGGCCTCATAATCTAAGACAGCTGAATGTGGCTTTAAGAAAATATCCAGTATAAGAGAAGCCGTGTGAGTGAACTGCATGAGCAGCTTTCTGCTGCAGCATCTCATAAATTGAGTATTAAAAGAACAAATGGCAAGACAAACATAAGCATTAATATACTGCACCTGAAACATCTGCCCCCTGGAGACACATTGATTTACTTCTCCCACTGTCAAAGAAAACATGCAGCCTCAGCAGGTAGTCTGACCCCAGGACAACTCAAATGCATGAGATCAAGAGGGAAGATGTCACTGAGGACACTGATGGAGATATTGCAAGTGAACCTACCTGCCATCCCACCTCAATAATGCCGGTAGGCCCTGGCCAGTGAGCCCAAACTTCATTATAGCCTTAATACAAGTTATGCCAAACCAGAAATCAGCCTTGTGTTTAACCCATTTAGGACTACGAGGCCACATATCAATTACACAAACAGGCCCTGATTCTGCAAACACTTGCATACAGGGGGAGTCCGGCTGTCTTCAGTGAGACTTCTCATCGGAGCGTGTATGGGATCAGGGCCTAAGCAATAAACCCACACATAGCTCATTCAGGGATTTTCTTTTCTTTCTACCCACTTAGTAAATGCCAACCCTGAAATTCCCTTTTACTATCACCTACAGTATAGTGTGAGCTATTAGTTTAAACTGCTGCATGTAGTCCATTTGATTGCACTATTTTGTATAAGAATACCTAGCTCTTTTCCTCTTTAGATCTCAAAACACTTTACAAAAGACTGTTTTATTATCCCTACGTGGGGAAACTGATTCACAGAGAGGCAAAGTGACTTGCCCAAAGTCACCCAGTAGGTTAGTGGCAGAGCATACAGAAGTCACTGGGTCCACTTCAGAGCTCTGTCCATTAAGCCCATTTCTATAACACTGATGATCCTGAAGAATCCCAAAGCAATGTATAAAACTGACATACCAAACTGCATCAATCAGATCATTCACCCAGCAATTAAATGCAGCTACTTCTGGGGTGAAACACAGTGTAATCCCACCACACAACATGCAGTAGCAGGCCAGGAAGTGAAGAACAATACTGGGTCTGACTGAAATTGGCAGGAAACTTTACGAAGGCAGAATATCTGTACAATTGTTACAAACTGTAATTTGGCCAGGGCACCAGTACCCAGTACAGCTGCCCTTGCAAAGAATGCTAGAGGGTCTTCAGTGGTCACAAGAGGCTTTGGCCTTTCATTTCATCTTGAAGGCAGTGCCCTCAACAGCAGAGCATGCCCTAACATCTGGCTGGAGCACTGGCTCAGTGGGAAGAAGCTGGGGGGTCTCCATCTATGAAAATTGGGTTGATAATGTGAAGCTAGCTCCAGTTTTAAGTGGCTCTCCCTAATCTAATCCTTATAGGTGAGACTCACACCATTAATGTACAGCTAGCCTGGCTCATTGTTCTGCATCAGCCAAGCAGCTGGGTGCATGTTACAATACACTGTCTATGGGCTGTACATATTTCCAGTTGGTAGACTCTGGGCTTCAGGAATATAAAGTGTTAAGGAAAATCACCTGGGAACAGCTGGCGAATACGGTTTAACAACACTCCAGTAGCAGGAAATTATTTATGAAGCTATTTAGGCTTAATGCTCCTCTCCCAGTGGGCCATGTGTTGATTCGTTTGAAGTTGTTAAAACAGCCTTCCTCCTGAAAGCCGGTGCATGCACTGAAAGTCAGCCAGGAAAAGGCGTGTAGCTATCTGAAGAGTAAACTTACCGGCATGAGACATTGTTAGCCATGGAGCTGGGGCTGAATGCAACCGGAGGCCACATGGCATTTCCTCCCAATGGGAGTCAGGTTGCTGATGCTTCCAGAGGGAGGGCAGTAGGGTTGCCAGGCGTCCGTTTTTTGACCAGAACGCCCGGTTGAAAAGTGACCCTACTGGCTCCAGTCAGCACTACTGACCGAGCTGCTACAAGTCCAGTCGGCAGCGCAGTGGGGCTAAGGTAGGCTTCCTGCTTGCTCTGGCTCCTTTTGGCTCCTGGAAGCAGTGGAATATCCTCCCTCCAGCTCCTACACACAAGGGTGGCCAGGGAGCTCCGTGCGCTGCCCTCACCCCAAATGCTGGCTCCGTAGCTCCCATTGACTGAGAACTGTGGCCAATGGGAGCTGTGGGAGGGGTGCCTGCAGGCAGGGGCAGTGTGTGTAGCCCTCTGGCCGTCCCACCGCCTAGGAGCCAGAGAGGGGGACATGCCGCTACTTCCAGGAGCCACCTGAGATAATTAGAGCCTGCATCCCTCACTCCCTCCAACCCCCTACAGCCCTGAGCCTCTCCTGCACCCAAGCTTCCTCTCAGAGGCCGCAGTCCCTCCCACACTCCAAATCCTTTGGCCTCAGCTCGGAGCTCCCTCCTGCACCCCAAACCCATCATCCCTGGCTCCACACCAGAACCCGCATCCCCAGCCGGAGCTCTCACCTGGCCCCCACACACACTTCAACCCCCTGCCCCAGCCCATAGCCCCCTCCCACACTCCAAACCCTCATCCCTGGCTCCACCTCAGAGCCCACACCCCCCCAGCTGGAGTCCGCACCCCCTCCCGCACCCCTACCCCTGTCCCAGTCCGGTGAAAATGAGCAAGTGAGTGAGGGTGGGGGAGAGCGAGTGATGGGGGAGGGGGTATGGAGTGAACAGAGAGTGGGACCTCAGAGAAGGGGCAGGACATGGCCTGGCCCTAGGGGCAGGGGCGGGGCAAGGGTATTTGGTTTTCTGCAGTTGGAAAGCTGGCAACCCTAGAGGGAAGCTTTAACTTGATGCCTGGGTTTCACAAGCCCTGCTGTCAGCACATACTGGAGCTGTGGGTCCCAGGCTTGCAAGAGCCTTGCACTGTCACTGCCCCCTTTCCTGGGGGATTTTACACTATCCCTGAGCCCAGGGTCATGCCAGCTGGAGCCCGCATAACTTGGGATGGATCAAAATTGCAATATAATTGAACAAAGGCAAAATCAATGTATAATCTGGAATAAAAGGGTTCCTGGGGTCACTGTCCCCTAGATGCCCAGTGCAGATGCAGCCCATGGGCCCTCCATACCCTAGGAAAGGAACCCATGATTGACAAACTATGGCTGCCTCCTGGTTCCCCTCAAAACAGCTTGTCAACATTTAGGGCCCTGGGGATGTTCCAACTGGAAGAAGAAATTGATGAAGCCTGTCCCCAGGCCTGGGGCTGTGGCAGGGAGAATGCCTCTCCCCCAGCCCTGGGTTTTTTTGTTATTGCTCGTGGCACATATCCACACATTACCTTAATATTGGTGTTACACAACAAAATTCATTCTGCACATGGATACAAAAAATTAGAGGGAACATTGCTCAGGACTCCTGGGTTCTGTTACTGAAATCCAGGGAACAACAGGTACTCAGATCTATAAATACATCCCATGGATTTTTACAGACAAAGATACTCCGGGAAGGGAGCTCATCTTGTCTGTACTGAGTCACTCTTATTATTGATGCTGGATCAAAATCACTTAAATTCATTTCAGTGAAAAGCAAATACAAAGAAAGAAAACATGAAATGCCAGACTTTGTTCACAGTCCTAAGTGCGTGGTAGCTCAGTGTGTGTGGGACAGCGCTACTGAAGAACTGTAGTGTATTGATTTGCTTTTGATCAGACATCAGACAATGACTGTCGTTAATAATTTTTCATTATTTTATGGGCACTTAATAAAATATAACTGAAAGTGAGACCTACAGGCCTGGCGGCAAGAAGCAGCACCATCTAGTGCTCAGGATGGGATTCGAACTTGCTTGAGTAAAGGTGCTGAATATATACTGTAGTGTGGGCCAATGGAGATGATTTCTTGCAGACTACAACTTGGAAAGTGGCAATTCAGCACAGGAACACAGGCAGGCTCAAGTTGTGTTTAGCTTGCACATAAAAGGACCTGCAATTGACAAAAGCTAAGCAGATCTCAGACATTATTCCCAGGCCAAGACATTATCTTAAAAGGGACAGTAGTCCAAGCTGTAAGGCTGTTCTATAGCATGTGTTCCCAGGCTCAGTGTGTGTGAGACTCCTAGCAGAACATCTTTAAAGCTACTGCAATCCTCTTTTCCTGCACACACATCAGGGCGATGGGTCACAGGAGACGCATTAGACCTTCGCTTGCTATGAGGAGAAAAGTCTATCCAGCTTCCCCCAAGACAAAGCTGTTCCTAATGATACAGAAGGGCTGCTATATATCAGCACATGCTCTGAACCATTGGAGGCTTGGGCAGGGGCCAAAACCAAAGCTCAAAAAAGGTCCTGTAACATGCCATGACCCCACTGCAGGCACAGCAGCATTCGAAGCTACTGGCAACTCTCCCACTCTCCATCCCCAAAATGTGAATGCACAGCACCAGGACATGGAAGCAAGGAAAGAAGGCACCTGCTGGCTCTCAATTCCTGCTGGAGCATGGGATCAGCCTCCCACCTTAGTTTATTGGTTCATAGGGTGAAGGAGGCTGCCCCACCCCAAACTCCTTATGCCCCAACATAGCTGAAAATCCAGGGAGCAATTCCCACTGTGACACACTCTTGCTGTTACTTATTGACATCCCCTGCAGTTCTGCCTGGTCACACACAGATTGCTGGGGTGGGCACCTTACCTCTGGGCACGATACAGCTGAAACAAGAGTGCAAGCTACAAGTGGATTTTAAGAAATTCCCTAAGGGTCACAACCTCAGAATTATTATCTGCACTGCCATAGGACATAGAACTATGCTGAGATCAGACCCCTGTAGTGCTGAGGTCTCTAAAGATACACAGGAAAGCTGGTCTCTGCCCTAAAGAGCTTATGGTCTTAATATAGAAGAAGACAAAGAGTGGAAGGAAGGGATGAAATGTACAGGAAGAGTGAGAGTGAAAAATGGGTGGCAAGCAGCCTATTGCTTCCACACTGTGATTGGTTAGGAAGACAGGAAGGGCTGAGTTAACATGAACAAGAGTTTTAACCTGCCCTTGGCCCCTTTCTGGATGGATACGAGTCTGTGGTAAATGGGCCCAAATCCTGGATCCCACATATTTCCAAGCCCCTTGGGTCCAGTGGTCACTGCTCCTAGTTCTGGTTCTCTCAGGTCTTCTCCCATGCTTACTCCATGTTTGCCTCTGTTCTTATGCAATGGGAGCCTACAGTCTGGCCACCTTAGGAACCAATGCCACAGCTGTCTAGAACCACCAGTCACTTACGCATGTTCCTCAGAGTCCACCTGGCTGTGGAAGCTCTGGTTTCTCATTTAACCTTTTCAGGAACAATATGGCAGGCAAGCAAGGAAACCAGGCTCAACAAAGGAATTTCTTAACCACAGCCACTTTTCTATAAAAGCACTAGGGAATTACAGATCTTTTGAAAATAAAGTCCTGATGGCAACCTCTCACCCTGATCTCAGTCTTTCTGTAAGTCAGCGTCCTTAGGCCAGTCAGAGTCTCTTCTGCTTTCACTCCCTCCAGCAACTCCTGCTTACATGTGGCAGTAGAAAAGCCCTTGGCTTAGATCTGTCTGTCCCATTTCTGCCTACGTGCTGTTGCAGGGGAACTGGAGCTTTTTGTGTAGGAAGCTCATGGTTCTTGGGGATGGGCCAGTAGCTGAGACACAATCAGAGTGGAACCCCCTTTATAGCTTTCACTGAAGATCTTCTTTGAGGTGTCCCTGTCATAAACAGATAGCTAAGGGTTAATGTTCTTTTACCTGTAAGGAGTTAACACAGGGAACCAAACACCTGACCAGAGGACCAATCAGGAAACAAAACGTTTTCAAACCAAGGCCAGATACAGAATGAGGATAACCCTGGATCATGCCCGTCGGCGTTTCAGAACCCAAAAGTGGAAACCATGTGTCATTTCCCAAACACACCTACTACGTTGGAAAGAATTTTGAATAACGCTGTTTATTCATTTTTTTCCTTTAAGCAATTGACCCTGTATATTGTCATCTTATTACAGAGACCATATTATGTCCTTTTTCACTCTTTTTATATAAAGCTTTCTTTTTAAGACCTGTTGGAGTTTTTCTTTAGTGGGGACTCCAGGGACTTGAGTCTGCAGTTCACCAGGGAATTGGTGGAAGGAAAAAGTCAAGGGGAAAATCTCTTTGTGTTAGATTTACTAAGCCTGACTTTGCATATCCTCTGGGTGAGGGGGAGAGATTAGATCTCTCGGTACTTGTGTTTCCAGGACTGGAAGCAGGGAATCTCCTAGGGTCGTCCAGGGAGGGGAGCCTGGGAGGAAGTAACAAGGAAACAAGGGGAGGGGGTTATTTCCCTTTGTTGTAAGACTCAAGGCATCTGAGTCTGGGGGTCCCCCACGGAAGGTTTTGGGGGGACCACATTGAGCTAGGCACTGTATAATTCTTAGCTGGTGGCCGCGATACCAGGTCCAAGCTGGTAACTAAGCTTGGAGGTTTTCATGCTAACACTCATATTTTGGACGCTAAGGTCCAGATCTGGGAAGAAATGTTATGACAGTCCCCCATTCTTCAGAGTACTCGCTGTCCAGTGGACACAGAACTTGTCAGAATGAGGCTGTTTTTTTTCCAACACACCTTGGATGGCTTAATTGAGCATGGAGGTTACAGTGTAAAACAGAAGGTTACCATCAAAATGGAGTTTGCAATTTAACACAAGCACCCCCCCAGTCTATCACCCAAGATAGTGGAAAAGAGGGACATTTGGAGAGATGAAGAGAATGGAGGGAACGGTGGGAGGCAGAGGATGGGGGCTGGCCATGGAGTGACAGAGAGGTAGGGTGTGAAGGGCAGAGCAAACAGCCAATTAGCAGATGGCACATGTCCTGCAAACTGAAGAAGGAAGAGTCTGATGACATCAATTGTTGTCAGGGGTTTATGAAAGCTGCTCCAGCCAGGGGGCAGCAGGGGAAGTGTCTCTGCTTTTGGGAAGACATTTGGACTTGGTGCCCCAGGGGGGTGTTCCTTCCTCTTTGATCTGATCTGGGGTGCACTCACTCTGCTGGTCACACTGCTGTCTCCAGTCTCATTTCATGCAGATCAAAAGGTCAAGATCATGACATACTAAGTGAGAACACTGGCCAGTATTGCTGAGCTTTAGTCTGGGGGTTCCTTCCAGCCCAGGGTGATAAATATGTTCCCAGAGGGCCATGCATAGAATCACAGAATATCAGGGTTGGAAGGGAACTCAGGAGGTCATCTAGTCCAACCTACTGCTCAAAGCAGGACCAAGCCCCAGGCAGATTTTTGCCCCAGCTCTCTAAATGGTCCCCTCAATGATTGAGCTCACAACCCTGGGTTTAGCAGGCCAATGCTCAAACCACTGAGCTATCCCTCCCCCCACATACATACAACCCCTCGAACTCCCCTGCTTCACCCTGCTCCACTGGGAGCCCCTGACACTGCCTGGAGGAATCAATCCCAAGCACCGAGTGCAGAACAGAATACCTGCCTGGAGAAGACATTAAAGCCATGGCACGTCTACACTTCGTGTATATAGGCTGTGCAAACCAGCCATGGGGGAGGGTGGGTGAGCAGAAATGGGTATCAGGCCCTCAGGAGGAAACTGATAATAACTGGAACTGCCATAAATCAGGCTGAGCAGAGCACAGGGCTTTCAGCACTAAAATATTCTTCTGACCTGCCAACCACAGGGAGGGCATTGCGGGACTGATCCTGCAAACACCAGTGCTCAGAAGTAATCCTTATTGGGATATCTCCATTGAAGCCAGTGTGGCCAGTGACATACATAGAGACCTTGTATGAGTGTGTGAGAGATCAAACTGACAATTTAGAGTAAGGCTGATTATGCATCCCCTAGTTTTACTGCTTCCTGTTTGGAACCATAAAAAAAGCCCAGTGTCACACAAACTCATGCCCAGAAAAGCAGAGACAGTTGTCAACACTGGGCTTCTGGAGTTAATTGAACTGCAGGCCGCAATTCTGATTTCCTGCTGTAATTAGAACATTGAATATTTTGAATGGAGGCATGAAATAATTTTCCCTCTAATTATTTTAATTAAAGCCTGATGAAGCAGGGACTGGGGGAAGAAAGGATGAGATGACTTCGTGTGTCTTGTTCTGCTGGGCCACGCATGCTCTGTGATTTCAGGTTTGTTGGTAATGTTCATCATGCCGTGACAAAAGAAGAGCGAATGTTCTTCCAACCTATGGCCTGATCGCCTTAGTTATACGCACCAGCCCTCACTCACTGAAGGCACAAAAGTCTGTCCATGCTGCTGCACTGCACGCTGAACTCCTGGAGGCAATGTGGCAGACACAGATGGAAGCCCTCCTGGGCAGCATTTGCAACACCATGCATAGAGAGGGCGCAGCATCCTTGCTGCTCTGCCTGGCCTGTACACCCTGTTCCTTCCGTTTGTGGGCATACAGTGCATGCAGGAACAGGGTCTCTTGTGGCTCTGTGCAAGGTCTGGATAGGACCCAAATCAAGTTCCACCCTGCTCACTGCACAAGATTTGGCCAGAACCTGGCCCTCAAATAAAGTGACTTCAGTAGAGCTACTCACTTGAGTAATGGCTTCTAATAAGAATAATCTTATATATCTGCAGTGAAAGTCATGCCACAAAACATGGAATTTAATTTGAGCAAATCACAGTAATTCCATGGTTACATTTTCTTTTTAAAGGGGTTGCCAAAGTCCTTGTGGTTTTGAAGATAACCTTCCAAACATGTGGCAAGTATAACTGATGCACTGATGTCTGTCTGAGGTCTGCAGTGCAGCCTGAAACAACAGCTGTAAAGGACAGGTATGAACTGCTCCATTCACCTCAAAGGGCTGTTAACTCTGTTGCCATTGAGTTTCAATGTAAATAGCAATGTTATTAACTATCACATAACAGAAGGCCTGGCCAGTGTATTGATTCATCATGGTTGGATGCAGCGGGGGATATTGGGATGGGAGGCAGCATAGCGGTTGGTTACCATCAGGGGCTGTTCAGAGGCCTGAGGTACTTCTGCCTCACTTCCCCACAGCCAAGCACCTCAGCTGCTTCCTCAGCCCCATTCTTAATGCCTCTTGTCCCAGCAGTTCCTTACCCTCCACCCTATGATAAATTCTAAGGTAAGCATTGCCACACAGAGGATCTCTGCCCCACTGAAAATGGAACATTTGGGGACAGCTTAAAATCAGTTGAACTTACCAGGGAAATCAATATCGTAAGGGACACTGGGGAGACACTATCATTCAGATTCCATTTGTAGTGCTGACCGTGCCTGATTCTGCAGAGGAACTTCCAGCCTGTGTCAGACTGCTGCAGAACCAGGAGGCCTGGCAGCTGAGCTTAGAGCCAGCTTGCCACAGGGCATTTAAAGTATCATTCCTGCCAGATCAGAGGCTGGGAGCAGTCGTTATTCTAGCTAAGCTGCCCCTGATCTCTGGAGAGACCAGGCTTACATTTTCTAAGTGTATTACTCTATTACAGGGGCAGACAACCTATGGCATGCATTGCCAAAGGCAGCATACGAGCTGATTTTCAGTGGCACTCACACTGCCTGGGTCCTGGTCACCGGTCTGGGGGGGACTCTGCATTTTAATTTAATTTTAAGTGAAGCTTTTTAAACATTTTAAAAACTTATTTACTTTACATACAACAATAGTTTAGTTATATATTATAGACTTATAGAAGAGACATTCTAAAAATGTTAAAATGTATTACTGGCATCCAAAACCTAAATTAGAGTGAATAAATGAAGACTCAGCACACCAGTAAGGTTGCTGACCGTCCTCTATTAGATGCTCTCAGCATTGCTTACAGCATTTTACCATCCTTCTGTGCTCTTGTAACCCAGGCTAACACTGTGGCTTTAATCTCCCACCACTGCCTAGATTAAGGCAGCTACTGCCTCCATGGTTTAAGTCTGTTACTGCGTCCATACTACAGAGCTGGTCCTTCACCTCCAGCAGTAGTAGTTTACTCTTTTAGATCCAGAGATCCTGGGTTCAGTCCTAAGTTCCCTGTAAGCTGTATGGCCATGCAGTAACCTATTAAGTGCTGCACAGGTGCTCAGGGAACTCTTCCTGGATGGGACAGCCAGGGCCGGGGAGAGGGCGCCCCTCCCTGGTCCAACTCAGCCCAGACCAGACCTGCCATGGCCGGGGGAGGGGCCACAGCCCCTATCCCACAGCCCCAACCCCAGACCTGCCGAGGCAGGGAGAGGCGCATTTCCCTCCCAACCCAAGTGCTGCTGTGGGAAGAGAAGCTGGGGTGAGTCCTCTCTCCCTACTGTAGCCCCAGGGCAGCCTTCACCCAAACCCCTCACCCCAGAGTCCACATCCCCAGCTGGAGCCCTCACCTCCCAACCCTCTGCCCCAGTCCTCAGCCCCCTCCCACACTCCGAACCCCTCAGGCCCACCCTCACCACATGAATTTGTTATGTGCACCAGTGGTTGGAGCAGTGGCAGTTGGGCCTAGTAGTCAGTGTGGTGGCAGTCAGCCCAGGTAAATGGAGCTAGCGGTCAGATCCAGAATCAAGAGTCAAGAGCAGAGTCTAAACAAGGCAAGCATAGGACTGGGAGCTGGGCTGGAGCAGGCTGAGGCTGGTGGAGTCTGTCACCACTATCAGACAGGGGAGAGTCCCAGGGCAGACTATGGATCCTATGAGGCTTATACGCCTGCCCTCCAGTCACCAGACCAGTTCCTGGCTTGTGGATTGACTGAACCTAGCACAGGAATGACTCCACCACTGCAAGTAACTTAATCAGGCTCTAGTTAGGGACTCCTCATGCCGCCAGACTTCTGCCTGTCAGGGAGTGGGTCACGAAGCCACACTCCCAGCTCTCTAACTCTCCTTTGGCTGGAGAGTAGCTTCACAGTCTCTCTCATGTCCCTAGTTAATCCTCCTCCCAGCCACATTATACAGCTTGGAGAGGGACTCGATGAAACATGATAATACTAAGTGCCCATATTAGCTCTTGTTACTCAGCAGAAAATCAATACAGGCTCTGTTACAAAATGAGACATGCTGTTACTACCAGCCCTGTGTTTTAAGGACACCGCTACAGCAGCCTGTGGCATAGAAAAGCGATAAAGGCCAAGCAGCAGTTCTGGGAATCAGGCGACCGCAGCCCTGGCTATTAATCACACAGTTCTTGCAGGTGGCCTGTGCCAGCAAGACTTTATGAAGCCTCAGCGTTTCCCTGTGGGTCGATAAGACAAAGCTTCCACCCCTCCGCTGTACCAGACACTGGGTTTCTGCAGATGCCTGGTGACAGCAATATTATCATTAATGATAACATACTTTGCTCTTGGATTTCTTTTCTTTGAAAATTCTCCCTCCAGTCACATGCACAATACAACCATTAACACACACAGATTGCCTTTGTTATCCCAAGATTCCAAACTCCACTATGAAGAGTGAGTATTGTTATCCTTGCAAGTGTATAACCCCCAGCTTACAATAGGGAAACTGAGTCACAGGGTGAAGTTCCCTCAGTCCACAGCTTAACAGAGCTGGGGAACTGAACCCAGGTGCCCTGACACTAACACCTAGACCTTAGCCATACGATCATCCATCCTTCCTCTCCTATACAGCATTCATTAAGAGCAGTGCATGGTCGGCAGATAACTGCCCACAACCAAAGCCATTTCAAATAGCACACACAAAACAATGACATCTCGGCCAAACATAGCCTGGGGCAGGTGTGGTGGAAGTACAATATGGACAGCTCCAGGCCACATCCACCAACCGATGTAAGTGCCAAGTGACATTCTGCGGATGTGCATTAGCTAAATATCAACTTTTCAATAGCCTCATCACCGTGCTGTCTGAGCAGCTCACAAATATTAATGGCCATAGTCTCACAGCACCCCACTAGGTAGGGAAGCTTTATACAAATTTCCACAAGCTGAGCGGAGGTACAGAAAAGTTAAGCGATCCACCCAACATGTCTTTAGTAACAGCAGGTCCCAGCCTAGTGCCTTAAACACAAGGCCACTCTTGCCTGTGCACAGGGTAACAAGCTTCCCGCCCAACAGCAGTCTTTCTCCCAAAAGATCCCAAATGACTTTGCAAGCTAGCCACACGGATTGCCACATGAAATGCAGCCACTTTTAGACTAAAGCGTGACAGCTCTTTAATAGGGCACAGTAACACCATCTACAGTTCAAGGCAGGAAGTGAAAAAATAACCTCTTACTCCAGTTGAATTTGCAGGACAAATGGAGAACTGCCCAAAAGCTGAAATTCCAGCCAAGACAACAGGGTTAATACCGATTGTTACTCTGATAAAGATGCGATTAGATCTTTAATAACGAAGCTTTGCTTTTATGGCTCATGTGAAAGGCACGTCTCAGGTAGTACAAGGATAAAGATTTAGAAAAATCTGTTCTGAGAAGAAAAGTTAAAAAGACTGGGCATGTTTAGCCTTGAGAAAAGACGACTGAAGGGGACCTGAGAACAGTCTTCAAATATGCTAAGGGCTGTTGTAAGAGGACAGTGATCATAGTTCTCCATGCCCACTGAAGATAGGACAAGAAGTAATAAGCATAATCTGCAATGAGGGAGAATTAGGGTAGATATTAGAAAAAAAACTTTCTAACTATGAGGAAAGGTAGCATTGCAATAGGCTTCCAAGGGAGGTTGTGAAATTCCAATCACTGGAGGTTAAGAACAGATTAGACAACCCTGTCAGGGAGACCCTGCTCTAGGTTTACTTGGTTCTGCCTTGGTGCAGCAGGGCAGGGTTAGATGACCTGGTGAGGGTCTTTCCAGCCCTATGTTCTCTGAGTCTATGATAGCACGACGCTGGGGAACTGGCTTAGAGGAAGGAATGCCAGATACTAATCGCTATCTCACTTCCTAGAGGTCTCCCAGCTCCCATGCAAATAACAACCAGCTCCCACCCACATTTGGGGTATGGGAATACAGCCAGCGCAGTGCAGTACAGGCTGCCTGATGTGTCACTCACATGAGTATTTATGACAGACAGTGGTGAGGGAGCAGAAAGTGTCCTACTCTTCAGGAAACTTCCATTGAGAGTCAACTAGAATGCTGTCACAGTGGCGTATTCCGATGGCCTGGCTGCCACAGTAACTGAAAGCTTTTCAGCATCATCTGTCTCCCATACTCTGCCTGATACCGTGACAAGAGGAGTTTAGATAGAACATGGGCCGTGGAAGTCCTTGTTGGGTTAGATAGCAGGAGCAAGACCCCCGACACACTATTAAAAGCACATCTGCCTCCAGTGCTAATGCACAACTGCTTGGACAAATGTACTCTGCCTTCAGAGAGACAGTCCATTTAGATGTAATTGTATTAGGCTGGAGTTTGTTGAGATACGATAGCACCAGCAGCACCGTGGGAACAGAACACCAAGGAAGGAGACAGCTAATCCATGCTGGGGAGATGGACAATGTGAATGGCAAAGCAAGCAACCCACCAGCACACGTGAACCACTGCTAGAGAGTGCACCAACAACCTCAGATATCATTCCTTTCAGGAGCTCATTCATAAATCCTTCCACGTACTAGCTCCAGCCAACCTTAAGGGCTCATCTATCTCCCTTCTCTCTCCTCTTGCAGTGACCTCAGTTTCACTGCTATTGGTGCAAGAGCTTGCTCCTCTGCAGCTCCTGCCATCAGCAACAGCATCCCTGAAAGTTCTCAAATGAATTTCAAATTACAGCAGAAGGCATCCTTGCTCTCCTTTGCCTGTGTCTCTAAATTGCTCTCTCCTCTCCTTGCATCATCTCTGTAACTGCATTGCTGAGCTCTGGAAAGCCTTTTGGGATAGAGGCCATATAATAGATGTGAGACAAAATAAATCTGTAAAAGGGAAGATTCTCTCTTCTAGAAGATACAAAAATGCACTGGATTTCAGCTGCAGGTAGCATACAGGGCACAGGGGACAAATGTCAGTCACATACTGCCCCTGGAGACACCTGTGAGAGGACTTTACAGGACCTCAACCTGGATAACAGAATGACTGACAATAACCCTTAACCCAGAGTCTTAAGTCTATGATTTTCAAATCGTCCCTTTGAACATCCCAGTCTAAATGACTATGAACTACTTATGGGTCCTTCTTCCAAATTCACCTACAAGTTAAAAAATACTGTGTACTGGAATCAGATAAAAATGTTGGTAAATTATTTATTTTCAGGGATCAGTGCAAACTTTGAAAAGCCAAGATCTTCCTTCCACAGCCTGGTAAATCTGTGGACAGAGCAGAAGTGTCCCTAAATATACCTAGAGCTATCAAATCAATTCTATGGTAAGTGATTACATGATAGATAAGACTAGGTCTTACCTGCTCTACAACAGAGCCAGATGGGTGGATACTGTGCACATAGCATCACACCTCTCAGAACAGAAATGTGCCTGGCTGGCCATTTACTGTGTTAAATGGTGGTTGTGAGCAGGACCACGTCAGGTATGAAGGAAAAGGAAATGCTGGCCTACCTGGGGCAATTTCAAAGAGGTGTTTCCCTGGTTCCTCAGGCTGAGGGGTCAGCTCGCCTACACTGATTGCCTTTGCAGTGGAATGAAACCCTGTAATGGACACAGAAATACCAGTGAAGAGAGAAAGGCCTTAAGGAAAGCAGGGAAGGGATGAAACACAGAACATGCTTTTGCAGATTTAGACCCCCTCTCTTTTCCACCCCACCCTTTTCTTTCTTGTTTCTCCCTCTTTCTCTGGGTCTGCCTGTCTAACACTTGCCTCCTCTGTCCTTTCCCACCAGTCTGACCAACTGCTTAATGCAAGAGAGTCTTCTCACCTCTTCCCTCAACTGATATTTCTTACTGAGCCCCAGCATGTTCAGTGCTCTACAATCAGAGAAGGAGACACTTGCCACTCCAAGGACCTCTATTTCTGACATCAGCACTACCTCTGCCGTTGGGAACAGCCTCCCTGTCTGCTGATGCCATCTCTTATTAGTCTAGTCTGAAACATCTGTTCTTAATTTCTCTCACTCTGATTGCAGTCTGAAAGCCAAACTTCTCATGCGCAGGTGGCTAAGGTGTACGCACCCAACATTCATATTTAGGTCCAATAAGTGGCTTGATTTTCAGAGGTGCTGCACACCCAATAGCTCTCACTGCTCCCACGCTCCAGAGGAAGGCATTTGAAGCAGATCAGCTGATCCAAACTCCCTTGGATGTTTGAGGAATTGAATCCTGGTCCAAACTCCTCTCTCTAGTTTTCAAAAATCCCAGGCTGTATCTCGAGAAAGGGCTGAGCTACTCCATTTGCTTCCATGTCCAAATGCCCCCAGAGTTTATGGCTGTCTGCAGCTGGGGGCACTGATGGTCCAATGCTATATTTGGATTTGCCAGAAAGGCCCTTAGAGTGATGTCACAGTGTGATGCAATAGGGACTGTCTGTGTGGGGAGTGGGAGAGCAGGGGAGGACTTTTAGGGGATGGACGATGCCAGGGCCTGTAAACCTGAGCTAGGTAAGGGAGGGGAAAGGTCAAACCTTGCCCGGGAAGGGGAACAAAGGAAGGGAGTGGCAGGAGGGAAGCAGTTTGAGTTTGGGTTTGGGGCTGTGTGGGTGGAATTCAGGGTATCCTAGCTAGGATCCAAGCACCCTGAAAGCGCAGAAGGACTCGATGGAGGGGTCCTGACTGTGCCTGCAAGCTCTGCTGTAACCTGTGTTCCTGTTGTCCAATAAACCTTCTGTTTTACTGGCTGGCTGAGAGTCACTGTGGGTCCCAGGAAGAAGGGTGCAGGGCCGGACTCCCCCACACTCCGTGACACACAGCCATCCACCATCTCCCTGTGGTGCACAGCTTGGCCTCCCATTACCCTGAAGAGGAAAGTCTCTCCCCTTATTATGGGCCGGGAGAGGAAGCAGCACTTCCCTTTGAAGTCCTGCTATGGGACACCAGAGGGAGCTGGCTAAAAAGTTCCCAGTTCAGGTTCTTAGGAATCTATATGAAGTGAAGAGGGGAATGGGTGGCCAGAGGGGCTGGCAGACAAGAAAGGGAGTGAGGGGCAGATGGGCCACATGGATGTCCTGTCCCCAATGAGCCCACCTGCAGTCATCATTTATATTCATGCACACAGTTATCGGCTTTCAACATTTTAACAATAGACAACCGAGAGACAATGGAGCATGTATAATATACAATGCTGGTAATCAAAATCAATCCAATTAGATTCTCCATCTGCTTCCAAGTTTGTGTTATTCAAGTAACACAATTCTGGTATTTGATGGGGATGAGAGAAACCAGAATTTTGATTAAAGGAATAAAACCTGCCATGTGACCTTTGCATTCTTTCTTGGGTAGCTGGGAAGACAGTAAATTAATTTTTTCATTTATGTTATTGCATAATTTTTTCTCTAGCTTTGCCTTTTTGGAATAATGTCTTTTGTACAGTTGCTTTCTTTGGAGAAATTACTGTAATAAACCAAGGAGCCAGCTGGTATTAAATGTAAATGAATTAGCTTTTACTCTTTTCTTCGAGTGTATAATGTTGAAATTACCGACATAAATACCGAAGCAGCAATTCTTGAGATGGAAAATATTGTCGGCTGGGTAAAATAAGCTCGAATTCATCAAGCCTCATGATGCAATGAATTGGGACTCACTTTGATACAGCCCATGTCATTTAAAATTACCTGCTGCTCTGAATGGATGGATCAGCCTGTCGCTATAGAGGGGGCAGGGGCGGCTCCAGGCCCCAGCACACCAAGCGCATGCTTGGGGTGGCAAGCCGCGGGGGCACTCTGCAGGCGCCGCAAGGCGGTAGGCAGGCTGGTCCCGCAGCTTTCAGAGAAAACTCCCGCAGGCATGCCTGCTTGGGGCGGCAAAATGCCTACAGCTGCCCCTCTGAGGGGGCTTGTGACAGCGTACCCCATAAGGCTTTATGGGGTAGGGGTGCTTTATAAATGTATGTATGATATAACTGGAATAGAGTTTTGCTACATATGCCATGTAACATAGCTATGTAAAGGTTAATGTTCATCCTAGCTGTGTGCGGGCACCGTTTGTGTGTTCAAAGTTATGAACATTGGGCTGTATAATTGCTTGATTTTAAGTAGCCTTACTTGGAACAATTTGATCACTTCTTGGGAAAGGAATGTGCTCAGTCAATAAGCATTTAACAGACAAAAGAGCTTGGAAGACTCCAATCCACATAAGCAAGTCTACCTGAGGACATTCAAGGTAGCATGTGGGTAATGACTGCTGCCGGCAATTCCCAGTTCATGCATGGGCATGTGACTTGCCATGTGATTCCAAATCTCCATTTTGTGACTGGATTCTACACAGGGTGAGGAGGGGGTCTCCACCCACAGACTGAGTCTATTTAAACCCCTGGGAGACCCCCTCCATTTTGTCTTCAGCGGGCTAAAGAAGGTTCCTGAGTAACCAGATCACACATCCCTTCAAAGCCTTGTAATGCCTTTTCCTCCGCACTCATTTATCTACCAAATCTCTCATTTCATTGGCATAAAATCAAACAATTATATAGTCAATGTTCATACTTTGAACACACAATGGTGCCTGCATGCAGCTAGGATGAAAATAACCTTTACATAGATTTATGTACATGGGCATATGTAGCAAAACTCTATTCCATTATATTATACATACATTTATAAGCACCCCCACCCCATAAAGCGTTATTGGGGTACACTGTCACACCTCCCCCTGAAGTTACTGCCAGAGATTGGACACTGTCCATGGTGGAGGCAGTACCTGTAAAATTCCTGTTCGTCTTTTGGTCACACTCCTTTCCAGTACCTTGAACCATGTGATGTCATTCCTAGGGGTTCTAGCCTGTTTGGGGTTCCTGGTCCCCCGGATGCTGGGAAAACAGGTTGGGGGTATTGTATTGCTAACAGAATGCAGGCAGCAATAGCTGTTAAAGTGGAGGTGTCTTGGCATTTTAGCCACCAATGCCATGAGGTGGTGGCCTCAGTTTCCCCGTCTACACAGCAGCATGGGCCTGTTATGCTTTTGCCTTCTTTTACAGGTATGGGCTGAAAAGTAACATGCTAGTGGGGCTGTCTCGTCACATCTCTAAGGCATGTACACACAGCTTCTTCCACAAGTCTGGTGTAGGTCCACATCTTTTAAAGCGTTTTACCACCAGTATGAATTTCTTTTGTTTTATCCCATATGTGGAATTAGCACAAGACACAAGGATGTTAGCAGCAAATCTATGGGTGGACAGGCCTTCGTTCACTCAATTTGACTTGTTTTATGTCTATTGCATTTTCCCCAGTTCTCTTGGTCCCTCTGGTAGACACACTGGGTCGTGTTGGCCAAGAAGGGGTTTGTATTACAACCCTGCCTGTGCCAGCGCTGTGATGTCGGTCAAGGGCAGGACTGCCTCGGCAGCTTGCCCTGCGGAGGGTCCACTGGTCCCATGGCTTCGGATGAACCTCCCACATGGCACGGCCTGCTTAGGGGTGGCAAATGCCTAGAGCCACCCCTCTGAGGGGGGCAAAACCAGGCATCTCACTAAAACCTGGTAGGAATGGAGAGTCGGGTCCACTCCTAACAAAGTGGTGGGGGAGGCAGCCCCCTTATCAGAGTGGAGTTGTCTGGCCAACTCTTGTAGTGGCATCCATGGACTCTGGAGAGAGCTTTATTCAGCTCCCTTAATGAGGGGGATTAATGTCAATTGATAATGGTGACACTCAGGTCACTCAGGAAAGACCCACTCCAGAGTTTGATACTCCATTCCAATGAATTACATGTTACAATTCACTCTAGAGTTTATAAGGCTACAGTCCAGTGAACTAATAACCCACTCCAGAGTTTATGAGACTCCTCAAACTAAGGAAGAGACAATAACAAATTCTAAAAAACCCACCCAACCCTATGTTGCTGCCTCATTAAGGTTAACAATCACAAAAAGTTGGGAAATGCAGAAGTTAGTCTCACAGCAAAATTACCTTGTTACACTGCACATAATACCTAGCTCTTATGTAGCACTTTTCATTCATACATCTCAAAGTACTTTACAGCAGAGTATCATTATCCCCATTTTACAAATGGGGAAACTGAGACAAAGTGACTCGCCCAACGTCACCCAGAAGGCCAGTGGCAGAGCAAAGAACCCAAGTCTTCTGAGTTCCAGTCATCTATCCACTAGGCAACACTGCCTCATCTGTGTTGTATATTTAATGAAACACACTATTGCTGTTTGTTTGCAGAGAGTAAGAGGAATACTGTACCAGAAGAAGAGGAAGCGAAATAATATTACCCAGCCTGGTAAGGGTTCTGCTGGGACTTTCACTTTTGCAACGCCTGCCTTTTTGTTATTTAACTGTGCAGTCTTAATGCATTCATGTCAATTTCCTCAATTTAATTTCTCTGATCAAAGAATTTCCCTCCCGTACTTAATATAATTACAACAGATGAGTATGCCTGTTTTTTAAAAAAAATTGTTCAATTCTTTATGGTAAATTTGATGTGGCTCTGAAAAAATTTGCATTTGAAAGAGAAAAGAAGGATGGAGTTGAGTCATAAAGTCAACAGCTGGCACACAGTGCTTGAAATCGGAGTGCTAAGAGAGCTGGCCAAGCTACGGGAGGGACTTGGACCATCTACTACTGCTGGATGGCCCACCCATGGCTCCTGTGGCAGAACAGCTGTCAGGAGGCAGCTGATGAAGACTTTGGAGTACATGGGAGTAGCCCATCTGAAACACTGGAAAGGTGGCAGAGCTCACCAGAAAACTAAAGGCCCTCCTGGCCCCCGCAGCAAGTGGGGGGGCCACAGATAGGAATCACTGACCGCATGGACAAGAAGAAAACAGGAGCCGTAGTGAGGGTTTAAAACCTGGGAACCTAATGGGGATAGCTGAGCAGAGAACCCCAGGCAACACCCCATTGCTTCACAAAGGTGTCTGATGACTCTACCCAGAGGAAATCTGCCTTAAAGCAGACAACTAGGAACGAAAATAGGTCCCTGGTGCTTGCAGGTTTTTTAAGTTAGCTTCAGCTGAGATGTCACATCTAGACAGGAATGCAAGGAACCTATAGGCCTGAACCTTAAGTTATTACCGTAAGCAGTAAAGGACTATAAGCCGTAGCATATAGTCACTGCTGGGAAATTTACACCAAGTCACAAGATGCATAAGATATTTTGCTCATTCTGCAATATGCAGTTTGTTGAGAGATCTTGCATAAAACGCTGATATGATAACTGCAAGAAGTCAGTTGATACTAGTTTTGGGGTATTTTGGGGATAGGAACATCAGCAGGTGGCATAATTGCAAGATTGCAACAGTAACCAACATAATATGCTAATAAGTCTGGGATAATTACTATACCAAGCTGTAGGACAAGAACAGCCCAACATTAGAAGGGTGAGAACGTTTGTTATGGGCAAAGGATGCAGAACACGCTTGTCTTCAGACCCGGTAATAGGCCCAATCACAATCTAGGAAAACAAGACCTTGTCCACTAGACTCACATGGCATGACAGAGACAGGAGAGAACCCCTGTAAGCCACCACCTGTCTTCTATCTCTAGGTGAGTATGATATGACAAAGGATGTCAAATAAATATTGCACTACTGCTATATTCTTGTTTGAATTGGAACTTTTGTGTTTTTGCAAAACCTTTGTGTTAAAATATTGAAAACTCAGCATTTCTTTAAGGGTGAGTGATGCCATTATGCATGTTGGGGTTCCCAGTCAGTAATTCTAATTTTACTGGTGCTAGAACTATCAAACCTCAAAGGTCCAATCAGTTTGCTAATTAGGGATTTAAAATAATCAATATAGCCAATAAATGAGGCAAGACCCCTAGTCACAGAGAGCCTCCCTGTGAAGCTTCCTTCGCCTGGACTGGAGGGGGTTGATGAGGAAGTCTCACACCAATGTGGAACATGATATCAGGCTGATGGTCCTGAAGACTGACGTCCTCTATTTATCCAAATCTAGTGGAAAGAGGCCAATCTTCCCAGTGCTGCCCTGTCAAAAAGCCTCCTTGCTGAGCTAGAGGGACCATGATTAAAGGTGAGAAGACAGTTCGTTTCCATGGCCCATTCTTTCTTTTGGCCTCTTGTTTTGACTTGCCATCAAGGGAGCTAGTTAGATAAAACAAGATAAATACAGATGGGGTTACAACAACTCCCTTGGTTTCAGTTGAGTTTCACCTGCTTACCCAGGATTGGATTTTAAGCTAGCCAAAAATATCTTACACAAAAGGTTTTTCCATGAAAAAAGGGAAAAAATGGTTTTTGATGAAGATTTGTGGTTTTGTTGAAAACCCAAAGATTTTTTGTTTAAACTCAAATTTGTCTGAGCTTTTGGTTTATCATCAAAAACTTGAAATTTTTCACATGTAAATGAAATAATTTCCAGACAGGTCTACTGAATTTGGCCCAGTATTTTGGGCTGTCCTAGACAGAGAACCCATTCTCTTCTAGGATTTGCACATTATTTACAGTATGCCAGGTTTAGCCCAGGAGGAAATTATTTGGATGAAATTAAGATAATGAATATACTTGCTGCCAAGATCTTCACCTAAACTGCATAAGCACAGCTGGCAATTTAACTAGCTGAGCTTCCATTAGCCAGGGGACTGTCGGATCCAGCACTCCACATCATTAATGAGACTAAATGCCACAGCTACAACAACTGGCTTCTTCCTCTTGAACTCGCATTTGTCAGCAGGACGCAGATCAGGAATATGTCAATGAGCACTAAAATGTCATTAATGCAAACATGCTGGGAAAACACAATTCAACTCTCTATTGCAGAGATGAGTGTGCAGGAAAGGGCCTTTAAGGGGGGAAAATTATCAAGAAAGCATAGAACTGACTCTACAAACTTTTTCACACAGTTGAAAGGCCACGTGCTCATCAGCCATTGAGTGGGCAAATACAATATAATATAGACCCGTAGGAGTTCATCATCTAGTTATATTTAGTTTAGAGATGGGCACAAGCCTCAAAGTTTGGACCGAGATTCCACATTTCCCAAAGCTCAGGTGTGTTCTGGTCCAGGTAATCTCAGATTTTGGCCTGACGTTCTATTTTATTTTTGTTCGTTCTAACATAATATCTATGACTCTCACATTACATCAATTCTTGCCTGCCATAAGGCACATGGACTTCCAAAGCTGCTGGCAATGTATGGGGAAAAGGATAAGGAAATTACAGAGGGAAGCAAAGAGCAAGGGAAAGGAAGTATTAGCCAATGGGTGTTTCAGAATTGCTTTCCAGCCCCTCTCCGACTCAGCAAAGCATTTAACAATGCTTAACTCCCCACTGATTTCAATGGGACTTCAGCACATGCTTAAAAGTTTCAGAGTAAAGATCATTAGAGTTTCCTATTTTGGGACCTTAGTGCATTCCCCTTCCAGGATAAACAAAGAGCAGTGATCTGGCTGGAGGACGAGGCCATAGAAAATGGACAGATCACCGTGGAACCGGAATGGGTAAAGGGGGCATTAAACTGGAAAAGGCGTCCGCAACCCCATGCCTGCTGAACGTACTCTGAAGGTGAGAGGGTTGTCTACAGAGACATTTTGGTGGGGAATCAATGAGGGTCGCTTTTGCCCAGCCTGGCTTTTTCAGGCAGTTTGGAAATCAATACGGCCAAATCAGATCATTCCAGGCAAGTCCATATGACACTGACATTTCAGCATTAGCTGTTACCTGCTGATCATTTTAGAGAATGGGAATGGGGGAGAGGGAAGACTTGGATAACTAGAGCAAGGTGGGGTCAAACATTTCCATCAGCATTGATTTTTGAGGGAAATTGAGTGTGTCTATACAATGTTTTTTCATAAAAAGTGTCTTTTCTGCAGAAAATTTAGATTTTCATCGACAACCAAATGCCGAAAACTGGAATATTTCAGACAAAATGTGGATATAGTTTGCTGTGGCACATCATGGGAGTTTGTAGAGTGGTTTTTCCTCCTCCCCGTTCTCAACTATGGGGTTGGGCTTACAGCCAGGTTAAATCTCCCATAATGCACATAACCAGAGAGACTAGGTGCATCATGGGAGATGCAGTCTGACCAGGGAGCCTATCCTATAGGGGACAATGGGGCCTTGAGGCACTTGAACCACATCTCCAAATCAAGATGTTTTGTTTTCATTTTTTCACTGAAAATTCCAACATTTCAGTGAAACTTTTTGATTAAAATGAGTTTCCTCGCATGGTCTTAAACATTTTCTGTGGCAAAAAGACCATTTTTCAACCAGCTCCACTGCAGAGGGAAGAACAGTGGAGAGAAACAAGACAAGGAGGAGAAGGAAAGACAGAGAAAGGGAGGGTGGAAAAGGAAAAGAAATACAGGGTGGTGAAAAACATGGCAACAGAGTGATGTTGAACAGGACTATGAGGTAATGAATAACTAGAAGGGGCCACTATTAATGACAGACCATATTTTACCCTTGATCTTTGTCCCAAACTTCCAACTGATATCAGCGGGAGATCGGCAGTGGATCAGGGTGACAAGTCTTCAGGTTCATCCCCCAGCCCATAAAAGGTACAAGACACACAGCTTGAAATCTAAATTCAGATTTTGGACACCCTTGAATGTAGGTAGAGGTTGGATCAAGAGCTGCAGTTGTCATTCCGGCCTCTCTCTCTGGAAAGTACTTTTAGGTCATGGGTGCCATGGTGAAGGGATAGATTGTCACAGCAGCCTCCAGCATGGTTTTCCCTACCTGCATATTGTCCGACTGCACTGGGTGGAGTTGCTCCTCCTCACAACTGCTCCCATCAGGTGATAAGAGACTTCTCTGTGGATAATAGAGTCTAGCTCGCTACCGTCAGTCTTTCTGGCATTTCGTAAAACACCCTGTAAATAAACTAATAGAAAGTAGGAATGATATGAAGACTCTGTATAAGCAGGCAGGGCATATTGATTCCATCAGCAGCTCTCACTGGTAGTGAAACATTACTGAATTTAAACAGATTGATGTGACTTCTCCACCAGTCAATCTGGCTGCATTAGCAACCTTGCTCAGGAGCTAAATTAACAATTGTTTAAATCAGTTCAATATCACAGGGTCCAACTTCTGTATACCAAAGCAGACTAAACTCCAGCAGGTCCAGAAACAAAAACACACCAAATCCTAACTAAACGTACCTTCCTGAGCGTTCTGTGAGGGTAGGCGGTTAGCCATAGAACCCTGCTGGGTCAGGGGTTCAAATCCAACCTATGTCAATACTAGCTGGAGTTACCACTGTTTCACAGCTGTTTAGTGTGCCTCTATGAAATGAGTTCTGAGGACAAATCTACACATCACAGAAGCCCCCTGTCATAAACACATAAGTAAGGGTTAATATAACAGGAGTACTTCATGTCTCTTTTGCCTGTAAAGGGTTAACAAGTCCAGTGAGCCTGGCTGTCACCTGACCAGAGGACCAATCAGGGGACAGGATACTTTCAAATCTGGAAGGAGGGAAGTTTTTGTTTGTGCTGTTAGTTTTTGGTTGTTGTTCATTCTGGGGGCTCAGGGGAACCAGATGTGCAACCAGGTTTCTCTCCAGTCTCTCCAATACAGGCTCTTATAAGTTCAGACTAGTGAATACTAGATAAAGCGAGTTAGGCTTATGGTTGTTTTCTTTATTTGCAAATGTGTATTTGGTTGGAAGAAGTTCAAATGTGTATTTGGCTGGAAGGAGTTCAAATTTATATTTTGCTGAAAGGATTTTAATTTGTACTTGAATACTTAGCTGGGAGGGTATTCCCAGGGTCTATAGCTGAAAGACCATGTACCTATTCCATTTTAAATTACAAAGATAATTTTTACTGTTTTTCTCTCTTTAATTAAAAGTTTCTTGTTTAAGAACCTGATTGTTTTTTATTCTGGTGAGACCCCAGGGGACGGGGTCTGGATCCACCAGGGAATTGGTGGAGAGAAAGGAGGGAAGAGGGAGAGAGAGGCTAATTTCTCTCTGTGTTAGGATTACTGTCTCTCTCAGGGAGAATCTGGGAGGGGAAGAGAGAAGGAGAGGAGAAGGTGAATTTTCCTCTCTGTTTTACGATTTATGGAGTTTGAATCACAGTAATCTTCCAGGGTGACCCAGGGAGGGGGAAGCCTGGGAGAGGCAATGGTGAGGGAAAGGGTTTACTTTCCTTGTGTTAAGATCCAGAGGGACTGGGTCTTGGAGTCCCTGGGGCAAGGTTTTGGGGGGACCAGAGTGCACCAGGAACTGGAATTCCTGGTTGGTGGCAGCACTACAAGTAGTAAGCTGGTAATTGAGCTAGAGGAATTCATTGCTGGTACCCCATCTTTTGGACGCTAAGGTTCAGAGTGGGGAATTATACCATGACACCCCCATTTGGATTGTGTCAGAGAGGCCAAATCAGTAAAAGCTTTCTTATCTTCCATATTGGGGGAATGGAGTTCAGAGTGAAAGACAGGATGCAGGGTGCAGGATTGGGAGGGAGTTTGGATGCAGGAGGGAGCTATGGGCTGGAGCAGGGGTTGGGGTGTAGGAGGAAGGTCAGAGTACCCCTGCAGCTCTCATTTGCCACAGTTCCCAGCCAATGGGAGCTGTGGAGCTGGCACTCGGGAGGGAGAAGTGCACGGAGCACCCATGGCCGCACCTTGGCCTAGGAGGCAGAGGGAAATGCCAGATGCTTCTGGGAGCCATGTACAGCCTTACCCAGGCTGTACCGCCAACCGGACTTTTAATGTCCCAGTCAGCAGTGCCGACCAGAGCTGCCAGGATCCCTTTTCGACCAGGGCATTCTGGTTGAAAACTGGACACCTGGCAACCCTATCTACATCAGGGAATGTTACAAAACATTTCCCACTAGTGCAACTGCTGGTTCAGCTGTACCAGCATGGGCCACAATATAGACAAGTCTCCTGTGGCCAGACATTTTACTTTGTTAGCCTCCTCTTAGTGCTGGTAGGATTTTTTTGCAATACTCCTCATGCTCATAGAGTCAAACTGCAAGAGACACTGCTGGGTGAAGGCCTGGAACACAGCCACTTTCTGTAGCCGTATGAGCGTGAAGCTTTCATGTGTAGATTCTAAGGCCAGAAGGGGATCACTGGATTATCTAGTCTGATCTCCAGCATTACACAGGCCAGAGACTTCCATTGCTGCTGCTTTGGCTGTTTGATATATTTCTGTGCTCAGAGGAACACTTATTGTGAAAGCAATGCAGCCTAGGGGAAAATATCCTGTACCTGTAACTAACTCATTTCTCTCCCAACCAGGAAACAACTCACTCCTAGAGTCCAAACTTCTTCCGGTGGCTTGGAAGCAGTGACACCGTTACAGAGACAAATCTGGTCACCACCTCCTGTTCTGCTCTGACCCAGGAAAGATGGACAGCCATTTGTGGGAATCTCAGGCAATCAGCTGGAGTGTCTTTTGGGAAGAAGTAAGGAAAGTGGGTCGAGTCCTATGTTTCTCACTAACTTTTTTTTTTTGGAAGGGCGCAGTGTTTTGCATGACAGTACAAATTTGTGGGTGGCCATATTTTAACCTGAGACAGCAGCAACCAGGGATCTCCAGAGCCAATCACATCGTTTAAGCTGGTAGCAGCTCAAAGAGCCCAAGGCTCTTTAACTCGGGTGTACAAAATTCACATCCTCTGCTAATGAAGCCCAGCAGGCAACCCGTAAGACACGCTGCCCAGTGGATTACAAGAGCTTCAACACTAGGAGCAGTATGCCATTGATAGAGTGTCCAATCTAATCAATCAGTAAATTGCATGGATGCGTTCTGGTTATTTTTAGAGGGTTCCCTGCTGTTTGCGGATGCAGAGACAAGAAGAGAAGATTCCCAGAAGCGGCTGGCTGTCCCCACAGTGGTTTGTGGCAGGATAAATCTCCACCATGCTCTACATAATATATGATTTTGCCTACTTTGAAACTGCTGCCACGCCGCTGCTAAGTGCCGTGCGGTCTGTTAGGGCCAGTGGGACTGCCTTGTATAGATGCTCCTGCCAACACAGGTGCTGGAAAATGGAAGTATGCAAACACTCTTCAGGTCTCAGAGCACAAGGAGCCAGGCAGAGAAGTGTGTCAGCTCCTTAGGGGCTGGGCTGAAATGTCTGATTATTACCAGGTGTCATCCAGCAGTTTACAAATCCCCATTATCTCAGTGAGATAGCTCCAGAGGAATCTAGAACTCCATCCTACACAAGTCAATAAACATTTTGCAAATACTTGACAATGTGCTTTGATCATTGCTTATTATACTCATTATAATGGCCCTACTGTTTCCTCTGTGCTCCTGTCTGCTCATTGCTATATCCACCTGTTGTGTCTCATTCAGATTGCAAACCCTTTTGGGCAGGCACCATTTTGTTACGTGTGCGTACAGTCACCTACCACAATGGGCTTGATCCCCAAATGGGCTTTCAGGCAATACTGCAATATAAATAATTGTGATGGAAAGTGCAGAGCTAGGTTATCTGTCCAAAAACCATACACACCTGGGGATGGAATCTAGGGAGAAGACAGAACTCCATCAAAATCCAACCTGAAAGTTGTTTGTTTTTGAAAAAGGAATGAGAATCAGTTAAAAAAACATCCAAGGGATCAGAATAAAAAACACCCCACACCCACAAAGCCATAAGCACACTGTGAATGAGGTTCACTTAAGCTAGAAGACACACTGAAAGCATCTGTAAGATACAAAATGAGGAAGCAAAGGATAATCAGAGCCAAAAACAATTCCAAGGAAGAGAATGGAAACACACAAGAAAAATCAAACTGAAAGCCATCTCCGCCCATGTACAATAGACAGAGCCAGAATCCTGGCACATTTTGGGTGCTCGAGATCCTTAAATCATTTTCAGTATAAAATGTTCAATACAAAAAGAGAACAAATTAGCTAGACACCTACTCCTGCTCCCCTTGAATCAAATGGAGTTGTGCTACTGGCTGCCAGAGGCACAGCTTCTTTAAAATACACATCCACTCACCCCTTTCTCTGGATCATCAAGAAACCTTTCAGGTGAAAATCCCTTTTAACACAAGAAAGCACCTGCTACCTGAATAGCAATGTTCAAGAAGGGCAGTACCTGTAAAAGTTAACTCTGTGACTTAGACTGGGGAGTTTGTTTGTTCGATTTAAAAATCAAAACTTTGCCATTCTTCTGGAAAGACCTGTCTATAATTCTTACAACGGCCCTTGGATCAGCCTCAATACAGTGCCCAACTACTCTAGCACATGTCTTCTAAGGAAACAATGCATGCTGGGAAAGACTAGTTCCGGGGAGTGTTCTGTCATGTCCAGGAAATCTGTTGCCAAAGCTGGCTGGATTTACTAAAATCTGTTGTTTTATGTTTCCATATACAAGAAGCAAAGAGATGCTTCAGCCTGAATGAATTCCTGTAGATCAAGAGGGCAACCAACCAAGAGTTAAATCTCCATGAGAGAGCACGGCGGTGTGTGTGTGTGTGTGTGTGTGCGCTCTGTGACTTGCAGTTTCTGAACTGAACATACAAAGGCTGTTGTCTCCAGTAGACAAAACTCTTAGAAAATGTCAACATTTCTGTACACAGACAAACCCATAACAGTTTCAAACCATATGCTTTACCTAATTATTAGTGCATCAGTTAGAGATGGCCCAGAAACTATAAGAACTACTCTGCTCTCCCCCTGAAACTGCACATATCTAGAATCAAACTAAATGTTGGGCTAATTACTCTTCCCTGCCACCCACTGGTTTTTTCCTTCACATGCATCAGAAATGATGAAATCCTATGGCTGAGATTTTCAAGACCCACCACTTAAGGGATTTGGATGCAGAATCTCTGTTAACATTAATGTGAATTAGGTATCCAAATCCCCTAGGCACATTTAAAATGGTCTCGGAGCTGGTTGCAGGAGGTATTCTCTTGAGGAGCACAGTTCTCCTGAGTTTTTCCTGCCAAGGTTTACCAGACTCAGGACAGCGGGGTAGTTTGGAAGAGCATGCAAACGTATGCGTGTGTGTGTGTGTGTGTGTGTGTATAAGAACCAAACTTTCTGAAACTGACTCCTCACATTTAACTCTGGGCTCTTGGTTCTAGCACGTATAGCTTCCCACAGGCTCAATAATGGCTCTCAAAGTGTGGGTGTGAGGTGGTGAGCAAGGAGTCCCTTTGTTGGACCTCTGCTCTACACACATATTCCTTCTCTACTGCTAACACCAGAGCCCTGTGTTTCTCATACTGTCATTCCTCTAAGAGGAGCATATTTACAGAATTCTCTGTGGAGAGCTGGAGTCATAAGATTTCCTTTAAGCAAACAATGCAGAATCCATAAACTAAGTTATAAATGGCATCGTCCAAGGTTCATTATCCCTTGTAGTATTATGGCAGCCTCTGACAAACCTTAGTAGGCTTCGGTAGATAAGCAATCAACACCTGAGCCTCCATGGGAGGTCAGATAAATAACCTGCAGGAAAGATCAAATGGGATGGTGGAAAGTTCTGTTAAGCTAAGCTTCCCCTGTCTCCCCCCAGTATTTGCAGATCATGCTGAATACTGACATTAGCAGAAACGCAGATTTTTAAAAAACAGCAAGCGTAACCTAAGAGCTGGAGATAATTAGGGATTAAAAAAAATTGACCTAGCACCATGAGGCCTTCAACAAGGAAGGTCTCCCAAGAACACAGCTGACCTGCAAACAGAGAACTAAGTTTTCATGGATCATTTCCCACCCATGCCCCTTTAAAGTCCCAATCCACAATTGTCCACAGGGCTCTGAGAATTCACACACTTCCAGTGATAAAATTCAGCAGATGCAGTTCCTATGATGTAAAATGGTAAAGAAATATCCAATCAGGCACTCTGACTTGACTTACTTTTTCATAGGACATGGGGTCCTTCCAATGACTAGGCAATGCATTCAATATTGAAAGGAAACAGCTTTACAATTAACTTTCAGTTAATTTTGTCAATACAGCTGTGGAGCTCACTGCCACAAGTTACAATTGAAGAAAAAGATTTGGGGGTCACGGTAGATAATCAGCTGAAGATGAGCTCCCAGTGTGATGCTGTGGCTAGCAAGGCTAATATGATCCTGGGATGCATCAACAGAGGAATGAATCTCAAGTAGGAGTAGAAAGGTAGTTTTATCTCTCTATTTGACATGGTGCAACCATGTTGGAACACTGTGTCCAGTTCTGGTGCCCACAATTCAAGAAGGATGTTGATAAATTGGAGGGAGGTCAGCAAAGAGCCATGAGCATGATTAAAGGATTAAAAAAACCACTTCATAGTGATAGACTTGAAAACCTCAGTCTATTTAGCTTAACAAAGAGAATATGAAGAGAGATAGAATGTAATCAAGTTAAGTATATGGGGAACACATTTAATGAAGGGCTTGTCAACCTAGCAGAGAAAGGTCTAACATGATTCAATGGCTGGAATATGAAGCTAGACAAATTCAGACTGAAAATAAAGCATGCATGTTTGATAATGAGGGTAATTAAACACTGGAACAATTTACCAAGGATTATGGTGGATTCTCCATCACTGACAAATTTTTAAATCAAGACTGAATCCGTTTCTAAAAGATCTGCTCAAGAAATTTTTGGGGGGCACGTTCTGCGGCCTGTGCAATACAGTTCAGACTAGATGATCACAGTGGTCGCTTCTGGCCTTGGAATCCATGAATAAGCCATGAGCATAGCCAGATTTAAAAAAAAAAGTTAGCTGGGTAATTCTCAGAGCTAGCATAGAGGCCACCAAAAGCGTTCTGCACTTGTTTGATGTTCTGTCCTGCACCATATCTGACATGTTACAAGGTAAGATGTCTGTGAAGGACAGATGTCTGTTGATGCCATCCAGCCAAAGCGTTAGGTCTTCCAAGGAGGTCATGTCCATCCACCTTTCACTAGAGGAAAGCTGAAGAGGATTCTTGCAGGGCAGTTGGTAGCCATTCAGAGTGAAAGACCATACTACCTTAGAAAGCTTTGGGCGACCGTTTGAGAGAGCAGGACCTATTAGTTAGAAGAGAGGTCTCTTCATTCAACTTGAATTCAACCCATTTGATGTTTCTGATCATTCGCAGATGCTTCATCTGGATGATGTCCAACTTCTTGTCAGTTTTGAGGGCCATGTTGAAGACCCATAGGTCAGGATACTGATAACTGAAGCATTATATATGCTCAGCTTCATCTCTCTGCTTATCAGGATGCTTGAGGAAATGCCCGAATACTGACAATGCTTTCGCAGTGTGAAGTTCAAGTTCTTTCCTGATGCAGCCCATATTATACATTTATAGGAACAACAAGAATATGAACCAGTGAAAATAAAATTGTACAGAGGCAATAAAGCCTCATGCTTCATTAGCCAGCCACTTGCTGATGGGGGCTAGGAAGAAATTGCCCCTGAGGGCAGGTTACTCAGAAATCTTTCCATCTGGGGATTTTTACACTTGCCTCTCAAGCAGCTGGCATTGGCTATTTTTAGAGTCTGGATGAAATGAATTATTGGTCTGGATCCTGCCTGGCAGTCCTGAGGTGGATTAAGGCAGGTTTTGCAGCACTGGGCCCCAAGCACAGCACTGTGGATCCACAGGTTGGTGCTACCACCAGAGACAGCTCCAGCCTGCCATGGGGACTGCAGCACAGCATGAAGCCTGAAGCATGCTAAGGGGAGAGGAGAGCAGGTTAATGGCAACATTCCCCAGCAGACTCTGGCTCTGCCCACACCCAGCCAGCCAACAGCAGCAATATTATGAGTCTGGGTGCTGTGTGCAGACTGCAAGAAAAGAGAGAACAGCTGCATGCTCCCTTGCCCAGTCCCCTGGAGCCTGCCACACATTTGTTTTGGCTAATAAGGGCCAGAGTAGGATGGGCCCCAGCCTGGGATAATGGATAATTCAGCCAGCCCAGCCCGCAGAGTATCGTGCCACTGGAGCTGCCTGCACGCTGCAACCCACCGTAATGCAGCAAGCTAAAGGCCAAACTGTGCACGCTGCTGTATTATAATTACTTATACTGCAGTAGTCATGGACTGATCGTGCTACCTCCATGCAAGCCCACACATGGTCTAATTAATGCCGGCGTGTCAGTGGGTGAACGGTAATGGACATCACAGCCTACTGAAAACAGGAGTATTTGTTCAGCAGTGACAGAGGGCTCTACACTGTACAAAATCCAAGAGAGCATCTACCCAGCAATGTAAGCTGTTGTGAACACATCATAGTGCTGCTCTGCTCTCTGTGAAACTCTCGGACAATAGCAGGAGGCTCAGTCCACAAGCTGTATGAGAAGGGCACCTGACAGATGACCAAGCTGGTCCCTCCCACGATGTTCAGGCTGTGGCCAAGTTGCAAACCTAATTCAATACATTGAAGATGGTTTTGAAACCTGTAAAAATTACAAGGTGTAGCAAGGTGGTCATCCGCTCCAGCCCTGAAGGGGTTAAAACAGCTCTGGGAAAGGGCTGCCCCAGGGATCCAGATAGGGTGACCAGACAGCAAGTGTGAAAAAATCAGGATGGGGTTGGGGGGAGAGCAATAGGAGCCTATATAAGAAAAAGACCCCAAAATCGGGACATCTGGTCACCCTAGAGCCAGAATACGAGGCTGATTGGGGAAACAGCCATAGCTGGGGCCACGCCTCAATCAGACTACAGCTGGCCCTATAAAAGGCTGTGAGCTAGCAGCTCAGGCAGTCTCTCTCTAGTTGTGGAGAGAGATGGGCCTGGCTGCTTGGGAGCTCAGCAGGGTACCTAGAGTGGAGCAGGACTGGGGAAAGGCCAGAGAAGCTGGGGAGCTCCAGGCTGGAAAAACCTCAGGCTGTAGGCCTTGGTAAAGGCCGGGAAGAGTACTGGGGTTGCAGAGGTGCAGCCCAGTGTAGGCAAAAGCAGCAGGTCCAAACCCCCCATGCCAATGATGAGTGGTTGATAGACTGCAGTCTGCCCCAGTGAACGGGGGCTAGATGGTGACTGGCAGTAGCCACTGAGGCAAGGTTGGGATCAGGGCTGTCTCCAGGCCACAGCGCGCCAAGCGCGTGCTTGGGGCGGCACGCCGCGGGAGGCGCTCTGCCGGTTGCTGGGAGGGCGGCAGGCGGCTCCGGTGGACCTGCTGCAGGCGTGGCAGTGGACGGTCCGCTGGTCCCGCGGCTCCGGTGGACCTCCCGCAGACACACCTGTGGCAGCTCCACTGGAGCTGCAGGACTAGCTGACCGTCCGCAGAAATGCCTGCTGGAGGTCCACCGGAGCCGCGGGACCGGCGAGCAGCAGAGCGCCCCCCCTGGTGTGCCACCGTGCTTGGGGCGGCGAAATTGCTAGAGCCGGCTCTGGTTGGGATAGAGGGTAGGGGATTCCCCTGGGTGGGAAGATCAAGAGAGTGAGGGTACTGCCATGGGGCAGCATGCAAGGTAAAGGGGCATCGGAGTCTGAGAGGGACACACGTGGGACATCAGCCAACAGAGGGTACTATAGAGCTGGAGAACTAATTTCCAGGACAACCATCAGGAGGCACCATGCCAGTGAGTCATCGCCATGCTACAAAAGGGATGTGTTTGTTGATCTGTTGGCTGCTTATGACACTGGAAACCATCATGCACTTTTCCTGAAATTGGCAAGAATTTTGAGTAACAGTAAAATAATCCAGGTCATCTCCTCACTGCTCAAGAACTGACTTTTTTGGTTGAGGTGAATGGTCAGAGTAAGTGATGGTGAACTCAGCAGAATGGATTGCCTAAAAGCTCAGTGCTAGTACCTTTGCTATTTAATGTCTACACAAATGACCAACCAGAATTACTGTGAAGATTCATTTATGCAGATGATCTTTGTATTGCCATCCAGCTGGAAAGTTCTGAGGACCTTGAGCTCATCCTAACTAGCTTAGCACGTACTTGGAGAATACTATCGCACATGATCCCTGAATGCCAATCCCAGCAAAACACAAGTGTGTGCATTCCACCTGAAACATCAGGCCATCATGAGATGGTACAATCCTTGAGTATAACGACTGAACAATGACATACAAAGAGCATATCAAGAGGCTGGAAAAAAAAAAGTGAACTCCAGGTACTGTGTACTCCAGTAACTGGGCAATACAAAACCAGAAGCTGACCCCAAAGCACTTCAAGCAACCAGTGTTGTCTTGTGCTACTCGACTGCAGAGTACTGTGTCTCAGTATGGTCACATTCAAGCCATGCACACAAAATTGATTCTGAATTCACTCAGTCCTGTAGGATCATCACAGGGACCTTGAACCTGCCCTTCACACTGTTGCTATACTGCCTGGCAAGGATCGCATCACTATCAGCAATGCCACATGCTTTCAGCAGAAATGAGAGACAAAGAGTGACCGGGCAACAAAATAGTAGATGAAATTCAATGCTGATAAATGCGAAGTAAGGCACATTGGAAAACATAATGCCAACTATACATACAAAATGGTGAGGTCTAAATCAGCTGTTACCACTCAGGAAAGAGATCTTGGAGTCATTGTGGATAGTTCCTGAAAACATCTGCTCAGTGTTCAGCAGCAGTCAAAAAACAAAAAAACTCTAACAGAATGTTAGGAACTATTAGGAAAGGGCTAGATAATAAGAGAGAAAAATACCATGATGCATCTATATAAATCCATGATATGCTCCCACCTTGAATGCTGCATGCAGTTCTGGTCGCTCTAGCTCAAAAAAAGATATATTTGAATTGGAAAAGGTACAGCGAAGGGCAAAAAAATGTCTAAGGGTATGGAAGAACTTCCATATGAGGAGTAATTAAGAAGACTGACACTTTTCAGTCTGAAAAAGAAATGACTAAGAGAGGGATTATGATAGATGCCTATAAAATCATGAATGGCATGGAGAAAGTGAAGAAAGAAGTATTATTTACTCTTTCACATAACACCAGAACCAGTGAAATTAAAGGCAGCAGGTTTAAAACAAAAGGAACTACTTCTTCATACAATGCACAGTCAACCTATGGAACTCATTGCCAGGGGATGTTATGAAGGCCAAAACTATAATGAGGTTCGAAAAAGAATTAAATTAGTTCATGGAGGATAGGTCCATTAACAACTGTTAGCCAATATGGTCATGGATGCAACCCCATACTCTGTCCTGCTAGCCTCTGACTGGCAGAAGCTGGGAGCGGATAATGGGATGGATAATTCTGATTGCCTGATCTGTTAATTCCCTCTGAAGCACCTGGCATTGGCCACTGTCGGAAGACAGGTTACTGTGCTAGCTGGACCATTGGTCTGACCCAGTACAGTCATTATTATGCAGGTGTATGATCTAAGACACCCACTGCATTGACACATTCCACCACCGAGTCAGCTGAAGTCCAGAAAGAGCTTTGCCTCTGAAAATCCCTTACCCCCAACATACAACTGTGAAAAGCAAGAGTAACAAAATGGCAAGAAATGCCAGTGATTCTAGAGAACTTGGCTCCTTCAGAACAACTGTCCCCGGGCATGAACCTTAAACAAAACTACTGGTATATGCTAAATGAGTGAGAGCTGGAGTGGCAAAGACTGGGGACAATATGATCAGGAGGAAGATGAGAAATAATCCCAAATGTGAATGTGGACAGCCAAGGCAAACACCTCCTCACGCAGTACCCACTGTCAATATCCTGTACCCTCAAGGAACTATTTGAGATACCTGATAACACAAGGCCTTGGCTGCAGTGTTGGAGCAACAAGCTATGATGATGATCAAGAACCTTGTTCTCTGAATTGAATGCAAGTCTCATTTGACATTGTGAACTCTAGTACAGAACACTGCAGTGTCTCTCCTCAGCAATACAGACTACTTGCAAGCACATCACACCTGTCCTCTGCTCTCTCACTGGCTTCTCAAAGAACAGAGAGTCAAGTTCAAGGTCTCAGTCCATATCTTCAAAGCTTCTCATCAAGGGTGGACCTGTGCCAATGATTTAGAACAGTGTTCCCCAAACTTATCATGGTCGTGCCCCCCCTTTACTCCTGTCCCTACCCCCCACCCAGCAGTTCAGAAACATAATGGCTGACTTGTTCAATTATCTTCTGCCTTCTATTCAGTGACTTTAGTTTTATGGCATCTGGATAATATATAGAAAATGTGAAATATGCTGCGTGATACATCACAGCAGCCAAGGAAGCATTTAGCCAAAGTGCCATTATCGAGATAGGTACACTTGTCCAATAATTTATCAGAGAATTTAAACATGAAATTATGTCACAGTTGTAGGCTTCACACCAGCCTGTAATATAGAACTACACAGCCTTCTCTATCCATTCAGAATCAAACAAATGGAAGAGATCAATTAGCAGTAGTACATTAAACAAAATCGGTAAATGTAGTGGAGAGTCCAGCCTGACAATTGCTGGGACTGAAGGTCTGCATTCATTCACATCCAGAAGCTATTCCACCCTGCCCCATAACAACATGTCACAACACTCTTCTGGAAGGATCCCAGCTAGGGCTGAGAAGATAGCTTGGTCTCCATGTCAACTTTGCAGACTGCCCATTAGTCCTGAGTGCACAGGAGCTGGGCACCAAAGTCCCTGTTTTTGGTGCCTAAGCCCCTAAACACTGCAATGCATAAAACCCTGTAGGCAGCTAAACTCACTTAGTAGCTAAGTTTTTGCAGTAAAAGTTTTCCAGGTGTCTATATTTCTGCCTCTGGGCCTGCGCATTGCTGCCTCCCTCTAGGCAACCCAATTCCTATCTCCTGCCTAACCCCGAGAGCAATTCACAAGGATTTACTAGACACTCACTGTCGCACCACCTAACTCCTTTTGTGCATTCAGGCCTTAGTGCCTGCAGCAACTGTTGACTTTGATGTGGATACTTGTTCCCTGGAAACTGGGTTGAAAACCACTCAAATCTTTCAATAATGGTCACTGAATAATGTTGATAGTGAAATGGCTCTCTACAAAGCTTGTCATCAAGGGCGGACCTGCACCAATGATCTAGAATAGTGTTCCCCAAACTTTTCATGGCTGTGCTCCCCTTTACCCCTGTCCATACCCCCTACCCTGGGGAACCAGGGCCGGGAGCGGGGCCATGGCACCCGGGAGTGGGGTGGGGGGGAGGCACGAGGCTGAGGCCAGGAACGGAGCCACAGCTAGGGCCGAGAGTGGATCTGATGGCAGAGCGGGGCTGGATGGCACTCCCACCCCATCCCCTTTGGGAGCAGGGCCTGGACCAGCCCCTACATGTTCCTCCACACACACCCCAGGGGGGCATGTCCCACAGTTTGGGGACCTCTGACCTAGATGTGAGCGGAGCTGCATTTCCTGTGTCTCAGACTATGTCAGACTACACTTCCTGCCAGGAAGCATCAGTGTGACAGAGTGCACTCCCCTCACGTGAGCACTTCCTGTTGGCCAGCTATGAACCTGAACTCTTTGCTCTGCTGGCGCCCCCTGTTGGCTGTTGCCCTTATCAGACAGCTCTTCAGTGGCTCAGCCCTCTGGCCAAGTCACACACAGTCAACATGTGAACGAACAAACCCCCTCCAGGGTAACCAATTGTTTAAACTCCAAGCCCCTTCTTGGGTTTTTAAGGTAGTGTCTTATCCCCTCCTTGGGGCTTAAGCCACTTCCCTAGTGGCTGGTGGGGGGGACCCAGGCCTGCCTTCAACTCTGGGTCCCAACCCAGGAATCCTACAAATAGCACGCCCCTGCTGCTTCCTTTAACTCCATTGCTGCTGTTATACCCTGGGCCGCTTCCCACCTAGCCCCTTCCTCTTCACCCATCCTGCAGGGTTCTGTGTCTGCTCCCTGCTTAAGCAGAGTCTCTTCTAGGCCTCCTCGCCTGGAGAGTCTCATAGCCCTTCAGTCCTTCCTCACTCATCTGGTCCCAGCCAGCAATTGACCTACTCAGGCCCTACAGTGCCTTTAAAGGGAACCTGCTGCGCTCTGATAGGCTGCTTCCCTTTGTAGGCAGGCCTGGAGGCCCCACCTTCACTGGTCCTTTTCCCAGGGCAAGGTGTGGCAGGACCAGAAGGCCTGAAAGAGCCTGCTACACACTATCACAATCAGTAAAAGGTGCTTAGCCAGCAATGCACAGCAGTACAGATATTGTAACAACAAGAGAGATTTGAAAAGAAAACTATTCTGAGTACATATTGTCCACCACACAAATAGTCACCACAGTTTTCCATCAGGATGCAATTTTCAAGTTGAGCATATTCCCAATATGTCTTTTGGAAATCTGCACAGTGACTAATTATCTACTACTATGTATCCCTGGCAAGTCTAGCCCCAGAGCTGTTCAGCAAATATCAAATTAGAACTTCCTAAGCACTAGTTTGTAGTACGAGAGTATCTTGGAAAGCTGTCTCTGGCACACATCTGTTGTCCGACAAAGGAACTCAACTATCTGATCTTCACTTTCCTGATTAACTAAGTAGACCTGCTTCAGTTAGCTTTATTAAGTCATTCTCTCTCACTCCCCCAAATAACCACCAGCTGGTTCTCTTCTGCTTAAGTTCCTTAACATTCTTCTCTCATCATCCTCTCCCCTGATGTCCTTTCTTCCTTGCCTCTGGCCATCTCCCCTAACACATGCACACTCCCATGAGCCACCTCACGACTCCCTTTCACTCCCCCAACATTCCTTTTAGGAGAACTCCCCAATTAACTTGGATTGTTTGGCGAGGCTCCCTTCTCTGTTAATCACTAGCACTGCAAGCTTGCTTTATGCCTTTACTTTGTAGGAGCAATGGATGCTTGCAGAGAAGGAAAAACACATCATTTACTGACACACCACTTGGCTAGGACCGACACTACAGAAAGAAATCAGTCTGAGATGCTGATGCTCCTAAATCTTACTTGGGTGCCAGAACTGTCCTTAGCAGGACTTGGAACTTCTCTAGCACCTTTCACACCATGATCTCAAAGTGCTTTCCAAACAAATGAAGTCTCCCAATCCCTAGGACAGTGGTCTGCAAACTGCAATGTGCGCTCCTGTAGGGGGGCACAGAGGGATGTCCAGGGGGGCACAGTTAGGGCATGGGCCAGTGTGGCAGATCCCAGGCCAGCCCCCACAATGGGGCAGGAAGGGAGCGCCACCCATTCCCGCTTTGCTCTGTCAAACCTTAGTCCCAGATTTGGACCTTAGCGTCCAAAATATGGGGGTTAGCATGAAAACCTCCAAGCTTAGTTACCAGCTTGGACCTGGTACGGCTGCCACCACCCAAAAAATTAGAGTGTTTTGGGGCACTCTGGTCCCCCTGAAAAACCTTCCCTGGGGACCCCAAGACCCAAATCCCTTGAGTCTCACAACAAAGGGAAATAATCCTTTTTCCCTTCCCGCCTCCAGGTGCTCCTGGAGAGATACACAGACACAAGCTCTGTGAATCTAAACAGAGGGACTCCCCCTTCCCTGTTTTCCAGTCCTGGAGAACAGAATTACCGAGAGTTAATCTCTCTTTCCCCCCTCACCCAGAGGGTATGCAAAGTCAGGCGAATAAATCTAACACACACAGATCTCCCTCTGACTTCTTCCTCCCACCAATTCCCTGGTGAGTACAGACTCAATTTTCCTGAAGTTTCCCAGTAAAGAAAAACTCCAACAGGTCTCAAAAAGAAAGCTTTATATAAAAAAGAAAGAAAAATACATACAAATGGTCTCTCTGTATTAAGGTGACATACAGGGTCAATTGCTTAAAAGAATATTGAATAAACAGCCTTATTCAAAAAGAATACAAATCAAAGCACTCCAGAAACTATAGACATGTAAATACCAAAGAAAAGAAACCACATAACTCACTATTTGATCTCTTTGTCCTTACACTTGGAAACAGAAGATTAGAAAACAGAAATCACTTCTCAAAGCTGAGAGAAAAGCAGGCAGACAGACCAGAACAAAAAAAAACCTCACACACAAAAAACCCTCCCTCCAGAGCTGAAAAAATCCTGTTTCCTGATTGGTCCTCTGGTCAGGTGCTTCAGGTGAAAGAGACATTAACCCTTAGCTATCTGTTTATGACAGCCACCCATTCCCGCTTTGCTCCCAGTGCTGCTCTGACACTGCCCCCAGTCACAGTCCTGCTGCAGGCCTCAGCCCCTGGCCTTGGCTTCTGGCCTGTACTCTCAGCTCCCACTCCAGGCTCCAGCTGCGACATAACACACGAGCGACAAAAGTTATATCAACAGAAGCACAATGTCGGTGCGAGTCCTTCTGCCGCTGACATAGCTACCGCCACTTGTGGAGATGGTTTTATTATGTCGATGGGAGAGCTCTCTCCCGCCAGCTTAGAGAGGCTACATGAGCGATTTTACAGCACTGTAAGCTCACTAGCGTAGACGTGGCCTCAGTCATCCAGGATTGCAAAATACTGTAAAATGTTTCAGTGGAGTAGCCATGTTAGTCTGTATCAGCAAAAACAATGAAGAGTCTTTGTAGCACCTTAGAGACTAACAAATTTATTTGGGCATAGCCCACGAAAGCTTATGCTCAAATAAATTTGTTAATCTCTAAGATGCCACAAGGACTCCTCGTTGTTTTTACTCTAAAGTGTGTTATTGCTGTCTCTGAGGTGGACAATTATTAATTCCCTCATCTGTAAAATAGGGATAGCTGATGCACAGAAAGGGTAAGGTCTAGATTTGAAAGGTATTTTTGCAACTCCTAAGATGACATAGGAGCCCCAGGGCTAGGTTTGTAGAAGTATTTAAACAACAAACTTAGTGAGGGGTTGCAACACTGAGTCGAGCAATGCCTAAATATCTTTACAAATCTGGGCCTAAGTGACTTGGCTGTGATCATACAGTGATGCAGCACCAGAGCCAGGAACCCAGGAGTCATGACTACAAGCACCCTTCTTTAATCACAAGACACATTGCCTTCCAGAAGAACTCAAGTGGCACCCAAAAACAGAAACAAGAAGAACTTTTTAAGACAACGCAGTGTAGAGTCCCAGCACATCTTGTCCCCTTAAGGTATCTGGAATCTGTATAATCCATCCCAGATACATGGAGTCAAGCCTGAACAATTATTGCAAGGTTATTGCTGCCCGTGGTGTGCTCTCTGTCCATGGACACCAACTGAGCCATGCCTCAACTAGTTAAGATCATAACACTGTTAGCAAGAACCTGAAACTCTGAGCTCTCAACAATGAAGAGCTGGACTGGGAGAAGTCAAAAGCCATCTTGAACTGTGACCACAAACTAAGCCTAGTCATACTTGGTCAGTACTAGGATGGAGACCTCCAAGTAACAAATACAAGGATTCACACACACAAATCTGTGAAAGAGTAAATGATTCTGGCCTGTGTTTTGCAGGGAACAGCACAATTGAGGCGTAAAGAACTGAAGCATAAATGGGTTGTTCATAGCTCTTTACACGACGGCATATCCGTGTGGGCTTAAGGCCCTTTGACAGCATGATCTTCATCTATCATGGCTTTTCATCAGCCAGTCTGCAGACAACAGCTGATAGACACTAGAGTGTTGAGTGTGAGAGTCTCATGGGGTGAAAGGCACTAGTCTGTTTTGTGTCTGTGGGAGGGATGGTGACCCCAAAGGGGCCTGCCCCAGTAGGAGAGAGATTTCCTGCTATAGATATTGTTCCTTAGAGCCCAACTTCCATGGCTCTAGAATTCCAGGCATGGAATAAACAACAGGAACCAGTGAACTGCTAGAGAGCCTGTTCTCATGCAAAATATTACTGCTGGGACATAGTCCAGGTTTCGTGCCTCACCTTCAAAGTTCTCCATGTGTCTGTGCTAGGTTACCTAAAGGGGAGACAGTCTCACTCTGCATGATTGCAGCTGCCCAGGAAAGCTGCAGTCCTTTAGAACTGTCAGCCCCAAGAGCAAAGGACACAAAGCTTTCTTAGTGACCAGCTCCGGAATCTGGAACTCACTCCCAGAAGAGAGGAAGCTGAGTGTTGACAGGAAGGGTGGTGTAGTGGTGAGTGCACTAATCTGGGACTTGGAGACCTAGGCTCAATTTCCTGCTCTGCTACAGTCTCCCTGTGTGACTGTAGTCAAGTCACTTAATTTCTCTGGGCCTCAGTTCCCCAGCTATATAATGGGGCTAATACCCCTGCCTCATAGAGTGAGGATAAAAATATTATTGTGTATGACACACTGCAATTATGTAGTACCAGGGCCTGATAAGTACCTACACAACCTAGAGAGATGAACATTAGCCATTTCAGAGCACAGCACAAACCCCGCTTCTTTGACCTATGTTCCTACAAGAAGTGAACAAAGTGGATAAATGCAGCCCAGGCTGACTTATGGGAAGAGAGAGAATATCTGTCTTCGTATTCACTTTTTAATCTTGGAAGATACTCAGACACTATGAGACTAGGCACCATATAAGAATCTAGCGAGAGAGAGGTAGGGATTGATAACAATGAAAAATAAGGGCAAAAAAAAATACAGACTATATGGACAATAGTAAGTAAATTGTCTCTAAATCAAGACTTTCATGGGACATCAGCAGCTGTTTAACAGCCCCATCAGATCCAGATGTTTAACAGAGGAACCCCTTGACAATTACAGCTTGTGCTGGGCGTCCTTTCATTAAAGACAATTCAGATGACAGATATTTACTGTGGTTTCTGAACTGTGATCAATGCATATTTTTATTGAAACCCGATGGCTCAGATTAGTCCATAATAAATAATAACACACTATTCCATGTAATTGGACTTCCTCGTCAGGAAAGCTGCAGAGTAGAAAACTAAAGATTCACCTGGGAAATTTAAAAACCTTAGTGATACATTAGGAAGGCTGCTCCATATCCAGGCAATACTGAAAAGTCTTGGAACAGTTAGTGGGCAAGGCAAGAAAGCCAAGGGTGCTAGACTAGATCTGTCTGACCTGCAGCAGTCCTCTCACCCCCACATCTCTTTGCAGTGCTGGTGAGCCACGCAGAGGGTGCTGCTATGTTTTCCGGAATCCCATCCCAGAGCTTCATCCTGAAGGTGGTACTGCCTCTACATCTGAGGGGGGCTTAAGGGGCACAGTTTAGATCTGGATTTCTAACAGCCCCAAGTTTGGAGGAGTAAAAGGAAATACTTTTTCATGCAACAGGGAATTAGCCTGTGAGAATCACTGCCACAGGAAGTTCTTAGGCCAAGAATTTAGCGAAACTCAGAAAGCGATTGGACATATATATGGATACCCAGCATATCCATCATTATAATCATTACACATAAGAATTTTGGAAGAGATATTAAACCTCATCCATTTGGTGGGGGGAGGGGGGCAGATTATCTATTGGACTAGAAGGGCCTCAGGTCTGATTGTCTCTGGCCATTCCTATGTTCCAGATCAGATCCATTATGCCTGTCTCCTCCATTGGCTCCCACCCCAGCATCCATCCCATTTACAACTGCAGCCCCCTCTGTGGATGTACGTCCTCCTACCTCCTGTTGCTGTGGCTTAGTTCCTTTCCTCCTGGCCTCATCTCTTCATGTGTGTGCATGTGTGGGGGGGGTAGTCTCTCCAGCTGGAACTCCAATCTGTTTTTCCCTCAGAGCCACTTCTTACTAGCCTCCCCTCCCATTCTGCGCCATGCGGACAGCGACACTCTGGCAATGTTAGTGAGGAATTGCCCAGAATTCCCTGGGAGCTCTGGATCCATGGTCACCACCCTTGGAAACCCCAGTAGTGCCTCCTAGCTATGCTAGCTCTCTTACTGTTGAGTCTTTCCAGCACTAGGAGTAACCAAAAATGGCTCAGAGAGAGGTCTCAAAATGGAAGACTGGTCACATCCATAGCTCTGGGGCCAGGGCCAACGCACCGTATCACAGAGTGGCCTTACCTGTGGCTTGGTTTCCTCCTCATCCTTATAGTAGAAGAGCTGGTCTCCACGCAGCACAAACCACCGTTGCTGCCAGTTCTTCATGATGCTCCTCTGCTTCTTCAGCCAGCCAGACTTCAGCACTCGATCCTGCAGGCTAGGGGACGATGGCCTGGAGGGCAGCCCGGTCTGCTCGCCCATCACCAAGCTCTTCGACCGGGCTGAAACACAAACACATGCTGCATGAAACCGAAGTGCCAAACACAGGAGGAGATGCCATTTTGAGTATGAAGAGAACATTCTAAATTCAGCCCATTTGTCCAACTGCTTGGGCCTGGCTTCCTGGGCAGGGATGCCTCCTTGATGCCCTGTCCCCTCTACGTTACCCTCCATGCTCCTAGCGAGGTTGCTTGTCCCCCACAGCTCTCTTTGCCTTGAGGGAACACCTGCTTTTCAGGAGGCTATCCCTGAGTTGATACTATTCAGACACATCCCTATTACCCTAGTGTTATTGCACATGCTAGGGACCATCCAGGCACTAGCTAACACTCCTACGTCGGCGCCACTGGTCATTTTATTTCTTACTGAAGCAGGTCACTTTCCTTCTCGGTGAAAGGGGAATGATGGCCCTGGCTCCCCTCCTGTGGGGTTGGGAGGCTCAGTCACTGAAGGTGTATAAAGTGCTTTGAGGGGTTTGAAGCAGAGGGGTAACAAAATTAGAACAAGGTGGAATTAAGAGAAATCTAGGCTGGATCTCAGGAAAAGCTTCCTGATAGGAAGACCTATCAGAATGGAACAGTCCCCCACGGGAACTGGTAGGAGTCTCATAGTTCAGGCCATTTAAAATCAGACTGGACTGCCAGATACCATAATATACTGCACAGCGCAATCTGGTGCCCAGGGGTCTTCTCCATTTCTGCTCTCTCTGGTTTTTATGAAGAGCAGAGCAACAGCAATTATTATTCACTACCCAGATCATTTTCCTGTCTTAGTACTAACCTGAGTCCATTCCTTCCCATTTCCACAAGGTGCTCTTCCAGCTATAGAAGCCAGTTGTGTTTCTCAGCAGCAGCCTTTTTCTGAATGGAGGATTGAGACTGCGTACAGTGTATATAACCTATTCCAGTCTGCCAGCAGCCAGGGGGGTGAGGTAATATTTTTATCAGGCCCACTTCTTCTTTTGGTGAGAGAGGCAAGCTTACATGAAGAACTCTGTGTGGCTTGCAGGGGTGGCAGATATACCAAACAGGATGCAGCACATCTCCACAGGCTGTCCTGCCACCTTTGACATGCTGCTGCTGAAAAAGCGCTGGGGCCATGGCCCCGACTATGCTCCGCCCTGTGACCCTCTTCCTGTCCCCACTCCTCCCCTACCCTCCAGGCCTCCCCCACCTGCCGCTTGCATCTCTCCACCCTGGTGGGCATGATAAGGGCCTTTGGGGAGGGGGCGAAGAGTAGAGTCCTGTGCAGATACAAAATTTATATCCGCGGATGCAGATATCTGCAGTGCTGCCAGGCTCTACCAGGAACCGCAGCGGCAAAAGCAACTTATTTGGCCGCTGCTCCCGGAGCCAGTGCCCCACGCTGGCAGCTCCTCCAGTGGTGCTGTACCACCCCCAGCCCTGCCCACTGAGGCATGCACTAGGCTCACCAGCAACTATCCTGGTCACACTATTGTGTGCAAGTGGCTTGCACACTTCTGGACAGGAGAGGCAGACCACTGTGTGGAAGGAACTCCTATCTGGGAGTGTGCGAGCCACTTGCACACACTAGCGTGGCCAGAGACAGCTTCCAGGGAGGCTGGTGCCTGTCCCAGTGGGCAGGGCTGGTGGCAGTATAGCCACAGTCAAGGAGCTGCTGGCACAAGGTGCTGGCTTCTGGGACAGTCGGCCCGACATGCTGCTGCTTTTGCTGCTGTGGTTCCCAGTAGTGCCCTGCATCTCCGTGAATATAAATTTTGTATCTGCTCAGGACTCTATCAAAGAGACACAAGTGGTGAGTGGAGGGTGCCTTGCAGGAGGGGCTGGAGCCTCAGAGGAGAAGACTAAGTGGGGGCAGGTGTCGGGGGTGGCACCAAGGGGGGAGCATGAGTGGGGCCTCCAGGGAAAGAGGCCAAGCAAGGGCAGGCCTCAGAGTGGAGCAGGAGGTGTGGTCCCCCAATTCTAGGGAGCTTCTGGTGCTCGCACCCAGCAGCCTCAAAGGCAAAAGTCATGCACCGCCCATGGTGGCTCAAAAGCTTGTCTCACCAACAGAAACTGGTCCGATAAAAGATACTATCTCACCCACCTAGACTCTCTGATATCCTGGGACTGACAAAGCTACAAGACTGCAAATACCAGAGGCTATGCAGTTTTAGGTGTTCCCTGTTCAGTTACCATGTACCCAACAAATTTTGTCCTCTAGAGGGTGAGCTGTGCTGTCACACAAATTTCCAGAGGTGGCCTGGCTGCACACAAGATGGTGGCCGGCCAGTCGGGAGAGGAAGCATTCTGCTAGACAGCTGTGCATTCTTCACGTTCCCAGATGCATAGGTGCTCTGACAGGAAACCACTAGAGGCAATTTCAGCAGAGAAATCTGTGTGTGATCTTACTGGCTACTGAACGTGGCAGTTAATCAGCCACAGACTGTGTCCTGGGCTGTGAGAACAGAGCAAAGATGCCCTGAGGTGACTTCTGACATCCCCTCTGCCTTATTTGACTGATGTACCGCACTGGATCTCAGAAGATCACGGTCACTCCGGAGTGGGGAGGCACTTAGCATTGAGACTGTATCAATGCTTAAGTGATACAATGATACAGAATCAATGCTGGCTACTCTTGCCATGTCTCAATTGTTCGTAGTAGAGCATCTGCCTCTGCTGTAACCACATGTGGCTCTCTGGGATGCTTGCTGCTGCCTCTACCATGATGCCACATGGTGTTGGACTGTCTGGATGCCACCTCCAGAGAAAAGAGGAAATGGAGGTGGCCAAAATTTTGTTGGCCACTTTGTACATGGCCCTGCAAGCTGCACAGCACCTTCTTCTGTGTGGCTAGTGGGCGACTGGGCAGGAAGGGCTCTGAACTTCTCCTCAGCAGGTCCTGGACTTCTCTATATTTTTCTTGCAGTTCCTCGGTGTAATGCACTGTTAATGAACATGTTATCCATGGTAAAGCCTGTCACTGCCTCCACCCAGTAGCCGGCCCACTGCCTGTAGCTCATCATTTGAAGTATAGGCACTTTTAGCAGGCTTTCATGGCAGAACTGCTGTTGGGTCTCCGCCCTACAGGGTCATTAGCTGAGGGGTTTCCTCATTATCATTTAAGGGAAAGCTCTGTGATTGACAGCATCCCCCACTCATGTAGCAATGGGGAGCTTTTCCACTAGCCCAGGAACCTGCCCATCTCGTGTACAGTGGCCCAGCAGGTGGCCATTTTGCATTCTGCTCAGTCCCCAGTTTTGCAAGGGGAAGCCCCTGTCGTCTCATTATCCTTTGAAGTGTCTAGTACATAGCAAAACCCTTCCAGGAAAACACCATGGGAGATTGTTTCCAGAACAATTTGCAAGGTGAGCTCCACTATCCTCACTGATTTTTATTCTTTTCACATATCCAGAAAGGATAAAAGCTCCTTTCAGACAGAATCCACTTCAAATAGCCACAAAATCCCAGCCTCAGACGTAGCTGGAGGAGGATGAGCTGTCCATCTCACCAGATTTATATTGATTTCTAGGCTTCATAAAGGATGGGAGGTGAACATGTAACGTAACCTTTTGAGGAATCCTTAACCACCACTAGTTCCTCTGTATACATTAACTACCCCATCCTCTTACCACGCCCTCTGCCCATCATAGTGCCCTCTACCTCCCTCTGCTGGATATTTACAAAGATAAGTTACAAAAGAAATACTAAATTTTTCCCTTTTTTTTTTTAATGTTTCTGAAATGGATGCACCAGATCACTCTGCACATATGTACGATCGGTAAGAGTTAGTTCACATTGAATTATGTTGACTTTGCAAAAGGTCTCTGAAGAATTCAGCTGGTTGACTAAGCTCTTTGGCTTTACCAGGAACACACATTTCGTCAAGGACAAAACTGACATTTGCAGTTTAAAACTCCAGGGGAACTGTTTGATCTTAGACCCCACTTCCACCCCAGAATTAAAAGCTGCCTTCTAAAACAGCAAGAGGCCAAGGTTTTGTACTTCCTGGGACAATTAGCCTAAACAATAAGCCTAGGATAATTAGCCTGAAAATCTCCTAAATCCATATTTAGGTACCCAAATAAATGCCCTGGTTTTCAGAAGCGCTAAACGCTCAGCAGCTTTTTCTGACAGCTGCTTTTTGTCCTCTTTGTGCCAGCTATGACAGCATCAAGGGGACTTTCACTGGACCATGAGTTGCCTCCATTGTGTTTCATAGATTCCAAGGCCAGAAGGAACCAGTGTGATCATCTAGTCTGATCTCCTGTTTAACACAGGCCAGAGAACTTCTTCCAAAATTCGTAGAGCAGAGCTTTTACAAAAACTTCCAATCTTGATTTTAAAATTATCAATGATGGAGAACCACAACATTTGGTAAGTTGTTCCAATGGTTAGTTACTCACACTGTTATAAATGTACACCTTATTTTCAGTCTGAATTTGTCTAGCTCGAACTTCCAGTCATTGAGTCATGTTAAACCTCTCTGCTAGACTGAAGAGCCCATTATTAAATATTTGTTCCCCATGAAGATACATATAGACTGGGATCAAGTCACCCCTTCACCTTCTCTTTGTTAAGCTAAATAGATTGAGCTCTTTGAGTCTATCATTAGGCAAAGTTTTCTAGTCCTTTAATCATTCTCGTGGCTCTTCTCTGACCTCTCTCCAATTTATCGACACCAAACTGCACACAGCATTCCCGCAGCAGTCACACCATTGCCAAATTCAGAGGTAAAATAACCGCTCTCCTCCTACTTGAGATTCCACTGTTTATGTCCCAGGAGCACATTAGCTCCTTTGGCCACATCATCACACTGGGAGCTCATGTTCAGCTGATCATCCACCATGACTCATGCGTCTCTGTTTCCCAGGACAGAATCCCGCATTGTGTAAATATGGCTAACATTCTTTGTGCCTAGATGTATACATTTAGCCATAATAAAATGCATATTGTTCGCCTGAGCCTAGCTTACCAAGCAATGCCAATCACTCTGTATCAGTGACCTGTCCTCTTTACCACTCCCCCAATTTTTGTGTTATCTGCAAACTTTATCAGTGATGATTTTATCTTTTCTTCCAATTCATAAATAAAAATGTTAAATAATGTAACATCAAGAACCGATCCCTGCGGGACCCCACTAGAAACACACTCATTCCATGAGGATTCCCCATTTACAATCACATGCTGAGACCTAGCAATAGGTCAGATTTTAAAGTATGCCATGTTACTTTTATATTGTTCTAGTTTTTTAAATCAAAATATGCTGTACCAAATCAAATGCCTTACGCAAGTCTATTATATCAACACTAGTCTCTTTATCAACCAACCCTGTAATCTCATCCATAGACCCACGTTGATTAGTTGGCATTAATTATATTATCCTCCTTGAACTCTTTATTAATTGAGTCCCATATCAGCCACTCCATTATCTTGCCCAGGATTGATGTCAGACTAATAGGGCTTTAACCCTTTTTAAATATTAGAAGAAAGTTGGTATTGTGCCAGTCTTCTAGAACTTCCCCTTTGCCCATTTGATCCTTCCTAAATAGGTTTTTAACCATTAACTTTAACATTCCAGTCATGGGAATCATCCTACCAGGTTTCACTAATACCAACTGGATCAAATTTAAGCTCATAAATGAGCAATTCAAATTTCTCATGTTCGTTATGCAGGCTCCTAGCATTGATGTAGAGGCAATTCAAGAATTTTTTTCTCCTCATGTCCTTTGGCTACTTGATTAATTTTGTTCTCAGCATCTCAATTTTGTGCTGAGTGCTCTGATCTTCTCTTTTTTACCCTCCTCTTTTGTTATTAGTTCAATAACTGACTTGCTGCAGGGCAGAGTTAAGGGTGTTTGGGCACTTGGGAGGACTGTTCTGTTAACCATCATTTGCATGTGACTTGGATGTGTCAACTGTTCATATTACCTTTGTTTTCAATATCCTTAGACCCTATCTACACTAAAGGGACTCTACGGGCATAGCTATGGTGCTGTACCTATGCTGGCATAAGCTCGTAATGTAGATGCACCTCCAGGGACAGAAGAGGTGTAGAAGTATAGAAGCACCACCTTCCTGAACAGTAGTAGCTAGGCTGATAGAAGAATGCTTCTGTCAATCTAGTTCTGTCTACACAAGGGGAATTTTAAATGCAGCCCTCGGTGCCTGATGTTTGAGGGGGTACTAGCAATGTGTGTAATGGTCCATGTGGTTAGCAGCCTCATCTGTAAGTTAGCAAATCTGTTTGGGTGAGAATTTTAAAATGCACTAACAACGTATTGGGGCTCCACATCTAAAGTAGTGGGAATAACATCTCATGCTTTAGAGAATAAAGTGATTGCCATATATGTTAGCAAGGAAAACTTTCCTGCATGGACATCACTGCGCAATTGATTAGGGGGAGTTGTCACCTTTCTTTGGAGCAGCAGTATTTAAAATCTCTGACTGGATGATCAATCCAATATGTCGTCAATCAATCCAATAGTGTTCTTAATGGTGTTGTGTTTGCCTGTCTAGAGGAGTCACGACCAGAGCATAAGAGAGAAGGTAACTGAAGTGGTGAGACTGTGTCCTCAGGCTGACTCAGCAAATACTTTAACATGCTCTGAAGTTCTAAATACAGCAAGTTCCTTAAGTAGCCCCAATTAATTAGGTTGTGCTCTTCACATTTTCATTAACGATGTAATTAAACTGGCCACATGCAAAAAAATATCTGAGCAATAAGTGAGAGAGAGAATTTAAGCTTCTCCAGGAAACAGATCAGAATTCAGTTGCAAGATGCGGAGGTTGCTGAAATGCAAATCCAATGCTCTCTGCAGCAAGCTGCAGTCACAGTGACTGTGTGATCTGCAGAGCCTGCAATGGGCCATGGACCCAAGCAGATGTGCCCCATAGCCATATGTAGTGAGGCGGCCTGGCTCCCAGCCGCCCCAGAGAGGGATGAGCCCTTACAGATGCCAAAGTGGGCGGAGCCACAGGAGCCTGTGCCCACCCCCCAGAGGTCAGTGCACAGGGCAGGAAGTATAAAAGCCAAGCCCCAGGGCTCAGAAGTTGCCTGACTGCTGGAGAGGCCAGATGCTGGTGCCTTAGCTCCTGCTGGGGAGATTCCTGCTGCCTTTGACTGACCTGTGGACTGGCAGTATCTGTGGAGCCTGGATGCTGACCAGGCACTGGAAGAGCCCCTAGGCTGGCTGGTACCAAGGGACCCTGAGGAGCTGCCCAGTTTACCCCTTGCTCAGTGTTCTGAGGAGCCCATGGTGTGGGATGCTGCGGAAGATGCTGCTGAGACAGAGGTACTGGTAGAGGGGGAGGTCAGAAGTAGCCTGGGGGCAGCTGACCCTAGTCTGGCTGCAGCACACTCAGAGCCAATGTCAGTGTGTGGTGGCCAGGATCCCCACTGACACAGCAGCAGGCTATCTGTCACTGTTAGGGCCCTGGGCTGGGATGTAGAGGAGTGGGGGGGCCTGTGTCCCCCCTGCCACCCCACTCATGGGTAGCAGTCTCCCCTTCACCCTGATGCTCTGGCCCAGGAGCCTACCTTACTGAACTGTTTGCTTAGCCCTGTCTGAGGGTCTGAGCCCTGAACTGTTTGTTGCCCCAGGTAGTGAGGTGGCTGGGCTCCCAGCTGCCCCAGAGAGGGGAAAACCCCAACAGCACATGCTTATGCGGTACCAGAGCTGATCCAGCATGTTAACTCAGTGACAGCACTGAAGGAGGGACCTTAAAGCTACAAAGCCTGACAAGGCTCCCAGGGCTGGAGGTGGCACTGGCATATGGAAGCTTTTGCATCTGGGCCCTTAGAGGAGCCAGCAAGACTGAGAGTAGGGTGACCAGATGTCTCAATTTTATAGGGACAGTCCTGATTTCTGGGCCTTTTTCTTATATAAGGTCCTATTTACACCCCCCCCCCCCCACCTCCGTCCTGATTTTTTACATTTGCTGTCTGGTCACCCTAGCTGGGAGTGAGGTGTGACTGAAGGCTGCCACTCAGTCAGCTGTGTGATGGCCTGTGGCACGTGTATTGCCTTGGCCCCTGTTCTCTCCTCTCTGGCCTTCCTCCACATTGCTTGCCTTTACAGCCAGTAAAAAGTGATGGGGCCATAGTCCCTGGACCCCTGCCCCCATTCCAGCGCACCTGATTGGGCTTCATACCCACTGCAGTGGCCAGGTGTGCATACCACACACACACCCCCTCCACAACTGGCACAATGTAGCTCCTTCACTAGAAGGTCCCAGCTCCCTGGCTTTGTTCATCACAGAGCACTCACCTGCTCCCATATAGGTTCTCTGCAATTGATGGAAACCTATTTAAATTGGGAACACTGGAATCAATCAAATCAATGCTATGTAATATCAATTGAAAGTGTCATCTTCTGCAATTTCATAGGCAGTTAGCTTGAATCAATAAACACATTACAATTGATTTTCATTAAGATCTCCTGGCCTTCAATACAGGCACTCTGGACTAGTATTACTGGAGTATTTGCTTTGGTGCATTATTTGTAAGGTGGTCTTTGTTTAAGCTGAGAGCCATAAAGGGAGATAATTCAATGAACAAGCAATATTTTCAACTGTTTGGTTGTAGCCTACTGTGGCAAGGCACCTTCTCAGTTTCCCCAGCCTCTGCTGCTTTTAGCCCTGGTGAGACAGGCTTGGGTAATGTGGTCCCCCTTGGGACACAGGGGGAGCAGACTTCCCCTATCTCCACCAGTCCTGTTTAGAGTATTTTTACTCCCTTGTGGGAGAGAGTAATGCCTCTCCTCCTAGTAAGGCTTGCTGTCTTGCTGCTCCTACACTCCTGGCAGCAGGACTCCTTCTGTCTCTGCTCTTCCCACTCTTTCCTCCCAGGGAAGGGTTTAAAAAGGTCTTAGGCAGCCCTAAGTTGGAATCAGTTGATCCTAATTAACCTCAGGTAGCTCCCCCTCAGCTGATTCTAATTGCTACCTTGGTAACCCTTTCTCAGCTGAACTTGACTGACATGTAGTTTCCTCTCAGTTGATAAAGAGGAGGGCCTTTTAACCCTCTGGGACTGATTCCTACCCCTCCCTTGCAGCTGTCTGTCCTGAGTTCATCACGCTACCTTTGAAAGTCTTAAAGAAAAGAGTTCACACAATATAAGCCAGAACATTATAGAAAACTCTTAAACCTTTATATAAACTATTGCATTTCCTTCAGATTAGATTTCAGGAGGCTGGAAATTCCAATCTACACATCTGTGTTTGTGTTAGGATTTGATCGCTGAGATGTTGTGAACATCTGTTTTCATCTCCACTCAGTGTGGAAGCCCCGATACACTTCCCCAAATTTAAGAGAATTTACCATTTCGGAAGACCACAAACACAAAGAAATTACTAAAAGGGGCCTGGATGCCTGAAGTGAATGGAAATGGAGTACATCAGGTTCATATGTTTAAATATGGACCCAGTCTGTAGTGCGCAAAGATCATTGAGGTATACAAAAGTTATTCAACTAGTCAGACTAGTTACATAACTGAGTGTAGTTTTGTAGAGATTGGTAGCAGTTTTTCACTCAGCACAGATTATTACAGATCCAAGAAGACGCACACTGTGTGCTCTCCTAGAAATTTTACCCTTTCCACCTTTTTGTGTCTTCACCAAAAACAAAAGGATCTAAAGGACCTGCTTGCTCTTTGCCCAGAGGATTGGAACACAAGGGAGCCTGTAAGAATGTGAGAAAAGCCACTAATGAAAACAGAGAATGCTTCCAGTTTAATGAAAGAGAGAGAGGATCTTAAATAGACACACAGATGCCTGGATAGTGATATTATAAAAATGCTACTGAAGGCAGGTAAAGAGCGGGAAACAGATGGTGCAAATGCTGGTTTGACAGTGTGTCATTTAGCACAGATATAAATGAGTGCACAAGGTACAAGCCAGTGGGGGAAGTCAGGCACATTGATTCCCAGGAAGGCAAAACTCCACCTTTAGCACAATTCAGAATTCAGAGAGGGGCTTCCATCTTAGCCGCATATTAGGTACAAGCCTTCAAATGTATTACTCTAATTGCCACTGAGAATCCAGACCCAACAAGAAGTAAAATCATCCAGCAGATGCTCTTTCCTGGAGGACCTTCGCTCTACAGCCAATGTGATAGAGATGGAAACTAAATCCCATCTGCTCAAGTGATGTGCTCTGCTCTCTCTAGTAGGATGGAATAGTCAGGAAGAATGAATGTTTATCTGGAGGCTCCTTAAATCAAGTTCAGGAATTCACGGCACCTGGAATGCCAGAGCAAGGGAAGAATTTGCTGAGTCACTAATGAAGCAGCATGTTAGTTTCTCTGTTACCATCTCACATGTGCTCTGGGGGCCCCACTGTTTAATTCCCCAGTAAATGAAATAAATTTACAGAGCCTGATTCACCTCTCAGTTACAGGGGGCTAAAGCTGCACTGGCTCCAGTCAAGTCTTATAAATAAGAGTTTGGGATGAGATTTTTCAAAGGCACCTAAGCAAGTCATGTACCCAGTTTCCCTTAAATTTCAATGAGATTTTGGCACCTCATTTAGGTTCCTTTGAAATCCCCCAGACTTTTATTTTGCAGAGTTAACTTGGGGTGATCAGCACCTGGGGGCAAGCAGCCACTCTGCAAAGTCCGAGTGACTGCATCCTCACTGCCCTGTGTGTGGCACTAGGACATCTGGGGACACATCCCAAGGATCTTAGCCCTGCTGTGAGCTGAGCCACTCTGATTCTTTCCCAGTGATGTGTGGGAGAACTTGTCTGTCCTTGTGGGCACCAGGGAGAATTGTGGGAAAGCACTGGAGGACTACCAGCACTGAATGATATAGCCTGCATCACCACCGCAAAGTTTGTGGGTTACCAGCTGGAGTGAAAGCAGCACCTGAGCTTTAGCCAATAGCCCCAGTGAGGCCAAAAGCTCCCCCCACCGCTATACTCAGATCAGAGGGTTTTGTGTGTGGACAAGAAGGAGAGTTAGGGGTTCACTCTGCTGTGAAGACAAACCCTTCGGTAGGAAGGGGCTATTACTATGTACAGATGGGGAGCTGAGGCACTGAGAGGCTAAGTGACTGTTCAAGATTACACAGAAAGTCTGGGACAGCACAAGGAACTGAACCCAGGTTTCCCTGAGTCCCAGGCTAGTGCTCTAACCATTAGACCATCCTTCCTCAACTGATGCTGCCACTAGAAATGTACAGGTTGTGTGTTTCAGCTCAGCCAGGCAATAGCTTGAAGAGGTGTGAACTGCCCCATTCATGGTAACTGGTTTAACTCAAACCTAATTATGACAATTTAAGGCAATATTAGACATTTTGACACTGATCATTTAGCAGAAACAGACAGCCTCTCTGGGACAGATCAGAATCGGAGCAGAGTCCCATCCCTTGTCTACTGTTCCCTTGCGCTCCCCCCTCTGTCTCTGTTCATCTGTTGGCTCTTGTTCTAAAAAACAAGCTCTTTGGGGCAGGGAGCATCGTTTTGGTTAGTGGTTGTACAGCACCTAACACCATGCATGCTGCTCCATAACTGGGGCTCTCAGGAGCTACCCCAGTACCCCATAATAATAATCCAGCCCTCAGGATCTGTCTGCCCTCCATTCTGACCTCCTTCTTTCACTGGGAACTGACTTCTTCTCCCTCCCGCAGGGAAACTACTAATCCGGTTTTGCAAAAGCTGCTGCTGGCCCTATTTTGAACAAACGCCATTCAGTCTAGCCACCTTTAACCCATGCAGATACCCTTGGCTGTGTGTGATGAAGTAATCCCCTATTCCCGCCATGGTGGCAGTGCTGCAAACTCCTGCCAGGTATCAAACACTAAAAGCAAGGAAATACTATTTGTTAAGCAACTACAGGAAGGGGGACACTAGCTACTGGGTTATGTCACGATGGATTATTTATGATGATCTATTCCAATAGACAGCAGGTTCTATTGGGTTCACCTTCAGCGGTTTGATACATTTTTTTTAAACAAGAAAAAAAATCAATAACTGAATATTTTTCCATCTTTTTTTTTTTTGGTGCTGATCATGAGTGAATTCAACATACCATGGGTCAGGGCCCAGCTTCCATCAGCTTTGTCCTTGGTTCATGCAAGATCATGAATACCAAGGCCTCTGCAATACTGACAAGGGAGTTCATGTTCAGAGCCAGCTGTCAGAATGGCAGGGTGTGGGGGAGGGAAGAGGGGAGCTGATCCTTTCCTGCCAGCACCATCTTTGGAGAAGGATTTCCTAATGGGTCCACTGCAGATTGTTCAGTAGCTAGCCGGCTCCACATTCTGCCTTTAGTACCACAAAAGAAACTATGAATTAAGTGTCACCGCAAGCCCCTGTATTGCGGCTCAAGTACACTCACCTAAGATAGGTATCTCGAGTGTCAGAACAGTGAAACTGTGGCAGTGCATGGACTAGCCCCACAAATAGTTATCCAGGGTTCTGGGCAGCCTTGGACAGCCCATGCTGCCACAGCTTCACTGCTCTGGACTTGAGCTAGTTAGATTAAAGCTAGGACGGGTATGTCTTCACAAGCTGACATCACACCCAGGACTGCAATGTAGACAAACCCTGAGAGTAAAAAGGAGTGTTGTCTAATGGTTATAGCAGGAGACAGCAACAAGGTACCCTTTACAGTTCAGCCTTTTGTCTATTGTGTGACCTTTGCAGGAACTCACTGAACTTTTGGTGCCAGAGTTTCTCCATTTGTAATAGCAGGATAGTTATAATTACCTGTCTGGGAGGAGTTTTGCAAGGCTTATGTCACTAGTGTTTATGCAATGCTTGGAGGTTCCTGTGTGAAGAAGGCTCTAGAAATATCAAGTGCACATATTTTAAAATAGCGTTGCCCATTTTTTATGAGGGGCTAGTCAAAGTTGGGAGCCCTGGGGACATTCCAGCTGGAAGGAGAAGTAGATGGAGTTTTGTATTTCTTTGAAGTCTTGTTACATTATAAGGATTGTACAAAGTCCTGTGTCTCCAAATGCAGAAGGAATCAAGAACGGAAGGAGCTGTTTCTTCCAGCTTCCAAGCCTCTTTCACTAACACTACACCCAAAAGCTGACTCTTCCCCCCTGTTCTTACAGGTCCCTGCTTGGGTTTGTTGCTTTTCCCGCTGGTCTTCTCTTTTGTGATCTCTCTTCCCCTCCCACCTACCCCAAACAATACTCCACCCAAAGCCTTTGCCCTGTTGACATCTTTTGTCTTAACTGAAAGCATAAGCCCCCACCTATGTGAGTTCTGTGGCACCTTATAGACTAACAGACATTTTGGAGCATGAGCTTTCGTGGGTGAATACCCACTTTGTCGGATGCATCTGATGAAGTGGGTATTCACTCACGAAAGCTCATGCTCCAAAACATCTGTTAGTCTATAAGGTGCCACAGGACTCTTTGCTGCTTTTACAGATCCAGACTAACACAGCTACCCCTCTGATACTTCAGTTATGTGAGTTCATACCTATCAATCTCTAAGATTTTAATTCAACCCATAACAAGGTTACACCTAGCTCATGCAATGTCAACCACCTTCCCTAAGCCAGACAACAATGACTTACAGACAATAATGTGCTTGCACAACAGCTGGTGAAGAAAAATAGCCCAAAGAAATACTGTCTTTGCTGTTAAACCCTCAGTTTTTGGGGGCAGGGACTGTCTTTCTGTTCTATTTCTGTACAGTGCCTAGTGCAATGGGGTCTTCATTCATGATGCGAGCTTTGAGGCGATACAGCAATACAAATAAGAGTGGGCTATGGTGGAAGGCAAGGTGACTACATCTGGTGCATCACAACTCCCAGTGAAGAGGGGCACTGACATCAGAACCTAGCACTCCCATACATCTTTTTATACAGGCACTTTGTAAACACTCATTCATTCCCAGCGTGCCCCTGTGAGGTTAAGTACATGATCACCCTACTGTATTTTATAGAAGTTCTTATCCCGCAATCATCACTCATCTGAGCACCTTCCCCACTCACCTGCAGTTTGGCCTCTCAATCTCTCCTTAGGGGTGAATCCTGTGCAGTGGAATGCCTTGTTTTGGTAGTGTTTTTTGTTTTTAAACTACAGTGTTACACTAGAGAAGTCAAGGTCAAAGCAATGCACAGACTCTTCAGGGGCTGCAAATATTGCAGGGGCTGATGGGATATCAGTGCAAGACAATGAATGTGTGGCAAAAGTTGACCACTTCAGGTGCGATCTACATCGAAGGGGCCCTCCACAGAATGAGGGACAGAACTGCCAGAACAACATGTTGGAGGCAGAAGAGCCAAGCAGTAGTACAGGGGAGAGAAGTGAGCAGCAATAGTCCGGAGATGTAAGAATCTCAGCAATGGGGAAGACATCCAGGCATGAGATGGGAACAGACTAATCAAGAATTCCGAGATGATGGATCCAACTGTCTCACAGCTGAGATGCTGGAGAAAGGATCGACTAGCCGAAGGAGTCTGAAGCGGCAGCCTTGTCTCCATCTTTTGGGCTCTCTATTAGCAACAAACTTTGGAAATTCTAGGGCAGTGATTCTCAACACATGGACCACTTGCAGCCCAATCAGCACATAGCTGCATTCCATATGACATCCTCAGGGCCATACAGGTAGTACATATTGTGTGGATACGAGCCACATAACACAGAGCTGCATATGTGGCCCACAATGGTGAACAGGCTGAGAACCAATTTTCTAGGGAACATCTAAAGCTGATGTTTGTGTATTTGCACATATTTCTGGGGGAGATGAGTGTCTTTAGTGGGACTCCAAGTACTGGAGCCTCCAAAGCCCATTGCTTGGCATGCTTTTGATATGGTCTCCCACATATTCTTACCAGCACATGAAAAAAGTATGGATTAGATGAATGGACTATAAGGCGGATAGAAAGTCAGCTAGATTGTCAGGCATAACGGGTAGTGATCAGTGGCTCTGTCTAGTTGGCAGCCAGTATCAAGCGGAGTGCCCCAGGGATCAGTCCTGGTGCCAGTTTTGTTCAACATCTTCATTATGATCTGGATAATGGATTGCACCCTCATCAAGTTTGAGGATGATGCTAAACTGGGAGAAGAGGTAGATACACTGGAGGGTAGGGTTAGGGTTCAGAGTGACCTAGACAAATGGGAGGCTTGGGCCAAAAGAAATCTGATGAGGTTCAGCGAGGACAAGTGCGGAGTCCTGCACTTAGGATGGAAGAATCCCATGTACCACTACAGGCTGGGGACCGACTGGATAAGCAGCAGTTCCGCAGAAAGGGACCTGAGGATTACAGTGGATGAGAAGCTGGATATGAGTCAGCAGTGTGCCCTTGTTGCCAAGAAGGCTAACAGCATATTGGGGTGCATTAGTAGGAGCACTGCCAGGAGATCAAGGGAAGTGATTATTCCCCTCTATTAGACACTGACGAGGCCACATCTGGAGTATTACATCCAGTTCCCCCCCACCCCCACAACTACAGAAAGGATGTGGACAAATTGGAGAGAGTCCAATGGAGGGCAACAAAAATAATTAGGGAGCTGGGGCACATGATTTATGAGAAGAGGCTGAGGGAACTGGGGTTATTTAGTCTGCAGAAGAGAAGAGTGAGGGGGGAGTTGATAGCTGCCTTCAACTACCTGAAGGAGGGTTCCAAAGAGGATGGAGCTAGGATGTTCTCAGTGGTGGCAGATGACAGAACAAGGAGCGGTGGGGGACATCTAAGTTGGATATTAGGAAAAACTATTTTACTAGGAGGGTGGCAAAACACTGAAATGGGTTACCTGGGGAGGTGGTGGAATCTCCAGCCTTAGAGGTTTTTAAGGCCCAGCCTGACACACCCCTGGCTGGGATGATTTAGTTGGGGTTGGCCCTGCTTTGAGCAGGGGTTTGGACTGGATGACCTCCTGAGGTCTCTTCCAATCATAATCTTCTAGGCCTACAGCACCTGCCTCCAAGCCTGCAATACAGACAGCATGCCAGATAGATATCACAAAGGGACTGGTGTGTCATAGCACACAGTAAAAAACAATGAGGAGTCCTTGTGCACCTTAGAAACTAACAGATTTATCTGGGCATAAGCTTTTGTGGGCTAAAACCCACTTCATCAGATGCATGGAGTGGAAAATACAGTAAGCAGTATATATATTACAGCACATGTGAAGATGGGAGTTGCCTTACCAAGTGGGGGGTCAGTGCTAATGATGCCACAGCAGACAGTGACACCCAGCCTTGGGATCACTTACCTTTTGCCTTTTCTAGCTCCTTTCATCGAAGCACTTTACAAACATTCCTTCCTTCTCAGCACAGCCTGTGACACTAAGGGTATGTCCAGACTACCCGCTGTATCGGCGGATAGCGATTGATTTTTCAGGGATCGATATATTGCGTCTCATCTAGAAGTGATGATATCGATCCCCGAACGCGCTCCCGTTGACTCCAGAACTCCACCGGAACGAGCGGTGGTAGCGGAGTCGACATGGGGAGCCGCAGACGTTGATCCTGCACCGTGAGGACCCGAGGTAAATCGATCCAAGATACTTCGACTTCAGCTACACTATTCACGTAGCTGAAGTTGCATATCTTAGATCGATAACCCCCCTAGTGTAGACCAGCTCTTAGTGTGTTATCATCCCTATTGTACATGTGTGCGGGTTGTGGGGTGGTGTTACTGATGCCTGGAGCTAGAGAGCAAATGGATGGCAGAGCCAGGAAGACAAATCCAGGAGTCCTTACTCCCAATCCCAGGAGTCAAAGGACTACATTGACTTCAGTGGGAGTTTTGCCCAAGTAAGGAGCTCAGCATTGATGCAAGATTTTCAGTGCCCCAGGCTGACAGGCCACAGTGAAGACTAAAACCAGGCAGGAATCACTTTTCACATCCTGTGAGAAATTTGAGATTTGGAACACTTTTTCCACCCCGAACTGGGACAAAGCCAAAATCTCAAACTTTTGTAGGCCAACAAACTGGGGGGGAAAAAAGGGTTTAGGGAGAAAGAAGGGGGAAAATGGTTTGGGTTAATCAAAATATTTTGTTTAGATAATTTTGAAACATTGCATTTGATTTTGATATTTTCTTTTTTAACTGTTAGAATAAATTAAGTTGAATTTTGAGATAAAAAAAATCATTTTGAACCAAAATCCCAAAACTTCTTAAAAATGTCAGAGAGGTGTTCCAATACAGTCCCCTCTCCCCCCCAAAAGTTACCCTTTCTTTGTGTCAGGAACTTTGTCAGAATTTACCTGTTTCCATGAAAGTTTCAGTTCTGATAAATCATTATTTTTCATCAAATGACACCAGCCAGTCAGCTCTGTTCAAGACTCCAGGCAGTGAGACATCACAACACAAACCTCTCCCCTAAGGGGTGAGTGATTCTAATTTAACATCGGTTCTGCCTTGCAAACTCCTCCTCTGTTCACTTAGCCCCTTGCAGAGTGTGCAAATGTAGATGCCGTTCTGGGAATCAAATTTAAAAGCAGCCTTGTCTCACTGAAGCATAAATAATTCTTACCACATGCATTTAGGAAGCAGGATGTTATCAGTTACTTTCCCAGATCCCACCAACAAAGCACTAAAGGTCTCTTCCTAAAAGGGATTATTAAGCAGATGTTTATATGGAAGCAGAGGACCAACACATGTTATTTAAAGTCCAGCAGATTTGACTAGCTCGATGCTCTGCAGAAGCACAAAATAGCAACTAGATAAATCTTCATCCTGCAACAGACTGAACCGGTCAATGGCCTATGCGTAAAGGGTCTGAGTCCATCTTCATGGCCCAAAGCCACCAGCACAACTGGCATCAACTGCATCTTTTGTTTATACTCTCAGCAGGTTAATTCTGAGCCCACATGACAGGGAGGCATGAGAGGTGTAAGTCAGCTGTTACTACTCAAGAAAGATCTTGGAGTCATTGTGGCTAGTTCTCTGAAAACATCCACTCAATGTGCAGTGGCAGTCAAAAAAGCTAACAGAATCCTGGGAATAATTAAGAAAGGGATAGATAAGAAGACAGAAAATATCATATTGCCTCTATATAAATCCATGGTACACCCACATCCTGAATACTGCATGCAGATCTGGTCGCTCCATCTCAAAATATTAGAATTGGAAAAAGTTCAGAAAAGAACAACAAAACTGATTAGGGTTATGGAACGGCTTCCACATGAGGAGAGATTTAAAAAGACTGGGACTTTTCAGCTTGGAAGAGATGACTAATGGGGGATATGATTGAGGTCTATAAAATCATGACTGGTGTGGAGAAAGTAAATAAAGTGTTATTTATTCCATCTCATAATGCAAGAACTAGGGGGTCACCAAATGAAATTAATAAGTAGCAGGTTTAAAACAAACAAAAGGCAGTATTTCTTCACACAACACGCAATCAACCTGTGGAACTCTTTGCTAGAGCATGTTGTGAAGGTCCATCGATGGTTATTAACCAGGATGGGTAGGGATGGTGTGATTAGCCTCTGTTTGCCAGAAGCTGGGAATGAGTGGAAGGGAATGGATCACTTGATTACCTGTTCATTCCCTCTGGGGCACCTGGCATTGGTCATTGTTGGAAGACAGGATACTGGGCTGGATGGACCTTTGGTCTGACCCAGTATGACCATTCTTATATTCTTAACAGCAGTGAAAATGATGGTGCTTATACTGCTGTGATAGCAGGCAAGGGTTGCTAGCCAGTGACCATTGAGAGGAGGAGAAATCTGTGGGAAAGGAATCCTGGCATCCAGAATCTCCTCTCCATGATCCTTGCAATACCAGCTTGTAGCAAGGTGTGATTCCCTGGTGCCCTGGAGAGGGATGAGTCCCTCCGGATGCCAAAGTGTGCGGAGCCAGGGGAGCTTGTGCCCGCCCCCCAGAGGTCAAGGTGCAGGACAGGAAGTACAAAAGCCCCAGAGCTCACTAGAGGCCTAGCTGCCGGAGAAGCCAGATGTCTGTGGCCTAGCTCCTGGTTGGGAGACTCCTGCAGTTTGCGACTGACCTGAAGACTGGCCAGACCAGCCAAGGCCTGATGCCAACCAGGCCCCAGAGAAGCTATTAAGCCTGCTTGTGGCAAGTTACCCTGAGGAGCTGCCAAGCCTACCATTCGCTGAGTACCCTGAGGAGCCCATGCTGCTTGACTCCTTGGAAGACACAGTCCAGATGCAGGTACCTCTAGAGGGGGAGGTAGGAAGTAGCCCGGGGGCAGCCGACCCTAATCTGGCTGCAGCACACCCAGAGCCGATGTCAGTGTTGCAGCCAAGATCCTCACCGACAGCACAGCAGGCTGTCTGCTGCTGCTAGGGCCCCAGGCTGGAACACAGTGGAAAGGGTGGGCCTGTGTCCCCCCTGCCACCCAATGTAGGGCTGGCAATTTCCCCATCTCCCAGGCCCTCTGGAACCAGGCCCTGGCCTAGTGTTTCTCTGTTTGCTCAGTCCCTGCCTAAGGGCCTGAGCCCCAAACTTTGTATTGCCCTGCCCTGATCCAGGGCCTGGGCTTCCCTGAACTTACTTGTTTCCTCAGCCCTGCCTGTGGGCCTGAGCCACAGACTCTTTGCTGCCTGCCTTAACGCAGAGCCTGGGCTTATTGCTAGATGGTTTGCTCTGTCCCTGTACAAAGATCGAAGAATAGGACTCTCTACTACCTGCCAACCGTGAGCGAGTAACCATTGTTTTGACTAGTTCCCCGAAAAAACCAGACGGACGTAGCTAGGTGGTGTGGTTCCCTGCAGCCCCGGAGAGGGATGAGCTCCAGCCGAACCCCTCTATGCAGGTGTTAGCAGCATTGGTGCCTGCAATGCACTCATAATGCCTTGGCTAAGTGTATCACATTCACCTCTAGAGGCTGCTTGGCCAAGAAGTTAAGGACCTACTACCGTTACCAGCTATCAGTTATTCTTTTAGTCCTTCCCAGCTCTCTGTTCTATGCCCAGAAGCCCAGCTCCCCTTGGAGTGGCAGTCTGTGGTCCCACAGTCCCTTTCGACTCACTTCCTCTATGAAGAGCACAGGTTGGGACCACTGGATAGTGCCCAATTTGGCTTTCCGCTAGGAAGTGGGTTGAGAGTCACTGAAGGGCCCATGAACGGTTGAGGAAAGGCAGCCTGCCAATACTGTGGACTAGGATAAGGATAAAACATCACTTCCTCCTGCAGCCCATAGATCCCTGCGGGGTCTGGCTGCCATTTCCCTGCTAAAAGGAGTTCACGCCCCCCACCCCCCAGGGTTAGGAAGCCCCCACTGGGCCAGCTAAGGGGCAGGGACACCTCTCAGATACTACCCTTCTCTTTTCCCCACATTCACCACACTGTACCATCTCCCCTCAACCAAGGGGCTGCAATGTGACTTCCTCCATGCCATTAACAGCCAGGCCCCAGACAGTCAAGGCATTCCACTTCTCGCTGACCTGCCTGAACCAAAGTGGCTGAGTCAGTCACCTCACGAAGGCTTGGCTATAGGAGCACTAGCTGGGCCCTAGTACAAATGGGATTAAACCCAGCTTCCCTTCCCTGAGCACACAGAGAAGGGTGGCTGGAGTCACAGAAAGGGATGGGTGCCTGGGGGAAACAGTGTTCCTAGCCCACCTTTCAGGGTGGGGCTGGGCTCCTTTACTTATGCCCCCATTTTAGTTTGTACAGGGAGCTTCTCCTGTTATCCAGACCTTGGGGCCTGCTGCTGTTTATTCTCTGCTCACTCACTCCCCCCCAGCTATCCAGCCTGTGCCTTGGCATCATCTCAGTAAGTCAGAGATGCTGAGCCAATGCCCTCTGTCCTGGGTTGAGCCAGGAAGAGGTTAAATCCCCTTACTGGGGTGTAATGAGATGCACTCACCTCTCATGAGCACCCCCTGTCTCAGAGTGTGTGCCTGCTCTCTCCCTGTGGTGGGTCCTTGGTGACTCAGCCCTGCAGCTGAGTCAAACACAGTCTGTATGTGAAATAAAAACAAGGCAAACCCCTTCCGGGACAAAAGCCCAACAGGGGCCTCTCTCAGGGTCCTCTGTCACATCTCTCTTGAGTTGTCCCTATTTCAGTACAGAGCAGTGCCTCAGAGCTCCCTCTCCAGAGGCAATGCCTTTGCCCTCTCAGGGCCTTTCTTGCCCCAGCTATTCAGCGGGGCCACTACAGTTCAGTTCCCCTACTGGGGTGTCTTTACTGGGGGGACCCAGCCCAGGGACCCTATAGACAGCAGCTGTACTGTGTCCCTTTACATAAGCCACACTGTGGTTCCAATTCGCTAGGCCACTTCCCAGTGCTCCATAACATTCTTCGCCCTCACCTCAGAGCCTTGTCCTGGGGTGCCTTCAAGTTCCCCTTGGCCTTTGCCAGCACTGCTCTAAGGTTCTGTTGTGCCCTCAAACACTCTCCTCCAGTTCTAGGGAAGAACTGATCTTAGACCTCTCTACTGCCCTTTTCTGGGGCAGGGTGTGGCAGGGCAACAAGGTCTCCAGCAGGGGGCCTGCAGACCTGGTCCGTCTAGTCACATGGGATCCTTCCCCTGTAATGACTGAGCAAGTGTCAGGCACAGAGGGTCATTAGGGTGACCACCTGTCCCATGTTTTACTGGCCCATTCCTTAGGGTGACATTGAAGCTTATGATGACTGCACTGTATGCTTGAGAGCAGCAGAAATGTACAGACATGAGAAAAATGCCTGCTGTGCTACAGGAAATGGCATTTCCCTAAAATGTCCCTTAAAACAAAGCTTTGTCCCTTACTTTTCATGTGGTTTTCCCTTATTTCCATCCAACAAAGGTGGTCACTCTAAGGGCAGCGCTAGCTGCTGTGGTTCATTTGGCCAATGGTTGGGGGAGCTACTGAACAGAGAAGCCATAAGCCATGGAGGAGAAGGGAAGGAAGAAGCCCCAACTGGAGAAGAAACAACTTCTCCTCCCTCGGGGGTGCGGAGGGAACAGGGTTAGAGGTTTCCTGGAAGAGGGAGCAGAGCGGAGACGCTGAAGAGGAGCAATGGCACTTACCTTGCTGCTCCCCAGGGCTGCTGTGTTGGTGGAGGATGGGTGTTAGACACTGCGCTCTCCCCAGGGGCGGCTCTATGTTTTTTGCTGCCTCAAGCACAGCAGTCAGGGTGCTTTTGGTGGCGTTTCTGCGGGAGGTCTGTCAGTCATGCGGCTTCAGCAGAGGTTCTGTGGGTGATCTGTTGGACCCGCGCCTTCATCGTGCCCACCACTGAATTACTGCCGAAGCCATGGGACCGGCGAACCTCCCGCAGAAATCCCGCGGAATGCTCCCTGACTGCTGCCCTCGCAGTGACCGGCACGCCACTGCCCCCTGCCCCTGCTTGCCACCCCAAGCATGCGCATGGTGCGCTGGTGCCTGAGCTGCCTCTGGCTCTCCCTGGGTTCTGTTTGAACCATTCTGAAGAAAACTGTGCTTGCTGGGCTCCTCTGTGGACCAGGCTGGAGAAGCAGTCTTGTGGCTTCCTTCTCACTCAAATGAGGCTGAGGGAAGCGCTGACTGACCCACTTACTTTGGGACCTGGTAGGAAGGGCCTGAGGACTCCAGTGCTGTCTCCCCAGGCTGGGCAATGTGGCCCAGTAGCACCCTCGCCACTAGCCCTTTATATTCACCCAGTAAGCTGAGTCAACAACTTCACACAGGCCTGAGCTCTGACAACAACCCACAAACTGGAGATGCAACTGTGAGCTCACACAGACCTGTGACTGGCCATCAGCCTAGCAGGTTGGTTATGGATGGCCAGCAGTGATGAGAGGAAGAATGCACCCCACTGCTAACAGTATCAGGAGCCTGGCTCTCCTCTTTGCTGGCTGGTGGGATAAACAAGAGCTCCTCAGGCAGGACACTGCACTGAGAGGGAGCAGCAGGAGGTGGTAGTGCCTGGCTGAGGAATGTCAGGATTGGGCCCTTTATCTGGGCTTGAGGGCTAGCCCTCCAGGTAGATCAAAGATCTCAGCTGAGTTGCAGTAGGATTGGCCAGTCTGCCTGATGGCTGAGGGAAGCCACAGACCTGCTTTCAAATTTGGCAGCTGTAGCAGATCATTGGCTGCTCAGTGCTTCTGCTTGCAGCTGTGATTGTTCTAGCATGACCTTGTGCTGGTCCCACCTCAGCCCTGCTCCTGGTCCTGATTCCAGCTGTGACTCCCAGGTCTGGTTTCTGACTCTGGCTCAGACCCTTGGCTCCAGTTTCCTGTGCCCTCAGCCTGGTTCTGACAGGGAGTTCACAGGGCTCCAGCACCCACATTTGATGGGAGAAGTATTGTCCACACTGGGCGTCTCCTACCTGCCTCCTTTCTCCACCAGGAAGGTCTGTTCTCCCCCCATTTAAAGAGGTAACCTGCTTACAACTGTTCTGACCAGTGAGCAAACATGCTGCTGGGTTTTTTCACATCTTAAAAAGTGACCCAGTGATGAGCAGGGCCAGGTATCTTTCTTAGCACAGAAGGATTTTGCCTGAGATCTGCCATCATTATCTCTTGTATTGAAAAAGGCCTGTCTCCAAGCTGGAAAGCTGTACTTCCCATACCCCAGCGCTGCAAGGAAAGGGAGAGAATGTGGACATAGGAGGCATTTCCCCCCGAAGCCTCTTATTTTAGAACCCAAGACTCTCCAATTACTGTAGTAAAACACAGCAGATGGGAAAAATAATGCAAAACCCACTCAAGCCTAGCCAATATGAAGGATTTTCCTTTATGCCTGTTATGGTTTTCAATCTATAAGGTTTTACTCCTCGCATAAGGCCATACTGGGTCTTATGAAAAGATAACCTCCATCCAACTGCATGTTTTTGTGCTGTATGGACTTGATTTAGTGGGTGTAATGGTAATGACTGTGATGCTGGCAGACCAGGTGCTAGCTCATGCCAAGGCCCCTGGGCCTCACTGAATGCTGACAAAAGGAGAACTGGAAACCAGTCTGGCTAACCTGTGCGCTAGCATTGTTAAAACAGATGTTAAGTTGATAAGAATGTGTTTAGACTTGATGAAATGTTTTCTAGGATGCTGCATGCATTGATCTCACTGATCACATCTGTAGCCCATGGTATAAAGTTATATTGAGGGTATGGCATTGTAAGTCTCTGTCACTGAGTAACTCACCAAACAAGATAGAGGCATTAATTACATGTAAACTACTGGTCCTGCAGACAAGAAGGGCCACTGAAACCAAATGAGCCATTGTGAAAAATCAAAGGACAAAGACTTTGTTGATCCCCCACACACATGCCCCTGAAGAGGAGATGGATGCCATGCTTGTTCAATCTGCTTGAACTCTGAGGGAAGAGAATAAATTGCCTGAGAAGATACTTTATCACATTGCTGCTTAGAATTTGGAAAGGGTAAAATTTTCTAACCATAAGCAAGAGATCCCCAAGCTGCTCGGCTTGGGTTGTCCCTAAGGGACATATAGAAATTGTATATATTGCAGGTGCTATAAACTTTTGGAACTTAAGACTAACTCATTTGTGTGTGTATGTTCACCTGCTTTAACCTTGTAAATAACTCCCTTCTTTTTCTTAGTTAATAAATTTTTAGTTAGTTTATTACAGGACTGGCTACAAGTGTTGTCTTTGGTAAGAGAGATAGGGTAAGTGACTGGTCCTTTGGGGCTGGGAATAATCTGAATAGTGTGTGGTTTTGTTTTTCGGTGTAAGGGACCATCCACCACAAAGGCAGGCTCGCCTGACTGGCAAGATAGATGAAGTGCCCATGGAGACTGTCTGACTCCATGGTAAGGCTGTTATAGTGCTTTAGGAGTTAACACTTGAAATCTAGTTATAAACCAGTTTGGGGTTTGTGCCTTGGTTTGCGACAGTCTGCCCTGAAGTTGGCACTCAGGTGAGCCACTCTAGACAGCTTCACAATGACCACATAACTTTGACAATACATTCTAGCAATACAATGTAGCTTTTGTTGCCTGTACCATCTTTCACAGAAAACAAGAACTGGACTCAAGATGCCAGATCCAAGTCCAAATTTGGAACCCCTCTCTCCCCCATGCCACACACACCACCCCAACTTGGTTTGGGACCATCCTGAACTCAAACTGTATCTCGAAATATTCTAGACTAAGTAATAAGATTATAGAGTTAAGTTAAATCTTAACAACCCTAGCAGTGGGAGACCCAGACATAAGCGGTGTGTGTGTGTGTGTGTGTGTAATAGGCTTTCAAAGGAGATTTGAAAACGTGGAGAGCTGCTGAAGCTGAGAGGTACAAGAAGGCTGATTCGGACAGCAAGGAGATACAGAGAAGGCTCTTGCACAGTCCCCTTGGTGTTGATGCGAGAGGTCAGGAGGGGAAGCCAAGAGAAGGAAGCGGATTTCAGCAGGCGGTCTCCCCAGCTAAGTATATGTTAGGATTTGGTCCAACATCAATAGGCCTTTTGTTTTAAGCTAATCCGGACCTCCCCTTTAATGTGTATTGATACAGTCTGTGGCCATATAATGCCCAAAGCACATGTTAAAAATCTGCTGGGCAAATCAATGGCAGCCTTCTTGGGAAAGTGTTATACAGCATTGAACCATGTTAGATTTAGGGTCTGCCTGCTGGCTCCTGGGCGAGCTATGAAATAGGTTAGGTACAGGCTAGCCCATGTCTAGTCAACAGGGGTCCATGAGACAAAATCCACCTGTGAACAGGTGCCATTCCCAATAACTCCTACACTTGCTGCATTAAAGTCAAATGTAACCCTCTTCCCAGGGTTTGGCTTTTTTACGGACTCCAGTGGCAATGGAATATAAGCCCCATCTATGCTTTGTCCTTAGGCTAGGCTGTTCCCAGCGCTTCCTGCAAGCCTGCCCTGTCTCTTCTAATTTTTTCCAGCCAGACATTATACCCATCATTCTTCCTAGGTCCTGGTGAAGCTAACACTGCACCTGCCACTGAGAGTCAGCAGAGCTTACTCAGCAGCTGGCTGCAGGGTTCTAACTCCTGTTGTCTCATCTTGCTAGTAGGAGATCCTGGCAGCCCTTTGCTGGATGACAGACCTTGAGTAACAAGAAGGGTTTCTTCAAGTATGTTAGCAACAAGAAGAAAGTCAAGGAAAGTGTGGTCCCCTTACTGAATGAGAGGGGCAGCCTAGTGACAAAGGAGGTGGAAAAAGCTAATGTACTCAATGATTTTTTTTTTTATTTTTATTTTTTTTTTTTGCTGCTTCTGTCTTCACAAACAAGGTCAGCTCTCAGACTGCTGCACTGGGCAGCACAGTATGGGGAGAAGGTGACCAGCCTTCTGTGGAGAAAGAAGTGGTTCAGGACTATTTAGAAAAACTGGATGAGCACAAGTCCATGGGGCCGGATGCGCTGCATCTGAGGGTGCTAAAGGAGTTGGCAGATGTAATTGCAGAGCCATTGGTATCATAACCTAGTCCCAGATTTGGACCTTAGCATCCAAAATATGGGGGTTAGCATGAAAACCTCCAAGCTTAGTTACCAGCTTGGACCTGGTAAAGCTGCCACCACCCAAAAAATTAGAGTGTTTTGGGGCACTCTGGTCCCCCCAAACCTTCCCTGGGGACCCCAAGACCCAAATCCCTTGAGGTCTCACAACAAAGGGAAATAAACCTTTCCCTTCCCCCTCCAGGTGTTCCTGGAGAGACACACAGAAGCAAGCTCCGTGAATCTAAACGGAGGGATTCCACCCTCCCCGTTTCCAGCCTTGGAAAACAGAAGTACCGAGAGCTAATCTCTCTTTCCCCCTCACCCAGAGGGAATGCAAAGTCAGGCTAGTAAATCTAACACACACAGATTTCCCCCTGACTTCTCCTCCCACCAATTCCCTGGTGAGCACAGACCTCAGTTCCCTGGAGTTCCCCACTAAAGAAAAAACTCCAACAGGTTTAAAAGAAAGGAAAATACATAAAATGGTCTCTCTGTATCAAGGTGACAAATACAGGGTCATTTGCTTAAAGAAATATGAATAAACAGCCTTATTCAAAAAGAATACAATTCAAAACATTTCAGCAACTATACCCAGGTAAATACAAAAGAAAACAATAGAAACCTTACTGCCTTACTATATTTGTACTTACAACTTGGAAACAGAAGATTAAAAAGCAGGAAACAGAAATCCTCTCATAGCCGAGAGAGAGACAGACAGAAGACCCCAGAACAAAAAACTCACCCACAAACTTCCCTCCACCCAGATCTGAAAAAGTCTGGTTTCCTGATTGGTCCTCTGGTCAGGTGTTTCAGGTACTTCTTTCCAGGTGTAAGAGACATTAACCCTTAGCTATCTGTTTATGACAATTGGCCATTATCTTTGAAAACTCATGGCGATTGGGGGAGGTCCTGGATGACTGGAAAAAAGCTAATGTAGTGCCCATCTTTAAAAAAGGGAAGAAGGAGGATCCGGGGAACTACAGGCCAGTCAGCCTCACCTCAGTCTCTGGAAAAATCATGGAGCAGGTTCTCAAGAAATCAATTCTGAGGCACGTAGAGGAGCGGAAAGTGATCAGGAACAGTCAGCATGGATTCACCAAGGGCAAGTCATGCCTGACTAACCTAATTGCCTTCTATGAGGAGATAACTGGGTCTGTGGATGAGGGGAAAGCAATGGATGTGCTATTTCTTGACTTTAGCAAAGCTTTTGATACAGTCTCCCACAGTATTCTTGTCAGCAAGTTAAAGAAGTATGGGCTGGATGAATGGACTATAAGGTGGATAGAAAGCTAGCTAGATTGTCGGGATCAACGGCTCCATGTCTAGTTGACAGCCAGTTTTAAGCGGAGTGCCCCAAGGGTCGGTCCTGGGGCCGATTTTGTTCAATATCTTCATTAATGATCTGGAGGATGGCATGGACTGCACTCTCAGCAAGTTTGCAGGGGACACTAAACTGGGAGGAGTGGTAGATATGCTGGAGGGTAGGGATAGGGTACAGAGGAACCTAGACAAATTAGAGGATTGGGCCAAAAGAAACCTGGTGAGTTTCAACAAGGACAAATACAGAGTCCTGCATTTAAGACTGAAGAATCCCATTCACTGTTACAGACTAGGGACCAAATGGCTAGGAAGCAGCTCTGCAGAAAAGGACCTAGGGGTTACAGTGGATGAGAAGCTGGATATGAGTCAACAGTGTGCCCTTGTTGCTAAGAAGGCTAACGGCATTTTGGGCTGTAAAAGTAGGGGCATTGCCAGCAGATTGAGGGATGTGATCATTCCCCTCTATTCGGCATTGGTGAGGCCTCATCTGGACTACTGTGTCCAGTTTTGGGCACCACGCTACAAGAAAGATGTGGAAAAATTGGAATTAGTCCAGAGGAGAGCAACAAAAATGATTGGGGGCTGGAGCACATGACTTATGAGGAGAGGCTGAGGGAACTGGGATTATTTAAGTCTGAAGAAGAGAAGAATGAGGGAGGATTTGATAGCTGCTTTCAACTACGTGAAAGGGGGTTCCAAAGAGGATGGATCTAGACTGTTCTCAGTGGTAGCAGATGACAGAACAAGGAGTAATGGTCCCAAGTTGCAGTGTGGGAGGTTTAGGTTGGATATTAGGAAAAACTTTTTCACTAGGAGGGTGGTGAAGCACTGGAATGGGTTACCTAGGGATGTGGTGAAATCTCCTTCCTTACAGGTTTTAAGGTCAGGCTTGACAAAGCCCTGGCTGGGATGATTTAGTTGGGAATTGGTCCTGCTTTGAGCAGGGGGTTGGACTAGATGACCTCCTGAGGTCCCTTCCAGTCCTGATATTCTATGCCTGTTACACCACCAGTACCGCGTGGATCCTTTTTAGCAATCTCCAGAGAGGCCAAGAGGACTGACCTACCTTTTCCCTCTCAGCTCAATGCTACAAGGGGTTCATCACCTCTTGGGAGGTGCTCAGCTTTTTCAACTCCTGGGTAGGTCAGAAGGAACAGGGGCACTCTGGCACCTTGCAAGACTGGGCCCTTCTGCAAGCAGGCCACTTGGCCCAGGCTAGCAGTACACTGAGGAGGAACTGTGGGCGTGGGAAGATTGCCCTCCTGCCTGCATGCACTGTCCCAGCTCTGTGGATAGACAGAGCCATTTCCAGGGCCAGCAAGCCAGCCCCTTTCAGAAGTCTGCAGTTGACTTAAAAGAATTTTATCAGAGCATAGCTCTTAGTATTTGTTTTCCATAGTAACAGAGCCAAGGTAGCTTACAGTTCACCAATTCCAGGGCACCCAAGCCATAGAACTACAGTATAGTCTGTGTATCTATCACATGTGGGGATTGTGTGCAAACTCACCGCTAACTACACCCCTGTTAGTTGAGTGCTAATATAACTTATCTTCAAGATGAGCTGAAAGAGAGGTTACGTGCTAGCTTCGAACTGGGGCATAGGTGTGGGGGCACGCCCTTCCTTCCTTTGCCACAGACTTCCTGTATGACCTTGGGAATGTCACTTAGCCTCCCTAGCAGTAAAGGAGGGATCATAGCAGTGCCCTGTCTCACAAGAGTAGAGGAGTGGTAAGAGGATAAATACAATAAGAAATGTGAGGTGCTCAGATACTACAGTAATGGGGACCATGTACCCTGATAGATAGGCAGCACTGATTGGAATGCAAACGTTTCCCAATGCATACAAAAAAAAATATCTAAGGAAAAAATCAAATGCATATGTATTTACTGTGCCAGGGATGGTACACGTGTATTCCCAAAGCTCCAGATTGCAGACAGGCTCTTTATTTTAAGAAACTCTGTGTTAGTCAATGGACTTTGGGTGTTTTAAGGACTGTATGTATACTGTACTGTGCTACATGTATCTTACTGTATGAGCCGCAGTAACATTCACCTAGAAGCACTCCTCTCTGAATTACTGCAGGTAACTATTAAACCATTACAATGTTATCTCTTCTTTGTACACAGCTGGCAATTTCCTATTTTACAAAGCCGGTGTGCCTGAAGAAAGCTCTGTCCTGGTCTACCCTGAAAACTTATGTCTGCATCCCTGTGAGATGTAGCTATTCAGACCTGTCCCCCAGTGTAGACAGCGCTAGATTAACGGAAGAAGTCTTCCATCCTGGGGAGGTGGATTAATTATAGCAAAGGGATAGACTCCCCCCAGCCTATCACTGTAGTGAATGTTTACACTGAAGCACTACAGCTGTGCCACTGTAGCATTTGAAGTGCAGACAGAGCCTCCAAACCTTAGGCTTTCTTCCACACTTCCTGACTGCACACTGCTTCAAGTCTAAATGATACTGCTCTAATCTCTGTTTCCAATGCCTCTGAGATTGCCATGAGGCTGTGAATGACAAGGATGCTCAGCACAGTCTGCAAATGTGATGTCAAGCTCAGAGCTGCTACTGCAGCACAAGATCACATAATGCCTCCCCTCTGCTAGAAGATATCCGTCATAGGAGAAGGAGTGTAGACACAAGCTATGGCCAAAGGACAACAGTTCTGTAACATGCTGCCTGTGCTCGTGTAGTTTGCAAATCTGAGCTGTTTCAGAAACAGGACAGGTTTTCCCTCCTTTGTCGTCTTCAGCAGAAATCACTGAGTGACTTTCCCTTTTCTGCCTGCTGAGCTGGAGGGATAAGGTGCTAAGATACTTGCTAACAACTACTTCTTCAGGATGCTTTAGGCGAGACTACTGTACCACAATTGTCCATCTGATCTTATTAAGTGTAAAGATTCCGTGGCATATTCTGCACTAGAAAGGTTCCAGAGAAACAGTGTAATGAAATATGCACACCTAACTACACGTACCCTTTCTTAGACTCCGGACAGATTAGAAGTTATGTACAAGTGATGCAGCTCTACTTCTGAGCTGAAACGGCACACAACACTAGTGATTAAAAGACTAACTCCCCTGCTCATAAGTCGCAGGCAGAAAAGAAATAACTCATCTGACTAAGTGCAGCTGCAAGAATAACTAACTTATTCTGCTAGTTTAATGTAGTTTAATTTGGCAACAGAGCATAATTGTGGGATAGCACACTCAACAACTCAGCTGACATTGCTTTCAAAGATTCATGGATTCCAGTGCCAGAAGGGACCATTTGTGATAATCTAGTCTGGCCCCCTGTATAATACAGGCCGGAGAACTTCCCCACAATAATTCCTAGAGCAGAGTCTTTAGAAAAACATCCAATCTTGATTTTGAAATTGCCAGTGATGGAGAGTCCACCATCACCCTTAGTAAATTGTTCCAAGGGTTAATTACTCTCACTGTTAAAAATTTACATCTTGTTTCCAGTTTGAATTTGTCTAGCTTCAGCCTTGCTTTGCAGAGTATCTTGGAAAAATGATGCATGTTATTGAGGATGCTACAGTAATTAAAGTGCAACAGCGTTCAGAATATGAGCCATCTTATAGGGCAAAATTCAAAGAGTCAGTTGATGTGTCACCATGAAGAGTAATGAAAAGTTTCCCTCTTGTGCTGATTAGGAACACTGCCCCCCTCCCCCCCACACACACACCTGGATGTATTTTCCAGGGAGCAAATCCCAAGATATAGAAGAGATTCTGTACTCACCTCTCCTGGCCTGCCTTATCTTGGGACTCAACATATTCCTGGTTCCAGAGTCACCTTTCTCGCAGCCTTCAGCATGCTGTCATCCTCCTTCCCAGCCTCCTCACCCTGTTGCAGCTCATCACGGCACAGCCTGTCCTGCCGGTAGCAGCCTCTCCCCAGCCTGCTCTGCACTGAAGATCCACTTCCCTGCACTCCCAGTACGGGCTCAGGAGCGATGCCTTGCATTTGGCTAAATAAACCTTAATGCATTATTTATCCAGCCCAGAATTAATTCCCATCCAAACTAGCCATTAAGTGCCTCAGTAATTACTGTCGATAAATCACTAGAGCCAGAGACACAAGGGCTGGACCTGGCTCCTTCTCCTAATTGGCCATGCATCAGTGTTATTAATACATCCCTACTAGGGAGTCCAAGCAGAGTCCCTTGCTGTATTTTTCTCTGGCTGCGCTGAACAGAAGCTTTGATTTGACAAGAATCAGATCAAGAGTTGAACCTGCTCGAGTCAGAGAGAAAAGGGCACAAAGACCATGGCCGTGTATAGCTCGCAGCTCTGATAAGGTTGCACATTAGGAGAAATAATAAGTGCACTGGTTCACAGGGAAGTGGCATGCTGGGTTGCTTACTGAGTAATGCATTCAGAAAGCACACAGGCTGAATCAGAGCTGGGTTTGTATTTCAGAGTGAGACACACACCGGCTTTGCTGGAAGCAAGGCAATTATTGCGGGGAAGAAAAAAATCCCTCTTCCTGCATTGGTAGATTTGCAGGTTGGGCGCTGTGGAATGCCATCATTCCCTCTTAGCTCAGGGGCACACGGTCATTTTTTAAAGCTACCTCCCCTCCTGCTGAAAAGGGAAAAGCTGGGAATCAGCAATTACAGGGGAAGGACAAAGAGATGATGTAACAGTGAAAAACCGTTAATTGGAGGGGAATCTAATCTGTCCTGCTAACTGAGATGCATCCTTCACGCTGCTGCTATTAGCATAGTCCTGCCTCCCCCTTTCCCTCTCCCTGCAGGCCCCCAGTGTAGAAGGTCCCTCTGCCGCAGGGAAAGGGATGTAGCTATTTTGCTGGCAAGGTGCACATCTACCCTGCAGTGCTCTGCACTGCTAAGTAGCACTTATGAAGAGTAAATTTATGTGCTAAAAGCACTGTGTGAAGCATCCTCTTTCTCTGGGCTACAGTAATATCTTGGATCCTGAATGCTGCGCATGCCCTCTTGGCACCTCCCCATAGCTAATGAGCTTGTCAGAGCCCTAGCACAAGCCAAAACCCAGCTGCCCCAAGGTGAGATTTTCAAGCTACATGGGGGAGCCTCAGCAGAGCCCAGGTTGTGCTCTGAACACACCTCGGACTTCATACCTGTCAGACACCCCAGCAGGAGGGCCAGCAGTGGGCCATGGAGAGGTAACAGAGCAACAAAGAACCTGTCAAAAAAGACAGTCAGAGGCATGGCTCAGGCACTCATCTGGGATGTAAGAGACTCAGGCTTGAATCCCTGCTCTGGAGTAAAGACTTGAACCCAGGTTTGCCACATGCCAGGTGGACACCCTGCCTGCTGGGCTGGAGATTTAATTATTTCTGCAAAGTGGATCAGCTCCAACAAGGGAGCTAGAGAGACCCAACCCAGGATACCGCATGATCCTGCACTTAGGGCACTCCCCTGGGATGTGGCAGACCAGGATTCCAGCCCTTGCTACAAATCAGACAGAGCTGTGATGTGAGCCTGAGTCTCCTATATCTCAGGGGAGAGCCCTACTCACTAGGCTGTCGTCTACTGCAGGGTCTTGTTCCCTGGTTTATCACTGGCAAGGGCTTAGCTAGCCATGGCACCTAACTCCAGGAAAGGGTTTGTGGCTGAGAATCCCCATCAGAGAGAAGTGCCTGTCATGGGACTGTTGGCCAGGTGCCTCAGGCCCAGGTCAATGGGATTTAGGCGCAGCTCCCCATTCAGCTTACTGGCTCTTGAGAATTCCTTTCTTCAGCACTAACTCTCCCCATGCATTGTGTGAGGAGGCTGGGCACCTAATCTGGCACTCAGAATTCCCCCAGGAGTGAGGTGTTGCAAAGCTGAGTGCAGTAGAGCAATGCCCAAGTACCTTTACGAATCTGGCCCCAAGTGCACAGATTTACTCAGCTTGGGCCCAATCCTACAGGAAACCCTCTTGAGTGGTGCTGAGCATCTCTTCAACTCCCTGGCTGCAATGAGAGTTGGCATTGCTCTGTATCTCTCTGGTACTATGCTGGATCAGGCCACCTGCAAGCACTTAGGGCTAGAATCTGGAGGCCTGGTGTAAATCTGCAATATTGAGTGCAAGGGAGCTATCTTGGACTTACACAGGTGTAACTGAGGACAGAATTTAACCCAACGGGATTGGAAGTCTTGGGATTACTGTGGATAGGCCAAATGGGCAATTCAGTACAATCACTTGTTTGGTGTCCCTGAGAATTTTGCATGTACAAGTATGAGTCAGCACTAGGCTCTGTATAAAGTACCAAAACTTGTGTTTTCATTGACCAACCCTTGTAGCAAATGCTCTGACCCTAAGTGGACTACAAGGGATGGACAGTCTTCAGAAGGATCACAGTTCAGGCAAGCTTGGCTTTGCTGCCCTGACTCACACAGCAACTAGTGGTACGTCCAGACTACCCGCCGTATTGGCGGGTAGCGATAGATTTTTTGGGCATCAATATATCACGTCTCATCTAGATTTGAAATATTGATCCCCGAACGCGCTCCCGTTGACTCTGGAACTCCACCAGAGAGAGCAGTGGTAGCGGAGTCGACGCGGGGAGCTGCGGACGTCGATCCCGCGCCGTGAGGACCCGAGGTAAATCGATCTAAGATACTTCGACTTCAGCTGTGCTATTCATGTAGCTGAAGTTGCATATCTTAGATTGATCCCCCCCCCCCTCAGTGTAGACCAGCCCAAAGTCCGCAGCACCGGAAATCTCTTGAAAGTCTGTTCCTTTCTTAGCATTTCTTCCAGTCAGGCTGGACAGTGTGAGATCTGCCTTTCTGGTGTCTTTTAAGCCCATCAGCTTCTGCCTGAAAGCAGGAAGTACAGAGGCATGGGAAATAAAACACAACAAGGGACACCTCCAGGCCACTTAATGTGAGAACACAACCGTCTCCTCTGCAACTAGAAAGGGAAACATAGGTGAGGGCTGGAACAGGCCCTTGCCAGCTGGAAGAGAAAGAGGGATGCTGTCAGCCAACATCTACTAGCTACAAAATGACCACTTTTGGATTACAGCTGCTTTTCTCTGCCCAATTTAAAGGGCCAACCCTCAGAAAGGCATGCTGGGAAAAAAGGTCTTATAAAGAGAGAGTTTGAAGGAATCAGTTGCTAAGAAAGGTCTGTCATAAACAGATAGCTAAGGGTTAATGTCTCTTTCACCTGAAGCACCTGACCAGAGGACCAATCAGGAAACCGGATTTTTTTCAACTCTGGGTGGAGGGAAGTTTGTGTCTGAGTCTTTTGTCTGTCTGCCTGCTTTCTCTGAGCTTTGGAGAAGTAGTTTCTGCTTTCTAATCTTCTGTTTCTAAGTGTAAGGACAAAGAGATCAGATAGTAAGTTATATGGTTTCTTTTCTTTGGTATTTGCATGAATATAAGTGCTGGAGTGCTTTGATTTGTATTCTTTTTGAATAAGGCTGTTTATTCAATATTCTTTTAAGCAATTGACCCTGTATGTGTCACCTTAATACAGAGAGACCATTTGTATGTATTTTTTCTTTCTTTTTTATATAAAGCTTTCTTTTTGAGACCTGTTGGAGTTTTCTTTTCTGGGAAATTTCAGGGAAATTGAGTCTGTACTCACCAGGGAATTGGTGGGAGGAAGAAATCAGGGGGAGATCTGTGTGTGTTGGATTTGCTAGCCTGATTTTGCATTCCCTCTGGGTGAAGAGGAAAGTGCTTTTGTTTCCAGGACTGGGAACGGAGAGGGGGAGTCACTCTGTTTGGATTCACAGAGCTTGTGTCTGTGTATCTCTCCAGAAGCACCTGGAGGGGGGAAGGGAAAAAGGATTATTTCCCTTTGTTGTGAGACTCAAGGGATTTGGGTCTTGGGGTCCCCAGGGAAGGTTTTTCAGGGGGACCAGAGTGCCCCAAAACACTCTAATTTTTTGGGTGGTGGCAGCAAGTACCAGGTCCAAGCTGGTAACTAAGCTTGGAGGTTTTCATGCTAACCCCCATATTTTGGACTCTAAGGTCCAAAACTGGGACTAGAGTTATGACAGTCCTTCTAGGGAATGAGATGCTTTGTGTTTAGCCTGCTTTCTTGGCAGCACTTCTTATTTGGCTGGACTTCCATGTTCAAAGTGATTATATCACTGAGTGCACACTAGAGCGTAGAGGAGACCAGGCTGGAGTGTGCACAATTTAAGGGAAGGAAAGTAGTAACAGTGAGCTGGGGTCCAATCCAGGCACTCTTTGCTATGGCCCGGATGCAATTATTTTTTTAAGGGCACCCATTTCAGCAAGAGGAGCGTAAAGAAGCCGTTATAACAGCTTCAACTGCCAGTACCAGCACCTGCACCAGCTTCTTGGGAACTACAGTGTACACAAGAGAAATTAGATAAACACATAAATACTCTTGCTGGAGGATTGCAAAGTAACACTGCTTTATTTCAGAGACCTTAGAATGGCAACTCCAGAAACCAGAGACAAAGGAGGCTGCTCCCTGAAACTGCGAGACAAAGCTCACCCCACTGGCTGTTGGCTGCTGACTGACTGTGATCACAGGCTTCCCTACAGAGCCCTCTTGCTTCAGGTTTCTCAACCAGTGGGTCACAACCCAAAATTGGGTCATCTGCATGTATCAAAGGGTTCTGTGGAAGGCATGGGGTTGCCAATCCTACCCTGCAATTCACCCCACAATGACAGTTCTGTTCCTAGAACACTGGCTGGGCTTGTCTCCCTGCTCCGGGTGCTGTGTCCTGGCACATGGGATCACAGTGCCACTCATGTCTGGCCCAGCCACCCCTCTGTCTGGATGATGGGGGGCCTGGTGGGGCCAATTTTGCATCAGATTGCAGTGCCACTTACACGAACTTGATCTGGCTTTTTGCCTTATTACGAGACAAACCTGAGCAGTGCTGTGACCCTGGTGGTGGCAATGTCCAGACAGAGGAGACCCACTCGGTCAGTCCTGCAGGACAGGAGTTGACACTACGGCACACACAGTGTGCTTATTTAGTACTTATTACTGTACTGAGGGGGCGTGGCCTCCCTCCCAGATGGACGGAAGGACAGCCACAAGATTCCCCCCCGCCTCCCCGTGAACTACACAACAGCTAGAGAGGATGCTCTCCTCACTGCCTCCCCTGCAAAGGTTAAGGCCTTGATCTTCAAAGGTATTGATTTCAATGTCTGTAAGGTGACTATATACTTCTGAGGATTTGAACCTACATGTCTATTAACCACCAATTTATGGCAGAGGAAAGTCATGGCCTTTGACACTTAGGTAGTGTACTATTTATAGCAGGTAGTCATAACTCTTAGCAGAACAGACATAACCAAGGAAGATTGTGTTGACTAGTGGTTACAGCACAGGAGTAAAGTTGGGAGACAAGGGTTCTAATCCTGAGGCCACTGACTTGGCATGCTCACTAGCCAGCCCTTTCCCCTTCCCCAGCCACCTAGGTAAAGTGCTTTGTGAGCCTGGGACGGGGGATGCTGTAGCAATGCAGAGGATGTTGATTGTTACAGGATCTTGCAGCTGAAACACTCGCCATACACATGAGTCAGCAGCTGGCGCCAGTTCTGGTGGCTCTAGGCTACAGAACGTCTCGGGCGCTTTGGAAAGGAGACAGTGTGGGCCAGCATTGTTGCTGAATCCCTGTTTTGAAGGCTGAGTGGAGCTAACCTTCCCCAGGCTGCACACACAGAACGCTGCTGCCAGCCAATAACTGCAAAGGATGTCTTCCTCCTCCTCAGCATCTGCTTCCACGTGCTGGCCAAGGACATGTTGTAAACAGGTGATTTATACAGTCTTACTCAGCAACAGAGACGGAGCTGGGCCAAAGCCCAGGATCTGCTCACTCTGAGGGGATTGAAATGCTCATCCAATTTTTGTAGCAGAACCTGCTGTTCTTGATTGTAACCAGCTAGTCTGTCCCTCTAGAAGCCAGGGGGCCAGGTCCTGTTTGACTATCAGACCCAGCTGGGAAGGGGTTGGATAATTCCTATAAGACCGAGAGAGCTTGAAGGGCCTGAACATACTATGGGTGAGGTGTTAGGTCTTCCTGGGCTGGGTTTCAGGGTGAACCCCCTACTGGTCCAAAGAATCAGCAAGACCCTTGGAGGTAGCTAGCAAAGCAGAGGCAACAGCACCATCTTTCACAAGGGCCTCTACAGGGCTAGCGTAACCATGGCCATGGGAACTGTAGGTCTTTCCTTGCTGGAGAAGACTGGACCAACGTTGTGGTATGAAAGGCTTGAGGGACTTGTAATGGGTTTCTGGGATTTGAGTCTCCAGGTCAAAGAGTCACATTCAGATCAGGTAACTAACAACCAAAAGCTGCTTCTGTGTTAAGGCCTCTTGGACAAGTGTGACATGATTTGTGGTTTAGGGTGAAGTAATCATTGGCTTGTTTCCTGGAGGAGCCATCGCCTTCGTGAGAGTGCATGGTGCCGGGCGGTCTGCGTGAAATGGGCTGGCTGGGTTCAAGCCACTTCACAACTGACTCTAGCCAGTCCTCTTGTTGGTCACCTCAGCAGAGGGACCAAGGAACAGATGGACTGTGGTGAGCGTTCCCCCTCGCCAATTGTCCCCTGGGTCACACCAGCTGCTGTTGCAGGGTGAAGAAAGCTGCACGGTTGCTCTAGACCTGTTTTGGAGATAACTAAGAGGTCGTTAGTCTCCAGAGTGTTCCTCTGCACAAGCCTCTCTTTGCAAAACATACACTGTACAAATAAATTCTAGTCCAGGGATAACCCTGTGACCAGTCTGTAATGTAACTGATTCCTTGTGATGAACTGTAAGCTACAAAATGCTTTGTAGAAGCCCATCCTTGGGTAAGCACTGGCAGCACTGGTTTGTAGAGCAGCAATTCAAAGCAGTGACCTTACCGAGGTTGAGGAGGGTCTGGGCTACATAAGTGGAAGATACATTAGGATTTCATCAGTCCAGATTCTGGGAGGATGAGGGAGAATTTGGTGGTTGCCCATAAGAATTGGAGACAGTGTCTTGCATTTTTGCAAAGCTTGGTAGTCTCTGGGTGTGACAGACCTCCTGCAGTTGCTATTACTCCTCATCTAGACAGATATCATTGTGTTAACCCAAGTGGGCAGCTCCGATTTGAAGAAGGACATGAGTAATCTCCAAAGAGCAGCAACCAGGTGAGACAGTTCAGTCCAGCTCAGGCTTGGGGAGCAGCTCATCTAGCAGAAATCGAGCTGATGGAGAGTCTGAGACATGAAAACATAGATCAGTGACTTTAATTCATTCACTGCCCTGCCAACTTGATGAGAATAATGACAGCAATGTATTCCTTAGTCAGCCTCTGCAGTGTCTCAGGAATCTACCACCACAGAAAGCAGCAGTTCTAGCATTAATCTGGACAGTCAGTTATCCTGGATGCATCAGCCAGGAGCCTGGATGAAATGGGGTCCTCATTTCAGAGAGCAACCACAAAAGTGTGTGGTTTAAAACTGAAAAGCAGCATCCCTGGAATGGAATTTGTTTTCTTCTAGCAGCAATAGCCAAAGCATCTGCACAATTCAGAGAGCGTGGGCAGATCTCTGAAGCAGCTACCATCCTGCTGTCTCAAGTAAACATACAGTCATTTGGGCAGATCTGACTGATTCAGAGTGAAACTGGGGGTGGGAAATGAGAGCTGGCTGGCAAATGAATTGAGCCAATGATTGCAAAGCTGGTTTCATTTCAAACTCTTCCATTTTTTATTCTTTTAAAAAAGATTTATCAACATTTTTAGCAGTGAAATTACCGAGATTTTTCCTTTAACAAAGTCCCTACAGCACTGGACTGGGACTCAGGAGACTTCGGTTCTGTTCCTGGCCTGGCCACTGGCCTGCTGCAAGTCATTGACTCACCCTGTGCCTCAGTTTCCCCATCTGTGAAATGGGGATAAACCTACTGACCTCCTTCATAAAATGCTTTAAGAGCTACTGCTGAAAAGCACTAGATGAGAGCAGGGTAGGCATTCAGTATGCACAAAAGTTGGTTAACGTGTCATTGAAAGTTTGAGCCAAACCATTATTCACTATGTCACAAGGTATTTTTGCAATTCTGGGGGGATAACGTCAACTTTTTGGAGAAAAAATTCATTTTGAGGGAGAGGCCTTTTTTATGAACATGCTCTTTGTCTGGAAAAATTCTGATCAGACGTAGGACAAACTGTCTTGGAATTCTGGTGATCAATAGCTTCAGTGCGACAGCTCTTTGAAAGGTGCCCAGTTCTAGGGATTGGACTGACGATTTCCCCCTCAATCCTTAGTCTGTGGAGCAGATCTGCCTGGGTTACACAGCTCTGTATTTACAGGGTTGTCGTTGTAAACGCAACCTCTTGCAGGGGTCACTTGTGTTTACAGGTTTCCTGTGGCGAGAGCCCAGTGACTCCTGAGTCACACGCTAAAAATAGCAATTATTGCATCATAAAAAAACCTCTGCCACTAACTCTTGGGGAGGGCAGCTCTGGGAGCCCATATTACAGCAGGTGGAATTTACAGCTTGGGAAACAACATGAGATACTGCCAAAATCCCACATGATGTATTTAAAGGACCATGCCTGAGCTACCCATTGGTATCTGCATGAGCTGCACATGGGCAGTGGGAGTTGTGATGGCTCCGGAGGTAAAAGTGGCTTCTGAATTGGGCATCCGGTTGGAGAGACCCAGATGCTATGTCCCTGCAGTTCCTGTTGGCTGGGCTGGAGTTGTGGCTGAGGCACAGAACAATGGGTTACATATGTGGCTGTGGCAGAGGAAACTCATCATCCATCCCAGACCCTCATCCCAGAATGCCAGGCAAACCTCCCTATAGCAGACTCTCATCATCAAGAAAACCTTCAGTGAAGGACCTTCCGCAACCTCCCTAGGCAGGTCGATTCCATTGTCCTACTGTTCTTACAGTTAGGAAGCTTTTCCTGAGAGTTAATACATATCTGCTATGCTGTAGTTTGAACCCACTGCCTCTTGTCCTGTCCTCTGTGGCAAAAGAGAATAACTTTTCTCCATCTTTTTTTATGGCAGCCTTTCAAGTGTTTGAAGCCCCCTGTCATATCTCACCTTAATCTCCTCTTTTCCAGACTAAACATACCCAGTTCCTTCAGCCTCTGCTCATATGCCATGCATTCAGGGGTGAAAGTGAGCGGGTACGGGCTGGTACAGCATACCAGTAAGAACCCCCACTGGCACGTACACAGCCCACATTAAAGTGCTGCTGCGGCAGCACTTTAATGTCTCTGCCCCTTTTGCCTCTCCCGTTGGTGGCCCTGCTGGTAGGGTCCATACTGGCAGGGCCACCGACACGGGAAGCAAAAGAGGCAGGGATGTTAAAGCACTAGTCCTTTGCCATGGCAGTGCTTTAACATCTCTGTCCCTTTTGCCCCACCTTGACTGCCGATGGGCGTGGAGGGAGCAAAGGGAGCAGCTGCCCTGGGGCCGGCGATTTGAAAGGGCCCAGGGTTCTGGACGGTGCTGCCATGCCCAGAGCCCCGGGCCCTTTAAATCGCCACTGGAGCCCTGGGTGGCACGGGCCAGGTGACCTGGAAGGTCTGGCTGGGGGATGCTGATCCCTGGCCTGCCCCTTCCCCCTGAGGCCCCGCCCCTTCCAGGGGCTGGAACCGGCCTCAGCCCTGTACCAGTAAGTGTCTGTAGTTATTTTCACCCGTTTGCATTCCATCCCTTTGATTATGTTTGTCACTTGCCTCTGGATCCTTTCTAGTTTCTCTACCTCCTTTCTATGCATCAGTGACCAACAATGTCAACATGACCAACAGTACTCCAGCTAAGGCCTAAGCAGTGCTGAGTAGAGCAGTACTATCACCTCCTGTAACTTGCATGTTATGCCTCTGTTACTATAACACAAAATTTCATTATTATTTTTTGTAACAGCATCGCATTGCTAAGTCATATTGAGGTTGGGATCCACCACAACTCCCAATCCCTTCTCAGCAGTGCTGCTTCCACGCCAGTTAGCCCCCATTCTGTTTGTGCATTTGGTTTTTCATCCCTAAGTGTAGCACCTTACATTTGTCTTTGTGGAATTTAATTTAGATGTCTATAGTTCAGTGTTCCAGTTTATCAAGAGCCCTCTGAATTTTAGCTCTATCCTCCAAAGTATTGGCAACCCTGCCTAGCTTTGTATCATTTGCAAACTTGATCAGTATGCTCCCTATTCCTACATCCAAGTCAAACAACACCGGACCGAGAACAGATCCCTGTGGAACCCTACTTGAGACCTCCCTCCAATCTGACATCATTCCATTAATAGTTACTTTTTGTTTGCAGTTGTTTAACCATTTATGTATCCACTTAATGGTAGTCCTGCTGAGCCTGCATTTCTCCAGCTTACTTATCAGAATATCATATGGGACTGTCTCAAAAGCCTTGCTGAAGTCCAGATATATTATATCCACCACAGTCCCCCTACCCACCAAACCAGTTACCCCATCAAAGAAGGAGATCAAGGTGGTTTGGCATGATTTGTTCTTGGTAAATCCATGCTGGCTGCTAGTGCTTACCCCCTCATCCTTCAAGCATTCGCAAATTGAATGTTTTATACACTTCTCTAGTAGCTTCCCAGGTATCAAAGTCAGACTGATTGGTCATAGCTCCCTAACCCCTCCTTTCCCCACTTTTAAAGATGGGCACTATGTGAGCTCTTCTCCAGTCTTCTGGGATCTCTCCTGTCATCCATGAGTTTGCAAATATTATTGCTAGTGGCTCTGAGATTTCTTCAGCTAATTCTTTCAGCACCCTGGGGTGAATAGCACCAGGCCCCACTGAGCTGAATTCATTCAAATTGGTCAGAAGATCTCTGACGTGTTCTTTACTTATCCTGATCTGCATCCCTTCCCCTTTATTGTCTATGGTAACTTTGCTAGTCATCCATCGTGTGTTATTTTTTGTGAGAAAACTGAAGCAAAGTAGGCATTGAGCAGCTCTGCCTTCCTATCATCTTCTGTTACCACCTCACCTTTTCCAGTGAGTGGCGCACCCACACCGGCCTTGATCTTTCTTTTTTGTCTGACATATTTGAAGAACCACTTCTTGTGTCTCTAACATTCCTTGCCAGCTGTAACTCATTCTTTGCCTTGGCTTTCCTGATTCTGTTCCTACACATTTGTGCTATTCCCATGTATACTTCCTTGGTCACATGTCCCTCCTTACATTTTATATATGTATCCCTTTTGGTTTTCAGGTCACTAAAACGCTTGTTGTGCAGAAACTTGGCCTCTTCTTATCTTCCTCTGTGTTGGAATAGCTTGATGTTGAGCCTCTAGGAACTGCCAGTCCCCCTCAACTCCTTTTCTTTCTAGTTGCTCTTTCCATGGGACCTTGCCTCCCAGTTCCAGGTGCATTTCTGAAAAGCACACCTCAAACTAGCTGGAGGTGGGCGCCTCCAGTACCCATGCACACAAGAATCAGCTTTGGCTGCAGGCTGCCATAGAGGGGAGCTGGGAGCTGAGTGCTCCCTGGGATTTAGGTTAGCATCTGCTATTGCAAGTGGAAGATGTGTGCAGATTGAGCATTGTATATATGGACTGAGGGCTGGATGGGGCCATGAGCGAGTTGTGTAAATCTGCCTGGCAACCATTTTTCCTGCTTCTTATTCTAGAAACAGTAACTGGAGGCATTTTAGAAAGTGTCCCTGGTGCTGTGCAGTGACTGGCTGGCTGCTGATTGCATTAGCAGACCCTACTGGAATGCACCTATACACAGTAACCAGTCTGGAGCACTTGTAAGGGTGTCTTTGAATTCATCCTCTGTCTGGAAGAGCCATTGCATTAAGGTGACAGCTGTGAAGAGTTCATAGAAAGGACACGGAGGTAAATTTATTCCACAATGTTCGAGTCCTCACCCTGTGGCAGAACCAGTGCCCAACAACACAGATAGCGTGTCTTTGCAGCAAGCCAACTAGCTCTGAACAGCAATCTGGAAACATCTGGCTTCTAGATTTTCAGGAGTAGGCACCATGATCTATTCTACAGGTAGTGGACAAGGTTTTCAGGGATGCTGATAAATGTACCAGCATCCCACAACGTTCAGTCTTCCTTAGAGAGAGAGCAATATGCAGTGTTGTTGTAGCCATGTCGGTCCCAGGACATCAGAGAGACAAGATGAGGGAGGTGATATCTTTTACTGGACCAACTTCTGTTGGTGAGAGAGACAAGCTTTCGAGCTATATAGAACTCTTCATCTAGTCTGGGAAAGGTACCCAGAGTGTCACAGCTAAATATATGATCAAACAGATAATTTAGCATAAGTAATTGTCATATATTCTAATGGAGCATTCAAGGTGAAGTGGCCTGTTAACGCCCCGTAGTCATAGGACAAAAAGAGGGTTAGTAGGCTACAGATTGTTGTAATAAGCCATAAATTTAATGTCTCTGTTCAGTCCATGAGTTTTAGAGTCTAGCAGAATTATGAATTGAAGCTCCCAGGCTTTTCTTTTGACAGTGTTGCGCAGGTTTCCTTTGAGGATGAGGACTGAGAGGTCAGATCTAGAGCAGTGGTTCCAAAACTGGGGTTCGTGAACCCCTGGGTGTTCACGAAATGTTACAGGGGGTTCTCAGGGGAAAAATTCCCTAACGGCAGACAGAGCTGTTGCTTGGGATCCCAGGCAGCATGGGGCCAGCAGCCTGGAGCCCCTGGACTGCCAGCTAAGCAGATCAAAGCAAGGATATCTATCATACTGAGGAGATTTAAACTTCAAGAATCCTTATAATAAATGGAAAGGGAGGTGGATATTTTTTGTTGTTTTTAAAATTAAAATAGGCATCTAGCATTGTTATAAAAATTATTATGAAGAACAAGTTTAAGCTTTGTTGTAACGTGTGTTGTTTGCCTGGACTGCTGAAGACCTGAATGCTTGTGTAGGAAGAACTCTTTGAGTTGGCTTCTTAACTACTTTCATGCTGTTTCACATCTGATACTCCTTGATGAAACATAGGAGCCTTGTCGTATAAGAGGCTTATTTAAAGCAATACAAGCTACAAAATTGAGATCTTGGAAGAGTGTTGCTGTTGATCTACCACTGACCTAGAGTGATCACTTTGTGAGAAGTGTCCACCCACAGGTGATGGGGTGTTTGTGTCTTTTATCATTTTCCTTATGAGTTCTTTCAAGAGTGTTGTGATTGTCTGGTTTCACCCACATAGTTGTTGTTGGGGCATTTAGTGCACTGGATGAGGTATCCACATGTTGCGATAGGCATGTGTAGGACCCATGGATCTTGAAAGGTATGTCATGGGAGCTATTGAACACTGTAGCAAGGGAGATACAGCTACAGGTTTTGCATCTGTTGTTCTGGCAGGTTCTGGTGCTGCTGTGAGCTGGTGTGTCCTGGCCTATAGGAAGCTTGCTTCTGATGATGATCTTGGCGAGGTTGGGGGAGGCTGTTTGGTGACCAGAAGAAGGGGTTCAGGAAAGATTTCTTTCAGGATGGAGTCCCCATCAAGTATGGGTTGTAGTTGTTTGATACCTGGTATGGGTTCCAGAGAGGAGTGGTAGCTGAGAAGTAGGGATGTGTGGTCATTGGGGGGTTTATTTCAGTGTTGAAACGGGTTATCTTGGGGTAGTTGGGTGGCCCATTCCATGACATGATCTACTTCTCTAGTGGAGTGTTTCACACTCGTTTAATAACTACATTGTGAAACATGTTTTCTAGGCAACAAACAACTCCATTCTTTAAGGTTAATTAAAAGGAATTTTGGCAGGCTGGGGCAGTCTTGCTCCCTAGCTCTTCCCCCCCCCACTCTTCTGGGGTGCACCCACGCTTGTTTATCACAGGTCCTTTGCATTGAAGTTGTTTCAATAATCTGGATCTGAAGTTACTAGCCCAGACCTATTAGTCTAAAAATAAAACCAGAGCCCTTGAATAATTCAACTTAAAAGAACCTGTTTTAAAAGAGTGACATTTGTGCAGATTGTATCCAGTGTAATGCTTAAATACATGTTTGCATGTTATCACTGCAGTTGGCTGGCAGCAACCCTGACTCAGGAAATGATTGTGCCCAGAGGCTCAAGGATAGAATAAGCTTTTCAGCTCCTGATAACTCTTGAGGGTGGTGTTTTCCCTAAAAGAACTGATTGTCTGAGCATCCCAACTTTCCTTTTTAAAGTACGTTTCTAGCCTTTGTAGTTGCAGAGGAAAGCTTGAAAACATGATTCTGAAGGCAAATAAACAGAGCCCCCAATGTATATGGCTTAAAAATCATGATTTCAGAAATAACTCATGATCTTGGTTACAGGGGGCTGATGTTGAGATGTAACAATGAACCTCACCCCACTAACTATACAAGATTTCTTCAAGGGCTAACCCATTCAGAGCAAGGCAGACCTTGTCAGGATTTCTGTCCTGGTGCCACCTGGTGGCATCCAGATAAAATGGCACCCAGCACAGCATGCAGGAGTTGCTCTGGGTGCATTTACCTGTGTGCACTGACCTCTAGAGGCCAGCTCAGGACAGGAGCTGCTGAGATGTCTATAGCTCCTTGGGAACACTGGTGGCTGAAGGCAGGTGGCTGCACTAGCATCAGGCCAGGAGGTTGGCTGGAGAGTCTGATGCCGGAAGTGGCAACATCTCCAGCTCTACTTTTTGCTCAGCATGGAGGAAAATGCTGCAATGGGGGTCACTGTCCATTGCTTAGGTGTTGATGTAGCTGCCGCTGATTCCATGAGGGGGACCAAGATGGCAACTGTCTCCCTCACTGCAGCTAGGGCTTCTCATTGGGTTGGCTCACTGAGTTCTGTGCTTGCTGACCCACACCCTTTGCTTGGCCAGCCACTCACACTCTGTGCTAGCTGCTGCTGAAAGCTCTGCCCCTGTGGGGAATTGAGCTGGAGTGTCCTGCCCTGGTCATGTAGGGAGTCTGGCAGAGCTGTAGTTTCATTAATACACTTGGTGGAGGATATTGAAAAGTCAGGAGTGATTAAAGGCAGGGGAGTATAATGGAGACAATTTGACCACCTGGGCTATAGTGGCTGTTATTAATGCTCCAGCCATCCCCCAGTCCTGGTGCCTCCCAGAATCAGGGAGGAAAGGCTACTCAATGGGAGGGGCTTCACCCAGCAGCACAGATAAAGGGTTAAAGCTGGGTTGTGATACATAGTTTACCTGTCTGGCCACTAGGTGTCAGGATTGCCCAAGATAAACAGAGCAAAAAGCAGGCTGGCTAGAATGTAACAGCCCAGGCCAGAATTTAGATAGTTCTTGACCCACAACTGGGGTCAGATTGAAAATGAGTCCAGCCTGGGGGTTTTGACCTGTTTGGAAAATCTGCTCCTCAGTGCCATACTTGGAGCTGGAGGGCACTGGGTATTTTTGAAAATCTAGCCTCTTGTTAGCACCTAACTGGGAGTAGAGCTCTCTGGAAACCTCAGCAAATGCAATGACCTTCCTGTTCAAAGTGCTCTTGAAAAGGGGTGGCTGCTGGTGTATAGTCAGGCCCAGTCATGCCAATCCCACATATTCATAAATCACAAGTCAGGCCCCCCAAATCAGGAAATTGAATAATAATAAATGTTGGGTTTCTTTGCCTTCTGATGTCTGAGCCCTTATGGCACACTGGGGTTACCTTGTCAAGCTTCTCTCCACAACCAGAAGGGCTAAAAACTTACTCATTTACTTCAGTGCAAGCTGAGATTCTCACCTAATCCTGTAACTCCAGGAGCTGGGGCTTTAAGGAAAACACCAAGTGTTGTGAGATAAAATTGCAAGAGTTGGCAATGCTGCTGGGCTGCTCACCCCTCCTCACCAAATCCTATCAGTGTGCCAGGGGTGGGGAGGTTAGACAGCACTTGAAAAGGAATGGCTGAAGCTCACAAGCTAGTGATCTCAGGTGAGACTGATTTCCAGGTGGTGTGGGGGATTGATGGCTATGATAAAATGTAGGGGTTTTTCCTTGAGTTCAAGCCAATGTCTGAACCCTCAGTACTCGAGTCACTCATTAATTCCTCTGCAGGGTCTCAGGCATTGTGAATCTTTAACCCAGCTGCACCTGTAACCAAATAACAGCAATTGTACAAGTGCACTCTATGATCTCACAGAGGATTTTATGATACAGTAACTCCTCACTTGTCCCAGTTAACATTGTTACATTGCTGATCAATTAAATAAAATGCTCATTTAAAGTTATAAGGGGGCATTGCACAATGTTGTCTGGCAGCTACCTGCTTTGTCCACTGCTTGCAGGAAGAGCAGCCCATTGGAGCTAGCTGGAGGAGGCTTGCTACCAGGGTGAACTGGCAGCCCCCCATCAGCTCCCCACTCCCATGAGTTCCCTGTACAGCAGCCACCCAGCAGGCTATCAATTGCCCAGCAGTTCAGCTGTCCCTCCCCCCACTGTCCTGTGCTGCTCCTGCCATCTGCCTTGGAGCTGCTCCCACAAGCCTCCTGCTTGCTGTGCAGGGGGGAGGGTGTTAATGTCAGGGTATACCCCTCTTATGCCTCCCCACCACTCCTTTATCTCATCTCCACAGAGCTGGGGGAGGGAACAGGATAGGGCTCAGGATGGAGGGAGCTTGCTGGCAGCAGCTGCTGTTTCAATGTGCTGATCTATCTAAAAAGGCAGTGTACTTAGAGAGAGGTCAACATACTTAAAGGGGCAATGCATGTGTCTCTCTCTCACATACATGGTGTGTATCTGTCTCTCTCTCTCTCACACACACACACACAGTGTGTGTGTCTCTCTCCATTCGTGCTGCCTTGTAGAGCGTGAGGCTACATTAACAACAATGGGTTAACTCTTGAGGTCTCAGTGGAGTGCTAGTTCATCATTTAGCAGCAAAGCATTCCCTGGGAAATATCCCACCCTCTGACTCCACCACCTCACCCAAGCTTCACAATCATCATTGCTGTGTACAGCATTAAATTGTTTGTTTAAAACATATACTGTGTATGCATGTGTGTGTGTGTTTATATATATATATATATATTTGTCTGGTGAAAAAAATTTCCTTGGAAACTTACCCCACCCCTATTTACATTAATTCGTATGGGGAAATTGGATTTGTTTAACATTGTTTTGTTTTAAGTAGTGTTTTTCAAGAATATAACTACAATATTATGCGAGGAGTTACTGTAGATGTTAGACAAATCTGCTGTATCATGTACTTTAGTCCCCTTTGGAGCAGGGGGCACCGCAGCATTAGCCCTCTAGCACAACTTTACCTTGAGACAGTTCAGGGGAAATCTCTCTGTTTCTCAGTGGAAATGCCTGCAAAACTATGAGCTATGTGAGAAATGCAGCCACAATCTTTATTCAATTAACAAAATACCAACAGGTTGTGGGAAAGAATTTCTTTCATTTTGTTTGTGACCAAGAGAACAGCACAACCAGTGCTCACAGGAAATAACCTCATGCCAGACGTGGACATAAACCTTAGGGAGGGTTCTGGAACCCAATTCCCAGAGCAGCAGACCTCTCAGCCTTTAGATCTTTGCATCACGTTGGCAAAACCCCTTTCTCTGACTGAGTGGCAACTATAAAATCCTTGGCAAACCAGCCACGCCCAGGGGCGAGCTGGCTGGAGAATGGCAAGCAGGCTTTGACAAGTTTGAATGTTCAGAGTTTTCTGACAGAAAAGCAAAAACTGACTATTTGGGGCTGTCCCTTTATCTTACTTCCCCTCACCTTACCGTGCCACTGGAGGAAAAAAGAGTGTGTGGGTGGGGGTGGAGTTAGAAAGGGAAGGAAACCAAACCTAAATATTTAAATTTTATTTCTGTTGAAAAGTTGTTTTATTTTAAAGAAAGGTTTGTTTTAGAAAAGAGGCCCAGCTTCTCAAAGGCCTGCAGGTTAGGAATCTAACTACTTTTGAGGATTTGGGCCAAAAGAGAGTTTTGAATGGCACATTCTAACCAAGTCTACTCTTGGGCCCTCTGAGGTGGTGCCTGAGACTCAGTTTCTTTCTTACGGGCAGGGCTGTTTACCAATGCACAGTGGGTTATGTGCTGCTGGGCCAGGATGGCCGCAGTCCCTCTCCTGAGTGTGTGGGGAAAGGACACGGCCACCAGCCTGCTGCTGTCGGAACAAAGCCAGACTCTTCTCTAGTGACGTTCCACCCCATTTGCTTCTGCACTGGGGCTGAACTGTTGGTTAGGCAGATGAAGGTGTTCCACCTGGGCAGTCCTGGCAGCTGCACTAGAAGTTGTCATAGCCATATTTGGTTTGAAGGCCAGGGGTGGAGTGGCTAGCTCTGCAGGGCAGCGTCCTTCTGGGACACCTGCTTTTAAATTCACTGTAAATGTCCTTTCAGAGGAAACACGCAGCTGTTAAGAGCATCAAGCTAGGGGGAAGGAAATGGCAGCTAGCTTGTATGGATGGCTAAATGATTGCAAGGCAAGGAGAAGAGACCAGGGTTGGTTAGAATATAAAGGGACAGGTGTTCTCTCCAGCTCTTAGCATCATGCTGCATCATGCCTGGTTCTGCCCATCCAGTTGGAAGCAGGATGCAGGCTCTGTATAACCGATTGCTTATTTCAGGCAGATCAGCCATTAGCTTTCTTTGCTGTCTTCATATAACCACACATTGCCTGCTTTTTCAAATGTGCTGAGCAGGCCCCAAAAGTCTTCAGAGGATAAGCCAGCCTGAGGATGCCCGGCCGTGCAGGGATCAAGGTTTTTGTCCCAGGAATAGTCAACAAAGAGTCTTGTGGCACCTTATAGACTAACAGACGTATTGGAGCACCCACGAAAGCTTATGCTCCAATACGTCTGTTAGTCTATAAGGTGCAACAGGACTCTTTGTTGCTTTTTACAGATCCAGATTAACACGGCTACACCTCTGATACTTGTCCTAGGAATTCTCTTCAGTTGATCTTGAGCGACCTTCTGGTCAGTTCTTGGAGAGGCCTGGCCTTAATGCAAATGAGTCTGGTGCTCCTTGGCTAATGCAGCCCGTCAGTATCCCTTTCCTGTAAGGTGCAGGCCAGACTGGCAATGACTTGATCTGTTCTGCTGTTCACCCACCAAGACGCTAGGGACTCAGGAGATGGCTACAGAGCCCACCAGCCGCTTCTGTGCTGGTCGGGTCCTTGTCCCATTCTGATGTCAACGGAATGCTGTGTACAGCCAGCAATTTATGTCGCATGGTGTGGTGATAGGGGTGTGGGCTCTAATAGAGTAAGGGACTGGACTGGATGGAGGCCAGGACTCCTTGGTCCTGTCCTTGCCTCTGCAGGTGTCCTTGGGTCAGTCTCAACCTCATTGTTCCACAGTTTATCCATGTGGTCTGATAAGACTAAATGGCACCGAAATCTGACCCAGAATCATGTCCAGCTCTCAGGACCCAATCCTGCTCTCTCTACTGAGGTCTGGCACCCATGGACATCACTGGGGATTCTGCCTGGGGAAGGCACTCAGGGCCCTCTTCTCTCCAGTTCAGAAAGTTGATTGCCTCTGTTACATGCTGACTTCCAATACACACTGATGGAGTTAGGCATTGACCTTGCTAAAGCAATGGGGATTATTGCAGTGAACATCCCAGGGGAGACCAGAGCTAGGCACTGCATGAACACACTGTGTGAGACAGTCCTGCCCCCAATCTAAACAGAGGTGGGTGGGAGAAAGAGAATTATGATCCCCATCAAAAGATGTGGGAACTGAGGCAAAGGGATGCTAGATGACATACTCAGGGTAAGGGGCTCTGGGCCACAGCTAGGAGCTGAACCCCATGCTCAGGCCAATGTCTTAGCTGCAAACTTATCCTTCCTCCCTTGTGCAATTTTTACTCCCTGATTACAGCTGCTTTGCTGCAGTGATGTGGGGATGATGTGAGAGACCCTGGGAGCTTTGGCCTCTGTGCAAAATGAAGAGAAAAGTGGGGTGGCTTCTACACTCTGGCTTTCAGTGAGGGAGATTTTCTCCCAATTCCCCAAAGCACAGACCTCCTTGCCAGGCCCTGTTGCTCCCAAAGGTCACAGCACCACCAGGCGAGAGCTTCCCCATGGGATAGGAGAAAACAGCCTGAGAGCAGGCACCTGATCACATGGCTGCAGCTGACAGCAACAGACAACTTTTGGCTCTGTGGTTTAAGCTGACTGAAAAGGGGAAATATAAGCACAAATGGTAACATTCAGGCTTGTCTCAGAGCGAGGCAAGAGGCATGTTTTGTGAAATTCTCTCCTGGGCCGTGCAAACTCTTTCTCTCTGCCTGAGCCTCGTCCCCTCTGTCTTGTACTTTGCCTGTGTGGCTTTGTGCTGACTGGGGTTTGGAAGGAATTAGCTAATGGCCTAATGCAGCCTAGTTTGTGGAGCTTGCCCCTTCCAAACCCTGATCTGCCCAAGGCCTATATCTGTCTGTGGGGCCTGGCATGGAATCTGTTTTCTCTCAGGATCCACTGGTGCAGTACTGCTTGCTTTAAAGCTACAGGGCTGGATTAATCCCTGGACTAACCTGCACTGATTTTACACCAGGGGGGAACTTTGGCCTACAATGTGTTGCTGTTGACTCCATCACTACCTTCTCCTAGGTAACTAACTGCACTTGCACATGCAGCAAGGAAAACATGTTGTGCACTAGACATGCTGCTATGTGGAAACAGAGCTGCCAGTGGCTGGGGACAAGAGGAAAATCCTCTGCTTTCTCCTGTTAAATCAGCTGTGCCCCAGACACAGAGTCCTTTCCATACAGTACTGTGAGGGCATGTGGCTTTGGAAATATCAGGAGTGTCACGTCTGCTCTGCCCTGGCTTTGCTGGAAGAGGGTGGGGGTTTAACAAAAACATCTTTTCTCCCAATTATTTTTCAGGCATTTGAGTTAAATAAATGTTAACGAAAACCAAAAGGATCTAAACACCCTGAATAAAATCACTTTCCTCCTTAATTAATCAGGTTTCACTTGCTTGATATCTGTGATGACATAATCCTAGTTCTCTAGTTGCACACAGAATCTGCCAGGTGGAACAGACTAGAAAATACCTGATTTTCTAATGTTAAAAAAATAAATAAAATAAATGGCAAGCTTAAAAGCTAAACAAAAATCCATCCAGGCCTATTGTTATGAAAGGGAGTGGGGGGGGGACAAATCCCCTTTGTTTTTTATTCCTAGGTGGGTCACTAAGTTCATTTGTGTCATCATTGCAGTTTACATTGTCGGCTTCATAAAGCCACTGAGCAACCCCATTGTTAGCAAGCTCAGCGGGGCGGTCAAAGACTCGACAGCATTTAGAGGTGACATCTCCAGATCAGAGGCGCACTGGTTTGGGAAGTTCCTGCTGCTTCTTGCCCATGTCCTGTGGATCGAGAGAGAGGGCTTCAGTCTCCAGGGCTATCAAGCCAGCGCCTTGCCCTAGCAATTCAGCAAACCATAAAGAAAACACCATTTATTTGTTAATGTTGGAGCAAGGAAACTCTCTGATGTACGAGACCAGAAAGAAGCCCATCTTCCTGGCAGCTTTATACACCAGCTGAGCTGCTCTGAGTCATCTGAGCTGGTTTGAGTGCCTCTTGGCTCCAGTAGCTTGTGGTTCATTTTGTGCTTCTCCACTTCTGCTTTCCCCAGGAAATAAGCACAGTAGCTAACCAAGTGATTCACAGTGGAAAGTTTAAAGAGCAGAGTGGGAGCTGTTGAACACTTTAAGATGCCTGGCAGGACAGCTGTGTCACAGACAAAAGAAGAAAAGCTGGTTATCCTGGATATAGCAACTGCTAGCACTGGAAGTCACTGAACCTGCATGCCCAGGTATGTCACCTGCTTTTCAGATTTGCTTTGGAATTGGAAGTGACGGGTTTACTGCTGTAGCAAAGCAGATGGCGTCTGTTGTACTGACCAAACACTTTGTTTTGATAGAGTCAGTTTCAAATGGCAGCGGCTTTTGTGAAAGTTCAACATGGTGTTGTGCTGTCGGGAGAGAGTGGAACTGCAGGAATACACACGAGTCTGTGTTCTTTATTCTAGGGACAGCAGAGGGATTATAGGTGCAGAATGTATCGGCAGCTGTTCTTAGCAGAGTTGTTTGATTTGCTGTAATTGCCTCCAACTCTCTCATACTTCTATTTTTGAGTGATTTATGTTGACCTGGCTTCCATTTTGCTCTTCTTGAGGGTCTCTCTCAGAGATTAGCTTTTATTGTTAGACTGCCTGTGGGTAACTAGCAGCGTCCAAAGTTCTACGTAGCATCAGGGAACAATATTTCACTGATGGCTGGACAGCACCTTATAAATGCAATTCCTCACTGCATTATCCCCCATGCTATTCTGACTGACCCCAACAGGGGTACCGGGTATATTAGTGGAGAATCTGACTTGACAAGGTGATTGCAAGCTTCTCCCCCTCCCTCCAGTGGAAATAACGAAAGCAGGTCAAACATTAACGTTCCATAACTATGCTTTTGTTGTGCACAGAAAGGCTGTTCAAAGCAAAGCAAACAGAGAAGCCCTTAAGAACCCGAGAAAGAATTAATGATTTGCCAAAATGCCGTATAGAAAGGCCTGCTTTGAAATAAAGGCAGCAAACCACCCACACAACTGAAATGTGTTCTAATAAGAAGAACACGTTGGGCCAAATTCAGTCTTGATTTAAATCTATTTACTTTAACGAAGTCACGCCTGTTCATGCTGTGTCTGAACTGAGCATGTTGTTATGTTAATCACATTGCGGCAGAAACCAAGGACCGTATCCTATGAAAAGACATCTGCCCTTCAGACAATGTACAACCCTCTCCAAATGTATCAGTATGTTTAATAGTCCATCTTCTCTTATTTTTGTTCAGGGAATACTTAGGGGCCCCAACCAAGCGCCCTGTTGTGCTAGGTGCTGTACAAACCCAGAAGAAGAGACAGGCCATGCCTCAAAGTGTTTACAGTCTAAAGAGACAAGACAAAGGGTGGGAGGGGAGCTGCACTTAGCAACCTTAACTAAGTTCTTAGTTTTTGTATAGCATATAGTCTGGGATCACACTGTAAATCTAGATGTTTTTAGATTTTTCTTGTGAAATATTATTCCCAGTTCAAACACTAGTTGCATGGTTGAAAGTTGTAAATAATGTATAAGATCAGTGGGAATTCAGGGAAGAGGAGCAAAGATGATTAGGAGACAGAAGAGATTTACTAAATGGAATGATAAAGAAAAGTAAATATGTTGCATTTGACCAACTGACAGTTATGAGGCAATAAGATGCCCTCTACAAGCATGGAAGGGCACAAGCAACCAGGTGGGAGAGGAGTCGTGGTGGATTCTCCGTCAGCGACAATTTTAAAATCAAGATTGCATGTTTTTCTACAAAATCTGCTCTAGGAATTATTTTGGGGAAATTCTCCTCTGGACTGTGTTATACAGGACTAAATGATCACAACGGTCCCTTCTGGCTTTGCAATCTGTTAATTTATATATTAATTGAGGGAGCTAAGAGTGAATAGACCTAGAGTGTATGGGATGAAATTAAGTAAAGGAAAATGTATACTGATTATCAGGAGACACTTTCAGTCAGTGAGATCTGTCAGGCAGTAGAATAATCTCTCAATGGAGCTGGTTGAAGCCTCGTCATTTGGGGCATTTAAAACTAGTCTCTGAGTATTCACTGGAGAACAGCGGTCCTTGCCTTGCTGGAGAGGAATGGAGTAGGGGACCCAAGAATGCTTCCAGCTTTGATTCAGTGACTTAGTTGTTTTTTATGCTTACCAGAACATTGGAGTTTTTTGTACAGTCAAAGCAGAGAACAGCTTATGGAGAGAGACCCAGGCTGCAGAGTTTGGAATCAAACTTCCCAGATGTTTTGATACAGCATCTTACTTTGGGACTTGTCTCCAACTGACTATTTTCTCATTTCGCAAGATCATTTGGTTGAATCTCTCGAGCTCTGAGCAGTCTAGTAGTTGGTAGACAGAATAGAACAGTGGACCAAAATGTGGTCTGGTGTGGGGATCGGTCCTGTGTAGGTACAACTTATTCTCGATAACGTGAACCACAAAAGAAGAGCTACACTATTTCAGCTAATGAGGCTTTTTGATTGTTTCTCATCGCCAGACCCCACTTTTCATTTGTCCCTTTTCAGTCAGAGAAGGCCCAGCCACTTTGCACTGTGATTTCAGACAGATGTCATTTAGAACAAAAGATAAAATTGTGCTAGTAAGTATCATTTCCCCTTTTTTTACTTGCTGCCACTTTCTGAATAACAGCAATGGGCCTTTTGTATGTTTTTACTTTCATGTCCCTTTGAAAAACACTATTGTATTTTAAAGAATCTTGTTCCAGGTCATCTTGGTATGTAAAAATGTTTCATAACTTGTCAAAACTAAAAAGAAAACAGTGCTTAATAACTAGATCCCCAGATACCATCATCAATGTTAAAGGTGGGCAATAGCACAAGCAAAAGGGGCCTCTTAAAACTGTTTACACCAGGGGCTTTCAACCTTTTTTCATTTGCGGACCCCTAAGACATTTTGAATAGCGGTGCGGGCCACTTCTGAAATCCGAGAAATAGTCTGCGGACCAGGGGTCCAGGTGAAAACCACTGGTTTAGTGATCTCAGATGCTAGCTCCGTGGTAGCAGATCTTTTAAACAGAATAATTATCTTTTAAGAGGACTAGAAAAGTCAAGAGATGCAGAGATTTTAAGCCCAGAAGGGACCACTACCAGGAGAAATATTTGTTCAACAGCAGTCAGCAGAAGAGTTGAGACTGAATTAGCTCAGTGTCTCTTGGCTTGAAGTTTAATGCATCTTCCCCCTAGACTATAGGTATCAGTAATGGGATAGGCTGTAGCCTCCAGTTTGAAGAGATGACATATACACCTAGATTTAGACATCAGTGGTTTCCAGGGGTGGCAGGTTTGTAGAAATTTTGGTGGTGCCCAGAACGCCCAGAGCCTGCCCCCCTAAAACTCCGCTCTCACCTGCCTAAGGCTCTGGGAGCGAGTTTGGGTGGGGGAAAGAGGTCTGGGGTGCAGGCCTTGGGCTGGGACAGGGGATTGGAGTGCAGGAGGGGTGCAGAGTCTGGGAGGGAGTTTGAGGTTGTGAGGGGGTATGTGGGAAAGGGGTCGGGGTGCAGGCTCTGGGAGGGGACGGGGAAGTGCGGCGCTTAGCTGGGGCTCCTAGGCAGGGTGGGCTGGGGGGCCTCTGCGTGCTGCTACCCCTAGGTACTGCCCGTCTAGCTTCCTATTGGCTGCAGGGATGCTTGAGGTGGGAGCAGTGCACGTGGACACAAACCCGACCCACCCTGCCCAGGGGCCTCAAAGAGGGGCCAGCAGCCACATGGAGCGAGCAGGCAGGAAGCTGCTCAGCTCTGTTGTGCTGCCGGTGGTGGGTGGGTGGTCCCAGGGCCGTTTTAAATCGCCCAGGGGATGCGCAGGAGGAGCGCCCAGGGACAGAAGGTGGGGCCGAGGGAGAGACCCAGCCTCAAACAGTGCAGGAGCCGGGCCCTGGGCCAGGAATATTCCTGGTGCCCAGGCACCATGGGCCCATAGATCGCACTGCCTATGGTGGTTTCCCTATAAAATTCTACTTCTCGGATGGAAAGAGTGAACTGTGTTCTAAGTGAAAGGGAATGTAACCAAGCCTGGGTTTTTTGGGTTGCATAATGATCTCAGTTTAGGGTATTTTCAGCCCTGATTAGGTACCTGCCACTAATACTTTTCTGTGTTTTCCTCTCTCTTTACTTAATTTTACGGGCTCAGAATGACAGAATCATAGACACTGGGGGCAATCCTTGCCCCAGTGAAGTCCCTGGTAAAACTCTCATTGACTTCAGAAGGTGGCACGATTTCACTCTAAGGGACCAATCCTTCAGTGCCATACTCATGTGAGTAGGCCTCATTTAAGCTGGGCTAATAAAAAAAATAGTTAAATAAATCATTAGTTAAAAAAAGAGACAGTTCATAAATTTGTCAATTATCAAATAATTTTGTCTGTTTCTGGATCTGCCACTGGCCTACGTCACTTGACCACCCTGTGCCTCAGTTTCTCCATCTAGAAAATGGGGACAATGATACTGACCTGCATTGTAAAGTGCTTTGATGTCTACTGATGAAAAGTGTCACATGAAAGGTAGATAGGCTTATTATTATCATTGGACCATCTTTGGTCTTTACTCATGGAAGTGATCCTGCCGAGTTGCATTGGACTATACTATGTTACTCACCTGAATAAGCATTTGTTGGATCCAGCCAAACAGGCAGAAAAATATTTAAATCCAGTGTTCTTCCTGCTGGCAATAACTGGCTTTCAGCTTTTGCAGTGCCACCCCCAAGATAGTGAGACTACTGTTATGAAGAAGGGATGCCCTTTGGACTTGTTGCAAAGGGGAAGGGCTACCTCCTTGACAACAACTGGCTCTGAACACACTTTTCATTAGCCCCCTTGAAAAGTCAAGACTCTTCTGAGGCAATACGTATCTCAAAAGTGGGCTGAGCCAAGCAATGTTATCTTACCAGAGCCAAAAATAAAGCATGACAAATGCTGCGCCTACTCAGTCATAGGGCACGTGGTCTTCCTGTCTGTCTTCTGCAGTGCTGTCATTGCACACGTTCTGCCTATGTCATGGTGTTGTCTTAATTAATTACTTATTTTTTTAAAAAACTGGATACTGGTGACAAGTGCCAGATCAACAGCCTTGGAGACTGACGTCTCCTGATTATTCACAGTGGTGAAGCAAGCTTCCCCTCTGGTGCCTGGCCTACAGCCCTGACTCAAAGGTACAGAACTAACCCCATAGTTCTGTCTCCATGTCCATTTCCCCCTTGCCTTCCTGCTGTGACTTCTAGCAAAGAGTATTGACTAGGGTTATGACCACCGATTTGTTCCACATGGGCCACTGAACAGCCATGAAATGGTAAAAATATCCCCATCACTGGAGCCCTGGACTACTGCGTGAGAACCAGGGACTGAAACCGACCAGATTGGTTTCAGTGCCCAAGCTAGGCAAAGTGCCAATAGTCAACAAGCAGCATACGTGCTGGAAAGCAAATGAGCATGAAGCTTTAATTATTTAATCTGGCTGTGGTGAGGGAATTTAAGATATGTTTAGTAGAGATGGCTTGGGATTTTCTCTCAAAATATTTTTTCAACAGAAAATAAAGTTTCAGGAGAACAAATTGAAATTTTCCAGCAGAAATGTTTTCTTTTTGGAAAATCAAAATAAACTATTTTGTATCATCCCCAACATATTGATGTTGACTATTTCATTTTGGGTCAATTCAACATTAATCTCCTATGTTCTTCATGTCCCATATTATCCATTAGACTATGGGCTCCTTGGTTGCACTACATCTCCCAGGGTGCATTATGGTCTTCTCTCTGGTTGAACTGCTGTGGTGCATCATGGAAGTTGTGAGACCAGTAGGCATCATGCGAAATGTTGTTTGGCTCGAAAACACAGCCCATAAAGAAGAACGGGGGCATGAGCCACCAAAAACTACAACTCCCATAAGGCACCAGGGCCCTCGGGGAAAGCAGATTCATATCCAGCCAACCTGAAAGTAAGTGTTTCAATTTGGTTCACAAACCGGAACAAAATATGTTGATTCCGAAATGTCAAAATGTTTCCTCTATTTGGAACTATTGAAATGAAATCTTCTGATGTTTCTGAATCAAAATTTTTCAGAACTTTATTACATTAAACTTTTTGATATTTTGACTTTTTGTCCCAAATTGGGATAAAAACAAATGCTGAAATATTGTAACTTCTCATGGAAATTTTTCCAATTTTTCCAAATTCATTTACTCTTTACAGCATTGCCAATTTTCATGATTTTGTTGTGAATCTCATGATATTTGGTGTTTAAGTTAAAGTCCCAGCTCTGAGAATCTTGTGAATATATCAAGTATCAGAGGGTAGCCGTGTTAGTCTAGATCTGTAAAAGCAGCAAAGAATCCTGTGGCACCTTATAGACTAACAGACGTTTTGGAGCATGAGCTTTCGTGGGTGAATACCCACTTCCTCAGATGCATGTCATCTGAGGAAGTGGGTATTCACCCACGAAAGCTCATGCTCCAAAACGTCTGTTAGTCTATAAGGTGCCACAGGATTCTTTGCTGCTTTTGTGAATATATGAAAATCTCAACTTTCATTTAAAAAAAAAATTTCTAGCCCTCAGTGTTGATGAGAAAAGCTTGGAAATGTGACACCCTATGGCTCAGAAAGTAGCAGGTAGCAAATAGAAAGAATGTCCAGTTTAGTATTTTCTTAAAATCTAATGATTTTTAAGCTAAGCTCATGATTTTGGGGGGCCATGAATTTTGAATGCTTGGGTTGGCTATATTGCCTTTAACATTTTTATTAACTATCTGGAATCAAGAGTAAGTAGCCCATGTAGGAAAAAAAACTTGTATTTCATATGCATAGGAAGTATGCCATTGTTTTTCTATATATTAACTTGTGTGTGGAGTGTAATGTTGTATTAAAGGGTCTGCTCTCATGTTAGTTCATGTACTAATAAATTGGGCATGTGAAGTGAGCCCTTACGTTCAACTCCATGGCATTTCTCTGGCTGTCTAGTGGTAATTTTTTGAAAAATGCATCTGATTAATTCCAAAATTCCAGGGAATGATCTAGGTGTCAGTGGGCAGAACCTTATTGATGTGGGTGAGAATTGGAAAACCCTGATTTCCTCTATCTAAGTGTTGTGACTGGATACGCGAGTGAGGCAGTGACCTCACAGGGGCCTGTGGCAGGGAGCAGACATTCTGGATATAAGGACGAGGCAGTGACTTCAGGGTGAGAACAAGTTTAGGGCACCATAGAGCTTCCCCTGCCTGCAGCACCAAAAGGGCACTCCGTGAGCCTAAGTTTAGTGGAAATCAGGCTATTGGAATACTCACTCCCCTACTTTGGCCAGTTCCCCCCACACTGAGCCACTCACCCCGACTCTGGCCTGCAGGGGCATGAGCTAGCCCTAGTGGTGGCAAGTTTCTGACTGTTGCCTGTGTGGGCTGAGCTATCCATTCAAAGGGTGCTATCCTCTAGTGATAATACCTCACTTTTAATCCATAGATATCAGTGTTTTACAAAGCAGGTTAACATCTTCATCCCCATTTTACAAATGGGGAAACTGGGGCACAGAGTGGGGATGCAATTTGCCCAAGGTTATCCAGTGGGCCAGTGGCAAAGCCTAGGTCTCACGAGTCCTAACCTAGTACTCGATCTGTTTTCTCTGTCCAAGAGGTAAAGCCTATGCTAGTTCTATAGCATTTGCGTGTTGCGCTTGTGAGGGTTGTTCTCAGCAATGAGTAGAGAGCTTAGATGTAACAATTAAATGATTGTAAGGAAAGATAGTAGAAAATAGTAACTGGAACCTGCTGTCTTCAGCAGTCTGCAGTTCCCTGATTTCCCCCCAATGCCACCTTTCAAGGCAGAGGCAGGACAGCCTGGTATTATGCATTCCCGCGGCCCAGCCTGAATTGCGTGCGGTTGGCTGAGCTGCAGTTGCACCTGGTGGTCACTAGAGGCAACTATGCTGCATAGTGTTAAGTGGCTGCCAGCGTGGAACCTGCCCCAAGGAGGAAGTGGTGATGATGGCAAATGGAATAGACAGGGAGTGAGGTGGGCAGAGGAGTGTGTGTGTGTAACTTGGCTGAATGAGGAGGAAGAGGCTGGAGGGGAACAGAGGCAGAGAAGCACAGAAAAGGGGGGTGGCAGGCCATGACTGAGTGGGGGGTGGAGGTGGGGGACACAGAATAAGGGAGCTGCTCCAAGCTGAGCTGCCAGCCACTGTCCTTCACCAGTGATCAATATGCAAAGCTATGCCAATCATCTCATTACACATGGCAGCTCCAAGGAGGACAACCGCATTCAGCAATGCACTGAAGCAGGCACTTCACTTTAAGCACATGAGCAGTCCCACTGACATGCTTACGTGCTTTTCCGGCTCGGGGCTGGAGCACTCCACATCCTTCAGGATCGAGCCCAAATGGCCAGGAAGTGGAGAGCAAGTTACTGCTGAGCTGACGGGGATATGGCTGCAAGAAAGAGGCACTGGGTGAAATCCTGGCCCCAACTGAAGTCTATCAGAAGTTTGCCATTGACTTCATTGGGGCCAGGACTTCACCTCATGTGATTTGGTGATTCAAGACCAGCGCGATCATGTCTTGGAGCAGGGAGGCCTCTCTACATGGGTCCTGTGAGACTGCATATAAATTCTGCATCTCGTTTGGAGCATGCTGATACCCAACAGATGTGTACAAGTGAAAGGGATTAATAGAAGAGCAAGAAAAATAACTGTGGAGTTTGGGGGGCTGATTAGCCTTTCTAACTGGTGTGATAGACCCAGGCCAGTTGGAAACAGCAGAGTAGTAGAAGGAGATATACTGGCCACTGGATATGCAGTTTTCTGTTCCCTGAGTGACCAGAGCAGGGGCTGCTCCAGGCTAATGAGCACACCTGACTCCAATTAACCTACTAAGAGTCAGGTGAGGCTATTAAGCACCTGAATCTAATTAGGGCCCCCCTGATGCTATAAAAGGGCTCACTCCAGTCAGCTCAGAGGGAGCTCGAGGAGAGGAAGTGTGTGCAAGAAAGTGGGAGCAAGAGGCGTGCAGGAAGCTGAGTGTGAGTAGGTATAGTGTTGGAGGACTGAGAAGTACAAGCGTTATCAGACATCAGGCAGAAGGTCCGGTGGTGACAAAGAAGGTGTTGGGAGGAGGCCATGGGGAAGAAGCCCAGGGAGTTGTAGCTGTCGTGTAACTGTACCAGGGGGCACTCTAGACAGCTGCAGTCCACAGGGCCTGGGTTCCCCCCAAACCTCCCAACTCCTGATCAAACTCAGGAGGAATTGACCTGGACTGTGGCTTCTACCAGAGGGGAAGTTCTCTGGGCTGTTTCCCGACCCACAGGGTGAATCTGTGAGGTAAGCAAATCTGCCAATAAGCGCAGGACCCATCAAGGTAGAGGAGGAACTTGGTCACACTGGGAAAGACTTAACTAACTAACTACAGTGATCTGTTGCTCAGCATCTTCTGAGTGTTGAGACTGTTTCTGGGTGTTGCATCTTTAATGGGCTGAAACTGCCATTTGGTGAGACAGCAAGTGCAGCATGTTACAAGTGAAACCCACACGATGTGGTCTCTCCTGGAGAATTTATTCTGGTGGCTGCCCTTAGTCTGAAAAAAAAGCTACTGAGACTGAGTCTAGCTGTTTTCCTTGTGCAAAAAGCAGTCAATCTGCTCTTCATGGAAAATCCTACAAGAAAATAACTAAGGTTTCCAAGTTTAGTTGAACATATTCCTGGAGGTTTCATTGCATAACATAACCTTTAATTCCTGGGAACTCCAGGACAATCCTGGAGGGTTGGCAACTCTAAAATAACCCTTGTTTTTAAACTCAGGTCTATTTGGCCACGGCATGGACCCAGCAGAGGAGCTCCTGAAGCAGCAGGGGGATTTCCTGGACAAGACGGGGCAGAAGACAGGACCTGATAATGATGTGGAAGCCCCGGCGCAGCCCGAGGCCAGTGGGGAGGGACAGCACCATTCCCCCTCTCTCCAGTGGGAGACGCTAGCCAAGCAGTTTCTGGAGTATGAGCAGGCATCTCCTTATCTCATCCCTGAAGAGCAGCAGAGGAGGCTTCTGGGCTTCCTTCCCCTCTTCCTAAAGGTTTGCTCTTCTGCTATCTTAGGGGCTTGGCTAGAGGCTTTACCCCTAATTCTCTGTTGCCCTGCACCAAGCGTGGTCGTCATTTACACTGTGGGTGGGCGTATGCTTTGTATGCCATGGGGTCTGTTCTGTAGCTCCCTCGTGGGGTGCTTTTGTCCTTCAGCCACCCTTCTAACAGCCCCTGCAGTGTGTGTGATTACCCTGGGGAGCTGTGCTTTGTGGGACTGGGCGAATGGAAGCAAAGGATCTGCCAGTGGATGGGCACGTTTCAAAGCCGGGTTGGGACTGGTGTAGCATGGGAAGGGTTAGAACAGCGGTGCCCCTTGTTAAGAAAGGATGCGGATCAGGTCTGGGTACAGGTTAGGCTGGGATGGGCAAGCTGTTTGGTTTATGCAACCTGATGAATAGAAAGCACAGAGTAAATGATATCCAGATCGAATTCTTGGAATAATAATACCTAGCTCTTGCAAAGCCCTGTTCATTGGTAGATCTCAAGGCCCTTTGCAAAGGAAGCAAAGGGTACACTTCTACATGAAAGCCAGTTAACAGTAACAATCATGCTGTTGATGGTCCACGTGTCTGTTGCAATATGTACTTTGTGCTCTGAGCCATTTTACAGAAGGTGAAACTGAGGTACAGAGAGGTGATGTGACTTGCCCAGGGTCACCCAGGAGGCCATTGGCAGAAATAGGAACAGACCCTGGATCTCCTGAATCCCAATCAAGTGCTCTAACCACTAGGATGTACTGCCATTTCCTACAGACACTTTCCCCCGAGCTCCTATTTGCAAGAGGCTTCAGGTGTGTGATTGATTAGTCACTGCTCCCCAACTAGTCAAGGCAATCTTCCACAACAGGAGTGGGGGGAGGCAGGAACCATAGGTCTGGACTGTTCATAGCTTTTGCATAGCTGCACAGATTGCTGTATGCAGATTGCTCCCCCCCCGGGGGCCAAATGGCCCCAAAGGAGTTGGGAAAATCACCATAGTGCATAGTGCACCATGTGTGCTGGGAGGCACAAAATCAATTACATCTGGCAAGGGACATAAAAGGCAATAAAAAAAGCTTCTTTAAATGCCTTGGGAGCAAGAGAAAAGGAAGGAAAGTGTAGGTCCCTTACTTAGTGAGGAAGGAGAGCTAATAACTTATGACATCAAGAATGCTGTGGGGTTTAGTGCCTATTTTGTTTCAGTCTTCACTAAAAAGTTGAATGGTGATAGATTACTTCTGAGTAGCTATATTCAATAACTCTGGGAGGATGGGTGAGGTCATACTGCCCGTCTTTAAAAAGTGGACATAGGAATTATAGACCAGTCAGCCTACCTTTGATACCAGGAAAGATACAGGGACAAATTATTAAACAATCTAGGGGATAAGGTTGTAAGGAATAGCCAGCATGGATTTGCTAAGAAAAAATTGCACTAAACCAACTTAACTTCCTGTTTGATGGGGTTACTGGCCTAGTGGATGGGGGAAGCAGAAGATGTGATATATCTTCATTTCTTATTAAGACTTGTGATACAATCCCCCATAACATTCTCAAGGAAATGTGGTCTAGATGAAATTGCTATAAGGTGGGTGCACAGCTGGTTGAGAGAACATATTCAAACAGTAGTTATCAATGGTTTACTGTCAGACTGGGAGGCTGTATTTAATGGGGTGCCTCAGGGGTCGGTCCTGGGTCCGGTATTATTAAATAGTTTTGTTAATCCAGTTGGATAATGGGAGTATGTTTATAAAATTTACAGATGACACCAAGCTTGGAGGGGTTGCAAGCACTTTGGAGGACAGAATTGGAATTCAAAACCACCTTGACAAATTAGAGAATTGGTCTGAAATCAACAAGATGAAATTCAATAAAGACAAGTGCAAAGTACTTCATTTAGGAAGGAAAAATCAAATGAACAACTACAAAATGGGGAATAACTGTCTAGGTGGCAGTACTGCTGAAAAGGAGCTGGGGCTTCTAATGCATCAAAAATGAAATGTGAGTCAACAATATGATGCAGCTGTGAAAAAGGCTAATATCACTCTGGGATGTATTAACTAACAGGAGTGCTGTATGTGAGACACAGGAGGTAATTGTCCTGTTTCACTCAGCATTGGTCCCTGCTGGAGTGCTGTGTCCAGTTCTGGGTGCCACCTTTTAGGAAAGATGTGGACAAATTGGAGAGTCCAGAGGAGAGCGACACAAATGATAGAAGGTTTAGAAAACCTAACATGTAGAGAGAAGTTAAAAAAATTGGCCGTATTTAGTCCCAAGAAAAGAAGACTCTGGGAGGGACCTGACAAGTTTTCAAACATGTTAAGGGCTGTTATAAAGCGGACGGGCTTAATCTGCAGCAAGGGAGTTTTAGGTTAATATTAAAAAGTTTTTCCTAACTCTAAGGGTAGTTGAGCTCTGGAACAGGCTTCCAAGGAAACCCTGGAGTCCCCATCATTGGAGGTTGTTAAGAACAGGCTGGACAAACACTTCTAAGGGATGGTCCCAGTTTATTTGGCCCTGCCTCTGCGAACGGGCCTGGACTTGATAACTTTTTGGGTCCCTTCCAGCTCTGCGTTGCTCTGATTCTGTGCTCTGGGAAGGACTGTGAAATCCACACCTAAGCTACCCCATATCCAGGTCTGGCCATCCCCTAACTCAGGCCTGTGCCTGCCAGGTATAACATGGCCCATGACAGATAATAAATAATATCCTTTGCAGTCCATGTTTTCAGAGAAATAGTCGCTTGTGATAAAATCCGTGACTCTTTTGTGTTTGGTCGGTATTTCACCAGTAAAATGGCAGCCGTCTGAACTCTCAGGAACAGTGAATGATCTGCCCCAATGAATGAATGAGCAAACACTTTGTGTTCACCCATCACTCCTTTTTTGTACTGCTTAACCAGCCAACGGCCCGTCTGGTCCTAAGCGTTTTAAACCGGAGGCTTCGCCCACTGTGCCCGTGTGTAGCACAAAGACCTGTTTAATGTTCTATCAGGTGAAAGGCGAAGGCCTCACTGAGCTGCCCCTTTCTCCTTCCCCTGGGGATTTGTTCACATACAAGCGTGACTGTCCCAAGTTCAGGAACCTGCCCTCCTTCTGCCTACAACAGACTTTGTATTTGTGGGGGGAAACCCTTACCCCTCTGAGTGAATGGCAAAATTCTGACTGACTTCAAGGGGACCAGCATTTCAGCCTTGACCTTTAAAAGACACTCTGCTTTGACTCAGGCACTTATCAGCTTGGCTGGTTTCTGTTGGCAGGGCCCATGTGCTTTTTAAACACATTAGAGCAGGGATGGCCAACGTGAGCCTGAGAGAGAGCCAGAATTTACCTATGTACGTTGTCAAAGAGGCACAGTAATGTAAGCAGCCCCCACATCAGCTCCCCCAACCTGCTCCCGGCACCTCCCACCCACCGGTAACCCCGCCAATCAGCGCCTCCCCCTTCCTCCCTGCACTTCCCAATCAGCTGTTTTGTGGCATGCAGCAGGCTCTGGTGGTGTGGGGGAGGAGCCAGGGCATGGCAGACTTAGGGGAGGGGGCAGGAAGGGGTGGAGTGGGGACAGGGCCTGTGGTAGAGCCCAGGATTGAGCAGTGAGCACTCCTTGGCACAATGGAAATTTGGCACCTGTAGCTCCAGCCCCGAAGTCGGTGCCTATACAAGGAAACGCATATTAAGTTTTGAAGAGCCGCATGTGGCACAGGTTGGCCACCACTGCTTTAGAGACTGTGCCATGTCACTCCCCTCCCCATGCATTGCCTGGAACAGTGCAGCAGTGACACACAACCCCTGCAGAGGGCACAACCTCACCCTGAGTGTCTGTTCTCCCTTCGCTAGCAGTGCTTCTCTCCGGGTTCCCCCTTTGTGCTCCGACTGGACTAGGGGATGCCCACTCCTTAGGTAGGCTTGGCCAGCCACAGCCCCCAGTCGGTATCTGGCCTAGGCTGGCACACACCCAGGAATCCAGGTTTGTTAAGGGAAAGAGAAACTATCTCTGTTGGAAGAGAAAGGAATCAGAAGTGAAGCTTCTTTGGTTTCGCTGCTCTAGCCCCTGAGCTAGCTAGATTAATGCTTGCATGGGTACGTCTACGCTGGCTGCAATTGCACCTCATGACTGCAGTGTAGACATACCCCTAGAGGCAGGCTGGTGAGGCAGCAGAGTTGTCATAAACAGATAGCTAAGAGTTAATGTCTCTTTCACCTGTAAAGGGTTAACAAACAGTGACCTGCAACACCTGACCAGAGGACCAATCAGGAGACAAGATACTTTCAAACCTCGGTGGAGGGAAACCTTTGTTTGTGTTTTTGGGTTTGGCTTTGTTCTCTCTGATTCCTGGAAGGGACTAGACATGCAACCAGGTTTCTTTCCAATATCCCTGCTACAGTCTCTTATATATGCAGAATAGTAAGTATTTAGTAAGGAAGGCGGTTATAGTCTTTTAATTGTTTTTTTCCTTTATTTGCAAATGTGTATCTGGCTGGTAGAGTTCTAATGTGTATTTGGCTGAAAGTATTTTAAATTGTATTTCTGTTGGAGGAGGCTTTTTCTCCAGTTTCTATAAGCTGAAAGACCCTGTAATATTCCATCTTGAATTTACAGTGATTTTCTTTATTTTCTTTTATTTTTATTAAAAGTTTTGTTTTTAAGACCGGTTTGATTTTTTTCCCCCTGTTGAGGCTCAGGGGAATTGAGTCTGTACTTAACAGAGAAGAGGAAGGGAGGGGAGAAGGGGGAATCCCTTTGTTTTAGATTCACGGAGCTTGAATCTCTATTGCCTCTGAGTGAGGGAGAAAGAGGAGGAGGGGAAGGGACATTCCTCCCTGTTTTAAGATTCAAGGGGTTTGAATATCAGTAATCTTCCAGGGTAACCCAGGGAGGGAAGCCTAGGAAAGGCACTGGTGAAGGAAAGAGTTTACCTTCCTTGTGTTAAGATCCAGGGGGTCTGGGTCTTGGGCATCCCCAGGGAAGGTTTTTGGGGGGACCAGAGTGTATCAGGCACTGGAATTCCTGATTGGTGGCAGCGCTACAGGTTCTAAGCTGGTAATTGAGTTTAGAGGAATTCATGCTGGTACCCATATTTTGGACGCTAAGGTTTAGAATTGGGAAAGATACCATCACAAGAGTGGAGAGGACAGGGAGAGGCGGCTGCTCTTCTCTAGAAGGCAAGGGCCCAATCCTGCCCAGACATCTTCATCACCCTGTCCCCTGCAAGGACAAGGAGGCTCTGTCGCTTCATGAGACTCCTCGTGGTAGTAAATTTAGGGGATTGGGCGCTAAGAGCTGGTTGCACAACCCCTGCTCTCAGGGACTGGGGACTGGTTTGGCCCCGGCACGAGTTAGGGCATCCCTGACCTCTGTAATGGCCCCTTTGGGCTACTGTAAGGGTGTAGAAATCCCTGGGGTATATGTCCAGCCATTCAGCCTCCTGGCTCGATCCACCCCTGCCTCCTCCAGCCCCATCTGTATCTCAGAATGCTGGTAGGGCAGAGCTGGTGGAGCTGGCTCTAGGAATGGACCAAGGATATTCCCTAGGGGAGGTTGTGGGGCACTTGCTTATCCTCCGGCTCCAGTGCACCAGCCTAGCTGGCAATAAGGGGCCATGGGGCAGTTGTGATCTGGCCCCTGGTCAGCAAGTGTAATTCCTCGTGGGTTCTGTGTGGAGCAGAATCCTGATTCTTCCACCAGAGACCTGTGGAAGTGAAATTGTTCTATAAAACTCCATGACACGTCTCTCTAGGCCATCCCAGGACGGTTTAGGCAGTGTTTCAGCAGTGATGAAAAAGAGCATTTTCCAGCACTTCCATGCAAAGTTGGATTTGTCTCAAGGAAATTTTGAAATACAGAATTTTAAACCTTGAGGGTTTCACCAAAGATGGACTCTCTTCCATGTGAAAAAACAGTTACTCCAAACTGATGCTATTTTGAAGCAAAACATTGCAAGTTTCTTGTGACTGATAGGGAGGAAAAACACAAAGTTGCAATGAAACATGAAAGCTTCAGACACCAAGCAATCAGGGCAATATAGGCCCAGAAGGAACCCTAAAAAGTATCAAGTTGCCAATATTTCACACAGCCTTATTCAGCAGTTCACAGCCCAATCAATCAACACAAAATAAGCTGGAGTGAGCCAGTAGTGACTATATATAGTAGCTTCAGAAAATCTTCTTTGCTATTCAGTATTATTTCTATGGAAGGGATATTTTTTGGAGTGAAACTTTCAAAGGATTGCAAATGTTAGCCATCCAGCTTGCTGTTGCAGAAGTTCTTTTGAATGTACACCCAAAGCTAGAAATCTAAGGATTTAGAGCTATGCAGAAAGGCAGGAAGTCATGTTGATTTTTGATCTACCACTATGACAAAAAAAATAATTTTTAGCACATCTAGGAGAAAGAATTTCTCTTCCCAATGATGCATGCTCAGAACTGCAGAGACAGTCACATTTTTAAACAAGGTCTCCTTGGCCATTTTTTCACACTCCTTGTGCATTTGCTTTCCACATACATCCTAGTATGACTGCTGGTGGAAAGCGAATTCCCAGAACTCACTCCTGCCCAGTGATAGTGAACTTTAAATTCCTAAGGACCTTGAATGGCCCCGCTGCAATCCAGAGAGGGAGCTGTGAAGTCCTTGGGGCTATAGGTTCATTACAATGTTTTCAGTGAAGGGTTTTCCCAGTTCCCTGGGACGAATCAGCAGAACTTTGGACAGTGTGAGCATTCTGGGCCAGATGACCTAGAACTCTGCAGATTTGCATCACAGAGAATCGAATCCTTTAACATTGAAGAGAATCAGGATTTTTACCTTTTTCTTCTTTCTTGTGAAATCTTCCCTCCCTCCCTGGCCTGTACTTAGGGACCAAAATCCCAGCTCAGTTTGTGTATGTTGTGAGGCTTTCAGCCACGGGAGGTGGCTAGGGGCTTGTAAGCCTCAGTTCCTCATTCTAATTAAGATGACTGCCTTTTGCAGTACCTTCCTCCCCCTCTTTGTCATTTCCTTCCTCTATGTATCACTCCATGGCCATTACACATTTGGAACCTTTGCACTTAAGTAGTGTTTTGATTCTATTTCCCATGGCTATAGGCAGGAGGAGGGGATGAGTGCTCCACAGGCGGAGCACAGGGGCTCCATGAGTCATTCGAGCCCACAGTCTCACGGGGTTAGTGGAGAAACATTGTGCATGTGACTCACATCCAAGCCAGGGCAGGGCAGCGTGACCCCTACAGCTTCTCCTGTGGCTCTTCATGCTACTGAGAGCATTGGAGTTATTGATTTATTATACGGTTGGCTGTTGATCCAGCCAAGATCTCCTATCCTGCCCTCCAGCACTGGGCAGGAGCTGATGCTCCAGAGGAACATTAAGTCCTCCCCAATGGAAGTATGACAAGGTCTATGATCCTGCATAGGAAACCAAGGCTCTTCTGTTGAGCTACCTTGTTAATAGAGTTAGAAACCTGTGTAAAACTGCCTAGTGCGTTTTGTTGACTCACTGAGGCAGGTGCAGCATGTTTGTGCTAGCAAGACAGGAGAGCTGGACATGGCAAATGCTACAGAGACCGGGAGTTGCCATAGGAAAGAAACCTGAGGAATAGCCAGGGTTGGCGAGAGAGCTCAGGCTGAGGTTTGTTATATGAGTTACCAGTAAAGGAAGGGAGTCGGTTTGACCTTCAAGTCTGGGAGCAAGTTGGGCATGACACCAGCTCACCACTGGGTCTGGGGAGACAAGCTAGAGACCTGGAACAACGCTTCCTCAGCTCTCATCCACTCACACCCCTTCTCTATCTATGCTACATTGATGACATCTTCATCATCTGGACCCATGGGAAGGAGACTCTGGAAAAATTCCACCATGATTTCAACAGCTTCCACCCCACCATCAACCTCAGCCTGGACCAATCTACACGGGAGGTCCACTTCCTAGACACCACGGTGCAAATAAGTGATGGTCACCATCATATGCCAGCAATGTCCCTCTGCTATGTACATCGACCAAACTGGACAGTCTCTACGGAAAAGGATAAATGGACACAAATCAGACATTAGGAATGGCAATATACAAAAACCTGTAGGAGAGCACTTCAACCTCCCTGGCCACACTATAGCAGACCTTAAGGTGGCCATCCTGCAGCAAAAAAACTTCAGGACCAGACTTCAAAGAGAAACTGCTGAGCTTCAGTTCATCTGCAAATTTGACACCATCAGCTCAGGATTGAACAAAGACTGTGAATGGCTTGCCAATTACAGAACCAGTTTCTCCTCCCTTGGTTTTCAAACCTCAACTGCTAGAACAGGGCCTCATCCTCCCTGATTGAACTGACCTCGTTATCTCTAGCTTGCTTGCTAGCACACATATATATACACCTGCCCCTGGATATTTCCATTACATGCATCTGAGGAAGTGGGTATTCACCCACGAAAGCTCATGCTCCAAAACGTCTGTTAGTCTATAAGGTGCCACAGGATTCTTTGCTGCTTTTACAGATCCAGACTAACACGGCTACCCCTCTGAATGTTTAGCCATTGAATCCAGTCCTCTCTTGGCACATTGGGAGTGAGGTGGCCTTTCAGCAAGGTTTTTGCACTAGCACTGTGTTATGATGAAGCTGTGATTGTACCATTGCTGGAACTGCACAGCTCTGTGACCTGGGCCCTATTCTGTTAGCAGCTAGCGAGTCTTCTGCTAAGTGGTAGGGGCTTGTGCTTTTAGAGCAGGAAGATCAGAGATCTATTCCTGTTGTCACCCTGAAGTGGCAAGGGTATTGCACCATGGAGACAACCATTACATCTCAGTAAGTGCCCCCATGGATTTCTTGCAGTTCTGTTTGCCCTGCTGAATGATCCCCCCCACTATGCAAGGTAGTGGTGGGGCAGTATATGACCAAATATCTACAGACAGGTTCTCAGTTACAAGAACATTATTTTAAGTTGGCTTAACACGTATGTACACACACACCTCTACCCTGATATAATGCAATCTGATATAACACGAATTTGGATATAATGTGGTAAAGCAGTGCTCCACGGGTGGGGGTGGGGCTGCGCACTCTGGTGGATTAAAGCAAGTTCGATATAACATGGTTTTACCTATAACACGGTAAGATTTTTTGGCTCCCAAGGACAGCGTTATATCGGCGTAGAGGTGTATAAATATTATTGATTGGGTTAAAAACTGAATTGGTAGGGGAACAATGCAATCATACTCTGCTCATTTGTAACAAGAATGTACACAGTCCGTTCAACTTATAATGAACTTAGATACAGAGGAATTTCTCTTCCAGTGAAGCAGAAGGAGAAGCCTGGATGGTCTCCCTGCATTGCCTTCTGCACATTTCAGGGCTGGTCTACGCTGGGGGGGGGGATCGATCTAAGATACGCAACTTCAGCTACGTGAATAGCGTAGCTGAAGTCAGAATATCTTAGATCGATTTACCTCTCGTCCTCATGGTGCAGGATCAATGTCCGCGGCTCTTCCTGTCGACTCCGCTACCACCATTCGTGCTGGTGGAGTTCCGGAGTCGACGGGAGCACGTTCAGGGATCGATATAACACGTCTAGATGAGACGCAATATATCGATCCCCGAGAAATCGATCGCTACCCGCCGATACTTACCCTCTAGACGTACCCTCACTTGCAGGTATGCTGAAGCTCTGTGCCCAGAGAGCTTCTGTTCTGTGAAAACAATGGCTTTGCAGTCAGTGAGTTACACTGCAGATAAAGACTGGATCCTAAGAAACAGAGACAGATTGCCATACTCTTGCTCATATTGCATAGGGGCTTGCAGTTTGCAATATCTGGTTTCACTGGGTAGGAATCGCAAATGTCTTGGTATTTTTGTTACCTTGTCTCCTTCACTTGTTTGTCTCAGGCAGCCCTTTAGTCTTATCTTTTAGACTGTAAGTTCTTTGGGGCATGCACTATATGTTTGTACAGCTAGCACAATGGGGCCCCAACCCAGCTGTTGGTTACTATTGCAATTGAAAAGTTAAATAATAAGTCAGGGTTGGGGTACTATGCATTGTGGGTGAAAGTAGCACCATCTGCTCCAGAGCCATTGGTCTGGTGCAAAGGCCTTAGTCCAGATTGTTTTTGACGCTTTGGAGAAGAAACAGTTTTATAAGTCCCACTTAGGAAACCTGTTATGTGGATAAAAATGGTTAATGATCTACTCGGTCAGCGCAATGGAAAACCAGCCATTAAGCAGCCATTTAGAATGGGTAAAATGAATAAAATGGCACTTCTTCCACTCCACAATTTGACGAAAAAAGATTTAATAATAATACCTGGTGTCCTTCTCTCCATTAAACAGATAGGAAAATTGCCGACGGTGACCCAGCAGGTCTGGAAATAGAACCCAAGTCCTACTCCAGTGCTCTCTTCACTAAGCCACACTATCTAACAACCAGATCAGGGAATGGGAGATCAAGGCTTCTGGGTTTTGTTGCCAGCTGTCCAGCCATGGGCAGGTCATGTATTCTCTGTGGTATGTCTTCTCCTCGCTAGTCCCTGCATCTGTAATTGTGAGACAATACCCTGACTCAGAGATGCTTGTGATGCTTTGTGGAGTGGTTGCAGACCCTGGGCTGTAAGTGTCTGTTGTCATTATTTCAACACTTCAGAAATGAACTATTTCCTTTAGTCGGATTTAAGTTGTACCAAAGAATCAGTTTGTCAGCTGAGTGAAATAAGGCCCTATACTCAATCGATGGCATATCTCTGTCTGTACTGTGATAACTCTCTTGAAAACTGCATCCGATCAATTCCAAAATTCCAGGGAACGTTCTAGAGAGACAAGGTGGGTGAGGTAATATCTTTTATTGGACCAACTTCTGTTGGTGAGAGAGACAAGCTTTTGAGCTACACAGGGGCTCTTCTTCCAGTATGGGAAAGGTATCACAGTACAAGATCAAACAGATAGTTTTAGCATAAGTAGTTAGCACATATTCTAAGGCAGCGGTATGCAAACTGGGGGTGCAAGAGATCAGGAGCAGCGCCAGAGTTTCTGGCGCCCTCGGCAGAACTTGGGGAGGTGGCATTTTGTGCGCTCCCCACGGGAGATTCCAGTTCCACTCCCATCGCGCTGCCAAAGAAGTACCCTCCACCGAAATGCCGCAGGCGACAGCGGCAGTCATTGAGCTGTTCAATTGCCTGCCGCTGTTTTCTGTGGCACGTTGGCAGAAGGTCATTCTTCGGCGGTATGGCGGGAGCGGAACCGGAAGCTTCTGTGCGACCCGTGGGGAGCGCACAAAATGCCGTCCCCCGAATCCTGGCACCCTAGGCAACCGCCTAGGGTAACCTAATGGAAGCGCCGGCCCAGCAAGAGGTTTTCTGTGGGGGAGACAAAGAAACTTTGTTAATATCACTTTTCACAGCAGACTTACTAGCGCCACCTTGCCACCCTTATTTCTGCGATGCTGCTGGTGGCAGCACCGCCTTCAGAACTGGATGGCTGGAGAACGGTGACTGCTGTCTGGAGCAATGTTCTTTGCAGAGCAGGATTTAAAACGTATTCCCACACAGGGCTCTACAGCAATGCACAGATTTTGGTGCCATAAAAAGTACCAAGCAATGACTCTAGGGATAGTCAGTGTCGAGTGCACGGTTATTGTACGTATTCCTAAAGGTTAGTCTGATCTTTTTCAAACAAAATGGATAAGTTGGTTGTGGATGGTAATAGTAAATGTTGCAGTGTTTCTGATTCCTCATCAAATACTAACGTTATTCCAATAAAAGTTTAAAAAACCCAACAACCCACTGATATGGAGGGTAATGCAGCTGAACTTGTATGTGAACCTTCAGCAAGTGTTAGCACTAATAAGTCTGCTGTGAAAAGTTATATCAAAGAACCTTTAAGTTTTAACTTAAGAAAATATCAAGATAAATATTTAAAACTGAGATTCTCATGAACTCTTGTCAATCATAAGCAATGACAGCTATGTGTTTTGCATTCTGAGGTATTAGCAAAGGACAGCATGAAACTGTCAAAGCACAGAGGATACATTATGATTGTAATGCTTCTGCCAGGTGGAACCGGCAGCAACCAGGACTGGGTTCAATATATAGACTCATAGACTTAATGTCAGAAGGGACCATTATGATCATCTAGTCTGACCTCCTGCACAAAGCAGACCACAGAATCCTACCCATCCACTTCTATAACAAACCCCTAACCTATATCTGAGTTATTGAAGTCTTCAAATTGTGGTTTGAAGACCTCAAGCTGCAGAGAATCCTCCAGTAAGTGACCCACACCCCACGCTGCAGAGGAAGGCGAAAAACATCCAGGGCCTCTGCCAATCTGCCCCGGAGGAAAATTCCTTCCCGACCCCAAATATGGTTATCAGCTTAACCCTGAGCATGTGGGCAAGACTCACCAGCCAGCACCCAGGAAAGAATTCTCTGCAGTAACTCAGATCCCATCCCATATAACATCCCATCACAGACCACTGGGCATACTTACCTGCTGATAATCAAAGATTAATTGCCAAAATTAGGCTCTCTCATCATACCATCCCTTCCATAAACTTATCAAGCTTAGTCTTAAAGCCAGATGTCTTTTGCCGCCACTACTCCCCTTGGAAGGCTGTTCCAGAATTTCACTCCTCTAATGGTTAGAAACCTTCGTCTAATTTCGAGTCTAAACTTCCTAGTGTCCAGTTTGTACCCATTTGTTCTTGTGTCCCCATTGATACTAAGCTTAAATAATTCCTCTCCCTCCCTAATATTAATCCCTCTGATATATTTATAAAGAGCAAGCATATCCCCACTCAATCTTCTTTTGGTTAGGCTAAACAAGCAAAGCTCTTTGAGTCTCCTTTCATAGGACAGGTTTTCCATTCCTTGGATCATCCTAGTAGCCCATCTCTGAACCTGTTCCAGTTTGAATTCATCCTTCTTAAACATGGGAGACCAGAACTGCACACAGTATTCCAGATGAGGTCTCACCAGTGCCTTATATAACGGTACTAACACCTCCTTATCTTTGCTGGAAGTACCTTGCCTGATGCATCCTAAAACTGCATTAGCTTTTTTAATGGCCATATCACATTGGTGGCTCATAGTCATCCTGTGATCAACCAATACTCCAAGGTCCTTCTCCTCCTGTGTTACTTCCAACTGATGTGTCCCCAATTTATAACTAAAATTCTTATTATTAACCCCTAAATGCATGACCTTGCATTTTTCACTATTAAATTTCATCCTATTACTATTACTCCAGTTTACAAGGTCATCCAGATCTTCCTGTATGATATCCCGGTCCTTCTCTGTGTTAACAATACCTCCTAGCTTTGTATCATCCGCAAACTTTATTAGCACATTCCCGCTTTTTGTGCCAAGGTCAGTAATAAAAAGGTTAAATAAGATTGGTCCCAAAACTGATCCCTGAGGAACTCCACTAGTAACCTCTTTCCAGCCTGATAGTTCACCCTTCAGTACGACCCATTGTAGTCTCCCCTTTAACCAGTTCCTTATCCACCTTTCAATTTTCATATTGATACCCATCCTTTCCAATTTAACTAATTATTCCCCATGTGGAACCGTGTCAAATGCCTTACTGAAATCAAGGTCAATTAGATCTACTGCATTTCCTTTATCTAAATAATCTGTTACCTTCTCAAAGAAGGAGATCAGGTTGGTTTGGCATGATCTACGTTTTGTAAAACCATGTTGTAATTTGTCCCAATTACCATTGACCTCAATGTCCTTAACTACTTTCTCCTTCAAATTTTTTTCCAAGACCTTACATACTACAGATGTCAAACTAACAGGCTTATAGTTACTCGGATCACTTTTTTTCCCTTTCTTAAAAATAGGAACTATGTTAGCAATTCTCCAGTTGTACGGTACAACCCCTGAGATTACCAATTCATTACAAATTCTTGCTAATGGGCTTACAATTTCATGTGCCAGTTCCTTTAATATTCTTGGGTGAAGATTATCTGGGCTCTCTGATTTTGAACAATACAACACAGATCAGGCTTGAGCCCCCACCCAGTAACCTGGGAAAATTACACACCTCCCCAGGCGCCTCTGAGAGGCAATACTTCCCCACTCGTAAGCACAGAGTCTGAATGTAGAAAATAAAACTTTTAATGAAAGAAGGGAAGTCACCAAACATTAATTAGGGAAAATGCCACAAGCAGGATTCATAAACATAAAACTGTGAGCAGGAGACCCACCCCAGAGTGCGTGGGGCAGAGTCTTCTGCCTCATATTCTTGATTTCTACAACTAAAAGTTCCTTTACTGTGCCCCTCTCAGCTCCCTCACCAGACCCCACTCACAGTGGTTGTCCTTGGTCAGTGAGGACCCAGAGTTCAGAGGTGCAGCTGTGTGAGTTCACCTTCCACCTGGGGAAGAAGGCACCTTCCTTGCTCTGCCATTAAGCACTTGCTCTGGCTGGCTGCCCCGCCAGCTGTGGTTCCTCTCTGCCGGCTGCCCTGTCAGCCACCATGCTGCTCGACATCTCACCAGCACCGTTTCACTCATTGGTCACCTTCTGCCACCTGCGTCTCTGCTGTGACCTCTGCAGGTCACTCCCTTGAGATTCCACCCAGCTCTTAGTGATTTTTAGCTCTTAGACAGGGCAGAGACACTGTCCTACCATGAGTGATTGTCAGCTCTTCTAATCACTTAAAATAACAAAGACTCCAACAGAGCCTATATAGCTCTGTTGTTGAGTAATGGGGAGGAACAGGTTAAACCAGATGTGAGACTTTTAGGGATAGTCCACATCTCCTGATTGGAGCACCTCTCCCCACCCCTTCTCCTTTCACATGGCTCTGGCATTTGAGCCCCTGGCTTAACGAGGTCCTTTCTGTTGATGGTGACCCCCTCATTTGGGACAGGTTAAGCACAGTTCTGCTCTCCTTTATTCATACAATAAAGACAACAACACTGATAACATTTCACTACCCCTGCATTCAATACTAAAGTGATTTGTAACCCAGCGCCAGCCACTTGATCACTTTAAACGATATCTGCTGGATATCTATGCAGAGTAGGTGTGTTCATGTAAAAACAGTTTGTTCCTGAAGTCTCTCCCTCTCCCAACTAGGCGTTAGGGGAGAATTCATTCAGACCCTGCTTACATCCTCCCCCCATAATTAAGAAACATTCTGAACACACAAAGATGTTAATTTTTTCAAAAGCCATGCTAAGTTGTTGAGCGGTCAAAGAGAGATGATGAAAAAACAAGTGTCTGTGCCATTAAAAGCTCTGAAAGCATCCCTGGAAGTAGCATATTTGATTGCTAAGTGAATGAAGCTGCATGCCATTGGTGAGGCATTAGTATTACCAGCTGCGTAAAGATGTGTCAAATAATGCACGAAAACAGATGTGGTGAAACTTTGAAAACTATTCCTTTGTTATGGGATACAGTGAGCCAGTGGATCAACTAACTTTCTGAATTGCAGCTTTTGACTAGAGTTAAACAAAGCACAAAGTTTGCCATACAACTTGATGAGAGCATTCATATTGTGAATTTGGCTCAGTTCATTGTGTGTGTTAGGTATTGCTATGAGGAGGAAATTCTGGAAGATATGCTGTTCTGCAAATGACTTGAGGGGCAAACTATGGGAGAAGACATCTTCAGTCTTGTGAATGAATTCTTCAGAGCACATGGCCTGTCAAGGTCTAATTGCATTGGCATGTGTACTGATGGCGGAGCTGTGATTGTGAGTCCCAAGAAAGGCTTCATAGGGAAAGTACTTGGCATTGCTCTGTATGTTAAATTCATGCATTGCATGATACACTGTGAGCTCTGGCTGCTAAAAAAATAGAATTTGAAGCAAACAAGATTTTGAGTGATGCAGTGCAACTTGTGCATTTTGTAAAAGCAAGACTTTTAAAAAGCTGGCTGTTTTCTATTCTGTGCAATTAAATGGGCATCCAATATGACTAGCTCCTTCTGCATGAGGAAGTCAGATGATTGTCCCAAGGGAAGGTGCTTTGCTTTGTTGTCAGTCTCTCAAGGATGAACTCCATCTCTTCCTGCTGGAACACAATCCTGCACTGGCTCTTGATTCTTTGCTATTTCTGAGAAATTAAATCATCTCAACTCTTCACTCCAAGGAAATAACCACAACATCTTGGTGACAGGATTTCTGCATTCCTGAAGAAACTCACTTTATGGAGAGAGAGATATGAACAAGGAAATGCAGACAGTTTGCATCACCTCAGTGAATTCACAGCATAATTTCAACTTGACCGCAAACAGACTGATTAAGTTATTTCCAAACACCTGAAAAATTCACCTTGAGTTATCAGAGAAGTTTCATGGATTACCAGCAGAGGAGGTGGATTGTATTAGAAACCCTTTTTACACAGGTTTTGCAGCTACACATCTCCCTCTTGCTAAACAAGAAATGGAGTCAGAGTTGTCAAATAATCGCACCCAGTCGATGGAATTCAAAGGAAAAGCGCTGAGAAGCTTTTGGCTCTCTGTGAAAAAGGAATATCCAGGACTCTCCGCAATTGCCATGGAAGTGCTCTTGCCATTCATGTCCACATACTATGTGAGAGTACCTTTGCCAAGTTGGTGGCAATCAAGCCCAAACAGTGCTCATGACCGCAGGTGGATAATGATCTCAGACATAAAGCCGAGAATGGATGTTATTGTCTCAGAAATGCAGGCCCATCCGTTTCACTGAAGAAGGAACAGTTAATATGAGTGGTTACTTTTTTTTTTTTAATTTGAAATTTTTTTAAAATACATTTGCAGTTTGTGATACTTTGTGTTTATTACTTCCTAATAACCTTTACCTACTCTTATAAATTTAATAAAAATAAATTTTTCGTTCCTTCTACCAACTTGCAAAAAGCCAGTTTAATATTACAGGTAATGGAGGGGAGTCATGACAAATGCTGTGAATGGTAAGGGGGAGCGTGACTAGAAAAGTTTGCCCACCACTGTTCTACGGGATCATTCAAGGCAAAGTGGCACATTAAGACCCCTGTAGTTATAGGACAAAAAAGGGGGTTAGTGGGTTACAGATTATTGTAATAAGCCATAAATCCAGTATCTTTATTAAGACCAGGATTTTTAGTGTCTAGCAAAGTTATGAACTGAAGTTCCTAGGCTTATCTTTTTACAGTGTTGTGCAGGTTTCCTTTAAGAATGAGGACTGAAAGGTCAGATATAGAGCAATCGTTTCGTGATAAGTGTTCACCCACAGATGATGTGGTGTTTTTGTCTCTTCCATGTGCGAGTTAATTCGAGAGCATAGTGATTGTCTGGTTTCACCTACATAGTTGTTGCTGTGGCATTTAGTGCACTGGATGAGATACACCACATGCATGTGCAGGACCTGTGGATCTTGAAAGGTGTGTTGTGGGGTTGTTGAGCATTGTAGCACTAGAGATAAGTCTGCAGGTTTTACATCTGTTGTTCTGGCAGGTTCTGGTGCTGCTTTCAGTTGGTGTGTGTGGAGCTTACTTCTGATGAGGAGCTTGGTGAGGTTGGCAGGTTGTGTGAAGGCCAGAAGAGGGGGTTCAGGAAAGATTTCTTTCAGGATGGGGTCCCCACTGAGTATGGGTTGTAACTGTTTGATGATATCCTGCACAGGTTCCAGCGTGGAGTGGTAAGTTCTAGGCATCCTATTGATTTTGGTGAGAATTGGGAAAACCGGAAAAGCCTGACTTCCAGGAAAACTTTCTGACCAGGGAACTGTTCGCACTCGGGGTTAGGGCCCGGCAGGGCATATAGCTCAGTTGCAATGAAGTGTGCGACCCTCTAGTTTTACATTGTTATAGCTAAACCTTGCCCAGCTAGGAATTTCAATTGCTGCTATGCTGCTTACTGCGACCTCTGAACTTCATAGACATAAGGGGCCTCAAACTCAAGCTCCTAGTCCAAAAGCACAGCCTACTGCCTAATGAGCCAGAGAACAGTTGTCCTGTCCTTTTCCCCGCCCTTTGTTTTGTTTCCTTGTAGACTGTAAACAGAGCTGGTTGAAAAACAGTATTTCCATCCTACAGGAAATTCTGATATTTCAGCATTTGTTTTCGTCCCAAATTGGGACAGGGTTGAAATGTTGAAACCTTCCAAAAAAACCTTTTGATCTGGGAATGTTGAGTTTTGCTGGTTTCAATCCAAACAAAATGTCAGTGTTCTTGAATCAAAACATTTCAGTCTGTCAACCTGAAACTCAACATTTTGTTTCAGGTGAACATTATCTCTGAGTCAATCTGCCCTGTTGCAGTGCCTCATGGGAGTTGTAGTACTGGATCCCGCTGTGATCACTCTGTGGATGAGCCCATGCAGTGCCTCATGGGAGTTGTAGTCCTGGATCCTTCTGTGGTTTCTTTGTGCCTGAGCTGACACAGTGCCTAGGACTTTGATGGACACAAAATGTTTTATTTAGATTTTCTCGACAGAAAATGCCACCAGAATCTCTCTCTTCCTTTGGAAGACTTAACTGACATCCCATTTTCCAATAGGAAAATGTTTTGTTCAAAATTTTTCAAACAGTTCTAATGTAAATTCCCCAGGGCAGGGAATGTGTCTTTTGTGTTTGGAAAATGGCTAGTGTGTTTTGGGTTCTACTCAACACAAATTACAAATACTGTTGGCAGTGAGCAGTATAGGACCTATGAGACATAGTTGAGCAATGCCAGTTCAATCCAGTAGGGAGCAGTGGTGTATGCACATGCTCACCAGTTCCTTACATTATTCAAAGTATGTTCTTGGACCTTGTTTCTCACTTCAGAGTCCTGCAGTTTCAGTCTGGCAAATGTTGCTTGAGGAATTATCCTGGTGGGATTGGCTAAAAACCCTGGCCAATTTGAGCTCTTCCCACTAGGTCTAAGTGCTCCTCCATCCACACAGACATCCTGCATCAGCAGCACCTAAACAGTTGCTCCCATTTTCTGTATTTCAGGCCTGGGAAGAGTCTGCTGGGATAGTCTCTTTCCCCAACATTCACTTTTTAGCAAGTGAGGTTTCCAAACTTCTGACCAAAGAAATCAAGAAGAAGCTAAACGGCAAACCTGCAGGTAATAGCCAGAGGGCACATGGCCTGGGATGTGCTCAATCCTGTATGTTTTGTGATCCAGATTTAACCATCAGCTGTAATGTATTATGCTATGCATTTAAGGAAAGGTGGAGAAACAGCAATAGAAAATACTAAGTCGGATCTTTAGCTGGTTTAAACTGGCATCGACTTCAATAGAGCGTCACTGATTTACACCAGCTGTGGCCCTGGCCCCATCTGAGCCAAGTTAACTTGTTTTGAGCCATTTGCATTCCCTGTTTTCTGATCTACCCCGGGGATGATTGTAATAACTCTTAGCATTTTGTTTCTTAAATGTTTGTTCTGTCTTAAAAATAAAAACAAAAGATCATGAGCCTTTCCCAGTGACCACTGTAAATTCCTTGAACTATTTGGCTAGCAGAGCTTACGAACTATGCTGGCATTGCCAGGGGAGGTTGTAAACTCCACGAACCAACTAATTTGCATGACCTAACTGCTCACTTGGTGCCCCATCCAAAGCCCATTAAAGTCCTTCCACTGACATCAGTGGGCTTTGGATCATGCCCTTAGTTAATGGAGCTTTGCTAGTTTGACCCACTGCACTAAGAGTTGCTAAGTACAATGTTGTCAGCTTCCTTAATGGAACTGAAGTCTACTGTTGTGGTGATAGAGGATGCTCGGCTGGCCGTGGGGCAGTTGCTGCAGCTGAAAGGGGAAGAGGAAGACGGCTGTGTGCTTCTGAGATCGGTGTACCTCTTCTCACAGATTGACTCGGTAAGAGAAAGCAAAAGTGCACCTTCTCCTTGTAAAGGCCCGGGAGCTAGAGGAGTGAGGCAGCCGCTCCAGTAACAGAACCCCCAGTTTTCAGTAAGTGAATATTGTCTCCAAGGCTTTATCCTTGAGCATTAATGTGCAGAGATTATACCAAAACATTACCCCCCCCCAAGCATAAAATCAAAGATAAGATGCCCAATGTGGGTTACAAACTGTCCTTCAGTGAAAAGACAGGGGAGTTCTGCCCCATTCTGCCTGCCAGGCAGATGTTTTTGCTCAGTTCCCCTGAATTGGCTTCAGTCCTGCTTTATTATTCCAAGCTATACACCTAGGGGAGACCTGAGCAAGGAACTAGCAATCTGCTGCTGACATGACCGTTGATGTCCATGCTGCACAGACAGGTGTCTTTTCATCCAAATATATGAAATTAAATCTTACACACAGCTGTTAAAGAACATTATCTATGTAACTGAGAGAGACCCTTTAGACCAGGGGTAGGCAACCTATGGCACGCGTGCTGAAGGCGGCACACAAGCTGATTTCAGTGGCACTCACACTGCCTGGATCCTGGCCACCGTTTCGGGCAGTTCTGCATTTTAATTTATTTTTAAAAGAAGCTTCTTAAACATTTTAAAAACCTTATTTACTTTACATACAACAATAGTTTAGTTATATATTATAGACTTATAGAAAGAGACCTTCTAAAATGTATTACTGGCACGCAAAACCTTAAATTAGAGTGAATAAATGAAGACTTGGCACACGACTTCTGAAAGGTTGCCGACCCCTGCTTTAGACTGATTCATTGGTACAGGCACGGTGCGATAGTTGCAGTGAGATCCAGAGCCACCCAGAAGATTCAGGGGGCATGGGGCAAAGCAATTTCAGGGCCTCTTCCGTTAAAAAAAAGTTGCAATACTATAGAATACTATATTCTCGTGGAGGGCCCTGTGAGGCCTGGGGCAAACTGCCCCACTTGCCCCCCCCCCCTCGGGCAGCCTCGGTGAGATCTGTGCTCTTCGTAGAGTTTAAAAGTTTGATATTTCGTATAGCACAAGATGTCTAAGTTTGTACACTACTCAACTCCTCTTCTATTTAGCTTGTTTCTGATCATTTCCCTGTAAGCTGAAGCAGCCACACTGTTACTTCCACATTCCTGCGGTTGATTAGTTAGTACAAGGCCTTTCTGGAGAAGGGAGGAAATTAATTCATTAGTGCCAGAAAAGTCAAGTCTCTTGGAAAGGTTGCCTCTTACTTTTAATCATGCTCTTTCTAAAATGTATGTGCAATGACTCAGCAGGTTGCAAACATGCAGTCATCACTGTCCTCCTCTAAACTGCATACAGGCTGCTCCTGGGTTAGCATCACAGATTTCAGTTGCTATAGTCTGTTCCCAGTGGCTAAAGATGAGGCAGACACTGATGAGAGCTGCTAGTCAGACTGCGGGTTGGATCCCTTGCATGACTCCACTACAGACTTCCTCGTGCAGGACATTTCAGGTGTCTGTATAGGCTCGGAGGAGCCATAAACACAGAACGTGGGACAGCCTAGTCAGGTAGCTTGTAGGAGGTCCTGTCAGGATACCTGCTGCCCCATAGCAGGTACTGCCTAGCCACATGACCTTGTCACTATGCTGCACACTGTCTAGGACTTTTGAGTGACAGCAGGGATAGGATGCAGGAGTCCTGAGGCTGCAGGGTGAATGGATAGAAACTCAGGGAGAAGTACAATAGTCATTGTGTGTGATGTTGTTTTTTGTATTCAGGGGACACTGTGGAATATCATCAAATCCGGTCTTCCAGTTGCTCTGATGCAGTGCCTGTACCTTTTCTTCACCTTTCCTTTGGGGAAAGCCAGTGATGGAGAGACAAGGGAGGAGGACAAGCAAGTTCAGGAGATGTTTGTTCAGGTAAGGGCTCCCCTCTAGTGCTCCTTGGTTTTGAGCACTCAAGGACCCTGGAAGAGGAATGGATGCTGGTGCTCACTCAGACTTTGGGTTGGAGTTAGAATCAGTTTATCATGCTAAGCCAGACATGCGTGGATTGTGCTGTTCTTTCCAATACTAGCTTGAAACTTTTCTGTCCAAAAGTTTCAGTTTTCCCATGTTTTGAACCAGCTTGAAATGAACATTTTTCTTTCGAATCGACATTTTGACTTAAAATGTCAGTTTGTTTTGATTTTTAAAAACAATGTGACATTTTAAGTTGAAACAAAAATGTGTTTCTACATATGTGCTCAAAACAAGCCTTCATGCTGATATTTCCCACAGGAAAATCTTAAGTTTTTCATCAGAATTGACCCATTCCTGTGAAAAACGTTGCTTTGACTGAAGCCACATTTCTCCTTGGGAAATGTGCTGCATGAGAAGTTCTGAGCAGCTCTGTGTCAGAGCCTGCTCGTTAAGCTGTATGAGTTTCCTAAGAAAAAAATGTTTGCAGAGTTGCTGTAGTGGTCCTAGGAAATGAGAGAGACAAGGTGGGTGAGGTAATATCTTTTATTGGACCAACTTATTTTGGCGGACGAGACAGAGACAAGCTTTTGAGCTATTAGAGCTTGTCCCTTTCTTGTCCACCAAAAGAAATTGGTCCAATAACAACAGGGGCGGATTAAGACCTTTAGAGGCCCTAAGCACTGAAAAGTTTATGGTGCGCCCCCCCCATTTGTAATTCAAAGTAAAAACAATACTATACTGTAAAATAAAATTTTATTTTTCAAAATAACACAACTTACATGTATGCTGAAATTAAAATAGCTTCTTTCTAGATTTTTGATTGCAAAATTCTGGATAAGTTCATCGAAGCTGACTCGGCGAAGCATGTCCACTTCCATACACACTAGGGAAAGTGAATCAAGTCGGTCCTGACACGTTGTTCTCTGAGGCTTTTTTATTCTTTTCAGCTGAGAAAAAGAGCATTCTGCGGAGCAGTTAGTAATCATCAGTGTTAGAAAAATACATAGTTCGATCTCTACATTTGGAAATACACATTCTATTCCGTCTTTCAATATTGCGTCATGAAGATCAATGTGACTGAATTTCATTTTCCCTGTTTCATTAAACTTTGTGTGCATATAACAGTGGAACTGCTTCTCCACAGAGATTCATGTTTAAGTCAACAGGGTATGAGTCAACTAGCTTTTGGGAACCTTGTGAATATTGTTCGTCAGATAAGTCCATATTGTTTAGAAAAGAAAATCTACTTGATATACTTCTTTGTATTGTCAAAGTTAGACTCAGGATTCACCGTTTGTCAAACCACTCTGTTTTATTAGCACAGCGCTCTGCTAATAACACCCAGATAATGTGAGCACCATGCAAGACACAAACTATCTTATTTATACAGATAAAAAGGCGCAAACTTAACAAGATAACAAAGGAAGCAGAACTGATAAATTTCCCTGGGCTAGACATGCATAGTTAATTTCCTTACTAACTTTTACCAATCTCCGGCTAATGTTTCACCATTAGCTTAAGTGGACTCATTGTTTATTCCTTAATGTTCCTGTAAACGGGTTGGGACTCACCACCTGGCACCTCCTGCTGGTAACTCTGGGAATTAGCTCAATTCCAGTGGAGCGCCCCTCCTGGTGGTGTCCTGTCCGTTTTTCTGCCCTCAGTTGGTGTTTCTGGACCCACGTTGCTCCCTGCTCGGTGGCGTCCTCTTCGAGGCCACTGCCCTCCGGCAGTGCCCCTTAGTCCATCTGCACCCCCTTCTGGGGATCGATCATCAGCAGTCCTCCATTCCAGCCGTCATGTGCAACCACATGCCCTACAGTCTAATCCCTCTTGGCAGGATCTGGCGTGGTCTATAATGGCCGTTCCCTATTGCCAATGGCTGGATGTACTGCAAGGAGGAAGGGGGGGACCCAGGCCTGTCCTCTACTCTGGGTCCCAGCCCAGGGACCCTCTGGCGTCAGCCTCGCTGTCCTCTTTCTTCCTCTCCTATGTCTGTTTCCCTGGGCCGCTTCCCCTACGGCCCCTTGCACCCGCTAGGCCCTTCCCCTCAGGGCCTGCAGCCTGGTGGCTATGGGCTAGAGCCTTCTAGCCTCCCTGAGCCTGCCCAGCACTGTGCTGTCCATGGTGCTAGTCTCCCCCCCTTGGAGACTGACCTTCCCCTCTCAAAGGCCAGGGACAGACTGACTGCTCCTGCTCTGGGCAGCCTTTATATATTGGTGAGCCTGGCCCTGATTGGCTCCCTCCAATCTGGGCCCTGATTGGCTCCCCATTAGCCCTTTTCTGATTGGCTCCAGGGCTGCGCAGGCTCCCTGGCCTGCCACAGCCCATCCTCCCAGGGAGTGGGGCAGTCGGCCCCACTACAGTTCCTTTTCCTGACACCTGTATTTTAATATTTTTTACTTTTGCTTAAAGGTACACAAAGCATTTCTTTAATCCTTTCTATTTTTACAATATAATTCATTCTACTTTCACAGTACGCTTCACCTCTCCTCTTCATATGAGCTTCAAGGGTATCAGTTATAGTGTAGTAAGTAGATATGTAAAATTTGTCTCTAGGATTCAATGCTGTTTCTGCTGCACTGCTATCATTTGCTTGTTTTTTCCTGATTCGCGGGATGGGGATTCTTTGTAGTTAGTATCAGGCAAGATATCTTTTGATATGTCTTCAAATCTTTTGAAATCATTCCTCAAAGTGTGTAAGTGGTCTGCTAATGATTGACAGAGGTCTGCACATGTTTTCAAATCCAATTCTTTTTCTTGAAGAGCTTAACTTGTGTGGTAAAAATGTTGTAAAATTTCATTCCACATGGTGAACAGGAATACAAACTCTAGTTCTTCTTCGAGTGCTTGCTCATATCCATTCCAGTTAGGTGTGCGCGCGCCGCGTGCATGTTTGTCGGAGACTTTTTTACCCTAGCAACACTCGGTGGGTCAGCAGGTCGCCTCCTGGAGCGGCCCCACTATGGCGCCTGATATATACCCCTGCCCGGCCCATCCACTCCCCAGTTCCTTCTTACCACCCGTGTCGGTCGTTGGAACAGTGGAGCGTGGTTTAGCTGATCTCCACCTCCCTAGCGATTCGCTCGTTTGTATAGTATCGTGTATATAGTTCTTTTCTGTAGTTCTAATTAGTATTTAAGTTAATAATTCTTATAGTTGTGTATATAGTTAAAGAGGATCAGGGGCTCGCCCCTTCTCCTCCCCTGGTACTGGGGCCCATGCCCGGTTCACCGGGCTTCAAGCCTTGTGTGGCCTGTCATCGGCCGATGCCCACAGAAGACCCGCACGACTCCTGTTTAAAGTGCGTAGGCGAATTCTACCTTGCGGACAAGTGCCGAATCTTCAAGGTGTTCAAGCCCCGGACAAAGAGAGAGTGGGACATTCGCCTGAAACAACTTTTGATGGAGGCAGCTTTAACTCCTCCATCCTTGGCACCGACTCCAGCACCGGGAACAAGTGCCTCTTCCTCACCGGACTGCCCAGTACCGATAAAGGCTCCTCGTCACCACCCTTCAGCGGCCCAACCCTCCGGCCAGCACCGCTCCCTCTCCCCGAGGAGCAAGAAGCACAAGGCTCCTGCGGCACCTACAGCTACACTGCAGTCGGAGCGTATCTCCAAGACGGACCGCCTGGCACCGTCAACTGCCGCGGCACCGCTTATCTCCGCACCGTTGATTCCGGTTTCACAGGAGCCATTGAGTCTGATGCCTACCAGCTCCCCAGCGCGCGCTGTGGTTGAGCTCGTTGTGCCCTCCACACCAGAGACCTTCTCCGCGGTTCGGGACCTAATCACTCTAACAGAGCCCGAACTGCCCCAACCCCTGGCACTTCCGGTGCGGGTTATTCAGTTGCTGGGCAAGCCCACGATGGTGCGACCACCTTCACTGCGCACCACTGAACACCATCGGTTCTCCACGGTACCGGTCGTACTCACGGCACCGCTCGAGATCCCGGTCACCGTTGTGGTACTCTTGGCACTGGTCCAGGTCCCGACACCGATGTACTTCTCGCAGCTGATCCCGGCACGACGACATAAGGCACCGGTCGACCTCCCGGCACTGAGCTAGTAGCAGGTCCCGGTCCCGGTCCCGCTCCCGCCACAGTTCCTGGTACCGTTCGCTGGTACCGCGCAGGGATGAGCTCTATGGGCGCAGAGACCTGGCCCAATCAACTTCAGCTCCTCCGTGGCTGTCGCGTCACCCGTCCGCCTCCTCACATGCGGACAGTGCCTCCTACAGGGGTTCAGATGCGCAGGCCCACTTGGACCATGGGCCACCTCAATGGTCTTTTTGGACACCTTGGGCCTATCACCAAGCCCAAGGCGAACCAATGGGCCCAGCACACTCCGGCCCTCGGAGCACCGTGCACCAGAGGCCACAGTCAGCAGGCCTCCCCCCACTGGTACGGAGGAAGACTCTGCACATGCACCTGAGCAGCATGATGTTCCAGAGACGGAGGTCCCCCAGAATGAGACGTCAGTCCAGGACCCACTCATCCCAGGGTTGTCATCCTCCTCTTCCCCGGATGAGGTGGTAACGGACACATCATCATCGGGGCCCCCGCCAATTGATCTCCGAGCACACCAGAAACTTCTGCGGCGTGTTGCCCAGAATATCAATCTTCCCGTAGAGGAAGTTCCTGAGGTGGAGGACCCAGTGGTTAGTATATTATCGGCGGAAGCACCAACCAGGGTAGCCATCCCCTTCATCAGATCGATCCAAGCCAGAGCAGACACCATCTGGCAGTCCCCAGCTTCCATCCCACCCACAGCCAGGGGAGTAGAACGAAAATACATGGTGCCTTCTAAGGGGTATGAGTACCTCTACGTGCACCCCGCCCCCTGCTCGTTGGTGGTACAATCAGTCAATGAACGGGAGCACCACGGCCAACAAGCCCCCGCGCCAAAATCTAGGGAGGCCAGGCGCATGGATTTGTTGGGCCAGAAAATATACTCTGCTGGAGGCCTTCAGCTCCGTGTGGCGAACCAACAGGACCTCTTAAGCCGCTACAGCTACAACACCTGGGAGGCTGTCGGCAAGTTTACCGAGTTGGTTCTCCCGTCAGGAGTTCACAGCTCTACTAGAAGAAGGAAAGAGGGTCACGAGAACCTCGCTACAAGCCTCGTTAGATGCTGCCGACTGCAGCCAGAATGGTCGCATCTGGCATAGCTATGCGTCGCATGTCTTGGTTGCAAGTGTCCGGTCTACTGCCTGAGCTACAATACACCATACAAGACTTGCCATTTGATGGACAAGGTTTATTTTCGCAAAAGACAGACCCCAGACTACAGAGTCTGAAGGACAACCGGGTTATTATGCGTTCGCTGGGAAAGCATACACCCCAGACTCAGAGACGGTCCTTCCGCTCCCAACCTCAGCGCCCTTACCCCCCACCTCGGCCAAGACAGGATCTTGCCCAAAGACGAGGTCGTACTACCCGCAGACATCAGTCTGGACCTCAAGGGGGCAACAATTCCGGTCCCGCCAAATCTCCACTGGGACTCAAAGCAATCTTTTGAGGGTGTGCCTGAGAGCAGTGTACCAATTCCCTCCCTGGATCCTCTTCACTTTTACAATCACCTTTCCCCATTCCTTCCGGCGTGGTCCCAGTTGACCTCAGATCGTTGGGTCCTACGTATGGTGGAGCTTGGATACCGTCTTCAGTTTATTTCTCCCCCTCCCTCCCACTCCCCCTCCTCGTTCCTCTTCAGGGACCCCTCTCACGAGCAACTCCTCATTCAGGAGGTTCGCAAGCTCCTCTCAATCGGAGCTATAGAGGAGGTACCGGAGGAGGTAAGGGGCAAGGGGTTTTATTCCTGATATTTCTTAATCCCCAAAACAAAAGGGGCCATCCGGCCCATCCTGGACCTGCGAGGACTGAACAAATTCATCAAAAAGTTCAAGTTCCGCATGGTATCCCTAGGAACCATCATTCCTTCCCTGGATCCTGGAGATTGGTACGCCGCTCTCGACATGAAGGACGCATATTTCCACATTGCAGTTTATCCCCCACACAGGAGGTATCTGCGCTTTGTGGTAAATCAGGGTCACTACCAGTTTACTGTCCTTCCCTTTGGTCTTTCTTCGGCCCCTCGGGTCTTCACGAAGTGTATGGTGGTCATCGCTGCTTCCCTGCGCCGTCGTCGAATACACGTCTTCCCTTACCTCGACGACTGGCTTATCCAAGGGGCTTCAGAGGCACAGGTCATCAGCCATGTCGCCATCATCAGGGAGCTGTTTATGCATCTAGGCTTGATCATCAATTTGGACAAGTCCACTCTGGTGCCTACGCAGAGGATAGAATTTATCGGGGCAATGCTGGACTCCAACCTTGCAACGGCCAGTTTGCCCCTACACCAGTTTCAGGCCATAGTCTCCCTTGTCAAAAGTCTTCAGAGCTTTCCAACCACCTCTGCTCGTACTTGCCTTGCTCTCCTGGGGCACATGGCTGCATGCACTTTTGTCACAAGGCATGCCAGACTCCGAATGTGCCCTCTGCAAACCTGGCTCGCTTCGGTCTATCGGCCGGGCAGGGACGCCATGGACATTATTCTGACAGTTCCGCCGGATGTTCTAGGCTCACTCGACTGGTGGAAGACGTCATCCCGAGTGTGTGCAGGCCTGCTGTTTCATCCTCCCCGGCCCTCCATGCCCCTAACAACGGACACGTCCTCGCTGGGCTGGGGCACCCACCTAGGGCTCCTGCGCACCCAAGGCCTTTGGTCACCCCGGGAGTTGACGCTCCACATCAATGTACGAGAGCTGAGAGTGGTCCGGCTGGCATGCCAAGCGTTTCAGCACCATCTACATGGCTGTTGTGTTGCAGTGTTCATGGACAACACAACGGCTGTGTATTACATCAACAAGCAGGGTGGACACGGTCCTCCCCTTTGTGTCAGGAGGCGATACGGCTGTGGGACTTCTGCATAGCCCACTCCATACATCTAGTGGCCTCCTTTCTCCTGGGGGTACGGAACACTCTCGCAGATCACCTGAGCAGGTCCTTCCTATCACACGAATGGTCCATCCATCCAGACATTCTCCATTCGATTTTTCGGAGGTGGGGCTTTCCCCACAAAGACTTGTTTGCATCCAGAATGAACAGGAAGTGCCAGGTGTTCTGCTCCCTATAGGGTCGCTCCCCGGGCTCCCTGTCAGACGTGTTCCTGATTCTGTGGACGGGCCACCTCTGTTACGCCTTCCTACCATTCCCTCTCGTCCACCGAGTCCTGCTCAAGCTCCGCAGGGACAGAGCCCACCTTATCCTGATCGCTCCGGCTTGGCCGAGGCAGCATTGGTACACCATGCTGCTCGACCTGTCGCTGGCAGACCCAATTCCCCTGCCACTCTGTCCGGACCTGATCACACAAGACTTCGGTAGGATGCACCATCCGGACCTGCAGTCCCTTCATCTGACTGCATGGCTCCTGTCTGGTTAAACCAGTCAGAGTTGCACTGTTCCGCCACAGTACAGCAGGTGTTGCTGGGAAGCAGGAAGTCCTCCACACGCTTGACGTACCTCGCAAAATGGAAGTGCTTCTGCCACTGGTGTGACCAGCACGGCCATTCTCCGCATTCTGTATTAGTCCCCACTATCCTGGACTATGTGTGGTCTCTCAAAGAGCAGGGGTTGGTGATCTCCTCTCTGCGAGTACATCTTGCGGCTATATCCACCTTCCATCCGAGGGAAGCTGGCAGTTCTGTTTTTTCCCACCCTATAGTTTCCAGATTCCTCAAAGGCTTGGAGCGACTATACCCATGGGTCAAACGCCCTACCCCTATCTGGGACCTGAATCTCGTCTTAACCAGGCTCATGGGACCCCTTTTGGGCCTTTGGCCACATGCTCACTGCTGTACCTGTCCTGGAAAACAGCTTTCCTAGTCGCTGTCACCTCGGCTAGACGAGTCTCAGAGCTTCGTTCATTGACTGTGGATCCTCCATATATTGTGTTCCATAAGGACAAGGTACAGCTGCGACCGCACCCGGCAGTCCTCCCTAAGGTCGTCTCCGCCTTTCACGTTAACCAGGACATCTTTCTGCCAGTCTTTTGTCCAAAGCCGCATTCATCGCGACGAGAGCAATAGCTCCATACTTTGGATGTCCGGAGGGCTCTCGCCTTCTACATCAAGAGGACCAAGCCCTTCCGGTGCTCACCTCAGCTATTTGTGGCGGTGGCGGAACGTATGAAGGGCATGGCAATCTCCTCTCAACGTATTGCATTTTGGGTTACATCATGTATTTGGGCTTGCTATGACTTGGCTCATGCTCAGGAGAGCCATCTCACTGCCCACTCTACTTGGGCTCAAGCTTCATCTGCTGCATTGTTGGCCCATGTTCCCATACAGGACATCTGCCGCGCAGCCACCTGGTCTTCCATCCATACCTTTGCATCGCATTACGCATTGGTCCAACAGTCTAGAGACGATACCGCCTTAGGCTCAACGGTCTTACATTCTGCAACGTCTCACTCCGACCCCTCCGCCTAGGTAAGGCTTGGGAATCACCTAACTGGAATGGATATGAGCAAGCACTCGAAGAAGAAAAGATGGTTACTCACCTTTGTAACTGTTGTTATTCGAGATGTGATGCTCATATCCATTCCACACCCACCCTCCTTCCCCACTGTCAGAGTAGCCGGCAAGAAGGAACTGAGGAGCGGATGGGCCAGCAGGGGTATATATCAGGCGCCATAGCGGCGCCACTCCAGGGGGTGACATGCTGACCCACTGAGTGTTGCTAGGGTAAAAAAGTCTCTGACGAACGTGCATGTGGGGCGCGCACACCTAACTGGAATGGATATGAGCAACACATCTCGAAGAACAACAGTTACAAAGGTGAGTAACCATCTTTTCTTGCATCTTGTTTGCAATGTTTTCTGCCTCTCGTATAGTTTCTCCCTTTTGTGATTGGTCTTCAGCTATAATTTCTAATGCATCCATATGCCCAAATATGTTTTAAGAACTGCCCATTGGTGTGTTGAGGCAGAGAAAAATGTATAAAGTAACTGGATGTTGAGAAAAACCTTACTACCACCAGACAACAATCAACAGCACTGCGGCCAACAAGATTGAGAGAGTGTGCAGCACATGGTATGAATATCGTATATTTGTTCTGTTCTATAAGCATCTTTCTGCATTCCTTGATAATGCCCTGACACATTGGCAGCATTGTCATAAGATTGACCTCTGCACTTCGAGAAATCTATTTTGCAAACTTGGCACAGATGGTGCAGTACTTGATTTGCCATTTCTTCACCAGTGTGGCTTTTCAAATTGAGGAATGTTATAAATCATTCAACTTGTTTTCCATCTGTGGGAGACACACATCTTAGTAAATACTCAGTTGATCAATATGTGAAAGATCAGGTGTACAGTCGACAGATAAATTGAAGTACCCAGCAGTACTTATTTCGTCCACAATAGCTGAACGAACTTTGTCACTCATTAGATCAATGAGTTCATCACTTATTGTCTTGGATAAGTATGATGGGTTACCTTGGCCAGTATTCCCATATTTTGAGATATGGCCTGCTAAAAATGGGTCAAACTGAGCCACAAGCTCCAGCAATCCCAATAAATTTCCATTCTGCAATGATCCAAATGTGTCATTTGATCTCTGGAAAGGCAGACCACATTCAGCTAATATTTGAATAACAGCTATATTATGCTGCGAGACATGTTGCCAGTATTCACTCTCCCCTTTAATTTGTTCTTCCAATTTCTGTGTTAATCCAAAGCCCTGTCTTCAATTTAAATATGTCAACATTCAATCTCTGTGAGTAGTGCTATTTTCATATTGTTCAATTAAAACAGTATTCTGCCAGTCACTAAAACCATCTGCAGCAAACCGGGATGTTGAAGGTTTATATGCAAAAAGTTTGCAAACAAAACAGTACACAGACCCTGTTGATGGTGAATACAGTAGCCATTCTCGAGTGTATTTCTCACCATTCACATTCATGCCGAAAAATATTTTTTGTGGACAATATCTTGTTTGTTTGCCATTGGTAAAAGTCCAGTGTGATTTCTCAAATGGCCCAGTGTGGTGTTGACAGTCATTTGGTCCACAATTTATCCGGTAAGCTACATCATCGGTACTGAAATCAACCCACATACGAGGATCTTTTCTCCTATTATTTACAGCATGAGCAGGTTGAGTCTCTGATACATCCACACCTTCTAGAACAATGTCTGTTTTACCACCAGGAGTAGCATGATCAGTTACAGTCTCTGATTTCCTCGCATTATTTCGATCTGCGTTAGTAGGACGCCCCGCTGGTTTAGGTGGGGATGAGTAATAAAAAGAGAACAAAAAAACAGGGGAAGAGTGTGTAGTGGAGTGTAAGAAAGTCTAACCAAGTTCTGGTTTTTCCCATGATGACTACTGTACTTCAGTGCTTTTTTTGAAATATCAAATATCAAATTTTTTTAAAAAAATCTCATTGTTTTTGGTGTCCCCTGCTTTGTTGGTGGCCTAAGCACGTGCTTAGTCTGGCTATTGGGTAATCCAGCCCTGAATAACAGGTATTACCTCACCCATCTTGTCTTTCATTTCCCGAAAAAGGGTACTGTTTTAGTCTTGTTTAGATTTGCTTTTGACTGCAGTGATATAAGTGTACTGTTGGCTGTCCCAGAACTCAGCAGGCTGCATGGCTGTACCGTGAAACCCATGGGAACCATATTCTAGGCTAGGGGTGTGCAAACGTTTTGGCCTGAGGGCCACATTGGGGTTGCAGAACTGTATGGAGGGCCCGGTAGGGAAGGCTGTGCCTTCCCAAACAGCCTGGCCCCCACCTCCTATCCAAACCCTCCCACTTCCCGCTCCCTGACTGACCCCCTCAGAACCCCTAACCCATCCAGCTCCTCTTGCTCCTTTTCCCCTAACTGCCTCCTCCTGGGACCCCCTGCCCCTAACCACTCCCAGGACCCCACCCCCTTTCCAACCTCCCTGTTCCCAGTTCCCTGACTGCTTTAACCCCATCCACACCTCCGCCCTCTGACAGCCCCCCCCCGGGACTCCCAAACTTATCCCACCCCCCAATCCCTTGCCCACCCGCTGAGACCCCATGCCCCTTGTCCAGCCCCCTGGCTCCAGCCCCCTTACCATGCCGCTCAGAACAGCAAATCTGGCAGCTGTGCCACCTGGCCGGAGCCAGCCATGCCGCCGCGCTGCTCGGCAGGAGAGCTCAACCCCGCCACCCAGAGCGCTGCCCGCATGGCGGCAACATGGCTGCATTGGAGGGGGGACAGTGAAGGAGGGACCGGGGGCTAGTCTCCCTGGTTGGGAGCTCACGGGTTGGGCAGGATGGTCCCGTGGGCCGTAGTTTGCCCACCTCTGTTCTAGGCATTTAGGGGGAGAGGGAGATGAAATCCAACAGCTGTTGGGTAGCATGTGAGTAGCTTTGATCTGGTGGGTGTCCAGGATTGGAAATCACACTTGCAGGAGTCATTGGTTGCCTGAACTCACTAAGGTGGTGAGAGAGAGAGAGAGAGTAAGGAAGAAGCCAAGATTCTTGAACAGCCTATTCAGTCCTTTTGTAAAAGACTATGGGACTTAATAGAGAATGATAACTTTTTTCCATAGAATTTTTAAGCCATCCTATAGAATTCTAGAACAAGGACTATTGTTCTGTGACGTTCTGTAGATTGTCCTAACAGCTCTAGAGAGAGGATCTCACTGTCTGTTAGATTCTATAGAGTTTGAGTAATATCCATAGAGCCCTATCGGTTTAATCACTGTCAAATTCAATAAGGCTTTTCCATAAGTACAGTTTGGACCCCTCCTTCATGAGAGATTAAAGGGTGTGAGCAGTAAAATTTCTCAGTGGGCCAGAAGAGAAATCCAAAGGCTCCCTCTGGAGTGGTACTTCATTGTGTCTGTAGTGTGTTGCTGGCACCGGCTAGCCCAGAGTTTTGTGTTACACTGAATTACCATGCTGGTTCATTTCCCCCCTGTGCACATTGGCTGAGATTTCCAATGCCAACATAAACACACAGCCCTCACTGAAGGTAAATGTTTGCTTTAAAAATCTTAGATATTGTTTAGAAATCTAAATGACAGTAAAGCACATGATGGTGCTGACAGTTGCTAGGAGTCCCAGTGATATCTTCTGACCAACCCACAAAATAGGGCCTAGTTCTGCAAAATGCCAAATGGCCTTAATTCCCATGGACGCTAATGGGAGGAGACCAAGTCTGTACCTTGGACCTCCTGTAATGTAATGTAATACATGATATTTATTATGTGTCTGCCTTTGGCTTGGCTTAGAACCAGCAGTGAGCTGCATATAAGGTACAAGCTAGAGCAGGGAGAAGATAGAAAGATGCCATCTATCCTGTATTAAGTATTGGGCCAGAGATCCTTACTAAATGTGATTAAGGCAGGGATAACTATTCTTAGGTACCTGAAGGTGCAACAAGGGATTGTGTAGGTGCAGGAAAGATTTACATATTAAAACTAAGGAGAGGTTCTACTGGGCAGAAGACATTTCTTGAGGGATCACTTTTGCTTCCAGTCATGAGGTTCCATGAGAGTTCCACCAGAACAATGACACTGTCAACCAATAAGCAGTTACCAGTGATAGTGGGAGACTGACCTTCCACTGGAGCTGGGACCAAGCTGTGGAACTCCATGCTGCAAGAGATAAGAATGGCCTTGGAACTGGCCAGTTACAGAAGTGAATGAAAATCTCATTCCATCAACTTATCTTTCCCTCCAATTTTTACACCTGCATGGCCCTCTACACACCTGAACTATAAACTAATCTTGTTATGTCTGCAGGCTGGGATTGAGGACAGATCTTCTTGTTCTGATGGTTAGATACTTGGGAGAGGCTCTGATATTATGGTGATAGCGGCCATAGCAGTAACTAGTTACACAGCATAAAGTATTCAGCTGCTTTTGTTTTCAGTGGAACTGCATCCACTAATTTAGGATCAGATTTGACCTGATATATTCAAGCCTATGGAGCCCTTATATACTTCCCAGAATTCTGCATTTAATTTGCATTACAATCAATTTTCTTTTCCAGACAATGCTCAACTTATACAGGGAGGAACAAGGTGTAGAGGAACTTCTGTCAGCTGCCGAGCTTCAGTCTCTAATTATAGCAACAGCCTCACTCTGGGACCAGTGCAACCTCTCATGGAAAGCACCCACAAGCCGTGTGCTTCGGACAATTTCAAAGGCCCAAACCAAAAATGCCATCATGTACCTACAAGGTTTGGTTTTTCCTGAGCACCCGTGGAATGAATTCCTGCAAGAAAAATCGCACTTAGCTAGGTTTCATTTCTACATTCCCCCAAGAGTCAATCACTTGCAAATGCATGAGCTTCTAGACTAGAGCTCAATCTAGTGCTGGTGGGAACCTGGGAACTGAAGTCCTTTATTTATGCATAGAACAGAAAGTTACAGGCAGCAGCATGTCATGTCCTGTCCCACTTCCACCAAAGGTACCCAAGGCAAGAGATACATTAAAGAGTTACAAGTCACATGACCCCAGAGCCAATTCGCTTCTCTGGGGTTCCCCAGCTTTCTAAATATTGCTCCCCTGATATTTGCATAGCACCTTGCTGAACTTTTGTCAGCTGCAGTGCCCAATGCATTGGGGAATCCTGATTGGTTGCCAGTGATAGTTTGGCTTCTTCCTAGCGGGAATTTTCCATTAGATTAGGGGTGTTTTCATTTTTTAAAAAAATGCAAAGATTACTTATCTCCACCTTGCAAAAGAAAAAACAATCAGGATAATTTATAATAAACATTCTGCCATAAGAACTTCCTCATAGGGTGTAAATGTGTGTGGTGGAGCTTTTTTTGTGTGTGTGTGGGTTTTTTTAATGCAAAAGTCCCCAAACATGGTTTCTTCATTCACACCACTTGTGAGATCAGGTCCTTGTGTAGTAAGAGGTAGACTGACAGCAGGTGAGTTGTCTAAGAATTGCCAGCATGACTACACTTGGAAGCTGGGCTACAAGACTAAATGGAAAAGACCAGTCAACAATAGTAGCTTCAGAGCAAAATGTGTCCTCCTCATTGTGCAAAACTATTAATTTCTATCTGAGAATATGTTATCATCTTAATACAAGATAATCTAATTATCTGTCATTCACCATGTATCAAAAGGGCTGGACTCACAGTATGTAGATTTCATTGGGGGCAGATTTATATTAATAAAGCTGCTTGCGTTTCTATGGGTCAAACACAGAAATTTAATGGAAATTGAGGAACGAACTTTTTTTTATTTTTAAATTTTATTACTCTAAAGCCAGCAGTGTATTCCTGTATTCTGCTCACCACCTCCCCAAATCTCTTCTCCAGCCAAAAGAAGAATTAACTGCCCTGTTTGATTGGAAAATATAATGTCAAGCATGTTGTTACATTTTGTCTGTGATTTTGCAGTTGTTTGTAACATTAGGCTGTCAATACTAAACATGTGCTGTCATTTATTCACAGCTGCGGACTGCATTAAGATAGTCATTCAGAATCTATTCAAGTTGGCTGACACCTTGCCGGCTTCTGACATGTGTGAGGCAGTTAGCATCATCTTATGTTTTGTTAAGGATTCCTATCCTATCTCCTCAGCTTTGTTTTTGGAGTTTGAAAATAATGATGGATATCAGCTCCTGATAAAAATTTTACTTAGGTTAGTATGGAGTTTTCACTTGGTTTCTAGGGGATGATAAAACATGGGTCTAATTCAGGGGTCAGCAGCCTTTCAGAAGTGCTGTGCCGAGTCTTCATTTATTCACTCTAAGGTTTCGCATGCCGGTAATACATTTTAACATTTTTAGAAGGTCTCTTTCTATAAGTCTATAATATATAACTAAACTATTGTTATATGTAAAGTAAATTAAGTTTTTTAAAATGTTTAAGAAGCTTCATTTAAAATTAAATTAAAATACAGAGCCCCCCGGACTGATGGCCAGGACTCAGGCAGCATGAGTGCCACTGAAAATCAGTTCCTGTACCGCCTTCGGCACCCGTGCCATAGGTTGCCTACCCCTGGCAAATTAAATATAATAATATAATTTTCAGAGGTGATGATGGCTTGTTTTAAAATTTCAATTGCATTTTAGAAAGATCCAGGTAACATAGTGGGCAGGTGAAGCACTGAGGTGCTGGTAAACAAAGGGTCTCATTTAGCAAACCACTGACAACACCGCACTGCTGTTTAAAGAGTGGAACTACAGCATAACTTCTCCCTTTGAAACCACAAGGGGAAGTGCCAATTGAAGAAGTTAGTGTAGAGGTAGGTTAGGGAATTACCTAAATTGAGACCCAGACCCGGTTTTGTTCATCAAACACTAGTATATGGATAATATCAGAAGAGACCTCAACCGGACCTACTTTGCTCAGAAAGGCTCCCCTGGTCATGGACTCTTTGTCCAGAGGAAGCATTTCACCTGATGGAGCAGATCTCTAAGTAAAAAGCTAAATCCAATGTGCATGTTTAGGATTAATATGCTCGCACCTCGACAAGACCCATGGGTTACCCTGGGTAGAGCTGGGCAACATTTTTTGACCAAAACTTTTTTTGGTGAAAAATGCAGATTTGGCAACATTAACACATTTCACAAAATGTTAATTTTGCCAAATTATTTGTCAGGATAAAACCCTTTACAAAATTTTGAAAAAAAAGAAAATGTCGTCAACATTCATGATACATTTTGATTTTTCTGTTCAAGATGAATTTTTCTTTTAAATTTCTCTTTTTTTGACATTTTTAAATTCTAAAAAAAAAAGGCTCAAAATTGAAACAAAGTGTTTTGTTTCAGGTCGAAAGAAATGTTTATTTCGATCTGAAACAATTTTTTTAAAAATGGGCTCCATGGATATTACTCAAAAAATAAAAATTGCTTCAGAATTTCCACAAAACCAAAAAAATCCATCATTTGCCTGCCTCTAATCTCGGGTCAAAACACAAAGCAGTTTTGTCTGCTATTTCTACTATTATTGCACTCTTTATTAAGGCCCTGAGTTTACTACATCAACAGCCAGTGGAATAACCATGAACCAGTTTCCCCAAAAGCACTGAGCAGTTTTGTTCCCACAGGTATAGTCCTCAAGTTAAGAGAGTCCCTCCAGACTTTACCATCCAGCATAGATTCCACCATAGTCGCCAGCCTCTCCTCCCTCTCCCTCCCCCCACACTAGTGAAGGCCTCAGGGCTGTCGGGGGGTGGGGCAAGTGGGGCAATTTGCCCCGGGCCCCACAGGAGCCCTCACAAGAATATAGTATTGCAACTTTTTCTTATGGAAGGGGCCCCCAAAATTGCTTTGCCTCAGGCCCCCTGAATCCTCTGGGCTGCCCTGGAAGGCCTTGTCTGCACCAGAAATACAGCTATTCCAGGTAACTCTCCGGAAGAGTTCTGGTGCTATAACTTGTACCACTTTCCCAGATAAAATAACTATGTCTATAGCAGGGCTTTTGCCAACCTAGCTATATTGGTTAGGGGGGCAATTTTTTCACCTTCTTCAGTGACTGAGCTCTGCTAGCAGAAAAGCACGGACTAGCCCTGAGAGGCAGAAAAACCTGCATTTTACAGGGCTTCAGGCTCCTTCTCTTCCCAGCATTCTTTGCCAAACTGGAATTGACAGGCAGGCCTCCCAGCCTTTCCCCACTCTTTCAGTGAGTGACCTTCCTGTATGCTGATATCCTGAATCTGTTCTGTAGGTAAGGCCAAATCTTCCAGGTCCCATTTCCTGCTTTTTTCTCTTAAAACCAGACACCAGTGTCATGCTGTCTGGACTGGCTCTCGACTGTGAATGCCTACCTCAAAGCAGACTGTCAAAAATAAACAGACACCTCAAACCACTGGTGTGTCCTGTGGTTAGATTTCACCAAGTCAGTAACAAATGTGAACTCCTGGATCATTGTAATAGCCTCACCATGGAGTCACAGACAGTCCCCTGTGACTCTCCAGTCTGTCTTGCCACGCAAGCAAGCTGGACTTACTGACAAATAGTCACATACACCAAAAGTCACACACTATTCAGTTTGTTTCCAGTCCCCAGAGACCAGTCACTTACCCCACATCAATTGGTTCCCTAGATCTTACACCAAAGGCAACGCTTGTATTCAAACCCATAATAAACTATCTAAAGGTTTATTAATTAGGAAAAAGAAATGAGTTATTTGCAGGTTAAAGCAAGCAAACATACTGTGGTGAACTGCATTCAATTAGGGTGAACTGCAAAGAATGGAGCAGACATATTCAGGGTGTACCAGCATAGCTGGGACCTCAGTCTTGCGACTCAACTTCCCCGATGAAGCTTAAGCAGATCTGAGATAACAGAATCAGGACCCAAGGATCTTTTATAAAATTTTATGTTCTCTTTGACAAGTTTCTTGGGGAACACAGGTAATTTAGGATGACTTAGCTATATAAATTAACATAAGGCAATTGGCTTGTTCCTCCACTATTCACAGGGGATGATTTTCTATACATTTGAAAGAGAGATGAATACAGAGATATCCCATGTTTACAATTTATTTAAATTCTAGGGTGTTCGTTTGATCTCTGAATTATCAGAATACAGCATAGACAGGGACTGTTGATGACATTGTCGACCTTACTCATACATATGTAAATACGCAAAACACAACCATTACCTTGCCACATATCTTTAAGGGTCGAATTTGAGTAATTTATTTTGCAGGATGTTTAATTCTTTCTAGCCATGCATCACAGATAAACACAACTGAGTTGCAGTCTAAATCCTAAGAGTGATAATGTTGTAGTGATCTGTCACTTCAACGAGTGTTTCAGGGTAGACCCAGGAAGTAACCCCTGGGGATCTCTGGCTTCAGTTTGCTGTCTCTGACCCTGGGAGATTTCCTGTGTGTCTGTTTTTATTTCCTTCATTCAGCCCCCAAGTCCATAGGACGAGCTTCCTTGTACCTAGCATTTCCAAGGGGTGATGGGACCATCAACCAATCCTTTGTATTGCAATATTCCTTGATGACCTGTCTGATTTTGATAGTTTTTTTGGACAGGCAGGGGGAAACACTCTTCCCATATGAATTCGCAAATTTAGAGCAAACATTTTCAATGCTATAAAGCAAAACTTACATATTTCCTTACAGCATGGCATACAAACATTACAAATAAGATTAACACATGTGGCCACTTATGAATGTTCTATAGAGTCTAAACATTAAATACATTCTTATAAAACCAATACCTAATACATAAGTGACCTGATCTGGTCTCCAGCTATGAGTTTGTCTGTTATTAGCTAATGCCTGCAGCCTTGGCAAGAGCTGCTACCCGGCCTGCCAGTGTCACAATCATCTCTCCCTTACCCCCACTGAAAACCCTAGAAGGGGAAAAGATGGTCTTTTATTCCCTGAGGCTTTTCTAATTTGTAATGATAGCTTGTTCTGGCACACAGACCTGTGCACAAATAGGTCTGAGGAGAAAGATTGCACTAGTCCCAATCGTAAGAGCAGTGGACGTAACAACATGATATATGGCTGACTGCTTTTCACCACTTGCTCTTTCTCCCTTTGATCTAAGCTACTGCAAATCTGGGAGATGTTTGGAACCAGCCTACGGTTTAAGAGAGACTTCAATGCACTAGCCATGTCTCTAATCCCATATGGATAGCACACATATCAGATTAAACAATGTCTTTCCCTTCCAGTGGGCCCATGGGTCTGTAAATCTCAGGCTGTTTTGTAGAAACTAAAAAATTATATATGTTTGTGGTTTATATTTTGCTAATTGTGTTTCCTTTTTTATTTTATTTTTAAGTATAGGCTAACATTCTGAGTTGGATTTCTAGAGCTGTTTGAAATATTCCAAATTTTGATTTTTTTTTAAATTATAAATTTGTTAATTTTGACCCCAAAAATCAGGATATATTTTTTGTGAAAAATTTCCCCTTTTCCAGCTGGTGCTGTGGATTGCATTTCTAGTGGTACATGTAATGGGACTTAATTTCAATATTGGCTAGTTTCTTCTTTTGCAGTGATTTATTGACCTCATCTCTTTAATTATCTGGTTCAGTTTGTAGTTCTTCCCCTGATCCAACTGCGGAGTTATTCAAACTGTCAGATTATCTGGAGAACAATTCAGTTCAATCAGTCATCCAATCAGTGCAACAGAAATCATAACTGATTACTGTGGTGGAAGCATCTGGGGGAGGGAGAAAAGTGAGAAATTGTTATTTCAGTATCTGGTGTCCCTGTAGAATGGGTTCATAAAAGGACCTGGTTATTGTAAATATTACTGAGTCACAAGCATATGACTACATACCCCAATCTTTGTTTTTAGGTGGGAGGGATCTCTGCACAGTGAAGGAGACCACCATGTCGAAGAGGTGCTGGATCTACTGACTTGCCTCACAGTCTGTGGGAAAACTGAACTGAAAGTTTCTGGCAACATTACACATCCTCAGCTACCGCACTTTGATTTTGAACAGACACAATCCTCTGGTACTGTATATACACATACAAATATTAGTGTGGGCTTAGCATGGGAAAATAAACCATTATGCACAGCATGTGCATGACAGAAGAAAATGTACATGATTGCATGTGTGCATCTGCAGTGCTAAGGTTACATCTACATTGTGACCAGGGATATGAACGGCAGCTCATGTCTGGTTTAATGGCTGCTAGTTTGCTAAAAATAGAAGTGAGAACTGTGTAATGTGGGATTCAGCATGGGTTGCACAGGCCCGCCTGATGCCCCCGGGGTACATACATGCTTGTGCAGCCAGTGCTGAGGCCTGGGCACTGCATCCTCACTTTTATTTTTAGCAAGCTAACTAGAGTACAGCTAGCATGGGTACATCTACACAAGCTGCCATTCTCACTGCCAGCTGCAGTGGAGAGGTGCCCTAACCCACACGGCATGGATAACACAGTCAATACAGCTGGCTGGCAAATGGGCAAAATATCATTATGTAAATGTTCAAAATCATTTACAAAAAAAAAATCACAAACTGCGCTTATCAAAAAAAAAGAATTCTGATTTAACAATGAGAAATATAAAAAACCCCAAATTATTCTATCAGCATAGTCACATAGTGGGACTGTTTAAAAAAAATCACTTTTGAAAATGTTCATATATCTAAGTCTTAATTGTGCAGCCCCAAGGCATCCCAGTGGGGACTTATACAGATGTGTAAGTGTTTACAAGATGTGGGGCCTAAAAGGATACATGGAAAATTTGATGAAAACTTAGCAAACCAACAATTTTTCATAAAAAAATGCTGACATTGTAAGAAAGGGGTAGCTTTGCATTGAAGATTTTCCATTCAAAACATTTCTATTGTCTCTAAACACAGTTTTTTACCTGTTCTGACTAATAATTTGGTACTGCCTGTGGACCACCCACAATTGCACCACCCACAAAGTCCCTCATCTGAACAGCTTACAGTCTAGACAAGACAGGCCCAGCGTGGAGGAAGGGGTAGAACCTACAGAGGGATCAGTGGGATTGTTTCCCAGCACATGCTGGCATCACTCTTTTTGTTTTTGTTTAAATTTTGTGGAGTGAGGTTTGGTTGGGAGGGGACTGGCTAAGCCGAGAGATCAGGGGAGGGAGGGAGTGGGACAGGGCAAGGAAAAGAGGTTATGGAGGGGAAGTGGAGTGAGGCTGAGGTGCAGAGACTGGGGATTAGAAGGCAGGAGGGGCCAGGAGCAAACAGCAAGTCAGCACAGGACAGAAAATGTCTGGAGTCAGACCTGTAGAAAACACTTTCATGGCATCCACCATGCCTGCCAGTCCTTCCTGCGGTACCCACTGAGGCTGCTTTTGTGCCTGCTCCTGCCAACTTCAGTTTCTCTGGACCCTGGGGCTGGCTCCTACCTGGAAATTTTTCTTCCCCAAGCCCACGTGGCTCAGGAGAGTTGGGGTACTGCATAAAGTTATGTTGTGGGTCACCCCTGCAGAGTTCTGGGTCCTGAGGATGCTCAGGAGGGGGTGTTCCCACTTTTCCCCTGTTCCTCTATGCTCCAATACTTGCTGAGACTGGATGTATCTGATTTGTGCTCTTAGATATGCCTTAATAGTGCAGATAGGGCATCTGTATTGGGCTTGAGATAAGAGTAGTTAAAATGATCTGGCTTGATTTCTATTTCTCAGGAATGACAGTGAAAAACCTCCAGGCTTTTCAGGTGTTGCAGTCCATCTTCCAGAAAACCAGCAACCTGCACCTCTGTAGAAGAATCTTACTGGCTATAAAAACCATGTGGGCCTGGGACACAATGAACTTCTTTCTCCTGGAATGGACACTACAGCCCATCTCCCAGTTCACTGACATCATCCCCCTCAAACCGCACCTGGTTCAGATACAGTTCTTCCAGCTGGTGGAATCAGTGGTGCTAGAACTGTCCTACATCCCGCATGAAATCCTGAAGAAGGTTGAGTGTTTGATAAAGGAGAACTTGGTGCCATCCTGCACCATAGCTGCTCTGCGGTGCCTTCACAGCATCACCAAGAGGGACTTGATCTTCACTGACATATTCAGAGACTCTGGGCTCTTGGGCCAGCTGCTGACTCAGCTGAGGAAGCAAGCCAAGATCCTGAGGAAGACAGGTACAGCTGGTTTCATTGGCAATGAGTGGTAGCGCATGCAAAGTTGTAGGAAAGAGATCTACCCTGAGTGTGTAGAGGAGGCCAGTGTTACATGCCAAGGTGCTGGAGTTTGTATGGAAGCTGCCTGGCCCTGGCTTAAATTCCTGAGCTGCTGATGCCACACCAAACTAGTTCCCTCCTGAAATCTGACTTTCTCCAGTTCCACTCATCATATACAGCTTATGGGCTATGCATCAACCACAGGACTTAACCTCTCTCAGCAGTTTTGTCTCCAGTGGCAGCTATTAAAAAGTTGGCCCAAGTTACCAAAATTAGTGTCTCACTTTGGGTTCCTTGGGAGCCCAATTTAAGATCCTGGGCTTGATTTTCACAGATGTTGACTATTCTCTTTCCAGTTAAAGTCACTGGGAGCTGCAGCACTCATCCCCTTTGAAAACCAGGCTCAGGTTATCTCATCGTGGGCACAGCAAGGTCCCCGGAGCACCCATGGCCACTCCCAGAGTCTCTTCCTAGGCACAGTTTTATTTTCCAGACAGAGAGGAAAACAACATGGGCATGACCTTGGCTCCCTGGGGGTTTTCCCCTCTGCTTCTCAGTCCTTCCTGCTTAGGGCTCACTGCAATACTCTATTGACTGAGCACTGCCTCCCAGGGCTCTCCCCCAGAGGCCCTTTTCCTCACTGCCTCTCCTCCCAGGGGACTGTGGCAGCCTCTCCAAGGGAACTTACTGCTGTTCCTGCTCCCCCTTCCTTACTGACTGCCTGGCTTTTTATAGCCCTAGGTGCTTTTATAGCCCCTCTTAATTGGCCAAACTGGAAGTATCTGTTCTAGACAGGGGAGCCAGACCCTAAGTACTAAAGGAACACTGACAGGAAGGGTTAGAAGCTGACTTCACTACAGGGGCAGAGTTAAGGTTGTTTGGGTGCTTTAATGATGCGTTTTCAGACTTTAAAATGTTTGGCCTCCTTTTAAGTGTCACCTTAATTCTGAATTTCCTGGTAGTAACAATTTGCTTTTTGATCACTACTATATCCTTTAATGTATTTTCATCCTTAAGTCACTGACATGTGCACTGTGCCTTAATGAAGAGACTTGTCTGGGAATGGAAGGAGGTTCTGATTCTTCTGCTAGCTGACAAGACAATAGGGACATATCTATCATAGGTCCCTTTACCATAATGTCTGGGCACCTCACAGTCTTTACTGTATTATACTCACAGCATCTCAGTAGAGCAGAGCCATTATTCCCATTATACAGATGGGGAACTGAGGTGCAGAGACACTAAGTGGCTTAGCCAAGGTCACACAGGAAGTCTGTAGCAAAGCAAAGGTATTGATCCCAGGTCTCCAGAGTTCCAGGTTAGCACCCTGACTATTGGACCATCCTTCCTCTCTCTCAGTATTTTATCAGGTGCTGTAGGTTTCATGTAGACTGTGCCAGCATTCATGGGAGTCGTATTTGCTGAACACTTGTGCAGAGAGGAATTCTAGTTACCAGTAGCAAGGTATCTTGTGGGATATTTGGGGGGAACTCTCTTTGTTTTGTATATGCAGCTGGGACCCATGCACCCTGTCTGGAGCAAGGCACTGAGAAAGAGCTAACCTGTGTGATGCTGAAGATGGTTGCTGCCCTTGTCCTGGGATCTGTGAGGAACGCTGGTAAGAGAAGATGATGTTTCAACTGTCACAACATCGCCTCTGTGGTACTTGGTATCAGATGTCCTGGGTACAGCATAATGAGCATCCGACTCACTTCTTCTGTTCGTATGTTTTATTCAGAAATCATGTTGGATAGGAATATAGTAATGGCCATATTGCATCAGGCCATTGGTCCATCTACTCTGGCTCCTGTCTTCCAGCTGTGGCCAATACCTAATGCTTAAGAACATAAGAACGGCCATACTGGATCAGACTAATGGTCCATCTAGCCCAGTATTGTGCCTTTTGATAGTGGCTAATGTCAGATGCTTCAGAGAGAATTAACAGAACACTGCAGTTATTGAGTGATCCATCCTCTCTTTTCCAGTCCCAGCATCTAGCAGTCAGAGACTTAGGGACACCTAGAGCATGGGGTAGCATCCCTGACCATCTTGGCTAATAGCCATTAATGGACCTATCCTCCATGAACTTATCTAGTTCTTTTAAAAATCTTATTATACTTTTGGCCTTCACAACAAGTCCCAGAGGTTGACTGTGCATTGTGTGAAGTACTTCCTTTTGTTTGTTTTAAACCTGCTGCCTATTATTTTCATTGGATGACTCCTGGTCCTTATGTTACATGAAGGATTAAATAACACTTCCTTATTCACTTTCTCTATACCAGTCATGATTTTATAGACCTCTATTATGCCCCCCTCTTAGCTGTCTCTTTTCCAAACTGAAAAGTTCCAGTCTTATTAATCTTTCCTCATATGGAAGCTGTTTCAAACTGCTAATCATTTTTGCTGCACTTTCCTGTACTTTTTCCAATTCCAATGTATCTTTTTTGAGATAGTGAGACTAGAACTGTGCTCAGTGTTCAAGATGTGAGTACACCATGGATTTATATAGTGGCATTATGATACTGTCTTACTATCCGTCCCTTTCCTAATGGTTCCTAAAATTCTGTTTTTTTGACTGCCACTGCATGCTGAACAGATGTTTTCAGAGAACTATCCACAATGACTTGAAGATCTTTCTTAAATTCTAAATCAGCTTTTACCACTCATCATTTTGTGTATATAATTGGGATTATGTTTTCCAATGTATACTACTTGGAATTTATCAACATTGAATTTCATTTGCTATTTTGTTGCCTAGTTATCCAGTTTTGTGAGACCACTTTATAACTCTTCACAGTCTGCTTTGGACTTAATTATCTTGAGTAATTTGGTATCGTCTGCAAACTTTGCCACCTCACTGTTTAGCCATTTTTCCAGATCATTTATGAATATATTGAATAGCACTGGTTCCAGTACATATTCTTGGGAGACACTTGTATCTATGTCTGCACTGTGAAAACTGTCCATTTATTCCTGCCCTTTATTTTTTGTCTTTTGACCAGTTACTGATTTATGAGAGGACCTTCCCTCTGATCTCATGACTGCTTACTTGGCTTAAGAGTCTTTGGTGAGGGACCTTGTCAAAGGCTTTCTGAAAGTCCAAGTACACTATGTCCACTGGTTCACCCTTGTCCAATATTTCTTACCCTTACAAAGGATTCTAATAGATTGGTGAGTCATGATTTTCCTTACAAAAGTTGTATTGACTCTTCCTCAAGAAATTGAGTTCATCTATGCATCTGATAAATCTGTTCTTTACTATAATTTCAACCAATTTGTCTGGTATTGAAATTAGTCTAACTGGCCTCTAATTTCCAGAATCGCATCTGGAGCCTTTTTTTAAAAAATCCACATTACAATAGTTATCCTCCAGTCATCTGGTACAGACACTGATTTAAGTGCTGTGTTATACACCAGTTAGTAGTTCTGTAATTTCACATTTGAGGTCCTTCAGAACTCTTGGATGAATATCATCTGGTCGTGGTGACTCACTACTGTTTAGTATATCAATTTGTTCCAAAATCTCCTCTTCTGACACCTCAATCTGGGACAGTTCCTCAGATATGTCTCCTAAAGGGAATGGCTCAGGTATAGGAACCTCCCTCACTCCTCTGCAGTGAAGATGGTTGCAAACAATTCATTTAGCTTCTCCACAATGGCCTTGTCCCTTGAATGCTCCTTTAGCACCTCGAGCCTCCAGTGGCCCCGCTGATTGTTTGGCAGGCTTCCTGATTCCCATGTATGTAATTTTTTTTTTCTGTTTAGTTTTTGTGTCTTTTGCTAGTTGCTTTTCAAATTCTTTTTTGGCCTTTCTGATTATACTTTCACACTTGACTTCCCAAAGTTTAGGCTTCTTTGTTATCCTCAGTAGGATTTGACTTCCAGTTTTTAAAGGATGCCTTTTTGCCTCTAACTACTACTTTTATTCTGTTGTTTAGCCATAGTGGCATTTTTTTTATCCTCTTGCAATTTTTTTTAATTTGGGATATACATTTAATTTGAACCTCTATGATGGTGTTTTTAAAAAGTTTCCATGCAGCTTGCCAGCATTTCATTCTTGTGACTGTTCCTTTTAATTTTCCTTTAACTAGCTTCCTCATTTTTGTGTAGTTCCCCTTTTTGAACTTAAATGCTACTGTGGTGGAGGCTTCTTTGGTATCCTCCCTCCTATGGATGTTAAATTTCATTACGTTATTACATACTTCAGAGCAGCAGCGTGAAAACCCCCATAATCCACTAGGCCAAGAGGAAAACTTCCTCTTCATTTTAAAGGTTCGTTTCCTTTTGAGTTTCTCTTAATAGTTCAGACATTGTTACAACATGTTTAATTGTATTACAGTAGTGCTTGCATTAGGGTGACCAGACAGCAAGTGTGAAAAATCGGGATGGGGTGGGAGGTAATAGGAGCCTATATAAGAAAAAGACCAAAAAATCGGGACTGTCCCTATAAAATTGGGACATCTGGTCACCCTAGCTGCATGCCCCAGCTGAGATCTGGGCCCCATTATGCTAGGTACTGTACAAACACTGAGCAATAGGTCCTGCCTGTAAGATCTTGGTCTAAATAGGCAAGACGGTCAAAGGATGGGAGGAGAAACTGAGGCACAGAGAGATGAAGTGACTTGCCTAAAGTCACTGAGCAGCTGAGTCAGGAATAGAACCCAGGTCTCCTGAGTCCTAGTCTAGTGGTCTATTCACTAGATGCCAAGAAGGAAATATTTTAAAAACATACATATTTTGTATGAGTGAGTTTCTCCCCCAATAATCCCTAATTTGTCCTTAGTTACCTACTCTGTAGTGAAACTTGGGATGATTTATACAATGACTTAGTTGTAGACCGGGGAAAATAACACAGCCGTCCATTCTACTGGATTTTCTTAGATGGTACCTGTTTCCAGGTATCTACATATCCACTTAGACACTAGACCGGTTATGTGCTGGCACTAGTAACAGATCTGTGCACACAAACTGGACATTTGCACACACATACACTAGGTGTGTGCAATTGGAGCCTTGTGATAGTGCACAGTTGACATGGAAAATTTGCCTCTGTGTTCAAACCCATATTGTGATTGGACATAAACCATGCTCAGTTATATGGGCACCAACTGAACTAACAAATGGCATCTGATTGATTCCCAGTTGTTATAAAAGATTATGGGATGGTACCATACATCAAGATATTTCTGGACGATGACTGCTACCGAAGTGATACCCTCTGTATCTTGGAGCAGCTGTCAGTCATCAACACCGAAGAGTACATGAGCATAATTATTGGGGCCCTCTGCTCTTCCACTCAAGGGGAGCTGTACCTGAAACTGGACCTGCTGAAGGTGATTAACATTGCTTCCCATTTGCTTCGTCATCTGCTCTGAATATGCCTGGTTTAGATGGCTGGTGGCTCCCAGCCTAATTACCAGCAGGAAAGTGAAATCAAATGCAGGGGCAGAGTTAAGGTTGTTTGGGTGCTAGTCACTGAGTGTTTTAATCATAGGTGTGTGAACAGATACTCCCTAATGTCTTGAAAAATGCTTTAGATAGTTAAAATAGATGTATAATAGAGAAATAATGGCTACAGAATTGCAGTTTACATATTGTTGAGTACAGCTACAGCAGAAGGAGAAAAGAGAGACATGGGAGAGGAAGCTGAGACTTACAAAGAGGAAGTGAGAGGAAGTAGAAGAGGGTAAAGGTAGCAGCTGAGTTGGGTGTGGGGATGAAACAAATGGCTTGATTCAGGTTTCATTTGCAGAGGTGTAACTCCATTGATCTCAATGGGGTCATCACTCACATATAACAGGGTAAATCAGAAAAGGATCTGGTTTCAGTTGGAGAGAAGGTGATAAAGGGGATGGAAAGAAATTTACTCATATTCTCTAATGTATTCCTAGCAGCCTGATCAAAAATCCATTAAAGTAAATGGAAAGAATCGCAATGATTTTACTCTGGATTAGGCCCTTGGTTAGCAAACTAGAAAGCAGCAGCATTGTGAGCATTAATCTGGGATTGCATTCCACATTCATTAGCTGGCCTTATTTGAAGTCCCCTCTTAGCTGCTAATGCAACAGCTAGTCTTTGTGGTACAGTAACTGTGCTCACTAAAACAATCTGACAAACCAGGGAACAAAGCCCGTTGCTCTGACCTGAGCAAACAAACTTTTGTTGTAGTTTGTGGAGAAGTTAAGTGCAGCTCCCAAACTGATATGAGAACAAATGCAGCTTTGATGTCTAATTCTGACAAATGATAACCATGTTAAAACATAATGTAAGCAAATGAATTTATTATTTGTGCCCTTTGGGACTGTGATTGTGTTATGCACAAATTCAGATTGATTTGCTAATATATATTTAGCTGTTAAACTGCGAGCCCAAATGTGATTAGCTCTCCCGTATTCCAGAGTGGCATGTGGACAATTATGAGGAATAACAAATAATGGAATGTGAAATAAATTCTGTTAGCTATAACTGAGTTAGGGGTTTCCAGCAGGCATCCAGTTGTATAGATTCAAGACAGAGGAATACTAACTCATAGGCGATTAAATTGTAACCGAGTTAGAGCCGGAGAAAATGTTGTTATTGCTGACCTTTCCTGAAATGTGTCAAAGCCATCCTGATAACTTCAACTCCAACTTATTAAATTTACTCCCTGTTCAGGAGTCTCTGCTTGGTTTGATACATTATCATGCGAAATTGAATGACAGTAATAAAGTCCCCCTTCCTACAGTTCTGGCAAGCCCTTTCTCATAGTACTAGTTCCTGTTATAGAGAGATATTTATGATAGAAATGCTTTTCTTCAGTGGATTTGGAATTAAGCCTTTCATTTGATTTGAGAGGCTTTTCTGTATGACTCTCAGCCAACATAAGGTTTAGTGTTTTTCAGAGTAGCAAGAGACAAACCCAAATCCCAAGTGTGTTACCCCTGTTTACCTCTTGTGGCTTCTGCATTTAATAAATTGCACAAGGAGGAAAAATTAGGGATGGGTTAGATGCAAATATACTGGGCCTCATTCTTTTCTCACTGATTTTTACACTCAGATTATTGCAGTGTAAGTGAGGCCCGAATCAGGTCCAAAGTATCTCTGACTTACAGTGGAATGGGTTAGGTTTTAAATACATACAGTGATACATAGCACTCATTTATAGCCTGATACAGAGTCCACTGAAATCACTTGAAAGACTCCTACTGACATGCGTGGCCTTTGGATCAGACTCTCAGCGCTTTTTGTCTCCAAAATGCTGTATAAGCATTAACTATGTTTGTCCCTGGGAGACTGGAAACTGTTATTGCTAGTTTAGCGCTAGGAGAACCTACTCTCTGCAGTATCTTTTGGACCATGTTATGTTGCTGGTTTTGAGCAGATTGGGTTCTGGTTAACACCTGATGGGCCATTATGGCTCTGTATGGTCACGCTATCTGTGCCAGTTGAATGTGGAATATTTTTCAATACGTTGATTGTAGCCATTGGTAGACGCTATTGGAAAAGTCCCATCTGCCTCCAGGAGTTTTGCTTAAACTATTTTAAAATAATCTCTGCTCTAAGGTATGTGGAATGCTTCCGGCTGGTTTAAGGCTTAGGCACTGTGGGCCCACATCTGTAGCCCTGTCTCCTTGAGTGAGGAGATTACGCTGAAATCTCAGCTCTCACTTTTAGACAAAAGTAGGTTTCTAGCCCTCCTGGTTGTGAAGAAAAGCTCACAACCTTGAGCAATGTCTCGGCTGCGGTGAGCTCTGCCTGCATCTGCAGACAATCTGAAGTGACAGCTCAGAGACGGGTGAAATGCCTCATGCATCTCTGTTGGGTATTCACTCCAAGCCCCACTGCTCTGGGGCAACCCACCCCACCTCATCAGGGAGTCTTTATGAGTCAGGAGGAGATAGGTGCAGCTGCCCCCATCAGTAAAGCAGATATACTCTGGCTGCAGGGGCAAGCCATGGGGGCATCTCTTCTAGTGCTGTTGACCTAGAGTTCCCTGTAAGAGCAGCATGGAGCCTCCCTTCCCCTGGAAGTTGGCTACTCCTGGTCTCTACTTTGGCCAAACAGGCTAGCAACCGGCAGTGTTTAGGACTGGAACTTTGCCTGCTGGCTTGGAGCCTTGTAAGCCTCATTCCCGAGCCTCAGGGCTGCCTGCAGAGATGGCTTCGGAAAACATGTTAAATTCTCTTATGTTTGAGGTGGTTGAAAAACAGGCAAGAAAGGTTTGCAAAAATGTCATTCCTCCTCTCCCCTGCATTTTTGATCAACAATTGAAATGTCAGTGAAATCAAAATTCTGAGAGCATTGTCTAGTCCAACTTGGTACCTTATGTGATGTGAGGTTAAACGTTTGCTTTGTCTCCCTTCTCTCTAATGCCGCAGTCTCTCCTGAGGATCCTGGAGAACCCCAAGTGCCATTTGGCTTTCAGAACATGCAGCGGATTCAATGGACTCCTGTCCCTTCTCTCCGACATGGAAGGTGCGTTACAGGACCCGCCGTCAGGGGCATGGGCAGCTACGGGGCATAGCCCCATCCTGGAGCTTGTTTTGTACACACTTGAGGGGATAGCAGCTGCTCTGCACCTGGACCCCATCAACAGTGACTTCTTCCAAAGGAATGGCCTCTTTGAGAAGCTGGCGGAGGATCTCGGCTCACTCGGCTGCTTCTGGACACAGGGGAGCCAGCAAGTCCCTGTGCAGCTTGAGAAAGGAAGGACGTTTGCAGAGTTCTTGAACGCAGCCTTGTACTCATCAGAACCTTTCCCAGCATGGCTCAAGAGCTGCATACGGATTCTGAGTTTCCTTGACCATATGATCAAAGGGACCCTTCATCTGGACAGCTGCTTCCTGGAGATAAAGCCTGCTGCAGAAGAACAACCATGGGATGTTCAGAAGGGACAACTAGATCAACAGGAGGGGCATGGTACAAGCTTCAAACCACAGGAGAATAAATTACCTGCCTCTGACTACCGGGCATGGGCAGACCCTGAAGACAGGTAGGTATTTGATTCTTTATTATAGAAAGACCCCAGCATTCAAGAGCAGTAATACCTGGGTGTTTTCTGGTGTCACTGAGGAGCCCACAGTATTTTACATGTAGGAGTGAAATAAGCTGGACAAAGCCCCCTGAACTGCAGGCTGATAGTATTATTTGCATTTTACAGGGAGAGTGGTCATCAGCCAAGGCCCAGAGGTGGTGTGACTTGCCCCAGGTCACACAGAGAGTCAGGGAGAGGGTCAGGAATCAAGCTGAGGAGTCCACACTCCCAGGCCTGTGCTCTAGCAGGCAGACAATGCCACTTTATAAAAGGTGAATGACTGCAAACGTTGCAGCATAAATGTCAGTGTTTGACTTCAGAGGGACAAAGTAGGGACAAGCTTGTCTCTTTTGCCAACAGAGGTTGGTCCAATAAAAGATATGTCTTCACCCACCTTGCCTCTGTAATATCCTGGGACCAACAGGGCTACAGAACTGCACACAATTGTTTGGTTCAGTGGGACAAGGGGCTATGAGAGCTTTTTGTCATCCCTGGGCTCTGGATTATATACTGGGTGAGCTTTCAGAGTGATCCTGTCTCTTTGATCAAGTACCAGAGAGAGGCTGTAGGTCACTGGAATTTGAAAACTATTTTTTAGCCTCTGCTCCAAACCACCCAAATCAATATTGACTCCTGCAATGGGATGGAAGATTGTCTCCAGTCACTGGGTGCAATGTAAATAGGCCTAAATCACTATATTTCAAATGCCCTGTACTGGAAAAATGAAGAAGGAAGAAGCCATACTGTCTGCCTCATTTTATCTATATCAAGGCAAGAAGGTCAGGGAAGACATTCAGGGAAGGCTGGGAGATTTCCGCAGCACTTGGAAGGGCAGTTCTGTTTCTGGATATCTTTTATTAAGTTGTGCCTTCCCTCAACGTTTACATTTCTTCCCTTAAGAGACAGGGGAAATCTCCGTCAGTTTCCTGTGTCCCTGGCTGCAGCTCAGATCTCCCTGTGCTCTTACATACAATTCACTGTATTTCTGGTTGGAGCTAGAATCCAAGCGGCAGAGATTACAGATCTGGCCATGTCACCATGGAGGCATCTCCAGCTATCTTTAAAGAAGGAAAACGACTAAGTCGCATTTGAAGGCCAAACCTTGACATCCTGACTCATAGGAAACGCTTGTTGAAGTTAATAGGAATCTTGGTCGAGTAAATGCTAAATGCAGACTGGGTTAGCACTTCAGCATTTGGCCCTCTGCGATTCATCTGTGCATTATCTGAAGCTGTGTGAAAAGTCTTTGTAGTTTTCCTTGGCCAGCTATCAGAATGGCTTCAAAGCAGGTCACAAGAGATGCTTACTGAACGCCCTGGTTTGTACTGAATGTGGGATTCCAACTGGGGATGGGCTAGCTAGTTCAGATGAAATGCTATGGTGAATATGCTGAGTGGCACATTCACTAGTGTTCTTCTCTTGGCCCAGGAGAAACTTGGAGGGACCTGGGTCAGCAGGCAGGGGGCTCACTCAGGCTGGGCAGCGGGCTGAGCTGGGGCAGAGGCTGGGTGAGAAGCAGAGAACCAAGCAGGGACTGGCAGCAGCAGGGGACAGGATGAGTGACTGGCAACCAGGAGGCATGAGGAAACAGCTCTGGCTGGATGACAGCAGGACAATGGACAGTCCCCCGCCCTGATATCACAGATGACATATTTTTCCCAATGAGACCCAGCAGCCTGTAGTTAGGTTCCCTTATGAGAGTGAAGGACCTGCTTACTCCAGGATACTAGGCCTGAGAGGTGCCCAGGGGCAAAGCCCTACTTCGACCCCTCTCTAGTACTGCCTTCCAGGGACTAAGTCAGGAGCTGTGGGTTTGTATTATGGGACTCTGGTTGGATCAGTCAGATACAAGTGGCCTCTGGTTTTGGGTGCCTCAACTTTTTGAGCTCCCTTGTGCCCTGAGGAGATGGTGCCTGGAGACATGAGCGGAGCCATGTTAACCAGAGGCATCAGCAGAGGAGGGAGCTGAGCTCAGCAGCCGGGAGGCTTGCAAAGAGGGTGGGGAAGCTTTCACTGCCACTGCCTAGGCATCAGCATTGAATGCTCTGCAAGTAGGCATGGGAAATCCAGTGCACACGGTTGGCTTTCCTGATAACCTGCAGCTTCCCCTTAGCTGCTTCTCCCTCTTCACACTTTCCCCTGTGAGAGGCTGCAGCCCCCGGTGCTCTACTGAGCCAGGCAGGTCTATAGTGGCAGGGCCGGCTCCAGCTTTTTTGCCACACCGAGAGAAAAAAGAAAAACCCGATTGAGCTGCAGCCAAAGAAGAAGAGAGGGAGTGAAGGACCTGCCACCGAATTGCTGCCGCAAACCGGGCTGGGCCGCCCCAATAACGGACGGAGTGCCGCCCCTTTCTATTGGCTGCCCCAGGCACCTGCTTCCTTAACTGGTGCCTGAAACTGGCCCTGTATAGTGGGAACCAATGTGTAACAACCATGCATTACCTGTGAGGCCCCAACCTGCAGATGAGTACTGAAAAGTTAGTGAAAAGTAGGTGTCTGGGGAAAGGCGGGGATGAAGTCCAAGGGCCTGGTGACTTGTGCAGTCACTTCCTTGTGTGCTCAGTGGGTGTGAAATCCCACTGGTAGTATTCCATGTCGGTGGCTCCAGGCACTAGCGCTCCAAGCGCATTCCAGGGACTGCAAGCCACGGGGGGCGCCCTGCCGGTCCCTGCGAGGGCGGCAGTCAGGCTGCCTTTGGCGGCGCACCTGTAGGAGGTCTGCCAGTCCCGCGGATTCGGCGGCAATTCGGCGGTGGGTACTCCGAAGCTGCAGGACCGGTGGACCTCCCGCAGGCATGCCGCCGAAGGCAGCCTGCCTGCCGTGCTTGGGGCTTCAAAAAAGCTAGAGCCATCCCTGCTGCATGCCCGCTTTGCCCTACTGTAAATGATTATACAGAGTACAGGGCCATGCAGGATTGGGCTCTTCAGTCTCATCTGAAGTGCAGCCTCTTTGAGTGAGGACAAACTCCTTTGAAACCACTCCACAGTTCCATCCACAGGCTATGGCCTGTGAGAAGATGAGGGGGGTTTCTCACTCCAATGCAAATGCCTAAAGCAATTTGTATGACAGACGGGCGCCCTCCCTCTTGCGTTCCTTTGATTAGAGAGAATATTTTGCTGCAAGCTGTTTTAGTGCAGGCTGATCTCTCGGAACCAGATTGCCCCCTGCTGCAGAATGGTGGCAGAAACTGCCTTTCCATAGGCTCACTGTGCTTAATGTCTCTTCAGCTTCAATGGGGCAGTTCACTTTGTCCCCAGCGCCCCCTCTGTCTTAGTTTTAAATAGCGGTGCCTCCTGACTGGATTTGGGATCAACAATGTGATGGCACCTGATGGCCTCTGTCAGGGCCATGCAGTGGGGAGAGGAAGACAGGGCCTTTCCCAGGATAATAGTGGAGAGGGAGCTGTGGCCTATTGGAGTATGACAGGCAAGAAGATGGGGCCTTTTGGAAGATCATTGGGGAGAGAAGAGATGGTCTGGGGCCTATTGGAAGATCATGGGGGAGGTAGGTAAGTGTTGTACTGAAATTGCTCTGAAAGGCCTAAAGAGTTAAAGGTGTTTATAAACCCTTTCACTGTCCAACGTTAAACAGTGACGGGCTGGTAGGGTTGTGAAGTTTTGGTGGAAGCATTCCTGGCGGTTTTATCCCATGACATAATCTTTAAAGATTAATCATTAATTCCTGGAGACTCCAGGGCAACCCTACAGTTCAGGGTTGTTTTTAAACAGAGTGCTTGGTTTTCCTTGTTTACGTGGCAAACACTCAAAAAGCTTTCATTCAGATTGAAACTATATTGATTTAACACATGAAGTTAAAACTAGTATTTCTATTGAAACTTTGAGTGATTGCGCAAAACAAACGTGGTCAGACCTTCTCAAAATCTGTTTCCTTTTGGAGTCAGAATATCAGAGTCTTTTATTTTCAGAACAACTTTCCCTTGATGAAAAGCAAAGGGTTAATTTTATTCCACTCTGGTGTGTAGAGGGCATTCACTTATCCTGCTGTTAACAAGCAGACAAACCCAAGGAGAAGGAGAGACAGGATAGAAGAGATGGGAGAAATACGGCTTGTGTTGATGTTTTTGGAACTCTGGACCGCTGGTTAGTTACGAGTGGATGCTTTGGCTGGCAAGTTGACCATGACGCCTGCATTTTTGACCCCTGGTTAGTTATGGTCTGATCAGGGTTGTGGTCTGGTTGGATTCTTTCTCCTTAGACGAGGCAGGTTTGGATGAACACAAAATAGTTGACTTCAGGATTCGATGAAAAGCCAAGAGTGAGAGAGGATAGGAGGAAAGAAATGGCAGAGTGAGAAAGTCACACAACAAGGGAAGGGAATATAATATAGGATCTCAGGCACTGTTCCCTCTAAGCTGTGCGCATGTGCACATGCACACAGATCCTAAATACTGTGCACACGGTGAAACACACAAATTTGCACAGAAGCATAAAAATTTGCACAGAAATTTTTTGCACACACAGCTTGTCAAAAATTAGAGAGAACATTGGTCTCAGGAGCCTTTGTGGTGCTGGTAGTTTGATCTCCCCACTGATGGGCTGAGCAGATGTCCTAATGTGATGACTTTCAGCACTCACCGGTGAAAACAAAGTTAATTAAGCAAGAGCAAGGCCAGCCGGCTTCCTGTCAGGAAGAAGGTCCCTTAGATGGGTCAAGATGAGTTGCAGGGCTGGCAGGTTGGGGGATGAGCAGGGGGAGAGGAAATGAATTCTTTTTTTTACCCCTCAAAGTCTCGTCTTAAGAACCCCACAAAGGAGTAAAAGGGGTGGAATATTTTATCCTCATTATTTTGTCCACCAATTAAACCCATTTCTTTAAGGCCCAGCTTGGCACAGTAACTTTGTTCCCAATTTTTTTTTTTTTTTTTACCAGAGATGATCTCACCACAGTGCTTTGACTTATATCATTAGCCATTTTCATTGGACTTGTAGAGTTTCTCCATCTGGTTTTGTTGCACCTATTACAATAGTCATTTACTGAAAATAACTTGACCTATTTTTCATGGTTATTGTAACATCTTATGAACGTTCATGTATTTTTTACAGCTGATCTTAGGGTAACTTTGTAAATCCAATAATCACAACAGGTCTCTTGGATGATTGTGGGGAAGGAAGGGGGCGGGACCCATTGGAGATCATGGGAATAGGGGGTTCTATGCAGTCCTTGAAGGTGCAGTTCAGGGACAAGCAGAGATTCAAGCTGGTTCTTCTTTGTGTTCTAGCCTATTCATAATTATGGCACTGGCTAGGCACTTGGACAGCACTGTCAACCCAAATCATTCAGGAATTATAAGTCAGCCTCTAAAAATCAAGAGAGAGGCTTAACATTTTTAAAAATCATGAATTTACCTCTTTTTATTTACCTCCTAGTGTTTGAGCCTAACAGAGGCTGGTTTTCCAGCTTTTCTCTACAACCATGGAGGCTAGAAACGTCCCACGTTAGTCACTTTGCACTGGTCTGTTAGTATTGGCTCCTGGAAATGACAAACAGGTGTTTGTTACAGACATTATTCTCTTTTAGTTTCATATAAAGGCCTTTTTTATTCCTATCCTGTTATGTATTCTTCCTGTTTTACACTGTGTGATAGTGCTTGCTGTTTTATTTTTCACATCCATTTAGTGCTGTCAGACATTATCTGAGTTTCACTCACCAGGATCTATTGGAAAGGACAGTGTATCTGATAATACCATACAGCCCACATCTTTCAACTGGCTGGAGCTTTGGTTCAGCTAGAAATTTGTGTGTTTCTCCAAACATCCTGAGCCTGCAAAGCCTGAGCTAGAAATCTCATGAAAAAGCAGCTCTCTCATCATGTTACCGGCATGTCCTTCTTCTAGCCAGTAACGTGGCGTGAGCAGACTTCCCTGTGAATTTTGATGCTTCATTTTCCTCTCCCTGAATGGGCAGAGGTATGTGGCAAAAATGAAAAATGGTGGGGAAAAGTAAATAACCACAAACTCTTTCTCCCCTTCTAGGCAGGTTCTGAGTTGGTTTGATGTTTGGGGAAGGGTTTAGTTGTGCAGGAAGGCGTTCTGATTTTATTCACACTCTGTACCTTCCTCACTTGCTGCTCTTGGTTTGGGGAATCCTAGAGATCTTGCTCAGTGTTGGATCCTAGGTTGTGACCTTGGATCTCAAGAGAATGTGGCACTGCCTCTGGTGGCATCAGAGACTTTTTGTAGTTTACTCTTTATGGAGCAAATTCTTCAAGTCAGAGTCATTTGAAAAATGGCTTTGCACACCTGGGTGTCTTTAGGGTCATGATCCATGAGGTCAGATTTGAGCTTTGGTTGTACCTTTCGGTGTTTCTAGCAGGGTGCATCTTGGTGGTAGTTCTGTTTCTGGCCGTCCCAGGTTGCTGGGCCATTGGTTTACTTTTTAGCACTGAACCTGGTCAATGTAAGCAATAAACAATGCAGTTGTCCACTGGGGAACTGGCTCACCTTGTGTGATAATGTCAGCAATGCTGTTACAGATTCTTCGCATCTATTTCCTGCAGGTTGGAAGGGGGAAACTGTGCCATTATACATCCAGGTGCTGTCTGTGTCATGGTGAGGCTGCTTCCAAAGCTCTACAAGGAGGAACACCCTGAGGTAAATCTCCGTCTAGATGGTGCTTTGAGCCGTCTTTCCTTCACCCCTTTGACCTGGCCCATGCTGTAAGTACCATTCGCTCCTGTACACAAGCATCACTGAAATCAGTCCAGATAACTAGCAGAGAAATAGCCCATCGTTCATCATGCTCATCGGGGCAAGAAGAACAGAAGAACTCTTTTTCCAGGGTGATCATAGAACTAGGATTAATGGAGCTTTACATTTGGGAAAGCGGTGCGCAGGAGCGACGCCAGGGTTTCTGGCGCCATCGGCAGAATTCGGGGGGCGGCATTTTGTGCGCCCCCCACGGGGCACACGGGAGCTTCCGGTTCTGCTCCCATCGTGCCGCCGAAGAAGGACCCTCCGCCGAAATGTTGCAGGCGACAGTGGCAGTCATTGAGCTGCTCAATTGCCTGCCGCTGTTTTCTGTGGCACGTCGGCAGAAGGTCCTTCTTCGGTGGGGCTGCAGGAGTGGAACTGGAGGCTCCCATGGGGAGCGAGCACAAAATGCCACCCCCCGAATCCTGGCGCCCTAGGCAACCGCCTAAGGTCACCTAATGGAAGTGCCGGCCCTGGCAGTGCCATGTGGGTTGATAAAACTTGCATTTATATTGCACCATTCACATTAAAGGATCTCTCACATCTGCTAGACCAGGGGTAGGCAACCTGTGGCACGTGTGCCAAAGGCGGCACGTGAGCTGATTTTCAATGGCACTCACGCTGCCCTGGTCCTGCCACCAGTCCAGGGAGCTCTGCATTTTAATTTAATTTTAAATGAAGCTTCTTAAACATTTAAAAAGCCTTATTTACCTTACATATGACAATAGTTTAGTTATATTAGAAAGAGACCTTCTAAAAATGTTAAAATGTGTTACTGGTACTTGAAACTTTAAATTAGAGTGAATAAATGAAGAGTTGGCACACCACTTCTGAAAGGCTGCCGACCCCAGGGCTAAACTGTGCCACTGGGTTTTGATCTGGTGCAGAACACCGTCCCTGCTGCTCTCTGGATACTCCCCACAGCAAATAAGAGGGTGGCTGGGTGGAGCCTTGGTTCCGTTCCCTCTACTAGCTGACCAGAGTATCTGATCAGGTGCAAGGGGATGGGGGAATAAGCTGCACCCTCTGGTCAGCAACAATTTATTTCCCTCCCAGAGCAAGAATGGAGATAGAGAGGGATATGTCTGCATATGGCTGCTGTTTAACAGAGGCACAGCAGCTTACAGAACAGTTTTTACTACAGGAAGAACATCAAATCCGTTGGTAAATGCAGGGGGGGCGTTGAGGTAGAGTTGGAAGAAGGTGCCCACTTTGTCCAGGACACCTGGGGCTAACAACTCTGCTTTTCAGATGAGTGAGTCTCTAACTGCCATCAAATGAACAATGATCAGAGACCCGGCTCCTGTCCAGTTTGGATTGTAAATAGCCTGGTGTGTTCCAGAGTGTGTGGATTCATGCTCTTTCTTTAGCCAGTGCAAACAAAGCCATTTATTTCAAAGAAGAGGGCAAGGGACAGGGGTTGGTTAAAGCAGGAGGGACTTCCAGGTTGCATTGTATTTCAGGGTTACATCTCATCCAAAAGCATCCCCTCTTGATTTAACCCTTTTTTATCTTTTATAGCCCCCATGACTGGACTACTTTAGCTTCAATGTAGCTAATGTATTCACCCTCACACCCCCTGTGTGGTAGGGAAGTACTCTTATCCCCATTTGACAGATTGGGAAACTGAGTCATGAGAAATAAGTGACAAGGTCATAGGTCACACTTGAAATCTATGGCAGAGCATGAATAGAACCCATGTCTCCTGTATCCAACGGTAGTCCCCTCACCACTGGCCCATCTTTCCTCTTTTTCTGCAATACCCATCCAACTACTGGCTACATCTGACTGTTTTGTTTACAAGGCTGATGTGATTGCAGTGTGGAAGTTTAATGGAGAGGGTGGCAGATAGAGATGGGCAAGAAGGTTTTGGGATAAATTTTCAAGTTTGGGATGTGTACCTGCCTCTTTGTGGAGCTGAGGTCAGCTGTGTTACAAGGCCATACTCAAAACTGCCAGCACTTCCTGGGTTAGGCTGAGGGGAAATACAGCAAGATCTGCCTCTCCTGTAGAATTCTGGGATTCTTGCTGCCACCCTGCCAGGAGCCAGGGAATGCAGACTCACATGGCGTGGGAGGGGGAAAAATGGAAGGGCACCATTTCATGGCCCAGGAAAGGGCTGGGTGTGATTCAGCCGAGTCTGGGGCAACAGACTTGGATCTTATCTTCTCCAAACACCTTTACCAAGTTGGACTAGCAAAGTACCACACAGTCACCTTCCTGTTCTTCCTCCCTTTGAGGCGAATCAATTTCCTCCAGGTACATCTGATCTGTAGTGGCCTTGGATTGAGTCCTGGGGGTGGATTTTCCAAAGAGCTCAGGGCCTGGTTTTCAGGATCTCAGCACTATCTGAGCTCAGTTCTCTGAACTGTCTGGCTGCAACTGTGGGTGCTGAATGCTTCTGAGCTACTAGTTCCTAATATAAAGGGGTGGGCACTTACAGGTCAGGGCTCCACTGTGCTACCATAATACATATAATACATAATAATAGCAATTGTTATTAGTTGGAGGGAGTTGAGATCTCAGGTCCTTGCTCAGTTGGTCATTAATTGCTAAGAAGCATCTATCTTGACGGGTGTCGATGCTGCTGCTTTAAAAGCATGTGAATGGATTCAGTTAAGAACATATAAAGGGTGGAATTAAGGGCCTGATCTAGCAAAGTGAGCTGCATATATGAACAACTGCTCCTGCCATTGATTTCACGGGTTCAGGGTGTGTGTGAGAGAGAGAGAGTAAGGGCCTATGGTACGGGGATCTCTTTGCAGGCTCCCTAGGGGGGATTGTGCTGGAAAAAGGAAAACAGAGTGGCACTCCTGTGCGTGCCCCAGGAGGCATGTCTGTTCCATGTAAATGACACGGACTCCTTTGTACAGCACGTATTTACAGAGGTGCTGCAACTTGGCATTCCAGCCAAGTGCACATGGACTGACCGCTTCACTTCTGCAGCCTCTCACTTGCTACTGTCTGCAAGGCCAGTGGAGGACATAGTGCTCTGGGGGCAGTATGCTCACTAGTGACCGCTGTGAGCTCTGCTCTATGGATGGGGCTAAAATTCTCTCACTCATTGGCTAGCACATAGCAGAAACCAGGGAGGTGCTTTTCTCAATCCAGATATGCCCCATCTGGGTAGGTACTCCCCACTCCGCATCATGCTCCTAGGACCCAAGAGCCCACATGAGAGGGAATGGGCTTCCCACACCTCATCCTTCCTGCAGTGCATCTCATGCATGTACCACACAGCAGCTGTTGTTTGGGCCAACACTTGGGATCAGCACTTTCCCTGGTATCTCCAGCAACACATGATGCATTTTTCTGTTTACAGTCCTGGAGCTCAATTCTGCTCTCGGTTACAGTGATGTCAATCGCTTAAGTCAGTGGGGTGATACCAGGACAATTATGGTATACATAAGATCAGGATCAAGGCCTGGACTCTTCCTAGCAGTTACAGACTGGTGTAGCAATTAACAGGAAATTGACACTCCATTAGCTTGATCACAACTAGGAATCTGCTCAGGTGAAATTTCCTTTCTCGGGCTCTCCCCACGTGCACCCTGACCGAATGAGCAAATTATCCAGTGTATGTCTGCTGGCTTTCCTGAAATATTTGGATTCAACTAGCAGATAAACGGGAGGTTTGGAATAAAACCAAATTCCTCATCAGCATCTTTGGAAGGTGAGAGTGTAATTAACTGCTGATGTTTCTTGACTCTTCATTGCAAGCCAAGCCAGCAGCTATTAAAATTTTGACAATTACTATAATTAATTTCTGAAAAACAAGTAGAACAGTTAATTGGATGTGAGAGAGGAGCTGTCAGAGAAGTCGCTGTGTCAGAGCTGGCTCTACAGCTCTGCTGGATGAGGCAGGGAAAATGAAAACCCCACAGACTTTCAGTAGATGGCAGTGTTATTAAAAATATGAAGAGCTGGGAAACAAATTCCATCAGTCTCGGTAATGTACTTGAATCTATTAATCTTTCCTTCCCTTCTTTTTTCTTCTTTCCCCCTTCTCTCATTTGATAAGGAATCAGTAGCAGTTGTAATATTTATTGATTTATAATTTATTTAGTATTATAACAATGGAGATCAGAGCCCATTGTACACAGATAGTAAGAGGCAGTCCCTGTGCCAAAATGCTTGCAATCTAAACAGATGCAAGAAAGGGTGGGAAGGTAAATAGACACATAAAGAGGTGAAGTGATTAGCCCAAGGTCACATCAGCAACACAGACAGGAATAGAACCTGTGTCTCTTAAGTCCTCTGGTTCTGTCCAGCAGAACATGCTGCCTTCATTAATAGATGTGATTTGAAGTTTCATTGTAATCTGAAGATGAACTCTGTGAAGCTGATTGTGTGAATCTCCATATTTTATTCTCACTGTGATTTCTGGGCCAAATTTGTTCTGCATACAAGCTGAACTAGCAGCTAGTGCTTCTGAGGTTTTTCTGTCTCCTAGCACCACCCATGATTATGATGTAATCTCCTGAGCTTCACTGGTGATGGGTGACACACAGTAGTCTGAAGCTCTGCCATGGCTGTGTCAGCTTTCTGGTGCCAGCCTCTGACACATTCCTGGTATTGAGCAGTGCTGGGAGCCCACTGGCGGACTGGCGAGCTACTCAGGCATCAGGCGGTCATGGTCTTGTGCAAAAGCTGTAGCTCAAGGATCAGTGACAGATAAATAACTCCCTGTGGTGGTAGAGTGGTAGCAGCTAGAAGGGAAATGAGGAAAGGTCTTGAAAAGCCAACAGGGGGCTGTGGTGCTGTATGTGCACATCACACTGGACACAGCATGTCACCTATTCTTCCTTTCCTATCCATACGCTGGCTTGGTAGTCGTGTTGGAGGTGGCTGGAATGTTTTATGGTTGGACCTTTCTGACAGTGGGTCTCATGTACATAGGGTATCTGTCCTGTACACGGGCAGTGTCCTACCTGCCAGAGAGAGAATGGGTTTTAGCATGTGTTTGGCCATATGAATGCTCCTTCATTTCTGCTTCCAAACAAGGAAAGAACCCTTGCGCTTGGCTCACTATGTATTCTGTGCCTGAGAGACCAGGAAGCAGCTGCAGCAAGGAATGGAGATGGCAGGTTGTTTTTCAGTCCCTAACCCTATACCATGGTAGTGTTGTGGAATATGCTCCCTGCGCCCAATTCCACTCCTGCTGAAATCAGTGAAAGGGCTCCCACTGAGTTCAGTGGAACAGCACTGGGCTCTCTCTGCCCATAGGGACTCATACAGCTGGCTGGCAATGTGGGCTGGTAGCGCTTGTGCTTTGTCACACGAGACACATCTGAAGGCCAGAAGATGACAGAAGGCAAAGCACTCCTCTGATAGCTCTGCAGTGGATCTTGACACAGATGTTCAGCTTTCCCAGAGGTAGGAGCCTGTGTGTAAGGAGAATAAAATGTCAGTCAGGATCCACCACAAAGGTCTGGGAGAAGGTTTTCGGCCCAGAGTTAGGGCTGAGTTGAACAGCATGTTGTTCAGTAGCAGGAATGGAAAAATGGGTGGGCACTGAGCACCGCTTTGCTAGTCTGAATGCTGTGTAAAGACATTTTGGGATGGAGCATGAAGTTATCTTCCTGAAGGAATCAGTCCAGCTTCATATTCCAATTCTTCCATTTCATCAAAGTGGGGAACCAGCAGGCGCTGCTCTGCAGAAGCATTAGTGGAACTCAATAAACATTAATGCATTCTGATTCTGACCTAAGGAAATAGGATCCATTCCCAGTTGGATTTGCTGCTTCTTGGTGACCTTTATCAGACCCAAGCAGTGATGTGCTGAAGTAACTCTGAGCGTGTCAATGTACTGAGAATGGTAATAAGTAGTAAGACAGACAGGAGACTTGATCTCACACAGCAGCCTTTTCTTCTGACCTAACCAGAATGACAATTAACAGCTGGTGAGAATAGATCTGTGGTTGTGTGTTGCAGCCATCTCTACTGGCAATTAAAAAAACATTTGGATGTCAAATGAGACATATGAAAATTTGCTAAAAGCCCTTCAAAAAAAAAAAGGCAGAGGTGCTGTTTGAGTCTTTAAAGGAAATTTATCGAGCATCACGCATGTGAACACTCAGCCCTGGTACTTTTGCATACTGTGTGCATTCATTGTAATGACCACATTTATGCAAGGCAAATATTCTCTTTCCTTAAATGCAAAATCATCAGTGTCAAAATGAAGTTGATGCTTATTTGGAAAGCTGACGACAAAATAAACTTACTTACCGTCCCCTCTAAGCAAGCTTTGTGGCACAGGGCACTTGCCACAGAAGGATATTTATATTGAACTTTTATAATTGCTTCTCCTCTCTAAAGTTATCTCGGCATTTCCTGCTTTCTAGATGATTTCCCAGGACGAAGCCTTTCAAATGCTAAAGTGTCACTGCCGGGCCTAGTCTTTGTGTCACAGAAAGATGCATTCCGTGCTCGTCAGTGAACCAGGAAGTACAAAGAATGTATTGCCCAGGGGGAACACCACTTTTTAAAATGTATTTCTGTGCTGAATGTTCCTTGTGATCAGTTTGTATAGTCATTTTCAGGGATGACTGGGAGTGGAGGGGGACTTAGGAGTTGACTCTTTCATTGAAACCTGTCACAGTGTTCATCATTTAATCAATCTTGCGGATTAGGTTTATCACTGCAATCTGAGCTTGGCCCAGTTTTCTGTTTTGTGCTGCGGTTACCTTTAGCAGGTCTCTCTCGTGATCAGATTGTATTTGGGAGGTTGTGTGTGACTCAATTGTATGGATAGAGGAAGACGGCTGTGCATTATCAAAAGGTTGTGCTGACTCACACGCTCCAAGCATACTGAAGTCCAGAGAGGCAGACAGGGATTGTTTTAATACCCACTTGCATCTTTGCCAGTGATGCTGCTTTTAGGCCTTTTCTCACTACTTTGCCTTTGGATGTAATTCTTGATTTAATCATAACCAAATGGTTTGTTCTTGTTGCTAATGTTCATAGCAGGGCTCTTCACAAAAACTGCACAACTGCACTCACCAAGTAGTGAATTGCTGCTTATAAAGTTGTGGCAATATCATAATTCATCACATTTGTGTTCCCTAAGATATTATTTTGATATTTGACACTTCTCTGCCCACAAGCATTTATTATTACGTATATTATAGTAGCACCTAAAGGACCACAACCAAGATCGGCGCCTATTCTGCTATAGCCTATACACACACAGTAATAGATAATCTCTTCCCCTAGAGGGTTCATAATCTGAATAGACAAGACAAAGGGGAGCGGGGGAAATGGAAGCCCAAAGAGGAGAAGTGACCCACACAGTAATGACACAGTGAAGACTAGAACTTAGCTATCCTAGCTCCTACTCTAGTGCTTTCTCCACTAGACTATACTGTCTTTTTAAAAAGAAGAAGATGTGATTTAAAGTGTCATTATCATAGAACCATATAACGGCGGGCTGGAAGGGACTGGGAGAGGTCATCTTGGATAGCCTCCTGTGCTGAGCCAGGACCAAGGTAACCTAGACTGTCCCTGCTAGGTGTTTGTCCAACCTGTTGTTAACAACCTCCAGTGATGGGGATTCCACAACCCTCATTATAGAGTCTATATTCTGTTATAATCTCTGTTCTCATGGCGTAGCATTTTACACTGGTGTAAGTGACCAGGGGTGCTGGAACAATGTGTATAGGTGGGGTGCTGAGTGCCACTGAAATCCTGTGTATGATGGAAACCACAGGGGTTGTGGCAGCCCTCCCCCTCCCCAGCACCTATGTAAGTGAATACCCAAGATGCAAAGCAAATGGAAAATCTAGCCCTAAGTCACAGAGTTCAAGGCCATAAGGGACACCCCAGGTAATCTAGAGTGACTTGCCTAAGCAGAGCCAAGAACTGAATCCAGATCTTCCTTATCCAGAGCCATAACCACAAGGTCACCCTCCTCCTCTAGCACTGATCACTTCTTCCTGGGGATGTAGGTGAGTGCTGTATCCTTCCTTGCTGCCATTCTTGCTTGAAATTGCTAGGATGCCTTTAATTCTGTGTTCATACATTCATTTTAACAAGTGAGTTGCAGATGAGAGAAACCAACAGCCAGGTGTCCCGTGTGTAGAAGATGGATTTGGGCAGCATTAATAATGGAGTAGCTGAAGGACAGAGAAGTGCCTACCCTCCTGGCTGCCATGTATCAGGGTATCTTCCTGTTCTTACTGAGCTGTTGAATTTTCTAGGATTGCTAGACACAGTTAGTGGGGTGGAGATGCTAAGGGGTAGATATCTCCCCTCCCATATGGAAAAGGGGATCAGCTGCTGTCATAGCACAATTTCTTTGGAGTCCATTGAGACTCTTCTCTTGGCCTTGGATCTCTGTGTGCGCCAAGGGGTAGGGGCTGTGAAACAGCCTGGGTGGAGGCACATCATCTTCTCTGTTAATGCCACAGCATTCCTTAGCTTACAGTAATACACTCTGTAAGGGGTCTCCATCTGAGGTCAGGGTTCCATTCCTCCTTGGGTGCTGCACTGCCAGGTCCTGCAGGGAGATGTGCCTGGGGCACAGAGCTGGACAAATGCATGGGTTGGGGGAGATCTACAGGGTGTGGGGGCAGGTCCTGAAACCTGTTTTGGGGAGCTGGGAGCCAAATCTTCCTCCCGAGCACCTCCCCCTCAGGTTTGACCCTGAAAGGAGGGGAGCCAACTCAGCTGACTTGTCTTGCTTTGAGAAATGCCCATGCAAAGATGTCATAGCATCTGGAGGACTGCAGGATTGACTTAACGTAAGAGTCTCTGTGCAGATGCTGTCCCAATTGTAACAGAACAAAAAAAACCTGCAGCTGGTCTGCACATCACTGTGCAGCTCTTACCCTGGGGCAGTGTAATGTGCTCTTCACACTCTCCATAAAAAACATCCAAACTCTCTGGAATTGCCCAAACTCTCAGAAATGTACATTTGCTTAAAAATCAGGCTCCAGCTATGGGATCTTCCAAGAAACCCTATCAAATTATGCAGAAATGTTCTCTTTCTGCTGCACCTTTCATCCAGAAAGACCCTACCGGGCTTTATTGACTGTAGATCAGGATCACTACGTCCACCTATCAGGCCAGACTCAGAATTCTGATGGAACAGCACTACACAAGAACTTAGAACACAACATGGAAAATATAGTATTCAGCCGAGTCTGCAGGAGGATGTTAGGGAAGCAGAATGTAATTCAATAAGTTAGACTTTGGATGAGACCCCAGGGTTAATACCCCTACCCTTAACTTTCCAAGGGGTTTTGTTTGCCTTGATTACTAATGGTTAAGTCCCTAGTTGTACATCTCTTCTAAAAGGCAGCACCTCTAGCATCCTTAGCACCAGCCTGGTTCGATGCTGATGTGGGGTGGGGAGGGTATCATCTACTGATTCCCCAACAGGAATTACTGCGGCACAAAGAGACACCTTTCATCCTAGCCCTGACTCCCACTTAGAGCGTGAGATTGAATACAAGGTGACAGTCCCAGCAGCCTTTATCTCAGTGCTGCTCTATACTCTGAAGCTGTGGTGCAAGCCATGCCATTCCTTTAAAAGCTCACTCCAGAACTTCTCATGAACCTTGCTGGGTGCAGGAGCCTCTGGAACAGAAAAGAGAGCCCCAGGAGCACATGGTGAAAAAGCACAGTTGAAATGGTTCATCCAAAGAAGTCAGACAAGCTATCTTTGTCTCCATATGTAAGCGTAATATGTACAATTGAATTCATAGTGCCTACTTCCCACTCCCCCTTCTCACCACACATGGATGCTGCAAGCCATAACATATCAGGGGGAGGGATAGCTCAGTGGTTTGAGCAGAGGCCTGCTAAACCCAGGGTTATGAGTTCAATCATTGAGGGGGCCATTTAGAGAACTGGGGTAAAAATCTGTTTGGGGCTTGGTCCTGCTTTGAGCAGTAGGTTGGACTAGATGACCTCCTGAGGTCCCTTCCAACTCTGATATTCTATGATATGGCTTTAGTTGTACTGTGGCATGACAGAGCCCAGTTCTGAAAGCATTGACTCAGACAGTTCTTACTCATTAATACCAATGGGTAAGCTCCTAATTAGTAAGCTGTTGTGCTAGAGACAGACTGTCTCATGGCTGCAAGAGGGGACTCAAGTTCTGGGTTCTCATCCCAATTCTGGCAGACCTGGCTTGGTGTGACTTACTTGCTGTGGGAAACATTTTCAAAAGCACGTAAGTGACTTAGGAGCCAATATCTCATTGAAAGTCAGTATGTTAGGTTCCTACAAATGGGATTGTCAAAATGTGCCAGGTGCGTAACTCTCAATAATTTCCAGGAGAGTTAGGCACCATAGCTGCTTTTGAAAATCCCTCTGTAAGTGCATCAATGAGATATAGCATCAAATAGTACCTCCCTCAAGAGTGTGTTGGGAAGTTACATCAATGAATGTGTGCAAAGGGCTTTAAGTTCCTTCCATGAGAGGTGCTGGGGGAGTGCAAGATTTATTTGTTGTTTTGTGGGTCTATGCCTATCTCATTTTTAAGCCCAAGGGGACAGTATCCTGTCGAAATGAATCCACACTTTGAACCTTTCGAGGCATTTGTCTGTCCCCTAACAAACCAAAATCACTTGGAGGGAAGAGAAATTCAACTACCAAGATTTGAAGTGATGAACTGTTAGGAGGAGGAAGCTGGAACTACTTAAGAATGTTGGGCAAATTACTAGATGACATTTTGCCCTCAGACTTTAATCTGATGCAGAGCTGTGAGCCCTGCTGTGTTCTAATTGAACCTCCAGTTCCCTGACTCATGGTGCAAGTAATATGTGTTAGGAAAATCAATCCATGTATATGGGGAAATGTAGACTGGTTTCCTGCTACCATTAACATTTTCACTAAAAAACCATTTTACTGGAACTAATATTCCTGAAAACAGCACATTTTATTCAAAACAAGACAATCTCGGTATTGACAGCGCTGTTGTGATAATGAGAACGATCAATTTTTTTGTACTCCATTATGGTTCTATTGGATTTATTTTGGAGTAAACCTATAGTTTCACTTAGCCAAGATCTGTATCTTTTTTATTTTTTTTCAACTTTACACAGATTGTAAATAATAATTTTTTTCATCCAGTGAAAGAGTAAGTGAAATAACAGCAATACAAATATGAAAGAGTTCTAAACTAGACATTCATTTCCACAGCTAACCCAATCCTCTTGCTAGAAGAAAAAAAATGTATATTGGCTCTGGAAAGGGTCTTATAAGTGTAGTGAGAGAATATACGTTTCTGCTTGTATAAAGATAAAAGAATAAATAATGGAGATTTAGAGCTAGATTTCTAAACAGCTTTATTTCCAATGAGACACCAAAATAAGGGGCCAGATTGTCCAGAAAGCTCTGCATGTTGGGTGCTGGGAGCTGTCTTGAAAATCTGGCCATCAAGATTGCAGTGGGGGCTGCCGAGCAGGCGCTCAGCACTTTTGAAAATCTGACCCTAATTTAGGATACCTAAATGGGAGCTGAGCTCTTTTGAATATCAGGCCCTGACAGTGAGCTTTGAACATGTCAAATTCCAGCCCTGAGCTCTTCAGAATCTAGCCTACATTGGTCAAAAATGTGACTCTCCTGTTACTTATACCAGTGTTATACCAGTCTAGTGAACTTGGTGGAGTTATTTCAAATTAACATTGCAAAATCAAGCCCAGAATGTGGACATCAGCAACATTTTCTGCATGTCTGATGCCACTGGACATGTCATCATCTGTAATTCTTTACTAAGTAAAGTTTGTATTAACTATTTCCTTCAACAATGTTTAACACATCCAAATGCTTCTCCAGTGAGAGATGCCCCAATCTTACAAAGATTTATGGTGATATAGACTATAAGCAGTTAGTCCTGCAAAGTCCACTTGGGTCTCTGGGCCATCCTACATCCTGGCTGGCCTACAAGCTGCTTCAAAAGTCAACACAAGCTGAGTTTTTAAAAAGTGCTTAAGAACAATTGAAGGCCTCCATTCAGCAAATCACTTAGGCGGTGCTTAAAGTTAAGCATGTGCTGAAGATTTTTAGTGAACCAAGGCCTTAATTCATGGTTGTTTCTAAAGCACTGAGTAGGCCACATCAGTGTGACTGCCCGTGTGCTTGAAGTTAAGCATGTGCTTACATGCTTTGCTGGATCAGGCCCTGTGTATCGTGAGAGAGCAAGTGGTGTTATCTCTACCTTTATCCTGGAGAACTGACTGACTGCTCCCCTAGTCCCTTCACAAACATGGTGTTGCTGCAAGAGAGCTTGGCCACAGATGACTGAGCAGTAATCAGATGGGAGAAGATGGCTGGGCTCTCCTGATGCTGAATATTATGGCACAGCCACTAATGCATTTAATCAAAGCAGCATTGGTGTAGATTTAGACACTGATCCTGCAAGTTGTTGCTCATGGGTGGACCTCTGCAGCTATGGGTGCATCTCTGGAGCCCATTGAAATCAAGGATCTGCATGGAGCCAGCCTTTGGAGTTAGGGTCTTAGACACACCAGCCTTCTCTTTGTTTCAGCTTTCCCAGGAAATCCAATGCGCAGTGGCTGATCACATCCAGTCCTTGGTGAAATCGGAGAAGAGCCGTCAGGTGATGTGCACATCTGGCTTGCTGAGCACCATCATAACCTCCTGTCAGCATGCTCTGAACAATGATAGCCACCCATTGCACCTGCCTCTCATCAGGATTTTTGAGAAGCTTGCCTCACAATCCATTGAGCCAGATGTATTAAGGTATCGGATCTGTATTTAGCAGAGTGGTTTCACAGTGTCTTTCAGCAGTAGGTCTTTGGATCCTTTAAGGAAATGGGCAAACGCAAACTAGCACTGTGATTCAGCAAGGCACTTCACCAGTGGCATTAAGTCCCAGTTCGGACCCCTCACAGGCTTAAAGTTAGGGACATGCTTGAGTAAATTGCTGAATTGGGACCTAGGGTAGTAATTCTTTGTGTTTCTGTAGAACCTTCCACCTAGGGATCTCAAAGCAGTTGACAGATGTTTGTTAATTAAAGAACTGCAGTACACCTGGGAGGAAAGGATTATTTTCATGTTTTTCAGATGGTGAAACTGAGGTGCAAAGAGACGCAGTGATTTTCCCACAGTCGCACACACTGTCAAAGACAGACCCGGGGTAGAACCTGGAGTCATATTTCTCAGTCTCCTGCTCATATCAATAAACCGCACAGTCTCCATTAAAGCTAACAAGCAAAGGCCAGTGTGGAGTGGGCTTTGGAAGGAGTGGAGTGCAGGCTTTGTTTGAATGTGCACCACAAATTTGTCCAGATTCTATGAACATATTGTGCAAAGCTGAGCTGTAGATTGTTTTCTTGTGAGATTTCTAAAGCTTCCTCTTGGTCTGGCTGGAAATTCAACTTTTCTTATGGCACTGTGGAACTTTGTCTGCATATCACAGCCAGCACCAGACAAAGCAAAGATCTGGGAGAGAGAAAAATACTGAGGAAGATATAACCAGCTTTGTGGTGCTAATATTAGGGATGTTGAAATCAGCGATTCCATCACATCATATCTGAAATGCAGAGGATAATCAAGAGGCCACTGATTTTATAATTATCTTGGGAGATGTGATTTTAAGTAAGTCTTCCTTTAAGAGTTTCAGATGGCTCCCAAGATCCTTATGAAATCAGTGGCCTCTTGATTATCCTTTGCATTTCAGATATGGTGTGGTGGTGTAACTGATTTAAATTCATGCCCAGGCTGGTGTACACACAGGCTTTTCTGTAGAGCTGGTAAAACTGCTCTTTCTTTCTTTCTTTCTTTCTTTCTTTCTTTCTTTCTTTCTTTCTTTCTTTCTTTCTTTCTTTCTTTCTTTCTTTCTTTCTTTCTTTCTACCAAAAAATAAGAGAAAATCCATTTCATGCCGTTTTAAACTTTTCCAGGAATTTTTGAAAAAAGAAATTGATGAAAATAATGAATACGAAGATGTTTGTCTTTTTTCAAATGTGGCCTCCCCCTTGTCCGCTCCCCGCCCCAATAGAAAACAAGTTAGAAAGTGAGGGATAAAAGAAAATTAAACAAACAATATTTTCTTTAATTCAGGAAATCTTGGAAAATGTTGATTCTGTCAAAAAGCCTTTATTTTGTGTGGGAAAAGCTTTAGAGTGTGATTTATATTTTTTGTCCCACTCTGCCTTTCAAAATAAAGATGGCTTTACTAGCTAGAAGGCAGTAACCTCAGGGCTTTGCTGTGTATGCATTGATGCCAGTGCTCCCATATATCCTATACAAAGGTGTTTGTGTTCTCAGGCAGTTCCTCTGGCTTGGGACCCCTCCGCCAACCGTGACTGAGGCATGCAGAAACCCAGCTAAGACTACATTGTGTCAAGAGACTAGTTTGTGTAAAGCAGCTTGCAGTGAAGGTGAGAGCAGCAGCGTGGAGAATGGCGTTAGTATTCTGGGTGCACGTGCCGGGGAGGGGAAGCTGCTGCCAGACCTACTTGCTGAGAAGTCAGGCACAGCACAGATCTAGCGTGCCAGAGAACATTAGTCTCTAGAGCAGGCCACTGTGACAAACTGGTGTGTTGATCAACAGCAGGAGCTGAGCCAAGAGCGTTCAGAACTCAAAGCATGAGGTCTGATAGCTTGAGCTCATGATAGACTCTATCCCTGAGGCTGTGATAGACTCAAATCCTCACACAGAGTGGAATGCCTACAACACACTGACTGGGGGGTTGCACTTGCACATCCAGCAGCACTCCTCAAAGGTCTGTGGCCTACTGGGCTAGGGCATGGGCATACCTGCCCTTTCCTGTGGGTCTAGAGGGAGTGCATCTATATGGAGCACTATTCACTTCGGGCAGCACATGCCCAGCGCTCCTTACTGGAACAAGACCATAATGATAGCATTCCTACCCCCCCCCCCACGTTTTGCACATGCGTCAGTAACCCCATAAGGGGAATGGTGGTGGAGAACCAGCCCCACAAGTCCCACGCAGGCACAAACTCAGCTCTCACCTGCCCGTTTGGTTTAGCCCTTTAGCTATTGAATAATGGAGGTGAGGAAAGGGGCAGCAGGGTTAGGCACCTGTCTCAAGGAGAGGAGAGGGCAGGGAAGTGCACTCCTACCTGAGGAGCTATGTTGGGGAAGAAGAGCTGCTGCTCAGAGCTCTTCTTGCGGACCTCGCCTACAATTGGAGGATGCTTTATTGTCTGAAATGTTTTTCACTGAAAAATGCAGGTTTGGTGACACTGAAATACTTTGTGAATTTATGCACTAAACCATTTGTATAAAACAAAAAACAAACAAAAAAAACAACAGCCTCACCACCGCCAGCTTCCCACTGCCCCAATGGCAACATTTTTTTTTCAGCTTGAATTGATGTTTCTTTTCAAAATTTCCTTTAATTTTATTTCAAAGTTCAAAAATGTTCAAGAAACATCAACATTGAAACCAAAAGTTTCAGTTTTGTCCAAACAAAAAGTTTCATCTGATCTGAAAGGAAACTTGTTTTGGCTTTTTTACGATTTGCTGCAACATTTTTAAAATTTCAGTTTCCATTCAAAGTGAAAGAATGGTTTTTTTTCTGATTTTTCGAAATTGCTGACTGACTGAAAAATGGATCAGTCCCCCAGCTCCACTCCTATTTCCTTCCCTCCCCCTGCTCCTCCAGCAGCACCGGAAAGGTTTCGGCAGCCCACTGAGGACTAATTGAGCAAGAGAAGAGAAGCCATGACTAATAAGATACTTGCTTTGTGGCTGCAATCAATGAAATGGGAAAGAAGCATGTTACAGAAAGGAAGCAATGACAGTGCTGTGCATTGCTAATGATGGCCATTATTGTCCTAGATTCAGGAGCAGCCGTGCTGGACAATCCTGTGGTTCCTCAGCTAGCCACGCAGACCACCAGTTCCCCATGGGTGTCCAGGGGCTCTGCAATAGCTCTCCAGACATCTATGAGTCTCATCTCCATGACTTCGCCACGGAACTTCCAGCCACACAACACTTCCTTGGCACCGTCCTTCGTGGAGTTCGACATGTCTCCAGAGGGATATGGGTATTGCTGCAATTCATGCTGCTCTTTTTTATCACTTTACAGAGCCTCTGGTCTCTTATTTTAGACCAAACAAGAGAGTCATAACAGAGCCTCCTGCTCCCATAATTCCCCTCCGTGCAGCACTGCTAGCAACCATACAGCCTGCCCACAGCCCTCCTAGAGATGGCAGAGAGAGTCTGCCATGCTGTTACCCTCATCTTCAGCCTAGACCCAGTGAGGGGCCAAGGCTGCAGGATTGTAGTCAGTGGGAGGCTGGCATGTGGAAGGAGCACAGAGCCAGGTCCTTAATGACTCGCCAAGACAGGCTTGAATTTCTGCTTTCTTTGTTTTGCAGCTGTTTGTTCCTCCCCACGCTCTCCACTGTGATGGGCCCCAATGTGGAACACTCCATCTCAGGAGGGATCGGAATGGGTAGGTACCTGCTGGTTCACATGGAGCCTTCTGAGAGAGGTGAGCATAGCCCTCCTGCTCTCTGGAATCCTGCAGTAGCCAGAGATGGTCATATACAAGACCACTGCTTCAACTCTTGCCTCACATCCTCCTCTGAGGATAGAACTCAGGCCTCTCTCTGCAACACTCCATGCTGCAACATCTGCTCTGACTATTAGGAGTAAAGGGGTGACTTACGGCAGGGCAGATACCAGGAAAACACCCTAACAGGTGAGATCTGTTAGATTGTGGGATGATCCCCCAGAGGAAGGGATGGAAGCTGCATCACTTGAAACATTTAAAACTAGACTGGAAAAAACACTTGGAAACATCCTGTCTGTAAGAATCCTGCATTGGCCCCTGGAGGAGCTGCTAGGTCTGCTCCATATCTGACCTCTAGGATTCTCTGAACTCTGGGGAAGCTCGGTTCCAATTCCAGATCTGGACTCCTCAACAGGAGGCACATCTCTAAGTGTCTCTCTCCTCAGTCAGTGGCCTGGTAACCCCATTTCTCATCAGATAATCCTGGGCCACACACATCCTGTCTGGCACCATAATAAAAGAGGCTGTGCGGTCTAGTGGGGGGGCGGGGGGACTTGGAATTAAAGCTCTTGAATTCCACAGTTGCTGCTTCCACTTACATGTTGGCGGACTTTGGAGAAGTCATTTGATTGCTCTGTGCCTTACAGGGCACTAGATTAATGTTGAAAAGCACTCTGAGATCCTCAGGTGAAAGGGACAGAGCCCTGTTGTCAGGGACCGAGCAGGGGAGCCTGCTTCCTTACACTTATTTCGTTTCTTACCCGCAGGTGCCAGACTGTTCCCACCCTTGGGCGGCCTGACTGTCTCCTCCTGGTTCCTGGTCAGCAGGTTGTGCTCTACCCGTGATGCCCACCCTCTGCGCTTCCTCACCGTGGTGCGGCACATGTCGAGGATGGAGCAGGAGTTTGTCTGCTTTGCTGTCAGCTTCTCCCCCACAGACCGCTCCTTGGTCATCTCTACAGAGGAAGTGGAGTTCCAGCCACTGGGTAAGGCTTTCCACAGCCAGCTGCTGGGCACTGCAAGGCCAGGGCCTCAGTCATTTGGGAGGACTAGAGATGTAAAGGGTAATCTCCACTTTCCTTTTAAAAAAGAACTCTAGACCTCTGCCCTGGAAAGAGCCTTGGAAAACAGAAACAGCTATCAACTAATCACTGGGGTTAAAAGGGATAAGGAGTGGAAGGATGGGGGACCAAAGATCTCTTCCCCTTCTTATCTGTATCTGTTTATCTCTGAGTGCTGTACTGCCACCCATCACTGCTGCATCTGACACCTATATTCACAAAGACTTGGGCATTAGGATGCTGGGTGTCACAAGGCTTAAGTTTTTGGTGCCTAGAAAATCCTGCAAAGGCTGAGTGAGGTGCCTCTGCTCCCTAGACAGTAAATAGAGAGAGACAGCCCCCTTAGACAGCAATTCACAAAACCCAGTGTACTTGGCAGCTCCTTGCCTAAGCCAGCCCAGCCAATGGGAGAGGCCAACCAAAGGTGAGCCCGTGGGGATAGGCGCCTACGTCTGGGCTGCAGGGTGGCAGTTAGCTCTGCTTGTGATCTACAGTGCAGGAACCTTCTTTGGAGTTAGTCATCTCAGGAGTTCTGTAAAGGAAGCAGGGGTGGGGGAGCACTGCGGTGGGTGAGGTAGGACGACCTCCCTCATCATTTTTAGCCTCATGGTTGGGATACTCATCTGGGATGTGGGATTCCCCTCATTCAAGTCCCCCCCACACACCTCATGAGGATAAAGGATTTGCACAGGCATCTGCCCTCACCAGTGTGCCATGGGATATTGTGACGTGGGGTCTCTGTCTCTCCCACTGAAGCTGTTCCATTGTGGATACAAGTTACAAGGGAGGTCCTCCTCCCCTCCCCAATCTGGGAGGTGACCTCTGAGCATGCCCATCAGCCTGGACCCTGCACACGGGTTAGGGAGCTGAATGCCTGTTTTCCCCTGCTTTGGGAATTGCTCTGGGGCTTAGGCAGGAGATGAGTGCCCAGGAGCCTAGAAGGAGGAAGCAGCACATAGGCCAGAGGCAGAAATGGGCACAAAGTTCAACAGGAGTTTTATGAATTGCAATGGAACCTAAAATGTAGGTGCCTAAATGCTTTTTGAACCTAGCCCTGTGTGCCTTCCACGTACAATCAACAGAACTAGGTGGCCAAGTATTCTGGCATTCTCCTTTCCCAACCCCTCTACCAGGATTATATTGGGGCTGGCTCAGTGGCCAGGCACATGAGATCTGTACCAGCTGGGAGTTCCCCCACCAGGGGAATTCTTACCTGGTCAGCTCTAATTGACAAGAGTAGCAGAAAGGGTCTGGAACTCACCCAAGAATTAATATCAGTTCTGTTTATTACTCCACATCTATTCTTTGCACTTGATTTTCAGTGCTCTACTTAGGACAGTGTAGTTTATTGCAATTAACAGAATTTTGTACTGCTTGGAGTGAAAGTGGAGTGAAATTGATGCAGATTTCATTGAAAATTAAACAGATACATTGTGCATTGAGTGCTCTTTTATTCTTTTTAATTACATTTCTGATTCCTTTCCCCAACCCTCAAGAGAATCACTGAACACGTGTGAAAGATCTCGTCTCCTACTTCTATTATACAGTGTTTGAATAGCATTGTGTTATGCCAGGTGGGATCTGCAAACCTGACATCAGAAACAGAGGCCATCTGGCTGTATTTAAGCAATCATTTGATTTGTCTTACTTAGAGCGGAGTAGATGATAATTTTTTTCAGTTTGGCCACTGAACAGAAAAAAAAATCCAGTTTATTTTGAAACAAAATGGATTTTTTTTTCTCGGCATAATGAAAAACTGAAAATTTTGTCCAGGTTGAATGAAACATTTTGAAGATCTATTTGAAGCAACATTTTCAAAATGAAGTGTCTAAAGGATTCATTTAGAAAATGTCAAAGCAAACCCTTTAGGTGTTTTTCAGAAAAATTATTCTGACTCGTATTTGTCTGAAACTATTAATCAGATTCCACCATTATTCACAAATGAGTTTGTCTGCCCCAAAACTTCATTTCTGGCACATTTGCTATTTAGCCAAAACATTCACCCACCTCTAGTCTTAGTTAAGAGTTGGTAGCGGCTTATAAGTACATGTTGAGCCCCTACAGAAGTGGTTATGTCAGGCTGTGGGGCAATGCATTGAAATGGATTGGAATATGATGTACGTTCCCTTCAGTGTTTGGTAGAAGGTGTTATGGAGTTGCTCGTATGTTGCTGTATTACTTTGACTGGACCACGAAGTCCCAGTTGTTGAGAAGTACCTAGAGTGATACGTCATTCTAGGTTACTTCTAAAGAACAGAAATTCTGTAGTCCAGTAGTATATGTATGTTACTGTGTGGCTGTGTAAGAGCTGGTATTATTACTGTGTCTGCCCTAGTCACAGTATTAGATAATAAAGATCCCATTGTTGCTGTACCCTAGCAACTGCACAAACATCTAATGGGTATCTTCCCCACAAGAAGGGGAGTCTTCTCCAACAAAAATGGTTTCTTAGGTATGTAAAATGACATCCCTTTTGCCATTAATATTCTGCTGTTCAAGGAGACAATGCTAAATTAATATGCTAAATTGTGCCAGGTGCCCAGAAGTCTTTGAGAATAGTGCAGCTTATAAATTAATATCTGTTATTATTCTCACTGATAATGACATGAGGGATGTGCGCAGATCTGGAGCACAGAGGGGACTGAGATGGCAGTGAACACCCCCTGATCTCCTGGCTTCCAAAGCAAACAGCTAGTTGACTTCCCTGGTTTTTGAATGTCTGTTCTCAGGCTTTCACTTATCCATTTCTTCTTATCCAGTGATCAGAGCTGTGCTTGGTAATTCAAACATGACCCTGATTAATCCATGGGAGAAGGGGGCTGGGACTGAGAGTGGAGGTGTACAGTGCAGCTGGGACTTTCAAAGAAGCCTAATGGACTTAGGTGCCTGATTTCCATTGAGCTGGTTCCCAACGCCCTTAGGCACCTTCGAAAACACCAGCTTACCTGTCTCCGTAATGCAGTCACCACATACAAAGGATCTGAACTTGTCCAGCCTCTAAGAGATCCTCTCCATAGCAGCTCAATCAATGAGTCTTGAGGATTTGTCTTGTTTAGAATTGGTTTCATTTTACAGCACCCAGGATGATGAGAAAAAAACATCGTTCCTGAGAGCTGGCTCTATTTGGGAGCACACGCCATGTGAATCTCAAGGCTTAGGGAAACCATAAGTCCTGATAATAGGACTCCAGCAGTTTAGGACGTTTTTATTGCTCCCTCCCTCCCTGCCATCACTGCTTTCCAGAAGGCTCCCCAGTCCTACCCCCTGGCTCTGCCACTGACTGACTCTGTGATCTTGGGCAAGTCACTTCACCTCTTCGTGCCTCAGTTTCCCAGTCAGTATGTTAATATTAGTTGCATTGCAGTAATGCCCAGAGGTCCCCATCAGGCTTGAGGCTGTATTTTGCTGGGCCTTGTGCAAACACACAGTAAAAGACAGCCTCTGCTCTGTCTGCCTGCCGCTTAAGTGCTTGTTCTTCCTGTGCAGACATCATGGAACCTGAAGTGGAGGTCCCAAATCACTCCTCAGCCCCAACTCAGATTGAGTTCAGCTGCACCCAGCAGCTAGCCACGGGGCAGTGGCATCACCTCACAGTGACGGTTGCTAAGGAAACGAAAAGGAACTGCATAGTTTTGGCGTATATCAACGGACAGATACTTGGCTCTGCTAAGGTAAAGGCTCTCTTCATAAAACCATGCTTGGCAGCTGGTCATTTGCATTCCTTGGGTCAGTTTCTCCCTGTCTTGTTAATCCCACAGGGAGGAGACCTCAAAGAGCAATGCTGTCTGTGTGGGTTGGAGCATGGGCGCTCAGGCTGGCACTGGAAATCACACGAATCCTTAGAGATTGAGGCTCAGATTTTCAAAAGTGACCAGTGATTATGGGGGCCCAAACTGAGACACCTTCAAAGAGCCATTCTTAGGAATGCTGAGAACACGCCCTTTGAAATTCAGGACCCTTTTGAGGCATCTCAAGTTGGCGATGCAAAGGCTTTAGGCCTGTATTTTCAACAGGGAATAGTCATTTTGGATGCTTCAGTGTTGGGGTTGCAGAAGGAGGCCCTGGGGAGCAGTGTAGAGACACTGATCCTCTGTGTGACTGCTCAGCCTTCCACAATAATGCTAAACCTGATGGGATTTCCCTCTATATCTCAGACATCTATGGGTTTAGTGTGTCCCACTGCTTCCCTGCCCTGCCTGCTGCATCCAATGGAACACTCTGAGTTTCACATCCCTCAGGTAGTCATTCCCTCCATACTGGCCAACCTGCTCCCAGCTCTAGTATCAAACAGGCTGTGAACTTGCTCTTCTCCTCAAATAATAGACTCAGTCTGTTTCCAAGAGCTATGTTCAGATGGGTTAATATTAAATAAGAAAGATGGTTCAAAATGGGGAGTAAGGAGGATTGCAAAACGTGATTTTGTTTTTTGCAAGTCTTGCAAAGTTTCATTGTTTTTTAATAAAGCCCCAGCTCCCGGAGTCCTGTCATTTCACAAGAGTCTCAACTTTCATTACAAAAAATAGTTTCTTCACCTTTTGGGTGTGGGGAAAAGCTTGAACTCAGTGCACCCCGAAGGCTCAGAAACAAGAAGGCAAATAAAAAGAACCACCAATTTATTATTTTATTTTAAATCTCAAGATTTTGAAGCCAATCTCACGATAGTTTTGAAGCCTTACCTGTGATTCTTTTCAACACTTGTGGTTGGCCATACTGAAACTGTCATCCAATTCTGGGCAGTCCCTAGATCCCTTCCCCTCTCCACTGTTTATAGCAACCTTGGTCTCTTCCTTCTGCCTCCTCTATTCTGATGTATGCAAAGCTCGCTTGTGTGTTATACTTCCCCTGTAAAAGCAATCTGTTTCATTCCCAATATTCTCTTTCCCATACTTGAGAAAAATTATGTCTCCACAGCATCTTGTGGGACCTATATCCATTCTGAGAATGAAAACTTAATTTAATTTGTCTTTTTTTAAATGAGACTGGAAGTCATGGCTAAAACCAGGCTTGAGCATCACAACGGATTAAAGGATTCACAGCAAATGTGCTTATCATAAGTCAAAATAAAAATAAAACAAGGCTTTAGTAAATAAGAGATGGGCCCAGATTCCGTGTCTTGAGGAAATGAGGTGATGCTTTTTTCATGATATTGAAAGCGAAGAGGAAATCGGGCAACAAATCAGAATTACACAGAGGTCATTAATATCTAGGGCCAGGATTTTAGTGTCATGGGAATTGCAGATAGGATCAGACCTGAGAGCAATCTGATCCAGTCTCCGACTGTACCCAGCATCAAATGCTTCAGAGGAAAAGATAAGGACCCTGCAGTAGCAGATTTGGGATGATGTGGCCCCATAAAGGTCATATCCCTACCCCAATAGTGGCTGCATTAAGCTCTGAAAACTCTTTGCCATTATAACTGAACATTTTTTCAAAAATAGGCAGGTGCCTACGTCCATATTTCAGCACTTAAGTGGCCAGATTTTCCAAAATGCTGATCTCCCATTGAAGTAAACTGGAGCTGCTGAGTGATTTGCACTTTGGGAAAAATGGCTTGTTTAGGTGCTTGGTGTAGATGTAGGTACCTAGCCTTTAGGCTTCTGTTGTTGAAACTTGTCTCCCAAGTCATTCTGGACGTGCGGTAACCTCTCTATACTTATGGTTGCTACACAGTTTCCATTACAAGCCTGATTCTGGATCCTTCTCTAAAATCTACCCAAAAAAAAGAACATTGGCCTCAAGGAAGTTTAAGTCTGGGATCAAGGCAGAGTATTTTTCTACTACATTTGAAATGAACAGGATGAGTGTTCTTAAGAAAGACACCTTGGGTGGAGTTTTCAAAAGTGCCTATGTGACTTGAGGAGTGCAAGTCCTGATGGTATTTTTGAAAGTGATTTAGAAGTATAAATCACTATGATGCTTTTGAAAATCTTAGCTCTAAAAATAATTATGTATTAAGTTGTTGATTATAGTAGAGTCTAGGGAGGGACTAACCAAGAACAGGGCCCTGTTGTGCTAGATGCTGTACACACACAGTAGTACATAGTCCCTGCCCAGGAGATTTTACATTTTAGACAATCTAGATCTTAGTCTAGATTTTACAATCTAGAGGAACACAATAGAGTTGCTCCTCAGAGTCCAAAAAGGCATCTTAACTTTTTTGCTGCATTGGGGTTGAATAGCCTTCCTCAGAGCCCAGTTGCAATGTTGACTCGATTACAATCAAAGATGAAAATTGACTATTTATTAAATGATAGGCCCTGGTCCTGTAACTTGATCTACCCCTGGCAAATAGCCCTATTGAAGTTGATGGGGTGCAGGTGCAAGGGTCTGCCCAAATGGAACAAGTTGCAGGGTTGGAGCTTTAAAGCGACAGCTGATTCCTGGAGGACAACACCAGGATTTCCACAGTTGCTTAAGGAGGTAGGAACCCAAAACTCATTACTGAACATCCCTGTTATAACTATAGTAATTGCTGACATGGAAGTGTAGCATCAGGGAAGTATTTAATGTAGATTTTGCTTCTTTGCTGCTCTTTAGCAGCTGAGAACAAAGAGGTGATTTAGCAGCCCCCTGGGAATAAGAAGGTCTTCACAGATCACTGGCAAGGGCTCTGGAGGTCACTGATAGCACACAGAGCACACTTCGGACTTTTGATTCCACTGGGGGTGTACTTGTTATCTTGTTCCAGGAAGGAGAGACCAGATGTATCAGGTGACCAGGTTACAAAAGCCTAGTTTAAGTGCTGCAAAGAATGGGCCAAATTGATCCCTACTGGAAACCAGTTCAAGTCAGTGTGATTGTACTAGGGATGAATTTAGCCTGGTGTAGTTATGTGATCTCTACGCGAAACAGCGTGATCCCTTGTGTTAATGTCAGTCCTTATGTAACTGGGATTTTCACTGAGTAAGGCCTCGATCCTGTGACATCACATGCAACTCCCCTTGACTTCAGTAGGGATGAGGACAGACAGTATCTTGCTGGGCAGAGGCCCTACAGTTCTGCAGATACGCAAGTGAATTCTTTCTCTGGTGCAGATGCAGTACATACAGCCCTTACCCGGGAGCAGTATTTCCATGGAACCGTCTTCCTTCGTCGACATCTACGGCTACATAGCTACCCCCCGCGTTTGGAAACAGAAGTCCTCCTTGGCTTGGCGCCTGGGCCCAACATACTTGTTTGAAGAGTCGATCTCTGGGGAAACTGTGGAGGCAATTAACAAGCTTGGGCCCCGGTACTTCAGTAACTTCCAGGCAGTGCAGCTTCCAGGTATGCAGGGACACGGACATGCCGCACTGGGCATCTGCCATGGTTTATTATCATCATCCATTATTAACATTCCCGGTGTGCCTAGAGGCCTCCAACAAGATGGGGCCCCATTGTGCTAGACACTGGGCGTATGTGTGGTAAGGCCGTACGATCTAAACAGACAGGACAGACGAGAGTGAGAGGAATGAAGTATAATTATCCCCATTTTACGGGGCAAACTGAGGCATAGAGCTAGGCCTCCACTAGGAGTTAGGCACCTAGTGGGGTTTTCAGAAGTGCCAGAGTTCCTGTCTGCATCTTCAGACACCTAAATACTTTTCAAAATCTGGCTTTAAGTGACTCGCCCAGGGCACCTGTGACAGAGTCAAGAATTAATTAAGATTGAGCGATCTGTCGTGCTTCTATGCCCCCCATCACCATAGTATCTGGGCGCGTCACAATCGTCAGTGTATTTCTCCTCAGAACCCCACCCCCCAACCCCCTGTTGGGTAGGTCAGTGCTTCTAGCCTCATGTGACCTGTGGGAACTGAAGCCGAGAGAGACTAAGGCTATGCCTACACTGTCAGTGGCATGTTGAGTACAGACACCCCCCCCCAACATGGGTATAAATTGCAGCATAGATGGTGAGGCATTGCTTAGGTGAGTAGAGTACAGAGACACCAGAACTTTAGGGTGTATACCCTACATGACTCTACACACCCCAGCCCTGCCTCCCCCATTTACATGGCTGTTTTTAGCTGTATAGAGTCCTGCTGTTCCTGGAGCCTTTCACTGCCCCTCCCCCTGCTGATGGAGCCTTTCGCTGCTCCATGGAGCTATACGCTACAATGTGGAAGCAGCCTGCTTTCCATTGGGGCATGTGCCTTAAACACTGCTGCAAGAGCAGACCAGGCCTAAGTGACTTGCCCAGGGTTACATGGGATTTTTGTGGCGGAGCCGGAATTGAATGCCGATCTCCCACAGCCCAGACTAGAGCTCTAACTCCTGAGTTCCAGCTCAGTGGCTTGACCACAGTACTAACCCTCTTCATTTTCTGTGGGCATCTTGTTATTTATGGAGACTTCAATCTGAGTGAGGCAGACATTAAGGAAGAACCTTTTGTAACTGGGATGTGCAGTGCTAGACAAAAACATCGCAGAAAAGGAAACAGCAATCTCCTTAGCTGCACAGGCCCTCAGAGGAGAGTGGTGCAACAAAGTAGGGGAGAGAGCGGGAGGCAGGGAGCACAAAGTTGCATTCAGTTTAATGAAGACGCTTTTTAACTAAAGTATACTGTTAGCTTCAATTATTAAACAGGCAGACAGAGCATCTCCAGTACATTTTAGTGATTGATTGCTGCTTGGTCAACTGCTGAGTGTATCCACCTCTGCATTAGGAAGTCAGTGGGCTGGGGATGTCTTCTCCCACTTTAAAAGAGTGGAACAAACCCATATGCTGAAGCTGCAGTCTAAAGCAAAGGATACAGGCAGGGTGAAATTTTTCATCAAAATTGGTTTTCAATGGAAAATTGAAGGGGTTTTTTGACAATAAAACATTTTCCATGTAAAATGTTTGCTTTCTAGGGAAAACGTGGATTTTTTTGTCAAAAAATTGAATGCCTGAAAATCAAAATATTTCAGCCAAAAGCCAAAATATTTTGTTTCTGCAGCAGTGCCTTATGGGAGTTGTTGTTTGGGAGTCTCATGTTCCCATTCTCCTCTATAGACTGGGATCCCCAGCCAGACTTCATTTCCCATGATGCTCCATGGCCACGTGACTGCCGTCATGCACCACCTCCTCTCTCCAACAAGGGGGGGACTGTTGTGCAACAAGTGAGGTGTAGTCAGATCCGGGAACTCGGTGATCTGACTCAGTTTCCCAGCACAGGGCTTGGGAATTACTTGGAGAACAGGGTATAATTGCTATGGGGTAAACCATGCCCTAGCTCTCAGCGGGTGGGTGTGGAAAGTCCTTCATGGAGTGGTTCCACTGCCCAGCTTCTTTACTTGGACCATGTGGAGAAGCAAGGATTTATCCTATGAGAATAATTATATAGTGACAGATACCTGCCTAATGAAACCTGCACTGTGTGTTGTGCTCTCAACTCTTGGGTTCCTGGAGATGCTGGTAGTAAGATCTACAAAGAGCAGTTTCCAGTGGAGAAAAGCTGAGTGCAGCTCCTACTGGTGCCCATGCTGGCAAATTCCAGCCTTTGGGCTGCAAAGGTGTAGGTCCAGTTGTGGTTCTGGTGAGATCAAAGCAGAGCCCTTTCTAAACACACCCTCTTCCCTCGCATTTTATCCACTTACCTCTTTTAGGCTCATGTGCCGAGAATGTGAAATTGCTCACGGGTTTAAAAGTCTCTCTCTCTTGTTTTAGCTAATGATGACTCCAAAGAGCCTCAGCTCACAGCCTTGGTTGCAGAGGAGAGAATTTCATTTGGGATCAACGCCATTTGCTCATCCACCACCACCATCCAAGACATAAAGAGCTGCTACAACGAAGTGGACGGTCGGCTGGTCGCCAAAGAGGTCACAGGCTCTCTTCTTTTGCTTTCAGACAGGCACCTTTGCATTCAGATTTTCTTGGAGCAAAGTCTCTGGTTTTGTTGTAACTTCCTCGCTCTGGTGCTTTCCCTGAATTCCTGGATCTGAGTCTCTTCCCATGTACACCAAATGTACATTAATATAAATCATTCATTTCAGCAGAGTTACTCCTGATTTGCACTGAAGGAAGTGGGAGGAGATTCAAACCAATTTGCATTACAGGAGGAAACTTGTCTTCTTAAACACTGTTTGCACCAAAGGCTAATATGTAACTGACAACTAGAGCTGAGCGAACAATTGATTTTTGGGTTTGATTGTCAAACCGAAAAATAAAAAAAACCTGTTTTATTTCAGACGGAAATAGAATTGTTTCCTATTGTTCTTGATTAAACAAAAAACAAACAAACAAAAAGTTGGCCAGGTCAAATGAAATGCTTCAAATGTCTATTTGAAATAATATTTTCAAATCATGGTTAACATTTTAAAAGGACATTTTCTAAGTAAAATGTTGTGCTGAGTCAAAAATAGCACGACAAAATAAAATGTTGAAATGGCTTGTTTAAAAACTGCAAAAAAAATCCATTTTGACCTTTTTTTTTTAAAAAAAAGTCAGATTTTTTTCAGCTGAAACGATTTACTAAATTGGACCCCAAGTAGTTTTGGAACCCTGAAAAATGCATTTATGGCAAAATTTCTGTTTGCAGAAAAAAATTCACTCAGATCTGTTCATAGATTCCAAGGTTAGAAAAGATCATCTTGTGATCATCTAATCTGACCTCATGTATAACAGGCCAGAGATCTTCCCCCCAAATAATTCCTAGAGCAGATCAATATTTAAAAATGTTATCTAATAAACAACAAACTGGGGTTGTCACCTTTGTGCATTTGTCCAATAAACCAAATGCTATTAATATAAGAACACAGGGAATACAAAAATCACCATAGTGGATCAAGGCTATGGTACATCTAACCTAGTACCCTATATCAGACGTCGATTAGCACCACATGTGTCAGAGGAAGGTGCAAAAATTTCATAAAACAAAATTATGGAATAACCTGTCCATAGGAGACTTTTTTCCCTTGATCTCAGTCAATTAGTAGTCGGTTTATGGCCTGGGGGTTATGTCATATGACTGTAATTTTTAAATGATTTAAGGTCTGCTGTTACAAATCTTCGATCCATTAACTGTCACATGGTAGCATTCTCTTTTAGGATCTTGTTGAGTGCTCATGTATGAAATTGTTTAACAAGGAGAAAATTCCTGGACAGAAAACTTTTTGTTAAAACTGGAGTTGAAATTGAGTGTATATCAATAATTTACGGGTTAAAAACTTTACAGGTATTTTGTAATTATCCCCAAGTGAACCGTTACAAACTCACATGGTTCAGGATGTAAGTTACTCTTAAAAGAAATGCAGACATGGCAAAGTAAGGGATGCACAGTTAAAGTTCTCTAACAACCTTAACTTTGCTCTGGAGTGATGCCAGGAGGAAAAAACACTTGATTGGTTCATGCCTCTGCATCTGAGACACCTGACCATCCCAACATCCAGCCACAGTCTAGCCTCCAGGGGGGTCCGATGAGCGGCAGTGAAGTGCAGATACTACGGTATTTCTTCAGTGACAGTCTTCAAGCCCCTCATCCACAGGTGTCAAGTGGAGTATTATCTGCAGTATCCTATACGGGGGAGCCAGATGGCAGCAGACTCTGCATGTGTACACACCTTTTACCACCACCATTGCCTCCAGCAATGGGTACAGAGCAGAACCATTGCATGCATAGGAGGTTAGGTGTGGTGGTGTCTTCCACCAGGAGAACCTCTTTGTTCCAAAGGTGAGGGAAAGGGAAATGGTGGCGACTCCAGGAAATGGTGGAGAAGGATGCGCTGTGTCACATCTGTGAGCCTCTATGAGTGCAGTAAATTGTGAGGAAGCTGCAGACCGTGGCAGCAGTGTGGCAGTAGTGGACTAACCTCCCCAGGGACTCCTGTCGCTCTACAGATATGCCATGTTCTCCAGGATTTCCCTCATCCTCAGCCCAGTGTGCACAGGGCTCCTCACCCCACAGACTTTCCTTAGCCTCCAACATCCTATAGGTCTGTGGTTCTTAGGTAGCTTCCCTGAGTGCTCTGTGCATCCCTTCTCTGTTACTCCAGGCTCAAAGCCCTGATTCCTCCTCCCACTCCCAGATTTTGCTCCCAGCAGTCTTCTTAAATCCAAAGGGAGCAGCTTTGGATCTTAGTAGGGTCAACACTGGGCTCAGTATGAATGTTTGGGTATCTTAGCTCTAATTTCCAAAAGTTTTTTACTCTTAAGTTACTGGTGAGCACTCTTGACCTGAACTCCATCTTCACCATGTTTTTGTTTTAGCTGGAGTAGGAGATACAGATAGAGCTCTGACAGTGCTCAGGTAGTGTTAAAATCCTGTTGAAATTATGACAAAAGACAGGTTATTCATGCCTAAGGCTGTGTGAGGGAGTGGGCTGCGCCAGTGCGCCCCTGGAGGACAGGGGAACAAAGCCAAACCCACTAATCCAAATAAGTATGTCCCCTTTAATAAAGTCTCACAGTGGGAACATTTGTAAAACCGGTCGCGAGGCCCTTACTCCTCAGCAGCCAGGACCCCTGGTTTACAAACATCTCAACTCGACATCCTCCAGCAAAGTCTCTGAGCCTGGTCCAACTACTCCCTGTGAGCTGAATGGCCTCTAGTCCTCTCCTTGCTGTTCAGCTGCCTTTCCTGTTTCAGTGGGGCAGAGACCTCCTTGATCATACCCAGGCCGGTCTGATAGTGAACGCCTGGCTGGCCCTGGAAGGGGGAGTGCACCTCAATGGGTGCCTCATTTCACTCAGCTGTCCCTGGGATTTGAAGCGTGTACTATAGGTTATCAGCATTGCTGTTCTGAGGCCCTGCCAATGCAGTACCCATGATAGGAACAGTAAGAGGCATGTGTGGCGGAGCTGGAGGAGATATTTGGGCTGGATGAGCAGTTCTGACTTTGGATCCCTTGTGATATCAATTTTGAGCAACAGTTTATCTTTGTACATGAAATGTTCTATCATAATCTAAAAATACTAAAATAATCCCAAACAAATACAATCCCTGATTCCTTGCTTCCTCCTCTGTTTCCCCACCTCTGATTTAACCTCCAATGTTTCCTACAAGGTCTTTTTGGTCTATTTTAGATGGGGATCATCTCCCGTGACAGTTCAACACCAGTTTTCCTGGCTAGAAACATTGCTGGACACCTCGCTGGTCCCTTACGAACTATTGGATCAGTGGCTGTGGGCCAATTTGGTAGGTACAAATTGGGGAATGGAAAAGTAGAGCATGAGACCCAGGGTGAGTCAGACTGGATCTTCAGACATTTATATGTTCTGTCCTGAAATGTGTACATAGGACTCCCCTTGTAATCAATTGGACCCCAGCATGTACATGTATCTGAGGGGATAACTTGCCTCTAATGCTTTAAGCTTCAAGGCATTTGGTAGTGTTCAGATATATGTAATAGATGTGGCTCCAAAGTCTCATAGGTGTCATTGGGAATGATGTCATGGTCACATGATGTAGAATAATGAGCCCTTTTGCCAGACTCAATTAGTTAATGGCATTTCTACCTTTTCCTCTTGCAGTTTCATTTCTCTTCATCTCTCTTATGCTGTAGGTTTTCTTAGAGATGAGCCTAAACCAAAACCCTGGCTCAGAATAATCTTGAACTTGTGAGAGATTCAGAGCTAGAACTCAACTTCATGGCTGGTCCCTACCCTGACAATAATGGCCAGGACTAATATTGCAGATTGGCTTTCTCTGGAGTTCTGATCCAGATTCAGGCATTGCTGCTCAGATCCATCTCTCTCTCAGCTGGGTTGTTGAGCAAATGCACCACCCTCCCTTTCAGATGCAGCAGAATTCAGAGATTTACTGCAGTCCACTCTCAGGATGAAAGTTCTCCCCTGCCCGGAGACACCGCATGGTAACAGGGTGTCCCTGTTGTACTGCAGTCATGTGCCCATTAATGTCCATCTCTAGATTTGTTCCATGTTGGTTCATGGAGCAGTAACTGTTGGTCTCTCCTCAGGGGTACGAGTGTTCCAGTCTTGCCCAGCAGCTAACAGCCTGAACTTTATTGGGGGCCCAGCCATTCTGCTAGGCCTCATTGCCATGGCCCGGGATGACCATGCAATGTATGCCGCAGTCAAAGTCTTGAACTCCGTCCTGAACCGCAGCCCCATGAGTGAGAAGCTGATGAGCCACATCGGCGGATATCAGGTGAGAACAAGCCCCTCTTGTTCCAGGTGCTTACTTGCATTATGTGTTCTCTCCTTCTCTGAGGGCCTGGCCCAAAGGCCATTGCAGCCAACGGGAGTGAGGCATTAAAGTTAGTCCCAGGGAAAGCCTGAGAGTAAGGCCTGCAGGACTGAGCTCTAAAACCTGTGCCCATCATCTCCATCACAGCTCAGCTGCTGTTGGTGAAAGCAGCTGTGCAGGACTCGCTCCCAGACACAGCCAATGAGACTCAGTCTTCACAAGATTCACTGCATCTTCACTTACTTGTTATGATAATGAAAGGTGTCACACTGGCCATTGCATTAAGACCTTAGCCACAGAGCAGGTAATGCAGAGGCAGCAGCTGTGCAAACTCTCCCTACATATTGCCCTCTGCCAGCATACTTCAACCCTCATCCGGAAAACTGCTTTTAGGGCAAGAGCTCTGTTCCTTCCCCATGGCCTATGCAGTCCTTGACTTCTCTCTGCTGAGCCTGCTAGTAATGGGGACGGTTAGTGATAATGGTGGAGGGTCTTTTGTCTGCTGGGCAAAAATGTAGTCTGCCTCTCAGAATGCATCATTCAATTTGCCCCAAACTCAGCTTTTGGTACTTTGCAACCCTGAAAGTAGGGTTGGCTCCTAGAGTTTTGAATGAACTTGAGTCCCGGCTTGTGGAAGAAGAAGATCTATATTCTATAGTAGTTTGGGATGGAAATCAGGTGCTAGTCTGCAGTTTCAGTGGAGTGTATCATTGGGTAAGTGAAATGATTGGTGTCACCCAGACTAAAGAGAGATCTCACTAAATAATTAGTGCTACTGCGCATGGAAGGTATCTTTAAAGGAGCAACAGAGAGGCCCTCTGGATCTGGAAACACACACTACAGTATTTGAATGAATGTTAGAGCTGGCTGAATTATTCGTTGTGAATGAATGAGCTGATGGATTTAGCCCATTTTCCCCATCTGATCTCGATTCCTATGATTATCATCATTATTCGTAAGTGTTCGCCAGTCTGTGAAAATAAATGTTAGACTCGGGCGTCTTGGCTTTTTGCTATATGTTGTTCCGTCTATGTGATTGGTTACCTGTGTCACATGGAACTATTTTTGCTCTCTTATTGGATTGCTGAAGCTTTCTAAACGGGAGACTAATCAATGGTGAATTACCCATGTACACACTTTCTGGTGCATATTTCTGGGTAAATAATCCTTCCTTCTAACTTTTGTGAAACTTGGGAGCTTCTTCAACACTTTCCAGATACAGCAGTGATCACCCAAACACTCACGACTGGACCCAGTTGAAAAACAAGAAAATTTTCACAGAAATGTGCCTGTTTCTCATTAAAAAAAAAAGTTGAAATTTGAATTTTTTGATCTGCTCCTCTCCCAAAGAACTAATAACATGAGTAAGTGCAGTGAGCTCTCCATGTGCATTCACATGTTGTTCTTGGTAACCTTCCTGCAGCATGAGTTTACATGTGTTTCACTCCTTCCTGGTGCTTCTTATCCAAAAAGCCTCCTGCTCTGCTGTCAAATTCTTCCTGAAAGCCAGTTTGCCAATTACAACCCCTCACATTTTCAATGTATATTAAAAATGTCACTCAGTGCTTGAAACTTCAGTTTTATGCACAGTGTATGCTGCGTGTATGAATAATACGCATACATGTATGAATATGGTATCTGGTGTGTGCTGTGCATGTCTTTTTTAGTAATAACACTGGATTATATGTTATAAGGTTAGTGAGACAGATTGTATTTTCTGTTGTGCTCTCTACAGCTTTTGGGCTCAATGAATGCACAATAACTCTTTTCAGCTCCTGGCATACCTACTAAAGAGGAAGACAAAACTGCTAAACAACAGGATTTTACAGCTGGTGCTCTCCATAGCAGGCACGGCAGAGCTGGGCTTGGAATCCTCGACTATAAAGAACTATGGTGCATTCCAATATGTTCTCAGTAACTTTGAGGTAAAGCTATTTAGTTCTGTGGCAGCACCTTCTCAACTGGTGTATCTGATGAGAAGGCTACAACTTATCTGGTGTGGATCTCAATTAAAACCCTGCATATAAGTACCTTCCAGACATGGGGTGTTTGAAGTCTGGATTCTGGTGCAGTTTGGGTCTGTCTCTAGATTCCCCCAAGGAGGGTAAGTTATTTTTATGTTTTGCTCCAGTCAGCAAATCCAGAATAGTATGTTTGTAATTTGAGATGGGCTGGAGATTAATTGCTTGTCCTGTTGGTGCTGCCACTCCATCATCAGTTGTCCAAGTACCCTGATTATTCCAGGAGCTGAACAAATCTGAGTTTGTCACCTACTCTGGAGCATGGAACCTGCTTGTAGGGTGAAATTCCCCCCAAGACAGAGGGCCCATACAAAGCTCTATACACCACTGAAGTCAGGGTTTAGGGATGCATTCTGTGAGTAAATGAGCATCTGCTGGGTGGTGCTGTCAGCACCACCCTGGATTGGGTCCATAAATGGGGTTTATGTGCTGGATGGGTCCTTGTAATCAGACGCAGATTCACCTGGTAGCACCTCCTGCAGGTCCTCTCAGGGAATTAGCTCTCCAGCCTCCAGAGCGCCCTCTGCAGGCCAGTGTCCCGCTGCTGCTTGGCCCCTGTGTCCCTCCCTGGACTCCAGTACCCCATTATCTGGGGTGCTGCCCTCTGGCCATACATCCCTCAGTCTCAGGGTCTTCCCTCCTCAGGGAACCGCCACCCCCTGTCCCCACCTCACCTCAGTCATAGGCTACTGCCAGTCACCGATTAGACCCTGTTCCCTGGGGCAGACTGCAGTATAAGCCACTCATCACTGGCAAGGAGGGTTTGGCCCTGCTGCCTTTGCCTACCCCTGGGCTGTCCTCTGCAACCTCCAGTACCCGTTGGCCTTCTGCTAGGCCGCAGCCTGGGGCTTTCCAGGCTGGAGCTTTCCCTGATCCTCTGGCCTTCCCTCAGCCCTGCTCCACCTTAGGTACGCTCCCCAGCAGCCAGGTCCCTCCCTCTCAAAGGCTAGAGAGAGAGTCTGCTGAACTCCTGGCTCCTAGCCTCTTATGTAGGGCCTGCTGAGGCCTGATTGGGGCGTGGCCCAGCTGCGGCTGCTTTTCCAATCAGCCTAGTAGCTGCTTTTCCCTGCAACAGCCCTCTCCCTGGGCTGTTTTAAGCTCTTCAGGGCCGGAGTGGGGTTATTGCCCCGCTACAGTCCTGCTCTGTGATCTCAACAGTAGGGTGAATTTCTTCTATCATTCAGTCACATGGGCTGAATTCAGTTTCATAGAAATTAGTGATGGGAGAGACTTAATAGTTCATCTCCTCCATTCCCACCCCTCTCCATCTACTGGACCAAAACAGGATTAGTCCCTGCAATCTCTTTTCCAGTGCTTTGTCCAGCCTCGTTTAAATGTCTCCAGGGATGGCTCCTCAGGCACTTCCCCTGGGAGAAAAACGTGAAAGTCCCAGATTGGCTGAGTGTGTTACCACATGTGCTCTGCAATTCAGGCTCAGGCTACACTCAGGCCTTCACTTAGTGTGGAGTTGTTCTTTGGAAAAGATGGCTCCCCTGCAAAGGGTTTCAGCTCTACTGGATGTGTCACAAAAAGTCTCATTGAATAAACTCACCTTGTTCTGCACTCTGACCGATAACTCTGACCACAAAAAATCTTGCAAAGAGAGAAACTTCTGCATCTGTGAGCATTAACCAGGCCACCCTAAGCAAAAAAAAAATTTGGCTGCCCCATCCCAGCCCTGGGCTCCTCCGCACTCCTCTGCCGCCCCAGCCCTGGGCTCTCTCCCCTACCTGCACCCCCTGCTGCCCCAGCCCTGGGCTCTACCCCCCCCGACCCGCACCTCCCTGTCATCCTGGCCCTGGGCTCTTCCCTGCCTGCACACACCATGCTCCCCCAGCTCTGGGCTCTCCTCCTCAACCCGCACCCCTGCCGCCCCAGCTCTGGGCCTCCCCCCACCTGCACTCACCTGCTGCCCTAGCCCTGGGCTCTCCCCCACTGACCCGCACCCCTCTGCTGTCCCAGCCCTGAGCTCCCCCTCCCACACCCTGTGCTGCCCCAGCTCTGGGCTCTCCCCTTCCTCTCCACCAATGCCCCCCCACCCACACACATCTTGGGCTTTCTCTCCTCCCCCGCCCCGCACCTGCACCCTCCTTCTGCCCCAGCACTGGGTCACTGGTAACGTGCTCCCAGGGTGAGTCATTTAGCAGGAATTTTGGATGTGCGCAGAACACAGACAGGATTGGTTCCCATATGGTTACAGAACTGCAGTAAAGTGGAACAATTTTCAGCTTGTGTGATTGGAGGCTATCTGGATGCATATTATAAGACTGTCCTCCATAAATGAGGAAAAGTTGAGGTGCCTTTATTATTTTTTTGTTCTACTCTTTGTTTCTATGGGGAGTTTGCCAATGCAGTATCACTGTCTTCCTTTTAAACAAATAAAACTTAAACAACAAAAAAGGCAATGCTGTTGAAAATAGCAATCCCAGTCCTAAAAACCACTGGGAAGCATTTCTTGCTCAATTTTATCCTACTTTTTCTACAGCAACTTACAGTGGAGCCAGATATTTGATTTGGGAGAAATGAAGTAACAGCTGCCCAAATAGATCTTCATCACTCCTGAATTTTGAGGTGCTCAAATCTGGAAGTCAGGTGCCAGATTCCCTTTCTGAATATTAGCTAAATCTGGAAAGGAAAAGTCAATTTCTGCTTCCATGACTCAGAAGTGGAAATCCTCCTAAGTGTCTGGTTCTGTATCTAAAAATGCCCAGGTCCAGAGCCTCCCCTCCCTTACTTTTCATTTTAAATTCTAGTGTGATCCATGTACCTCCCTTGCTAGGCTTCAAAAAGAAAGGGTTACTATCCATTTAGTCCACCCAATTCCTTCTTTGGGGGCTGCAAGGTGAGGTCACACCAGTATCCCTAATCCAGTCTGGGGATGTCTTCTGAAGGGGATATCTGGGCCAAAGCCGCCTACTCCTTGGGCACACTTGCTTCCCATTCACAGTGCCACCCCGCTCTAGCAGTGAACTCTCCATACACAGGAAGCTGAAGCATGAGGTTTCAGCTACCATACTCCCTCCCCCTCCCTTTCCTGTTGATAGTGGCCAAAGGAATGCTGGGAAATGTAGTTCTTTCCCTGCTCCAGGGCTGGTTCTATAGGCAGGGAGCTAACCAAGGAACTACAGCTCCCAGGCTGGATCCCTGCCAGCTGCTGCCCCTGCAAATGGGCTGCCCAAACAGCTGCTTGTTTTGCTGGTACCTAGAGCCAGCCTTGCCTCTGAGCTGAATCTGTAGTGTTCTTGGTGTTCCAGGCCCTGGGTGGACCAGGCTATGTGGTAGGAGGATCTTTATTGAGCAAGGGGTGTACAGAGTTGTTCTCTCGCTCTCTTCTAAAGCACCTGCACGCTGGTGTTACTCTGCTCACGGTACATAATCTCAGTTTCTGCAAAAGTCTCTAGTCAGGGCTGCACAAGTACGTGTTTCGGAGACAGACTCATGGCAGATCTCTCTGGGGCTTGTCAGTCAGAGCAATTGTGGAAGCTCATTCTCTGGGTGGAAACTGCAGATTGCCTGCTTTTGTGCACTATGCAATCAGATATATTTTCTCTCCACAATCATTTCTGCATTTCCATATTTCTGAAATTGTCATTTTTTGTGCTTTATTTTACTCCTTTCCCCCTAAATCCAAGAAACTCTTGATGCAAGTTGAAAAATGTCATTGTGAGTTCACTTAAAAATGTACTATATGGTATATTTGTTTTTTTCCCCCCAACATAGATCAATCCATGTGCTTTTACATGGTATAATAATACTTATATCTTATACAGCACACTTCATCCACAACACTTTACAAAGGGAAGTATTGTTGTCCCCATTTTACAGATGGGAAAACTGCGGCACCGACACTTGCCCACATTTATATTGCAGATCAGTGACAGAGTCAGAACCCAAATCCACTCAGTCCCAGGCCAGTGTGCTTTACACTGGGCCACACTTCCTCCAGGCATTACTGGCTCATATTAGATTGTGTGTGTGGCATGTTTTCTGATTTGTTTTTAAACCAAATGGATTTAGTGGGGATGTTAGGGCAGAAAAAGTGGGACCAGAACTTCTGGGTTCTGTTCTCCTCCTCTGCCACTGACTCACTATAGGCAAATAGCACTGTGCCTCAGTTTCCCCATCAGTAATAGACACACTCTGTTACCTCATGTGGATATTATGAGGCTTCGCTAATGTTTTTAAAGTGCTCTGAGATCTCGGGATGAAGGCATGTGTTGCAGAAACACATCTGATTTTTAAAAAACATTTCATCTCATGTCAGCAGGGAAAAAGGAGCTGAACTCAAGAAGCTGTGAAATCTCTGGTTTCATTTGTCTTTCAGCTTTGGTCAAATGCACCAGAAAATCTCGACCTTGTCCTGTTTTCACATCTTGTGGAGATCCTGCGGCCCTCAAGGTACATAGTGGGTATCTATGGCAGAGACAGGATGAACTAATAAGTTTAGGCTGGGATTTTTGAATGTCTCTGAAAGAGTTATGTACCCAGATTCCATTGAAAATCCATGGAAGATGGCAGGCAACTAGCTTTTCTAGAGCCCTATGAAAATACAAGCTTTCATTTACTGGTTCTGTTGACCATGTTGCAGAATCGTAGGACAAAATTCCTGGCTGAAGACATTGCATTGACTTTAGTGAGGTTACACCTGCAGAGTACTTGACCCATAGCACTTGGAGAAAGAAATGTCATTTTGCCTGGTTAGACTAGATTGAAAGTTTTTCATGTGTTGAATGGAAACAAGTCCAGATGACTGAGTTTGGTAATTGCAGTTTAGCTCTATGCACACAACTGCTCTGGAGAATAACATCTGTAAGGACTGGTTGGAGCAGTCGCTGTTCTGCAGTGCAAATCTTGGGATGACAATGCCCTCAAAAGGAGATCAATTTAATGTCAGAATTCTTCATATCTTCAGCTTGTAGAGGGAGAAGATGGCATATTATTTTTCATTGGTTATTTATTCAGTGCCTAAAGTATGCTGGGCACACTACAGACAACTCGTAATAGAAAGCCAGATGTCTATTTATTCATTTGATTTTTTAAAAATAATGAAGCTGGTTGAAAACATTGTTGCCATAAAAAGCTTTTAGACAAAACATTTTCATTTAATCAGGGGTGAAAGTTCTCCCCCTCACCCCACAAAAATCTTTTTTGATGAAAGATTTCAGGTTTAAAACTGAAATTTAGACCAAATAATGTTGAGATTTTTAACAACCTCCCCCAACCCAAATTTGCGCAGAAGAAAGAATAATTTCCCGGCCAGCTCTACGTTAGAGTTAAATATATTTGGAGACACAGAGTGAGACAGACCGGCTGCCTCAGTGTGGCCTGTAGATTCCATTCTGTTGGCACTGAAAAGCCATGCACGATCCTGTCTGATGTCCTTTGCTGAGTTTTACAAGAACAGCATTTATTTCCACCAATTCAGGGCTTTCCAAGTCAATAACTTTGTTTTGTTTGAACTCACTGAAAGGCAGCTGTTTCCGGGGAAAAACGGGGGGAGGAACACACCAAGAAGGCTTCAGATCCTCATCTCTGACACATATTCAATTTGTCTGACAGAGTTTTGACCGGTTGCCAAGGCAACGTCAGAAGTCCGTGGTACAAAGAGTGAGCACAGAACCCTTTTAGCAGAAACTCGGCAGAATTGACTCTTTCCAGTAAAGGCTATTAACGTTCCTCTTGCTTTGACGCAGAGATGGATGTCAGAATGCCAAAGTCGCCTACCAGATGCAAATGGTGCCCAAACTGGTTTTCCTCCTCAACGACGTCGAGATCAGCTGCTCACGGGTCACCACTATCTGTACCATCTTTTCCCACCTGCTGCAGGGCTATTTCAATACCAAAGACATTCTTAGGTAACCCCAATTTTGCTGTATTTTTTCAGCTCACAAGTGAGCAGTCCTCCTACAAGTATAAGAATCCTATTGTGTGATCACACCCACCTCATCCAGCCCTGCTTTGTGCTCTGGACAAGGGCAGAGTCTTTGTAGATCCCTGCCAAGGAATCATAGGGGATAACTCTCCTGACAGCCAATTCGGCATTTAATTCAGCCCTGTTCAAGTGAGTGAGAATCACCCCCGGCTAAGTTGTGACCCTTACTGTGAATATGGCACAGGTTGCCCCGTTGACCTCAGTGGGATGACTAAAGGCATAAGGAACTACTCAAGGTAGGTAAGATTACTGCAGGCTGCTTCCAGGCTGATGGGTGTCTGATCCCATTTCTTGGACCGTGTCCAACTGGCCATTTTATTCTTGAATCTTGTGGATACTGCCTTTGCCAGGACCTTCTGGAGAAGAGAATTCCAACCCTTGATCACCGTCTGAGGAAAAAGCTGCCTGAAACACAATTGCTGCAGTATTTGATAGCCTGTGTCCAGACTGGTCAGCCTCTGGCCTGTGGGCCAGCTAAGACCTATCTGGTGCTGTCCACTACCCTCACGCACAGAGGTGCCGGCCACTGAGAGGACACAGGTCAACATTCAAAGCTCCATCTTGATTTTAATGAAATCGCTCTGGTCCAGATGCAGCATTGCATGCTGGGACCTGCAGTCTCCATAGGCAGCTTCTTTCTTTATTAAAGATGAGGGTGGCTGCAACTTACTAAGTTTTATTTATTGTTAATTGTTTTGATCTGGCAATGTGCATGGTACTGTACAGTGCGAGCAAATAAGGACAGCTCCTGTCTCTCAGCCTCTAGGAAAGGGGCTAGTGCAGCAGGCCCTGAGCATCATTAAAAAACAGGGGACCTGTACTGTCCTGAACCTGGGGGAATGCTATAGTACGTAGTAGTGTCTGGAGTGTTCCTGTAGTGTGGTATTTTTGTCTATAGAGAACACCACTCCCAGAATCAGACGGTGGCACTGCAGTCACTTGCTTTGTGTATGTGTAACATTCATCCATTTGTGATGAGAACTGGAAAATGGAATTCAAGCATTTCATAAGTGAAAAGGGGTTGCCACAGCTGTTTCCTATCAGGCTGCTAGAGATTCCATGCTGGGTGTTGCATGCCTGGAAGCCAGTGAGATGTCGCTCAGAAACACTATGAGGGGAGCTCCCAAGGAGACACGGACACCTGCAGCATTGCTAACCCAATATTATCAAATCCAGTGGCTCAAAAACCATAAATCAGGCCCCCAAAATCACAAAACTGACTTCAAAATCATGAAGTTTTTTTTAAAAGGGGGGATCCTTTTTATTTGCCTTCTATTTTTGAGTCGTTAGGGGATCACATTTTCAAGCTTTTCTCCTCAAGAGCTAGAAACATACTCTATTAATGAAAGCCAAGGTTCTCACATAATCACATGATTCCAGGAGCTGAGGCTTTAAGAAAAGCAACAACTATTATGAGACTCACAGTACAGTAGTGATAGTCGGCAACACTGCTAACCAAAAATGGTTTCCTCTTCCTCTGAAAGGATTGGATTGTTCCTTGTTTATACTTTAAAGCCCTCTTCTGTGGATGAAAGTCAGATATGCCTGGATGAGACCTCTGATCTGCCAGGAGAAGGTAAGGAGATCCCTTTGGTGAGTGAATTCTGATGGATGCTGCCCCTCATCCCCCTGGCAGGTCCTAAATGCATCAGGGCTGTGCTCAGGATGGGGGCGGGGACAGGGGGAAGGAGGGCAGGAAGGACAGACCCTCGAGGGACATGCTGCAGAACTGCTCATGTGTCCAAAATGAATTGCTTTGCTGGGTCAGGGCCTTACTCTGAGCAGCACAGGGGGTTGTAAAGGGACAGAGAACAGTCATGTCTGGAAAGATTTGTTTTAAAACCAAGTGACGTGCTTAGTTATGCTTTCCCCTCTCAGGTATTTCTCCTGCAGTTAGGTTGGCAGACCTTGGTCACTGCACCAAAAGCCTCTCAAGTGCTGGTTTTCACAAGTCTCCAGGGAGAGAAATGTCCATTTGGTTCAAATTTCACAGAGATCAATATTTGTGGGTTAAAAACAATAGAATGAAATGGTGAAAATTCCCTCTCAGGATTCTATGAGAATATGGTTGTTCTTGGCCCACTGTAGTTTTTACATTGTGCTGGAGTCCCATGTGGATGAAAGGGCATTCTCTAGGGCAAGTGCATACTCCAGTGCAAGGAGCCACGCATCTTTTAAATGTCCACCCTATTTGTGTCTGACTTGACTGCTGGAAGAGCCAGCCACCTCGACTTCCTGTTACTTTTGTCCTATTAGTGGTCCCAGCGGAGAGCCTCATGGATACAACACATCCAAGCAAAAGAATTAGGGTGACCAGACATAGTCATCCATTCCAGCCTTCTCTTCCACCCAGTCTAGAGTTGTTCCCTGAAGATTATTCATTATCAAGCATTTTGTCCAGTCTAGTTTTAAACATCCTTCATGATAGGCTTTGGGAACAGAGCTCAGAAATGACTAGTGCTTACAGTGACGGGATCCCCACTCCCAAATGTTCGCACCTTCTTCACTCCACCCAGTTAACAACTAATTATATTTGTTTTGGCTACAAACAAGGCTGTTCATCAAAGTGCTGGAAACAAGTGTTTTGTCTCCTCTTTACTTTTTATTTCCTTCTGATTTTTGTAGCCTTAAGCCAAACATCTGGAAAGACAATCTGGCTCCGAAACCGGTTACTGAAGATGCTGTTAGATGTAATGTGTTCAGACAAACTTCATCTGTCCTCTGAGTAAGTAGAACCATTTGAGCAGGGGTCTCAAACACTTGGCCTGCGGGTTGCATAGGCGCTGACTCTGGGGGTAAAAAAAAAAAATGGGGAAAAATTAGTGGGTGCTCTGCACCCACTGGCAGCCAATCTCCCAGAAGCAGCTCCAGAGTTTCGGGCACCCTAGGCAGAATTCGGGGGCAGCATTTTGTGCACTCTCCATGGGGCGTGCAGGAGCTTCCAGTTCCACTCCCATCACGCTGCCAAAGAAGGACCCTCTGCCGAAATGCTGCAGGCGACAGCGGCAGTCATTGAGCTGCTCAATTGCCTGCCGCTGTTTTCCGCGGCACGTCGGCAGAAGGTCCTTCTTCGGTGGTGCAACGGGAGCGGAACTGGAAGCTCCCGTGTGCCCCATGGGGAGCACACAAAATGCCACCCCCTGAATCCTGGCGCCCTAGGCGACCTCCTAGGGTTGCCTAATGGAAGCACCAGCCCTGCAAGCTCCCCTTCTCCTCCTACTCTCCTCCTCCCCCCTGAATGCACCACATCCCTGCTCCTCCACCTACCTCCCAGTGCTTCCTGCCCAGCCGCTGCCAAACAGCTGTTTGCACACTCTGGGAGGGTGGAGGAGGAGTGGGAACGTGGCGAGCTCAGGGGAGGAGGCGGGGAAGAGGTGGGGCAAGGGTGGGGATTTGGAGAAGGGGTTGGAATAGGGGCGGGGGGAGTGTTTTGTCATTTGTGTGAGGTGGTTTGGCATTCTGCTTTGGCTGCTGTCTGCTGAAGGTGGAAGCTTTGCAGCACTGCAGGATGAGTGATTTGGCTGGGAAGTTCTCTGCAGGGTGGGAGTTGGATGGTTTTGTTTACTTGAACCAGATCAATGTGCCTCTATCCCCCATTCTTTCAGGATAGCACCTCCTGCCTCACACACTGCACATGCTCCCTGCCTACAAATTGTAGCTGGCTGCTGCCTGTCCCTTCAGCATTTTCATTCTTTTGTGTACATGAACTAGGAGGCTCTTCCCCCACAGGAATGGTTACAACAGAACATCACCTTGTGGAAGCTCGTGTCCTCTTTGCCTTTAACTCCAGCCCAGGTGCTCAGAGCTGGGGGAGTCTCAAGGACTGCATCCTGCACATGTTGCCATACCTCTGGCCCCAGAGCCCTAGGCTTCCTTTAAATCAACAGATAGGAGTCACAAGAGACTTGATGACCAGAGCCTAAGCTGAGACTAACAAATTCATATTATGTAACATCAGTTTGGCTTTAAATCCTAGACTCAGGAGGTGGGAGCCAAGTGTCTTGCCCAGGCTCTCCATTTTCCCTTTCAGATCAAATCCCTCTTGGTGCCTCCAGAGTAGCTGACGGGGCAGGTGAGCCGTGATATGTTCAGCAGGACCCCATAGGTCTCACTTAGTTGTAGTTGTTTATTTTTTTCATTTTTGACTATACTTTTGTATCGTTATATGAAAAGGTTTCAGTGATGCGACCCTTGGGCCAATGTACTAGTCCTCCTGTGGCCCTCGTGGTAATTTGTTTGAGACCCCTGCATTTGAGAATGGAGTGGACGGAGGAGGGACTGTGGCTCCTTCAAGGTTCCCTCTCTCTGTGTGTGACCAGTGCTCAACACCCGGTTAGCATTTATGAGTGTTTTCAGTCAATGAGAGAGAGGCGGAATGTGTCAGGTTTGGGTTCGGTGTTTTTTTTTTCCAGTGACGTATCTGAGGTTTAGAGTGATATCCATTAAATAGACAACATTTTCTCCACAGTTGCCAAACAGTGGTGTCAGAGATATCACGGTTTCCTTATCTCTTCTGTGAGGGGAAAAGAAATCTGACGTGTCTTTAAAAAGTGGTTTCATCTAACTGGGATTACAAATACTACAATGTCTTAATCCTAATCACAGTTGTTGCATCACTACAGGGCAGAATTTAAGTCGCTCAGGTGCTAAAGTACACATTTGCATACGTTAGCATGTTGCGATTTCTTTCAAATTTAAACCTTAATTCTGAATTTCCTGGGTTTATAACAGTTGAATTGGGATAATTACAATGTCCCTGTCATGTGTTTTATTCTGAATTACTGAGATGTTGACCTTAACTGTGACTCCATATTGATGTAGTTTGTCTGGGAATAAATTAAATTGAGACTGATAGGGATTAGATGGCTCAAACTATGTGGACAAACAAGCTAATGAATCTCCTCAGCACCAGATTGTGAGCACGATACCCAGAGCCTAAGTGACTTAGGGGCCTAAGTCAGTTGCAAAGATCCTCAAAGGTAGGGGAGTTGGGCATCTAAATACTCTTCAGAGTAAGGACCTGAGTGATATAGGAGAATAAACTCTCCATTCTGATGTAGGCTCCTAGGTCAAATCTTCCTCTGTGTCTTTAATGTGTATACTTCTCATGCTGTGTTTCTCCTAGGGCTCAAGAGGAGACATTCCTGGTGCTGGGGCCTGACTGGTTCCTCTTGTTCACACAAAGCCATCTACACCCAAGCACCATCGTGATCGGGGTCAAACTGCTGCTGCACTTCCTCCACAATCCCACACTGCTGAGGAAGTTCAAGGAGGGGGTGGTGGCTGGGCGCTGGGTGTCAAACAGCTCTACAGGGATGGATATTCTAATGGGTACGTTCCAGATATGAGACTTGCTCCCAGTATAGCCTTTTCCAGGGACAGGTTCATGAAAACTATGTTGACCCTGGTGCAGAAGCAATCAGCTAGGGCTCCCAGTCCAGCTCCAGTTGCATAAAATAGCAAATCTCTCATTGACTTCAATGTGAGCTTAGTATGGGCCAAGCAGCAGGATGATCTCCTACTGCTGGGCTGGGAGATGTCTTCTCCATCATACCGCAGGCTGAGGATTCCAGACCAGAAATCACTGGGTGAGGAGATTGGTGGTCTGGTCTGTGCAGGAGGTCAAACTAACTGGTCTGTACATCTGTGAGTTGGTCGGCCACCACCTTCTAGTCCCTCTGAGATTTGCTCCGACCCTGTTCTGCTCACTCCCCCAGCCCAGATGAAGGAGTGTGTTATGGGTTGGATCACAGAAACCCCCTTAGGACTGCCAACTGGTGTTCTGAAACTACCTCTAAGCCCGTTTTCCCTGGCAGGTTGGGACTTCAGAACCCTGCCTGGCTGTGCCAGACACACTTGCCTGCTACAAATGCAGTCCCAGATGTGAACCACATCCCTCAAAAGCTGCAGGCTAAATTGAAAACAGCTTAAGACGTGTTCCTGTCTCCAATACCCGAATGGCTAGTTTTCAATGGGGTCCAAACCCCAAATAAATCCGTTTTATCCTGAATAAAGCTTATACAGGGTAAACTCATAAATTGTTTGCCCTCTATAACATTGATAGGGAGATATGCCCAGCTGTTCTCCCCTCCCCACCCCATAGTAATACTTACTCTGGCTTAATTAATAAGTACAAAGTGATTTTATTAAATGCAAAAAGTAGGATTTAAGTGGTTCCAAATAATAACCAACAGAACAAAGTGAATTACCAAGCAAAATAAAATAAAATATGCAAGTCTAAACCTAATATAGTAAGAAAGTGATTACAGATAAAATCACCCTCAAAGATGTTCCAATAAGCTTCTTTTACAGACTAGCCTCCTTCTAGTCTGGGTCCAGCAATCGCTCACACCCCTCTGGTTACTGTCCTTTGTTCCAGTTTCTTTCTTTTGGGGTGGAGCGGCTAACTCTTGAGCCAGCTGAAGGCAAAATGGAGGGGTCTCCCAGGGGCTTAAATAGACTTTCTTTAGTGGGTGGAGATCCCCTCTCTCCTATGCAAAATCCAGTTCCAAGATGGAGTTTTGTAGTCACATGGGCAGTCCATCATCTCCTGTCCATGCATGACTCAGTTCCTTACAAGTGGCAGCCATTGCTTCCATGCTACCTTGAATGTCCCCAGGAAGGCTTCTTATGTGAATTGGAGTCTTCCAAGGTTCCCTTGTCTGTTAAGTGTTTCTTGATTTGGCACTTAACTTGCAAATCCCTTTCTTAAGAAGCTGACCAAATGCCTTACTAAGGCTACTTAAAATCAAACAAGTACACAGCCAATATTCATAACTTTGAATACAAAAAAGATACATGCATACAAATAGGATGAATATATTCAGTAGATCATAACCTTTGCAGAGATATGTTACATGGCATATGTAGCATAAAACATATTCCAGTTATGTCATATATACGTTCATAAGCATATTTCCATAACGCATTATGGGATGCAATATCACAGAGTGTACAAGGAGGACTTCACACCATATGAATGAGAATGGAGGGTGGTTTTCTATTTACTAATGTCAGAGAAATTCTTCTAACGGCTGGGGTTGTTGCTGGGAGGACGGCAGGGTGATTTGGGTCCCAGAGAATTGCTGGTTGTTGTCAGTCAGCCATCCCTCTCCACTACACCTGATGCAGGATGGAAACTGAGCCGTTCAAAGCATGTTTTCTTCCTTTGCTTTTAGACAATTTGAAAAGTGGGCCCCTGATACCTGACTATGGCCCCTACCTAGTTTTTGGGCTCACAGTGCTGCAAGCATGTTTGATTAATCACATTCACCTCCCTGAGATCTACCTGCTGGTCTCAGGGCTGTTCCTGGGAACCCCAAAGTGTGACCCGCCAGAAGCCTCCAAGGTAAGGCTCCCACAAAGGCCGGGGTTGGGGGTGAATGAGAGTTTGCACCTTGGCTAAGGGACCTTGCTTTGCCCTCTGGGATTCCTAAGCTGCTTCTCTGTAATGGCTCCAAAGGGAGAGGCAGCCCAGCAACGTCTGCCCTAAGCAACACAAGCATCCAAGCTAGGGGAAGCTTGTGGTGTTTGGAGCTACAGTAGAACCTCAATGATATGAACACCAGAGTTACGGACTTACCTGTCAACTGAACACCATGTGGACCTGGAAGTCCTCAATCAGGCAACAATGCAGACGGAAAAAAAAAAAGCAAATACTGTACTGCCTCAGTGCTTCTGCCACTGGGGAACTGGGGCTGCAACCGTATGGTGTGGGGGGGTGGGGTCAGGGCTCCTGGCAGAGTGGGGGCTCAGGGCTTCTGGCCTTCGGGAGCATTGGGACTCAGGGCTTTAGACCGGGGGGGAGCGCCAGGGCTCTGCTCTCAATTTCAGCTGGGGTGGGGGGAAACTGAGGATTGGGGCTTCAGCCCCATGGCTCTGCTCTCGTTTTCACTCCCACAGGGGGCGCCCGGGATCGGGGCTTTAGCTATGGGGCGACTGCTGTTTTCAGCCCCAGTGCTCCCTCCATAGCTAAAGCCCCGGTACTCCCCCCTGGCTAAAACCAGGAGTGGAGCCTCAGGGCTGAAGCCCTGATAACCAGCGCCCCTTTCAGGCCTGAAGCCAGAATGGAGCTGTGGGGCTGAACCCCCAAGTCCCAGCATTCCCCCCAGGTCTAAACCCCTGAGCCCTGGTGCTTCCAGAGGGCAGAAGCCCTGAACCCCCCTCCGGGAGCCCTAATGGCCCCTAGGGTCAGAAGCCTCATCCCCGATCTCTGCAGCTGCAGCCTCAAGTTCCTTGTGGCTGAAGTCTATAACATCTTGTTCATAGCTACGGACCATTTCTGAGTTACTGACATCCTCTATTCCTCAAGTGTCCGTAACTCTGAGGTCCTGCTATCCTTGTGGCTGATGCAGCTGGATGTGGAAAGAACAGAAACCTCCCGGAGGTTTCACCCGTCGCTCTAGACTGCTCTGAAGGCAGTGAAGGGTGCAGCCATGCCCCTGTCAGCAGCCTCCTCCTCGAATATCTCTCCCTCCCTTCAGGCAGATCTGGACTCCATGCTGCAGTGGCTCCTGCAGAACCACCATGTGGAGGACGTCCTTAAAGCTGGGCTGTGCACAGAGGCAGTGGCCCTGCTGCTAGAGATGGTTAAGGCCACAGTGAACAAGGTGAGCGGCTGTCTGTCTGCGCGTAGGGCCCCACAGAGGGAGTGGCAGAGAGTTCTGCTTGAGGCAGCCCATTCCCTCTCCAAGTAGTGGGCAGGGAGCTGATGGCTGCCAGCTACTGACCTGGCTGTGTTGTCATTGCTGGGAGGAGGGGGCTTCAGAGAGACCCTGTCTGTGCTTATGGCCAGGATCTGAGAGTTGGGGGCTGGATCTTGGCCCCTCCCAGTGTGCTTCTGGGCCCCAGCCCCTGCCCCTCTGAGTGGAGAAAGCCCCAGCTCTGAGGCTAGAGCTGTGTTCAGACTCAGGAGAGGAATGTGTAGATCTAAGCAGTTGCTCCCCTGTGGCCACTGGACCAATCCGTCCATGACTTCTCCAGCTCTGGCCAAGCCAAGGCCACTCAGATCTTTGAGGACTGCTGAGAGGAACAAAAGCAAAGTGTGCCAGCTCAGCTGAGCATGCGTACAAGTGAAACACTGCCCTGACAAGACACACCTGTCGGTGTTCAGCCCTTTGCAGGTACAGAGGGCTCCTGGGAGGTGGCCTATCCTGGGAACATCATGCAGTTCCTGTGCCTAATCTACCACAGCTACCCCCAGGACCCGGTGTGGTGCTGCTCGGACTTCCTGCAAGCCTTAGCCACTGTCGTCTTCCATGTGAGGGCTCCACAGGTAAGTGTGAACCAGCTTGGATTGCTATGATCGAGCCAGACGCTGACACCTTTTCCCTGGTAGTCCAACCGAGCCCCTGCTGATGTCCGTGTGAGTCGTACCCAGTCAGAGCTGTGGGATCTATCCCATGGTCCGTGCCCCTCAAGCTGTCAGTCTTTGCAGAACCTAAAAGTAGGGGCTGATGTATTGAATCCAGCCCTCACTGCTGAGTATCTTCATCCTTCCCTGTCTCCTTCCTCTTAGCCATGGCCTGGATCACCATCCGTGATAGCTAATGGGTGGCTCGGCCCCAGGTGTGATGCAGCCAAACTCCTTAATCCCATTGCTCCTTGTAGGGCTGGGGCCATCCTTTTGCGCTGACATCCTGTCTACTAAAGAGCCACCCCTCTGAGTGTGACCCCCTCACCAGAGCATGCAGCGCTCATTTCCCTTAGCCAGCTGCTCCACCCTTGCTCAACGGGAACGTTGCTTCTCCTTTGCTTCACTACCCCTCAGCCCAGCAGCCACAACAGCCCCACTGCCCTCACCAAACTCCACTCAGCTGCCAGCTGATTCCCCCATTCCTGATTTTAAAGCATGTTGGCGGAGAGGGTTAACAATGACTCGCACATGCTGCAGCCCCTTTCATCTGAGTGCATCCTCCTGCTTTGCTGCTACTATTGTTATTTGGCACACTTGGGGCACTGGTATATGTATTAGGCATCACTAAACCTTCTGGGTGTTAATATTAGCCCCATTTGACAGCTGAGGAAACTGAGGCACCGAGAAGTGAAATGACTTGTCCATGATCAGAATGATTGTGCATATGTCTATGCAGCAGCTTGGAGGTGTCATTCCCAGCACAGGTGGAAGACTTGCACTAGCTCTGCTAAAAGTATCTGCATGGCCATGGCAGCTCGGGCTGGCCACCTGAAAACAGTCCTGCCTGACTTCCTGGATACACACTCAGGCAGCTAGCCCAAGTTGTGCCCATGCCATTGCAGCTGCACTGCTATTTTGGGGGCACTTGCTTGAGTGGAGCTAATGCACTTACATCTGCCTGGGAAGCATCCACCCAGGAGTCCTGGCACTCAGTTTTTATGGCCATATTACACTGCCTTCCCTCTGCTCTCTGTAGAGCTGTGCTCAGTTGTGGGGAAAAAGCAGTGCTGGTAAAATAAGCTCCCCTGAGTACCACTGTCTGTCTGCTCTCTCTACTCAGGGAGGCTATGAAGGCCTGTCGCACCTCAAAGGTCCAGCTGCTGCTGAAGCAAACAGCTGTCCCAACTCCCCAGCTGCCCCACTGCCTGAGCACCCTGCCAAGAAGCAAGTGTGGGACTTCCTGCGCATCCTGCTGATGGAGAGTCTGCTCAGCATCCCAGCGCACAAACAGGGGCACCCATTCGAGCTGCTTCTTGAGGTCTCATCACCGCAGACTCCCGCTCTTGCTACTCTGCATCAGGTGTTAGGGGGAAGGAGGAGGACACAGGAGGCATCCTGCAGTGATATAGGGAAGGGATGACTCAGAAGGGTCTGCACCCCACCTGCTCCTCTCTAGTTCTCTAGGACAGAGCTGGGTGTTATCAGATTTTTATATTTCGCGGGATATTCCACAATTTCCAAAACCTTCCTGTTCTGAATCAGAACTAAAAAAACATTGAAATTCAGAATTTTTAGAAAAGTTTGTTTTGGGTCAATGGAAACATTTTGTTCTGGCTTTGACCTTTGAGAACTTAAAAAGAATAAATTAAAATAATGAATTTGATTTTGAAGGCAGGTTTTGAAATGCCAAAATCAAAATATTCTGTTCTGAAAAATGTCAGAGTCAGCCACTTTGACATTAACAAAATCCTTTGTTCCTTTTTTTCAATGAGAGTTCGTTGAAATTGGCATGTTTTTCAAACCGCTTAGATTCTGACAAAAACATGATTTTTCATCAAAAAAACTGTTTTGTCAAAAAAAATTCTGAGCAGCTCTACTCTGAGAAGGGGATGTCTACAGTTCCTCCTAGCAAACACCATGTGATCAAGAGGGCCTGAGGCCAGATCACACTGCTGGGATATGGGGCACCTTCAGTTATGTTATCCAGGACAGCCAGCTAGAACTAAAATCCTAACTGCCCTGTAGAGAAGAGATTCCCCTGTCCCCCATACGTTCATATAACTGAAGGCATGATGCTACCTGTATACAGCAGCAATAGTAACTTGCGTTGGAGAAATGTATTATGCTAGAGTTAGATCTTGGCCAGTAAAAAATCTTTCCCTGTCCGTTTATAATGTGTGCATGTCATTCTAAGGCAGCCATGTTAATGCCATGAGACCCCATATAGGGCTGTCTTGTATGCTAATTTACTTAAAAAGTCATTTATTTTCAATGGACAAAAAAAAATAAAACCCCTTCTAAGTACAGATGGATAGATGGCTGCTGCAACAGTTGAGTCCAGACCCAGGTTGCAAACACTCCAAAGCAGGGGGTTCTTGGATCGACCCACTATAAAGAAGGGAGTAGTTGCAAATTTAGTATCCAGGCTTAGATTTTGAATGGCCCAAGGGCAGATGTGTCTAGATCACTGGTTTTAAGACAAGTAGAAATGAACCTCAGTTCTTGACTGTGGCTTCCATCTTCTGTGAGTCAGATCCACTCAGAAGTAAGAGGCAAGTGAGGGGGAAAGCTCTGAAGACTCAAAAAGTAGTTGGGGTTCAGTCCAGAGAAGCTATCAAAAGCATGAACACTTCTCCAAGCTATCCAAATCTCCTGAGCCTGCCAGGGCTGTAAATCTCCAGAGAACCAGTTATCTGGAGAGCTCACTGGGAGACCTGCTGCTGCTTTCTGTGAGGATGGCCTTTCTCATGACGCTGTGATGTCTTTAGTCTCAGGAATGCAAAGGGCATGGCAGAAATGCATCAAGCTTTCTTGGAGCCTCCGTGAAGGTTTGGTTGTAGAATGAGACTAAGGGTTGGCTGAGGCGACTGCCCTTGTTTCCTCTATACCAGTTCCTACCTCCCTAAGAAGGATGCTCCTGGAGATCAGAAAGGGGCATTTGGACCAAAACCATCTGGAGTTATACCCCTGTTAGGCTCCTGGGTGAAGGCAGGCAGGACTAGTGACAGGAGCTTGGGATCCTGGAACTGAAGCCGGATTCAGAGCCAGTATCAGGGTCAAGGGTCGAGGGGAGGGTCAAGCCGGAGTCAGAGTCAGGAGGTAAGCCAAGGGTCAGAACCAGGAATCAGGCCAAGGCTCAATACCAGGTACTGGGGTCCATGTTGGGATTCCAAAGGGTCAATGCGGAGCCTAAATCCAAATCAGCACCAAGTTCGATGCCAGTTCAGTAACAGAGAACAGGGTGGTTGTGGCAACTAGCTAGGGATCTGTGTTGTTGCCTGGACCCTTTGTGCTAAGCCCTATGGGCTTCTATAGGGACCAAGAGCCAATCAGGGACTGCTAAAACCATTGTCATCAGATCCCTCGAGGCAGAATGTCCCCTGGGGTCAAACTTTTGTGAGTTGTCGTACATGGGGTGTGGCTGGGTTATGGCTGTTGTTGGGTTACAGTGTGGGGATGTTGGTTAGCTAGTAGCCCTGTGGGTCTTGGTTCAAGTTCTACCAATCCTTATGTCCCTGAACCAAAATCATCCCATGTTATTCTGGGCATGCACCGAAACCAGCCCACGTTGTCCTGGGCCTATACCCTGCACTGGGACAAACCCTGATCCTAACCCATCCCAGATTATAATGGACCCTCAACCCAAACCACCCTGGATATATTGGACCCTGCAATCCTTACTCAGTTGAGGCAGATCCTCAGCTGTGTATATTGTCATAGCTCCATTGATGTCAATGGACTTTGCCTGAGTAAAGGCTGAGCGAGGTTGTCAGTGTTTGCGCCCCTCGTTGTGTTATCACTGTGCTGATGGTTTCATGCTGTGGTTGTGCAGGCTTCTGTAGAAAACTCCACTAGCGAGCAGAAGAGATGTTTCCAGACAGAAGTCTTGCTTTTGACTATGGATATCTTCCACACCATCAGCCAAGGGGCTGGGAACACTGGCTCCTCCAGACCAAGAGGTGAGTGCTGAGCTTCAGATCTTCAGCTAGATAGTTTTTAGGTTGGAGTATCTGACTGTATTCTCTTGAGAGATTTAGAAACGTCAACTGAAATTTCGGTCTGGTATCTTAACGTTGTAGACTGCATGGGGCATTTGAATGCTCCCAAAAGCAAGTGCATTGAAATTCCTGTGGTCCTGCCATGTGGCTGGCAAGCTTCTCCACCGAGTGTCCCCTGATATAAGAAAGATTAAAAATCTGGAATTGAGAGCAAGGACTAATGGGAGTCCGTGTGAACTAATGGCCAGAGTACCTGACTAGGACCTGAGAAATCTGGGTTCTATTCTTGCCTTGCCTACTGGCCTGGTGGGTGACTCTGTGCCTTGATTTCCCCATTTGTAAAATGTGGGTAATGATTCTGGCCTCCTTTGAAAAGCTCTAGGGGTTGCTGTTGTTAAAACATTCTTAGTGAGATGAGAGTGGTGCTGAAGCATGCAATCTAGCAAAGCCAAAATACGACTTAGCTGGCTGTGCTATTATCTGCCTACAAGCGTAGTAGCTGTAGCTGTGATTTCAGATGAGACCTGAGTGAGCTTGCACCTGGGCATTACTTCAGTGGGAAACTTTTTTAAGAAAAACCTAAAGTGATTCAGGAAGTGGTATGGGTGACTTACTAGCTCTCCTTCTTGTGTCTCGGCATGGTAGTGAGGAACAGTCCATTGTGGGATGGATTCCAAATTGGCCGATGGAATTATGCCATTACTAAGTCAGTAACATTCATTGCTGTAGCACCTGCATTGTTCTTGGGGGATGTAACAATGCTGGCTTTGGTCGGACTCAACTGAGAGTACCAATTCAGGACAAATTGCTTGAAGCTGGGCAGTTACAGCCCAAGGCTGGGGTTCCTTTGCACACCAAGGCAAACCAAACCAGCCAAACAGAGAAGAGCATGGCTAACCATAAGTGACATAAGCAATTCCCATAGACTCTCCAGTTCTTCTTCGAGTGATTGCTCATATCCATTCCAGGTAGGTGTGCATGCCGCGCGTGCACGTTTGCTGGAAACTTTTTTACCCTAGCAACTTCAGTGGGCCGGCAGGTCGCCCCCTAGAGTGGCGCCACTATGGCACTAGATATATACCCCTGCTGGCCCGCCCGCTCCTCAGTTCCTTCTTACCGCAGTGTCGGTTGCTGGAACTGTGGAGTGCGGCTTGCTGTCCTCCACGTACCTAGCTCTCCTGTACTCTGTTTGTAGTTGTAGTTGTAAATAGTTTTATAGATAGTTTGAAGTAGTATATTAGTTAGTTGTTTATTATATATAGTTGTTTAACTTGTTCGCGGGTGGGCCGTTGCCCTCCCGCTGCCCGGCACCGGGCTCATGCCTGGTTCGCCGGGCTTCAAGCAGTGCTCGGCATGCAAGAAGCCGATGCCGACTAGCGATCCCCACGACGCGTGCCTCAAGTGCCTGGGGGAATCGCACATCAGTGAGAAGGGTCGTATATGCAAGGCCTTTAAGCCTCGCACAAAGAAGGAGAAGGATCAAAGACTCTGCGCTCTCCTAATGGAAGCGGCACTGACTCCGGCACCGGCGGCGCAACCGGCCACTTCTACTCCGGCACCGGACCGAACCGGCACCGGCAAGACTCCCCGGCACCGTCCATCCCCGGCACCGGGAGCAGATCCAAGACCCTCGACGTCTGCAACACCATCGAGGCAGGCTCGAGTGGAACGCCCGGCATCTACCTTGGCCACGGCACCGCCTGCAGGGCTGCTGTCGACTCCGGGTCCGGAAGGTCCGTCGAGTCCAGCCCCTCCTAGCTCCCCCTTGAGATCAGGGGTCAAACTGTTAGTCCCATCTACGCCGGAAACCTTTGCCTCGGCATGGGACTTGATAGCGCTCACGGAGCCATCGCAGCCTCAGACCACGGCACCCCCTGGATGGGTAACCTCCAGAGGCAAACCGATGCTGAGAGCACTGTCTCCGGAGTCCCGGCACCAATCGCCCCGGAGACGGGAACGCTCGCGCTCAGGGCGCCGCTCGCAGTCCCGGCACCGTTCTCCCCGGCGGTACCGGTCGCACTCGCGGCGCCGATCAGCATCTGCACGGTCCTGGTCTGTCTCCTCTTACCACCAGCACCAAGACTCTAGGAGCCGTTCACCTCAGCGTTCAGCTCCTCGGTCGACCTCCCGGCACTGAGCCGGTGGTAGGTCCCGATCTCGGTCAACCTCCCGACACCGCGTCGGTGGCAGATCCCGGTCCCCACTGCCATCCCGGCACCGCGCTGAACGAAGGTCGCGGTCCCGCTCTCGGCACTGACCTCGAGGCAGATTCCGATCTGGATCCCAGCACCGACTACCACGCCGTTCCCGGTCCCGATCCCGGCACCGATACGGGTCGCGGCACCGATCCTCAGCACCGAGGAGAGCGTTGGCATATAGAGAGGTCTATCAAACTGGCTCAGTGCCTCCGTGGCCTTCAAGGGAACCATCCGTGTCCTCTCAGGCAGAGAGCACCTATGCGTTGGGCCAGAACAGACACTCGGCCCTGTTTCAGGACCCTCCACCTCAGGAACGAGGGCCTAAACAGTGGGGGTTTTGGACCCCATGGGCGTACCGCCAAGCCCAGGGTCCACAACATATTACTCCCCGCCCTGCGGCGGAACGCAGGCCACCTGAGGCAACGGTGTCTATACCCCCTCCCTCCCCGGAAGCAGAAGACAGGTCCAGCCACCAGGACCTAGAGCTCCCTCCAGTGACGGAGGTACAGCCTCAGACAGAACCCCCCGTGGACGCTCTGTTGCCGGAGGTTTCCTCGTCGTCTTCCCCGAATGAGGCAGTGGCGGGTACCTCGTCCTCCAGCCCTTCCCCTCTAGATCTTAGGGCACACCAGGACCTCCTCCGACGAGTGGCACAGAACCTGGACATTCAAGCAGAGGAGGTCTCTGAAATCGAGGACCCGGTGGTGAGCATCCTCTCCGCCGATGCGCCCACCAGAGTGGCCCTGCCTTTTATCAAGACTATTCGGGCCAACGCCGCTACTGTCTGGCAGTCACCGGCCTCCATCCCTCCGACCGCTCGAGGAGTGGAAAGGAAGTACATGGCCCCCTTGAAGGGCTATGAGTACTTGCACGTTCACCCGACACCCTGCTCCCTTGTGGTCCAGTCGGTGAACGACAGGGAGCGCCACGGTCAAGAGGCCCCGGCACCCAAGTCGAAGGAGGCGAGACGGATGGACCTCCTGGGCCGCAAGGTCTATTCAGTGGGGGCGCTACAGCTCAGGGTCTCGAACCAGCAGGCGCTCCTTAGCCGCTACTCCTTTAACTCTAGGGTAGCGGCGGGAAAATTTGCAGAGCTGTTACCACAGGACGCCCGCCAGAAGTTTACCACCATCCTGGATGAGGGCAAAAAGGTAGTGAGGACCTAGCTACAAGCCTCCTTAGATGCTGCGGACTCGGACGCTCAGACCCTTGCCTCGGGGCTTACGATGCGCCGAATTTCCTGGCTTCAGGTCTCTGGCCTTCCACCAGAGCTCCAGCATACTATCCAGGACCTCCCCTTCGAAGGCCAGGGCCTGTTTTCCGCTAAAACAGACCCCAGACTAAAGGACCTTAAAGACAATAGGGTCATAATACGGTCCTTGGGGATGCATACGCCTGCGACACAGCGCAGGCCATTCCGGCAGCAGAACCAACAACAGCAGCGTCGCCCGTATCCTCAGTTCCGTCCACGGCAGGACCTCACCAGGCGCCGCGGCAGGAACAACGAACGCAGACAGTCGGGTGGCCAAACGCGGCAAAACCAAGGCTCTGCCAAGGCCCCTCCTGGACCCAAGCCTTCATTTTGAAGGTGCGTCCGAGGGCGCAGTACCAGTTTCCCCTCCGGATCCTTCCCCGCAGTTCTCCAACAGTCTTTCATTTTTCCTCCCGGCATGGACCCAAATAACATTGGACCGTTGGGTCTTGCGTACTGTGCAGGCCGGTTATCGCCTGCAGTTTTCATCGCTCCCCCCCTCCCACCCACCATCCTCGTCCCTCTTCAGGGACCCCTCTCACGAGCAATTCCTCCGTCAGGAGGTGCACACGCTCCTCGTCAAGGGAGCCATAGAGGAGATTCCAGAGAGCGAGAAGGGCAAGGGGTTTTATTCCCGCTACTTTCTAATCCCCAAGTCCAAGGGGGGCCTCAGGCCTATCCTCGACCTGCGGGAACTCAACAAGTATATGGTGAAGTTGAAGTTCCGTATGGTATCCCTTGGAATCATCATCCCATCCCTGGATCCCGGAGACTTGTACGCCGCCCTCAACATGCAGGACACTTACTTCCATATCGCCATATTCCCCCAGCACAGGCGTTTCCTCCGCTTTGTGGTCGACCGCCAACATTATCAATTTGCGGTCCTCCTGTTTGGCCTCTCTGCGGCCCCAAGGGTGTTCACAAAATGCATGGCAGTCGTCGTCGCACACCTCCGGCGCTGCCGCATTCATGTATTCCCCTACCGCGACGACTGGCTGATCCGGGGCACATCGGAGCTGCAGGTCCGCGACCACGTCCGCAGGATCAGCAGCCTCTTTGCTGCCCTAGGCCTCGTGATCAACGTGGACAAGTCTACTCTGCTCCCCACGCAGAGGATAGAGTTCATCTGGGCCGTTCTGGACTCTACCCTAGCCAAAGCCTTGCTACCCTTGCCCAGGTTCCAGTCGCTGTCGGCCATCATTCTGCGCTTGCAGGCGGCCCCGCTGACCTCTCTAAGAACATGTCTGGCCCTCCTGGGCCATATGGCGGCCTGTACGTTCGTGACAGCGTATGCCCGACTCCGCATGAGGCCTCTTCAATCTTGGCTCATCGCGCAGTACCGGCCGGCCAGACATTCGTTGGACACAGTTGTCACCATTCCCCAAAGGGTACTGGACTCCCTTCGGTGGTGGCTGGACCAGTCCATGGTCTGTGCGGGGCTCCCATTTCATCCGCCCCAACCCTCGGCATCCCTGACTACGGACGCCTCAGATCTGGGTTGGGGGGCGCACTGCGGCACCCAAAGAACTCAAGGCTTGTGGACCCCTTAGGAGCTGGGCCTCCACATCAACATACGGGAGTTGAGAGCGGTCCGTCTTGCTTGTCAAGCGTCCGTCCATCGCCTTCAGGGTCGTTGTGTCGCGGTGTTCACCGACAACATGACGACCATGTTCTACATCAACAAGCAGGGTGGCACCAGGTCCTCTCCCCTATGTCTCGAGGCGATGTGTCTCTGGGAGTTTTGCATAGCCCATGCTGTTCACCTTTCCGCCTCCTATCTCCCGGGAGTACGAAACACTCTAGCGGATCAACTGAGCAGGTCCTTCCGCTCGCACGAGTGGTCCCTCCGTCCAGACGTCGCCCTCTCACTCTTCCAGAGGTGGGGTCATCCCCGGATGGACCTCTTCGCATCCAGGGAGAACAGGAAATGTCAAACTTTCTGCTCCTTTCAGGGTCGGGACCCTGGGTCTATAGCGGATGCCTTCCTGATCCCATGGGCGACCCACCTGTTTTACGCGTTCCCTCCCGTTCCGCTGATACACAGGGTTCTTCTCAAGGTGCGCAGAGACAGAGCTCGGGTGATTCTCATAGCTCCAGCGTGGGCCAGACAACATTGGTACCCCATGTTGCTGGACCTCCCAGTAGCCAACCCAGTTGCCCTGCCCCTACATCCGGACCTGATCACCCAGGACCATGGCGGGCTCTGTCACCCGGACCTTCCGTCTCTGCATCTTACGGCATGGCTCCTGCGTGGTTGACAGGCTCCGAGCTACGCTGCTCTACCCCGGTTCGGAAGCTTCTCCTGGGCAGTAGAAAGCCTTCCACCAGGGCTACTTACTCGGCTAAGTGGAAGCGTTTCTCCTGTTGGTGTTCGGAGAAAGGTCTTCTCCCTATGGAGATTCCCATCACCACTATTCTAGACTACATCTGGTCCCTCAAGGCCCAGGGTCTAGCATTGTCGTCCCTCCGGGTCCACCTAGCAGCTATTTCCGCGTTTCATCCTGGAGTGGACGGATGTTCCGTCTTCTCCCACCCTATGGTGGTGAGATTCCTGAAGGGACTGGAGCGTCTCTATCCACAGATCCGCCCTCCTGCCCCTTCATGGGATCTCAACCTGGTCCTAACTCGGCTCATGGGTCCTCCATTCGAGCTGTTAGCTACTTGCTCCCTGCTCTATCTCTCATAGAAGACCGCCTTCCTAGTGGCCATCACCTCAACTAGATGGGTGTCAGAACTACGGGCCCTCACAGTAGATTCCCCGTATACGGTCTTCCATAAAGACAAGGTGCAGCTGAGACCACACCCTGCCTTCCTTCCCAAAGTGGTCTCAGCTTTCCACATTAACCAGGAGATCTTCCTCCCCGTCTTTTTCCCAAAGCCCCATTCGTCCCGCAGGGAGCAACAGCTCCACTCGCTAGATGTCCATCGGGCGCTAGCATTTTATGTGGACAGGACCAAACTGTTCCGCAAGTCCCCCCAGTTATTCATGGCGGTAGCGGACCAGGTCAAGCGGCTACCGATTTCCTCCCAAAGTTCATTGTCAGCTAAGTGTTTCTTGTCTGGGCACCTATTAAGAATAGTCCCTTCTGAAGAAGCTGACCAAATGCTTCACTGAGGCTACTTAGAATCAAAACATACTGATATACAAGTACATAGCCAATATTCACAACTTCAACCACAAAAATGATACACCCATATAGATAGCACAATCAGAATCAGCAAATCATAACCTTTTCATAGACACCTTACATGACAACCTTTTACAATATTTGCTGCAAATATATAGCAGTGGTTGCAACAATGATCTATACGGTTATGAGTTATATCAGTAACATCACAGGGGGTCTCCTGTCTGAGTCCCCCAAGATCCCAGCCTGAAATGGGACAGCAAGACGGCAGCATAGTTTGTGCTCCAGCATATGACCGAACTGTCCCCTCGTTGTATTCCCTGCAGGCAGCAGTGACCCTCATGGCGGGGCAGAAGTGGCTGTGCCTATGTTGGTGGCGAACGTTTCCTATTTCACTCAGAAGCTGGTGGAGAAGCTTTACAGTGGAATGTTTGCTGTAGATCCTAAGCAAATCCTGCTCTTTATTGCCGAGCAGATCATGTTGGTAAGTAGGACACTGGGGTTCCTTCCACTGTTGTTGATGTATTTTGATGTTTCTTATGTCATGCTGGCTCTGAGATCTGGGAGTTCACAACACAAAGGGCATGATCCACTGGCTTCTCATCATCGTTGCTTATATTGCACTGGCCTCAGTTAAGGATCAGAGCCCCATGGTACAGACTCACCCAGACTACCACAGTTCCTGCCCCGGGTAACACACCATCTCACTTGTTGACCCTCAGGTTTCAAAATATCTTTACAAAAATCCAACCCTTTGTCACTGAGCAATTTTTTTTTAAAAGTCAAAGAATGGTCCCCTTTTTATTATGAACATTTGTGTTACTGTGCCACCACAGAGCTCCAGATATGGACCAGGGTCCCACAGTCACTGCCTGAAACAGCTTACAACCGAAGAACTTTAGAGCCGTACAACATGTGAATCTAGCTTCAATAATTATCTGGCCTCCCTTACTCTAGTATCTGAGCAGCTCATCTTCTCTAATGTGAGGTGAGAGATGCGATGTCCTGGGTCTTGAACAGAGGCCTAAGACCCACCCACCCCTGACAGCTGCTGTATCCTGACCTCTGCTCAATGCCTACTGAAATCTGTTGGGCTGAGAAGCTACTTGCACTATAGCCCCAGCCAAGGCATGCCCCATGGAAGCTCTGATTGGAGGATCTCCTGGCTCCATTGATTGGTCCAACTATGCTATTTAAGCCAGGAGGAGGCACAGGAAGCTTGTCTGAGCAACAAAGTGGTTTCCTGATGTGGCTGCAGTGGATCCTGCTTGTGCCTGTCTCTTTCTCTGCTCTTCTTCCCACCGTGTTCCTGCTTCATGCTTAATCCTTCCCTCTCCTCCAGTTCCTGCTCTTATACCTCACCTTCAGTTATCAGTGACCAGTCCTGGCTCTGACCCTGGCCTCCACCTTCTGACCCTGACTCTGGCACTTGGTATCTGACCTCAATTCTGGTCCTTAGCTTCGATTACTGATTCTGACTCTAGCTTGGCCCCTGGCTCTGGTAACTGGCAGCAGACTCTGGTGCTGACCCTTGGCTTTGTTCCTCACCCTGGATGCCTGCTCTGCCCACTAGGCCTGACTCCTGCTCTGCCCACTAGGCAAGACAGCCTATGTCCCTGTCCATAACAAGACAGTGCTTTTATCTCCATTGTACAGATGGAACCAAGGCATGAAGAGACAGAAGGTATGGAACTGAGGATGAGAAAAAGAAGGTCCGAGAGCACAACTGTCCAAGCCAAAAAACGGGCCAGACTGCCGCCCCTGGAATTGTGCTGCCCCAAGCACATGTTTACTTTGCTGGTGCCTAGAGCCGGTCCTGGTCATCCAGTTTTAGCATCTAGCAGTCAGAGGCTTAGGGACACCCGGAGCATGGGATTGTGTCCCTGACCATCTTGGCTAATAGCCATTGATGGATCCATCCTCCATGAACTTATCTAGTTCTTTTTTGAAACCAGTGGCCTTCACAACATTTGCTGGCAACAAGTACCATGGTTGACTAGGCATTGTGTGAAGAAATACTTCCTTTTGTGTGTGTTAAACCTGCTGCCTATTAATTTCATCAGGTGACCCCCTAGTTCTTGCTTTATGAGAAGGAGTAAATGACAACTTCCTATTCACTTTCTCCACACCATTTGTGATTTGTATAGACCTCTATCATCTTCCCACCTTCCTTTTCTCTTTTCTAAGATGCCCAATCCCAGTCTTTTTAATCTCTCTTCATATGGAAGCTGTTCCATACGCCTAATCATTTTGATTGCCCTTCTTTGCACCTTTTCCAACTCTAATATACCTTTTTTTTTTCAATGGAGCAGCCAGAATTACAAACAGTATTCAAGGTGTAGGCATACCCTGGATTTATATAGTGGCATTATGATATTTTCTGTTTTGTCTGTCCCTTTCCAAATGGTTCCTAACATTTCTGTTAGCTTTTTTTGGCTGCTGCTGCACATGTGTGGATGTTTTCAGAAGACTGTCCACAAATAACAGCTAATTTAGAGCTCATCATTTTGTATGTGTAGTTTGGACTGTTTTTTTCAATGTGCTTTACTCTGCATTATGAATGTTGAATTTCATCTGCCATTTTTTTTTCAGTCACTCAGTTTTGTGAAATCCCTTTGCAACGCCTCACAGTCAACTTTGGACTTTAACTACCTTGAGTAATTTTGTATCATATGCAAATGTTGCCACCTCGCTGTTTACCCCTGTTTGCAGATCATGTCTGAATATGTTGAACAGCACAGGTCCCAGTATAGCTCCTTGGGGCCTTGCACTATTTACCTCTCTCCATTGTGAAAACTGGCCATTTATTCCTACTCTTTGTTCCTATTTTTGAACTGGTTACTGATCCAGGAGAGGACCTTCCCTCTTATCCCATGACTGTTTACTTTGCTGAAGAGCCCTTGGTGAGGGACCTTGTCAAAGGCTTTCTGAAAGTCCAAGTACACTATGTCCACTGGATCACCCTTGTCCACCTGCTTGTTGACACCCTCAAATAATTGTAATAGATTGGTGAGCCGTGACTTCCCTTTACAAAAGCTGTGCTGACTCTTCCCCGCTCTATCGTGTTTATCTATGTTCTTCACTAGAGTTCAACCAATTTGCCTGGTCCTGAAGTCAGGCTTCCCTGCCTATAATTGCCAGGATCACCTCTGAAGCCCTTTTTAAAAATTTGTGTCACATTAGCTACCCTCCTGTCATTTGGTACAGAAGCTGATTAAAGTGACAGGTTACTACCACAGTTAGTAGTTCTGCAACTTCATATGTGAGTTCCTTCAAAAGTCGTGAGTGAATTCCATCTGGTCCTGGGGACTTCTAACTGTTTATTTTGTCAGTTTGTTCTAAATCCACCTCTATTGACACTTCAGTCTGGAACAGTTCTTCAGATTTGTCATCTGAAAAGAATGGTTCAGGTGTGGCAATCTGTTCTCCCCCTGCCCCCTATCCCCTTCAGTGAAGACCAGTAAAGTTGGATAAATGAGGAAACACAAAATTGCTGGGCACAGGCATTTTATTGTTAATTTTCTAAGACTGTGTGTTGCAAGTAAAGAAAAGTCAAAGTATCAGAATGGGAAACCAAACTGTCTTTAATGGACTATGTTGATTATCACTACAAAAGTTTTTTCTCTTAATTAATTAGTCTCTTAGAGTTGGTAGGACAACTCCCACCTTTTCATGTTCACTGTATGTGTACATATATATCTCTTTACTATATGTTCCATTCTATGCATCCAATGAAGTGGGCTGTAGCCTGCGAAAGCTTATGCTCAAATAAATTTGTTAGTCTCTAAGATGCCACAAGTACTCCTGTTCTTTTTGCCAATACTTGTCAGCGTCTCTTTTTTGAAAGTATAAGGAATGGACTAGGAGTAGACTTAAAAAAATTATTTATGCATCCTACTTGGCATTTAATCCAGCTAATATGGGCAAGATTTTCCAGAGCTCAGCTAGATTTCCAAAGAGCCTAGTTGCCATTTAGCCACAGATTTTTCCAAAGTGCTCAGTGCCTGGCAAGCTGAGCTTTTATTGACAACCTGGCCCTTGATGCAGGTGCTGATGGCTTTGGAAAATCTACCCCAAGCCAGCTTGAGGATTCATTGATCCTATTTCAGCTGGGATTTCATTTCTCTTCCTTGAGATGCTTGTTTTCTCTTTAACACTGATCCCTCGCTCCAGAGCTCTCCCGGTAGGCTATTCAGTCAGGAAATCCCCAGCCATGCACACCAGAAGGTTAGAGTGCTTTGAAGTTGCACTGTGTATAACACAACTAGTTACTGTTGCTCTGCAGTGGAAAGTTTTGGCAAACTAGAAGAGACTATCTTTATTTCTGTCTCTTGCACAGTGCCAAAATAGCAGCAACAAATATATAATAATAATAATATGGAGCTAGTTGCATAATGCTCCTGGATGGATGAAATGGCATGCCCTTTGGGTTAGCGCCACTGGGTGGTGCATCAGGAAATGGCCTCCTACCTGCCCCTTGTGGGCTGCTTCAAGATCCAGAGGAATAAGGAGGAAACTGTGTTTCCCCAGAGTGCTGGGGCTGCAAACCTGCCTGGATATTATGTGGGCTGCACAAGGGGAAAGGCTCCCATGCTGCCTAACTCACTGCACCTCTGTGTAGGGACCAGGCTGAAGTTGGTCCTCAGACTAAACAAGAATTAATGTGCATGGGAGAATAAGTTACATGGTAGTAACTGGGTCTGAGCCTACCTCTTAAAACATCTGTGCTGGGGTAACTTATGTGCCGAGGTAGCCAGGACAAGTTGTTACCTGCAACAGCTTAGACTCACTTTGATTCACCTCTAATTGTTGCCTATGAATCAATGAATAGTGGGAGCAATTTTCAGGAGTGCCTGAGGAGCACAAGTTCCATTGAAGGACCCTGGGAATTTTACTCCTGAGTCACTTGGGTGCTTTTGAAAATTCCACTTTTTAAGACCCTCCTTCACCCCACAAAGATAAATAGTCACCTTGGGAGACAATGAACGTGTCAATGTTTAAAGGCTTCCTCTTTAACAGGGCCAGATTTATCCTTGTTGTAACTCTGGGGAATGGTTTTGTCCCATAGATCATAGGGGACGTCATGGTGGAATGACTGTACAGAAGCCCAAGTGGGAGAGGTGGAATGGAAGGGACAAGGGTCTTGTACCAGTCATGTGCCAGATCATGCTTTGCTGTGTTTTAACAGGTCATGGAGAACACCTTTTCCCAAAAGGAAACTGTCATCAGCACCCTGTACAGCAGTTTAAACCGAGCCATCCTGTATTGTCTGTCCAGGCCACAGCAATCACTGCCTGAACAGCTGAGTCTCCTGAACACCCTCCACACCCTGCAGGAACAGTGGGACATCATCTTTGCAACTTACAACTCAAATATTAGCTTCACCATCTGCCTTATGCACTGTCTGTGTCAGCTGAGCTCTGGGAGGTACATGCACTACACTCGGTGTGACTTCTGATTAACTTTCTCTCCTGATGTTTATTGCAGTGGGTGGTGCACACAGAAGAGAAAAGATTTCACATACTCTTTCAAGGTCATGGTGCCAAAGGCTCTGAACGGTGGAAGTTGAGAGCACTCAGTGCCTTGCAGGATCTGAGATTTAGGATGTACTACATCCTAACAAATCACTGGCCCACTCTAATAGTCTGGTACTACATGTGTAATTGCTTGCATTGGTGCACAGTTCCTTCCTGGATTGCTCCCATTAAAATTACTAAATTGAGCGGCATGTGGGATTTTTTCCTCATTAAAGTTTTTGATAAAAACATAAAACAACTTTTCTAAATTTCAGTTTCAACAAGACAAAAAATATTTTAAAATGTCAGTAGTTTTACGAGCACCTGAAAGTGTTTAGTTGAAAATGGCATGTTTTTGTGAAAAATTCTGTATAGTCAAAAACTTGTTTTCCCGTTAAAAATACATTTTGATGGAACAACTTCTACCATTTATATTGCTACGGTGTTGTTGTCTAAAAATATATACAGTGGTATGTATAATGAGGAGCACCAGCTATTAGCAATGGAACTCTTGATTTCCATTTGTTATTTTGAAAAGTGATTGAGTAAACCTCCAGAAAACACCCAACTGATCTGAATTTTATCTGACCCGTCTAAAACCTCTGATGGTTCAGAACCTGGTCTAGAACAGGGGTCGGCAACCTTTCAGAAGTGGTGTGCTGAGTCTTCATTTATTCACTGTAATTTAAGATTTTGCCTGCCAGTAATACATTTTAATGTTTTTAGAAGGTCTCATTCTATAAGTCTATAATATATAACTAAACTATTGTTGTATGTAAAGTAAATAAGGTTTGTAAAATGTTAAGAAGCTTCATTTAAAATTAAATTAAAATGCAGAGGCCCCCAGACTGGTGGCCAGGACCCGGGCAGTGTGAGTGCCACTGAAAATTGGCACACGTGCCAGAGGTTGCCTAACCCAGTCTAGAATCTCACAGGAATAAGCTTTCCTATGGTGTGTTGGCACTGCCCCTTCCAGCTGAGGCCAGGACATGCAATTGCAGAGACTAAACCGGGGCCCAGTCTGCAAGTATGTTTCCAGACTTCAACTGTGCCTCCAAATCTAGGTATGTGTTTTTTGTGGACAAGGTCCTAAACCCATTGAATTTACTGGGACTCTTGTCATTGGTTTCAATGGATGCAGGGTCAGACTTTGTGAGAAGGTTATGGGATGGCTGACCAGTGTTGGTGCGGGTTTTGAAGTTGTCAGGGAATGTTTTGTTGCAGGGCAGTTCGGGTTCATTGGGAGTTGACCTATGAGGATTTTTCCTGTTTGGTGTGTGGGAAAACTAGCAGTTGGCATTGTTGGTGTAATCTTTGTGCGCGATTTCCGCAGTGGTCACTGGGTTTCTGGTAATGGCATGTCTTCTTTTGTAACGTGGGTAGCAACTTTCATTATAAACTAATGAACAGCGTTGTGGGGAAATAGGTGTAGGGGTCAGCTACAACATTCAGATCCGAGGCCACTTCAGAGGTGATCAGGGTAGGCTTATAGCAGAGAGAAACATGCAAATGAAAAATGAGTGAGCAGATCATTTCTGAACCTTCTAACCTTGACGACAACAACAACACAAAAGAGCATGTGTGGATGTCACTTGTATCTGGGGAAGGTCATGGCTGGTTCCTATTTCATGCAAATGCTTTGTTCTTCCCTACTTATGATGTTTTGTGCTTGGATTGTTTTCTGCTGCTACATGAAATTCTCCAGAAAGCAAAAATGAAGGGGGGGGGGGGGGAATCATTACTGAGTACAATCTCTGTAAAGGAGGCAGGCAAGGCAGAACAAAAAGAAGGAATTCTAGGAATAACAGAGAAACTAATCAGGGCTCCTATTTCATTTCTATATGCTGTGAAGCTAGGCACCACTGCAGCACCCTACCCCTAAGCAACTCAAAGCACATTTACAATGGTGCCAATGCATTGCCACTCCTGTGATGGGTGAGAAATATGCATAGAGATGCTCCTGGTCATAGAGTGAGTCCTTGTCCTGACTCATCCCTCGCTCTGACCATTAGATCGTGCTGCTGCTTGTGAAGTGCAGAAAAGCAGACAGCTGCAGTGATTCCATCCTCAAGAATTCTGCACACAGAAAGGCCTCAGGAGGTATGAATGGAATTTAAAGGCACCACAACAAAAGCCAGATGAAAGGAAATACCCTCCCGCCCACAACATACTGTTAACCTGAGGAGCTCACTGCTGCAGGATATTATTGAAGCAATTGTTTAGTAGGCAAAACAGGATTAGATAACTGAGGAATCAGTGAAAGCTCCTAAGGGCAAACAGGGACTACCCTGTAGAGTGTATAACAGAGATTCTTTAATTGCTACTGTGAATTGGATTTTTATGAGCATTTTTATGCATCTGCTGTGCCTTCCCAGCAATGTTCAGATTGCAATCGGCCTCTGCTGTTGAGAAAAACAGTTGCAGTTGCATGATCTTGGATTGATTTTACTGGGATTGATCTATGAACTCCTCACCAGATGGGAGTCTGGAAATCGTTTCTCCACATGATATAATACTGTTATTCAGATGCATTGTATGTGCATGGAAGTGGCCGTTCTCTGGGGGCATCTGTTACTGGTTAATTTTGGAGACTGAGGACTCAGATGGACCATTCTGCTCCAGCATGGCAGTACCTGTGCTGCTAGATTAAAGCAAATAAAGCCAATGCGTGAGTCTTTTAAAGAATCTCTCAGTGCATTGCTATTATTATTGCTTCTTGGATACCAGGGATGAAGTCCTGACTCTGTTGAAATCATTGGGAGTTTGGGTGATGACTTCAGCAGTGCTAGGAATCCTTCCTCCAGTATGTTGACTTTTCTCACAGGTGATGTACCCAAGGAATTCTTACTGACTTTACTTGCAGAGTAACTTTAGAGTCTTTGTGGCAAAAGAAGCAAGTGCTTGGCATTTCTTTATTCATCAGAATGGTGCTAGACCTAGTCACTTTCTATGCTCTGTAGAGGTTTAGGAAGCCATTTAATGTATCCCATATAAACTGAATCCAGTGAAACAACAGAACATTTGAGGTGAGCCACTTTTCTACATGGCTTTTCCAGATCTGTTTTTGTTCTTATTTTAATTTGATAATTCCTAGACAAAAACTGTTAAGATGGAGTTAAGGTTGAGAGTATGTAGCAGTAATGTAAAGGTAAAAAACATTATAACAACACTGCAATTATCCTAAAACCAGCCCAACAAACCCAGGAAATTCAGGGTTACTGTTACCTTCACATCTTTGGTTTACTTTTAAGTGTAAAAAATGCCTACATAAGGCACCAAAACAGACTTAAGTCCTGTAGTGATGCCATCCAATAACATACCACTATGATTGGGGCATTGTAGTGTTTGTGGACTCACATTAAATTGAATTGATTTTTAGACAGATCAAATTTTTCCCCATTAGTCTTCTGTTTATGGCATCATTACAAGGCAGAGTTAAGGTTGTTCATATCCACCACGATTTCAACAGCTTCCACCCCACCATCAACCTCAGCCTGGACCAATCTACACAAGAGGTCCCCTTCCTAGACACCACGGTGCAAATAAGTGATGGCCACATTAACACCACCCTATACCGAAAACCTACTGACCGCTATGCCTACCTTCATGCCTCTAGCTTCCATCCGGGGCACATCACACGATCCATTGTCTACAGGCAAGCACTGAGGTAAAACCACATCTGCTCTAATCCCTCAGACAGAGACCAACACCTAAAAAATCTCCACCAAGCATTCTCATAACTACAATACCCACACGAGGAAATAAGGAAACAGATCAGCAGAGCCAGACATGTACCCAGAAGCCTCCTACTGCAAGACAAACCCAAGAAAGAAACCAACAGGACTCCACTGGCCATCACATACAGTCCCGAGCTAAAACCCCTCCAACGCATCATCAGGGATCTGCAACCCATCCTGGACAATGATCCCACACTTTCACAGGCCTTGGGTTGCAGGCCAGTCCTCGCCCACAGGCAACCTGCCAACCTGAAACATTCTCACCAGTAACTGCACACCGCACCATAGTAACTCTAGCTCAGGAACCAATCCATGCAAGAAACCTCGATGCCAACTCTGCCCACATATCTACACCAGCGACACCATCACAGGACCTAACCAGATCAGCCACACCATCACCGGTTCATTCACCTGCACATCCACCAATGTAATATACACCATCATATGCCAGCAATGCCCTTCTGCTATGTACATCGGCCAAACTGGACAGTCTCTATGGAAAAGGATAAATGGACACAAATCAGATATTAGGAATGGCAACATACAAAAACCTGTAGGAGAACTCTTCAACCTCCCCAGCCACACTATAGCAGACCTTAAGGTGGCCATCCTGCAGCAAAAAAACTTCAGGACCAGACTTCAAAGAGAAACTGCTGAGCTTCAGTTCATCTGCAAATTTGACACCATCAGCTCAGGATTAAACAAAGGCTGTGAATGGCTTGCCAACTACAAAACCAGTTTCTCCTCCCTTGGTTTTCACACCTCAACTGCTAGAACAGGGCCTCATCCTCCTTGATTGAACTAACCTCGTTATCTCTAGCTTGCTTGCATATATATGCCTGCCCTTGGAAATTTCCACTACATGCATCTGACAAAGTGGGTATTCACCTACGAAAGCTCATGCTCCAAAACATCTGTTAGTCTATAAGGTGCCACAGGATTCTTTGCTGTTTTCACAGATCCAAACTAACATGGTTACCCCTCTGATACATATGCATTAACTGTCCATTTCTTACCTTACCATGGTTGGATTTCTTTTAACTATCACCTTATCTCTGAATTTCCTGCCTCCTCCTACTCCGTACTGTGGTAAACTCACTCCAAAAAAGTTTATGAACATAAGAACGGTCATACTGGGTGAAACCAAAGGTCCATTTAGCCCAGTATCCTGTCTTCCAACAGCAGCCAATGCCAGGTGCCCCAGCGGGAATGAACAGAGCAGATAATCATCAAGTGATCCATCCCCTGTTGCCCATTCCCAGCTTCTGGCAAACAGAGGCTAGGGATACCATCCCTGCCCATCCTGGCTAATAGCCATTGATGGACCTATCCTCCATGAATTTATCTAGTTCTTTTTTTAACCCAAAGGCTTGTTTGTTATGGTCTCAGCACTCAGGACTATTGTCAACCATATTTACTAGGTCTTCGCTATGGATCAACCAAGAGCAGGGACCCATTGTGCTAGGTGCTGTACAGACACAGAGCAGTAGACAGTCCTTGCTGCAAAGAGCTGACAGTCTAAATCGACAGGACAGATGAAGGGTGGGGGAAAAGAGTATATAGCTCACAAGAGAGATCGATCAGTGTGGTGGTGGTAAACACTATTGGGCCATTATCAGTCATCAGAAGCTCAGTTGTGGCTCTGTAGTGATTGTGCCTCCTACCTTAAGTACAGGACGGGAGGCAATGTGGCCTAATGGGTAGCGCACTGGACTGGGACTTTGGGGGGATCTGGGCTCTATTCCCAGCTTAGCCATTAGCATGGTAGGTGATGTTGGTCCAATCACTGTGCCTCTGTGTGCCTCAGTTTCCTCTCTGTAAAATTAGGCTAATGCTATTAACCTCCATTGTAAAGTGCTTTGAGAGCTACAAATAGAAAGTGCTGTGGGCTCTGATTATTGTAGATACAGAAGTTGGGGAATATTGGCTTTTGAGTAAAGAGGTTAGGTGGAAATCCCTGGAGTGTGCACTGTTCATTTTCCTCGTGTTGATGGGATGCTGAAGGTGTCTGTGTCTCTCATGCCGCCTGTTCTGTTTTCTCCAGCTATCCAGAAGGGTTTGGAGTGGATGCAAAACCAACACTGGCTTCCTATCGCCAAATTTTCCTGGCCCCGAGTGAAGAGGAAAAGGAGAGAGGAGACAGTCACCCTGCTCCAGGCAATGGTAACGTATGACCCAAGGAATTCACTGCCCCAGAGGAGCACGACAAGGAGCAGGTCTAAAGAGACCTTCCAAGCAACTTAGATAAGTACTTGGAAATAGGAAAGACAAGGCGTCTCTCTAATACTTTGGGACCAGCACACCTACAGCAACACTGCATGAAACAATGGAAATAACATATTTTCCTATGTAACAGCTACCTCAGAGGACAGAGGGAGCTGTGATGTGGTGGTCAGAGAATGATAGTAGGTGCTGGTATCACCACATTCCTAGTTCCTTCTGATCCTGAGATCTGCTGTGGTACTGGGAAGTCTCACTGTGCCTCAGTTTCCCCATCTGTGAAATGGGTACAATAAGCCTTCAATCATACATAAGCCCCTGTGAGGATTGGTGGTGCCACAAATGCTGTCACTTTGCAGAAACAATGGCAGCTGACAGCAGGAGGCTCAGATATTCCAATTTTAATTAAAAGCTTCATTTCCCACCCCTCTGCTGGGAGAGGAGAAACTTGACTCCATGGGAAGCTGCGCTGAACTGGGGATTTGAAGCAGCTTTTCAGTGCAATTTACTTTACTTTAAAAGGCTCCCAGTTCTAAAAGAGCTGCCACTCTCATTCTGCTCAGTGCAGCAGCTTACGGAGCCTCCCACGGCTAGTCGCCCCTCTCCCAGCACAAGGGTGGGAAAGGGCCTGCACTGGGAAATGAAGCTTTTAATTAAAATTGACATTTCTGAGCCTCCCGCTGTCAGCTGCTGTTGTTCCTGCAAAGTGACAGTATTTGTGGCACCAGCAGTCTGGCAGCCCAGCCAACTGGGAGAGCAGGGCACTCGGCAATTTCTACCTTCGTCTGGCACTTGTTAAATATCAGGAAATTTCACAAGGGGTTATTTTAGCTCACTTACTCCAGCTTCTCTTTAAGGCGGTATAAGTTATCTCTGCTCTCCACAGATTACTCACACCAAAGGTTATTGTCCAAACTATATCCCCCCCTGCCCCCCCCACTCTTTTGGGGTTTCCTGTTGTTTTTCGATAACCACAAACATAAACCCTAGCCTGACTTCCCTGTAGAGCTGGCTATTTCTAAGATTTTTCCCTGCTGAACTTTTAAACTCTCCCCTGAGTTCTCCTCTGCCTTAGAGAGATGCTCAATTTTTTATACTCAGGCTGTGATCCAGTTGGTCTGGTTTCCAGAGTGAGTCAGCAAAATAGCTCTGCATTTCCATGTAGAACATCCAGTCACAATGGTCACAACAGTTTTACAGTCCCTGATATATGGCTCACATCCTACCAGGGTTTCTACTGATGCTGTCTCAAGGATTAAAAAATGTCCTGTACGTGCTTTAAATGTTATACATCAAATGTTAAATGTCCACAGACAGCTGATCAGGTGCTTATCCAGAGCAATGCATGATGGGGTCAGCTGTTATTCCCACTGGTATTTTGGGGGTTGAATATGGAGGAAGAAAGGTCCTATTGTTTTATCACAAGGCAGTCAGTAATAAAGCTAAGAGGCCTTTGCAGATAGTGCACAAAAAAGGGTGATAATCTAGAGTAACTCCAGTGGCTTTAATAGAGTCACTCCAGATTGGCACCAGTATAACGGAGAGACACTTTTGGCTCCTATGCTGCTGACTTCATATTCTCAAACAGAAGGTCATTCCTCATTGACAACTCTTTGGTTTCTAGTTCAGCAAGAGATTCTGAAAACAGTCGAAGTCATCTGGAAGCAGCTCATTTCCCAGAGGTGGCAGGTCCTGGAGGACACCTACAAGATGGATCTCTCTGTGAAGCCGGGAGACAGAGAGAAGGAAGTGAAGATAGCTGAGATCACTCCTCTGTGGGAAGAGATGATGACGAAGGCTTGGCAGCACTTCATAGGTCTCTGTTCTTTAATGGAGCACTTACCTCAGCGAGCAAAAGCATTGCAGGAAGCATCCCAATTAATGGAAGGATGCTGACGCCTCAGTTATAGTCTCCCATTGCACATCACAGCCCAGATACCTTGGGTCCTCACTCTGTGTTTTTTCTCAGTCCAACTCCAGAATTTGAGGGAGGGATTCTGTCCCACATGCCAGCCCCTTTATACTGCTCTGATGATGTACAGGTACTGACTTGGTGCCACAAGGAGCTGGAAGAAGATTCCCCTGGTGCAACCACACAGCATAGGGCTCCTCAGAAATGGGCATGCCAGGGCCAGAGGGGAGCCTTGGCAGCATATACCACTGCAGTGATTCTGGGCGGTTCCAGATTGAAGAGCAGCTGTTAGGAAGCTGCTGTCCATTAGAGCATTCTCAGGGCTGCTCTAATTTATGCCAGGGCCATTTTGGCCCCCTGAAGCAGCCCACAATCCCAAAGGCACAAAACTACCGTTGCTTCCCATCCCCAGCGGATCTTACACCCCCAAGAATAAGTACCAGACTGAATATAAACTGAGTAAGGGCTGAGGAGAGCCCCATACAAATCTCACCCACAGACATTTGGAGATAAGCAGAGTGAGCTTCTCTGCAAATGAATGACCTCATGATTCCTGACATTCCTTGCAGTATTTGAAAAGCCTGGGAAGCTCTTAAGGGTTTGCCTAATAGTGCTTCCCATCTCCCCAGAGGACGGCACTTGGAGATGTTGGATTAATTTGCCTCCAGTGTCATTCTCTTCAGGTCAGTGAGTTTACACCCAGGGTACATTGGACCCCATTAATTTTGTTAGAAAGAAAGTAGTACAGGTGGATTGGTGGGGACGAGGTGGGTCTTACCCTAGCCAAGCTTATGGAAATACAAAAAATAGGACTTTGTAGTAGAAGCTGGTTGCAACTGTGTTTGGCCACAGAATTGTACAGTGTATGGTCTGAGGTAGTACATGGTCCACCGGCTACAGGGCCTGAGAAGCACATGCTGATGAGCAAGTGGGATAGCACAGTGACAAAGTACGTGGAGTTTCCACCATGATACTGGGTCACGTCCCATGCAGATGCCAGCCTGCCACTCGTGCTCAAGACTTGGGTCCACCTTTCCTTCCTAAGCATTTTATTTTCTGGTCTACAGCATCTGAGAAGAAGACTCTCCAAAGTAAAGCAACACCAGGCCAGTTCCAGAGCAAGCCCAGTTCCTGGAGCGAAAGCTTGTCTTCGGCTAGGAGGTTGATGCCTGGCAAGAATGTAAAGGAAACGGTGTGCAAATCTGAGGTAACTTCTGTTTCCCTATTATCATCCTACATCACCCACTCAGAAGCCTTGGGAGGATGCCATTAAGGATGGCTGGGTTCAGGAGGTATCAGCTAAGGTTGCCTGGGGTGTTCTCATATGAATCACATTAGTAATTATATAATTATAGGGATAAGTATAGTAGTAATTATAGGCATCTGTATTACCATTAAGCTTCCTTTCATAGATGTCCAGGCTAGAAATGACCATCATGATGATCTTGTCGGACCTCCTGCATAGAAGAGGCCAGAGAACCTCACTCAGCTTTAAACCCAGGTCTTGTAGTTGACCTCTAGGCTCTCCTTTAATCTTAGCAGGCTTGGTTCCAATCTCTTTATTAAAAGGCTTTTAATCAAGTAAGGCTTTCATTTAGCAGGACGCTTAATCACACACCTAAATTTAAGCCTGTGATTAGTCCTAGTGGGTTTAAAGTTAGGTGTTTGGTTGCACACCTTGCTGCATGGAGGCCTAATTGCAGAAAATAAGAATAGAACATTGCACTCTTCCAGTGAGGAGAGGGGTGAGGCATTCCCAGGTGTTGCTGCTACTTTTGGCTTAGATCACTGTGTGGAACCCATCTCTCTGTTGTGGTACACCCCTCCCCCCCATCAGCTGCCTCCATGGCACTATCCTCTCCTCCTCTGCCCACACTGGAGGCCCCTCCTGTGGGACTAGGTAGGCTGGGAGGAGAAGTGTGTATACCAGGTATGCGGCCAGAGGGGATGCATTTCACTGCCCTACCAGTTCCACAGCTGTTCTCAGGGAAAGACAAGGACAGCCAGATTGTCCATGCAGCTCCCCAAGAGGAGTGAGTCTGGATTAGTTGGGATCGGACCGTGTTAGCAGAGTATTCCTATCCTCTCTGGCTGAGAAACAATAATGGGGTCATGGCTCCCTCCAAGCACCTAGCAGACACTTGTCCATACCACCAATAAAGAGCACAGGTTAGTGGCTGTTAGCCGGCCCTTCTTAAACAGCCCCCGGCCTACAGCGGCAGAGGATGCTGCAGGGCAGGGTGCAGTGTGCTGGTAGGGTATCCTGAGCAATGCGCCCCAGCCTTGAGGATCCTGGATTTAATCCACTGGTGAATGTGTTACCGGTCTCCACCCTCCCTTGCTCATTGGCAGAGGAGATGGCTCTGTTATAGCCCCAGCTGGGATGCCTGGGCTCCTTAGGTCAAGCTGCACCTCCTTATGCTTTTATCTGTGGGGGCGTCCCTGGTTCAGTCCCCAGTGTGTCAGCCAAGATGGTGGCCCTCATATAACCACAGCACTCACCAAGCTTTCTCTGAATAATGTCCTACTCACTGCTTAAGATCTCTTTGTTGGTTACAGAGTGAGCAACTTCTTCCCAGGTACACATGTAGCCTGTGATGTCATGCTGCCAGAGCACCGACTATTTGCCCTGGGGTCTGTTTAATTATTTTTTAAAATTAATTTTGATTATTACAGCTGATTACACCTCAGTGAGCAATGTAATTGATATTTGTTAATGTATCCCAAGGAACATTTTGTACAACATGCTTTTTGCTGTTGAAGGTTAAAGACTTCGTTATTGGTTTTTCCCTAAATATGCCCACATCATTAGTTCCTCCAGTGAAAAGGTTGCCATCTGGAAAAGGCAGCACAGAGACATTATTCAGGCACAAGTGCATGAAATTGGTGTTTCTGCATCTTCTGTCTCTCTTCTGCAAGGGAGAGGCTTGTAATTAAAGGAGCTGGGTTGGAGGAAACATTACTCATTCGGTGTTATTCCTTGTCATGTCAGCGACTGACAGCTCTGCAGCACTGACAAATTGTTCCTCGCATTGAGCCACAAAATGACAATTCCAAATGTTCTTCTCTCTCCAACTTCTCTTTGCGAGAGTTAACAGAACTTTTCAGCCAGACCTACTTGAGAGACGAGAAAATGGATCGCCAAGCTTCTCTGCAGCCTGCAACAGTCCCTCTATCCAAGATCCATTCATAGAGTTTAGGGAGAATCTCCAGAAGTGCCTAAGTGAGTTAGGAACAGAGATCACATTGGTAGTCATTGTGTTCCCAACTCACTTAGGTGCTTTTGGCATTTTCATCCTGTGGAGCTCATTGGCAAAGTTCCCTTTGACTTCAGTGGATGGAGCCCGTGGTATAGTTGCAGATATAATATAACTCATGGGGCCAGATCCATCTCTGTCTTCTTCAGTGGCACTGCTCATGTGAGTAAGGGTGGACAGGAGTTGGCCTTTGGCTGGGTTGGCTGCTTCTTTGGTACAGTTCCCAGAACTGGTTTAGCTAAATATTAATGAATGGGAATACCTGCCGCCAAGTTGGGACCTTATGGAAATGTTGCTTAGTGAGCAACCTACTGGCAGTGCCTAGGGTTACGTGGAATTGAACTCAGTATCAGATTTTGACCTCTGCTCTTTTCTCCCTATTGCCAAATTAGTCTGTGGAGAAGGAGAAAGGGGGATGACATGTAGGGATTCTCACTTGTGTCTTTGCATTTGTTTTCAGCGCTACATTGTGCATTGTGTTATGTCTTTTCATGCTGCTTGAAAAGTTCAGATTCTTCTCTTACTTAGTAGAGCTAATTGGTAAGGATGTCAGGTCCTCACCCAGGGGGTCCGAATCAAGAGGATTACAGTGTATTTATGAAGCGGAAATAAAGCCTGAAATCAAACTCTCCATATCCCAAGCCTATTGTTAATGAACCTGTCAGTCTCGTAGGTGATACCTGTGGCCAATGTTTTCAAATTTAGGGCCCTTTTTAAAAAAAAAATTGCCACATAAAGTTATTCTTTGAGCTCCACATTTAGCCACTAAATAAAAGTGACCTAGTTTCAGAGGGTGCTGAGTACTTGCAATTTCTCAATTAATTTTAGTGGCTGTTGGGGATGCTTAGCAGCTGTGAAAAACAGGCCATTTTTATGTAGGTGGCTACCTTTAGGCACCTCAGTTTTGTAGCCTCTAGGACTAACCTGCTTGTGTGTGTGTATAGACATAGATATAGATATCTTTTTATTTGCTTTATTGTATTAGATTTATAGATTTGTATTAAAATAAGTTTTTACTGTAATGCAAGAGACCTACAGGCCATATCCTGTATGTTAAGCTAAAGCAAAGTTAGCATATCTATATTAAGACCTTTTATTCAGAAAGCAACGTTGACCTATATTTTGTTACCTAAATAGATGAGTACCCACGCCTATGTCTATGACTTTTTATTTAGACTGATAGACAATGACGAATGGCATAGGGGGGGTTTCCCACAGACTTAACAAATGCACCACAAGAGACTGATGTACATACATGCCTGTCATCAATACACACATACATACTAGCCTATGGGGTAAGTGTAATCTAACATTTCTGTGGGTGAGGAATGAAATTTGGGCATAAGAGGAAGGAGGTCTGATGTTTGCCGTATAAAAGAGGAAACCACCGCAATAGAGGATCTCCATTTTCTCACTAGCTTTAGATCTTCATTTTTCTCTCTATCTCCATTTCTGAGGGCTTGGCTACACTCAAAACTCCAAAGTGCTGCTGCTGGAGCACTGCCGCGGCAGCACTTTGAAGTGCGAGTGTGGTTGCGGCACCAGCGCTGGGAGAGCTCTCCCAGCGCTGCAGGTACTCCACCTCCCCGTGGGGATTAGCTTGCAGCACTAGGAGCCGCCCTCCCAGCGCTGGGGCACTATTTACACTGGTGCTTTGCAGCGCTGTAACTTGCTGCGCTCAGGGGCGTGTTTTTTCACACCCTTGAGCGAGAAAGTTGCAGCGCTGTAAAGCGCCAGTGTAGCCAAGGCCTCACTTACTTCTTCCACTCTATCTATCTACGATGGCTGCTACTATTTGTAGGCTAAACTTGTTCTTCGTAAACTTTAAGTTTCGAGGGAACTAGGCTAAGCTTGGTTTCCCTAAGTTTTATTCTTTGTTTATTAGGTTTTGATTTAAGTTTAAGATAGTCAAGTAAACCCTAGTCAGCTTTAACAGCTCTTAGCATTTTCTAAGCACTGCATCCCTCACTCAAGAATTGAGAAACCTGAACTGCAAGGCTGGTCCTGTGTCTCTTACCACCAAGTTGTCAAGGAAGGGTGTGAGTATATTAACCAAAGCTTTGTTACATATAATACTATATTCTCATATGTATCTTTTGAATAGCAGTAATGCAATTGTAACTTTGTAACTCTTGAGTATTTTACCTTTTACATACTATTATTGATTTTAATAAAAAGTCTTTAAGGCTATATCTGTCTTAGTGTAAGCTTCCTGTCATACCCCTGAGGGTCCTTTATAAATTCTGTGAAGCCTGATTCAGCACAAGAACTTTTATCTTCTGATCAAACAGATTGGCGAGCCTAAACCCATACTAATTATTATTATTAGTAATAATAATTATTATTAAAATAAAATAAAATTACATTAATAAACTAAATTCCCATATTATCCAAATTAATATTATCAGTACACCTTAAAACACGCTTCAGGCTGGCGAGCCAGGCAGGATGCTCAGAGTGTGTGACAGGAATTTTCAGAGATTCCAGGCATCCTTAGACCCCTGAAAATCTCACCTGAGACATAAGTAAAGAGTTAGAGTTACAGGGAGTTAGAGAGCAAGATTTGTGTGTCTTGCTAACTCGCTCTTGAGAGCACAGGAACCTGATTTCCTGTGGCTGCGGCTTGGTAGCAAGCCCAGTATTTCTGTTTTGTATTGTGGTTTAACTTAAAGTTTTGACTTATAAGTTTTGAATTTAATCTTGCAAGATAAAGTAATAGTGATGTTATTTAATGTGATACGCGCCTTTAAGGGGCTTTGTTGGAGATTGAAGCTGTAACGAATGATACCGATAAGATATAAGCAGTAGCACCTGGCCAATGACCCACACTGAGTGGTGGTGGGGGAGTTGATAAATCTATGTATTAATTGCCACCAAGAGGCCACTATAATTCAGAACTTGTATAGTTCTTCACTCCCCACAACTCTCCTGGGCTGCACCTCTGATCTATCTGCCTCAGTATCCCCAGATATTTGGCAGGTCCCGACAGAGGGAAAAGACCTTTCGATCAGCTATGGGGATGGCTTGAATTCCCAGTTCAGTCACGGGCTGTGGCTGGCCCTCCACAGGAGCTTCCCAAGCAGGTCCTTCCCCTGCAGCCTCTAGCCCAGAATGAGCTGGGTTCCCTCCCTTTATACTACTAGAGCACTTGGAGCGTGCCCAGTCTTGCCAGGGAGGTGGGACTGCCTCTGTGAATAACATGGACTTAACTCTGTCTGGGCTAGTGCCGGGTAAGCAGACTCCATCACAGTAAGATAAGATAAAATATGTAGGACCACTGGTTAAATAGTAGGGAAAAAACCCTTAAAACCCAAACATCCTAGCACCAAGTACAAAATTCCTGTTTCTTTTTACTCAAGGCTAAGTTCTGTGGACCCTAATTGAGCAAAACTCATGTTGGAATCAAGGGAAAATTTTCCTGAGTCAGTAAAAACTCAGTGAGGACCTCATGATTTACCTCACAGAAACCAGAGATGGAAGGGCTCTGGTTGGGTTATTAAATTTATTCCTCTGCTCCCCAGAATGTAGCTAATGGAGGGTGGAGAATTATCTGTATTTGATGTGAACAAAAATATATTTCTAATAACTTTCCCCCAAAAAATTGTTGTTCATAAAAGAATCCTAATCCATTGAGCTGGACTGATTTACACCAGCTGAGGATCTAGCTCTCCATTCCTGCTGCACCTTTCACCCCAAGATCTCAAAGTGCTTTACAAACAATGAATCCAGCCCCCATTCCCACTGTCCAGCTGTTCATCAGTGGGTATTCTAATGGGCAGAGTTCTCTCATTAATGCCCCAGCTCTGTCCACTAGCCCCCCACCCCCTGTGCATTTGTTGCAGAACATGTGCAGGGTTAAAGAAGAGTTTGCAAAGCCGATTGATGGTGTTTGTGGGAGGAGGGAGAGAATGAGCCCAGTCTGGTAATTGCTCCATTTTTCCTACTTGGAAGCCTGAATAACCATGCAGGAGCCACAGGAGCGCTGTGCCAAGCCAGCAATTCTTTGAGATCTGTCAGCTGGCAGAGGTGGAAGGATTTTCCCATGTCTAGCTCCATTCCTGCCTTTCAGAGCCATCTCAGAGGGGAGAGTTGGATGAGAGCTTATCTGCCCTGAGGGCTCTCATACTTGGTCCTGCAGGGTTCTGATCTGCCAGCCAGTCTGTTGACCCTCAGTACATCTGCTTGCACAGGATTTTACTGTTGGGAGAAGGAGGGTTATATTTATATTTGATTTTAGGGTTAATGTTGGCTGATTAATTTTGTTTAGCTCTTTTAACAAACTGCATAGGCTGCCAGAGACAATTGTAGTAGGTTCCTTATTCTTTATCTAGTTCAGTGTGGTTTTTTTTTTCTCCAAGGCAAAGATGCCTTGAGGGGCTGGGGAAAAAATAAATCTTTTTAACTCTGAACTATGGAATAAAAAGCTTAAGATGAGCCTGGGCTATTTACGCTGCTCGAGCAGAAAAAACAGACTAGCTTTCTGGTCATTTTTTAGTCTGAGGTGAACAAAGGGTGCGAAGAGTCTTCACTCATCTTTGGACTCTTGTGCATGAGGCCAAGCACAGTATTTCTTCTTGGGGAGTCTAGTATTGAAGTCACTCAGCAAGTGGACCAGAAGCAGCATAGTGGGGAGCCTGTCTCTAGCATGCTGGGAAAAGCCAGCAGAGTGTGCAGCCCCTCCTCAGACGCCTTTTGTGGCCGTATGGTCAAGGACCCAACACTCCTCTGACTGCGAGATCCTAACATTCAACAGAATGTTATCAGCACTTGCATTAAACCCACAAACAGTGGTGGCAGGGCAGGGTTGTGACTGAGGGTAGATCAGGGCCCCTTGACTTCAGTGAGATTGAACTGAAGTAACTACAGCACCTATATTCTTTATGGTCCCTCTGGCTAGGTACCTATATGCTCCCATCACTACAGCCTCACAACACCCTGCTAGACAGAGTGTTAGTTCCATTGCACAGGTGGGGAAATGAGGCATAGAAAGACTCTGGAGCTTTCTCAGGGTTACACAGTGGCAGAACCCAGCCTTGAACCAGCTATCCTGAATCCCAGGTTGGGATTTCTTAACCACAAGCCTTTCCTTCCTCCTCTCTGGATTGGAAATTAAGGTTGATGTTTGCACCGCACTTCCCAAACAGTGCTGGAGACACCACAGCAGAAAGAAAGACTGCCTGTTCTGAGCAGTGAGCTATATAGGTGCTCAAGCAAAGAGATAAATACTGTTAGATGGACGACAGAGGGAATTTGAACTGAAATGGAGAACCTGCTGATTTCTACAGAACATTTGAGAGGCAGAAGGAACCTGTTGATTATAGCAGCCTACACAGTGTGTGAACTGAAGATGGGGATAGATGAAACAAACACTTTAAAGCAAATATTTTTCTTACCAGTCACTCTGGTTTCCTCAGTTACTTCAAACCAAGCTAAAACAAGCAAACATATAATTATGAAATTTCTTTGCAAAGTGCATCATTTGTGTAACATCTTTATCTTCATAATAGAAAGATAATTAACATAACTACTTATCTAATTAAGTTCATTAAGCATCCACCAACAGTGCACCGTGAAGTTGACATTATGTTCTACTGTCAACAAATGCTTTGAGTAATTAAAATGTAAATTAGCATGCCATTAAATGCACAAGGGAAGTGTGGAATCTCATATTAATTTTAAAACTGCTCATAGCAACATAACTTTTTTTTTCCTGCAATGAAAGTAGGCACTTTGCTATTAATGATGTATATTAAACAATTCCTATTATAATAATATTGTCTTGTTTGATAATTGGCTCACAGCTAAATTACACTGGCCTATAGCAAGCTGGAGAAAGTTAAAGAAACTTTAAACAAAAAAAAGGTTTTAGTTCCTCTGAAACAAAGATATCCAAGTAACTGTGTTCAGTTCAGCAGAGGTGAAAGCAGATGTGTGGTGGGAAGTATTTTGCATGAGTGAGCTGGCTAGAAACTAGATAGGGAATAGGTCTAGCAGTACAGATATGATCCTAGGGTAACTGCTGGAAATCTGCTGGGTTCTCAATGATAGAGTTGTGAGGTGGAGAATTTAAATTTGCAAAAATCCAGAAGTTCCAGTTTTTTTGCAGTTAGACACCAGGGTGATAGTTGCAGCATAAAAGCCTGAATAGAAAGTGGTGTGACTATTGGCAGCACCTCTTATATTAAATATTTTGTATAAAGTTACTCTTTTGAATAGAAAGTGAGGATCTAGTGGGAAGCATAAGTATGGGAAAGCAGGAGACTTAGTTGTATTTATTGTTAGCAATGCCAAAGACTAACCCCTCCTCCCCCGCCAAGGGAGGTCAGCGTCATTATCCCCATTTTAAAGATGGAGAAACCAAATTCACACAAGAAGTCATTGTCAGAGCCAGGACTAGAGGAGCCAGGTGTCCTGTTCCCCAGGTTTGTTCGCTGCCTACTAGAAGATAGCCTACTTCTTCTTGTGTTAATTTCCTAAGTAATTTTTTTATTGCTATAAAGTCAATGCTGCTTCCAGGCTGTCTGCATTTAGCTGTGCAGTATGCTATGGAATTCTGTTCTGTAAGGTCAGACACAAACACTCTACTTTTGGTTTTTCCTCTGCAAAGCCATCTTTGTGTATCTGGTAAATTGAAATGTGGGGCTCTTTCTCATTAAGTTTGCTATTCCCCAACCAACTGGTGATGCCAGGAATCTGTCCATGATCCTTAAGAGCAGTTGGCAATATGCATTAGCCTCCTAGAGGGTCGAAGCACAAGGCTTACATGCAGCACTTAGCTGCTGGAGTACAGTCTGTTGAAAAGCTAAATGAGTTTTGGCTATGTAATGTACAATCAAATCTATGTAGTGATGACAGTGTTGTGATTAATAAGAGTGTGCCAACAGCTCTCAGTGGCAGGGGTGTCTGCTAGTGAAAAAGGGCAATGAACTCTCTTTTTATGCTAAAACAAACCATCCTTTTCTTTAGCTTGACATTTATAACCTGATGAATAATAGAATGCACCCTTTGCAATGAAGTGACCATCTGGCTCCACTGTTCCAGCAAGTCACTAGAAAAGAAATCTGATCACAAGACTTAAATATGGCCTATTGGTTAGAGCAGAGGACTGGGTGTCAGGACTTCAGCAATCTATTTCTCATGCTACCACAAATCTTGGAGCCTCGGTTTCTCTGTCTGTAAAATGGGGAAAACTATCCGTCCTTCACTGAGGTTAGACTGAGTGATAGAGCCACTTCAGCTGTCCATGGAAGAATTCAGACCCTTTCTTTTGCAAGTGAATTGTCCATGATATAGTTCTGGGTTTTGTATGTTTGTTACTTGTAAGGACTTTTTGATGCCACGTCGGACTTTCTGTTCTGTGTCTGTACAGTGCCTAGCATAGGGGGGTTCCTGGTTCATGACTGGCTTCTGGGGGCTACGAAAATACAAGTAATAAATGATCATTATGATAATAGTCCCTGAAGCAGGCACAGAGACTGTTGAACAGTGAAAGCACACGTGTTGCATGTGTTTTAAAAATCAGTGCATACGCCCAAAGTCTTTTAAAATTCTCCTAACTTTGAAAAAGCACAACAGTTTCCCAGACTAGTAGGAAGCATCCCTATGATGTAGGGACCAAGCTAAAGCTGTTTAGAAAAATCCCAGTTTTTATAATGGCAGGGGATAGTGAGTGCATTTTTCCTTGTTTCATTCTGGAAAATGGCTGAACAGTTTCTCCTCACACTTTTAAAACACAAAACTTCCAGACTGAGACCAAATGTGCTGGATTTCAGCCTATAAGTAAAAGATTGAGACGAATAACTGAAAATGTGCTGTTGGGAACCAAATCAGAAAAGCATTAAAGCCCTTAACATTGAAATGAGTGAGTCTAAGGGTATGTCTTCACTACCGCCATATCGGTGGGTAGCAATCGATTTCTCGGGGATCAATATATCGTGTCTCATCTAGACACGATATATCGAACCCGCTCCTGTCAACTCTGGAACTCCACCAACGCGAACGGCGGTAGCGGAGTCGATAGGGGGAGCCGCGGACATTGATCCGCGCCGTGAGGGCAGTAGGTAACTCGATCTAAGATACTTCGACTTCAGCTACGCTATTCACGTAGCTGAAGTTGCGTGATCTTAGATCGATCCCCACCCCTAGTGCAGACCAGCCCTAAGTTCACACTTACAGTGCTTTCCTGAATCAGGGGCCCTAGAATGGAAACGCTTTTTTGCTACCTCAGCTCTAGCTGTCACTCTGCCTACAGTTGTTGCCTTTCCACCCAAAAACCTGTCTACCCAGTCCAACTAGAACAACAGAATAAGTTTAAAAGCCAGTCCATTGCAAGACACTAACCCTTCCTGTAAGTATAATAGCATCACCTCCTTTCATACACTGATTCCTGATCCATCAAAGCAATCAGTACATTGGTCCTGATCCTGCAGTGTAGTTATGTGAATGCTCCTTACTCATATGCATAGTCCCATCAACTCCACTAATGCCCGTTAATCATGGGAGTAATTCTGACATGGTCACACACAAGTTTCCATGATTTCCAATAAATCTGCCCTTTCCTGTATCTTTGGAATCATCCTCTCCTGCAATGCAATCTGTACTCATCTCTTCAGTCCTGCCGATCAAAGGCCGGAATATTCTTTGCCATTATTTCTCCAACTGAAATCTGTGCTGCTTTCCCTGAGGAAGTGCTATTCAGATCAGGGTGTGGTGAGAGAGAGATGCTAGGCTGTGAGGTCTACAGCCAGGATCATCTTCATTTTTCCACTCCAACATAAAACACATGACAGTACCGTCATAAAGCACAGAGAGGGCATGAGTCTGCTTTCTTTCCCACTGGTGTAAATCAGGAATAACTCCCTTGAAGTCAGCAGGATTGCACAGGGCTAAAACCCATGTAAGCGAAGAGAGAGTCAGTTCAGTAATCACCAGTGTGTAACTTGGTGCAGTTCCGGAAGGCACTCAGGTAGTGGTGTAAACAGAATGGGATAAGACATGGTATTCACACCTCCATATTAAAATCATACATCTATGTGCAAACTACTACAGCTGGTGGCAATACTATTTACATAGGGGGGAGGGATAGCTCAGTGGTTTAAGCATTGGCTTGCTTAAACCCAGGGTTGCAAGTTCCAATCCTTGATGGGGCCACTTAGGGATCTGGGGCAAAAATCAGTACTTGGTCCTGCTAGTGAAGGCAGGGGGCTGGACTCAATGACCTTCTAGCAATAGGTATAGCTCCAATTATTATTATTATTAACATTTCACCTAGAACTGGACTGGAATTTTCCATCCAATTTAAGCACATCCTCTTTAAAATATAGGCATTATTTAGACACCTATGGTCTGATTGGGAAAAAAAAAAAAGGACAAGCCAGACAAGAGACAATCCTTCCAGCAATATGAAATGTGACATCTGTCAGATCAGCCCTGTTAGAATAGCATCAGGCGTAACGATGGTCAGTTATGTACAATATCTTCCATTGTTCTTTGCAGTGTTGTCGTAGCCAGGCTGATCCCAGGATATGAGAGAGACAAGATGGTGATGTCAGGAGATTGAAAGCTTGTCATTTTCACCAACAAACGTCAGGCTAATAAAAGACATTATCTCACCTACCTTGTCTTTCTCAAGTTAAAGCTGCCTTGGTCTCCCCTCTTGAGTTATGGGTGGGCAAAACTGTTCTGAAGATGGCTAGTTTAACTTAATCTTAACAGCTCTTTACTAGAGCTGGCTGAAAATCTTCTGCTGAAACTTTGTTTCTTTGGATGGAAAATTGGGGTTTTGACAATTTTTTGAGGGGAAGGGGTGGAACCAAAACGCTTCAAACTGAAACATTTTGACTGGAATCTGGGTTTTTGGCAGTTTTTGACACTTTTTTTTTCAGTTTTTGGCTGAAATTTTTTGATGTACGGTTGCTAGAAACCAAATGAAAAGTCAGCAGTTTCTGCTGAAATTTGACAAAAATGAACATTTCTTTTTCTTTTGCTAAAATTTTCCACAGGAAAACAAAAATTCCACCAGCTCTTTTGCTTACTTAGCAGATGAGTTGAGACATGAGACCTCTTTCAAATGACTGAAGTCCTCTCTACTCTTTGTGGATATTAAATCTCCCCTCCTACTTTTCATAAAACCAAGGTTTTTCCTGGAATTTTGACTAAAACAACTCCCTCCAGCACTGTTGTTAAATGTTCTGGCTAGATGCCAAATCCTATCTTAGCGCTCGTTATGCTGCCTGCAGGGAAGTGGACCTAGCATTATAGTACTGGATTGGGACATGAGAGATGGATTCTATTCCTGTCTGTCACTGGCCTGCTGGGTGACTGTGGGCAAGTCATGTCAACTTCTTGTGCCTCAGTTTCCCCATCTGTTAAATGGAGGTGACCTCTGTTGTAAAGTGCTTTGAGGTGCACTGATGAAACGCACTATGTAAGAGGCAGGTATTAGTTTTGCTATATGTATGTAAGTGCTGTGGCTTGAAAGGTGCTTTATAAATTCCCCTACCCCCACACCCTCCCCCAAAAAGGAAAAAAGAATTAAATTTGCAGACACATATCAGCAGTTGGAGGCCCTGATTCAACAAAGCACTTAATCACATGCCTCACTTTAGGCACATGAGTAGTCTCATGAACTTAAATGGGACTGCTCATCTGCAGAGATGTGCATTGCTGGATGGGGCCAGAGCATTCAGCACCATGCAGAATTAGCCCAGACAGAGGATCTTAGACATGTGGGCTCTCAATTTGGCACTTCTCTTGGATAGTAACCCCCCATTTCCTGAGCTACTGGCTTTGGAACGTACTGTGTGTGAGAGGGATCATTGTATTGTGGGCCTATAATTCCTCTAAAGAAAGCACTAACGTGCAGAGCTGCAATGACATCATGTTTCTTTAGGAGAGAGCTGTGTATTGACCATGCAGTGTCTGTATCATGCAGTAGGAGCTTGTTATGGCAAAACTGAATTTTTGTGGACTATGGTGGTGTTTAAAAGTCATATAAAAATCAGATATAAAACTTTCCCGAGCTCAGCACAGCAGGATATTGATAACTTAATAGTCACACTTCTTGCTGCGCATTTATTACAAGTAATACCTCCGGTTCCTCTCACTGACAGAGACTAGGAGAAATGGGTCTCTGTTCTTTCAGTTTGCTTATGTTGTGCATTTGCCAGTTCTTTATGTTCTGTCCATTTCCCCTTTCCCCAGCATTAGTCACTTTCCCCTGTTGTTTGCACGGACCTTTTGCACAACAAAAGGGGGAAGGGAAACATTTTTTAAAAAACAGGAAAACATGATTGTAAACCCAGTTGTACTGTAAAACCACAAGAATTGGCAGAGGACTTGGGAGCAGAAAAATAACCTGAATCTACTTGTAATGTAAGTGATGAGAAGAAGGCGTCTAATGGCTTGTCAATACAAAACATTTAGTTTTCAGCAAGCTGTGGTGGGAATCTACCCCGCATTAGCCTGCCATGCACTGACTATCCAGGTGGACTCTGCTGATGCGCATTAACAGTTTGTTAATGTGCCTTGATTTAGTCCTGTTGCAAAGAGGGCTTGATCAAAGTGCGCTAGTGCAGGGTAGATTCACACCCCAGTTTGCCACAAACTAAATGTTGACATAGAGAAGCCCTAAGTGGGACTTGTAGCAGGGTGATGTATTCCTTCATGTTAAGGGCATCCGGGGCTGCCATGATCATCTAGTCTGACCTCCTGCATAACACAAGTTAGAGACTTTGAACCAGTGAGACCTGTATCAACTCATGCATGTGACAGCCTTATCTTAAACTATTACCATCCAAATACCAACAGTTCAATATTAACAATGACAAAAACTAAATGATCACTTCCAGTTTTAGCCAGATATGATACCACAACACCACTGTGATTATCCACAGGGCAGGGTGTTATGTTAAAAGATAAACCTACTTATTCCGTTAAGGACACATTATTTCTGGGGATTTTTTAAACTGGAAAACCATTATGTCTTTACTCAATAGCAGACAACTGCAAGCCTGATATAGTTATTAATATTCCTAAAACATGGTCAGATGCAATTGGTTTTGGTCAGAGTATTGGAGAAATGGTAATCAGTTATCTAGATATCTGTTTAATATTATTATTTATATTATCACAGTGCCTAGGAGTAACCCTCTGTTTTGCTGGGTACATCTCTGATGCATTAATTTTATTCCCCCATTAACCTCCTAGGTTTGTGTTGTTTTTTTTTACCTTTTTTCTAATTTTGTGACCACATGCTTGACTTGTGGTGGTTATCCTCTGGGGTTTGCTCCAGGATTGGTGGTTCTGGTTAGATACATCTTCAATATCAGTCCCCAGCTGACCACAACTGATTGTTAGAGGAACCCTTCTTCCCTCAGAGTCAACTTAAAGATACCTAAGCACTGCCAGCTCCAAAGCACCTAAACCCTGCGAGGCTGGAGCCTTGTCCAGAGTCCAGGGAAATCAGTGAGCGTCCTGGAGCAGATCTCTGAGGGCGATGGACCATCGCTGAAACGCCCAACAAGGACTTCTTTGAAATGGCTGCTGTTGGGTCACTGACCTGGTCTGGCCTTTCAGAACTCTGGGGTCTCTGGCCGTTGCTGGCACATAAAGGAGGTTCTTGTCTGATCTGTGTGGTTTTTGCTGTATTTCTGTAAAGCTGGGACCTGAGCTCCCCGTTTTGCCCTGGGCCCAGCTTGGCAACGTGGGAAAGCGATTGCTGTCTAGGTCAGTCTTTATGGGAGTTTTATATGAATTTATGGACTAGTTTTGTGAGGCCGCAACTGTGATTACAGGTTTAATGATGCTTCACACAAACAAAATGTAATGGCTTCCATCAGTGTAAAACAGGAGCTTCCTGCGGGGAAACACCACTAAATGGGACTTCGCGGCAGGAGGACGGAGTTGGTTCTCTGCCAGCAGCAATTGGCACCACATAGACCTTGTGTGTTAACTCAATTATAGCACAGCGCCAGCAGTAGCTAGGCAGTTTGCTTTGAGCAATCGCTGCCCGCATGGCTCGGAGTCCATGAATTTAAATGTTACCCATCTGATCCATGGCTTTGGGTTGAGAAGGACTGGGATTGGCACGCTCACCTCAGTGCCTGGACTCAGAGCAATCTGACCTCCCCCAACCCTGGAAGAGCACAGTGTCTCGGTTCTGGTGGGACAGAGGTCTTTGCATGGTAGTGGGACTTTCTGCAGTCAGTCGTTTATTTATAGGAGATGGCTGAAAGGAGCACTCGTTAGCACCACCTGTACGGTCTGTGCATTCAGTGCCTTCCCAGCAGCAGGGCATTTCCCTCTTTTCTTCCAGTTTGCCAGAGGGTCATATTTTCCTGTGCTCAATACATCTGAGTGCTGTCCTCACCTTGCCCTGCACTTCTGAGATCTTTTCCAGCCAGTCCCAGCAATCTGTCAAAGAAATCATGGCCTGTGATACTCCCTGCAACTTCTCTGGTGTTCAGCAAACCCCGGCCTCCTTCTCTAGCCATCTCCTGGCTACAAGTTGCCGTCTATAATTGCTAAGAGGGGGAAAGTTCTTTGTCTGTTCTGTGTGCATGCAGCTGCCACATTGGGGCACCTGTTGTATACACAGGTACCGATATTGTTCTTTCGGATTTGTACTGCGGTAGTGCCTAGGAGCCCCAGTCATGGATAAGGATGCCTTGGTGCCAGGCGCTGTACAAACACAAAACAAAAAGACAGTCCCTGCCCCAAAGAGCTTCCAGCATAGAAGGTGTTAAAGAAAGTGAGCATCTGACTGCAAAAGGCAGGTGATGGCATCTAGTAGTTAGAGCAGGGAATGGCCAGCACCATTTTCAAGCAAAAGTTTTATGTCTCCCTCAAGAGAATCTTTTGTGTGTGTGTGTGTGTGTGTGTGTGTGTGTGTGTGTGTGTGTGTGTGTGTGTGTGTGTGTGTGTAGGGTTTGTGGTACTACATCCCCCCAAGAGTTACCCTCTCTGAGGCCCTGTGGGGGCATTTGCATGGGAGTGGGGAAAGGAGTGAACTCACGAGTCAAAGCACTCAGCCCGGCCCTCTAGCGTGAACAGGCAGGTAACTTCACAGCACCCATTGATTCCTCGCTGCTTCACCTCCTCAGCCTGCTCCCTGATGAGACCCCATGTGCTTCTCAGCAGGCTAGAAATATGGAAGCAGCATTTTCACGTCACAACCCTTCTGGAACCCAGAAGTTCAGAGGCAGCCAAAAGGCTAAACCTGCCATTTCAAAGCAGAAAGTTTGGATTTGTTTTAGGTTTAATGCAAAAGTTTGAGGGGTTCTAATAACAATGATGAATACTTCAGGCTTGATTCTGCTCTCACATGACCCCAGTTTTCCTGGTGCATAATTGCATGGCATTAGATGGTGTCACTCCTGATTGGAGATCTCCCTAGAAGTGAAGTTTTAACTCAAACAGGAATTGTTGGATGAAATTCTGTGGCCCATGTTACACAGATGATCACATGGTCTCTTTTGGCCTCAAAATCTATGGATCTGTGATTTACACTGGTGCAAGTGAGCCCAGAATCTGGCCCAGTATGTTTCTCTAACCCCCTACTCCTGAGAATCTCGTAACACTTCACAAACATTAATGAATTTAGCCTCGTAACTTCTTGTGAGGTCCAGATTCTTGTCCCAATTCAAAGATGGGGAAACAGAGGCACAGACCGATGCATAGGCATTGGCTCAAGGTCACATAGCAAGCTATTGGCTGAGTTGTGAATGCAACCCATGTCTCTTGCCCCGCTGGCTGTGCTTCCCTTGGACTAGCACAGAGCTGCTGAGTTTGAGAGACTCATTCAAATAAAAATGTCAATGAAATAGACAGGTGGTATTAGATTAATTCTTGTGTTGGACAAGACCAAACCCTCCTGCCTGTGGGAATGAAGGCAGACCTTGAGAGTGTAGTGCTGGAGTGAGACACAACAGCTGTGGTTCCATTCCCAGCTCTGCCACACATCTCCTATGTGACCTTGGGAAAGTCACTTAGGCTATGTCTACGCTTCTTTAGCTCAGGTTTGAGCCCAAGCCCCATTTCCGTCCACACACAAATCAGTTTGACTCAGGCCATGAAGTATTCATGACACACCTCAGAAGACCCTGATAGGGGGGTGGGTCAGAGCCTGACTCCTGCTTTCTAGGGCAGTGAAGACATACCATAAAGTGTTAAATTTTCAAAAGCACCTAAGTGACTTAGGAGTCCAAGTCTCATATTCAGAAGTGATTTAGGAGTCTGAGTGCTGTTAACTATCAATGACGCTTGGGCTCCTGCTCTCCTAAATCACTTTTGAGAATAGATAGAGGCTCCTAAATTACTTGGGCACTCTCCCAGCTATTGTCCTTAAACTCTCAATTGGCCATCTGTAAAGTGGGGACAATAATCTTTCCTGTATCTGTCCCATCTATTTAGACTGTAAACTATTTGGGTCAGGAACTGTCTCTCACTAGGTGGATATACAGCACCTAGCATGTTGGGGCCGTAACCTCAGCTGGCGTTTCTCAGTGTTGCAGGAATAGAAAAAAATATTACTAATCTTTCACTATTCCTGTGCTGTTATCTCCCCCATTTAAACAAAGGAAGCCCGAATACTAGTTTGTGTATAAATGCTGCCATATTTGCTCTACTTTCTTTCTCCTCCTAAATAATTCCAGTGCCAACACATGTGTTGAGTTCATGGATATATTGGGCTCCCTCTCAGGGGTCCTTTCATTGCTCTTCTCTCATGGGCTGTAAACAGAAGAACTCCAGTCATCACCTCATCATTCTGCTTTCTGGAGAGTTCCCCAAACCCGCCTGGTCTGCACTCATAAAACCCCGAGTGACCAATGGTTGCTTAACTCTGCTTCTGACCCACCACCAAACCTGTGCATGCAGTGCCTGTTACTGAGCATTGCAATGTCTTCTGGTGTCTCCTCCAGGGCTTTGTGTCATGTATGGAAAAGTACAGAAGGAGTGGGCAGGAGCTGTACGCATCTTTACACAAAGATCATGTACAGGTAAGGGACTGAAGATCTCATAGTTTGTTTCTATCATGAAAATGACATTTTTTTAACTTCTCAGACTGCCTTGGCAATGCAATGTTGTGTCAGAGGTGAGATGTTGTCCCTACTGTATATACAGCCCGCAGAGTGCATGGTGAAAAATTCTGGCTCATGACTGGCTGAAAGCAGTCATGTGAGGAGTCAGTAATTTTCTATTTACCTCCTGTGTGAGTAACAGTACTGTGGAGTAGCATCAATCACCAATCATATTGCACAGGTCTGTCTGTCCTCAGGTACTCCTGATTTCCACTGGAGTAATTTAAAGACTACTCCAGATTTGGCTCTTCAGCAGTCAATATAGTTTTCATGGAACTCAGCTTTACAGCTACTTAAATCCCACATGCAACTCTTTACTTCCCAATTGGTTCATCAGAGCTCAGTAGGCGCTTTATGCCCTGGAATTCTAATCTCATCTCCCCTTCAGAATGGTAGTTTAAAAGAAAACCCAACTCAGGTATACTTCAATTCAGGCTACAATGGAGAGATTGCCCCCTATTTCTGATGAGACATTTAGAATGTTTGTAACAGTATGGATCCTGTCTGTGTTTTGGTGAATGTCAACCTTTGCCATCACTGGAGATGCACACTGAGCAGGACAAGCACAGGTGCATAAACGTTGATGTTCATTTCAGATGAAGTCAATATCTGTTATTTCATGTTGTTTAATATTTTATTGCAAAATAGTTTTGTTTCCTATTTTACCTGGTGACTTTGTGTAATGGTGGGTTAAATATATCTGGTTGAGTATGGCTAGTCAGTGAAATGTGAATGATTCCATGTGATTCCAAGAGTTCCAGTATTTAGCCTGGATCATGCAGAGTTCAGTGAGGATCACTATCTGCTGGACTGGCAGCACTCCTTCCTGCCATGCCTGGGCTTTCCATGAAGGGTTCCATCCCAGTCCTGACTGATCAGGGTCATTGGATCCATTGAGATCGAAGAGCTCGAACAGCTGAGGGTGGTCTGTGAAAGTGGAGCGTGATGGAGTGATCCAAGTGATTCTTTCCTACAGATGCTGCAGTGTGGTTACAGCAAAGCGGCGAAAGACTGGGCCATACTGGAGGAGCAGTTGTTCAACAGAGGTGGCCCGTGGGGAGCTGTATTAGGGCTGTCAGCCCCACAGTGGTGTCTCGATGGGTACGAGGGGCCTGCACGGATGCGGAAGAGGGTTCGGTGTGAAAGGGCCCATGGGGCAGTGATGCAAATGAGGAGCGAGGTAACAAGCTTTTGGATGCGGTGTGCAAATTATCTATCCTTATAATAATAAATAATAATTTATTATAGCTCAGTGGTTTGGGCATTGGCCTGCTAAACCCAGGGTTGTGAGTTCAATCTTTGAGGGGGCCACTTAGGGGTCTGGGGCAAAAATCAGTACTTGGTCCTGCTAGTGAAGGTAGGGGGCTGGACTCGATGATCTTTCAAGGTCCCTTCCAGTTCTAGGAGATAGGTATATCTCCAATTATTATTATAAACTTTTGGATGTGGTGTGCAAATTCTCTATCCTTCCTTTCCCACTGGAATAATCCACAAATAGCACCCTATGCGTGTGGCTTTCGGATCCTCTCCCCTCAACTTGTTCTCCTTTCCTAGTAACATTCTCTTGACTCACTGGGCCATGGCCCTCAAGATTGGAAACTGTAGTGGTCTCTCGCTCTCAAGTGGAGAGGGAGGCCACTTCACCTCACTGTATTAGGCAATAGCCTTTGGGCTCGGGTCTCGCAGCCAGGGTCGAGCCGCACGCAGTCTGTAGTTTGGTAGCCCCCTAGCAGGGGTAAACCAGCAGGAACACTCTAGTCCTCTTGCCCCTTTGGGCGGGGCGAGGCAGTGAGCAGTCTTTAGCTTGTAACCTCTTGATTGGGGTGGAAAGCAATTAAGAGTTCAGGTTCTTGTCCTTTGGGGCGGAGCCCAGCAGGGAGCAGGTTTAGCCTCAGCTTGTAGGCTTAAGGCAGCCAGCAAACACGCAGTCTAGGGGCTCAGGTAGGGGTGAGCACACACACAGTCTAGTGTCCTAGCATGATGGGTGGGGATGCTGCCGCCCCAGGAGTGGGATGGCAGGGGTAGGAGGATGCGGGCTCGCCTGACTCCACTATGTCCCAGCCCAGGGCCCTCACAGTGGTGGCAGGCCCACCAATGGGGGCGGAGTGAGGGGGAGGAGAGCAAATGGGGGGCCCCCTGGCCACTGCTGCGGTAGTGGTGGCCGGGAGCCCCAAGCCCTTTTAAATTGCCTGGGCGGGCCACAGGGCTCCTAGGCATGCACAGGGTGGTACCGGTGGTGGCGAAGGCAGCCTGGTGGGCATGTGGAAGCACCAGCTGGCACAGGCACACCGCACACACACACACTTCAGTGAATGCCATTGTCACTTCACATATTTGTATCTTAAAATATCTAACAATATTCAGAAAAGCATCTTTGGCTATGATGTTGTCAGGCAGTTCAGTATACCACTATCAATAAGGCTGGTCTCTGTCCAATGATACAAAGCCCCACATTCAGCACATGCATACAAATGACTTTTCCTCTCAAGATCAGATAAAGTCCAATATTTTTCCTTGCAATAAAAATTTGTGTTGTATGATTTATTTCAACTTCCTCTTCCATAGCATATGCACTGTATGTGAACCTTCATATCCTATAAAAATTAATTTAATACCAGGTAGTTGAAGGCTGCTATCAAATCCCCTCTCATTCTTCTCTTCTGCAGACTAAATAAGCCCAGTTCTCTTAGCCTCTCTTCATAAGTCATGTGCCCCAGCCCCCTGATCATTTTCATTGCCCTCTGCTGGACTCTCTCCAGTTTCATTCCGTAATGTATTTATTTAATTTAAACATATAATTCATAATAACAAATTCTACAGCTTATATTTAGGCTCACAATCTGTTTAATACTAGCGCTGTAACTGGAAAAAAAATTAACTACATCAAGCAACGCCACAACTTACGTACATTGGATTCTAATGTGTTATCAATAGGATAAAAAGTAGTGTCATAAACCTCAGCCATCCCTTGCTAGGGGGCGCATTGACTGTTCTGCTCTGGGGCCCGGAATTGCTGTCAGCAGACCTGAGCGGTGGAGTGATCCACCATTGGTCAGTAGGGATCCAGCTGCAACACACTAGCCAGCATCTTAGCCGGACAGTTGTCGGCTGCCCCTGGGCTACTTCCTACCTCCCTAGGGTTTGGTACGTCTGTAATCTGCAGGTCTGCTGGATTCTCTGGGTACACAGTGGATGGCAGTCCCAGCAACTTCTCTTCAGGATCAGTCTCCTCCGGGGGCAGGGTGCTGCAGAGCCTAGATTCAGCTCCTACGTGCTGCAGCAAAGTGGAGGCATCCGTCTCCTTTCCTGACTCCCACTCAACTGAACTGCAGGACCCTTCTTTTATACTTCCTGTCTCTTCCTTCACCCCCCAGTACTTCTGGTGAGGGGGCGGGGCAGGTTTGGCTCTGCCCCCCAGGGGGAGTTTAGTGGTCCTTCGCTGCCAAATCCAGAGGGAGGCCATTCCACCTCTCTACAGAAACCCATTGAGATTTGCCATTTTTGAGGGGTTTAGAGAGGCTGCTACATTTTTAGTAGTGGTGGAATGATTGATCTTCATGGTACACTAGCCACACTCCTGCCTAGTCAGATCTCACAGATAGACAGGTTTTCTTTCTCTCTGCAGTATCCTAGAATTATAGCATGCCCTCCTGGTGGCATTTTGTATCCTGAAGTCCCATGTGGAGAAAGTTATTCTGCCACCATGGGCTTCAGTGCATCAGACTGACTGTCCTGCTGGAACTGGACAGTGATCAAATGAGTCTTGCTTGTGGAATTAGAGTAGTCTGAGCCAGGAGTCCAACTATTTTATCTTGTTTTATGTTATTGCCTATCACTGTAGGATTTGAGCGCCAGCTCCTATCAGCAAGAAGCAGAAGGACTTAGCTTGAGTATCTCTGAATATTCGCTTCTCCAGTCTTTGTGATTTACAAATGGCGCTCCAATTCTGCAGACCTTTCATAGAGTAGAATATGACTTTGTCCTGGAATTGGCACTGTTCGGGCATCAGCAATGAGGTCCTGCTTTTAGGAAGAGCGTGGGCCTTTCCCCCTTTGATTGTAGCACATGAATGTTTATTTTTATGTTGTTTTGGTCTTTTGGGATCCCCTCCAATGCATTCTTTGCAGCTCAGCTCTGAGTCTGCAATCTGTGCCGCAGCTTGGTGTTGGGGTATGTTGCCAGGCTACATATTCCATTCTAGTGATGGCTGTTTTCTTTTCAGGTTCACGAAGCTACCCCAATTCAAGAAGAAAATCAAGGTAACATTTAAACTGATCTATAGAAGAAAATGAACTTGTAGGTCCAAACTTTGAGCTGAAGTAAGCAGTTGCGACTCCAGGTCTGAATTTGGCCTGGGGATTGTAATATGGTGGCAAGTCTAGCTTACCGCTGTCTAAAGTGATCTGAATTTTTTAGGATAAAATTGAAGGTATCATTACACATAGCACTTAACCAGATGCTGATTTAATTACTGTCCTGTGGCCAGTGGGAGAAAGAAGAAGCCAAAAATTTACCATAAAATCACCTCATGGAGAGGACTGGAAAGCACTTGCCTTTAAGTGATGTGTGCTCAGCAGTTAACTGTTGTTTGCTGAATGTTTACCTTCTACAGCAGCATCTTCTGTGTTGCGCCCACTACTTCTCCATCCTCTGCTGCATGCCATGAGACACCCCTTTTTGAAAAGAAATGAACAGGGCACTAATTGGCTCAGGGAATGATAAGAGATTGTGACTTTCAAAGAGCTGGAGAAAAAATGGGGGTAAAAATCCCTTTTTCTTTTCTTTTTTTTTTTTTTAAATTTCAAAGCTTTTCTCCAAAAAGAACAGGAATACTTGTGGGACCTTAGAGACTAACAAATTTAAGTGGCTTATAGCCGACGAAAGCTTATGGTCAAATAAATTTGTTAGTCTCTGATGTGCAACAAGTACTCCTGTTCTTTTTGCGGATACAGACTAACACGGCTGCTACTCTGAAAGTTGTTTCTGTTTCCCTGGGTTCAAAATGGAGCCATTTTTTCATTTGTTTCTAAACTGTCGACATTTTTTCCAAATTTTTCTTTCCCCAAGCCTTGGTTTTTCAGTCAGTACAGAAGACGTTTGGATAAAAAAAATTGCAAAAAATGAAATAATGTGAAAAAGTCACCACAAATTTTGTTTTAGGAAGAAATTCCATTTTGGGGTGTAAAAACTTTTGGTTTGATATATTTCAGCCAACACTGTGGAGTTCAGCTTCCCGTGTTGCTGCACTGGGGGAAACCTTTAGTGTACGTTGGTGAAACTGTTATTATGATAGGGCATAGCTACCAACTGAGAACAGGGCCCCTTTGTACTAGGTACTGTACAGAGTACTAAATAGCCACTGCTCTGAGGAGCTTACAGTCTAAATAGAGAAGGCAGGTAAAGGGTAGGGGAAAAAGATATAATATACACACAGATCATGTCTGCACTGCATGAGTGTCTACACAGCACTACCTGAACTCCCAACATTCTGTTGCAGCATGCGCTGGGCTCCATGAGTGTCCCCAGGATATTACAATTGCCACTTCTTCCTAGTTTCATCTGAGCAGCCTCTTGTTTGATTTTATTTAAGTTCTTCTAGTATCAGCCAGAGCTAGTATGAACATGGAAATAAAAATGTTTGTTCAGTATTTTCCAATCTTCAGCTATTATCGGAGCTCAGTTTTGAGTTATGGTTGAATGTTGGGATCAGTTTCTAGTTAGTCCTTCCCTAGCAATTAACAGATTTCACTTCTCTCTTGCCTAGTTTAACCGTTGGAGGGGGGCAGGGTTGGCAAATAAATAATGCCGTTTCCCTAGGCAGAACAGATTGGGTGAAAGTCTAATGTTGCTGTTCGTGGCATCCGGCTGCCACTAAAACTGCAATCTCCTTTATATTGATGTAGAAGAGCCGATGCTAAATGGAGCAGAAAGGGAGATGGATGAGAGGCGAATGGATTGTAACCAGCTGACATTCTTCCCTGCCCTACATGAAAGTTTCCACTCAGAAGACTTCTTGGAACTGTGTATGGAAAGACAAATTATCCTGCAGGAATTCGCTGAGAGTGAAAAGGTACTGCCTGACAAACCAGGAAGATCTTTGTGGGGCAGGAGGCACTTTGTGGTGGTGCTGGGCATGGACAGTGGGTGTTAGGGGACTTGGGAACAGTCTATAATAGCACCATTGTTGATGTTCTTTTATTTGTATTCCTGGGAGTGCCCACAATTTACTAGACACTGTCCAGCAGCTGAGAGATAGAAGAAGTCAGTATTAGCTCCTGACATGCTACATTCAAATTCCTTAAGATTCCTCCCCTGATTCCTCACTGCCAGAAACTTTTCCTAGTTCCCAGTGCAGTGTCCTGCACTTGACTCGCTCCCCGGCTGCCCTGGGACATGCCAGTTCTGTACAGAGAACATTTCATTGCTTCCATAACTGCTGTTTGAAATGATGGTCAAATCCTGTCACTTCTCTTCTCTGCTGCTCCAAGAGGAGATGCCTTTAATGCCCTCAGCCAGCCCTTCCCTGCTCTTCTTCCTCCCCTGGGCATGCTGGAGCAGACTCCTACCCTCTGAGCTCACACACAGCCTCCCTGCCCCCTCCCTACCTGTGTCCCTCATCTGGCCACATCAGTGCTGGTGCCTCCTGGATCCCACTCTCACCATGCTGCCCTTCCCCATTGTGCCTCCTAGAACTGGGGAGAGGGCAGGACTCAGCAATGTGGCCCATACACTAAACATGAGGAGTCCCGAGAAGGGGCAGATGAGGCAGAATTGGCTCCTCTCAGTACCCCCAACGTACCCCCTCCGCAATCAGAGACCCTCACTTCTCCCCATTAGATGATTCCCACGATAGCCATTGTCAAACCCTAAGAGAAGGACTAGTTCTTGTTGTTGGAAAGAGATAGGGATTAGCCATTTTCCAGGGAGTTCCGAGAGACCCTACACATTTAGTAGCTATGCCCTATACATGCTGCTTTCCAGTGGGTTTTCTCCTGGCATTTGGCCCTTCAGTGTGGGACACCCAGCAGCTTGCATTCATCAAACAGTGAAAGCCACTCATGAAAAATATGATTTTACATTCTCCGTGATCAAAATGTTCCACTTTGGAGGCTGTATATGGATATAGATTAGAGTTGGCTGGGAATTTGCCATTGGAATGATTTTCTGATGGAGAACATTCTTTTCACACCTTCAAAACTTCCCTGGGGGAGCATTTCAGTTTTACTGAAAAAGCCTCATTTTCCATCGAGACAATTGAAACTATGGCTCCCCGGCTGCCCACCTGAGGAAAGTAAAGTTGATGACAGCCTTCCATTTTGGTTCTTCTGAAACTGAATTTTCTGGAAATCGCTTCCCCTTCAAAAAATCAGATTTGACTTTTCATCTTCATTCAGGATGTAAAAATGTTCAAAACAGCAGAATGGTCTGTGGGAAGGGATTTTCCATTTGCTGGCCGGGAGAGAGAGAGCTTTTATGTTTTTTGTGTAGATTTTCATGGCACTTTCCCAACAAACAGTAGTCACGTTCTGTCTCTCCAGTGCGCTGGCTCCCTGTCCTATTTGAGCTATAGGTACCGTGTACAATGAGGTGCCATAATTAAATATCCCCCACCCCCAGCAGAAGGGGAAGGAGATGAAAATGTAAAACATGTTTTCCATGCCTTGTCCTAATCTCAGTTGGAGGCTTCAGGCTCTCGCTCTCCTCCGTGTAACTCCATGGGAAGCCATCAGAAATGCCAGACGTTTTCCTCCAGCAGCAGTCACTGCATCGCCAAGCTGACAGAGTATTAAAAAAAGCAGTAGGGGGTGACATTAGCTGTCCTGTGCTACTTAGTACGCTGCGGTCCTGCCTTGTAAATGGCTGCCTCGTGAGCTGTTTGCGCTCTAACCATGCAAGTGGAACTGGCTTACTTACTGTATTGCAGAGAGATGTCACTGCAATGCCTTGGCAGCTAGGAGATTGATTTGCTCCAGCGCAGGGTTGCAGCGGATCTGGAAAGCACCTGAGTATTTTATAACGTTACATGATTTTGTTACTGTGGCACAATCAAAGAGAAACCTTTGTAACATCGTCAACTACACAGCCTCACTTTACACACAGCAGCAAATTCTCTGCTGGTGTGTGACATCACTGAAGTCCGTGACATTACACTGGTAGAGCATTTAGCTGCACTCGCTGCAGGTGAGTAACACAGTCAGCAATTTGCCAGCTCCACCTAGCCCCAGACTAGCAGGCATTTGCTGTGTGCTGGGACCTGATCTGAAAGCCATATTGCACTGCCAAAGGATAAGATGTCTTACATGCCATCACTGTCACCTGCCCCCCCTTGGATGCACAGAGGAGGAGGTGGCATAGGCCTGCCTGAATGCTCACACACCCCTCTGAGCTGCTTGCGGAGACTGAGTCTGAATGCAAGGAAGTGAGAGCAGGCTCAATGCAGTGGCCACTTTCCCCTTAGTAAGAGATGGGGGAGAGGTGGGTCAGTGGAGGAAGTTTTTGCTGCACCCACTTCCCTTTTCCTCTGATGCAAGTAGAGCCCCGCACAAGCAGGGAGTAGCTGCACCCTTTGGAGGGTTGCAGAAAATTACTTGCTCTCTGTGAGTGCAATAGGGAACAATGAAGGAATTGTGCCGCTTTCATTACCCAGGGCCAGGAGTTAGATCTCAGTCTCATCCTCACAACAGATGAAATTGGCACTATAGTTATAGAGGAGTGGGGAGGGGGACAAAGTGTAGGGTTTTTCTATATGTTGGAGTAAGCGTGTGTAATGTGCTGGAATGTGTGTGTTCCGTATCTGAATCTCTGTGCAAAGTGTGTAGGGGAGACGGAGCATTAGGCAGCGTGTATATACACACTCTGAGGCTGTGTGTAGGTTGGCTATGAGGGAAGGCAGTGTGTGTGTGTGTGTGTGTGTGTGTGTGACAAGACATGTTAGGTGGTGTGTGCGTATATAGAATATGCTCAGACTGTGTGTAAGTTGGCTGTGAGAGAAGGCTGTGTGTGGGAGGCAGGGGTGTTAGGCCGTGTGTGTATATACAATATGCTGAGGCTGTGTGTAAGTTAGCTGTGAGGGAAGGCTGTGTGTAGGGGGGATGGAGGTCCTAGGTTATGTGTGTGTGTGTGTGTGTGTGTGTGTATGTGTGTGTGTATGTATGTATATATATATATATATGTACACACACACAATATGCTGAGACTGTGTAGGAAGGCTGTGAGAGAAAGCTGTATGTTGGTGACAGAGGTGTTAGGTTGTGTGTCTATATACAGTATACTGAGGCTGTGTGCCAGAAGGCTGTGTATGTGGGAGAGGGGGGTGTTAGGTTGTGTGTGTATATACAGTATACTGAGGCTGTTTGTAAAATGGTTCAGAGAGAAGGATGTGTGTGCGCAACAGGGAGTGTTGTGCAAAATGTGTTTGTGCATATTGTTTGGTTGATGCAAGAGAAACACAATGTGAGCACACCCCTGCCTATTCTCCCTAGGCCAACACTTTAATAACCCTGGCTCACCAGATGAGCAGGGGAGATTTGATTCTTGTACACGTGTCAGGTTCACATCTGCAGCCTGAGCCCCCCTGCTGCAGAATGTTTCCCTACTCGTCGTGCCAGGGTATTAATATGTTGTTGTGTGCCCAGACTGAGGAGGAGCAGCAGCACAGCTTTGCTGACCAGGACAATCCAGGGGGTGGTTTCTCTCTGGTGGAGAGATTGTGAATTTTGGAGAAAATAAGCCATCAGCTACCAGCAAGTTACCTGAGACCATAAGCAATTCAAGCGCCAGCAGGTAATGTGTCTGGTTACCAAGAGGCCTGCAGCCTAGCAATGATTAGGCACCAGGCCCTTCCTTGAAGGGAGAGCTGAAGGTGCCAAGGACAATAGAAGCAGGTAGCAGAAATCAGGGAGCTGGACACATAGTTGTAGAAAAGGAGCTACTCAGTCAGGGCATCCCTTCTGGAGGGGAACTGACATGAGGTCATCGAGGGCACTGATACTTGGGGCAAATAGGGCTGGTCTGCATATGCTTCAATGCTGCTAGTGTTCCTGGCTACACCAGCCCTGTCACAGGGACTTGCCAGTTCCAGGTGGTACTGACACAGTCAGTTTTCACAAGGGCACCATTATGAGCTACCACAGCACAGGGACACAGCTGTGGAGGGTTTGCACAGTACTGAAATACACTGGAGACAGAAAGCCGGACTAGTGATCAGAGCAGGGAATTGGAAAGGAAGATACCTAGGTTTAATCCCTGGCCTGGAGAAAGTCATGTCTTGCCCCTTACCTCAGTTTCCTCATCTGTAAAATGGGGATACCAAAGGCCATCCACATCACAAGGGAGGGGCAGGGTTGAGTGTTAATCAATGTATGCAGAATACTTTGAGGTCCTCAGACAGCAGGAGCTAGAGATGGGCAAAGTTGTTGTATGAGCTTATTTTCTTCACTGTCAAATCACGGCTGGCCCTGTGTGTGTCTTGCTGGGTTGGTAGAGGAGCCAGGAGACCCTTCCTCCACCAGCACTGGTGCACAGCAGGTAGCCGGAGTCTGGGTGGCTGGGCTAATAGTGCAAGGGATAGGGGTTCACTAGCTTGGACAGGAATGCTCACCAGGCCAGTGTGCTAGCCACGGCTATGACAATGCAGAAGAACACCAAGACATGGTCCATGGTGCCACTTGTGGCCTCTGATGGCATTTTGCCTTGTAGACTCTCCCTTCAGCACTGCAGCAGCTTATGGAGCCATTCCTATGCCCTGAATCTCTGCAGAGCTCCTCACTCCCCTGCCCCCCCACCACGATCTTGGACAGCCATCCCGAGAGCCCTGTCTCTTAGCACAGCAGCCCTGTGAGTCTTACTCATAGCAAGAGTGGTCAAGGCTGAGGAGGAGTCAATAGCAAGACATCTAGCCCAGGGGATGTGACCAAGGTTATTACCGAGTGGCTAAGAGGCATGAAGTCAAGGGAACTGGCTGAAGGGGAAATTTAAGGGCTCAGCTGGCTGGATACAGGCACAGAAATCAAAGCTAGCGCATGGCCTTGGGTTTCTACGGCCATACGTGGGAGTGGGACCTGGAATTAGGTGGGACAAGCACAACTGCATGTGTTTTGCAACATGTTTTTTTTTTCACCCTGTGTACAACACCTTCCCTAACAGAAGTGAGCAGTGCTTAGGAAGTCAGCCAAGCGAGACAGCGTGCCCCCCTTAGTCGATGGTTTCTGTTCTAGTGTGTGTGAGCAGTGCTGGGAGGGAGCCCAGCAATCGTCAGCACTGAACTTCCATTACATTTTGTGTCCTGGGCTTTCCCGAGGACTCCCGTCTTACAAGGTGAATGGGAAGAACTATGTGCATGGGTGAGATCCCTTCCCAGTGTAACTGCATTGACTTCACCAGAGTCATGGCAGCAATTAATTTGACTGAACCCCAGTACTTGTGATGGCTCAGTCACAGATGAACTTCAGACCTGTGCCCCTAGTACTAAACACGGGGTCAAATAGATGTCACTTCCTTTAGTGGTGGACAGACGAGGTGCTTGAAGCAGGCACATACCACTGTCTGGAGTTAGTAGGGCCTTAAATGGCCTACGACCTTCTTAACTGACGGAGCACCTTTCCTCATGCCATGCTGCCACAGCTGATGTGCTCCAGCTGGAGTTCTTTGGCATATAGGGGAAGGGAGCTGCTGGCAGGAGAGGCCCTTAACCCTGGCAGTCACCTCCCTGCCTCTGAATTTGCTGGCCTTCTGGGCACAATGCAAAGCCTGTCTTTCTGGGTCTGGGTGAGTGAGGTCTGTTTGGAAAATGTACAAGATGAGATTTGAATTTGCTCTGTAAAATGTTTTGCCCCCTGGTGGTTGTGTGTGGGGTGTGTGAAGAACTTGTTGATCTGATGGTTTTGTGGTTTTTGTTTGTTTGTCTGTTTTGTTTTTTTTTTTGGCATCATACTTGCAGCTGAGAGGAAAGGCTCACAGGGCCAGATTATCCCATTGAAATCTATTGGAGTTAGACTAACCTGCTCCAGAGCTATTGAAAATCACATTGAGTGCCTATCTTACTCTAAGCTCCTAACTGGGAGAGCTGATGGTTGGAAAAGTGCCGTTCCGTTGAAATGGATACTTGTTGTGGGTGTGTGTCCATTCTGACATTTTGTTTTGGAAAAAAAACCAAACCCGAAAAGAAGGATTCTGAGACTTTCAAAACATCCTGTTTCAATGTTTTTAGAATGGAATGTCTTGATTTTTTATTTTGAAATGATGTTTCATTTGACATGTATTTTCTCTTTATTAAAAAAAAATTGAAAAGTCAAAAATGAAATGTTTTGATTGAATTGAAAGAAATTGTTTTCAAACCTTTTGTCTCCTTTGAAATTGATTTTTTTTGTCTTTTTCTACCAATCTGAAATGAAAAAAAATTAAAATGCCAAATTTCCTGTGACACAGAAATTCCAGTTCCTTACCAAATAGATTCATTTAAAAAAAAAAAGGTAGCAAACCCTTTACCCTCTAGATGGTATCTGCTTTAATTCCTTTCCTGCGTCTGAATGAGCAGAACAATCTGTAGTTGCCTTGCTTTAGGCAATATCTTAGAAGGTAATTATTCAATTATTTTATGTCACCTTTGCATCATTGATTAATGATTCTAGCAACCAGTGAACTCGATTCTGTTTTAAAAAAAGGGGAAAGTTTATTTAATCTATGTTAATTTCAGGTTGGCTGGTACTTCATTAGATTGGGGCCCTGTAGGTACAGGAATGGGTACACTTCTTCATTGTTAGATCTTTGTTACTCGGCGGGAATGAAATTTGCTTCAAGTTCAGACTGGGAAGAAATACCTCAGCCCAGGGCTTCATTTATTTTTAACAACATGGAAATATATTTTGCTGGAGGGCGGTGGTTGTTTTAAATGAAGTGGATTTAGCGCTGGTGACGGGTATTAGATTGACAGTGCCGGAGGCAGGGTGCTTTTGTTCATTCACAGCACCAGCCTACATATGAGAGAGATTCCCTGCCACCGCAGCCCCACCTTGGATGGACTCCTCCAGAGGCCGTGCCAAACCACCCCCATGAGCACCAGTAGGACCTACTCTTGTGTACATTCCCCCCCATGATCACAACTAGGTATTCTGAATAGTTAGGTTGGGAATAGCTTGGAGGCCATAGAGCTGCAGCATTCCCACTATGCCGCAAACCACTGGGGCAGGTCTGTTGTGCTGATCTTCTGCAGACCAAGCCCCCCATCTTCACACAGTTCTGATTGTATCAGTTTGTAACAGAGCTCCAAGTGAGTCTAGTTATTAACCCCATGTTGCTCACAGGGCTATGTCAAGGCCATGGAATGGAGCACTCTTGAGGGGTTCCAACCCTTTTAACACTGTTGCTCAGATCCTCCTAGGCCAGTTTTGCAGCTGATGACCCCTGCTGGCCTCTACTCCTGTCCCGTGCCTGTCACACCCTCCATCTCTGAGTAACACCAGTTGCAGCTTCTCCCCTGTGCTCCGCCAGCATGCTGCTTCCCACCTCTCCATCTGTCTTGTCTGCACTAGAAAGTTATACCCAGGGCTATCCCTAGGCATACATAGAAAATGCAGCTACATAGGGCACCAAATTACCCCAAATTTCATGATGTCCTAGGCAGCTGCGTGCTGCATACGTGGCAGAACCAACTCCAGCAACCAGCCGTATCTCTGCACCGGCCGCCCACTGCAAGGGGCAGGACTGTCCCTAGAAGGATGTGGGGCCCTAGACAACTCCCTCCGCTCTGTCACTTAGTCTTCCCCCCTGCTTCACCCTCAGCCCACCCCTATTCTACCTGTTCCCCCAGTGACCCCACACTCACTGGCAGTGGTGGGAAGTGGAGCAACCCGGCCCCAGCCTGCTCTACTCTGCCAGCTCCAAGCCATGTCGCTTCACTTCCCACCACTGGTGAGTGTGGGATTGGGGAAAGGACTGCCTCCCTCCCTCACCAGTGGCAGGAAGTGGAGCACCACGGTGAGTGTTGGGGGGGCACCTTCCCACAAGTCCCCTCCCCTAAGCGACACAGGGCCGGGATGAGAAAAGTGGAGTGGGCTGCTCCCGGCCCTCCGTTAATCCCCTGGGTCGCATTGGGCTTGTGGGGCCCCTCAAAGTGACCCCTCACAGCTCCTGCCTCCTGGGCCCCACAGGCCTTGAGTGCAGCCTAGACCCTGGCGGGGGGGAGCAGCCCGCCCTCACGGAGGCCTGGGGCCCCACACAGCCCCCCTATGAGTCGGCTGCATAGGGCACCCAAATGGCTAGGGATGGCCCTGGTTATACCACTTAACTATACCAGTGTGGTCATAGTGGTATATCCCTGAGTGTGGATGCAATTATACTGGTGTACAGGTGACCTACACCTGTATAGCTACTCCAGAATAGAAGGGAGAATAAACTATTCGGATACAGTGCACCTTTATGCTGATATAACTGCAGCCACACTAGGTTTTTTTTGCCAACATAACTAAATCAGTAACATATTTACCCACTGGGCATAGCTGTACCAGCATCACTGTGGAATGGTAATTAAGACTCAAATCTTGAGCATACAGAAAGCCTGAGATGCAAAGGGTGTGTAATGGAATCAGTAGCTCCAGAGGTAGGTTGATAACAAGTTTTCCGGGCAAAGTGATTCAGGACTGGGAGTTGTATGAAGTCTGTATCAGAGGAGGAAAGAGTTTGGGATACTGGCTGTGTTGGATGGAGTGAAGGGGAGGTAATTAGGTAAAGTAGCTGTAACCTTAGCTTAGCCCAGCACAGAGGAAAGGACTTCCAAGATTGAATCGTATCTGAGAAAAAGGTATCTTTAGCCCTGTGTACCACTAACCTCATTCACCCCAGTGGCCATGAGAGCCTCTCTTCCCAGCTTCAGACATCCAGATGAGAAGCCCAGCCTCGCAGAAGAAAGAGATGATATTAAAATGGCTTCTTGTTCAGTACAGGAATTCACCAGCTCTATGGTGTGCTCTAAAAACAAACAAACAAACAAATGAACAAAAACCCTCTGGAATATTGGCATTCAAATGAAAGATAAGTCCTACCCAGATGCTCATATTCCCTTTGGTGGTTGTGGAGAGAGGAGAAGCTGGATTTCCATTGCTAGATCTTCACCTACCCATACAAATTTGGTTCTATGTTGAATCCAGAAATGAAAAGGGTCTTGTAACAGATTGCAGGACCCCGCACAGGAATGCTGGGCTCTTTCACTGACTCATCCAATGTTAGGTCAGAGCACCTTCAAAGATGCAGAGCTATTTCTTCTGACTTATGCTGCTAGATGGGTACCAGGAATGTGTGTCTTTGAGGCCAAGGGAGCTAGGTGTGGAGGCAGAGAGGCCCTGCAGGGAAAAACCTAGGAGCATCCAGATTTAGGAGAGCCAGGCCTAAACTGTGTACTTTGTTTACATCAGGATGGGAATTCCATTGGCCTGCCAATAACAGTGCTATTTCCAAGCTCATTCTGCATGTGGATGAAATCTTACAAATCAGTTTCATGACATTTGGGACAAAGAGGTGAAAATCTCATAAGACCTGATCTTGGGACACTGGACCCCAAATGGCAGAAGCTCTCCCAAAAGCAGTTCTGAAGGTTTCTGAACATGTCCCCTCACCTACATCCATTTCAGGTCCAATTGCACTCTGTGCTGGCCATCACTCATTCTGATTCAGGATGGGTTTGTGTTGCAAAATTTTGCAATCTAGATCTGGATTACAGGCCTTCTGGAGTATGGGAGATTGTGGGTCAGGGCCAGCTCTAGTAAAATTGAGAGTGGACCATAGGTGCTGGAACTAGGGGTGCTAGGGGTTCTGCTGCACCCACTGACTTGAAGTGGTTTCCATCATATACAGGTTTTACAGCTTGATTCAATGACTCTCAGCACCCCCACTATACAAACTGCACCCCTGCTGTGGAGTGAATTGGTTAAAAACAAAACACAAAATGTTTGTCCTTTCTAGAACTGACCTCAAACCAAGGCATTTTAAATGTGATGAGACTGGACTCCCATAGATCCTAAGGCCAGAAGGGACCACTGTGATAATCTAATCCAATGATACTCAGACTGAGGCTCGAGTGTCGCAAGTGGCTCTTTAATGTGTCTCCTGCGGCTCTTTGCAGCACATGATATTAAAACTCTGGGTGATTTCATTATTAACCAATCAGGATGCTTTTACTCTTATTAACCAATGATAGATGATAAAATAATAATGCTTGGTCAGTCATCTTGCTGTAAGAATGATATATATATATATATACACGCACAATATAAACTAAATATTTCCCCTGTCATACTATTTAAATACGAATCTATAGCACTACAGTAAATGAAACAATGAATTCACATGACTGTGGCTCTTTTGGGTAATGCTGATTGTTAATTTAGCTCCTGAAGCCCTGTGGTCTGAGTGTCACTGCTCTAATCTAACCTGTATAACACAGGCCAAAGAAGCTCAAATGCAAGAGGGGCTGTGCTCCCTGGCTTTCGATCCTGGCTCAGCTGGCCATATAGCTTGGATAATATTGGGATAAATATCTGGAATATCAACTGCTTTCCCAGGTCATTCATTGCTCCCTGGAATCCCATAACAGTGCTTGTTGAGCTATCTGTTTCACTGGGATCCAAACAGGAGTGTCTGGTTTTTCTCTACAGAGTAATGTGAATAAAGATCCTTTTACAAACAAAAAGGATCGATAACCTCAACGGTTTCCTGGGGGCTTTCTGTGTGGAGTTCCCATCTGTGTGAATGGGTGTGTGTTTGGGTGTTAGTTAAAGAGAAGGCTAATTACCCTTTGCCTCAGTGGGTCTTGGTCAGGTTCATGGCAGGGGTCACTGAAATCAGCTGGCCCCAAATCTAGGGACATGCAGAACCTTATTTTCTGGCCATGGCTCATTGACCTGTAGGTGCTCCACAAGAATTCATTTGACACGGAGGCTTTTCCCACCAGGTTGTTGTTTGGAAATCTCATTTGATTTGTCCGGTGTTCCTGCCAGGGCTCTGGGCACATAGCGGGCCAAATGGCACCTTGGTGCTGACTATGACTTATTACCATCTGATCACTGCTGGGAGGCCTGAGTGAAATGAATTGGTCTCAGGTCAGCTCCCAATAGGCAATTATCCAGGCAGGGCCGGCTCCAGGCACCAGTGGACAAAGCAGGTGCTTGGAGCAGCCGATCGGAAGGGGCGGCATGTCTGGGTCTTCGGTGGCAATTCGGCGGCAGGTCCCTCAGTCCCTCTTGGACTGAAGGACCCGCCACCGAATTTCCACTGAGGAATGAAGTGGCGTGGTTGAGCTGCCCCTGAAATGCCACCCATCGCGGCTTTTTTTCCTTCCCTTCACTGCTTGGGGCAGCAAAAAAGCCTGAGCCGGCCCTGTATCCAGGCCATAGAAACCAGCACCACAACATGCGCTACCTGCCCCGCTGATTGACAGTTCCAGAAGGGAGACCAAGGAATGAGTGAGCCAGGCAGACTTGCTTCCCTTCTGATTCCCAGAGAGGAATCTGCTAGGTTAGGGATGAGGAAGACTGGGAGAAGCTTGCATTGATGCAGCTTGTGCCATATCTGTTCAGTGGATAAATAGAAGACTGCAGGCTTCAGACTATCCTTTCTGAAGCCTTCCACCAGCACATCTTTGTGTTTCCCCCTCCTCGCCCCAGGTATAAATGCTGAGTTGGTTCATAGTGGAAGGGTGACCTCATGGCTAAGGCTTTGACTCCTGTAGTTCAGAGAATCATGAGATATGCCTGTGTGACTGCCAGGGCCGGCTCCAGGTTTTCTGCCTCCGCAAGCGGTGAAAAAAAAAATACCGTCTGCGCTTTGGTGGCAGCTCAATTGTGCTGCTCCATTCTTAGGCAGCAGTTCGGCGGCGGGTCCTTCACTCCCTCTCTTCCTCTTCGGCGGCACTTTGGCGGCAGCTCAAAGAGAAAGAGAGGGACTGAGGGACCTGCCACCGAATTCTCGCAAAAGACCCAGATGGGCTGCCCCAATACTGGATGGAGTGCCTCCCCTTTGTATTGGCCGCCCCAAGCACCTGCTTCCTTAGCTGGTGCCTGGAGCCGACGGTGGTAACTGCAGGCAAGTCATTTCAACTCTCTTTGCCTTAGCAGGGGGTCACACTTCCCTGCCTCATAGGGGTGCTGTGAGGCTAGATTAACATTTGCAAGGTGCTCAGATGCTACAGCCTGGGGACCTGACTGGTAACTAGATAGGCAGCATACAATACAGGCAGAGTGTATTACCAAGTTCTGGCTACATCTCTTCCTTCCTTCCATGTTAGGTTACATTTAGATGCTCCGTGGTGATTGTGCAAGGGCACCTGGCATCAGAAGGGGTGCTTCTCCTTGGCAAAGAGCACTTTTACATCTGTGAGCACTTTGTCCTCTCCCAGTTTGAAGAGGTTTATTGCACCAAGCACTGCTTGTCCAGGTGAGTCATTCTTCCCTTCCTGCAGGCACGCTTGGCTAAGCTCAAAAGTGAAGCACTCGGCCTTTGGGAGCCCTTTGACTTCAGAGAGCTGCACAGGGTGTGCATCAGCACAGAGTGTGGCCCACTGTGCTTTTCTTTCAGCTGCAATGGTGCTTCTAATCATTAGGGAGGGACAAATGGCCAAAGGGGCTGGAGGTTCTGGTCCATGTGGAGAAGCACCCCAAAGTCAGAATGCTGCTCCAAACTTGGCCTGAGACAGGGTTTCTGGAGCTGGATGCTACCATTGCTTCCTGCATTTGACCCATTGGGAATGGCTTGTGGGAACCCACTTTCTCGTGTCTGGTCCCAGCTGGAACCCAGAAGAAGAAAGGCAGCTGCAAAAATGGAAGTGGGTGAGAAAAATGAACCAAACTTTTGTGAGGCCTGAAGGCTCAGCGTGAGCTTTGAGTAAAGGTTTATGTGTGTGTGTGTGGGAGGGGAGGGGTCTGATTTCATCCAAATCACTCCTGCCATTCTTAATAATAGCACCTCCATCCATGGGCTGAAGGTGAAACAGACCTGTGACAGAGAGACCAAGCGGCAGAAGGAGCGGAGTGTGAGCCAGGGCTGCAGTACAGACTGAGGGTTCCTGCACAGCCTCCACAGCTATGACCTTTCTGAGAGAGGCTGACAGCTAGCCATAGCATGGTATCTTCCCGTGCTCCTAGCCCACAAAGGCAGAGGGCTCTCTACATAATACAGTACACTAAAGTCTTGACTCAGGAATAAACCCCCTAACCCATCTGGATCCAGAGAAAGGAAAAGTGGACAGGAATGAGAGAATCTTAAAAGGAAGGTCTTGGAGTCATGCAAACAGCCACAGATGAGTTCTGTTGGGAGCCACTCAGGGACCACATTCCAGTGTCTGCCTCCACCCCCAGCCTTGGAACAGCATGTAAAGACATCCTCGCTTATTTCAGATGCCTCAACAGGACATAAAGCCAAGGATAGTGCCTCAGTTACCTGGATTACATGGGGCCAGATTTCAATATCCTTACTCCTGTTGAATAGGCCTTACTTGTGCCATGAGTAGTATCACCCCAATCGATGGCACTACCTGACAATAAGGTACTTACTGCTCAGTGTGAGTAAGAATATCACAAACTGAGCTGAAAGGGACTTCCACCTTCAGCTGTATTGACCTTTCCCTGCTTTTCAGTAACAAGCATTTTCCAAACATTGTTTAGAGTGAGGAGTACTTAGCAATTAGAGTTGTTATACTGGATATGGCTATTATTTATATTACAGCACCACCCGAAATGTGCTAAGCGTATAGAGAGAGATAGAAAGACATAGCCCCATTACAGATGGAAATTATTCTCTTTTTCTGGTGTCGTTAAGTGTTGTTGGTATTTCCTTCTTCATCTCTCCCATCTTTTATTCATTTGGAACATTCTTTAGAGAAGCCTTTTGCTTTATTGGTTGATAAGTTCCTATTTCTTTCTCCAAGGCTGAAGGGATCATAATTAATACTTGGCACACTGACCCCATTTTTATGATTCTTGTTTTACTGAAAATGATCAATATTGAAAGTGGGTTTGTAGGCTGGCTTTCTGCTCATGCTCTGTGGATGCATATGGGGGTGTTTGTGCTCAGAGTCCACTGGAAAGTGAGTGACTCATTGTTTTTACTCATTGACCATGCATCGATGGTTACTGCTTTACATCCACTTTCTACTGGATCAAATGTTAGTGACTCTGTATGATTGGGTGAATCAAATAGTGACCAGATTGGCTTCTGGGAAAACACTGTCTCATGCTTTCACTGGATTTCTTTTAAAGGATGTGATCATTTTGGACCCAATTATTATACCTCTCCTCACACTGAGTAATATGTGAAGACCCTTTCAAGTCAGTGGGACTATCTGAGAAGTAAGGTACTACCAAACGGGGGTAAAGATGTCACAGTGCAGCCCTTTGTGATCAGCAGCATCCCCTGGCCATGGCTCTATTTCATCCAGACCTCTATCTCCTCCCACCTCGACTATTGCAAATCCTTTCTCTGTGGACTTTTTTTTTTTGTGTCACTGCTTTTCAGACAGCATATACAGAATGCTGCTACTGTCCACTTGCATGTCCTAAAAAGCATGATCACACCAAATGGACCTTCACGCTCCACTGCTCCCTCTTTGTTTCAGGATCTAGTATGAAATTGCCTTCAGGGTGTTTGAAACCTTCCATGCTCTGGCTGAGATCACAGACCTTTTAGGATACCAGGCTCTGTAGAAACGTACATAAAGCCATTTGTGCATTACTGAAGGGTATTCCAAGACCATGTGGTGGTTGCTGTGTATAGGGTTATGCCCGAGGCTTTCCTCACATCCAGCATGTTTGTTGCAAAGGCCTTGCTTGTTCTTGTCCATCTCAAACACGTTTCTGTTTTTACCTCTTTCAGCATCACCGATCCATTTATTTTCAGCTTATGCCACAAAGAGCAGGGCATGGGAGATCAGACATGTTCCCGATATGTGTACAGTGACATTAAAGAGATACATCTGATGCGCTTTCTTCTACAGGTAGGTGTCAATACGCCATGTTGTTTGGGAAACAGCTGCAAGAAAAGTGGTAAAATATGACCAGGAACCAGAGATGACCCCCTACCTGCCAATAGTGGGGGCAGAGTGAAGGCAGCTGGCTTCAGCAGTGTTACTGAGCATGCTCAGTACAAGCCAAACAGCATATCTTGGGGTGGGAGGGGGGCTGTCTTAAACAGATTGTTAAGGTTAATGTCCCTTCTACCTGTAAAGGGTTACAAGCAGGGAACTGGACACCTGACCAGAAGACCAATCAGAAGACAAGATACGTTTAAATTTGGGTGGAGGGAAGCTTTTGTGTGTGTTCTTTGTCTGTTGTGTGTTCTTCTCTCGGAGGGTCTGACAGAGACCAGACATTACTACAGGCTCTCTACGTTTCTTTTCAGATAGTAAGTAAAAACAGGTGGTTTAGGCTTTTTGATTGTTTTACTTTATTTGCAATTGTGGATCTGGCTGGTTAACTTTTATATGTGTAGTTGCTGGGAATATTTTGATTTGTAGTGGTACTGGGGGGAAAGTCTCTTTCTGGTGTCTGTAAGCTATAGGACCCTGTAATATTTACATCTTGAAGTTACAGAGATAATTCTTTACTTTTTCCTTTCTTTTATTAAAAGATTTCTTTTAGAGAACCTGATTGATTTTTTTCCCCTTGTTTCCCTTGTTTTATTCCAGGGGATTGGGATAACTCACCAGGATGGGTGGGGCAGACGGGAGTGGGGAGAGAGAGAATCTCTCTCTGTTTTCCTTGAATCTGTTTGCCTCTTTGTGGTAGGGAGATGCTTCTCTGTATGGTGATTAAGAGGTTGGATCAGTATCTCTCAGGATAGCCCAGGGAGGGAAATTCTGGGAGCCGGAAAGGTGGAGGAATGGTTTATTTCTCCTTGTTTTAAGAACCCAAGGAATCTGGGTTCTTGGGGTCCCCAGGGAAGGTTGGGGAAGTCAGAGTGCCCCAAAACACTATATTTTTGGGTGGTGGCAATGCTATCAGATCTAAGTTGGTAATTAAGCTTAGAGGATTCAGGTGCTAGTATCTCATTTTCTGAACTCTAAGGTTCAGATCTGAGTGGGAATGCTATGACAGGGGCGAACATGACCCCCATACCCCCCTCCACTGCCTCTGCCAGGAACTATTTGCATTATAACGCCTAAGGATTGGACTTTCTCCACTCCCACATTACTGCTCTTGTCCCCATCTCTGCTTTGCTAGCTGTGGATGTTGGAAACTTCTGTCCCTGCTCGCCAAAGCATTAGCCCTGTTATTCCACTGTATGACTTCTCAGGAACTGAATCAGTATTACCAGGAAAGAATTGCTATGGAGACGTGTCCCTTATAATTGAGGCCAAGATTTTCAAAAATAGGTGCCTCAAATCAGTCCACTAAATCCTGATTTAAGCTCCTAAACAAGTGGGCCCATTTTCAATAGTGCTCAGCTCCCATACACACCCAAAGAAGGAAAACACAGAGCTCTGTTGCTCCTACTCTTGTGGGATAACTTTTCAGCTAGTGAACCTGAACCTCTACTAGAGCTGAGTGAATAATGGATTTTTCCATTTGAGGAATAACTCGAAAAATATGAAAAAAAAATTAGTTTGGTTCAAACTGAAACAGGAATCTTTTTGGGATTTTATTTTATGGTCAAAATGAAAAAATGAAAAAATAATTAGAGTAGAACTAATCATTTTGTGTGACCCAAAAATGTTTTTTTCACCCATCTTTCATTTCCTTTCAGGCTGTTTTTCAAGTGTTTTTCACCTATTTCTTTTAATTAGCTACATTTCTCAACAGAACCGCATTCTGTTTCGGAATGTCAAAATGTTTTGTTTTGAAATCATTTAATTTTTTTTCAGACAAAACTTCTAGCCAGATTCAACCTGAATGTAGGAATACTCTTAGTGCCCCCCCAATGCATTTTTTCATAAATTTACTATTCAGCCAAAAAAAAAATCACTGGCTCCAGTCATTATGGCTGTAACTCCTTTGCCTTTAGTAGAAATACATCAAGGTTGCCCATTCAGTTCACTCTGTTTTAGCCTTGATCTTGCAATGAGAATCCCACCAGAAGTCCTTTCAGAATCAGACTCTTAACTTGCCATAGAGCATTTGTGAGTTGTTTGTTGCGATCACTGCTTTCCTATTGCCTCTTGTCTTATACTTAGATTGTAAGCACTTGGGGGCAGAGGCTGTCTGTTCTGTGTCTGTGCAGCACCTCACACAGTGGACTCGTAGGTGCTATTGCAGTGGAGATAATAAATAGTATTAATGCTTTTACTAGAGCAATTGGAAAAAAATAAATTGATTTGGCCCAGGATAAATAATAGGTTTATAAACAAATTGTCTATATCATGGGGGGGAGACAGCAACTTTAATCACTAAAAGATTCTCTAAATAATAGCATAAACTCCACCCAATTTAGAGGAGATGTCTCATAGGTTTTCCTTTGAGCTTGATTCAGAGTTTAGGAAGGGGTGAACTTTCTTGGTAAAAGAGCTGTTTTAACTAGTTGATGGGCCAAAGGTTTGGAGTTTGCGTTTGCTTCTTGAACTTTCTCCAGCCTGTTGGACCTTGCATATTGGGCTGGCTATATTGTGAAAGTCACCTCTCATAGGCTGGTTATATTGTGAAAGTCACCCCTTGTGATCCCACCTGCACAGAGATCATTACATAATCTGGCCCTTAGTGCTGAAAACCCTGTAAAATTGGGCAAACAATACGTTCCTCTCTGCTATGCTCACCCCTTGCTCCAGGGGTCTCCACGGTGCAAATGGTTTATCCTTACAGGAGATCGCCTTGGAAATATTCTTCAAAAACGGCTATTCCAAGTTTCTCGTCTTCCACGACAGTGACAGGAATAAAGCCTTTAAGAGGTAATTACTGCTTCAGTCTGGCATATTAGCACCAAGGTCACAGCAGCTGGTATTGTTTTACGCTTGCGGCACCATTCCCCTCCATTCACATGTGTCTCCCAAACAGCGACCCTAAGGGTTCACTCTAAAATTGCAGCTCCTGGGTCTTTGGATGTTTCCACTTAAGCATGAAAAACATAATTTCTCCTGGCCAATGTCATTTTCCCCTTGCTAAGCTGTAATTTTTTTGGAGCATTGCTTATGATTTTTTAGTATTAGGTACATAAGATGAGTTTGGTTCTCTGGCCCTTACTTTAAATCTTTGGCATAAATAGAGCTGACATGACTTTTTAAACAGTGGCGCTTTTGTTTGGGAGAGAAGGCTTTTCTTTTATAGCTGCCTTGTCCTGGTGTCGTTTTCCCTTGCTGACGTTAGAGTATAAAGTGGATGATTTGTACATTGCTTTCTATCAGCCACTTTAATTTAACCACGATGGCCTGGCAAAACTGCAACTCTGGTAATAATATTGGGTATAATTTGGCTGTCCTTACCAAGGCAGAACACTCATGATGCAGAAATTCCCAGGTGAAATTCTGTGGCCTAGGTTGATCATTATGATCATTTAATCTAGTGGATCATAATGATCCCTTCTGGCCTTAAAATTTATGCGTAGGCCCAATGGAACTTTGCCTAAATAACAACTGCAGGTTCTGAACCATTCTTCCTATCTCAACTCACCTTGCTGTTTCAGTTAGATAGGGAAACCTGCCCTAAAATGCTGCATAGTATAGCCATTGGCAATTAACCGGCAGCCAGATTCTACCCCAGAAGCAACAGCATTTTAGTGATGGATGAAGTTCTTCTTATCTTTGTTGACTGAATATCAGTTGAAGGCATCGATTCAGGAAGCACTTAAGCTGAAGACCATCCCTATCCAGGACAGCATATAAATGCCTACTTAACTTTAAACATAGCAGATGTCCCACTGACTTGAAGTGCTGTCCTGACTGTAAGGGGTCTCAGTTTGTAAAGTGCTTTGGCATCATTTGGGATTAAACCTCAGTGATCATTACAGGTAATGGTCTTTTAAAGACCATGTTGATTTATTTTCTCCTCTCTGTTTAGATTTTGTTCGTTGCAATCTGTTTTGAAGGCAAAAGGAATAACTGAAGAATCCCTGAATATAAGGTAATAAGCCGGAATCATTCCCAATCGTTCTGATAGTTGTCTGCAGTAAATGTAATTTTTGTTCTACTTTAACAAAGGACACTATAAATTGACTTTTTTTGTTCCCTTTAAAGCTTATTTCGAGTATTCAGAGGCATCCCAAAATCTTCCCAAAGCATTCGGCTGTAAAATATCTTCATTACAAAGGCATGAGGGATGCATTAAGTAGCTGTTATCCATAGTTAATTAATAATGATTATCTTCTTAATATGACTTTATTGGTAAACTCTTATGTAGATGGTTAGTGTGGGGAAGAATAGGGAACAGACAGTCTATGACGTGAGGTTAGAGAGCTAATCCATAATGCTGCTGCATAATGGCATCTTTAGTGGGCAGTTAGAGCAGACAGTGACAGATGTGCCTAGTCCACAGTGATGCTGCAGAACCTACTATAACAGCTTCACAATAGAAATCCCAATGTGCTACCCCTTGCCAAGTGGGTTTATTTCCAAGCACAGAGTGATGTGGCTGGGCGAATATTCTGTGCTGATCCTGAATACCTGCGTACCCAGAACTTCTCTTGAGCTGGATGCCCAAGGAATACTTTCTTAGGCTCCTAATTGGCATCTTCATGGTGACCCTCCCATGGGTTGACAGCTCCTTTTGATTTGGATAAACACTCAGAAGTTTGGACGATTCTCTTAATCTACCAAATTGCTTGGGCTGGAAATCTCCCAGGAAGAGCCACTTCCATTATTTCCTGCTTTCCCTCTTCCCAGGTTCTAATGCAGGTCACTGGGCCCCAGACCATGCAGAGCTTTGTACACTATAGCAAATGGCTAAAGCTGTTCCTGAAAGGGAACCAGAAACTAGTACAGAGCCATGAAAACAACTTTTAAGTTGTGAAGGGGTCCCAAATAGTTAACAGTGTTGAGACATAAATGATCACCAAGGGGCACGAGCATCAGCAGCCCATTGAGATGAGAGAGGTTATGCCTCTCTGAGCAGTTGCCCCCATCCTTGTCAGGCTCACATAGTTGTCTCCATTGGTTACTCTCAGATCACTGGTTTTAGATTTACAGTTACAGAGTTACTTTTTTGGACTTGAAAGATGACACTCCAGAGCGAGAAGGCAGCTTAAGACAAGTACCACCAGTCCCGGTCCAGGCTGAGCCCTGTTGGGACTAATGTGGATCTCTGAGAAACCCAAAGAAGATCCTAGAGTCAGTATGGAGCAGCACGTTCCACTCTGTACTGGACGACTGATATATTTAGACAGAATGAAACAGCCCAAGGGCTGGTGCTGTAGGAATAGATTTATTCTATGTTTTCCTAACACTCATCAATCAGTAATTTTCCAAATCCTCCCGGATCATGTCTTCATGACCTTTGGGCTGGAGTTGGGCTCAAGAGTAGGTGAGAGAAGTATGACTTGTGTTAGGCCTTATCCTTGCTGAGGTTTAAGGAGCCTTACTCTGCCTGTTCTGAATCTTGGAAGCACAGTTGAGCACAAAGGGTTTTTAGTCCCCATGAGGATCTGCCTGGAATGTTATCCCCTTGAGGGGAGAGGACCTCTTCTACATTGTTCCCTCTGAGGAATGGGGATAGAAGCTTGGCACAGCTCTCTCTGGGCCATGCTGTAGTGTGAGCTAGCAGACACCAGACTCCACATGCTTAAGTGAAGGATTAGAGAGAACATCCTCCTACCTGGAAATGCTTTCTCCATGCACAATGGTCTTGTACAAAACTGGTAGATACTGGGCCAGATCCTGGAGACCAGTCCTTCTGCCCAGTACAGCTCAGGGCCATAAAGGAAATTTTGAGCAACCTTTATGCCTGTCCGGCCTAGGGTTTTCCAAGTCATGCTAACTGGTCACAGCCCTTCAGGGGACTGAGGGCAGTTGCTGATAGGCTTGGTGAAGCAGTTTCTTGACCCTGATTGGTGGGGGAAGAAGGGTTACAGGAGCCCTATGCCACTTGGAGGTTTAATTACGCTGCAGAAATCCCCAAAGCAGGTGGGACAGGAGTCAGGATCTGGCCCATGGTGTCTGCTGGTAAATAAAAGTCAGGAACCAAGCATGCTCTTTCACCTTTATTTTTCTGCACTTCTGTTGCTTTGGGGCCCATTCACTGGTTTAGGAGAAACAGCAGGTCCTCTCCACCTAACACTGAGCAAACCCTTAAATGAAGAAAACTGCGGTAAGGGGAAAAGCTGTTTATTGGCTTGGACTGGACGCTGTAAGAGTTGGATGGACAGACTTTGTGACACTGCCACCTTCACCGCCACTCCACTTGGTTATCCTTTGCCGTGGAGTTGGGCGTCATGAGGGAAGAAAAGTTTGGCTTCCTCAGAGAGGTGGGCACTGCGTTCTTCAGCTTGTTCAGCTTGTCCCTCTCCTCCTGGCACCTCTTCAGACAGGGGCCACACAAGTCTTTCTCATCCACCAAGTACAGGGCTTCCATGCGCTTGATGGTGTCAATTAACAGTTCCTCCTCTGTTGGTTGGGGGAAGGGGTTCCTCTTCACGTTCATCTTCTTGAGCTTGGGGAGCTTTGCAACACTGTTAGGTATAGTTGTCAGGTAGTTGTCAAAGAGGCCCACTTCCTGGAGCTCCTTCAGGGCCCCAAGGGTGGTGGGGAGATTGTCGATCTGGTTCAAGCCCAGGTTGAGGGTGCGCAGGTTCTTCAGCTGGCTCAGCTCCACTGGCAGGCTCTTGGTGGTCAGCTTGTTGTTGCAGATGTTGAGGTAGAAGAGGTTCTGGAGCATGCCGATCGTCTCCGGCAGCTTCTCGATCTGGTTGCTGTGCAAGTCCAGCCAGCGCAGGTTTTGGAACTTCTCGATGAAGTCTGGGATTTTCTTGATCATGTTCCTGCTCAGATCCAGCTCGTCCACATCAGCCAGCTTGAGGATGCACTTGGGGAAGGTGGTGATGCCCATCTTGCTCAGGTCAAGGCGGCGTTTCCCATCAAACGTGATCTTGATGCAGTTTTTGGCGACTTTCAAGGTGACCTTTTTCCCTTTGGGGCCTTTTGCTTTCCCCTTGGCCATTTGTCCGCTGGGGAAGAGAAATAGGTCAGATTATGTCAGGAAGGAGTATTCAGATGGAGGGGCCCAAGTGAAATCTTCTGAGGCTGCTTGCTGTTAAACCCTGGTTCAGAATAAAAAGTGACCTTGTTAAAAGTTAACACATAACCACTGGACTCTTTAAAGTCACAACATTTCCCTTAGGGGCATGAGTTCTCCACCTAGAGGGCATGATTCCCAAGAGTGTCATACATATGTGTCGGGGTCATGACCCAGTGCAGAGGAGGTTTTGAACCACTGGTCTGTGGTGTCCCAGGGTTTTAGTGATGGAGTATGGGGACTCTGGAGCCTTTCACCACTAGGGTGCTGGTTTCAGTCCAGCCTGTGCTGATAGGGGATAAAAATGATTGCCATCCATTAGCTCTTTGGTGGCCTGTGTGAAATAAGTGGTGGGTCTCAGTCCAGTCCCCAGGGGGCACTTGTTCATCTCAGAAAACCCATCGCCCAAAAAGGTATTAATTAGATCAGACGCTTTGGAGACCAATTGGCCATACATACTCCTTAGACAGCAAGTGTGTAGCAGCGCCCTCTTCCCTCGATGCAGCCTCATTACAAAGGCTGGGCAGAGGGACCAGGATTGGGCCCTTGGCCCCCGTTCAGCAAAGCACTTATGTACTTTAGGCACGTGCATAAGAGCTTTGCTGAACTGGGGCCTTGAGTCATCGTCAAAGTAAACATAATAACAGAGCTAAATCTGACGCTACTTTGTACACCTTCCCGTTTCCATTGACTTTAACAGTGCTACAGCCAACGTACATCTAGACACAATTTGATCTAAAGCTTTACAATGACATTGTTACCTTGGGACCATAAAAGAGACTTTTAAAGACAAGAATGCCTGTGTTCCCTAAACAGCACCCACAGCTGCCCTTCCTGTATGCAGAGAGATGGCACTGCCCAGCAGGGACGCAGCAGGTAGAGCATACCCCTAGGGAGCACAGGAAAGAGTGTCCTAGCAGTTCAAAATGCTTTGAGATCAGCTGAGAGGAGATGCTACAGAAGGGCAACAGAAAAGGCTATAAAACCCTTATAAGACCTGATCCAATGCCCATTGGAGTCAATGGAAACCTTTGGCTCTACCTATTGTGACACCGGTGGGCAGATTTTCCAAAGACCTCTCCACCCAGATACTATGGTGACAGTCGGCAGTATAAACCCATAAGGCAGAACATCCATCTACCTCTAATTGTGGAGCACTTCTGAAAATCCAGCCCATTCAGGGCTTTGCTGAACGGAGGCCTAGGTGGCTAATAATACACTGCAATCGCAGGGATGTCATTAGTAGGTGAGGTCATCAAAGGTAACTGACAATACACATCAGCAGTAAAAGAAATAGGAGAATTCATTGGCAAGGAGCGGCAGTGACTGTAGCTGCTGGGGAGCTGAGAGGAGCACAGGTTACGGCTGGCTAATCTCCAGCTGATCCGGGTGCTCCTGCATTTAATTGTAAAGAGTCAAATCACGGCTTTGATGAATGATTGTTTGGGAAGCAATATGGATTTGTCTACAATACACTTCTCCATTAGAAAGGCTTCATTACAAACCCTTCAGGCTTTTTGGCTACTCATTAATCATGTGCAAGTACATCAAAAGGGAGCTCAGACTGGAGATAAGACATATCGACTCCTTTCAATTATATGCCATAGCCCAAAACAATGCAAAGGCAGTGTGTCTGCGTCAGTCACGCGCGCCCTGCCAGGCCTTCGGAAGTGAGACAGACTCTTCAGGAAATTTGGGAAACAGCACCAGGTTTCAATCTTGCTGAGAGCTGAATGCATCTTTTGACCACTTTTATTTTTAATAGTGTTAGATAGATTTCAGTGCCTTTATCAGCCTAGCCCCATACACACCCATCACTCTATCCATCTATTATGCTTCTCTACCCTGGTAGTCTTTACTGCATTGATCTTTACCCACCCCTATGAGGTAAGGCAGAGATGTTATCCCCATTGTACAGATGGGGAACTGAGACACAGAGAGACTAGGGGACTTGCCCAAGGTCACACAGGAAGTCAATGGCATGGCAGAGACTTAAACTCTGGTCTCCCATATCCCAGCAATCAAAGTGTATGTATTGGTGTTAGCCCAGGAGAGAGGGGGTGGAGTTAATCTCCAAGGAGAGCAAGGGAGGATGTCAGGATAACCACAGTGAGCCATGTTCATCCCTAGTGACACTCCACTGACTGTAGGAGATGAATTTTGGCCTCATCCTTCCCTGTGTTACTCATAACACCGCCGAGTCCAAGCTCTGGGCCCAAGCTGCATTGTCCTGGGGAGAGGCTAGGAGGGGGTGGTACCCGGACCCTGGATGCTCTAGGAGGGGGACTTTCAAGTTGACCTTTCAAGTTTCCCTCAAATTATCTCCTCAAGGGTGAGGGCTTTCAGGGCCTCCAGAGAAGGCAGGCAGTGTGGCTTCCCAACCCAGCTGATCCTTAGGGGCTGTGGAGAAGGTGTCACCCAGGATCCTGTGTAGGATGTCAGTGCTGCCTCTCTGGTATCCTTCCCCAACCCCTGTGGCAAAGCCTTCACTATGGCTGTGCAGTAGGGTATTAGCAAGTCATCCAAGGACAAACTTGCCCCTCTAGGGCTGGGCTTCTATTCCCATTTTGATTTCCAATAAGACAGGCCTGTGTCCTTACTGCATTGCTGCCCCCTCATGCTAGGAAACTGCCTGCCTGCCTGGCTGAGCAGAGGAGAGTTTTGTGGAGCTGCCCTGGAGGCATCTCTCTGTTGCACCATCACGAAAGTAGCTGGAAGGTGCCCAAAAGAGAGGATGGAGAGAGGCTGATGCTGCCCTCAATGGCAGCTGTTTGCTGACGTCTGTGGTGTTACATAGGCATTGCTATGGGCAGGGTCTGGCCCCCAGACTAATTCAGCCTGAATGCTGCTCCTGACAATAAGAGATTTTAACAGCCAAACCCGATTCCTGTAAGAAATTAGGGCAAAATCCTCTCCTGACTGTGCAGGGGGAGCAGTGCCAGCCACATGAGAGATCTCCGAGCCTCCTGCTAGCACAAGACAGGTTCAATCAGCGCAGCAAGGAGCTGTGTGTGGCAGGGCCCACCTTACACTGCAATGAAAGATGCAGCTAGCAACCCCCCTTCAGGCACAGCCTGTGGACTCTGCTGCAGACTTCTATGCTAGTGTTCACTTGGACTCCGGATTCCAGTCCCACCCAGGCAAAGAGGCTCTCTGTATCCCCACCCCTTGTCATTAATGCTGGTTGACTACAGCAGGAGTTAGTGGGTGCTATCCATCTTTGGGAAAAGTAGAGGGAACCAGAGTGCGGACAGAAGGTGGCTGTGGCTGTTACTTGAATAATGAATCCAGTTTAACTCTTCTGGGTGCCTGTGCATCAATGCCTCTGGCTGGGTCATTTGTAGGGATTGAATTTGTGACCTTTGGGGGCTGGATGCATAAGCCTCTTTTGCTCAAGCTAAAGAACCAGCTGCATTCGCTGAAAGGCAGCAGCTAACTCATGAACTGCATTATGTGATTCAGAGGGGGACAAAGACACGCGCTGGTTAACGTGGGTAGTACTTGGGTTCAGATTTGTAAAGGTATTTAGGTCTCTATCTGCATCTTTAGGCATCTTAAAAAATATGGCCCATCATTGCTTCAATCAAAAGGCAATATGCCCCCTCCTCCCCCTGCGTGCATCCCCACCACAGGAACTAGCCATACCATGAGTTTCATACTTACAACAACTGTGATTTCTGAACCCACCAGCAAGACTGAGCATTAGAGCTCTTCCAAAGTTCTGGGGTAAGGAGGCAGCCCAAATGGGATGGAAAGCTTTCCTCTCCGCCCATGGTAAACTAATTAGCAGCCTTTCACAAGTCTGCGGTTGGAGATAATGGGAGCTTCTTTAGCCGCGTCTGGGTCTGGTTTGAGCTGAATAAAAGGGCTCCAACTCCTTAGCTATTGACATTAAAAATTCAGGAATGGCAGGGGACAGCCTGTGGTGGCTGTTAATTATAAACATTCAATATCACAATTACACTCCCGGGGAGGAGCTGGAGAGTTCGGGCTGGAGACTCACGCTCTGCCACCTGAACAAAGAATCGGGAACACGATGGAACTTTCTTTTAGCAAACTTTCTTTCTTTGATTATCCTTTGTGTTCTCCCTCTGAGTTAATGTGGAACCTGGGCCTAGGCAGCACTGCTGGAGGTGCTGACTTGCCAAAGAAGCTCCTGACCATAAAACCCCTTTTTATCCATATTCCCTGGCTAGATCGGGCCTTTAAGGCACAGGGTTGAGTGGCAGAGGGTGCGGAGCTGCACTGCCTAGGGTGGTTGTGCTTCTTTGTTGTCAAACCTATCTCCCCGTTGTTGCATGCAGAACGGTGATGCACAGGATGCACCTGATGCATAAGGTATGTGTTTAGGTTAGAACCTTGGCCCTGCCTCCTTTGGGGTGGTGCAGGAAGGGAAAAGACCTTATGCTCCCTGAAGCATTGGGACTATGATGCAGGGTGTGTAATGGGTGGGGACTCCTTGTTCCTTCCCAGCCCCTGCTTACCTGTGCAGGGCCAGGTATATGACATAGCTGCTTAGACCCCTCTGATAGGTGAGTGGGAGCTGAACTGTCCCTAGCTACCAGGAGAATGCAGATTCTCTCTTGGTCCTGATGCTCTCTGTGCTGCCCCATCACCAGTCTCCCCTTTCTCAGCAAAGCGCTTGGGGGAATCAGCCCCTCTGCCTAGTCACCTCCCACAGAGTACTTCGTAGAGGTCTCCCCACTTAAGAGTCTCCTCCCACATCAGGCTCCCTGAGCTCAGTGCTGGCTTGGTCTCTGGAGCTTGCTCAATAAATGCTCTTTCTCTGGCTGTGGCAGTGACTCCTCCTCTACACCAAGACTCCTTCATCTCCCACAAATCCCGTGGGTGCATTTCTGCTCCCTTCCCCTCTGTGCCACCTTTGACCTTAGCTACCACTTGACACTGCTTAGGCTCACTCAGCTGTACGTATCTCTCAAGGCCTTTAAGGACTAATTCCTTTCCATCTTCTTTGGTCTCTTCCCATCCCCCTTCCTGTGCTGATTTTAGTTCATCTTCTTGGGGCAGACGACATATCCATAACTGGATCACATGGCTGGTGCTACGTAAATAATAGCCATACAGGTACGGAGCCCATGGATAAATCTTTCCCTTTCGTGTGTGGTAACTTAGACTTGCCAAATACAAGAGATCAGCTACTTGTTTGCTTTGTGCCTAGACACTACAAAGACTGGGCCTATAGACTGACCTGAGATTGATACACGATCAAAAGCCAAACCAGGTGCCGTTTGTGTTTTGCATTATACCCTTTGCGCACTAGCTGGCAGGTACTGCAAATCATAGTAGGATTCATTTTCCTGCTTACTGTTTCTTGTTGTCAGCTACAACTTAATATGAAGGAGAGATTAATTCACTGACTCTCTTAAACGTGGTTTCTGCTAACAGGGACTGGTTTAGATTAAATGGATCCTGTTTGCAAGCAGGAACTGCAGCTCCCTTTAAATTCCCTTAATTTTCCACACTGCTTCAGAACAACCCTGTTAACCTGCCGCACAAACACTGACACCCCCCCCCCCCAAAAAAAAAGTAAAGAATATGTCATCTAAACAAGTCTCTGGAATTGCAACGGTGCTGTATAGAGCTGTTTGAGATCTTACCGGCTGGCATCTAGGAAGCATCTACGCCAGGCGCATACACATCGCAAGCTGCCTGCTTTGTCTGTGCAGCAGAATGAGCTTCCATGCTCTGTCAGTGTGCAGTTGTCTTCTATGTAGTCTTCTCTGAATAGTGAATTAGTCCTTCTCCCGGGTTTGTAAATAAAACCCCAGTGTGCTGGGGAAGCCTGGGCAGATTTGCTTTCCACAGGCCTGCAAATTCTAAAGTCAGACTTCCTTTTTTTTTTTTTTTTTTTTTTAAACAGCAACCTTTCAAGAAATCATTGTTTATGTGTGTGTTGGGGGTGGGGGGGAAGTGTTCTAAGGACTTACCCAGCTACAGTGTCACCCTATTCAACTCTCCTTCCACAGCCTGTGAAACTTTTGTTCCTAAGCAACCAGAATCCCAGGTCCTTGGAGATCATTAGCATAATGTTTTGTTCCAACATGCAGGTTCAGACAAGAGCCGGAAAGGACTCAGCAGCATGCAGGTCCTGGAAATGTCAGATGTGGATTTATGCAGAGAAGGAGACCATTGCAACTGGATTAGGAAAGGAGAAGGGAATTGAACTGTTTGCTAGCTGGGTGCGTTAGCTGTGGGTTTCAGTTATTTGGCCATTTCATCAGACTCTGCTGTAGTGCAGGTGAGAGTTGTTTGCAATGTGTAGTTCTGATCTTACAACACTTATAATGCCATCCCCTATGTTGATCCTTGGCAACCCAGCTAGACGAGTAGACACAGCAGGGAGTAGACATGGCACAGAGAATGACCACAAAGTATCCCCAATGCTGCAGCTGTTGGTATGAGCTGCTGTCTGTATGCAGCTGCCTCTGATCCCCTCGGAACAGAGTTATTCATTCCATTATGCCTCCCTGGGGAAGCTTCTCTTATTATGACATGTGAATTTACCATAATTCTTCTCTTAGGCCTAGGGTAACAAGCTTGTGCTTCCCGTGGCCGGGTATGATGGCTTCAAAGTGGAACCAATAAATCACTGAGGAAAAGAAATAGCTGTAATTTAAATATGTTGTGCAAGGGGCTACTGGAGGTGCTGTCTTTCACGTGAGGTGTAAAACCAGGGAACTGTTTGAAATGTGTAGTCATTAAAGATCCCAGGATGGTCTGGGCATGAAAAGGTTTAATGTTAACGCTGGTGTAGTTGCCAGGTTCCAACACCGGTGAATATAGTCCACCTACATCCCACTGCTAGTTATGGTGTACACGGTATACTTGACTGCCTGTGCTTCTCTGCACTGGATGCTACATTTCAGTAGTGGAAAAGGTACCCCTATGCCTGTATCAGTTTGTAAAAGGCCTGTGGTGTCAAAGGCATTCTGTAAATATAAGATATACTTTTGTACCACTCAGGGGTCTCAGCACAGTCTGACCAAAATGAATTAAACCTCAATGAGTTAAGCCTTGTGAGGTGGGTTGATAGCATGACCCTCATTTTGTGAAGAGTTAAACTGAGGTACAGAGCAGTCATTATCCAACTCGGGAATACAGCCAGAGTCTTGTCACCTATCAAATAGGAATGATATTTCCCTAACTCTCATGGAAGGGTTGGGAGGCTAATTTGACTGATGTTCATAAAGCACTACAAGATACTCAGGTGGAAGGTGCTACAAAAGTTCAAGCTTTTAAATTCTTATTCTTATTATTTACATATTCCATATTTTCCCTCCATCATTGGAGTGGTGGAAGAATATCAGGGACAGGTAAACTGGAACAGTCAAATAACAGCAACCTTGCATCACTGCCCTTGTGTCACCTAAACTGAACCTTGCTGAGGCTTGAGGAAAAGCTGGTTAAGTTTAAAGGGAAAGCAATTATTTCCATGCACCTCTACTCTTCTTGGTCGGTGCAGGAAGCAGAAGTTGGATTGTTGATATTCCAGGGAAAGGTCTGATTGTAGAGTATTCTCAACTCAGTGTTGAGCCGGTAAATACTGGGAATTCCTCAAGGAAGCTGCTGCTTATGAGAATTCCTACCCTATTTTGCAGACTTTAGAACTTCAGATAGTTGAGTAAAAACAACAGGAGTGAAATCCTGGCCCTACTGAAATTAGTGGGAGTTTTGCCATTGACTTCAACAAGGGCAGAATTTTACCCCAGGGCTTTGATGAAAACTTTTGAGCTTTACCCATTGCTAATGCACAGAGAGCTCTGGCTGGCTGTAACTAGAATGAGGCCACAGGCTGATCTTCATCGGATAGGGATTAATTAATCACTCCATGGATGGCCCAGGCAAAGGTAAATCATCGTGAGCAGACATACATGGTGCTCAGATATTGCAGTGGTTAACACCCTAGAAATAGCATACAGTAGATGGACACTTCTGTTGAATCCACGTAAACTCACCCCCTTGGAAAAGTTCAGCTATTTATGTTTATAAAGCTCCTGTCCCCCTTTCCTTTTTGGCATTAGCCCTGGATTTTGTGTTAAGTGCACTCACTGCTCTGTGGTAGCTGCTGCTGATCTACTCTCAGCCTGCACTGTGTTAGCTGGGGAGATGTTGGCTGGAGACACGCTGTTTGATGAAAGATGGTCAGGGACATAGGAGGAATTGTCTTTACCATCCCAGGCCTGTGGTCAAAGTTCTAACTTCTGTGAGTCATCATGTTCTGGCACAGAATTCCAGAATCTTTGAGACTGGGAGGGGCTATCAAGTCTAGCCCTCTACATCCCAACAGGATATGCCTGAGATGGGACTATCTAGACTTACCTTTGAATACCTCCATGAGGATGGCTGACTCCTCAATCTCTTTAAATTCTACAGCAAACACTTAGAACTGTGTGACACAGGCAGAGGTCTAAGTGGCCCCCAGAGAATCCCCATTAGCTGTTAGGAATATAGGGCCTGTGACACACAGCTTAACAGTTCTGTTTCTATCCACTAAAAGGCAGTGGTATACCTGTGTAAATATATGTACACTTGGCCAATTGATTGCAATATCTAATATTTTAATCTCCCCCATAGAGTGGTGCCTCTTTAAAACTCTGAAGGACTGAGGGGTGCAGCAAGTTCATACGTTGTAGAACTCCTTCACAATTCCCCACCAAAGGGTTCACCACGGACCCTCGATTAATGCCAGCAGCCCGGGCACCCCTGTCCTCTCATCCACCCCTATGAGAAGCAGGTTGATCCAATCCTGTCTGCCAGCTGCTAAAACCCAACCTGATCCCTCCGTGACAGGTTCCCTAATCCAATCCCCCTACAGCCTCATAACCTGACCATAGGCAAGCTCCTTAACCCCTCTCCCCCTCTCGTAGCATACAGTCTGCTTTCCTCCCTTCCAGAATATGCTAGCCAAGACGATGCACAAAATTCTGCAAAACCTGCACATAGGAACGTGAGAACTGTGTGACAAATGGCAGGTATTTATAGTACCCCAATTTGCTACTTTAGAATTCCTAAATTCCTGTGCCAAATTCTACTCAGAATCAGTGGTTCAAATCCAAAGTAATCCCATTGCAGTCAGTGGAGTCCCTCCTGATTTCCACCATGTAACGGAGAGCAGCATTTACCCTCTTGTCTTTAGGACAAAGAGCCAAGATCTATCCTCCCGTATCAGATGTGAATGACACTCGTTGTTTGCGTGCATGGTTGCTATAAACTTAACCTATGATTGGCTGGTCATGCAGGGGAACTAAACAAAGAAGTGTATGAGTTTTAGGTCGTGAGACAGAATCAGTCCTAGATTTTATTGTTTGTTCAATGAGATTAACCCATAATCTGCTCTAAAAACGTTATCTAAGCAACAGGCAAATAATACTAATTCTGAGACATTCACTTGTCCAACAGAAATTATACAGCAACATAATGATAGAGAGAGGGTTAGGTGAATAATTAATTTTTCAGTCTAAGGAAAAAATCATTTCACACCGAACAAAATGTTTCATTTCATTTTTGAGTGTTTTTTACCTTTTTTTGGTAATTAAATCTTGCTATTTTTTAACAGAACCTCATTTTGAAACAAAAATCAAAATGTTTCATTTAGTAAATGTAAAAATGAAACATTGTGACTTAATTTTTCTTTTCTTTTCTTTTCTTTCTTTTGCCAAACCTATTTGACAAATTCAATCCAAAGCTGTATTTTTTGGGGAGAAGGGAGGGAGGGAGGGAGGGAGGGAGGATGAATAAATTATTTGACAAAAGAAATTGGTTGGTTCCAATTATATAATCATTAGGATCATGTTACAGGGATTTATTCCTGATAATTCATTAAATAAAAAGTGGTGGTAAAAGTAGAAAATTCTAGATTTTCTCCTAAATCGTTGATTTTATGGCCAGAAGGGACCATTATGGTAATCTACTCTGACCTCTCGCATGAAACACAGGCCAGAGAACGTCACCCAGTAATTCCTGTTTCAAGCCCATAGCTGGAGTTGAGCTAGAACATATGATTTTATTTCTGAGGAGTTAGTAATTCTATCTCTGAGAGGGTCACCATGCTGCGGCAATGTACTCATAAGAAAAGGCTCCTGCTGCCCAACTGAATTGGCAGTACCACACGGCAGCACCTTGGCAGGTGACATCCGTCCAAGAACCTACCAGACACTACCCTACTTAACTTTTTGGATTTAACAAGAGCATAGCCCACGGTAAGAGGTTTGAGGGTACTACTACTGAACAACATACTTGGTTTTGGTAGCTCCCCACTATTTGAATATATTCTACATCTTGTTTTAATTTGCTCAGAACTCTTGATGCTTTCATCTTTTGGGCTGAAATTTCTCCAACTTGTAATCTTCTTCAGGGCTATTTTTTTTGAAAATGAACAAAAGTTGCTGAGCATTTATGAGAGTGAAGAGGACAAGGAGGGAGGAAAATACATTTTCCTATTATTAAAAATAATAGAAAAAACACAAACCTGGCAACCATTTTTTCAGAACTGCTGTAAGTCCAAAGTGACAGGGGTGGGAAAGCAGAAATTTTATATGAAGATTGATTGGGAAATAGACTTTATTAATGAGAAAATCCTATTCAAAAGAAGTTGGGGTCCAGGGCAGGGATTGGAATATTAATGTAATTTCTTAGTCATTCTCCAGTGGTTTTGAAGCACATGGTGACAATAAAAACTTTGTTTCATGCAGGAAGAACACGGGAGGAGAAAAGACAATGCTCCAGAAGTGGCAGGTAAATGTAGACACATCTCTGGCTAACTCTCTGATAAGTAAAACCATGTCAATACCTACGAGAGGAAAGAAAAGGATGGACCAACTCTCTCTGCCCTACTGAAGTGTACCAGGAACCCCAGCAATACTGCTAAAAAGACAAACTTCATCCTGCAGGGCTTAGAGTCAATCTCTCACTATTTGGGGTTGGGGTGAGACCCTTCATGGGGTACAGATTATCCCACACTGGGTTATTGCAGATTCCTTGCACCTTCCTCTGAAGCAGCTGGTGCTGGCCACTGTTGGAGACAGGACACTAGACTCAATGGACCTCGGGCATTAGTTCTTTGCTGCCGTGATGCCTAAGCTGACCACTCTAGTCAAGATGAGGGGATGTGTAGAAGGAGGTCTCAGCAGATGTAAATAAGCAAAGCTCCATTGTTTCACTGGAGTGACACCGTCCTACACCAGCTGAGTGCCTGGACTGTAGCTTCCAGTGGCTACGCACCTCTGATAAAGATCTTGATGGCCATGGAAGACAATGTAGAAATCCACAGGCTCTATCACATTTGGCTCTGCAGGGTGTTTGCCAGGATTCTCCTGCACATGGATAACAATAAAACAGTTATGTGTTTGGCTCTCCATCAAACCGTATGAAAGCAATACAGTTCCCTGTTACATACGTATAACACTAGAGCATTTAGTGGTTTCAGCCAGTATGTAAATTACATAGTCTGAAGAAGATCCAATGAGAAAACTTATTTAACATTTTGGTGAACTGATTATTATAGAATAGTAGCAGGCTGATGTAGGCTTGTGCTGATTTGAATAGAGGTTGCTGATTGATTATAGTATTTATAACACTGTGGCCCAGCTGAACAGGGGCTCCTTGGAGTTCTGAGAATGCTTCCAAAGTTTAAAAGCAGCTGCTGTCTCTGATGGCTCAGAATCCAGGCCAGTGGGCATTGCTACTATCTGAACATTATTACCAGCTGAGAGCTCTTTGTAATGCATGCAAAATGAGCTGGTGGGTTCAGTCCAGTTTCTAGAGCACAGATGTCCAGATCTCAATGATTGGGCGTGTGTGTGCACACAGCACCTAACAAAGCACGTGCCACTGAGCCCCTGAGGTGCTAACACAACACATATATTAATAATAATCATCACAAGAACTACACTTACAATTGGCACCCTTGCTGGCATTTCAGCACAGAGATCACAAGAAGAATGAACTCCCCTCTCACCCAGAGAGGCGGTCTCTCCAAGTCAGATTCAAGGCACTTTGCCCTGTGCACACTGGGGACAAGGGAACAATGTGTGGGAAATTTGCATTGTCAAATTCCAGACTGTATTTGTTTTGTGAATTAGTCCCCAGTAAGGGGGCTTCACTTGCCAGGACAGTCACTCTGGCACCATTCACAATGAACTGAAAGACCAAAAACTGTGCAGTGGCTCTGGATAGCGAGTAGAGCTGGTAACTGTTTTTTATTCAAAACATTTAAATGAAAACGGGCTTTTTTGTCCAAATGGAAATTTCTGTTGGAAATGCCCAAGTTTGAAGGCAATTTTCGTGTTTTCATCGAAAACCCATAAACCAATTTTTTCTGTTGATGTTTTTCACCAAAAACCCAAAGCTTTGTGAGGAAAATTCTGGAGAAAATAGAAACTTTTTAATTACCAGTAAAAATATTCCCATGTCCCGACTGGCTATGCTAATGAGTTGTGTTTAGACTGTGTGGGGTTGGCTCTTACTGATTAACCAAGAGCCAAGAGCAGCTTCACCTTAGGGGTTTGTGATGGTTTTTCCCTGATGTGGCAGAAGAGAGAGATCAGTAACTTCGACTACCTGATGTACCTGAACACGCTGGCGGGGCGCACATATAATGACTTCATGCAGTACCCTGTGTTCCCCTGGATCTTGGCTGATTACCACTCCCAGGTGAGCTCTTTGTGCTTAGTAGTTTTTCTGTGCTTTCTGCAGTAGAAGCCATGCAAAGGGTTCTTCACTGACGTGAATGCTGGGGTGGGCCTAGTTCTAGAACCCACTCCTGAGGTCTCAAGCCAGAGCTGTACTGTGCTAGAGAGTGGGCTATGGAGGGAGCAGGCCCTGTGCTCCTCTGAGAGCAGGTACTGCTTGCTGCTTGTCCCTTCATGCAGGCTGTGCCAGTCTGGGTACATCTACACAGCAATCGGGAGGCACAATTGCAGCGCGTTGAGGCATACCCGATCTAGCTATGATTGGCTAGCTCACTAAAAATAGCAGTGTAGCCACAGCAGTATGAGCCAGCTGCCTGAGTACAGTACTGTCTGGGACCACAGAGACATGGGTAGCTGGCTTGTGTCATCATGGCTACATAGCTATGTATTGCAAGCTAGCTCAGTCCAAGCTAGCACGTGTATGCCTATGCGTGCTGTCCTGATTGCAGTGTGAACGTACCCTCCGGGTGGGAGGCTCCTTGCACATACTGCCCTCTCAGAGGCACATGCCCTCTGCTTCCAAGGATCTTTCCCTCTCCCTTGGGAGGGGGATCTTGGTAGCATTGAACCTCTGCCCAGAAAGGCAGATATGCTGCGGTTTCTGCACTATATGCTGGGGTCACTCCATGAACCAACCGGCAAAGGGGTGATGCCTGAAGGCAGGGCTCATTCTCTTTCCCCAGGGACTGAGGGCATCATTTCTACCAGCTTATACCTGCCCAACACATAGCTTCCTGTGACGCGTCTCCCAGTTTGCTTTGGCCATACTGACACCCTGCACTGGTTAACGCAGTTCCCACAGAGTAACAGGGAGGCATTGCATATTGGCGAGGGCATCACACCAGGTTTGACGGGGTGAGCACCAAGCTCAGCAAATTCCCCTAGCTGCAGGTGTGGCTGACACAGCTAAGCCGATGCAGCTAGGCAGGTCACAGAGCCGAGCCTGGTCAGTGGGGTTCCAGGAGAGTTCAGCTGCTCCCCCATCCCCGATGTTTGCCTTGCAGATGCTGAACCTTGCTAGCCCCCAGACATTCCGAGACCTTTCTAAGCCCATGGGAGCTCAGACACTGGAAAGGAAACGCAAATTTATCCAGCGCTACCATGAGGTGGAGAAGAGTGAAGGTGAGTGCTTTCGGAAAATCACGGGAAGCACAAATCCAGCTCCCACTGAACCCCTTGAATGCTGGGTGAATTCTTAGGGAGATGTCACCTGCGAGAGGACCAGTTGATTTCTAGGGTTTGGGGAGAGCCGGAAGAGAGAGGGCCTCAGGTTCCTGGGACGTGCCTCCTACAAGGAGTGACTCGCATCCTGATGTTCCCCGTCCTGCGTGTCCCCCATCCTGATGTGTCCTGCATTGCTAGGTCCCATCCCCACCCTCAGGCCAGAGACCAGTATTGGGGCAGGGGGCTTAGCAGCAGAGGCCATCTGCCCAGCGAGGGTCTTGCAGACATCCTGGCTGATAGGTACATTAGGGGATTGGGGGAAGTGAGGCAATTTGGCCCCTGGGGAGTGGGGCTTTGCTGAGGAACAGGGTGATGTGGGAGAGAATAGGGATGGGGTGCAGAGCTTAAAGGGGGCTGAAAAATGTCTCTGCATTGCGGGAGAGAGGCTATCATTTTCTACTAAAATGAAGACACCACCTCTGCCTGTTTCCCATCCCACAACAACTCTGCCCCCCACCTGCCCAACCCTCCTGCCCCCTCATCTGCTCTGCCCTTTGGGGGAGGGGTAACTCAGTAGTTTGAGCATTGGCCTGCTAAACCCACAGTTATGAGCTCAATCCTTGAGGGGGCCATTTAGGGAACTGGGGTAAAAAAGAAATCTGTCTGGGGATTGGTCCTGCTTTGAGCAGGGGGTTGGACTAGATGACCTCCTGCAGTCCTTTCTAACCCTAATATTCTATTCTATGATTTAGCCTCACCACTGTTCCTCTTGCAGCTCCTGGGGTTCTTCAGCCCCCTCTCAGACTGGCAGGCCACAGCGAGGTCCCCTCTCCCCCTTCCAGGCAGGGATGGAGGGGGAAGGAGAAGGGTAAAGGCCTCACAGGAGGGGATGGAGAAGGCACCACCCTAGCTGCTGGGTTCTTCCCCTCCACCCCCAAGAATAGCCTTGGCCCCTGGGGGAAGGGTAAAATTGCTTCCTGCAGCAGCTCTGGCTGGCTGCTTGTACCTCAAGAGGCAGGGCTGAAATGTGCGCTCCGCCAGGGCCCGGCTCAGAGGTAGACATTTTATATTTGCCAGGTCTGCACCCCTTTTGAACTGGTGCACTTTAAGCACTGGGGGGATGGAGGAGGAGCAGGCAGGATGGCATGGAAGGAGGAGGGCATTCGGAATCTAGCTCCACAAATGTTAAGGCACCTGTCACTGGTATCTGCATCATCCACCGGGCTGTAGGGATTACATGGGACTCCATCCAGTCCTTATGTGGCCACATGGCTGATCATTATGGGATTAAACCTCTTGCAAATGCAACAAAATAGCAACTAAGGACCCCAGGGACATTAAGAGGCACAGGGTGAGCCACATAGACCCTTTGGGGACTCTGCTCCCCTCCAGTATTACATCCAAAGTGTATGCAATCACATGTAAAGGGGGTATGCACACATAGCCAGGTTGCACTGTACCTGCCTGGTCGTGTGTGCCCACATCCCATCTGGCATGCCCTTGCACATGGATCTTTGCACACCTATTTTTCAAACCCTGTCCCCCACAGTTGTGTTGTGGTAATTTGCAGCTGTTCCTTCAAATGGCAATGTTTCAAACTGAGACCCGATTACCTCTAATTTACAGGAGACCCGTCGGCCCAATGTCACTATTGCACCCACTACTCGTCGGCCATCATAGTAGCTTCATACTTGGTCCGATTGGAGCCATTTACGCAGACCTTCTGCGCTCTTCAGGTAAAAGGACACAGCATTTAGCCTCTCTCATACAGAATAGGTTCAGCTCTTCTATGCTATGTGGAACTGATTCCAGCCACTGGCTAATGAGCTGCCCGTTCGTTCTTGTTTCACAAGTGAAGTCTGGGATTGGTGGAGGCCCCATCCTGTTCCCATTGAACTTACTGGCAAAGCCTTAATGGGAGTAGGATCAGAGCTGTGTGTATATATTATATTCTAACAGAGGGTCCAGTCATAGGGCAGGGGAGCCTAGATTATCCATCACAATACCCTGACGTATGTGTACTGGGATGGGACGGTACCTGGTACTGGGCCTTACACATCCTTCCCAGTGCACCTGTTATGCCCCCTGGGGCCTGTAGGGATACATCTGCAATGCACTAAAAAACCCACAGCACCAAGTTTCAGAGACCGGGTCAATTGACTCAGGCACATGGAGCTTGGGCTGCTGTGCAAAACTTTGCAGTGTAGAGATTTGGGCTTGGGCTGGAGCATAGGCTCTGATACCCACCCCTTTCCGCTGACCAGGCCCATCTGTGGCCATGCTGCAGGTCTTTTATTGCAGTGGATGCATACCCTAAAACCAGGCATGATGGGAAATGTAGTTTGCCCAGTCAGGACTGAAAATCTGGAGGTCACATGACCAGGGAAGGCAGTGCCCACATTTGGGAAACTCTGTAAGGCAAAGCCTGAGCTCACCACAAGAGCTAAGGGCTCAGACAAGAAGACCCGGTGAGGGTTTTTTTGTGTTGCTGTGCCTGGACATGACTCCTTTTGTTTGGTGGTAAAGCGAACTCTGAGGAAAGAGGTTATTTCATTTGTCTCAAGAGCTTCCTTTTTACCTTCCCTGGCTGAACTGGCCCGTGGGCCTGCTTATTCAAGGGCATCTTGTTCAACAAGTGGCTGGGGTCACACCTTCAAGGACAGCGAGGTCCTTGCAGTTCAGTGCTATGCACCTGGAATTTTGATGCTGTTTACCTGGGGTTGGGGAGAGGACCTGGGACAAGGTATTTTAGGGCAGCTCCTACTGACATCTGCATGTCTTTATGGTACAGTCTGATCAAGGGCATCTGGGCTGAGCTTTCGGGCTGTGGTTCTCGGGTGCCCAGGGACTGCTGTGTGGCAGAGGAGGACTGGCCCCATCCCTCTCCAATTGCTTTGCTGCAGCTCTGCTTTGGTTTTTTTTTCTTTTAATGAGGTAATGGAAATAATGTGCTGTGTTAATTAAGCAATAAACCCCATGAAATTGGTTGTTCCTAGCAGTGAGCAATGGGCTAGTGAATCACCTGAGGCAATGCTTTTCCACGGTGTTCTGTGAACCATATGTTAGCAGCAGTCATCAGTGACTGGGGCGCACTTAGCACTATTGTAAACTACAAATGCTGCTCTGGCTCACCGGGATGCTTTTTATCCATAACAAGCCACCAGTCTGCGTGGCTGCATTCATGTGTGATTGGTAGGTGGCTCCAAAAGCATCTGAGATCTAGATAAGCATCCAAAATTTTGCCTTGAGGTGGATCCGGTTAAACCACGGACTGGTTTCACCAGGTGCTTCATTCCTCTGGTCTTGCACTGATGCACGTGAATCAAAGCTGTATACCTGATCCTTTAGCAGCTTAGCGACTGCTAACTCCCAGGTACAGTCAGGAGAGCAGCAGACTTGAGCAGCCTGAGCTATATGATTGGTTGAGCCAGGACTTGCAGCAATGTCCATAGCACGTAGTCTGGGAATGATCTCTCCAATTCTGGTCACTGCAGTCTAAATGTAGCACCTTCTGCTGGCAGGGACACTACATACTATTGCTGAAACAAACCTCTGTATTGGATGACCGAAAGGTAGCTAATGTAATGCTGATCTTTTTAAAAGGGCTCCAGAGATTACAGGCGGGTGTGCATAATTCAGTACCGGCCAAACTGGTAGAAACTATAGCAAAGAACAGAACTATCAGACACATCAACACGATATGTTGGAGCAGAGTCAACATGGCTTTTGCAAAGGGAAATCATGCCTCACCAGTCTATTGGAATTCTTTGCGAGTGTCAGTAAGCATGTGAACAAGGGTGATCCAGATAATACAGTGTACTTGGACTTTTAGAAATAACCTTTAACGGGGTCCCACACTAAAGGCTCGTAAGGAAACTAAATAGTCATGTGATAAGAGGGATAAGAATGAGGCTGAGGTGAGAGCTGCCTCTTAAGAATAGAAGAGGCTTTATTGTTATTGGCCTGCTCCAACCCCTTCCACCCCCCACCCCCCCTTTTGAACTCATCTGAATGGGAAACACAGCATCTCAGTCCAACTTCCTTTAAAAGGGCAGAGTTGGCTGGGGATCTTGATTCCTCTGTTTCATAGAGCTGATAGCATCCGGCAATCCATGGGTCTAGGACAGTGTTATTTAGTAAGGGAACATACAAAAAAGGGATTCCGGAGCCTGTGATACTTCATTAAGTGTAATGGGCTTCAACGTGGGTGGAAGGGGACTGCTGTGTTGCGACGCTGCACTGGGACTTGAGAGATGTAGGTTTTATTTCCATCTCTCTCAGTGACTCCAGATGAGTCACTGAAACTCTTCCTGTAAATGCAAATAATGGCTGGTTAGCCTCTCTAGGGAGCTTGTAAAGTTTTATGTCTTTATAGCCATCTGAGAAGCGCTTTGAGCTCCTTGGATTTAAGGCCTTATCAGGACCCAGTATTATAATCCCTCAACTTTATAATCAATGGCCCATGCTCGGCCCCACAGAATCAATTCTTATAGGAGCACAGTTTGATTCTAACTTAGATTCTCCCCTGTGGATGCTTTGCCTAACTGCTTTGCACAGCCCCTTATTGTACTATGGCTATAACAGTATTTAACTTAACCCATATCCCTAATCACTGAAATGGCTTCACAGAAAGGAAGGAAACCCTAGGTCTTACTCCATGCGGCCCATGAAAAAGCTGTCAGAGTTTATGTTAATGTGCAGTTGAAAAGCATAATGCAATTCCAGATTTTCTTTTTCCCTCTCAGTGCAGTTTTTGTATTCCAAGAGAGAAAAAACCCATTAATTCTGATATAAATATATGCAAATAAATTTATTAATATAAGAAATGGGAAAATCAGTTATTGCTTCCTTTATAAATAATACAGGCTTAAGTTTTAAAGATATTACTTTTCCTTAAAATGAATTAGACAGCCAGGGAAAAAATCACATTTTTTCTTGGTGGTAATATCTTTAACCAGATTTGTCACACTAACAGCATTTTCTATGTATATATTATTTTTATTTAATACAGGTAATCTTTTTATTACAAATCATATTGTTTCTCAGGAGATTACCATCAGCGCTCATAAAAGCTGCAAAAAAAGATGAAAAAGCATCAATCACTACCAGACACAGTGCGCTGTGTGAAGATTAAATATACAAAACCCTTTAATATGCTTCAATGAGATACTTGTTAGCTGTTGATTTATTTATAGTCCTCCTTCTACTGTGTTTTAATTTCAATGTGAATTTGACTCCAAGGGTCCTTGCCTGATATTGATCAAGAGCAAGATGACCTTGTGCATCATACTGTCTCCTAGCTAGGCTTGCCTGTGTGATCTTGGTCAAAGGTTTGTTTGTGGTCCCTGGAGTTGGAGTGGAAAGGCTCCATGATGCTCAGTGGGCTGGGTGAGAAACAAGGAAGTGGAGTGGAAGTCATGCCCGGGTATTGTGAATTGGAGATGAGGCTGGGCCAAACTTCTGATCTAAAATGGCTTTGCTAAAACTACAGCTGGGTGTTTCCCTTTGATTGCGGCCAGGAGTGGCCTAGTATAGATTTTTGGGAACAGGAGCAGAACAGGCACGTTCCAAACTTAAGCTCCATTGACTTCAGTGGCATGCATCTGCTTACCCAAAGGTGGAGTTTGCTCTGCAGTGTGATATGGTGGAGGGGTAGGTGTCTCATTTTTTTGCACACACACAGCTCCTCTTGTTGGGCTGCATGGATGCTTATCTGTCACTTTTATATTTTTGAGACTGAAAGGTAAACCCCAGTCACCTGTAGCTAGGTAGAAAGGATGTATTAGTCTTGATCTAGCTCCTGAAGCAAACAGGAGGAGGAGAGATGTAAACAGAGGAAATGAGGTTATCCCAACAAGTCAGCAACGGACAGAACCTTACGGGCTTGCATGCAAATCTGGCACTGTTTGTGCTTACGTGATGTCCCTCCCCTGGAACTGAACTGAGGAGCTAAAAGCACGAACTAAGAGCTAAAAGCATGAACTGCTACAGCTTGAGCTAAAGGAGTGTCTCTCTGTAGCTGTGGGCTGTCACAATTAATATCCTCTGCAGATCAGCAGAGCTAGGGACCTGTAACACACATGGACCAGTGGATTACACTAACTTATGTCCATGCCTGTACAGAGCAAGCTGATTGCATGTAGGAAAGTAGCAGCTAGGAAATTTAGTCCCTCACAAAATTAATCACTGGGGATTCACGTCAGCTGAAGTGCAGCCTCTGGGCACCCAGGTCAAGTTTAATGTTACCTGGCCTTTGACTTCTCAAATTCAGCTTGGGAAGCTGCCATATGTGAAACAAATTACCCACATCACCAAACCCTTACATAAAATTAGGCCCAATGAAGCCTGAGTGAGAATGTTTTCTCTGGAGAGGCCTAATGGTCTGGCTAGCCCAAGTGCAGCTCAGTACCGGAATTCAGCTTTCAGAAACAGCATCCCTGGATCCAGCATCCTTTGGTCCAGTCTCCCAACATGAGAAGGGCCAAGGGTCCACCTTGGACTGGTGAGGCCTAGCCCCGCTATAAATGAATCCAATGCAGACTGTACCTGAACCCACCATCTCTCTTGGTGAAGAGGATTGTGGAACACAGTAGCTGAACTGGAAGCGGCTGTTAATTGCCCTAATATTCCTACCTTCCTTATGGATAGAATTTAGGGTGCTTCTACTGGCTGAGCACAAGGCTGTTCCCGTGGTCCCCAGATGCTTCGTGGCTTCTCTTTAACAAAGTGGGCAAACAGCAGGAGTGAAATGAGCTCTGTTGATCTGTCCAGGTACTTCTATGTTCCTCATCACTATAGCATCTGAGCACCTCATAATTAACAGATTCTATCTTCACAGCACCCGTAGGTGGTAAGGAAGGACTAGCCACATTTTACCACCACGGAACTGAGGCGCAGATTAGAATAAGTGATTTTCCTAAAATCACACAGAGTATCTGAGCCTCCCGAGTCCCACACCTCTGCCCCATCCACTGGGCCATCTTTCCTGCCCCGATAAAGTAACTTCTATATCCAACCTTTCCTTCAAAGATGCCGGAAAAGCCCATATTCTCCAGGATTTGCGTGGGACTTGGAAAAATTCTGTATGATGTTCTGTGGTGGTGTTTGGAGAAATATTCTGGGTTCAATGGTGGAGTTACCCCAAGCCCTGACCAAGAGGCCGTGCGGAGTTGCACTTCATCAGTATCTCTAAGGGTATATCTGCACTTGGGGTGTGATTTCCAGCTCCCGTAGACGTGCCATACTGGCTGTCATCAAGTTAGTGCACTAAAAATAGTAGTGTAGCCACAGTGACGGGAGAGGCTAGCCCTACCAAGGGCAAACCCGTCTACACCCGTGGGTACATTCTCAGGCGGCTAACCCAAGCCACTGCCTGTGCTACTGCATCTACACAGCTACTGTTAGTGTGCTAGCCCGATGAGAGCTAGCAGGGGTATGTCTGCTCCAGCTGGGAACCACACCCCTAGCTCCAAGAGTCGACATACTCAAAGTGCCACTGTTGGAATCTTTAATCTACATTTATAGGAAAAGAGAGAGTTACGAAAAACAGGCTTCTGCACTGAGTCAGGTGTTACCAGCTAAGCAGGCTTGGACGGTTGTGGATGGGAGACCTGCAAGGAAAGACCTAGGTGTGTCCCTGTACTGAGTCAATACTGACACAACACCCCAGCCCAGTGTGGAGGGGTTTGGATGAAATGTGAAACCAAGTCCTAAGAACTTCTGGCCAATGGAAATCCCAGGGCACTTTTCACAAGGGTGGCAGCAGGGGCATGGGACCGACATCCTAATGGGGCAAATTTCCCTCTGCAATTTCAGTGAGGCATGGCTGTCTTCACTATTGGATAAAGTGGCTTAATGCTGATAAATAGTTATTTTATGCTAGAAGTAAATGTTTCAGTGATGGGGGTTGTGATCCCAATATAAATATAAGAGGGAGTGGGGTTCTCGAGATGTGCCCATGTGACTTAGGAGCACAAATCCCTTTGGGAGTCAGTCGGACCTGTGCTCCTAAATCACTGTGGCACATTTGAAGATGACACCTGAAATATATCATGGTCTCCATCCTAAGCAAAACTTCCAATTAAATCAATAAAAACATTTCTCAAAGGCCCTGATTTTATGAAATCATCCCTATTCAGGAAGGGCACTTACGCTTAGCGCCCATACAATTAAGCATGTGTATGTGGTGGATATAAGCATTCAATTAATTCTGTTCCTGAGTCAGGGTCTATGGAAGTATCCCAGAGTCAGGCCCATTGTTTGTAAAGCACTTGGATGTAAGAGACCCTACAGAAAGGCATGATCATTATCAGCATTAATGTAGGAGAGCCATATTTCTGCTTGGTTCCAAGTTCCTGCAAGCTACACAATATCTCCAGGCCTGATTGCCCTCTCGGTTACACCTGCATAAACGAGGGCAGAGTCAGGTCCTTCCTGATATGTTCCTAGATTATCATTAAAAAATGGGCTGTGATTCGGCATCTGCCTCTTGGGTTAGTGTAAGGTCACGAAGAACATTGGAAATCCAGCCCTGATCACTGTCTTTCTCTCCCCATGTCTGCAGGGGGGAAGTTTTGATGTAGCAGGACCGGATGTTTCACAGTGTGAAGAATGCGTGGGACTCGGCATCGAGAGAGAACATGAGTGACGTCAGGGAGCTCATCCCTGAGTTCTTCTACTTGCCTGAATTCTTAACCAACTGCAATCACTTTGAATTCGGTAAGTATTGGGTGGAGTGTGAGCGTTCCTACCGGCATTGTGCTGGGAGATGGGATCTGGCTGTCACAGCTTTCCTGGCTGGCTGACCTGGGGCTGAGCTGTGAATTTGGATCCAGACCCAAAGCATCTCAGTTTCAAGGGGCTTTGGTTTCAGTCTCACATTTCAGGACTGTCTTCTGTGGAGAGAGGCAGAAGGGTTGGCATGGGTGGTCCAGTGGTTAGGGCACTGCCCTAGAGCCTCGGAGAACTGGTTTCAATTCCCTGCCACAGACACCCTGTGTGACCTTGGTCAAGTCACTTATCCTCTCTGTGCCTCGGTTTCCCATCTGTACAATGGTGAGAATCACCCCAGATTCATACCAGCCAAGGCAACTTAACCAGCCATGTCAGTGTCCAGCTGCATATTGGTCACGTTTCAGTATTTAAGGTCTCATGAGGTGAGCCATGGGCTAAGGAAAGCCAAGGCAGGGAGAGGTTGCTAACAGGCAGCAAGGACCTAGGGTGATTTAGCCTTGAGAGGAGAAACCTTAGAAAAAGAATGGACCTAAACACAGCTGAACCCTTTGGGTGACTGAAATCAGAACCCAGACCCTGATCTGAGTGGAGCCAAATAGGATGAACCAGAACATAGATCTGAAATTTACATTTATACACTTTCTAGTCAGTCTGTCTCTATAATGGGCAGAAGCCCACATCCACACACTCCTAAATCTTGTGGACGTTTGTTGTCCAGACCTTAACCTTGGTCTGGATTTTGTGATCAGGGCCCAGCTCTAGAGAGACGGGACTTGGCTGGAGTATTTAAGATGATGATAGGTGCAGTGAAAAGTGATTTGCACATTTCTGTTACACTGTCCCATGATGCAAGAACAAGGGGTCATTCTATGAAATTAATGGTAGGCAAAGGATGATTACAGTTTTTATAGAGCAGATTCCTTCAGGGAAGTCCTACAGCCTGTGTTACACAGGAGTTAAAACTAGATGGTCACAAAGGCCCCTCCTGGCCTTGCAATCTATGAATCTGTGAAAATCCCTGGCAATGGGCTGTTTTAGCAATTTCCAGTGATTAGCACTGCCCAGTGCCGAGGCTCATAGAATGATAGTGTTTCAATAAAGCAGATGGTGACAGGTTTGTCTGGATCCAGTCCGTAGTCAGAGCTAGAACAGAGTTCATGTTGAGAACGTGTGATTTTATTGTGGTAATGACGAGCAAAGAGAGACCTTCCGCAGGTTCCTCTTTGGGCAAGCACCCACAAGTTTGCATTCTCACTGGAACATCCTCTCAGCTATTTGATCACTCTAGATCTACCAAACTGGACTGGGAATCCCCAGAGAAACAGCTTCCTGCAGTATTTTAGGAGGCCTCGTCTATATTCCGCTAGAACCCAAATTGCACAAGGGCAAATCAGTGGGAATAGGAAGTCATCTGACCTTCTTCAGACCCCCGGCTCTCTTGGGTTTTGGAAAAGCTTGATTTCCATTTGCCATTGGGCAATGACTCTGGTTGGTTCTTGTATCTAATTTTCCCTTTTTAAATGTTGCAGGCAGCATGCAAGATGGAACTGTGCTGGGGGATGTGCAGTTGCCCCCATGGGCAGATGAAGACCCTTATAAATTTATCCACTTGCATAGACAGGTTAGTATGTAGCTCAGGCATTGTGGTTTGGCACCACAGTGGATCCCAGTCAATGGGAGATGGATATAATGTACTACAGATGGGCCCAAAAAAAACATCTGACTCAAACACGCCCCAGCTTGGAGGAGGTTCAAATCTAGTTCTGAACTTTGCGGATGGCTCTGGTCCCTGTAACAGGCTAACCCAAAGCAGGGGTGCAAACACTCCACTGCAACTAACCAGTCCTTTTACACAAGCTACAATAATATTCTTGTTTGTTATAGTTTTACTTGGGTTCCAGTAGCACCTAGAGATCCTGATTGGCATCAGAGGCCCATGACACTAGGCGTTGTACAGATACGCACATAGTGAGTAGAGCAGGTCGAAACATTGTCAACGAAACACTTTTTTCCACTGGAAAATGCAGTTTTGTCAAAATCAAAATTCTGATGAGAATGCTCCAAGTTTCAATTAAATTTTCAACGGGAAAGAGTAACTTTATCCTTTTTGTTTTCAATTTTTATGTTATAATGTAGTTTTTAATATGTTGTATTTTTATCTCTAATATTTTATATGTATATCCTGTTTTATATTCATTATAACATGTTAGAGAGACAAGGTGGGGGAGATAATATCTCTTATTGGACCAACTTCTGCTGGAGAACGAGACAAGCTTTTGAACTTACTCAGAGCTCTTCTTCAGATCTTGGAAAGATAATCAGAATGTCACAGCTAAATACAAGGTGGAACAGATTGTTTTTAGTGTAAGGAGTTAATACATGTTCCAAAAGACAGTTCAAGGTGAAGTGGGCAAATAGCACCTCTGCAGTCATAGGACAAAGGGGAGTTAGTGTGTTAACTGTTGTAAGGAGCCATAAATCCAGTCTCTTTGTTGAGTCCATGATTTTTAGTGTCTAGCAAAGTTCTGAACTGAAACTCCCAGGATCATCTTGTGAAGGTGTTGTGCAGATTTCCTTTGAGGATGAGAACCGAGAGGTCAGATACAGAGTGGTCACTTTGTGAGAAGTGTTCACCCGCACATGATGTGGCGTTTTTGTCTTTTTGTGCGAGTTCATTTGAGAGCATAGTAATTGTCTGGTTGTTGTTGGGGCATTTAGGGACCAACAGAGTCATATAGACGTGGATTCATTGATTGGCCATCCCCTGGACTTGCTTATCAGGTCTTCCCTGCCTCCAGGCACTTGGCTGTGATTCAGGAGACCTGGATTTAATTTCCTGCCCTGCCACAGGCTCCCTGTGTGACCTTGGTCAAATCACTTAATCCTCCTGCGCCTCAGGGTCCCTGTCTGTATAGTGGGGATCATATCCCTGACTCCCAGAGGTGTTATGAAGATATATTCATAGATATTTGCGAGCTGGTCAGGTACTGTAAAATCCATGGCCTGCCTGTTTAGACTGTAAGGTCTCCAGCGCTGGGACTGTGCCTTTGGTGTCTTATGCAGTGCTGTGCATGCTCTCGGCACTTAAAGAACCACAGCTAAAGCCATGTTCTTTGTGCCAAAAGGCTCAGAGTCTCAGCTGGGTGCAGTTCAGCAAAGAACAGTATCAAGTTTACAAGATTACCCATAGACTGATCTGCAATAGATGAGCTCAGACTCAGGCTGTAGCCCAGTGTCCTGTATCTGACAATGGCCAGCACTGCAGCTTCAGAAGAAGGTGCAAGATTCCTACAGTAGTTAAATTTGGGGTAATCAGCCCCCCATGAAGGTCTCACTCTAACCCTGAGTAGTCAGAGGTGGGTATGAACTCGGGGATTGTATCTTTTCCCAAATACAACTGTTCTAACCCTGGATGTTGTCTGTATAAATGCCCAATCCCTCTTTCAATCTTGTTAATTTCCTAAAGAAGACCATTAAAAAAGTCCATTCCAACAGCGTTGAGCACCCCGGTTCTTGCTTCTGAGGCGGTGGGGAACAAAGGGTTGCTCTTAAAATAAAGTTGGGATGAGCCAGTTTACATCCCAAAATGAGGAACTGTGAAGCAGCCCCCCAGGGTTGCTGTTAAAATGCATGTTTGTCTCCCTGTGGCTAGTGGAGCTGGGGAAAAGTGACTTTCAAACACAAACTGAACAGCTGCTCTGTCGCCTTTGAATCCATCATGCACTTTCTTGTGCTTTGCTGACCAGCACCAAACAGTTTGCTGTATGTAATTCATATGCTAACTGCTCTCACTAAGGAGAACGGCTTTGGAGCCCAGGCATTGTGTGTTTTTGTTGTTCAGGTTGTATGATGTGCTTGTTCTCTAAGCTACCCTTTAATCAGTGTCGCTGCGGACAGGGTAATTTAGACGGGCTGCATTTGACTAGTTGTCTGCTCTGTGAAATGAGCCATTCTTCAGGCTGCCATTAGCTCATTTGTTTCTGCTGGTTGCTGGATGGGAGGGTGTTCTGGGGAGACCCGCTAATGCAGCACCAGGTGTCGTTGCAGAGTCAGGCTGGAGAGAGATGGAAAAGCTCTGTCAGTAACACGTGGCACTGGCATGGTGCATTGTGGTTTCAAAGCACTGGGTAAATATTTAAGTGCCTTCAAGGTGCAGTGTGGTGGCGCACAGTGCCACTGAGAGTTCCCAGAGCACAAGGATGGCAGGGAGCATTGGCATGACATGTAGTGGCTACAGGGAAGGTCAAACTCAGCCCTGCCAATGCCACTCAGTCCTCACTTGCAGCACCCCCTGCTATTCGAGCAATGGGCTTCACCCAGCCTTGCCGCTGCCCCTCCGTTCTGACCTACTGTGCCCCTGTACTTCAGCACCTCTCCTGAGTTGCAAAAACTCATCTCTTGGGACTGAGCATTGATGGCGTGATGGGAACAAAGTATCCTCTAGGTCAGGGGTGGGCAAACTACGGCCTGGGGGCCGCATCTGGCCCTTCAGACATTTTAATCCTGCCCTTGAGCTCCTGAAGGGAAGCGGGGTCTGGGGCTTGCCCTGCTCCACATGTGCTGGGGCTCTGCAAGGCTCCCGGAAGGAGTGGCATGTCCCCACTCGAGCTCCTATGCATAGGGGCAGCCAGAGGGCTCTGCATGCTGCCACTGCCCCATGCGCTGCCCTCACAGCTCCCAATGGCCGGGAACCATGAGCATTCATGGCCCGCCTCCCATGCAATTTTGATACCCAAATGTGACCCTTGGGCCAAAAAGTTTGCCCACCCCTGCTCTAGGTGGAAACCACTGAGCTAGTTTGACTTGTGACGATGACCAGGGCTGGAATGCCAGTCTGTGAGCCCACTTAACTGCCTTGGGACAATGTCCGCTGAACCCACCTGTGCTGAGAGGTAACTGTGTAAGAAGAATTAGAAGCATCCAGAAGAGCTCATTTCTGAATTGAAAAGCTCTGTATTTACACAACCAGTCTGAAGTGCAGCCTGGCAATGTATCTAAAACAGATGCACCTTATTGAACAAACTTTGGCTCTTGGTTCCAGGCACTGGAAAGTGACTATGTTAGTGCACATCTCCATCAATGGATCGATCTCATCTTTGGTCATAAGCAACATGGCTCAGCTGCGGTGGAGGCAGTGAATACCTTTCACCCTTACTTCTATGGAGACAAGGTGGACCTCAACAACACCAGCGATCCTCTGATTAAAAGCACCATACTGGGATTTGTCAGCAACTTCGGGCAGATACCAAAACAGGTACAGCACCACATTTGTTCTTCCGCATCCATTCACTTTGTTGTTTTAATTACAGGGGCTGGACATGAGACTAGGTAAAAAGGAGAACGCGTGACTCATTCAGACCTGGTAGTGTGTTACTCCCCCATATACACTTTGCACAGGTGTAAATGATGATGCAAGGTGAAGGGCAGCAGTGAATGGGGAGAGAGGGAAAAAGAGTTTGCCTGGGGGTAGCTGAGAGCAGAACTAGAGAAAGGTTGCACGGGTGTTGCTCAGAGTACGATTTGCCTGCAGAATTTTTATCACTGGTGATGGTGCATGGAAAGAGCTCGGCTTGACTCTCTCAGTCCAGGATGGGTTTGCAGGACTGGCAGCTAGACAAATTATATTTTTACTTGTGAACTGAGCAAATCTGATCTGGGTTCTATGACTGCCAGCACATATGGTCCATGGTACCATTTTCACAGTTGCCTTTAAATGCTCTGCAAGATGAAAATTAAGGGCCCCATTTTACTCTCAGTTGCATCTGGTAAATCGGGCATAACTCTCCTTAAGTCAGTGCAGTCGTAGCAGTGTAAATCTGGTGTAAGTAGCTTGGAGTCAAGTCTGAAGATTTCTACTCCCTGCCATACACTTAATAATATGAATAATACCTGTTTCCCATATAGCACTTTTCGTCAGTGGTTCTCAAAGTGCATTGCAATCTTCAATTGGGTTATCCTCACAACACTCCTGTAAGGAAGGGCAGTTATGCCCTTTGTACAGAGGTGGAAATGAGGTGTAGAATGGCTAACTGACTTCTCCGGGGTCACACAGTAAGTGTTTTGTGGCCAACACACTCCTTTGTAAAGTCCAATTTATTCTGTGTGGTAGAGAGAAGGCACTCAGATACTACAGTAATGAGTGTAATATACAGACTATATAGTATAGTCTAGAACAGAATAGAATTAGAGATGCGCCCAAAGAAAACACGTGAGTTAAGTTCCAGGGTAATATTTCATCCCCTCATATACGACGGGGCCATTTTCAAACACCAGAGCTGGTTCTGGGGATGGATTTCAGACACCTCTTATTTGGGGGATGTTCAGATCTCAGCAGAGAATACGTGAAAACTTGCCATGGATTTGGATTCAGATCAGAAAATCCAGGGTGTTCTGGTTCAGGCCCATTACAGAGATGGGCCTAAGCTGCAGCATCCAGACCAGATCTGGATCTAAACCTCCCCAGACTTTAGGTGGGTGAGGCTGGCCTGAATCCAAGATTCCACAATGGGTCCATCTGAGAGTCGTCAAAGCAACAAGGATTCTTTAGAAGAGAGCAGGCTTCCCCCAGAGCAGCTTCACCCGCAGAGTGTTGCCACCCTTAGATCTCTGGTCTTTGTCTTGCACCCTGTGACACACGCCGATTGCTCTACTGGTCCAATGGATCCACATGGTGCGTCAGGGAGCAGCACAAATCAGGATAAACTGGGCATTCTTGGCAGCCCAGTCACCTGGCTTTGTGTTCATGGAGAAGCCAGGATTGCTGTCAGATTTGCAGAAGTAAGCAGAGGGGCCCGTTCGAGCCACGTGATCCCATTGCCAACGTCTTTATCCTCTTGTTAAACAGTTTTGACCTTAGTTTTAGCATTGAGGGGAAGAGGCTACATCCTCGCCTCATTGTACCGCCTTTACTCAGCACCCTACAAAATCTGAAGCTCTGTCTTGTTACAGTCAAAGGCTACAGCAGCAGGAAGGCTGAGAAGTAGAGATATAAGAAATAATAATAACCCCCCTTAAGAAAAGTCACTCAGCTATTTCCTCTAGACATTTTGTTGCTGAAAATTTCCTAGAGATGAGGCCAGATGGCTGCATTTCCCCTGAATTCCATCAGAGCGAGGAAGATCACGGAGCTGGGAGGAAATCAGGCTATAGGCAAAGCAGTAGGGAAGGCGTTCAGAGGGTAAGACTGAGACCACCAAACTCGTTTTGTTTGTGATCTAATCATAGTTAGGGTGCTAGCCTGGGACTGTGAAGTCCTGCGTTCAGGTCCCAGCTCAGCCACAGACTTCCAGTGTGCCCTGGGGTAAGTCACTCAGCCTCCATTCCCCATCTGTAAAATGGGAATAATAGGTCTTCCCTACCTCACAGGGGTGTTGTGAGGATCAATCCACTGAAATTGGTGAGATGCTCAGATACTGTGGTGATGGGGGGTATAGAAGTACCACAGAGAGACAAATGTATCCACTATGCATTGGGGCAGATTGTTTTAAATATATTTTTAAGTGTTGTTCCTTTCTTCTAGCTCTTCACTAAACCCCACCCATCCAGGAATGCCACGGGCAAAAATGCATCAGGGAAAGAGGCTGCATCCTCTCTGCATTCAGCTGGACATGTGCCCCTGTTGCTCAGCAGCCTGCAAAATCTGAAGCTCTCTCCTGTCACAATCAAAGGTGCTGTCAGTGCCACGAATTCAGCCGTCTTTCATGTATAAATCAGTGAAAAGTCCTTGACCAGCAAATAGCTCTATGTGTTTGAACCCTACAGCTGGGCATAGCTCTATTTTAGCAAAGTACCAAATTGATCCCATCAAGGTCTATGTTGCCATGTCATGTAGTTTTTATTATTTATAGAGAGAGAGGGAGAGATTGAAAAGGGGAAGAAATAATTCCATGAAAAATTAGAAAGATTTGAAGTCATTCTTATTTCATGTGGTCCAAAACAGAAAAACATTTGGTTTTTTTATTATTATTTTTGCCAAACTTTTTTTCATTTTGAATTTTTGAATTTTTTTCCTCTTCCCCGCCCCCTCCATGGACTGTAATAAAATGAATGATGTCCATGGTTCCACCCACCCACCCACTCTCTCTTTTTTATTTACCTTCTTACCATCCCCCTTTTTTCTATTCTGTAACTTTTCCCATGTGAAGGTGGTTTTGAAAAGCTAGAAAACTGAAAAAGAAAAAAGAAAATATTTTAAAAATGATCAAACCCTCAAATCCCTTCACTCATTTTATTGAATTCGGGGGGAAATAGGGAGAAAAAATAGAATTTTGACATTTTGACACTTGAAATGTTGACATTTTCAGTTTCATAAAAAACCAGGACAATTTGCAACATTAAAAAGCTTTTCATGACATTTTTCATTTTTGAAGGAATAAAAACTATTTTGGGGACAGGAGAAACATTTTGGAAAGAAACATTTCGACCTGTTCTGCTCTCTCTCAGTGGTGCCTACATGCCCAGCCAGGCTCAGGGTCCCATGTACCAGGTTCTGCACAGACAGAATAGAAGATTCTTATCTTATCTTATCTTCTAAACAGACAACTTAAACAAATGGATAGAGACAAACAACAAATATGCAGTTGTCAAAGGTACGGAACTTATACATTTTTCTTCGAGTGATTGCTCATCTCGATTCCAATTAAATGTGCTCACACTGCGTAGCACAGTCGTCGGAAAATTTTCCCTTAACAGCTCCCATTGGGTCAGCTGTGGAGCCCCTTGGAGTGGCGCCTTCATGGTGCTGGATATATGACCATGCTGATCTGGCCCCTACTCAATTCCTTCTTACCACCAGTGCTGGTAGTTGGAACTGTGTTGGCTTGCATAGCAAGTGCTTCCCTTAGCTTATTTTGTAATTATGGTTTGTAGTTTTGTACTTGTTAGTTAGTAGATTAGGTAGTGGGAGTGGGGTCTAGCCCCAATCCCATATCCTTCCCCTGGGTCCCAGGGCATGCCTCGGTCCCAAGGGTTCAAGCCCTGCAGAACCTGCAGTAAGCCTATGCCTACAGGTGACCCCCACAACTCTTGCCTCAAGTGTCTGAGGGAGTGCACCAAACAGAGAGATGCAAAATCTGCAAGGCTTTCCACCCGAGGACGAAGAAGGAGCAGGATTTCTGAAACAGCTCCTAATGGAGTCTGCTCTTCATCTGCAACCTGCCACTGATCGTCAGGACCCAGCACTGGGTGTGTCCATGCAGAGCACCCCAGCTTCAGTACAAGACACAATGCCGAGAAAGGACTCGGGCCTAAGTGACCCTTGGCACTGGCGCTCCCCGGCACCACAGACTGCGGAGACAGCCTGGCACCACTCCCACTCCCCAGTGCCGCATAAGCGGAACAGGAAAACTGACGGAAGCTGTTCTCCTGGGCTGAGGGCAACAGTGCTGGCAAGTGTGACAGCAGTGTGTCCTGTGCAGGAGCACTAGTCGCAAAACCTCAGGAATTGGGGCCATTGACTTCGGGCCCATTAAGGGAACCATTGAGTCTGGCTCCCAGCAGTACCTCTGAGTACCAGGTAGAGGAGTTGGAGCTGCCATCCACCCCGGACACTTTTGAAGCTGCAAGGGATCTGATTGCCATGATGTCACCTCAGCCCCTGGCAGGTAGAGACAAGCCTCCGGTGCCACATCATCCAGCACCATCTAGAAGCAAACCTGCGATGATGAGGCAGTCGCCCTCTCCAGATCAGCACCGCTCTCCACGGCAGCGCTCCAGAACACCCCTGTCTCAACACTGATCGCTGGTGCCGGCCTCCAGGAAGTCTTCCCCAGCATTGTCAGGGTGACGCGCGCCTTCCCTGGCATTGAGAGAGGAGCGGCACCGGTCTCCGGCACTGGATGAGCGGCACTGGGTGAGCGGCACCGTTCTCTGGCACTGGGTGAGTGGCACCAGTCTCTGGCTCCTGGTGAGCAGCACCAGTCTCCAGCACCAACGGAGCAGCTCCATTCCCCTGCCCTGGCTCCTTGTCACTGGTCTCCAGCACAGTATTGTTCGGTGCTGCCATGGTCATCAAGATCAAGGCTGCCTCATCAGACTCTGATGCTGACTTGTTCTATTCCCAGTGTAGCCGGCACATATTGGACAGGCGTTGGTATTGACACGACGCAGGGATTGGCCTTGGCAGCCCCAGTGGCAACCTCCTACACAGTGGTCCTTTTGGACTCCCTGGGCTTACCACCAGGCCGAGGGCTCTCTTTTGGTGGCCTCAGATAGTAGAGCGGCCCCACCTCTCAGAGACTGACCCGCACCTGCACCTGACCCGCCACCAGACCAGGCTACTGCCACGGTGACAGTTATTGACAATGAGAGGTCCCTGGTGGCAAACAGGAGCAGATGGAGGAGGTGGTCAAACCTGAGGACCCCATGGTGGACATTTTGGCATCACAGGGGCCATCTGGAGTCACTCTGCCAGTGATAAAAACTATCCAGAGCAGTATCAAGACTCTGTGGCAGCTGTCTGCATCCATTCCACCTACTGCAAAAGGGGTTGAACGGAAATACTTCATACCCTCTAAAGGTTACGAGTACCTCTTCTTGCACCCACAGCCCTGCTCTTTGATGGTGTCTGCAGTAAACGAGAAAGAGAGAAAAGGTCAGCAGGGACCGACTCCTAAATCTAAGGAGTCAAAAAGGATGGACCTTTTTGGAAGAAAGGTCTGCTCAACTGGGGGCCCACAGCTGAGGATAGCTAACCAGCAAGCTATCCTAAGCAGATATAACTTCAACTCTTGGGCCTCCATGTTGAAGTTTAAGGAGCTGGTGGCGACGGACTCCAGAGCTGAATTTGCAGCGATAGTTGAGGAAGGAAAGGCAGTGGCCCAGACCTCTTTGATGAGGCAGGCCTATTTTCATGCCAGATGGACTCCAGGCTGCACAGCCTTAAAGACTCCCAAGCGACCATGAAGTTGTTGGGCATGCACACCCCAGCAACCCAAGGCAGGCATTTTAAGCTGAAACAACAACACCCCATCCTCCTTGGACAAGGCAGGACTTCTGAGGGGGGGCGGGGTAAAGAAATGGCAGGCACAAGCCTTCCCATCCCCTCTCTGGGCAGTGCCAAGGCCCAACCAAGCCATCGTCGGACTCAAAGCAGGCCTTTTGCAGGTGCGCCCAAGAACAGTGCATCCACCATGGCACCAGATCCTTCTCTTTGTTTCATGAATCGTCTATCCCACTTCTACCATGCCTGGTCCCAAATAACATCAGATCACTGGGTTCTTCATATGGTAGAAGTGGGATATTCTCTCCAATTCTGCTCCTCTCCTCTCTCCCACCTCCTTTCCCCATCCTTCTCCAGGAACGCTTCTCATGAGCAACTTCTTATCCAGGAGGTGAAGGCGTTCCTTGATGGAGGAGGTTCCTCAGGAGCTCAGGGTCAAGGGGTTCTACTCCTATTATTTCCTAATTCCCAAAGCCCAGGGGGTCTCAGACCCATTCTAGACCTGCGAGGACTCAACAAGTTCAGGGAAAAGTTGAAGTTTGGCATGGTCTCCCTGAGTGCTATTATCCCTTCCCTGGATTTGGAAAACTCGTACGCCGCCCTCGACATGAAAGACACGTACTTTCACATAGCTATATGGCCTTCACGCAGATAATTCCTCAGATTTGTCATCAACCACAACTATTATCAGTTCACAGTCCTCCCTTTCGGTCTGTTGACAGTCCCCCCCCGCCCTGGAGTGTTCACCAAGTGCATGTCAGTCATAGCAGCCTTCTTCCGAAGGAGGCAGGTGCAGGTATACTCCTACCTCGATGACTGTCTGCTCAGGGGACACTCCAGGGAACAGATGGAGTCTCAAGTCCGATTGGTCAGATCCACTTTTGAAAGACTGGGTCTCCTCCTCAATGTGAGTTGACTTTGTTACCGACCCAAAGAGTAGAGTCCATCGGGGAGGTATTGGACTCGATACAGGCAAGAGTGTTTCTGCCAGAGGCTGCTTCCAAGTGATGGCAGACATTATTCAAGGCCTCAGGCAAGGGGATGCCTGAGTCTCCTTGGTCACATGGCAGACTGCATCTACATGGTCCAGCATGCCAGAATGAGGCTCAGACTCCTCCAAGTGTGGCTCGCATTGGTCTACCACAGCAGCCTGAGCTCAGTGGTCACTGTGCCAAAGTGAGTACTCGAGTCCCTTCAGTGGTGGCTTGACCCTCAGATAGTGTGCGAGGGCATCTCCTTCAGCAGTCCCCAGCCCTCCACGTCCCTGGTAACGGACGCGTCGGCTCTGGGATGAGGTGTGCGTTTGGGAGATCTCCAAACGCAGGGCCTAGGGTCGCAGAACAAGCTCTCCCTCCATATCAATATCAAGGAGTTGAGGGCAATGCAGCGAGCATGCAAAACCTTTCAGGCCAACTACAAGGACAGTGTGTGACAGTTTTGACAGACAACACTACTGCCATATTTTACATCAACAAGCAGGGTGGAGCCCGTTCCTCTCCTCTGTGTTGGGAAGCCCTCCAGCTATGGGAGTTCTGCATAGCCCACTCCATTCACCTGGAGGCATCATTTCTACTAGGAGCTCAGAACGAACTAGCAGACCACCTCAGCAAGTCCTTCCGCAGTCACGAGTGGTCCATCTGCCCATCTTTCAGAAGCAGAGGTTTCCCCAGGTCAATCTGTTCCCCACCTGGAACAATAGAAAGTGCCCACAATTCTGTTCCTTCCAGAAACACATTCCAGGCTCACTTGTGGATGCATTCCTGCTTCCCTGGGCAGGATGTCTGTTGTACACCTTTCCACCAATCCCCCTCATCCACAAGATCTTACTCAAGGTCCGCAGAGACAGGGCACAGATGATTCTGGTGGTGCCGGCGTGGCCTTGCCAGTGTTGGTACACCACACTCCTGGAGCTGTCAGTGGATGCCCTGATCATGTTACCACTACTTCTGGACCTGATCACACAGGACCATGGTCATCTTCATCACCCCAACCTCCAGTCCTTCAACTTCATGGCCTGGAAGCTTCATGGCTAAACTCCATGGAGCTCCTCTGCTCAGAACCAGTAAGCGAGGTCCGACTCGGCAGCAGAAAACCCTCCACTAGGGCCACATGCCTCACAAAGTGGAAGAGGCGTACATTCTGGTGTGCTCAGCATCGTACCCCCCCACTCCAGGCACCCATACCACTCATCTTGGAGTACCTACTGCACCTGAGGCAGCAGGATCTCGCAGTGTTGTCCATCAAAGTGTACCTTGCAGCCATTTCAGGCTTCCACCCAGGAGTGGCCGGGCGTTCCGTCTTCACCAACTGCATGGTTCCCCATTTCCTCAGGGCCTGGAATGGTTATACCCACAAATTAGTCAACCAGTCCCTATGTGGGACCTTAACCTGGCCTCTAACAGGGCCCCCTTTCGAATTGCTGGCAACTTCTTCCCTTCTCTACCTGTTGTGGAAGGTAGCCTTTCTGGTTGCCATTACCTCAGCAAGAAGGGTATTTGGAGTTAAAGGCCTTCATGTCCAACCCTCCCTTCACGGTTTTCCATAAGGACAAGGTACAACTTATACCTCATCCAGCCTTTCTTCCAAAGGTGGTGTCACATTTTCACACCAACCAGGACATTTGTCTGCCTGTCTTCTTCCCTAAACCTCACGCTAATATCCAAGAACAGAGGCGCCACTTTTTGGGTGTTCGGCGGGTGCTAGCCTTTTACATTGAGTGCATGAAGCCGTTCCGAAAGTTAAACCAGCTCTTCGTGTCGGTGGACTGGATGAAGTCACATCTCAAAGAATCTCATTGTGGATCACGTCCTGCATCCAGACGTTCTACGACCTAGGTAAGGTTCCAGCCCTGGCTCTTATGGCACACTCCACAAGGGTGCAGGCATCATCGGTGGTGTTCCTGGCCCAGGTCTCGAGGAATGAGGTCTGGAGCGTGGCAATGTGGTCCTCGGTACATACATTCAACCTCTCATTACACCATCATCCAGTGTGCTAGAGCTGATGCTGCATTCATAAGAACATAAGAATATAAGAACGGCCGTACTGGGTCAGACCAAAGGTCCATCTAGTCCAGTATCTGTCTACCGACAGTGGCCAATGCCAGGTGCCCCAGATGGAGTGAACCTAACAGGCAATGATCAAGTGATCTCTCTCCTGCCATCCATCTCCACCCTCTGACAAACAGAGACTAGGGACACCATTCTTTACCCATCCTGGCTAATAGCCATTTATGGACTTAACCACTGTGAATTTATCCAGTTCTCTTTTAAATGCTGTTATAGTCCTAGCCTTCACAACCTCCTCAGGTAAGGAGTTCCACAAGTTGACTGTGTGCTGCGTGAAGAAGCAGCACACAGTGTTTGAGGTGCCCAACTTGAGACTTCCTTTTATTTATTTATTTTTTTGCAACAAAAAAACTTCAAAAACAGACTCCAAAGAGAGACTGCTGAACTCAAATTAATATGCAAGTTAGACACAATTAACTCAGGCCTTAACAGAGATTTGGAATGGCTGGGTCATTACACTAATTGAATCTATTTCCCTATGTTAAGTTCTCCTCACACCTTCTATGAGTCATCTTAATTATCACTTTAAAAGTTTTTTTTCCCCTGCTGATTATAGCTCATCTCAATTGATTAGACTCTTCCTGTTGGTATGCATACTTCCATCTTTTCATGTTCTCTGAATGAATAAATATCTCCTGTCTGTGTGTTCCATTCTGTGCATCTGAAGAAGTGAGCTGTAGCTCACAAAAGCTCATGCTGAAATAAATTTGTTAGTCTCTAAGGTGCCACAAGTACTCTTGTTCTTCTCGTAATTGTTTTTCTTCGAGATGTGTTGCTCATGTTTATCCCAAACCCACCCTCCTCCTCTCTGTCAGAGAAGCTGGCAAGAAGGAACTGAGGAGGGGCCGGGTCAGCAGGGTCATATATCCAGCACCATGAAGGTGCCACTCCAGGGGGCTGCACAGCTTACCCGACGGGAGCTGCTAAGGGAAAACTTTCTGACGACTGTGCATGTGGTGTGAGCACACCTAATTGGAATGGACATGAGCAACACGTCTCGAAGAACAATAGTTACAAGAAGGTGAGTAACTGTTTTATACAGTCCCTCACATGACAGCCTTTCCCATAAACCTCCCATCTGGCCAGCTCCCAGAGTCAAACACCTTCCCAGCCCTAGTTCACCCCACATGCCTGCCCTCTCCACTCTCTAAGGAGCATTCTACCACAATCTAGGGTGGAGAGACACAAGCAACCAAAGTGTCTGCAGATAGGCCCTGGACTCTTCTCCCTTCACCTCATCCCAAAGGGGCAGGAGTCAGGTGGTCCATATGGCTGGTGTCTGCCCCCCATCACTCTTGGAGTGGTGGCTCATGCTGCTTCTTCCCCTGCAGGAGGTGGAGTGAGTGTTGCTAACTTAGTGACTTTGTCACTAGATTTAATGATTTTTTTGTTTCCCTAGTGAGAAAATAAGTGCCAAAGTGACCCGTGACAAATCTAGTGACTTTCACTGCCAATTACAGTGACATTCAGAGAAAGAAGTCACCAATATGTATAGTCACAAAATCATTCACAAGCAGCTCAATAGTATTAATTCATTCCATGCTCTTCTTACTACATTCTGTTGCACACCAAGTCAATGTCATTACATCTCAACTGAGCATGTCCTCGGAAGGAATCGCATTCCAGGGCTTCTTGGGCTGAGATCACTATAATCTGCAGGCGAGGAAAAGAATTTTGTGGAGGCTAATTCAACACTTTGCTAAAGCCAGGTGCACTTTGGAGAGAGCAGCACATTAGCCAAGGCTTGTTTTTACCCAACCGTGTTCTTTCTCGCCCCTCCATAGTAGGTAGCACACTCTATGATGCAAGGAAAGATGGCCAATGAAGTGGGCTGGTTGGGACTTGGGAGAGGCAGGTTAGCCAGCCAGGAGAGCTGCACAGATGGAAAGTGGGGTGGGATGAGACAGAGCCATGTGCCCCAATTGGCGGGGGGGGGGGGGGGCATTGTGCATCCAGGAATGAAGCCCTTACTACAGGATCAAAGGTGGAGCTAGCTTGATTTCAGTTGCACTTTACTCCTTCCCCTATCTTGGCATGGGGTTAGCTGCCCAGATCTTTTCAGAAATGAAACCCTGGAAGCGGGGGGAAGGGGCCCGGTTAGCTGATTTTTGTTTTTAAATCTACTTTCTTGGCTCCCTGCAGTGCTGAGCTCAGGTCAGGCGAATTCCCTCTTCCCTCTGGCTCTGGGCTCTCCCTTTCACTAACCTGCTGGCTCAAATCCAGGCTGGCAAGAAAGGGAGGCTCAGCTGAATTACCCAACCCCAGCCAACCTGGGCTGCAGTGTACAGAGCGCCCTTCCCAATGAGCAGAGGGCTGCAGTTTCCTTCCCAGCGAGCAGAGGGCGCCCTCCTGGGGATGACAGTGTACTGTTGCAGTTGCTTCTAGTGTGCAACAGTATGTAGTAAGAAGAGCATGGAATGGATTTTATTAACACTATTGAGCTGCTTGTGAATGATTTTGTGTGTGTGTGTGTGTGTAATTCTCTGTTGAATTCTCTGGACATTTTGTTCAATGACATTTTTGACTCCTTTTGAGTGCTTAAACAGCTACATCTAGAAACTTTTCAGGGTTTGTCTGGTGACTCCCTGCTATGTGGAGTTGGCAACACTGGAAGCAGGAGGAAGCATGTGGCCCATATGACTTCACCTGCACTGTGAAGTTTAATGTGATGGAATGAAGCATTATGCGTAGATGAGGGGACTTGGTGCCACCTGGCGTGACACCCCCTCCCCCAGGTGTGTGTCAATGTGTTTCCATAGCCCTGCCTCAAATGTGGCTGCATCTCAGCCCCAGCGTGGCCTTTGGCCTCTGGTGCTGGTCACATCACCCAACATAGTTAGGGAGACACGCAAACCTTGCAGGGGAGGGAAAGTCACTCTTAGCATGCTAGAAACAATAGGATGAGCTGTGATCTCCTTCTTCTACTCAGAGGCCCCCAAGGGAGCCATCGGACACATTGTCCATACCGAGAAAATTATTCTGGCCGTCGAGAGAAACAAAGTTTTGATCCCCCCGCTCTGGAACAAAACCTTCTGCTGGGGATTTGATGATTTCACCTGCTGCCTTGGAAACTACGGAACTGACAAGGTAAATGAGAACAAAGGCCAAGGGTTTTGAAACACCGGAGAGGGTGGGCCAGTGTTCTGAGGTGGTACAGAGAATCCTCTTTCAAGATGCCTGCTTGGTGGGTCTTGATCATGTGCTCAGGGTCTAACAGATAACCAGATTTTGGGGTGGGAAGGAAGCTCCCCAGGTCATATTGGCAAGGACTTTGGGGGTTTTCACCTTCCTCTGCTGCCTGGGGCATGGATCGCCTGCTGGGATCCTCTGGGCATCTCCCACCTAATCGATTCTCTGCCAATGCAGGGGTCTCGGTCATTGGTGGCACCTCAGTATCTCCCACTCTCTGCCTGTGGCTCACAACAGTGTAGTCTGCTGGAAACTTAAATGTTTTAGCCTAACAAAATCTTTGGCTTTAATACGGGAGTGTCTGGGTGGAATTTAATGGTTTGTGCCATATAGGAGGTCAGACTGGATGATCTAATGTTCCTTTCAGGCCTGAAACTCTATGGAAAATGACTCGTGATTTTGGGTGTCTCAGTGTTTGAGGTGCCCAACTTGAGACATCGTAAAGAGTCCTCATTTTCAGAGGGTGGGTGCTCAGCACCTTCTGGAAATCTGGCCCATTGAAAGAGTCTCAGATTGGGCACCCAAAATCACTAGTTCCTCCTGAAAATCTTGGCCAATATTGAACTGATCTGAAGTTCTTATCTAGTTCCAATCCTTTCATCGTCTGTTACACTGAAACTGAGACCTCGTGTGATAGGACTTAATAACAAAACAGAGTCTCTTGGCCCTGATGAGAAATTTTGTGATGCAGAACTTTCTGCTGGGATTAGGAAAGGACCATCGGTCAATTTCCTCCCATCCCAGAGTTTAGCACAGTGCTGTCATTCAAAACACTAATGCAGCTTCCCCTAGAAATCTGTAGACCCCTGCTAATCCTCGGATATCTTTTTTATATCCACAGATATCTGTGGGCCATTTTTGCGGATAGTGCGGATGCGGATACAAATTTTGTATCCGTGCAGGGCTCTGACTGTAAGAGCTGGGCAGGCAGCTGTGAGGAACTGCAGCACGGACCCTCCACCTGCCCTGGGTGGTGGTCTGTGGGGCAGGGACACTGGGCGGGAGGCTGCTTAGGCCCACTGCCCAAGGCAGGTGAAGGGTCCAGCATGGCTCCTGGCAGCTGCCTGCCTGGTTCTTACTGTGGCCTGGCTGTGACTGTCTGGTCGGGGATAGCCACACTGGCAGCTGTGGGGAGCCTGGGTCCCTCAATCCCCCTCCCCATGCAGAGGTCTGGGGGGCAGAGACACAGGTTGGAGGCTGATTGGGCCCCCTGCATAGGGCAGTTGGAGGGACCCAGGCTGCCCACAGCTGCCAGCACAGCTCTTCCTGACCTGGCTCCGGCCAGAGGGCAGGTCTCGGAGCCCAGCTGCAATAAGAGCCGGGCAGCTCCACAGGACACCCACCTGGCCAGACCAGTGTGGAGCTCAGCCAGGGAGCCATGGGGAACTGTGGTGGACCCTTCACTTGCTCACGGTGCAGGAGATGGGGCTGAGAGCAGGCTGCGATCATGTCCCCACCCCCAGACTCCCCACCAGGCCAAGGACAGGTGGAGGATCTGCAACTCTGCACAGGCTCTTCACAGCTACCTGCAGGGCTCTTCTCGACCAGCCTCCGGCGGGGGTGGGTGTGTGTGTGTGCTTGTGTGTGTGCGCGTGCCTCGAAGCCTTAGCCTAGCCCCGGAGTAGAGCCCTGCAAATCCATGGATGTCCACAGATCATTTTTGCAGATTGGCTGCGGATACACATTCAGGGCTCTAGAACTGATTCTCTGACTTCTTTACTGTAAGGAATCAACAGTACACATCGCAGTGCTGCGTGCATGCTGGAGTGCCAGCGGCCAAGGAGAGAGCAGCGTTCTCTCTTAAAAGGAGGGATGGCCAGTGCTAGTGTGGGGCTCAGGAGAACAGCGTTCAGTTCCCCGCATAGTTCATCAGATGTTCAAAGTAGCAGAAACCTTTCCCTTTTCCTTGGGAAGCTCAGTGTGTGCTGAACAATTTGCTGTGAAAACACACAGAACCAGGGGTCACTAGTGGGGATAGAATCCAGGGATCTCTGCACCAAAAGCACCAGCCTCTACACTTGAGCAATGCCTCTACCTATGAGTAAGTAGTAGGTTGTTCTATCTATTTTAGGTACTTATATGGCCCCCCATCACTGTAGAATATGAGAGCATCACAATCTGTAATGTATTTATCCTCACAACATGCCTGTGAGCTAGGGAGCTACTTATCCTTATTGTACAGGTGAGGAACTGGGCACAGAGAGACTAAATGACTCACTCAAAATTACACAGGACACCTGCTGCAGAGCAGAGAATGGAACCTGTTCCCTGAATCTTAAGCTAGTGCCGTAACTGCCGAATCATCCTTCCAATCCAGCCAGCAGGTAACGGTTGATTCACTCCCACACCAACATACACATAGCTGTGCTGATACACACGCAGGCAGTGAGAGCAGAACTGAGAGGAAAATTTAGTCTTTAGTCTGACTTCACTGTGAGTTGAAGATGCCCTGCACCTTGTAGGACCGGACCTTTTCTTGGACTGATCTTTGAGCCCAACCTTCCTTTGGTTCTTGAAAATGGGTAGGAGGAACATTCCTTTCCCAGCCTCAAAGGGAAGATGAGAGCTTGGTTCTCAGGCCCCAAATCTGCTCTCTGGTTTAAATATTAACATGCTGCAATCAAAGGAATCTGTGCCACAGAAATAGCTGCCAGTGTTTTTACCTTCTGCAGAACACGATGACACTCGAATGCATGGCAGATTGGGGCAAGTGCCTCTGTGCTGTATGTCCCACACCAACTACTGTCATTACTTCTGGAACGAGCGCCGTCGTGTGTGTCTGGGAGCTTTCCCTGGTCAAAGACAAAGCGAGATGCCTGAACTTGAGACAGGTACTGTACCACAGCTCACCTGACGTGCCAGCTTAGTAAGTGCAGGTCTGAGATCAGAGCTGGGAAGGGTTTCGATGAAAGCTGTTCCTCTACCAGGGTGGCAGAGAAAGATGGTATAGATGGCATCACACAGCATATCAACCTGCTACCCATTCACGCATTGACAATGACAAATGGACTCAGGGGAGCTAACTCAGAATTGTTTTGACTAAACACTTTTTCAACATCAAATGCCGTTTTCAAAAACAAACCTTTTTTTTCCAGAAACGGGTCATTTTCAATGAAAGTTTTGTTGGGAAGGTTTCCAAGTTCAAAGTAGGGATGCTCTGGGTCTCCCATATTGTAAGTGTGTATTTAATGACTAGGCTATTTGCTATTCTGAAGTGGGGCTCAGGTCCTTGATTCACAGCATGGATCTCTCTCTCTCAGGTGAGCACCCTAACCACTGGCAGTTGGCTGTTCTGGGGTGAGAGGGCATCTCTTTCATTCTCTCGGGTGTTTGGCTGAAAAGTTCAAAAGGTCTCAGGTTCGATACAAAACCAAATGTTTGAAACATCAACTTTTTGCGTAAAGTGGAATTCTTGTTTTCCGGCCTTCCCTATATGTAACCCCAGGGTTGGCTGTACCTGTCTCTAACAGACTCCTGAGCAGTCTGTCTTTTTCTCACACTTTGGCAACACTAGTATAGCTTGCTATGCCCTCAGGTCTTGAAAATTAAGAAATACACCCTTCCTCTCCAACCTCCCGTAGACCTTCACCCTACCCAGCTCCATCTGAGTCGTTATGTATTGTTCAAATGGTTCCCATTTCCTTTTCTCTAGCTGGGTCAGGAGGCAGGAGCACCAAAACATTGTGAGACGTCGCTAAACAGATTCCCAGCCCAGTATTTCTGACCAAGAAGGTTCAGATAAGTAACCAGAGTTCTGGATACTTTACCTGTCCTGAATTTGGAACCTTTGTGAAGTTCATCCATCACTCCCATATGGCGGAGAATGGCCCAAATGGCTGAATATGAATCTCTATCCAGATCCAAACTGCCTTTCTCTAGTTTTCTGCTGGGGTAACTCCATTGTAATCAGGATTTACACTGCCATAAAACTGAAGTAATGCCATCGAGATTCAGGCCTGATATTGTGACCTTCTGGGCTGCTTTTATGAATACACTTTTGATGTTCTTCAGTGATATCTAAGGAAATAGACAGCAACTTGTTCCCTTTTCCCCTTAAACCAAATCAGATAACTCTCCTCTGTTACTCTCAGCTGAAATAATAAGTGGAAGCGTTCATGGGGTTTGAGAGACATGAAGGTATTCATGCCGTAGAAATCTGCTCTGTCCCTCGGTTCCTGCCAAAAAGAGTCAAAAGAAAATTCAGGTTTTCCCAGATCCAGGACAAGAACATATTTCATTTGTCATAGGTGATGGGAAACGTCAAAAGGCTGAGTCTGGGTTGAGCTGGGAGAGGCCCCAGATTATTATCTATTTAGCTAGACCCCTTGGCCCTGCAAAACGGGGCACAAATTGTAGTAGGAACGACTCCTGACATGAGATTCTAATACTTCCTGCTTCTGAAGAGGCCCAAAAATCCCATCAGAAGACCTTATCTCATGAATTTTAGCCTGTCTGTTTGCCTCAGAACCCAGGACACCGACAAGGAAGGGAAAGAAACAGCACTAGGGTAAAATCTAAACACTTTTTGGAAATCAAGAAAAGTTCAGTTCAGGGTCAGTTTGTTTTGGGCAAAGCTTCAGGGAGGTTCTGTTTTACCCTATCTCCTAGAACTGGAAGGGACCTTGAAAGGTCATTGAGTTCAGCCCCCTGCCTTCACTAGCAGGATCAAGTACTGATTTTGCCCCAGATCCCTAAGTGGCCAATGCTCAAACCACTGAACTATCCCTGCTCCCCTCCCCCCACCTTTACTGGTTTACCAGTCTTGTTAGCGGCCCACAATTTATGACTGACTTTTGAGGAACAAGTATTGCTAATGTGTATGCTGCAATTAAATGATATTGCCCATATTCCACAAAGTACTGGTGTGAGATCACGCAATGCCAAAAACTGCATAGATTTCCTTTCTGTCTCGGCTAGCAGAGGGCATTAGTCATTTAGACGACTCTCTGGCCTAGATGTCAATCTGACCTATGCCCCTAAATGTCTTCCAGTGAATTACATGCTGTTGTTTCATGGTCGTTGTTTATTCTGCTGAACAAAACTATTGTATCGTCATCCCTGAGATACTGAGCTTCACTTAAGTAAAGCTGATGTGCTATAAAAGTGATGCTGTTCACTTATCAGCCTTCTCAAGGGACTAATGCATTCTTGTTTGAGTTGGAGTAAAAGATGGAAACTATGTTTCAGCAGGAAGATCTTATTCCCTTCTTATCAGGCTGCCTTCAGAGTTTTGTGTAGCATTGAGGATGCAGCGTAATAGCCACGGTATCCATCTGTGCAATTTTATCTGACTCACACTCCCATAACTCTGCTCCAAAGGAAACACATAGCCAGTTCGGATTAGCATCCAGAAGAGCTGTGTTGCGTCTTTCAAACACAGACCCATGGTGAAGTGGGTGCAGCAGAGCCACAATGCACCCCTGCTGAGTCACCCTAGTAGCGGGTGCAGTGTTTCCTTTTGTGCCTGACCAGTGTATGGAGGGGGTGAACTATGGCCCTGGCTCTTCCCAGCCCTGTGCACAGTGACCACTGACTACTGCCACAGGTCATGTGCAGTCTTTGCGCACAAGCAATCAGAGACCGGGGCTCTGTCTGCCCTGAATTGGCAGCACTGACTGCCAGCTCCACAGCCTGAGCCCTAGAAGCCCAAATCAGTGAACCTGGGCCGGCAAAGACTGCACCACCAGTCTTGCATATCTGTGTAGATGTAACCAGAGTCTCAGGCTCACATCCCTGCTCTGATTCAGACACAGAGTCGCTCTCTCTCTCTGCAGCCCACTGAATATTTAATTATCTATACAAAGTGGAAGAGCTCCGACAGCAGATACGGAGAAAGCAAGAGGATGACTCAGTAGTGTGGTGATCAGGACGCTTACCTGGGTCTCCCACATCCCAGATGAGTGCCCGCACTGGCGGGCTATTCAGGAGTGAGGTGTGTCTCACTCTCTTGAATTCCATCCAAAATGCCACCCTCAGAAACTTTCCCAACAAAATTTTTGTCAAAACCAACATGTTTCCGCAACAAGGCTCAGTTTTGATGAATCAGCGTTTTATTCTATTTTGTGTGAACCAAAAAACTCTGGGTGAAATTGATCAGCAGCCACCTAGTTCTGTGTGGCATAGGAGCAAACTCCATTGGGTTTGGTCTGATTGTGACCTACAACCATAAATTGCTCGCAGGCTGCCCTGAAGTTCCAAGCCTGCCCCAAACTCACCCCACAGCCTGGAGTCCCCCAGAGCTCAGTTGGGAATAGGCTTCAGGGCTGGGATGAAAACTTTGCACAGCTTTGATTAAATCCCCTTTTGTCCCATTGTCTTTTACCCCTGAGCTCATACTTTGATAGGGTCTAAAATTATATCCAACCCTGTATCTCAGGCCCATGTCAAGCCTAAAATAATTTGTGACACCTGAAAGTCATCTCGGTCCTATACAGCCTGGTGCAACCGAGCATCTTCACCAGAGGGGTTCATGTTTAAATGCTGTTGTCCTAACAACCTTGTCAAATAGCAGCATTTATTAGGTGGCTAGCAAGAAGTTGGGCTGACACAGGAGGAGAGTATATGCCATACGTGTTCTGAGAGGTCAGCAGGGACATTCAGGACTGAAACCCACACTGAACTGAGTCAAACCCTAGAAGTTCATTGATCATTCCATGCAGAGAAAGCCAGCTGAGAATTCACCTCTCTAGTTAAAATTAGCGTAACAACTCTGGTGTGACGTTCAGGGAAGTCGAGTCACAGCACTCATTGACTTCAGTACAACTGAAAATCAGGCCCAGGAATTTTAAAGAAAGCAAGTAGGGCCCGATTCTCCGTTGTCCAACACCTTGTATCCTCATTTACACCACTGCATGCTGGGTGTAAAACCAGATCAGCATATCACATCTATTAAATGAAATGACTTTATTAGTTTCTGTCCATAATACATTGACTTAAAATTAAGGGTTTTTTTAAATGGAAAACCTAAATTTTGGGGCTAAACTAAACTGGCCGTGTCTCTTATGATAGAGATGCTTACAAAATAGTGGGGGAGGGGTGAAAGAGAGTAATGTTTAACAGAGAGGTTCCCAGAGAGTTTTATTTTAATTACGCAAAACTTCAGTATTCGAAAAAAATATTGAAATGGTCTGTATTGGGTATAATAATAGGGACAAATGTCTCAAAAATGTCATTGAAAATTTTTTGTATTTAAAAATTTTATAAATGTTGAACAGCTCTAACCTCTGAGTATGAATTTCACCTTAATAAGGCCAGAAGGGCAAAGGTAAGAGATGTTTCACGCTGCTAACCAGGGCTAAAAATGTAAGTGGGTGTTACATATGAGGCAGTATGGTCAAATAGCTATAACAAGTCTAAGGAAAAGGAGATCTGGGTCGGTTGCCACCTCTGATTCACTGGGTAAGCTTTGGAAAGTCACTTAACCTCTCTGGGCCTCAGTTTCCCCATCTGTAAGTTAAGGACAAGGGAGCTTTGAGATCTCCATTGTAGACTCTGATTTTGTGGAGTAGATCACATGTTCTTGCTAAGCTGTTCCCAGTGGGAATGCGGATCCCTAGTAACCCAGCTGCTTGGCTGTGGTTTTGGATTGCTTTGTACCCCTAGGCTTTGTATGGACACACTCAGGCCGTGACTTGCCTGACCGCATCTGTGACCTACGGCATCCTTGTGAGCGGATCCAGTGACAGAACCTGCATCATATGGGACTTGAACCAGCTGACATACATCACCCGTCTCCCTGCCCATAGGGCCAGTCTCTCTGCTATTGCCATCAACGATTCAACGGTAAGAACTTCATTTATCATCCTTCTCCTGATGTGTTCAGGAGCGTTTCATGATAATGTAAGGGGTGCTCTTCCCAACGTAAAAACATCCTGAGATGCTGATCAATTGATTTTCCCTTTTACAAAGGTTGCTAATAGTACTCTTAAGGATGAGAAGGGAGCACTAAAAGGTACAATATAGATGAGTAGTTAAGTAGAAGCATCCGTACGTGCGTGGCTGGATAGTAAGATTAAACCTCTTGATTTGTGAGCTGGCTTGAGAAGCATAGCAGTATAGTCCCTTGCACTTCTGCCTTTGGCTCACATGTGACTCTGTTGCTTCCATTGATTTCTCCTGACATGCATGTGTTACAGCAGTGCCACCTGGGACTAATTAGACCCAAGTCCTCATCCACAGTCTACCGGCTCTGGATGTTCCTGAATCAGCAGTCTCAGCCAGCAGACAATTACCTGAAGTGTTATTGTTTTTCTTTCCCCTCCAACCCTCCCCGCTAGAAGGGTGCTTGTAAAAATGGCCATACTGGCTCAGACCAATGGTCCAACTAGCCCAGCATCCTGTCTTCCGGCAGTGGCCTGTACCAAATGCTTCCAAGGTAATGAACAGACTGGTGCAGTTATCAAGTGATCCATCCCCTATCATATAATCATAAAATATTAGGATTGGAACAGACCTCAGGAGGTCATCTAGTCCAACCCCCTGCTCAAAGCAGGACCAACATCAACAAAATCATCCCAGTCAGGGCTTTATCAAGCCAGACTTTAAAAATCTCTAAGGATGGAGATTCCACCACCTCCCTAGGTAACCCATTCCAGTGCTTCACCATCCTCCTAGTGAAATAGTGTTTCTTAATATCCAACCTAGACCTCCCCCACTGCAACTTGAGACCATTGCTCTTTGTTCTGTCATCTGCCACCACTGAGAATGGCCAGGCTCCAGCCTCTTTGGAATCCCCCTTCAGGAAGTTGAAGGTTACTATCAAATCCCCCCTCACTCTTCTCTTCTGCAGACTTAATAAGCCCAGTTCCCTGACCCTTGTCTCATAAATCATGTGCCCTGGCTCCTTTATTTTCATTGCCCTCCAATTTGTCCACATCCTTTCTATAGTGGGGGGCCCAAAACTGGATTTATACTCCAGATGTGGCATCACCAGTGCCGAAGAGAGGAGAATAAGCACTTCCCTCAATCTGCTGGCAATGCTCCTACTAATGCAGCCCAATATGCCGTTAGCCTTCTTGGCAACAAGGGCACACTGACCCATATCCAGCTTCTTGTCCACTGCAATCTCCAGGTCCTTTTCTGAAGAACTGTTGCTTAGACAGTTGGTCCCCAGCCGTTAGCAGTGCATGGGATTCTTCTGTCTTAAGTGTACGACTCTGCACTTTTCCTTGTTGTCTATCGTCCAGGCCCAGCATCTGGTAGTCAGAGGCTTAGGGACACCCAGAGCATGGATTGCATTCCTGACCATCTTGACTAATAGCCATTGATGGACCTATCCTCCATCAACTTATCTACTTCTTTTTTTAACCCAATTATGCTTGTGGCCTTCACAACATCCTTAGGCAATGTGTTTCACAGGTTGACTATGTGTTGTGTGAAGAGATACTTTCTTTTGTTTGTTTTAAACCTGCTGCCTGTTAATATCATTGGGTGATGCCAGGTCCTTGTGTACTGTGAATAACACTTCCTTATTCACTTTCTTCATGACATTCATGATTTTATAGACCTCTTGTTGTATCCTCCTCCCCTTAATATTCTCTTTTCCAAGCTGAACAGTCGCAATCCTTTTAATCTTTCCTATTAGGGATGGTGGTAGAAATGAAAAATCCACCTGCCGTCTGTTCCCAGAAACACAGCTTGCTCATCATTATGAAAATAATCTGTGTTGGATTTAACTGTAGGCATTCAGCTCTCTTGGATGTGAATTCCCCCAGATCTCTGCTTTCTGAACAGGGCATTTATATGCCTGTATTTCTATGTTCAGTTGATCTTCATGAAAGAGAACAGTGGTTGGGCTTGGTTAACATTTTTGTCAAGTCACAGAGTACTGTGGCTTGTGCTGAGAAGTGTTAGAGATGCATCCTGATGTCATAGCAATAAGAAGTCCCAAAACATCTGTTTACCCTAACAACTGAGATTGTCAGCACTTTGGGGCAGGGATTTCTTCTGCTTTTGTACAGAACCTAGGATGAGGGGACCTTGTCCACGACTGGGGCTTCTGGGGCCCACAACTGCAATACAAATGAATAATAACTTCCACTAAAGCCCAAGGAGTGGGATTTTCCATAGCACTTAATGACAAATACCAATGGTCAGTGGGTAAAACTCCCACAGAGTTAGGCCAACACTTTACTGTTCTTGTCAGTCCCCTGCAAAATAAACTGGAGAAGCCCACACATTTTAAAATAAATAGGAGTGCTGGTGAAAGATGTTGGGTTGATAGCCTTACAGGATAAAATTATCTGTTTCCAAAGCTTCCTCCACTGTGTCGCACCATAGGTTTCTGCTGGAGGGAGAGTGGGGTCCATTGTCTATAGCTCATGCAGTCCTTGGCTCCTTTGCCAAGCAGTGGACCAATCAGAATCCATGACAGTGATGATGATTGTTCTGATGTGAGATTAGCGCAGTAGGGATTGGATTGAGATAGGGGTCACTGAGCAGCAATTTTCAGAGCTAATTGAAAATTTTCCAACAGAAGGCTTTTCTATTGGAAACCAAAACTTCCTGCAGGAACCCTTTGATTTCAATAAAATCTCATTTTGGGGGGAAAACCATGAGAATAGTGTTTCTCTAAGGTCAACACTTTCCATTTCAGTTTTTTGAGGACATACTGTTTCCATTTTTCATTCTGAAATGATTTTTTGTTTCAACATGCTTCATTTTATATTATAAAGACAAACATTTTTTAAATGTTGAAACAAATGGAATGTGTTGATTTTATCTTAAAGAAACATTTGGCTTGATCCACGGGGATTTTTTTTTTCAGAAGTTTTGTGTCATGAGAAATTTTGAACTTCTTTGTTTTCATTCTGATTTGAAATAAAACAAATTTTGAAATGGAGGAATTTGCTGAAAAACAGAAATTCCAGTCTCCACACAGCTCTATGTTTGATTCTTATTATTTGTCCTGTGGTAGCAAGTAGGGCCCCAATACTAGGTTTATTGCAATGACACCTGGGGCCACAGTCATGGACCAGAACCCCGTAGTGCCAGGTTAGGCACTGTACATGATTAGGTATATTACAGTAGTGTCTAGGTGCTCTAGTCATGGAGCAGGACCCTGTTGTGCTAGGTGCTGTACAGACATAGAGCAAAAAGGTGATCCTTGCATTGGAGAGTAAGAAAGAAAAAACTTTCTGTAGCTGCTGATCTCAGTCAGATTTCAGTCAGTGACGTAGACCTGAAAAACTCCTTAGCCTTTTTACCAAATCAGTGAGCCTCCCAGGCCCACATGCAGTTAAAGAAGTTTAAAGACTGTTTTAGACTGAAAAGTTACTTTGGCATAGCCACATCTCTCAGAGGTGTGAGAAGTCCACACCCTGAGGGACATAGTTAAGCCAATCTAACCCCCAGTGTACGCATTGCTAGGTCAATGGAAGAATTCTTCTGTTAGCCTAGCCTGCCGCTTCTTGGGGAGGTGGATTAACTGCAGCGATGGGAGAACCACTCCCATCACTGTAGTCAGTGTCTGCACTGAAGCACTACAGTAATACAGCTGCAGTTGTGCTAAGGAAGCGCTTCAAGTGTAGCCAGTGCCCACTGTTTCAATTCTTTCAGTACTGGCTATGCCATTTCAAATAAACCCTTCTCAGTCTGCCTCAAGATTTTTTCCACTGTGATGTGAAGAGCCCTGGTCCAAAATCAGGAGGAGGGAAAGGCATGGCAATAGTTAATTTAAACCAGATGCACACTGCTTATTTAAGGACAGATCAGCCTCTGCCAGGAGCAGATGGACTTGCTGCTGCTATTCTATTTTAGCTGGTTCCTAAAGGACGGAAAGTTTGGATGGAGTTTAAATTGGGGAGTGGAACCCAGAAAGTTTAATCAATATGCACTTGTAAATAGATCAGGTGCAATATTATAAACACTGCATCCTAGAGGCTGCTCCTAGGGCTTTGAATATCTGCATTTTCCTTGCTCTTAAGCTTCAAAGATCTGTGACTTTCTGCTCCCTCTTCACACACACAATTACCCTTAAAGCTGTACACACAAGCACTACGGGGAGAGGAGAGACTCGGTTGTGAAGGGTATTATTACCATAACACTAAACACTCTGGGGGGCAGAGGAGAATGCTGAACTGGACAGAGGTTTAGGAATTGGTGTCCACATGGTGAATTACTGATTTGTGAGAATGGTGGTTATTATTAATATTTTCTATATATCTCTCAGTAGCATAAGAATGGCTATGCTGAGTTAGACCAATGGTCCATCTAGCCCAGTGTCCTGTATTCTGCCAGTGTCCGCTGCCAGGTGGTTCAGAGGGAATGTACAGGACAGGGCAATTTTGAGTGATCCATCCTTTGTCGTCCACTCACAGCTTCTGGCAGTCAGAGGTTTAGGGACTCCCAGAGCATGAGGGTTGCATCCCTCACCATCTTGGCTAATAGCCATTGGTGGACCTATCCTCCATGAATTTGTTTAGTTCTATTTTTAACCCAGTGGAAGCCCCAGTCAAAGACCAGGACCCCATTGTGCTAGGCACTGTATAAACACAGAATGAAATGCAAGTCTCTGCCCTAAAGCGCTTCCAATTATCTACATTAAAAGTTAAGGGTCAAATCCTGGGTTAGTTCTTACTCTCCCCTTGCTCCCATGAAATCACTAGGAGTTCTGCCGAAGCAAGGACCTAGTAAAATCTAATTAAGGAGCTTAGGATTCAGCCCTCAAAATTTATTATTAATTTTCCTTCATTCTCTACATTTTCTGTTGGCTTTGTTTCTTTTTTAACCCTTCAGGGTTGCCAGGGTGTTTGGGAATTAGCTTATTTGAGGGTTGCTTGTCTAGTGTACAATGAAGCAAGTGGTTGCTTGGATCAAGACACAGCCTTGCATGTTGGGACCAGTAGGATCTACTGGCAGGCTGGCTGCCTCTTTGCCTTGAGGATGGCTCTGTTTGTGCTTTGGGATGATGCAGGCACCGCTTTCTCCATGATCCGGCACAGGGGCTTTGGCTTGGCTCCAGGGTGCTGCCATCTGAGTAGTCCCCAGATTTATTCCACTAGATGCTACAGCAGCTACAACCCATCCCAACCAGAAGGAGGCATTGGCAATTGCCATATTGCAGGCAGGTGGGGAGTAGGGGTAGTGGTGATTATTTGAACAGAAATGCCAAGCTAAGTTACCCAACACTCAGGAGCAGCCTGGGATGGGCCAGTCTCCCCTTCAGGTTTCAGGCTCTTGCAGACATGATAGCCAAACCACTATGCCTACCATTCTAGGTTACAGCCTAGAAGTGTCCCTGGAGGGGGGGCATAAGAACCACATGCAAGTTTGGTTGCTCCCCATCTATCTATCTATTGATTGATTGATCGATCTATCGATCGCTGTATCCTTGCAGTGTTTTTTAACAGAGTGGGATTACAATGAGGTAAAAATCCCTACCTTTGAGAGGCAGGTTCTGCTGGCCAGTTACAACAGCCTTGTATCACCGAGTGAAGGGCACCTGAGGTTCAGGAACATGCCCAGTTCTGCAAATCTATGGGGTCATGAGGAATTTTGCAAAGCAAATTTTGTTCTTCAAAATGTCTCCCAGCTTCATTCTGCCTTGTAAACAATGCTGAGGCTAGTGGGGGAGCAAACGGACATGATGAAGCATCTGTTGGAGCTGCAGGAAAGCCAACAAGAGCATAGACCCCCGCTGCATCTACTGTATGACCGCCTACCCTCCTTCCCATGTTCCATAGCCTCCTCACCCAGATGCTCAAGAACGTAGGGGGGCGGGGGAGAAGGCTCTGGGCACTCAGCCACTCCACTCCAGAGGATGGCCCAAGCAACAGAAGGCTGTTATTCAAACAGTTTCATTTTTAGTGTGGCTACAAAAGCAATGTGGCCTTGTCCTTCCCTCCTCCCCCACCTCACCCGAGCTACCTTGTCCATTATCTCATTTTTTTAATTAATAAAGAAAGAATGCATGGTTTCAAAGCGGGGAGGGTGGTTGGCTTACAGGGAATTAAAATTAACAAAGGGGATGGGTTTGCATCAAGGAGAAACACACACAACTGTCACACCGAAGCCTGGCCAGTCATGAAACTGGTTTTCAAAGCGTATCTGATTGCCCTGGTGTCTGGCACGAAATGATTTTCTGCCATTGCAGAGCGGCTACTGATGACATGTACCCAAAACCACCTGTGACAGTGTTTTTGCCCCATCAGGCATTGGGAGCTTAACCCAGAATTCGAATGGGCAGCGGAGACTGTGGGAACTGTGGGATAGCTACCCACAGTGCACCACTCCATAAGTCGATGCTAGCCACGGTAATGAAGACGTACTCTGCTGACTTAATGCGCTTAGTGTGGACATACGCAATCAACTGTATAAAATCAATTTCTAAAAATCATCTTCTATAAAATCAACCTAATTTCATAGTGCAGACATGCCCTTCTACAAAGGAAAATGGACATGAACCAGCCTTTGCAACCGGAGCAGATTTCCCAAGCACTTCAACCAAAATGCACTGTTTTGGGTAAAATATAAAACAGATTTATTACCTACAGCAGATATATTTTAAGTGATTATAAGTAATAAGAGTACAGATCAAAGTTGGTTACCTAAGAAATAAAAGTAAAATCACAATCTGAGTTCTATAAATTAGACAGTATTTGAATCAAGCAGTGTCTCACCCTGACGGATAGTACGAGCAAGTTACAGCTCGTCCATATACAGGCTGGGACTCTCCTTCAGCCTGGGACCACCTTCCCAGTTCAGCCTTTTACCTCTGAATGTGTTTCCAGGTGTTAAGTTGGACGGGGGCAGAAACAGGCCAAGTGATGATGTCACTTCCCCTCTTTTATAGTCTCTTCCAGCTTGCTGGAAAGACCATTTGCTATGTCGTGAGTCAAGCAGCCTCCATTGTCTACATGCCATCTGTGAGAAGTCTCCATTGTATACGGTTCCTTGGATAGTCCTTGGGAGTGTGAATTCCCTTTAATGGGCCATCAGCACATTTGGCTCCTCCATTGTTGCACCTGAAAGGCTGATTGTGGGTGTTCCCATCTTTACAACATATTTCAGTAACATACACAGAGCAAAACTTCATATCGTCATCCAAAGGCCACAGGCATTATTGTTCCAACATCGGTATCGTGCCTATTCCTTTGGCAATGCTTGGCAGCCTCGTCTTTCCACCACCCGATGTTATTTTTCTTATTTCTTTACTAATTCTGGTGTGTGAAGTTTACTTGCATGCACTGCCTCAGCTGACTTTTGTCCCTCAAGAGCAGAATGTAGTAAAAATACCAAGCTGTTAACTAGAGCTGCTGGAAAATTTTCAAATGAAAAGTCATTTTGTGGGGAAATGGCCTTTTAAAAAAAAATTCACAATAAGCTATTTTTCCTTTTTTTTCAATTTTTTCACAATTTTCTATGATTTTTTTAATTGAAAATGTTTTAGAAAACGTAATCAAAAATGGTTATCGGTGTTGTTCGTTTACCTAAAACTGTATTTTTCATTATATGAAAAAGAACCATTTTCATAAAACTTTTGATTAAAAAATGCAACAAAAAAGTGAAGAAACTGCAAGTGAATCTGTTTCAAACCCTGCAAAATGAAATTCTAGAATTTTTGCTTCGAAATTCCAGAATTTTGAATAAAAAAATTCATTTTTTGACCAACTCTTCTACTGAAAAGAGTGGAAGAGAAATAAAATGAAGAATGGGCAAATGCCATAGATTACAACAAGGGCCTAACAGCCCCATGTGGTGTTTGTGGGATCTTGAAATAATGCTGCTTGGTATGTTCTAGGGTGACATTGCCTCTTGTGCCGGATCCTATTTACATTTGTGGACCATCAACGGCCAGCCTCTGGCAAGCATCAGCACTGCCTGCGGTCTGGAAGGAGCCATTGTTTGCTGCTGCTTTGCTGAAATAATGGACTGGGACACATGTAGCATCATCATCACAGGGGGCACAGATGGAATTGTGAGGGTAGGTGTCATGTTTTTGCTAAGCCAGTTCTGGATTAAAGTCAGAGTTTCCGATACTGAGTGGGGTGACAGTGGTTTTCATTAGCTCCACATCTCACCTGAGACACATTACAAGCAGAGAGTGATCATGTAACCCAGAAATGAAGGGATGTAATTTGTGGTACTGGTAGGGAAAACACTAAGCATTCGCCACAACAAATTTAGAAAGAAACCAAATGATGTCATTTTGTTTGAAATATTCCTCAGAAATTTTCAGTACGAATTATTTTTTTCCAAAAACTGGAAAATTGTGTTTTCGACAAAAAAGCTGACAAAAATGAGAGTTCATTCATCAAAAAGGCATTTTTTTCATTGGAAAAAAAATGTTTCAGTGAGTTGTTTTTCACCCTCTCTGATCATTTGGAACAGGGGGAAGGTTTAGGGGCAAAATTTTTAAGAGACCTCTTGTCCCCCTGAGAAATTGTTTTGAAAATGCTGTTCATTCTGGTCTATTCCAAAGGCAAAAACAACAGATCAGAAGTGTGTTTAGGCTCCTGGGATAAAGCATCTGTGTCCAAGGAGGAGGACACTTCATTAGAGACAAGGAAATCACTCGCAGCCCTACCTTCAGGCTAGTGGTTGAACTTCAACAAGGGAGTGCTCTCTCTAACAAAGTCCTTGTCTAATTGTCTAGCAACTGCATGGAACCCAGCAGGACAGCGGATCAGGGACAGAGCAATACCAACCTCGGATCCAGCCATTGTACCTTTGACCTTATAGAGATTCTATGAGCCCCAGAATTGAGGTGTCTTACTTAACACCTCTGCATTTTCTAACCCCTCCTTTCTTGCCCACACAGTTATGGAAGACAGAATATGCAACAGCCTCAGGCCAGGGTGTTGGATCAAGATCACAGAAAGCCACAACGGAAGATCTGGATAACAAGGGTACAGCCTGAACTGAAACACTGCTGTGTTGTGTGCACTGCATAGCTGTGAGAGAGAAGCAGCTAGGGCTAGGAAAGGGTGCTGAGATTCAGAAAAACTGAGGAACCCTCCTTCCCCATCTCCCACAAAACCTATCTAGATCTGAGCTCTTGGACTGGATTGAGTTCACGTTAATAACTCACGTGGGAGATGAGCTTTCTCTGTGCACAGCTGCAGAACAGGGCAGCTTCTCTCCTCCTCCACCTGGAGGACAGGACTGCTATGCCACAGTCAGCAGCCACGGTACTTTTCCAATACCTGCAGAGTGACTGTGGGTTCACCCTTCCCATCACCCCAGGGCTCTGTGCGGCTCCCCATTCATTTCTGGGTCTGAGTCAAGCTCCTGTGCCTAATCTCAAGGTGCCCCAATGAAGCAGATCCTGGCTAGCTTAGAGACGTGCCTCTCTTGGATGCTGAAGCTGAGGGCAGAGCATCCTGGGTGCATATAAGAACAGCCATACTGGGTCAGAACAAAGGTCCATCTAGCCCAGTAGCCTATCTTCTGACAGTGGCCAATGCCAGGTGCCCCACAAGGAGTGAACAGAACAGATAATCATCAAGTGATCTATCCCCTGTCACCCATTCCCAGCTTCTGGCAAACAGAGGCTAGGGACACCATCCCTGCCCATTCTGGCTAATAGCCATTGATGGACCTATCCTCCATGAATTTATCTAATCCTTTTTTGAACCTTGTTATAGTCTTGCCCTTCACAACATCCTCTGGCAAAGAGTTCCACAGATTGACTGTGTGTTGTGTGAAGAAATACCAGTACTTCCTTTTGTTCTTTGTAAACCTGTTCCCTAATAATTTAATTTGGTGACCCCTAGTTCTTGTGTTATGAAAAGGAGTAAATAACACTTCCTGATTTACAGTTCAGGCCCTGGTTGTGGAGTTTCTTCCAAGTGGAGATCAGCACAGGCCCTAGCCAGTGTCGCCAGAACAAAGGAGGCCAGTGGGGCATAGCTCCATCACTTTTAAAAGTGGGAAGGCTAAGTAAGGTGCTTAGATACTGCCATGAGAGGCCTTTAAAAATACCTAGGCAGCTAGGGCTGGATTCCCTTCTGCCCTGTCACCTTGTGTGGACACACAGCCAAATGCTTGTCAGAACATATTCCCGGATTTAGACCTTAGCGTCCAAAATATGGGTGTTAGCATGAAAACCTCCAAGCTTAGTTACCAGCTTGGACCTGGTAAAGCTGCCACCACCCAGAAAATTAGAGTGTTTTGGGGCACTCTGGTCCCCCCAAAAACCTTCCCTGGGGACCCCAAGACCCAAATTCCTTGAGTCTCACAATAAAGGGGAATAAACCATTTCCCTTCCCCCTCCTCCTTCCAGGTGTTCCCTCCCTGGGTTCCTGGAGAGATACACAGAAGCAAGCTCCGTGAATCTAAACAGAGGGATTCCACCCTCCCTATTTCCAGTCCTGGAAATACAAGTACCAAGAGAGAGAGCCAAGCTCCCCCTCACCCCCCTCCTTCACCCAGAGGGAATGCAAAGTCAGGCTAGTAAATCTAACACACACAGATTTCCCCCTGACTTCTTCCTCCCCCAATTCCCTGGTGAGCTACAGACTCAATTCCCTGGAGTTCCCCACTAAAGAAAAACTCCAACAGGTCTTAAAAAGAGAGCTTTATGTAAAAAGAAAGAAAAATACATAAAAATGGTCTCTCTGTATTAAGGTGACAAATACAGGGTCAATTGCTTAAAAGAAATATGAATAAACAGCTTTATTCAAAAGAACACAATTCAAAACACTCCAGCAACTACACACATGTAAATACAAAAGAAAAAAAAACAATAACCCCTATTGTTTTATGATCTTTGTACTCACAACTTGGAAACAGAAGATTAGAAAGCAGGAGACAGAAAAATCCTTCCCATAGCCGAGAGGGACAGACACAAGACAAAGAACACACACACAAACTTCCCTCCACCCAGATTTGAAAAAGTCTTGTTTCCTGATTGGTCCTCTGGTCAGATGTTTCAGGTTACTCCTTTCCAGGTGAAAGAGACATTAACCCTTAGCTATCTGTTTATGATAGTGCTAAATTGGGGTGAAACACTGCCACACCAGGAAGGCTGCATTTTACCCCCACTCTGCGCAGGGGTGCAGAGCTACTCTGAGTGCACGGCCCCAGAGAACCAGGCCTGGGGCTTTCTGAGCTGTGCACTCTCTTTGCCGATGCCATGGCCTGTTCCTGCTGAGCCTCTGCATGGACCATTTCAGACCCAAATTCACCCCTCAAATCTGCAGAGGGTTCTTGAGTCTTATAGTCAGCATGTCCTACCAACAGGGGAGCTGTAAAGAGGGTAGGAGCTGGCAGTTCCTTTGACTCAGGAGAAGGGGTTTAATGATGGGAACCCCGTATGGATAGAGACAGACAGATGCTGGATAAATTTATGAGTGTCATTCCATGACAAGGTTGCTTGTGATGTGGCAGGGGCAGGACTTAGCAACTCGGGGGCTCACTTCCAGTTTACATCTCACATTCCTAAAGCTCAGGCTTTAGCTTTCAGCTGCCCTGGCATCAGGAAGGGAGTCTCATCCCTCCACAGTGTATTCTGGGTTGTTTATGTCCGTCCCTTGACACATCAGGGATGGCCACGTCTGGAGATGGGACATTGGACAGGGTGGGACAGGGCTCTGAGGGGGCACAGAGCATTCTCCTTCTGAGGTGTGTGATTGGATGGTTCTTGCTCACATGCGCAGGGTTTAACCAATCGCCACAGGGGGGAATTTCCCCCCAGGTCAGATTGGCAGGGACTTTGCAGGGGTTTCACCTTCTCCCACAGTGTGTGGGTACTTGCCAGGATTATTTGGGTATATATATATATGGCTTCTTCTGGCCTTAGGGTTTGGCTACATTTGGAATTTCAAAGCGCTGCCCCGGCAGCGCTGCGGGAGCACTGCTGCGGCAGCGCTTTGAAGTGTGAGTGTAGTCAGAGCGGCAGTGCTGGGAGAGAGCTCTCCCAGCGCTGCATGTAAACCACATCCCTTACGGGTGTAGCGTGCAGCGCTGGGAGCCGTGCTCCCAGCGCTGCTGCCCTGATTACACTGACGCTTTACAGCGCTGTATCTTGCAGCGCTCAGGGGGGTGTTTTTTCACACCCCAGTTGCAGCGCTGTAAAGTGTGAGTGTAGCCAAGGCCTCAGACTGTATGCCTTTCACCTGGCTATGAAAGCAATCAGCTGGTCCTACTGTCACCCTGTTCTCCTCCCACCCTCTTTCATTTCCTCCATGGCCCACTGAGAAGCCCCCTGCTGCCCTCTGGTGCCATCCCTATCATGGAGATCCGCAGCCCATAGCCATTCGAGCAGGCAAGTGGCCGTGTCCCTGTCCTGTGCACTTGCCCCACTCAGAGCTGCTCCTGACTGCCTGGCATACCAGCATGCACAAATCAGAATGCAGTGCCAGAGGGTACGTCTTCACTACCCACCGTATCGGCGGGTAGCAATCAATTGCTCGGGGATCAATATATTGCGTCTCATCTAGACGTGATATATCGATCCCCAAACGCCCTTATATCGATTCCGTAACTCCACCAACCCAAACAGAGTTGCGGAATCGACAGGGGGAGCCGCGGACATCGATCCCGTGCCGTGAGGACAGTGAGTAATTCGATCTTAGATACTTCGACTTCAGCTACGTTATTCACGTAGCTGAAGTTGCGTATCTAAGATCGATTTTCCGCTGTAGTGTAGACCAGCCCAGAGTCCGGCCAGCAGGCCCGGGGATCAGCATGATAAAGTGCTCAGCCAGGAGGGATGGGGAGCCGGTGGCATCACTGAACACAGAGCATTGGACTGGGACCCAGGAGACTTGTTTCCTTTACAAATGTTTGGGCACAGTCAGGTCTGCATTGCCTCTCAGCTTTCCACCAGACAGTGTCCTCGCTTCCTGTCCTAAACCACGCTGCAAAATGGCTACACATTCCACCCCAGAGGTAGCAGGGAGACCACTCCCCCACATGTGCATGGACAGCGCTGTGAGAGCCTTGTGCTATTTGAATGGTGCAACATTACTGTGGAATGTGCGTAGCCCAGGGAAAGCCTGCCCTGCCCTGCCTTGGAGATGCGGGGCAGCACTTAGCCCTCGTCCAGACTAACCCGCGGCATCGGCGGGTTAAAATCGATAGCTCGGGGATCGATATATCGCGTCTAGTCTGGACGCGATGTATCGATCCCCGAGCGCGCTTACATCGATTCCGGAACTCCATCAATCCGAACGGAGTTCCGGAATCGACACGGAGAGCCGCGGACATCGATGCAGCGCCGTCCAGACTGGTGAGTACCTCGATTTTAGAAATTCGACTTCAGCTACGTTATTCTCGTAGCTGAAGTTGCGTATCTAAAATCGATTTTAATACCTAGTCTGGACGTGGCCTTAGACACAATGCAATGGGGAGATCCTGCCTGGAGCTGCTGACGCTGCAGATGGGGGAGCTCGGTATTCACCTGTGGCAGGATCAGGCCCTAAGTGAGCTCTGGTTACCAGCTCAATAAACTTAATGTGCTTCATAAACCATCCTGCTGCAAACCTGTCTGCAAGAGGACACTGGCTGAAAGCCCCGTTGTGTCCAAAGGGCCTGAGTAGCTGCAGAGCCTCTGACCATAACATCTGCACTGGTGGCTGTAATAAAGCGCCCTGGCCCAATTCCAGGAAGGAGCCGTGCCAAACCCGGCAACTGGCTGGAGGCAGAGAGCCTGGCTCGGCTCAGGATACTGCCTTTGCCACCCACAATGAAGTAGGAGGCTTTTCAAGGCAGCCTGAGGCCAGCAGGGGGCCCCTGGAGCCCGGGTTTATTTATCTTTTCCCCAACTGGATTCCTGAACAGCCGGTGGTTATGCTGAGCTGATGGCAACGTTATTAAAGGAAAAGCCACGAGCCGGAGGGTTACAATGTGTTGAAAGCTACAACGCTGTCGTGGTTATAAAAGTAATTGGAGTTAAACGTTCCTGACCTAACAGATACAGGAGCCAACGCCTGCCGGGGCTCCGTTATCGTCTATGGGCATTTGAAAATGCGCGTGTATAGGACAGAGAGAGGGCGAGACCAGGTGTAATTTATAACATTTATTTTTGTGACCCTCGTTGCTGAAGGCATTCGTGCTGAAGGCACTCCCTATTGTCCCAGGATTAGGCTTACAGCTTGCATAAAGATATAACTATGGACAGTCATCTGCATATTAAAATATTCTACAGTAATCAGGCGTTGTGGGGGGAATTTTCAGAAGCACCTTGGTGACTTAGCAGCACAAGTCCCATTAATGGGACTTCAGCTCCTAATTCACTTAGGTTCATAAACAGCTATACAGGACCAAAGGATTTAGCAGACTGGATCAGTCCAGGGGTCCAGCTAGCTCAGTTTCCCAGCTGTGACAGTGGTCAGTACCAGCTGCTACAGAGGAAAGTGTGAAAATCCTCACTTGCCAGTTGTGGGATAACCTGCCCTCCAGCCTAGTTTCTAGTAGTGAGAAATTGGCTTAAGCCCTCAAGCAAGAGGTTTAATAGTCTGTCTAAATTTTATTGGAATTAATTATGATATTTATGATATTCTTGGTATCCATATTAATATCCAATCCATTTTTGAATCTCCGTAAATTCTTGGCCTCACTGACTTCCTGTGGCAATGAGTTCCACAGTCTAATTACATAGATATAATTATGTTGGTAGATCTAATTATATAGGTATATCTTTATGCAAACTATGGCCACATTTGGGCTTTAATCCCTGATCAGTCAGAAAGGGCTTCCAGAGCAGAACATGTTTCCTGGGGGAAGGTGAAGGCAAGGAGAGCAGCAAGAGGGGTGTGGCAGCTGATTTTAAGCCAGAAAATTGGGGCAAGAGGGCTGAAGGTGGGAGGTGCCTGCTTGCTCTGAGCTGGATTTCTAACTAGGGCTGAAGGCAGGGAAGCAGTGGAGGGGTTTACCTGTTGATGTCTCCACACCAGAGAGCTGAACCCAGGGAACAGGGAGAGTGAGGGATGCTTCCCTGGTAAAGATGATCTCCTAGCAGAGAGGCTGGGTGGGGAAGGGGAGGGAAGGGTCCTGTAGGAAGAGTGGAAGGGCTGGGATACCTGTCCTGGTAGAAGGACTGAAGAAGACTGATAGAATCCCAGTGTGTGGAAGACATCAGAGTGTGGAAGCTGAGGTATGTCAAGATGAGATGCCCTGGGATGCACAGGGGGTCATAAATGGACTTTGGTCTGTTTATACTATGGTTTTGTACTAAACTAGCCCCAAGAAGGCAAGAGAGGCTGACGTCGCGTCCTTGGGTTACTGGATAGGGAAAACTGAGGCAGGAGCACCTGTCATGCCATGGGCTGTCACGAGAGTGTTCCAGTGAGGGCCAGCATATGTTAAGCCCAGAGGCTTCAGTTAGACTGAATCATTTCAGTCATCAGGAGGCAAAACTCTTGTGGCTGCAGACAAAGGACCGGAGAGACTGAGGTGTACCAATCCCTGAAATGGTGGGGAGTGATTAGGTGAGACATACTTAAAGGATCCCAACAGGCAAACCACATGCCATGCTGCAGAGGAAAATGAAAAAAAGAATCCAAGATCCCTGCCAATCTGACCTGGGGAAGGTCCTTCCCAGCCCCAAATCCAGCCATCACTTAGATCCTGAGCATGTGAGCAAGAACCAGCCAGCCAGGCATCTAGAAAGAGGATCTGTTGAATAGACACACACACACACACACATTCATTTTCTCACATGTGCACCCATAAGCAGCAGCGTCATTAATTATTAGTCAGTTGTGACGTTTAATTACAGCAACGAGACGCTCCCCAAAACTCCTTGAATGACTTCAGAATGATTTTAGATGGCCTACTAGTCCCACATCTCATTCTACCCATTAAAGGAAATAAAATTAATCCAAAATGTGACCATTAAGAAGACTGACGTAACAATGACTGAGTGACATTGCTGGGTGTGTGTGTGTGTGTGTGTGTGTGTCCATATGCACATGCACATTTAATTATCAGTTCTGTTCTGAGCAGATTTAGATAAGTTGATGATACCGGAGCTTTATGTAATTTATTTTTAGTAGGCAATTATAGGCTGCATTATATCGTGGCAGCAAGGTATTCTGGGGCATCTTATTAAGCATAGAGCCAGCAAACACTGATGAACAATTTTGCTGAACTAGGCATGCAATTTAGAAAGCAATAATACACAAATCCAATTTAGCACACAATTGGTACAGCCGCACGTCAGCACATGTAACTATCATCGCCGCAAATTAAATTGGGATGGGCCTATTCTGCAACAGCACAGGCCAAGATTAAATATATTTGTTCTCAATTTAACAACTTGCTGACCGTAAATAATCACATACCCCCGCCCCGTCCCACAAGCAGTTTCTAAATATTTATTCTACAGATAACAAGTGGGGGCAACATCTGCTTCTCTGCCGGGAGTTGAACATCAGCATGGCCTTGACTGGGAAACCAGCTAAGAATAATCCCTCAGTGACGGCTCTTGCAGTAACCAGGTACAGTCATTTCCATTGCAATGCACCATTTATCCAGCAGAGGGCAAAACAGCAGCCCCAGTGATTCCAAGTGTCTGTTCTGAGTTATAGTTTCTTTTTATTATTTCTTAAAATATCAAAGTAAAATCCACCTGTCCTAATAAGATACAGCCATCCTGTGATATGGTCTTGTCAGCTCTCCCAAGCTAAGGCTGGTCAGGATTCAGCTGAGAGACCTCCAAGGAAAGAACCAGCTGTTGTAGGAAGCTGTTAGTAGTTGCTGCTCCTACCTCTGAATCAGGGTGAAACTGCTGTCCCAGTACAGTGCTAGGGGCCACTGGAGTTGCCATCTCTTGTCTTCGGGGAGATGCGAAAGTGAGGCTATCACCAGAAGTGCTCTGTAAAGATCCTGTGATTTTATTCTCCAAAATGAAGAGGCTGTTGGGCTCCAGTCAGATTCCAGGTAGCATAACAAGTTAGCTTTTGCCTCACTAACTACCTCCTACCATTTCAATTGGCTCCAAGGTTCAGTTTCATTTCCTGTCCTGTAATGTAGCTGTGCACTGGTAAATAGCTGCTGTGCTTCTCTCCAGAAGTGGTGGCTTTTCAGTGGTCAGCAAAGTGATTCCTATAAACAGCATCATTAGATTGCAGAGACTTTGGGAGCGGGGTGTATCTGTGCCCTGCACTTTTGAACCTTTTGAAGCTCCCGAGAGTGTACAGGATTTAGAGATGTCAGAGGATAAAGCTGCCACATGCACCTACAGGAGAACTTGATTCCTATAATTGTCTGCCAAACAGATTTATTAGGGGCAGTGCTACGTTGTATTGGAGATGAATGAATCTTAGAGCTCTTGGCAGTTCAGATCCAAATCCCAACTGGCTACAATGTCCATAATTGGCCAAACCAAACCTTGGATCCTAACCCCATTGAACTCTTGAGAAAGCTTGGCTCTGAATCCAGCTCCAACCTTTGGAAACTTGGACCTGTATCTAGTTTACATGAGAGTTCTTCAGGCTTTAATGGTGGAGAGCTCTCTCCAGTCAGCGCGCTCTGTCCCAATTGCTGCACAAACCAGAGAGAGTCTCGAACATGCAGTGCCAGTTTTGCCTTTTGTTATTGAACACTGTCTTTTTTTTCCTTTTTCTTTTCTCTCCCAAGGAATTCCTCCAAGCTCCTAGTTGGTGATGAGAGGGGGAGGATATACAGTTGGGCCGTGGATGGGTAGGCAGAAACAACAAGGAGCTCTTGGTCTCCTCCAACCTTGTGTGGAGTTGATGAATGAAACGAAAATTATCCTTCAGAGTATACAAGATTTGGAAGGAAGAGTGGAGTGAAACGACTCTCAAGAGAGTCAGTGGACTGTAGGATCAATTTGGGAGCAGAGGAGGAATTTGACATCCTCTGATACAGCTCCGCCCCATTACTAAAAGTAATCAGGTACCAGAGTCCAGTCCTGGCCATGCTGCACATACAACCCACCTCACTGAATTTGCCGGTGAGAATCACTGCCAGCGGTATAGTGCAATGTGCTATCTGTTGTGTCTCCTGTGATGGACTCAGTGTCCCATTCTGCTCCCAGTGAAATCAAGGGGAATTTTACCACTCTTCAATTGGAACAGATCTGGGCTCTGAATTGTGGGCCACTGTATAGAATACAGCAGGGAAATGCTATTGAAATGTGTTTATAACTGATCCTCATTGGCACGTGCATTTGAACTGCACATGAATTTCCTCTGTACAAAGTGGTTTTTGCATTAAATAAAATCCAGCTGTTTATTCGTGTGGTTTAACGGGATGGTAGTTGCTCATTCTACTCAATTTATGGTGGTCAGCGTGTGTGTTTCTTAACTTGGATCCGGAGGATGGTATGCAAACCTCGTGCTGGGATGTAGATTGAACCTCTCAGACACTCTTCATACTGGGAGATTCCGACTGCAGGGCTCCTGGAATGATCCTGGCCAGCGTTTAGATTTTATGTCACTGTCTGTGGGGAAATTTGCCCACTGAAGTGGATGGAGCAGCAGCCAGTCGCAGGAACTGGGAGTGTGGCCCCCTGGAAGGCCAACAGGGCATTAACATCTGAAACCAGCTGAGACCTATGAAATAGTCTTGCTTGTGGATTGGTACTAGGCTTTCTTGAGGACAAGATGATACACCTGCATTAGAGGTATCAGTGCTGTGTGGGGCTGTCAGTTTGTAGCCTGGAGTCCAGAGAATGATCTCATCAGAGCCCCTTCCTGCCAAGCAGAGCTGACAGTCCATCCAGCAGGGGGCAGAGGTGGCACTCCCATACCTCATTATTGCCTAGATGTTGGTTTCTGCCCATCCTGTGCTGCTTGGTCATGGGCCTTGGTCCCGATGGGTTCAGGAAGAGGGTACCAGGGGCTGGTGACCAGAATCTTCCAGGTAAACATTTAATGCTGACCCACTTCCTCACCGGCTGCTGCTGAGAGAAACGAAGCAAGAGGAGGAATCAAATGCAAACTGAAAAGGAGAGAAGGAGAAGATCTCTTCTGCTTCTCCTGTTGCAGCTACTCTGCTGTAGCATCTGTGTCTAAGCCCCCAGCGTCCACATGGTGTGCAGCCCCAGGCCTGGGGGCCTCCTGGGACCCAGCCAGGCCAGATCCCCTATAACAGGGGCTTAGCTCATCCCAAATGCTGACCCTGTGCAGAAGGGCCCTGAACTTTGGCCATTGGTGGTGTCTGGAAAGACCCCAGTGCTGGGATGTATTTTGCCCAATAGCACTGATGCAGGTAGAGATAATAAAGGCCAACTCCGTGTGGTTTAGTCCAAAACCTTAACAAAGACCCACTGAGAAATGACAACACTCTGTGCCGAATCAAAGGCACATGAAGAGCTGGGTTGTTCGGCCAGGCGCTGAGTGTGTCAGACTCCTGGACACACACTGTGAAGCTGGCAGCTGGCCAGTCCCTTACTCACAACACGCCCTTGGCCTGTTTACATCTGAACATGACCACAAGCTAGGGGCTGGATCCTGTGAGGTGCTGAGCACCCTTTTGTCCCCTGGGCGTCAATGTTCTATTCCCAGTGCCCAGGGTTTGCCCTACTGAAGTCGGTGGGAGTTTGTTCAGGCCCTGATTGTTACTGAACAGTTGTTGCTCTTTATCTGCTACTTTGTTTATTGCGAAGCCCCCATGGTGCCATACTCTATGGCCGCTTTGTAAATGCTGTCAAAGGACTGCACGCCTGGGATCCCAGCCCCGATGGAGCCAGGCCCAGTGCACAGAGGAGGGGGTCACCGCTGAAAGCGACAGCCCTGTCCAGAGGACCCACTGAGGCCGGTGGCTCAGCTCTCGGGTCTGTGATTTCAAAGCTGTGTGCAAAACAACACGGGCCTCTTGGGGCCAGATGCTCATTCCCCACAACTGTGGCCTAGGCAGAGCCAGAGCCCGCAGCTCCATGTACCCCCAGGGCAGCTCCCAGAAGAAGAGACGTCCGGTCACATGTAGCCAGTCACAGAAACTCAGTGAGGGTCCTTCCGCTGTCTGGGGCCTGCTCTGTCGTTTGTTCTCTGTTTGGAAAGGGCCTTGCGCAATGGGTCCGGGTCTCCACGTGCGACCCCAGTCAGAGCCTAGACCACACGGGACAAAATCGGCTAGAAAGAGCCAGCCCTCCCCACGCAATCCCAAGAAATGGACCCTATGGAATCTGCTCACGTGATCCTAACTGAGCTGAGTGCTGGCTCCAGAGGAAGGCAGATGCTCTAATCCCCAGACCAAGCTTCCTAGCCGTGTGACCGCCTCATCTCCAGTCCAGTGAGCAGGTCAGGATCCCGTGGTCAGGCAGATCTCTGATCTGGCATAGAACTGGAGCTGATGCTACTCTCCCAGTTACCGGTCATGTTGTTGTTTAATAATAACAATGCCAGCTCTTATTGAGGCCTTGTCATCCACAGATCTGACAGTGCTTTGCCAAGCGGAGGGGAGGTATCATTATCCCCTTTAACAGATGGGGAAACTGAGGCACTGACCCATGGCTAGAGTTGCCTCAGGTCACCCTCACACCAGTGCTAGAACCTGGCATAGAACCCAGACCCCAGTCTGGGGCTGTCGGCTAGTCTACTCCACCTCCTGAAGTGTACTCTGCCAACCCCTCCAGGACAGGGTTCTCAAGCGAGAGAGGGAAAGTGGGTGGGAAGCCTGGGGCTGCAGCAGCAGTGCTGTGAGTGTGCACAGCACACCCTTCTTGGAGTGGTGTCAATGTGGAGCAAACTTGGCTGAAAAGAACCTTACAGCCAGTAGGTCCTGTGCGGTGTGGCCAGCTCCTCTTGTTCCTCCTCCCCCGCCCCTTCCTTGTCTCTAGCTATCTAGATACTCCAGCTCTCTGTTACTTATATTATGTGGGCCCCTTGACACCAGAGCGGAGATCAGTGTCCCATTGCACTGGGTACTGCACAGACACATTGTAGAAGACAGTCCTTGCCCTGAAGAGCTCCCAGTCTAAATAGACAAGATGAGGGGAGACGACCTGCTTAGGGTCACAGGAAAGACCCCAGCCACCCCCCACCCCAAGTCCTTGTCTGATGCCCTGTCCACAAGACAATGCTGGCTGTGTCGTGGCTGTTGAGTGGATTTGTACCCAGGGCCCAGTGCAACCATTTAGGCGACCAAGGCGGTTGCCTAGGGCACTAGGATTTGGCCATTTTCTTCGGCCACCCTGGTCGCCACCAGCATTTAGGTGGGGGGAGCTGGGGCAGGGGAGCGTGGGGAGGGCCACCTGCAGCAAGTAAGGGGGGGGTGGGGGGCGGCATGCAGGGGAAATCCCCGCCCCAGCTCACCCCTGCCCTGCCTTCTTCCCGCGCACACCATGGCTGCTTCACTTCTCCCGCCTCCCAGGCTTGCGGTGCCTAAGCTGATTGATGCCGCAAGCCTGGGAGGCGGGAGAAATGAAGCAGCCATGGTGTGCACAGGGAGGAGGCGGGGCAGGAGTGAGCTGCTTCACTTCTCCCGCCTCCCAGGCTTGCAGCGCCAATCAGCTTGGACGTCGCAAGCCTGGGAGGCGGGAGAATTGAAGTGGGCATGGCATGCTCGGGGTGCTCGTGCGCGGAGGAGGGGTGAGCTGGGGCAGAGGGGGTGCCTCAGGGAGGAGGGTGGGGAGCTGCCGCAAGGGGGGCACCTCAGGGTCGATGGGGGAAGCTGCCACTGGGGGGCACCTCAGGGCAGGGGTGCAGGGGGCGGGGGGGCACACAAGGTGGAAGTTTCGCCTAGGGCGTGAAACATCCTTGCACCGGCCCTGTTTGTACCTCATCAACACACACACTTCGGTATCCCCACACATACACTGCTGCACATGCTCATGCCCTTCTCCTGTTTCAGTGGTTCTTGGCATGTGGTCCAAGGGAGAGGTTCTCTGTTGTCCGTCTCCAAGCAGCGATGCTGCCTGCTGTGGGCTAGGAGTCAGCTAAGGTTTCCAATGGCTTTTTTACCATTGAACCCAAAACCAAAATATTTGAGCTGCTCCCTAAACCTGCACTGGCTGCTTTGTGCGGCTTCCCTTGCTGCGTGATCCTTTGGCGTAAATTAACCAGGAGTTAAGTTCACAGGAGGGGTTGAAGATGCACAAGAAACCAGAGCCAAGCTAAGGTGTAGGGAATGCTGGCAACCCCAGGAAATTTGGTCCTAACTCATGTCAGATCCTAGCGAGAGGAAAGAAATCGCAAAGACCCAAAATAACGGAGGCAGAGCTAAGCAACCGCAACCACCGCATTGATGCAAGTTTATTTTCAGCATATATTTTTCATTTTGTGGTGACATTGCTCTCCCGTGTAATCAAGCCCCATATTGGCCTCAGGGCAGATATAGGGTGACGAGTGGGGCCCAGCAGGGCTTGAGACATGCCGGCACACTGCAGAATGATGTCTCAGGACTCTTTAGGGTATTTCAGTACTATCACTCCAGAGAGACAGTTTTAGAAGAACCAGAAGCATGTTCCATATGGGCAGTGCGTAATGGAGGCTAGGGGAAGCTAAGCCTCCACAAACCTCACGCCACTGTGGGGGACTGTGGTGGATTTGGGGACCCCTGAAAAATCTCCCTCAGACAGGGCCTCAGGGCCACAGAGAGGGCAAACAGCTTTTCTGGTCTTGGGGCCACAGTGGGGCCAGATGGGAAGGAGCGTGCAGGGGGGTGGGGGGCAGGTCCTCAGGAGAAGGGGCGGAATGGGGTTGGGCCATGGGTGGAAGCAGAGGAACAGTGGAGGGCTCCAGGCTCCAGCCAGGGCAGGGAGCTCTGCCGTGATCCCAGTTGAGGCTAAGTCTAGAACTCGGCGCTGGCCAGAGCCATGGTGGGGGCCTGAGAGCTGTGAGCGGGCGTGGGGCCTGAGCTGGAAGAGGCAGAGCAGGGGGCCAGCCTCTCCAAGGGGAAGCTTCACCTGCTGGCCCTGGTGGTCCAGAGGGCAGAAGTGTCTGTATCAGAGGAGAGGAAGATTGGTCCAATGGTCAGGTACCTCAGGGATGTTTAGGGTCAAACCTTCTATTGAAATCAATGGACATTAAGAGCCTAAATACCTTTGAAAGGATCTGGGCCTCAGTTTCCCATCTGTCCAATGGGCAGAATCGCCCTGCCCTACCTCACAGGGTGTATGATGCTAGATACTGTAATGACTGTGAGGTGCACAGATCCTATTGGAAGGAGGGCAGGACAAGTACGATGGCTAGAAAGCTGGCCTGCAGAATGAGTGACGTGTCAGAAAGTTTGCAAGTCACTGTTCAATTTGCAGCGGAAGCTCAGAGCTGTGCAAAATTCACATGCTAAAACTGCTGCCGATCTACATATTTTCTCTGACTAGAGGAAGCAGATCACCCCAGTGCTGTGCCAGAAGCTGCGCAGCACAGGAAACCCACAGGCGTTCAGCAGTTCCTGCTGGCAACGCTGCTGGGCCTGTGCGCCTTTCTGGCTGCCTTATTTGTGGTAGCCCTGCCTTGCTTCCCACAAAGGGAGAGGACTCTTTCACAGTGATACCCACTTCCCGTCCGTGAGAGAACATGTTGTGTTTGTTGGCGATCCAAGCCTTCCCCTAGGCTAGTCTCTCATTAGAGATCCAGGCTCTCGCTTGAGGTTCTTGGCACCAATTCATTTAGCTCCCTTTCCCTGCTGTGCTTCAGGACTTTGTTAAGGGAAGATGTTCTTCAGGGCCTGGATTGCTGGCTTCTTCAAGGGAACACTGTCCTCCTGAAAATCTTAATCACTAGCCTAGGAGTCCTTCAACAGCTGGGGGACAGCCTGACCCTGTACATAGAGGAATGGGGGGGGGGGAATTCGGGTGCCCCAGATTTCCTTTTTTCAAAAAAACTAAGAAATTACAGCCAAGAACTATGTGAGAAGAATGGTTTTCTACAGGTTGTGCTAAGTCAGCCACTTAAAAGTGAGGCCAAGCCAGATTTAAGGCTGCCCATGCAACCGTCATTCAGCCCTTAGGTTATGATGCAGGTTTTAATTGTGTGACCCCTATCTCCTTGTGGGCACAGAATAAGCCAGGCTCAGGAACTAAGACAGCCTCCCAACATTTCTTTTTACCCTCCTCATTCAGTACGTAGCTCTTGACTTCTTTCCTGCATGCTGTGCAAACCATGTACCAGGTAAGGAATTATTGATTGATAACGGACTTTTCTCTGGTGCACATGGTTGCAGTGTCTGAGCCTCATGTCCCTTTTATCTTCACAGCTCCCTGGTGTCATACACAGGGTTTTTACAGATGAGAAATTGAGACACAGGAAGATTTAAGGCCAAAAATCTCACCTAATTTTGGGTGCTGTGGTGATTGGCCCCCAACTGGAGACACCTAAGGCCTGATTTTTTTCTGCACACTTAGCACTTTTTAAAATAGTCTGTCATATGTCAAAGATGTCGACAGCCATTAACTAGTTCATCCGCATGGCATCAAGGTGAGGTCAGTGAGTATTAGAATCCCTATTATATATGTGGGGAAACCAAGGCAGAAAGGCAAAGTGACTTGCACAAGGCCACTTGTCAAGTCCATGGCAGAGCCAGGATTAGGCTCCAGCAGGACATCTCATTCTATAGCCTCTTTTCATTCCACCAGTCACAGTTCCCACTGATGCCTGTACAGTTGTGAGCCGTGACTCCTGCAGCCGTACATGTTACGTGGTGAGGAGGCAGGGCACTTGGCACCCCACTGAGGTTTGGGCCCATTCACGGTGCCGGCATCCCATTCTGCAGCAGGACCAGCCGAAGTAAATACTCCAGCACTTCTGATATCAAGTCATCCCTGAGCGCTATGAGCCATTGCAATTCCCCCGTGACACAGGGGGACACGATAGACCCCTCACCTCACCCCTGGCATCAGCTCTCCCACATCTCTATAAGAGGCACTGAGCTTCCTTAGCTGCCTTACTGATTTCTGCTCTCCTGGAAGACAGAGATCAAATAAAGGGCTTGTGAAAGTATGACATGGGAGAGCCCATTTCAGGAGCTAAGTTCCATAAAGTCCTTCTGTAACAAAAGGGAGAGAATGCGAACACAACAAATGGAGAGAATTGGGTCAGACCTGAGGTGGCCTCATCTCCCATAGAAAGCTGTGGAGTAATTATTTGTATTACCATAGTGCCCACAATGGGCTAAGCACTATCTCACATAGAGAAAGACACAGTCTCTGCCCCAGAGGGGTTGCTGGAGCCTGCAAATTTGAATTGGTTGCATCGTGTCTTGTGTCACTTACATGATAACCTGAGACATCACCGCCATCAGATATTGTAAGCACCCTACTGACTCAGCAGCACAGAGCTCTCGTTCAGTTCTAATACCAGTAGCGGGTCCCCCCTTTCAACCACAGATGCAGACAGAGGTGCTGAAGTGTGTCAAAAATATTGTATCAAACAGCATGTTTGTCCTGTGTCTGTGCAAAGCCTTGCACTGTGGGGTCCTGGTCCATAACTGGGGTGCCTAGGTGCTACTGCAATTGAAATAATAATAGTTAATTAAAGCCTGGCTCATAGTAACACATACACTCAAGGGGATAGAGTTATGGCTGCACTTCATCCTTCATGTGGGCATCACCTGACTTCTCAGCATTTAGCTTTGCAACCTTCACATTCTTTGAATGTAGTTTTTGTGTGGAATTTCCTTTTTCTTCTTGCAGATTGAAGGGCAAAACAGAGCAGGAGAATGGGCTACTGCTGTGTGCAGGACGTCAGAGCTTCTCTAGCTTGCCAAACGTTGCAAGCGGAGCACAGAACTTTCCTAGTCTGGAAACGCTGGGATAGACACACCCAGCCACCTTTGACTGAGTCTGTGCGACCTTACAGGCATTGCTCAAACCTGGCTGTGGGCGCCGGAGTCCCAAGGAAAATGGACGCCAGAGCTGACATCTCTTTAACATCTGGGCAAGCCCTGTTATGCTCCCTGGCATTCACTGAAAGACTCTCCTTGGGCTTCAGATCAGGCTTACAATTCACTAGGAGGTTTGAGTGATTTATTTCCTCTCTAGCAGAGCTCTGGCTGGCAAGTCCTGCTGTGAATTATGCAGCACACAGGTCCACCAAGGTACCTTCACCACCTGTGTTTATCATTTGTCTCCTTCTTAAGCTCCAAGTCCAATACAACCCTCTAGCAGCAATTATGAGGAGCCCTCTCTTGCTCTCTGGGTAGGCCTTATATCCTGCCTGCTTTCCTTCCCGGGTTCTCCAGTTGGTGAGCTAATTACCTCATTAATTACCAGCTACCAGCAGGTGTAAGTGCTCCCTTCTACCTCAACCACAGCTGGAGCCCTGGATGTTCTGAGTCACCAGGGTGCTGAGTTGCAGAGTGCCCGTTTGAAGCTGTTAACAGCATTCTGTCTCACTTCCCCATTCAGCTCAATAGGCTTTTTCGATCAATAATAAGGCTCCAGTCCGCAAAGGCACACGCACTGTGAGTAGTCCATGGCATTACTTGTGATGCCTAAACGTAAGTGCCTGCGAAAGTCTGTAGGATCAGGGCCCAAGCTAAGGTGGTCGCTCAAAAACCAGGCTAGACTAGAACCACTGCCCTATATCCAAAAGGCTCCACCTCCCTTTACCAGCCCTTTGAAGCCTCCCATTCCTGCACAGTTGCTCTTTAAAGATAAGTATGGGGTGAATTATATTTTCTTGTGGATCTTGGCCCCTGGCTATCGGTAAACTTGGCCAGGGAGCTGGTGGTTCCTCCTTTTGGGTGTTACCAAGACTAAGGGGAAGCAGAGATGAGAAGGCTCCTTAAGCTAAGTAGGAGTTGGTGCCTTGCTAATAATAGCAATTCCCTTCCCCACTCCCTGCCCCTCCAGTCCTTGCCCAACCTCAGCCCTTTCCTTGTGGCTCCTGACAGCTTCCAAATTAGAAGCTGTGCCTGAAGAGCACCGTAATTTCAGGGAGACATTTTGTCCCGGTTCCTTGCGTGTGCTGGGGAGCTCCAGAAATCCCTGTATCAAACCTGCCAGGACAGGGAAGCTGCTGTGGCACCCACATTCCTAGTAGCCAAGCTCTAAGCCACAAAGCAAATCTGGGGGATGGAGGTGGATCAGCATGTGGATTTATAAGGTGCTAACCCACCCTATTCATCTTAACGTATGTTGTTTTGGTGAGACATTAAAGCACTGTGGGGCACAAGGGTCAAAAAGTCCAAAGCAAAATCCCAGCTCTTGAATGTGGGGAATCCAAACCCTCATCTGGATCTGCTCATCACAGCACGCCCTAATGCACTGAGCCATGCTCCCAGATCTGCACCCACAGGAACCCACGCTAATACAGCCTTCCTCTCTGTCCCCGTCCAGTGGCAAGTCCACACATAGGCAATTCCATCACAAAAAAAGATGTTAAGGCGGAGTTATGCTTGACAGTAAGTCTCTTAAGACTAAAAATATTACAAGATTCTTGTAATGATCCCCAAAATCAAGCATTACAAGTGCAGGAAATTCAGAGTTAAAATTACACTTAAAAGAAATCCAATTACATGTTAAGATAAGAAATGCAGAGTTAAGGCATCCAAGTAACTTTGATTTGTCCTGAAATGACATAATGAGGGGAAAGTTTGGAAAAAACCCTGTGTGTACTTAAAAAATCAGTTTCCTCTGATCTGGCAATGCAAACAGTAAAATGCCTTAATAATCATCATATGGCTATTGCATGGACTCCTTTGCTTCCTTGCACAGCGCTAGCTGCCTTATAAATGTTGCAGCTAATATTCAATGTTCCCTGATTTCTGGAGCTTTATAATGGGCTAATAAAGCCTAGTAAGTGAAGCAATCTTTGCCAAGTTGCTAGTGCACTGCAGGGCCTTCACTTCCTCATTAAAAAAGAATTTATATTGCTGGCTTCTATGAAAAATCCAAGCGGAATTAGAGTCCTGGAACTTTCATAGGGAAAGTTTTCTTGCAATCATCACCAGCATTGGCACTTCACTAGCACTTGTCATCTAAGGATCTCCCAGCATGTCACAAAGGTGGGTGAGTATCAATCTAATCTAATCTATTTATCAATCTAATCTAATCTAATCTAATCTATCCAACAATCTAAAAGGTTTTATGCAGCCGCCCATCACCATGGAATCTGATCATTCACATAAAATCAATAGCAATTACAAGATCCCTAGCTGACTTCATGAAAGGTCCCTAGAGTATCATTATCCACATTCTAAGGACCTGGGGGAAATGAACCACAGAGAGGTTTAGGGACTAATCGTAACTCCCAGCCCATGGGATCTTTCCCCTCTTTTTGGTGGGCATTGGATTGGATCCTACATTTTCAAAAGGGATGACAGGTGCCTGATTTTCAGAAAGTTCTCGGTGAAAGTCTAGCCCCCTTAAGGAGCAGGAGAAGGGATGCTAACATGATGTTTGCGAACTGTCACTGCATTCACTCTGCTAATGTGATGTAAACCTTTCTCCAGTCCTCCGTCTTCTCTGTTTAGATCATCAATTACTGGAGGCCGGGACTGTCTCTTATTCTGCACTTGTTGAGCACCCAGCTCAATGGAGATGCAGCCTCTACAAATAATACAAATAATTATTATTAAGAGAAGGTGGAATCTTGGTGTGACCCCACGTACCCCTATATTCACACCCTATGCACTACTGCAATAATGTTTGTACAAAATATGCCTTGTGAGCTATCATATAAAAGCTAATGACATCCTGGTTATTAATAATAGCGTAAAATGCAAGTGTCAATGCTACACACAAAGTTATGAAGTCCCTCTATGTGATGTCACTAAACTGGGCAGTTCAGAACAGATGTTTTGGGGGAAATTTGGGATGTGCTGGAGTCACTTGGCTGATAGTAACCGAGGCTGGTGGAGACCAAGGGTTACTGGGGTGTAACAAGCAGGCTGCTGGAGTCTCAGTTGCTGGACCAGGGCTGTTCAGCACAGACACTCAGTGCATGGTCGTATGCTGGCTGCAGGGCCGACTCTGGCTTTTTTGCCGCCCCAAGCAAAAAAAAAAAAAGGGGCGGGGCCACGAGAGCAGCAAAGCAGGGGGTAAAAAATGGCACGGCTGGAGCGACAAAGCGGGGGGAGGGGAACATGGCACAGCTGGAGCGGCAAAGGGGGGGGAACATGGCAGGGCTGGAGTGGCAAAGCGGGGAAGGGGGAAACACGGTGTGGTTGGAGTGGCAAAGCGGGGAAGGGGGAAACACGGTGCGGCTGGAGAGGCAAAGGTGGGGGAACACAGCGCGGCTGGAGCGGCAAAGCAGGGAAGGGGGAAACACAGTGCAGCTGGAGCGGCAAAGGCAGGGGGAACAACACAAAAATGGCACTGCTGGAGCAGCAAAGCAGGGGGGCGGAGGGAGAAGCACAGCGTAGCTGGCAAAGCAGGGGAAATACAAAACAAAAAACCCTACAGGGCAGCCGGAGCCAGGGGACTCCCTGTGCTGCAGAGTGCGCACCCGGTCTAGTGGGGGGGGAGGGAAGGGAATGGGGGGGAGAGAGAGAAGGGGGGCGGCCAGCGCTTCAGCAGGGTGCTTTCCACACAGCCCCACCACCGCACCGCCTGCCGGGAGGACTCCGCTCCACTCCGCTCGGCGAGGAGGGAAGGACGTGGGCTGCCCTGCCGAGTTTGCTGCAGGATGCTCCCCTCCTCCAAGCTGCCACCCCCTACAGGGCAGCCAGAGCAGTGAACAAAAAAAAAAAAAAAGCAGCCATGCCACCCTAGGTTTGGGTGGAATGCCGCCCTGTAGAATCTGCCGCCCCAAGCATGAGCTTGCTCAGCTGGTGCATGGAGCTGGCCCTGGCTGGCTCGGAGCATCCAGAGAGGGAGTTACAGCAGCAGAGCATTTTAAGGCACTCAGGGTTACAGGACAAGTCATGACACAACTTCTCCCTGGTCTCAATTGCACCCCAGAGCGTGACACTTGGTCTCTCCACTTCCTCCGTCCTGATGATCCTGTCAATTACCTGGCAAAGTGGCAGTCAATTACCTGGCAAAGTTTAACCATTACCCATGCCCCCTCTAGTGCTCACTGGGCTACAGATAGAAGTGGATGAGCCAGCTACAATCTTGGCCAACAGCGTTGGGTTGTTGGCAGTGAGGGCTGAATCCTGTATCACTGGATCTTAATGCAGGAGCCACTACCGCCTGAACTGAAAGACTGAGTTCTGTTAGTCAAGACAATAGCAGGCTCATAGCAGGCTCAGCCACTACAAGAGAGGCAGGGTGCTACACAGAGTTGGGTTGAGTAACAAAAGCCACAAAGAGAGCAGGGGAATGGCCCCCTAAAGACCCTAGTGGGGTGGCCACTAGTGAGGAAGTAGTTTGGTGGGGTTTTAAAGGGATCTACTCAAATTCTTTCATAGAGTTTAAGGCCAGACGGGACCATTAGGTCATCCTGACTTCCTGCATCTCAGGCCATTAAATTTCACCCAAATATATTGAGCCCAATGTCTTCAGTTAAACTAAACCATTTCAATCCTTCCTCTGGAGGAACCAAGGTGGATTAAAACAAGAAGCTTCTTTTCTTGCTCTCAAAGAGCCTGTAGCATCCTCTCTCTTACTGCAGTGAAACTCTCTAATCTTTACCTTTATTTCTCCTCATCAGCTCCATTGATGGGTGACATGGTCCATGGTGTTGATTAACAGTATGGCTGGCTGATTGAGTACACTCGCGGTTCGTTATTAAAAATGCTCAAGAGACCAAATAACCAAGCTTGCCCAAAGATTATTGTCTAAGGGCTAGTCTACACTGGCAATGTTAAAGCACTGCCATGGCAGCACTTTAACGTGGCTTGTGTAGTCACGGCACAGCGCTGGGAGAGGGCTCTTCCAGAGCTATAAAAACCCACCTGCACAAGGGGCGTAGCTCCCAGCGCAGCTCCCAGCGCTGGGGCACTGTCTACACTGGTGCTTCACAGCGCTGAAACTTGCTGCGCTCAGGGGGGTGTTTTTTTCACACCCCTGAGCAAGAAAGTTGCAGCGCTGTAAAGTGCCAGTGTAGACAAGTCCTAAGAGAATGTAGCACAATCTGAAAAGGAGGTGTCCGTACCCCTCCATTTGGGAAGCAATTCTTATCTCCCAGCACGCTCCCCTTACTCTGTACACCCCCAAACCACTCATATTTATAGCACAATTGCTTACAAGTTAGAAAACTCTTTACATGTCACCTATGATCCAACCACCAGTTTGTACCAGTTCCATAACTTGCTGTTCTGTATTTTTCCTACATCTGTTTTAAATACTACGTTTCAAACCAGTTGCCCAGGAAGGTACCTGTATTCGGATGTAGGAAAAATGTATCTGACCTATGATAGGCTTTGTATTCACTAATGTCAACAGCTATGTTTAGCTTTGCGGAAGATTGTGGGATATATAGCTCTTGACATAAGTGAGCAAAGTGGACAGAATTGTGGGAAAGACATAATATAATCTGGTTAACATAACTGCCTATATGCTAGGTATAAAACAGTATTAATATGGGATGCCCTGCACCTGACGCATAAGTGTTGGCTAACGCTTGACATACAGACCAACCTATGGAGGAAGGCAGTGCTATGCAGTGTATTGTGACTATTTGTGCCTGTCCAGCGCTGAGTGCCAAATTGTGCCTAATGAGACATACTCACTAGCATGGGAGTCTCAATAGATGGGCAATCAGATCCAAATGTATTGGGGGATTGTGACGGGGCAGAGTGGCCCCACACTGGTACCTCAGGGATTAACTCTTCCTTCCTAGCAGAGGAAGCCATGCCCCTGAGGCTCTGCTGGGCATGCTCCAACTGGAGAACAGGTATAAAAGCCTGCAGAGCTGCTCAGTCGGGGCTGACTGCTGGAAGGGAAGGAGGCATGCTGCCAGCTCTCGAGGAGGAACAGCCTGAGCTCCAGGATCCAGAGGCCTGCCAAGCCGGGACGCTCTCTGATGCCCAGACGGAGTACATCACAGAAGGGGAACTGACCAGAGGACCCCCTGAATTGGAGAACCCTGAGGTTATGGTAGGAAGTGACCCAGGGGAACTTTAGAGGAAAATGACGTTACAGCTGCACAGAGGCTCAGTGTATTTCAGGCGAATCCCCTCCGAGCCGGTGGGAAAGGGAACTTGCCACTACCAGGGTACTGGGTCTGGATCCGGTGGAGAGGGCAGGCCCAGGTCCCCCTACCATCCCTCCACACCATGGGAATCATATGGACTATGGCCGCTAGGCCACGCTATCCTGTCTGAGAGGGGTGATTATATGGATACTGACCACTGGGCCACACTGCCCTGTGACTTGGGACAAATTACATGGACTCTGGCCAGTAGGCCGCACTATCCCGCCTGCGAGAGAGGAGTTATATGGACTCTGGCCATTGGGCCGCACTGCTCCAACACTGGGAGCGATTTATATGGACTCTGGCCCTTAAGGAAGACTATCCCGACCAAGGGGTGATTGCGTGGAGGGAGGCCATTAGGCTGCATCTGGCCGCCCGCAAAGAGGCAAGCATGTGAACTTGTGAGTGGCGAGATTCTGACACCCTATCCTACCCCTGCCACGAAGGGGCAGGGCAGTGCCGGGCCCACCACTGGGATACAGAAGCAGGTCTAACCCAGAGCAGAATTTCTACACCATGGACAGAGAAGAGCATCTGGATGACATTGCTGGAGACATACAGCCACTACGACAATGCTGTGCAAACAGTGCATGCCCTGAGCAAACGCAGCTCATTGGGGATGGCACTGTCAGGCTGGACTATTTCCATCGATGGCACTTTTCATGACAGCAATGCAGTGGTTCCTGTGGATGGTGTGTTGTGGCCAGATTAGAAGTGCTCCTGGCTTTGTTCCAAGTCCCTCGGTTACATTATGGTCTTGGAGGCATTGCAAAGTAGTCTGTGTTTGTGGGGAGGTGAGGCCCCCATCCTGGCTCTGAGCTGAGATGAGTGTGTTAGTTAAATGGCTCCGGGTGGTTTTCAGATGCATTCAAAGGCTTTTCAAGGTGTCCTGTTTTATTGCCTGGTCTTGTCAATGAATTCACCCAGATGGGATGGCTTGGCCAACTCAGTCCTAGGCATGAAACACTGAGATTTCTTACACACACAGTCTCTAGTCCTGGCAGAGTCTACACAGCCCTTCATCTCTCCTCTCTTGCCCTTTAGGACGGGACCTTAGAGACTGATGACCAATGGGGACATTAGAGTTCTCAAGACAATAGGGTCTATTCTGGCCTCTACCCCTATACGTCGCTCAGGCAAGGCAGAGAGTCTGAAAGGCCAGGGGAGCGCTCCCTCTGTGCAGCAGCAGTATAAGGGCTGGGTAAGCCGCCCCTATGCTGCCCACCCCCCTCACAGGCCACAACAGAAGGGTTCTCCCATGGATCCCAAGGGGTGGGATGGTGCCACAGAATGCTGGCTTCCCTCTCCTCCCATCCCCCGCTGATCCTGCAAGAGCTACTGTTATAACCTTATTCCCAGATTTGGACCTTAGCGTCCAAAATATGGGGGTTAGCATGAAAAATCTCCAAGCTTAGTTACCAGCTTGGACCTGGTACCTGCTGCCACCACCCAAAAAAAAGACGGTTACTCACCTTTGTAACTGTTGTTCTTCGAGATGTGTTGCTCACATCCATTCCAGTTAGGTGTGCGCGCCGCGCGTGCACGTTCGTCGGAAACTTTTTTACCCTAGCAACTCCAGTGGGCCGGCAGGTCGCCCCCTAGAGTGGCGCCGCCATGGCGCTCTATATATACCCCTGCCGGCCCGCCCGCTCCTCAGTTCCTTCTTGCCGGCTACTCCGACAGTGGGGAAGGAGGGCGGGTGTGGAATGGATGTGAGCAACACATCTCGAAGAACAACAGTTACAAAGGTGAGTAACCGTCTTTTCTTCTTCGAGTGATTGCTCACATCCATTCCAGTTAGGTGACTCCCAAGCCATACCTAGGCGGTGGGGTCGGAGTGAGAAGTCGCGGCCCGGAGCACCGCATTTCCGAAGGCCGCATCCTCCCTCGACTGCTGGACCAGGGCGTAGTGGGAAGCAAAAGTGTGGACCGATGACCAGGTCGCTGCCCGACAGATTTCCTGGATGGGCACACGGGCTAGGAAAGCCAGCGACGACGCCTGCGCCCTGGTAGAATGCGCAGTCACACGGCCCGCAGGGACATGGGCCAAGTCATAACAAGTCCTGATACAGGACGTAACCCAAGAGGATATCCTCTGGGAGGAGATAGGAAGACCTTTCATACGATCTGCTACCGCCACGAAAAGCTGGGGGGATTTTCGGAAGGGCTTAGTCCTGTCTATGTAGAACGCGAGAGCCCTACGGACATCCAGCGAGTGGAGCTGCTGCTCCCTGCCTGAGGAGTGAGGTTTTGGGAAAAAAACCGGAAGGAAAATCTCTTGGTTGACATGGAAGGCTGAGACCACCTTGGGCAGAAAAGCAGGGTGTGGTCTCAGCTGCACCTTGTCCCTGTGGAAGACCGTATATGGGGGGTCTACCACAAGAGCTCGGAGCTCCGACACCCGTCTAGCTGAGGTGACAGCCACTAGAAAGGCAGTTTTCCAAGAGAGGTAGAGCAGGGAGCAAGTAGCTAACGGCTCAAAGGGGGGCCCCATGAGTCGGGACAACACCAGGTTAAGATCCCAGGTGGGAGCAGGGGGACGGACGTTAGGGAATAACCGTTCCAGCCCTTTAAGGAATCTCGACACCGTCGGGTGAGAAAAAACGGAGCGACCGTCCGCACCCGGGTGAAAGGTGGAGATAGCAGCTAGGTGGACTCGCAACGACGATAAGGCCAGACCTTGCCCTTTGAGGGACAAAACGTAGTCTAATATTTCGGAAACCGAAACTTCCATAGGGCGGAGATTTCTCTCTACGCACCAACAGGAGAAGCGCTTCCATTTCGCTGAATACGTGGCTCTTGTGGACGGTTTCCTGCTGCTCAAGAGCACCTCTCTCACAGGCGTGGAGCATCGCAGCTCTGGGCCAGTCAGCCACGCAGGAGCCACGCCGCTAGGTGCAGCGACTGCAGGTCTGGGTGACAAAGGGTCCCGTGGTCCTGGGTAATCAGGTCCGGATGAAGGGGCAGGGGAACTGGGTCGGCTATGGCCAAGTCCAGCAGCATGGTGTACCAGTGCTGCCTGGGCCACGACGGGGCTACCATGATCACGAGCGCCTTGTCCCTGCGCACCTTCAGGAGGACCTTGTGGACTAGAGGGAACGGGGGAAATGCATAGTACAGGTGGGTCGACCACCGGATGAGGAAGGCGTCCCCTATCGACCCCGGTTCCCTGCCCTGAAGGAGCAGAATGCTGGGCACTTCCTGTTCCCCCTGGACGCAAAGAGGTCCACCCGGGGATAACCCCACCTCCGGAAAATGGAGAGAGCGACATCCGGGCGAAGGGACCACTCGTGCGACAGGAAGGATCTGCTCAGTCGATCTGCCAGAGTGTTCCGTACTCCAGGGAGGAAGGAAGCCCTGAGGTGAACGGAGTGGGCTACGCAAAAGTCCCAGAGACGCATCGCCTCGTGGCACAGGGAGGAGGACCTGGTGCCGCCCTGCTTGTTGATATAGTACATCGTCGTCGTGTTGTCTGTAAACACGGCGACACAACGACCCTGAAGCTGATGACAAAACGCTTGACAAGCAAGGCGGACCGCTCTCAACTCCCGTATGTTGATGTGGAGCCCCACCTCCTCCTGGGACCACAGGCCCTGTGTCCGCAGGGTCCCCAGGTGGGCCCCCCAGCCTAGATCTGAGGCATCCGTTGTCAGGGATACCGATGGCTGAGAGGGGTGAAAGGGAAGACCCGCACATATCACGGACTGGTCCAACCACCAGCCGAGAGAGTCCAAGACCTTCTGGGGGATTGTGACTAACATGTCTAAAGGTTGCCTTTGCGGCCTGTAACGGCTGATAAGCCACAGCTGGAGAGGCCTCATGTGGAGCCGAGCGTAGCCGGTCACAAAAGTGCACGCTGCCATGTGGCCTAACAGGGTTAGACATGTCCTTACTGACGTCAACGGGGCTGACCGCAAACGCTGAACGATCGCCGCCATGGTCTGGAACCGTTGCAGAGGCAGCGAGGCCCTGCCCATCGTGGCGTCCAAGACCGCCCCGATAAATTCCACCTTTTGCGTGGGCCTCAGAGTGGATTTGTCTGTGTTTATCAAGAGGCCCAGACTTGCAAATACGGCAGTGATCAGGCGGACATGGCTGCTGACCTGCTGCTCCGACGCGCCCCGAATCAACCAGTCGTCCAGATAAGGGAACACGTGGACGCGGTTGCGTCGAAGATGCGCCACGACAACTGCCATGCATTTTGTAAACACCCTTGGGGCCGTGGACAGGCCGAAAGGGAGGACTGCAAACTGATAATGAAGAGCCCCCACAACGAAGCGGAGAAAGCGTCTGTGGCGCGGCCAAATGGCAATATGAAAATACGCGTCCTGCATGTCGAGGGCGGCGTACCAGTCTCCCGGATCCAGGGATGGAATAATGGTCCCCAGGGATACCATGCGGAACTTCAACTTCACGAGGTATTTGTTGAGTTCTCGCAGGTCGAGGATAGGCCTGAGGCCCCCCTTGGCCTTGGGGATCAGAAAGTAGCGGGAATAAAACCCCTTGCCTTTCTCGTTTTCCGGAACCGCCTCTATGGCTCCTTTGCTGAGGAGCGTCTGCACCTCCTGTCGAAGGAATTGCTCGTGAGAGGGGTCCCTGAAGAGGGACGAGGAAGGAGGGCGGGAAGGAGGAAACGAAACAAACTGCAGGCGGTATCCCGTCTGCACCAGGTTTAAGACCCAGCGGTCCGATGTTATTTGGGACCACGCCGGGAGGAAAAACGAAAGGCGGTTTGAAAACGGGGGGAAAGGATCCATAGGGGAAACTGCTACAGCGCCCTCGGGCGCACCTTCAAAATGAAGGCTTAGGACCAGGCGGGGGTTTCGAGGAGCCTTGGTTCTGCCCCCCTTGGTTCCCAGACTGCCTGCGCCTGCCGTTCCTGCCGCGGCGCCTGTAAGGGTCCTGCCGCTGGCGGAACTGGGAAAACGGCCTACGGTACGGCTGCTGCTGTGGCCTAAAGGGTCTACGCTGCGTCACGGGGGTGTGCATCCCGAGGGACCGCGCAATGACCCGGTTGTCCTTCAGACTCTTGAGTCTGGGGTCTGTCTTTTCCGAAAACAGGCCCTGGCCTTCGAAAGGAAGGTCCTGTATCGTGTGCTGGAGCTCTGGCGGAAGGCCGGAAACCTGCAGCCAGGAGATGCGACGCATCGTAACTCCCGACGCGAGGGTACGGGCAGCCGAGTCCGCAGCGTCCAAGGATGCTTGTAAGGCCGTGCGCGCGACCTTTTTGCCCTCGTCCAGGATGGCCGTAAACTCCTGGCGAGCATCCTGTGGCAGCAGCTCTTTAAATTTGTCCACTGCCACCCAGGAGTTAAAAGCGTACCTGCTCAGCAGGGCCTGCTGATTAGAGACCCTGAGCTGCAGGGCCCCGGCCGAATATACCTTACGGCCAAGGAGGTCCATCCGCCTGGCCTCTCTGGATTTGGGGGCCGGAGCCTCCTGGCCGTGACGCTCCCTATCGTTCACCGACTGCACCACCAGTGAACCGGGAGTCGGGTGAACGTGCAAGTATTCATACCCCTTGGAAGGGGCCATGTACTTCCTCTCGACTCCTTTCGCTGTCGGAGGGATAGAGGCCGGGGACTGCCAGATAGTATTGGCATTGGCCTGAATGGTCCGTACAAAGGGCAGGGCGACCCTGGTGGGAGCATCCGAAGAGAGGATGGTAACAATCGGGTCCTCTATCTCCGAGACCTCCTCTGCCTGCAGACTCAGGTTTTGGGCCAACCGCCTGAGGAGGTCCTGGTGCGCCCTGAGATCCAGCGGGGGGGGACTGTTGGAGGAGGTACCCGCCACCGCCTCATCCGGGGAGGAGGATGAGGAGACCCCAGGTACGATAGTGTCCAACTGGGGGTCTTCCTCAACCCTCGCCTCTACCTCCGGAGCCACAGCGGAGTCCTGCTGTTTGGACCCTTCCTCCGCCTCCGGGGAGGGAGGGGGGCGAGACAAGGAGGCTTCAGGGGCCCTACGCTCCGCAGTCGCCGGCCTAGCAGGGAGCTGCTGGGGGCCCTGGGCCTGATGGTACGCCCAGGGTGTCCAGAATCCCCACTGTGGTGGGCCTTGGTCTTCCAGCGGCGGATCCCCGAAGAGCGCCGCCTGCCGGTCGGTGCCGAGCGCATACGCACTGTCCGCCTGCGAAGATACGGACGGCTGTCTCGAGGGCCACGGCGGGGCCGACCCCGGATGGTACGGGCCGGCGCGGGTCGGCACGGAGGATTGTCTCGGTGCCGGGGACCGGTGCCGGGAGTCGTATCGGTGCCGGGATCGGGACCGGGACCTGGATCTGTCACGGTGCCGGGATCCTGATCGGTACCGGGTGTCGCTTCGGTAGCGGGACCTGCCACCGGCTCGGTGCCGGGAGGTCGACCGGGACCTACCACCGGCTCGGCGCCGGGAGGTCGATCGAGACCGGGACCTGCCACCATCTCGGTGCCGGGAGGTCGACCGGGACCTACCACCGGCTCGGCGCCGGGAGGTCGACCGAGACCGGGACCTGCCACCAGCTCGGTGCCGGGAGGTCGACCGGTGCGGCGAGTAGCGATGGGACCCGCTCCTGGAGTCGCGGTGCCGGTGACGCCGACTGGAGCTTGACCGCGACCGTCTGGAGGTCGACCGTTGCCGCAAGTGCGACCGGTGCCGCTGAGGGGAGCGGTGCCGGGACTGCGAGCGGCGTCGGGATCTGGAGCGCCCAAGACGTCGGGACCTAGATGGCGAAGGACTGTCTCTGGGCGGCGCCGACATCATGGGCTTGCCCCTGGACACGACCCGCACCGGAGGTACCGGGGGGTGGCAGCCGAGTGGGCTCCGTCAGGGCAATCAGGTCCCGAGCCGAGGCGAAGGTCTCCGGTGTTGATGGGACCACTATCTCAACCCCAGATCTCATGGGGGAGCTCGGCGGCACCGGACTCAACAGACCCGCCGGGCCCGGAGTCAACGGTGCTGACGGTGCCGGCGGCGCCGCGGCCGATGTCGAGGCCGGGCGCTCAAGCCGGGTCTGCCTGGCCGGAGTAGCAGACTTCGACGGCCTAGGCTGTGATTCCGGTGCCGGAGAAGGTCGGTGCCGAGGAGTCTTCTCGGTGCCGGAGCGATCCGGTGCCGGTGCCGAGACCACGGCCCGCGAAGTCGACGGGTCAAGTGCCGCCTCCATTAGGAGAGTTCGGAGCCTCTGATCTCTCTCCTTTTTTGTCCTCGGCTTGAAAGCCTTACAGATGCGGCACTTGTCAGACCTGTGCGATTCCCCGAGGCACTTCAGGCACGCTTCGTGGGGATCGCTGGTGGGCATGGGCTTCTTGCAGGCCGCACACTGCTTGAAGCCCGGCGAAACAGGCATGAGCCTGGCGCCGGGTGCCGGGAAGGGCTAAGCCCCCGGCCAAGAACTATTTAACAACTATTGACTAAACTATTTACTTAACAACACTAATTAACAACTATATAGAACTAGAGATAAGCGATTGAAAACTAGGAGAGCTAGGGACGTGGAGGACAGCTATGCCGCGCTCCACAGTTCCAACGACCGACACGGCGGTAAGAAGGAACTGAGGAGCGGGCGGGCCGGCAGGGGTATATATAGAGCGCCATGGCGGCGCCACTCTAGGGGGCGACCTGCCGGCCCACTGGAGTTGCTAGGGTAAAAAAGTTTCCGACGAACGTGCACGCGCGGCGCGCACACCTAACTGGAATGGATGTGAGCAATCACTCGAAGAAGAATTAGAGTGTTTTGGGGCACTCTGGTCCCACTGGAAAACCTTCCCTGGGGACCCCAAAACCCAAATCCCTTGAGTCTCACAACCAAGGGAAATAATCCTGTTTCCCTTCCCCCCTCCAGGTGCTCCTGGAGAGATACACAGACACAAGCTCTGTGAAACTGCACAGAGACTCCCCCCTCTCTGTTCCCAATCCTGGAAACAAAAAGTACTTTCCTATTCCCCCCAGAGGGGATGTAAAATCAGGCTAGCCAATTCAACACACACAGACCTCCCCTGATTTCTTCCTCCCACCAATTCCCTGGTGAGTACAGACTCAATTTCCCTGAAGTAAAGAAAAACTCCAACAGGTCTTAAAAGAAAGCTTTATATAAAAAAAAGAAAGAAAAAATACAAATGTTCTCTCTGTATTAAGATGATACAACACAGGGTCAATTGCTTAAAAGAATATTGAATAAACAGCCTTATTCAAAAAGAATACAAATCAAAGCATTCCAGCACTTATATTCATGCAAATACCAAAGAAAAGAAACCATAGAACTTACTATCTGATCTCTTTGTCCTTACACTTAGAAACAGAAGACTAGAAAATAGAACTACTTTTCCAAAGCTCAGAGGAAACAGGCAGACAGACAAAAGACTCAGACACACACTTCCCTCCACCCAAAGTTGAAAAAATCCGGTTTCCTGATTGGTTCTCTGGTCAGGTGTTTCAGGTGAAAGAGACATTAACCCTTAGCTATCTGTTTATGACACGCCCCCCAAATTGCAGACAGTGGGGAAGCTCACTGGCGGCAATTTCCTTCTAGAACTTGAAAATAAACAGATTAATACAACACATGCACCTTTACATATACTACTAAGTATATAACTAACAGACTTTTACATTTTAAGAACACTTTTTAACTACTGGATTCTGGGAAACTCTCACGGGAGAGTGCATCAGCAACTTTGTTAGAAGCTCCTGTGATGTGTTGAATTTCAAAATCAAAATCTTGGAGAGCTAAACTCCAACGAAGAAGTTTCTTGTTGTTCCCCTTGGCAGTATGAAGCCACTTTAGTGCAGCATGGTCAGTTTGTAGTTGGAACCGCCGTCCCCAAACATATGGGCGTTAGCATGAAAAATCTCCAAGCTTAGTTACCAGCTTGGACCTGGTACCTGCTGCCACCACCCAAAAAATTAGAGTGTTTTGGGGCACTCTGGTCCCACTGGAAAACCTTCCCTGGGGACCCCAAAACCCAAATCCCTTGAGTCTCACAACCAAGGGAAATAATCCTGTTTCCCTTCCCCCCTCCAGGTGCTCCTGGAGAGATACACAGACACAAGCTCTGTGAAACTGCACAGAGACTCCCCCCTCTCTGTTCCCAATCCTGGAAACAAAAAGTACTTTCCTATTCCCCCCAGAGGGGATGTAAAATCAGGCTAGCCAATTCAACACACACAGACCTCCCCTGATTTCTTCCTCCCACCAATTCCCTGGTGAGTACAGACTCAATTTCCCTGAAGTAAAGAAAAACTCCAACAGGTCTTAAAAGAAAGCTTTATATAAAAAAAAGAAAGAAAAAATACAAATGTTCTCTCTGTATTAAGATGATACAACACAGGGTCAATTGCTTAAAAGAATATTGAATAAACAGCCTTATTCAAAAAGAATACAAATCAAAGCATTCCAGCACTTATATTCATGCAAATACCAAAGAAAAGAAACCATAGAACTTACTATCTGATCTCTTTGTCCTTACACTTAGAAACAGAAGACTAGAAAATAGAACTACTTTTCCAAAGCTCAGAGGAAACAGGCAGACAGACAAAAGACTCAGACACACACTTCCCTCCACCCAAAGTTGAAAAAATCCGGTTTCCTGATTGGTTCTCTGGTCAGGTGTTTCAGGTGAAAGAGACATTAACCCTTAGCTATCTGTTTATGACAGCTACTTCATACCTCTGCCCATTTTCTTTGTGAAAGCTCATTCCCTATTGGAGAGGTGGAAAGGCGAAGGCCTGGAGCCCTGCATTTTCCTGCCAGCCCAATTTCTATCAACTCTACAAAGATTTGTCACATGGTGACTGCATGGCCAGCAGGGCAGAGAGTCCACAGCACCTACTGGAACTAATGGCTGGTGCCCAGCATCCTGGGAAAATCAGGTCATTCTGTCTCTTTAGGCAGTGAGCTGCTGGGGCAGGGAGTGGGAGTGGTGATGAGGTTTCTGGCTCTCCCTGCATTCAGATGCACATCATCTAAGGATCAGGCTAATTGTCATCTTACCACTCACAGCGGCCAGAAGAGCATGCAGTGATTACTGTCATCAGGGCTGCTGGGAAGGCAGGGAGAGGGGCCGGAACTAATGGAAGAAGGCCAGTCTTCTTTGTGTGCTCTCTTTACTGGAAGGTTATCGTTAGTATCAGTTAGTGGCCGACTCTACCCGAGTGTTATGAGATGCCTGGAAATTTGATGCATGGGATTTTTTAAAAGGCACGGACCGAAGCCAAGCATAACAGAGAGGGCCGCATGGTGTGGGCAAGTAGAACCAGCCACGCAGCAGCAAGACAGATGTGTGGGGAAACCTTGGAGTGCAAAGAAAGGGTTTGATGCTGTTATTGATGAACAAATGCAGAGGCTATGGGGATTGCTAACCCACGCGCTCACGTTTACCTGGGTGTGTTTCATGCCAAAGCACTGTACTAATTCCATGCTGTGTGCAGTCAGCGCTGGTGCAGGGGGTGGTGAGTCTTACCTCTGGATGCTGTGAGCAAACCCCTGCTCTTAGAAACAGCATCAGGGTTTCCAGTGACTCTCCAGAATGTGGAAGACACACACACACACACCCCGTGTGGAGACTGCAGCTGAGCAATTAACTGATTATTCAGCTCAGGGGCTGAACCAAAAAAATCAGCAAAAAACATTGGTTTGGAGCAAAAAACCCACCCACAATGAAGCAAAGCTGAAAATACAGGCAATGAATTTTTTTTTTTAAATTTTGTTTAAGTTTTGGGTGTTTTTCAGCCCCAACTCTTTTAAAAAAAAATAGAGCTAAATTTTGAAACCAAACGAGTCAAAACGTTTCATTTTGAAGCAGCTGAAATGAACTTTCGGCTCTTTGGTGAAACTATTTGTAAAATTCAGCCCCAAATAGTGACTGATTTTGGTGCACTGAAAAATGCAGCATTTCAGCCTGCTCTGCTGGAAACGCCCTGGGCCACTTCTGGGAGTGTTTCGTTGCTTGCTTTGGCTTGGCGGGGTTGGCTCTGGAGCGCACCCATTGCCCTCACCTCTGCAGAAATGGCAAGGAGGTTGCATTTATGAAATACTATATTTAAAAAGGGGGAAAGGGTTCTTTTTTCTAAATGCATCATTGAAATAATAATAAATAATAAATAATAAATAATAAATGCAGACCAACCTGGTAAAATTATCCTAAATATGCATCATGGGCATTGGCTTCACATCAAACCTGCCCAGATTACAAACAACAAGATTTATTTTTTACACAGCTACCAGCCCTCAAAACTCAGCCTGGGATCTGAGAGTCAAGCTGGGCTACTTCTTTCTTACACCTCATTAGTGACAAAAGCTCTGCAGGCCGATTTATGCCAACAGTGACATCATTTTGATCCTGTCAGCTTCAATGGGCTTAGGCTGATTGGAAGGATTCTGTTGTTGATTGTCAATCAGGAACAGACTCCAACACGCATGCTTTCATCTTTACCGGTTCTGCAGGACTAACCACAGTGAAAAAAACAGTAAAAACATGCTACTCTCATATATACAGGGGGCGGGTCTGTTAAGTAAGAAAGTGCCATATTTGCAGATGTGCAGTGTTGTTGTAGCCATGTTGGTCCCAGGATATTAGAGAGAAAAGGTGGGGTGAGGTAATCTATTTTATTGGACCAATTTCTGTGGGTGAAAGAGACAAGCTTTCAAGCCACACAAAGTTCTTATTCAGGTCTGGAAAGTGCACTCAGGGCATGGACTCCACATGGACTCCTCCTGAGAATTGAAATGACAGTCTGGACCTACACATTGAATGTTTCCGCTGATGTGCACAGGCAGAAATTGTGGAAAAATAACATCCCTTGCCTCATAACCTAAGTCATGCAGAACGCAGAAATCAACCTGACATTATCAACAAAGAAAGAGGCTGATAAAGGAGGTGCTGTTGTTATCATGAACAGGTCTGACTACCAAAAGGAGGCTGCCAGACAACTCTCCAATACCAAATTCTACAGGCCACTTCCCTCAGATCACACTGAGGAATACACTAAGAAACTGCATCATCTACTCAGGACACTCCCTACTCTAACACCAGAACAAATCAACATACCCTTAGAGCCCCGACCAGGGTTATTCTGTCTACTACCCAAGATCCACAAACCCAGAAATCCTGGAACGCCTCATCATCTCGGGCATTGGCACTCTCACTGAAGGACTGTCTGGATATGTGGACTCTCTACTCGGACGTCTGTTAGTCTATAAGGTGCCACAGGATTCTTTGCTGCTTCTACTCAGACCCTATGCCACCAGCACTCCCAGCTATCTCCGTGACACCACTGATTTCCTGAGGAAACTACAATGCATTGGTGACCTTCCAGAAAACACCATCCTAGCCACCATGGATGTAGAGGCTCTCTGCACAAACATCCCACACACAGATGGAATACAAGCTGTCAGGAACAGTATCCCTGATGATGCCACAGCATAACTGGCTGCTGAGCTCTGTGCCTTTATGCTCACACACAACTATTTCAAATTTGATGACAATATATCTCTCCAGATCAATGGCACCGCTATGGGCACCCGCATGGCCCCACAATATGCCAATATTTTTATGGCTGACCTGGAACAACGCTTCCTCAGCTCTCGTCCACTCACGCCCCTTCTCTACCTATGCTACATTGATGACATCTTCATCATCTGGACCCGTGGGAAGGAGACTCTGGAAAAATTCCACCACGATTTCAACAGCTTCCACCCCGCCATCAACCTCAGCCTGGACCAATCTACACGGGAGGTCCACTTCCTAGACACCACAGTGCAAATAAGTGATGGTCACATTAACACCACCCTATACTGAAAACCTACCGACTGCTATGCCTACCTTCATGCCTCCAGCTTCCATCCCGGGCACATCACACGATCCATTGTCTACAGCCAAGCATTGAGGTACAGCCGCATCTGCTCTAACCCCTCAGACAGAGACCAACACCTACAAAATCTCCACCAAGCATTCTCAAAACTACCATACCCGCATGAGGAAATAAAGAAACAAATCAATAGAGCCAGACGTACCCAGAAGCCTCCTACTGCAAGACAAACCCAAGAAAGAAACCAACAGGACTCCACTGGCCATCACATACAGTCCCGAGCTAAAACCCCTCCAACGCATCATCAGGGATCTACAAGCCATCCTGGACAATGATCCCACACTTTCACAGGCCTTGGGTGGCAGGCCAGTCCTCACCCACAGACAACCTGCCAACCTGAAACATATTCTCACCAGTAAATGCATACCGCACAATAGTAACTCTATCTCAGGAACCAATCCATGCAACAAACCTCGATGCTAACTCTGCCCACATATCTACACCAGAGACACCATCACAGGACCTAACCATATCAGCCACACCATCACCGGTTCATTCACCTGTACGTCCACCAATGTAATATACGCCATCATATGCCAGCAATGCCCCTCTGTTATGTATGTCGGCCAAACTGGACAGTCTCTACGGAAAAGGATAAATGGACACAAATCAGATATTAGGAATGGCAATATAGGAGAACACTTCAACCTCCATGGCCACACAATAGAAGATCTTAAGGTGGCCATACTGCAGCAAAAACACTTCAGGACCGGATTTCAAAGAGAAACTGCTGAGCTTCAGTTCACCTGCAAATTTGACACCATCAGCTCAGGATTAAACAAAGATTGGGAATGGCTTGCCAACTACAAAACCAGTTTCTCCTCCCTTGGTTTTCACACCTCAACTGCTAGAAGAGGGCCTCATCCTCCCTAATTGAACTAACCTCGTTACCTCTAGCTTGCTTCTTGCTTGCATATATATACCTGCCCCTGGAAATTTCCACTACATGCATCTGATGAAGTGGGTATTCACCCACGAAAGCTCATGCTCCAAAACATCTGTATAAGGTGCCACAGGATTCTTTACTGCTTTTTCAGGGCAGATCTACGCTGAAAACGCTACATCGGCACAGCTGCACAGATGCAGATGCGCCCCTGCAGTGGTTAGAGGCATGTCTACAGGTGCCATGCTGCTGCAGTGTGTCTGGTGAAGACTCTCTCTGCTGATGGGAGACCATTCTCCCATCGGCATAATAAAACCACCTCCACAAGTGACAGCAGCTATGCCAGCAGGAGAAGCACTCCTGTAAACATAGCACTGTCTACACAAGGAGTTAAGTTTGGTATAACTACGTTGCTCAGAGGTGTGGATTTTTCACACCCCTGAACAAGGTACTTATACCAGCATAGGTCTGTAGTGTAGACCTGACCTCGAGTGCCACAGCTAAATACAAGGTGGAACAGATTGTTTAGCATAAGTAGTTTGCACATATTTCAAGGGACTGTTCAAGGTGAAGTGGCTTGTTAACACCCCTCCAGTCATCAGGAGGAGAGGAAGGAAAAAGGCTGAAAGTGTGCGGGGGTTAGTGGGTTGATGTAATAAGCCATAAATCCAATGTCTCTGTTCAGTACATTGTTTTTAGTGTCTAGCAAAGTTATGAATTTAAGCTGCCAGGCTCGTTTTTTGAAAGTGTTGGGCAGTTTTCCATTGAGGATAAGGACTGATAAGTCAGATCTGTAGTGATCACTTTGCAAGAAGTGTCCACCCACAGGTGATGGGGTATTTTTGTCTTTTATCATTTCCCTGTGTGAGTTCATTCAAGAGTGTAGTGATTGTCTCGTTTCACCCACATAGTTACCATTGGGGCATTTAGTGCACCGGATGAGGTGCACCACGTTGTGCTAGACATGTGTAGGATCCATGGATCTTGAAAGGTGTGTCGGGGTGGGGTGCTGATCATTGTATCTATGAAGATAGGTATACAGGTTTTGTATCTGTTGCTCTGGTAGGGTCTGGTACCTCTTTGAGCTGATGTGTCCTGGTCCGAGGGGAACTTGCTTCTGATGATGAGTTGTTTGAAGGCCAGAAGAGGGAATTCAGGAAAGATTTCTTTCAGGATGGGGGTCCCCATCGTGTGTGGGTTGTAATTGTTTAAAAATACCCTGTATGGATTCCAGTGTGGCATGGTAAGTGAGAAGTAGGTGTGTGTAGTCGAAGGGGATTTTATTTCTGCATTGAAGCAGGTTCTGTCAGGATATTTGGGTGGCTCATTTCATGATGTGATCTACTTCTCTGGTGGAATCTCCTTGTTTTGGTGAAGGCAGTTTTACACATGTTAAGGTGTGTATCCTGGGCTTTCTCAGATCATATTATTCAGTATTGGGGTGCCTGGCTGTAGATAACAGATTTCTGGGTGTTTTTTAGTTGGTTGCTGGATCTGTGAACAGAAGTGTGGCAATCCTTGGATTTCTTGTACATAGTTTTCTATAGGGTTCCATTTTTGAAGCTGATTGTGGTGTCCAGGAAGTTGCTGCTGTTGTGAGAGTGCTCTAGAGAGCGTTTGATGGATGGGTGGTGGTTGATGAAGTTGTGATGGAAATCTATGAGGGAGTTTAGGTTGTCTGTCCAGAGGATGAAAATATCATCAATGTAACTCAGGTATATCACTAATGTTGTGGTACATTTGTCCAGAGTTCTGCTTCAAGGTGGCCCATGAAGAGGCTGGCATACATCAGAGCTATCCTAGTACCCCTAGCTGTTCTCATGGTTTGGGCAAAGTGCTGTTAAATGTAAAATTGTTATGGGTGAGGATGAAAGGGATGAGTGTGACAATGTGTTTTTGGTGGAGAGCTGAGGGTTGTCCACTGCCTATATACAGAGTCACTTTGGGCCAGATCCTCAGCTGGGGTAATCAGGCTCAGTTCCATTGAACTCAATGGAACTATAGCAATCTACACTAGGGTCTGTTAATTCTGAATTTTGGCTCTTTTGCTATCAACCTCTGCCTTTGTTTGCAAAGCTAGTCAGCCTCCTTTTGCAGACCTGAAGAAGCTCTCTGTGTTGCTGAAAAATGTGTACCTTACACCAGCAGAAGTTGGTCCAATAAAAGATAAGTCCTCAACCATCTTGTCTCACTGGGACCAACACAGCTATGACAACACTGCAAATAGCATGACACTTGTTGATCTCAACAGTGCAAGGTATCAATTGCAGATTATCATCTAATGTGACATGGTTCTCTTTGGCTTCCGACAGGGGATTTTGAGTAGCTTGGAGTGTTTTGGATCTCTGTTCTGAGCTGAAGGGTGGTGAAGCACTGGAATGGGTTACCTAGGGAGGTGGTGGAATCTCCTTCCTTAGAGGTTTTTCAGGTCAGGCTTGACGAAGCCCTGGCTGGGGTGATTTAATTGGTGTTGGTCCTGCTTTGAGCAGGGGGTTGGACTAGATGACCTCCTGAGGTCCGTTCCAATCCTGATATTCTATGAGTCTATGAATATGCCTTTGATATTTGGGACATATATTTACAAGCCCTTTTTTTGCCATGCCATAGCTGTGATAAGTGGGAGTAGGCCCTCTAGAAATCTACTCAAGCGGGTCTAATTGTACCAAATAGAACAGCTCAGTAGAGTGGAAAATAGTCCTCATATATCTAACAGAAGAAGATAATGACCTTTTAAATAACAGAAGCAATTTTATTTCAATACCCCAATTACTCTGAACTCTCAAATGTCAAAGTGCTGGGCTCTTTCAAAATAACTTAATTTAGACATTTATAGCACTGAGACACTGCTAGTTTCTTATCTAACCTAATTATGGGTTGTACAGGAAATTGCAAAGCATCCCAATTAATGTTATTTTTTATAGTGATACATAGAAGCAGCCTTTGACATTTGCTGCCATCTCGCGCACCATGATTTACTCAGTGGGGTTTTTGATTTACTCCCTTGAAGGATGGAGCCCTTCCATTCTCTGGTATCTCTGGCGAGCAGCTGAAAAAGCTGGTGGCAGAGGTGGTCGTGAGCCCATCTTGCTGACGGCCTCCATCTAAAGGACACTCTTGTTTCCATGAGAGCAGAGTGCCTTTCATTGGGCAGGGTGCTCTGTGCCGTGCATGTGATAATAGTGAATGCTCACTTCACTGGCTGATGGATTCTCATGGGCCAAGGCACCCAGGGAGGACACCTCCCTATTTTGAATCCCTTATGCTACGATGGCAGCATATGGGGGCTGTGAAAGCCTCTTAGCTGGCTAAATTAAAAAAAACCTCCTCACACAGGTACTGTGCAATTCCCTGATCCTCTGTAGGGGGCAGGATTGAGGTTGGAGGAGGTGAGGCCATAGCACACAGTAGTAAAGGGTATTCTGGGCAGCCTGCTATAACTTAAAACAGCTATCAGAGCTGCTCCAAGTTATTCCAGGCACCACACCAGCCCAGAATCAGCAGGGCAAAAAGATGGCTTTTAGGGATCAATCTTCTGGTGTGCTCGGCGCACAGAGTGCCCATGGATTCTGTGGGGGACACAGGCATCAGCAGTTTGCAGTGTCAGACCTTTGATAATCTGGAGGCTGAGTTTATTATTATAGGCAGGGTTGGTAGCGCCACCTATTATTATTCAGGTTGCCTGACACTTCCCATTCTAAGACCCTGTTTTCAGTTGCTTACAACTTTGCCAAACTTTCACTGTTTGGGCTGAAATTTTACATAACTGTGTGTGCCTCAGGATTATTTTGTTTTTTAAAAAATTTCAGCCAAAATGGTTTACCTGTTTCCAAGAATTCTGCTAGGGAAAAATACATTGCTTTGCAATGTTAAAAAAAAAATCTGGCAAGCTTTTCTTTGACAAGTCCTAGTGCTCTTGTGCTATGCTGGATTTGAAATTTGGCAGGAGGTGTACGGCTTTTTGCTAGGGATGGCCATGTCCCCCTGAAAATCCACCCAAGATTGGCCAAGATATAAACCTTTGAAAATTGCAATTCACACATGCTCAGTAGAGATTTCTTTGATTTTAGCATTTAAAATCAGTGAAGAGTCTGTGCTCAATGAGCATGCTCCATTCCCTCACAGCTGTTATGTGTGACCAGACTGTGCCTGCAATTGAAGAGCAATTGAATATGCTCCAGCCAGGGGCTGAAGGGCTGAAGCTGGGTTTGCCCGTAACAGCTGCTCCAGGCAGGGTTGGGGCTGGGCACCAGAACTGAAAGCAAGGAGCCTATCTCTCCTGTGCTCTCAATGGCTCCTGCTGGCACCCAGACAGTATGGAGGAGGAGGCTGTCGGATTCGAATACAGAGGGTACAAGAGACGGACCTTGTTGGGAGGGGGAGTAGATTGGGAGTCGGAGCCAAAGAGGGCAAGAATGGGACTGGAGGCAGGGGGTGAGGGAAAGTGGGACTGGGCGTTGGGAGTGTGGGGAGACTGGGACTGGATAGGCACGAAGACTGGAGTGGGAGCCAGGGAGGCAAATGGGGCTAGGAGCCAATGGATGGGGGGAGAATGAGATTGGATGAGGAGCTGGGACAGAGACTAGGACTGGGGAGCAGTGAGGTAGAAGGTAAGAGGGGGCTGGGGGAAGGGCCAATGGATCTGATGAGACACTGAGGCAAGGAGACAGGGACAATGAGCTAAGCAGGGAGGACATGGAGACTGCATGAGGACACGGGTTGGGAACCATTGGAACAGTGGTGACTGGAGGTGGGGGAGGGAGGCAGCTTGGATGGGGAGATGTGAGAGGCACACTGGGATGGCCTGGTTTCTTTTGAAAATTCCACCAAAATTGACACTTTCCCATGGGATGTTTTGAGTTGAGGAATCGGCATTTTCCGATGTAACACTGTTCTGGCTAAAAATTTCCAACTGGCACTACTTGCAACACCCCCTGAGCAGCGGGCTGCATCCAGGGCCCGCACCCCCAGCCAGAGCCCTCACCCTCCCTGCACCCCAACCCGCAATTTCCTGAGCATTCATGGCCCACCATACAATTTCCATACTCAGATGTGGCCCTTGGGCCAAAAGTTTGCTCACCCCTGCTCTAGCTCCACCAGAAGTTATGGGCTTAATGTGGGAATTGCTGGGTGAAACTCTGAGGCCTATGTTATGCAAGAGATCAGGGTATATCATCATAACAGTCCCTTCTGGCCTTCAAAGCTATGAATCCACGTTCACTGAGCCCTGAGAAGTCACACACTGCCTCTGTCTTGGTCAGATTCCTGCTATGCCAATGCAATTTGTGGAGGGAGAGGGGGAAGGCTCTGTGCGATGGGGTGTGCAAACTCCACGCTGGCACTGAAAGCGTTAGGGGAGCTGGAGAGTGAATTAGTGCACCTGATGGCACCTGGAGGGATGTCAGGTTTAATGAAGGATGAGACCCAGCTGAGGAGGAGCAGGGTGGCTGATTTACAGGGAGGAGCTGCAGGAGGGAGCTGGTATCCTGGGATGGGCCTTGGAGGGAGAAGGGGGATGCCAGTGAAGGAGACCTGAGGGTCAGAGGCCTGAAAGGAGCCAGGATGAAATCCCTGGAAAGCAGTGCTCTGTAGTAGAGCGGGAAAGTACAGTGCAGAACCTGAGAGGGTGGGGACGAGTTTGCTAAGGATTGGATCCAGGAAGGGTGGGATAGTTCATTCCTATGTGTTTCATTTGGACTCGGGGTGCCCTAGAAGGGCTGAGACAGAATGTGATCTAGCCCAAGAAACAAGTGACGGAAAGAAGTGGACCACTAGCAGGTGTTTGGTGGAGATAACTATGCACAAGGCCGTGATGGGGAGCGCTGGCTGGTGAGCAGCTCTTTTACACTTTGTGGTTAAAATCTTCTGGTAGAGAGACAGCAAGAGACCAGAGTTACCTGCCAAAGAACCAAATTAAGACAGGATTGCCAGCTGTTGTAATAGTTGCAAAGTGCTTCTTGGGTCAAGTGGCTATAGAAGTGGAAGAGGAGAGATTGAAAAGACTGGCACTGTTCAGTTTAGAAAACAGGTAATTGAGCAGGGATATGATAGAGGTCTATAAAATCGTGAGTGGTGGTGTGGACAAAGTGAATAGGGAATGGTTAGTTACCTTTTCACATAACCCAAGAACCAGGGGTCACCAATGAAATGAATAGGTAGCAGGTTTAAAACAAACAAAAGAAAGTATTACACACAACAGTCAACCTGTAGAACTCACTGTCAAGGGCTGTTGTGAAAGACAAAAGTATAACTGGGTTCAAAAAGACTCAGATGAGTTCACGGGTATAGGTCCATCAATGGCTATTAGCCAAAATGGTCAGGGATGCAACCCCATGCTCTGGGTTTCTCTAGCCTCTGACTGCTAGAAGCTGGGAGTGGATGACTGGGTGGATCACTCAGTAATTGCTCTCTTCTGTTCATTCCCTCTGAAGCATCTGGCATTGGCCACTGTCAGAAGACAGGACATTGAGCTAGATGGACCTTGGGTCCGACCCTGTCTGGCCATTCTTATAACTGGCCATTGGCTTGTGTAATGGTTGCAAAATGCTTTGAAGCCTTAAATAGAAGCTGGTATTGAAGTGGAATTGTTATGGTATTGTCACTGAAATTATTCCTGTAATATACTGTGCTCAAAAGCAATGAGGAATAGACAATGTCCATTACATATATAATTCTTCCAGTCATCTCACATGGACGCCTCTGGTACAAAAACATTGCCTCTTAGGTTTTGAGGTGATTAGAAAAATCCCCTGGCACTCCCTATTTCAGTTTCCTTAGTTCCAGACCCCAGCCACTTTAGCAGAAAGTATCACATATGTTTGCTGGAGAACTGCCCATCGAGTCGCTGTCTGTTTTGGAGGAGGCGTGGGAAAGGTTTTGTAACATAAACCAAGTCCAACATGCTGTAAGTGTTGCCTCCTGCTCTCCATCAGTGGCAACTGGAGTCAGATTCTCTCCCATTCTTGTGGGTGGGCTCCTGTGTCTCGCTCAGACCATCAGATGCTGTCCCATTCCCTGGGGTAATCTGAGGGCAAATGGCAGAGGGAGGCAGCCATGGCAACTTTTTTATTCGGGTAAATCGGGTGGCCGACATGAACTGTGTGCACGACGTGGAGTCAGCAGTGGCTTTCTTCCTGACTGGTTTTGGCTGCTTTAATAAGATTTTATAGCACCTTCCTATTGAGCCCTCAAAGCACTTGCCCAACACTAATTAAACTAGCCTCACAGTACCCCTTTGATATGGGTGGTTTATTGCCATTCTACAGCTGGGGAAACTGAGGCCCAACATGACAAGGTGACTTGCCCAGGGTCACACACACAATTGGTGTCAGAGCCAAGAATAGAAACCAGGTTTTCTGGCCCCCAGACCCCACCCAGCCATTTCAATCTGTTAGGACTTCCTACTGTAGCTACGCCTGCCTGTCAGCAGCAAGTTGGCCAGAAAGAACAACTCCATGCATTAGTGGGAGTACACTTATTGCCTCTGGAACTACTTGTTCCTAACCCACAGGAAAGCTTCTCACTGGAAGCAATTAATACTTCATATAAGGCATAATTCAATAATATGAGTCCTCCCTTTACATAACACCGTTATACTACAACACTCACTGATGAAATGCAGCTGTTGCTGGGGTGGAACAACACACAGCATCCCTATTGTGTCCTAGTGGAGAGGACATTGGAGTGGGAGTAAGGATACATGCTTTCTAGACCCAGCTCTGGCACTAGCCTGCTCAGCAACATTAGGCACGTCTTGTCTCTATGTGCCTCCGTTTCCCCATCTATAAAATGAGGATAGTAAAACTGACCTCCTTTGGAAAGTGCTTTGAGATCTATTCATGAAAAGTGTGATGTAATAGGTTGGTGGTATTAGTAAATCAAAGGAAATCCAGGAGAATAATTACAACTACAGGTACCACTAAGGGCAGCAGAATGGAATTACACATTTTATCCTGCACACTGGGATTAACCACCCCAGCCTTGCAAACATGCCATGGGGTAGTCACATCCCAATTCTGCAGCCCTTATGCACATGAGTTGAGGTCCAGGGGAACACTTAAGGAAGCAGAATTGGGCCCACAAATCACTATTAGAGTAAACATTTGAAATGTCCATCTTATCTGGCACAGCGCTTTTTAGCGCCATGCTGGGATGCTGATTCTGAATTATCCAGCTCTGCTTCCTGCAGCATCTTTATTAACCCAGTCACATCTCTTCTTTTGGGTTTTACGCAGGCACTCCTCTTTACTTCAGCTTCAGCAAGGACTGAATTGAAAACTAAATAAAAACCTCAGGACGTGACCCATGCATATTAATGCAATGGCATTCATTCTGAGTTCTGCTGTACGGGCAAAGCCCTGGCAAAGGACATAAGTCGACCGTCCTTAATGAAGAGAACCTCACAACAATGTTACAGTTATTCTCAAACAAATGTTCTCCTTGTAAAGGGGGAGATAATGACATTCCAGCCACACCTACGAATTAGAAAGTTGTAATCAAGAATAATAACTCTCCCCCCGTTTCCCTGGAGCTGCAGAATCTGCCCCCACACAGCATCTGACACTAATGTGATTTACTCCTGTTTGCTGATGGAGGATTCTGGCCATAAAATTTAATGTAGAGGAACAAGGTGCATTTAAGCAAAGCTGTAAACATCTCTAATTCTATTTAAAGCTATAGAGTGCAGCACATTAACATTTAACAATCTGCCACTAAATCAGTGTGGTGCTAATAGAGCTGCATTTGTTAAAATTTCAGCACCAGGCCACGTTTTACCAATGACGACAAAAGGAGTAGCCCAAATAGCATGATTCAGTGGAGTCCAGCCACTGCTCAATCAGGTGTTGAAAGAGTCTTCTTGGGAGCTCCTGGCATATAAAAGGACAACAGGCCACATTCAACTCTGCAGTAACTCCACTGAACCCAGCAAAGTTGGACCGGAAATGTATTTGGCCCTGTGTCTCCTATTAAATCGACTATACATGGCATTCTCCTGTCAAGTGTAGTCCCATCCCTGCTTTCACTCGCTTCAGGAGGAAGTAAATTGCAGTAGTACATCTTACTTCCTGCTCTGTGCTGGCTCATTGAAGGGGCAAAGGCTCCACCTGTTCCCTGCTCAGAGGGCCAGCAGCAGACTGTCCGTGACTGCTCTCCTCCAATGCAGGGTCTGCCCATGCGGGATAGCCAAGCAGAGGATGATGGGAGCTCATTACATCTCCTTATATCCTTGCAACCTGGGCTCACAATGGAGTTCTCTCTGTTTGGAAGTCTATCTGCCCTCTACACTACTAAAAATTACTTTTTATTCTCATTGCGGCAACTTCTGAGGGAGAAATAGAGACGGGTGCTGGATTCCATTCTGCCTCATCAGTCAGTCACCAACATTGTCAACTGCATTGTCAACAGGTCTCAGCTCACAGCTTGAGCACATGGTGTTGAACACTTGGGAAATGGAACAGAAATCAGAGGGAATGGTTCCACCATGTCAGGACCATTTAAAAAAACTAGGGAAATTCCCATGCAAAAACATTGGTATGGTCCAGCTAAGGTTGCAGCCACGGATTGTGTTTTGAGTGTAAGTTACCATCTAAGAACACTTGGAATTAAAGAAAAAAAATTGAAACCTAGGAAATTCAGAATTAAGGTTAAACTGACAAGAACTCAAGTATTTGAAAGTTGGTAAATTACCAGGTAAGGTACCTAAATGACTTAACCTCTGCCCACATAACCATCCCAGTGTTCCTTTTGGTCACTACTTGGTAAGGTGTGAATACTGTGGAATACAAGGTATGAATAAAAACATTTTCATGTCCCCCACCTCCATTTTAAAAACAGGGGTAGACTCTTTCTTTCTTTCTTGTGTGCAGGGGAAAATGGGACTAATGCATTCTTAAAGTTAAGCACATGCTTATGCACTTTGGTGAATCTTTCTCAATAATTATTGGAGCTAGTCGGAGTTTTTTTATGGAACATTTCTCTGTTGGAAAATGCTGATTTGCTGAAGGCAAAACATTTCATGGAAGTGTGCCGATTTCGATGAAATTTTGTTTCAAGAGAGAAATTTGAAAAAAAGCGCTTTGATAAGGTCAAATGTTCCATTTTGACCTTTTTGGAATGGAATGTTTCAATTTTCTGTTTACAAACAACGTTTTATTTCAATTATTTAACATTTTATGTTTTTTTTTTTAAAAGTAAGTCAAAAATCACAAAGACATCATTTTGATTTAACCTAAATTAAATGGTTCAAGGGACCCCAAATAAATTTTCAAAATTTTTTTTGCAGGAAATTCAGAAAAAAATTAGTTTTATTCCATTTTGGAATGGAATTTTGGAAATCATGGAATTTCACACTCAATATCATTTGACCTTTCTTCGGCAAGGAAAAAATTCTACAGAGGCTGACTGAACTTCTCACCAAAAAGGAAAAGGTAATTTATTTAGCTCAATCAACTGTTGTTAATTTGGGGAATTAGATATCAAACATAGACAAGACAACACATAACCTTAATACATGAACAAAGGTATTCATTAAAATACCGGGCAAAGATTAAACATAGAATGGTGCATTTTTTCTAAACAAGGGGCCCAATGTCCAGCCGTTTGTGACCAAAATTGTTTAAAACCCAGATTTTGGGATATTTTCATAAATAAAAGCACGGGACATTGATATTTATGGGGTCAGATTATTCATTAAGGTGAAATTCACCAGTGTGCACATGGACAAAGCATATCTTCAGGTTTCTGTACAAGGTGAGTTTCACCCGTTGAGGGATTCAGTCGATATAAGACGGTTACTCACCTTTGTAACTGTTGTTCTTCGAGATGTGTTGCTCACATCCATTCCAGTTAGGTGTGCGCGCCGCGCGTGCACGTTCGTCGGAAACTTTTTTACCCTAGCAACTCCAGTGGGCCGGCAGGTCGCCCCCTAGAGTGGCGCCGCCATGGCGCTCTATATATACCCCTGCCGGCCCGCCCGCTCCTCAGTTCCTTCTTGCCGGCTACTCCGACAGTGGGGAAGGAGGGCGGGTGTGGAATGGATGTGAGCAACACATCTCGAAGAACAACAGTTACAAAGGTGAGTAACCGTCTTTTCTTCTTCGAGTGATTGCTCACATCCATTCCAGTTAGGTGACTCCCAAGCCATACCTAGGCGGTGGGGTCGGAGTGAGAAGTCGCGGCATGGAGCACTGCAGTTCCGAAGGCCGCATCCTCTCTCGACTGCTGGACCAGGGCGTAGTGGGAAGCAAAGGTGTGGACCGATGACCAGGTCGCTGCCCGACAGATTTCCTGGATGGGCACACGGGCTAGGAAAGCCAGCGACGACGCCTGCGCCCTGGTAGAATGCGCAGTCACCCGGCCCGCAGGGACATGGGCCAAGTCATAACAAGTCCTGATACAGGACGTAACCCAAGAGGATATCCTCTGGGAGGAGATAGGAAGACCTTTCATACGATCTGCTACCGCCACGAAAAGCTGGGGGGATTTTCGGAAGGGCTTAGTCCTGTCTATGTAGAACGCGAGAGCCCTACGGACATCCAGCGAGTGGAGCTGCTGCTCCCTGCCTGAGGAGTGAGGTTTTGGGAAAAAAACCGGAAGGAAAATCTCTTGGTTGACATGGAAGGCTGAGACCACCTTGGGCAGAAAAGCAGGGTGTGGTCTCAGCTGCACCTTGTCCTTGTGGAAGACCGTATATGGGGGGTCTACCACAAGAGCTCGGAGCTCCGACACCCGTCTAGCTGAGGTGACAGCCACTAGAAAGGCAGTTTTCCAAGAGAGGTAGAGCAGGGAGCAAGTAGCTAACGGCTCAAAGGGGGGCCCCATGAGTCGGGACAACACCAGGTTAAGATCCCAGGTGGGAGCAGGGGGACGGACGTTAGGGAATAACCGTTCCAGCCCTTTAAGGAATCTCGACACCGTCGGGTGAGAAAAAACGGAGCGACCGTCCGCACCCGGGTGAAAGGTGGAGATAGCAGCTAGGTGGACTCGCAACGACGATAAGGCCAGACCTTGCCCTTTGAGGGACAAAACGTAGTCTAATATTTCGGAAACCGAAACTTCCATAGGGCGGAGATTTCTCTCTACGCACCAACAGGAGAAGCGCTTCCATTTCGCTGAATACGTGGCTCTTGTGGACGGTTTCCTGCTGCTCAAGAGCACCTCTCTCACAGGCGTGGAGCATCGCAGCTCTGGGCCAGTCAGCCACGCAGGAGCCACGCCGCTAGGTGCAGCGACTGCAGGTCTGGGTGACAAAGGGTCCCGTGGTCCTGGGTAATCAGGTCCGGATGAAGGGGCAGGGGAACTGGGTCGGCTATGGCCAAGTCCAGCAGCATGGTGTACCAGTGCTGCCTGGGCCACGCCGGGGCTACCATGATCACGAGCGCCTTGTCCCTGCGCACCTTCAGGAGGACCTTGTGGACTAGAGGGAACGGGGGAAATGCATAGTACAGGTGGGTCGACCACCGGATGAGGAAGGCGTCCCCTATCGACCCCGGTTCCCTGCCCTGAAAGGAGCAGAATGCTGGGCACTTCCTGTTCCCCCTGGACGCAAAGAGGTCCACCCGGGGATAACCCCACCTCCGGAAAATGGAGAGAGCGACATCCGGGCGAAGGGACCACTCGTGCGACAGGAAGGATCTGCTCAGTCGATCTGCCAGAGTGTTCCGTACTCCAGGGAGGAAGGAAGCCCTGAGGTGAACGGAGTGGGCTACGCAAAAGTCCCAGAGACGCATCGCCTCGTGGCACAGGGAGGAGGACCTGGTGCCGCCCTGCTTGTTGATATAGTACATCGTCGTCGTGTTGTCTGTAAACACGGCGACACAACGACCCTGAAGCTGATGACAAAACGCTTGACAAGCAAGGCGGACCGCTCTCAACTCCCGTATGTTGATGTGGAGCCCCACCTCCTCCTGGGACCACAGGCCCTGTGTCCGCAGGGTCCCCAGGTGGGCCCCCCAGCCTAGATCTGAGGCATCCGTTGTCAGGGATACCGATGGCTGAGAGGGGTGAAAGGGAAGACCCGCACATATCACGGACTGGTCCAACCACCAGCCGAGAGAGTCCAAGACCTTCTGGGGGATTGTGACTAACATGTCTAAAGGTTGCCTTTGCGGCCTGTAACGGCTGATAAGCCACAGCTGGAGAGGCCTCATGTGGAGCCGAGCGTAGCCGGTCACAAAAGTGCACGCTGCCATGTGGCCTAACAGGGTTAGACATGTCCTTACTGACGTCAACGGGGCTGACCGCAAACGCTGAACGATCGCCGCCATGGTCTGGAACCGTTGCAGAGGCAGCGAGGCCCTGCCCATCGTGGCGTCCAAGACCGCCCCGATAAATTCCACCTTTTGCGTGGGCCTCAGAGTGGATTTGTCTGTGTTTATCAAGAGGCCCAGACTTGCAAATACGGCAGTGATCAGGCGGACATGGCTGCTGACCTGCTGCTCCGACGCGCCCCGAATCAACCAGTCGTCCAGATAAGGGAACACGTGGACGCGGTTGCGTCGAAGATGCGCCACGACAACTGCCATGCATTTTGTAAACACCCTTGGGGCCGTGGACAGGCCGAAAGGGAGGACTGCAAACTGATAATGAAGAGCCCCCACAACGAAGCGGAGAAAGCGTCTGTGGCGCGGCCAAATGGCAATATGAAAATACGCGTCCTGCATGTCGAGGGCGGCGTACCAGTCTCCCGGATCCAGGGATGGAATAATGGTCCCCAGGGATACCATGCGGAACTTCAACTTCACGAGGTATTTGTTGAGTTCTCGCAGGTCGAGGATAGGCCTGAGGCCCCCCTTGGCCTTGGGGATCAGAAAGTAGCGGGAATAAAACCCCTTGCCTTTCTCGTTTTCCGGAACCGCCTCTATGGCTCCTTTGCTGAGGAGCGTCTGCACCTCCTGTCGAAGGAATTGCTCGTGAGAGGGGTCCCTGAAGAGGGACGAGGAAGGAGGGCGGGAAGGAGGAAACGAAACAAACTGCAGGCGGTATCCCGTCTGCACCAGGTTTAAGACCCAGCGGTCCGATGTTATTTGGGACCACGCCGGGAGGAAAAACGAAAGGCGGTTTGAAAACGGGGGGAAAGGATCCATAGGGGAAACTGCTACAGCGCCCTCGGGCGCACCTTCAAAATGAAGGCTTAGGACCAGGCGGGGGTTTCGAGGAGCCTTGGTTCTGCCCCCCTTGGTTCCCAGACTGCCTGCGCCTGCCGTTCCTGCCGCGGCGCCTGTAAGGGTCCTGCCGCTGGCGGAACTGGGAAAACGGCCTACGGTACGGCTGCTGCTGTGGCCTAAAGGGTCTACGCTGCGTCACGGGGGTGTGCATCCCGAGGGACCGCGCAATGACCCGGTTGTCCTTCAGACTCTTGAGTCTGGGGTCTGTCTTTTCCGAAAACAGGCCCTGGCCTTCGAAAGGAAGGTCCTGTATCGTGTGCTGGAGCTCTGGCGGAAGGCCGGAAACCTGCAGCCAGGAGATGCGACGCATCGTAACTCCCGACGCGAGGGTACGGGCAGCCGAGTCCGCAGCGTCCAAGGATGCTTGTAAGGCCGTGCGCGCGACCTTTTTGCCCTCGTCCAGGATGGCCGTAAACTCCTGGCGAGCATCCTGTGGCAGCAGCTCTTTAAATTTGTCCACTGCCACCCAGGAGTTAAAAGCGTACCTGCTCAGCAGGGCCTGCTGATTAGAGACCCTGAGCTGCAGGGCCCCGGCCGAATATACCTTACGGCCAAGGAGGTCCATCCGCCTGGCCTCTCTGGATTTGGGGGCCGGAGCCTCCTGGCCGTGACGCTCCCTATCGTTCACCGACTGCACCACCAGTGAACCGGGAGTCGGGTGAACGTGCAAGTATTCATACCCCTTGGAAGGGGCCATGTACTTCCTCTCGACTCCTTTCGCTGTCGGAGGGATAGAGGCCGGGGACTGCCAGATAGTATTGGCATTGGCCTGAATGGTCCGTACAAAGGGCAGGGCGACCCTGGTGGGAGCATCCGAAGAGAGGATGGTAACAATCGGGTCCTCTATCTCCGAGACCTCCTCTGCCTGCAGACTCAGGTTTTGGGCCAACCGCCTGAGGAGGTCCTGGTGCGCCCTGAGATCCAGCGGGGGGGGACTGTTGGAGGAGGTACCCGCCACCGCCTCATCCGGGGAGGAGGATGAGGAGACCCCAGGTACGATAGTGTCCAACTGGGGGTCTTCCTCAACCCTCGCCTCTACCTCCGGAGCCACAGCGGAGTCCTGCTGTTTGGACCCTTCCTCCGCCTCCGGGGAGGGAGGGGGGCGAGACAAGGAGGCTTCAGGGGCCCTACGCTCCGCAGTCGCCGGCCTAGCAGGGAGCTGCTGGGGGCCCTGGGCCTGATGGTACGCCCAGGGTGTCCAGAATCCCCACTGTGGTGGGCCTTGGTCTTCCAGCGGCGGATCCCCGAAGAGCGCCGCCTGCCGGTCGGTGCCGAGCGCATACGCACTGTCCGCCTGCGAAGATACGGACGGCTGTCTCGAGGGCCACGGCGGGGCCGACCCCGGATGGTACGGGCCGGCGCGGGTCGGCACGGAGGATTGTCTCGGTGCCGGGGACCGGTGCCGGGAGTCGTATCGGTGCCGGGATCGGGACCGGGACCTGGATCTGTCACGGTGCCGGGATCCTGATCGGTACCGGGTGTCGCTTCGGTAGCGGGACCTGCCACCGGCTCGGTGCCGGGAGGTCGACCGGGACCTACCACCGGCTCGGCGCCGGGAGGTCGATCGAGACCGGGACCTGCCACCATCTCGGTGCCGGGAGGTCGACCGGGACCTACCACCGGCTCGGCGCCGGGAGGTCGACCGAGACCGGGACCTGCCACCAGCTCGGTGCCGGGAGGTCGACCGGTGCGGCGAGTAGCGATGGGACCTGCTCCTGGAGTCGCGGTGCCGGTGACGCCGACTGGAGCTTGACCGCGACCGTCTGGAGGTCGACCGTTGCCGCGAGTGCGACCGGTGCCGCTGAGGGGAGCGGTGCCGGGACTGCGAGCGGCGTCGGGATCTGGAGCGCCCAAGACGTCGGGACCTAGATGGCGAAGGACTGTCTCTGGGCGGCGCCGACATCATGGGCTTGCCCCTGGACACGACCCGCACCGGAGGTACCGGGGGTGGCAGCCGAGTGGGCTCCGTCAGGGCAATCAGGTCCCGAGCCGAGGCGAAGGTCTCCGGTGTTGATGGGACCACTATCTCAACCCCAGATCTCATGGGGGAGCTCGGCGGCACCGGACTCAACGGACCCGCCGGGCCCGGAGTCAACGGTGCTGACGGTGCCGGCGGCGCCGCGGCCGATGTCGAGGCCGGGCGCTCAAGCCGGGTCTGCCTGGCCGGAGTAGCAGACTTCGACGGCCTAGGCTGTGATTCCGGTGCCGGAGAAGGTCGGTGCCGAGGAGTCTTCTCGGTGCCGGAGCGATCCGGTGCCGGTGCCGAGACCACGGCCCGCGAAGTCGACGGGTCAAGTGCCGCCTCCATTAGGAGAGTTCGGAGCCTCTGATCTCTCTCCTTTTTTGTCCTCGGCTTGAAAGCCTTACAGATGCGGCACTTGTCAGACCTGTGCGATTCCCCGAGGCACTTCAGGCACGCTTCGTGGGGATCGCTGGTGGGCATGGGCTTCTTGCAGGCCGCACACTGCTTGAAGCCCGGCGAAACAGGCATGAGCCTGGCGCCGGGTGCCGGGAAGGGCTAAGCCCCCGGCCAAGAACTATTTAACAACTATTGACTAAACTATTTACTTAACAACACTAATTAACAACTATATAGAACTAGAGATAAGCGATTGAAAACTAGGAGAGCTAGGGACGTGGAGGACAGCTATGCCGCGCTCCACAGTTCCAACGACCGACACGGCGGTAAGAAGGAACTGAGGAGCGGGCGGGCCGGCAGGGGTATATATAGAGCGCCATGGCGGCGCCACTCTAGGGGGCGACCTGCCGGCCCACTGGAGTTGCTAGGGTAAAAAAGTTTCCGACGAACGTGCACGCGCGGCGCGCACACCTAACTGGAATGGATGTGAGCAATCACTCGAAGAAGAACCAGATGTTCCAAAAATGTCCATAATAATCCTTGAATGTTTCATGAATTTTAGCACAAATTATTATTGATTAAAAGATTCCACTGGAAGAGTGGTGTTAACCCTGGTTAGTCTCATGTTCAAAATGTATGTCACCCAATGAGAGCAGAAAAAATATCATCCCACTTAGATAGCCAACACCACCCTCTGAATGGCAAAATGCATATTTTTTCAATAGCTCACAAGCCTGAATATTACTCATTCAAATAGTTACTAGCAACAAACTACTTACAGAAATCGGGGCCAGCTTGAGAATGATTGGTTGTTCTGAAAAGGGGCTGAATATGGTATTAATATTATACATCACATTTACCTAGTTTTTCTTAACATTTTTTCTTACCAAAGCAATTTAGCTAAGATGGAAACACACAGATGACTACATTATACATACCATGTTTACAAGATAAATTATGTTGACTATGTAAAATGTTATATACCCATTTAAAAAAAGAGGCTTAAAAACCCGATTTATACAAAAACTAAACTCTTCCAAGGGAACTCTCATAAAATGCAAATTTGCGCTCTCTCTGCATGCAAAACTTCTGTCATCCTAGCTGTGCAATGGGTGAGGCAGGGTCCTGCAGAAATAATACTTGATTAAAAATTGTATAGTAACATACTATATATTCAACAGCTCAGTATTAAAGTTGCATACATATCCTCAACTTTAGTACTTCCTGATTTTTTTTGTGGAGTGCTTGACTTTGCAATCTTAAGTAGCGTGCTCTTAATGTAGTTTCTTTGCATGGAATTTCCTAGGTTGTTTTGAAAGACTAAAATAAAATAAAATAAAATAGTGCCTTACATGGTCAGTCTGGTTAGGCAGCTCACGAATGCCCAAAGTGAAAAAGGGGCATGCCATAAATACAGGCATGATCTGTCTGTGTGCACCTGACATCACAATTTTGCCCAAATCCACCAAACACAAAATATCAACTCACATTCTTAAGCAAAATGAACTAGCGAGGAACGTGATTTTAGAATATAAGGGAGAGATCTTCAAAAGCACTAAGGGATTTTGGAGCTCAAATACCATCTTCTTTCAGTGGGACTTGTAATCCTATACCCCTTTGGTGCCTTTCTAAATCTGCATGGAGGTGGGTGTCATCAGAATGGCACAGATTGTTTAAATCCATAGGCAATACCAGAACTGATGCATTAACTACTGCATGTTGCATCAATGTGAAACTATCAGAGGGGTAGCCGTGTTAGTCTGGATCTGTAAAAGCAGCAAAGAATCCTGTGGCACCTTATAGACTAACAGACGTTTTGGAGCCTGAACTTTCATGAGTGAATACCCACTTCGTCAGATGCATGTAGTGGAAATTTCCAGGGGCAGGTATATATATGCAGGCAAGCTAATGAGGTTAGTCCAATCAGGGAGGATGAGGCCCTGTTCTAGCAGTTGAGGTGTGAAAACCAAGGGAGGAGAAACTGGTTTTGTAGTTGGCAAGCCATTCACAGTCTTTGTTTAATCCTGACCTGATGGTGTCAAATTTGCAGATGAACTGAAGCTCAGCAGTTTCTCTTTGGAGTCAGGATTAAACAAAGACTGTGAATGACTTGCCAACTACAAAACCAGTTTCTCCTCCCTTGGTTTTCACACCTCAACTGCTAGAACAGGGCCTTATCCTCCCTGATTGGACTAACCTCATTATCTCTAGCTTGCCTGCATATATATACCTGCCCCTGGAAATTTCCACTACATGCATCTGACGAAGTGGGTATTCACCCACAAAAGTTCAGGCTCCAAAACATCTGTTAGTCTATAAGGTGCCACAGGATTCTTTGCTGCTTTTACAATGTGAAACTGTTATTCTAAAATGGCTAGTGCCCATTCCCAGTCCTTGAACTTCGGCCTGTAGCTGGATTTCAGCAGCTACAATGTACATGTTAACCGGTTGGAACCGATCCGGATTGCATAGGGATAGAACCAAACCCACACCTTGCATCTCAGCCTCCCTTGGGAGACTCTAGTTAAGTGCTGTAGCTGAGCCTGGGCCAGAGGTTAGGAATCTGGGGGGACAGGACCTGAGAGAGGTTTCACAACCAGGTTGGGTTGGGAAATAAAGGGGGATGAGAAGTGTTGCACTTCAGAGGGGGTAGTTTTTGAGCTAAAGGGGGTGTTTCTCCTTCACTTGTCACCCTTCCTTCCCTCTTCTTCTACAGCTGCCCCATCCCTGCAAATACCTCTGACCTTGTTATCTGTGTCCTCCCCTCTTCCTCTGCACTTGGCACACTGGTTGCAGGGTAGTGTCTGACCATTTCAAAGGTGGGGTCCCAGCAGTGCACCGTTGGGCACTGGTGCCTGGTTGTGATGTCATCAAAAAGGCCCAACCAGCCCGTGAGGATGCAGCTTTGGCCAAGCCGGTCGAGATTTTCAAAAAATAAGGGCCAAAAAGTGCTGCTCCAAAGTCCATATGTAGGAGTCTCAATAAGGAGTCTGATTTTCAAAAGTGCTGAGCCCTCAACAGCTCCTGCTGATGTCAGAGAGAACTGCTGAGGGCTCCGCACACCAAAAACAAGGGTCTCGGGAGCCTAAAAGTGGATGTAGGGGCCTAACTTTTTGAAAATCTTGGCTTTGGTGTCCCCACCCAGAGGCTAATTGCATACAGGCCATGACCCAAAGAGGCAGAAGGAAGCCCAACTCCCCCTGGCCTGCAATGGGTGCTGGGCTTAACACTCTCATGTTCTTTCGAAAATCCTAGCCCATGTCTCCTCCCTGGTGGAGCGCTCTGTTGTGCACGTTTGCCAGAGATCGGAAAAAGAGAGGTCCTGGGGCTCAGCACCTTCTTTTAAACCAAAGGCCGGTGGAGAAGGGGGATCCACGCTGAGCAATTCAGACAGCAGGAAGAAGTGAGATGTCTTAACATCCTGGGCCCAACTCACAACATGTTAGGGGGCTCTAGGCTCAACTCCCTAAGTCTCCAGCCCTGGTCTGTGCAGATTTGTAGAGGGTGAAGTGGGTGGGTGAGGTTTTTTTTTTTTTGCCTAGACATGGATGGAAATCAGCTTTCCTTTCCCTATGCTTTTCAAGATATATATTTAAAAAATAAATAAATAAAAACAAAAATCCCATCCTAAATCTGCATAAGTCAAAATCCTCACAAATGGAGGGCAGGGGGCTGGAAATTGGTTCGGGTCAATTGAAATGGTTTGTTTCAATAATCTCAAAACATTTTTTTTCAATGCTGACCATCTTTAATTCTTTATTTTTTCAACTATCATTAGCTTCAATTTCAAAACAAAGAGTAGTTTTGAATCGGAATTTTTTAGTTAGAAAATATCAAAATAAAAAGTTCTGACAATTTCAAAACTTGAAAAGAAATTTCTCTTTTTAATTGAAAAATTCATTAAACCCAATTCTTTCCTGGGCAAAGTTTCGGTTTTGATAAATTGGCATTTTCTGATTTTTTCACAGAAAAATTCCTCACCAGCTTGACTCTTGCCTTGGGCATCAGGCTTGCCACAGTGGATCCAATCACTGCAGCTTCTGGGCTTGCATGACTATGGCCATCTCTATCTAACCTGGGCTCTTTTGTGTTCAGATCTCAGATTTGCATGGAAGTGGAAATAACATTGCAAATGACCCAGGGTGCTGCTGAGTGCTACAAAAAGGGGTCCTGGGGCAATGGTTTGTCAGTTTACGCTTGCTACATTTCCTTTCAACTACAGTTTTTTAAAAAGTCTCATAAAAATATAGAAGTGCATGAATGGAAGTAAAAAAATAAGGACATTTGTATGATTTTTATAAATAAACAGCACAGCAAGAATTAAATAGAACACAGCCAAAGAACATTTAGCCAGACACCAGCTTTTACAGCTTGTTCTCCTCAAACAGGATCTGGGCGTAGACCGTTGTGGTGGGCACACCTTTCGCTGCCTGATGGGGCTTGATCAGCTCAAGTTCGGCATACGTTAAATTCTCCTCTGCAATTTTTGGCTATAAAACAGAACCACAAAATAGAAACATAGGGTTAGAAAGGATTGCAAGGGTCATCTAGTCTATCCCCCTGCCAAGATGCAGGATCTGTTGAGTATAAACCATCCAAGACAGATGGCTATCCAGCCTTCTTTTGACAATTTCCCATGAAGAAGCTTCCACAACCTCCCCATGAATCTGTTCCACTGTCCTATTCAGCGACGGCTCCAGGCACCAGCGCTCCAAGCGCGTGCCTGGGGCAGCAAGCCATGGGTGGTACCCTGCTGGTCGCTCTGAGGGCGGCAGTCAGGCAGCCTTCGGCGGCTTGCCTGTGGAAGGTCTGCCGGTCCCACGGATTCAGCGGCAATTCAGCGGTGGGTTCACTGAAGCCGCGGGACCAGCAGATCTCCCACAGGAAAGCTGCTGAATCCGTGGGACTGGGGACCTCCCGCAGGCAAGCTGCTGAACTAGAGCCACCTCTGGTCCTACTGTTCTTACAGTTAGGAAGTTTTGCCTGAGATTTAATCTAAACTTAAAATAAACAGTTACAAGGTTCTTACGGATCTCCTGGTGGGACGGCTGAGTGTGAAGGACTGCTGTAATATCTTACGCAATGAGCCAGATTTCAAGTTCCTATCTCCTATGGATTTCACTGGGAACAAGATGGCTAAATACTTTTAAAAATCTGGTCCAATAGGCCTAGTTTTCCTCTCAGCTATACGCTGCAGCCAACCAGTTTACTCCCTCACTAGAACTTGCTTGGGGTTGGCGGGAAGGAAGGGAGAAAAAATCATGAAGATATTTTGGGGGAATTTTTACCTATTTCCCCCCCCAAAATTTTCAATTTGAATTTTTGTTTTTGTGTTTCTCAGTTCAAAATTTGAAAAGTGGCCACCAGCTGTTTGGTTGGTCAGAAAAATGGAGGGAAAATATTCAATTTCCCACTTTATTTTCAAATTTCAAAATATGAGCAATTTCTACCAGCTGTGCTCCTCGCATGCAACAATGTCCATCACAGAATAATCAGACCCAGAGGCAGCTACTTTTACTTGCTCAAGGTACTTCTGTTATTGGTATGTGGTATTTGTACATTACCTACAACTCTGCTCAGTGCCTTACAGAATAAGTCAAAGGCCTGTTTCTCCTCTTACGCTGATTGTACATCCTGTGATGCTTGACTTCAATGGGGTCTCTCCTGTTTTAGATGAGGTCATACTTAGGCCACGGTCCCTGCCCCAAAAAGGCTAAAGCATTGTTAATATTGGCAAATGTTTGACCCAAAACAAGATACAGACAACCGAGCGAACATGTGGTTTTATTTAACTAATTATAAATATGCCATAGAACAGCCATCAGATGATACACCACTGTCCAATTCATCTGGATTCAGACTGGTTTCAGGACATGGGACCTACATCCTGGGTCTTCCAGTCTCTCATACTCTGAAGTGACTACTGTTGATATATGCAGTGTTATAGCCGTGTCGGTCCCAGGGTATTAGAGGGGCAAGGTGGGGGAGGTAATATCTTTTATTGGCCCGGCTTCTGTTGGTGAGAGAGACAAGCTTTTGCGCTTACACAGAGCTCTTTTTTGGGTCCTGGAAAATAGTGTTGATATACACAGGACTCGGGAAGCTGGTCTTATCTCTTTGCTTCAATAACCAACAAGGAACTGAACTTTTATTGTTCCTGTGAGTAAAATACTCAAGATAAGGTGGATGAGGTAATATCTTTTATTGGACCAACCTCACTCTCCTTATCGCTTTAATATCCTGGAACCAACACAACTACAACACTGCAAGCAGCATCAAGATAACGGTGCTAATTTTCAGCCTAAACAGTTCATCTGCTTTCTTCAAATACTTGTAGAGAGTTATCTTGTCATTTGGCCAAGCCATACATATTTAGCTCTGTGACTATTCCCTCTGAGTCAGTCCTTTAATCCTCTTCTGTTGCTATTATCTGGTCTCACTTCATTTTTGCCTTGAATATCACTCAGTATCTGTGTTTATTTCCAGATGTATTCGTTTGCATTTTTCCAGCACACATCTCATATCATTATATCCTTTCCATAGTTCTGCTCCTGGATCCCTGTCCTCGGGTCGAGTCTGCTGAAGAAGTGGTATCTCGCTGAAGTCAACTGAACTGTCCACAAGAAGAGGGTCTGTCTGGGTGAGTAAGGGTGTCTTGCAGGATTAGACCCAATGGCCTCACTCCTGCAAACACTCATGTGTTTATCTTTGATACATAAGTAAATCCCATTCAATTTCTGCTTAGCACAATGCTGCAAAGCTGCAAATTTCTGTTTATTTTCATAGGTCATAGATGTTTAAGGCCAGGAGGGCCTATTGTGATAATCTAGTCTGGCCTCTGGCATGATCACCCAGTGATTCTTGCATCAAGTTCGGACCTTGTGACTGAGCTAGAACATCATTTTTACAAAAACCTGCATCCCATCTTGATTTGAAGACTCCAGTGTTGGAGAATCCATCATATCCCATGGTGGATCCAACGGTTAGTTACCCTCACTGTTAAAAAGGTGCTCCTTATTTCTAGCCTGAATTTATCTAGCTTCAATTTCCAACCATTGGATCCTGTTTTGCCTTTGTCTGCTAGACTGAAATGCCCTGTGGAGGGTTCATAACCTTTTGTGCCCCTCAACCCCGTCACCCCCAGCTAGCTTTTATTTAATACAAAACCTAAAATTGGGAGCTAAGCTAATTTAATGTCCCATTAATCAGAACAGCAAGAATACGCAAAACATTTAGGCTACAATGTAAAACATACAGTAACAGATCCACCCTAAAAGCCTGAAGCCACTGGGAGTTTTGCCATTGCCTTCAATGAGAGCTGGATTGGGCCCTAAAAGTAAAATTGCATGATGCAGATGGAGATCCTTCCAAAACTGAATCTGGTGAGACTTGGCAAACTGGTGATTGCCAGTTTAAAGCTCTGCATTGCTCAAGACTGTGCCAGTTCATCCTTTGCAATGGAAATATTTACATAGCTTTGTAGAAATCAATTGCTTGAGGCAAACTCAACCCATGTTTGCGTTCCCCTCTGCTGTTTAATTACATTTCATGTTTATTTCCATTTAGAAAATGCCATGTGTCCTAAAATAGCCACCCCGACGCCCAGCTCATGTAAATTTTAGAACAAAGATTTATGAAATCATATTGTCCAGGTGTTTTATTATATTATCTCAAAATTGCATTGTTTTCTAGTGTAGATTATCTCTTTATTCCTACTTTATTCTATTATGTTTGGATATGAAAAATAACACTAGATTCCCCAAAACAGGTCATCGGGCAACGTTGGCTGATGTGTTCCTTTCATACATTTTTATGATGTTCCTATAGTAAACATAATTTAATAAAGCCAAAACACACTAAATAAATAATTGCATCTAGAAAAGCAATAAAACCAAATAAAATTAGTACTTTCATAAGTGGAAAAGGTACCTCAATTACTGCTACAAGCAACAGCACACCATAAAATGTGTAGAATAATTTCCCTTATGCATATTTCTAGTATGTAATAATTTGATTGAAAATATGAGGAAACACACAGGAGGTTCAAAATTGAGACGTGTGTACAGCTTTCAGCAAAGGATGTGTAATAACAGTACATGGGAGCCAACGCTACTTTAAAGGTCCTATAATATCTAGTTTTTGTGGGGGTTCCACCACTTTCTTGTATTTCACTCATCGGCCATGTGTTTAATGCTATTTTGCTGGTTTGTTTATCTGAAAACAAATTTTCCGACAGGCAGGGAAAGAAAACTAATTCCACAACTCCTCTCATTTACGTTTGATAGCATTTTGGCAAGGTACGAGCTGGGAGAATACCACCCTTCTGTTACTGGAACGGTATCACCCCCTTAATTACAAACAATCTCATCAGCAGGGCTGGAAGATGAGAGAAATGAATGACTGGTCATTCACCTTCTATGTTTCAAAGAGGTGTGCGGGTGAGTTAGAAATGCTACCACAACTATCTCCTGGTCTACACTACGAGTTTAGGTTGAATTTAGCAGTGTTAGATCAATTTAACCCTGCACCCGTCCACACGACGAAACCATTTTTGTCGACTTAAAGGGCTGTTAAAATTGATTTCGGTACTCCTTCCCGACGAGGGAATTAGCGCTGAAATCGACCCTGCTGGGTCAAATTTGGGGTAGAGTGGACCCAATTCGACAGTATTGGCCTCTGGGAGCTATCCCAGAGTGCTCCATTGTGACGGCTCTGGACAGTGCTCTCAACTCAGATGCACTGGCCAGGTAGACAGGAAAAGCCCTGCAAACTTTTGAATTTCATTTCCTATTTGGCCAGCGTGGCAAGCTGATCAGCACAGGTGACCATGGAGTCCCAGAATTGCAAAAGAGCTCCAGCATGGACCGAACTGGAGGTACTGCATCTGATCGCTGTATGGGGAGACGAATCCATGCTATCCGAACTCCATTCCACAAGACGAAGTGCCAGAATATTTGAAAAAATCTCCATGGGCATGAAGGACAGAGGTTATAACAGGGACCTGCAGCCGTACCGCGTGAAACTTAAGGAGCTCAGGCAAGCCTACCAAAGAACCAGAGAGGCAAACGGCCGCTCTGGGTCAGAGCCCCAGACGTGCTGCTTCTATGATGAGCTGCATGCCATTCTAGGGGGTGTCCCTACAACTACCCCACCCCTGTGTTTCCCTCCTCCAACACCCCTCCTGGGCTACCTTGGCAGTTATCCCCCCATTTGTGTGACGAATTAATAAAGAATGCATGAATTTGAAATAACAATGACTTTATTGCCTCTGCAAGTGGAGATCAAAGGGGGGAGGGGAAGATGGTTGGCGTACAGGGAAGTAGAGTGAACCAAGGGGGCAAGTGAATCAAGGAGAAAGAAACCGAACTTTCACACTGTAGCCTGGCCAGTCACAAAACTGGTTTTCAAAGCTTTTCTGATGGACAATGTGCCCTGCTGTGCTCTTCTAACCACCCTGATGTCTGGCTGCACGTAATCAACAGTCAGGCGATTTGCCTCAACCTCCCACCCCGCCATAAACGTCTCCCCCTTACTCTCACAGATATTGTGGAGCACACAGCAAGCAGTAATAACAATGGGAATATTGGTTTCGCTGAGGTCTAACCGAATCAGTAAACTGCACCAGCGAGCTTTTAAATGTCCAAAGGCACATTCTACCACCATTCTGCACTTGCTCAGGCTATAGTTGAACTGCTCCTTACTACTCTCCAGGCTTCATGAGCCATGGAAGCAAGGGGTAGGCTGGGGTAGGTGCGACTGTGCGGTGCTGCTGGCTGGGAGAGCAAACTGAGGCAGAAGCCTCCAGCTCGCATGATATTCCAGGCAGGACTAAATCTCCATTGGACGAAACTTAAAGAAGAGAATGACTTGGAGTCATTCCCAATTTTGTCCAGGCATCCCCGACTGACCTCACTGAGGCCAGCCAGGAGCATCCGTGTCTATCCAGGCACCCCGGACCATTCCCAATTTTGTCCAGGCACCCCCGACCGACCTCACTGAGGCCAGCCAGGAGCACCCATGTCTACCCAGGCACCCCGGACCAACCTAATCGAGGTCGGCCAGGAGCACCCATGGGACAATGACGATAGCTAGCAGTCATATTGCATGGTCTGCCATCCGCAAGGCAAGGCAAGGGGATGCTGCTGTGTAGCACTGCAGTACCGCGACTGCCAGCAGCACCCAGGAGACATACAGTGACAACGAGCTGAGCGGGCTCCATGCTTGCTTTGGTTTGTCATCTGCACAAGTAACCCAGGAAAAAAGGCGAGAAACAATTTTTTGCCATTGCTTTCACAGAGGGTGGGAGGCCTGATGACGTGTACCCAGACCCACCCGTGACAATGTTTTTGACCCATCAGGCATTGGGAGCTCAACCCAGAATTCCAATGGGCAGCGGACATTACTGGAACTGTGGGATAGCTACCACAGTGCAATGCTCCGAAAGTCGACGCTAGCCTTGGTACTGTGGACGCACACCGCCGACTTAATGTGCCTGGTGGGGACACGCACAAACGACTGTATCAAATCTATTTCTAAAAAATCGACTTCTATTAAATCAACCTAATTTTGTAGTGTGGACATACCCTATGACTGACCATTGCTACGAACTTTGGAAAATTAGATGGTTGGTCTAAAATGGTGTAAAAAATGAATTATTCAGACTCTAAATCACTTCCAAAGCAAAGTTTCTAGATTCAGAGCCTTCATCTTGGTAAAATATTGTTTTTTCAGGCTTCATGATCAATACAGTGTAACATACATCAAACAATCATAAAACTAGGAAGAACCATCATGATTCTCCTTCCAAGTCTTCTTCAGGATAGTATTTAAGTTACTCCAGTAATGGGGCTTCTCTTGGGAGACTATTCCATAGAACTCACTGCTAGCTATATCTTTCCTGGTAGTCATCCTGCATAACTCACGAGCTGAGATGTTAGAGGTGAGCTGGAAAAGACTTTTTTAAAAGGGGGCGTGTACCTTTTATTGCTTTTTTAATGGCATACAAAAAAGGCCTGAAAGGTGTGAGGTTTAAAAAAATAATTGTTTAAGTTTGACCTTAGAATTATCAGGAATGTCAAGTCTGGCTTAGCTGGAGAACTTCTGGGAGGTCTCAGGGATGTTTATTGTGAACTCTCGCTGAAGGAGTGAAGGGTTTTGAACCTTTAAGCAAGGATACCTTTATCCAAAGTGATAACTTGGAGCAGTCTGACAAAATAGCCCATGTTCCCCCGTTCTTAATAACTGAATTTCCACTCTCTCGGCTCTTGTGATCTCACCATTTTGCTAGCTCTCTGCTTCCAACCTCCGAGTGTGAATTTCAATTTAAAAAAATAAGCAGATTTTTTTTAAACTAGCCATTTGGTCTTCCTACATCCATTGTAAAGAGGCAAAAAAAAAGGCCCAAACCTGATCGATTCCACTTGGGGTTCAATTTTAAATTTCAATGGACAGAAAAGCTTCGGTAACTACTGCGTCAGCTACAGACTTTAGCAATGAAGTTCAGTATCTCCATGTTCTTGCACTGCTATTAGACTGTCATGGATGTGATGGTGAATGACTGTAACAAGGGCGAGGTGGGGAGAATGTGTTATATTTACTTGCCCCAGTGAATTACCATCTGTTTATTTTCTGGCCTTCACAAATACATGTGTCCCAAACAGGTACCTCAGAGAGCTGTGTAAATACTACATTTATTCTAGCTCTTGTGTACTATAGAAACCCTTCAGAGTGAAACCCTCCTCTGCCTGGCTGCACTCAGCTGGGGGAGTGTATGGACTAGGAGAGCAGGAAGGAAACAGTTGCACATTAACTCCCAAAGCTCTTGCCAACAGCTGACTTGGTAGCTCAGGGTGGGTGACTGCACTGTGCTGTGAGGTGTCGATTGCTACTTCATAGAAAAGACGATTAGCTTAAAAATGCCACACGTAGACATGAGTTGTGACATTGCTTCTTTGATCCAAATGCTCTCTGATGTGAACCTTTCCAAGTTCCCGCCCTGTTAAGTTGAATCTAATCTGGTCTCTCAAGAGCTGAGTTTTTCAGCCATGCCCAGATGCTATAAATTACTCTTTCCTTGGTATTTTCCCAAAGGGCCACTCTTTCACTCATTTTTTTTGCACATGCCAGACACAAAGCTTGAGTCCTTTCCACTTGATATTTGAGTAACATCCTGTTTTGCACTCGTGCTCTGTGACCGCTCCACATGAAGAGGGCTGATGTTATCCAGATGGTGCAGCTCAGATGTATAAATATACAGTATCACATCCCAAATATTTACAGCAGCAAAAAAGCATTGACAGGCCTCTCCAGGCCAGTTGGAACTGACCCAGCCCAAGGACCAGATCACTGGTACTCTCTGCAGAAAGGCAGAGAGGGGGTGAAACAGCATAAATCATGGAGTGCAAGGGAATGAAACTGAAGAGGCACCATCAGTCCAGATAGTCTTTCATGCAAGCCGCAGCTGTTGGAGCCAGGACTATGTGGGACAGCTGCCATGTTGGCCAACCCTGGGAATTGACCTGGGGACCTCCAAAGGGAAACACATGAGTCTCTACAGCTTAAGCTCAGTACCAATGTGGACACAAGAACAAATGGATATAAACTGGCTATCAGAAAGTTTAGACTTGAAATTAGATTAGGGTTTCTAACCATCGGAGGAGTGAAGTTCTGGAACAGCCTTCCAAGGGGAGTATTGGGGGCAAAAGACATATCTGGCTTCAAAACTAAGCTTGATAAGTTTATGGTGGGGATGGTATAACAGGGGAGCCTAATTTTGGCAATAAATTGGTTTTTGACTATTAGTGATAAATATGCCCAATCAGGGGCGGCTCCAGGCACCAGCGCAGCAAGCGCGTGCCTGGGGCAGCAAGTTGGGGGCGGGGAGGGCGGCGTGCTGGTTGTCATGAGGGCAGCAGTCAGGGAGCCTTCGGTGGCGTTTCTGTGGGAGGGCCGCTGGTCCTGCGGCTTCAGCGGCAATTCGGTGGTAAGTATGCTGAATGCACGGGACCGGAAGATTACCCACAGAACTGCCACTGAATCCGCGGGACCAGCGGACCTCCCACAGAAACGCTGCCAAAGGCTGCCTGACTGCCACGCTTGGGGTGGCAAAAAACATAGAGCCGCCCCTGTGCCCAGTGGCTTGTGATGGGATGTTAGATGGGGTGGGATCTGAGTTACAACAGAGAATTCTTTCCTGGGTGTCTGGCTGGTAAGTCTTGCCTATATGCTCAGGGTTTAGTTGATCGCCATATTTGGGATTGGGAAGGAATTTTCCTCCAGGGCAGACTGGCAGAGGCCCTGGGGGTTTTTTGCCTTCTTGCAGTGTGGGGCACAGGTCACTTGCCGGAAGATTCTCTGCATCTTGAAGTCTTTAAACCGTGATTTGAGACTTAAATGGCTCAGACACAGGTTTGATACAGGAGTGGGTGGGTGGGTGAGATTCTGTGGCCTGTGTTGTGCAGGACATCAGACTAGATGATCATAATGGTCCCTTCTGACCTTAAAGTCTATGATTCTATGAGCTAAAGAGCTAGTACATGTAGTGGGGGGCTGTAACAGACTTACATCCTCTGTCAGTAGGGTCCTGTGGAAAGATGTGTAGAACCCACTGGCCAGTGGCTTATACATGTGCCCTACAGAATAACCATGGGAATTCCTACAGGGCAATGTTGCCAGATGCAGCACAAACTCCTGCTGGGTAGCTTCTGCCCCCTCCTATGGGGCACAGAGGATTGGGAGGGAGCAGTGCACAGCTCTTTGGCACAGAGCCATGGGCATCATGATACTCCGTGTGGCTGTTGTGCTGCAGGGAATGAGCCCTCCGAAGCCACAAGCTTTCCCTGGGATTCTCTACAGATCTTTAGGATGGTGGGGCTAACGGGCCCCGTGCCCTACCCCTGAAGAGGCTGCTTAAAAGTCTCCTTTTCTCCAGGTGCACCTTTTTTCTCTGGTGGGGAGGGGGAAGGTGGAGTCAGCTCACTGCATTCTTATGAGTCCTCAGCCCTTTAGCAGCCATGAGCCACATGGGACTTTGCAGGAAGGAATGTGTCTGGCTGCCCCAATCTCCTGAGCTCCACCTCTGCAGGCCCTGGGACAGTGGAGCTCTTTCTGGAGATTTCCCCCTGTTTAGCAGATGGGGTGAGCACACATGGGGCAGAGGAGATTTTATTCATAGATCCCAAGGCCAGATGGGACCATTGTGATCATCTAGTCTGACCTTGTGTATAGCTCAGGCCATAGAATGCCTACAAAATAATTCCTAGAGCAGAGCTTTTAGAAACACATCCGGTCTTGATTTAAAAATTGCCAGGGAGAGAGAATCCACCACAACCCTTGATAAGTTGTACCCTTGTTTAATTATTCTCACTGTCAAAAATGTACCCCTTATTTCCAGTCAGAATTTGTCTAGCTTCAACTTCCAGTTATTGGATCGTGTTAGATCTTTCTCTGCTAGATAGAAGAGCCCATTATTAAATATTTGTTCCCCATGCAGGGACTTACAGACTGTGATCAAGTCACCCCTTAACCTTCTCTTTGTTAAGCTAAATAAAATCAAGGAGCTCAATCTCTCACTGTAAGGCACATTTTCTAATCCTTTCATCATTCTCGTGGCTCTTCTCTGAACCCTCACCAATTTATCAACATCATTCTTGGATTGTGGGCATCAGAACCAGACACGGGATCTCAGCAGTGGTCACACCAGTGCCAAATATATAGGTAAAATAACCTCTTTACTCTGATTCAAGATTCCCCTGTTTATGCATCCTGGGATCACATTAGCCGTTTTGGCCACAGCATCACACAGGGAGCACATGTTCAGCTGATTATTAACCAGAATCCCCAAAACTTTTGGTTTTGGTGAATGATAGTACAAATCCCATTGACTGTGAGAAGTCCCAGGGGATCCTTATTGCCTAGGTGGCACACAGGCACTTGGGCTCAATATTCAAACCTGAGTGACTAAAGCGGGGTGCTGAAATCCATATTTGGGCACTGTAGTGAGACAGAGTGGCCTCCTTCTCAGTAGGAGAGTGAGGGACCACTACACTCCCCCTGGTGGGTGGAGCTAAATCTGCCCCGCCCTCTCTCGCTGGAAGTCCTGAGGCTGGACAGGAAGTAGAAGAGGAATGCCCGGAGCTCAACTGGGGCTGGAGCACCAGAGGGAGCAGACAGCTCTTCCAGGGAGCTGGGATCTCAACAGGATCCCAAACTAGGCTCTGAGTGGAGCTGCGCCTTGCAGCCAGAGGAGACTGATAAGTGCCCCAAGGAGCTGCAGGACAATCGCTAGATGAATGCCCTGAGGAGCTGTGCAAACTGCCGGCAGCCAAGTACCCCAAGGAGACAGACGACCTTTGGACTGCAGAGCCCTACACTCAGACTATGGTAGGAAGTAGCCCAGGGGAACCAGACTCTGGTCTGGTTCTGCTTCCGGAGTGTGAGTCAGCATGTTGCAGTGGGATTCCCGGCTGACCCAGTGGTGGAACACTCTGCCATGGTTAGGGCCATAGGTTGAGACGTGGTGGAGTTGGGTGGGCCCGCATCCCCCTGCCCCCTGCCACTTCACCCCAGGGGTGGCAGCCTCCCCACCTGAGGCCCAAGAGGCCTGCATTCATCTGCCATGCACCCAAGCCAGGACACCAGATCCCAGATTGCTTTGTCTGCTGTGTCTGCTCTGCCCCTTCCTGAAAGACCCAGAGCTCACAGACTGTGCTCTGCCCTGCCCAGGGAGACAGTGCTCCCTTATAGGCTGTTAATTACTGTTGGCCCCAGCCAGAAGGCACTGCGCTAAAGACTGTTTGTGCTCTGCCCCACCCAGGGGATGGGAGTGTCTCCTCCAAACTATGACTTGCAATCTGCCTGTAGTGAGGCAGAGTGGCCTCCCCCAATGTTCTACACAAAGGCCCATGGCCAGGTGGAGAAGGTTTCCAAGACTTCTGCAGTTCTGTCCTTCTGGAGATCCCAAGAGCTAGGGAGGATGGACCTTTCACCCTCATCAGTGTTTGAGCAATGAAACAGTTTACAATACAGGAGCAGAGATAATGCTATAGCTTTGAATCGAAAAGCCTGAGCTAAAGGCTTTAGCAGTCTCATCAACCAGTATCTGTGACCCAACCACTAGAGGGGATCAATGTGCAACACTAATTGTGGGTGGCTTTCAATAACACTGCACCTTGGTTGAAATTTTCCAAACCACTTGGTGCTGGGTTAACTGGCAAAACTCCCGTTGGCTTCATTAAGAGCAGAGTTTGGCCAACCCAAGGTGCTTTTGACAATCCCACACTTTATACCCAGTGGAAAATCCTGCCAGAAAGTCATATTTTCCCTTGGAAGAAAGGAGTTTTAAAAATTGCTTATGCAGACACTTGTGACAAGTTAGCGCTTCTGCAAAGATGCAGCTGGATCTGCAAGTTGAATTAGTTCTTGGAAATGAAAGCAAAATGCAATTGCTGGCCAATGTGAGCTTTGAAATGTCAAGGGTTCAATTGAGTTTCCACTTGAAGGGATCAATAAATATGGCATTGGAATGTCCAATGCTGTCCTTAGAGTTAGAAATATGAATCGAGCTTTCCACGGTAGGATGTCTGCTTGTCCAGGGGAGAAGGGCTGCTTCTCTCACATAGTGTTCCCCCACTTCAAGATAACGCATGGGCCCATTCTTTATTCACCAGGAAAGTAACTGCTAGCAGAAAACCCCACAGAGTCATTGCACACATGGACTTTGGCTCTAAGCAGGAGGCTTGTCCATCCTTAGTTCAAACAGGTTTTAGCCCCTCAGTGTAATGGCTCATCCCTAGTATATTGCTACCAAAGTCATCAAAGTTACACCAGGGATGGATTTGGCCCACTGAGTCCCATTTTGATCACCTCCTCTTAAGAAGATATCATGGGGATGAAAAAGGTCCCAAGAAGGGGAAGAAAAATGGTTATAGTTCTACAGGGACTTTCATTAGAGAGGGGTACATCAAAAATGACAGTGCAAAAATGTCATCTGCTAAGGGGTTTTGTATCTGTTCAGTGCTTAGCCCAGCTCCATCCAGGGCCAGTGCAACCAGTTAGGCAGAGTAGGCAGTTGCCTAGGGTGCCAAGATTTGGGGACGCCAAAAAGCAGCGCCCCCCAATTTTTTTTTTAAGTGGTTGAGCGGCCGCTGCTGCTGGAATGTAGAGGCAGTCTGAGCTGCCGATGGCAGCAGCAGCGGGCAGCCCAGGGTGTCCCCTGGGTCAGTGCGCCACCGCGACAGCCGGCAGCCCAGGGGGTCCCCTAGGTTAGTGTGCTGCTGCGGCAGCTGGCAGCCCAGAGTGTCCCCTGGCCCAGGCAAACCCCTGGGCTGTCGGCTGCCGCGGCGGCGCACTGACCCAAGGGACCTGGATCAGCGAGCCGCCGCAGCATCCGGCAGCCCAGGGTGTCCCCTGGGTCAGCGTGCCGCTGTGGCAGCCTGCAGCCCAGGGGTTCCCTTGGGTCAGCGCACTGCCGCCGGCAGCCCAGGGGTTCCCTTGGGTCAACGCGTCGCTGCTGGCAGCTGGCAGCCCAGGGGTTCCCCTGGGTCAGCGCGCTGCCCCCAGCAGCCCAGGGGTTCCACTGCGCAGTCGCTGCTTCACTTCTCCCGCCTCCCAGGCTTGCGACGCCAATCAGCTGTTTGGCGCCGCAAGCCTGGGAGGAGAATTAGAGCAGGACAGCGTGCTTGGGGAGGACGCGGAGCAGAGGTGAGCTGGGGTGGGGAAGTACAGCAGGGCTCCTCGGGCCAGGGGGTGTGGAGCGGCCGCGGGGTGCTGCCACGGGGGTGGGGGGCACACTTCGCGGTGGGGGGAGCAGGGCGCTGCTGCAGGGCTGAGGAGGCGCAAGGTGGAAGTTTCGCCTAGGGCGCAAAACTTCCTTGCACTGGCCCTGGCTCCATCGAAAGGTTTGACAAGGTTTCACAAACTGTTTCTGTTTATATGTGAAGCTAGGATGATTTTTGGTCCTGGTGTGAAAGCCGCCATAACTCAACAGGTTTGAATGCATTGTGCTTTGAGTTTGAACCTCAACGTGAATGCAAACTTCAGGGAGTGCAAAAGAAATGTTCTCATGAACCCCTCAAATTCCCAAATGCTAATTTCACCACAATTCCTACGACGTGTCTCTGAGAAGATACTGCAAAAACTAGGGTTATCTAGTGTGGAAAGGAGATGACTAATGGGAAAGGATGAAAGGTTTCAAGATGACAGAGGGACCCGTGAAAATGGATCAGTCCATTTTTCTATGTATATTTGCTCAATTTCATATCACACCTACAGAGATCATTAATATCTTGAGAGTTCACAGCTGAGTCTGACACATCCTGGGAAAAAAATAACCTTTCCAAAAACACCTGGCACTGTCTTTGACTCCTACTCAACCAGGGGGAGCTCATGTCTGGTCATTCATATGGTCGGACTCCCCAAATCACTATAGCTATATACCTATATCTATAATGTACAACATACCTTTCACTCAGGGAATGAACCAAACTCATCCCTGGTATAACCCCAACTGGAAAAATAATCATGCAAACATACCAGCTTAGACAGAAAATTGCCTGCCTCCCCTTTACTGGGTTAATAATGGTAATGTGGGGGGGGAAAGACCTGAATGGATTTTATTCAATCATTAAAAAAATCACATACCCAAGGCATATGGATGAGTACAATGTTGTATGTAACGGATAAATTTTGTTCCCATGCCTGCAAGAGACTGCGGCTATAAAATGACTAGTTTAAAAACATCACTCCAAAGTCGCTATCAGATATTGGAAAGTGCTTCACCAAGCATGGGTTTGTAAAGCAGCAGCTAAAATCGTGTCTCTGTATTTCACAAGCTTATATTTCTGAGCCAGTAATTGGATTGTCTGTAATTCACTAACACCCGTAACCCGTAATTATGCTCTGGTGCTAGCTCCGAGGCCCTACGATTCATGTTCTCCCTGCAGTGAGTCTGGAGTTGCTATGGTTGATTGTAGTGCCAGGAACATTTTCCTGGAAGCTAAAAGTCAAAGGGACGTTTGTTTAGGAAAACATAAGCTCTAATGCTTTTAACCTGCTCTATGTAGGCATGTGCTCTCAGTGCCTTGTTAAGAGGATGACAGTGATGTGAAATATTTAACTACATTCATTATACTTAAAAGTACTGTGAATGCTTATTATGGGGCACCACACTGAAGGAAAAGTTTGATTTATAGGGAAATATATGCACAAAGAAATACGACTAAATCATACCTTTCGCAGACATCTTCACTGGTTTCCTGTCCTCCCTAGCCTTAAAAAACACCTCCGAGGTTTTTGGAGTTGTCCTTTCGGAAGAAACGTTTGCAGGGGCTAGTCGCGTTGATGAATTAAGCATTAGACTCTGATTTCTTCAGGGCAGGGCCTGTCCATAGTGTTGTGCACTATAGAGCTACTGAGTGCACTGTCAGCGCTTAGCACAGAATAATAATTAAGGCTCAGCTTTTCAATGCTGCAAAAGGAATTTGGGCATCTAGTTAAAATTAATAAGAATTGGGAATCCAAAACACCCAGGTGGCTTTGAAAAAAATTCTGCGCAAAAGTAGGAGCTTTATAAGCATGTATCAGAAAAGGGAGCCTGCGTCAGCTTTTGGGAGTGTTCTGCCCTTACTTACCAAGAGCCAAAATGATGTCCTCAGCCCTGTCTCAGTCTTTTACAGCCCTGGACCTCTCCTTTTTCTCAAATGGCTGTGACATTATCAGAAAAGTCCAGGAAAAGCTATGGAAACCAGATTCTGAAGAATTAAGACCCTTGATGATGAAACAGCTAGTGTGCGTCACATTTCAAAGCATTCGACTACCGTAGCTGAGGGCGTCATTTGTAAGAAATAATCTATCTGATCAATTTGGAGGCATGGAGAAGTTATGTAATTAGCCCACGGTCACACAAGTCAGTGGCTGAGCAAGGAATATTCCCAGTCCTGTGTTTTAACCCCCAATCATTCCTCTCTTTAAAAACCAATGTCTAGATGTTCATGTCAGTGCTTGATTAAGGATTGCAGGCTTTGGGTCTGATCCAAAGTTCATTAAACCCATGGGGAGTCTTTGACTTCCATGGCTCAGGCCCTAAGTTTGCTAAAGATCAGCAGGGCCGGTGCAAGGATGTTTCGTGCCCTAGGCGAAACTTCCACCTTGCGCCCTCTCCCCCGCGCCCCCGCCCTGAGCTCCCCGACTCCTGCGGCAGCTCCCCCCTTGCTCCCTGAGGTGCCCCCCTCCTATGGCAGCTGCCCCCCCGCCCTGAGGCGCCCTCCTTGTGGCAGCTCCCCACCCCCCACCCTCAGGCACCCCTCCCGCCCCAGCTCATCCCTGCTCCGTCTCCACCCCGAGCACGCAGTCGCTGTTTCACTTCTCCCGTCTCCCAGGCTTGCGACACCTAAGCTGATTGGCGCCGCAAGCCTGGGAGGTGGGAGAAGTGAAGCAGCCACGGTGTGCTCGGGGAGGAGGTGGGGCAGGGGTGAGCTGGGGCGGGGAGTTCCCCTGCATGCTGCCCCCAACCCTTACTTGCTGCAGGCAGCCCTCCACGCATTCCCCTGCCCCAGCTCCCTCCGCCTAAATGCCGGCAGCGACTGGGGCGGCCGAAGATCCGGCTGCCGTTGTCTCCACCGATGAAAATGCGGCCGCCGAAATCCTAGCACCCTAGGCTACCACCTAGGTCGCCTAAATGGTTGCACCGGCCCTGAAGATCAGCAATGTGACAGATACCAAAGATGTTTTATTGAGACTCTGTTTTGAAGCTGGAACTCTGTGCTCCTCTGAGGGCTTGGGCAAGGAAAGCCAGTCTCTGGGTGACAGCCAAAGGCCTGGCCAAACAACATGGATGAAGAAGTGTAAAACCATGGAAGAATTAGCTTTACCAGCTCATAAGACCAAACACTTCTGGATAAATGCAAACAAGGCTGCCACTGGCTACAATAGAAGATCCCCAGGCGCATGGAGGGCAGAATTTTACTTTCTGAGCTTCTAGCATCCCATAAATATACATCCCTCCTTGCATTTCAGCATCTCTACTCCTTTGATCTGTGCACATCTCCTGCTGTCACTAATGGGAAAGGACCGCAAAGGGAAGATATAAGCATCAAGGGGACCATACAGTTTTTATTCTGGATAAAAGAAGAGCGATATGACTTGAGAAAAGTTTTTTAAAGAGCTTTTTGCAGGGCTGTGGGTTTGAGTGCAATATTATGGGTTTTTTTGTTTTTTTTAATTTTCAGTTGAAATTATGTCCATATTTTACACAGGTTCCCATATTCATTTCTTTAATTCTTTTGTAAAATTCAGCTGCAACCAATTCTAGCACATTAACAACAAAAGAAATTCTCTAGCTTATTATAAACATCCTTCCAGAAACCTAAAGCACATGTCCTCTGGAAACAATTTTGCTGCTATTTAGGTTATTATAAAACTTCTCCCACAACACTAGAATTATTTGGTAACGTGGCTCTGAGGCCTACCTTGATGGCTTAGGATTTCCAGAGCACTCTGTTTCCATCAAAGTTGTGGTATCTGATCTCAGGTTTGGGGTGGAGGGAGAGGCTGCAAGAGAAGCTCACAACGAAACAGCTTTGTCTAAGCAGGTCTACCTTTCCAGTGACTATCACCAAGTGACCACACAGCACCTGTGAACACAGATCTAGCGCAGAAGGCAGTTGTGCAATAAGACATTACTACAATGTCATTTAGCCTAGCATAGGTAGCTGTGCCCTTGGGAGAATGCCAATAGGAAATATGCAGTAAGTGGTGCAAACAGCCCTCCGTCCCTGGCACACCTCCTCCTTAGGTGTGCCCTCAGATAAAGAATGAACTGACATGTGATTGAGGGTTGCACAGTGCTGGGCTTCTTAGGAAGTTTTTATGTCCAAATCCCTTGGGGGAGACAGCCTGCTCTGATGGTCAGTGAGAAAACAGGCGTCAGGACCTGTGGGACCTACTTCCAGCTCAGATGGAAAACTGCCCGTGGGACCTCTGGCAAGCCAGTTAAAATTTCTGTGGTCCAGCTTATCCATCAGGAATCATAATAAGGACTGTTCTCCCTGAGGTGCAATGAGTGGTCACATGTAAAGCTCTTTGATGACAGAACATGCCACATTATGCCCGGTCGTGTGGAAGGGGAGAGGAGTGTGGCTGCCGTGCGTGGCCCCTCTTCAAGTTGACTTCATAGAAGTTCCTCTGTGGGGTTCTACATACATGGATTTGGAGGTGGTGGGGGCAGAAAGGGGCAGGTATTTGTTGGAATTTCTCCATGCTCCCACAATGGGCTGGCTCAAGCTACAGACCAAGTTTGTGGTAACGTGCGCATCTTCTTTCTTTTTGCCTTGGAGCCTCCATCAGCAAACACCCTGGGGAAGCTGTGGGTTGGGGTCTGGCAGCTCAGGGGAGGGGCTGGTTGAGGGGTCCATGCATAGCAGAGACCAGGGGCTTCCCTTTTGTGTCTGGTGAATCCTTGGAGATCTGTGTGAATCCAGAGTGAAGCCATAGCTTGGGGGACGGCATGTGTGTGGGGGGGTGGAGGGATAGGGAAGTGGGGAGGGGATTCCCACAGGGAGCATTACAATAGTGCTGAGTTTTATTAAACTCTGAAAGGAGAAAAATGAATATTTCCCTTCTCCCTTTCCCCTGTGCCTACGTAACTCCACTGATTTCAGGGGAGTCACTCTTGATTTCCACTGAGCTCAGAATTAGACCTGAATTTTTCCTCTCACCCTCATAGCAATAACTCCACTGACTAACACCAGATTAACCAAAAGTAGAATTTGACCCTTAACATTCAGACCTCCTTGAGTGATTTTTTTTAATCCAAAATCCATGTGGTGAGCTTTTCTTGGGCGTATGTTTTATTCCATTTTTAACAGGCTAGATCAAATTGCTACGGCCTACTTAGTGCTGTTCACTAATTTGGAATCTTGATTTTTGGGCATGCACCATCAGTGTCTCAACTGGGGCACCTGAAATTTCAGGCACTTTTGAAAATTTGCACCTTAAATGTTTTGATGGAAATCTGAACATAACGGCTACACATTTCTCGGTAATTTTTACGAACTGGCATAAGGAAATTACTACAAAAGTGTAACAGAAATTCCTTGCACATTCATGCCTGTTAATCCATTTAGGCTGCATTATTAATCTGATTATGGAGAGATGTAATAACTGTTATTGATTATGGGACCTAGGCTTTCATTCCCATGCTGTTTATAGCTTTAACTAGAGCCAACCAGAGGATGACAATGTCTAGTGACAGCAATATTTGCTTTTAAATTTGATTTGGTTCTGCACTGGAATGAAACCAAAATGTTTTTGTGAAAACAAACTTGCATCAAAATGTCTGTTTTTGGATCACAACTGGAGCTTTGCAGGTCTGAAAGGTCCATGTATGTGGAAGACCCAGTCCAAGTCCCTGCACTGCCTCATTCACAGCTGAGTTTTTCATCCCAGAACACGACGAATCAGGAAGAACAGGGAATTCTTTCCTCTCACTAAAACACTTTGTCCAACCAGTTCCGACCCAATGTACTTTTACCCCCAGCTTTGCATAATGTCTTCTCTGTGTGCTCACACCATGAGCGGGACAAGATTGTCTCATTGATAAGAGACATGGCATATATTGTCAGATTTTTTCCACCAATCAGCTTTGCTGTATGAGGAGGATTACTATACCCAGAAATGCCTATTAGAGTGTCTCTATATAAGAGGCTGTGACAAGTCTAATCCATTTTGTGCAGGTTTTGACTCTGCTGGGATATTAGGCCAGACCCTCATCTGGTACAGATTGGGTCATTACACTGAAGTCCACAAAATGATGCCAATTTATGCCATTTGGGGATCTGGTCACACACCTTTACTGCAGGCATTGGGTGCAAATTTTGCCCGGGAACTTATATACTAATGCTAATGGCATCATGCAAATACTTTTCTGGAAAATTTCCCACTGTTGTTAACACTACAGTAGCTCTAGTATGCCTACACTTTCACATTGTTTTCGTTGGGTGAATTGAATTCTGTTCTTTAAAAACAAGCCCGGACCAGCAGATGAACTGTACTCCTCATGCTCTAGTGGGTCCCCAGGTGTACTCTGGTGTGAAAGAAAAGACAGCCAGGGATGGAGACAGCTTCCAGCTTAAAGCCTGACAGCAAGGCACTAGCCCAGAGTCTGCTGACTGCATGGAACGAGAGACTTCACTCACTTTGGAAAACCGAAGCAGATCACTTTCTTTGAAAAGCCTTTTTTTGCTGTTCACCTCCAAAACAGACAGAGAGACTGAACCTCAGCAGGGGCCATGTGTGATGTAGCCAGCTGGAGAGTGAAAAAATATTTGCGGCCAGATTCACCAGCAGCATTCAAGAGAGACAAAGCAACTGGAATCAAATGCTCTTAAAGTTTAGCATGTGCTTAAGTACAGTGCTGAACCAAGGGCTAAATCTGACTGTTCATGTGATCCTTAAATAGGAGGTCTGAAGAAGGAAACATCTTAGCAACAGCAGCGGCTCTCAGGCACAATAAATAAGGATAATAGAATTAATATTTGTGTATTTCTATCACATAGTCTATAGGGTAGCGGCAGTCTCATGATTTTGAGTGTTTTACTCTGTGCCCTCAATGTTCTAAGCACAAAGTGTTTGGATGGTGTAATACCCTGCATTTATATAACTCCTTTCATGCACTTTGCAAACTTCACACCTCCCACCAGTGAAACCTGCCCCCTCCGGGGAGGAACGCGACAGCCTTTCCAGGAACTCTCGCCTGGCAGGATGTTAATGAAACCAGTTGGAATTAGGCCAGGACACCACAGTTAGCCCCCATTCATGCATGAAGGGCATGACCTCCTGAGGTCCCTTCCAACCCTGATATTCTATGATTCTATGGAACACTGAACGACCACTGACAAACAGGTATCCAGTTTCAGTTCTCTCATCTGAAAGCAAAGTCATTAAACAGAAGCTTTGGGGACACAGTGCCCCTTATGCCCTGCTGGGGTATTGATTCATTAGCAACAGTGAAAAATGTCAGTCTGCTTGGGTTTCTGGAGGTTCGGTCCATCAATGGCTATTAGCCAAGATGGTCAGGGATGCAATCCCCATGCTCTGGATGTCTCTACACCTTTGTTTGCCAGAAGCTGGGAGTGGACGACAGGGGATGGATCACTTGATGATCACCTGTTCTGTTCATTCCCTGTGAAGCATCTGGCATTGGCCACTGTCAGAAGACAGGATACTAAGCTAGATGGACCAATGGTCTGACCCAGTCTGGCCATTCTTATGTTTTTGATCATTTGAACCTGCAGACTAACCATGAGACCAGAACCCCATTGTGCTAGGTGCTGTAGGAACATGGGACAAAGACAGTCTCTGCCCTCAAGAGCTGACAATCTAAGTATAAGACAAGAGACAACTGATGGCTACACACAGACTGCCAGGAATACAAGGAAACAATGAGACAACATTAGTCAGGATGCCAGGCAGAGGCATCAGTGCAGCAGTATCTGGAAGTTAGTTTGACTCATTCACCAACTGTCTTGGAAGTTTTGTTTTCTCTTACCCTAGGTTTACAGATGGGTAACTTAGTGAAGTTACCTTTGTTACTCCTGTTTTCCCCAGTTTGGAGAAGAATCAGGCCCCTATGTTTGGTATTAGAAAACACTCAAACCAACGTTGCCATCTTTCAAGTTTCGTGCTATCTGGTATTTTTCTCAAAGTCCCAGCTCTTGGAGGCATGTGAGACTCAATCTCAGCTTTCATTTTTTTTTAAATTATATTTCTAGCCCTTATGATTGCAGAGAAAAGCTTGACAAGACCCAAGTGTCAGCTAAAGGCTCACACACCAGAAGGCAAAGGTGAAATATCCAAAGTGTATGACTTTAAAATGATCTCTTGATTTTTAAGCAAATCTCAAAACTTTCTGAACACTGGATGTTAGCAATACTGCCAAAATTATATTGAGAGAAAAGAATAAGGGGGAAATAAAGTTGTATAAAAAGACTACTCACCAGGAGAATTTTTCTTTGAGGTTTCAACAGCTTAGGTTTCTGAAAAGTATTGGCTATTGGAGCTATAAAAATAAATATCAAGAGATTACTTCACTTAATACAATTTGGGATTACTTTTAGCATGTGCATCAGCAGTTATGCACCTGGATTAATAGCAGGTTAGCAACAGCAGCAAAAACCCCACATGTAAGTCTTGAAGTGTGAAGCACATTTGTTATTAAAACCTGTAACATAGAAAGAGCACAATTTTCAAAGCATGGTCCTTGTTTGTGTTCGGAGAGATGTGCTGGGCATCTCTGCATGCTATGACTCACACGTGCTCATGATACCCAGGCAAACTGCACCCCTTGCATGGCACAGGCAATGGTGCTCAGAAAGTCACATGCGGGGGTCTGCGTGCATGGCATTGGAGGTTATGTTGAAACCCCCTTTGAAAATTAGGCCCTGAGGACTGGACTTTCACTCACTCAGTCTCTACAACCCAGGCAGGATTTTGTAAGGAGTTCAGCATTCTGGGTGCATTTTCTTTTGAAAATCTGCCCATTAAATGTCATAATGGGAGCTGAGGGGAGGTGAGCAGATTTGAAAATTTGGCCCCTACCAGGGTGCTGAGGACTTGACAGTCTGGCCCTGGATGTATAAACAGGTCTAAATAGCATGATGTGCCCTAGCAGTTCTCAGATAACAAATCCCCGCTCTCCACTGCCTTGCCAGCGAGGATTACAAGGCTCAGAGCCTCTAAGGCATTTAAGCGCCTATCAATGGGAGTTAGGCACCTAAATATATTTCAGGATGTGGGCCAAAGTCCTTCACAAACACTGGTTACATGTCACAGCACCTGTGGGACACATTCGAGGTATGTAGGGCCCCTGTTTGTCATAGTGGCAAATCAGAGGCACGGAGACGTGAATTAATTTGGCCTAGCTCATGCAGTGAGTGGTAGAGTCCAAGATAGAACCCAGGAGTACTGGCTTCCAACTCCTTGCCCTCCCTGCTCAACCACACCCCTTGGTGGAAATACAGCTCTGTGGGCTGCGTTAGTTGCCTCGTACCTTTCGCTGGAATAGCTGGGGGTTGCTCAGCCTTCTCTTTCTTTTTCTTTACTTTTTTGGGTTGTAGCGGGGACAGACTTGTCACGCTAGTGACCGTCTCCCCCGAACTGGAAAGCAAAGAGAAGGGAAAGGGGATGGTTATGGCAAGAATGAAATCCATGCACTGATGTGTTCCAACCAATTGTTTTCAATGACTTGGATTCTGACTTCAAAATGTTTTTAAAATCTGTAACAATGCTTTGCAACTTCTGTCCCACTCCACCAGGCCTAACTCCTTGTCCAATACACAGGCTCTATGGTTGATAGACTTATAACTTCATCTGCTCTGGCTAACACAGGAAGTGCATGGTGTCCACATGGCCAGATTTCGACACAGGTTAATTTCAATGGCAATTGTATCTTAGCTATGATACTTACATGACCCAAGAACTACAGTATCTGCACATGTTACAATTTGTAACACACACACACACAAACCAGGAGATAGGAAACTGTTTTTTTTTCTCTTGGGGACCACAGGCCCACAGACACTAGGGCCCAGTGATTTCAATGGGAGTTAGGCAGTTGGAAGATCTGGGAATTGTAGGATCTGGGCCTACGTGGCTTGTCCAAGCCAGATAGCACGTTTGTGGCAACAGGAGGTCTTGACACCACGTCTCTGATTAACACCCTAACCAGTGGACCATCTACCCTGTGAACTTTTGGAACCGAGAGAAGAATTTGTTTCAGGATCTGGAGACACATGAGTCTGCAGTCACAGAAGGCGTCAGAATGACTACAGCCCTGACAGGTAAAGTCATGAATTTCGATGCTTACTCTTAAGCCATTAACTAGCATCATTATGGGCCTAGCCCTGTATGGTGCTGAGAGCTTCCCAGGATACATGGAATCATCTCTACTTCAACAGGACTTGTGGGTGCTCAACATGACTCATGAGCGGGCCCCAGTTTTCAGTTGATCAAAAAGTGCCTTAAAAAAAGAGCAGACATGCTTAACATTGGCTCCTAGTCTGTAACGGAAGCATCTAGAGTTCTGCAGGGTATCTGTGCTAATGAGCACTAGTTGGTTTGGGGGAATATGATAGATATGGCATGTCATAAACACTCCTGCAGAAAGAGGACCTCTGCAGTTGGACCACTACATTTCAGCAGCCTATAAATCCCCCAGAGTTCTCTTAGCTTAGCCAGTGTGATTATCAATTCTCAGGCCAGGATTAGAGCAGTCCTTCCTGGTTTGAATATGCATGAAAGTATTCAGGCATATAAGCTAATTGGGTCAGAGACTGTTTGTTCCGTTTGTACAGCACCTAGCACAATGGGATCATGGTCCATAACTGGAGCTCACAGCCACCACAATAATAATTAATAACAGCACTACAATCTATTCATCCTAATGCTTTTACAACGAAGCTTGATGAAGAGGCAGTCACGTTGTCTAATCTAGAGTAACAGAAATCAGGCCAGATTCTCATTTTAAACAGCGGTAAAGCTGGGGTAAAGCCATTGCCATCAGCGGAAGTACTTTGGATTTACACATGCATCTCTCAGAATAGAATCCGGTTCATTGTTTTTGATGGATGCCAGGGTTGGAATATTTAGCCCAGCGTGTAGGTTTCTTTTAAAAAAGGGGTTTTGTAAAAGGAAATGTTCAATGTTTTTTGTGATTTTGAAAATTAATTTCAGTTATGCAAACTAAGTTTTAGGGCAGAAGGAATTTTGAAGTTCCCCTGCACTGTTGTGAATCTAAACACCACCAGCAATTTGTTACCGCATGAAAACCACAAAGGGAAACTGACCAAACAAAAAAATAACAGTAACAGGAAATGCAACTGAACAGCCTATATTGACCAATCAAGAAAAATGAAAAGAAAAAAAAAAAAGGAAAGATCAAACCGTAATGAAAAGAGGATTTGATTGTTTTAAAAGTCTTCTGCATTGAAAGGGTTGTTAGAGTGTAAATATGGTTTACAAATATGATTATCCTGATGTTGGCCAGTTAAGCACTGCAATCGGAAAGGGCTTAATGTCAATTCAGTGCATTCATTATTATTCCTGCTTTACCACTTTAAAGAGAAACCACTGAGAAACTTATCTGTGGCTTGCCCTTTAATTATAAATGCAGGGATTGGGCAGGGTTAATTAGCACCAGAAGATACAGTAATTGCATTTGCAGTCTTAGAAGCTAGTTCCTCAAACTAAACAAAGAGATTCATAAAGGTTCCTTGGCTCAGAAACACTGTGTCTTTGTCTTGCTTCTCTTGTCCAGAGTTAAAAGGAAAGCTTCTTTTTTAATCTTGGGATTCCCCCCATGGCTGCCCCCCATCTCCTGGTTTGTACTTCAGGTCACATTGAGCTTTCCTCATAGGATCTAACAGGCTTTTAGAGAGCAAAGGAAAGCAAGGAATTTGGAAAAAAATAGGCATGCAAGTTGTTTTAAGATTAGAGAACTGGAGGAGAGGGTGATTTGTGGGTCTGTTATTGATGTTGAACGTCAATGCACTGTGTTTCTGGATTTCAGACTCTTGTGAGACCAACATGCTGAGTTTTAGGGTTTTACTATCCACACTAATGTCAAGGAAGAACCACTTCTCCTGTGTTTGCTTTGGTCAAGTACTCTCCCTCCTCCAGACTGCTGCAGGATAACTAGAGATTGGATCAAGCCATGAAATCTGCAGGTGGATTTGAAGCAGAAACTATACTTTCTCAATGGGAGTGAGATGAAGGGGTTCCCAAGGGGAAGACTGGCTGTGGCTCAGAAAAGAAGGCTTGCCTAGAGTTTAGGGTGTTACCGTGGGACTCAGGAGATCTAAGTTCAATTCCCCACCCTGTCACAGACTTCTTGGGTGACCTTGGGCAAGTTTGAGTTCAGATCCTAAATTCCATTGATCAGATGGAAATTAGGAGTTTAAACACCTTTTCTGAGGATCTGGGCCTTAATCTCTTTGTGCCACACTTCCCCATCTGTACAAGGGGGCTCATAGCACTGCCCAGGGCCAGTTTTAAGCCGATTTACCCGATTCCCCGGAATCAGGCCCTGAGCCCGCGCTTAAGGGAGCCCCGCTCTGGGGGTTTTCGGCAGCATTTCGGTGGTGGGGGGTTCTTCGGTGCTGCGGAAAACCTGGAGCAGATGCCCCGCCACCAAGTATTCTAATCGGGCCCTGCGGGTCATAAAGCCAGCCCTGGCACTGTCCTACCCTGCAGATACACACATTAAAAACTCTGAGGCCAGGTGCTCAGATACAACAATAATCAGGGCCATAGAAGTCCCTCTGACAGCCCTATCTATGCAACAGGGACCTGGATTTTGGTTCAAATCTGAATTGTCCCAAAGGCTGGGTGGAGAGTTGGATCTATCTCTAACCAGGATCTCAGCTATGCACAATGAAATAGTTAGGGTTTGCAAGAGTCTCGTGTAAAGTGGTTCAGGGGTTTGGGTCGATGGATTCTCATCCCCTGCATTCCCATCCCCCATGCAGACAGTCCCTACCGCATCACACTGCTACACCAGGTGCTGGTGGGATGGCAGACTCCATGACTTACCAAGGCTTTGTATCTAACTACCATACTCTTATTTTTGACTCTCCGAACTCGGGGGCTTTTTCAACTGGTTTAATTTTCTCCTTTCCTTGTGTTCTCCACTGATCTATTTTCATTTTTTCCCCTTCCTGCTTCATCTGAGCTGCTAGTTTCAAAACAGAAACAAGCAGCAATCATCAGTGAAGGGAAACATGGAACTGCTGAGCTATCTCTTCTGAATCCATGCTGCAGTTGCAGTGACTGGGAGGGTCACAAAGCGGAGGTCATTCAAAGAGTAACATCAAAGCCTTCTTGAACTATCAATTGCTTTATTGTGAATTCACTTAGGGCTCAATGTAGGGTAGGTTGCTATGCATGAATGCAATAATTATCCCATTAGAGGGGATTGAACATTACACTGGCAGAATCTGGGATATGCTATACTTAGTCCAGGACCAGAGCCAAAAAGCACTACTAGACTGAGGGACTAGTGATAGATTTGCTGTCCAATATTGTTCAGACTACAAGGGCTAGAAACAAATGCTTTATGTCACTGGAAAGCTGCAAACCTCTGCTTTCTTTGCACTAATATGAAGCATCCACTTCTGGGCCTGGCTGGTCATATGACATACTGTCATTTTTTGTTTTTACTTTACTTCCAGTATTATTTATATCTCAGGAAACTCAAGAGTTGGGAATCAGCGATTAATACGATCTGAAAACTAGAATTCTGCCCTCACAGCTGTGCAAAGTAATTAACCACCACAGCAGCTTACCAAGGGACCTGGTGGATTCTCTCCAGTCTTAGGAATCTTTAAATAAAGATGGGATATCCTTCTCAGAGAGCTGCTTTAGCTCAACCACATTATTAAGCTGTAGGCATGAATCATTAATAAAAATCGCTGGCCTGTGCTATGCCGGAGCTCAGACTAGATGATCAGAAAAGGTTCCATCTTAGTCTGACAGAGCCAGATTTATAAAGGCATTTAGGTGCCTAATTCCCATTGAAATTAATGGGAGTTAGGTGCCAAATAACTTTAAAATCTGACCTTAAGTGACTTAGAAGCCACTGAGTCTTAGGTTCCTAAGTCACTTATGGACTTTGAATCCTCACCCCCCTCCCCAATCTGTGACCCTACAAAGCTGCAAAATCAGGAGTAACTCCACTGAAGCTAATGGAATATCACCACTATAACTCCCATCTGAGGTTGCAAGTAGGTCTCAGGGTGGTGGGATTTTCAGAAACTTAGGGGCACATATCAGTGGGACTTGTGCTCCTAAATAACTCCTGAAAAATCCCACCCTGTGTCTAATGCTAAAAGTCACAGTTGCTGTAGAGGGTAAAAGTAAAGGGAATAGGAATGTCGTGATTGCAAGGGCTGCTCCCCGGTGTTAGGAACCCTGCGGTGGGAACAACAGCACAAATATTTACAGGAGCAGTAAAGTTATCTGCGCACAAGTCCTGGCCCTGCTCCGCCAAGGGGAGGATTTGTAAGTTCCCAGCTCTTCTTTTTTAAATTCAGTGCTGACTGTTACATGTTGTTAAACTGTTAACAAACCAGCTGCTGCACACAAACGCATCAAGTTTGGTGCCACAGAGACCATACAGATTTTTCCAGCTTTCACTCCAGCAAGGTTGATGGTTCAAATCCCAGCAAGCACCAATGGTCTGGTCACACCGGCATGCATTTCTTGCCTTCCCTCTCCCTTCTGATGTCTAGCATGGAACTGTGCACTTGCCAAGCCGCCCTTCTGTTGGAATAGCTCAGAGTCTTTATGCACTGGGGATTGAGTGCTTTCTTAAGGGGGAAGAAATACATGGTAGTGTTGTCCTCTAGTGTACAGGAAGGGAATACCATGGCTAGCTGCAGGGGCAGCTCCAGGCCCCAGCATGCCAAGCACATGCTTGGGGCGGCATGCAGCAGGGGGCGCTCTGCCGGTCGCCAGGAGGGCAGCAGGCAGGCAGCCTTCGGCGGCATGCCTACGGAGGGTCCGCTGGTCCCGCGGCTCCGGGGGACCTCCTGCAGGCGTGCTATGCTTGGGGCGGCAAAATGTCTAGAGCCGCCCCTGGCTAGCTGGTGGCACTAACATCTGGTGGCATGCCGGCTGACCATCAGCAATGAGAGCAATGACAGCTGGCATAAGCTTATATTGCTCTCTGATTGGGAGACCCAGCCCCTGAGAATTTGTTTTGGAGGTCCACGCCTGTGGCCCAAGGCATGGGTGCGTACTTGTGGCAGACAGAAACAGGAATATCAAGATGCAGTCTCTGTCCCATCTCCTGGAGGACATCCTCCTGCAGTCGACAGTTGAGGGATCGTGTTCAGCCCCAGCATAGCCACACTGGCTTTACCCAGCTTCAGCCAGGGGCTCACCCCTTCCAATCCATCTACTCCCATTGTTCCCTTGTCTCAGTCAGTGACTCACAAATAAACAATGTTCCAAAGGAGGCAGTGACCTCGTCCATTATCATTAGCCAATCAAAACACATTTCAGTGAGTTCAGCTATAAACATTCTCTCCCACTTCAATAAGCATTCCGCTCATTGTCATGTCATCCCATGACCTTTCCAGGCGACTTGCAGACCCCTGCAGAGTTCTTTTAATCTAAGCATGTCCAGTTTCTACCACTCTGTCTGTCTCCATGATTCACTGACTTATAACCATACCAGACTATGATGGGCTTTTCTAAGCTGTCCATGGTAACACTACAGGCCTTTGGCCTATATGTCGCTGGGCTAAGTTTCTGCTTTCAGTAAAGTCTAATTTGCTCAATGGGATCTTGCTGAAGGAGTCAAAGGCAGGAGGCAACTATGTTTGTGTTCCTTTGCCATGCATTCTGTGCTAGAGATGAGAACAGCTGATCTTTGAAATGTGTGAACTCCAGAGCTGGATTTCATCCAATATTTGTCTGAGGATGGAAGTAGTCACATCATCATCATCATCTTCACCACCATTATTTATTATTTATACAGTGCACAACAGAATGCTGGGTGCTTTACACACATCCCATGCAAAAGACATTGGGTATGATTTTCAAAAGCACCTAAGAGATTTAGGAGCCTAAGTCCCACTGACTTTCGCTTAGGCACTTTCTGAAATTTTACATATCTTCTTTGGCTCCCCTAGTGAAAATAAAAGAAGATTGGTACAACACCTTATAATAAACGGAAGTGCATTCTCATACCTGTTCTGGGGATTTTTCACCAGATAATGCTTCACTGTTAAAGAAAAAAAACAACAGCAATAAATAAAGAAATGTGGCTTCACATATCCAGGATTTATGCTCTACAAAGAGACACAGCAGTTAGGTCCTAGCATAGCCACTCCTAGAACTGTATAGATGCCAACTTTTTACCACCGGAAAGCTGCTAGCTATAACCATGCATCATGCTGCAAATCACAACATATTCTAACTTGAAGGAGATTGCTACCTTCTTTCCTAGTAGCCTTACAAACAAAGCTAGGAAGCTGCTGCAGAAGTGCAGGGCCATTTAAATTCCAGTGGTCAGCTTAGCCAAGGGAGAGCAGGCTAAGGACAGCCACTAAAGGCTGAGCATTGGACTTAAAAGTTTTTGATTGTCTTGTGGTGCTTCAGTTCTGCATTCTGTCCCCAAACTTCATTTTTAAAAATATCTCTTTCTGAAAGCCTGAAATAAAAAATAAACCATTTGCCCACAGGTGCTGATGTAGTTCTTAACATACAACTAGGTCATGGTTTTAGACCAGGGGTCGGCAACCTTTCAGAAGTGGTGTGCCGAATCTTCATTTATTCACTCTAATTTAAGGTTTTGCGTGCCAGTAATACATTTTAACATTTTTAGAAGGTCTCTTTCTATAAGTCTATAATATATAACTAAACTATTGTTGTATGTAAAGTAAATAAGGCTTTTAAAATGTTTAAAAAGCTTCATTTAAAATTAAATTAAAATGAAGAGCTCCCTGGACCTGGGCAGTGTGAGTGCCACTGAAAATCAGCTTGTGTGTCGCCTTCGGCACCCGTGCCATAGGTTGCCTACCCCTGCTTTAGACACAGAAGCATTGCCAAATGGGATCAGCACCAAAGTCCAGTATCCTGTCCCTGTCAGTGCTCAGCACCAGCTGCAGAGGCTGGTATAAGAACCCCGCAGTAGTAGATGTGGGATGATTTGCCACCCGGAAAGGTATCATCAGACTGGCTTTGGCCCTGAAGCATGAGGCGTTATGTCGCTTACAAAACAATTCTTTTAGCATTAACTATTCTAACTCTGGGTGTCCTTGTGATCCGATCCCTCTTTCAGTCCTGAGCCAGTGGTGCTCCCCTACCTTCCAGAAGGAACTGAGGAGATATTGCCTCATAGACACCCTTTGTGGAGCAAGCTCTGCTGGCTGGCATGTGGGGGTCTGACTTTCTCACTTGCAGGGGGAAAGGTTGGGCATACAGCCCCGATTCTCCTCCCCATGTCCTGAGCCAGGATGTCTGGTCTTATGTGGCATATTCCCCCTGGATCCCCTGAATGGTTGCATAAGACTGGGGCCCAGCCTAACTCACATCTCTGATCAGGGTGTGTGGCCATATCTTTGTTTATTTTAGGCCCCACAATGCTTCACCCATTTGGGGGGGAAATGGTTACCTGTCCTGAAGGACTGCATTTTAGCATTAAAAAGAAAGCTGATGATTCAAGGGATTGGTCATGCTAAACTACAGTTAGGTCCCCAAGTCTAATCTAGTTTAGATCTGTGGTCATCAAAAGTTGTTATTGCTTAGCAGCTGTTTGGTGGCTGATATGATATAAGTAGACCTGGTTGGAAAACAGAATTTTTCCCCACACAAAATGTTTGACTTTTCAGCAAAATATCAAAAACTGAAATATTTCAGCCAATACTCAAAACATTGTGGTTCAAAATGGCTCCACAGTGCCTCACGGGAGTTGTACTTTGAGTGTTTCATGCCTTCATTCTCCTGTATGGGCCAGGCTCTTTGACTGACTACATCTTCCATGAGGCATTACTTTCCTCTCTTTTGGTGAGGGGAGGGGTGCCTTATATGAGTCCCTGGCTATGCTGCCTCATGGGAGATGTAGTCTGGTATGATAACTCAGCCTACTGAGAAAAATGGGAGCATAAGGCATCAAAACTACAACTACAAGGAAGACATTCTGGCAGCATTTTGAATTAAATATTTCAGTTTTTGGCCAAAATATTTTGGGTTTTGGTTGAAAACCAAAAATGTTATGGCTATCAGGTATTCAGATTTTTGATGAAATGTTGAAATTTTTTGAGGAAAGCAGTCACTCAAAAAACAGTTTTGAGGAAAAATTTTTACCAGCTCTAGATGAGAGTTTAGTGGCCTAGAGGAGATCATTCAGTCCTTCATATCGGGGAGCTAACTGGAGAAGTCTAGACCGTTGTGACTTGTCCTGTGAGTAGAGAGTGGACTTCAGTCTTTACCAAAGACACACAGGGCTTTTGAACTGCACAAGTTGCTACTCTGCATGATGGGACACAACTCCACTGAATTCAGTGAGTTAAACCTGTGATGAATTAGCTCCAGTCTTACTCGTTTTCACATTAGTGCCCTGAGACTAACCACAACTCTGGTCAAATTTTTCCACACTAACACCACAGACAAGAGCTCTTACTGTTTCATCTTCTGTACATCATTATACGAGTTGCTCACTGTCACAAGGTGAGCTGGACCTTTAAGGGACTTGAGTTCAGCCTCACCTTTGACTATTTAGCCACCTGCCAGGTGATAGACTTGGGCTTGGGTCAGGTGATCATGACATGGTAGCCTGGGTGTGAGGCTCATATAAGAAGCAGCATGGGGGTCAGCAGAGTCCTGAGTGATGACAGGAGCAAGGAAGGGCTCTCCAAAGTTAAGTATAAAAGGCCTGCAAGAAGCTAGTAGGTAATCAGCTAAGGGGCTGAGGGAAAGACAGAGAATCTGGCACGGGCTGGACCGCCCATGGTGGGCTTAGGAGATAGACTGACTGACCAGGAAAGGATTACAGGAAAAGCTGTGAGACAGGTCAAAGTAGGCAGTAGTTCAGGGAGGTGAAGAAAGGAGCCAGAGCACTTGGATCTTCTTTGTTGCTATTGGGTCCTTGGACTGGGACCCACAGTAGAGGAAGGGAGGGCCTGGGACTCCCTACAAGATCCCAGAGGAAGGAGGTGTGACAATCCTGAGATGTGGGGTGGCAGGACTATTGAGCCTGAAGCCCAGCTGAAGACCCAGTATGATATTACTGCATGACTGTTTTGTTGGCCTTTCTGTTTGTTCTCAGCTGGAAGATGAGCTGGGCTGCATGATTTGGCTGGAAGGGCCCATTGTGAAGAAGCCTGTCCTAGAAGGGGAAGCTGAGGTGTGGAGCACAAGGGCCCAGAGAAGGTAAGCAGATCGTATCACCGGGTGTTATAGGGGGACCTGGGGAAGCCAATTAAAGGTGGCTATTGGTGGCATGTTCTGCATATGAATATCAAAGGGAGAGAGAAGCTGTTGGATGAGAAAAGGCAGATTTGAGATTCAATGGGAAGGGGCCAGAAGGTGACCTGTGGTACATGTCCATACAGGGGATGTAAGGAGCCCCTCACTCCCCTGTACTTGCTACCAGTGTCACACTGGGAGTAGGGAAAGGAGCTTCCATAGCATTGCTGCTCCAGCTCCTGTGCAGGTGGGCAGGGAGTGGTCGGGCTCCGCCCCACCTCACACCTCAGTTGAGCCAGCACACCAGAGGGATTAAGTTGGCTGGGCATAGTGGTGGCGCAGATTATATCCCCACCAAGCAAGGGACCAAGCTGTGATTCTCAGAGGCAGGCTGGTTCCTGCTCTGCTCTAGGGCTAGCACAGCTGTGTGCTGCCCCGGGCTAGAGGCAAAACCAAAAGTGACTCCACAATGTGGACTCATGAGAATGCATGTTCATGGGGTGCTGGTCTGAGCAGATACTTGCCCTAACAGTATTGCCAGTGACCAAAACGTAGCATACTGAGCCTCTCTCCCGGCTAAGCTTCATCTATCCAACACAGAATCATAATGCTGGCACTTCTTGCTGGATGATAGTCAAGATTTAAATAAAAGTTGAAATCAGCCTGCCATTCATTTCATTCTAGAGCAGCCTAGGAAAGGCTTATCTTTCATACACACACACAGAAGGAATTACATGAGCCAGCACCCAAGCCGCATTAGCTCTAGCTCAAGAGAGGGCTTTTCTCGAGGATGCTCATTCAGTTATATCAGTGTCAATAAACAGAAATGGGAGCAAAATCTGTGCTGATGTTCCTTGAAGATCAGCTAGAATAAATCAGTGTGGTTAGCGCCATGGCCCCAGTGCTTGTGGCTTATCTATGTAACTCATTGTTAAAAACATTTAACAGTTAGTGTTTTGTTGCTGTCTTGACACAGAGATTCTTCCACACTCTGAAGTGGTAGGAAAAGTACTGCATGTTCCTCTTGGTTGCTATTCCCACAAACCCTGACTGATTTTTGCCCCAGATCCCTAAGTGGCCCCCTCAAGGATTGAACTCAGAACCCTGGTGGCACCTTGTTCTCTCTCTTGGTCTCTGCCTGTGGCACACAATTTAGTCTTCTGAGGACTGAAATGCTTTGGTTGGAGTAGGATCTTTGGGCTCAGCAAAGGAGTAGCTGAGTGAAATGTAATGGCCTGTGATATAGAGGAATCCAACTCGTTGATTTAATGGTCCATTCAGGCCTCAAACTCTGTGAAACTATCCATCAGAAGCAAAGCAATTTGGGTAGGTGCTCCACTTGTAAAAGGCAGCCCTGGCTTGAAATGTGCTTATGGTCAGACAAGATTACCTGTATAAATTATCCCTCTTTTCCCTGACATGTCTGTTCTGTGTGTATCTTAGAGTCACGAGGGCCTTCCTTATTGACACAAACACATAAGTCCTCAAGAGCCAGCACAAGATAACAAGATGGATTCTCTTCTGCCTGATGCACCACAGAGAAAATCACTAGCAAAGGGTACGTCTACACTACCTGCCGGATCGGCGGGTAGTGATTGATCTATCGGGGATCGATGTATCGCGTCTAGATGAGACGCAATACAATCGATCCCGAACGTGCTCCTCGTCGACTCCAGAACTCCACCAGGGCGAGAGGCAGAAGTGGAGTTGACAGGGGAGTGGCAGCTGTTGATCCGGTGCTGCGAGGATGCAAAGTAAATCAATAATAATAAGAGATATACCTATCTCCTAGAACTGGAAGAGACCTTGAAAGGTCATCAAGTCTACCCCCCTGCCTTCACTAGCAGGGCTAAGTACTGATTTTTGCCCTAGATTCCTAAGTGGCCCCCTCAAAGATTGAGCTCACAACCCTGGGTTTAGCAGGCCAATGCTCAAACCACTGAGCTATTCCTCCCCGCCACAAGTTGATCTAAGATATGTCGACTTCACTATGCTATTCTCATAGCTGAAGTTGCATATCTTAGATCAATCCGCCCCCCCAGTGTAGACCAGGCCAAAATTCCCATTTCAGGATGCCTCTATCTCTTAATGGGGATGATGTGAGAGGCATTTCACAGCTGGGCTTCCAGATCTCCAGGTAGTTTGCAAGGCTGGCAACTGGAAAACTCCTCTTTTGACTTGCAGTAAATCTGACATGGTCTCACTGAGAGAGAATAAGTAGAAGACAAAATCTAGATCCAGATCTCAACATTACCAGGGTTTGGGTGGGTTCAAGCTTCTCACTAAATGCCAGGTCCTTTCACTTTTCAAGTAACATCTGCACTTTAAACACGAGCATAACATTTACAGCCACAAAGTCCCTGCTTAGAACAATGCCTCTGAGTAGATCTGGGCCCCCCCAAAAAAGGCAAGTAAACATTTTGTTCAGCCTCGCTCCACATTTTTTCCACTTTTTGATTTGCTGAAATTTTTTAAAAACAGTTTTGGGTTGAATCAAACACAAACCTTTTTTCAATGTTTTTCCCCCAAACTGCCAATGAATCAAAAATCCATTATTCACCCAGCCCTATTTCTAAGCACAGCTGATAAAAAAAGTTAATATTTTGAGGGAATTTGTCAATTTAACTGTTGGGTTTTTTTTTCAAATTACAGTGTGATTTAAACTTTTTTTTTCAAAATTTGAAAACCTCAACCAGCTCTAGAGCTGGTCAATGAAAAATTGCCAGCATTTTTCAAGGTTTCTTATCTACCATTATTTGAATTTTTGACAAATATAGTCCTTCAAAAGTCAGAACTTTTTGACTCTACTAATGCTAATGCAATTGTACCAGAGGCAGGATACAGAACTCGAAAGAACAAATGTGTCATCTGATATGGCAAATCCTCAGAGGTGCGGATCACCGACCTGCTCACTTAAGTCAGTGGGTTTTATCCAAGCACATGTTAAAGTCAATAGCAACAGCTGAAGAACTCGTTAATAGCAAATTTAGTAAATGTTTTAAATGTTTTACAGCTCCTTCCAAGAAGATGTAATCAGTAGCATTATATCTGTGAGGAAATAGACTAAATGACTGCTTGAAGTCCTTCCACCTTTATATTTCTATGATTCAGCACACTCTGATCTATGAGAGGCTGCAATTGTACTTCCTTATAGAGTATTTTATTATTTCTTTTAGTTTTACGTGAATTACAAAAGTTTTAGCTTATGTCTTGAAAGATCACTTCTTCCTCACACTTGCTGATACAAAACAGCCTTCAGAACAGAGTGATCCTTTGGTGGTGGTGGCAGTAGTATTAATGTTGGTGACATCTCCTATTTTTAAGAGTATGGAAGTAGATGTCTGAGGTAATAAATGGGAAAGCAAGGGAAGATAGCCACTGCCCACTGCCACCAAGTGAGTGGGGCTAGAAACTGACCTGCTTTCTCTGAACCAACAGGCACTATAGCCCTATCTACACAATTTACAGACTTAGGGCAAGTCTTTTTTTTTTCCCCTCCCCTTTCCCCTGGGACATACCCTCTGCACACATCTCTTCAAACAAAAGTTTTTTTAACTAGATGTTAACTAGCGCTGGTCACATTTTTAGTTAAACTGCTCCCCCCTCCCCCCACCCCCCCCCACACTTCATTTTAAGTCAAAATATTTTGCAAAAAGTCTGATTCAACAAAATTCAGGGGGAGGTTGATGAAAAAAATCAAAACAAAAAAAAATGGTTTACCAAACATTCATTTTGTTCTGAAAACCAAAGTGAAGCAAATTTCAGTGCTAAGCGAAATTAAAATGGCTTTTCTTTCTTTGATTTTTTAAAATCAAAATTATTCCCTGAAAAATGCCAGTACAAATTGTTCAAAATTTTGGCAGAAAATATATTGGATTTTTTTTTCCACCTTTGAAGCTGGCAGACTTTATTTGTAACTTCAAGGGAAGCTGATATTTTTTTTTGTCTACTCTCTGCATCATCTGCTGCCTTCTCATGTTTTTGTTGTTCTCTTTGACAATCCAATCTCCCCCCTGCCATTGGGCTGACACTTGTCTGTCACTTACCTCTGGATCTTTTCTTGTTCAGCAGTGACTGGCAGAGAATGACAAGGGTAAAAAGGAGGACACTGATGATGCCGATGGAGCACACAAAAACTGCATATACGTACAGGTCTGAAAGGCAAACAGAGAATTACTCAGTCTGGCTCTTGATATGATTAACATTTCAACACAGGAAAAAGGATCAGCTCTGTGCAAGACAGAAATAGATAGGTCCTGCCCCAAAGAATTTAAGGTAACATTTTCAAAAGTTTCTAAGTCACATAGGCACCTAAATTGAAAGTCTATAGTATTTAGGCACCTACATGTCTTTGACAATCTTACCCTTGACCTTTAAATTGAGCAAGACAAGTAGGCTGGGGGTCTCAAAATTACCCCGCGGTGGCCTAATTCTGCTTCCACTGAAGTCAGTGAGAATTTGATCATCCCAGATTTGGGTCAGCATGGAGCACTTTTGAAAACTCCTGCCTTCTAAAATAGGGCCTCATGCTTCTTCCTGTTCCTGCCTTTCATATAACAATGTACACAGCCCACTTCATTGAAGGATGCTTTACACACTAAGTGCCTTCAATACACCAGGGAAGCAGGCCAGTTTTACCTCAGTTTTACAGAGGGGAAACTGAGTCACAGAGTGTTCAAGTGACTTGTAGGAAGTGGCAGAGGTGGGAACAGAATCCTGGCTGGTCACCCTCTTTTCTACTCACCAGCCTGCACTCCTTCTGCCCAGGTCAGTTGTATATTTTGTAAACTGTGTTTTAAAGAATGTCACAAAAGCTCCCAAGTGGAACCTTTGTACATTGTCAAATATAGCAGCAACGGAGCAAACCCATACAGAATAGCTGTGAACATTTGCAACACCTGCCACTTAATCTGGACTGGCATGCACTGAAAAAGGTTGGTTGATCCCAGTAACACTATAGTCACTCACCAGTCTGCCTTAAGTACTCTACTTGGTATTTTTCTACTTTATAATGGGCCCTAGAAATAACCAGCCATTTGATCATCTCACCAAAGGTGTGGTATTATCAGGTACAAGTGCAGTCCAAAAACCCCACACGGGGTGTTTTGCTGCAATCCGTGTTCTTCTGGAGCAAGAGCAAAGCGTCAAAGACACACACTGTGGCAAAGTGATGGATGAAGGCTGCAGGCCGACTTCTAAAAATGTAGGGGCCAAGCTTCACATGCCCCCAGATTTGCAGAACTAACTGTGTAATGGCATGCCAGGTCCGGAACAAATGGACTGCACTGAACAGCTGCTTGCTTAGGGCTAGAGGGGTTATCTTTGCTTAGGGAGATGGGTTGTCATGCTACAGACCAGGCATCTTTGCTTGGCTTGTTCCTACAGAGTAGCGCTGAGTGTCCAGGAAGTGCTAAACTCACTGAGCCAACCTCCACTGAAGTCACTGGAAGATGAGGGACCTTGGTATGTCTTAAGAGGTGATCAGCACCAGGCTGGATTGAGTCCTGTGTTTCCATGGCTCTCTCGCCTACAGGCCAGATACAAATTAGTTTTCTAATCGTCTTAAAAAGAAAACTCATTGATATGAGAACTTGATGAAGTGGGGACCTTCCCCTCTCTGGTTTCCCATACTCTGTAACATAAGATTATAACATAAGAACAGCTATACTGGGTCAGATCAAAGGTCCATCTAGCCCAGTATCCTGTCTTCCAACGGTGGCCAATGCCAGGTGCCTCAGAGGGAATGAACAGAACAGGCAATCATTAACTGATCCATTGCCTGTCTCTCATTCCCAGCTTCTGGCAAACAGAGGCTAGGGACACCATCCTTGCCCATCCTGGCTAATAGCCATTGATGGACCTATCCTCCATGAACTTATCTCGTTCTTTTTTGAACCTTGTTATAGTCTTGGTCTTCACAACATCTTCTGGCAAGGTGTTCCACAGGTGGACTGTGCATTGTGTGAAAAAATACTTTCTTCTGTTTGTTTTAAATCTGCTGCCTATTAATTTCATTTAGTGACCCCTAGTTCTTGTATTCTGAGAAGGGGTAAATAACACTTCCTTATTTACTTTCTCCACACTGATCATGTTTTTATAGACCTCTATCATATTCCCCCCCTTGGTCATCTCTTTTCCAAGTTGAAACGTCCCAGTCTTTTTAATCTCTCCTCATATGGCAGCCGTTCCATACCCCTAATAATTTTTGTTGCCCTTTTCTGAACCTTTTCCAATCCCAATATATCTTTTTTGAGATGAGATGACTACATCCGCATGCAGTATTCAAGATGTGGGCACACCCTGGATTTATATAGAGGCAATATGATATTTTCTGTCTTATTATCTATCCCTTTCTTAATGATTCCCATGGTTCTGTTTGCTTTTTTGACAGCTGCTGTAAGCTGAGTGGATGTTTTCAGAGAATTATCCAAAATGACTCCAAGCTCTCCTTCTTGAGTGGTAATAGCTAATTTAGTTTAGTTTAATTTGCATTTATCACCATTGAATTTCATCTGCCATTTTGTTGTCCAGTCACCCAGTTTTGAGAGATCCTTTTGTAGATCCTCTCTACAGTTTTGAGAGATCCTCTTCTCAGTCTGCCTGGGACTTAACTATCTTGAATAGTTTTGTATCATCTGAAAATTTTGCCACCTCACTGTTTACTCCTTTTTCCAGATCATTTATGAATATATTAAATAGGACTGGGCCCAGTACAGACCCCTGGGAGACACCACTATTTACCTCTCTCCATTCTGAAAACTGACCAGTTATTCCTGCCCTTTGTTTCCTATCTTTTAATCAGTTACCAATCCATGGGAGGACCTTCCCTCTTATCCCATAACAGCTTACTTTGCGTAAGAGCCTTTGGTGAGGGACCTTATCAAAGGCTTTCTGAAAATCTAAGTACTTCATGGTAAGCACTCTGGGAGCAGCCTGTCTTTGTACAGCACTTAGCACAATGGGGCTCTGACCACAAACAGGGCTCTCGGTTGCTACCACAATACAACTACAGCCAGTATCTTAATGAGAAACTGCATGTAAACAAGTGATAACGTTAAATGTATCTTTACCTTCAAAAAACTTCCAGGCCTCATGGGTTTTCTCAAAAGTAGGATCTTCTGAAGCTTTCGATGAAATCACTGTGAAGGACAAATAAACACAGTGTAATGATGATGCACGTGGGGTGAAATTCTCCATTGAAGTCAGTGGGAGTTCTACCATTGACTTCAATGGGGCCAGGACTTCACCCATACTGTCTAACAGAATATGCATCCGATGAAGTGGGTATTCACCCACGAAAGCTCATGCTCCAAAACGTCTGTTAGTCTATAAGGTGCCACAGGATTCTTTGCTGTCTAACAGAATTTTCATCTCTTATGCTGAAACAACTGAATTATAAAATGGCAGCATGTCTCTTGGCAAGATTTGATCCTTTTTGGCACCAAATATCTGCCACTCTCGTAGAAGTGGCAGCGAGCTCTCCAGACTGAGTCCTGGAGGAAGACATGCAATGATGCAACAGAACGAGCTGGCAACCTTCAGCTCTGTCTCACCTTGGACTATGACAGGAGCTAAATAGACTGATTCGTGATAGCAATATGTTTGACCGATCTGGTGCCGTGGCAGAGTGAACTATCATGGGGGAGGGGAAAAAAACCTGAGCAGTTGACTCCAGTTATCTAGTCCCCTCAGAGGCTGCTGGGAGTGGGAGGGGTCTGGGGATTATATAAACCACACCCAGCTCATTCCAGAGGGGAGAAGAGGTAGCACTGGGATGCTGGAGAAAAGCCAAGGGGCAAGCAGCACCAGAAATGGAAAGAAGGAGAGGCAATTACCTTGTGAGTGTGGGCACAGGCTGGGGCCTGCTTCCCTAGGAAACTGAGGACTTGCCTGAGAGGTAAGAGAATTTATAGGGAAATGGGACTAACAATTTGGGTGTAGATGATAAATTAAATACTGATATGCCCCTTTTATAACTACTACTTTCCTCCTGCTTCCCTTTTTCTTCCTCCTTCCTCCTCCTTTTTTCTGTGGGGGTCAGATCATGCTGGCCCACCAGACAATTGTGTGGTAGGGGTTACCAGATAGCAATTGTGAAAAATCAGGATGAGAGTGGGGGTTAATAGGTGCCTATCTAAGACAAAACCACGAATAGCAGTGCTATCCCTATAAAATTGGGACATCTAGTCACCACATTGCATGGTGACAGGTGACTTTCAAGTATTGATTGCAGAGTGCATGACAAATACTACTTGATCAAGCTGTGCAACAGCTCTGTGGGGTAGGCGGAGTATGGCAGCAAACCCTGTTGCTGAGGCTATATATAAATGTTTCCATTCTGATGCCTTGCTTTGGTCAGAACTCTCCAAAAGTTCTGTCTTGGGGACTGTATTTTCCCAAACTTTGTCTCTGTCCCAAAGTGAACTATTCTGAAAGTTTGTAGGCCAACAAGGAGAAGGAAAAAACCTTATTAATTTTCCAGTTACATCCACATTAACAAAGATCTCTTTAAAAAAAAAAAAGAGGTCTTGTGCTAAAACACTGGGGGTAAAGTAGCCTCCCAGAGGAGATGTGCTTTGAAGAGTTCCTGAGACAACTGACTTGGATTTGACCAAGTTAGAAGCTTTTTCAGCATGACAGTGTACAATAAATGTGACAATTGTTCTAGCCAAATTCAAAGCTAAAGGAGTCACTGCAGGGTTAGCTGCGCTCCACAGCTGACTCCATAGTCCCCTGAACAGCCAGGACTCTACCAAATATTTTTGGGACATGCCAGTCCTGGTGAATGGGACACTCCTGCAGGTCCTACAAAAGCATTGTACCAGGGTAGCTGCCACCTCAGCACACACACACATGGCCTGGGGTGGCTTTGTAGCATTCTGCCTCAGTCTCCCTCTCTTACAAGCATCCTCACTAACCCAACCAGTCCATATCCTTTTAAAATAGAACTCTTCTGGAGGGTATCCATCCTATTCAGTCTATACACACAGTACCTCACACCCCCAGCTGGCCGTTGGTTCCACAGTTCCCTGATCTTGAGTCAGAAGTCCCCAGCCCATCTTCCCAGTGTTGGGTTATCATTCACACTGTTCCTTTACTGCCTGCAGCTGCTTTCTCAGCCATTTACAGCCTTCCAGGAGTCTGTCACGGCTGGCACATGCTGGAGTGTTAGCAGCGCCACAGGGCTCTCCTGTATAAGAAACCTGATTTGGTCACCTGACCCACTGGTTACATGACCTTCATTATTTCCACCTGGGAAGGTGAGTTAAGCCTGTCACAGGTGGACTGAGGCCCATCTCCCTTAATGAGCCAGCCACCCTGTGACAAGCACCCATTCAGTCCATCACAATGAGCTCTGGACTGGGTGTTAGAAGCCCCCTATGGTTTATTTCAATGACAGGTTTCCCTTTTCTGCATGTGCAAACCTTTCCATATCACTTCTGACGGAGCCAGGCCAACTTCACCCCTGCTCTGCGGAAACGGTAACTGAGGCACAGTGAAACATCGTGACTTGCCACAGCTCACCCAGGAAGCATGTAGCAGAGCTGGGGAGAGGTCATTATCGACCAGATCTCAGTGACTCTGAAATACCAGTTCAGATCTGTGTACTTAGTTACGCTGCTCTAGATCCTCAGCTGGTGTAAACTGCCAGAGCATCAATGAGTTCTGTGGAGCTACTCCAGCTGAGGGGCTGGCCTTCCCATCTGTACAACAGTACTGCTCACGCTCACACAAGTGAATGCTACTACCAGGTCAGTTTTACAAATGGAAGAACTGTGGCACAGGATGACTGAAGAACTTCAGACTTGCCTGAGACTTGACACCTACAGCTCTTTGCACAGAACTGCATTCTTCATTGTGCAGAGAAGTAAACTGCAGCCATGAGGGGCTAAGTGACATGTTCAAAGGCACAGAATCCATCTGCTGCACAGCCAGGACTAGAACCCCCAGGCTGTGACTGGCAGCACCTCACCATGCTCCCCAAACAGATGTGCAGTCATGCCACAACTCTGGCTAACCTCATGTGAAAGATTCTCCCAGCTGATCCTACTCGCTGATTGCCAGCAAACAAAATCCAACAAAACTTCAGTCTGGTGATAGAATATCATTTTCCAGCTAGGAGGCTCGCAGCCCTAGCTCTCCAGAGAATGGCTTTTTAATGGCTTGCCACTTAATGCTCTGTTCATCGGCCAACAGCCAAACTGCCTGAAGAAAGACTATACTTGAAAGAGTACTTTGGGAGTATGTCATCACGGCCCAGTGGGCAGGGAACTGGCCTGAGGGTCAGGAAACCATGGTTCTCGGGCTGGCTCTTCAATGTGACCTTGGCCAAGTTATGTCACCTTTCTATGCCTGTTTCTTCTTCCATGTGTTATTGTTCCTGTTTAGATTGTAGCCTCTTTGGAGCAAGGACTGTGTACTATGTCCATGCCTTGCCCAATGGGCCCTGATCTCAGCTCAGGTCTCTCAGTGCTACCGTAGCAACTATCATTGTGGCAGATTTGGAGCTACCTGTAATAATTTATGAATATTGTATCTTGACCAGGTAATTGTGTTTATTGCATGCATATACTGAGTTAATTCACAAGCTGGTTTGGCAGAAAATGCACCCAGAAGTGCATTGATGCTGAAACAATTTTTATGGGGGGGTGCTGAGAGCCATTGAACCAAACTATCAACCCTGTATATGATGGAAACCACTTCAAGCCAGAGTGCGGCAGCACCCCCAGCACCTATGCTAGAAGGAGGTGAGCCTGTGTGTATCCTGACCAGGGACCAGGCAGAAGCCATTCACTTTGATGCTCTGGTTCCAACCCTCTGCAGAGCTCACCAAACTGGTTTTGTATTAGCAAGGGAGAGAGAAAGCCCAGGAAAGAAGCTCAAAGATTCTTTCTAGAAAAAAATCCTTCAAGGCTGAGCTAAGGTGAACCTAGACCCCAGAGAGTGGGGTGTCTGGGGTAAGGTAGGCTCACCTAAGACTCTGTGAGTGAGTTATGTGTGGACCCTGTATTGTTTTCATAACCTCTTCTCTCGGGTTCTGCTTTGTTCCTAGTGTTAAGATTAAACAATACTTCGATAAAACCGCGGGAGGTGGAGATTATCTCCAAGAAGACAAGGTCATAGGAAGGCTCACAGCCTGGCTTTCCTGTGAGGAAATTATTTCTTAACTGTGGCACTTTCAAGGAATGACTCAGGCCCAGTCTACCCCTCTGCTAGTGTGTGTGCAGTATCTTGATGTGGATATTATGATGTATAAGGAATGAACTGGAGATTATTTTAATATCACTATCTAAATCGATGGTGTGCACACTATTTTCCAAATCAGGGTAACAGTAAGTGGAATTGGAAGGAGAGAGTGGGTCATATGCTGAAGTGCAGCACAACCTACCCTGAAATATGGCGTTACTACTATTATTCGCAATCTGTTAGCAGCCACATGCTGTCGACACATAAAGATACAGTCCCTGCCCCCAACAAGTTCACAAGCCAGGGGTGGAATAGTCAAAAGTACCTAAATCACTTGGGATTTGGGCTTACTTAAAAATCCCCCTCACCCCAAAAAAGGATAAATAGCATCTGACATTTAAACATTACATCTGTTTTAAAATGAAATAAATATCAACTATCCTTGACTGTTCCTTACCCTAACCAATTCTTACTAGGGTGGTTTCTTGTATGCATCACAAACCTGTATCTTGAGGAGAGGCTGAAAAGGAGAGAACAGTGGCATCTTGCATATGGTCAGAGCTGGGGGTATGGGTGACATGGGAAGAGTACCACCAATACTTTGATTCCCTGTCATTGCTTTCAACAGTACTTGTAAATATGGGGAGCAGGATTGACCTTCTGACTAGACTTCAAAATTTGCCCTTCTTCTTCCCTGGAAGACTGAAACTTATCTGAACCTCAGACTTCAGCTGTTAATAGCAACTTGACAGTGGTCACTTAAGACTTTTCAGAGATTTGTATATTGCAGGTATCATGAGTCTGTGAGGCTATTAGAGATACAGAGCAGCAGTCTGTAAGGGTGCCTGCCCATATTTTATAGTGGCCTTTGTTCTGCTGCCAATTACCTGGAACATGTCCTCATTCCCTATCCATGTGTTTCACATGAATCCATGTGTGCCTGTTTTGCAGACATTCAGGAAATTACATTGTTCAATGTGTGAAACACACACATGACCACCTCTTTAATGGCCTGGCTATATTTAAGTGGATTATGTGAACTGTGCAGAGAAACATTGCATAAGCAGAAAGGGCCTGACAATCTGACCTGATCGAATAAGGAACAAAAACGACCGTATATTTGACATGCCGGTAGCCCTAAAGTCCTGCTGATCTTGTTCTTCATTATTTGGATGCATTCCTCATAATACTTTGCAACTCCCTGGATTTTTCCAAATTCATGCCAGAAATGCTATGGCCAATTTTAAGCCATCCTTCACTTGTATGATCACACTGCTCTGAACAGGGTTGGAAGGTTTGTGGGAGGGGATCATTTAGCCTGCACCTCAAATGTAACTGGTCCTTCATAATTCTATTTATTTGCCTTTTTTGCATCCCCGCACCCATTCCTTCCACCCCGCCTATGCTACCCATTTGTCCTCTTCTCCTACAGCCATGCTCATCCCCACTTCCACAAAGCCCCATACGCATGGAACAGGGATGTGACATATGACCATTTCCTGCCTTGTCTTTAGGAGCTCTTACTGTATTGTGTTTAGGTATCATTGTGGGCCAGAGATTGTCTATAATTCCAGGCGGAAGGTGACCTCAGCCCTCCAGGAACTAAGAACAAAGACAAATTTTCTCAGGTTGTAGCACCTTGAGGTACCACCTCCTGGAGAGGCTCGCATACACCAGTTCAAATTAGATTCATTAGAGACCAGTAGATAAAGAAAGGTCTTTTAGGTAAACCGCCTGAGTTTAAACTGACTCAGAATCTTCTGTCTGATCCAGCAAGCAGAGAGGCCCATCTGTCCAAGGGGGGGGGCCCAATCCTCAGGAAGGGCTGGAAGGACTGACGCCTGCCAGTGCCTGAAACTGGAGTTGGGGTGATAGATGTAAGTTCTGTATTGTTTTCTCTGTCATGCTTTCACCTTAAGAATAAATGTGCTTGCTTAGAAAGAACTGTGTAGTAACAGTTATAACTGTGGACACTTACATAGTTAACTGTCTGAGGAGAGAAGCCAAGCAGGCTTACTTAAGCAATCTGGATTGCTAGGAATATCACTGTATATGAAAGGGAGTTGTGCAGTCTGGAAAAACCGTGGTCAGAAGGGAGAGAGAGACATGAGTCTCTGACTAAGATAGGTGATGATGAGGGGCTGGGAGCCTATTGTGGCCTTGCTGGATCATAAAAGGAGAATACAGGCGCAGTTGCCCTGAACTGTGATAGCACATACATCCCTGAACTAATCTGCTAAAGCAATTATCTCTCCTTCCCATCTCGCCTCACGACCCACCAGCAGAGATGCCCACAACCCATTACCTGAGCTGGGCTAGCTGAAATGGACAGGAAGAAGCAAGCAACAGAAAATATTGATTATGGGCTGGGATCAGCCCTGCCCTCGGTGAGCCACTGATGCTGCACCTGCTCTCCAGCTGCCCTCTAGACAGGGACTGCATTGGCAGAGGAGTGGGCTAAGCCTCAGGCCGCAGCTGCTAGGGAGTTTCCAGTAGCCCAGTGCCCTCAGTGATATCCTGGTGTGGGCTGCTCACTACAGCTGACAACTGAGGCAGCATCTTCCCAACAGCCCCCAGAACAATGGCCACGGTTTTACTGGCCCCATATCCCAATCCAGGGAGGCTGTGAGGAGCTGTGACTAACCTGGCATCATTGGGAAGAACCAGGGATGGGCAGCAAGCTTGCAACATTGGATACATTGTGCAGCCTCTTTGCAAGAGAATGGGCTAGAAAGTGATTCTGCTGAACATGAGCTCCCAGTGCCATGCTGGGGCCAAAAAGGCTAATGTGATCCTGGGATCCATAAACAGGGGAAGCTTGAGTAGAAGCAGAAAGGCTATTTTACCACTGTATTTGGCATTGGTGTGACTGCTGCTGGGATACTGGTGCCCACAATTCAGGAAGGATGTTGATAACTTGGAGAGGGTTCAGAGAAGAGCCATGAGAAAGATTAAAGGCTTAGAAAACCTGCCTAATTGTGATAGACTCAAGAAGCTCAGTCTATTTATTTTAACCAAGAAAAGGTTAAGGGGTGATTTGATTATAGGCTAGAAGTACATGCACAGGGAACAAATATTTGATAATGGGCTCTTCTATCCAGCAGCGAAAGGTATGACATAATCCAATAGCTGGAAGTTGAAGCTAGACAAATTCAGACTGGAAATAAGGTGTGAATTTTTGAAAGTGCGGATAGTTCAGCATGGGCACAACTTACCATGGGTTGTGATGGATTCTCCATCACTGACCATTTTTAAATCAAGACTGGATGTTTTTCTAAAAGATCTGCTGTAAGCCTTTTTGGGAGACGCTCTCTGGCCTGTGCTATACAGGAGGTCACACTAGATGTTCATAAGTCTTTTCTGGCCTTGCAATTTATTAAATGGAAGCTGAGATTCTTCTTTACATCCCTGGTCCCCCAAGTGTCCGAAAGAGTTGCCACCTTTCTAATTGCTAGCAACCGGACTCCCAGGCTTCGCCCCCTGCTCCGCCTCTTCCCCCAAGGCCCCGACTCATCACTCGTTCCTCTCTCTGACCCCAGAGCTCACCTCCACCTCCTTCCTCCTCCTCTAGCTGAGCTCCCTCTGCTCCCGGGCTGGGACAGGAGCTGCTGTGTCCTGACAAGGAGCCTGCCTGCAGGTAGGAAGCAGCCCCAGTTGAGCAGGGGCTGGTGTGAAAACCAGACACCTGACAACGTGAAATGGTCCCCAGACACAGAAGCCAAAAACCGGCCTGTCTGGGTAAAACCCGGACAGGTGGCACCCTGCAGTGTGGAGGAGCTGGCCATGGGCTTTGCCGGTCTAAGTAGTCTGCTGAGAGAGCAGGACATCAGTAATGGAGCTTTCTGCACAGGATCTACAGAGGTCTCTAGTCTCCAAGGATGGCCCCTTTCACCAGCCTGGAGTTTAATTAAAACACACACAAGGAGCAAAACTCTTTGTTCAGTTTAAAAAAAAACAACAGTGGATGCAGTTTGGCCAAGCAGGCGTGGAGGCCTCTCTCTGACTAGCTGCTGAGTGCTGGTTGCTTGGCAATGCACCCCTCATGGCACGGAATTCAGAGCAAAGTTTTTCCCAAGGCTCCCCTTCCTTTCCCAGACCCCGACACAGCAGTGAGCCCTAGCTCTCCCGCTTCCCATGTATGGACAGTGACTCTCACTGAGCCTGTGCCCACGCTGACTGATTAAAGGGACTGTCAAGTGCCAGTAGCCGAGGCCCCCCACAGTCTGTTTAATACCCACATTCTCCAGCTCTGCTGGAAACCTCAGGCTGGCGCATGAGAAGCAGAGAAGGAAATGGGCAGGGCTTTTGGGCCAGCTCTCTGGGTGACACCACGCTGTGGCTAGATTGGAGAGGAAGAGGCAGAGCCTGGGAGCTGGAGAAAGCACAGGGTTGTGTGGGGTCTGGGGGTAGCCAGAGCTGATGGTTTGGGGGCAGTTGGCAGAGCAGGGTGGCTCAGTTCAGGGAGTGGCATGGGAGGGCCAATGGGAACTGTGTGAATCAAGAGGTGGAGGCAGCAGGAAGTGGGGAATGGGCCCTCATGCAGAAAGGAGCAAGGGGAACGAGAGGTTGGGAGTCGTCTTTAAGGATTTCAGTGCTTGAGGATAGGAGATTTGGGGCAGTTGATGCCAGGGGCCAAGGGGAAGCCAGGGCTAGTGCCAATCTTCACCCAGCATTCCTACTGGATGTGCGCAGCCCAGGCGCCCACCTCAATCATGCCCAAAGCCTTGCTGCCCTGCACAGCTCCAGTGCCCCACACACCATGCTCACACATTCCTATAGCCTCAATAGACACAGCCCTAGTGCCCAGGCCCCAGCACAGCCCTGTAGCTACCAGTTCTTCACACCCACTGCCCAGAGCCTGCTTCCCAGTTGCCCACTGGTGGGAGGCTGAGGCAACTGCCCACCTCTCCTCCTCACTTTCTTTTCAGCAATGGCTGGCTCTTTCATGTGGGCTGGGAGGAGCAGTGGGAAGGGAGGAGGAGAGTCGGCATGGCACCACCATGGCTGGCCAAAAGCCTCAGTAGGAACCCTGACTGGTGCTGGGCTGGATGCCTGACAGCTCAGCAGGGCTATGAGGTTATGACAAATGCAATCAAGTTGCATTGCACACAGCTGAGTCATTAAAGAGACTGTGACTGGGCCCAGTCACCTGACATATAGTCAGAGCTACAAAGGCTAATACCCAGAGTTGGGAGATCACCATGTTCTGCAGATGCTTGGATCTAGCAATTTGCTTCAGCCCAGTGCAAAAAAGAAAAAAGAAAAAGAGGGGGGTCTCTTTTGAGACTTGGTCCCAGGATTAGATTTGGAACATCTGTGGTTGTTAATTCTTGTGACTTTTGCAATGCTTGCAATATTTGGTGTTTTTCCCCCTAAAGCTCAAGCTCCCTGGGGCTTGTGATTGTAGAATAATCTTAGCTTTCTTTCTTGCTGTGAGAATTTCTAGCCTTACAGAGAAAAGCTGGAAAATGTGACTCAAAAACCAGGAGACACATAAAGAACCTAAAATGTATTTTTTTTAATTGTGATTGTTTTAAAATCTCATGATTTCTGGGGCCGGACTCATGATTTATGTTGAATTCCTCTTACAGATTTTGACTCTTAAGATTCCACCTGCTCTGCAGCGGGTAAGTGTCCTTTTTTTATGCATGAACTTCATGTTTCCCAATAAAATTCTCCCTTCAGGACAGGTGGATTTTTAGGGCCATGCTTACCAATTATTTTGTAATGGTGACCATCAGGGGTTGTCACAAGGACCCTAAAATCAAGATCCTCAATCACTCAACTAAAGGACTGATTCCAGTCCGTAGCTGTTGTATGACTTCTGTCCTCTGCCCCAGTCACAAGAGGGGGCTGTGTAGCGTAGCCTAAACAGTGGATTACAATCTGTTTCCCTGGCTGTGAAAACTCAGTTCTTTTCTCAAGTCACCATTTAACACCTTTGCTGCCCTCCTTTGACTTCCCACCCATTCACTACAAGCTTTTTATTTTAATCCAAGGGTCGGCTCACTGATGTCAGTGGCAGTCCATCCATGGACTTCACAGGGTGCTGGATCAGGCCCATGTCAGATTCTGCAGGAAATCCAGTTGCGGCTGGAAGGTCAGAACTCCACTGTTGATATGCTAAGGTGTGGAGCCCTGCTTTGAGGAAACACACCGCTTGGATAAACTAAGACAAACATCCTTGGCCAAAACTCAAACTAAACATGAGCTTTCTCTGTGGTCTGGGGAAGTGTGAGAATCTTCTCTTCCCTCCTCCTCCCGGCCCCCTGGTACTTTTCCTATTTGAGTTCTCTGTGCTTCTTTTCACATTTTGACCAGGATCTGAAGCAGAAATGCCAAAATAATAGAGATATTTGGACACCACAAAGAGAGGAAATGCAAATCTAGCGTTTAACCGCTCCAAAAACTGGGGGAATTAAGATCTGGGGTAGTTAGCTAGGGGCCAGAGGAAAAGAACAGATCTAGATTTGGATCTGTACATTCCCCAAAATAAGTGAGGGTTGCTTGGGTCTGAGATTTCAGATCAGGTCCCTCTTCTCACATTATGTCTGTCTGGCTGCATACAGGAAGCATGGAAAATCTCATTCAAAATCTTGCAGAAATCTTGCCAAATTTTGCAGGCCCAAGAGGATCAGATGGTTTAGATTATGACTTTTGAAAAAATTCACATTCATACAATTTGGTACTGAGCCAAACTGAACTTCAACTCTAGATCTTTGAAAGAGCTTCCACAGCTACTAATAACTTCAGCTAATTACATTACTTTAATCCTCCGATTTTAATCAAGGCAGGTTTAAACATTAGTGGGCAAAATGCAGCTGCTATTTTTCTGATCATATATTTTACATATTCTGTCTTTTATCTGTGAGATAACAAAGCAAAACTTGTCATGTCTATGAGCTATCAATAGAGATCGTCTGTTGCACTGTTTTTCTCCTTCTGTGTATTAGTACAAAGATGCTATAGGAAGCTTAATTAGAACTATGAAGCTAGCACCACGGGAAACATGCTTTAGGTTTCTCTGGCACAAGATATTAACGAAATGAGACCTTTGGGCCTGATTCTGATCTCACAGCAGTTGTAAATCAGGAGGAACTCTGCTGAAGTCAGTGGAGCTCCATCAGTCTAAAACTGGTATAAGTAAGAGGGGAATCAGGTTCATTTTCCCCCCAGAAACACATACTAGTTAATTAGGAATATGTTTGCCTCAATATTTAGTGCAGCTACTTAATTTAAAAACATCCGCCCAACAAGTCAAGCATTGGCAGGGCTGGCGGAAATTCCACGAGGTGAACCCTAGAGTTTTCATCCGACAGGTTTGTCTATGCTGGGTTGGTGATTCCCCCGTAGGTCATGCAGGCATTCACACCCTTCAGTTCCAGTAACTTAGGGCCTGATTCACACTGACTTCAGTAGTCTTTGGATCAGGCCGCAGTGAACTTAGTCAACACTTCCTTTTACCACACACCCATGTCTATGAGGAGACCATCTATCAGACACAGAGGAGCGTTTCCCAGCCAACGTTGACTCTGCAATGTTGAGCACAGCTGCCTTCTGACATGAGCCCAATCTATGAAATACAAATCCAGAACACAACCCTTTCTCAAAGTCTGGGTTTGTTTGTATCAGGGGCTTTGATATGGCCTGCTATTAAGGGGCAAGGGGCAGCTGTAAGCATGGGATCTGGCTTTGGAAGGGCCACCTCAGGTCATTTTTATGCTGGACTTCAACCCAATCTTTCTATGCAATTCTGGAACATTCCGATCAGTGCTTTTCCACTTTCAGGCCAAGACTAGAGCAGAAACTGCATTAGAGAGACTGCTCCTGAACTACTTCCAGCTGGGACTAGAATTTAAAGCAATCTCATGAGGAAGATCTATTCTCTGGAGGTTTCTAGAGGCAGAATGGAGGACTGGGACACAGGAAAACCAGTTTCTATTCCCAGCGCAGACATTGACTCATTGTATGACCTTTAGAAAATCACTTACTCTTTCTGTGCCTCAGTTTCCCCCTGTTTAAAATGGGGATATTGTTTAGTCCCTTTTGCAAATTCTCTGAGACCTATGCTTGAATGAGTGCAAAGTATTGTTAACTATCATCATTTTGGCTGAACAGCTAAGGCAATGATCTGGAAATCTATGGCAGTGAATTTCTACACATGTTCAATTGCTGCCTTTAATTTTTCAGTTGTGAGGTATAATTATTATTTATGAAGCTAAGTATTATATGATATATTTCAAAATGATTTTTTGGGGAAAAAGCTAAATTCAAGCAGCATCTGGATTAATTTGACATGGGGAGAAAACCAACAATAAACAATAATGAGCAAGAGAAAGGTTGGGATCAGACTCAGTAGCATCAGATGCATCCTCACCTTTTACTTCAGTAGCTGCTGTGCCATTTGACCATGCAGTCCACTTATTCCTGTGCTTGCCAATTTCCTGGACTTTGCATATATAATGGCCTTGATCCGTTGGCCGCAGATTCAGAATTAGGAATTTGTACATTGTTCCATGTCTCTCTTGGAGAAGGCGAAGTCTTTGCTTGTGGAAGTGGTGGGTGTAATTTCCATAGTACTGGACAATTCCAAATTTAGTCATTTTGATCATCAGATACTCCTGTGTGGGTGAGAGGGCAAAAACCCATCGGACAGCCAGTAAGTTGTCTGTCCGTCTCTTTTGAGAAACGTGACAATAAAGGGTAGCATTGTCTCCCTCGGCGTATCGCACTATCGGTCCTGGCGAGACTGTCACATTCAGAGCCTTGCAAACATCTGCAAAACAGAGAATGGATCATGAGAATCTTCCATGGCAGCACAAAAGCACCTGAATCAGCAAACAGCTAGATTGGCAGGTTAACTGTGAGGCAGATAAATCGGGGTCTGTGCAGTTGAGTTTCTGATGAGCTTTTAAAGCCTGAAATCTTGGGTGCTCTCCATGTATATTAAAGAGCCTATGACATTTGCCCTAGTGTTCTTGCCTAAACTTTCCCCATGTATGACTTGCCAAACTGTATCAGACTAGTGCTATGTCTAATTCTCTGTCCTGCCTCTAGCAGTGGCCAGTACCAACTGCATCAGAGATAGGTGGAAGAAATCCTGTAATAGACATTTATGGCATATCTACACATACAGGCAATTGCTTCCTGACCCTGTCAGACAGATAGTGCGTGACTTATACCTTGGAGCAGAAGAGATTATATTCCTATTTCCTCCTTTCTAAAGTAACCGTAGATGTTCTCATTATTTATGATCTACTTTTGAAGTCTACAAAACTGTTGGCCTCAATCTTGTCTTGTGGCAATGAGTCCCACAGATTGTCTCCAATGTATTATCGAATAGTGTGCTGCCCTCTACCCTAGTCGTAGCTGTATTTCAGCAGCAGGCAAGTGGTCCTTGCAGTCCTCTCTGCAAAGTACTTTGGGGTCCTTCAGGATGAAATGCACTTTGAAAATGTGAAGTATTATTCTGGCCTCTGCCTTGTTTGTACAAACAATCATGGCATATACGCAGCCAAGGGAGAATGGCTCTCTCCCTGCCTGTTACTTTTTCAGCACATCAGCAAAGAACAGGTTAATCAAGAGAGGATGAGCATTTGGTAGAGGATTTTGTCTGACATCAACTCCTGAAACACAAACATATACTTATCTTTAAAATAAGCAAGTCAAGTATTTACATTTACTGTTGCAGGAGTATTGGAAGTAGAGGTGCTAGTTCTGTTTGGGCACAACTAAGCTGTGAAACTGAGTGTTGTGCTGTGGTTATATATTTTACTTTAGTAGGCTATGACTTCAAATAAAGTGTTACTTATCACAGATATTTAAGAGAAGACCCTTTATTCAAAAAGTAGGGTTGCTTAGTGAATCAAGCACTGAATTAGGACTCAGGCGATGTGAATTCGATTGGTGGTTCAGCCTGCTGGCTGACCTTGGGCAAAGCATGTCCCCTTTCTGCCTCAGTTTCCCCATATGTAAAATGGGGGTAATGATACTGATCTCCTTTGTAAAGTGCTTTGAGATCTACAGCTGAGAAAAGCTAGGTACTACTATTACAGTAATGGCTCCAAACACTACAGTAAAACCATGGATTCCTGTACTGTTTGGGGCCTGTTTTATAGACCATTCTACTTTTTTGCATTTGGTTGGTTGGTTGTTTTAAAAAATAAGGGCCATTTAAAAAAGAAAATGAGAGGTAAATAAAAATATCATACTTATTATCCCATAATACTGAATGGATCTTATTTGAATTGATTTGTAAGAAGATGTCTGACCCAGCTAGGCATAGTCTGGATCAGTGATATTAACTGAGGGATCATGATAACTGTTCATAAGCACAGAAAGTTGTAAATCCCAAGGAGAGATGTTATTTCAGAGTTTGCTGGGGTCTGAGTAGAAATAGCGGCTTGTAATAAAGAAAAGGAAATTGAATAGCAGGAAAAGCCTGCCTGCAGTGAGGTGACGATGGTTTTATTACTTATTTCTCTAACACTAACAGTGGACTAACTAGGTGCTTTACAGTGAGATATGCAAATAGGCCTGCTGTCTCACACCCTAAATGAGATCTTTAAGGCTGTGGATAACGCTGATCAAAAAAATGAGAAATTCAAAGTTTCATTAAAAATATCAGGGTTTTTTCTAAATTTTCATTACCTATTTATCAAACATTTATAATGTTTGATTTTTTTTGGTTGATCAAACTCATGTGTTTTTAGTCAGTTGAACGCACTATAAAACATTATTGGCAGTTATTCAAATGTCCTGACATTTTTCAGGACAAACCATTTTAATGATGTCCTTTTCTGATGTGTAAACTTCTTGTTCCAAAAATACTGACCAGCTCTAATTATGGCCTAGTATCCCAGAGTAAGAGACCATTGTTTGAGTAACTGAAAACTAGACAGCACACAGTGCCAAAAAATAGACAACAGAATATGTAAAAGAGGAGTTCAGATACTGCCGTGGCGGAGACCAGTGTAGGCAGTTAGTACTACTTCTTCAATTTTTCTGATCACTTCTACCTGAGTATTGGCCCCAGTATAAAAGTTTTCTTTCTTTTTTGTTATGTGCAAGTTTTTGGCTTTTTGTTGGGTTTTGTGGTTGTTCCAAAGAAATGATTACATTCAGCTTACCTCTCCCAAGCAAGAAAGAACATAGACTGGAGAGCACTAGTTGCATGGGTAAGGCATGTAGGATTTGGTCCAAATGCCCAATAGCAGACACTGTTCCCTAAAACTTCCTGCTGTTGCTATCACCAGAGCTGCTCTGGGAGGTGGGGTTGGGGGGGTGAGTAGCAATAGAGAGAGCTTTATGCATTTGAAGCCACTGGCGTTTTAACCACCATGTCATCTAATCCTGCTGTGAACAGAGTTAGGTAATACTGTTTTTAAAACAAGCAAACAAGTGACTGATGGAGCTAGTGGAGCACCAGTGGAGCTGGAATGGTAGTTGTAACAGTAGGAGATTTGGGGAAACTGAGGATATTGTAGAAACATACGGTAATGAAAGCTCTGATCCAAAGCCCACTGAAGATCGTGGAAGGCCTCCCACTGACTTCAAGTGGGTTTGGCTCAGCCCCCAAGTGAAGGATACTCCTGTAACAGGTTCCTTTCCAATAGTGGAGCATGCTTCATCAATTAGAGAACAGCAGACCCTCTTGCACACACAGTGCTGGGTTCGCAGACTTGACATGGTTGCTGCTTCAAATGGGGAGAGATTTGGGATGGCAGGGAATGAAAACTGTGTGGCATGGATGACGCTGCAGCACAGACAGAGCTCACCACAAGAGTTTAGTCTTGCTGTTACCACTGCCTGAGAAGGGAACTATTTATAGTGCATGGAAGAAGTAAAAAAAAGAGTCAAATATTCAGGACTCGTGTTATACATTCATAGATTCCAAGGCCAGAAGGGACCACTGTGATCATCTAGTCTGACCTCCTGTACAATACAGGCCAGAGAACTGCTCCACAATAATTCCTAGAGCAGAGCTTTTAGAAACACAGCCAATCTTGATTTAATAAACGTCAGTGATGGGGAATCTACCACAACCCTTGATAAGTTGTTCCAGTGGTTAGTTACTCACTGTTAAAAATAGCAAAGGGTCCTGTGGCACCTTATAGACTAACAGAAGTATTGGAGCATGAGCTTTCGTGGGTGAATACATGCATGTACTGTTAAAAATGTGCGCCTTATTTCCAGTCTGCATTATCTGAATTGCAGCATTCCTAATTGTCAAGGGCCTTTGTCTGCTCTAGCTTTATTTACAACTGGCTGCTGTAATTGTCAATGCTTTTCTCATTTGTCTCCCTTGGATCCCAAACGCCTTTTTCCCTGGCTCGCTGGGAGGCAGCCTGGGATAGTGGATTAGTTGCAAGACCAGGGCCCTGTCTACACTAGGGACACCTTGCAAAGATTTCCCCCTGCTGGTAAGGCCACGTCTACACTTACAAGCGTACAGCAGCATAGATGTATGGATGCAGCTGTGCCACTGTAAAAGCGTTTGTGTAGCTGTGTTACGCTGACAGGAGAGAGCTCTCTCACCGACATAACGCTGTGCACACGAGGGCTTGTACTGACAAATTTATGTCACTCAGGAGAGTGTTTTTTTCACCTCTCTGAGTGACAATAATAAAATAAAAATAATCAGCATATGGCAAGAAAGATCACAACAAACAACCAGATGTTTTCAGTTGGCCTGAGATGTTTATAAGTTTCACTGGTAAGAAGGCCCCTCTCTCAAAGAAAACTTCTCAGCCTAGTTCCAGAGATTGGCCTGAACCTCCATTCAGCCTTCAAAACTTTGATAGGCAGATGTGGATCCAGAACTCTCAGCCAGACAAACAAAAATCCCTGCTTGGAATATCCCCAAACTCTGAAGTTCAGGTCTGGAGTGGTGTGCAGCATCAGAATATTAATTCTTGTTAATCAGCAGTGCCCAGGTGAACCCCATGTCTGGGAAGCATAGTCAGGGGTAAAAATTACAAAAATGCCTAAGTCCCATTTTCAAAAGGGACTTTGAGTCTCAATGAAAGTCTATGGACTTTCTCATTGGACTTGGGCTGCTACATCACTTAGATGCATTTGAAAATTGTCCCCCAAATCGCTCACTGCTACAGATTCACCTCTAGTGACACAAGAAATATTTTCATGGTTTCTTCTTAAATTCAGTGGAAACATGATACTTTATTAAGTCCGCCTGCCCCCTCTGCAGGGAGCAACCAAGGCTTGTGATAGTGGAACTGAGCAGAGAAGTCAAAATGACAAGTCTCGTTTCAATTGCCCAAGCTGAGAGAAACGCAAAAAGTTAGCAGCAAACCTAAAACAAAGTAAACTAGAGGTTTTAAAATTTCTGCAGCTTTAGTACGGTCCAAGGTTAGTAAAGAGGGTAATTAAAAAAAATAAATACTGGGAGCTGTATGTTGTTCCTGCCCCGTTAAACAGAAAGCGACAATTGTCACAAACTCTACAGTCGGGTTGGGGGCTGGGTTTTTAACTCTTTCAGTGTCTTCTCCTTTCCCTCCTGGTGCTGTTGACGCATTGTCTGGAGTTTAGGGCCGAGTATCTGCAGCAGCTGCCAGGGTCTGCAATGACCGGAGCAAAAGCCGCCCAGACCCGAGACAGAGCGTAGAAGACTTGATTGCGAAAGCGCAGGGACCCAGCTCGGGTTACAAGCGGGTCCCGGGGCAGGAGTCGGATCAGCTGGCGCGGCTTGGGGGCTCGCACGAAAACCTGGCCAAGAAACGGGCCGAACTCAGCCCCGCTCCGGTGCGCGCGTCTCGGGGCGGCGGGGCCCCCTTTCCTGGGCCGTGCGCGGGATGGGCTCGGGGCAAAGCACCCGGGGGCTGGAATACCCGCAGCCCCAGTTCTTTAACCTGAGACGCAGATTTCCCCAGAGCCAGCGCTGGGGACGGGGCTCCGCTGCCGGGAGCGGGGGAGGCAGCCCGCAGCCGTGCGGAGATTCCGCCCCCGCTCCGCGCCGCTCCTTACCTGGGGTGGGCGCTTGGGCCAGCAGGGCGGCCAGGGCCACGGCCAGGAGGCGCATTGCCCACTGCGCACAGGGACCCTTCTGTTTTCTCTCCCAGCCTGAATCTCGCCTCTCCTCTCTCCTCCTCCTCCCGACACGTCCCCTTCCCCTCCTCCCGGATCCCAGCCTCTTTCCTCTTGCTCTCCTCGCCTTCCCCCTCCCAGCGACTCCCGCTAGCCTGGGCGAGCACTGGGGTTTCTCCAGTCAGTCCCTTGGGGAATTCCCTGGGATCCCTCCCCCAGGGCCGACTCTGTGTGGGGGGTGGGGGAAGAGAGCGGAGAGCTCCAGCTGTGGCTGTCGGAACCATCCCAGGAGAATCGGATCTCTGCGGAGGGTAACTGGGGCTCTGTTCTCCTAGGATGCAAAGAGTTTGGGGAGAGTAGGGTGCGGATAGCAACTGTGAAAAAATGGGTAGGGGTAATAGGCGTCTAAATAAGAAAAAATCCCCCCAAGCAGGACCGTCCCTATAAAAACAGGACATCTGATAACCTTAGGGGAGAGCTCCCTTCACAGCTGAGGCTCGCTGCTGGCACCCCCGGTGTTTGGAAGCAGGGGAGGAGGCATTTTTTTGGCTCCAGCCCTCTCTCCATTGTTAGAAGAGTTTGAAATCTTTCCCAGCCCTGCTGCCAGATGGACCTTCAAAGCTATTTTGGTTTGAAATCAATAGCAGTTAGATTCCTAAACACCTCTGAGGATGGGGCCTAAATGTCTAAAAAAAATGATCAAACTCATCAGTTGTCTGGTATCATCATGGGTGAGCCCTCAGTTCAAGGATGATCTCTAAAAGTTGTCAGGTATAGCAGGATGCTCTTAGGGTTTCTCACCACATAGATATTGCACTGATGTAGATACATTCATAGAGCTTATGGCCAGAAGGTACCAGTTAGTCTGACCTCCTGCATATCATGGACAACCCCTGGGGTGCAATCCTTTTGTCTGGACATTCTTTAACTGATTTAGAGTGGCAACTGACAATGTAGCTTTGCATGGTGTGTTGAGGGGGGAGGGACAGTGTCCATCTGTGCATCTAGTGGTGTTCCAGGTGATGAAGAGGTTTGAACTCCTGTGGTACAACCATAGAGTTGCCAGGTGTCTGGTTTTTGACCAGAACACCCAGTCGAAAAAGGATCCTGGTGGCTCTGGTCAGCACCTCTGACCAGGCTATTAAAAGTCCAATTGGCATGGGGCTGGCAGGCTCCCTACCTGGCTCCATGAAGCTCCCTGGAAGTGGTGACATATCCCTCAGCTCCTAGGTGGAGGAACGGCCATGGGGGCTCCGTGCACTGCCCCCACCCTACTCTGAGCGCCGGCTCTGCAGCTCGCAACTGGCCATGAACTGAGGCCAATGGAAGCTTCAGGGGCAAAGTCTGTGGGCAGAGGCAGCGTGCAGAACTGCCTGGCTGCATCTCTGCCTAGGAGCCGAGGGACACATCACCACTTGCAGGGAGCCGCCCAAGATGAGCACTGCCTGGAGCCCGGAGCCCAAAACCCCTCCCATGCCCCAACCTCATGCCCTAGCTCAGAACCCCCTTCTGAATCCCAAACCCGTCATCCCCAGCCCTATCCCAGAGCCCACACTGCCAGCCAGAGCCCTCCCTCCCAACCCCCTGCTCCAGTCCAGATCCCCCTCCCACACCCTGAACCCCTCATTTCTGGCCCCACCCCAGAGCCTTTACCCCCCCAGCACAGAGCTCACCCCCCCATCCCCACATCAGCCCAGAGACCCCTCCCACAAGCCGAATCCCCTGGCCCCATCCCCCAGTCCAGAGCCCTCTCCTGCACCCCAAACCCCACATTCCCAGCCCCACCCCAGAGCCCACACCCCCACTGATACCCTCACCACCTCCAGCACCCCAACCCCTTGCCCCAGCCTGGTGAAAATGAGCAAGTGAGGGTGGGGGAGAGTGAGCAAGAGAGGGAGGGGGGATGGAGTGAGCCTCGGAGAAGGGGTGAGGCAGAGGAAGGGGCAGAAGGGAAGGGGATGGGGCAAGGGTGTTCGGTTTTGTGCAATTAGAAAGTTGGCATCCCTAGGTACAAAGAATCTCAGAAGAGTTTGTGATTCATTGGGAGGCAAGCCCTGGTGATTTGCCCCCCTTTTTTGCTGCTTAGTGATGAGTTAAGAGGGCCGGAATCTTTTTCTGAAGGTGTTTTTGGGGATGGAGGGAAGTTGGTGCCAACCAGAGAGGAGCAGCTCCAGCTGGCTCAATGGGGAAAAAAATCACCAGATTCCACCCTAAGGACCCAATCCTGCTGGATGCTGAGCACCCTCGACTCCTACTGACTTCAGTGGAAGAGAGGGGGCTGGGGTGAGGGGGCGCAGATATAATGGCTGAGTAGTCTGCAAAGTGAAGTGATTTTTAGCCACACATTCTAAAGCTCTTTGGGCCACATCCTTTAGCAATTATTAATCATGTTTAGTTCGGTAGTGCCTAAGGGCCTTACTGTGCTAGGTGCTGTGCAGAGTAGCAGACGATCCCTGCCCTGAAGTGCTTACAATCTAAATAGACAGCAGCCGCAGTGCAGGGAGAGGGGTCTCACACACCAGCAGAGTGAGCAGTGTGACAGCAGTAAGCGGTGTGTTAGCACCATGTTTTGGGTTGGGGGGTTAGTTAGGAGGGGAGGGTTGGAGCAAACAGTCTCATGGCAGGGGGCAGAGACAGTCATAGAATCATAGAAGATTAGGGTTGGAAGAGACCTCAGGAGGTCATCTAGTCCAATCCCCTGCTCAAAGTAGGACCAACACCAAATAAATCAGCAAGTTCGCAGATGACACTAAGCTGGGGGGAAAGGTAGATATGCTGGAGGGTAGGGATCAGGTCCAGAAAGACTTAAACAAATTGGAGGATTGGGCCAAAAGAAATCTGATGAGGTTCTACAAGGACAAGTGCAGAGTCCTGCACTTAGGACGGAAGAATCTTATGCACTGCTACTGGCTGGGGACCGACTGGCTAAGCAGCAGTTCTGCAGAAAAGGACCTGGGGATTACAGTGGACGAGACGTTGGATATGAGTCAGCAGTGTACTCTTGTTGCCAAGAAGGCCAACGGCATATTGGGCTGTATTAGTAGGAGCATTGCCAGCAGATTGAGGGAAGTGATTATTCCCCTCTGTTCGGCATTGGTGAGGCCATGCCTGGAGTACTGCGTCCAGTTTTGGTCCTCACACTACAGAAGAGATGTGGACAAATTGGAAAGAGTCCAGCGGAGGGCAACAAAAATGATTAGGGGGCTGTGGCACAGGACTTACGAGGAGAAGGAACTGGGGTTATTTAGTCTGCAGAAGAGAAGAGTGAGGGGGGATTTGATAGCCACCTTCAACTACCTGAAGGGGAGTTCCAAAGAGGATGGAACTAGGCTGTTCTCAGTGATGGCTGATGACAGAACAAGAAGCAAATGGTCTCAAGTTGCAGCGGGGGAGGTCTAGGTTGGATATTAGGAAACACTATTTCACTAGGAGGGTGGTGAACCACTGGAATGGGTTACCTAGGGAGGTGGTGGAATCTCCATCCTTATAGGTTTTTAAGGCCTGGCTTGACAAAGCCCTGGCTGGGATGGTTTAGTTGGTGTTGGTCCTGCTTTGAGCACAGGATTGGACTAGATGACCTCCTGAGGTCTCTTCCAACCTTAATCTTCTATGATTCTATGAAATCATCCCAGTCAGGGCTTTTTCAAGCCAGGCCTTAAAAACCTCTAAGGATGGAGTGTCAGTTAATCCTTTTATTGACAGTTGTGTAGGATTGCGTCAAATGTTAGTGTTAAACCTGAGTGACGCTTGCATGATAAAAGCCCCTTGGAATCCCCGCTTCTCTACTTAGTGTAATTAGTACTGATTTAGCTGCTCCATGCCTGAGCCAAAACTCTTCTAGTCAAGGCAATACGTGTCTGTTTTATGAAAATTGGGCACCTCGAGGGACTGACCCTGAGATGTGCTAAGCAATTGCCGAGTGGCCTTAGCTTCCATCAAGGCTGCCGGAAAGTGAGGGCCACTGCTGGACTTAAATCCTCAAAGGCATTGAGGTGCCTGTCTCCCATTGAACTGAATAGCTTTGAGGTGCTAGGCCTGTGTCCCTGGTGTGTAGGGCCCTTTGTTCTCAGTTTGTATTTTATTTATTTTTTCCTGCAAATTTTTCAGTGTTTATTACCACAACAAAAACAAGTGAAAATCAGTGAAAAAAACTATTAACAGAAAGATGGGAGGAAAGTATTCAGTAGATTAATGCTTTGAATTCCATTCATCAGTGTGGTTTGCTGCAGGACTAAACCAGAACAGAATGCCATCTGTGAATTTAAGAAAACAGTATATCCCAATCCCCAATTAAAACTTTTCATTTGAATAAACAGTTTGCTGTTGTAGACTTAGAACTATTAGCCTATAAATATTGACATTTAATATTTGGGCCACACCATGTGCAGCACGTACACTCAACTTCATCTTTTTCTCTTTTTGTTTTTTTAAAATTTTCAAATACTTCCTTGTGTTCTGAAACATATTCTGATACAGATTTTTGTTTTCTTCCCATTTTAATGTGTCACATCTTTAAATTGTTATCTGCTTGGAATGTGGACATGGTTGGCGTGAGATTCATCAGTACGTTCAGATGCACACACCCTTCAGAGCTTGCAAGCATGCCTGTTTCTTTATCGTGTGTATCTAGACTAATACAGAACCTCACTTCAACAGGCAGCTTTGTATGTTCACACAGACTAATATATTATCGTAATACATATATCTCATGCAATATATTCTATTTTCCTAATTTAAAAAGTTATTTTTTTATATATTTGAATGATACAACAGAAGGGTGAAAATTGATGGGAAAAAAAGAATAATATTTTTTGTAAACCTGGGAATTTTTTGGTAAAAATAGTTTTAAACTGAAAACGAAGGGGCTTACTAATGTGCTACATGGTTGGCCGGGCCATTGGCCAGTCTGGTTCTTTCAGCAATGCTCTGAATGTGCCTTATTGCCATCTCAGTAGATCAGCAGAGTTGCCCAAATGAACATCCCATGTTGGTGGCAAACCAGAGAGAATTACAAGGCAGGAAGATCCTGAGCATAGAGGAACTAAAATTAGCATTACAAAAAGTTAATACACAGGGAATTCAATGGGCTCTGTAGATCTAAATCTTCCCCTTTTTCATGGTGAATGAAAAACCTAATGAGAATTTCCAGGACTTTGATTCCATCAGTGGGGCTGAGATTAATGGCTAAGCGGGGCTGTGACCCAAAATCTCCACAAGGAGCAATGTAAACCTTGCTGTCCCAGCCCTACAGGCAGCATGATGGACGGCAGCATTTAAATCCCCCGAAGTTGGGGGCTGTTTGGATTAGGGGGTTCAGTGGGTCCATTGCAGAGGTAGACATCAGCCATAAAATGCAGACCTTGCTGAGGGTATTACACAACACGGTCCTGTGGTTAGAAAGCCAGGGACTAGCACTAGGATTTTGGACTCCTGAACCCTGTTCTTGTCTCTGCCACTGACTTCCTGTGAAAAGCTTCTGCACGTCAGGGCTGTGAGGATTCATTGATGGGTGTAGAAATGTGTTGGCTCTGGGTGAACACTTGCACTTCTACAATACATATGTCTCGGCCTAACCCTTTGTCTCTTAACCCCTTTGTGGCAATGGAGATTTTTTTCTGCTTTGGAGATGATGTTTCACACATCTCTGTGCCTCTCACCGGAGTCAGATTCCGGTGTAGCCACACAGAAGTGACAGGTTCCCGGTGAGGTTGATGGGTGTGCATTAGACTTTCCCTTAGCAGGGATCTGACCTGGCGTAAGTTGGCATAGCTCCGTACACCGATGCACACCTGCTGAGGCTCCGACTCTCTGGACACAGCTTCCGCTGCCTTGGCAGCACCTATCTGGCCTGTTTCCTGTCAGAATGGGTCTGTTCTAACCGGGAAAGGGCCTGCGCAGCACTTTCCTGGGGCAGCTGACTCAGATCAGATGTTTTTCTCGGTCCCAGTTTGGAGCCCTCATTCTCTGGAGAAGCTGCTATTCAAATTCCTTAGCTATCCGGGGAGAGGGTTTCTATTCACATTCCTCCTGCTCTGCTAATCCTTTGCAGAGGGGTGGATTTGCCCCCCACCCCTTCCCCACTGGCTGCTCTTCTCAGTCTAGCTTTTCCTATTTACCTTCTTTGTGGCCTCCCAAAATCTCCGTCCTGCCTCCACAGACCCCTGGCCGATTTCAGTCACTGCGAGCAAGGTTGTGTGGCTTTCCCTTATGACCCTGTTTCGGGGGAGTAAAGGGGCCTAAGCGGGGCTAGCCACATTGTGGTGTGGGGTGAGCATGCTCCATGCAGCTCCTGAAGCCATACAGCTCCGTGCCACCTCTTACTCAGGGCAGATTGTAATGTCACAGTCAGCAGCAGCTCCCATGGCCACTAGTGTCCCGTTGATTAATTAATATTTTTAGTGATCAGTGATGAGGCCAAGCCAAACCAGTGATCTGGGACATTGCCAAGTATTGGGGGAGTTTGGATCTTCTTCAGAACTTCACAGCTGCCCCCCTCAAACTCCTGTACCTATTGCAGTTCCTGGGATAAGATGATGGCCTACTCTGAGGATGAGGAACCACAGAGAAACAATGATTCCAGGAGCTCAAAGAATGAAAAAAAAACAGGGACAGGAGTGAGTCCTCAGAGTCAAAACAAGGGATCCAGAAGGGGAGACTGGGCAGAGAACCCTGGACAGCGCCCACTGCTCTTCAAAGGAGTCCAAGGAGCCAGTGCACACCACCCAGAGAAACTCCGTTCAGAGACATGAGGGAAAAGAAAGAGGCCCCATGATCACAGCACACCTCCTGGTAAAGTGTCATCCTCCTGGTCTGGTGGTTGGCCGTCTTGGCCAGCCTCAGGAAGAGTTTGATGAGAAGGTCTTGACACTTTGTGAGGCCATGGATGGAGTGTGCAAATACAAGCAGGTGTGGGGAAAAGTGCAGCAGAAACTCAGCAGGAGGTTCTGGAGGAGCGGGAAAAGGCACTGCAACCTAGAGCACTCTACACAGATATGCACCTGGGTCTCCCTGTTGCCTCACAATGAGCAAGTGTTGGGAAAGTCCTTGAACTGTGCTACATGCTTGTGCTCACAGGTCCATGGAGGATCCACCAGCATAGAGCCCCAGTGAGCTGTGGGACTAGGGTGGAATACAGGCTGGTTCACTGCATCTCCTCACCCTCTACAGGTGACTGTAAGTCCCTCCAGGTGGTGTCGGGGTGGGATGCAAGGGGAAGGAAGTGAACAGTGTGGAGCACAAGCATGTAGCGGTGTTTGCAGGGTGGAGTTCAGAGATGGGCTGGCAGGATGGCATTCAGCCTGCTTGGGTGGTGCATTGGAATCAGCCAGGGTCGGGGACCACCTCCCCACCTCCCCCTGTGGAATGGACCAAACTAAAGTTTGAGCCTTAAAACCCTGGAGCTTCAGAAAAGTTTGGATCTGGATGCAAACTCAGGCTTTGAGGTTTTCACATAGCCTGTGTGATGGGAAATATTTGGAGGAAATGGTTTAGGGCAGTACAAGGGGATAGAAGTAGTCACAGTGGGTTGAAACAAGGAACAGGCAGAATGTCCTAACTAAGAATTCTATCCTGCCATGGTGTATTCTCTGAAAGGAAATGGGGGAAGCCCCTCCCCACCCCCACCCCCATGCAAGTGCCAGACAGGGAAAATGTTTTGTGAATGCCTCCTCTCCCATTTGTGATTGCACCATGTCCCTGTGGCTACTACAGTACTCACTCCCATGGAAAAATAGTTAGTTATTTTTAACCAGACCCTGAGGGTAGTTCCTGCTTCCAGCGGCTGCTGGTTGAGACATCTAGGCTGGCTCATTCTCCTTGTTTCCAGCTGCTTTTAAAGGCATTCAGGGAGGCTCCTCTTTGTCTGGACATCTTTAGAAGCCGCTGGAAACAGGAGATGGAGCCAGCACTATGTGTGACCACCTGCCGCAGATCTCCAACAAAGTTCTCCATGGAGCACCAGAGTTCCACAAACTGCTGGAGGTAACAATTCTGCCTCAACATGACAGGTTGTACCAGGGCTGCCAGAAGGTGAGAGTCTCAAGTCTCTGTCACAGGTGGGTACAGTCTGCCCAGGATGGGGCTTCATACTGAGTTGGGTTTTTTGCATGGGTTCATTTGTTGTTACTGTCCATTTCTGATCTGATGGTATGCTGCTAGATACTATGATGCACTTTCTGCCATGTCTTTCCTTTTACCCAGGGATGGACACAGTTTTCCTCTTTACTTTCAGACCTTGGAGTGGCATTGCTTTTTTTGGGTGGACACTGATATAGTTCTCTAGAAAGTTGAAATCCTTAATGCTGGTATTGTTATGGCAGGTGTCACCACCTGGCACTGTTACACATAGTCTTCCAAGTTCTTTTTTCATCTAGTGCGAGTGAGTTTTTAGTCTGGGAAAAAATGCTTAACGTGTTGTAATTTTTGGTTACAAAAGGTTCTGGTTAAAGGTCACTGTGAACAGCAGGAGAGTTTTCTCTGTGTTTCTGATTAGAGTCAGTTCTTGAGGCAGAGTTGCTCTCTGCGTACCAGTCATTAGTGCTGGGCTGAAATTCCCGAAAGAAGAGATTGCCCTTCCTCTGTTTCGGTAAGTTCTGCATGTCTGTTTAGAGTCTCTATCATATCAGATACTCTCTATGCTTTATTTACACTCATTATATTAGTTCAGTACAGGTAAAGTTGTACTGAATGAAACTTTCATGCACACAGACATTTCCTCAGCTCCGTATAAGGTACAGAGCAGTTTCAATGCTTTGTCATATAAGGCCTTATAAACAGTGCACTCTAATTCCATCTCAGCTGCACAAAGAAATTAATATTTGGCTTCCAGCTGTTCTTGTTTCTGGCAGGTGATGTCTGAGGTGTCACCATAAGACATTTCAAGGCCTGTTGAGTACATTATATGAAATCAGTTTCTGGCCACTGTGACAAGGCAGTTCTGGCCGGACCCAACTGAGAGTGCCAATTCAGGACAAATCACTTAAACAGGGCAGTTACAGCCCTAGCCTGGGGTTTTTCCACCTCTAAGGCAAACCAAACCAGCCAGACAAAGAGGACTTTGGTTTCACCCCACTGGCTAACCACAAGTTACACAAGCAATTCCCTTAGACTCTCCAGTCTCCCAGTATCACCACCAGTGCCACTCATCCTGAGGATGAATGGTTATGCAAACCAACACCCCAGTAAAAGAAAACGGTTCTCTCAATCTCAAAGAATCAAGCCTCAGACCCAGGTCAATATACACATCAGATCTTACCCACAAATCATACTGTTGCCAGTCCTTTAGAATATAAAATCTAAAGGTTTATTCATAAAAGGAAAAAGATATAGATGAGAGCTAGAATTGGTTAAATGGAATCAATTACATTCAGTAATGGCAAAGTTCTTAGTTCAGGCTTGTAGCAGTGATGGAGTAAACTGCAGGTTTAAATCAAGTCTCTGGAGTATATCCCCCACTGGGATGGGTCATCAGTCCTTTGTGCAGAGCTTCAGTTTGTAGCAAAGTCCCTCCAGAGGTAAGAAGCAGGATTGAAGACAAGATGGAGATGAGGCATCAGCCTTTTATAGACTTTTCCAGGTGTAAGAACCTCTTTGTTCTTACTGGGGAAAATTACAGCAATATGGAGTCTGGAGTCACATGGGCAAGTCCCTGCGTACTTTGCTGAGTTATAAGGCGTATCTGCCTTCTCTCAATGGGTCAGTTGTATAGCTGATGGTCCTTAATGGGCCATCAAGCAGGCTAGGCAGAGCTAACACCAACTTGTCTGGGATGTCTCCCAGAAGCACAGCATAAGTTTGAAATACAGATAGTATAGAGCCAGTCCTCATAACTTCAACTACAAAATGATACATACATATAGACAGTATAACCATAACCAGCAACCCATAACCTGGTCTTAGACACCTTATATGACCCCCTTTACATAAGATTTGGTGCCATTACAGGACCTTGGTTGCAACCATGTTCTATATGGTCCCAGATGATATCAATAACGTCACAGCCACACATTCCCATTAAGTGGCTCTTCCATTTAAAATGATCCTGACAAAACCATGCCAAATTTTGCTGTCAGCTACCCTAGTGTAAAGCCGCAGAGATCCCAGGGAAGTCCGTACAGTCTGGCATAACACAGCAGTTAACTAGAGAGCATTAACACGAGCAGTGTGTGCTAAATGAGAGAGAGTGTACTACATTGTCATTGTGCCAAATTATCTGCCACCAGGAAAGAACCATTCCAACATGCTGTTGAATGGGAGGGTTGCACAGGCATGGTAGATCTGCAAGATTCACTGCTGGAGACAGTTCGGCCAATGTCATCTGCAGATGTAAAATCTTTCATACATCAAGTGCAGAGTCCATTCTTTGGCTCCAGGCCCCCCACCTAACAGTGGGAAGGTGTCAAACACCCTGAATACTGGTGGGGAAGGGATGGATCAACCATATCAGGCACTTCTTCAGAGCCTGTGGCAGAAACCCGAAGCTGTGCGTTTGCATGCCCAACCCCATGGGCATGGTGGCCCAAAAGCAATCTGACACTGGAGTAGGGCTTGGAAGTCATAAAACATGCATCTTCTTTGTTTAAACAGGAAGTAGAGGGCAGGAGTCTGACAGGTTAGGGGTGTGAACCTGGGAGCATCACTGCAGCTGGGTCCACATGGGGAGACTGTCACCCCTAAGAAATTCTCAAACTGCCTCTAAAACTATGTTAGACTGGCACTGTGCTCCTTAGATGGGATAGCTGGTGCTTGTCTCTGCATCTGAGAGCTCCTATCAGTGTGTTCATACTCATCCCTTGAACGGCCATATTGCTACAAGAGGTGAGCTCATGTCAAAAGATCACAAGTTCAGGTTCAGTTCAACTGGACACCCATGAGATCAGAAGCTGATCTGGAAGGTCATGAACAAGAGATGGGTCTGACCTAGCAACCAAATTCAGATCTGGATCCCAACTATCCTGCTGTCCAAGGGGCATTGTGCTAAGGTTCGTTGTTGTAGCTTCCAGTCCATCTCTAATCTGAATCTTTTGGGTTAGCAAGTATGGGCTGGAAATGTCACAAGAGCAGGGCTCTCACATGAGTTTGCTGGTCCTACCTACTTCTGTTTGGCCCAGAAATACCACAAGAAGAGCTTTTCACAGTGTTTCTGCCCTACCTTTTCCAATTCAGCTGGAACCCAGCCAGGCAAGCTGGGTACAAAAATGAAGATAATGGAGAAATAGGAAAGTGAATTCTTTTGGATCTCAGGTTTTTGTGAGAAGATTAAAATGAGAAGGAGGTTTCTCATTTTAAGCAAACCTATTCAGCCATCTCTGCTAACTCATATATCCCTCTGTGTGTTGGCACCTATAACTCATGTGCCATTTCTCCTAGCCACAGAACTATGATACCTTTAGAATCCTCCTCATCCAAGTATGTTTCTTGAAACAAGACAGTACCTGCCCTTTTTTTTAATTTAAAGAGAGCTCCAAATAGAATCTCCGGCTCTCTTAAAACCGTGACCCTTCAGGGAAGTTTGGAGGAAATCTAAAATCAGACTTTGTAGTTGCTACGACCTCTATAATTTAATGGGCTGATGACTTTATTTCCCTTGATGGAACTGTGACGCCACTGGACATCCCATGGAAGAAACATTAAGCTCTTCCTGGTAGCTTTCAGAAACAATCCAGTTTTCTCTCCGACAACTTTGCCCTGCTCAGAGTTGGAAGCCATTCAGTCCCTTGTCTCTGTTTTCCACTGCCTCCCCGACGGTCTCGTTCTGCTCTCTGTAGCCTTTGGTTTTAAGACTAAATCCTGCCGCTTTGTGGTTTGTTTTGCATTTTTCGAAACATTCCATACAGGATGCTAAGTACCCACACAGTGAATGGCCCTGTACGTGTCACCAGAAAAGCAGGGAAGCCTTCTCTGCCTCAGGAGTGTCCCTGGCAGAGGTGCCCACCATCCACTCAGCTTTGTTGCCAGCCAGGAAGGGCACTTCTGAACTCTGGCAGCTATTAATGAGAAAACAGATGCTTCAGGGTAGCAGGAACCTGCTGTTTCTAAGGAATGCTTTTCTTCAAACAACAACTGTGGTGCTGTGATGCAGTTGCCCTTGTATGTTAAGTAGGGTTGAGTTGGGCCAGTAGTTGGATGCGAGACCACCTATGAGGTTCAGGAAGTGTTACTGGTGAATCAGTTGGTGGTACTCCTCCCTCTGGATCACTAATGCACAAATGGCCAGCCGGGTTTTAGCATGCTGCTGAAAATGCTGCCTTTTGGATGACATGTAAAATCCTGACCACTTGTGATTATAAAAGCTCACACATAAAAGCTTTCTTTAAGAGCCAGTCTTAACCTAGGGGTTCTTGCTAAATTCCTGCTGTGATCATTACATCCTGTTTATCTCCCCTGCAACTTCAATTGGGTAAGTGTCTTTTTTTAACAGTGTGTAGCAACATTACACAGCACATTAGCAAGTAAACAGCTGCTGCGCTCCACTTCAGAACTGACTGCACTTCAGTGCATGATGGAAGGATCCTTATCTCCCTTACCTACCTCACAGGCCTGTTTGTTGTGAGAATTATTTAGTCAGTGCTAGTAAAGTGCTTTTAGATCTTCAGAGGAAGGGCAGAGGGCAATTATTATTTGTAATTAAAAAGAAATTATCCCAGTTTTGAGGCATTCCCCTCTGTTTCAAAGGTGTGCAGTGCATACTGTAGGAACCATTACTGTGTAGACTGATCAGATTCGTCTAGGACTTGGGATAAGAACAGTGTCCTGACCTTTTGGGTTTATGAATGCCTGGCTGCGAGGAGTTGCAGAGTTTGTGGCCACAGTTCATCCTCCTTTGGTTGGAAGCATGCACACATAATGGGTCGGTTCAGTCTGTGGTTTCGTAGTGCTCTTGGATCCCCTGCTGCTGCTAAGCTCTTACAGCATCTGCAAGTAACACTTTCTACCATTCCTGGATGGCTAGGAGACTCTGGGCCAGATTTATAAAGGTATTTAGGCACTGCTCTGCTCAGTGACTTAGGCACTTAGGGATGAGCGCTCAATGGTAATCAATGGAGGAGACAGAATCCAGTTCTCCAGGGCACCATTCAATTGCCTTAACCATAAGACCCTCCTTCCTCTCCCTGCAATCCCCTTTTCAGTCACTCCACACTTCCCTACTTCTACAATGAACCAGGCAGGGGTCCTGCAAACAACAGCCTCCTTCCCTGCAAAACCCTGATTCATTCCTGGAGCAGGTTCATCCTGTGCACTGAAGGAGGGGGATCTGCCTGGCTCAGGCTGATAGGATCAATAGGACCAGGCACTTAAGGAGGCAGTACGTAATCAGTCATGCAGTATGTAATCATCACAATGCAGGCACCCAAGAGGGTGTGTGATAAAGCTCCTGCCCCACATAGGTGCCAACTAATTAGTGGGTGCTCTACATCCACTTGCAGTGAACCTCCCCTCATCCCCACCCCCACCCCCACCCCTGAGCATGCTGCATCCCTGCTCCTCCGCCTACCTCCCAGCGCTTCCCACCCAGCTGCCGCAAAACAGCTGTTTGGCAGCGTTAGCATGCTCCAGGAGAGATGGGGAGGAGTGGGAACGTGGCACGCTTGGGGGAGGAGGTGGGGAAGAGGCAGGGACGGGATTTGGGGAAGGAGTAGGAATAGGGCAAGAAGGGGGCGGAGTTGGGGTTGGGACTTTGGGGAAGGATTTGGAATGGGGGCAGGATGGGGGGGAAGGGTGGGGCAGGGCCTCATAGAAGAGATGGATTAGGGGTGGGGTCGACGGGGATCGAACACCCATGGAAAAGAGGGGAAGTCGGTGCCTATGTTTCCCCACATTGGGCTCTCAGGGGTTAATAGAGTCCTAGGGAGGCTGCACAGGAGGCAGCCAATCACAGAAGGGCTTATAGGAGCAGCCAATCAGGGCCAGGCAGGCCCATATAAGAAGAGCTGCAGAACAGAGCAGCTTCAGTCAGTTCCTGGATCTTAAGGAGGACTGGTTGCTTTGCAGGTGGATAGCTGTAGGCAGAGACTCAGGGAGCTAAAGGTAGTGCTGGCAGGGCAAGGGCAAAGAGGGTGCTAGGGCCATAGGGAAGTAGCCCAGGGAGATCTATAGAGGAGTCAGAGGGGGAGCAGCAAGTGGCAGCCATCTACAGGATCCCCAGGCCAGGACCTAGAGTAGTGGGTGGGCCTGGGTCTCCCCTACCCCCACTTGCCACTGAGGAAGTGGCTAGATTGAGGGACTGTGATAGTGTCCCTGTGAAGTGGGGCATATAGAGTGTGGCACAGCTGGAGGGCTGTGTTGAAGAAGATGCTGTGGTCCTTGGAGAGATGTTGGTCTTAGAGCAGGAGTGGCAGCAGTGTGGCACCACCTGAAGTGGGTGCACTACAATGCAGAGCTAATTCCCAGGACAGCTGGCAGGAGGCAACAGAGTGGTGAGTGAACCCCATTACATGGACAAATCAAGGTTCCACAGGCAATCTTAATTATGACGTTTTCAAAGAAAAGGTCCCTAGGATTGGCTGAATCATTTTGGTTGAAGTTTTTCAAAATAATTCAACCTGAGGCAGACACCTAGCACATAAAATTTCAGCCCAGATGATTAACATTAGAGAAAGTTATATACAGCTGAAAACAGTCTTTAAGTGCCAGGAAATGTGAATATAATACATAGTGCTAGCAGCCATTCTCCAAAATTTTGTCCAGCACCATTATAAATACCCCCAAATAATGCCCCACTTCCCCTCAGTCAATTCCCCAGTCCAACAGATTGCAGCTCAGACAGAGCATTTTTCTTTGCTTGGTTTCATCCTGGCACTCCTACTTAAAACCCATTTACCACCGTAAGTAATTATTCTGCCTGCTTCCTGCTTGTTCAGTTGATGTACATTCTCTCCACTGGAGTCAACAGGAATTTTACCATTAACTGAAAGGGTTGTGTACTATAACTACAATTTCTCTGCATGTCTCAAGCAAACTTGTGAACCAGTCCACTGTTTCTCTACTCCCTATAAAAGTTCTAAACTGATTGATTGATTTGAAAGTCTCCTCCTCTGTGTTCTCTACTGATCCTTTCAAAGCATTTCACCACAGCTTTGAAAACAGGGAAATGTTACTCATTAGGTTTTAATGTTGTTGGTATATTTCTTTTTCAGGACATGGTCTGCACATGTCATGGAGGAGGTGGTGTAATAGCTGCCTTTGGGGCAGGGAACAGGCTGGTAAGGAAGGTAGAGTTGATTTGCTCTCTCCTTTGTAAAACCACAGATGCAATATCTTGTGTGTCTCCTCATCTCCTTAAAGGTGAAAAATGAGGTATCCCCAGGCAGGACTTCTGCACAGCTTCCAAACACTCATTGCCACACCCAATTTCCTTAACACTGTCGAGCAAAGCAACACAATCTTTCAGCTCATTCCTTTTCTCTCAGGCTTCAGGGCCACCCCTCCAGGGTCTCCCATACACCTGCTTCTGGCAGCTTCCCAGTTCTAAGTCAGCTCTGCTCCCTTCTTGGAGCAGGAACCCCACGGCTGCTTCCATAAGCACCTGGCCCTTTGTGCCAGGGACCCACAACAGGAGTTAATTACACTCCACCGTGGCTTCCCTTCCCCAGGCGCAGCCTGTCCCACTTCCAGCTCTTATTTCCTAGCCTCTGGCAGCCCTTTATAGGCCCCAGTGTAGTCCAGCCCCTTTTAATTGGCTGGATTAGGCTCACCAGCTCTGACATATGGGCATTGGGCCCAGTTCTGCTCACAGGGGCCAGCTACCTTGTGATAGTGGAAACTCCTATAAAAAAGGAACAGTTAGGAATTTCAGGTGCCCTTTGTTAAGGATGCTTTGCATGTTCAGAAGCCAAATTTTACTGTAACCAAGCACACACTAGGTAGATTTTTTCTTAGCAACTGTATGGCTATGTAGATGAGACATGGGTTTGCCATTCCCAAAACTGGGCAGTCACAGGTGATTTCATACAAACTGTCAGATCTGCCCTATCTGTAAAAAGGGTGTTTTGTTACCAATTTGATCTTCAAGGTGGATGGGGAAGGATACTTGCGTACCTCCTAAGGACTTGTTTTAATCATAGATTATTAGGGTTGGAAGGGACCTCAGGAGATCTAGTCCAACCCACTGCTCAAAGCAGGACCAATCCCCAAATAGCCCCCTCAAGGACTGAACTCAACCCTGGGTTTAGCAGGCCAATGCTCAAACCACTGAGCTATCCCTCCAGGTTTGGGAAGTACGCAGAATTCTTTATACTGCGCAGTGGAAGAGGTGAGACTAGAATGCAGCATGTCTTGGCTCTCAGCCCACTTTATCTAGGCCAAAAGGTATCTTGATGTGCTGCTTTCCCCCAAGGAAGATCCATTTTGCCTGTGTCCTGCCTGGAGCTCTGGCCTGTATGTCTCACATTGCATATGATGCAATAGGCAGAGTGGGGCTGCAGAGTATGTGCAGGGTTATCTCAGAATTAAGAGCAAGAATAGAACAAATTGTGCTGCACATGTACAGGCATATCCCCCCTGTCTCATAAATTGGCTAAATGTGGATGGATTTTCATGGGGTCAGTGTGGATGGATTTTCATGGGGTCAGTGTAAGACACACTCTGATCTCTGAACTGTTCCCCTGACAAATTCCAAGTACCATCTCCTAACTATGATGGTGCTAAAGCTGTTAAACACAGAACTAGTCAGAAAAATGTTAATATTGGCAAAACTCTCAGCGGTTCAAACAGCTGAACAAGTTTTGCTCAGTCTCTCCAAACAAATTCCCAACCTGGTGCAGAGACCAAGCCTGGAAAATTTAGACACCAATATTTAAAGTCTGTCAAAGACATAAATCACTGAAACATAGGATTGTGATGGAAAGTGTTGAGGCAATTGCAGAGGAGCATTAAACATGTCCTTAAAAACATTCAAACATTACAAACTTTGGGACTCACAAGTTAAGCAAAGCAATGCTGCCACCAGTCTAAATACTCAATCACGCCCACAGACCATTAAGCCTCCATTTCAACATCTCATCTGATACGGAGAACTCCAGCAGCATAGTATCATCTAAAGTCAGGCTAGGATTGGTTCTGCAGTGATTTGCAGAGAAGGGCGCCACCTGCTAGCTTCCACCACTATTTCCTGCATCACTGAGGTGTTGCTTGGAGGTTTCCTATGCAAATACTGACCCAACCTGCCACCGCTTAGTTCTTGAGCTCTGGCAGTGATACAGCAAAAGGTAGTATGTCTGCAAGATATAAACTTGGTGTAAAACTGCTGGACAAAGCACTGAGGTGATCCTATATGGAATATTCAGGGGAATGATACTAGTCAGGGGAAATATGTCTATTGAGTTATTTTAAATCTGTTTTTGAGTCTATGAAATGTCTGTTATAAAACAAAAAAGCTATTAACATCAGCAGTTTTATCAAAGCTTGTAATGACCAAGTTTCTGCTCCAATAGGTTGATTTTTTTTCAGGCAGACTCCTGTCCAGCTGCCAGTAAATAGGCAATCCACAATTTGACCAAAAAGAAACTAGGTTTACTGTAGCATGACCACTAGTAAATAAGCAGAATATAAGCTGCTGCATATGCAAGTAATTTTCTAAGAGGAGTACACTGCTGTAAAGAATGAAAGCTCTTAGAAAAAAGGGAGACTATCTTTTTTTAAAAATAGTTGTACATGGGGCATGCACTAAAATATACAGTAATTATGTGGTATAGCCTTAGAGTAGAGAAATATAATTGAGAAGGAGTAATTTGAGTGAAGGTTGGGAATCTAGCATTCTGCTTACTAGCTGTAACTGTCATGTCAAAACACATGTTTCTGATAATACAGGGAGACCTTCTTTGTTCCTTTGATCCATTTGCATGTTACAACTATGGTTGCGTCCTCCAGCAGTAACCTTAGGAAAGTAAATAAAATCAAAACCATTCTTGAAACATTGCCTACTAGCAAAACACAGCACATGCTCTATTAGTCTTTGTAATTAAAATCTGCACACGTCTGTTTTAAGATGAAATGTGAGTAATGTCTCACTAATGAATAAAAACTGTAGCACTTTCTCACTATTTCCATTGTAAATGACTGTACATTTGGTGGGTTAATAAAATGGGTGAAAGGGCTTAAAGGTTCTGGTCCCCTGGGCCAGATTCTGATCTTAAGTACCTGTGTAAATCTTTGGCAGAGATACTCTGGATTTACACCATTGGAACTAATATCAGAATTCCCCCTGGCCCCCGTTTTTTTTCTGTTAACAGTTTTTCAAAAGGAGGCGTCAGCATTCAACCACACAGGTAGGATAATTCAAAACACTCCCTGAAAGACAAGGCTCCTGCATGCCTGAAATGTAATTCATACTTCAATCCCTGGGGAAAACTAGAGCTGCCTCATTCTAATTTACCATAGCCTCTGGAAGCTTCCCAATGAGTTGTCACCAGCCACAAACTCCACAGTGCTGTGTGCCATAGAGACAGCCCCTCTCGCCCTGATAGGCACCTTTTCATCCCCAGTACGCTTCCCTATATTGGGGCTTGTGAGGTGGCAATGTACTGTGTACTCCACAGAGCCTGAGAATTCTCCCCCAGCCCTTTGCAGAGTATGAAAGGGTCTACCAAAGTGGTATACCAGGGCTAGAGCAAATCTGGCCCAATAGTGTTAAAAAGTTTTACCTGTGTTAACCACACCTTAGAGTTTATGAATGACCTTTTAAAGGATAGGCCCTGACTCTGCAAAGTCATATGAATTTAACTATAAGCAGGTGAGAGTAGTCTCATTTACTTCAATGGGATGTTTACTCAGGCACAATTCCCACTGTGCTCAGTTGGAATTTCTCCTGAGCAACACTTGCATAATAGAATCCTTCATGATATTTTTTTTAAGAAAATACTTGACTATTACCAAATTCAATAGAGTACACTGCTTTAAAGCGTGAAAGTTGGTGGAGTGGGGGGGGAAGGGAGAATGTCTGTCTTTGTCTGGATACACACAGACTTGGAGAAAGAACGAAGAAGGGAGGGCCAAGTGAGCACAACAGAAGAAGGTCATGCATTACTGTACATTCTCTTCAGCACAATTTCAACACTGCTCCACTAGTCAGACTGGAGTGACTTATATCATATTCACATGACCCCTCCCTCTTCGGGCTGCCATTGCACCCACTGAGCTCTCATTGTTAGCAGTGGGAATTTATCTGCACAGTCAGTACAGAAGCAGCCCGAAGTTCGCATTCTTCCTCCTCCCTGGACATTTGCTTGGATGCACACACAGCACAAAGAAGGGAGGGCTAAGTGAGCCACAGAGAAGGGTCATCTATTTATTGTACATCCTCTTCTGCACAATTTCAACACTGCTCCTCTAGTCAGACTGAGTAAATGAAGTGAATTGTCATATTACAGTATATTTATACTGTACCTAGTTCTATTACATTACACATATAAACTCCATTGGCTTCAGTGCATTTGATTTACCCCAGTGTGAATGAGCCTAATTCTGCTTCAGTATCAATCAGGAATGATTCTACTGAAGGCAACAGAAGTGCCCTAGTATGAAACTGGCAACACCATTAGGAAAACAGCCTATACAACATTAACCAGTTAACAACATTTCAGCAGGTTCTCCAAGCCATCCTATTGAATTGAATTGATATACAGTCACAAGCAGGTGGCTGCAGCCACCCTGCCCTACCTGTACGACTAATTAGCTCTGGCTAGATGGGAGGAAAGTCTCAGGGGGATCCCAGGTATAGGAAGATTGAGAACCACTGTGATAGAGGTGTGAGTGTGTGTTTATATAATATATGCACTATAGGATGGTACCAAAAATTGATAAATATTATCAGTTAAATTCTGCAGGATTGATCCCAATTCAAGGAAAACTCTCTATTCAGGGAAGTTATGAAGCGTGTGCTTAAATGTTTTCCAGAACTGGGGCTCTTAAGGGTAACTTCTCTAGAGCCTTTTTGGTTTCGTACCTATGACATTCTATCATTCCTCTCCCTGAGGGAATCAGACCCCTTTCCTCCACATTCTCTGTCTTTGGGGTAATTAAAATCTCAACTGTAATGTTCCATTAACATATGATTTTGTGCACCTAATGATATATTAAATCTTCCCAAATTATAGCTAAATTGCAAAATGGGTAATTTACCCAAACCAGTTAATAAATGTTTAGAAAAGGAAGCTAATTGAATTATCCTTCATTTGTCAGAGATGGATAATCTTGTGAGAAATCTCATTTTTTCGGAGCCATGATTAATTGGCCTGACTAGTCAGAGATTATGACAGATGACGCAGGAAGAGATAATAAATAAGTCAGCAGGGAGGGCTGGGAGCACAGGACGAACAGCTGCTGTTCGGTCTAAGTCCTAGCGCTACTTCCGGACTCGGCCTGACCTTTGTGCGGTTTTCCTCGAAGCCCATACAGATCTTACTCAATCTAAAATGCAACAGTGGCAAGTGGTAATTTGACTCTCTCCCTCTGCACAGCCAAACTTTTCAGATCAATCAGATAACCTCATAGACAATAAGCTTTCCTGAAATTCACTGTTACGGTGAAGCCTGGTGTTTAGTTAATGGATGAACTAGAGTATATACTGAATGTCCTATTTGTTCTTAATTGTTTGGGGTTTGTGACCAAGTTACCTAAGGAAACAATTAATGTGTGTGCCATAAATATCAATGCTTAAGTGATCAATCTTGTTCCCATTAAGCTAAATATAAAATATTCCCATTGAAATCAAAGGAACAGTACCAGGCCCTAAATACTGGTGGGAGCCAATTGTCTCCAGTGCCTGCTGACACAATGTGGTTTTATCTCCCCCTCTCTGGTTAGGCCATATATGAGGTTTAGGAATCCATTGCTTCCTGCCAGCAAGTGACCTTGTCTGTTAGTTCAGCTAGGAAATGTGTGTAACCTTGATGACCAGAAGTCAAAGTTCAGTCCTGGTAGACAACCTCTCCAGGGGCAGCATTCATTATAGTAGGAACAAAGAGCTGCATTAGCCCAATTGGGAAACTCATTCATGTAGGGTCTTTTTTCGCAGCAGAATGGATTTTAGCTGCAAAATTGGGAACCCCTTCTGGATCCAGATTTAGAAACTTTCCCCCAAAGTTTATAGGTGCTCAGGTCTGAGTTTTTTTTCTGTTTGGTTCATGTTTCAGTCCAGGTTTTGGGTCCAAGTCCCCCAGAGTTCAGGAATGTCTGGTACAAGCCATCTCTGGACATACAGTGCTGCCTGTTTTCACTAGCCTACCCTAAGCCCTGGCAGTTGCTAAGGTGTGCCTCTTCATTTTAGATGTGAAACAAATAGGCAAGTTATTTCATCTGGGTTTGAGAGGAGGATCTCTCACTTCACATCTCACTGCATGCCTCACTCTCTTCTGATTCTGATAGACCAGTACATGTGTAAAGAGGGTTCAGAGGTACTGAACCCTCACAGCTCCCACTGGAATTGTAGGTGCCCTGTAGCTCTTAAAAACCACACCTGGTGTTCATCACCACACATACCTTTCTCTGCTTTAGTCTCCTGTTTAATTAGTATTCTGTGGATGTGTGTCATGTCTTCAGATATTCTGCTTATGTGCCATAGGGGTGTGGTAGGTGTGTATTTTCCTTTGGCTATATTTTTTCCTTTTTTCATTGGTGAGTCAGAGTCCCTTCTTTGGTAATTGTCTAGATCTGTTGCACTTGATTAGCGAAGAGCGCTTTTGTTTCCTGACCTCTACATTTCAAGTGACCTGATTCTCCAGTTATGGGCAGGAGAACAGCTAAGGGATAGCCAGGAGGCAACTGTTTTGCCTATTGACATGTTTCACAATGTGTCCTGTTTGGGAAACATGGGGGAAGAGTCTTCTCTCAGTTACCAGATGTATACCTGTGCGGCCTGATTCACTGGGACTGATTGCCATCTCACTGCCACTGCTTTTATGCCAATGTAACTCCAGTGAGTTCTGTGGAATTACTCCTATTTTATATCTATATGAGTAAGAGCACAGTCAGGCCCATTGACTTCAACAGTTACTCCTGATTTACAGTGGTGTAACTGGAGCAGAATTTGACTCTCTCTCTCTCTCTGTCTAGTGAACAATTCCAGCTGCTGCTGGGCAACTGTGTGTCACTAAATGTATTGATTGCTTACTTCTCTCATTAAAAAGGCATGGTGTATACGAAACCCTAACTGTTATACATGACCTGCAAGTAAATGTTTGTTTTCTTATCGAAATGAGACAATCCATCATTACTCTGTCCATCTGCTAGGAGTAAGGAGCATGGTCCAGTAGGAAATAGTGAATGTAGTTATCTGCATATCAGGGGGCCAATTCTGAAATCGTTCACACATGTATAAATCCAGAGTCACTCCAATGATTTCACTGAGCACGTTGGTGCTCAGCATCTCTGAAAACTAGGCACAAGGTGTCTCAGGTTGGGCACACAAACAGGACTTGATCGTGGGCAGAGGTCCTATTGAGTTGAATGGTGCAGGGTCGGAGCCCTTCGGAAAAATACAGAATTAATGAGCACTTCTGAAAATGCTGACCATAGTGCTCTAAAGTGTGCTAGGCACTTTATAGACCAGGGGTAGGCAACCTATGGCACGTGTGCCAAAGGCGGCATGGGAGCTGATTTTCAATGGCACTCACACTGTCCAGGTCCTGGGCACCAGTCCGGGAGGCTCTGCATCTTAAATTCATTTTAGATGAAGTTTCTTAAACATTTAAAAAACCTTATTTACTTTACATACAAAAAGTTTAATTATATATTATAGACTCAGAGGCCTTTTAAAAACATTTAAATGTATTACTGGCATGCAAAACCTTTAAATTAGAGTGAATAAATGAAGACTCGGCACACCACTTCTGAAAAGTTGCCAATCAGTTATAGACCCATAGTAGGCCAAGCCTTGCTTTGTCAAGAGCTTGCAGTCTAAGTAGACAGCACAGAGGCAGAGCATGGGCAGTAGGTGAAGCTTCTCTGGGGTAAGCTAGTTCCCTGTCCCACATCTTCTTCGCTCGACCCCCACCTACCTCTTCCACCTGTGGCCCCGTTCACACTCCATGCCAGCCCCTGCTGCTCACCCCACCCCACATCACTGCTTATTGCATTCCTCCTCTCCTTCTCACACCCCTTCTCCTGAGGCCCCTGCCACGTGCGTTATCCGTGTCTCTCATCCCCTGCACCCCCCCCCCTGCCCCTGTGAGGCCACCACCACCCACAAGGATGCGGTGAGCGGCAGGGATCTCTGGAGATGGGGGGTGGAGTGAAGGAGAGGAAACATTCAATTGTCAAGCAGTGGTGGAGGCCTCGGGGAAGGGGCGGAGCAGGGAGGGGAAGAGGCGGGGCGCAGGCGGGGCTACCATGGCCAAGATGGCAGGGTAGCAGCAGCTGTGGCCTATTATGCCCATGGCCTATGAGACAGAGTGAGTGAGGAAGAGTTATCATACATTCACATTGCTCCTGTTGAAATCACAGGCAAAGCTGGGCCACTCATGAGTGCTTTTGAAACTCCCATCCTTAATATATTTTTCATTCCTAGCCCATGTTCCCCAAGAGCATTATTCTTCAGTCCTTTAAATTTGCCTGAGCTATATTATTAACCTTGACTCCCCAACTCTGCCCATTCACAGATGGCCTGTAATGTCCTATTTTCCCTGTTACTGTCATCTCATTTTCCTGTGCAATTCTGCAAGGGTGTGAAGGAAAGAGTTGTTCATAAAGATAAGTAAAGGTACAACTTCCCTCCATGACCACATCCTCTCTCCTCTTCCAAACCAGAAGTCTTAATTAAAATGATGCTAAAGGAAGCAAATCAATTAACAGATACCCTACACAATGCTTTATTTTCTCCTACCCCCCCCCCCCCCAAACAATTACTTACAAGTATCACATTACTGCTTTAGGTGATCTGTTAACATTGCAGTTCATTAGCAGCATTTGCTACTGAATTGGATAAAAGACACCTTGGGAATCCAGGCAAATCATTCTAATATAGCTCTTTTCTTTGTCTCGACTGCATTTCCCCCTATTCTGAGCAATGAACGATGAGGTGTATTTTAAAGCAGAGTGCTCCATGGTGACTAGTTTCACTAACATATTTGGAATCCTCCAGTTCGCTGAATATAGAACAAATCATGTTTTTGTCATGATTTTAGACACTGTAAACATATTTTTTCTTCACAGGTGCAAAAAACTGGCTTGAGAGCTGTGCAGTTATGATATGGCCAAGCAATGAATGTGCATTGATCATTAAGACCCTCATTCAGCTCTTGCTTAACCATGTAGGATCAACTGAGTCTGCTCCTGTTCATTACTGAATTGGGGCCTTCATTTCCATGGTTCTGCAAATCCATGAACAAGTGGTCTGTCCTTATTGAGACACAGTGCTTCCATTTTGGGCTTCAGGCTACCACCACTGTTCAGTAAAAGGACAAATTCTGGTGCAGAACTGGAGAACTCCACTGATTTCAATTGAATTACTCCAGACTGATGTTGATGTAACTGAGAACAGAAGCGGGCTCTAAATTCAGATTTAGCAATCAAGCCTAGGATTAAAATATGATATTGTAGAATTTAAGTGTCTGTAGAGATGAGCCAGAGCTACAAAGTTTAGACTCACAGCGTAAAGGATGAAGTTGAGTGTACGCGCTGCACATGGTGTGGCCCAATTATTAATGTAAATATTTATAGGCTAATAGTTCTAAGTCTACAACAGCAAACTGTTTATTCAAATGAAAAGTTTTATTTGGGGATTAGGGATATATTGTTTTCTTAAAGTCAGATGTGGCATTGTGTTTTGAGTTCTGTTTTAGTTTGGCAGCAAACCACATTGATGATCGGAATTCAAAGCATTAATCTATTGAATACTTTCCCCTCCATCTTTCTGTCCACCAAAATAGACCCAGATATTTACCCAGAAAACTACTAATAGTTTTTTGCACTGATTTTCATCTCCTTTTGTTGTTGTAATAAAAACTGAAATTCCCAGGAAAAAATAAATAAAATGAAAACAAAGGCCACTTAACATATATTAAAGAGAGAATATGAATAATCCATTTTCTCTACCATTACTTCTAGTTCAGTTACAGAATTGAGGTCCCAGATCAGAACACCTGTAGCTTTTGCATCATGCTGGTGTTCAAAAACTAAATCTTACTTCACATTTTGCAAATGGCCCCTATATTTGCAATAGACTGAACAACCCCGCTTGCCGTTTTCTCTCCCTTCAGCTCCATTTCTGAAGTGCTTGCTATGTCAATACAAATGAACGTTGTTGCTTGAACCCATCTCTAGTTCTGGGGGACCTTTGATTCCATTCATTTTTTAAAAAATCATATTTATCATAGCCCATACAGGACCTGTTAATGAACAAAGCCTATCTCATGTGTATTTCCATCATGCATTCCCCTCAGGCACATGATATGAGTGCACAATGTGTTTTGAGTGCAGAGATAACCTTAGGTTGTGCACACTATAAAGCCTTTCCTGTAATCAGTTACTCAGTTCACTTTTTCAAAAAAATTGAATTTGGGGCTGGTGAGACAGCCCCATGGACAAAGGTCTTCCATTGACGCAGAGATCAGGTGCAGCAGTAGTTAAATGTCCCGTCTGAATGTACCCCATTCCAAAATGGCTAGAGATCAGTTGTATTTTGCTGTTCTTATGAATTGATGACTTCTCTGAAAAAGAAGAAAAAATATCCTAGATAAACAAGACTTTTTTTCTCTCCCTTTGGTAGCAGTGATCTAGGGTAACATACTAAAGTTAGAGCTGGATAAATGTTATTTAGTAAATAAAAAAAATATTTTTTTAACTGGCAGGAAAGTCATTCTAATCCATTATGCCAGTTGGTTCTCAAACTTTTTGTATTGGCCACCACTTTCACACAGCAAGCCTCTTGAGTTAAATAGTTACTGGGGGGCGGGGGACGAAGAAACTTCGTCAGTATCACTGTTCACAGCAGACTTAGCACCCCATTGCCACCCTTACTTGTGCGCTGCTGCTGGCGGCAGGCACTGCCCTCAGTGCTGGGTGGCTAGAGAGTGGTGGCTGCTGGCTGGGTGCCCAGATCTGAAGGCAATGCCACCGCCAGCAGCAGCACAACACTGCAGGAGTAAAGGTGGCAATGTCATACCACGCCACCCTTACTTCTGCAGAATGTTTGTGCTTTGTGCTGGAAGGAGTGGGTATGGGTGCACTAAGTCAAATTTTGGGGTGGTTATAGACCCTGCAAGCCTTCCCCAGGATCACCCCTGCTTGTGAGTCTGACTGTTAATTATAAATGGGGGGGCGGTTGGCTGCTCTGTCTGTTGATTGGTCTGTGGTTTAAACCAGTTCTTCAGCTGCTGAACAATCAAGCTCTCTAATGTTGTCTCAGTCCCAGGACTGGCCTTAGGGAATATTGCACCTTGGGCAAACTTCTGTTTTGACACCTTTTCTTTAGAGCCAGAGACCCACCATGTGCGGGGCTGACAGCCAGCAACCCCCATGTAATAACCTCATGACCCCCACTTTGAGAACCCTTGCATTATTCTAATATTATTTGACCATTTCTACAGTCATAAAGATCTTCACAGTTAACTCTTGTTTGGCAGGACATCTCTCTGTCTTTACAGCTGTCCTGTTTTTACCAAATTGACTGTGACGCACAAATACACTGTGTATTTCCAACCTGTGGATCTAGTTGGGGAAATGACTGCAGATGCATCTTCCCCTGCAAGAAGGGGTCAACTAACAGCATGCAGAGTCCCTGGCAGCAAGTAGCCTGGAGGACTGAGCACAGTGTTGGCAGGGGAGGCAGGAAATCATGTGACATAACCCCAGCTGTGAAACTCTCTTGATGTGTGGTTTCATCAAGTTGCTTCATCTCAGTTTCTCTTTGTGTGAACTGCAGATGATGATACTGATCCACCTTTCTCACAGGGGTTGTGAGGCATAGCTGATGTTTGTAGAATGCTTTGAAGATGTTAAATGCTATAAATGTGTTGTTTTTATTGCTTCAAGGAATCCTGTTCTGCTTTTCAAACATAAAAGAGCTTTATAATGGCTGGTGCAGAAATGACGAAGGAGCTCATTTAAACAAAATCTGGGATAGTTCTGTTTTTCACATTTATATTTCTGTGCAAAGATATGGATTCCAACATGCATTCTGATAATAAAATATAGCAACATTTGTTTATAGTATTAGTTTTAATTTTGTACTATAGTATTTCTTAGAGGCATCAGCCAAGGATCAGGACCCGGTGCAGACTGTACAGACACAGTAAAAGACAGTCATGCCACAAAAAGCTAACAATGTAGAGCCTTTGCCTCTGCAAACACTTATGCATGTGAAGTGTCACTTACTGCAATGGAACTGCCCTTGCAATCAAGCTCATGCATAAGTGTTTGCAGGATCAGGTCCTAGTTTATGACAAAGTGCAAGAAGTAAATGAGACAGAACAGAAGGAAGGGGAGCACAAGCTGTTTTACCCTAAGCAGGGGGTCTCAACTTACTACCTCGCCAAACCATTTTCAGCTGGCAGAGCTAATCTGAAGGGAGGGATTGGAAGGAAGATAAAGTGAGGGGGCTTTCTGGATTTTTCCCAGGAGTTTTCCCACTCACAAGGGGGTGACTTTGGAAATCTACTTTTTCATTGCTATTTTGAGTGAATTTTATAAAATTGGTTGTGCTTCTTAATCATTTCACAATACTGGCCTATAGCATAAAGATATAGTTTCCCTTTAAGTAACATAACGCATAGGGAAGCAGGATTGTGTATGCATCAGAGGTTTACTTTCAGTATTTTACTTTTACGGATTCCAATTTCCTCAATGGTCATTCAAAATCCACATATGATTGGTGGGCAAAGAAATTGTCCTGGAGGCAATTTACACTAGCAAACACATGTTATGGGTCTGACATTTAACTGATACATATCAGAGAATGGCACTTAATGATAAAATCACTTTAGCTTCTCTGTCACCTTCCACCCAAGGATCTGAAAGCATTTTACCAACATTAAAACAAATAGCCTTGCGATACTCCTGTGAGGTAGGTAAGTATTATTACAGCTTTTTTACAGGTGGGGAGCCTGAAGCACAGAAACGTTAAGTGGTTTGCCCAGAATTGCCAAGGCCATGTCTACACTGCATTGTAAACCTGGGTCTGTGGGACCTGGAGTAGTGGACTCGGTGTTTCCAAGCCCACACATGTGTCCACACTGCACTGTAAACCTGGGCTTACAATTGCTGGACCTGGGTCTCACAGCCCTCCATTGTTTTGTACGTGCCATGTTTATTCTTCTTTGTTACGTACCTGGATGCAGTTTTAGAAATACTCCCCAGCTTCTTTATATCTGACTCCAGGCTGCCACCAAAGACTCTGTATTACCACCTTCACCCCCTAATTCCTGCTGTATCAGATTGGAGGAGGATCTTGAGCTCTTCCCACCTGGCTCCTTCTGTAGAACATACCTCATCGCAGCTGATTCCACGTGTGACCTGCAATGTGTAAAAGAATGAAACAGGAAGTGTGAGTATAGGAGAATCCATCCACAGGTGCTCACTCAAACAATCAACCTGTTGCAGACACAGCAGTGCCAGAGGCAAGCAACAGTGGTTCGTTGCCTAGAGTGCTTAAGCGCCAATAAACACACCAGGGTGGAGAAGCAAACAACCAAATTTATTTGAGCTCAAATAAGGTGCCAGGGAGAAATAACAATCTCAGATCCTGCACCCCTAAAACAAGCAGTTTCTTCCTTTTATATCCCAGTTGTTTACTACAAAACTTTCTTGCTGACTAGCTGATTTCTTACTCCCCCCTCCTTTCCCATCCAGCTGCAGTATCTTCTCTCATTCAATCTTTTGACTTCCCCCTTCCTCCCCCCTCTCCTCTGCTGAGCCATGTATACAGTATCTTAAAACGACCTTGAACATGCTCTAGCCTAGCTTCAATGTGTTACAGCAGAGAACTGGCTATTACAATCAAAAGCTAACTGCTAATACTACATTTTTGCAGTTATTAGTACATTAGGTTACACTAGGTTACACAAAGTGTTTAACATGGAGGAACACTGGTTCATTGAGGCCTACAGCAGAAGGGCTTCACTGACACTTGTGGTCTATCACCTTTCCGAGTTACCTAGGGTTATGCCAGAGTGACACCAACAACTCCCTCCTTTGAGAATACTCAACAAACTTTTGGCTGAGTGTTCTCACATTTAAAGGATAACATGTGATTAAGCTCTAGGGAGCTGGAGTGCTTTACAGCAAGCAAGCAAGAGAAGAGTAACGATACACAACACCACACCAGTGAGCAGGAGGTGAACAATACCTTCCCTTAGTTTTTCCAGGTTGAGCAACCAGCCCCAGGGGGAATCAGAAATAGTAGGTTTCCTTTCCTGGGCCTTCCACTGTTCAAAAGCCTGTTTGGCTGACAGGATGTGCTTGTTAATATCCTGTGCGCTTTCTGGGACATAAATACAGTATTCATCCCCTATAAGGGCGCACACCCCGCCCTGGGAAGCCACACTTCCACCCAGGAAGTGTCCACATATGTCTCCATGATCACAGATCAGATGGTATTCCTGATGCATCTGTAAGGGCAGTGGGCCAAGTCTGATACTCAAGATTACTCCGAATGGCCATCAGCTGGTCATTCAGGAAATCCCGAATTCCTAAACATACTAGATCCCACTGCAATGCCTTCCCAGCCTCAGTTATCTTCAATACCATCCCTTCTTGGTGTAGTACTATAATACACCTGTTATTTAACTATTCTCAGGTACTGTCAAAAGGCATTCCCATTAAGAGCATACATTATTAGTCATTGGAATGGTTTCAATATGGGTAAAATTTTTAGTAGCAGAACAAACTTTTGGGTACTTGTTATTTAAAATCCAATTAGAGAGAGCTATATATGCTGAGGGATTTATCCAAAACACAGGGCGCAGCCTGTAGAATAAACCCCAAAATCCATTCAATACCACATTCCCAAACATGGGTTCCACAAATGTCCTCCCACCAGTGTATAATTCTTTGTTTCTTCACCAGGGTCAGTTCTTAATGTCCTTTCTAGTCAGGAATTCCTGGACTTTGGCAATTTCAGTGGAGCGAGTGTTCCTTCTTCTTTCCCAAAACAGTCGTGATGCAGCATCCTACAGGGCAGAGGTTACTAGCACATAACCCTGTAATGGTTTTGATTCTTCTAGAAAAATTCAAAGGCACAGTAGATCTGTCAGTGGATAAGGGAGAGGTTACTAGCACGTCACCTTGTACTTTTTCCCTGCTGTCCAAAAGGCACAGTGGAGCTAGAAGGTGAAATAAGCTAACCATCAGTAGGAGAATTCTCCCGATGTGAAGGGGTCTTTTTGCAGTGAGAATCTTGGGTCCAAGCAGTCAGTCTTTGACATTTTACAGCAATGTTGGTAGTCACCGGGACTTAAGGGCCTTTCCAGCATGGAGCCAAAGCAGTCTTTCGTTGGTGGACCTTTACATCAATCCCGTCTCCTGGTTCCAAGGAGTGGCAGGGCTGCTAGGGTCTTTGGGTAGCGCTTCTTTACCTGTGAGAAAAGAAACTTAACACATTTCATCAGTGCCTGGCAGTGTTTTCCAGATTTCATAGCTGTGTGGGCAAATTCAGGCCCTCCTTTTCCTGGTTGTTAGCCAAGTCTTAACTGTGAGCAGTGTCCTTGAATGGAGTCAGTGTCTTATCTATAGCCTGAGCTTGCTAGCTAATTCTGTTTTTCCAGTTAACTCATTCTGTTCTTTGTTCTTTTTCCTTTCTTGTCTTCTTTTAACCTGCAAAGGAAACTTCCACTTTTTACTTATACACCTTTTTCCCAACAATGAAGACATAAACATTGTCATTATACAGTAATTAGTCTTATTATTTAATATATGCCACACACACACCCTTTTACTAAAATAACCTTATTACAGAGCTTTGGAGCAACAAGCCAGGACAAGCACACCCACTTTGAGGAGTTCATTAAATTTAACCTCTAGTCCAATAGCTTTCCACCATCCCCAGCCCTCTGGCTAGAAATTTGAGGTAGCCAGAAAGATCCCATATACAATATGGGGAGTGGGTTAACTTTTCATGTCCTTGCTTTCAAAGACTGTTGGTATGCAAATTTTAACAACAATTTTTGCAATTAACAGTTTGACCAATGAAGTTTCTTTTCCTTGAGGAAATGCATTAGATTTTAGTATATTATATTCTTCTGATTTACCCAAACACTTTGTATTCCAAATTGAACAAAACAAGTATCTGCATTTTAATTTAACCTTTTTGTTTGATTTTAAACTAGACTATTTTATAAAAATATTAAACACAAAAATTCCGGCCACAAGACAAACACCACAAGACAGAACATAGAACACAAAACATAATTTCTATTGTGCCAGTAAATGCATGGTACGTTGAATGCTGTTCAGCTGGCATCAGTTTTCTCTGATTATCTGAAAGACAAAAAACAAGAGGTCTACCCACCCTTGCTGGGCAGACAATCATCACTTGAAATATAGAAATACCCTTGTTGACTTCAGGCAAAAACAGAGGAATTACCCCATATTTTCTTGTATTTTTTCATAAGCAGCCCAGGTTTTCAGTTATATAACACTGTATACATTCTTCAGCTAATTTAACTAAATTGTTCATAGCCAAACCAAATGATTGCAATCCAATAATTTCTTTGCCTGAATTTATTTACAAACATTTCACAGACACCAAAAACCTTTTTTCTTTAGCATTTTTACAAAGTTCAACTGCTGTTTTCTCCAGCAACTACAGAGTTAACTTCTCACTCTCCCTTAAATCACTTGCTTGTCTTCCAACAGCCACTTTTATCAACTCAAATCACCATTCCAAGTAAGTCCTAGGTATTTGAAATCTCCATGCTTACACTTAGTGACTCCTTCCTTCCACTACACCCTTAAAGTTTTCCAACCTGTTTTCCAATCTCTCTGTCTGTTGCCTGCCCACCTGGGCCTGATCCTGCCTTTCTCGCTGAACCGTCCCTTCCATGGCACCAACTTGTTCCACTACCAGTTTAGCTAGGAGGATGGGCTTCTCAACTAGCCCCCACCCTTCCTGGTCTCTTCCCTTAAACATTCTTACTCACAAGACTACCCAAGTCCTCCTTCACGAGGCTTGTCACCTGGACAAAAACACATGGCCCATTGGGCAAAGGCCAGTTACTTAACATATAATTTAAAGGACTATTCTTAGAGGGTTTACCCAGAGACTCATTCATCTGTTTGACACTCAAACAGAAAAGAGAATTACACAGAGCGCAGAGGGAATTACAGTCTAAGCCAGACTTTCCCACTTCTATATACTGACCTCTACAGGGGACGGGACAGAAGGATCTCAATTCAACCTCAGAGCTTTCTCGCACACATGGCTTCCACTCGGAGGAATTACAAACGAGAGGTTCAGTTCGGCCCACACTCCTAACGTCCAAATGAACAGAGCAGAAAAACAACAGTAACCGGTTAAACAGAACAGAACCAGAACCAGATAGTGTTTCCTTATCCTATTAGGGCTCACTTTTACTCATGCAATTCTCAACATATAACACCAACAGTACCAAGCAAAGCAAACATAAAATAACAAGGGTAAAACAAATAGATGGTGTAAGTTCTGCAGGGCTCCCCCCTTCTTAATTGCTCACCAAACTGTGACAAATTTCTGTTACCAATCTATCCCTCGTGTCAGGTGATCAGGCTGACACTACAGGATCGTTGGGGGAAGATAAAGAAAACACACCATATAACTGAATTTTAAAGCTTCATTAATAAAATAATAAAACAACAGAGAGTGTTGGGAATGCTCCCTCATCACTCAGGAAAACATTAATGCCCCAAGCCCCTTTCATACCCACACACGTATGTCCAGACTGGCCACTTCTGTGTATAATGTTCAGAGGAGGGGGAGAGGTGGACAGGAGATTATCCTGTATACAGCTTGTCCAGAATTTCCAACATGCTTTTGCTCTTGGGAGGGCTGTTCTCTTACACCCTGGAATCTCCTGCGGCGTCTCTTTCAGAGATTCCAGTCCAGGTCGGCTGCCTGTGGCTTCTTTGGTGTCACCAAGCCACACCGACTCCAGGGTCACAAAGGCACACTTACTGGACAGTTAAGCTTTGCAAATATAATCTCAGTTCTGTAACTTGTATTGCCTTTGGTTCGCCTCTGTCTATATTTTTTTCACAGCCAGCTGGGGCTGAAAGCAGCCCCTCCCTGCACCAAGCACAGTCCGCGCCGATTCTTGACCCTGAATGCAGAGCAACCCCCACCCTTCCATCCCTGGGCCAAGATGATTTTTAACCCATTCCTTTCCTCAATAGACAAATTTGCTCACGCTGTGTCAGGGCTTTTTGGTGATTAAACGCTCCTCTTCGATGTATGATCTTATCTAGATTGAAGTACCTTCTAGTGGGCATTGTTTAGATGGATTTTCACGCATGTAAATATTCCAATTCTCTAAATACCTGCAGGTTGTTGAACCATAATATACGTACATGTAATATGCTGGGGTACTCTTAGGGGGTGAGATGGAATGTTTAGACTGCCCCTCCCCCATTTTCCACTTACACACACAGGGAGGGTGCCCTGTCCGCGCTAGCGGCTCATAAACTAAGGATTTTTCCCTACAGGGTACTCACACAGGAGAGGCTAACGAGGGTGGCCACGACCCTCCTACACCTCCCTTCAGCAAAGAGTGTCGGCTAGTCTCTGGGAGACGGCACCGCTTACTCTGATTGCATCCAGTGAGATGATCAGACTGTCAGTAGCCCACACGGAAAGGAAAGGGGAAGGGAAGATGGGTACACACACTCCTAGACCCAGGTAGCTTCCTCACCGGACAATGCCAGGCCAAGTCAGCCCACCATGGGTCGGACCTCCTAAAGATCCACTAGTTACCGGGCTTGCGTTAGAGTAGTCCTGGTCACGAGCTTTTGCTTCACAGGGTACTCTGGGCGTCTTCCGGTAACAGTCACTCATACTGCCCCCCCCCTTTTTTTTTTGCAGCCACAACAGGGAGAGAGTGCACTAGGACATAGGGTCTCCCATTCCTAGACAGGTCTCTCCTTTGTCCCTGAACTATCCCTAACCTGCTTTTGGATCCTTGCACTCCGCCAGACAGGGGGAAGAACAGGAGTTATGGTTTGTTTGTTTTTTCTTTTTTTTTTCTTTAACCAGAGCTTTTCATACAAACAGTTTCAGAACCTACCTGTTCACTGACAAAACAGGAGTAATTGTACTGTAATTTACTGATCCTTCAGGTGGCCACCTTTCCTGACCCTTTAATTTGTACTGAGGCCAGTCCACTGTACAAAACCTTTGTAACCTAGTTTTGGATAACGGATCCGATCCAAACACCTTCAAATTCTCCAGAATGCATTCTAGGGGGGAGCACCTTGCCTTCCCCACCTTGCTCTGCCCCTGCCCCGTGTCGCAGGTAGATGCTGGGCGTCCCCAGATCCTAACAGAGAGAGTCCAGACAACCGGACTGTTCCTACCTTATCCAAGGGACCGGTTCCTCACCGTCGCCCGGGACCGGTTCCACACCGTCGCCCACAACTGCTTCTCCACTATTTGAGCGCGTTGCACCGTTGTGCCCTCTGGGGTCGCTCACACCGCGTCTCCGCCGAGGCCCCCGGTGAAGTCACCGGTGTGCACTGGGCGTCGGTCATCACCGCGATCCGTTGACCTCCAGGAGGGATCCAGGCAAGGCTAATTTTCGCCTCAGCCCACCCAGGGACGCCAAAAACTGTTGCAGACACAGCAGTGCCAGAGGCAAGCAACAGTGGTTCGTTGCCTAGAGTGCTTAAGCGCCAATAAACACACCAGGGTGGAGAAGCAAACAACCAAATTTATTTGAGCTCAAATAAGGTGCCAGGGAGAAATAACAATCTCAGATCCTGCACCCCTAAAACAAGCAGTTTCTTCCTTTTATATCCCAGTTGTTTACTACAAAACTTTCTTGCTGACTAGCTGATTTCTTACTCCCCCCTCCTTTCCCATCCAGCTGCAGTATCTTCTCTCATTCAATCTTTTGACTTCCCCCTTCCTCCCCCCTCTCCTCTGCTGAGCCATGTACACAGTATCTTAAAACGACCTTGAACATGCTCTAGCCTAGCTTCAATGTGTTACAGCAGAGAACTGGCTATTACAATCAAAAGCTAACTGCTAATACTACATTTTTGCAGTTATTAGTACATTAGGTTACACTAGGTTACACAAAGTGTTTAACATGGAGGAACACTGGTTCATTGAGGCCTACAGCAGAAGGGCTTCATTGACACTTGTGGTCTATCACCTTTCCGAGTTACCTAGGGTTATGCCAGAGTGACACCAACAAACCCATCAAAACACTGATTCTTTTCTTCCTTTAACTCTTCCATGGTTTCTTTGCTTCTCTCTAATCTTTTATTCTGTTTTACTCCCCCTAGTGTCAGTTCCTGGAAACTAAAGTTCAGCAGAGTTCTTTTCCTTCAGGACTAAAGACAGCTGCAGAAAAGGAGCTCTTAAGAGTCTTGGCAAGCAGGAAATGTTTCTTCAGCAGTTGGCCTTTCACAGGTCTTTTTTCCTCCCTCAAAACAATTTTTTGCCAAACTATTTTTTAGAAACAGAGATTTTGCAAGAGCAGAGAAATTCAATACAAGTCATTAGGTCTTAGTTTTTTCTTAAGGACTCTGATTCTCCTCTCACCTACACCAGTGTTAACTGGGGGTAACTTCACTGGAGGCCAGTAGTTTTACCTAGAGTTGCCCACAGGCCCGTATTATAAGAAATGTCCCTTATTTAAGTATGGGACAGGCAATATGTTATTTAATCAGTTTGGGGTGCCTTTGATCCCCTATTTCATAAAGTAAAACTATTTCCCCATGCTTATTTCCCCCCCCCCATTCCTTACATCTCCTTGTCAATTGCTGGAAATGGGCCATTTTCATTACCACTACAAACAGTTCTTTTTCTCTCCTGCTGATAATAGCTCACCTTAAGTGATCACTCTCCTTATAGTGTGTATGGTAACACTCATTGTTTCATGTTCTCTGCGTGTGTGTGTGTGTATATATCTTCCTACTGTATTTTCCATTGCGTGTGTCTGATGAAGTGGGCTGTAGCCCACGAAAGCTTGTGCTCAGATAAAGTTGTTAGTCTCTAAGGTGTCACAAGTACTCCTGTTCTTTTTGCGGATACAGACTAACACGGCTGCTACTCTGAAATATTTCAACTAGGATTGCCTCCTGGCTGGTTTTCGTACAGCCTTGCTGATTGCTGGTGAAAATGTGCCATTTAATTTTTTTACTGGGATCCACTAAGGGAATACTGGTCCCAGTGGAAAAAAACCCAGAACATAAGCTGCACGCATGCAAGGCCTGGCAGCAATACTGCACATGTCCCAGTCTCGTGGCTTGGAGCACAGCCAAGGTGGTACCCCAGGGCCTGCTCTGTGTGCTGGGCCCAGGCTCTCAACTTGTCGAAATTGTGCAAGCTCCTGGGAAGTGGGACGGATCTGAGGTTCACCAGTGGGGAGGGGTAAAGAGTAGGGACCTGGGAGGGGAAGCAAAGGCTTCTGGGAGGGCACAGTGTAAGGACTCATCTCAGTGCCAAGGACCATGGAGTGGAACAGACATGAGCCAACAAGGAGGGTGAGGAGCAGAGTTGTGCTAAGAAAACTGTCCAGTATTCTTGAAATACAGTGTTGGCAATCCTAGTTACACCAGTGTAGACTGGAATGAGAAGACAATCGGGCCCTTTGTGTCCTTTTTCTACATGCAAACCAGTGGCAGCTCTAGCCAGGATCCATGGGTGCAAGTGTGCCCACAGAAATCAGGCCTGGATGCGCACTCTCACAGTCAGGGATGCCCACTGGGGAGTGGAAGAGAGAAAGGGATAGTTTGTCCCAAGCTCCCCATTTGAGAGGGTTCCCCACAAATGATGGAGGGTGCCGCAGGAAGCCTCAAGCTAGCAGGGGGGTGAGAAGTGTGTGTGTGTGGGGGGGGGTAGGCAGGGACTCCTGGAAGGGGATGGTGCAGCCACTGAACTGGGAGGCTACATTTGCCCGTTTGCAAACTCCACGCTTATAGTATTTACTCCATAAACAGTCCCTCGATTTCAGTGAGATTCACAGAACAAGGGTCTACTCAATTTGAGCATGATGGCAGAATACGGCCCATAATGCTTTGCATTTCTATAGCACCTTACATCCAAGTGCTTTATAAGCATGAGTTATGCCCCACAGTTGCCCAGAATGACCCGTAAGGTATTATTTGCATTTTTATAGAGATAAGTTGTCAAGGTTCCTTTCCCACTCTGAACTTTAGGGTACAGATGTGGGGACCTGCATGGACACTTCTAAGCTTAATTATTAGCTTAGATTTGGTACACTGCCACCATCCAGAATTTCAGTGTCTGGAGCACTTTCTGTTCCCCCAAAACTTTCCCTTCCCTGGGTTGCCTTGAGGGACTTCACGAATTCCCTGGTGAACACAGATCCAAACCCCTTGGATCTTAAAACAAGGAGAAATTAACCATCCCCCCTTCGTTCCCCCCACCAATCCCTGGTGAGTCCAGATCCAATCCCCTTGGATCTTAAAACAAGGAAAAATCAATCAGGTTCTTAAAAAGAGAGCTTTTAATTAAAGAGAGAAAAGTAAAAATCATCTCTGTAAAATCAGGATGGGAAATATTTTATAGGGTAATCAGATTCATATAGCCCAGAGGAACCCCCTCTAGCCTTAGGTTCAAAGTTACAGCAAACAGAGGTAAAATCCTCTCAGCAAAAAAAGGAACATTTACAAGTTGAGAAAACAAAAATAAGACTAACACGCCTTGCCTGGCTATTACTACAAGTTTGAAACATGAGAGACTGATTCAGAAAGATGTGGAGAGCCTGGATTGACGTCTGGTCCCTCTTAGTCCCAAGAGCGAACAACCCCCAAAACAAAGAGCAGAAACAAAGGACTTCCCTCCACCAAGATCTGAAAGTATCTTGTCCCCCCATTGGTCCTCTGGTCAGGTGTCAGCCAGGTTTACTGAGCTTCTTAACCCTTTACAGGTAAAAGAGACATTAACCCTTAACTATCTGTTTATGACATAAGTGACTTGCCCCATGTCACAGAAGTCCAAAGCAGATCTGGGAATAATGCTCAGGCCTCTGCATGCAGCCATATTGGTGTAACTGAAGCCCTGAGCCTCAGCAGGTGCCTCCCACGGGGCTAAAGCCCGGGCAGGTATTCCCGAGCTCTCAAACTTCTGAAGATTGTTGTATCTGGCTTGGAGAGTCAGTAAGTTTGGCTACCCCGTGATATAAATTAAAGTAATCTTTTTTTCTTTGAAATAAACTCTGGGAACCAAGCAAAACCCTTGATTTTGCAAACAGTTATACGCCTGCCTGACTTTACTTATATAGCTAGTCCCATTGAAGTTATGGAGCCGTAAGCATGTGATTAAAGTTATGCAAGTGTTTGCAGGATTAGGACTATAGTCATTTAAAAAAATGAACACAACTTTCTTTTGATTATGGCACCAAAATCTACCAGCTGAATGTAGAATGGGACAAATTGCAAATGGATGTATTTCCCCACGTAAAATAAAACATATTGGGATTATTCTCGCTGGCTAACAGAATACATCAGTGGTCACTCTATGTGTTGCACTCTCTCAACACACCTAATCTTAGTGTGGTCAGAGTTAAAGACATAGTAGTGGTAGACATATGTATAGTATTTGTACAAGAGAAAGCATGACATCTGAGGGCTGGTCCACACTATGGGGGGAAATCGATCTTAGATACGCAACTTCAGCTACGTGAATAACGTAGCTGAAGTCGAATATCTAAGATTGGATTACTCACCCGTCCTCACCGCGTGGGATCGATGTTCGCGGCTCTCCCTGTCGATTCCGCAACTCCGTTGGGGTTGATGGAGTTCCGAAATCAATATAAGCGCGCTCGGGGATCGATATATCGCATCTAGATGAGACGCAATATATCGATCCCCGAGCAATCGGTTTTAACCCAAATCTAGAGTGACTCTAGATTTGACAAAGCATTTGCTAGAGGAGATGGAGTCTGTGTGTCCTGGGGTAATATGATTGGCAAATCAAATATGTGAAATGAGGTGCTGTGCAGGTTAATGTCTTAACTGGTGATTTCCTGGATGTTTGATGATTGCATTGATACAAAATGCATTTGAACTACCTGTTTTCTTATGGGGCAATAATAAATGGGTTGGTGGTCAGAGATTGATGGTTTCTTCCACACTGCTCTAGATGAAAACTGTTTATGATATTTATTTTGTAAAAACTTCTTAATTTTTCTTACAGGTAGATAAAAAAGAGCAAATTCACATGGTAAGGTGAAAGAGTAATTGCTGAATAATTTTATTTAAAAATTACATGTAAAATTACCCTTTTTAGCTCATGGATTCATATATTATGTAATATTAAATATGATGTTTTTTGTATTATTTAATGTACAAATACAAAATAAGCCTGGAAAAATTGTTGGCACCCACCACACTCTTCTGAAAAGGTTGGGGACTACTGGCCACAAAAAGGTTGGGGACCACTGCTCTATGCACTGCCTCTTACTATGGGCTGCATGTTTAGTAATGATCCTCCCTGGTGAAGTCAATAGAACTATGCTGACTAAAACAGCTGAGGATCTGGCCTGATATATTTTGAGGTGGTATCATGTCCTCCCTCATGTGAAGCCAGAGCAGATAAGAGGTAACGGATAAAGTAGGGGGAGAGGGAGACATTTGACAGCAACGGTGGAATAGAGTCTAAATTGTGCTGTTGGAAAAGATCTGGGAGAGGTTAGCTGGAGAAGTACTAGCATCCACAGAAAGAAAGGTGGCAGCAACACTATGGAGACATTAGGAAAAGTGCAGGAGAGACTAGAGAGGACAGAGGTGTAGCTAGCCCTGTAACCATGATGTTGTGTATTTGGTTGTCACGGTTTTTGTTCCTATGGCAACTGAGTTAGATTATTAAAGGATAGCTCAGCCAGCTTCGGCAAACCTGAGACTAAATCTTATTGTGGAAATCCTGGGGTCCCATTTTTCCCCAAAACCACTGGTAATTGCTGAAAGATATCGGTTCCACAAAAGAGACCAAAAAGAAGATGAAACAGTTATACAATTTGTAGCAATTTTAAAAAAGCTAGCAGAACACTGAATTTAAAGAGATGTTAAATGATGCCCTGCGTGACAGGTTAGCGTGTGGCCTGTACAGTGAAGCTATACGGAAGTGCCTACTGACAGAGGCTCAGCTTACATAACAGAAGGCTGTTGATATTGCTATCTCCATGTAACTGGCTACAAGGGAGGCGCAATACATCGGTGCATCCCCTAGGGTGCAAAAAGTGTCACAAGAACCTACTCAGAAAACTGTGCAGAGTTAGGAATGTTACCGCTGTGGTAAGCCAGGTCACCAGGCATCAGAATGCTGGTGTAAGGACCTGGTGTGTCGACACTGTGGCAAAAAGGGACACATTGAGTGTGCCTGTAAACAAAAGAAAAAGAGGCCTGTGGTCTGGCCGACAAAAAGAGGAACCCTGCATATCCTAGAGCAGACCCAGGATGATCAAGGTGACACCTCACCGCAAGAGGAAGTGCCACTGCATGTTTTGTCTTTGGCAGTGGGCTCACATGAATACTGGGTAACCCCGTTGTTGGATGGCAAACCTATATGCATGGAACCGGACACCGGTGCAGCCGTCTCGCTGGTCTCCGAGACTGTGTATAAAGAAAAGCTACAGCATCTTCCACTTAAGGCAACAAAAACTGTTCTGAAGAAGACATATACGGGAGAAGCTGTGCCCATGTTGGGCACTACTGATGTTAAGGTGGAGCTCAATGGACAGACTGCTAAATTGCCACTGTCTGTGGTGAGAAGTAACTACCCAGCCTTAATGGGCAGGTCTTGGCTTGGGAAGATTCAGCTGAACTGGGCAGAAGTGCACCAGATGACTAAAGAAGAAACCAGTCTAACCCCTATACTAAGGAAACATGCTGCTGTTTTTGGAGAGGATTTGGGAAGTATGAAGGGAATCACTGTGACATTGAACATTAAACCTGACAGTCCACCAAAATATCTGAAAGCCCGAACTGTGCCATATGCCATCAGGCCAAAAGTTGAAGCAGACCTGGAGCGCCTCGTCACCAATGGAGTCCTAATACCAGTTACCCATAGCCCATGGGCCACTCCTATCATTCCAATAGTGAAGAAAGATGGCTCTCTCTGGATTTGCAGTGATTTTAAAGGTGCTGTCAACCCAGTGTTGTGTGCAGAGCAATACCCGCTTCCCTGCATCGTTGACCTCTTCACAGGCCTGGCTGGGGGACAAAAGTTCAGTAAGTTTGATCTGAGTCAAGCATATTTACAGATGCAAGTCAATGAAAAGTCCCAAGAGCTGTTGACTATTGTGACTCATAAGAGGCTTTATCGATACTGTCGCCTACCCTTCGGAATAACGTCTGCTCCCACCCTGTTCCAGAGGGCTATGGACCAGATCTTGTGTGGCTTGTCAGGAGTTCAGTGTTATCTGGATGATATCCTGGTCACTGGAAGGAATGAAGAGGATCACTTAAAGAATTTAGAGGCTACCCTACAAAGACTGGAAGAGTATGGCCTACGAGTTCGCAAAGACAAGTGTGAATTCTTCAAGCCCTCTGTTGAATATTTGGGACACATCATTGATTCTGCAGGTCTTCATAAGGCCCCTGCAAAAGTTAAAGCTATTGTGGAGGCTCCCCCACCTCGAAATGTAAGCCAGCTGCGCTCGTTTCTAGGACTACTGAACTATTATGGAAAGTTCATCTCACAGTTAGCCACACTGCTAAAACCACTTCATGAGCTCCTTGGGCAGAACAAGGCCTGGAAGTGGACTGAAGCCTGTGATGTTGCATTTAACAAAGCTAAGGATGCATTGCTAAATTCTGAAGTTCTAACGTACTTTGATCCATCCTTACCCCTACAATTGGCCTGCGATGCCTCCCCTTATGGAGTGGGAGCAGTCGTGTCACACATTATGCCTTCGGGAGAAGAGAGACCTATTGCTTTTGCTTCATGCACTCTAAGCAAAGCAGAAACTAACTATGCCCAAATCGAATGTGAGGCATTAGGAATTGTTTTTGGAATTCGGAAGTTTCATCAGTACCTGTTTGAGCGGAAGTTTACTCTTCTCACAGACCGTCGACCTCTGATGTCAATTTTTGGACCCTACACCGGCATTCCTCCATTAGCTGCTAGTCGTATGCAACGTTGGGCATTGTTACTTTCAGCACACACATATGAAATCAAATATCGGAAATCCACTCTGCACGGCAATGCAGATGGCCTCTCAAGGTTGCCTTTGCCGGTCAAACATCAAGACAGTGCCCAAAAGGAAATCTTCTACTTTGAACAGATAGAGAATACACCCATCACTGCTACTCAGATAAAGAAGGCAACTCACGTTGACCCAGCATTGTCCCAAGTTATGGACCTCGTGGTGCATGGAAAATCTCGACAAACCTCTCTGGTCTCACCCGACCTTGTTACCTACATGTCCAGGAGGATGGAGTTATCGGTCCAATCTGGTTGGTTGTTGTGGGAGAGACATGTCATTATTCCACCACCACTGATATCACAGGTGTTAGAACAGCTACATTCCGGTCACTGTGGAATAGTGCGCATGAAGGAAATTGCACGAAGCTATTTTTGGTGGCCTGCATTGGACAGTGCTATTGAAGAGAAAACAAAAGCTTGTATGTTATGTCAGGGTGTGAAGAATGCACCCCTACACCCATGGGACTGGCTTGAAAACCCATGGCAACGTATTCACATTGACTTCGCTGGGCCCCTTGAAGGAAGTATGTTCTTGATGGCAGCAGATGCCCATTCTAAATGGCCAGAAGTCTCTATAATGCAGTCCACTACTGCAGAGAATACTATCCGAAAACTACAGGGACTCGTTTTGGTCTGCCAGAACAACTTGTGAGCGACAACGGACTGCAGTTCATCTCTCAGGAGTTTCAAAATTTTATGAAGGCAAATGGGATACACCACATCACGTCAGCACCATATCATCCATCCACCAGTGGATTAGCTGAAAGATTTGTGCAGACAATGAAACACGTTTTGAAATCAGCAAGGGGACAACACTCCATTCAAAAGCGTCTGGATACCTTCTTACTTTCCTACAGAAACACACATCATGCTATGACCCAGGCATCCCTGGCCTTTCTAATGATGGGACAACAGCTGCGCACTTGCTTAGATCTGCTGAAACCTTCTGAATCCCAACAAATTGTGCAACATCAGCAGCAATATCAAGTCATCAGACGGGCACCCAGAGCAAAAGACGGAACCTTTAGCCCGGGACAGCCAGTTTTGGCTCAGATTATACTTCCAGAGCTAAATGGATCCCTGCCATGATCATACTCAAACAGGACCTGTTTCCTACACAGTCCGGACTGCAGAGAATCTTACCTGGCGGCGACATGTAGATCAGCTGTTGCCAGGTCATGCCAGTCCTCAGGACACATCTGCAGTTGCGTGGTCTGACTTCACCTCTTCTGGTGAGACACCGAATCACGAATCACCTGTTCCTGACTGTTCTCCTCCGTTACTGCCAGTGGCTGAGATACCCCTTTGCCCAGCACGAGCTGATACCACCTCCTCACCTGTTCGTGCTGCGGACCCTGAGCCCATGGTACTTTCGGGTGCAACACCATCAGAAGTTCGCTGTAATCCACCTAGAGACAGAAGGCCTCCTTATCAGCTGGATCTTTAGCTAGGGCGAACCCACGGTTATGGGGCAAAATAATCCCCAGGGTTTAGCCGGTAATGGAGGCAGTCTACCCTCCTTCTCTAGTCTAGTGTGTTTTTTATTTAGGAGAGGTGTTCTTATTACGGGGGGAGGAATATGTTGTGTATTTGGTTGTCACGGTTTTTGTTCCTATGGCAACTGAGTTAGATTATTAGGGGATAGCCCAGCCAGGTTCGGCTGGTTAGGCGAGCTCTGTGTCTGTAAATAAATGGTAGTTTTGTTAGCTGTCTGCTGTCTGACCTCAAGTGATTTCTTCCTAAACTGGCTGCCCCCAAGGATATAACACATGAGAGTGGGGAAGCCATGCGGGCTGTGGGATGCTCTGGAGGAGAGTTGAGGCTGGAATGCGGAGGGTAGCTCAGTCAGTATGCAGTGAAGCAACAATATTTCAAGTGCTCCTTATGGGGGATGAGCCAGGATGCGGAGGTTACAGTGGGGAAGTAAGAAAGTCACGTGTGCTCAAGGGAATGAGCAGGGCTGCTGGGGCCAGGGAGGAGAATGAATGGTAGGGTGGGAGGAGGCTGGCAGCCATTAACTCACCCCTGCCATCAGGGACCTGATGAACTTCCTGTGGATTTTCAGAGCGCAGGGCCGGGGCAGCAAACCACAGGGTGTCTGTTGCCAGGAAAATCAGGGCAGGGCTTGTGGTCTCTTGATTTCTTCTCCAGAGCATCTTCTCTGCCTTCCCACAGCCCCACACCAGTCTGCCTGCACTCTAGCCTGCCCCCTGCCTCCTTGCTCTCAGGAACAGCAGGGATGTGTGTGAGGAGAGCTGGCCAATAGCTGATTGATCGGGGCAGTTCCAGTGGGGAATTAAGTTAGATGATTATTGTAACATGTCTGATCCAAACTGTGAACGTCATTTGGTTTTGTGCCTTCCATTTAGAGTGCTACGTGTCATTCTGTGTGGGACTGTCAGTGTGACCTTGAGAAGGTCAGTCTGTTCCACATGCTGCATTGCCAAGAAGGGATGATGAAAGAGCCACTGAGGGCCATCAACTTTGAATGACACATGAGGACTGGCCCGCCTCAGGGGACATGGGATTCCTTCATATCAGACTCACATGCCTGGGGGGTCCGAATTTTGCAGTCTGGGCACATGGCAAACAGCACCAGAGAGAGAGGATGCTCTCTGAAAATGTGGAGGCTGTCCACCACATGTCAGAAGTCCAGCTGGAGGGAGGGAGGGAGAGAGAGTAAGAGGGTCTCTGCCTGAAAAGTTGACCAGACCTTTGACTCACAGAAGGGGTCAGATTGGACGGAGGAAGTGTGCCTTGGGACTGTTGGTTGTTTTGCAAAGATCTGTAACTCTCTTGTGCTTTCCTGAAAGTAAAAATGACACGTGTTCCTTACTTGACTGTCACGTTGTTCTTGAAGGGGTTAGTTAGGAAGCTCAGAACGCTCATAGTAAGGTAAAGCTTTTAGCGACTGGGGGCTCGGGAAGGCTGGGGCACTGATTTGGGGAATACAAGAGTCTGGGCTGTGGAGCCCCATATCCCAAGGAAAGGTGACAGACATGGTATCGGTGCTGGGAGTGTGCCAAAGACCCAGAGCTAGGAACAGTGGCCTGGCTCTAACCAGACCCAGGGGGCTTAGAAGTGCATGGGATCCGGCGGTCAGGTCCCCTCAGCAGAGTGGTGTCCATCCAGAGAAGAGCCAGCTTTGTGACAGTGACAAATAAAGGAATAAAGGGGATAACTCAATATTTAAGAAATAAGCCACTTTTCAAATGTAATGAGTGTGTGTGTGTGTGTGTGAGAGAGAGAGAAAGAGGGAAAGGAAGAGAGTCTGATGGAAAATCTGATGGAAAATTCAGTTGGCCTCTGAAGAGTTGATCGGCTACACGTGGAAAGTAAATTCACTTGTAAATTGTGAAATGGAGGGATTATAAATCCTGCTTTCAGTGGAAATCTCAACGCAGCCTGAACTTTGGAGTTGCTACAGATGCCTCCATAATTTCACCGCTTCAAATGCAGCTGACGTGGATAGTGGTTGTAAGCAGTTTCTAGCTGCTGACTATTCAGTGGCCTATGTGAAATGACTTGATAATTTCAATCCATTTCCTTATGGAAAGGTGTCCCCATCACAATGGGCATTACCCTCACATTGGCAGTCTCCACAGAGAGGAGGACATTCAGCTGAAAACGTTAAAATCCACAAAAAGACTGTAGTGTGTGTTGAAACAACAGCAAATTCCTGGCTCCGTCTTGCTCAATGTGTGTAAAATAGGGTGACCAGATGTCCTGATTTTATAGGGACCGTCCCAATTTTTGGGTCTTTATCTTATGTAGACTCCGATTACCCCCCACCCTGTCCTGATTTTTCACATTTGCTGTCTGGTCACCGTAGTGTAAAATCTTATTCACCACCCGCCCTGCGCCACAGGAATGAACTTTGAGAGAAAGAGAATTCCTCCGATATTTTTGGTATCTAGCTATTCTGAGTGCTCTTCTCTGAGAACTTGTTTACAGTATAGCGTGTGTCAGCCTCTTAAACAGATACGATTTCAATGGATGGTATAGCTGCTGAGATTTTAGCCCTCACTTGGGTATAGATGGAATACATACCGCTGTGTGTGAATAGTTTGTACAGTATATTAGTCAAGGCATGCATTGCAAAGCCCAGTGTCGTTCACAGAGTGTGGGATACTGGTCAAGAGTCAGAACCATCTTTCTGTGCCATATTAAATCAAATGCTAGAGGATGTTTCAACTCATGGAGAAAACAGATCCCAACATGGCATCTTGATTAAAGTGGAGGCTAGTTGGATTACGATGGCAGGTAGCATTGTGGGCCATGTCTTCTAGAGACAGCACCTCAATGTTAGAAATGTAGGTGATCATGAGCCACTTTGTAGAACTCTATGGATCACATTTAACCTGTAGGTGGTGCTTCGTCACCCTTGATACAAACAATGTACATTGCAATAGAGTAAATTGTGTATGTTGTGGTGTTACATAGAGAATGGTATGCTTTTTGCTGTTGAATTATCTCTTGCATCTATTTCAAGGGGGATTTGTTTTTCCTTGGAGCTTGTTTTTATTTACAGTACTATAAGAAATATGTGGTAGCCAAGGACTTAACCATTCTCACTATGCTAGGTTAGGAGAAACAGGATACATGGGGATTTGGTGCATTACATGTGCCTAAAATGAACAGACAGATATGCTGCACTCCATGGTCACAAAAGCACAATCCTCTACCACTTGGCCTACAGAACAAAGAATCTCCATTAGCTGTTAATGGTACAGAGACTATGACACAGAAGTGAGCAGTTCTGATTCACATCCAGTAGTAGGTATATGATACATACTCAAATTAATTCCACATGCTCATGCCTTAGTCAAAGGAATGGTAAACATGCTGCAAAGCCATAACTCACAAGAGCAAGCTGTATCTCACCAGCCTTACTGGCAGTGCCACAGGGCCTACAAAGGCAGCAGATACATTGGAAGAAATGAGATGGAAAAACAGATAACATTCAGAGGCTATTCCTAGAAGCAGAAAAGAAAAGAAAAAAAAATCCTTGCTGGGCTTGGCAGTTGGATTATGCAGCTGCCAAGCTCCTTGCCTCCTTCCTCAAATATCCCAATGACTTGTGCACTGCATTTAAAATATGATCTCATACTGAGTGATTTATATTGGTGATTGATGATTGATACAATGAGCTGTATGGAGGGGGAGGGTGGTGAATGTGTTGCTCAGGATTTGTTAAGTCAACAAATTCCTGCTGGCTATTGCAAAGGTTTTAAAATACGTATATTTTCTTTCTAAGTAAATATTCTGTCTCTCTGTCCTTCTCCTTGCCTCTGTCTATCTCTTTCTTTGTCTCTTTCTGTCAAAATAAATCTGTCTGCCATGTACTGTAGTTAACTCAAAATACTGCCAACATTAAATGTGCCCAGACATTTTTATTAATGCATTAAACTTGCGTGATATTTTAGGCATTATAATTTACCAAGCTTACACCAAGATGGCATTTGAAACTAATGTGAGCTATTAATTTTTTTTTAAAATGATACCTAATAATTGTCAGTTGACACTGAAATGACTGTTTCGTTAACTGACAGCATGATGCCTAAAACCTTTTACGTTTTCAAAGTTTTAGTAAATATCCCATGCCCATTGTGTTTACAGGCATCTCATTATGAATTTACTGCTTAAATAATGATATGTACCTGTGTCAATAAAGGGGCAAATTTTGTAAGTTACTTCCTAGTGAACTGCCAACGTGATTTTGGGCTGCATACACTTTAAGGCATGCCTCTCTCACTGCTTATCTAGTGCTTCTGTACTGGGGATGTGGTGCTTGATTCTGGAAACTGTAATGCCCGAAAGATGTTGACATATTTGGGGAAATTCAGATGAATTCTACAAATAATCATTCCAGCCCCTTGAACTTGACTTTCAGGAGGAGTGGAAGTGAACTAAATACTTTGGCTGGTGTAATAATAATAATAGATATATCTATCTCCTAGAACTGGAAGGGACCTTGAAAGGTCATTAAGTCAAGTCCAGCCCCCTACCTTCACTAGCAGGACCAAGCACTGATTTTTGCACCAGATCCCTAAGTGGGCCCCTCAAGGATTGAACTCACAACCCTGGGTTTAGCAGGCCAATGCTCAAACCACTGAGCTATCCCTCCCTAAATTAGTGTAGACCCGTGGACTTTAATGGAATTATACTGATTTACCCCAGTTAAGGATATGGTCCAGAGAGTAAGAGAAATTATTTTGTGCAAAGCATACTAAAAAGTAGTGGGTTGGAATTAAAAGAAAAATGAAACTGCACATAGATTTGGGGACACTTTATTGGTTGGATTAAGCTGCTCTGCATCAGTGGTTCTTAACCAAGAGTACACGTACCCCTGGGGATATGCAGAGGTCTTTCAGGGGGTACTCAACTAAGTGTTTTTCAACCTGCAGATTGCAGCCCCCCAGGAGGTCATGGGATGGGTTTAGGGGGGTCACAAGTGCAGGGCTGGCATTAGGGGATGGAAAGCAGGGCAACTGCCCAGGGTCTCGCATCACTGGGGACCTTGTGAAGCAATGTTCCCTCTAATTTTTCCCATCCACGTGCGGATGAGTTTTATTATGTGCACCGTATATGATGTATGGCAAGGGTGGGGCCAGGGAGTTCAGAGTGTGGGAGGAGGCTCAGGGCTGGGCCAGAGGGTTAGGGTACGGGAGGATGAGGGCTCTAGCTGGGGGTGCGGGCTCTGGGGTGGGGCAAGGGATGAAGGGTTTGGCATGCAGGCTACTCTGGGGCTGCAGCAGGGAGAGAGGACTCCCCCCAGCACTCTCTCCCTGCAGCAGCGCCTGGGCTGGGGAAGAGCGTCTCTTCCAGCCGCTCTGGTGCTGGGGCCAGGGGAAAGGCGTTTCTCCCCACCGCAGCCCTGGAGCTGGGAGGGAGAAGCATCTCACCCCACGTAGCCCCAGGGCTGGGGGTGAGAGGCATTTCTCCTCGCCACGCTGCAGCCCCAAGGCTGAGGGAGTTGCCGCAGCCCTGCACACCCCAATCACCCCCATCATCACCCTCACCACACCGCACTGACCCCATCTCACCCCACTACCATCTTCTAGGCCCACCTGTGGCCACGCCCCTGAGTGCAGTGAGCACACCTGCTAATTAAATGTGCAGCCCTTGGTGGCCTCCTGCGTGGTTGCGCAGGTGCACACCTTAGAGGGAACATAGCCATGAAGCTAAGTTACCTGTTGCAGCCCTGACGCCTGAGGCTCAGGCTTCAGACAAGGCTCACAAGTGAAAAACAGGCCCAAGTATCACACTGAAATGTAAGTACAATATTTATATTCTAATCAATTTATTTTATAATTATAGGGTAAAAATGAGAAAGTAAGCACTTTGTCAGTAATAGTGTGCTGTGACACTTTTGTATTTTTGTCTGATTTTGTAAGCAAGTAGTTTCTAAGTGAGGTGAAACTTGGGGGTACACAGGGCAAACTGGCCTCCTGAAAGGGGTATGGTCGTCAGGAAAAGTTGAGAACCACTGCTCTACACTAACCCCTCCAGCTGAGTGATCACCAATAACTAAATTTCCGCACTATTCATATTACAGGTTGCCTGCTATCCCAGTTGCTCTTCGACACAGCCCTGGAACTGTTGGCATGCACAAACCAGGGCTGTGTGGATATAATGAGTATAAAGACTGGGCATATTGAACAAAGAATTATGTTGTATGCAGATGCTGCGCTAGTTCTACTCCCTAACCTACAGAAATCCATACCCAAATTATTAGAATTCATTGAAAGGTTCAGGGGCTTGTCCAGATGGGTGGTGGGTATAATAGGCCAGGGGAGGCAGGGCGATGAGGAGGTGAGCTGGGGTTGAGAGGTCTGGCAGGGGAGTGAGGAGGCGAGCGGCTGGCATGGAGTCTCATGGCGGGCACGGGGGTCTGGTGGGGGAGTGAGGAGGTGAGCAGCGGGTGGGAGGGTGGTGGGGAGGTACACGGGAAGAGATGGCAGGGAGAGGCCAAGCAGGGAGTGAGTGGAGCAGGTGTGGAGTGCAGAGAGAGCCGGGGATGAAGAGGTGGAACAGGGAGCTAGGCTTCCCCAGGGGAAGCTTCACCTGCCATCCATGGATATACAATCCAAGATGTTAGGATTAGCTAAATAGGCATACAAGGTCTTGCTTAGTCAGTGAGGTTTCCAATGGCATTAAAATATTTAGGAATCCTAGTCCTCAGAGATTTAAAGCAAATAACTCAAATCCATTTAGACCTGATTATCTCACAAGTCACCAATGACCAGAGTAAATGGGAAACTGTACACCTCGGCCTCTGAGGAAAAACAAACACAGTACAATGGACACACTACCCAGAATAATATATGTGCTCAGGGGTCTCCCACACCAAATACCCCAACCCTTTTATCAGAAAATCTCCTTTAAGTGATTTCCTTAAAACTAGTGTATGGAGAATGGGGAACCACCCACGCAATTCCTTTAAAAGACTTCAGCTACTGGTTGAACTAGGGCAATTAGATTCCCAAATCTGTGGCTGTTCCATCATGCCTTTATAATAAGCTGGGCCATGCAATGGGCATACGCTATCACAAATAAAACGCCTACACAGGTGAGTGTCAAGAAGAAGCTGCCATTCCTTTTACCACACACAGCTATATTAGGCCCTGGATACTGTAGATACCATAACGATCTAATCCCCGCCATCCATACAGACCATCAGTGATGGGCCAATTTAGCATGCCACCCAAATTCCACCTTCTTCTCACATAGAGTTCCCAGTCTGGGGGGAATCCCATGCTAAAAACTGGGGGGAAGATAAAGTGGAAAACTGGATGGAATGTGGCATGCTATATAGGTCCCACTTAATAACTGAAGGCTGGATCACACCACTGACTTCTCCACAACCCCAATACAACATGCCAAGTACTGCACTATGGTAACACATTCAGATCTGTCACCTCAGAATTTGGCCTGGAAGCACCCGCACTGTCCGAAGTGCTTGAACTCCTCCAGTTTTACGGAGAGCTATACTATATCCCCAGACTGTCAGCTACACTGTGTGAGAGCCTAATAGCCCATCAGAGAGTTCATATAGTTGCAAGTAGGCCAAAATAGACCAAAGAACCGGCAATCGATATCTCACCCCCATAGCAGAATACGGCAATCAGAAAAAGAAATGACGTTGGACCCCTCTTTATGTCTCATTCAACAAAAATATCCTCTTTAGGGGGTATTGGTCAGCACAAAGACTTTACAAAATTAAAGCTGTCCCCAAAGATCTATGTTGGAAGTGTGGGGATGGAGGAGCTACACTTGCATATGTGTTTGGGACGTGCCCAGTTGTTTCAAGCTTCTGGGATGGCATTAAGACCTGAATTAACATGGTCCTAGAGACTTTGCTCGAGTTACAGCAGATACCTGAACATTGAGTCGTGCAAAGGGCAAACCCCAGAAAAAATTGACTCCGTCTGGGACAGTTTCCTGGCGTCTAAAGATCCCTGCAGGCAGTCTGGATAAAAAGCAGGAGATAAATCCTTATGTTCCCTCCTCATCCCCTCTCCTCTTAGGGTATGTCAGCACAGGAGCCAGAAGGTGTAATTTCCAGCTGGAGGAGACATATCAGTACTAGCTGTGATTGAGCTAGCATGCTAAAAATAGACAGGGAGCAGGAGGGACCAGCTGTCCTGAGCAGAGTTCCAGCTGAAACCCTAGGCACATGCTCAGAGCAGCTAGTCCCCCCTGCTACTCACACTGCACTTGAGCTGTAAATCACACCTGCCAGCTCCAATGAAAGAGCTCTCATATTATTTGGGTATGCTCAAATAAGGAGAAAAGAGGGAGTGAGAGGTTTTTTTGTTTTGTGAGACAGATGCAGAAGGCAGAGAAGAAAAGTATGAAATTGATCCTGTCATTTTACAGTTGGTATTTAAAATCCAGGCTTTCCCCAATGGTATCTAGCCATCAGGATTATTTCCTCTTCAACACTCAGCACACTTTGGATAATATATGCACTTGAATGAATATTAATTATGCAAAATGCTATGACATACTGATATAGCTTGGGTAGCATGGTGCAGCAACCATCTGATACTGGTTTGGTGGCCTCAATCCAGTTGGCAATGGTCATGACAGCCAATATCACAACTGCCTCCCTCTCTTTGTTTGCAGCCTCACAACCAGGCCAGGGCCTCGATGACACTATTTAGCTTTCATATGACACTTTTCACCTGTAGGTCTCAGAGCACTTTATAAGGATCAGGGTCATTATCCTCATTTCCAGCTGAGGACACTGAACATGAAGCTAGGTTAGTGACCGACCCCAGATCAGAAACTCCGGCATCCCAAAATGCTGTGAAATGTGACTGGACCCTGCTTCCATAATGTGAGGAAACAAAAGCCTGGATCTCAACAACCTTGAACTCTGGGACAGTCAGGATAGGAAGCTGAGCTGTGTGAGTCTCACCCATTTTGTTTTTAAGTCAACCTGCCTCATCCTTCCAGCCTGCAGGGAGAAACTTCCCCATCTGTCATGCATATGTGTGTACAGAAAATATTTGATTAAATTTGAGAAAACTCTGATAGTTGATAACTTTTTGAACTCTACTTGCCCAGAAGTGATTAACATAAAGATTCTCCCAGGCAGTTCAGAGGCTTTGTCCCATATTCTGGTGGGGTCAGGCTATGTCACTGAATCTCTGACATGTGTTTTGCTCTCTGTGGTGGCATAGGAAAGGACGGCTACACTTGTTCCTATCCAGAAGAAGCAACATACGAGCACATTAGCTCTGGATGAACTATGGTTTTCAGTTGAGTTTGGATCTTAACTTGAGTGATAGGCCTAAAGCATGCAACCAAAAAGAATGAGATCACAAGAAAGAGACATTGTCTGTGCTAAACTTGTAGTGACCCTGGAAATACCAGTGTTATCTGATTTAAGGTTTGGGTTGAGATAATAGAAATAAAGAAAATATGGTTAATTGTGCTCCAGGTGCAGTAAATAATGGTTTTGTTTAGTTAATTATAAATGAATGTATAGTTTAGTAGTTAGAAAGGAATATAGCAAAATGCAATAAGAAGGAAACCAGAGGGCAGGGTTCAACCCTAAAACTCCTAGCTTTAACTAAGGTCCAGTAACTGGCAGTGACATCACTTGTGTATAAAACAGCCAGGTTTTCTGGGGGCTCTTTGTTAGAGCTTTTCCTTACCCCTCTGGATAGGGTGACCAGATGTCCCAATTTTATAGGGACAGTCCCAGTTTTGGGGTCTTTTTCATAGACGGTCTCCTATTACTCCCCACCCCTGTCCCGATTTTTCACGCTTGCTGTCTGGTCACCCAACGTCTGGAGGAGGCTGTGATGGGACAGTACCTCCCAGGCTTGATCCTGTTATGGGTATTTTGGCCAGTGCTTATAACTGAATTACTGTTGGGTACAGAATATGGGTAGATAGGCTGAGTCATGTTAATGCTTAATAAACTGATTAGGTGCTAAGCACTCTGGTGAGGTACTGAGTTCCACTGACTCCCGTTCAAGGCACTAGACGATCAATGCCTCCCAGGACTGGGTCCGTAACATTGCACTGCAGCAGCTAAACACTAAAAAACACAAATCAGATCATGCCTACCCCAGCCATTGCAAGATTGTTATGGCTGTGGGCTGGATTCAAGCTGTAATGGTCAGCAGAGAATACCCCTTCTGGAAGGCAACACCTTACTGGCATAAAGCCAGCATAGCCAACTCTGGTGCCAGCCAACCCCACCATCCCCAGAGTAGGGGGCAGTCTGGGGGCTAGTGGAGCTCCACTCTTCTAATTCTACCCTGGCATAACTTACAGCAACTCCTAGGTTGCTCTAGCAGATACTGGGGCTGGGCTGACACCAAATTAGGAAGTCTTAACTGGCTCCACAAAGCGGAGAAGCAAATCTTCTGTTTTCATGGATTTTGTTCATTGTGGTTTTAATTGTCCCAGGCAATGGAGCTTCCACAATTTGCCGTGAGAGCCTATTCTACAGTCTAAAAGTTCTCACACAAAAGAGTCTAGTCTCTTGCGGGCTGTAATACTTTGGTCTCAATTCCATTGTTGGGTTTGGTGCACGGATGCTGGGTGATGCTAGTGGCTTGTGATAGACAGGAGGTCAGACTAGATGATCTGGTTGTCCCTTCTGGCCTTTATGACTCACTCTATGACTCACTCTTAGGAACATAGGAACTGCCATGCTGGGTCAGACCCAGGGTCCATCACGACTATTATCCTGCCTCTGACATGGTTCCACTAAATAAGGACATTCCACTAGAGAAATAGATCACATTATGAAACAGGACATCAAAATATCTCAAGAGAATCTGCTTCAATACAGAAATAAAATCTCCTCTGACTACATACCTAGTTGTCGCCTACTCCTCTCTCCTCCCTTCCCCTCACACACACATTGGAAACCATACTGGGTATCAGTAAAATTTCTTCCCATACTCAATAGGGACTGCATCCGAACAGAAATCTTTCCTGAACCCCCTCTTATGGCCTTCCAGTCTTGCAAAGTTCATCATCAGAAGTAAGCTCGTCATAGACCAGGACACACCAACTCAAGGCATACCATACCCTGCCGGTACAAGATGCAAAACCTGCAGACATATCTCCATTGCTGTGATGATCACCACCCTCCACAACATTCTTTCAAGATCTATGGGTCCTACACATGCCTATCACCACACTGGTGTACCTCATCCAATGCACTAAATGCACCAATAACAACTATGTGAATGAAACCAAACAGACAATCACTATGCTCTCCAGTGAACTCGCACAGAAAAATTATAAAAGACAAAAACACCCTTATCACCTGTGGGTGATCACTTCTTACAAAGCAATCACTCCATAGCTGACCTCTCAGCTCTCACCCTCAAAGGAAACCTGCACAACATCTTCACAAGATGAGCCTGGGAACTTCAATTCATAACTCTGCTGGACACTAAAAACCGTGGACTTAAGAGAGTTTTATGGTTGTGTGGCTCATTACAACAATTTGTAACACATCCTGCTGCCTGCTAGCCCTTAATTGCTCACTTCATGTAAATGGTATCCTCCAATATGTGTGAACCCCTTCTGCTTAACAATCTGTCCCACCTTGTATTTTGCTATGACATTCACGTTACCTTCTCCAGACCTGAAGAAGAGCTCTGTGAAGCTCGAAAACTTGTCCCTTCCACCAACAGAAATTGGTCCAATAAAAGATATTATTTCACCTACCTTGTCGCTCTCAATTGTTTCCATATCAGTCAGGCACACAACCTGTTCAGGCTCATATGTAATTCCCACTAGGCATCTATCTGCATCTTTAGGTGGCTAAATAGAGCTGGTCAGAAAATGTTCTGTGGTAGAATGAAGTTCCATTAAAATAAAAATGATTCACAAAACTGTGTCATTTTTGCTGAAATTTTGTTTTGGAGAAAATGGGGGGAAAGTCCCATTTCAACATTTTCAAAGCAAAACATTTTTATTTTTCTTTTCAAAAGTTTGGTTTGAATTTTTGTATTTTGTGTTATGTTATTTATTACAATATCATAGGAAAATTCATTTAGATTCTGATTTTAAAATATTTTTTTGAAGAATTTTGAAATTTTGTTCCTAATCAGACTGAAAGTAAATTTTGAAATTCTCAGCAAAATGGAATTTCTCTGCACAGCTCTACTAAATGCCTTTGGAAATCTCATCCTTAGTGACTTACATGCAGGTTTGTATCCTTTATATATTTCTGCCTCAAGCACCATCACTGTTAGCAGTAATATATGTAGGGAGAGGGGGATTTGTACTTTACATTTTGCATGCCAAAACACCATAGAAACTGCTTACAGCAATGACTCTTACCTTTTATCCACTCTGTTGTCTGAATCTGAAGAGAGAACAGTAAGAAAAGGTGGTTATGTGAGATACGGGGGATAGAACTGCAAAGCTGATCAGCCTGTTTAGATACTAAGGTGAGGGGACCATGAGTACCTAGGTACTATGGCTAAGAAGGGAGATCCACCAAATCTTACAGAGGCAAACTGATTGACATCAAAGGGATTGTTGTCTCACAATGGATAGCAAGATCAAGCCCAATATAAAATATAATATATTATAATATTCCAAATTCTTTCTGAACCCTTTAATTTGGAACATTTGATATTCTGCTTCTTCAAGACTGCACATGAGCTAATATCACAGCTCATTCATCAGCCCCAAATGCAGTGAAAAACAATTCTGAGAACAGATACGTGATGATCAGGGAATTAGGAGGAATGGGCATGATTTTTTTAAAGCTGTTATATAGTAGCAATAAGAGAAATTTAGGCCTCTGCCCTTAACAGCAGATTTTCAGTGTCTATGCAGAGTAAAGTGGGCTGCCTAAGTTCTCCTTTAAAAGACCCACATTTACACCAAGTAGCATAGAATCAAGTTACCTACCTTAGAAGAAAGGGGTGAGACCTAGCAGGATCTGACCCTGTAGTTTCAGACAGTCTATTGCCACTCTGAAGGTGATGCCACTAAACCAATGGTTTTCAACCTGTGGTCCGCGAACCCCTGGCAGACCACAGACTATGTCTAAGGAGTCCGCAAAAAGGTTGTCATTACCATACAGCTGTGGTCTTCAACCTGTGCGAGGTGGGCCACAGACTGTGTCTAAGATTTCCAAAGGATCTGCACCATCATTCGAAATGTTTTACGGATCCGCAAATGAAAAAAGGTTGAAAACCACTTGCGTTAAGCCCCTGTACTGAGGTAGCTGGTAGGGCTGGTGTTGGAGCTACTTGTCTTGCAGTGCTATTGACCTAACAGGCTTAGATGGCTGCCACGCTGGCAAAGCTTTTACCTCTGTTGATTACATGAGGATTACCAGAGTGTTCCAACCATAGAAGCAAATGTTTTCAAATGCAGGCGATGGATGGCCAATCAAATACCTAGCCATGCTCTCATTCTTTCTCTCTGTGAATGTTCCAAGGTCTTTCAGAATATTTTCCTTTTTAATACGTGGCATGGTTTTCATGGCACAAACTGGCTACCCTTCATCTAAACAGAGGCTAGATTAGCATCAGTTCCCTGCATGACTGACAAATTGTGCTTCACCTGGAATTCATCACAGAAATGTCATTAAAGAGAGTACCTGCTTGGGTCCCAGGTCCTACAATAATTACATTTCTATCGGGGGGGGGGGGCTTTTATTTGTTTTTCCATGACCACGTTACATTAAATTGCATCATGACTCCATTTTGTGCTATAATGCAATTCAAGATGCCTTTTTTTTTTTATATAGAAGGTGGCTTGGGAAAGGTATTAAAAATCAATATTTTGTAATTCAAGACAACACAAGTTTTCAGGCTATGAAGCTGAGAAGGTTTTTTTTTCCAAGGATTCCCTCAGCTCTGGAGTGTCTGGATATGGGATACTGGTTTAGAACCAGTTCTGCAGTGCGTGGGGCATAAGACCTTCAAGAAAAATCCAGGATACTGGATGAAGGGGTTGCTGGTGATTCGGCAGTCAATATGTCTCCCCTCTAACCCATGCTGTGGCTATTGGAGGTGTTAACAAGTAAAACTGGAGCTCCTGGAATCTTGTTCTCTTTAAAAATCCCATGGGTTTTTTTGCAAGAGTTGGGCTGTTCAAACTGGTATTCTGGAAAAATTTCAATCTGGGTAAATATTTTCTGCTGCCTTATCTCTCACTATAGTTGCAGCAGGGTTTGGTATTCCTCTTTATTCCTTGTTCTCAACTTCTGTGGAGTGTTGCTGTGTGCTGTTATCACATCCTGCACCAGAGCTGATTGCATTTCAACGGTGAGAGAAATTATCTCTTTCTTTACTCTGTGTTTTAGTTCATAAAGCATTTTGGAATCTGGGTTGAGAGGTGCTCTGTGCAGAGGATGTATGCCAATGAGCCACACTCTACCCCCAGGGAAGTCAGTGGGTCAACATCTCCCCACAGGGAAGTGAAAGGGGCAAATTATGCTCTCTTTTAAAGTGCTGTATATTCACATGAAAGGGGGCAGTTTCCGCTCAGTTTCACTTTAAGATTTTGGTTTGAACTCAACACTCTGAGTGGCCTATGAAGCCGTGTGGTCTGAAACCAAAGGAAGTGTGGGTTCCAAGAGCTATGAAGTGAGACCACAGAGCTTTTCTCTGCCCTAAATAATGCAGCCAGTAAAAGCATGCATTCCTGCAGCAACTGGCATCCAAGAGAACCCAACAGCATCTTACAAGCCAAGGTCCTGTTCCTGCTCTCATTAGAAGCCAGTGGGAGTTTTGCCAGGCATATACCTTGATGGAAGTTACAGGAATCAGACAGTGCCTTCTGAGTAGGAAGGGTGGAACCAGTACAGTGGGGGAAGTGAAAATTCTGGTCAGGATGCTTGTGCAGGCCCCTACTCATAGCTAACATGCCATGGGATCTTTAACGTATATGCAGAGCAGAAAGAGCCGTTTTTAAAAAAGTCTCCTCCAACATGCAATGCAGTTTATTTCCCTTGGAAAGGTGAGTTGACATGTCAGGATTCAAATATGGGGATCTATGGATACCAGGGATTTCAAATCTGAAATTCACACCCCTTTTCAAACACAATTCCCTTCGCAGCTCCACCCAGCAGGTACTCTGCTCTTACTATACACAGATCTACTCCTTCTAAAGGAGCAGAGCAATGGAGTTTAGCTTTGCTCCGTTGATGCGTGAGAAGAATTTCCCTCTAAGTCAGAAAGCAAGAGTATGTTTCTCTTACCTACAAAATCATTGTCAATCAATTGCCTTTTGATCATGCAGATCTTTAGTGCTAAAAAACCAATTGCTAGGAAGACTCCCAGGGTAACTCCTATGATAACATACTTGGGGTCTGCAACGAGAAATGAAAATAAGTCACTGAATACACATTATTAAATAATAAAATATTTGGTCTTTTGGGAGTGTGGGGGGACATAGGACAAAGATTCCAACGTTAATCTGAGCCTTATTCTCGGCAAATGGCGGCTACATTAGTTCTCCCACTTTAGAATAAGTTGAATATGTTGGGCTAGCTAGTGACCCTCCTCCACCGCACACCCGCAGTGCTAATTCACACCTCCCACTCCCACAGTAGAACTGTGCTCATTGGGGGACCCAGGACAGCTTGCTGAACTTTGTGAGCCAGTGAGTAAATGAACAACCTTCAGTAAGACGTGGGGTCAGTAGGAGAGCTCACGTGGGCTAGAGACGAGGCTGGTGGCTTGTACTTCAGGAGACAAAGGTGCTGTTCCTGACTCTGCCATTGGCATCCCATGTGACCTTGTCTATTTGGATTGTAAGGTCTTTGGGGCAGGGACTGTCTGTAACTGTGTATTTTGTACAGCACATAACATAATGGGGCATCCAGCTGGCTTGGGGCCTAGCTGCTACGTTAATATTAATAGTAATTTAAAAAGCCAGGTTATGGCATCACTGTGCATAATGTCTATTTCAGTTGTAATTATAATAATATTTCCTGGAATACTAGTAGGTGGCTTTGTAAAAGTCAGGAAGGCTTAGAGCCAGGAGCCCCCAACTCACCAACTCTGCTATTCGAATTTTTGCTGAAGGGAGAGAGCAGCATTTTTAGATGTGACTTACAAAGCACATGATGGTTCTACTCTGTTTAAAAATCAGGCTCTGAAACCTGTATACTGCCACTGTTCATAGTCTCTGGGGTTCCAGTCTGCATTCCCATTGCTCTAATTAAAACAGAAAAAGTCTAAAATCCTTGAAATATAGTTGTTGCTGTTACTGTATTTTCTTAGTTTCTGGCTCCCACCCCTGTACAGACAGTAACATTCTGAGATGGACTCACCTATTACCTCCTCCTCGGATGTTCCAGAGGCAGAGACCTTTGCTCTCCAGAAATCTGAAATAAAAGTGATTTGGCTTGTCAGAATATATAGGCGAATGTATTGTATCCTGCTAGTGACTGTACTTAAATAGAGCTGGAACGAATCATGCTAGGATACAACATATGATCATGTGATCAATTAATAGCCGTACATAGGGCTTATAAATGGATCTAAGGCCTTGTAGAGCAGAGATGCATTTTCAGAATGATATTTAATGGGGACATCCCTGAGGAACTGGCATCTGCCTTTCCATTCCACAAGCCTGTAGGCTGCATGCATGACAGACAAGTCTGAAATGTTGTCATTCCACTGGAAACAAAAGAGAGATTCCAAATCTGACAACTCTATTAAAACATCTTGGGAAAGGCAGATTCACCCATGGCAACCCTTCCCAGGCAAAACATTTGCTCCAGTCCTGCCTAAGCCATGTCTCCAGACTTCAGCATGAAATTGCTGCCAGAGGGGTCTCCTCTGGGATGTTGTCTCATGAAGGAAAACGTGATGGTGTGAGAGGGAACTTTTCAGAACCCTCAGCCCCAACCTCCCACTTCATCATAGGGCCGCTTGCCAAGTTCCATCCTTTCCCACAAAGCCCTGTGCGGCCTACATTCTGAGCTATCAGCTTCTGCAAAACAGAAAATACCTACTGTTTTTCATGGACAATTTCAATGGGGAAAAAAATTAACATTTCCCACTAAACAAAAAGTTCACAATTTCCCCCTGCATCTCCAGCTTTTGGTCTTTCACTGAAAATTTCTAATGAAATGAAAATTTTCTGCAAAAACTTTGGTTTAGGAAAAAAAGCCATTTTTGCTAGAACATTTCCAACTAGCGCTGCTCAGAATGACACTAGTGGCCCCTGATGGCATCAGGCACACAGACATTGAGATGGGATTTTTATGCAGATTTAGTGATTGACAATGGATTTATACTGGAACAAATGTAACCCTTCATATTAAGGCTTCAGAAAATGTTGAGATTGGCTTTAAAAATCATGAGATTTTAAGCCATATAAATGTCAGATTCTTTTTGAGCCCTCAGTTTTCACATTTTAAAACTTTATTCTGCAGTCAAGAGGGCTGTAAACTTATTTTTAAAAAATGATTTGTTTTCCTATTGTAGTCACATGACTCCAGGAGCTGAGACTTCATGAAAAAAATCTCTGATAAACCTGCAAGAGTGGACAACACTGCATGACCAGTGTCCCGGTTACAAAAAAGGAAATTAAAACAATGTTGAAAGGCTCTAAGGGAGGAAAGGGTGTGGAACATTTAGGTTTTAATTTAGAAACCAAAGAGCTAACTTAATTCGCTTTGCTTTAGCATGTGAACTTATTTCATTATAAATATAAAAAAAGCCTTCTTTCTACCCATCCCCTTAATTATTCTTTCTGCTCATATGAAGAATGTTTTAAATTCAAACATAATAAAAGTAATATTGTATTACTTTTTTTATCCTAATGATCATAATACAGAGACCTTCATGTCTGCTTTCTAATGGAATTAAACTGGTGATGGATTATGTGTTTTATGTCAGGAATCATATTTTACATGGCATATTTCATGTAGGTCAGTTTAATATATAGAGATTTAATTATTAGTTTCTTTTTAAAAAGGGAGGGACGGAGGCCTCTGCAAGCCCATAGGAATTGGGATGATGCTTTCAATTCACACGCTTCAATATAGATTTGATTAAGATTTAATAATAGCTAGTGGGTGCTGTTTAAATATCATTTGCTTCTGAGTTTAATTTCACTGATATATAAAACAATCCGGTTGTTTTCTTTCACACGATAAGAGTTGTGTCATGGAGCCCACTCCTGAAACCACGCGTTTGCTCACATGTTTGTTGCAACCCACAAAATCAGCTTTGGTTTGTTGAAATGTTTGCAACTTCTCAGCAGAAAGGGGATAGAATGGAGGGAATAGTTTTGAATTCTCCTCAAATTCTGGAGAAGTCCAGATCCAACTTTACGACTGGCCACCATCTCTATAATGTGCCAAACATAACTCCCAGATCTGCATCCCCCATAATTTTGGAGATAGTTAGATCTTGATCATAACTCTGCAACTTTACAGAACTATCTCTGGTTTTGAGCGACTGCTGGACCATTTTCCAGCAAACTTGGGCCAACTGATAGTCCCTCGTCCTGTTCCCTTCACTACCCAACTCATGTGCAATATGCAATTTGCACAATAATGCAAATGTACTATTATTTATTTGTATTGCGGTGGTACCCAGGAGCCCCTGTCATGGATCAGGATCCCCTTGTGCTTGGAAAACACAGAACAAACACAGAATAGAAAGATAGTCCCTGCCCCAGAGAGCTCACAATCTGTCTTATGAGGGTTTAACTCAGCAGCTTTAACTGAGTGTTTCTCTATGTTCTTGTTCAAACCTGAAATCCAGCCTGACATTTGTGTGAAACCACCTGACTTGAAAGAAAAGGAAAAGGGTTGACTATGTGAGACCTGCATTTCCAGTCTGGATGGACTGCATTTTAAATTAGAGAAAACAAGAAACAAAAAAGAACAAATGCAATGTCTCCATGAGGGGGACCAAAACATCTCTGTCTGTAAGAACCTCCACTATGAGTGCTCTCCCCACCCCAGCAGATCTTAAATATAAAGGGGCAGAATACCAAGAACAGAATCATAGCTAAATGCCCCACAGTGCGAACTGTTGCAATGTGAAATGGCCCCTTGTGTACAGCTCTGCTGGTAAATTTCACTGTGTATGTGTGTCCCTGGGCCAAGGTGCAGAGAAAACTATGGCTCTGTGGTGCGCTGTGATGTGCAGACTGGTGCTGGAGGAAACATCAACAGTTCATCCCTCGCATCTCAGTGCTGAACAATAACATGAAAAATAAACCATGTCAAATGTTTCCACGTCATCATCTGGCCATGAATTGTATCAATATGATGCCTCATCTCTCACAGCAATCAGCATTTTCTCCAGCCTCTTTTCTCCTGTCGTTTTCTAGTCCCTTGAGAACTTTTCCCTCTTTATCTTTTCAGATCTCTCCCTCCCTCCCAGTCTTCACAGCAATCCAGCAATCAACAGATGGCCTCATGGCATCTCAGTAGCCACCACTGGCATGTGATCAATGCTGTTAGTGCTGGGGAAAGCAAGTGGGTGGAAGGGGAGAGAGCGGCAGAGTCCTGGAAAATTGAGAGGTGGGGTACAGGGAAAGGCAGACAGCAAACCTTGAGTGGGCAGACAACTCTGGAGACAAATATAGATTACCCATGGAGATGAAGGGGAGAGAGAAATCCAGGGGGGATGGAAATCATTCCTGAGCTATTAGAAAAAGGAAAATATTTGGGCTAGATACCATGGCATTTGCACACCAAGAATACAAGAGCAATACTAATGGGTTGGTTCATGAGTCAGGCATTGCTGATGTCCAGGCAAACTTCTTTCTTCATCATTATGGGCCATATGTTAACACCCACCCAGAGACAGGAATCTGGGCCCCTCTCTAGCTTTATCTGCACTGGAGAGATGTGGCATTGGCTACAGCAGTACAAGTAACACACACACACCCTGTTAACGCCCCTTGCATCTTCTCCAAAGGATTTATGGTGCTGCATGGTGCCACTGCAATGGAGCAAGTCTCAGTGCAGTGCTGTGTGGAGGGCAGTTGAACTACAACAGGGGTAGGCAACCTATGGCACACGTGCCAAAGGCGGCACGCGAGCTGATTTTCAATGGCACTCACACTGCCCAGGTCCTGGCCACTGGTCCGGGGGGGGGCTCTGCATTTTAATTTAATTTTAAATGAAGCTTCTTAAATATTTTAAAAACCTTATTTACTTTACATACAACAATAGTTTCATTATATATTATAGACTTATAGAAAGAGACCTTCTAAAAACGTTAAAATGTATTACTGGCACGTGAAACCTTAAATCAGAGTGCAAAAATGAAGACTCAGCACACCACTCCTGAAAGGTTGCCGACTCCTGAACTAGAATGACCTGTGTGCACATGTAGGACTGCTGCAAGCTGCACTGGGGTAACTCTCTGAGTCTGTATGAGGCTAATGAGTTTCCTGTGATTACTCACATTGAGATGGAGGGCTGGGGTGTGTTCCCCTGCAAGGGTTGCTGCCCCCAGTAGCAGCAGATGACTCCCCAATCCCGTAAATCAATAGAAACAAGACTAATCTGCATATTGGCTGGGTGTTTTTGCATGAGCTGCAGGATCTGCTCTGCCCCTTCTTAGTAGGGCTGTTCCTGACATGTCCCCTCAATGTGCCTCAGTGTCCCCATTTGTAAAATGGAGCTGGATAATCTTAGCCCATCTCATGAGAGGGCTGTTGTGAGAGCAAATGTGCCTGATGCTGGCAGATGCTCTGAGAACACCTAGGAAACTTTATGTCCTGCATGTCCAGAGTGGGCATGTGAATTGCTAAGCAAGGTATATGGAGAGGTAAGAAAGGGGCTTGCACACAGAATGCACATAGACTATTGCTTTTTAAATACACTGTAAGTGAAACCCCTAGGAGAACACTCTGCAGCCATCAGCTATCTCACCAGCAAAGAAGCAGGTATGTAACTGAACTGTGCCTTTTGTTTTGTCATGTCCAATCCCTCATATATCTGCTGCACTCCAGTATGAAACTCTGTCTAGAAAGCTCAGCAAAATAACACCACTCCCTTGATAAATATTCCCTTTCCACTTTGCACAGAAATAAACTTCAAAACTCAGCACACGCATAATGCAGCTGAGGAATAAACAGCACCAGCACGCTCAAGAGATAGACAGTTTAGCAGCACCCCATCGCTTAAGTATTTAGCTTGTGAAAAGAAAGGGAAAGGAAATACATTGGATCACTTACGTAAGAGAAGCAGAAATGTAGTTAGGACAGGAATCCAGCTTGTCTGGAGGATCATTGTACCTTTCAGTGACCCAACAATTTCACCTAAGCTTGCTGGATTTCTTTCTTTTGCAGTGTGGAAAAACAACCACCAACTCAGGTCACGTGTTTGTGATAGGAAACAGCAGCCACATCCTGAGTGTCTGTGTGTTTGCAAATATATCAGTTCCCTTTTTTGGATTTAAAACGTAGCAATAAAGTCCCTGCTTGAAAGTGTGGCATGGAAATGATGCATTGCAAACAGCCTCAGGCCAATACAGAACTCTTGCTTATTTAGCAAACCTGATGTACCAACAAGTTTTTTCCCTGAAGCAATGACTGAACTGCAAACACTAACAGTAGTGAAATGGTCTTTGCAATAGTCTTTTAAATCTAGAGGAGTGTGACTCTGTCATGTGGGGTTGCCCTGGTTCAGATTTAATAATAGCCATCTACCAGAAACTCCCTGAATGCTGCCAAATATTTGGAGCTCAACTTTAACTATTTCATATATTCTTTAAAGGGACAAATTGGAGCCACTAGATCTACATCCAGCTCTTAACCCCTCCCAATGTCTGGCTGTGGGTTTTGTTTTGGCCCCTTGGTGAGGTGTACTGGCCTTTCAGGACTTCAGGGAACCTGGAAAGGAAACCTACAGTGCCTGTCTCTACCAACAAGAAGCATAGAATCATAGGACTGGGAAGGACCTTGAGAGGTCATCTAGTCCAGTCCCCTGCACTCAGGGCAGGACTAATTATTATCTAGACCAGGAGTCTCAAACATGTGGCCCACCGAGTTATTTGCTGCGGCCTGCCAAGCTCCCCATTCCCCTCCTGTCCCCCCAGAGTTATTTCCTTCAGCCACCAAGCTCTCCTTACCCACCAAACCCCACAGCACGCTGCGTCCCCACTCCTCTGCCTACCTCCAGGAGCTTCCCGCGGCGGTGCTTAGCGCTTTCAAGGAGTGATAGGGGAGGAGCAGGGAGCCATGTGCTCAGGGGAGGAGGCAGGGCAGGGATTTGGGGAAGGGGTTGGAATAGGGGCGGGGGGGTGGAGTTAGGGTGGGGCCTTTGGGGAAAGAGTTGGAATGGGGGTGGGAAAGGGATAGGAAAAGGTGGGGTAGGCGCAGGGCCTCATGGAAGGGATGGAATGGGAGTGGGGGCGAGGGGGGGTTTGTACCCTTATATGAAAAGATGTCAGTGATGTGGCCCTTGGGCCAATGTACTAGTTCTCATGTGGCCCTCGTCATGATTTGAGTTTGAGATCCCTGATCTAGACCATCCCTAGCAGGTCTACCATATTCTTAAAAAATTCCAGTATGGAATCCACAATCTCCCTAAGCAATTTATTCCAGTGCTTAACCACCTGGACAGTTAGGAAGTTTTTCCTAATGTCCAATGTCCTAATGACAGGGACAGGATTCATACAGGAGCAGAAGTATTCTCTTTTCTTCACCTTCCCTCACCTGGGCATCTCTGTCTAACCACAGCCTTTTGGGGAAATCCCTTGGGCCTACTCCAAGAATCTTAGGGCTTTCAGTGCTGCAGCAGTGACAGTGAATAGAATAGTGGAGAGATAGAACCTGTTTATGCATACAGGAAACAAGGCCTATCTTGATCTCCAGGGTGTGGCATCACGTAGGTCTAGTTTACACAAAAAGTGCAGTCATTTAACTAAAGCTGGGTTTTGCACCAGTTTAAAATAACAAGTGTGGATGCTCTTAAATGGATTTAAACCTAGACTTTATTCCATCCTGTACAGGTGCTTATCCTGGCCACTTCACTGTAGTATCTGACCACTCTCCACTCATGCATTGTGGGTGCAATGGCATATTTGGTTTGGGTAAGGTTGGTTTCTGCTTTTTGTTTTGTTTTTTAATATTTTAATCAGTTTTGTTTGTGTCGGTAAATATAGAGACACAAGCTTGTCTGACATGACCCATTTTAAATCCAGATAAGAGGATTCAAACTGAGGCTTTGTAATGGGTTGACTAATTCAGATTCAAAACTTATTTTAATTAACCCAGTGCAACTTCTGCATGTAGACAAGGCCTTAAAGTCAGGCAGGAGATTCTGTCCCCGGTTTAAGGTATGTCCATTTTTTGGCAGAGCTCACAGATATACCACAGGCCAGAGAATCTCACCCAGTTGAACCCAATAATTGTGTTCAATCCAATAATTGTGTTTGGCTAAACACAAATCTTCCAGAAAGTCTTGATTTGAAGGCATCAAGAAATGGAAACTCCACCACATCCCTTAGGAGTTTTTCCAGCGATTAATCACCTTCACTATAAAATGTATGCCTGATTTCTCATTTTAATCCATCTTTCTTTAACGTCCAGCCATTGGTTCTTGCTGTGCCTTTCTCTACTAGGTTAAAGACCCCTTTAGCACCTCATATTTTCTCCCTGTGATGTTACTTATACTCCATAATCAAGTCATCTCTCAATTTTCTTGATGCTACAGACTGAGGAACATCTCAGATAAATAAATCTCATGCCTTTTTATTTCACGCTGCAGAGCAGTGCTACTAGATACCCTGCCCTCAACAGACTTTCAGTATCTTGGGGTTGAAAGAAGCATCTGGTCATTCAGACAGTCCCATAGCTTGAACCCAGACTCCAAACAGTTTGAGATTTGGCTGTCACTTAATTCCACGCCAGGAGAAATTCCTCTAACACAGTTGATGGATGAGTGTCAGGCAGTGACAGATATGTGGGGTGGAGTCGTGGGGGATGGAAAATCTGATTTCAGTACTAAGATTTGCTCTCATCATTTCCTAGCCTGGACGTTTTATGGGTTCTGAAACTTATCCTAAAATAGCTCTTATCAAAAACAATTGATTGCCAGATAGACCCAGGTCCTAGAGAACAGAAAGAGAAATAGGTAGATGCATCTTCATTTCCTTTCCGAATGGATTCCAGTAATGAAGAGACATGCACAGTTAGGATTCAGAATGATGTCTGGGTGGAGATGGGGTTCTTACTCACAACACCTTATCCACTTCACTGCTCTTTCAAGGAGACAGTACACAGCAGCTTATTGCCCTAACTGGGGTTAACAAACACTCTATTTCAATCAAAGCTCTGAGCTGGTTTCTAGTAAAAGTAAAGTACGTTTATTAATAAAAGAATGCAGGATATCCAGTCTAAGGACTAAAGATAGAAATAGTTACCAACAAACAAAAGGAAGCATATGCATCTAAACCTTCAGTCTAATTTAACAGACTAGAGTCCTTTGTTCAAAAAACTTTCCCACCAGTTATTCTTGCAGCATGGCAGCAGTTTTACTTAGCCAAGACCCTTCACAGAACTCCTAGTGCTCAGTTTCTTTCCCCCTCGCTTTATAGTCCAGTAAACCTTTGAAATGTATTCTTCAAAAAGTAAGCCCAAACAAGTTTCTCTGCCCTGCTGGGGTGGAGATGCCATGCTTCTGAGCTTTGTTTAGTTCATATGTAAATATACCTTCATGGTCTCTGCCAGAGGACCAGGCTGGTCAGACAAGCAAATCCCCATTCCTCTGTTTAGGGCAGACTGGATTATGCACTGCTTACCAAACAAACAATTCTAGCACATAGTTATAACCCTTGGTACACACCCCACATAGTGATTTTTGGGACCAACGTGTCACTGGTTTGTGTACATGATACCTTGCAAGACACCTTTTATATACAGATTATGACACCAGTGTGTTAGGTGTAGTGAGTGTTTCAGGCCTGGCAACGGTTGCTGACACAGAGCAATGAACTGCCAACAGGCCTCTGTGGCCCAATAGGATCCAGCAGCTTCAGAGAAGGGAGCCTGAACTGGGGATGTGTAGTAAGACTTTCCTGTGCTCAAGAGAGTGAAGAGGCCACCTCTAGATCAGAAGTTCTCAAACTGGGGGGGCAGGCCCAGCGGGAGCAGGCAGGAACATATTCTGGGAGGAGACCTTATTGTGCACATTTTACACAGCTATGACTATCTAGCAAAGCTGATTCCTCCTGCCCTATCAGATCCTCAGATGGCACTGTGCATTTGACTCTAGATGGCTCTGTGCATTTTGATTGATTTCTGTTAAGCTTGCATAGCATTATAAGTCGTTGCCATCTGTATGTTAAGCCATTTGCTACAATGGATCGTTGGCACTATTTGACAAAACATTAAAGGCATTGATTCAGAGTTGCATGTCATTTTTAAAATCAGTATATGTACTTGTGTGGCGGGAGAGGGGGCCATAAACTACTACAGACACAAAGAAAGGGGGGTGCGATCACATACGTTTGAGAACCACTGCTCTAGATAAACAGCAGCTGAGTTCGTTCACGGGTTTACTTGTAGTTAGTAAAGTAAGAGTCTGTTAAAACAAGTCTGGAGTGAAGCTGTGATGACAGTTTTCCCGAAGTAGCCTTTGAAAAGCACCTACCATACTTACCAGCAAGCACCCCGCTGCTCAGGACAGGGTGCTTGGAATAAAGGAGTAGCGGGAGGAATGATACGAGGTAAAAATTTCCAAGTGCAAAGCTTGGTGGTGGCAGCAGTTACTGAGATGCAGGAAAACCGGGGTCATGAGTGTAAGTTCTTATGTAAAAGACATTTATGGGGGGTGGATTTTACACCTTCTTGAAGCATCTGCTGCTGGCCACTGTCAGAGACAGGGCACTGGACTAGATGGACCACAGCTCTGATCCTGGATGGCAATTGCTTAAAAAATAGCTACTGAGAACAAGCATTGATCAGAGACATGCCGAACTGCCATGTCATGAAGAGGTCCTCCCTAGCTAGTGAATTACATTTTGAAACTCACAATTGCTTAAGAGAGCAGCTGTGGATGGGCAAAACGATTTGGTTAAAATAAAATGTGATCCAAAACGTGCATTGAGTCTGTCTGTTTATTTAAGACTCGCACAAGATTGGTTGACTATTCTCTCCCCCCCTAATTTTTCATGCTTTCTAGTTCCGGCTGATCTCACTGTATTTCCGGCTCAGCTTGAGGCAGGAAGTATCGGACCCTCTAAGAAAATCTCAATCCTTACCTAGCTCCCATCGTTGCTGTGCAAGGAAACCCAGGCAGTCAAAGCCCACTGAGCTCCTCAGATGAAAAGGGCTCTATAAATACAAAGAGTTATCATTTCTAGCCCAGCTTTACATGTTGCAGTATTTCAGAGAAGCAAATTTAAACAACTGCGTCTTTATCTGAATCCTTTTGAGGTTTTTCTTTTACTAATTCATATGAAAATGCTTCAGACAGCTCAAGAAAATGACCACACACTGCTCAGTGTAGATAGGTCAGTGCTGCCCAAGCTCTCGTTCATGGCATACTTCCACGAAGGAGGCGCATTGATCAGAACGAGCCATGCTTAATAAACTCTTACATACAGTGGATTTACCCTGATTCTTGACCGATCTGGGAAATGTGGACTCTAACCACAGGCATTATTGCTCAGCCCTCTGCTCCATTACCCACTCCCCACCATCCGGCTACTGGGCAGGATATATACGTTTAATTAATTCCACTGTTACCTTTGACCTGTGAATAGTGGGAGTGGTGTCAGATTTATGTGATATGAATAACAAGGGTTTCTCTGGAGACTCCATCCTGGTGAAAGAGGCTAACTGTAATTTTCAGCCATGAGTAATTGTGTATAATATCATCCTAAATGATTTTTCTTCTGTAATTTCATTAGAGTTTAGAAATTTAATTAGATTTTGAATCGCTCTGAAATAAAATAGCAAAACACCCAGAGACTAAGAGCAGTGGTTATTTTGTCCTCCGAGGCCAGAATTCTTGGTCTCAAATTGGCATGTGTTCATTAGGAGGAAGTTTGCAGAACTTCTTGATAGATTATTGTCTTTCAGAATGGACTCTGAATAGGTCTTTAGAGAGCATTAGAGGAGCACACAATTATTACGCACACTCTTCTTGAGGTTTAAGATCATCTGCCTTGCATCTCCTTAATAAAAATATGCCTCTAAAGTTGTTTAAGAAACTGTGGAGATAGGATAGATGCTCCTTCAATGCCCCAATGCTCTTCCTGGTTTATTAGCAACTCTAGTACCTGGGCATGATGATACAGTGAGGAGCTGTTTGCTTTACTTTAATGATTAGGTAGGTTTATGGTTATTTTTATTGCCGCAGCATATGAACTGTCATGGTGGCTGTAATTAGAGGCATGCTATAATGCTCCTCTTCCCTTCCACCAGAATCTCAGGGGAAACGTCTCCCTGAGCCAATTGAATCCATCCAAAAGTTGCAAAACAAGGGGAAAATGAAATCAAACTGTGTAGAATGTTTTTGCACCAAATCAGGGGCCCAATATGGCAGCTTCTACTCACCTGAGAGTTCCCACTGAAGCTGGTGGGGATGCTTGCTGAGAGATGGCTGGGAGATTGGACCCCAATAAAGGCCTATAGAAGGACTAGCCATACAAGGGTGCATTCACCGTTCACTGTCACCAGTGTAACTCCTTTGACCTCAGTGGAGATGCTCCTGATTTACACATTGAAAGGGAAATGAGGCCTTTAGGGTCCAATTCAGAAGTCCCACCAGAAGTCCCACCACTGATGTCAATGAGGCTAGTTGCATGAATCGGGACCATTCACATGAGTAAGGTTTTGCAGGATTGTGTCCTTAAAGGCCTGATCCTGCAAGCTGATGAGCACCACCAACACCACTGTAATGAATGAAGGAGCTAGGCAAAGGTGCAGAAATGGTTAGACTTGGCATGGAGGCGACATAAGTGATCATAACGGAGTCGGGGAAACCCCTGAATGAAAAGGGAAGTAAAAGACAAGGAAAAATAAATGTTGTCGTGCATAGAGGTTCATCAAGATTTACTAGCAAAACAAGTGTTCCAGGAAAGAATGGAAATCCAGCCCAAGTGAAGGCAATAGGAAGAAACCGAGACTATAACAGATAAAAAGTCAGATGGAAATGAGAATGGCCGAGTCATAAAAGCAAATACCAAAAAAATGTTATGAGTGTATCAGAAGCAGGAAGCCTGCAAGAGAATTGCTGAACTACCAGTGTATAAAGGGGGCAATTAAGGAGAACAAGGACATTTCAGGGAAGATAAATAATTTCTTTGCATGAGTGTTTATCACAGAGGATGTTGGGGGAGATGTCTACTCCTTCTCAGGAAATAAAAATGAGATACTGCTGTAGACTGACGTATTAGCTGAGCAAGTACCGCTACAAATTGATACATTAAATAGCAATAAAACCCCAAGACCACATGGTTACACACAAGAGCTCCACAGGAAATTAAGAATGAAAGGTGGGGTTTTCAAGTAGTCATTGTTGACCTCTCTCTTCTCTCTTTGAAGTCTCTTTTACCATTAACTTAAATGGGTTAGAAGAGATAGGCAAGGCAGAGTGGTTTTGATAATCCTACCCTACCATCTGAGCGGCTAACAAAAGAAACGCTCATTAAAATCAACAGCAAGGCCAAGCTACTGGAGAGTAACAAATGCACCTTTTTAAAAAGTTTAGTACAGCAAGGGCTGGCCCCAGGAATGACCAATCAGGGAGCCTTATTTCACTTATTTCACAGGTAAACTGGTTTAAACAATAAATTAAAGACAGGATTAACATACACATATAAACATGTTATATGGACAATTGGTACAGCTTCTATAAAGGAAAGAAGAGTTTCTTCAATCAATGAGAATGTTTTGAGAATGTCCTCAAAATAATGGATAAAGAAGAAGTAGATATAATTTATTTGGACTTTCTTAAAGCCTTTTCTAAAATCCCTCACCAAAGGCTATTTTGGAAACTAAGCATTGGTGGGCAGAGAGGTGATATTCTGTCACAGAGTAGAAACTGGCCAAGAAACAGAAAATAGAGTAGGTGTAAATGGTCAGTTCTCAATATCACAAAAAGTTGATGGTGTGGGGCCAGAAGGTTCTCTACTAAGGCCTGGTCTACACTGGGGGAAGAAGAGGGGGAATTGATCTAAGATACACAACTTCAGCTATGAGAATAGCGTAGCTGAAGTCGACGTATCTGAGATCAACTTAGATTGACTTACTTCGCATCCTCGCGGCGCACGATCGACGGCCATCACTCCCCCATTGATTCTGCTTTCGCCTCTTGCCCTGGTGGACTTCCGGAGTTGACGGGAGAGCGTTTGGCAATCGATGTATCAGGTCTTGCCTAGACACGATACATCGATCCCCGATAGATCGATCACTACCCGCCAATCCAGCGGGTAGTGCAGACATACCCTAAGACAGGTATTTGTTAATGATCTTATAAGATGGTACAAAATTATTCAGGTTAGTCAAAACAAAAGAAGACTGAGGTACTTCAGAGAGACTTAATTTAATCAATGCAAATGGGCAGCATGAAGGCTGATGAATTTGTTTGTTGACAAGGTAGCGTACCTTGGAAGGAATATATTGAACTACTCACATGCCTTACTGGGTTTTTAATTAACTGGAAAAACTCAGGGGAAAGACTTGGGCATCAGATAATGGCATAGAGAGTACACAAAGTTTGCAGACTATACCGGGCTGGGAGAGATTGCAAGTGCTTTGGAGGATAGGATTAAAATTCAAAATGATCTGAATAAACTGGAGAAATGGTTTGAAGTAAATGGGATGAAATTCAATAAGGACAAATGCAAAGTACTCCCCTTAGGAAGGAACAATCAGTTGCACACATACAAAATGGGAAATGACTGCCTAGGAAGGAGTACTGCAGAAAGGGATCTAGGGATCATAGTAGATTGTTGACTCATATTTAGCTTGCAGTGTAACACTGTTGCAAAAAAAGTAAACATCATTCTGAGATGTATTAGCAGGAATATTGTAAGCAAGAGACGAGAAGTCATTCTTCCGCTCTACTCTGCGCCAGTTAGGCCTCAGCTTGTGTACAGTTCTGGGTGCCACATTTCAGGAAAGATGTGGAAAAATTGGAGAAAGTCCAGAGAAGAGCAACAAAAATGATTAAAGGTCTAGAAAACATGACCTATGAGGGCAGATTGAAAAAATAGGGTTTGCTTAGTCTGGAGAAGAGAAGACTGAGAGGGGACATGATAACAGTTTTCAAGTACATAAAAGGTTGTTACAAGGAGGAGCGAGAAAAATTGTTCTTCTTAACTTCTGAGGTTAGGACAAGAAGCAATGAGCTTAAATTGCAGCAAGGATGGTTTAGGTTGGACATTATGAAAGCACTGGAATAAATTGCTAGGGAGGTTGTTGAATCTTCATCATTGGGGATTTTTAAGAGCAGGTTGGACAAACACCTGTCAGGGATAGTCTAGATAATACTTAGTCCTGCCTTTAGTACAGGGGACTGGACTAAATGACCTCTTGAGGTCCCTTCCAGTTCTTTATTCTATCATTGGGGACAGCTCAATGAAAACAATTGCTCAACCCACAACAGCAGTCAATGAAGCCAACAAAATGTTAAGTATAAAGAATGCTGAAAATCTTATAGTACCATTATATAAATCAATAGGATGCTCTCACTCATGTTCATTTCTGGTGATTCCACCTCAGAGAGGGCATAAACAGGAATAGAAGGGAGTCATAGAGAGGCAACAAAAATTAGAAAGCTGGAAAGATTTCCATAGGGGGAAATATTAAAATTATTAATACATTTAAGGACCCTGTGACCCTAAGGACTCCAACTGGGGTCAGAGCGAGAAAGCCAGTCATCGAGGAAGGAAAGCTAGGGAACTCAGGATGTCATTTGTGACCACTCATTTACTTTCAATAAGCCCACAGTGAGCTGGGGGTGTACAAGAGCTGCCCTGTGTCACATCACATGGTGGAACAAATGGAAGGAAACATGTTCAGGCTAGTTATGTCAAAAATCAGGGTTCTTCTGCACCGGACATCTGGAACTATGTTTGAGAATTCACAGCTGCTCTTCCACTGCTATTTTCTCAGTCTCCTCTAACTGTCAGGGCTCTGAGCTGCTCGGACAACTGTGCAGGATTCCACCTCTTAGCAGGGCAACCAAGTAACAGATGTTGGATGCATTAACAAAGGAAAATACCACCCCACCAATTATTCAGCACCTCCCTTCTCTTACCCCTAAAGGAATGATAAGGGAAAGCTCTCAATGTATGAGTCTCCAAATCAGCCATCTTCTCTCAATTTGACTCATTCTCATTTCTGTGGCTCTCTTATCTCTCTCTTTCAGTATGAAGATCCCCTGCCTTGTAAAAACTCATGTTCTTGACTTTTACAAGAGGAATCCTACAGTTAAATGCAATTACAGGCCAAACAAGGCATAAGAGAGAGAGCAGAAAGCCTCAAGGGACATATACACATGGCATAAGAGAAAGTGCAGAAGCAGTGCACGCCCTGACTGAACTCTGTTAGAGTCTCTGTTCCCGCAGAGCTTATAAACCAAGCAGGGTTCCTCAGTAAAGCTATCATCTTTGCTGCAATGTAGCATACCTCCCAGTTAGTTTCTTCCCTAGCAAATGGATTTTCATGTATTCAGCCAGCATAGCAGTAGATCAGAACTTGTCCCACCATTCCTTGGAACCTAGTAAATATACCACATTTAGCATTCTTTGAGCAGATTGATTTTAAGTTATGCAACAGCTAAAAAAACCAACAACAACTGAGGAACATTTCCAAAAGCAAAATGCCTGTCCATTATTTTTAGAAATAGTGCCTCTCCGACTACCACGTTAAGTGCATGAATGATACTTGGCTAGCTGGATAATCCAAAATACCTCAACCTTGGACAGAAAAGAAATCCTTTGGGAAGGAACGACATGTATTACATTTCCGGTGGCCAGGTACTGTCCTGTGCAAATTCCCTAGCCGTGCATGCATAGTAGAATTCATTATATGCGGTTTAATACGTACCCAGGGCCAGTGCAAGAATGTTTTGCTCCCTAGGAGAAACTTCCACCTTGTGCCCTTCCGCCGCCCGCGCCCCTGCCCTGAGGCCCCCCCCCCCGTGGCAGCTCTCCCCCTCTGCCCTGAGGCATCTCCCCGCCCCAGCTCACTCCTGCTCCACGCATGAGCACCCTGAGCACGCTGTTGCCACCTCACTTCTCCCTCCTCCCAGGTTTGCGGCACCTAAGCTGATTGGCGCCGCAAGCCTGGGAGGCAGGAGAAGTGAAGCAGCCACGGCGTGCTCGGGGAGGAGGTGGGGAAGGGGTGAGCTGGGGCGGGGAGTTCCCCTGCATGCTGCCCCCCCACCTTACTTGCTGCAGGCAGCCCTCCCCACGCTCCGCTGCCCCAGCTCCCTCTGCCTAAATGCTGGCGGTGACCGGGACAGCCGAAGATCCAGCCACTGCGGTTGCTGCCAAAGAAAATGGCGCCCCCCAAATCCTAGCACCCTAGGTGACTGCCTAGGTCACCTAAATGATTGCGCCGGCCCGTACATACCAAGAGTTCAGTCTCTTGCCAGCCCACCTTACATATATGCTCAGATCCCAGTCAGCCTCCTGCATTGTTTCATAACTACACCAAGTTTTAAAGCATCTAACTGGATACAGACTAAAGGAAATCTTCACCCTTACTCTTCTTTTCCCGCTACCTTTGCACACTAAATAGCCCTTTGGCCTACAGTAAGGGATGCTAGCTTAAGTGTTATGCAATCATGTTCTATTCTTACTTCTTCCACTAACAGGATCAGTAATTCTCCTACTCCTTCTCCAGGCATCAGCCAAGCAGTATAGTGGTAGGGACAGTGACCTCTATATCTAAGTTGCCTAACATTTTCCAGTTTGCAAAATTCTTGGCTAGTTTCTTGGAAGAGCTCTAACGTCTGCATGGATTGGAACAAGACCGTGAAATTTGGCAGTGGAGTGATGGTCCTGAACTCAGGGCATGTGCCTTTTGTCATTCCCATGAAAATCTGTTCAGATTTGGCCAATGTATAAGTGGTTGAAAAGTCACCCTCTCCCATCTGTGGCTTGTGTCATACAGCCTGTTTGGCAGCAGACACCCCAAGATTCGATAGCACTGTAAACATACTGCCCCCTGGTGTTTCACTTCAGCATTTCATAGAGAGCTCAAACTCTAGGTAGGATACAGACAGTGCCCTAATGACAATGATGGTGATTCCCACTTCTCCTGTATTCCACCTTTGGCCTTGAGTAACACACTGCTCTGGGAACCAGGAAACTGTGTGTTTTAGACTCCTTCCTGGTGTTAATAATTCTGTGCTTCATCACAACCCATATTACTGAGCAACGTCTCATTCCTAACAGAGAAGCTCTGCAGGTAAAATAGAACCTGAATAATCCACTAGTTACATTGTCTTGCAGAAAGAGCCTGCCATATCTTTGTCCTTGGCTGGGCTTTCTGTAAACTGGGGCTACTCCTGCAGTGGTAACCCACTGTTTCAGTGCCCCATCTCTAGTGGTTGATTCACACAGGAAAACGGCCTTCTGACGCTGACTGCTAAAATAGTTCCTCCTTTAGCTCAAGTGAAAATTCAGAGTTCACACCCTGCTGGTAACACGTGATGAGAGGCTAATATAAGGGCACGTAACAGAATCTGGTTACTGCTGTTTCTTTCTTTTTTTTAAAAATAGTCAATTACATGGAAAACAACTTTAAAAGAACTTTGCAAAGTCAAGCTCTTGGGTGTTGGGAATGCCTGTGCCACCTTAATTATATCCTTCTATGTATATTCATTATGATACAGTCTTCACTTATATGATCACATGCTATTTTTCCACAGGACTCGTGCTGAATTTGTCAGTGCCCAAAGCCAGCTGAGCCAGAGAGGGAGGAGGAGGGTGCCCCTTACAAAAAAACACTTTCCAAAGCTCTACAACTCACAATAGGGACACAGCTGTGTTTGGGGTGATACTAGAATCTTCTTTGAAGGGGCTGGGAGACTGGAACAAGGAACTCCAATCCCACAGACTTTATAAAACCTCTAAGAGCAGAGCTGCAAAACCATCTGTCCTTGGGGAAGATGCCAAGCTGTTCATAATCAGGGGAGTGAGCCTAGGGTGGAGTGACCCTCTAATTAGCAGATGGCTCTGGATTTGCCACCCTCTCTGAGCTGATAAAGGGCCAATGCTGGGGCAGTATCAATGGGATGTTTCCTATGTAGGTTTTGCACACAACATGAAAGAAACATCCCAGGCAGCCAGGCTGTGTCATTGTTGCTAGTTTCTGATAGATCCAGCTGTGTCCTAAAATAGCTCTGAAGTATCTAATGGTAACTTGAAAAGCTCCAAAGGTAGCTTCTAAACAAAGCTGGGTGTTTACTCCTAACAGGCACCGAGCACAGAATCTGAGCAAAATGAGGAGTACCGGTAAAAGGGACAAGGCAATGGGGCTTCCTATCAAGGGTACTTAAGAGAGACACACAGTGAGAGCACTGTACAGACGTCCTCTGTATAATCAGGTACAACCTAGATAAAATCCCAGACATAAAACTTGATTCAGTTCGAGTTCAGGTTGAGGGTTCACATCAGTAACTTCAGGGGGAAAGCCTCACAGGAACATTGCTTTGATAACTATAATGAGCACTAAAAACCCAGGAAATTCAGGTTACATTAAAGGAAATGTAAACCACTGAAAGCCTGGAAATGCATAGTTAGGGCACGTGAGGAACTTTAACTCTGCACTGCAGTGACATCAGCCTCCAACCTTTACTCTTATTTCCTTTCCTAGTAGGGCCTGATCCTGAATGGGCCCTTACTCATTGATTGAGACCCAGATTCTCAAATGTATTGAGATGCCTAACAACCATTGACTTCAGGGAGAGCCAAGTGTCTAAATTGTTTTGTAGATCTGAGCCTAAGTGCTTGCACTATCTGGCTCTGCACTGTACGGTGTGTTAATTTAGGCTCAAAGATTCTTTCAAAGGGCTTTAGGAAGTGCACAGACTATGCCCGTGGGCATCTTCGACCTGTAAAAGCCAGTCTACTGATGTAGAGACTGTGCCACTGGCATCTCCCCATCTGCATCTTTTTTCCTCCCCACAGTGTTTATGAGGAATCTGCTGTCCAAGGAAGCTGAAATCATAAGTCTGTAGAAGACACTGATCTTGTTGAGCTTGGACAGACTTGGACATCGGGTGCCAGTTGTAAAAGTGATGCTTTGTCACCAGATTTAGTCTTTGCTCTTTTCATGTAAATGCTAAAATTCCATAAGCTAGACCTAGTAGATTTGTATCATAGAACTATATGGTTAGAAGGAACCACAAGGCTCAGCTACTATAACCCCTGCCAAATGTAGTATTTGTTGTTGCTAAACCATCCAAGACAGATGGCTAGCTAGCATCCTTCTGAAAACCTTAGAATCTCTAAGGATAATATCCTTAGATATTATTGCAGAGTGGTAGCTCTGGTATAGTTAAAGTTAAGACCAGCTTTCTGTTTAAAGCTCATCCATTCACAGTGCTATAAAATCCATATGGTTACTTGGATTGCCTTGAGTTTTGGTGTGCCTTATCGGGGGTCAGGGTAGGATCGGTCATCCTAATTCTGGCAGTTTGACCGAGGAATTCAAGAGATCCAGCCTCCCAAAACTCCCAGGTTTTTTCTTTAATTCATGGATTCTGACAGTACTTTTTTGCACACAGATAGTGATCAAACCAGGGCTCGGATCCTTGCACCAGGGTCTCCAGCACTTTAGGGTTACCCCAACAGAGTGCATGGCACCCCCTAGCCCTTGGGCGTAAATCAAATTAAAACTTTTTTTTTTTTAAAGAGAGTTTGTTTCTCCATTTAGGCATGTGCCAAGCAGTTCTCAGGCTCTTCTGCCAAACGTTTACACTGAACATATACAGCCAGAAGAGTTAGCAGGATTTTGATCTTTCAAAGTTTCATACTAGTAGAGGAGATAAGCAGTATTCTTATGAATCTCACCCATCCAACTGGTACCAGTTCAAATTCTGCCTTCAGCAGACATCTGGAAAAGTCAGAAGGCATATTGCTAAAATCTGTCTCAGGGCTGGAGGTTATTGATGTGTTTGTGTAGGGGGGATGGACTAGTAGTATTTTGGTTAAAAAATGGACATTTAAGTGCCTGCAGGCAGGGCTTTTTAGAGGAGGGGGGGAATAGGGTGAAAGAGACTTGGGGCAGCATCAAGGGGAGGGTGATAAATGGGGATGGGCGATAGGGGAGGTGAGAAGGCTGCAGGGCTCAGGTGATGGGGATGTGTCAGGTTTTGAGTCTCCCTCTCTCTACATTTGTGTGTGCGCTAAGCTCTGGGGGTTTTTAGAGGAGGGGGGGAATAGGGTGAAAGAGACTTGGGGCAGCATCAAGGGGAGGGTGATAAATGGGGATGGGCGATAGGGGAGGTGAGAAGGCTGCAGGGCTCAGGTGATGGGGATGTGTCAGGTTTTGAGTCTCCCTCTCTCTACATTTGTGTGTGCGCTAAGCTCTGGGGGGTTTGCTTAGAACAGGCATGCTGGGAGCATGCACCAAGATTGCACTGCTGGCACTGGGGTCATTGGGGCACGGAGCTGAAGGGTGGCATGCGTGTAGGGCCAGGGTTAGTAGTCCAGCTGGTCTGCATGCTATCTACAACTCCCCAACCACTAATTCTTATCAATGAGTTTTCTTTCTGTTAAAAAAATTGGAAATTCAACTGCAAAAAACCTCGTTAACACAGAGAGAAGGTAGCCCAGGGATAGCTTGTGTTCTTCCAGAATGCCCAGCTCAGCACAACTCTAGCTTTGGAAAGCCCTGAAATACATAGTTGAGGTAAAAGCAGCAAAGAATCCTGTGGCACCTTATAGACTAACAGACGTTGAGGTAAATGCCCATGGTACCTTAACTCTGAGCTCTCTGAGCAATGTCCCAACGCACCCATAAGACACCTACTTGCACTTTGCCTTTCCTCTACACTCGGACACATCCCATGTTCCTGACAGAACACCGCACCTGTGAAATGTGACAACCACTGCACATGATTCCAGCTAAACCCAGGCTTTCCTTTCCTTGCCACAAACCCACAGACTGCTCTCATACCCCCACACCTCACCACTGACAAGCCCTCCCCCACCACCTCATGCCTTGCTACTGAAACAACCAATAAAATTATGCAGACTGGATCCTCAAGAGGCACATGTTCAAGGTTTTCCCTCCACCCCAGGTGGGGTAAAGGAAAGGGGATCTCCTCATGTCACAGTCACAGCTCTGTGATGCTCCTAAACTAATCCATGTATCTTCAGCTCACAAACACACCTCTGTCAACCTGACCCACTGACTGCCTCCACCATCCAATATAGCTACAGCTCCCACGCTGACTGCAGCTGCCTATTAGCTCCAGGTGAGCAGAGTTAAGGTTATGTGGGAATGTATCTTAACTCAGTTTTTGCTGGTTTTCAAGAGCTTGCGTTTGCTGAACTTGACATTCTGGAAGGGTATGAGCTATCAACGGTAACCTTAACTCTATTTTCACAGAGTTTTTTGCCACTTCATATTAGCCCTGTATTTACTGATACTGGTGTCAGTAGAGTATACCGAGTCTCAGAGTCTGATCCAACACTCACTGACTTCCTGTTAACTTCAGTGGGCATCACATCAGGCTCTTAGCACAGGAATAGGAAATGATGTTCTTCAGTGTGCTTTTTGATCAGGAACTGATAGAGTAAGTCTTTGTCTGTAAACTGTGTTAGATTCTAAAAAAAAAAAAAGCCAGAGTTATATGACTACTATATTATTACAAGTAAAGAACTCTGCTTCTTGCGGTCACCCATGTTTGTGATAGATGGATAAAGCTGTCTCAAAGTTGTTGGGGGTTTTTTGTTTCTTTTTTCCCCTCAGCATATCTGTCCAGGGACCAAGTTAAAGCTGTTTGGCTGGTCTGTTTGTTTCCATACTTATAAATATACTTAAATTTAATGTTAACACAGAATTCCTGAGTGTCTAGTGTTTGTTTGTTACAATAGTCTTGTAAGGCTTGCATAGCTTTAATGGATGCTATGGACCTTCTAATTTCACTCCAGTTTAATAAAGATTTTTATCTGTGAATTATTATTGCATTTAAAACATATTTGCAATCCGAACCAATATTTCCCGGTAGCTCTTTGTTGGATATGGATCACAGAAGAATATGCACCAAATAAGGGGCATCTCTTAAAATAGATGCTGGCTGATCTCCTAATTAATTGGGGATTAATTTTACCTACTATAGAAATAATGAAATTCTAGTCTGGATGTACATTTGGATTCTTGAACAAACATAGCTCCTGAGTTCAGAGGGGATCAGAATTATGTGGGTTGCCTACCAAAAATTCCCTCTGGAGTGTGTCAGGTGACACAGTCTTCTCCATTTCCTAACCTAAAATGGTGCTCTTTGCTTATCACTTTTGAAAAATCATCCAACTTATTTAGGAGCCTTACTCAAGATCTTGGCTTCAGTCTTTAGCCATTGTGTAGGACACTATAAATGTAAATAGCTATGCTGATGGAAAGTTAAGGTTGCCAGTAAAAATGAAAATGTCAGGAAACACAGACATGACAATACTGTAGCCAGCACTGTCCTTGATCAGAATTTTTCTGTCCCCTTTTTCTTGTTAAATGTGTGATTTAATAGACTGCTGTTTGTGTTGTTAAATACAGGCCATGAAAAGCACAAGATGTGCAACATGGCAGAGTTAGCTTGGCTGTAGGAACCTTAGTTTTGCCATTTCCTGACTTACAATTTTTAACGGGCCAGGTTTATGGATATTTAGGGGTTTTAGACATACTGAATATCCTTTTTGTTTGTTTGTTTTAAAAGGAAAGTAAGGAGAGAGAAAAACTGCTTCCATTTAATATTTATATTTAAATGGACCCACTTAGGCTTCGAAGCTCCCCTGGAGATGAGTGAGAAGAAGGAAGGTGGACGTCACAACCTTGGTGTTGCTATTCGGTGCTGTTGCTAATGGCTAGTAAAAAGACGGTTACTCACCTTTGTAACTGTTGTTCTTCGAGATGTGTTGCTCATATCCATTCCAGTTAGGTGTACGCGCCGCGCGTGCACATTCGTCGGAAAACTTTTACCCTAGCAACTCAGTGGGCCGGCAGGTCGCCCCCTAGAGTGGCGCCACCATGGCGCTCCATATATACTCCTGCCGGCCCACCCGCTCCTCAGTTCCTTCTTGCCGGCTACTCCGACAGTGGGGAAGGAGGGCGGGTGTGGAATGGATATGAGCAACACATCTCGAAGAACAACAGTTACAAAGGTGAGTAACCGTCTTTTCTTCTTCGAGTGATTGCTCATATCCATTCCAGTTAGGTGAATCCCAAGCCTTACAAAGGCGGTGGGGTCGGAGTGAAATGTGGCAGAATAAAACTGCTGAGCCAGAGGCTACAGCCTCTCTTGACTGCTGAACCAGGGCATACTGCGAAGCAAAGGTATGGACCGAGGACCAATGGAGCTTCGCGACAGATCTCGTGGGTAGAAACACGAGCCAGCAAGGCGGCAGATGAAGCCTGAGCCCTGGTAGAATGCACGTTGATGTGGCTTGTGGAAATATGAGCCAAATCATAACAAGTGGGGATGTCCGCCATCACCCCAGATGAGATCCTCTGAGAGGAGAACAAGCAAGACCTCCCTTTGGCCCGCTACCGGGATAGAGCTGGGGCACCTTAGGAAATGGTTCTGTCAGCACAATATAATGCGAGCACTCCACAGATGTCCAAGGAGTGCAACGGTTGTGCCCATTGCGTTGAACTGTGGGTAACATGAAAAGCCAAAACCACCTTAGGGAGGAAAGCCAGGTGCGGTCATAACTGCACCTTGTCATTGTGAAACCTAGTGTACGGCGGAACCCCCGTAAGAGCTCTGATCTCAGAGACCCGTCTGGCCAAGACTAGGTTGAGGTCCCAGGTCGGGGCTGGGCGGCGCACCCGAGGGTGCAAGCGCTCCAAGCCCTTGAGGGACCTCGAACCCATAGAGCGTGAGAACACTGAACGTCCATCTCAGCCTGCTGGAAGGTAGAGATGGCTGCCGAGTGTATCCTCAGCGCTGATACCGCCAGGTCCTGCCGCTGAAGGCCAGAGGCAGGCCAAACAGAGGGGATCGAGACCTCAGCAGGAGCAAGATCGAGCGTATTGCAGCTGTAAAAGAAACGCTTCCACCTGGCCCGGTACATCGACCAGGTGGAAGGCTGCCTGTCACCCCGACTCAGGTACGCAGCAGCCACCGTGAGGCGAAGAGGCTGCAGGTCCGAGTGACGAAGCCTGTCGTTGCCCTGAGTGATGAGGTCTGGGCTGACAGGCCGAGTAACGTGGTACGTCAGCGCTGCCTGGCCCATTCTGGAGTGATCATGATGATGCACGCTCTGCCCCTGCGGAGTTTGAGCAGGACCTAATGAACCAGTGGGAACAGTGGGAAGGCATAATGCAGTTGGCCTTTCCACGGCATCAGGAATGCGTCCAAGATCGATTCCGAGGAGAGACCTTGGAAGGAGCAGAACACCTGGCATTTCCTGCTCTCGCGGTGAGCGAACAGGTCTGTGTGAGGAAACATCTCCACTTCCGGAAAGCGGGACGCCTCACATGGGGCAGAGTGATCACTCGTAAGGCAGGAAAGACCTGCTGAGGCAAAGAGCTAGGACGTTCCAAACGCCTGGGAGAAAGGATGTCGCCAGCTCCATCGAGTGGGCCATGCCAAAGACCCGGAAATGGATGGCCTCCTGACAAAAAAGGGGGGGGGGACTATGTCCCCCCTGAATACTTATGAAGCACCTGGTCGTTGTGTTGGCTGTAAACACCGAGATACAACGGCCTCGCAGCTGCCGCTGGAACCCCTGGCATGCCAGGCGGACTACTCTCAATTTTTGGGGCATTGAGGAGGAATGCCAGCTCCCTAGAAGACCAAAGGCCTTAAGCTCAGAGGTGACTATGAACACTCGAGCAGAGAGATGAGGCGTCCGCCGTCAGGGGCAGTGAGCCGGACTTGGAGAGGACGGAGGCGGAGCTTGGCATGTTTGGTTACAAACTTGCGGGCAACCATGGACCCAGGAGACTGAGACAAGAACGAGCTGAGGTCGTTGGGAAAGCCTTCAGACCTCAGATGATTGTTGCCATCGTCTAAAATCTCAGTTGCAATAAGCAGGCTCCGGCTAGGTAGGAGACCAGGATAGCCCCTAGGGAGCCCAACCTCTGCGTGGGGACCAGAGTGGATTGCTCTATAATAAACAGCAGGCCTTGACCTGTGAATAAGACCGTGGCGATGCCCACGCGCTGAGTGGTTTGTGTCTCAGAGTCTCCGTGGATAAGCGAATCGTCCAGATACGGAAAAACGCATATCCGACATCAGCGACGGTAGGCGGCGACTATGGCCGTAAACCGGGAGTATTGACAGTCGGCTATAGAGCGGAGGCATCTCCCGTGCGGAGGGAAGATGGCATTGCGAAAGTACGCGTGCTTCATATCCAGGGCGGCACAGTAGCCCCCAGGAGGCAAGGATGGAATAATGATTCCCAGGGATACCATGCAGAACTCCAACCTTATCCTAACCCGGTTGAGTCCGTGCAGGACCAAGAAGGTCTGAGACCTGTGTTCGAGTGGGGGACTAGGGCATAACGGGGGTAAAACCCCTTACCCCTTTCGTCCGCTGAAGTGGGACAGGGCTGGAGCAAATTCAAGGTGGTACCTATGCTCCATCGTGCGCAGGACCCAGCGATCTGAAAGTAACTGGGGCCATGCCAGGAGAAAGCGGGATCGGGATCCCGTCCTGCGACTGGTACACCGCCCTCAGGTGAACCTTGGAAGGTCCGTCTTTGGTCCCAGTGGTAATTGCGAGGGACCTTGACTTTGGCTCTTTAGGGGTCCTGACGTTCGTCTGCGACCACCTTGGCCCTGCCGTTTGCCAGAGTTCTGCCTCTGGCTAGGCACAGAGTATGGCGGCTGGGGCCAGAAAGGCCTGCGTTTTGTCGCTGGCGTATACATGCTGAGACGCATTAGGACCCTATTGCCCACCAGACTTCGCAGTCTGGGGCTGTCTCTGCCGCGAAGATGCCTTTACCAACAAAGGGTAAATCCTGAATGGCATACCGCAGCTCCGGCCGGAGGTTTAAAACCTGAAGCCATGAAATGCACCTCACGGCGACACTCAAGGCCAGAGTGCCGGCCGCAGAGTCTGCTGCGTCCAACGAGGCCTGGAGGGACGCTCTGGGAACCTTCTTTTCCCCCGTCCTCCAAGACGGCAGCGAACTCCAGGTGGAAGTTTTGAGGGAGAAACTCCTTCACTCAGGTGCTATAATTATCGCAGCTAAGCAAGGCTTGTTGCTTTGCTACCCCGAGCTGCAGGGCCCTTGCAGAGTACACCTGGCGGCCAAGCCTGTTCATTCGCCAAGCCTCTTTCTGCTTCGGGGCTGGCGCCCGCTGGCCATCATATCAGGATCGTGGTCCTGAGCATAAAATCTGCGCATATGGGATGACACGGATGCGTGTCCGGACGGCCATGGAGGTACTAAAAGAAGGCACAGGCAGAGTCTCTGACTCACTCGGACCTTGCCCAACTCGGCACCGGGGACCGGCATCGGGAGGCGTATCGGTACCTGGAACGAGATCCAGACCCGCAACCAGAACGGTGTCGGGAGGTCGACCGAGATCTCGAGGCTCGGAGAAGGGCTACAGGAGTCAAGGTACCTGCCCCGGTGCCAGAGGTCGGAACGGTGCCGATAGCGGGTCGGCGAACGGGATACCGACCGGTGCAGCGAGTGTGACCAGTACCGAGGAAAACAGCACCGGGACTGCCAGTGGTGTCCGGCGTGCCGAAGAGACTTGGAGTGTCTGCGGGACCGTGATCATGAACGGTGCCGCTCTGCTGTGCTGACAGGGGACAGTCCCCTGAAGAGACTGTATTACCCGTACCGGCGGTGCCCGGGACAGGCAGCACTGACTCTGTCATGGCACTGAGAGCCCTTGCCGTTGGTAACATCTCCGGCGTGAAGGGAACAGCAGGCTCAACCACAGTGCGTACTGGGGAGCTGTCAGGCACCGGATTCGACGGCCCTCGTGGGACCGGGATCCACGGTACCGAGGTCATCAGAGCTTCGGTAGGTGTCGGTGCCGGGCGAACCGAGTTAGATAAGCTGTCTGGCTGCGGTGCCGTCAGCACTGAAGCAGCGGGAGTAATACGCTCAACCACGGCGCGTGCCGGGGAGCCGTCGGGCACCGGATTCGATAGCCCTTGTGGGACTGGAATCGACGGTGCCGATGTTGTCGGTGCCTCAGAGGCGTCGGTGCCGGGCAATCTGACTTAGACTAGCCCTCTGGCTGCGGTGCCGTTGGCATGGAAGCAGCCGGAGCAGGAGCTCAACCACGGCGCGTGCCGGGGAGCCGTCAGGCACCGGATTCTACGGCCCTTGCGGGACCGGGATCGACAGTGCCGACGTCATCGGTGCCGCAGCAGGTGTCGGTGCCGGGCGATCCGACTTAGACTAGCCCTCTGGCTGCGGTGCCGTTGGCACGGAAGCAGCCGGCGCATTAGCTCGACCACGGCGCGTGCCGGGGAGCCGTCAGGCACCGGATTCTACGGCCCTTGCGGGACCGGGGATCGACAGTGCCGACGTCATCGGTGCCGCAGCAGGTGTCGGTGCCGGGCGATCCGACGTAGACGAGCTCTCTGGCTGCGGTGCCGTTGGCACGGAAGCAGCAGGAGCAGTAGCTCAACCACGGCGCGTGCCGGGGAGCCGTCAGGCACCGGATTCTACGGCCCTTGTGGGACCGGGATCGACGGTGCCGACGTCATCGGTGCCGCAGCAGGTGCCGGTGCCGGGCGATCCGACTTAGACGAGCCCTCTGGCTGCGGTGCCGCTGGCACGGAAGCAGCAGGAGCAATACGCTCAACCACGGCGCGTGCCGGGGAGCCGTCAGGCACCGGATTCTACGGCCCTTGCGGGACCGGGATTGACGGTGACGACGTCATCGGTGCCGTAGCAGGTGTCGGCGCCGGGCGATCCGACTTAGACGAGCTCTCTGGCTGCGGTGCCGCTGGCACGGAAGCAGCAGGAGCAGTAGCTCAACCACGGCGCGCGCCGGGGAGCCGTCAGGCACCGGATTCTACGGCCCTCGTGGGACCGGGATCGACGGTGCCGACGTCGTCGGTGCCGGGCGAGCCATCTTAGACGAGCTCTCTAGCTGTGGTGCAGTTGGCACAGAAGCAGCAGGAGCAGTAAGCTCTACCACGGCGCGAGCCAGGGAGCTGCCAGGCACCGGATTCCGTGGTCCTGGGGGACTGGAATCGACGGAGCCGAAGTCATCGGTGCCTCTGCAGGTGTCGGTGCCGGGTAACGCAACTTAGGCGAGCTCTCTGGCTGCGATGCAGGTGGCACGGAAGCAGCGGGAGCAGGGGGCTCAACCACGGCGCGTGCCGGGGAGCCTCCAGGCACCAGCAGGAATCGTAGGCTCTCTCGACCTCGGAAGAAGGGAGCGGTGCCGAGTCGACATCGGTGCCGGCGACGGTCGGTGCCGAAAGGCCTTGGTAGTAACGGCGGGGTCCGGTGCCGAGGAGGCGCTTCTGCCCGCCGCTTGAACATCGCTCGGCGCCCAAGGTGGAGGGGTAAGTGAAAGTCCCGCACCTTTTTGTTCTCGGCTTAAAAGCCTTGCAAATGGGGCACTTATCTGTCAAGTGTGCTTCCCTGAGGCACTTCAAACAGGAGTCATGTAGATCTCTCTTCGGCCGCGGCTTTTGGCAGGCCGGGCCCCTTTTAAAACCCGGTGAGCCATGCATGGCTCCGGCACTGGGCTCATGGAAGGGGCTACTTCCTGAACCCCGCTAACTAAACTAACCATGTTAGCAAAGAAAACACGTATAACCATACAAATATATATATAAAAGGGTTATAACTGCATAATTATATACGAGAAAACGAGTAGCTAGGGAAGTAGAGGTCAGCTAAGCCGCGCTCCACTGTTCCAACGACCGACACGGGCGGTAAGAAGGAACTGAGGAGCGGGTGGGCCGGCAGGAGTATATATGGAGCGCCATGGTGGCGCCACTCTAGGGGGCGACCTGCCGGCCCACTGAGTTGCTAGGGTAAAAGTTTTCCGACGAATGTGCACGCGCGGCGCGTACACCTAACTGGAATGGATATGAGCAATCACTCGAAGAAGAAGGCTTTGTTCTTCTCTACACACAGACATTGTACCACTTTAACTATATTGGCATCGTTAAAGTGGTATGAGCCCTTAGGCCTGGTCTACACTACGTTTTTATACTGAATTTAGCAGAGTTAAACCGATTTAACCCTGCACCCGTCCACACAGTGAAGCCCTTTATGTCAATATAAAGGGCTCTTAAAATCGATTTCTGTACTCCTCCCCGACGAGGGGAGTAGCGCTGAAATCGGTATTGCCATGTCAGATTAGGGTTAGCGTGACCGCAATTCGACGGTATTGGCCTCCGGGCGGTATCCCACAGTGCACCATTGTGACCACTCTGGAAAGCCATCTGAACTCGGATGCATTGGCCAGGTAGACAGGAAAAGCCCCACGAACTTTTGAATTTCATTTCCTGTTTGGCCAGCGTGGAGAGCTCACCAGCACAGGTGACCACACAGAGCTCATCAGCACAGGTAACAATGCAATCTCCTGAGAATCGAAAAAGAGCTCCAGCCTGGACCGCACGGGAGGTACTGGATCTGATCGCTGTATGGGGAGAGGATTTCATGCTAACAGAACTCCGTTCCAAAAGACAAAATGAAAAAACATTTGAAAAAATTTCCAAGACCATGATGCAGAGAGGCCACACCAGGGACTCAGTACAGTGCTGTGTGAAAGTTAAGGAGCTCAGACAAGCTTACCAGAAAACCAAAGAAGCAAACGGAAGATCCGGGGCAGGGCCGAAAACATGCCGCTTCTACGCTGAGCTGCATGCAATTCTAGGGGGGTCCGCCACCATTACCCTATCCCTGTCCGTGGATTCCGAGGTGGGGGTGGTAATCTCAGCCATGGTTGAGGATTCTGCAGATGGGGAAGATGAGGAGGAGGAAGAGGAGGACGAGCTTGCAGACAGCACACAGAACTCCATTCTCCTCAACAGCCAGGAGCTTTTTCTCACCGTGACGGAATTACCCTCCCAGCCCTCCCATTCCCACACAATGAAGCCATAGAAGGGACTTCTGGTGAGTGTACCTTTGTAAATATAAAACATGGTTTAAAAGCAAGTGTTTTTTAATGATTAATTTGCCCTGAGGACTTGGGATGCATTTGCGGCAGTACAGTTACTGGAAAAGTCTCTTAACATGTCTGGTGATGGAGCAGAAATCCTCCAGGGACATCTCTATGAAGCTCTCCTGGAGGTACTCCAAAAGCCTTGACTGAAGGTTTCTGGGCAGGGCAGCCTTATTCCATCCTCCATGGTAGGACACTTGACCACGCCATGCATGTAGCAAGTAATCTGGTATCATTGCATGACGAAGCCTAGCTGCGTATGGTCCCGGTGTTTGCTGGCATTCAAGCAACATCCGTTCTTTATCTCGCTGTGTTATCCTCAGGAGAGTGATGTCGTTCATGGTAACCTGGTTGAAATTCAGGAATTAAATTAAGGGGACAGAGATGGCCATTCCTACTGGACTGTTTGCCTGTTGCTTAAAAGAAATCCATCCTTGCAGGTAGCCAAGCAGGGGGAAGGGGGGAGTGATTGGCGCTGAGCTTTTTCGCGTTTGGCTAGCAGGGATCTTTCCTGCTACCAGTCACGCGGTGCTGGGGGGTGGGGGGTGTTTAGCAGTGTTTTTCCATGATACCAGCCACATGGTGAGGCGAGGGGTAAAGCGATCATCCCAGAGAATTGGATGGGAGGATGGTTTCTGCTGCTGTAAAATGTATCTTTTTAAATACTTCTCTCCCTTTTTAACCTCCCTCATGCAGCTGCAAATTTTTCAAGCCTCCCTCCTCCATCTCGAAGGCTATCTCAGATAAGGTGGCGGAAAAAAAAGACATGAGACGAAATGTTCTTGGAAATTATGGAAGTGACCCGCAATGAAAGAGCTCATCTGAATGAGTGGAAGGATGTGGTATCAAATTACAGGAAAGATGCCAGTGAACATGAGGACAGGAGGGACGCTCGAGATGAGAGGTGGCGGCAGGAAGATCAGAGGTGTATGCAGGAATATCAGCGGTGGCGGGATGCAATTCTGGGGCTGCTGCGTGATTAAACTGACATGCTCCGGCATCTGGTGGAGCTTCAGGAACAGCAGCAGGATCACAGAGTGCCGCTGCAGCCCCTGTATAGCCACCCTCCCCATGTTCCACATCCTCCTCCTCACACAGATGTGTAAGGACGCGTGGGAGGAGGCTCCGTGCACCTGCCCACTCCACCCCCGTGGACAGCCCAACCAAAGGGCTGTCATTATTTTGAAATTTTTTTAGTGGCCTTTTCCTTCCTTCCCTCCTATCCTCCTCCCAAACCACACCCAGGCTACCTTGTCAGTTCTCTCCCTCTTTTTATAATGAATTAATAAAGAATACATGATTTTTAAACAATAGTGACTTTATTTCCTTAAGCAAGCTGTAATTGAAGGGGGAGGGTGAGTTGCTTACAGGCAATGAGTCAGTCAAGGGGGGGCTGCTAATCAAGGGGAAACAAACACAGCAGTCACACCGTACCCTGGCCCATGATGAAACTCGTTTTCAAAGCTTCTCTGATGTGCACCGCTTCCTGGTGTGCTCTTCTAATCGCCCTGGTGTCTAGCTGTGCGTAATCAGCTGCCAGGTGATTTGCTTCAGCCTCCCGCCCTGCCATAAAGGTCTCCCCCTTACTCACACAGAGATTGTGGAGCACACAGCAAGCAGCAATAACAAAGGGGACATTGGTTTGACTGAGGTCTGAGCGAGTCAGTAATGTGCGCCAGTGTGCCTTTTAACAGCCAAATGCACATTCTATCACCATTCTGCACTTGCTCAGCCTGTAGTTGAACAACTCCTGACTACTGTCCAGGCTGCCTGTGTATGGCTTCATGAGCCATGGCATCAAGGGGTAGGCTGGGTCCCCCAGGATAACTACAGGCATTCCAACATCCTCAACTGTTAATTTCTGGTCTGGGAAGTAATTTCCTTGCTGCAGCCATTTAAACAGAATAGTGTTCCTGAAGATGCGAGCATCATGAACCCTTCCTGGCCATCCCACGTGGATGTTGGTGAAACGTCCCCTGTGATCCACCAGTGCTTGGAGCACTATTGAAAAGTACCTCTTGCAGTTTATGTATTGGGTGCCCTGCTGCTCCAATGCCAAGATAGGGATATGGATTCCATCTGTCGCCCCACCACAGTTAGGGAATCCCATTGCAGCAAAGCCATCCACTATGACCTACACATTTCCCAGAGTCACAGCCTTTCGTAGCAGCAGCTTAATGATTGCTTTGGCTACTTGCATCACAGCAGCCCCCACAGTAGATTTTCCCACTCCAAATTGATTCCTGACTGACCGGTAGTTGTCCGGCGTTGCAAGCTTCCAGAGGGCTATTGCCACTCGCTTCTCAACTGTGAGGGCTGCTCTCATCTTGGTATTCTGGCGTTTCAGGGCAGGGGAAAGCAAGTCATAAAGTTCCATGAAAGTGCCCTTACGCATGCGAAAGTTTCGCAGCCACTGGGAATCGTCCCAAACCTGCAAAACTATGTGGTCCCACCAGTCTGTGCTTGTTTCCTGGGCCTAAAATTGGCGTTCAATGACTAGAACCTGCCCCATTACCAGCAGGATCTCCAAAGCGCAGGGGCCCGTGGTTTGAGAGAATTCTGTGTCCATGTCCTCATCACTCTCGTCGCCTTGCTGCCGTCGCCGCCTCCTCTTCACCTGGTTTTGCAGGTCCTGGTTCAGCATAGACTGCACGATAATGCGCGAGGTGTTTACAAACATCCATGATTGTTGTCTTGAGCTCAGCAGGGTCCGTGCTCGTTGTGCTATGGCATTTGCACAGTTCAGCCAGGAAAAAAGGCGCGAAACAGTTGTCTGCTGCTTTCACAGAGGGAGAGGTGAGGCTGTACCCAGAACCACCCGCGACAATGTTTTTTGCCCCATTAGGCACTGGGATCTCAACCCAGAATTCCAAGGGGCGGGGGAGACTGCGAGAACTATGGGATAGCTATGGGATAGCTACCCACAGTGCAACACTCCGGAAATCGACACCAGCCTCGGTACATGGATGCACACTGCCAAATTAATGTGCTTAGTGTGGCCACATGCACTCGACTTTATACAATCTGTTTTAAAAAAACAGTTTCTGTAAAATTGGTATAATCCCATAGTGTATACATACTCTGAGTGTGGCCACAGTTATATCAGTATAAATGTGCCTATTCTCGTTTAGGAAGGAGAATAAGCTATTCAGGTGTAAGGCACGTTTACACTGGTGTAACAGCATCCATACTGGGGTATTACTGGTATGCCTAGAATTGCAAAAATATCACAACCCTAACTGGCATAGTCATATCACGATACAAAGTGTGCTTAGACCAGGTCAAGATGAAGATCTTGATTAGATAAGACCTGCCTAAATTTCACCACTTTTTCTAATCAAGGCAAAACCTAAGACTCCAACTCTCTCCCTGCTGCAGCTGCAATCTATGGAGGCATTGGAGTTAACAGCCCCACTGTTTAAAAGGGTCTTTACTGCCTAATCGTCCCTCCATATTGATCTGACAGAATCTAGATGCACAGACTGTATTATGCAGCTCCTTTGCTTTCCTGTTTTTTTCTGGAATGGGTAGATTGTAGGACCTTGGGGAAGTGACTATTTATGGTGGGTTGATTAAGAGGTCAATTTATATTTTAAGGATTGGGTAACTCTAGGAAGACAGTTAAAATCAAGAGATCTGTTTTTCTGCCATCCCTCTTTTGTTTTGAAAGCATAGTGTGTATTTTGGTAACATTTGCGATTTCCTTCATAGAAATTGCCCTGGCAGCAGCATCTTTTGCTACCAGAGAGCACAGCAGCCATATACTGCTCAGGCTAAGGAGGAAGAGTATCTACATACCTATTCCTAGGCCCAAAGTTTCATGAAGATGAAGTTAAGGCTGCCAGTAATGTGTAGTTGCAAAGAACAGCTAGGAAATTCAAACTTCTACCTAACCATAAAAAGGGACCTGGTGTATTTAAGTGCACTATGTGATATGATCTTTTGGAAAAAAAAGGTTATGAAGTGATAGCCCGAGAAAGTATCTCCCATTACAATTGTCCCCCTGTAGTAGCTAGACAACATATTTAGGTTTATTAATCTGTTAGTTTAGAAACATAAGTAAATATAAACTTTTAACTCAAACAAATGAGTCTAATTTTAGATCCTGGGTTAAATTCCTGAAGATGACTAACCCAGGGTTGCTGTTAATAAGGCTACTTGAAAATTTGCTGCCAAAATTGTTTTTCAATGTAAACTTGCGTTTCACAAACCCAAGTTTACATGAAAAATTTCTTCCTTCTGTGGAAAATTCTGGATTTGTCAGAAATGAACATCTGAAAACCAATAAGGTTAAATTTTGAAATGTCAATGCCGTGCCTCATGGGAATTGTAGTTTGTGTACATCGTGACCCCATTCTGTCCTGTGGGCTGGGTTCCCATGCTTGACTACTACTCCCATGATGCACGATTGCAAGCAACTCATGATGCTTCAGCAAGAGGGAAGACCAATAGTGGTGTGTCATGGGCGATGCATTCTAGCCAGGAAGCCCAGCCAGTAGAGAGATGGGATCATGCAGGACCCAAACTAGAACTGACATGAGTCACCATGGTAGCATTTCTGAATAAAAATATTTCATTTTTTTTTTTACTTTTTGCTAAGAAGAAAAAAATTGGCTTGTAAAAATATAGCATTTTCAAGCAGTTCTAGTTGTTACATATACAGTGGTAAGAAAACAATTAGATTTAAAATGCTAGGTAAAGATAACAAAAATTTCCTATATTGGAAACATCCCAGTGGACAGTAAAGAAGGAGATCATGCAAATCACATCACATTAATTTCTCTCTTTAAATAAAAGATCATATTTCACCTTCCCCTACAACTTCTAGGATTGAAGTGAAATTTTTGAATTCACCTAAAACAGGGGCAGTTAACAAATTATTACTTCTGCTTAAAAATATTTGCCACTTGTTTTGTTTAATTTGAGCTCCGCTGGCGACATTGGATTAGATTTAACTGCATCTTATTTTGATGCTAACTAACATTTGCCCTAAGACTAAGCATACATAAATTGGAGTTTCTCCTGAGACAAAGCAGATTATTGCATCTTTTAAGGGAGCTAATAGGCATAAGCAAGCCAATCACCCCACTATGAGATTAGAATTGTGGTTTTTTCTCCTTTTACAGTTAACAAACACAGAAAAGCACTAGAAGCCATTAGGCTTCCTACATAAACACCAAGTAAAAATAAAACAATCATCATTCATTCTCACACACAAAAGCTTACATGTTCTCTAAAATACACTGCCTTGTCCTGAAAAGCAGGCATTCTGTCCATGAGTCTGAGCTTCAGACCTTCACATCAGTGCAGGTTGAGGGAATTCATCATCTTCTAAGAACCTCTCAGGAGGGGGCTGTACATGCTTCACCTTGGAGCAAGTGTAATGCCATCAGCTGGGATAGACCCTGGAATTTCTGAAGTTTAGTGTATGAGCCTCTACTGCATGAGCTAAGAGCCTCTTAGCCAAAGATATAGCAGGCTCAATCTCTAACTGGCTACAGGCCAATAGAAGGGGACAGAGTGCCACACCAAGCAGGCATGGGTTACACAAGCCCACTGGGGAAAGAAACATGCATTTAGCCAAGCTGACATAATAGTCAAATAGTCTAACATACCTGAGGCCCTTCGTCCCCTCAGCAGTAGAGCTCATCTCCCACTGGTGTCAATGAGACCTGAATGCAGCTGCCTGAGGGGACAATCTGACTTCTTTGGAATAAGCCGTTTCAATCAGATGCAACAAGTATGGGGTCCTTTGGTTTCCCTCATGTTCGTTCTCCTTATTTTTCCCTTTGTTCTCTGCACTGAAATACTCCTCTCTCTGTCTCCTCCTCAGCCCCACACTGCTACTTCCATTATGGTACAAGACAAGGGTTGTTCAAAGGCCTATGGAAAATAAAGATGCCTCTCAGTCTGGTTCCCAATGAGACAGATATGTACATGACAATAACCACCACTGCTACTCAGGCTAGCCATCTCTCACCAACGAGTGAAAGGTTCATCCTGACTGAGCCTTGGAGCCCAGAGGTGCTTCCTACAGGGTAGGGATGAGGCATATTGAGAAGGAACTTGTTTTGCTGCTGTTCTGGGGCTAAATGGAGGATGGCATTTTCCAGAAGCGCCTTTCACCAGCACGACATTCATTCAGATAGACTCCTGCTGCTCCTCATTTCTGGCCCTGCTGTTTGGCTGGGGGAATTGGTGGTGGGACAGCAGGGATTCTGTTCTGTTTCCCAGCCCTGTGGATGGGTAGGCTAGGCAGGAAAAGGCCAACATTCAACTACGCATGCCTAGAATTAGAGACCTCAATCCATATTTAGCCACCTACATACTCCTGTGTGCTCATTTAGGGATCTAAACACTCATTTTATGTTCCCCCATAAGGATCTCAGTGCTTAAACATACCTAACTCAGACACCTAGGCTTGAAAATGTGACCTGTATTTTTAGCCACTGGTCAAGCCTGAGGAGCCAGTGACAATGATGGGTAATGATCATAACCTTTGTCTCACTGCAGTTACTTGCTCATCAAACCATCACTATCCATAACCTAGTGACAGCCACAGCATCCAGCTTTATTTGTATTATTAAAGTCTGGCTGTGGGCAGCCTGAGTTACTTGTATGTGAGCAGCACGTAGGGACCCCTCAACCTGCTAATCCAACCTCTCTCTGGTGCCTCACAAGAAGCCCTGGCAGGGACCCCCATCTCAAACCCTCCATCCCCCTAGCCACTTGGGCATGGTCCCCCACTCCTCACCCTGCCCTCCTACACAGCAGATTGCAGACTGGATTTATTTGATTTGCACAGTGAGGAATATAGCATTAAAAACCAGTATAATCTGTCAGTTGCAGTGCAACACACAACATTACCTAGGTCAGTGGTCCCCAACATTTTCCGTGGGGCGGGCGCCGGACACCTAGTCACCGAGGACCGTGGCCGCCAGACAAGCAGCCGCTGAAATGTTGCCATGAAGCGGCAACATCAAGAGGTGTCGCCGCTGAAATGCCACCATGAAGGAGCGTCATCAAGAGGCGTTGCTGCAGAAATCCGGTGGGATTTCGGCAATAGTGCTTCTTGACATTGCCATTTCTCGGCTGCATTTCAGTGGCTGCTTGTCAGGTGGCCAGTAGGCAGGTGCACATGGATGCCCCGGTGGGCACCATGGCACCCACGGGCACCGCGTTGAGGACCCCTGACCTAGGAGTTCCACATTTTGGCTGTTTCTCCCACATTTCAAGGCTTGCATCACACACCAAGTCCAAGATGGAGAGGGGTGTACGCAAAGCCTCCCTGAAGTTCAGGGCTCTATAAAAACTGCAGTCGGAGGTAAAAAGGAAATGAGCAGATGAGCACAGCAATGTGTCTCTTGTTCACCTGCCCTTCGTCATGTGTTACTGATTCCTTGGCAAGACATACGAGCTATGCTGGCATGGAGGCAATGGAGCAAAAATGCTGCTGCCTGATGAGAAGGTAACACAGAATGACACATATACAAAGGCTGTTTTTGAACTAGGAGGTGACCTTGACATCACGTGATCTACCCCAGAAAAGAGTATGTGACGTTATTCCAGTCAATCAAGTTTAGGCAGGTATTTCTCATCCCAAAGCTATGGTGTTGAAGGGCTTTGGATCAGAGGAGCAAGTGAGAAAAGCAAATGGAAAACAGGAATGTAACTTCTCAGAATCCCAGTATATTTAGAGCAAGAAGTGTCTGATGTCACCACATTATCTGGCTCCCTCTTCCTGGGATGGGGTGGGAACAAAGGCAATAAACTTCTGTTGGATTTCTCAGGATGAATGTTAATGGTTTATGGAGGCATGGGTCAATTTAAATCCAGACATCTAAATTTAGGTCAGGTGTCCTATATCCAAGGGCAATCCCAAGTACACTCTTGTTTCATGTAGGGTTCTCTCTACAGGTGCACTGTAACCTGAGCCCCTCCCTGAAGAATGAGGTCTCAGATGGGCTTGGCGGACCTAGGGCCGCCGAAAGCGGGTTCGGGCTCCAATGAAAAAAATTTTCGGGCCCCCCAGCAAAGGCGGACCAGCTAAACAGGGCCGATAAAGCTGGGGAAGCCGGGTCGTGGGCCCCCTTCCGGACTGCTAGGCCCCGGTAATTTGTACTGGCTTCCCCCTTCCCTCTCATTAGCCCTGGGTGGACCTAGAAGACTGTGTGGACTGTGACTGAGATCACCTCCACGAATGTGGGTATCAGTATTGGAAAAAAACAAAGAATAGCTCAGTCCATGTGTTACTGGTATCCTGCAATGCCAGCAGCAGCCACTGCTAAGAGGCAAGAAAAGAGCTCCTCTCAGAGCACGTCCAGAAGCCCTCTGCTATTGGGTGATTTGGTGTGTATAGCATGCAGCTCTGGATTCTGCCTGGCAGCCTTTGCAAGATAGTTCAACTTGAATCATAACAAGATGCTAACCAGGCAGGCAGCATCTGTCATCTCCTAGATGCCTGCGTGGCAGTGCTTTTTCCTAGCTGCTGCTTGCACTGGCCAAGTGATGCACAACATACTTGGTCCCACAAGGTGATGAATGCCCTTCAGTGCCATATGACCTCAATGGGAGCCAAGGGCCCTCAGTACCTTGCAGGGTTAAGCATTGCTGCAAAGACATTTCTTAAGATCTTCACGATTAGAGCTGGGGGAGAGGTGCATGGACATCATGCTTTTAAGTACACTTTGGGCCACCTCTGGTTCTTTCCTTGCACCTCTGTTCTCCACATTAGCTTGGGCATAGCCACACTGGGTTCTCCTCAGAAGACTCCCCTTCACAAAGCTAAACAGTAGAGGTACAAACAGAACATAAAATAAAAGAGAAGCCAAGGGCAAGTAGGAGGCATCAACTAGAGGGAACAGAGATATGTTCAGATGGAATCTGAAAATACCAGGAGACCCAGTGTGGGCAAGAGATGTAGGAAAATTCCTCTAGGCAGCTGCAGAGGAAAAGGCTAAGGTGAGATTGTGGGAGGAGATACATAGGAGGCCTTAGCTAGATGGGTGAGAAGGGAAGGAGAGAGATTTACGCAGTGGCTGGAGCAAAACACAGGAGGGTTCATTGAACAGTGAAGGTGATTTTGTTCTGGCTCCTGAAGTGAAAATCTGATGGTGAGGTCGGTGGGTAATTCTTCCTTGTATTTATGTGAAGGTGGGCAGCAGGGTGCTACGGGCTGGAATGTGGGAAAGCCATCAGGAAGGGAGCTACAGTAACTAGGGCAAGAGGAGATGAATGCCTGGACGAGGATACCAGTATGTTAGAGTGGAGGCAGTGGCACTCGTGGGGCAACATGATGAGGTGGGAGGTGAAAAGTGCAGGGTTGAGGTTCACACCAAGAATATAGACAGTGGAGTGCAATGGAAAGACCAAGTCAAAGAGAGAGGCAGACAGAGGAGATGGAAATCTCTTGGCAGGTGCTTCTGTCCCAGCCTTCAGAGAGCTTTTGCTGCAGGGAGTTAAGATGAAGCCACATGTTCCCTTGGCCAGGTGAGGCAGGGAGGAGTCATTAAAGGAAGCAGTGCATATAGAACATTCAGGATCGTGCACCAAAACGCACACTAAGGCTACAGACAGAGATCATAAATCTGACCTGTCAGCTGTGTTAAGATTCACAGCAGAGACCGAGTAAAGGAGGCTTGGATCTAAGTTTAGACAGTTTCATAGCATGCGCCTGGGATTTTCAAAGCAGCTCAGGAGAGCTAGGCACCCAACTTCTACTGAATTCCAATAGAAGCTGGGCACCTAACTCCGTTAAGATAGGGGTCTCAAAGTCCCAGCCAGTGGGCCATCTGCAGACCGAGCAGCAGCCAGCAGAGGAGAGACACATGCAGCCATGCTACTGGCAATGTCTGCTGCAGGCACCACCCCCGGCTGCTCCCATTGGCTGGGGGAGAGGGACAGAGATACTATCACTAGTCACTGGGCAGAGTCAGCCATGGAGGCAGCATCACTTTTTTCCACAATGACTATAAAGAAGTCTAAATACCGAACACAACTATCTGATGCACACCTTGCTGCAATCCTGAAGGTTTCAACTGCTCAGTCACTGAGGCCAAACATCAACAAACTGACAGAACTGAAGCGTTGCCAGGTGTCTGGCAAACATGAAAACTCTCTGGCAGGTGAAGAATTCTATACAGTTGTATGGCAGTTTTATTATTTCTAAGAAATTCAAAATAAAAAATACAATATAAACATTTTCTTTTCTGAACACCATCTTCAGTGACATTATGCACCCATTGGGAGGATTTGAGGACTGGCACTGGCCCTAAGGTAAATTGAATTTGAGACCCCTGTTTAAGATCCTCAGGCCATCCCAGCCTCTATCTATTCAACGGGCTTTGCTATCACACGTGGAATAAAAGAAACTGTTACAACTGGAGGCCTCCAAATGCCTCTGCTCAAATCTCTGATGAGCTCCTCCTTGTAGCTCTAGGTTTAATTAGTTTTCATTGCAATATTAATGATCCAAACAAACCATTTTAACTTTCCTGTTGCACAGCTGGAATCCTCTTATTTAGCATTCTGTCTCTATAAGGGACTCACACAAACTTCCTTTCCCCCACCCCCATTTGGGCCATTAATATGCATTAAAATCACAATCTCACTTGCTCTAGAGCTTCCAACCTGCTATATAGCTCTCATCATTTCCCAAAATGTCAGGGTCGAATCACACAGCCTCATCCAAATAATATAAAGATGGATCACTTCATGGTTTTGACGATGATGGTGATTAATATTTCATTTATTTACAGTATCAACCTTTATGAAGAATATGCACATTTCTCTGGGCATACTTATGTTGTGGCATTAAGACAATAATTCATATTACAAGAATTCATAATGTGTTACCCACTATCAGCAGCAAATAGACCAGCTCCCAATCAGCTATCAGCGACCCCCAGAAATATGTGCCCTAGTATTCCCAGCACAGGCCTACCAGCCAAGCATCCCAAAGTTCTTCCACCAGGTCCCAGTGGGCGGGGGTACAGCTCACAGCTCTCTCCAGTAGAAACACTGAGCAAAAGACAATCAGAGACGGTAAGCTGTTTGTCACCCCCTGTTGAGTTGTTGCCCCCCAGCACATCTGGGATTTTACAGTTGTATCACGTTGGGCTAGGATCTTGTAAAGGAGGCATGGTTGGACCTGGTAAGCACTTGAATGGGGGACCTTCAAGGAAAAGCCCAACAACTGCTGGGAGTGGTGTTGGTTATTCAGTAGATGGGGCTCTCCCCTCTGACTCAGTGCTGTAACTATGCCCCAGGTGGCTTTATGGGGTCACTGTCTCCTTAGGGGAGCCATCTTCCAGCTGAAATACAAGACAGAGTCGTGGCCATCGAAGGTCTCATGGTAGTTTTTGCAAGGGTAGAAATGTGGCCAAATTCATTTGTTGCTAGTTTCAATGAATATTCTGCACTTCCCATTCTACACTCTGTCATGTAACAGCACTGCGCACTATTAAATAGCAGCTGTGTTTCACCTAGTGAATGTCTGCTATTGAATGTTAGTGGGGAGTGAAAAGAGTCTTGTATGCAGTTTGGAAATAGTTTGTGGATCTTTTGTGCTGAAGGGTACTAGAGAAGTGTTAACTTAGCACCTGCTTAAGGTCTGAGACTGAGTCCTTGTAAAAGGCACTCTCTTTTTCCTTGTGGAGTTGATGTGACACAGAGCTAACTGCAGAAGTTGCACAATATAATTTAAAGCAGGCTCATTTCGGAACCAGACTCTTTCAGTATAGACTGTCTGATCTGTCTCAGTAGGAAGTCGGATTTTGTTGGAAACAATTCTGTTTGTTTAGAATATAATAAAGATGGAAGTCTCATTGGCATGCTAGAAGGGACCCAGTACAGAAGCATGTATACAGTGAGTGTGAAAGGGGATCAGGGCTGCATTTCTGCATGTTTATTAGAGATGTACTGAAGCTGAACAATTCAGATCAGGATTTTCAGTGTCTCTGAAATAAGGAGTGGGCACCCAAAATTCCAGGCTAGGAGTATTTGCAGGGGAGATTTTCCTTTGTCCTATTATAGGTAGCAATCAGGGGTAACATTTTCAAAAATGCTTCTGTGACTTAGGAATTTAAGTCCCGTTTTTACAAATTGTCTTTCAGTGACAGTCTCCTAAGACCCAGATCCTCAAAGGTATTTAAGCACCTAACTCCCACTAAATTCAATGGGAATTAAGTGTCTAAATACTTGTTATAGGAACCTAAGTTTCTTCTGAAAATGGCACTTAGGTTCATAAGCCACATAGGACCTTTTGAAAATTTTACCCCAGAAGTGAATTTCAAATCCAGTTTTGAATTCCCAGACAGCTTTCCACCCACCCACACTGAACTGCAAGAGGGCTCACAGCTACCATTATGGGTTTGACCTCTCAGTGTGAAACAAAGAAATAATAATAAGTAAAAACATCATGAAGTAGATCCTTTAGGGATGAGCCAGGCAGTCAGAAAACAAGTCAGATGACGGCATAGATGACTGCAACTTCCAGAACAGCATAAAATTCCTGCTCTGGCCAAATATTCACAAGCATGAGAAACCCAAAGCTGCAACATACTGCAAATATACTACTGAGTCAGGGCTCATGTAGGAAAACTCTGGGGTGGGGACACTAGCAAGCACCTCGTAATGCTTTCTTTGAGGGACTGGGAGCACTTTGTCCCTATTGCCTCACTCTCAGTTCCTAACCAAGACAGACTGAACTCCAGGACTGTCAGTTCTGATCTCTTTGATTCTCCTTCTCAACTTCAGAAAGGTAGAAGTCAGAGGTGGTGTCTCAGGGCAGGGTTTTCTCACCCTGGATTCTTACCCCAAACAGTCCTCTCCTCCTATCTGCCAGTGACAGGTTCAATGCCAAGTATTTTATTTACAATGTGCTATATAAGAAGTGTTAGTTCCCTGCAGCATAAGGCTTTTCCCCAAGTCTTTTATCTACTACCAAGACACAGAGCAGGGGGACTGGAGATCTGTACTCAAGTTTCTCTAATCCTTCCTTCCAGCCCTCTCCCTCCTGCTGTCTCTTCCTGCCTCTCTTTTACCTGTTTCCAGCTGATTATCTGAATCATCCAGCTTATTAGTTAAGCCCTTAATACTGGAACTATTACCTCATCAATTTACCCCACGCGGGGACACTGCCAAAGTGCACAGAGTGGTGAGTCACCATAGTCACATCTCCCTCCATTTTTTTCCTTTACCAGGGTCTTCTCTCCTCCCTCAGGCTCTACTGTTCCTCTGGAGGCTACTGTCCCCTCTCATGAACTATGCTTCTTTCTCCTGGGTCTCTTGCATTTCTGCGGAGGCCACCTCCACCTTCCATCTGCACAAGGTGCACTCTGGCAGCAGAGTAACCCCCACATCTCCATTTCTGTCCGGCTGTCCTTATACCAGGGCAACACTTTCCCCTATGGAACTCTTCCTCTGCTCAGAAAAAGTCTCCCTTTCTCCTCCCTCACCCAGGTTACTTTCAACATCCACATCTGCTTGATCTTGCTCCGGGTCCTTCTGGCCCTCGGTATTTTTGCCTCCCCATAGGCCTTCTTTATTTGCTAAGTCGTATTCTGCATTTACCCCCTGTTCATTCTCTTCTACTTTGGGGTCCTCTCCCAGGCTTTTGGTTTCATGGCTTGTCCACCGTCTAGTATGACCTATTTATTCATTCTCTAGCCTTCCTTGTGTGCTCTGCCTTATTCTTTGGCACCTCACCTGTTTTGGTTCTGCCCTTTCTAGCTGCTTAGGCTCACAAGGGTTCTTCCCGGCCCTTAAAGGAAAAGGATCCCAGTTTGTCACAATCAATACCAGTTGGGTCAAGGTCTTGACCACCTCAACTGGCTTCCATCCAAGTGTGTCCCTAGTCTCCAGAGATACTCTGGCCACTGGATAGGTTTGCTCCTTCCCATGAGTACATGCCACTCTTAATTTTTCTCCCAGCACCATCCAATAGGGCTTCATCCCGTCTTTCCTGACAAACAAGGTCCATCTCTTGCCTGCACTCCAGTCTCACAGAGACAGTAGGTGTCTGTTTTGCCTGCCCCCCACCCCTGCAAAGGTTTCTGTCCACTCACAGGATTCAGGAAAGTCACAAACCATGTAGTAGTAGTCCCTTTTCAAGTGCCTTGCACTTACACTAGTCACATACAATTTGTCAGTGTATGGGTGGGGTCTCCTCCTCATCCTCTCTCTTTTCCTATGGCCTGACCATCTGTAACCCTCCACTTTTCCTTCCTGGGTTGTGTCCTTGCAATAGACAGGTGATTATTACGGACTTCTGCCTCCAAGAGTTTCCATGGCTGCTTCTAAGGTGACAAGTTAGTGTCTCCTCACTCAAGCCCTAGTGACCTTGGAGAGACTCTGTAATAGTTGCTCCAAAATGGTACAGTCCATGACCTCCCTGATATCTCAGACATCTGGCTTCAGCCGCTACTTGCCCCGTCTGATAATTTTTGGGTGAAGTCCCTCGGTTGCATCTCCTCTGACCACCTTGAAACTCAAAGCTTCTGTCTAGACTTTTCTGTAGGCAGCCTCATTCGATCTAGGATGACAGCTTCTATAACATCATAATCAGCTACCTGCACATCACTCAGCACCAAATCAGAGGTCTGGGTTTCACCCAAGCGCTAGGGAGCCAATCGGAGGCCCCATGCCCTCTTCTCCCATCCCACTCATGCTGCCACCCTCTCAACTGTTAATAAAAAGGCACCAGGATTGTCTGTCAGGCCCATTTTACACAGACCTGTGCCCACCATCCGGTTCTCGCCCCCTGCCAGGAGACTCACCAGCTTCTCCAAGTGCTATTGTGGCATCTGCACCTGGCCTGTAATAAATCACTGGAAATTCTGTTGTTGTTCTGCCCGTGAGGATAACTAAGACTGTCTCTCTTGTCACCAGGTCTGCAGAAATTCTTGGAGAGGTTTCTATTACTCCTCCTGCTAATCTGCTACCAGCACACCAGCTCCTCCATGCTGCCCAGTCCACCAAACCTTCTTGTCAGCTCCCTTCTCCAACACTGGAGAGTGGGATATCCCAGACAAGCCCCCACTTATCACTGGGCAGGGCTCCCTCAGCCTGGATTATTTTTGCAAACAGTGTGTGTGTGTGTACACACACACACGCACGCTCAACCTCATGGGCATATTTGACTGCTTTATAAATGTTCATTCCCCACAGCATAAGGCCTTTCCCCCCAAGTCTTTACCTGCTACTAAGGCACAGGATGGGCAATCTGGCCTTTCTGACCCTTCCTTCCAGCCCACTTCCTCCTGATGTCTCCTCCTGCCTCTTAACTGTTTCCAGCTGATGAGTGGAATCACCCAGCTAATTAGTTAATTACCTAGTACTTAAACTACCCCCATGTGAGGACATAGAATGGTGAGTGCATGGAATGGTTAGTCAGCTGATCACACCTTGTCACAGAGGGAAACCGAGGACAGTTTAGGTGTGTGGAGCCAAGGAGGCAACCTCTAAACAGAGATCTTCCTACCTCAGCTCTAGCTAGAGTCCACCCATTTTAGGGCCAAATTGCTTTTGGACACCCTATAATATGGTCCATGAGCAAAAGAGCAACAAACACTCAGTCTTCAAGTAAGGGAGGTAACTAGGCTGTCCCTCTAGCACAGCTTCTCAGCCTTGGGATCCTTTAATTGAGTCTATAGCGGAGACAAGAATTGAATTCAGATGGCTTGAGTTGCCAGCCAGCACCTTAAGCACAAAACCATCCTTGCTTTCAAGGGGCACCTGCTCAGTGGACAGGCATCTCCTCACCAGAGAGGTACAAAGTCAACCCCTCGTATCCTGGTCTGCTCAAAAACAGCTCTTTAAACATCATGATTATTTAAAATAAAAATACATTTTGGGTTCTTCTGATTTGCTTTGGGTTTCTGAGCCTTTGGGGCATAGTCAGTTTCAGGCTTTTCTCTGCAATCAAAAGGGATAAATGTATTTGTACTTTTAAAGGAAAGCTTGGATTTTTGCATAATCATGTGACTCCAGGAGCTGAGGCTCTAAGAGAAACACAAAAGCTCATGAGCCTCCCCATAAAACCACAAGAGTCGGCAACACTCTGCGGCTCTGATCTGGACTTGCTGAGAGCTGATAAACATGGAGCCCCCCAGAGCCATTTTGACAGACTCATTCTCCTGAGCAGAACTGCACTGCAGGAGCCATGTACATTTACAGTGCTGGATAAATAATAAATAATCACAGTGGAGGTGGCAGAGCAGGCTTCTTCTACTGGTACTGAAATATCAGAGTGAAATCCTCAGCCGTTGGGTGTTTGATTGAAAGCTACACGCAGTGTGGCATTTCCACACATAAGCTCTTCCAGAGAAAGGCTTTGCGCTACCGATTGTTGTGAGAGCTAATGCAGGCATTAAAAATGTAGCCGCTTACGGGGGGAAAGTGGGGAACATGTGTTACAAGCATATGCTGTAACTAGATTGTAAGTGTCTCTGTGTATTAATGAGCGATGGCTGACCTCCCCTCTGCTAGGGCACACATGTGGGTGTCCATCATGACAACACACTCTGAACTTATTCCACCGGAGGCTCTTGGAAAAATATCTACCATGCCCACCTCCAATTATAGCCCTGCCAGTCTGCAACATAAGGCAGTGGGGGAGAGCAGCTTGACTGAAGAATCATTTGGAAACTGTGCTGGGTTTCTAGCCACTGAGATCCTCAGCATGGGTTTGACCATCTCTGCTAAGAGGCAAGTGTCTGCAGCTGGTAAAGAGAAAATGCCTTTGAATGCCTCCCTGCTTTTAAAAGATCCCCACTGCCTGCATATCAGCCCACATGAAACATATGAAGCAGCAGCAGCTTATACTGTACTTGCACTGGGTGTATATATGCTGCTACACATAATACATAGACTGACACGTGATCTACTGCTTAGATCAGGGGGCTGGGAGTCAACACTGTTGGATTCTATTCCTGGATCTACCAATGACTAGCTATGTGACTTTGGCCAAACCATTTAATGGGACCTTGGCAAAACCACTTAAGGGGAACAGCAGGTGCTCAGCGCCTATGACAATCAAGCCATCAAACTCTGTGCCTTAGTTTCCCCATCTGTAGAGCTGATAATAGCTCACAGGGGAATTGTGAGGATAGTTAATCAGAATTGAAAAGTGCTTCAAGATCCTTAGAGGAAGCACTTCCTCTGTGGAGGAAAGGTGCCATATAAGGGCAGCAATTAATAATATAAAAAATAATTATTTTATTATCACTGTGAAATCACAGGGGTTTGGTTAATGTCACTCGAGCATGGTTTGTTTTTCCCTTTACTCTGCTTTGAAGACAAAGAACAAATCATTTTTCCTATTTCTTTTTAAACACAGTGGGTGAAAATGATATATTGCTATCTTTTAAAAGAAAATTAAAACTTTAACTCTACGGTATATGTAATAAAATGGCACTTAAATTCTCTAATGTGCCATGCCAGCTTCTTCTGTTAATTTATTCTTTTCTTTCTGTGCCACATGTAATGTTCTGAAAATTATTAATGTGGGAATATATTTGACCACAAAAACTTACTTTCTACTGTTGTTAAGGCCGTGAATTAAACCCATAAACAGAAGGAAATTCAGAGTTCAGGTTGTTTTCTTTAAGACAATTAACAGCTAGACAAAAACACTGAGGGTGACATTTTCAAATGTGCGTAAGTGATTTAGGAGTCTAAGGGTTAGATGCAACGAGGAACTTCGGCATCTACCTGCCACTTTAGGTGCCTATGTCTGACATACAGGCTCTCCTGAGATCCTCAAACCCCCATTCAGCTGCAGCCTAAACCCCGTAGCTGACTAAATATCTGACAGTAGAGTCCCCTAGATGCATAATTTTCTACCAGTGGGCATGTGCAACCTGCGTAAGTTCTCATGACGCAGAACTGCTCTTACCCAGTAAGGTTCTCAAACTAAGGCTCCTCTCACCTATCTTGTCTGCAGTGCCCGATCCAGTCAGCGTGCTCTGAGCACATCAAGCCCTGACAAAAACCAGCTCTTAAGGGGTGGGTGCATCTGTCTCCCAGGGGCTTTCTGCGAAAATGTTCACCCATCAAGCCTGACTTCCCACATACACTGGCCGCAGAGGAGCTGGCCTAAAGCACATCTTTAGAACGATAGTAATCCTGTCTTCAAAACTCCCGGTGAAGGTGAGCCCACCTGTGGCAACATTTCATCACCCGCATGGCTAGGAAATTGTATCTGATTTCAAGGTTAAACTGGTTTAACTTCAGTTTCCAGCTGCAGGATCTCATTCTGCCTTTGTCAGCAAGGTAGCAAAGCCCCCAGTTCTCAGAGCTCTTCCTCATGTCTTGGGACCTACACATCATGATCTCCACCCCACACCTTCTCTCTGATAAGCTGAGTTCCTTTAACCCCACAGTGCAAGGCTGTTTTCCAGCCCTTGGATCCTTTCTGTGGCCTCCTTTGAACTCTCTCCAATATTTCCACAACTTTCTCGAAGTGAAGACACCAGAACTTAGCACAGTGTTCTAGAAGCACTCTTACCAGTGCTGTGCACAGAGGCAAAAATCACCTCTCTACCTCTACTCCCTACACCCCTCTTTACACTTCCAGGGCTCACATAAGCCCTTTATGCCACACCATTGCATATTCAAGTTAAGGCAACTATCTTTGCTGACTCCTAAGTCTGTCTCTGAGTCGCTGCTTTCCAAGACAGAGGCTCTGTTCCTGTAGGCGTAACCTTCATCCTTTGTTCCCAGAGGTATTACCTTGCATTTGGCTGTGTTCAAACACATTATGTTGCATTGTGACTATTTATCCAGGTGATTCAGATTACTCTATAACAGTAACCTGCCATACTATTTCTTATCCCACCAGTCTCTGTGTCATCTGCAAGCTTACGCAATAAAGATTTTATATCATTGTCTAGATCTTTAATAGAAACATTAAGTAGGATTGGACTCACCACCAATCCCTGGAAGCAGAAGTACTGACTTCTGGAATTCCCGGGGTGGTGCTCAACCCCCTGCTCTGCCTCTGGCCACACCCCCACTCCACCTCTTCCCCAAGCCCCTGCCCCACCTCTTCCTGCCTGAGCACCCACTATTTTTTCCCATGGATGCTCCAGCCCTGGAGCACCCATGGAGTTGGCGCCTATGCCTGGAAGACCCTGTTAGAAATGGCCCTGTTCACTGATATTGCCCCCTTAACAACTACATTTTGAGATCTATCTGTAAACCAGTTTTTAATCTCTCTAATGTGTGCTCTGTTAATTCCATATAATACAAATTTTAAATCAAAATGTCACACTGTCCAGTGTAAAATGCCTTGGATAAATCCAAGTACCCACTGGGGATAGCTCTGGAATAGAGTCTTAGCAGGGAAGTGAACAGAGAATGATTTGCAAAGATTGTGTCTTGAAATGTGTTGCTGCAATGTTGGATGTCTGCCCCTGTATGCTGCTAGGGTAAGAGCCACTGCTCCCTTAGGAGAGCTCATGTCCTGGTTTTTACGGGGGTGACTGGTGTTCACCCTCCCCATGTGACTCACAGGCTGCACTGCAGCCCTCTGCCATCATTGTCTCAGGCTGTGGGCTGCAGGAGCAGATACTGCCCCATTGACAGGGTGCTGAGCCACTTGCATCTCCATATGCATGGATTCTGTGGCCCTGCCCCAACACCCCTCTCGATAGCGAGCTAGCAGAAGCACCCATTGTGCAGGGGTTGTGGAGGAGGCCTGTGCCTCCCACTCCATGGCAGCCCCATGCCCAGGTCAGGAGGTGAGATTTCCCTTGGCTTGCTGCACCCTGACCCATTTCAGGACATCAGCAGATTGTTTGGACGCCTGGTATTTTTAAATCCCTTCTGTTCAATGTTAAGCCTGTAATGCCATCCCTTAAAGGGCCATGGTGCTGTCTGCATAACTGCACTGGATGTACGCCAAGATTTTTAAAATACGTCATTTGCCAAGGTCATTATCTACATTGTTGCTATCTCAAGAGGTCATTATCTTGGGGAATTTCTGTACTAAACATTTTTATTATTATATTATAATTATTTTTTTCATAAAAACATAAGAATGGCCATGCTGGGTCAGACCAATGGTCCATCTAGCCCAGTATTCTGTCTTCTGACAGTGGCCAGTGCCAGGTGCTTCAAAGGGAATGAACAGAACAGGCAATCATTGATTGATCCATCCCGTTGTCCACTCCCAGTTTCTGGCGAAGAGAGGTTAGGCACACTGAGAGCATGCTGTGGCATCCTAACTAATAGCCATTGATGGACCTATCCCCCATGAGCATATCTAGTTCTGTTTTGAATCCTCTTATAGGCTTGGCCTTCACAACATCCCCTGGCAAAAAAATTCCAAAGGTTGACTGAGAATTGTGTGAAGAAATGCTTCCTTCTTTTTGTTTTAAACCTGCTGTAAATGCTTGTAAATTGAACCCCAAAGAGATGGCTGCTTGCGCATTTGGTGGAGCTGCAAACTGGAAGACATAGTAAAGTACAGGCTTTGCTCAGGGAAAAGTGTAACCCTAATCTCTCCTATACACACTGCAGAGGCCATTTACTCCAGCTAATGCTAATACGAGCTGAAGAATCTTCAAAAGACATTAAAAAGCCATAAATTTAATGTCTTTGTTATACTCTTTTTTCAGCAAAAGTCCAAAAGGACTGAACATCTTGGAAAAAATAGAAGATACACTGTGACTGAAGTTCAAATTAGTCCAACCAGGGTAAACCCACTGGCTTTCTCATGAGTGATCCTTGGCTGTTGTCTTAAAATTACTGCAACTGTTATTATTGGCTTTGGAAAGTCTCCACCAAGAAGGGATGAATCTAAGTAGTGAGGCTGGTGGCCTACTTTTGCTACTAAGTGCAGAGAAGACTATTGTCATTCTCTCTGTTGCAGTACGGTAGAGCTTTGTCCAGCAATGGAAGCTATACTTGTATCAGAGAGAGACATTGAAAATGTACAGGAAGAAGCAAAGACTTCAGTCCAGAAGCTGACTCATAAAGGCACTTATAATGAGTTCTTAAGTGAAGAGGACCAGATGTGTTTATTAAGCCAGCTGATGAAGTACACAGACTTGATTCTTACAAATCTACAACAGCGACTTCTGGATTCTACTCAACCTCTATGTAGCTTTTACAGATGCATGTCTTATCAAACACCAACAGACACAGGCGCCAACTTTTGTTGGCACCAGTGGGTGCTTGCACCCCCCCGTCCCCATCCTCACCTCTGTCCCCACCCCAACTCTGCCCCTCTCTGCCCCTGTTGGATCTCTCCCCAAATCCTTGCCCTGGCCCCGCCTCTTCTGCAAGCGTGCCATGTCCCTCCTCGTCCCCCTCTCCCTCCCAGGCTTACCACGTGAAACAGCTGTTTTGTGGTGCAAGTGCTGGGAGGGAGGGGGGAGAAGCAGGATACGGCAGCCCGCTCAGGAGAGAAGGTGTGGAGGCAGAGATGAGCTGGGGCGAGTCATGGAGCTGCCAGTGAGTGCTCAGCTCCCACAAATTTTTCCTGTGGGTGCTCCAGCCTCAGAGCACCCACAAAGTCAGCGCCTATGCAAACAGTTAAATGAAGTGAGGCACTACCAAAAATGGGGCTGCCATGTGATCGGGACAGAGCAGAGAATTTAAACTCAAAGTGGAATGTCATACAACAAACAATTGAAGATTTGACTTCAACTTCTTTTTTTATCATCCCTAGTGGTTTGATCCAATCTTTGTGCTATGTTTCCTGGGATGAAAGAAGTAGGAATCCATCTCTTGCTATTCCAAGTCACAACAGCTACAGTTGAGCATTCTTTTTCCTCATTGAATAGAATTTTGTATTCTGAAAGAAGTCACTTTCTGCCTGATCAGGAGCATATCATGAAGGACTGGCAGTACCAGATGCACGAGATGCCACCAAAGATGAATGCACTGCATTTAAGAAGTTCATTAACAGAGTTGTGCAAAATTACAACAAGAAACCAAGAAGGATGCAGATGTAGTGCTTCCCAATAGGCTTGAGTTGCCCATTTTAATTTCTGTGATGATTTTAAAACATGAGTTAAATCTAATAAAATGGTTGTGAATCATTTTTCAGTTTTTACAACCTGCCTTCACCCTCACTGTCTCATCCCTCATCAGCCCTTACCCCCCTGTAAATTCAAACAACATCCCCTAATTTCAATTCCTGGGGAAAACACTGCCAGGAGGCTTCATTCTCCAGGGCTGTCAAAGAGCAGTGGAAGAAAGCAAAGGCCGTCTTTACTTAGAAAAGGAGGCCTCTGACTTTTTAAGAGCTCATGTTTGCTTGTCACTCCTGTCAGCAGCACTGGCTCTTGCTGAAAGACCTTTTTCTTGCTGAAAGACCTGATTAGGTAGGAGATGGAGTTATTTTTTTGTGCAATGTCACTGCCAATAAACCAGGAGGTGGATGGCAAGTTACAGGGAGGGGGGAGAAGGGTTAAATATCAGTTCATAGACTCATAGACTCATAGGTCAGAAGGGACCAATATGATCATCTAGTCTGACCTCCTGCACAAGGCAGGCCACAGAACCCTACCCATCCAATTTTATAACAACCCCTAACCCAGGACTGAGTTATAGAAATCCTCAAAATTGGTTTGAAGACCTCAAGCTGCAGAGAATCCACCAGCAAGCGACCCATGCCCCACACTGCAGGGGAAGGCGAAAAACCTCCAGGGCCCTTGCCAATCTGCCCTGGAGGAAAATTCCTTCCCGACCCCAAATATGGCGATCAGCTAAACCCTGAGCATGTGGGCAAGACTCACCAGCCAGCACCCAAGAAGGAATTCTCTGCAGTAACTCAGTTCCCATCCCATCCAACATCTCCCCGCAGACCATTGAGCAGACCTGGTGATAATCCAAGATCAATTGCCCAAATTAACTATCCTATCATAACATCCCCTCCATATACTTATCAAGCTTAGTCTTAAAGCCAGAAAAGTCTTTTGCCCCCACTACTTCCCTCGGAAGGCTGTTCCAGAACTTCACTCCCCTAATGGTTAGAAACCTTCGTCTAATTTCAAGTCTAAACTTCCTTATATCCCCTCTGTGCTGCTCAGCGCTGGGTCAGACACACAAAGCAAGCCCAGCCACATGGGTAGTGTTTGTTCATATGCCATCCCTAGCCTGACTGTTCCAGGGCAGGTCTATGCTACTGCACATTTTCTTTGTTTAATAACCAGAAGCTACATATCTATTTGGGGTGTGCCCGTGGCTTCCTTCCTGTGTCAGTGTGAAATACAGACCCATGGTGTGAACCTGACAAATAAACAAGTTATCATGTTTTGATCTTGTCAACAGTTTAAATTCTTTTTTTCCCCCCTTAAGCTTAACCCTAAAATCCTGCTGCAAAAGTAAGAAGTGTGTGCAAAGGCAACACCTGGTAAAATGTATAACTGTGCATACTAACAGTGCAGCTTGTGAATACACGGGCTGCACTCCGTTCACTGGAGATTTCATGCATGGACAGATTACTCAGTATGTTTCATTTAGACCTGCACAAAGTCACCTCGTGGGAAGGTTCAGGCGGTACCTGACCATTTCATGCTGATATAGCTTGGAAAACTTGGTCTACCTTTTTACTCATGGAGCTAGATCAGGGGTAGGTAACCTATGGCACGCATACCAACGGCAGCATGTGGGCTGATTTTCAGTGGCACTCACACTGCCCTGGTTCTGGCCACTGGTCTGGGGGGCTCTGAATTTTAATTTAATTTTAAATGAAGCTTTTAAAACATTTTTAAAACCTTCTTTACTTTACATACAACAATAGTTTAGTTATATATGATAGACTTACAGAAAGAGACCTTCCAAAAACATTAAAATGTATTACTGGCATACGAAATCTTAAATTAGAGTGAATAAATGAAGACTCGGCACACCACTTCTGAAAGCTTGCTGACCCCTGAGCTAGATTATAGCCCAAGTCAGTTGACTGTGGTTGAGATTTTTAAAGGGACCTAAGGGAGGTAAGCACTCAACTCTCATCAAATTAAAATGGATTTGGGTGCCCAATTCCGTTAGGTTGCTTTGAACATCCCAGTTAGTTTCTTTATTAAAGGCCTGGTCCTGCAAAGCTTTACTTACATGAGGAATTCTCTTGCACCTGAACAGACCTGGTGGAGTCAGTGAGAAACAAGATCAAGCCCACAAGTTTTAGAAGCAGATAATAGCTCCATTTTCCAAATTCTGTCATTGCCTTCATTCTTCTGTACATTTTGAAGTCCCCCGCCCTGCTGTCTATTCTTCCATATTTTCATTTCCTTACCCAGAACCTATCCTCCATACTTCTCATCCATTGCTGGGTTTCAGTTCTCTCTTCTAAATACTGACTCACATCCCCTTGCTTCGCTGGGACTTTCTTGGGCAAAGGCTTTGACCACCATCAGGTCATCCCCCTCATTGCTTGTAAATCCAAACACTGAAACTAGCATGCAGAGGTGTCTCTCTTCCCCTGAGGTAAGCTGCTGTGATTCTGACTGTTCCCTAAGAGTGATCATATTTTACAATCATAAAGCCCCCAAAGCCACCTCTGGGGTAGAAAGTATCAGCTGCTAAGGAGTGCCCAGCAATGGCAGGCAACAGTTTAGAGCAGAAATGAGCTCTGGAGATTTTACCCTCTGTGGAGTCAGCATGATCTGATGAACAGGACATAGTGCTAGAAGTTAAGGAGATCTGGATGCTAGTCCTGGTTTCACCATAGGCTCATTGTGTGACCTGGGGTGAATGACTTAACTGCTCGGAATCTTAAGACTTGTCTGCACAAGGAAGTTGCATCTATTTAACTAGAGGTGTTATTTTATATCGACTGAGTTCAACTGGTGCAGTCTCTCTGTGGATGCTCTTATTTCAGCCAAAGAGTGCCTTATTTCAGTAGTGTCTGAAGTTGATTTCTAATTGATTTAAGCTAAATCAAAATAAAACTATTGGAGATAGATTTTACAATCACCCATTTTAATTACTAATGTAACGGCTTGGTTAGTAGGGGGCTGGTCAGGGCTGGTGCAAGGAAGTTTCGCCTAGGGAAGTTTTGCACCCTAGGCGAAACTTCCACCTTGAACCCTCCCCAGCTAACCCGCCCACTCCACAGCAGCTAACTCAGCCCCCTACCTGGGGAGCACCCCCCTCAGCTGCTAACCCCCTCACCGCAACAGCTAACCCCTCTCCCCCCATGGCAACTAACCCTACCTGGGGAAACTTCCTCCCTTCCCTCCCCTCTCCGGTAGGTGACCCTGCCTGGGGAAATTTCCCCCTGCCCCGTCAGCTAACCTTGCCTGGGGAGACTTGGCCCCTTCCCCCCCCCCCCCGCAGCTAACCCTGCCTGGGGAGACTTCCCCCCTTCCCCTGTCAGCTAACCCTGCCTGGGGATACCTCCTGCAGAAACTGAGCCTGCCTGAGTAGCCCGCCCCAGCTCACCTCGGCTCCACCTCCTCCACTGAGCACGTCGGCACTGCTCTAATTCTCCTCCCCATCCAGGCTTGCGGCGCTGATTGGAGGAGACTTAGAGCTGGGCTGTGTGCTCAGCGAAGGAGGCAGAGCAGAGGTGAGCTGACGCAGGGAGCGGTTCCTCTGTGCACCCTCTCCTTGTTATTGCAGGCAACCCTCTCCATGCGCCCCCTCACCCAGCTCACCTCTACCTCCTCGCCTGAGGGGGCTTTTAGGCTCCCCAGGCGACTGCCTAGTTTGCCTAAATGGTTGCACCGGCCCTGGTGGTGGTCACTATAGAAAATACTAAGATAGGGTATGTTATAAACTCATGAGTGTGTAAGAGACATTACAAACTAAAACAGCTTGAGTGCTAAACAAATGGGGCATGTGGTCTGAAAGCTGGAATACTTTGTGGAAGAGGTGAGTTTTCAGATGATGCTTGAAGGAGAGTGTGAGTGTTTGGTGAACATTAGCTTTGAGGTTGACTCAACAGAAGTGGTAGAACTGTAGAAAATGCAAAGCTGGATATGAGTCAGGATACTAAAATTAATATCTCCTGCAAAAAGTGCCTTGATTAGAGTGGTGTAAGATTTTTACAAATATTTGAAGTCAAAAGCAAATTTCAGTTTGAGTGTGTTTGCAGTTCTTTCATGATTACATTCCATGAGCATTTGTGTACTCAAGCTTTACTGGCTCAGTGACTAAAACAAAGTGAATTTTCAGATTCAATATTCGAAAGTGAATTTTTAATTTTGTATTTGACAGTAAAATTCACAATTCACACACAGTTGGCTAGTTACATGCATCATCTTGTATTGATTCCAGATTAAAATGACATATGTAACTAACCAATGCAGAGCATATTGAGATTTATGAATATTTACAACGGAATATACAATCTGAAATTCACACTTTCAGTTAGATAAAGACAAACTGCTGACTTAAAAAAATCACTTGGCTGTCTGAAAATGTTTTACCTCTTGCTGTTACAGTTCTTGTTAAATTATTTCACCTGAAAGCAGGGTGGATAAAAATCATGGTTTAAAACCCCCTGGTCTTTACAATTTAAATCTTGATTTTTTTTTTAAATTTAAATTGATTTTTATCTATATGTTGCTAGTTCTTTACCTTCTTGCCATTTTATAGTCTTAAATTGTTAAAAAGTGAAACTTTTGTAATTGTTTCTATAATTATTTTCCTGTTAGTAGAATTTCTGATTAACAGACCAATTTTTTTTTGATGATGAAATTTCACACTTACAATGCTCATCCATACTGACAAAGACAAGCCCAAGACCTCATTAACGTCCTTACTGTGGGAACAACACAAACTATACTAAACCACTGACCTGATGAGCAAATAGGGCCTCACCAGCTTCCGCTGAAGTTTATGGGAGTGTTTCCATTGACTTAATGGGAGCTGGACCAGGCCAATAGTCCATGCTCTATTTGCAACCAATATCACCATCCAGTATATTGAACTTCCACAAGTTAAGAAAGCTGAAATGCTTTGACAGGCTCTACTCTTTATCTGAGTTTGCATTTTGAGGTCAGTGGGACTTATGCTCCTCCACCACATACGGAGGTGCTTTTGAAAATCTCATCCTTAGGTCCATTCTTCTTCTCTCATATGGAAGTAGCAACATTGACAAGTTAAAAGGTTTGAAATCCTTGGAAGAGCTTTAGGAGATGCAGAGTGCACCTTTGCAATATCTCCTTGAAATGAAAAGATGGGGCACAGGTTCACAATGTGTCCGATGGTTTAGAAATCTCTGTATTTGCATTGTGGCAAATTCTGGATTCTCCATTTGTGTATCAGGTACCTGCATCTTCCACGGTCATCTCCGTTCTTCAGCAGAGCAAGAAATCTCAGAGTTCTGATGTCAAGTATCAGAGGGGTAGCCGTGTTAGTCTGGATCTGTAAAAGCAGCAAAGAATCCTGTGGCACCTTATAGACTAACAGACATTTTAGAGCATGAGCTTTCGTGGGTGAATACCCACTTCGTCAGATGCAGCGTCTGATGAAGTGGGTATTCACCCACGAAAGCTCATGCTCTAAAATGTCTGTTAGTCTATAAGGTGCCACAGGATTCTTTGCTGCTTTTAGAGTTCTGATGGTGGGATCATCTAAGAGGTGCTTGTTGTTTACATCAGAACCTGCCCACTGCATCTGCCAGGTGTCTTCTGGGTTGAAGCTGGAACACAGAAGAGCTTCTCCGGCCTCCCAGAATGCAGGATTTAAGGTGAGTGAGTGTAAGGTAGGCGAACCAAGTTATCATGAAGCAGAAGCTTTTGGTTAGTGAGAACTTCCTTATACTCGCACAAGGTAGCCATCTCCCATCCAATAGTTGGAGGGAGAATGTTTGTGAGGACCCGAAGCCAAGGCAACAAAGTGGATTTCAGGGTGCCAGTTACAAGTCTCTTAACCACATTTAAAGTGGATATAGATGAGGTCTTTTTACAAGCTTCTTCCCCAGGTAGGTGCATAGTACTTGGCCGGAAAATAAACTAAAGCCAGTGTTGAGACGGGCAGCGATGGTGGCAACCGTCACATGGCCTTCTCCATTAAGTACACTTTAGTGTATGTGTATGAACTAATGTCACCACTTCGGAGACTGAAGATCATTCATCGACCTCCCAATACGTCTGTTAGTCTATAAGGTGCCACAGGACTCTTTGCTGCTTTTACAGATCCAGACTAACACGGCTACCCCTCTGACACTTGACAGTCAAAATAGCAACTTTCCAAGAAAGGCTCCTTTCAAAATCATGCTAAATTGATTAATAGGCCCATCAGTTCATCTATGCCAATTTAAATGTTGAGGACCCATCTCATTTGAAGGCTTAGGTGCATAAATATGAGTTTAGAAAGCTCACTTTAGGCTCCTGTTTTTGAAAATGTTGGCCTCTGTGCGTAAAAAGTTCACAGTAACTTTGTTAATATACTGAAAGTATAAACCATGTCCCATTGTTAAAACCGCTGAGATTTTATTTTGTAGTGAGAAATGTTTTATGCCACTAAAAGTTTTTTTACACAAATACAGGTGTAGCCCAAGGCCTTGCAAACTCAAAAGCACATGCTAAACGTTAAGTACATGCAGAGTCCCCGCCAAGTCACTGATATTATTCATGTGAGTGAAAATATGTACCTGCTTCAAGGTCTGATTCCACAAAAATTTCTGCATGTGCTCAACTTCGTTACTATGATAATCCTGTGGAAGTCAACAGGACTACTCACAATAATAAAAGTAAGCACATGAGTGTTTATAGGATCAGGGCCTTCATTTGCAATATTTTGTTAATAGCTGTTTTGTAAAATTCAAGTAAAAACCCTACCAGTCGTGGCATTTAAAAAAACCCCCAAACCCTAGCATTTATAATTTAGTTCATTGTCATTTTAATCAAATGTTGCAATAACACAGATTTTCAAATTAGTTTTACAGAGCTCCAAATTTTAAAATCTTTTTAAGTCAGGTGATTTAAATGAATGATTTAAACCATCTCAGGTGAAATTGCACAGCCCTAACTGCAAGAGATTAGAGGAAAACGGTGCTTTAGGGGGAGGTTTTCAGTGTTTTTACTTTGGCCATTCTAGACTATTGCATATAGTCAATGTCACTGTTTTCCCAGCATAGACCCATGAGTCACTTTACTCACTAGAGTAATCCCTGATTACTGGGAGCTCTTTAATTCAAGGAACTGAGACTTAACGCGGTACATAAATGATGAGCTTCACTGGGGATGCCTGTACTGCATGAGTATCCACACAGCACCAATTCACCTAGCAAAGTCCAGCTCCAGAAAAATGTGGACAGTCTCTTTTCTGTCTGCTCCAAAATCCTGGTCTGGATTCCAAACCAGATTTTCTGTAGGACAACCAGCAATAGGTCTGCCTTAACAAACCCAGTTTCACATTGGCCTGAGATCAGGATTTCCTTCTCTGGTAGCAACATACATTTCTATTTCCTGTCTTTTGTGCAGCTGTACCTTTCGCTTCCTCCATTCTGTTATTTCCTTCCAAGAATCATTATTTAATAATATCCTTCTTCAGGGAAGTGCATGTGCTATCTTTCAGACCACGTTTTTAGATGTGCTGTGCCCTTCTGTGTTTGGCTCAATTGATCTCATTAGTTGCTGATAATCTCTGTACCCTGCCATCTGCATGCTTGTTAATCTTGCACTAATTGCATTCAAATAACGGCTGTACAACAAAATGAATTTTTAAAAGGTGGGGTTCTACACTGCATTTCCTTTGGCACTGCTTCCTGGTTAACTGGATGGCAAATTCAGATTGTTTAGTGTTCTCACTGTATCATTTTGCAAAAATACAAAAAAATCTTTGTTTGTCACTATTGACACTCTTGTTTACATTTTGCATTTCACTCTGCTAAGAGGGTGGATAGATGCTCATCAGTTTCATTTTCTGCTTCTCAGGCAGTAGCACTCATATTTCTGGCTCTGCAGAGCATGGTGTGTAGGTGTGACACTGGCATATCAGGTGCCAGCTCATGCCAAGATCCCCATGCCTCAATTGAATACTGACAAATTCATAGCTGGAATCAGTCTGGCTCACCTGTGTGTTACAATTCTAATACTCATTTTAACAATACTAAGAATATGTTTAGTATTTAGACTTTATGAAATGCTTATAAATTGCTGTCAGTGTCCATCTCACTTATAATATCTGTATCAAATAAGATAATATTTGAGCAGTTCTGTTGTGAGCCTCTGTAACTGTGTAAATCACCAGATGGGAGCGAGACATCAGCACTTCGCACTAGTTAGTCTCCAAGAGAAGGTATGTCCTGCCCAACAGGGAAGACCCATCAACACTAGAGAAACTACTGTGGAACATTAAAGGAGACAAAAAACTTTGTTGATTGCTCTCCCCCACCTCCATGAAAAGGAGACATGCAGGTGGATTCATCCCAGCAGCTGAGCTTGGAACTTAGAGCACAAGGGAGGAAGGGAATAAAAAACCTAAGGAAGCAAGAACTGTATCTTTATGCTGCTTGGACTCTGAGGGACAAGGGTGACTAGGCACGAGCAAAAGATCTCCAGTGCATAGCCTGGGTTGGCTCTAAAGGACATACAAAGCTTGCTTATTATAGAAGCCTCTATTACTTTTTTGAAACTTAAGATTGGAACTCATTTGTGTGTATCTATGTTTACCTGCTTTAACCTTGTAAATGAGTCTCTTGTTTCCTTTTCCTAGTTAAGCAATCAAAATGGAATTGTCCTCTGGTCAGCTCTGCTCAGCAGTTGCCACTTCACAACCCACAGTAAGACCCAAGGCAAATCACAGGGTGAAAAACTCTGCACAGTTCAAGCAAGCTGCCCACTATTTAATAGCTCTAGTGTCTTCTAATTTCCCTCCTGACACCTACAGCACCTGAAATGCAGCCACCTCTGGAGTGGAACTCAGCAGCTGAACAGCAACACTACACAACTGTTTGGGACAGGAAGTGTATCTGATGAACGGAGAATTTAGTTAACCCAATTAGATATGTGCTTCTGATGTAAAGATTGTATCAGTGGTTTGTGGGTTAGGGGCTGAACTGTAGCTCAGAAGACAGAAGTGCATGTCACTCAGTCTCTCCACTACTCAATTCTCCAGCAGTAAAAAACAGCAACAAAAATTACTTCCTCTGTCTGGTAAGACTTTTCTGGGGGACTGTCTCTGACTATGACTGTGGTCAGTGCCTAGTACAATGGAGCCCCAATTTTGACTGGGGCTTGTAGTTCCAATAAATAAATACATTATTAATTATTTATTATAATTATTCTTACTAAGGTTTGAGCTTTTCCCAACGTTGGGGGTGTTTGGCTCTGGGAAGATAGCACCAGACCCATCTCTAAAACAAACTGGAATTTGGTGCACATGACCGGGTTATTGGCCTCGTGAAAGATGTCATGGCATCTTTAATGCCATCTGATCCAATGTGTTGTGTAAAATTCAAAGTACTGCCTGAAATGTTGAGTGAGGTGGTGATGGGAAGCTGGAACACAAAGTGCCCTGGCTGACTCACCTTGTCTGTTGTGGAATAATACAGTGCGAAGTATTCCGAGAGGAACCATGTAACACAGCCAAGTTGACTAGCCTTCTAGCATGCTGGGCTTTCAAAACAATCTCTCATATGATTCCCTAAAAATAGTGCCTTATGTTTCCCATCACTGATGTCCGACTATTTTAATTAGTCCAGTCTCCCCTTCTGCTCTTGCTTTGTAGTTTGTAAAGAGGAAATACTGGTGTTGTACCAATACCAATGCTGCATTCCTCATGTCTCTTTTCCGAAATGGAGGGTTTATAAAAATGCCTGGTCAAGGTGATGTTTATAACATTTCTGGCACACTTGTTTTAACATTGGTAAATGTCACTGTTTTGTACTTATTATTTTAAAGCCTAAAACCTTCTCCTAGCTAATTTGGAGCACTCACATACACTTCTTTATTTCTTATCAGCTTGAGCTGTCACATGAATGTGCCCCCTGATTTGATTTTGAATAGAGATGCAAACATAGTACACTCTAGAATCAGGAACTGTGGCACATGTTAACATACCTGAGACAGTTTTGATCTAGCTAGCTCAAGTAACAATAGCAGTGAAGCCATGGCAACACACGTGGTCACCATTCTAAGATGGACTGGGATGGGTGGATGGAATTAGCCTGTGCAGATTAAAACTAGATCGACTATGTCTTCATTTACTGCAGTGCAGACCCATTTAGTGCCTGATCTTGTGAGAGGCTGTTCATTTCCTCCTGCAAAGCGCTGAATGCCTTCAATGGCCTCTGTCTTCACTGGCAGTTCAGGATGGTCAGGAGGGGACACGTTTTTCAAGGGTATTTAGGCCTTTAACAACGCAGATATGTGCCTTTGTAAATCTGGCCTGAGGAGCTTAGCACCACACTGTACTGAGCTTCCTTGCTGTGTGATGCAGAGAAGGAGCCTAGCTTGAGTTTCAGATCCCAGGGGGAGTTTGCGAGGCTTGAAGCTAAAGGAATCACCTCTGATTTGTGGACTTGAGCCAGTTTCATCTGGATGCTGCTGAAAGAGCAGGAGTAGCTGAATCAGGCCATGTAGCAATATGTTTTACTCTAATTTATGGTGAAACCCACCTTGGTGGGGAACCCAACACAACTAGTACCACATAAAACCTGCTGTGTGGAGGGGTGGCAGCTTCTAGCATGGGGTGTGGGCTCCACACCTGCTCTAAATAGGGTGACAAGGCATGACAGCACCAAGAAAGAGGCCACAAAAATCTATGAGTAGCCACGTCCACCTACCCAAAGCCCTGCATAACAGGTGTGGAGGAGCAACGTCCTGAAAGTACAGCAAAACAAAAGTACAGCCCAGGTTCCTGGAATGTAGGCTCTCTTCCCTTGTTTAGCCAGTGCTTTGCAGTAACTCCTGTCTTTCAGCGCATCTGTTCCCAGTTTCACAGTCCCAGTGCAACAGAATCCTTGTGTTTCTTTGCTACTCTTACCCGTTGGGGTTTATCTGCTAATGAAATTAAGGCCTGATCCCCACAGATGCCTGTGTGGATAGCCTGACTCAGGAGAGGTTGGGGCTCCTTACCTGAGACAAGTTCACCATGTCTATAAGTGTGAACAGAGGTGTGGGGCTTGATTTTGTGCAATGCCTCTCACAGTCCAGGCCTCAAGGCTGCTCCAGGGCTTAATGTAGGCCTGGCATTTGTCAGAGCAGTGGTTTTCAAACTGCGGGTTGCGACCCATTGCTGGGTTGTGGAATGGAAGGCACTGAGTCATGGTGGCTCTGGTCAGCACTGACTGGGCCGTTAAAAGTCCCATTAGGGGTGCTGACCTGGCTAAAGCAGGCTAGTCCCTACCTGTTCTGACACTGCAGTGTGCCCTGGAAGCAGCCAGCAGCAGGTCTGGCTCCTAGGCACTGGGGGGGCCACAGGGCTCTGTGCGCAGCCTTTGCCCCAAGCACCAGCTCCACACTCCCATTGGCCAGGAACTGGCCAGCAGGGGTTGGGGGCAAGGGGAGAAACAGTGCTTGCGTGCCTCCCCCTAGGAGCCGGACATGCTGCTGGCTGCTTCTGGGGAGCAGTGCAGTCCACGGTGCCAAGACAGGCAGGAAAACTGCCTTAGCTGCGCCACTGACTGGGAGCAACCTGAGGTAAGCCCACGCCCCAACCCCGCACCACAAACCCCTGCCCCAGCCCTGAGTGTGCCCCAAACTTGGAGCCCCCTTCTGTACCCCAAACCCCTCATCCCTAGCCCCACCCCAGATCCTGCACCTCCAGCCCTCACTCCCACCTACACCCCAAACTTCTCATCCCCAGCTCCGCTGAGTTGCAGGCATCAACATTTTTCTTCAACTGGGTCACCAAAAAAAAAAAAAAAAAAAAAAAAGTTTAAAAACCACTGGGCTACAGCAGCCACAGGGACTGTTCTAATTTATGGCAGCCATATCTGGGTGGCTCTGCCAGCCATAATTGCTGGAGTCTGATTTCGCTCCACTCCTAGAACAGCCCACTGCCAGTGGCTGCAAGGAGGTGCAGCACAGGGTCACAGACGCATATTCCCCCAGGGGGAGCTGCAGCCACTCTAATGTTACCAAAGCAGTGCAAAGGGGTTGTAGCAGTGCCCAAAATCTGACCCCTTGTCTTCCCTTTGCTCTGTAAAGTACCTAGCTTGCTTTTGGGCTATGTAAACCTAAATAAATAATGCATCATACTACTGTGATGTGAGAACCAAGCCTGCCTTACTCTACTTCATTGTGCATAGAGATATTGTACAGATAAACAAAACTCAATATGGTATTTTTAAAAATTGCTTTCCTCTGTTACTATGTAGCCTCTTTGTTTATTAACACAGACAGAATTGTAAATCCTCTATGTTACCTTTCACAATGGAGGCTGTTTGTTCATTTTTTGCATTTCACTTACAGTAGAACCTCAGAGTTACGAACACCAGCGGTATGAACTGACTGGTCAACCGCACACCTCATTCAGAACTGGAAGTACGCAATCAGGCAGCAGCAGAGACCAAAAAGAAAAAAAGCAAATACTGTACAGTACTGTTGTCATGGTATATAATTCCCCACTCTGAACCCTAGCGTCCAAAAGATGGGGTACCAGCATGAATTCCTCTAAGCTCAATTACCAGCTTAGTACTTGTAGCGCTGCCACTAACCAGGAATTTCAGTGCCTGGTACACTCTGGTCCCCACAAAACCTTGCCCAGGGACCCCCAAGACCCAGACCCTCTGGATCTTTCAGCTATAGACTCTGGAAATACCCTCCCAGCCTAAGTATACAAGAACAAATTAAAATCCTTTCAGCAAAATACAAATTTGAACTCCTTCCAGCCAAATACACATTTGCAAATAAAGAAAACAAACATAAGCCTAACTCGCCTTATTTACCTAATACTTACTATTCTGAGTACATAAGAGCCTGTATCAGAGAGATTGGAGAGAAACCTGGTTGCATGTCTGGTCACTCTCAGAACCCAGAGAGAACAACCACCAAACACTAACAGCACACACATAAACTTCCCTCCCTCAAGATTTGAAAGTATCCTGTCCCCTGATTGGTCCTCTGGTCAGGTGACAGCCAGGCTCACTGATCTTGTTAACCCTTTACAGGCAAAAGAGATATGAAGTACTTCTGTTCTATTAACTCTTACTTATCTGTTTATGACAACTGTGTTTAATGTAAACTACATTAAAAAATAAAGGGCAAGCAGCATTTTTCTTCTACATAGTAAGTTTCAAAGTTGTATTAAGCTGAGGTTCTACTGTAGTTTGCCTGGTGAAAAAAGACTGGTCAGTTTCCCTTTCTGTTTATAATCAGTTTCACTTCCTGGTTGCCAAGCACTGGCCCAGGGCAGTTGTGTCTAGATGCTCAACACTGTGGAGGAAGAGCTAAATAATCTAATCTAGCTATATATTATTTTAATTGAAATATTTTTATAAACTATAATGAGCTTTTAGGTAACTTTAGAATGTGTTCAGTGCAAGATCCAGTCTAACTAAATCCTCATTGTACTTTTAAAGGGATCTATTATCGAGCCACCATCCAGTGAAATCAGCAGGAATTTTTGCTACTGACTTGTGTGCCACTGTATTGTGTTTGCTGTTAAACTATTTCAGCCCAGAGATGGCTTCATTTTAGCAACAGGCAAAGTTATCTCTGTATTTAGTTTGTTTATTAAAGTTTGTAAATGCATCTATTCATTATCCATTCAATTGCACAAATAGAATGATTAGAGCTTGGGATGAGCTTTTCAGGATCTTTAGTCTGGAGAGCACATATAATATTTTTATTAGTCCATGGCAATTTGACAGTGCCTTTTTCAGATAACAGGCCGTCCTGGGTTTTTCCATTTGATGCTTTTCTTCCCAATAATGCACTGCACTTGAACAACATGCCATCCCCTTTGCATAAACAATCAGCTGCTCCTTCCAGCACTTGAAAGCCATGGTTAATTTCCACAGGAACCTTTTCATCTGTGATTCAGTCACCTATACAGAGGGGTCACCAGCAGTTGGCAGAGACTAGGCTGTACCTGACTCTCTTCATAGGCAGTGTGACTGTTCTATCTCTAGCAGAGACATTGCAGAGCTTTTCAGAGCTGTGTATGTAAGAGACAGTTTCCCCTTCATCAGTGTCTGTGGGTGCCTAAAGGTCATCTGCCTGCCTTTCATTTTCACCCCAGATCTGAGAGGAGGATCTCTTTTTCACCCTCATTCTGCAACAAACATGAATTCTCTTGAGTTGAGGCGGTTTCCATACTCCAGTTCCCCTGGTGTATGTGATCTGGGCTTGGGTGCAACTAGCACTTGGAAATATGAACAATATCAGGCCACATCTTGGCATCACAAGAGGAAAATGCCGTGGAGTTAATGGGATCTGGAATTGGCCTGCAATTGACAAAGGAGACATGGTCTAGTGGTTAAAGCTCAGACCTAGCACTACTACAGACTCTGGGTGAATTGTTTAGTTGACTAAAGTTGGGTATCTGTAAGTAAAGGCCACCTTTGAAAATGTGAGTCTTAGTTAATCCGTGCCTCAGTTTCTCCATGGGTTATATGGGAGTAATGATTCTGACCTACCGCCTGGTAAGGATTAGTTCATTAATGCCTGCAGAGTGTTTTGAGTTCCTCAGACTGAGGGTGCTGTATTAGTATTATTATTATTCACATTGCCATGACTTGTTAATTTCATCTGTAACTAAAACCTTTTAATAATGCAAACAAGTCCAGGGCCCAATCCCGCTCCCAGCAAAGTCAGTGAGAGCTTTGCCATTGACTTCAGTGGGAGCAGGCGTGTAATCAAGACAGTTCTGCTTCTTATTTTTGCTACAGTAAGTGTGCCAAGTCCAGACTGGTGCTGAGCAGCCACATCTCCCGGTGACTTCAGCAGGGAGCTGGGCAGACTCAGCGGCGCTGCTCGGAATACATCTCATTGTTTATATTTCTGAGACCAAATCTTAGCTTGCTGACTTCTTGACGTATTCCTCCTATTATTTAATACCCTATTGCAATTCTCATAATGAACAACATGACAGCGCCCCTCTCATGATGGCTGCTCATGACGATGACAGCAAAGCAGGGTCTTTACACTAAGAATGCAGGATACATTTGGCCAGGCCTGATGATGAAATGACTAACGAGCTATTTCTGAACTGGTATATTGGGACAATCATGTGTTACTCATGAGCTCATGTTTTAGATATTGTCTTTAATGATCACTTTAATGAACATTTTCACCCACCACCTAGAGACCTAAAAATGCAATGCTTTAAGGTTTGAATCATTGGCAGTGACCAGCCAATCACATAACATTTTCTGCAGAGTATCTCTGAAGCATTACCCCTGGCAATGTAAAAATAGCTGATGAGTGAGTATGTCTGTTACTTGACACCGCATGGTTATTCTAATACGTATGTTTGCTTCTTCCCCAGCATGAACTCCATTTGGTTTCCCCTTGCCTGATATCTATTTAAGTACATTTTAGTAACTTTGAATTTCTTGCTCACTTCATTTCACTTGACTAGGCAGGACTGTGAGGGCTCAGAGCTTGGTCTTCTCTACTTTTTTTTGTTTGGTTTTCAATTCTTATTCCCATTAAAGAGTCGTGTTAAAAAGGGTATCCTGGAGCATATAAATATTGGGAAGAGTTAGTAATCAGCTAACTGTTCTATACAGTGGGGTAAGGTTTTGGCTTAACTGAAGAAAGCACAATGCTGTACTATTTCTGATCAGGAAACTGGATCACAGAAGGTAAGGGGCAAAATTACACGGACTTTTTAAAATAGGGAAATGTTGATGCTCTGTGTGTGTGTGTGTATGAGCATGTGCACACTTCAATATCCACTGTGAAACTGATCAGATGAGAAACTTTAAACAGCATTTATATTTTTCCTACAGTAATTAGAGGTGAAAAGACTCTGGTTACTCTTGTCCATCTCCTCCCACTCTGGAGAATGCAGGATTGTCCTTAGAGTCTCCAGATGGAAAGTTGTTGGGTTTTTGTTATTCTTTATGGGACTAATGTTTATGCAATAAAATGTAATGTTATATGGAAAATTAGCTTGAGCCTCTAAAAAGATTACTAAGTTGTTATGAATGTCTCTTTCAGTATGTTGTTTAACTGTCTATTGTGCTGTGAACAACTTTAAGCAATACAAATGGATTTTGTTTTCCAGCTGGTTACTGCATACACAAAAGATAGTTCTAAAACTCTGGGGGGATATGTGTAGGGTTTTGGGGGGGATTTTTCCTTTTTTTTGACAAATGGAAAAATTCCATGCAATGAGTGTGCTATGAGTGCATGAAAAAACAAAATAGTTCAAATGTGTAGGCAATGCACAGGGGCTGATATAAATGATCAGGACTATGACATGTATCCAATTGTAATCGCTGGAAAATTTCTTAAATGACATGAGCTTTTGGAAGACAGTTGTTGCAGGAACATCTCAGTCTGCCAACATAGGAACCATGTTTTATTATCCCAGCTGCAAAGCTCATCAGCAAAAAAAATAAGTAAAAGTCTAAATAATTCAAATGGATCTTGAGAATCCAGACTGATTATGCTTAGTTCATTAGTCTATAATTAGACAGCCCTTTAAGAGAGCTGAGGAGGAAAGAGGATTCAAACCCTGGGCCTATGGGGCTGATGGAAGCTGAATTTACCATTGAGATGTTTAATTTTGTTCTGATATTGGTCAGAGGGACACTGCACTCGTTTACCACCATTGCCAAGACGCTGGCTGGAAAAAAAGAATGGGGGAAATAGAGAAGGGGTGTAAAGGAATGGAAAAGAAGTAATAATCATGGGATCAAACACTGACGCCAATATACTTTTTTTCTTAGTCTTGACTGAGTCAATGGGATTTTTATTTGCACAAAGACCAAAACTCCTGAGTAAGGACCTGAAGGTTTAGCCTATGGAAAATACCGACAGGTAAAATTGATCCCGTTGTATTTTGGACTACACACAATTAACTCTATCTATCCACCATGTTTGTCACTGTGGTATCCGACCTTTTTCAAATTATGTACAAGTGTTATGCCTCCCACTCCCAACTTGGTTAGCAAACTATTTGTAACAGGGGCTTATCTACTGAATTTGAAGGCCACAACAAAGAGTGGTTTCAGAGTAGCAGCCGTGTTAGTCTGTATCTACAAAAAGTACAAGAGTACTTGTGGCACCTTAGAGACTAACAAATTTATCTGAGCATAAGCTTTTGTGGGCTACAGCCCACTTCTTTGGATGTATGCAGTGGAAAAATACAGTAGGAAGATATATATACACACAGAGAACATGAAACAATGGGTGTTACCATACATACTCTAACGAGAGTGATCAGTTAAGGTGAGCTATTACCAGCAGGAGAGTGGGTAAGAAATAGCTATATCCCTGCAGCGTGAGCCAGAAATCGATTACTCTAATCCTTCATTCCTACCCGTTGCTCTGAGCTGTTTGCCTTGTCTGCTCTCGGGGTTTGATTGTGCTGGTGTTACCAGAGCTGAGCAAAGATGCAGATCAAAAAGAAATGACAGCCAGGACCAGAGATATTCCACTTGCCTGAAATGCAGTTTTGTTTGTCCACCGTAGCCAGGTTTATCAATACATTTGGAGTTGCTTGATCAGGCAAATGCAGCTGCTGGGTTTTTTAAAATCTATTTAGGATTAGTTCTCTGCATATAATGCAGTGGAGTGTAGCATGCAAGATGACATGTGAGGTTTTATGTATCTTACATGTCCTCTGTGTATGCCACTGTGAGAGATGTTTGAGGAAGTTGTGGGTTTCCAGGGTTTGTGTGTTGTGTCGTGAGGTGGTGTGTGTTTCAGGATTCAGGTGTGTGAAATATTTACCAGACACGTATGGCATATGTAACCGAGAGCATGTATCTTGGGGTGTGGAGGTGTGAACTTTGTACTGGTGGTGGACAAACTTTGCCCAGAGGCAAGTGGTTGTAACTCCACTTACTTCAGTGAAGTTCTGCTATCTGCATTTGGCCCAAGTTGGTTGCATGCCACGAGCTGGCTTATGCAAATTGTGTGATTTGGTGCACATTCGTCTTGATTTGTATCTAGATACGATGTGATCAGATGGTGAGTGTTGTGCCACTTGTCAGGTTCATGTGCGCTGCTTGCTTGTCCATGTGTTTTGGGGTGATTGCCATTCGCATAAAGTTCTGGCCCTGTATGAAGTGGGTGGTACAGATCTTTGCTCCCTTCCAGAATCCATTTGAATCAATTTGTGAGATCATCAGAGGGTGCCCTCTCCCCTTAGACTTGGGATAATGGCTTCCCCTTCTCTCAGAATCCCCTTGCTGTCCTCCCACATGGTCATGGATGGACATGGGGTGTGTTTCTTTAACTGAGTTCCGTGTTGCCTGTCTCCTGGGCTTGCTAATAGTGATGTATGCAGAGGCACTAATTGGGAGTGATTAATCTAAATTATGCAGTGATGGAATCCAAGTAATCTAGCCACAAATAGAAGAGGCCCGGCAGTGGTGCAGACTCATTTCCAAGTCTCTCACCTAGCTACATCACCTTTACATCACCCCCCGCCCTTTTCCTTGCCTTGCGTGTGCTCTCAAGTGTTACTTCTGGAGCTATTTGGAACAATGTGCTAGAGATTTGGATCAGAACAACGCTTGGAAACTTCATATCTCATGTTCTGCACTTAGATGGGGGGGAGGTGGCAGAAGGCCCTTTAATTTGTTAGAAAAGTTTCTAAAGAAGTGCAACAAGATTAACTCTGGCCATGCATCAAATTAATGTGCGGGGTCAGCAAATGGCAGAATCAGCCAGTTCACAGCTACTGTAGATCCTGCCTCTCCAGCTCTGCCTCTGTCATCAGCTTTAGTTGGATCACACATGGGTTGCCATACCTTACAGTCAGTTCTGCTCAGTTTGAGCTCATTTTGATGTCCCCCTTTGCCCTGGACATGGTATATTTCAGCTGCTTGCCATGCCCTTGGGTTTTTTTTTCACCGTACAAGACATTGTGTTCCAATGCACAGATCTAGGAAGAAATGCAATGCAACATGATATAGCATCCACACAAAGCAGTGTACCTATACATACTACGTCATGCCAAGGGAAAACATAGAACTGATCCTGCACCTATGGAAAATAATGGGACTTTTGCTATTGAATTTTGTTGGGCAGGCTTGATATTTTAGTGGAGAATGGACCAGCTCTTGTAACTGTTATCCAGGCAAATCTGTCAATCCTTTTGCTTGAGCCATTGTGGAATGACTTAGGATTTGATATATGGTATGTTTCCACAAAAGGGTTGGATTGAGAAGTAATTTTGTTTACCTATGTGGTCTGTGTTCTTGAATGTACCTTTGAATTGCATGTAGACATGTGCACATAGGTAGACTGGGCCTTTGGGGCCCAGCAAAACCTGGGCCCAAAAGGGTCCTGATTGGAGGGTGATCCTGTGCTCAGCAGGACTGTGGAGTCTGCTGCTGCCCGTTTGCACTGAGTGGTGCTCTGTTAGTGACACACAACATCCAGCAGTTAGCCAAGCACACCTCTGGGAAACGACCTGGTTTAAGGCCTTTTCCATCCCCTCAGCCAGGCAGGCGGGAGAGAAAGGAGTGAGGAGATCTGGGAAATAGGGAAGGAGGATAAAATGAGAGGATGAGTATCTTACAATAATGTCTTGCTGGGGGGCTCCTGTCATAACTCTAGTCCCAGATTTGGACCTTAGCGTCCAAAATATGGGGGTTAGCATGAAAACCTCCAAGCTTAGTTACCAGCTTGGACCTGGTACTTGCTGCCACCACCCAAAAAATTAGAGTGTTTTGGGGCACTCTGGTCCCCCTGAAAAACCTTCCCTGGGGACCCCAAGACCCAAATCCCCCAGGCAGGTGGGAGAGAAAGGAGTGAGGAGATCTGGGAAATAGGGAAGGAGGATAAAATGAGAGGATGAGTATCTTACAATAATGTCTTGCTGGGGGGCTCCAAAAGTCCATATTTGACCCTGGATTCTGGAACCTCTCCAGTGAGCAAAACACCTGCTGTGGCAACAGATACACAGAGAGGGAATTGGCCTTACCGAGGCGACGGCGAGTGATGTGGTATACAGAATGGGTAACAACAAACTCATCTATGAGCAGGACTAGATTCTGGTTAGAACTAGTTGCTTGTCATCTTTCTTTGTTGTTATAACGAATATTTATAATCAAAAACAACCAACTGTCAAGGTCTCAGAGCGCTTGCTTTAAAACAGAGCACAGAAACTAGGACATAGGTACAACAGCGCTGAGAACAAAGCATCAAATCAGGTTCCCAAAGCAGAACAGTAAATCCTAGGAGCCCATCAACGCAGCCAAAGAGGAAACAGGTCGTTCATAAGGATGCCACTGGTGGGTTGCTCATTAAGAGGAAGAGAATCCAAGATCACAGATCCCTCAAGAAAGAGACAATAAAAGAAAGAGAGAAAGAGAAAAGGCCCCATGTCCTGTCCTTTCAAGGTTATTTCAGGGATGAGCACCTGTTCCACACATATCTCCAGTGCTATGTAGGTAGATGGGGCCCTGCCTGTCCTCCACGAGACTAGTTCTGTACTTATTTTATATGATTACAGAAGAGGCAGGGGACAAATTCTGAGGAGCAGGATATAATCATAGGGAAGATATTACTATGTCAAATTGATTCCTTTGTATTTTGGCTCACACACATTGGCATGTATATGAAGCTTTAGTTCCTTCCCCACCCTCCCACCACTTGGTTGGCAAAACACTTGTGACAGGTACTAATCTACTGAGTGTTGACGGCTACAGCAGTATGAAACAGCTGTATTCCTGCAGCATGTGCAAGAAACCTTGGACATTGAATCTCCCAGCCATATATCCCTATTGGGTCTGAGCTGTTTGCCCTGCCAGCTCTCAGCTCAGCTCTCGGTCTAATTGCAGTTGTTGGGCTAGTGTGCGGGTGCAGGGTGGTCTCAGTGGCCTGTGATAGACAGAAGGTCAGACTGGATGATATGATTGTCCCATCTGGCCTTAAGTTCTATGATTATGTCTGTACTGGTGTTGACTAGCGCTAAGCACGGGGTGCATGGAAATGCAGAATCAGTGGAGAACAAGAAATAGTGAGTCGGATCCAGACTAACCAGTAAAAGGCCTAAAGTTTAGTTGCTTTTTTTCTGACACTAGTTATTACTATTGACTCAAATCCCAAGGCCTCTACTCAGGCTCCAATTCTTCTCCCATGTACCTTGCTGTAATTGTGCCCTAACTCCAGTGGAGTTGATGAAATTACACAGGTGCAAATCTGGAATAAAGGAAGAATTCAGCCCTCAGTTTCTGTCAGGCCTTACCCTGGGTTTGAGTAATAACTGAATAAAGTCCTCCATTTCTGTCCCATAAGTGCATAAAGAGGGGCTGGATTTGGAGAAATTGGTTCTTCATTTTTATCTGCATATGGCCTAATTCTCCACGGACTTATACCCCCCTGAGCCCAATGAAGCTGCAGGGGATGCAGGGCAAGCTAGAGCCTGGCTTGGTGTGTAGGACATGGCCTGGAAGTGCTGCACCTGGTGCCTGTTTAAGAAGAATATTCGATGATTTATGGTTGCACTGCTGAGACATTTTCTGAGGCATCACTTGCACCTGTCTGACAAGTCAGACTTCCTATTTGCAGATGAGGTATGTTTTCCCAGGATGCATTTTTTATGAAGCCTCTGAATTGCATTGAGTGATGGAGGATCAGGGATGGGTCCTCAATAAATAAAAGTGTTACACTGTTTTCGATAATAACTGAAACTCAAGTGTCAAACCTTGATGTCTATTTTGTGTGTGAAGGAGTTTGGTTTAATAAACTCTGCTATATTCTGGATTTCACAGGATCTTTAGAAAGTTCTGTATGGTTCACAGATCATCCTAGACTCATCTAGAATGTTTCCTTGGAAATATTAGACAGCCCTGCAGTAGGAGTTACATGTACTTAGAAATGTATTGGCTGCACTCAACACCTTAGAGGATCCAGAAATATGATTTTTCCTCTTCCCAAGAAAAATAAGGCCAACAAAGTCCCTACTTCAACAATCAAAAAGGGCAAAGTAGGGACAAAGAGGGGGAGCCATCAAAAACCAAGTGATTGCAGCACATGTCTGGTCAATGGTACCAATTCAGATATTTCTGAGTTAGGGGAGCAAATTCGGGTCCCAACCCCCACCAGCACAGATGCTGTTCTAATCCCTGCTTCCCCCTGTAGAGACCCTGGGTCTTTCTTGACTAGGGAGTCTCCTCTTTCTCTCATCACATAGTCATGAGCTGGGGTGGCCAGGAGTCAAGTTCTCAGAAGATGCTCCCCTACTCTGACATACTGGAATAGACTCCCCAGGCCCCAGGTCACACACCATTGGGCAATTTGGTCTGGACAGAATGGTGGCTAGGCCAAACTTCAGTAGCATTGTGACCACCACAGCAGGAGTGATGGGCTGGCCTGCTCAGGCAGCAGCTGTACTGATTTAGTACAGGACCACAGCTTAACAGTGGTCGGGCAATTGCGGTCAGGCCCTAACTACGTGGCCTATGAAACTTTGAGCAAGAGCAAAAACCTTGAGGGGGGCCACATTCACCCTCCTCAGTGCCTCCCTCGACTGACGCCACTGCATCTTGTTAGTTCCTCAGGCTGTGTTTGTGCATGGGTAGGTCTGAACTTCCTTCTGGGGTGGACTAGAGTTCAGACACTTCACTGACCTAAGGATGGACTTGAAGGAGGAGAGAGTGGAGGTGTATGCGGTCAGGCTCAGGTGGATGTCAGTCTTATATTTCCCAATTGGGATGGATAAATCTACCAAGGTCAGATGCTTGCTGCAGATACTCTTGTGTAAGCGACAGGGGAAAGTGTCACAGGGTCCCTGTCCTGTGCTTCTCACTTTCCAGAGTTCAATAGCATTGCGGTCTCCCCATGACTGCAGCTGTCACTCTGCCTGTCTGAGTCTCTCCTTCCAAGGCCTTCTCTATCTCTGCTTCTGGGCCTCCATCTACCTTTGCTTCCAAGCCCTATTTCTGTCTTTCAGCACTTTCCTCTCCGTGGGAACTTGTTTTCCACTTGTGTCTATCTCCAGTGCCTTCTGCTGTAGGTTTTGTGTCTTTTGACCTACTGCAGACCATGCTAGCACTCTGCTCTGGGATCTTTTGCTTTCCTCCATTCTTTCTCTGGGAAATTTCATCCTGTTCCTTTTACTGAAGAGGGGAAGACTGGAGATGAAAACCTGCTTCTTCAGCCTAAATTTTGTCACTAGAAAGGAGGTTTGAACCCACACATCTGACTCTGGGAAAGCTCTTCCACAGTCTTGGGGATGGGGCATCTGCAGTTTCAGAGAGGGACAGAACTGAGGGGAATCCTCAACTTACCCAGGGTGGTGGTGGATTCTCAATCACGAACAATTTGTAAATCAAGGTTGGATTTTTTTCCTGCTCTAGGAATTGTTGAGGGGCACTTCTCTGGTCTTGGTTATACAGGAGGTCAGACTAGATGATCCCAGTGGCCCCTCCTGGCCTGGGAATCTATGAATCCTGGTTTCTGTGGGATCATCCCCCTATAGAGCCAAAAGGATTTCTCTATACAAGATAATACTGGCCTGTGGATTTCTAATCTGTGCTGTCAACTCTGATCCTAGGGATCACATGGAAATCAGTGGCTCTCCATTACCCAATGCCACTGCAGGGATCCCCCATGGCGTACTCATTCTCCATTTAGTTATTTAATATCAAGAAATGTCCTGCTCTTCAGTCGCTAATGCTTAAATATCATTCGCTTGTGTCAGTCACAGGGCTGTGCACATGGCCCCTGTCCTGTGGCTCTGTAGGACCCTGATGCTCTGCTCTCTGCCTTCCTGCCCTGTACCTTGCCATGTTCCCCACACTGGTTTTGCCACTTCATTCCCGGTCATTTTTGCACTTCATAGGATCTTACTTCTTTCAAAGGTGATGGGCAGGGCACCGGTTCTGGGATGGCATAAACAGGAGGAGCAAAAAGGCTTTCCCTGTAACATACATTGTGTTGCAAGCAAATCTTTTCCTCCTTCCAAACTAAACAGACTTGCTAGGATTTCCTTTGTTGAGGGACATTCAGAGGGTGCTAAATACACTGTGGCACCAACCTCTACCTCTTGAGCTAAATAGCCTGGCTCAAGTGCATGTGGCTATAATAGACCCACTTCCTCTGTGGATCAGGTGCCACAGGGGACATATAACACACACAATGAGAATTATACTTATCTTTCACATCACACTCAAACTTCCTCATAAGCAGTGTTGCCATCTCTCGTGAATTTATCATAAGTAATGGGACTTTGGCCACTGCTGGTGGCAGCCTTGTGATGATGTGAAAAGCTGCAGCCTTCATGTGCATTTTGGGAAATCAAACCAAGGTGCAGCACTTCCCATGACAATGTCCTCTGGGCTACAGAGCATGCACTGATCTCCAGCAATGACTTCTAGTGCTAACTTTTCTTCTGACCGCTGTCAATATTTCTGGGCCCGTATTATTAGTCAATATTTTATATTTTGAGGGGAACTTATACTGCAGATTCACAGCTAAGACAATGGAGGACTTGCACAAGGTCACTTCAGGCAGAGCTGGAAGTTGAAACCATGTTTTTAATAAATCAGATCTAACTCTCAATCACTTTGCAGTCTTTCAAAAGGAGCCTGTCAGACAGACACCTGTGTAACTCATGCCACTACAACCACTAGACCTCATTCTGCTCCAAGAGCCAGGAATAGAAACCAAGAATCCCAATGTTTTACTGATGTCTCTCAAGTACTTGTGTAACTCACTAGAAATGCATGTGTTGCATCTCCCTGTATGGGCCCATCCAGGCAGAGAATAACACTGTAGTTGAAGCAGATGAGGTCTGTACAGTGACTGGGAAGGTTTTGTATTTAAAAGTGGGTTTGGATATTGTGCCTAACAGTTTATTTTACTGTCGCATTTTTATTATTTGCATATGATGAACAGGAGTGGTCCCTTTCTGAATAGAGCGTGTCAGACTTAGCATGCACTTGACCCCTTAATTCATAGAATCATAGGGTTGGAAGGGACCTCAGGAGCTCATCTAGTCCAACCCCCTGCTTAAAGCAAGATCAATCCCCGGACAGATTTTTACCCCAGTTCCCTAAATGGCCCCCTCAAGGATTCAGCTCACAACCCTGGGTTTAGCAGGCCACTGCTCAAACCACTGAGCTATCCCTCCCATGCTAACTTTCAAGTGCAGAGAAGCCCTAAGAACAGGGGGTGAAAATTTTGTCTGTCTGGGCAGAGAAGGGCACGCCCTGCGGGTGTCCGCTCCAGTGGTCAGAACTTGATGTAATAAACCTTTCTTTCCAGAAAGCAGCCTCAGTCCAAACAGTGTCAGCTTAGCGCTTGTATGGAAATGAACACCCCTGGAGTTAGTAATGAGTAATGAAAGTTTGCACCCGTAGATCACCTGTTTGGAGCCTGTCCAGCTCAGCAGAGATCAAAAGCCATTCCCATCTAATGGAGGTTTGGTGGCCCCTTATGAGAGTAGTTTAGTAAATCCCAGCTGCAGATCCCATATCACAAACTCCCCCCTAGGCTTTGCACTAAGCTCTTAGGGTATGTCTACACTGCAGCTGGAAGCAAGTGTTCCCGCCTGGGCAGACAGGCTTGTGGTAGTGGGGTTTGAGCTACTGCATTCAAAAGATCTGTGTGGATGTTACAGCAATGGCAGAGACTTAGCCAACCACTGGAGCTTGGATCCCAGGGGTAGGGTGGCCTTGAGCTCGGTGGCCAGCCTTAGCCTTTGCCATTGCTCCAGTGTCCACACAGCTCTCTTCAGTGCACTGGGCCAGCCCTGCTACCACAAGTCTGTCTACCAGGCTGGGAGGCTCACTCCTATTTGCAATGTAGACATGCCCTGAAGGCCAGGAACTGTTTCTTATTATGTGTGGGGCCAGTCCTTAGCACAATGGTGCCCTGCTCTCAGTGGATTCTCTAGTAAGTGCTCCTGCATGGGGGAGCAAAGTTGCCTTACACACTATAAACCTGCGAGAACTTGCAACATAAATTGTCACAGACAATTGGAAAGGAGAGTTGTTAAAAACCAGAAGAGTTACCAAAAAGCATGATTTAATTATTTCTTTTTAAAGCTCATGATTTTGGTGGGGGTCTAACTCATGATTTTTAAATTTTGGGGCTTAGCAATACTGGTCAGATTTAAAATCCCTCGGCTTGACATGTCAGTCACACCACCACCTTGTGGCTATGTTCCCCCTACAAGGAAGTTGAACTTTACTATGTTACAATCACAGTTACTTAACCAGTCCCCTTCACATAACTCAAGAACAAGAGGTCACCCAGTGGAATTAATAGGCAGCAGGATGCACAGTCAACCTGTGGAACTTGTTGCCAAGAGATGTTGTAAAGGCCACAAGAATAACTGGTTCAAAAGGAAATAGATAAGTTCATGGACTCAGGTGTATCAATGGCTATTAACCAAGATGGTCAGGGACGCAACCCCATACTCCGGGTGTCCCTAACCCTCCAACTGCCAGAAGCTCCGACTGGGTGACAGGGGATGAATCACTCAAAATTGCCTTCTTCTATTTATTCCCTCTGAAGCATCTGGCAGTGACCACGGTCAGAAACAGGACATTAGGCTAAATGGACCATTGATCTGACCCAGTCTGGCTGTTCTCACGTTCTTATGAGTAACACACAGGAGGTGGACGTGGAGGTTAATGTAGTTTGAGTCACACAGGGCCAAATTCTGCTCTCAGTTACACTAATATAAATCCAAAGTAACTTTCCTGATGTCAGAATAATTACTCTAGATTTATACCAGTTTAACTGATAAGAGAAGTTGGCTTGAAGTCATGAAGAGCCTCTGCTACAGTCCAGAGCAAGCTGTCCAAGATACTATTGTTGGACCAGATCTTCAGCTGAAATGGAACCACATCCATTTATACCAGTTGAGGATTTGGCCCAAGGTTTTTCCAAATCATCTCCCACTGCAACATTCAACCACATTATACTTGGGTAGTTGGAAGGCACCCGTGCTAGTTCTTACATCGTCATCACCTCCCTGATCAATCTCTGCATTCACAATCCTTGTTCTGGTCTGGAAGGAATCACTGAAACATCTTAGTCCTGATTGTCTATGGTCTTGCACCTTGTGTAGTCATATATACCTCAGCAATGTCGGTGCAACATCCCTAGATTGGAGAAATCTGATTGGTTCCCATTGACAACCACTTTGTGCTCACTTTGCCTAACTGAAAATGACCCCACAGGGGGCGAGACAGGGTAGAGGCCTGCTCACATATTGCGCCTTATGGTCATCTTCACCCAGAAATTCTCTCTCTGCAGAGCCCATGGAATCCTGTCTATGTGGCACACACCCTTCTGCCATGCCTTGGCCTGTCATTGCTGGAGATGCCAGAGCTAGGAATTACACCCTACCCCATCCCCCGTGGTTATTATCTGATCCCAGCTTACTTCAAAACACTTCTGAGGCAGTTTTAAGTTACACTGTGGGCCAACCCAGTCCCCAGCGAGCCCAGGCTTCGGGAAGCACAAAGATGGCTTTTGATTCCCTACCTTCTGTTGCGGTGAGCAGTGCTCTGATTGAGCTGAGGCTGTGGCCCGTTATTTTTCAAGGGGGTATCTTCATTCCAAGCATCCCAGCTCACCCACTGTTGGGTCGAGACTCATCTAACAGATTACACTGTATTCTTACAATGCTTAACCCTCTATTTCAGTTTTGCCACTTTAGAGGGCTTTCAGTTACATTGCAAAGGTTCTTTGAGCCAGTGTGAACACTCGATTGTAGGGTGACCAGACGTCCCAATAAAATCGGGACTGTCTCAATATTTAGGCATTTGTCCAGTTAGTTTTTTCCCTGTTTTGTTTTGTTTTTTCTACGCCAGAGTAGAGGTGTCTGTGATTTTCTACGTACAGAAGTTTTGGGTTCTTGTCTCAACCCCTGGCAGTGATTCACTGGATGACCTTTAGCAAGTCACTGAAGCATCTTTGGCCCAGATCCTCAAAAGGTATTTAGATGCCTGACTCCCACTAAAATCAATGGGAGCTAGGTGCCTAAATAGCTTTCAGGAGCTTTCAGGAGCTGCGTGCCTCAGTTTCCCAATCTGCAAAATGAAGATGATGATACTGTAATAAATGACTGACCACACAGGACATCCTAGTGGTCACCGTGCTGAATAGCATGGCCATGTGGAAATGTCCCTGCTATTGCCAGGAAGAATTCTGATCCTCCTGCTCCAAAGAAACAGGCCACTGCTACTTCAGCCAAAAGAGAACAGCCATTAGCTGTAAGCAATGGAAATCTATGACACATGGGGGAGAAGTTCTGCTCTCACCCAACAGAGGGTTGCGGTGCATGTGTCTGCACAAGCAATGGCCAATTCATTAGAGACTGATCTGCTTCACCCGGGTATGTGAGAATTAATTGCTATTTGCAAAGAACGTAGGAATCCTCTGATTAGAGAGGCTTCGGGGAAGTAGTAAGTGCAAGCAAAGCACTCCCTTAAATAAACCTTGCCCAGAATTCACCCTGTGGATGCACATTTTGGGATTCCTTGCAGACTAATATCATGCAGCAAGTGCCACATGGAAAAATCATCACATGAAAATAAAAAGATACCCACCCGCCAGGGCAAGGCTGGGCTGATGACTATAGGCTGCAATGTAACACACAGGGTCCCTGCCAAAATGCCACAGTGATGCATCATGGTGCGACATTTCAACCAAACACCGACCCAAAGGAGAAAAATAAAACCCTGTCTTCAGATATTGCAGCAACAGTGATGTCACAAGCCTTCAGTCAAGTATAGTGCTTACCTAGTCCCTGCCCAAAAGCTGACATTCAGCCGTTGCCAGAACAGGAATAGCATGTGTAACCTTACCTCCTAATCACAACGGGCTAGGCATGGAAGTGCTCCACTGAAAACCTGCGATAAGTCCATTAGGAACGAAACTCACCCTTTTTTTCAGTTAGCTCCCTTAAGTATTCACATTTATACAAGTGCTTTAATTATTTCAGATCAGAGATGAGCCTACACTGAAAACTCAGCGCTTTAGAGTATTGCCAATCCACCTCCAAACTTTATCCCTTGCGCAGCCTCTACCATAGGCCAAACGCAAAGTCCCTTGAACAGAACAATTTGAATTCTGATCCACGCCTGAATTTTACAGCTATTTCAAATGTAATTCCAGGGCCTCGCTGGGTGCAGCTGGCTGCCATGTATGTCCAAAAGGGTAGAGGAATGTGGCTTCACCAGGTTACTCAGTGGGTTATAAACAGCTTCTTTGTCCAATATTTCAGCTGTTGTATCATGCTGGATGACTTTGGGTTGCTGACATTCTGTTCTTCTAACAGATTATACTGTATTCTTACAATGCTTAACCCTTTATTTCAGTTTTGCCGCTTTAGAGGGCTTTCAGTTACATTGCAAAGGTTCTTTGAGCCAGTGTGAACACTCAGTTGTAGGGTGACCAGACGTCCCAATATTTAGGCATTTGTCCAGATATTTTTTTCCCTGTTTTGTTTTTTCTCTGCCTACGGGACATCAGCTTTTTTTTTTGCTCCACTAGTGGCACTCCCCCCTCATATGTGTCCAGATATTTTATTCCATCTGGTCACCCTACTTGGTTGCTACCGCTGTTACTTCTTCACTTCTGTATAGAGAACACTCCACATTTGACACTACCTGTGCGCTCACTTAGTGCGTTTCACAGCAACCAAAAAACAGCAGAGCAGGTATTTAGTCCACCCCAGCCATACAGAACTCAGTCTAGAGGTCTTTATACATGCAACATTCCCACTGAAGTCAGTGGGAGTTTTCCCTGAGTCAAGATTAAATTGATGCTCCCCTTAAAACCAAACTACAAAGGCGGAAAACACTTAGCACCTCACCCAGCAGCGACTTTGGGGTGCTGCATTGTAGGTTCACTTGCTGGTGAAGCTCATCATCACATCAATGGAGAGCCTTTCTAGAGTTTCTAGGGGTCAGCATTGGTAAATTCCCAAAAAGGGAGGTTAGTTTTGTTTTGAGGAGAGTGTGTATCCATGATCAGGGAGAGTCTATGAGGTAGAACCCACGTAAAGGTTTTCTGAGCCTGTTTTAGTCTAGTTGCTAGGTTCTTCATCCAAGTGCCAGGCCTGCTAATGATTAAATCCAGTTTCAGTGCTTTTTCTAACAGTAGTTAGCTGCTGTTCTTCCCAGGTAGACGGCTTACTCTCTGAAAGGTCTTAAAATGTCAAGACTTGCTCTTCTGTTGCTTGTTCATTGGTAATGAATATTGTCCTTATTACCAAGGACAACAGTGGCAAAAAGGCACATGAGCCTAACTAGGCAGGTAGATATTGAATAGATATGGGCCTGAAATCAAAGCACCAGATCTGGGCCTGGCTGAACTTGGGGGACGTTTGGATCTGAATCCAGAGCCAAGCTTCCCAGTTGGTCCCATCTCTATTATGGCTGAACCAAAATCCTGGATCTGAATGCTCCTGGAATGTGCAGATCTAGATTTGCTATCTGAGGCTTGATCCCATCTCTAATATGGAATCTGTACTATTTCCTCTTTCTGATCTTTGTTTGTTCTTTCTGGTGAATATTAATCCATGTTGGAAAGTTCAGTATGTTTGTATTTAACGAAAATGTACCTGAAATTCTCTGGGTTCTCTACAGCAGAAGGGCAGCACTGGAAACAGCAGCGTGTTTCCCCCATACACCACTCCTCTTTTAAGTGTCTTGGCTCCAGGCATAAAGGACCACCCTTTGGAGAGGGAGGAGCACTCAGTGACCATAGCTCATTCAGTCACTGCTCTCTGCTTCAACTGCCACATAGGGTCCATTACAATGCAATTAGACATCCTTGGCTGGCCCATGTCAGCTGACATGGACTCTCAGGGATGGGGCTGTTTAATTGCAGTATAGACATTTAGACTGCAGCTCAAGCTCTGGGGCTCTCCAGCCTCACAGGGTCCTACAGCCTGGGCTCCAGTCCAAGCCTGAATGTCTACACCACAATTAAACAGGCCCCTAGCCCAAGCCCCGTGAGCCCGAATCAACTGGCATGGGCCAGCCAAGGGTGTCTAATTGCAGTGTAGACATACCCTAAGTGTTAGAAGGGTGGAACTGGACTAACTCTCATCTATTCATAGACTACCAAAATGCCAAGCACACGGTAACAATTCCTAGCTTTCATCAACTTGGGCTGCCATCAGATGAGCAGCCTAAAGATGAAAGGCTCCCTACCCTACTACCCTGAGGTGTCGAACCCAGCCGCAGTAGCTTTCCTGGTGGTGGTTTTTAAAAAAAATAAGCTTGTAGTTCATGTTCATAGCCCTCAAAATTTTCCCCTTGCAGTTGTCCTTTTTGTCAGCTGTCTGGGCAAAAACACATGAAATATTGTTGTGTTTTAAAATGAACTAAATTTGGCTGTATGCAGTGTTGTTGTAGCTGTGTTGGTCCCAGGATATTAGAGAGACAAGGTGGATGAGGTAATATTTTTTATTGGACCAACTTCTCTCGGTGAAATAAAGATCCAGTAAAAGATATTACCTCACTCACCTTGTCTCTCTAAATTTGGCCAGACAGACATAATTTACTTTAATTCTCCTGCATTTAATATCTGGCTAATTTCCAAGGATTTTTCTCATGTGTTGGAGAGTACAGGGCTGGGGAGAGGTGGTTTCTTGCTGCTGGGAGACTGAGGGGATTGGTACTAGCTCCCCACCTTCCTGTTGAATAAAACACCTCTACCCTTCGATTAGGCTGCCAATATGTCCTACCTCCCCAGCTGGTATGCTGGGCCAAGGGAAAGCAGACTACACCGGGGTGTTAAACTGAGGGCACAGAGGAACCAGTATGGAATAATTAAACCTGTTGTCTTGAGTGCATTAAGGTCCAGATCCTCAAAAGGCACTTAGGTAACTTCCACTGAGAGCTGAAAAAGTGAAGCAAAGAAAAATTACTGCAGCGCAGAGTTCACTGCAAATTGTGCAGATTATGGATAAAACTGTGCTAAATTGAGAATTACAGAGCAGCAGTGACAGTCTGCAATTGGCCACTAAAATGGTTATTACAGAGTGAATGTATGAATGAATAGCTCCAATACATGAGCCAGTCATACCTAATTCAGCTCACACAAACAAATGAATTTGTTTTTGAATTGCAGAGTTCACTAGAGGTCAAAAATGCTGAAGGTCGAAAACATATTACGACACCACTTCTGCCAAATCTACTTCATTGAACTATTTTTAACTCCTCACTAAAGATGGGCAGCAATGAGGCCAAATGCAAGCATGAGAGGAAGTTCTAAATACACCCAAGCACAGATGACAAAATTACACAAAAGGTTTGTGCCTGCAGTATCCACTGACATAACAGGTAAGAGTCCCAGCAAGAATGGGATGGCATGTCATTTGTGTTCTCTTTGTTTTGGCTGAACATAACCTTCCTACCCCAGCATAAATTAAGCCATGTCAGAAAAATCCTACACAGAAGGAAATGGAGTATCAGTAAGTATTGGGCCTGAGTGTGGTCTTATTCTGGAGTAAATCAAGGGTAGCTCCACTGAAATCAATGGGGACAGAATCAGGTTCCACTATAGCCAGGTGAGTCTAGGAAAAGGTTGGCCGAGTTTTTAATGAGAGCAGGAGGGTAAGAACTAAATCTGAATAACCCATCTGAGCAAGACTGTTCCCTGAAATATCACTGATACAGATCACCCCGAGCCATGTTTGGGGAGTTTACTGAAATCTCAGCATCCAGTTGTCAAGCCATTTCTTCAGGAGACCTTTTTAAAGGAGAGATGGGCCAAAAAGGAACCCTGGATCAAAACATAGAGGGAGTTCAGATCTGGATCCAAACTTCATATCTCAGGTCTATGATGGGCATTTTATTCAACAGCCTGGCTCTTACTATTGAATATAGATACAGGGAGAATCAAAAATAGTTTAGGGCTGTACTGTGCCTATAAAGCTCAGATCTGCATTGGAGGTACAGTAGAGCCACACCAGTCCACCACTGGGTCCAACATACTCCCCAGTGAGCCCTGGTCCATCTCAGCAGACTGCTGTAGAGGGGCCAAAAACTGTTACAATGTGGCTCTTAACTTGCATAATGCCAGTGGATTAATGGGAGACCCAGACAGCCTCTGACTGAACTATTAACAATTATTGCCTTTTGGTATTGTTCCTTCTGGAAATTGAGAACAACTGTTGCTTGTGCTCCTTTAGTGGGTCTAATGGGTCCCCCTAGGCTGTCCTGCCTTCTGCTGGCTATGCTGATATTAGCAGTCTCCTCATTTCAAGATACCAGATCCACTGCATTCTAACATACTTGGCGAAAGTATGTTGTAGCAAGAGCATTTGCCTGGGATTTGTTAATACACAATGGATTAAATTTATCTCTGGTGTAACTCTACTCACTCAAGTGGATTTGTGCTCGGGATAAATACATCCTAAAAGACCAAGTGTGATCTTGGTGAGAGCAGGTGCAACTCTACTGATGTCATTTACCAGAGGGCTGAGCTGGTACAAGAACCTGAATAGAACAGAGATAAGGTAGGTGAGGGAATATCTTTTACTGGTCTAATTTCTGTTCGTGTAAGGTACAAGCTTCTGAGCTACAGAAAGCTCTACTTCAGGGCTGGGGAAGGAAGCAGAATCACACCTGAAGAAGGGCTCTTTGTAACTTGAAACCCTGAACCTTCATGTTTAAGCACCTAAATAAGTCGTCAAATGATCGAAGAAACCCCTGAAATCAATGGGAACGGTTGGGTGCTCAGTTCTTTTGAAAATCTAGCCATTTATTAGGATCCTAACTATGAGATCACATTTTTTGAAACCTTGGCCTATAACACCTAGATTTTACTCAATCTTTGATTATGATGGGTCTCTATAGGGTGTGTTCACTGTAGGAAATACCATGCATTATTAGCCTTGCCATGCATTATTTATTATTTGTTAACTAACAAGTGGTAAAATCTCACTGAAGACAAAGCAGTTTGTAGCTTTCATGCCATTTAGGGGTGAGTAGAGTTTACTTCAGTTTACTTACATGTGTGAAACCTACAACTGTCTCTTTTCTTCTCATGTAAAAGCATTGGCCCATGTTCAGCAAAGCACTTTAAACACATGCTTAACTTTAAGTATGTGCTTAAGTCCCATTTAAATCAATAGGTTTTCAGTGCTTTGCTGAATCCAGACCCCATCTTATGAATTCAATGGCACCTTCCAGTGATAGAATTATCCAGCGATACTCATTTACGGTGACCAACATAAGAGTATTTTTAAACACTAATTATTTGATTCCTGAGATTTTGATTTGATTAAATATAGGATCAAATTAATGGAAGATGCTGTATGTAGGACAGGATTGTACAGTGTACGCTCATTTGTATTTTCATGTCTGTTGGTTTTGCAGAGGAGAAACTCCCGTTTTGTGATTCCATAAGGTGAATTAATGTAAAGCAATACATTCTGGAAGACTAATTCTAGGAGAAAACATTGCAAATGGTTGGGAATATCCAACAGAATCTTCTATCTATTTGACATATGCAATTAATGCTTGGGATAATTTATTCATGACTCACAAGGACAATGCAGGGAAATAAGAAACACATGGATGGACTTAGTGACTCCTCTAGTATAGGGAGCCTCCTGGATGACACAGACAGAGAGGTATGTAGCCTCACAGACCGAGCATTCAAGAGTTTGTGCGTGGCAGAACTTGAAGCATCTGACAAGGAATTGGAGCTTGTCATTTCACCGGAAATCACCCACCAATTCTCTAGTAAAATTCATCAAGGATCACTAAACCATGCCATCAAGAAAAGTAATATCTGCAACAAGTTATCATCGAAAAACAACGAGCATACAACATGGGCTTCAACATTCCAGCAATTACCAAAACGTGTTCAAGAAGAGAAAAAAGTTGCTAAAAACAGCACTGCAGAAAGGAAAAAGCCAAATTTGCCAATATCTGGTCCAAGGAAAAACAAACATGCCTCCAAAGTGTCCTGTTTGATAAAGACATTCGATAAGACTGAAAACCAATATCCAGAAGGTTCCCTGGGAGCAGTTAAAAATAGTTCTCAAAAATGCAAATTAATTCAGGGAAATGACATGGCTTTCTGGGATGACACAGCAATTTTAAATATCCAAAGGGAACTTTCCCACTTTTCTGATGTGTGTCGAGATAACCACTGGCTCAGTGACAAACACGAGGTCCAGAAAAGACATAATAAAATTGATGGGGGCTATTGTGGTCCAGATGGTTGTCATCCTGCATGGATGGACACTTCAAACGTATTTAAGGCAAATCTCACCAGCTCTTCTAAAAAGACAGTCAAAAACAGGCGTGGGAAAGTTAAAGAGCCAGTCAAAAAGGGCAATTTTCTTCACAGCGAGAACAGTGCTTTTGAATCATGGAATGCCCATCATGATAAACTAAGTGAAAAAGAGGAATTTGCAGATCTTATACCAAAAAAGGAGGATGTTACACACTTTGAAGAAACACCATTGGTTAAACCATCCTACACCTCTGAACATAAACCACCACCCAGAAAGGTCATAGGAGCTAGAATTCAGGAAAAAGATTTCCTAATGGATCTATTTCCCCCCACAACTGAATTCCAGGACCATGTCCCACTAGCGACTGTACCTCAGGTCCTTGGCTCACTAATACCTGTACACCCTGACCCTCGAGAAGCTGAATTTCAGGTTCCTATTCTACCAGCACCTATACCCCAAGTCTCTGGCCCATCAACATCTGTACCCCAGGTCTCTGGTCCACGCCTAGCACCCATGTCCCAGACCCCTGCTCTCCCCTCATCACCTGTATTCAAGTCCCCTGCTCCACCACCGTCTATGTCCCAAGTTACTTGCACTCAGAAGAAGGCAACCAAGCCTGAATTGGACTATATCTGTCCACCATGGAGGAAACAGAGAAACATAAAAGGGGTAGCGGCAAAAGCACAGGAGAGTTCAAATGAAAAGTTACAGCTCAGTGGAGAAGAATTCTCTTTTTATAAAAAGCCATCTGCTGTTGAACCTTTTGCTGACACAACTGCAGTAGATAACCAGGTAAACTCCCCTGAATCCATTAGCCCCTCTTTCAACATCACAAAACTTTTAACACCAATCATACCATTAAAACTAGAGACAGAAAATCAACCAGTGCTGGTGACACCACCAATACCTGACATTGCAGCAACAAAAGAACATGAGGGAAGTGGGTTTAGTGACTATCAATCTCGGGATAATTACAAGTCTAAAGCACCAAGTTTATTATTCAACCTGAAGGATGTTCGAAAACGGGTTAAAAGCACCTATAGTCCGTCTCCTCTCTTAAAAGAGAAAAATAAGGCTAAGGAAAACATGAAACAAGAAAGTGTAAAAATGAACACTACAGTGTCCACTTTTCTAGAAGAAAGTAGCTTAGAGCTTGCAGAGAGAGATGAATTAAGCCATGGACCTTTGGTACAAACTGACAGTATCCAGGAAAAGGACAATAAAACTGATTTAGAGGGACACGTCACAGATAATTACCTATCTTTAAGTTCACCCCAAGTAACAGTAGATACTTCATTTTACCAAAATCAGGACCATTTGCAACAGGATGATTCAAAAAACAAAGATCTATTGAAAGACACTGAGAACAGTGAAAATGTGTCTATCTCCGGACACCAGTCAAACAAGCATGGTTTAAGGAAAAGTCAACATTATCCTTCACTGAAAGGCTACAGTAGAGACAATGCAGATGCAAAAGCTGCGCAGCAAATGCAACTGTATAATTCGAGTGTACAATGCCACGAAAGTGAGAGAGATGCTGAAAGCCAGAATGGAAATGATGACCCTAAAATACCCCCAAAACTTCTTTCATCAGCAGAAGATGATGCGCCTTACAATGCAAATCAAACCAGTGCAAGAAGTAGCAATGAAAATAAAGGCAAAAGCAGCCGTAGTTCTTCCGAATACTCTTTTGTGCCCACAGTCGATCAGCCATTTCAGGAGGAGCCCTTTTCACAGAGTCAGCTGTTTCAGAAAGCATGCCTTGAGGAAAGCCAGAGGAGTAGGAGTAAAATGAATGTAGATGACAAGCAAAGTAGTAAAGGGAAAAGGAAACCGGTAGAGAAAGAGGAGTTGCAGTATTATGCGTTTAGTAACTGTGACAGCAGCACAGAAGAAAAGCCTGAAAGAAAGGTGGCCCAGGATGACAGCAAGAGCATGGCAGAAGAGAAATTGATGAGTGAGAAGAGGAAAGAGGTCAGTAGTATGAATTCTGCAGCAGAAGGCAACAAGGATGCTTCCACCTCCCTGTCAGAAGAGCCAGCATCACCACTGTCTTCAAATTCACTCAAACCCAGTCTCTTTCTGATTAAAGACAACACATTCAAATCATCTCCTGTGATAAAGGCAGTCAAGCTGCCTCTGCTTAGGTCCCTGTCCTCAGAAGACACAGCCAGTAGTAGTTACAGGGACACAGAAAGCAGATTGGAAGCTAGTGTAGAGAAAGACAAGCAGCTTTACAGGCAGGGCCAAGGTACACTTACCATTCAAGAGATTGACCGGTCATTATCAAGAAACATAAAAGAACAGAATGCAAGAGAAGATGCACTAATCAGAAATGAGGATGCCAATGCACTGGGATCTACTCCAGCTGGCATGGGCTTTCAAGGGGCAGATAACACCAGACTAATATGGGAGCCCACCCTTTCAGAAGATGTAGGGAGTTTTTCATTAAGGGCATCAAGGGAAGACAATGAAGTGACTCATACTTTATTAAATAAAGTTGGGAAAAGTAATGAGGAAAGTGTTCACCACAGCAAAGAGAAGTCCACGGTTGGAAGGATGAAGCACTACTTAGCACGGTCAAAATCAGCTTTAGGAGTTAGCTCAGCACAAAACAAATTGAGCTCCCCTTCAGAAGAGAAGACAAATTATTTTAAGAATTATCTTTTGTCTAATCGGAGAGGTGGATCATGTGCGAAAAAAATAATCACTAGAGAGAGAAATTCTCCTGCAATAAGCTCGCTATTAGAGAACCACGTGTATTGTCCTGTAACCAGTGACATGTCAAGAGACATCAGACACTTGGAAGAAACACCTGCTGTGTTAGACGATCTTGAGTGTACCATTGTAACAAACCCAAGGTCAGACAGCATTATGTTCTCAGCTGTTACCAGTCCATTGTCAGAGAAAATTGCCAGTTCTAGTGTAACAAAGGCAGAGGATATTACAAATTCCACTTTGTTGAATTTGGTAACAAAGAACAGTGCTGATATTTCTGCAGAGGAAATACTCGATTCAATGCGGAGAAGCCTGCTCACTGAGGACACCAGTGATTCTAGAATGACAAACGAGAGATCGCAGAGTCGTATGGAGAAACCGCTGGGCAAGCCACCTGCTGTGCCACCAAAAAGTGAAAAGGCCCTGCGGCGAGCAAAAAAGCTGGCAAACAAGAGAAAAAAGATAGAAGCACAGCAGAAGAACCTTCAAACAGAACACAAAGATACTGTTGTGAGAAAGCTGTCCTATTCTGGACAGATTCCATTGTCCCCCTTAGCCCTGATCCATTCTCCACCATCTCCTGTGTCCTGTTCGCCTTTCCCTCCTACAGAATCTAGCATGGTGAGACTCAAAGGTGCCCAGTCAGTAAGCCCCACACCCTCTTTACCTGCAACTCAGCGTAAACTCCTTCAAGATCCTGACTCAGGGCAGTACTTTGTTGTTGATCTCTCTGGTCAAGTTCATTTAAAGACCTTTTATGAGCCAGAAACTGGCAAATACATCCAGGTACCCATCCGTTCCTCAGAAAGGGGCTTACACCAAACTGCCTCTTTGGAAAATTTAAAATCTCCTTGTGTATTGTACCCTAGTGCGCTACCTTTACCTGTGGCACCTATGAGATCAGTTTCCCAACTCTCTGAACCTCTTTCACTAATGCAGAAAGTACCAGGAGCACCAGCAGAAGCAGCTGAAGACTGTTGGCAAGATGGCAGAGATGCTCAATCGCCAGAGAGTCAACCCTATATTGAACCTGTATTTGACTCTTACAGTCAACATGCTGAGGAAACTCAGTGTAATAGTACAAAAGACACAAGTCCAGCTACAAACATGGACATCATTTCAATCAGTGATTTCGAGGATTTTGCTGTCGAAGGGATATCTTAAGAACTGAAATGATAAATTATTTGAAATATAAATATATTCAGACAGACTCACATTCGAGATTTGTAAACACTAAAAGTCTGAATCTTGTTGTGGCTTGGGTTGGATGAAAAAGAAAATGAAAGCTTGCAACTCCAAAGGGGAGAGATGTCACTGTGAAAAAATTTGCTGTTAGGGTGAGCCCCTGGATTATCAATAAAACAAAGGGGCAATGCTGGCAAAATCCAAATCTGATGGTAGGAAACCACCTACTGCTGCTGCTACCACTGTTGCTTTGTCACTAGGGTCACAAAGATGGCAAAACTGGAGGTGATCTTGTCCAGTGCTTGGAATGGTCCATGTGACAGGTGACTGGGAGTAAGAGTGCTGAGTAGCACAGTCTCAGAACAAAATAGACAGCAACTCTGTTAAGACTCTTCACGCTCTCTGTCTTTGACCCACGTTTACCAATAGACAATATTGGGCTGTGAACATCATATACACTTGACAGAGAGTCACCTTTTTTGTGTACACTGAAAAGCCAGAATTTAATGACTAGATTATTGTATGTTGCCTATACAAAACAGCACCTGAATTGAAAGCAAATCAAAACACTGAAAAGTAAAAGCAGCAGCTCTACTCTTCTGATATACCTATGCCCGCTAAAGTGCTGCTAGCATTTTAAGATTGATGAATAGTTCCATATATTCACCCACACTCTCTGGAGTTACTACAGATTGAAACTTGGCTGGAAGTAGTCTACCAAGGAGCAAAATTGAAAGAGATACAGTTGCAATATGCTTTGTTAGAATGGGAAAATTTTGGATCATTGCTTCAGATGCTTTTCTTTTTCTTACCAAGCTCTAGTGAAACACAAAGCTAACTTTAAAAAAAGTGAGAAATGTTTAGTTGTTCTTTATTTTGGACTGGTCCATTCTGTGATTTTAAAAAGTGACAAGGAACAGCCAACTTAGTAATTTCTAGAAAGTGCAGTAAGCAAGCAACTTATTTTGATCGTTACTTTTTTTGAAAGATCTGTATCAAATTTGTACCACCCTTTTTAAGCTCTTTTTTTCACCATATACTGGAGGAGACCTTGTCAAAGATCTGCATAATCAGAATTGCATGGTCACAAGATGGCACAAGTATAATATACAGCATATGTCTGCTTATAAATGTCTCTGTTCTGTGCACTGGTTTCTTTTTTTATCCTTACCACTTTCATTTTGTCCTCCCCAAAGGAAATATAAAAGTAAAAGCTCTATGGAAGAATAACTTCGGGCCTGATTCTCCTCTTACACCAGAATAACTCAGTTGTCTCCAGTAGAGTTTCTCTTGATTTTCAATTGAGTAAGAAAGGGGAGAATCAGGCCTTCTGTCTATAATTGACGAAAAACAGACAAAAAGCTGAATTATAAACAGTAAGTCTGACAGTTGTTGTTCTTGGGTGTAGCCTAACAGGCTCCAGGAAATTCTGGATTTCTCATGAGAGACCTTGTTCTCACGACATAGACCAAAGGGGGTTGATTAAACTTCACTTTTTCAATATTTCCCCAAACTGAGCATGGATTTCAAACCATCTGAGGTTCACCCATCGCTGGCACACACCTATACTAGCCAACCAAATGCTGCCATTCATCACATCTATTCAATGATACAGTTCCCTTAGAGTCAATGGTCTATGGGAATCATTCTGTTTATTTCAGTGGGCTTTGGATTGAGCCCTAAATTATTTTTTCATGCATATTTTAATGGTTGTGCAGAACTATGCAAAACTGATGCAATTTTGTGACTTGGGGGCGAGTTTGCACCTCTCAGATTTGAGTTTTCAGTGAAGTTCAACAAGATGTCTAAATATAAGCAAATATTCTGTGACAATTCAAATTTCTATGCAATCTTTGACTTGGAGCGGGCTCATTTTACCTCAGAAAAATGCATTCCAGTTTCCCCTGGAAAAGGGGCTCATTTTTTAGCACAAGCATTTGTAAAACATGAGTGTTTCAGGAACGAATATCCCTTCTCAAATCAGTATGTTAAGGCACGAGTCCAATGCTGAACTCTTTTCTCTTTTATTGCCAATATTTTGCAAACTTCTAACATGGTACCATCCACATTAGAATCATAGGACTGGAAGGGACCTTAAGAGGTCATCTAGTCCAGTTCCCTGCCCTCAAGGCATTATACTTTCCTGTCTGCTGTGCCAACCTTTATACAACACAACAGCTTATCAAGCACAAAACAAGTATGTATATAAATATTTCTAGCCTTGGAATGATTAGATTTTTATTTGTAAATGTTGATTTCACTGAACACACACAAGCTATCGAAAAAATATTTCCATCAATAATAATCAAAAATTATACATAGGGAAAGAAAGAAAAATGCTGCTTGAGAACTTATTAGAATTTGATTTAAGGATACTTACTTTGTATATTTTGACATATGATGTTGATAATTCGTGTTTTTGCAGTTATACAGCTTTAGATTTTTGAATCTTAACGTCTATCATTAAATAATTATTGTTTGACCCCCTTATTGTCTGATTCACCATAATTTCCTGCAACTGTGAAAATTTATACAAGTAAAAAAAAATTAAAAAATGCTTAAAACCCATAATTTTGTGCAACTGAAAATTTAAACAAACCAATATCAATATTATCTGTCAAAATTATAAAAAAAATAGAATTCTGCCATGTCTAAATATTTGGTATAAAATATTCAATTGCGCGGACAAAGATGTTGCAATTTGCTTTTTGCTCATGCAAATGGATATTCTTCATGATTTATTTGCTTTGCACATGTAGCTGTACATTTTGTGTGCCTACACTCAACAGCCTGGCTCACACTATTGGAAATGAGTGTGCTGGCACAAATGGGAGGTCTTAACAAAATAAAGGCTTATAAGATCTATTCAATATCCAACAATACTAAGTACAATCATCCATTCCTTCCTCATCTGAAACACTGCTAAAGTCACCGGGAACTTTGAGTGTGCAAGGAATGAAGGAGCAGGTCCTAAATATACTGCCAGGCAGGACTTCTTTTTACCCATTTCTGCAGTTAAACAAAGCTCATTAACAGCTGACTGAGTCTCTAAAATAGTAGATACTTGAGAGGGAGCCATTCCTTAGGGCATACACAGAAAGAAGAGAAAAACACATGCACAGAGAGTTTTGAAAACAAATCTGAACATGATTCCTGTTATATGTCTGGAGTTTTCCTTAGGATCCTTCTCTGGGGGCGGGGGGAGGATTCAGTTTTACTGCCCTGTACCCCAGTCCGGCAATGACTCTATATGAGTGAGCAATGACTCCATCCACCTGTATGGAGCTCATTGTGGGGTCAGACTCCTAGTGGGCACAAACACTGTTTACTTGGAATTCTGGGTTAGGTTCAGAAAAAAAAATTCAGATTAGATTTATTAATAGTAACTAAAAATGGTTGGTGCTTATATTTCATGTGACTACATCTTAAAAGCAAAAGATATCTAATGAGAAAATGAGCAATAGTTATAGTTTGTTATGGTATGGTAAAGCTAAATATGTGAAGCAAATAGGGTTAATATTCTTAAAAATAGGGGGCCAGATACTCAGCTGGTGAAAAAACAGTGCAAATTCATTGCCTTCAGTGGAGATGCACCCATTTACATCTGCTGGAGATCTTGGTATAGGAAAAACTTCATACAATTCTTTCCATCCATTTTTCAAATGCAGTTGTTTTAGATTTTTATAAGCAAACTGCGTATAGGCAACACAATGATTGTAGCATTACTGTCAGTTTTCTATTTTTACATATTAAAATCACTTAGCATCAATGGTTCTCGTTACTAACATCACATGTTTGTGCACCAGAGGAAAATCAAGTGATATCAAATGTCCACTGCTTTAGATTTTTTACATCACTGCACTTAGAAGTTTTGTGATGCACAGTCCATCTTCTGTGATCACAATACAAAAGTACTAAGCGTAGCTCTGATTTGTGTGGGGAATGTGCAATATTCATAAAAAATAATGGGCAATCACTAGATTGGGAGTCTAACTCCCAAAGAATAATGCTGACTTTAAATAGAAGTGTGAAGCCTGTTCTAGACTAATAAATCTAGAACAAAGCAGGGTTTCATCCTTTCCAGAAGAGAAAAGATAGGACTATCAAAAACAATAGACTTTTTGAATGCAAAGAGGTACAGCAAATTGAATACTGTTTATGAATCCTGATTTCACAAAAGCCTCCTTTTGTCTTATAAATGGCCTCCTTTGCATGCTGCATTTCTTGGTGCTCCGGGGCTTCTTCATGGTGGTTCTTCCTCAAAGGGCATGGCTTGTTCGAAAGCTGACCTGAGATTCCATAGTCATTTGTTCTGGGCGCCAGCTTTTTCTCCCTTTGAAACTCACTCCTCTCACCTTTCTAGACAGCCACAACTCCTTCTCCTCCAAATGCCACTTCTCAGACTGAGGCCAAGCATCCACACTACCAGTGGCTGCCTCGCTGCCTTAAGAGCTCACGTGGCATTTTCTCCCTCCTGAATGTTGGATTTGTTTTGATGAATGCAGTTTGATTTAACTGGCCCCCATGTCTGGATTTTATAAACAACTCCCTGATTGTTCAGTCTCTGGCTGGATCATCTGTTCCCGAAATATCTGTGGCTGGCATATTTTACAGATGAAACTGTATTTACAAATTAATAAAATTAATGGGACTTATTTTACAAGGTTGTTACCCAGCTTTTTCTCTTTAATTACATTTCAATTGTTAATTGTGCAAAAGAAGTCAAAAGACAATGAACCGGAGAACTAGCTGGCTCAAGGGGCAATAAGGACCTAGAGTAGGGATTGATTGAAAGAAAAACACACACACAAAGACCTCATCGGCTAGGGTTGCCAGCTCTGAGGTACAAAAACCTGGAACATCCAGGATGATCCTGAGCCCATAAAACTGGACAGCAGTCAGTGTATACTGAGCACCCAGACAGATTTCCTAGGACAGCTCCCTCAAAAAGAGAAAACCTGGATTGGGGCAACCCCACCTCACACTTAAAGAGCGGGAGCAGCAGACCAAGGAGAAAGGTCCCAGCCATAGTGAAGGCCAGGATAGCTGACCCCCTGCCTGCTAGACCTTTTCTTGCTTTTATGCTACCGCACCTGGCCTTGTAACTGAGTGTCCTTTGGTGGCAATGAAAGGAAAGCATTACTGTGTTTTGAACACATAGCAAAGCACAAATGGAGAAAGACACTAGTTACATGTTTACTGGATGTGATTTTCATACATACATTTGGGAGAAATATTTTCAACTTTTGTCTCCTGTGTGAATAAACTGAAAATTCTGAATCTAGATCCTCTGCTTCTGAGCCAAAAACAGCATCAGAGGCTGACTATATTGTACATGATGGGTTACAAAGGCTCCAGTGAATAAATACAAATGGGTAATTTGGAGCAATTTAAGTACATCAGTCATTTTTATTGAGGAAATTCTGCTTCAGAGCCATTGAGGACATAGAAAGAACATGGAGTACTTGAGTAAATTGAACTTTAATGTTTCTGTAAGCTGTCCATTATATCAGGAGGGGTCAATGATTTATTTATTTTGAAGTATGAACTGTTCTTCACCATGACTATTCTGGATCTTCTGCCACTGTATACTACTGGAATGCAAGGGTATATGTACCATGGGAATAAAATAGGCAGGAAAAGGGTTAAAGATGACCTATAAAAAAGTGGGGGAGACAGGCCCTTATCCTGGTTTTCTTTCTTTATGATATATAAAGAAGTGCTGAAAGGATGATGTCTCCTTTGTTTTCCTTCTCACAGTTTGTTACACTACATATTCAGGTCTTATCTACCCTGGAAGACTCTATGGGCAACTAGAGAACTCGTTCTATTGTGATTTCACCGATACTAAAGAAGCTGAACTTCTGTAACTGAGAATAAAAGTAATTAATAGTCCAACTATTTAAAGCTCTATGCTTTTGTTAACACCTGTTTAACTCAAACACTTGGATAAAAGCTCACTTTGTTAAGAATTCAGCACTCTCACTCTGAGTTAAGGGCTAAGAAACAACATGTCTAAGTCCTTCAGCAAGGACTGGGAAGACAAGATTTACTTTGAGGTGATCAACAAGCATGTGAACAAGGGGGATCCAGTGGATATAGTGTACTTAGATTTTCAGAAATCCTTTGACAAGGTCTCTCACCAAAGGCTCTTAAGCAAAGTAAGCAGTCCTGGGTTAAGAGGGAAGGTCCTCTCATGGATTGGTAACTGGTTAAAAGACAGGAAACAAAGTGTAGGAATAAATGGTCAGTTTTCAGAATGGAGAGAGGTAAACAGTGGTGTCCCCCAGGGGTCTGTACCGGGACCAGTCCTATTCAATATATTAATAAATTATCTGGAAAAGGGGATAAACAGGAAGGTGCCAAAATTTGCAGATGATACAAAACTACTCAAGACAGTTAAGTGCTAAGCAGACTGTGAAGAGCTACGAAAGGATCTCACAAAACTGGGTGACTGGACAACAAAATGGCAGATGAAATTCAATGGTGATAAATGCAAAGTAATGCACATTGGAAAACATAATCCCAACTATACATATAAAATAATGGGATCTAAATTAGCTATTATCAAAAAAGAGATCTTGGAGTCATTGTAGAGAGTTCTCTGAAAACATCCACTCAATGTGCAACGGCAGTCAAAAAAGTGAACAGAATGTCAGGAAACATTAAGAAAGGGATAGATAAGAAGACAGAAAATATCATATTTCCTCTCTATAAATCCATGGTACCCCCACATCTTGAATACTGCATGCACGTGTGGCCACCCCATCTCAAAAATATATATATTGGAATTAGAAAAAGTTCACAAAAGGGCAACAAAAATGATTAGGGGTATGGAACAGCAGCCATATGAGGAGAGATTAATAAGACTGGAACTTTTTAGCTTGGAAAAGAGATGACTAAGGGAAGAATATGATAGAGGTCTAGAAAATCATGATTGGTGTGGAGAAAGTAAATAAGGAAATGTTATTTACTCCTTCTCATAACACAAGAATTAGGGGTCACCAAATGAAATTAATAGGCAGCAGGTTTAAAACAAACAAAAGGAAGTATTTTTCACACAACTCACAGTCAACCTGTGGAACTCCTTGCCAGAGGATATTGTGAAGGCCAAGACTATAACATGGTTCAACAAAGAACTAGATACATTCATGGAGGATAGGTCCATCAATGGCTATTAGCCAGGATGGGCAGGGATGGTGTCCTAGCCTCTGTTTGCCAGAAGCTGGGAATGGGCAACAGAGGATGGATCAGTTAATGATTACCTGTCTGTTCATTCCCTCCGGGGCATCTGGCATTGGCCACTGTTGGAAGACAGGATACTGGGCTAGATGGACCTTTGTTCTGACCCTGTATGGCTGCTCTTATGTTATTATGTTCTCACGATTCAAGAATTTCTAAGGGGGGCAGGGAGTGGAATCCAAGCAGGAAAAAACCCAATACTTTAAAAAACACTTTCAGGTATTTTTTATTGTTCATAAAGAAGAAAAATGTTGCAACTGAAGTAGTACTAAAAACCAGGACACCCCCAAGTTAAGTTTGCTCAGACAACCTTCACTTTTTCCTCTTGTGTGTATTTGTTACAGTACTGGTTCAGGTTCTCCCATTCTTTACACCCCACAGGAAGTGGTAGAATCAGGCCCTAACTGGCCAGCTGAGAATTTCCTCAGTTTATGTGAGCGCTTGGCTAGCACAAAGCCGCAGAGACAGCTCTTATTCCACCTTCCCCGCACTACTCCCCACCCCTGCACACATTCTGGTATAAGGAGCAGGAGGGGTGGTGTTGGAGTGTATCTGCTACGCCAATTCACAACTGGGGTGAGGTTCCTAGCCAGTTGGCATAAGTCAGAGCACCTTGTGGGCTACCCTGAACTATACTGATGGGCCAGAGCTGGCACAGATGAACCATGAGAAGCAGAGAGGTACCGTGGAGATGAATGCCTGGCTGCGAAGATGGTGTCGCCAGGAGGCCTTTGGCTTCCTTGACCACGGAATGCTATTCGAGGAAGGACTGCTAGGCACAGATGGCTTTCACCTTTCGAAGAGGGGAAAGGCCTTATTTGTGCACAGACTGGCTAACCTAGTAAGGAGGGCTTTAAACTAGGTTCGACGGGGACAGATGAGCGAACCCCACAGGTAAGTGGGGAACAAGACCTGGGAGATGGTTTGGAAACAGGAGGGAGCACGGGCTATAATGGCAGTGAGGAAGGAGGGTCAGGGCAAAGCTGGGAGGCAAGATCAAACCAGTATCTTAGATGCCTATATACAAATGCAAGAAGTATGGGTAATAAGCAGGAAGAACTGGAAGTGCTAATAAATAAATACAACTATGATATTGTTGGCATTACTGAAACTTGGTGGGATAATACACACGACTGGAATGTTGGTGTGGATGGGTATAGTTTGCTCAGGAAGGATAGACAGGGGAAAAAGGGAAGAGGTGTTGCCTTATATATTAAAAATGTACACACTTGGACTGAGGTGGAGATGGACATAGGAGACGGAAGTGTTGAGAGTCTCTGGGTTAGGCTAAAAGGGGTAAAAAACATGGGTGATGTCGTGCTGGGAGTCTACTACAGGCCACCTAATCAGGTGGAAGAGGTGGATGAGGCTTTTTTCAAACAACTAACAAAATCATCCAAAGCCCAAGATTTGGTGGTGATGGGGGACTTCAACTATCCAGATATATGTTGGGAAAATAACACCGCGAGGCACAGACTATCCAATAAGTTCCTGGACTGCATTGCAGACAACTTTTTATTTCAGAAAGTTGAAAAAGTTACTGGGGGGAAGCTGTTCTAGACTTGATTTTAACCAATAGGGAGGAACTTGTTGAGAATTTGAAAGTATAAGGAAGCTTGGATGAAAGTGATCATGAAATCATAGAGTTTGCAATTCTAAGGAAGGGTAGAAGGGAGTACAGCAGAATAGAGACAATGGATTTCAGGAAGGCGGATTTTGGTAAGCTCAGAGAGCTGACAGGTAAGGTCCCATGGGAATCAAGACTGAGGGGAAAAACAACTGAGGAGAGTTGGCAGTTTTTCAAAGGGACACTATTAAGGGCCCAAAAGCAAGCTATTCCGATGGTTAGGAAAGATAGAAAATGTGGCAAAAGACCACCTTGGCTTAACCATGAGATCTTACGTGACCTACAAAATAAAAAGGCGTCATATAAAAAATGGAAACTAGGTCAGATTACAAAGGATGAATATAGGCAAATAACACAGGAATGCAGAGGCAAGATTAGAAAGGCAAAGGCACAAAATGAACTCAAACTAGCTATGGGAATAAAGGGAAACAAGAAGACTTTTTATCAATACATTAGAAGCAAGAGGAAGACCAAGGACAGGGTAGGCCCACTGCTCAGTAAGGAGGGGGAAACAGTAACGGGAGACTTGGAAATGGCAGAGATGCTTAATGACTTCTTTGTTTTGGTCTTCACTGAGAAGTCTGAAGGAATGTCTAATATAGTGAATGCTTACGGGAAGAGGGTAGGTTTAGAAGATAAAATAAAAAAAGAGCAAGTAAAAAATCACTTAGAAAAGTTAGATGCCTGCAAGTCACCAGGGCCTGATGAAATGCATCCTAGAATACTTAAGGAGTTAATAGAAGAGGTATCTGAGCCTCTAGCTATTATCTTTGGGAAATCATGGGAGACGGGGGAGATTCCAGAAGACTGGAAGGAGGCAAATATAGTGCCCATCTATAAAAAGGGAAATAAAAACAACCCAGGAAACTACAGACCAGTTAGTTTAACTTCTGTGCCAGGGAAGATAATGGAGCAGATAATTAAAGAAATCATCTGCAAACACTTGGAAGGTGGTAAGGTGATAGGGAATAGCCAGCATGGATTTGTAAAGAACAAATCGTGTCAAACTAATCTGATAGCGTTCTTTGATAGGATAATGAGCCTTGTGGATAAGGGAGAAGCGGTGGATGTGATATACCTAGACTTTAGTAAGGCATTTGATACGGTCTCGCATGATATTCTTATAGATAAACTAGGAAAGTACAATTTAGATGGGGCTACTATAAGGTGGGTGCATAACTGGCTGGATAACCGTACTCAGAGAGTAGTTGTTAATGGCTCCCAATCCTGCTGGAAAGGTATAACAAGTGGGGTTCCGCAGGGGTCTGTTCTGGGACCGGTTCTGTTCAATATCTTCATCAACTATTTAGATGTTGGCATAGAAAGTAAACTTATTAAGTTTGTGGACGATACTAAACTGGGAGGGATTGCAACTGCTTTGGAGGACAGGGTCAAAATTCAAAATGATCTGGACAAATTGGAGAAATGGTCTGAGGTAAACAAGATGAAGTTCAATAAAGATAAATGCAAAGTGCTCCACTTAGGAAGGAACAATCAGTTTCACACATACAGAATGGGAAGAGACTGTCTAGGAAGGAGTATGGCAGAAAGAGATCTAGGGGTCATAGTGGACCACAAGCTTAATATAAGTCAACAGTGTGATACTGTTGCAAAAAAAGCAAACATGGTTCTGGGATGCATTAACAGGTGTGTTGTAAACAAGACACGAGAAGTCATTCTTCCGCTTTACTCTGCGCTGGTCAGGCCTCAGCTGGAGTATTATGTCCAGTTCTGGGCACTGCATTTCAAGAAAGATGTGGAGAAATTGGAGAGGGTCCAGAGAAGAGCAACAAGAATGATTAAAGGTCTTGAGAACATGACCTATGAAGGAAGGCTGAAGGAATTGGGTTTGTTTAGTTTGGAAAAGAGAAGACTGAGAGGGGACCTGATAGCAGTTTTTAGGTATCTAAAAGGGTGTCATCAGGAGGAGGGAGAAAACTTGTTCACCTTAGCCTCCAATGATAGAACAAGAAGCAATGGGCTTAAACTGCAGCAAGGGAGAGTTAGGCTGGACATTAGGAAAAAGTTCCTAACTGTCAGGGTAGTTAAACACTGGAATAGATTGCCTAGGGAAGTTGTGGAATATCCATCTCTGGAGATATTTAAGAGTAGGTTAGATAAATGTCTATTAGGGATGGTCTAGACAATATTTGGTCCTGCCATGAGGGCAGGGGACTGGACTCGATGACCTCTCAAGGTCCCTTCCAGTCCTGGAGTCTATGAGTCTATGAGTTTGCTCCCTGAGGGCCCTCTCTCCCCCTACACCAAGCAGATCTTTGTGCAGGAGAGAATATAGGTCACTGTCTTTAATCACATGATCACATATCCAGACCTGTAGCCAGCCAGCCAAAACTGAGATGGCTGGAGGAAGCTTTGAGGAGGTTAAGAAAAAGGAGGTTGGGGGTGGGTGGGGTGTCAATGTCAGAAAATTCTCAGGTCAATAGTGTACTTTCCCAGTGTTTATCTCTACATCTGCATTTGTCTAACTTGTCATCATGCCAAACCTTATTCCAATACAATGTCAACAACATATCCTAAAACCACTGTGCCCTACAGGCCCTCTTGCATTTCCCAGTGGCTGCACAAGAAACATGCAGAAAAGATATTCAAGCCAGCCATGTTTTTGTGGGGAAAAAACCAAGCCTGAGAGTCCAAAACTCATCAGCCAGTCCTTAAGAAAGCATGAAATTAAAATAAATAAAGAAATGTGGGGGTTCTTTTTATTTGTCTTCTGACTTTTGAGCCTTTAGTTTGCACTTGGGTCACATTTTCAAGCTTTCCTCCGCAATCAGGAGGGCTGGAAACGTACTTATTGTTTTAAATAAATGCTGAGATTGTTTCCAGGAGTTGAGGCTTTAATTAAACCACCCAATATTGCAAAACTCACAATAAAATAACATCCACAACACTGAAAAAAACAAATATAAAGCTAAAAGCTGTTGCCTCTTCCCATACACAGAGCTACAGAGCTTCCATATTAACTTTCTACCCACAATCAGGTCACTCCAGTCTCCTTGTTTGGCCACATTCACACTGCCTGAAAGGTTCCTGCTGTATAAAACTGATCAAAGCAGCAGGGTCCTGATCCTACAGTCAGATCCATGTAGAGGACCCCTGGGCAAGCACCCAGGGATAAGGGGCTATTTGTGTGGATTAGCTTGCAGGATCGGGGCCTAGGCGTACAGTTTAAGGCAATGTTTTGGCACCAAGTTGTCTATTAAAAAATAAATAAAAATGATCCAAACAGAATGCCATATGCTCCTCTTTCTATTTCAGTCACGCCAGCTTTCACTGCTGCCTGCTCCCTTTCGTTGGCATAGTGTGTATTTAGACCATAAACGCTTCAGGGCAGGCCTTGCATGATGTGTCAAGCACCATGCACATTGCCATATAATTATGAAATGACAAAGGTAGCTCATTGGGTCTCCCTGTATTTCTCTCCTGCTCCCTCCACAGTTTTCAACCCCATATCACTCTTCTGTCTCCATATTTTGCAGTTTAATTTTCTGCTCTTCTGTCTTTCTTCCCTTTCCCTCTCTCTGTCCCAACACTCTCCCCCTGCCTTGGCCAACTAATTTGTTCCCCCCAGTAGAGGTTTCTCTCCCCATTCCTCCTGGGATCTCTCTGCTCATGTCCTCTCCCCATGGGGCTCACTCCAAATTCCTCTCTCCATCAAGTCAGGGGTTGCTAGTTTCCCTGTCCTGCCCCTTAGTCGGGATGGTGGTGGGGGTGTCCCTGCTTCTCCTTGGGAGTCTCTCACTCCCTGTCAAGGGGGCACTGACTTCCCCTGTGCTCATCAGGGCCATCCCCATCCCCTTTGTCAGGAAGGAGATGTATACGTGTCTTTGCTCCTTACTCTCTCTCATTGGGAGAGGTTACTAAATCCCCTCACCCACCCCAAGTCTCCCTCATGTTCACACCCAGCTTCCTCAGGGTGGTGGGGGCTAGCTGTCCCTCAGCTCTGCCCTGCAGAGAGGCATGCTGAGTTGGAGGGGAAGCAGCAGCCATCAAACTCAAGGCAAAAGCAGCACCACAGCAAGAGGCCAGGCAGGGCTGTGAAGAATGAGGGATCACCCCCCCTAGCCATAGTTAACATACCCCCTAGCAACCACTTCCCCTAACAACAGGACTGGTACTCACACTCACCTTAGCAATAGTGCCAGCCTTCCCTTCTGTGATGAGTTGGCCATGACAGCTCTGCTGTGGTCTTGGGAAGTAGCTGCTCTGGATGCCTGTTACTCACAGGTGCTGCTGTGGTCATTTTGCTGTTAACTCTGGGTGTAGGGAGCTGTTGCTCTCACTAATTCTAGGTGGTCTCAAGTGGCAGTGATCTGTGGCTTTAGAACTAAAGGATGAGAGTTCTAGTCCCAGTTCCCTCCGTGGGAATCTCCCACACAGTAATGGTGCGTGTACTCTGTAGCCAAAGGATCCCCTGCAAGGAGATGCCAGATTGCCCTACCCAATGGATCACATGACTCAGAGTTGTTGATTCTCAAGCTTCTCATCTGTAAACCCGCAGGAAGGCCTTGTTTACGCAAAAACCTCAGTTAAACTGCTGTGGATGCTCTTATTTTGGTTTATCTCAAACTGGATGACAGTTGACTTAAGCTAAACCAAAACAAGCCACACTGCAGCTTGAACCAAACTGAGTGTCCACACAGAGATTTGCATCAGTTTGATTATGTTAACATTAATTCACACCGTTAACTAAAAGATACTACTTTCTGTTTAGACAAGCTCTAAGACTTGCTCCAGTATGGGCTCAGTAAGTAGTAATTCCCACAGAGTGACAGCAGGGTACTCCCAACCCCACACACCTTGTCTGTTTTGGCAGTGCATGTCCAAAGGGCCAGGGACAGACATTGCTCCCAGTGAAGTCAATGCCAACTCTCTCACAGATGTGGATGGTGGTTGGAGCAGGCCCAGCAATAAGTACAGAACTAAACCATGGTTCTTCCTTCTCACAGAAATGCAGGGCTGGAAGGGATCTCAGCAGGTCATCTAGTCCAGGCCTCAGCCCTGAGGCAGGACTAAGTAAACCTAGACCATCCCTGAGAGGTGTTTTTCCTGTCTGTTCTTAAAAACCTCCAGTGGCGGTGATTCCACAATCTTCCTTGGAAGCCTGTTCCAGGTCTTAACTAACCATATAGTTAGAAAGTTTTTCCCTCATATCAAACTTAAATCTCCCTTGATGCAGATTAAGGCCATTACTTCTTGTCTTACCTTCAGCGGACATGAAGATCAATTGATCACCATCCTCTTTATAACAGCCCTTCATATATTTGAAGACTGGTCTTAGGTCATCCTCCTACCCCCTAGTCTTCTTTTGTCATAAAAAAAATGCCCATTTTTTTTTAACTGTTCTTAAAGGTCAGGTTTTCTAAACCTTTTATAATTGTTGTTGTTCTCTTCTGGTCTTTCTCCAGTTAACCACATCTTTTCTAAAGTGTGGTGTCTAGTGGATACAGTACAGTGGAAGCCTCGCCAGTTCTGGATAGAGGGGGACAATTACCTCCTGTGTCTTACATACAACATTCCTGGTAATAAACCTCAGAATGTGATTAACCTTTTTTGCAACTGCATCACATTGTTGACTCATATTCAATTTGCGATCTTCTATAACTCCCAGATCCTTTTCAGGAGTACCACCACCTAGCCAATTATTCTTCATTTTGTAATTGTGCATTTGAATTTTCCTTTCTAAATGAAGTATTATGCACCTGTCTTTATTAAATTTCACTTTGTTGATTTCAGACCAATTGTCTCATTTGTCAAGATTGTCTGAATGCTAATCCTGTCCTCCAAAGTGTTTGCAATCCTTCCCAGCTTGGTCTCATCCACAGATTTTACAAACATACCCTCCACTCTATTATCGAAGTCATTAATGAAAATATTGAATATTACTGGACCCAGAACAGATCCTTGTGGGACTCTCACCAGATTTGTCCCCCAAGTTTGACAGCAAACCATTGGTAACTACTCTTTGAGTACGGTCTTTCATTCAGTTGTGTAACATACCTCATAGTAATTTTATCTATACCATTTTTCCCTAGTTTGCTTATGAGAATGGCATTTGTGTCAAAAGCCTCATTAAAATTAGGATACATCCTGTCTTCTACTTCCTCTCATCTACTAACTAGACCAGTTACTGATTAACATACTGATAGATAAGGTGGGTGAGGTAATATCTTTTATTGGACCAGAAAGATATTACCTCACCTACCTTCTCTATCTAATATCCTGGTACTGACAAGGCTACAGCTACACCACACATAAAATACCAATAGTCCTGCTGATTAACATACTACATTTCAAAATTATAATGGATGCTTGTTCTCTCTCTGCTTCCTCCCTTCCTAATTCCTCCCACTCTTGCCTCTCAATTTGCCAAATCCAAGTGAGAGAGAGAGTGTGAGTTGAAGGTGCAAAGTGAAGACACAAAAAACTAACGGCATAAGGAGCTTTTATCACAATCCAGTTAATTTATGTATTGTAAATAACACGGTCTATAACTCCAGGTTCATGATTCCACTTCTTTGATGGTAGGATAACAGAAATGGAAACAAGACAGCACAAGATCAGAGGTCTAAAGTGGATGCCATTCCTCCTACTGAAGGACAGTTGCAAGACATGCACCTAGCAGGGTCAGTTCAGCCATGCCAGAAAGGGTCCCACCCAAACGAGTCTGGCTATTCTGGCTCATATTCCAGTGCTACATGGTGTGCAGCAGGAGAGGCATCACACGGACTGAGTACACTGAACTGATAGTAACTTGGCAAATCAGGATATCTCCCTGTGGCTGAGGCATACTGCTCTCAGCTCCTGTTTAACATGAATCCCTCATCCCTGATCCCTCTAACTGCTGCCACTAACCCACACCCCAGTCCTGAGCCTCCTCCCAATCTGGCATGACACAGACATTGCGGGGAGGTAGGCACAAAAGGTTGCACAATGACCCTTGGGCCTTGTAGCAAGTCAAATGGCTTTGCAGGGCACCCCAGGTTGGCTTGAAGCAGCCAACTGATTTATTTAATATGCAGTTCCTCAACTCTGTAGATAAGATGCCACTACATGCATCTGACAAAGTGGGTATTCACTCATGAAAGCTCATGCTCCAATACGTCTGTTAGTCTATAAGGTGCCACAGGACTCTTTGCTGCTTCTGTTGATAAGGGAACCCCAAGGGGACTGCATCTGTGGTTTGGTTTGTATAATTACCCAAAGAGTTGATTGCACAGCTGAATATCATCCAAGCAATCTACCTGAACCTTGAGTCTGCAAAAACAGAGCTGGAGAGTGCTGGGGAAGAGGCTCACAATAGAAATACTCCAAGAAGTAGACTTTTTCTGAGGGGATTATGGAACCTTCACTTCTGATCCTGACTGGCAAGTGGAAGTGAAAAACCCAACCAGAGGATTTCAGAACCTTCAGAGCAATTCCATGTGAGTTCTGCTCAAGTCAGGAGTAATGGTCTGAAGGAAAGATGGGACTTACTGTTTTCTCCTGAAAATCTTCCTTTTCCACTGTCCTTCATGCAGCTGGAGCCTGCCCACCATCAATTATTTTTACTCCATAGAAACATTTCATTTAAAAGCCAACCATTCCCCAAGCCCTCATTTCAGGCTGACACCAACTGACAGCATCAGCACTGAACCAACTGTGTTCTTAGGCCATGGCAACACTGGCACTTTACAGCGCTGCAACTTTCGCGCTCAGGGGTGTGAAAAAACACCCCCCTGAGCGCTGCAAGATACAGCGCTGTAAAGCCTCAGTGTAATCAGCGCTGCACGCTACACCCGTAAGGGATGTGGTTTACGTGCAGCGCTGGGAGAGCTCTCTCCCAGCGCTGGCGCTCCGACTACACTCACACTTCAAAGCACTGCCCCGGCAGCGCTTTGAAATTTCAAGTGTAGCCATACCCTTAGTCCCATTTTGGGGAGGTCTACACTTACAGTGCTGCACCAGTGCAGCTGTGCCACTTCAGTGAGAGAGCTTCTCTTGTCACATAGTTAATCCATCTCCACAAGAAGCTCCCTCATAGACACAGCACCGTCTACACCAGCGATTAGGGTAGTACAACTGCATCTCTCAGGGGTAGGGATTTTTCACACCCCAGAAGGACGTAGTTATACTGATGTAGACCGTGCCTTAGGCCATGCCTACATCTAAAATTTTGCAGCGCTGGTAGTTACAGCTGTATTAGTACAGCTGTATATGGCCAGCGCTGCAGAGTGGCCACACTTACAGCAACCAGCGCTGCAAGTGGTGTTAGATGTGGCCACACTGCAGCGCTGTTGGGCGGCTTCAAGGGGGGGTTCCGGGAACGGGAGAGCAAACCGGGAAAGGAGACCCGCTTCGCCGCGGTTTGCTCTCGCGTTCCCGGAGCCACCCAGCAAACCGCAGGGAAGGAGACCTGCTTGCTCGGGGCTCCGGGAACTAGAGAGCAAACCGGGAAAGGAGATCCGCTTCGCCGCGGTTTGCTCTCGCGTTCCCGGAGCCACCCTGCAAACCGCAGGGAAGGAGACCTGCTTGCTCGGGGCTCCGAGAACTAGAGAGCAAACCGGGAAAGGAGACCCGCTTCGCCGCGGTTTGCTCTCGCGTTCCCGGAGCCACCCTGCAAACCGCAGGGAAGGAGACCTGCTTGCTCGGGGAACGGGAGAGCAAACCGCGGCGAAGCTGGTCTCCTTTCCCGGTTTGCTCTCGCGTTCCCGGAGCCACCCTGCAAACCGCCGGGAAGGAGACCTGCTTGCTCGGGGAACGGGAGAGCAAACCGCGGCGAAGCTGGTCTCCTTTCCCGGTTTGCTCTCGCGTTCCCGGAGCCACCCAGCAAACCGCAGGGAAGGAGACCTGCTTGCTCGGGGCTCCGGGAACTAGAGAGCAAACCGGGTAAGGAGACCCGCTTCGCCGCGGTTTGCTCTCGCGTTCCCGGAGCCACCCTGCAAACCGCAGGGAAGGAGACCTGCTTGCTCGGGGAACGGGAGAGCAAACCGCGGCGAAGCTGGTCTCCTTTCCCGGTTTGCTCTCGCGTTCCCGGAGCCACCCAGCAAACCGCAGGGAAGGAGACCTGCTTGCTCGGGGCTCCGGGAACTAGAGAGCAAACCGGGAAAGGAGACCCGCTTCGCCGCGGTTTGCTCTCGCGTTCCCGAACCCCCCTGCAAACCGCAGGGAAGGAGACCTGCTTGCTCGGGGAATGGGAGAGCAAACCGCGGCGAAGCGGGTCTCCTTTCCCGGTTTGCTCTCGCGTTCCCGGAGCCACCCAGCAAACCGCAGGGAAGGAGACCTGCTTGCTCGGGGCTCCGGGAACTAGAGAGCAAACCGGGAAAGGAGACCCGCTTCGCCGCGGTTTGCTCTCGCGTTCCCGAACCCCCCTGCAAACCGCAGGGAAGGAGACCTGCTTGCTCGGGGAACGGGAGAGCAAACCGCGGCGAAGCGGGTCTCCTTTCCCGGTTTGCTCTCGCGTTCCCGGAGCCACCCAGCAAACCGCAGGGAAGGAGACCTGCTTGCTCGGGGCTCCGGGAACTAGAGAGCAAACCGGGAAAGGAGACCCGCTTCGCCGCGGTTTGCTCTCGCGTTCCCGGAGCCACCCTGCAAACCGCAGGGAAGGAGACCTGCTTGCTCGGGGAACGGGAGAGCAAACCGCGGCGAAGCTGGTCTCCTTTCCCGGTTTGCTCTCGCGTTCCCGAACCCCCCTGCAAACCGCAGGGAAGGAGACCTGCTTGCTCGGGGTTCCGGGAACGCGAGAGCAAGCTGGGGAAGGAGACCAGCTTGATTACCAGAGGCTTCCTCCTTCCACGGAGGTCAAGAAAAGCGCTGGTAAGTGTTTACATTGGATTACCAGCGCTGGATCACCAGCGCTGGATCCTCTACACCCGAGACAAAACGGGAGTACGGCCAGCGCTGCAAACAGGGAGTTGCAGCGCTGGTGATGCCCTGCAGATGTGTACACCTTCAAAGTTGCAGCGCTGTAACTCCCTCACCAGCGCTGCAACTTTCTGATGTAGACAAGCCCTTAGAAACCTGATCCATTCAGTCAGCATGATGGTGCCAGAATAGGCACCCACTCCGTGGGTGCTTCCATAGTTAAAAATTAGCGGATGCTTAGCACCCACTGGCAGCCAGCTCCCCCGCAGCACCTCCCATCTGCTGAAGGCCTCACAGATCAGCTCCTCCCCCTCCCCCCCCCAGTGCCTCCTGCCTGCCACAGAACGGCTAATTGTGGTGGGCTGGGGGTGAGAGGAGCGGGGACGGGGTGTGCTCAGGGGAGGAGGTGGAATTGGGTAAGAAGAGGCAGGGATGGGTTCGAGTGGGGGCGGGAAGAGGCAGGGCGGAGGGCTGGAGTGGCGGTGGGGCCTCAGACTGAGCAGAGGTTGAGCACTCCCAGACAAAGGAAAAAGCAGGTGCCTGTGGGTGCCAGAGTGATCTGAATACAATACCAACAGGCAAAATTTATGATCCCGAGGAATCTTTGCAGAGTTAGGCCTTGTCTACACCACAAAGTTGCAGCGCTGCTGAGAGGGTTACAGCGCTGCAACTTAGGAGGTGTACACACCTGCAGGGCATTACCAGCTCTGCAACTCCCTGTTTGCAGCGCTGGCCCTACACCCGGTCGAACCTCGGGTGTAGAGGATCCAGCGCTGGATCACCAGCGCTGGTCATCAGGTGTAGACACTCACCAGCGTTTTTCTTGACCTCCGTGGAATAAGCAGGTATCCCAGCATACCTGAGGAAGCCTCTCTGGTAATCAAGCAGGTCTCCTTCCCCGGTTTGCTCTCGCATTCCCCGAACCCCCCTGCAAGCAGGTCTCCTTCCCCGGTTTGCAGGGGGGTTCGGGGAACGCGAGAGCAAACCGTGGGGAAGCAGGTCTCCTTCCCCACGGTGTGCTCTCGCATTCCCCGGACCCCCTCACAAGCAGGTCTCCTTCCCCGCGGTTTGCTCTCGCGTTCCCCAAACCCCCCTGCAAACCGCCCAACAGCGCTGCAGTGTGGCTATATCTAACACCACTTGCAGCGCTGGTTGCTGTAAGTGTGGCCACTCCGCAGCGCTGGCCCTATACAGCTGTACTAATACAGCTGTAACAACCAGCACTGCAAAACTGTAGATGTAGACATACCCTTATAGACTCTCTCATTAAAGGCAGCCTTGGAACTCATTTGACACACCAACTCTTGCACATGCAGATCTAAAAAAGCTGTGTGCATTAAAAAAAAACAAACCCTCAGGCTCTACCTTGCCTATGGGAGGACTAATAAATTTGCTGTTGTAGCAAATGTTAGTCTCGGTGGGAAATACTGGATGCTGAAGTTTAATAAAGGATAATTCTTTAGCAGAAGAACTGAAAGGGGAACCAGTTACGATGACAAAGCAAATACAATTTAATTAGCAAAGAAAGTTCTGCACACATAAAACAAGAGAAGCACCGCAGTAAAAACAGTCACTACCCATTTGCACCTGTGGGAATTATAAAACCATCTATTACCGATGTATAGTCAGGCTGAGGCTTCTCATTATCAGGGATCTCAGCTCTATGGGCAATTCTGAATATCTGTACCATTGCCCTCTGTTGTGTATATTATTATGCTGGAAGGTGTTAATGGCTGCCATCAAGCAGGTCTTTGATCTATAGAAAATCACAGAGTAAAGCTAAGGGGTGTGCTAAGCACCCTTATTTCAAGCTAAATGCAAGAGCAATTAAGCCCTTTTAGGTACTGATAACTGGAAACAATGGGAGGCTATCAGGCAAGGAGCAGGGCTTCATGGCAAAATATGACCAGAGCAAAGTCTTGTGGTCTGAGTGGTTTCAGCAGAAGCTAGAAGACAGAGCTTCTTGGGCACAGAACTTACTGGAGAGGCAGGCTTGAGGATTTTTGAACATGGAAACCAGCTATTGTTGTGTGTTCGGGGGAACCGGCTGTTCTCTGTACAGTCTTCGTAAATGAACAGCCTCACACCAAAGTTATATCTGATTCATATCCATTTCTTCAGGCCCTGAATACTGGCTAAGAGCTCAGGCAGAGGGACAAAATAAGCTGGAATTAAAGCCCAGCAGATCCTGGTTCCCTGTCCTGTGCTCTAATCACTAGACCAAGACTCTCTCTGTGTGGTTCCAGAACAATGCTTTGAAAAAAGAGCTCATATATCTTTAGAAGATAATACTATTCCTTTCCGTAGAGGCTTAAAACCACATGGTAAAGATGGAGACTGATTCTAAACTTAGATTCAGGCTTTACCTCAATATATCTTATCCTGGTAAAATACTTTAGCTTAAAATATTCAGGTCTGCAGAATGAGCCAAAAGAGTAGAATTTGGTCATATCTTGAATCTCCCTTCATTTCTGATCTCTGCATCCTGGTTGTTTATCACTTAATTTCCTATGCCTTGACTGGTAGCTCTTACTTTGATGATTTACACTAGATGTCTCATATGCTCTTTCCTGTCCCTTCCCTTTATTTCTGTGGTCACCCATATTGCTAATTTCTTCCTGCCCAGCAATTTCTCAGGGGCATGCTTTTTCCTTGTGCTCATCTAATTAAACTCTGGCCATGTCTACATCTAAAATTTGGCAGCGCTGGTTGTTACAGCTGTATTAGTACAGCTGTATAGGGCCAGCGCTGAAGAGTGGCCACACTTACAGCAACCAGCGCTGCAAGTGGTGTTAGAGGTGGCCACACTGCAGCGCTGTTGGGCGGCTTCAAGGGGGGTTCCGGGAACGCGAGAGGAAGCCGGGGAAGGAGAGCAGCTTCGCCGCGGTTTGCTCTCGCGTTCCCGGAGCCACCCTGCAAACCGCAGGGAAGGAGACCTGCTTGCTCGGGGTTCCGGGAACGAGAGAGCAAGCCGGGGAAGGAGACCAGCTTCGCCGCGGTTTGCTCTCGCGTTCCCGGAGCCACCCTGCAAACCGCAGGGAAGGAGAACCGCTTGCTCGGCGGTTCGGGGAACGAGAGAGCAAACCGGGAAAGGAGACCAGCTTCGCCGCGGTTTGCTCTCGCGTTCCTGGAGCCACCCTGCAAACCGCAGGGAAGGAGACCTGCTTGCTCGGGGTTCCGGGAACGAGAGAGCAAGCCGGGGAAGGAGACCAGCTTCGCCGCGGTTTGCTCTCGCGTTCCCGGAGCCACCCTGCAAACCGCAGGGAAGGAGACCTGCTTGCTCGGGGTTCCGGGAACGAGAGAGCAAACCGGGAAAGTGAGACCAGCTTGATTACCAGAGGCTTCCTCCTTCCACGGAGGTCAAGAAAAGCGCTGGTAAGTGTCTACATTGGATTACCAGCGCTGGATCACCAGCGCTGGATCCTCTACACCCGAGACAAAACGGGAGTACGGCCAGCGCTGCAAACAGGGAGTTGCAGCGCTGGTGATGCCCTGCAGATGTGTACACCTTCAAAGTTGCAGCGCTGTAACTCCCTCACCAGCGCTGCAACTTTCTGATGTAGACAAGCCCTCTGATCACTATCCCTTTCTCATCAGAGTCATTTCTGCTCCAGGTTTCTCCACAGTGAAGATGAACATCTTTGTCCTCGCAGAGATGAGGCAAGCCTGGCTTTTATAGAGGAGGTACCTAGCCTCTGATTGCTGCTTCCTACGTGTTCCCCTGTTTTGGGGGATCAAACTGCAGGAAAAACAGGGAACATCTTCTTAAAATTAGAGATGGGCTAAATTCACATCTAGGGTATGTCTACATCTACAATTTTGCAGCGCTGGTTGTTACAGCTGTATTAGTACAGCTGTATAGGGCCAGCGCTGCAGAGTGGCCACACTTACAGCAACCAGCGCTGCAAGTGGTGTTAGATGTGGCCACACTGCAGCGCTGCTGGGCGGCTTCAAGGGGGGTTCGGGGAACGCGAGAGCAAACCGGGGAAGGAGACCAGCTTCGCCGCGGTTTGCTCTCGCGTTCCCCGAACCCCCCTGCAAACCGCAGGGAAGGAGACCTGCTTGCACGGGGGTTCGGGGAACGCGAGAGCAAACCGGGGAAGGAGACCTGCTTGATTACCAGAGGCTTCCTCAGGTATGCTGGGATACCTGCTTATTCCACGGAGGTCAAGAAAAGCGCTGGTAAGTGTCTACACTTGATTACCAGCGCTGGATCACCAGCGCTGGATCCTCTACACCTGAGACAAAACGGGAGTAGGGCCAGCGCTGCAAACAGGGAGTTGCAGCACTGGTGATGCCCTGCAGATGTGTACACCTCCTAAGTTGCAGCGCTGTAACCCCCTCACCAGCGCTGCAACTTTGTGATGTAGACAAGCCCCTACTAAATTCACACTTTCCCAGGGCTCAGGCAGCTCAGAGTCAGGATTTGTTTTGACCCTTTTTAGAGAAAAGGCGTGAAGCAAAGTCTGGATCTAGATAGAGATCTCCGTCATGCTGCCTGGAGTGGGGCAGACACCCCAAACTGGTGGTATGTTCTATAATTAGATTTCACTAACACAATAATAAGTTTAAATTCCTGAATCACTATAACAGACTTACCCTGGAGTCATAGACATTTCCCTTGGGCTCTCCAGTCTATCTTAACATAACAACATGAGTGGCCATACTACGTCAGACAAAAGGTACATCTAGCCCAGTATCCTGTCTTCCAACAGTGGCCAATGCCAGGTGCCCCAGAGGGAATGAACGGAACAGGTAATCATTAACTGATCCATCCTCTGTTGCCCATTCCCAGCTTCTAGCAAACAGAAGCTAGGGACACGATCCCTGCCAATCCTGGCTAATAGCCATTGATGGATCTATCCTTCATGAACTTATCTAGTTCTTTTTTGGATCCTGTTGTAGTCCTGGCCTTCACAAAGTCCTCTGGCTAGGATTTCCACAGGTTGACTGTGAGTTGTGTGAAGAAATACTTCCTTTTGTTTGTTTTAAACCTTCTGCCTATTAATTTCACTTGGTGACCCCTAGTTCCACACCAGTCATGATTTTCTAGACCTCTATCATATTGCACCCTTAGTTGTCTCTTTTCCAAGCTGAAAAGTCCTAGTCTTATTAATCTCTCCTCATACGGCAGCTGTTCCATACTCCTAATCATTTTTGTTGCCCTTTTGTGAACTTTTTCTAATTCCAATATATCTTTTCTGAGATGGGGCGACCACATGTGTATGCAGCATTTGAGCTGTGAGTGTACTATGGATTTATAGAGAGGAAATATGATATTTTCTGTCTTATTATCTATCCCTTTCTTAATGTTTCCTGACATTCTGTTTACTTTTCTGGCAGCCACTGCACATTGAGTGGATGTTTTCAGGAACTATCCACAGTGACTCCAAGATCTCTTTCTTGAATAGTAACAGCTAATTTAGACCCCATTATTTTATATGTGTAGTTGAGATTATGTTTTCCAATGTGCATTACTTTGCATTTATCACTATTGAATTTCATCTGCCATTTTGTTGCCCAGTCACCCAATTTTATGACATCCTTTTGTAGCTTTTTCCTACAGACAAGCTGGATGTAGTGATAAATAGTCAGTTACACACACACACACACACACACACACACAGAAATCATAAAAAATTCAAGTTGCTTCTGGTTCGAAAGTGACTAGTCTCTTACCCTAGATCAATTTTTACCTTAGATTTCACACTAAAAACGTCACCTGCAGCTAGGGTGACCAGATGTCCCAATTTTATAGGGACAGTCCTGATTTTAGGGTCTTTTTTATATATAGGTTCTGTGACAGACCCAGACCAGTGGGGTACAGGAATCTGGCCCTATTAGCATCCAGCGGGGGTGGATGCCAATAGGACCAGGCCCTTCGCCCACCCACTTCTAAAGGGCCTCCCCCCAGCCTAAGGGGAGGACCCACAGGTCTGGGACACCAAGTAATTACGGGGGACAACTAATGAAAAAACAGGATCGGGAGTGAGGTCATAGGGCTGGACGAAGGGAACCTGATGGGGACACCGAGCAGAGAACCCCGGAAAACGCCCACTGCTCCTCGAAGGCATCAAGGGAGCCAGTGGACGCCGCCCAGAGGAACTCTGCCCGGATGCGTGAGCAGACGGAGGAACGGAAATAGGCCCTACAGTCGCAGGAAATCCCGTCGGCCAACCTCCTCTCCCTGGTGTTGTAGATGGCCAGTTTGGCCAGGGCCAAGAGGAGGTTGAGAAGAAGATCCCACGACTTCGTGGGGCCACGGATGGGGAGCGTGTAGATAAAAAGGTGAGGGGAAAAGTGCAACCAAAAACGCAGGAAAATATTCAGGAGGAGCTGGAACAGGGGCTGCAACCTGGCGCACTCCAAATAAATGTGCGCCAAGGTCTCCTTCTCACCACAGAAAGGGCAGGTGCTAGGGACAGACGTGAACCGCGCCAAGTACACGCCCGTGCTCACGGCTCCGTGAAGGAGCCGCCAACTGATATCCCCGGCGGGCCTCGGGACCAGGGCAGAGTACAAGCTGGCCCACCGGGGCTCCTAACCCTCGAGAGGCGGCAGGAGGTCCCGCCATTTGGTATCGGGGTGGAACGCGAGGGTGAGGTAGTGAAGGGTATGGAGCACGAGCGAGTACAGATGTTTCCGTGGCGCGGTCTGGAACAAAACCGGCTGCAGATCATGCAGCCGGCTGGCAGTGAAAGGGTGAGGGGGCCGATTGGGTCCACGGGGCAGGGACCCGATAAAAATGTCCACGGGGCCTGGGGTGGAGGGTGGGCGGGGCGTGCCCTCTCGCAGGACCCGGTCGAGGTAAGCCCGAGCAGCAGGCAGTAAAGCGGCCTTCACTCCTGAAGTACGTGCTGGGGAGTACGAGGTCTGGAGAGCCCCATGCGCTGAGCGAGCATCAGGGGATCCAGCCAGTCTCCCCGGTCGTAGTCCAGGAGGTCTCCGACCCTGGTGACTCCCGCCGAGACCAACCTCTGGCACACCGTGGGGGACTCCGCCACCTGCACACGAAGCTGGGGATTGTGTAGCAGGGGCTCCGCGAGGAGGTCAACCCCCACGGTGGCCGCCACGGACCTGGTCATTGAAAAGAGCTTCCAGGTCCGGAGGAGGTCTTGGTAGAAGACCGGCAGCCCGGAGAGGTCTCGCGGAAGACCTCTCAGATGGAGGTAAAAGAGCTGCCGGTCGTATCGGAGCCCTCGAAAGCGGCGGAGGAAGGCGTGCGCCAATACGCTCCACGCCGGACTACCCGCACCAAACAGGAGCCTCTGCAGGGCCTGGAGGCGGAAGACATGGACCTGAGCGCGTAAGCACTTCAGGCCCTGCCCCCCCTCCTCCAGGGGCAGGTGGAGGACCCCTGCAGAGACCCAGTGCGTCCCTGGCCAAAAGAACTCCAGAATCACAGTCCGGAGGTTGGCCAGGAAACCCGGGGCCGGGACCAGGGTGTTGAGTCGGTACCAGAGCATGGACAGGACCAGTTGATTAAGTACCAGTGCCCTCCCCCGAAGGGAGAGGCACCGGAGTAGTCCTGTCCATTTCCGGAGCCGCTCCGTCACCCTGCCCTGCAAATCCTGCCAGTTCTCCGGCGGAGACGGATGCGTGGCAGAAAGGTAAACGCCGAGATAGAGCAGCGGACCCGCACTCCACCTGATGGCCTGAAGCGCAGGTGGGAGGGAGCTCGCCTGCCACCCGTCCCCGACCACCAGGCCAGAGCTCTTGACCCAGTTGACCCGGGCGGAGGAGGCCGCCGAGTACACAGCCTGGCAAGCCTCCACCCGCGCCAAGTCGCCCGGGTCCTGGACCACGAGGAGCACATCGTCAGCGTATGCCGACAGGACCAGCTGCAGCCCCAGCTCCCGAAGCACCAACCCCGTCAACCTCTTGCGGAGGAGATAGAGGAAGGGCTCGATCGCCAGAGTGTACAGCTGGCCCGAGAGGGGGCACCCCTGCCGCACTCCCCGCCCGAAGCTGACCGGCTCGGTCAGGGTCCAGTTGAGCCTGACCAGACACTCCGCAGAAGCGTACAGCACCTGGAGAAAACCCACAAACTGGGATCCGAAGCCGAACGCTCGCAGAGTGCCCAGGAGATACCCGTGATCCATCCGGTCGAACGCCTTCTCCTGATCCAGGGACAAGAGGGCGAACGACAGACCATCCCTACACCCCAATTCCAGAAGGTCCCGGACCAGATACAAGTTATCAAAGATGGTGCGGCCCGGGACGGTGTAGGTCTGGTCTGGATGGACCACGTCCGCCAGCACGGACCCTAGCCGCATCGAGATGGCCTTCGCGACAATTTTGTAGTCCGTGCTGAGGAGCGAGACGGGACGCCAATTCCGTAAGTCGCGGAGGTCCCCCCTCTTCGGCAATAAGGCCAGCACGGCTCGCCTGCACGAGAGAGGGAGGACCCCGCTCTGCAAAGCCTCGCCCAGACGGTGACCAAGTCTGGGCCAAGGACGTCCCAGAACACGCGGTAGAACTCCACGGTCAGCCCGTCCAAGCCCGGAGATTTATTGGTGGGCATGTGACGGAGGGCCTCCGAGAACTCGGGCAGAGTGAGAGGCAGCTCTAGCCGGTCCCGGTCACCCGTGCTGAACGTCGGGAGCCCGTCCCAGAGCACTCTGCAAGCGTTAGGATCGGTCGGATCCGGGGAGAAAAGAGTGGCGTAGAAGGCCCTGGCCCTCTGGCACATCTCCGCCGGATCCGTGAGGGGGGTGCCGTCCTCCGCCAGGAGGCAGGTGACGTGCTTCTTGGCCCCCCTCCTTTTCTCCAGGGCGTAGAAGAAGCGGGAGCCGCGATCCATCTCCCGAAGGAGGTGGATGCGGGATCGAACAAAAGCACCCCGGGCCCGATGGTCTTCGAGGGCCCGGAGCTCCTCCCGCTTCTCCCGGCACGCTCCGCAGAGGGATGGATCCTCGGGGTTGACGGCCAGACGCCTCTCCAGCTCCAAGACCTCTCGCTCCAACTGTCCTATCGCCGCATCCCTCCGTCGGCTGGCGCCCCGGGTGTAGTCACGGCAGAAGAGCCGGGCGCGCACCTTCCCCAGATCCCACCACCGCCGCGCCGAGGAAAAGGCGCGCCTCTGCCCTCGCCAGGCCAGCCAGAACTCCCGGAAGGACGCCACAAAGCCCGCATCCTCCAGCAAACTATTATTAAAGTGCCAATAGGCCGGCCCCGGCCTCTCCGCGCAGAGAGAGGCCGTCACGGTGGCAAGGTGGTGATCCGAAAAGGGGGCCGGCCGAACGCTGGAGGAGTGGGCCCGTGAAAGGTGGAAACGTGACAGGTAAATACGGTCCAGCTGGGAGTGGCACGACCAATGGGCCTCCACCCGGACGAAGGTGAACGTCGAGACGTCGTCTGGGTGGTGGTCGCGCCAGACGTCCACCAGGGAGTGGCGGTCGACAATCTCCCGGAGGACTTCCGCAGTTGCCGGGCACTGCTCGGTCCCCGAGCGGTCCCGTTCCTCGAGGGTGGTGTTAAAATCCCCTCCCAGGACCAGGCACTCACGAGGATCCAGGGAGCCAAGGAAGGCGGACGCCTGCTGATAAAAATGTAGCCTCTCCGGGGCCGATGTCGGGGCGTAAACGTTGACGAGATTAACCACAAGCCCCTCCACACGGACCCGGAGGTGCAGCAGGCGACCCGGCACAGCCTCGGCGACCCCTAGCACCTCAGGCCGTAGGTCGGGGGAGAACAGGGTCGCCACTCCAGCCGCGCAGACAGAGAAGTGGCTAAAGTAGGCCTCGTCCCCCCACTCCAGCCGCCAGCTAGCTTCAGCGGCAGGATCCATATGGGTCTCCTGCAGGAAAACCACAGAGTACCCCCCCTCCCGGAGGAAGGAGAGCACCTGGCTCCTGTGGAGACCCATCCTACAGCCTCGGGTGTTTAAGGTGGCAAGGATGATCGGCGCCATGAGGAGGGCTGGGGGTGATCCTCGCTGGCAGACACGCCCACGGCCTCCGGCAGGCCGCGCAGCAATCCGTGACCAACCCCGAAGGTGAGTAAGGAGTCACGGAAGACACGGACCCGCCCGTAGGCCGCGGCGGTCTGCTTCCCGGTCCTCTTACTCTCCCCCATGAGGGCCCTCGCGGCCCGGAGGACCTGATGGAAATCCCCCCACCGCTGGAGCGCAAGATGGACTTTGTTCCGGGAGCCACGGACGTCCTCGAGGAACTCCCGCAGCTCCTCCCTCAGCGCATGGGGGGGTGGGGTCACTGATCGATGACTGGCCCCCAGTGGGGCCCCCGTCACAGCCCCGTGGCCCACTGAGGCGGGTAGGCAGGGGCAGATCCCCAACGTGGCAGCAGATGGACCGACGCCACACGACCCGCCCCGCTCCCAGAATCAAGAAGGGGCGGTGGAAGGGGAACAGCAGCCCCTGGGGGGTCGGGACAGGAAAGAACTAGTGAACCCGCTCCCTGGGAAGGATTGCCAGGGGCGGCACTGGCATCACAGGAAGTGGGGGGGACAAGGACAGAGCCAACAGGAGTAGGGCGAGGATCAGGGAGAGAATCCGGGAAGGAGGTAGAGGCAGGATCCGGAGCCCTCATAGGTGAGACGCCGGAAGGTGGCTCCTCCTGGCCAGGCTCAAGGATCTGGGAAGTGGGCAGGGGACCCCTAACGATGCCGGGCTCAGCCACTGTGGCACGTGCGGCAGCCTCGGCATCCAGAGAGAGATGGTGGTCAATGGGGTCCCCGCTGGGGAAGGAGGGCAGGTCCTCCACACCAAACAGGGACACCCCCTGGGAAGCGGGTCCCGGCAGCGGGGCACTGGCCATCGCCCCAAGGGGCTCGGCAGCTGCCAACAGAGTGCCACCCACAGCCGAGTCGAGGGAAGATTCCAGGGGACCCTCAGAGGTGAGAGCAGAAACAGCGGGTAGGGGAAGGGAACCCGGGGACAGGGGGGATGTAGTGAGGTGGCCCAGATCGAGGCCCGCCGGCAGAGGGTCGTCCTCCCCCTGCGTGACCGGGGTCAAATCCAGGGCCTCGATCTCCGCGTAGATGGGAGGGAGATCACCGTCCACCACCCCAGGGCCCTCCCCGCCAGCACCCGAGGCGATACCCACCGCGGCACTCGCAGAGGCGCCAAGTGGGAAGGGGGCGAGAGAGGCTCCCTTGGGGGCTTCCACGGGAAGGGACCCCGGAGGAGGGGCGGTGTTACCCTCCGGTGCTGCCACAGCATCCCCAGCCAGCTCCACACAACGGGAGTCATCAGGGGGCAAGGCGGAAGACTTGGCATCGGCGCCCCCCTTCCTGCTCTTCTGGGGGGCCTCCGAATCCGAAGGATGTAAGGAAACTCGAGCCTTCCGCTTGCCCCGCTTCCCCTGCACTAAGGACCAGCCCTCCATGGCATCATCCGGGGGCTGGCTAACAGGGGTCGGCTCGGGGGGCAAGGGCAATGGCTCAGGGACTCGGGGAGGCAGTGGTGGGACAGCAGAAACCAGAGAGGATTCCCTCTGGGATGAGCCCTCTACCACGTCCGGCGGTAGCCCTGCCACACCCTCCTCCACAGAGGTGGATCGAGAAGGAGGAGGAGGGGCAGCTTCGGGTGCTGGGCAGCCAGGGGCACCGGCGATGACAGGGCCGGCGCCTTGCCAGGGCTCGGGGGTCCCGGACACTCCTCCGTGCTGGGCCAAGGGACAGTCCCTCCGGACGTGCCCCATCGCCCTGCAGAGGTAGCACCGAGCCTCCCCCGTTGAGTAATGCACCCGGTAGTGGGCTCCCTGGTAGGGGACCAGAAAGGACCCCTCGAGCGCCTCTCCGCCACGCGCCGCCGGCGGCAGTAGAAGCTGCACTTGCCGGCGGAACGAGAGAACATGACGGAGGGCGGGGTCCTTGCAGCCCAAGGGGAGAGGGCTGATGACAGAGATGGGGCGTCCCAGGGCAGAAAGGGCGGGCAGCAGGACGGCATTGGGCAGGAAGGGAGGGACGGAGGTCAAGATTAAGCGGACCCCCAGGTCTTCCAACGGCTCCAGGGGGACGAACACGCCCCCCACCGCCAGGCCTGTCTCTACCGCTTCCTGGGCGGCGGCCTCTGATGCCAGGAAGAAGACCACCTTCCCGTACATTTTGGAGGCCGCCACGATGGCCGTGGGCCCCACCACCCTCGCCAACGCCCGCACGTAGGTCTCCACGTGGGGCGAGGCGGGCACCAGGAGGCAACGGACGCCGTGCTTCCTAGTCAAAGTGGGAAAGGGGCCCCGGCCGCTGTAGATGGTAGCGGAAGCAGCGGTCAGAGGAGCAGCAGCAGGCGGGGGGGCCGCCGCCACCTGGGCGTACGCCCTGGGGGCCGAGGGAGGGACATCTGCAGAGCTGGTGGAGGGAATAGCGGGGAGGGATGCCGCAGCCGGTAGCGGGGCTGCGGCAGCGGGGGCAGTCTCCGCCATGGAGGGCCTGGCCTTTCTAGCGGGGCCCTTACCCTTCTTCCCACCCCGACCCTTCCCACCGGCTGGGGGGGCTCCCCCCGAATCAGAAGGGGCGAGAGAAGTGGCAGCAACGGAGGTCTCCCCAGTACTCGCCGCCGCCGGTGCCCCAGCAGGGGCGGTGGTAGGTGGATCGGCAGCGGCGGTCGAGGTAGAGGCTTGGGCAGTGGACACGGGGGCAGGTGGAGGAGGGGTAGTGGGAGCATCGCGAGGGGTCTCCCCCGCCGCATCCCCCACCATAACGAGAGCGAGGAGGGGGACAAACAGCGAGGGGAGGGGAAGGAGAGGAGGCGGCCACCCTTCCCCGCTAGGCTGCAGGCAGGGGAGGAGGGCGCCAGAAGGGGAAGGCTAAAGGGGCGTAGGGAGCAACCAAGGACTAAGGGTGGGATTGTTGCAGGGCACCAACGCAGAGGGGGGTTCCGGCTCCTCCAGTTGCACTAGGGGAGCAGGGGGGCAACGGCAGAGGGGGGAGTGCAGTGAACAAGGGGAAACCAAATGGGGAAGGGCACAAGCGCCTGAGAGGGGGCGTGGGCGCATGGGGGGGAACCGATGAGGGCTGGGGGAGCACAGGGTGGGGGGAAAGGGCGAGCTGAGATTGGGGTAGAGGGACCACGGGGACAGCTACAGGGCCGGGGCGGAACTATCAGGCAGCAGAGGGAAATAGGTGGGGTGGACAAATGTGGCAAAGGGGAGGGGGTCAGTCCAGTATGAGGGGGGAGGTGGTGCACCCACAGGCACTTGTGCCAAAAAGTCAATGGTTGGCTGCTGCTGCTGCAGGCCCAAATGGTGGAAGTGGGCGTGGTGAGCCAGGCGAGCAGCTCAGACCCAGAGGCAGGAGTCCAAAGCAGAAGGAAAACAGCCAGCGGGGGTGGTGGAGGGGGCAACGATGGTGGTGGGGGCGAAGGGGGAGACAGATGGACTGGGGACAGGCTCCACGCCACACCCCCGGTGCCCCAGCGGACACAGTCCAAACCCCCACCACAAGAGCACAGTTTGAAAAAGACTCAGTCCAGAAAAGCCCCCTCCACAGTGGTCTTCATACTGTCTCCAGCAGCGGGTGGTCCTCTCCTCCTTCCTCTCCTCCTCCGGGCACCAACGGCTCCCCAGCAACAGCCACAGTAGGCCCAGCAGCTCCAGGTGGTGGTGGTCTGGCGTCCAGGCAGGAGGGACCCCGCTCAGAGGGTGGTGGTCTCAGCAACAAGAGCTGGGGTCCCTTACTCCCCTCCTCTCTGGGAAGCAGGCCAGCAGCCCCCCCCAAGGGGCTGTAGGTGGAATAACAGCAGTAACTGAGGTGGTGGGGGGAACCACCAGCCAGCCAGCAAACAGACAGGAGAGAGAGGGGTAGGTGGTGGTGTCTAGCCCAGCCAGGGAAGCAGCAGGAGCAGGAACAGCAGCAGAAACAGCAGCAGTGAGGGCCCAGTGCCCAGCAGGAAACAGCAGCAGCAGCAGCAGCCCTCTCCCTTCTTCCTCTACAGAAGAGCGGTCAAAGGGAAATCTGCTACTGGCCCCAGAAGAAGCAGGCGTCTGCTCCCTGAGGGACTAGAGCAGGGGCTGCACTAGAGTAATCAGGAACCTGCTAGAACCATTAACACAAGCAGGATAATTAAGACACCTGGAGCCAATTAAGAAACTGCTACAATCAATTAGGACAGGCTAACTCATCAGGGCACCTGAGTTTAAAAGGGACCTCATTTCAGTTTGTGGTGTGCACCTGAGGAGCTGGGAGCAAGAAGACATATTGCAGGAGGAATGAAGAGTACAAGCATTATCAGACACCAGGAGGAAGGTCCTGTGGTGAGGCTAAAGGTGTTGGGAGGAGGCCATGGGGAAGTAGCCCAGGGAGTTGTAGCTGTTGTGCAGCTGTACTAGGAGGCACTCTAGACAGCTGTAGTCCACAGGGCCCTGGGCTGGAACCCAGAGTAGAGGGTGAGCCTGGGATCCCACCAAACCTCCCAACTCCTGATCTGACACAGGAGGAATTGATCTGGACTGTGACTTCTACCAGAGGTGAAGGTCTCTGGGCTGTTTCCTGACCCACAGGGTGAATCTGTGAGGGGAGCAAATCTGCCAATAAGAGCAGGACCCACCAAGGTAGAGGAGGAACTTTGTCATAGTTCCTATTACCTCTTACCCACTGTACCGATTTTTCACATTTGCCATCTGGTCATTCTACCTGCAGCCAATCCTGTAATAATCTAACTGAAGGTTTATTAACTAGAAAAAAGAAATGAGTTGCTTACACATGCAAGCAAGCATACATAGACTAATACTCATTTGTGTATCATTCACAAGGTGACAGATTTGTAGTACTCTGTCAATTCACATGCATCAGAAGAAGTGGGTATTCACCCATGAAAGTCATGCTCCAATATGTCTGTTAGTCTATAAGGTGCCACAGGACTCTTTGCTGCTTTTACAGATCCAGACTAACATGGCTACCCCTGTGTCATGGAGTGTGGGGGAGTCCAGTCCTGCACCCCTCTTCCTGGGACCCACAGTGACTCTCAGCCAGCCAGTAAAACAGAAGGTTTATTGGACAACAGGAATGCAGGTTACAGCAGAGCTTGTTGGCACAGTCAGGACCCCTCAATCGAGTCCTTCTGGGGGTTCAGGGTGCTTGGATCCCAGCTTAGGATTCCCTGAATTCCCCCCCACCCAGCCCAAAACAGAAACCAACTTAATTCCCCTACAGCCGGCCCCTTCCTTTGTCCACCTTCCTGGGCAAAGGTGTTGACCCTCCTCCCTGGCTCAGGTTACAGGCTGAGCACTTGTCCCTCACCTAAAGTAATCCCTGGCTCTCCCGTCCCCCACACAGACAGTCCCTACTCCATCACACCCTGTTAGCATTATTAATATAGATATTAGATGTAAAGTTGATAAGTATGTGGCTAGTGTTTAGACATTATGATATGCTTGTACGATGCTGTGTGTATTGATCTCACTTATCACCTCTATAGCCTGTGGTATAAAGTTATGTTGCGTGTTTTCATTGTAAACCTTGGTACTTGTGTAACTCAAACAGGAAAAAAAGCATTGATTAAGGTAAAGTGCTTGTCCATGGCCCATTGGAGGCAAATGACCTATTGTGTAACATCAAAGGATAGAGACTTTGTTGATTGCATTCCTAACTCCCTCCAGGAAGGAGAGATCTGCACATGAACTCATCCCAGCAGTTTGGACTCGAGTGGGGGGGGATAAAAATCTCTGTGAAGGAGAAACTGAATCTCTTTCACATGGTCTGGCCTCTGAGGAGCAAAGATCCCTAAACAAAAGCAAAGAGGTCCCCATGTTATTTTGTGTGGGTTAGCCCTGAAAGACACTTTGAATTGGCAAGTATAAGACAGGTAAGCAAAACTGGTTTCCAGCTGCGTATTTGTAAGTGTTCAGTGAGGCCTGGGGCCTTGGCATGAGCTGGCATCTGCTCTGCGAGCATTGCAGGCTGGACCCTGATTTCCCCAAAAGTCTGAGGATGTTTGCTCCAGGGCCGGCTCCAGGCACCAGCTAAGGAAGTAGGTGCTTGGGGCAGCCAAAACAAAGGGGCGGCACTCTGTCCAATATTGGGGAGGCACTTCCAGGAATTTGGCGGTGGGTCCCTCAGTCCCTCTCTTCCTCTTTGAGCTGCTGCCAAAGTGCCGCCAAAGAGGAAAAGAGGGAGCGAAGGACCTGCTGCTGAAAAATGAAGCGGAGCAATCCATTTTTTTTCCTGATGCTTGGGGTGGCAGAAAACCTGGAACCAGCCCTGGTTTGCTCCATGACCGATCTTGTGCTAAGATAAATCACCTACTATAATATCAACAAGAAGATTTTGAAGGCAAGAGACAGAAGTTCCCTGGTTACATATTTACCAATGCTCTGTAATAAAGGGTGGTCCTATTGGGCTGCCCCATTCACATCACCATGCCTTATGTTCTTCATCCATAGTACACCATAACATGCATCCTAATGAGTTACCCATCTCAGGACTGTTGTTTCAATTGCCACAGGCCCTTTAGATCCTGCGTCTCATCTCCTCACGCTTCGCCCATGCATATGTGCATGGTCTATCATATAGAGAGCATCACTTGAAATGTGGCAGACCAAAAGGGTTTTACAACATCCCTGGGAACTTGTCCTCATTTGGTGTTTGACCTTTTCGATGGATGTTCACAGCTTGTTGCTCCTGCCCATTCCCAAGGTGCCTTCCCTTTTCCTGTGCCCAGTGACCCTGCTTACCAACTTGCCTGAGATTCCCTAAAGAGCAGCCAGAGGATAACTTTCAAAGGTTTCCCTGTCTGGCACCTGCCCTGCTCAGCAGCACTGACTGTGTGCGCAATAGCAATGCGAAACATCGACAGGCAACCACAGTGACTTGCTTATTACTTAGCACTTCCTTAGAGCTCCCACAGCGCTGGCTGTAAACATGGCCTTGGCTTGAATACATCAGATGCTTGAGTCACCCCTTGGGAGGCTGAAGCATCATCTCATGGGTTTCAGTGCAAGACTCTTCCATTCCTATACTGGCACTGGAGATGGTCTTTTCCTCAAAGCCTTGGAAACAAATGACTCCTGTGGATTTCTGTGGACTCCTCACTGGTGCTGAGGCAAATCCAACTTCCTCTTATACCAGAGTGCTGATCAGTTCCCCAGAGTGGTTACCAGCCTTCAGAGAGGGCTTCAACTCAGCAGCCGCGGTGCCTCCCAGTGCCCTATTGAGCATTTAATTACACTGTGCACTATTGTGGTGGATTGCAGTAACCCCAGAGGCTCTCATGGTATCTTCTGATGGGTCAGAGCACAGGATAAATTCAAACGTGTATAAAAATCTGCCTAGAGGGTCCCACTTGATGGCACATTATCTGGGCAGGGTGGGGATGGAAGGGGAATAGCAAGAGAGATGAAGAGCAGAAACAAAGATAATAAAGTATGCACCTTTAAGCTCAGAGGTTAAAATAAGGAAGTGGTGGGCTTATGGCTTCCCTTCATTTAAAGCAGAGGGAGATCTCACCCTCTTCTCTGGCCAGAGTGTTGAAAACTCCTCCTGATTTAATCAACTTTAACCATTGTTCAGACCTCACTACCTGGATACTGTGGGCCTGATTCTCCTTGGGCAGTCATTTATACCACATTGGGAATAAGATGCACTCATTGCATTGGTGTGAACACTACAGAGTGCAGGGCAATGGAGAATCTGACTATTTCTCTCTCTAACTAGATAGGTCGCTAACTGCATGGTGACCTGGCATCAGAGGTGGCCAAGCCACTCCATGGGGACTATCCAGTTGTGCTGTCTTGTATAGTGCCCCCTAGAAAGGGCCATACTGTGATTCCCCAGTGCGCTCCAGTCTAGCTCTATGCAGAGGTGCCCATATAGCAGACAGAGAACCAGCAAGAAGCCACTGGGCTTTGAGGAGCAGGACTAGACTGTGGTCATTAGGTGATAACTGAACTTTGCAGCTAGCTAGTGGTACAAAGATTATAAGAGGCACCCAAAGGATTGTGGGCTAATGGTCTATCCCAGTGACAAATTATTACCTCTCATGTCACACTGGTTCAGCTCTCCTAGCTAGGACATGGGGGACTGGATCCAAAGCTTCATCTACTCCCTGCTCCTGTAGTGGTAGTAGCAGGTACACAGTGCCCTTTCCCCCAGCCCGCCCACACACCTCTCTGCTGCTAGGCCAGGTAGTTCTCAGGCTTTCGTCCAGAGGCAGGGATGCAAGTGGCACAAATGCCCTATGGTATTAATGCCCTCGGGCGGTAGAGCTGCAAGAGTCCAGCTTTGAGAAGAGCTATGAAATTCCCAAGTTGCTTTCTTTCTAAATAGAAACCCTTTTCTTTTTATTATTAACTAAAATTTGTATCAAAGCCTTATTCCTCAGGAATCAGAAAGCTTTAGTAACCATTTTGACAACATTTTCCATGAAAAAAGTCACGAAATTTTTCACAAACAAGAAAAATGCTAACAAAGTCAACCACTTTTCACAAAATTTAAAAAAGAGAGAGTCTGGTGGCACCTTAAAGACCAAAGGATTTATTTTGGCATATGCTTTCGTGGGTAAAAAACCCACTTCTTCAGATGCATGGAGTCACTAAACCAAAAATATCACCTTTGAAATAATTAATCCATGTTCACAGGGATGCCTGTAGGTACTGTTTGAGGGGCCTCCACCTCCAAGAGTAGGGACTGCTCTTATTTGAGGTAATGACCTGCATCCTGCTGGGCTTTTAGTAGCAGATTCATAACCGCTTCCTGTGCTTTAGTCACTAGAGGGGGACAAAGATCCACACTGTATTGTGGTGGCTATCACAGAGATGCAGTCCAGGCACAATCTAGTTCTTAGGTATGGTCCTTATTTACTATTAGTTCAGTAGCTTAGCCAATTGGCCAGCTCAGCCTATAATTTAGGAGTGTTCTTGGATTCCTCACTGATGCTAAGCTCTTACATAGCAGCAACCACAAGTAACATTTTCTATCATCTCTGGTTGACTAGGAAACTCCATCTCATCCCAGCAGGTGCCTGGCTTAGTTATTCACTCCTTTGTCACCTTTCAGTGGAACTATAGAAATGTGACACAGCTAGGCATGAAGGCATCATCCCTTAGGAAACTTTAAATAGCACAGACTGCTGCAGCACATCTCCTCAGCAACGCAGACAACCACAAGCACATCAAAACAGGCCTCTGCTCTCTGCACTGGCTTCCCATGGACTAGAGATTCTAGTTCAAAAGTCTTAGTCCATATCTTTGAGGAACTCCGTGCTCTGGACTTGGGGTATTTAAAAGAGCCTAGAGCTGTGGGATGGGTTCCATGGTCAAGAACTGCCCTCATCAGGCCCAGTGGAACTATCCACGTGAGGGTGTGGGCCAAGGCTATAGAACAAACTCAGTTAGGAACAAAGCACACCTTCCTCTCCATGTGCCTGGCACACTTCTCCAACCTGCCTTCGCTTCACTAGTAGAAACACAGGGCAGTACAGCCATTAAAACACCGCACCCCCACAACTCAAAACAGAGCCTTACCAAAACAAAACACTCACTGCACACACAATTCTCCCTCTGGAAAGAGGATGAGGAGACTGAACCACACCCGACAGCTGTTAGTCACATTACTTAATGCACTACTGGCTGGAGCTCAGATTTTAGAGTATGGTTTAAGAGACTTGATAGAATAACTTATTTTCCCAATAAGTGCGGCTGAATGTGACAATATTTTCCCTTGAGAGTCCACTTACTCATATAGCTATTTAGAGCTATTTCTGCTCATTTCTCTTCTGCCTCCCTCCCTCCTCACATTCTCTTTTCTTGGTTTCTCTCTCTATCTCTCACCTGCCTGTCTCTCTCCTGTTCTTCCTACTTTTCTTGCCCTGCAGCAACATCCAAATTCCAGCATGTCAGCTTCACTCCCACCCACTCAGCTGCCCCAGCTGCTGAAATGATTGCCAGTGATGTAGCTAAAGCTGACAATTACTAACCCAATTACATTCATGGAGGGTGATGAGTGTTCACACCTCTCAGAGCTATTGTTTCAGGCTGTCTGCAGACTCTGGCAAATGTCACTGTCATTTATGCTTGGGTCAGATACAGAAGCTTTTCTTTGCAATAAAGAGGGCAAGAAGTTTACTTTTTAGATGAGAGAAAGCAGAGATTGTGCAGAATCTGAATGTGTCATGCAGGCCACATAAATACATTAAACAGGTCAGATCTTCCAGGGGGTTGACACCGATTACTTCTTGTATTTGTTTTTATTTATGATTAGGTTTATCACAAGGGGTTTGTTTGTTTTTAGTGTCTCATGGAGCCATTTATGGGGCTGAAATAGCATGAGATCTGGTCTTCTCTCAGCTTTTCAGCTGAGGTAACCCATGATCAGATCTCGTTATTTCATGTGGTAAAACAATTCAATGAAAAACAAACTCAAATCATCCACACTTGGTTTTGTAGGAGTTCCCACTGCATCTGCAGCTGATTAAACTGAAAAGATCCTCTTCCCACCAACACTTGTAGCAAACTCAACCACTCAAGCCTCTCTGGAACACGAACCCGAACAATCAGACCCGCAGTGAGCTCATTTCAAAATCAGGATGAAAACTGATGGGATATTCTTTGAATTTCATCCCCATCTCCGAGAAAGACACAGACAAACGAGTCAAGACCATTCAGTATTATAATCTGACTTTCTGTGGCCATTCCTCCTCCTCTCTTCACAGGATATTTCTCTCTATACTGGAGCTCACTGTTTCCTGAGAGGGATAGCTCAGTGGTTTGAGCATTGGCCTCCTAAACCCAAGGTTACAAGTTCAATTCTTGAGGGGAACATTTAGAAATCTGGGGCAAAAATCTGTCTGGGGAGTGATCCTGCTTTGAGCAGGAGATTAGATTAGATGACCTCCTGAGGTCCCTTCCAACTCTGATATTCTGTGGGTTTGCCAAGGGGACACACTTCATAGGCACTCATGAGGGAGCTTGTATTTGTGCTGGTTTCTCTGAAAATTCATTAAGCCAGCTGAGGTGAGGATTTTAAAAACCAATGTTCTTCACCTGTCATGATGGCCCCTGTGGCTGACACACATACTAGAAGCCAAAGGAACCACAGACACAGCAAACCTTATGTTGTGATCTTATCAGGTCTCTCACACTAACCAGGCTTGGGCCTGACTGGGGCTGGGTTGGGAAATTTCCAAGACAGCCCAGATGCTGCAGAGGGTGGGACGGTTACTTTAGCAGGTGGTGCTATTCCCTCCAGTCAGTGCTCAGGAGCACTCTCTATCCAGATATTTATATGGCCCTCATCGCCATAGTAACTAAGCACCTCAGGACCATGAAGGGATTTATCCTGGTTAGTGTGAGAGACCTATGAAGTGGGGTTGTATTAACCTCATTGGGCAGATGGGGAACTGAGGTACAGGGCAGATGAAGTGGCTTTCCCAAGGTCACATAGGGAGTCTGTAGCTGAGCTGGGAAGCGAATCCAGATCTCTTGAGTCCCCATCTACTAGACCAGGAGTCCCCAACCTGGTGCCCCTGGGTACCATGGCACCCGCCAGGGCAACTAAGTGTGCCGGCATACTGGCTGGTGGACGAGCATCAGCCAAAATGCCGCTGACAAGCAACATCATCCAGAGGTGTCACTGCCAAAATGCAGATTTTCAGTGGCATTTCTGCGGCGATGCCTCTGGATGACGCTGCTTGTAGGCGGTATTTCGGAGCAACGCCTATTGACATTGCTGCTTGTCAGCGGCATTTCAGTGGATGCTCATCTGCCATCATGGTCCTCCATGGCTGGTCATCTGGCACTTGCCAGATGAAAAAGATTGGAGACCATTGCACTAGACCATCCTTCCTCACCCGCTGTTGCTACAGGAGTTGTTTTTCACATGAACCATACCACTGAAGTCCCCTGACCACTCTGAGCTCCGAGTCCAGAGGTGTTAATTCTGCCCCAGTGGAACATTTATATCCTGCCTCCTTGGTATTCCCCATCTTTTCCATCGGGTCCGGGCCTTTGATCTCCTCTCCCTTCCCAGGGATGCAGCCCCTGGGCTTCTTCAAAAGGAGTGATGTCATAAAGAGCATAGCACCCTGGCAACTACAGCCCTCCCTCTGGCTACCAGTCATCCTCTTAACACACACACTTTCTGCCTGACTCCCACTGGCCTGCTTTACAAGCATACTGTAAACCAGCTGTGTGTTGTTAAGGACCAGACCGTGAAGGTTCCTTCCTGGCCACCAAGGGAGACACCATGGCAGGGCCATCTGTACAAGGAGAAAGAGGGAAGCCAGCAGAACCTAGAACACAGTTCAATGAAGAGTCCACTGGCATCTTAAAGACTAACAGATTTATTTGGGCATAAGTTTTCATGAGTTAAAAACCCCACTTCTTCAGTTGCATCAGAAGAAGTGGGGTTTTTTACCCATGAAAGCTTATGCTCAAATAACTCTGTTAGTCTTTAAGGTTCCACTGGACTCCTTATTGTTGTTTGTGGATACAGACTAACATGGCTACCTCTCTGACACTTAGAACACAGGAGCCACTCTTCCTCCCAAATGCCAGTTAGGGCTGTCAGAGCAATTTGTGACATTTTATGCAAATAAATGAGGTGAGCTCACTTGCATGTTTTGCAACAAGTTTTCATATAATCATAAACAATCTATCTAAGGTACTTCAGTGGCCCCTCTGTCCATCACCTGAGCATCTCACCATCTTCAATGGCTGTTATCCCCATTTTACAGATGGGGGAAACTGAGACACAGGGGCACTAAGCGACTTACCCAAGATTGCACAGGGAGTCGGTGGCAGTGCAGGGAGTTGAACCCATATCTCTGGCTAGAGCCCTAACATCTGGACCATTCTTCCTCAGCCAGATTTTAAAATGCAAGTTTAAAAAGTAATGTTTCTACTCAGAGCTAGTGAAAGGCAGGGACCAGAGAGCTTTCGTCAATGAAGCTTTCAATTTATCTACAGGGCAGCAGCAGAAGAAGCCTCCCAGACATGCTTACCTGCCAGCAGGCACCTAGTGCTCCTCCTCTCTAGCATGCCCTGCCAACAGCTACCGGCTCTGCGGTAATCAGCTTCTTCTTCTTACTCAGCCTTCCAACCAGGTCTCACAAGTCCCATCCCTTCTGGGAAAACAAAAAGTCCAACAGGTAAGAGTCCATTGTCCTTACAGGAGGATCTTCAGCCCCAGCTTTGGGCCCCAGGGTCCTTCCACCCTTCTCTCAGGGCTTTAAAGTGTTCTTATCCTCATACTGCCGGGGATGCTTGGCCATTTCCTGCTGGCTGGCAGGGGATCCCAGGGCAGGCCCTCTCACTATGCTGGTTTCCAGTCCAGGGACCCAATAACCAACAGCCAAGGTCTGCTCTGTCAGACTCCTTGAAGCTGCCTCCATGGACTCCTTCCTACTGCAGCCTGTCAGCAGGCCTCTCTCACGGCCACTCTGTGGTCACCCTTCTCTCTCGGCTCCCTCCACCCTGCCATCATCCAGTAAATCCCCAATTTAACCCAACTTCTATCCTCCTCTGGTTTCACCATTAGTACCTCATAGATTTCCCTTGCTTTGTTCCTCTGAACACCTCCCAGAGTCCCAGGACTGTCCCCCTGGACCTCCAGATCCTGCCCGTGGCTGCGGTCCTGGTCCACCACAACCCTCACAGCCAGGCTCCTGACAGCGTTTCACTCCCCAGGTCCCTCCACCTGCAAGTCTTACCCCTGCCACACCCCTCCAGGGTCCTCCTGTTCTTGAGCTCTGCCTTTTCCTGGTTGAGCTAATTCTTCCCCTTTACCTCTGAGCCCCACATGAGGCCTCGACCCAGCAGGGTATCCCAGCTCTAGACAGCACCATCACAACCTGCTCTGCACCAGCTCCTGCTGCTCCTTTGTGTTCCTCCACAGCCAAGAGAATACCTGATGAACTCTCCCTTCTTTCCTGTACCAGCCTCTTCTGCTCCAGGCTTTGTGTCTTTATAGAACCACCCAGCTCCTCCCCAGCTGGTATCCTCTTTAATTAGGCCTTCCCCCCCCCCCCGCTCCCCTGCCTTTGGATGCAACCAAGTGGGTTAATTGGCCTTTCAGGTCCCCACTAATCCATGCAGAGCCAGGATGAGGTTGGTATAGACCCCATCACAATGATACTTGGCAGATCCGGACGCCACCAGACAGAGATGCTCCCATGACATGATACTAACCCCAACCCCGTTAACAGCATTGCCCCCAGAACAGCAGCCAGCCCTGCACAACAACCACTGCACTCAGTCACCATTGACACTGCTATGTCTTTACACAGTGATATTGCAGTAGTGTTAAGAGGCTTGGGGTCTGGGCCCAAAGAGCTTATGCCAGGCAATTGGGGCCACTGCCAGTGTCTTACCTATATCCTGTGTGCTCGACCCTTATTGCTCCCCCATAGGCCTAGGACTCTGTCAATCTCACTCTTCCCCCCTCAATCCTGACCTGCCTTCTTTGGAAGTTACTTGGGCGGATGCTCCTGCTTCCACTGACTTCGGCATGGGAGGGAGGGATCTTGACACTGGTGCTGCTGGACTGTGGAGCTGGGGCTCAGTATGGGAGCAGTTCTGAAGCCTAGCTACCCATGCTGAATGGCATGCTTAGCCACTTTCTAGCTCAAGCTGCTCCTGCTTACCCAGCTGGCCAGACCTCCAGGCAACTGGTGGCTGTAATGACAGCAGAAAAGCACCTGCAGGCAGAGGAGGGTGGTGTAACAGCCAACCAGCCTCACCATGAGTAACTGACAGCAGCCATGTGGGCCAGTTTACATGGTTTACTCCTATCAGAGGTCACAGTGCCGAGGCCAGGTGCAATGTGAGCTAGTTACATGCAAACGAGGGTGGCTGATTGATTCAGGAGAGGACAGTATTAGCTTTTTCTGAAATACCACTGCAGCAAATCAGAGCAAGTCTGCCAATCTCTCCTTCCCAGTTGGCTTGGCGAGGATCAGACATTTCTCTGGAGCGGCTGCATCAGATCCTGATCCAAAGCTCAGGAAAGTCAATGGAAATATGTACCCCAGTTGATCAGCCTGGATGGGCTTGGATCAGACCTTTAATTTGTGGCTATAATAGAAAGGTTCCCTACTATCCCTGGAGCAGCTGCCCTCAGTTTAACCCAACATGGGGGAAATGGTAATGGCCTCCTCCGTGAGTGAATCTTCTCCCATGTCAATAGGGCTCCACTGTCAAATTACACCTTCCAGGCATCAACAACAATTAATTGGGACCTGTGACAGGGCCACGCTCTGCCCCCATCCTCTGATGCCCCAAAAACTGCTCAGACTCACTTCCTTTTTGGGTTCAGGCTGCATGTGATTCTAGCTCCATCCACCAACACCAGTATAGTGCAACACCACAGTTTTAAGCTCTACTACATTCAGCCCTTCTTTGCTAGGACCTTAGGAGGTCTCCTCCTTTCTAAGGAGCTCCTTCATTGCAGGCTCAGCTAGCCTTGTCCTCGTCCCCTGTAACAAGTCAGTCCCGAGTTTTTATCAGGTTGGTCAGCTGAGGGCTAATTAGTTCCTTATCTCCCCAGCCTTTCCTTCTGGTTAGTTAATTATTCCATCACCTGTGACTGGGGGAACTAATTGAGGCTACAGTGATCAGAGTGCTGAGATCTGACGGGGGGTCAGCACTCTGTCACAAGACTCTTGGTAGAATCCCGGACTGGAATAGCAGGGGTGTTGGGCAAGACTGAGGTAGGGATGTTGATGGAGCTGTGTGAGGTGGGAATAAAGCCTGGGATAGTAGCCAAAGGGGGAGGCTACTAAGCGTGGTTGAGGGACATCATCTAAGCTATGTTCTGGGTCAGAACTCAGGGGCATCAATAGCTCAGGACTGAGGTTTCTTTGCCAGGATGACGTAGCTGAAGTGTGCATTTAGACTGTTCGCACTACACCTGGCTCACACTAGTGATATCAATTAATGAACAATTAAATCTCTTGGTCGACTTTAGCCCAAACTGAAGTAAGCCATTTAAAAAAAATTATTTGCATGTGAAATGCCTCCCAAATCTGAGGCTTCTAGTTTTCATTCCCAGAACTGAAAAATATCATCTGTGCTGGTTTTGAATTGTGTGTGCATAAATCATCCCCTGGGGGTAGGACCTTCTGTGCCAGGTTTCAGCCTGAATGACTTTTTATAGCTGAGTTATAAACTTTTAAAGGCCAGACTTAATTATAGCAATACTGAGACAACCGTTACAGTAGTGGCTTAAGGGGCATGGCTCTGATATATCTATGTGACATCTCCAAGTACACTTAGCACAGACGTCAGCTGGGTGTCTCATCTGCAGTGAGATTCCCCAGTCTGGAAGAGAGTGAGGTCTAGTGTTTAAGTGGGGCCCAAGACTCAGGACTCTTGGATTCTAGCCTTGCCTCTCCTACTTTGTTACCCTGTGACCTTGAGAAAGTCATTTACCTGCTGTGGGACAAACCCTTCCCTGTATTACACAGGTGTAAATCCAAATAATTCTACCAGACTCTGGATTTACACAGCTGTAACTAAGAGCAGAATTTGACTCTCTGTATTAAATGAGGATGAGAATATCGACTTTCTTCTAAATGAGTTTGCAAGAGTTGTTTGTGAAATGCTTTGGGGTCTCAGCTGGATGGTGTTCTGTAAACCCAGGAAGTGCAAATCCAAATTCCATGTTTAATGCTGCTTGACATAATATTGGAATCACAGAATCATCCGAAACTGGGGTGTCAAAAGGCCTGTTGAGTCATTCCTCCTGTGAGGAAGTTTGTTCCCTACAATATACTCTGCAAAGCTCTGAGCCACCTAGTTCTGAAAAACTGCAAGATAGCAGGGCTTCAACCACGTATCCTGGAGTAGACTTCCCATTCCAATAACTTTAATGGTTAAGCAGAATCAGCATTTGATCAAAATGATAACAGAATCTTTTATGGAGAAACTGCCATGAATGAAAATAATACAGAACTCTTCTTGGTATAGTTTTTCTAAATTTATTTGTTTCTTAAACAAACAGAAACTACAACATGCATCAGATACTTTTCTTTATTGTACAACAAAACTATGGTGTCATTTGTAATTGCAGTGTTTCCAGCAACATCAGACAGACTTTTTGATGTTATCCAGTTTTGCACAGTCACTAGAGTGTCGCATCATGAATTATTAAATCAGTGCTTCGTGGTAATACATAATTTCTTATCAATTATTCATGCTAATGTGCGTGTAGTTTACTTAATTGTGTTATTGACGATCAAAAGTAATTTCCTGAAAATCCTCAAGGACAGAAAATTTAATCAGCGTAACTACTTTTCAGATGCAATGCTGTTAAGTATTCTTAATTTGTTCAACAATTCACTTATTTATGTACCTTTCTGGAGGAAATACGAGTTTAATCAAACAATTAGACTGAAGAGTTAGTGTACAGAGGGGCTGGAGTGTAACTGAATGAAAAGTAATTATGTTGAAATGAAGTTGGGTTTGCCCATTTTAGACAGATCTTTTCTTTTCTTTTCTTTTTTTTTTCTCCAGAAATCTAAAACAAAAACTATGACTGGAAAGATCACTAAGAAAACAGTGATTTCCCCTGTCCCTTAGGACATAAGCTCTTTTTTCCTTTGGTGGTAGGAAGGAGTTGATTTGTTGCTGTTGTTTAAAAGAATAATAATAGCTTGAATTGAGACATAATTTATAGTCAGTGAGATCTTCATTACTTACCGTTCAGCAGCGTTGGAACAATAATGATCACAAGCTATTGCACATTCCCCCTTTGATAGGACATGGTTTCAGCATCAGTGCAGGAGAAAAAGTTCAAGAAGGGCCAAATTCAAAAATGAATCCCATTCTACCAGTGTCAGACCCACTGGAATTTTCCTTTGACCAGACTGACGCCAGAATAAAAACCGTACCCCGGATCAGCCTGTGTCAACAGGAGCAGGATTGCGCCTGTGTTTGCCCTTCACTCACGGCCCATTCCTGATAGGTGCTGAGGGCTCTCAACCCCCTCAAAGTCAATGGGAGTTGAGGGCATTTAGGATTGCAGGACTGAGCCTGCAGAGACCAGGTCTGCATGTTCATTCCCCCTCTCCGCTTTCTAACGGGCGATGGTTTAGGGTTAACCAAATCTTGCCAACACTGTAAGCCAACAGAGAGTCCCTTTGCATCCCAAAAGGGTCATGAGGTTCTGTGAAACTCCTGGACTGAAATCCTACAGGCAGGGGCAGGAATTTTGCTGTCAAAAGCACTCAGCATGGTCCTATTCCAGGCATGGCTCACCAGAGCAGAGCTCCATAAGAGTCAAGTCCTGCAAAGTGCTGAGCACCACCCCGTCTAACTAAGGAGGCTCTCAACACACCATCACACAGGATGAGATCCAAAGTGATAGCATAATGCCTGGGTGGATAATGCAGCACTGCAAACAGTGATTGGCTGAGATCATGGGTCAATTTCAGCCCTTAAAATAAGCAGCACAGCTCTGTTGATTTCAGTGGAATTTTCCTCATTTGCACCAGGGCTGATTTTGGCTTAGTAATCTGATGAATTTAGGCCCTGATCCAAAAACCATTGAAGTCAATGCAATCTTTCCATTAACTTCAGTGCAATTTAGATTGAGTTCTAGAGTATTAGTTCATATGCTACTATTTTTAGGGTGAGTTTTGGGCTGAAGAGAAGACTGTATTTCCAGTAGGGTCAATTTCTCCTTCTCACTGTGCATACAGCCAACAAATTAAGACGTACTCCTGGCTTTCCAGTAAACTGACAAGCATCAGGAGACAGGACAGCCTGGTTTTGGCTAGAGTAAAGGAATATTCAGAGATCCTTTTTTCCTCTTTATTAAAAATCCAACACACAAGGAAGCGTTTGCCCTTTAGCAAATCCATTTGCCACCTTCTTTTTCCAAACACGTTTGCAAAATGGCATGGAATTGTCCTAGAACATTTTCAAAGCTCAACAATCCCACCAAAAAAAGCCTTTAAATTCCCAGAAATGACTGCCACCTCCAGTACAACGCTGACATTGCTGCTTGCGAGTTATTCTTGCTGCCGTGGTACTTCCAGCATTCCCTATAGTGAGTACAGGAAGTACCACAAACAATGGAAAAAAACATTAACATGGAGCCCAGTGCTGGGATTTCAATCACTAGCAATTTCATTTTGCTGGTGATCACTGTATTCTGCTGAAACGCTCGATGGATATTTCACTCATTTTGGTATGATAGGAATGCGATTGACTGTCTTCTGCTTTTCAGACCGAAGCTGGCTGGGACAGATTCAGTGAAAGTTGGTGACAGCGGAAAGTAGCAGGCAAAACTGGCACACAAAGGGTTACAAACTCTCCTCTGGGGTAGAGCTAAATGGGCCAGGGCAGCCCCCAAATACACAGTGCCTCTGTGGCTTAGTTCCCCCATCGCACCAGAGGCAGCAGGAGCCAGGCTGTGTGAAAGCTCTGCGGCTCAGTGGTTTTGGCTGGCTTGGCCAAGAGCAGAGCTGGGGAGCCCACTGCAAGGCACTGCACTAGTTAGCGCTGCTGGGTCTCCCCCACCAGCCGTCTGTGCCCAACTCCCTCCTTGCCAGAGGCAAAGGTGCATGGCCAGTGGCAGTGATATGTGGCTTTCCACCCCCTGAGCTGTCTGTCATTTTCTAGGCACCACCATTTTGGGAGGCAGGTGCTCTGTGAGAGGCACCCAGGGGATTCCTGAGTGCTGCTACTCCTCTGGGAAGTGGGGGCTCGTCACGCAAAGGAAGCTCAGAGCCAGGTAAAGACCTGCCTTTCCCTGACTCCAAGCCGAGAAGGCCCGGGCTACCCCAAGGCACTGTCCCAGGCCAGGCCAAAGGTGTTTGGGGTCAATCCTGCTCCTGACAAAGCCAATGCCAGAGGGCATCACTGTGTTCAGTGGGAGCAGGCTGGAGCCCTGGATGATTTGGTATCACTGGGATGCAAGGAGGCTAAAGATGGTATCGCGGATGGTTCCAAACACAGAAGGTGCCAGTAAATCAAAGGAATAAATCTACAGCGGCATTAGGAAAGCAGGGATGTGTGACGTGCAGCCGGAGTTCTCTCATATTTGCTCTGGATCCTCAGGATCCATGGTGGCCTCATGGCATCTGGTTTGGAAGGGCCTACGTCACAGTCCATTACATGACATTTCCCGAGGTTGAGGCCAAGGGTTCGTTACAAGGAGCTGGTCGGTGGGAATCATCCATCCTCATACGCTCTTCTCCCCATCCATCTGTTCCTTGGTCGGAGACGACCTGTTATCCTGGCTGTTCTCCGGGCCAGGTTTGGCCGGGGGGGTAGGGCTGCTGCTGGTGGATGGCAGGAGGTTGGCGGACTGCAGCACTGCCTCCGAGTGTTCCCGCGCTTTCATGCGCAGTGCTGCCACGCTGGCTGTGCGATTGCTTTGGCAGCCATAGGTGGGGAGGAAGGAGAGGCCCATGGGGTCTGGAACGCAGCAAGAGCACAGAGGGCTCCCTGGGGGAGGAAAGAGACAAGCCACTGTCAGCTTTAGATAATGTGGTGTCACAACCAGCGCTGAATCCCCGGCTGGCAAAAACCCACAGCATCATTGCCTTCAAAAGAGGCTCCCTTATTCACAGCAGCTGTGGATCTGGACCTTCACTGGGTCTAAAGCTACAATCAGCTTCATGATAACTTGGAGCTGGTAGGAAAATGGATTTTCCATTCCTGAAAAATGTCTAGCTTTTGAAAAAAATATTTGTGACCATTCGGGATGAAAACCCAGCATTTAGAAAATTATGTTTCAGTTTGACCATTTTTGATCCTTTTTTTTTAAATGTATGTAAAATAAATTACATTTTGAAACCGAAAAATGTTGTAAAATGAAAAGTCAAAGCTTTTCTTTCCAGAAACATCCAAATGTTCCCCCCTCAATTCTTTTTCTAAACAAAATTTAATGGAAAGTGAGACAATGTCATGAAAATTTTAATCAAAATGTCATTTCCCATTGAAAAACTGCTGTGACAAAAAAAATTCAACCAGCTTGAGTTGATGACACTGTTCAGGGCTGATTCCCAGCTAGTGTAAACCTTAAAGTGTCATTGGTAACAAGAGGGTTTCCCTGATCCACACCAGCTCGGAATCTGGCCCTTCTTAGCTCTGAAGCTAAAAGTCTCCATGAACAGTAAGGTGAATCCAACGCCCTGAAGTTGGGATCCAAACTTTCTCCAAAACTGGAGAGAACAGATACTTACATCTCAGGTATTATTTTGGCCTCTTTATAGGGTCTGATCCTTGCAAAAGTTGAGTACACTCAATTGCTGTCAGTGGGCGTTGTGGATGTTCAGGTCCTTGCAGGATGAGGACCCATAAGAGCTAGAATCTGCTGCCCTGACACTGATTAGTATCTTGCTTCACAAGTTGCTCAGGGCAACTTGTAAAGTAAGTTATTAATCAATGTGACTGAAGGCACCAGAATCTGGCCCATAGATAGAAGCTGGTCATGATGCTTAGAGTCATATGTGGTCTTCTTCTACAAATTCAGCCCCAAGGTGCAATTTGATGATGCTGAATTCACTTCCCCATGCTTCATATGGGAGATCAACCCCAATACTAAAATCCTTAATACTGAGATCCCCGAAATGAAGTTCTGAGCCCTACAGGCCTCTTTGAACTTTAACCCTGGATATTTATGTGCTAATGGGTACTTGCTTCAGCAAAGAAAAAAACCAACCCACCCAGAAACAGGAATCAGATTAAAGTGTAAAAGCACCCGGGCCCAAATGATGCCAGAGGCCTGTGCAAATCACCATTATTTCAATTTTGTGCTGTATTCGTCTTCAAACAAAGAGTCAGGAGATGCCTGGGAAATCCCCCTCTCTGTGTTTCATGAGCACCGCCCATGGCCCTCCAAGCAAGACATTATTGCCAGTTATGAGAAGTGTCCGAGGGACATATTGAACATGCTGCTTTGATCAGGCCTGATCAGGGCAATTGCGCTGAAAGCATTACAGTTAGCGTTTAAGGCCAGAAGAGGCCATTAGATCAGCTGTCTGACCGCCTGTATATCACAGGCTATTTACATTTCACTCTGTTATGCCTGTAGTGAGCCCAGTATCTTGTGTTTCACATTAAGAGCTGGGCTCTAAACTAGCTAAATTGGTGGGAAATGTCCATGACTGGGATCAACTACAGGAAACTGCAGATTGTGTGAGTGGGTTCATTAACCCCTTTGATCCTGGATCTATTTTTCTTTTCAGGAATGAGAGGGGAAATTATTGTCAGCTGGAGGGGGTCAGAAATTCCTGTGCCCTGGGGAAGTGCAGATGCCAGAGCACTGGAGTAAGGGTGGAGTTGAAAACACAGGAGATAAGCAGAGAAAGAAAACATAGGAAAGGAAAGAGGTAAGCAGGGCTGTGGGGAAGGTATTGACTGATTAACCCCCAGTGCAGTAACACTCGTCCATTAGCCTCGTTAGTCAATTACTGTGTCAATTACATCTATCTGTGTTGTAAGGATCATTTTGCTTCATTGCACCTGCCATCCCACAGGGCATTGCAAACTTTGCCATCTCTAGCAAGAAACCACTTGTTCCACCAGCTGATCTGCAGTCTCGTGAAATGCAGACGTTCTGCTATGCCACCCAGCAGTTCAGGCCAGAGAAGAATCCCACATCGACATGAAGGTGCAGGGGGAGTTAGGGAGATGCAATGGAATGGAGCCATTCCTACTCTTCAAAAAAGTGCTGTGGGATCATTGATGAACTCAAGTGGTGAGGATCTTGGCTGTATGGCTCATCAAAAGGCAACACAGCACCCCCAGCCATAACACACAGCAACAAGCACAACCGACTGAATAGTTAGCGCTACCTCCTGTGTTGTCCTTGACAAGGTCCCCCATCCAATTCTGATCCCACTTGTTCACACTTAGCTTAGGAGAGACAACAAGACATCAGACAGGGAAGTAAGTTTCTCTTGAAATACAAGGTGACTTGTTCCATATTAAAAACTTGGCTCCTTTGTACCTAGATGGGCACCATGTTTGCCTTAACTGGCTGTACCCACCCACTGAGGGGAGCCCTCGTGACCAGGTGTTCCTGGGACAACATCTCTGGGGCAGAGGACGTGACTCCTGAGGGGAGCGGAGGTCTGGGGAAGTGGTCTGAGGTTGCATACCTGGCTTTAGGGGCCGCGCCTGGAGTTCCATTAGCTGGTTGGGCTAGAGCTGCCCTCCCACAGCAGGACTGAGGGCCAAGGCAGGAGATAAAACAATAGGGAGAGTGTGGAGCAGGGCTTCCTCCTCCCTACCCCACTGCTAAAACCAGAAGGGAGAGCCCCCTCCTCTCCCTAGCCTGGGGTGCCCCCACTCCTTGGCAGGAGTGATGAGAACTCCCTCTTCTTGTTCAATTGACTTTAACCCCTGGGCTCTGGGTGGTTCCCAGCCAGGCTCCCGGAGAGAGCCGGGCAGCAGGTATGATGGGAAATGTAGTCCCTGCCATCGGCCATATTTATAATTCTAGATTCTTGTAAGGCCTGCTGGGAAATAGGAGGGGGAGCTTTGGAAGGAAGAAGGTTGTGGTGATGGACTCACCTGATGGCTACGCACCAGGAGTCCTATTACGTCAGTGCAGCTGTATTTTACTTTGAGAGGATTTGGGGGCAGATGAAGACCAGTGGGGCCAGGGAGTCATTTATTTACTGGCCTGGGACAAACTAAATGAAAGCCCCTCTCCCCTTTATCTCCAGCAGGGCAATGTGTCTCTGCCTTTTCTAAGTTCCAGATGGTCTCACCTTTTCTGTCTGCCTGCCCCATGCTGCCACTTCACCCCTCAATGTCCTGGCAAGTGTGTGCTAAATAACCCATAGCAAGTGCTGTCTAACTCCTTCCCCTTGTACCACTGAGGAAGCCGGAATCCCACCATGGGGTGGGTGGGGTGGAATCCCCGTTAATGCCTCCTTGGGTCATGTCTGAAAGGCTTGGGAAGTTCAGGGACAATATGAGGGCAGAGCCATGGCCCTTCCCTTTCTGCAGCAGTCGCTGAGCTACAGTTCCAACATGCACTCCCCATGGGGAGCTTCACAGCCAGAATTCCTCCAAAGGACTCCAGCAGCCCCACAGCTCCTGTGCACCCCCTTCAGTACTCAGGGCAGAATCCTACCCTCAGCCAATCCCAACAGACAATGGCACGGCAGACCACAACTGATGCAATGCAATGTCTGTGTCTGATCTGTCCAAGCCAAGGACTTGCGTTAATATCAGCAGTTAATATCCAAGTTAAATGGCTCATGACAGAGTGATGGATTTTATAACCTACATGAAGCAGGTATTCTTTCTATTACAGAGCTAATCTCAGTGCCACTGGGTCAACATGAATTTAGACAGTTCTTTGTTTTCTGGACATTAGCAAAACTTCCCAGTGACAATTATTGGACGTTAGTTATTTGTAGGAAGGCTTCTTGAGAAAACACTTTCTGAAAAGTCAGGAGGAAGTCTGGAGAGTTTATTAATATAACTGAGCTGTCTTTTTAACCCCTGCAATTCTCCTAGACACAGAGCTTACTATCGGTGAAGTAACATTTCTGTTGTGTAAAAGCAGCAAAGAATCCTGTGGCACCTTATAGACTAACAGACATTTTGGAGCATGAGCTTTCGTGGGTGAATACCCACTTCCTCAGATGCATGTAATGGAAATATCCAGGGGCAGGTATATATATGTGTGCTAGCAAGCAAGCTAGAGATAACGAGGTCAGTTCAATCAGGGAGGATGAGGCCCTGTTCTAGCAGTTGAGGTCTGAAAACCAAGAGAGGAGAAACTGGTTCTGTAATTGGCAAGCCATTCACAGTCTTTGTTCAATCCTGAGCTGATGGTGTCAAATTTGCAGATGAACTGAAGCTCAGCAGTTTCTCTTTGAAGTCTGGTCCTGAAGTTTTTTTGCTGCAGGATGGCCACCTTAAGGTCTGCTATAGTGTGGCCAGGGAGGTTGAAGTGCTCTCCTACAGGTTTTTGTATATTGCCATTCCTAATGTCTGATTTGTGTCCATTTATCCTTTTCCGTAGAGACTGTCCAGTTTGGCAGATGTACATAGCAGAGGGGCATTGCTGGCATATGATGGCGTATATTACATTGGTGGATGTGCAGGTGAATGAACCAGTGATGGTGTGGCTGATCTGGTTAGGTCCTGTGATGGTGTCGCTGGTGTAGATATGTGGGCAGAGTTGGCATCGAGGTTTGTGCATGGATTGGTTCCTGAGCAAGAGTTATTATAGTGTGGTGTGCAGTTACTGGTGAGAATATGTTTCAGGTTGGCAGACAACCTGCCAACCTGAAACACCAGTAACTGCACACCACACCATAATAACTCTTGCTCAGGAACCAATCCATGCAACAAACCTCGATGCCAACTCTGCCCACATATCTACACCAGCGACACCATCACAGGACCTAACCAGATCAGCCACACCATCACTGGTTCATTCACCTGCACATCCACCAATGTAATATACGCCATCATATGCCAGCAATGCCCCTCTGCTATGTACATCTGCCAAACTGGACAGTCTCTACGGAAAAGGATAAATGGACACAAATCAGACATTAGGAATGGCAATATACAAAAACCTGTAGGAGAGCACTTCAACCTCCCTGGCCACACTATAGCAGACCTTAAGGTGGCCATCCTGCAGCAAAAAAACTTCAGGACCAGACTTCAAAGAGAAACTGCTGAGCTTCAGTTCATCTGCAAATTTGACACCATCAGCTCAGGATTGAACAAAGACTGTGAATGGCTTGCCAATTACAGAACCAGTTTCTCCTCTCTTGGTTTTCAGACCTCAACTGCTAGAACAGGGCCTCATCCTCCCTGATTGAACTGACCTTGTTATCTCTAGCTTGCTTGCTAGCACACATATATATATATACCTGCCCCTGGATATTTCCATTACATGCATCTGAGGAAGTGGGTATTCACCCACGAAAGCTCATGCTCCAAAACGTCTGTTAGTCTATAAGGTGCCACAGGATTCTTTGCTGCTTTTACAGATCCAGACTAACACGGCTACCCTCTGATACTTGATTTCTGTTGTGCTTTACTTCCAAATTAATCCCACTGTGCTTACAAGCATTACTAAGGGCTAGTCTACACTAGAAGCGCAACAGCAGCGCAGCTTCACCAATGCAGCTGCGCTGCTATAGCGCATCTGGTAAAGACACTGTATGCCGACCAGAGAGCTCTCTTGTCAGCATGATAAAACCACCTCCAGGAGAGGAGATGGCATGTCAGTAGGAGCAGTCCACATCTGTGCTGGGGTCAGTGTAATTTACATCGCTCAGGGGGGAGGCTTATTCGCACTCCTGAGTGACGTAAGTTATACCAACATAACTGGCAGTGTGTACGAGCCCTAACCCATTGCACAAACCCCAGATCCTAAACCTTCCAAACTTTGGCATTCACAATCCAAACCTGCAGATGTTGCTGTCTCTAGTGGGCTGAACATCTCTACCTTGAGAGTGTTTGATATTGGACCCTAAATTGGTAAAGACAAGGTGGGTGGTCACAAATGATCATGCTATATCTGATCTCTCAGTTCTCATCCTCAAAGGAAACCTGCACAACACCTCTAGAAGATGAGCCTGGGAGCTTAAATGCATAACTTCACTAGACACTAAAATCATGGACTGAATAGAAACACTGGATTTATGGATCATTACGATAATCTATAACCCACTAACCTCCCTCTGCCCCCAACTTTTTTTTTCTCCTCTCCCTCCCTGTGACTGGAGAGGTGTTAACTGGCCACTTCACCTTGAATAGTCCCTTGAAATATGTGTTAATTACTTATGCTAAACAATTTGTTCCAACTTGTATTTAGCTGGGACACCTTGAGTACATTTCCCAGACCTGAAGAAGAGCTCTGTCTTAAGCTTAAAGGTTTTGGGTATGGCTACACTTGAAATTTCAAAGCGCTGCCATGGTAGCGCTTTGAAGTGTGAGTGTGGTCAGAGCGCCAGCGCTGGGAGAGAGCTCTCCCAGTGCTGCACGTAAACCACATCCCTTATGGGTGTAGCTTGCAGTGCTAGGGGCCGCGCTCCCAGCGCTGCGGCACTGATTACACTGAGGCTTTACAGCGCTGTATCTTGCAGCGCTCAGGGGGGTGTTTTTTCACACCCCTGAGCGCGAAAGTTGCAGCGCTGTAAAGTGCCAGTGTAGCCAAGCCCTTAGTCTCTTCACCAACAGACGTTGGTCCAATAAAAGATATTACAACAGCCAGCTTGTCTCTCTAATATCCTGGGACTAACATGGCTACAGCAACACGGCATACTGAATTTTGTGGCTTTCCAATTTAAGTAACAAGATGAAGTTTGAGCACACGTTAAAAGGGGATTTATAACAAAATCTGCACAGTATATAACATGAAATATAATTTTTTCTACCCACAAACACTTATCCCTATTGAAATGCAGCCACCTCTGGGGTGAAATGCAGCAACAGTTTAACAGCACAGAGCAGCGTATCATGACAGTTTAGGAAAGGAAGCAGCACTATGATGTTCTACTATAAAAAATAACATGATTAGGTTTTTCAAGGCCTTTAAGAAATTTTGTTGCTTTTTCTCACTTATGGAAAAGAAACAGATAGAGAAAGAAAATATCCAAAAATTAGATCTCAAAATGAGATCTGATCCAAAGATCAGCAGGGACTATCTCTCATTTGTTTATATGTACTGCACCTAGCAAAATGGAACCCAACCCAGGTGTGGCCACTGCCAGCAGATTCTACCACAATATCAATGCCAATATTCAGCAGCTCTTTTAAAAATCCGGATAGTAATGCTGTGTTATTTCTGTCACTGTCATTATTTCCCACTGGCTATCAAGTGCTGTAACATTGTGATTTAGGGCATGTCTACACTACAAAGTTAAGTGGACACAATGCAGCTTATGTCAACCTAACCAAGTAAGTGTACACATGACAGTGTTCCTTCTGCTGCTGTAACTCGCTTGCTCTGCCAACCTAGTAAACCCACCTTGACAAGAGGCGTAAGGCTTAGGTCGACATAGTTCAGGTGACATAGTATCTATACAGACACTAAGTATAGACACTGTGTTACTTGCATCGCCTGTTGGCCATCAGGGTGGCAGACAGCCAGAGTGGTAGGATCCCTGTTTTGAAATTTAAGTGGGAGGAGTGTTCCAGCTCTGAGCCCAGCAGTGCTGACAGTTGCAGTTGCAGTTGCAGTCTTGCTGCCTGGTACTGAGAATGCAGGCTGGGGCCTCACTGCAGAGCTCCCAACTGGAGCCCTGCTGCTGCCCAGACTCTCAGCTCCCCCCTCCACAGTGAGTTCCTTCCCATGAGGAGTTGAGAGCCTAGGCAGCAGGTAAGATCAAGCTGAGAGCTCCATCCCATGGGGACTGGGGAGCTGAGATCACGGGCTGTAGCCAAGTTGGGAGCTCTTGGCCCCCTATGCTGCCCCTCTGAAGTCAATGCAAGCGCTCCTGGTGAGGATGTGCACTGCCAACTGCAGGAGAGCAGTGTGGACTCACAAAAATGCATTAATTACTGCAGTAGCTGAATTGTGTACTGAATTGGGAACATAGGTCAACTTAATTATGTAGTGTAGACATGGCCTTAGTCACAGAGCACCTGACACTGCCTCCATTGGAATCCATAGCAAAACTCCTACTGACTTCCATGGCAGCAGGATTAGGTTCCAAATTGAGAGAGGGAAAAGTCCTGCTGTTTCATCAAGTTCAGCACCCCACTCAGCTAGTCCATTTTTTGCAACCTTTTTGTGAGAATAGTTGACCTCCCGACATGGCCACTCAAAGTCCTTTGGAAGGGAAGGAAGTGGGCCCAGGTAACACAAAAGTGAGGCTAGCATTAATTTGGCCAGCTGTATTGGAGGAGAAGAGAGGTAGAAATTAGTGTCTCCCCTTCTGAGGCCACCCTGGCTGAGTTCAGATGAGTGTGAATAGACTCAGTCGAATAAGAATAATTTTTGCTCTATGGTTAGCAAGGGATAAAATATTTATCAGTTTTCAATATCAATCTAGGTTCTTTGCTTAATAATTAGATCTGCTATTACCCAGTGGCTTTCTGCAGTTGAGCTATCCCCGGTGAACACATGGATACCCCCATCAATAATTCATCCATGAACTGCTTGCCTAATTTTCTTTGCCACTAAAATGCCTGTATGACAGTGGGTCAAATTCCATTGTCAGTTGTCCTGTATAAATCCAGAATAACTCAATTTAAATTAGTGTCATTGCTCCGGGGTCATGCTGGTGTAAATGAAAGCAGGAACTGGCCCTTCATTACAATACACAGTAGCAAGTCATGTGAAGGCAGACTTGATTCTAACCTCACCTGTGTAAATGGGCAGTAAGTGCAATGGAGTCAGTGGAGCTATATCGGCATAAAGCAGCATAAGTGACTTTAGAATCGGTTCCCATGCCTTCTACATGCTTGTCAGGGGCCTATGGTGGAAAAGCGCATTGACTTCACTGGTATATGCATCCACTTATGCCAGGGAAGAATTTGGCCTGTTTTCTCATTGCAATAGTGCATGCAACGCTACTGGAAAATAAACAGTTGTTCTTAATTACTGAGGGTACATCTACACAGCAATTAAACAGCCATAGCTGGCCCGGGTCTGGGCTCAGGTTATGGAGCTGTAAAATTGCTGTGTGTAAATGTTTGGGCTCCAGGACCCTGTGAGGAGGGGAGTGTTGCAGAGCCAGGTCTGCAGCCCAAGCCTGAACATCTACACAGCAATTTTTAGTCCCACAGCCTGACACCTGTGAGCCTGAGTCAGCTGATCTGGGCCAGCCGTGGCCATGCTATGGATTTTTTATTCCAGTGTAGCTGTACCCTTAGTGCCTGATCCACCCTCCACTGAAATCTATGAGAGTTCTTCCATTGACGTCCAAGGGAGCTGGGTCAGGCTGCTCAAGTACAGCATGTGAACTGCTTTATTTCAAGAACTCTCTGCCTCCTGTATACGAAATTAAAATACACAATTAGGTTTCCATTAAGTTACAGCAAATTCTGCTGAATTGATCGAAGCCTCCTTGCATTCCTGTATGACATCATGCTTTAAAGGCTCAGCCTGAACATAAATATTTAATGTAATAAATACAGTCTGAAATATTTGATCCACTTGGCAGTTTAATTGATCTACTACAGAGACTGACAGGAAAAATTAAATTAATTCTGTCTTGTCTCTGCCAACAGGACATTTTAATTGTAAAGGTACTTGAACTACAATTTGGGTTACACACAGAACCCTTTTGCTCATGCTGTGTTGTTTTAATGTTCAGAGTCAGCCTAGGATAATGGAAGTGGAGCGGGGCATATATTGATTTAGGAATATTCAAAAATATATACCAGGTATATATGATTTTAGCTCAACAGTTTCAGAAATTCAATAGATCATCTTCTTGAAAGCCACAAACTGATTCTCCTCCTCTCACAAACTGTGTGTGCGGGGTGAAAATCTTAGCTGGAGCTTGAAATTGTAGGAAATGGAGTATCTAACTACCTTCTGCTTCTTTGAAATCCTCATTTAAAATCCTGGACCACTACATGCTGTTTAATTTACAGTAAAGGCGTGGGGGGGGAGAAGTCGGGGGGGGTAAGGTTTAAATGTTTTTTCTTAATAATATTCAGCTGGGTTTTTTTTCAACTTGTTTGTACCCACATGAACCCCACACAGTAAAATTGCCTTTACCAGGGATGTATGGCAGCCAATACCCAGAATACAGACTTTAAATTGCTATTGAGATTTGATTCAAAGGGGGCCTAGCCCAGCGTTCCATGACTACTACAAACAGCCAATGTACCTAGCTGCACTCAGGACTGATCAGTGGGAGGGAAAAAGTGGTCTTTTGCTAACTTTGTAGCTCCTGGCCCTCGGTGTAACTTAGAGCAGCTTCATGCCTGCTATAAGTTCACATTCCCACATTTGCCCTAGTGTAGGTGAATGTCATCCACATCTCTTTTCCTCCAGTCACATCCTCTGCATTGGAGGCTGGGAAAGGGTGGCGCAGAACAGGCTATGCTGGCTCTAATAGTCTATTGCCACCACGATTTCAGATCTGCCAGGTCTGCCACTAGAGCCGCACAAAACAGGCAAAACAGGGCTGAGGTGGTGGCCCGGTTATTTCAAGGTGAGCTTTGACTGGCCTACAATACAGCTTTGGGCCCAGGCTATTTCACGTTACATGAATTGTACTCACACGTTTTACATTAGAGGGTAGCTCATTTTTCCATTATTCCTGTTATTAGGGCAGTATGCATGGTGCACTAAGCATTGCCCACACACATGAGAAGAGACAATCTCGGCTCCAAGGAGTCCGTATCCAGCCTCTATGTGCTGTTAGTGCAATTCCAAAAATAATTTAGGAACCTGTGGCCAGATTCTGCCTTTGGCTGCATGGGCAGGGAAGCCACAAGGGCAGGGCATGTGTATCTGAGAGCAACAATAATCCTTAGAAACAACCAGAATTTAGCACCTCCCCCACCACCTTTTCCCTAAGCATTTTCAAGTCCTCTCCAAACAGGTACAATCCTTCGCCTTGTGGATGTGGGCCACTCAGTGTGAGGTCAGAGGGAACACCTGCACCAGTAAGGATCAGTCTCACAACCAAGGCTTGACAGGATTCAATCCTCCCACCATCACTGTCATTCCCCATGAGGAAAGCCATGGCACAAAGGGCCTGATCCTTCTTCACACTGAAATCAACAGCAAAACTCCCATCTACCTCATTCTATCTTAGCTACTTATCTAGCCACCATTACCATGGTATCGGAGCACCTAACACTTTCTAATGAATTTATCCTTGCAATATTCCTGTGAGGTAGGGCAGTGCTAGCATATCCCTTGTACAGAGGGAGCTGAGGCACTGAAAGACCAAATGACGTCTCCAAGAGCTCCCAAAGGGAATCCGTTGCAGATCAGAGAACTGAGCCCAGGTCGGCACTCTGACAACTGTACCAGCCCTTCCCCCATAAGGCAGCAGCGCTTTTATCTCTCTGCATGAGATAAGCCAGGATTTGAACCTGTATTCACCTGTGCACAAAGCAGCAGTGTTTCCACCTTACCAGATCACTGCATTGGGTTAGCAGAAGGAGATCCAGACAGATTAAATGAGTTGCCCAAGGTCCCACACCGAGGAAAGCACTTAAGCACGTAATTCAGTGCTTTCTTGAAGCAGGGTCCAAATTACTGGACATTACACAATTAATCCTCCATAATGTTCCCAGCTGCAAGCACGGCAGCAAACAAACCATGAAAGATTCTAATCAATGTTGCTTTGGAATATCCGCTTTGGAATATAACGTGCAATGCTGCTTCTCTATCCATGGCGTGGGGCTGCTACAAAAACAGAGCGAGCTATCACTTGCACGGAAAGGAGCTGGGAGTGAATTATGAAAGTAATTCCCTGGCAAGTGTAATTATTTTTCTCCACATACGCTACACTATGTATCACAGGTTCTCAGGAAGTTTCAGCTGAATATAACGGACGTGCTTTTGGCCTCAGAGGCAAGAATAGCAGAGCACTTCCGCTAAAAACGGAGATTCTTGTTTACATGCATTAATAACCTCTTCTCCATTAATGAATTGCATTCATACTGTCATCCATTAAGGAGGTGCTCTGAGGTCTCTCCATTTAGAACACTAGCTTCTCCTGATGACTATTGTTATGCAGCCCATAAATAAAGCTAGTATTTCCCCTTCATATTTGATGCTCTGCAATTAAGTCTGCTAAATGGGCTGCACAGGCCTGGTTTACGGTAAGTGATTTATCTTGGAACATAGGGGACACATAGGAATTGCCATAGTGGACCAGTGCAATGGTCCAACTAGTCCAATTTCTGATGGTGCCCAACCCCTGATGCTTTGGTGGACTAAAACAAGCTATTTCTGATTCCCAGGAACTTAGTGGATGATTAGTATCCTGAAACATGTGGCTTCATATCCCTCATAAAGGCTGGTCCCATTTATGAATGCAATGGTGATTCTTCAACTGATAAACCATATCATCTTGATTAATAGATTTATCAATTCCAAGGCCAGAAGGGACCATCGTGATCATCTAGTCTGACCCTCTGTCTAACGCAGGCTAGAGAACTGCCCCACAATAATTTCTAGAGCAGATCTTTCAGAAAAACATCCAGGCTTGATTTAAAGTTTGGCAGAAATGGAGAATCCACCACGATCCTTGGTCAAGTGTTCCAATGGTTAATTACTCTCATCTTTAAAAATGTAAACCTTATTTCGAGTCTGCATTTGTCTAGCTTCAACTTCCAGCCATTGGAGTGTGTTAGATCTTTCTCTGCTAGATTGACAAGCCCACTGTCAAATATTTGTTCCCAAATATATAGCTCTTATGGTGGCTTGATGATGACTGTCTCAGTACAGTATTTGATGGGATAGACACCTAGGAGGGAGAGGAATTGTCCCAGATGATAGAAAGGGTTAACGGGCTACAATTAATATGGGGAGAATATAGGCTGAAAATCAAGAAAACTTCCTGATGGCAAAATGCGCTACTCTGTGGAATAGTCTATGTTCTGCACCATGATTCTCTGATGTTATAGTACCAATGCCCTGTTTCTTTCCTGGATGGTCTTAGAGTGGGAATATTCCCTTTGGAATAGATCTGAAATCCTGAACCAGCAGAGGTCTGGAGGCATGGGGCTCTTTTCCAGAGAGAGCAGGGTTGACTTTGCTTTGCTCTACAGCAACATTTCCAAGTTTGTCGGAAGTAGCACTAGCTGTGCTCGGGCCAGAGTTGTAAAGCTGTACCAAGTGAGTGGTGATCTTTGAGGATGAAGCATATCTTGCATCCCTGTGCCCAAGAGGCTAGTCCTAAATCTCATGTCTCAACTGGGTTGCCTTCCCCTAGGAAGGGCCCATTCTGCCTTGGTTTGTATCACAAGGTGTCAGATCCAGATGGCATTTGTGGGTGGCTTTGGAGAACTTGGGCCAGGTGATCCAAAACCAAAAGGAGAAAATGTTTTGATTTCTTTACATAGACTGCCCCTAGTTGTAGAACTTTCAGGTGGTGGAATGAAAATGAGCCTTGGGAGGGTAGACTAATGGTTAACTAGGCAAATCATCATCATTTATTATTAGCAGCATTGATGTTGACAGGACTACTTGCAAGATAAAGTCCTACTCAGTGTGAATAACTGTGGCAGAATCCAGCCCTGATTCCTCTTGCAAAGTGATTCTAAAAGCAGTTTCTAGCTATGTAGACTACTTCAATCTTCTCCAAAGATAAAAATGTAATATCTACCCAGGGGATTTAATATCTACAAAGTAAAATCTACCCAGGGGTTGGATTTTCCCCTACTCTCCCACTGTCCTGTATTACAAATTAATTCTCAAATCAATGTAAGTTACTCATAGTTTGTGGGGCACAGGAAGAGAGGGACAAACCAAGCCTCTGGCTGGTTGAATTCAAGAAGATGTAAAAATGATTTACAGACTTTCTAAAACACTATGTCTCTCTCCTTTTTCCCTACTTCCCCTCCGAACTGACATCTGGGGTTTGGTTCTGCGTTCACACTGATGTAAATCAGGAGTAATTTCCACTAGTGAAAAGCTAGCATAACTGAGATCAGGATAAGGCTCATGGCTATTTTGCCCAGTAGTTCTAACCCAGCACCGTTTGACCATGAAACTAATTTACCAGCTGAGGACTCAATCCTGCAAATATTGAGCTTCTGTTGATGTAAATAGGAGGTTTATCAATTATTCAACTGAAATCTGCAGTGTGGTCAGAAACCAGTAATTTACCCAACATAGCTAAGTCCTAATAATGAGGATGTCCACCTAAAAACTGGTGATATGATATGGTCCATGATTTGCAAACATATGTCCTGACTCAAGAAACAATTTAAAGTCACAGATTGAACGATTTTTAAACTACAAGCGACCATTATGATCTTCTAGTCTGACCTCCAGAATAACAGAAGCTAGACAATCTCATCCAGTAAACACAGGCTTGTGTCCCACTGAACTCAATGGGACTTGAGCACATGCCTAAAGTTAAGCACATGCTCAAGCGTTTTCCTGACTCAGGGCTCGAGTGAGCTGGGAAAGTGTAAGCAAATTTGCTCCCACAAAAAGTCCAGAGTCAATAAAAATTCAGCTTGGCTTCCACACTGCAGATCATGTCCTGAAAGGCCAGTGGACTGGAGTTTGTTTGGGATCACATAGCACAAACAAGGGGAAGAAGTTTGTTAAATTGGCTCCAAACCTTTTGTTACTCAAGTCCTTCCTGCCTGTTCATACATGCCTGCTTTGAGATTTGCTTTATGACTAATCCTACCAGGTAAGTCTGTCTGCCTTTCATCACATCCATTGTCTTTGTAATGCACCCATCATCACAGCATTTAGATGCCCTGCACACCTGTTAAGAAAGGCTGAGATGGATGCACACGTTGAACCGCCACCCTGTGCATAATTTTCTTAATCCTGTTGCTTTATCTCCAGGGCCACTTCTGCAGTCACTGATCTTTGAGTAGTCCTTCTGGCACCTGAGAGACTAACAAATTTATTTGGGTATAAGCTTTCGTGGGCTAAAACTCACTTTTAGCCCACAAAAGCTTACGCCCAAATAAATTTGTTAGTCTAAGGTGCCACAAGAACTCCTCATTGTTTTTGCTGATACAGACTCACACGGCTACCCCTCTGAAACCTGATCTTTTCAGGAGGCCTTTGCAGAGAAGCAGGTGGCAAAACTTGCTCATCTTATCTCCAGTAATATGATGTGCCATAGCGGATGCTGACCAACCCCACTCTCTAGGAGTCTCTTCTTACTCTTTGCCAACTGACACTCCCATGGAGATGACAGCAGATATCTTAGATCAGGGAGAGAGCTGTATTCTTCTCTGAGATACACCTTTGTTGTGTATCACTTCCACATGCTCCCCTGCCTCCACACCGTGTAGATTGCAGTCAGTGCTGCAGAGAAAGGGAACACACTGGAGATGGAAAGGAGCAGTGTCGGGGAAAGGTGACGATGTTTTGCGTGTGATCACCATGAAGGGGATGCTACAATTATTTTCCAAGGGCTAGAAATCAACCCTACCACATCAAACAACAACCACCAACCCCCATACACATACAATAGAATACAATGCTCCCCAAAAGGTAACTGTACAAAAATGCATCCTATGCTCAAAGCAGCATCTCAGGTCACTAGTTCATCTCTGTGACTGGCAATGTTGTGACATACCAGGCAGAACAGACCCTTCCTAGCCCTCCCCACCGCCGCCCCAGACAGATACACAAATCCACCCTGGATTTCTTAAGTAATACCATTCTGCAGTGGTCCAGGGCTCCTAGCCATGCTTAGAACTTTCCCCTGTGCATGGCAGTAAATATTAGTCATGCATCTGAACCATTAAATCTGAGTTTGGGTGCAAACTTCTCCAAAGTTTGTGCGGGAACGGAATGCTCAGGTACCTAGCTTTAGTTCTGACCTGTCTCAATTCAAAGCACATATTTGGAGCCAAGTTCAGGGAGCCAGTCCCCAGCCTGAGTAGCTGACTGTATATTGTGTGCCTCTGCAGGAAACTAGGGAAAAGGAATCCTCCTGCCTGGAGGCTCTGGGTCTGCTCCAGGGAGGCTGTTACAGCCCAAGGGATGAAGTCAACCTCCACAGCCCCAACCTGCCACTGCTACCAAGGATTTGTGCAGAAGATCTGTGCAGCATCAGATCGTCTAACTTTTTGTCCTCCTGCCTAATTCCTGAGAACTGCCATGCCAACAGCCTCTCTGGAACTGGGGTCTGGTCCAGGGCACACCCTGTGCAACTCCTCCCAGATCCAGTCCCTGGCCTTTTATCCGCCAGAACTACACTGGCTTCATGACTAGTGTGGATTCTGCAGCTGTAGAAGCAATGGCTGGATTTGTCTCAGAATGCCAGGCTCAGCATTAGCAAACATTAACCTGCTTTAAAATTCACCAAGGTACATTTATTGAAATGATAACACTTGCTACCAGCCCAAGTGGCACGAACACAAATCAAGAGAGTATTCTGAAGGGGACAAGGTTCAGTTTTTACTCCCAGGAGATGCACTTAAACTCTGGGTAACTTTCCTTATTGTGTAAATGTATTAAATGTATTTAATATATAGATGCATGTGGCACAGATATGTACCACTTTGCACTTGGCAGTATTATGGGACTTCGTGTTTTTTAAATCTATAAATTGAATTCATCCTGGTTACACCTATAGCCTTATAAATTGCTAGGCAAAGAACAGCTAATGGATCAGCTGGTAATTTATTTTTAAAAGATGCACACTGAGGCATTTTGGCAACACTAAGGGGCGTGGGTACGGAGTGTTCCCATCTCAATGCATGAGCATGAAGTAATGGGAAATTACCTTTGCATATCCTCACAAACTGACACTCAAGCAATGTAATTCTTTAGAGAGGTCCTGCCAGGCAGAAAGATAAAGATTGGGCTTTACACAGAGATCTGCTGCAAAGGCAACTGCACACAGAGAACGGGTGGGGCACTCAGTAATAGTGCCAGGTAATGTATAATGCAAAAGGACATGTATAACTAATTTATTAGTATAAATCTGAATCTAAAAAAAATGCATGCAAAGTACATCTTAAAGGGCCAACTCCTGTTTGCCTTACTCCTATGAATAAACCCACTGACTGCAATAGGACTAGCTTCTAGAGTAAAGAGAGCAGGCTTTGACTCAAAATCATGCAAAATGTTCAGTTAAGGACCCAATACTGCACCTGTTCATCCCCATCGAAGTCAGAGAGGTTAATTGCATGAGTGCAGAGAGACAGGATTTGGCTTTTCATGAGAGCAGGCCCTTAAACCTGAAAAATCCACTTTTGTCCTTCGCTCCACATTTAAACAAAGAGACTCTTTACCTTTCAGAGAAGCAACGTGTGATAAAGCTTGAGCATAGGTGGCTGTGTTCAGAAGAGTCCCAGGTAGACATGATGGGAAGAAAGGCCCGGTGGGGCCAACTGATCGGCTTAGGCTGATAGAGAAGAAAAAATAACTTAGAAAAAACAGAACTGTTTGATTCAAGACATCAGTGAGTGTGTGTGTGTACATCTAGAGAGAGAAATTATTAATGCATTCATTCCCCTTACCTCTGCTGAATCTCTAGGCTCTCCTTCTTGTTCCTAGTTTGATCAACTGGAGAGGGGGAATTTAAATTTCTCACTGGGGGTGCCACCTCAGTCATTGTTTCTTTAGAGCCTTCCTGGTCTGATGCACCTCGTTCTGTCTTCCTCCATTTAGCCCTTCGATTTTGGAACCATACCTAAAAAGAAGAGAGAAATCAATGATGAATGCCCTGTTTAGCCAGACATGAAGCAATAAAGCTGCTTGTGAATTACTATTTCAGTAGAGACAGTTGTCTGAAGCTTGCCTAAAACTTCTCCTTTTCTCTTGTGGAACAATCAAGTGTGTCCTCACAGGATTTTTGCTAAGCCCTTACAAACACAGTTACTTCTGTCTCTGAAAACCAAACTGTGTTTAAAAACACTCAGTAGGAATATTTTCAATGACAATTTTCTTCAATAGCAAGGCCCAAATCCAACACAGTGCCCCTACTGACCAACACCCATCAGCAGGTGCTTAACTTGAATTCCCATTGACGTCTTTGGGACTTAAGCATGTGACTACTATTATGCGCATGCCAAAGTGTGGGATAGATGCACATAAGGACTTAGATGATTTCACACCTAAATCTTTACTAAGTTTCAGTTAGGATCAAAGAAGTCATTCATGAAAAGGTCCATGAGAGGTCATTTTCTCCATCCGGTTTCTAGTGGTGGGATGTTGCCTACAGTATATTCTCTGGCATTGTTGCCTGCAGTAAATGTCTCAAGGGATGGTAGATTATCACTGCAGAAGATTATTCCAGTCTAAAAGATCTCACTGTCTGAAACTTTTTCCTGACATTCAGCCTGAACATTCATATTCTTAATTTCATTCCATTATTCCTAGTTCTCCTCCTCCCATCCCCATATCATTCTTCTCCCTCTTGGTGTTTACATCCTTCAAATAGGCAGGTTGAAAATGCTGAAAACCCCCCTTGAGCCATGGGGCAGGAAATGCCCCTCAAGATGACAGAATGGCCAGCATTGTTGTTATAATTATTTTTCTCCTACAACTTCATTTTTATTTAGCTAGCTTTTAATTGCATGTATCAACAAACGTTGAATAATGATTTTATCTATATTCTAAATTTAGGGCAGTTAAATGCAAAGCAAAATGCAGACACTTTCTTGCGTCTTAATTGAATGAAGGTCACAGCTATAACAACATTTAATTGAGCTATTTTTCATTATCATATTTTAATGACTTTGCACTGACAGTTGCCTGCTTCTGAGGAAAGAGCATGATGAAGTCGTTTATTTCCCTATTTAGTTATTGTTTGACAACATCATCTTCGATTAAGACTCTGCTTTATAGCACATTAATCATATTTGAATGAGCAAGGGGTATAAATGTAAACATATCTCCCATCCTCTGTGTTTCCCCATGTCCCTGCATGAAAGCAGACTAAACAAATGCTTGCATCTATTGTCTGTTTGCATAATAGCCAACAACAAGGCTAAACACCAGTCGTCAGCAATCTAATTGTCACCACCCCTATCTCACCCTTGCACCTTCCAGAGAGAAGTTATGATCTTCCACTTCTGAATGCTCAATAATTGTCCCATTTATCTCAATTTGCAGTTCAGTCTTTAGACACCAATAGCCAAAATGGCATAATTTAAACAAAAAATCAAAAAAAGACTACCTACAATGCACTGGCAAAAGGAGATTTTCATTTCCAAATAATAATCAGTTTAATTTGCCTGTATATGACCAATGATTCATGGTCAGATTTAATAATCAGGATCGCATAATCTGATTATAGGAGAAATAATTTGTTTACAATCCCCTATTTACTGCGGTGAATTCCATTATCGCTCTTCAGCCATTGGGTTTTAAGAGATACTAACATGACCCTAGGGAACAAAAGGCAAGCTATTATATTTCCTACAATTAGATCTTTGCATAGTCTTAACCCGGAGTACCTACATTGGTGGGAAAAGCAGCATGCAGAAAAGCTCCATAAATAAAATGAATATATAATTGTGCTCAAAGAATGGCTTGAAAACCAGCGGTGGATGCTTGCAAAGCTATATGCATCCATCTCATGCGACTGCAGGACTGCAGCTCTCAGCAGAGTTTGAAAACACTTAAATAAAGTTAATCTATGGATCCTAGGAATTTTTTTAAGAAGTGGTGTTTGTGGGCCATGCTAATTATGGGATCAAATTAGAAGGGTTTAAATAGCATTGCAAGCTTTTTAAATTTACCTAAATGCAGCGTTTTGAAAGTAGTGGAAGGGGAGGAAAGTTAAAGTGATGCAGAAGGGTTTCTATTCTGGCAACTGGACTCCTGCAATTGACTAGCCCCGTTGCTTGGTAGTGGTCATAGCTGCTTTGGAGAATCACGTCTCAGCTCTTTTTTTTTTTTATTATTTTTTCCAAAGCAAGGAAATGGATGTGCATTGATGTAATTTAGTACCTTAGAGACACGGACAAATTAGTGTAGAACATTATCACTAGTTAATTATGAATGACCGATTAATCAACCTAATCTAATATTCCACATTATGTTGATGTTATTAAAGTGCATCATGAAAATGACAGATCGTCTTCATTTGCTTTCTTTGGCCAAATGTGCACTCTGCAATCATGATGTCAAAAGGGAAAAAAAAAAAGTTTGCCAGTTTTAATATCAGAGTTAAATAATTCACCAGAATGTTTACCTGCACCCTGGCTTCTGTGAGGTTGATTTTCATGGCCAGCTCTTCTCTAGTGAACACATCGGGGTAGTGGGTTTGAGCAAAAACTGCTTCCAGTGCCTCCAGCTGGTTAAAGGACGAGATGAAATATCTGTCAAGAGGAGGGGTTTGGGTTTGCTGTCTGTCTGAGTTGCTGGGGTTTATCCACGCTGGTAAAGGGGGGATCTCTGGATGCTGTGTTCCCCACAGCACAGCAACAGGGCAGACTGAGCCAGGCCGGTCAGGCTGTACCTTGCGGGCTGTAGGCAGCACGCTCTGGCTCAGCTGGATCCAAGGGGCTTTCTGCGCTCTGCGGGGAGGGGCAAGGGTGAGCCTGCAGGGACAGGGAAGGGAAGAGGGCGCCCGTACCTGCTGCAGGGTGAACGTGGTTCTGTTTCTTCGTTGTTTCCTGCGTAAGAAACCATCGTCAAAGTCTCCCGTGGAGTGGCCTCCGAAGGGGGCAGAACCTATGGGGGCAAGGACAGGGCAGTGCCTGAGGAATGCGTGGGGCTCTGCGTAGATTACTGCTGGGAACCCGGCACTGCCTGCGCCCCGCAGCGCGCGGTTCCTCCTAACCAGGTTCTCCCCTGTGGTCCGGACTCGCACCTCCGTGCGGTGTAAATCCAAGAGTCACTCCATTGAGGTAACCCCGGATTCACACCAGTCTGGCTGAGATCTCCAGCGGGCCCAATGTCCACTCTGCCTATCCAATCCCAATGATACAATAACATGTACTAGACTATAAATATCCACTAAACCTCTCCATTTACCCAGAGCCAGGTGTCTGACTGCAAGGCGCAAGCGGACACTCTGCTCTGAACTTCTGTTCCTGAAAGTGTGAGGGACACGGTGCAATCAATCCATTTCACAGCAGGACTCTCCGCTGAAGTCAAGGGGCGCTGCTACCGAAACCGAGATGGCAGCACACGAGCCAGAGTGACCACTTTGGGAATAGCGAGAAGGAACAGAGGCTGCCTGCTTTCAGGCACTCAACTCTTTACATCTTGTTTTGTGGTTTATGTCCTCTTTTTGGATGGATGGATGAAAGAAAGAAAGAAAGAAAGAAAGAAAGAAAGAAACCTATATTGAAGCGGTTTGAACGCAAAGGGAGGCAGAACAGATGGTTATTGTTGTTCTGTAACTTGGGGCAGGTAGCTATTTAGGGTATTTACAAATACATATTAAATCGGAACTCTATCAGCGCATCAGTTTCATTATGATTAAATTAATCTCTCTCATTTTCAACTGCATATTGTTTACCCGAAAGGCTCCAGTCTGACATATAAATGTGTGTTCATTTCCTGATCAACCACAATGGCTATGATCTATAGTGTAAATAGAAAGAACCACTTATAGCATGAATCTGAAATAACAAGTTAACTTTTCACCCGACGGACTGCATTCATTCCCTTCGATAATTTATGCCAGCGATTTAGTCGTGTGTGTTTCTAAAAAATCGGCGAAACAGTTGCATGCGTGCATAGCAGCTAACTCGTAAATATTCACATTCTGTCCATTCACAATTATAAAAAGAATAAAACAAGAGCCTATTCCATACGTTATGGAAGACTGAATTGCAGATGTACCTTTTATAAACAAACCAGGTATTTTAAAAATTAGAATAGTATTTGAAAAGTCCCAGATCAGTGCATTTCTATGTTTGTTAAACAACACAACTTATTTTATTTGAATGTGTAGAAACACTCACCCGCAAGCATTCAAAGTCACCCTAGAGCTAATGCTTTGCTTGCTAACCTCTACCCCCGAAAGCCGAATGATGTGTTGAACACAGGAGGAGTTTATGGTTGTACAGCTCCTAGCACAATGGTCCAGGTCCATTATCTAGGCTCCTAGGCGCCCTACCGCACTGGAAATAAATTATAATAATAGGAATCCCAGCAGTCTATAGAAACTCTGAAGAGCGAGAAAATGCACCCTTTACTGGCTGTGTGAGACTGATCTTAGACAGACGTTGCATTAGGGCAATATGTATGACTGTAAAATCAACTCCTGTCCATTCTTGTACAAGGATTTTCTAACGGAAGCAGTGGCGGCCCTTTCATGTTTTAGCTCAAACCCGGATGTTAAACTGAGGAAATGCCCCTTTTGTTGAGGGCTTGCGGTAGGGAGACAAACAGCCCTCACTTTAAGTATAATCTTTTTTGTTTTTATGGCCCGCGGAGTTAGTACTATTTAAATCTGATTTTGATACTTCTTTTCCTTTCTCTTCAGTAACAACAAAGAAGCAATCAAAAGTTATTTGATTAGCTGGCCCCTTTTCGGGCTAAACGTTTCTTTCTTGCTAGTTTATGCATATTTTACACACGATGTTGTTCTGAATGGTAACACACGATGTTGTTCAGAATTCACTAAACAAATTATTTAAAAATAATACGACTAATTAGTTGAATGGCATGTTGGTATTATATGGGCTACATGTAAAGAGTCACATGTTGAATACCTGTATCTGGCATGTCTTTAGGGTTCTGTATTATATGTCATCTGGCACCTGTAAATTGATAAGGAGCTGTTATAACGTGAGACAAGGAGGTGCTTTCATCTATCCTGGGAGAGTATTTTGCATGTGTATTATTTTGGAAATAAGAACTAACTCATAAACTAATCTTTAGATACTTATAGAAAGTGAATTTTGATCCGGGGGAATGCTCTGAAAGATGATCTATTTAAAAAAAAATCTATAGATTAATAACCGGGGGGTACCGTGTCAGTTTCTCTACTGCACATACAGACCGAATCTGCATGTCAGCAAATCATGATGCGCATTGTGTGGAAAGTTTCTCACTCCGCATGAACAGTGACTAATAATTTAGTACCTCAGCCAGTTCCTAAGCAGAGATACTAAGCAGAGAAAAGTGAGTCATTCACTAATCGATTGTAATTTAAAACAAAAACACAAAAATAGTTATGACACTTTTGCGTGTGTGTGCGGAGGGGATACTAGAGGAGCATTTTGAGCTTTAAAAAAAGAGAGTTTAACTTAAATTGCCATAGTATTTCCCCCAAGTTGTTGTTTGTTTGTTTTTAAATCACATCCTGGGAAAACTCACGAAGAAATAATTTATTTTTGAGGCTGTTCCGTAGGAGAGGTGCTGACAGCCTGAACTCCAGCCCATATGCCAAGCTTCTGCTTCTTCGTATACGAGAAAACAACTTTCAGTAGCTTAAGTGTCATTTTCAGGAAGGGGATTGACAAAATCGGTTTCAGGCTGATCTCTGAACACATCACGGTCGCTCTCTGAATGTGTCATTTTTTAAAAAGTCACAGCGTATCTGTTTTTGAGCAATAAACCGCATGAACAAATTGTCTGGCATGCAATGGGAGTTTGGGGAAAGCCCTGGATAAAACACTTGGCTAGCGCTCCTCCGGTTTAATAGCTGGAATATAGGGGGTGCGTGCACAAAACTGGGCACATCGAGGCTCATGATTCATCAAAACTCGGGTGAAGAGATGGGGTATTTTCTGTCCACGGAAATCCCTGACTCTCGGTGTTTGTAGGCTAGTTCTTAAGCGGCTGAAAGGGGGGGAAATCCCTGTGCTGGGTGGAAATGCGGCAGCTGGGTAGGAACCTTCCACTGGTTATTTAATCGTCGCGAGCACATGCAAAGGACAATGGGAGAGTCAGCCCCACACGGGTTTTCCTCTCCTAAGATGAACTTTATATGAGTTGAATCTGGTTTTATTCCTAGCCTCTGAGCAGGCAAGAGGCGCCCCTTCAGCCTCGGCCCCGGCAACAGGGCAGAGCTGAGATCGGGATTACAGTGGAATCGCAATTGCTGCAAATAACTGTAATACAAAAATAAGCCCTTTTAAAGTCCTCTCCCTTCTAGCCGCTCTGCGGCCCGTTTGTAAAATAGCATTAAAGATTTATGCAGCCCCTTTGGCTACAAGGGGGGGAGGGGTCCTGAAAGTGTCCCGATTACAGCCGTGAAACCAACATCTGTGCTGGGAGGGGAGGAAAGCATTTCCTCCGTAGCCTGGGGCTGATCTGTGGGCTCTCTAGCCACAGAGGGGAGGCAGGTGGCAAAATGTCATGGGGAGGAAGGGGGGGCACAACAAAAACAAGGCACTTCCAACATAAATCAAATAAAAAAAATACCCCCTCACCCGTGCCTCCATACCGAGGCTGGAGGAAACACCAAGGGGTGCTGTTCTATTTCCTCTTCGGGTAACGCTGAGCTTTTCTGCTGGTTCCCGGTGGAAGGGGAAATCAAGGAAGAAATGGCAAAATCTGCAAGGTTCACGAGGGTGCACTGCCCAGCCCCAGCCCCGCCCAAAGGGAAACGCCGGTACTTACACGAATTTGTGCCACAACACTCACCCTCTAACTGCGGGGGACAGTGGAAGTAAAACATTGCCAGGAGCGGGGCAAAGGACGGCGGCTGTCCAGAGCTGCGAAACAAACACCAAAGAGTCATTCTCCTGATTGGAATAATACGGATTTTTTTTTTCAAAAATCAACCAACCTCCCCCACTTCCCCTCCACACAAAACAACTACAGACCCCAACGACGAGATTTCATCAGGCGGCAAATAATTATTAATGAACAGACAATAAACTGAGCACTCCTGTAGAAACTTAGTGAGTCCTCACCCCATCTCAACAGGATCAGAAAATAATCGCCTCCAATACTGTATTCAGTGATCTTAAAAGAAGAGTTCATTGCTGGTGGGCAGCATTCAGAACCAGCAGAAGTTTCTAAATACTCTTTCTCTCTCTCTCTCCCCCCACAGATAAAACACGCACACAAAGGAGAACTACCTAGAGACACTAATGGACTGATCGGTTAAAAAAGAAGTTATTTTCCAATCTAAACTATTCTGACCCAAGTAAATAGCAGTAAACCTTTCATTACTCTAATGGCTGTCTTCATTTCAAATGATCCGATCCACTGGCAGCTGTGTTCAGTTTGGGCACCAGTTTCCTTTTAAGCAAAATAACTCCTACAATGTACATAGCGTGACATCCCAAATCCGGAAGGTAAATAATAAGAAAAAAAATTCCATACCTAAAACAGAGATAAAAATCAGCAGTAAGATTGGGGGTGTTTTTTAATTTGAATAAGATGCTGTGAGTTGTTGGCTGCAGAGACAGAAGGGCTCTGCGGAGTTCTGGAAGTGGCCAGATGTCTTTATATCTGTCTACAGCATGCTCTGCCTCTCAGCACTTGCCTTTATAATCTCACGCATAATTGGCCTTAATCTGATTATTTCCAGCGCTGTCTACAGTGAGTAACTTGGATAGGTCTATTGGGCCCTACAAATGGCCCACGTGGTGTGTGGAGGAGGAAAAAAAAAGCGTCATTTCTCAGCAAACATCAGGAATGTGAACAAAAAATCCCATTATTTTATATGCATTACTCTTTCATAGAGCTCCCCAGATCCTCTGTTCATCCCCTTTGGGCTGCCCCCTTATTGATGGGAGTGGTGGGGGACTGTTAGTACTTGTGCATGGCACGATCACACGGCATCTTCCCCTGGATGCGGAGTCTGACAAAGCGCTTGTTAATTGCCCGCGGATGGGTTTTTTGGGGCTCCGCTTTGCACACGTCTTGTCTTTCCAAGCGACCGTACCAAAGCAAAGTTTGATTTTGTTCACAGCGAGGGGTCCCTGGATTTATGCTCGCTTCCCGTCTGCGGCGGGACCCTTTGCAATTACTTTTAAAATGCATCCGAGACGTAGGCTCAGCGGAGAGAGATAGCCCTTCCCTCAGCCCGGGTGAAAATTAGACTTTGAAGTACCCAGATGAAATTTTCAAGTCAGGGACGCGGGATTGGATCAAATCACATAAACTGCAAAAAAAAGCAAGTATAATGGCGCATAATTGGTTCTGTAATAGCATTACACAAGGATAATGGCCTGTTATGGCCCCCTGCACTATTAAGTGCTTCCCTGGCGTAAAGCCTTTATGATATTAAAGGGGGAATATAATGATATTTTGGTTATTAAATGCGTGTAATTAATTTATGCACCACTGAAAATAAAGTTGGTATTATGACCCACTCAAGATGCATCAGAAGATGCAAGTCAGACAACTGTTGATAAGTTCTGGTGTCTATGTTTCGTCTAGACTACTGATTTTATTTTGGAACAATTGCTTCTTGGGCAGACTACACAGATTTAATATTTTATAAACACTGTAATGTTCTGTGCAGGAACAGTAGTAAAGGCGAGCAAAGCTACAGAAGCTCTCTCAGACCTGGTGGGAGCTTAAAGACACAGCTCGTTCAAAGACAAGCAAAGGAGATGGATGTAGATTGCGCAGCTGCAAAAGCAGAGATAAATTTAAAACGAAGAGGTCTTTAGGTAGTTAGTCCACATATATGATTTCATTAAATAAACACGAATAAGCCTTTGGAAATTCGTCTATACATCTGCTTTAAACAAGGCATGGATTTGAAAATTTCCCCCAAGAAGTGTACACAGACGAAAAGTCTGTTTCAGACTGGTTATTTGTAAAGCAGAACTAAAACAGATTGGATGTGGAATCTATCTAACACGATTACGGTATATTTAGAACCTGCACGTGTTCTATCTTCCAAAGCGCTCTGACAACATATATCGCTGTTGACTTACCCTCCGGGCAAGTCTCTACAGAAAACTCTATTATGAATTCGAGCTGGTTATTACAGGATCAGGCACCAAGTCCTGCAACAGTCTAGTCCAGCCTTATCCTCAAAATAGCCGCAGAGGGTCATTTTTACCTTGAGAGAGAGAGAACCCAAAGCTCAAAGCTGAATCTCCCATCTGCAGCCCCTATAACCACTGCTTTCAAATCCAATGGCAGGACTGGCACTGCAGGATCCCTATGCATGTAGACAGATGTGCCTTTTCCTTTCTCTCCGACGTCATGTGTGTGTGTGAGAGAGGGGGAGAGGACGGGGAAGAAAGAGAGAGTGTTTTATCATAAGAACTCATAATAAAATAATAATAACTTCATTCTGGCGCTTTCAGGCCTTGCTCTTGTCAAGGGATGCATTGCTGTTTTGGCTCCAAGTCTCACTTTCCCCAGCGGTTTAAAGTCTGCAAGTTCAGCGTATTGCAGGAGGCAGAGCTGATCAAATGGAGCAAGGGTAAGTGCTCTCAGTTGTTTTCTTTTTAAATAGAACCAGAAGGATCTTTCGCTAAGCTCCCAGTTCGTAACCGGGTGAGGCTGCCTTTTCTCCAAGAAGCAGCCCTTGCAAAACCAAGCGAGATGACTGAGCAGTATATAATTCCCCCACCCCATCGCCTGGTTAATTTTAATGCACAAAACGTATATTTGACATAATGAAAAGTTCTATCTGATTGGAGTCTTTTTCTCCAGTGGTCAAAGTCATAAAGCAGATTCAAGTGGAACGATTTATTTCAGCACCCGGGACAGCGCCTTTGGTATCACATCCAGCACAGCTCCAGCTGTAGCCCCAAACATTCCCTTCCGCCACTTCATTAAGACCCCTTCACTGTCGCTTCGATTTAACACTGTCAGGGGGCGCGGCCGGAAAGACTATTTATATATGTCTCAGAAACCTCACATTACCTCTTGTTCGTTCTTGTTATTTTCCTTCCAAGTTAGTGCATCTGGAAAAAATCTAGGAAGTTTCAGTAAGAGGGACTATCACCTCACTATCAAAGACCAATGTTTTAAAAGTCCAAGTGTAAAATGACATCTAAATGCGCACAAAATAATATTACAGCACAGCTCGCCTTTCCCTGGAAGTCAGGCAAACATATTACTTGTGGGTAGACTTGCTCTTTTGCCGTTTGTGTTTGAATCTGATAGCAAAAGTGTTTTTGTGCTGTAGGCACCCACCCCCATCCCCAACGCTATCCAGGGCAGACTTAGTCGTTACAATAAATCCTAGACATGGATTGAACGGACCGAACAAAACCATGTGTGGAGAAAATCTTTTCCTTTGGAGATTTAAGCTTTGATTTGGCAAAGCTTTAAGAAACTCAAAGTGACCAAAGTTTGATGAAGCAGCTGCTGGCCTCTCACTTTCATAAGCACTTGCTTTCTAGGTAATGCTCAATACCTGGCCACAAAAAAGGCTAGTAGCTAAAAGGTTATTTTACCTTAATTCATGTGCAGTAAAATGTATTTTCCAATTAACCAAATTTGCCGATTTGTCCCGCTTGGACACTCTTATAATTTATAATGTAAAAGTGTTCTTTCTTTAGCTAAAGACCAAGGTGACTGCTTTTAATTTTCTGTAACCTCTTTACACTTGATGTTCACCAGACTCATCATGTTAATTGGCTTCATATACGGATCATCAGTTTAATGAAGGAATAAATCCTATGTTGCTTTATGTCCCTCTGTTTTAACAGTGATTGCTTTAATGAAGAATGTGATGTGTTCAACATCAAAGCTGCAGGAGACATTAGAGCCTTTTTTATGATGACTGAAACACTTATTTAAAGCTAAAACCATATTTCAAAAGGTTTTATTTAAACCACTTCCCATGGTAAACACCACCGGGTTCTCTGGCCAAGAAAAGTTTCTCTTTCCTGCAGCAATCAGACACTGAGAGTAACACACCTCTATTACATATACACAGCCTAGTCAGGTTAACAACAATATTTCTGGTCTGAATTTATAAGGTTGCAGTCCTCAATGAGTTCAAAGGGAGTTTTGCTAGAGAAAGGGTTACTCATAGGTGATGACTCTCTCTCTTTGTTATCCTGTTACTGTTTCATTGTTCAGATTTCAACTAAGGAGCAGATATCTTAATTCACATAAAAACACTGCACATTGCTAGAGTCCATTTCTCTCAGATAGGGTTCTGAGAACTGGGAGTGGGAGAGTAAAGTCTAATGAAACATAGACTAATAAGGAAGCCTGCAAATCAGAGGGAGACCATGGAAAGCAGCAATAAGGTCAAGCAGTATATAGGGATGATAGGAGCTATGGGAGGTTTAAAAGGCACAGATTAAATGCACTCTGGTAATAGCATTCTTACATCCACTAGCTGTGGAAGTAAACCTTGCTTTCTTTAATGCGGATTGCATATATTTTTCTCACGTAAGAAGTGTTGTCTGGAATGAAAATATTCGCTCCACAGCTAAGGCAGCAGGCAAAATATAAGGGAAAAGTTACTGTTTCAAAGCCTGGGCCATATCATGTCTTCATGCAGAGTCCTCTCTCTGCTCCCCAAAGGTATTCACAGAGCCCCAGATAGCTCCTGAGGAACCTGGTGTCTGAGGGAGCCAAGTTTGCCTCCCCAGGAAGCATTGTTCTTAGATCCTCCAGGAAATGCTCAGTGCAGAATTCACAGCCTTCCATTCCATGTTCTGAGATCTTCAGAGAAATCAGGCAGAGTCTGGCATCTGTAGATGGCTGGGACACTAGTGCAGAGAGTTAGCTCCATCTCAATGGCAACACGTCTCCACCTGGAGCCCTACCTTTACCCTTCCTTACCTACCCCCATGTGATAGCAGAGATCAAGGATCCACAGGGATGAACGGTGACTGAATAAGCATAACTCCAAAGAACTATGTCCCCAACATACAAAGCAACTCTCTACTGGTCATGTTCTCACCCCACCCAGCTGTGCCCCAAGGCAGGGTTAATGAGGAATGGTTTCCAAAGGTTGAGATCTATCCATGTATGGTGCTCCTCTGCTCCCCAGTACCATAGTATCTGAGCACTGCAGAGGCTTTAACATATTTATCTTGACAACACCCCTAAGAGGCAGGGCAGGGATATTTTCCCCCATTGTACCCATAAGGAATGGAGGCACAGAGAGGCTAAGCAGCCCACCCAAGGTCACACAGGGACTCTGTGGCAGAGCATGGAATTGAACCCAGGTCTCCTGAATTAGCACCCTAACTACTGGACCATCCTTCCTCTAGGTGAGGCCAAGTTGGCTCCCTTGATACCAGCAGGTTTGTGGCAATTTTAGCAGGCTTTCCCCTACTTAACTCTCCTTTAAACTAATAGTGGAAGATGTCATTGTTTGCTTTAGATGAATTTCCACATTTCCCTGTAACTGTTTATGGCCTAAACCCTAAAATATGCCCTGAGCAACGAGAAAATTGAGAGCTGCAGAGCTGACAGTTAGAGATCACCAGAGGCCTTGAATACTGAAAGACTCATGAGATTTATAGATTTAGGGCCAGATCCTGTAACTCATTTCTCATGTGAGTAGTCCATACTCAGACTTCTAGTCCTATTAATGTCCGTGGAATCACTCTGTCAATGACTGGGATGTGGATAGTCATGCCTAGTGGTTAGAGCAGGAGTCAGTAGCCAGGAGTAGGAGGCCAGAACTGGAATCAGAAGCCAGATGCCAGAGCCAAGGGTCAGGACCAAAGTGAGGAATCAGAGCTAAGGGTCACAGCTAGGTTTCCTACAGCGAGGACTGGCTGGGTCCAAGTCAGGAGCAAGGCTAGGACCAAGCGAGAACTATCATAGCCATGGGCGAACACTTTGGGCAGCCATTCACCCTTTACTGCTGCTGCTGGGCTTTAGAAACAGCCTGCTGACTCCTCCCACCAATCAGGCATTGTAGCCAATCAAGAAGCCTTCTACAGGCCATCTGTGCTCATTAGTTGGCCTGGAGACTGGATTTGCTGCAGGTCCTGATTCCTGACTGTGAGGCTAGAGTTTGCAGGGCTAGGTCCATAGAATTGACATCAGTTTCATTATAATTTATCCCAGCTTTGCTGTTTGACATATTTAGTACTCACATGGAGGGATCACTGAAGCTAGTATTTTCAAACCTGAGGGCCTAATGCTAGATGCCTATTTTTATATTTAGGCTCCTAAATAAGTAACCTCCTTGTTAGAGATGCTGAATGTTCTCAGTGGCCACTGAAGTATTGGGGAGCTCTTATCAGCTCTGAAAAATAAGGTACTTATTTAGGCATCCAACTAGCAGCAGCTGAATTTGGAAAATTTTGACCTTGCTGTATATTTATAAATTTTACGAACACACAAGAATCACACACCAGAAAGACAAAACTATTATTATTATTATTTTAATTATGAGAAAGAAGTCCATGAATATTTTATAGTTCACAGAACCTCTCTTGCTTTGTATTTGCATATGGGGTCTAACACCGAGAATTCTTACGATTTATGGTTAGGATAATGACTGTGTTTCTCATTTATGTTACATTTGCAAAAATAATCAAAGTGGTCTCCAGAAGTATAAACCAAATAAGTCTGAAACCCAGAAAGTTAGATGCAGATATTTTTGTGTCATCTAGCTATTCTCCTGATTTAAGGATATTTTCTTTTTCCATTTTGAAGAAAGAAAATAAGAATAAAAGAGAATTAGATGATAGGCTGGCAAAGTTTGTATGAAATACCCTACCTTGATAGCAAGTGTTGATTCTGCTGCAGATGGGTTAACCTGGATTTGCTGATCCATCAAGGCAAATGGCTTATGGCCCAGTTATAAGGGCTGTGGGAGGGACTCTCTAGAGAGGATATAGGGTGTGGGCTGAGCAGCCCTGAAGGAGGGACCCAAGGAGCAGACAAGCATGGGGAGAAGGTTTCAACTGAACTTTATATTGTATTGTTGTTAATTTCTGCATTAAGAAAGCCAAACTGCAGGAAAGGGATCAGTCTGGACACTACACAGAGAGCACAGACACTATATATTGAAAGCAGATTGAAAACAGCACCTGCTCACAAGACATTAGTCTATGTAGTGGAAAAACAATAAGATAAGACAGTATATAACATTATCTCCTACATGTAGTGGGGGCACCCCCTAGATGTGCCTGCAGATTTTCACTATTCCTCTGTGTACTGCGTACTTTTCAGATAAATGACTTTTCTGGATTTGGTAGGTGTGGCATACACAGAGTGTTGCCCTATACTTTAAGATGTTCCATGTGTATATTTAAGGTTGTAGAAAAAATAGATATATGTTGTGTTATTTTAAATATAGCGTGTGATCATGCTATTGGAAACTGTGTCTGAAGCACATGCATCAGAGGGCAGAATTTAGATTGCAAAGGCAGCCTTAGCTTTGGCCTCTGCTGTCTTCTGAGTATTTAACATTGCATCCTTAACTCTCTTTTAATGAAGGTTTGTGTATGAAATGTAGTTATAGGGCCAAATGTTGCTCACTTTTACCCCTGCGCAACCCCAGTGAAATCAATGGAGTTACATGGGTTATATGATTTAGCCATAAGGCCAAATGCTGCTCTTATTTGTACCAGTATGACTAGTACAATTATTACCACTAGGTTATTCCAGATTGACAGCTGTGTAACCAAGAGAAGAATTTGGCCTACAGCATTAATTTTACAGTAGATATAAGGCCAAAACATAGTAGAGGAAATGTGAGAATAAAAGGGAATTGTAAATTACTGACTACTAGTGAAAAGGTTATGGCAAAACATGGCATTACGAAGGATAGATAAAGACATGGCACAGAAAAGCAGAAATTGTTGTAGATGCTTGGAAAAAGGAGGTGAGTTTAACCAGGCATGCACAGGTATGCTGCCCTCATGCATATAGCTAAGTAGGTAGCAAATATGGCTGTTAAAGAGAAGTCACAATACAAAGTGAAAAAAGGGGGCTGGGTCATGTTAAAGCTCAAACTAAATTGCAGTGTGCTCCTCCAAACAATGCACCATTCCCAAAGGTGTAAGGTAGCTTTACAGTATGTGGGTGGTTTATACACAGTACAGGTGCCATACAGTTTAGCAGTGTTGTCTGGCATGGTTGTTCCCCATTTCTTTGGATCTCCATGTTTGTTGTGTGCCGAGATAGTGAGAGGAGTGAGGAGTTCACATCATATGACTAAACAGTATGTGCTTGTCCTCCAGATCCTGTGTGTGTGATCCGCATATGAACAGTGTACACCTGTCCAGGGAGTGCTCTCTGGGCTCCTGTATGATTTTCTATGCTCATCATGTGAGCAATAAATGTCAGTTGAACCGTTGTCTCTCTTTGCATTTACACATCACCTTGTGGGAAAGGTCACAGGCAGTGGCCTATGGGATGCTGTTTCTTTTATGCCAGGTTGTGAACCTGGCCTTTGTGTTTCCTTTTCATGGTTCTTTGGTGCGTTTGTGCATCACTGAATCATCCCTCTGTTTGAGAAAATACTACATATAACTTTGGGAGATATGAGAATGAGAAGCAACACGAATGAGAAGCAACATTCCAGCAGCAACAGCATATCACGGATGGAGAAAAAGATGGAAGAATTTATGTAGCTTGAGCATTGCATGCAAGAGGGCAAGGAAGAAGTTATTACATGTCTCTTGGACTCAGAAGCAGGGGATGAAATTGTGAGCTGTCATCTTACAAACTAAATGTGGAGAGGAATGGTGATGGTCTTGCTGTTCATCTCTGTTTATGCTTTATGATCCAGTGAGACTAGAATACTCAGTTAGTGGCTTCTTGATTTGTATCCATATGCTGCAAAGCTTAGACCTTGTTATTTTTGTGTTAAGGGACATATTCTTAGTCAGGCAGGTGAAATTTTCACTCTCAAAATCTGTGCCCACATTTGAGACCTGCATTTGAACTGCAAGTGCAGATCTGAGAACTTGTACCTATAGAGATAACATTTTCAGAAGTCTCCATGTAGCCTATGTTCCATTGCAATTCAATGAAATGAAGGCTCCTAAGTCATTTAGGATGTTTGAAAAATTTACCCTGGGTCTATAACTGATTTACTGGGTGCAAAGTGAAAGACAGTCTTGTGGTTCTTCTTCGAGTGCTGATCCCTAGGGGTATTCCACATGACTCATACAGATGCACGCAATGTGCCCAAGTCTGGAAATTCTTCAAAGTGATATCTGTTGACCCACACCCATGCAGTAGTTTCCCTCATTCTCCTGAGTGAGATTATAAAGGGTGGTGCAGGCTGACACTTTTCCAATTCCTTCTTACCGCCTCTTGACCTGAGTTGGAACCTTGTCCTCCCTCTGGACCACAAGTGAGTCCAGATTACACATAAAATTACTAGAGTTATGAGCGATCCACAGTGCAAGGCCTTCCTTCCCTTCATATGCTCACTCCATGTATAGATGATGTCAAACAATAACACCACAGTGGTCTGTATAAATAAAGAGGGTGGAGTGAAGTCTCATCCGAACTGGTGTCTTGGAAACCACATTGTGATATAAGCTGCATACCTCACAGGCATTCACAATTTCTGGGCAGGCAAACTAAGCAGAAGTTTCTCCACAGACCAAGAATGGGAGATACACAACACAGTTCTAACCCACCTATTTACACAGTGAGGTACTCCTCAATGGGACCTCTTTGCATCCCAGATAAACAGGAAGCTCTGCAGGTATTGCTCCAGGGGAGCTAGAAACCATGATTCCTAGGGTGATGCTCTCCTACTCACCTGGATGGCTGGCCTCAAATATGCCTTTCCTCCCATCCCACTGCTGCCACAAGTTCCATGGAAGATCTGTCACGACAGAGCCACCATCCTCCTAGCACCCTATTGGCCCAGACCATTTTGGGTTCACAGAACTCCTAACCATATCCACACACCTGCCAATCAGAATCTGCCTATTCCAGGATCTCTGAACCCAGAACGGGGCAAAAGCAAGCACCCCGACCTGAGTGTACTCACCTCATATCCTGGCTTTTGGATGGGCATCAGAAATAGAGCACTCATACTTCATCCATGTCCAGGAAATCCTTAGCCAAAGTAGAAAGGATTCCACTAGACCCTGCTGCTGGGCTAAATGGCAGTGTTTTTTGGCCTGGATATTACACCACCAACATTCACTTGATACTGTGGATGTTCCAATCATCCTAGACTACCTAGTGTCCTTAAAGACTCCAGCCTTCCTTTCCCTTAGTTCACTGCAGGTACACCTAGTAGTAATCAGTACCTTCCTCCCTCATGGAGGGACATTCTATCTTTACACACCCAACTACTGTGCTATTCATGAAGAGTTTGGTCAGCGTCTTCCCTCTAGTTATTAAGCCTATGACTCAATGGGACTGTAACCCCTACTCACAGGTCTTCCCTTTGAACCTATAGCAACATGTGCCTTGACCCACCTCTCTGTGAAGGTGGCATTCTTTATAGCAATCACTTCAGCCAGGAGGTTCAGTGAGCTAGAAACGATGATGGCAGACACCTTTCACCCCTGCGTCCCCGTACACAGTATTCCACAAAGAGTAGGTCTGCCTTGGGTTCCACCCCAAACTCCTCCCCAAGATTGTTTCTGAGTACCGCATTAATCAATTGACCCACATACCTGTGTTTTCCCCAAAAGCCCATGCTTCTTCCAGAAATAGAGACTTCACTCCCTCGACATCAGGTGTGCCCTGGCGTTCTACCTGCAAAGAACCAAACCCATTAGAAAATATCCAAGGCTCTTTGTCACCATAGCAGAAAGGACGCGTGGATAGGCTGTGTCCTCACGGAGGGTTTCTAAGTGGGTTTAGAGACTCCCACTCCATTCTGAGGGTATTATGGCTCATTCCACACAAGCACAAGCAGCCTCCAAGGTTTCCTTACTGGACATTCTGCTGCAGGACAGCTGCAGAGCGGCAACTTAGAACTGTGTCCACACATTTGCATCACACTATGCTCCAACTCAAGCTGCAACGGTGAATGTGGCTGTAGGAATGGCAGTACTACAGGCACCTCTGCTACCAGCTTCCTCGTGCCCTCCTCCACTCTGAGCACTGCTTGCTAGTCACCCATGAGTGGAACCACACATAGGGACCAGCACTCAAAGAAGAAATGGAAGTTACTTACTATAACTGGAGGTTCTTTGAGATATATGGTCCCTGTTTGTATTCCACTACCAACACTCCTTCCCCTCTGCTTTGGATCCTGTTGGATTGCAGTAAGAGGGAACTGAAGAGGCATCATCCTGCACCTCACCTTACACCGTTTCTTGGGACCACGAGGTAAACTACTGAGCATGTGCAGGTCAACCTGCACTGCTTTGAAGAATTTCAGCACTTAGGAGCAAGTCACTCATGCATACCCCCCAGTGTGGAATACAGATATGGCCCACATATCTTGAAGAACCTCAAGTTACAGTAAGTAATCTCTTAAGGTACTGTGTAGGGACTCAGGTGATCAATTTCTGGGTTCAGGTACTGGTTCTATCATAGATTTTCTGTCTGGCTTTGGGCAAGTCACGTAGGCCCAGATCCTCCAATGTAGGTAGGTGCCTAACTCCCATTGAAATCACTGGGAGTTAGACAACCTAAATACATTTGATAATCTGGGTCTTAATTTCTGTGTGCCTTAGCTCCCCATCTGTACAATGGGCATATTTCCCTCCACCTGGATCATCTATGTAAACTGCAAACTCATCAAGGCAGGGGTGGTGTCTATGAGTACGTGCAGCTCCTAGCACAATGGGACCCTGATCTGGGTAGGGGTCAGGTCACTAGGAGTTACTGTGCTTGTATAAAAAAAGAGGCTGGGCCTCAGCACAACTGTAAATTTACCCCTGAATGTGATTTTGCTTCCATATATGGAAATTAGGGATGTGTCAAGTTCACTTTAAAAAAATATTTATTATTTTGAAAGAGTATTACTAAAAAAAACAATTTAAAGAAGGATTATAAAAGAAAGGAGAATATCATAGAATAGCAGAAGTAATCCTGACATACTATACAAAATCAAACATCTCAGGATTGATAAACACAACATGTTAATTAAACACAAGCTCTTTTTTCCATGCAGAAAACTACATAGCAACATCTGGTATAATGATACATAAGGCATATAAAAAGAAATCAACCACTTTCAGGTCAGAATGTAGGCAATTATTGAGTCAGTAAACTCTGAGGGTGCCCCTGGAGCCTTCAAAGATTTGTTAGTAGTTTTATGAGAATTTAACAATGTTTTCACATTGTCATAATTATGGAATAAACATGTGTTTTTCTTATACCTTTAACAAGACGAAGTTTTGTGGGCTAAATGGAAGCTAAATAATGCAATGTGAAATGTGAAATAGACATTTCTTCCTGCTCAGCTTTGGATAAATCCAGAAAGAGATGTACTCTGGTATTCAGCTAAGTAATAATTTCTTCCTCTCACTAAATTTGCTGCATAATTCTGCTGTATCTATTGAGGATACAAAGATGCAAAAAAATTTCCAAGAGATTTATTAAGTAATCTGAATAATGTGAATAACCAGAGGCGAGAAGCAAATGTACATGAGGAATTTTTAAAAACAAAACTATTTTCACCTCTCCTTTCTGAAGTGCTTGGAAAAATCCCAGATTGCAAAATCATTACATGTTTTTCAAAGAAAAAGGACATTTTTCATAAGAAGTGTGTTGCCCGATTAAGTAACTGAACCATATACAATGAGTCTGCTTCTGCTCCCCAATTGACAAAAGGAGTCCTTTAGCTCAGGAAGTAGAAGTTTGTACTCCTATGCAGGTCTTTTTGCTTCAATCCTGCAGGCAGTGGAACTGATCTATCTCAAATGTCTCCTTTTTCTTTTTGATTTCATCAACATTTTTTTCTGTTGATTCTTATTTTCTACCTCTGAAATCTTAACAGAGAAAAGACATAATTTTGACTCGAATGCATCAAAGCATTGGTTTGAAAACACTTGCCGTTCAATTGTACCCAGCTGCACTTGTTGCCAGTAAGAGGTCATTTTCCTAATGCAGACAAAGTATCAAAGCCCAGATTTGCAGGCCACTTGCTGTTGCTTTTACAGTAAAGAAACAGACGTGACGTAATTCCTCCTTGCACCTGTATCCACACATGCTCATGTAGGTACAGAAACTTCCCACTATGATCTTTTATATTGTAATAGGGAAAGGCCCTCTTATTTCTGTGAATGGCTTTTAATAGCAAGGCACAGTTGACTCATTCACTAACCATCAGTTCACACCTGCTAAATGTTCTCCCATGGTGGAGCCTCAACAACACCAGCAGGATACTTAAATGGACTAGGTGTGACATTTTTACACAGAGTCATTGAAATGCATCCCCTTGACAATCTTCCCAATTAACTGTGAGAGCTCCTGTACATTTACAGTGAATGGCTCTGTCCTATAGGAGGGAGTGCCAGCTGGGGTGGGTGGGGGAGGGATTGGGTTACTTACTCATTGGGTTGTGCAGTTGGGAAGAATTGGAGGTTTAGAAATTTGGGAAAGGGCGGGGCTTGAGACCTTTGTTAGGTACTATCCTTCTCTCCCTTCCCTTCCTAAGGAAAGAAATTTAGAAAAGCTGGACATGCACAAGTCTATGGGTCCAGATGCAACGCATCTGAGGGGGCTGAAGTAGTCAGCTGATGTGATTTCAGAGCCATTGGCCATTATCTTTGAAAACTCGTGGTGATTAGGGAAGGTCCAAGATGATTGGAAAAACACAAATATAATGCCTATCTTTAAAAAAGGGAAGAAGGAGAATCTGGGGAACTACAGACAGGTCAGCCTCACCTCAGTCCCTGGAAAAATCATGGAGCAGGTCCTCAAGAATCCATTTTGAAGCAGTTGGAGGAGAGGAAGGTGATCAGAAATGGTCAACATGGATTCACCCCGCGCAAGTTGTACCTGACCAACCTGATTGCCTTCTATGATGAGATAACTGGCTCTGTGGATATGAGGAAGGCGGTGGATGTGATATACCTTGACTTTAGCAAAGTTTTTGATATAGTCTCCCACAGTATTCTTGCCAGCAAATTAAAGAAGTATAGATTAAATGAATGGACCATAAGGTGGATAGAAACCTGGCTAGATCATCGGGCTCAATGGGCAGTGATCAATGGCTTGATATCTAGTTTGTAGCCAGTATAGAGTGGCATGTCCCAGGGGTCTGTCCTGTGCCTGGTTTTGTTCAACATCTTCATTAATGATCTGGATGATGGGATGGATTGCACCCTTAGCAAGTTCATGGATGACACTAAGCTGGGGAGAGCGGTAGATACTCTGGAGGGTAGGGATAGGGTCCAGAATGACCTAGACAAATTGGAGGTTAATATTAGGAAACACTATTTCACTAGGAGGGTGGTGAAGCACTGGAATGGGTTACCTAGGGAAGTGGTGGAATCTCCATCCTTAGATGTTTTTAAGGCTCAGCTTGACAAATCCCTGGCTGGGATGATTTAGTTGGGGTTGGTCCTGCTTTGAGCAGGGGGTGGACTAGATGACCTCCTGAGGTCTCTTCCAATCCTAATATTCTGTAAACTCCAGGGCTGGTCAGCACCCTCAGCCAGACACTACTTTGGACAAGGAGGCCCTTTTCCATAGCTCTATCCTCTGCAGCAACATGGGTAGCGGAGCTGTCACATAAAATACGGGACACTGCGGAACAAAGGTGAGTTCTTAAATCGGAGTCACTAACCTGAGTTAAAATATCAGTGAAGGCATGGCAACTTGGATCAGTGGCTCCACTTTGACCCCAGGCTGCCTTATAGACTTAAACTCAAGCTGCTAACCCGGGTTGCTGTGTCTTCACTGCTCTTGTTGCCTGAGTTAAGAATACCCCTAATTTTTTTATCAAATATAGACAGACCTGTAGAGGGAGGACATCAGGATCCATCTCCTACAAAGAAGTATGTGACATCACTATAGTAAATATCCTAGGCAGCCAGATGCAGACCTAGGGTGTTGGTTTGACTAGGATAAAATGTGGGGGTTTTTTTTAGGATGATCTAACAGGTTATAATGCTCTGGTTTAGACAATGCAAATTGTATTTCAGCGCATGCTAAGCCGGTCGAGCTGAAGCACAGGCTCTTGCTCTGATCCAACTTGACCAGTTTAGCGTGTTCTAGAGGCATCCTACCTTCCCTCATCCCCAGTCCCAGCCCGTGGCCTGGGCAAAAGGAAACCACTCCTGACTGATTCCCATTGCACACACCTACACAGTCCCTCCTTCCACTCCCACACAAACACAATATACTCAACCCTTCTCCCCACAATAGCTTTCCCCTTCCTCCAGCTGCACTATTGTCTCCCCCTACTCTAACACAGCAGCTCCACCCTTTCAAGGAGCACAGTGAGAACTCTCAGAACAAAAGAACAACTGGGAAACATCAAGATTTGGAGAACTGGAACACCACCCCCTGCAAGGGACCCAAATGTTCCCCACCCACACAAGACCTATAGCTTGTGGGGCTGCCTCCTGTCTCAGGCCCTTGACAGGTCAGCTTCCTCCTGCCCAGATCCTCATGGCTACTCCTGCCTTAGGCTTCTGTGAGGTCACTGCTTCCTTGCATCCTATGGGGCTGTCCCCTTGCTTCAGGTCTCTGAGAAGTCACTGCTTGCTCCCCTATTCTGTGGAGCTGCCTCTCTGCCTCAGGCCTTTAGGAGGATACTGCCCCTCCCCTCTCAATTCTAAATCCAAGTTTTGGCTCCACTGGCACCCACAAAACTCCCACTGAACCCTGTATTTGCCTAAGCTCACTAGTCGTCGCTTGCGTTTTCAGGGTAAAAGTTCCCTAGGTGCCTCCATTCCTGCCGCTGGGCAAGTGTTCTGCTTCCTCCCTCTAGGCATCTGGAGGCCTAAGCCCCAGGCTGATTCACAAGCCAGGGAAGACAGGTGTTCGTCTGCTTAAGTGTCTGCAGGGCCTGATACAACAGGCAGGATGCCTACCAGATGGGCCCCCATTCAAAGTCCAGAAGGAGGAGGAGGCCACCCACCTTCTAACTTTTATCCCAGTGGTTAGAACACTCACCTGGGATGTGGGAGACCCAGGTTCAATTTCCCTCTCTACCTGAGGGGAAGAAAGGATTTGAACAGGGCTCTCCCATCTCTCAGGAGAGTGCTGTAATCAGTCAGATTTGGGATATTCTGATCTGGTGCTTCCTCAGTCTCTCCTGTGGCACTGTGGATAAATATTTAAATAGTCACTGGAGGGGAGGGAGATGGAGAGAGAGACAGACTGATTTTTAAAACACTTAATAGTATCAGTATAAAAACACAGTAAATTACAGATTATAAAACAATTGCTCATCGCAATACAAAGTACATTTGCAATAGTCGACTGCTAAATAATCTGATCCAAATTGCTTATGAGAGTAAAATATCTAAACTCTAATCTAAAAAACTGAATAACATCGGCAAGCCCAGTAACAGATCATTTACATGGTCTGTTTTGTTAAAATGGCCATGTTTGCTTGACCCAAAATAAAGTTTGCAAGGCATACCACACCTCTATTTATGAACCTATACTTAGCAGTAAAAATAACTGCAGTAGGGGGAAAAATCAAGGGACAATAACCAAAAAATACTCTGAGGTAAAAGAAATAATGTCTGTAAACTGGAACAAGTAAGAAACATATGAAAAGCAGTCTCCTCCATGTCACAAAAAGGACAGGCCATGGATACCTGTGGAGCCAAACAATGCACAAACACATGCATGACTATAGCTGTGTGATGAATTCTCTATTGGAGATCACCCATCCTCTTCACAACTGGAGGTGTGCATGCAGTTTGCCAGGCTGGCTGACTGGAATCAGTCACCATCCATGCTTTAACAAGCATTAGAAAATGATGAATCTTTACCACAAGCACTTACAAGGACTTATGACTAAGCTATTAAAAGTAGATTCAGCAGACCCAAAGGCAAGCAAACTGCTGGGCTTGTCAACATCCCAATCCACTGGAGGAACAACAGGCGAGAAAACAGAAGCATTAGTATAATCAGGAATGGCTCGTTCAAGGAGGCAACTGCACTGACCAAACTAGCCCACTTCACAGCACCCTCAGAAACTAGACCCTTCCGTAGCTGTTTTTCACTTTAGGGCTTTGCCTGCAAGCCAGAATCCTCAGCCAAGGTCAGAGATTCCATAGCAACAGGTCCAGCCTCCATTTCACAGTCAGGTTCAGGTCAAGAGGCCACTGAGTCAGGAGCCACGGACTCCATAATGCCATCTCCCCCAGGTTGTAAAGGAGGTGCTAACCCCCCACCAAAAAACATCCCCACAGACATCTGGAGCCGGTTGGGACCCCATCTCTGCCACAGCCACCCAGCCTTGTGCTTTACTCTCAGAAACCCCCACATTCCCAGGCAGAAGGTCTCCATTCCCAAGGACAGCCTGCCTCATCTTAGGGCACTAACAGACCTAAAGTATCAGACTCCCACAACAAAAAAAGGCCATGTCATCAGTGTCAGTGGCCACAGTGTAGTCACATTCTCCAATCCCATACTTGAGGTAAACTTCTCAATCCTGGGAAGCATTGCTTAATATCATGCAAACCTGCCTATGAGATGCATGTTGAATCTCTGGAGCTTTACAGCCCAAAGGAATCAGCCTAACAGGGCTACAGATCATACCATAACTTGCCAGGTCTCTGGCCAGCTGCTCACTTCCTAATAAAGGAGGAACATTAGAGATAGCAACTTTAATAGCAGGTTTCGTGAAGGCCACTACATGGACAAACACACCCCGCACAATAATCTCCTCCACAGCCACCTGCTCAGCTAGGCAACAAACATAGCCTTGCTCATGGGGGAGGCAGACCTCACTCGCCTTTTAAACCCACTCACCTTCCCCACAGTTACATCATACTCCTCCACAGAGGAAGAGGCTGGAGACAAAATTTTCAACCCATGGCTATGGGGTTAAACCCTCAGAATCCACAACAAACTGAGGGCTCTGCCTCCCCTCAGTGGACAGACAAAAGCCTGCTAAAACAAAAGAAATCCTGAAATTAAACCTGCAACAACCATAAAACTAAATACACACAACCAAAAAAAACCCAGAGTAAATAGTGATGCACACCGACACTCAACCTCACTCCCAAGTACTCCCACAATCCTCAGCGAAGTGCAGCCCCGGTGCTTTATAATTTATATGCTTTTATATATATATATATGTGTGTGTATGTGTGTGTGTGTGACAAACATATATACTACAATAATTTATATAATGGTCTTTCATAATTTATCCACAGTGGAACAATGTCGACAGGAAATAGAGAGAGAGGCTCAAATCAGAATATTGTATAGCTCAATGGCTGGAGGACTCTTCTGAGATATGAGACCCCTGTTCAAATATTTGGTCCCCTGCAGGCAGATGGGGGAATTGGCTCTGGATCCCCTATACCCTAGGTAAGTAGGCTAACTGCTCAGATAGGTAGCTCCACCGCTACTGCTGCCTCTGCTAGCTGTTTTGTATAGACAAGGCAGAAGGTCTTATTCATTCCCACAAAAACAGCTGAGGCACCTAAGCCTCCTCACTCCAGGCAGCATTTCCATTCATGGATCACTAAGCAGAGCTCGGTGCCTTTCTGCACCCTGGATTTAAGCGCCCACCTCTGTGAGGGGATGGGACATAGCACATCCCCCTCTGGTCAGCATCTCCATTGGCTAGTTCAGACGGCTCCCCGCCTAGTGTGGTGGCTTTTGTGGACCCTATTCTTAAATGCCCATGTCTTCCCATGTATTATATAGGGATCCTAGCCATCTAACTCAGGCTTTGTGAATTGCAGTGGTCTTCTGTGGATTTCCTAGGTGCCTAAAAGTTAGGCACTGTGATGCTGAGCACCGCAATGCCTACATCTCGTTGTGGATTGCACCCTCAATCCCTCTGAGTTTATTTAGAACATTAAGTTCTTCAGGGCAAGGACTGTTCCTTACTGTGGGTTTAAACCAGTGGCTCTCAAACTTTTGTACTGGTGCCCCCTTTCACATAGCAAGCCTCTGAGTGTGATCCTCCCTTATAAATTAAAAACACTTTTTTATATATTTAACACTATTATAAATGCTGGAGGCAAAGTGGAATTGGGGTGGAGGCTGACAGCTCATGAACCCCCCATGTAATAACCTTGTGATCCCCTGAGGGGTCCCGACCCCCAGTTTGAGAACCCCTGGCTTAAACAGTGCCTAAAATAATGGAGCCCCATTAAGAGTTGGGGCTTCTAGATGCTACTGTTATACTAATTATTAATAATAATAGATATAGGTAGACTCCAAGTGAGTCACAGCCCTTTTCCATACTGTCCACTCTGGTAGAGATCCACATTCCCTTCAAATCTCCTCCTACTTCTTTGATTATGTCATATAAACACATGCCCGGTTCAAATGTTGAAACTAAACCAATGCTCCAAAGTCCAGCAATTCTTACTCTGGAATTCTTACTTAGTACAAGCAGCAAAGAGTCCTGTGGCACCTTATAGACTAGCAGACGTATTGGAGCGTGAGCTTTCGTGGGTGAATACCCACTACGTCAGATGCATGTGGGTATTCACCCACGAAAATTCATGCTCCAATATGTCTGTTAGTCTATAAGGTGCCACAGGACTCTTTGCTGCTTTTACAGATCAAGACTAACACGGCTACCCCTCTGATACTTAGTACAATTATTTAACAACAAGAAATGCACCTTGATACTAAAAAAATAAAAGCCGCCTTATGTGTAATTGTTATTCTAATTACAAGTCCTGGAGCAGTTTTCATTTTTTCCTTCAGCATTAGTATGAACCTCATTTCCTTACAAAGTCCAGGATAAACAATTCCAATATATTTTATTTTAATTATCAGTGTTTAATGAGCCATAATGAAGCTATGTTGAGTGGTGCAGAAAAAAAATAATTTAAAGAACTGAGTGGCGGTAACTTGCTGTGCATATTTCACCTGTTGTGGCACAGAACTGTATTATCTAGTATTCAACTATGCCATCACTTACCGTGCTTATTAATTATATCTGCTCTTTGATAGAAAACTTTCTTCTTTCTGTCATCTGAATCAACAGGGGCCCCATAAAGATATCCCAGAGGAACCAAATGACTCTTTGATGTATGCATTGAGGGATACTATTTAATTGAAAGTGCCTGTGTTAGTGGGCCATATTCAGTGTGTTTGTGTGGCTACATCTCTTGGTGGCATTGGGCGAATGCATGGAGATCTGTATTGTGCTGGGTGCAGATATTGTCTTAACTCATGGTTTCCCAGGTTTTTAGTGCGAACCTTAGAGTTGGAAGAATTTTCTCATTACAAACAGCCTTTCTCCCATAAGAATGACACTCACAACACTGACACAGCCCAATCATCCCTACCAATAAAAAAGAGAAGAGGATATTACAGTGGAACCTCAGTTTTACAAACACCAGTCTTACAAACAGCCAGTTTTAAGAATCATTTTTTTCCATCAGGAAAAAACCCAAACACATCAGGCAGGTAGTGGTGACAAAGAACAAGTCAACATCCCTTCACATTCTGATGCCTTTGGTACATTGGAAAGCTCTTTGCAGTGGTTTGAAGGACAAGAAGAAAGATGCAGTGAACCAGACAGCAACCTATGCATCAGGCTTCCTGTAGTTTTGAGATGCTAAATTTTATGAACTTTTTGATTTTATGAACTCCTCAATCTGCTATTAGTTCATAAAATAGAGGTTCTACAGCAATGAAATCTAACTTAAAAAGAAAAACCCTACCCCAAACCAAATTTTTACTCAAAAACGGAGAAGAGCTGGAGACTCCAGGAAGGCTTTCACTGTTGCTATTGTCTCTACATGGAAGGCACCCAGATACTATGGTGACAGGCAGTGCTATAAAAGCTAAAAGAGAAAAAAACACTTGAGCAACTTTAAGTTAACAGCGGTTTGTGTGTGGGAATATATATATTAGTAGTTACGGTAGATCAGTGTAGGATAGGGAGCTTACCCATCCTGGAGGCTATTGTCATGGGTCTTAACTTTATGTGATGATGCAGCGTTGGACCATCTTGTGGTGCTGGGACACAGAAAGGGGAAGAGAACATTGGCAGGAGAAGAAATGGACAGTATCTGAAAGGAGTTTGGATCCTCAAGCAGGCCCACAACCAGCCACACGAACGTCTATGAGTCAGCAGCAAGGGTTTGAAAATGAGACCTCCAGCACCAAACCACAGACTTCACTTACTAAAGGAGTAACTCCCTTAGCTGGATACAGTAGTAGGCAGTTATCCTCTTTGTCAGTGGTGTCCAACCTCCACTCCCTCCCAATTCCACTCCCATTCCTAGTCCCATCTCCAGAAACTCCCATTCTCCCTTCTTATCCCTCCTGATTTCAGTCATTGTCTCTCCCCTCCCCCACCACTGTAGGGTGCCATGACAGGGAATAAAGTTCATTGGACCATTTTGTTGCCTTCAAAAGAGAAGGAGAACAAGTGGCAGAGAAGCCAGTTCTTCCCCTCTCACCCTGGGAGGGTGGGGGAATCAGCAAGGGGAAAGACCTTTCTGAGAGAAGAGGTGAACTGGGATCTCCTTGCTGGGACATCTCTCCTTCCCCTGTCAAGGGCTTCTGCTTCTCTCCCCACTCGGCCCTCTCCAAAATGCAGATGTCTTTTGCGGTAAAGGTGTCAGGAATCATTTCACCCAATACTGAAATGCAGCTACCTCTGGGGCCAAACAGGGTCACTTTAATAGTTTTCCAGGGATGGTAGTTTTTGGCCTTTGAGAGTGGCCTGGGCAAGATGGTTCAGAGGAAGGTACAAAACACTCAAAGTCAAATTCACTCCTGGTGTAACTACACATAGGGCCAGATTACCAGAGGTGGTATTTTCAAAAAATCTGAAGTGTCTAACTTCCATTGATTTTCAACGAGTTAGGCAGCTCACCCTTGGAAATCTGGCCTTTACTGTCCTCAGTGGAATTACACCAGGGCTGAATTGGCCATCTGATCATGAGGCACTGTACCATGAAAGCAGATGCCATCCTGACGCAAGGTGGGGTCAGTTTATGCTCTGAAGTTTATACACTTTATTGACAGGCTCTATGGTTTAATGGGTAGCACATTGGCCTTCTAGATTTATGACAGAATAAGTTATTCAATGGGTTTGAGTTTGAGCCACATTTGGGAGTTAGACTAGATGACCCTTGCTGTCCCTTTTAACTCTATGCCTCTACAAAGCATTAATCTTTATAATTTGGATCTGTTAATATAATTGCAATAGCTTCATACAACTCTCTGTATTCCTGGGAGTGTATAATACAGAACCATAACTGGGCTTTTTTGCCCTTAAGAACTTTATATGCCAACAAACTGAAACAGTCTTTCAAAAAGTGTAGCTTGGTACTTCACTTACTTAGGCATTGGCACAAAAAGTGAATGGGGCTAATCCCAGTGGATCTGAGCTTGCTGATGGTACTCAGGCAAAAATCCTAGAAAGCTTTAGTGCGAGTTTTATTTGAATAACGATTACAGGATCTAGTACATAAGGATAGATGTTTTGTTTTGTTTTTTCAATTTTGCCATGGGAGTTTAGGGCTTGATTTAGCACCCACTGAAGGCAATGGGAATGTGTCCATTGTTTTCAGTGAGCATTGGACCAGACCTTAGAAGGGAAACTGACCAATGTAATAACATTGCAATAACATACATTGAAGACGTATTTCGTAATTTTATTGGAAAATTAAATAACTGTTACAGATTAATTAAAAATATTCCACACATTTGTTTAATACAGTAAAAACAATTTGGCAATTTGCTAATTACAGAAGTTGCTATTTACAGACAAAGATAGTTCCCTACAGTATAAATATTTTCTCCAGCTTCCTGCAGCACACATGTCTCCAGAAAGTTACTGTTGAACTTGAAGAAATTACAATATTTGCTTAGCATTGTGTTTTGCTATTTCTAATGTCTATCCTGCCTTTTTAACCTTTATCAATATAGGTCCAGAGCATGTGACAACGTGGAAAAAGGCATCAACACATGGCAGGCATTTCCCGTGTACACAGCAGAAGGGGCTGTTCCTGCAGCCTGGGCAGCATGGTCTCCCGGCTCACTTTAGAAAGGGTAGGTCTCAGGGGAGTGTAATGGGCCATGCTGGGCAACTGGCCATGCAGGAACTGGTGTGCCAGGCAAGTGTTAGATCAAGGCTGAGGAACAGCTCTGCCACTATGTGCCCAGCACTTTTGGGGCCCCCTTGGTACTGGGGTGGGATCTGACCCTTAGGGCTGTAGGCCTGCAAATCTGGAGCCCATGCAAATAGAGCAATGCCATATTTGCATATTTGATAAATATGTATTAGGTCATTTGCATAAGATATATCTCTCCCCACCTCTATTCCAGGTTCACTTGCTCCAGCTCCTACTCTTCCTCTTCCCCCCCACTCCCTCCAGGTCCCAGCTCCCTCTCTGAATCCGCCCACAGACATGCTTGGCCATAGAGCCCCTGCCTAAAGCGTAGTCCCCAGCTCCCACCAGATCTCCTGGGCTGGGGGAGGAATGTGCTCTTACTGTCTTGGAGGACTTTTCGGGGTCTCTATAGTTCAGTCTCGTAGTGGCTATGAAGGACACTAACCATAGAGGAGCAGTCTACAGAGACTCAGCTCCTTTGAAAATAGACACTAGACGGCTATGCAGACTGGGAGCAAGCCTGGCCTGGGACCCAGCTGCAGAGGATCCCTCCCTCCCCAAGCATGGAATAGAACCCAGAAATCCAGACTTCCCCCCTCCCCTGTTCTAACTATGAGACCCCACTCCCCTCCCACAGCCAGGGATAGAACCCAGGAGTCCTGGCTCCCAGAGCTGGGATAGAAGCCAGGTATCCTGGCTCCCTACTCCAACAACTAGACTCTAACCAAACAGAGGTGTTTTCTAAAAATGGTTCTGCCTAAAATGCTCAGGATTTTATGTTATAGCTCGACTTAAGCCAAGTTCTGCTCTGTCCCACTGGTTTGTATATACAGAAGCAACCCCCACATTGTCACCACAGGCCAGGCGGCATGGGACCCTTTGAAAAGCCAGCAAGTCTGTAGAGTTTGGTAGCATTCTCCTCTCTGCTGCAGTTCCATGGGTGGAGCCTGGATGTGAAGCCATTTCAAAGCTGACTGGTTGGCTCCCCCCTTACCTGACATGTTGTTAATCTGAATGTCACAAGAGCTGTGCATAGGTGCTGGAACTAGGAGTGCTGGTGCCCCCCCGGCTTGACGTAGAAACAACAACCCAAATACATGGTATCCGCCTTCAGCACCCTCACTATAAAAGTTGTTCCAGCACCACTGGGGCTGTGGAGAACGGGTGCACCAAGGCCAGATGCAAGTCAGTTGCAGGCAGAAAGGGTTCCTGTTAGTGACAACCACAGCTTGTGGCCACCATGTCTTTATAATTCTTAAGGACGACATTCTCATTGTCGTCAAAGTACATAATACTGATGGAGCTCAGTTTGTCTGGGACACAGCACGGCGTACTGACGTCTTTGGACAGTTTCAGCGTATGCACTATGGACTGGACGGTAGCATGGTTAGTCGCTCTTAGACTTTCCCCTAAGGGAAACAGGCAGGCCCCTTTGCAATAATAAGCCTTGTAGCCACGTGGGAAAATGATCCACCCTGCCCAACCAATTTCATGGAAGTCGACAAAGAGATCATTGAGCTGGCATGGCACAATTTGGTCTTTGGGGGAGAAGGAGGAGGTATCCCGAATTCTTCTGCTTTTGTTCACCCTGATGTTTGCAAAGACCTCGTTTTGGTGAGGTAGATGTGATGAAGTATCATATTCAGGCAAGGATGGCTGGAATTCTGAAAGCAAGAGGACATGACGGGGTAAGTAAACCTTTGCCATGAAGAACACTGTATTTCTGTCTATACGTTGGGAGGAGTTTATTGCTCTCAAATAAGATAGTCCCCATGTAACACATAGATTTAAACAAAACTGGGTAACGACCATGACACTTATGCTTCATCTCTACTATGAGTAAGGGTTGTGGTTGCTCCTGTTCATATACCTACAGGCTAGCTTTCATTGAACTAACACAAATACAAACAGCCGTGCAGCCGCAATAGCACAGGCAGTTGCAGTAGAGGCACGGCTTCGCCATGTGCATGCTACCCATGGTGTAGTCATGTCTCCACTGCACTACCCGTGCTTCCGTGGCTACACTGCTACTCAAAGATAGTTAGTGTGAGTATGTATACACAGGCAGGAGAATCACATTCCCAACTCAGAGTGTAGACATAGCCTTAGACAATGACAGTATTATAAATCTTAAATACTTATACATTAGGGTTCACTTCCCTCAGGACCAAATCCTGAAGTCTTCTTCATAGAGTCATAGATTCCAAGGCCAGAAGGGTATATTGTGATCATCTAGTCTGATCTCCTGTGTAACACAGGCTAGAGAACTCCTCCAGAAGGATCCCTTTTGAACTACAGCCTAGCTTTCAAAAAATTAAAAATCCAATGTTGATTTAAAAATTGCCAGTAATGGAGAATCCACTACGACCCTTGATACATTGTTCCAATGATTCATTATCCTCATCCTGATCCTATGTTCAAAATGTACGTCTTATTTCCAATCTGAATATGTCTAGCTTCAACTTGGCATGCAAAACCCCCAAAGCAGTAAAAAAACAAATGCAAAGGCTCAGGAAATCATGAAACTGTTGGAGACTGCACAGCTCCCTGCACTATAAAGCAAAGTCTGGATATGTCTCTGTATAAGAAGGCAGAGGGGAAACAGAGAACTAGAGAAACATGGACAGCCTAGATTTATTGACCACAAATTGTAGATGGGGCAAAGGTTTCCTACACTGAGAAGCAGGAGTCTGTCTCCAAGCCACAACAAAGTCCTTTTACTGGACAGGGAGCCAGAATTTCACTGTAAACTTGACACTAGGCAGGGTCTGTTTTACTTTTTTTTCTAGTCAGTTTTACTGTCTGGTTCTCATGATCCAGCACAATGTTGTCTTGTTTGGGTCCTTTCTGATGTACAAATAAGGCTGGAAAGTTTATTTTTAAGTTTTCTTTATTTGGATGTATCAGGACTGTAAAGACTAATCTCTCTTAGCTCTGGTAGAGGATCAGTGGGAGGTGTAAGGGATGTTTGTCATAATTTAAGAGGTGAGGTATTGAACAGTCAACAAAGAATTCTGTTATTCAAAGTGTCAGTTAGTCATTGCAGTTAAATCAACGTTTTAGAATACAAACCAAAAGCAAAAGCAAAAAAAGTTTTAAACTGCCCAACTAAAATCCCCTTCCCTTTTGGACAGCTGAACTTTCATTTTGTGATATCATCATTTGCATAAGCTCTCCAGTCATGTAGAATCTTCCAGCCTAGACAGGACCTGCAAGTCTAATATAAATAAAGAAGAAGCAGAACCCTTCCCCCTTTTAGGCTTTTATTAGGAGTCATAAAGAAGCAAAAGTAGATATAAACACAATATATTTTTCCTTGGCAGGTCACTTTCTTACCTAAATGAAATAACTAAAAGTTTTCTACTCCTTTTCCTTGCACAGATAGACCTAAAATTGTAACTCAGCCCCTAAGGAAACCTTGGCACTGAACAAAAGAGGGTTACCCAGCCTCCTGAGTGAAGGGCCAAGAAGCCTCCTTAGTCTCTCTGAGGGCTTTTGCAGACCTCAGAAGGTCCACAGGAGTGAAGGGGTTGCCTTCCTGATCTTCTGTTCCCCAAGCTTAGTGCTCACTGAGTCCCTCCTCTCTGTGGACCTCCTGAGATGATTTGTAGCTTGCAGCAATAGCATTCCCCTCTGAGGTACCCTAGGAGGTTTGTCAAGTAGAGAATACAGATACTGCATAACTCCATTTTCTAACTGCTTATGGCCCTGTCAGGATGTTAGATATATAAAAGTGACAAATCATCACACTTAGTATTAAAGACATGATTGTGGGAAACAAAAGATAAAAACCAACATTCTCTCAAGCATGCTTTCGATAGTCTACAGAGAAAGAAGGAAAGATGGTATGAACATATCTCTACAGGGGCAGAGTTAAGGTGGCTTGAGTGCCTCGTTTGAGCAGTGCAACCTTACCTCTGCATTCCTGGGTTCTCATTTTTGTTTGTGTTATTCTGTTTGTTGTTTACCTGCTAGAAAGGTAATATGCACTGAAACCCCATATGAGCCTGCAACTTTAGCTTCATAGCTATCACATTTTTTGTGGGAGATAAATTTGATAAATAGGAAACCTTTGTAGTATAAATTCCAACTTTTTTCTTTAACTTACTAAAACGTTGCATGGTGGACACATGCATGCATGCACACACACACAATCTGAGTGACATTTCCAGCCTGTCTTCCCTTCTGGCCCTCTTCTCTCCCTTCCGCCAGTGTATCTCCTTTCCCCGCTTCTGCTTGCTACCCTCCCTATCATTTTGTGTCCTTTTCACCAGGACTACCTTGCATCCCATGAGGTGCTGAACTCCACATATTGGTGGAGTTGACATTGCATGCTCATAGGCTGGGAGTCACTGGTTCTATACCTTTGACCAGAATGGTGGGCATGAAGAGAAGACAGTTAGACTGGGTCTGTAGACTGAAGATTACAAACTTTTGCTGGCATAGCATAGCTGTGTTGGTCAGGGATGTGCTGAGTTGTATTTTAGGACTGACATAGCTGTGCTGGTAAAAGCACCTAGTGTAGATGCAGTTATACCAGGCAAAACTGTGCTTTTGTCAGTATAACTTGTTTTGCTCACGGTGAGGCTCAAATAAGCTTCAGTTTTGCTCGTCTAAACTGCCTCCAAGCAGGAGTACTTTGCCTGTCTACAATACTAGTATAACTATACCAGCAAAGTGCTCCTAGTATAGACCTGGCCTAAAATGTCTGGTGACTCACTTCAGGAAGTAAATAATAAAATGATTATATCAAAGCAGGCTTTTGACAGTGGCAAACTCAAATCAGTTTCAGTGTCAGAAACTGCATGTGACTAATGAAATTTTCTGCAGAAAATGCATGAGGAAGTAACAGAACTAATTAAAAGGAACTTCCGTTCAAAGAGTTACTGTTGCATTGTCTTACCAGTGGAAGAGGGCAGGAAGCTGGAAGATTTCTGTCTGTCATTATTGGTGAAGAGGACCAAGAAAGCATTCCTACTGTCTCGCATATTGTGCCGGCTCTTGGCAAACTTGACAAAGTTGGATTCCAGTTTGGTTTTAGATAGATGAGTTGTAGTGATCAAAAAGCCATGGTTAGTGCTGCTGTTTCTAACCCATTTGGAAACCTCAGAACAAAAAAGAAAAGTGGAAAAGATCATTTGAATAAGTCTGTCTCATTAGGACTAAGTAATATTTATATCGGGGAAGAAGGAATAGGCTACAGGATTGTCAGGATATATGTATATTATTATGAAGACAATAGTTGTAACTGCCTAGTTAAGGTTAAATTGAGTTTTGTACTTAAACCAGGGACTCACCATCTTTGTGTTGTATGAAGCATACAGTGTAACTTCCCCAAAACCACAGCCCTTACCTTTAAATACAGAATTATTTTTTTGAGAATTTACTAGTACATTGATTGATTAATCTATGAGTTAAAATTAATTTTAAAATTGTTCCTTGTCAGGAATGTAGAACCTTTTTTCAGACTTCTCTTTTCCCAAATAATCTTAATAATGGAATAATACAGACTCCAGACTTTCCATATTGTTAAAACTCATTTAAATCTCTCACACTGGCTACATCCTGAAGAAATTAGCAATCAAGCTAAGTTATTAACAATAGCTGAATCTGGCTATTATGATTGTGGACTAACAGGTAAGGCTAAGTCACTCTTGGCTGAGGCCATTGTAACATCAGAGGTAATTCAACCAGTCATCCACAGCATGCTTGTGAATCTGATCTTAAACACAGAATAAAATAATTAGATAAGGCTGATAGTACAGATTTTCAACTCATTACTGATATCAGATGGTTGATTTTGTTTTTTTAAGTGAAATTCGCCACACCAAAAAAACAGATTCAGCTGGAGATAATGTTGACAGTACTTATCAATAATGTAAGGGCATCTCCAAAACATGTATTACAAACTAAAGAGACTTAGAGTTAAGGTTACATTTGTAAGGATCCAGAGATATTAAGGTATGGAAAATACAAAGCTAAAGCACCCAAATAACCTTAACTCTGCCCTATAGTGATGCCATGAGTGTAAAAAGAAAATGAAAAACCAGTTTCTCCAAGAAATCAATGCCATCTACTCTGAGACCACAAACATTAAAATGCTTTAACCATAATTATGTAGTTATTGTATGCTGTTACTATGAGCAGAGTTAAGGTCATTTGGCTGTTGCAGGCCATATGCTGCTACCAGTTAATAAGCTCAGGTTATCAGACTTGTGGCTCTGGAGCTAGAGAATTTAAGGTTCTGTCTCTGCTAGTGCCTTGAAGTTTTGGTATCCAGCATGAAATTCCTAGCCCATGGCCATGAATTTGTTACAATATCTTTAGCATAAAAAACAATGGAATTAAGAATTCTCCGCTTACTGTCTGCGTGACATTGAACACCTCCCAGCCTTCGGTATACAAAGACAGTAGTCTGGATGAAATGAGATTTCTTCTCTGCGGCTTCCTTCTCCTGTCCAAAAGCTCATACACATCCACCTTGAATATGGTAATATAACAAAACAAAATTAAATGGGGAACAATTGATTGTTTCCAGCAATGAGGTCAGCATCAAAGAAACACATTTTCTCCACTTCCAGGATGGATTCACCCAGTCTGTTGACCTGGACTGAGACTAAAAAGTTGCTTCTAGTCAGCTTCACATAAGGGCAAGAAGAAATGTAAATCTACTAAATACCTACAGAGAGGTCTATCTAGATTCTAACCCTAGATAGATATATACACCTAATCCTCAGTATTTTTTTAGGGGTAAGTAATAAATAAGAACCTGTATATCTGGTAATCATAAGGAAAATATACATAACAAAAAAAACAGTGAATAGTCTCTCAGCACTTGAATATTATCTCATGTACTAAGAGCCACACAAAAAGAAATATCTGCAAATGGAAAAGTCACCTGGCCATCTATTTTTTTTTTCTCTTTTGACTACTTGATATTGTCCCAAGTTTCCTATTGCCCCATTAGGTTTGCAGGCCACCTGATTCCCTAGAGATGGACTGGCACTGCAGAATTTGGATCTGGATTGCAAATATCTCAAAATCTGCGACAGCTTGGCTGTGGTTTGAGCTCACCTTCAGGGATCACCAAACTGTCTTGTTTGCTTTTGCACAGATAGACCAGTAGATTGTTTGGCAGCATGGATGTTTCGTTGAAAAAAGCTCAGGGGAAAAAAGAAATAGCATAGCAACAAAACCAAAAACCTGGTTGTATTTCTTTGCTTGTTGAAGTCAAACTTCTAAATTGCTGGCAGTAATCACATAAAATACAGGATAGTTTCATGGGGTAGTTGGTTTCAGTCTCATTTCTTTCATGCTTGATTTTTTTAACTTTGTTAGCTTAAAGACACTACTTGTTGATTAATTAGTCATTTGTTATTGTTGTTAATAATATAATCACCCACTTACTTTGAGAAAATGTTGCCAAAAAGATTTTTGAGGCACATGGTTTTTATTTAGCTTGAAAACTCTGAGCTCAGCTTTTAGCATTTGTTCATTCCTCCCAACCGAAGAGATGTTGAAGTAGAAATAAAACTGATCAAAATAATCTGGAAAAAAACCAAGGACTATTAATAACCAGTCCAACATGCAAGACACAAAGAATACTCTGATTTTCCAGGAAATGGCAATATGTCACCTGCAATAACAGGAAGAACTATTCAAATGTGTGTGTTAAAATAGTGATAGACTTAAGACAATGAAGTGAAAATAGAATTAAAAATAGATCTTCACAGCAAACCAAAAGCATATAACCATGCAAGAGCCAGGCAGCTAACAAAATGGAGCAAATTGAATTTTCTGTGCACAGGATATTTTAAAAGAATTAAACAAACAAACAAACAAACAAACAAACAAACAAACAAACAACAGACCTGTGTTTATTTTGAATTCAGAATGCCCCTCCTCCCCCAGCATTCACTAAGTAACAATGAGTTTGTATCAAAGGCTTCCATATAAAAGTTTAATCTACAGGGGTCACATAGACTCAAAACACCTTACATCACCCAACACCCTTCCACATTCCTACCCATGTACACACCAGCATTCCCCTCCACCCCAATATATAGCCCTGCTCTCTCCACAAACCCATTAGTTTCAGTGGAGTTACACCAGGGGTGAATTTGCTTCCCTAGCTTTGTCTTGTCCCACTTCTCCTAACCCAGCCTCTCCCCCATCTCCTTCTCTGTGGTTTACCTCGGTCTTCAAGGCTCCGCACCACATTGCCCTCCAGCAGCCCTGGGGCCTTCGTGATCCCATTGGAATCTGCCACCTTATTGAAAAGATCTACCATAAACTGAGGTGGCTTCCTGTGAGGCAGGACATCATGGGGTAAGGCCTCAATGTCAAAGACCTCCTGCAGTCTCCTCATGGCTTCGGCGACAATCCCTTTCCTCTGCATTCGCATAGGCACCCTGGACAAGCGAGTGGGGTCACAGAGCAGCAGGAGCAGCAATGCAAGGCAGCACCAGGCCTGGGATGCCGCCATGTCAACTGGATCCTCTTCAGCTGTTACAGGAGGAGACGTGCAGCTGCAGCTCAAGCGTGCTCTGGTCTGGAGTCTTTGAGGAGTGCAGAGCTCCAGCAGGTACTTATCACTGGCAGCCAAGCTTCCCAAATGGGCTGAGAAATCCACCCCACCAGTTCTATAAGGCAGTGTGCAGGGAGTGCTTGGTTTTGCATGAGAAATCTGAGCTTGGTGGTGGTGTGGTCCTGGGCGGAGTTCCTGCAAGTGAGAAAGTGGACAAGCTACACAATTAGCTGTCTAAACAGCCTGAATCAACACATCTGACTTATTCCTTTATTCCAGGCCTTTGTCAGCGTCCCTGCTGGAACTAGCCACCCTCCAATCACCAGAAGAGGGCGGGAAAGATGGACTATTCTGTTCTTTCTAGGTCTAAGATACAGTCCCCCTTTTCAGTCCTTGGCCTTAAATCTGATAACCTTGCTAAGCATGCACTGCTTTCCCTAATCAAACACCCCATTGGAAGGTGCTTTTCCTGGCCAGCTGGGTTATGCAGGGATGGTCTTGTAATGAGACCCACACCCTACCCCCATTATTGAAGCTTAAGGACTGTTGAAGTACACATACAGAGATTCAATCTCAATTACGGGAGTGTCATTTCCACTCTTGTAAGCATCAAAGAAGCCATTTGTTTGTAGTTCCCTGAATGTGCAATACCTTCAGCTGCTTCTCTTCTTTGTCCTTCTGTACCCCCCTCATGCACTATTCGTTAGAGCAGGACGGAAGGAAGGATGGGCTTGTGGTTAAGGCACTGGAGCGGGGCTCAGGAGATCTAGGGTCAGTTCCTAGCCTCTAGAAGAAAAGGCAGAAGTTGACTGTTTGTATGATCCACCGAGTGGTTTAAAGCAGTGGTTCTCAACCAGGAGTCCAGGGCCTACTAGCCGGTTTCAGGAGGTCTGCCAAGCAGGGCTGGCATTAGATGGGGCCCAGGGCGAAAGATGAAGCCTTGATGTACGGGACTCCTGCCACCTGGGGCTGATGCCAAAGCCTGAGAAACTTAGCTTTGTGGGGCCCCTTGGCATGGGGCCCCAGGTAATTGCCCTGATTGTTACTGCCTAATGCTGGCCCTGGCTTTTATATGCAGAAAAACAGTTGTGGTATAGGCAGGCCGTGGAGTTTTCACAGCACGCTAGGGGTGGGCCTCAGAAAGAAAAAGGTTGTGAACTGCTGGTTTAAAGGGCACACAAGGAGGTTGAACAGAAGCAACAGTGAATTCCCTTCATTCTCATCTTGGCCTCATAAAATTCAGTTCACAGAGGCACTAAAATGCAATATCGGTAAACCCAAATCTTAGGCCAGCTAAGCCACCAGATCGCTGTACCCCAGGAGCCTAATCGTGTTATTGTTCCCTGATACCAGCCCTTCCTCACCAGCTGAAGGACAACTACCAGTTGAGTCCAGAAACAATTGAAAGAATCTTTATGTGCATGTACAGTGCCCAGCATAATGGAGCTGGAGACTCAATGCTACCATAATACAAATAAATAATAATAATACAGAAGAACAGCTGGGTCTGATCCAATCCCGCTGGGCCAGGCACTCCCAAATTTTGCAAGTATAAGGCTTAAATTCTGGATCTGGAATTGACACTAACCAGATCTGTCTCTACCTTTTGGGAACAGCAAAGGAACCATTTGCCCCTTTGTACCTCATGCATAACATCTCATGTAAATGAAGTTGAGCAACATGGCACAGAAAGTTTTGCTATCGTCCTTTCTGTTTCCCTTGTGCGGTTTTAAAGACACAGCATGACAACAGGAGCCTACCAGCTTTGGCGGTCCTCAGCCCATGCAGGTGACATCCACATCTCCATGGCAGCTAAGCATGGTATTCCATAAGAAGATGACCTCAGGTGGAACATGAGCAGCACAAGCAGATGAACTAAGCAACGATGGACTCTGGCACAGATCCTCTTTCTCCATGCAGATGTCTTTTAGGCTTTGTCTACATGAACGTGTAATTTAAATCAGTGTCTAAACCAATTTAGTTAAGCTGGCGTAGGCTCTAGTGTGATGCTCTTATTTTGGTTTAAGTGGCTTACTGTGAGAGAGAGCAAACCAATTTATAATTGATTTATGTTAAACTGCAATAAGTCCTTCTTACCTGGAAATAAGAGCATTCATACAAGCGTCTGCACCAGTTTAACTAAACCACCCCTTGAGTCAAAGCAATGCAGTTTTGTCAAGTAGACATGACCTCAGTAAATAAAACTGCACAGAACCACCTGCTGGCAACCTGTCTCCTCTCAGGAACTAGGTGAAGTATTAGTGGAGTTGCATCTATTAGAACATTTGCAGTGTTTTCCAGGACATGTTGTATAGTGGGGGCCAGAACTCGTGCATTTTCAGCTTTGCCCCTAGGACATGTCACTTCATTGCTCTGCATCTCATTTTTCCCCATCTGTAAAATGGATCTAATAATAATGAAACTGGGCCTCTCTTTGGTGCTTTCCTATATGAGGGAATGAAAGGATTTTACAGAACTTGTTTCATTTAGTGCCATGATACATTTGTATCAAGTAACAAATCTGTTGCTGCCTGGAACTTCGTAGTGGTCATTGTGCTGCACACTGTGGCCACTTGTCACTTTGGGGTAACAACCAGTAGAGAATTCAGATTGTCCAGCTCTAAAAGCACGAGTCACTACCACTCGGAGGAAGAGAATACCTACTAGCTGCTAGCAGAATGGGGCTTGTGATACACAACTGAGCACTTAGGAATCCATCCAGAAGAGGGCCATGGTGCACCTCCTTTCTAGCCAGTTCCTTATAGTATTATCAGCCTCATTTTGCAGATGGGGAAACTGAGGCAAAGAGAGGCTGAATGATTTGCTGGGGTCACACAGGAAGTCTACAGCACAGTCAGGCATACGACCCGGATCTCTGGAGTCCTAATTATTAGCAGATTATCCTTCATACCTGGGCACAGTGTGCTTATCATATAGCTTAACACATTGCTTGTGAAAACATTGGTGTGAAAACTGTGTGTGAAGTATACATTATTTTGATTTTAAAATAAGGCAACTCTACAAACTGAGCATTCTACTAAGGCCCACCCTCGTTAGAAAGAGAGAGAAATCTATTCAGAGTTCAGGAATGTCCCTAGCTGTGTCACATTAAGTCTAAAACCTCTGGTAAGTCAGTAAAACAAAATTGGAGCAACTATAAGCGTGGCTGAGAGTTCTGTGTGTTCAGTATATCAGCAAGGTGAATTGTTACTGGGTGTCATGGTTTGTTACCATTCAGTTGTTAAGATCTGAGCCATTTTGACTTTACACATTACACCTACATGGTGCACAGCTGCAGTAAGGTGTGACTCTGTGCCATGCCAAGAGTCCTAGACCACTGTGATGTCCAAGTTGACTCAACCAGTCATCACCCTTACTCTACAGCTAATCTGAATGCAAAGATTTAATTGGTTATATGAGCGAGAGACTGCACAGATCATGAATTACTTGGCTCAATGGCCACACCTGTGCTCCCAACTGCCACCTGCACAAATCAACACAAATCTCCCAGCACAACCCCTCGGACACAAACCAACACAATGCCCCCCACAACACCATCACCACACAATGACCCCCAAACACACATTGCTGCAGCACACACCCTTTATTTGCCACCCACACAAATCAACACAACTGTCCCAGCACAACACACACACTCACTCAACCTCACTCGTACTTACCATAAAATCATAAACTTGAGTGGCAAAGCTGTGCGCCCGTTTATAGCAAATGGGTGTGTACTGTGAGCAGTGTTGCATTTGAGAAGGTTGTTGTAGATTGCCACGTACTTTTAGGGGCGAAAGAAAAATGCAGAGCTGTTATTTACCAGGCTGCACGTGGCAATAGATTGTATAGGTAAGGGATGCAAGGAGGGTCTGGGTCACGATGCAAACTGCAGGCACGCACACAACTAAAATTAATTAATTAAAAGTTTTATTGGGGATAGTTACAAGGGGTAGGGGAGCAGTGTATGATTAGCTAATAGGGTTAATGGAACTTAAAACATACAATGGCTAAAGTATTTATTATTAAACAATATTTATAAACAAAGGTGCAGTAAACAATATTTATAAACACGAATGCAGCATTTAGTAATAACCAATACTTACGAATACAAACCAACTCATAACGACCGGCAAACGTAGAAACTCTGCTTAAAACATGTGAGCTGAGAGAGGCTTCGAGGTGATCAGGCTCGGTTACGGGTGTGTGCAAGATACACAGGATTCGTTTTTCTTTCTCCTCTTCTGCCTGCACATGGCAGACCAGCCTAAAATACCCACTATGACATCATAGAAGTGTCATAGGGGACGGGGCCCAAAAACTGTGTGTGTTCGTTTCTGATTGGTTCAAGCAAAGTTTACACCAAGTAGGGGAGCAGGTGCCTGAAAGTCTGGCTTCGCCCCCAAAAGGTGAGGAAATGCATATAGTTCAGAATGCCTTTAACACTGACTGACAAAGGAAGAGGCCAGGGCAATACTGGTATGGGCAAGTCTTTTAGGATGCAGACAGGAACTTATCTTAACATGCCCCCGTGCCCTGGCCGAAATAGTTTGGCCGAAAACTTAAACTTCCGAGTCCGACTCCTCATTCCCACCTACGAGGGGATGCGCTTCGGGGGTGGAAGCGATGTAGGCCGAGGCAACAAACTTGTGAATGCAGGCTTTAATGAAGGCACATCCGAGATAGAGAAGAGCGAGCCCAACCAGAAGGGACACAAACAAGGATTGGAAATAGGATTTGTAGGGCACAAGGCCAAACCAATCGAGCCATGACCAAAACTGGAAGGACTTTCGTGACTCTTTGACAGTAGAGCTCAACGTTTGCAGGTCTTTAACAATTGAGGACAAATTAGGAGAAATAGAAGGCAAAGAAACACAACATTTATCAGCAAACTCGGGATATGCTTCAGCAAATTTAGTACAAAATGAGGGAGATTGTAACAAATATTGAATCATTAATCTATTTTGAATACTATACTGAACAAGGGAATTTAACTGTTGATTAACTAAGGAGAGGCCTTTGGCCATAGTATTAGCAAGCATTTCAATAGCAAGGGATTGAAACAGCACTTGATCACGTAACATCATATAACCGACAGGGTTAAAACTAACAACAGAGGAGGCGAGGGAGGAAGCTGCTGTTTGCAAACGAGTCCAAAACGAGCGGGTACTACGACGGTGTCGGTGGCTAGATGGCAAGGTATAAATACCTCCCCCCTGTAGATACAGGGTGCCAATGGTGCATATACCCCGGGGCTGGGAGGAAGCACAGCAAATGCGACATTACCGCAAATCCAAAAATGACCGGGTCTTAAGGAAGAAATTGTGGTATGGCTCCACCTATTATTGTCCATGGAGCAAAAGCTGGATGCACGATTGATACATGCAGCCTCAGCATGATGCATATGCTGGGCATGGAACAGATACGTATGTGTTATGGAGGTATAAAAGGTTCCAAAAAGAATGTTATAATTAAGACAATAAGAACAATTAAGGGGAGTGGGGTAGGTGTAAGTAAGAGTGGGTTTAGTTAGGGAGGTATTAGCATAAGAGAAACTCCACATAGAACAATTAGAATAAATACTCACCCAAGTAGGGGCTGGGGTTAAACTATTACCAACAAAAACCCAACAATGAGATGCTGGAACTCTAATACTATCAATTAAAAGAAAGCTATGATCACTTCAACCTGAGGCATTAAGAACTGGAAACACATAAGAATTAAATTGTGAAGAACAATTATTCCAAACACTAGAAGCAGCCCATTGCACATAGGGGGAAGAACAATTTACATTAGACAAATTAAATGAAGAAAAATTATAAACTATTGGTACAAATTGAAAGGGTAATGGATAATTAGGTGAGAACTGAGTAGAGCAAACAAGACAGTCTTCTGGATTCAGCGCTGACAGGGACTGGTTTCCGCTGACCTCCTGCATCCAGTAGGCGGCGAACCATGTTTGTAGTCCACCTTCTCCTAAGGGTTCCGTGGGCAAAGATGTTGTGAGGAAGGGCAGTATAACCTGTAAAACAGAATAATAGGAGCCCTGCTCAGGGGCATTAGTTTGTTTATTAAGAACTACATTTGCTGAGCCAGTTATGATGAACTAGCTTGTGACCGAGGGTACCTGTAGCCACTAAGTAGGTGTTAGGGTACTTGCCGTCCCGGAGAATGGTGGTTTTTATAGGTTTTCGATGGCCAGAGGCTTGGGGTTCTGTAAGTCAAATCAGTTGGCCGGTGTTAAACATGGGGGACCAAGGCGGCTTAGGTGTAGGTGAAATGTGAGGCCAGCGAGAGTAACTCTTGTTGAGTGCGATAAGTACCTGGGGTAAAAATGAGCCCCCGTTTTTAAAATCAGGGTTGGGGTTTGCTGTTCGCAACATAGTTTTAAGGAGTGCAATTTTTTGCTCTACCACACCATTACTTTGAGGATGATATTGAGTATGGATGTGAAAGGAAGCCCCCCATCCGAAAATGAGCTGTTCAATGCTTTTGCTGGTAAAGGGTGGTCCACCATCTGCTTGGACTTCAGTGGGAGTGCCCCAGGCAGCTGCTGTTTGCTTAAGAGCCACAGCGACAGAAGCAGCATTGGTTTTATTAAGAGGAACACAAAAGGTTTGTCGAGACCCCAGATCGACAGTAACTAAGGCTTTTGGAAAACGACGAGCACCTGGCAAGGGTCCTATTAAGTCAACTTGCCACGTACTACCTGGGGCAAAGTGTTCTGCAGCATATGCAGAGCGCTCATATCGGGGACGATTCATAGTTTTTACCTGCACACACTGCAAGCAGGACTGAACAATGAGCTCGCACTGACTGCGGCTAACATCAGGCTTTTGGTTAGAAAAGCTAGATAACAGGCTGTACAATTTTGTGGGTGATAAGTGTCCCCATTCTTCGTGAAGCCAGTGCAACAGCGGGTCTGCCTGTACGGTGGGATTTGCCATATGAACTTGGGAGAGCTCTCTCATTCTTTTATCAAGACTGGAATGCAGGGGGTTAGAGTCTGGTCGATGGGAGGGACAGTGCGTAACAAACCAAGGGTGAGAGAATTTACGAATTAGGGCAAAAATTTGGTCCCACAATTTAACAAAAGCTGAGGGAGCGGCTTGCTCAATTAAAATGTCTAAACAAAATTGAGAATCGATACCTAAAACAACTTGCTTGTTGGCAGAGTGGGCATTACCAACATGTTGGGCAGCTAAAAGAACGCCCTGCACCTCGCATTCTTGTGCAGAGCAGGAGGGGGGCAGCAACTGCACATTAAAGTGATTACATGTGGAACAAAGAACTCCTGCCCTAGGGGATGGTGAGGTGCCCCTGTCAGACACAACCCAGGGATCATATTTTACTTCAATGAATAATGGTTGGTGAAGCGGGGGGGCTAAGATGTTATCGCTGGGAGTTAGGGTCCATGCCTGCCAAGCTACCTCAACCTGGAAACATAGAAGCTGCCAGGTGCAAGTAGTGCCATGAAACTCGGGTGGAGGGGTACTTGTAAACCATGGGATTAAATGAACACATGGTCCAGACAGGGTACCTGGGATAGGGAGTTGGGACCAGTGACGCGCACTGGATGCAGCCAGTAGCATTTTTCCCACTAGACCATAGTTGTACTGGGGTCCAGACAGGCGATGAGCCCAATTGTAAATAGCATTACCATGTTGCAGTACAGTGAACCCTACATGGTGTTTTGTAATAAACAAATTGATGTTGAGGGGTTCTTGGGAATTAAAACGGGCGAGGTGGGGGTTAGAGGCGAATCAGCCAGCTAGTTTCTCTAAGCTTTGTTGTGCTGATGCGTTCCATACTTCTCGGGAGCGTTTAGAAGAGAGAGAGCTTTGTAGGATTTCTAGGTTAAAAATTAGCCGTGCCGGGATATATTGGCGGTGATAATTAAGGAGACCTAATAGCTGCTGAAGCTCTCGTTTATTTTGTGGAGGGGCTTCTGTCCAAGGGTCTAATACACTGGCTGGGGCTTGGGTGGGAGTGGTGGGAGTGAACTGGAGTCCCAAGAATGAGAATTGCTGGCTGGCCTGCAGGTGGCTCTTTGTTTTATTAATTTGCCACCCATCTGCTTCTAATGCATCAATTATCATTTGCGTGGTACTTTGAACAGCTTGTGGATTAGGCCCACAAATGACAATGTCATCTACATAGGTTAGCACATACACATCCTGTAGGGGTTTTACCTTTTGTAATGTGATATTGAGATGGGACGATGCAAGTGCAGGAGAATTACAGAACCCCTGTGGGCAAACTTTCCATTTATATTGGACGCCCTTAAAAGCAAAGTTTAAGATTCCTTGTGTGTCCTGGAGTGGGATTTGGTAAAATATATCTTTTAAATCAAGAGTACATGCCCACTGATTACTTGCATCGCTTAGTTGCCGCTGTATTTCGGGAATGGTGGCAGAGCTGGAAAATGCGATAGGCTTTACACGGCTGTTAGCTTGTCTGTAATCAATGACAAGGCAATATTTAGAGGGATCGCCGGGCTTGGGAATACCCCAACCCGCGGACAGAAAGGTGGATGCAGTGACCCTTTCTATTTTTTTTTTCTTCTAGAAGCTGAGTGAGCAAAGCTTCAATAAGGGGAAGCCCTTCGGATTTTGTGGGAATAGGGGAAAATTTCCATGGCTGGGAGTTAACTACTTCGGGGGTATAGGGGGAATGATCACCTACGGTTATAGGGAGGGCTGGCAGAATTTGATCATGCAGTTTAAATTTTTTAATATCTGAGACACCTAGCAGGTTTTTTGATCCCAACAAGGCTTTTATTTTTCTTAGGTATTTTCTGTGGGCAATTTTAACCCAAACCACGGGTTTTTCTTGTACTGCATTGAGACCTTGAACAAACATAAAGGAGCCAGTAGGACAGTGGGGAACGTAGGGCTCAATAACGCTAATTTGAGCTCCAGTGTCTAATAAAAAGGAAGTGGGGGTGTCACCGTTAACTAACAGGGTGGCGTATGGGCGTTCATCGGTGGGATCTTTAATTTGGGCCGGGCAGCATCCGGCCCCTATTTGTTTTTTGTCCTAACATAGTCCTCCCAATTTTTCCAGCCTAGCTGTTCGGCTACATTTTGCTGCTCTTGGTTTGACATTTTACGCAGGGCTTCTTTGGGGATCCCTTTGTTAAGAAGGAAGCCGAATAGTGCCCGTTCAGCTTTAGTTCGCTCAGGATATTTTTGGGGATTAAACTGACTTTTTGGAGGGTTTTTTGGTGGTGAATCAACTGGGAGAACAACAGGCGGGGGTGGCAGTAACAACTTAATTTTACTAACCACTTCAAATAACGTTAAGATGGGTCTGCGAACGGCCGCATGCAAGTGCAGCATGGCACCGGTGTCAGCTCCAAAGGGGCAGCTTCTAATGCCAAATTAACCGCCTCTGCTGAGACAGGAATTTGGGTGGGATCAGTAACGTATATAAAGGGTGTGGCCACCAATTGCTGTTGAATAGTTAAATTAAGTGGATTTTGTATTGGATCCCACAGGGCTATGGAAGCTCCTGCAATTGCCCATATTAGATCGTGTGGAGTAACTAAGATTCCCGGAGGGATATATAATCCTTTAAAACTGCCTTTCATTGCTAAAATGGCAGCTGCCGGGGTGGTAGGTGGCCAAATGCGATTATTTAATAAAGGGTGACCCGGCAAGCCTCATGCCCAATTGGCCATTTTGGCTAAGGTGCCGGCCTCCTCGAGGTCCACCAGTTCTGCTCCGTGTTCTAAGGCTAGCCGCCCGACCCAAACCATGGATGCCTCGTCGGCTTTTCGTTGCGTTTCCTTTAAAAACTCTTTAAGTTCGGCCTTAGTACGTGTTCGCAGTTCAGTAACCTGCGTGGTGTTGCCTGTTTGTGCGTCTATTTTAGTTTTAGTTATTGCAATAGGCAAAGCTTCCGCTACGGTTTCAGATTCTGCAAATTCTGGGGCTGTTGGCAGAACTGGATACAGAGGAGTTTTAGGAGCTTCATATGGGAGTGGCAAAATTTTCCGAGAGGGACTTGGGGGGGGGTAGTGATGGGCTCTACCTTTTCTGTCTTCTTTTCATTATTACCTTTAGGAGAGCCTGGGGCTGCCTGTTTAGCTGCAAACATTGTGCCTCCATGGAGGACAGAACACAGATCGAGGGCCTTGCATATCATGCTAAACAGGACGGAGGAAACATCCTCAGATTTATATTCATCGGGTCGCAATTTTTTGGTTTTCTTAATCAAATTTAATTCTTTTATCATTTGGCATAATAATTTATGTGCCGGATCAGCAGGTATTACCCGAGGTGGGGGAATTAATTTGGAAACGGTGCCTCCAGATTTTTTAACAATGCGGCTACATTCTCTCCAAAGTTGAGAGGGATCTGCAGCACCGAGGTTTTCCACAGTCTCTGTGCACTGAGGCTGCAGGGAATAATCGGCTGGCTGACACCTAAAGCTCGGGTGGCACCGAAGGAGGCAACCCATATCTGCCAGGGTTAATGGTACAGTATAATCTTTTAGAGTTTTGCCCGAGCCAAGAGAACAGATCCATTCTATTTTTGGATTAGTCGAATTTTGGCTAGTAAGAAGGTGAAACTGCAAATGTTGGAACTGTTCAGTTTCCTTATCTGCGCGATCTGCAGTGTGCCATGGGCATGGCCCAACCTCCATGCATCCTGTTCGTGACGCCATGTAGATTGCCACGTACTTTTAGGAGCGAAAGAAAAATGCAGAGCTGTTATTTACCAGGCTGCACGTGGCAATAGACTGTATAGGTAAGGGATGCAAGGAGGGTCTGGGTCACGATGCAAACTGCAGGCACGCACACAGCTAAAATTAATTAATTAAAAGTTTTATTGGGGATAGTTACAAGGGGTAAGGGAGCAGTGTATGATTAGCTAATAGGGTTAATGGAACTTAAAACATACAATGGCTAAAGTATTTACTATTAAACAATATTTATAAACAAAGATGCAGTAAACAATATTTATAAACACGAATGCAGCATTTAGTAATAACCAATACTTACGAATACAAACCAACTCATAACGACCGGCAAACGTAGAAACTCTGCTTAAAACACGTGAGCTAAGAGAGGCTTCGAGGTGATCAGGCTCGGTTACAGGTGTGTACAAGGTACACAGGATTCGTTTTTCTTTCTCCTCTTCTGCCTGCACATGGCAGACCAGCCTAAAATACCCACTATGACATCATAGAAGTGTCATAGGGGACGGGGCCCAAAAACTGTGTGTGTTCCTTTCTGATTGGTTCAAGCAAAGTTTACACCAAGTAGGGGAGCAGGTGCCTGAAAGTCTGGCTTCGCCCCCCAAAGGTGAGGAAATGCATATAGTTCAGAATGTCTTTAACACTAAATGACAAAGGAAGAGGCCAGGGCAATACCGGTATGGGCAAGTCTTTTAGGATGCAGACAGGAACTTATCTTAACAGTTGTATAGGAATCCATGCTCTTCAGAAACACTGTTCACTAATCCGTCACAGCTAATTGTCAGTCACATTAAAACAAAGCCAGGAAAAAGAAAATATTGATGAGGATAACAACAACATCTCACAGTCGCATAGCACCACTCAGCCTGACATTTCTCAGGGGTGTAAGAAATCATACATGTACAACAGCACTGAAATGCAGCCACTTCTGGGATGGAGTTTGGCAGACGGACAGGGAACATCGCAGTAGATGGGAATGATCTTTTTGGCCAAAGTTGTAGAGGCAAATCCCTGCTTTTGTGAGAAGAGTCATGGGATCATTAATGTCTATGCTGAAAGGAGATAATCTAAAAGCATGTTGTCTTAGGGGGGATCCTTCTTAGCATGGCATCACATGCTGTGTATCACTTAGCACATGCCAGCACAAAGCTAGTCTGTATTCATAGAATCATAGATTAAGGTTGGAAGAGACCTCAGGAGGTCATCTAGTCCAACCCCCTGCTCAAAGCAGGACCAACCCCAACTAAATCATCCCAGCCAGGGCTTTGTCAAGCTGGCCCTTAAAAACCTCTAAGGCTGGAGATTCTACCACCTCCCTAGGTAACCCATTCCAGTGCTTCACCACCCTCCTAGTGAAATAGTGTTTCCTAATATCCAACCTAACCTCCCCCACTGCAACTTGAGACCATTGCTCCTTGTTCTGTCATCTGCCACCACTGAGAATAGCCTAGCTCCATTCCCTTTGGAACCCCCCTTCAGGTAGTTGAAAGCTGCTATCAAATCCCTCCACTCTTCTCTTCTGCAGACTAAACAATCCCAGTTCCCTCAGCCTCTTCTCGTAAACCATTTTTGTTGCTCTCTGCTGGACTGTCTCCAATTTGTCCACATCCTTTCTGTAGTGTGGGGACCAAAACTGGACACAATACTCCAGGTGTGGCCTCACCAGTGCAGAATAGAGGGGAATAATCACTTCCCTCGATCTACTGGCAATGCTCCTACTGATACACTCCAAAATGCCATTTGCCTTTTTGGCAACAAGGGCACACTGCTGACTCAGATCCAGCTTTTCATCCACTGTAATCCCCAGATCCTTTTCTGCAGAACTGCCACTTAGCCAGCCGGTCCCCAGCCTGTAGCAATGCCTGGGATTTTTCGGTCCTAAATGTAGGACTCTGCACTTGTCCTAGTTGAACCTCATCCAATTTCTTTTTCCTCAATCCTCCAATTTGTCTAGGTATCTCTGTATCCTATCCCTACCCTGCAGTGTATCTACCTCTCCCCCCAGTTTAGTGTAATCTGTGAACTTGCTGAGGGTGCAATCCATCCCATCATCCAGATCATTAATGAAGATGTTGAACAAAACCGGTCCCAGGACTGACCCTTCGGGCACTCCACTTGATACTGGCTGCCAACTAGATATCGAGCTGTTTTTATCACATATTACTTACATGTGGTGTGTCCTGCCCATGTTTCTAACCTATCTTGGTCCTTCTGTACTATTTCTTAATCCTCAATATTGTTTGTAATTCCTCCTGATGTCGTATCACCTCTGAATTTCATTAATATGCTTCTTATTGTAATGAACCACTTGTAATGGGTAAGAAGCGGAAGCATCTGTGGGAAGGGAGCTTGCCTGTAAAATAATATCTACTTACTGCAATTAGGATGATCTGAGTTTTCACTAGGTGATATAAGTCAAGTACTTTGAGAGTCAGATGAAAGGTGCAATTTAAGTGCATAGTATTATCGCTGGGTGGGGGTATTTGCATAGGCATGGCAAGGGTGGAGTCTGAGCAGGGAGCTTTGTGGGGATTTCCTACCTTTTTTGGTAATTGGAGGATTTTGAGGCGACAAACATGGCTAAAAGGAACTGCACATTAGGGATGGCTGTAAATCAAATGGCTGTATTAGAATACCAGGAAACTTCAGAACACAAACCCAGCTCTGGTTCCAGATCTCACGGCTGACTGGCTCCTTTTTGGCTTTTGGTCTGAAACAAATCCCAGGCTCTGGGCATCACTGAATATCACAGGCTTTAGCATGTGGCTCCAGATCCAAATTTTGCATTGGGAGCAGTAAGAGTTACCTGTGCCCACTATACAACCACTTGTGGGACTCCTCCTCCAGAGAAATCCCCAGCTGAAGAGATCAAGCTGCTTTCTATGCCACTGGCTGGACTGTAGCTCCGACCTCTTTGTTGTGAAGTTAGCCTTCAGAACAGAAACTGGATGCTAGGGCTACGTCTGTTCTTGTGATTTCACCAAATATTACTGGCTATTCTCTCCTCTTTCTCCCGTGCAAATATCCCACTTTCCTCAGCTGCCTGCTTCTGGTAGCTGGTCTCTTCCCGGCTCCCACTGAGAGATGGAAACTCTGCCAACCTCTCCATCCAGGGATGCACTGCCGTCTTGGGACTTCTCTACCCTGGGAGATTACATCTTGTTAGAATACAAGTAACACTAATGGTGTTAAACACAACACAGCAGTCAATGTAGACAAGGTCTGCCATGCTCAGCGTTCTGCCATCTGCTTGTGGGCCCACTCATTAACCACAACCAGCTAGATTAGAAACACAACAGTTCTTGTCTATGCTGAGGGACAGACCCTCAGCTGGTGAAAACTGGGGTCACTCCATTGGCATCAATGGTTTATAGCAGCTCAGGAGCGCATGGAGTGCTTAATATTAGATTAGTTAATGTTCTATAACACCATGCAATTTCCCAGAGCCCTTGGGGATTGTACATTGTGAGCCCTATTTGAAACAAGATGCTTTCTCCAGTGGTCTGAGAAAAGCTTGATGTGAATTTCCTTGTAGGTTTTTTTTATTTTATTTAGCAAGCTGGTAACAGCTAAGTTATTGAGAAGGCCTTTTTGACTTCAGTTAGCATTAGGATCAATTTTGCTGGAGCACCGGCAGTTGCCATTGATTTCCATGGGCGTTGTGGCAGCTCAGCACTTCCAAAGTGCTGTGGAAAGGCTCCCATTGTTCCAGTTTCCACAAGGTCCTGGGCCAGGTGCTGCTAGACCTTTCCTGTCATTGCCAAGAGTCCTGACTTCTGGGGAAACCCACAATGAACGTGAGATAGAGACCCTGTAACTTCCCCGTTACACTGGGAATTTCATATTCAGTGTAAGTGTAACCCACTGGTCAATGTGTGTTATATGGCCCGCTCAGTGCCCGATCTACAGAGGATGAGTCTGTTACAACCCCAACTATAGAACCTGGCTATTTTGCTCAATCCATAGTAACTCATGAAGATTACTGGTTCAATCTCTGGTGTTGGCCATGATGGCGCTGCCACACCACTGTTAGAGGTGGTAGCCAAGAAGTTCACACAGGGCAGAGTTAAGGTTGTTTGAATGCCTTAGCTGTGCATTTTCATCCCACAGCACATTTGAATTTCCTTTGAGGGTAATGTTGACTAAGTTCTGAGTTTATAGTGCTTGGTTCTGGTGTAATTACAACATTTCTGTAATGATTATTACCCTTAAGTTAGTTACATACTTTCAACCTTAATTTCATTTTTGCATAGTGTGTTTTCTAGGAAAGAAGAAGAGTGCAGCTTGCTTTCCTCTCTCTGGGCCTCCCAGCAGCCATTCCCATTCTCCCTTCTGTCTCTGCTGCATAGCCCTGACTCTTCACTAGCCCATGATGCATTCTTCTCTCTCCAAAGAGAGCAATTGTCTGCTTGAGCAGTTCACTTGACCTTTTCTGTGGGGATAAGGGGCAGCTTCCCTTGTGGCTGGTGCAGCCAGGGCACAGTACAAACACCATCAGCTCTTCCGACCATAGCTTGACACCTCACCCCAGAGGGAGACAGGCACTGGCCTGTCAGGCTCTCTTCAGCCCAACAGCTCCCCCAGCAGGGAGGTTAGACTAATCTCCTCCTCTCTGCTTAATAAAAGCACTTTGCTCAGAGTCCTCCAGAAGCACTAACCCATAAAGGCATGGCTGAAGGAGCAAGACTCACACCACATTGGTAATTTAGAATGAGGCAGAAGTGCTGACATCACCTCAATCCCTAGAACAGCAACTCCTTAGTGGGTAGTAGGTGGAGAGAACTGGTGAGATAAGAAGAGTAAATTCAGTATTTAGTTTGAATGGGAATGGATAAGAGAATAAGGGGCCCTAAATGAGTGTTTTTACCACATCTGCTACCCTTCCCTGTGGAGATTTGCTCCCAGCTCTAGGTTTGCCAGTACATCCTGGTGCTTCACTAGGGTTCTTAAAAGAACTTTAGAAGCATCAATTAAATCTTCAAATACCCCTGTAATGGATTCACAGGTCTCCAAGTGCTTTACAAAGGAGGTCACCATTATCATCCCCATTGTACAGATGGGGAAACTGAAGCACAGGATGGTGAAATGACTTGCCCAAGGTCATTCAGCAGGCCAGTGGTGGAGCCAGGAGAAGAACTCAGGTCTTCCGAGTCCAGTGCTCTGTCCCCTAGGCCAACGGATAGAAATTCATTCTTCAAAGAAACCCACCAACTCTGGAGTAGATTGCTGTGGTTTTTTAACAGCTCGTAGTGACAGTGTAAGGTAGGCAGTGAACAACAGCGTATTCAATTGAAACTTCAGGGAAATTTAAGACGGCAGAACAATTACTTGAGCTGGAATTTGGGGTCAACTCTTATTCTAGGGATAAAACTGACATGGGCTCTTTCATGGTAGCTCCTTTTACATTGTATCTGACATCACAGCCAGCAGCCCAGGTGCCCCCTAACACCATGAGGGGGCATTGGCTCACTCCTGACAAAAGAAAAAGTGCTTCCTACTGAATCACTAGCACTACTGCCTGCAGCAGCTGGGAGATTTCCCAGGAATCAAGTCGTGCTCACTTTGAGGATGTGACAGATCCACAGTCCAAGCTGGAACATTAAATAGATTCCACAAGGAATCAGCCCTGTACACAAGGGGACTGCAAGATGAAACACATTGTCCCCCTTTGGTGCTATTTATTCGTATACCCAGCTCTTTCCCTTAACACTAATGCCAGCCTCCTCTATTAGAGGAAGGTATTACCCTTTCTTTGGAAGAGCTCTGTCTGCGTTCCCCATTTACTCTGTGTTTTCTCTGCCCTTGTTTTTAAGGCCATCCTGTTTTAACAATTTCATTTTGACAAGCTATCAATCCTTTTCATAACTTTCCCCCAGAAGATGCAGCTTTGCTGGATATGCGATAGCTGCCAAGATGTTTTTCTCTCTGAAAGCTTCCTTAAGAGGCAGGAGACTTCTCCTGAGAATCCAGCTGAGAAATACACAATATTCTTCTTACGGCATCATATCTTGCCTTTGTTTCTTGCAGCTTTCAGGCTCTGCATTTCCAATCTGTTGGAAAATGTTCACAACATGGTGCTACCAACAGGGATTCCTCTGTGGTATTTCCTAACAGGCATTTGTTTGCATATCTCTTTAACGAATGGGTTTCCTTTATGCTCAGTCTCAAGAAAAAGCCAGAAAATCTCTCCAAAAAAAAAAAAAAAAAAAAAGAAGACTTGTGGCACCTTAGAGACTAACAAATTTATTTGGGCATAAGCTTTTGTGGGCTAAAATCCACTTCATCGGATGCATACAGTGGAAAATACAGTAGGAAGATATATACACACAAAGGTGCAGTGGAAAATATAGTAGGAAGATATATATACACAGAGAAATGTTCCTTCCAGTGCTGTCCAATGTTCTCTCTGTATACATATCTTCCTACTGTATTTCCACTGCATGCATCCAATGAAGTAGGTTTCAGCCCACGAAAGCTTATGCCCAAATAAATTGGTTAGTCTCTAAGGTGCCACAAGTACTCCTTGTTCTTTTTGCTGATACAGACTAACAGGGCTGCCACTCTGAAACCTCTATCCATAAAGAAGCTCTCTGTGCCTCTTCTGGTTCTGTCAGTATCGTGTATGGGACCACATTTACACAATATCAAGCTGAATTAGTTAGTAGATATGGAAAAATGGATTCAGTTGAGCTAATCCAGATTTACACCAGTATAATTAAGAGCAGTTTCTGACTCAGTTATCTTTATACTGCCATCATCAGACATTGGGTATCAGAAGTAGCCAAAACCCAACGTGTTATGAATAGGGCAGAATGAGGACAATGTTCAATATCTCCTCACCTCAAGGTTTCTGAAAGTACATTACAGAAGCTATACAGTATATGGAGTCCAGCTGACCAAAAAACCCCAACAAGGTCATCCTGTGTAAAAAGCATTTTATCGGCAAGAGAAAACCCGACCGGAAGCAGGCATAAAAGACATTTCCCAAATGTTTAAAGAGCCAGAGCTGTCAGTAACACAACTGCTTAATTATTTATTGTGTTGGGAAATGGACAATTACAGTCTCAGATCCAAAACATACCCATGGAAATCAGAGAAACTGTTGGACTTGTCTAGGATTTTAGTATGTACCTGCTTAAAGAGATTATATTGCATATTCTGGGAAGAGTGAATGCCAATAATTGACATGGTGGACCCCATGGGCCATATCCTCAGGTGATGTAAACTGGCATTGCTCCATTAACTTCAATGGAGCAGTGCTGATTTGCACCGAGGATCTGGCCCACTTCACAGCAAACTCTGTAGCTGTAATGATTTAGCGGGAGATTTTTCAGAAGTGCCAAAGGGGCTAAGGAGCACAAGTCTAGTTAGATGCTTTTGAAAAATCTTCCCCCCTTATGCAAGGAATTCCACTAAGACTGGTTAAAACTAGTCACAATCAAGTAGTCTTGGGATTATAGCAGACAAATGGAGGTGATCTATGAGTAAGGCTACAATTTAGTCACTGGTATTTTTAGTAAAAGGTCACAGACAGGTCATGGACAATAAACAAAAAGACTGTCCATGAGTTTTACTAAAAATGCCCCTAACTAAATCTTAGGTGCTGGGGGAGGCGCTCCAGCGGATGCTGCTCCTCGGGGGCGGGGTGCTCTGACAGTTGCTGCTGCTCCTGGGGCGGGGGGAGTGGCCTGTGGCCCCACCGCCACCAGTGCTCCGGGTAGGGGGTAGCCCATGGGCTGCCCCGGGTCCCACTGCTGCCTCTGCTCCTCTGGGGATGGCCTGGGGCACTGCTGCTGCTCCGGGGTAGCGACCAGGACTTGTTGCCTGGGGCCACCACAGCTGCTCAGATGGCCCTGGGGTCAGCCACTGCAGCTGTAGAAGTCATGGAGGTCCCAGAAAGTCATGGTATCCGTGAAAGACTTGCAGCCTTACCTAGGAGTTTTGTCATGCCGATTTTTAGACAATTTCACAGAAGAGGTGCAGAGGGGAAAAAACCACAGTCATCAAAAGGTCACACTGCAGCAGCAGCTCCTGTCCCACTGGGCTGGGTCTGACTGCCCAGTGTGCAAGGTCACAGTGCCATTCAGGTTTGACATATCCGCTCCTCCAGCTCCAAACCAGAGTGGCACTTGAAGCCGTTTTTAATTTAAATTGATTTTAACAACTTTGTATTAAACTACCATGTATTCAGCTCCTGTTGCTAGAGTTTCAAGTTCAACTGAGTGACAATCATTTTTGGTGGTTCTCTCAAACACACGAAGTCCAAGGACAGTGACTACAGACACAATCATAAGTACAAAGTCTTATCTGTACTACAAGTTTTATTAACACAATAAGTAAAGTTAGACTTACCCATGCATATATAAACGCTGCAAAAAATCCATGCAAGAACTAAGACTACAGTCATACTCACATCCTGAAAGATATTCTAGGGTCTGATGGACCTCTCAATAGATGATCATGATGATTTCTGCTGGGGTTTCCAGTGGGGTCTTTCTACTTTTACCCAACCAGAAAGCCTCTTATATAACTTAACCCCCAAAATCTGGAAGTCTCTTGGAAAAAGTTTGCTTTTACTACATTTTATTACGTTCATAAAAGTTGAGGAAATATAAAAGCATGTACAGCTCCTTTTACATCACGAACACATCAGAGGAGAGAGAGCTATAAACTTTCCTCCCTCTAATACAGGAAATATGCCTTTAAGAATGAAAGCAGTATGTGATACAGGGCACTCAAACTCTTTGTTAAGCACCACAGAGAAACACTTAATTCCTGCAGTTTCAATCAAAATCAGCATACAAAAAACTTTAAAGGAAACTGGAAAAAAAAAGGTTTGGTTTTGCCCTTTTACTGTTCTTTCATTGTGCATGAAGTCAGACTCAACATTTTCTACACATTATTGCATTAGAAATATCAGCTCTTTGGTTCCCTTTCTTCACGGTAAGTCCTTGGCAAGTTTAGAGACTTTGTCATAATAGCCTGCAACCTGAACTGCAGCAATCCCTCCTCCAAACTGAGTGTGGAGGAGATGACAGTTCTTGGCAAGTCAGACTCAGTAGTCTCTCTCATTCCTTTGTGTGGGAAGGCACTGCTGTAACTCAAGTGTGGCATCGCTATTCTGGTAATGGAGTTCCAATAAGGATCTTTCAACAAAGAGGGAAGCAAGAATCCAGTATTTCTAGGCTAATACACAAGCAGAGGAAAGCCTGTTTGGAATAAACTCTACAGCCATCTTTCTAAATCACACTGGAGCAGGAAAGTAAAACACTTTATTCTTGCTTCACCATTCACCTTTAAATTTTGCTTGTACTTGCAGCTTAACTGTTAGTTAATAGAAATTGCTTATTACTAATGAACTCAAATAAAACCGTGCAGTTGATCATCTTTGCCCGTCTTCCTATAAGGGGAGCCACTGACTACATTTGGTTATTCCTAGTTTAAATTATACAATAATGTTTTAGTTGTGCTGCAAAGAAATGCAATTTTCTCATTTTGGCATTGAGCTCTATCACTTTTCCATTAAAATCTGTCTCTGTAGCATATTGGTATCTTGCAGAGAGACTCAAGGTGGCAGTGGTGGAAATAAAACTCAGGTTGACTATAGTGAATCCAGTTCTTTCTTCCTGTAAAGGAAATTCATGTTCATTTAGTGCTGGTTTGGAAGCTACGGAGATAGAAGTTTTCTTTTGATCCACAGAACAGGTACAACAGGAATTCTTCCCCATACACCACAAATGTGCCTCAGCCCTGACCCAAAAGGACCATGCCAGCAGTGTGAGGGCAGTTCATTCTCCATGGCTAGTTCAGTTCTTGGTCAAGACTGAAAACAAGTCACAATTAGCACCAATTTTGGTGAGACTGTGATGTTACAGAGGCCGTAGAGGCAACTACCAATCACCGACTACTAGACTTACTTCTTACTATCACCTTGGTTTCAGTGGGACTCCTCATGGTAGTAAGTTTTACACCAGGCAAGTGCTCTGGGACTTAGCAGGATCTGAACTGGTGATTTGAAGGTAAAAGTATACTATAACCCGTTACCAATCTGCTGACACATCCAGATGCTCTGCCTGGCTCTTTATTTTTGCAATTAAACCTTCATGGCAGTAGACTTTAGTCCAAGTATTTAGTGACATACATCAATTACAGGCAAAAAGGAAAGCAGCAACTCTAAAAACAAATTTTCAACATTGATGAAAGTCTCTCATAATGATTCTTGATACTGTGTTGGTACAAGTTACCTTTTTGTACCCACCTAAACTGTTTATTATTAATGCTTCTGTTCATTGGTGTAATGTGCACCCCATCATGACCAGTCAAGTAATATACTGAAAATCAGACAGACTGAACTTCACAGAAATTGGATAAAAATCTGAAAACACGACAAAATCCACGGCTCTTATTGCAATAAAACGTTAATACATCTGTTCCACAGCCCATCTACATTAAGATTTTTTTAAAATAAAAAGTGCTGCTATTTTGTATTGTTTCAATTGTGAGGTAGATGCCACTTTTTATATATAAAAAGAGTAAACAGGAAGTTGGTCCGTTATGTCTCCAGTGAAACATACTTAAGTGCTGCACCAGGTACAGTAGAAGTCAGTAATTAAAATATGTACACAAAATGAAACAGAAGCCTCCAGTTTAAAAGATGAATAGAAAGTCTTATGGAGCAGAGTTTTGGCCAAGTACACACAGATGCACTCCTAATCAAAGGGTCAACGGAATTCTGGCTTTAGTTTCCAGACACCTTCACCATTTGGGCTTCTATGGAAAGTACAAAGATTTCTCAGAAGTTCTCTGAACACACAAGACTGTGCTGCTGACAGCTTGGATTCAAACTCCTGCAGTATCTCCTGAGTACTAGCCTCTCCGTCCACATGAGCCTGGAATGCTATAAAGTTTCGTACATCCACTAGCAATTCGTCATGTTCCGTCGAAGTTGGGAGTGGAGCAGAAGCCTGAAGATTCTCATCGCCGTCATTCTCCATCCTCTGTGGTAAAATAAGGTGGTTTCTAGCCCTCATCTTAGCTAACAAAGATGATGAATCTAGTGTGCTGGATGATGATTCGCCTGCTTCGAGTTTCCCGTCAAAATGTACACTGGAAACATTTTTCTCTACCTTCTCTTTCCTTATTATATCAGCATCCTGCAAATAAACACAGACACTATAGGAAAAGTTGGAGTTTGAGATCCATGGAACCTATTCTTAGTGAATTTGCCTGCCATTCAGGCTTACACAAAAACAAACCAAACCAACCCAACCTCAACAAACTGCAGGAATTAATTAGGTGAAATAAAACATGTCAGAATCAATGTTTGCTAACTTCACAACTTGAATATGTATTTCAGTTGTTGGGAAGCTAAAATAACTACTCTTGAACCAGAGTGAGCATAGCAAGATGAAATGAAAGACTGGTGCAACTGATTAAAGTGAATTTGATGATTCTTTCTCAAAATGTAAGATCAAATCTGCATGTAATTCAAAGCCTAAAACTTTTGGAATTCTACATACAGAGAATGGGAATTATTTATGAGACATATATCCTAAATAGCAAAAGTTAAGCTAGAATGTTTCAACTAAATCAACTAATACTCATGGAAAAAATAAAGTACCACCAGTTCTTGAGCTTTACCTTGCATCTCTTTCCAGGAGATATAGTGGAGGAATTTGGGATAAGCAAAGTAGGATTCCTTTTCTGACCAAACCTACTCCTAAAAAAACATGCAAGAGGAGTAATTTATTACAGTATCTCTCCTAAATATGAATTGTGACACTTTGTAGGATACTTTGGTTGAATACTCCAAGTATTGTGGATCTTATCACCCCTTTAGTGATCAATGAGAAGAATTTCTTAGAATTTACAGACCGAGGGGTTCTCATATACAGGATACAATTGTCACTATCAGAGGCCCAAGAGCAGTAGGAAGCTGTATCCTAGTACACACAACAATTTACATTTATATAGGCCTTTCATTCCAAAGTAGTCTACAACTTCACCCACCTCTAGTGTAAAATGCAGTAGCAGTTTAAGATGGCAACGACACACATGAATTTGAGACTGGAAGTGAAGACTTACTGTATTCAACTGAAACTGCAATGGGACTTTTAGTTAGCACCATATAATCTGACATTCACACTAGAATCTGACACCCAAGCTAACATGGAATATGACACAGGATCCTTCAGGCTATGAGAGCTCAGGACTTTGGTTTTATGTCCCATTGGAAGATGGTGGGGAAGATCCTGGCACCCACTCCATCCCCGCTATGCCATTTTAGTGGTGCAAAGGGCACAGGTAATTGAGTTACAAAAAGTCAGCCAATAGGCTACTTGTACCTGACACCCCTCCACCCACTGCAGTGCAATAAATATTCTGAAGGGGGGGGCATGGCCAGAGAGCACTGCTCCCCCCCCTCGGAATCCCTGAATGGTAGAATGGCCCCTAGAAGGCTGCTCTGACTTGTGCTGGTTGCTGAATTTGCCCCAGCTGTACCTAGGAAAGGTACATATGTTCCCCTTCCGAGGTGTGCAGAGCTAGCTAAGGCACACCTAGGGATCTCGACCAGTAACTCGGACAGCACAGCATTTGTAGCACCTTGCAGGTTTCCCATCCAGGTACTGATCCAGCTTGAAGCTGGCATAGTTTGAATGATCACAACCCCAGAATGGTACTTTCGTTAATATGGACCCTTCATTGATTCTAATTATATCTTCATCTCTTAACTATATGTGATGAGGAGTAACATTTTCAAAAGCGCCTAAGTGACTTAGGGGCTTAACTCCCATTTTCAAAAGTGTCTTAGGCACCTAAGTAAGCTAATATGGGAAAATGGGACTTAAGTGCTTTCGAAAATTTTATCCGAGACCTAATATTTCAATACAATTCGTGTAATCAGCCCTGTATCTCATTTATAGTTTTTGAAGTAAATCCAGAGCAAATAGCTAGCACAAAAACCAGACTATGTTAACGGCTCCCTCTCTGGAGAAGCCATGTGGGTACTAATCTTACTTTAGTCCGGATGGTGGCCCAGTCAGACCATTGTTGCCTGTCCAGGTTGGCACACCAGAAGCTGCTCCTAAACATCGCTGTCGGGAGATCTTTAAGGCTCTCAAGGCATCCTGGGCCACTCGGGTTGCCTCTGCTTCCACTAGCACATAATCTGGATTGGAAGCCTCCATAATAGCATCATGTTTCATCACACTGTGTACTCCTAGCAGAGTACGTACAATGGGGAGGAGGTGGAAAGAACGTGTAAGAATTAAGCAGTGAACTTTTAAAAAAACCTTAATTCATTTTTACACTGACAGTGGAAACAGTCAACATTTCAATACATCCATTTATAACAGATTCCTATTATATCAAGTGAATTGAAGAAACTTGCAACATAATAAACCACTTCTATTGCCGTTAGGGCATCAAAATTCATTCATTCATACTGGATCTCCCAGTTGTTAGTGCAAATTAGGAAGCTTCCACTGTATTGCTAGATGTAGGTTAAATCCATTTGAGCAACTTTATCTTCAGTGGAACTCCCAGTTAAGTGAAACTCAGTTACCTCCCTTGGCACCAGTGTTTCCCACCATACTGCTGTCCCACTTATTACTTTTGCCCAAAGAGACCTGTGGTTGTTTTCACTAGATGAAGATTAAATCACAAATATTTTCAACAGATCATTTACATTAAAGAAAATGTTTAAAAGTCATCTATTGTATTGTAGCTGCTAGCAATTACAATAATGGAAACCCACTTGTGTAGACTTTTCTATACTTTTTCCTAGCCTGGCATTGTTGTGCAAATCAATAAAAAAGTTACCTGATTTTTTGAAAAGTCTCTCCAAGACATAATCATCATTCTTCTTTTGTTCTTCCTCCTCCTCTTGGTTGTCCTTTCTGTATTGCTTTTGTTTCACCAGATATGGGATGCGTTCCCCTTCAAATCTGGCCCCTTTGTGATGTTTTGGATTTTTAGGGTTATTCTTGTAGCCCTCAAGTGTCAGCGTATCCATACTGTGTTTAGTTTTTGAGGTGCGTTTGTGAGGATTATTACTTAGCTGTTCATCTTCAAACTTACCATTCTGATTCCCCTGGGAGCTCTCTGTCTCACATACAAGACCATAACTGCTCTCAATACTTACAGAAGGTGCCCCACGTATTTCACCAAATAATGCAGAGTTTGAACATTTCACATTCTCTGAAGTCCATGCATTCCCTGGCAGAGCTTGGAATACAGCCCCCTCGGCTGTTTTCAAACTTTTCTCCTCATCTTTAATCAGTGAAGCTATGTTATCTGTAGCTTGTGTACCAACTTTCACAGAACTGTTTTGGTTGAAAGTTTCCAAGTTTCCTTTGGTTTCTCTAACTGGCTCTATTGTTTTAGAAGAATACATTAAATGGCTTGCCAAGGAAGAATGTGATGGCTTGTCATATTTAGGCGAGTTGTGCTCCTTAAGATGCAGATCACCTTTGGAAGCACCATCAGCTGGCTTTTTAAGTTTACGTTTTAGTTGGCGTTTCGGGGCTTGAACATCTGAACCAGTACCTGATATAGGTATGAAGTTAAATAATAATAAACATTTTGCATAATCTCTTGTACAAATTCTAGATTTCACAGTTTAGGTAAAATGATTTCACGTACCTGCAAAAATAGCACTAGTTTCCGTCCCTTGAGACCCGTCGGGGCTGGTCAGAGTGAAAAGTTCGTAAAGATCGTTGGATTTGAAAAAGCGCCTTTGTTTTGGGTCTTTCAATACTCTGTTTGTTAAAAACTGTTTGAAGATTTGTCTGGAAAAACAAAATAAAATTGTACCATTGGCATGAAACAATGTCTAGCTATGTTTAAGTACTGAATACAGTGCTCAAGCAGAAAACTTTATCATCATGAATTTTACCCTGCAGAACAATTAAGTGGTGGGAAGATGATGTTTGTTTTACAAAGACAATCTGAGCTAGTAAGTTTTAAACAACCCACTAAATTGTTAACCATAAGAATTTATTGCATTTCAGCAATCCCATAACACACGAGGTACCCACCATCCTGAAGTGTCCTATGAGACTTCATTTATTCTAAGTAGTAAATAACTTCACAGCTAGAGGGTTTTTTGTACATTAAAACTGAAAAACCTGCATATGTATACCACACAGCATCAGGAAGCTCTGTGAAAGAAGAGGGCGCGATTGTCAAAGTGATGAAGTTTAAATGGTATGATGTTGGTTAGAGAGGCAACAAATCACATAGGCAGTGCAGCAGCACAGAGCCCGACTGTCTGCTGGTGTGGGCTGGACTACCCCACAGGGTGGAAGACGATCAAGAGCCCATCCAGAGGGACTGGGTGGAACAGAGTCTGGGGGATCTAAGCTGCCAGAACACTCCATTCAGTAGTGGTAGATCTAGGCTTCTGTTTAGCATTAGTCCACCCCTGCAGTTAGGCCCTGTTTGTACTACTGTATTCAATGGCAAGCTACTAATATCCTTTTCCAGTCCACAGTAGGATGGCCTAATAGGGTTCTAAAATAGTTCTCAAACCATTCCCCCTTGTCCACACCACAGTTTTCAACATAATTAGTACCTTGTTAACACTGTGCAGGGAAACTGTGTTATAGCCCTGTTAGCAAAATCTGTGTTCAAGACAGGTCACATTAATATGGTTTTGAACTACAGCATAATGTAATAATAATTATAATAATTCTTATCTAGCAGAGGATTTCAAAGGTGTTTACAATAATCTATTAAGCTTCAAAAAACCCCATGCAGTTGGTCAGTACTACTGCCATTTCACAGATGGGGAAATGGAGGCAAAGAGAAATAAAGTTGCTTACTCAAGGCTCAGAGTGAGTCCATCACAGCTTTCTGAAAAGAACTGAATTTCTGATGGCTGTTCTAACCCTTAGATCAGACCCCACTTCCTTTGTGTGGTCAGGGTTAGTCAAACTGAACCAATGTTTGTCAGTGGGAGGCGAGCCAAGTAGCAGCGGAAGCCTTGTGTCTGTGTGGTGAAGTAAATAGCAAGTGCTCTCCGTAAGTGCGGTATTGGATTATTTAGGGCTTTTCATTTATCTGCCTTTTGAAAGAAGATGTTCCCTTTGTGAAGAGAAATGTACATCCAAATGAGGCTGAAGTACCTAAGTACATTCATTTGGAGTTCACATTAATGGTGTGATTACAATAACTGAATGGTGAAGCAAACTAAAAAAGTAGTTTTGATTTAGAAGTGTATATGTTTTAAGGGGTTTGGATGCATTTTAAACATACATCTGAATATTAACCAGTTCTTCATGGGGACTTATTCATTTTGATATTTGTAAAATTAATAATTTGGGGATAGAAGCAAAACTATAAAGTCTGGTGAGTGGCTATTCTGTTTTTTATACTATGTATCACATATCACGCATAATACTAGAAATCTGATTGATTTCAGACTATATACCTGCAATAGCACTCTCAGGTAAATATCAGGTTTTGGCAGGTAAAGGAAAAGAAAATAATTTAAAATGCATTTATTTTATAACATTGAAATTGGTTCTATACTGACAGCTGTGTGGTGTACCACTGCATTCTGTAAACTTGTACTCATTCAACTACCTCAGTGTCATTACACAACTCTGTTGACAATGCCTCAGAATTAGCAGATTCCAGCTCACTTGTTTATGGCTGCAATGGCTATGCACGGCTAAGAGAAATAAAAAAAAGCAGCAGCCTTCCTTTTGTAATGAAAGTAATTTGATCTGACTGAATAAACATAGGGAATAGAGCTGTTAAGAGATTATTTTTAGTAGCAGTGGGTTATGTACTTATGCTTAAGGTCCATTTCAATTTTTCTACAGCATTCTCCTTGTTCAGAATAAGAAAATACTTGCAGAGTCCTATTTAGAATACTAAATGGTGTAACTCATTATGATTTACTAAATATACAAAGGGATTGCTATAAGGGGCAAAAATGAAGAACAATTTTTAATTGCATAGGTGTGGCCCAGCGCAACGTGTACTGGATTAGGACTCAGGACTCCTGCATTCTATTATTTGCTCTGCCATTGGCCTACTGGGTGACGTCATTCACCTCTGTTCCTTAGTTTCCCTATCTATAAAGTAGAGATAATCATACCAACCTCCTTTAAATTGCTATGAGATCTACAGATAAAAACGCTCTGGAAGAGCTAGGTATTATTATTACTACACGCTTGAGTAAAGTTGCAGTCATGATTACATTTTTGCAGGATATGGACAAGTCACTCCAACCGTTCCTCCTCCAGCACAGTTCAGGTATCAGTGAATATTGGTCCTACTGACCTGTGGTAAATCTTCTCTTCAATAGTACCTGCAGTAAGGAGCCTGTACACAGTCACTTGTTTCTTCTGGCCTATTCTCCAAGCACGCTCTCGAGCCTAGAGCATAAAGATGTGTTTAGCAGACCCAACCTCTGGAAGCAAAGGGCTGTATTCACAGGGAGCTATTGATACTACTATGTATTTTAAATCTACTTTGAAAATTTAACAAATAGTTCAAGAGATTATAATGATCACATTTCTAGACTGATAGGAAAAAACACAATTCCATATGGGCCAGCTTCCTAGAACGATAAGACTAGCAACCATATCTACAATCTATGTAAAATTTCAGCAAGGAACCAGCATGTGATCTAACCATGTTTTCCCTTGGATAAACTTATCTCCAATTTCAGAAATCAATTGTACTTTATTCATGTGCATTCCAACAGTTTTTTCCTCCTCCATGATTTACCTTGAAACTTGAAGGTCTTACAAAATATACTCTATACAGAACAACTCAGGTCACCCAGACCATCTGTGAAGGGAGTTTCGTAGGGCTGTGCTGATGGTCTAGTGGAGCTACATTATTTCCCCTTTTTCAGACGGGTAAGTCCCTAACTTGCATTTAAAGATATCCATAGAGAGACTGAATGCATTTCCCCCACACCATATGAACATGCATGCACTCTGAGAACAAAAATCCTGCATAGTAATTTTATTTAGAAATGTGGCTATTTTACACATAGCCCAACTCTTTCAGAAAGAAAGTTGCAGTGTATAAAATATAATCTCAGCATCTAATGGCTTTACATGGCTTAATTTACAATCACATAGGAAACTACCATGCTGACATGGATGTTTTTAAATGATGAATTTAGGGAATGCAGCCCCCATCAGACACATAAGAAAGCAGAGGAATTTCAAAGTACCGTGTATACTCATTCATAAGTCAAATATTTTTAGTAAAAAAGGGAAGCACCAGAGAAGGGGGTCAGCTTATGAACAGGTATAGAGAGGGAGAGGTGGGACACAGCCCCTCCCCCCAAAAGAGGCAGCACAGCCAGCAGAGCCAGAAAGGAAGAGGTGGGGCCAGAGTCTCTGCTTCTGGCCAGGCTGCTCTCCCTCCAGCCTCCGAAGCAGCTGCAGCCAGCCGCGCCGCCCCACCCGAGCACGCTGCAGCTGTACTGCCCAGCCCAGCCTGCTGGAACATGCTGCGGCCATGCCACCTGGTCTGGCCCGCCGGAGCAGGCTGCAGCTGCCCTGCCCAGCCTGCTGGAGCAGCTCCAGCCAGGTCAGAAACATCCTCCCCGGCCCTCCCCAGATAAGGTGGGAAGGGGTGGGATGGGGAGAGCATGGGGGTCCCAGGCTAGGGTCATGTGGGAGATGGTCACAGAGGTTACTCACCCTCCTCTCCCCCCCCCCCCGCCAAAAAAAAAAAAAAAAATTCCTCACCAGTTGCTGTCCCGGCCCATCAGGGTAAGCGGCTGGCAAGCCGGGACACTTTGTTTACTTAGGTTTACCTCTGTGCCTGCGGACGCGAGGTGAACAAACCATCTCGGCCCACCAGCGGCTTATCCTGATGGCCCGGGAGCCAAAGTTTGCTGACATCTGAATTATAGGGTCGGCTTATGAACGGGTCATAAAAACTTTTCTATTTTTACTTATCCATCTTACAGGGGTCTGCTTATAAATGAACCAGCTTATGATCTAGTATACATGGTAGTTTTTGGATGCATGGGCTACTTTGATATTTGGCTAGAAACCATGTTCAGATTAATAAAAAGTATAATTTACTTTTTAAAACAATGCTAAAGCCTCTGCAGATTCAGATAGCAGTCGGTGCTGTTTTGAACATTTATCGTTCATTCATTCTGCTTATTAAATACATTTCTAAGGTGTTCTGATTAGGTACTACAGTTTATCTTTAAGGGGAAAAAAGGGACATAGCAGTTCCCCTGCCATGCGAGATTGTGAAAGCTACAGGAAAGAACAATGAAATCTTTCAAACACCTGCAATGCTGAAATAGAAGCAGCATAACACTGATCTCTCACTAGTTATTTAAAAGAACTTAAATTACCTCTTTCAATCCTCATTTTTATTTTAAACTTAGCTGTTAAATGATACATTCTGAGCCAAAAATACCTGTGTGTCTGTACTGGGATTCCAGTCAGGATCATAGATGATAACTCTGTCAGCACCTGTCAGGTTGATGCCAATACCACCTACTCGAGTTGTAAGAAGAAAAACAAAGATGGACGTATCCTGTAATACATGCAACACAAGATAGGATTTAGCAAACACCCCAAGCTAGAATGTCTGAAGTAGTGATGCTCTTGTCACATTATTTTCTTGGATGTATTACACACTTTTTTAGTTAGGGGGTTAATTTAGTTTCAACATGTACTACAGAAGTGAAGACCATCATTAATAATCCAGAGACCCAGAATCCAATCACAACAGACAAGTTATTCCATAATTGACCACCACAGGGTTTCTTGCATCTTTCTCTGAGGCAGCTGGTGCTGGTCCCCATTGGAGAAGGGATATTGGATTAGATTGCTCATGGAGCTGATCCAGTCTGGCAAGTCCTATGTTCCTAAATGAAAGGTGCTATGGAAGCAGAAAGTATTCCCTCTCCACGACTTCTGGATCCACTTTACAAGTCAAATAATTATTTTTTCAAATGGTTACCTATCTGTTTTAGGGTGTTATAATATCACTCATCACCACTGTATCTGAGCACCTTCCATGTAAAATGGATGGGCAATATTGAAGCCCTTAGTGGACTTTTCCCATTTTAAGGTTAAAAATCTCAACCTTCAGTTGGCTTTACTGTCGGTTAGTATGGTTCAGGCCTTTTAATTAATTTTTGCTGAGGGGAGGGCAGCTGGAAGGGGGTATCTGTGTTACAAGTGCCATTCTTGCTATGGTGGACTCTTTTTTTAAGAAAAGTTTTGCAATGTTTACTAAAGATGATCACACTCAGACTGAGTACATGCCCACTGGTCACTAGATGCATATTTGGAGTGGCTGGCTCCTTCTGCTGCTATGGCTATATTCTATTTTTAGCATGTTAGCTCTAATTGAGCCAGCGTGAGTATGTCTCCTCGAGCTGGGAATCACATCCCCAAACTCAAAGTGTAGACACACCCTTAGTGAGGAGCAGTGTTCTCTCTAATTTTTCCCTCCTATGTGTGGAATGAATTTTGTTATGCGCACCAATATGGAAGAAATGTGTGACACATCACCTTCATATTGGTGCACATAACAAAATTCATGCGATGGGTGGGGCTGAGGGGTTTGGCGTTTGGGAGGGGGCTCAGGGTTGGGGCAGAGGGTTGGGGCGCAGAGGTATGAGGGCTCCAGCTGCGGGTGAGATCTCTGGGATGGGGCCAGGGATGAGGGGCTCAGGGCTGGGGCAGAGAGTTGGAGTGCAGGGGTGAGAGAGTTCTGGCTGGGGTGCAGGTTCTGGGATGGGCCAGGGATGAGGGGTTTGGGATGTAGAAGTGTGCTCTGGGGCTACTATGGGGAGAGAGGACTCCCCCCCAGCAGCACCTGGGCTGTGGGGGGAGAGGTGCCTCTCCCTGCCATGGCAGCTCTGGGGCTGGGGCCGCAGGATAGGTGCCCTCCCCTGGCTCCCGCAGGTCCGGCTGGGGCTAGGTTCAGGGAGGGGTGCCCTGGCCATGAAAGGTGTGGGCTGGGCCCGGCCTGGGCCGCCTGGGTTTGCACTGCGCTGCCCCGGCTGTGGCTGGGTTCAGGCTGCGCCGCGCTGCCCCGGCTGTGGCTGGGTTCAGGCTGCGCCGCGCTGCCCCGGCTGTGGCTGGGTTCAGGCTGCGCCGCGCTGCCCCGGCTGTGGCTGGGTTCAGGCTGCGCCGCGCTGCCCCGGCTGTGGCTGGGTTCAGGCTGCGCCGCGCTGCCCCGGCTGTGGCTGGGTTCAGGCTGCGCCGCGCTGCCCCAGCTGTGGCTGGGTTCAGGCTGGAGTAGGGATGCCCCAGCAGGTTTGGACTGTGGCATAGTTGGGGCCGGGGGGGGCTGTCCCAGCTGTGGCAGGTTGGGCGCTGGACGCCCTTCCCCTGGTAAGTTCCTAGGTGGGTTCCCTGAGAGCCTGCACGGTGCTAAATAAGCTGCTGTGCGGCCATGCAGCTTACAGGGAACTTAGGTGAGGAGTCAAAGTAGATGCAGAGGCTTCATCTCCCTTTGACAAATGGGGGCTATACACCTGCAGCAGAATGTGGAGAAAAACAGTCTTACAGTTAGTTCTTTGAAACATTTTCCCCTTCCAACCAGTATCGCCTGGGTTAAGTTTGAGTCAGCTGCTCTTCATCCAGGAGCTGATCTCTTGCAGGCATTCTGACATCTTAATAATGGCAGTGGTTTCTTCAGTGGAGAATGACATATGTTGGTGTTACAAACTCCTGGGATTTTAAGACTGAGCTATGTACTCTCTGCCTCTTCATCCCAAGTAACAGTGATTCTATAATTAGACTGTAGCTACCCTTTCTGTTGGCAATGCACGAGACAGAAAATAATCTAGCTTGATTTTCCATGGGTGTATTGGCTCTGCAATGCTAACAGGTGTAAAAGCTTGATTTTGTCAGATAAGTCAGCAGATATGACAAAGATGTAGGAGGAGTAGATACTTGGAGTGCTTTGCCTTGCTTGCTCACTCACTTTTCTGACCATAATCATACTTTAAACCGTCTAAACTTAATTTGTTCTTTTACAATGAAGTTCTCTTTCTTGTTCAGTCTTAGGCTTTGTTTTAACAGAGAACTAAACTTCAGTTTGAGAAAAATGGTGATTTCTTTCCCTTCACATTAAGATAAGCAATTCTGAATCAACTCAAATGCCAAAAGCTTGCTTCCTTAGACCAGACTGACCAGAGTGAATGTCCAACGTAGTCTACTCTGAACTGAGCTCAGGCATCAATCATCAATATGAATTTATGGACAGGTTGCAATTTCTCACCTCATTGTATCTTGTTATAAGTGGCTGTCTGGATGCAATTGTTGTGGTACCATCCATCTTGAGATAGGAATAGTTTCTGTCTCTCAGAAATACTTCAAGGATCTTCAGCATCTATTGTGATGGAAAGGATTTGAATGAAATCCAGGTATGAAGATTGACTTGATCAGATAGTCAGTTAAAACTATTTCTGGTATTAACAGCAATTGCAACTGAAGGGATAAAGCATGCTCTCCTGGGTGGGAATGGGAGGGTCATATGAAGGCTAAAGAACAGAAAATTCACGAATGATACGAAGCTGTGAAACATATGTGATGTATCCTCTTGTTGGGAAGGAGGGTGTTTGCCCTGACAGAGTGGAGCAAGGGGCATGGCCTCAAAGGACCAATTACCAGGGAGGGGGTGGAACACTCCAGGGAACCTGCAGAGGCAAGGTGAAGTCATGCATCTGTGGAACAGGGAAGAAGGGAAGGCCACGTATACACTTTGAACTTGTGGGATGGAACAGTTTTATGGGCTCTGCCTGTACAAGTGCCTACAGCAGACACTACCAAAGCTGACAGGCAGCCATGTAATGGAGGACAGAAAATATCAATGCTGGATTGTCAGCATTAAACATTTCAGTCTATTTCTGCTACTCTGCAGGGGGAATGGTTCTGCCCTAGCCGGCCGTATCACATGGAGTGGCTTCCAAGTGACTTTCTTGGCCCAGGAGCGGAGATGCTGATGAGGTGCAACTTCCCACCTCGCTTGGACAAACTGCTGGACATCTGGGTGGACCTCTTTTATCTCCTCTGCCTCTAAGAAGGTAGTGAGATATACTGTACATGAGTGAAGATTTACAAATGTGCAACAGAAAACAGCCATGCTGCACATGCTTTAACACCCTTTACAATTCAAACATTACTCCTTCCTCTTAAGGAACCCAGTTTTTGGAAAGCACAAGAATAGTAGAGGCCACAGCATTTATTACTATCCACAGTTAAGGCTAGCGATTTTTTTATTTTAAACTATGTGTTCATTTCCACAACACTGTAGATCTAAATGGACACACTAATACACTAACAGAGACACAGGAGGGAGAGAGGCTAACATCACATCACCCAAAAAAGACACAGGACAGTAGCCTTTGCCTTTGGAACATTCAGTAAGGAGAACAGGACAAGAAAAATCAGAGACACTCGGGTCATAACAATGCATCTATACCATTCTGTGTTACTTGGGATTCATAAATTCCAAAGCCAGAAGGGACCATTAAGATAATCTAGTATGACCTCCTGACCCCTCTGACGTCTGGCCTGACCATGGAACTTCTCCAAAATAATACCTATAGCAGCTCTTTTAGAAAAACATCTGATCTTGATTTTAAAATGATCAGTGATGGAGAATCCACCATGACCTGTGGTAAATTGTTCCAATGGTTAATTACTCTCACTGTTATAAATGTACGCCTTATTTCCAGTCTGAATTTGTCTAACTTCAACTTCCAGCCATTGGGTCCATGTTATACCTTTCTCTAATAGACTGAAGAGCCCATTATTAAATATTTGTTCTCCAATTATAGAATATAATCAAGTCACCCTGTAAACTCTTTGTTAAGCTAAACAGATTGAGCTCTTTGAGTCTACTGCTATAAGGCATGTTTTCTAATCCTTTAATTATTCTCTTGGCTCTTCTCTGAACCATCTCCAATTTATCAATATCCTTCTTGAATTCTGGACCCAAAACAGGAGACGGTATTCCAGCAGCACAATACAGAGGTTAAAAAACCTCTCTACTTGTGCCTGAGATTCCTATTTATACAGCCCAGGATTGCACTAACTCTTTTGGCCAGAGACACACTGGGAGCTCATGTTCAGCTGATTATCCACCATGACCTCCAAATCTTTTTCAGAGTTACCACTTTCCAGGACAGAGTATGCCCTACATTCTTTATTCCTAGATGTCTACATTTACATTCAACTGTATTTAAATGAACATCGTTTGCTTGCAGCCGGTTTATCAAGCGATCTAGATTGCTCTGAATCAGTGACCTGTCCTCTTCATTATTTACCACTCCCCCAATTCTTTTTTTTTTTTTTTTTCTTTGTCAGCTACAAACTTTATCAGTGATGATTTTATGTTTTCTTCCTGGTCACTGAAAAAAAATGTTGAACAGCATAGGTCCAAAAACCAGTGCCTAGAGGACTCCACTGAAACACACTGTTCAACGATGATTCCCCATTTATACTTACATTTTGACACCTATCAGTTAGTCAATTTTTAATCCATTGTATGTGTTTCATGGTAATTTTATATAGTTCTAGCAATTTATCAAAATGTCATGTGGTACCAAGTCAAACGCCTTACAGAAATCTAAGTATATTATGTCAACACTATTACTTTTATCAATCAAACTTGTGATCTCATTAAAAAAATATATAGTGTTGAGCCAAGGAACAACTTTATAAAAGAAGTGATCGGAGAAATGGAAGCTGCAATTTGCATTTACTCCTCTGATCGAAATATGAAGTGCAAGAAAGATATTACTTCACACTTCCAAATTGTAAGAACTCCCCTTGAACAGCAAAAAACTCAGTACAATTCTGAGAGAATTAAAGACATGGCAGGAATACCTAATGATGTGTAACCAACTATCACTGAATCAGAAATAGACTCATGGCACAGGGCATGTGAAGTTATTTGTACTGTACTGTACTACTGTGCCAAACTCCACTCCTAGTTACACCAGTGTAAATCCAGAATTACTCCATTGGTTTCAAAAGGACTCGTTTTCATTTACACTCACGTAAGCGACAGCAATATTTGGCTCCACATATTTTACTTGGGCAATACTTGGTATATACTATCATGCTAATAAAGTTTATGGAACTGAAGCATATAGAAGTCTACCCTCCACAGTTATTCTACATCTAAGAAACAAAGCAATTTCCCACTCTGACACTTTTCAGAATAATTGGAATTTTGTTTTTTTGAGGAATCCACAAAATAACCTAGTTTCTAGTTATAGATCTTTTTAGATCACATACACATCTAATCTGGTGGAGGTGTTTTTTTAAATTTTTTTTTACTGCAGTTACTGCATAACTGTAATAAGTTTGTTAGATGTTCTTACCTGTCTTGACTGGGTAAACAGCAGCACTCTGTGACCCTGCTTGTGCCATATTTTCAATAAGGACTCTACCACTATCATTTTTCCAGAACGTTTCCAGTATCCAAACTGATCTGCTTCTTCTAACTCATCATCTGGCACACCTTTCAAAATTTTGGGACCACCAGAAAAGAGGTCAGGGTGGTTGCATATTTTTCTCAAGGCTACAAGTCCAGAGAAAACCTACAGAATACAGGAGAGAAGTGTCTTTTTCTTGCAACTTTTTCATTCTACCATGGGTTACATTTAAGGAGAGACAATAATGGACCAAACTGATAGTCACTGAATACTGGTGCTCTGGTTTTTACACCAGAACACTTTTGTTCCCATTTCAGTAAACGGTATTATACAGTTGATATAATACAGTGGCCACTAAGATACGATGCAGGTAAAAACAGACTTATGAATACTTCCGTTATACACATTCCTCTACCTACTATTCAGTATAACAAAAGCTGCAATTTGAAACAGCTGATCTTACTAGCATCCCTCCAAAATAAGGCAATAAGTCAGAAGGAACACATGGTTCCTGGGAGAAATTTTTCAGATTAAATAGTTTATTTGCAGAAAGAGTCAGTTTCAGGTTGAAACTATTCATGAATTTGTATCACATTTTTCAGATACTTCCAACCAAGCTAAAGAAGTCTAAATATTTCAGTAATATTAGAACAAAACCTTCTGTTTCTACCTAAAAAAATTAATTTATACTTTCAGGCATTTTGACAAACGTAATTAAAGGACTCACAAAATGGCCAGAAGAGGCAGAGGTGGTGGTGCCTCCCTTATAAATAGGGCTTCTGATTTTTGGTTTTAACTGATAAAACACCCCTACTACAAACAAAACAAAACACCAGAAACCACCAGGACTGATTAATTGTACCTACTGACTTGTCTATACTGAGCAGTAAGGCAGACTTTGTGTGTGTGTGTGTGTGTGTGATTTCTAAAAAGCACTACTGTATAGAAATTACTCATTACTGTATAAACAAAGAGAAAGCCCCCCCCATTTTTGGACATCGAGGACTGAAAAATTGTTAAAAATAAACCTGGAAAAATGAAATTAATAAATCCCCCAAACCAGAAGCCCTACATATGGTTAATGCATTCACCTGGGATGTCAGATGTGGGTTCAACTCTACCATCTGCCAGATGTAGAGAAGTGATTTGGACTTTGATCTCCCCCAATATAGGAAAGTGCCCTAGCCACTGGGCAATGGGATATTCTTGTGTGGGGTTTTCAATCTCTCCTCTTAAACGGTTTTACTTTTGATAAAATAATTAAAGTCTTACTACAACAAGAATTTGAACCTGGATCTCCCACATCCTAGGTAAGTGCACAAACTCCCAGGCTGTAGAGAGTGACACTCACTCTCATTCTCTGGCCCAATAACAATTCATTCATAGTGGATATTCATCATCATTCATAATTTTTTCAGTGTCTGAAGTATAATCTATAGGCTACATTCCTTCTGTAGATACCACTACGCATTATAGGCAGCATTTTCACTTCTAGAACAGAGGCTCATAAGTTGAAAGCCAACTCCAGGATTTAGGCTGTTTACACTTCAGGGCATGTACCAAGGCAAAAGCTGCAAAGTTAAGAAGTCCTTTTACCTATGATTGGTATTTGGGTGGAAGATGAAGATCCTAGTGATTTTTAAAAATGGGAACCCACTTCCTTGGCCAGCATTCCCTCATTCAGAAAAACTGGTTCTAATATCCAGTTGTGTGTGCATGCTATTGTTCAACACACAATGTCTCTCTCAGTCATTCTACTACTAGCCTCTAATTCATTACTATGGAAAGGGCTCTGGGACATCTTGGGCACAAAGGAACTTTTGTTTCCCCTCTAAGATCCTGCTCAGAGTCCAGCTAGAAAAATGCCAGAGGGCAGTCAGCACCTTTATCCAGATGGCTATTTTTAAACTCTTATATGTCGTCATCGACCTTAATTAATGCCAACCTGCATATATCCACTGAGAATCTGGTAAACTTCTTTGGAGTCAATGAAGTTTTGGTAGACTTGTCGTTGTTCATCTGTCAAACGGCAAAACAGAACCTAAAAAATATATAAATATATATTATACACACACACACACACACACACACACACGCATTATGCACTTATCCAGTTACCGTTCAACTTCACGAGATATGAAATGTGCAACAAACAAAAAAGAATAAAGCTTCACTGAGGACCTCTAGATTTATCAAAAGTGCAAAATTAAGAATAAGAGCTCATCAGAAGCTAAAACATTTAGAAAAAGGTACAGTATCTGTAGGGGACAAATGCTATAGTTAGGGATGAGTTTCAGCATCCATTCTGTGCCCTTCACAGTTGTTCATAATTTTCTCCAACTGCATTTATGTATGCAAGCTTCACTTTCCAGTTTCCTGACCTCATTGCTTAACTATGCAATCTTAACATTCCCTTAATGCAAGGGCTTTTTAAAGTGGAATGTATAGAATACTAAGTATTGGAAGCACTTTGTACAGTGTATCTGTTATGTCCCTTAAAACCTGCAATCCCCTTATGACCTCATGGGTAAACAACAGGATAACATATGTTATCTGTTCTGTTATCAATCTTTGAACGTGACCATATAATGATTTTTCACATTGCTTGATAGGCTAAAATGGAACAAAATCAGTCACTCACATCCTGCAAGGCAACAAACATGCTGTAAGTCAAACACACGTACAGCTCTGTGACTGACAAGAAAAATCAAATGATTTTAATTCATTTAGGAATATGTTCTTTAGGGAGAAGCAGCCTACATTCTTTAAAGTGTACTGAAACCATGTTCCAGAGTTTGATTGAACAGAGAGCATGAGACTTCACAGCAGACACAACAATCTCCCCTGCTAACTCACTGCCCACCCCATGACACTGTCCCACAAGTACTCCTGTTCTTTTTGTCCCAATGTGGAATCACTAGTATGACTACTTGTCTTAGATGTCTCAAGGTGGTAGAAATTGAAGGGAGAAGCATATCAAGGAGCAGTTGTGAGGGGAGCAAAAAGGGGAGAAGGAAGAAAAAGGGGTGCAGTAGAGAAAAAAAGCCTCATGCAGGGAGGAAATAAACCCTAACCCACACTAGAAACAGTGGCTCCCGGGAGTCACAGATATCTATTTCTTTTGTTAAAAAAACACAATCTTTTCATTAACTCAAAAATGGCTGAAGGAATTTTGCTCAAGACCTTTCCAAAAACATTCACCTTCAGGCACAGAACCACCATGGAAAATTTCAGTCCAAAAAGAGAAAATTTTGGAAGTTTATTAGCATGTACAAACAGGGGGGTCAGAAGAGAAGCAAGTTTGCAACCTGAGCTACTACTGTCACTACATATTTCCTTGGTAACAATTTGTTGGCCAAATGAACCTCATAACAGCAGGAACAACAATTTTTATGATAACTCTGATTATGAACATACCACAAGAGGTACCCTACAGGCACTGTTCTTAGGATGTCGAAGTCTGGCCATTTTAGGGCTGCACTGATCACTCTCCAGGAGCCAAGGTCTGAAACTAATTTGCATAAAATAGACTAGAATGCACCTTACATGCCCTTTGTTTTAACATGGATGCATAGCTGTGCGGAGAATACAAGGTCATGACGAAGCATTGCATGCTGGATCATCGAGGAGGCTGTAAACTGCAGGATCTGTGGGGCTACAATTCCTTATTTAAGATGAAAACAGATACTTTCCACATTACAGAATTCTATCAGATTTCTGTGCCCAGATGATATGGTAATCAGGTGATTTATAAATACCTACAAAATAAAAAACCTCAGTAGATATTCAAGCTGCTAGACACACTGACTTCCTCAGCTCACTAGCCTTATGCCACTACTGAGAAGTTAAAATGTGTAGCTTTAACTTCTCTATGCTCTTTTTCCACACTTGCTCTCAACAAAATCAACTGAAGTTTTGCTATGGACTTCAGGAGGTAAAGGATCAAACACTATATGTATTTTAAACAAACCTGTTCATTTTTATCTGGTAGTGACAGGCTCATTTTCACATCAGCCTTCATTCTCCGCAGCAAGTAGGGATTTATGGTGTCCCGTAAAACACATGCACACTTGTAGGCAGTTTTTACCTTTAGAAGGGAGAAAAAAACACAACAGGATTTAAGGGAGTTCTTAATGTAGAGGGTTTTATGTTTTTATTTAAATGAGATTCATTAACTAGGAGTAGGAAAAAGTAAAAAAAACTAGATGGCACAAGCAGACACATTATTTACATTTTCTACCCCTTATTGGATATATGAAGTTACAGTAATGTTTTCTTAGTATCCAATATAATGTGATTTGTAATGAATTCATGTGAGCCAACAATAATATTTAATAAATGGACTCTCTCATATCAGATACCATTCATTTATTTTGGCTTAATTTGGTGAAATTTATTCCACTGAAAGAAGACCAGAAATTATAGATGTATTGGTTAGTAAGACACACTTCCCTCTAGGCAAGTCCCTTTTATCAATGAATCCGTGTGTAATCTTGCATAAACCAAAAGCCACACACAGAACTGCTCATATACAGACTGAAGATCAAAACGAAGCCTGAAGCAATGGTGGGTCGCAGACAATAAGTGAAGATTAGTGCCCACTTGAGACTATTAAAAAAAATCGGTATAAGAAAATCCCTATGATCACAGAAACTAAAGGTCATTCTGGCCTTAAATGGAGCATATGGTTCTGTAATGGGTAATGGATGTGTGAGATGGGTATTAACTATACATAATGGCTAAAAATACCCTCAATTCTCTTAAAGCAAAACAAAGAATATAATAAATTATTGATACATAAAAATCAAACTGGCCATTCAATTTAGTAAATTACCAAGCCTCAGACAAAGGAAGCACTTAAACTCAGAATGAAGATAAAATAATAGAAAAATGTGTGCATAAAACATTACCAGAAATGTTATAGTAGAAATAATTTATATTCTAAGCATTTACATAGCACTTTTAATCTTCAGATAACTTTACGAACAATTAATCTAATAACTAATTTAATAAATGCAAATGCAGGTAAATGTTTAAAAGTCAGCTAAATAAAATACTTGCGATAATTGCAACAACTGCAAAAATTAACAGATATACTCGTGTTGAAAAGAATAATCCTAGGCAGTTTATGCTTCAAAATTAGATTTAGTTTAAAAATACTTTCATAAAACCTGCTATTAATTGGATGGGAATAGTTAAATTGTTTTTAAATGAAAACCATTGTCATTCCTCTACAGTGTCTGAAATTCAATTATTACAACATTTTGCTAATGTTTGAAGCCCAGATAGTGAAAAAAATATATTATGCATGTATATATAATGTATGTAAATATGTTTACTCGATCAGGACATAAGACACCCAATATAGTATACAGTTTCAAAACTCACTTAAAAGAACACAGCAAGCCATTTCCTTCAAATTAATGACCATCAATTAGTAAAAATATTTTGCTGTAGCTTTACCTGCACGGGAGAGGCATTGGAATATCCTCCCATGGTTATTGGAACAGAGAATTGTTCCATGAAGACAGGCAGTGTTCCCAATTTCCCTGGGAATACAAAGTCAAAGAGGGACCAGAGCTCCTTTAGGTTATTCTGCAGAGGGGAGCCAGACAAGATGATTCGATGGGGAGTGCGGAACTATTAATATAAAACAAAACAACTTAGTAGTAAGACATTTTCATGAGTTGGCTTGTAATACAGATTCCTACCGCAGAGGCTATCCAATTTCACATCAATGAGTTGTCACATATCTACCCCGATATAACATGAATTCGGATATAGCATGGTAAAGCAGCGCTCCGGGGGGTGTGTGTGTGTGTGTGTGTGTAAAGGCTGCGCATTCCATTGGATCAAAGCAAGTTCGATGTAATGCGGTTTCACCCATAACGCGGTAAGATTTTTTGGCTCCTGAGGACAGCATTATATCGAGGTAAAGGTGTATACAGCATATTTTCTCTGAAATAAATATAAGCTTCTTGTGAAATGCTATCTACAAAACTGATAGCTCAAAACAAGACTTAGCATTAATACTCCACAAATTAAATGATTGTAACAATCTGTTCTTTGCTAAGATTAAATCTATGACTTTATAATTTAGTAATCCATAGTTACTATCATTTTCTCAGGTTATTTTTTCAAATAATTTATTTATTATTTTTAAAAATATTACAAATGAAGATATTTGGTTTGTTTTCTGATACCGTACCTGTTTGCATGCAAGTGTAACTGCGGCATTTGGATTCCGGATTTTATGACCCTCATCTAAAATCACATAATGCCAATCATAGCTGTTGATATTATCCTGCATCAATCGAATGTATGAATAGGAGGTGATTAGAATGCCATGGCACGCTGCAATTTCACGAATAAGTTTCACCTGTGAACAGAATGACTTCTTGTCAATAATTTAGCATTCAAATGCCAATTAAGACCAACTGAACTGTGTATTTGTGATCCTGGTTGTGTTAAAAAGCATCGGAAATAACTAAGTATTCTTTATAAATAAAATAACTATGGCCAAGACCAGTACTATCTCATCCCAAAACAGCTAACAAATACATATGAAGGAACAAACTCTTTAGATACAATGGTGCAAATCCTAAGTAATTCCATGACTTAAAATGCAATTACTCAGCATTAGCACATGTAATTGATCAGAATTTGGTCCACTGCCCTTTCAGAAGAAACACTATTATCTCTTACATTAAAATTCAAGACCTGTTTGGAACCTACTGAAGTTTAGTTTTCCCTGAATAACTAATTTTCTCAAGCCCTCCTCTCTATTCCTCAGCCTTAACTTTGGCATTGCAACTAAGACGCAGTAATTAAAAAAAAAAAAATGATTTAATGAAGATTTATATTTTAAAGCCAGCAAAGTCTTTCCATTTGGCTAAATCCCACCCAAATAATTTTGAAGAAAACCATGGAACTAACATTTGCAAACCATCACACTCTTCATTCTGCTTACTTGTAACATCCCTTTCCTCTACCCTGTGTGTCTTGTCTATTTAGACAGTAAGCTCTTTGTGGCAGAGACTGTCTCTTACCTTTCTTGGCTACTTCTATAGACTTCCAAGACTACAGTAACTGAGCACCTACACTTTCAGTGAATTTATCTTCTCAACATCTCTGTGAGGTAGAGCAGTGCTATCATCCCCTTTTTACAGATGCAGAACTAAGGCACAAGGAGGCTAATAGCTTGCCCAAGCTGACCAAGGAAGTCTGCGGTGGAGCAGGGAACTGAATCCAGGTTTCTTGAGTGCCAGACTAGTGCCCTATCTGTTGGGCATTCCTTCCTCTATTATTCTTTGTCTGTATACTTCCTAGCAAAATAGGGCCTCCTGTCTCAGCTGGCTTTTGGGCATTAACATCAAAATAAATAAAATAATATATGAAGAAGGAGAAGAAATCCACCAATTACTATTTGGTTGGATGTTTTAAATACTGGAAGATCAAAGCCTGGCAAATGAAGACTAACAATAAATAAGAAAATCAAGAAAAATGGTAAAGGGAAAGTTTGAGAAAAGAATTACGAGCAGGTAACTGGAACGTCTCTAAACCTTCTCAATTTAATCTGTGTTCAGGAAGTCAAGAGAAATTAGTCATACGTGAGCCTCAGCCCTCCAGGACTTGGGAAATTCAGGGTGACACACTGACAGATCTGTGGCAGCATTTGGCCAATTATATCTTAACACTTAACCGAGTGTCTTTCTATGCATGAGCTCTCTTACTGGCTTGCAGTAACTAGTCAACACTATTTCAAGAGCTGTGCACATTCACTGCTGACCTGGGACTTAATCCTACAATAATGAAATTAATGGGAGTTTTCCCAATGGCATTAACAGAAGCAAGATTTGGACATTAGCACAAAAACAGAAAAGAAGAAAAGATGACAGCCAGGGTGTTTTCTGATCTTTTAAATTCCCAAGGAGAAAACATGAAAATGTTTGCTAAACAATGGCCAGAACTGGTATGTAACAAAAATGATCATGTATCTAGCAGATTTTGAGCTTATAAACAAAATCAGAATTTTTTGAAATTTTTTTTAAAAACACACTGCTTTCCTCCCTAATGACTCAGATGAACATCTGATAAGCCACCAATCATTCTGTAAAAAAAATAATTTTAACTGATCCCTATATAGTTGAAGACATGACATAATGTCCACCCCCCAACCTTTTCTAGTTCAACCTTAGATTTTCTTCTCTTTGAATGTTATCTACTGAAATTAGTGTAATGTATGCAATTGTTAAAATGAAAGTAGAAATTAGCTACTTTATTCCCGTAACATGAACTCTTTTTATAACATTCTGTTTTACAGAAGCAGTAGTATTCCTACGCAGATTTGCCCACACAACTTAACTTCACCTGATTCATTCCTAGCATTCTGTAACTGTGTGTTCTAGATTCTCAGTAATGGCCTATCGCAGAATATTGTAGACATCTCTACCCAAACACTTAAGACAAATCATCTCGGGCGATTTCAAATTAAAAGCTTGTAAAATATGTAACCTCTCCTAGTTTTTGCAATTAATAGGGTATGTCTGCAATTAGCCTGACTTACAGAATGCTACACTGTTGTCATTAAAAGATGTTTTGTGAAAGTGCTGCTGTTATTATGGAGGCTCAGGAGACCAATCCCTCCTAGAGGGCAAACAGTGGACTGGTAGAAAAACAACAGCCATAAATCACATTGTCAGATAGCAGAGAGAACAGGACTGAAACATAGGCACAGGAAGGCCATTCACTGTAAACACAGCACAGCAGATTCCTAGTCAGGATTTAGTGAACCTGTAATTAATTAAAATTTCCTTCAAGCTAAATCTTTAATAAACAAGGATTTGTGCTGACAAAAGAAGAAAAACACAGCAAACACAATTTTAACAATGCAGACAACAACATTTATTACCTGTCATTTCAGCATATCTAGTGGATACTTGAGGGTGTATGGCGTAAGTTACAGTTCTGAACATAATGTAAGAGGAAAAGAGTTTTCATAGATTTCAGTTTTATATTTTGATGTATCCTGTTCTGATACTGTAGCATTTCAGAATTCATGCTACTTATCAACTGGTATATTTATAGTCTTCAGTTTGCAATCTGCTCACAATACTCTTTATTTTGCTTAAATTAAGATGTACTTAATAGCAACGTTTGCTTTACTGGAATGTCTCAGGGAACCAATTTAGCCTAATGACTGCTGCTTAACTGGGACAGCATTAGAATAAGTTTTGCTTAATGGGGACAAATTCACCCAATGCCTAAGGGTTAAGCGGTGGTTAATTAGGCTTGAAATTCTAAATTCTGGTATTAAAAGAGATGGTGTCACAGATTACAAGAAAATGACAAAATGAGAAAACCCTTTTAAAAATTTTTGCATTTTTATTCAAAACAGTATTTCCTGCCTTCAGACTTGAAACAATGATCTTTCTTCCTAAATCAGGGTGATAGATTATCTAGGGCCTCCCAATTAAGATGTGTCTAGTGTCCAAGACAGGACAGCATTTTGACAAGCAGTAAACAATGATTTTTTGGCCATATCCTAGTTCTGATGATGCGCAACAGAGAAATGCCTCTAACTAAAACACATTCTTCGTCCTGCTGAATATAAGTGTTATATTGCATGATTTTGCTGTGATACAACCTATGTATGTGAATGAAAAACAATCTGAAAAATAAAAAACAGTCTATGAACAAGCTGTGCTACTATTTCCCCAAGATTCCAATATGTATTTAAAAAACAAGTATGAACCTACCAGGACAATAAACATAGAACAGCTGACTCAACTGTATATTATTTGTCAATCTAAATGGCCTTGTCCAGCACTCTTTTCACTATCTCATAACAAACCATTAAGAAGAGATCCATAAATTCAAGCTATAAAGCCTCTGTTTGCTATGTGCCCCCCAAAACAATCTACATGGCACTATGGAAAGGCTTCAATAACACATTGCAAATCCTTAATAAATGTAAAAGTTGCAATTAAAATAGTCAGAGAGCTTATTATATATTTAAAAGGGCACTATTTGTTGTTGTTCACTTTAAGTTTATTTCCATATTGAGAAAGGGATTTAGTTCCAGGCCTTGGCTACCTTTGAACTGAGGTTTTACAGCTGGTTCTGCCACTGACTCTGACCTCTGTACTTCAGTTTCCCTATCTGTACAATAGGAAAATACCTATGTCATAGTAGTAGAACAAGGCTTAATTAACATTTGCAAAGCACTTAGAGATTCTCAGGTGGGAAGCTGCTTGCACAGATTCTAGACAGCATCACATACATGTATATTAGATTTTAAACAGGCTCTTTATGTAGGAAACCAGACCAGTAAATATTGAGCCTGGTGGAGAGAAAGATATTTCTTTTTTGAAGAGAGAATTTTTTAAAAGAGTGGAACTATATTGCAGTTAACCATTTCTATGGATTGCGTCCTTTTCCTTTGCAATGTAAGGTGCCTTTGGCTTATTTTCTGAAGAAATATTTATTAATAAATAAAGCAAAAATTGCCTACAGGTAGACTGCAGAGAGACATTAGCAGTACTTTGATTTCAAAGTCTGGCACTGCATGGTAAATTGTCATGTCAGAATCTGCATGCCTTTCTGTCTTGGAGGGGATGTAGCCATGCTCCTGTGCACTTATATCTGGGCTATTCTGCTCTTCAACTGCCTCAAACTGAATAGACATACAGAGGACTCTGCAACTTTAACAATAGGTTGTGCTTCAAGCTGTGCGTGGGTGCCTTAGTTATTCAGATCTGGCCTACATTACACAATTAGGTTGAGATAAGGTAGCTTATGTCGCTCTAATTATGTCAGTGTCTACACTGCAGCCTTGCTTCTGCCAATGTAAGTGCCCTACTCCACCTCCATGAGAGGTATAGGGCTTATGTTGGCGTAGTTGGGGCAACGCAGTATCTGTGTAGATACTCCATTACTTACATCGGCTGTTTGCTGTCCTGTCAATTTCAGAACAGGTACCATGAAGCTGACAAGAAAGCTAGGCAGCTAGAGCCCAGCTGCCCGCCATTCTCCTGGAGAGCTGGGTGGCTGAACCCCACTCCCAGCTGGGAGCTACGGCAAGAAGCCTGGGCACCCTTCCAAGCTCCCACTCCTCGTCAGGAGCTGGGGCAGCTGGACCCCATTCCCCAGGGCCAAGAAGCCCCGGGAGGCTTCCCCCCCACTCCCAGTGGGGAATCGGGAGGCAGGAAGCTCCAAGCAGCTTCCCCTGGCTCCTGACAGAGAATGAGGCAGCCTGTTGGGAGCCTGGGAGGTAGCCAGGCTCCTGGCAGGGAGCTGCTAGCAGAGCTGAGACCAGGCTCTAACAGCTCCTGACACTGCCTCTCTTACATTGGTGGAAACGCTCCTGGTGAGGACGTACACCACTGACCCAAGGAGGGTAGTGTGGACATGCATCACCACAGTAATTACTGAGTGTGGACATACCCTCAGAATTTTGTTAGGTGAGGGAGGTCTTTCCAACCCTCTTCTTTTCCTAGTGATGAAGTGCACTACTGAAAAGCTTTATGCTCCACTTTTGTAATGGTGGTGGTGGTAAAGAAAAAACAAGTTAACCTCCCTTATCTTCAAATACATACATTATCCCTGGGTCAGAGGAGGAGAATAGCAGATTTGCAAGATTGACTGGTACAGTTCAAAATTTAGCCACCAGCACTACAGCTTTTTTTCTTCTCCTGAACTTCAAATTCTTGTCTTGTAATGCTACAAAAATTCTCAATAGGAAATGTCTGTTATGCAGTTTTTAAAGTTTGACAGTTGGAGTGATCTGAACTGGACCATTTTGACTTTATAGCTTCTTCGATCATGTAGTAAGAATCGTTGTGCTGCCTCGTGTGTACATTTTAGTGATTAGCTTAGTTAACTAAACGTTCTCTTGCATTGTCTGTTAAGTCTTGCACATGACTTGGCTCATTTTGCTCCCAAAGTTCCATATGAGAATGTTCTTTGACATTAGGATATAGTTCATATATAGATATCTTTAAAAAGTGGAACAAAGAAAACCTGGGAAATTATAGAGCCATCTGCCTACTTTCAATACCTGGAAAGATACTGGAACAAATTATTAAACAAGTTTGTAAGCATCTAGAGGATAATAGGGTTATAAGGAGTACCCAGCCTAGATTTGTCAAGAATAAATCATGTCAAATAACCCAAATTTCCTCCTTTGACAGGGTTACTGGCCTAGTGCATAGGGGGAAAGCAGTACATGTAACATATCTCGATTTTAGTAAGGCTTTTGATACAGTTCCACATGATTTGCAGTCTAGGTGAAAACTATAAAGTGGGTGCATAATTAGTTGAAAGACTGCACTCAGAATAGTTATCAATGGGCTTGCTATGAAAATGGGAGTGCGTACCCAGTGGGGTCTCACAGAGGATCAGTCCTAGGTCCGGTAATAGTCAATATTTGCATTAATAACTTGGATAATGGAGTGCAGAATATGCTTATAAAATCTGCAGATAATACCAAGCTCAGAGGCATTACAAGCACTTTGGAGGACAGGATTAGAATTCAGGATGACCTTGACAAAATTAGAGAACTCAACAAGATGAAATTCAATATAGACAAGTGCAAAGTATTTCACTTAGGAAGGAAAAATCAAATATACAACTACAAAATGGGGAACAGCTGGCTAGGTGGTAGTACAGCTGAAAAGGATCTGGGTTTATAATGGATCATAAATTGAATATGAGTCAACAGTGTGATACAGTTGCAAAAAAGGCTAATATTCTGGGCTGTATTAACTGGAGTACAATGTTTAAGACACAGAAGGTAACTCTCCCACTCTACTCAGTCCTAATGAAGCTTCAGCTAAAGTACTGTGTCTAACTCTGCATGCGATGCTTTAGAAAAGATGGGGATAAACTGGATTGAGTCCAGAGGAGAGCAACAAAAATGATAAAAAGTTTAGAAAACCTGACCTATGAGGAAATGTTGAAGAAACTGGGCTTGTTTAACCTTGAGAAAAGAAGACTGTGTTAAGGGCTATTATAAAGAGGATGGTGATCAATTGTTCTCCATGTCCTCTAAACAAAAGACAAAAAGTAATGGGCTTAAATCTGCAGCAAGGAAGATTTAGATTAGATATTGGGAAAAACTGTCCAACTTCCACACTTACTCATCGGAACTGGTGGCTCCAGTGTCACTAGACTAAATAAAGCTCAATGCATTGCCCAGTATTAATTCACAGGAAAACAATCATAGTTACACTGCTATAATGTGCAATGAGCAACTCTGGGAGGGAGGGAGGGAGGGGGAACGACTACATCTAGTTATACTGTGCCTTTGAAGTTAAGTGAATAAAATGTTTAGTAGGGTTAATGTTTGTAAAACGCTTGGAGATCCCAGGATGCATGGCAGTGCAACAGTAATAGTAAAGTGGATCTAGGTATTTTCTCAACCTCTAGTTAAAGAATTCAAGGTTCATTTGAAGATTTACAAAACTCTTGTCCTGTTGCCTCTTCAGTATACTATGAAGTTACTACCATGTTCAAAAGGGCCACATTTCAATTCCTATTTAATTTTATTTTTTTTTTTGCCATATAGCTAAATTTTATTCATCAGCTGTAGGGGCTGAATATTTTTGGCTTCTTGGGAGTCATTTGCCCCTCTCATGCATCCCAGAGTGCCTCTTATAAGAATACTGTTGTGAATGACTACAGGTGATCAGGGCTGGCTCTAGCAATTTCACCGCCCCAAGCACGGTGGCACGCCGTGGGGGGGCGCTCTGCTGCTCGCCGGTCCCGTGGCTCCAGTGGACCTCCCGCAGACATGGCTGCGGAGCGTCCACTGGTCCTGCAGCTCCGGTGGACCTGCCGCAGGCGTGCCTGCGGATGCTCCACCAGAGCCGCGGGACCAGCGGACCCTCTGCAGGGACGCCTGCAGCAGGTCCACCGGAGCCGCCTACCACCCTCCCGGCAATGCGCCCCCCATGGCGTGCCACCCCAAGCACACGCTTGGCATGCTGTGGCCTGGAGCCGGCCCTGCAAGTGATCAGGAGATGGAATCACCGCATTACTGTTGTGTAAACCTTCTGTAGGTGGTAGGTCAGCACCGACAGGCTTCAAAGAGTAAGTGTGTATTGAGGAGGAATTTGAAATAGGAAAGAACAAGTCTAATGACCTACTTATTTTGCAGGGTCAGTTTTCATGATGTTGTAAATTGTATGTTTTGATGAAATCGTAACAGTAACAGACTCCTTCACTCCAAGACCAATGAAGTGCCAACACAGCTTTTACAAAGGGATTTAATTTAATTAGACACACAAACTGACCCTTTTTTGGCTACGGAGTGAGTAGGAAAAACTGTGGCATATAGCCATGAGAAAAATGTACGAGTTTCAAACCATGCTGATTTTCCTTGACACCCTGGCGTAAGACATTCTCTTTCAGGGCTCCAAGGTGCAGAGTGCCACTATTGCTTTTGTTGTGCAGAGGCCACTGCCTATCATGCTGATCACTACTGCCTCACTGTTTACTTGTAATTCCTCTCTATCTGTCTGTATCCATCTTCTACACTGGCAGTTCACAGTGCTGCAACTTTCTCGCTCAAGGGTGTGGAAAAAAACAGCCCCCTGAGCGCAGCAAGTTTCAGCGCTGTAAAGCGCCTGTGTAGACAGTGCACCAGCCTACGCCCCTTGTGGAGGTGGGTTTTTTAGAGCCACGACCACACAAGCCACAAGCGCTGCCAGTGTACACTAGCTCTTAGACTGTAAGTTTCTTGGAGCAGGGAGCGCCTTTTTGTTTTGTGTTTGTACAGTACCTACCACAATGGGGTGCTGGTCCATACCTAAGGCTCCAGGTGCTACAGTAACACAAATAAAAATATTTAAAGAGACATCAGTAGAGGGTATTTGAAATGTTGATTATTTAGATGATGGGACAGAGTGGGGAGTCCTGAAGTCTTCAGTGTACCTCTCTCCCTGCTTGTGGAAATTCTGTGTAAGTTAGGTTCATTAATTAACAAAAACACTAAAGTAAGTATGCATGATTTAATTTAGGAAAACATGAAAGCATATTATTGTGGTCAGTAGACTTTTAGGGCTTGAATGAAGATACATTGAGTTAATTGAGCAACAGCAAGCTATTAGCACATTTCTCAGTGTGTTGTTCATCTTTTGCTATGTACTGTAATTGTATCGATTATTTCATAATACATTTAATCAAATGCAATTAAGAACCATCCCATTGTAATATTATTACAAGAAATTCAATAAATATTTAAAGAGAAATTTTAAAACAGTTTACTGAATTCTGCAAACTCATTTAAGCGCCTGAAACTGAAGCCAAAACCAAATCTAAATATTCTTCTCATTTCCTTTCCAACAAGTACCAAATATTGACACTTCATGTGAAATGGATTTCATCAGTTTGCGAAATGGAATACAATTTTATAAAATTAAAGATTACTCCAGAAGTGAAAGAGTAGCAGAAACATTGTCAGAGAAAAAAGTTACACTGTCACTTGCTCTAAGGGAGCGGGACTCATTGATTTAAACTGAGATAATAACCAAATAAATAAAAAAAAGTGGACATGTGTGTGCGTAAGGTGAAATGAATTAAAAATTGGATGAAGGTTCTTCTGATGCAGGATAGCACAATGGAAGAATTCTCCAGTACAGTAGTCTGTACACAAATAGGTTCTTAGATACACTGATCATTTGCAGAAAAGAAGGCTAATAATTTCATACGCTGTTTCCTAATTATATATAAGGCAAAGGAAACAATTACACCATGGCCTTGCACAATGGTGAGCACTTACTTGAGCGCATCTTACCTCTATGGGAATGTACAGAAAAGAGTTACTTAAATGATCAAGACTACACTTAACTCAGAAGGAGTTGACAAGGCTCAGCACCTTTCTGGATTGAGCCTTCAGACTCTAAAATTTGAAGAAGAGGGATTTATTTGTGCTCCCCATGTGCATGTGGGCCTGTATTACACTGCAAAAATACCTAGAGGTGACTGCACTGATTTAGAAGAGAGCAAAAGGAAAATGTGGACTCCTGAGAATTAAATTCAGATGACAAAAGTTTAGGTTAAACTGATGCAAGGATAACTCTCTCCCTCCGTCAGAGCATGAGCTGTGTTTGGAATTTTTTGTCTCTGGAGGCAGAAGAATCCAATGTGACAAGATTCAAGAAAGACATGTTGAATATTACATGGACATCACCAACACAGTAGGGTGTGAACAGGGTTCGATGACATGGTATGGGAATTTTTGCTCACATGCACATGGTTAAACTAGTCCTGAGATATGGGTGTCAAGAAGGATTCCCTTCCCCCAGGGCACACTGGAAGGGGTCTGGGATGGTTTTTAGTATGTCGGAGTATTGTGAGCTATGGCACAGCGAACAATAAATTCTGTGTGAGAGCACTGCTTACTATGGAAGCATGCATTGATGTTAAGACCAATACACACGTCTTGGTTACATTACAGTTTAGTCATCACTTTTTTTTGTTGTGTTTCCCAGAGAATCTATGCACAACACTGAGAATGTTTTAAAGGATAAAACAATTAAAAAAAAAAAGAAGCATACACACAAAATCTTCAGGAATAATGGATATACAACCCTATATACGGAGATAACACACACACACACCCCATTTCAAATGTTACCTTTTTGTTGGTGTAAGAGCCAGTTTCATGTAGAACTGCAACTCTAAAGGGAGGCCACCAACTGTGGAATTCTTTCACCCACTGATGCATCACTGTGGTTGGACACACAATCACCGTTGGGCCCAAACCTTTAAACCTAAAATAAAACATTCAAGAAGAAAAACATTAATGTAAAATAAATACACTATATTAAGTGACCCATTAAAGTAACCAACAGACACTCAATAGTTCAAGTAGAATACGCAAGCTAAGGAAATTGATTGTCTTCTTTTTTTTTAAGCATGATGAAAGGGGTAAAGGGTACAGCTACAACAGCTGAACAGTTAATGGATCCATTTATCAATATAAATACAGAAATAGAAAAGCTGCAAACAAAATGGTTAAAGGGTACTGTGGTAATGCAAATCAGATTTAGGATGCACGATGTCTCTTTAAAAGAACCGAAATTATCAACTGCCAACAACTTTTTTACTTGCATGCTGTCTAAAAACAAATGGGGGCCTACATTCTCTCAAGCTTCTTATTATACACAGTGTGGGTGAGGTAAGGACTTCTATTGCACCAACTTCTGTTAGTGAAAGAGACAATCTTTCAAGCTCCAGGGAACTCTTCTTCATGTCTAGGAAGGTAAACAGTGTCACAGCTAAATACAAGGTGGAACAGATAAAGAGTTAATACATGTTGCAAGAGACCATTCTAGATGAAGTGGACAATTAACAGCACTGGAGTCATAGGGCAAAGGAGGGCTAGAGGGTTACAGATTGGTGTAATGAGACATAAAAAATATCTCTATTGCATACATGATTTTTAGTGTCCAGCACAGTTATGAATTTAATCTCCCAGGCTTGTCTTCTGAAGGGGTTATACAGGTTTCCTTTCAGAAAAAGGACTGAGAGGTCAGATATGAAAGTGATCATTTTGTGAAAAAAGAGTTTGCCCACATCATTATACATTAAAATTTTGAATTATCTTGGTAATAAAGAAAATGCAACTTTAAAACAAAAAATACTTGAAGTTCTGATTACTTTTGGACTCTGTCTTGTATCCTTTTTATTAAAGAGGCACTATTAGAGCACATTTCATATTCAAGCTCTTTATAAGCAACTACCTCAAATATCCTATGAGGTAGTATCAGACCCCCATTTTAGAAGTGGGGATACTGAGGCAAACAGGCAAAACGATCTGCTGAAATCTACAGATGAAGTCAGTGTCAGAGCTAGGATTAGAACTTCCCTGGCTCCCAGTTTCTTTTGTTCACATCTGACCCCCTTTTCTCTCTCTCCCTCCCCCCTCTCTCTGGAAGACGTATACTGTTAGGAACAGACTCCAGGAAGATATAGTTGAATTCATAGCTATCCTGCTCTTCAGAAGGAAAACTCTCTCTCTCATTTACTTATTTATTTAAAATAAGAGAGACACAGAGTTAGTCCAGGTAGAAACACTGACAGACTATCATAGAGAAGATAAAACAGCAGGAAAAATCTCAACACAAAATGATACTGTTTTACTGTTAAAATATTCTCTATATTGAAACATCAACATACATACATACATACTTACATATGTATGTATGTATGTAAGTCATCTTTACCACAATCATATACATCTGTGTTTTCAAGTCATGCAAAACTGCTGTGGAAAATCATGTGCATTTCAAGAGGTATTAGCTGTGAGAGACTGAAGAGAAATCACTAAACACCTCTAGATTACTGATAAATAGCCAGGAAGGAAACAAACTAGAACAGCCACAAAAAAAGGATAACAGCATTTCAGAGACTGGGGACATTTTATGAAGGATTCTGTTTATTTAACATATAGGTTTCCAGAATGACAAGAGATCCTGCTTGTTCTAGCCTCATTTCTCCACTTCATTCTTCCCCAGCCTCAGCTCCCTCTTTGTGGAAAAACATCTGTGCACTAATAGCCCTTATTCCCCTCCTTGTTCTCCTTCACCAGCTTCCATTACTGTGATGTTTCTTTCTCCTCCTTCCCCACCTCAGTCTATTAAAAAAAAAGCAGAATGTATGAGATTCAGCTGCTACAATACACTTATTTGTTTTAATTCCTGCACCCCTTCTCCCTACCCTCATTCTTTGTTATCTTCAAGATCTCTCTATATCTAATTAATCTGTTTTAGGTACTTTCATGGCCCCAACCTGTGGTGTCTGAGTGCATCACAATCTCCTAATTAAGCTCACTATACCACAGCAAGTTAGGGAAAGGCTATTATCTTCATGGGGAATAAAGATGGGGAATGGAGGCACAGAAAGACTAAGTGACTTGCCTAAGGTCACACAGAAAGTCTGTAGCAGGGTTGGGACTTGAACCCAGGCCGCCCACATCTTAATTTACTACCCTAACCACTGGACAATCCTTCTTCAGACTTTAAACTCTTCAAGCAGGGACCATGGCTTTTCCCTCCTTAAATCTGAAAAGCTCCATGCAAAGTAAATAAAGTGACAGGCTATTCAAATGTTTCCTCACAAACAGCAGAAAGAACACAGGCCCCTCATTATAAACAACTAGATTCAACTAGTTTTGAATAATCCCTAATTAGTGTAATTCTCTGACATTTATATCACTCTGTCACCCCATAATCCCTTTCGAACACTGATAATCCTTTGTCCCCTTTACACTCGGACTTCCATGCTGTTTTAAAGAAACTGCTGGTTTAGCCAGCCAGCACAAACGGGCCCAAATAGTATGTTTAAGTAGACAGCTCAACTTGAGCAGCTGAAGTGGTATTTAAAATGGATTCAGAAAACAAGGTGCAGCACTTGGGTAGCACTGGCATAACTCCTCTCTGCTAGTGCTGCAAACTCAAAACTCCAAATCAAAAATCCCCCCAGCTGTGTAAAGTTTGCCAGTTTTCGTTTGCAGGGGTTTTGATCAGTTTTGTAATCTGTTCCACTTCACAGGTGTTGCGACTCACCCACCCTTCCCTGGAAGTTCATTTCAAAGTAACACACAGGCAAGAAAGCTTCTGATTGAAAACATGTAAAACAATGAGTTGAAACTGAATCCCGCCCCAAAACTTGCATTAAAAGAGGGTGTTCATTTAAAAAAAAAATCAGTTCAAGTTTGTTCACTGGGTTCACAAACCTGGGCAAAGTTTGGAGGCCTGATATAACCTAAACCCAAGCAAGTTTCACCGAATTTCAAGTTTTCAAAGACTTTAAACACAGTTTAAAAACAAAAAGAGCGAAAACTATGGAGACAAACTGAATCAGAACTCACAAACAGCTTCCAATAAAGAGAGAGGGAGAGAAGTGCAATCTGCTTGGTCTTTGGCTCTCAAAAAGCAACTGTTTTAATGTCAAAAGATACTACGTTCTTGTGGGCACTTTCATTCACAATTGATTTAGTTCTTGGCTTATTATACCACACATTCTTTTATTGAAGCCTTTTCCCCACAATACGATATTAATGAGAGATCTGAGCTATAATCCAATATACCATACTCTTTCATTATGGATCACAGGATATGAATATTGATGGTTAATTGATTTGAGTCTGCTGCTTATTATCAGCACTGGCTGCTGCACTCAAAGGATTCCTACCGAAGGCAGGCAGGTTTTCATTTCTAGCCCCAAATTTCAGATCTGGCTTTTTGTTTCCCTAGGCTCAATGCGGCATTCCGCTTTCTAAAATTCAAACAGAAATTAGACTGCTCATCAATGATCTAATGAAATCCTACCATTTTCTGATTTGTTCAACCGTAGCATAAAAAGAAAGAATTGTAATACAAGCCAAAGCAGTTACCAGATGCCTAGTTAATATAAAACTACTGAAGACCTTCAGTGCTGTTAGACCACTACCGACAGTATTGAGAAGGGACTTTGCCTTTAAACATTCCTCTACAGTGGATTATCACTCTCTCAAAATTACCCACAGAAGCTAGTTTCTCATGCTTGGTTTCAATCCAGATGGATTGTTTCGGAGGTTTGAGAAAATCCATTCTAGCTATCTGAAGAGGTCGGAGGGAAAAAAAGGAAAATTATTGACCTGTAAATCTTGTACTCAGAAGGCTGTAATTATAATAGATTCCTAACTCTTGAATCCACCTCCCAGTGAATTATTAGGCTTGCAAAGTTACTCACTTTCTTCACTGGCAGGCAGTGGGTGCTCTAACTGAAAGGGTACAACAGGTCCCCCCCGCCTCTAAGTTTGTCTAGACTTTGAGCTGGAGGTGTGATTCCCATGTCAAGGGAATACAATAGTGTAACCATGGCACTGTAAACCGCTAGCCTTCTTGAGTAAATACCTGTCTGAGATGATAGACACACACTCAGATGGCTAGACCCTCCAGCCACCAGAGCTACACTATTTTTAGCACACTAGCTCAATCAAAGCTAGTGAGAGTATGTCTTCTTGAGCTGGGAATTACACCTCCTCCTCCAAGTGTAGAGACAGCTTCAGAGAGAAAGTGAAATGCATCAAAATAATATTCAAGACTCATATGATTAATAGAACTATGCCTCAGCAGGCCTGCTGAGGAAAAGCAACAAAGAATGCAGTCAGCCAATCAGCTGACCATTTAGACATGGTTCTCCTGGAGACAGTTTGACTTAATGCATCTGACTGAAGAGAGAGAAAAATCTGGAGGATGTTCTAAGGACCTCAGTACACTCCAGATGAAGGACAAGGGTCCTTTTAACAAAGGGTTTGTGAAGTCTTGCCAAAATCTGAACTGAAAACAGAGCAGAAATTTATCTACCTGCAGCAAATGAAACAGCAGCCAAATAAATTCCAACAGGTGGGATCTGTAACCAAGACTGAGATGGGTAAAGAAAGTTGGTAAACAGTTTTTGGGATATAAATAAAATGATCCACCCCTAGGTCTTTTCACTTCAGTTCACAAACCTTTTCCAGTTGAAATTATATGCCCTTCCAATAGATGCCTTCTGGGCACCTAGAATTACTTGGACACCTGCTCAGAAACAGCAACCTCTTCAATGTCTTATCATAAACAGATAAGAAAAAGTAATAGAAGTGCTTCATATCTCTTTGCCTGGAAAGGATTAACAAGAACAGTGAGCCTGGCTGTCACCTGACCAGAGGACCAATCAGAGGACAGGATACTTTCAAATCTTGAGGGAGGGAAGTTTCTGTGTGTGCTGTTAGAATTTGGTGTTTGTTCACTCTGGGGGCTTAGAGGGAGCAGATGTGCAACCAGGTTTCTCTCCAATACAGGCTCTTATAAGTTCAGACTAGTAAGTACTAGGTAGATAAAGTGAGTTAGGCTTATGTTTGTTTTCTTTATTTGCAAATGTGTATTTGGTTGGAAGAAGTTCAAATGTGTATTTGGCTGAAAGGAGTTCAAATTGGTATTTTGCTGAAAAGATTTTAATTTGTACTTGTATACTTAGGCTGGGAGGGTGTTCCCAGTGTCTATAGCTAAAAAAACCCTGTACCTATTCCATCTTAAATTTACAAGATCATTTTTACTGTTTTTCTTTCTTTAAATTAAAAGCTTTTCTTGTTTAAGAACCTGATTGTTTTTTTTATTCTGGTGAGACCCCAGGGGACGGGGTCTGGATTCACCAGGGAATTGGTAGGGAGAAAGGAGGGAAGAGGGAGAGAGAGGCTGATTTCTCTCTGTGCCAGGATTACTTTCCCTCAGGAAGAGTCTGGGAGGGGGAAAGAGAAAGAGGGAGGAAGGTGAATTATCCTCTCTGTTTTGTGATTCAAGGAGTTTGAATCACACAGTGATCTTCCAGGGTAACCCAGGGAGGGAAAGCCTGGGAGAGGCAACAGTAGGGGAAAGGGTTTTCTTTCCTTGTGTTAAGATCCAGAGGGTCTGGGTCTTGGGGTTCCCCGGGCAAGGTTTTGGGGGGACTAGAGTGTACCAGGCACTGGAATTCCTGGTTGGTGGCAGCGCTACAGGTTCTAAGCTGGTAACTGAGCTTAGAGGAATTCATGCTGGTACCCCATCTGTTGGACGCTAAGGTTCAGAGTGGGGAATTGTACCATGACATCTACCCTATCACGGGCCAGGCTTACAAGGTTCCAGGGTATCATGGAGGGAAGGAACATGTGTGTCTGCTCATGCATGCCGAGGTCCTTATTTTCATGCAAATCAGCAACTGCCAAGTAAGAACTAATTCTGTGTCAGTCAGTCAGTAATAGGTCAGAGGAAGTAGGGAGGCAGAGGGAAGGTATGGCTTATGTGATGGTACAAGTACACAGACAAGGGAAGACATTTATGGCCACTATGGTATGAGTCTCTGAGTCTGGTTTCTTATGTAGTAAATTAGTAACTTTGTATTCGGAGATGTGACAGAGATACTTCTCCAGCCTTTTATCCAGGACCACTCATGATGGTGTATTATGGTATGCTCAGTCTGTCTGCAATAGTTTTGCCCATCCTTACCAAATAAGTGACATGCAGGAGTTTCTTTTAGGGACAGTTTCCATTCTACCCTGCAGGGCTTTCCAACACAGGAAGTGAGACGCAATCCTCCCCTATTATATTCTCATCAGCATTCTGTCAGTCTGAATCAGATGCAGCTCTTGATATACTAATAAGTGAAATCCTGGTCCCATTGATGTCAATGGCAAAACTCCCCACTGATTTCAATAGCGCCAAGATTTCACTGCAGATCTTCAAAACCCCAAACATCACATAACGCTGCACTCATCTCCAGGCCATTTATGTGAAGTGTGAATTCCTGAAGAGACTTATTCCAGCATTTTCAAGCCTTGGTGTCTATAGTTAAGCTCCTGAATCTTTACTTCGTGGAAGCTGGGGTTGCTCTGCATCTCTGAAAATGAGGCAACTTCTATTTAGGGCACAACCTAAGACACCTAATTTGGAAAATTTTGCTTCTAGTGCCCTCATTACAACGTCCCTCTCTGTGGGCTTCCCATCCCATGATTGGAATCAGATATCTGAAAGTCCCTTCTGCATTGTAAATTCTCTATAGACTTCCCCCAAACAGTGCATCTCAGAGGGAACCTGTCACATGGATACCGTGAATCTGTCTTGCCTATAGCCATGCGGCCTCCAGGGTTTATAGAGGTGACTCATGTAAGGGCCACATTTACCAGGAACATTGGTCCAGCCATTATTGTCTCTATTGAAACCTGATCTCTCTGTCAAATCCGTCATGCCAAGTATATACTTCATACTTACAGGACAGGGGACTCAATCCTGGGCCACAGCGACTCTGAAAAAGATTCGTGGGTCATGGTGGAGAAACAGCTGAACATGAGCTTCCAGTGCAATGCTGTGGCCAAAAGGGCTAATAAAATCCTTGGATGAATAAAAAGGGGAATCCTGAGGAGGCGTACAAAGGGTATTTTACCTCTGTATTTGGCACTGGTGTGACCACTGCTAGGATACTGTCTCCAGTTCTAGTGTCCACAATTCAAGAAGGTTGTTGATAAATTGGAGAGAGTTCAGAGAAAAGTCTCAAGAATGATTTAAATATTAGAAAACACACCTGATAGTGACAGGCTCAAGGAGTTCTAACTATGTGGCTTAACAAAGAGAAAGTTAAGAGTGACTTGATCATAGTCTATAAGTACCTACCATGGGGAACAAAATTTGATAATGGGCTCTTCAATTGAGTAGAGAAAGGTATAACACCACTTAATAGCTGGAAGTTGAAGCCAGATATATTCAGATTGGAAATTAATTGCAACTTTTTAAAAACGGTGAGACTAATTAACCATTGGTACAATTTTATCAAGTGTCGTGGTGGATTTGCCATCATTAGCAATGTTTTAAATCAAGACTCGATGTTTCTCTGGAGGTCTGCTCTAGGAACTATTTTGGGGATGTTCTATTGCCTGTGTTACAGAGCAGGTCAGACTAGATCATCACAGTGATTCCCTCCTGGCTTTGGAATTGATTACTCTAGCAAGGGGGAGGGAAAGCTTGGCTACATTTCCCAGATCTAATGTTCACCGTGTCCTCATTCAAAGTTTTCCTCAAAACTCATTTTTGCAAAGCCTATCGTCTCCAGTTCCCTCAATGAAATGAAACACACGTAATTACCTTTTTAATAAAAGGACACTACTAACAAGTAACCCACACTGTCACGGAACCTTTTATATCTTGCTCTTCTTGAGAAAGGCAGTATCTCCCTGACTTCTGTCACTATTCCCACACTCTCCATAGCTTCAGCCAACTAATAATGCCAACTAAGCTTCAGTGTGTACTTTGTCTTTTTATTTGCCTGTATAACACTATGCTCACTAATGACTGCAATATGAAATAAGAAAAAAGCAGGACAAGCAAGGCTGGTATTTGTCTACACTCGCACTCCCTCAGTTGTTAACCCTACTGCAGCTGAACTACTATTAGCAACTGTTTAAAACATTTTGTAAAATTACCCTGGGTTACAAAGTTTAAGTAATTACTCAAAGAGACAGTAAGTAAGTGGCCTGGCATCTGCTGGGATTAGAATTTGAGACAGGGGGTTGTGTGTGTAGGAGGGCGTTTCCTGACTCCTACTAGCATGCTTTGCCAATAAACCAATGCAGTTGTTTCAGCAATTATGCTACTATGTTACTTGCATATCTACCATTGCCGCCACCAACAAAGGCTAAAGAGAAAATTCTGGTCAGACGATCTCTACAGCATCTGAAATGTGATAGAACCCTGAGCACTCCAAGTATTAGCTGAAGATATCAGTATTTACTGCTCAGCAAAGGCAAACTGTCTTCAAAAATAAATTGGGGCATGAACTAGACAGCACTGAAGACAATTGGGTAAACATATTTTTGTTGATATGATATTAGGAAATTGCCACATGTGCTGAAACAGAAGCACTGCTATCTCAACAGAATTTAACGTGTCCATTGATATTGTCTGGAAGGGAACAGGAAAATAACTAACTACAGGGCTTCACCAATTGTATAACCTGATGGCAAAGTTCCTCTGGGGCAGGTCTCTCTCAATCTCTCCTGCTCAAGCTGTTCCACTCTGTATAAATTACTTGAATAGTAACTAGTGGGTGGGGGCAAGGAGGAAGGGAGTGGGGAGAGAGAAAAAATGACTACAGCCTGGTGGTTAAAATGCTCAACTAGTAGAACAGCTTCAATGGAAGAGATTGAGAAGACATCTGCCCTAGATTACTCTACAGCACAGAGATTAGGGCACTATGCTGTGAGTAGGAGACCTAAGATCAAATCCCTGCTCCACATCCGGCAGATGGGGAAACTGAACCAGAGTTTCCCATATCCCAAGTGAATGCTCTAAACACTGGGCTAAAAGTTATAAAGGAAGGGACAGACACCACCACCGTCACCTCTTCCTGTTTTGTGAATCTAGACTTTTAAAAAGGCCCAGAAACAAAGCGGTTCAAGTCAAATGACATGCTTAAAATTTAACTTAAAATTGATTTTTGATTAGCTGAAATTTACCACAATTTTTGGCTTCAGTTCTGGTTGTAGTGAATTTTTTTTTGATTTTTCAGAAATCCCAGTGAACCAAAAAAATCAGTTATTTGCCCAGCTCTAGGTGGAGGAGGATAGCAATGTTTTCTATACTTGTATCCTCTTCCCAGCTAGTAAACCTATTTGCAGATAATATCATTCTAGAAATATGCTATATTTTGTAAGTCATTTTAACAGTATTTATGTCCATGCTAAGTATTCTTTATACAAAGAAAAGACTTAATTCAGTTTGAAAATAAATTTTCAATACTTATTTTCTACTCTTAGTAAATCCTATTTAGTAATTTGAGCTCCTGAGACAGAAGGTGCTATAGAACTACAAAGTATTAGTACTGTTATTCATGCACTTGGTATTCCAGGATTTAGAAGAATCATCTTCTGGTAATCTGTCTCATTCACAGATAAGAGTAAATTCCTTCTTTAGGTACTACTCAGTGATACATGGAAGGAGTAATAAGGGGTGTGATATGGAAGTCTGGTCAACCTAAAGAATGACTTTCAGAAGAAAACACAGATGTAGATTCATCTGTTCTGGTATTAAAAAAAGATTCTGCAAGGATGCTCCATTACCCATCAGAAGCTCTGATTTTCATCCTGAATATGCTTGTTACTTCCTGTAAAGCATTCACCTGGTGTCTTGCCAGCACAAATATTTTAATGTAAAATGTAATAAATGGAACTAAAGGTATTACATCTAATTTAAAATTCCATATTGTGTAAACTATTGATATTAACGTAATTGAGTTTGTAAACAATCCATTTGTGTAAGCTAACCTTAGACATTGTATTGACCCAAAATATCTAGTGTGGCTCATCTGCAAAATGAAGCATCAATGCCTGGAATTCATTAAAAGTGTTACATGTTTAATTTTTCCTGCCCTACAGCTCCATTGTCTCGTAAAAAATTTCCTTTGATGTCCCCCACTAAAAGAATTAAAGGAATAATGTAATTGAAATGTCATTAATAATTCACAGGACCCTCCTCCACCAGCAATACATCTGATGAAATATTAATTGAGCTCCACAGACTGACAGTCTGCAGAGGAGCACTTGCCTGTAATTTGAACCACGAGTCCTGATCTTGCTGTAGCTCAGACCTGCCAAGAAGGCAATTATCTGGATGGTCTTGCCCAATCCCATCTCATCTCCCAGAATTCCTCCTGCCTGCTGGCAGTGCAATTCCCAGAGCCACCTAACACCTGTCTGTTGGTACCTACAACAACAAGGAAAAAACATGGCAAATGTTTGATAATACAGATCATAACAGAAAGTACTCATGAAATAATCATTTGGCAAGGTTCTAATACTAGTTACAGTAACATGCTGCATGTGTGTTTTACATGAGTGCTGTATTTACAAGGTCATGCATTTTTGATGCACTTAGACATTATATGTGACAAATTCATTCTTTATGCAATGCTAAAACATTTCTAATTAAACTGATAGACATGGTAATTACAGGGTATTTTATTTCATGTATTTTTAAAATACTGTTAGAAATAACTTGGGAAGCTGCTCTAACATTCAAATCTTTATTATCCCTTCAGAAAGGGGGACCTTTAACAGGTAGGCATCTAGTAAGGTATGCCATTTGGATTAAATTGGAAGGTTAGGCTTGTAATTGGTGGTGCACGGGATTTATGTTCCACTACAACAGATGAACAGTTAGGACTGTTAAAGCTTGTTTACTTTACATACAACCAGAAATTCATTTAACAGAATTCATCCTCTTTAAATAAGAAAAAAGCTGACAGATGTCAAAAATATTTTGGAAGGCAAAGAAACAAGATCTATCTCAGAGAGTAGGATGTAGCAGTAGAAGAGGATACTACTGCAGTTACAATTCAAAGTGAAAGACTGGAAACAGAAAGAACAGTCATGTAGACTATATCCCAATTGAAACATAGATTAACGGAAGAATATAAAATGAAAAATCAAGAAGGTCGGAGTTGGGAGGCCAGATTGAGACTGATTTTAGGTCATGCTTTTTTATAACAATGTGCAATAGTGCAAGCAGGAATTATACTGAATTAAAACAAACACAATTTAAACTGAAAGGCCATGAGGGTGAAAGAAATTAAGCAAGATAGACTTAAAAACATAAGTCATTTAAAGGGAAATACCAAGGCGGTTGAAGCATTTGTGAACTACTTATTCAAGGGAGTACCATAGAATCAAAGACTTTAAGGTCAGAAGGGACCATTGTGATCATCTACTCTGACCTCCTGCACAATGCAGGCTACAGAATCTCACCCACCCACTCCTGTGTCAAACCTGCATCTGAGCCACTGAAGTCCTCAAATCATGGTTTAAAGACTTTAAGGTGCAGAGAACCCTTCAGCAAGTGACCTGTGCCCCACGCTGCAAAGGAAGGGGAAAAACCCTAAGGGCTTCTGCCAATCTGCCCTGGAGGAAAATTCCTTCCCGACCCCAAATATGGCACTCAGCTAAACCCTGAGAATGTGGGCAAGACTCACCAGCTAGACACCCAGGAAAGAAGTCTCTGTAGTAACTCAGATCCCATCCCTAACATCCCATCACAAGCCATTGGGCATATTTACCACTAGTAGTCAAAGACGAATTATTCGCCAAAATTAGGCTATCCCATTATACCATCCCCTCCATAAACTTATCAAGCTTAGTCCTGTGAGGAACAGTAGGGGGAAAAATAAACATGGGGAAATAATGTGTAATGACCCATCTATTCCCAGTCTTTTTTCAAGCCTAATTTAATGGTGTCCAATTTGCAAATTAATTCCAATTCAGCAGTCCCTCGTTGGAGTCTGTTTTTGAAGGATTTTTGTTGTAATATTGTGACTTTTAGGTCTGTAATCGAGTGACCAGGGAGATTGAAGTGTTCTCCAACTGGTTTTCGAATGATATAATTCTTGATGTCTGATTTGTGTCCATTTATTCTTTTACATAGAGACTGTCCGGTCTGGACAATGTACATGGAAGAGAGGCATTGCTGGCACATGATGGCATATATCACATTGGTAGATGTGCAGGTGAATGAGCCTCTGATAGTGTGGCTGATGTGATTAGGTCCTATGATGGTGTCCCCTGAATAGATATGTGGACAGAGTTGGCAACAGGCTTTGTTGCAAGGATAGGTTCCTGGGCTAGTGTTTTTGTTGTGTGGTGTGTGGTTGCTGGTGAGTATTTGCTTCAGGTTTGGGGGCTTCTTGTCAACTGCTGGAAATGGGCCATTTTGATTACCAATACAAAAAGTTTTTTTTCTCTCCTGCTAGTAATAGCTCACCTTAACTGATAACTCTCGTTATAATGTGTATGGTAACACCCATTGTATCATGTTGTCTGTGTGTGTGTATATAGATCTTCCTACTGTATTTTCCAATGCATGCATCCAATAAAGAGGGTTTTAGCTCACGAAAGCTTATGCTCAAATAAATTTGTTAGTCTCTAAGATGCCACAAGTACTCCTATACTTTTTGCGGATACAGACTAACACAGCTGTTGCTCTGAAACCTATCATTAAGGAGGTAAACTATTAATCTGCATGACACCCCCACAGGCAGGAAAGAAAAACACTTCACAATGATTTCAAAGCCTGTATTTAGATAGATGCTTGTCTTCTTACCTAGGTTTTCATTCTACACCAACAACTGGGGTATTGGATCGCCTTCATGACATCTGATGTGTGACTATTATCTCAGAATCCTCCTGCAATGGCATATTGCTAGCCAGTTATGGTGTGATTACAGTAGAACTCACACCATGTTACATCTGAACAATGTTTTAAGATTCCCACTACAAAGACGCAAATATGGTTTCAAAGCCTACAGGGCCTGCCTATATGCTTTTGTAAACGGTTTTATAACATAATCAAGCCCCATCTATACTGGAGATTGACAGCATTAGCACGTCTAGCATGTACGGTTTTTAAACATATTTAATGCTAACATAATCCTACTGTAGTAGGTGTCCATGCTAAAAACACTGTCACAAGCTGCCCTTTTTTTTTTTCTTTTTTGAGGGGCGGTATTTGCCATTATACAGGGAAGAAACTGACTGTACACTAAATGCTGTCTCTTTTTACTCTCTTATGTTATCTTAGGAATTATTGTAAAACAGTAAGTACAATATTTTCAGGAATATGAGTTTTTTTTAGTTAAATATGACCTTGTAAAAAAAGAGGTCAAAATGCTTTTCTTCACAACTTATTTTCTACCTTTGCTTATCGGATTCATAAGCATTGTGGTGATTTTTTTATACTGACTGCCTGCATTCAATGTGACCATACAAATGTTAGTTAAAAATATTAACTATTCCCAAATGCTCAGATTTCTTACCCTAGTTTCCCTCCCCAAGTAGGAAGAGCACTTTTAATGACTACAGGACACAGTGGAGAGTTTTACTGGAACAGAGAAAATAGAACTGAAGTGACAGCACACGGAAAAAATGAGACAAGTTAATACTCTTCTAGTGAGATACAATCATCCTAACCTAATTCTAATCCCCCATATCCTGACAGCTTTCAGTGCACTAGTTTTCTATGTTCTGGTCTTCATTATGAAAACATGTTGGGAACCCAGTTAAAATACTTTTTGGTCGTCCCAGCATAACTATGATTGAGTTGGGTTTAACCATATTATGTAAAGCCCTGTAACTTCACAGCTACAGCATGGATTCAGTTATACATTTTACTTTCATCTTCAGTGGTGGGACAGAGGTATGCTTTAATTACATTGGGAAAGAACTATTTTGTGATTGGGTATCACAACAATACTTCTCACAGTGTAGACAGGACTTCTCTCAGGTAGAAGCATAAATAGTAGGGTAAATGTACATTTATGGCTTGTGACGGGGTGCACTCACCTCTCGTAAGCGCTCCCTGTCAGTTGGTGTGAACCTGCACACGCACACACACTCTCTCTCTCTCTCTCTCTCTCACATGGTGTAACCTGTTCACTGTTGCCCTGCTCAGTGGCTCAGCCCTCCAACTAAGTTGCACATGGTCTAAAATGGATGAACCCTTTCTGAGGTAACAAAGGCTGAATAAGGACTATCATTGTGCCCGTATTGGTATCTGTGGCCCTGTGTCTGGGCTCAGTTCTCAGCCCCTTCTGGGCTAGCTTCAAGTCTGTCCCTGCCCTGTCATAGAGCAGTGCCCTGAGGGTTTTCTCCCTGGTGACACTTTGCCGTTAGCAGTTCTATGGTGTGTCAGCTCTCCAGACAGGTTATTTCTTAACTTCAGTCCCCTTCCAGGGTAACAAAGTTCAATGAACGGTTGGCCCTTTCTGGGATCTTCAGCCCCATCTCTAGGTCTGTTTAAATTTGAGCCCCTTTCTTGGGGGCTTGGGGCTTAAGCCACTTCCACAATGGCTGGTGAGGGGACCCAGGTCTGTCCCCTACCCCGGGTCCCAGCCAAGAGACCCTATAGACAGCAGTCACATATTGCTTTCATTTACTTGGTTGCTGCTGCTATTCCCCGGGCTGCTTGACACTTGACCCCATCACTTTCACCCGTTACCTTAAGTTACATTCCTTAGGTTCCATTTGCCTTGTTCCCTGCTTGCACAGGGTCTCTCCGAACCCTCCTGGCCTGGAAAGTTTTTCCAGTTTACTCCTGCTTGAGCAGGTCCTCCCCCAAGCCTCCTTGCCCAGAGACTTTCTCCATTTCCCAGGACTTCCTCCCACTTCTGGTCCCAGCCACAAACTGATATGATCAGGAAGCAGGCCCTGCTGCTCCTTTTAACTGAGCCCGCTGTGCTCTAATTGGCTGCTTCCCTGCAGCCTTTCTAGGCATACCTTGAGGACCCACCTTCACTGCTCCTTTTCAGGGGCAGGGCATGGTAGAACCATAAGGCCACCAGCAGATGCCCAGTACACTGCATCACATAGCTTTATTTAAGGCTACAGGTCAGTCATGGATCTGAGATTTTTATGAGACCGCTGCAACTTCCTCAAAATTCCAGTAATTCAGCCATGGGAGGCAGGGTTCGGGCTTCAGCCAAAGCCCAAACCCCACTGCCTAGGGCTTCAGCTGGAGCCCCACCACCCATAATATAGCTTCATAGGGTCCCCTGCGGCCTTGTGTACATTTCTGTGATTCTGTTTATTGCCTGCATCCTGTCCGTGACTTTTAATAAAAATATACATGTCAAAATCTTAGCCTTTATTAAAAGCGATCCTGGTCACCAGTTTTTGTTTTGTTCTTACATTGGCATTCCTGAAACCTGGTTCCACCAGTATACTAAGCAGCAGGAACACAGTTCATCTAACTACACCTTCTGAAGAGCAGACGGTAATAGATGGTGAGGAAGCATTATATTGCTTAAACAGTTTACTGAAAAAATTAAAAGATCTGATATTACTACCAATGGGAGCAAATGTGTTTTGGATTTGATTAAACAGTGTCAGAAAGCATCATGTAGAATTTACAACTGTAGGCTTCCTTAGGTCAATATTCAGCCATCTTTGTACTCCAATTTGGTCAGAACTCAAAGTTTAATGCCTATTGACTGAGAGCCTTCATACATAGGAGACTTGAACATTTAACTTACAAGTCAGACAAATCATTCAACTCAATTGATCTTTTTAACCACTTAGGAAGTTTTGCCAACTGACTCATGCTTGCAGGGATACCCTTCATTAGTGAGGCTTATATCTCAAAGATTAATTTTTAGTTGCTTGCCTCAGTTGGATCGGTTTGTAGGAGGATTTCTGCATTATCTTTGTATAAAGAATTGGAGACAATACGTTGGCTGATCAGGGTCTTGTCAACCAGATATTTATTCAATTACTCTTTCAGAGCTGGCTCTTTAATTCTGAGGAACTGTGGGACAAAAGTAGTAATTTCTTTGAGGTTATAAAACTAACTGTTCCTGATTAAATAGATACCATGCAATGTCTATTACAAAGCACAGCCACCTATAGAGCTAATTACTAGATTTAAAGTTAATCTTTCCAGAGAGGAGATGGTCTTCCTACTGTGCAGAACACCACCAGCCACAGCTACACTCACATCAATATTGCATGAAAGTCAGAGGGAAGTTATGTAATGGGTTGACTCGTCAGCTACCTTATTTGCACTGCCTTTTGTAATTGGCTTATTCAGAAGAGCCCAGGCTGAATGATTCGTAAGTGTCTCTCAGTATTTACATTCAGCATCGTGGTATCACAGAAATGAAAGAAGGACAATCCTGGACTGGACAAAATGTTCTAACATACTGAGGGTACTATTAATCCTGTAGCAGGTCTACACCCCACGTAGGTTACAGGACTGCAACCTCGACATGTCTGAGCATTCTGTCTAGTCTAAGTTTAAATAGCAGTTTAAATAAAACTAACATAGGTTATAAAATAGTTTTCTCAAGATGAGACTTCCCCACAGTTTTTGCCAAGTATTTAACTCTCTTCCCATCACATAAGTACACATTTTCCTAATTTTTATGCACCACAACTAAGGCAGCTGCAGCCACTGTATGCTAATCTTCACGTTAAAAAAAATAAAATTTCCTTCCACTCCATACCCCAGGTAAACATTAGCATTGCCAAGAAAAGAAAGTGTTCTTTACAATGAAAAACAGTTCTTAAATCTTTATTTTATCACTAGATTAGCTGATATATAGATATTTCCCATATTCACGTAATCATTTATTATCCATCTATTTTTAATAGAAGCCACAGCGATGACTCATCTGAGTACAGGATAGGGTACTTGGAAATGACAGCTAATAATTATTTATTTATTTGCATAAACAGTCTGTACAATATTTTAAAGTATATGATACCTACTTAAAAAGTTTTCTGAAGAGAAATCCTGGTACTCTGAAACCCTCATCAAATTCAGCGTCACTTTCATCAGAATCTTCTTCTGCCATTCGACGTTCCTCTTTGTCCTTCAATCGTTGTTTATGCCATCTCCTATAATGACATTAAGATTCACCATTCAATTACCATGATTACAAAATACAACATGATATTAAACTGATCTACACAGCAAGTGGAAAACCCAAGATAAATTAGAAAATGGAAAAATGTCTTTAGCGTTTCTGCCCCCAAAAGAAAAAACACACAGCTTTTGTATAGTGTCATTCACACAAACTATATTGTGAAATCTCTTTAGAGAATTAAATAATAATCCATCTAAGAGAATGTTAAGATTACATGGTTAAGCGCACAAAAATTAGGAAATACCAAAAGTTGCATGTGGACATCTTAATTGTCTCCATGTGCACATGCATTTCACTATTGTTTTCAATGTTACTGAAGTGTTTAATTATACTTTTCTAAAAACTTTGACACCATTCTTTCCATATATCTAAGGAGAAAATTTTCAGAAGAACCTGACCGATTCAGAAGCCTAAGTCTCAGTGAAAGTCAACAAGATTTAGGCACTTCAGAGCCCAACTCACTTTTAAAAATGAATCTTATATGCTTTTGAAAGTTTTACGCAAAATATTATTTACATAGCTCCTTTTACCCAGAAAAAGCCTACGTCACCTTATATGCTATCCACCCTTTTGCTGTTCAACACTTACTGTTTCAGGTAGGAAATGATGATAGTAATTTGAAATTACAGAGAGATTTCAGGTAGGCAGTGTAATTATCCAAGCCAGAACTTGGAGAAGTCACTGGGGTTCTCACTTCTCTTATGAAAAGTGAGAAAAGATCTTAAATACCCAAAGTAGTAGGCATCTTGGGTTTTTGTCTTATTCAAAATATGTACTTCCAATAGCACTGTGTTCCCCATCTCCAGGCTGGGAGAAACTGAATCAATATTGACTGAGTAGGAAGAGTACTGAAAAACTAATACCAGTTCATGTAGCTTTTAAGCAGTCCTGGGAAGTCTTTCATCCAATGCTATCAGATCTAACTGTGCTAAGCTTGCACATTCATAGAATTTTCACATACGGTGGTATAGCTGTGGGACAGATGGAGAACGTGCTATCATGCTGCTGCTCTGGAGGCACGGCACAAGAGCAGTCATCAATATTTCAGTTAATAAAAGGTTACCACATACTGTAAGAACCAGATAATGAGATGACTATTTCTTTATAGCCTTTTGAAAAACTAGCTAGCAGGAAAGTCTGTGCCTGCTGAAATTCTGTCCCCGCCAATGAATCTGCAGTTTTTCCCTTCGAAACATGCAAATACTCTACTGCCCACCTTAAGTATATATCACACAGGAAAGTATATACCTCACTGCAAAAACCATTATGAGGTGGAGAGAGAGATTTAAATAACCAAATATGTAGAGCAAAATGATGACTTCAGGGGAGAAGGTGGGTATAATAGTAGCCTACAAGTATTTGAGAAATATAAGCAAATAAGCAGAGAGATGAATTGTTTAGGATGGTCCAAAAGGTTGTAAACAGTAGCAAAAGGATTAAAATGAGTGAAGGAAAATTTAGGCTGAATACTAGGATATGCGTCTTAACAGTGAGCTATTATGCTGTGGAACAGTCTCACCGGTGAAGCGCTGGATGTCTCAGCTCTTAGCACAGTTAGATCTGATAGCACTGGATGAGAGACTTCAACTCTAGACTGGAGAAAGCACTAGAGAATGTACTCTCCAAAACAATTCTACAATGGCACAATAGGGGATGGACAAGATGGGACCCAACAGATCTTTACAACTCTGCTTTCTATGATGCATAAACATTATAGCTGAACAATTTCTGCCCCCAACTAACATTTAAGCTCTTAAGGTTTACTAGTGGGAATATTAACACTTGAATTTTTAGTTAGCTCAGGCTCCCTCTGTTGACTAGATAGCTGCAATAGCAGAAAAAAATTACTGCAAGATAATGGAATAACAGGGTTTATTTATTTTCAGTTTTATCACAACAGGGTGATAGATTAAAGAGATATTGATAATCTGAAGGATATTTACACACCTCTTCTGAAACTCATCCTTCCTTTCTTCACCATAATGATTAATCTCTCTCTTAAATATCTTATTATACAGTATTATGCAAAGTGTATTGTACCTCAAGCATAAGTGTGACAAAGTGGGTGACGTAATATCTTTTATTGGACCAACTTCTGTTGGTGAGAGACACAAGCTTTCGAGTTTCCACAGAGCTCTTCTTTAGGTCTGAGAAACGTAAGGTTTCATCTACATGTACAGTGGTGCAGCTGTGCCGCTGTAGCACTTCAGTGAAGATGCTACTACCTTAACAGGAGAGCTTCTCCTGTTGGCTAAATAAATCCACCTCCCAAGGACAGTAGCTGTGCCAACGGAAGAAAATTTCCCATTGACATAGCACTGTCCACACTGACGAGGGTTAGGTTGGGTTAACTTATGTCGCTCAGGGGTAGGGATTTTTCACACCCGAGTGATGTAGTTATACCCATAGAAGTCTGTAGTGTAGATCTGGCATCAGAGTCTCACAGCTAAATATAAGGTGGAAAAAAATGTTTAGCATAAGTAGTTAACACATATTTCAAGGGACCAATCAAAGTGAAGTGGTGTGTTAACACCCCTCCAGACATAGGGAGGAAAGGAGGAGGGGGGAAAACTAAGCTGGGTGGGGAGGGGAGCAGGTTGTCAGGGGTTATAGATTGTTCTAATAAGTCATAAATCTGGTGTTTCTATTCAGTCCATGATTTTTAGTCTAGCAAAGTTACGAATTTAAGCTCCAAAGCTTGTCTTTTAAAAGTGTTGTGCAGGTTTCCTTTGAGGATGAGGACTGGGAAGTCAGCTATAGAGTGATCACTTTGTGAGAAGTGTTCACCCACAGGTGATGTGGTGTTTCTGTCTCATCATTCTTTTGCCAGAGTTCATTCAGGAGCCCTAATAGCAACTATGTGGGTTAAACCAGACAATCACTATACTCTCAAATGAACTTTAAACAGACTGAATTAAGGGACAAAGACATTGCTCTGTAGTAGTTTTCCAACCAGAAAACTGTTACCTTCCCAGGATTCACTTACAGCCTATTTCTAGGGAACTCAGCAATAAACCTGTAACTTCGACTATGCAGAGCAAGAACATGGATAACTACTGCCACCTATGCATCAATTAATAACCTAGGGAGATGGCTGGATAGTGAAACTGACCAGTGCCTCGTGATGCTGGTCAGTTTTGCTGAGGCCAGCTCCATTAGTAAAGCACTTTGGCTCCACTGTATAGAGGCTATAAGCCTGTAAGAACAAAACTTATGAAGAAGAAACAGACATTAAACAAGAAATGAAGAGGTATATGCAAAAAAATGAGAATATGGGGGGAAATGAATAGCTGAGGTCTTCATACTAACAGTTTTCTAACCAAAAATTAAGTGGGTTACAAATATTTATAAGCAAGTTCCTAAACTGTCTCATTTGGCCACATTCCATGAAATAAAATGTTTACACCCCTGATTAGTCTAAAAAGCAAGACACAGAAGAAGTTACTTTAAAAAAAAAAGCAACATTCTTTCCCTGCACTCCTTTAAATAGTCATGCACACGACAGATGCACTCTGACTCGTGTAGGTATTTTCTACAGTCACGAGCATATGTACTTTCCCCCACCCTGTCTAAAAATGCTGAGGAAATGCTGTATTTCATATTCACATACAGTGAATATATTTGGGATTTTTCTGTTCCCATCTACATGAGCTACCATGCACAGTTTATGCAAATACCACCAAATTAATGGTGAATCGATGGTAAAATTTGATAAATGCTGACATCATAAAATGTAGGACTGGAAAGGACCTGTGGGAAGGGAGACATGGGTCTGAATTTGTTGAGTAGATTAGTCTATCCAGAAAAAAAATATCAACAAGTCAAACAGAGAAGGAAACACTATCATAATCATACTAAATATCTTACATTGTTTCAATACTGACTGCAGGGGCACAAATAGAAGGGAAATGCATTTCAGTGGCTTTTAAGTCAATTTATCATGTAGTTGACAAACTGGGCAGTAATTTGGATAACGAAGGACCCAATCTCTAATTTTATCCTTCCAATAAGAATCATCACTAGGAAGTAATGAAAGTTTTATTCTCCGCTGGGAAGAAATATAGCACCTTCTCATGAATACTGGAGAAAGTAATCAAGGAGCAGCCATAAGGATACTACATCCAATTGTAGTCACTGAAAGCTGCAGGTGCTCAGCACTTTGCAAGGAGTCATGTTTGGCCATGGAATGTTTGAAAGCCAGATGTCTCAGATTACACAAACCTATTTTGTAAAAGAGGCCTAGACTATATTGGTTAAGTCTGCTAACTTTCTAGGTACCAAATAATTTTATGTCCGCAGTCTGAGTTGGTGCATTATGCAGTTTATTTTTCTTTGGGAACGTTTCTCTTTTGCAAACTTTGTATCTGTTATTTTATTCAAGTGTTACACTACAAGAAACTAGTATTAAAATATTTTGGTGCTACATCTCCTCCACAGGTAATTGTAGCTTTCATTAGTACCAAGTTTATATGAAATGGCTGCAATTTGTAACTGTCTCCAATATTATCAACATTTTCCAAAGCTTGGTATTAGGTTACCATATGTATTAAGAAATCCTGTGAACAGAATGCTAAGGCACTGTATTAAGGAACATTTGAAATATAATAGTCCATGATACTTTAAAAGTAAATAATGAAGTTTTGCAGCAACTTGTTTTTGCAGTAATGGAAGTATGGAAACATAAGGTTTGCCATAATAGCTCAGACAGGCCACACAGTTCAGTATCCTTTCCCCAGCAGTGACAAATATCTGACGCAAGCCAGAAACAGTTCACTGTACCTAATCAATTGTACAATGTAGTTTATGGGGTGGGAAAATTCCTTACTAACCCCAGGTTAGGCCTTACTAGGATAACTGAGCAATAAAAGAAATACAGATGTTAATGTATCACATAACATGCTGCTTGAAATTCTCAGCAACCTTACTGAGAAATCTCTTCATTTTTCATGTTATTAATTATCACTGACCCAAGAGTAGCCTCAGTCTGCAAAAGTAGTGGAAAAACCATGCCTCATGCAGTTAAATCATTCTTAATATAGGAGTGAATTTGGAAAGCAAGCTCAAATTCCATTTATTTCAATACCCAAGGAAGAAATTCCACAACAGAAGCACAGTAATGAGCACAATATGATTTTAAAAAATATACTCAGGAACCAAGCTGAGTGTTTAATATAGTTTACAATTCTGTAGCACAATATGTTCTCTGTTTTAGATAGCTAAGAATCCCTTACTGATTAGTCTCATCTGCTAAACTGAGACATTTGGTGTTACTTTTCTGATCTGACTTTTTATATGTCTATATGAGTGGATTTAATTGGTATGTCCTAGCAGATGAAATACATGCAGTTAGTAGCACAAACCTCAGAGAGTAAATTAAGACTGATGTAGACAATTATGCACTTGAGCTTAGAATGAAAGGTGCATTCAGAGAGCGAACCGGAATACATCTTCATTTGCATCTTGGCGTTGTCATTTTAAAGACCAGTCAGGATGCTCTGTCTAAGAGAAGGTCTTCACGGAAAGGTAATGTTTCAGCATTTCCTTTTTTTAATTTATACCTCTGAAATTATGAAGCGTTTGAATCACTGAATCTCCCTGGGTAGGAGAGAGAAATAATATGTAAATGCTGACCTGGCCAGGGAAAAAAGCAATTCAGTTTTCATGTCTTGGTATTTTTGACTGAATTCTCTGGGGCCAATAGCCATTTGCACTTCCATGAACTCAGGGGACTATCAGACACACACAGGTCGGGAGGTGTAGAAAAAGGAAGCCTTTCCAACGCTGACTATCCGCCCATGGGCACATCTACACAGAGATAAAAGCCCCAAGGCATAGCCATCACTGGCCCAAGTCAGCTGACTCAGGTTCAAAGGGCTTGGGCTTGTAGGGCTAAACATTGCCATATAGATGTTTGGGTTCGGGCTGGAGCCCAAGCTCTGGGACCAACCACCCTTGCAGGATCCCAGAGCTCGGGCTCCAGCCTGAGCCTGAAAGTCTATACAGCAATTTTTCAGTCCCAGGGCCTGAGCCAGCTGACTCAGGCCAACCATGAAATTTTCATCCCTGCGTACACATAACCTATGTGTGCTTGATAGGGACTGAACTCTGTGGGCAGAAAGTTCTCTCCCATGCTCTCCTCTGGAAATCTATGGAAATGCACCACCTAAGTAATTTGCACAATATGGATTGGAAATCCACCCCTGGAAGCATCTGAAAAGAAAGCATTGGTGGCTGCCATGGAGACACAGATGGCAAGGAAGCACCGTTGAAGCAAAAGATCTCTGTAAAGATGACTTCTGACTCTATGAATTTCCCCAGATACAGATACTGTAATAGTGACAAACTCCACAACATAAATGCTTGATAATTTAAATGCAATATATGAAGAAAAGGTAAGATACCCAAGTTATAGTTAAATTCAATTAAACACCCCACCACACCACTCTGGACTTATTTCTGAAGGGAAACCCATCATAATAAAAACACTTTAAAAGTGACTGTTGATGAGAGATATCTTTTCATTTTGTAAGATGCTTCAGATTGTTCAGGAGAAAGATACAAGAAAACCAAAGATGTTTACTTGCAAAGAGTTTGACAGATCCAACAAGTTTTGTATATAAATGTATATAAACTTTACAAATAAATATTGGTACTGTGCACTTTTATTTGTATCTTCTGAACTTAAATAGAGGAAATCAGCAAAACATGCAATTTCTAATCATGAGCAATTAAATCTTGAAATTAATCAGCTTTGTCTTCACCCTACAGTTACAAGGAAAAGGAGGCAGCATTTTAGGACTCCATAGACCTAACTTTAGTCATCTCTGCCTTAAGAGAGCTGAAGTTTAAGTGTAATGAATTGCAACAACATAAAGACACCCTGTTAGTAGGGATTGAACCTGGGATCTTCAGCACCAGAACTATGGGACTCTACTGCAGAAACTGACAAACTCTTTAGCCAATAATTATTAGAATGAGGGTCAGTGGGCAATGATGACACATTTATATTTTTACTTAAATAAATCAAACCTACCTCTCAGAGCTGATTCAGAACTGGGAGGTTATAGATATTAGCAGCCTCTTATCTTTATCCTCTCTTATTGTTTGTTACTCTTACTTGTTGTGTCTTGTCTTAAAAAATTAGATTTTAACCATCTCAGGTTGGGATAATACTTCTCTATGTGTCTGCTCAACAGGCCCCAAGCCCTGACTGGGGGCTTTGGGTGCTATTGTAAAATAAACTGGAGTAGACATAAGTTGCAAGCTGTTCTAGTCTCCAATTACAGCCACTAGAAGTGAACATGATTCATATGAACTAAGCCAGTTTTTTTACACAAGATAATACACTTAAAGTAACTGAGGCACGCACGCTCAATTCTGTAACTACATTTCCTCTCTTCCTCGTTACTGATTACATCTTGCTTCATGGAATTAGACCTCCTGCTTCCTTAAAGTAACCATATGAAGAAAAGAAAGACCCCAGAACTATCACATATTTGACCTGTTTATTGCAAAAACACAAACTTCCACTTTGGAAATGGTCTCTTGATCTAGAAGGCCATAGCAGTATTACACCTCGCTAATTATCAGACTTCAACACCACAATACTTTCACCCTGATGCAGGACAATCCCTTCAACTCCCCCTCCTCACAAAGTTTTATGTTTAAGACTTGTTTTCTGCCTTACAAACACAGCACTTCACTCAGCATCTAGCCCTAAAGTACTGTTATGTTAAGTACTCCTAAAAGATTTTTCCCTCCTTCCTCAGGAGTAAAATTTACTGAAATCTCATCCAGTCATTTGTATCCAAAACTAAAAACTGACATGGAACTAGACAGAAATGTTATTTGCTCTCATTTACAAGGCATTCTTAATATGCTTCTTAATTCACTGCATTTTATTTTCTAGTAGCATTTCCCATAATGGAGATTACCTGGGGGTATCAACATAAAAATGTCAATGTGGACAGCTGCAGTTTAACAGCCACAATAACTGTAGCTATGAAATTTTTAAGAGATGGAATGTTTTGGTGGCAATTACAGTTATTGATATTTCTAAAATTCATTTAAGCTTTTATTGTAACTTTAGCAACTTAAAGAAATGTAGTCTATGATATGACTTTGCTAAGGATAAATTGTCACAATCTTAACATTATTAAAAAATCTGAATGAATTTAACTGTGAATCATATTAAAACTTTCAATCAAAATAAATTACTCTTGATGAAAACACTGAATTAAAAATGATTTAATATTGACCTATTTTAATGGAAGAGTACAGCTTCATTCAATAAAGTAGTAAATATTTTACTGATTAATACATTTATTAATACTTTAGCACAGCCTACAAAAAAGTCGGTCTTTGGCCCTATCGACATTACTCAGATTAATCCCCTATTGAAATCCCCATACAGAAGAATTACATAACTAACATGAGGTTTTACTTTGAAAAGTGACATCATGTGATTCCATGCCTATTGTCTTATCAATTCCAGCTCTGGTCTCTCAATCTGGGACCTGAAAGTAAAACTGAGCTCTTTCTAGGCAAGGCACCCCCACCAACAATAAGGATTCTGCAATTGGAACTTGAGTTACTAATCATTTTTATCTATGCTATCTTGGACCAACATCTTCCCTAAGGACAGCTAGGCTTCACTTCTATTAGGAATGAACAGAGCAGGGGTCGGCAAACTTTCAGAAGTGTGCGCCATGTCTTTATTTATTCACTCTCATTTAAGGTTTTGCGTGCCAGTAAAACATTTTAATGTTTTAAAAGGTCTTTCTATAAGTCTATAATATATAACTAAACTATTGTTGCATGTAAAGTAAATAAGATTTTTAAAATGTTTAAGAAGCTTCATTTAAAATTAAATTAAAATACAGAGAGCCCCAGACGGGTGGCCAGGACCTGGGCAGTGTGAGTGCCACTGAAAATCAGCTTGCGTGCCACCTTTGACACACGTGCCATAGGTTGCCTACCCCTGGAATAGAGGCAGTGGCTGTCAAGGTTACAGGGCTAGCTGCACCTCCTGACACCTCTGATCTCTCTCAGTGCATCACGTCAGATGACAGGCCCTCAACCTTTACCTCCTTGGATTGGAATCTCATGATTCTCCTGCTCCTGGAGTCTTAGGTTAAAGCTTCCTGTGTACTAACTACAATTTCTCAGCAAGTCCAACTGGACTCGACACCTGCAAGTTTTCTCTTCAGGAGCTGTGACCAGTGTACAACAGAGTGACCAAGCAACTTTCTTAAAGTACTGTTTAATCTTAACAGTAGGAACATAGAAAAGCAGACAAGTAAAAGGATTTAAAAAACAATAAAATCGTCTAAATAGGTGTCTATCTCACCTGATGCTTACCATCCCCCAGAAGGCCCAACTACTTCAGAACCCTGCTGCAAGGCCTGATTGTGTCATCCTGTTCCTCACATACAGTCCCTGACAACTGCTTCTCCCCCACCTCTCTAGAGAGAGCAAGGGCATGTCTATATAGAGTTAGTGCACAGCAAGCCGTGGTGTAGTTTGCAGCAGACTAGAGCACAGGGTGAACCTGGCTACCCAATACTAAAGGTTACATGGTGCGCTTTGACCTACTGCTTTTCAGCAGCTATCTAAATAATCAGGTCACATAAATTACAGATCAGCCCTATGTCCTTCATAGTGGCCAATTTAAAGAGGACATCTTTACTAAGGGCATTTTTAGCCTCACTTCCTTTGAGAACAATGGGAAATGGCCATCATTCTCAAAGAGGGAAATTCATAGTGGAATGCTCTGTAGCAGAAGAAGCTTTCAATAAAAAAAAAAAAAAATGGTAAAAATTACCATTACTCTTTAAACAAAAAAAAAAAATAAAGGGGGGCTTCAAAGTAGCCTATATACAAGGTTTCAATGAGTAAAGTACATTGTAAGGTTGAAACATTTGTCTTATTCCATTACCTACTACAGACCATCTAACCAGGAAAAAGAGTGGATGAGGCTTTTTTTAAACAACTAACAAAATCAGCCAAAGCACAGGACTTGTCTGGGTAGTTGAAGTCCCCCATCACCACAATCTGTTGGGAATATAACACAGTAGGGCACAGATTATCCAACAAGTCCTTGGAATGTATTGGAAACAGTTTTTTATTTCAGAAGGTGGAGAAATCTACTATAGGAGAGGCTGTTATAGATTTCATTTTGACAAATAGGGGGGAACTGGTTGAGAATTGAAAGTGGAAGGCAGCTTGGGTGAAAGTGACCATGAAATGAAAGAGTTCATGATTCTAGGGAATGGTAAAAGGGAACAAAGCACGATAAAGATAATGGATTTCAAGAAGGCAGCTTTAGCAAACTCAAGGAGTTCATAGGTAAGATCCCATGGGAAGCAAGTGTAAGGAGAAAAACAGTTCATGAAAGTTGGTAATTTTTCAAGGAGCCATTTTTAAGGGCACAAGCAAACTATTCCACTTCATAGGAAAGGTAAGACGTACAGCAAGAGACCAGCCTGGCTTAACCAGGAGATCTTCAATGATCTGAAACTCAAGAGAGAGTGCTACAAAAAGTGGAAAGTAGGTCAAATTACAAAGGATAAATATAAACAAACAGAAGCGTGTGGGATAAAATTAGAAAGGCCAAGGCAAACAAGAAGATTAAACTAGACAGAGACAGAAAGGATAAGAAAACGTTCTACAAACACTTAGAAGCAAGAGGAAGACCAAAGACACGGTAGGCCCGTTACTTGATGATGGGGGGGAAACAATAACAGAAAATGTGGAAATGGCAGTAGTGCTAAATGACTTTTGTTTCAGTTTTTAACAAAAATTTTAGTAGCAATTGGACATCTAACATAGTGAATGCCAGTGAAAATGAGGTGGGATATGAGGCTAAAACAGGGAAAACACACATTAAAAATTACATAGACAAGTTAGATGTCTTCAAATCACCAGTGTCTGATGAAATACATCCTAGAATACTCAAGGAGCTGACTGAGGAGATATCTGAGCCACTAGCGATTATCTTCAAAAAGTTGTGGAAGATGGGAGAGATTGCAGAGGACTGGAAAATGACAAATACAGTGCAAAAATACATAAAAATGAGCACAACCCAGGGAATTATAGACCAGTCAGCTTAACTTCAATACTCAGAAAAACAATGGAGCAAATAACTAAGCAATCGATTTGCAAACACCTAGAAGATAATAAGGTGATAAGTAAGTCAATGTGTATTTGTCAAGAACAAATTGTGTCCTACCAATCTAATAGCTTTCTTCGACAGCCTTGTGGATGGAGAAGTAGTAGATGTGGTATATCTTGACTTTAGTAAGGCTTTTGATACTGTCTTGCATGATCTTATAAACAAACTATGGAAATACAACCTAGATGGAGCTACTATAAGGTGGGCGCATGACTGGTTGGAAAAACGTTCCCTGAAAGTAATCAGTGATTCACAGTCAAGCTGGAAGGGCATATCAAGTGGGGTCCTGCAGAGATCGGTCTTGGGTACGGTTCTGTTCAATATTTTCACCAATGATTTAGATAATGGTATAGAGAGTACACTTATAAAGTTTGTGGACAATACCAAACTGAGAGGGGTTGAAAGTGCTTTGGAGGATAGGATTAAAATTCAAAATGATCTGGACAAACTGGAGAAATGGTCTGAAGTAAATAGGATAAAATTCAGTAAGGACAAATGCAAAGTACTCCATTTAGGAAGGAACAATCAGTCACATACATACAAAATGGGAAATGATTGCCTAGGAAGGAGTACTGCAGAAGGGATCTGGGGGTCATAGTAGATCACAAGTTAAATTGACTCAACAGAGTAACACTATTGCAATAAAAGCAAACATCATTCTGGGATGTATTAGCAGGAGCATTGTAAGCAAGACACAAGATACAGGTTGATACAACCTCAGCAGGAGTATTGTGTCTAGTTCTGGGCGCCACATTTCAAGAAAGATGTGGACAAATTGGAGAAAGTTCAGAGGAGAGCAACAAACATGACTAAAGGGCTAGAAAACACGACCAACGAAGAAAGATTGAAAGAATTGGGTTTGTTTTGTTTAGAGAAGAGAAAACTGATGGAGGATATGATAATAGTTTTCAAGTAAATAAAAGCTTGTTACAAGAGGGAAGGAGAAAAATGGTTCCTGTTAACCTCCGAGGATAGGAAAAGAAGTAATGGGCTTAAATTGCAGCGAGGTTTAGGTTGGACATTAGGAAAAACTTCCTATCAGGGTAGTTAAGTACTGAAATAAATTGCCTAAGGAGTTTGTGGAATCTCCATCATTGGAGGTTTTTAAGAGCAGTCAGACAATCACCTGTCAGGGATGGTCTAGATTAGTGTTTCCCAAAGCGTGGTACGCATACCTCTGGTGGTACGTGAAAGGGCTTCACTCCAGCTGGCAAGGGGCCAGTAGCAGGCTGAGCCAGGCCGGCGGCCGGGACCCCATGTAGCAAGGGGCCCGCAATGGGCTAAGCAGAGCCGGCAGACAGAACCCCAGACCCGCGGCGGGCTGAGCAGCTCAGCCCGCTGCCGGCCCGGGGTCCCATTCACCGGTCCCACTCAGCCTGCTGCCGGCCAGGGGTCCCATTCACTGGTCCCGCTCAGCCTGCTGCCGGCCAGCGGTCCCCGTTCAACCAGGCCGGCAGCGGGCAGCAGGGACCCCGAGTGGCAAGGGCCGGCAGCGGGCTGAGTGAGGCCGGCATCCAGGATCCCAGACCCGCAGCAGGCTGAGCGGCTCAGCCCGCTGCAAGCCCAGGGTTTCGTCCACCGGTCCCGCTCAACCTGCTGCCAGCTGGGGGTGCCGTTTACCCAGGCCAGCAGCGGACTGAGCGAGGCCGGCGGTCACGACCCCTAGTGGCAAGGGGCTGGCAGTGGCCCGAGAGGGGCCTCCTCCCAAAAATTATCTTCATCAAAGAAGGGGTATGCCAGTAAGACAAATGTCTTAAAAGGGGTACGCAAGTGTTGCAAGTTTGGGAAACACTGGTCTAGATAATATTTACTCCTGCCTTGAGAACAGGATGACCTCTCAAGGTCCCTTCCAGTTTTATGATTCTATGATTAAGATTATTCAGGTCCAAAAAAGGCTGATCTGACACAGGGTGCTACATTTCTTAAAGGATCAATTAATTTTAACTCAAACTAATTGAACAATTTATTTGTAAATTCTCAGATAATTAATTCTGTATTAAAAGAGCAAGTGCTATAAGTCTGGGAAAGAGACTCTGTTCTTCTGACAGAACAAGATGATTTAATCGTGCTTAATGTGCAAAATTCAACAACCTTACTACAGAATCACAACCAGCATTTCTGTAACAATTCTGGTGTTTATACATGAGCCAGAATAGAATCCAGTTTCCTATCTCAAACGTGTGCTGATTTAACAGAATCCAAGCACCTTCTGCTCCTCATCCCCTGACCACCGCTCTCGGGACCCCTGCCCCTAACTGCCCCCCCATCCCAGGATCCCACCCCCTTATCCAAGCCCCCTGCTCCCTGTCCCAACTGCCCTTCTGACCCCTATCCACATCCCTGCCCCCTGACAGTCCCACCGGGACTCCCACTCCCAACCCTCCCTGTTCCACATCTCCTGACCGACCCCTCAGAACCTCTACCCCATCCAACCGCTCCCTTACCAGCAGCAGGAGCTCACAGCTGTGACATGCAACCAGAGCCAGCCGTGCTCCCCACGCTGCCCAGCGGGAGCAGCAGGCCAGAGCGCAGCTGCGTGGGAGCGGGGGAGGGGCCGGGGACTAGGCTCCCCGGCTGGGAGCTCAGGGGCCAGGAAGGACGGTCCTGCAGGCCATAGTTTGTCCACACCTGGTCTAAAACTAACTTTTCTTTAGTGCAAATGGGAACTCTCCTACAGACATCAGAACTTCCCGTTGAAAGGCCTCCAAACACTCAACAGGCTATATAAAAATACTACTGTACAAAACTACCATTTAATTAAGAGTTAATTCCTCTTGGGCAGCAAAATTAATGGGTTATAGCAGAAGACTAGGACTCGGAACTCCTAGCTTTTATTCTCTGGTCTATCAGTGATTGTGTGCGCAAGACACTGGGCAAGTTACAATCTCCTCGTACTTGAGTATTCCTATCTGTACAATAGGAGGAATGATACTTGTACATCTCTGTAAACCATACAAAATCCTTTACGAAGTGCTACAGAAGTAAACAGAATTATTTAGTAATACTACACAATCCCCCAAACTGCCTTATTTTTCATGTATTGATTTTTGGCCATTCTGAAAAACAATGAAGTAGAAATTGTTTATTTCACAACGCAGGCTCTTTAACAGCAGGAAATCAGACACTGAGGTCCTTATAATTATAGAATATTCCCAATATCATTAAAGCCTTTTAGAAGTCTGCATGTGGATATTTTTATTGGCTCAGTCTATGTTTAATTTTACAACCCCCTCCCTTCAGCTGAATTCTTGAAAGTATATTTCAGCCACTGTGTGTGTGTGTGATATCACCTATAAAAGTTACTAACAAAGCCTTCTTGGACTAACCTTAGCCTTTGTTTATAGTAATCTTCATCTCCATCATCTCTGCATCTCTTTACTCTACGATTTCCTACTGTATTCTCTTCCTCTTCCTCAGAGCTTGGGAAGAAGTCTTCATCCTCCTCAGCTTCTTCCTTAAAGTTTCTCTTCCCTGAATGTTTTCTTCCTCCCGGCAAAGTCTTCAGTTCATAATCAGAATTATCATCAGCATGAAAAAATGCTGCCTCGTCCTCCTCTTCTGTATTAAAAAGTTCCTCATCAGGCATATATTCTGACTCTTCACTGTCATCCCCGTCTTCACCTCTCAGCTTCTCCTTGACCTCAGGAAGTCTCTTTTCCTTGGGAATTCCTATCTTAAATTGGATCTGAAGAGCATGGTTCTGAAGTTTCTTCATGTGCTTTCTCAGGCGCTTGTCTGTTTTTGACAGGGTTCTGGTTTTGCCCCTCTTTCCCTTTATGACTAATGTGGGAGTTGCATATTGAATGTTCTTGGTCTGTGTTTTATTCTTTGCTCCCTTCTTAAGGCCTGACCTCTTTCTTTCAGACGACAGCTTAGCTTGATCTGCCAAATACTTTTCAAAATCAGATGCTTCATTTAGCATTAACCTGCGTGGCTTCTTTTCTATCTTCTGAGGGACCTTAGTTCCAAATGGGGTCATCTGACCAGTACGAATGAGTTCCTCCCATTCTGTTTCCTGGACTGGCATGAGCATACTGCCAAGAGACGATGGACCAGGCTCTGCAAAGAGACTCAGAACATTCATTTCTTATCTGCAAATTCATTAATGTGCTCTAAGTAATATCCCACAGTTCAAACAGGTAAGTAGGTTTGTTTTAACCTTTAAATTTATTCATTTTAATAATATATAAAGCATCAATCCTGAAACTAATACTGTTCCTCATACATTGTACAGAATAAAACAAAATTCCATCCAACTAATTCAATGGTTAGAGAAAACAGCCATACAAACTAAACTGGAGGTAAAAAGAGAGAAAAAAAAAAAAGTGTTCCAAAAAGGAAAAGAATGAAAGAGAGGCAAAATGGTCAGATAACACTTTACATGTACAGTATATAGCACCTTTTATATCAAAGTGTTTCTCAAACTATACACACAGTGCAATCACTTCTCCCACCACTGAAATCAGCCATTTCTAACATGAAGCATATCTGCAAAGATAATCAGAAATTAAGTCAATATCCACATCATCAATCTCCAAGCATTAACCCACTGTCGTCACAACATTCAGTACCACTAACACACTAACGTCCTCTCCGACATACTGACTTTCCACAAGTCAAAAGACTGAAAATCCCACACACCACCTGAATTTTGATCTTCCAACACTACAATTAATAATTTAATGGCTATTATACTCAAACTTGTAGTCTTAGCATTTCTTCACACCATACATCAGAGAAGGGACACAAAGCCGATTATACACTCAAAGTTTCTTACCTTATGAAATACGAAATCAAACATCTACTACAGATCATTGCCATCTACCTTCTGATTATGACTTAAAAAATAGCAACTAGACAGAACACAAAACAAAACTGCACAAAAATTACTGAACTGTTTATACACCACACTCACTGGTCTATATGTATATGCATTCGCAACATGATGCATAACAAAAAGTTGGCAGGTACACTAAGGGACTGGTGCAGTATCTGCAACCACTTTAGCTCATGTTTTAAAAACAGTGGTTATCAAGATGCTGGTATCTCTAAACTCCATTTCTTCGATTCAGTGCCCAATTCAAGTACTTGCCAGAATTTCCCAGATACTCACACTGCATCCACAAGCTCATTTCCTCCACATTCCTCTTTATTAATGTTTCTTGATGAGACAATTAAATATCTCCACAATACAACTCTTCCTCTTCCTCAGCCTTCCCACCAGAAAGACAGAAATTACAGTTCCAATGCTGTAAGGTACTTAAGGGTACACCTGGATCAGATTGTATGACTGGGGCCCCTGTCACTGAACCTGCACAGTAGTTAAGCTTGTGCTTAACTTTAAGCATGAGTAGTCCCACTAAATTCAGTGAGATTACAAATGTACCTAACTACATTTCCATATCAGGACCAATGTTAGTAAACACCAAATACAGAATTTAGTTAATCTGTGTAGTCGATTTTTTTTTTAAAGTCGTACCATATTCTAAAACGGTCCAATTGAACACTTACTTATTTCATTCAAGGGGAAACTAATTTAAAATTTATGCCTAATTTTCCAAAAAAAAGCTATTAATTTAAATTACTACACCTCTACCTCGATATAATGCTAACCATGGGAGCCAAAAAAATCTTACTGTATTATAGGTGAAACCGCGTTATATCAAACTTGCTTTGATCCACTGGAGTGTGCAGCCCCCCACGGAGCACTGCTTTACCGTGTTATATCTGAATTTGTGTTATATCGGGTCACATTACATCGAGATAGAGGTGTATGTTTCTTTTGCTACACATCCTGAGTGTGATGAGCAAGTGTAAAAGTAACTTGAGTTTAATGTTCTTTGAACAGATACGATTGCTCTTTAAGATCAAATATACCCTGCTAGAGCTTTATGTTAACTTTTTTATATGTTTGCATGTTATGTCTAGGTATTTATAAGCTAATCATGATAGCATCAGAACACTATTTCCTTCTAAATATTTATTTACAGAAGACAAGGATTCAGTAATCACATATGTAGCTATTTCCATAAACTCATTTACCAGATTAGGTAACTGTAAGCTTTCAGAAATAAGAACACAAATTGGATGTAAAGACCCATCATGACTAAGCTACATTTCCTCGTACCAAATGCCCGAGTTTTAATGCACAGAGCATAAAAGGAAGGATCTTATGGTGTATTTCTACTCATAAAAACGACGGTCAAAGCAGCACGTTCTTATTCCACAGATCTATTCCAACTCAAATCTACCACTTCTACTGTCAAAAATAAGTCTTTGCTGCTTTTTACTCCTGTATGACCTGCAGATCCAACACAGATATGAGTGACAGAGCTGGAACCTATTCAACTAATGTGTCAGAACAGTATTACAAATTTCAATGAGCTACCCCTGTGTAAACTCACTGAAGTCTAATGGGGTTGCACAGATGTCAATGGGTATCTATTTTGGCCTTCAGAATTTTGATGACTAGTGATGATGTATAAGACAGAAAGATACCAGCCTGACTAAGAACTCATGCTGGGTTTGCAGAGGGCAGTAAGAAAAAACAAACAAACAAACAAAAACACATGATCAGTTAGATTTGATCTTGGAAACATTGAGACAATTATCAAAGTATTCCATAAAAAACTGTTATTCTTACACTGTACAGCTCATACAACAGATTTTTTTTTTAATTTCTAACAAGTGTTTCCTACCAAGATACGAAAACCAATTTTGTGAGTACTGATTGATGGCTGATTATAAAATGTAATTCAATCATTACACTAGCTTTATCACATTAGCTGTGAAAAATGTTAAGATTTCCAATTTATTAAGCCCAATACTCTAATGTGCATCAGTCCTCCCTACTGAACTAAGTACAGATCTACTTTCAGTCTTTAAAAATCCCCATATGGATACTCAGAGATCTGCAATTCTGCAGGTGCAGAGAATTAAGCGTTCCTAAAATCATTCTTTGAAAACAAACCACTGAAATTTATTTACTCATGTTCACTGGCAAAGATCTTGGCAATGAGCTTCAAACAACAAAAGACATTACATAGACATGACAGAAATGCAAAAAAAGATTTGCAATGGCATTTTCCCTCACCTTCATCGTCCTGAAATTCAACATCATTTATTCCAACGAGAGTCTCTGCTCCACCAAGAACTGCTTGGAGACGCTTTTGTTTTGCTTTAATCTTTTTTAACTGTTGTTCCTTGAATGACAATAGTGTACAAAATTTAAAACTCTTGGTAGCAGACTTGCTTTTCTTACAAACAAGGTTCAAGCTTTATTAATATGTTAAGTAGCAGGTTAGCATTTTGCTTCTGAAACAAGTTCAAATTTTGATATGATTCCAAGTGATAAAAATGCCTGCGGAAGGTGTCATCCCAGCACCTGGTAGGTAGTTCTCTACATAATCCATACACATCCACACCCCCAGTTTGGCACATTTCATCATGACTGGGGCACAAATTTTTAACAGTGCACTAATTCAGGTGTGCATGCACAGCATATGCTTGCAAACACCAGATGGGCATGCACAAGTTAAGATTGTGCATGCAAACAAATCTCATTTGCATCAGATACTTTCACATACACTTGCGTATGCATTTTTAAAACTTGGGTCCAGGATCCAGTGAAGAAAAGCCTCATATATAGCATATGAAATTCCACTCAGCATATATTTGAGCTCTGCTAATCCTTCACTTTCACATGTGCTAAATACAATTATAGAATTAAGTACAAATCTTCTCTCCAACACATTTGTTTTGAGATGTGCTGCCACAAAGAGACTGAAAGAACTCAAAAACTAGTCAATGTTCTTCATGTATCAGCGGGTATTATTACACCAAGTCAGCTCAAGAGAAGACAACTAATTTATCTGCAAAAAAAACTAACACCACAGTGCTTGTAAAAATATAAGAGTGAGGGAATTCAAAATTATGAGTCCTGTAACAATCGTAGCTCACCACCATTCACACTTCTTTCACAATCTATTATCCACTTTTATTGTCCTCATAAGTGTTATAATGTGGCAAAGTTACGATTCCTAAGGTGACCAAAAGGGCTATGGACTGTGTTATACAGGACGTCAGACTAGATAATCACAATAGTCCCTTCTGGGTTTGGAATCTATGATTTTCCTGATTTAAAAATAAACTGATCAAATTATTAAATAAACACACAAAGCAGTACGTTTTTATTACTTATAAACTTTGTTCTTTCTAAATCTTTTCCTCTCCCCCCAGAGGCGCATGATTTGAGGATCAAGTTTTAAATTTAGTAAAACTACCCTCAGTGAGCTGTTTGTTTCCTTAAGAGTGTCATTTGCTGAAAATTCTCCAGTGCACCTGTGTGCAGTTACAAAAGATACTTACACAAGCACTGACATCCCTGCTGTCATAATATCCATATTATAAAACACTTGCCACATGTCAGCACTAAGATATTAAGGAGATAATTTCACATCTTATCTGTTTATAAGGCAACTAAAATTTCTGTCTCACTATCAAAAAAAGTTTGGTTTTCACCTACTAAGGATTTTTTTTTTAACTACCCAAAAAGGCAAAGTATTATTAAAAACATTGAAATCGCATAAGTGACAACACAAATAGGGCGCAACTTGTAATTTAGGGCCTGAATCAGCAATCATAATACACACGCAACTTCACTCATTTGACTAGTCTCTTAAGATCAATAAGACGACTCATAAGTTGCTCAGGTTTTTCTATACAGTGATTTAGTCTAAGACAGCGGTTCTCAAACTGTGGGTCAGACCCCAAAGTGGGTCAGGATCCCATTTTAATGGGGTCACCGAGGCTGGCTTAGACTTGCTGGGGCCTGGGGCCAAAGCTGAAGCCCAAGGGCTTCAGCCCTAGGTGGCAGGGCTCAGGTCACAGGCCTCCAGCCTGGGGCTGAAGCTCTTGGTCTTTGGCTTTGGCCACCTAGTCTGGAGAGGTGGGGCTTTGGTTTAGACTCTTCCCTTCCAGGGAGACAGGGCTTTGGCAGCTCAGGCTTCGGTCCCCCATCCTGGGGTCCTGTAGTAATTTTTGTTGTCAGAAAGGGGTCATGGTACAATAAAGTTTGAGAACCTCTGGTCTAAGTCTTCAGCAGTTTTAGAAATGGCTAATAAAGGACATCTCATTCAAGTTAGCTATTAACCTGCAACTGGCTGTTCATTAATTCATTTTCAGATAACACGGACACAAGTGTGGTGAAAAAGTCACATAACATTGGTAACACTCTGAAACACCACCATGAGGCCCTGCAGGAATTTAATTACAATCATTTATCCAAACAAGCTCTAGAACTATTATTTTAGAGACTGATCCAAAGCCCAAGTCAATGGAACAACTCCCACTGACTTCAGAGAGATTTGATTAAGTTCTTATAACTTCTGGTAAAGAAAACCAAAAACTGTTAAAATGGTGAAGGAACTGCAAGTTTAGACTCTGACCCTTTATCAGGATCCTCAAGTGTGAAGCCTGACAGAGAATCAGCGCCTTAAGCAATCCAAAGTTAATTTTTTTCAGTCACCTTGTTATACTTCTGCCGTTTTACAGAGTCTAGTTTTCTGTTTATATCTTTGCTGTTGACAGCTTGAGGAGTAAGTTGCTCTATAATTGTATTGATCTGTTTCAGAGATGTCATACAGGACCTGAAAAATAAAAAGATGTTCATTTAGTATTCAGCTGTAATAATGAGAAGAGTGGATACATGACATTTTCAACTCAGATAGTTTAAACCTAAAAATTATAGCCAAGATTTTAACAAACAGAAGGCTAAAGTTGGATTTCTAAATAAATATGCTGATTTTCTTGGCCTTTGAATTTTACAAAGGCTAGTTTTTAAAATGTTAAACAATTCTGTTCAAATACAAACAACCTATTGCAGTATTTGGAACTCAATAAATTACAACTCTGCTAATGAACAACTACCAGGATGTAGAGCCCTGCAGTGGGACTGGGATCCCATGGGTCCTGCAGGACCTGGTGCCATAATAGCAGGAGTGGGATTAAAGAATAGTTCCGTGCGGGGCTCTACCAGGAAGTGAAACTGGCCAACCTACTTTTATTATCCAAGGTAGAGAAGCGCAAGAAATAAGTCTAAGTGGTGAAAGAGTTGGGTTTTTTTTTTTAAATCTGTTTTAATAATCTATAGTAAGAAATTACATTGATATGAGCATTTATTTTAAATCTTATTTTAACCTTAGTGTCCCTTTAATTTAACAGATAAAATTATTTTTGTATTGTGCTGTAAAATAATTTTAAGAAGGTACAGTACTACTGAACCTTTCATGCCTAGGCCATTCTATTTATTCAAATTCTTATGTATAACCTGCCACTGCCTCATGTAAAAGCCCGGACGGATAGTAACCAAAAAGTGTCACCATTTAATGACTGTTGCATGATCTGTCAAAATTGGGGGGGGGGGGAAGGTGTGCCTCATCAATAGAAACGACAGCACAAAGACTACTGTACTAAGTTTTACCTCTTATCTGTAGCAAATAACATTTTTTTGAATATAAGATACTGAGTTCTTCTGTTCTCCATTGTGTACAACAACAATACAATACATGATGTAACTGATACCTTTGGACCAACTGCAGAATGTGATAATACATTACCATTTAAATTAACAATCAGAAATGCCACGGAAAACATACCAGCCCAAACAAATAATGGTGGAGAGACTGGACTTTTAAACATATGTTAAAGAAGCAAGCTTCTCTCTCTACCTATCCCTATTTTCACACTTGTAACTTGCTGTATGACGAGTCTGCCAGCTAGCTCATTTACATAACAATGCAAGACCGAGTGATATTTTTAGATGCTGATATTAGGCCACACAGAAATCAAACCATCAGAGGCTGATGCAACAAATAGAAGTCTCTTTGGAATGTAATCAGAAATTATATGAACAAATGTGCACACAGATGAAGAACGAGTCTCACATTGTTCAAGCCCTACTAACTAAATAGCAAGGGGCCAGAAGAGTTTCTTTGAAGACACACACACAGTGGATAAATTCACATTTACTCTTGCAAAGTGGTCTCTGTTGAATGAAATGAGAGTTACAATGTGTTTTTAAAGGAGAATCAGAATTTGCTGTTACCATCCACAGTACATGCGGTATATGCATTGTGAAAAGCCATGCTTTTTCCATCACATTTTCTGCTATTACTTAGGTTTGAGGTGGAACGAACTAGTGAAAACATCTTCATGGATGTCTACTCCAACTAAATGTGCCCTCCTCTGTCCACCCTTATGTGGGGGTCCTGTATCGGCCTCTGTCACATTTGCAAGTTCTAATGGTAGAATAAATATATCACAGCTTTGCATCTCAAAAGCACTATGTAAATATGAAATAGTCACAACCTTTGTGATTGTGAGATGAACATCTGGAAATGAGGATAATGGCTAAGCACAGTGTAGTCTTTCCTGTTCTCAGAACCAACACATCTTCAACCACATCTCCCTTTCCCTTCAACTCCAAAGTCATCAAGAAAGCAGTTAAAAATCATTGCTTTGAATTTGTTTCCTCCAAACCCACCCCCACTCCCTTCTTATTTATTATTTTGGAGAAGTTATATGTTATACAGTTATATGTGTTACATTATTCAGCAGACAGCATGATCACAGTGATCCCTTTTGATCTTGCAACATATTACTCTAATTTAGATTTCACCCTCCACTGAGTTATCACCTATTCCTCACCAAGTCTCAGGGCTTTTACTCCATCCTCACTCTCACTGACTTCTCTGCTCTTTTTAAATACTTTAGATCATGTCTTCCCTTCTCATCATGTTGCCCTTCTATTGATTTTGCAACTGTCCCTTCCCCAAGTTCTCTTTCTACTTTTTCGGCCACTCCACTTTTTCCTGCTTCCCTCTCCGATTTCTGGAGTCCTACAGTACTATAACCTTGGCCACTTCCGCTTCTCCTTCTACGCCTTTTTCTTTGTGTTATCTCATCTGATCAAATAGCTTCAACTACTTTAGCTCTGACATCAATGCTGACAACTCAAACATATGCCTCTTACTCCTGACTTGTCTGAAGCCATCCAGTCACTCACTTCATCCTCTTTCTTTGACATCTCCTCCTGGATATCACTTTTGACTTAAAAACTTAAATGGTCACAACTGAACTTTGTCTTTTTTTCCACTCCCTCTCTTCCCTCTTCAGTCCCTCTCTTCTGTTATTGTTGAACAAAGGGTGGATTTGATTTAAATCAATAGTCAGGAAGACTCGATTTAATCACAGTTTTCTACATAAAAGTGCATTCTTGTTGGCTGTTATAATCTTAATACATATTCTTCACAACTCAGAGATAGATGTAGGTTTCCTTTTTAGAAGGTACACATTATACATTTTTAAACAGTGATTTATTTTGAAAAACTTTTCAGAGTAGTTTTACAGCTATATCAGAAAATGAATGATTGTTTAGTTATTTCGTTTACCAAAGGTAATTGAAGCAGATATTTATGAAGTCATTGGGAGGTGAACTATCTCCAATTCAACAGATTAATCATTAATATTTGGAGGATTTTCTTGCCATGCTGTATTAAGAGGAGAACATCACTAGACAGACATTTAAATTGTTTTATTTAACTAAAACAACAATGTTAAGTGTTCTGGATTTTTTTCTTCAACAGCAAACATATAATATTTTAACAAAACAAACATATGTCCCTGGCTTCTCACATTTATCTCCAGACCTCTTCTCCTCATCCACATCTATTCCACCCCCAACAATCTTCTATTCATTGAATTTTTTGAAATTTGCATTTTTAGAGGGAGGTAAGGGATTGACTCTGTGTACACAAATTTGCAGAGGGACAATAGAGCTGAGGTCTGTTATTTCTCACTTCTATTATTTATGTATTTATTTTAAAACATTTTTGCTGTTAACAAGCACTTAACTGCTGGAGACACAAATCCACAGTTTGAGAACTGGAAAACTAAGCATCTCTGATGGTATCTTCTAAACCAGGGGTAGGAAAGCTTTCTGGGCCGAGGGCCACATCTGGGTGGGGAAATTGTATGCAGGGCTGGGGTGCAAGAGGGAGTGTGGGAGGGGATGGGTGTGCAGGAAGGGGCTCAGGGCAAGGGACTGGGGCAGAGGAGGGGTGCGGGATGTATGAGGGGGCTCAGGGAAGGGGGTTGGAGTGCAGGAGTGGTGCAGACTGCAGGAGGGGTATCAGGGAAGGGGGTTGGGGTGCAGGGTGCAGCAGGGGGCTCAGGGCAGGGGGTTGGGGTGAACAAGGGGTGCGGGGTGTCGTAGGGGGCTCAGGGTAGGGAGCTGGAGTGCAAGAGCAGTGCACGGTGCAGGCAAGGGGCTTAGGGCAGGGAGTTGGGGGGCAGGGTGCTGGAGGGGTTCTGGCTCCGGGGTGGCAGTGGTGCGCACTGGGGCCAAGGCAGGCTCCCTGCACACCTGCCCAGTCCCCGCGCCGCTCCAGGAAGAGCTGCAGCCCCTGGGAGAGGGGGAGCGAAGGGCTCTGTGTGCACTGCCCTTGCTGCACCTCCAGGTACCTCCCCCAAAGCTCCCATTGGCTGCAGTTCCCTGTTCCCGGGCAATAGGAGCTGTGGGGGGTGGCGTCCGGAGGCAAGGGCTCGGGGGCCGCAGGGACGTTGGGCCAGCCGCTGCTGAGAGTGGCGCAAGGCCAGCGGGGCCACGGGGTGGGGGGCAGCAATCCTGTGGGATGGATCCAAAGCCCTGACGGGCCGGATCCGGCCCACGGGCCACAGTTTGCCCACTCCTGTTCTAGACTGAGAACTGAGTCCCATTGGGTAGATAGAAAGATTAACCTAAATAATCTATACAGAAGCCCCTGGAACCTGATAAGATTGGATCCCTAACCCAAGAACTATTGGAACTCATCTACAAAACTTTTCTTAAACATTGCATGAATATATTGTCTTATACTACAGAATTAGAATTTATAATCCCTATTACATTATAGCTCAAAGATATTTCATCATGGATCTTAATTAAACCTATCTTTAGCTAGTTTTTCCCCTCAAAAAGCATTTTATTTAAATTGAATTTTTTTGATCAAAAAAATTGGATTTTTTTAAAAAAAATCATTGATTTTTATCCACCCTGGTTGAACACACCATCACACACACTATAACTAAGGCCTGTAACCCGCATATCATCTTTGACTCTTTCCTATACACAGTCCCATATATCTGCTAGGCCAGGGGTAGGCAACCTATGTCACGCATGCCAAAGGAAGTACACGAGCTGATTTTCAGTGGCACTCACACTGCCTGGGTCCTGGCCACTGGTCTGGTGGGCTCTGCATTTTAATTTAATTTAAAATGAAGCTTCTTAAACATTTTAAAAACTTTATTTACTTTATATACAACAATAGTTTTGCTATATATTATAGACTTATAGAAAGAGACCTTCTACAAAACGTTAAAATGTATTACTGGCATGCAAAACCTTAAATTAGAGTGAATAAATGAAGACTTGCACACCACTTCTGAAAGGTTGCCGACCCCTGCACTCCATCTCAGGAAATATCTAAATTTCAAATAGGCCATCTCCAAATCTTGCTGCTGCTTCCTTCGTAACATCTCTTAAATTCCCCTTTTTTCTCTGTCTACACAACTAGATCTCTCCTAGAGGCCCTGGTCACCTCCCACCTTGTTTACAAGAACCCATCCTATCTGACTTCCCTGATATCTGCATCACCCTCTTCTAGTCCATGCACAAATGCAGCTACTAAGATTATCCTTGGGTTCTGTCATTCTGATTGTTATCTCACTATTTGAATCTTTCATTCACTCCCCTCCACTACCACACCAAGTTTAACATTTATTTTTTTGAGTTTCCAGGACCCTGACCAACTCTATCTCTCTCTGGGCTTGTCTACATCAGAAAGTTGCAGCGCTGGTGAGGGAGTTACAGCGCTGCAACTTTGAAGGTGTACACATCTGCAGGGCATCACCAGCGCTGCAACTCCCTGTTTGCAGCGCTGGCCGTACTCCCGTTTTGTCTCGGGTGTAGAGGATCCAGCGCTGGTGATCCAGCGCTGGTAATCCAATGTAAACACTTACCAGCGCTTTTCTTGACCTCCGTGGAAGGAGGAAGCCTCTGGTAATCAAGCTGGTCTCCTTCCCTGCGGTTTGCTGGGTGGCTCCGGGAACGCGAGAGCAAACCGCGGCGAAGCGGGTCTCCTTTCCCGGTTTGCTCTCTAGTTCCCGGAGCCCCGAGCAAGCAGGTCTCCTTCCCTGCGGTTTGCAGGGTGGCTCCGGGAACGCGAGAGCAAACCGCGGCGAAGCGGGTCTCCTTTCCCGGTTTGCTCTCTAGTTCCCGGAGCCCCGAGCAAGCAGGTCTCCTTCCCTGCGGTTTGCAGGGTGGCCCCGGGAACGCGAGAGCAAACCGCGGCGATGCGGGTCTCCTTTCCCGGTTTGCTCTCTAGTTCCCGGAGCCCCGAGCAAGCAGGTCTCCTTCCCTGCGGTTTGCAGGGTGGCTCCGGGAACGCGAGAGCAAACCGTGGCGAAGCGGGTCTCCTTTCCCGGTTTGCTCTCTAGTTCCCGGAGCCCCGAGCAAGCAGGTCTCCTTCCCTGCGGTTTGCAGGGTGGCCCCGGGAACGCGAGAGCAAACCGCGGCGATGCGGGTCTCCTTTCCCGGTTTGCTCTCTAGTTCCCGGAGCCCCGAGCAAGCAGGTCTCCTTCCCTGCGGTTTGCTGGGTGGCCACGGGAACGCGAGAGCAAACCGCGGCGAAGCGCGTCTCCTTTCCCGGTTTGCTCTCTAGTTCCCGGAGCCCCGAGCAAGCAGGTCTCCTTCCCTGCGGTTTGCTGGGTGGCTCCGGGAACGCGAGAGCAAACCGCGGCGAAGCGGGTCTCCTTTCCCGGTTTGCTCTCTAGTTCCCGGAGCCCCGAGCAAGCAGGTCTCCTTCCCTGCGGTTTGCTGGGTGGCTCCGGGAACGCGAGAGCAAACCGCGGCGAAGCGGGTCTCCTTTCCCGGTTTGCTCTCTAGTTCCCGGAGCCCCGAGCAAGCAGGTCTCCTTCCCTGCGGTTTGCTGGGTGGCTCCGGGAACGCGAGAGCAAACCGCGGCGAAGCTGGTCTCCTTTCCCGGTTTGCTCTCGCGTTCCCGGAACCCCCCTTGAAGCCGCCCAACAGCGCTGCAGTGTGGCCACATCTAACACCACTTGCAGCGCTGGTTGCTGTAAGTGTGGCCACTCTGCAGCGCTGGCCCTATACAGCTGTACTAATACAGCTGTAACAACCAGCGCTGCAAAATTTTAGATGTAGACATGGCCTCTGCTTACATGCATCTCTTCTCTCATTGTCCCTGACCCTTCCAGTCTGTCAGTGATACCAGACTTCATGTCCCATTTGCTTACTTTCTCCACAACCATCACCAACTGTCTTGCAAGCTGCTTAATACACGTAAAACACTCTTTGTTAACTAGTCTGAAAAGACTACTCATCTTCCCTCATTTAAATCCCTCTTAAAGACCATTTCTTCTGTGACATGCACATGCAACAAAGAAAAAATAGTGGATCCCAAACTGAATGCGACATCAGTGTGATGCAACTGCAAAAAGGCTAATATTTTGGGGTGTTACTGGAGATGGTTACGGGAGAGGGTTACTGTCCTGCTCTATTCAGTATTAGTGAGGCCTCAGCTGGAGTAGTACTGTGTTCAGTTTTGGGCACCACCACACTTTAAGAAACATGGACATACTGGAGAGAGTCTTGAGAAGAGCAATAAAAATGATAAAAGGTTTAAAAAACCTGACCTATCAGGAATGGGTAAAAAAAGTGGGCATGTTTAATCTTAAGAAAAGAAGACTGAGGGCGGGACCTGGTACAGTCTTCAAATATGTTAAGGACTGTTATAAAGACAATGATCAGTGGTTCTCCAGGTCCACTGAAGGTAAAACACGAAGTAATAGGCTTAATCTGCAGCAAGGAAGATTATAGTTAGATATTGGGAAAAACTTTCTAACTATGAGGAAAGTTAAGCACTGGAATAGGCTTCCAAGGGAGGTTGTGGAATCCCCATCACTGGAATTTTTAAGAACAGATTAAGCAAACACCTCTCAGGGGTGGTATTGGTATACTAGGTCCTGCCACAGCACAGGGGGCTGGACCAGATGACCTAAAGAATTCCTTCCAGCCCTACATTTCTATGAAAAGTTTACTCCCCACGCTGTGCACCAGCCTTGAAAGAGTAAATGCATTATCTTATTGATTTTGCCCCACTCTTCCTGTGTCAACCCCCTTGTACCCACTACCACCTTTTGCTCCATCACTGAAAGATTAGGGCCTAATTTCAGACAACTCTTACGCATCCTGTTAACTTAATGTATGAATAGATTCACTGATGTCAAAAGGATTAGTCAGGTGCATAAAGTTTTCTAAGCTCTTTGAGAGCTGTCTTATACGTATTGTGACACACTGTAAAGAAATAATTCTCGGGCACTGTAAAACAACAATAACGCAAAAATAGAGAAACTAAAGAATGAAGAGGTTAAATGAGATGTCCAAGATCACACAGTAAGTCAATGGTTGAGTTGGACACTGTGAAGCAGAGCTAGGATTAAAGTGCAGGAGTTCATGCCTCTTAGGGTATGTCTACACTGACATGCATCTGACAAAGTGGGTAATCACCCAAGAAAGCTCATGCTCCAATACATATGTTAGTCTATAAGGTGCCACAGGACTCTCTGCTGCTTCTACACTACAGATCTTACAGCGGCACAGCTGTACCATTGTAGCTGAATGGCTGTAAGGTTTCCTGTGTAGAGCTCTATACTGACGGGAAAGATCTCTTCTGCATAATTAAACCATCCCCAAAGACTGGCAGTAGCTACACTGGCAGGAGAATATCTCCTGCCAACAAAGCGCTGTCCACTACAGCACTTTTGTTGATTAAACTTATGTTGGTCAGGGTTTGTTTTTTTCCCCACACCTCTGACTGACAAAAAAGTTTGACCAACAAAAGTGCTAATGTATACAAAGCTTTAGTCCCATTCCTCTAGACCAGTGGTTCTCAAAGCTGGTCCGCTGCTTGTTCAGGGAAAGCCCCTGGAGGGCCAGGCCAGTTTGTTTACCTATCGCGTCTGCAGGTCTGGCTGGTCCAGGCCAATAGGGGCTGCGGGAAGGGCAGCCAGCACATCCCTCAGCCCATGTCACTTCCTGCAGCCCCCACTGGCCGGGAGCTGCGATCAGCTGAACCTGCGGATGAGGCAGGTAAACTAACTGGCCCGGCCCGCCAGGGGCTTTCCCTGAACAAGTGGCATCCCGGCTTTGAGAACCACTGCTCTAGGCCTTAGTGATTATATACTTTAGCTTTTGGTTTTTACAGGGCGGATTTCCTGAATATTGTTACAAGAGCTTGTGACAAGATGCTTTGTTCTGTGATCCACCAGTTATGGGATCATACAGACCATATGAAGCATATAACATGGTGCTGTTTTTACAGGGTCACTTCTCCAAGCATAACTCCACTTAGATTTACACCTTGCAATACACTGCATGGGACAATTGTACACTGGCTGGTCAGAAGAGGGATAAGATACTTGGCGGGAGGCAGCATGGGCTAGTGGACAAGACACCAGATTCAAAATCAGGAAACCAGGGTTCTATTCCTTTATTCTGCCACTGATTAGATAGATGACCTCAGGAAATAAGGATTCAACTAATCAACTGTTTTGATATCTTATGGGGAAGTGAGTGATACATAATCATTTCCATCTCTTACTTCTATGATTCAACAAACTTTTATTACTGGATACCACGTGTTTAAAAGTAGTAACCTTACCTTAAATCGTCCAGCATCGACTGGTATTCTGCCTCTGCATTGGCTAATTTTGACGCCTTGTTGGCGTCACTGATTGCATTGTCTACCTGCTGGAGGACTCCTTGCTCCAGCACATCCTGGTCGTACACGTCAACCCCCAGACCTTTCAGCTCAGCAATCTGGGCACTGGGCGCCACGGACTGGATCTGCTGCCTGTCAATGTGTAACAGCGGCTGTCCCGTCCGGGGCGGCTCCCGCGAAGGAATCCCGAAGGAGCCGCAGGGGCCATCCTCGGAGGCCGCAGCTCCAGGCCTGCCCTCCGGATCGCTGTCACACGGGCCTGTCCCCGCTTCCTCAGCGCTGCTCGGACCCGGACCGCTGGCACCGGCCCCAGGGCCCCGCTCGTGGGACCCGCCCGGCGGGCGGGCTGTCTCCGTGGGCATCCCCGGCTCGAGCCCGGCCCCGCGGTGCGATGGGCCCAGGCGGGCGGACCGGAGCCGAGCGGGAGCCGAGCTCTCGCAGGCAGGGCGCCAGGGCAGGGCAGGCTGGGGAGCCGCGCGCCGAGTCCGGGGAATCCGCCCCCGTCAGCTCCGCCGGCCCCGGGCGCCGAGACTCTCTCACCTCAGCGCGAGCAACTCGCCGCGACCGGGCTCACACTGCGCATGTGGCGCATGCGTAGAAACAACAGTTCCTCGGCACGCACCCGGCGCATAGAGAATGCGCAGGGCGCCACTAACTTGTCCTCCTCGCGTGAGCAGGAGACAAGAGCGCATGCGCCACCTACCCTTGGCTGTCTTGGAGACAGGGGTAGGGCTGCGCATGCGCCTTCCCCTGTCTCCCTGTAAATCCCTAATAGGATGATGTGCTGCGTGACACGTTTTCGCTTTGGGCGTTTGGTCCTTCGTCCACCGCCACAGGTAGCCCAGCATGGACAGCTGGGCGGAAGGTGGATTTTCCGTCCCAGGGAAAATGTTGAGATTTTCAACTAAAATTAATGGGGGATCAGAACGAAAGAGCCAAAATTAAAAAAACAAACAAAAAGTATGAGAGGAAATTCCCCTCCAAAAATGAATAGCAGGGCAGTGGAAATGTTTTCTTTCCATTTCAATCCTTTCAAACAGTTTTACATATAAACATCTTTTAGATAAACACCTTGAATGGCTCCTTTTGGGGCCTCCCAGAGTGCTCCAAGTGTTTTATATGTTGCTGCCGCTCGAGAGGACACCTGCCGACTGTACAAACAGAGCAGGCTGCAGGAGGGGAGGAAATTGTAGACCAAGAAACCTAGGGCAAAAGCCTGCTCTTGCAAAAAGTGCCACAGGGTCTCTGTTGGCCACTTGGAGCAGTGACAGAATTGCTTCTAAGGGTTATTTGAGACAGAGGCACCATGCATGGAACTCAGCAGTTTGGGTCTACACTAGAAAGTTAGATCGGCTTACCTACAACTATCAGCACTATGAAAAAACTGTTATGCCCTGTGCAGTGTAATTAAACTGACCTCCACCCTGGTGTAGACACTGCATGGCCAACAGAAGGATTCTTCCATTGACCTAGCTACTGCCTCTTAGGGAGGTGGATTTACTACAGCGACAGAAGACCCCCTTCCATCACTGTAGAAAGTGTGCATGCTACAGTGGCGCAGCTGCTGCTGTGCCACTGTAGCATTCCTAGTATAGAGGTACCCTCAGTGTATCTATTTCAGAAAGATAAAGGGTTGAGGAGGACTTCATAATAGCCTAGGACTTGGCAAATCTGTTTCAGCTCCCACCTCTGCTACAGACTCCCTGTGTGACCTAGGGCAAATCCCTTAGTCTGACTGTGCCCCTATTCCCCACCTGTACAATGGAATAATAGTGCTGACCTACTGCAGGGATGTTGTGAGGATAAATAAAGTAAAGATTGGGAGTTTCTCAGATACTACAGTGATGAGGCCATCTTAGATAGATGGTTTTGAACCTTTGACTCTAGAGAGTTTGTGTATTTCAAGCCAGCTTAGACTGTAGAGTTGTTCTCTTGTAGAACAGATTTTTCTCTGCCATGCTGCATGTGGTTTTGTAGAGGAAAACGTGTGCGTGTTTTGAGACTAGCTGCCGATTTTAAAAAATAGGTTGTTTTAAACCATTTTATTGATCAGTGAGGATAATGGAAAATAAAGTAAATATAACAAGGTAACAATATCTCATCTATTCCCAGGCCCCTGACGCGGCGGGGGGGAGGGAGAGGACAAAAGGGGCAATTGCCCAGGAGCCTGGACGACTTAAAAGGGCCTGGGGCAGCCCTTGGCTGTCACTGCCAGCAGCGCAGCGGGGCTAAGGCAGGCTTCCTACTTGTCCTCACTCTGCTGCTGCGCACCACGTCCCTACAGCACTGGGGAGGGGATCTCCGCACACCGGCCGCACCCCGAGCGCTGACTACACAGCTCCCATTGGCCAGGAACTGCAGCCAATAGGAGCTGCAGGGGTGGTGCCTGCGGGCAGTGGCACGTGGAGACCTCATGGGTCCCCACCAAGGAGCTGCTGCCAGGGGGGTATATCAGTCGCTTTAGAGAGCCACCCGAGGTAAATGCTGACCTTCTGACTCCCTCCTACACCCCAACCCCCCTGCCCCAGTGTAGAGTCCGCACCCAAACCAGGGTCACCCGGGGGGGGGGAATGGGGCATTTTTCCTGGGCCCTGCAGGGGCCACCATGAGAGTTTTTCGGGACCCCTGGAGCAGGGTCCTTCACTCGTTCCGGGGGCCCCAGAAAACTCTCCTGGGGCCCGGGCCCCCGGAGCATCTTCCACAGCAATTCAGCGGCAGGGGGTCCTTCAGCCCCGGGACCCGTCACCAAAGTGCCGGGTCTTCGGCAGCAATTCGGCGGCAGGGGCACCCCGCCGCTGAAGACCCTAGGCCCCCTAAATCCTCTGGGAAGCCCTGACCCATACTGTCTCCTAGAGCCTGCACTCTGTACCCCCTCCCGCACCCAAACATCCTCCCAGAGCCCATACCCCGCAACCACTCTCGCACCCCAAACCCCTGCCCCAACCTGGTAAAAGTGAGTGAGGGTGGGGGAGAGCCAGCAACCGAGGGAGGGGGGATGGAGTGAGCAGGGGACAGGGTCTTGGAAAAGAGACGGGACAGAGGCATGGACTCAGGGAAGGGGGAGGACAGGGGTCGGGGCAAAGGTATTTGGGTTTGCGCAATTAGACAGTGGGCAACCCCACTAGGTGAGCATATGGAAGCCCTGACCTGCTAGCAGCTCTCTGGTCACCAGCCAGCGCAAGCGCAGCATCGCTGAAACGTCAGGCAGATCACGTTCACGTGGGCACAGCTTGTGCATGCATAGGGGCCCACTGACTGTTCTGCCCTGGGGCCTGGAATTGCTGTCAGTGGGCCTGCCTGTTCCACAGTTTGCTTCAGTGAAGTGCCACAGACACAGGAAGAAATTATCTCTGATAATAAGGACACATTTATAGTGCACACTTTATCCCAAATCACTTTACTGATTGGACAGGCTGCATACAGAACATTTTGTTCACTATTAGAGAGATGTGTGGTAGGTGGATAGCAGAATTTAAGCAATTAACTTGTTTGCATATGGCTACTAATCCTCTGTCTTACTATTCATGCTAGCCAAGGATAACGTCTTTCATCTTCATGCCTCTCACCCTGTCTCCACTAATGGAGTTCTAACAGGGCGATCAGCTGTCAAACCCTTCTCCACTTGATTCTATTCGAGAGCTGCTTCTTTCTGCTCCCCCCAGCTTTCATGCAGATGTGAAGCTATGTATGCCCCACTCTTGCAGCCCCCAGCTCAGCCTTGGAAATATACAGATTGCAACAATCTCTCCAGTGCAATTTACCTGACAGCCCTTTTCAGTGTTGTCTCTATGGCACGACCACAGAGCCCACGGGGCTGCAGTTAACAAGAGAGTAGTTTAAGTGAGCGCTAGTGATGCCCCAAGCATTTAAAACATTGGTGTGATTCTTTTCCCTAATCTATAGTATTTCTCACATGCCCACTACTGTGATCTTTCTGTACCAGACATATTATTAAGAGTTTCAGTGCATTTGTTCATCAAGGACCAGCAGCTGTTACATAGAGATATTTTTATCTTCTCCCATCTCCTCCTCATAGTCACCTGGCCATGAGAAATGATACTGAGTTTTCTTTAACTCTCATTAGGGGAAGGCTTTTGTGACTAGCTCTGAAAATGATGAGGATTGAGCTTATTCTGATCAACAACTAATAGTGCAGAGAACACTCCCTCCCACCAGCTCCCAGAAGTCTCAAGACAGCCTGGCTTCTAGCCCTTTAAGGCCATAAATACACCTCTATCCCGATATAACGCCACCCGATATAACATGAATTTGGATATAACATGGTAAAGCCGTGCTCGGGGGAGGAACTGGGAGGAGCGTGCACTCCGGTGGATCAAAGCAAGTTAGCTATAACATGGTTTCACCTATAACACAGTAAGATTTTTTGGCTCTTGAAGACAGCATTATATCGAGGTAGAGGTGTATTAGCAACTTGACATATATCCAAAATTCGCTGAGGTACCAGGGCAGGGTGTATAGCATCTGTGTGATGTACACTTGCCTGTCTTTCTTGCTCAGAAGATCGGCTACTAATGCAAATATCTTTGCTCACTGGCTAGGATGAAGGTGCTTACTTTTAACCTATGTTGCCATCTTCTAAGTACAAGGAATGAAGCTTTTTAATAATTGCTACAACAAATCTAAAGGGTGCAGCACACAGCCTTTGTACAGAGTGAGAAAAAGCATGACCAGGGAGCGTTTAAAGACAGAGCAACATGAAGCTGTTGTCAAAGCTAAACTACTGCACAGAGAGGCAGTCTCTGTGTTCCAGATGCTGATTAATGAGAAGCAATCTATAAGCAACAACTATCCTGGAAAAAACATACAGAGCTTTATATGAGTTGCTAAAAGAGGAGTTTTTACATGAAAAGTTCCTTCTTTCCCAAGCTTGAGAAGAAAATGAGTTAAAGGAGGGCTACCATTGGAAAAATGGTCAGATGTCAGTCCAACAGTAAGGGGCCATGGCCCCACATTAAATATTAAATATTATTACTACTAAGGCAGGCGGCAATTGCTGTAGCTCCACTGAAGAGTATTATAGATAGATTACAAAAAAAAAAAAAGACCCCTGCCACACAAAGCTTGTTCACAGGTGAGCCATTTGCAGTACAAAACCCCCAGCCTTATCCAGGGGTGAATTTACAACATCATTATCCTCAGCAGGGTTAAAACATGGTTCTGTCTTGTAAATAGTTGGGACCTAATCATCATTTAAACATGCTTCCATTGCATGCCACAATCGCGGACTGCACATTTCAGAGACAGTAGAAATACCGTTAGTTATTGTCTATGATGTACAAGAGAATCAGTTTGAAGCTGCATCCGCAGTGTGGCTGTTTTCACAGGATAGGCTGATATCCTTCACACACACACACCACCCCCAGATCTAAAGAAGTAGAGGCATTAGCACCAAATTCTGCTCTCAGTGACCATCATAGGGTGGCTGGCCCCATTAAGGGGAAATGGGGCCTAAGCCCACTTGTGACAAGATCCACTCACCTCCCCAGGTGGGTAATAAGTAATGAGACCATGTGATTAATTCACACCAGGTAGCCAGGGCAGAGATAAGGGAGGAAAGGACAGGGCTAGGGGTGTCACATAGGACAGAAGTCTGAGAAGATACAACTGTGCTGAGGAAGCAACTGCAGATGTGTGCTGTAAGGAGCAAGACTAACTCCTGCAGTAAGGAAGGGACCTGAGCCCAGCGGTGGGAGGGGAACTGAGAAGAGAGGACAGTAGGTGAACTCCGAAGGGAAGAGAAATCTTCAGGAAGGAGTGGCTGTGCCCAGCTTGGCAGTGGGGTGGAAAATATATTGCTTGTGTTCTGTTTCTGAAAGACTCTGGATAAGTTTTGATTAACTAGACCCCAGCAAGGGGACTGTTTCAAGTATTTGGACTGTGTGAGCTGCTTTTAAGGGGCTCTGAGCAGAAGAGGAAACTGAGGCAGGTGCTGCAGACATCCCCAGGCTGTGAGGAGATGCTTGGGAGATGGCTGACCCTGTTACAGTGGCATTCATGCAATTTCTTTGGAGCCAGTGGTGGTATTACATGGGTGTAACTATCAGTATTCTATTGCTGGAGGATAGAAAGTGAAAGTAAATACAGTGTCCCCTTTCTTCACTGTCGGTACCTTTATGGCTAGTTGGCAAGGCTGCCTACAGTGTGTTTAGTTTATTAAATCAGAAAAAAATTAATTCTCTGGACAGGGTGGATTTTGTTTGTGTCTTTTATTGTTGTCTTTTCAATGTAGCTGAAGTGCTCTCCCCGTGGCTTGCCCAAATCTGTGAGCATTTAAGATGACATTTCATCCTTGCTGGAGATGACCCAGGCAGCTTTTGAGAGAGTAATTATGCTCTTTGATCTGAACTAATCATACTGGGAAATTAATTCTGGAGGCTTCCTCCCATTCCCTCTTCCATGTGGGATTACTGGCAGAGTGTCTAAAGCAACTGCTTGGAGCTCAGCTGTGCGTTCTGGATGGCTGTGGAGGCACTGCAAAAACAAAGGTCTAGGAGGAAGCTCAAATAAGATAACAACTTGGAAAGGAAACAACTGGATGCTTTACCTTTGAAATCCTTAATGCAAAGGCTGATACTTGACTTCCCTGTCAGTGACAAGACTGAAAGGGACAGCAGCCTCTCTTTTCTGTTTTGTACAATAAAATATTGTCCTTAAAACTGAGACCGAGGATAAGGCATGAGGGGCAAAGAAGAGGTATTTTCCACTCCTGGGCTCACACCTCTAGCAACGTGACTTATTTCAAGCATGTGTGCCATTGGCTGGTGGTGTTTTGGAAGTGGGTGAGAGGTATTAGCTGTGGCCTGGTTGTGCCAATGTGTTTACATTAAGCCAAATCCTGAATTCCTTCCTTGGTTTTTACTGAGACCCAATCCCCACTAAGTTTTATAGGAATTTTGATAGAGTAAAGGCCAAATGAGGACTTCAGGACTTGGTCTATTACTAGGAATCTGTCTCTATGGGTTGAGTCCTGCAGCTTTTCTGCACCTGAGTTTCCACTGATTCCAAAGGGGTCCCATCCATGAATTCTATGGAATCATGCCCTAAGAAAATGGCCCCCTTTTCTACTACACTTCTGAAATGAGCAAGCCGGAGACTCCCCACATGTGTTGAGCTGGCTCTGAGATAGTAACAATCCTCTGCATAAGGAACAGTTATTTATATAGCACTCTCAGTGGATGCAGCACTTTACTAAATATCTAAAGACATTCCTTGCCCTAAAGAGCTTGGGCAAATATTTTCATTTATTCATCGTTTAAAGCCATAAGGAACCATAAGATCATCTAGTCTGACCTCCTGCATAGCACAGGCTAGAGAATTTGTGAGTTCCTGCATTATCTTGTGGTTGAGCTATAGCCTATCTTTTTAGGAAGAGCTCTCATTTTGACTTAAAGATCTCAAGTGATGGAGAACCCACCACTTCCCTTGGTAAATTGTTCCAGTGATTAACTACCCTCACCGTTAAAAAGCTGTGCCTTTTCTCTAGCTTTCAAAAAACAAGAGCCTAAAGTTAGGGTCTTAAATCCATATTTAGACATCTAAATCAATGCCCTAACTTTTGAGAAGTACTGAGTACCCAACAGTCCCTTTAAGGATCTTCAGCCTGCAAGGCCCACCACAGCTGGGCAGAAGGAATTTTAGTTTAAGTATAGCATCTCCAGCTTTCATTATCCTTGCAGTATCAGCATTAGGTCTGACCTTATTTAGGTCTTGGCAGGCTCTTGCCCCAGCAGTGGAAGTGCTACCCCCAAGTCACAGTGATACTTTTAAAACAAAACACCAGAACTAGAGAGTTATGATGAAAATAGAGAAATGATTTAGGCTGATGCATTACTTCTCAAGAGGGCATAGAATGTTGGCACCATTGGCAGAAATGGGAATTCTATCCGCAGTAATATAGCTTCTCAATCTCTCTGTACCAGGAAGTCGAGTGGCAAGTAGCTCTCAGAGCGATGCCAGGGTAATCAATCTGAGAGAGATGCTAATTATGCAAAAACAATTTGTATAGTTGGCAGGCGACAGCACGTCTTACTCCAGATATTGCTGAGGAATAGATTTGTTTTCCCTGCCACAATACAGCTAAGAAATTAAATGCAAAAATCTAGTGCTAATGCAACATTAAGTGTGGAAGACCAAGGATTTAGATGTGGGCAAATTCAAGAAGCTAAGATTTTCCCCACACTAACTTGGCTGTATTACATATCCTATATATCTACAGGACTGTATGTTTGTCACAGTTCAGGGCAACTGCATGTGTATTTCCCTTTAGAGGTTCAGTAAGGGCACCCACTCTTGGCTCCCAGCTCCCCAGCCATTGCCTTTCTTGGGTGGAGACCTGCGTCTTATTCCCTGCTGTCTGGGGTATGTCCAGGTTAAACAGTTCCCTGCCTTCACTGTGTTTGTGCTCTCTTCAGAGACTGATCAGAGTGACAGCTACAGATGTAAGTTACTACACAGTTCTGTCCAAGGAAGCCTATTTTATCCTTAAGGTAAAAAACATTACAGAGAAATAGGGGCGGCTCTAGGAATTTTGCCGCCCTAAGCACAGCAGGCAGGCTGCCTTCTGCGGCTTGTCTGCGGACAGTCCGCTGGCTGTGCGGCTTCGGCGGACCAGCGGACCGTCTGCAGGCAAGCTGCCGAGGGCAGCCTGCCTGCCGCCCTTGCAGCGCCCGCAGAGCGCCCCCCACGGCTTGCCGCCCCAAGCATGCGCTTGGCGTGCTGTTGCCTGGAGCCGCCCCGCAGAGAAAACATGTTATAAACAAATAAAAATCCCTACGTGCACGCTAATAAACTTACCAGAGTTCATCCTCACTCTGGATGGGCTCTCGCAAGAGCAGTCTTTAATCAACCCATGCTAGGTGCTTCCTTGTGGTTACAAGTTCATAGAATCATAAAATGTAGGACTGGATGGGACCTTGAGAGGTCATCTAGTCCAGTCCCATGCTCATAGGCAGGATTAAGCATTATCCAGACAATCCCTTTTCATCACAGCTTCTGCTCAGAACAAGCACACCCATGACAAATTTAGTCCATCCTCTTTATACAGATGAGGCCTCTTTTATCTGGAGTTTCCAGCAGCAGATTATTAGTATACAATGAGTCACACACTCAGGACAGAATCTTCAAAAGGTTGGCATGGGAGGAGAGAACTTGTGTTCCCATCACTCCAAGGTATTTCCTAGGAAATTCATTTCACACGCATTGCTCCTGGCTCTGACCTTCCTGAGGTTGCATTAATCCAGTCTTCCTCCTAAAGATGTTCCATACAATCTCAGGATAATGCAGAAAGATTTGCATTTCTAACACAACGTACCCCAAAGGTACAAACCTTATTGAGTTATGGTTAACTTTCATTGAATGACAACATCCTGAATGAACTTAAATCTGTCACAACGCTAACAGCAAACATCCTAAGACTTATGATACTCCATTAGTAGATCTCAAAGCACTTTACGAAGCATCATTATCCCCACATTTCAGATGGGTAAACTGAGGCATAGAGGTGCAGTGACTTACTCAGGGTCACTTGGCAGGCCAGTGGCAGAGCAGGAATAGATCCCAGTGTCTTGAATCCTAGTCTAGTGAATGAGCTTCTAGGCCATATTACCGTATACTGAGCTTTAGGTGTCCCAGATTTTGTGGAAAGTTCCACATTTGAATTGAATCCTGCACACAAGTGAGGGTATGTCTACATTGACAGAGTTACATTGCCGGCAGTTACATCACCGCTCAGAGAGCTCTGAAGGGAAGCTGCTGTTGTGTGTTCACAATCAGCTGCCTGCGCAATAGTGGGTTCACACTTGCGGCATTTGTATCGGTACTCAGAGCGGTGCACTCTGGGCAGCTATCCCACACAGCATCTCTTCCACTTCTGCCGCTAAGAGTTGTGGGAAGGTGGAGGGGGTTGCGGGGCATCCTGGGTCCTGTCCCAATGGCCCATGATGCATTGCTTCGCATCCCAGCAATCCCTGTTCTTCCATCTGCATTTGGCGCCATCTTTCAACGGTTTGTGTACTGTGTACCCTGCCTGTTCGGACTGCAGGAATGGATCCCAAACTGCTGACCAGTATGCTGCTTGCTCTCACTAACATGTCACGAGTGGCAGTGGAGTTATTCCTTAAACTACAAAGGCAAGAAGAGTTCGACATTGATCTCGCCACATGTAATAGCTACGAAATGAGATTGCTTGTGGCATTCACAGAGGTGATGACCACAGTGGAACACTGCTTTTGGGCTCAGGAAATAAGCACTGAGTGGTGGGATCACATTGTCATGCACGTCAGGGATGATGAGGAGTGGCTCCAGAACTTTCAGATGATGAAAGCCACATTCATGAGACTGTGTGATGAGGTCGCCCCCAGCCCTGCAGCACATGGACATGAGAACGAGAGCTGCCCTGTCATTGGAGAAGCGCGGGGGGATTGCACTGTGGAAGCTGGCTACTCCAGACTGCTACTGATCAGTCGCTAACCAGTTCGGAGTGGGAAAGTTGACCATTGGATTCATGTTGACGGAAGTGTGTAGGGCCATTAATCGCATCCTGCTCTGAAAGACCATGACTCTGGGCAACATATCTGACATTGTGGATGACTTTGCACAAACGGGCTTCCCTAACTGCGGAAGGGCGATAGATGGCGCACACATTCCAATTCTGGCACCAGACCACCTAGCCACCAAGTACATTAATCAGAATCATGCATCTGACGAAGTGGGTATTCACCCACAAAAGCTCATGCTCCAATACGTCTGTTAGTTTATAAGGTGCCACAGGACTCTTTGCTGCTTTTACAGATCCAGACTAACACGGCTACCCCTCTGATGCAATTAATCAGAAGGAGTATTTCTCTGTGGCTCTCCAGGTGCTTGTGGATCACCATGGGCATTTCATGAACATTAACGCAGGCAGGTCCAAAAAGGTATATGACATACGCATCTTTCGGAACACTGGCCTGTTCAGGAAGCTGCGAGCAGGGACTTTCTTCCCGGCCCAGAAGATCACCGGGGGGGAAGTCGAAATGCCCATTGTGCTCCTGGGAGACCCTGCCTATCCCTTAATGCCATGGCTTATGAAGCCATACATAGGGAACCTTGACAGCAGCAAGGAGTGGTTCAACAACAGCAAATGCAGAATGACTGTTGAATGTGCTTTTGGCCATTTAAAGGCCTGCTGGTGCTGCCTATATGGGAGGCTGGACCTGGCCGATGACAATATTCCTATGCTTACAGCTGCATGCTGTACACTCCATAGTATTTGTGAATGGAAAGGAAGAAGCTTCACTCAGGGCTGGACCGCTGAGGCTCAGTGCCTAGAGGCTGAATTTGAATAGCCAGAGACCAGGGCTATTAGAGTGGCACAGTGTGGGGCCATAAGGATCAGGGATCCTTGAGGCAGCAATTTGAAGCTGAAAGCCACTAATATTTGTTGCTATGCTCGGGAGTGCAGTGCTTGTAATGCTAGGAGGTGATTGTGACTGGTGCAGACGATGCACTGTAAGGTTTAAGAAATTGCCTGTTGCTTTGCAGGGCTCTGTTTGCTTTCTGTTAATGGAATAAAGATTGTTTTCAAACCAAAACTATTATTTTATTAAAAAGTAACAACTGGACGAGAGACACAAACAAAATAATCACATCAGCACTGTGGGGGATGGGGGAACAAAGGGTCCCAGGAGGAGGTGGGGTCCCGGGACAGTTGAAGGTTTGTATATGTCCAGGTATCATATGCAGCCTTGTCCTTTGCAGTACAGTGCAGCGGGTACTGCAATTCAGCAGGACTAAACTACAGAGGGACGGGTGTTGAGTGCAGTGGGTACTGGAAATGCACAGGCCTGGACTGTGACGAGGCAGGAGTGGAATACAGCGGATACAGACTGGAGCCAGGAAGTTGATAAGTGTGTTGGCAGTGTCGGGACGGGAGAGGGGCGCATGGGAAAGAGTTTTGTGACAGTGGCTGCAGCGGAGGGTGGGTGCGGAGCTGCTCGGTTTGCAGTGCTAGTAGCATCTGGAGCACGTCCACTTGGCTCTCCATAACGTTTAAGAGCTGCTCTGTGGCTTCATTCTGGCGTGCCGCATTCTCCTTTCGGTCCCTCTTCTCGCTGTCCCGCCACTCCTTCAATTCCTGGTTTTCCGCCACTCAGTGCATCATTTCCTCCCGCAGAAAGTCCTTTTAAATTTATTGTGGCTGCTTTCTAATATGCGCAAAGAAGGAGGCTGGGCTTCCAAGGTCATATCTGTGGAGCCAAAATGCAACATTTTACAGAAGCAGTTCACAACACAGAGACCACTGATTTAAAACAAAGCCACTGTTCACATACTAACTGTCTGACCCCGGGCAAGCACACATGACCCACAAGACCCCCAAAATGGTGAGTAACAGCAGGAGCAGGGGAAATCAGTCTTCCAGGACTGGACTGTACACTGGGCATGTGGTTCTTGGGGAGAGCCAGCACTGTAGGAGGGAGGGGGGGCTTAAGATCATTACTGTCCCCACATTTTCCACAGCCTGTGTTCATAATGGAAGATATCTTGCTGCTGAGGGTGAGCATGGAATCAAGGGAGGGTCTTCTCTAAGGCTGTGACTTCTGCCCTGGCCCTTATGCAGCTCACCTGTGTGCAGCAATGGTCCCCCACCACCCCAAGTGATGGCAGAGTGACGTGGGAAAGTTACCCTTAAAAGGGCAAGAAACAAAGCAGCTCTGCCAAAGAACCTGTGGCAGCAGATTGCCCAGTATCTCCATGAGTGTTTTGTGGAGATCTGAGGCAGATTCCCATAAAGTGAGAGAGTCAATCAACACCCCGTTCCACTGCTCAGACTAGGTATGTAGTGGTACATGCATCATACAGACACAAGCCTGCTTTCTGCAACCCTCCAGTCCTGCCCCCAACAACTCGCTTCAGCGATTCCCAAAAATCAAAGCCGCTTACCAGGGGCCTCCTCTCCTGTTTGCACTTTGCCAAACTCTGACTGCTGTGACTGGCTAGCTTCCTCCAGAGTAGAGAAGAGCTCCTGGCTGTATGTATCTCTGACCTCCAAGTCGCCTTCTACCTCTGGGTCCCCTTCCCCCTCCACATCCTCGTCCAAGATTTCCTCCTCCTGGCTTGATCCACTCTTGACAGGCAACCACAGTGGCCTTCACAGTGGAGGTGGGGTCACCACTGAGTATTGCATCCAGCTCTTTGTAGAATTGGCAGCTCGTGGGCGCAGCACCGGAGCAGTGGTTTGCTTGCTGTGCCTTGTGGTAGGCATTTCACAGCTCCTTCACTTTGACCCTGCTCTGCAGTGTGTCCCGGTCATGGCACCTTTTGTCATGCATTGTGAAATCTGTCCATAGGTATCATAATTCCTACGGCTGGAGAACTGTGGGGACTGCACAGCCTCCTCTCCCCAAATGCTGATGAGGTCCAGCAGCTCGGTATTGCTCCAAGCAGAGGATCGCCTGGTGTGTGGAGCAGGCATGCTCACCTGGAAAGATGCGCTGAGACCATTCATGTGTCACTGAGCAAACAGGAAGGGGACTTTCAAAATTCCCAAGGAATTTAAGGGGTGGGGCTCATGGTTGGTCACCTGAGGGCAGGGCAGTAGAGTTCAAACCGATGACCAGAGGCAAGAACAGGTATTGTGGGACACCTCCAGGAGGCCAACTGCAGTGCTGAAATTGACCAGGGTATCTACATTGGCACCACGGGGCTGTAGCCCTGGTGCAGAAAGCTGTACGCCTGTCATCAGGGTGTTTTTTTTACAGCACTGCAACTGTGCAGTTTTTGCGCACTAAGTGGCCTGGCAGTGTGTACACCTCAGGAATTACAAAGCAGAAAGCTGCTTTACTGAACAGAAATTTGCCAATGTAGACAAGGTTTGATTCACTAGGCAAATGTTCTGGTGTCCAGGAGAATGTTTGTTGAACTGGGATCGGTAGCCCTCATCACTTACCAAGGCCTCAAATCTAGAAGGAAGTCAAGTATGAGCCTATTCAACAAATATGTTGACACTGAAGTTTTGCAAAATCACTTCAGGTACGGTTGGGAGCAGACAGACAAAGCTCCTGGTATGTCAGGGAATCTCCTGTTAGTAACCAAAGTACTTCCAGCTCCTGGTGCAATAAGCAAGTCTCCTGCATAAAAATACCACTCTGTGAGAGACTAGGTCAGTCTGCTTGGTGCATGGGGTTGCAGCACTCCTCAGGTTTGGGCTGGCTGCTCCTGTCATGATGGCCAGATTTGTGAGAGTGGCATTGTGACATGGCAGCACACAGGGTGACAGCACCTACAGCAGGGCCTGGTTGTGGAGGGGGAAGGAGGCAGAGCCTAAGCCAGCAGCATCAGGAGGTAAGGCAGGTGGTTGGGCAGCCTGCTTCCCTGCCACGCTAGGTGGGGAAAGGCTGTACTAGCTGAGCTGAAGGCTAGGGTGACCGAGATCCCAGTGGGTGGGATAAAGCTCTGCTCACTTCACTGGTTCTGGCAGCTGTTCCCTGTCTCTCCCCACCCTGGGTGCCTGTTGCTGGTACCCTAGCGGCTCCACAGCCAGGAGGACTACCTGAAAAATTGACAGATGTATTTAACTTATAGACAGCCCCTATAATTCTGAGGGAAGACGTTTAAGAGAAGTGCAGGGAGGGGGATGTTGAATGTTTCTCTTCCTTTCCTCCACAAGGGGGATGGGAGGCCTTGTCCCAGAGCATAGTGAGTCGATCAACACCCTGTTCTGCTGCTCAGACTAGGTATGTGGTGGTACGCGCATCATACAGACACTAGCCTGCTTTCTGCAACTCTCCTGCCCCCAACAACTCACATCAGCAATTCCCCAAATCAAAGTGGAGACACTGCTGATCTAACGTGGGATTGTCTCTCAGACTGAAGAGATGGCGAGGGAATTAATGGAGGGTGGGGGTGTCCTGTGTGTGTAAGTTGCTCCACTTGTGATCGTGAGCCACGTAGCTTTTTTATTAGGCCTTTTCTTCTAGTTCAGCCCTCCCCACATAGGTTACAGTTGCACTTCCATCAGCTATGTAGCCAGTAGCCTCAATGCCTCCCTGCTCTGGGGGGGTGGGAGGGGTGTCTAAAAATGTTAGTTGAAGACAGGTGGCTATTGGGGTCACACAGTTTAATAAGAAATAAGACACAAGCTCTCTCAGGTCAACACTTCCTTATTTGTGATGTGGCAAAAAGGGTGTCACCCTTTGGGGGATAATTGGAGGCAGTGGCAGTTAGGAGTGGGCCCCAAAATTGAGGAATTACTGAAGTCAACAGCAAACTCAGTATTTCTAAGATTTGACCTTTTCTCTTCCAGACTGCCAAGGCTCTTTCACTACTGAAATCCTCCTGCTCTTGCCTTGATGCCAGTCATACTACCATTTAGTTAATATAAAACACTGCTGCTAGGCTTACGTAGAAATCCCATCCTCTGGCAGGGACAGAGCCAGCAGTTCTTGAAGAGGGCTGTTAATACCACAGCTCTCCCTGACATGTAATCTGATGTTGGTCAGTATGGTTGGAAGTAGAATCTAGCTCTTTAGCACAGGAGACCTAAATCTGATCCACACAGCCTTTTAAATTTAAATATGTCAAATGGGATAGCCAATCCGTGCATTTCTAGCCTTCAGGGAGAGCAACCAGCATTCCTGAGCTTCAGTATTCTACTGCTATCTAACAAACAGATTGCAACCCATTGGACGTCTGTGTCAAATCCCCCTCTAGTGGCTTATCCACATAGAAAATAATTACTCCTGGAACTAAGGGGTTCTCTACACTTACAGATCTGCAGGGGTTGTGCTGCTGTAGCGGTTAGTGCAGACACTACCTACACTGATGTAGTACCTTTGCCGACGGAAGAAAGTATCCCATCTCCCTGAGAGGTGGTAGCTATGTCAATGGGAGAAGCCCTTCCATCAACATAGCGCCATCTACACCGAGCATTTGGTCGGGTACCCTGCCTTCAGATGAGACTGCCCGTGAAAGCCCAGAGGACTACAAGGAAAGATGCTGATGATTCAGTAGGGGTTACTCTTCCCTCTGAGTCAGTAGTGATGATGCAACCTAGCAAGTACTGTCAAGTTCCATCCTTCAGTTAATACACAAAATCAAGGCCTTGCTTTCTTGATCATTATTTGTATTGCAGTAGGTAATGATCTCCCAGCATTTTTTATTTTTTAAACACAAGAATAGGATTACTAACCTCTGGCATCCTGGTCAAATTCCAGCTCCAAGAAACTCTGCCCACCTAAATTCTTTCTGCACTTCAAATTTGAAATAGGATAATTTTTCACCTAAGCTCTAGTGTTGCAGTGAGCTATTTTGTTCCCCTCCAGAGGTGGCTGCATTCAAATAATCCTTGCATATACAGTGGTCTATTACTCAAAGTGTGCTACATGGAAACTAGAGAAACAAAGGCATCACAGGCATGGAAATGTCAGGCATCTCAAGGCAGGTCTACACTACCACTTAAGTAGAGCTAACTTAGGTCACTTAGGAATGTGAAAAACACCCCCTTGAGTGAGGCAAGATACAGTGACCTAAGTCCTGGCCACACCAGCCAACGTGCTCTCCCACTGACATAGCTTCCGCCTCTCGCAGAGGGGGAATAATGATGCTGATGGAAGAGTGCTCTCCTGTTGGCATAGAGCGTCTTCACCAGATACGCTACAGTGACTCAGCTGCATCAGTGCAGCTCTGCTGATTTAGTGCTTTTGTAGACCTGTTCTCAGTCCAGTCCAGCAGCAAGAGAAGGAACCTGCTGAACTGGGTGAGGAGAGGAGGCAGGAGAACCGCCTACCCATCAGCCAACTCCTCCCCTCCTCAAACCTGAGAGATTTTCTGAACATGGGGATGGAGGCACGAAAATGTTATTTAATCTTCCACTACTTGGCTTCATAGTTTTACTTAAAAAAAATTACTTCAGTGTCCCTCTAATTTTCATCCCATTGCTTCTTCTGATAAGTACAATTCAGGAAAGCAATTAAGCATGTAACTTATAAGCAGGAAAAGTACTTAAGCATGTACCTTCAAGAACATGCTTAAGTCCTATGATTTCAAAGCTCAACACATGCTTAAGCATTGTCTTGAAGAGGGATGCCTTTCTGAATTGCAGCCTTAATCCTTAGACCATCCTAAAATCCCTCAGCCTCCTTGGTGTGTACAACCTCTAACTATTAAAATTAATATCGAGATTTTACATTAAGATTCTACAGAATATGATAATGGAAAGCAGCTCACAAATCCAGGAAACAGACTCCTGTCTCAGAAGATTAGTCACAAGCAAACCAGTTTGTTACATTTCTTTCCATTTCTTTGGAAATGGACCATTCTGTACAGAAGAAAGGAGGAAGTTGGCTCAACTTTGCCATGTGCTTTTCTATCCTACCAGGTGCCGAGTGCCTCCTGAGAGCTGCTTGGGGGCTCAGCGGCTTGCAAGGTCAGGACTCATATTTGGTTTAACACTCAGCAATGAAAAAGTTAAGTAAAATGCTGCTTGTGGTTTGATACCCACAGGGCACCACATGTGAGTCTGACTTAGATTAATCGCACAATGTAGAACCCAGAAGTTCTAATCTATATAACATGAATTCCCGCTTGCTAAGAAAGGAACAATGTAGATCAAGGAATCAATGGGTATGTCTACCTTGCAATTAAAAACCCGCAACTGGCCCATGCCAGTTGACTCAAGCTAGAGGGCTGTTTCTTCACACTGTAGACATTTGGGCTCAGGTTGAGGCCTGACCTCTGGGAGTTCGGACTCTCCCATTTCACAGAATCCTGGAGCCTAGGCTTCAGCCTGAGCTAGAACACATATGCTGCAATTAAACCACCTCTTAGCTCAAGGCCTGAGTCAGCGGGCATGGGCCAGCTGTGGGTTTTTAAATGCAGAGTAGACATACCCAAAACATCTAATTTCCAAAAAGATTAGTCTGGCTCTGATAGCCTGATATCTGCCACCTGCCTGCTTTAACAGAGGGTATGATTGTCCAAAATAAATCAAAAGGCTTTGAAATAGATTCCAGTTTTAAATGGTCCTGTCTTGGAAGACAATGAAACAGTAATTTCTCTTGAAAGCCTTTGTATTTACTGTAACCTGTTTTGGAGGCCTCATTTTTGCTTCAAACTGCATCTGGATGGACAGAAATTGAACCTTAATATGAGACAGGAAGATTCAGTCTGAGCTGCTCTGCTTTGGCCCAGCCGTCCCCTTCTAGGAGATCTTTGTGAGTGGGGCTGAAGGTAATTAACTCCCTATAAATAGCTCACTGCTGAGTTCTTCTGTAAAAAAATTCTGAAAGCTCTACTGAACAATAGACTTGGGATGTCATAGTTCACTACTGACTGACACCTTAAACCGATTTCTTTTGTGACCTCTGTCTGCCTAGAACCTAGGGTCAAAGAGGTGACAGGTCAGTGGTTTAACAACTTCTTTCCCCCAGTCACTGATATTAAACTAGTGTGCCATTGCTGCAAATAGGCTATTCCTAGGAAGCGCAAAAGAGACATAAAATAGTTTAAAAAGAGAGGTGGAGATTCCCTGGGGGGAGGGGGAATCCCTGTGTGTCACCAGGGGTGTATCAGGGTGAGCTGAGTGGGACAGCTGTGGCCAGAGTGAGCTGTAGTCTGGTATGCCCCTTTGAGGGTTTCCACAGCTGGAAAATCATTGGGTGCCAGGGCTGCTCTAAACTGCACCAATTCCTTTGTGACTACTCCACGTCTGCTGTCGCCTGAGAAGTGCAGGCACCCCAGGATACTGGACTTAGCGTGCCCATGTGTTACGTATAACTTGAAATGGGCCCCAGGTGTGTGTGTCTAAGAGTCTAGAGGGAATCTAAGTGTGCTGCAACATACATGCTGAGGAGCCAAGCTGTTCTGAAACTGCGACACTGGGGCCTGATAAGAACCTGGAGAGACACTGGTTAAAGTATAAGTTATTCAGACTTACCCAGAAAGCTGGCAGGTATTACTAGAAATTAAGAAGAAAGATCTAATGTCTAAGTTACTGCCCAGAGTCACTGAGACTCCTACCTGACTTTAGTCCCTAATGTGCTATAGGCAGTGCCCATTGCGTTTGGCAAGACTGGAAATGTCCTGAGGTACCCTGGCTAACATGGGACTTTCCCTACTGTCCCTTATGCATCAGACTGTTCCTACTCAGTCATATGAATGACTTCTTCTAATGAAAGAACTTTCCTGGTGTCTGTCTGCAGTTTAATTCCATTGCCTCCCTGGGATGCCTCATCATGCCTGACTCTCATCTAAGGCTTTTGAAACATGTGTTGTTAAACGAAAATTGCATTGGGGAAGCCGCTGATGTGGTTCCTTCAGCATTTTAAGCTGTATTCCTGTAGATCTGTGGTTATTACAGCACATCTCTGTTTAGAGCAAGGAAGATTTCTCCAGGTGCTGTTTAAGACTTCCTGGTTCGTGCTGGCAAATTGTTAATCAGTCCATGACAGCATAAATAAAATTAAAGGGTTTAATTAAAACTAATGAATGAGTGAATGGAGAATACGCAGCATGTTCCACTTGCAGAGCCCTGGTGCTCTGAATAATTAAAATGTCACAAAGTAGGAGATGTCTTAGCAGAAGTGCCAGAGCTGCAAAAACAGAGGCCCCTGAACTTATGCAGTTTGGGAGTGGATTTTTTATATTATATATATATATATATCAGGGTTTTTGTGAACCAGAGTAAGATATGATAGAGGTCTATAAAATCATGACTGGTGTAGAGAAAGTAAATCAGGAAGTATTATTTACTCCTCATAACACAAGAACTAGGGGTCACCACACGAAATTAATAGGCAGCAGGTTTAAAACAAACAAAAGGAAGTATTTTTCACACAACTCACAGCCAACTTGTGGAACTCTTTGCCAGAGGATGTTGTGAAAGCCACGCCTATAACAGAGTTCAAAGAAAAACTAGATAAATTCATGGAGGCGCCATCAATGGCTATTAGCTAGGTGTGTCCCTAGCCTCTGTTTGCCAGAAGCTGGGAATGGGTGACAGGGGGTGGATCACTTGATGATTACCTGTTCTGTTAATTCCCTCTGGGGCACCTGGCATTGACCACTGTTGGACGACTAGATATGGGCTAGGTGGACCTTTGGTCTGACCCATTACGCCTGCTCTTATGTTCGGAGTAGAGACACAAACGTATTTTTAGGTTTTCATTAGACAGGAGTTAAAAATCAGACTCAGTGCCACACCCTTTTCCATTTTGGTCTTGGCTGGATCCAAATCAAGAAGGAATCTGTTTTCTGATTGTGGTGCAGATGTGGCTGCAGTCTTGAAAGCATGGCTTGTTATATTTCAGTGCTGTTGAATTGGAACTAAACTCCAGCCCTGGTTTGGACTTGAAACCACAGCCTGACCCTGATCTGAACCTGATGTTTTGGCTCAGGTTGCAGGGGGCTACATAGTTGAATGATGAGTCAGGAAGTTGATCATGGCAGCATTATTTTGCTTAGACGACCTGAGATGCATGAAGCAGGGTTCAGGAAGGTCAGGTCAGGTCACCAGAAAGCAACCAAACAGAATCTAAGATCATAGGACGGGCCAATATAGCAGCTTTATAAATAAGGGGTGAATGTCCTCCACCTTAGTTCTCTATGGCCACTTTCCTAGCTCTTCTCTCTCTAATGTAACTTGGATTCCTTGCTCCCCTTGCCCCTCTGTGGTCCTTTCTGTGGCTCTCCTCCTGCTCCTGCTCAGCTCTGGACTTCTTCCTGCTCCCTCTGCTGCTGTAAACCCAGTGAACAGGGCTGGATTAACTCTCCTGTGGGGCTGTGGCTATTAGGTTTTAGCAGCTTGGAGATCGTGATCAGCTGGCAGCGCCTCCGGGATTGACCAGTTGATTGTAATCGACGGGGTTGGTGACCACCAAATTGTATGTAATTATGGATTTATTTTTGAGGGATGTCCCTTAGCGTGAGGCCCTGGGCTGCAGCCCCTGAAGCCCTTGCATTAATCTGGCTTTGACAGTGAAGCATGACACAGTAAGTGTCCTGGCTACTGACTTCATTGATGACTTAATCATGCCCTGAAGTGGCCCCTTCATGGCACAATGAGCCAAGCTGATCCCTGGGTTGAGGCCACCCACGTCACAGTTGCACCAGGGCTGAACCTGACCCTGCATGTTGGATGGTCTATGTTTAATGCCTCCAGTAAGCTTCCACTAGAGGCTGTGGTCTAAATTCAGGCTGTTTTTGGTGCAGATTGAACCAGGCTGAGGGAGCGGAGCGGAGGGGAGGATTCTCTGAAAGCTAAATGCCTGTTTTGCTTTGTCAATTGCTATCTCTGTGTAACTTCTCAATGGGTCTGAGTGAACTGGCTTACGCTGAAAAGTTTTGTCAATTTCGGATTGGTTGGCTAGCTCCCTAAGATATCCAACAAAACATACCCACAGAGTAAACTGTTTGGCCCTCAATTTATTGGAAAGGTGACTAAGTTTGGCAGAATTCTATTTTGGCCTCTTATAATTTTGATGGATACTGATTTTTAAAAAAAAAAGATTTGTAAAAACAAGCCTAATTAAAAAGTGTAAATCACTGGATTTTGATTCTAAGTTCTCAGGCAGCATTTTTCTTTCTTCGCCTATCTGTAAACTTCAATTATCAGTGGAAATCTTTTTTTGTTGTTGTCGTCATCTTGTGCGTATGGTGAAATTGACACTTCCCAATAATTGAATCCTTCTGAGCCTAAAAAATAATGGTCCTTTAAATGGTCTTAAAAAAAATCTATATGAAAGAATGAGTGGACTTTGCTAGGAACATAACTTGCCTCAAGAGATTCTAGCATCTGGTGGGATAAAACTGCAATTTTTTGGTGAATATTCCCACCATTTCCTTTTGCAGATAGTCACACTTCTGTGGCAAGAAAAAGAATACACTTAACAATAGGCCCCATTCTATTAGGGAAAAAAAGTTACATTCCCCCCGCCCCCCAAATCACTAAGATGGGACCAGTTTAGAATCTGCAAAGAAAGGTGAAAATTCTTAACTATTGAGCATTTTAAATGTTGAGAATATCTTGCACACCTCCAGTCCAGGTTTTTCAAACCTAAAACTACTTTATTCTAGTAAAATAAGTGGCTACAACAATACAGAAGCCATGCAGTGCTGAGCAAAATAGTAAGATTTAAAAGTCAGCCATGGGCCTAAAAAACATTCATCAAATGCATAATGCTTTGGCATTTTGAATAGAGGAAATTTCCACATCTTGTTTCCATTTTCATACAACGTTTTTGGGGGTTGTTGCAACCCCTCCAAATTTTGAAGAACAAAACAATTTAATTTTTTGACATTTCTCTACCAGCCCTAGTTCTGAACCTGTTTGAAGGCCTGTAAATTTACAAATAGGAAGTTTTGGGCTATTCCAAGAGCTACAATTGATAAGAACCTACAGGCAGTTTAACAAAGCGGCCTAGGATTTCTGTCTTACCCTATAACAGAGAGGCTTTAGTTATCTAGGAAAAATAGCTATCAATTAGAACTAATTATTTGGGTTATTTCTCATGTAAATTATGCCAATTTATGTGACTTCTTGGACTTTAAATAATACATTCATAATTAACTAATTAAAAATCAAGTACAAATGGGAAAGCCTATTCTGATTCACTGCTTCATGAATTGGTTTTAATTAAAGGGTTCAGTACTCAGTTTCAATAAACCGTGGGCCTCACTCTGCTCCCAGTTACATCAGTGAAAATCTAGAGTAACTCCAGTGTAGTCACTGAAATTAGTCTGAATTTACACATCTAGACGGGAGCAAAATTGGCCCCTTAAGATTAAACCTTCTCTTCAGAGTGAATCCCATGTGATAATGGATCCCTTGATTTCAAGTTCAGCCTGGACAAAGCATCACTTGGCTTTAATGGTACTCCTGTGAATCAGTTATGTTGGGGTTGGCCTGCTCTCATTGAAGTCCATGAGAAACCTTCCATGGACTTCACTGGAGCAAGACTAGGCCCTAAATTTGTTTAGAAACTGGCCTATATACGAAGATTTTCAGTGTGTCTCAAGCAGTGATAGAGAATTATGGTTGCAAACATTGTTAAACATCTGAGTACATATCTAAGCAGAGGGAACACTTCAGAGGCCGGTAAAAGTTTCTCAAATTCTAGGAGCCACCTAATTATGGATAGAGAAGGTGGGTTTTCCATTCTGGGTGACTGGTCTGGACTACAGGGAGAAGGCCTTGAAGTGGCTTGAAGCATGCCCATGCGATAGGGTAAACCGATCTCATATTGGCAACTAGAGGGTTAATGAGAGCCTGTGGCCCCAACTGGCCCTGCCCTGCCACAGGTCACAGACATGGAGACAGAAGTTAAAAGGAGACCTAGCCCAGTGCAAGGAATCCCAGGAAGGAAAACGGAGCACTGCTTCTCCTAATGTGAGGGAAGCCTGGCTGCAGCCCAGAGTCAGAGCCAGCTTGTCGGTCAGACAAGTCTGCTGCTAGAAGGGACACCAGACCCTGGGGGACTGGCTGAAATATGGACTATGTAGAGACAAGTCCTGAACAGAAGGGCAAGGTCCCACTGCAGGTTAAGCAGACAACCATGTGAGTTGTGGTGTTCTGTTCCTGGTTTCTTTTGGACCATCGCACCCTGGAAGGGGTAGGACTGAAGCATCTCTTGGCTGATGGCTAAAGCACTGTACCTTAGACCTTGCAAGAGATGACAACTTGCCAGCAGAAACCATCTGCTGAGTAACTGATGTGTGGACAGGCCAGAGGGGGCACTATGGAGGCATTCACAGTCCATCTTTGCTACATGGTAGAGACAGTTCTGGGGGAGCGCAGTATGTTGGAACAACACAGACTTTTCTCCAGAAGAGAGTTTAAGAAATGGGTGATGCTACTGCCTACAGTACAAGATCATCAGGACATCAGTCTACTCCTTCTCCTGCATGTATTCTTAACTACATGCATGGGCTTTCCAAATAACCAACAACTGCAAATCAGGGACAGAGCAGGCTCTCAGGGAGTAGTCCAAGGTTTATAGCCTAGAGTAACGGGATTAAATTATGGCCATTAGTTTTGTTTCAATGGGAGCAGAGTTGTGGCCCAACAGGAATAGGGATTGTCCTAAGCTCCCTTCTTAGCTCAAAAATGAAGCTAAGGCTAGTGTAGGCAACTAAATATAAGCTTCTATATAAACATACAGGCAGGGTGGGTCTTGTGGGTCAAGCATTAGGCCAGTGGTTCTTAAACTTTTGTACTGGCGCCCCCTTTCACATAGCAAGCCTCTGTGTGCGACCCTCCTTATACATTAAACACTTTTACATATTTAATGCCATTATAAATGCTGGAGGCAAAGCAAGGTTTGAGGTGGAGGCTGACAGCTCGCAACCCCCCCTGTAATAACCTTGTGACCCCCTGAGAGGTCCCAACTCCCAGTTTGAGAACCCCTGCACTAGACAGACTCAGGAAATCTATGTTCTGTTCTGGTCTGTGCTTCATAGAATGACCTTGGATAAGTCCCTTGATGCCTCAGTTTCCCAGAAGTACTGATGTAATGCTCTTTCCCATTCCACAGGGATGTTGGGGGCACATCATTAATTTTTGTGTGCTCTTCAGATTCTACAGTAGTGAGTGCCATGGAAAAGCCTATGAAGACATTTAACAAGATACCCTTACAATTCCTCACACAGATAAGTTATTCTGCTCCATTTAGCCATGCTCTTTAAAAGGAAGCAAGTGTCTATCTGGAACTACACAGACATAGGTTACACAATTCAGAGATACTCCGGTTACCACTGTGTGGTGCTTTGCCCCTGCTAATGGTGGCTGGGCCATAGAGGAATCTGATTCAGAGCTGGGGGTCCTACCTCAAGTAGCAGATGGTCTAAGATGCAGAGGTCCAGGGTTCTGTCCCTGCTCTCACTGACCAGCCCAGAGGTACAGTGTTAAACTGGTAACAGGCCAGAGTCCCTGTATATTCTATTAGGCCACGATGTACAGATGAGGCTGTTGTGCTTTCCTCAGAGGCAGATTGTGGGGGTTCCATGTTGTAGCCCATTGGTAGGAAAATCAATGCTATGTTTAAAATATCTCTCTACCAGGTGTCTGGCACACGTCTCTCCGATCCCCAATGACTGTTTATAGCAGGACAAAGCACAGAACCTCCCTGCTGCCAGGATTTTTGAACGCACATACACTTAGTCTATAAGAGATCCATGCACAAGTTCTTCAGGATTTTTTTTTCTTTGTTTGGCCAGAGTAATCCTGTGCATACACTTGAATCACACACTAGATTTTCAGGTGACCCAAGGGTCCCCTGAATTCACTGGCAAAGATAAGTCAGTACACCATCCCCTTTCCTATCTAGCAACATACTCACAGAGAAATGTTGTGGTGACCCCAGGTTCTTTACCAGGAGTATTAGGACAACATTAAGTAAAACAAAACATTTAGACTGAAGATCAAAAAACTTCTTAACAAGAATTATATATTGTTATTGGCCAAGGGAAATACAGACTCTCCGTTGCTTGGGTTGTGTACAATTATACTAGTCCCAAGCATTGGAGAATACACTCTAGGGCAGTGGTTCTCAATCTATTTACCTTTGTAGGCCACATATGTGGCCCACAATGTGTTATGTGGGCTGCATCCAATACTACCTCTATGACCCTGAATGTGTTACATGGGCCACAGCTCTGTGCTGATTGGGCCACAAGTAGCCCGTGGGCCGCAGTTGAGAACCACTGCTCTAGGGAGTAATCTTAGCCATCATCCAGGATGATCAGATCAGTATAAGATGAACAAATAGGGCTTTGCCTTCTCTAATTTTGATTAACTTGGTATAACTTGCTGCTTCTCCCTTTATTTTCTCATGTCCAGATAATGCATGGGCTCTGAGCATTCTTCACCTTGTCTCAGTGGTCCTCTATATATGGTTAAGGTTTTTATGTGACTATAAGGCCCAAACTCATGATGGACGTTCTCTTAAGATGACAAGAGACTGGGCCCATGTGACACAAAGAAGATATTTATGTACCACTAGAACACTGAAGAATTTGTTCAAACAATGGGGCTGATTCACCACTGTTACTCCATGTGATGGAGCATCTGACTCACCACCATGGTGCCTCCTGCTGGCTGCCCTAGGAATTAACTCAGCGGTTGCCAGTACACTGCTTTCATGTGGTGGCTCACCTGTCGTCTCATCTGTCGCCACCTCCAGGACCCGCGTTGCTCCCTGGTAGGGCGATTTTGGTAGGGCCAGCATTTCACTCTTGGACTTCTCGATGAAAGAAAGGAAAGAAAAAAAAGGAGCCCTCTCCTCACCCGCATATACACCCCCTATCTTTCTGACACCAGCAGTTTCAAAGACTGCTGTGAGCTTTGCATGGAGGTGGAGGAAGGCAGAACTTCTTTTCCTGTGGTAACACAAATGTGACATGCAACAACCTTGTCTATCATCCTCTTCTGGACACAACCCTCCAGCTGTGCCCCGGTCAGTCCTTTTCCCCATTCCAGGGGACTGACTGTCCTTAGTCCAACCACTTGCCCTAGTGGTAAACTGACATCCCAATTCTAGCCATTCATCTCAGTGGCAAACTGCAATCCATTCACTGGCCACTCCCCTCTGTGGCAAGTGGGGGCAAAGAGTGGGGGAGACCCAGGTACACCCACTACTCTAGGTCCTGACTGGCAGCCACATACTGTCCCTCCTCCAACTCTGTCATCTCCTTCACTAGGCCTCTTCCCTGCAACCCTAGCACTGTCTCCACCCTTGTATCAGGGCCTCAGTCTGGCAGCCAACAGCCTGGAGCTTTCTCCTACTCTGCTGACCCTGCCTAGCACTGCTCTGTCCATGGTGATCCAACCTTCTAAACAGCCAGTCCTTCTCCCACACCCTTCAGGGAGTGACTGCCTCCTTTCTGCTCAGCAGTCCTTCTCCCACACCCTTCAGGGAGTGACTGCCTCCTTTCTGCTCAGCAGCCCTTTTTATATGGGCCAGCCTGGCCCTGACTGGCTGTTCCACTAAGCCTTCTCCCTATTGGCTGGCTCAATAAGCCCTCTTCTAATTGGCTGGGTTTTGCGCAGCCTCCGCATGGCTGCTTTAAGCATTCCTCTCCCTGTGGGGGCAGCCGCCCCACCACACTCCAGCTTTATGCCATTTGCACCAGTAAAAGATTGGAGTAATGCATGAGTGAATCAAGCCTGGTCACAAATAAGATCAATAACTAATTGTGTCTGTAAAGAGATTTTCTTGGATGGGGGAAAAGAGAACAGCTACAGCATAAATATAGCATCATAGTCTGCCAGCCCCATCTGAACATTTAAGAAAAAGGGTAGGCATCACTGGCACAATTCATACAGCAGCAAAAACACAAACCTCCACAAGTAGAGGAAGCACAAGCAATTTTGGAGCGAGTGTGGCAGAGCAATTCCCTCCACAACAGGTCGATGTAAGCGCAGGCTGCTGCTTTTTACACAAATGGTTATAAATAAAAGCTAAAATTTTGTCAAAGCAATAGTGTAAAGTTAACATATTGGCCTCTTGGTGTCATTTGAAGAAAATTAATGCAGGGGGCCAAAGAGACAGAGTTTGCAATTTGTAATGCTCAGGAGACCCGCTGAAGATTTTGTTCCTAGTGTAGCAAAAATAAAATGCTCTTGGCAAGTCGTAAGGGAGAAATAATGACATGTGCACAAGTAAGATTAATCAGTAACGCCAGAGTCTATCTCATGAGTCATCTTTGATATCATAAAACCTGAAATAGACAAGGTTGTTGCATGTCACATTTGTGCTACCACAGGAAAAGAAGTTCTGCCTTCCTCCACCTCCATGCAAAGCGCACAGCAGTCTTTGAAACTGCTGGTGTCAGAAAGATAGGGGGTGTATATGGGGGTGAGGAGAGGGCTCCTTTTTTTTCTTTCCGTTCTTTCTTTTATCGAGAAGTCCAAGAGTGAAATGCTGGCCCTACCAAAATCGACAATAGAACCCCTACTGACTTCAATGGAGTCGCTCTTTCATCCTAGCTGTGCATACACCAGGGTAAAAGTAAAGCGGTATGGGCCGGTATGGCGTACTGGTAAAAAGTGGCCACTGGTACTGGCCCCTGCTGCCTTACTTTAAAGCGCTGCTGCTTTTGTGCCCTGTTGGTGGAACCTGCAGGGTCCCTAGTGGCAGGGCTGCTGACAGAGGAGTGTAAAAGGGGCACCGACATTAAAGCGCTGCAAGCAGGATCCTTAAGCGCTGCCGCAACAGTGCTTTATCATCCCTGCCCCTTTTGCCCCCCCAGGCTGCCAATGGGGAGGGTGGGCAAAAGGAGCAGCTGCCCTGGGGCCAGCGATTTAAAAGGGTCCGGGGCTCTGGCCACTGTTGCGGTACTGGCAGCAGTGGCCGGAGCCCCGGGCCCTTTAAATTGCTGCTGGAGCCCTGTGTGGCATGGGTTAGGCAGCCTGGCAGGGCTGGCTGGGGGACACTGACCCCCCCCAGCCCCATTCCTTCTACCCAAGGCCCCGCCCCTTCCAGAGGGGCAGAGCCAGCCCCGTACCAGTACGTTTTCAATTTTACTTTCACACCTGGCATACGTCCTGTTGTGGAAGGGCCAAATACTGAGATTCACTTTGTCCTTACTGGGGCAAGCTCACAAACAACGTAGTAGAAGTCAGAATAAATAAATAAATAAAATGAAGGGCCTTTTGATTTTGCCTGACCGCAGGTGAGACGGATTGCTCTGTACTCCAGATGATGCAATGCCTTAAAGCACAAAGATGGACTGAAACAGAGCTGTGGACTGGGCTGTCTCCTGGAACTCTATGCAAGGATGGCTTTGTGTGTGTGCACAGAGTTTCCCCCTTCCATGTAGGAAGGAGTGCTGCAGTCCACCACAGAGGGGCTTTGCAGGAGCTGCATGTGGAAAAGGCTCTACAGATCTGCAGCACCATTCCCTACTTTGCTCCCAGCCTTACAAGCAGAGACATTCCCAAGATAGCAATGTTGATGTGAGGGGAATAATGCGTCACTTTCCTTCTTAGTCCCTCCTAGGGAGGCACCACCTGGCCCCATCTGTCTCCTTTCTGAGATATCACCTTTAGGGGAGATGACACTACCTTCATTTTTTTTTATCACCCTCAACACACCTTGGAGTATGTTGCAGATTTTCCCCTTACGCTGCCTCCTTCCTCTCTACTGGAAACATGTTGGGGGAGGAGCAGAAGGAGAAAAGGGGGAAGCCGATCCATTACATTTTGGTTTTCAAAACCCAAAGAAACCCACCCAATGCAATTCAAAATGGAAAAAAACAGATGTTTTTTATCTCTCCCTCCCCTATTCCAGTTTCATGTTTTTCCACTGGAAAAAAATGACCTGAAATCAAGCTGTCTTTGTGAAATACTTTTTTTCTTTTTAAATAAAATTGCTTTTTCAAATAAATATTTTCTATTTGAAAAATCTCAGCCTGCTGTAGTTATTAGTCTGGGGCTGATCCCCTTGAGCCTAACCGAGGCAGTCGGCTGGCCAACCCAGTTTTATCTTCACTTGGTTTCAATCCTGCACTAGATGTAATGCATCACCTCCTTCCAAGGCCAGCTCCAGGCACCAGCAAAGGAAGCAGGTGCTTGGGGAGGCCTATGGAAAGGGGCAGCACGTCTGGGATTTCAGTGGCAATTCGGCAGCGGGTCCCTAAGTCCCTCTTGGAGAGAAGGACCCACTGCTGAATTGCCGCAGAAGAATGAAGTGGTGTGGTATAGCTGCCGCCGAAGTGCCACCAATCGCAGCTTTATCTTTTCATTTTCCCCGCTTCGCCGCTTGGGGCGGCAAAAAAGCTGGAGTTGGCCCTGCCTCCTTCTCCAACATCTCACAGCCTTCTGTGTATTCACCCTATAAGAAAATACCCATCCTCTCCCATTCTAGCACTGCCGGGATCTGCTGTTTGTAGTTACTACAGTTAGTTATAAAATGCCTTCGCTCTATATTTGTGAAGTATTTCTATAACGTGTGTGTGTGTATGTGTGTGGTGCAGTATGGCCATGTTTCTCTTTTTCTGTAAGGAATGTTGCAATTTATGTACTTTCCCCCATGTGCCTTGGAACTATTGAGCCCTAAGGACAACCCTACTCAAAGCTTCTCTTGTGGAGGTGTGGTTCTGCACTGCCTCCAGTACAGGCCTGGGCCTTCAAGGCACCCTCTGGGCTTTAGCATTTGGGTGACAGCTGCCATTTTGCACAGTAGGGCTTGAATTGAGGGCCTCCACAGTGAAAAAGCAAGAGTCACTACAGCTTGAGCTAAAGAGCCTGGCTCTGTAGCTGTGACCTGTATCAGACTGGGGGTCTCTCTCACACACTAACATAGCACCATGAAAGGTGCTAGGGCAGAACATGGGTTTTGCTCTTTCAAACTAGGTGCAGCAATAGTGTTAAAGCCCAGCTCATCGCCTAGGTCGTCCTGGTGGCACTATATGCTTTCTTTCAGATAAAGTCAAATGCAGTAAAAAATCTTAAATGAATGAAACTGTACCATAGAATCTCTATGGATAGAAATTCCTTTTGTGAAAAATAAGAATATAGCAGTAGGAATACACTACTGACCAAGATGGTGGCTGTAACTGTGAAATCTTCAGGGAGATTACAGAGGCTATGCAAATATAAAACTCAATAATAATGGAGGATTTCACAACCCCATACTGTCTTAGAACACATCACTTCAGGACGGGAAGCAGAGATAAAGTTTCTAGACACGATTAATGATGGCTGCTTGGAGCATCTAGTCCTGGAACCCACAAGGGGAGAGGCAATTCTTGATTTAGTCCTAAGAGGAGCACGGATTCTAGTCCAAGAGGTGAATATAGGTGAACTGGTTGGTAATAGCGACCATAATATAATTAAATCTAACTTTTTTTGGGGGGGGGGCACCAAAGAAGCCCCCCACTCCAGCAGCATTTAATTTTAGAAAGGGGAACTACACAAAAATGAGGAAGATAGTTAAAGAGAAATTAAAAGGTACCCTGACAAAAGTGAAATGCCTGCAAGCTACATGGAAACTTTTTAAAAAAAATGCCAAAATAGAGGCTCAGATTAAATGTATGCCCCCAAATTAAAAAACATAGTAAGAGCAAAAATAATAATAATCATAATATAATAACAATAATTAATAAAAAAGTGCCTTCATGGCTAAACAACAAAGTAAAAGAAGGGGTTAGAGGCAAAAGGGCATCTTTTAAAAACACATGGAAAGCCAATGGAGGAAACAGAAAGGAATATAAACTCTGGCAAGTCAAGTGAGAAAGTGTAATCAGGCAGGCCAAAAAACAATTTGAAGAACAACTAGCAAAAGACACAAAAACTAACAGCATTTTTTTTTACGTACAGTAGAGCCCCATTTATCCAACCCTGCCTTAACCGTCTCTCCATTTTTACTGAACAACCAGGACTCCAGAGCCAGGAGCAGGAGATCTCTCCTGTGGCCACTAGATGGCATTGCAGCATCACATTTTCCTATTCTCCAGTTCAGCCTTCCCTAATGTGGTGCCCGCGGGCACCATGGCGCCCGCCGGGGCATTTATGTGCGCCTGCAGGAGATACAAGCCGTGGCCCCGCGTCTGATGGGGACAGAGAACTCCAGGGCTGCAGACTGTGGGTGCTGGTGTTCTCTGTCCTCGCAGCTTCTCTCCAGCTTCTCTGTTCTCTCTGTATTCATATATTATGTTATATTAAATATGATTTTTTCATATTATTTAATGTACAAATGCAAAATAAGCCTTGAAAAATTGTTGGCGCCCACCACACTCTTATGAAAACGTCAATGTACTACTGGCCACAAAAAGGTTGGGGACCACTGCTCCAGTTTATCTGGAGTTTTGATGATCTGATCTGGCCCCGGTCCCGATTAGACTGGATAAGTGGGGTTTTACTGTACATCAGAAGCAGGAAGCCTTCTAAACAATCAGTGGGGCTATCAGATGATTGAGGTACTAAAGAAGCAGTTGAGGAAGATAAGACCATTGCTGAGAAGCTAAATAATTCGTTGCATTGTTCTTCACTGCAGAGCATGTGAGGAAGGTTCTCACACCTGAGCTATTCTATTTAGGTGACAAATCTGAGGAAATGTTCTGGATTGAGGAGGTGTCGACAGAGCAGGTTGGGGAACAAACTGATAAATTAAACAGTGATTCATAGACTCTAGGACTGGAAGGGACCTCGAGAGGTCATCGAGTCCAGTTCCTTGCTCCCATGGCAGAACCAAATACTTTCTAGACCATCCCTCCTAGACATTTATCTAAACTACTCTTAAATATCTCCAGAGATGGAGATTCCACAATCTCCCTGACAGTTAGGAACTTTTTCCTAATGTCCAACCTAAACCTCCCTTGCTGCAGTTTAAGCCCATTGCTTCTTGTTCTATCCTTAGAGGCTAAGATGAACAAGTTTTCTCCCTCCTCCTTATGACACCCTTTTAGATACCTGAAAACTGCTATCATGTCTTCTCTCAGTCTTCTCTTTTCCAAACGAAACAAACCCAATCCTTTCAGCCTTCCTTCTTGTTGCTCTTCTCTGGACCCTCCCCAATTTCTCCACATCTTTCTTGAAATGCAGTGCCCAGAACTGGACACAATCCTCCAGTTGAGGCCTAACCAGTGCAGAGTAGAGTGGAAGAATTACTTCTTGTGTCTTGCTCACAACACATCTGTTAATTCATCCCAGAATCATGTTTGCTTTTTTGTTGACTCATATTTAGCTTGTGGTCCACTATAATCCTTAGATCCCTTTCTGCTGTACTCCTTCCTAGACAATCTCTTCCCAGTCGGTATGTGTGAAACTGATTGTTCCTTCCTAAGTGGAGCACTTTGCATTTGTCTTTGTTAAACTTCATCCTGTTTACCTCAGACCATTTCTCCAATTTGTCCAGATCATTTTGAATTATGACCCTATCTTCCAAAGCAATTGCAATCCCTCCCAGTTTGGTATCATCTGCAAACTTAATAAGCATACTTTCTATGCCAATATCTAAGTCTTTGATGAAGATATTGAACAAAACCAGTCCCAAAACAGACCCCTGTGGAATCCCACTTGTTATACCTTTCCAGCAGGATTGGGAACCATTAATAACTACTCTCTGAGTATGGTTATCCAGTCAGTTATGCACCCACCTTATGGGAGCTCCATCTAAGTTGTATTTGCCTAGTTTATTGATAAGAATATCATGTGAGACCATATCAAATGCCTTACTAAAGTCTAAGTATACCACGTCCACCACTTCTCCCTATCGACAAGACTCGTTATCCTATCAAAAAAAGCTATCAGATTGGTTTGACATGATTTGTTCTTTACAAATCCATGCTGGCTATTCCCTATCATCTTACCACCTTCCAAGTGTTTGCAGATGATTTCCTTAATTACTTGCTCCATTATCTTCTTCCCTGGCACAGAAGTTAAACTAACTGGTCTGTAGTTTCCTGGGTTGTTTTTATTTCCCTTTTTATAGACGGGCACTATATTTGCTCTGTTCCAGTCTTCTGGAATCTCTCCTGTCTCCAATGATTTTCCAAAGATAATAACTCGAGGCTCAGATACCTCCTCTATTAGGTCTTTGAGCATTCTAGGATGCATTTTGTCAGGCCCTGGTGACTTGCAGGTATCTAACTTTTCTAAGGGCTTGGCTACACTGGAGATTTGCAGCGCTGGTGGTGGGTTTACAGCGCTGCAACTTATTCACCGTCCACACTTGCAAGGCACATACAGCGCTGCATCTCCCTGGCTGCGGTGCTGGCTGTATTCCTGCTCTGCCTGGGGTATAACGATTGTAGCGCTGGTGATGCAGCCCTGCTCCGCCAGTGTGGCCACCAAAAGCACTGTAATTGGCCTCCAGAGGTATTTGGAGGTATCCCAGAATGCCTGTTCAGCCACTCTGCTCACCAGTTCGCACTTTACTGCCCTGACCTCAGATGTCCCGCCCTTTAAATGCCCAGGGAATTTTAAAAATCCCCTTCCTGTTTGCTCAGCCAGGTGTGGAGTGCAATCAGTGAATCTTTCCAGGTGACCATGCCTCCAAGCGCCAAACGAGCCCCAGCAAGGAGTAATGGCGAGTTGCTGGACCTCATCAGTGTTTGAGGTGAGGAAGCTGTGCAGTCACAGCTGCGCTCCAGCCGTAGGAATTACGATACCTATGAGCAGATATCAAGGGCCATGCTGGAAAGGGGCCATGACCGGGACGCGGTGCAGTGCAGGGTTAAAGTGAAGGAGCTGTGGAGTACCTATTGCAAAGTCCATGGGGGAAACCGCTGCTCCGGTGCTGCCCCCACAACCTGCCATTTTTACAAGGAGCTGGATGCAATACTTGGGGATGACCCCACTGCCAATCCGACGACCACGATGGACACTTCAGAGCGAGGGGGGAAGGGGAAGAGAAAGGGGGAGGAAACCAAGACTGAGGGTACTGGGGTGGGGGGAGACACCCCAGAGTCCCAGGAGGCATGCAGCCAGGAGCTCTTCTCAAGCCAGGAGGAAGGCAGCCAGTCGCAACAGCCAGTACTTGGTGAAGGACAAGCAGAGGAGCGGGTTACTGGTAAGCGGCTTTTATTTTCAGGATGGAAATGTTTCAGGAGAGAAGGGGGGGTTAGGGCTGCATGCATGCATGCCTAGATGTGGAATATCCCATTGATGTGGTCTATCACGTCGCGGTAATCGGCCTCGGTAATCTCTTCAAAAGTTTCAGCCAGAGCATGGGCAACGCGCTTGCGCAAGTTTATAGGGAGAGCCACTGTGGTTCTTGTCCCAGTCAGGCTAACGCGTCCGCACCACTGTGCCGCGAGGGGTGGGGGGACCATTGCTGCACACAGGCAAGCTGCATAGGGGCCAGGGTAGAATCCGCATTGTTGTAGAAGACCCTCCCGCTCTTCCCAGATGACCCGCAGCAGCAAGATATCTTCCAGGAGTAACTCCTGTGGAAAATGTTGGGAGACTGTTCAGTGTAGATGCCCCCTGCAGCAGTTTGCTTTCCCCAACGCACAGAAACCCCTGCACATCCCTGAAGCAATCAGTCCCCCTTACTCACTATTTCATGGCTCCTGTGCCACGTTAGGTGCGCTCTGTTTGGTATGGGAAAAGTATGCTAAAGTGAAGACTGTAAACTCCTTCACTGTGTGGGAATAACTGTCTGGGTGAGATTATAAACAATGCTGCCTCTGTTAACTGTTGCCATTTTTGCCTTTCAAAAAGTGTCTTTGACTACTCGACTGCCCGTATCATCGACTGCTCAGAGGCTACAAAACCTTAGGAAGAAGCTGCGAAAAAGCAAAGAAGACATGCTGAAAGTAGTTATGGATTACTCTGCCAGAGAGAGTAAAAAACTGCAGGACTGGAGGAAAAAACTGCAGGACTGGAGGGAAAGGGAAAGCAGGATCCTCCAGAGAAACACAGTGGCTAAGAAGAAAAGCACAAAGCAGCTGATAAACATCCTGGCGCGCCAAGCGGACTCTATCCAGTCACTCGTAGCCATGCAGGCAGAGCCCTACTGTGCCGCCCCCCGCATCCCAAAGCTCTTTCCCTTGTGCTCCAATGTCAGCTTCACCCCCCCTTCCCCAGCATCCAGGTTCTTACCACCACCAGCTGCCCCCAACACCCGTACGTTCACCAACCAGCCCTGAGAACTACGACCCTTACCCTCTGCACTCAACCCCTATCACCATGCAGTATTTTCATCCTGAAGTGCAGCCGTCATTGCACAGCACTCCAGATAGGACATATTCAAACCTGTGACTGTACAGTTCACCACCACACCCCCTTGCCCTTTTAGGTTCCCAAAATGTTGTGTATCTGTCAAGAAAGTTATTTTCTTTTCAATAAATGAATTCTTGGCTTTGAAAACAGTCTTTATTATTACAGAAAGTGAAAGATACCATAGCCCAGGAAAGAAACAGGCACTGCAAATCATTTTAGGAAAAACAAATTCCTACTAACATTGTAACCACTGCACTTCACTCCCATGCAAGGCACCAAACATTACTGTTGGTTTTCAGCCTCAAATTCCTCCCTCAAGGCATCCCTAATCCTTGTAGCCCTGTTCTGGGCCTCTCTAGTAGCCCTGCTCTCTGGCTGTGCAAATTCAGCCTCCAGGCGTTGAACCTCGGAGGTCCATTCCTGACTGAATGTTTCCCCCTTCCCTTCACAAATATTATGGAGGGTACAGCACGCGGATATAGCCGCAGGGATGCTGCTTTCCCCCCAAGTCTAGCTTCCCATACAGAGATCTCCAGTGCCCTTTTAAACGGCCAAAAGCACACTCCACAGTCATTCTGCACCGGCTCAGCCTGTAGTTCAACTGGTCCTTGCTCCTGTCAAGCTTCCCTGTAAACGGTTTCATGAGCCAAGGCATTAACGGGTAAGCGGGGTCTCCAAGGATCACAATGGACATTTCGACGTCCCCTACTGTGATCTTCTGGTCTGGGAAAAAAGTCCCCACCTGCATCTTCCTGAACAGGCCACTGTTCTGAAATATGCGTGCATCATGCACCTTTCCAGGCGAGCCTGTGTTAATGTCAATGAAATGCCCATGGTGATCCACGAGCGCCTGGAAAACAATAGAGAAATACCCCTTCCAATTAATGTATTCGGATGCTAGGTGGGGTGGTGCTAGAATAGGAATATGCATCCCATCTATCACCCCTCCACAGTTAGGGAAACCCATTTGTGCAAAGACATCCACAATGTCCTGCACGTTCCCCAGAGTCACGGTTCTTAGCAGGATGCGATTAATGGCCCTGCAAACTTGCATCAACATGATTCCAACAGTCAACTTTCCCACTCCAAACTGGTTCGCTACCGATCGGTAGCTGTCTGGAGTTGCCAGCTTCCAGATTGCAATAGCCACCTGCTTCACCACTGGCAGGGCAGCTCTCAAACTCGTGTCCTTGTGCCGCGGGGTGGGGGCGAGCTCAGCACACCATCCCATGCAAGTGGCTTTTCTCATCCGAAAGTTCTGCAGCCACTGCTTGTCATCCCAGACTTCCATGACGATGTGATCCCACCACTCAGTGCTTGTTTCCTGAGCCCAAAAGCGGCGTTCCACAGTGATGAGCATTTCCGTGAATGCCACAAGCAATTTAGTGTCATACGCGTCAGGCGACTCGATATCATCGTCGGACTCCTCACTATCACTTTGGAGCTGAAGGAATAGCTCAACTGCCAAATGTGATGTGCTGGCGAGACTCATCAGCATACTCCTCAGCAGCTCGGGCTCCATTTCCCACAGAAATCGCGCTGCACAGAAACCGTTGGGAGAGTCACAATGGCACCAAACATGGACGGAAAAACAGTGACTGCTGGGATGTGAAGCGATGCATCACGGGGCGTTGGGACAGGAAGTGGAATGACCCGTACCCTTCCGTCCCCTTCCCACAACCCATGGCGCCAAAATGGGACGAGGTGCTCTGTGGGATAGCTACCCATAATGCACCACTCCCAACAGCGTGCTGCAAATGTGGCCACACTGCAGCTCTGGTAGCTGTCAGTGTGGCCACACTGCAACGCTTTCCCTACACAGCTGTACGAAGACAGCTGTAACTCCCAGCGCTGTACAGCTGCAAGTGTAGCCATACCCTCAGATCTCCCTGACACAGAACCCTATTAAAGGGCAGTGATAGTAGAGGCTCAGACATCTTTTAGTGGGAACTCATAAGTGTTTATGATATATGGTTATGGGCAACTTTAAATAGTGGGTTTTCTGCGCCCCATCTTACCCATATTCCTAGCAACCTTAATATTTGAATCAGTAATATAAGGGCTAAAGTCAATACGAGAATGCTGTAATTCTTCCCCAAACAATACTACACACCTGCAAATTCAAAGTTAAGGTTACACTTAAGACATCCCAATGTGCTGAGGGATGGAAATGCATAGTTAAAATACCCAAACCACCTTAACTCTGCCTGCCAATGACACCATAAACAAAACTAACATGGCTTTAAAAATTAAAATGAATATTCTCTAATCTGGGCCCACATGCACTGCAATGCCCATCACATGGATCCATGCTGTGAATGGACCAACTGATTGAACCCCAACACCCCCTCATCTCCCTCTTCTGTCTGACCATGTTGAGAGTTACCACCATGGTCTCCTCCTTTAGGGGGATGGAGCACTGTCCTCAAAGACGCAGTATCTGCTTCTGGGATCCCAGTACTGAGAAAGTGCCATAGTATCAAAATGTTTGCCTGCTGCATCTGTGCAAGTAAGGTTTAGGATTTGCTCCTCTCCCTTGCTCCCTTTTCCACACAGCTGTCCTTTGTCTCATAGCACAGACATCCTCAGCTGTGCAGCTGTCATAAGACTTGGAAACCAGCCGCTCTTCCCGAGAACAATTACACTTAACCCAGCCTCTTGCCATGTTTGCTAACTGATCTCTCCTGCTGCCCTGAGTCAGGCTCTTTCCTACTATCCAGGCTCCCCTGGTTCTCAGCACCGTCACCTGTCTGTCACTCTCAGTGCCCCAGCTCTATTGTTTTCCAATTTGTGCTTAGGATTCGGTGACCTGGGGACCTTTTTGTCAGTTAAATCCCATAAGGACCCCACTTAGCACACAGGCCCTGTCTGAGGCCTGTATGCCCGAGATTCCTCCCTACACCTTTTCTGAATTAAATAACACGCTGATTTATCTTTCTCCTAATTGCATTGGATTATTTGTCAGCTCCCTTCTCCTTTGATTTAATTTTGTCTCGCCATTTCTTCTCTACAGCAGAGACTTGAAGCAAAGCTGCCTGACAATGATTTATTGAGCCCTGGCAATGGCTTAACAGGCACTCCTTTCAGTCCTCATCTTGCCATATTTCTTGCTGCATCCTGGGGAAGTCTGAGCAGAGATCAGGAGGAGAGCAGTGGGGAATCCGCTTGGTTTCACCTTCTCTCACAGATCAGGTTTGTCAGGAGGCTTGCTAAAATGGACAGCTCTTTCTGGAGAATCTGGAACTCTGAAATAAAATTCAGAACTGGCTACAATCAAAGTCAGAGCTGGGTCCAAGCTGGCAAGTTCTGATCAGCATCCAGATCTGCGTTTCTCCCAAAGTTCAGCGATGTTTAGGTCTGGTCAGGATTTAGCTTTGGCCCCCTATAGAGAAAGAGGGGCAGGTCATAATGTATTAATTAGGTATCTGGTTCATCCAAACTACAAAAGTTCTTTGGCTCCAGATTTCTGGTCCAACTTTACTTCTTACTATGTGAATTTCCAGTACAATCTTGCCCAGTTTTAACATAAGCCAATGTGAAATCTGGGAGTTTTCACTGAATTTTATTTTAAGTTTTGGGTTCATTTGAATTGAAAAAGTTTGTTTAGCCCCCTGTGATATCAGAGTTGATCATTGCATATTTTTCACAAGGCACACCCAGCTTTAGAGAGGTCTTTTTCCTCGGTGCTCTAGTCAGTTTCTGCTTATATTAAATGCCATGGAGAGAAATAACTATGGGCCAGCACAGGCCTCTTCCTCTGAAATGAAAGGGCAGTTCCTTTAGCTATGAGTTGAGTAGCAGGGTCTACAGTTACTGTGAACAGCTATAGAGGGAAACACAATCACATGCACTGGGGTAGAGGAGTTCATATCCTCCTTGATCAACCAGCCACTAACACACAGCCCTACATTAATTACTACTCTATAATTTCACCTTGTCAGAGGGTGGGATAGAACCCAGGATCTCTGCCATGACTACTACTCACATCTTTTCTACATGAGCTAAGCTAGCAGAACAATTCCAATAGCAGCCAGCAGTAAGAGGCTGTTATCCTCTATGGTGAGCAACCACTAGAAGGGAGGGAAACAACACACTCACCCTGTACCAGGCTGTTCATCCCAAGCATCAAGAGTTCAGATTCCAAAGTGGGCCTCCTCTTTCGATCAGTCCCCACCCTGTGTCATCAGCAGGGATTGAACCTATGCCAGAAGGCAGATCTGGACAAACAATTTTTGAAAGAACACTTTTCTGTGAAAAATGCAGCTGCCCTGCAATTGCAATGTTTTGTGGGGTCGTGCACATTTCAACACAGTTTACAACAGGCAAAAGTCAGTGTTTTGAGACACAAGGTGGGAGAGGTTATGTCTTTTATTGGCCCAACTTGTGTTGGTGAGAGAGAGACAAGCTGTTGAGCTACACAGAGCTCTTCTTCAGGGCCGGGGCCTTCTGAGTATGTTTCCCAGACCAGGCGAAGAGCTCTGCGTAGCTTGAAAGCATCTCTCTCCCCAGCAGAAGGTGATCTGATAAAAGAGATTACCTCACTTGCCTTGCTGCTCTAATAACCAGGCATGGCTGCAACACCACTGCATAAACCACTTTGATTCACTTTGTTTAGACTTAGTGGCAGGTATACTAGATTTCATAGTCTAAACATTTTGACAGTGCCAAATTGAAATGTTTTGGAACTTTCAGCTCATGGGAATTTTTCGCTTGGTTCCAATTTGGCTTGACTTTTTTTCTCCAGAATTTCTGTACTGGGGGAAATTCTGATATCCCAGTTCCCAAGCAGTCAGCAAAGACTTGGACCAGTGGAGCTAACAGTGTGACTGGCAATAAGTAGCAGGCTTTATAGGGGCTGGAACCAGCCACTAGATGGCAGTGATCTCATGTAGTAGGTCAGTGTATTGCAGATGGAGAAGACTCTCTGAGGATTACCCACTGCACTAACCCCATGGGGTACCCCCAGGGATGTGCTCCTCTGAGAAGGGAATTGTTATCCCTGTTTACAGGTGGAGAACTGAATTACAGAGACTAAGTGATCTGACCAAGGCTAACCAGGACATCACGTCAGAACTGGAAACTGAACTACTCTCTCCTGCATCTTACACCCCTGCCTTTGTCCCAGGACCATCCTGTCTCTCTTATAACCCACCCTAGTTTCCATTTCAGTTCCTCATGGACTTATTTCCTGAGAAAACAGAGCAGGCATCTCTCCACCTTTATCTGAAACCCTAGGAATTATTGCAGGGAGCAAGTTGGTGTCTCAATGTGTGTCCATCGAGACTCCCCGCTCCATTGGGTGCACCCTGGGCCAGCCTCTCTAAATGCTGAGTCAGTTTCAGTTGTTTCCTCCACGGAGGGTCTGTGAAATAAAAGTTAGAGCTGGGGGAAGAGGAGGAGAAGTGAGATTTAGCTTGAAAATCCCCCTCCCCCAAAAACCTCCACCACCTTGAAATTGTCAAAATTTTCTACTTGGAAAGTTTTCAGCCGGCTCTAGTACAAGATCCTCTGAGGGATTTGGATGCAGCTTCATTAGAAATAGGAAAGAGAGGCCACCACTGTCAGATGTGGGTGCCTAAAATTAGCCACCTGAATTTAGGTTTGTGGAAGGGGCATAACTTTAGGTATCCAAATTTGGAAATGTTTGGCTCTGAAATTTTCCACTCAAGAGTCCAGATACACCTCCTGTGCTGGTCAGGTTCATCTGTCTGAGGTACTTCTCTGGCCTCCATAACCATAGTGCCTGAGCTCCTCACGCAGTCCCTGAGGTGCTGTTATCCCAGTTTTACACATGAGGAAACTGAGGGACAGAGTGGCTAAGTGACTTACCCTAGGTCACACAGGGAGACTGTGGCAGAATACAAGACTGCATTTGGGCCATGCGAGTCCCAGGCTTAACTTCTGGACCTTTTTCTAATTTAGGGGCTAGGAAGCCCAGGACCTGCTGAGCACAGATTCAGAAGCTGCAGGGTCAGATCACACCATTAAGTCAAAGAAGCTCCCCCTAGTGCACAGAAAAGGTGATGCTGCACCCCTTAGGACTGGAAAGCCTGCTGTCTCCTGGGTAGCTAGCCAGTTCTGCTGAAGTGCATTGGATTAGGGCTGCTCCCTGCACAAAGGGTGTAAACTGAGGAAAGCTCATGTGTGTCCTCCCACCCCTTGCAGTCTTGCATGAGGGTCAGGCAAATGTGGCTCTAGATAAATAGGTGAACTGGCAGAATGAAGCAATGGGACTGGGAGTTAGGGATACAAAGGCGGTAGGCTGGGTTATACACATGCCAACGTTATGTACAAAATGAGGGGCTAGTGAAAACATATGAACCGCCTTAGCCACTAGGTTGTATGCAGTCCAGTCGTAGCTCTGTCAGTTGCAGGATATTAGACAGACGGGGTGGGGGAGGTAATATCTTTTATTGGACCAACTTCTGTTGGTGAGTGAGACAAGCTTTCAAGCTACAAAGAGCTCTTCTCCAGGTCTGTGAAAGGAACTCCCAGCGTTGCGGCAAAATGCAAGGTGGACACTGGATTTATGGCTTATTACAACATTCTATAACCTGAATCCCCTCTTTTTGTCCTACGACTGCAAAGGAATTAACAGGCCACTCTACCTTCAATAGCACATATTGCAAGAGATCAACTACTTATGCTAAACAATCTGTTCCACCATACATTTTGCTGTGACGTCAGGAGTTCCTTTCACAGACCTGAAGAAGAGCTCTGTGTGGCTCGAAAACTTGTCTCTCTCACCACCAGAAGTTGGACCAATAAAAGATATTACCTTATTCACCTTGTTTCTTGGCCACTAGGTGGCATCCTCTAACTGCTTTTACATCAGCGCTTGTTAATTTCTTCTCTCCCTTTCAAGCAAGTCATTGATTTGGCATTTGGTAAATAGGGCTGCCAATTTTGGTTGGACGTATTCCTGGAGATTTCATCACATGACAATCTTTAATTAAAGATTAATCTTTAATTCCTGGAGACTCCAGGCCAATCCTGGAGGGTTGGCAACTGTGAAAAGTTGCCTGGCTTCTCCATTGAGATTATGTAAACTGCTAAAGAAGTTCTTCATAGAAGGGGAGACCTAAATGGCTGGGCAGTTCCTATTTTATCCTATATATATGAGTTACTGTTACAACAACGCAGTAACGACAACCCAGCGGCGTTCAAACATTATATACGAATAACACACCCACTCAGCTTACCGGCAGCATTAAACAATTGAATGGTACCAAATTATTAACCCAGCCACACAGTAAATCAAAGCAACAAAAAAAATTCACCATCATGGATTTTGTATCTGAGGTCACTTTGTCTAATGGTTCTCCTGAAGGTATATTGGCCTGCAATTTTATTCCAGAGGTGCTGGTTGTGTCTCCTTATTTAAGGCAGAGTTCCATTTAGCATTTATCAGAAAGGCTGGATCCCTGCTTTATGTGAGAAAAATACAGTGTATCCCCTCCAAACATATAGCACTGAGTCTCTGGGCACAGAATGGATTTTCTGAGAATTTACAAATAACTGTGAAATGAAGAAGTATTTAAAATTAATTGAATGCTGGGTCCTTTAAGAAATTTAGCACCTGTCTTTTTATCACATAATGCAATGACGGACTCTTCAGACTTTCCATACAGTTGAAATTCATTGAAATCTCGTGCTTAGGCTGCATTTGAAGAAATTTGCAATTATGCAATTATTCATACTATTTTTGACTGATACGGTCAGAAATCTTTGCAGCAATGAGACTGGTTGTAGACAGGAGCCCTTGAAAGGAAACCCAGATACTGCTGTAAGTGATTCATAATAAATAAAGATATTAATTTGTATTGCCATAGTGCCTAGGAATCCCGGTCATGGATCTAGACCACGTTGTGCCAGGTGTTGTACAAACATGGGACACAAAAACAGTCCCAGCCCCAAAGAGATTACAAACTAAGAAGACAATAAGCGACAACAGGTAGATACAGACAGACTGATGGGACGAGCACAAGAAAACAATAATAGTGGCCATCATGATAGGTAGTGGTTTCCACACACCAGCTGCCTAACGTTTGTCAAGTTTATTCCAGTGACTCAGTAGGGGGCAGCACTGAACCAAAGCTCAGCAACATGCTAGCTGTGCCACTGGAGGTGTCACTTTTTAAAAGCCAGGTTGCCCACCTGTTGTCCCTAAAGAGCTCATGGCACTTTTCACAAAAGAAGGGGCATTCTGCTGTGCTATCCTACATTCAGCCTGGGTAATTGAATCCTGCCTGCTGAACATCCCTCCTGCAGATTCAACTGTATATGAGATTCCTCTTCACTTCCTGTCCTAAAGTGTATGGGCAATGTTGCTGGGCATTATTAAACAGTGGTGGCATTTTGTCCTACAGGTGGCTGAATTTCTGTGATGGGTGAAGGGATCCCCAAAATGTCAGCTTTGGGATGCAAGACAATCCATGACTTCTGTAGGATTTGGCTCAGGCCCTAGGTGAAGAAAAGATAGTATTGTTATCTGCTACTGCTTCTGCCTGTAGACTCTAGGTGAAATTCTGGCCTCATGGAAGTCAATGGCTAAACTCCCATTTACTTCTATAAGTGCTGGTTTCACCCTGGCTGTGTGAGTAAGCTAGGTTTGAAAGTGCCATGTGATCTGATGTTACACATTGAAAATTATTAAATCAATGTAATTAATAAATAATTGGATTGGAGTATGTTATAGCAATAATAGATATGCAGTTATAAAGCGCCCAAGGCCCACAGGATACCTGATAAAATATTAGATCCTCTCTGATAGTTTAGGTACCTCATTTTCTGGGTGTCCGACACAATATCATTTAAACTTTACAAATAAAAAGGACTGCTTCAGTTGGACCTGGTTGTACAGGGTATTGTGAGGCTGTCTAGTAGCTGGGAATTGCCAGAGCACTACTGCTCCTTGGCTATGTCTCTTTTACCCTATCCATGCCCTACTGGACCCAGCCACATCCACAACATGCCCTGTATGCCGAGGGAGCTTAGAGCAAACTATGTGGGCCATATGCAGTGGTGAAAGTAACTTAAAGGACTTACTGGTACTCCAGAGTCCTGCAGAGGGGGAGGGGCCTCAACTGGAAGAGGTGCGGCCTCTATCGGAAGAGGTGGGGCCTTTAAATCCTGGGGCTTTTAAATCAGGATTTAAAGGGCTCAGGGATTCGGCTGAAGCTAGGAGCCAGGCCCTTTAGATCATCCCCGGAGCTACAAGCTGCAGAGGCGGCTGGGAGCCCTGGGGTTTGGGCAGGGGTGAAAGTTATTTACATTTCTTACCCATATGGTCCAATCGCAAGCAACACACCCACCTCTCCTACGTACTTCATGGATCCCTCCCATTGCATGACATAGATAGAGAAAACAAAGCTGCTATTACTACTACCAGTACTGTCTGTAATAAAACTTTACTATTGGAATAAGCCTGAAAAAGTGAAAACTCACTGTCATATTTTTCTCCGTGTCTTCCCTCCTCCTCCAGCCAGGCTGCCGACACAAGGCTCTGTGCTTTCTCCCTGCCTGGCACTCAGCAGCTGCTGCAGACGCTTCCCTCTAGCTTGCAGCAGGGAGCAGGGAGACTGCCTCCTGCATAAGAACAGTTTAAACCCAGTTGTTCCCTGATGGTTCAGCCCCCAGGGTTAAGAGAGGTTTCTGGCATCTTTGTTAATTTTACTCACAGTTGTTGGGGGTCGGGTGTGTTTGACCATGGCAGGGGCAGTTCTTTTCTGATGAGGGGATCTCTCCAATACTAACGTACACAACAAATACAAGCATTTGGCTGCACAGCTTAAATCCAGAGCTAATAAAAGCAGGTGGAAGGGGAAAACTCAGTCAAGTTGGTTTCTCGTCTCCTCCCTCCTCTTCCAGCAAAGGCTGCAGACAAGGCTCTGCATTCTTCTCCATTTCCCCCCCTCCTTCCCAGCAGGGGTTTTCCTCTAGGCTCTAGCTTGCAGTAGGGAGACAGGCTGAGATGCCTGTTGCTGCTGCCTGCATAAGAACAGTTTAAACTTAGCTGTTCCCTATGCCGTTCAGCGCCCAGAGTTAGGAGCCATTTCTGGCATCCTTGTTAATTTCACCCCCAGTTGTTGGTCGGGGGGAAGGTGTGTGTGACCATGGCAGGGGTAGTTCTTTTCTACCCCCTGGATGAGGGAATCTCCAATACTACTAAAATACAATAGTAGGGGCCAGTTGCTGAGGTCAGGGCAGTCAGCAGCAGGCTGCAGCTGCATTGTTTGTGACACACACATTCATACATACACACACATACTGTATGTATTACTGTCTTATGGGGAAGGTGCTAGCCCCCTTTTAAGAAGGATGGGGTGGAGACAAGTGTTTCTGGGCTAACAACTGGAATAGCCTTCATGAAATATACAAGATATTTAGAGAAAGTTTTGTCAATTTCAGCCTCTGCGCTCTGCAGGCAAGACAAAACAAAAGGAGATCTGAGATTGCACCGCTGTCCTAAGGACATTTCAGATGTTTAAATCAATATATAAAGAGGGTGGATTGGAATGAAAACTACTATTTCTTTCAAAGGAGGCACAATAATTTCCCTGAATATTCAGTTTTCCTGTCCAATCCCTTTGTGGTTTTGTCTACGGAGGCTATTTGCTTTCCCTGTGAATCTTAAGTTGCTTTGCCCAAAAGAAACCCTAATCATCATGACACATCTTTCCACCGTGTTCTCCATGTTTTTGTGTTGTTTTTTTTAAACAGTAACATTTCAAAGAGGATCTGCAAGGAGTTTGGACATCACAACCATGATCCTTTGCTGGGGAGGGAATGTGATAGATTTGAACTTGGAAATGGTTCCTGATTTTAATTGTGTTTAGGAGATCCCTTCATCCCTGGGGCAGAAAAGAACTGCCCCTGCCATAGTCACACACACCCAACAACAACTGGGAGTGAAATTAACAAGGATGCCAGAAACGGCACCTAACTCTGGGCACTGAACTGCACATGGAACAGCTGAGTTTAAACTATTCTTTTGCAGGCAGCAGCAGCAGGCATCTCAGCCAGTCTCCCTACTGCAAGCTAGAGCCTAGAGGAGAACCCCTGCTGGGGGTAGTCGGAAGGGGGGGGGAATGCAGAGCCCTGTCTGCAGCCTGGCTGGAGGAGGGGGAGGGAGGAGACGAGAAACCAATGTGACAGTGATTTTCCCCTTCCACCTGCTTTTATTAGCTCTGGATTTAAGCTGTGCAGCCAAATGCTTGTATTTGTTGTGTATATTAGTATTGGAGAGATCCCTTCATCCCAGGGGCAGAAAAGGACTGCCCTTGCCATGCATCCCCTCGACCCTTACCCCCCAGCTATTGTGAGTGAAATTAACAAGGATGCCAGAAACCTAACCCTGGGGGCTGAACCATCAGGGAACAGCTGAGTTTACTTTAAACTATTCTTACGCAGGGAGCAGGCTTCTCTCTACTTCCCTCAGTCAGTCTCCTTTTCTTACCGGTCCTCCGTACTGGCCCGTACCAGCTTACTTTCACCTCTGGCCATTGGAGGCTTCCCCTGAAGAAGGGGGATCCTCAACTGGCCACTTAGAGCTTGATCCTATGCTCCTTGATGTCAATTGCAAAGTTTCCATTGGCTTTAGCAGTGCAGGAGAAGGGCCTGAAAGTGTGTCTCAGTTTCCCAATATATAAATTAATATCTAGTATTAGTATCTATCTGTCTTAGGTATTTCTGATGTGTCCATCACCACAGAATGTAGGCATCTGTCTACCTCACCAGAACACTGTGGGCATTAATTTTCTTATGTCTGTAAGCACTTTGAGCTCCTTACATGGCAGGTGCTACATTATGGTGGGGGGGTGTCATAAACAGATAGCTAAGGGTTAATGTCTCTTTCACCTGAAGCACCTGACCAGAGGACCAATCAGGAAACCGGATTTTTTCAACTTTGGGTGGAGGGAAGGTTGTGTCTGAGTCTTTGTTCTCTGTCTGCCTGCTGTCTCTGAGCTTTGGAGAAGTAGTTTTACTTTCTAATCTTCTGTTTCTAAGTTGTAAGGACAAAGAGATCAGATAGTAAGTTATATGGTTTCTTTTCTTTGGTATTTACATGAATATAAGTGCTGGAGTGCTTTGATTTGTATTCTTTTTGAATAAGGCTGTTTATTCATATTTCTTTTAAGCAATTGACCCTGTATGTGTCACCTTAATACAGAGAGACCATTTGTATGTATTTTTCTTTCTTTTTATATAAAGCTTTCTTTTTAAAATCTGTTGAAGTTTTCTTTACTGGGAAACTTCAGGGAAGTTGAGTCTGTACTCACCAGGGAATTGGTGGGGGAAGGAGTCAGAGGGAAATCTGTGTGTGTTGGATTTGTTCGCCTGACTTTGCATACCCTCTGGGTGGAGGGAGGGAAAGAGAAATTAACTCGGTAATTCTGTTCTCCAGGACTGGGAACGGAGAGGGGGGAGTCACTCTGTTTAGATTCCCAGAGCTTGTGTCTGTGTACCTCTCCAGGAGCACCTGGAGGGGAGAAGGGAAAAAGGATTATTTCCCTTTGTTATGAGACTCAAGGGATTTGGGTCTTGGGGTCCCCAGGAGAGGTTTTTCAGGGGGACCAGAGTGCCCCAAAACACTCTAATTTTTTGGGTGGTGGCAGCAGTACCAACTCCAAGCTGGTAACTAAGCTTGGAGGTTTTCATGCTAACCCCCATATTTTGGACGCTAAGGTCCACATCTGGGACTAAAGGTATGATAGGGGGATATTATTAATTATATTATATTATATTATATTATATTATATTATATTATATTATATTATATTATATTATATCTGCAAACGTTACATCTCCAGATTAATTTCCCTGCTGTTTCTTGTTTTACTTTTATTCAAGGGCACTGTGATTTTTCACATCTGTCCTTTGCTTTTTTAATCCCCATCAAAGGGATATGTGTAATGCAAAGCAAGGAAGCAGTGGTAGAAAGCGCCCCCTGTAAGCTGTTTGCTGAGGACAGTTATAGTTTCTGGAGCTCATGGCTGTATCTCAGGCACATAGCACAACTTCCCCCTTTAGCTCAGGGAAACACTCCACATACTGCATCAGTATCCAAAGTGTTAAAGCTGGCAGGAATCTCTCATTACTTCCTCATCCCCTAAAAGTGTTATCGTGCCAATCTAATATGTCTTTATGGGTACGAAATCTCCCCTCGATTAAGGAGCTGAAAGGAACACCAGCGCAATTTGTTCCAGTTAATAACCAGCAGGCTTAACATGAAGTGAGTCAAAATGAAAGCAAGTGCAAACCAGATGTACAGAGGCCAGAGCTGTAGCCTGACAAGGAAACGATCAGGGCCCCTTGTATTAAAGAGAGAGCAAGTGCCTCAAATCCACTTTCACAGAGTGCAAAGGAAGTCAGTGTTTGCAGCTAGCTATAAAGATCAGCATGATTTTGAAGAGCACGTGAGGGCAAAAGCTAAGATAATTGTTGAATGGTGTAATCTTAACCCACTGCAACAGAGTCCTACAGCAGCTGTCCTGGGGTTCCCAGACTGGCATGGGCTGGCCCAGTTTCTTCTTGATCTTATGGTTAGATACCAAAAAAAGTCTCATTAAAAAGACCATGTATCTACCTAGGTATATGACTCCATTCCTGGTTCTTTTAATCCATACTGCTTTGATAGAGCCTGAAGTCTGGTTATAGTATAGCAGCAATTCATAGAATCATAGAAGATTAGGGTTGGAAGAGACCTCAGGAGGTCATCTAGTCCAACCCCCGGCTCAAAGCAGGACGAACACCAACTAAATCATCCCAGCCAGGGCTTTGTCAAGCCAGGCCTTAAAAACCTCTAAGGATGGAGATTCCACCACCTCCCTAGGTAACCCATTCCAGTGCTTCATCACCTTTCTAGTGAAATACTGTTTCCTAATATCCAACCTAGACCTTTCCCACTACAATTTGAGACCATTGCTCCTTGTTCTGTCATCTGCCACCAGTGAGAACAGCCAAGTTCCATCCTCTTTGGAACCCGACTTCAGGTAGTCGAAGGCTGCTAACAAATCCCCCCTCACTCTTCTCTTCTGTAGACTAAAAAAGCCCAGTTCCCTCAGCTTCTCCTCATAAGTCATGTGTTCCAGCCCCCTGATCATTTTTGTTGCCCCTCGCTGGACTCTCCAATTTGTCCACATCCTTTCTGTAGTGAGGGGCCCAAAACTGGATGCAATACTCCAGGTGTGGCCTCATGAGTGCTGAATAGAGGGGAATAATCACTTCCCTCAATCTGCTGGCAATGCTCCTACTAATGCAGAGCAATATTCCATTAGCCTTCTTGGCAACAAGGGCACACTGCTGACTCATATCCAACTTCTCATTCATTGTAATCCCCAGGTCCTTTTCTGCAGAACTGCTGCTTAGCAAGTTGGTCCCCAGGCTGTAGCGATGCATGGGATTCTTCCGTCCTAAGTGCAGGACTCTGCACTTGTCCTTGTTGAACCTCAACAGATTTCTTTTGGCCCACTTCTCCAATTTGTCTCAGTCATTCTGGACCCTATCCCTACCCTCCAGCATATTTAATTATACCCCCAGCTTAGTGTCATCTGCAAACTTGCTGAGGGTGCAATCCATCCCATCATCCAGATCATTAATAAAAATGTTGAACAAAACTGGCCCCAGGACCGACCCCTGGGGTACTCCACTTGATACTGGCTGCCAACGAGACATCGAGCCATTGATCACTACCCGTTGAGCCCGACAATCTAGCCAGCTTTGTATTCATCTTATACTACATTCATCCAATCCATACTTTTTTAACTTTCTGGCAAGAATACTGTGGGAGACCATATCAAAAGCTTTGCTTAAGTCAAGATATATCACGTCTACTGCTTTCCCTATATCCACAGAGCCAGTTATCTCATCATAGAAGGCAATCAGGTTGGTCAGGCATAACTTGCCCTTGTTGAATCCATGTTGACTGATCCTGATCACCTTCCTCTCCTCCAAGTGTTTCAAAATGGTTTCCTTGAGGACCTGCTCCATGATTTTTCCAGGGACTGAGGTGAGGCTGATTGATCTGTAGTTCCCCGAGTTCTCCTTCTTCCCTTTTTAAAAGATGGACCCTATATTTGCCTTTTTCCAATCATCTGGGACCTCTCCTGATCAGCATGAGTTTTCAAAGACAATGACCAATGGCTCTGAAATCATATCAGCCGATTCTCTCAGCACTCTCGGATGCATTAGATCTGGACCCATGGACTGCATGTCCAGCTTTTCTAAACAGTCTTTAACTTGTTCTTTCACCCCTCAGGGCTGCTCATCTCCTCCCCATACTGTGCTGCCCAGGATACTTCAGCTTTTTCCACATCATCTGTCACTAGGTTGCCTCCCCCATTCATTAAGGGTCCCACACTTTCCCTGACCTTTTTCTTGTTGCTAACATACCTGTAGAAACCCTTCTTGTTACCCTTCACATCCCTTGCTAGCTGTAATTCCAGTTGCATTTTGGCCTTCCTGATTACACCCCTGCATGCTCAAGCAATATTTTTATACTCCTCCTTAGTCATCTTTCCAAGTTTCCACTTCTTGGAAGCTTCCTTTTTGTGTTTAAGCTCACCAAAGATTTCACTGTTAAGCCAAGCTGGTTGTCTGCCATATTTGCTATTCTTTCTGCACATTGGGATGCAAATCACAGACACAGAAGGGAAGGAAGAATGCTCTTGCTAGGTCTATAGTTACAGTAAAACAGGTGACTTGACTTGTAATGAGTCAGAACAGCACATTCACCATAAATCAGATGGATTGTGTTTATTGTTACCTTTATCAGGCATTTATCTATTTATCAGTATATCTCCAAAGGACTCACGTGCCTGAGACCATGATCACTGGATACATGTATTAGGAATCAAGTATGGTTCTAGAACATGGTGAAAGCTCATGGGAGCAGCATGGTGCTGAATGTTGCCCATAGAGACTTGTCCATCCTTATGCCTGGCCTATATTCCCTGTTCCACACCAAGGAGCAGTGGGCAGTCACTGTATGAATATGAAGAACAGCCCACGTTTTGCCAGTAGCAAACTAGCCTCTTAACCCCGTGCACACCTCATTAGTTCAATTTAGCAACATTGGTGAGAGGACCGATATGTGAAGTTGGGATCCACATCCAGATTTCCCTGACGTTTATGGCTTGTCAGATCTAGAGTGTTAGTCCAGCCCATGACAGAGACAGACATCAGCCATGCTTGGATCCAGAAGTGACCAAGTCCAAATGCTGGGAGGTGCTGAGAGCTGGGGGCCACCACGAGTAATAAGAGCAAGCTCTTTCCTAGATATTAGATCTTTACCAAGAGGGAACCACAGCTCCAGTTGTGTGATGGAACCACAAGGCCTTTGCACAGCGCTACATCTCTACTGCCCCCTTCTGGGTGTTCACTGCTGCTCTTTGTGACAGGTCTTTACTCATCCCACTGTGCCCCAGGAAAACCTTATGCACGTCCTCTTACTGGACACCATTTGTCCATGCTGCACACAGTGAGAGTCACTATGTAACCTGACAGTGTTACTGCTAGGACTCTTCCCCATGGGGCATGCCTTTTACTTCTCTGCAAAGCCATCACCATTCCTCAGCTCTCCTTCAATATACCATAAGAGCCTGTCTCTGCTTTTGGAGGCAGGTTATCATGGCAATAGCACGTCCTTTCCAGCAGGAGCTGTCAGGACAGACCTTCACTAGGAGCTGGCTAATGTTGTGGGTCAGTGCCACAGGCTGGCTGGCCCTTTAAGGGGAGCTGGACTCAGCCTTGCCTGTGACTTGACAGCTATCTCCCAGCTGAATGTGATATGGAGGCTTAATGACTGGGGGGAGAGGGGTGGGGAAGAGATCAGAGAAGACTACAGAAACAGAGTGGAGAGCTCAGTTAGAGGATGACCCAGAAGAGAGGCAGTAGGGAGTCCCTCTCTTTCTGCAAAGGACCTGGGGTAGGTATACTAAAGAAGACCACACAGACAACTCAATCACTGGAAAGGGGGCAAGGCACAGAGAGGCAGTCCTGATGGGTTAACATTCCAGCAGAGAGAGAAGGAGCTGGGAGGACATAAGTAGAAGCCAGAGATCTGGGACTCAGATGAAAGGCTGAGTTAAGCACAGGTGGCAGAGATACAGCACAAGGGGCTGGGAGCTAGGATGTGGCCCACGGAAAGAGCAGCATGTCTGAAGGAGCAGACCTAGCCACTCAATGCAGCATCCCTGGGTCAGAATCCAGAGCAGAGGGTGGGCCTGGGGTCCACTAGTAGCCCTAAGGAAGGGGCATACAAGCCCAATGCAAGGAATATTGAGCCCAGGATGGGGCTGGAGATTGAGCCTAAAGGATGGGCTGAGGAATAGCTCAATAGGAGACATCGCTTGTGTTGGGACATTTTGTACTTTTGTCACCCTGGAAGGGGTCCGGTCTAGACAGGACTTAGCCAGAGAGCTGAGTCATGTTGGAATCAGCCCATCGCAGGGCCAAAGGGGTGACCAACATGGAGTGCTAGAGGGGAAGACCTCTTCAACACCCTAGCTTCTTGCCAAGCAGTGCTACGGTGGTGAGTGTAAACACTTCTAGCCTCTTTCTGAGTCTGACTTCTTGACCCCATTGTATAATGGTGTAACTATTGATTTCAGAGGAGTTATACCCATGTAAGTCAGGAGTTGGTCTGATTCTCTTCTGTCTTTAAACACTACCCCTTTGAGGACCTCATATGTTCTTTGGCTTCCTCTCTCCATTGAGGGTGAGGCAGTAGCTACCTGCTGTGTATCTCTTGCTAGCCCAACAGCTGTTTGTGCCAGCGGTTTTTCGTCTCTGTGGGCTTTGCTAGTGCGGAGACTATATAAACACACGGCAAAGATTTATTGCCACAGGCAGGTTCCAAACATTGTTTTATCTTCACAATTTTAGTATTCAGGTGGGATTGGCTTGGGTTTCTTGGCTAAGGTAGGGGAAATTATTCACCAATTATTTGGATGAGTTATAGATTGTAGCAGCTTTATGAAAACACTAGTGGCTGAGTAGGGCTTCCTTTCCTCCAGCTTACTAAGCCATTTAGCATCAGATTACAGTCCAGATCAAATCCTACAAATCCAGGGTAATCTGACCATTGCCATTTGGCTTGTTTTAGCCAGAACAAAATCCTTATTCAAACAAAAACCAGCCATGGCTCACTCAGTGTCCTATTCACTTAACAAAGGAAACACAAATCTGGCAAGAGAAGGCCTAGGAATAACATGAAGTTGGAACCATTCATAAAACACAGGACCAGGTTCTGCTGAGCCCACACACGAGTGTGTGGTAAGGGCTTGACTGAAGTCATTGGTAGGATCAGGCCTTAGGGTGGAAGGCGTCAGGAGCTTTCACCCCCGCAGCACAACCTGGATAAGAACCAAGTAGCATTACAGTCCTTTCTCTAAAGGGGAGAAGAGCAGTGGCTCCCTCACAGCTCCCTGTGTGGAACATGGTGACCCAAAGTGGACAGAGAGGGGCAGGAAGTGAGCAGAGTCAGGCTGTGCTTGTCTGGTAGGCTGCATGGTGGGAACATGCTGCCTCCTGTAAAGGCGTGTGTGTGTGGAGGGGGGTGGGAAAACAACAATAAAATTCACATATCACCAATGTTTTTGGAGGAAAAAAATTTCAATTAAAAAAAATAGAAATTTTTTGAGGATTTTTGAAAATTGGTTCATGTTGTTTTTTCCCTCCTCTGCCCACCTTGTTTCTATGTTGCTACTGAAAAAGGGGCAAGGGGAAATGAAAAGAAAAAAAAATGTTTGTTTCCATTGAGAACTGCCCCAAAACTGTATGTATGTGCACATGCAATTCTCTTGTTTGGAGGGAAAAGGCCCCCTTTTTGGACAAAAAAAAGTCAGTGTGAAAAATGTCAGCAGAGTTCTAAGTGTGAGACCTCCCTCTGCATACCAGGGAGGACCTGGGGGCTGGACAGGGGCGGCTTCAGGCACCAGCACAGCAAGCGCGTGCCTGGGGCGGCAAGCCGGGGGGGGGGGGGCAGGGAATGGGCTCCGTGCCTGTCACTATGAGGGTGGCAGTCAGGCAGCCTTTGGTGGCGTTTCTGCGGGAGGTCTGCCGGTCCCGCAGCTTTGATGGCGGGTATGCTGAAAGCGTGGGACCAGCAGATCACCCACAGAGCCACCGCCGAATCCATGTGGCCGGCGGACCTCTCACAGGAATGCCGCCAAAGGCTGCCTGACAGCTGTGCTTGGGGCAGCAAAAAACATAGAGCAGCCCCTGGGGCTGGGATACAACTGCACAATGAAACTTCTCTACACACAAGGTGTGGCTAATGGACCTGAAATGGCCCTTAGTGATTACAGCAGAGGCTAGGGGAAGTAGGGTTCCTGGATTCCTTGTACACCTGCAGAGTTCTTGACTCATCTACTATCTTGGATAAAACCCCACCCTGTGACCTATACTGACCTATGATCCTAGGGGCTGCAAAGCTGAATAAATATGCACAGAGTCATTACATCATTTCGTACGGGAACTAATTTCAGTTCCAAAAAATGATTACAGATTACACAGAGACCGGGTGAAAATAATCCTCAAGCCAGAACAACCCGCTGGGCTATGGAGACAGATTCTATTCCCCAACAGAGGGGTGCATGCTAGGGTTGAGGTGCATACCTCTATGGCTACTATTCCAGCCTGTTGGAATGGCATGAGACCCACAGCCTGGGGGTGTCCCACTCCCCCAGGCAGGCATTGGGGCTATTGGAATTCTGTAAGTCTCCAGTAGCCCCTTCATCTGCATTGACTTGCCTTGTATGTTGGGTCTACAGCTGCTCATCCCGGCACCAAGAAAGGTCAATGTAGGGCAAAATTTACACAGAATTTAAGACTCACATTAATAATTGTAATGGCCTGTTTGATGCAGTTGTTTCATTTTCCCCACTGTGTTCTGCCTTTAGAACTCTGAGCTGTTTAAGCCCTAAATTTATTTGCTTTGTTTTAGTCTGTGCTTAATAAATCTTCGGGGCTTATTTACCATAACGTCAAACTTTAAGCTAACACCAAGAAGCTAGGGAAAGAGATACAAACAGGCTGACACTTACGGCTGGTCAAAAAAAAAGAAATTACTGTCCTATAGGAAATTTAATATTTTGACCTTTTTTTTTGGTCTCAAATGACACACCTTGACCACAGGGAGAGACCACGGTGCATCATGGGAGATGTAGTCTGGCCAGACCCATAGGCGAATAGGACCCATAGGAGAGACTGGATCAAGAGGGATGAGAATCTACAACCCCTATGAAACGCTGCAGCAGCCCAGTTGGATGCAGAGGATAATGCTGACCCAAGCCAAAATGAAACATTACCATTTGAATTTTCCTGCTGGAAACATCTGCTGAAATCAATCATTCCCCACAGAATATGTCAGTTTCAAATACCCCATTTTCCAACCAGAACATGTTTCCTTCAGAATATTTCAACTAGTCCCACTAACACTGCTCTTTGGTTTAGAAAGGGCCTGGTTCTAAGTTAGTACTGTATAGTTAGACTGCTGTAAAACCAGCATTAGATCAGATCCACACTCACGGTGTTTATTTTTTTTTCTACAGTGTACAGAGAGGACTAGAGAAATTTGAAACAGTTTGAAATAACCATTCCCTCCTATCCAAGGATAAATAAACCTGCACTGATTTTTCTCATTCAACCAAACACTTAGGAGAAACATTGTCTGGTCTGTCGTAACATGCCAGCTTTCGGTTGTGATTGGAGGAGAAGTAACGTTAGGGGCGAGGAGAATGGGATGGAGTTTTCACATACAGCATATGACTCCCCAGATGCTTAACATTGCTATTGTTCCTGGTGTAAAAGAAATAAATGTTGTAGACAAACCACTGGGGCAAGTGAGCCAGGCCCTTTTTAAGTATGATTAATTGATGCACTTTGCATCTAGTTAATGAGTCATTATTCACAGTCAAAACCACCATGCTGTTGCAATCTGCTGCTCAAGTTCATGCCACGTTTGGTTCAACAGAAGCCTCTGAATCTGCACTAGATCACCAGCTCTTGCAGCACGTGTAAACATCCTTCTAGAAAGAAAAAAAACCTACAGGGATGCGGGAAATGCCTCAGTATTTCAGTTGCTCAGGAGCCTGGATAGCTCAGGAGTTTGCTATTTAGTCATTCAATTCTAAGGTGGAAGTTTGGATCCAGCCAGGTCAGCACTGACCAAATGTTACCAAATACCAGCTGTCTGGTGGTCTTAGCCTTCTACTGACTAGATTGGCATCCACATTAAAAAATCATCCCACACCTGGCAATGAGTGGCCCCTTTGTTGGCACTCATCTCAGAAGTCCTGCACTGAGATGGGACTAGGGGTCCTTTCAGATCAAAGGTGATACACAGTAGTGATGGGGAGGCTTACATTCCCATTGGGTACCATCTGTTTGCTCTTTGTCTCTGGGTTAGACGTTCTGAGTGCACTGAGACAGTCCTTGGTGCCTCTTCTGGGGATATATACCTCTATTATACACACCAAACTACATTATTAAGATTACAATCTCAAGCACTCAAATGTTACGAAATGCCAGAATTAAGGTTGCCTGTTCAACTTTAATTCAGGTTCCTTGTGTGCCTGCATTATAATATAATCTTTAATGATATGGTCATATACTTTTATTTCTACAGAACTTATGCCCCATTCATTTTCCAGGCTCTGGGGATGGATCAGGCTTGTGTAGTGAAGGAGGCTATTGCCTATGAGACCCTGCCTCATTTGTTGCAGAAGTTGGGAGGCGTGCAGTGAACGAAGCAGGGGATAGCAGGAAGAGAAAGGATGGTCTTATGGTTAAAGAAATTGACTGCTCCTCTGAAGAACTGGATTTTATCCCTGCCTCTGCCACAAAGTCCCTATGTGAATCTGGGCAAGTCACTTAAAGCAAACTGTACACAGGGGGTCACTAATTGTGTGTGTCCAATGAATATAAATCAGAAGTTAGGAATTGTAAAAAAAAATGATAGGGGATGCAAAGGGACACAAGGAGAAATCTATGGCCAGCTGGACGATAAGGAATTTTTATGTTATATTAAACCAAAAAAATTCTCACAATGGTATTGGTCCATTGCTAGATGGAAAAGGTAAAATTATTATTAATAATAATAATAATGCAGAAGAGGCAGAAGGGTTCAATAAATATTTCTGTGCTGTATTTGGGGAAAATAACATGATGTGATCATATCATCTGATAACTCTCTTTCCATTCCATTAGTATCTCAGCAGGATGTTAAACAGCAGCTACTAAAGTTAGACACTTTTAAATCAGCAGGTCCAGAGAACTTTCATCCAAGAGTTTTCAAAGAGCTGACTGAAGAGCTTGCTGGACCATTAGTGTTAATTTTCAATAAGTTTTGGAGCCTGGGGGAAGTTCCAGAAGATGGGCAGAAAGCTACTGTTGTGCCAATTTTTACAAAGGGTAAACTGGATGACCCCGGTAGTTACAGGCTTGACATTAATCCTGGGCAAGATAATAGAGAAGCTGATATGAGACTCGATTAATAAAGATTTAAAAGAGGGTAATGTAATTAATGCAAATCAATATGGTCTTATGGAAAATAGATCCTGTCAAACTTATTTGCAATCTGATTTTTTTTTAATTTGGTTGATAAAGATAATAAGGTTGATTCTAAAGATATGTTGGACTAGAATCTGGGTGTGTGGTGCCTGAGGCAGCTGACATTTCTACATCACTACCAGGAGGCTACATAGAGCCCTATCTAAACAGCACTGTTGAGATTAGGCACCACAGGAAGTCCTGCCCAAAGTGGCCACAGTGACAGCTCTCTGCAGCCTTCTGATTGTCCCACACTTACTATTTAACCCTGGAAGATTCCCCAAGAAGTTGTCTGGGCACTTATGCAGACTTTTGATTTGCTGTAGCTCCAGGCCCTGTGCCCCAATCTTTGGTCTCTGATTCTGGCCAGCGTCTGACTCTGACTCTTGGCTACTGATTTTGGCACTGAAAACTATTTTTAACCCTGCTTGCTGACCACTGCCTCCTGGAAGTGTTATCCCCAGGAATTGAAATTAGGGGTGCGGGGTGTTTGAATGTCCGGAGGTGGGTGGTGAGGGCCGATGAGAGTTGAAATTGTGAGGACGAAGGTGGGCTGTATGGCACTATAGTAAAAACTGAAAAAAGTTTCATGACCTTTTAATTAAATTTAACTCATGTTTTAAAATCATTATAGAAGTTAAAGTTGGCTACTCAAGCCTACTATGAAGCACAACATCTACATTCTTCTTGGTTTCTTGTAATTTTGCACAACTCTTTGGTGTCTTCTTGTGTGTCCGTTAATTCCAGTCCTTCACGATATGTTCATGATCAGGCAGAAGGAGACTTCTTTCAGAACACAAAATTCTATTCAAAGAGGAAAAAGAACGCTCAACTGTAGCTGTTGTGACTGGGAGTGGCAAGAGATGGATTCCTACTTCTTTCATTCCAGGAAACATAGCACAAAGATTGGGTCGAACCGCTAGTGATGATAAAGAAGAAGAAGTTGAAGTTAAATCTTCATTCGTTCATTGTAAGATATTCCACACTGTGTTCAAAATTCTCTGTTCTGTCCTGATCACATGGCAGCCCCATTGCTGGTAGTGCCTCACTCCACTCAACTGTAGGTGTTTTATAAGATAGCCATCTGTAAAATTTACGTAGAGGTTGAGTAGAATCCAGAAACTGCTATTGTAGATTTGTAAGAATCAAGTCTGTGTACGTTTTCAGCTGGCTTAACAAACACATCTTGTCCTCTTCGCTTAAGGAGTCAATATAAGTACCTTCATTAGTCAACTTCTAGACTGACATCTTTGCTTCTTTCAGTATGTTTTCAATGGATATCTCTGATTGAGTCAAGAGTAAATTCTGTTCCTGGACAAAGATCTACTACTATTGTAGCAGATGCCTGGATGACATTGTTTAATGACTGAAGTGGTTTCAACAGTAGACTTACAAGAGAAAGACTGTTCTCTGAAAGTAACAAAAGTAGTCCACGAGCTTTACTATTTAGATCTGTCCTATCTTGGTGGATACTTTCCAAAGCCAGTAATAATGGTTGCAGTAATTTAAAGACAACAGCCAATAATCGCTCATGAGAAAGCCAGCAGGTTTTCCCAGGTTGGACTAATTTGAACTTCAGTCCCAGTGTATCTTCTATTTGTTTCCAAGACATTCAGTCCTTTTAGACTGTGTAGTGAGGCGGCCTGGATCCCAGCCGCCCCAGAGAGGGATGAGCCCCTCCGGGTGCCAAAGTGGGCGGAGCGACTGGAGCCTTTGCCTGCCTCCCAGAGGTCAAAGCGCAAGACAGGAAGTATAAAAACCCAACTCCAGGGCTCAGAAGCTGGATGGCTGCCGGAGAGGCCAGACACTGGTGCCCTAGCTCCCGCTGGGGAGACTCCTGCTGCCTGTGACCGCCCTGAGGACTGGCCATACTAGTTGAGGCCGGATGCCAACCAGATGCCGGAGAAGCTAGTAAGCCTACCGGTGAGAAGTGACCCAGAGGAGCTGCCCAGCTTACCGCTCGCTGAGTACCCCGAGGAGCCCATGGTGCTGGATCCCATGGAGGATGCCGACCAGATGCAGGTACTGCTAGAGGAGGAGGTCAGAAGTAGCCCAGGGGCGGCCAACTCTAGTCTGGCTGTGGCACACCCAGAGCCGATGTCATTGTGTTGCAGCCAGGATCTCCACTGACACAGCAGCAGGTCGCCTGCCGCTGTTAGGGCTCCGGGCTGGGATGCAGTGGAGTGGACGGGCCTGTGGGCCCCCTTCCACCCACTCACTGGTGGCAGTCTCCCCCCTCGCCCTGACGCTCAGGACCAGGAGCCTGGCTTTTGCTGTTGGATTATTTGCTCAGCCCCTGCCCAAGGGCCTGAGCCCTGAATCATTTGCTTGCTGCCCAGCCCTGACCGAGGGCCTGGGCTTGGTATTGAACTCTGTGCTCAGCCCCTGACGGAGGGCTTGAGTGCTTAACTATTTACTGCCCCACCAGGCTAACGCCCCAGCTCCCAGGACCTAAGAAGTGAGGTGACCTGGCTCCTAGCCACTCCAGAGAGGGACAACCCCCCAACTGAACCTCTCTACAGAAAAAAGTATAACAAAGCCATTAAGTTTATGGCTTTTTAATGTCTTTTTAAGATTCTGCAGCTCATCCTAGTGCTAGCTGTAGTAGATGGTCTCTGCAGTGTGTATAGGAGAGATTAGGGTTATGCTTTTCTTTGAGCAAAGCTTGTACTTCATTATGTCTTCCAGAGAAGTTTGAGGCTCCATCAAATGCACAAGCAACCATCTCTTTGGGGTTCAATTTACAAGCATTTAACTCTTCTAAGATGTCACAGACGCAGCTAATGGGTCTTCTATACAGGGGCGTCTCTAGACATTTTGCTGCCCCAAGCACAGCAGCATGCCGTGGGGACGTTCTGCTGGTCGCTGGTCCCTCGGCTCTGGTGGACTTCCTGCAGGCATGCCTGCGGAGGATCCGCTGGTCCCATGGCTCCACCACCGGAGCCGTGGGACCAGTGGACCCTCCGCAGGCATGCCTGCAGGAGGTCCACCAGAGCCACGGGACCAGCGGACCCTCCGCAGGCATGCCACCGAAGGCTGGCTGCCTGCCGCCCTCCCGGGGACCGGCAGAGCGCCCCCCGCGGCATGCCGCCCCAAGCACGCACTTGACGTGCTGGGGCCTGGAGCCGCCCCTGCTTCTATAACCAGAAGATCTAGAATGCATTTATTGGCCTACCACGGACATCAAGACATATGCAGCGACTTAATGCTTGTTGCCCATTTGCATCAGTGCATTCGTCGGCCATGTATGCACATTTTTTGAATATGGTGAGAGAGTTCTTCACTTTTTCAACTGCTGAGTCTTTACTGTTGCACCACATGCTTCTAGAGAGTCAGTTGAGTTGCTTGCAGAAAGATAGTGAGCATTTTCCAGTCTTGTTCGAAACCAGCATCCAACTTCAGGATTAACTAGTGACCATGCACTTAACACTGGCCTCCAGTTTGTAGTGTGTGGAATCTCTTGCCTAAATAGAAAGTATGATGTGACAGCCATGTTTGTTCACAAAAACTGAGTTGCGTCTCCAGCATTCTTAACAACCTCATTAAGTTCTTCTAAAATTGGTTTGACAGTGACTGCCTTATAAGGCTTTCTACATGCTGATGCAGTCCACAGGCCTGGTGTTTTGCAGCATTTTCACATAGATTATCAGTATTGGCTTACTGATCAGTCTGGCAAACCAAGCTCCTCCACTTTTCCTTTTATATAAATCCATGATATGCCCACATCTCGAATACTGCGTACAGTTCTGGTCACCTCATCTCAAAAAAGATATATTGGAATTGAAAAAGGTGCAGAGAAGGGCAACAAAAATGAGTAGAAGTATGGAACAGATTCCATATAGAATCATAGAATAACTGGAAGGGACCACGAGAGGTCATCTAGTTCAGTCCCCTGCCAGGACTAAATATTATAGGCAGGACTAAGTATTATATGAGGAGAGATTAAAAAGACTGGGGCTTTTCATCTTGGAAAAGAGACAACTAAGAGGGGATATAATAGAGGCTCATAAAAACTTGACTGGTGTAGAGAAAATGAATAAGGAAGTTTTATTTACTCCTTCACTTAACACAAGAACAAGGGTTCACCCAATGAAATTAATAGGCAGCAAGTTTAAAACATACAAAAGGAAGTATTTCTTCACACAAGGCACAGTCAGCTTGTGGAACTTTATGCCAGGGATGTTGTGAAGGCCAAAATTATAACAGGGTTCAAAAAAGAACTAGATAAGTCCATGGAGGTTAGATCCATCAATGGCTATTAGCCAGGATGGGCAGGCATGCAACCCTGAGTGTCCCTTGCCTCTGTTCACCAGAAGTTGGGAGTGGACAATAGGGGATGGATCACTAGATGATTCCCCGTTCTATTCATTCCTTCTGAAACACCTGGAATAGCCACTGTTGGAAGACAGGATGCTGGGGTAAATGGACCATTGATCTGACCCAATATGGTTGTTCTTACATACAAATTAATTATAATAATAAAAAAGTTTAGTACAGAAACTCCTCAAGATAATGACCTGTCAAGATAGCGATGATGTGAGATAACGAACTTGGCAAATAATGCATTTTAAAAATTTTGGCCTATTAGGAAACATATATTTATATAAGTTTCCCAGTCAAAAATCTAGCATTCTGGAGGAAAGTCACTAAAACCAATGCTCTGACCGCTGTTGTTGCTTGTGCCACCATTCACTCTACCGCTCTGTCCCCAGTGGCCCTGCATGGCCACCTGCCACTGTGACCTCTGCAAGTCAGTCTCCTGCGGTTCCACCCAGCTCTCAGTGATTTCAGCTCTCAGTGGGGGAATGTCACAGCGAGTGCAGGCTGGGCTGTCTCTTCTACAGAAACACTGTCCCATAGCAGGCACTTAGACCTGATTATCAGTGATTTCTGCTCTAGTCGTCACTTAACAAACCAAAAGACTCTCTATGGAGTCTAATCAGCTCTCTGTCTCTAAACATGAGAGAGGGACAGGTCAAATGATGCCTGTGACTCTTAGGCAGAGCCCACATGACCAAGCAAAACACCTGTCCCCACCCCCTCTCTCTCTTTATTAAGATCTGGCATCCAAACCTCCTGCTTAGGAAGTGCAGTTCAGTTGAGGGTGACCAGTGCTTAATTTGTAATGAAAGAAGTGCCAGGGCTCAAGCAAGTTTGTTACTTTCATAACTGATGTGGCAAGCCCAGTCTTTGTTCATACCTTTCAAACCCATTATGCCTTCTCAGGTACAAGTATTTTCTCGATGCTTTTAAAGTGTGTATTAATGTCTCGATTTCAATTCAAATTTCCAACCAACAACACTGGCAACACTGTTTTGTAACGGGTGTGTGTGTGTGGGGGAAATGCAGGGTGATGCACACACCCCCCCCCGGGGGGGCTAGGGAAATCCTTGCGTAGTGACCTCCCCTCAACTCCATTACACCCAATCAGCTCTAATGACTAGGCCATACTGCCTTGCCACGGTCTCTTGCACTGATGCAATATATTTAGACTTCTGCAAGGTGTTTGACTTGGTACTGCTTGACATTTTGAGTTAAAAAAATGTGAACAATATAAAATTAACATGGCACATATTAAAAAATGTCTCATGGACAAGTCTCAAAATGTGACTGTAAATGGGGAATTGTCATGGAGAGAGTGTGTTTCCAGTGGAGTCCAATGGGGATTGGTTCTTGGCCCTACATTATTTAACATCTTTATTGATGACCTGAAAGAAAAGACAAAATCATCACTGATAAAGTTTGCAGATGACACACACATTCGGGGAGAGAGAAATAATGAAGGGTCTGGTATAGCTGGGAGCAGCTATGACAGGGAGAATCCAGCTGGAGTATGTTCAGTCACTCGGTGAGGATGACACATGGACAGTCCTATCAGCAGTAGGCGCTTTAAGGTGTTAGAGCATGCTCAGTGAGGCTGGAATCTTCAGAGATTTTTATCTGCTGAAATCTCTCTATTGTGCATGTGCCAACTGCTATTTTCCAAGGGCCTGTAACTTGGCAAAACGTGGGTGGATTTTCACCAAGACATCAAAAGGCATATCCCTAATACAAAGGCCAGGCCCCCTGTCAAATTGCAAGTTCCTGCTCCAAAGCAAGGGGAAGTGAGGTCAGGTTGCTAAAAAAATTTAAAATGGGTAAAACAAAGTGTTTTTTCCCCCAGCCTCATTCTCAAAACAATTCAACCATTTTCTTCCTGGAATATCTCAGGGCCAATGATTAAAGTTTGGCGAAGTTGTATGCCACCGAAAACAGGGTCTTCTAATGGGAAGTGTCAGGCAATCATAATAATAGGTTGTGCTGTAACATTTGGGTGGGCTAGAGTTCACTTCGTTTCCCATCTCCAGTGCCTTAAAAAAACCAACTCCCATAGAACGTAGCTGGAGACCCAGAGTTCAGTCTCTAAGGATTTTCAGGAAGGATGGTTTCCCACATTCAAGTCCCAAAAGGAACTAAAGAAAATGAATTTAATTAAATAACTTATAAAACCTTATGATAATGAAACAATAATCTAATTTTTTACAGCATGACATGGCTATTTTATAATTCACAGACATTATTTTCACAGTTATACTTAAACATAAATAAAGAAAGCAAATTAAAATCTGAACAGGTCAGTGCCCACAGAAACACAGTGAGAAGAAACTGAAAGTTTCCAAAAGCTTAGGTTGTTCACCTAAGTCTCAGTTAGAGTCTTTGATCACTAAATCTATATAGTCTGCTCATTCTAAAACAACATCTTCCCTCCACTTGCTTGTTGGACTCTTCAGCTGGAATCCATGTAGACTCTTCCTCTTCTGAAATCACTCCTAGCCACTCAGCTAATTGATTAACCAACCACTCAGTTAAGTGTATAGATTTGAATAAAACCCTGTTACAAGAAAATACAAAACTGAGAATAGCAAAATATAAATGACTCTTTCCTCATTACTACACTTAAAGAAAATTCGATGAATCAGACTAGTTCAGACAATTTAACTAGAACAGTTTGGCTAAAATCAAAACAACATTCAAAGCATACAATTAAAATAGAAGTTATTTTTCCCTCCTAATTTCCCCTTGCTATAATTAGCATTACCCAGGCTTCCCTGTTAGTGGGTTAACAATATCAGTAACCTGCTGCAAGATGCTTCAGAGTTAGGGACATCAGCCTGCTTTCTGCTCCTGGGCTCAGCTTCTCCCAACTCACATGGGGCACATGGCCTTCTGCAAAGCAGCTGCCCTGACTACTTGCCTTCACAGAGTCTGACCCCAGCAACATGGAAACTATTGGAGCAGACCCACAACTATCACACCCAATTCCAGAAGCTTCTGGATGCAGAGTGCTCAATCTGCCTAGCAACAATGACCCAGACACAACTCACTCTTGCCTCCCCACAATGGGTCTCTTAAAGAGATATCTCCCTATAAGGCACATGGGTTACAGTGCTATCAGCCTGCCTATAGTATGAGAGGCAGCACTGTCTAATGGATAAGGCACTGAACTCAGGTATAAGTTACTCAGGATACCTAGTAGCTATTCCCAACTCAGCCGTTCTTGCACGTCATTGATTTCCTTTGCTGCGCATTGCTTGAACACCAGAGGGCAGACAGTGCTGAACATGAGTACCAGTGAGCTCATGGAGTGGAAGGATAACCCTGCGGCATTCTGCCTTAATCATCTGGAATATGTTCCCTACCTGCTTCATCTTTATTTGGTCTCATGTGATACTTCCATGGTTGAACCGTATAACATTTCTAACCAATTATGCTTTTGATTGAAAGGGTAGGTGCAGTTTAGGACTGACTCTGCCTAACAAGCAATTCCCTTTATTGCCTTTTGAATAAGTTCAACCATAACTGTGGCAGCCTAGGAACCTCACAGCTGTCATTCTGCTTTGCAGCACGGCCACTTGATACTTCACAGTAACAGCGGGGGACAGAACTCTCCATCTCTTGCTCCAAAAGCCCAGCCCTTGCTATGTAGGTTGAAGGAGAATTTCAAGCAGCTGTTCGTAGCTGAGCAGGGCTCATTCCATGGAATAAAGGGCAGTGGCATGCACACACACATATGTGCACACACAGCAGCTCGTTACAATGTTTCCCAAAGGAGTGGGGAGAAAAAAAATGGAGGGGAGAAAGGAAATTGCCTTGTTGAAAATATTTTCCGAATGCAAAATGAATTTGCATCCAAGTAAAGGCAGTAACTTTGGATGAAGCCAAAATCCATCTATGCATAAACTTCACTGGTCATGATTTCTCTTGCCTGAGCCTGACTTGGTCCTAACTGTTTCATTAAGTGGGTGTTTGATGGGGAGAGAGGCCAACAGCCTGGAACTTCCATTTATCAGTGCATGGAAAGGCTTGGATCCTGCAGAGTTCTGAGCTGATGATTCAATGCCCTCTTGGTGCTCAGAAAGCACCTGGACTCAATGAATGGTGATGGAATCCCCCAGCAAAGCAATCCCACCCTGCACTTCTGGATTCTGTCATAACCAGGAGGAAAGGGAACTCTGACTCTCTTCAGCAAGCTAATTTTTCAGCAAGCTCTCCCCCGTCTTCCCTGGATAGCAGTTTACTGTGTTTATTCAGGGTATGTTATTGTATTAGGAAGGTTCAAAAATGGTTAGCTCTATGTCAAAGCAGACATCTGTGAGAAGCACAAAGAGGGGAAAACTATGAAAAGATTCTTTTAGGAAACTTTCCAAGGAAGTAAAACATTTCTGGAAGTAACTGTTTGTGCTGCTGGAGTTAAACCAGCAACGTGCTCTCACCACAGGCCTCACCCAAAGCTCATTGTAGTAAATGGGAATCTTTCTATTGTGATGTAATAGCACTTTGGACCAGGCACCAAGTGCTTTTAATTAGAATGGAGCAGAAAGATTCTGGTAAAATAAGCCACTTCCACCATGCCACAAAAGACATGGTGCAAAACTCTGGTTCAAACAGCAATTAATCCAGGGTAGTTCTCTGGCCTGTATTATACAGAAGATCAGACCAGATCATTGCAGTGGTCCTTTCTGGCCTTGGAATCGAAAAACTGAAACCCAGTGTGGGAATCCCTCAGAAGCTGGAGCCCAAACCTGTCTGGTGTCACACAGGTCAATCTGTTACCCGTTTTTTTGCAAGTTAAGGACCTTTCTGAGGCTGAGGAACAGAGCACAGCCACTTTATTGGAGCTAATTAGATGCCATTAGATGAGTATCTTCAAAATGACAGCCTTCAGTTTAAGCCCGTGAACCTGCCTGTGTTTCACATCTGATGCAGATTATGCTACTTGAACTGTAATGCAGCTATCTTACAGGTTCCTGGTGATGTAAGAATGCAGGAAATTACTCAGGAAAGCCACTGACACTATCACTTAATGCAAGAACTTTTCACTGGGCTGGGGAAGAAGCCTGTTGCCATGAACTATCAGGGTGTGCAGCGTGATTACTGGCAGTTTAACAATTAGTGGGGAATTTATAAAGTCTTGGTGACTGATTACAAAAGTCTCTAAATGTTACCAGTTGATTCATGTTCTCCTATTATGTCTTGTGGAGAAATCCCCAAGTGCCATTTCCCGCCCTGTCAAATAACAAATGATTCCTCAAATTAAAAGATTACAACAGAAATGAGCAGGGGGCCAGAGAGGAAGAAAGAAGGAAAGAGCTGAATATAAACATTTCTCTATGGTGACATCTCTTCAGTGTGGAAGTGTTTTCCTAGGGACTCGATCATCCTCTGTTGACCTCTGGGATGGGTTAAATGGCCTAGTAGATCGTTACCATCCCTGACTTCCATCACTCTGTGAGCCTGATGACCTGAGTCTGCATTTCCTCTATCATGTATCATCATTTACACCAGTGCACAGTGGGTGTGAAATGCTACCAAAGTGGATGTGTTTTGCACCCACTGGACACACAGTCCTCAGATGGATGGGCTTGTTTCCAGCCACCTCTTTGACCTTGTATTGCAGGGCAAGTACACCCCATCACCCCTCGGGGGGCGGGGTAAGAGTATGGCAGCCCCAGGTGGTGTCCCTGATCTCCCTTGGCCATCCGCAGGTATCTGGTCATCTGACTGTGTCTCAGCACCTCTGGCTCCCACAGTCTGGGGTTTCACCTGCTCCCAAGCTGGAACCTGCAGCGTGCATCCTTCCTCTCCAGTGGTCAGCCCAGACTGAGCTGATGTACTCCCTTTTATACTACTGCTTCAGCTGGGCATGCCCAGCAGCACTGAAGGAGCGTGGCTACTGCTACCAAGAGTGCTGGCTTAACCTCTTGATCTTCAGTGCGGGGCAAGTACATCCTGTGTCACACCTTGACTCTTGAATGGGAATGCATATGTAATATCCGGCACTTAAAACGTATTCAGCTGCATCTCTCCTCTTGTAAGCCCTGAACCTGTATGGCTGATCTTAAAAGGAGCATTGCCTTAGCCAGGATCAAACCTCCAGGAAGTCCTCTAGTCTTCTTTGCCATTAGAGCTGTTTGAAATGTGGGAGGAGAAGGGAAAGTAAGTGTAAAACTTAGTGGAAATTCCCACACACACACACTTTCCGTCAAAATGTCAAACTTTTAGACAATATCCATCTGTATTTCTTAGCTCTACTGCCCAATGGGTGTGACCTAAACAGCCAGATACATAGATTATTTTGCAAAATTGCAACTTCATTTGCAATGCTGAGTCCCTGAAGGGAAGATCAGTTGGCAAGAGCAAATGAGACAAATACCCAGTTTTGCCAAAAAAGTCAGGATGTCCTGAGCAGGGCTTAAAAAGGGGACTGTCCTGGCCAAAACTGGATGTATGGTCACCCTAGGCTGTGTTAAGAGATGCCTAGGGAGGCCTGGACAGCTGTGGGGAGCCCTGGACCCTGGGTGGGGCCCTGGGAGGGCCCAGAGCAGCCCCCGGCTTGTGTCCCCGCCCCCCCAGGGCAGGTGGATCTAGAGCTCCACACAGTGGCCCGAAGCTCTTACCACAGCCTGGCTTCTGGCCAGGTCAAGGAGCGGAGCCTTGGGGAGAAGGGAAGCAGCAGAGGGTGGGGGCCCATGGTCGCAGGGGGGAAATGTTCTTTGTGCCCAGGGCCCCAATAAATGTTAATCTGACTCTGGAAGCAGGATGTAGCAGTTCTTCAGCAGTGGGCGGGAAGCGCTGGAAGCAGTGGTACAGCACATCCATGCAAGGGCTTGAGGGGGTGCCATGTGCCCCCACTGCTCCCTTGTTCCAGTGTGCACAACACACACTGCTATGTGGCCCTTAGCATGCTTGTCACTCTCCTAAGGATACACTGCCATTGCTCTGCTTCTGTGAAGCCCCCTCGCACTCTGGGCTCATTGGCTTCCATTCACAAGTAACAACACTTTTCAACTTTCTGGTTTTTGTTAATTAGTTTTTCCCTCCCTTGAAATGAAATTGAGCAAGTAGCTTAATCCCATGCTGCAGCCCATGGAGACCATGGGACATCCCCATGTTTCGAGAGGCTGAAATCGTAATGGGTAGCTTGACTTTAGTGCCGACTATGTCTTTCTATTCTGCTGTTTTGGTGGCTTAGGAAGAGAATGGAACAAATGCCATGTCCCATTACCAACTCAGACCAGGTCATTAGTAACCAAATGCCACTGCCAGCTAATGGTAATGTTTGGTGGCCCATGTGATATGACATAGTGGTGATCTCAGTCCATATCTTAGCTGACTGGTGTCCATAGGAGATGACCACCGCAGTCCTTGGATTAACCAGCAGCCTTGCAGGCAGTCCCACAGGAAGACTAATGACAGAGTGACTGGGCATTGGGAGTGAACTCTCCCCCTTATCACTACCCCCAGCTCAGCACTGATTCATCATGGTGAGACAGCCTGGGAGGAGCTTGCGCTGCTGTTATTAATGACTATTTATTGTTATTTAATTGCAGCCAGAAGCATTCTGGGTGCTCGATGGAAAACACAAGAAGGCCTGATTTGCAAGTTACTGTCTGTGGGTGGATCTTGTACCCCCACTGACTTCTACAGATCTGCATCTGGATACAGCAGCCACCCCTGGGGCCCAATTTGCAGGATCAGGGCTAAGTAATCTGTGCTCTATCTGTTCTGTGAATGAACAGAAGACTTTGCTGTCTAAAGCCATCAATCTGGTGCCTTTTTACCAGCACTAAAACCACTGAAGAAAGTTAACAACAACAGTAACAACAACAACAACATGTGGAAGGGAATGATTCTGAATAGTTACAAATAATAATTATCATAATTGCAGCTTTCTGACACTAGGCTTGTACATTACACTCATTTCCCTTACCCTGTGTATGTTTCCTCTATTTAGATGGTAAGGTCTTTAAGGCAGGGGTGATCTACTATTCTGGATTTGTGCAGTGCAATAGGCACTACCATAACAAATGAGATTAACAATTATACTGAACACTCTGAGGCTTCAAATGCATTCAGAGACACAACATAAAGACTAGCAGGTAAAGTATAATCACAACCCCTCCTTGAACTGGAAGGATGACCTTTGTTGCTCAAGGACATGTGTTTCAAGAAGCTTAGTGCTTCCTTCAAATATAGCGTGTAATTCTTGGTACGTAGGGTACGTCAAGAGCAGACTGTTCAAACTGCAATTAACCAGCCATGTTGTGATCAAGTCAGTGCATCTGACTGGGTTCAGATGTCTCAGCTTCATTGGAAGTGAATGGATAAAGCAACATAAATAGCTGTGCTTGGTAACTTACATCTTCTAATGTCAGATGGGAATGCATTGAGCAGCTTTGAAACATTGTAAAAGTGACTATCTTTTTCCAAATTAACATGAAATAAGAACCAAAACAAAGTGCTTTGGAACAACATAGACCCTTTCCTCTTCTGTTGTCTTCCCAATTAAAATGCAGAAAAAGTGATTTTATAGACTAATAGATTCCAAGGCCAGAAGAGACCATTGTGATCATCTAGTCTGACCTCCTGCATAACATAGACAAGAGAACTTCTCCACAATAATTCCTAGACCAGCTCTTTTAGAAAAACATCCAATCCTGATTTGAAAATAGTCCGTGATGGAGAACCCACCATGACCCTTGGTAAGTTGTTCTGATGGTTAATTACCCTGAATGTTAAAATGTTACATCGTATTTCCTGTCTGAATTCGTCTAGTTTAATCTTCCAGCCATTGGATGGTGTTAGACTTTTCTCTGCTAGATTGAAGAGCTCATTATTAAATATTTGTTCCCCTTACAGACACTCCTCTTTGTTAAGCTAACTAGACAGCGCTCCTTGGGCCTATCACTATATGTCATATTTTCTAATCCTTTAATCACTCTTGTGGTTCTTCAAAAATTTCTAAACTAGCTTGTCAACAGCTACCCAATATTAATGACTTCCAAATGCAAACAACTCTCTGACACTGACCAGGATGAGAATTCAGAGCTTTCAGCGATATTGTTAGATCTTTTGTTTCCAGCTTTCCTGCCTCAGGAAATGAACCCATCCAGACTAAAAGCTGAGCAAGACTGGGTCCAATCAGAAACTCTTAACCTTTGCTGCGATAAGTTGAATAAATGGACCTCCTCAAACCTTAGTTTGTAAGGCTTTTTTCTAGCTCCTCCATCATTTTTGTGGCCCTTCTTTAAACTCTCTCCAGTATTTCCACATCCTTCTTGAAGTGTGGGCACCAGAACTGGACGCAGTGTTCTAGTAGTGGTCTTACCAGTGCTGTGTTCAGAGGCCAGACCCCTTCCCTACTTCTGCTTGATATTCCCCCTTTTCATACCTCCAAGGATCACATTAATCCTTTTTGCCACTGGGAGCTCATGCTGAGGTAATTATCTAAGATGACCCTAAGTCCTTCTCTGAGTCTCTGCTGTCCAAGACAGAGGCTGTGTCTACATTTACTGGGGATCAATGCTGCTGAGATCAATGTAGCGGGGGTCAATTTAGCGGGTCTAGTGAAGACCCATTATATTGACTGCAGAGCGCTCTCTGGTTGACTCCTGTATTCCACCAGAATGAGAGGAGAAAGGTGTGTCGATGGGAGAGTGTCTCCTATTGATGCAGCATGCTGTAGACACCGCAGTAAGTCGACCTAAGCTACGTCGACTCCAGCTACATTATTCACATAGCTGGAGTAAAGTAACTAAGGTCAACTTATCCCGGTAATGTAGACAAGGCCAGAGTCTCCCATCCTGTAGGTGTAACCTGCATTTTTTACTCCCAGTTGTATTACCTTGCATTTGGCTGTGTTAAAACACATTGTGCTGGACAGTGACCATTGAACTAGGAAGTTCAGAGTATTCTGTAACAGTAGCCTGTCCACCTCATTATTTACTATCCCAGCAATTTTGCATCATCTGCAAACTTTACCAACAAATATTTTATATCATTATCTAGATCATTGATAAAAATATTAAATAGCATTGGGCATAGAATCAATCTCCTGAGGGCCCCACTAGAAATGGCCCTGTTCATTGATGTTAGCTATAAAGGATATGGAAGAAGTACCAAAACAAATATTCTGGCATAAAAAGTGATTTATACATGTCAGAAAAATCACATAGAGAAAACTATTTCATATTCAGGAAGTAATGAATCAACCAGGTTTTTTATCATTTACAATTTTTCTCCTCAAATTCATTGTTTGGAATTCCCTGCTGTGTGACTATCAGTAAAAAGCTCTTGGCATCACTGTATTAAAATAGACAAGGAATTTCTGATCTCTTTTAGCTGAGAACAATGTATTTGCAAGAGGTCTGAAAATCCAAAGAAACAAGTTTGGGATGTGTAGTGGGTTAGTGGTGGTCCCTTCCCCTCTAGGTCAGTGGGAGGCCACTCCGCCTGAGTATGTCACTGGATGTCGGCCTCAGTCAGGGAATTAGCAGAACACTGCTCCAATAATGGCTCCAGCCTGCTGTCATAAACAGATGGTTAAGGGTTAATGTCTCTTTTACCTGTAAAGGGTTAAAAAGCTCAGTGAACCTGGCTGACACCTGACCAGAGGACAGGGGACAAGATACTTTCAAATGTTGGTGGAGGGAAGTATTTGTTTGTGCTGTTTGTTTTGTTCGTTGTTTGCTCTTGGGGCTAAGAGGGACCAGACGTGCAACCAAGTCTTTCTCCAATCTTTCTGAAACAGTTTCTCATGTTCAAAATAGTAAGTACTAGCCAGAAAAGAAGGATTAGTCTTATGTTTGTTTTCTTAACTTGTGAATGTGTATTTTGCTGGAAGGATTTTTACCTCTGTTTGCTGTAACTTTGAATCACAGGCTGGGGGTGGGGGAAAGTCCCTGTAGTCTATATGAATCTGAATACCCTGTAAGCATTTTACCATCCTGATTTTACAGAGATAATTTTTACTTTTTTCTTTCTTTAATTAAATTTTTTTTTTTAAGAACCTGATTGATTGTTTCCCCTTGTTTAAGACCCAAGGGGATTGGGTCTGAACTCACCAGTGATTGGTGGGGGGAAAGGAGGTGGAGGGAAGGTTAATTCCTCTCTGTTTTAAGATCCAAGGAGTTTGGATCGGTGTAGCCTCTCAGGGTAACCCAAGGAGGGGGGATGGTTTATTTCTCCTTGGTTTATCACCCAAGGGGTTTGGGTCTTGGGTTCCCCAGACAAGGTCTGGGGGGAACAGAAAGCGTGCCAAACACTATATTTTGGCTGGTGGCAGCGCTATCAGATCTAAGCTAGGAATTAAGCTTAGAAGTGTCCATGCAGGTCCCCACTTTTGGACGCTAAAGTTCAAACTGGGGGAAAAATACCTTGACACCTGCAGTCCAGGCCGAGCCGCAAATGAGTCTCTGGCCCCATGCCCTCAAGCAGGGTGAGACACCAAGCAGTCTATGACTCTGGCCCACAGTCAGAGCAGCCAGCAAACAGTTAGGAATTCTTGGCTGCAATTAAGGCAGAGCAGCAAAAAGAGTATAGGGTTCACAGAGTGGTCCCTCCTGCTCTGGCTCAGTGGGAGGCCACTCTGCCTCAGTATAGGATGCAATGCTGAGAGTTGATTCTTTCTAATCCTATTTTGACTGGCATAAGTAATGTCTGGAGGCACGTTGCCTTTCATCCTCAAAATTACATTAATCATTTAGCTCTCTGTCAAAACTCTGCTAAAATAACTATAACTGATTTAAGGTTTGGTCCACCTCCCACTGAAGTGAATGGAATCTGTACTATAGACTGCAATGGGAACTGGATCAGCCCCTCGTGACTACCAATGTAGAAGAAAACAACTTAGAATCAGAAACAGGAATCCCAAAGATGTTTGTAACCATGAGTGAAGGAGCACATCTAGTTCATGAATCCAGGAGAGAGGAAATATGCCTGCTTTCAGGAGGAGCTAAAGGGACTCACACCTTGGAGTGCTGAGCACCTTCCCAGAACATAGCATCTTGCTGAAGATTTTGAAGAGGGTGTGACCTAGTCAGGATCTGCAGAGGAACTGGGTCTTTCACAGCCCTCATCTTGAAAGCCTGGCTCTTTAGCTCAAGTTGCAGAGACCAATGGTTTTAACTGTGGAGGTCCCCAGTGTTGGACAAGATGGTGGCTGCCACGCTGCCTTTTAGTGTCTCCTAGGCTTTCTCACCAAAATCATGTCAGCAGTTTCAGTGAGTTCTCCCCGTCTGAAAGCAGAAGCAGCTTGAACAGGACAGACTGATGTTCAGGGCTCCAATTGTGAGGAGCAGTAAAGGGAATTTGATTCAAGACTGGCCCGCTAGCTTAGATGAAGCAAATTGGGGAGAACTGCTGATCTGCCCATCTAACAGCCTCTAGTGCTGCAATTGCCACTGGTGGAGATGACACGATGGGTTTAGGAAGGAACAGCCTCTTCTTTGTGCTGTTCTCTTCCTCGGGCATCACTGTGGAAATGGTGGGGGGAAATCTACCTCCATTTGCCGCTCTCTTCTCCTCCTGCCCTCCTATTGGAGGCAGGGCCTGATTCTGCTCTCATTGACATCAGCCGTACTCTCCATTGACTTCCACCCAGTCACTCCTGATTTTCACTGCAGTGTGTGAGAGTAGGATCTCACCAGAGGGTACTGAGGGCAGGCTGGGCAAAGAACGGCATCCTTGGGTGTCAAGGTGAGGAGGCCAGTGGAATAAAACAGGCTTCTTAACAATCAGTGAAAAAATGGGCAGCTCTCTTGCAAGATCTAGTGACTGGAGTGAAAGAGGGATTGTAAATCTGTGCTGACATCAGTTGCTGGGAAGTAATAGGGGCGGAGCTAAAGCATCACCCTCCTCCCTGCTCTTTGCAGGCAGGCATCCTTTTTTGTTGGCCACGTGTCTAATTAGGATCAGTGCCTTAGGGACATGGGGGCTCTCGTCTTTCCAGCTAATCATAACTTTAGGGGTTGTGCCCCATTGTAATGAAGTTGATGAAGAAACTCCTGTAAAAGGAGATGAGGTCAGCCATCCAGGAACAGCTCTCTGGCTTTCAAGGCTTTCTATCGGAAAACTGGGACCTGGGATGTCCCAGCACCAGGCAAATGCAGTGCGGGGGGAGGGTGTTTTTTTCTTTTAATTTTGTCTTTTCCTCCCACAAATCATTTTTAAATTAAACCAAATTGCCAAAAGGCCACCGGGGAGCTCTAAGTGGTCTTTTGAGATTGAGTCCATATCCTTTTGGCTCCCATTTGTTTGAATCTTTGAAGACTTTAATGCTTGTTGCTGTTTATTTTTATATTGACATCACTCTATGTGGTTCAAACTATTAATTTTGTTAACAGAGTCATGAAGTACCTTGTTGGCTCAGGATCCAGTGGTTGGGAACCCCAAGTTGATTGGTTTTGCCTTGACAAGTGCATATCACTGGAGTTTCCCTATGTTCCCGTGCAAGGTTTCAATCAGGTCTGACCATTATTTGGCCAGCTGAAAAAGAGACGGCACCAAAATTAATAAAACATGTTGCAGCAAAGCAATTTCCTTTTGCCTTTCCGTGTCCTGTTTTCCCATTTCATTTCACCTTTTGTCCTGCAAAAGTATTAATTCCCAAATTAAAAATGCCTGCAATGTGATATGGCTTTGGGTTTTTAAGTGAGTCTGGGAGTTGAAATCGGAGAGGCGACAGGAGTTTGGAGTCTGAACTCAAAGCTTCCATGGAATGTAACAAGCAAACAAACAATCCAGGTGAGATGAAGAGGAAGAGTTGTCTACTGGTGCTAGGAAGGGGAACTGAAAGTCAGGACTCCTGGGTTCTATATTCAAATGGGACACAAGCTTGCTTTTTGGCTTTTTTACACATGCTAAATAGTGTAAATTTTAGATTGTGAGCTGCCAGGAGCAGAGACCATCTCAGTATTATTTGTACAGTATCTGCTAGTACTATGGGGCCTTGATTGGGGTTCTAATGCCAGACCATCCTCAGCAAGAATAATAAATAACAACAATAAAATAGATGCATATGCCACTAGACTTCATTTTCACATGCAGTTACTGTGATTGTGCATGCAGCCTCTCAGGTCAGATTTTCAAGTCAGTTGCAGAGGGGTAAATCTGAAGTGTCTCTGCTGTTGCCAATGCAGTTCCCATGTATTTACACATGAGGAATTGGGGTCAGAATCTAGCTATGGGTGGGGAGGGATAGCTTAGTGGTTTAAGCATTGGCCTGCTAAACCCAGGGTTGTAAGCTCAATCCTTGAGGGGACCATTTAGGGACCTGGGGCAAAAATCTGTCTAGCAATTGGTCCTGCTTTGAGCAGGGGATTGGGCTAGATGATCTCCTCAGGTCCTTTCCAATCCTAATATTCTATGATTTGTGCATGCAAACAGCTGATGTGATGCAAAGTGTGCTTGTAAATACCTGACTGGTGCACAGAGGAACATGAAAGGGATTCTGATGATCATGTATCTGGTCTTTTTGTGCCTCAGTTTCCCCACCTCAAAGAGTAGTTGTCATGCTAAATGAATAAATGTGTTAAGGTGCTATATTACACCCATAACCTAGGCCTGGGGCAAATGACTATAGTGTCTCTCCATGCAGCTGAGAATAGCTGTATTGTCCTCACTATCCTTCCAGAGGGTCCCTTAGCATCTATCCAAAGGGAAGCTGTTCTTTAGTTAGGATGTTCATCTATAGCCCTCCATTTGTCAGGATATGCAAGGCAATCCCTCCAGTAGCTATCTTCTCAGCTCAAACCTCAGCCCTTCTGTTCACTTCCTTATAAAACCATTTTTGGCCTTCTTTCCGCACAGTTTTTTCTTCATAAATTCCAAGGCTAGAAGGGCCATTACGGTCATCTAGCCTGACCTCCTATATAACACAGGCCAGAGAACTTCTCCCAAATAATTCCTAGAGCAGATCTTGTAGAAAAACATCCAATCTTGATTTTAAAATGGCTAGTTTTGGAGAATCCACCACAACTCTTGGTCAATTCTTTCAATGGTTAATCACCCTCACTGTTAAAAATGTGCACCTTATTTCCAGTCTGAATTGTCTAGCATCAGCTTCCAGCCACTGGATGGTGTGTCACCTTTCTCTGCTAGATTGAAGAGACCATTATTAAATATTTGTTCTTCTCTTCCCAATAGTGGTGGAGGTTCTTATTCTTTTTTGTCTGGTTTTCTGGACATTTTAGCCACTGATTTTAAAGCAAGAGTGATGCAGCTGGTAGGAAGAATTGTGAGAGATGAAGAAAGGTCAGAGTTACATGCCAGGGCTCTGGAGTTTGTATGTAAGCAGGCTTGTCCAACATGCATTCTTGAATGTCTGCACTTACACCAACCTAGGCCCGTCCTGAAACACAACCTTTCTTCTCCAGTTCCAGTCACCAAACTACAGTGCTGGACTTGAATGAATTTTTCAGTAGCAGCAATGCATTCTGGGGCATCACAGAGAACTACAAATGGGTCAATAGTTCTCCTGAGATCTACAAAGAACCTTTTGCAGAGGATAGTTATTTTACTTATGTATGTGTCGAAAACACATAGCCCCGGGCTGGGCACGATGACAGCTGGGTGGGCAGACAACACATGTTGCTAATATTGATCCAGGGCTCAGTTTAGCTTTGCAATCCAGGTTTAAAAGGAAACAATCAGAATAAAGATCCAAATGACCATCAAGGCTATTTATTTGCTTTTTTGCATGTCACTCAGCTCCGACTGTGAAAATACACTAGTCAGTTTCACTTCCTGTTTCTCAGGCACTAGCAAGTTGTTCTTGGCTTTGGATTTCCAGTGCTTTAGGCTGGTGCTTGAATAGATCTTGAAAGGATCATGAAAATATTCAATTCATATGGGGCTTTGGACACCCCTTTATTTTTTTTACAAACCCTTTTGTACCTGAATTCTTTCAAAATTCCAGTTAAAGATCTTTGAATATTCCTATTATTCCTCTATGTGATTGTCCTGTGTCTCTCCTGTTGACACACAAATTGTCTCACAGTTGATTTTCCAGTCTGAAAGGTACAAAATGTGCTTTTCAAAACTTTCAGCCTGATGATGCTAGCTAGACGGTGGCATATAAATGCCATTTCCAAGCGGTAGTGCTATTATTATTCCCAGATGTTCCATTTCTTCAGTTGCATAAATATAGTTGTTGGTTCTGGGTTTTTTTTAAAAACTGTTAGGGGCAGAGGGGCAGCTTGAAAGGGATTTGGAGTTGTAAAGAAAGCAATTTCTGGATTTGGAGCCTCATCAGTGCTCATTTTGAGTGTGATGGGAAAACCTTTAAGCAGCTTTTGTCAAGGCCTGTGAGTGGCAGCTGGCATTTATGCTGCAAAGAAAGCACACGTTAAACCACATCTTCAGGTGGTGTAAACTGGCAAGACTTCACTGTCTTAATAGAGCGACACTGATTTACATGAGCTGAAGATCTGGCCTGTAACATTTTTATGGCACGATCAGTGGAAAGGATTATATTGCTGTGACTGGTTTGTGCGCACCCACTGATACAGCATTCATTGTATGCGCTGCATATTATGTCTTAGCAACAAGTATTGGGAGGGCATTGTGGATCGCTTGGAGTCATAACAAGTCAGCCTTCTTCACTCTGAAGGTGAAAGCTTGGCCCCATTGTAGTCTATGTTAAAACTCCTATTGGACTCACGACACAATGTCTCCATACAATTTGATGAGCTAGTAGGATTAAAATACTGAAACAAACACTTCAGGCTACTTAAAAAGAGAAATGTTGTCCTCTCCCCACCCTCACCCCCTTGCTGGTAAGTATTGTCATACAGTTGACCATAGAAGACTTTTTGTAAGATACACAGGGAGCATTCGAAAAATGTGCCCGGTGCAGTTCAGTGACATTAAGCATGGCAGTAACATGAGAGCATGGAATAACACAGAGACCTTATGGGGAAAAATAGCATGTGATGATGTCATTAAAGACTATAATGCAGATGCACAACGGAGCAGAGTTAATGTTACACAGGCAACCTCATTTCTGGATTTTCCTAACATTTGAGTTCCCGACTTTCCAACCTTAATATTCTTTTCATGTCATTTTAAAATGAAATCTCTCTCTCTCCTTTCACTAATTCTATTCTCTCTGACTTCCATTCCCCCTTACATTGTCTCTCTTTCTCTCTGCATGTATGTTGCTGCCCTCTTTCTGTTTTATTTTTCAGCTGTTTTCTTAGAACTGGTTGAAACATATTGGTTTTTTTCCCACAGAAAAAACTGAATTTTCATAAAAAGGAAAACTATTGGCTCAACACTGAAAAATTTCAGCTTTTGGCCAAAAGTTTTTTTCACAAACTTGAAACTTTCTGTGGAAAACACCATTTTTTGTGAAGCATTTCATTTAGTTAAAACCCTAACTTTCTGTTGGAAATTTTTTTTGATGAAATCCTTTGACCAGACCTAATTTTAATTTGTTCTGTTTTTCTCTCACACACTTTCTCTGACACAACCTCTCCTGAGCAGAATGAGAGCCCAATAGCATTTGAATTTGGGATGAACTTTCACACCTATCATCTAAAAGCGGATTCAAAATTTGGTGAAATGGGTTTGTGTTTCTGATTTTTGGCAACTCTGGCCTAGAGGCTTCCTTTATGGGTCTGTAAAGTCTTCATTTTATGTTGTAGAGCTGGCAGAATAGCTGGCTTTCCTCACACATTGCATTAGTGCAATCCTGGAGCTTTCTGAAGTCATTGAGATGAAGACCAGTCCTTGAAAGAGAGCATAGGAAATACACCAAATGCATAACCTGGGGCCTTGGATATATCAACATCTTTTGAAGCAAGCGGCAGAGGGAATAAATAGACTCTGCCCTTCAAATCCAGACCACACCAGATAAAACAGCATTGCTCTGATCTGAAAATTCTGTTGTCAGGAATAAGTCTGTCACACCCACATAATTTCTGATTATTCAACACACTCATACAAAATATATCTATGCAGTACATTCTGCCCTGCGTTCAAAGGCTTGAGAAGGAATAGAAAAGCAAGCAGTGCCTTTGCCTCTCCAACAGAGGGCGATGTTATCTGAGCAATGAGTCATCTCGGGTCCATTAACTAATATTCTCCCGACACTGTATATTTTCTCAAAAGCGTATATATGCATACACATACTTTAAATTATTTACTTACATCTAACTGATGTCTAACTACCATAGGTTTAATCCTGATGGGGAAGAGTGTCCATAGTAACCACTGACCTCAAAGGCAGTCATGTGTTCTCAGCACCCGGTCAAGATTAATCTGTCTATCCCCAGATGTAGCTTTCCAATCTAATCTTGTTTTACTGTCTTTTTTTCCCCTCACTTAAAGGCCCATTATTTTTCCTGCTTGGATGCATATTACAAGGACCTCTGTTTTAACCAGATTAGAAAATTATAACTGAAATCTGGGGAACATTGAAGATCTCTTTGAAACAGACTAGTTTTCTGGGAGAAGCATTTTACCAAGCCAGTGAAAACAAAGTTGCCATAGGTACATAAGATGAAAGAATTGCCCCCATGAGAAGACTTCTGGTAATTTAATTACTACAAACTACCATCCAATGCTGCTTGCAGAAATGGCTACAGTTTTCAGCCAACCTGCTGTGAAGAGCGAATGGTGCATGATGGTAAATTTAATATGGTCTGCCCTGATGATCAGTGTTGGAATTCCAGTTCACAGCTTTTAACGGGAGCTCTGTGATTAAGAGTTCTCTAGCAGCGTTGGTTGCAGTGCCAGCTCCTGTGTAAATCATTTTTCACACATTCTTTATGACTTACTGTACAGTATATGTTTGTTTAGGTTCAGGATGTCTACTGAGCCTGTTCAGGAAACCTGCAGCTATTTAACATCTTCCAAACATGCATCCGAAGGAGCAATGGCCTGTGAGTGAGTAATAAAAAAACAATGAGCGACCCTTAAAGGAAAAGAAAAAAGGCCCACAATATTTTAAAAACCTGACCATTTGTCAAATCAAAATACCACTGGCAGAGCCACTGGGCTCAGGAACCCACGAGAGGCCCTGAGTGCCGAGTGCATCATTCTTAGTGATGATTCTTTGCCTGTGTGTGAAGTATCCAGAGGCAGGTTTTTATCCTCTCCCATATATTGGAAACCTTTTGCCAAACACTGTCTGAATGGTTTAAACTGAGCCTTCCCATCTGGTTCCACCCACCCCTGTGTACCCCACCAAGGGGGCCAATTACCCCTAAAAAGACTTTTCTGTGAACAGTCTAGGAGAAACCTCAGAGCCAAGTTTTGAAAAGGCCAGGCCTTGCTGTCCTTACTTGCTCCATCCTTAAGCAGGAAAACCTACCGCCTAAGTCAGTGGGGTGGATTCTCTGCCTTGTTCCATTTCCTTTGCACCATCTGCAAGTTCCAGCCTGGGAATTCCCCTGGCACAGGGAGATCCCCGGGTGCGAATAGAGAGCACAGCTGAGTCCTATGTACAGTCAGAGCTGGTTCCAGGCACCAGCGCAGCAAGCAGGTGTTTGGGGCGGCCAATGGAGAGGAGTGGCACGTCTGGCTCTTTGGGAGGCCAATTCGGTGGTGAGTCCCTCTCAGAGGGAAGGACCTGCTACCGAATTGCTGCTGCAGAACAACGCGGCGGCGGTAGAGCCGCTGCCAAAGTGCCGCCGATAGCAGCTTTTTTTTTTTTTTCTGCCACTTGGGGTGGCAAATATGCTTAAGCCAGCCCTATGTAGAGTTGAGCAAATAATTGGTTTAATTCAATAGCTGAATGGAAAAATCGAGGGGAAAAATAGGTTTGTTTCAAACCGAAACTGCAGGCTTTTTTGTATTTTCTCATTGAAACAGAAACATGCACATGAAACTTTTTAAACGTCGCTTTGCAATGACCTTTCGAAACCAAGTGTTGATTCAAATCATCATTTTCAAACAGAAATGTCAATTTGAAATGAAAACAGCTTGTTTCAATGTTTCCGAAAGTTTTGTTGTCAGGTTTTTTCATCCGAAACAGTTTGCTGTATTTGACCTGAATTCGCTAATAGTTTTGGTGCCTTAAAAAAATTATTTGCACGAAAAATTTTGTCCAGCTGAACTCCTATGTTTCCCTCCTGTCACCTCTGGGGAATACATTGGTGTTTGTCTTACCCCAGCTGGTGAATGCTGCTTTCTCACCTGGATTGTTCTAATCTTTGCTGGGACTGGGACAGAAAATCAGTGAGCTTTAACTACTTGTGGACAGCACAGCAGAGAAGGGGGCCAATGAGAGCTTGCCTGAATCAGATCCAAGAACAGGGTCTCAAGATCTGGCTAATGCAAATTTGCCAGAATAAAAAATTGAGGCTGGGTTCTCAAAATTAGTATCAGGTTTTGGCTGAGTAGCAATGGTTTGGCTCTGGGGTGGTGGGGTCGATTTAGAAAAAACAAGCAATACTTTGGCTGAGCTCTTTTAAAAGGAACCTTCCCAAAAGTCATTGTTTGCTTACAATGCCGGGACGCCAGCTATTGCTCATTTACAATAGAATTTCTACAAAATGGCTCCTGCCTCCATATGAATAATATTCAACGTTTAATGTTACAACAGGAAACATGTGAGAGATTAACAAAGGATTTGTTGCTAAGTGGATTGGATTGTGCAGTCCAGCCAAAAGTAGCTGAAAATCCCACCCAGCCTGATTATTCCTGCTGTAGAATAGCTCTATTACTTGCTTCCAACAAAACCAACACTACCACCACAAAATCCAAGCTCACACCTTTAAAAATTCGCACTTCCTAGAGCCTTAAAGTCTGCTGGAGACACTTCAGCTTGGTTTCCCCTGGGTTTTTCTGTACAGTGTTAGGAATTGGCAGAGTTCAAGGGGGGGCAGTGATCCTGATAATTAGGCTAAGAGGGGTGAAAAAGGGCAACTGATGGAGAACAGGAACCCATCACAGCCTGGGGTGATTTATCATCCATCGGGTGATGTGTCTGGAGAACCTAGTGACTCATGGGAGATTGGTTTTATTTCAGAGGAAGGCAGAGTTTCTAGTCCCTGCAAATCCAGGAGCCTGTGCCACAGACTTTACCATTACATTCAATAGGGTTACTCGTGTGAGTATTTCTTGTGTGAGTAGGAATTGTGTACAGGAGTAAAGCCTTGCCAGATCAGTCACCTAACCCTCAAGTCCATCCTACAGATCTGACCCTCTCTGTACAATGGGACAACCAAAAGCCCAGACCCAAACACTCCACCATATTGAGAAAATTCAGCGCTGGATCTCAGCTTTGTGGTTCAGGCCCATCTCACTCCAGCTTACCTGCCATCTCCACTCTGCAGGAGGTTGCAGAACAGCTTCCATGCTAACTCATTCACAACTATCTGAAACATTTGCTGTTCAGGCTGAATGATAATTATTGCTATCATTAGTACTATTTGCATTATGGCAGTGCTTAGAGGTTGTAAAAGTAGGGTTGCTAGTTTTATTTGGATGTTTTCCTAGAAATGTCATCACGTGACATAATCTTTAATTAAAGATTAATCTTTAATGCCTGGAAACGCCAGGCCAATCCTGGAGGGTTGGCAACCCTATGTAAAAGACTGTTCCTGTCCTGAAGGGTTGATGCTCTAAGTTCCAGAGCAGAGTAGGTCAATCCAGAGTCTGTCTGTCTGTCTGTCTTGGGGAAACACTACAAAAATATCCTCTTTTCAAGGCCTTTCCCCAACAGCAGGCATGACACCCACAATATGACACCCCCTCCTAGCCATGTGCCCTCCCCTCAAAACCCTGAAACAAATCCACCGAATAATAACCAAAAATCCAAGCTGAGTTTTGACCCCCAAAAGGGAGAAGGACAGAGAGTCAATGGAGGCCGGTGAGGCTTTGCCACTGCTATCGATTTTCCATGGAAGGTGCTCGTCTTCCTCAGTGATGGGCAGTGACATGAAACCCTAAGATAGAGCTAAGTATACAGGTGGACTGCTGAGCAGAGGGCTCAAGGGGATGGTTAGCAAACAGGGTGCTCCTCCGTGGGTTTTGTTTAGTGTCTCTGGTGGCTTGGCTTGGTTGATTTTGTGATGGAATATGAGGCAGGGCAAGTGGGGAAGGCAGGAGGAGCTGAATTCATAGGAGGAAGGGAGGGGGAAGGATACAGTAAGGGGATGCGGGATACTGAAGATGGAGAGAGGGGAGAGAAGGCTAGTGATGAGCAGCTGATTGGGCTCCATCCTCCACTCCCAGTGCATGTTTGGGCTCTGCCCCAGGGTGAACTATTTGGAAAACTCTGAGCAATAATGGTTGCACCAGTTTCTAGGTCAGAGAAGACCGGTGAAAATAACCCACTTTCCCCATGATAAAAAGTATTCTCATACCTGTTCCCCAAAGAGAGCTCAAATACTCAAAACAACTCAGGAGAGATTTGAGGGGGAAACCGTCTGTGTTTGAGAGAGCATGTGGGAACACAGTGGGGGGTGATAGCTTGAGTGTGTGGCCAGAACTGTGTTTTCTTTTCACTCTCACATACACCTTTTGTATTTCCCCAGGTTCAGTCCATCAGCTCAGATTCTCAGCTGGTGTGAATCAGTGTGTTGAAGTTAATGGAGCTACGTTGGGTATACATCCGCTGAGGACTTGGCCCTGAAGGTCCCAGTTCATTTGCTTCACTGGGCTGGGTTATCCCAGACAGCCCATATAACAGAACAGAGTGTGGCTCTAGCTCCCCTGAGGAGCTGTTTTCTTATTTAAGCAGCCGTGAGATGCTGTGAGAGAGGTGGGGAAAGGTCAGCTGGGATTATTTTTAATATCTCAAATCTAGAGGGAAATGCAAAGCTCCATTGGATTTGAGCTGCTTTTTCCATCTTTAATGTAAACAGAATCTTTCTGCAAACTTTCTGCTGTTTCCCATATCTCCCTGTCCCTGTTCCCCTTTCCTTTTTTAGCTGCCCCTTGAACTACTTTGTTTAAGGCCAAGATGTCAAGGCTGGTGAAGCTCTTTGAATGGCGAGTAGGAGAATCAAACCTCCCTCTCTTTTGTTCTGCTACAGCTAGGCATATGGTTCATTCCCCAGCTATCCTAAAGTATGAAATCCAACATCCAGCGTTCAATTCAGCATCCTGCTTGGGGACAGCAGTGGAACATGGGGACAGCAGTTGCTATCATTAGCTATACATGGCTTGACATATATTGGCTATATATATAGCTTGAACTCCACTAGAAGCCAGGGGAATTATGCTGCATTACTAAACCTCGCCTATGCTGCACTAGGGACTTGCTAGGTTGGACCAGAGGTTAGTGTGCAAGACTGGGACCTTAGTGACCTGGATCCAATTCCCTGCTCTGCCACAGACTTCCTGTATGGGCAATTGTCTAGCTTCTCTGGGCCTAGTTCCCCATCCTCAATAATAGCAATGCCCCACCTCATAAGGTATCTGATCTTGAAGCGCTCAGTTGCTATGGTGATAATTGTCATGTAGGTACTAGAAGTTAATTGTGGCCCCAAATCTCCCTCATTTACATCCAGGCTGACTCTAAAGTCATAAGGGGCATTTCTGAGGCCAGATCTGCATAACCATTTGTCACACTCTTAACATCTTTTCTTTATACAGATATGCAGGTGACAGTTTGTTTGATCCCCGCCTGCTCTGGTTAGGCTGAGAGGGTGTAATCTGGACTTTTGGCTAGATATTTGGTTGCACGCTAGACTCTCAAAGCATTTTACTGATGTTAATGGAGCCTCACAATCCCCTGGGAGGTAGGGAAACTTTATATTCAGCATACAGTGGTGAAGCACACAGCTGAAGTAACGTGCACAAGGCAAAATGAAAAGTTAATGGAAGAGGTGGGACTAGAACCCAGGAATCTGAATTTTCTTGCTCTAACAACTGTGTAATACTCTTTCCTATTTAACTTCTTAAAATCCAGATACTGTCTAGTGAGTTAGGGCCCAATCTAACTCCCACTGAAGTCAATGGGGCTCTATCCATTGGCTTTGCTGGATGTTGGACCAGGCTGTTGGTATGGAAGGGAATATTCTGCTAAACCCAGTGCCTCACTGCGCATCAATGAGGAATCAGTGACTTGGATCCCTGCCACCCATGAAAGTGAGGGCTTGGTGTGTCAACTCAGTGAGGCCGAAATGAGGCAGACTGCTGATGGGGTTTGTATAGCTCTTGTGGGAGTTTGTATACCTCTGCTTCCCTTTCTATGGCACATGTACAAAACAAGGCTTGTGTAGAAGCACTTCTCCATCGTCCTAGCATGGTATCTGGCAGCTCATGTCGGCTCCTCCCGAGCACAAATGAATCTAGATCAGAATTAATTTCTACCCAAAAACTTATTTTCTACTTCGACATGAATTCATGATCTTTTGAAAAATAAATATTGCTCAACAGCCCCAGCCATGCTGGTAGTAACTGTATCCACTGTTTTAATAGACATTTGACCTCCCTTGCATCTGCTTGCTGGACTCCCACTTAAATTAGAAAGATATTAATGAGGTTGATTTCAGACCAAATTTCTTTTTAATTTTGTTCTGGCAAAGAGGCTGGATGTGTGTTCTGAGTCAGCGTTCAGTCCCAGCACTGAGATGTCTGAACATAATGTTCTGCAGGGAGAGAGGCTGGTGGTTAGCGGAAGCAGTTGCAATAGAATGAAATTTTCCAGACATATAGTTTATTTGTTGAAAAACAAACTCGAAACTAGCTGTGAATGTGACATGAATAGGTTTGGCCATTCACCAAATGGGCAACCAGAGACTGCAGCAGGTAGGGGTAGAGCCAGCCTGCTGCACTAGGGGCGTGGATGAAGTAAAATGGGACCCAGCCAGGGCCACCCCTCCCTGTCTCCAGAACTGTGCGGGGAGAACCCCTACTATGGGAGCACTAAGACCCTGGTGGTGCCTCCCTCCTCACCCGACTCTGTGGCCTTGGGGAAATACTGCAGAGAGGAGTGAGCCAGAGACTCCAACCACTAGCAGCAGAAGCAAGGAGCTCTGGGCATGCACAGAACTTTCTACAGTTGTGATTGGATTGTGTCTGCCGCATGCTGAGAGGCTGTTTGCTCCAAGCCTCCTCTCCCTTGCCATCTCCTCACCTCAGCTTCATTCCATACCCGTCCTCACTACCCTGTCTTGTTCCCTTCTCCTCTCTTTTCTTCCCACATAGCTGGAACTAACATGCCTTTTGCTGCCATCACATTGTTCATTCTGCTGGTGTGTTACATCCCCACCCCCTCCCTGCATCTGTCTTGTCTGTTTAGATTGTAAGCTCGTTGGGACAGGGACTGTCTATTACTCTGCATTGCTGCAGCATCTGGAGCAATGTGGCCCCATTGCTGGTTGGCCTCTAGGCACTGCCATGATAAACATGATTAATAATAATAAATAATATTTTTATGTACTTCTGCAGGATCCCAAAGTGCTTTGCAGACTAAACAGAATGCAATGGAAATGGCACACATGAATCATGTTGTCTATCACTGAAATGCAGCCACCTCAGGGGTGGAACAGGGCAGCTGTTTATCAGCAGCACAGAACCACCTAACACTGGGCTGGAACCTGCAACACTGATGTCAGTGCAAGTTTTGCAGTTGAATTATATAGGAGCACAAGCAGAACCATTATGCTGGGGCAACAGCTTAATAATAACTGAGGCAAGATCACCCCCCCACTGAGCCTCCCTCATTACTGCCTGCAGCATCCTACCTGTTCCTTTGCAGGGCCGGCACTTCCATTTAGGCGACCTAGGCGGTCGCCTAGGGTGCCAGGATTTGGGGGAGGGTGGCAATTCGGCGGCGGGGGGTCCTTCTGCGCTCCCGGTCTTCGGCGGCAATTCTGCAGCGGGTCCTTCACTCGCTCCAGGACCTGCCGCTGAAGTGCCCTGAAGACCGGGGAAGGGGAAGGACCCCCCCCCACTGCAGAATTGATGCCAACAACCAGGAGCGTAGAAGGACCCCCACCTAGGTCGCTAAAAACCTTGGCACTGCTCCTGTTCCTTTGCCAGCCCAGCTTAACTTATGTCAAACTGCGGATAGATGGCGTGTTTGTTTAACTATGAATAAAAGATTGAGTGAAATTGACATAATTTTGACCAACTCTAAGGTTGCATTGTGACTAGTCTTCTCCCATTGTCCCAAATGGATCTGAATGAATGGTCTTTGAATGTCACAAGGGGATGAATGAGAACTATGCATGATGACTGAATGAATCCCCAAAGGCATATTAGATGTGTTTCAGGCACCCTGGAAAAGGCTTTGTGTTAGATATTGTGACGTAGTGATTAGATTATCAGATTTGGAGTGCAGAAATCCTGAGATCTATTCCTGGCTTTGCTAATGGCCTTATGGGTGGCATTAGGCAAGTCACTGCACTGCTATGTGCCTCAGTTTCCCCATACGTAAAATGACCTCCTTCATAAAGTGCTTTGAAATCTACTGACAAAAGGCATTATAGAAGAGCAAGGTATTATTATTTTTTACTTGCTGTTGGCATCAGAGATCCAGAACAACCTATATATATATATATATATTTAAATGGCTAAGGTAAGTATTTATATTAAGAAGAAACTCCTTTTCTGTTTTTGTTCCCTTGGTATTAAAATATTACATTCATTGGTTTTTTAAGGTTAAAAAATAATGATTTCCTTCCTTTGTTGGAGGAAACTCTGCTTCCGGAATTTGGAAAATTCTTTTCTTAAACGTGCCATGTAAATATAATTATTTTTTAACAAATATGTGCCGCTTAAGTCATTGTAAGCACAATGGTTATTGTATATAAAAGAATCAAGGTGATATTTCATTACTAGCTAAGTGCTATATTTAATGTCCTGAATAAATGATGTGCAAATTTGCTGATGTTAAAATATGTCAGCTCAGCCCCAGGGAAATCTAAGTGGGTGTGTTCTAGGCTCTGAGATGCCAAAATCTCTTATATACACTGAGATACAATGTGGAATTCCTTTTAAAAAAAATATGACATTGTTTCATTCTTTCCTGCATCTGAGATCCAATAGACTTTCATTGTCATTTCACAGACTGTCAAAGATCCCTCATAGGAAGTGCACTTTTTCTTATTATTAGCCAGTTGATTGCTGAGCTGGCTCTAGTATGGATGTTTCTGGGGCAGAGAAGACGATGGGCCCGTGCTGCTAGTCTCTTGAAAGCTGCGCCTCTTGAATGTTGGCCATTTTGGCCATCCCTTCCAAGGGGAAAGTACTTTGTTTGAAAGCATGCTCCTCTTCACAAGTCCATTACAAGGTTTAGCAAACACGCAGCACCAAAGAATGGTAAAAATGAAGCTTAACCACTAGTTTGTGTTGAAGCGGAAACCACATTCTGGTGGCCTAAATCCAGCCCTCAGTGCTCCAAACATTAGACACACACTTTCATTCAGAATGACTATGAGTACAAGAAAGGTGATGAGAAAACAAGGAAGAATGCAGTGTGGCTTGCCTATGACAAGCTCTGTAACCCATTGATCAGTGTGAATTACATGTCCTCCTGGATGTGAGTCTGTTTCAGAACATAGTCTGGCTCAAGTTGTAGTGGCTTACATGGTTATTTCTGCTGGCCCCAGTTCAATCTCTGCTGTTGGCTAAGATGACAGCCATGTATCTATACAGAACTCTGAGAAAAAAGTAGCTGCTTAGCCTAGGATTTCAAGAAGGGAATTAGAGATCCCTAGACATTCAATAAGATTTTGGCACCTAACTCCCTTAAGCCCTTTGAAAGTCCCATCTTTATTTCCTTAAGTGATATTTATGTATTTAATTTTATAGTTCTATATTCACATCTATATGGTCATGTGTGTTAATTCTTCCCTCTACATGCTATTCCTTACCCTAAAATAAACACAGTGTGGGTATATCTATACTACCCGCCGGATCGAGCCGCCAATGTGATATGGCCGTTAAAAAAGCTAATGCGGTTTTAGGATGCATCAGGCGAGGTATTTCCAGCAAAGATAAGGAGGTGTTAGTACCGTTATATAAGGCGCTGGTGAGACCCCACCTGGAATACTGTGTGCAGTTCTGGTCTCCCATGTTTAAGAAGGATGAATTCAAACTGGAACAGGTTCAGACAAAGGCTACTAGGATGATCCGAGGAATGGAAAACCTGCCTTATGAAAGGAGACTCAAAGAGCTTAGCTTGTTTAGTCTAGCCAAAAAAAGGCTGAGGGGGAATATGCTTGCTCTTTATAAATATATCAGAGGGATTACTATTAGGGAGGGAGAGGAATTATTTAAGCTTAGTACCAATGTAGATACAAGAACGAATGGGTATAAACTGGACACTAGGAAGTTTAGACTTGAAATTAGACGAAGGTTTCTAACCATTAGAGGAGTGAAGTTCTGGAACAGCCTTCCAAGGGGAGTAGTGGGGGCAAAAGACATATCTGGCTTTAAGATTAAGCTTGATAAGTTTATGGAAGAGATGGTATGATGGGAGAGCCTAATTTTGGCAATTGATTTTTGATTATCGCCAGAAAGGTATGCCCAGTGGTTGGTGATGGGATGTTGGATGGGATGGGATCTGAGATACTGCAGGGAATTCTTTTCTGAGTGCTGGCTGGTGAGTCTTGCCCACATGCTCAGGGTTTAGCTGATCCCCATATTTGGGGTCAGGAGGGAATTTTCCTCCAGGGCAGATTGGCAGAGGCCCTGGAGGTTTTTCGCCTTCCCCTGCAGCGTGGTGCATGGGTCACTTGCTGGTGGATTCTCTGCAGCTTGAGGTCTTCAAACCACAATTTGAAGACTTCAATAACACAGGCATAGGTTAGAGGTTTGTTATAGAAGTGGATGGGTAGGGTTCTGTGGCCCGCTTTGTGCAGGCGGTCGGACTAGATGATCACATTGGTCCCTTCTGACCCTAGAATCTATGAATCTATGAATCTATGAATCGGCGGGTAGTGATTGATCTATCAAGGATTGATGTATCGTGTCTCGTCTAGATGAGATACATCGATCCCCAAATGCGCTCCCTGTTGACTCTGGAACTCGACCAGGGTGAGAGGCAGAAGCGTAGTCGACAGGGGAGCAGTGGCCATCGATCCCGTGCCGCAAGGACGTGAAGTAAGTCAATCTAAGATACGTCGACTTCAGCTACACTATTCTCATAGCTGAAGTTGCGTATCTTAAATCGATCCCCATCCCACCCCCCAGTGTAGACCAGGCCTAAGACACTGGCTCTCAACCTTTCCAGACTACTGTACCCCTTTCTGGAGTCTGATTTGTCTTGAGTACCCTCAAGTTTCATCTCACTTGCTTACATAATCAGACATAAAAATACAAGAGTATCACAGTACACTGTTATTGAAAAAGTGCTGACTCTCATTTTTACTGTATAATTATAAAATAAATCAATGGGAATATAAATATTATACTTATAGACAATGACTTGTTCATACTGCTCTATATGCTGAAATGCATGACATTTTAGTTTGTTCTGACTTCACTAATGCTTTTTATGTAGCCTGTTGTAAAACTAGGCAAATATCTGAATGAGTTGATGTACCCCCTGGAAGACCTCTGCGTACCCCTAGGGATACATGTACCCTTGATTGAGAACTACTGCAGTAAGGTACCATTATGCTCTGAAAAGTGGCTCTGTAAAATACTCCATCCCAATCCATCTTATCCTTATAATTGGCTGATAATTGTCTGTTTGGATGCACTGTTTAAATTGTGCCCCATTATGCATAAATGCAGACTGGTGGGGGGATCTGCATGAAAAAGAAGATGGCTAGTTTGGAGTCCACATGGCATGAGGAGCTTGTTCACTGGGGCCTGTGCTTGCAGCAGAGCTTGCTGGTCTGTGCCCCGACCAGTCTGCACGTGTGACTCCTCTCCATGTGCAATAGGGTGGCAAAGGTGATCAGGCCTGGCTTGACAAAGCCCTGGCTAGGATGATTTAGTTGGCGGTTGGTCCTGCTTTAGGCAGGGGGTTGGACTAGATGACCTCCTAAGGTCTCTTCCAACCCTAATCTTCTATGATTCTATAACTGGGGCTCCCCAACAACCTGCCAAGAGGCAGACTGAGGACACCCCAGAAGCATGCATGCAGGAGTGTTCAAATGCTGTGGGATGCCTTCCTAGTGCAAGTGACCCTCTGCCCTCAGCCCCAGTCTGCCTCACGTCTGAGGTAAATAGTTTCCACATTTGTTAGTAACTTTGAAGCTGAAATAAAGGACATTTAAGAGGTATTTTCTCATGCTCGCAGGCCCTGGATTTAAACATGGGGGGACTATGGACAGAATCTTTTCAGTGAAGGGCCTCTGCTTTGGCTTTGGTCCAACATGGCCCTAAACCAGGAGTCTTGGCAAGCTTGCAGCAGAAAGCTGGTAGTGTGGTTAGGGAACTATCCTGGCACTCAGGAGACCTGTATTTGTTTCCCTCCTCTGCTCCAAAGTCCCTGTGTGATGCTGGACAAGTCTCCCTGTACTTAATTTCTCCTTTCTGAGAAGGGGATAATATCAGTTAGATGTCTGGTAATCAGGGCAATAGAAGCATTGCAGAGCAATGTCTTCTCTGAGGCTGTCCCTGAAGGACAGGGTGGTGGTGTGGAGTCATTACAGTTAAGAAGACCCACATTTTCAAAAGTGGCCACTGAATTTGAGTGCCTCTGTGTTTAGGTATCTACTGTCTAGCACTGAAATGTAGGGGCTGTTTTTAAACATCTGCATGATGTGTTGGCTTTACAGCAACCAACAGCATGCCAGGCACTTTACAGAGCATGCAGAAGACACATCCTCGGCCCCAAATCTAATACCCAGGGTTTAGCTGTTCAGATCTTCAAGAGACCTAAGGGAGATAGGCACCCAACTTCAATTGACCTCCAAAGGCAACTAACTCCCTTATGTTTCATTGAAAATCGCAGGCAAGGTGCTTAAACTGAGCTGAATTGTGTTAAATAGCATTTGATGCCATAGCCTGGGACAGCCTGTTCTACTCAGCTTGTGTAGGGCTTATTGTCTATCAGGAATGTATATTCATGACAGGGTTACACACAGACCATGTAGCTTACTAGACTCCTTCTTACAAGTGCTTTCTGGTTTCATTTAATTTCGAACCACTCAGCTGCTTAAACATTCATCTTTTCAGGAACATACCCATAAAGCGTCACAGTAAAATTCATCCCCCAGTGCGTCAGTGGAATTAAGTCATTAGAAACACTCAATATATCTTGCAAAACACCCACACTCTACTGATATGCAGTTGGCATCCTTTATTAAAATTTTACCCTTTGAACTTTGCCCCCAAATTATGAACAGGACTAGATTAATCTTCGACCCCATCGAGCCTAGGCAGTGACTGATCCCCAAATCCTTGTTTATATAAGTAACTCTTAGTCACATGAGTAGCTCTGTTGACCTAAGCGCAACTCCTTGTGTGATTAAGGGCCACGTGTCTGAGCCTTATGTACCTGATCTGAACTCCATAGAGGCAACAGGTGAGGTTGTGCCCTATTAATTTGCATTAATTGTTGCAATCCTTTGCTCCAACAAGAAGACTAGATCACATACGGCATTTGGGAAACAATTATGGGAGATCCCTACAGCACATCATTGCATGTTGATGACATGTTACTGAGCATGCCACTAATCTCTAGGCAGTGAACTAGAGGAGAGTCTAGAAAATGGCTCAAAGATTTAAATTAGGAAACACTTAAAGTGGAGGATTACGTGGGAAAAGTAATGGAACACCGGCTTAAATAAAACATGGCAACTGTGTTCAAGTTAGGGAAGAGGCTAATGGAGATTTTATGCCCCAGGTCCTATAAATAATTCTCTACCATCACAAAACAATTAGTAATTCTACTGTACATCATCACAGAATTGCTGAGAAAATCCTGGCTGTCAGTTTTGTGGGAAGACACTCTGGGAGCTGAAGCCGTTAGGCAGAAAAGGGATGGCTTTCTCCCCCCTGCAGCCATCTCCTTAGATCATTTATCAGTGCGTAGGAAGGTAGACCATTTACATGTGTCTCTAGCACTTTACTGAACCGGCAATCACGTTCCGATTCTGTTGTTTTAGGGCCTGATTCACTGGGATGATCCAGATGTTCCAACACTGCAAAGCAGCTGTAAATCCAGTTTAACTATCCCTGGAAGAGACCTCCCCCACAAGACTGGGGAAATCTCCTAGTGGTGTAGAGCTGTTGTAGTGACAACTACAGCAATCTCACTGATGACTGCCAGAATAGGGGCATGCCTGGACAAAAAGAGATACAGACAAGGTTCCCCGGTGCATACTTGATCTGCAATTATCAGAATAGATCCTTGGAGCTTTTTGTAGCTAGGCATGAATTAGAGCAATCTTTAGGGACTGGACTGGTTTAAAGCCATCTTTTACTCCCTTCTGGTCTTGCACCATGAGGAAATTGGTCAAACCAGAGAATCTGGCTTGGTGAAAGCAGCTCTTTGCAGTGTGTCAATGGAATCTATTTTAGTTCCACATTGGCATAAACTGCAGATGCGGACACATTGTAGCTTTCAATGATTAAACCACAGTACTCTAACTAGACAAAGCTTGCAGACCAAAATCTGGGAAAGAAAAAGAACCTGGAGTTTAAGTCTTTAAAGACTGATTAAATCTGCTCAAATATTTCTTTGTAGGCAGTTTTAGCATGTGCATATTTTATGCCTGATTCACACTAAAGATCTTGCCATGTGAGTCGTGCCTCTGCACTGGGGGTTTCTTGAGACATCACTGAATTATGTGGCAGTGCATGAAATTGTAGGACAGGCTTTCTCCCCTCCCCCGTACCCCCATGCTTCATCCTTGAGCTACAAGAGGAGAACTGTGACCTCGGACTGTCTTTTGCATATTAGTACAAAAGTGTCATTCTTTTCCATGCAGTTTAACTTTACAGGTGTCTGGCCTGGGGGATTTTGGTACGAATTGTCAGGATATAGATTTCACATGAGAGTATGGCCATAAAATCGTGTTGACATAAAGCCACTAGTGAAAGTGAATTAAAATGGCATTCTTATGCAAACACAACATAAGAGCACCATGGTATCTTGCTTTCTTGTCGTCTGTGGGCTTATCATAACATAAATATTATGGAGAGTTAGCCCTCTCTCCATCATAAATGTTGTGTCTAGCTTTCTGTTATAAACTCAGTTTTGACCTTTCCCCTTCGACTTCCCCAAAATTCATCCCAAATCATGTAGCAATGTCACATATAGAGCTGAGTGAAAATCAGAATTTCCGTCCTGTGGGAAATTCTGGTATCCAGCTTTTGTTTTCATCCCAAATTGGAAGAAAAAGTAAAAATCTCCAAATTTTAATGGAAAGTTCAGAAAATTTTCAATTCCGAAATCTCAAAACATTTGGGAGATGTAATCTGGCAAGGAGTCCGGCCCATAGAGGAGAACGGGGGCAGGAAGCATGTGAACTACAACTCCCATGAGGCACCACAGCCTTTGCTTTTGTTTCAGTTTTCCTAATGGAAAAATCGAAAAGTATGGGCAAAATTGAAATCTTCACATCGGAAATTTTGATGTTTGTGGAAACTGCATTTTCCAGTGAAAAAAATCACCTTGAATAGTCTTCTGTGGGTGCCCACTGCCAAAGAGGAAAGCTCAAAGTGGATGTATTAAACCCAGCATTTGCGGGATGTGTTTGCTTGAAAACCCAGCGTCATTTACTGTTTAAATAAATAAATAAGTTAGCACAGTTTTCAATTACTGAAATGTCATATCACAGAAACAGCAAGGCCTGGAAATACATGGCTTGTGTGGTTTCTACTGGGTCTCAGCGAAGCCTGCTGTGATTAATTGTGTGGTTAACTGCAGAATTATTCAGTTGCATTCTGATAACCTAAAATCACAGAGCAATTCCATTCTTGGAATATTTGTGCCAGCTCTTGCCATAGGGAGTGTTTTTCTTAAAGCCTCATCTCCTGGAGTCATGTGATTATGTGAGACTGTCAGCTGTCATTACCATAAAAAGTAAGTTTCTAGCCTTTGTGGTTGCAGAGAAAAGTTTCAAAGTGTGAACTCTAAATGCTCAAAACCAGAAGACAAATACAAATACTCCAGAATTTATTATTTAAAAAAATCTCACAATATTAAACAAGGACAAGTGCAGATCAACAAGGACAAGTACAGAGTCCTGCACTTAGGATGGAAGAATCACATTCACTGTTACAGACCAGGGACCGAATGGCTAGGAAGCAGTTCTGCAGAAAAGGACCTAGGGGTTACAGTAGACGAGAAGCTGGATATGAGTCAACAGTGTGCCCTTGTTGCCAAGAAGGCTAACGGCATTTTGGGCTGTATAAGTAGGGGCATTGTCAGCAGATCGAGGGATGTGATCATTCCCCTCTATTGACATTGATGAGGTCTCATCTGAAGTACTGTGTCCAGTTTTGGGCCCCACGCTACAAGAAGGATGTGGAAAAATTGGAAAGAGTCCAGCGGAGGGCAACAAACATGATTGGGGGCTGGAGCACATGACTTATTAGGAGAGGCTGAGGGAACTGGGATTGTTTAGTCTGCAGAAGAGAAGAATGAGGGGGAATTTGAAAGCTGCTTTCAACTACCTGAAAGAGGGTTCCAAAGAGGATGGATCTAGACTGTTCTCGGTGGTACCTGTTGACAGAACAAGGAGTAATGGTCTCAAGTTGCAGTAGGGGAGGTTTAGGTTGGATATTAGGAAAAACTTTTTCACTCATAGGGCTTGGCTACACTCGAAACTCCAAAGCGCTGGCACGGGAGCGCTCCCGCACCAGTGCTTTGAAGTGCGAGTGTGGTCACAGTGCCAGCGCTGGGAGAGAGCTCTCCCAGTGCTGCACGTACTCCATCTCCCCATGGGGATTAACTTGCAGAGCTGGGAGCTGCACTCACGGCGCTGGGGCATTGTTTACACTGGCGCTTTGCAGCGCTGTAACTTGCTGCGCTCAGAGGTGTGTTTTTTCACACCCCTGAGCGAGAAAGTTGCAGCGCTGTAAAGCACCAGTGTAGCTAAGGCCAGAGAGTGGTGAAACACTGGAATGGGTTACCTAGGGAGGTGCTGGAATCTCCTTCCTTAGAGGTTTTTAAGATCAGGCTTGATAAAACCCTGTTTGGGATGATTTAGTTGGAAATTGTTCCTGCTTTGAGCAAGGGGTTGGACTAGATTACCTCCTAAGGTCCCTTCCAACCCTGATATTCTATGATTAAAGCCCATCTCCTGATTTTTTGGGGTTCTGACTTCTGCTTTTTGAACATTTGGGGCTGGCAGTTCAGGTGCATGGTTTGGTGTGAGTGCTAAACTCGAGTGAGAAGGGGTTGGGGAAACCTACAGAAAAATGTTGTAGGGTGTTTTTCAGGCCAGGCTTGTGGCTTGGTCTGTCTCTGCTATTGATTAATTCTCCTTGTTAATTCTTTCCATCTACTCCACACCCTTAACTATGTCTTTCCCCTTTTCTCTCTGTCTTCCTCTGCCTCATGGGATTTTTGTGCCATTGTCACATGACACACTTCTCACAATCTCCTTCAAGCTTCCTCAGTTCCTAGATACCACACACACAGCTGTCTGGTTCACACTTCCCACATGCCTGGTCACTATTCCCTCACATGTGTGTTTCAAGTTTCCCTGTGTACATTTCACACTGCAGAGCTATAGGTCATGCACATCAGAGGTGTCAAGAGAAACGGTTTGGGACTTTATGGAAGAGCATTTCTTTGCTGACAAATATTTCTTCCTCCCCTTCCAATTTTCCCTCATCAAACAGTTGGGTGGTGGCAGGAGGGAAGCAGCATTTGAAACTGTTTCTTTCATGAAATAAGAGGAGGAGAAATTGAATAATCATCTTTGACAATATCCAGATACAGAGTTCCCATCAGTCAGTCTGGTGAAAGAGCTATTGTGATAGGAAGGTTATGCTTAGCTATGAAACCTGCTTTTCCAGCTGCTACCTGAATGTCAGCATGTGCCAGTGTGTGCTTTGGGCATAGAAATGTTATAGTCTAAGGCAGTGTTTTCTTAACTTTTTTGATACCAGGGACCAGCTTGCTGCCTTCCTAAACTGTGTCAGGGAGATCTCAGGGACCGGTGTTGGTCCATGGACTGGTAATTGAGAAACACTCTCCTAACAGGCACTCTGGTCCAAACTGAAAGTAGACTAATTTGAAAAGCAAAAATTAATTAGATGATCAAATATCCAAGAGACCATGTGACCTGTTGCACCTCTGGGCTGTCCAGACTTTTTCTCTATCACACACCTCATGAATTTGAGAACAGAAAACTAACACTACAGACTCTGTCTAGTTATTCCAGATTCCTTGCAGCAGCTCTGAAGATGCAGCAACTTGTAGCTAAGGCACAGAACAAGGTGTTACAAATCAAGGGTTTATTTATAGTTGTGCTACACATTTTAAGAAATAGGTATTATCTCAGTATTAGTTTGACCTGCTTAACATAGGACATAAAATTTCACCAGGCAAACATCCTGGATCAAGCCTATATCTTATGGCTGAGCTACAACATATGTTTAGAAGATATACAATCTTCATGTAAAGACTTCAAGTGATAGACCATCTACCGCATCCCTTGTTAAATTGGTTCAAAAGTGAACTCCCCTCACTGGGGTTTGCCATAGGCACCGACTCTGGGTGCTCCGGGGCTAGAGCAGCCACAGAAAATAGAATAGTCGATCAGCTCCTCCCTCTCTCTCCTCCCCAAGCCTCCCACCTGCCAGTGGGCCCCACTAATCAGCTTCTCCCCCTCCCTCCCAGCTCCTCCTGCCTACTGTGATCAGCTGTTCAGCGGGTGCTGGCGTGGAGTGGGAGGAGTGGGGGCAGGAGGAGGCAAGGGGAGGGGTTGGAATGGCACAGGGTAGGGGTGAAGATTTGGGGGAAGGGATGGAGTGGGGGCGGGGCCTAGGGCAGAGCAGAGTGGTCAAGCACACGCACACACACCCAGGATCTGGGGAAGTTGGCACCTCCGGAGTTTGCATTATGTGAATCCGAATCAATGTGCATTTCTGAAGCACGGGGAGTTTCACATTCCTGTAACTTGGCTTGTATACTGAGGCTGAGAGCAAACCAGCAACTCCTCCTAGTGAGGCCCCACTTGCCACCAGAAAGCTCTCACAGTTCTGCAGTGCTGTCCTCCCTTCCCTTCCAGCAGGGCCTTGACAATAATCCAACATTAAACAACATCACAGCCTTGGAAGCCTTTTCCTGCCCTGGCTTTTAGGGCCTGAATTAACAGGGCCAGTCATAAATCAGGTTGACACCAGGAGATAGCAATAACTCATGCCAGAGGCAGCTTTAAAGAGAACTGAAGCCCCAGACGAAGTACAGTTATGGGCATTTTAAGTGCACGTATGAGGTTGAAAGGGAACAGATGGCAAACTCCCGCCACAGCCTGGACAGAGTAAGCATGCAGACCTGCTAGCTTTCCAGGGAGAAATCTGTTTTGACACCTTAATGGTAAGTATGTCTTGCCCAGACTGATGGACATATGATAAATACCCCTTTCGTTACTGCACAATTGCTTGGCAAGGTTGGATGCTGTGCAAATCACTGTTCATGGCAGAGTGATGTCAGCACTTAGCTGGGATACCTGATGGGTGGCAGGAAAAGGCAAAAGCAGGAGGAACAACTGTCTGGACAGCCTGAGAAATGGAGAGGGAAAGTGAGGATGGACAGAAGAATTTAATCCATTCCCACCAAGAACTGCGATGGGAACTTGCCAGGAGCTCAGCCGTGGAAACATGCAGAGAATGGAGCAGATGGAAGCTGCCTTCAGCTTTAATGCAGGCACAGCCAACAGGAATGGAAGGTTCCAGCACATAGTGCTCCTTCCAGCTCTCTGTTTGTTCTGAGGCCTGTACTTTTCAAAGGCCTCACGTTGCTGTTCCTCACGGGAAGGACAGCAGAGATTCCAGGGCTTGGTTCTGTTTCACAGCCTGTATTTTGGACTTGTGTTAAAGTGCTGTGCTGCTCTGAAAAGCAACACAGAGAAAATGGCTCCTAGGGTGCTGGTGGCAGTGCCACTCACCAAGTCTAAGTCAAATATGCTCCATTTACAAGCAGGGCCAGATTAGTCTTTTGGGAGCCTGACATGAAACATATTTGTGGGCCGTCATGGAGGCAATGGTGCATGGCATGGGGAGGTCAGTCCCCAAAGCAAGGGGCCAGCCAAAGGCAATGGGGCATGGCATGGCAGAGGTGGCTCCACTCTGCCCAGCCCAGTGCAAGGCCACTATTTACAAACCAGCAGTTGCCAGATGCACAGTGGCCCACCCAGCCCTGTGCTGCCAGCATGACCCTTCCCCTCGCGGGCTGGCCCATTTCATGCCACACAGCCCCTCCACCCCTCCCCAACACCACCCCTGACTCCCTGTGGCCAGAACCCCCCTGGACCCACTATGCCCAGCGCTCCCCCCAACTCCATCCCACAAATGCACAGTGCCCTGCACACCACCACCCCTGCCAGCACCCCCCTGCCAACAGCCCCACCACAACTGCCCAGCATCTCCTACAGAACCCCCATTCCCTAGTGCCCCAACACACACAGATCTTCCCCTCCCCCTCACAATCCAGCACCCCGCACAGATCCTTCAAAGACCCACTCCCCCATGCCCTGCCTCCCGGCTTTACTCACCTGCTCTGCTGGGAGGAGACTGTGTCTGCCGGGCTGAGCCAGCAGTGCAGCCAGGGCTGGTCCCAGGGTGATGGATTCCTCTGGCCCCACGGGATTGACATGATTTACCATGGCCTGCCCCGGCTGGGCTCCCTCAAAATGCACTTGCCTGGAGGGGCCCAGCCAAGCCCCCGTACACTGTTCCCCCTGTGATGTTGCAGTCTATATGATTTTATAAAAGATTGATAATGAGTGAATATAATGTAACTGGAATCTGCTTCATGTAAAAGGTCTCTTGTAAGGTATCGTTAGAAAGCTTATTGTCTACTGAGTGTGATCATCCTATTTGTATAAATGTACCACTCTTGTGTCTGAAACTAGAAATATGAAATATCACTCTGAGGGCCTATTGTAATTATGCAAAGTGGGGACCATTAATGGTGGTTTGGAATCTTAATGGCTCCCATCAACCAGGACAAGTGACTGGATGGCTCTGTTTGCAGGCAAGGCTTCCTGTGAGTCAGGGCTTGGCTACACTCGAAACTCCAAAGCGCTGCTGCTGGAGTGCTGCCGCGGCAGCACTTTGAAGTGTGAGTGTGGTCGCAGCGCCAGCGCTGGGAGAGAGCTCACCCAGCGCTGCACGTACTCCACCTCCTCATGGGGATTAGCTTGCAGCGCTGGGAGCTGTGCTCCCAGCGCTGTGGCACTGTTTACACTGAGGCTTTACAGCGCTGTATCTTCCAGCGCTCGGGGGGGGTCGGTCACATCCCTGAGCGAGAAAGTTGCAGCGCTGTAAAACGCCAGTGTAGCCCAGGCCTCAGGCTGGGAGGAATGAAGGCTTGGAGTCTTACAGTGACATATCACATGAACTGGAATCCATCTTTAACCTGGTACTTTTCCAGTGTGGAGGGAGAGGGAGTGGAAACCCAGAGGGACAAAGGATTCCCACCTTATGCAAAAGATATATAAAGGGGTGGAACAGAACAGAAAAGGAGCCATCATGAAGAATCCCCTAGTGACCACCTGAGCTGGAACAAGAGCTATACGGGGGGAAAAAATTGTGCCCAGGACTGGAAAGGATCCAGTCTGAGGAAAAAAACTTACTGAAGCATCTCTGAGGGTGAGATTATCTGTATTCAGTTTGATTAGACATAGATTTGCTCATTTTATTTTATTTTGCTTGGTGACTTATTTTGTTCTGTCTGTTACTACTTGGAACCACTTAAATCCTACTTTCTGTATTTAATAAAATCACTTTTTCCTGATTAGTTAACTCAGAGTATGTACTAATACCTGGGGGAGCAAACAACTGTGCATATCTCTCTATCAGTGTTATAGAGGATGAACAATTTATGTGTTTACCCTGTATAAGCTTTATACAGGGTAAAATGGATTTATCTGAGTTTAGACCCTATTGGGAGTTCGGCATCTGAGTGTTAAAAACAGGAACACTTCTGTTAGCTGCTTTCAGGTAAACCTGCAGCTTTGGGGCAAGTAATTCAGACCCTGGGTCTTTGTTGGAGCAGACCAGTGTGTCTGGCTCAGCAAGACAGGGTGCTGGAGTCCTGAGCTGGCAGGGAAGGTAGGAGTAGAAGTAGTCTTGGCACATCAGGTGGCAGGTCCCAGGGGGTTTCTGTGATCCAACCTTTCACACACCCCACCCCCACCTGGCTCAGACTGGCCGGGCTTCTGCACCAGTCCCAAGTGGCTCAGTTCCGGGGAGACAGATGGGGCCCCACAGGTGGTGGGAAGCAGAGACTGTCTGGAGCCAGAGGTGCACTGGGTTCCAGCCAGGGGGCAGAGAGGAGCAGGGTAGTGGAGCCAGCAGGCAGAAAGAAGCCCTTGGCCAACTGGCAGGCAGGCCAAGAGGAGCAAGTGGTGGGCGGGAGGAGCCAGTGAGGTCTTGGGGAGCAGTGCAAGTGGAGCAGGCCGGGGCCCCTTATGAGCATTGGCCCAGCCCCATGGCGCCACTGGTGCCATTGTAAACTCAGCACTATTTACAAGTTAGAAGACTTTTTCCCCCTCCTGCCAGCTCTGCAGACTCAAATGGGGATCTGAGAGTCAACAAGAGGAAATGCAATTGTCTCCAGCTTCTGGTGTGGTCTTTCGAGGGGTCTCTGCTGCTCCTGACTGGCCCTCCTTCATTTGCCCCTGAACAGGATAGTTCTTGGACTCTCAGTTGAATTGAGTCTAGCAGACTGATCCAGTCTTTTGGTTGTGTTTCTGGAGGCGGCCTGGTGCCGGCATGTTGCCCCTTTGCTGTCTCAGGTCTTTCTGCCTCCTCTTCCTTCGCTGGACTCTTCCCTTTATAGCTGGCTTGTTTCCTCTATTGGCTGCAGCTGCGGGTGCCTGGCTCAATGATTGGCAGGTTTTGCAGCTGTGTGGGGGTGTGGTCAAGTTGCTTGCCTCCTCCCTCTGCTGTCTGTGCTCAGGATGAGGTTTGTAGACCCCATTACAGAAATAACGATAAGTGCAGAGTACTACACTTAGGAAGGAAAAATCAACCGTACAACTACCAAGTCATTGGCTTGGTGGTAGCTGAAAAGGATTTGGGGGCTATAGATGATCACAAATTGAATATGACTCAACAATGGGATGCAGTTGCAAAAAAAGGCTAATATTCTGGGGTGTGATAATAGCAGTGTCATATGTAAGCCATGGGAGGTAATTGTCCCACTTTACTCAGCCATGGTGAGGCCTTAGCTGGAGTACTGTGTCCAATTCTGGGTGCCACACTTTAGGAAAGATGTGTACAAGTTGGAGAGAGTCCAAAGGACAGCAACAAAATTGAAAACCTGACCTAGGAGGAAAGAGTAACAGAAGTATGTTGAGTCTTGAGAAAAGCTATCTGAGGGGGACCCAATAGTAGTTTTCCAATATGTTAAAAGTTGTTTTTAAAGAGGATGGAGCTCAATTGTTCTCCATGTCCACTGAAGGAAGGACAAGAAGTAAGGGGCTTAACCTGCAGTGAGGGAGATTTAGGTTTGATATTAGGAAAATCTTTCTAACTCAAAGGATAGTTAAGCACTGGAATAGACTTCCTTGGGATTGTGGAATCCTCATCACTGGAGGTTTTTAGGAACAGGCTGGACAAATGCCTGTCAGGAATGGTCTAGGTTTATTTGATCCTGCCTTGGTGCAGGTGGCTGGACTTGATGACCTCTTGAGGTCCCTTCCAGGCCTGCATTTCTATGATTCTATGACACTGGTTCCCTCACCAGAGGAAGCCACCTCTGTGACTTAGCCTTGCAGTGACCACTTAGCCTTGGACATTCTGTCTGATGGAGCAGGGCCACATGACTGCTAAATCTGCACAGAGCCAGACTCTGCCCAGGAAGGGAGCCAGACACATAGCTCTGCACTTTCCTGCCATAGTTGTGCTTGCTCCAGGCTGGGTTCAGCTATTCCAGATTCTATAAGAGTCACTGAGGCTCTTGTGGGGTGGAGTTTGACCCTATCAGTTTATAGTTCAGCCTGCACTAGTATCAGCCTCAATTAAGTTCCACCTGTGATTTGGCCTTTCTAGTCACCTACCCAGTACCGCTTACATCATAGATGAGAGCAGCTTATAGGCTGGTGAGCTGAGTTCTTTATTGCAATGTTTCTTCTTCTTCTTCTTCTTCTGTGTGTACTCTCCTCCCTGCACTGTATCTCTGATGACTATAATTATATGTTTCTACTCCAAAGTCAATGTGGAATACTCACTGTTTGAAGGGAGGGGGGAGGAACTATTTTGGTTTATACCATACAACTGATATTTCTCACTGAGTTGTTCCCAGAATAGACTCTGCACCCTTTGCTACCCATGGAACAAATCTTTGCATCTGCCTCCTTCTCCTCAGATCACAGATTCTCTTCCAGATCAGATACCAACATGATCGGTTCCCCACTCCGCACCTCTCCTTCCTGTATACTCACAGCCTGCCCCTCTGTGAATACAGGGAAAATGCTTCAAACTTTGATTAACCACAGCTGCTCCCTAGTGTTTAAACCTATTTCCATAAGGAGTTCTGCCATCAGCCTCTCACAGAGACTCAATAATCTCGGAGACATCCTCAGTATCTCTAGGGAATTTCCAGTTCAGATGTGGACCTGGATCTCTGTCTGAACATTCCTGAAGTCCAAGGGGGCTTTCTTTGAGCCACTGTTCAGTTAGGATCCATCTTTAGCACTTTGCAGAGTTTAAGTTTGAGGTTTCGACGTAGTTTCAGCCAGAAAATCAAAGGGATGTGAAGGGGATATCTATAAACCCTTCCCAATCACAACCACATTGGTTGGCCCCATTTTAGATAGAAATAAGCCAAAGACTGGCTGAATGAATACGAATGTAGCTAACTAGAGACCAGACTGGGAGTGATAACTTGGCAAAGGCCTGCAGTTAATTTTGGCAGAGTTGAGATTCTCCCAGGAAGGCAGAGATGAAGTAACAGACATGCCAACTAAGGCCAAGAGGAGCTTTCACCAATGATTGTAGGAACTAGGGAGGATTAGAGAGATGCATGAGTTTTGGTTCCAGATTTCAAACCCTTTCCCTCAATTCAGGGATGGTCATATCTCTGGATGGTTCAGCGCACTAGAGAGAGAAAGGCCAGCTGTGACTCTTGGACCAGGAGGTAGAGTTAGAATACAAACTTCCCTCTCCCACAGGTTGGGAGCTTTGGTTGTCCAGGCCTGTGTTAAAATAAAACAAGACTCAGCCTGAGCCTAGATCCTGAGTAGGGCAGTATCTGAGGACATAGATACCAGCCTTCTAGGGCCCTGGCAATCCTTGGTCTAGATAGAAAGGACATGGGGTCATTCTTCATTTTCTGTTTTTTTCTTGTTCCTTTACTTCAGGCTCAGCCAGCTGCAGTGGGGTCAGGGCCAGTGCCAGAAGCTCTGGAGTTCCTGTAATACTCAGAGGAGATATACTGGGGCAATGGAGATTAGCTGTAGAGCCATAGTTGGGGATTCTCCTATTGGCTTCCTCCCAGGAGCCCCTGGTGCTGTGGGTGTGCCATTGGTGGGACATAGGCACAACAGGGACGGGGACGAGTGAAGAACAATGCACTTCAGCAGTCCCCAGTTGGCAGATGGTCCCTTCAGGACCATGCTGGCTGGTGCATGTTAGAGCAGCCCCCAGGCCTGATGGCTCTCCCATGCCTCTGCACCATCTGGCCATAGCAGAAAATCTGACCCACAGTGTGTGAAGCCAAATGTGTTGGAAGCCTCTGAAAGTGCTGATAGCTCAAGTCCCATCTGAAATATAAATCTAGGCCTGCACTGGAACACTGCATGGGTCTGTTACTTCCAATCCTATGGCATTACCAGGAAAACCACGTCCATGCTCAATGTACCAGTGACATCCTTAAATTAATTTAATGGTTCAGGGTGGGGAGGAGGGAGAGCACTGTTGGAGTCTTTCCATAAAATGATTAGTAGGGCTCCGATTTCTCATTGAGATAGTGCTGTTCACGAAGCATGTCACAAATTAAATGCAGGCTTGGGTTTCATTACATGTTGAAGTAAGGAATGAGCAAGCAGGGTTGAATCAACCGAGCTTTAAGCAGAAATGAGGTGAAAGCATTGCTATACAGGTGTGATGGAGGATCATTAGGAGTTCGGGTGCCTGGGAAACCACTGGGATATTTGGGTGCTTCTGCTCCCAGCCCACTGTGTTTAAGGAGCAGAGGAGTGGGCAGGTGAGAGGCTGCACTAGTCCGTGCTTTCCAGCAGGAGGAGCTGTGGCATTTCGATCACCTTCTCGGACTGCTGGTAACTAATCACGGAACTAAATCCCTGCCAAAAGGGAGAACCTGACATGTGGGAAAAATGTCTCTCTGTATTGTAAATGTGATAGCAACATAGGATTCCCACTGCAGCCCCAGGATTTATTCTTCACTGTTATTGGAGCTGGCGGGGCTGAAAGGCTTGTAAGTGAGCTGATGAAATGCCCCGCATCCCCTCTTTTCTCAGGTTCTTTAGTGGAAGAAGCAATCTGGTTTTCACTGGGTGAAATTTCACACTTCTATGTAAGGAAAGGAACTGTGGGCAGCAGGAGTGCGCCGACAGCAAGAACTGAAAACCAGTTGTGGTCACTCCAAAGCAAACAAGGACATGGAAAGCCAGTTACACCCTGTAAAGATGGCATCCATGGTGATTCTCTCTGCGATGTCCAGATCACCCGGGTTCAGTTTTAGAAGGCTGGAGTCAGTGCTTCTACCTCCCAGCTCTTCATGGTCCTCCTGGGGTCTAAACATCAAGTGGTTTTCTTTCTGCTTCACACATAAATATGGGTAATAAAAACATTGGAACTCTCACTGACTAATAATGCACAAAGCGGTCTGGAATCCAGCTGTCTCGCCCATAGCTGTGTGCTAACCGGAGTAAGAATATGTTTTCATCAGTCCTATACTGTGAGGAGATATCAGCTGGCAGTAAAACCCAGGAGTCCCGACTCTGGGCTCTAACCACTAGACTACATTTGCAACGTTCAAACTTGAATGCAAATTTGCAAGAGTTGGAAATGTTGCTCAGCACTAATATTGATTATAAGACAGGAGATTGTCCATTGTGGCACTAAATGCCAAATCAATAAAGTAAATAAAGTGTAGACTCACAATTCTTAGCATAACTGCAACAGCAGCAAGCAAAAAAGATTGCACATATTGGGAATCATAGACAGGTATAATAATATGCACTAAATGCCTTGGTATCTCTCTCACCCATCCTCCTCTCCATGTGCTTGTCTCACATTTGGATGGAAAAGTGAAACAGACTCCCATCTCTGAATGCTGCTGTGATCTGGGAAATACATTAAGGAATGGAGTAATTCTTCATCATGCTTTACCAATGTCATGTTCATTCCTGCATGCCTTGTTTAATCAAACTCCCCATTGACTTCAGAACATGACCTTCCAACCATTTATTTCTCTGCTTTTTAGCCTGATGTAAAATCTTTTTCCTTCCTAATATAATTCATTGTTCTATTAGGAGAAAAAATGTAAACAACAGATAAGTCTGGATGTTCCAGAGATAATAGATCAAACATTAATTTAGCCCTGAGGTTCACATTTAAAAAAAAAAAAGAGAGACACATTTCTGTAAATGCAGTCTTTGATACATAATATTAATTTATCTTGAAAGAGTTTGCCCAGTGGTGATTGGATTTTCAAAAGCAATGGGACATGATCTGATCATTAGAGAGACAGGCTCTCTACACAAAGAGCCCCGCTCTTGATCTCACGTACCCTGTTGCCAAGCAGGCATTGAAGACAATGCAATTATTCTGGTGTAAAACCAGTGTAAGTGGAATGAGAGTCCAGCTCCTTCTGGTTTTGATTTCCATGATCCCCTTAGTATACCTGGTGTTGGCTGGAGCACAAACGCTGCAATGCCATGAAGTATCCTGATTTGGTGAGGTTTCCAGTCTGCTATCCAGAACACGAATGTTGGGTTAAACAACCAAATGGAATCTCTGACCCTCACAAGCTTTGCCCACCGCCTCTCCCTAAGTATCATAGATGGAGATGTGGCTCAAGCCCCAGAATCTGGATCTGGATCTGGCTTCTACCCAGCTCAATATGTGGGGAATTCAGATCTGGAAGTTGATACATCCTGTACAAATGAGATTGTTGGATCTGGATCCAGGTTCAGATTTTAATTCCTCAAAACTCTGGGGTTTTGGACCTGGAATTTGGGTTCAGATCCATTTCAAGCATGAACAAGAACATGCAGCAGAACCTGGAGCCACCCCTACTTCATCTTCCTACTGTGGGCAGACCCAGCTGGCACTGACCTAACCCCACATAGACTCTTGCTTTCCTCCCTCTCCTGAGGTCATGACCTTCATGCACTTAGGATAGAAGAATCCCAGGCACTGCTTCAAGCTGGGGACCGACTGGCTAAGAAGCAGTTCTGCAGAAAAGGACCTGGGGATTAAAATGGACATGAGTCAACAGTGTGCCCTTGTTGCCAAAAAGGCTAATGGCATACTGGGCTGCATTAGTAGGAGCATTGCCAGCAGATCGAGGGAAGTGATTATTCCCCTCTGTTCAGCACTATTGAGGCCACACCTGGAGTATTGTGTCCAGTTTTGGGGTCTCCTCTTCAGAAAGGATGTGGACAAATTGAAGAAAGTCCAGTGGAAGGCAACAAAAATGATTACGGGGTTGGGGTACATGACTTACGAGGAGAGGTTGAGGGAACTGGGCTTATTTAGTCTGCAGAAGAGAAGTGTGTGTGTGTGTGTGTGTGTGTGTGTGTGTAGGATTTGATAGCAGCCTTCAACTATCTGAAGCGGGGTTCCAAAAAGGATGGAGCTCAACTGTTCTCACTGGTGGCAGATGACAGAACAAGGAGCAATCCTGCTGACCCATATGTGCTTGAGCTAAGGGTGTGTGTGTAGGGGGTGCTGAAGCACCCCTTGGCTTGAAGAAGTTTCCATTATATACAGAATTTACAAAGTTTGGTTCAATGGGTATCAGCACCACCACTATACACATTGTTCCAGCACCTCTGTGCCGACCGCAGGGCCGGGATCAAAGCACTATTAATGATTATTATTTATTAGGTACCCAGAAAGTATGATGAGGGGTGACAGTACAAAACCCTAAAATATACAGAGTATGTATTATTATGATTAGTTGTTATTATTATATTAGTCACAACTTGTATTTTGGTAGCATCTGAAAGCCCTGTCAGGGATCAGGGCCCCATTGTGGTAGATGCTGTACATACCCAGAGCAGAAAGACAGTCTCTGCCTCTAAAAGTTTACAATATCCAAGCGGCCTAATGCAGAGAAGTGCTGAATTCCATCATTTCCCATTGAAGTTAATAGTTTCCATATATTCATCGATTCCAAGGCCAGAAAGGACTACTGTGATCATCTAGTCTGACGGGTTATATAACACAGGCCAGAAAACTCCTCCAAAATAATTCCTTTTGCACTACAGCATAGCTTTAAAAATTGATTTAAAAATTAAAAAAATGTAAACTGTCAGGTATGGAGAATCCACCATGATCCTTGGTAAATTGTTTCAATGGTTAATTACTCTCACTGTTATAAATGTATGCCTTGTTTCCAGTCTGAAACTGCCTAGCTTCAACTTCTAGGCATTGGATCATGTTACTAGACTGAAGAGCCCTTTATTAAATATTTGTTCCTATGTAGTGACTTATAGACTGTGATCAACTCACCCCTTAACCTTCTGTTTGTTAAGCTATATAGATTGAGCTCCTTGAGTGTCTCACTATGTGGCGTTGATGATCAATAACTACTGGACAGTGATTTGTTGACAGGACCAGCTTTAACCAGTGCGGCCCCAATTCGTGGGGCATGTACTCTCCTGGCGGCACACGCTCCGGTGGTGGTAATGAGGCTGCGGGGCTGTGGGGCTCCGGCCACCGGAGTGGGGCAGCCACTTTGCTACTCTCGGGCCGGGCGACGGGGCCACGGGGTTGTGGGGTTCTGACCGTGGAAGCGTTACCACAAGGCTCCAGCCGGGAGACCAGGGCTGCGGGGTTGAGGGGCTCTGGCCGGGAGAGTGGGGCTGTGGAGTTGCGGGGCTCCGGCCACAGTAGCAGGGCCATGGGACTTGCCGTGCACAGCCGGGAGAGCGGGGCTGCGGGGTTGCGGAGCTCCTGCCGGGAGAGCGGGGCTGTGGGGTTGCGGGGCTCTGGCTGGGGTAGCGGGGCCAGGGGACTTGCTGCGCTCGACCTGGAAAGCAGGGTCACGGGAGTTGCCATGCTCTGCCGGGAAAGCCAGTCTGCGGCTGCGGGGCTCCGACCGGGGGAGCGGGACCATGGGGTTGCAAGGATACGGCCGGGAAAGTGGGGCCATGGGAACTGCCACACTGCAACTGGAGTAGCGGGACCGTGGGGTTGCGGGGTTCCTGCTGGGACCGTGGGGTTGTGGGGCTCCTGCTGGGACCGTGGGGTTGCGGGGCTTTGGCCGGTGTAGCGGGGCCGCGGAACTTGCTACCCTCTGGCCTGGGGAGTGGGACCGTGGGGTTGCGGGGCTACGGCTGAGAGATCAGGGCTACGGGGTTGCAAGGATCCGGCCGGGAGAGCTGGGCTGTGTGGTTGCTGGGCTCTGGCTGGGGTAGCGGGCTGCAGGATTTGCCGCCCTCAGGCCTGGGGAGCGGGACGCGGGGTTGCGGGGCTCCGGGCCGGGGGAGCGGGGACAAAAGGCAAAAGCTGATATTAACATTGTTTCAGTCTGTGTGTTACTTGATATCATGTATTCAGTATCACCAGAGAATGGAAGGGCTCTGCATAGACAGAAATTTGCCTGGGCATCAGTAGAAAATGTTAAGTAAAATTTGCTTTAAAATTAAACCTGGCGCTTTGTCATCTTGTGTCATCATTTTTATTTCTTAGCTTTCAGCTATTTAAGTGAACTCTGAAATTTTCATACTGACTGTTTACTATCTGACGTTGTATCTCTCTAATCTCCTTCATAACCATCATTGACTTTTTTTCATTTTAATACTATCCCGTAGTATCAGAGACAGTTAGAAAAACAGCAAATAAAGGTACATGACTATCTTTCTATCTCTATAGAGAATGATAGATATACATGTATCTTTCTCACACAGAGAGATGTGATGTATTCCCTGCAGCCAGGGCCCACTTTAGAAAGTGCGAGGCCCAATTTGAACAGTTTTGACGGCCCCCGGCAGGGATGACTAAAAAACCCACAAACCACGTGTAAAAAACCATGAGGGGCTTGTACTCACTGGACAGTGCTCCGAGTCTTTGGCAGCACTTCGGTGACAGGTCCTTCACTCACTCCAGGTCCTCGGCAGCACTGAAGGACCAGCTGCCGAAGACCCAGAGCAAGTGAAGGACCCACCACGGAAGTGCCACGAAAGACCCGGAGCGCCTCCAGGTGAGTAAAAATTAAAAAGGCGCCTCTAGCCAGGGAAGGGATTCTCACTGGGTGCGGGGCCCTCTTAGACGTGGGGCCCGATTCAGGGGAATTGGTGGAATAGGCCTAAAGCCAGCAATGTTTGTTGATCTCCCAGTATGATTAGCAATGTGAAATTTGTTAAGCCTCCTTGTCTGGGGCAGCACCAAAGAACCATAGGACCAACTCTATTTGTAGACCAATTTAATGTGAAAAGTCTGTCACACGCTAAGTGTAAATGTCTTGCAAGATTTCTCAAGGCGAACAATATTGATGCTGTTGCTCTGCAAGAAACTTATGCTGCAAACTACAAGCAAGCTGCAAGATACAAAATTTATTATTATGAACTCATAGCCACTGTGAATAATATAAAGTATGGCCTTCCCACGTACACCAGGCAGAATCTTACTGATGTGTGTCCTGGAGGAATCCAAGATCATAGGAATCTCGGTTGCCGCAATAAAAATCGGACAACTGACTATAACAAACATCTACAAACCTCCACATCTTGAATGGTCGAAGCCAGTGTTACCATCTTTTCTCCATCTAACTGTGTACCTTGGTGACTTCAACAACTACCACACACAATAAGGCTATAGAAGAAATGATGCCGCTGGGGAATAACTCATAGACTGAGTCTCGTTTGCAGATCTTCACCGTCTTTTTGATCCCAAACAACCAGAGACTTTTTGCTCAGCCAGATGGAACACTGAACAAAAGACAATAACAGTGTTTCTCTGCAAGATTCACAAACAGCTCTTGGAAACTTTCCTCACATCCAGCACCACCCGCTATTCTGCATGTCAATGTAGGAGTTCCACTGATTGAATCAATGGTGAAACTCCACTGGAATTGCCACAGTGAGAACTAACTTGCATATACTGCAGAAGCAGAAGACTGGATATACCGTAGCAACTCAATCCCAAAGAACAATGATTGCTGTGTTTATCTTCTTATCCAAGATGGCATGGAACACATTACCTGCTGCTATCACAAGGTCTATACTCCTTGCTTGCAGCCAGAGACAGAAATGCTGTTCGAAGAATATGAGAAAAGCAGTGATATGGACATAGAAAAGCACCAACAGAGCCATTGAACTTTTCTAGCATGACAATGGGAAGAGTTAGTGGTGGGTCTTGACCCCACTCATTCCAGTCCCAAAACTGGAGCACTGTCAACGGAAAGTAACAGCCGGTGCTGTCACCTCACACTTTCTCTGTAACTCAAAGATCAAAATGGACAAGCTGACTAGACAGAAGGTTCAGAAAGAGCTCTGTCACGGGGCGCATCACTCTCCATTGGGCTGGCGCCTCATCTTGGTTGCTTTGGGGATTAGCTTGAGGCCAGTGTCCCCGTCCGTGGCTTTCACACTGTCACTGCATCTGCTGGCAGCCCCTCTTGCAGCCTGAGGAACTGCAGCATCCTCTTAGTGAGTCCATAGGGCTGAGTCGCCATCTGCGTTCCCCTCTCCCGGGGGATAGTATTACAGTCTAATAGTCCAGCTGCTTCCCTGTGGTGAGTGGTAGGGGAGAAGGGGGACCTAGCCTGCCCACTACTCCAGGTCCCAGTTCAGGGACCTTGTAGATGGCAGCCACATGCTGCATCCCCTCCAACTGCTCAGTACATTTCCCTGGGCCACTTCCCCATGGTCCCACCACCTTCTCCACTTTTACTTCAGGACCTCACCTTGCCAGCCCTAGCTGCCAGCCAGCTGTTCCCTCTTGCTCCCTTCACCCCTGCTGGCAACTGCTCCGTCCATGGTGCCACAGGACTCTCAGCCTGCTAGAGACACAGTCCTGACTCCTTGAGCTCCCAGCAGCCACTGACCATCTCTGGCCCAGCAGCTTCTTGTTTGTAAATCTGCTGGGCCCTGATTTGTTGTTTCCTGCAGCTCTTCCCTTATTGGCTGAGGTCAACAGAGCCTCTGTAGGCTGCTTGGAGGACTCACTTCCACTGCTCACACCTGAGATTAACCCCTTTTACACCAGTGTGGGATAGACACCCCATCACAAACTCGTTCTGAACAGCCAACAGAGCCATGCCACTTCATCACTATCATCTCCATGTGGTGTAGAAGATACACAAAAGGCCTTTATGGCCACTAGAAGCAGAAACATTGCTGGCAAGGATTACATTTATCCTGAATTTCTTAAGCATATGGGCCAAAGAGATAGGTATGGTTGGCAGATTTCTTCACTCCTGTATATTCAATGGGGAACATCCCCAAAAGCTGGCATGAAGCAATAGTTATTGCCCTCCTCAAACACTGGAAACCACCAAATGATGCCCCCAGTAATTACCCAATATCACTCCTTTCCACAGTTCACAAGTTGTGGGAGATGATCTTACTTACCCATTTCACCCATATTGTTGAAGCCATCCTGCCAAAGGATCACGCTGGTTTTAGACCAGGATGAAGCTGTTGCAATCAGGTTCTCACCATTTCTAGTCACCCTGAGGTTGGCTTCCAGCGGAACCTAAAAATTAGAAGAGCACTGATAGATTCATCTGCTGCCTGTAACACGGTATGGAGATATGGGCTATTGCTCAAGACTTCAAGGGTCATCAAATGCCATAGTACTGTGTAACTTCTGGCCACAGTGTTGAGCAACCAGAGATGCCATGTCCATATGAATGGGTAGATCAGGAAAGCATTTGCCCTCAATGATGGTTTGCCACAAGGTTCTGTTTTGGCTCCTTCACTATTCATCATCCACTAGGTGACCTATGCAGTCCCTTCTAACCCTATGATTCTACGATTAGTGACTCACCTGACACAATTTTGCATATTTGTCTATGCTGATGACATTGCTATTGTGTTACAAGGCAAAAATCTCACCACCGTTGATGACACCCTCTGTACTGATAATGATGCAAGGGAAAATAATGGAAGCTCTGCCCCAGCATCCCCGAAACCTTGTCAATAGCTTTTAACCTAAACAACAAAGGTGCCAAGGAACCACTCAATGTCACCTTTGGAAATCGACAGGTCTGAAAAGAGCCCTATCTGAAGTACTTGAGTGAAACCATGAACTGAAGCTTGACTTCTAAAACTCATATAGAAAAGTCAAGCAAAAAGGCAAAAGTCAGGACTAGCCTCCTTCCAAAACTTGTGGGCCCAGCATGGGGGTGCCAATGCGCACACACACTTAGAACAGCAACTCTAGTTGTTATGTTCGACCACTGAATATTGCACACCAATCTAGGCAGACAGCTCACATGCCAAATTTCTGGACACACATCTTAGTGCTGTGATGAGAATCATAACTGGAACATTAAAATCAAGATTTGTTCAATGGTTGCCTGCTCTGGCACATGTACCTCCACTCACAATCCAGAGAGAGAGAGACATACACAGCTCATGAGTACAATTGAACCACGGTCAACTTGAACTTACCAGTTCTTGAGAATCTCCAGAACCTTCTGAAGACTCACATAAAATCTCACAGGCTTTTTGGGATCGTACTAAAGCTCTTAAGGCATCCTCATTCAGTCCTGAAGCACATTGGAAAGAATTCTGGAATAATGCTAATGTCCCAAACAAACACGTAATTGTTGACCCCACAAAAGAACTCACAGAAACAATGATCTGCAGAAACAATGATCCGCACTGAACCATTTCAGAACAGCATGGCCGAGACTGTCATCTTTTACACCTGGGGTCGGCAACTTTTCAGAAATGGTATGCCGAGTCTTCATTTATTCACTAATTTAAGGTTTCACATGCCAGTAATACATTTCAACGTTTTTAGAAGGTCTCTTTCTATGTCTATAATAAATAACTAAACTATTGTTGCATGCAAAGTAAATAAAGTTTTTTAAATGTTTAAGAAGCTTCATTTAAAAATAAATTAAAATGCAGAGCCCCCTGGACTGGTGGCCAGGACCTGGGCAGTGTGAATGCCACTGAAAATCAGCTTGCGTGCCGCCTTCAGCACACATGCCATAGGTTGCCTACCCCTTTTACACCTTGGGAAGAGGAGAGACTGCACAATGTACCTGTGGACACCAGCTGCAAACTATGGACCACATTGTAAATCAGTGCCTGCTTTGATCATTTGGCAGTGGCATCTCAGACTGACACCAAGCCACTTCTGAAGCTAATCACTGGCTCATTAGTCTGGACTTGGTTATCCGAATGTTGCTAAGCACCTCTCTTGCCATACAAAAGAAGAAGAAGACTGTAAGGCAGGTTTTCTAAACCTGTCATGATTTTTGTGGCTCTTCTCTGAACCGTCTCCAATTTATCAACTTCCTTCTTGAATTGTGACATCAGAACTGGACACAGGATTCCAGCAGTGGTCGCACAAGTGCCAAATCCAGTGGTAACATAACCTCCTTACTCCTACTTGAGAGTCCCCTTTGTACACATCCCAGGAGCACATTAGTCTTTTTGGCCACAGCTTCACACTGGGAGCTCATGTTCAGCTGATTATTCATCCCGATCCCTAAATCTTTTTCAGAGTCAATGCTTTCCAGGACAGAGTCCCCCATCCTGTAAGTACGGCCTGCATTCTTTGACCCTAGATGTATACATATAAATTTAGCTATATTAAAATGCACTGTTTCCTTGCACCCAGTTTACCAAGTGGCCAGTCCTCTTCATTATTTACCACTCCTCCAATTTTTGTGTCACCTACAAACTTTATCAGTGATGATTCTATGTTTTCTTCTAGGTCACTGATAAAAATATGAAATAGTGTAGGTCCAAGAACTGATGTCTGTGGATCCCATTAGAAACCCAGCTGCTCAATGATGATTCCCCATTTACAATTTTTGAGACCTATCAGTTAGCCAGTTTTTAATCTATTTAATGTGTGCAGTATTAATTATATATCTTTCTAATTTTTTAATCAAAATGTCCAGTGGTACCAAGTCAGATGTGATGATCTTGTTGTTAATATCTTGCTATAAGAACTTGCTCCTTGTAGGCTCTAGATCGGCTCCTTCATCTGCCCTTGAGAACATTCCAGCTTCCTGATAGGTTCTTCTATGGTGATCATCACTATGATGTCCGGGCACCTCACAGATCTGAATTCATTTGCCTTCACAAGACTCCTGTGAGGTAGGGGGCCAGTATTGTGACTCTAATACAGAGGGGGAACTGAGGCACAGAGAGGCTTCAATCTGGGAAAGTGATGAAGCATGTGCTTTCTTGAAGCAGGGCCAGGAAGATTAAGTGACTTGTCCATGGACATATAGGAATTGCCACCCTGGATCAGATTCAAAGTCCATCTAATACAGGATCCTGTGTCTAATACCAGATGCTTCAGAGGATGATGCAAACCCCTACAATCCTAAAACTTTGTAGTGGACAAGTATGGAACCAGCTGCCAACAAAGGAAGCTTCTTTCTAACTCCTGTTGATTAGTGTTTAGCAAATGCCCAAAGAATGTCCCTTTTTCATTTTAAAATACCTCCTGTCTCATTTATCTGTGGATTTTCTCATAACTCATATAGATGTCTAATCCTTTTCTGAATCATATTAATCTCTTGGCCTCAATGAGATCTAGTGGAAATGAGTTCCACAGGATAATGATGTGTTTTGTAAAGAAAATATTCCCTTACATATACGACAGCCAAGAACTGAAACCAGATCTCCTGGGTCTCTATGCAGTGACTCAACACAAGACCCTCCTTCCTTCCATTTAGTTTGCTTCATAAGCATCTGTTAGATACAGATAATAATTACAGACAGTTGTGACAAGTTCTAGAGCTGAGAGCAGAATTTGGCTCTTTAACTGCTTTCCTCAGAGAATTACCTGTCGGGTCATCTATGAAGCAAGGATAATTTTAAATAATGGGACAATGATTTAATATTACAGAAAATCCTGCAGTTTAAGCAAAAAAAATCAGCCAAATTTCCTAGAATTTTCTGCAAATGTCTCCCAGCCATTAGGTAACTATGTTGACATTGCTGGTTTCCTGGGGGAGCTCTCAGGGGCTGAGAGCAGTGGTGCTAATTAGGGAAACCTTTGTGTGTGTGTGTGCATGTGTGTGTGTGTGACAAACATCCTCTTCCCCTAAGGTTTTTGCATTTGCTCAAAGTTCCACAGGCCATGGAGTTGTGGGGAGGGGAGACAACAATGGCCCAGCCACTTTTAAGCCGTAGTTTGGTACTAAATCGATACGGCTGCTGCTGGACTGGTCTGAAGCATTGCTCTGGCTGTGTGGTCACAGCGCCACTCACATTTGAACCACCTAGGATGACCAGACAGCAAGTGTGAAAAATTGGGACAGGTGGTGGAGGGTAATAGGAGTCTATATAAGAAAAAGACCCAAACATCAGGACTGTCCCTATAAAATCAGGACATCTGGTCACCCTAGAACCAGCCACTCCTCTGCCAGTCCAGATGGTGTTGGAACCTGGTGCATGGGGAGTCTGCTGAGAACTCAACTCCTGGTTGCACCGGCTCATGCATTGTATAGGTAAGAGGGAGAGGAGACTCCCTGGCTGACAGAGACCTGGGGGCCCTGAGGGCAGAGTGGGTGGGAGGGCACATGAGCAGGGAATGGAATGGGATCATTGCCGGTGGTGGGCAGGAATTGGACTTTATCCCCCCTAAGAAATAGCTGAATTGGTGCCAGTGGCTGGGAAGGAGGACCTGAAGCAGAGCTCCATGTGGCTCGAAAGCTTGTCTCTCTCACCAACAGAAGTTGGTCCAGTAAAAGATATGACCTCACCCTCACCTCTCTGATATCCTGGGACCAATATGGCTACACCACCACCGCAAAAAATGATTTCTGTACTCAGGGGTAGGTAAGGGCCTTCTTTTTCTATAGGACTTCACTCCAGGTAACCTAAGGTTTCTCCTGCACAGTGCTGGAGCTACTTCCAGCCCAGCCCTAATTACACTAGAAAATTATGGGGATATACCTTAAAAGGAAACCCTAAACTATGTACAGTACTGAAGGATATTTATTCAGGACTGCTGGACTCAACCTTCCAGCTTGGCTGATGACTTACCAGTGACCAAACCTCTCTGGGCAAAATTCTTCATTGTTGTACATTGAGAGGAGAGCTGGGTGAATAAATGATTTGTTTTGGTTCACTGGCAGTTACAATAAATAATTAAAAATTCTGTTTGTCCCAAACCAAATTTGAAAATTGCAAAAAATGGCAGCAAATTGAAAAAAAAAATCCGTTTCGGGTCCAACAAACCATGTTGTATGAACTGAACCAAAACATTTCAGGCATTTAAAAATTGCGAGATCCGCAAAAGAACCAAAATGAGTTGCCATTATGAATAACAATATGGACCATACATAAAAAGAGTGAGACCGGCTGTATACACTGCTGGTTAGAGGGCTCAGCTAGGAGATGGGAGACTCACGATCAAATCCCTGATCCAATGAGTATTTTTTAGAAAAAGTGGAGCAGCTTTAATAGGAGAGATTGAGAGAGCCCTCCTCCACATCTCTGATATTGCATAGCCCAGTGCCTAGGCCACTATCCTGCAATGTGGAAGACCCGATTGCCTCCCTTCTCATCAAGTAAAGGGGGAGTGCAACCACATTGCAAGTCAGTGTCTTAACCCCTGGACTAAGAGTTATAAGGAGTCCTCCTCCAGCGACTTTGTGAATGGCACTTCAGTACTATTTGGCTAATTAGAGTCAAATTTGCAAATAGTTTTGGGTCAACCGAAACTGCACTTATTGGCAAACTATTTGTGTGAAATTTTTCATCCAAGTCTAATACAGAGTAATTCCACTGAATTCACGGCAGTTCTTCCGGACTTACGCTATGTCACTGAGAGCAGAATTTGGTCCAGAGGGTTGGGTGAAGATGAACTTTTGGCATGAGGGCCAGATTCCAATCTCACTTATTCTGGAAAAAGTCCAAGGTAGTGTCACTGAAATAAGTGCAGTTACTGCTGATATACACTGGTGTAACTGTGATCAGAATATGGCCCTCAGCCTAAAAACTGAATGCTGGTGACACATGAACAGCTCAACCTATGCCCTTCTGTATATTAGGACTTCCAACTTTTGTAGCTGCAGAGAAAGTATCCCAAGTCGTTTCCCACCCGAATAATAATAGAAGAGTTGACTTAATAGCAATTATAGGCCCCTTCTCAGTTCAGCAGGAGGATCCAATGTGTTTGATCTATATCTGGTCTCCTTCTGGAAAGACCAAAATAATCTAAGCAAAACAACATTAACAGGAAACCCGCTTTTTTCAGCAAGAACAACTGAAAGAACATGGAATCTTAAATACAGTGGGCTCAAAATGCATTGGTTTTACCATGAACTATGTCCATTGTTACATCAGCAGTGCACTGCATAATTCTGGGATTGCCCATAGCTCCATAGTTCCACACACATATGAGTTTAGCCAACACAAATGGCACTCTCATACTTTTACTGGTGTAAATGAAATATTCAAGTATGAAACAAGGTAACTTCAAATAATCGGATAAACCTGATAGCAAAGGAGACAAGGCATTGGACAGGAATTCTACTAGACTTACTCACTTACTATCAATAGGAAGGCCTAGGAAAGGCACTGTTGGGGAATACTACCTTAAAATGACTCCCATAGAGCTAGCTGACAATTTTTTTGACTATAAGACGTATGTATTTATTGTTTCAAAAAAAAAAAGAGGGTTCATAAAAAAATTTTCATCTCCTCTCCCTCTAATAAGTCTTTCATTACATTTTTGTTTTTTCTTTAGAGTTTTGTTGAAAGTGTTACTTTCTTTCTGAAAATAACACTTTCAACACTTCATTTGCTGTTTTCCAACTGAAATTTTTTTGCAAGACAGTCAGAAAATGGAAAAAATAGTTTTTTTCTGCACTTCCTTAACTTTTCAAATTTTCGCAGAGGAAAATCATTATTTCTTGACAGGAAAGTTTGGAATGGAGAGTTTCCCTGCAAAAATTCTGCAGGAAGAACTCCCATTTTTTAGTCTCCTAGAGCTAGAAATGCACTCAATTTGGATCTCCAGATCCAACCTTTCCCCAAACTTTGCAGCTGTTTGGATTCGGATCTGACTCTAGATTTGAATTTGGACTTTGCACCAATCTTTTCTTGCAGCTTTTCCATGAGGCTAACTCTAGTGAGGTCAATAGGTGTTTTGAGCACAAAAGCATTAAGAAATCAGTCATTTGTATAATCTTCCATATTAATAGTTATCTATCTAGTCAATTTGTCCAAAAGATCATAATGAAGCTTAAATCAAGGAATAAAAAGTGGATCTTTCTTTTTAGCAAAGTAGAGAGACAGAAGTGAAGCATTTTGCATTAAAATGAAAGGAAGCTAGATACTAATATTTTATGTGTAGCTAATAATGAATAATATGCAGTTGATTTGTCTAACATATTACTGAGCATATATATTAATTACAACTTGTCACAAAACGGGTTTTTTCCTCAGAAAATTTTGACTGTTGATCAAAAAATAAACCTGAAAAACTAAACATTTTTGGTCTTCATAAACAAACAAAAAAATAATTTGAAAACATCCAAAACCCAAAAATATTCTTTGGCCAAAAACTGCTGAAAACCAAAATATGTACAGTTGTCACCAAAAATTTTCAGGTTTTGGATTATTGTTTTGTTTTTTTTTTGTTGGCAACATGAAAAGTTTCATTTAGTCAAAAGCCTAATTTTCCAATGGAAAAAAGTGTTAACAGAACATTTTCTACCAGTCCTAATGCCAATGTTGCGCTGCATTTATTTACAAACTCTTCTAGATGGAAATAGCAAAAAAGAGAGTATTTTACTGGACTGTAGTTACTATAAACTAGAGATGGGCCAGACCCAGAACTCCAGATCCAAACACACCATACTCCGAGATGCAGGCTTGGAATATCATGGATCTAAGACCTGAATTTTTTCCTGGTTCTGCTATAAATCCGATAAAAACTGAGCTGCCAAACCATCTAGAACCTCATATATAATCTCAGATGAATTTCGGAGACATTTGCATCTCAGTCCTGTTCCCTTTGAGATGTAGGATTTTTAATCACGATTAACACACAAAAAATGTCTTTCTTTCCAGTGCCATTATTTTTATCCATGAGGAACACATCTCTCATTTTAACACAGCATGCCACCATCATTCGTCTGTCTGAGATGGTTAATAATGGTTTTGCCTTTCTCTCTGTGTGATTGTTTTAATTACTGGAACAAACTCTTCCACTGCATGCACATTTGTATGCCTTGACTTTGAAACGACGCCCAGGTACAAAGAACAGTGCTCCATTTAAAGACATTCAATGGATATATTGCAGAAAATCTGTGCCAACTCAGACAATTAGGTCTTCATGGCAACAGAAGCAACTCACAACCTCCTGCTCCAAACAGTTACTAACCAGTTCATTACAATATTTAATTGCTTTATAATTCTCTGTCTATTCCTTCTTCTTCCTGCTATTTCTAGGGTATGGCGCCATTCATGGCCATGGAATGAACTGATGCCCAGAACATCCAGAGTTTTGTGACTGTTCATTCTCCCTTTTCCCTCCAGATGTTCTTTAATTCCACAGATTCGGATGTATCATCCTAACTAGTCCCTGGTTAGGATGACAGCAGTCAGTGGAAGCAGCTGCCATCCTTGCTAGGGGCTCTGCACCATCAGTGATTAAACAGGAAAGAGACAGGCATCCTGTTCTCCCAAAGCTGTCTGTAGCCACAATTGCATGTGATCCCAATTCAGAGTCCTCTCTAGGAGGTATGTGGAGTCCCAGGCTATGGCAGGTGGGTGCTGGCTGCATTCCCATAAATAATTATGCTTCATAGAGGTGGCTTTATTAATATTGTTCTTGTGCTTAGTTATTTCCTGATATGTCCGTCAGGTCTGTGAGCGGGTAGATATAGGAAATGTCTGTGCATTAGCACTGCCTGCAAATGGGTCCCTCTGGTCATTTTGCATGTTGGATCTATAATCCATTAGGGCCATATTCCAGGGTGGAATCTACAGTAGTATAAACTAGACCCCCTTACGCATGTCTCTACATTTAGTTACTCCTGCAGTTCCAATGTGTGAGGGAGTCTAAGCAGTTGTATATACACCAGCTGGAAAATAAAATCACAAAATCAGTCTTAATTCACCACTTTAGTTATTTCTATGCAATGGGGACACTATTTGAGGTTAAAAGGGTCCTATTTTGATTTAGCTCAAATCTATAACATTTCCTCCCCCATTACTTAAAAATGGAGAAAGTACATTTTTTCCCTCTCCTTGTGCTCTACAAGTGACTGAACTGTTTTTGCTCAAACTTTCAAAAAAAAAATATTTTGGGACAGAGACAAAGCCTGGAAAATTTCAGCCCCCAAAGCAAGCACTTCGGAAAAGGAAGTGATTTTAAACAAGGTGTTAACAAAAAAACCCTTATGGGCTTATCTATAGAAGTAGCTAGCATCCCCCCCTTTATAATACAGGAGCAGAGCCTTCATCTAGGCAGCCCTGGTAAAGGACAAGATCCTTTTGAAGGGGAATACTTTGATATAGTCTGCTTTGCTTTCTGTTTAACAAGTTAGTAATGAAACTGCAGGCCTGATGCATTCTTATAAAGGACTTTTTCAAAGCACGCTACAGTCCATAACGACCTGACCCCCACGAAGTAAATCAGTATTATTATCCCATTTTACAGATAAGAAAAACTGGACACTGGGCCAAATTCAGAGATGATGTACAAGGTGGTTCACCTATATAGTCTTTACCCTTTACATACTTACTGCTCTTATCAATGCACAGGAAAATCTAATTGGTGTAAGGTACAACAGGGTGAAGATACATTAATCGAGATCTTCTTACACTGTTAGTTGTTTTTCTTGTTCTGTTCCTCTCTTCCAGCCATTTGTTGTGAACTACATCAGCTTGGACTCTCCTACACCTCGGTAAGGGGGTATACGTGAATATAAGAGATTTTACACATCACTTCAGGATTTGACCCAAATTGGGAGGCGATATGTCAGTGTGAAGTGTAAGGTACAGGTGAGAGTCTAAACAGGTCTAGAGGAAGTCTAAGCTTGCATGCACAGTGAAGGAGCCACAAAAAGGTATAAGTTACATCAACAGAGACTCCTGTCTGATTTTGGCCCAGAGGAGTCCAGTGATCTGCCTAGGGTTACATGCCAAGTCTGTGGGAGAGGTAAGATTTGCACTCAGGAATGCCTGCTTTCTTGTCATCTATTTGGCCTCTTCAAAGTATCTCCAGGAGAATGAATATAGATTTAATTCCAAGCGCCAGAGCTAGGAATGTGCCTCCTGAATTACCTTTGTGTGCCTTGCCCTAAGAGAGTCCAAGGAGGTGGAAATGAATGCGGGGACCCTTTATTAGCATTCTTTACTCAGCAGTTTCATATCGCACTGAAAGATCCAGTGACATGCCGTAGACAGAAGGAAAGTGGCATTTAATGGTATAAAAAACTGTGCATTATTGGCTGGAAATGTTTTGGCTCCACTGGATTTTAAACTTGTCTGAGTGCTTGAACAATGTTCAGATTTAATATAATTTGATTCAAAATTCCAACCGAGGCTCTGTGTAAAATCCTCTTATGGGATAAGTGTCTTGGTTTACAGCAGGTTAAGACTCTTTCTGAAACACCCTCAAGCTCAAAAACCAATTTAAGGTGCTGGTTTCTACGGAGATCAGGTTGCTGCTGGAGTCAAAATTACAAATCAGTGTCAAGTCTAATGGATAAATATTATCCACAGATTTCTGCTGGGAATTATTTGTTTCAAACTTGCTTGAACAAGCCTTCATTTTAAGAAAGGAAGGACATTTTGTTTCATTCAGAGAAGTACGGCAGCTGCAAAATAGGAAATAAAAAGGGAAATGGAGGAATTGGGAAATGGGTCCTTCTAAAGATGTTTTTTTGGATTCTTTCTCATAGCGTCAGAGATTTTAACATCAGACAGGACCATCAGATTATCTTATCTGACCCTCCTGCATAACATAGGCCAGAGAATCTCACCCAAAAATTTGTGAAGTGCCCCAATAATGCCTGGTTGAATATGTTCCCGGTTGCATCTGTTTCTCCATTGCCTGTTAGGGCAAACTCTCCGCTCAGAGCCCTGTGGTGGATCTTGACTTTAATGTTCTGCTTTCCAGTGGGATGATTTTGCTCTCCTTGCCTCATCATCACATGAGCAGAGCTCCCATTGGGCCAAACTCTGCTCTTATTTACACCAGGGTAAATCAAGTCAAACTCCACCAGAAAGGTCCTTTGGGGCCATCTGCCTGTCCCAAGTCAGGATAAAGGAGGAGGTTTGGGCGTGGGGCTAGTGACTCCACCCCGTAAAAATCAACCTTCTACAGAAACGCCAACAATAGAGACAACAAAGACTTTTACCTTGGAAAAAGAAGGGTCTTCAATTTGAAGATGCATGACGCTGGGTGGTACAAGCTGTGAAGAAGCCACTAAGCCGATTACCCTTCTTGCAACCAGGAGGATTACCATAGGCATATGGAACGTGAGGACCATGTACGAGTCAGGAAAGACAGCGCTGGTTTCAGCAGAGATGAGGAGCAACAACCTGACCCTATTAGGCATTAGCGAGACAAGATGGACGCAAGCGGGACAGAGACAACTGTTGACAGGAGAGCTGTTGCTGTATTCAGGACATGAAGAGAGCGACGCACCCCACACACAGGGAGTAGGTTTCATGTTGTCCAAGCAGACACAGAGAGCACTGATTGGTTGGGAGGCACATGGTCCCAGGATCATCACAGCATCCTTCAGAACTAAAATGAAGAGGATTAAGATGAATGTTGTTCAGTGCTATGCTCCAACTAATGACAGCAAAGAGGAGGACAAAGATTATTTTTACAACAGACTCCAGAAAATATTAGAGATTCTCCCAGACAAAGACATCATCATCCTTATGGGAGACTTTAATGCCAAAATTGGACCTGACAACACAGGATACGAACAAGTCATGGGGACCCACGCTCTGGGAGAGATGAGTGAGAATAGAGAGAGATTTGTGGATTTGTGTGCACTTAACAACCTGGTCATAGGAGGTGGCATCTTTCCTCATAAGCGGATCCACAAGAATACCTGGGTATCACCAGCAGGCACGACAGAAAATCAGATCGATCATGTCTGCATTAGCAAGAAGTTTAGAAGATCCTTGCAGGACGTTAGAGTTAGAAGAGGAGCAGATGCGGCATCCGACCATCACTTAGTGGTGGCCAGATTGAAGCTGAAGCTGAAAAAGAACTGGATAGACACATCAGACAGAAGAGTGAAGTACAACGTTAGCCTTCTGAAGGACCATAAGACCAAGGAAGATTTTGGACTGAGGCTGAAGAATAAGTTTTCAGTATTACAGGATTGGTCTGAGGAAGAGGAAGACAGTGTACTAAACAGATGGCAGAAAGTGAGAGAGACACTTAGGTCAGTATGCCAGGAAGTGCTTGGAATTAAGAAACATCAGCAGAAAGAGTGGATCACAGCAGAGACCTTGATCAAGATAGGAGACAGAAAGAAGAAGAAGGCAGCAGTCAACAACAGCAGGACTAGCGCAGCAAAGGCCAAAGCTCAAAAAGAGTATGCTGAAGCCCACAGAGCAGTGAAGAGGAATATCAGGAAGGACAAGAGAGAGTATGTGGATGAACCGGTAGCAGAAGCGGAGCAAGCAGCATACAGTGGTAATATGAAACAGCTGTACGATACTACCAAGCGACTGTCTGGAAAGTTCAGCAGGCCGGAACGTCCCGTTAAAGACAAGCAGGGAAAGTCTATAACAGGAATAGAACAACAGATGAACAGATGGGTTGAGCACTTTGAGGAACTCCTGAACAGACCAGCACCACCAAATCCACCAGATATCAACTCAGCTAATGACGACCTCCCTATTAATTGTGATAAACCAACCAGAGACGAGATCAGAAAAGCCATCACCATGATGAAGAATAGGAAGGTGGCTGGACCTGATGACATCCCAGCAGAGGCCTTGAAAGCAGTCCTGGATGCTTCAGTGGAAATGCTGTACCCCCTCTTTGAGAAGATATGGGAAGAAGAAGTGATTCCAGTAGACTGGAAAGAGGGATATCTCATCAAAATCCCCAAGAAAGGAGACCTTAGCAACTGTGCCAATTATAGAGGAATCACATTCCTGTAGGTGCCAGGGAAGGTCTTTAATCGAGTCCTCTTAGAGAGAATGAAGGATGCCGTCGATCCACAGCTACGAGATGAACAGGCAGGTTTCCAGCAGAATAGATCATGCATGGACCAGATAGCAATGCTTCGCATCATAGTCGAGCAGTCTATGGAGTGGAACTCCTCGTTGTACATCAATTTTTTTGACTATGAGAAAGCGTTCGATAGCGTGGATCGAGAGACCCGTTGGAAGCTCCTTCGGCACTACTGCATCCCAGCAAAGGTGGTCAACCTGATCAAGAACTCATATGACGGTATACACTGTAGAGTGATCCATGGAGGGCAGCTTACTAACAGCTTCCAGGTGCAAACTGGAGTCAGGCAAGGATGCTTGTTGTCACCACTTCTCTTTCTTCTCATCATCGATTGGATTATGAAGACATCCACTTACGAGCGTAGGAACGGAATCCAGTGGACGTTGTGGACCCAGCTTGATGACCTGGACTTTGCTGATGACCTTGCACTCCTTTCGCACAGTAAACAGCAGATGCAAGAGAAGACCAACGTAGTGGCAGCCACGTCATCACAGGTTGGCCTCAACATTCACAAGGACAAGACCCAGATCCTTAGGATTAACTCCATCAGCAATGACCCAGTCACACTGAATGGAAGCCCCCTGGAAGAAGTGCAGTCCTTCACCTACCTAGGTAGCATCATCGACCAGCAAGGTGGCACAGACGCAGACATCAAAGTAAGGATTGGTAAGGCAAGAGCAGCCTTCTTACAGCTCAAGAACATCTGGAGCTCCAGAGAGCTATCTTTGGCAATAAAAATTCGACTGTTCAACTCCAGTGTGAAATCAGTCTTACTGTATGGAGCTGAAACCTGGAGGACAACCAAAACAACCATCAGGAAGATCCAGACCTTCATTAATAGCTGCCTCAGAAGGATTCTCCAGATCCGCTGGCCAGACACCATCAGTAACATCCACCTCTTGGAGAGGACCTGTCAACTCCCAGCAGAGGAAGAAATCAGAAGGAGAAGGTGGGGTTGGATAGGACATACACTACGTAAGCAGCCAACTAACATCACCAGACAGGCACTGCAGTGGAACCCCCAAGGCAAGCAGAAAAGAAGCCGTCCAAGAAACACCTGGTGGTGTGACCTTCAGGCTGATAGCAAAAAAATGGGCTATACCTGGAACCAGCTAGAGCGAATGGCCCAGGATAGAGGACTCTGGAGATCTGTTGTTGGCGGCCCATACCCCGATTGGGGTGACGGGCATGAGTGAGTGAGTGAGTGAAATCAAGTCACCTTATTGGAACCAATAGTTATTCCAAGTTTAACTGAGATCAGAATTTGCCCTGATGAAATAGCCCGAGTTAGGAGTCAGATTAGACCCTCAATGGCCTTGTAGGTGTGATCACATCTCTCTCTCGTAGCTGGTCCCAGTGACTACAGTTGTGTGCAAATGACATCTAAAGGGGCTCTCATGTAGTTCATATAGATGCCTGCACGTGTAGTGCAGGAGGTCCTGGGTGCTATCTCCCCCTCACAGTTGGAAAATCACAGGGCATTACATAGGCGTGCTGTGAGTGCAGAGAATATCAGAGTCAAGATCCACCTCAGAATGGAATTTTTCATCAAGAATTGTTGAAGATGACATCAAGTGGCCCCTGGATTTCAGTTCAAGCAGGAGGCTCCATACATGGAAAAGCACCCAGGCATAAAAATGTTATTTTTTCCTTAAGAAACATTTAATATGTGTGGGGGGGGGAGGGGGAAGCAGGAGGGGTTAATCATGTCATTGGTTACTAAAGAAAACATTTTCTTTTTTGGGCCATACAATGTATTTTTAATTGGCAGCTCTCAGAGATGAGAGTGCAACATAGGGTGAAGCAAACAATCCTCAACAGTCCACTAGGGGAACAACAGCTCATTACCACAGGCAAAGTTAGAGTTCAGGCTTGCTTATTTTTGGCTTCAAGTCCCTTCATTGTGGGAAAAGAGCTTTTTAAACTTTTAATAAAATCTGCACATTGTTGTTTGCCTCACTCTGATGAGGGTCTGGATTGATGTTATTATATGATCTTTGCCAGATTTGTAACTTTCTCTTTTTTTTCTTCTTCTTCCTATAAGGGTAAAAGATCTTATTTCGAAACCCCACAGACTTTGCCAGCATGCGGAGATGAATAAATACTGGAAATGTCCAGAACTGCTGCCAGGTTCTGAAATGAACCAAAAATGTTTGTGTGTGAGAGAGAAATATATGTAGAGACAGAAGGAAAATATGCTATGGATGCTCTTGGGGTCAGGAGAGATCTCTAATAAGAAACACATTTGGAGGTAGCAATAGGATTAGTTTTACTGTGCACATTTACAAGTTCATGAGCAGTGAGTTTGCTGTGCAGCTATTTTTATGGCTAATTGTTCATAACACACAAACCCGCAGACCTCGCTCTGGCAACACTCCTGTTGACTTCAGTGGGAATTTGCATGTTGCAGGACTGGGTGCAGGATAAAATATTGCCTCTGAAGAATTGCCGGGAATTCCTTCAATGGGCACTTGGCTTTGGTATCTCGAGGATGAGATTTGAGTCAAGGTTGTAAGCTGCATAAGGTTTAGCCTCATGAGACTTTTTGCCTCTATTATCATCCTATGGAATTTCTTTGCTATGACTTGCAAATGGACTTTTCAAATGACTGTCAATTAATCTATACTAATAATTAACATATGGCTTGGCTCTCTTACATACCTTTTGTCCCAAAGCGCTTTGCAAACAGATATACAGGAATTGCATCACCTCTGAGGGCATGCAGATTTCACACCACTACCAGGGTACGTTACAGGAGCCATGTGGACCACGTCAGAATTGCCCCATTGACATGAAGCCTCCACTGGCACAGAAGTCATAAACCGCACGGCATGAAGCACCTCTGAGGCAGCAGTGGGAAGGGGCTTTTTGGCTAAGCACGCTAGGGCAAACCCCTACTCTTCCAGTAACTCCCACAGGACCTTCAATGTCAAGCAGAGCAGATGGGACCTGAGTTTTAAAATCATTATTGAAAAGCCACCAGAGAGAACGCTCCACAGAACTCAGTTATGGCTCAGTTTTTATAACCCCCCTCCTGGTGCACTGATTCTTTATTGCCGTCCGATGGCTGACCATCCCATTCAGAGCTGCGGCTGACTTGGGTACACCAGTTGGCCAATGGACAGTAGGAAGGAGTAGATCTCTCTTATGAGCTGTTTAACCCTTTACCTTGAGATTTTTGCTACTGCATGCAAAATAGGCCCCTCTTTTGTCTCATAGGGGTTAAGTGGTTAATATTCCCTGGGGCTTGACCATCTTTAAATTCACTGCCCATGGAAGGAACAAGATTGTGTTACTGAAGGTTGGCTCTGGTTGGGAGTGCACAGATTTTGGAAGGGCAGAACAAAGACCTTGGACTGGAGTAACCAGTCATTAGAGGCATCCAGTCAACTGTGGCTCCAGTGAGAAGGGGCAGGCAGCAAGTGGGGGAAGGTTCTGGATTGTTGCACCTGGAGTCAGATGAGGAAGCACCTGGCTCCATGCGGGAGGTGGAGTTGATGATGGTGAGAACCCAGTGTGTGTTATCAGACAGGGGCAGTGCGGAGGTGTTGCAGGGAGCTGGGGCTGTGTACGTGGTAACAGAAAGCAGGCATTGCTGCTGGGGCACATGGAATCCTAATGGGAGGGAAGCAGTGGTTAGGCATGGAGGGGACAGCTGGTTAAACTGATTTCCTGTGTAGCTGAACCAACAGCATTTCCCATGTATATAGTCTGGAAAATCAGCTTCTTGGCAATATATCTGCGCTGTCGGCATCCAGTGTGAGTGGGATGGTTCACAGTGGCCCTTCTGAGAAACCTGCCCACACGTACATCATTGCTTCCGGGAATAATGCCTGTGCAAACTTCCTCTGCTCAGTGAATCAGCTTATCTAAACCCCTGCCACGGTGCAGCTCATCTTCCTAAACTAGGCATGCCATTTGCTGAACCTGATTGCTCTCCTATAGTAGCAGCTTTGCACAGGTATGAGAGATCCAAACATTTTTACTGTGCTGTAAACAGTACTGGGTGTCTAACTTTGTCAGGCTGCAGAGAGACAATGCACAGGACTCACACTGTAATGGAGTTTACACTGATTTGAGAATGATTTGTTCTTGCTTCCGAGGTAACAGAGAGCTTTTCAGTGGTCTTCGGTGTATCATAACCCAGAAACCTTCCTTCTCAACTCTCAACTACTAGTCTGTGGCCACGTGACACAGTTCACTGTGGATTGTATCCCAGACTGCAGAGTGGGTGGCTATTTTGTGTATACACTAGGAGAAACACTGGGTCATGAGAATTGAGGTTAGGACAGAAACATTGCATTAGTCCAATGAGGGAAGCCAAACACTGAGTCCTGAGGCCTTCTGCTTGATAATTCTACCAATATTTGGTGGACAAGGCCTTCTTTATGGGAAGAGAGTCTCACTTGATGACCGTGTATTGGCTCCACTTTTATGGCACCTATCTCAGAAAGTCTAAGCACCATGCAATGACATGAAAACAGAGAACAGTAAGGGAAAATCAGCTCAGGAAACAGGGAGATGGAACATCAAGGCAAACTGCTTTCCAAACAAAAATGGGGAGAGAGGGGGCAATTCCGAGCTGGTGCCCAAAGATGGGGGAAATGGGAGGTGGGAGCACAAAGCAGCCAATGTTGGCCCTGCTGAGCCAAACTGGACATACAGCCTTTCCAAAAAGCAGCCAGCAAGAGATACCCCCCCACAACCACTCATCCAAGAGTTGTCAGACTAACCTGCTTCTAGACTGAGAGGAGATCTACTCCAGCTGACCATAACTGCAGGGAAGAACCAATGTCCAGCCACTCAAAGGTATTTAGGCACCTAACTTCTATTGATTTCAATGGGAATTAGTTGCCTACATACCCTTGAGGATCTGGCCCTAAGGATCAAGTGTTTAGGACCTGTAGATTAGGAAGGGGTTTATACACTAACTCTGATCTTGCATGGTATCCTGTAATAACACAGAGTGTGAGCATGAGTAGTCAGTCTGGAAGGTTCATTCTCCCACTCCTGCTCCACCAGCTGCATCTCAAAAGTGTCATGCCCCTTTAATCCTTCAGAGACCTTGCAAAGGGGCTATTTTGTCAGCTTGTGCTCCCCAGTGCTTAGATCTAAGACAGCTCCTACCAGGCCCCTCCTGAGCTATGATGGTCCCAGACTCTGCATGACTCCCACTCCAGTTCTGGGCCTGAATGTTGGCCTTCACTTTCCTAGCTGGGGTGGGCGCCCATGGCCTCACATTCCCAGCAGCAATTTTCTGGTACAGTGAGGATGGGTGAAGCCAGTGCCATGCACTCAATAAAGCATGTGTACTCTATACAAAATGCACTCTTCAGGTATGTCTCTGGGTCCCACTCTAGCAAAAGTTCAGGAGTGTTTGGATCTGTGATTCTGGACTTGCCTATAACAGAGAGAGAGATAGCAATGAATTTCTGATCCAGGACTGGATCCAGGTTCTACTCCTTTGTCTTCCCCCAAAGTCTAGGGTTGTAAAATCTTAAGTTAACTATTAGAACTTTCCTTTTCCTCTTCTTTATTATGTGCGTTTCAGTATTTGGAAAACTGATTTGCATAAAAATGTTCAATTTTTGAAAGCCAGAACTACATAAAACATATTCTGAAAACTGAAAAATTGTATAGATTTTATAATATCCCCCCTCAGAACATTTCAAGAAAAAATGGCAATTATCCATGAACTTTGTTTTGTAGGAAAGTGTTCACTGAAAAAAATATTTTAACAAAAAAATTTCAGCCAGCTCTTCTGATCAAGGAGGTTCCAGACTTATTTCAGCACCAGGAAAGAGAATCGAGAACAATATTAAAGATAAATGTTGGGTGAATCGTATGCAACATTTCCTGCAAACATTGGTTCATATTTTTAAATGAATTTGCTGCAGCCAGGTTCTTTCCTCTGTATGTTCCAGGCATTTGCTAGGTCAAGTTCCTGGCAGGACTTTGTGAAAAGCACCAGCATGCCTGAACCTGAAGTTTATACTTCCACAGGAGAGTAATGACATCGGAAATACGTGTGCACTCTGTGATGGAGTATAAAAGAATGCCATGTGACTTCTCTGACCAATCACAACTAATCAACCTAGTTTGTTCTCATAGCGAATACTGAATACTTAGCAATCAGTTGTTAGAATTAATGGAACCCAGCATTCTTTGCGTAATGTTGAATGATGAATAAGTTCAGGGAAACCACAACTTGTTTGGTGACAGACTTGGAACAAGACATTAATTTTTCTTTATTTTCTTTTCTGCTCACAAGTATGTGCTTAGCTTTGGTTATAAAGCACCCGGGTGAGTATGATGTGAAAAGAGAAAACAAGTCCAGCTTTTGTAAGTGCCAAATTATGTTCATCAGCCCAGTTTGTGGAAACTGCAACAGAGCACAGAAAGGGCTACTAATTACAGTCAAAATATGCAAGGCTGTGGAATGTGGTGCTCTGGTTGTCTTTAGGGAACAGTAATCTTAATTGGAAGGAAGGTTGCAGCTGGGGGAAGCAGGGGCTTTTCTAAACACAAACTCTGCCAGGTCATAAAGAAATGAGAAGGAATCTTGATTAAAGGGGGATTCTAAAAGAGGGGGAGATGTGACCTTTGTGTACATGCACCAAGCAGCCTGCTGACTCCTCCAGTACATGGATCTAGAGTGGGGACTCTCTTGAAGGTCATTACCCCAGGTGAAGCTGGAAGGGACTTTCTTGAGGCTCCCCTGCAGCTGCTACGAGCTGAGTGAGCCTTGTAGAGGACTACTCCCCCTACTGGAGCTGCAGGGGCTCTGGGGAAGACCTGAGGATTCCTGATCCCCACCCTAAAAGAAATGCAGAAGACAAAGGAGCTATTGATGGGTGGTCTGTGCCCCTGGTGGAGCTGCCAGTGATCTGAGTGCAGTGGAGGGGATGCTACCCACACCTGAGCTGCCAGAGATACCATGGAGCCTGTTGCAGACTTGCTGCTCACACTCAGGGAGTCCTCTGAGTCTAGCTCTCCCAACCTGCTGCAGGAGCTCTGGATGGAGACCACCGGAGACCTCTTTCCCCACTGGATCTGCCTGTGGAGCTCTTTGGAGACACATTCCCTCTACAGGAGCTGCCAAAGGATGAAGAAATATGCCAAACACCCACACCTCTTCACTGGAATTGGGAAGCCCACTGGAGGTTCTCCCTCCCACTTCTGGAGGCTCTTTGTACCTACTGGAGGTGTCAGAGATCCAGGGGTAGCCAGCTATAGGTGCCCTCCCTCCACTCATGTCTGAGCTTTCCAAGGCCTGAGCGTGCCTTCTGGAAGCTGCCATTTATAGCAGCATGGTGTGCAGTGGACAAAGGTCATAGAAATGGCATCGTGGAAGTCCAGGTAGGAAGTGCTGCTATAGTTATGCACAGTTACAATGGCTGAGTCTCGATCTGGCAGACATATTGGAGCCTCCCTCTCCAATGAGCTCCACAGCTTCTACAGAGTCTAAATAATCGACACCCTCTGGAGAATGCAAGAAAGGCATGCTAGCCCTGAATCCCACCCTGAGGCTGGCACAGCATCCATAGCCATGTCCCTGAACCCTTGCAAATAATTTATTCTTGATTGAAACATTGTCACAATAAATGTACATAGTCATTGAATGTGTAGCAGATGTAGGTGTCTTAGTTAATTAACAGCAGAAAACAAAGTAAAATATACAGAGGCAAAAAATTCATCCAACCTCAGGGCAAAGAAACTCTTTGTATTGCAGTTCTGTATTTCCTCTAGAACACAAACTAAGGCATATGTGGCAAGCCATTAAAATACTGATCTTGCACTTTCTCATTCTATTTACCAGAGACTTATTATTTCTAATGTATGTATATTTTGAAGAAAGAAAGAAAGAAAGAAAGAAAGAAAGAGAAAGAAAGAAAGAAAGAAAGAAAGAAAGAAAGAAAGAAAGAAAGAAAGAAAGAAAGAAAGAAAACTTTTTGGAATATTTTCAGATAATTTTCTGTCCCAGTTCTGATGGTTTTTTGTATTTATATGATGGAAGGATCTATAGGCCTGATGAAGATTGGCACCCCCTAGTGCTAGGTGCTGTACCTACACATAGTAAAAGACAGTCCTTGTCTCAGATTGCTTACTACCTACACAGAGAAGACATGAGGAAGCAATATTACCTGCATTTTACAGATGGACAGCTGTGGCACAGAGAGAATCAATGACGCCCAAATTCATACAGGATGGCTGTGGGACAACTGGGAACTGAATGCAGGTTTCCAGGACAGTGAGTGAACCACAAGAGCTCCTTTCCTCCATCACACCTCTGATTCTGAATACATTCCAGAGTGTGCCCTTGAACCTTTGCAGCAGCCTCCTTCCCTTCCTTTCCCAGGGAAAGCTGTGCAGACTCATTCTGCAGGAGTTTCTGTTGCAAATATGTTCTTTGGTTTTGATCACAGATCCTAGGCCTGAGAGTTAAACTTACCCAAAATCAACTGCTTTGGAGTCAAAACAGAGGATCAGACAGGAAGCTGCAGATCAGCCCAGATTTACCTAAAACTGGAACCAGGGTCACTTGACAATATCCATGAACCATGGCAAATCTTCCAAGGAACCTGGTGTAAATCTAGAGTTTGCAAGGGAATCAGGTGAGATTCCATTGTGAATGTTTCCCATTGCTCTATCCCTAACCTAATCCACCCAACTCCAAGGCTCAGCACCGAGGTGCTCTAATCTCAGTTTGTCGTGATCTCAGGAAACCTCCCATTGGAGTGTAAGTTTGTCTTTCATAAATGCCTGATGGAAGCACAGAAGAAGACAGGTTTGGAAACAGCATATCCCATCCCAACAACCAAACTTAACACACAAAGCATAGACACATTATTTCACCTTAAACATCTCCTCATGGTTCAAGGCATTGATTCATCAGAGCAGTTTCTCTCTGCAACTTGAGGATGTCTTTAAAGCTTAAACTCCCAGATCTCACTGTGTCTTGGGTGCCACACACCGAATCCAAATTGTACTCTCATCTTTATTAATGTGCATCTATGTCCACTGTTTGCGTTTGGGTGTGTGTTTGGGTCTCATTGACTTCAGGTGTATGTGCATCCTAGGGCATTATTTGTCCTTTTTGAGAAAACAAATAATCCAGTGGCTAGGGCGATATCCTAGGACTCTCAAAACCTGGAATTGAATCCATGCTCTGCACCTGTGTGACATCGGGTAAGTTACTTAATCTTGTTATGCCTTAGTTTCCAATCAGTGTGATACAGATAATAGCACTGCTCTACCTCACAGGGGTGTTATTAAAAATGATGAGATGCTCAGATGCTACAGTAACTGGGGAGCATATAAGTACCTCAGTGGGGCAACCTCTCAGAATAGGCCTCTTCTTCGTTGACCAGATTTTCTTTCCCAGCTCAAACCCCCCTATTCCAAATTTTGGGGAAGGCAGCACTGAGTCACAAGTTAACCTGGGCCTGTTCATCCGTTTCAGACCGCTGTACTACAGTATCTGCAGGGACTCAAACCAAGGTTATCTAAACCCCAGCTAGCATTCTAACCACCAGCCCATCCTTCCCCTGAAAGCTGCATAGTTTCAAGTAGAAATCACACACAGCACAGTGATTTCTGTGACACTTGGGGTATGTCTACACCACAAAAAAACATCCATGACAGCAAGTCTCACTCAGGGCTCACACCACTGCACTAAAAATACCATCACTTAGGGTGGTGCTCAGGCTTTGAAACCCACCCCCCTCTCTGGAACTCAGAGCCCAAGCGGGAACATCTAAACAGCTGTTTTGAGGCCCCTCGCATGAGCTTGAGCCCAAAGACCCAGGCTCTGAGACTTGCTGGTGCAGGTGTTTTTTGCTCTGTAGATGTACCCTTGGAGGCATTGGCTTTGTTTCACTTGGAGCATTTGCTTTCATTCAAACACAAAATTCTAAGCAAAGCTGGTTCAGGGTGGGGTGTGAACCAAAAACTACTTCCAGGCAAGCTCCCATGATCCAACGGTTCTTGGTTTCACACAGGTCCGATGGCCAGGCCTCATCAACCGACACTGGAGCCTGAAGCTATTGCAAAGCCCATTGAAGGCATTCAAAAAGTACTGCCTGAGGGGGAAGGCCCACACTACAGATGAACCCATAAGGGCCTGAGGCAAATACTGTAACCGTCTATACAGACATTCTGGATGTTCTGCCATTTGACGGGAAAAAACAGCAGCAGATAAGGCTGGAGACACCAAGAAAATATGTTGCAATAGCTTTGTATATACACACCAGGGCCTGATAAGCAATTACATATCTGTGAAAAGAGACTTCAGCTGAGCCCAGCTCAGTCAAAGGGAAGAGACCTTTCAGGATTACTTAGTAAAGCTGCTGTCTATGGAGCACAGGGTTCCCAGGTCAAGTCTCATCTGGCTGTAGTAACATGCAGGGTGCCAGCTGCCAGATGTTGGGGACTTGGCTAATTGGTTCCATCTGCACTGGTATCCAGCCCCCAACCAGCAGACATAACAATATCCCAGGAGGTGAAATTTTAAACGCAACAAAGAATTTACTTTCATGTGGCACAAAATACCAGGTCCTACAGTGTAACCACTTTGTCAATATTGTTAAGGCAAGGCCAGCGAGAAAGGAACTTGTGCAACCCTATCTGCTTATAATTTTGCTAACATCAAACAAGTGGGCCTCTGACCCAACAGTAATTTCAGGGTTGCCTGGTAACCCCTCACTGAAAAAGCTGGACAGACTTCGTATATGAATTGGGTGAAATGGAGATGGAAGGCTGAGTATCACCAGTACATTGACAATACCTAATCCCAGCTGTCTCCCCTCTTTGTACATGCATTACTCCAGAGGAACGATGAGATGGAAGCCTCAGGTTTTTCAGGGAAGATGTGCAGTTGCCCTGTGCTACCTTGGGTGCTCCCTGAGAGGAAGGAGTAACCCTTCTGCAGGGCCATTGAGGGATGCTGCATGTCAGTTGATAATACATCACAGCCAGTAATATAGATCTAATGAAATCAACATGGGTTCCATGTTACAGTCCGTCACAGGGTGACATGATCAAAAAAGGACATCACTGTGGCCTTGCTTCCACAGCTAGACCTGATAACAGTGTGATTGATGGATCCAACTATAGGATACAAGTGTAGCTGCAGCTGCCCCATCTCTCAATAACCTTCCTTGGAAAAGTGGAGGGTCTGGGCATGGGGTGGAGATGAGTTGGTACCTGAGAAGGTTGCTAACAGCCAAAGAGGATTTCCCGAGCAAGTTTGAGGACAACTGCCATTTTCCCCTCAGGGAATCTGGTTATAACAGCTGCTGGGTGCCCAAAATCTCACCCCTGGTCCTAACCAGCTGTGGTGGACATGGGCTGGTTTCACAGGTTTCAGTGCCTCAGTAAGTGAAACTGAGTGAAAACTAACCCAGGAGATGATGCACGGCTCACTTCCTGCCCAGACACACATTATCACTGTCAAGTTGGACTGGCTTATTTAGTCTTAGCTTTGAAATAAGCTGACAGCACATTGCACTAAGAAATATTCAGCAGTCTTAGTCAGGCTGGGTCAGGCTGTCTGGGTTAATTAGACGGGTGTGTTGGTCAGGATGTCATGGGTTCAATGGACTACGATGCTGCTGCAAATATTTTCTTAACCTGTCACTTGGACCATGTCATTCTGCTCTTTGCATCCCTCCTGGCTCCCCTTTCTCTATCACATCAGTACTGTCCCCCCAGGCCCTTCTCTGTATATTGTTAAACGTAGGCTCTGATTCTGCAGTCAGATCCCCTAGCACAGAACCCTGTACTTCTGCAGAACCCCATTCAAGTCAAGTCAATCTGCTAGCGGATTTGATAGCAGGATCAGGGCCCTAGAGAAAAAGCTATGCCAGGCAGCAGAGTCCCATATGCACCATGGCGCTGTAGAAATAAACACTAGCTACAGAGTTGTGATGGAAATGACCTGGGATAATAATATGGTTGTCATGGAGACTACATATCCCCATATTAACATGTGGTGCTAGAGGCATCATCTACAAGGCCAATGAAGTCTCCTTGAACCTCAGTTATTCTGGTCCCAAGCCTGAAATGTTGAACCAGGCCCTCAACTGGCATGAACTGAGCCAATCAAAGCCATTCAGCAAGGTGTCAGTAACATAAACACGACTGGTTCCTCTCATCTGTGATCAGATCATGAATGTAACAGCCCTGGCTGTGCATTATCAAGCGTGCAATATGCTCATTTTTCAGAGTAGGCATTAGAGGGAAAGGACTGGGAGGTAAAGGAACCTAGGTTGCAACCCTCTCTATGTCACAGAGTGCTTTTGAACACGTCAGGAACAATCCTATGCCTTGATCAATGCAGTTAAACTAAGTAAAAGCAGGGTCTCACCAAAAACAGATGCTTGAGGTATTTTGGGTAATAATTCAGATAGAGAAAAAATAGAACATATGGATCTGAAGTATTTTAAAAAGGTGTATATATTCACATGCCACAGATATATATTTTAATTTATATTACAGTAGTTCCTCAAGGCAACAAATGAGATCAGGGCACCCACTGTACTATATATACTTCACATAGTTTCTTACTTTAGTCCACTAGCTAAAGGGTTAATAATCTCACAGTGTGTGGACAGGAGCGAGGATGGATTCCTACTAGAAAACAGTTTCTGAGTATAGTAAAACTGGATCTGTTTTAATTAATTGTGCTGTTTAGATTGGACGCTTTCTGGGGTGATGACAACAGCCTATGTTTCCAAAGGTGGCTGGTGATTCTGAATGTAGCAGGGTTTGGGTTCCGCACCAGAGACACCTTAAAGGAGTCTGTGATGGAGCCTACTCCCTTTATCTGTCGGACAAGGGGGTTAAAATGCAACTAGTGCACCTGTGACAGATGCCTTGATTGCCTGGGGTGGCAGAGCTAGGTAAGGATCATCAGGCACCTGGCTCTTACAAGGAAGCTGAGGGAATGCCCCAGGGGAGATTTCAGAGTGTGCAGGATTTCCCCATGGAGAGAAACTTCACAGAGAGCAGAGTGGGCTTCCGGAGAGCCTGGAGATAGGGCTTAATGCTTAAACAGGCAAGAAGCCAGGTAGGAAGCTCCACAGGGATCAGGTTAGGTTCCTGTGGGGGAGGCCCTGAGTTAGGGTCAGGTGAGAGAACCTCAGTGGAACCTAAGGGGGCAGAAGATTGGTCAGCAGAGAAAGAAGAAGCTGGAAGGACATGGGGAGAAGCCAGAGGTCTGAGAACAGAAAGGGAGGCTGAGCTAAGCACAGGCTGCAGGGAAGCAGCACGAGGGGCTAAGAGTTAGGATATGGCCTAGGGAAACTGCAGCATGTCTGAAGGAGCAGATCTAGCTGCTTTACATGGAGTCCTTGGGCTGGAACCCAGAGTAGAGGAATGGATGTGGGTTCCCTTGCCAGCCCCTGAGGAAGGGGTATGCAAGCCCAATGGAAGGCACTGAACTTTGTGACTTAACTGGAGGGCTGAGCCATGGATGACCTGGGGAGAGGCAGATGGCCAGCAGGAGGTGCCAAACATGAGAATCCCTTGCAACACTGAACACAAGGGGGTGCTATGGGCAGTGAGTACACTACCTTACAGGGTCCAGTTTTTCAGAGGATGGGTGCTCAGTGCTTTATGAAAATTGGAATGGTTTCAGGTGTTTGAAGTTGTGCCCCCAAACTCTGAGGCACACAGAATGGCTAGTCACTGTTGCAAGCACAAGCTGGCATGCTGTCCGCAGTGTCATGGGAAGGGTGTTGTCAGCACTTCAAAAATAATCAATAACAATAAACAAACAGCCTGCAGTGACTTCTGTTCAATTAGCCTGGCTTTGTCTTGACAAACAGTGGCATTGAAGACATGAGAACTAGAACTTGTTGAGAAATTATTTATTGTCTAGCCCTTTTTCTGGTGAAAATGTCTTTTTCTTTTAGTTATTCCCTCCCACCCCCCACACACTTTTCATCAAAAGTAACACTTTCAAGTTTCTGACCAAAAAAAAAAGAGTTTTTTTTTCTCAGAAATATCTACTTTTGTCAAAAAATCCCCAAATGATTTCAATGGAAAATTTATGACTAGCTCTAATGAGAATGACTTAGGAGACAGAGAGTGAATGAATTCTTTTGACCTCTAAACTCCATGGGTTTTTCTTTTGCCTGTGCAAAAGGACAAAATGGGCTTGTGTCCTATTTACTTCTTTGGCCTCATCTACACTGGGGGAGGGATTGATCTATGGGTATGTCTACACTATGAAATTAGGTCCAATTTATAGAAGTCATTTTCTTAGCAATCATTTTTATTCAGTCAATTGTGTATGTCTCCACACAAAATGGTCTAAGTGCCTTAAGTCAGAGGACTGCGTCCATAGGACCGAGGCTAGCGTCGACTTCTGGAGTGTTGTACTGTGGATAGCTGTGGGTAGCTATCCCACAGTTCCCGCAGTCTCCGCCACCCATTGGAATTCTGGGTTTAGATCCCAATGCCTGATGGGGCAAAAACAGTTTCGCAGGTGATTTTGGGTACATGTCGTCAGGCCCCCCTCTCCCTCCATCCGCCCATGAAAGCAACAGCAGATAATCATTTCATGCCTTTTTTCCTGGGTTCCATGAGCAGACGTCATACCACAGCAAGCATGGAGCCCGCTCAGCTCACCATCACCGTACGTCTCCTGAGTGCTGACAGACATGGAACTGCATTGCTACACAGCAGCAGCTCATTGCCTTTTGGCAGCAGATGGTGTATTACGATTGGTAGCTATCGTCATCATATTCCTGGGTTCTCTTTTAGCTGACCTCAGTGAGGTCGGTCAGGGACGCCTGGGCAGACATGGGAGTGACTCAGCCAGGTCATTCCCATCTTCTGCCAAACACCTAGGAGATGACGATGGCTAGCAGTTGTACTGCACCGTCTTCTGGTGAACAGTCAAGAGTTGATGATGGCTAGCAGTCAAACTGCCCCATCTGCTGCCAGCCTAAGATGTAAAAGATAGATGGAGTGGATCAAAACAAGAAATTGGTCCGATTTTTTTTGTGAAATCAACGGCTGCTAAACCCAGGGTTTTGAGTTCAATCCTTGAGGGGCTATTCTGTGTGACAGTTGTTTGTGTTTCTCCTTGATGCAAAGCCACCCCTTTTGTTGATTTTAATTCCCGATAAGCCATGTAATCAGTCACCCGTCCCTCTGTCAAAGCAATGGCATACAATTGTTTCGTGCCTTTTTTCAGCACAGACGCCATAGCACTGGGATCATGGAGTCCGCTCAGATCACCGCAGCAATTATGAGCACTGTAAACACCACATGCATTATCCAGGAGTATATGCAGAACCAGAAGCTGCAAAAGTAAAACCAGGTGAGGAGGTGATGGCAGCATGGTGACAAGAGTGATGAGGCCATAGACATGGACATAGACTTCTCACAAAGTATGGGCCAGGCAATGTGCCATGGCAATGTGCGCATCATGCTGATGAGCTCTGCATGAGCTCTGCATGGTCACCTGTGCTGATCAGCTCGCCACGCTGGCCAAACAGGAAATGAAATTCAAAAGTACGCAGGCCTTTTCCTGTCTACCTGGCCAGTGCAACTGAGTTGAGAGCGCTGTCCAGAGCGGTCACAGTGGAGCACTCTGGGATAGCTCCTGGAGGCCAATACTGTCAAATTGCATCCACGCTACCCCAAATTTGACCCAGCAAGGCCGATTTCAGGGCTAATCCCCTTGATGGAGGTGGAGTAAAGAAATTGATTTAAAGAGCCTGTTAAGTCGAAAAAAAGTTCTTCATTGTGTGGACAGATCCAGGGCTGAATCGAGGTAATGCTGCTAAATTCGACCTAAAATTGTAGTGTAGACCAGGCTTAAGTTATGCAACAAATCGACATACTTAGACCTACTCACCGCAGTGTCTTCACTGCACCTCTCATGGCGGTGGAGTACAGGAGCCGACGGGAGAGCACTCGGGGATTGATCTAGCGTGTCTAGACTAGACACACTAAATCGACCCCCACTGGATCGATGGCTGCCTGCCAATCTGATGGGTAGTGTAGACATACCCTTTATGATGACAGAAGAAGACTTTATAGGGTTTAGTAATATCAGATCTCACTTTCTTAATGACTGAAGAACTGGGATGGGAACTTCATTGGCTCTCACTTGAAGGTGTAGTCATCTCTTTCAAAGAGCTTTTCTCCTAAATGTGCATATGGCGTTTGCATTGAATCAGTGTAATCAGATACTCATTTTTTAAAAAAAGAGTTGTACGGAATTTGACTGCAATTCTTTTCCCTTGCAGTTGCTCAGGTCTTCTCTCCTGTAATGCTGCCAGAAGGATTTGTATATAAATTGAATAATATGGGAAGTAGGATCAGTCCTTAAAGGACATTATAGTTTAAATTCCTTGATGATGATGCACAAATGCTTCTCAGCAGTGACTGCCTCCTATGTTCAGAGTTTGATTGGAATCACTGGAGGCCCGTTCCAAACACACCCAGTAACAATACTAAAGCAATAATTAGTTGCTCATTGGAAAGGAACAGCCATTTTTATTCAAGCTCATAGAGTGTATTTCAGACAGGCCAGAGTCAACACCACTGGACTCTTGGCAAGATAAAATCCCAGTCTCAACCAGATATGCAAACCCAGCTTCTGAACACTCTCAGTCTTTGGGAAGGTTGGACGATGGATTCAGACTTTGTAACCTGGGTTCATCCCTGCCTCCAAAACTGGATGCTTGTCTGAAATCTCAGCACCACTTGAGACTGCTGGACGTATCCCAAGAGCAGCCTTTCTTGTTGTATTTCAGCCCTTCTGCTTCTGATCCCAAGGACAGCTCAAAGAGGTGCAGGGAGGTAACGTGGATGGCAGAGGAAGAATGGAACACTTTCAAACCTCAAAGAAAACTCAATTTGGGTTTTTGGTGACGATTCTGAGAGGGATGTGTATATGTGAAGCGCTAGCTGGAATAAGAGTATCTTACTATAGTATTTCCATGCTTTGCACAACACTTATTTCAAACACAGTTCAGGGAATGGAAGAGAAAAATATCTCTAAGCACAAAGTAAGCCTGTAAATCAGCAGTGTTGGCCCAATCCTTCACTGGCATATCCCCACAAGCTCTGTGCCAGCAAAGAGACTTCTGCTGCACTGACATTTACAAAAGTTCATATACAACTAGCCTGACGTACAGAAAAAACAAGGGATGATAGGGAAGTAAAACGAAATTTGAAAGCACAGCACCATTACCCAGTGATTGATTAGCAACTGAACCGTTTGTTAAGATGATTAACTGGGTCCATGGTAGGTACAAAGTACTAAATCTAGTCAAAAGTCTACAGTACTTTGTTCCTGCTGGTCAGTTTTATATGGTCTCGAGATAACATGGAGCCTCTTCTCAAGGATCCTGACTGTTAATGTTGTCCATGCAAACAGCAACATGTACTGCTAAAAAGAATACAGGGGGTTAACTTCTAAAGAGGAAGTGGAGACTGAGAGAGAAAACAGGGGAATAGAAGTGATAAATGAAAAACTACTGTAACTTGATAAGAAGACGAGCAAGGCATTTGTTATGACAAGGCGTCCAAGGACTCAAATGCAGAGCCAGAATTGGTAACCATTTAGTGGGCTGTTTCAGTGAGGTGGTGGATTTAGCAAGGAGTCTATTAGAGTAGTCAGGCTGTGGGCTTCACTGCCAAGGGAGGTCACTGAGTTAAATGCTTTGGCTGCATTTTAAAAAAGCCTGACTGGCTGATTTATGGCTGGCAATAACTTTCTAAGTTATGACGCTGAGATAAGGGTAACCAGATCTCAGGCTTCGTAGCATAAATGGATCACCTGACCTTTAAAACTAGGCTGTCCTCAAAGAATTTGAAAATGTACTGGAGGGGGATCTTTTCCATCTGGGAACAGTTGCAATGCTTTGCTGACTAGAGGTCTTGTCGGTAGCAGGGGAGCCAATGACAAGCTGTGGTATCTCCACATTTATTTTAACTTTTAGTCACAAATTTTTTTCTCAGAGAAGCTGTGGCCCAAACCAGAATCTCCACTGGGCAGTCCAGACCAGGTTTATATTTTCTTAATTAAATGCAGGGCATAAAGTGGCCAATTCAAGTTTTCCAGAGCTGTCTCATGTGAGCAATTATTTCAGGGGGATACATTGTTTGTGCAGGCAGCTAAATGTGAAAGGGAAAGGGCTGTTTGTTCTGGCATCTGATGTTTCTGATCATGCCCAAGCAGCAGCACAGGCTGGAAGTAGCTTCTGCAGCTCCCCACCAGTACACTCGTTTCTTGCCATAATCTCACATACTTCCTGTGTTTTCATGCTACCAAAGCAGCACCTTTAGCCAGCTTGAAACCCTGGAACCTGACTTTCACGCAAGGCATCTTAATAGCATAAGTGACCCCAGGGCAGAGTGTCACTGCGCATGCTGTGACACACCCGTCCTTTTGTGATAGCTGGTGGCAAGCTGTCTGTATTGCAAGCTCAGAGACAGGTGCTCTAAGTGGGCCAAGCAATGGGTTCTGGACATGCAAGACCTGTGGCTGGTAATAGTGTGGGGGGAGGCGGGCAGAGTGAGGGCAGCTGGCTTCAGCAGTGTTACTGATCTTGCTCTGGAGGAAGTACAGGAGGGTTGGCAGGAAAAGACACAAATGCTTTAAGCACAATGGAGAAAGGGGTCCCTGTGGTTAGCATAGAGATGTATATGTTTCATGGTGAAGGGACTAGTATTGCCATCCTCAGCTGTTCAGAGATCATAAATGAGACCCCCCAAAATCATGAGATTGGCTCAAACCTTTTTTTTTCAATTAATACATTTGGGTCTCTGAGCTTTTAGGGTGCACTTGAGTCACATTTTCATGTTTTGCCCTGCAACCACGAGAGCTAGAAAACGTTCTTTGTTTTTAAATGAAAGCTGAGGTTTTTTATATATTCACATGATTCCAGGATCTGAGGCTTAAAGAAAAAAAACACAATTATCACAAGACTTGTGATACAAAGGGGGAAAGTTGGTGAGGTATGGTTGTGTCAAGGGGGGGCATTATTTGGGTTATGTGACTGATTGTATGTTAGTGAGTGGATGTGTGTGCAATGTCTTTTCTTGGGGGGTGCTATGTGCACATGGGTGCATTTGCTGGAGGTGTGGCAGCATGTGTACGGTAAGTGTGTGGTGTATTTTCAGGAGGTGTGTTAGTTGCGTGCGTGCTGTGTTTACTGGGGGTGGTGTATTATGTGTGCATGGAAGTTTGATGGTTAGCAGCTAGAACAGCCCAAAGGCACTTTGCTGCAGGAATGCTAACCTCTGTGGGAGTGGACCTCATTCTTCTTTATGGCTTGGATTCAGGCACAATATGCAGTTTGAAAGTATCTGTCTGGGGCTTTCTTTTTAATTTGAGACCCTTTTATGCTAAATGATCACTCCTCTTGCCGAGACCCCCTCATGGGGCATACCATCCCCCAGCCCCAGCATCACCATAGCACAGCCTTGTTAGATGTTTCATCTTTGGCAATGAAACCTGCCACAGTCAAGCTGGTGACTAGGGCCACTATGATTGGGACCAGTGTGGGCGTGCTGCACAAAGACAGGGCAGGATGATATGGTATGTGTCAGGTATTCTGCACCTCCTGCAGGCCATAGGACTGCTTTCCATAGGGACCCAAATATGTTAGAGGGGACAGGTGTCTTGTGGGGTGGATGTGTAGCTACAAATGTTACATCAGAATGTCAGGGAGCTGCCTAGTGCTTCAGAACTCAGAGAGACCCAGGTAGGTCTCCATGGCAACTCCAGAATGTGAACTGCATGCTTCTTTTGGGCTGGAAGCTAATGGCCTTCAAGAGAACTAGGGAGTGGGCACTGGCCAGATAGGAAGAGTTAGTGTGTGTGTGTGTGTGTGTGAGAGAGAGAGAGAGAGAGAGAGAGAGAGAGAGAGAGAGAGAGAGAGAGAGAGAGGTCCTGCTACATCCATTGGAGAGTGGGTTAGCTGCGCCTTCAACTAGCTGGATCTATAGTCATTTTGGGAGCTTCAGAGAAGAGCACAGAGAGGCAGACAGGCTACTTTGAGGGAGCCACCAACCATTACCCCAATCCCTGGCAGTTGTAGGAGCACTTCCTGAACTGGGAATCTAGTAGCTTCCCCAGGTTCCTGCTCCTGTGTTCTCCAGGTAGTGTTTTATGTAGCTTGTCCACCATCCCTTCCTGTTTCTGCTCCCACTCCTGCAGGCCAATCGGAGATAATAGCTCTCGGAGGCTACGTCTACACTACAGCATAAAATCAAAATTACTAAAACCGGTTTTATAAAACCGATATTATAAAATCGATTTTATGCGTCCACACTAGGGCACATTAATTCGGTGGTGTGCGTCCATGGTACTAGGCTACCATCGATTTCTGGAGCGGTGCACTCTGGGTAGCTACAGTAAAAGAATGAGACCAATAACTTCGATTTCCGGCCACACTAACCCTAAATCGATATAGTAATATCGATTTTAGGTTTACTCCTCTCGTTGGGGAGGAATACAGAAATCGATTTTAAGAACCCTTAAAATCGATTTAAAGTGCCTTGTAGTGTGGACGGGTACAGCGTTAAATCGATTTAACGCTGTTTAAATCAATTTAACTGTGTAGTGTGGACCAGGCCGGAGACTCACTCTGGCCTCTCTTCTCTCAGCAGCCTCTGCAGGTTCCCCCAGACCTGCAGGTTCTCTTGGAGGGGGGAGTTAAACCTACGTGGAGAGGCACCAAACTCAGTGGTAGCCAATCAGGATGATCTATTTGCATATGCCATCTGATTGGCTAACATTGCTCTAAGAAAGGACTCAGGAATCTCCTTGATTTAAAAGAGGTAAACAATAGAAACTTACTGACTGTGGAGGGCAGGACAGCCAGCTAAGCAGAGCCGTGCTTAACCTAGGGTTACCAGATGTCCCTGTTTTATAGGGACAGTCCCAGTTTTTGGGTCTTTTATTACATAGGCTCCTATTATCCCCGTCCCGATTTTTCACACTTGCTATCTGGCCACCCTAACCTGATTTGCTCAGAACAACCATCTGCATGGCTTCCTTTCTGTTCATGCTCTTGGATGGCTGGTTTTACTGCAGCCTGTTGGATGGGCCAATATGCCACAAGGCAAATCTCTTTGAACTCCCCTGCTTTGGAGCCCTAAGCTCATCTGATTTATATTTCTTGAGACTGCTTGATGACGTGTGTGTCTGTAGCCTCCAGCTACACTTGCAGTAACTGGAGAGCTAGGTGCTGACAGTAAAGGCTTTGTGACACATGCCCCAGCTACCAGGTAAGGATGGAGTAAGTGGAACCTTGATGCAAAGGAAGGGGACACATCACCTGTTACTTTTTGTAAATCAAAAGAGTGGCCATTATTCTCTCTAAAGAAAACCAGATGCTTTCCAAGATGCCCTGGAGAGAACAGAGCCTCCTGTACAATGTTAGGGGCACATTTTGCAATCCTGCCTCAGGGTAGATTCTGCTGGAAGTTAGCTGGGAGTTATGGACCTGAACCAGAGCATGGGATCAGTCTTTGGGTAAAGACTGATCCGAATTCAGATCTGAATTTCACGGCTCAGGTCCACTTCAAAACCAATGTGAAAGAAGAACAAAATGCCTGAGAATTCTTTGATATAAGCAGGCAATGGGCATATTCCGTAAGGAAAGAACTCCCAGGTGAGAATTAAAAGACAGAGATGCAAGAGAGTCGGATTTCCCCCGACTGGTTGTGTGCTGACTTCAGTGAAGTTACTCCTGATTTACATGGGATGATGAGTTAGAGGAGAATCAGGCCGTTTGCATCAGAGACTCTGGAATTCACAGAAGGATCCAGTCTGCCTGGCACTGTCTCTCTTATTGTTCTCTCTCTCCCCTCCCCATGCAGGGACTGGCCTCAATTAAAGTCTTGCCCTCTCCTGACCACAGGGGCTATTCCCTCCTAGCACACAAGCATATGCAAAGAGGGGGGACGGAGGAGGCAGAACAAAGGCTCTATGCTAGAGCTGGGTATGACACCACTTTCCCATCCCACAAAAATTTTTTAAACATTGAAACAATTTTCCATCCCGAATTGGGACAAAAAGTCAAAATCTCAACTTTTCACACACTGAAAATCTGAAAAATAATTCACTTTGGGTCAACTGAAAATTTCATTAAATTTTGACCACTTTTTATTTTAAATTTGTTTTCAAACTATAAGTTACTTTGATTTCAAACCAAAAAGACATTTTGAAAAGGAAAACTGGATTTTTTTCATTTAGAAAACCTCAAAACAAAACACTTTGATGATTTTTAGAACTTTTTTTAAAATTTTTTTTTAGTTGAACAATTTGTCAAAACTGACTCTTTTCCCACAAAATTGTTTTGGTTTTGATGAACTGGCATTTTCCAATGAAAACAAGTTTCATCAAAAAATTCCCAACCAGCTGTACTCTACCTCTCCTAAGGAAGAGGGTAGAGGGCTTGGTTCCCATATGTGCTGGGCAGCTCCAGTTTATAAACCCTTCCAGAATTCCCCTGAGAGCACCAAAATTCTGTGCTTGACTGGCACAATCGCCTGAAGACATATTTCTCTCCTGGGGAAGGCTTGGCGTTTTCCTGAAATGCTGAGCAGAACCATATGTGGGCTTGGTTGCATTATATAATGAGGGGAGCATGGGTTAGTATATATTCCTGAATTTGCTGAGGCTCCCCTTTTAGGCCAAGCCTCAAGAGGCAGGTTCCAATTACATTCACTTCCCCTTGTGATTGACATTGGGTGCTTAAAATTTACTTTTTCTGCTGCAGGAATGCTTATGCTCCCTAATATTTCTGGATCAACACAAGCTTGAAGATGCCAATTCTTGCTTTACAAGCATCTACTAGATCCTAAGGCTGAATTTACAATATTATTTCCTTGTAAATGTCAGCTATAATTTTGTGGAAAAGCTTAGATCTATCTGATACTGATCAACTTGCAATTTTCATTAGGGGGAGCCAAATCAGATGCAGCTGGGATCCTCACCCACCTCCTTGAGGATTATGGTGACCAAGGCTTGGAGGAGAGCCTTGGAGATAATAGACATGAAAAACTGCAAACCGTATATTTAAGATTTATAGGCTTTATTATATAGTGACCTTTCAATAAGGTATTTTATATTGTGGTAAAATCTACTGTGACAAAGTGGATATGTGAGTTATTAAGAATGTGGGATTTTTCTTCAGCAACTTCTGAATTTTTCCTTGTCACTAGAATTTCATACTTTTTCAGCTGAACCACAGGGTATATGGAGAAAAGCTTGGGAGCTGTTTGTATTATAAATTGACTGCTGAAATCCCATTTTTTGTTGTTAATTTCAATAAGAATTAGTGCTTTTCCCTTTGCTTTGCATACATAACTCCTTACTGGGAGTTTACAGCAGGAAAGCATTACAGTCTCTAGAGGAAAGATATTGGGTCAAATCTGCTTCAGTTATGCAGAATAACTTAACTGAGTTCAGGGAACACAGAATTAGAAATGGTTCACATTTTAAAATACAGCCTTTCCTGTTGGTAGTGAACCCACACCATGTGGGTGTGGAAGCAGAGTTTTTCTGTAATATGGATTGGAGATGCATTCAGTCATCACTGAATGTAGGGATACGAGGTGTATAATGGGAATATCAGGAGCAGTCACCTAAGGGCTGTAATCTGCACAGTTACACGGAACTGCCCTTCATTTCCCCACCTTGGAGTGAACCAGATATTCTCCTTGCCCCTCCACTTTCATTTTAGAAGCCTCCCCTGTTTTTAAAACATTCAGCAGGCTGACCCCAGTCAACCTCAAGCACCACGTCTACTGCTCCCTACTCTTATTTAGGGTGACCAGATGTCCCAATTTTATAGGGACAGTCCCGATTTTTGGGTTTTTTTCTTATATAGGCTCCTATTATCCCCCACACCATCCCGATTTTTCACATTTGCTGTCTGGTCACTCTACTTTATTGAGCATTGATGTCCCATCTCTCCCATCAGCTGATTTGACTGCTATGATGCAAGAGCCACCTTTCTCTGCAGCTCTTGATCTTTGGAACAGCCTTCTTGCACCTCTCCAACTTATCAGCTCTCCATACAGCTTTGAATTTTCAGCTGAAAGCAGCTCTTTATTCTCATACCCAGGCCTTTTAATCTCTCTCTCCCATGTTCTTTAGCTCTATCTTTGAACCTGTAAAGCACGTGGGGACACAGGGATTGCATGGCAGCTGCGATACACAATGGAGCAGTACGTAGGCTTTCCAAGGAAAAGAGCCCTCCGAAGCCAGATCCTCCTCAAAGGCAAATAACACACAGTTTGCTGTACTCCGGCTGTTCTCTTCATGCCAAGGGTCGCTTCAGGAAATTCCCCAGCTGAATTTTTAAAAAAATGTTTTTCCATTCATTGGTTCTGATTGGGAGAAGCGATCCCAGAAAATCCTATGCCTGGCTACTAAGGATTAGTGGGTCTGGACAGAAATATGTCCAAAACATTCCCCTACTCTCTCTCACAGACACACACTCCTTGGTTTTTGAACAGAAAACTCACCTCAGCGTGTAATAAGTTACCAGATACGAAGGAGAAACTTTTGTATCTTTTCCCCCCCATTCTATGAAAGGAAAAGAAGTCAAACAGGGGGCAAAAAGTCCATGTTAAAATAAACTCAGGGGTGTGAATTCACCAGCACAATCAACAAAAGCCAGTGTTTAAATGGATACATTCTGGGCCAGCTCCATCTGTCACCTACCAAGTGGCTGTGGTGCAAGTTACATGTCAAAGGGAAGCTGTTCAGAAGATGGGTGAGAGTGATGAAGTAGGATAACTTACAGCAGTCTGGTGCTCTGGGGGCTGATATAAGCAGGCACAGCTACAACTGGAACCAATTGGAGCTGTACCCACTTACTCAGGGATGGATTTGGCCATGGAAATGTTGGGAATGGTTCAGGTGTAAGTTAAACACAGGCTTGATTCACAGAGTTTGAGGCCAGAGGGAACCACCGTGACCATCTAGTCTGACCTGCATAGTGCAGTGATTCTTGCATCAGGCCCATAACTTGTGGTTGAGTCAGAGAATATTTATATAAAGCAACCTCTACATGAATCATCACCTTGTAGTGGTGGAGAGGCTTGCATGTCTCAATGACCCCAAGAGTGATGCTGCCTGGAATCATGTGCTCCCTTAGGGCTACCATGGCAGAATGGTCAAGGGCAAGATTCCAGACAAAGTGTGATCCAAGAAGTCTCTAATGGCAGAGCAGACAGAGGATAACTGCACAATGGAGGTGAAACTGTTGTGTAATGTTACAATGGCTGTGAAGTGGATGAAGGCTACAGCTGACAGAGGATCCCCAGTCATCATGGTGTCCAAGCCACTGGTTTCAAGTCCTCTATCTGTGAAGGAGAGCGTGGTGACTGTTGTGCACCAGTCTCCCCACTTTAAAAGAAGTCCTGCACAGGCATCTTCCAGTTTTGGGGAAAATAACATTTGCACAAGTCAAAAGTCCAGTGAAGATGGGAACAGGACAGTGAAATCTGGAAGTTTCTAGTTACAGACCGACACACAGATGGTGGGTGTGTGATACAGTTGTCTTGCTCAAGGATTGAGGTGGGTTGAGCATCTCGGCAGCTGCACCCACAATTGAGCTGTCCTTTTAAGGATCCACTCTGCTCACCGCACATGGGGAGAAGGTTAGAAAAGTTACCCTAAAAATAATCTTGCCTCTGTTTTTCCTGGCTGGATAGTCACATCCAGCAGGATCACCACCTCAGCGGTCAAAAATGTAAGAAACTTTTCAATTTTGGAACTTGGAACATATGTACCCTGATGGATAATTCAAACAGCAACAGATCAAATTAACGTACAGCCAATATTGCTTGTGAATTGATTTAGTTTAACATCAATATTGCTGCTTTGTCCTAATCTAGAAGAACTGATGAAGGACAGGTGAGGGAGGGGAAAGGAGGATACACCTACTTCTGGAAGAGAAAAATCTATAGATGAACCTCAATTGCATGGAGTGGGCTTTGCTATAAAGAACAATCTTGTAAGGTGCCTCTCTGAGGTACCAGTTGGCATCCATGAGTGGTTTATGACACTCCGACTGAGGCTCACCAAAAATCAACAGGCAACTATTGTGAGCACCTATGCACCAACACTGGATGTCAATGAGAGTGTAAAGGAAGATTTTTATTCTCAGTTGGAAACCATTTTATCAGAGACTCCTACAGAAGACAAGATCATCCTTCTGGGGGATTTCAATGCACGTGTTGGACAAGGTCAGACCTGTGGAAAGGAACAATTGGGAAAGAAGGAGTTGGCAAAAGCAACTCAAATGGAATTCTGCTCCTGACCAAGTGTGCTGAAAGTGAACTTATTGTAACAAACACTCTTTTCTAACAAAAGGAAAAGTTGAAAACATCTTGGAGACACCCACAGTCAAAGTACCTCAACTGCTTCATAGTTCATGCCCAAGATTGTAGTGACATACTTCTCACAAGAGCAATGACAATTGCTGATGACTATTGAACTGATCATCACATTATTTGATCCACAATGAAAATTAAGATAGCTCCCAAATGGAGGCTGCAAATGAAGCAGGCCAGGTGCAAGTTGAAAATTCAAGATTTGAAGGACCCTATTAAGTGTGACCACTTCCAAGCAGTTGTAGAAGAAAAGCTCCCATCAGAGTTTCCAGAAGAAACATTGGAGCCAATTGAAAGCAGTAATCATCAATGCCTGTGAGGAAACCATAGGTTACCAAAACAGAAAACATCAGGACTAGTTTGATGAGAATGATGCTGAAATTGAGCAACTCATCAATGACAAGAGAATGGCATTTTGTGCTTGGCAAAATGACATAAATTGCAATATAGAGAGAAACCCTTGCCAAGATGAGAGTGGAAGGTCAACGTAAAACCAGAGAACTCAAGAACAAATGGTGGACTGAGAAAGCGCAAGAACTCCAACATCTTATGGATATCCACAATACATGTGGTTTCTTTAGTGCCACCAGGACTATTTATGGCCCAATTTGCCATGGTATAAATCCTCTTCACTCTAAGGATGGGACCACACTTTTGAAGGACAACAAAGCCATCAATTCTCACTGGAAAGAACATTTTGAAGATCTCCTTAACTGTAATTCTATGGTTGCAGATGAAGTCCTTGAGCAAATTGCTCAATGACCATTTAGGGATGAGCTTGGAGACCCTCCCAATTTGTATGAGGTACACAATGCCACCAAGCAGATAAAGAACAATAAGGCAGCATGTCTACATGGGATCTCGGCTGAAATCTTTAAAGATGGTGGACCAGAGCTAATTTGACAGCTTTACTTGTTTATCCTTAAAATCTGGATACAGAAGGAGATACCCAGTGAAATGAGAGATGTCACCCTCTTCAAGAAAGGGGATAAAGTGGATTGTGGAAATTATTGTGGTATCTTCCTCCTACCCATTGCAAGCAAAAGTTTTGGCGCAGATCCTTGCAACTGGCCTCCTGCCCCTGTCAGAAGAAATTTTACCAGTCACAGAGTGGTTTCCAACCATGTTGTGGAACTGTGGATATGATCTTCACAGCACGGCAGCTGCAAGAAAAGTGTCAGGAGCAAAACCGACCCCTATACATGGCTTTTATTGATCTAACTAAGGCTTTTGATTCAGTGAATCACTGTGCCTTCTGGACTGTTCTTTCTAAGATTGATGTATTTATCAGGACATCCAATGTCCTAAAATTGCTTCATGATAACATGAAAGCAACTGTTTTAAGCAGCACTGGCTCTCAGAGTGAACCTTTCAAAGTACAAATAGGAGTCAAACAGGACTGTATCATCACTCCAGCCATGTTTGCAGTTTTTATTGCCATCATTCTTTACCAAATTGCTGGGAAGTTTACAGCTGGTGTTGAAATCATTGACAGAATGGACGGAAAGCTGTTCAGGCTTAGCAGACTGAAAGCCAAGAATAAGATTTCCACAACATCTATTGTGGAACTTCAGTATGCTGATGACAATGCAATCTTTGCCCACTCTGAGAAAGATCTTCAAACTATCTTGAATGTGTTCGCCGATGCTTACCCATATCTTGGTTTCACTCTTAATATCAAGAAGACTAAAGTGCTCTATATGCCCTCTCCAAATGAGGTATTACATGCCCCATCTATCAAAATCAATGGAGTGGCACTGGAGAATGTCGATCATTTCCGCTACCTTGGAAGTCATCTTTCATCCAAGGCAGATATTGATGCAGAAATTCAACATTGCCTGAGCTGTGCCAGTGTAGATTTTTCTCGTTTGCAGCACCGGCTTTTTGAAGATCACAACATTCTAACAGATACCAAGCTTCTTGTTTATCAAGCCGTTATTCTCCCAGCTTGGACAACCCATAGACACCATTTGAAAGTCCTTGAGAGGCACTATCAATGCTGCCTTCGTAAGATTTTGAAGATCAAATGGGAAGACAGGTACACCAATATTAGTGTTCAGGAAAAGGCAAAGACAACCAGTATCAAGGCAATGATGATCAGTCGGCAATTCCACTGGACTGGTCATGTCTAGATGCCAGATCATCGCTTCCCAAAACAGGTCTTGTTCTCTCAGATGAAAGAAGGGCAAGATAGGGGATATCGGAAGCGTTATAAGGACTTGCTGAAGGACAACCTAAAAAATTGTAATATTGACATTGACACTTGGGAGACACTTGCCCAGGATCACTTAAAATGGAATGAAGTCCTTCATGATGGTCCCCTTCATTTTGAACTTGCTTTCCAACAAGCAAAAGAGGACAAGAGGTGCAGGAGGAAGGAGAGACTGGTTTCCAGTCATGGTCAACAGACTCCTGCTGAGCCTGAAAACATCTGCCCTCATTGTAATAGAACATGTAGTTCCAGGATTGGCCTTATTAGCCACCTAAGAACCCATAACTCCCATGGAAGATGATCATACTCAGTAATGAGTGATCATCCATCATCATCATCATATAAAGCGAGAGGTACCATCTAGATTTAAAGACTGCAAGTAATGAGAATCCACCATGTGTCTTAGTAAGTCTTTCCCATGGTGAGTTACCTGGAGCTGTTATTTCACATCTTCCTGTCAATTGCTATCCCTGCCTCTTCTCCGCTTTCTGTGCTGTTGGTGCGTAAATTATCCTATGAACACCTTCTGAATGCCAAAGTCCCAATTCTCCACCACCTCAGAGGTTGTGTCCTCATTTTTCACCCTTGCAAACTGTATGTAAAATGCCACCCAGTCAGAGGGGCAGTATTTTACACCTACTGGGTATTCAGTTCTCACAGGTGTAAGTGTTAACACAAGTTGCAGAGCAATGGAGAATGAAGCCCACCATCTTAATACATCCACACATAGCAGATTGAGGGGAGAATTCAGCTTTCATATGCAACCAACTTTTACATTTTCTGTCTCTTGAATGCTTAACTTTGCAGCCTTAATGTGCATCAGCATAGTTATTTGTATTTGATTTCTTTCCTGTTTAAGTGCAATATGGTGAAAATCTACTACGAAAAAAAGTTTAGCTGCAAAAAGGCTTTCTGTTGGGCCAAATCCTGAGGTCATTTGGTCTTTTACTCATTCTTTACTCAGGCCAATGCCTACTGAAATTAGTAAGAGCTCTGTCTGAGAAAGGACTGAGTAAAAACTGAATAAGGATTTCTTACATTTTCAAATTCTTTGAGGACAGACTAGTTTTAAAGGTCAGGTGACTCATTTATGTTATGAAGCCTAAGATCTGGTTACCCTGGATTTCAAGATTTGAGTCTCTGATATTACAAGAGGAGATCTCTACTGCATGTAGAATAGCAATAACTTTGGAGCTCAGATAAAGTTGCTAAAAGCATGTAACATATTCCTGTTTGCACAAAATTACTACCAGATGGTCTGCAAACCCACAAAGTGTAATAAAAAGTGTGGATAACATCTCTCTGCAGCACACCAAAATACTGCAGGAAGAGTTAATTGGTCAAGAGTTAATTGGTTAACTGGTCAATCAGTCTTAATGTTGGATATGGATTCTATGACATGAAGAGCTTGTCATAGAACTGGCCATCCGTGACAGAAGCTCATTGGTGACAACTGGCAAAGGGGTCACTGTTCTTTACAAGCAACTCCTGTCTCAGAGCTGACAAACTCACTACACCTAATACACCACTTTCATGGTATTTTGCCATAAAGGTTAAAGTGTACGGTCTCTACTGAAAGCTTGCAAATTATTGATGCTTATAATCATTGTGAAATGTGTGTATGGGTGATACATAAGGAATAATAGAAATATATTGGAAATCATGGCTTTATGCTCTTGGAGAAAAAGTGAGTCACCAGGTAATAACATCTTGGTGATGGCCCATTCAAGCTGGAGGAATTTGTCACCACTCCTTTCCTAGTCAATGAAGTACTGTATTACTCAATTTTCCACCTTTGCACCAACCCAGGAATGTCAGTGGAAAACCAACAAAGACAAACTGTGAAAATCAAAACCACATGGAAGTGAAAAGGAACAATATTAAAGAGAGGGGTCACCCTGTCTGTGAATGAAGACAAAAGACTGATTCAGTATATCACAGGGTGGAGAAAGACAACCAGGAGCTACCTTGAAAGACTGGGTCCTTGCTCCTTGGGGCTAGCAGGTGCTGCAAAAGACTGAACTTTGGGGTGAGAATCTACTTTATTAGCTAGGAAAGGTAACTATTAGTAAGTGTAGTACTGGTTTGCATGTTATGATTTTGTTTTGTATTTAACCTTTTGTTTCCATCACTCACACTTGCTTCTATTTGAATGTCTAGTTTTCTTAAATAAATTTCCTTTCGTATTACTCTAATTGAACTCAAGTGCTGTGTGTGACATAGGAGTGGTGGCCTAATGTTAAACTGGTGAACATTGTTTCTTTGGGACTGGAAGATCTGGAATTTCTGTGGGTATCCAGTGATCAGGGACTGGATAATAGAATCATAGAATATCAGGGTTGGAAGAGACCTCAGGAGGTCATCTAGTCCAATCCCCAACGAAATCATCCCAGCTGGGGCTTTGTCAAGCCTGATCTTAAAAACCTCTAAGGAAGGAGATTCCATCACCTCCCTGGGTAACCCATTTCACCACTCTCCTAGTGAAAAAGTTTTTCTAATCTCCAACCTAAACCTCCCCCCCCCGCAACTTGAGACCATTATTCCTTGTTCTGTCATCTGGTACCACTGAGAACAGCCTAGCTCCATCTTCTTTGGAACCCCCCTTCAGGTAGTTGAAGGCTGCTATCACATCCTCTCTCATTCTTCTCTTCTGCAGACTAAGCAATCCCAGTTCCCTCAGCCTCTCCTCATAAGTCATGTGCTCCAGCCCCCTAATCATTTTTGGTGCCCTCCGCTGGACTCATTCCAATTTTTCCACATCCTTCTTGTAGTGTGGGGCCCAAAACTGGACACAGTGCTCCAGATGAGGCCTCACCAATGCCGAATAGAGGAGAATGAGCATGTCCATTGATCTGCTGGCAGTGCTCCTACTAATACAGCCCCAAATGCCGTTAGCCTTCTTGGCAACAAGGGCACACTGTTGACTCATATCCAGCTTCTTGTCCACTGTAACCCCTAGATCCTTTTCTGCAGAACTGCTTCCTAACCACTCGGTCCCTAGTTTGCAGCAGTGCCTGGGATTCTTCCGTCCTAAGTGCAGGACTCTGCACTTGTCCTTGTTGAACCTCATCAGATTTCTTTTGGCCCAGTACTCTCATTTGTCCCAATTTAGTGTCATCTGCAAATTTGCTGAGGGTGCAATCCAAGCCATCCTCCAGATCATTAATGAAGATATTGAACAAAACTGGCCCCAGGACCGACCTTTGAGACACTCTGCTTGATACTAGTTGCCAACTAGACATCGAACCATTGATCACTACCTGTTGAGCCCGATGATCTAGCCAGCTTTCTGTCCACCTTACCGTCCATTCATCCAGCCCATACTTCAACTTGCTGGCAAGAATACTGGATACCGCAAAGGGACATGTTGAAGGAACTCAGGGGCAGGGGTGTGTTTATTGTCAGCTGCTATAACCCAGAAGAGAATGAGTGGCTGATGGGCTGGTTTAGGGAGCTAACACCTAGTGGGCACAAGCAAGACTCACTCACAGTGGACACATGTGGAAACAAGGTGATTCAGAGCCCTGGATGCCCTGAGAAGCGTCACATAACTCAATGCTTGCAGACTTCTTCTTGGGCCTGTAAGAAGATGTGTGTAGTAGTAAGGACAATTAAATATTGCTTGGTCTGCTGCTGCTCTCAGCGTGAATGGAGATCACCAGGAGTTAGCTGGCACTGCTCCGATTCATCAGTGTGAATGGAATGGTTCCAGCAGGCACAGCAAATTGCTGACATGAGGAAATTGTTTTAGCTAAACTTAAAAAAAGAACTCCCAACTTTTCAGACCTTTGGTGACTTTTTATACAGAATGGAACGTCTGAGATTTGTTTTCAGATTTTCACAAAAATGTCATTCCATTTTAATACCTTTATGTGGAGTGAGATGACTACTCACATTCTCCTGTATTCTAGTGTGTTTTTAAGCAAAGTTTGCATCATTAAATCAGATGGATTACCAATCTGCAATGAATAATTTGTCAAATTTAGCCTCCTTTTCTGTTCAGAGATGATCCAAGAACAGGACTGTGCTCTTTACAAATGTGTTGGCTCTTCCAAACTGTTTGCCAAACACATTGTGCAAACAATTTTTAGTGTGAACTGTGTTCATGGGGATATGTGCTAAACTGTGTGGTTGGTCACTTAAGTCACATGACATTGTTTTTGCCCACTGAGTGGCAGAAACTTTGTTACCCAGATGGAGGGAAGGTGCAGAATTTTCAGCACGGTTGTGTGAATACTGCTGGTTACACTATGCATTCCAGACACTCTGGTTATTTGTTAAATTGGCTAAAAAGGGGTGGCATTTTCAATCCTATGTGATTTAGGAGCACCGAGTTTCAAGGGAACTCATGTTCCCAAATTACTTGGAACTTTTTTAATACATGAATTTTAAAAAGGGATTTTTATCTCGCAGCTCTAATACTTGTTCTGAGAGAGAAGCTATTTTTTCCTCCCCAGTACAGGTAAACCCCAGTTATCAGTCCCTGATTATGGGAACTCCAGACTATCTGAATTTCTTTTCTACTCCCAAATCCATTATTTGTATCTCAGTTGAATTCCCTTTATCCACAAGTCTGATTCTAGGAAAACTTTGACTGCTCCATGAGGCATCAGATAACACTGGTCCTCATATGGACCAGTGGGCCACTCCATTGTTTGTTCTTTCTCCGCACTGGAAGGAACAGCCATTCTCTATCACCCAACTAGTTTTTGATCCAAAACAAAGCTTTACCCTCTCCCCTCTGGCTATTTATATTCCTTAATAGTATTTTATGAAGGGCTTTATCTAAAGCTTTCTGATAATCTATGTAAGTTGCGCCCCGGGGTCACCTTTATCTACTAGTTTATTAACTTTTCCAAAGAAAAAAAGTTTAGAAGGGCAAGACTGATCTCTTGTGTTGTTGTTGACAGAAGAGGGGGAAAGGAGAGAGGACAGGGAAGAGGAACAAGGCAGGAGAGGAAGAAAAGAAATAAGAAAAGCAATGTCCTTCATTTCTCCTCATGTTCCAGACACTAGGGCAAGACAGAACAGGAGTTCTCGTGGCACCCTAGAGACTAACAAATGTATTTAAGCATAAGCTTTCGTGGGCTACAGCCCACTTCATTGTGTGGCGTGAGCTACATAGAAATGAAGGATGGTCCAGTGATGAGGGTACTAGTCTAGGTTCAAGTCCCTGCTCTGCCACAGACTTCCTGTATAACTTTGGCCACATCACTTAGCCTCTTTGTGCCTCAGTTCCCCATCTGTACAATGGGGATAACAGCTTTGCCCTGCATCACCTCACAGGGGTGGGTAAGGATAAATACAGATACTATGGTAACAGTGGCCAGGTAGGGCCCTAAGATAGTCCACCATTGTCAAGATGTGGTTAATGTATGCATTAGATATGGTGCATTTACAAGAGCCTTAAAGTAAGTGGTGAGCTGAGATGGTTCTTATTTTATCTCCTAGAGAATCAGAGAGCTGCTTGTATCATAGCTGCATATTTCTTGGTGGATGTTTCTCAGATGCTGGTACTTTGAACATCTGTCATAGCTGGCTATTGTTATACATGGTGGAAGACAGCCTGCCCAGAATATCACCACATTGCAACAAATGGAGGCTGAGGTGAGACTTTAAAAATACATGTAGCCGGACAGCATTTGCCTGAAGACAGGAGTTGGCTCAGAATCAGAACGGACTTCATTCCAGCCACATAAATTACTTCTGAAGAAGTGGAAAAATCTGTTTTGGAATATTCTGCAGACACAAGTTTTCCCTTATCAAGTATCAGAGGGTAGCCGTGTTAGTCTGGATCTGTAAAAGCAGCAAAGAATCCTGTGGCACCTTATAGACTAACAGACGTTTTGGAGCATGAGCTTTCGTGGGTGAATACCCACTTCCTCAGATGCATGTAATGGAAATATCCAGGGGCAGGTATATATATGTGTGCTAGCAAGCAAGCTAGAGATAACGAGGTCAATTCAATCAGGGAGGATGAGGCCCTGTTCTAGCAGTTGAGGTGTGAAAACCAAGAGAGGAGAAACTGGTTCTGTAATTGGCAAGCCATTCACAGTCTTTGTTCAATCCTGAGCTGATGGTGTCAAATTTGCAGATGAACTGAAGCTCAGCAGTTTCTCTTTGAAGTCTGGTCTAGCTTGCTTGCTAGCACACATATATATACCTGCCCCTGGATATTTCCATTACATGCATCTGAGGAAGTGGGTATTCACCCACGAAAGCTCATGCTCCAAAACGTCTGTTAGTCTATAAGGTGCCACAGGATTCTTTGCTGCTTTTAAGTTTTCCCTTGTTTGTCAGCAGCTTCATTTGGCCAGTGGAGTGAAACTGCCATGTAGAGGTAATTGAAAAAATGTTATTTCCATCCCACGGCAGCTCCAGCACAAGGCGTGAACATGGTGCATCATGGGAGATGTAGTCTGGCTGGGGAGCCAGTCTCATACAGAAAAATGAGGGCATAATGGGATCTACAACTACAACTCCTATGAGGGGCCATTAGCTAGGAAAGGTAACTATTTGTAAGTGTAGGTCCTGGTTTGCATGTTACGATTTTGTTTTTATTTAACCTTTTGTTTCCATCACTAACACATGCTTCTATCTGAATGTCTAGTTTTCTTAAACAAGTAATGTGGGTGACATAGGAGTGGTGGTCGTGAGGGTCCCTGGTAGTTTCAGTCAGATGTGGAATTAGGATTCCACAGAAAGAGATCTTCTTGTTTGCAAAATTTCAGTTTAAACCAAACCCCATTTTCTGAAGGGAAAATGTTTTCGTTTAAAGTTTTCCAGCCAACTCTGTTGTTGGGAGGAGAGGCAGCCCTCAGGCAACTGATGGCGATATTACACATGGCCTTTAAAATCAGAACAATGACCTTGAACTGGACTCTGTGTTCAGTTGATGAGATTCCCATTGGGAACATTGAATCAGATCCTCAGTGAACAGACAAGCTGCTGCACTGAGAGCTGAGTGTAGCTTCCTCAGGGTACTGGGCTTCATTGCTAGTTACGGGGAATTCCAGCAGTGCCAACAGTAGAGACTCAACTGAGGATCTCCAGAGCTTAAAGCAAGAGTCTCTACAATGAGAATTAAAGAACCAGTCACCACATCAGTCACCGACATGTATCCTCTTTGGAGTAGGCAAAGAGGGGGAACCTGTGATACCTGGCTGTTACAAAGATGTGGACCACCCTTATGGATATTGGATATGGATGGATAACCACTAAATAGCCATCTGGTGATAGTTACCTGTGTGAAAGCATCATCTGCACAGTGGCTTGGATGACTCAAGAAAGTGAGATAGACAACCCTTCACATTCAGGTCAAATCCAGCTCCATTTGGTAATAACCAGAGCTGGATGGAAAATGACTCCTCTGGGCCCCCTCCCCATCCTATGAAATAGCTTTCTTTTAAAGATTTTTGTCAGAAAACTGAAAATTCTCAGTGTAAGTGGACATTTTTCATAAAAAAGGTCCATTTTATAGAAAAATAATTTTCTGTGGGAAAAATACTTTGAGGGAAAATTTTCAGCTGACTCTAGTAAAGACCAGAAGTCATCACCCACTGATAGCTGCTTAGTGGCCTAGGAGAAATGAGCTGATTGTCTCAGGCAGGTTCCTCATAAGTGGACAAGTGAAGTGTCCACTTCATAAAGCATCCTCACTGTAATTAGCACCTTTGCTGGCCAACACAGGAAGAGCCCATTGACTGAATGGGCATGATATCTGGATTTCCCTCTGCCTCACAGAGTTCAGATGTGAGGAACAGTGGTGAGGTGGCAGAAAAAGGCTTTTGTGATGATGAACATGCTGTACCTATGCAGTCAATAAAGAGGGGACTTCAGTCTTCAGGATGCTCAGTGGGCTGCCTTTCAGAGCCACTAAAATTCCCATTAATATCCAAAACAGCTTAACAGAGTTAATCCATTGTTTTAAAAATCACTTAGGTTGTCAACTTGATGTTCTGTGCAGTTATTCAAGTTCTAAGCCTCCTGGAAAATAGAGCTCACAGCAGAAATGGCAACTGACCCTTTACTCTGAATGTCATTGCATTTGTAGTGTAGTATGAATTATTTTCTGCTTTATAAGCTTTTGTCATTCATTAAAGGATTCTGGCAACTCTCTGGGTGCACAGCATAAACATCAGCAATGTGTTTTACTTGTTCTGCAGAAACCAAGGGCGAGGCAACCCATAGTTCTCAACAGCTATCTTCATTTTTCCAGACATCATAAGAATATACTCTCCTGGGTCACTGTGAATTACCAGTGCTTGTCCTGTAGAGTATGATCGATAGACTTTGGGAACACAAGCACTGATGACCTGCTACAGAGGAATAAGTTTCACTTATAGACAATTTCTGGAGGAAACATTTTCATGAATATTTTGGAAAAATGCTAATTAGTGTTTGAAGCATCCGTCCCTACTGCAGAGAGAAGGGGGAAGGGGAAGGGGAAAGGGTTTTGTTGTCTTTCCTAGTGGTTCATTCTGCAGTTTCCAGGCTCCATCTGTGTTGCAGAGCGCAGCGGCATTCAGAAGGAACATCTATGAATATTCCAGCTCATTACGCTTCCAAAGCCAATGGCACTATCCAAGGTTTGCTGGCATGAGCCTTTTCTGTGAGTGTTTGGACAGATGGTTTGCTACTGTGCGGAGCATCTTTAGGGAATGTATTCCTATTCTCAACATCATGGTTACTGTAGGCTCAGGCCTGGCTCTTTCCTGCTGCATCTCTCAATGGTGTTTGTTTTTGCTGTATGAAATTCTGTCTCAGATTTTATTTAGAAATAATGCTGTGCTTTGCCAGGCTTTGAAAAGGGATCAAATCACTTCTCCATTAGTGTCTCCATCCAAAACATATAATGAGCCAGATCCAGAAGTTCTTGCATACTAAATTGAGAAAGCACTGAGTGATAGCCATGAAAGAAGCTCAGGTTTAGGCTGCAGAATAGCGGTCTGCTGCAATACAGGTTGTAGTTTCTTTTAAAGAGTTAAACCCCTCTTGATGTGTAGTTTAATGAGACCTCTCTGAGACCAGGACTGGTCATTCTGGCATAGCCCACAACCATGCAGCCAAATGCTAAGCAAAGTTTGGAAAAGGTGACTGTTAACTTTGCAACTCCTGCCCATAACTAGCTTGTTTGCAACATACCCTGTTGGATTTGGCTGTCAAACTACATGTCTGGAAGGTTTACATTTTAAAATAGCCACTGTGAAACTGCCTTATGACTGACAGTCATTATTTTCTCCAAAACACTTTTCTCTAAGTACTAACTAGACCTGAAATTCACAATTGTGGGGAGCGGGGGGTGGGGTGGGAGGTAAACTCACCCCTGTGAAGAGGCACAGCCCAAGACTCACACACCATTTAAGTCCTTTACAAAGAGACTCCCCTCGACCACAATGGACTTTGGATAGTGCCCTAAATAAAGAAACCAGGCACCTTTACTGGTTCATTTCCAATATTCAGTATCTAATCATCACTCTGCTCGACATACTCAACACAGACAGTAGAAAAGGGGCCTGATTCTGATCTCAGCAGTAGGTTTTTAGTGGAGTTCTCAGCAGTGTGAAACTGGTCTGAGATCAGCCTCTGCTACAGATGTGTATAACTGCCTGAAGCACTTTAGTATTGCTTTAAGAACTAATCACGCTTATTCATTATGTGGTTTTATGGAAGTTGTCCCCACCTCTGGGTTTCCAGGGCACCTGGTCTTATCTTTGTCAGTCTATTAGGGCCAGATTCAGGAAACATGTCCCATGCTTAACTAGTATCTTAAGTCACGTCTACACTGAATGCTAAGCCTGGGTCTGTGGGGTCTGTGCTTGCAGACTTGGTTTTTCCAAGCCTGTGCTTGAGCAGTCCACACTGCATGATAAACCCAGGAGTCCTAACTGTGTTCACACGTCCATATAGCACTATACAGACTCAGGTCAGGTCTTCTGCTTGTATCTCAGGGTTCCTTGTGCCTTTGTCAGCTGTAGCCGCTCTAGGACTTGGATCACAATGGATTGAGGGAGAATTTGTCTGGCCATCCCATGGGAGTTGATCAGAAGTGGGCTTTAGCCTGCTAACACATCCATTTTTTCAGTCTGCATGCTCAAACTTGGATCCTGAGCTGATGGAAGAATATCTCCTGCTTGTGTTGTCAGTCCTATTTTGGGAATCAGGCAGAGCATCTGTGAGATGCTGATGGCTATTTTGATGTTTGCTATTTGACCAGCTGATGGCACCACTCTGAGGGGGAACTGCTATGCCACCCGACCCCCTCCTGTGTGGCTCATGCCTATTGCCTTAGCTGCACCTTCCCAATATGTAGACCGGCCTTTCTGGAGCAGGACCACGAACACGAATTGGTGGATCACGTTGGGATGACCCGCATTAGCTCCAGAACTTTTTTAGAAAGAAGCAGATATTTCTGGCGATTTGTGATCAGCCTGCCCCGATCCTTCAGCCTCAGGACACATGCCTGAGGGTGGCCATGCCTGTCTGGCTGTGGGTCAGTAGCCACCTGGAAGCTGGTTACCCCAGATTGCTACAGGTCCGTGGCTAATTAGTCTGGAGTTGGCAGGTTCACTGTATGGGCTGTTGTGGCAGAGGTGTGTGAGGTGATCTGGACTGTGATGTACCCAGAACTGGTGAGCATTACAAATGTTCCTGAAATAATTGCTGGCTTTCAGAGAATGGGCTTCTCCAATTGAACCAGTGCTTCTGATGGAACTCATGTGCCCATTGTTTGTCCCCCACAAGAAGCACATGGGTACACAAACCACAAAGGATACCTACCTTTTCTCCAGGAGTGAACTCAAGACAATGCACCTGCATTACTGGGGCTGGCTCCATGTGCAAGAGGAAATCAGGGATACCTTGTGTACCCACATAATGGGTTTACATGGTCCCATGCATGAGGGGGAGTGAAATCGTATCTGTAATTATGCTCTTTCTTGGTGTGGGGGCAGCTCAGGTAGAATTTCTTTTTTAATGAATTTTAATTATATTATGAATTTTGTAAAATTTGGATTACTGTGATGATATTTATTGCATGTTTAAAAAACGTAGTGAGAATGTCTATGTCCCTGCACCCATAGTTTGTGGAGAACTGCGATGATCCACTTCATTACATATCATAAAAATTGCTAATGAAGCCTTGTTGTGTGCACTTCATTGTAAGCATGTATTTAAACACAAAATACCAACACACACAACAGACCAACTGCCATCCAACCATGTACAATGCAGTAACAAAATACAGTGCAAAACCAGTGAACAGTGAAAGGTTCCAGATGAGAGGGACAGCTGTTTCTGGGTGTCCCCTGTCCACTTGTCCTTTGTAGTGCATTTTGCATGTGCAGGCTGACCAAATGTCCCGATTTTATAGGGACAGTCCCGATTTTTGGATCTTTTCTCTCATATAGACTCCTATTACCCCCCATCCCCTCTCCCAATTTTTCACACTTGCTGTCTTGTCGCCCTAGCAGGCTGCTACTGGACTGCAAGCCGCAATCTTATTAATTTTTTTTTTTTGAGACAAGCCTCAAGTGAGGGTCTCTGACATGATTTCCACTGAACGCAGCTCTGATGAACAGCTGAGGAAGGCTGATTGGATGTCTCTGTTGGTCCCTTGTAATGCCCCTTACATGTGACTGAGAGTTTTATGCCGCAGCCAGACAAAAGAACTAATTTGCTTTGAAGCTAAATCTTAGTCATTAAATGGCAGAGCAGAGGCCAGGGCAAAGGCACTGTCTGAAAGACGGAGCAGGACTTCGTTCCACTTCCTGTCTAGGAAACAGGACAATGCTGACATGCGGATAAAGCATTCAAATGATTTCCAGAATGGAAACCCCTCGCCCCCTCATGGGACAGCAAAGAGTTCAAACATACTCTATAAGCTAATTAATCAAATTCTGACCACGATACCCCAAAATTCAGGTGGCTGCAGAAGGGCCACTGGATCCCTAATTAACTCACTTCACTTTTTCATAGCAGTCTTATCTCAGTGCTTTTCGGCATTTCAATATCATTTGTGTTTGAAATATGGCGCAAGGGACAGCTGTACGTGACTATAGCTTAGATAATTGAAATGAGCTTTGAAAACAATTCATCATCAGAGGAAACAAATACGGGGGAAGTGTGAGTTCTGTGTATCAGTATCTAGTGCAAGAAAACTAATTAGGAGCAGATGCTTAAACTTCCCTAGTGTTTACATGAGGAGGACAAATTGCATGTTGGCAGCAAAAGGCCCATCTGTAAAAATGGCTTTCCAGCCTCATAATACAACTCATTTTCATTATATTGCTAATTTGCATCTCCAGAATAAACTGTGACCATATCTAGCCACTGCAAGGAAAGGCCGTGCAGCTTGGGCTATGCAGCGCTTTGGGTCTGGATCATGTCACCTGGCAGCTCTGTAACCCCTTCACTTTTTCTGCTGAGGATTAGATGTCCATGAACCACTCTTTTTTTTAAACCTCGCAAAGTAATGTTCCTGGAGGATCTCACAGAATCAGCATGAGCAAGAGCCATTTTTCTGCTCTTTTTCCTAAAAGAAGGAATAAGTTTGCTGGTAAATAAATGAGTCTCTGTCTTTTCTTGTTTCCACTAGAGAAGAGGAAACAAATGAGTTGTTAACGCATCAGGAGTAATGTTTTCAAGGCCTGAAAACACTTTCTCTCCTTCTTTCAGAATCCAGCCCCTTTAAAAAATAATGAACAGAAAACCATTTAGGGGTCTCCTTGTATAAATCCTGTGCATCACATACAGAGGTGAGATTTGTCTGTCCCCATAAACAGCAGTTGGGATGCACAAGCTTATCTTGGCTGCTTTTGCAGAATCCTCCTGCAACTTGGTACAATGCTTTTCTCTACCACTTGTGCACTATGCTGACTGATCCAGAAACCCAGGCCTTAGGCTGCAGAAGCAATTATTTATTTCTGAAAGTTAATCTACTGTGGCTTAAAACTGGGCTTAGTGATGGATCTAAGGTGTATAAGATCAGGAACAGAGAGGCATTGTGGCTGTACTGGGGTGATTGTTCCTCACTGGGATTCCAGCGTTCCACCAAACACATGATGGGTATCATAACAGCACTTTGCTGCCCACCCTCACAGCCCAGCAGGAAAGCAAAGTGTCATCTTAATATTGTCTGTATTACCGTAGCACCTAGAAACTTCATCTGAGATTCACAGAGTCATAGACTATAAGGCTATTGATTGTTGGTCTGAGATCCTGCATAGCTCAAGACATTAAATTTCATCTAGTTACCCCTGTACTGAGCCCAGGAATTTGGCTAAAGTGCATCTTTTAGAAAGGCTTCCAGTCTTGATCTGAAGCCAACAAGAGAAGGAGAATCCAAACGTCCCTCGGGAGTTTGTTCCAAAGGTTAATCAACCTCAGTGTTCAAAATTGGTGCCTGACTTCTAATTTGAAGCTGTCTGTCTTTCGCTTCCAGGCACTGGTTTGTTTGACACCTTTCTCAGCTGCGTTAAAGAGCCCTTTAGTACAGGTGTTATCTCCCTCTGAAGGTGCTTATACACTGTAATCCAATTTCTTTTCGATAAAATAAACAGATTGAGCTCTTTTCTCCTTCCTCTCCAGTTTTTCAACATCCTTTTAAAAATGTTAAAGCCAGAACTGGATGCAATATCCTAGTATCAGTCTCACCAGTGTCATGTAGAGGCAAATAAATCACACCCCTAACTCCTAATCACTGATCCCCTGTTTATACATCCAAAGATCTCATTAGCCCTTTTTGCCACAGCACCACACCGGCAGGTTATATCGAGTGGCTTGTCCACTATGACCTCCCTAAATCCTTTTCAGAATCACTGCTTTCCAAGATACAGCCCCCCCTTCTGTAGTATGGCCTGCATTCCTTGTTTCTGGGTGTATACCTTTGCATTTAGCTGTATTAAAATGCCGTTAGTTTGAACAGGCCCAGGCTACCAGCTGATCCTGTTCGATTTGTACGACTGCCCTGTTGTTGTCATTATTTACCATTCTGCCAGTCTGTCATATGCAAATTTTCTCAGCAGCGATTTTCTATTTACTCCCAGATCACTGATGAAAATATTGAATAGAGTCAGGCCTATTGTCAGTCCCTGAGAAACCCCACTAGAAATACTCCCATCCAGTGAAGATTCCCTGCTGACAGCTACTTATTGAGATTGATCAGTTACCCAGCTCTTAAGTGATTACACAGTAAGAGCCAATCCCTGCCCCAAACAGCTTGCAATATAAGCAGACAAGACTTCTTCTCTCGTGCGCATCCCAAGTCAATACCTATAGTGTTCACCCACCTACCTGCTGCATCATCAAGGGTAGCAAGGTGTTGTAGTTCATCCTCTGATCCACCTGTGCACTCCACCCCATGCTTGATTGTGTGCGTCACTGCCCAGCAGTCACGCAGCCCCTCTGGATGTTCTAGTCAGCAGCCTGTTAAGACTAGTCCAGGATCTGTGTCCCAGATTACAAACAAGTGGATGTAAATTAGGGCTTCTGAAGTTTGCTAGCATGCCTCGCTCTCTCTCCGAGAGTTGCTTCCACTCTGTGAGGACATAGCTGTCTGCCTGATAAGCCAGTGCTCATCTGAGATTGGCACTGGACCAGCGGCACTGGACATGAGTGCATGAATAGCTGCCACAGAAAGGTGCTGCAAAGTCCTTTTTTTTTTCTGGAGGCAGCAGATCTTCTTGTGGGCAGTGTGCATTGTTTATGTGCACTGATTGGAACTACTGTCAGCCTCACTTGTAGCCGGCTGTTTTCGTCTGTCGTAGGCCTCCATGCAGTTTTACGGGTGATGGCATCATGGGTCCTTTATACTGCCTTCTCGTGGCATCCCCTGAGAGTAGTGTAAAGTGAGAGGAGAGCAGATGAAATATAGGACACAGGAATTAGAGCCAGAAAGTGACTTGCCCAAGATCACTCAGCTAGTCTGTGGCAGGGCCAGGATCAGCACCCAGGGCTCCTGAGTCCCCGTCTCATACTTTATCCACTGCACCATGCAGTCTGGCAGGCCTTTGACCTTGAGTGTGTGTGCCAAGAAGCTCTGGGGTTAGCTCGCCAGCCTATGTAATACTGAACATCCTGGCAACAATTTGAGACAAGTAAGAAAGAGAGCACTGCCAGGAATACTCCCTGGACTGGGCTAAGACTGCTGGGCATGTGAGGCGCTGTAGCCCTGACTCCCTCCTCCCCTCCAGAGGAACATCCAGGCCAGATTATGGCTGCCCCTATGTGGCTGTGGAAGGGAGAGGAGGGTGGGAGGAGCCCCTTTCATCACCTGTGCACGCATGCAGGAGGTGGCTATAATGCGGCTTAGCTGGGCTTTCTGGGCCAAATCCTAGGCTCGTGTAAACCAATGCAGTTCTGTTGACTTTACACCAGTGGAGGATCTACTCCCTGGCCTGTAATCAAAAGCAATCTATTTGTTTGTCCAGGAAGGTTTGTACAAGGAAGGTTGTGGAGCTGGCTAGAAAACACACTTTATATTCTGTTGCCTTTATGGAGAATCATTTATTAGTTTTACTTCTCCTTAGGCCCAGTCCTGCATTCTCCACACACTCAAAACTCCCTTCTCCCCTCTCTTACTTGAGTATAAGTCAGGAGGAACACTGCTGAAATCAATGGAGTCACAAGAGGGAATATTGATATAACAGTTTTTATAACATTTAACAGTGAGGCTAATTAACCATTGGCACTGCTAACCTCAGGATATGATGGATTCTCTATCACTGGAAGTCTTTTAACTGAGACTGGATGTCTCTTTCTAAGAAATTTGCCCTAGTTCAACTACTAATTATTGGGCTCAATGCAGGAATCACTGAGTGAGGCTCCCTGGCCTGTATTATGCAAGAGCTCAGACCTGATGACCGTAATGGTCCCTTCTGGCTCTAAAATCTATGGATTACTGGTGTTAGTGGAAGCAGAGTAAAAAAGAAGTGGAATTTTGAGTGTGAAAAAAAAAGCAGGGCACAGAATTTTTCCATTGCATTAATAAAAACAAAATATTTTATTAGCACCTAGAAACAAACTCTTCTGGCTGTTAACTACAGACTCTTACAGGATAAGGGGTCTGCTTTACATTTCACAGGCATTAAATTCAAATCCTCCTAAGGTCATATTTCTATCAAATCATTTTATAAACTATTAAAGTTCTGCCATCTCAATGAAAGTCATTTTACTCTTACCACATTTTTTAATGTTAAAAACAAAACAAAAAAAGGAACACGTGGGGGCAGGGGGAGGGAAGCCGGGTAAGAAAGAGAAGAGTTTGGCTGTGTAAGATGTGAAGATATCTATGAATTCAGCTATGTGAGAGAAGGGTTAGCTACTGATATGGCTACCTCAGGCTTAAATTCTAAAGTTAGTCCAATTTAAAGAGCCCATCTGTGCAGTTTATGAAGCCTAGGAAGGGGCCTAGTTTTTTAACTTAGCCCTTTAATGGTAAACATGAGGTTTTAAAATTTTATACTAGCTTTTGCAACATACAAATAAAAAGTTATAAACAAAATACAGGTTTCTGCTCCTAGCTGCCCAGTTGTAAAGCAAGAGGTACTGCACTGAAGTCAGAGGAGTGACTCCAGATTTACATCAGCGTACCTTAAAGGAGAATCTGACCCCATGAGTACATTCAAGCTTGCAGTTACAGTGTGCAGTGTTCTATTAACCATTTAATGTAAGCAATTTACAGGTTGCTTTACATTAAGGAACTAGTCTAACCATTTATGTTTTGATTTAAATACTCCTTCGGGTTTGAATGTCATGAGAATGGAATATGTTCATTGACCACTCCTCTGGCTCACAACATGGTGATATCTGGGGACCTCATAAATACACCTCACAACACCCTGTCAAGTAGGAAAGTATCAATATCCCCAATTTACAGTTGGGAAAACTGAGGCACGGAGCTTATGTGACTTGCCCAAGGTCTCCCTATGGTCAGGCCAGGAAAAGAATCTGGGAGGCAAAGCTTTAGCTGACCTCAACATGCCCAGGATTTCACCCTGATCTCTTGAGTCCAAATGAGCCTGGGTGGAGTCTGTCTTGTACTGGAGAATAACCTTAATGGCTGCTGTGTTCCAGATGTCATTTCACATTTTTCTGCTTTGGCTTATGTTTTCTGTAACGTTGGGTGATACATTTACACAAAGAATAAGTGAATATAAACTACATGTCCCACATGGCTTTGCAATTTTGTCTATACATCCCACTACAGTTCATGAAGAGTTATTCAGAACTTCCCATCATGATTGGCATAAGCTGGAATTGCATACACTTCTTGATGGGTGTGCATACAAGATCAAGTATTAGGGGGTAGCTGTGTTAGTCTGTATCCACAAAAACAACAAGGAGTCTGGTGGCACCTTGAAAACTAACAGATTTATTTGGGCATAAGCTTTCTTGGGTAAAGTGGGTGAAGTGGGTTTTTTACCTTTTTACCTTGTGGCCAGCTCCATGGCCACTCAGCCCACATTAGACAAGTTGATACGAAGACAGAAAGAACATGTGCTGTTAGCAGGTACAATATTTCTGGTTAGTAGCTTGTCTACTATCCAGGTGCCATGTATACATGGAGAAGAGACACTATACATTGTCTGAATGGATCAGACCCACCAACGTTTCTGCTGGCTTCAAAGGGTTTAATTTTTGCTGCTTGTTTCTGTAGCCACTGTTACTGGGGAAAGGCTTATATAAACAGATCGGTATTGCCCTGCTACCCTCAGCATGGAATTCAAGATTCAGGCTCTATTTGATCTCCAGTGTTAGTGGATTCCTCTCACCCTGGGTTTCAATCTGGACTCCACCATGCTCTGGGAGGTTACAGATAGAAGACCAAGTATGAACTTCTCAGACCATTGAGGGCTTTGCAGATTAGCACCAGACTGGGATGGGGAGCTGGTAGAGAGCACAGATCACTGGGTTCATGGGCTCCAATTAGTCTGGTTTAGCTGGCAGGCCAGCTCCTGCTACATGCTGATCCAGCTGAAGTTCCTGCATGGTCTACGCTATACTGCAGTGCATAGAGTGGAAGCACATAATACTGATTGTACATAAGTGTTCTCAAAGCAAACTCGGCTAAATTAGTTGTGTGGCATCAAAATCTGGACTTTCTTTTGCAGTAGTGTCAGGTGCCCGCTTCATAGACCAGATCCAGCCTACTTGATATATGCAGATTCTATAGAATCTCAGCTTTCATTTTAAAAAAAAATTCCTACCCTTTCTAGCTGCAGAGCAAACCTTCCAGACGTGAACCAACTGTAATCTATGCAGTGATGCTTACCCCCTCATTAATTATTTCAGGCTGTCTGCAGACTCAGGCAAACTGTCCCCTGTCAATCTGTTTGGAGCATAGGCTTTAAAGTTCAATTATGACTCTTCAGCGTCAACATTATTTAATTGCTGATCATTTCAGTGGATGGAATGAAGAAGAAAGAAAGCCCACTAATTTGGGAATAGCTGAAGGGAAGGAAATACTGAAAAAAGAACAGAGGAGACAGTAGACAAATAGTGAAGGGAGAATGTGACAGGAAGGTAGCAGCTGTGTCGTTTCACAGTGATTGATGAATACGACAATAAGGCATCCAACAAGTAACAAGTAAACATTTAGTAACTACATAAAGGTCGTTTTCTCTCCTTGATCTCTATGCAAACCTCACACTGACATCCATGGGTGTTGTACTATGTATTGAAGAGAGTATCCAGAATTTATACCCTGGTCCCTGGATTACTATTATTTATAGTGAGGAAAATCCTGGCCCCATGATAGTCAGCGGGAGTTTTGACATTGGCTACTATGAAGCCAGGATTTCACTCAGAATGGAGTCCTCTCCTCTAAATACTCCAGCTCTATGGAAATGTAGGGGTGTGTTCTGTCTTAGGAAAGAGCCATCACAAAATTCCCACTCGAGAATTCCATGTGGATACAGCGGTGTGGAAAAACATCATGTTTCTTTTGTCAGGCTTAAAGTCTGTCGTGTCCAAGACGTAAAAGCTCCACAGAGGCTGGGCAGCCAAAGCCAAGGAAATCAAATCTGAATCTGAGTAAAGTCCTCAGTTAATAAGTTATTCGCAAGCCCAATAAACGTAAGTGGAAATAAATTGCATACATGCATTTCACAGTTTGATTTACATTAGAATAAAAATACAAGAAAGGCCTGCCATTCACAAGTTCAAACAATGCAAAATACTGCAAAGTTTTTATTTATTTAACCATAATTTATAGCTGTAATATCCCATGGAGGTAAAATAAATCAACACTACTAGTCAACTAGTGATTTATGACTTCTTTAAAATAGATTTTTTCTAGTCTTTCTGTTAGGGTGCTTATGGCATAAAAACAACTCCAAATGTGACATTTTCTTTTCAAGCAAAATGCCTCTGACAAGCTAGCTACATTCAAAATCCAGACAGGGCTGTTCTGAGAACATTTCTAGGTTTAAACCGTAAACTAGCCAAGTTTGTCATGTGTTCAGCATCTGAAATGAAATTGTCACTCAGCAGTGCAGCTGATCTGCTAGTGGACTCTCACTTTTTGTGTATTTTTAAGAACATAAGAATGGTGGTACTGGGTCAAACCAAGGGTTCATCTAGCCCAGTGCCTGTCTTCCAGCAGTAGCTGGTGCCAGCTGCTTCAAAGGGAAAGAACAGAACAGTGTAATTTATCGAGTGATCCATCCCGTTGTTCAGTCTTAGTTTTGGGCAGTTGGAGGTTTAGTGACACCCGGAGCATGGGATTGCATCCCTCGCCATCTTGGGTAATAGCCATTGATGGACCCATCCTCCATGAACTTATATAACTCTTTTTTGAATTCAGTTATACTTGTGGCCTTTACAGGATCCCCGGCAATGAGTTACACAGGCTGACAGTGTGTTGTGTGAAGAATGTATGTTAGTTTTAAACCTATGGTTATTGGGCGACCACTGCCATATTTACCCCTTCACATAGCATAACACTTCCCTACTCACTTTCTCCATATCATTCCTGATTTTATAGATCTCTGTCATGTCCCATTAGTTTTCTCTTTTCTAAGCTGAACAGTCCCAGTCTTTTTAATCTCATCTCATAGAGAAGCTGTTCTATACCGCTAATCATTTTTGTTGCCCTTCTCTGCACTTTTTCCAATTTTAATGTATCATTTTTGAGACAAGGTGACTAGAACTGCATGCAGTATTCAAGGTGTGGCCGTACCAGGAATTTATATAGAGGCATTATGATATTTTCTGTCTTATTATCTATTCCTTTCCTAATGGTTCCTTGCATGCTGTTAGGTTTTTTATTGTGGCTGCACTTTGAGCAGATGTTATCAGAGAAATATCCATGTTGACTCAAAAATCTCTTTCTTGAGTGGCAACTGGTAATTTAGACCCCATAATTTTGTATGTATAGGTGGGATAATATTTTCTAATGTGCATTACTTTGGATTTATAGACATAACATTTCATCTGCCATTTTCTTGTCCAGTCACCTAGTTTTGTGAGATCCCTTTGTAACTCTTTGCAGTCTCCTTTGGACTTACTGTCTTGAGTAACTTTGTATCATCTGCAGATTTTGCCATCTCACTGTTTACCCCTTTTCCAGAACATTTGTGAATATGTTGAACAGCACTGGTCCCAGTACAAATCGGCGGTGGGGTATGGTGGTGGGTGGTGGGGTGGCAGCATTATTCACCTCTCTGCATTGCGAAAATTGACCATTTAGTCCTACCCCTTGTTTCCTGTCTTTTAATCAGTTACTGATCCATGAGAGGACCTTCCCTCTCATCTCATGACAGCTTACTTTCCTTAAGAGCCTTTGATGAGGGACCTTGTCAAAGGTTTTTTGAAACTCCAAATACACTATATCCACTGGATCCCCCTTGTTCACATATTTGCTGACACTCTCAAAGAAGTCTAATTGGTTGGTGGGACATGATTTCCATTTATAAAAGCCATATTGATGCTTCCCCAACATATTATGTTCATCTATGTGTCTGATAATTTAGTTCAATACTACAAATTCAACCAATTTGCCTGGTACTGAAGTTAGGCTTACTGGCCTGTAATTATCAGAATCACCTCTGGAGCCTTTTAAAAAAAATGCTGTCACATTTGCTATCAACCAGTAATTAATGGTGTTTAGAAAATGTACATCTGTATCCCATCCTGAGATGACGTGTTCCTAGTAAGTATGATGATAATTGAAATCCCCTGTTATTACTGGGTTTCTGTCTTGAAGCTTTTCTGCTCTCCCTGAGCATTCTACGGTCACCATCACCATCTTGGTCAGATGGTTGATCATTATTATTCAGTTTCTATCTATACAGTGTGACAAAGTTCCTCCTCTACCTTGGTGGGTCCTGCGCTTATTGGCAGATTTGCTCACCTCAGTTGTCTTCCCCACAGTCTGGATCAACTCTTCCTGTGTCTGATCAGGAGTTGGGAGGTTTGGGGGGAACCCGGGCCCACCCTCTACTCTGGGTTCCAGCCCAGGGCCCTGTGGATTGCAGCTGTCTATAGTGCCTCTTGTAACAGCTGCATGACAGTTACAACTCCCTGGGCTACTTCCCCATGGCCTTCTCCAAACACCTTTATCCTCACCACAGGACCTTCCTCCTGGTCTCTGATAACACTTGTACTCCGTAGTCCTCCAGTAGCACAGCCTCTCACTCTCAGCTCCTTGCGCCTCTTGTTCCCCGCTCCTCACATGCACTTCCTCTCCTCTAGCTCCTCCCTTCCTGACTGGAGTGAGCTCCTTTTTAAACCCAGGTGCCCTGATTAGCCTGCCTTGATTGGCTGCAGGTGTTCTAATCAGCCTGTCTGCCTTAATTGGTTCTAGCAGGTTCCTAATTACTCCAGTGCAGCCCCTGCTCTGATCACTCAGGGAACAGAAAACTACTCAGCCAGTGACCAGTATATTTGCCCTCTACCAGACTCCTGTACCACACTGGCCTGGGTCTGTCACAACAGATTCTGTGACAATATTTGATTCATTTATGATTTTTACTATATTTGACTCTGTTTTCTTTCACATATAGTGCCACTCCCCCACCACCGCAACCTACTCTGTCATTCCTACATATTTTGTACCCAGTATTACTGTGTCCCATTGATCATCACCATTCCATCAAGTTTATGTGATGCCTATTATATCAAGATTGTCTTTTATTACCAGACATTCAAGTTCACCCATCTTAGTATTTAGACTTCTTGCATTTGTATATTTAGTTGTCTGACTTCATGTGATGTAATTGAATGGGACTCTTTTTTTTCTTGTTAGTTCCTACCTGTACTTTACCAGCTTCTATTCTCTCCTCTTTACTAAGATATAGATAATCCCCTTTAATAGATCCTTCCCTAACTGGGTGTTCCTCCCCACCTGTTAGCTTTCCCCCAGCCCTTAGTTTAAAAACTCTGCTTTGATCTTAATTTTACCTGCCAGCAATCTGGTTCCGTTCTGGTTTAGGTGGAGCCCATCCTTCCTTTTTAGGCTCCTCCTTTCCCAAAAGGTTCACCAGTTCCTGATAAACGTAAATCCCTCCTCCACACACTGTCTCATTCATACATTAAGACCTTCCATTCCGCTTGTCTATCTGCCCCTGTTTGTGGAACTGGATTGGAAGCATTTCAGAGAATGCTACCATGGAGGCCCTGGACTTTAATCTCTCACTTAACAGTCTAAATTTGGCCTCCAGAATTTCTCTCCTACCTTTCCCTATGTCATTGACACCTTCATGTACAACGACCACTAGCTCCTCCCCAGCACTATACATAAGTCTATCTAGATGTCTTGATAGAGCCACAAGATCCTGGCAGGCAATTCACAAACCCAACTATCTATATTTCTAATAATCAAATCCCCTTTTACTATTACCTGTCACTTCTTCATAACAGGGATTTCCTTCCCCAGAGAGGTGTTCTCAATCAGAGAGGATGCCATGACATCTCCTGGAAGGAGGCCCCCAACTACGGGATCACTTCCCTCCCCTTCGGCTTGATGTTCCTCTTCCCCAAGACTTTCATCTTCCTGAACAGCACGGAGGCTGTCAGTAGAGCAGTCACACTCCAGCCTGTATTCCTGGAAGTCTCTGCTGTGTACCTTTCTGTCTCCCTTAGCTCCTCCAGTTAAAGCCACTCTGGTCTCCAGAGCCTGCACTCAGTCTCTGAGGGCCAGGAGAATGCACACATACGCCACCTGCCCCCACGGCAGGTAATCGTAGGTGCTGCACTCAGTGCAATAAACTGGGTAGCCCCCACTCTGCTGCTGGACCCTGCCTGCATTCTTTTTACTCTTGAAGGAGTTTTGTTTGTTTTTGAGGTGGGGGGGGGGCATTTGTTGGCCTATGTTTAGAGAATGTTTGTTAGATGTATCTGGCTCTCTCACAAAACTCCCCAGTCGCTAGCACCTCTGATCACTTAGGAGCTGGCTTTTTAAACCCCTGTTCTCCCTGAGTCAGCCCCGCCCCCTTGTCAAGGGATCCTAGAGGGATTAGGGATGGCAGGTTAGAGCCTCCTTAGGAAGCTCTCAGCCTTGCCTAAGCAGACTGCTAAGATCAGCACTCAGCCCTCCCAAACAGACCACACTATAAACTTCAGTCAAGGAGCACACACCAAGCACAAATTGACAAACAAACTAAAAGACAATAAATACGTGACAAGAGTCATGTAGTCGCTCCTCCTTCACCTGGAGAACTCCCTCACAACACTCCCAGTTGCTGCTCCTGTTCGCAGACAGATAGAACAGCCTGGGCCCCAGGCCCTTGACTTGTTTAAAAAGGGCACAGCTCCACTGAAGTCAATTTATACCTGCGTGTGTCACCTGAGCAGTGAAAGGAACAAGGTTCAGAGCCGACAGGGTTGGCATTTTGTAAATACTGTTGGACACATTCAAGAAGAAATCCCTACATGTAACATATACTTAGTCATGTACTTCTGTGCTGAATATGGCCTGGCTACAGAACTCACTTACACACACCAGTTGTGTTCACCATAAGATGCTTCAATGCTCTGTCAGGTGTGGCTGAGGTTAGCTTAAAGTTTGTTACATATAGTACCACCTAGTGGCTAAATAGTATAATTCACTTTAATATTCCTTTACATCTACCTCTTTAAGTTCTACTTTCCTTCCATTTATCAAATTTACACTATCACAATGCCTTTAAAGTTCGGTATGGATCAGTCTCTTAAGCATCTCTGAATTATACTGGTTTTCTAATTACATAACCTCAGCATGTAACAACCTGGTCATCTGGCTGTCCATTAGTTGCAACGACTGGCTGTGGTTGATCTAGAATCTTTGAGTCATCTTCTTCTTCTTCATCTGCTATTTGTAGAGTTTGCTCTGTTGATTGTTCTGTCCGAGGAACAAACTGTAGATATTGATGGTTTCTGTTTAACTCTCCACTGTTGCTCTCAATCACATATGATCTGGGTGCTAAATTCTTTTTCTTTACAACATCTGGAGCTGTAAATCCCTTTTCTCCATCCAATTTGACAAGAATATGGTCACCAGGTTCTAGAACCAGCAGTTCTACTGAGTGAAGTGTCTTTTAGCCATTTTATCTGATTTGGCTCCTCTCCATGTCTGGTCACTTTGGAAATAGATTCTTTTCCAAAATTGTAACACTAGTTCTGAGTTGTCTTCCCATCAGGAGTTATGCTGGACTATATCCAGTAGCCACTATTTGTGTTGATCTATAACTCAGAAGAGCAAGGAATGGATCATCCTGCTGTTGGATTTTCTTGGCTGTCTGTATAGGTCTCTCAGCATCTCAATTCATGTGTGGGTAATGTGGGCTGCTAGTAATATGATCAAAATCATGTTTCCTTCAGAATGGCTTAAATGCCTTAAATTCTGCTGCAGTGAATTTTGATCTGTTGTCCATCACTAGTTAATCTGGAATACCGAAGTGAGCAAAAGTGCACATTAGTTTCTTGATAATATTGTGACATGTTATGTCTTTCAAGGGGATTATTTCTATATACCTGGGGAAATAGTTAATGAGGACCAGATAATGATGTCCTCTGAATTTGCATTAATCTGCAGGTAGTCTCTTTCACAGTCTCTCTGGTAGAGATGTTTGTACAGTGTATGGTACGACATTGTCTCTTAAGTTGATTTGTACTCGATCTTCTTTCAAAAGTCCAGTATCACCAAATCCTCCATTGAATTCTTCCACCTTTTTACTTGTCCCATCATGGATACCATGCTGCAGCTGAGAAGATTGTTGATCTTTGATCCTTTGATCACATGAGCTCCAAATGCAATATTTTTGTCTCTGTAAGTTGTTTCTGTGAACTGGCCCATGCAGTTCCGAATAGCTCCAGAGAAATTCAGAACTATGTCAGGTAACTTTAACTATGGGAAAGACTGAGAGTGATTGTAAATCCCTTCTGAGATTATGGTGACTTTACCTCCTGAGTCAATTTTAAAGTCAATGGTCTTGCCATGACTATTTGATTTCCCTCTGCAAGCAGGCTCTATGTCCTCACAAGTGATAGATCCCAGAAACAATTGTCTGTAATATGAGTCAACTCCCTGATGGAATTGGTACAGCAAACAGCTGCAAAATGTCCATATTTTATGCATTTATTACATCCTGTGCCTTCGGATAGACATGAATCATCTCTTGGGATGTGACTTTTTTCACCCCTTGTGCATGCAGGTTGGCATTTGTCCCTCTTAGCCTGTAGTGTGGCTGCACCTCTCCACACCAGCTAGATGGATAAATCTGGCTAGAGGTACGTGCAGTGAGGGGCAGAAGCAGAAACCTTAGAAGGAAGAGGCTTGAGGAAGCACTAAGACATCAGGACCTGGGTGTTGGATAAGAATGGCTGAGCACAGCAAGGGGCTGAAGAAACTGTAGAGTTGGGGAAAGGCTGGTTTTGATTTACATTAACATTTGAAGTGTAATGTTATTGTTTTAATAAACCAGACTAAAAGAAAGTAGGGGGGGGGGAGTTTGACTTTCAAAAATCTGGGTGCAGTCATTGGAAGCCCAAGAAGGGGAAATCAAGTGTGGTGTCAGACTGGCTAACATGCTGTACAGAGGGGAACTCTCCACCCCATGGAATAAAGAGCAAGAAACTTTGTGTGTTGAAACTCCTGCCTGCTGGGAAAAACCCAAATGGGAATAAGATGTCTCACTGACTTTAGCAAATTACAGCTAGGACCAGGGGACGTTTATATCGGCATACTCTACAAGTCACAGAAAATTTGTTTGATTTTTTCCCCCTCATTGTCAGGATAATGACCCCATGTGGGTCATCAACAGGTTTTGTATGTGAGACTTTCTGCACTAAATGATGGCCATCTGCCATAGGAGCTAAAGTAATAATTCCTCTGCTTTCTAGTTGTAGTAGACTCTTAGCCTCTTATCTGGACTAGCCACTTGAGGGGGACAAAGTCCCATTCTCAATGTGAGTGGCACGAGCACTGTCAGCTGAGGCTGGTGTTTGAGAATCTGGCTGTGTTCTTTCTGCTTCACACACTGTCATCAGCAATAACAACTCTTACATTCATCTTTGGCTGGCATGTCTGCTGAGGGCACACGTGTGCAGATGGAATAGGATCTGGCCATCAACACCATCCCCTGCCTCTGGTAGACAATTCATTTGGAATAACAAATACATCTTAAAAATTGTAAGTTGCACATGGATAATTTGTGAACAGAAAAAGAGGTTAAACTTGTCTAATAGCCATCCACTACAAGTTATTTATCCAGCTGCATTTTATGGGCAGCTTTCTGGTCATAATTGCTCTTTAATTTAGACTGTAGTTAGTGTAGGATTTTTGGTAGGCACTGGAAATTGTTTCAGATGTTGCAATCATTCTTTGGACTGCGAGTCATAGCCTAGTGAAAGAGCAGATACAGTTTGCGAGCCTAGTGTAAGCACATCATCAGTCAAATAAGTGATACAGACTTAGCTTTCTTAATTGTTCCCGTTAAAGCAGTCCCTCCAGATTGGCAATCATTCTAGTTTTTCTTCTCTGAATTCCCTCTAGTTTGTTGAAGTCTTTCTGGAGTATTTAAAATCCCCTTCCTTTTGCACTGAGACCTAGCAGGGTTGTGTAAATGCTCAAGTCTGTTAAATCCAGAGCCTGGAGGGAAAGGGAGAAATCTGAATTTAGAATCATCCAGAGGAACTTTTCAACAGTTTAACCAAAATCTCTTTCCCTCTGTAATTCTGACCCATCACATTAATATAGACCCCATTGGGGCATCATGGGGTTTTAATAAGTTAATGTTTTTAAAGGCCTTTAAGGGTTTTTAGCCTCCCTCTGATGGTGCAATTAGTCCTTGGGCTGAACAGGATACTGGTCTGCGTGAATCTTTGGTCTGTTCCTGGTGGCTGTTCCCATGCTGATGCATGTGCGTGTGGGAGAGAATTGCTTGCTGTGAGAGGAGTGATGGCCTCGCTTCTTTCTAAACATTTAGTTGATTTAGTTGGGGATTGGTCCTGCTTTAAGCAAGAGCTTGGACTAGATGATCTCCTGAGTTCCCTTCCAACCCTGATATTCTATGATTCTATGAATTAAAAGCGTAATTAATTAATTAATTAATTATCTGGCAATTTTTCAACAACACTTGTGGCTACAATTCAGTGTAGTATTGGTTTAGTATCTGGTATTTGCTTTCACTCAGGCTGTTGGCCTGATCTTGCACTCACTAAAGTCACTGGGAGTTTAGCCATTAACATAATGGTTCCAGGAATAAATTCTATGGCACTGATTCAGCTAGATAGTTTAGCATGTGCTTAGGTCCATTGACTTCAATGGGATGATGCACATGCTTAAAGTTAGGCATGCTCTTAAGTGCCTTGCTAAATTATGGCCAAAATGCTGACCAGCCAGGCAGGCATACTTAGTCAATTTACAGACCTTGTTCCTCTCTCATGTCTATGTTTGAGTTTACTTTACGGAAATCAAGCTCTGTCTTTGCTTTTCCTCTTCTTGCCGTGCAATCTCTGTTAATTCCTGACTTTGCCTCACTGCACATATTTAATCTAGAATATTCCCCCACCCCCAAATTTGTTTCCATTCCATCTTCTAGCCTTTCTGACTTTATACATCTCTCTGCACCGCACGACCTATGCAGATTCCTCAGAAATAAGTGTTGTTAACACCAGCCTTGAAATGCAATCAGTGTGAACTTGGCCTTGAGCTGGACAGCTTGAACAAAATTTGCCATCAGAACAATATCTGCAATATCCTAAAAGACGCCTGAGTCCAAAGTTTGTGTATTCAGCACCTGCTCTGCTTCAATACTTAGTGAAATGATAAATGGTTAAATTTAGGGCTGTTGACTCACACAATTAATCGCAGTTTTAATCGCACTGTTAAACAATAGAATTCTAATTGAAATGTATGAAAAATTGTGGACGTTTTTCTACATTTTCAAATATATTGATTTCAATTACAACACAGAATGCAAACTGCACAGTGGTCACTTTATGCTTTTTTAATTACAAATATTTGCATTGTTAAAAATGATAAACAAAAGAAATAGTAGTTTTCAATTCATCTAATACAAGTACTGTAGTGCAATCTGTTTATTGTGAAAGTGCAATTTACAAATATAAATTTTTTTTGTTACATAACTGCACTCAAGAACAAAACAATGTAAAACTTTAGAGCCTACAAGTCCGTTCAGTCCTACTTCTTCTGCAGCCAGTCACTCAGGCAAGCAAGTTTGTTTACATTTATGGGAGACAATGCTGCCCGCTTCTTATTTACAATGTCACTTGAAAGTGAAAACAGATATTTGCATGGAACTTTTGTAGCTGGTGTTGCAAGATATTTATGTGCCAGATATGCTAAATATTCATATGCTTTTTCATGCTTCAGCCACCATTCCAGATGACATGCTTCCACGCTAGTTTAAAAAAAAATGTATTAATTAAACTTGTGACTGAACTCCTTGGAGGAGACTCGTATGTCTCCTACTCTGTTTTACCTGCATTCTGCTGTATCTTTCATGTTATAACAGTCTTGGATGATGACCCAGCACATGTTATTCATTTTAAAAACACTTTCACTGCATATTTGACAGAGAGGTACCAATGTGAGATTTCTAAGGATAGCTACAGCACTCGACCCAAGGTTTAAGAATCTTAAGCGCCTTCCAAAATCTGAGAAGGATGAAGTGTGGTACATGCATTCAGAAGTCTTAAAAGAGCAACTGATGAAGAAACTACAGAACCTGAACCACCAAAAAATAAAGTCAACCTTCTGCTAGTGACATCTGACTCAGATGATGAAAATGAACATGCATTGGTCCACACTGCTTTTTATTGCTATCCAGCAGAACCCGTCATCAGCATGGATGCATGTCCTCTGGAATGGTGATTGAAGCATGAAGGGATATCTGAATTTTTAGAGCATCTGGCACATAAATATCTTGCGATACCGACTACAGTAGTGCCATGTGAACTCCTGTTCTCATTTTCAGGTGATATCGTAAACAAGAAGCTGGCAGCATTATCTCCTGCAAATGTAAACAAACTTGTTTGAGTGATTGGCTGAACAAGAAGTAGGACTGAGTGGACTTGTAGGTGCTAAACTTTTACACTGTTTTGTTTTTGAATTGAGATTTTTTTGTACATAATTCTACATTTGTAAGTTCAACTTTCATGATAAAGAGAATGCACTACAGTACTTCTATTAGGTGAATTGAAAAATACTATTTCCTTTGTTTTTTATAATGCAAATATTTGTAATAAAAATAAATATAAAGTGAGCACTGTACACTTTGTATTTGGTGTTGTAACTGAAATCAATATATTTGAAGATGTAGAAAATATCCACAAATATTTAAATAAATGGTATTCTGTTATTGGATAATAGTGCAATTAATTGCATTTAATTTTTTAATCTCTTGACAGCCCTAGTTAAAGTTGTAAATAATTGACACTTCTGTAGCAACTTCTGTCTGAATATCTCAAAGAACTTTACAGATATTAATTTAACAAACTTACCATCACCTCTGGCTACTTAACCCAATACTGAAATGCAGCCACTTCTGGGGTGTATCACAGTAGCTGTTCAACAGTGCATAAGGACGTGCCCCAGTGTTTTATCTAGGGGAAGTAAAAAATACTGTGTCTAACTAAAACATATAGCATTTAAGGAAACAGAGTACAAAAAATTAATAAATTAGAATTTGGCGAGGACCTAGCACTTACATCATGGATCTTAGGGAAAGTGTTCATGTATCCTTAATGCCTACAAGAGGTCAGGGCCTTATATTTTTTTTCTCTCATACAAACAGATGACACTTCCAGAAGAACATCCCCTTTACTTGTCCCTTTCTAGTCATGATCCAACCGAGCTTGTAAAATCTGAAATGATCATATTCCAGGGTAATATGGCTGCAAGGCAAACCCAGAAATATTTATAATGTGTGATCTGTGTATACATATTGTATCTATATATTCTTCACAACAGAAACATATTGTGTTTTTTTTTGTGTGTGTCCACTGCCTGATTTTGAAATGGCAGGGGGGAAAATGCAAAATGGTTATTATTTGTTACTTCACCATTGAAAAATATCTTGAAAGTTAGTTGTTAAAACCTATTGGGCAACGTCAAACTTGCTGAGTTCATATCTCAGAGGATTCTATGAACTTCTAAAAGCTCTGTGAGCTGGAATCTTACCCACCAATCTCGGGCACTGTGTTTGTTTATGCAGTTTACAAATTAATGGGGTTGAGGGTAAGATAAATTATAAGCAGGGAGTAGATTTCAGGTTGGCAGAGTGTTTTGTTCTTCGTGACAAGCTTTAGTTACTGTGGAGGCTAAATACAATTGAATGACAGGCTCTTGAGATGGGAAACAAAGACTATGCAGAAATACAGAAATGCACGTGCATGCTGAGTTTTCAGAAATAGGCTATTTAGACAATACAACACAATGTCTGATTCTGTTGTGTGTGGTGTCTTTCATAATTTACACAGCTAAAGAGTCGCACAGGGAGGCAAGGAAGAGGGAAATTAAGGGTCAGATTTTCAAAGTGCTCAGCACTGACAATTGCATTTAGGTGCCTAAGTGGGAGCTGAAATGCTGGCCATAAAAGTCATAATATGCAAGGAGGAATGTTTATCATATTGACACATGTATTAACCAGGATGGGCCAAAATATGTGAACCCATTGAACCTTCATGGGGGTTAAATTCTTTTGGTTTTGGTTTTGTAAATGGAACAGAAGCAAAGTAGGAGTAAGAATTCCCCCAGGACGTGACCTCTGAGCCTGCCAGGATATGCCCATGTGAAGCGATCCCACGCTTATCTCCAAGGCTGGCTCACTTCAGCAGGAGCCTTGGGGCACTCCTGGTGTGTTTGGGAGGGACTGGGGGGAGTGGGAATGGGTGGGAAGAGGCACAGAAGGAATAAATGTGTGGGGAATTTTGTTTTCTAAGTCCTGAAAAAGCAAGTGCAGATTAGGAGCAGCTGAGGGAGCAGAGCAGAGCAGCGCTTTGAAGTGCTAAGAGCAGATATGTAGTATTTGGGGATTAGTTTGGGTGGTGTTTTTACTCCACTCATTGATAAACTAAACAACTGTCTGAGTGAAAACCAGACCCAGTCCCCATCCAGGGAATAGGGATACTGTCATGAACCACTGGTTTGAACGGAGTTGATCAGGTATCCAAGCCATGTGACACTGTCCTTCTTCCCTGATTGGATGATTTATGGAATTAACTGACCATATATTAGAATGAATAAATAAACACAGTTATGTAAGCAAGCCAATTAGGGAACAAGAACACTATCAGGTGACTTATGTAACTACCCAACACAGGACAAATGGCAAATAAGAAACAATGCATTTTACTACCGCTAGATACTGAAAGTTATGTTATCTGCTAGAAGTCTATTATGAAAGTGCTGGTCATGACATCATTGTTAAGGCTGAGTTCAATTTTGCCCTTAAAGCAGGGATTCAGCCTCTTGTTAGGCATGAAAAATACAATGTATCCTCCCCAAATGTTCAGTACTGACTCTTTGAGCACAAAATGAATTTTCAGAGTATTTACAAGTAAGTCCATTAATTAGTTCATGAGTTACAATTAGTTGGAATGGACCTGTATTGTTTATGTTTATGACATGCAAACAGAGAAAATAGATAAAAATATAACATACATTGCAACTTCCCAGAATGAGTAACACAATTTTATTTCTTAAAATCCAGAATCTTAACACACAAGAACCAAAAGCAGAGCAAGACAAAGCAAGCTGCTCCCAAACACAGAAAGGTACAACGTGGTCTACCTCTTTACAGGCTGACTGCTGCAGTGCGAGGCCCAGATGCCACACAGCCTGCTAGTCTGCAAGCAGGATGAGGAATTTAAATTCTAAGGGATTTAAAGTGATATCTTACAATTTATCACAATTTTCAATAAGCCAAAGTATCAGTCTTCTCTTTGTCCCAAATAATCTTAGTAACAGAATAACAGATTTTCCAAACTTTCCAGAATAGTTCAAACTCACTGAAATCTTACTTACAGGCTACATTTGAAGACATCAGGCTGTAATTAAGTTAAATTAACAACTGTTGTAGCTAACTGCTATGATTGTATAGGCTACAAAAAGGGCATTTTAATGACTCAGGTAATTTGTGTGGCCATTGTGACATCAGAGGTAACTCAAGCAATCATCAGCTTTCCTCTATAGCTAATTTGCATTGAATAAGTCTATTGTTTGTAATGGCTCAGTGATCTGAAGAGGGGCTGGCAGATTCAGTCCAACTGTCACTGCTCTTTGAATGTTCTGTGGCCTCAACCTGGCTTGGGCACCAGGGCACTGCTGCCTGGGCTCCATGGTGCAGCCCAGGCAGTGCTGTGGGAACAGAGATAGAAGCACGGGGGTACCCTTGAAGTAGAAACACTGGAGCATGGGGACTGGGTTGTCCCTGCTCCCCTTTATTTAACACCAATCTCACTAACTCAGCCCTCTAAACCATTACATCAACTGACTATTAAGGGCCAGATTCACACGCTGACTGAAGAGCAGCTGTAAATCCATCATAATTAGTGAGCGCATTCTGGCTGCTTTAAGTGCATCGGGGAATTGGCCCTTTTTTAAAATGGCTGCCATTTCCCAATGGTCGCAAAGGCATTGAGTTCAAACCTTGCCCACAGAGATGGCCATTTTGAGAAAGGCACCTATTGGCCTTTGTTCTCAGTGGGAGTGGGGCCATGGGCTGCTGGCTTCACTCTCTTTGGAAACAATAGGAAGTGGTTCCAATTTTTAAAGATGGTGCCTTAACTGACAGTGGCTGTGACCTCAGTCACTTCCGGCACGATATATGATGGCAGCCATTTTGAAAGAGAGCAATTTTTTCCCTCAGTTTCACTGACGGAGAGGATTTTAAAGCACCAGCCTCTGCTGAGGGATGAACTTTTAGTTATGAAAAAGAGTGGAGAAAATTACCATCACCCTAAATATTTCTTTTCAAAATTGTTTGATCTACTCAACAGTGAGGGCAGAATGGGAGAGTTAAGGGTGTGTTTGTGTGGGAATAGGAGGGGCTGGGAGGTGGAAGTGTGTGTGTGTATGTGGTTAGGAAAATATCAGTGAAGAAGGAATTTGGGAAGTGTGCACAGGAGAATGGAGGGAGGGATAAGAATCAGGGGAATTTGGAGGGCAGGAGATAAGAGGAAAACTGAGGTATTCCCTCTGGTTTCTTTGCACTGTTCTGGCAATGCAAAGCAATTGTAAACCCAGTTTAATTGACTTGTATACTCTGGCTAACTGACAAGCTATCCAGAAAGTTTACTGACTCCAAAGCAGGGCAGGATTTTGGAAACACACTCCTTTACTGGGTTATCCCTGAGGCTTTTCAGGAGATGTGTGTTTCCTAGTGGGATGTGTATGCAGAGGGTGAGTATATAGGGAATGAGAAGAAGGAGACTATTCCAAGCACCAGGGGTGGGGCTGGAGAAGTCAAGAATCTCTGGAGAATCAGCTACCAGAACAGCTGGAAGGGGAAGAGCAGGATGGGGTCCTAGCTTGGATAAAATGAGAACCATCCTGAGCCTTCACCCTAAATTCAAACAAAAACTTTCCTGAATATAGGAGTGTGTGGCCACCCCCCATGTCAATCCTGGAGGGAGGCTGTGCCCCCCTCAGTGTCCTGTTCCTAGAAAGGCAATCTGAAAAGGGGGAAATTAGCTGTTTTTGGTGCCTCAGCCCCCTGAGCTGGGCTGGACAGTACTCAATCTCTGGGGCTCTGGCCCTCAGGCAAGACAGAGCAGTAACCAGTCTAGGGTCTAATGTCTTAGCCCTGGTGGGCAGTAGACTGATACAGGCCTCCTGGGGTGGGGTTGGCAGCAGGGGGTGGAGGGATGCAGACTCACCCTACTCCACTAGGTCCCAGCCCAGGGCCCTAACGGTGGTGGATTGTTCTGCCACTGGGTCAGCAGGGAATATAGCCGCAACATGCTGACCTGGATTCAGGCAGCAATGCAGTCAGCTGTCCCTGGGCTACTTCCTCCCCTCCCCTGCCATCCTCTCCCCTCTCCTTGGTGTGTACCTGGATCCCAGGGTCATCCTTCATCTCCCCAGGGTATACTTCCAGTGGCCGTACCTGCAGCTCCTCAGCATCTGGGGTGTCTGGCAGCTCTGATAGGTCTGGTGAGTCCTCGGCACAGCAGAGGTCCTCTTCAGGTTTTTTCTCCAGCAGCAGGTAGGGAATGTCTGTCTCCCTTAGTGCTTCCAGACCAACTGAGCTACAGGGCCTGCCTTTTGTATTTCCTGTCCTAAGCCCATGCTTCCAATGAGGCAGGTGTGGCCTTTCTAGCTCCACTCACCAGGGGACAGGTGGTGGTTCCTCTCTGTCAACTTGAGAGAGAAACCATTCCCTTTCACTACATTTTTCCCAATTTCTATTCACGCTGCTCTCCTTGGGTTTCAGAAACAACTGGGACCAGACATACCATAAGAAAGGCTGATCACTCAGTACAGTAACTCCTTGCTTAACATTGTAGTTATATTCCTGAAAAATGCAACTTTAAGTGAAATGATGTTAAGCGAATCCAATTTCCCCATAAGAATTAATGTAAATGGGAGGGGGGTAGGTTCCAGGGAAATTTTTTTCATTGGACAAAAGACTGTATCTATATCTATAGATCAATAGATAGATATACACACAGTATAAGTTTTAAACAAACAATTTAATACTGTACACAGAGATGATGATTGTGATGCTTGGTTGAGATGGTGAAGTCAGAGGGTGGGATATTTCCCAGGGAATGCCTTACTGCTAAATGATGAACTAGTACTTGGCGGAGCCCTCAAAGGTTAACACATTGTTGTTAATGTAGCCTCACTCTCTACAAGGCAGCACCAATGGAGGGAGGAGAGACAGCATGGCAGACAGAGATAGAGACACCTTGTGTGAGAGAGATGTGAATTTCCCCTTTAAGTACACAGACTCCACTCTAAGTATATAGCTTTTTTAAGTAGATCACCAAGTTGAGACAGAAGCTGCTGTCAGCAAGCCCCCTCTGTCGTGAGCCTGTCATGTCATCATCCCCCACCCCGCTCTATGGAGATGGGGTAAGTGGAGGGCAGGAGCAGGGGGGAGGGGAAAACCCTGACATTAGCTCACCTTTTACCTCCCCTGTTCAGCAAGCAGGATGCTCCTGGGAGTAGCTCTAAGGCAGAAGGCAGGAGCCAGGGCCAGTGCAACCCTTTAGGCCAACGAGGCGGTCGCCTAGGGCACTAGCATTTGGGGGGCCGCATTTCGGGTCCTTCAGCGGCGACCGCAGCGGCTGGATCTTCGGCCGTCTTGGTTGTCTTTGGCATTTAGGTGGAGGGACCTGGGGCAGAGGGGTGTGGGGAGGGCTGCCTGCAGCAAGTAACGGGGGGCACAGCATTCAGGGGAACGCTCCCTGCCCCAGCTCACCTCTGCTCCACCTCCTCCCCTGAGCATGCTGCCCTGCTCTGCTTCTTTCCCTCCCAGGCTTGTGGAGCCAAACAGCTGATTGGCGCTGCAAGCTTGGGAGGCAGGAGAAGTGGAGCAGTGACTGCGTGCTCGGGGAGGAGGAAGAGCAGAGGTGAGCTGGGGTGGGGAGCTGCCGCATGGCTCCCTGGGTGTGGGGGGGTGCAGTTGCTGTGGGGGGGCACCTTAGGGTGTGGGGGGCGAAGAGCTGCCACAGGGCTCAGAGGATGAGGGGAGCGCATGGTGGAAGTTTCACCTAGGGCACGAAACATCCTTGCACCCATCCTGGCAGGAGCAGCACATGGCAGTGGAGGGAGGGAAGCAGAACTGCTTGCAATTGGTAGCCTGCTGGGCAGCTGCCGCCCAGGGAACTTAGGAGAGTGGGGAGCTGATGGGGGGGCTGCTGGTCCACCGTGCTTCCAAGCCCTCACCAGCTAGCTCCAATGGGCTCCTCTTTCTGCAAGCGGTGGACAAAGCAGTCAGCTGCCAAACAGCATTATAAGGGAGCGTTGTGCAACTTTAAATGAGCATGTTCTCTAATTGATCAGCAATGTAATAATGAAACAATGTTAACCGGGACGACTTTAAGTGAGGAGATACTGTATGTCAAGCCACGCAGGGCGGGAAGTACTAGAAATTGCAAGAGAGACTGTTTTTATGAGTTGTCCAGCCCAATTAGGGAATTCCAACAGATTCAGAGAATTGGCTATGGTTCAGTTAATCATACTCATTTGGAAACATGGTGCTTACCTAAACTGTGCCTGCATGTTGACTTCTCGGGCTCAGCCATTACTCACTAGATAGTGCCTCAGCATCAGACTGACCGGTGCATCCTCTATTACTAGCCTGGGAATTACACCCTGATGGTCACTCTGGATTCATGCCTTGACAATTTCATGCACTGAGATTCCCCATGCTCCCTCTACACATTGGAAACGCATGTTCACTGTGGAACCCTGGCTGCAGTTGGAAGGCCTGCTGCTGTAATCTGAGACATGGGAACTGTGAAGGCAAGCAGGGGGCAGTGTTTGTATAAGCACAAAGTCTTATTAAGGCCAGTCAGTGACAGAAGGGGGGAGCAGAACTCAGGACCTCCCAGCTTCCACCCTTTGTTTAATCTATTACACTGCATGGGGTCTCAGAGGCACAAGTGCCTCCTTTTCCATACGCTCACAAGGAGTGTCACATGGAAGAAGCTTTCTGAGTTGTCTTGAAGCTGGCAAGTGTCTTTGAAAATAGCTTTTGCAAGAAACACTTGTCCAGCTCTAGTTAATACCAGTGTCAATGCCGAGGCCTCTATCAGTTCACTAGAGTGATCTGCAGCTTGCACACAGCTCTGTGTGCATTTGCTAGGGGGATGTGGAAGGGCCCTGTTCCTGTATCACTCGTCTGGAAGCAGTCAGAACCTTCAGGGACACTACAGGGAACAGGCTAGAAGCAGCACTTACACCTCCCTAGCCTTCCCCTGGTGTAACGCTGCACCCTTGGGTGCTCCACAGCAGCAGGAGCTGAAACTGGGAGCTCTCGATTTTTAAGCATGAGCCTCCACTGCCTGAGCTAAGAGACCCACCTCTCTTAAGCAAGGCTGTAGCAGGCTCATCATTCTCTGCCCCAGCTGCTACTAGACCACTGCACTGAGAGGGCTTTACATGCCGTCAAGGAGCGCGAGCAGAAGTGTTCTGGCTGCCCAGTGTTCAGCTATGCAAGGAAATGAGCTCCTTTCTGAAACCCCAGTGTGGTAGCCAGGGTCTAGCCTTACAATGCCAGCTTCTTTGGGGCAGGAGCCATGTCCTGCTCTGTGTTTGGTACAAGGTCCTGCATGCAGATGGCACTCAGTAAGTCAGTGGTCCCCAATGTGGTGACCGCAGGTGCAATAGTGCCTGCCGGGGCATCTATGTGTGCCCGCGTACTGGCTGGCGGACAAGCATCCACCGAGATGCTGCCGATTTTTGGCGGCATTTCAGTGGTAATGCCTCTTTATGTTGCCGTTTCTTGGCAGCATTTCAGAAGATGCTTGTCCTCCGACCACGGTCCTCGGTGGCTTGTCATCTAACGCCTGCCACCCAGAAAAGGTTAGAGACCACTGCAGTAAGTAATAGACCTTCTCAAACAACTCATTAGGAATCATAATTATGAATGCTGCCTTTTGGGGCTTTGTTAGCTAATAGTCTGGGAGTCAATCCTGATTTCCAATGACTCTATTCATTGTTGGTAAAGCCTCATTGAGAACTGTGGATGAAAAATATTCAGCATCTGAGCTATTTGCACCCTTTTCATTCCTACCGTTCCCTATTTATCATTCCTGGTGTGTCACATGACATTTGGTTCTGCACACAGATTGGCCATGCTGAAAAACTCGCTTTCTCCTGTGGTTTCTTTGAATGAATAAGGTTCCTGAAACTTTCAGGATTTGTAAAAACACCTTCATGAGTATGTGGAGTATAACCCACTAGTGAATGAACAGTAAGGTCTCTGTGGATCTTGGCAAGTGAACTCACTGTTTATTTACAAACATATTCTCCGATCAAATCTTTTTTTCTGGTCAATTTTTTTAATGAATAATAAGAAATAAGATTAAAGTTGTGTTTTATAAACTAATTCCCTCTCACAGAAACCCCTGGGGAGGATAGCACCGCCTACTGACAGCTGGAGGAACAGAAGCAGAGAGAGGGCAAGTAAGAGACTTACCTAGGCCATGGAAGGAGGGAGGATGGACATGTCTGAGCCTAGATTAGAACTCAGGGGGTGGATCCTAGCCCCAGCGAAATCAATGGCAATTTTACTGCTGATTTCAATGGAGCCAGGGTTTCACCTGCAGACTCCTAGGGTAGGATTTGCAGAAGTGCTCATTGTTAGCCTAGGCCTTCTCCCATTGAAGCCAAAGAGAGCTTTGCCATTGGCTTTGATCTTCCACAGGTCCATGAAATAGCAACACCCATCTACAGTCAGTGTGAGACATTCTTAGCACAAGGCAGCACCGGATAGTCTTGGCCAGCAGCTGGGACTTTACAAATTAAAATACAAGAGCTCCTCAGGTGCTGAGATCAGATTTCTTATTGCCAAGGATATTTTGAGCAGCTCTTGCTATGTGACAACAAACACAACGAATCATTAATTTGTCTCCCACATAGATTATTGTTAGCTGTGTGATTGCTGGTGTGCTCTGACCTGGGAGCACTAGGAACCAGTAATCTCATATAAAGGTTATACAGGCCCTCTGGGCATATAGAGCATCAAAGTATGCGACCTGTATTTCATCTTCCCCGAAAAGAGCTTTTCCAGTAAAGTTAAAATGCAAACGCATATATAAAAAGTCCTTCAACTCTTTATGTGGCATAAAAGCAAAAGGAAAACCTTTCTTCCCAAAGTCCATCACATTGATTCTCCTGGCAGTTTGCAGCTTGAACATAGAATAAAAAAGTTGAGAGGCGCCTTGGAATTCCGCCCTTGGCAAGGGAAAAAGTCTTTCTCAAACCACAACATCGGCTGCTAGTACTGGTCTGTCATTTTTCATTTTACATTTCCACTGAGTCATCAAGCTGCAGTAGAAACAATGTTCATTGTGATATTGTTTTTGCCTCTGAAAATATTTGATAGCTGCAACTAAATGATCAACATCATGATTTGCCATATATCTCAAAGGTGAACTGCAAAGCAAGAAGGGAAATTGACATGTTGCGATTTCTATGCGTAATAATGACCCCACTATGGCTCTGGAGAACCATTCAGCCCAGAATATATTTGTCCTTGCTTTTCAGAAAGATTCTTTGCCTCCTCTGCATACTTCCGACTTCACTAGAGAGGCATCCCAGAATGCATCTTTCTGTTCTCTCCCAAACAGTATGGGGTGCAATGAGACTTATGTTGTCACCCTAGGATATCATTAGTAAACCAGGAAGTACCCAGAGGAGTTCATAGAGCAATGTGAACCTATAACTAACCCCATGTGGACAGTCCCAGGGATTTGAACCCAGGATCTACAGTGCTAAAAGTATCACCCTGTAGTGTTTGAATTTTTGGAAGCAGCAGCAGCAACAACTTCATAAAGCTCCTATGTGGACCAGCCACAATGGTAAGGGGTAGGGGTGGTGGTGGGGGAAAGGGGACAAATCTGACATGTTTTGTTTAACATTAAACTAGACATAACTCTACATTACCAGTCTTATATCTGCATGGGGATACTCCAATGAAAGGAATAGCAATCTGTAATCCACGTTAGGTTGAATTCACCAGTAACCTAGAGATTGTTGAAGGCCCCCAGTGCAACTGCACTGCCAAATTCCATTGCATTGCAGAACACAATTGCAAAGGGACTCACCATCCAGATTACAAGGCTCTGCTCCAGGTTCACAGAGGCCAGATGAGAGAGGGAATTTGGGATACATGAATAATGGGACCATGTTTGCACAAATCTAGTGGCCACAATAGTCATGTAACCCACATTGGTAGAGGATGGGTTTGTCCTTTAATTTCTCCAGCCTTATGTGCCCTGAACACACCTCCATGCTGACAGGGCTCCGGGGGGGGCAGAGTGAGAGCACAGCCATAGCTCTGTTCTCCTTCTCCACTCCCCAGCTGAGTTGTACCGGCACAGATGGAGAAGCACATGGGGCATTCACTTAAAGGGCATCACAGACCCCTACTGGCCTGAGCGCCTCACCTCACCACAGTGCTTCTGGGGAATTTGGTCCAAGTAAGAGAGGATGGTTCTAAGGCCTAGCTCCTTTCAAGGGGATTCTTGTGTGGGATGGGGTGGGGTGGGGTGGCAGGGCTGACAAACTGGCTTCTGATTTTAAATCAGGACTCCAGCATGTGCTTCTTCTCCGGGGCTTAAATTCTATTAGAAGCAGCCTGAGGACTCAAAAACTCTGAGTCTGGCCCCCAGAAATCATGATCTTTTTAAAAATAACAGATACAGAGCCCTTTTCATTTGCCTTCTGGTGTTAGAGCCTGGGCAGGAGGGTGTCACGTTTTCCATCTATACTTTGTAACCCTAAGGACTGGAAGCTTACTCTTTTTTTAAATGAATACTGAGATTTTCATATAATCACATGACTGTAGGTGCTGGGTTTTAAGGACAACAAGTATTGCAAGACTCATTTCAAACAGTGAGACTAACTAACCACTGGAGCAACTGACAGAGGGTCATGATGGACTCTTCATCACTGGCAATTTTAAAATCAAGATTGGATGTTTTTCTAAAATATATGCTGTAGTTCAAACAGGAATTATTCTGGGGCAGGTCTCTGGTCTGTGTTACACAGGAGATCAGACTAGATGATCACAATGGTCCCTTCTAACCTTGGAATCTGTGAATAAGCTCCAGCTGGTTTCTTTGAGTATTTTGAGTACAGCTGCTGCTGGCTCCAGATAGCATGTTTTCCCTGGTTGAGTTTGACCTGGGGATGTTGACATCCATGGGTTCCCAAAACTAAAGCTGTATTAATACTGCAAACAAGTACTTAATAGCATTCGTTGGAGTATAAATTGGGAACCTGATGGCCTTCACAATCCTTTTTATTAATTTGCCATGACCATTTAGCAAATGGTCTGCTCCCTGATAGCTTGCTTTGCCATCTCTAAGTCTTTTACATTTCACTCTGCTTGTTCATGAAACTTTCAGTCATCGTACCAGGGAGCTGAAAGAGTTCCATGTGACTTATATCACATCCACATCCTGAGCAGGTGCCAGTCTGGATACCCTCCATCAGTTGGAATGGAGACCCCAGCTATATTAAACCAGTCTGGCATTCAGCTGTCCATTCACATTGGAAATGCCTCCACTCACTAGGCTGGCTTTCTGTAGAATAACACATCAAGTTCAAGATCACAGGCCCCATCTTCAAGGTGCTGAATAGTATGAGCCAGGGATAGCTAAACGATTGACTAAAGCTTTGGGATGAGGACAGTGGTCCCAACTCTGTTACAAGGGAACTATCTCCCACAAGGCAAAATTTCTTTTGTGCAGAAGTCAGCTCTTTCTGGGGGCCAGTCCAAAACCACAGCATGAACTCTGACAGGAACTAAGGACCACCCACCACTGCACATTGCCAGTGCAAGGCACACTTCTCTGGTTAGTCTTCCTCAATATAGACACACAGCACAATATCTATTAGCAATACGTTGAGGCAGAATGGCTGGGGGCCTGAGCAGTAGCCTAAGACCTGAGTTCAAATCCCTGCTCTGCTGCAGATTTTTCTGCATGACTCTGGGCAAGTCACTTTGCCTCGCTATATCTCAGTTCCCTATCTCTAAAAATGAGGCTAATAGTATCTTCTAGGTGTGTTGTGAGGATAAATACATTTAAAAGAGAGTGAAGTGCTTTGAGACCTATTGATAAGAAGTGCCCTCTAAAGAGCTACATGGTGCTGTTGTTATTATTTTAGAAAGGCCATATACAATGTTCCATTTGAAGAGTGGAACAGAGAAAGAACAACATGTGACAGGTGCTAATCAGGTCATGTAATCACAGCTGGACGGTGATAGGCACAGTATAAAAGTCTGAACAGAATAAAAGTGCAGACTATTGGAGGAGAGATAAGCTAACTGAAAGAAGATCGGAAAGGAGAATTGTGCTTTTAACCCTTTTATCCATTGCAATAACAGCTAATTCCACCTGTCTTAAGATCTGCAATGTTCACATAAACAAATTTGCAGCAGAAATGTGTAGATTTCTGGTGGTGTGGATTTATATCTGAACTAACAAAAAGCAGAGATGCAGCTTATGTCCTAAATATGTGAATATCCAAATAATGAACATTGAGTGCATATATATGGTAATACTGTAATTAAAGCCAGCTTTTTACTGGGTGCTTTTTATATATGAAAAAGTAATCCATATGTTTCTATGTCCCACAATTCCTTCCAAAGCAAACATCATAAACATTGTAATATAGGTGCTATTTGAAACCCAGAGTGGTCTAATAAGACAATTACAAGAATGCACAAACCACATGCTAGGAAATAACCCTATAGCAACATAAAACAGAAACATATATATAATTATTTATGTTTTTAAAAACATGTAACTGTGAAGCAGCTTTCCTATTTCCTGGGTCATGAAAGAAACATTTCCCACATTATAAACTAAGCAGCAATGCCAATAAATGCAGTCAAAGTTGATTGTTTTGCTGTTTTTTTTTAAAAACAACAGAAAAACTTTTAATATAATCACTTTATCATTTTCAAACTATTTCCATTGACTCTACAAGTCACAGAAACATTGGAAAATGCTCAGAAAGGGGATGGATATCCTGCAAACATGTAATTTAATTGTGGTGGTTAGGAGGGTTTTTTCAGCATTGTCACTGACAGAGTCTCCAAAACTAAATTCATGGTGGGGAAAAGGCCTGTAAAAGTTTCACCGTCTGCAAATACGATTCTTTGCAAGGGCTCCCAGAAGAAAAAGCTCACCATTTCCTTCCATCGCAGAGGAGGAGGAATGTCTTGAGGTTCAGGAACTGGATTACTCAAGATAGTTAAGTCCCAGGCAGACTGTGAAGGGCTACAAAAGGATCTCACAAAAGTAGGTGACTGGGCAACAAAATGGCAGATGACATTCAATGTTGATAAATGCAAAGTAATGCACATTGGAAAACATAATCACAACTATACATATAAAATGATGGGGTCTAAATTAAGAACATAAGAACAGCCATACTGGGTCAGACCAAAGGTCCATCCATCCCAGTATCCTGTCTACCAACAGTGGCCAATGCAAGGTGCCCCAGAGGGAGTGAACCTAACAGGTAATGATCAAGTGATCTCTCTTACCTGCTGTCCATCACCACCCTCTGATAAACAGACGCTAGGGACACCATTCCTTCCCCATTCTGGCTAATAGCCATTAATGGACTAAACCTCCATTAATTTATCCAGTTCTCTTTTAAACCCTGTTATAGTCCTAGTTTTCACAACCTCTTCAGGAAAGGTTGACTGTGCACTGTGTGAAGAACTTCCTTTTATTTGTTTTAAACCTGCTGCCCATTAATTTCATTTGGTGGGCCCCTAGTTCTTATATTATGGGAACAAGTAAATAACTTTTCCTTATTCGCTTTCTCCACATCACTCATGGTTTTATATACCTCTATCATATCTCCCCTTAATCGCCTCTTTTCCAAACTGAAAAATCCTAGCCTTTTTAATCTCTCCTCTTAATTAGCTGTTACCACTCAAGTGGAGTCATGGTGGATAGTTCTCTGAAAATATCCACTCAGTGTACAGTGGTGGTCAAAAAAGAGAACAGAATGTTGAGAATCATTAAGAAAGGGATAGATAATAAGACAGAAAATATCATATTGGCTCTATATAAATCCATGGTATGCCCACTTCTTAAATACTGCGTGCAGATGTGGTCGCCCCATCTCAAAATTGAAAAAGATTCACAAAATGGCAACAAAATGATTAGGGGTATGGAACAACTACAAGATAAGGAGAGATTAATAAGTCTGGAACTTTTCAGTTTGGAAAAGAGATGACTAAGGGGGGATATGATAGAGGTCTATAAAATCATGACTAGTGTGGAGAAAATAAATAAGAATGTGTTATTTACTCCTCATAACACAATAACTAGAGGTCACCAAATGGAATTAACAGGTAGCAAATTTAATATAAACAAAAGGAAGTATTTTTACACACAATACATAGTGAACCTGTGGAACTCATCAGAGGATGTTGAAAAGGTCAAGAACTTTAGGATTCAAAATAGAACTAGATAAGTTCATGGAGGATAGATCCATCAATGGTTATTAGCCAGGATGGCAGGGATGGAATCATTAGCCTGTGTTTGCCAGAAGCTGGGAATGGGCTACAGGGAATGGATCACTTGATGATTACCTGTTCTGTTCATCACCTCTGAGGCACCTGGCATTGGCCAGTCAGAAGACAGGATACTGGGCCAGATGGACCTTTGGTCTGACCCAGTATGGCTGTTCTTATGACCTAACAGCTAGGGGGTTCAGTTCCCTGAACTGCTGCAGGCTTAAGCCCAGAAGTTAGGCCTCTAAATGCCTCCCACAATGTGGGCCCTAGTGTGTGACTTTGGGTGAGTCAATTCTCCACCTATGAAATTGGGGATAATAGCATTCCCTTTCTCTCACCCCTTGTCTACTTTGATTATAGCTCTTTTGGGACAGGGGCCATCTGTACAGTCACTAGCACCTTGGGGCCATGATCTTATCTGCATTGGAGCTAATAATAAATTGCTGCACCCTATGATGAGAATTGGATTTCCCAGTCTCAGCTCTTCAGGGATCGGTTCTAGCCATAATTCATCAATCGGTTCTTTTGTGAGAATATGTTTCAAATCCTGGCCTGGACTAAGCAGTCCTGGAAGGGACTGCTGAATGCACTGGAGTCTTCCTTCCCCAAGCCCTCAGGAGAAAGGTGCAAACCCTGCTCCAGCTCCTGGAGCAGCCTAGGACTGAGGGGGCTACAAAGGTGGCTTAAAGCCACTTATTTTCCCCACAGTGCCTAGGTTTTGAGTTCTGTGTTGCACCTTGTAGTGGCACAGCATAGGATCTCACCCAGAAACTTCACTGTAGGCTTATCCAGTCAACCTGTTGCATTACCATTCTTTTCTTTCACTTGGGGTTCAGAGTGGTCCTGAGACAGAGCCAGACATTTATATGCAAAGAGGAAGGAGCACTAGGAGCTATAAATCCTTGTATTAAAGGAAAACCCAGGCTCACTGTTTCGTGTGGTCATGACCAGTAGGCACATCACACAGGAAGCTAAGTGAAGCACAATCTGCACAAATATTTCCATATTGATTTTAATCTGGCCAATCTATGGCACTTTCTTACAATAAACCATTGAAATCAGCTCATCTGGTCCCATTCCTGTGTTTAGAATGGCTCTGCCTTTATGTGTGTCTGGAATGTGCTTCAGAATTTGTCAGACATTCTGTTTGTTGTTTTGTGTCATGAGCCCATTTCACCACAAGGCTTTTTGCTTTCAGGCCTGCTGTCCATTGGTTCTGCAAGCAGTTATTCCATTCCATTGTGACACATCTTCTAGCTAAAATCCAAGCTGGGTTCAAATATTCAAACTTCGGATGTGTCCTTGAGAAATATACTGCAAGGCCACCAGTCCTCTGAATAATGGGATTGTGTCCCCAGAGCTGGCAGAATTAAAGACACTCACCCTTTCGTACTTTGCCTCTGATGTTTAGGTGGATTTACTGTTGTTCAATGGGGTTAGCCAGACCAGAACAAAAGAGACACTAGGTGAAAGACTGGATACACCTAACAGGTGTTTTGAGTATGATCCGTTAGCAGAGTGAAAACATGTGCATGATGTGGTACTTTTCTGATCCAAACTACGTTCAGCCATGTAGCAGGTAGAATTACTTCTGCTTTGTGTAAGATGAATGAGCTGCTGCTCTGGGCAATTTAGAGTGGGCAAGAATCTCATGAGTTTTTGTCCAAGGAGCAGAAGGTAGTTTACACCCCCCAGCCCATCTTCACGGGCTGTCAAAAACTCCTTGGAGAATCACATGAGGAGCCTTAGGTTCAATTCAGGTTCTTCTCCCATCCTCAACACTGGCATATCTTGGTACCTTCCACAAGTGCAGAAAGTCACATGACTGACACTTTTCACATGTGGTTCTTTCTTTCTGCCCCATGGGAATTGTTGAGGTTTTTCCTTTCAGACAGAGGGGGTGTTAGATATAGAGACCTGCAGTGAAGAAAGCATGTGGCTTCCACATAATTTGTACTATAAAGAAACTCTTAAATAAATATAATGCAGTAACTGTGGTGCATGTAGCTAAGTCAGTGAATGGAGCTGGTGTAAGGTAGAGTAGAATCAGGCCTTGTGAATGAGACACAGCAAAGCAATGTGTCTGCCTAGTCTCATATCCTGTCTTTTCTACAGGTCACTATTGTCATTATGTCTTAGGTAGGGTGATCAGATAGCAAGTGTGAGAAATTGGGACAGAGGTTGGGGGGTAATAGGCTAGATAAGAAAAAGCCTCAAATATTGGGATTGTCCCTATAAAATCGGGACATCTGGTCACCCTAGTGTTAGGCCCTGCTTTTGCATCAAGATACACAATGCAGACCCCTGCATCCACACAGAATCCTATCAGAGTCAATGAGATTCATCACCTGCACAAGGGTCAGGGGGAGTGGCTCCGGATGGCTCACAGGTACATTAGACCCTGATGCAATGCTGCTGGTCGAGGGCACTGTTCCCAGAGGAGTACCTGTCTTTCCCAAGGGGACGGTACCAAATGAGTTGCTGGCCAAAGCATTCACGCACTGGTTTGGCTTCATGCTGCAGTTATAAAATGCAAACACAATAATGTATTTATTCTGTGTTTCCTTGGTTTGAAAACCCCTCTCAATGCATAGGCATTATAAAAAGCTAAATGCTCTTTCCATTAAGAATAGGCAATCGTTGGCTTACATGTTATATTTTTATCCAGAATAGGAAAGTTCTGTCTAATGCTGAGAACCCCTGGGAGCGAGTCGACTTCAAATCATTGGCACCTGATATTAAAATAAACGGCCTGGCTATGGAAATATCATAAGAGCTACTAAGCCGCATACTGGAGGCTTGAGGTAATGCTCTCCCCATTGTCCTGGCACGCTTGTGCGGCTTCGAGCTCACCCTTGGCTTTTGTTTTCCACAGGAAGTTGACAGCATGGCTGTCCTTGCTTCACGGCTCCGTGGGTTTAAAATAAGCTTTCCCTTCATGAATCACAATGTGTGTTCGCCAGCCAATTATATTTGGCTTCCAAACTGTTTACTCCATGGTTCAATTTTGTCCCCACCTTCTCTTTTTTGTTCTTTTTTAAGGAACAGCCAGTGTACACCGGAATAGAGTGTATGAAAGCTCTGGTGCGGAAAATAAATAGAAAATAACCAGCATTCCCATTTCTCAGCCACTGCTGTGCTACACTTTTGCCCTATGGCCCTGATCCTACAAAAGCTTATGCACATATGTAACTTTACAAATCTGGCCTACTGTGTAAAGGTATTTAGGAACCTAACTCCCAATGAGATTTAGGCAACTAAAAACCTTCACAAATATGGCCCACTGTAATTAATCCCATTGGCATCAATAGGACTGCTCGCCTGCTTAAGGTTAAGAACATTCATAGGTCTTTGAAGTGTTACTATACTTCATTCAGCTCCACAGTGTTGCACAGCATTCAGAAAGGAAGGTTGATCTTGTGGTTCAGCACTGGCCTGCGGCTGTAGGATCCATTCTTGACTTCCCCACAGAATTTGTGAGTGAAGTTGAGTAAGATTTCATACATGGGGACAACAAGAACTCCTTTCTTCCACCCTTTGCCTGTCCTGTTTTTTAGCCTGCAAGCTCTTTGGAGCAAGGAATATCTCTTATCATGTGTTTGTGCAGTACCCAGTACAACGGGGCTCGGATCTCACTAGGATCCTCTGGCAGCTACTGTCATACAAATAATAATTTTGACAGAGATACAAATCCCAGTTTTCACTCAGCACAGGGGGAAATTAGAGGATCTCCTCCTCCTGAAATGCTGCCCATATAGAGAACCAGGCAAGATCAGCCAAAACCAGGCCCTCAATGTCACCAGCAACTTGCTCAAACTTTGGGCATCATTCCACAATGTGCTGCTGCCTCCCCTGAAATCCCAATGGGGTCTCTTGGCTCCTTGCAGGCCCAAGCCTGCTGGCAGCAGCTGGAGACTGGATTTAGCAGCATTGATGTGATTGGTCCAAGGGTTTTGGTCTGTTTCCTCAACTCTTAGGGCATGCCTACACTACAAAATTAAGTTGACCTAACTTAGGTTGGCATACCGACACCACAGTAATTACATCACTTGTGGCAGTCTTCACTTTGCTTCTTGTGTCAACAGTGTACATCCTCAACAGGATTGTTTGTATTGGTTATACTGTCAGTATGGGGCATTGTGGGCCAGCTTCTGAAAGCCAGAAACAGTTGATTTAAGCAATGCAGTTCTACACTGACACCGCTTCAAAATAACTACATCGACATTGACTCTACGCCTCTTTCGGAGGTGGAATTGTTAAGTCGGTATAGTGGGCTTGTTATGTTGGCGGGAATGAAAATTTGGTGTAGACACTTACACTTAGGTCAACGTAAGCTGCCTTGCGTCGACCTAACTCTGTAGTGAGTTTAACAGTTGGGCTGGGCTGTCAGCACCTCTGAATAAAAGGCCATTCTCGTCTCTTTAGGCACCCAAAAGTGACTTTAGAGATCTTACTTTAGGCACCTGGCATAAAAATGTGTGTCTTAACAGGTCCACCGCTGAATAAACCTACCAGTTAACAGTAATAAGAACACTACCTGCCTTGCAGAGTTCCTTGCTAGGGTATCAGCAGGGAACCACCCAAAGCACTAAGATGAATGGAAGAGTTCACTCCTCCCAGGGCTGTTGTTTCAGGCTCTCTGCAGACTCAGACATATGTTGCTGCATCAGTTACGCTTGGGTCATGTTTTCAAGCTTTCCTTCCCAACCACAAGCCCTAGATCCATATTTAAAAAAAAAAAAAACAATGACATCTGAGAGTCTGAGGTGATTACCTGACTGCAGGAGCTGGGGTCTTTAGCATGGACTTATGGTGCCTAGGCATTATTCCGGCCCTGTGCTCACTAGATCAGAACTGAGACACATTGGAGGGCTGGCATGTTGCCCTGACTTGCTGGAATGCACCCCCTCATTCCTGATTCTTTGGTCCTATTTAAATCTAAACTTGAATTATTCTTGTTTCCAAACATTTTCCCAAATGATTTGCTGCCTCTCTTGTATTGTGCTGTCAGATGGTTTTGCTTGTGATCTTTGTAAGCTATTTGCACTCAGTTCAGCTTCATATAGAAAATACATATTTTATTAATAGCTAGCTAGCTCTAGACTGCACCCTTTATTATAGTAGCTGAGCAACTCAAACATTTGTAATGGATAATACATAAGGAAATTTTAATCATTCAGACACACAGAGGGCCATCTCCTCAGCTGGGGTGAATTGCCACAGCTGCATTGTCCTTTCATCCTCAGGCAGAAAGAAGTCAAGATGCAGACATTCATGGGTCTAAATTCATTCCTAAAGTAACTCTGCTGACTTCACAGGAATTCATCAGAAATAAATATTCCTCAGGACAATTTATACAAGATCTTATCTATTTGTCTATCTAATTTGTTTATTGCCCCCCACAATGGGATGCTGATCCATGACAGAGAATCCTAAAAATAATAAAAATATTCATCTGTCCATCCACCTATTCATCCACTTATGGTAAGGTGCCTATCACTTTAGGATCTAAGTGCCTATGTTGTTGGCTGGTGCAACTAAAGTTAAGGTTATTGTTGCATCTTCAGTACCAATCCAGTGTGAAATCCTGGTTCTGCCAAAGTTAATGGCAAAATTCCCATTGACTTCATTGGGGCCGTCTTTCACCCAAAATTTTTAAGATTTAATTTGCCATAAAAATTCAAGCTGAAACTTGATGTTCAAGGTCATAGTCGGGGTGGATTTTTACTCAACAAAAAAGAGTTCTGCATATGTTATTCTGTTGTATGAGTGTAAAACAAAAGTAATAGTTTTGCACTTGGAATAATAGATTATTAGGGTTAGAAGGGACCTCAAGAGATCATCTAGACCAACCCCCTGCTCAAAGCAGGACCATTCCCCAAATAGCAGGCCAATGCTCAAACCACTGAGCTATCCCTCCCCCACTTACTGCAGTGTAAATGAGAGAATTGTCAAGCCCCTGAACACTGCATACAACATTACATTTACGTACAGTAGGAAGCTAACCAAGGGCAATATGATGTATATCTGCCACTTGCACAATAACCTGGTGCACTGGGGTATACAAACCCCACACCGGAGAAGAAAGGGTTAAGGACTTACTCTGGGGCTAGGAGGCCCCACCCCATTGCACCTGAAAAGCCTGCACAAGCTGGGGGAGAAGCACAAAAAGGGAAGCAGAGGTGCTCAGTGGCAGGCAGGCAGGGGAGGTGAGCTGACCTGTGCTTTGAGATGCTTGGAAGGAGCGGTGTAGGATTTCCTAAGGTTGGGTGATACTGACCTGAGCACAGGAGGGAATGGTGACTTTTTGAAGGTCAGAAACTTTATTTTTGTGTTCAGTTATTTGCTGTACCCTGAAAGCAGAGAGGGCACTGGTGGGAGGCAGCTGCTAGCACCCCAAGGTGCAAGGCTTAGCTGTCTACCATTGGGCCCTGGATTGATGCCTGGTGGAAAGGGTGGGCCCAGGCTCCTCTACCAACCGCTAAAGAGCAGCCAATGCCAGAAGCCCATCCCTTCATGTGGTACCTAGTTGAGGAAGGCCCTAAATGTACAAGAGTCCAGGCCCCCTGACACCAGGGGGAAGCCCTGGAGCCCTTGCTGGCTTCTGAGGACTTCCCTATCATTGAACTCATGTGCATCCTGAAAGGAGTGGACTTGAACATGTGACCTGGCTGGCGAGCTGAGTTGCTAAAAGGAAAGATCTCCACAGGGTATGAGGTATAGTGAGAAAGAGGAATGCCTGGGTGGAGGGCAACCTGCCCCATTACTGTCTCACCAGTAAGTGGCAATGGCAGTGGATGTTCTCCTTCACACCTGGGAAGTGCTGAATCACTGCATGATAGCACATGTGAGATATACAGCAGTGTAATCCCAGAGGCCTAGATCCTCCAAGGCATTTGGGAGCCTAAATACCTTTGGGGATCTGGGCCACATTCTTTATTTAGTCCTTCTTCAGGCACAGCTCCCATTGAGGACAGAGGGTATTGTGTGTGGGTAAGGATGGCAGGATCAGGCCCTAATTAAGGACTTTTGTCTCTGAAATTATCTCCGGGGTAGAAGGATTCAAAACACCAATTAAAGGAACCTGAAATTTCATTAGTTTCAAAGAATGAATTTAAAGCAGTTTCAGGTCCTACGTGAGCTCCTGAGTCCCCTCTTCTAGTTTCCTGGTTTTACAGTCACACTTTTCCTCCACAAAAACAGAGTAAATGGATTAGCTCAAGTCTAGGTCATGCAGAATTTTTGGCTCATGCATAACTTTATGCAGGTGAGCACTCCCATTGCTTTTCCTGGGATTACCCCTGTGAAAAGGTAACCCTGTGGTTAGTCTTTGGAGGACTGGCACCTTCATGACTAGAGGGGAAATGGTGACAGGGACTAGACACTAAGTGCTGTCGACGGTGTGATGTAAAAAACCAGGACAGAAGAGATGTAATTGGTTTTGCTCCCATTTCTTTTGTGAGAGGAATCTCTTTGGGTGTCCTGTAACAGTAGTACATTAAAAAATGTAGACAGACGTGTGATTGTGTAGCCTCTAAGCTAGAAGCAGTCAGAAAATGGCTTCTCTCTTTCTCCACAGATAATGTTGACTTTTCAGAGAAATCAAAATCCAAAATTTTTCAGAGGAAAACTGAACAGTTTTTTTTATTCAGAAGTGTTGCTTCATGGGAGTGGAAGTTCTGGAGCCTTGTTCCTCATTCTCCTCTCCTGTGCACTACCGGGCCAGACTATCTCTCCCATGATGCACCACAATCTCCTCTTCGCTGAGCTGCCATGGCGATGCCCCTGAGCTGCAACTCCCATAAGGCAGTGTGGTGGTGTTTCTGAATCAAACCTCTGGGTTTTCAGCTAACAACTGAAAATTTTCAATTGTTGTGTGGTCACTTTTTTTTTACAAAGTCAACATTTTCCACAGAAAGCAGATGCTCTTTGTGAAATGCCATTTAGCTGAAAACTTGATCTTTGGCTGGAAAAGTGTTTGATAGACAATTTTCCATCCCCCCTCTTTTAAGACTTTCATGTGGGAAAACTTCTAACATAGCAAGTTGGTTCTATGTGTGCCCTCTACACAGGGGAGTGAATTACATCCTCAGGAAGTGGAGTTGAGAAAACATGGGTGAGCAAAAGTCTTCTGTTAACACTTGCATTCTCCAGTGCACAGTGAAATGATGCTCCCACATGCACTAGACAAAAATGTTTTGTGGCCGGGCAGAACTCCCCAGTGGCTCCATGAGGAGCTCTGCAGCGTCGCACTATTCCATGAATACACCTACATTTACAAGCAGCGCACTGAATTCTAGGCTAACAGGAGCAATGAGCTTGTATCTGAGGGCTGGATGTGGCTCTGTGCAATCAATATTAGCTCACCAGTATAGACCGTACCCTTTTTATACAGTGCATGCAATATATGGGTGGATTTGCCCAGTGCTTAATATGTAATGAAAGAGGTGCTGAGGCTCAAGCAATTTTTTTGCTTTCATAACTGACATAGCAAGCCCAGAGGTGCTGGGGCTGTGAACTGCCATGCCAGCTTTATTTGTAGTGCACTGACTCCAACAAGTGCTTGTTTCCCCCGAGATCTCTCCCAATAAAGCCCTTACTCACTCGGGAGTCTGAAGCAGCTTTTCAAGTTACCTTTGTCTTGCATTGAAACAGGGGTTCCTGCATTTGTGCTGAACTTGTTCCTGTCTCCTTGCTGTCCCCTAGCTGCCTGTCTCTGCTTGTTTCCTTACTTTCCGGTCAGTCAGCCATTAGAGCAAGCACACCCGGCTCTCTCCATCCTGTGCCATTTCATTCTGTAGCAGGTCAGTGGGAATACTCTATGCTAACGTTTTTGGGATTCTTCCCAGGGCTTGACAGAGCTTTGTTTCTAGCCACAATGATGGGTAGAATGCACCTTGGTTTATACATCAGGGTTAGTAGAATAGATGTGTGAGATCCAGCATATAATAAAGCAACAGGCTCTATTCCAATCTTGCTTGCCCTGGTGTAATTCCATTGACCTCAGTGGAGTTGATCTATTTCTGATTTGCTTTGCCCTAAGTGATAACAGAATCGAAGAGAGTCTTTGATGAATTACAGGGATGAATTATTTCTCACATTGGCCGTGGTGAGCAAGCAGCTAAGAATGCTGCTCACAACGGCTTGCAGCTGCAAGCCATCTGAGGTAGGACTGCAGGTGGGGAGATTTGCACACAGAGTGGTGGGTTGGTTTTTCGGGTGCTTTTCTTCTGCTTCCCCCATTCCTGGATCATATACTTAAATTGTGGCTGATTTCAGCTTTGTCTCTCTCAGTATCAGCTTTTTCCATACAGGGATTGAGTACCAGGTCCGATGGGCACCCAAACTCCACTTGAAGTCAGTGGAGCTATAGGAGCTCAGATTATTCTGAAAAAACAGGTCCTTGGATGGATGACTAGATAGATAAAGTATATTATCAAAACAGTGATTTAAGTGGATATTGCATAATAGCTACAGAAAGTGAATTTTGAATTTAAAAAAAAAACATGAGTTTTCCCTCCACATGCCTTATACTTTAGTACTATGTCATGGACCTTACTTGCCAGTCAAAGAAACTTGAGTTTTAGAAAGCAAATGGAGAATACACAAAGTGATATTCACAGCATTTACCAGAAGGTCATAGGCTGAAGTATGTCTTCATGAGACCGTAGTCAAATCACAGTCAAACTTCTGACAATTCTGATCTGTTTGAAGGCAGGTCACAATAAGAAAAAGGGCTCATTTGAGCAGCCAGATGACTTGTTGGGAGTAGTTGGGATGAAGCCGTTTGGCTAATTATCTTTCACTCAATCCTTTTTAGAAAACACTATCGGCCGTTTTCTTGCTCTTTCCCACATACTGCTATGGATCCAGGCTTATCTATTACTGACAGATGCTTGGCACAGCTACCAGGTCTTATGTCCTTGAAGCTTCATCCGTCTGTTCTGTTCAGCACTCCACCCTTCCAACACACCTGAACATAGAATGCCAAGCTTGTCATAGTTTGTGTCAGACAGGAATGCACTTTTTATGGGTGACTAAGATGGGAGAAGATGGGCTCTTAACTATGGCTGATGAAACCTTTATTATAGAAAACTTGGGTTTTTTGACAAATTTTCCACAGAAAGTGTTTGCTTTCCTCAGAAACTTACAATTGGTCAGAAGAAAACTGAAATGTCACAATTCTTTAGCCAAAACTGAAAACTTGCTAGTTTCTGGCTGTATTTACTCAGTTTTCAGCAGTTTGTTGATGAAAAGGGTTGAGGAGGAGAAAATGCAAGAAAAATATATGTGTAATGGTTTCTGTGTAGAATTACAGCTCAACCCACATAAAAATCCCTGCCCTAATCCAATATCCTCAGCCCTATACTTGGGGAAAACAGGTGGCATGACATGTCACAAACCCCCAAATGCTGTCAAAGTGTTGCCACCTCTGCAATACGTAGTTCCATTCTTAAAGCCCCAGCCTCTGGAGTCATGTAATTATGAGATTCTCAGCATTAATTTAAAAAGAGTAAGTTTCTAGCCCTTGTGGTTACAGTACAGCTGGAAAATATGATATCCTCCCTCTCCACCCCTAAGGCTCAAATGGTGGAAGATAAATATAGAGCCAAAAATCTGTTTGGCTTAAAAATCAGAATAATTTTTAAAATATCTCCTGATTTCATGGGCCTGACTCCTGGTTTTTGAGCCCTCAGGCTACTGTCAAGAGAGGTCAAACTCCGGAGAGGAAACTCTTGCCTGGAGTCTTGATTTAAAATCAGAATCCTAGTTTGTCAGCCCAGCTCCCCCACCTCTCTTACTTGGACCAAGTTCCCCAGGAGCCTTGAGGGGGAGGGGAAACTCAGGCCAGTGGGGGCCTGTGGTACCCTTTAAGCAGACGCACCATGTGCTCCTCTCCATGTGCTGACTGAACTCAGCTAGGCAATGGGGAAGGAGAACAGAGCCATGGCTGTGCCCTCGCCCTGCTCCACCTGGGTAGCCCGGCCCTGACAGTGTGCTGGACCTTCCCAGGAGGTGTGCTCAGGGCACATGAGGGCTGGGATGTGACTGCCACCTGCTGGAAAGCATAAGTGGGGACGGCTCTTCGCAGCCCCTCTCCACGCTCCCTGGGACACCCAGGCATGGCCAGCCACAGTCTGAGTAATTATACAGCATGTGTGAGCTGGGAAGCCCAGTCCCAGGGACACTCAGCTGAGCAGTAGAGCTGGGTGGGAATTTTCTAACCAGTGCTTTTCACTGAAAAATACCGTGTCATTGAAAACAAAACCATTGCCAGGAGAAGGTTGACTTTTTGACCTGAAAAAATGTGACAAAAAACTTGAAATGATCAAGGTTTAGAAAATGTCCTCATGGAAACCAAGAAGTCCAGTTTTCTGAAATGACTTTTCCTGTAGGATTTAAGCTAATTATAGGTTTTAAAAAACATTTTTCAATTTTGACCACTTATTTCTAATGGGGGTTGGTTTGTGACCATTTTTTGAGATTGTGACTTTGTCCTGATATGGGATGGGACACATTTTCTATAGCTCAAATTTTCACAGGGCAGGAAACCCATTTGCCACCCAGCTCTCTTCAGGAGCTCAGCATAGTGCATGGACATAAAGCTGGGAAAGGGAATGGCAACTGTAAACAGAGCCACGGTGCCGATTTCTGAGGAAAGCCATAAACCAGGGCTTTAGAGCGGTGAAGGTTTTTAGGTGTGGCTGGGCACCTAGACCTCAGCCTGTGAAAGAGACACAAAAGTCCCCATTTCCTCTCTTAATCTGACTGCCCTCTTAACCAGAGAGCTGGTGTAGCTATCACAGGAAAGGGGGCTGAAGCTGAAATCATGGGAGTTATTTTTACTGCTGTAATGGGATTATGACATTTCTATCAGGGTGTCTAGAGAAGGAGCTGCCTTATCGTTCTGGTGAGCTGACCTTCTGATAGACTACAGAAATCCCAGCTGTACCTTTGTACCTTTTCTGGTTACTTTTAATAAGGAACTGTGGGAGGGAGGGGACCCCAAACCCTTAATAAAACAGGAGATCTGTTACAAGAAGCCTGAATTAAATGATGTACTGCTTATTCCAATCAATCTGAAATCCTTTTTACATCTTTAACTGAATAGATTGAGCTGGAATATTTGAAATGTGTGCCGTTTTGGTTAATTGTGATTGGTCGGATTAATTTATTGCAAATCAGAGATATTCTCTTCCCTGATTGGGCCCAATAACTTCTAGCACAAAGATTTATGTGGATGAACTTAAAATCCAATTGATCCTAGTGAACAGAGCATTGCTCTGGGTCTCAGGATGTCAACATTCCATTTCTGGCTCTGCCACTGGCTTGCTGGGTGACCCTGGGCAAGACACTTCACCGCCCCGTGCCTCAGTTTCCCCATCTATAAAATGAAACTGTCCTTCTCTGTAAAGCACTTGAGACTTACTGATGAAAATTGCTGTATCAAAACTGATCACTATTATTAATTTCCACAAATTCTCACACTTTTGAGTTGGCTTTCCACTAACACCTGTGCCAATGCAATTTGATTGTTCACATTTAGAATCATAGAATATCAGTGTTGGAAGGGACCTCAGGAGGTCATCTAGTCCAACCCCCTGCTCAAAGCAGGACCAATCCTCAACTAAATCATCCCAGCCACGGCTTTGTCAACCCTGTCAAGCTTACTAAAAACCTCTAAGGAAAGGTATTCCACCACCTCCCTTAGGTAACCCATTTCAGTGCTTCACCACCCTCCTAGTGAAAAAGTTTTTCCTAATATCCAACCTAAACCTTCCCACTGCAACTTGAGACCATCACTCCTTGTTCTGTCATCTGCTATCACTGAGAACAGTCTAGATCTATCCTCTTCGGAACCCCCTTTCAGGTAGTTGACAGCAGCTATCAAATCCCCCCTCATTCTTCTCTTCTTCAGACTTAAATAATCCCAGTTCCCTTAGCCTCTCCTCATAAGTCATGTGCTCCAGCCCCCTAATCATTTTTGTTGCCCAGTAGGAATTGGGTAAGATCAAATCCTTATTATATATAAGGAGGATAAATGAGATTCTGATGTCTCTGGCCTGTAGTGGAAATAAATGATGGTCTGTGGTTAGGTCTATGAAAAATTTGTGGTGGGTGGATAGTAGTTTTGAGGTCCTTTTAGAAATGTCTCTGTATTGGTTTCTGGTCTACCAGCTCAGGCTGGGAAAGAACGCAAGGAGATAGATTGATATAGTTTGGTTTTTTTAGCTGTTTCAAAATTGTTTTTCATTTGAAATTAACAAACAAGATTTACAACAATAATGTATTTGCAGAAGATGAACGAAAATACTGGCACAGACAGTGATTAGTAGTAATAAGCCCCAGCTCTAATATAGTGCTATATATCAGTAGATCTCCAGCCGCTTCACCAAGGAGGTCAGTATCATTTTACAGGTGGGGAAACTGAGGCACAGAGGAAGTGCCAAAGCAAAATCACTTCAATAGGCAAACAAATACTCACAGAAAATTGCTTGTGCTGTTCCCCTAGTGTTAACTCTGACCCATCTTCATAAAGCATTGCTGGATCTTCAAATTAAAAAGGCTACAAGAATGCAGGCTGTGTTTATTACTAACGAGTACTAATAGGTGCTATCATAAAGTCACCCTGATAGCTGCTGGAAAAGCAGCTTCTTCTGCCCTCTGGATTAGCTACTTGCTCCGGGAGCCAGATTTGTTCTATTAAAAGTGTTTTTCCTGTGCTGAGGAAAGTTCTCATGCACTCTGCTCTGCCCACCTTTGACCCCTGACCCAGGCTGGCTGATTTTGTGAACAGGCTTTTATTTAGCAGAGTTCAGCGATTAGAAGCAGACTTGAATGGAAGCTTGCTGGCATTCACCATTTAATGAATGAGTGTGTTGAGTGTGTGTTTGTAGAAGGAGGAGAGGTGAGATCACTTAGGGCATGAAGGAGGGGAAAGCAAATGTTCCTCCTCCATTCTGCCACAAGCAATCTGCACTTCTAGCTCTCATTGGCTGGCAGAAGTACTTAAACTATAAAAAGATATACTGGCATTAGAAAAGGTTCTGAGAAGGGCAACTAAAATGATTAGGGGTTTGGAACGGGTCCCATATGAGGCAAGATTAAAGAGGCTGGGACTCTTCAGCTTGGAAAAGAGGAGACTAAGGGGGGATATGATAGAGGTATATAAAATCATGACTGGTGTGGAGAACGTGAATAAAGAAAAGTTATTTACTTGTTCCCATAATATAAGAACTAGAGGCCACCAAATGAAATTAATGGGCAGCAGGCTTAAAACAAATAAAAGGGAGTTCTTCTTCACACAGCGCACAGTCAACCTGTGGAACTCCTTGCCTGAGGAGGTTGTGAAGGCTAGGACTATAACAGGCTTTAAAAGAAAACTAGATAAATTCATTAATGACTATTAGCCAGGATGGGTAAGGAATGGTGTCCCTAGCCTCTGTATGTCAGATAGTGGAGATGGATGGCAGAAGATCACTTGATTTTTACCTATTAGGTTCACTCCCTCTGGGATACCTGGCATTGGTCACTGTCGGTAGACAGGATACTGGGCTGGATGGACCTTTGGTTTGACCCAGTATGGCCATTCTTATCTTCTTATAAACTGGTGCTGTTTAATTAGCTTTCCAATGCTCATATGCAAATTAAATTCTGAGAAAGACTTGCTGGGGCTTACCATCTGTGCAATCCCTGGCTATTCTTCACTTTAAAAAGAGTCAGTCTTTGTAGATAAATTTAAGATGGCATAGTCCAAGAGGCTAAGGCTTCTAGACCCAGATTTTAAAGGTGCCGAAGGATGCAGATAGATGCCTGAATACCTCTAGTCATATGAGGTGCTGAGAATGACTCTATAGCCTGGTGGTTTGAGCATTCTCCCAGGGTGTGGGAGAACCCAGTCCCACAGCCCCAAGGTCTTAAAAAAATTATTCTATCTATCATGAAACAGCTTTAGAGCTGGGGAGCCCCATACCATGCTATCTCATAACCCTGAGAGGTGGCAGATCCCTGTGCAAATCCCATCTCCCCCTTAGGTGCAGGGGGGCCTTGAACCCAGGTTCCCCACAGCCCAGGTGAGTAGCCTAACTGCTAGGCTGAAAGTTAGGAGGGAAGTGAGCCTTCTCCGCTACATCTTGCAAAACCAGTGTAGGCACCTCACTCTGTGAGGGCTTGTTGCTGAAACTCCCAGGCAGAGGAAGGTGCCTCCCTGCAGCCCAAGTTAGGCACCAAACCTCTCAGGTTAAGTCTATTCTGCAATTATACAGCCTTGGCTGGCCAGGGCACTGTCTAATTGCAGGGGAGGCATACCCTCAGAGCAGGGCATAGCACATGCCCCTTCTCTCTTGCCAAGAGCAATCTAGCGTGGCTGGCTTTTTGTGAAGCCAATTCTGAGGTGCCAAACTCAGGCTTTGCAAATCCCAGTGATTTTTCCCCCTGAGGCTCCTTTGTTAATCTAATCTTAAGTGCCTTTGTTGGGGTCACAAAAGAAGCTAGTAGCAGCTCAGGAATCAAACCCAGGTTAGTGCATTAGCCTAGCCTAGCCTAACCTCCTCTCCTTCTGCCTTCCCACAGCCATTTCTCAGGAGTGAATGTCACATGTTTAGTAGACAAGTACCCAACAAGCAGGTTGGATAACAGCTCAGAGAAGTTGGAGTTCAAGTCTGAAGCCACGATCAGGTGGCAGGAACCCCTGTGTTCCACCATCCATTTATTGCCTAGTCTCACTGCTTCTCTCCTGATGTGTAAAAAAGGGATAATGTTGGTAAAGCATTCTGAGGATGGAAAGTCCAATGGCCTATTGAATTACAGGTCAGTGGCAGCTGTGATATCAGTGGGAGCATACCTCAGCCTCTGGTTGTTATGTCTCAGGTTGCCCATTCAGCTGAGTTGTTCCTTCCAGAGAATTATCCTGAGGTGAAACAGTCCTTCTTCTTCTTCCTTTATGCCACATTTCCTGGTGAGGGTTGTGGTGGCAGCATGGAAAGTAGAGAGGATCAGACCTCCCTTTCCTTGCAACAAGTTCCATCTCCTCCTGGGGAATTCTCCAGTGTTCTCAGGCCAGCCAGGAGTTAAAATCCCTCCAGTGTGTCCTGGGGTTGGCCTTGGAGCCTCTGCCCAGTGGAACATGCCTGGTATAGTTCCAATGGAAGCCTCCCGGGATGTCCTTATCAGGTGCCCAAACCACTTTATCTGGCTTCTCTCGATCCAGTGGAGTAACGGCTCTGCTCTGAGGCCCTCCTGTATAGCCAAGCTCCTCACCCTCTCTTGGAGAACAAGCCCAATCATCCTGCGGAGAAACCTCATTTCCACTGCTTGTACCCGTGATCTTGTCCTTTTGGTCATTACTTAAGTTCATGGCCATAGGTGAGGATGGGGATATAGAGAACTCATCCGAGAACTCAGCTCCCACGTCACCACTGCTGCCACCACACCAATCCACCGGTTGATCTCAGGGTCCTGGTTGCCATCACTTATGAACAAGACCCCTAGATACGTGAGCTCATCCACTAAGGGCAGCTACTCCCTCCTCCCCTGGAGAGAGCAGTCCACTTTCTTCTGGGAGAGGACCATGACCTCTGATTGGAGGTGTTGATTCTCATCCCAGCCGCTTCGCATTCAGCAATGAAATGTTCAAGTGCACATCAGACTCTGCAGTCTGAAGAAGCAAAAAGGACAACATCATCTCCAAACAGCAGAGATGCTACCTCTGAGCCCCTGTACCTGATGCCTTGATATCCTATCCATGAAAATCACGAACAGGAGTGGGGACAAGACACACCCTTGGTGGAGTCCAATGCCCACCTTGAATGAACTCGACTTAATGCCAAGAAACAGTCCTGGTAGGAAGATTTAATTTCCCCTTTGTTTATGTCACTCCATCAATCTTGCTGGAAAGAACCAACCCGTCTCTGTGCACAGCCCAGGAATGGGATGCCCAAACACAGCTGGGTCCACTTTTCCACAACTGACTCTGAATCCAGGGACCCACTTTTAGGCCCCTGCCTGTCTATAGTACTTATATAGCTTCTATTGCCATAGTATCTGAGCACCTCACAACCTCTACAGTATTTACTCTCACACCCCCTCTTACTTAGGGACACACTATTACCTCTGTGTATAGATGGGAAGCCAATGCATAGAGAGAGAAAGTCACTTGCCCAATTTCCCACAAAAAGCCTTTGGCAGACAAGGAATTCAACTCAGGTCTCAAGTGAGCACCCTACCCAGTGGGTCATCCTTCCTATCTAACCTCAAGCAGTGGTCGCTTTCCATCTCATTGGGGTACAACAGGACTGTGAGAGCCCCAGGATTGGTTCTCAGACAATAAGCAACATATAGGCAAAGCCCAAGAGAAATTCTTTGATCCCTTTGTTCCTTCTTGCGCACGCAAATTGAAAGCATTTTTTCTAAGCATGCTATAGTCCACCTCTGTGTGGGACAAAACTACACACTTGGGTCCTAGTTTAAAAGAGGCTATTCATGGCTGTTCTAATTAGGTTACCCCACATCCAAGTTCAGGTTTAATAGTAAGCTACATGCTAGTCTATACATGACAGGGGACTCTTATGGCATCGGCCAGATGTCACTTTTAACAGTCCACATGGTGCAAACAATAATTGCACTTTGCATGTTGTTGCAAATTACCAATGTTTAGCCAAGGGTTAAACTACAAATCCTAGAGCATTTATATAATGATGTTTATGCCTCTCTCTAAAGAAAATGGTACACCAAGTACCCATGAGCTTTATCTGTCATACTGAGCAAACATTTGACATTCTGAGCACATTCCTGCCCATTAGCAAAGGAACACAGTTACTCCTGCAGAGACTTTTTGGCAACTACATAAAACACAGAGGAGAAATTAGTCCTACATCCCAGGGCCAAAAGGACTCATCTAGTCTGACCTTCTGTATAACACAGGTCAGAAAACTGCTCCCAAATAGTTAATAGAGCGTATGTCTAAAAAAACACCCAATCTTGGTTTAAAAATTGTCAGTGATGGAGAATCCACCACAACCCTTCATAATTTATTCCAGTGGTTAATTACACTCAGTGTTAACTGACACACATTCCCTGCAGCTGCTGTAGTTTTTGCAAACCTGCTTTCTTATTCCAACCAGGAATAATTAACATACTTTGTTACTGCAATTTCATCAACGGATCTCAAAGCACTTTACAAATTATAAGTCTCAATAATTCAGTGGAGCAGATAAGTGTTATGTTGGCTTTTTTTTTAAGATAGCTAAAACTAAGCCACAGAAGTTAAATTGTTACCCTTAACTTGAAAATCATCTTTATGTTTAAATACTCTCTGTTCCCCTACTGTTAAAAATAAAACCTAAGATTACAATATCTAAAAGTAGAGCTGATTGAAATATGGGATATTTTTCATGGAGAAAAATAAACCTATTCAAAGTTTTTCAAATGAAAAAAAAAGTCATTTCCACCAGGAAATTTCCAAACTAAGCAAAATGACAGGTTTTTCACTTGATTTTGAGATTTAAATTTTCATTTTTAACGGCAATCATTTTGTTTTAACTTTAAATGTTTAGTTTCAATTTTTAAAATAAATTTTAAAAGCTTTGGGTCTCTTCTCCTTTGTTTTTTCTCCACTTATTAGGGAGGGGGAAGGTGGAAAAGTATGGAAACCGGGGAAAAATTGACTTGTTTTTACTGTCTTCAAATGAGCAAAATTTGAATGGTCAAAGGGTGGGAGAAAGACATCACTTTTTACACCTCTTCCCATTTTCTCCATTTACCATACTTTATTACTGTATTCCAAAGTGTTGGAAAGTCGGTAAAACCCCACAGTTAATTGTTTTCCAAAACACTGTTATGTAGAAAAGCAACTTGGAAAAAACAGAAAATGCATTATATGGGAATTTCATTTGCAATGATTCATTTTGGACAAATGATGAGGGTAGGGAGTTTCATCTTAGTGTTTTTGACCAGCTCTATAGAAAACGTTATTAAAACATTCTTTGTCTATTTTTTCAGTTGGTTTACTTTGTACATGTAACAGCATTTTCCACATGGTTCGTTTCCCTGTTCCATGTGATAGTCTGTTAGGCCCTGATCCTGCACAGAGACACATGTTTAACATTGTGAACATCAGAAGTGCAATTTCTGTAGAACTACTAACTCATATGAAATGAAGAATATGCATAAACACTTACAGAATCCAAGCTATTAGTTAGTCGCTAGTTTCCCCTGTTTGTTTGGCTCTTTAAATGTCATTGAAAAATCACAAAAATTAGCTAGCATGCTCCCAGGCAGTGTTGAACCTGAAATTCCATTTAATTCCTCTTTAAAAATCACTAAATTTGAAGCTAATTGTCACATATTTCCCTTTAAATAACTCCCTAGGTCACACAGCAAATCAATCACAGGCTCAGGAATTGAACCCAGGAGTCCTGGAACCCAACCACCTGCTCTCAGCCTCTCACCATTAGAAGAGATATTTTTTACACTGGCATACAATCTGCAAATGATAAATTTATATGAAGAGAAATAACATCTCTCTTTCTGAGTGTCTCATCTAGAACTTGAATTTCCCAAGCTAAACTGGGAAAATAGTAAGACAAGTTTCCTTAAAACATTGTCTTGATTCATTTGAAGCTGATCTGCCTATAGGATGAAAGTTACACTCCTAGGCTGTCATGAGCATTGCAAGAGTTCTGTGGGATGCCCTTCTTTGGCTTAAGTGCAGTTCATACATCCAAACTAATAAATGTCCATTCAGCTGATGGGAACAAACTGTTTTTGTTTTGTTAGTGAGAAATTTTAAATGAAAAGCTTTCAAATAAAACTTTTTTGCGGGAAAAATTACTCTTCTTTCTTTTGATTCGGTCTCCAAAAATTATCTTATTTCAAAAGATCTTTTTTCCTTTCTCCCCCTCTTCCTTTTTTGCCACTGATCATCATAGAATGCATGATGTTTAATATTTGTATGTTCATGTTTTTCCTTTTCCCTCTACCCATGCTACGTTTCCAAAGTTGGAGAAATTTAGTGGAGGGGGTGTGGGGGGAATATGAGACTTTGACTTGTTTTGGTTAATAAAAACAAAAATGAAATGAAAATTCAATGTGAACGTAACATTTTCATTGCCTGTTGAAAAGTTAAAAATTTCAAGGAAAGCTTTTCATGGGAAAATGTTGTTTTGTGTATAGAGGGCTTAGATTCTGCCTTTGGTTACCCCAGACAACCTTCTGTGAGTGGTGACGTGAGTTGCCCTAAGTCACAGAAAGAGCCAACAATAGATTTGACCCCGCAGTCCCTTACACAGGGATTAACTTTAAGAATGCAACTCCTGCCCAACAAAGGCTTGATCCAATGCTTGCTGAAGTCAGTGGCAGCCTTTCTACTGACCTCAGTGTGTGTTGGATCAGGTTCTGAGTCCTTAGGCCCAGGCCTATACTGCGATCGCTAAACCACCTGCTCTAGATTTCATCTGCAAGGTTATCATTGACTTCCCTGCCATATATGCACTGGTAAAAGTTGCACCACAGCAGGTCAGTCCCCAGTCCACCAGACAGCTAACTTTCAGTTTCACCCTGTAGCTGGGATGGATCTGTTCTAACTTTTGCAGAGCATGCCCAGGGGAATTTAGTATCAGAGCAGATTTCATTGTCAGGCAGCAAATTGCCATGCTCAGCGGCGGTAGCACTGCATCTCTCAGGGCCTCTGTCAGCAACAAGGTTATTAGGACATGAATCATTAATCTGTTTGGATGTTGTTTGGATTTGGGCCCACTGCTCAGATAATGTTCCACTGCTCTCCCCCATAGAGGCCAATTTCAAAGGAGATCCTTGAGTGATATTTCTGCTGATGGGAATAAACACAGTGAGCAGCTGTTTGATTTATCCAACTTTCCCCTATCTAGCATTAATAAATTAATGCTGAGACTTCCGCCTGCAGATCATAAGTTGTTTTCCCACTCTTGTAAGCTAGGCTAGTGTTATCCCCATTCCATTCCTCAGACAAATAAATAGAATAAGAAGAGAAGTGAGATTCCTCCCCTGCCCCATCTTTACTTTAGGGTGCTGGGGGAATTCCTATTTCATGACTTTTTTTGAGATTGCTGACTCTGAGAGGAAGTTATAGAGCCACTTGAGAATCTCTAGTGCCGGAAATCACCCGTGCCAGATGGAGGGCATCTGAAGCGAACAGTCAAATAGCAGCAATGTTGACACATCTCTGATCTGTATCCCTGCAGGCTGGAAAGTTGCTAATGGAAGTCACAGGTGACCCAAGCAGTTACAGGCTCTGCTGAGTTTCAAGTTGGTGGCAGTGAAACTGAGGAATCTAATTAGGCACAGAATAATACACATCTTAGGTAATTATCACCTGGGAGGGTCAAAACAGCATGGTGCCTGAAGGGGAAAACCAAGTTTGTTACGGTTCTTTGAGAAAGCTAATAAAATTTTAAAGGATTTAGTGAGAAGTAATGGTCATGATCTTCAAAGGGGACTATTGATTTTTGGGTCCCTGGCTTGGGGCACCTGGAAGGGGCCTGATTTCCAGAGGGTGAGTGCTCAACACTTTCTGAAAATCAGGCGCTGTTAAGATGGCTCAGGCTGGACACCCTGAAAACGGAGATGCTCATGATCACAAGCCACTTCTGAAACTCTTGGCTAATACAAACACTGGCATCACTGCACTAAATCAGACCTCAGATCCATCTGGTCCTGCCTCTGACAATGGCCAATACCAGATGATTTAGAAAGAACTTATAATGCACCTGGCAATGCTGTACATGAAGGGTCATGAAAGAGATTCTTTCTCTCCCCACGCCCCAATATGTAACCAAATTATAGAGCATGGAATTTGATTACTCCTATTATCTTAGCTTGCATGGTTGCATGAGCTATTAATGGACATAATTACTTGGTCCTTGGTTACAGATAGGCACCATGTTAGCTCCTTCACAATCTGCCAGGAAGGGCATATTTAAGGATGTATTGCACATCCCTGTCAGCAGTGTCATGTAAATGTCAGTATCACTGCTGTGTCACAGGTTATTTCCTATGGAATCTTCAGATGACTACCACCCAGTCTTAAAGCTAGACTGTGTCTAACAAACCACAGCCCTGCATACGCAGCAGCCCTGTCCCAGAAGCAGCTCTCTGGAGACTGCTTATCCCTGGAGGGCAATCGTCTTTATCTATTGGATTGGAGGAGATTGCATCCAAGAGAGACAAGGAATTGCAGAGAAGTGCCACTGTGTGTCCAAAAGAAGCATGGCAGGGGACATAGCTCTGCCTCTTCCCATTTCCCCCCCCTCCCCACCTTTGCCACAAAGGGAGTAGAAGTGAGCAGAGTATTTCAACGATTGCTATGGCACAGTCACAAAAGGCAGGGAAGGGTTTTGCTCACCCTTTGCCCCTGAGCAGGTGATGAGGAACACAATCTAGCCCCTAGTGATTAATTGTACTGGAGGTCTTTCAAGTTGCTGCACAACTCCTTCCTTGGGGATTCCAGTATCATAAAGTCACCCTGTGATTTCCTCTAAAACTGCCCTTGGAATAGAAATTGCTTTATTGTTTTCCACAACAATGATTCGTGCAAAACCACAGTGCTACTAATGTGTTTAACTAGGGTTTTTATTATCTACCTTGATATCTTTGCCTATCTGGTCTTTGTCCCTTTCTATTTCCAACTTGCTCCTTGCTGCCAGACCTTGAGTTCTAATTTGTGTGTGTGTGTGTAAAACCCTTCTGCCACGTGGAGTCAGCAGCAACAAGGGCCAGGATCAGTATCTAGGGGTTCCTTGTCAACAACACAACACAAAACTGGCTGGAGCCCCCACCCAGTGACCTGGGACAATTACACACCAGCCCCCGGGCACCTCTAAGAGACAATACTTCCCCTCTCGCAAGCACAGAGTCTGAGTGTTATAAAAGAAACTTTTAATAAAAGGAGGGAAGTCACCTGAAATTCATTTGGGAAAATGCTGCAAGCAGGATTCATAAACATAAAAACATGAGCAAAAGTCCCACCCCAGAGTGCATTGCTCAGCGTCCTTGTGCCTCAGGCTCTTACATCCAGCACCCAAACGTTCCTTTAATGTGCCCCTCCCTTCTCTGCACCCCATTCACAGTTGTTGTCCTTGGTCAGAGCCAACCCAGAGTTCAGAGGTGCAACTGCAGAGTTCCTCCCACCCTGGAGGGGGGAGCAAGAAAGCACCTCACTTGCTCCACTGTCCAGGCACACAGTTGCTGCTCCACACCACTGGGATGTCTTCAGGCCCCCCGACTCAACACAGCTCTCAGTGATTTCAGCTGTTACTGGGGGAGCCTCGCTGCTAATGCACATTGGGTAATCTCTTGCAACAAAGCAAACTTAATACTTACACCTGGTTATCAGTGATTTCAGCTCTGTAGTATATAAGAGGACTCTCAATTGAGTCTTAAATAGGGTGACCAGACAGCAAATGTGAAAATTTGGGATGAGAGTAGGGGGTAATAGGATCCTATACAAGAAAAAGACCCCAAAATTGGGACTGTCCCTATAAAATTGGAATATCTGGTTACCCTAGTCTTAAACAGCTCTTTTACTGTAAAGTAGTAATGTTATTTAAGGCTGCCTGCAGCCATGAGATAGAGCCAACACCCTTTTTTTGCCTGCTGGGTTTTGGCATCTAGGTCTCCTGCCTATTGACTTCTATTTAGTGAGGGTGAGTCCCTCAGTCAGGGCATGCCAACGACAGCTCTGCTGCCCTCAATTCATACAACAAGAATAACAACCTTTTATTAACCCTTCCCCAATAACAAAGACTCTGGGGATCCAACACCAGGCAAAAGTGATCATTTGTGGAAGCAATTCCATCATGCTGAGCATCTAGGCAGGGTGGGTGTGCCCATGCAAACAGATCAGCTCCTGAAGTCCTCTTCCCCAGCTTATCACTAGATGTCAGAGTAGAGCCCATTCAGACCCTGCTTACATGTAGAATGATGTAAAGTTTTAGGATCATGCCTAGAGATGCAGGGCTATTCTGCTGACTCACCCTTGCAGCAGGACCAGATAGGTTTTCTGGGCCCAACTCAGCAGAATAAAGTGTAGAGAGTGGGAGCTAGGGAGCGAACAAAGGGTCTGGCAGGGAAAACTCTAGAAATGGTGAACTTAGGCAAGTTTTATGTTTTGTCATTTAAAAATAAAGGAAGAACTCCAGGAAGCCTCAGGGTGCTGGAACAATGTGTATAATGGGAGTGCCTAGAGCCATCGAAACAAACTGTAAATCCTGTATGTAATGGAAACCACTTCAAGCCAGGGGGGAGTGGCAGCACCCCTAGTTCCAGCATCTATGGGAAGTGGATGGTGAGTTTCAGACATCATCCTCTGTGTGGGTGGGTGAATGGGTGCTGTGAAGAGTAGCAGGATAGGGACTCTGCCCAGTTACAAGCTGAACTTACACTTATTTTGTTTTGTATTCCATATAGAATGCATGAGGCCAAATCCCTCCTCTGGATCTGAACATCTAGCTCCCAGTGACGTCAGTGGGACATCAGCACGTGGACCTAAAGCCAAACTTGGCCCAAATTCAGAGCTAAAGGCCTGCTCTGCCTTTAATGTATACTGCAGTAAATGAAGAGGTGCTGTGTTGAAGTCAGAGGCATTACACTGATATAAAACTTGTGGATATGAGAGCAGAATCAGACAGCTGGATTTGAATTTCATGGGCCTCACTGTCTGGTGGCTGTTTGAATTCTGGTGCATCTATAAGCTGTCCTGATCCAGATTCTTTGGCCTCTGACTTATTTGGATTTGAGTCAGGGTCTTGTTTGAAATGTAGATAGCCTGTCTCCTAGGACTAGAAGGGATCTTGAAAGGTCATTGAGTCCAACCCCCTGCTTTCACTAGCAGGACCAAGTACTGATTTTGCCCTAGATCCCTAAGTGGCTCCCTCAAGGATTAAACTCACAGCCCTGGGTTTAGTAGGCCAATGTGCAAACTACTGAGCTAGCCCATCCTAAATAGTACCAGCTAACTTTATTCAGTAAAGTGCAGCTGAAAATCTTGAGATTTAAACAAACCTTTGGCCTCATTAAGTGTTTTCTAACATGCAGCACACTATGAAGAAGACTCCATCACTGGCAGCTCTCGCTGTGGATATTAGTGGTTTGGGTGTTATTCAGGCTTGTTCAATCCCTAATAAAGTGATAGGGCAATTCATGAGAGGAATGTGCTATTTAAACTTTACAAAAATAAATAATGCCAAGGACACATTAGCTGGAGTTTCATTATCTGGGGTTCTCTAAGATATCTCTAGAAGGCATCATCTGATACCTCACTGCTTTGCAATCTGATCCTGCTTTTCTATATGTATAGTCTATATACCAGATCTCAGAGAGAATGAATCTGTTAGCAGCTAATTTTCTTACTTGGTGGTATGTCCGTTTGGGGGCTTCTCTGTTGCCCTGTGAATGACTGTAACATTAAAATGCCACCTGGTCCTGTCTGGGAGGAAACCAATGAGAAATGAGATGTTTCCCATAGCAACTTCCTTCTGAAAGGCTTTGCAAATGTGGAGACTCATATCTAGAGGCAGAGAAGCAAAGATTTCTCAGCTTTTCTGAGAAGTCCTTATTTAACATCTTAAAATTACCCAAGAGACCCCAAAGCACTTTACAATCTATACACACCCAAGGATCACTTTACCACTGAAATGCAGCCACCTCTGAGTTGGAAGGCAGCAGCCAGCTGGACAATTGGCATGCAGTGGCTCAATTGGCTCAGCTGGACAATTGGCTCAACAGTGGGGGAGGGAGGATTTAGCCAAGGACTGAAGACAGAGCCAGCTCTTAATAATATGAGATGTTTAATGGCCATACAGAGCAGGCCAGGGTCATACAACTAGTCAGTCAGTAAGGGATCTATAGAGATCACCTTGTCCAGATGCCCATCCTTGAAATGGACACACCTCTGAGGTGGAAAACTGCAGCTATTTAAGGGCACCTATTAGTGTTTAAGAAAGGAAAGGAAGAATACTGAATGCAACTGAAACTGCAGGGGGACTTCCCAGAGGCAGAATGTAATAGCTCGCGCTGGAATATGACCACACAATGGGATTACACAGCAAATATAAGTGCCATGGGATCTTTAATTACAACATGTGGTCAAGTCCTGTTTTACATCATACCCAAAACCAGCGCCCCCTACTGCCAGGATGGGTTGTTGGCTCAGCATGTCTCCTGCTTCAGTTTGCTTTGCACGTCTCCCACTAAAGTGTTGGCCCAAACTCCTCCTCTTATGAGATCTGGAAAGATCACAGCACCAGCTGATATCGATAGAAGACACCTGGAGGAAGAACTCAGAAGGTGTAACTGGGCATAACTTAATTTGAGATCACATTAAGTAAACCACTCCTCCTTCCAGAGACCTGGAGGTATTATCCTGGGTGACCCTAATACAATGCTTTGTGCAGATTGCTCTAAACACAGGCTTTTTGAAAGAAATCAGCCAGGCTTTCTTAGTGAAATGCTAAGGTTCAACAGTGGGGCTAAAGCTTCTCACCAAGACTGAAAGCCACAAAGCTAGGCTCTGAAATACCATCAGGAGACGACGTGAAAACAAATGGACAGGGAATCTCGCAGAAGAGTTTAATTGTTCTGCCAGTGACTGACAGCTTGCAAAAGGAAAAATAACCTAGTTCTATTGGCCAATGGATAGAGCACCAGACTGGCATTCAGGAGCCTTGGTTTCCATTCCTGTCTCTGAACTGGTTTGCTGGGTGACCTTAGGCATGTTGACTCCCATCCTTGTGTCTGTTTCCCCATCTGACCTCCTTAGTAAAATGCTTTGAGATCTGTGGCTGATAAGAGCTAGGTGGCACTGTTATTTATTAAAGCACACACGAGCAAAGGCGAGTAAGATTCAGAAGTCACCTTTTCAAAGAGCTGGGTTTTTGTTTTTTTTAAAGCCAATTTCTCATGGGGAGGCTTTAAAATATTAAAAAAAAAAAAGCCTTGCTCATGAAATCAATTAAAATAGTTTTCAGTGATTTTTTTAAATTTTGGGTAAAAATACTGGGATTTTTGGTTTTCAAACCCCAATTTAGGTGAACTAGACAATATTTCTGAAAACTAAAGATTGTAACCAAATAGTTTCCAGTTTACAGCTTTTCCTCTGCAGTGTTTTGGACAAGCCATCTTTTTTTTTTGCAAAAATGTTTTGATGAAACAATTTCAGCCAGCCCCAGCTGACACCTGTTCTCTCTGTTCAAAGTGTGCGTGTGGCAGCAGGGTGTCTGGGTGTGTACTTGTTGTGAGACAGCCCCCACAATCAGCACTAGATTTTCTAAGGAGCATTCTGCAGGTTGCTTGCACAGGGTCTGACCTTTCCGGTTCTATGTACTCCATTGGGATCTGAGGACACTTAGGCCCAGATCCTCAGAAGAACATAGGCACCTAATTCCCATTGCAATCAATGGGAGTTAGGCACCAAAATACATTTTGAGAGTCTGGGCATCAGCACTTCACAAGCTCAGGTCAAGTTTGTAGAGGTAAATATCATTGTCTATAAAGCTTAACGTGAACCACCAAGGATCTCCTGCTGACCTCTGCAGCACAAGGAGGGCTTAAGAAAGCAGGTTCATGCTCGTGAAACTAATTAGTGCCATATCTATCCAATTTTCTCCTGTCTATATTTTCAGAATCGATGGAATTTTCATCCCACACTTTAAAAAATCCCCAATAAACCATCCCCTATGTTTAAACCCGGCATCTAATGCTTTAGGTTCCACATAACCGCATTCTCTTGTCCTATTTCAGTTTCAAAGTAGCCGATTTCTTTTTATAGGATTGAAGATTCCATTCCATTTGTTGGGGCTTGACTCTTTTCCAATTGGGTAGTGCCCTGGGAATGCAATGAAAGGTGACTGCTACTATTTGCTTCATAAATTAAAAATGAACTGATTCACATAAATCACTTGTCTATGTGACTGATTGTTTTGCACACCAAAAAATAAAGTTTCCCAGGCTTATTTTTTAATTCCGGCATATACAGACTGTCTGCATTCTTTCTAAATATATGTTACAAGACTAGCATAAAATGGTAGCATTTCTCACTCTTTCTATAATATATTAGTATTGTTAGAGATGGAGTTCTAGAGAACTCCAGATGTTGAGATGATCTGGGTCATTCTAGACTTTATAGCTCGTCCCTGACTCTCTCTTGGGGTGAATCATGCCCACCCTGCTCCCCATGCTAACTCCCCATTCAACTCTGGATCTGATTTTTGTGACTTGGACCTTTATCTAGTGGGCATGTTCCACTGAACACTCACTGTACTTGTTGGGAGAGTGCACCCTGGTTGTGTAAGTGGAATATGAATGAGAATGTGAAAGGTATGTTTTTATGCACGTATGTATTTAATATAGATTTTTAACAGCATACACTAAAGAATCTCTCCACTGAATGCTGTAATTTCTAGCTGGCGTAGACATACCCATGCTAGCTCTGATTGAAGTAGCACACTAAAAATATCAGCAGCATGGGTGGCAGTGCAGGATAGTTGCCCAAGTACAATCCCATCTGAGACTCTAGGTATGTACTTGGGTGGCTGGCCACCTCTCGTGCTGCCAGGCCTATCCTGCTGTTTTGGGTGCCTAGCTTGATGTAAACTAGCATGTGGATGTCTACCCAAGCTGTAAATTACACCTCCAGCTTCAGACCCTGGGGCTCCTTCAAGGCCCTTTCCCAAAATGTGTAAAGCCAGTGTCTACTCCCCTCTCTTCCACCAACCACGGTGCAAATGAAGTGCCGCAGCTACCCTCTGCCTCCTGCACAAACATCGACCCCTCTTGTGCCCCTCCTAACCACCCACCAACAAAGCCAGCTAGAGAGAGCAGGCCTGGAAGCCTGCCCTGAAGGCCACCACGTCCAGGGGGTTCAGGGCAAGGAACCTGAGAAACCCTTGCAAGGAATGTCTCACTGGCAGCACATCTCTTCTATACCCAGGGAGCTCCTGCGGGCTCACTCGCTGATCACAGCAGTGGCACTATGGCACAGGGTGGGGAGAGGTGGTCTCAGATGGGCAGGAGCAGTTCTAGGGGCAGGGAAGAGGGTGGTTAGCGTAGGTGCCAACTTCCAGAAGGTGCTGTGCTGCTTGGCTTTTTAAATTTCTTTTTTGGTCTGCTCTGATAGCTGGACTTCTTTTGCTTGGCTGCTCACTGGTGCTGCTGGGGGTGGATGGTGAAAATTGTTTCCCACCCTGACTAGCAGCAGAGCTAAGGCCACTCCTGCAGGTGGGTGCGGTTTGATTCCAATCAAGAGTCTCAAATAACTTGTTGCAGTAGTTGCCTTCCCCTGTTCTTAACCATACAGTGACTTTGCCCTCCTGTGACACTGAATCTGCTCGGAACCCTGTGTTTGTATCACAAAGTGTCAGTGACTGGTGCTCATGGAGCTACACTGAGTTACTTCAGTGGAGATATGCTGACTATACCAGCTGAGGAGCTGGTCCTTTAAAGTGTCAACACTCTAGTTGGCAGGGCCGGCTCCAGGCACCAACATTCCAAGCAGGTGCTTGGGGCGGCAATCTGCAAGGGGCGGCAGTCCATGTGTTTTTGGCCCCAAGCAGCGCGCTGAATTGCCACCGCGGACGGCGGGGGCAGTCTGTGTGCTGTTAGGGTGGCACTCGCATTTCTGCGGCAGCGGCAATTCGGCGGCAGCTTCTATGTTCAGCTGTCTGTGGTGGCCCAGCTTCTGTCTTCCGGCTGAAGACAGAAGCTGCTGCCGAATTCCCGCTGCTGTGGAAAAGCGCATGCCTCTCTAACGGTGCATGGCCTGCCCCCACCCCGTCTGCGGCGGCAATTCGGCGCTCTGCTTGGGGCGGCGAAAACAGTAGATCCAGCCCTGCTAGTTGGTCTAAGTTGTGAGCCTAGGAATATGTTTTCATTATCAGACATTTGCAGTGTTGCTGTCGCTATCTTGGTCCCAGAATCTGAGCGAGACAAGGGTGGTGAAAGAGACAAGCTTGCAAGCTGCACAGAGCTGAGACACAAAGAAGAGCTCCGAGTAAGCTCAAAAGCTGGTTTCTTTCACCAGCAGATGTTAGTCTAATTAATACAAGATATTACCTCACCCACCTTGTCTCTCTCATTGTTGGGCTCTCACTGTTAGCAGAACGAAAGGCTTTTTGTTGCTTCCATTGAGAGTCAGGTCCTTTGCAAAATCAGGAGTCTCTTTATCTCCCTGTAGATGGAAAGCACGGCAGCCCCACACTCCCCACTGGCTCCTTGCCAAAACCTACCTGTCAGTTTTAAGAAGGGAGGAGAATGGGGCTAGGTAGACAAAGGCTGATTCTAGATTTCTCAAAGCTGAGGAGGCCTTGTTTAGCTGGAGACCCACTTGTCCATGCTAATTGGTACAGGATGGAAACTAAAGTACATGTTAAAAGAAAATAGCGATGTGTCCTCAAACCCCAACAGTAACACGCTGATTATTTCACATAAATTAAGAGCTTGGAGGGCTTTGGCATAGGTGGTATAGTAAGGCCCTTCCCAATCAGTAGAATTAATTTATACTATAGGAAACAAAATATATTAGCCAAGGTTGGTCCTGGTGGAGACAGACAGGAGTGAATGCATTATATGTGATTATGCCTACTTAGGTCTGGGCTGAATTTGGTCCAACATTCATAAATAAACGTTCTATACCCAAGGCCCTCTGTTTTCAATTTTTACTGAAAAATTCCTGGATTTTACAAAAACTATTATTCAGTTTTTACTGATTTTCACCCTCAGTTTCGACCACTCATGTATGGGGAAATACTGATTATGCTAAGAAACTCTAATACATTATATGAGGTAAATATATTTATGTTAGATTAATTTATTATTAAGTGTAATTGCGAGGTTGTATGTTAAAGTGAGGCAAGGCAGTGAAGATACACACATACATGTATGCAGATGTGTACAAACAGTTAATGTCCATTTCATGAAATAAACAACAGCATGAAATTCCTTTTACTTTCATTATTCTTACTTTTCTCTATAAGTTGTTTTTTCTGTCCTCCTGTCCCCCAATATTTACTAGAAAACTGTGACGTTAATTTTTTGCACTGATTTTAATCCATTTTTTATTTTTTGTAGTAAACAATGATAAACTCCGAGGAATTTTTAAACAAAATAATACTGAGCATGAAGGGCCTTGCTCACGGGTAAACTGATAGCAGAAAATTTATGAAAACAAAGCTATATATTGTCTCAATCTTTGAAAGTTTTATACACATTTACCTTTAAGCATGTGAGAAGACCCACGGATTGAACTAATGCTTAAAATTAAGCACATATATAAACCTTTGCAGGAGCAGGACCTCCATTTATAAGTAAGATGAAAAACAAATCTCATTATAAAGTTTAGTGCAATATCTGGTATCAGTTATTTCTGGCAGATAGAACAAAAAGGGTATTTAAGTAATAATTCCAGTACAGTTGCCCATAAAATGCAGTTAACAAGTTTGCTATTATTTTTCTTGGAGACACACAATAAACAAGCAGGCACACATGCAAGCTCTGAAGCGTGTGCGCATCTAAACATACTTATGATTCTCATACCCACCAACTACTCCTTTCAAGTTGTTAGCAGATAATGGTTTAAAGATCTGACACACTAAAATGGGACAAAAATGAACATCTGTATCAGAATATATTTCAGAACACAAGGAAGTATGAAAGTTTAAAAAAAAAAAGAGGAGAAAAAGATGAAGTTGAGTGTACGCACTGCACACGGTGTGGCCCAATTATTAAATGTAAATATTTATAGGCTAATAGTTCTAAGTCTACAACAGCAAACTGTTTATTCAAATGAAAATTTTTATTTGGGGATTGGGGATATATTGTTTTCTTAAATTCACAGATGACATTCTGTTCTGTTTTAGTCCTGCAGCAAACCACACTGATGAACGGAATGCAAAGCATTAATCTACTGAATACTTTCCCCCCTGTCTTTCCATTCACCAAAATAAACCCTGATATTTACCCAGAAAAATTATTACTAGATTTTTGCACCAATTTTCACCTGTTTTTGTTGTTGTGGTAATAAACCCTGACAAATTCGCGGGAAAAATTAAATACAATAAACACTGAAAATGAAGGGCCCTATCTATACTGCAGATGAGCAAACATCAACAATGCAGAGCTTGGCTCCTGTCTGAGTGACACCCAAACTCCTGGTGCACACATGAACCAGACTGCTAGCTTTGCAAAACTGGATCCAGAAACTTGCAAAAATAGGCTCTGCTTTCGATCAGCCTGAGCAAACAGCTTTTCTGGAGGCATTTTGGTTGTTCTGCTCCTGCCTGAAGTGCTGAAGTTCTGAGGCCCCTGATAAGTACCTGAAGCAACCAAAAGTTTGGGTTGACTTTGAGACACGAGTTCGGGTAGGGGTGGGAGTTATTTTATGTGGCTCTTCCAACCCTACTTTGTGTTACAGATACATGGAGCAAATCCAACCCCCTCAGCTCTCCCATCTCTGCAGAAGTTGCTCACACACTAGAACCAGTGTTTTTCTGCTGTGTATGAAAGGGTTGATTAGGGGGTGAGATCTGGTTGGGAACTGACTATTCCATTTCATGGACAATTTCACAAGTTCATATTTTATTTCTGTTCTGGAACTGAACAAAACCAAAAACTTTGAAATATCCTCTGGAACAAAATTCAGGGAAAAAATCATTTTGGATCGCTCAAAATATTTTCTTCCTATTTTGACATTTTATTATTTTTACATTTTTTTATAATCTAAAAGAAAATACAGTTTGAAACAAAGTGTTGTGTTCCAAAAAGGTCAGTTTTAAAAAATGAAAATTAATCAAAATTTGTCATGCTTCCATGAAATGTTTATTGCCACATTGTGGGGTGCAGTCTAGAGCAGGAAGGGGTTTGTTACCACCTGTTCTGCAACCGGGGGGGCCTCACAATGCTTTGCTGCTGTAGCTCCCCACCTCGGCTACTCACAACCAGCCAAACAACACACCCTGGGTGTCTGTGTATAGCCACAGCACTGGTCCAGCAGCTCTGACTGCAGCAGCCTGTCAGTGACACAACAACTATACTCTGGCTTCCAGCAGCCTTGGTTATTACTTGCAAGGCGACTCTAACACGCTCCCAGTCCTGGATTTCCCCCAACAATGTGTGTTCTGCACTGTCCAGTCCTGTCTTGGGCAGTTCAGATATTAAGATCCATTGGTCCTGTAAAGGGTCAATGTACAACAGTTTGCTACTTTAATTGGAGTTACCAAATGATTCAGTGTAAACACAGCACTGGATTAGTTCTGATTAAAGAATTAAACAAGTTTATTTAACTGCAAAGAGAGAGATTTTAAGTGAGTGAGAGTATAAGGCATTAAAGTCAGAAATCATTAAAAGAGAAATAAAGATGAAACATTTTCTAGTACTAAAACTTAACAAACTAGACTTGGATCAAGGTAAAACCCTTACCACATAGAATATCAGGTTGGAAGGGACTTCAGGCAGTCATCTAGTCCAACCCCCTGTTCAAAGCCGGGGCAATCTCCAGACAGATTTTTGCCCTAGATCCCTAAATGGCCCCCTCAAGGACTGAGCTCACAACACTAGGTTGAGCAAGCTAATGCTCAAACCACTGAGCTATCCACATGTTCCCAGTAATAAGGCCTATCAAATTTTAAGATCAGAATTCCTCCCAAAATCCAAAGGCTGGTTCCTTTGTCTTCTCAGGTGAGAGAAGACAGACACAGAGAGAATATACCTGGGATGTTTTTGCCTCTCCCTTTTATAGTCCAGTCACCATTTGAAACATGTTTTCCTGAGGGTTATCCCTAGAAAAAGTTCCTTCCAGCTATGAGGCTGGAGAAATGGGGTTTCGTAGTGAAAGAGGTTCCATGTCGTTGTTTGTTAAAATACAAATCATTCTGTCCCTGCCCCCCTTCACTGCCAAAGAATGGCCACTTAATAGGTGATGGCCCATCAGCTTTGATGACACCTGGCTAGTGGCACCAGCGTGTCCTTTGTCTTCAAGAAACTGGTAGAACTGCTCCCCACATTTCAGTCATAACTTCAGCTCATGTTCATAACTTTACATAAAAAGCTGCTACACACATCTCACCAGGAGATTATGTACCAGCAAGTTGTTAGTTTTCAAATGATACCTCACAAGGGATATTTTGTCCAGAGATCATTAAAGTGATGTATAGGGTGTGAATAAGGGGTGCATTCAGTCACACTTCTGCTTTTGACACATTGGCATTTTCTGACAGAAAAACATTCCATTGGAAAACTCAGTCCCCAGTTCTACTAGAGATGCTGCACATGGGGCGCCCGCTCTGAGTGCTTCAGAGTCCAGGTTGGGGAGACAGGTGGGGATGTGATTCTATACTGCGTGGTTCCTCTAGTTCTCTTCCATCAAGGGGCTGCATTAGGGGCTTAGAGGATGACTTAGTTCTTGTGAGGAGAGTGCATTCTCTCCTTCCACTCACACATCCTCTTAGTACTCACCTTAGCTACTCAAGCCAGGCATTGGGTGCTCCTGAGTGGCCGTTTAACACAGCAGCTTGCAATGCATGTACAAAAGCAAAGAGTGATCGGAAACCTCCTCCATAAATCATGGACATGTCTTGTTAGCATCTTTACTGCCATTTGAAGTAATGTTTTCTGGTGCAATGCCTATCCCAGTACTAAATCTTGATTGCTTCCTAGTCATGAAGTTATCTGTGCATATCCCCCCGGAAAAGCCTATGGAATTATGACTGATCTGCAGCTTTTGATGATTTACTATTGCACTTCTGATCCAGCATTAAACAATTACAATGAGGTCACTGTTAACCTCAACATCATCTCGGAAGAGTTTCCGCGTTAAAACTAAGCATTGCAATTTGCATGTCCTGCTTCCAAAAGAAAAAATAAGGTGACAGATTTTGTTAAGCGCACTGTCAGAGCATTTAATGAACGGCCATGAGGGAACAGAATTTTCACTCTGTGCTGATTTACAAAGTTCATTGTATCTGTTTCCTTCAGGAATTTTAAATGTGCATTTGGTTTGGTGCTGAAAGTCACTTGCATTCGCCTCCTGAATAGATAAAACAAAGGTTTCTCAAACAGGGACGCATGACTAACTTTTGTGGAATTTGGAGTAGGCTCTGTGTTCCACAGGCCCAGGTCATCTCTAACTACTTGTATATCACTGCATGTATCCAAGGAACAGAGAGAACCAGTACTCAGGTATTAGCGCATCTCTGGTGGTACCATCACACTCTGTAGAGCTGAAGATCTCCATTACAAAAATTAGGTTTCTAGCCTTCCAAAGAGAATTTCTGAATGAGCAGCCTTCTAGGTTCTGCAGGAATTGTGAATCCAGAGTAACCGCATTGCCGGCAATGCAGTTATGCTATAGATCAGAGGTGGGAAACTACAGCCCTCAGGCCACATCTGGCCCACAGGACTGTCCTGCCTGGGCCCTGAACCTGTGGCCCAGGAGCAGGGCCGGCACTTCCATTTAGGCAGGGCACCAGAATTTGGAGGGGTGGCATTTTGCCACCCTCGGCGGTAATTCTGTAGTGGGGGGGTCCTTCCGCACTCCAGGTCTTCGGCAGCAATTCTGTGGCGAGTCCTTCACTCGCTCCAGGACCCACCCCTGAAGTGCCCCGAAGACTGAGACAGCAGAAGGACCCCCCCCCCGCAGCAGATTTGTCGCCAACTGGGAGCGCGGAAGAACCCCTGCCTAGGGCACCAAAAACCCTGGCACCGCTCCTGCCCAGGAGACTAGCCCACAGCTGGTCCCCCTCCTCTGCAGCCTCAGCTCACTCCACCACCAGTGCAATGCTCTAGATGGCAGGGCTGTGAGCTCCTGGGGCAGCATGGCTGCAGAGCCTGGCCTGACCTGGTGCTCTGAGATGAGTGGTGGAGGTGGCAGCAGTGTGGCCCAGCTCCAGCCAGGCAGCGAGGCTGTAGCGTCACCAGGCACTGATGCTCCAGGCAGCACAATAAGGGGGCAGGGAGCGGGGGGGGGTGGATAGAGGGCAGAGGAGTTCAGGGTGGTGGTCAGGGGGTGGGGATGTGGATAGGTGTCAGGGCCGTCAGGGGGAAACAGGGGTTGAATGGGGGCAGGAGTCCTGGGGGGGCAGTCAGAAAGGAAGGGGGGGTTGGGTGGGGAGGCAGGGGGCAGTCAGGAGCAAGGATTCTAGGGGCAGTCAGGGGACAGGGAAAAGGGGTGGTTGAATGGGGCAAGGATCCTGAGGAGGCCATCAGGAATGAGAGGAGGGGGTGGATGGGGTGGCAGGAGTCTGGGGAGTGGTCAGGGGACAGGAAGCAGGGGTATGAAGATGGAGCAGGGATCCCGGGTGGGCTGTCAGGGAAGAGGGGGGGGTTGGATGGGGAAGGAGTCCCCCGGGGGGGGCAGATAGGAGGTGGGGGACAGGCCATGACCCCCTCCCCTAACCAGCCCTCCATACAACTTACAAAACCCGATGTGGCCCTCAGGCCAAAAAGTTTGCTTGCCCCTGCTATAGATGCATAGTTTTAAATGGAATCAGAATATCATCCCAGGATTATGAAATGGTGAATGACCACCATGCCTCCAAATGGTTTGTTAATTCTGAAACCTAATGTGGGTGGTATAAACATCAATGGTGTTGTTTCATTGCAGATTATTTTAGCAGAAACATCTAGTGGTTGTGAGTGGAGTTTGAAATTATGGGCAGAGCTTGAGTGCAGTAGCAATACTTTCCCCTCTCTGTCCCTTGCATGCAGCTGGTGTCATATTATGGAACAGGGTTAAGTAAAAGCATGTGAGTGAGATGCTGTGCTTCACAGACTGAGCCCAAACAAATAGTTATTTATTTCCTCTTGTGAAAGCAACAAATTGCACATCAGTCAGCACTTCAATCAATGATTTCATTTCAGAATCCAAAACTGTGATTTGAGCGTTTCATTCTGTCTTCGCTGATGCAGACTAGTTTGCACTACTAGTCTCCTGGCTGTAAATTGCTACATATGTTGGCAGCTTTCATCTTCAGCCGCTGCACTTTTTGCTAATGTCATATTGATTTATTTGTCTTCAGGCAGATTCTCATAACATTTAACCAATAAATTAATTTTAAATGAAAAGCTACATCACTATTTATGTTGGGCTCAAAGTATGTGCCAAAACCAAAATGTCATCTTAAAATATTTATGGATACTTTCTTCTTCAGTTCATCACCTTAGTCATCTATAGACCCACCAGCTGTCATATGCAGTTTACTTCCTAGGAAAGCTTTGAAACAACTAGAAATGTAGGACTGGAAGGGATCTCTGTAGGTTATCTAGTCCAGTCCCCTGCACTGAGGCAGGACTAAATATTATCTACATCATCCCTGACAGGTGTTTCTCTAACCTGTTCTTAAAAACCTCCAATGACACAGATTACACAATCTCCCTAGGTAACTTGTTCCAGTGCTTGACCACCCTGGCAGTTAGGAAATTTTTCCTAATCTAAATCTCCCTTGCTGCAGTGTAAGCCCCTTTCTTCATGTCCTGTCCTCAGCAGTTAAGGAGAACAATTTATCATCTTCCTCTTTATAACAACCTTTTACGTACTTGAAGACTATTAGCATGTCCCCCTTCAATCTTCTCCAGACTAAACAAATCAATTTTTTTCAATCATTCCTCGTAGGTCATGTTTTCTAGACCTTTAATCATTTTTGTTGTTCTTTGGACTTTCTTAAATTTGTGTACATCTTTCCCACAATGTGGTGGCCAGAACTGGAAACACTACTCTAGTTGAGGTCTTATCAGTGCTGAGTATGATGGAAGAATTACTTCTCGTGTCTTGCTTACAACACTCCCAGAATAAGGTTTCTTTTTTTGAAGTAGTATTACATCACTGACCCATGTTTAGTCTGTGAACCACTATAACCCCCAGATCCTTTTCTGCAGTACTCCTTCCTAGGCAGTCATGTCCCATTTTCTATTTGTGCAGTTGCTTATTCCTTCTTATGTGCAGTACTTTGCATTTATCCCTATTTAATTTCATTCTGTTTATTTCAGACCATATCTTCAGTTTGTTAAGATAATTTTGAATTGTAATCCTGTCCTCCAAAAGTGCTTGCAACCCCTTCTGGCTTGATAGTGTCGGCAAACTTCATAAGTGTCCTTTCTGGCATTATCTTAAATCACTTATGAAGATATTTAATAGAACCAGACCCAGAACAGATCCTCGCTCAATATGTCCTTCCAGCTTGATTGTGAACCACTGATAACTACTCTGAATGCACTTTTCCAACAAGTTGTGCACCCACCTTATATTAAGTTTGTTTAGGCTATATTTCTCTAGTTTGTTTATGAGAAGGTCAGTATCAAAAGCCTTATTAAAGTCGAGATTATATCACAGCTACTGTCTCCATCCCAGACACAAGGCTTGTTACCCTGTCAAAGAAGGATATTAGGCTGGTTTGTTGTGATTCATTCTTGACAAATCCATGTTGACTGTTACTTATCTTTTTCTAGGTCACCTTATTTTCTTCTAGGAGCTTAAAAATTGATTGGTTGATTATTTGCTCCATTATCTTTCTGGGTACCAAAGCTAAACTGATGGTTTCTAAATCTCTGGGTTGTGCTTATTCTCCTTTCCATAGGATATCAGAGTCAGAAGGGACCTCAGGAGGTCATCTAGTCCAACCCGCTGCTCAAAGCAGGACCAATCCTCAGATTTTTACCCCACTTCCCCAAGTGGCCCCCTCAAGGATTGAACTCACAACTTCAGGTTTAGCAAGCCAATGCTCAAACCACTGAGCTGTACTATTTTGCCCTTTTCAGTCCTCTGGGATCTTTCCCATCCTTTACGATTTTTCAAAGATAATCACTAAAGGTTCAGATCTTCAGACAGTTCTTTAAGTAGTCTAGGCCCTGCCATCTTGAAGACACCTAATGTGTCTAAGTAATTGTTAACTTGTTCTTTTCCTATTTTAGCCTCATATTCTACCCCATTTACACTGATGTTTACTATGTTAGTCATCCAGTCACTGCTATTTTTTTTGGTGAAAACTACAACAACAACAAAATGTAACTCTTCAGCCATTGGTTCATTTTTTATTACTGTCTTTCCCTCCTCATTGAGCAATGGGCCAACTCTGTCCTTGGTCTTCTTCTTGCTTCTAATGTATTTGTAAAATGATTCCTAGTTATCCTTTATGTCCTTAGCTAGGTTAATCTTATTTATTAGAATGAGAGGCCTTGGACCTTCTAATTTTTGTCCCTACATGCTTGTGTTGTGTGAACTTTTTAAAATAAGTCAAATTACAAGGATGAATACATAGTTTCCACTTTTTGTATGACTCTTTTTTTGAGTTTCAGGTTGTTGGAGATCTCCTGATTAAGCCGGCATGATCTCTTGCCATACGTCTTATCTTTTCCATGCAGAAGGATGGTTTGCTCTTGTCCCTTAATGATGTCTCTTTAAAAACCTGCCAACTCTCCTGAACTCTGTTTTCCCTGAGACATGTTTCCCACAGGATCTTATCTACCAATTATGAGTTTGCTAAAGCTGCCTTTCTGAAGTCCATTGTCTTTATTCTGTGGTTCTCCTTCCTACCATTCCTTAGAATCATGAACTCTATCATTTCATGATCACTTTCACCCAAGGTGCCTTCCACCTTCAAATGCTCAGCCAGTTCCTCCCTGTTTGTCAGAATCAAATCTAGCACAGCATCTCCCGTAGTCATTTCCATCACCTTCTATAACAAAAAGTTGTCTTCAAGGCATTCCAAGAACTTGTTGGATAATGCGTGCCCTGCTGTATTTTCCTAAAAGATGTCTGGGTAGTTGTAGTCCCACATCACCACCAAGTCCTGTGTTTTGGATGCTTTTGTTAATTGTTTTATAAAAGTGTCATCCACCTTTTCTTCCTGGTTAAGTGGTCTATAGTAGACACCTAGGATGACATTGGATTTGGCTTTTACCCTTTTTATCCTTACCCAGAGACTTTCAACAGGTCTGCCTCCCACTTCCATCTCAACCTCAGTGCTAGTGTATACATCTTTGATATACCAGGCAACACCTCCTCCCTTTTCCCCCTGCCTGTCCTTTCTGAACAAACTGTACCCTTCTATGCCAGTGTTCTAGTCATGTGAATTATCCCACCACATTTCTGTGATGCCAGATTATTCTCTAGTATTTCTAGTTCTTCCTGTTTATTTCCCATAGTCCTTGCATTAGTATACAGACATCTAAGATGTTCATTAGATTTCTCCTCTGTGTCCCCACTCCTCCCAGCCCCCCAATCCCGACCCTTCACCCAGGTCTCCTCCTTTTGGACTTTTCTGTGGGCTTTAGTCTCCTGCCCCCATCAAACCTAGTTTAAAGTCCACCTCACTAGGTTAGCCAGTCTGTAGATACCCTTCCCTTCCTTCATAACTGGACCCCATCTCAGCAGTCCTTCATCTCAGAACAGCATCCCATGGCTGAGGAAGCTGAAGGCCTCCTTACAACAGCATCTGCGTAGCTATGTGTTCACCTGCAGGATGTGTCTGTCTCTGTCCGGGCCCCTACTCTTGACTGCAAGGATTGATGAGAACACCACCTGTGTCCCTAATGCCCTCACCCTCATGCCCAAAGCTCTGTAGTCATTTCTGATCTGCTCAGGGTCATACCTTGCAGTATCATTGGTGCCTACATAGATGAGTAACAAGGGGTAGTAGACAAAGGGCCAGATGATCCTTTGCAATCCTTCCACAATGTCTTTGGTATGGGCTCCTGGCAGGCAGCACAGATTTTGGGGTGCCAGGTCAGGCCTGAAGATGGATGTCTCTGTCACCCCTTAGGAAGCAGTCACTGACCATTACCATGTCCATGGGTGTAGTGGTTGCAACCCTCCAAGCCTTGGGGGTACATGACTTCTTCTCCACCATTTGGGAGAGATTCCTCATCTGTCAGTGCCAGGGCAGCATACTGGTTTTCCATCTCTATGGATGGTGGGTGGAAGCAGGGGTGGAATGCTGCCTGCTACCAGAAGTAAACAGAAGCCAGCTTCCTCCCTGTGAAGCAGCAGTTTCCTTCTCCCCGGGTGGTGTTACTGCAGTCCTCTCCAGGTGGATTGTTCAGCTTTGGAGGTCTCTGTATGCCTGTTTTCCAAGTATTCCTCATGTGCATGTGTAACCCACACATCTCCTGGGTGTGGTGTTCTGTCCCATCTAGTGGCACTGAGATCACTTGAGAGAAAGAGAGATTAATGAGTCTGCTCTACAGCCTTAGCTAATAGCCATAGGCTTTTAGCTCATGCAGTAGAGGTTCATACACTAAGCTCCATAGGTCCCAGGTCTGATCCCACCCACTGCTGACCAGGGTCTGTCAGCACTATACATGGATGGTTCTCAGCCTACATACCTACTCCTATAGCTCTCTCCCCTGCTTCCTGACCTGCTTCCTGAGAGAGTCTACCAGTAGGTACCTCCCTGGCCTGGCTTTCTATGATAGGGAAATGCAGGCCACTGTCTCTGCAAATCCACACCAGGAGCTGGGTAGCGGAATCTCTGGTCAGGTTCTCTGTCTGCATATGGGTGCAGGAACAGTGTTGATACTGGCAACAAGGCCTTTCCGAACCATGCTGATTTTATTCTTTCTCCATCCTGTTAGCTCCCCTTGGTCCAACAGTGTCTGCCTTTTAAGCCCTTCTCACCAAGGTCAGCCCTGCTCCCTTGTTAATACACTGGGCAAGGGCGGCTCTAGGGATTTTGCCGCCCCAAGCACAGCAGACAGGCTGCCTCCAGCGGTTTGTCTGCGGAGGGTCAGCCGAAGCCGCAGGGCCAGCGGACCCTCTGCAGGGATGCCTATGGGAGGTCCACCGAAGCCGCTGGACCAGCGGACCCTCCGCAGGCAAGCCACGGAAGGCAGCCTGCCTGCTGCCCTCCCAGCGCTGGCAGAGCGACCCCCGCAGCTTGCCGCCCCAAGCACATGCTTGGCGTGCTGGGGCCTGGAGTCGCCCCTGCACTGGGGAAGGCTGATCACCAGAGTGATCAAGGATCAAAGGACAGGAGGCTAGAGCCCGGCTCTTGCCTCTGTCCCCCATTCCTAAACAATTCCCCAACAGGCCACTATCCAAACTTTAAGCAAGTCAAAAGAAAAACCAAACAGCCAAACGAGCTCGCCTATCACCCCAAGAATTAATTCTTGCTCCTTCTTCAGCAGGGGAACCTCCTCCCAAACCCCCCACAACACAGAAGGGTAGCATATAAAGAGAGTGAAGCCTAGCATGAGATTAAAAATAATCTTAATCTTTGCCTGGTCTATAAAGAGATAATAACGCACCATTCCACTCACTCAAGGATGTTCCATTTTCTCACAGCTTGACCTAGGAAGCACTGCACTGCACTGCACAGCAAAGATCTAGTCAGATTTTAAACCTGTGCTCAGTTGAGCCTTGTTCATTTCCCCTTGTTATTTCAAAAGAGGCTAAACCAGAGGGGACCATTCTGACCATTCAGCTTGACCTGCTGTATAACATAGACCAGAGAATATGAGTTAGTAATTCCTGCTATTCATGAACCTTGGCAATGCAAGGAGAGTTTTCATCTATGCAGAAGTGAGACAGGTGAAAGACCTTTCCAGAGCTGTTCCTCCCTACCTCCCAGCTGCCAGAGATCCAGCCCGATCCACCATGGCCTACCAACCACTGGGGGCCTGTCCAAAAAGCCAGTTTCTGCTTTTCCTCTCCTCAGCTTTTAATGGTTAAGCTGAGAGTAACTTTCCACTTGCTGGGAAATCTTGTGGGAAGCAGGGAATAACTGAGGCAAAAAAACCCAGAAATGGTTTTGCTTTAAACTAAACCAGCAAAAAAACCCTGAGAAGAGCAAAGCGCTGCAGAGGTTTATTTGTAATATTCCAGCCTCCGTAGCAGGCAGGCCCAGCTGCTAGCATGGGATGAAAGCAGACTTGGAGAGTGGGGGGTTAAGGAAGCATAAGAGAGCTTTTTTGTTTTGACTGTGCCAAAGGAGGTTGTGTTTACTTTTCTATTGCATTGGGCTGGCCACCTCAGAGCTTTTAAACAATACAGGAAATTGCTTCTCTCTTCAGCTGCTCCATATGGTAACAGAAACTTCATTATTGGAGGGGACTACTGAAAGGAAAGGGCCTGGCACCTAACCTGCTTCAGGCAGAGGGCACAACCCTGCCCTCTCTAAAATCGCTTGGCCGGGAGCTGAGAGGTCTCACAGCAAAGGGGAACTCTAGATTTGTTGCTTGTCAGATGCAGCAAACCGGGCCTGCATTCTGCAGTGACGTCTCTTGATTTCTGCAGCACTCCAGGGTGAGGAGAGGAAAATGCTGTGTGGCAAGTTTAGCTGAATTCACAAACTGAGGCTTACTCTGGATACAATATTCAAGTACCCTCCCCTTGTGTGGCATATTAGTATAGCACATGCAACAGATCCTATGCTCTCCCCGCACCTTTTCATGGGGAGTGGGAAACATGCCTGCAGGAGTGTAGACTTGCTGGGGGGAGAGTTGATCCTGCACAGGGAGGTGCTCTCTCTGGCAGTTCTCGCCTGTTACCAGCTCTCCCCACAAGGAGGCAGTAGTATGACTTGTGTCCCAGTGGCTTTCCTCCCTGAGGGGCTCCCTCCTGCTCTGTGCCAGCCTCGAACCCCCTGGGAACTCCCCACCTGTGAAACCCAAAGGCAGAACCACCTTGTCTCCTGATTGAGCCTCTGAAAAATCAGATAGTAGGTGAAAAATAAAGTGCTTGGCTGGTTTGTTTGAAAACTCATGATTTTGTGTGCGTGAGGCAAGTCTGACTCTGAAATGCTGAAGGCTTGGAATCAGCAATACTCTACTGCAGGCACAGAAGTACTATCGAGGCAAAGGGCAGGACAAAAATGTAACGAGGCAGAAGTCCAGACATTTACGGCTAAGCCTGAAAGTGCCGCTTGAACTCTCTGATTTATGCCTTAATCCAAGGCCTCACTTGAGATCATTTTAAATTCAAACAGTACAACTTACAATTACAATTAAACCAGAATTGCCACTAGCCCCACACATGCTGTAACTGACAGTATCACACATGCCCTTAGCACCAGGGCAGAGCTTCATAGCCCCAGCCTGGCAGAAGAGCCTCTGCATATCTCATCTCGGCCACACCCAGCGCTGCCCCGTCTGGGATGGCAGCTCTGCCAGCAACTGCCCTAGCCCCTCAGAGCCCCACTTCTCCATCAGAGACAGAACAGGCAGCGAACCTGCCTATGAATCCCGTATTCATATTTTTCTGACCTCCCAAACACGGTTAGAAAATCCCAGAACCCACATTCCCAGGACCCATGGAGATCCCACTACCATTTTCCCAGCTCTCAGCCATGAGAAAACACATCAGAGCCTCCCCGATTTAGGGCTTTCCCTGAGCTTTTTCCCCTGTTTGCACACAGCACCCTGCTCCCTGATTCTTCATACACAGAACCTCTCTGTGCCCAGGGATTTCTTTGGGTGCCTCTTGTTTTCTTCCTATGATACCCACTAAATCTCTTCTTTCCTGTGGGTAATTTCTGGTGGGATGATATCACAGTGCCGAGCTGCTCTCCTTTCTGGCTTTTCCTTTTCACCGTCAGCTAGGCAGTATTTTACTCCCACACTTTTTGATGGAAAGTATTTTCCTAATGGATAAGATGACAATGTCACTTCCACCATCCCTGCCAGCTGTAACGGGGCAGCAGACAGTGGCTGTGGAACTTTTGATCTCTCTTCTGGCATGTTGGATGCACCATTATCCAGTGCCCAAGTGCTTCCTTTGGAAAATTGCTCCGATACGTTTTCACAGACCATGACCTATGGCAGGACACCAAGATCCAGATCTCTAAGACAACTGTTATTCCTACACTCCTTTATGGATGAGAAACCCATCAACAGCACCTCAAGAGTCTGGAGAAGTATCACCAAAGATGACTCTGGAAGATACTTTGCATTGAGTGACAAGATCACAACACATCCTCACTGAAGCCACCAGCATTGAAGCAATGAGCCTCCTGCACCAATTCCATTGGGCTGGACGTTGTGTGCGGATGCCAGATTCTTGCCTCCCAAAACAAGCGCTCTACTCTCAGCTCACTCATAGTCAGAGATCCTGTGATGGTCAGAGGAAATGCTGCAAAGACACACTGAAAGCGTATCTCCAGACAACTGATGTGGACATCATAAACTGGGAGGAGCAAGCCACCAACTGACCTCAATGGTGCCACAGCCTCCATCAGGGAGTGGCTTGCTTCGAGGAGAATCACCTTGTCCTCAAAGCTAAAAAGAGAGAGAGAGAAGGAAGGAAAAAGAAATAACTTTTCCCAGCAGGCAGCTGACCCACCAGGAAATGTCTGTACCTACTGCGGGAGGATCTGTGGTTCCAGGATCTGACTCCTGAGTCATCTGTAAATCTGCAGTAGAGATCATCCTTGAATTGTAGGACTGCCTATCATGATGATGCAACATCATCTTTCTCTGGGTTTCCACGGGTTTGGTGTCTCCCAATTTCTTGTTCCAGTTTGTGATCACCCATCCGCTATGCTGTATGGCTCTGTCTAGTTTTCCAGATCTCACTGTTGCAGGGGATCAGCTACTGAGAAGGTTCTGCTTCAGGATCTGCATTTGCTGACTGATCTTCCCCAGCAGTTAGTTCATTCTCGCCTTGGGTCTTTGTTTAGTGTTTGAAATCTAGCTCAGTTCTGAGTGGCACCATTTGCCCAGTTATTCTAGATGTCAGTGGGAAGATCTGGGAGTTGTGCAGCATCTGTCCTATCCTAGCAACCAGCCCTGTGCCCGCCACACCATGTTTTAGTGTTTTACTATCAATCCTATTGCCACATCCTCTCTAGCACTCAGCAATGGAGCAGATTCCCCAGTCTAGCTCCCCCGTTCCTGTACCGTCACACACCTGGGTCCTTCACTGAGAATCTCATGTCAGTTGCACAGCTTGGGGAAGGGCACTTCCCGTGTCTGTTCCCATGGATTTGTCTTGGTTGTTCTTCTTTTCTTCCCATGCTGCATCTTGAACCTCATTCTATTTCTTTATGTGTTTTATTTCACTCCCCTCTGTGCTTTTAGAGCTGGCTGGGAAATGGTTTTCCCATCTCTTGAGACTTTTCAAGATTTCAAAAAAATGTTCAATTCCCAATCAGGATGAAAAGTAAAAATCTCCAAAATTTTCACAAATTTTGGATTGGGTCTATTGAATCTTTTCATTTTCATTTTGACCTTTTTTTAATGTTTTCCCTTTTTAGAAGTATAGATTTAAAGCTTTTAATTAATGTAAAGTCATTTCAAATTCAAAAATAAAACTTTTCTTTTAGAAAATGTCAAAACCAAGATGTTTTATTGTTTTCAAAAAGATTTCAAATCGGGGAGGCATCAAAACTGGCCATTTCCAAACACAGGTTCAGTTTCAACGAGTCAGCATTTTCCAACAAAAAAAGCTTCATCAGGAGATTCCCAGCCAGGCCTATTCACTTTCCCCCTGTCTGCCCCAGGGCCACAAAACTGCACCACTTCAGCTGGGTTTAGAATCAATCATAGGATATCAGGGTTGGAAGGGACCTCAGGAGATCATCTAGTCCAACCCCCTGCTCAAAGCAGGACCAAGCCCCAGACAGATTTTTGCCCCAGATGCCTAAATGGCCCCCTCAAGGATTGAGCTTCTATGCCTGGGTTTAGCAGGCCAATGCTCAAACCACTGAGCTATCCCTCTCCTGGGTCACCCAAGTAGGGCAAGGCAGCTGAAGTGAACCAGTGAAGCTGGCCCTTCCTGTGCAATTGATGTACGGCTTTAGAGGACTGTGTTGGTGAGACTGGAGCTGGGTGAAGGGCAAGGATGGATGAAGAGCCTAGACACCCTGTCCTGATACTTTTAGGCCTCCCCCTGTGCTGCTCGCCCAGCAGTGCTGCCTCAGTGTCCAGTGGTGCCCAGGTAGCAGTACTGAGGGGAGCCTTTCAGACACAGATGCCTAAGCCAACATGGGGTCACAGAACCTTTTAAGACTGGGCAAGTAGCCTACCTATGAGGACTCTTGCTAACTGGAACCAGAGTCTCTCCTCCACTGAGCCATTACAACCAGTAGAATCAATGATGATAGCTGCAGAGGAAGGCTGATGTTTGCTTTAGTTACCTCTGATATCACAATAGACCCACCTGAGCGGTTTACCTGCCCCTCTCCATTGCTTAGACAACATTCATTGTTAACCTAGCTTAATTACAACCTAGTTTGTTCAACTCCAGGCTATGCACAGGATTTCAATTAATTTTAGCAAAATGGAAAGTTTTAATAGTCTGCTGTTTCCCTATTAAGAGCAGAGAGATGCAGAAGTTACACCTCTCAGACTAATTTTAACTCATAAACTAATCCACAGATTTCCTTGTAGACCCTCAGGAAATTTATTCTGTGCTCAGTGAGTCAGTGCTGCCAGTCTGGGGAGGAGACACTGTTATTTTTTGTATCTAACAAAGAGATTGGATCCCTACCTTGAGTTCAAACAGAACTGAGCCTTAACTATGGAGTCGCAATCGGCAGCTCAATAATAATAGTTCTTATTTAGCAATAAGCTCAGATTCTCTCAACAGGGGTTTCCTCTATTTCCCTAATGCTATCTTTGCACATCAGTGTCGCATCCGATTGCACTGGCAGCATGTGGTCTGGCGACTGCGGCCACTTCCACAGCTCATTAACTTCCTGCCCCCTTTTGGCACCAATTGGCAGCACTGGAGACAGGAAAGGCTCTGAGTGTATTAACTGAGTGTCACTCACAGGCTGGAGAAGAGCTAGGACCAAACATCTTGTGCCCTCAAAGGAAACCGCAGGGCCTCACAGAACTGGCTTGTTCACCAGATGTGCTGGACCTGAACAGTCAGAAAAAGTGGCATTAAAATAAATTGTCTGCAAAATTCCAGCTATGAATTTCCAAAGAGAAAATATTTTGCCTTAAGTTTTCAAGGGAGGCAGGGAGCAGGTTTTAAAAAACAGCTTGAATTCCTTCATGTAATTGTTCCCTTTTGTTGTCTGAACAATTGTCTTGGAAACTGGGAAACAGCAGGAGTGCTCTTATTCCTGACCACTGCCATGAGTTCAGGCTGCACCTCCACACGTGGGTATGTCTACACTGCAATCACCAGGTGTAATTGCAGCACATGTAGCTATACCAAATCTAGCTTTGATCTAGGTAGCTCTGTTACCAACAGAAATGAAGCCACAGCAGAATGGATTTCAGTGTGGGCTAGAGGCCTGCATAAGTACCCCCCAGGCCAGGGTGGGCTTCTCCAGCTTATGCAGTTGCAGCTTCGCTGTTATTGGTATTGGTACTCACACAAGCTAGATTAAAGCTATATTGGATATGTCTACACATACTGCAATCGCATCTCTGATTGCAATGTAGACATACACACAGATGATGCAGAGCAGGGCAGCGACTAGCTCTTGCTATGCTGCACAAGGTATGTGCTATTCGGTCCTGCACAACTCAGTACTAGAGGAATAGTTAAAGGTTCGATCCTTCAAGAAGCTGAGCACTGCTGTGTGGTTTTGAGCCCCTTCAACGCAATGGGAGTTGAGTGTGCAAGGCATCACATAGCAGCTGCTCAGCTTCTGGCAGGATCAGGCCCACAGTAGGCCGCAGTTCACCTTTGAGATAATGCCACTGAAGTCATACCAGACTGGGAGCAGTGTGGTCTAGTGGGCAGAACACTAAACCAGGCGTCCAGACAGCTGGGTTCTAAGCTTGGTTCTACAACTGATCTACTGTGTGACCGTGTCAAGTCACTTCTCCTCCGCTTCCCACACTCTGTCTATCTAGTCTAATTAAATAGTGTATGCTCTGCAGGGCAGGGAGTACCTTTCACTCAGTGTTTGTATAGCACCTAGCACAGCGATCTGATCTCACTTGAGGCCTCTATGGGCTACCATGTCTATCCCACCTGAGCAGCAACTGAGGAGGTGACAGGCTGAGTTGGCTTGTATTCGCTAGCAGTTACTGAAGGTGTGCTCATTAGGAGTGAGAGGGTGAAGGGAAAATTTAGGCTCAATATTATTTATACTGTGGCTTCCATTTAAAAGTTGTCAAAGTTACTACAGAACGTCACCCGAGATTTCAGAGATTCATTGTTTTCTAAATGTATGTGTTCATTCAGTATTACACCAGGAGGAGTTTTAAACAAATAGCCTTTACAATGCACAAGATCTTTACACATCGAAATGGGAAAACTACTGTCTAAAAATTTATCACCAGTAAATCCTGACCACAAACCAATGCTGTAGGTTTGGATAGGCAGAGGGTTTGTTGAATGCTCTGCAGAATTCCTTCATTTTAGGGGCTCAAATGTACTTCTTCTTCTTCAACTTTCCTTTAGATTTTTGCAGTACCTCCGAGCACATCAGCTCACTCCTTGATTTGCACCACAAGGCCATTTCACTCTTTTGTTGACCACGATCCCCAGTTTTCTTAGGTTGTTTGGACAGTTGCACGACAGTGATCCAGGGCTGCTTACCTCACTTACTGCCGGGCAAGAAACCTGCTGTCCAGTCCAGCCAATCTTGTCTGAGATCTCCTTTATGCTGTTCATAATAATTATCTATTTGCCTGTATTCTCCCTAATAGATTGAGTCAGCAGGCTATCCCTGCTGGGGTATAATAGTTGTTATTAGCCAGCCTGTGGTATTTTTACTCAGGTTGGGTAGCACCTTACTGCACAGATAATCCAGTTGACCTCAGCAGAACTATTTGCAGAGTAAGGTACAATTTAATATGGGTAAATGCATCAGAATTTGGCCTGGAGATAAGGTACAATAGGACAGGAAGCAAGGATTGCTATAGCTAGATGGAACTGTGAGTGAATTTAGAGTCCTATTTGTAGAATGAAACAGTGCAGTTAGAATTTGGACAGATGCTGGGGCTAGCACCCCTACCCTTTTGAAAAGTACCATAGGATATTTGGTGACCATATTAGGTCAGGACCTTGGTTTTAATCAAAAGACAGCACTGCAGCAACCCCAACCCCACTTTTGGCAGCACCCTGATGCTAACCAAGCCCAATGTTGCTCTGCTTGAGAAATGTAAGGTTGAGGCTAAATTCACCGTCATCAAGAAACTCAACACTGGCAGCTCGACTTCTGGGCCATTGAGGTCCCAATCCTGCAAAGGGTTATGCACATGCCAATCGACTTTAATGGGATTACTCCTGGAGCTTGATCCTACTCCTATTGAGGTCAGTGGCAAAAGTCCTATTGGTTTGACTGGTACAGGATTGGGCCTATGATGTATAAAGTTAAGCATTGCAGAGGCCTTTGGAGCCCAAGGTTGTAAGCATAGAGCAGAGCTGGCACTTCCTCCGTAACTCATCCCATTGTTCTGAGTTTCTTGCTTATTCATTTCCTTTTTGTTTTTTAATCAGCAATTTTTTAAAAATATATAAATGTTAAAAATAACCCCCCCTCAAAAAAATAAAGGAAGATCAGCACAATCAGCTCACAGCACTTTTGTTGGATTCATCACACACATTGGCATAACCAAGAATTTCAGGGCGGTTGCCTTGACATGCTTATTTAGGAACTGTGAAAGCTGCAGAGCCATTACTAGCTATGGCATCAGGGTGACTCTCAGGGGTGCTAACATGCCTGGTAAAAATTTGATTGCAGAAAGCCAGTTCTAGAGGGAGGAAGGTGAGGTTCATGGCTACTGTACAGGATGGGGAGCTGGAGAGAAAACGGTTATTAGCTGAACATACAGATGCTCGAAAAAAGTCTATCTAAGTTTTAAAAAAATGACCAAGGCAATGTCGACTCTACAATTGCTAAAGTGGCATGGCGATGGCACTGGAGTTGTGTCGCTGTCGCACCCTTGTGTAGATACTTCCCACATTGATGGAAGCATTTTTTTCTATTGATGGCATTAATTCATATCTCTCAGAGGTGGTAGCTAGGTCAGTGGTAGAATTCTTCCATCAGCCTACCTGTGTCTACACCGGAGGTTAGGTCGATCTGACCATGGGGCTCAGGGTGAGAAATTTTTCACAGCCTTGAGCAACATCGCTTTGAGCAACATAGCTAGGTTGATCTAATTTTCAAGTGTAGACCAGGTCTAAGGTCCAGGAATGGTGGTGCCATTTCTATCCAAACCACTTGTAGCTGTACATGGTGAGTAAATTTTCCAAATTGCCTAAGGCACTATTGATATCTTTGGGAATTAGACACCTAAATACATTTGAAGATCTGGGCCAAAATGACTTAGGAGTCCATGATGGCACTTGGGGTCCCTCGGCACTTTTTAAACTTTTGCCCTATATATCCTTTTCCATCTCAGAGACAAGATAGAGGCTGGCTTTTTAAAGGAGCATTAGGGATTTAGGGTGTGAAGAGACCCTTGAAACTGAATGGAAGGTGAATCCTTTGCAATGAAAGGAAGGTTGAGTTTGGGGAGAGATTGAAAGGATGCAGGCCTGTTAGACTGGGAGAGAGAATAGCAGCATAGAAAGACTGACCAAATCTGACCTTCTCTGGAAAAGAGGGAACATGAGGCTTGCTGTAGTGGATCAGTCCATCTCATCTGGCACCCTGCCTCAGGCGTAAATGAAACATCTGAAACTGCCTGGTTTACTCTCTTTGTGTAGCAGCTGCAGTTCTTTACCATTCAGGCTGCAAACTGACAGAATGAGTAGCTCTTTAAACAACATCAGGGTGCTTTGGTTGAATGTTAGAGATTGGAAGAGAACTCCAGGCTATGTGAATTATACTTTAATCGCTGTAATCCCTCTGAGAGTGTAAAACTGGACTTGATGCGCTCACCCTTGGGGTAAAATCTGATATAGCCAAAGCATATTTGAACGATGCTGTTTTGAATTACAATGGCACTTCTATGGAAAACATCTGCTGTTCAGAGCCAATTCCACAAAAATGTGATCAGTACCATTAACAGTGAGCACCAGATACCATAGAGTACATTGTAAACACGAGTGCCTTCCAAATGAAAGACACAAGCCACTGGGCATGGGAGATGGGAAGATTAAAGGTATGCGAAGAAATAGTTTCGTTCTTTCAGTTCCTTAACAGAAGTAAGAAAGCTAGCTTGGTAATGAATAAAACATATGCTGGAGGTATAACAATGACAATAAAATTAAGCTGCAAAATCCAGACTGGAGACGTTGTCATGAGACTTCCCTTTAAGGTATTTCCAAAACCATATTAAATCAAGTTGTTCAAAGTAACATTTTTGAATAATGAGGTACAAAGCCACTGACCTCTTGGTTATTGATTCAGATCCAACACAGGTATGTAGTGATGTGAAGTCATTACCAATAGAGGCATGAGAAAAACTTCCATATGAAGAGAGAGAGAAAAAAGGCTGGGACTGGTTACCTTAGAAAGGACATGAATGAAATGGGATGTGATTAAAGGCATACAGATAGTGAATCTTCTAGAAAAGGTTAACCCAACCTCTAAGCACTAAAAACTCCCTTGGGGACAAGTTTTCTCATAACCGCTGACTGCATGGTTCCTGCGCCTTCCTCTGAAGCAGCTGGCCCTGGGCACTGTCAGAAACAGGCTCGAGCTAGATGGACTCTTGGTAGGATCTGGTATGGCGATTCTTGTGTTCTGATCTAATAGCTCTTTGGTAGCCTATGTGAAGTCAGCTTGGTGGGCTCAGTGGATCTCCATGACAAAAATGACATCCAGGTTGGCAATAGTCTTCTTGTTGTTTGATTCTGCCGAGGGGCCGAGGACTGAATGGGCCACAGAGAACAAGCTCTAGAGATCGTCCTTCCCACCTTGCACTGCTGCTGCCCAAGGACATTCCTGTTCTGTACACAGACAGAGGACTTTAAATGCCGTCATTGTGATTTCAGTGTTTTTTATATAGATGTGAGAAGTTGGACTGAGCCCAATTCCTTTGACCCAGGTCACTGATCAGCAATCGTCTTCAGTCATTTGTCCTGATTATCAATGCTGACCAAGCCCTTGGCCTACTACCATTTCCCCGGAGCCATCCAGCCACCACTCTGCCCGACTGTTGCTGGGACTGAATTGCAGGTGGCTATGCGGACTGCTGAATAGATTCTATTGCTTTAGGGAAGAACAAAATGCCTTTTGCATTCCAGCTGAAGTGAAGCGCCCCGCTTCTGTGACTCTGCAGCGAAACCTCATGATTGGGAAGCAATCCTTCGCTCTTGAAACCCTTATCAGCAGAGATAATGTGGTATTTATGAGGTTTTCCTTGTTTACTACAGATGCTGATAAGCAGCTCTGGAACCAGCAAACTGTCAGGCTCCCTTTTTTTCTCAGGGGCTGACTAATTAAATAACTGGTTGAACTCTCAGTAACTGTTCTGAAAAATGCATGCAGTGATGGCAAAGTCACTGTGCAAAGAAGTGTGGGATTAAATCTCAGCAACAGGGCTGATGTGTTCCTCCAGCGGAATGCTGAGTGGGACACCGGAGAGGTAGGAGCATTGGTCATTAATCCAGAAGACAGTCACTGGTGAAGTCAAGTGATATTTCTGCTGAAACTAAATGTATGGCATAGTGTGTGGATCCTGCCAGCCTGAAGAATCGCTTGCCTTTTGAAGTCTTAATAATAAAACGAACATTATAGCATAGCTGGTTAGGGCAGGAGATAGTCTCATGTTCTATCCCTCCAGCCTGGAGAGCTAAGCATCTCTGGATGCCTCCCAAGAATTAACAGATTTTGTGAGGAACTAATGAAAGATAGATAATTGACTTTGGCGAAACTGCACGTTCCAAGCCAATGTGCATAGAACCCCTCATTACTAATGTGTCTTTTCAGTGTGCCAACAAGAGTGGGGAAGGGGGAGCTCCTTGTGGCCAGCAGGAAAGATCTCTGAGTTTGACTGATGATCAGTTTGACAGGATTCCAGAATGGTGCAGTGTGCATCCATGAACTAGGAGACAATTGCTTTAGTAGGATCTTTTCTTTCATTTGGAGACAAGACAAAAATCAAAAGCCTGATTCTCCTCTGCTACATTGGCCTAACTCCATTCAGTGGAGTTGTTCCTGATTTACACCAGTGTAAGTGAGAGGGAAATCAGACAATACATATTTAAAAAATGTACATTTTTACCTGAGTCAGACCTCAGGTTATGAAAAAAACAACAGGAGGGGTATCACAGATGTGTGACTAGTGGCCCAGCGTGTGTTCCTCCTCTCTAACTGACAGCCACAGCTAACCCAGCTGTGCCCTTGACAGTGTCACAGTGAGATTTGGATTGACTCACTGAATGAAGTGAGATCATTACAAATTGCTGTACGAACATTTAAAATGACAGATCTATCGTGGTCCCTTCCAGTCCACACTTCTATGATTCTGTGATTCTGGGGAAAGAGCTAGGTAGTTTAGGAGATTAGCAATACAATACAACACCTTTCACTCATCAGTCGCTGAATATACCCCAGATCAGGTTGGTAGTGAACAAAATGTGACAGCTTCTTAAATCTGTTCAGTGGCCTATGTGATATGATATTACCTCACCCACCTTGCCTCAGACACATATTGCAAATGTTCTGTGGGTACATGGACTACTTCACTCTTCCCAGTGGAGCTACTCCAGATCCATGCTAGAGTAACTGATCCAAGGCATGATTTTCCCAGAAAAACCCAAAGTAATAATTCCTCAACATAATTTGTTAGGACATAGCCTAAAAGAGGAACTGAAATTAATAGAAAAACACAAGTAAATAAGAAAAGAATTTTAAGATGTAAAATCATTAACAAAATATATGTTGACAGGTAAATACATTGAAAAATATATTCATAATCAATTCCTCGTTCACTTAGCAGTTTCAGTCTGGGACCCTGCAATTCCCCTGCTACAAGATGATGTGCAAAACACAGTAAGAACATAAAAACATAAGAACAGCCATACTGGGTCAGACCAAAGCCCAGTATCCTGTCTTCCGACAGTGGCCAATGCCTGGTGCCCCAGAGGGAATGAACAGGTAATCATCAAGTGATCCATCTCCTCTCACCCATTCCCAGCTTCTGGCAAACAGAGGCTAGGGACACTGTCCCTGCCCATCCTATGTAATAGCCATTGATGGACCTATTCTCTATGTATTTATCTAGTTCTTTTTTGATGCAAGAACAGGAGCAGAAGCTTACAAAATCTAGTAACCTCCCAGAAGAAATCTTGTTGAGGTCTTTGTTTTGCTTAGTATGGGAGGTGCTGAGATATTGCAGTGATGGGTGCCAGAGAAGAACCTAGGTAGATTGTCAGACTCTTGATCTGTTTTTAGAAGTAGAGAATTCATCATTCATTCAGCATCAGAGAAAAGACATAAACATTATCTGGTCGTGTCAAATAAAAGGACCTTCAATTCACCTTTTAAATGCAACATGTTGGAGCTTTGGAAGCCAAGCATATAGTGAGTTAGGGCGTATTTCTGCAGAATGCTTTTCTGTCTTGCTACACAATAGGCTCTGATCTAGTTGTGTAAGCAGCATTGACACATTTGTGGCATGGGGTAAAGGAAGCTGACCCAACATATACCATAAATCTCCAAAAAGTACAGTGGCACTGCTTGTTTGTGTGCTCGAGGGCTTTTTTACTGGTGAGGCACAGGTGTAACAGGGACATTCTCAAGGAGACATTTGTTACTTTGAAACATAAATAATATCTCTTGACTTCTAACTTGCATGGAATAACTACAGAGAAATGTCCGGGCTTGGACAAGCCAAGAAAACATTGCCAATTTGGCAGTTAATCGTATAAATAGTTATGCAACCTCTATTTATATTAATTACAAATATTAGGGGATTGAAGCCATATGGCTCTAAATCAAAATGGAGGGTAGTTAAGACAACAGCATTATAACTGTTTACATACAGAAACGTGAAACTTAGCAATGGACAAAGTGAACAAAATAGATTAGAACATTTGAGGAAGGCAACATTCCATGGGCTTATAGGACTGAGAGATGGGAAAGCCAAGAAGGCCTAGCTCTCTGCCAATACAGAATTGTTCCCCACTGTGTAATCTAATGTACTGGTTAGAGCTGGTCAGATTCTTCATTGCAAATAATGGACCTGGTTCTTCATCGCATGGCACCTTAGGCCATCAATTACAATTTGTAAACTGAGTCTAAAGCAAGTGGAAAATGCTGCCTCTGATCTGGTAGCATTTTATAGCCACTTTGCACTTTCTGTATGTGGAGGGAAATGGCACTACGAGGTGTAAGGCATCAAGGGTCGGGCACATTGTTGTGAATTTAACCTTTTTCTCTGTTTGCAGTTTGTTTGTGAACTGATCCTGATTTCTGCAAATATGCTGTCTCTTTGCAGCAATTGGTCATATTGTTCATTCCAATGTTAGGCTATGGCTTATTTGTAAACGGTTCCCTTTCACTGTTCTGTATGTAATGCTGTCTGTTTGGTCAATTGAGTCACATGGTGTTGTTTTTGCTTCATGACTAAGTAACTAAAAAACGTTTAAAGCTGAAGGATAAGAACTCTTCAAAGAGATAATGGTTCATTTCTAAAAAGCCTAACCAACCCTTTCCCCTCCCTTTTTATTATGTACATTCGCCGTGCTTTGGGAGCCTACCTGGTTGGCCCTGTGACCCAGGGACTTCTCAGTGCCACACCATACTGTGCAAACTGATAACATACTGGTCATTGATACTGTGTGATGTAAGTATGGGCGGTGCATAAAGAATTATACTTATGTGCTGGGAATATATTTTTAAAAGATATTTTGCAAGATAAAGTGCATAAGCCCAGCATCCATTCACGCACACACACACACACACACTCACACAGCCCAGCTCGGCCATCCTGAGGCTTTTTCTACACTTGGAGCTGGGAGGTGTGATTCCCAGCTCACATAGCTACACCTGCTTGGACCTCGGGGTCTCCCACTGCCCATGCTACCTAGGCTACACTACTATTTTTAGCATGCTTGGTCAATGGGAGCCACTGCAGGTATGTCTGCACGAGCTGGGAATCACGCCCGCCTCTTCATGTGCAGACACAATCTGAGAGAAAGCCACAAGAGGGCCTGGGGCCCAGGGCCAGCTCCAGGCACCAGTGAAGGAAGCAGGTGCCTGGGGCGGCCAATAGAAAGGGGTGGCACTCCATCTGTTGTCGGGGCTGCATGTCCAACTCGGTGGCACTTCGGTGCCAGCTCAATCGGTCCGCTTCAATCTTCAGTGGCAATTCGGTGGCGGGTCCCTCACTCCCTGTCTTCCTCTTAAGTGGCAGCTCAATCGGGGTTGTTTTTTCCCTCCCACTTGGAGTGGCAAAAGAGCTGGATCCAGCTGCTGGGGCCTGCCTCAGCTCAGCCCATCTGAGAGAGATAGAGGCAGGCATACAGCCCAGCTCCGACTAACTGAGCGAGAGAGAGAGACCTGCAAGGGCACAGCCCAGCTCATCCCATCTGAGGGAGATCCACAGGAGTAACTGGGAACAGCAATAACAAGGAAAGGCCAGCATTTCATCTGTAGCCCCAGGATGGTACATGCTCTCTCTAGCCATGCCTGGGCGCTGTGAGGGGATGGAGCCAGCCATGAGAGAAGGAATTTTTGGAGAATTTAGCTAGTAAATTTGAAGACTCTCTATTGACTGCGTGAACTGAGATTTTTCACCAACTCATAACTTGGGTACATGTAGGTAAAATATCCTGGGGACAGCAAAAGGCACATCCCCAATGCCAAGTCAACCAGCCTGCCAAATTTCAAGTTCCTGTTCCAAATCATGGGGAGGTTAGAGTTTCTCAGTGAAATGGTTTTAAGAATGTTGTTGTCATGGTTTATAAAACCACTGTTTATTTCTCCTAATCTTATTCGGAGAAATGGCTGAACAGTTTTAGCTGAAGTTTTCCAAAAAATTCAGACACCTAGGAAATTTCAGTGCATATGACTGTTTGGCAAAGCTGTAAGCCACTGATAACAGGTTGTATAATGGGAAGCATCAGGCAACCTTCACTGTAGATGGAGCTGCCAAAGCTGCCTGTAATAATACTACAGATCCTACACAGGTGCTACGATGCTACCATGATGATGATGGCATAAGAACCTATATAGACTAAAATAACAGTATCCTTGGAGATTTTATGATTTATACCCAGAACAATTGCTATTACTGAAGCATAACATTCAGAGCTCTATGACTGACATCTGTTCGGAAAGAGCTTCCTTGTAACTTGTTGTCAAAACACCCTTGGCTTCAGCAATAGCAAGAGTGACAGGTATTACATATTAGTTTATTTTATTCAGAGGTTTGTCATTTTCACAGCTTGGCCCAGGGTGGCTAAGTTCCTTAGGTAAACATAACACTCATTCATCATTCATGTTTATAACATGACACGTAGCAAGACCACAGACAGAAAACGGCCTTGTGGTAGCTATTGCATTGCCATATGTAGAGACATGTTAACACCACTCAAGATATGTGGTATCTGTGATTCAGGGCCAAATTTTGCAAGGTACTGAGAACCCGACAGATAATAGGAGCTGAGGGCGTGTGACATCTTGCAGGATGAGTCACACAGGTAATTGTACACAGTATCATTTCAGAAGTGGCATAGGATGGATCACAAAATCAAGCTTTGCTGGAGATTTCTGCTGGTTTGAATGCTCTGCTTCTTATTCTGGATTCTAACCCATGGTTGACTTTTTAAGATGGAAAAAACAATTTCCACTGAAAAATCCAGCTTCATCAAAAGTGAACGGCTTCTTGGAATTAGAGTGATTATGACAAACATTTTCAGTGGGAAAATTCAGGCCGAAACATATTTTCATTTCATTTTTAATTGCAATTTTCATTTTGTTTTGGATTTGAATTATCAATGTTTGAATTTTTAATGTGACCCTCATTTTTTCTCCTTTCTCTTCCCCCTCCCCCATTAGCAAAGATGGGGGAAACTACAGAAAGGAAAAAAAGGAGAAGAAACACCTCCCCCACATTTTCCCTACTTTTTCTCACATTTTCCAGTAGGAAAGTGGGGTGGGGGAAGGAGATGGCAAGAATATGGGAGGAATGGGAAAAAAGATTTCTTTGCATTTTTTCTCCCTTTTCTACTTCCTCCTTTTCCTATGGAAAAAAAAGAACAGAAGCAGGAACAACCACCCTCCCTAAAAAAAATTCAAAAACTGAAAATTTCAATGAAACAAACATTTTTGTTTTCAATTTTTTTTATTAAAAGAAATCTATCTTTTTTGTGGGGGAAATCTTACATTTCTGTTTGTTATTAACATTAATTTCCCACTGATATTTAAACATCCCCCTCTTGCACTCCCTGATGCCAATCCCGCATAGAGCCAGCCAAGTGCAGAGGAGCTTGCGTGGACCTGCCCCAAAGGGATGGGTTTCATCCGGTTCCTTACCCTGATAATTCCCCATTCCCAATGCGCCAAAGTAAAGAGCATGGCAGGTTACTGCTTGGGGAAGTTATGCAGAATTCCATCTGCTACATTAATGCTTTTTTTGCCTTTGCTAGCAAGACTGCAGGAGTCAAAGTGTGGCAGAGGCTCTTCCTAAGGGTAGGGAGTTTGGCTCTTAGTGTAATTTGTTTCATTTACACTATAATTCAAGTCCAGAAACAGAGGTGGACACAGACAGCATGCAGGCAAACCCTTCATTCAGGGATCTGAGTCCAAAAAACAAAGCCCTGTTCCCCCGCCCCTATATATGGCTCTAATTAGAGAGGTTAAGGCAGAGAGCAGATTTTCTTGTTGCTTGCCTCTGCTCTCCTGAAAACTGCATCACAAGATTATCGAGCACAGCATTTCTTATGAGACTGTACACTGCTCACACACTAAGAAAAAGATCTTCTAAATCTATGTGTAACAGTGCCAGTTAGTGATTCCAGTTACAACATTATTCCTTCTTTGTATAACAGTAGTGCTTAGAGACCCCAACCTAGATCAGGGCTCCTTTGTGCTGAGCAGGGCACATCCACATCATTTTCCCTCTTGATGTCAGTCTTGTCTATCGAAATTGTAACCTCTTGGGTGCAGAGACTGTCTTTTACCTAGGCACAGAGAAGTAAAGTAACTTTCCTGAGGTACTATTACAGAGCCAAAACTAGAAAACAAGTCTCCTGTCTTCCAGCCTAGTGCCCAGTCTACCACACCACACTGAAGCATAGTACCAGCCCTGCCTGTGACACTGACTGTCTCTGTGCCCTTAAGCATGCCAACTAACTTCTCTGCCTCAGTTCCCACCACATGTAGAAGGGAGATAATAAAGAAATAATGCAGAAGGGAGATTTCACTTAGACTTTTTTCAATCAGCAGGTCCAGATAACTTGCTTCCAAACGTTTTAAAAGAGCTGTCTGAGGAGTATGTTGGACCATTAATGTTGATTTTTCATTATATCTTGGCAGGGGGAAGTTCTAGAAGACTGGAAGAAAGATAATTTTGTGCCAATTTTTACAAAGTGTGAAGAGAATGACTTGGGTAATTATAGGCCTGTCAACTTGACTCTGCTCCTGGGCAAGATAATTGAGTGACTGATATGGAACTTGATATTTAAAGAATTAAAGTAGAGTAATATAATTAATGCCAATCAACACAACTTGTGGAAAATAGATCCTGTCAAACTCACTTGATACCTTTTTTTGATGAGATCACAAGTTTGGTTGATAAAGGCAATAGTGTAATATGCTTAGAATTCTGTAAGGTTAGTACCTTAGTACTGCACAATATTTTAATTAAAAAAAAACACTAGAATGATATAAAATTAACATGGCAGACCTTAAATGGATTAAAAACTGGCCAACTGATAGGTAACAAATTGTGACTGTAAATGGGGAATCATTGCTGAGCAGGTGTGTTTCCAGTGGGGTCCTACAGGGATAACTTCTTGCCTCTATGTAATTTAACATTTTTTATCAATCACCTGGAAGAAAACATAAAGTCGTCACTGCTAAAGCTGGCAGATAACGCAAATGTTGGAGGAGTGATTAAATAATGAAAAGGATAGGTCACTGACATGGAGCACTCTGCATCAGCTGGTAAACTGGGATCAAGTAAACTATGCATTTTAATACAGCTAAATGTAAATGTATACAGCTGTAATAATCTAGCAACAAAGAATGTAGGCCATATGCAGGGGTGCTGGAACCATTTTTATAGCGGGAGTGCTGAGAGCCATTGAACCACACAGTAAATGCTGTATATGATAGAAACTGCTTCAAGCTAGGGGGTGGGGCAGCACCCTCATGACTCCTAGTTCCAGCACCTGTGATCTGAAGGACTGAAAAAGATTTGGGGGTCGTGATGGATAATCAGATGAATATGAGCTCCTAGTATGACACTGTGGCTAAAAGAGCTAATGTGATCCACGGCTGCATAAACAAGGGAACCTCAAGTAAGAGCAGAGAGGTTACTTTAACCTCTGTCTCTGGCACTGATGTGGCCACTGCTGGAATGCTGTGTCCAGTTCAGGTGCCCACAATTCAAGAAGGATGTTGATAAATTGGAGAAAGGGTCAGAGAAGAGCCACAAGAATGATTAAAGGCTTAGAAAACCTGCCTTCTAGTGATAGATTCAAAGAGCTCAGTCTATTAAGCTTAATAAAGAGAAGGTTACAGGGTGACATGATCACAGTCTATAAGCACTTACATAGGCAACAAATATTTAATAATGGGCTCTTCAGTCTAGCAAAGAAAGGCAATACATGATCCAGTGGCTGGAAGTTGAAGCTAAACAAATTCAGACTAGAAATAAGGCGTAATTTTTTAATAGTGAGGGTAATTAGAACAATTTACTAAGGATCGTGGTGGATTCTCCATCACTGACAATTTTTAAATCAAGACTGGATGCGTTTCTAAAAGAGCTGCTCTAGGAATTATTTTGAGGAAGTTCTATGGCCTGTGTTATGCAGGAGGTCAGACTAGATGATCACAACGGTCTCTTCTGGCCTTGGAATCTATGAATCTATAAAAAAAAGTTACCTACCTCATATAAGAGATGTGAGGAGTAAACATGTATGAAGCACTATGAAAATACCAGGTGTGAATGCTGAATGCAGTCTACAAAGGAAATGGGAGATACTGGCACATTGGTATGCTACCTAGAGCCCCAATACTTACCCGGGGGGCGGAGGTTATTCCATGATTCTATCAGGCCCACTGAGATTCAATAAGATATTATGGCATTTCCAAGACATATTGGATGGACGGCACTGGTAGTGATGGACATGAGACATTTCATAGTCAAGGCAAATAACTTACAATTGAACTAGTCATACGGAATCACACCCCATTTCAGCTAGAGTTAGAAAATGTATTTCTGTTTTAAATTTGAGGATTAGTTGTAGCAGATTTAGGGCTTAAAATAACATATGTATTTTAGATTTATTTCAGGGCCTTTGACTCCCAAACACTTAGCTTTAATAGATGGTTTTCTGGGCAGATGTGTCTTTCATTTTTCATCTCTATTTTACATTCTAGCACTTGAACAGTTCACACAGGGTAAACCTGCCTTTTTCAAAAGCTGAACTTCTGTTGCTGCTCAAATGATGTTTTCTTTTCTTCCATTCCTGGAGCAAGTTTTTAGTCACAGACAGCTCTGCACTTAAGACAATTCAATTGCCTGTCATTTAATAAATGAGAGTTTGAAATAGCTAATTCCTGATGATATCTGGCCTATGGCAAGGATTGAGTTCCAGATGTTCATGGTAGCACTGTCTTTTGCTTTAGAAGATTTTTTTAATTCAAATATATTTATTTCTTTTGATTTAGTGCTAGGAAAAAGTGCTGCACCTAGAGACTGAGATGTGATTTGCCAGAACACTCAACATTGTCCTATCTTTGCTCCTGCTGAAGTCAGTTGGCTACCCTGAAGCTCTGATCATCTACTGGAGAGGTCCAGTCTGGGCAGTAGCAAGGGAAATGCTCTCTGTCCTAAACCCTGTCCTGGAAAGAATCCTACTGTAGGTGAGAAGGGATTCAGTCTTCATGGCCTAGTCATTCCTTGGACTCTGTGTTGAGGATGTCAAATATGGCCTTGTCAGGGCTGAGAGTTTGGAGTGAAGTCCAGCACCTTTGACCATCTGAGGAGGTTGAGTGGAGATGCTAACCTCGATTTTGTGGGTATGGGCCAAACTTAGGGTATGTCTACACTGTAAAAAAAACCTCAACGTAGCTAACCCTCATTAGCTAACTCAGGTTAAAATACCAGTGAAGACATGGCATGTTAGCTTTTATCTTGGGTTAGCAACCCCATTACAGGCTCCCCTATAAGCTTTGATGTGAGCAGCTTACCCAAGTTAAAAGCCCAGTTGCCGTGTCTTCACTTCAGCTGAGTTCGCTAACCTGAGTAAAGAACACATCTCTTTTTTGCAGTGTAGACATACCCTAAAATCTCAAAGGTCCAAACAGCTCAGAACCCTGGGGGAGTGGGGATGTTGAAATCCAGAGATGAGTTTTGTAGCTTGGGTCCAACTCTAGACACTAGCAAGTCAGACTGTACATGTAAATGCAAAGGTGCTGTCTGCCAACACCAACTGCCCAAGTCATGAAATTCTCAGAACAGGCCTCGTCTGCAAAATGTTGCTTTCTGGTCCATTGATGTGAATTGACTCTGTATTGTGTGCCACTAGCCATAGCCCATTTCCAACAAAAATCAGAGTTTTTCCACTGGATTTTGCTGAAATATTTGCACACGTATTACAACCTTCCCACGTGAGTCTGTGCATGGCGAGAGACTGATCTATCCAAGCTGAGATGCTATGCCTTGAGTTCACGCAGCTGACTTACGATCAACCTCGCTAATAAAATGTAACTTGTAAAGAAGACAGCTTGCTCCTGACAGCTCCAAATGCTTTGGCACAATTTTGTGGAAATACAATTACTGATTGGACAGCTCTCAATTTGTTCTAGATAGAGAAAATATGGGTTTTTTATTGAAAAAAAAATCCACTGTCATTAACCAGACTGTTGTTTAGTTCACGATCACCTCCTCGGCCGGACAGCATTGTGTTCATTGCAGATATAACTCAACCGATTGCCTTAAGCTCTGAGGTTAAAGATGGCCTATTGGCCACAGTGTGAGACTGGGACTCAGAACTGCCTATGATTTGATTGCAGCTGTGACATCCATTCCTCTTTTGTGCTTGGTTTGTGGAAGCTCTCTGGCCTTTTTGGAACAGGGATCATGATAACTACAGTAGCTTCCTAACAAGGGCTTTGAGAGGATTCATTGATGACTATAGATGAAAAATCTTGTAATCCTGATTCTGATTTACACTAAGGATTTACTTTACCCCAACATATACTCAATTTAAGGCGCCTTTACATTGCCAGGGTGGTGTGCAGGGGCTTTGGCGTAAATGCACATCAAGCTCTGTGTTCTTAGTTTTTACCAAGGTGGCAGAAGGATCTCAAGGAAGGGCGCACTGCTTGGGAAGTCCAGCAATCTAATCCTGCTCTGCCACTGACTTGGTGTGTGTACTTAGCACATGTTAGGGCCTCTCTCTGTGCCTCGGTCTCGGCACCTGCGCCTTGGGCATAATAATGCTGATCTATCTCCTGAGGTGGGACGTTCGGATGAATTAATGTTTGTACAGTGCAAAGCATATACACAGCACTATGTAAGTGCTAAATATTACTGTAGTGTAAATACAGCCTGGGGAGGCTGAGGTTTCTGAACAAAGCACTGACTCACAAAAGAGGTTGGGACTGTGGGCTAAAAAAAAAAAAAAAAAGCAGGGGCTTAAAAACAGCTGGATAAAGAAATATAGAAAACGCACATGACAAAGAGGCTATTGAGTTCGCACAATCCAAGCCCTGAGCTAGCTGCAACGATGCATCATGTTCATCACCCAGGAGAACTGGGCCAGCGGGGAGCCAGGGGTAACAGCGTGGGCAATGCAGTTAATGGAGGAGGCATGTTCGTGGATGGAAAACATCTGGTTTGTGTTTGAATTTAGATGGGCTATTTAACTCTATTACGCGAATTTGTATCTGTCTATTACTTACTCAGATTTATTAGTGTGGGGCTTCGACAGCAAGGTCATGTGGGACGGAGACATCCTTGTGTGTTGGGAGCAGCAGAGAACTCCTAAGGATGGTAATAAAGTTCAAACAAATGCCTGCATGGGGAATCAGTCAAGTCTTTTATGTAGGTGTGTGTTTGTGTCTATTTGTGAGCACATGTGTGTATCAGTGACTATATATATTTGTGAGTGCATTCCTTTTTTTGTGTTTGGGTTTGTGTGAATCTGATTTTGTGTACTTTTGTGACTATTTGTGCGCGTGGGTGTGATTGCTTGGGTATGTGTGATTGTCTATGTATATGTGTGTGTGAATGTGTCCATGAGACTGTATGTGTGTATCTGATTGATTGTACAGGTATGTGTGATTGTGTGTGAAAGTGTGCGTGTGAGTGTGTGCACGCACATGCATTTCCCTCACAGCCTTTAGTTCCAGGTCTGAACAAAACAATGTGCCCATGCTATACATTTAGATCCCTTTCCAAGGGGCAATGCAACACACTGTATGCAGTTACACTGTGATGATTTTATTTATTTCTCACAGTGGCAGATCCAGCTAAGGCAGATTGCTCAAGCTTCAGTCTCAAACACAAGGATATGTCTACATTTAAAGCTCTACAGCCGTGCTGTAGGCAGAAAGATTCCCCAGTGGACCGTGTCGAGGGAAGAGCTGACCAAGGCAGGCAGCAGGGTTCAGGTTTAAGGTTAGGGTTTGCGTATCGCACCACTTGTGAGCTCAGCCGACATAAGCAATGAAGTGTGTGACCCTCTAGTCTAAACACAGAGTGACAGACACTCCTTAACCCAGAATTTACAGTCTAAACAGATTGGGCTGGATGAGAAGTGACTTGCCCTCACAGCAGGTCAAAGGCAGAGCTAGGAATAGTACACATGTTCTCTCCTCTGCCCACTGGATCAGCCTGTCACACTACAGTGATTAATGCTGTTAACCCACTCCCAAAGTAACTGTCCCCCTAGCAACCCTATCTCCACAGGCACTGAGACCCACAGTCACCCTTACTGTCCTGACCCTGTCTCTTGCTCCGTCCTAGGGATAGGTGGTGTCTCACCTGGCCTTCTCCAGCATCTTCTTTATGGGATTCCCTGCTAACACCCCCTCCTAAGCCTCTAATCCGTAGAGCTCTGCAGGGACCAGCCGCCCCAGCCTGGCCCCATCAGAGGACAATGAGAAAGGTGAAACACCCCTTTACCTGCTGCCAGCAGTGCTACACCAACCCCTGGGGGAAGCAGCACCCCTTACAAGGGTATGATCCAGTGGTTAAACATCATCGGTGTCAGGATGCTTATGCTCTGTCCCCAGCTCTGACACTGACTCACTGTGTGACACAGGGTGTATGAATTAACCTCCCCATGCCTCTGTCCGAAAAGGGAACAATGTCCTTTCTGGTGCAGTGAATCAATGGGCAGAGAGAGGAGGGGTGTTTTGGGGTGCCTGCCCCTTCTTTTTATAGTCCTGTCTCCCCTCTGAGAAGCATTTCCAGCTGGGAGCAAGGCAATGGCAGTCTGTGTGGAAGGAAACTCCATGCTGTTTCTTTGCTAAGATGTAAAAACCCTGCCCCCTTTCCTGCCAAAAAATGGCCACTTAGCAGATAATGGTCCGTCAACCTTGCTGACACCTGGCTGAGGTGTCACCTTGCCCTTGTCTTTGAGGAACTGGTTTGGCCTCTCCTCAGACTTACCTGGGAAACATAGTTTTAGTCATGATCTCAGCTTGTGTTCATAACTTCACATATGTGCATTTTGCCATGACATTATTGATCAGCAAATGATGAGTTTCCAGATGATATCTCACAAAGCATACCTTGTACAAAGATTATTACATCAGCGTGTAGGGTGTGGACCTGAGTACATTTCACCACAGCAGGATTTTTGCTGTTTGTTATTCTTGCCATCAAGGTTCGTCTCACTGAAGTAGCTGGGCACCTCATAAACTGACTTTGCTTTCATGTCATCTTTATGAGGCAGGTTGTATTATCCACATTATACAGATGAGGAAACTGAGGCACGAGGAAGTAAGGCCAACATTTTCAAAAGTGACCTCTGACTTTGGGTGTCTGTTTTTGAGTGCTTGAGATATCTTGGGCCTGATCTTCAGAGCTGCTGCATCAACTAAAGTTTGTAGGAGCTGTAGTGGTGATCACCTCTGAAAAGCAAGCCCAAATGATCTAAAACTGGGCACCCCCAATCAGAGGCCACATGAGGAACATGGTTGTGTGTGACCGGCCCCAGATCACCCAGGAGGTCTGACAGATCTAGGAACTGTACCCACACAGTCAGAATGCCATGCTAGTACTGCAGCCACAAGATCATCTGGACTCCTTTAGTATCTCACTTGAGACAATTCAGTCATCTGTTCAGGGAGCACAGAGTGCAAAGAGTCAACACAAATAGTTTGCAAACAACTAATCACATGAAAGTATTAGTTCTACTGTTCTGGGAATCCCCAGGAACCCTGAATTCACACACCACTAGCAGAAGTGTTCTGTGGCCCCTCAAAGCTCTAAAATCATAGAAGATTAGAGTTGGAAGAGACATCAGGAGGTCATCTAGTCCAACCCCCTGTTCAAAGCAGGACCAGCCCCAACTAAATCATCCCAGCCAAGGCTTTGTCAAGCTGGGCCTTAAAAACTGGTAAGGATGGAGATTCCACCACCTCCCTAGGTAACCCATTCCAGTGCTTCACCACCCTCCTAGTGAAATAGTTTTTCCTAGTATCCAACCTAGACCTCAGCAACTATCACTTGAGACCATTGCTCCTTGTTCTGTCATCTGCCACCACTTTGAACAGCCTAGCTCCATCCTCTTTGGAACTCCCCTTCAGGTAGTTGAAGGCTACTATCAAAGCCCCCTTCACTCTTCTCTTCTGCAGACTAAATAATCCCAGTTCCCTCAGCCTCTCCTCATAAATCATGTGCTCCAGCCCTCTGATCATTTTTGTTGCCCTCCGCTGGACTCTCTCCAATTTGTCCACATTCTTTCTGTAACGGAGAGCCCAAAACTGGACACACCTCACCAGTGCGGAATCGAGGGGAGTAATCACTTCCCTTGATCTGCTGGCAGTGCTCCTACTAATGCAGCCCAGTATGCTGTTAGCTTTCTTGGCAACAAGGGCACACTGTTGACTCATATCCAGCTTCTGGTCCACTGTAATCCCCAGGTCCTTTTCTGCAGAACTGTCACTTAGCCAGTCGGTCCCCAGCCTGTAGCAGTGCCTGGGATTCTTCCATCCTAAGTTCAGGACTTTGCACTTGTCCTTGTTGAACTATATCAGATTTCTTTTGGCCTGGTCCTCCAATTTGTTTTGGACACTCTAGATCCTATCCCCATCCTCCAGCATATCTACCTCCCCCCCAGTTTAGTGTCATCTGCGAACTTGCTGAAGGTGCAATCCATCCCATCATCCAGATCATTAATGAAGTTGTTGAACAAAACTAGCCTCTGGACAGACCCCTGGGGCACTCCACTTGATACTGGCTGCCGACTAGACATCGAGGCATTGATCACTATCTGTGGAGCCCAATGATCTAGCCAGTTTTTTATCTACCTTTTAGTCCATCTATCAAATCCATACTTTTTTTTTACTTGCTGGCAAGAATACTGTGGGAGATCATATCAAAAGCTTTGCTAAAGTCAAGATATATCACGTCCACTGCTTTCCCTGTATCCACAGAGCCAGTTATCTCATCAAAGAAGACAATCAGGTTGGTCAGGCATGACTTGCCCTTCATGAATCCATGTTGACTGTTCTTGATCACCTTCCTCTCCTCCAAGTGCTTCAAAATCGTTTCCTCGAGGACCTGCTCCATGATTTTTTCAGGGACTGAGGTGAGGCTTTAGGTCCCCAGATTCTCCTTCTTCTCTTTTTAAAGATGGGCAATATATTTGCCTTTTTCCAATCATCTGAGACCTCCCCCGATCACCATGAGTTTTCAAAGATAATGGCCAATGGCTCTGCAATCACATCAGCCAACTCTCTCAGATGCATTAGATTCAAACCCATGGATTTGTGCATGTCCATCTTTTCTAAATAGTCTTTAACCTGTTCTTTCACCACGGAGGGCTGCTTACCTCCTCCCCATACTGTGCTGCCCAGTGCAGCAGTCTGGGAGCTGACCTTGTTCGTGAAAACTGAGGAAAAAAAGCATTGAGTACTTCAGCTTTTTCCACATCATCTATCACTAGGTTGTCTCCCCCATTCAAAATGAAATAGTGATCATTTCAAGACTGCTAGTCAGCCAGCTGTAAGCAGGTGGAAGCCTAGGTTTAACGATGCTGAGACCAAATTGTTACTTAACCGAAACTAGAACAGTTTTTTCTCCCAATCCCCTTTAGTTCTTCTCAGATATTAGCTATAATTCATCATGCTTATGCAGTCTGAAGTTAACTTAACTCCCCTAGAATTCCATAAATAACACTTTTCCTGAATAGCTTATTCACAGTGTAAAAATGCCTTCTTCCTCAGATTTTTCTCTCCATAGAATGAAACCATATGAGCTGGCTGAGATTTCCATGGGCAGGTCTGGCAGCCTTTGCATATTTACTGGGACTGTGAGATATAAATCAGAGCAAGGCCTCTCTCCAAGAGTAGGTTATTTGTTATCCGGATGAGAGTATGTTAGTGGATCAGTCTTGATAAGATGTTTTGCGTCTAATTGCTCTGGGTAGGTAGGGTTTATATTGTTCTGTTCCGATTTCCATGTTTGATTGCATAATCTGTTTCTTTCTGATGTATTTTTTCACAATTGGCTAGGAGGAATTCTGTGTGACAAATGTTCATTCAGGGATATTTTAAAAACAACCCTAGAAGCAATTTTTCTGTATAATTTACAGTCATATTTCCTTCTGTAAAGGTGCCCATTGAGGTTACTAACAATAAACGTATTGACTTCAATGGGATCCAGATCAGAGTCTGATTCAGGGCTCAGCTCTGTGATTCTTACTCACAGGAGTGGTCCTTGGGAAGAGTCCCATTGAAATCAGTAAGACTAACTGGTACATTTCCACAGGATCAGACTCTAATTCCTTAAGAAATCTTTAGGCATGTCAGAAGCAGAAAACATCCAGGAATTACCATAGTGAATCTTCAGAGGAAGAGGCCAGAAACCCCATAGTGTACAATACTGGGATGACCTGCCCACAGGGACATTGAGATATTTATGAATCTGTTCGGAACCTTGTCTTTTATAGACTCATAGACTTTAAGGGCAGAAGGAACCATTGTGATCACTCATTTTGACCACCTGCACATTGCAAGCCACATAACCTCACCCACTCCTGAAATAGACCCATAACCTCTGGCTGAGTTACTGAAGTCCTCACAGCATAGTTTAGAAGCATCAAGTTATAGAGCACCCACCATTTACACTAGTTTAAATCTACAAGTGACCTGTGAACCATGCCCTATGCTGCAGAGGAAGGCAAATCCCCTCACACACATACACCGCACACCCTGGGTCTCAGCTAATCTGACTCTGAGGAAAATTCCTTCCTGATCCCAAATATGGCAATCAGTTAGACCCTGAGCATGTGGGCAAGACCCGCCAGTCAGATACTTGGGAAAGTATTCTCTGTAGTAACTCCAAGTCCTCCCCATCTAGTGTTCCATCTCCAGGCACTTGGAATTTTTGCTACTGGCAGTCGCTGATGGGCCACATGCCATCATAGGCAGTCCCATCATACCATCCGCTCCAGAAACTTAGTTTTCCTAGCTCAGTTTTGAAGCCAGTTAGATTTATTCATTGCATCATGAATAAATATTGAAACAATTAGGGCCTGATCCTACTCCCACCTGCACCAGATTTACAACAGTCTAATTCCTTTAACTTCAGTGGAGTCACTGTGGATTTACACTAATTTCAGTGAGAGGCCAGTAAGCCCATTACGCCCTGATTTTTACAGGTCTTGCACTCTTCAGCATCGCAAGACCAAAGTGATTTAAGATGAAGTCTCATTTTCAAAATTGATTTAGCCATTTTAGGCGAGTTTATTAAAGGTGTTTTATTATTCATTAGTGAGCTTTTCCAGTGTGCTGAGACTCCAGACTCCCATGGATTTCAATGGGACTGAAGCATCCAGGAGCTTTTGAAACTCTTACTAGGTACTTGTGTGCAATGTTAGGTGCCTAAGTACCTTTAAAAATCTGCTCTTAGAGGCCAAAGGCCAAAACCTAATCTCATTTATACAAGTGTAAATCTGGAGTAATTCCATTGACTTTAACAGAGTGATGCCAGATTTACCTCTGTATAATCGATGGCAGATTTTTGTCCTGTATAATGGGTTGCAGATTTTGTCCTATAGTGTATAATTTACAGAGTGCACACATTAAAGTGGATTATTATTACTAGTACCTCGAGGCCTCAACTTGAGATCAGGGCCCTTAGCTGCTGTACACACACTTAGTGAGAGATGGTCCCTGTCCCAGAAAGCTTAGTCTAAACAGACAAGGTGAGAGAGGAAACATCCCATTGGCCCCAAGCTTCCCCAGGTGCCACTGAAATTTAATCAAGAATTATCTCCCTGCAGCAGAGCTCAGTGAATGTCCTTCTGGCCTAGTGAAAAGACCTCCTTCATGACATGGATTGCTGCTTTATATTTTTGACCTAACAATTTCCCAAAGAGACCTGGGGGGGGGGTTGTTGAAATTTTCCATGGGAAAATGTCAATTTTGATGAAATATTCGATTTGTCACTGGAAAACTCTGAAATGAATTGTTTCATTTCCATTGGACATTTTGAAACATCAAAACTGGAAACACTTTACAACAAAATAGTTTTGATCAAAAATGTCAAAGCTTTGCATTTTGACATTTACAAATCGAAAACTGTCAGAACTTTTCATCCTGTGAAAATGGTCAATATTTTGACTTTTCCTCACAAACCATCACTGAAATATCAGAAAGTTCTAGAGAAATTTCATTCTCTGAACATCCTGTACATCCCATAGGATTTTAGAGGACTTTCTATAGAACACTATTGTTTTAATTCCCATTAAATTCCGTAGCACCTTCCCATAAGAATTGGCGTTTATATCTAAATCCAGATCCCAACTTTACCACCCATCCACATCTCTGTGTCCAAACTCCAAGGGCTGCAGCTTCTCACCTGTGTATGAGATTATTTATTTCATTCCTTTTTCACATGAAATTTGGCCTTTCCCCCATAGCAGGAATATTTCCCATGAAATCCAGTAACCAGTCCCTTTCAGTTGCTTGTTTTCCCTTTGGTTTACATTTTTGTTGGTTTGTCTGTTTTCCTTTGTAAGGAGATCCTTCAAATCAGCCCTGTGCTCAAACACCTTTTCTACCATTTGTTTTCCAAGATGTAAGTCTGATCCTACTCCCATTTTAGTTAGTGAGGTTTTGCCTTTGGCCTTCAGCACAGCACTCTGTGTGCATATATTTCAACTGATCAAAAGTACAAAGACAAAAAAAAAGAAAGAAACAAAAATACCTTGAATGAGTTTGGTTTGGCAAGCGCTTCAAAGCCTCATATCTGATCAGAGTTGTTACCTCTTTGCTTTCACTAACCAGTTCCACTGCAATTTACATTCAGAGGGTGTTAAATGAAAATTTTTATCTTGGCTTTCCGTCTCCCAAAGGAGATGCTTTTTCCTGCCTCTTTCACCTAGTGCTACTTGTACAGAAACACCAGGGGAGATCAAAACCCTACATTTAACAGCTCCATTTTAAACCCGGTGTGTAAATACTCCTATTTGCAGGCACCATTATTAATGATGGACCATGCAGGAAAAGCCCTGACAGGCCAAACAAGAGGTGAAATATCACACTAAAAGGAAAACATGAGTAACTGCAAAGGATCAGACGTGTCTGGATTATAGCAAAGAGGCCAAAGCTGAAAAATATTTCAGCTTGTGGAACTACAAAAATGGCTTTGAAAGGAATTTCACTATGAGCCACTGCAGATCATGTTTTGGTTAGGAAAGCAAGGTCTAGGGCTCCATCCTGCCAGGTTCTCAACTCTCTCTGATTAGTTATATATTACTAGCACCTATGAAAGACAATGGAAAAACCTCTGCTGGCTTCAGAGAGAGCTGGATCAGGCCCTGATACGGATTCATAAGGTCCACATATTTATGCAGCACCAGGAAAGCCACAGAATCTATGAACATTGGTAATGAATGTGGTATGTTGATGCTCTACACACAAATCCAGGCCAGGTGGTCTCTCCTGGGGATTGGGTTCTAGAGTTTTGTAATAGGAGAATTACTGACTCTTTAAGCCACCGGAATTCATGTATCTTTGCCCTGGGATCCCTGCCCATCAGGAGCTGCCATAAACTTAGCTATGCCTTCTGTGTCTTTTCGCTCTCTTATCATTTCTATTTTCTGTTATAAGCACGGGTAAGGAAAATCCTCACAAGGTTATACAGAATCCGGGGGGGAAAGACATAAACAGATGCTGAGTAGCTCTATGGAAAATTGGAACTATGAATGAAGTTCAGTGAAGTCAGTGTTCTCGGTTGGTAATGCTTCCCTCTGTTTGCAATGCTGTCTGATTTCTCAGGGCCTAGAAAACATATCTGGACAATTGGCTTGCTTGTTATTCAAAGGGAAGCCATTTATTAGTAATGGTTTGTTTCCATATCAGATATCACCCCTAAAGTGTTTTGTAAACTACACATAGGATTCCAATGAAATGAAACCATCTCTGGGGTGGGGAGTATAGGGGGCAAAGCCATCTGGTACATAACCTGGTGTGCAATAGCAAGGATGAGATATTTGGGCCCAATTATTATTTATTGTGATCATTGCTATCATGGTAATTATTAATACTTTATAGAGCCCCACATCTGCTGAATGAGTCACTTGAAATTCAAATGGAGCGGGTCCCTGGGTTAAATGTTTCCTAAAGAAAGGAAATTGATGGCTGAGCAAGGAACTGAATGTAGGTTTTCTAACTCTTAATATAGTGCCCAACCCCCTAGACCATAATTTCTACTCCAAATACTCCAAACCTGACGCTTACATTACTAAGCTAACCTCTCTGGGATAATCATTCCATACAAACAAAGACAAGTTTTTGAATCAAAGGTCCTGTCCTGCAATGGCTTAAGTATGTATTTAACTTTCAGCACATGAGCAAGTCCATTGAAGTCAATGGGATTGGCGTACTCACACTGAAAATTAAGCATGTACACAAGTGTTTCTGGGATGAGAGAGATCAGGACTGTAAAAATATTGCATGAAATTATAGCAAGTATCATTTGAGAATCCACGTTTCTGTACATAAGTACACATGACTGTGTTTCAAGACGGTACATACGTCAGGGCAGTTAAAAGCATACAAGCTTAACATTAATTTAATATAGGTTTTTCTGTGGAATTCCCTTTTGGTCATAAATTCATAAATTCCAAGGCCAGAAGAGACCATTCTGATCATCTACCCTGACCTTCTATATAGCACAGGCCAGAAAACTGCCCCAAAGCAATTCCTTTTGAAGTACAGCAGCTCTTTAAAAAACATTCAATCTTGATTTAAAAATCACCAGTAATGGAGACACCTCCATGATCCTTGGTATTTTGTTCCAGTGGTTAATGACCCTAAATGTTAAAAATTTACACCTTAGTTCCAGCCTGAATTTGTCTAGCTTCTCGTTTCAGCCTTTGGATCTTGTTATATCTTTGTTTGCTTTATCCCAGAAGTATTATTCACCCCATTTTAAAGGTAGGGCACTGGCAGACAGAAATTAACCTGTGTATTGTCCAGTCAGCTGCTGAGATATGGGAACATTCTGATGTGCTCAGAGACATGTGAAATGTTTGTGGGTGTCAATGCTAATGTGAGTCTGAGGCCCCGCAACCAACTGAAAACTTGATTGAGGCTGAAAAAAGTGAGGGTCAAATATGCCAAAGTAACAGCTACTAACAGCAAAGCTTGAGGTGCAGTGGGAATTGGATTTTTCACATCTAGAATGTTTTCTATAACCTCTCTCTTATGAGTCAGCATGTCTGAGCCAAACAATTTGCAGTAGTAAAGGGGTGATGATGATACCAGATATGTGTGAGAGAGAAGTAAATGTGGATCTGGAATGAGGAATGCCACCGCAATGAGACAGGTGAGAGACATCATAAAAGCCAGGTGCAGGGACTGGCACATTGTCTGCTTTCCATGGATCCAAAGAACACAAAATGTGTTGACAAGTTTCTTTGGCAGTAAGTCTTCCTTCCTACAACTGGAGCAGTGACCCAATCTCAGAGCACTCAGGAATAGCAGAGCTGGATGCAATATAAATACCAAGTGAGAGAGATGGAAAGCTTCCCATTTAAATTGAAAGAAATTGTGTGCAGGCTGGAAAAAATAACCAAATGGGAGCAGGCCAAGGATCAAAGGGCCCAGTTCTTTTCTCAGGCCTTCATGGGGGAATATGATGCTGTTATGTCACACTCCTGAGATACAGGGAGGTGGTGGAGTCAGGGGCTGGAGCAGACGGCTTAGTCGTGGAAGGATCAAATCTGAAATGCCTATTTTCCTTGGCACCATGAGTGAAAATCTCAACTGAGGTAACTCATAGAATCATAGAAGATTACGGTTGGAAGAGACCTCAGGAGGTCATCTAGTCCAACCTCCTGCTCAAAGCAGGACCAACACCAACTAAATCGTCCCAGCCAGGGCTTTGTCAAGCCAGGCCTTGAAAACCTTTAAGGAGGGAGATTCCACCACCAACTCAGCTTTGCAAATGGGTCAAACTGAGCTAGCTGTCATTCATGAAACCTTTCCAAGCTTTTTCCCTCCCATCTTTGATCAGCCCTACATCTCCAGTCATTAAAATTTTGCAATAGGTGAAGATTGTCTCAATATCCATGGGCAAATTTCGCCTTTGTTCAGTGTTGCTATTTTGCCAGCTGCCACCTTTCAGGCCAGAGGTGGCTGCATTTAGAGCTGTGCAAACAACTGATTTTTTCAATTCAGTGCTGGATCTGAAAATTAAAATTAAAATATTTTTTCAGGTCAACCCGAAACCGAAAATTTTTCAGGAAATTTAAAAGTTCAAAAAAAATTGTTCTGATTGAAAAAATTAAATAAAATGGAAGGACATTTCCTAACCAAAAGTCATTTTGAATAGAGAAATGAAAAATGTTTTGCTTCTCAAAAGTTAAAATGAAACTTTTTGATTTTTTAAAGATTTTCTTAGGGGGGTTCCTTCAACCAAAATAATTCAATGAAATTGACATGAATTCATTAAATGTTTCAGTTGACCCGATCTGCATATTTCACCAAAAGAAAGTTTTGGCAGAAAAACGCCACCCAGCACTAGGTGCATTTCATTGATTCTGTATGTGTGGAATTAAAAAATTGCTTTGAATCAAAAGCTGTATATTACAATCCTGGAGCCTGAATGTGTTCTGAGGCTATGGGAGAAGCATGTTGTTTGCATTTTCCCCCAACAAAAGAATCTTTCCTTTGGTATTTGTCAGGAGAAAACTCCATTGCCTGCCACTCAGAACCCAGTTCTTCATAGCAAAAGTAGTATTTGTCTTTTACACCCTATATACACCTCTACCTTGGTATAATCTGTCCTTGGGAGCCAGAAAATCTTACCATGTTATAGGTGAAACCGTGTTATATTGAACTTGCTTTGATCCATCAGAGTGATGAAACAACTGATTTCCCAGAACATCTCCCATGCAAACTGAGCAGCTACAGATAGGATCACCACACAACTGGAGAGAAATGATGAGGTGTAGGCGGGGTTTGGGGTGGGGTGAGAGAGGTGCTTTCAGTGGAGATTAGAAAACAGGTGGCGATTCAGTGAGATGGAATATTATGGGGCAGCTGTTCCAAAGCATGGGAGCTGTAAAGGAGAAGGCTCTTGCACCAGCAGGGCTCAGAGTAGCAAAAGGCACAGAGAGGCGGCCAGTGCTAGAGGTGAGAAGGAAAAGAGAACTGATCTGTGATGTAGGCTGAAGCAACTCAAAAAGGAGTTTTAAAAACAGCTGAAACAATGCTCTGGATGGGACATCTGTAGTGCTTGAACCGGGGGCGTCTGGGGCTTTTAAAAAAATAAATGAAAAAGCACAAAGCTCATGCACTTGAACCAAAGGGCCATCTTTGTAAGTACAAAGGCGGTAGCAGATTCATAAACCTCTGTTCATAGTGTGGCCAGAAGAGGGGAACACTGGGTTGGAAAGGCACACTCTGTATGAAGGGGGAACAATATACAGTACACTAGTTTTTATGTATGGAATAAGAGCATGAACCTGAAACCTCCATGTGGTATATTCTGGGAACTAGATTTTCTGACCCTCCCTTGTCTTCTTTGCCCATGTAGAAATCACACTAATCTCACTGCATCCAGTGGGCACTTAGGGCCATTAGTTTAAATGTAAAATGATTTTAGTGCTTGTGCCTGGTCCCAGAAGGACAACTGGAGGTAGCTGTTTGTTTGCAGCATGTGTGTGACATGCATCATGATAGTGCAAGCTTCCCCCACAGAGCCCTGCAGAGGTGCATTAAAGGCAGCCCAGGCCGAGGGGAAATGGTAAGCCTCTCAGCTTTTGTACTTACCCACCTGATGTGAGGCTTAAGTAACTAGTAGCCATAAAGCACTTTGAAATCTCGGTTGAAATCTACAGTGCTATAGAAGCGTGTCATAAACAGATAGCTAAGGGTTAATGTTCTTTTACCTGTAAAAGGGTTAACACAGGGAACCTGAAACGCTTGACCAGAGGACCAATCAGGAAACAAGACTTTTTCAAATCTGGATGGAGGGAAGTTTTGGGTGTGAGTCCTTTGTTCTTTGTCTTGTATCTGTGCCCTCTTGGCTCTGAGAGTGATTTTTCTATCTCCAGGCTTTCTAATCTTCTGTTTCCAAGTTGTAAGTACAAGGATAGTAAGACAATAGGTTTATATTGTTTTCTTTTGAATTTACATATGTGTAGTTGCTGGAGTGTTTTGAATTGTATTCTTTTTGGATAAGGCTGTTTATTCATTTTTTTCCTTTAAGCAATTGACCCTGTATATTGCCACCTTGATACAGAGACTATATATTATGTCCTTTTTCACTCTTTTTATATAAAGCTTTCTTTTTAAGACCTATTGGAGTTTTTCTTTAGTGGGGACTCCAGGGAATTGAGTCTGCAGCTCACCAGCGAATTGGTGGGAGGAAGAAGTCAGGGGGAAAATCCCTTTGTGTTAGATTTACTAAGCCTGACTTTGCATACCCTCTGGGTGAGGGGGAGAGATTAGATCTCTCGGTACTTGTGTTTCCAGGACTGGAAGCAGGGAATCTCCTAGGGTCATCCAGGGAGGGGAGCCTGAGAGGAAATACCAAGGAAACAAGGGGAGGGGGTTATTTCCCTTTGTTGTGAGACTCAAGGTATCTGAGTCTGGGGGTCCCCCAGGGGAGGTTTTGGGGAGACCACAGTGAGCTAGGCACTGTATAATTCCTGGCTGGTGGCAGCTTTACCAGGTCCAAGCTGGTAACTAAGCTTGGAGGTTTTCATGCTAACACCCATATTTTGGATGCTAAGGTCCAGATCTGGGAAAAAATGTTATGACAAAGCATTTTAAATAATTTGTATTATAGCCAATACAAAAACTGCATTAAGAGGTTGTACAGCTAAGCTTTCTAAAGTCAGAAATGCCAAAGTTGAGAGTGAGCATTCTTAACTGTGTTCCCAAGTGTCTTTAATTCTACCCCTTGTGCAAATGCTGCATTCTTATACACTTCTCAAGAGGAAGTGCTGTAACTCTTGAGGGATATGCTGTATTCTTCATATGTAACCAAGAGGTTGAAACCTTGCTTTACGTGCAAAATGCAACCCATCTATAGAATTATGGCAAGGGCAGGCTGAAAATTTGCTGTCAAAACTTTAAAAAAAAATCTTGAAAAGTGTCTGCTTTTCCCAGAAAAGTTTGACCAAAAAACTGAATGTCAAAAATGGAAATATTTTTATTCTGAAATGCCACCACAGTGCCTCATGGGACTTGTAGTTTGAATGCATCATGCTCCCCATTCTCCTCTTTAGGCCAAGCTCCCCAGCTGGACTTCATTCCCCATGATGCACTGTGGCCATGTGACTGCCACAAGCACCATCTCCCCTTACAAAAGGCAAGACCATGGTGCATCCTGGGGGATGTGTTCCAACTTGGGAGCCTGGCCTAAAGAGGCGAATGCGAGCCTGAGGCACCCAAATGACAACTCCCATGAGGCATTTCAGAATTGAAGTATCTTGGGTTTCAGATTAAATATTTTGCATTTTGATTTTTCCCCTACCACAGATCCTAGCATACACCCATTACAGGCCACACACTAGGATCGCTATGAGGAGAACACAGACTTCAGTGTTTCAAGCCCCTGGAGCCTGAACGAAGTCCAGCTGCTTGCCCAATCTCAGGGCCCCAGGACAAACTCTCAGGGCACAGCCCTTCTATCTGTCACCTCCTGCCCTGAGTGTGGGAAACTGCTGTCCAGCCGCCTAGCCCAGCACTGACTCTCTGGCACTCAAACACAACCCTGTCTCAGAACTCCACCCAACAGGTGTGAAGCTTCTGGTTTGCTATTTTTAAGGGGCAGGCAGCAGTTGTGAAGCATATACACAGAAACACGCACTTTGCCTAGTGTAACACCGTTATGCTATGATCCTTAATCAGGTAAAGCATAGGAGAGTACAGATCATATAGAAACCAATAAAACATCTTAAACACAACATCTGTCATGAGCTCAGCCTTCCCTTGGGAGCCCTGGGGGGCCATCTGTGTTCTGGTAGGCAGGCTGGGTCCTCTCCTCCTCCCTACTCTGCCCCGCCCCTGCCACAGCCTCTCTCATCTTAATCTGGGGCAAAATGACTCTTCCTCTAGTTCTTCCCGTTAGTCCCTTTCTAGACGCCTGCTGGGGTCACCCGCTTCTTTTCTTCTGCCTTTTGGTACCTTTCCACAACTTCCAAATCTCCCTCCCTTCAGACAAGAGGAGGCACTTCCAAGTGAAGCACACCCATTGTTTTCACTTGGAATAGACAGGTGTGTTAAGCACTGATCACCCACCCTTGTTTCTGGCATGGCCGAGATGTGACACAAGCTGCTAACTCAGGGGGAAACCAGGTATGCAGCAGCTTTCCATGACACAGTAATTTCATGATCCAACTGCACAACACAGTTTAGGAGTGGTACACACAGAACCCCAAATCATCACATGGTCAAAAAGTTGAATTTTTCTGTGGAAAAAATTGATGATCTTTTTTTCCATTTTCATCAGAATTTTGCATGGAAAGAAGTCCATTTTCTGACCGGCTCTACTATGATGTCATCACTACCAGTGCCTCCGTAATAAAGGCACATAAATCACACTGCAAGTTGCTTCCAGAGCCTCCATAATAAATAGATTTCAGCAGTCGTAGCAAATAAAATCTTCCATTCAGTGGCCCTTCAGCACCTGGAGTGGATGGTCTCAGCCTTGGGGTAACTTGGAACCTGCTAAAGTCAGCTGGCTTAAACCAGACCCTTAGCCTTATTTTCAAATGATTTCTTGTGTGTGAACAGGGTGTGGGGCTGGGAATGCTGCCCTTGGCTAACTTTTCCCTCCTTTTTCCAGTAGGACCCCAGGAGGGCTTTTTTTTTTCTGTTTAGAGAGATTTAGGAAATTTGTGGTTTTATAACAAAACAACAGAAAAGAAATGGTGAGATTCTAACGTATGAGTCATTTTTGGTAAATCAGTCCCTGGCTTTCTGACTACACAGGACATGCAAGGTCCAGGAGAGCTGAGTGTCACTGCAATGATTGCCTACTTGGGGGAATGCTTTGGCATGGGGTTTAACTGTTTGCTGCACTGAAGCATTTTGCTGCTGACTGAAATCCAGTAATTGCCCTGGGTTTGCTTTTCTCTGTGGCTAATGAAGTCTTCTGCATATTTCCATGGTTGACAAAGCCAACTGAGTATGAACACTGGTGCTGCAAAACTGTTTTCCTCTGTGACTAATCCCTCCAAATGAGCATCAAGGAGGTTTGCAGAGAAATGGCTTTTGGCTGAAATGGGCCCGTTTGTGCCTACTTCTCATTTTGCACAAGTTAGAAAAAGCAATCACTAGCATTTGATCTGCCCCAGAGTCTTCTGAAACCCAGCAGCACTGTGAGCCATTGACAGAGAGAGAGGGCACAGTTTTCAGATTTGGGTATCTGACTGACTGGATCCCCACTGATTGAACAGGGTGATACACAGCTGAAAGATTGAGCCTCTGTAGCTACAGCTAAAGAGCCAGTGTCTGTGTGGAGGAGAACATGTAACACCACACTGAATGGTAGGTTAAATACTTCCTCTGGACAGAGGAAGCTCACCACGCCTGAGGCCCACAGCAGTTTGAATCCGAGATGAGCCCCTGCTAGCTTGACAGACACAATGCAGACTGAATTGGCAACTGCCAGAGCTAAAATCGTGATTCTCTGTAGCTAGAGATTGGCTCAGGTGCTTAAATCTCAGAGCTTGGTGCTTTAAGCTGAAACAAATGTTAGGGAGCCTAACTGGCCTTTTGAGCACCTCAACAGGGGGCTTGGCACCTCATTTTATCCTCACCCCCCATATGGAATCAGAGTTTAAAGTCAACTCAGCAGGCTGCACTGAGCACTTTCCTTGGGGTTCGCACCACAGACAAACCCAAATCAAAGCTCAGCTGGGACTACAAGCTCTATGTGTTTCCAGTGTGAACCTGTGGATCAGACCAGGCCGGCCTGGATCGCAGTCTCTGCCCCAGTCTAACAGGTTCTCAAGCCTTGGAACATTTTGCTGCCATCCTGGCCCAATTTTTAGATATGTGATGTAAGCCATGAGGCCTGAAGTTCTACAGGGCAAGAACCTCTCTTCTCCTGCCTGTTATTGATGTATGACTATAGAGAGAGATTTATTTGCAAAAGTTTTCTCCCAGCATTCCTCCAGTGACATTCAGAGCCACCATGTACTCCCCCAAACTCAGCACCGGTGGGGATGTGGTGTTGAGCTGAGGGAGAAGAGGGAAAGGATTTCTTCCTTATGACAATGTATGTGTTCTCAGTGGTTGAGATTCTACTCAAGAGTCCTAAATGTTCTTTGTTCTTCTCTTCTGAGGACCCTGTACTGTTAAGCGGCCTCTTCGATGGCAGAGAGAGGAGAGGGAGAGCTCTTCGCTGAAGCTATAGTAGAGCTAAGTGAACTTGGGTGAGGCCTCTCCTACCCAGTCAGTAAATAAAGCTGACATTACTATAGCTGAGTGACGTGGAACCTCAGTCAGGAAGGGACCAGGCAGCACTTCTCAAGGGGCTGGAGACAGTGCCTGTCAAAGTCTGGGACTTGCGACAAACTGACACCAACCCACAAGTGGGATTTAGTGAATGGTGAGGGACAAGGGATGCAGTAAAATAAAGGATATTTGTCTATTGGACTTTCACACTGAAATGTGAAGAACGGAGTTAATGCACTTGCAAAGTTAGTGTGTGTGTTTTATTTATCATTCCGTTAGCTGAGAACATAAGAAGAACATAAGAGGGGCCCTGCTGTGTCAGACCAAAGGTGCATCTAGCCCAGTATCCTGTCTTCCAATAGTGGCCAGTGCCACGTGTACCAGAGGGAATGAACAGAACAATTATCAAGTGATCCACTCCCTGTTGCCCCTTCCGAGCTTCTGGCAAACGGAGACTAGAGACACCATCCCTGCGCATCCTAGCTAATAGCCATTGATGGACCTATCCTCCATGAACTTATCTAGTTCTTTTTTGAACCCTGTTATAGTCTTGGCCTTCACAACATCTTCTGGCAAGGAGTTCCACAGGCTGACTGTAGGTTGTGTGAAGAAATACTTCCATTTATTTGTTTTAAACCTGCTGCCTATTAATTTCATTTGGTGATCCCTAGTTCTTGTGTTATGAGAAGGAGTAAATAACACCTCCTTATTTACTTTCTCCACATCAGTCATGATTTTATAGACCTCTATCATATCCCCTGTTAGTCGTCTCTTTTCAATGAAGATGATCAGTAACAGTTAATGCAGATAGAGAGGCCTAGTAATGTACTATAAAATAACACAAAAAGAAGAAACAAAATAGATCCCGTTGCCATAAGAAAGCTTTCGCTCAAGAAAAGAAAATGGTATGCAACGTGCCTGGGATATGTCCAGCTGTTCCAGTAACGCCACTGTCCAGATGAGAAATTAAGCTACACGGAGTTCTTAAAAACCCATGGCAGATTTCACAAGAGCTTGGCCTGGCATGGTGCCCAAATCCTTATTGTAGTTAGTACGTACTAGTGGGCCAAGTTCTTCTATGAACACCCATGAACCTCACTGGCTTTCTTGGTTACATTTGTGAAATTTCCCTGACTTGATCAGTGACATCAGTACAATCCCTGCCATCCGCAAGATTTTACTGACTATATTCATACAACACCGGTGCCTTTGTCCTTGGTGTCAGAGGAGACTCAAGCACTTTACCCACTGCTGCCTTTTCTATCAAATGAGGCATGTGGTGTCATGCTAAAGGGAGAGATGGGTTCTTAGATTAGAAATCCCTATGTTCAAACTGCTGACAACTCTGGAATAATAAAAGGTCCTTGTGTGATGAAACTTGGGGCAATCCACTGATGTGTGTCTGTCACAGCCCGGCATAGGAAGTGTGCCTCCTCTGTAACAGGTCATGCTTTTAGCTCTGGAGGGCCCCAGGAGCGCAGGGCAAAATATTATGGACAAACCTTTTTTTGACCATGAAACACAGATTGGGTTGACTAAACTCTTTTTGTGAACTCGTGTCACATTCAACAAATTGTTTTGGTTGAAATTAACCCCCCCACCAAAAATAATAATCAGAAAATATTAAAATGTTTGGATTTTTCAATTTGAAATTTTCTTTGGAGTTTTACTTCAATTTTATTACAGGTTAAAAAACCATCAGAAATGAAATTAAACATTTCACTTGATGTGAAATGATTTTTTTTTAAGTTTTGCAGTTCATGAAATGCCTAGAGCCCCACTATGACAATGCAAATAAATAATAAGTAGTAGTAAGTCAATGGAGCTATGCTGAATTACATCAGCTGAGGATCTGTTCCAATAACTTCAGTGCTGGGTTCTTGAAATCAGCTTCCCCATTTTTCAAGTCACAACAGCAACAAGAAGCCACTGGCAAACCTCACTGAGTTTGGGGAACTTTCAGCGTGTAGGACTGATCCTGTAGGCACTTCTGAGCATTTCAGGAATGGGGCTTGATTTGGGAGTTCCCATTTTTAATACCAGTTCTTAAATCATTCCCTCCTTCTCTCCATTAATTTCAAACGCATGCATGTTCAAGGGTGATTCTGTTTTAAAAATAAATCCGAGCTGAGCTGTGGCTTGTGGTGTGTGTCAGGGAGAGATGAGCCAGCCAAAATTATGCAGGCCCAAAAGGTTGCCTTCTGTACAGTTCCTCATTAGGTTTTGTGTGTCTCCTCGGATTTGCATTGTCTTTCAGGAGAGGATAACAAACACAGCAGCATCCGAGTGAGGAAGGCTTTCAGCCTCACCTTTTTTGAGGGAGTTCAAGTCACACTCAGCCAGGCTAATTAAAAAAGCCCGTCCTCTCACTCAGAGCCACGAACATGACTTCAGCCACTTTTGCTTCCCAGCTGGGGGAGTTTGGTCAATGGCCACAGGGCTGAAATTGGAGTGACCAGACAGCAAGTGTGAAAAATCGGGATGGGGGTGGGGGCTAATAGGAGCCTATATCAGAAAAAGCCCCAAATATTGGGACTGTCCCTATGAAATTGGGACATCTGGTCACTCTAGGTGAAATATCCCTGCTGGGAAATGACTCTTGACTCAAGTGGTCTGTTTATGGTGAGCTACTAAATACAAGCAGGAGCAGCTGCAGCAGGCTTTGCTCTTTTCTTGGTGGCTTTTAGAGAAGGATCCCATCTCTCTTCCACTAGTGCCAAGCTCTGCCCTGTGCTGGGGCTTGGCATGTGTGACAGACATAGCTTGTTAGAGTTCCTTCCATTCATGCATTGAAAGTGTGGAACATATTAACTGTTTCTCACACCCCTGGCTTAGTTCTCACACCCCTGTCAGTTCACATGTGTGTCTTCTTTCCATGGGCTTTTCCCAGCTCTGTGCAAATAGCTCGTTCCGCAAACCTCAATAGTACTGACCGGTGTTGGTAAGTGCTGGAGGCTGGAATGTCATTGCCTTGCTAGCGCTGTTTAGGCTGCTCAGTGCTTCTTTCCTTGGAGAAGACAAGGAAACTCGCTCATTCAGCAGACTTGGATGTGACTCATGAAGACCACAGGCACCGTTCCATGACAAAGGCTGTCGGTCAGGTTTATTGCCATCAAGACACAGTCCTAGCACCCTGACTCCGTGGTTATATGTACACTAACGCATGAGCGCCCCATGGGAAGGAACAGCTGAGTCAGTGCTGGGACTTTCCACTGCCTCATCGGCCAAATAAAAAATTAAAGAGAAGAATCTCAACATTTATAGGCTAAAACAAACAACTAACATACATAACTCACACACCACCTTAAGAATTTCATGATGTCTGTTCATTACCTTCCCTTATTCCTAATCTCTTGGGCACAACATCCGTATTCATTGTTTTGTCAAACCGTCTTTGCTTATACTAGATTGAGATGTATCTGTACTAGCTTTGAAATATATTTATGTAAATATCTGGTGTCTAACACACTAGCAACAACTTTGCCAAGTTCATGTACTGGACAGTGAACTTGTAAGCATCAACCTGACTTTGGTTCACAGCCTCTCTGGTTCAGTCCATAGATCTTGCACCAGGCCCAGTGCTTGAGGTTTGGTCTCTCTATTACAGGATCATTATCCCCACTGGGCAGATAGGGACAGAAAGGTGGGAAGAGATTTGCCTACAGCCATTCATAAAATCACTGCAGTGTCAGGAATAAAGCCCGCAGCTGGCACTAGGCAGGAGGTTTGAGTTGCAGCTTTGACGCACTAAGGATCTACCTCAGTTGGAGCTTGCACTGCACTTGTGTGCTATGTTCTGCTCCAGTCACTGACCTCACACCCCTGTCTGGAACTAGTGTCAGCCCAAATCGTGGTCGTGAGCTTCCTCTATGGTCAGAACTCACTAAACACAGGTCTGTTCAAACCCAAATGTCTCCAAACTTCAGCGCTTGCAAACCCACGTGCAGGGAACTGGTGCCGACAGAAAAATGCAAGTAATTATTTTGAACCAGGCTTGTGAGCTCTAGTCCTGGCTCTGAATTTCCTGCATTACCCACTAGCCCAAATGTGATGGTCAACATCTTAGCTGACATACTGGGGACTGAACCAGACACCTCTGGAGCTAAAAGCACACACAATTGTCACATTTTGTGGTGCAATCCAGACCAGTGAGGGGTTGTGCCTTGCAAGCTGGGATGCATCACGATGCTCTGTTGTTGTAGCTCCCAACCTGGACTACTCACAACCATCCAAACAGCATGCAGGTCGCACCCTGAGTGTCTGTTCCCGAGACAGTGACAGACCATCAGCTCTGACCCCAGCAACCTGTCTACAGCCCCACTGTGGCTTCCCCATCCTGCAAGAGATCGTGACCAAGGAAAGGATCAGCCACCATATTGCTGGGGGATGGGGGTGAGAAAAGCCACCCTAAGAAAATCTTGAACCAAACCTTGCTAGAATAAGTTTTAGACTTTTCGATGCAATTTCATTTATGGTAACCATTTCTAATGTTAAGTGAATTCAGTAAGAAGAGAGAAAGTCCTGTCTTCTTTTGTTAATAAACCTGTTGTATTTCAGCCAAAGCAGCAGTGCTGTGTTTGAACTGAACTGTTTGATAACTGCAGTTAAAGTAGCAAACTGTTGAATATTGACACATTACAGGAGCAATGGATCTTAATACCTAGACTGTTCAGGAGAGCGCTGGACTGTGCAGAACACAGGCTTGTGGGGAAATCTGGGACTGAGAGTGTGCTGGGGTCACCCTGCAGATAGTAACCCAGGCTGCTGGAAGCCAGAGTGTGGCTGGTGTGTTGCTATCAGGCTGCTGGGGTCAGAACTGCTGGACCGGGGCTGTCCTATATACAGACACTCAAGGTGTGACCTGCCTTCTGTTTGGCTGTTTGTGAGCAGCCCAGGTTGGGAGTGACAACATCAAAGCTTTATGAGGCACCCATGGTCATGGGGCAGGTTGTGACACAACCTCTCCTGGGTCTGGACTGCTGAATGTGACACTGCCCTCTCCACATATACACTCTTCCCAGTAATGTCAGTGAGAATCCACCAGCAGCTGCAGAACTACTTTTTCTGCTTTAAATGTGCTCTGGTTCCAGTGGGGGCTCTATTTCTCTTTGTGCGGCCACCCTCAGCTCCACTGTTCAGCACTGCTCTACCCCACATGGGATATAGGGCCAGTGGGTCCACACCATGCATAGACCAGCCTACTTCCAATCCACCCTTGCCACAACCAAAATGGGCTCTGTCATGGTATAATTCCCCACTCTAAACCTTAGCGTCCAAAAGATGGGGTACCAGCATGAATTCCTCTAAGCTCAATTACCAGTTTAGTACTTGTAGCGCTGCCACCAACCAGGAATTCCAGTGCCTGGTACACTCTGGTCCCCTCAAAACCTTGCCCGGGGACCCCCAAGACCCAGTACCTCTGGATCTTAACACAAGGAAAGTAAATCCTTTCCCTCACCGTTGCCTCTCCCAGACTTCCCCTCCCTGGGTTACCCTGGAAGATCACTGTGATTCAAACTCCTAGAATCTTAAAACAGAGAGGAAAATTCACCTTTCCCCCTCCTTCTCTCTCCCCCTCCCAGATTCTCTCTGAGAGAGAAAGTAATCCTAACACAGAGAGAAAATTAACCTTTCTCTCCCCCTTCCCTCCTTTCTCCCCACCAATTCCCTGGTGGATCCAGACCCAGTCCCCTGGGGTCTCACCAAAATAAAAAAACAATCAGGTTCTTAAACAAGAAAAGCTTTTAATTAAAGAAAGAAAAAACAGTAAAATTTATCTTTGTAAATTTTAGATGGAATATGTTACAGGGTATTTCAGCTATAGACACTGGGAATACCCTCCCAGCCTAAGTATACAAGTACAAATTAAAATCCTTTCAGCAAAATACAAATTTGAACTCCTTCCAGCCAAATACACATTTGCAAATAAAGAAAACAAACATAAGCCTAACTTGCCTTATCTACCTAGTATTCACTATTCTGAACTGATAAGAGCATGTATCGGAGAGATTGGAGAGAAACCTGGTTGCACGTCTGGTCCCTCTGAGCCCCCAGAGTGAACAACAACCAAAATCTAACAGCACACACACAAACTTCCCTCCCTCAAGATTTGAAAGTATCCTGACCCCTGATTGGTCCTCTGGTCAGATGACAGCCAGGCTCACTGATCTTGTTAACCCTTTACAGGCAAAAGAGATATGAAGTACTTCTGTTCCATTAACTTTTACTTATCTGTTTATGACAGGCTGTCTTCTCTGCATTCCAGGCTTGCCTACCTGTGGGGCAGGGGTGGAGTTCACACATTATGAAGTCCCAATAAAGGGGGTTCAGGTAACATAGAATGAAAAGGTTCTGTCCAAGTTACTTTTACCATGCTCCCCTTGATTCATTGCTGACAGCTTTGGGAGCTAGTCCAGAAAGGCAGGGCAGCCCCTTGTTGGAGGAGGTGACAGGAGTGAAGGGGGAGGAGAGGACTCTGATGCAGGCCTCAGCCATGCTTTTTGACATTATCCACAGAACATAATTGGGACCAGGCCTTGAGTAATTTGCTTAGACTAGCAATAACACCCGTTGGGGATGGTGCAGAGCATGGAGTGACACCAAGAGGTGACTGGGAATGGAAGTGCTTTAATTAAATCAATATGAGTATCCCGAGTGCATAGAGCTAGCCAGTTATCTAAGCACCATCATCACACACTGGCAGGGAGAGAAGGGCTGCCAAACGTATCAAGTGGGAGACTATCACATGCCTGCGTTACCGCGTGCCCTGTTATCTCGACATTATTTCATCCCTTGACAATAATTTCCACGCTCAGAAAGCAACATGAGTTTTAAGTGACCTGGAATCATTTATCAAATCTGGAGACATTGTTATTCTATTTTTGGCAGGGTTCAGCTCTTTGATTATGTGACCGCAGATGTGTACATTGCAGTGGCTGCTGTTCCGCTCAGGCACTGCAGATGGGCCACCAGGCTTTTCTTTTCAAGCAAAGACGGAGCTTGTAATAAGTGGAATAGATTGGCAGTACCTGGGAATAACCAGAGCTAGTCGAAAAATCTCAGTGGAACAGTCGCTCAGAGTAAAACACTATTTCGTCAAAACTGAAACTTTTTGTGGGAATGTGTTGATTTTGATAAAATTTTTGATGACATTTTCTTTCTTCGCTTCAGCAATGTCAGGGTCAATACATTTTATTTGGACTACCACTTTTTGATTCATTTTGTTTCAACTTTTAATACTACAATTATATTTATACTAAATCAAAATATTATCTATTATAGTTAGCATTTTTATGCGATAATACTGTTTTGGCATTATTGGAACAAAATGATTTGATATGATCAAAACAAAATGTGCTGATGGTACCCAACTGAAATTATTCATAATTTCTGTTGGGTGAAAAATTTAACTTTTAAACTTTTCGTTACAATTCTAAATGAAAACAAATTTCAAAATGTCAGAATTTCCTGCAGAACAGAAATTTCATTTTCATAACCTGTGTGGGATGGACAGCTCGGACTGTCAGCCCTGGGGCAGTGGACTCGGGCTGTCAGCCCCGGAGTAGTGGGACTCTGGCTGTCAGCCCTGGGGCAGTGGACTTGGGCTGTCAGCTCTGGGGCAGTGGGGCTCTGGCTGTCAGCCCGGGGCAGTGGGGCTCCAGCTGTCAGTCCTGCACAGGGCAGGAGGGCTCCAACCGTCAAAGGCAGGAATAGGTGATGGAAGCAATGCATTGCCTACACGGGTACTGCATTGATCTAACTACATTGACCTAAGAGCTACGCCTCTCATGGAGGTGGAGTTATTAGGTCGATGTAGCAGACGAGTTAAATTGGCAGGAGGAAAATTGTAGTGTAGACACTTACTCGGAGCTTGTCTACACTACAAGTTAAGTTGACTTAATGTAAGTTGACATCCATTCTCCACAGTAATTAAGTTGGTTGTGCGTGTCGACGCCACACTCATTGTGTCAGAGGTACCTGGTAGTGTAGATGCCTACATTATTGGGTTGACTTAAGGCGGCTTCCATTGACCTAAGTGTGTAGTGTAGACCGGGCCACAGTTAGGTTAACATAAGCTGCCTTACATTGACCTAACTCTGAAGTGTAGACTGGGCCTCAGTTTAATCAAGTAAAGCATGGACACAATAATACTTATCTTCCTCGCATAAGTGCTGTGAGCTCACCAGACAGAAAGTGTGAATTAAGAGCTTTCATAATCTTGTTACTACCTTTATTTCCCTCTCTTATAGATTTTAATCCATGTTTTCTCTGGAACGGAAGCTTGCTTGGCACTTTTCATAAAACCAGGGATTATCCTCAGGATCTGTCCTCTTGTACCACAGGCAGCTGTATGTCAATGGTGCTGGGAGTCTACAGTTTGTGAAAAGCTTCTAACAACAGGTTTAAACACAAGAACAAGGGGGTATTCCGTTAAATTAAAAGATGGCAAATTCAAAACTGCTAAAAGGAAATACTTTTTCACGCATCAGAGGGGTAGCCGTGTTAGTCTGGATCTGTAAAAAGCGACAATGCAACATGCGTCTGACAAAGTGGGTATTCACCCACAAAAGCTTATCCTCCAATACTTCTGTTAGTCTATAAGGTGCCACAGCACTCTTTGTCGCTTCTTAAAGATTCAGACTAACACGGCTACCCCTCTGATACTTATTATCTTGTGGATAACAAGGATATCCGGAGTTATCATAATGAATGACAGCTAATGAAGAGAGATTAAACCTCATGCATCAGGGATTAAGCTGATCTCTTAATTATTCAGGATTGGAATGAAAGCCTCCTGGAGGACAAATTATCCCCAGTCTGCTACTGCAAGGTCCTTGTACCTTCTTCTGATGCAGCTTAGTATTAACACTGCTGCAGGCAGGATACTGAACTAAATGGCATAGCATTTTCTATATTCCTATGCTCTATACACCAAAATAAACACATAAAGATCAAAGTAAAATATTATTTCTTTATCCTATCACTCAGCTCAAACTCTGTATCATGAGAACCATTTTAAATTTATTTTTTAGAACATAAATCATCCCTATGGTGGCTCCAAATCCCCACAGGTGGATAGTATAGTCACAGGGCTAGATTTTCCACTGGTGTAAATCAGGGTAAGTCTATTAAAGGAAATGCAGATGCTGATTTTCACTGGGGTGGGGTGGGGAGGGGAGATACCTGCCCATAACAGAGGCAGGTATCAGAGATGGACTGTCAGACCTGCCAGTCCATCCCCCCCGCCAATGCAGTATTGTACCTTACGGTAGATCTTCTTTGCCAACAGAGCTAATATGATCCTGAGATGCATAAAGAGAGAAATGTCAAGTAGGAGTAAACAGGTTATTTTACCTCTGTATTTGGCACTGGTGGGACCTCTGCTGGAATAATGTGTCCAGTTCTAGTGCCCACAATTCAAGAAGGATATTGATTAATTGGAGAGGATTCAGCGAAGAACCATGAAAACAATTAAAGAAAACATACTTATAGTGATAGACTCAAAGAGCGCAATCTATTTAGCTTAACGAATAGAAGGTTAAGGGGTGAGTTGATCATACTCTGTAAGTACCTACCTGGGGAACAAATATTTAATAATGCCCTTTCAGTTTGTCTAACAGAGAAAGATCTAACAAATCCAATGGCTAGAAGTTGAATCTAGACAAGTTCAGACTCGAAATACAGCATAATTTATTAATGGTGAGAGTAATTCACCATTGGACCAACACTTTTCCATCACTGACAATTTTTAAATCAAGTTTGGATGTTCTTCTGCAAGACCTGCTCTAGGAATTATTTGGAATGTCTCTGGCCTGTGTTATACAAGTCAGACTAGATGATCACAATGTACCTTCTGGCCTTGAAATCTATGAATCTATTTATCTGTTCAGTCTAGATGTATCTATTAGCATCTCAGGTGCCACAAAATGCATGTGGCCACGCTGGCTGCATAGAGGAGTCTTGCTATTGGGATAACCTTGCCATGCCAAATACATCAGCTAGAAGAAAGAACCATGCTCTAAAACTCCTGCCTTTCATCCCAGAAACTTTACCCTGCCCTTCACCCTGCCATCTCCAGTCAGAAACCATGTATCACTATCAGGCACAATGCACCATACAGAGCAAGAGCATTTTGCTGCCCACCAATACTAGTTAATTTACCCCCAAACACAGGGAATTTGGGGAGTAACCGTGACCACTTGCGCAGTGAGTGAGGAGACAGCACTTCTGAAATTGCCCTCCTAGAGGAACTGACTGACTCTGTGTTTGGCAGCCACAGCAGGTAGGGTCAAGGGCTGAGTAGGCTGTGGAGCTCTTATAGTAGTGGTGGGTCCCTCTGGGTTCAGCTGGAGACACTCTGGCAGAAAGCAGTGTCTGATGGATGCTTATCCAGCTGTGACTGTTCCATGCTGCAACTGTGTGGTCTCCTGGGCTCTCATCTTGGCTCAAGCCCTGACAGCCACTTAAAATTTATAGTGGAAAAATGACCCTTGGCAAGCCTTGTTCTTGGTGGCACCGGCATAAAGTTTGTGTCACTGCACTGACACCAGGGCTGTCACTCCAAACAACACAAGCTGGACCCAGATCTTTGGATCTAGGCCCCACCCAAAGATCTAGAGGGGCCAGGGGGTCTAGGGATCAGCGGGTTTGTTCCAGCCCGTTAAAGAATGAGGAGCCAATTGTGAAAGGTGGCCTTGGCTCTGGGTTTATATGTCCAACTCCCCCAAGTTGCTGGGATCTGGTTGGGTCCATCTCTGCTATCCAGTGTGATGAATTGCTGTGTCACGCCCAGGGAACTGTCACATGACTGACTACATCAGAGAAAGGGGAAGAGGAAGAAACTCCTGTTAGGGCCATATGCTCACTCCTGAACCAAAAGAGGCTGGTATATGTGGGAGGGGACATATGAGTTTACACTGCCTGAACCCTCTTCTTCCCCCAACCCCTGTTTTCAGTGGGGAAGGCGCTTGGCATGGAGGTGAGGACAGAGCCTGGGAACAGACACACTCCCCTGGCCAAGGGGCTAACCTTCCCCTGAGGAAAATTTATGGTAATCTAGCATTGCTCAGGGTGGCAGGGGAGAACAATCCACAGCCACAGATGGGTCCACCAGGCAGGAGTAGGGCAGCCAAGGCTCTGACTGCAGGGTCCTGCACGCCACATGGATTCTCCAAAACTGTTGGGATGGGGGCAAGTTTTCCCCATGAGTCTTTGCCTGTTTGAGGTTATGGAGCATCCTCTCTGACCCTGCCATGGTGTAGATATCACCCCTTCTCCTCAGGGGACATAACATCAGTGAAACTGGGATAGGGTCTGAGGTCAAAATAGGAAAAGAAAAAGTTAAGAATTATTTAGACAAGTTAAGTGTCTTCAAGTTGGCAGAAATACATCCTAGAATATTTAAAGAACTAGCTGAAGAGATCTCTGAGCCATTAGCAATTATCCTTGAGGACACCTGGCAGATGGGGAAGATCCCAGAGGACTGGAAAAGGGCAAATATAGTATCTATCTATAAAAACGGCAATAAGGAGACCCCAGGGAATTACTGACCAGTCAGCTTAACTTTGGTATCCAGAAAGATAATGGAGCAAATAATCAGCCAATCAATTTGTAAGCACCTAGAAGAAAATAAGTTGATGAGTTACAGTCAACATGGATTTGTCAAGAACAAATCACGTCAAACCAACCTAACATCCTTCTTTGACGGGGTAACAAGACTTGTGGCTAGGAGGGCAGCTGTAGATGTGATATAATCTCAACTTCAGTAAGGCTTTAGATACTTTCTCACGAGACATTCTCATCAACAAAGTAGAGAAATATAGCCTAGACAAACCTACTCTACGGTAGGTGTTCAACTGGTTGGAAAAAACATATTCAGAGAGTAGTTATCAGTGGTTCACAATCAGACTGGAAGGGTATATCAAGTGGGGTCCTGCAGGATCTGAATCTATTCAATATCTTAATAAATGATTTGGATAATGACATAGGGAGTATACTGTGGAACTCATTGCCAGGGGATGTTGTGAATGTCAAAACTTATAACTGGGTTCAAAAAAGAATTAGATAAGTTCATGAAGGATCAGTCCATTAGCCAAGATGGTCAGGGATGCTACTCCATGCTCTGGGTGTCCCTAAGCCTCTGACTGCCAGATGCTGGGACTTGCCAACAGGGGATGGATCATGAAGCATCTGGCATTGGCCACTGTCAGAATTCTGGGCTGGATGAACCATTGGTCTGACCCATTCTGGCCATTCTTATGCTCTTCTAAAGTGTGTGAACGATACCAAGCTGGGAGGGGTTGCAAGCTCTTTGGAGGACAGGATTAGAATTCAAAATGATCTGGACAAACTGGAGAAATGGTCTGAAATAAATAGGATGAACTTCAATAAGGACAAATGCAAATTACTCCACTTAGGAAGAAATAATCAATTGCACAAATAGAAAATGGGCAATGACTGCCTCAGAAGGAGTCCTGCATAAAACAATCTAGGGGTTATAGTGGATCACAGACTAAATATGAGTCAACAATGTAACACTGTTGCAAAAAAAAGAAACCTCATTCTCGAATGTATTGGCAGGTGTGTTGTAAGCAAGACACAAGAAGTAATTCTTCCAATCTACTCCGCACTGATAAGGCCTCACCTGGAGTATTGTGTCCAGTGTTGGGCACCACACTTTGGAAACGATGTGGACAAATTGAAGAAAGTCCAGAGGAGAGCAACAAAAATGATTACAGGTCTAGAAAACATGAACTGTGAGAAAAAATTGAAAAAACTGGATTTGTTCAGGCTAGAGAAGAGAATACCATGAGCGGGGGAGATGATAATCTTCAAGTACCTAAAATGTTGTTATGAAGAAGAAGGTGATAAATTGTTCTCCTTATCTACCAAGGACAAGAAGTAATGGTCTTAAATTGCAGCAAGGGAGATTTAGATTAGAAGTTAGGAAACACTTTCTAACTGTCAGGGTGGTTAATCACTGGCAAATCACCTTGGGAGGGTGTGGAAATGCCATTACTGGAGGTTTTTAAGAGCAGGTTAGACAAACACCTGTCAGCGGTGGTCTAGATAATACTTAGTCCTGCCCCAGTGATGGAGCCTGGACTAGATCAGCTATTGTGGTCCCTTCCAGTCCTACATTTTTATGATTCTATGGGAGGGGTAAAAAAAGATGATTTAAAGTGAGACAAATTGTTGTGAATCAGATGTCTGCGAATCCTCCTAGGGTGGCACCTGAAGCCCTCTGGGAGCAACAAACAGCATGGCTGGCAACAGCATTTGGGCTATCATCAGCACATTGCTACATAATTAATAGTAATAATGCCGATTCCCCAATCTAGATCCTCGTCTAGGGACGGGTTCCCAGAGCATGGGCTTTCCTTGGCAACTGTGGGCTGTTTATTGCTGTAACCCTTCTGCCAGGTGTTGTTGGCAGCAACAAGGGCTGGGTTCCAATACCTAGGGGAGTCCTTCTTAACATTAATGCACTGACTCAAGCCCCATCCAGAATTTCTGGGATCAATAACTAACTCCTCAAATCTCCTTTAATAGGCAAGCACTGAGTCTGTGTATGAGACCAGGAAAGCTGTACTGGGGGAAGGGAACAGAGGGAACACAAGTATCGGGGGTAGCCATGTTAGTCTGTATCCACAAAAACAACAAGGAGTCCGGTGGCATCTTAAAGACTAACAGATTTATTTGGGCATAAGCTTTTGTGGGTAAAAAACCCACTTTAAAAAACTCCTGCATCTGAAGAAGTGGAAGCTTATGCCCAAATAAATCTGTTAGTCTTTAAGGTGCTACTGGACTTCTTGTTGTTTTAGAGGGTACGCAGCATCGGCTTGGGAAACCAAAGCAAGGATCATGACTGGTGTAGAGAAAGTAAATAAGGAAGTGTTATTTACTCCTCATAATACAAGAACTAGGGGTCACCACATGAAATGAATAGGCCCCAGGTTTAAAATGAACAAAAGGAAGTATTTCTTCAGACAGCGCAGAGTCAGTCTGTGGAACTCCTTGCCAGAAGATGTTGTGAAGGCCAAGACTATAGCAAGGTTAAAAAAAGGACTAGATAAATTCATGGAGGATAGGTCCATCAATGGCTATTAGACAGGATGGGCAGCGATGGTGTCCCTAGCCTCTGTTTGTCAGAAGCTGGGAATGGGCAACAGAGGATGGATCAGTTAATGATTACCTGTTCTGTTTATTCCCTCTGGGGCACCTAGCACTGGCCACTGTTGGAAGATAGGATACGGGGCTAAATGGACCTTTGGTCTGACCCAGTATGGCCATTCTTATGTTCTTATTCTGTTCAGCTAAATTGCAACATTATGGGTTTAAACTCGAGCCTGGGAGGTGGGGGGGAAGGGACAGACACAACAGATTGCCCTACATGTGTGCACATTTTCAATTACTGTCTCTGCCCCAAGAGAAATCCTCAGTCAGTGAGTGAGAGGTCCTCCTTTAGCAGCCCCCTGGGGTGGCAATTCAGATGGGAGCATAAGCATCCATAGTGCTACATGAGAATGGAGAGATGCCCATTCTCTCACTTTTTGCTAGTAGTTACATTCTTCTGAAAGGCCTTTTAGGGTATTTCCCAGATGTAATTGCAAAAGTTCTGTCCCCATACCCCTTGCTTAACTACTGGCCCTCGGTCAATGTGGTTTATCAGGTATGTTTCAAAACATTTCCACTGGAGCATGGTACGGACTGTACCAAAAATCCGAGTTTCAAAATGCTGCCTTTGCAATTGTGATATTATTGTTTCCTAGTCCTTCCCACTGTTTTTTTCCTTTTGATATGGACAAGCAAGAAAAGAAACAATAATAGAAATGCTGTGTAAGTTTATCTTGGGTATATTGGCTCTAGGAACTTTGCTGATTATCTTGGCTGGCCTTGGCCATTTCCTATAATTCCTATAATTGATTTAAGAAACACGTACATGAGAGCCAACTCTTAATATTGTAGATTCAACAACTTGATTCTAGGTATGCAGCCAAATTCTGCCCTAGCCTTCGCTAGCATTGCACCAGTGTAACAAAAAGCTGGGGCTCTTCCCACAATTCAGGGGCATTTGATCTCTCTGAGATATATTCCATATTGCTTTTAGTAGTCTATCTCTTGGCTACAGGTTGAATTTCTAGGAGAATTAAGTGAGGAATGAGAAGGAAATTATGCAGCATCAATCTAATCTAATATTTTAAATCTGTTTTAAAAAATCAAACCTAAATCTGTCATTTCATCAAAAAAGGGACCCCCCCCAAATCTGGATATTGGCCCAAATCCTGATACCACTGAAATCTATTGGGGTGTTGCCAAGAATGTCATGTATCAGGATTTGGCTCATGGACTCAGTATAGCTCAGTCTTGATACTTACCTTAAAGGCCTTTGACTAACGCTCAGGACTTTGCCCTGAGTTGTAGATTGTATCACTTGCTCACTGCAGCTTTCTCTGTGATTTCTGTATGTGCCCAGTACAAAGTAATTTCAAGTTATTGTTATTTCTATTTATAATTCTATGCTACTGTGGTGGCATCTTGGGGGGCCCAGTCATAGATCAGGGATGAAATCTTGCCCCCATTGAAATCTATGGGAGTCTTGCCATTGACTTCATTGTGGTCAGTACCCGTTGGGCTAGGCACGATAATGACACATAAGCAAAGGACAGTTCCTGGCTCTTACAGTCTACTACACAGTTGTACTTTTACCTTCAGCATTAATTCTAATTTAAGGGCTCAGAGCTCTCTGCGTCATCAGACAGAAGGGAGGGGCATTCTCACAGATGGAACTACCACCCCTTTTCCTAAAGACAATGAGATCTGTGCACAGAGTCCCCACGACACCCCACATGGAGCAGCCCCCCTGTAAAAACCACAGGATTTGGCCCATTGTCTCAGCAAACTGGGGTGACATCTTTTTCAAATGGAGTGCAGTTTAGCTGTTACTAAATTAATATTAATATTATATAATAAAGGGCCCTGATCCTGAAGCCCTTACTCTAAGGGGCCTGATTCGGAGCTCAGGTACACCAGCAAGAATACAGAAGTCAACTGAATTCTTATGAATACACCCCATCGCAGCTGACAGCAGAACCTGGCCCAGTGCATTTCAAAACAACTCTTGCCATCTATTGAATGGTCTTGGACCAATGGAAAAATAGGATGAAATTCACACCTATGCAGGGGCTCAACACAAAACCTATGGACCCCTCTGCTGGTTTCCTGCATTGGAGGGGTGCCTTTCACCCTTGGAAAAGGGCAAATCAGAGTGAGAGCAAGAATGAATCTGAAGCCACATGTGGCTCAGTGCATCCCTAGTGCAAGCCCACTGGAGTCAGTGGATGAATTTGGCTCACACTGCTTCAGGCATATTGTATGAATAAACTGCAGACACATTTGCAAGCAAGAAATCCTTTCATTGTACCTGCAGGTAGAGGGGCCACTGCAAATGGTGCACATCTCCTGGGAGAGTAATGATCCAGCTTGGCTGCAACTGCTCTTGAAGGCCAAAAAAAAAGTATCAAAAAAAAAAAAAGGAAAAATATTTAAATGCCTGTAGGATATGCTGCAGTGGCTGGTGCAGAGCTGGTTACCTGGCAGCTCTGGAAACAAGTAACAGATTGCTTGGTCTTAGATTTCACAGTCACCCAGTAGGGGATCCAGGCCTGATGCACAGCCCACATGCTAGTCAGTGAAAGGGAGGAAGTCTTGACAGTAGCTTTGAGACCACGTGTAAGTTTTCAAGCTAGTTTTCCTACTGAGCCCATTTCCACTATTTGAATAACATGAGCAGGTCACGTTCTTGGCTCGTGTCAGGCGATGCCATGTTTCTTTCAAGGAATTTCCATTGATTAAACAGAATGAGTTTTCATTGTCATCAGGGGAAATCTGGGCCAGAAATGCTCTGCCAAGCCCATGGAAATGTGTCAGCCAGCTTTGCATGGCTTGGCTTTCCTGTTTATGTTGGGAAAGGTCCATTTCCAATGAGGTCTGTGGGCCTGATTTCTCTCTTGCTTACAGAGGTATGAATCATGGCTGACTCCATTGATACAACAGGGTCACAACCACACCATTTTATCTATCAGCCTAAAGGTTCCCTGTTGCGTGGCACAGAACTGCTGCCATGTTGTCTCCTTTTAGGGGCTGGCTGACCTGATATCAGTGAGCCCAGAAGTTCACAGAGCTCCATCAGGTGCTTCCAGACAGATGGCTCCATCCAACAGAGGGGCTGATTTGACTGATTGACAGTTGCAGCAGCCTGTTACGAGCTGTATTCTCTTCCCAAAGCCAGTGTATGAATCCAGAAAATCAAATGCAATTAGAAATTATGTCAATGCTTCAAGAAAATGAGCCCCAAAGTGCAGGGAGAGGAAACCACCCAGCTCATTACATTTCTCAGCGGAGGAACACACTAATGAGCCAAAATTCTCACATTTACATCCATGATGCTCCCATGATATCCAGTGGGTTTTCCAGTTGTAAATGAGAGCAGAATTTAACTAGAGCCACATAGCCGGAGTCCACCATTAGGGGCAGATGGGATGTTGGTGTTTGGTTTTGCCCATTTTAGAGCCAGGGGTCAGACACAGAGTTCAGACCCAGACCCAAGTCAGGGGTGTTTGGAGACAGGTTAACAAAGATTCTGCTTATCCATTCTCCCAGTGCAAGATCCATGCTTGCAGGAAGAGCAGAACATCACGTGACTTGAACTCCACCATGCCGATCCAGGAGCAGAATTTAAGTCCAGATTCGGCTATGTTATTCTGTTACAAACATTGAAATTTATTTTTATCTGACACTTTACATCCTTTCATCCAGCTAGGGGACTTTGCTTCTCACTCTGTTGAACTAGCTGCCTCTGTTGAAAGTGTAGCCCTTCTCTAAGACAGCATGGTGCTCTGTCCTCTAATAGCTAGACCAGGCTTATGAGTCTACTCCTGCCTCTGAGGTAATGGCCTTGGTTGTGTAGCTCAAGCAGTAAAACTTCACGCTTTGAAAGCCAGAGGTCCCAGGTTTAGTCCTCACAGACGGACCCAACCAGGGACATCAGTACAAAGCTAAACTGAGGAGGTCTGGGTGACTACAGCCTAACCTTTGTTGTAGTCCTACTGAAGGGATCTAGTGATGCTCTCAGATATTGTATGCTGGGACAACTACCAGCCCCTCCACATACTCTGTGCAGAGTTATGTCATCTTAACTTTCCTGGAATTTAAGGCACATGAATAACATTCCCTTTCCCCTCACACTTCTGTTGTTCCAATTGCATTTGCTTTTGTTCTCCACAGTATTGTTTGTATGTGAGCCACGGAGCAATGAAACCATAAAAATATAGAACTCACAGTGTCTATCAAGAACCAAGAAAAATTCCTTAAAAGCAATTTTGGAAAGAAAAAAATCCATGATGTTCTGGCCCCAGAAGTAAAATGTCCTTCGCTGGCAGGCCGTGAGACAGCTAATATTCACACAGCACAGAGAATGGCAGGCGCACTCCCTCCCTGTACCACCCACAGCTCAAGTGTGTCAACTGAAGATACCGCCCTCAGGGCTGAGGAGGGAGTTGAGACTCTATGGTTCATTCCCTCCTTGGCTTTGGCTGCTGACAAGATGGCCAGTTGTTTGTGAATGAGGTCATCTATCTGTCTACTAAGAAATGGACTGATACAGCCCAACTCCAGTAGCCTCCCCTCCCACACCTAAGCTATAGTGTTTGGGACCAATTCAGGAACATAAGAATGCTAGATGGTCAGACCAAAGGTCTATCTAGCCCAGTATCCTGTCTTCTGAGAATGGACAGTGTCAGATGCTTCAGAGGGAAGGAACAGAACAGGGCAATTATCGAGTGATCCATCCCCTGTCACCCAGTCCCATCTTCTGGCAGTCAGAGGCTAGAGACACCCAGAGCAGGGGTTGCATCCCAGACCATCCTAACTAATTGCCATTGATGGATCTTGTCTCCATGAACTTATCTCATTCTTTTTGAACCCAGTTATACTTGTGGCCTTTACAGCATCCCCTGGCAATGAGTTCCACAGGTTGTTGTGAAGGAATATTTTTTGCCATAAGCTTTCTTACCAGGGCCTAGACCCCCATCACGAACATTGATGACATCTCAAAATAGAATGTAATAACTCCAAAGCTCCCTTTGACTCCCAAATGTGAGATTTTCAAAATCACATGGTGCTGGCCTGACTGTTCCCACTTAAGTCAGTGGCAGTTCAGCCATTAATTTCAATCAGAGCAAAGTCAGATGAGCATCTCACTCACATTTATTGTGGTGTACACCATGCCTCCTGGGGTGACATCAGGAGACTCACGTCCTTCTATGCCTTCAGCCTAGGTTGCTATCTGCCACATGCACTAAAGGAGAATCTCCATTAGCTGTTAGAAATACAGGGTCTATGGCACTGAGTTGAACATGCCTGATTCCAGCTACTAGATGATGTTGGTACACACCAGCCAGCCCATTATAATGCATTTCATTTAATATAATTCATAATTTGCTAGCTCTGTTATAAATTGTCTCAGAATACATTCTTACTGTGGAATAAAAATGTAACTTGGGGAATGAAAACAGCTTCTTCAGTCAGATGACAAAACAAAACGTCAAGCATTTTTGCTGTGTATTTTATGTTAAATACATTTGACCTCCAAAAGGAAATTGGAAATCGACCAGTAGCTAGATTTACGTCAGGTTTAGAACTGGTATAACTCAGTAACAATCCACAGCGTGTTCTTTTTAAATAACTGGTACCATTTTATTTGGTTACATTGGTTCATTCTTTCCCAGCATGGGTTGGATTCTTACCTTGGCTTTGGACCTGCAGCCCCCACTGATTTCAGTCGGAGATGAGAAGCCCGCAGCAAAGATGTCTCCATAGTTCTCCAGGCACGAATAGGCAGTAGCAGCCAGAGCATAAGACTGGGAGTCAGAGCACCTAGGTTCTATATGATCTTCCTGATTCACTATCTGCCTTTAAGTAAATCACTTATAGGCTGTCTTTTAGTGTTATCTCACCTCCCAATATTCCAATGCACCTCTGACCAGTGTGGCCATGTTCTTCCATCTGAAGAGTCAGACTAATAATCCTTTTCCACCTCACAAAGAGATGGGGAAGCTGAATGTATCTTTACTAAGGACTTTGGGATCCTTCCACGAAAGATGCTATAAAAACTCAAGGCCAATATGCACTTTTGTTCTCTGAGTCACTAGCCTTTGCCCTGGAGGGATGTGCAGGGGTCAGCCAGGGAAGGAATGGTCTCCACTACAGCTGGGCTAAATTTTGTGAGCAAATAATTTTCCTATCAGGAAAAAGGTGAGTTTGTAGACATTGAAACTGACAGTCTCCTGCAGAAAATGTCAAACAAGTTTTCTTTTCTATTTTCCAAATGGAAAATTTGAAACAAATAATTTGTTTTCAATTGATATTTTGAATTTTTTTTGAATATGCTAGAGAAAAAGGGAGGGAACCCTGAAAATGCGGAAAGTGGAAATGGAAAACTGAAATATTTGTTTTCTAAAAATGAACGTGAAAAAAATATTTTAAGATGAAATGAAACCAAAAGGTTAATTTCAGAATGTCATTTTGAAATGAAATGAAACAAAATAGGATTTTTTCTTCCAACCCTCCCCCTCACCCCCCGCAGAAAACCTAATAATTTTGAATGGAAAAATTTTGAAAGGGGATTTTTGCCATAACATTTTTCATGGGGAAAGTGTTGGTTTTCTAACCAGTTCTAAACCCTACAAGCTACAGAGCAGCAGTGGCCTTTAGAGATGGCTTCTGGGGATGGCTGTAGGTCACAACAGACTCCACAGCTCCAGAATTCCCACTCCATAGTCTATAAGTCATGGATCATTAGCTCTGCTCCATCTCAAACTCACCTCCTCCCTGGCCCCAATCCTTCCCTTTGTAACACAGGGTTCACCCATAGAGCTATGCTGCATAGACCATAGAAGGTTGAGCCAGCTGTTTTAGCCCTGGCTTTGTAGCTGTATGATGAGCAAACCAGAGACCTCCTAGTCTGTGGACAGTTCCAAAGTCCCTGTTGTTTGGACTTGTTTCATGGTGCTGCTGGTAGGTGCTCAGCTTCTCCTCCTGGTGTGCTAAAGACTAAAGCTACTTGGCGATGCCTCAACTTGGACATGAGGCTAACCACGCTAAGGGAGTGGCTACCACACTTGAGCCCACAAATAATACAAACCACTTAAAACAATATCTATAAACTACATATTTCTCTTTGCTCAAACCCTGACATACAAGCAATACAACTATGACATGATAAAAAGCATTATTAATATCGCTAATCATTTAATATTACCAAAGGCTATGCTGGCAAGCACGTTCGGCCATATGACCACACACTCCCTCAGTGTTCCTATACAAAAGTGTCTCTCCACTTCCGGTCTGTTTGGTGCCCACATTTCATGTACCTGGATGGTGCATGTGGAGATGCTGCAGGCCAGGGAGGAGATGCTGTTAGAAACACACTGTTTTATGACTGGGAACTGACAGTGCAGGGCTTGATGATCCAGGAAGATGAAAGCCCTGTTGCAGATGCAATGTGCCATAACTGTGCAAGATTAAACTCTACCTATCTACTTATCTGTAATTCAAGGGATTCACTCAGATTCCTTTTCTGATTGAGTGATCAGGAGACTGGTGCAGGCCAGCAGATCCTCCCTGGGGTGCTGGGGAAGGATCCACAGGCCGCCCCCTTCTGGAATAGTGTCTTTAAAGACTGGAACCTGCGGATTCAGTTGCAAGCAGGTCGGATCTCTGGATCCAAACTCCTGGATTCGGTGTGGGCTGGCTGCTGGCGTGGCAGGAAGGAGGGGCAGTCTGGGGAATGAGGACAAGATTGTCCCATCCTGCTGGCTTGGATGTGGAAGCTGCAGCATGTACATGATCCTGGAAGGGGTACCTGAAAAGACTTTTGTCTGCACGAAGTGCCGCCTGATAGAGCTGATGGAAGAAAAGATCCGAGGACTGGAAATACAGGTGGAAACTCTAGTCGAGTTTAGAAGGGGGTGTCATAGTATAATTCCCAAATCTGGACCTTAGTGTCCAAAAAATGGGTACTAGCATGAATTCCCCTAAGCTTAATTACCAGCTTAGATCCTGTACTGCTGCCACCAATCAGGACTTAGAGTAGAGTGCCTGATAGACTCTGGTCTCCCCCAAAACCTTCCCTGGGGGCCCCAAGACCCAAATTCCTTGAGTCTCACAACAAAGGGGAATGAATCATTTCCCTTCCCCCTCCTTTTCTTCCTCCCAGCTCTTTCCCGCCCTGGGTACGCTAGGAGACCACCGTGATTCAACTCCTTGAATCACCCCTTCCCCCTCCCTCCTTCCCCGGAGAGAGATACAGAGATAAACGCAGAGAGCAGGTTTTTCTTCCCTCCTCCCTTTCCTTTCTCCCAGCAATTCCCTGGTGAGTGCAGACTCCCTTCCCTGGAGTCTTACAAAAGATAACCAAAAAAAATCAATTAGGCCATGGCTACACTTACAGTTTTGCAGCGCAGGTAGTTACAGCTGTGTTCGTACAGCTGTGTAGGGCCAGCGCTGCAGTGTGGCCACACTGACAGATACCAGCGCTGCAGTGTGGCCACATTTGCAGCATTTGCAGCGCTGTTGGGAGTGGTGCATTGTGGGCAGCTATCCCAGCATTCAAGTGGCTGCAACGTGCTTTTCAAAAGAGGGAGGTGGGGTGGAATGTGACAGGGAGAATGGGGGAGACAGAGAGAGTGGATTTTTGGAGCTGACACTGTTCTCAGATCCCTGCCTTGCAAGTTGTAAGGACTGGAAGATACACAGTGCCTACCTTCAATCATTTTAAAAGTTTTGACCTTTCCACCACCTGTCTCTTATTCACTAAATGCTAATTATGCACTCCTAAATAGCCGTCAGACCACATAAACAGTTGCTCAGCATTACCCCTCCCCCCTCTCTCCTCAAGCAAACAGCTTTGAATATTCCAAAGCAATTCTCCTGCCTTCGCTGGCTCGCTCGCTGGAGCACAGAGCAGCTGTGTTTGTTTTTTAGCAAGTAGCTACGGGGAGATCGGAGTTCAGCCATTCTTCTGGTTTGTTGTGGACAGGAATTCTGGGATACCTCCTTATACCCTGGAGGCCAATAAAAGCGCTGGTGGTGTCCACACTTGCTGACCAGCGCTGCATCACCAGCGCTGGAATCGCTACACCCGAGGCAGACCAGGTGTACAGCCAGTGCTGCAACCAGGGAGTTGCAGCGCTATCTGTGCTTTGCAAGTGTGGCCACATCCTGAGTTGCAGCGCTGTAACCCCCTCACCAGCGCTGCAACTCTCCAGTGTAGCCAAGCCCTTAGATTATAAAAAAAGAGGAAAACTTTAATAAAGAAGGAAAACATAAAAATTATCTCTGTAATCAAGATGGTAAATATACAGGGTTTTTATAGCTTATAGACAATAGAAAGAAGCTTTCTCCAGCAGAAATGCAATTTAAGCTACTTCCAGCAAGTACACATCTGCAAATAAGAAAAACAAGTTAAAAGACTATAACCGCCTTTTTTACTTACTAACTATTCTGAATAGATAAGAGACTGTAGCAGAGAGATTGGCAGAAACCTGGTTGCACCTCTAGTCCCGTCCAGGACCCCGAGAGAACAACGCACAAACCCAAAACCCACAAACAAAGGCTTCCCTCCACCCAGATTTGAAAGTATCTTGTCTCCTGATTGGTCCTCTGGTCAGGTGTTGCAGGTCACTGTTTGTTAACCCTTTACAGGTGAAAGAGACATTAAGCCTTAGCTATCTGTTTATGACAGGGGGTTTGAGCAGATGATGGAGCACAGACACAAGGGGGCTGAAGGGATAAGCTCAGACTTGCAGATGGAAGCAGGACCAAAGAATTCTGAGGAGAGACTGCTGGTGGAGGAAAGTGGACGGTGGAAGCATGTGACTAAGGGAACCAGGCAGAGGAAAAGACGGGCCAGTGAAGGAGAAATAGAACACAGGAACAGGTTTGCAGAGTTGGAAAATGAAGAAGAGGCACAGCAGGTGGTTGCTGAAGGAGAGAGGGCAAGGAAAAAGAGAAGAGCTGCTAGTCCTACAGGAGGAGGGGAGGAGTCAATGGAGGCAACACCAAATATAAGCCCCAATAGGATTGCAAGGGTGAATAGGAATCAAGAGGACTTGCAGCCAGCGGGTGCAAGGATAGACCAGAGAATCACATTGTCACCAGGAAAGGCAGGTCTACATGATCAGAGACTCCTTACTGAGAAGAATAGACAGGCCTGTAACTAGAGCTGATCGGGAGAACAGAAGGGTGTGCTGTCTGCCGGGTGCGAAGATACAGGATGTGGACCTGAGGCTGAAAAGGATCCTAGCGGGAGCAGGAAAGAATCCGTTGATTGTCCTTCATGTGGGAACGAATGATACGGCTAGATTCTCGCTGGAATGTATCAGGGAGACTATGCCAGACTGGGGAAGACACTTACGGAAATCGAGGCTCAGATGATTTTCAGTGGGATTCTGCCTGTTCCTAGAGAAGAGCAACAAAGTTGTGACAAGATTATGGCGATCAACAGATGGCTCAGGCAGTGGTGCTATAAGGAGGGCTTTGGGATGTATGGCCATTGGGAATCATTTATGGACAGAAGACTGTTCTCTCAGGATGGACTTCACCTGAGTAAGGAGGGAAATAGACTTCTAGGATGGAGGCTGATTAAGAGAGCTTTAAACTAGGAATTTGGGAGAGATGGTTGGGAGATGTCCAGGAGATCTCCACGCCAGAATTTAACCTTGAGAGGGAAGAAAACAAAGTAAGAGGGGATACAGCTGTGGACAGAAGAACTGACATAAGGAGGAAGAGTAGTGTAGATACCAGACTAACAGGTGATGCTGGTGGTAGAATGTCTGTGCCTAACAGAGTAAAGAATGTCAGTGAAGCCAAAGGGCAAAAATTAAGATATCTGTACACCAATGCGAGGAGCCTAGGGAACAAAATGGAGGAACTAGAGCTACTGGTGCAGGAAGTGAAACCGGATATTATAGGGATAACAGAAACATGGTGGAATAGTAGTCATGACTGGAGTACAGGTTATGTGCTGTTTAGGAAAGACAGAAATAAAGGCAAAGGTGGTGAAGTAGCATTGTACATCAATGATGAGGTTAACTGTAAAGAAATAAGAAGTGATGGAATGGACAAGACAGTGTCTGTCTGGGCAAAAATCACACTGGGAAAGAAAGCTACTAGAGCCTCCCCTGAGATACTGCTTGGGCTGTGCTACAGACCGCCGGGATCTGATTTGGATATGGATAGAGACTTATTTAATGTTTTTAACGAAGTAAACACTACTGGGAAATGTGTGATTATGGGAGACTTCCCAGATATAGACTGGAGGACAAGTGCTAGCAAGAATAATAGGGCTCAGATTTTTCTGGATGTGATAGCAGGTGGATTTCTTCACCAAGTAGTTGAAGAACCAACAAGAGGGGATGCCATTTTAGATTTTGTTTTGGTGAGTAGTGAGGACCTCATAGAAGAAATGGTTGTCGGGGACAACCTTGGTTTGAGTGATCATGAGCTAATTCAGTTCAAACTAGATGGAAGGATAAACAAAAATAGATCTGGGACTAGGGTTTTTGACTTCTCAAGGGCTAACTTTAAAGAATTAAGGAAATTAGTTAGGGAAGTGGATTGGACTGAAGAACTTGTGGATCTAAATGCAGAGGATGCCTGAAATTACTTTAAGTCGCAGCTGCAGAAACTATCAGAAGTCTGCATCCCAAGAAAGGGGAAAAAAACCATAGGCAGGAGTTGAAGGCCAAGCTGGATGAGCATGCATCTCAGAGAGGTGATTAAGAAAAAGCAGAAAGCCTACAAGGAGTGGAAGAAGGGTGGGATTAGCAAGGAAAGCTACGTTAGTGAGGTCAGAACATGTAGGGATAAAGTGAGAAAGGCTAAAAGCCATATAGAGTTGGACCTTGCAAAGGGAATTAAAACCAATAGTAAAAGGTTCTATAGCCATATAAATAAGAAGAAAACAAAGAAAGAAGAAGTGGGACCGCTAAACACTGAGGATGGAATGGAGGTTAAGGATAACCTAGGCATGGCCCAATATTTGCCTTGGTCTTTAATAAGGCTAATGAGGAGCTTAGGGATAATGGAAGGATGACAAACGGGAATGAGAATATGGAGGTGGATATTACCACATCTGAGGTAGAAGCCAAACTTGAACAGCTTAATGGGACAAAATCGGAGGGCCTAGATAATCTTCATCCAAGAATATTAAAGAACTGGCACATGAAATTGTAAGCCCATTAGCAAGAATTTTTAATGAATCGGTAAACTCAGGGGTTGTACCGTAAAACTGGAGAATTGCTAACATAGTTCCTATCTTTAAGAAAGGGAAAAAAAGTGATCCGAGTAACTATAGGCCTGTTAGTTTGACATCTGTAGTATGTAAGGTCTTGGAAAAAAATTTGAAGGAGAAAGTAGTTAAGGACTTTGAGGTCAATGGTAATTGGGACAAGTTACAACATGGTTTTACTAAAGGTAGGTAGTGCCAAACCAACCTGAACTCCTTCTTTGAGAAGGTGGCAGATTATTTAGACAAAGGAAATGCAGTAGACCTAATTTACCTCGATTTCAGTAAGGCATTTGACACGGTTCCACATGGGAAATTATTAGTTAAACTGGAGAAGATGGGGATCAATATGAAAATTGAAAGGTGGATAAGGAACTGGTTAAAGGGGAGACTACAACGGGTCATACTGAAGGGTGAACTGTCAGGCTGGAAGGAGGTTACTAGTGGAGTTCCTCAAGGATCAGTTTTGGGACCAATCTTATTTAACCTTTTTATTACTGACCTTGGCACAAAAAGCTGGAATGTGCTAATAAAGTTTGTAGATGACACAAAGCTGGGGGGTATTGCTAACACAGAGAAGGACTGGGATATCATACAGGAAGATCTGGATGACCTTGTAAACTGGAGTAATAGTAATAGGATGAAATTTAATAGTGAAAAGTGCAAGGTCATGCATTTAGGGATTAATAATAAGAATTTTAGATATAAATTGGGGACACATCAGTTGGAAGCAACACAGGAGGAGAAGGACCTTGGAGTATTGGTTGATCACAGGATGACTATGAGCCGCCAATGTGATATGGCCGTTAAAAAAGCTAATGCAGTTTTAGGATGCATCAGGCGAGGTATTTCCAGCAAAGATAAGGAAGTGTTAGTACCGTTATATAAGGCACTGGTGAGAGCTCATCTGGAATACTGTGTGCAGTTCTGGTCTCCCATGTTTAAGAAGGATGAATTCAAACTGGAACAGGTTCAGAGATGGGCTACTAGGATGATCCGAGGAATGGAAAACCTGCCTTATGAAAGGAGACTCAAAGAGCTTGGCTTGTTTAGTCTAGCCAAAAGAAGGCTGAGGGGGGATATGCTTGCTCTTTATAAATATATCAGAGGGATTAATATTAGGGAGGGAGAGGAATTATTTAAACTTAGTACCAATGTAGACACAAGAACAAATGGGTATAAACTGGACACTAGGAAGCTTAGACTTGAAATTAGACGAAGGTTTCTAACCATTAGAGGAGTGAAGTTCTGGAACTGCCTTCCAAGGGGAGTAGTGGGGGCAAAAGACATATCTGGCTTTAAGACTAAGCTTGATAAGTTTATGGAAGGGATGGTATGATGGGATAGCTTAATTTTGGCAATTGATCTTTGATTATCAGCAGATAAGTATGCCCAGTGGTCTGTGATGGGATGTTGGATGGGATGGGATCTGAGTTACTGCAGAGAATTCTTTCTTGAGTGCTGGCTGGTGAGTCTTGCCCACATGCTCAGGATTTAGCTGATCGCCATATTTCGGGTCAGGAAGGAATTTTCCTGCGGGGCAGATTGGCAGATGCCCTTGAGGTTTTTCACCTTCCTCTGCAGCGTGGGGCATGGGTCACTTGCTGGTGGATTCTCTGCAGCTTGAGGTCTTCAAACCACAATTTGAAGACTTCAATAACACAGGCATAGCTTAGGGGTTTGTTATAGAAGTGGATGTGTAGGGTTCTGTGGCCTGCTTTGTGCAGGAGGTCAGACTAGATGATCATATTGATCCCTTCTGACCTTAAAGTCTATGAGTCTATGAGATAGGCCAGATGCAAGAGCTGCATGTGCTGTGCTGGCCGGCTGCAGGGAGCCTTCTTTTGCCCTTCTGCCCCCCGGTGGGTCTCTGGCACAAGCAGGAAACACTGGGCTATTCACAGCCTCCCTCTCCTTTCCTGGGAAACCAGGCTCTGCACCCACCAGAGACTGCTTGCAGTCTGCCTTGTGGTCTCCTGCCCTCTGATTGGGGACTGCTGTTGTCTACCCTCCTCCCATTACTTGAGGGAGGAAGGTTTCTGGGGTGACTGGAGGGGTTGCATCCCCATCCCCCTTCCCCTTCCCTTCCCTCCTGCTGTTGGGGGAGTCACCAGTGCAGGGCGCTGCCGTGCACCCCCAGGGGCCCATAGGAATGTCTCTTCTCTTGGGGTACCACCCCCTTGATAAGGGTGGGAGGCTACACCCTCCTCCATCACCCTGTGACCCAGGGTGCCCCCTAGAGCTGTGCTGCACAGACTACACCACATTGGTACCATGCTGGCTTCTCCACCCCTGCACAGCAGAACCACATGCATTCCAGTGAGGCCACACCACACAGAACATGGAGGTGGGGGCTATTTGTTCCTTAATAGGCCACTTGTCCCTAGGGAGCCGGAGGAAGCCAGTGCGAGTGTCTGGAACAGGCACTAATGAGGAGTGTTTGGAGAGTTTTCCAAGGGGTAGTCAAAGGCGAGGGAGTGAGAGGAGGTCCCATTGCCGGTAACATATGTTTGCTGTAAGCCAGCTTCACTAATTCACTGCTCACCATGACTTGTCATTCAGAGAAAAGCCTCCAGCAGAATACCAGCCAGAGCTGGCGTGGACACAAACGCAATCGTTTATATAGTTCACAGATGAAACATGAAAAGGTAAACATCAGTCCCTGGGTACCTCTGCCTCGTAAGCATCGCCCCGCAAACAAGGCCAATTAGGCTCAGAATGCAAATGATTGATTAAATCCCCCCTTGCACTCAGCCCTCTGGCTGAAATAGACCCGGATGGGCATGTAGCACAGGCTACAAAATAAATACTGTACATGGGTTTATTTTTTAAAGCAGTGAAGAGTGAGGTTTTATTTTGATTCAAAGCAAACAACCACTAATGATCCCCCATCCTTTGCTTCCAGAGTCTTAGGATTTTGGACATTTTACAAACACTTGTAAATAACTGTATTTCGGCCAAACACAGAGTCATTTTTCATTCTAAACAGTACATCAGGGATGGTGAACACACAGAATGTTTGTGGCAGGAATTCATTGGTTAAAGATGCTGTACACCTGGGACCGTTTCTGTGTCTGGAAAATCAGGACTAGCATTAGTTTTTAAGACAGTATTTTAAAGACTGGATTAGATAATAAAATCCCCCAAACTGTGCCTAGCAGAAGAATTCACGCTCTATCAAGTTTGAAATAAACTTGGAAACTTCTTCAGTGAACTCCATCGCCTTTGAGGCCCCACAATACCGTGTAATCAGAATGGTGTGGATGGATCATTTTGCATCATTCGCTCAGTCACCCACCAGGCAAGCATAAAGAGCCTTGTATTATGTACTGAGGCAATCAGAAATAGTAGGTCTATTATTTTATTTCTCTGAGTGAAGTTACTATGATTTGGGCAGAGCTGCATGAATGATGGACTGGTTAATCATTTATGGGAGGGCCCACATCTTTTCCAGCTTGTCCTGCAGGACAAATTTGATGAAAGGTAAAATTTTCAAAAGTGCCGATGACTTAGGAACCTAAGTCCCACTTTCAAAAGTGACTTTGAACACTTAAGCTCCATTGACTTTTAAGGAGATTTTGCCTCTTAAGTGCTTCAGTCAGTTCTGAAAATGGGACACAAGCGCTTTTGAAAATTTGACTCTAAGTCCCACTAACACCACCCACGCTGTGCTGACTTGGGCTGGTTAAAAAATTTTTAACAAAACATTTGTTAGAAAATGAGGCTGCTTCAAAACTCAAGTTTTCCTCTGGAAAAGATCAGTTTGGGTAGATTTTGCCATTGGGCAATGTCAAGCTGTTTTGTTTTGGAGTTGACATTAATCTCAGTGTCTCTCTGGGCACTCCACTTGCCTCACAGGAGTCTCAGGAGGTACTGAGGTATCTGAACCATAGGGAGAAACCACAGTGCACATCATGAGATGTAGTCAAGTAGGAAGCAGATCCAGAGGGGTGAACAGAGGCCTGAGAGCCCAGGAACTACAACTGCCAAGAGGCACCATCATAGCTACAGGAGTCGCATACACTAACATCCACCCAAACCTTAACAAAACGTTTCAACATTTCTGAATAGAAATGTTTGTCCTAAACATTTTTTTTTGGCATTTTTGACTTTTTGTCCTAGTTCAGGCTCAAAACAAAAGTTGAAATAAGAGAATTTTCCACAGAATGGAAATTACATTTTGTTTGATGCTCCGTATTGCTGACAGCTCCAAGGGTCCTGACTCTCGCTCATAAGCTCTAGGTGCTAGACCATGATATTCTAGACATGTCACTTCTGGATTATGAGAAGTACGTTACTTTTTCAATAACCACATGAAGGCTTCTCTGTGCAATGAAAGCATGGCTAGCTCATTGGCTGGACACAAATTGAAGTCACCCAAAAGAGAGACCTGACTTTCAGAGGACGCATGTTCAGCACTTCTTGAAATTCAAGTGTTTCAAGTTGGGCATCCAAAATCCAATAGTCACTGTGGACAATCTTGGCTTAAGACCCTAGCAGTATGTCTATACAGCGAAATATCAACACTCACTGCAGATTTCACAAAACTCAAAAAAGGTACCAATGTGAGATTTCTAAAGATAGCTATGGCACTCAACCCAAGGTTTAAGACTTTGAAGTTCTCATTTTCAGGTGACATTGTAAACGGGCAGGATTATCTCCTACAAATGTAAATATATTAGGGCTGTCAAGCGATTAAAAAAATTAATCGTGATTAATTCTGTGATTAATCACAATATTAAACAATAATAGGGTACCATTTATTTAAATATTTTTGGATGTTTTCTACATTTTCAAATATATTGATTTCAATTACAACACAGAATACAAAGTGTACAGTACTAACTTTATATTTATTTTTGATTACAAGTATTTGCACTGAAAAAAAACAAAAGAAATAGTGTTTTTCAATTCACCAAATACAAGCACTGTAGTGCAATCTCTTTATCATGAAATTTGAACTTACAAATGTAGAATTATGTACAAAAAGAAACTGCATTAAAAAATAAAACAATGTAAGAATTTTAGAGCCTGCAAATCCACTCAGTCCTATTTCTTGTTCACCCCATCGCTCAGACAAACAAGTTTGTTTACATTTGTAGGCGATAATGCTGCCTGCTTCTTATCTGCAATGTCACCTGAAAGTGAGAACGGGCATTCTCACGGCACTGTTGTAGCCGGCATTATCTCCTGTAAATGTAGCAGGGAAGCATTAGCTCCTGTAAATATAAACAAACTTGTCTTAGCAATTGGCTGAACAAGAAGTAGGACTGAGTGGACTTGTAGGCTCTGAAGTTTTCCATTGTTTTGTATTTGAGTGAAGTTCTGTAACAAAAAAAATCTACATTTGTAAGTTGCACTTTCATGACAAAGAGATTGCACTACAGTACTTGTATGAGGTGAACTGAAAAATACTATTTCTTTTATCATTTTTACAGTGCAAATATTTGTAATAAAAATAATAAACACTTTGATTTCAATTACAATACAGAATACAATACATCTGAAAATGTAGAAAAACATCCAAAATATTTAATACATTTTAAATGGTATTCTATTGTTTAACAGTGTGATCAAAACTGTGATTAATCGCTTTTAATTTTTTTAATTGTGATTTTTTTTGAGTTAATCATGTGAGTTAACTGCAATTAATTAACAGCCCTAATCTATCTATCTATCTATCTATCTATCTATCGATCTATCTATCTATCTATCTATATCCTGTGGCAGCAACTCTCAGAAACCTCAGAGATCTATTCCCTCAATGGGTTTCGGAGCCAGGGTTCCAGTCCAATCAGGAATGTCTACATTGCTATTTTTAGCCCCATAGCGTGAGTCTAAGTCAGTTGACCCAGGCTCTGAAACTTACTGCAGCCTGAGTTTTTTTGCAGTGTACACGTACCCAGAATCTGTCTAACCTAGCAGTAGTAATGACTCTTTTATATCTCATTCAAGTTGTAACAAATAAAACATCTACAACTCTTGAGACTACATGGGTGTCCTTTTGTTCCTCCCTCCTGCCTACACCACAGGACAAGTCTTAATAGAAATAGTCCTGGCCCCTAATAATCATGGGTGGCAACTGCATGATGCAAATTAAAGGTGACATTGGTAGATTGAAATGTTTTTGATATACGCTTTCCACAGAGAATTAGAAAGCTTTACAAACAGATCCATATCTTCGAAAGACTTTGCCTACTTATCACCTCTCCCTCTCTCCTCCCCCATCCCCCATCCCTCTTCTGTGGGGAAAAAAATCTTCTCTCATGGGAAATTGCAAGGAGAAAGGAGCCTTTCTCCAAAAGGTTGTGGAGTCAACGATCAGCTATATACCACAAAATGTCTCCAAACTTTTTTTTCCAATGGAAAATTGGGAGTTTGACTCAATGAACATTTCCAAGAGTTGTGTCCATTGCCCTTGAATGTTTCTGATTTTTCATTGGAAAACTGAACCTGAAATCCCTACAATTTTTACCCCAACCCCCCAAATTTTTCAGTCTTTGGTTGAAAAAACCCTCCTTTTCTTTCAGCGCAAAGTTGAAATTTTCCAATGAAAATTTTGACAGAAAAGAAGAAAAAACATTTTGTTAAAATTTTCAGCAGAAGACATAAAACACACACCCCTACATTTTTCTAACTGGCTCCACTTTTGATTTTATATCTGATATTCACTGGGAAAATGGGGACTCAAGAGATCTGGTGGAAGTGCATAAAAGGTAGAGGATCACAGAGAAGCTCAGTGCCACCGATCTTGTCACGAAGAGGGGAGATTCAAAAATCATTAGGCAGGAGTTGGAACTAAGAAAGGAACTGGCACCAAAAGGAGCAGAGTATTCATCATTAGTGGAGTTACCTGCTCGCCATTGGCATACCTCTTCCTCAGCTCTGCAGGCCTAATCCAACTTCACTGAAGTCTTTCCATTGATTTCAAGAGCTTTGTTATTTTTGGCCTTCCACAGAGTGAACAACTCTCAGCTAAGTAAGCGCCAGCAGCTCAAGTATGAGACCCGGCTCGTTGTCAGACTTCTCAAAATGTTCACCTCTCAGGTTATTAAGTTTGGTCTTTGCCCCCATGAGATGCATGAAATTAATCAGGTATCAGAGGGGTTGCCATGTTAGTCTGGATCTGTGAAAAGCGACAAGGCGTCCTGTGGCACCGTATAGACTAACAGACATATTGGAGCATAAGCTTTCATGGGTGAATACCCATTTCATCAGATGAATGTAGTGGAAATTTTCAGAGGCAGGTATAAATATGCAGGCAAGAATCAGTCTAGAAATAATCAGGTTAGTTCAACCAGAGAGGAGAAGGTCCTCTTCTAGCAGTTGAGGTGTGAACACCAAGGGAGAAGAAACTGCTTTTGTAGTTGCCTAGGCATTTACAGTCTTTGTTTAATCCTGAACTGATGGTGTCAAATTTGCAATGAACTGAAGTTCAGCAGTTTCTCTTTGAAGTCTGGTCCTGAGGTTTTTTTTGCTTCAGGACGGCTATCTTTAAATCAAGGCAATGCAGGATCCCTCTGCCTCCTTCCCTCTCCCTCCTCGGACGGAAGTGGTGTGCTGCCAGCTGCTTCAGAGAGCGGTGTGGGGCTCGCAGCAACACATGGGGGCAATCCCGCAGGTAGGCAGAGAGGTGGGGGGGGTGCAAGGAGCTTGGCAGGCCACACGCAAGAGCCCCATGGGCCGCATGTTTGAGATCCCTGGTCTATAAGGTGCCACAGTACTCTTTGTCGCTTTTATGAAATTAATCAGTATCTCTTGCTAAAGCACAAAGGGGTTTTCTGTCTTCGTGCCTCATTGAGACACCAAAAACTGAGCAGGGAGGTGCAAGTTTCTCAGTCCAGGATAGCACGATAGTCCAAACACTAATGCTATATGTACAGAAATAATATCTGGAAGGCAGATCTCTTTCAGCACTTTCCTGTCAAAACATTTTCAGCTGTTACTACTTTTAATAACCAAGCATATGCTTAAAGGGCCAACATTTGGAAATATCTTTGGGCCTGTACAATATGCGTGTGCTAACAAGCAGTCGTGTGTGCAAAATATGTGTTTCATATGCAAAATCATTACTTGCATGCCAGTTGGTACATCCATTGACCCTTACGGCACATGCCAATGCCTGCTTTATGCATTCAGCAATATTTTTGTGGGTAGAAGTGTATGTTTAAAAAATAGAACCTCAAATCTTTTGTTGTGTTTTATGAATGATCATGCAGTTCTGAGCTGCACAAGCTTGCCTTTGTGACGTCCACAAGATGCAATGAAGGGACAGTTTGTTAGCATTGCTGCATCCTTTGAATAGTAGGATTTGGCACCATGTGAAAATGATGTCCAGTCAGCAATGTTTACCTTTGTTCCTGCACATTATGACCTATCTGTGAAGCTTAAGTATATATGGGTGGAACTGTTCATCTCTGAGAATAAATAAATAAATAAGGAATATGAAGCCAAAACACATTTCTTCTTCATGGAATAATTTACCAAGAGATATTCTGACAAAATAGCTAAATCAGCAACTTGGTTATAAAATTGATATTGATAAGGGATGGACATGGATCAGAAATTACCCAGGAATTTCTTCCTCCATGTGTAGAGTTGCATGTTTAGGAGCATTCTCAAGGGTTTGCGCCTTTCTCTGATACAAGAAGAGTCAAGTGCTTTCAGGAAGAGGATTCTGGACTAAGGGGCTGATCCAATGAACAATGAAGTCAGACTCTTTCCTTGACTTTAATGAGTATTGGAAGAGTCTCTATAAGTATGTCTACACTGCAGTCTAAACCCAGGGTTTGAACTCAGGCTTAAGCCTAACCTCTTCCCCTCTTCCATCTACACACAAATTGCACTAACCCAGGGCTTGAATACAGGACCCCCAGGGGTGGAGAGTCCAAGCCTGAGGCAAGCCAGGAGTCATGGTTCAAGTCGTAGTGCTTTGTAGCGTAGACGCAGATCCACTGGACATGTACTGTAGTAGTCTGCCAAAAGTAATCCACAATCCTCTGGACTGACTTACTTTGTCTTCTGGACAGTCAAGTGTGGTGGCCAGTCAAGTTATCCCACATTGCACCACAAACAAAGGACTATAGTGGCCACATTTTGGGAGGGGGCTTGGAAGTCTGGAAGATGGGTGGCGTAATGCATTGTGGACACTGAAGCCCCAAGTTGGAACCTAGAGCTCAACAATTCCTAACCTGGGGTTACAAATGAGTGTAGATGCTCAAGCCCTAGGATAAACCCAAGGTCTACTAATTTGAATTCTACTAATCCTGGGCTTATATTACATTGTAGACAGATCCTGAAGGGACCAGTTTTCTATAGCAATTCTGCTACGTTCCCTAGTCTGCATATAAAGAGCAGAGACATTTGCCTCACCTCAGCATGTTTCCTGAACCTGTGGCCCATGAGCAGGTCTTCAAGAAATCAATTCTGAAGCAGTTAGTGGAGAGGAAAGTGATCAGGAACAGTCAGGATGGATTCACCAAGGGCAAGTCATGCCTGACTAACCTAATTACCTTCAATGACAAGATACCTGGCTCTGTGAATGAGGGGAAAGCAGTGAACGTGTTATTCCTTGACTTTAGCAAAGTTTTTGATATGGTCTCCCGCAGTATTCTTGCCATCAAGTTAAAGAAGTATGGGCTAGATGAATGGATTATAGGGAGGATAGAAAGCAGGCTAGCTCATCGGGCTCAACAGGTAGTGATCAATGGCTCCATGTCTAGTTGGCAGCTGGTATCAAGTGGAGTGCCCCAAAGGTCATTCCAGGGGCCAGTTTTGCTCAATATCTTCATTAATGACCTGGAGGATGGCGTGGACTGCACCCTCAGCAAGTTTGCTGATGACACTAAACTGGGAGGAGTGGTAGATACGCAGAAGGGTAGGGATCGGATACAGGGGGACCTAGACAAATTACAGGATTGGGCCAAAAGAAATCTGATGAGGTTCAACAAGGACAAGTGCAGAGACCTGCACTTAGGACTGAAGAATCCCATGCATTGCTACAGATTAGGGACTGAATGGCTAGGCAGCAGTTCTGCAGAAAAGGACCTAGGGGTTACAGTGGATGAGAAGCTGGATATGAGTTGACAGTGTGCCCTTGTTGCCAAGAAGGCTAACAGCATTTTAGGCTGTATAAATAGTGGCATTGCCAGCAGATTGAGAGACGTGATCATTCCCCTCTATTCAACATTGGTGAGGCCTCATCTGGAGTACTGTGTCCAGTTTTGAGCCCCACATGACAAGGATGTGGAAAAATGGGAATGAGTCCAGCGGAGGGCAACAAACATGGTTAGGGGGCTGGAGCACATGACTTATGAGGAGAAGCTGAGATTGGTTAGTTGGCAGAAGAGAAGAATGAGGTGGGATTTGATAGCTGCTTTCGACTACTTGAAAGGGGGTTCCAAAGAGAATGGATCTAGATTGTTCTCAGTGGTACCAGATGACAGAACAAGGAGTAATGGTCTCAAGTTGCAGTGTGGGAGGTTTAAGTTGGATATTAGGAAAACTTTTTCACTAGGAGGGTGGTGAAGCACTGGAATGGGTTACCTAGGGAGGTGGTGGAATCTCCTTCCTTAGACATTTTAAAGGTCAGGCTTGACAAAGCCCTGGCTGGGATTATTTAGTTGGGGATTGGTCCTGCTTTGAGCAGGGGGTTGGACTAGATGACCTCCTGAGGTCCCTTCCAACCCTGATAATCTATGATTCTATGATAACATTTACAGCTAAATCTAAAGCAATATTTGGGGGCTGTCCCATATCTCACTTTTATCACTTGTTACTTCCTTCAAGACAGGAAAGGCCTGCTTCTGATCTCACTTTCGCTAGCTTTGTACAAATGCTACTCCATCTAATTGAGCTGAGTTATCTGGGATTAGAATCATGATCCAGATGTCTTTCAGTTATCATAATGTTTATCAGAATGATTGCTTCCTGCCATGTCAATTAATTCCTGCAGTTGGTTTATGCAGACATCCATCACTGTGCTCTCTCACTCTGGTATATTAATTACAGTGTCCAGGTTAGCTGCGTCAGCCATCGTGTGTAGACTGAAAAGGTGTCTGTTCTGTATGGTTCATATTGAAGGTAGGTTATCTGCTTTATCAATGGGAAAACTAATATGGAACCACTAGAGTTTTTTGGTCTATTATTTTGCTGACTTTCAAATATGCCTGGGCTCATAGTCTAAGCAAGGTGGGAGAGAGCTCATGTTTGTTTAGTGAGGTTTTGGTTCCTCTTGGCATCCAAAATAACAGCAAAATTATACCACAAGTAAGGAGGTACAGCTTCTAGGAAAGCTCTGAGCTTGGTCTGTTGAGGTATAAATTGTAACATCATTTATACCACAAGTGTCAGAAAATGGCCATTAGCTGTAAGGCAGAGTACCAGGCACCAGTCTGGCGGGTTTGCATCTAAGTGTAATTTACTGTAGGCAAGGAGGAAGTGAAAGGGGAGGTAGCAGAAAAAGTAGAGAGCAGGTAGATGAGCTGCTTTTTCTTATACCCGCCTGGCAGTTGTTTTTTCCACTGGCCCACTGTCACAAGGTCTAGCCATGAATGAATTTACCCTTCCAACACCTGTGAAGTGGGGAAGGATTATTAACCCCACTTTAAACTAAAACACACAGTGCTACTGTCACCATAGGCGTGGTGATGCTGAGCGTCACAGCAATGAACTTTTAGGTGCCTAGAAAATCACTGGGATTCACAAAGAGTCTGGTGCCCAGGCGTCCTATACAATGCATGGGGCAAGATGGATGCTTAAGAAGGGGATCCACAAAAGCCAGCACACTAGATGGTGCCTTGCTTAAACTAGCCCATGGGAGAGACCTATGAGAGGGGTGTGTCCTAAGCCCCACCTCTGTCTCAGAGATAGGCATCTAAATCCTGTTTGCAGGGATTCTCAGCTGCAAACATTTTCTTGGGGCTAGGCACCTGTGCAATTTCTGCAAGAAGCCAGGGTGGTGGTGGGGCCTTGTAGCCCAGTGGTTAGGGGACTCACCTGGGATGTGAGAGAGCCAGGTTTAAGTCCCCCCTCTCCCTGAGGGGGAGAAGGGATCTGAACAAGAGTCTTCCACCTCTCAGGTGAGGGCTCCTAACTACAGTGGAACAGCTGCACCAGGACAGATGGGGAGCCCTACATCACAATATGCTGCAGGTCAGTGGTTAGAGCACTCATCTGAGAAGTGGAAAACCCCTGGTCAAATCCCTGAATCCCCTCAGGCTGAGGGGGCACTTGCCTTGGACGTCTTCACATCCCAGGTGAGCTTTCTAACTACTGGGCTAGGAGTCATGAGGGAAATCCATCTCCTCCTACCCCCCTGCTCTGAGCACACTAATGGGATCGGGCTCTGCAAGTGAGCAAGGTGGAGGAACCCATCTCCCCTGGTTCATGCAGTGCTTTGGGATTAGGTGTCCAGACACCTGGCATAGGCTGCAGTGCACATGTGCAGACGCAGAAACACAAGCAGCTAGGGAACTGTTACTACATGTTAAATGTAAAAAAGTAGGTGCTGAGTGAGTTTAGGTGCCTACAGGATTCAGTGGCAGCTGAGCAGCTGTTTTGTGAATCCCAGTGGGGCCTGGTTCTGGGATGTAGGCAGCTAAGCATTAGTTAGGCACCTAGGTCCTTTAATGAATCAGCCCAGAGAGACTGAAGCATCTCCAGTGACACAGGAAACCTGTGGTAGAGGGGACTGGAACCTAGATTTCCTGAGTCTCCACCCAGTGCTTTAGCCATGAGATCATACACTTGGTGTAGCCCCACTGCCATCTGTGGACATATAAATTAATGTCATTTTGCACACTCACTGAATGCCACTTGGGTGTTGGTAATAAGAGAGATGTAGGACTGATTGTTAACAGGAACACAGATACTCTGTGAGTAAGCAGTGTGAGACTGTAGGAAAAAAAACCCAAAGCAATAGTTTAGCTGAATATGCAAATTAATCTGGTCACAGACCAGGGAGGGAATAGGCCTTTTTATATGAAGCTGACAAAGCTACATCTAAAACACCAAGGTCCGATGCTTAGAGTACGTAAATGAGTGTCAGGACTAGATCTGGGCAGAACGGAGAAGAGTTCATGGAAAACTTCAGTGAAAATGAAGAAGTCATTTTCATTAAGATTTTCCAAGGAACATTTTCATATTTCAGTGAAAATTTAAATACTATAAAAAGTTGTCTGAAAACCAAAAATCTTCCTTTTAGCAATGCTGCCACAGTTGCCCCATGATCTCATTCTCATCTATGGGCTGGGCAACCTGGTCAGACTACATCTCCCATGATGCAGCACAGTCCCCCTCTTGGAGAGGGTGGGAGGTGCGTCATGGGCAATGTGTTTCAGCCTAGCTCAGAGAGAATGGGGACTTGAGTCATTTGAACTACATCTCCCATGAGGCATATCCAAATCAAAGTATTTTTATCTTCGGCCAAAATATTTTGGCTTTTTGGCATTCATTTTTTCTAGAGAAAAACTAATTTTTCTTATGATTTTTATGAAAAAACTCATTTTTTCAACAACTCTATTTTACACTGAACAATGGTTTAGATGGGAAATTAAAGAGAAAAGAAAGCTATTTCATTCAGCCATCAAAACTATGATTTGACCTAGACAAGTGGAATTTTCCAAGTTTGGAAAATAATAGTCACTGACTTCTCAGGGCTTTGTTAGGCTTATATAATTAATCTTTGCAAAGCTTGCTGATATCTTTGCATGACAGTCACTATATTTATATGCCCATTATTATTAATATTGCATTTAGTCCCGGGCTGCTCAGTAAAAAAAAAAAAAAGACAAACAACAAATTGGAAGGAATTCAGGGAAGCACAGTAAACATGATTGAGTGGCTAGAGGGTCTGATTTATGGAGGGGCTATTAAAAGAACTAAATATGTGTAGCTTGGCCAAAGTACAGCTGTGAAGGGGATGGTGGGGTGGGGGGCTGTAGAAAAGACATCCACAAGTATCTGAGAGGGGCTCACCACAAGGAGGGAAAGGAATTGTTTGGTGCTCTCAAAGGAGGGCTAAGTAAGAGTAATTGGCTGAAATTGTGCAGAGCACAGTTCAGGCTCATTCTCAAGAAGGACTGAACACTAAAAGCTATGGGACTGTGCAATAATCTCCCACAGGAATTGGTGAAAGCTCCAGATCATAAGTAATTCAGCAACAAACTACAGGCGACGCATAGGGACGATGTTGCAGGGGACAATGGTGTGCTGGTCACTGGAGGGAGACACAGTGAGTGAGACTTACAAGGGCCATTTCCCTCCCCAATTCCTATGATTCTAGCACAATTCAGCTGTCCCTGTGAGTTGTGTGAGTGCAAGGAGGACATGGTGACCCCAGGTAATGGGTTGCATAAACAAGAGACCAGTGAAACCATGCACTGAAAGGCAGCGATTCTCAGCCCACATGCCCCTTCAGGTTACTCTGACCAGCCCTTCCCTGGCTCTGTTTTGGTGATCCCAGGAGAGCCTGATGAAGTGCTGGTGCCAGGGGTGATCACTGCCATGCTCGGTATGTCTGGCAGCACTGAACTGGTGGTGCTGCCCAAACAGGAGCCTCTGGCTTTCCCAGCTCCATGCGAGAATCCAGAAGTTGAGATGCCAGAGGAAGAGGAAGAGGAGAGGCAATATCCCTTCCAGTGGAGTTGGAGAGAGCACTATGCTAAACACAAGGCAGGGTCCCGACACTAGCTACCAAGGGTGACGAGGTTGGGTCGCTGTGAACTTCTGTGACATAGTGAGGCCGTGTCCCAGGTAAGAGCACCATGTTATAACCATAGCATCCAGGAACCTCAAATGAGGGCCCTGTTCTGTTAGGGGCCGTACAGATGAGTCACAAGGAAGACAGTCCCAACCTTAGAGAACTCACAGCCTAGGTTTCAGACAGGATAAGATGAGAAGACAAACAGGATGGGCTGTGAGGCTGAGACAGCAATAAAACCAAGAGTTTAGCTGTGCCACCCTTCTGCCGAACACAGACAGCAGCAGGAGCAGGGATCAAAGTCTAGGGGTCCCTCTTAACATAAACACACACTGCTGGCTCAAAACCCTGTCCAGCAACAAAAACTAAACCTCCCTCTATGGTGTGCTTAACAGGCAGTGCTTCCCTATTCCCAAGCACGAAGTCTGTATGAACCAAGAGAAACCGTGTTGAGGGAAAAAAGGAAAACACTGCTACAGTATATTTATGTGATTATTAAGTAAATCACCTCCCCTAGGATAACTTTGGCAGGGTCCTTCAACTCGATTCCCCAGCCACCACTGTGAACATAGGATGAGCAAGTATCCCTTCATCACATCACTTCCCCTATCCTCATCTGCTACACCCCACTCATGGTTTGGCGTCAGTGGGCACTTGGCCAGGCCTGTCTTCAGCCCCAGGAGAAGTGCTGCTTGGCCCTGTCCTGAGGCTCTGCCATCTAACCCAGCTACTTTGATGTCAGCTTTATCAGAGCTGGCTACAGGGGCGCTCAGCAGAATTCACACAGCTCTGCTGCTGCCCTTCCAGCAAATGGCTGTCTGGTTGCTGTCTCATATCACAAACTATTTCTATGTTCTACCTTCAAAAAATCTTTAGTGGAGGAAGATCAATGACATAATAGTACTCTTGAGCACAGATGCTACTATAAAAGCTACTTTTCCCACTTCATCTGCTTTTTTCAGTCCCACTACCCCATCTGTTTGGGATTCTTACACTATTCTGGTGATTCCCCCATGTCCCTTGGAGGGTTTCTGGGTAGAAAACTTATGCAAATGACTCTCTGTAGCGCTCATTTCCCCTGTTCACCAACTGATGGCAGTAGTGAGCTCTCTGCCTTCTGGAGTTCCAGGCCACAGGACTTACAGCAGGAAACCAGATGTCTCAGTTGTGTACCTGCCTATCCACTGCCAGACAGGACTGGTCTGGGGCAGCAAGATAGAGATGATATGAGAGGGATTTAAGATATGGAAAGGTTGTTGCAATGCGGATTTTAGCAAATAGCTTTCCCCAATCCAGCATGGAAAAAGTGGGGAGGAGACTGAGGTCCTTGTTTGCACCTTTGGCAGAGCAAAGTGGGGCTGGCGTGCTGATAGGCTGGTAAATCAGACAGAGCAGGCATGAATAAAGGCTGATGGGCCTTTTAAGACAAGACAAGAGCTTGTGTTGGCTGCAGGACAGGGAGGTGAAGAATGGGAGGAGGTGTGGTCACAGTGAGGATCCAAGATGATGATCCTCGAAGCAGTGTACTGAGTGGATTTGGAGGGGCAGATGTGGCTGGCAGGAAGGCCATAGAGAAGGTGGTTACAACAGTTCCGGCCTCACCTTACACCTGGAAAATGTATAGTTGTTGCTGGGGAAGGGTGTAGATGACACAGTGACTGGTGGTGGGGTAGTATATGAGGACAGTTCTACAAAGCAAGCTGGATTGCCTGGGAATCCAGGCCAATCTGTACAATGTGCACCTTAATAAAGCCAAATGGCAGGTCACAGCTAGGAATGCAGAATGTCGCTCACAGTGACGGGATGTGGGGGCGTTATCCTGGAAAGCAGAGACTCTGCAAAGAACTTAGGAGCCTTGTGGGGACCCAGCCAGACAGGATCTCCCTGTGCAGTTCTGTGGCTGAGGGCTACTGTGATTCTTGGATGCCTGAACAGGGGCATATTGAGCAGGAGTAGGGAGGTGTCAAAAAATTGGGAAGAGTCCAGAAACGATTCAAAGGCAGAAGCAGCAAAATTTGGTCATGGCCTGGATGCACAATTGGTTTGTATCTGAGTGATCAAAGCTTGGTATCCTACAAACAGGCCTGACCCAGAGCCTCGGGATCAGACAGCCCCAGATCCTGGGATAGTCAAAAGCTGGGTCTGAATTGTGCAGCCCTGGCCCAGGTCTATTTTACAGTGACTGTTCTGCACATTCTAAGGAAGAACTGTGTTTGCAAGCTGGTGTCTGCTGCGTTCTGGCAGGGTTTCCCCCCGCTGCAAGTAACAGAAAAACAACACAGTGCAGCTGTTAGAAGACAACCAGGCTCTTGAGGCAGAATCATGGCAGCCTGTGGAGAGAAGAAAGCAAGTGCCCTAGCTGTACATTGCACCATGGCTGAGGGAGCTGGTTATCCAGGAACAACATGCGTGCTGGGGAACACCCACCACGGAGTCACATTGTGTCCCAGGGGGGGTGCAATACTGCACAGGACAGCAAGTTCTCCTGGAATGGGATGAGTGGAAAGACTGTACAAACAAGAGATCAAACAGCATACGGCGTGCACATCTCCCAGGCGGCAAAATGTTTATTCAGAGCTTGGAGCAGGAGTGGAATAGCCAAAAGCTCTTCTGAGCCACTGTTTGCACCAGGATTCCTCTCCTTTGGGGACATTGACTCAGAGCCGGAGTCTTCACCTCCACAACCTGATCTCCACATCCCAGACCTTTGCCCAGCCATACCCAGTCACAGGGCATCTGTTAGGGAGAATGAAGTATGGAGCCTTTTACCAGTGTTCATGTTGTCAGTATCATGGTATAGCCTTCCATCCCACAATGAGATCAAGGCCCCTTCATGCCGGGCACTGCACAGCACATGGAGGAGAAGACATTCCATGCCCCAAAGAGCCATCTAGCCAGACAGAGGAAAGAGAATCAGGCACAGAGAAGAGAAGGTACTTGCCCAAGGTTACACTGTAGCAGACACAGGTCTCCTGATTCCTGTCCAGGGCCTGCCCTATTCACCAGACCAAGCCCCAACTCTCCTGCAGTCACCTGGTCAAACATGGATAAGCTCTAGGTTCATCACCACACACACCAATGTGGTATGCAAGCTCCTCATTATTGGCTCAAAGTCTCATTAGTAAAACTAGAGCTGATCTGGATTTCATATCCCTCAGTGTCTGGGCCCTCCAGAGCTGAGAGGGTTGGTTCAGCTCATTACCGAGGTAGGGGAGAGCTGCAGAATTCCAGCCTGGATCCATATTTGGACTCTGAATCAACCCTTCTGCCCCCTACCCTTCTGAATTCACAGCCATTGGGGTCCATGGTTTTGGTTCGGGCCAAGCTCTGGTCACTTTGGGTCAGTGGCCTGCATGATCTGAGTTGGACACAGTCTCACAGAAGATCTCTCCATGTCCCCAAACTCACCAGCATACATGGCACTAGTTGTCCCTCTTGCTGGCAAGCTCAGCAGAGTCCAGGCACTTGCAGGGGCTTACAGTCTGAATGCCCCTCTCCTGCCTAGATATGGTTGCTCCTGAATAGCCACATGGGTGGGGCACTCCAGGGAGGTAAGTGCTGCCTCTGCCTGTCCCTGATCTGCATGCACAGAAACCAATCTGGCACCTTCCCCCAGCAAGTGTTAATTATGTATGGCAGCCTTCCACAGGGGGCCCAGACTCAGAGTATTGCAGAGAGAAAGTCCTCGTTGGAGATAGACCTAAACCAAAACCCCGGCTCCAGAGGGATCCCCAATCCCAGCCTTGCATCTGGGGCCCATCTCTATCGATAACTATCAGTATCGTGGCTTCATCCCATTGAGAGCACCTGTAGCCCAGGAGGACATCAGTGTAGCATTAGAGAAGAGAAAACAGAGACTGGAGCCAGATCTGCAATGTCCCTCATGGTGGAGAGGAGACAGGCCATGGTAGCTGTCTCCTTCCTCCATAGCCCATTCTGTCTTCTGGATCACCTTGGTCACAATGTGATCAAACAACAAGCAATGTCATGACCTGGAGACGCCATAAGATAATGCGGCAATGTCAAGTCTTTCTCCAGGAGGGAGTGGCCAAAAACAGAAACCCATCATGTGCTGAGTTGAAATCCCAATGTTGTGTTCAGCCCACACACAGCCCCTTGGTGGGTCTGGCTCATTTTCTCTCCCCGGATCCATGGACCAACATTCCAGCCTCTCTCTCTCAGATATCCAAGGGTTCGACCTCTTCTCATGTGCTTCTCCTTAGAGAATTGTACTGAAGTTCTCGAGCCAGTGCCTGCTTTCCTCACTGATGATCTGCCCACTAAGTGGCATTGGCAGCAACTCAGCATGGGTCTCTGCCCTGGATGTACATTCCAACCCTGGAGCATATAGCTGGAACTCTGAGCCAAAAGTACAGCTCGGTCAGGCACCTTCCAGACGCTCTTTGACGTATTCCCAAAGGCAGCACTGTGATCTCTTGCCATTATAAGCAGCACAGTGATCAACAATTATTGCTGAAGACAGCTATCCCGGGCCCACACACATTCCCTGTCCCATGTGTCTGGAGTGGTGACTGTGGAATCTTCTGATCCAGGCACATACTGTATGGAAGACGCTCAAAATGGGTGCGGTCATGGGGCAGCATCTTTGCCAGTACCTGACACCTGAATGCAGAGGAAAGTCTACATTGCACATGGCAGAAGCCACCTGCAGTCACTCTCCTCTTTACTCCTGGTACAATTCCCGGAGGCAATGATCCTCTTGCACCAATGGGCCCAATTCCCCTCCCATAGCAGAGTAAATCAGGAGTAATGACACCAAAGTGAATGGAGTTATAGCAGTGTAAGAGAAAGGAGAACCAGCTGCATTGATCTGATTGGAGTCACTCCTGATTCATACCAATATAAGGGAGATCAGGGTCAGACACTATAGTATGGATGCAACAGGAGCACTACAGTATGGATGCAACAGGAGCCATGCATGCTGTTCCAGGCCACAACTTGTCCCTCCAGACTTTGACATCGAGCTGAGGCTTCTGAATTTGCTAACATAACCCATCTGATATCCATTGTGCCTAGTTTGGCTAATTAATCACAGAGTACACTGTGTTAGACTTGCAGTGTCGCTTGAAATCTTTACTGTGTATTTTATCCTGGTGATGATCAGTACAGAACCACCGCAAGAGCCAAAGAATTTCATATTTGCTACTGTGCACAGCATTTGAATTTCATTTTATGAGCTACTGGCTGTGCCATTAAGACACTGGGATTCCACACAATCTGCCTCCAAATCTCTCTCCATGGCAAATTCTAACAGGAAGAATCCAGACATGTCCATAGATTAGCACACAGGCTGCTGTAACCTGTAATATGCCACAGATAAAGCAGTCTCTGAGAGGGCTCCTCATACTCGTACACTGAGAACGGGCAGCATGGATCCATTTCGCAATTAACTGACAAAGAGAAGACAATAATCCCCAACACATTTTCACCAGGAGATTCCAAGTCATCACTCATTCATCTCATCATCCTTCACATCTGCTTCCTGTCAGTGGCTGTGTTATTAATGTAATGGCAGGAGTCATTAAGAGCTCTCTTTTCATGAGTGGAACTCCCAGTGACTGTGGGAATTCTGAATGCAGAGAAGCTACAAGATTGGGCCCAAATCTGCAACAACTAAATCAATGGAATTTGACCGTTGATTTCAACTGGAGCAGGATCAAGCCCTGAATAAGCAGAGCATGATAAATGTGCCTCCATTACGCCAATCAGCTACTATCAAATCATACATGTGTTAGCCACAGATCTCTTAGCCAAAGCCCTGATCCAGCAAAGCACGTAATATAAGCCTAACATTAAAGATGCGAGTCGTCCAAATGGAGACAACGGGACTGCTTGTGTGGTTAAAGTTAAGAATGCACTTAAATGCTTTACTGGACTGGGGCCAGAGTTTGTAACTAATCAAGATCTTCAGATGGTGTAATTTGATGAAGCTCTATTGATTCCAAATGGAGTTATGCTGATTTATGCCAGCTGAGGATCTGGCCTCAGACTTAGTCTGCCCCCTAGAAGTGCTGGTCTCGCTGGCCATACTAACCCAGTCATGTTCTGGGATTAGATTTCCATGCCTTTGAATCTTGGAACATGACCATCCACCATGAATGCACATCACCAAGGGCCCTAGGGCAGTACAGCTGTGAACCAGTGGGTCTCACTGGCCAAGAAAGGTTTGGCCAATGATTGCCTGAGTTCATCTCAGGCTCTCAGCTCTGGGCCCCCTGTAGTGTTTAAATTCCAACCAGTTTCCTGCAGTGCTCTCAGACTGCTCCCTGCAGGCTGTGCTCTCTTCTGGCCTCCTCCTGGGAGTCACATATGAACTGCATTCTCTCAGTCTTCAGCATGGTCAGGGAACCATGGTGTCTGGCTTCCCGCATTCTTTGGTTGTTGAGGTGACTTGATCCTCCAGCTAAGCCGCAAAAGTCCACTCCTTCCAGTGGAATCAGCATCCAATGGAAGACACTATTCTTCCATCCCAGACCACGCTGGGCCTGCAATAGTCCTTTCTTTCTCTCTTTAATTCCAGGGATGACTGCTTCACCTTCTTATGTTGCAGCATATGGGGAACCCCCTCTCTTCCATGGGTTCCCAGCCCTGGAACTCCAGAAGAGCTGGAGCCTCTATAGCCAAACCAAAAGAACAACTCAATCTCTTTCCCAAGGCCTCTTCCTATGCCACCAGTTTTCCTGGCTGGCCTCCTGATCTCTGAAAAGCACTGACTCCTTGGGCTCCTCTTCTGGGAGTCCCTCTCTGCTTGGCTCTCTCTCTCCAGAAGCAATCCCAGTTTCCACCAGGTCTTCCTGCTGCAGCAGCACATCCTTGCTTGTGTTATCTCTTCTCTCTGCTACAGTTGGATTTCAGCCTTAGCACTCAGACATTCATCAGCCCCGTCTCCTCTCCCAGACAGCCCTTTTACCCTCCAGTTCCTAGTCACCTGAATCCTTGCCTCCACCTGTGGAGGATGACCAAATCTAACACAGGTGCTGTGAGTCCCTCCACTGTCTTAATGAGCCAGCTTACCTGGTCAGCACATCTTGAAATACTATTGGCCAAAACAGTTCTGGTCTTTATATATTTTAGTTCCTATGCCAATCCTTTATGTGTCCTTTCTTGAGACAGACCAATCCAAACTGCCCCAGGTTCTGAGGAAGTTCTGATCCAGATCAGAACTCTGCAGCATGTCATCTTTGTCTTGGGAGTTTGATTCATTAGAAATAATGAGCTCTCTTACACCACTTTCACACTATGACTTCACCCGATCTGCATGGAGATTACATCAAGAGGCAGTCCATATCCCTCAGAATCCATAATAAGATACTTCTCACATTAAACTCCTTCAAACACTGCTGCTAGCTGTAAAAAAAAAGGAAAAAAAATCACATTTCCTCAGGGTTGCTGGAAGCAAATGTAAATACAGAAGTTCAAAAGAAGAATCCAGTTTTCACAGCTGCATCTTAGCTAAATTTAAAAAAAATATAAAAAAGAAGAAGAAAGGCAAACTGACCTATAGCTTTTACAACAGAACAGAGCAGGCGAAAGTAATTGTTCCAAAGCTGTTCTGGATGTTTTAGGAACTCTATCATTTCCAGATTTGACCAGAGTTTTTTCTTTTTTAATTGCATTATTTTAAAGGCAAATACTTTTTTTTTGTTAAATTCCTATATGAGCATCAAGAGGCAATAAAATATATATGGAGCAGTTAGAAAGACATGCCATTTCAGCCATAACGTGTAACTAATTGATTTCTGAGCATTGCCTAATTGTGTGACACCGGTTAACTAAACAACAATGCATTTGTTCCACTGGCTCTGATATTAGTTCAGACCATTTTCAGAGGGGTAGCCGTGTTAGTCTGCATCCACAAAAAAACCCAAGGAGTCAGGTGGCACTGTAAAGACTAACAGATTTATTTGGGCATAAGCTTCCGTGGGTAAAAACTCCACTTCTTCAGATGCATGCATGATTCTCCATGCATCTGAAGAAGTGGGGTTTTTACCCACAGAAGCTTATGCCCAAATAAATCTGTTAGTCTTTAAGGTGTCATCAGACCATTTTGTGACCTTCCCTTCCTGAGACACTGGATTTTTGAGCATAAATCTAGATGGGATGCAGACTAGGAGAGGGACTCTTGCTTTGTTTTTGCAATTTAACTGCAGTTTGAAAATTCTGCTGGTTGTCATTTATAGAGCATGGTATATTTTAGGGACAGTTACATCTTGGAGAAGGTTGGATTTTAGATCCGCACTGCTGACTCTTGTATTTATTTAAACACATAAATGGGTTTGAATTCTGAACAGGTATGCTTACCATTGTTGGCTCCAGTTTACTGGTTTCTTGGTATGTGTTTGAGAGATCACACAGACAGAAAAAGAAAAGAAAAAGAAAAAACATTTTGAAAAACTTTTAAATATGAGATGCTCTCAGAGGAGTCACTAATGAAAGAAATTCTACAGGTGGTCAAAATACCTCTTCTTCCATCCCCATAACAAGGATCACCCTACTGTCATATATTCAAGGGAGGCAAATTAAAAGGATTTAAAGACATCATCTCTTTGGAGGAGTGTTTGATGAATTTCCAAACATACAGCTCAACCCTCTGCTGCTAGAGCTCTGTGTCACCGTTCAACTAACGAGGAGAGATGTTCAAATTGTTTGCTGTAGTAAATTACTAGCCTTGCTTTTGGTAATTTTTTCTAACAGAGCCTGATGTCTCTAAATATATTTGTTATTTTCAAGTGTTTATCAGATGGTTCAAAGAAACAAATTTCAGCCTCTAGGTTCTTCGCAAACAGTTCATTAAGTCCCAGATTTTCCAAATTTGGGGTGCTTTAGTTTTAGGAAACCAACTGATTTTCTGAAGTGCTCAGCACCCAGAAGTCCAGTGGAAGTCAAGTTAGGCCCAAAACATTTCCAGTTGAACATCCAGCAATTAAGGTACCCAATCTAGAGATAGTCTTTGAAAATCTTTTGACTGTTTGGACCCAGTTCCAGAAAGATATTTAGACTCCTAACTTCAACAGAAATCAGTGGACGTTAAGTAATGTAAGTAATTAAGTAATGAATGGTGAGTAACGAAGCAAAGAGTGAATACTCTCCTTCGTGCAGAGATTTTTGTTCACATTTGAATATTTTCCCCAAGAACAGCCTTTGTATCAACATAAACCTGGCCATGTGAAGACAGGCAGCTGGTAAAAATATTATTTTGGGGGGCTAAGGGAGGTTGAGTAAAACTTAATAGACTATTGTGCAGAGGGGAGACCCTGGGGAGACGGGGCTAGAGTGCGAGCCCACCCCACACTCATTCTGTAGCAGTGGCACCTTTCCCATGTGGCTAGTCCTGGTTCCCCGCTCCAGCCAGTTGGCCTTCAGAGCTTGCAGAATTTGGGGGCTCCAGTCACATGATGCATGTGTGACGTTACACCCCATATTCTTCACAGAAATATGGTTATGATATGAATATGCCCTGACTAAGATGGGTCTTGTAAGGTATCATTGGAAAAGTTATTAATTTACTGAATGTGATTATCCAATTTGTATGCATGTATCATTTCTGTATCTGAAGTTAGGGATATTTACTATGTAACTATTACAACTGTCTGTTTGGGAGACACCCACCAGACAACCAGCCATCATAGCCTTGATAGGACATTAGGAAGAAATAATATGACTGTGAATATACTAATCTCTCTCCTTCCTGAGATGCATCCTGGGACCTCACTGTGACACTACCAGGTCAGGTGGTCCTGTCACCTGATTCTAAATACCACCTTGGACACTGCTGGTACTTTTCCTCTGTAGGGGGATAGGGCTCAAATAAAGGTTTCCCACCTTAGGTAAATCCTTTTTAAGACTGGGGAGGGGTTAATCTAGACTCTTCTCCATTGCCTACCCAAGTAGAAAGACTGCTGAAAGTACCTGAAGGAACAAAGGAACTAACCTGAGGTGAAAGGCAGAGGTGAGTCCAGACTGAGACGGGTCCAGTCTGTAAGAAGAAATAACCAGAACTCTAATCTACAGGAACTCTGCAACTTGCCTAAAATAACATTTAGGGTGAGAAATTACTTCTTGAAACCAATTTCTTTAAGATCTTAAGCTTAGTATGCATGTTTTGTTTTATTTGCTCAGTATTCCGCTTTGTTCTCTTTGCTATCCTTTATAATCACTTAAAATCTGCCTTTAATAGCAAATACATTTGTTTTGGTTATTATTAAACCCAGTTTGTGCCATTTTTAACTGGGTGGGGGCAAGAAGTTGTGCATATCACTCTTCACTTTGCGGGAGAGGGCGAATTCTTATGAGCATGCGCTGTGCAGATCTTTCTATACAGCGCAAGACGGTATTATTTTGGATTTATTCCTCAAAAGGCGTGTGCACGTGAGTGCTGGGTGAATCCTCTCACACAGAGCTGATTTCAGTCTGTTTTTGTAGCTGGGTGTGGCCCTACCTGTGTGTGTATGTTGCAAGAGGCCGGAGAGCCTAATTCAGCAAGACGGGGAGAGGAATTCCAGGCTGGTGCAGTGGAAGGGGCTCAGTGAAACCGCAGTACATCAGGTGGTACCCCAGAAGGGGAGTCCAACCCATCACAGTGTGCATCTGCACACAGATGGGCCTGTCCCACTTGATGCCACACCACGCCCCTGGTGCCACCAGATATGGGGGTTCATCTGAGACGCTGGGCGGGCAGAGATAGATGGAGAGGGGGCTGAGCCCCTCTAGACCTAGCCCCCTGCTGCCTGTGTATCTGAATAACAAATAAGAAGGGGCACAAATATTGCCATACTAAGCAGCCCATCTCAAATCAGGCTGGTACCCAGCAATGAGTATGCTAATACATCTGCACAGTGTTGATAAATTACATAGTCAGTTGCTGGGCCACACTTTGGTTCTCTATGAAATATATTCAAGGGATCAAATAACCCATATCAGGCAGGTTTATTGCTCTAAGCCAATAACAATATAGCACAGAATAAGGTTCAATATGACACCAGTGTCCGGGAAGCATTGTTACATTCACCTTACACAGAAGGTGTGCTCCCAAAGTGACACCCCTAAAGCTGTCTTTTTATACCCTATCTGTTTCAAGTAAGAGGTACTGTGTACATCACCTGAAATTAGATTTAACCCATCAGCAGTCTACCTTGTTTTGCCATGGTATCCCTCTTATCTCTTTGTTTTGAACACAGGCATTCCAGGCACTGAAGGGTGTGAAGGCACCTCCTAGGTCTGTATTTGGGTAGGACAGTCACATGTCTTCTCATCTTCCTTTGGGACATTCCAGTACTGGCCTGTGAGAATAACTCCCTACCTGTTGCTATGATAAAACACTCATGTGTTTTACTCCAGCTACTACAAGGTGTTATGGGATACTTGGCATGGGTGAACAGAATTGTGGGGAGAACAGTCAGTTAACATAATACTATACCTAAGTGTTGGGAAGTTAATAGAACATATATGTATGGGCTAACGACTTACCGGTACGTTCACCGTGAATTCTCCAAAGAGAAGAACCAAAAATACCAAGAGGAAATGGAATTCAAGAAACTCCATGTTTTCTCTTTATTGCTTTGCCATCTGCTGTTCTGCTTTGAGGGAGGAGGGGTGTCAGTCTGTGTGAGCTCACTATTTGTGGAGATGAAGGGCACGTTCTCAAAATAGTGCACTGGGAACTGGCTAGCATAGATGTTAATAAAACCTACATGGCTACATCTCAGGTTTTGCTTTGGAAATGTACCCTAAGGAAATGCCCTGGCTTCTTCCCAATTGTTTCCTGCATTAATAAGGAGGAAGAGAGAGACAGAGAGAGAATACTACTAGGAAAAGAGCAATCTGCCAAATGCACAGTGTGCTGTGCCCACCAGCAACTGTCACACCAATCATGGCATGAACTTCTGTAGATTTCAGTTTAATGACCTGGTCAAACTGAGAAGAAGCCATAAAAATACCACTGCAAACACTTGTATAAACAGGACTTTATTTGATTAAACTGAAAACATATTCTGACTCATCATTAGAAAAACAAATAATAGGAGTTGGTTATATGCTGATTAACCTGAGAGTTAGTCAAAGAGCCAAGAAAACATCTGCTGGCTTGAAGATCTAGCTGCTAAAGAAAAATAAAATGTTGTTTTGGGTCGATTTCAAACCAATCCGTGGTTATTTAGGGAGTTTGTGATTATTACTTTGCTCAGATCATGGCCATTGATAACTTGATGACAGAAGTAGGAATAGAATTCTGATCCTCCTATATCAAAAGCATAGGACTCTACCAACTGAACAAAAGGAGAATTGCCACTAGCTGTTTGCAGTATAGGGCCTATGGCACACAGCTGAGCACTTCTGATAGCATCCACTAGCGGGAAATAGTTCACATACAAAACTATTCAGTTTATTACAATGTACACCTGTTATATAACTTCCATACAGTTCAGGAGTATGCCCAAACCATTCCACAGAGGCACAACATTTTTTCCTAGGGTTTGCTTGAGATTCTCTTATTAGCTAAATGTTTCACTGACTGCAACTCAGAAGAAGAGGTGGATGACATTTTCCAACCAAAAACTAATTTCAGTGAAAAATGCAGATATGATGACACCAAATTATTATTTTTTAAAATCCTTAAAAAATTCCAATCCGCATGCTCCAACAACTCCAAAACATTATGCTGTGACATTTTCAGAGTGAAACATTTCAATTTCTGAAGTGACATTCTGTTCAGAATTTCTTTTTATTTTAATAATTTCAAAAACATTTAAAGAAATGGCTGAAATCAAAATGAAACATTTCATTCCGAGTCAAATGAAACTTTAGCTTCAATTCAAAATTATTTTTTTTATTCTTATTATTTTTTAATCACCAACACTTACGAATGTTTTTGGTTTTGGTCAGACCTGAAACAATTTTTTTCTGACTTTTCGACACTGCCAATGAATTGAAAAATCCATTATTTACTCTTCTCTAATCAAAAACGACAGAGTACAGGTTTGAGTTCATTGCATCCAAGATCTCACTAGCACACACTTCTACTGATGCACCCATTTGACAGTACACACTACAAGGAGGCATATCCCCTGGGAGCTGAGTGCACACAGCACCTCCGAGGAGATGTTCAGTCTCTCGCAGCATGGCCCCTAGTGCTGCCCTGCAAAAACTTTGCGTGCCCAAGAAGAATTTATTAAACACAAGAATTCTGTCTGAACCACTGCTTGAGCATCCCTACAGCTTCTTTTGGCAAAGCTAGCGCTAATGTTTCCATGCTGCTATGATTTGCACCTAATATGTTACCTATGACTGTCAACACATCTGCCATCATCAACAGAGTAATAAAATAAACATACAGCATATTAGCTTCTCCTTATATATATTATGGGACTCTAAAACTCACTCTATGGGAGCATATAAAATGCTTCCTGCTATTCAAAGCTTATCCACACCTCTTTGATTAGGTTATATAGCTACAAATCAAGACCCACCTCTCTCCTAAGTTTTATTATTATTGTTACAGTATTTTTCCCAGGGCTGAGATCAGGGGCCATTGTGCTGGGCACTGAACAGACACACAGGGTACATTTACACTGCAATAAAAGACCCACAGCACAGCAGTATAGACTTTCGGGCTCAAGCTAGAGCCCGGCTCTGAAACCTCGCAAGGAAGGAGAGTCTCAGAGCCCAGGCTCCACTCTGCACTGCAATTTTGAGCCCCGGAGCCCGAGCCCTGTGAGCCTAAGTCAATTGACCCAGTCTCTGAGACTTGGTACCGTGGGTTTGTACTGCCATGCAGATGTGCCCATAGCGAGAGACAGGCCCTGTCCCAAAGAGCTTACATTCTAAAAAGATGTAGAGGGGCATATGCTCAGAGAGGTAAAGTGATTTGCTTGAGGTCACACAGCAGGTCAATGACCAAACCAGGCCTAGAACCTAGGTGTCCTGACATCAGCCCACACAGCCTAGCTACTGCACCACATTGCTGTCAGATCTTCAGCCCCTTCCTCCCTCATTTCAGCCAAACTGGATATACTTCAGGACTAGCCCATCTCCGCTGAATCCAAACAGTCTGGAGGAACGTGCCACATGTCATAACAAATCAATAGTCAGCAATAATAAAGGAATCCAGTGACCAGTGTATCTCTGAGTCACCACAAAGCTCTGGATTTGTGTCAGGGCCTTGGGCCTTTGGACGTGCCTCCGATTCAGTTGTCTTCACGTTTCATGTGGATCATTCCATCCATCTTGGACAACTAGTAAAGACTGGTCTGGACCAAGTCCCTCCCCAACCTTGGGCCAACAATGGATCAAGATCCAAAATTCATGGCTCAAGCTTGTCTCTGGCATTTACCATCTTTTCCGTTTAAGGGCCTAGTTCCAACCTCACTTCATGCAGGGAAAGTAGTGACCTCAATGTACTCCTATCAGAGTGACATGTGATGGGGAGAACCGGGCCATTTGAGTGTTAGGCCGTGTCAGGGTTCTTCTTCCCCTGAAGTCCAGGGCCGTATGCAGCAAGGTGGGATTGGAGGACCACCAGCCCCTTGCAGGACAGAGCCACAAGGGAGAGGAAGAGGTGGCAGCGCTGTGGGCAGGGGCGTCTCTAGACATTTCGCCGCCCCAAGCAGGGTGGCATGCATTGGGAGGCACTTTGTCTGTCACCAGTCCCGCAGCCCCGGTGGACCTCCCGCAGGCGTTCCTGCGGAGGGTCCGCTGGTCCTGCGGCTCCACCAAAGCCACGTGGGACCAGTGGACCCTCCGCAGGCATGCCTGCGGGAGGTCCACCGGAGCCGCCTGCCACCCTACCGGCGACCTGCAGAGCGCCCCCCGTGACATGCCGCCCCAAGCACGTGCTTGGAGTGCTGGGGTCTGGAGATGCCCCTGGCTGTGGGACATGGCACCTCCCCAGCTTCTGCTCTCCTTGGATGAGAGAGCACAGACCCCGCCACTAGTCCTTCCCTCATTATTGAAATGTAAACTTCATTGCACTCAAGTGTTTGACAAACTTTAGAACTGGAGCTGTTACAGATGTCCTTGAAGTCTGCTTGGATCCACATGTACAGTCGGGTCTAGTGTTGGCAAGGATAATGTCCCCGTTGTACATTTATCTTTCAGTGTACATTCACAGACAGCGCTGTTGCAAAAAGGGAATTTCCACTGCTTGCATTCCTGCCTCTGAACCATCCCATTATTTATCTCTTTCCCAGGGTGTCTGTGGTTAGGAGAAAGAGTTCAGAAAGTGCTTTCTAATGGGAGACAAACCAAATACTTACAGCAAAATAAACAATGTCAACATATGGGACTGCAAGCAAACCAACCTACCTTCAAGGAAGGGAAAAGAAAACATTGCATTGCATTTATAAAACACTTTCTATTCACAAGTCTCAGAACACTCTACAAACAATCCCCTACCCTGCCTCCATGGAGCAGGTATTATTCCTGTTTCATAGATGGGGGAAGCTGAGGCACGGAGTGGTGACTTCCCCAGGATCACACTACAAGCCTATAGCAGAGCCAGGAGGGTCTGAGCACTTGACATCTAGTTCAGAGGCTTGGCCCTGTGCTCCCCATTCCTCTTTCAAGCAATGTTGAGGGCTGGTTTGATGGGGGTGGATGAGAGAACAGAGCTTAGATGATATGGTTGATTCATATAGAAACCTATTCATGTGCTGTCCCTTTCCCATGAGGAGAGAGACGTGCATGGAAATTCAAGGCAAAACATTGAAAATGAATAAAAGGAAGCACTCATGATAATGTGTTTGTTATTAACCAAAACACACCGGGCTTAAAGCTCTGAAGGCCTTTGACATAGGTGATGGGGAAAATAACAAATTCCACACATAGCGTAGAACTCCCCACCCTCACTGTGCCATTGTTCTGTGACACTTGCTGGAACGTTAGTTGGACAAATAGCTCAGTGAAATTCAACAAAGAAATAACTACTTATGTGATCTGATATACAGGGCAGATCCTTAGCTGAGGTAATTTCCACCAGTAGAGGATCTGGCCTAGAATCTGTAGCTACCCGAGCTAAGATAAAAGATAGCCTTTATCTCAGTCCCATGCTGCAGAGCACAAGCAAACTGCCTGGAAACTCTAGGACACAATACCTCCCACCTGCATCCACTTCTCTACAGATACAGCACAAATGGCCAGATGCATTGTGGGAGGATCTCATCTACCGCTGAAGCAATTAACATAGGCCAGTGCTGGAGAGAGAATACAGACTACAGGGCTCTTTGGGTTTAAATTGTCCATGCATAAATTTAGGCTGGAAAAAAGTTTGCAGTCATCAGAGGACAGGGGTTCTTGAACAGCCTCCAAGTGGGGGCAACTAACCTAACTAATTTTAAGATGGAGTTTGATAAGCTTATTTGTAATGGGATTATATAATGGGGTTGCCTGCAATAGCAGGGGACTGAACTTGCTGATTTCCAGCCTTCCATCCTATGCTGCTGTGTTAATTCGGACACAGAAACATGTAGGCTTTTCCAGCTGAGCCTCTGCAGGTTCAGCCCTTCTCAGGAACTTTTTATAGACCACACTGTGAGTAGGGAGGAGACAGACAGGGTGATCTTTGGCCAAAAATATCTCCATGTTTCCCTGGAACAGTGTCCATAATGGGATTTAGGGAGCTCAATACTAAAATAAAGCTAGTAATAGTGATCACTTGCATTGCCTTATCCAGACTCCTCCCTGCCCCCTCCAAATACCGAACACTAATCCACCCTCACCATACCCCTATCAGGTGAATGTTTTTATCACTTACAGATGGGGAAACGGCCAGGGAAGTTCAGTGACGCCCATGGCTGCACAGAGCTGCGGTGCATGCACAGGAATCTCTAGTTCCCAGCTGTGAACTCAATCCCATTAGCACCTAGCCAATGTCTAGGTGGGATTGGGTTGAGTTTCAGCCAGCACACTCTCATCCATGGGTGATGATGCTGGCTTCAGGAAGCAGCTGGAAGAAATGGAGGAGGGAATATAATTCGCTCTGATTGAAGGACTACATCTGCTGTTGATTATTAGGGGGTCAAAATTGATGGGTGAGTCTAGACAGGCCCGCAGCAGTTGCTGGATGATGATATTACAGAAGGGACTCAATCAGTATTTTACTATCTAAGGGTATGTCTACACTTAAAATGCGACATTGGCGCAGCTGCAGGGCTTCAGTATAGACACTACATATGCTGACAGGAGGGGTTCTCCCACTGGTATACATAATTCACCTCCCTGAAAGACTGTAGCTAGGTAGACAGAAAAATTCTTCTGCTGACCTAGCAGTGTCTACACTGGGGATTAGGTCAGTATAGCTATGTCTCTCATGGGTGTGGATTGTCTACACGCCCAAGAGACGTAACTATACAGAGGTAAGTTCCTAGTGCAGACCAGCCCTGAGTCTAGCTAGGAAACTGTGGCTTTTCCTTTTCTTTGCGTACCTTATCACTGTTATCCAAGCTTTTGTTACCTCGAGATTGAATTAACGCCATGGGCTACTGTTGTGTGTATTTACGCAACAACAGTACATGAAGGAATCCCAGAGGCACAAGTGGGTCCCTAATAACCACGTCTGCTAACAACACACAAACTTGCATGGCCTAGATACATACATATCACTGCTCCAGCGGTTTCTGGCAGCTTTCGTAATATAGAACATGGTGAGCAACACTAAAGAGCTAACTGACTCTTTAAAGGGATACTCTCCTGCTCCTGCATAGTTCAGCTCTATGCTCTCCAACCATCCAGAGGCTGCAGCTGGCCTGGAATGTAGCAACTCACTTACTGAGCAGGACATCACGCTGGGAGCGCGTAACCCAAGCATTCCAGGAGCTGCACTGGCTGCCCATCGGTTTCCCGGCAGAGTTTAAGGTGTTGGTTCTAACCTGCCACGCTGTATATGGCCAGGGACCTAAGGGATTGCCACAGCTCTGGTCAGCAAGGGTGTTTTGACTGGATCCCCTTCATACAAGGGAGGGGGCAGCTGTTAGGGCATTCTCTGTGAGAGCTCCACGACCCTGGAATTCACTCCCCATGTGATCTGAAATAGTTTGAATCTGGTGACCTTACAGACATGCTGCAAAATCCACCTAATCAATTCCCTGCCACTGCAGGGGCTTCAGCGCTGGCGATGTCTTGGTTGCTCCTGTTCTCTGCCTGTGGCACACACACAACAGTCTCCTGAGGACTGAAATGCTTTAGTTTGACTGAACACAGTGGGCTCAGTATTGGGATATTTGGGGGAAATGCTTCTGGTCTGTGCTATGCGGGAGATCAGATTAGATGGTCTAATGGTTTCTTGTGGTCTGATCCTCTATGAAACTAAGGGGCGGGGTTTGGAGAGTGTCATGCTGTCTGGAGTAACTCACAATCCTGAACACCGACCTCAGGACAGGCTATCACAAACAGGGCAGACACTTCAAACTGCTGGTGTGTTCTATAATTATATTTCACCAAGCCGGTAACAAATGTGAACTCCTGGATCACTGTAACAGTCTCATCATGGAGTCACAGACAGTCCTTTGAGAGTCTCCAATCTATTTTGCCACCTAGACAAACTGGACTTGGTGGTAAATGGTCACATCACACTCAGGTTGCTTCCTGTCCAATTGCAGCAGTCACTTACTCTCAGATCAACTGGTACTCTAGATCCTACACTAAAGATAACGCCTGTAGCCAGTCCTGTGATAAACTATCTAAAGATTTATTCACTGGGAAAGAGAAATAAGAGAGTTATTTACAGGTTAAAGCAAGCAAACATTTACATACCACTGAGTTAGCAGCTAAATACTAAGGGTATGTCTACACTGGCAGAATTACAGTGCCGGCAGTTACAGCGCCGCTCAGAGAGCACTGAAGGGAAACCACTGTTGTGTGTTCAAACTGTCAGGTGCCTGCGCAATAGCGCAATTGCAGCAGTATTCAGAGCGGTGCACTCTGGGGAGCTAGCCCACAAAGCATCTCTTCCTCTTCTGCCACTAAGACTTGTGGGAAGGTGGAGGGGGTCACGGGGCATCTTGGTCTTGTTCCAGTGCCCCATGATGCATTGCTTCACATCCCAGCAATTCCTGTGCTTCCATCTGCATTTGAACACAATGGTTTGTGTACTGCACACTCTGCCTCTTCAGTCTGCGGGAATGGCTCCCACACTGTTGACCAATATGCTGCTCGCTCTGACTAACACATCACAAGGGGCCGTGGAGTTATTCCTTAAACTACAAAGGCATGAGGAGTGTGACATTGATCTCGCCACACGTAGTAGCTACAACATGAGATTGCTTGTGGCATTCATGGATGTGCTGACCACAGTGGAATGCCACTTTTGGGCTCGGGAAACAAGCACTGAGTGGCGGGATCACATCCTCATGCATGTCTGGGATGATGAGCAGTGGCTGCAGAATTTTCGCATGAGGAAAGTCACATTCATGGGACTGTGAAATGAGCTTGCTCCAGCCCTGTGGTGCAAGGACATGAGAATGAGAGCTGCCCTGTCATTGGAGAAGTGCGCAGTGATTGCACTGTGCAAGCTGGCTACTCCAGACTGCTACTCATCAGTCGCTAACCAGTTCGGAGTGGGAAAATCGAACACTGGACTCATGTTGATGGAAGTGTTCAGGGCCATTAATTGTATCCTGCTCCGAAAGACTGTGACTCTGGGCAACGTACGTGACATTGTGGATGACTTTGCACAAATGGGCTTCCCTAAATGCAGAGGAACGATAGATGGCATGCACATTCTAATTCTGGCACCAGACCACCTAGCCACTGAGTACATTAATCGGAACGGGTATTTCTCTATGGTTCTCCAGGTACATGTGGATCACCATAGGCATTTCATGGACATTAACGCAGGCTAGTCTGGAAAGGTGCATGACACATGACAGAGGAGAGAGGCAAACAAAAAAACACATCAGCACTGAGGGGGATGGTGGAAGGGAAAGTCCCAGGGGGAGGTGAGGTCCCGGGATGGTTAAAGGTTTGTGTATGTCCAGGGATCATATGCAACTTTCTCCTTTGGAGTACAATGCAGCAGGTGCTGTACTTCAGCAGGGCTAAACTGCAGAGGCAGGAGTGGAATGCAGCAGGTACAGACTGGAGCCAGAAGTTTCATAAGAATGTGTTGGCAGTGTCTGGAGGGAGCATGGGAAAGAGTGGAGCGGGTTGAGGCCGGGTTGCTCCACTTCCCACTACCTGATGATTGTAGGGCAGGCCCAACCCCACACTCACAGGGCTGCAGGAAGTGGGAATGACCCAGCCCAACCACACTCCACCCTGCTCCCCTGGCTCCGGCTCGGACTTTGGAGGGCAGAAGGGAATTGTCCCCCAGCACTCACTGGGTGATGCAACTGGGAGCCGGCGGAGCAAGCTGGGGCCGGGTTGCTCCACTTCCCGCTGCCAGTGAATGCAGGGTGAGCCCGACCCCTGCTGCTGTCCCCGGGACACAGCTCAGGGGAAAGGGTGGAGTAGGGGCAGGGCTGGGGTGGAGCAGGGGTGGAAAGAGGTGGGGCAGGGGCTATGGGGAAGGGATGGAGTGGCTCGTGCTGGGGGGTGGTTTTCCCCCTGCCCCCAAGCCTGTTCCTGCCCCACCTCCAGACTTTGGGCGCAGCCCCACTGCCCCCGTGGAGGCCTGGGGATGCCTCCTCCCCCCGCGGAAGCCTGGGGCCGGTCCCCTCCCAAAGGGGGGCTGCATAGAGCACCACAATGTCTAGGGACAGCCCTGTCTCTGAGGCAGATTCCCGTGAAGTGAAAGAGTCAATCAACAGCCTGTTCCACTGCTCAGACTAGGCATGCATCATACAGACACAAGCCTGCTTTCTGCAATCCTCCTGTCCCTAACAACTCACTTCAGTGAGTCTCCAAATCAAAGCCACTTATCAGGGGCCTCCTCTCCTGTTTGCGCTTCACCAAGCTCTGACTGCTGTGACTTGCTAGTCTCCTCCAGGATAGAAAAGAGCTCCTGGCTGCATGCAGCTCTGACCTCCGAGTCATCCTCTGCCTCTGGATCCCCCTCCCCATCCACATCCTCATCCAAGATTTCCTCCTCCTGGCTCGGTCCACTCTCGACTGGCAAGTGAGCCACCGAAGTATCCACAGTGGCCTTCACAGTGGAAGTAGGGTCACCACTGAGTATCGTATCCAGTTCTTTGTAGAACTGGCAGCTCATGAGCACAGCACTGAAACAGTGGTTTGCCTCCCGTGCCTTGTGGTAGGCATTCCACAGCTCCTTCACTTTGACCCTGCACTAAAGTGTGTCCCAGTCATGGCCCCTATCATGTATCATGAAATTTGTCCCTAGATATAATTCCTACAGCTGAAGTGCAGCTGGGACTGCACAGTCTCCTCTCCCCAAATGCTGATGAGGTTCAGCAGTTTGGCATTGCTCCAAGTGGAGGATCACCTGGCGCATGGAGCTGGCATGGTTACCTGGAAAGATGCACTGAGACCACTGCACATGTCACTGAGAAAACAGGAAGGGGACTTTCAAAATTCCAAGGAATTCAAGGGATGGGGCTCACGGTTGGTCACCTGAGGGCACTGCAGTAGTGTTCAAACTGATGACCAGAGAGGTGAGAACAGGTATTGTAGGACACCTCCCAGAGGCCAGTCACAGCACTGTAATCGACCAGGATGTCTACACTGGCACTGCAGCGCTGTAACCCCGGCGCGGTAAGCTGTACGCCTCTCGCTGGGATGTTTTTTTAACAGTGCTGCGACTGCGCAGTGTCTGCACACTAAGTGGCTTGGCAGTGTGTACACCTCAGGAATTACATACAGGGGCGACTCTAGGCACCAGCAAAGCAAGCAGCTGCTTGGGGCAGCCCATTTGCAGGGGCAGCAGCTGGCAGGGATCCAGCCTGGGAGCTGAGAACCAACAGGGGGTCCTGGGAGCTGCAGTTCCTTGGTTAGCTCCCTGCCTATAGACAGCCCTGGAGCAGGGAAAGAACTACATTTCCCAGCATTCCCTTGGCCAATATCAACAGGAAAGGGAGGGGGAGGGAGAATGGTAGCTGAAACCTCATGCTGCAGCTTGCTATGAATGGATAACTCACTGCTAGAGCAGGGTGGCACTGTGAATGAGGAACAAGTGTGCCCAAGGAGTAGAAGGCTTTGGCCCAGATATCCCCTTCAGAAGACATCCCCAGACTGGATTAAGGATACTGGTGTGACCTCACCTTGCAACCCCCAAAGAAGGAATTGGGTGGACTAAATGGACAGTGCCCCTCTCTATCTGAAGCCTAGCAAGGGAGGTATGTGGATCCCACTAGAATTAAAAATGAAAAGTAAGGGAGGGGAGGCTCTGGACCTGGGCAGCTTTAGATACAGTACCAGGCATGTAGGAGGATTTCCACTTCTGAGCCATGGAAGCAGAAATTGACTTTTCCTTTCCAGATTTAGCTAATATTCAGAAATGGAATCTAGCACCTGCCTTCCAGATTTGAGCACCTCAAAATTCAGGAGTGCTCAAGCTCAATTTGGGCAGCTGTTACTTCATTTCTCCCAAATCAAATACACTGATCCACTGTAACTTGCTATAGAAAAAGTAGGATAAAATTGAGCAAGAAATGCTTCCCAGTGGTTTTTAGGACTGGGATTGCTATTTTCAACAGCTATTTTTTTAGTTTTATTTGTTTAAAAGGAAGACAGTGATATTGCATTGGCAAATTCCCTATGGAAACAAAGAGTGGAACAAAAGAATAATAAAGGCACCTCAACTTTTCCTCATTTATGGAGGACAGTCTTATAATATGCAACCAGATATCCTCCAATCACACAAGCTGAAAATTATTCCACTTTACTGCAGTTCTGTAACCATATTGGAACCAATCCTGTCTGTGTTCTGTGCACATCCAAAATTCCTGCTAAATGACCTGCCCTGGGAGCGAGTTACCAGTGACCCAGGGCTGGGGCGGAAGGAGGGTGCATTGGGTGGGGGAGAGCCCAGGGCTGGAGTGGCAGGGGATGCGGGTGTAGGGGGAGAGCCCAGGGCTGGGATGGCAGGGGATGCGGGTCAGGAGGGGAGAGCCCAGGGCGGGGTCAGCGAGGGGTGCAGGTGTGGGAGGGAGAAGGGCCAGGACTGGGACAGCAGTGGGGTGTGGGGAGGAGCCTAGGGCTGGGGTGAGGGCAGGAAAAAAAATTTTCTTGGGGCAGCAAAAAACCTAGAGCTGGCCCTGAAATTATGCCGCAGAAAGCTGCTTTACTGTGTAGAAACTTGCCAGTGTAGACAAGGTCTAAGAGTGACAGAGTTGTAGAATCTGTCAATTCAAAGTGTCTTTCAGGGCAGACTCAGGAAGCAGCCCCTGGGGCTCTCTGGCTTCACTTTAGAGTCTATGGTCCTTCAAACAGCCAAAAAGATGTAGTTACCTCTTGTGAGGGATTTTTGTTCCTTCCCCCCAGAGTTAAGATGACAGGATGAGTTCACCTGCCTGTTTCCTCTTCATGGGGGGATGGGGAGCAATCAACAAAGTCTTTTGTCCTCTGATGTTCCCCAAAGGTTTGTCTGGTGTCTATGGGCCTCCTTGTGTTGTGCAGGAGATAAAACCTCTTCCGTCAATCTAGTATTTTACATGTGGTACTGCTTCTCTCCTGGCTGTGGAAGGTGTACAGTTTTTGATCAAACACTTAATACTTATGCCATGGGACACAGATATTATACATGAGATTAATGCAGGCAGCAACATACAAGCATTTCATAGAGTCTAAATACTAAATACAGTCTTATAAGACTAATATCTATTTTGAGTAAAACTAACACAGAGACGACCTGGTCTGGTCTCCAGCTACAAGGTTGTCAGTTCTTAGCTAATGCCTGCAGCCTGGGTAAGAGCTGGCATCTGGCCTGCCAGCGACACAGAGATGTCTAAGAGTTTGCTTCTCAGAATGATGATAGCGGTCAAAGGAGTTTGTATAGATGGCTGAGTTAGTTTGTATAATTAGTTAGTTTGTAGTTAGTATTATTTTCATGCTGCTGGGTTTGGTGTGGGGGCAGTATTAATTATGCCTTAGGGTACCTAGAGTTTGAATAGGTGACTTTTTTATTATTGAAATCGAAATAAACAAATCAATCAATCAGCCAATTGGTATGGCCTCTCCAAACCCGAGTTTGTTTAGAAAGTACAGGCTTCCATATGATCAGATAAGCCACCATAAGTTACTGGAGCTTGAAGCTACATGCTTCCAATCGCTCCTGTGCTTCAATCGCTCCCACGTCTGACCACAATGATTTTGTAACACGCCACAACAATGAGCAAATTCCTTCCCTATAAAATAGTTGACTTCTAATCTCATACGAGGTTTCACTTCCCTAGCCCGACCCTGTCTAATAAATATACTGGGTCCACTTAAAACATCAGGTCTGCGGTAGTTAAATGCAAAGCACTGCAATTAAGTGGGAGCAGCCTGATTAAAATGTTGTCTTTAATTATGTGCTATCACAAGAAAAAACGTTTTATAGATTCCCTCTGTGACAGGGCCCCGCCTCCCCTGGCAAGGCCTAGTGCTAGACAGATGGGACTCTGGCCTGAGCCCAAACACTCAGCAGACATTTCCTTCAGACAGCACTCAGTGCAGAAAGCAAGCTGTCCTGTCCCATCTATATTTTCAGCAGACAGGCCTAAAGACAACACAATCATGAGCAAATCTGGGGACTGGTGTAGAAACTCATGTTGTCTTCAGACCCGCCTCACCCCCAGGTCAGCAAGAGTCTAGGGTACGAGGTTAGAGTGGGAAGAATGCTTGTAAATATGGACCCCATTAACATACAGCATTTTTTACGTTAATCAGCTCATTCATGAAATGGCTGGGCTGCCAAAACTTTCCATTTTTTTATTAGGGACGGGCAAGGCACTACGGGCAACAGGCCAAAGACCCAGGGGCCCAAATTAGTTTTGATAGATTAGAAATAAGATGAATCTCCCCCAGATGGTATTAAAGAATCTTTTATTATGTGCAGGGCAGCCTATTAATGGCCTAGGGGACGGCACTATCTCTCTGCGCTGCTCCAACCAAAAAGCTGTCAGCAATCATAACGGCTGCAGATCCCATTAGTCCCGTTGATATGACAGCCTGGTAGGGCTGACGGATCCCCCAAAATAGCTTATTTGGGCCAGATCCTGCAAAGCTCTGGACACCCTCAGCTCATCTTCAAGTCAGCAGGAGCTAGGTGCACTCACCCCCTCACACGATCGGGCCCCAATTTGTTCCTGGGTTATTTATGATGCATTCATTCACATTTTCATTTCTTTTTCTAAAATACTAAATGCCCTGAGAGCTGCTGTCATGTCCTAGTGGGCTAATAGTATTTAATTGCTGTTAGGTCAATATACCCAAGACGGAAGTACATGGTGGACCCACTGAGGTGTGTGAAATCCAAGATGGCAAGTCTCTGACTCGCTCGGCTTTGGAAGAGCGTTCTATTTATTGTTCAGCTGGTGCCAACTTCCTGCTGGCTCAGGCACAGGACAGAATGCCAGGTGAATGTGATAGAGCCATCACTTGATTGCAACCATTTTGTCTGTGGACACAATCAACAAAAACTATAAAATCTGCTCGTGAATCTTTCCCTCATCATTACCCTTGCCCCCATCTCCCATGACATTGGATGACATTACCCTCATGTAACAAACAAGAGGTCAAGTGTTACAGCAGCACTGTGTGGTTAGATCATAGGAGTGACACATAGATTCTAATGTTTGAAGGGACTGCTGTGACCATCTATTCTGATCTCTTGTGTGCAACAGGCTATAGGAGTTCACTAAATTAATTCCTGTTTAAATTAAAGCAGATCTTTTAGAAAAACATCCACTCTTGATTTAAAAATGGCCAGTGATGGAAAATCCACCGTTATCCTTGATAAATTGATCCAATGGTTAATTATCCTCAGTGTTAAAAATATATGCTTAATTTCCAGCCTGAATTTGACTAGCTTCAACTTGTAGCCACTGGATCTTGCAGGCTCCTTTGTCTACTAGACTGAAGAACTCATTATCAAATTTCTGTCCCTGGCAGAGGTATTTGTAAACTAAGATCAAGTCAGCCCTTCACTTTCTTTTGTATTAAAATAATTAGATTAAGCCACATAAAACCTGTTTTTACATAGGCAAGAGAAAAATGGTAGCTTGTGATTAGCTCAAAAAGATTATACGATGAATCAATAAATCTTTATTGTTTGCCTCCTTGGACATCAATAACACTGAGATTCAGAGCAATATTAACCAATCACATTGCATACACAAACACATGCATCCTGACTGATGGCAGTCAAGTTCAATCAAATCCATTATTCACTTCTGATGAGGCTATCAGACAGCATATGCAAATCATAGGTGAATAATAGTTTTGTTTGTTTGCTTCTCTTTGGATCTCTAACTTAACTCCTCTTTTAAATGTTACTTTAAATATTTCAGGCTTTGACCCTAGAGACCACAAACCAGTAGAGAATCAAATTTTGCCCTGATATACATATGTGGGATCTACACGTATTCATCTCAGGGCAAAATTTGGCTCACAAATACACATAACTAAGTATGAGAGATTAAGCAAATCCCAATACCCTTGCACATGCTTCGGAGGAAGAATAATGTTCTTTGCATGTTGGGAATATAATATATTCCTTTACCAAGGTGATAGACACTTTATAAATACCTTTGACAGATGGAAAGGAAGGAATGTGCAGCCGTGGTCAATGGAAAACAAGATGTCAGGGCAAGCGGAGAATAATACAAAGAACATTCTGCCATTAAATAAATCAGTGATGTGGCATCAGCTAGAATACTGTGTGCGTGGCTGGTCAACCCGTCTCTAAAAGGATATTGCAGAACTAGAGAGGAAAGGGGGCTCTGGAGAGGAGCAATGAGAATGATCAAGAGCCTGGAAAACTCCCCTAAGAAGAGATATTGGAAAGATTGAGATTGTTACCTTAGAAAGGAGACCAATAAGAAGGGACGTGATAAAAGTATGTAAAATAATGAGTGGGACAGTGACAGGGAGAACAGAAGCTCCCAGTCTCCTAACATAATAAGAAGGGGACAGTCAATCACATTAATGGTGGCAAATTCAAAACCAATAAAAGAAAATACTTGTCATTATGTGTCATTAATACTTGCAATGTGTCATTAAGCTGTGGAACTCACTGCTACAGGATACCACTGAGGCCAAGAAGTTGTCAAGATTCAAAGACCAGCTGTACATTTACATGGATATTAGAAATATCCAGCTCTACCTCATCAAACATCATCCTTCAGGGCTTAAGTTGATCTTTAACTATTGGAGATCAGGAGGTTTCTTGCAGGTTCCTCGGATGCATCTGATACAGACAGAGACAGGACACTGGATTAGATGGACCTTACTGTGTGGCAATTCCTATGTTCCTCCAGATAATTACCCTTAAACAGGATAATTGTCATCAAATGATAAAACAGTGAATGTAAATGTCCGTTGTGATTTTGGGACATGTCTTGAGACAAGACTAAGTTACATGTGAGAGCCAAGAATGATTCCACAGAAAGGACATATCAGAGGCATTCATCTGAGAGCACAGGCACAGTGCAATCACTGTGCCAGAAACAGGCTGTGATTCTTATTGAAAAGGCTCTGCAGAAATGGCACTAACCATTGGACTACAGTACTCAATAGAGCTATAGACAAACTGCTCTGTTTAAATTATGCTACAGTCGCCTACAGTGAAAGTCTAAAGGACTAGGGTGATCAGATGAGGGAATTAAATCCTATCTGGCTCTAAGTCTGATTCTAAGATTTTTGCTTGTCTTGAAGACTATCCAGTCTTTCTTAGCAGATGCTCTGCCAGGAAACCTCAGATGTATCAGATTAGTCAGGTGCAGAAAGGGAGCAGGGTTGGTTTTGTCTGGGAATGATGTTTGAACAGTATCAGCACAGCACCTATGTAGTAGGGCTCCTGTAGATACAATTCCATCTCCCCACACCCCAACGCTGACTTGATCTGATCTCTCCAGTCTATTAGTTTGCAGATTAGAGGAGCTCTGCCCCCTGGTTTCTTGTTATTTGGCTTTTTTGGTAGGAAGCCTGCATGCTTTCTCTGCACAGACTGGATCATTGCCTGTTTCCAGTTGTGAAATCTCAGTGAACTAGGTTCTTAAGAAGTACTTAGCCCTCCATACCCACAGGCAGGCCAAGCATTTCAGCTGCTCATGTGACTTTCCAGCATTTCAGTTGGGCTTCGATGAATTTCTTGCCTTTCTGCACTTAGGGCAGGAGCACTGGCCAGCTGGCTCTGCTCATCAGCCTGCGTTTCTGCAGCTTGTTCCCTGTCTGTAATACCATTCTAAGTCCACTCCATCAAGAAGCTGCAGCAGGCTGCAAAGCAGGGGTCCCACGGGGTCCAGGGTAGCACCCACAGGCGTGACAGTTGCTTGGGATTCATGCATTTCCTTGGTCATCCATTTCCTTCATGAGGGACCCACAGAAAAAAGTTCCCATGGGCTGCTTGATGGGAGGGAGATGGGGGAACCCAACACAACTACTTGGTCGTCCCTCTGCCCGACCCAAGGGAGCTCCAGTAGTCCGCACCAGCCTTCACATTTCTGTCTCCCTCCATGAACAGCCAGTGGAATTCACAGCCACTGGATGGGGATTGTCACAAGCCAGCAGGCTGAATGGGGAGCCGCCTAAGCTAGCCAGGTATGCAATGTACCTGCCTGACGGGCCAGAGGGAGGTGCCCAGCTCTGCTCGGGATTCTCAGCCTGGGTGATACTTGGGGGGGTGCATGCAGTGTCACGTCCCCCCCCCCCAGATTTGCTGCTTGGTTTGCACTGAGCATGCTGACATGGACTGGGCATGCTCAGTAACACTGCTGAAGCCGGCTGTCCTCACTCTGCCCACCCCCCCCACACACTATTGGCAGGTATGGCCGGGTCATCAGGAGGTCCTAAGCCAGCTCATGGCTTTCTCTTGAAAATGAGAGCTAGAGAGACCACCCGAGAATAACCAATAGCTCAGCAGCCAGGGCACTCACCTGGGCTAGGAGAGACAGGACTCAGTTACCTGTTCCAAATCAGGCCACGCAGGGATGTTAAAACAGGTCTTCCACCTCTCAGACACCTAACCCCTGGGCTTCAAGATGTTCTGGCGGACACCCTGGCTATTTCCTGTGTGGGTTACGCGTGGTCTGAGCCCTACAGGTGAGATAGGCAGGGAAAAGTCTGGTCTGAGAATCTCCCCAGGACTTAGGTGTGAGCAGGGGCTCTGAGCAGCTCTTAGCTATTGTGACATTCCCCTCTGGTGTTGTCTGGACCAGTGATCTGCTAGGTCACTCCAATCCTCGACTCTGGGAGCCAGTCTTACCCTGCTCTGCTGTGAGAACCTCGACTCCTCTGGTATGTATGCTGCTCCCAGCTACTTGCAAGCGAATGACAATAGCCAATATTGCCGGTCCCAGAAACAACCCTAGGAACCTCCGTCTTGCAGCGTCCAGTTATGCTCATGGAGGTGGAGTATCTGCAGTGCTAGGAGAGCTCTCTCCCAACGCTGGCGTGCGATCACACTCGCACTTCAAAGCACTGGCGTAGGAGCGCTCCCGCACCAGTGCTTTGAAGTTTCAAGTGTAGCTACGGCCACAGTCCCAAACTGCCCAAAGGAAGGGGGTGACTCACTCGAGGTTCTAACAGATTCTTTTGTTGCTGCTTAAGCCAGTGTCCATTGTTCCTGTGAGGCTGGGCTGGGTTTGTTCCATCCATGCCCTGACAAGGTGTGAACTGCCTCCCTGTTCTTGGAGAGTTTTTGCATGGGCTTGCTTTAAGCCATGAGGATACATTTTCAGTCTCATTAACTATATATATGAAATTACAACCTATAACCTTACTGTAACATTACTGTAACGATTACTATAACATCACTATAACAACCATGCTCAGTGCATCATGAGTCTTCTGAAGACACCCAACATGACAAACTTTACATTGGATACCACACAATCATTTTATAAAGATGAACATGGGGATGTAGGGTCCTCCCGATGTACAGGACATCACAGCTACGAGGTGGCATCTGAACAGAGGTAGCTAAGTCAGAGATGGGGCTAGCCAGCAACCGAGTGTGGGGTTTGAGAATGTTAGTGGCATCTTAATGTTGGACTTCAGTGCCTCAGTCCCTTGTGAAACTAGTCCCGGATCCCACTGAATTTCTAAATCCCAAAGGGTCCTCTGAAATTCCCAGCCTGAGTTCTGCATTCTGTCCTCCCAGAACATTGGGCCAAGCAAGGTTCCTGATGAAGGAAGTTTGGGATCTGATCTCATCCAGATGGGTTCAGTGAGTTCTTACTGCAGCCAGGAACACAGTCCTAAAGGGAAGGAGCTGGACTGGCCTTCAAGGGATGATCATCACTAGACATCATGCTATTATGGTTACAAGAGAAAATTCATAGCGTTTATGGCCAGAAGGGACAATTAGATTGTCTCATCTGACCTCCCCTGTAAACAGGCCAGATAATTTCACCCAGTTACTCGCTTACCAAGCCCACTAACTTCTGTTTGACAAAAGCAGAGCTCCCAGAAAGGTATCCAGTCTGGATCGGAAGATTTCGAGAGACGGAGAATCTACCAGTGCCTAGGGAATTGGTTCCATGGTCAATCACCCTCACTGGTAAAAATACGTCTTAGAAATTGGAGGGTCTAATTCTGCATCTGTAACCAGTAATAAACAAGGAAATTATTGTGCAATAGGTATTTCACGCATATGTGTGTTCAATGCTACACCACTGCCCTCTCAGAATAAAGCTGTAGGGTTACTTACTCTCAGCTATTGCTCTGGCTTGGATGAATGAAGATGTTAATTTTCCCTATCGGTCATGCTCAGAACTGTACGAAGTTTTTGTTTTTTTATTAGATTAAATTAAAGTAAGTGACTAAATTCTGGTTGACGAGGCTCTCCAGAAGGGAAGTTAGAAAGATCCTCCTATTAGGCTATCCAAATTATCCTAATTGCCTAATTATTCTTATCACAGTAGCAAATTAGGCTGACTTTACAGCTGCACTCATAAACAGACTGCAAGCTATTAGAGCCTGCAAGCAGCTGTGCCAGGAGGGAGGGACTTGGAGAGACAAGTGGGCAGAGAACTCTTTTACTGAAAGAGTTTACTGAGGACAGCAATTACACAGCGGGAGGAACTAGAGACACAACAACCCACCAAGAACACAGACAGACAGTGCCAACCACCGGTGCAGGAGTGAATCTGCACTACCAAAGTTCTGAAGCCACCCGCTGCCAGCAGTTTCCAACCTCTAACCCTTCAATACCAAACTCACAATTTCCTCACCACAACCCTGAAGGGCAGGCTAAAAAAAACAGCCATAACCCCACTCCTGGAGCAGAGGAGCAAGAGCAGGTTAAATATTAAAGAATATTAAAGGAAAATATTCCTCAGGTGTCACAGTGCATGTCAACACCACAGCTGGGAGTGTGCCAAGGCAGACAGACAAGTGCTAGCTCAGCTCAAACTGGCATACTAAAAATAGGAGTGTAGACGTTGTGGCATGGCAGGAGCACAGCTAGGTGCCCAAGTCAAAGCCTGTCTGATTCCCTAAGTCCGAGCTCAGGCGACTAGCCCGTGCAATAGCATCCACACTGCTATTGTTAGCAGGCTAGCTCAAGCAGAATTAGCACGTGTCTCTCTAACCAGGCTGGGAGGCAAGTTCCCAACTGCAGAGTAGACATACCCACAGTGTCTTGGCGGACAAGTGGACTGGATTCATTTGTTCCATTATTGCACTTTGGTGATGTTTTCATCGGCGCCCTCTTGTAAGTGCTAAGGGCCAGATGCTCAGCTGGTGTAAATCAGTGTAGCTCTATTGACACTGGCATCTAGAGCCTTAAATAAAGCACAAAAGCATGATGCTGCCATGAAGTTACAGCACTTGATTCGCGTTTGCATCAATGTTAAACAAAAATCCAGACTAACAATCCCACAGCACAGTTAGCAAGAACAGAGGTGTTTGTTCTGGTAACACAGCCAATTTCCAGGTTGTGGTCTCTCAGCCTAAAATTCCTTGCAGAGGGCTAGGATATGAAACAGGGAGCCTTAGAAAAGTTAGATGCCTGCAAGTCACCAGGGCCTGATGAAATGCATCCTAGAATAATCAAGGAGTTAATAGAGGAGGTATCTGAGCCTCTAGCTATTATCTTTGGGAAATCATGGGAGACGGGGGAGATTCCAGAAGACTGGAAAAGGGCAAATATAGTGCCCATCTATAAAAAGGGAAATAAAAACAACCCAGGAAACTACAGACCAGTTAGTTTAACTTCTGTGCCAGGGAAGATAATGGAGCAAGTAATTAAAGAAATCATCTGCAAACACTTGGAAGGTGGTAAGGTGATAGGGAATAGCCAGCATGGATTTGTAAAGAACAAATCATGTCAAACTAATCTGATAGCATTCTTTGATAGGATAACGAGCCTTGTGGATAAGGGAGAAGCGGTGGATGTGATATACCTAGACTTTAGTAAGGCATTTGATACGGTCTCGCATGATATTCTTATAGATAAACTAGGAAAGTACAATTTAGATGGGGCTACTATAAGGTGGGTGCATAACTGGCTGGATAACCGTACTCAGAGAGTAGTTATTAATGGCTTCCAATCCTGCTGGAAAGGTATAACAAGTGGGGTTCCGCAGGGGTCTCTTTTGGGACCGGCTCTGTTCAATATCTTCATCAACGATTTAGACGTTGGCATAGAAAGTACGCTTATTAAGTTTGCGGACGATACCAAACTGGGAGGGATTGCAACTGCTTTGGAGGACAGGGTCAAAATTCAAAATGATCTGGACAAATTGGAGAAATGCTCTGAGGTAAACAGGATGAAGTTCAATAAAGATAAATTCAAAGTGCTACACTTAGGAAGGAACAATCAGTTTCACACGTACAGAATGGGAAGAGACTGTCTAGGAAGGAGTATGGCAGAAAGAGATCTAGGGGTCATAGTGGACCACAAGCTTAATATGAGTCAACAGTGTGATACTGTTGCAAAAAAAGCAAATGTGATTCTGGGATGCATTAACAGGTGTGTTGTAAACAAGACACGAGAAGTCATTTTTCCGCTTTACTCTGCGCTGGTTAGGCCTCAGCTGGAGTATTGTGTCCAGTTCTGGGCACCGCATTTCAAGAAAGATGTGGAGAAATTGGAGAGGGTCCAGAGAAGAGCAACAAGAATGATTAAAGGTCTTGAGAACATGACCTATGAAGGAAGGCTGAAGGAATTGGGTTTGTTTAGTTTGGAAAAGAGAAGACTGAGAGGGGATATGATAGCAGTTTTCAGGTATCTAAAAGGGTGTCATCAGGAGGAGGGAGAAAACTTGTTCGCCTTAGCCTCCAATGATAGAACAAGAAGCAATGGGCTTAAACTGCAGCAAGGGAGATTTAGGTTGGACATTAGGAAAAAGTTCCTAACTGTCAGGGTAGTTAAACACTGGAATAAATTGCCTAGGGAAGTTGTGGAATCTCCATCTCTGGAGATATTTAAGAGTAGGTTAGATAAATGTCTATCAGGGATGGTCTAGACAGTATTTGGTCCTGCCATGAGGGCAGGGGACTAGACTCGATGACCTCTCGAGGTCCCTTCCAGTCCTAGAGTCTATGAGTCTATGTGGCTCTGAACTTGAACAGTTGCCATGTTCCATCGCTGAGGCCTGCCTGTCACGGGAGTGAGAGGTGACTTGCAAAGGGCTTTGACATCCATTGAGATGAAAGCTTCCATCTAAATATAAGATCCATTGTTATTATTAGTAGTATTTATTACTAGGTTTTGGCTCCTGATTAGAAAAGAGCTCACTGTAACCAAGTCCAGAATGTAAACATTTTGACACCCCCGCAATCTGTGTCCCTCATGGTGATTGTTTGCGAAGGGGACAGGAGTATATCACTGTTTCTGGCATTGAACCTCGCTCAAACAAATTAATTGCTTGTGAATAAAAGTCCATGCATTTTCCTGCTGAGATAGGTCCCCAGTTGTCTGCTATTTGTATTCCTGTAAAAGGACTTTCATGGCTGGAGGAATGTTTAAATAGAAACCAGAAACAGCTCTCGGAAGGACTACATATACATAATTTAAAGGCAGCCCAACCAAGTCATCTTTTTTTCCATGAGACTGCAAAATTTTGACTTCCCTCATTCTGAAGGGCCCAGTTTCCCTGATGACATCCATCATCTCTTTTCTTTTTCCTGCCAGAAATAAATCATAAAGTATTGTAGGCTGCATTCAGCACCAGCATGCAGAATCACAGGCCAATCTGGGCACAGAAAAGAACACTCCTTCCTGAGTAAACTCTACCTTTTCCCGCAATGCCTGAATATTGTTTTCTAGCTAGGACCTGATGTATCAAGATGATGCTCCTTAGCATATAAATCTGGGATCCCACCCCAAGATGGCATAGCTGCAGAAATAAAGTGGTAGTTTAAAGTTACCCCAGCAACCTTTCCCAGATACTTGTTCTTTCTGAAATTAATAGAAATCCCCGTTACATCTTTCATTGCCTTATCAGAGTACAGCATGTGCTTCTTTACTTGCTATGCTGGGATGTTTTCATGTGTGGGGTTCTCTCATTAAATGCGCACAGTTCAAATAAATATTGCAAAAGAGCTGTTTTGTACTGGTTACAAGTTCAGAACTGAGATTCCTCAGGTTGCTCTTGTAACCCTAGTAGCTTTGCACCCAGTAATGACTCTGGAGCCTTTAACAATTGAATGTATTAGTCAGATTGGAACTAATCTAATATCCCTCTGCTCATGCACTCGCTGGGCATGGATGCACGCAGTAAATGGGGAAGCTTGTATATAAGCTTGTGTATTATATAAGGGTTTGGAACTGAGTAGCTGCTGACCAAATCACTGAATGGGCGGTTTGCACTGAAGGGAAATGAGCTTAAATCTCTAGAAAGCCATGAACACTGAGCAGTTCTAGACTCAGCTCAGTTTCACTTAGTGTTAATTAACAGAGGTTGTAAGGTTATGCTCCGTAATGTCTGCCACTTTCCTCACTGAATGGAGGGAGAGACAAGTAGAACAGGCTCAGTCTGGCTTTCACTGCCACAGTTCCTCGGGGTACGGAGCATTCAGAGCTCCCAGTGGGAGTTATGGGAGCTCAGCGACCTGCAGGAGGCACTCTGCACTTTGCTGGATGGAGTCCCTGCTGCTGGAAAATATGATGGGACTTTGGGCCGCATCTTGCCAGGTGCTCTGTAGAACTACTGAACCTCTCTGGATCAGGTCCTGAGTTGGAGTAGGGCAGTGAGATGTGACCAGTAGGCCAATTCAGAGTAAAAGCATTTGGCTTTCTCAGAAGAAAGAAATCCTTTCAAATTGGCAAGATAGTTGTGCCAACATTTGTGTCTTATTCGGTAGGGAATGTGGGGGAAGCTCAGGTCCCCTGTGCAAAGCCCAAGGAACCTGGTTTGGGGCAAGGGACTGGAGAAGGCATCTCCTCCACTTGGCATCTGGAGATGGAATCCCAGGCATTCCCAGACAGTTTGACATTTCCATAGCCACAGAGGGCAGGCAGGTTTCACAGGTTCATAGATGTTAAGGTCAGAAGGGACCATCTAGACCAGTCATTGAGTCTGACCCGCATCACACAGGAGAGTGATTTCACCAGAGATTCCTGCAGTAGCCTTGATCCAGGACTAGAGGGTATGTTTCAGAAAGACATCATATGGGATTCACCTGCTCTGAGTTAATTTAATATTCACTGCCCTAAGACTTCAGGAACACAGAATTAAAGTTGCCTGGTGTTGCCTGGTGCTCACCCAGAATGTGGAGAGTGGCTAAATTGAAACCTCTGACAATCACGAAATGATGAGGTAAGCTAACAAAAGCTTGAACATTTGTGGACCTGTGCCAGGCACCCAATATGCCTGTCCCTAGCTCCATACCTTGCTCTCAGCAGTGTGTGCTCGGTGCATGCACTGAACATGTCTGTTCTCAGCTCCCCAGCCCAGACTCAGCAGTCTGTGTCTGTGCCATGCACCAGGCATGTCCGTTCCAAGTGCCTGGCACAGACTTCATCCACCATTCCCAGTGCTTCCCAGCAGGAGTTCAGCAAGTGTATCCCAGGAGAGAGCAGATTTTCCCTGGCTGGGACTCTTCCAAAGGCCTCTCTGGAGCTACAGTGTGGTACCAAGTCCCTCCCATATCACCGTAGCCCCACACAGCCATCTGGGCTTCATAGCCCACACTCAGCACTGCTGACTTAAAAAAACATCCCAGGTTAGGCAGCACTGGGGGTCCACTTGCAAGCTGCTGAACTCTCTCCAAAGTGAACATGCCACTCAAATTTGCAAACGGAGCTCCATCCACCCAAATGGAGCTCCATCTATACTTCAAGTGGGGCTGATATTTCCAGCTCGAGGAGACGTACCCTCACTAGCTCTGATCAAGCTAGTGTGCTAAAAATAGAGCATAACCACAACAGCGCAACCAGGAGGAGGGGCTAGTATGTACCTGTGGTCTCAGAAGGGATCGTACTCAGGGCAACTAGTCCCTGCCCTCCAAAAAAAGTGATAAGAAGCATACAATTTTGATATTACACTGTGATGCAGTGGGGACTCTGGAACCCTTTTGAAAAAAATCGCCAAATTTAGACCAAATTTGGTTACGTCTACTCAAAGCCCCATGAGGCACTCCAAGTAAGCATGCCAATTTTAGAGTATTTAGAAAAAACAGCTCTTAAATTGTTATATGAATCTTTCCTATAGCACAGCTCCCATTTGCCTATAATATAATCTGCATTTGCAGGCTTGAAATGTCAGGTTTGGTGAAGCATGACATATGGTTGCATAATCAGAGGCAGCCTGGATCCAAAATGGTTTGCTCCAAAACCAGAATCTTCATAACAACAAGTGTTTTTTAGCTGGGATTATTTGACCTTTTTTTGGTGGGTTTGGAATAATCTCAGGAAATGTTGGGGCATCATCAGCAACAGCGCTGTTTGTTCCATTTCTTTTCATCTCTGGCAGAAAGGACAATAAAATTGGGATATCTGGTCACCCTAACCCCGCCATGTCTGCTGACATATGGGCAGTGCTAGGCCACATGCCAGTATTGGGTGTGAAATGGGTTTGCAACATGGCATAGGTTGAACCTTTGCAGTTCAGTGCAAGATAAGGTTGTTCATAATATTAATTGTACTTTTTTTTTTTTTTTTTTTGCTTTTGAGCAACAGAACTTGCCCCTGAACTAACACCACCCCGTTGGGAAATATTTAAAACCTCAAAAGACCTTCTCTTTTTAAAATTTTTTTTAATATATGTATATGAAACTCAAGCCAATTAATGTCACTTACCCACAAGCCTGATTTGTATTTCCATGGAATCTAGGCCATTACACACAGCTGTGGACTGAGTATAACTATCCACCATTGATCTTTCATCAGCATTGCTGAGAGTGGATCCAGAACGTGGCTTAAGCCCGTTGTAATAGAAAGTTCATTCATTTTAAGCTGAAATTCCTTATGCTGTAGAAATACACACATTTATTGTGATGGGTTTATTTGTGTTTCCTCCATTCTGCGTTGGCCAAGATTTTCAAAAGAGGCAACCTAAAGTTAGTTTCTGATAGCCATGTTTAGGGGCCTAAATTAGTGGCCTAATTTTCAAAAGTGCAGAGCACCCAGCACCTCCCAATAAAGTCAGTGGGTGCTACGGGGGGCTCAGCATTTTTGAAAATAATGCCACTTATTTAGGCCTAACCATGGACTTGACAATTTAACTCTAGGCTCCCATTTTGTAAAATCGTGGCCTCTGTGGGTACGTCTACCCTGCAATTAAACACCTGGTGCTGGTCTGGGTCAGCTGACGCAGGCCATCCACAAGAGCTTCATTGCAGTGTAGACGTACTCAGTTTAAAAGTAACACAATGACTGGAGCCTGATCCTGCAGCTTTTACTTGTAAAGGTAGAACTTATTCCTGCAAGTAGTCACACTACAGCAAATAGAACAACTTGTATGAATAGGGACGGCTCATCTGGGTGAAGGATCAGGCTCCTTTTTGTGGGTGCAGAAGTCACTACGCAGAAAACTCAGTACCTATTGAATTCACAATGCCACTCTGAGTCTAGCAATGTGCAGGAAGGGGTGTAGTGCTAGGCCACACTGATTGGAGCCACTGTAATATTTTGCAGGAGACAGGCTAATGAAAGCCTAGGCAAGAAATAGGCATCTCGTTGCACATATGTTTTCCTTTAATTATTGCAAAGCACGATTTGGCTTCTCAGGGCCATTTCTGGGGTAAAGATTGGGAGATACTGCACATAATGGGATATATTCCTTGAACAGAGTCCAATATTCCCAAACTAATTTCCAATCCTCAGAATAAGGTCTGTCTCCTGGGGATAGCAATATCTGTGGTTTTGATCTCTCACATGCTACCCAAACGTTTCCTCATTAGAGTCTCTGGTTTCTTTGTCACTGCACAGTTTACCCAAGCTCAGACGTAATCAGCAGCAAAACATTCATTCACATGAACCAGGGCCATTTTTTCCCCTCAAGAATATCTCCAAGTTGGCTAAATATTTGTCAAGTAAACAGTTCTCAAAACACTGCTGACCATTTCCTCACGCCTTTTGGTCTATTGCAATCTTTGGCTTCTTCCCTGTAATTACATTTATTTATCGCAAGGTTTGGGAGATTTGGTGGAAAGCTATTTTTGCCTCTGGGCAGGGAGTTGACGAGTTCAAGACCTAACAAAGCCAAGCATTGTGTGTTCACTAACACCCTGTCTTGGTGTCAGGGAGCATTGGGCTGCTCAGAGTATTTCTTCTGCACAGAATACTTAATTAAGATCTTGTCTGGCACAAATATTTAGCCTATGCTCTGCTTTTTAAAAACAGGAATGTGCTATGTCTTTTACTGTATCATTTGCAGCTCTGTAATCAATGAATACGACTAACTGTGGATTTCAAAGTGCTTTACAAACATGAATTAATTAAGCCCCACATGACCACACTGATATAAGGAAAGAGCCTCATTTCACAGCTGGTGAAACAGCACACAGAGTTGGCCAAGATCATCCACCGAGTCAGTGCCAAGCCCAGGAAAAGAATGCTGAATTCACAGTTCTCTCCTCGAACCACTAGACTCCATTGCTTCTGTTTATGACCCAAATATGCTCTTCTCATTTCTGCTTATCCCTGTTTTGACAGGTAAATTTGCACTGTCAAGTTTCCTTCAAGGAAAATAATTTGTATGGCTAGCATAAAGGTTGTACTACCTTGCAGTTGCAGCAGCATTCACTTTTTCTGTACAGTTTCAATTCCCTTGTAACTTTAGATATCTGGAGGCACAGGTTCTGAAATTAGCAATGTAATCAACAATGCCAAAAATCCATTCTAGAGTCTATGACAGCAACAAGTGACATGCCAAAACTTCTGAGATTCCAGGCAGATGACCGCTAAAATTTCGGACACTTTCCCAAAATGTGTGCTGGTTTGTGATGATTGTCTGAGTTTTGTACGAATGAACAGAGTAATGGTCCCAATGCTAAAAGTTGAGTCCATCCTTTTTTGTTGTTGTTTCCCAGAACTTCATGCTGGGCTGCTATACTCTGTCGGGAGCTAAGGGGAGGAAGTCAAACTAGATGATCTAACTAGAGCTGGATGAAATTTTTCAACCAAATATTTTTGGAGAAAAATGCAGATTTGTGAAACTAAGACATATCACAAATTCATGTTGTTTTTGCTAAATTGTTTCCACTGGGGAAAATAAAAGAGAAAAAATTGAAATGCTTCATTTAGACATTTTCTCAACAAAATGAATTTTCCTTGCAATATTTCCTTTAATTTTATTTAAAAATAATAATAACAAGTTTTACATGATCAAAATCTAAATAATGTGGTTGCAAAACATTCAAAAGGAAAAGTTTCATTGGATCAGCATTCATGTCATGCTCCCCACCAGCACCTGGGCTGGACCGGGGAAGCCAATGGTCCAACCAGTGGACCAAATTCAGTGATGAATCCTGGTTATGTGCTAGCTGAGGCTCATTGCGCATACATTAGAAGATCCTTTTTTTTAAAAAAAAACAAACTTTTCAATTAGATGAAATTTTCAAAAAAAAAATCATTTTTGGTTTGACCCGAAACAATTTTTGTTATAGAGTTAAGGTGGGTGAGGTAATATCTTTTATTGGACCAACTTCTGTTGGTGAGAGAGACAAGCTTGCGAGCTTCCACAGAGCTTGTCTCTCTCACCAGCAGAAGTTGGCCCAATAAAAGATAGGACCTCACCCACCTTGTCTCTCTAATATCCTGGGACCGACATGGCTACAGCACCACTGCAAAGAAATTTCTTTATGACTTTTCGGAATTGCTCGTAAACTGAAAACCCCATTATTCGCATGGCTCTAGAGCTAATAATCCCTTCTGACCTTCAGCTTTATGAACCTGTGAATTACTGAGGTCAGGTCATTGTGCGCACTGATGAAATGCAGCCTCTTGACCAGCTGACAATGGCAAATTGCATTTCTCGTGAATGGTGCTGCGTTCAACAAATCTTACACACTTTGCTAAAATATTTAACCCCAGTGACCTTTAGCTTTGAACTTTCTTTAGCAGTGAGCTGCAGAGCTAGCCACAGAAGTGACCTTTAAAGTGGCAGCGTGGTGACTCATGCTAATCCTCCCAGATCACATTGACTTACTGTACAAGCCATGGCTTGATTTTTGTCAACTGCCAGAGCTGCGGCTCCAGCCATTTATCAAAAACTCCAGATGTGGCCTTTCTGCTTCACCTCTCATCCCTCAGCCCACCGACCATCGCTAGAAGATCTAGGGGGAGAGCATGACAGGAGCTGCGCTGACATGAGGATGAGTCAAAATCGAATCCAGTTCTGCATTTCTGTCAGCTCTTCAGTGTGGACAGAACTGAGAGGCACAGTGCATCAGTGCACAGTGAAGCTTAATCAAGTCAAAACAAGCTCACCAATGCTGGCCCCGCCCAAGGATTACCTAGAACTGAAGCAGAGGGTTTGAGCAGGACAGGTTCATGGATTTCTCCCTTGCTACACTGCCACATCATCATGCTCATAAGGTGGAGGGGCATGTGTCAGTACTGATTAGGTAGCTGGAGAAGCCTGTTGGAATGAGCAGAGAACAAAATCCTCAGGCCACTCAGCACCAGGACCCCAGTTCCTCCCCCTTTGAGCCTTTCACCCTGACAGTGGCAGCATGGCCAGCACAAGTGCTGTGCTCTGACTGGCTGACCCAGCCCCAAACACAGCCCTCTCTATAGTTTCTTAAAGCAGTGGAGGGAGTAATAACTCTCTGGAGCAGCAGTAACTCAGGATCACATTGCACTCTGGGTCAGAAAGAGCCCTCAGCAGATCACACCCCTATGCAGACCCTGTTCAATGAATTGCAGCCTTGCAGTATATCGCCAGTTCCAAGGCCAGAAGAGGCTAGCGGATGCTATGAGGTGAGGGATAATACTACACAATATCATTACTGAAGAAACAGAAGGGATGCATATGGTCCTATGGGCGCTGGAAGTTTAGTCTAGTGAGGATCTCAGAAATGGGCCTTTTAACGTTAGTCCCAGAATATTCTCATTCAGTGCAAAATTATCGGTAAGGAAACGGAACCATTCAGACCTTCACTGAGATCAGATTCAGGGCCCATCTCAACCTAAGTCATTCATCACTTGAAGGTACATTTTGCAGACCTGAGCAGAAGAACTGGCTGAAATTTTTTCATTGACATTTTTTTTAAATGAAAAATGATTTTCACCAAAATGAAAAAACAGGTCCAAATTTTCTGTTTATTTCACACAAAAACTGGAAATTGAAAAGTTTGCACTAAAATCTTTTGATTTTTAATACATTTTGGGGGGCTTGGAAACTGAAAATATTTACCAAAATCTGAAAAAGTGTCATAAAAACAGTTTTGGAAACTGAACATGTTTTAGTTTTCAGTTTTTAACAACAACAAAAACAAGGGTTCTTTCATGAGAAATTAAATCCCTCCCCAAAATGCCCATGAAAAATAATTAGTATTTTTGACCAGTTTTACTTAACGAATTTAAACAAAAATTAAAATGGGGTGGAAAAGGATGGAATTTTCAAGCAAATCCCAAAACTGGGATATGTTTATTTGGTTGCATAAAACTAGATGAAACCAAAAAATTGGTCACTTTCTCAATGCAACAGCATAAGCATTGTTTAGATTCATTGGGGGTATTTATGTTAAGTACTAATTGAGTAATTAAGGGCACATTAACTGAGCTTAACAGATCCAGGGACTTTGGGTATACACCTTAACATACTTAAAACTGCCTTCACCAAACAAGGACATACCACCACAGAAGTAGATCGCATCATGGAACAGGCCATCCAAATACCCCAAGAGAACCTGCTTTACTACAGAAATAAAACCCCCTCTGATTGTACACCCGTAGTTGTCATCAACCACTCCACACTGGAACTCATATGGGTATCATCAAACATCTACAACCCATGCTTGATGCAGCTCCCAGAAGCGGCTGCCATTTCTCTCCAGCTCCTATGCAGAAGCACAGCCATGGGGGCTCCGCACACTGTCCTCGCCCCGAGCACCGAATACTACTCTAGCTCTGGCTTCTGGCCTTGTTAGGAACAGGGCCTCAGGGAGAGAGGAGGAGCAGGCGGCAGGGCCTTATGCAATGAGGTGGGGATTAAGGCCCAACTCAGCCCTCCCTTACCCCCCGGGAAGAGGCTGGCATCACCCCTGAGTCTTAGGCAAGAGCAGAGCAGTGCTGCAGGGAATCCAGGACAAATGCTGTCCTGGCGTCATTCAGACTGAGACCAGGACTTGAAATGTACATTTGAGGACTATCCTGCCCAATTAGGGACGGGTGGTCACCCTACTGCACACTGCAGTGAGAACCAGTGGGTCAGAGCAGGGTGCTGGACCAGCCCTTTGGGATAGGAGCCGTTGTGGCATGAGTGCGGGGCCAGTTCACTCTCCAACATGCCTCCAGGGTCTTCCACCCTCCCTAGTCCTTCCCACCACCATCCCTCATCTGATCACAAGACCTGAACTGTCCCCTCCTCAGGCTCTTCCATTTCCAGGGGGCTGGAGCAGTCCTTGTCCTCCCCAGACTTCCTCCCGTTCCCACTGGGGTCTCCCAGCCCCCAGGGACAGGGGAAAGGGGTCTGACTGCAATAATACACAGGACCTCAAGATTTTAAATCTAGCCCTTGCAGCTGATGATCTACCTCTTCCGAGTGAGACAGGCACAGAGAAAGGTGAAGAAACAATGGACACAAAGTTTCAGACAGATCAGTGCTGCCTTGAAGGACCTTAGAGTCCTAGCAAGCACTGCTGGGCATCTGGCTCAATGCAGGAATTCCCTTTGTGGACATACTGAGGCTCAGATCTCCAGACAGCTGCAGGCTGGAGGACCAAACCCCATGGACAGGAGGGATAATGCTGCAGGAATCCCACCATCTCAAAGGAGCATATTGTTATTGGTCCTGTAATATTATTTTTAATGCATAGAGAGCATGAAACCAAGTACATGAGCACTGCGTTCTTTGTAGGGAATGGTGCGGCCTCAGGACAGAGGGAGGTATCCAATGGTTTCCACAAGGGCTCAGTACTGGGGCCAGTAATATCCAGCCAAGTTCAACAACAACCATGGAGAGAATGAAATTCAGCAGGGATCAATTTTACAGATAAAACAGAGCCAAAAAGAGCAGTGATAAGTGATCAGAAACAGAGATCAGGAGAACGTGGAGATTTGGTCAGACCTGTGGGAAATGAGATTTTAATGTGACAATCAGGAAGTGTAAGATAATAAAAGTGAGACCTGGCATAAATAGAAAGAGGTCTCAGACAGAATTCAGGGGAAAGAGAGTTTAGCCAGATATTTATTACTCCAAAGTAAATGTGAGTTCACAATTCCACAAGGACATTCTGAAGTTTTCACTGACACTGGTTTATATCAGGAAGAATGCCATTGAAGCTAATCAATTCACACTGGTATAAAACCTGTGTGTGACATCAGAATTGTTCTGTTTGCAGCATAAACACAGTGAAATTGGATAAAAACACAACAGTCTTTCTAAAAAGCTGCAATGTAACATGAAATTATTTCTTAAAAATCCAGAACTTTAACACACAAGAACCAAACACAGAGAGAGACAAAGCAGGCTGCTCCCTAAGGCATAGAGATACAACTCCTCCACATTGCTAGGCTGGCTTTTGCAGGCTGCCTGCTGAAGACTCAGATCACTCTCTAACTTGCAAGCAGGACCAGGAACCCCTTCTCCCCACAATAATTTAAAATGATAGTTTATCATTGTAACATGGTTTTAAATACACCACAAGAATCAGACCCGATATGCCCTGCTAGCCCTGTGCACTGCTTTAGTGCACTTTACAACTGCAGTTAAAGGGTACGGATCAGAGAAGAGAGGCTAAGATGAATGATGGAGTGAGGCCTGTGTTCCCTTTTCTGTCACTGTCCTGCCTCACAAAGATCAGGGAGGATTAATATTCCTTCTACTCAGATTATTCTCTCCACTATGCAGATAGTGGGACAACCCACCCTCCCCCTCACACACACCTCACCCCACCCTACTCCATAGATCCCTGTCTGGAGCCATGGAAGGAGAAGTGCAGCCTCCAAGACATCATTCTCCCATACCCATTGAAGATCTCTGGAGGATTGAGATCTGTGGCAGAGACAGGTATTTCCCCTAAGGTTTCTACTCTGATGTAATGCTATGAACTATTATGCACATGGTCTCAATGCCCCAGACACACCACTTTCCCTGTCCCATCTCTGAGGGGGCTTTATTGGAAAGATGATAATTCTGTGAAGCTAGGAACTCTGGAACATAACAGCTTCTGCTCAAGCTCTCTGTGGATACCCCCGCTCAACCTCAGGTACCCACTGCCTTGAAGATCCTATCCCTGCCCTTTCCACAGGGGTCAAACTTGCCCTCCATCCCCCGGTAAAGATCCAGAGGACACCTGGTGAGAGGAATCTTGCTGGGTTCCTTATTACCTACATGAGTTTCCCCAGGCTGTGGCCCATCTGGTTTTATAGCTTGTAAGGCCTGCTGAGATCCTCAGATGGAAGGCGCTGCAGACATGCAACTCTCTGCCAACAGCAAATTGAATGCAAATCCCCCATTCTGTGTGGGGAAGGTACATTTCCAGAGAACGTTTTGTAGCAGGTCTTGCAGCCAAACCACAGGGCAGTGTTGAAAGACATGAATGTATCCATTTTGTTTAACTGGCCAAAGCACAAAGAGCAGCAGGAATAATTGCAAAAGGCCAAATTAAGCTGCAGTTGGAGTTTGTGGCTGGTCATTAGGAGAAACGTGATAATACATGTTTACAGGAGGGCTCCAGTACAGTGACTTTCCCAGCACTGATATGTGAGATGAGCTTGTGGCTTACAGATGAGACAGCAGACCAGTGCAGGTCCAGACCGACTCCCGTCAGTGCATGATTCCCGCATATTGCAACATCTGCTCTGCCTGTCTAAACTGACCCCTTGGATTCTGGGCTCTTCTGTGTTGTTATCGCAGTGCAACAACCGTGAGAGATTTATACCAGTGAGAGAAGAGTGGAGCCTAGTATGTTTAGCTAAATTGCATGGAGACTGACAGAGGAAAAGGCGTTTCTTTTGCTTTCCCCACCACCCAGACACACACATACGAATGGTATGAACTGGAAGTCATCACCCAACTCAGCATTTCAAAGGAATAATCTGAAAACCAATATGCAGTAGTTCCTTAAAGAGCTTATCCCTGATTACAGGCTTTCACCAATACACATTTCAGAGACATTAAGGGCTTGGCTACACTGGAGAGTTGCAGCACTGTAAACCCACCACCAGCGCTGCAACTTACTCACCGTCCACACTTGGAAGGCACATACAGCGCTGCATCTCCCTGGCTGCAGTGCTGGTTGTACTCCTGCTCTGCCTCGGGTATAAGGATTGCAGCGCTGGTGATGCAGCGCTGCTCCTTAAGTGTGGCCACCAAAAGCACTGTAATTGGCCTCCGGGGTATTCGGAGGTATCCCAGAATGCCTGTTCAGACACTCTGCTCATCAGTTCACACTCTGCTGCCCTGACCTCAGGTGACCTGCCCTTTACATGCCCCGGGAATTTTAAAAATCCCCTTCCTGTTTGCTCAGCCAGGTGTGGAGTGCAATCAATCAGTGAATCTTTCCAGGTGACCATGCCTCCATGCGCCAAATGAGCCCCAGCATGGATAATGGCGAGTTGATGCACCTCATCAGTGTTTGGGGTGAGGAAGCTGTGCAGTCACAGCTGCGCTCCAGCCATAGGAATTACGATACCTATAGGCAGATATCAAAGGCCATGATGGAAAGGGGCCATGACCGGGACGCGGTGCAGCGCAGGGTTAAAGTAAAGGAGCTGCGGAGTGCCTATTGCAAAGCCCACAAGGGAAACCGCTGCTCAGGTGATGCCCCCACGACCTGCCGTTTTTACAAGGAGCTGGACGCAATACTTGGGGGTGACCCCACTGCCAATCCGAGGACCACAATGGACAGTTCAGAGCGGTGAAGGGGGGGAAGGAAACCGAGAGTGAGGGAACTGGAGTGGGGGGAGACATCCCGGAGTCCCAGGAGGCATGCAGTCAGGAGCTCTTCTCAAGCCAGGAGGAAGGTAGCCAGTCGCAGCAGCTGGAACTTGGTGAAGGAGAAGCAGAGGAGCGGGTTCCCAGTAAGCAGCTTTTATTTTCAGGATGGAAATGTTTTGGGAGAGGAGGGTGGGTTATGGCTGCATGCATGCATGCCTAGATGTGGAGTAGCCCATTGATGTGGTCTATCACGTCATGGTAATCGGCCTCGGTAATCTCTTCAAAAGTTCCTGCCAGAGCATGGGCAACGCGCTTGCACAAGTTTATAGGGAGAGCCACTGTGGTCCTTGTCCCAGTCAGGCTAACGCGTCCGCGCCACTGTGCCGTGAGGGGTGGGGGGACCATTGCTGCACATAGGCAAGCTGCATAGGGGCCAGGGCGGAATCTGCATTGCTGTAGAAGACCCTCCTGCTCTTCCCAGGTGATCCGCAGCAGCGAGATATCTTCCAGGATTAACTCCTGTGGAAAATGTTGGGATAGTGTTCAGTGTAGGTCCCCCTGCAGCAGTTTGCTTTCCCCAACGCAATGAAACTCCAGTACAGCCCTGACCCAATCAGTCCCCCTTCCCAGGTGACCTGCAGCAGCAAGATATCTTCCAGGATTAATTAACTCCTGCATTCATTCCCCGTTACTCACCATTTCTTCGCTGCTGTGTGTTCTCTGTGCTCTGGTCGGTATGTGGAAAGTATGCTAAAGTGAGACTGTAAACTCCTTCACTGTGATTATACACAATGCTGCCTCTCTGTTAAATGTTTAAATTTTTGTCTAATAACAGTGTCCTTGAATACCCCACTGGCTGGATCAGAGACTGCTGAAAGGCTACAAAACCTGGGAAAGAAGCCACGAAAAAGCAAAGAAGATATGGTGAAAGCAGTTATGAATCAGTCTGCCAGAGAAAGTAAAAAACTCCAGGACTGGAGGGAAAAACTGCAGTACTGGAGGGAAAGAGAAAGCAGGAGAAAGGCAGTAGCTAAGAAGAAAAGCACGAAGCAGATGATAAGCATCCTGGCACGCCAAACGGACTGTATCCAGTCACTCGTAGCCATGCAGGCAGAGTACTACCGTGCGGCCCCACCCTAGTCCCAAAGCTCTTTCCCTTGTGCCCCAATGTCAGCTCAAAACCCCCTTCTCCAGCATCCAGGTTATTACCACCAGCAGCTGCCCCCAACACCTGTACGTTCACCTACCAGTCCTGAGAACTATGACCCTTACCCTCTGCACTCCACCCGCATCACCTTGCAGCATTTTCATCCTGAAGTGCAGTAGTCATTGCACAGCACTCCAGACAGGACATATTCAAACCTCTGACTGTACAGTTCACCACCCCACCCCCCTGCCCTTTTAGTTATTTTCTTTTCAATAAATGAATTTGTGGCTTTCAAAACAGTTTTCTTTATTGCAGAAAGTATAAGATACTGTAGCCCAGGAAAAAAACAGGCACTGCAAATCATTGTAACCACTGCACGTCACTCCCGTGCAAGGCACCAAACATTACTGTTGGCTTTCAGCCTCAAATTCCTCCCTCAAGGCATTCCTAATCCTTGAAGCCCTTTCCTGGGCCTCCCTAGTAGCCCTGCTCTCTGGCTGTGCAAATTCAGCCTCCAGGCGTTGAACCTCGGAGGTCCATTCCTGACTGAATGTTTCACCCTTCCCTTCACAAATATTATGGAGTGTATAGCACGTGGATATAACCGCAGGGATGCTGCTTTCCCCCAAGTCTAGCTTCCCATAAAGAGAACGCCAGTGCCCTTTTAAACGGCCAAAAGCACACTCCACAGTCATTCTGCACCGGCTCAGCCTGTAGTTGAACCGGTCCTTGCTCCTGTCAAGCTTCCCTGTATACGGTTTCATGAGCCAAGGCATTAACGGGTAAGCGGGGTCTCCAAGTATCACAATGGGCATTTCGACGTCCCCTACTGTGATCTTCTGGTCTGGGAAAAAAGTCCCGGCCTGCAGCTTCCTGAACAGGCCACTGTTCTGAAAGATGTGTGCATCATGCACCTTTCCAGGCCAGCCTATGTAAATGTCAATGAAACGCCCACGGTGATCCACAAGCGCCTGGAGAACCATAGAGAAATACCCCTTCTGATTAATGTACTCGGATGCTAGGTGGAGTTGTGCCAGAATAGGAATATGTGTCCCATCTATCGCCCCTCCAGTGTTAGGGAAACCCATTTGTGCAAAGCCATCCAGAATGTCCTGCACGTTCCCCAGAGTCTCATAGACTCATAGACTTTAGGGTCAGAAGGGACCAATATGATCATCTAGTCTGACCTCCTGCACCAAGCAGGCCACAGAATCCTACCCATCAACTTCTATAACAAACTCCTAACCTATATCTGAGTTACTGAAGTCTTCAAATTGTGGTTTGAAGACCTCAAGCTGCAGAGAATCCAGCAGCAAGTGACCCATGCCCCACGCTGCAGAGGAAGGCGAAAAACCTCCAGGGCATCTGCCAATCTGCCCCGCAGGAAAATTCCTTCCCGACCCCAAATATGGCGATCAGCTAAACCCTGAGCATGTGGGCAAGACTCACCAGCCAGCACTCAGGAAAGAATTCTCTGCAGTAACTCAGATCCCATTCCATCCAATATCCCATCACAGACCACTGGGCATACTTATCTGCTGATAATCAAAGACGAATTGCCAAAATTAAGCTATCCCATCATACCATCCCTTCCATAAACTTATCAAGCTTAGTCTTAAAGCCAGACATGTCTTTTGCCCCCACTACTCCCCTTGGAAGGCTGTTCCAGAACTTCACTCCTCTAATGGTTAGAAACCTTCATCTAATTTCAAGTCTAAACTTCCTAGTGTCCAGTTTATACCCATTTGTTCTTGTGTCTACATTGGTACTAAGCTTAAATAATTCCTCTCCCTCCCTAATATTAATCCCTCTGATATATTTATAAAGAGCAAGCATATCCCCCCTCAGCCTTCTTTTGGCTAGACTAAACAAGCCAAGCTCTTTGAGTCTCCTTTCATATGACAGGTTTTCCATTCCTCGGATCATCCTAGCAGCCCGTCTCTGAACCTGTTCCAGTTTGAATTCATCCTTCTTAAACATGGGAGACCAGAACTGCACATGGTATTCCAGATGAGGTCTCACCAGTGCCTTATATAACGGTACTAACACCTCCTTATCTTTGCTGGAAATACCTCACCTGATGCATCCTAAAACCGCATTAGCTTTTTTAACGGCCATATCACATTGGCGGCTCATAGTCATCCTGTGATCAATCAATATTCCAAGGTCCTTCTCCTCCTGTGTTGCTTCCAACTGATGTGTCCCCAATTTATAACTAAAATTCTTATTATTAATCCCCAAATGCATGACCTTGCACTTTTCACTATTAAATTTCATCCTATTACTATTACTCCAGTTTACAAGGTCATCCAGATCTTCCTGTATGATATCCCGGTCCTTCTCTGTGTCAGCAATACCTCCCAGCTTTGTGTCATCCGCAAACTTTATTAGCACGTTCCCGCTTTTTGTGCCAAGGTCAGTAATAAAAAAGTTAAATAAAATTGGTCCCAAAACTGATCCTTGAGGAACTCCACTAGTAACCTCCTTCCAGCCTGACAGTTCACCCTTCAGTACGACCCGTTGTAGTCTCCCCTTTAACCAGTTCCTTATCCACCTTCCAATTTTCATATTCATCCCCATCTTTTCCAATTTAACTAATAATTCCCCATGTGGAACTGTGTCAAATGCCTTACTGAAATCGAGGTAAATTAGATCTACTGCATTTCCTTTGTTTAAATAATCTGTCACCTTCTCAAAGAAGGAGATCAGATTGGTTTGGCACGATCTACCTTTTGTAAAACCATGTTGTAATTTGTCCCAATTACCATTAACCTCAATGTCCTTAACTACTTTCTCCTTCAAAATTTTTTCCAAGACCTTACATACAAGCTCTCTTAATCAGTTGGGCGAGCCTCCATCCTAGAAGTCTATTTCCCTCCTTACTCAGGTGAAGTCCATCCCGAGAGAACAGTCTTCTGTCCATAAATGCTTCCCAGTGGCTGTACATCCCAAAGCCTTCCTTATAGCACCACTGCCTGAGCCATCTGTTGATCACCATAATCTTGTCACACCTTGTTTCCCTTCCCTAGGAACAGGCAGAATTCCACTGAAGATCACTTGAGCCTCTATTTCCTTAAGCGTCTTCCTCAGCCTGGCATAGTCTCCCTTGATACGTTCCAGTGAGAATCTAGCCATATCATTCGTTCCCACATGAAGGACAATCAATGGATTCTTTCCTGCTCCCGCTAGGATCCTTTTCAGCCTCAGGTCCACATCCCGTATCTTAGCACCCAGCAGACAGCATACCCTTCTGTTCTCTGGATCAGCTCTAGTTACAGGCCTGTCTATTCTTCTCAGTAAGGAGTCCCCAATCACGTAGACCTGTCTTGTCCTGGTGACAGTGTGATTCTCCGGTCTATCCCCTGCACCCACTGGCTGCAAGTCCTCTCGATTCCTATTCACCCTTGCAATCCTCCTGGAGCTCATATTTGGTGTTGCCTCCATTGACTCCTCCCCTCTTCCTGTAGGACTAGCAGCTCTTCTCTTTTTCCTTGCCCTCTCTCCTTCAGCGACCACCTGCTGTGCCCCTTCTTCATTTTCCAACTCTGCAAACCTGTTCCTGCGTTCTATTTCTCCTTCACTGGCCCGTCTTTTCCTCTGCCTGGTTCTCTTAGTCACATGCTTCCACCGTCCACTTTCCTCACCCAGCAGTCTCTCCTCAGAATTCTTTGGTCCTGCTTCCATCTGCAAGTCTGAGCTTATCCCTTCAGCCTCCTCATGTCTTTGCTACATCATCTGCTCGAACCCCCTACTAAACTCGACCAGACTTTCCACCTGCATCTCCAGTCCTCGGATCTTTTCTTCCATCAGCTCTATCAGGCAGCAATTCTTGCAGACAAAACTCTTTTCAGGTACCTTCTTCAGGATGATGTACATGCCGCAGCTTCCACATCCAGTCATCCTCATTGTGTCTTTCACTGCTGCCTCTGTATAGGTCAGAGCCTTCCCACCTAAAACCTGCTAGTCCAAGAAACACAAAACAAAACAAACCCCCAACAGGCACCAGAACACTGGCGGACCACCACCCACTCCCTTAACTAGCCTGTCAGTTCCTCTGCCTAGGTCTCTTAGTCTCCCCCACAGCCTCCCCCTGTAAACTCCCTCTGAAACTCTCCTGTTTACAGCTCTGTTTGCTGGCTGCTGTGCCACTGCAGCTGTCTATGCTGCTGCCTGAATGGCTGGCCACTTTTATAGGACCGCTACGCAGGTAAGTTCCGCCCCCTAAACAGGGCTCAGCTTCTTTCCCAGCACACTGCCCCTAGCAGCCTCCACACATACAAACTACAAAATACAACAAACACACAAAATACAAAAACCTGCTCCTACAAGAGATCTCTCTCTGAAACTCCCCTGTTTACAGCTCTGTTTGCTGGCTGCTGTGCCGCTGCAGCTGTCTATGCCGCTGCCTGACTGGCTGGCTACTTTTATAGGACCCCTAAGCAGGGGGGAGTCATGGTTCTTCTTAGCAGGATGCGATTAATGGCCCTGCAAATTTGCATCAACACAATTCCAACGGTCGACTTTCCCACTCCAAACTGGTTTGTGACCAATTGATAGCTGTCTGGAGTTGCCAGCTTCCAGACTGCAATAGCCACCCACTTCTCCACCGGCAGGGCAGCTCTCAATCTCATGTCCTTGCGCCGCAGGGTGGGGGCGAGCTCCTCACACAGTCCCATGAAAGTGGCTTTTCTCATCCGAAAGTTCTGCAGCCACTGCTCGTCATCCCAGACTTCCATGACAATGTGATCCCACCACTCAGTGCCTGTTTCCCGAGCTCAAAAGCAGCGTTCCACGGTGCTGAGCATTTCTGCTAATGCCAGAAGCACTTTAGTGTCATACGCGTCAGGCGAATCGATATCATCCTCGGACTTCTCACTGTCACTTTGGAGCTGAAGGAATAGCTCAACTGCCAACCGTGATGTGCTGGCGAGACTCATCAGCAAAGTCCTCAGCAGCTCGGGCTCCATTTCCCACAGAAATCGTGCTGCACAGAAACCGTTGGGAGACTCACAATGGCGCCAAACGTGGATAGAAAAACAGTGACTGCTGGGATGTGAAGCGATGCACCATGGGGCGTTGGGACAGGAAGCGGAATGACCCGCACCCTTCCATCCCCTTCCCACAACCCACGGCGCCAAAATGGGACGAGGTGCTCTGTGGGATAGCTGCCCACAATGCAGCACTCCCAACAGCGCTGCAAATGCTGTGAATGTGGCCACACTGCAGAGCTGGTAGCTGTCAGTGTGGCCACACTGCAGCGCTTTCCCTACACAGCTGTTCGAAGACAGCTGTAACTCCCAGCTCTGCACAACTGCAAGTGTAGCCAAGCCCTAACACTCTGTGTCTGCTGGAGAAATACAGGCCCAAGTCCTCCGCTCCTGCATAGCAGCATAACTCCACTGAAGTCAATGAAACTACTTCAATTTATGCCACCAAGAGCCTTGCAATATTATAATGTATTGATACAAATGTTTAATCATTTGGATCTACATGGTGTATTTGCCTTGGAAACTGAAGTGATTTATAAACTAGATAATTCTAAATCGGGGTTCTCAACCTTTTTCCTTCTCCCCAACATGCAATAAAAATTCCATGGTCCACCTGTGCCACAACTGCATATAACAGTCAGGGCTGGCATTAGGTGGTAGCAAGCAGGGCAGCAGTCTGGGCCCCATGCCACAGGGGCCCCGTGAAGCTAAGTTGCTCAGGCTTCGGCTTCTACCCCAGGTGGTGAGGCTCAGGGCCTCAGACTTCAGCCCCATGCGGTGGGGCTTTGGCTTTCTGCCCTGGGCCCCAATGAGTCTAATGTTGGCCCTACTTGATGGACCCCCTTAAACTTGCTCACAGACCCCCAGAGGGCCCTGGACCCCTGGTTGAGAACCACTATTCTAAACCACATCAGCATTGCTGGTTGTGACCACAAATGGATAGATCCTGTCAAACCAACTTGAGAGCTTTTTTTGATCAGATTAGAAGTCTGGTTGATAAAGGTGATAGTGTTGACATAATACACTTAGTCAACTTTTAATCCATGTTTCCAGTGGGATCCCACAGGAATTGGTTCTTGGCCCTACGCTATTCACCATTTTTATCAGTGACCTGGAAGAAAACAAAATTATCAGTTAAAGTTTCCAGATAACTCAAAATTGGGGGAGTGGTAAATAACGGAGAGGACATATGACTGCTACAGAGACATCTGGATGGCTTGGTAAACTGAGTGCAAACAAATACTATGTGTTTTAGTACAGCTAAATGTAAATGTGTTCATGTTGGAACAAAGAATATCGGCTATATACGGTGGACTCTATCCTGGAAAGCAGTGAGTCTGAAAAAAAAAAATTCGGGTTGTGATGGGTAATCAACTGAACATGAGCTCCCAGTGTGACATTGTGGCCAAAAGAGCTAATGCGATCCTGGGATGCACAAACAGGGGAGTCTTGAGCAGGAGTAGAGAGATTATTTTACCTCTGTATTTGGCGCTGGTGAGACTGTTGCTGGAATCCTGTGTCCAGTTCTGGTGCCTACGATTCAGGAAGGACATTGATAAATTGGAGAGGGTTTACAGAATTGCCATGAAAATGATAAAAGGTTTAGAAAACATGCCTTATACTATAGTGATCAACTCAAAGAGCTCAATCTATTTAGAAAGAGAAGGCTAAGAGATGACTTGATCACAGTCTATAAGTACCTACTTGGGGAACAAATATTTAACAATGGGCTCTTCAATCTAGCTAAGAAAGGTTGAACATGATCCAATGGCCGGAAGTTGAAATTAGACAAATTCTGACTGGAAATAAAGCATAAAATGTTAACAGTGAGAGTAACTAACTATTGCAACAGTTGACCAAGGGTCATGGTGGATTCTCCATCACTGACATTTATTAAATCAAGATTGGATGTTTTTCAACAAGAGCTGCTCTAAGAATTATTTTGGGGGAGTTCTCTGGCCTGTGCTATACCAGAGGTCAGACTAGATCAGAGGTTCTCAAACTGGAGGGGCAGGCCCCCTTAAGCAGGCCCAAAATATATTCTGGGGGCATTAGAAGCTTTAGGGGAAAAAATGTACTGCGCACATTTTACCCACAGCAACGAGTAACTAGCTATGCTGATTCCTCCAGACATATCAGGTCTTCACATGGTGCTGTGCATTTTGATGGATTTCTGTTAAGCTTGCCTAGCATTATACAGAGTCGCTGCCATCTGTACGTTAATCCCTTTGCTACAATACTTGCATTCAATTGTAAGCATTGGCCACAATGGCAATTTTGCTTTTGCTCTTATTACAATGGATCGCTGGCTGTGTTCCAATTGATGCCTTACTGCTTTTAATATTTAGCGAAAGTTGCATGGTGTTTTTTTTATCAGCATATGTACTTGTGTGGTGGGGGCTGTGGAGTAAAGTACTATAGATACAAAGAAGAGGGGTGCGATCAGAGAAGTTTGAGAACCACTGACCTAGATGATCACAATGGTCCCTTCTGGTTTGTGAGTCTCTGGATCTATATAGATCATATATAGATATAGATCATATGGCATTATGTAGCATGGACACAGCCTGAGCCCGATCCTTAGGTGCACTAGGGCAGTAATGGGCTCATCCATTGGTACAAAGCTGCCCTTGTTGACTAAACCCTTGGTAGTGTAAAGCCAGCCCAGTGGCTCCTTCCCCACCTCCCTCCCCTATCCCAGCACATGGAGTCACTACACCCATAGGCGGCAGATTATATATGTTTGTGATGCTCGGGCACCAGGAATATTCAGCGCTGGGTGCCCTGCCCCAGCAATATTTGGAGCTGGGTATCTCCCCCGGTCCTGCCTGGATCGGCCCCCGGCCCCTGCGGGTCTTCCCCACCCCTGCTCCGCCGTGTCCCTGCCTGACAGAAAGCAGCGCAGCACCTCTCCCCTGCCTGCTTCTGCTGCCCGAGTAGAACGGCTCCCAGCAGAACGGCTGTCTGCTGCCCCAGGGTCCTAGTGCCTGCTACCCCCTACTGGCAAGGCAGGCTGCCCTTACCCTGCCCTTCTGCCCTACCCTTGAGCCCTTCCAATGCCCCAAACGCCTCATCCTCAGCCAGAGCCCTCATCCTCCTGCACCCTAATCTTCATCCCCAGCCAGAGCCCTCATCCCCCACACCCTAATCCTCTGCCCCAGCCCTGAGCCCCCCTGCATCATGAATCCCTCATCCTCAGCCCCAACCCTCATTCTCCTGCAGCCTGATCCTCTGCCCCAGCCCTGAGCCTCCCCGCATCATGAACCTCTCATCCTCAGCCCCAACCCTCATCCCCCTGCACTCTAATCCTCTTCCCCAGGCCTGAGCCCCCCCTGCAGCATGAACCCTTCATCCTCAGCCCCAACCCTCATCCCCCTGCACCTTGATCCTCTGCCCCAGCCCTGAGCACCCCCACATCATGAATGCCTCATCCTCAGCCCCACAGCCCTCACCCCACACCGCAACCCTCTGCCCTAGCCTTGAGCCCTGTCCTGCATCATGAATCCCTCATCCTCAGCCCCACAGCCCTCACCCCTGCACTCCCTCCTATCCCCAAACTCCCTCCCAGAGCATGCACTACCTCCCCCTTCCCACACACCCCTTCCCACCCCCAAAATCCCTCCCAGAACCTGCACCCCTCACCCCTTCCTACACCCCCACCCCAGAACCTGCACCCAAACTCCGTCCCAAAGCCTGCACCCCTCACCCCCTCCTGCACACCCACCCCCTGCCCCAGCCCAGAACCTGCACCCAGCACCCAAACTCCATCCCAAAGCCTGCGCCCTGCACCCCTCCTGCACCCTAATCCCCAGCCCAGGACCTGCACCCCAGACCTCCCCCCTCAAACCCCTCCCAGAGCCTTAGGCAGGTGAGGGTGGAGTTGGGGGGGCAGAGTTGGGGGGGCGGGTTCTGGCCACCACTAAAATTTTTACAAACTTGCCACCCATGACTACACCCCACTGATTCCCAGTTGCCTGGGAGCCACTGGCAGCCTGCAGTTTCTGTTAGCAATGAGACTGAGCAACTTCTGTGGCCCGGATCACTGCAGTGTCTGAGAGCCTACTGTTAATGGATTTGTTCGCGCATAACGGGGAAGACAGGGCAGTGCCATCATCCCCACTGGGCAGATGGGAACTGAGGCACAAGGCAGATTGAAGTGACTTCAACGTCACACAAGAAGGCTGTGGCTAAGCTAAGAATTGTCCCCAGCTCTCCTGTGCCCCAGATGAGCGCCCTGACCCTAGACAGCCCATCCCACCCCGGTCTAACGTTGGAGGGCCAGATCTGGTACTGAGCTGCCTGAGAACTAGGGAGGCATAAACTCTATCCTTGTTGAATGCAGCCTGAAGAGTGGTGGTCCCTCTGCTGTCTCACCAAAGCATGTGGCTGCACTGAATGGGCCTCTAGGTCTATGCAGCAAAGAAAAAAACCACAGCTGCCCCAGACTGGCTGACTCAGGCTCGCAGGGCTCAGGCTGTGGGGGTGTTCACTGCTGTGTAGACTTCTGGGCTCAGGCTGCAACCCAGGCTCTAGAACCTTGTGGGGGGAGGGTCCCGTAGCTCAGCTGCATGTCTACACTGCAGTGAAACAGCCTTGCATCCCAAGCCCCAGGAGACTGAAAAGTCAGCTGGCGTGGGCAAGCTGGGGATGTCTAGTTGCTAGGTAGGCATATTTATAGAGCTCCAATTGCTCCCTCTGACTAAAAGGGATCTAGCACATCAGAAAATGCAGCTCACTGAAGCTGGAACTTTGTGGGAACCGAGCAGTTTGGACTAAATTTTAATCAGGAAGATGTCTCAGGTCCAGGATGAAATTTCTGCTTTAATAGAGAGGGAGCGGCCTGCTCCAGAATAGCAAACAGTCTAGTGGCCAGGGCACTCCCCAGAGATGGAGGAGACCTTGGTTCAAGTCTTTGTTCTGATTCAGGAACTTTAACCTAGATCTCTCACCTCCTAGATGAGTGCTCTGAGCAGCACCTGGCTGTCTAGGGTGGGGAGTGTCTCTGGTATTTTTGTGAAAAAGTTTCCAAAGGTCTCGGTTTCCTTCCAGTGCAGAAGAAAACCAAATTTCAAAACCCCTTTCTGAACTCAGCAACGTGGAAGTTCTCTGGACCCCCTCCTCTCACTCAATTCATAACATGACCTGTCATATGAGGAACGAGTTCCTATAATTGTGAAATCTGAGAGCCGCTAACGCAGGATGAAAGAAACTCTCGCCTGAAATGGCCGATCCCCTGTTGCCCTGTGAAATACAGAGACAGCCTTTATGCATCGGGCTCTGAACCACTTTATAAAATATTTTTATTGAAACGTGGCTACATTATTAAAAATCAAATGGCTGTTTCAATAAGGTTCAGAATCTACCAGGAGAGAAAGCATTTGGGGTTATTTTAAATAAAACAACCTATGTTATTTTCCTCTGTTGGATTTTTACACTAAAATTCTATTAGAGGAGAGGGATTTGTAGGAGATGATCTCTTCTTCCTCCCCACAATTAAAAATGTCAGTGGGAAATAGAGCCTAATAATATTTTACTGAGCTTTTAAATGGTCTCATCTTACCAATAAAAATGTGTAAGAGAACAAATCATGAAAATGTGTAAGAGAACAAATCATGATCAGATACTGTGTTGTGTATGCGTCGGATCCAAATCCAGCTGAAGCCAATAGTAAACTCTTTTGGGCACGGCCTGTCATTTATTATGTATTTAATATTACTACTTTTGATATCATGGGAGTGCTTAGGGACCCCAATGGCGATCGGGTGCCCATTGCAGTAGGTGCTGTGCAAGTGCAGAAGAAAAGACAGACCTTGCCCCCAAAGAACTTGCAATCTAAATAGCAGAAGTCCCTCTGAAGATTGTAAATGAATGCAACTGACTTGCAAAACACAAGAGTGTTTTTCTAGCAAGCAACTGGAATGTTCTAGCAGTTGGGGTGTTAGCCTGCGGCACTGGAGATCTGGGCTGAAGTTCCTTGCAATGCTGCACCATTGACTTCTTGTGTAACCTGGGACAAGTCTCTTGGGGTTTGTCTACACTGCAGCTGGTAATGTGCTTTCCAGCACAGACAGACAGACACATGCTAGTGGCATGCTAGTGGCAGTGGCTGCTTGGGCTAGCCACCTAAGTACCATCATGCCAGACCCGCCAGGCAGAGTAGACATACCCTTAGACTCCCTGCGCCTCAGTATCCCATCATAAAATAGAGAGAGTTGTGCTTCCCTAACCCACAGGGGGGTGTGAGGATAAATACAAGAAAGACTGGGAGGTGTTCAGATGCAACAGTAAAGTGGGCTATGTAAGTACCAGCAATAGATCTTCTGCCATAAGTCCTGTAGAGTACAGTGATTTAAATGTACTGAAATATTGTGTTACATTAACAATGTTGCCAACCTTACACATTCCAAACTCACAAGTTAATCCCCCAAATCATGAGATTGGTTTAAAAATCATGAGATATAAAAATACTAATTTGGGGAGGATTTTTATTGGCCTGCTGGTGTTTGGGTGTTTGGGATTTTTGTTCTCCAGCTTTTCTCTGCAACCATGAATGCTGGCCAGCAACATAGGATTGTAAATGAAAGCTACATTCTCAGGAAATTGGATTCTGGCAGCAGTGACATTAAGAAAAACACTAGAAATCACAAGACTCACAATAAAATGGCGAGCACTGGTGATAGCGCATTAAACCAACTATCCCAAACTTACCCTTCTTTGTAGTTTTCTCTCGGAAGCAGGTGATGTCAAAGTGGGCCAAGACTTTCAGAAGCAATGTCTGATTCTAGGGACCTCGGTGTTTAGGCAGCAAACTTGCGACACATTGCAGGGGCCTGGTTTTCAGAACATGCCGAGCAGCCACTCTTTGGAAATCAGAGCCCTTTAAGGTGTCACAAGTTGTGTGCCCAAAAATCATGAGTCATTTTTTAACATCTTGGCTGTTACTTTTCAGATGACAGCTTCCCAACTCTGTTCATCCGTAGCAAACTTCTGAACAGCTCATAGACTGAACTGACTTACCATTCACTTAAGATATGTCTATGCCAACTCAGGAGGTTATGGGGGGTGGAGGGAAGCTATGTATTCTCTATGGAGTGTTTCCAAACCACAATAACACTTTGCATGTACAGCATCTATAACCTGAGGATTTCAAAGCACTGGCTGAGTATTATCCTGAATTTACAGATGGGGAAAGGTATAGAGTGGCTACATGATTAGCCCAAAGCCTTGCAGTGAGTAAGGAGTAGATTCCAAGTCCCACTTCTAACCCAACCACACTGCCACTCTAGAGAGCAAGAGAAAGGAAAAGAGATTGAGCCCGAAAAGAAAAAAAGTGGAAAAACGATCATTCAGAAAACTATTATTTTGTTACATTAAACTGTGTGTTCTGTTTATTGGCTTTCCAGCAGCCATCTTACCACTCCAAAGGTTGTGAATGGATTTGTTTGACAAGATGGGTCAGTGGATTCCTTTCCAAACCCATTGACATCGCCTGAATGTTGAGAGCATGCAGCACAGCACTTAGGGATGGGAATGTAGAAAATTCCTGTATCCAAACGAATGTGCACGTGGAAAATTTTGGCAAGGCTGAATGAGTTCAGTTTGGCCAGGACACCACAATTCACATCCCTGGGCTTTTGGAAAGAAGTCCTCAATGATCCTAAGAAGCTAGGCCTTCAGATTTCAACTCAGCCAAGGATGCTATTTCTAACAGTATGGCAATTCTACACCACTATGAGAGTTGTAACCTGCAGGTGTGCTCAGCAGAGCAGGACAGATCATTTTTGGGGGTGGAAAATGTTGCTGTGAATAAATATATATATTTTTTTCAACAACATTTTCTGTAAAAAATCGAAATATTTCCCTCAACCCCTCCCCCCAAATTGTATGGTTTGTGGCAACCAAAAAAATGGGGAAAAAATGGCCAAAATCTCCTGCAAACTGAACATTTTTCAATTTTCAACCCAAGTATTTTGGCTTCCCAATAAAAAGAAAATGAAAATTTTTAAAGGAAAACAGATGCTTTCTGCAAAACTTGTCATGTAATCAAAATCCCAATTTTTCATCAAAAATGTCCAACTAGCCCTAGTGCCTTCTGTGTCCAATGGGAGTTGAGGGCCCACATCATGTCGCAAGACTGACCTCTTGTTCAGTACAGTCTCATAGGGAACATATCTTATACTTGGCCATGAGCACCACTTCCCAAAGCACTGGGGACCTTCCACAGAACAGCTGATCAGGACCGACCATACTCAGCTTGTGAGATGTGACTGGCTCACAGCACAGAGTGCTGTCCCACAGGGAGTAGGGTACTAATAGGTTAAACAAATGAAGGCCTACTGCCTCCAGGAAACGTCAGAACATCCTCTTGCGGTAAGGGAAGGTGAGAGGAGAAAAAAGCAAACACTCTCATTACTTTCCATAAACATTCACTCTGGAGTGACACTGCCAGGAGTCTAACTCAATAACAAACAAAAATATCCCAGCAGGGAAAGTACACTCATCCATCCAGACTTGCTGCTTGTGCCAGAGGCTACCAAGGGGCAACATTATGCCTGACGCATGGGTACTGCAGAATCCATATTGCCATATCCAGTACTCTTTGTGAGGGCTTGCTTGAGTCCTGGAAGTGACCTGACTCCAGCCTCCTTGAACTGTGGGGCCAAATTCAGAAGTGACGTGAAAATTGATGTAAATCCAATCCCTTTGACTAACTCAGGGCATGTCTATGTTAGAATCCCTGCAGCCAGAGGATGAAATCAGTCTAGTTACGCTGACACAAACGCCTAACGTGCACACTTAAATGTGCTTCCCTGGTTCAGCTTAATTCGGTGATAAACTGAAGAAGTGGGGGTGAGATCCCAGACTCCCCGGTAGCTATTTAATCACAGCATTCCCCTGCTCCCCTCCAGGTGTAAACCGAGCAGGCTGCAGAAGACACGCAAGTCTTAATATTTTTGCTTCCTCATTTATTTTCAGTGAGATCCTTTTTGATCTCCAACAGATCCTTGTCCTTTGCCAAACCCACAGCTTGCACAGAGATGTCCCCTATCTCTGCCTCCACAGTGGCTACTTTCACATGGGTAAGTTGAGAACCAAGATATTCATGTTGCTTTTTAATGAGCCTCCCACAGTGCACATAGGTATTTAGTCATCAGGCCATTATACCTGGTCAGAGAGCCACCCCTCACTTCCCTCACTGCCCAGGGCTGACACCATCTTGGGTTTTGCTGCATTTTCTCCATAGGTAGCAGCTGGAAAGGAGGCACTGATGCATTAAGGAAGACTCCCTGCTCTGTTAAACATGCTGGAGCAACAAGCATGGAGGAAGCTTTGCATTTTTCAGCAAAAAATCAGATTCAGTGACAGCAAATTTGGGTCAGTTTTACCAGATTGCTTCTGTTAGAAAAAAACTACAAAAAATTCTGAAAAAATAAAAATATTTAAATTTTTTGGTTCAAAATGACTTTCCATTTAGAAATTTCCTTTAATTTTGTTTGAAAAACCAAAAACGTTTTAAAATAGTGTGACAAAGTTCCTCCTCTACCTTGGTGGGTCCTGCGCTTATTGGCAGATTTGCTCACCTCAGTGATCTTCCCCCCAGTCTGGATCAACTCCTCCTGTGTCTGATCAGGAATTGGGAGGTTTGGGGGGAACCCGGGCCTGCCCTCTACTCTGGGTTCCAGCCCAGGGCCCTGTGGATTGCAGCTGTCTATAGTGCCTCTTGTAACAACTGCATGACAGCTACAATTCCCTGGGCTACTTCCCCATGGCCTCCTCCAAACACCTTCTTTATCCTCACCACAGGACCTTCCTCCTGGTGTCTGATAACACTTGTACTCCTTAGTCCTCCAGCAGTACAGCCTCTCACTCTCAGCTATTTGTGCCTCTTGCTCCCAGCTCCTCACATGCACTTCCTCTCCTCTAGCTCCTCCCCACCTGACTGGAGTGAGCTCCTTTTTAAACCCAGGTGCCCTGATTAGACTGCCTTGGTTGGCTGCAAGTGATCTAATCAGCCTGTCTGCCTTAATTGGTTCTAGCAAGTTCTTGATTACTCTAGTGCAACCACTGCTCTGGTCACTCAGAGAACAGAAAACTACACGCCCAGTGACCAGTATATTTCCCTTCCACCAGACTCCTGTACCCCACTGGTTTGGGTCTGTCACATATCCCTCCCCTCTGCTCAACACCAAGGGGTTGGGCAGCTTGGGAAGCCAGACAGTGCACACGTGACAAGCCATCAGCATTGCCGTGACGGCTCCCCGCTCTGTGTTGCACACAGAACTGGAAAGGTTGAAGGGATAAGAACCACCTGGTCACCAGTGGGTTCTTCTCCTTGTTCCGCTGCATCCATTGAAGAGGGGCATGGTCGGTCACGAGGACAAATCTGCGCCCGAGCAAGTAGTAGCGCAATGCTTCCATGGCCCACTTTACGGCAAGGCACTCCTTCTCCACCACTGCATATTTTTGTTCCCTTGGAAGGAGTTTCCTACTGAGGTAGAGAATTGGGTGTTCCTCCTCCCCAACCATCTGTGATAAAACGGCCCCCAACCCTACTTCCGATGCATCTGTCTGCAGGATAAATTCCTTGGTGAAATCAGGAGCTATTAGTACAGGATTACTGCAGAGGGCAGTCCTTATGTCTGTGAATGCTTCCTCTGCTGCGTCAGACCACCTTACCAGATCAGGTCCACGGGCTTTTACTAGGTCAGTCAGGGGGCTTGCCCTTGTGGCAAAGTGGGGGATAAATCATCTGTAATACCCCACTACACCTAGGAATGCCCGGACTTGTTTCTTGAGACGTGGTCGCGGCCAATTTTTGATGACCTCCAACTTGTTCACTTGGGTTTTTAGCAGACCCTTTCCCACAATGTAGCCAAGATATTTGGCCTCTGTAAACCCTACAGCACTCTTGGCAGGGTTTGCTGTAAGGCCAGCTCACCTGAAGGTATCAAGAACTGCCTTCACCTTCTCTAGGTGAGTTTCCCAGTCTGGGGTATGAATGACCACATCGTCCAAGTAAGCAGCAGTATAACTGTTATGTGGGCATAATAGCTTGTTCATGAGGCGCTGGAAGGTAGCTGGGGCCCCATGTAGTCCAAAAGGGAGGACAGTGTATTGAAAAATGCCCTCTCGGGGAGAGAACGCAGTCTTTTCCTTTGAGTCTTCCGCAAGGGGAATCAGCCAGTACCCCTTTGTCAAGTCTAGAGTAGTCAAGTACCGGGCATTACCCAGCCAGTCCACTAGCTTATCTATGCAAGGTATGGGGTACGGGTCAAACTGGAATACTTCGTTTAGTCGCCGGAAGTCATTGAAAAACCTTGTGGTGCCATCAGGTTTGGGCACCAGCACGATTGGGCTGGACCACTGACTGTGGGATTCTTCGATGATCCCCAACTCCAGCATTCTTTTTACTTCTGCTTTTATTTCTTCTCTTTTGGCTGCTGGCATCCGATAGGGCCTCATTGTTATTCTGGCCCCAGGGTTCGTGATGATGTGGTGATACGTCTCGGTTGTTCGACCAGGTTTTGTCAAGAACACATCTTGGTTCCGGAAGATCATCTCAGACACCTCATTCTTCTGGTCTGGTGTTAAATCAGGAGACATTCTCACCTGTTTAGAAGGCTTGTTTTCCTGCCTTAGGTCTTTTTGGACAGTTACGCACGCTTCTTGTGCATGCCAGGGTTTCAGAAGGTTGATGTGATAAATCTGTTCTTGTTTTCAGCGTCCTGGCTGCCGCACCTTGTAGGTTACTCCTCCCACAGGTTCAGCCACCTCATAGGGCCCCTGCCATTGGGCCAGAAGCTTGCTTTCTGCTGTGGGTACCAACACCATCACCCGATCCCCTGGTTGGAACTGTCGGACTTTTGCCTGGCGATTGTAATAGGTTCTCTGGGCCTCCTGGGCCTTTTCCAAATGTTCCCGTACAATAGGGGTGACACGGTCTATCCGGTCTCGCATCTGTATTACATGTTCTGTTATATTTCTCCCCTCATTGGGTTCCTCTTCCCAGATCTCTTTGGCGATGTCTAGTATGCCAAGAGGGTGAAGCCCATATAATAACTCAAAGGAGGAAAACCCAGTTGAGGCCTGAGGTACCTCCCGGAGAGCGAACATAAGGTAGGGTAGTAGGGTGTCCCAATCCTTCCTGTCCTGACTTACCACCTTCCGTATCATAGCCTTGAGGGTTCGGTTAAACCCTTCTACCAATCCATCAGTCTGCGGATGGTAGATTGAAGTTCTCAGGGTATGTATATGGAGCAGCGTACAGAGGTCCTTCATTAGTTTTGACATAAGTGGGGTTCCTTGGTCTGTTAATATCTCCTTTGGTAGCCCCATTTGGGCAAAGATCCCCACCAGCTCTTTGGCTATCGTTTTTGAGGCTGTGTTCCGCAGGGGGACGGCTTCTGGGTAGCGAGTAGCATAGTCCAAAACAACAAGTATATACAACAAGACGGCCCTGAGCCGTCTTCTCTAGGGGTCCCACTAGGTCCATGGCTATTCGCTCAAAGGGGACCTCTATGATGGGAAGGGGTACTAAAGGTGCCCTCAGGTGGGGACGGGGACTGTGCAGCAGACACTCTGGGCAGGACGCACAGTACCTCCACACTTCTTCATGTACTCCAGGCCAGAAGAACTGTCGTAGGACTCGTGCCAGAGTCTTCTCTACCCCCAAATGCCCCTCAAAAAGATGACTATGAGCAAGACTTAATACCGCGTTCTGGTGTTTTTGAGGTACTAGGAGCTGCTGTATCTTCTGCCCCTGTACTGGTGCAACCCGGTATAAGAGATTCTTCTTCATTATGAAGTAGGGTCCTGGTCCCTGGGTTTTCCCTTCCACGGGGACCCCATCTATTTCAGTCACCTCCTTCCTAATGTTATCGTACCTTGGGTCTTCGGCCTGGTCCTGCCCAAAATTTCCTCTCCCAGGGCTAACCTGCCCAACATCTAGGAGCCTAGTCTCTGTTGCCTCTACTGGTTCAGAAGCGTTAGGGTGGGGGTCAGACTCGGGTGCTTCTCCCTCCTGAGTGGCCTCCTTTTCAGCTGTTTGGGTCTGCCTACCTACAAGAGCGACCCTCTGGCTTTGAGTCAGTATTCGGGTTCCCAATGCCTTAGCTGCTCTCCTTTCCCTTTTTGACTTTCTACCCTGTCTGGGAATGGAAAATAAATCTGGGGATATTTCAGAGAAAACTGGGGGTTGACAGTCTACTATGGAGGCCTCACTAACTTCAGGGTTCCCCTTTTCCTCCAATTCTCCTACTGGGAGTAAGTTTCCAAACCCTGGGAAGTCCCTCCCTTTTTTCACCTGGGCTCTCCTAGTGGTCCCGTCACTCGAGCTCTAGGGCTTAGTGCTGCTAGTTTAACCCGGGAAGCCTCTTCCTTAACTGGTCGGGTCAGCTCCCTCGCTGTCTTTCGCCTTTCTACCAGTGCAACAACCTCATCATAGGTGGAGGGTTCATTCTGGCTTACCCAGGCACGAAGGTCTGGCGGTAGTCCCCTCATGTATCGGTCAATGACCAGAACCTCTAGTATCTCTTCTGGACTCCGGGACTCCATTCGTAACCACTTTCATGCGAGATGGATAAGGTCATACAATTGGGACCGCGGGGTTTTATTTTCCTGGTACCTCCACTCGTGATACCGCTGAGCCTGCACTGCAGTCGTTACCCTAGATCAGGCCAGGATCTCTGCTTTCAGCTGGGGGTAGTCTGCTGCAGCCTCTTCAGGCAGATCATAGTAAGCCTTCTGGGCCTCCCCACACAGGAATGGGGCAAGGATGACAGACCACTGATCTCGAGGCCAGGCCTCCCGTAGGGCTGTCCTCTCAAAGGCCAGAAGGTATGCCTCTACATCATCCTCCCGCATCATTTTCTGCAGCCAATGGCTGGCCCATATGATCTGCGTCCTATCATGGCCGCAGTTCAGCTCTGTAAGGGTCTTTACCTGGTTCACCAGTTCTCGCAACATAGCTCGGTCTTGAGAAGCCTGGCCTGCCTCCTGTTGGACAGCTGCCTGGACACAGATAGCCTCCTGCTGGGCTGATGTAGCTTGTATCAATGCCCGTACTAAGTAATCCATTGTGGTGAAAAAAAAAAAACCCTCTACCTTTTTTTTTAATCATTCTCCTTCTTCTGCCACGCTGTGCACACCAGATCCCACTTCTAACACCAGTTATGACAAAGTTCCTCCTCTACCTTGGTGGGTCCTGCGCATATTGGCAGATTTGCTCACCTCAGTGATCTTCCCCACAGTCTGGATCAACTCCTCCTGTGTCTGATCAGGAGTTGGGAGGTTTGGGGGGAACCCAGGCCTGCCCTCTACTCCGGGTTCCAGCCCAGGGCCCTGTGGATTGCAGCTGTCTATACTGCCTCTTGTAACAACTGCATGACAGCTACAACTCCCTGGGCTACTTCCCCATGGCTCCTCCAAACACCTTCTTTATCCTCACCACAGGACCTTCCTTCTGGTATCTGATTACACTTGTACTCTGTAGTCCTCCAGCAGCACAGCCTCTCACTCTCAGCTACTTGTGCCTTTTGCTCCCAGCTCCTCACACACACTTCCTCTCCTCTAACTCCTCCCCACCTGACTAGAGTGAGCTCCTTTTTAAATCTAGGCGCCATGATTAGCGTGCCTTGATTGGCTGCAGGTGATCTAATCAGCCTGTCTACCTTAATTGGTTCTAGCAAGTTCTTGATTACTCTAGTGCAGCCCCTGCTCTGGTCACTCAGGGAACAGAAAACTACTCACCCAGTGACCAGTATATTTGCCCTCTACCAGACTCCTGTACCCCACTGGTTTGGGTCTGTCACAATAGTAAAAAAAATCAGAACATTTCAACCTGAAATACTTTTTTTTTTTTTACTTTTCAATTTGCCAAAAATGTTTAAAACCCTATTTTTGGTTTGACCCAAAATGATTTTTTTCATTTTTTAAATTGCCAGTGACTTACAAATCAATTATTTGCACAGCTCATCTGGAGAATGTTTAGGGGCAGATCTTTGACCCTACTGAGACCTCTCTGATCTGCGCTGGTGGTGCAAAATGAACCTTAAATTGTGTTAAATTGTGAGCTGGGGAGAGCCCCAGGATGGGTATCATCCAATGGCATAAAGGAAGCATAGCTACCCACTGCCAGCCCCCCTCACATGTAGTGGGGGGGTGTTAGGGTGGGAGAAGGCACAATCAGAAGTCACTGCACTCCAGTGCTCCCTGCCAACACAATGGCTCCTAAGGGCCTGTTACAAGCCAGTGCAACTTAGAGCATTCCCAGCTGCTGCCAGCTGGACTTTTCAACCCCATTACATGGTCTGGGCAAGCACTTGCAAAGTGCAGATTGATTTGCTGAGTGGGGGTTGTGACTGCCCTGCTTCAACTCCCTTTGTGACATGGCCTCCAGAAGACAAAGGGAAGACTGCGGTGGGTTTGAGCCAGCCTCACCAGGAAAAGTTGCTTGGCTGCTAATTGGGAAGTCTTCAGTTTCCTTGAGAGCAGCCGGAATGTTCCAATTCCTCACAGCAGCCTTGGTAGTCTGTGGTACAGGGCCAATGCATGGCAGAGCATAGGAGTGCAAGACATGGCAAAGCAATGGACTGAAACAGCCAGCAATCCCTTCAGAAAGACAGTGGAGGCCATGCCAAGGGACTATTGGTGTCCAGAGAAAGAGAATAAGGACGAGGAGCTGCTACTGTAACCAAATGCACCAGAACTGATTCCTGGACCAAATCCTGACATCTGTAGCTCCTACTTCAATAACATCTTTGCCTCAATAAGGACAATTGAGTAACGATTCAGGATTGGGCCACAGACAGCAGGACAAGCAAATCTCTCATGACACTTTTCATTTTTCCCATCTCAGTTATTACAACCTCCTCCTTTCTGGCAGCCCAGACTCACCCCTCCCCTCACTTCAGTCCATATGAAACACACCCACTGGAGTTATTTTCCTTTCCTCTTGATTTGATCACACCTCCCTCCCCTTCTGAATCAGCCCACTGGCTTCTCATCCACTAAGGCAGTGGTTCTCAACTGGCAGTTCGTGGCCTCCTGAGCCCTTTCAGGGGGGCCGCGGGACCCCATGGCTGAAGCCCAGAGAGCCTGAGCCCGAGCACTTCACGACACGGTGCTGAAACCCTGAGCCCGGTGCCTCCCTCCTCCACCCCTGCCAGAGCAAGGCAGTCCCGGGGGGGCAGCTTCACACCCCTCCTTTCCTCCTCTCTCAGCCCCTGATGCCCCACCGCTTGGCCAGGTCAGAGCTGGGAAGCTGGAGTCAGGCAGTGCAGGCAGCTGCTGCACACAGCCCCTAGCTACCTCCTCCCTGCATCCTGAGCTGCCCCCCTGCCCATACACAGCCCCTACCTATTCCCTCCCTGCACCCTGAGCCGCTCCCCTGCCCACACACAGCCCCTAGCTACCCCCTGCCGGCATCCTGAACAGTTTTCAAGTTTTTTTAGCTGAACCCCTACCCCAGACAACCCAGACAGGCTGGATGGCCTGCTGAGGTGAGTCAGGGGGAGGAGGTGGCACTGTCTTCCTGGACCCAGCTATGTGGAGCTGGCCTACGCCCCACCAGCCCCTGCCCCCCAGAGTAGAAGTCGGACTACACTTGTGCTCAAAGGCCCAGCCCTGGCCCGGAGCCCAAGTTCCCCTCCCCCCTGGCCCCCACCGCTGGGCCCTGGAGTTTTTATAGCATGTTGAGGGGGCCTCAGAAAGAAAAAGGTTGCACGAAGGAATCACATGTCCATTCCTTGCCACCACCTTCAAATCTCTATACATCCTCCCTTTTCATCACCCCACACCAGCCCCTCCCCATCACCAGCCTTCCACCCCCACTGACCCATTTGTTAGTCTCTCAAACAGTCATCTCTGTGCTTTTCCCACACTCCCCCACCAATCATTTGACAGCTTCCCTGAGCTCATCCACAAGGCCCAGACCCTGTCCACATTAAGTCCTTCTTAGAGAGCCACCTCTGCTCTGCTGCCTGCAGAGAATCTAGTTGACCTGTATAAAATCCATACTTGTGGTTCCTCTTCCCCTAACCTCTGCCTGCCTGTCTAGCACCTCACATGAGGCTACTGAGAGGAAGGACGGTCTGGTGGTTGGGTGCCACAGACATCATGAGTGATCCTGAAAAATCACTTATGCCCAGATCCTCAACATTTCCTATTAATACCTTTGAGGATCAAGTGCTTAGTGTATCCATGCCTCGGTTTCCCTGTCTATTAAATGGAGATAATAGCACATTACTGCCTCACAGGGGTGTTTTGAGATTAAATGCTTGAAGGAGTTCTCAGGTACTATGGGGTAGGGGCCATCATAGATAGCTACTGATAATCAGTAATTAATATTACACATACCAAGTCTGGACCAGGCTTTGCATCCCCCTGTGCACATCCTCTGTGTGCTTCATCATAACAGTCCTGCTCTAGCATCTGCTGGAAACATCAAAAGCAGCATGTTCTGGTTGTTAGCATCCTCACCAGAAATCCAGCAGTCAGACAGTTACTCTCCTCAGGAGAAATTCGTACCTCCTAGACTTCCAGGAAGCGCTGAGTGTCTCCCATGCTGCGCTGCCTCTTCATGGGAAGTGATCTATGACCCTGACCTTTTTCATCCCATGTTGGCTTTCTTTTAAGTTCCTGGTCTGGCTCTGAGAAGGTCCACCAGCTCACTCTTTGAAGAGAACAAATTGCTGCATAGGCAGGCGCTGTTCCTTTGCATTTCTGGAGGAGTGTGTCGGCAGAGTGGCTCATGCTTCTGTCCTATGATCTGTGCTGCATTTCACGGCAGCTCAGGTTGCCAGATAAATGGAACCAAAGAGTTTAGGAGGGTTTTTAGAAAGGGCTGGATAATGTGATAAACACTAATATTCCTGGTAGGTACAGAAACTGCATCAGTGACATACAGGAACTCAGCCATTAAGTTAACCACCAGCAACAGCTGGGGAGTAATTCCACCATCAGCACCTCCATCTCAATGCACAGCATTCTGGGCAGTCAGCTGGAGTGATGTCCCCAGGTGGTGTCCAAGGCCTGGCCTGAGCAGTGGCCTTGACAAATGGAAGTGTTGGTTATGGGCTTAACTCCCCCCACCCAGGACTTTGACCAGGGACCCTGACTCACAGCTGCTCTGCTAGTGGCTCAGCACAGCTATGCCTCTTCCCTCCATCCTTATCAGAGGTGTGGACAGGAATAGGTGTAGTGTTCACCCCTGTCTGATCAGCAGTGGAGGGGAGGAGCCACCACCAGGATGGGTGAAGCCAACCTGAAAATCTTGCTGTGTGACTGGAGGTGAGGAGTTCTAACCACCTTTACAAAGGAGGCTATGTGTGCACATGTCCAGCCCATGCAATCTGAACTCATCAGCACTCCTGGATTGTTTTGTTCTATTATTTTTATCCAGAAGCAGAGACATTTTCTGGGGTGACCCTGACCACAGACTCTGCTGCAAGTTGTCTATTAAATTTTAAGCTCATCGGGGCAGGGACCATCTACTACCCTGTGTTTGTGCGATGTCTAACCCAATGGGACCTCAGCCTCAGCTAATCCCTGGGCACTTCCATCATGTATGTGACTAATAATAATATCCACTGGCTCTGGGAAAAATAGTCCCAAAGAGCTGAATCTCCTCCTCCCACAGAGAAACACATGGGACGGAGATCCAGGTGGTAGAGAGCAGTTTACACACCTCTAGCCTCAGAGCCAAGTGATAGCAGAGGGTGGAGAATGGATCCCTGGGTGACTTTGCTGCGCAGGCTCCTCCCAGCTCCTTCACTGAGTGGCTCTGTGGGAGCTGCCTGGCCAGATTATCTCTCAGCCACCACTGACTCCAGGATAGAGGACGATGGAGGAGTTAATGTAGTCCCAGGTTGCATGCCATGTCTTGTAATAATTTTGCTTGGAAATGGGCCTCCCTCAGTGAAGACAAGCCCTGGAGTTTGGTCCCAGATACTCCTCTGGCCTTCCCCAAAACTCCAGGTAGAGAGAGAGCCAATCAGTCAAAGCTTTTGGCTCAGGCTCATTGCTAGATTCTGACTCAGCATCCTTCCTACTCATAGTCTTTTCTCCTACTTCACCTGGCCCTGGTCTGGAAGCCAGTGGCTGTGAAGGAACCATCACCCTTGCTACGATCAACCCTGACTTTCCTGCCTGGAGCTCTCAAGAATTGTAACTCCATGAGGACTCTCTGCTCTGTGCCTGTTGCCAGATGCAGCTTTGGGAAAGTTGCCCAAAGCTCAGTCAGCCTTGCAGCTCATGTCTGTTCCTCAGTGCAGGAGAGGTCAGCTTGGGGATCCTCTCAGGCAGGAAAGGGTTACTGGATTCTGGACCTGGTGTAGACACCCTAATATTGAAGTGTCTCTTTCCCTGCCCCTGTCCTGTTTGCAGTTCACAGCCAGCAGCCTGTGCTGGAACATCACACATGGATCCAGCCTCCGCTTTCACCCTATCTGCATGCTGCTTTAGGCTGCTGAATGGCAGTGAAGTAGGGTGAGTTATCTGAGAGATGATTGTCTGCGTGGCTTTTAAATACCGTCTATAACCTCACTAGTGCTCTCACGCTGCATTTTCTTCTCTTGCTTGCTTTATTCCCATCCCCCGCTCTAAATATACTTTTGCTATTCAATAACACTTCTTAGCACCCACTTCTTTCATTCAACCGAGACAGGAAAGAGAATTCTACGTGTCACTCTCTGTCCGCCAAAGGTGGGATTTCCAAAGATGACAATAAGGAGTAAGGTAACCAGACCCCATTGAATCCAATGGGATTTAGGCACGGAACTCTCTTACCCTCCTTTGAAAATCCCATTCCAGTGTATTAGGTTTCTGATCTGTATAAAATACAGAGCTGAGAAAAGTTCTAAACAAATCATTTATCCAGTCAATCTGGCTTGTTTTCTGCTCTTGGGATTTCCAAGGACAGATTGAGATTTTCTCAAATGGAGTTGTTATTCAAAATGATTTGACAAACATTTAAAAAAATTCCTTGGGTTGATCACACTCGTTTCTCTGCAAGTAGCTGATATTCACTATAGTCCAGTGGGAGGAGCATAGAGTTGGGTCTCACTTTCCCCACCCCAACATGCTGTTTTATCTTCAACCACTTCTCTTGTCGGCCGAGTCTCTAGCTGGCTCCATGCTGGAGTGTCTTTCTCTCCCAAGCCTGCCATGGAGTTGCAGCTGCCTACATTACAATGGGTTTGGCCCAAAGAACTTACATGGTTTGCCCAAAATCCTACAGGAAGACTGTGGTGAAGCTGGGAGCAGAACCAGGTCCCCGTGACTTGTGATGACTAGTCCTGTGCCTGGACAACAAGACCATCCTTGCTCACTGGCTGCTTGGTTCTTCTCCTTCACTATGTGAATCTGACCTTGTGAGCATTTCATTTTTACAACACAATGTCAAATTGTTTGCACGTTACAGCAGATGCAGCTCACCTGGTAAATTGCCAGTGCAGCCATGAGTGCTGGAAAATCCAGGTACCACTAAACTAATGCTCCACCTGGTCTGCGCTAAGCAGCACAGTCTGCACCCAGAGGCCAGTCCTCTGAGCCATCTCACTGCTCACTCACTGAACTAAGCAGTCAAGAGAAATATAAAAGTGTACAGGCAGTAGGCAATCTTCTGAATTGCCATCCACACTGAGCCTCCTGATCAAATCTGACTTAATCCCATCTAAATCCCTGTGCACAAAGACCAGTGGGAATGTGCCACCGCTAGAGTTTAAATCTTCATCTTGCTGGAGTTCAAAGGCCGCCCTGAGCCGGAAGTTTTTGACATAACCTCTGACCACCAAAGGACCACAGTTTATTATGCATCAAAGAAGGGTCTCTGAAATGATGCATGCTATATAAGGAGGGTAACTCAATCGCTGTGTCATGTACAAATTGCCTAACCTTCTCCGCAGCTTGTTGCTGTACTGCTGTAGGCTGCAACTAGTAACAGCTGGCTGGGAAGCCGGCTTCCTGATGCAGTGTAGACATGCCCTGAAAGATCCTTCACACCCATGGTCTCTAGTACACAGCTTCATCCAGAATCTATTCCAAAGCCCAGCTAAGAGAACCGCTGAGGAAGAGATGCCAGAAAAAGCTTTGGTGGACTCAAGAGAAGACCAGTTCCCAGTGGATCAGTATCCATATCACAAAAACAGGGTCTACCACCAGCACTCAGAGGGGCCTTCACAGGGACCTAGGGCAGAATGGACCCTGGAGGCTCACCCTACCATCAGCTCACTGGCAGTGGACCCCAAGGACAGGATGGCAGTGGGCTACTGGGCAGGAAGGTGAGGGATGCTGCCACTGTATGTGCTGCACCTGTCCTGAGCACAGAGGGCATTGGTCTGCAAGGCTGTCAATCTGGCACTTTGCCCTGGCACATGCCTACCTTCAGGCACCATGCTTCAGCTTCTCTTCTGCCACATCCAGCTGCTCTCTGTCCCTACCCAGCTGGGCATGTACTCATCGCTGTTGCATTGCTTGCTCTGGTTGTCTGTAGTGTGATAATTTTGGAAAGCTGCATCCAATTAATTCCAAAATGCCAGGGAACATTCGAGGCACCGGTGGGCAGAACCCTATTGAGTCTGGTGAGAATCGGAAAGCCAGAAAGCCTGCTTTCCACTCAGTTCTCCATTTGGTTACAGGTTACACAGGAGAGGCAGCAACCTCACGGGGGCTCATGGCAGGGGAGGGAGCAGATACTCTGGACACAGGGCTGAGGGGGCCAGGATAGGGTCAGTGGGATCCTCACCCCCTCTGACCAGGGCTCCCTCAGCTGGGAACCTTGCCCCATCCCAACTCTGGCCAGACCCCTACCCCCAGTCAGGCCTCTCACCTGGAAATCAGCCTTCTCCAGTTTTTGGATTTCCACCAAAACCAGTAGGGTTCTGACAGCGATGGGTGAGGGAACCTGGCCACAGTGTGGTGAGGGCCCAGCTGCATACATAGCTCAGCCATAGAAGCAACCAAGTGTGCAAACCTCTCATTATTTTTAGTCTGAGCTGTCCTCACCAGACACCTCCCTCTAAACCTCCTCCTGGCCCTGGCCAAGCTGGCCGTGCATCAGTGCAGGTGGACAGAGCTCGAGTGCCCGGTGCTCTCTGACGGTGGGGCCGTGTCCCTTCTCCTTGTTAATACACCCAGTCAGAGTCCATTTGGGCAGCGTCCACCAGCCCCTCAGTCTCTTCTCAGAGCAGCAGGCATTGCCTGGGGGTCTCTGCTGAGGAGCCCCCTTTGGCTCCTTTTTGCTGTCTCATACCCAGCCCAGCACTCACTGTTTGTCCCTTGAACTTAGTTGACCACAATTCCTTTTTGTCCCCTCCCTCCTCCTGAGGGAGTAGCCAGTATCAGCTCTTTGGGTTGCCCCTTTTGGGGTCTTCTCTCCCTCACTGGGGTCACAGAGCCGCACCTCTCCCGTGCCTAGTATTAACTCTGCCCAAGCCCAGAACAGCAGCACCATAGAATCATAGATGTGTAGGACTATGTAGCGAGGCGGTGTGGCTCCCCTTCTCCCCAGGGAGGGTTGAGCCTCGTCAATCACCCCCCAGGGCGGAACCGCTGGGAGGAAGTCCCGCCCCTCAAAGGGTCAGGTGGCGACCCGGAAGGATAAAAGCCTGGCCCCAGCCCTCAGTCAGGGCCCAGCCAACAGCAGGAGCAGACGTGCCCGCTGACCCTCCTCACCGGGAAGCCGCTGAGGCCCGAGGCCGGTGGGAGCTGCCCCCCAGTCGCTACGACGAGGAGCCGCCGGAGCTGCCCCGCAGTCGCTACGACGAGGAGCTGCCGGAGCTGCCCCGTCCCCACTACGGCCCCGAGGAGCCGCCAGACCAGATCTGGTCCGCCATCCTGGATGCCCCAACGGACCAGGTAAGACATAGGCGCAGGGCCTTCTGCAGCCTGACTATAGTCAGCTGCCCCCGGTAGCTTACAAACACAGTACCAGTTAGCTGTGGCCCTTTGGAGCAGGGCAGAGCAATGGCAAAGTCAGAGGGGGCCCAGCCCTTGGCTCGGGCGGGGCAGTAACAAACACAGTAACAGTTGGCTCTGGCCCTTTGGAGAAGGGCAGAGCAGTGGCAACGGGGGGGGGGGTCTGACACCCGGTTACGGGTGGCAGGGGGAATGCAGGCCCACCCACTCCTCTGCGTTCCAGCCCGGGGCCCTAATGACGGCTGACGCCACTGCTCTGCCCTGCTCCAAAGGGCCAGAGCTGATAACTGTGTTTGGGGCCCCGCCCGAACCAAGGGCTGGGCCCCTAGTATTTAACTGTGTAGCTGTTCAGTCCCGCACACAGGGTCCGAACCGCCGGAGCGGACTGTGATCCCGAAGGCAGAGGCCATCGGACAACGAGACAAGGCCGGTGTGATTCCCCTCCTCCCCAGGGAGGGTTGAGCCCCGGCACCCCCTCGTCCACATTTGGCACCTGACCAGGGACTTGCTGAGCCCTTTGCCCCTGTGAGGAGGGGCCGATAGGAGCACTAAGCTACTCAGCGGTTCCCAGACCAAGACATGGATCTGGAACGGCTGTTCTGACTGCTGGCAGAAAGCCAGGAAAGACAACAGACGGCGCAATTGCTGCAGCAGCAACAGCAGCAAACCGTTCTTCATGAGCAGCAGCAGCAACAAGATGCTGCCCTCCTCCAGCAGCAGCGACAGCAGCACGCCGCCCAGCTGGAGCAGCAACAGCAGCTTATCCTGCAACTGGGGGGCCAGCTACAGACGCTCCTCGGGGCTGCCACCCGACCCACCGACGGAGCCGCGGGAGTGGATGCCGGCGGTCCCCGGGCACCGGCGCCCCTATGCCTGACCAAGATGGGCCCGGGGGACGACCCGGAGGTCTTTCTGGTCACGTTTGAGCGGGTTGCTCTAGTCGCAGGGTGGGCCCGAGCACAATGGGCCACTCTCTTGGCCTCCTATCTGACCGGGCCAGCGCAGTTGGCCTATCGCGGGCTGGCGACGGAAGACGCCCGAGACTATGACCGAGTGAAAGCGGTGATCCTTGATGCCTTGGACGTCAGCCCCGAAACCTTCAGACAGCAGTTCCGGGGCCAGACATATCCGGCAGGCGCGCATCCTCGACTGGTCACCCAAAGCCTGAAGGAAACCGGTCGCCGCTGGCTGCAGCCTGAAACCCGTACGGCGGAGGAGGTAACTGAGCAGGTCGTTCTCGAGCAGTTTGTGCATATCCTGCCTGTGCGAGGAGGGGCCTGGGTCCTCCACCATCGGCCCGCCACCCTGGGGGCCGCGGTCTCCTTAATGGAGGATTACCTCGCTGCAGAGACTTCAGTGGGGCCCGCCTTCCGGGTCCCAGCCCTGGGACCCAACCAACCTCACGGAGGGAGAAGAGGGTCCGCTCCGCCTGGAACGCGGGGCCCAGGTCACGGGCGGGGCCCCGAGCCGGCCCTTCGGGCCCAACGTTCGGAGCCTGGCCCACCCGCGGGCACGGGGACCTCTCCCGCGGGCCCATTGGAGCCCCGCCGAAGCCCCCGGGCCAGCGGGCCCCAGCGCAGCCGTTCAGAAATAGGACCCTGCTTTGGGTGTGGGAAGACCGGCCACCTACAGAGGGACTGCCCCACGATGGAATGTGACTATGGGCAGGTATGCGCAGAAGGTCGGGCTCAAAGACCCCAGCCCCCTAAGCTCATGATCCTGGTGGTCGTGGGGGACCAAGCCACGACGGCCCTGGTTGACTCCGGCTGTGGCCAAACGTTGGTCTGTCAGGCCCTAGGACCGCCGATCGACCCTGGCCTGGGACCTATCCACCTCCAGTGTATCCATGGAGACGTTCGGCCCTACCCGAGCACCCGGGTCCGGCTAACGGTCAACGGCCTCACCCGGTCGCTGATTGTCGGGGTGGCCCCCCGGCTGGCCTACCCGGTCATCTTGGGGCGCGACTGGCCGGCCTTTGAGCGGCTCCTCTGATCCATCCCAGGCCTGGCGGCCGAGCCCCCGGAACTCCCAGAGAGGACCGAAGGAAGCAGAAACCGGGGAGGCCGGGGTCTCGACCAAAGAGGACCCTTCCACGCCCCGTTTTGACACGGACTTTTGTTGGGACCAGCGGGCCGACCCCAGTCTCCGAAGGGCATATGAGCAGCTCGCGGCCATCGACGGGTCAGTCATCAACCCGGGCCGGGCTACGCAGTGGCCCCACTTCGAGCTCTGCTGGGACCGACTTTACCGGGTCGAGCGGGACCCCCGCATGCAAGAGCCCTGAACACAGCTTCTCGTGCCCTGGTGCCATCGAAGGGCCGTAATGAGCTTGGCCCACGATGTACCAGCAGCGGGACACCTAGGGCATGAGAAGACCCTGGCACGGATTCGGCTCGATTTTATTGGCCGGGGATAGACGGGGATGTGAAGCGGTACTGTAGTTCATGCCTGGGGTGTCAACTGGCCGCCTCACCCCGGACACCGAGGGTGCCCCTGGTCCCGATGCCCCTAACTGATACCCCGTTCGAGCGGGTTGCCATGGACCTGGTGGGCCTGCTTCCCTGGAGCACGGCGGGATTTCAATATGTCCTGGTCCTAATCAACTATGCCACTCGGTTTCCGGAAGCCATCCCGCTGCGGAGCATCACGGCCCGGACCATCGTGGGTGAGCTAGTGAAAGTGTTCGCCCGCGTGGGGTTGCCAAAGGAGATCTTGACGGACCAGGGCACGAATTCACGTCCCGCTTGCTAAAACAGGTCTGCCGACTCCTGGGGATAAAGCAGCTCCATACCTCCGTCTACCACCCCCAGACGGATGGGTTGGTGGAGTGCTTCAACTGCACCCTTAAGGGCATGCTCCGGAGGTTCCCGCCCAACAAACTTCGCCACTGGGACCAACTCCTCCCACCGCTGCTCCTCGCTGTCTGGGAGGTTTCCCCAGGCTTCGACCAAGTTCTCCCCCTTTGAACTTCTCTATGGGCGTAGGCCGCGGGGCCTCCTGGATCTTATGAAGGAGACATGGGAGCAGTCGGCCTCCCCAACCCAGGGGCTTCTCCAGTATGTCCTCCGACTGCGGGAACACCTAACCCAGGCCGGAGTCCTGGCGAGGGAGAACCTTAAGATGGCCCAGGAGAAGCAGGAGCGGGGTTATAACCAGGACACGCAAATGCGAGAGTTCGCCCCCAGAGACTGGGTTCTCTTACTCCTCCCTTCCAGCAAGTCAAAGCTGCTGGCCCGTTGGCAAGGCCCCTACGAGGTGCTTCAGAGGGTGGGGCCCGTCAACTACGAGATTCGCCAGCCAGGCCGCCGCAAGGAAAGGCAGTTGTATCACATCAACCTGCTGAAGCCGTGGCAGGACCAGGAGGGCCTGCTGATCGACCCATGCCCGCCAGAGTCAGAGTTGGGTCCGGAAGGGGCCCGGACGGGGGAGGTGTCAGAACCCACATTAGGAAGCACCCTGACAGAGAAGCAACGGGAGCAGGCCAAGTGCCTTCTGCGGGCCTTCCGTCGGATCTTCATGGCGCTACCGGGCTGCACGGGCGCCACTTGTCACATGATCCAAACAGCGCCCAGGAAGGTCGTTAGGGAGACTACCCGGCCTATCCCATACCAAATGCGAGCGGAGGTTGAGGAGGGGGTTCTGGCAATGTTGACCTTAAGGGTCATTGAGCCATCCCAGAGTGAGTGGGGCAGCCCGGTGGTCCTAGTACCTAAGCCGGACGGCACCCGGCGCTTCTGTATAGACTTCCAAAAGGTGAATGCCATCTCCCGGTTTGACACGTACCCGATGCCCCGGGTCGACAAGTTACTCGGCCACCTCGGAGAAGCCCACTATATCACCACGCTCGGCCTCAGCAAGGGGTACTGGCAAATTCCCCTTGAGGAGGCGTCCAAGGAAAAGACCGCCTTTGCCACCCCGTCTGGGCTCTATCAATTTACTCGGATGCCCTTCAGCCTTCATGGCGCCCCCGCGATCTTTCAGCGGCTGATGGATCGCCTCTTGTGACCGCACCAGGAGTATGCGGCCGCCTACTTGGATGATATCGTGATCTACAGCCGCTGCTGGGACGGCCATCTGGATCGGGTTGCGGCGGTCCTCCTAACCCTTCGGCAGACGGAATTAACAGCGAACCCCAAGAAGTGCCGAATAGCCTGGGAAGAAACGACCTACCTCGGTTACACCGTCAGGCAGGGACGGATAAAGCCCCTCATGGGAAAAGTCCAAGCCGTGGCGGAGTGCCCCACTCCGACCACGAAGCGGCAAGTACGGCGCTTCTTGGGGCTCGTAGGATATTACCGACGGTTTATTCCCCAATTCGCGTCGATTGCCGCACCCCTGACTGGGCTACTGACGAAGAACAGCCCCCGAAACGTGCACTGGACCCCGGAGTGTGACGCAGCCTTTAAGACGCTCCGCGACTGCCTGTGCCAGGAGCCCGTCCTATATAGCCCCGACTTTGATAAAACCTTCATCCTTCAGACAGATGCATCGGATGTGGGCTTAGGGGCTGTCTTATCTCAGGAAGGGGCCAGAGGATTCCACCCCATCCTGTATATGAGTCGCAAGCTATTCCCCCAGGAGCGGAGCTATGCCACGGTCGGAAAGGAGGCCCTCGCAGTCAAGTGGGCCTGTGAGGCTCTTCGGTTCTTCCTCCTGGGGGACCCGTTCACTCTGGTCACTAACCACGCCCCACTCCAATGGCTAATGCGGATGAAGGATAACAATGCCCGCATTATGTGCTGGTACCTGGCCTTGCAGCCCTATGCGTTCACCATCCGGCATAGGGCTGGCAAGGACCACGTCAATGCGGACTTCTTTTCCCGCCTCGCTGAGATGGGGCAGTCCAACCCCGACCGACGGGGGTCGGACTTGGGGGGGGTGTGTGTAGCAAGGCGGTGTGGCTCCCCTCCTCCCCAGGGAGGGTTGAGCCCTGTCAATCACCCCCCAGGGCGGAACCGCTGGGAGGAAGTCCCGCCCCTCAAAGGGTCAGGCGGCGACCCGGAAGGATAAAAGCCGGGCCTCAGCCCTCAGTCAGGGCCCGGCCGCCGGCAGGAGCAAACGTGTCCGCTGACCCTCCTCACTGGGAAGTCGCTGAGGCCCGAGGCCAGTGGGAGCTGCCCCGCAGTCTCTACGACGAGGAGCCGCCGGAGCTGCCCCGTCCCCACTATGGCCCCGAGGAGCCGCCAGACCAGACCTGGTCCGCCGTCCCGGAGGTATTCCCGGACCTACCGCCCTGCCCGGACTGGGAGGAGCCCATGGTACTGGACGCCCCAACAGACCAGGTAGGAACCAGGGGGGAGGCTGGAAGTAGCCCGGGGGCAGCTGACTATAGTCAGGCTGCAGAAGGCCCTGCGCCTATGTCAGTGTGTTTCGGTCAGGATCCCCTTCCCCACTGACCGCCACTAGCGGTGTCAGCCACCATTAGGGCCCCGGGCTGGAACGCAGAGGAGTGGGTGGGCCTGCGTTCCCCCTGCCACCCGTAACCTGGTGGCAGATTACCCGCCCCTCCCCCCCGTTGCCACTGCTCTGCCCTGCTCCCAAGGGCCAGAGCCAACTGTTACTGTGTTTGTTGGTGCCCCGCCCGAGCCAAGGGCTGGGCCCCCTCTGACTTTGCCACTGCTCTGCCCTGCTCCAAAGGGCCAGAGCTAACTGGTACTGTGTTTGTTGGTGCCCCGCCTGAACCAAGGGCTGGGCCCCCTTTGACTTTGCCACTGCTCTGCCCTGCTCCAAAGGCCAGAGCTAGCTGAACTGTGTTTGGTGCCCCGCCCGAGCCAAGGGCTGGACCCCTATTGACACGCCACTGCTCTGCCCTGCTCCAAAGGGCCAGAGCTGATAACTGTGTTTGGGACTCCGCCCAAACCAAGGGCTGGGCCCCTAGTATTTAACTGTGTAGCTGTTTGGTTCCGCACACAGGGTCCGAACCGCCGGAGCGGACTACGATCCCGAAGGCAGAGGCCCTCGGATGACGAGACGAGGCCGGTGTGGCTCCCCTCCTCCCCAGGGAGGGTTGAGCCCCGGCACCCCCTCGTCCACAGACTAGAAGGGAGCTCAATAGGTCATCTAGTCCAGTCCCTGGCACTCAAGGCAGGACCATGCAGATTGTGAGCTGTCCCAGCACTGCTGTGGTAACATAAGGAATCCCACCCTGAAAGGTGCTGGTGGCATTCGGGGGACATCAAAGACAAGGGATTTGGTAAGTTGCAGAGTAATAATACCTGCGGCCTCCTTCTGCCCCTCCTCCACCTTCTAGACCATCAACAGGATCCTCAGTTCCAAGAGAACCAGGAACTGCACCCAACTCTCCTGAGATAAATACCAGCTCTAACTCAGTGTTTCTCCAACTTTATACTAGAAAGATTCCCTCCTGAGCCAGCCCCCCTCACATCCTCCACTGCTTTGCTCTGAAGCAATTTCATAGACCACCAGGAAGGGTACATTGGATCACCATGGACCACAATGTGACTTAATCCTGTAATGCTTAGCCAGGCAGCGTCAGTGTTGTTATCACTTTCAGACATCACAGGTAATTACCAAGACTCCTGTAGAAAGGCTTAAATGGTCAGCCACTGTCACTGCAGCTCATTAATTATAACTCGGGTTGTAGCTTTGCCTGATTGCAACGGCGTTATTTAGAACCAAAGGTAATTTAAGCAACCACATCATTGTTGTTCTAAGCAGCAAACACACTGTAATTCCTCCTTGTTCCCCCCCACACATCGTTTGGCTTGGCTTTGAGTTGGGCCCTTTTGTGACTGTGGGCTTGAAATGTCAGTTTTGGTTTAGAAAAATAAAGGTAATTTGATCCATTCTGATTCAGTTCTGAGGCTGGCAGATGCTGTACAGGGAGCTGGGACCAGAGTCCTTCCAGCAAGAGCACAGATTGGCCAGCATTGCTTATTCATAAATTTTAAAAGGCTAGTGGGCATTCCACAGCTTATAGAGCCTTCTATTTTTAGGGGGTAATTGATGCTTTTCTACAGTAATTAGTAAAACCGGATTGAGCTCATATGGCATTTATACATCAGCTTTCAATTACAGAGCTGCCTGATGGCTGATCTAAGATGTGAAAAGCCATTGGCCACCACAGCTGCTATTCTTATGCAGGAAGAAGGGTCCCATGGGAGGTACAAGAAGGAGGCCCTAAGTGGAAGCCTGGTCACCCCCAAAACCTGCAGATTCCCCAAGATTTGGGTGGATCTCAGGGATCTAGAGAGATCCTGCACCTCTGCACTGGCTCCTGGTCCCTCTCTGCTGAGTGGGTCAGAACTGACTTACCCACCAGAGTTCTGTAGTGTCAACAGTGAGACAAAGCAAATTCTGTGACCAGGCATAGCCCACCTAGGTGGGTGAGCAGATAGGATCAGGTTACTTAAGCTTCACTCTCATTGTTTATGGTATCCCCTGAACTCCCTTAATGGAACTATAGGCCTGTCATTCTGCTGCCTGATGCTTCTTCTGTATTTATAACAGTGCCAGTAAGAGCAAACAGCTTTTGTGACAAGACAGCAACGTAGACAGTCTCAGCCATACCAGTGAAAACCTGGAGGGATGCAGTGAAGGCAGGTGGAAAAGCCTCTTCTGCACAATGCATGTTGAGTCTGATATTCTACTTCCCTTACACACATGAAACAGCAGAATGTGAGAGCTGACGATAGATTTTGACCTGATGGACAGTCAGCGCTGCTGAAAATCAGGTCATGTATCTACGAGTTTAGAGATGCCTTTTGGAACCTTGAAGGAGGCTTTCATGTTTTGGAGATTATCTATTATCGGAGTAGTGCCTAGGAGCCCCACGCACGGTCCACACTCCTACTGTGCTAGGTGCTGTACCAACATAGAACTAGAAAGCTGTCCCAATTCCTTGAGGGAAATATTGCTCTGGGACCTGATTCTGCATTGCCCTGCAATGTCTTGTCTGCCACTTATACCAGTGCAAAGTGCTGATCACACAGCTGGCACTTTATATCTTAACAGCCTGGAATCTTGAGTAAAAACTATATGGAGATTTTACTTCTCTCTGGGGATATGTATATTTTTTTTTATCATTACATTAAGGAAAATCAAGTGTGAAAAAGGAAAAGAACAAAGCTTACCATTTCATTATGTCAAAAATACAACACTTCAGGAAAAAACAACCTTAATTTTAACCTTTCAATAGCATCATTAGACATGCACAGCATCTTCCCCGCCCAAACCAAGGTTTAGAAATCATAGGCTACAAAGCATGTATAAATCAAGAATGGATGTTTTCCTCGAAAACCTGGTCTCGCTCAACCAGACGTGCTGGGCTAAATGCAGGAAGGACTGGATGAAATGCTCTGGCCTGTACAATGCAGGTCAGACTAGATAACCATGATCCCCCTTCTAACTTTAAAATTTATGAAGTGATGAGTAATAGCAACTGAGAAGCGGACAGATGCCTTGATGTTGATGGTAAGATTTAAGACTGAGGCATATCCATTATTTCTTGCCCAATATATCTAAAGGAAAGACAGCAGACAGCTCTGTAATGACATAATCTGTTATTTATGTCTTTGTGCTGCTTTCCATACTCAACATCTCCTGCATCCATTGGGACCCTTCAGTTCCAAACTGGAGAGCTGGAAGTTTTCATTTGCTTGCTAATTGCAGTGATCAGATAGGAGCAAAGATCACTGTCCCAGCTTAGAGCTGTGTCTGTGGAAGTATTCCAGACAGGTACCTAGGATGCTGTGGATAGGGCAGCAACCTGGGGTGGCTTTGACCACTTATAAGTGCAGCCAGTTGAAGTTTGGACACTTGAGAGAAGAGTGGTTCCCATAAACCGCAGCACCGAGGCAGAGACTGTGGAACTGTAAGTGAGCCCGCCTGCCTCCCCTGTGTTGGAGAGACATGAAGCCTGGAAGGCCAGGCCAGGAACCCAATGGACAGGCAGGGCATCCAATTGCATGCTGCAGAAAGCCTGCCCATGGCTGGGGCTGCCCCAGTGTGTGCACTGAGCCCAGGCCAGGCAGCATTTGTAGGACGAGCTGCCTGCAGGGAGTCAGGTGCCAGCAGCCAAGAGGAAACAGACCCTGATTTCCTCCCTGCAGCAGAAGAGGAGGCACCATTTTGCCAGGAGACCAATCCGGAGCTCCCAGCTCTGCAAAGGAGAGACTGAGCCTCAACACACTGCTGCACATGTGGGACGACTGCCTGTGAGCTCAGCACAGCAGGCCTCCCTGTATTGGGCACCAGGATGTGGCCAGGGACCACCTGCCCTGAAGAGCGCTATTGGCTTCCCTGCAAGGAGCCATCCTTTCTTATGGAGCTCCAACACCCCTGATGAGGAATGACTAATTCCCCTGCTGCTCCTTGTGGTCCCTGCCTTTTTCCGTTCTTATATTCAGTCCCTCTCTTTCCCTGGAATAAAACATGTATTTATCACTATCCTCTGATGGTCCTGAGTTCCTGTTATTATAAATTGTAATGGCCTAGATGCCACGGGGGCTCACTATTAATTCCTGCACTTGGCCACTAGGTGAGGACATAGCACAAAAAACCCAGTGCCATTGACCCTAAGGTAGGTCTTCGCCACTCATGAGAGAGGAAAAAGGTGCTCTGCCCCATTGGGACAAGGGGCACCCTGAGAGGGCCCAGCCAAAGCCATATCTAAGCTTTCAATGCTTTGTTTTTTCTTTTGAAAACCTTATTTGAAAACAAGCTGGGGCAAATGTTGTTCATTGTCATGACCCCCAGTAGTGCCAAGCTGCCTTGCCTGCCTCTCAGCAGGCACTCTGGGAGAAGCAGAGGGGGTGTGGCATGTGCTCCCTTCGAGTGCAAACCAACCCTGCTGTCTGATGAGGATGGGGTGGGACCTTGGCTCCAGCTCCAGGCTAATCCCAGCAGCACTAGCATTGCAGAATGCTGGTGCTCCCAGAGAGTAGCCAGCCATTGAGGGAAGTGGCTTCTTTCACCCTCCAGCCCAGACGTTGCCCCTAATTTGCCCTAAAGAAGTTGACTCTGACCCTTTAAATGTACTGTTAAAGTGTCTTTTTAAGTAACTCTTGAATCTTACATTCACATCTTCTAACCTCGGTAATTGCCTCAGGCAGCTATTTCAACTGCATTTTGGGCAGCTCGCCTTCCCATAATCCTCTGGGGGAGCTCATCTGTCTGGAGTTACTCTCCATGCAAAGACCATAGAACTCCCATAGGAAGCCTTAATCTAAACCAGGGGTCTCAAACACATGGCCCACAGGCTGCATGCGGCCCGCAGAGTTATTTGCTGTGGCCTGCCAAGCTCCCCACACTTCCTCGAGTTATTTTCTGCGGCCACCAATCTCCCCTCACCTGCCATCTCCCCTCCCTCCCAGCGCGCTGTATTCCTGCTCCTCTGCCTACCTCTAGGTACTTCCCACGACCAAACAGCTATTTAGTGGCACTTAGCACTTTCCAGGGGGGAGGAGGAGGGAGCTGCGCACTCAGGGGAGGAGGTGGAGAAGAGGCAGGACAGGGGTGGGGATCTGGGGAAGGGGTTGGAATATTGGCAGGGAGGGGGTAGAGTTGGGGTGGGGACTTCGGGGAAGGGGTTGGAATTGGGGTGAGAAAGAGGTGGGAGGAAGACTCTAAAATGGGGCTCTCCTAGTGCAGCTTTCCAATTGGAAGGAGTTTGTAGGTGACACCGGAAAAAGAGACAAACACAAAATTCCTTGTTGACATTACAGCAAACAGCTGGCAGTGCCATTCCACTGATTTTTGCTATTTTTAAGGGCTCAGATAAAATTATCCTAAGGGGTCTGGTGGTTTTGCTGTAAAACCATCACACTGCAAAGGGAAAAAACAGTAATGTGCATTTTATGACTCCTTTTAGTCACTTGATGTTTTTGGCCTTCAGCATTCAGACACTATGAGGGTAGTCGTGGAAACCACAAAATATCCAATTAACTGTAAAAATAAGAAAAATGCAGCAAAAACTATAATATATTGGGGGAGAGAGTTACTGTAAGAAATATAACCCAAATCTATTGAGAGGAGCACTTGGTAGACCAGGGTCAAGTCCCTTCTCTAATCCAGACTTCCTGAGTGAGCTGAGGAAATTCTTAGGGCTGGTCTACACTAGGGAAGGGGATCGATCTAAGATATGGAACTTCAGCTACGTCAATAGTGTAGCTGAAGTCGAAGTATCCTAGATCAAATTACCTACCGTCCTCACGGCACGGGATCGATGTCTGCAGCTCCCCCATTGATTCCGCTACTGCCGTTCACGTTAGTGGAGTTCCAGAGTCGACAGGAGCCCGTTTGGGGATCGATATATTGCGTCTAGATGAGACGCGATATATCGATCCAAGAGAAATCGATTGCTACCCGCCGATATGGCGGCTAGTGAAGACATAGCCTTAATCTCTCCGTGCCTGTTTCCCCCACCTCTACAGTGCGGATAGTAGTACTTCCCTACCTCACGGGGTGTGGTGAGGATAAATGTATTTAAGATTGTGAGGTGCTCAGATACTAGGTCATGGGTACAAAGTAAGTACCTGACATATAGTTGCTCAGTAACACCTATCACCATAGTATCTAAGCACTGAATGCCAAAAATATTATGGAGAAAAGAGACTGTGACTGAAGATGGGTTTTCTTCCCCAAATTGTCTGAGGTCACTGGATCTCCACTTGAGTTAGGCCCCAATCTTGCAAACACCTTTAAACAAGTGAGCAATCCCATTGGCTCAAACTCACCCACATACACAAATGCTTGCAGGTTAAGGCCTTAACCAGAATCATAAACTGTCTCTGCTTGTGCCAACTGCTGACTTCTCAAGGACCCTCTCAGAGCTGCTACAACAATTTGTTGTTGAATAATATTTGTTGCAAGTGTTAGCAATTTTTTTTCATTGAATAATTGCTTGTGAATAGATTTTTCCATAATTTGCCTGTTCCATACCCTACCTACAACCAAACTGGGGCAGATGTGGGGGTCCATCTCTCTGGAAATCAATTCTGACACATCAGGGAAATTCTAATCTGTCTGTCTAACCTGGCTAGGCTTTTGCTTAGCTCTTGTGTGTGGGTCAGAGTGGCTACTCTCAGATCTGACAGCAGGGGGTGCAGTATCCCTGCCAGCTACAGATGGAAAAGGGGGCTTTTCATGGCTGTGTGGGTATCCGGAAGCCATGAGGAGTGAACAAGGCAGCTGATTGTCCTAAAGATATGAGAGTGGATGCCAAACAGGGCCGGTGCAAGGATATTTTGCGCCCTAGGCGAAACTTCCATCTTATGCCCCCCCCACCCCCCCCAAAAAATCACATACATTATACACAATATACGGTCACGAAATTGTGCCGCAGACCTTTTTTTTTTATCTGCCATGAGGCTGCATCAACTGTAAACAAAAAAAAATGAAATTTTATTCCTATCAGTCCTTTTTCTTGTTCACTATTAAAAGTAAAGGATAGAGAATGCATGTCACTTACTATAATTAACTATTTGAATTTCATCAACTGTTTGACGTAAATATTGATTAAGAGATCAAGATGACTTTCCCTTAAAATTAAGCAATGTTGATTGTAATCAGAAATACACCTTTTTTAGTATACGTCCTTCCTTCATATCAAAATCTGACTGAGAGTGCTGAGGAACCCATGCTGCCTAACTAGCCATGCACCTCCAAATGATTAAAAACATCAAATGGTACAAACTCAATTTGAATGAAAAATTCCATTTTCTAACTAAATAGGTCACACACGCTCAAATGGTTGCCCAGTGCTCTCTGTGGTGGTATGTTCATCTGCTCTAAATGCCTACTAACTTCCCTGTGAAAATAATCTTTGACTTTGATCCAATGAAAGCAGGATGGAAAAGCTCCCCCCCCCCCCCAGAAGACCTAAGACTTGATGGCTGGATGACATAAACAGACACCTGTCCCTCACAGGCACTACCTCATAACATGCCAATTGTGCTCAGGACAGAACATCACAGAGGAATATTATGCATTCACTGGTCTCTACACTGGCCAAGCAACAGCACGACAACTAACCTAACCATTCCATCCAACTTTTTTGACTGCTTCTTGGGCACTGGTGAGGGGTAACAGTGCCAGACTGAGCCTGGTGATGGGTGCAGTACAAGTCCACAAACTGAGGCAAGGTGCTGGGCCTAGAGTCCTGCTGAGACTGCTGTCCTCCACCAAGTGGAGCACAGCCTCCATGAGGAGAGAACTCAAATAAATATCACGCTCCTTCTGCATGATTCCCCCAAGCACTTCTTCAGGCAGCTGCTATGGGGGTCACTCGCAGGCTTAGGCCTGCATGTTGCAGACAAAACACAGCAGCAGGGCTTAAAACTCAGACAGGGCTGCCCAGAGGATTCAGGGGGCCTTGGGCAAAGCAAAATTGGGGGCCCCTTCCGTAAAACATTTGCAATACTATAGTAACATGTATTAGGAAATGTAAAAAATAACTAGTGAAATACATTCAAAAATTAACTTGTAATAATTTGAAAATACACTAAATACATTATTTAAAAACATTAAAAGCTGTAATGGTCTGTATACATTTTCAATTACATAATGGGCAGATGATGGGTGATTGTGATGGTTGGTACCAATGGGCTGTCGCTGCCTGGGGGTGGTGCTGTTGTTGCCCAGGGCTGGGTGGGGAGCTGGGCTCTGGGTTCAGGGGTGCCCAGCTCACAGGGGCTGGGCTCAGGGATGTGGGGAGATGGGGTCAGGGTGGTGTCCAGCTCAGAGGGGCTGGGCTCGGAGCTGGGGGTCAGGGCTGTGGGGGGGATGGGGTCAAGGGGGGTGCCTGGGGGTACTGGGGCAGCTCAGCTCTGCAGGCTGCTGTTCTCTCAAGCCGCCCACATACAAGCGGAGCAGGAGCAGGGACCAGCCAAGGACCAAGGGGGCAGGAGCACAGGCGCCTGAGGCCCAGCTGTGGGGAAGCACTTGCTTACCTTGCCCAGCACATGAGCGTCAGGGTCTTCTTTCTTCCTCCACTCCACCAGACCACCGCTGAGGCTCTTTTCTTCTCCTGCCCCTCGCTGAGGCTGATGTGGAGGCTGAGCCAGGGGGCAGCCCCCACTTTCCTCCAGAAGCCCTTGTGTCGGGCCGTTGCAGGGCTCCTACCATGTGCGCTAAGCAGAGCTGCGCAGCTCTGCCCAGCCGCCGCCCCCCCCATGAGAAAAATTGCATAGGCTGGAGCCCCTGCTCTGGGAGGGAGAGGGATTCTGATTTCTGAGCCTCTGCTAGCAGCCCAGGGATTCCCCTGGGTCAGCGCGCCGCCGGCAGCCTGAACCTCTGGGCAGTCGCAGCGGCACCCTGACCCAGGGGACTCCCTGGGCTGCCGGCTGCCGCGGCGGCACCCTGACCAGGGGGACCCCTTGGGCTGCCGGCTGTCGCGGTGGCGCCCTGACCCTGGGGACCCCCTGGGCTGCCGGCTGCCGCAGCAGTGCGCGCTGACCCAGGGTCAGCGCGCCTCTGCGGCAGCCTGCAGCCCGGGGTTTCCCTGGGCTGCCAGCTGCCGCGGCGGCACGCTGACCCGGGGGACACCCTGGGCTGCCGGCTGCCGGGGAGGTGCCCTGACCTGGGGGGCCCCTGGCCTGCCGGCTGCCCCGGTGGTGCGTGCTGACCCAGGGACCGGGTCAGTGCGCCTCCATGGCAGCCGGCAGCCCGGGGTTTCCCTGGGCCAGGGGATCCCTTGGGCTGCCGGCTGCCGCGGCGGTGCCCTGACCCAGGGGACCCCCTGGCCTGCCAGCTGCCGCGGCGGCGCCCTGACCTGGGGGGCCCCTGGCCTGCCGGCTGCCGCGGCGGTGCTTGCTGACCCAGGGTCAGTGCGCCTCCGTGGCAGCCGGCAGCCCGGGGTTTTCCTGGGCCAGGGGATCCCCTGGGCTGCCAGCTGCCGCGGCTGCGCGCTGACCCTGGGGCACCCTGGGCTGTAGGCTTCCACGGCTGCGCCCTGACCCGGGGGACCCCCTGGGCTGCCGGCTGCAGTGGTGGCGCGCTGACCCGGGGGGCCCCCTGGGCTGCCGGCTGCTGCCGGCAGCTCATACTCCCTCTTTGTCCCAGCAGCAGCTGCCAGTCAACCATTTAAAAAAAAATTGGGAGGCGCTTTTTGGCGCCCTAGGCAACCGCCTAGTTCGCCTAAATGGTTGCACCGGCCCTGATGCCTAAGCAGGCTACAATCAGAACAGTAGCAATTTATACCCATTCACTGTACTGTGAAGCAACTGACCACACGCACATGGAAAGGTGCCGGGCAATGAAGACCCGCTCTTGGATCTATTTGAAATAATCAGTAACAGGCAATAGGTAGATGTTTCTAGAAATTAGAGAAGCAGTTGAGGGGTGGGGGTGTTTGATTCCCACACGATGGAGAGTGACACATCAGTGAAACCCCACTTATGCTCTCACAATAAGAAGAGAAAATAAGGCTTAGATGGAGCTTCAGTGATGTGTAAGTCTTGTGCTGATCGTCTGCACAGGGGCAAATTCCACCCCAGGTGATCAGCATTTGGAATCCTCTGTGCCTGGAAATGGTTGAATCTATCACACCAGGATTCAATGTGACAACTACTTGATGGGATTTCAAAGCATCTATGTGAGTTAAAAGCACAAGTCTAGAGTTGATTGAAATGGCTATTAGCCAGGACGAGCAGGGATGGTGTCTGTAGCCTCTGTTTGCCAGACGCTGGGAATGGGTGACAGAGGGTGGATCACTTAATGATTATCTGTTCTGTTCATTCCCTCTGAAGTACCTGGCATTGGCCACTGTGGGAAGACAGGACACTGGGCTAGGTGGACCTTTGGTCTGACCCAGTATGGCCGTTCTTATGTTCTTATATTATGTTCTTTTCCATCACCAATTCTTTTGATTGAAAATCGAGGTTTTTGACTGAAATCTTTGTGGGAAGTGTCCACTTCTCTCTACATTTTTTATCTGAGAAGCAGAATTTTTCCTCTTGGTTTCTTCACAAAAAGTCAAAAATGCACCTGGAATATTTAGACAAGAACAAAAATGGTTTTAATCAACATTTTCTCTGGGAATTTCTTTCCGCAGCCAGCACTATGGAAACCTCATTGACAAGATCTGGACACTTAACTCACTTGGGAGATTTCAAAATCCTTCCTGAAGTGGAACAGGGTTATGATTTGGGAAAGCACCTCTAGCCAGCCCACTATTTCTACACACACTTTAACTTGAAGTCAGTGGAACTGAAGCACGTGCTTAAAGTTAAACATATGATAAATATGTATAGTAAGGAAGCACCCAGATGTCCCAGGTGAGGTTGGAGACTCACTATGCTATTTTCTGCCCAGACACAGAAAGAGACAATCCCAGCTCTGAAAGGCTCAGAAGCTAAAGACACAAGCAGCTGAGGGTGTGGGATGGGGATCCAACATGCAAATGCAAGAACCTAGTGTCATGTGACTGTTGTTCACATGCACAATCTCCTGCTCTTCCCCAAGCTTGCCAGGAAGGAAGTTTCCCCTGGAGGTTTGCCACCTGCCTCTGGAGACCTGAGCATAGAGCATCTTGTTAGAAGCAGGTGGGTGTATCTCAGATGATCAATTTCCGACAACCCCATTTGTCCTGCTGTCACCTTCTCTGTATCTAGACTTTCCCCCCACAACATCCCCTTGCTGGCAGAGAAGCCAAGGAGTGAATGGGCCATGGAGACTCAAGTCCCCTCTCACCCTGAGAACAGGCCCCTGGATGTCCTGGGGGGAACTTATTCTGTACCTGCTCCCTGGATAAGCCAGCTGACAGCCCTGGACATTCCAGAGCTTTCGTGCTCTTCATCAGCACTAAACTCACTGGAAGAATTATACGAACAAGAATGATTTTCCTCCAAGTTTCCTGAGTTACAGCCCCCAGGTTTGGCACAAACTGTAAACGGTTTGGAATGTATTAATATAATATCAGTTAGAAAACTGAGCCAGCTCTGTGACATCAGAGGCATTTCAAGCAAGGTCTCCACTAAAAAATGGAGAGTGGGCAGATTTCCGTCGCTTGAATATATGAAGTCATTGAGCAGTGGGTAATATTAAATCCAGACATGCCCAGTATTTATCTCCAATTAGGCACTACTTGCCTGAGGTGTGGAGCGGGGAGGGGGAGGTCTGTGCTGGCAATCTGGACTGTGTTATATTCCCCCCACCCTCCCCAAACTATCTGACAAGCTGAAGGTGGAATGACCTGAAATAATAATGGCGTTGGCCTTTGACATTATTTTTGCTATTGCTAACACGTCATAATTTTCTGCTTCTTCATCGCTCACCGCTTTCATGTGTTACAGTCCAGGCATTTGGGGGTTTTTCTCACTGCCAGCATCCAGCATGGCCTGCCAGCTATTCCTCTGCGTCTAATTCTGGATAGACTGAGTCTCTCATACTGTTTCAGAGTAGCGGCCATGTTAGTCTGTATCCGCAAAAAGAATAGGAATACTTGTGGCACCTTAGAGACTAACAAATTTATTTCAGCATAAGCTTTCGTGAGCTACAGCTCACTCCTTTGGATGCACAGAATGGAACACACAGACAGGAGATATTTATACATACAGAGAACATGAAAAAGTGGAAGTATGAATACCAACAGGAAGAGTCTAATCAATTGAGATGAGCTATCAGCAGCAGGAGAAAAAAAACTTTTGAAGTGATAGTTAAGATGACCCATAGAAGGTGTGAGGAGAACTTAACATAGGGAAACAGATTCAATTAGTGTAATGACCCAATCATTCTCAGGCTCTGTTTAGGCCTGAGTTATTTGTATCTAATTTGCATATTAATTTGAGTTCAGCAGTCTCTCTTTGGAGTCTGTTTTTGAAGTTTTTTTGTTGCAAAATTGCCACCTTCAAGTCTGTCACTGAGTGGTTAGAGAGGTTGAAGTGTTCTTCTACTGGTTTTTGAATGTTATGATTCCTGATGTCAGATTTGTGTCCATTTATTCTTTTGCGTAGAGACTGTCCGGTTTGGCCAATGTACATGGCAGAGGAGCATTGCTGGCACATGATGGCATATATCACGTTGGTAGATGTGCAGGTGAATGAGCCCCTGATGGCATGGCTGATGTGATTAGGTCCTATGATGGTGTCACTTGGATAGATATGTGGACAGAGCTGGCATCGGGCTTTGTTGCAAGGATAGGTTTCTGGGTTAGTGTTTATGTTGCATGGTGTGCGGTTGCTGGTGAGTATTTGCTTCAGGTTGGGAGGCTATCTATAAGCAAGGACTGGTCTGTCTCCCTACTTTCCGCAGTCATTTCACCAAGTAATGAGTTGCAACGGTCTGAGATCGTGTCTACAGAAATGATTCTTCAGTAACTCTTTTGTGGTTCCAATCTCAGTAACAGTGGATGTTAGGCACACATCCTGATTTGTCACCTGGTCGCATGTTCTCTCCTTGAAAGCCTAGTTGGATGTAACAATGGTCAAATTTATGTGTTGAGCTTAGGGCTTTGTGCTGGCAAACATCATTAGGGCTTCATTCAAACAAGAAGCTCTGCCAGGCTGCTGAAGAATTCACAGGCTTCCTGCATAGAGTCTAGCTATCTAGGTAATAAATAATAATCCTAATTTCAATAGTCGATCTCAAAAGGCTTCGCAAAGGGGTCAATATCACTCACCTCATTTCACATCCTATATGACCCTCATTGCTATCATCTGACAACCATTAACGGATTGACCCTCACAACAGCTCTGGGAGGCAGGGCAGTGCTAGCATCACCATTGTACAAATGGGAACAGAAGCACAAAGGGCCAGATTTTCAAAGGTAAAAATGCAGAGAAGCGCCTAGTGGGACTTTCAAAAGCACCAAATTCTGCATCTTTAGTTGCTTAGGTACCTTTGAAAATCTGGCCATAGGAGTCTGAGTTTTTTGCCCAAAGCCTGACAGGGAGTCTGTCTGTCACAGAGATAGGAAGCGAACATAGGTCTGCGAAGTCCCAACCACGGCCTTCACTGTCATTTTGACCTTTGCTTTGGTTCACATCCAGATGCTTAGCAAGTTCAGGGTATGAAATTATGTGCAGTGCTAAACATTTGGGGCAAACTCCTGCTGCCTTTATGCACATGCCATCCCACTGAAATCACTGGGCCAGATTCTGATCTCAGCTAAACTGGAGTAACTGCAGTGAGGTCAACATTTACTCTGGTTTAAAACTGGAACAACTCAGTTTGCTATTGTACAGTTACTTGGGATTGACACCAATTTTTCCGAGATCAGAATCCAGCCCAATGGACTTAGCTCACAGCAACAGAGTCTAAAGCCAGAAGGGACCATTGTGATCATTTAGTCTTACCCCCTGTGTAACACAGACCAAAGAACTTCCCCAAAATAATTCCCAGAGCAGATCTTTTAGAAAAACGTCCAATCTTGATTTAAAAATTGCCAGTGACGGAGAATCGACCACAACATTTGGTGAATTGTAAATGGAGGAACACTGTCAATATGCATTGAAAAAAGTGAAAGTGAGTGAATATGAGAGCGCTACAAAACTTTTTGACTGAAAACAATCCCCATGAGATATGGGTTTCATTGAAATATTTCATGGGGAAATGTCAAAAATATCAGCACTTTGAAATGAACCTTTTCATTTCCCTTGAAAATTGAGCCATTTTCACTGCGAGATTTTCTGGGACTTTCCATCCCAACAACATTTTGAAATGTTTATCCCATTTCGGGACAAAAACAAATGTCAAAATATCAGGGTGGGAATTTATTTTCCAAACAGCCACCACCAGCAACAATCACAGCCAACAATAACAACAGCAATTAATTTAGGGCCAGATTGTGCCTGGCTGCTGTTTAGATGGGGATAACAAGCAAGAAACTTTCCATTTCCTGTGCTCCACAAGACTGGGGTGCAAACCACCTCTAAGGGTCATGGCTCAATCTCCTCAGCACAAGAACATAAGAACAGCCATACTGGGTCAGACCAAAGGTCCACCTAGCTCAGTATCCTGTCTACTGACAGTGGCCAATGCCAGGTGCCCAGAGGGAGTGAACCTAACAGGTAATGATCAAGTGATCTCTCTCCTGCCATCCATCTCCATCCTCTGACAAACAGAGGCTAGGGACACCATTCCTTACCCATCCTGGCTAATAACCATTAATGGAATTAAACACCATGAATTTATCCAGTTCTCTTTTAAACGCTGTTATAGTCCTAGCCTTCACAACCTCCTCAGGCAAGGAGTTCCACAAGTTGACTGTGCGCTGCGTGAAGAACTTCCTTTTATTTGTTTTAAACCTTCTACCTATTAATTTCATTTGGTGACCCCTTGTTCTTGTATTATGGGAACAAGTAAATAACTTTTCCTTATCCACTTTCTCCACATAACTCATGATTTTATATACCTCTATCATATCTCCCCTTAGTCTCCTCTTTTCCAAGCTGAAGAGTCCTAGCCTCTTTAATCTCTTCTCATATGGGACCCTCTCCAAACCTCTAATCATTTTAGTTGCCCTTCTATGAACCTTTTCTAGTCCAGTATATCTTTTCTGAGATGAGGAGACCACATTTGTACGCAGTATTCGAGATGTAGGCGTATGATGGATTTATATAAGGGCAATAATATATTCTCAGTCTTATTCTCTATCCCCTTTTTAATGATTCCTAACATCCTGTTTGCTTTTTTGACCACCTCTGCACACTGTGTGGACATCTTCAGAGAACTGTCCACGATGACTCCAAGATCTTTTTCCTGACTCGTTGTCGCTAAATTAGCCCCCATCATATTGTATGTATAGCTGGGGTTATTTTTCCCAATGTGCATTACTTTACATTTATCCACATTAAATTTCATTTGCCATTTTGTTGCCCAATCACTTAGTTTTGTGAGATCTTTCTGAAGTTCGTCACAGTCTGCTTTGGTCTTAACTATCTTTAGCAGTTTAGTATCATCTGCAAACTTTGACACCTCACTGTTTACCCCTTTTTCCAGATCATTTATGAATAAGGTGAATAGGATTGGTCCTAGGACTGACCCTTAAGGAACACCACTAGTTACCCCTCTCTATTCTGAGAATTTACCATTAATTCCTACCCTTTGTTCCCTGTCTTTTAACCAGTTCTCAATCCATGAAAGGACTTTCCCTTTTATCCCATGACAGCTTAATTTACGTAAGAGCCTTTGGTGAGGGACCTTGTCAAAAGCTTTCTGGAAATCTAAGTACACTATGTTCATAGGATCCCCCTTGTCCACATGTTTGTTGATCCCTTCAAAGAACTCTAATAGATTAGTAAGACATGATTTCCCTTTACAGAAATTATGTTGACTATTGCTCAACAGTTTATGTTTTTCTATGCGTCTGACAATTTTATTTTTAACTATTGTTTTGACTAATTTGCCCGGTACTGACGTTAGACTTACCGGTACATAATTGCTGGGATCACCTCTAGAGCCCTTTTTAAATATTGGCGTTACATTAGCTAACTTCCAGTCATTGGGCACAGAAGCTGATTTAAAGGACAGGTTACAAACCTTAGTTAATAGTTCCGCAACTTCACATTTGAGTTCTTTCAGAAATCTTGGGTGAATGCAATCTGGTCCCAGTGACTTGTTAATGTTAAGTTTATCAATTAATTCCAAAACCTCCTCTAGTGACACTTCAATCTGTGACAGTTCCTCAGATTTGTCACCTACAAAAGCCAGCTCAGGTTGGGAAATCTCCCTAACATCCTCAGCTGTGAAGACTGAAGCAAAGAATCCATTTAGTTTCTCCGCAATGACTTTATCGTCTTAAAGCGCTCCTTTTGTGTCTCGATCATCAAGGGGCCCCACTGGTTGTTCAGCAGGCTTCCTGCTTCTGATGTACTTAAAACACATTTTGTTATTACCTTTGGAGTTTTGGGCTAGCTGTTCTTCAAACTCCTCTTTGGCTTTTCTTATTACATTCTAGCACTTAATTTGGCAGTGTTTATGCTCCTTTCTGCCAAAAGGGGCATCATTTCAGAAAAATTCTGGGGGGAAGTGGGCAGCATAAAGTTGTCAGCATATAGAACATTCTATGTTATTCTAGTCTATCTGCAAAGTCGGGAGGAGTATTTAGACTGATGAAAACTGTGTGGGAATAAACCGACTGCCCCTCTTTGCCCCATAGCAAATGATACCCCTACTTCACAGCAGCCAGCAGAGCTGGCTTGATATACAGGTGTGATTGTACTGCACCCTCTGGAAGGATTCAGTGAGACTAAAAGGCGCTGTGCCTGTCTGAACCAGAGTCATCCCCAAATGCTATACAGAGGCTAAAAGTCACCATGGAGCCCATGCTTTGCAAATCCCTAATACAAGTCTGCTTACCTTCTGTGTGACTAACGCCAGTGGTGGATTAATGCAAGGGCTACAGGGCCTGTGCCCAGGGGTCCCGGCCAATTTGGGGGCTTCCTCAGGAATGCCAGAACCTGGGTAGAAGTGGGGGAGGGCACCAGCACCAAAACTGTGGCCCTGCCCTCTGCTCCTCCTCTTCCCCCGGGATCCCACCCCCTGGCCAGGCCTGAAGGAGGAGCTGGGAGTGGTGAGAGTTGCCCAGGGAGCCCAGGTTACTCAAGTCATTGTGGGGATCCCTAGACCCTCCACACTCCTCTGGGGCACGCCGCTGCCAGTGGGACCTAGCGGTGAGGGCTCCGGTCTGGCCTCCTGCCCCTCCAGGGGGCCTGAAGACATGTTTACAAGAAGATGAGGTCACTTTTAAAGTGTGAGGAGAGGCCTGGCCCTTCTGCTTTTTCCCTCAGATCTGATGCTCCTGAGCCCCCAGGGTGTGTGTGGGGGGGAAGTTATTTGTGCCCAGGGCCCCAGTAAGTTTTAGTCTTCCTCTGCTCACATGCACATTTACGGAATCTGGGGCAATGCGCAGTGCTGCATACATCAGAGTGCGTTGTGTTCAGAGGACATGGCAGAGCCTGATAGTGACCATAGACATAGGTGAATACTGCCTTAACTGCATATCCAATTTGAATAGCATGCCAGTGGGGGATAACACTATCTATAACACAAGTACATCCTTAAAAATATAAATGTTGTTTTGACAGACTTTCTGAAAAATGTCTGATAATAAAACCAATAAGAGTGGTAGGATCTAAATCCCTAATCAGAGATCAGGGCCTCATTGTGGTAGGAATCTTCCAAACACAGAACAAAGTCAGAGCCTGCCCCAAAGATCTTACAGTCTCAGCATAAGACAAGCGATAACAGGTGGATACAGACAGATAAGGGTGAGCACAAGGGAACAATACGACAATCCCGGTTAACATAATGGGCATCGGTTGCAGCACATCAGCTACATAAGCTGTCAGGTGTCAACTACTCCAGCCCCAATCTAGCAGAGCAGGGAAGCTCATGCAGACAGTGGAGATAACCACATACTACAAGATAAGCAGGGGCTTAAGATAATGTAATTATGCACCATGGAGGCAGGGGCAGCTGGAGGCAACAGAAAGAGGTGAAGTATGGCGAGCAACTAGGAAGGATGCATAAAACATCCCCCACACCCACATCTTAACTTACACTCTCCTGGTAGTCACTATTTCCTGCCATGCCCCGCCTGGTGCCCCCACTTTCTCCCCCAGTGTGTAAGTGACCCTTGTTTGGCTCATCCTTCGAGAGAAGTCCAGCTCATGCTTTGGCTGGTTACAACATGGGTGGGTGAATGGGAAGCAGGCAGAGGCAGTGCACCAGGCCTCAGAACAACATCTCACCATTTAGGGCTCAATGCAAGTCAGAGGGAGTCTGTCCACTGACCTTGTAGAGGTTTGGATCAGGCTCAAGGGCAGAGAGGGGAAGCACAGGCCTACTGCGATTGGGAGCCACTGTTTGGGGGAAGGACGTTTTTTCTTGTTCTTGTTTTAACCCCATTCTGAACTAAGATGAAGTTCAGTAATAATAGTGCTGAATGCACTGCAGACCTTCACAGCCAATGCAAGTCCTTTCTATCACTGTTCTTCCATCCTCTAGCTACCACCACCCTATCTACTGAGGGATCTCTACTCTGTGATTACGGGGCCACTGGAACTGTTCTGGATTCAGGATGGGATCATTTCTCCTCTGTATGTTTTAATAAATGTGGCATCATCTCCAAGGAAAGCCTGAGGAACATAAAAAATAAAGACTGACCCCAAGTTTTTAATTTCAGCAGGACCCAAGTCAATCACTATCCCTTACTACCTGCCTCATCAAAATGGCCACTATGGAGAAGTCTTGTAGAAGTTACTAGGGATGGAACCCAGAGTTATAGAAATGACTCAAGAAACCTACAAAAAGTGACAGAGGCTCTGTTCCTGTCTCTAGGGTTCTTTTGTTTTGTCCAGTGGAATTCTGTGACTGGGATATAATTGTCGATTCCATATGATGGCCTAACAACCTATAGAGATGATCTCATTGGCAATCATTTTATAAGACTTTGTCATAAGGTCATGGACAAGACAATTTTGTATATCATGTACATGTGTCTTACTTTTGGTTATTTACCTACTAAATTGTCTCTATTATTAATTATTTATCCATTCACCTGTTGCAGCCTTTAATGAACGGGATTAACCACATTTAATTACACTGGTCTACAATTTTTGAGAAGTTGTCTGCTTCAGAGATAAAATGTGCTATTTATTATGTATTTTGATGTGCTGAATTCAAATATGACAATTAAAAAAACTGATTGGCTACTGTTTCTAAGATATTTAAGTTTTTACATTTTATGTCTGTGTATATTGTGTAGATAATAGAGTTTTAATCATAAATTGTAAACCGAGGTCTTTTCATGTGTTTATGGTTGCTTTACATGATAATATTTCACCTGTCCTGTTTATGTAACACTTTAAAAATCAGCAAAAGGGTTATATAAATAAAATGTATTATGAAACAAAAGGCAAAAAACTATTATGTACATAGTTTAGTTCTATTCAGTGTCTACTCGGCGCTTCTTGGCTTGTCTCTTGTATTCATTAAATGGAGCATTTCCTGTCACTGTCCAGCAATAGTCTGCAAGCACTGATGGGCTCCATTTGCCCTGATAGCCTGCCAGGAGATTCCACTGCTGTAGTCTGGAGCCCAACAGCTCTGCCTTACTCTTGGGTAGTTCCAAATCCCTGACAAGGTCATTCAGTTCACCTTGTGTTATGAGGTGTGGTTCAGAGGAGGAGGATGGGAGAAAATGTGGGTCCTGTGACATTGATGGTTCAGGACCAGAAGTTTCATCCTCTTCCTCTTCCTCGTCTGACTCAAGTGAGAATGATTCTGGTGCATCAGGAACAGGCAGTCCTTCTCCGTGGGGTAATGGGTGTATAGCTGATGGAATGTTTGGATAATGCACAGTCCACTTTTTCTTCTTTGACACACCTTTCCCAACTGGAGGCACCATGCAGAAGGAACAATTGCTGGTATGATCTGTTGGCTCTCTCCAAATCATTGGCACTGCAAAAGGCATAGATTTCCTTTTCCTGTTCAACCACTGGCCAAGATTTGTTGCACAAGTGTTGCAGCATATGTGTGGGGCCCACCTCTTGTCCTGATCTCCAATTTTGCAGCCAAAATAAAGGTGATAGGCTCTCTTAACCATAGTGGTTAGACTGCGCTTTTGTGATGCAAAAGTCACTTCACCACAAACATAGCAGAAGTTATCTGCACTGTTCACACAAGTACGAGGCATCTCTGCTCACATTGGCTAAACAGAAATGTGTCCCTTTGCAAAATCAAACACTGACAAATAAGAGAGCACGACACTGTATGATTTCTAGAGCTGATATAGGGCAATTTGTTCAGCAGAGTGATGTAAGCTTCGTTATGATTGCATCATCCATGACTTCTAGGATAACATGATGCAATTCATATCATGTATGATGCAATACCAGCTTCAGATTGCATCATTCATTGTTTTGCCTAAAAAGCAAGTACTGTCCAAACCCAGTCATAGATTTATTCATAGATCCAGTCAAAGATGTATTTTAGTCATTTCTGATTTAAATTGAGATCCCTTCCCTTTATAACACACTTATCCTCTGCCATTCCCAAGTCAAGGGTCGTATATACTGACCCAATAGCATGTCTTGAAAACTGGAGCCAATCAACAATTTTAAGCATCATTTTCCTTCTCAGTGACCCAGAATTAGTAAAGTTGGACTACATTTATTTCAGAAGCATTTTGGCTGTAGAGCAGAGGTTATTGTGTATAGTCATAATAATCTCATGAGTCTGCCAATATCTGGTATATCTCTTAAAACCCCAGCTGCTGGAATTAGGGTATTCTTTGAGAAGCTCAGATGTCATTTAACACCACAAGGAAGTTTCTAGCCCTCATGGTCAGGGGAAGAAAAGCTTGAACATGTGAATCAGCAACTTTCCTCCACCAGGAGGCCAACAACAAGAATCCCATTTATAATATTTTAAAATCCTGGGATGTTTGGGGGCTGACTTGTCATGTTTGAACTCTTAGGGTTGGCCATACTGAGGACTCCAGGCATTAACAGGCGACATCCACCAAACTCTTGAGGAGATTTAACATTCCATCCAGGATAGGAGAGCAGAGCACATATGGATGACCAAGCATCCTACATAATGTCCCTCATAGGGCTGGTGGAAAATTTTCTGACAGAGTAGTTATCTGTTGGAAAACACTGATTCAATGGAACCCAATGTTCTGTGGGAATGTGTCAGTTTAGTCAAAAGTTTCAGCAGAAACCAGGCCGATAGGCTGGCCGGCCAACCCACCAGCCAACCAGCCTGACTGCCTGTCTGGTTTCTTTCCAGCTCAGCCACCAGCCAGCCCATCCACTAGCCAGCTGGCCAACCAGGTATTCAAGTGGATGGACAGGCTACTCAGCCTCCCAGACTGCCTAGCTGTCTGCTTGGTGAGCTTCCCTATTCTCTCAGCTGCCTGCACCCAAATGACCAGCTAGCCAGCTTCCCACCTGCCTGTCTCCATGGCTACCAACCTGATGGGCTGCCTGGCCAGCTCCCCTCCCAGAAGGCAGGAAGGGTGAAAAGCCATTGCCCCTCTAATTCTGTGACTAGCTCAGGAGAGTGAGGACAGATGACAATGTACACCAGCTGCTGCAGAATGCCTAGACCAGTGATACTCAAGTGGCTCTTTAATGTGGCTCTTTGCAGCACATGATATTAAAACACTGTGTGATTTCATTATTAACCAAGCTAAGTTATCAACCAGTCAAGATACTTTGACTATGTTATTAACCAACTGTAGTTGATAAAAATAATAATACTTGTATTTCCTCGTCATATTGTTTAAATATGACTATATACTACTACAGTAAATGAAAAAGATACTGTGGTTCTTTTGGGTAATGCTCATCACTAATTTGGCTTCTGAACCACTGGGGTCTGAGTATCATTGGTCTAGACTCTCCTGCGCTTGCTTCAGAAAATGGCCCATGGACCCCAGGAGAGCATCAGATTCCAGGCTCCCTGCTCAAGGGCTAAACCTATATAAAGAGCACGGCTGGTTGTTGGGCTTTACACACCTGTACATTAACTACCCCGTACATAAAAAGACCTGTGTTCTGTTGAGTATACAAAGTATGTTAGCAGGCAAGTGTGCTAGGTATTTACCTAGTACTAAATATCATGCTGTTTGGCAAACACAAGGGATACTTGCAGCAGGAGCTCTGGAACAGAAAGAAGATGGTTTGCATGCTGGAGGCTTTGCATAGCCAGTGCCAAGGAGTGTTTGATTTTCAGAATGGGACAAGAAGAGCAAGGCTGGAGTGCTAATTAGATTGGACACAGGTTTTGCTTGGGGTAAAGTTGCCGCTAGGAAAGCCTCCTATGTGTCGCATTGAAAAAGAGTTTGACTTTTTAAAAAGGTTTAAATCCTAGGAGATTTCCCAATAACACATCTGTTCTAGTGTGTTGTGTCCCAACTAAGCAGAGCATACCTTAGCACTGAGCCTTTGACCCAGTAGTTGAGCAGTTTCAATTCCATCCAGTAGAGGGCAGCTGTGCAAATAAACACTCCCAAGTTCATTTTAATTCCTTTGCAGACCTAGGCCGCTTGTGCAGGTTTGCTGTGCAATGTGATTGTGATTTAAACAAGCTGTCTCCGTCCCAATCCCACCCACTCCATTTCCAATCCGCTCTTTCCATGAATGCCCATCCTCATAGCAGGAGGGTTTCCCCCAGCTGTATGCATCTAGATTTTACATGACTCTGAAGATCACATGATGTCAGAGTCTCTTTTTAATGCCCTTTCCCCCTCTCACCTTTCTTCCCCATGCTGGCCTTGCTCCATTATGCTTCAGCCTGGGTTCTGCTGCCTATGAAGCGTATAATCCAGTTGTCAGTTCATAAAGCATGGTTTATTACCTGGAGAATGGAGGTCTAATGCTAATAAGTCTACAGAAGGTGCAGTGTGGTGCACCACAAGATTACCACTCCCCCTGAATGGAGAAACCAGCTGCTGTCCTCACCACATGACTGCCTCTCCTGGGACACGGCTGGTTTAGAGAAAACAAAAACCAGACTCCTATAAAGGTTGTTATTCTTTTACTGGCCAAACATACTCCATGGCACTGCGAATCAGAGAGGCAATGCAGTAATACAGGCAAAGTGGAAAGGCTGCCTGACGGCTACTTTGTCATCCGGTTCCATCCCATCCTAGATCAGTCACTGCTCCTAGTGGTTGTGGGTATTATTGCTAATCATAAGCATTTTGTGTGAATATTTTAGATTTTTTTCTCCATTTGTTGTAGAAGTGTCTCAGCTTTTCAATGAAATCCTTCTATTTTTTTTTCCAAAACTCCCCACTGTTAAAGGCTTGTAGCACTAATTATCACTTTGGGGGTTTGGATGGTTTTTGTTGGTGTTGAAAAACCAGAAAATTTTAAACAGAACCAAAATGCTCATGGAAAATTTTCATTCAGCACAAAACTGCATTTTTCACCAGAAAAACACAGTTTCACCTGAAAATTTCCCATTGCATTGGGCGTAGGATTTTGTTCTTAGTAGCACCTACAGCAAGAGGAGGTCTGTGCTGAAGAGCTCAAATTCTGAACAAGACAAACAGAGAGATGGAGGGTAGTCGAGTGAGGCACAAACATAAAAGGTTCCCCAGAGGAGACTGCCCACAGTCTGATCACAGACAGTTTTATTGACCTGATATGGTGAGGGTTGGTGCAGTCAGATTGGCTGTGGGAGTCGGGAGCCAATGAGAAGGGAGTAACCATGGCCAGAGACTCTCCCTTGCATGAGTGATGGAGAAGTGTTTGGGCCAATGAGTGGTGTTGTAACCCAGTGCATGGACTGCTGCTCCCAGTCCCGGGCTCCATTCGGTCCCTATTGACACAGACTCTGGCTCCATCCCACACCACACAACTCTGTTACTGCCTCTCATGGGCATAGGTGTGCCCGTTCTCACCCAACACTCAGGCGACCTGTCCAGAACTTGACTGTCAAACATCAGGACCACTGAAGTGAGAGTCCTGACCAGCCACAGACCCTGCCTCAGATGCAGGGCCCAGAACTATCAGTTTATGGAAAGCTTTGGCTTCACAGGGATCATAATTATTCTCCTTTCACTGCTTGACATCTCTCCTCTATTTGCTCTTCCCCTTGTATAGTCAATTAAATTCCATTCAGTTTCTCACACCACCACCATCACCACAGTATCTGAAAGGGTTGACCAGGTGTCAGGTTTTCAACCAGAACACCAGTCGAAAAGGGATCCTGGCAGCTCTGGTCAGCAGTGCTGACTGGGCTGTTAAAAGTCTGGTCGGCAGTGCTGCAGGGTTAAGGCAGGCTAGTCCCTACCTGTCCTGTTTCTGCGCTGCACCCTAGAAGCAGCCAGCAGGTCTGGCTCCTAAGCGAGGGACCACGGGGCTTCAGGCGCTGTCCCCACTCCAAGTACTGGCTCTGCAATCCCATTGGCCAGGAATCGGCCAATGGTAACTGAGTGGGGCCGTGCCTGTGGGCAAGAGCGGCATGTGGAGCCTCCTGGCTGCTCTGCCTAAGACCTGGACCTGCTGGCCACTTCCTGGGTGCGTGAAATGCAGTGCCAGGAGAGGTAGGGAGCCTGCCTTAGTCCCCCCGCTGTGTCGTTGACCGGGAGCTGCCCAAAGTAAGCCTATGCACCAACCCCAAGCCCCAACCCCCCTGCCCCAGCCCTGAGCTCCCCCACAAACACAGAGCACCCTCCTGCACCCAAAACTCCTCATCCCCTGCCCCAATCCAGAGTCCGTACCCCCAGCCCAGAGCCCTCACACTCCCACCCCAATCCTCTGCCCCAGCCCAGAGTCCCCTCCCACACTCTGAACCCCTCACCCACTCCCACACCCCAACTCCCTGCCTCAACCTGCAGCCCCCTCCTGCACCCTGAACCCCTCTTTTCTGGCCTCACCCTGGAGGCAATACCCCCAGTTAGAGCCCTCACCTCCTCCTGCACCCCAACCCCCTGCCCCAGCTCAGTGAAAGTGAGTGAAGGTGGGCAAGAGAGAGCCACTGAGGGAGGGGAAATGTAGTGAGTGGGGGGCAGAGCCTCAGGGAAGGGGAGGGGCAGGGGCAGGGCCTCAGAGAAGGTGCAAGGCTAGGGTGTTTGGTTTTGTGCAACTAGAAAGTTGGCAACCATAGTATCTGAGCACCTTCCAGAAGTGCACTAAGCAACATGACTAGCATTTGTCCCTTCTTGTCGTCTTAGTCCGGGCCTCTTTGTCCAAATATTTTAACCCCTTCACGGCTGTTGTTTACATGCCATGTCATAAGATGGTGGCATTCCTTTGATGTCACTTTTTCTAAGATACATACTCAATACACGAGGCAACACCTGGCGTGCATTTCACTCTGTCTATACACCACATATGTTCAGCAGCATCCAAAGGGTTAAATAAAGGCTTGGTCTACCCCTAAAAACTAGATGAACCTCACTACATTGCTCAGGGCTGTGGAAAATTTTGCAGCCTGTGCATTAGTTAGGTTGATTTAACCCCCACTGTAGATGCAGATAGGGCAACAAAGAATTCGTCTGTCAACCTAGCTACTGCTTCTCAGATAGGTGGATTACCTATATGGACGGAAAAACCTCTTCTTTGACTGTAGCTGTGCCACTGAGGCTACTGTAATGTAGACATACTGAAAGTGCTTCAAGGAGTTGGGCATGTAGCTGTCAGAATATGTTCAGGGCCATGAGTTCAGTAGCTGTCATGGACTGGATTTGGGACTGTGCAGCTCTGTAGCCAGGGCATTCTCACCCATGAATTCTTTTATAGCACATCTAATTCTTCTCTGCTGAGCAATGATACCCAGAAAAAGTGGGAGAAGCCATTATTTTGTTGCCACTGTCTGTTAGCTTATGTTTGTCCCTCAGGCTGCAGTAGGACTTTGCATCTGATATCTGACAAGGTGGTATGGAGTTCCGGCATGGACTGGCATCAATCAATGTCAACAGGAAAATCTTTTAAAACAAATTTGCATGGGGACCTCAGTCAAGCCTCTAAACCTGCACCACCTGTTTAGTCACAGATGCACTCACTGGCTGTGCAAATGAAATTACAGATGCCAATCAGATGTCAGCTGGCTGTCTAGATAGCCAAGTTACATATGCAGGTGTTACTTGTGTGCACAAGAGTTGGTTTTCTTCATTCACCTTCAGGATTATTTCTGCCTCAGTGGAGCATTGAAAAATGAAATTTGCTAAGGGAATCAGTGGAGCATCACAGATATCTGAGAGGGTGAATAAGAACATAAGAATGGCCATACTGGGTCAAACCCGTGGTCCATCTAGCCCAGTATCCTGTGGCCAATGCCAGCTGCTTCAGAAGGAATGAACAGAACAGGTGATCAAGGGATCCATCCACTGTCTCCCATTCCCAGCTTCTGGCTGTCATAACCTATAACCTTAGTCCCAGATCCTTAGCGTCCAAAATATGGGGGTTAGCATGAAAACCTCCAAGCTTAGTTACCAGCTTGGACCTGGTACTTGCTGCCACCACCCAAAAAATTAGAGTGTTTTGGGGCACTCTGGTCCCCCTGAAAAACCTTCCCTGGGGACCCCAAGACCCAAATTCCTTGAGTCTCACAACAAAGGGAAATAATCCTTTTTCCCTTCCCCCCTCCAGGTGCTCCTGGAGAGATACACAGACACAAGCTCTGTGAATCCAAACAGAGTGACTCCCCCTCTCCGTTCCCAGTCCTGGAAACAAAAAGTACTTTCCTATTCCCCCAGAGGGAATGCAAAATCAGGCTAGCAAATCCAACACACACACACAGATCTCCCCCTGATTTCTTCCTCCCACCAATTCCCTGGTGAGTACAGACTCAATTCCCTGAAGTCAAGAAAAACTCCAACAGGTCTTAAAAGAAAGCTTTATATAAAAAGAAAGAAAAAATACATACAAATGGTCTCTCTGTATTAAGGTGACAAAATACAGGGTCGATTGCTTAAAAGAATATTGAATAAACAGCCTTATTCAAAAAGAATACAAATCAAAGCACTCCAGCACTTATATTCATGCAAATACCAAAGAAAAGAAACCATATAACTTACTATCTGATCTCTTTGTCCTTACTTTAGAAACAGAAGACTAGAAAGTAGAAACTACTTCTCCAAAGCTCAGAGAAAGCAGGCAGACAGAAAACAAAGACTCAGACACAAACTTCCCTCCACCCAGAGTTGAAAAAATCCGGTTTCCTGATTGGTCCTCTGGTCAGGTGCTTCAGGTGAAAGAGACATTAACCCTTAGCTATCTGTTTATGACACTGGCAAATGGCCAAACAAGGGACACAAGGATATGATTGATACGTCACGGAGAATCCACAATCTGTATCTGCAGGAGAGCCAGCAGAAGGCAGTATTAGCGGAGGAGCACTTGGCTTGAAACCTGTGCTAGCCAAGATGGCTGGATAAATAAGAGGACTCAAAAAAGAGGACCCAGATTCATTGTCAGATAATAAGCAAATATTGGTTTCTTATGAGATGAGCTTCAAGATTTATTGACCCCATACAAGTAGATCTTGAGAGAGATGTTGCCAAGATCACTATTAACCACAAAGAGCAATAAATATCCCTGTTCATTGAAATAAGGATTTACAGAGGTACATATATTCTGGATGCTTTCATTCGAAATATTTGGAAGTCTCTTATGGCCATTTATAGCTGAAGTCTATCCATTACTTTAGACAAATGTTCTACAAGGAAGATAAAGTTACTAGTGTTAAAACAAAACCTATTACTGATCTCCGATGAGTCAGCCCAGAAGATGAGATTAGCATATGTGGGCCGATTGGCTGCTTTCGGAATTATGTGAAAGCTGTTATTGCCTCAAGTGACCCAATTAATCATGTGTTTCTACAAGCTAATTGGTTAACATTGCTCCAGACATCTATATTGTTGTCAACTGAGGAAGTAAACCACATCGTTCTGGAAGAGTCCAAAAGAATTTAATAGGGGTGAAATCAATAGACCTTAAGTAGGGTTCTACACATTATTCCACGAACCTACAGAAATTAACAGAGACTAGGTTCCCCTGAACATCTTTAAACCCTCCTATAAAACAAAGAATTATAAACCAGCTTTAGAATTCTTTAGATTGGGTTAAAAATGTTATGGCAAGGTAATTACTAGAGCTGGCTGAAGACTTTCTGTCAAGAAGATTTTTGATGCACTTTTTTTTTTGGTCAAAATGGAAATTTCCATGGAAATTGTCCAGTTTTGACTAATTTGGTGGGGGGGAGCGAGGGGGACAGACGGACAGGAGTTTGTTTAAAAAAAACCTCTCAAAACTGTTTTTTCCAGTTTTCAGCAACCAAAAAAAAAGAAAAAAAGAAAAAATATAAGCCAAAAAGTGAAAAATATATTGGTTTTGAGCTGTCAGTTTCCAAACTGATTTGCGGAAAAAAATGCATTTCCCAGCAAGCTCTGGTTATTCACATTATGCATGAAATTCCTCCCCTCCAAAACTTTATTAGCAACCAATTAAGGTAATTAAAATGCAAAGCCCACCTACATAAAACCTTAATAACATAGAAATGTCCAGTGAAGTGATCCCTTAGCAACATGCCTTTGGATCCACAGCACACAATCACAAGAAACAATCTGTCGCGTGTTGAAAACTATATTAAAATTACAAGCTATCATTTTAAGTGCAAGGGATTTCCTGGTCCTTCTTGCACACTAGAAAGCTCTCTAAGAAGCATGCACCCTGGATCTTCAGCATTCAGTCTGCAAAGAGCCAGCCTCGAGTAAGGTGGATTGCGTTGTGCTTCTCTGCCTTAAGGAGCAGCCTGATTTGTCTCTCTCTGGTTTTGGTTCTTCTGTATTAGGGCTCTAGAGTCTCAGAAATAAAGTTGCCTAACATTGCAACCTTTCAGAAAGATAAAATATTCTAACTTCTGTGTGCCTGTACTGTGAACAGAACTCTCCCAAACACTTTGAACACATGAAGATACAATACATAAGCTTCAAACGTAACACCAAACAGTAAGTCCAACGTCAGCAGTGCTAGTTATGGCAGTTTTGCCAACTCTTGCAATTTTATCACAAGTCTCATAATGTCTGTCATTTTAATTAAGACCCCTGTTACGGGAATCATGTGATTACATGAAAATCTCAGCTTACATTTTTTATTTAAAAGTAAATTTCCAGAACACAATTGTGGAGAAAACCTTGAAAACATGAGCCCAAAAGGCTCATAAACTAGAAGACAAATAAAAAGAACCCATATTTATTATTTTTTTAAATCTCATTTGGGACATGTCTTGTGATTTTTCAATGCTTGGGGTCAGAAATACTCTACATGCCATAGACATCTGTGCACTGGTTAAGTCTGTGAAGCATTATTGGTCTATGGAGGAAGTATGCAGTATGAGTTTGGATTTGATGGGTTCGTATTTTGTCTGTGGGGCTGTGTGGCAGAGAAAATAATCTCTAGCATGACCTTAGGGAAGGTTTCTGAGGGAGTCTCACACTGTGACAATAATTTATCAGCAGCTCAAACAACAGCCAATGCTGTGGCAGCCAGAGGGAACCGCGAAGGACAAACAAGAGAACATCGTCCCTGATTTCTGTCCCTTGAGGTACGCCCAGAAGCCAATGATACATTTTGATCCATACCTGTCTGATTCCTCCTCATTCCAAGGACTTCTCTTAGGAGACATTAATAAAAATCAGACAACAGGATGTGACATAAATAACGTACCCTGCCAGCTCAGCATAACGCTTATTCATTATCTAGCTTCTTACAGCTATAAATATCTATATAATGCATTAAAAATACACCTAAAGGATATTAGAGTTGCAAAGTCAAACACTTAGACATTAGTAAATGGCAGAATTAAGGTTGCCCATACAAACTTAATTTGACCCCCTTGTGTGTACACATTATGATATGGTCTTTAATTACATGATCACATAGTATTTTTTCTGCCGAATCCAAAGAAGTCTTCTTTGCATGTGAACTGCGATTTTTAGAGGTTTATTATTTGGCAAGATTTCACAGGGATGGCAAAAGGTATATCCCTGGCACTGAATGAGGCTACCCCACTGCTAAATTTCAAGTCCCTGCTTCGACATGGAGCCACTAAAGCGTCTCTAAGGAAGGGTTGTAAGAATTTTTTAACATGGGCAAAGTAACATATTTTCCCCTAACCTCATTCTCTGAAATGGCTGAACTGTTTTTTGTTGAAATTTTCCAGAAGAATTCAGCCGGAGTCTGACACCTGGGATGGGAAATGTCAGTCCAAATGGTTAAAGTTTGGGAAAGTTAAGCAACTCAAAACAGCGACAAAGAGTCCTGTGGCACCTTATAGACTAACAGACATATTGGAGCATGAGCTTTCGTGGGTGAATACTCACTTTGTCAGATGAATGAAGAATGAATTCATCTGACAAAGTGGGTATTCACCCACGAAAGCTCATGCTCCAATATGTCTGTTAGTCTATAAGGTGCCACAGGACTCTGTCGCTTTTTACAGATCAAAACTAATACAGCTACCCCTCTGATACTCTACTCAAAACAGGGTCTAATAGGGGAAAATGTTGGGCAATCTTAACTTTAGGCATTGCCACTGTCCTACCTGTAATAAAGACCTGTAATTAATAATTAATTAATTATTAACATATACACATCCAGGAGGGGCTGTGCTTTGTGCAAAAATATTTAACCTCTTTTTCCTAGGCAACAGTCATAAATGAAACAAAAAGAGAACTAAGCAACCCAGAAAAGGCATAAAATTCTACTACCTGGAACAAACATACCAAGGAAGAGAGAATGTTGACCACTGTTCTTCCTAATTACTCTAATAAAAAAAAGACAAATTTAAAAATTATCTCAGAAAACCATCCCAAAATCTAGCTTATGTTTCAATATTTGCTCTTTCTTAGTACGCGTAATCTCTTAAACAGGCTGCTTCACTAATTTAGATACGGACCATGGAGGAGTGTTACCTTAGAGTATGTCAACACTGCGATCACTGGCTCCCTCAGGAACCAGAGCACTGACACTGCAGCAGCCCAGACTTCAGTGTAGGAGGTTATTCCCATGAGTCATTTCCCAGGGTTTCTGGCAGGCTTGTGTAGTCCACTCTGAAGCATGTACTGGTACCTGAGCTAGCTGCTCTCACACCCTGCGACTGCAGTGCAGACATAGCCTTAGATATAACATTGTGTCCACTGCAAAGGGCACCAGGCCTTTTAATGGGAAATAAGTGTTTAATGGGAAATGGTGTTCAAGGTTACTTATTAGCAATGCCATTAGGTATAGTCACAGTTTTACTGCACTGGCAGTAAAGGGATTTAAACGCAACATGCACAGCATTGCAAGTCCCAGAAAGAAATGTAATTTAACAACAATAAATTAGACTGTTTAATGTGAGAAAATATTGAAAGCCTTCCCCATATCCCTTTAAAAATCACACTGGGCTGCATATCTCTGCTCCTTGCCTTGTGTATGTGATCAAGAGGGGAGGTAGTGAAAACACAGAGGGAGATGCCAGATGTACAAAAGGACAGATTGGTAAAAAAAAAAAAAAAAGGGCACCAAAGTACAGGAATGTCCAACCAGAGATGAGTTATTTTTGGTGGTCCAGTGAACAACGAAATAGGCTTCTTCCATTACCAGGAACCCCTCCGCCTCTCTGTTCCTTTCCATGCCAACTGGTACCCTGCCTTCCCTTGCACTGGTCCACATTTGGACATTTATTTCCACATGTTTTCTGCACAGAGGACTTCTGTGTATATGCAGAAAATATCATAGACTCATCCAAGTATTAATCTCAAATATAAATGAGCATGGATTAGATTTTTAATCAGTAAATGGCTGGAAACATCTTTTTCACTGCACACACCCAAACCGACAACAAATATCTGCATTGATAATTATCAACATTTTTCTTCCTTTGCCTATCAACAGATAGGCAAAGTGAGAAAAAACGCTGCATGCATCCAGCGAAGTGGGTGTTCACCCACGAAAGCTCATGCTCCAAAACTTCTGTTAGTCTATAAGGTGCCACAGGACTCTTTGCTGCTTTTACAGATCCAGACTAACACGGCTACCCCTCTGATACTTGCATGAGAATGTATTAGAATTTGATTTCAGGTTATTTACTGTGTATATTTTGATGTATAGTGTTGACAATTTCTGTTTTAAGAGTTCTAAAGTTTTAACTTTTTGAATCTCAACACCCACTGTCATTAAATAATTATTGTCTAGCTCCCCTCCGCCCACTGTGTGATACCCCCATCATTTTCCATAACTGAAAACTCCAAGATAAAAAATAGGGGGATGTCATAACCTAGTTCCAGATTTTGACCTTAGCGTCCAAAATATGGGGGTTAGCGTGAAAACCTCCAAGCTTAGTTACCAGCTTGGACCTGGTAAAGCTGCCACCACCCAAAAAATTAGAGTGTTTTGGGGCACTCTGGTCCCCCCAACAACCTTCCCTGGGGACCCCAAGACCCAAATCCCTTGAGTCTCACAATAAAGGGAAATAAACCTTTTCCCTTCCCCCCTCCAGGTGTTCCTGGAGAGATACACAGAAACAAGCTCCGTGAATCTAAACAGAGGGACTCCACCCTCCCCGTTCCCAGTCCTGGAAAACAGAATTACTTCCCTCTTCACCCAGAGGGTATGCAAAGTCAGGCTAGTAAATCTAACACACACAGATTTCCCCCTGACTTCTTCCTCCCACCAATTCCCTGGTGAGCACAGACTCAATTTCCTGGAGTTCCCCACTAAAGAAAAACTCCAACAGGTCTTAAAAAGAAAGCTTTATGTAAAAAGAAAGAAAAATACATAAAAAATGGTTCTCTGTATTAAGGTGACAAATACAGGGTCAATTGCTTAAAAGAAATATGAATAAACAGCCTCATTCAAAAAGAATACAATTTAAAACACTCCAGCAACTACGCACATGTAAAATACAAAAAAAAACATATAAATCACTATCTGATCTTTTGTACTTACAACTGGGAAACAGAAGATTAGAAAGCAAGAGACAGAAATTCTCCCATAGCCGAGAGAGAGACAGGCACAAGACAAAGAACTCAAACACAAACTTCCCTCCACCCAGACCTGAAAAAGTCTGGTTTCCTGATTGGTCCTCTGGTCAGGTGCTTCAGGTTACCTCTTTCCAGGTGTAAGAGACATTAACCCTTAGCTATCTGTTTATGACAGGGGAAGATGCTTAAAACCCATAATTCTGCACAACTGTGAAAATTTAAATCTATAAAAATTTTAAAATGCTTAAAACAAAACAGATATTATCTGTTGAAATTATAAAAAACTCAAAATTCTGCAAACCTACATATAAGACTGAGATTCAGCCTAACGCAGCCATTCTCAAACTGTAGGTCATGACCCCATTTTAATGGGGTTGCCAGGGCTGGTGTTAAGAGTTTTTGTGGCCTGAGGCCAAAGCCTGAGCCCCACTGCCTAGGGCCGAGGACTTCAGCCCTGGGTGGCAAGGCTCAGGTTGAGGCCCCTGGGTTTTGGCTTTGGCTTCCCTGCCCAGGGTGGTGGGGCTCGGACTTGGGCTTTGGCCTTCTCCTACTCAGGGCGGTGGGGCTCGGGCAGTCTCAAGCTTCGGTCCTCCATCTTGGGGTCATATAGTATTTTTTATTGTCAGAAGGGGGTCGCAATTCAATGAAGTTTGAGAACCCCTGGCCTAATGCTATATGACCCTAAATGCTGAAATGGTGTATCCCAGCTATGTGTAAGTTAGAGAGAGCCAAAGGAAAGGTGAGACTGAAAAGCTGCTTTTCAAATACAAGCCATTTTTAACTCGCTGCAACTCGTGACCGGATTCACTTCTCACTTCCAAGGCCAGATCTTGTCCCTTAACCAGCCGGTTGGGGATTCCCCTGGCCTGGGGTGAGGGGTGTCCAGGTGGTATGGAGCTGCTGGAGCCCCTGGCATAGGGAAGTGGCATGTGCTTCTGTTATCCTTGTGCCAGAACAGCCTTTTGGGACCACAAGGAGCTGGGTGTAACTTAGAGCAGCCTTTTCCTTTGTCTCCCCATCACAGGCCCTGTACTCAGCACAGCTCTTCCAGACTCAGAAATCAGGGTTGAAGTATTGGCATGCTAATTTCATTTGTCAGCAAATCCACTGGTCACATAAATTGGATGTTTCTTCTAAAACAATCAACCGTAAAATAGTTAATATCCTCATTTAAATTGTCATCTATTGGTTTCAGAGTTAACAGCCCAATGAAATGAACACAGTAGTTCACACCTCTCAGTGTTATTGTTTTAGGCTGCCTGCAGACTCAGGAAGATATCACTGCATTGGTTTTCACTCAGGTTACATTTTAAGGGTTTTCTTTTGTCACAGGCTGGCCAGCCCTTTAAGGGAAGTCAGGCACAGCCTCACCTTCATACCCTCCCAAGTGAGCCTGACTGGTTAGGGATCAGAAGGCCTTATTTAATTATTAGATCCAATTGCGTAGGGGTCATGGGATGCCTCTGAAGGGCTGTGAAAGCTCAGTTGGGAAAAGGAATCTACAGAAGGGCCGCTGGCTCCTCTAGGCTCTGGAGAAGGATAGCTCTCAGGTAGATACCCAGGAGGAGAGTGTTGCCAAGAGAGGTGACTGCCTGGCAATAGTTTTTTGAGGGATAGCAGGGAAACTAAGGGAGGAAGAATAATGTATGGCATGATTGGCCACACGGGGGTGCTGCAGAGATCAACCCTGCCATGCCTCGCAACCATGAAGGCTAGAATTATTTTGTTCTTAGATGAAAGCTGCGACTCTGGAGCATCCATTCAGCAACAAATCTATTCAATGACCATCATATTTGTGGACCCTCATTGCAATGGGGATAGAAAGCAAGTTAATGAAAAATGTAAACCCTTGTTGGTTAAAAACTAAATTCAGCACACAGAGACATTGTGAAATATAGAAAGTTGGAGGGTTAAACATTTTCTCAATCTTAAACCAGATAGAGACAAAGGAATGTCATAAAACCAAGGCAAATCCTATTTCAATGCTTCAAATTTTAACATATTCAATAGATCCCCTTCAAGCTTTCTCAAATATTGAACCTGAACTCCTTCAGTAAGGGGAATGGGTCTGGGGAGGAAATATTTTGTTTTTCTTCTAAGTTCCAGGAACAAATCTGCATTTTATCAGCACTTTCCAATGCCCCCTTAAATATGAAATTGCAGGCATGGCCTCTCTAATCTAATCTATCCATCTAACTATCTACATGATAGATGGAAGGAAAGAGTATTGTATTTACTTTCCCATCAGAAGCAAAGGGCCAAATTTTGCCCCTATTTGTATCCCTGTAAATCTGGAGTAACTCTATCAACTTTACATCACTGTAAAGGAGAGTGGAATTTGGCCCCTGAGGTTAACCAGCCCCAAAAGGCAAATCATTTGCTTTGCTAATGAACCAATGAACTTCCCTTCTTTGCAGCTACACAAACAGTAACCACACATTACCCTGCCAGAGAGCTGCATTTGCTAAAGAATGAAGCTATAATTAAGTAGTGTGATAGCAGTCATGCCCTGGAACAGTTCAGGGCTTTCAAAAAACTACCTGCACCATAAACACCGTTAGTTAGATCTTGGTAGGGGTGGATGCAAAGTAGATGAGAAGCATGCAAAAGTATCCGTCTGATATCCAGGTTATTTCAGAAAGAGCACTTGGTACCTGAAAAGCCCTGTGTGTATTTTAGACACTGTATTTGAGGAATATTCATGGTAGCAAACTTTCCTGGGAGATTTGTCCTGGGGAAAACTATTACATTTCTGTATTCTCTTCTCTCTCAGATGCACACCACTCTTCCACATAAATGCACACCCACTTCTAGATCTACACAAACACAAATGGAGTTTGTAGTAAAACGTCAACACATCTTTATTTTGTTGCGGATCTACAGGCTGCTTCCCCAGATACTCACCAGAGGTAAAGGTGGCAGTTTCAAGATGTACTATCAGGCAATAAAAATATCCTTGAGACACAAGACACTGAGAATTTCAGCAAACTCTAAATTTGCACCATATGGTACTAAAATCTTGGTAATATTTATGTTCAAATATTATAGAAGGTGACACAACCTAAACCCCTTTTGGGCAGCACTTTAGTTTCAGTGGCTAATCATTATTAACTCCTTAGATATTCCTCAAAACACACTCTGAGTGTAAAGTCCCAATTTTATAGTTTTCCAGTTCTCACTGAAACACACTGATCAGTGGGGAAGTTTTCACCACAATGCATTTCTGTAACATTCTGTCCACAGGCATGGAACTCTATATTCTTTCCAAGGAATGAAATCTTGCCTTTCCACTGATTGCGCTGAGAATACTCAGCTGACACTTGTGTAGCACTAGAAGTTAATACCCAGAGCTATTTTTCACTTTTTACACTAACTAATTTTCTCATAGACCACCTAATTGAACAGAGTGCACATTTACCAAATTGGGTGGATGGGTGTTATATGAAATGGGCAAAAAAATGGAATTTTCCTATAATCAAAAAGAAAATGAATCTTTTCCATCAGAATGACCTTGAGTTTTAAACTGAGAACAAGAAAGAACAAAAGCAAATTCTTTATGAGAGCAGGCACACAATATGTGTGTCCTCTGACTGTTCACACTGAAGTGAACACAAAATGTCTGCCTGTCACTCCAAACAGGGGAGGAAAGAGCTCCAGTGGTCAGTGTACCAACTAGAGTCACCCTTCTGCCACTTTGTGTAACCTTGGCCAAGTCATTTAGACTCTCTTTGCCACAATTCCGCTTCTGTGGACTGGGGCTTATAGCACTGCCTTGCTGCCCAGAGGTGTTGTGAGGCTAAATATTGTACAGAATGTGAAGTGGTGAGGTACTACAGCAGTGGGGACTATATAAGTACCTTACAAAGATTCAGATAGCAGATTTCTTACTGAATTAAAGATGAAGTACAGCCCTTAAAACGCCACCCATTCTACAGGGGATTTCATGAACAGCAGGTGAATTCCACTAAACGGCACTGAGGTCCTGTGGAACAGATGGAATTTTAAGGTTGTGGGACAGGACAGAGAAAGCAAAAGGCAAATGTTATCCAGCTAAATCTACCACAGAAGAGCATTTTTTAATGCCACAGGTTGTCAGCAGCAAAAAGTTCCGGGTTCAGTTTTCTAGGGATTGCTTCTGAAAACTTGAAATAACAACAGCTCAACCCCCAGCCCCAAAACTGGGAACCTCTATACACCACCCTGAGCACCCTTGATGGGCAGCACTTCCTCACTCTCAGGGCTGGTCTACACTAGGGGAGGGGATCGATATAAGATATGCAACTTCAGCTACGTGAATAACGTAGCTGAAGTTGAAGTATCTTAGATCGAGTTACCTACCGTCCTCACGGCTCGGGATCGACGTCCGCTGCTCCCCCTGTCGACTCCACTACCGCCATTCATGTTGGTGGAGTTCCAGAGTCAACAGGAGCTCATTCGGGGATCGATATATTGCGTCTAGATGAGACACGATATATTGATCCCCGAGAAATCGATTGCTACCCGCCGATACGGCCGGTATTGAAGACGTACCCTTGGACACAAAGCCGAGGGGTTTAAAACAAAGAGAACTGGAAAAGGAGTGGGGGGGGGACAACAGAATAAATTTGGGAATGCCAGCAATTAATAAATTAACAATATTAGACCCAGCTTGCACCCTCTTGTTTTAACAATAGTCCCAACTTCAATCCTCTGGCAGCTGTGAGTGGCTAAAGTGTTCTACCTCCCTTCTCTCCTCCCCTCTCATGGTTTGCTGTCTGAGCTGGTAGAGTCCAAGGAATCTGGCAAGTCAGTGGCACTGGGGCTGCTCTGTGGTGGTGGTGATGGAGGCTCTACCACCTGACTGAGTGATTTCAGCTTTGATTACTGAGTAGGGGGGCCCACATCAGAGTCTCTCAGATAGAGTGCTTCTCTCTACAGCTTTAACTTCTGCTGCTTCATCACTTTCTCCTCCTTCAGCACCTCTGAACATGCCCAGGGCTACTTTTTAAAATAAGACCACCCAACACACTTAACAAATATGTCAGCTCTCCTCTTCATTTAAACCTGCCCTCCCCCCCCCAACCCAATTGTGCCTGACTGAGCTCTCAGTCACAGTGACCCCAGGAACATTTCCTGTCTATGTTTTGTCCTTTCATTTCCCAACAGGGACAATAGGATTTTATTGCCCTCAAACTCAAAACTTAACTGTACACTAACCAAAATGCCCCAAAGTGTCTCATAGCTGAAATGCAAATGAGGTCTGGCCCATTCAGTCATTCCCCTTGCTTTCCAAAAGATGGCAGCAGAGAGCTCCCTCCCCTATGGCACCCCCATCCAGTCGGCATTCTCAAGCAGCTCCAGGCAGCTCTTCTCTCTATCACCAACTGGTGTCAGTAGAGAGCTCACTACTCTGTAGGGCTTCAGGGCTTAGCTGCTGTATTGTAATGTATGTCCTCATTACAAACACGTCCCTTATGACACAAGTCATTACATTGAGTATATGAGGTTTGGATCAGTTAGGGCTTTGTCCCCCTCTGGTAAGGCCACATATAGAGGTTGATAAGCCTGCTGATAGAGACAGCAGAGTTTTTAGCTCAGGCTGTAGAGCTCCTGCTTTCAGAATCAGAAATTGATGATTCACCCAGAAGGTACTGAACACATTGGTTCTGATCCAGCAAAGTACTTAAGCAAGTGCTTAGCTTTAATCACATAAGTAATCCCACTGCCTTCAGTGGCACTACTCAGGTGCTTAAGACTAAGCGCATGCCTAAGTGTTTTGCTGGATCAAAGCCCTAGTTATCCAGAGGTGGAGCCTGGAATAGGACCTGGAAGCCTCACTCGCTGAGCCCTGCTCTAACCATGGAACTACTGCCTCTCTAATGAATAGAAAACCTAACAGGGTGTATCCATCACAGCGGATACTGGTGCAAACTCATCCCTGTGATGAACGCAGTGAGGCTACACAGGGACTGAGCTTGGCCAATGGGCTTGCAGTGTGTATGAGAGCAAGCTATGCCCCTGGAAATGCTGTTCTAGGGATGAGCCCAAACAGATCAAGAGTTTGGGGAAGTTCAGCTCTCCATCTAAACTCCGCAACCTGGGCCCATCAACCTCATTGACCAGATGCCTCGGGGTCAATAAGCTCTGACACCAACCTCAACAGAAGCACCATTTGCATTGCTGGGTAGTAGAATGAGGTTCTACAGTGAAACTCCTTCTTTGTTGACAGATGGTTGCTGCTGCTGTATTGAGAGCAATAGAGATGTCCCAACTGTCGCCAGCTGAAGGATTTCTTGTGACCCTTCTTTTAATGGGCAGGCTATGGCTTGGACAGGTGCTGTACTGTGATTTCAGTTACATGTGCCTGACAATTTCCAGATTTCCTTTGGCAACATATTTTTTAATTATAGCTTGTGTTTATCATTTCATTGTCAAACTGCCTGGGAAAATAGGGCTGTTTGGCACCATGCTCAGAGTAGTAACAATCCCATCCAAAGTATCCCATCCTTGCATAGCCCACCCTGAATTGCAGCCCTTCTGTACAATGCTGGATGGGCAGCCCTGGAGTCTGAAGGCCTCTGTTTATCCACAGAACAGGTCTGAGCAGTGCAGGCTTCCTGGACACAGACACACGCCACACTGTGCCAATAGGTCTCACCAGTGACCTTAAAGGACCTCTTCTAGAGGGTGATGAGACCATTGAGCCCCCATGGCCCATTCAGTCTGTAGGAGGCACCTACCCACCCAAGACAGAGGTTGGGCTGAGATGACCAAACAGTTCTGAAGCATGCAGGCAACATAGGCCCTACCCAGAGTCCCTGGAAATTAATGGAAAGAGTCCCATTGACTCCAGAGGACTTTGGATCAGGTCCCAGGAGCATCCTCTAAGAGGTGACAATTGATATAGAGTTAGACTTGTTGGGTAGTGTTGAGCACTGGTGTGAACTAGCTCAGAGCCTTTACACAGGGGCTGACCATATTATCTACATAACATTTTAGATTATGCCGGAATCACCATGGGCATCAGATGAATGGAGCTGAGCCTTTGCACACTAGACCTGAGTTTTGCCTTCCATATTAAATGATATAACTCCACTTCTGCACATCTGCCAGGCGACTCTCTCCAGTTTTGCTAACTTGGTGCTGGCTTTCTACAAAAGTGATTGCAGCTGGGTTGCAGGAGTGAAGTTCGAGCTGTGAAATAATCTGTAGTGAAGATGGGAATTTTTCCAACAAATGCTTATTCATTGAATTAATATGTCATCTTCGTTCAGCCAGTTTGAATGTGGCCAAGGGCAGAATTTGACCTATCAAGCATTGTACTGCACAATCTTCAACTCATAGCCATCTTTATTAACGACCTGGATGTAGGAACAGGGAGCAGCATACTGATCAAATCTGCAGAGGACACAAAGCTGGGGGATTTGCCAATACTTTGGAGGATAGAGCTAAAATTCAAAGGAATTTTGATACATTGGAGAACTGGGCTACAGACAACAAATGAAATTTAACAAAGACAAATGTAAGGTGCTACCCTTAGACAAGAAAAACCAAATGTACAAATGGGGGCTAATTGGCTTGGCAGCAGCACTGCTGAGAAAGATCTGGGAGCTATGGTGGATCCCAACCTCAACATGAGTTAGCAATGCAATGCTGTTGCAAAAAAAGCAAATGAAATTTTGGGTTGCATTAACAGAGGCATAGAATACAAGTCACAGGAGATGATAGTACTGCTCTACTCAGCACTGGTTAGGCCTCAGCTGGAGTATTGTGTCCAGTTTTGGTCACCAATGTATAGAAACTGTGTAGAGAAACTGGAAAGGATCCAGCAGCGAGCGACAAAGATGATCAAAGGGATGGAATGCAAGCCATATGAGCAAAGGCTGAAGGAGCTGGGTATTCTTAGCTTGGAAAAGAGGAGATTAAGGGGGATCATGATAGCAGTCTTCAGATACTTGAAAGGATGCCATAAAAAATGGAAAAAAGTTGTTCTGTCTTGCCAGAGAAGGCAAGACAAGAGACAATGGGTTCAAACTGCACCATAGCAGTTTACATTAAATCTCAGGGAAAACTTCCTAACTGTAAGAACAATAGGCCAGTGGAACAGACTGCATAGGGAGGTTGTGGAAGTTCCTTCACTGGAAGTTTTCAAAAAGAGGCTGGGCAGCCATCTGTCTTGGATAGTTTAGACACAGTAAATCCTGCATCTTGTCAGGGGGTTAGACTAGATGATCCTTACAGTCCCTTCTAACCCTATGGCTCTATGATTCTATGCCTGTCCCTCTCTAAAGAAGAACAGAAAAGGGGGAAGGTGGAGATGAAAATTATAATAGCCTAAGATTATGGCATCTATGCAGCCCAGTTCTTCTCCATCATCCAGTATTCTGACCCACGGATCAAGAACAGTTTCCAAATCCCTTTGTATGCCTCTAGTTCTGCTCACTTGCAAGTTCAGTCCCTCCTCGCCAGGCCCAATACCTCTTTCAGATTTCATTCCGATACCGACTGGGATCAGTTGGCTCCTTGACAGGAAAGGATGATCCCAAGTAGACCAGCTGGTTTGCCACCTTCCCACACATAGACATACACCAAAAAGACCATCAAAGAGCCAACAGGGTGCAACCATGCTGGGCCAGGTTTCTCGTGTTCCCCTGAGAAGAAAGCATCTGGGTCTACATATCTCTACAGTGCCCTGCGAAATGGGCTCTGGTCTCTGACTGGGTCCTCTAGGGCCTGCCTATAATATAAGCCATAAACAATACTCATCTCATTGTGCCCCATCGCTCGTCCCTCTGAAGTCATTATCACAAACCACATCTGCTTCCTTCTCCTGGTTACTGGGATGTCATCAGAAATGCATGATGAATGTGCTGAGCCTTAAACAGCAGCATCCAATGGCCCATGCAGCAAGAGACACTGACAATGATTGGAGCCAAATTTAGCTCTGATATAAGTTGGCACAACTCCCACTGATTTCCACAAGAATTGCATCCATTTACACTAGGGCAGAATTTGGCCCATTGGTTACATGGAGAAATTTCTAAAGTGCCTAAATGAATTGAGAGCCAAGGTCTCATTGACTTTTCAGTGGAACTTGAGTTCCCAAGTCACTTAAGCACTTTGGAAAATGTTACTCCACATTCACTATTCAACATAGAGTATGTGTGCAAAGCCCAGAACACTTGCACCTGGCTCTCAGCTGGGGTCTCTGGGATACAAATAAATAGTAACAATAATATATGAAAATGGAGTTGAATCTAGCTGTAGGTTGAGCTGTTCATCTCTCCAGGTTGCCGGTTCAAACCCACTCCATCTGACAGCTGCTAGGGGTCTTAGGCCAGTTCCAAGTGGCTGGATTTCATCATCACAACTGATGCAGTTTGTTGTATACCACCCTGCGGGGTTCAGCTAAGATGTGGGCTAGCTGTTACCTCAGTTATGGAGCAAATCCTTCCAAACCCTCTGGGATTAATAAAAACAAGGAGCAAAAATTGGAAATTAACTCTTTAACAACAAAAAGTGATAACATGAGGGTGGAGTGAAAATTGGGAAATTCCTGTGTTTCAACACTTGTTTTCATCATAAATTGGGACAAAAAGTCAAAATATGACATTTTTTGAAGAATGAAATGTTCTGAAAATTTTCAATTCAAAAATAATGAAATGAAACTTTTTGACATTCCTGAATCGAAAAGTTTTGGTTTGTTGAACCAAATTGAAACATTTGCTTTTAAGTGACCTTAACGTTAAATTACTTCTGTTGGTGTCACACTGCTTCATGGGAGCTGTAGATCAGGTGCCTCAATCCCCTTTTTCTCTCAATGGCTAGATACCACAAACTCAGTACGTTGCCCATAAGGCTCCCATAGTCATGTGACTCCCATGATGCTTGGGCAGAGGGAACACTGCAGTGCATCATGGGAGATGTAGTCCAGCCAAGAACCCCAGCTCATAGGGGACAATGGGGCATGAGACACCCAAACTACAACTCCGAAGATGCACATTGGCACCATATTGCTAAATAATAAATAAGGACCTGGCTTTTATATGGTGCTTTGTATGCAGTTCAATGTCAAACTATCTTGAAACAAAACATTTTGATTTGCTTCCACAAATACAAATGGTTTCATTCAGGTCAAACTGACCAAAACAAATATTTATTTAAATTTTCTGATGGAAAAATCAAAAATTTCAACAACATTGAATTTTTTCCACATAATAAATTTGATTTTAAGGAAATTTGATTTTCTGTCAAAAAAAAGAAATCATTTCAAAGTTCCCACACACTGAACTCAAACCTTTAAAGAAAAGACCCAAAATTTAACATGCTTCAGCTATTAACTCAGAGTCTGGAAAACAAAACAGAATTATGTCATCCCCAGTAACGTATTGTTCCCCAGCCCTTGTGACTCTGTGGGAAGAAGGAGCTGAGCTCCCAACTTCTTCCATCTTCCAGTGCCCATTTCTAGTGGGACAAATCTGGAGCTGTCTTGGGCAGTGACAGGAGCAGGTCCCAAAGTGGCAGCCAATCACTGAAACCCCATTGCTCAGAGCCAGTGTCAGCAGAGACCTTCCCCTCCAACACCAATCTGGAGGCTTCCCCTGTCTGATAGTTACCCTCTCCTCCAACCCATAGGGAACCACAACACCACTCGTTCCCCAGAGCATGCTCATGTAGCCCTATGATGAAGGTTAGAGGTCCCCCATGTGCCTGATCCACAGAGGACATGAGTCTCTTACGCCCCCACTCAGGGAGCTGTGGTTTTTCAATCAAACTGCAGCAAGCCAGGCTTTTATCTCTGGAGGTCTCAGTTCAAGTCCCAGCGTGTCAGGCAAGGTGGCGGCACCATTGCACTAGTGCCCTTCCCCTGCAGACCAGCAAAGGGAGGGAGGTCAAAGCTCTACCGCCCTCTCCCTCTGTAGGTGGCTTCTCGAGTGACAGTGGGATGTCTGAGGAGAGTTTGCAGTATGGTGTTGCACCTGGGGACACTAAGGGCTCCAAAGCTATCAAACTGTCATTAAATTCACTCAGAAAGTGTGATTTAAAAATTGGTGCTCATCCGCCTGGCTCACCATCTAGTGTAATGAGTAACCTAGGTGTAGCAGTGAGATGATGTAAAAATAGCAATGTCAAGTTGCCTGTTTTCCTAAACAAACGTCTGGATTAGCTAGCATCTCTGTATGGCCTAAAGCCACTCCGCTCTTGTTTGGGGACCTAACACAACTGGCTAGTGACCAGAAACTGTGCAGGAATGATTAGAAAACATCTGTTCCCATGTCACATGTTGTACTATCCACATTCCATCAGGTTTGCTTCACATTACTCTTTCTATAAATGTTTGGTGAATTGGTCCCTCTGGGATCCAGTTCTGCTTTGGAGGAACAGAAGTATAAAAGGAGGAATGAATCGAGGGAGCTGACTGCATTGCAGATTATTAGCATGTCTGCTAGGGGAAGGCAGTTCTCTGTGGACCTATCTCACAGAATCAACTCATTTCTTCTGCTCCAGGAGGAAAAATGTATTTATCTCAAATAACTTAAAAGTCCCTCCTCTATGCCCATAAACTGAAGCTTCCTCTGAGCTATTAGTGTCACTGGTGACAAGTGAAAGCAAATGGAGGGAAGTGGCCTCAAAAAAACAATCAGAGGCATGGATGTAAACAAATGCACGTGAAGATTTAATTTCCCCTCTTGTAGGTCCGTATTTATACTCCATGCTCCAAATGTTCAGGGAGAAATGAGGGATAGCCTGGCCTTCTATTTCTCAGCGCTTTGCAAACACAATGCTACCTGGCCCAGCCTCCCAGAGCTGCAGTGTGCCCACTTTGGTGGCTTGCACAGCTAATGTTTCACCCTAGATGTACAAGTGACCAGTAGTTCTTAGGCTGGAAAGCATGAGAGCTGCAGTGTAGTTAAAAGTCACAAACACTAGGGGTGGGGTGGACTGGGGCTGGATCTCTGATTCCAGGCTCTGGGCTGGGGCCCCCCAGCAACACACACGTTTGAGTCCAAGGAGGCTTGTGGGAGCCCCCGCCCCAGTCCTCTGGGATCTCTCCCATCCTCCATATGTTCTCAAAGATAATCGCTTATGGCTCAGAGATCTATTCAGCCAGTTCTTTATGTGCTCTGAGATATATTTCATCAGGCCCTGCTGACATCTAACTTGTTTACGTAATTCTTAGCTTGTTCTTTTCCTAAGCGAGCCTCACATCATATCCCATTTACATCAATGTTCACTGTGTTAGTTGCGCAATCACTTCAAAGTTTTTTGGTGAAAACAAACCAAAAAGCCATATAGCATTTTGGCCATTGTTGCGTTTTCTGCTATTGCAGAGGTACTCAGACCTCTGCGGTTGAGAAGCCAAATTAGTGATCAACTTTACCCAATAGTATGAATTCATTGTTTCGTTTCCATATATATAATTCTCACAGCAAAATGACTGACCAAGTATTCTGCAATTGGTTAATATCATAGTAAAAGCATCCTGATTGATTAATCTCTTTGCTTGGTTAATAATGAAATCACACAGTGTTTTAATATCATGTGCTGCAAAGAGCCACAAGAGACACATTAAAGAGTCACTTGCAGTTCCCGAGCCTCAGTCTGTCTTTCTCACCTCCTTGAGTAAACGACCTACCCTGTCCTTGGTCTTCCCCTTATGTCTAATGTAGTTGCAAAAAGTTTTCTTGTTACCTTTTATGTCCCTTGCTAGTTTAATCTCTCTTCTTCTTTTTTTGCCTTAGACTTCCTAGTTTTGTCACTATAGGCTTGTGTTGTTTTTTATACTCATCCTTCATAATCTGATCTAGTTTCCACTTCTTGCATGATTTTTTTTTTTTTTTTGAGTTTCAGGTCATTGAAGATCTCCTGGTCAAGCCAGGGTGGTCTCTTACCACACCTCATATCTTTCCTATGCAATGGGATAGCTTGTGCTTAAGCCCTTAATAATGTCTCTTTAAAATACTGCCAACTCTCCTGAACCCTTTTTTCCCTTAGACTTGCTTCCCACAGGATCTTACCTACTACTTCTGAGTTTGCTAAAGTCTGCCTTCTTGAAGTCCGTTGTCTTTATTCTGCTGTTTTCCCTCCTATCATGAACTCTTATTTCATGATCACTTTCACCCAAGCCACCTTCAAATTTTCAACCAGTTTCTCCCTGTTTGTCAGAATCAAATCTAAAGCAGCCTCTTCCTAGTCACTTTCTCCACCTTCTGTATTAAAAAAGTTGTTTTTAATGCATTCCAAGAATTTGTTGAATAATCTGGGTCCTGCTGTGTTATTTTCCCAACAGATGTCTGGGTAGTTGAAGTCCCCCATCACCACCAACTCCTGTATTTTGGATGCTTTGTTAGTTGTTTAAAAAAAGCCTTATCTACCTCTTTTTTCCTGGTTAGGTGGTCTAGACTAGTGCATTGTGTTTTAATAATTACAATATCCCTGTTATGGATTTTATCCAAAATTGCTAATATGGACTCTCAAACGTAATTCCATTTTTGTCTGGGTCAACATCAGGGCTGTCATTTGGGAGGAGTTATTATGGACCCTAAGGGAGCTGTTGACCTCACTAGCTTCCAGCTCATCAATCAGTGGCAATTTAATCAGATGAGAATGCTGTTTGCTTTCCTCACTCTCAGAAGCAACACCTTGACTTGTAGGGCTAATGGGGAGAGGAATCCAAGAGATCCATTTCACTGGTTGACAAGGAGACTTTATTCCAGGCTAAATATGCTCTTAAGTGAGTTGTGGCATTTTTCCTGCTGCATCTAGATTTACACGTCATGTCAGCTCAGCCCTGGCCATTGGATGCAGTCCCCAGCTGCCTGTACGCTCACACTAGAGAATTTTTCTGAGTTGGTTTTGTCCCCTCTGTGCGTTATCAGGAAATGGGGCTGTTTGTAATTATGTCTAGCAAAAATGACTGTTGGGAAGATGTCAAAGTGGCTGCATCTGGTTTTGCTGCAGATAAGCCCTCAGGAGTTGGTCTAATGCAGCAAAGTTTATTCAAGTTATTCCAAATTTTCCAGCGACCAAAACAGGGCTGCAAATCTCTTGAGAACAGACTTTCTCCAGAGATTTCTCAGTGATCTGGAAAGATCACCAACAGAGCCTTCCTTACAGTGTTTAAATACTTCTATTGCCAGTCTTGGCCAAAACCACAAATATTTATAGAAATATATTTCCCCTTCTACTCCACAACAGAGCTATGGTCATGTTTAGGGCCATTCCTATAGCATCCTGTAGGGTTTTGTTTGTTTAATAAGGAAGTTTTCAGCTTTCATTGCCAAACTATGGGAAGGAAATTATAAATGTATTTGAATATTTTGAACCTTGGTTGAATTTTAGGAGAAAATTCAGGGGTGAGAATATCAGAATTGCAGATCGGATCAGACTTCTGGTCCGCTATTTAATCTTCAATAGTGGCCCGAAGCAGCTGCATCAGAGGAAGGTGAAAGAAACCCTTCATCTGGCAGTTCTGAGGTATCCTGTCCACAGAGGAAAGTTTCTTCCTTGTTACATTCATTAGAGGTCAGTCTATCTATGCAGGAAGGTTTATCGTCTTTCCCAAGCTCTTTGAATCCTCCTCATCATCAGTCTGGATGGGCTCATTATCCATATCCAATCTTCCTCTAAGTTCTGCTAATCTCATGGCCTCACTGATATGTTGTGGCAGGGAGTTCCACAGGCTAATTTTGCAGTGTGTGAAAAAAGTATTTCCTTTTAACACACATTTTTGCTGTCTCTCAGTTTCATTAAATGTCCCGTTGTGCTTGTGTGAAACAGCACAAATAGAAGTTCCCAGTCTTTTCAATATCTCCTCATACTGAATTTTTTCTAGGTCCCTAATCAATCCTGTTGCCCGAACCCACTTCTAAATCTGATATATCGTTTTTGAGATAAAGTGACAACAATTGAACACAGTGAGTGGGGTGAGAGCATCCCACTAATTTATATGATGGTATTACAATATGTTCTATATTTTTCTCCATCCCATCAGTCTCATTGGAAGGATCAATTAGGCTAACCAGGTTAAATTAGCCTCGCTTGGTGTTGTCTTGGATGTGATGCTTTATAGTGTTTATGCCACTTATGTCTGGGCTACCCTTAGACATTAGATAAACCTAGCTATATCGCTCAGAGCTGTGAAAAAATTCACCCCCTGAGCCTGTAGTTTGACCTAATGCCCAGTGTAGACATGGGTGCCACTCAGAGAGATGGATTAATACCTCAATGGAAAAAAGAGTTGACACTACAGCACTACCAGGGTACAGGTGCAGTGCCATAGGCCTGCCATTGGGCCAGCTGAAGTGTAGACATCCCCTTAAATGACTTTAACACCGAGCCCTAGCCTCCATAAAGCTTTTGTATCATTTTATTTACTTCAGCTGAGGTGTGATTTTATACTAAATTTTGTTAAACAGATACAGCCTCTAGTGTGGATGTAGTTATAGCACATTGAAGTTTCTTTATACTGGCATTATTTATCCCCCTTCCTTATGGGAATGAACTATTTTCCAATATAAAACACATATACACCAGTCTAGCTGCATCCACACTGAGGGGCTGTACTGCTTTAATTATAATGGAATCATTAAAAGCGGGACTTTTTTTGGGTAGACAAACCTGGTCTTCACTTGAAAGTTAGTTTGACATAGCAATGTCCATCAGAGGTGTGAAAAATCCACCCTCCTGAGCAACATAGCTCTTTCTGGGCGTGTAAATGCAACTATGGGCTTGTCTACATCAGAAAGTTGCAGCGCTGGTGAGGGAGTTACAGCGCTGCAACTTTGAGAGTGTCCACATCTGCAGGGCATCACCAGCGCTGCAACTCCCTGTTTGCAGCGCTGGCCGTACTCCCGTTTTGTCTCGGGTGTAGAGGATCCAGCGCTGGTGATCCAGCGCTGGTAATGCAATGTAGACACTCACCAGCGCTTTTCTTGACCTCCGTGGAAGGAGGAAGCCTCTGGTAATCAAGCTGGTTTCCTTTCCCGGTTTGCTCTCTCGGTCCCGGAGCCAGCCAGCAAACCGCAGGGAAGGAGACCTGCTTGCTCGGGGTTCCGGGACCGAGAGAGCAAACCGGGAACGCCGCGGTTTGCTCTCTCGGTCCCGGAGCCAGCCAGCAAACCGCGGGGAAGGAGACCTGCTTGCTCGGGGTTCCGGGACCGAGAGAGCAAACCGCGGCGAAGCTGGTTTCCTTTCCCGGTTTGCTCTCTCGGTCCCGGAACCCCGAGCAAGCAGGTCTCCTTCCCCGCGGTTTGCTGGCTGGCTCCGGGACCGAGAGAGCAAACCGCGGCGTTCCCGGTTTGCTCTCTCGGTCCCGGAACCCCGAGCAAGCAGGTCTCCTTCCCCGCGGTTTGCTGGCTGGCTCCGGGACCGAGAGAGCAAACCGCGGCGTTCCCGGTTTGCTCTCTCGGTCCCGGAACCCCGAGCAAGCAGGTCTCCTTCCCCGCGGTTTGCTGGCTGGCTCCGGGACCGAGAGAGCAAACCGCGGCGTTCCCGGTTTGCTCTCTCGGTCCCGGAACCCCGAGCAAGCAGGTCTCCTTCCCTGCGGTTTGCTGGCTGGCTCCGGGACCGAGAGAGCAAACCGCGGCGTTCCCGGTTTGCTCTCTCGGTCCCGGAACCCCGAGCAAGCAGGTCTCCTTCCCTGCGGTTTGCTGGCTGGCTCCGGGACCGAGAGAGCAAACCGCGGCGTTCCCGGTTTGCTCTCTCGGTCCCGGAACCCCGAGCAAGCAGGTCTCCTTCCCTGCGGTTTGCTGGCTGGCTCCGGGACCGAGAGAGCAAACCGCGGCGTTCCCGGTTTGCTCTCTCGGTCCCGGAACCCCGAGCAAGCAGGTCTCCTTCCCTGCGGTTTGCTGGCTGGCTCCGGGACCGAGAGAGCAAACCGCGGCGAAGCTGGTTTCCTTTCCCGGTTTGCTCTCTCGGTCCCGGAACCCCCCTTGAAGCCGCCCAACAGCGCTGCAGTGTGGCCACATCTAACACCACTTGCAGCGCTGGTTGCTGTAAGTGTGGCCACTCTGCAGCGCTGGCCCTATACAGCTGTACTAATACAGCTGTAACAACCAGCGCTGCAAAATTTTAGATGTAGACATGGCCATCTGTCAGTGGAAGAATGCTTCCAGCAGCAGAGCAGCTGTCATTTGGGAAAGTGCTGTTCCTACCCTGACAGAAAAGACCTCTTCCATTGATGTAGGCTGCCTTCACTACAGAGTTATGCCAACATTGCTATGCCAGTGAGGTCTCCGTAGCGTAAACATGGCCTAAGTGACTAAAGATTTGGGAGCGGGGGGAGGGGAGTGGTTTCTAAACCCTGCTTTCTTTCCAATTAGTTTCTTGACCAAGAAGTGTCTTTTTTGTTCTCATCGTAATGGTCCAGTTTTTCAATGAAAAACTAGAAACTGAAAATTATGACCAAAAATGGTTTTTAAAAAAAACAGAACACTTCTGTTTTGGGTTCAGTTTTTCATTGAAAATATGATTATTTATTAAGGAAAATTTTTAAAACAAAAAATGCCCATTATTCTCCACGAGAATTTTATTTTTAAAAGAGTGTTTTTCAGCCATCCCCAGAAGGATATGTTGAAGACAACAGTAGGGACCAAAAACTGAGGGCCCTGAGCAGCCTTTACTGGGTTAGGACAGAGGGAAGCACAACCACAGTGTGACGGGCCAAGCAGAGGGGAAAAAACAGGCATCCAATTTTCTTCCCCATGCCCCATAGGCTACCACAGGCTCTGTGCACCAAGGATGAAATGAACTCACTTACAAATGTCTGTCTAATTAAACTCCTTTGCTCCTTTCTAGAAAATTCATGAAGGGATTTGTGTGGGGACAAACCCCCCTTTCCCGCTCCCCCAAAACAAGACAAAAATCCTTTTCAACCTAATATATATAAAATCTGCATCAGAACTTTTGTCTCAAGCTTGAGTCCAGAAAAAATGCGAAGAAGTGAGGGAAGAAGCTTAAAACAAAATCTGCAACTTGGCCTTAACTCTAGTATCGCTCTGGCAGGTATATTTCCTCCTAGGACTGACTATTCCAAAGCAAAAGAAAACAAAGTAAAGGCAGGGGGAGTATCAGCACTCCACTGCTCAAGATATCTCATTCCAGCCCATGCTGTTTGGAATGTACTGCAACCCAGGTGCCACTTCACAAATACTTGGGTCACTAGGGTGAGGAGTCAGAGCACCGGAAGAGGAAAGGGGACTGGGGGGAAAATATATCATCAACCACTCATTTACTTTCTTCTGACTCTGCCAGCTAAGAGGCAAAGCCGTCGCTGGTAATAAAGTGTAATACGACTGCTTTAAAGTGCTGGTTAAAGGTAACTGCATCACCACCTGCTTGATTTCCCCAGGGTGTAAACCAATATGCAAACAGCACAGATCATTTCCATCTGCTGGGGCTAGAGGAGGCAGGAGGATCCCTTTAAGTTTTATTAACAAGCCTGTGTCCTGAGGAAAACCAAGCAGGCAGGACATGTCTGCCTATGAAGGGAGACACTGTGTTCAGAGACAGCTCTTTCCCAAGCACTGCAGCATCTATGCTCACAAAGAGGAGAGCCGGTCAGTGTTTTTTGCATGAAAAAATTTCCCATTAGAAAACAGTTTCAGCAAATGCAACATTTTCAGTGGGAAAAATGTCAATTTTGACAAAACCTTTTGGTTTTCCACTGGGGAGACTCAAAAGGAAGATTTTGATTTAGGCTGATTTTTCGAAATGACAGGACATTTATTTTGAAATGCTGATTTGAAATGCCTCAGCATGTCAGGTCATTTTCCATTTTGACACATCCAGTTCAAACCTCTTCAGAAGTTTGTGCTCCATGAAATGTGTCTATATTTTGACTTTTCTTTCCAATTCAGGGAGGAAATGTGTTTGGAAGGGACTAGATTTCCTATATGATGATAATTCCATGTTCAATCAGCTCTAACAACGAGGCAATGATCAGTGAGAGAATGAGATGAAAGTAGGGTCCAGGCCTGTGAGAGAGCTCCCATCAAGGGGGGGAGGGATAGCTCAGTGGTTTGAGCATTGGCCTGCTAAACCCAGGGTTTGTGAGCTCAATCCTTGAGGAGGCCAACTGGGGCAAAAACTCTGTCTGGGGAGTGGTCCTGCTTTGAGCAGGGGGTTGGACTAGGTGATCTCCTGATATCTATGATCAAAGGAAAAGGGCCCAACTCTCAATAAGTGATTGCTTCACTCCTGACTTAATGCCCTACCAATACTATTTCCTGAAACTGATCTGCAGGTTCTGCCTTAATCCACCCTTGGATATGCTCCTTGCTTCCTAATTAGAGCTAGGTCAGGAAAAGCCACCATAGAGTGGGTAAATGGTCTAGGTGTCAGGACACTGGGGGTTCTGCTCTTAACTCTGACCACCTATCTGTGGTAGGGTTGCCAATTTACATTGGATGTATTCCTTAAGGTCTCATTGCACAACATAATATTTAATTAAAGATTAACCTTTCATTTCCTGGAGACTCCAGGCCAGTCCTGGAGGATTGGCAACCCTAATTTGTGGTGTCTCACACAATAGGCCCCCAATCTCAGTTTGGGGTATGAATATATAAAAATGATCACACACTAAAACAACAGTAAAAAAATAAATAGCACATTTCAAGGACAGCAGATGGCCCAAGTCACAATAAGTGGGAGTGTTCTGGTCTGAGCCATTATAAAGATAAAAGCCAAGTTCGAAATTTGGATTCAGATTCAGATCCTAGGCTGAGCCTCAGGGGTGTTTGGAACAGAAGTTTTGATTGAGGCCCATGTGTAATATGCAACGTCAAACCTCTGTCTGCTTCATCAGAAACGTCTCCAAGTTCCCGCAGCCCAAAGGCAATATAAGACTATCTGGTGCCAATCAGGAAATCAAACCCAGGCCCAGTTCTTGTCAGGACTTCAGGGACGATTAATGGAATTACACATGTGAGACCTGAGAGAGAGAAGGACGTGGGGTCGAGGACACTGACTGAGCAGAGCAGAGGCTTTGGGGATGTGGAAAGGCCACTTGCTGATGGGGAGATTTCTATGACTTTCAGTCCTGACTCAAAAAAAAAAAGCAATGGAAACAGAAGAGAGGAAAACAGGGAGGGCCAAGAACTTCGCTCAGTCACTGATCAGTGATGCTAATTCATTATGGAATATAAAGGCAAAACTCCTCTTTGATCCACATGGGAAATCCCTGTGCCGGTAGTCTGGCCCCATTGCAAGATCTGGCCACAGATGGTGAACAGAATATGGGAGCCAAGGTCCAATGTGCACAGAGGAGAATATGTTGAACTCTTTGAAATTAATTCCTTAGCTGTGACCAGTCACTCTGGGGCCTGTGGTGATACCCTTCCCCACACGGAACAGTGCAATTGTGCCTGACACTCGGAGTAGAAGTGCCATGAAAAGCAATGACAATGCTTGTGAAGGAAGCAACGTACTACCCACTCTGGGCAAGGAGATCCCAGTCTGCCCCTTTCTGAGCTGCACAATCACCTTCAAGTACAGCTCTGCTCTGACAAGGGAGCCTTAAAAAAGCAGCACCGTGGGGCTCTCTATTTATTGCCTCTCAGTGATGCCAGACCAAGTGTACTCAGGCTACAAGCTAACAGAGCCAGCCTTGCAAGCTCATCCTGAGCACAAACAGTCAAGCCAGGCTTATCCTAGCTCAAGTATTGTCCTCAACAATACAGATCCTGCAGTCGGACCTGTGATGATGCATGGGCTACAGTAGCACCAAGCTCCCCCTGCGCCCCCACTCCCAGTGCTGCACTGGGGATGTGGGGCTAACTGGAGCAAATGGGTTCAGTGCTATTATAATTGTTCAAGTTAGCGGATATTAGTCTGACTATACACAGGAGGCACCAGCATCACTTTCCACAGAACAGCCACACTTTAGAGCAGCTGATCTCCTGCCATAACATCCCTGCTCGACAGTTATGCCATCATTTATTTGTATGACGTGGTCTATGAGCTCAGCGCTATGTAAATTCAGAAGAAAACAACCGTTGCCATTCTGAGCTAGGTTATGCAGTTTTACACCGGTGCATTAGGATGAGCTGCTGATTGGGGCTCCAGAGTGGCGCTGAGTTCAGGCCCCAGACATTGTGGGAAGCCCCCACCTCACTCCTTCCTGGCCTGGTGCTGGATGCTTAGACTTCTTGCCAGGGAGCCGGGGGCTGGCTAGAGAACACGCCCCAACAGAGAGGTACAAGCAGGCAGAGGAGGATATGGCACAGGGACTCCAGGGGACAGGGATGGAGGCCAATGACACCTGCTCTGGCATAACCCAAGCTCCTGGCCCAAGCTCCCATTTCCTACCCCCTCCAACCACAGGACTTGGGTGTTAGAGCACCTGGGTTCTCCTGGCCAGGGCTAATGCACTGGTGCTTGAGGAAGGCGGCAGTTGGGAAGACCAACCCCCAGCAGCAAGCAGGGCACCTCGCCTCCAAACACAGACAGCAGGACATTCCCGGTGGGACACTGGGACCACTGACAGATCTAGAGACCCATGGGCAACCTCAGATAGCCAAAGAGGGCTGAGTCAACAGGGTGGATAGACAGGGAAGATGCATCCCTCCCCACACCTAGACATCCCAAACCCATCCTGCACCCCAATCCCCTGCTGCACCCCAACTCCCTGTCCTGAGCCCCCTGCTGCACCCCAACTCCCTGCCCTGAGCCCCTTCCTGCACAGTGCACCCCCTCCCTCCCACACCCCAACCTTTATGATGTTCGCCTTTAAAAAAAGTCCCTGGGTGCACACCCTAATGAAATGTCCTGCTCATGCCTATGCAAGACACTATTGTGTTTTGTCCTCCAGTAGCATCTAGAGATCCCAACCAAGATCAGGGCCTCATGTGCTGGATAAACCCATAACGAGAGACAGTCCCTGCCCCAAGGAACTTAGAGTCTAAATAAAATCAATAGGACAGACAAATGGTGGGAAGGGATTTGCCCAAGGTGCCCCAACAAGTCCATGACAGAACCAACCCACATCTATAGCTCAGGTCAGTGCCTTATCCATAAGACCACACAGTCACTCTACCTTAATGGAGCTAGTCCTGATTTACACCAGGGGGAATTGGTGCAAAATCAGGCCCAAGATACTTTTAAGAAATGTATGATCCAGGTTTGATACATCCAAACTGAACATAATGCTGTGCTTATGTATGGATTTGGAAGCCACACAGAAACAATATGACCAGTGGACGCAAGGATATACTGTCCTTCGGCAGACTTGTTTTCTTAATAGAATGCCTACAGAAAGGCATTATTGTTAATTATTAGTATTACAGATGGGATACTGAGGCACACAGAAAGGTGAATGACACAGTCCATGGGTATAAAATCTCAAAGTTTTCCTGCCACCAACTTCCGTTAGTTCAAATTGCTTCTCCACCCTGGTCATAGTTACCCAGATTATAGGGACCCTTAAGTAGCCCCCAAATTAGTCTGAAAAGTTGAGCCCCTACTCCACAGTGAAATACCCTTTTAAAATACATTCACAAGGCCAGTACCTGAGGTTGCATTTTGCTGGTATTCCAGAGAGCAGCAGGACAACATCAGAATCAGCTGCTTTAAAAAAGAAAAAAAAATTTCCACCTGCTTCTTTCCAGGCAAAAAAGCTACTCTGAATTAAGCAATGAAAACAAGTGAGAAACTGGAGGTGCTAACTCTCCATTGAGCTCATTGTCAGCCTCTTACTTTTCATTGCAGCCCAAATGAGTTGAATGGCAGGGATGGATCAGTTTGAGGACTTACCCAGCAATCCAATTATGTGGAGGCTGAGGAAGTTTTATTTAATAAATAACTCAGCCAAGCCATGCATCGATGGGTTACTCCTAAAGAAAAAATAAGGGCTGATTGAGTCTTCTACTCTCAAACTGCTCTCATGTGAATTTCACTGGTAAATCCTGCATTGGCAACCAGCCATGAGGAATAATGGGGACTGAGAATAGGAAAGATATGTACAGATGGATGCACTGTGTACTGCTTTCAGAGAAAACCTGCTTCTTCAAGCAATAAGTCATTCATTTAACCCAGGCCTTGGGCTACCGAGTTCCTTTATGTAGGGCAGTTTAAGGCAGAGATTTCTTGTGATTATTGGACCTAAAAATGTGCCCCAATTGTAAACTCAAATATAGAAAATGAGCAAAAGTTGATATAATGTCAAAATAACCTATGACCTTTTGCCTGCTTCAAAATTAACCATGGAAAATAGGTTAAGTTGTGTTCAGTCAATGAATGTTATGAATAAATAAGAAAAACAGAAAGAAATGTTGGATTAGGCCAACCAAAAAGAGGCTATTGATTTAATTCAAGGACTGTTAAAATCATGCTTAAAACAGAAGCTATGAACATTAATCAACCAGAATTGGCATGACAAACGTTACGCCTAATTGGTGGACAAAATAGTGAGGGGATGAACTATGATGCCCACTTCTCCCCTTTCAGGGTTTCTTAAAGAGACTTGGAAAAAAAAAAACATTTAATCTCAGTCCCACTTGCATCCCAGCCCTTCTCATCTCATCTCCCCTCACCCCAGGACAGCAGGAACAGACCTGACTGAAAGACTTCCTTCCCGAGAGGAAGACCAGTGGATCTTCAAAGAACTTTGTTTTTCACTCATAAGTCCTGAAAATCATTGTATTATCAGGACATCCAGTCCTCAGCCCATCACTGGGGGTACCTAACTGCAAGCACCACATAAGAACCTGTTCAGTTCCCTTCCTTTTGTGTTGCTTTTTCTCTCCTTCCTTCCTCTCTCCTATTCTCTTGACTTTTCACTAAATCCTAAAATTAACTGCACTGCATCAGCACAGTGAGATGAGGACCACAGACCTGCCCTGTCTAAGAAAAAAAGATGCAACCAGATGATAGCCCTGACCAGAGTATGAATCAGGGTCTAAGCAATAGGTGCCTGCCCATTCAACCTGCCATGACTCACCAGCCATTCAGTGTTCCAAAGACATCAACAAAAGCCATATTTCCTCTACCTTTTCTATCCTCTCTCTCCTCAACCTCAAACCTGTCTGTTAGAAACAGGAAAAGTGAATGCCCTTTGCACATCAGGATGGAAAGCAAAGTTAACCCTTTCCTTTTCATCAAACAGCTGGTTGTTCTAGAAATAACTAATATCTTGCCTCCAAAAGGAGGGAGGCTATAAAGGTTTTAATTATGTTTGTTTTGTGTTGAAACTGAACGCAAGTGATTATGCAAATACCTGTTTTAATTTCTTATTCTTTCTTGTGCTTAAATCTACTCTCATTTTTAGAATGACTGCTTTTGCGTATTTGCCAAGGAGCAGAGTAAAACCCAAGGCCTCTGTAGAAAATAACCCAGTCACTAAGTACCATCGCTTTAATGTTGGCCATTGAAAGAGCTGATTAACACCTTTCGTTCTTTTGATCTTTAAGATCAATACAACAGATCATTATAATGTAGCTCTAACAGCTGTAAACTTCAGGCCCAGTCCTGCATTCCTTGCACATCCAAAAGTCCCATTGCCCTCCAAACAGCAGGGATGTAATCCAAACCTGGTTTAAGCTCTGAATTTTGCAGATTGGCTTATGTGGGAGTTTTGACATCAGTGGAAATTTTAAAAGCTCCAGAAATGCAGAGTGAGACTGGGTCGAAAGATGGAAATTGATGTGCAAGGAGGTAGAGGAATGATATCAGAAATGAAAGAAAAAAACTACGATGAGAATAAAGATAATTGAAACTGCTTAATGAGAGAAATAAAAAAACCAGAACAATTTCCCATCTGCAAATGCCAATTCACTGAACACAAAATTTTGTAGGAACATGTTGATTTCGACAAAAGTTTGATTAGGAAAAAAATGAAGTGGAACATCTGGTAAGGTCAAAAGACGCTCACTTGACCTTTTGGAAACAATCTTTTGATTTTCTTTTTCTAAATGACTTATTTCCATTTAAAAAGAGTTTTAAAAAATATTCATACAAGTCAAAATTAGAACGTTTCAATCAACCGAGCAATTTTTTCCTCAGAACTTTGTTTCGTGGGATATTTCAATGTACTTTGTTTCATAACAGAAACAATTTCAAAATGGTGGAATTTATTGTGAAGTGGAATATCCTGTTCCCACCCAGCTCAAATTGCACTTTTAAATTTTAACATGGCTGTCAAAGGCTGCTTCCATTTTGAGTTCCACTCACATGCAGCACATTGCAGAAGAGACACACACACATAGCTTGATCTACCATGAAGCCTTTACTTCTGTTTTCTTGTTTCATCCCTAAAATGCATCATGCAGACTGAAATAATAGCGTAGCTTAGTGTGATGGGCAAGCCTCACGAAGATCAGTTTGCATGAAGGATAAGTTGCTAATCAGATTTTTACCCAGATTTCATGAGTCTGCAAACTGATGCTGGAAATCTGGCAAAAATGCTTTCTCAAGAGATTTCAGCCATTTCTTCTTCCAGGCAGACTGGAACTATCACCAGTGTGGCCTCCCTTGTCATATATTTGCATTTCAACTTTCAGACCTCGCATGAAGACAGAAGCTCTGCAGTGTATGAAAATGAAGGTAAAAGCTAGTGGCTCTTTCTCCAGGATCAGAGCCTGGATTTAGTCTGAGTCAGAGACGGGTCAAATGTCTAGGGTATTTGTATCCAAGGCTTTAGATTTTGTGTGGTTCTAGTACAGCCTGGTGGCAGAGGTTTGGGTAAGTGCTGAGCCCTGCATTTACATTTAGTCTAAATCAAACTCTCCTGGTCACCTCAGACTTCTTCCTTCTAAACAGGACTTACTGACATCCGCGAGCTGATACAAAACAGGAATAGCCTTTTAATAGAGCAATAAATGCAGGGTAGAAAAGGCTTGGATTTCAGTTACCACTAGGAAATTGAGGGCCACCACATCTGAACTCCTCATTGTTGGCTTTAAAGTCTCTCTCAAGCACCTTTTTATCTCTCAAAATGGGCTAGAATGAGAAGGCTGGAGGTGTGAGACCTGGATGGGGAGCGAAACAGGGGTCAGGGGGCAATGCAAGTCTCTGCTCAGAAAGGCTCTTATGATGAAACTGTGAGGGGGCAAATCATGCTCTTAGTTTTTGTTTCTTTTCCGCCTCAGTTTTTTCTATTGGGAAAAGGGAGGTGGGGACTAAAAAAAACAAAACAAAACACACACAACACACTTCTCCACTCTCTTGTTTTCACCATGGTAAGAAAGGGGAACTGTTTTAGAAAGACCTGAGTTGGAGTTTCACTCAAAGCAAAATGGGGAAAAAAAAACAAAGCAAGACAAAAAAACCCCACACACTTCAGGAAAAGTTTCACATGAAACAAGTTGTTTTAAATAAAATTTTCGCACTGGACCTGTACTCTGCTTTGTAACCGAAATGTAAATTGTATCTTGGGATACTTTTATATGGCCCTCATTAACATAGCATTTGAGTACCTCAGACTCTTCACTGTATTTGGCCTCACACTCCTGTGAGGTAGGGCAGGGCTGTTATCCCCACTGTACAGATGGGGAAACTGAGGCATCAAGAGGCTAAGGGACTTGTCCAAGGTCACACAGAAAACCCATGGAAGAGCAGGGAGCTGAATCTAGGTTTCCCATGTCTTTGACTAATGCCCCTAACCAATGGGCTCTCTAGTGAGTGTGACTTAAGACCAGTCACTGGAGTGAGAGAGGGTTCACCCTGCGATGCAGCACATGGAGTTTTTCAGCACTGGCCCCTGGAAAAATTGTATTTTGCTTTGTGAACTCACAGGCGATGTGTCACTGAGAGGAAATACAGATGGTACTCCGTTAGGCCACAGAATTGTATATCTGCACTGTAAGTGAAGCAGGATCAAGGCATACTAGAATGGCACCTTGCTGTCACATGGTATCATGTGCATCCTCTACATAGCTGGCTATATCATTAACTTATTTCTGTCCCCTCTCAGCATATGTTGTGTACTGAGTGTTTCACTGTGCCATTAAGGCTAACAGGGAAAATACTCATTACCCCGGCCATTTTCAGGACTTGAATCTCTTTGCTCAGTGAGCACAGCTGTATTTAGCCTTTTGCAGGACAATACATATTGTATCCCATACAGGAGCTGTTTCCAAGCATCTGGAGAAAGCAGAGGCCTAATGCATCTCACACATAATCTGTACTACTGCCAGCAAGCTAAAGGTATACTTTTGAGAACTTTTGTTCTCCATGTTTTTAATGATTCCTCACAGCCTATAAGTGAAATATGTTCCAGTATGGAAGTACAGATGTTAGTCTGTGTATAGCCCCTATTGTCAGGACCGGTTCTAGGCATCAGCTCTCCAATCATGTGCTTGGCGTGGCACTTTCTAAGGGGTGTCACTCCACCCCGCCGCCCCCCTTTTTTTGGTTGTTGCTTTGGGTGGCAAAAAGCCACTCGCCCTGTCAGTGCACGAGCCAGGATCTGTGTCCCCTGCCCTGCCTGGCGGCGCCCTGCACAGCCCACTTGGGCAGGGAAATGCCGCGCCGCCCTGGGGAGACTCAGAGTGGGCGCAGGACCCCACCTCCCTCCCTGCATCCCAGGCCCTGCTTCCCTCCCTCCCCAGCTCCTCACACACTCTGGGAACCCCTTTCACCGCCAGGGCTCCCAGAGTGTGTGAGGAGCCGGGGAGGGAGGGAAGCGGGGTCCCCTGGAGCTGAGCCCAGGCTGCGGTGGCAAGAGGGGCTTCCTGAGTGTGTGAGGAGGTGAGCAGTTGTCTGGGCTCGTTGGTGCTGAGCGGGTTGCCCGCAGCTGGAGTTCCTCACCTTCCCGCCTACTGGGCCTGGGCCAGGGCACAGTGAGGCTGAAAAGCAGCAGGTCCCGGGGGGTTCTCCAGATCCTTGGCTGCCAGCATGTTAGGTGTGAGGGTGGTGAGCACGAACTGATCCACTTCGGCCACCAGCAGCACCGCGAAGCCCAGGGAGGAGGCCGTGTTCTCCGTGCTGCCCCGCAGCCACACCACCACCTGGAAATACTCCCACTCTATGCCGCCCAGCAGCTCCACCCACATGGGGATGGAGTTGCGGCTGGGCCAGGGCTTGGCCGCCGTATGCTGGTAGTGGATCCCACATTTGGGGTAGGGAACCCAGTGCTGGGGCAGCGGGAGGGGGGGAGAAAAGAGAGCCCAGGGCTAGGGCAGTGGGGGCTGGGGGAGCAGCACTGGTGGGCAGGGGGAGGAGCCCAGGGCTGGGGCGGTGGGCAGCCAAAATTTTTTTTTGCTTGGGGCAGCAAAAAACCTAGATCTGGCCCTGCCCATTGTACGAATATGTGTATTAAAATGCGCATGGCTGATGCTTTGCACCTTATCCAGCTAGGAGCTTAAGGATACCCCATATGGAAACCATATGCAGCAAAAATGACTGCCATAATGGAACTGAGGTGGCCACATGTCTGTGGCAGGTAAAGGGACCTGTAGCCTCCCCATGTTAGAGCGATCTGGGATTTTTCAGGATGATTGGATGGGCCATATTTTTGGCAGGTGTAAATCAGATTAGACCCCTCTGAAATCAGTGGTGCTGTAATACACTAACTGAGGAGCTGGCCCATAAGGTGTTATGAGTGTAAGAAACATCAAGTGGGAATTAGACTAACTACCAGAGGACCATCTACAAACAGTCAATGCTGAAGACATACAGTGTTCTGGTTTCTCTATGGTGAATCTAGATACACTTTACATGCAAGCAGGAGTCCAGCTTGGAGATGTTGGAAGGACTTGAACTGCAGTTGAAGTCATTGATGGAAACCAAGTAAGTTGAATTGGATAGAAGGGATACATGGGCAGGAGACAGAAAATAAGCTAAAAATCACAGATGGAAGAACTGTGGAGGCGAAGAAAGAATCATGGTGACAAGAAAGTGAAGAAGGGGAAAATAGTAATTCACCCCACACACCAGCAATAACTGCTCTGCCCTTGATAACTGAGATGATGTTAGGGAGAGGAGAAGGACGCTGTTGGTGAGCGGGAGCCACTTGATTGGAGAAGAGGCGAACAACAGTGATTGGAAACTTAAGGAACAAAGACAAAGAACAAGATGGGAAGGTGCCCCCGGGAGAGCAGAAGAGACTTGGCAAGAAAAGTTCCAGCAGGGAACTGCCACTAATTGGGCTCCATGTGGGAATAAAGACGTGTGATGGGAGAGCAAATAGAACCAGGCACTAATGTCATAGGCAGAAACTTGTGAAAGGAACTGAAGGTGGGGGCTGATGCTCATGATGTCCTTCTGCTTCCATGTGCTGGTAAGGGAATGAAAAGGCTGCTGCAAAAGCTTAAAGGTGTGGGTTACGGCTGAGTCCAATATCCTTCTATTCCCTCTCATGCCAGGCATGTGCAGCTGAGATGGCTCCACTAATGAACAGACCATCAGTTTACCTCTGTGTTTTGCACTGGTATCACTGCTGCTGGAGTACTGCATCCAGTCCTGGTGTCCGTAAGTCAGGAAGGCTGTAAGCCTTGTGGCCTGAGGGCACTCACTACTGACACCTCTGGGTGAATAGGGAGAAGAGCGACCTAGAGCCACTTGAGAACTCCAGATGGGTAGGGACGCCATAGGGGAGGGAACTCTGTCACCATCTCTTGGGCAGCAAGGGGAAAGACTGAATGGGCCAGGTCTCATTTGCATTTCAGTTGTGCAACAGTCTGGCACATTTTAATTAAAACACAGTTATGTTTTGAGTTTGGGGACAACAGAATGCTACTGCTCCTGCTGGGAAAAATGAAGGGATAAGTGACAGACACCAGATGTGCCTTTGGTGAGGAGTCACCCTGACTATGACTGCAGTCAGGCACAACTAAATAAGTGAGCCTGGACATCAGCAAAAGAGGGAGCCTATCTTCTGCTGGGAGTGCTTCTGCAGTGAGGAGGCCTCCATATACCGCTGTTCTCTCTAGAGAAAAGCTGAGGTAAATACAACACAGTAGATGGTGCAGACTTTAGCTGTCGGAGGTGCCAGAAAACAAAGACCTGAGGCAGTGCTGCCACAGGTGATGGCACTGAGGTAGATTGGGCTGAAGCTGTGGATAACTGAAGCCCACCTGAGGCACTCTGGTGTGGGCCTCCCTCCTCAGCAACCAAAGCTGAAATCTCTTCAGCTGCATCAGGTCATAGAGCCCCTGGAGCCACCCAAGTAGCACTGACCTGCCCTAATCCTTGGACTTCTTAACTTTGGGCAACAAACCAGGGAGCATAGGCAGCAGGTTGTATGGGCTCGAGGTGCTCGGGCTCCAGGAATATTCAGGGCTGGGGGCCCTGCTCCAGCAATATTTGGAGCTGGGTCTCTTCCCCAGCCCTGCCTGGATTGGGCGCCAGCCCCTGCGGGTCTCCCCCAACCGCGTCCCTGCCTGGATTGGGTCCCGGCCCCGGCCCCTGCAGGTCTCCCCACCACCACCCCACCCCTCCGCATCCCTGCCTGGAGCGGGTCCCAGCCTCCGCCTCCACCTTCCACCCCTCTGCCGCGTCCCTGCCTGCTCCTGCTGCCCAAGTAGAGTGGCTCCCGGCAGAACTGCTGTCTGCTGCCCCAGGGTCCTAGTGCCTGCCATCCAGTAATGGCAAGGCAGGCTGCCCTTACCCTGCCTTTCTGTCCTAGCCCTGAGCCTCTCCAATGCCCAAAACCCCTCATCCCCAGCCAGAGCCCTCATCCCCCTGATCCTCTGCCCCAGCTAGAGCCCTCATCCCCCTGCACCCTAATTCTCTTCCCCAGCCAGAGCCCTCATCCCCCTGCACCCTAATCCTCTGCCCCAGCCAGAGCCCCCTCCACAGCATGAACCTCAAATCCTCAGCCCAAACCCTCATTCCCCTGCAGCCTGATCCTCTGCCCCAGGGTGCACAACCTCTCCCTTCCTACACCCCCACCCGAGCCTGCACCCAAACTCCATCCCAAAGCCTGCAGCCCTCACCCCCTCCTGCACACCTACTCCCTGCCCCAGCCCAGAGCCTGCATCCAGCACCCAAACTCACTCCCAGAGCCTGCACCCCTCACCCCTTCCTACACCCCCACCACCAGCCCAGAGCCTGCATCGAAACTTTGTCTCAGAGCCTGCAGCCCTCACCCCCTCCTGCATACCCACCCCCTGCCCCAGCCCAGACCCTGCACCCAGCACCCCAACTCCTTCCCAAAGCCTGCACCCCTCCTGCACCCCAGACCTCCCCCCTGAAACTCCGCCCAGAGCCTTAGGCAGGTGGAGGCAGAGTTTGAGGGGGCGGAGTTGGGGGGCGGGTTCTGGGCACCACCAAAATTTCTACAAACTTGCCTCCCATGGTGGGGAGCACGTGCCACTCACAAACTGCCAAAGGAGGACTGAGGATGGGACTGTTGTTCAGAGCTCTCGGGGCATGGGGGAAGAGTCTAACTGAATATTGTTAAGTTATTAACTGCTGGCTTTCCTAAATTCATTCTCTTGTCCTTCCCCCAGTAAAGTTCTTGGTTCTAAACCCCTGGACTCAGTGCTTGTGAGTGTGGAAGTATTGCCCATCAAGGGCTCGCAGGGTGGCATATATAGTTTCCCAGGTTTAGACTGGGGAGAGTTAAGCCAGTGTAATTTACATTTTCCAAAGAAACCCCAATAAAAGTGAACTCAGCCCTTTTTACTGAAAACACCTGGCAGAAGGGCTGCACTCAAACTGGAGAGAGTTAAAGGATTAAATGATTAAAGGGTTGGAAAACATGCCTTATAGTAACAGACTCCAAGAGTTCAATCTCTTTAGTTTAACAGTGAGACGGTTATGAGGTGACTTGATTATAGGCTCTAAGTACCTACATGTGGAACAAATATTTGACAGTGGGCTTTTCAGCCTAGCAGAGAAAAGTGCAACACATCCAATGGCTGGAAGTTGAAGCTAGACAAATTCAGACTGGAAATAAGTTTTGGCACCTTGTGATGGGGAATTCCTGTGTGCCATCTGCTGCATGTGGAATAGGTGCCAGCAGAAGGAGACTCTGCTACCACTTGAACTGCCCTCCCAACTATGGGAAAAGGTGGAAGTTGACTCATTGACCTTCATGGGAAAGTAGTACTCGATTACAGTTGACCACTAATCAAACTTTTGGGAGATCGATGTCCTGCGTGATACAAGAAGCAAGTCTGTGACTGGCAAACTGAAGGCTCCCCTTGCAAGACATGGCACTCCGGACACTGTATTTACTGACAATGGACCCCAATTTGCCTCAGGAAAATTGAAGAAATTTGCACACAAATGGGACTTTGACACCACAGCACCTCCCCAGCATTCCACCTTACCATTACTCTGTGGGTGTCAGCTATGAAAACAGCTAAGAGACAGTTACACCAAGTTGTTTCTTCTGCTTCGGATCCCTTCTGAGCATTTTTGGCACATAGGAATTCCCCATCACAAGGCGCCAAAACTAATGGGGCCCAGAACCAAAACACTGTTACCAATTAGGGGAGATCTGTTGCAGCCAGAAGGAGGGGGACACCATCGTGTGAAGATGGCCAAACAGTCAGAGAAAGCAGGCACCAGAGTACAACATCCAAGGACACACCAGCCCTTGAGACAGGCACTGATGTGAGGATTCAGCCATTAGAGGGACTTGAAGGAATGGACTAAAGGAGTCATGGGGGTGCAGTGGCATACAGGTCATACAAGGTGACTGCAAGAAGGACAGGTGACCCAAAAGAACAGGGGGCACTTACAAGCCAGGAGACAACACCTAGAGAGAGCCTACAAAGATCATCATAGACCAGACAGAACCACGCAGAGAGTTGGCTGGTTCAGAGACAGAGAGAGGTCCCATCTGATGTAGTCACCCATTGAGGAGACCAAACTATAAAGACTATGTAACCAGCTGTGTCTATGGAAAAGATAATACTTCAACTTGGCTATGTGCTACCAGCCTCTGGCAGAAGGGACATGGGGTGGGGAGGTCTGGGCATTAATTTGTTTAATAAATATTTGTATTAAATTATTTGTAAAACAGAGAAGATGTGTCATGACCAGTGGAACTAGACTCAAAGGGCCCATATTCCCTGGAGGGACTGGTATCGGCAGAACACCAGGAAAACAGCATTTGTGAGGAGTTGGGCTGGAAGCAACTCCACCAAGTGGAAAAACCAATGCACGGGATTTAATAAAGTTCCATTTGTTCCACTTAACCTGCAGCTTCACTCTTTGCTAATGAAACAGGCTCTACCTTCGCCATCTCCCTGCAGTACCTGGTGAGGGTACATCTGTGTCAGCTCCTGCTGACATGAGTTACACCAGCTTGGCCAGCCTGTCTCACACATGCACAAATTATATGAGGTTTCCACCACTGTAATGATGCTGTCATCAGCAGATTCTAGAGCCGGGCCAAGGGTTGGGTTTGGAGGATAGGGTAGAATATGTTATACTATACTATAAAATACTATATTGTTCCTATAACCTCAGCCATAAAACATTCACTCTTCTCTACAAAGTTCCATATATTTCTTGCAGTAAACTTGCTTTGATCTGGTTATCTTTTACACCAATAATTGGTCTCTAATTAGGCCGTCTACTAACTTCAAATTCATATGATTTATGTTTATTACATGAATCTGTAGCATAATGGTCTTATCTGACATATGGTTTCTTGCAAAGAAAATGTTCATTTCCTAAATAATATTCTTGTGTGGGTAACAGTATTCTTGAAACATCTCAATGACTAGAGCGGATTGAAAATGGAATTTCTCTGATGCAGGAAATCTGGATACTGAAATTTGTTTTCAGTTTGAAGCACAACAACATATCTAAACTTGGCATAGAACAAACAGTTCCAACAATTTTTTGGTTTGGAACGGTCTAAAATGTTTCATAAGAATGGCCATACTGGGTCAGACCAAGGTCTGTCTAGCCCAGAATCCTACCTTCTGACAGTGGCCAATGCCAGGTGCCCCAGAGGGAATGAACAGAACAGGTAATGATCAAGTGATCCATCCCCTGTTGCCTATTCCCAGCTTCTGGCGAACAGACTAGGGACACCATTCCTGCCCAATAGCCATCAATGGACCTATCCTCCATGAACTTATCTAATACTTTTTTAAATCTTGTTATAGTTTTGGTCTTCACAGCATCCTCTGACAAAGAATTCCATAGGTTGACTGTGTTGTGTGAAGAAACACTGCCTTTTGTTTTAAGCCTGCTGTCTATTCATTTCATTTGGTGACCCCCTAGTTCTTGTGTTAAGAGAAAGAGTAAACAACATTTCCTTATTTACTTTCTCCACATCAGTCATCATTTTATACACCTTTATCATATTCCCCCTTTAGTAGTCTCTTTTCCAAGCTGAAGAGTCCTAGTCTTTTTAATCTCTCCATGTGGAAGTCGTTCCATACTCCTAATCATTTTTGTTGCCCTTTTCCAATACATCTTTTTTGAAATGTGATGACCACATCTGCACACAGTATTCAAGATGTGGACATACCATGGATTTATATAGAGGCAATATGACATTTTCTGTCTTCTTATCTGTCCCTTTCCTAATGATTCCCAACATTGTTAGCTTTTTTGACTGCCCCTGCACATTGAGTGGATGTTTTCAGAGAACTATCCACAATGACTCCAAGATCTCCTTCTTGAATGGTAACAGCCAATTTAGACCCCAGCATTTGGTATGTACAGTTGGGATTATGTTTTCCCATGTGCATTACTTTACATTTACCAACATTGAATTTCATGTGCCATTTTGTTGCCATCCCCCAGTTTTGTGAAGTCCCTTTCTAATTCTCGTAATCTGCTTTGGACTTAACTATTTTGAGTAATTTTGTATCATCTGCAAGTTTTGCTTTCTCACTGTTTACCCCTTTTTCCAGATCACTTATGAATATGTTGAATAGGACCGGTCGCAGTACAGATCCCTGGGGAACTCTGCTATTTACCTCTCTCCATTCTGAGAGCTGACCATTTATTCCTGCCCTTTGTATCCTATCATTTAACCAGTTACTGATCCATGAGAGGACCTTCCCTCTTAATTCACCACAGCTTACTTTGCTTAAGAGCTTTTGGTGAGGGACCTTGTCAAAGGCTTTCTGAAAATCTAAGCACACTATATCCACTGGATCCCCCTTGTCCACATGCTTGCTGACTCTAAGAATTCTAGTAATGTACCATGATTCATGTAACATGTGCTGGGTAATAATAGGGAAGACTCCCTATTTCTAAAACTAAACTGGCTCTTTATTATAAGAACTATTTATTGAGATGCTGCACACAGACTGGCTTCCTGGTGCGTCTTCCAAACTCTGCCCTCTTGCCACCTGTGCGCCTCCCTACAAGTTCCACACAGATTGGATAGAAATGCTTTGTTTTGGCTTGACATTAATCTCACCATCTGCCTGAGCCACTTGAGTGCCACATAGGAGTTGCAGTTTTTTGACCCACCTCATTCTAAGTGATGGGCCCTGCAAGCTGGCTGGACTCCATCTCACATGATACCCTGCTGTCGCTCCCTGTGGCTGAACTGCTGTAGTGGCACATGGGAAAGGAAACTGCAACTCCCATGAGGCATTACAGCATCTTAGGTGGATTGAGAGATTAATGTAGATTCAAACCAAAATGTTTTGTAGTTTTTTTTCATCCTTTCCTGGTTGCTTTGTGTTAGTTTTTCCTAAATGAGCTGCTCTTGATCAGCGAGGAGTTGTTTTGGGGAACTTGGTGGCCTGCGTTATACAGAAGGCCAGGCTAGATGATCACAGTGGTCCCCTGAAATCTATACATCTATTAATTTTCCTAATGGAATATTTTACCAGATCTTTTTTCCACAGCAAGTTTTGATTTCCATGTGACTTCTCAGCCAGCCCAAGGAGTGGCTTTTCCTGGCAGTGTGTAGTCCCCTTGGTGCTCCTCAGTGCCTGTGCTATGCAGCAGCTGGGAGGGTTGGACTCTCTCCTGTTTCTCTGCAATGCCACTTACCTCCAGGCAGCTTGGGAAGCCCTGCAGCTCCCTCCTGCAGTTCTCTGCCAGCCTCCCTTCCAGAGTGAGCCATTCGGGGATTTTCCACTGTGGACAAAGATTATTTTCCTTCTTCTCACACCTTGAACAAAGGGCGACTTACAGGAATACTGGACTGAGACTGGTCTTTAATTCTAGCCCTCATCAAATGAAAGGCTGTCAGTTTGAGAAAGGGTGATACCTGCTATCACATGGCTGGGCTCAGCATCTCCAGGCTTCCGTGGCTGATACACCCAGCTGGGATGAGGGAATGCTCCTGGTGATTGGGGGCGGGGGCTGTGTCAGATGGCCATCTGCTGCTGCCTTGCTCATTACCTGTGAGGTGAGATTTCCACTATAAAACAGCTTTTAACTGCAATAAAGATTCTCTCTTGTCATTGGAGGTAGCACATAATGAGCATAATGTGGGAGGTTGAATTTAACCATGGTTAAGCTGTAAACATGTGGCAGAAACACAGCTGTTGCATTTCTACATCTGTGATCATTAAAATAAAGCAGCTTTGTGCCAGAGAATTAAGTTTGCCAAGTGGATGAGCCATAATGCAGATGGATCACTTTGCATATTAAAAAAACTGCCCTTTGCACAAGCACAGAACTTTTATCAAATCATATCAGTGACATAGCTAGGAACAGAATCTATCTGAGGCAGTTACTTGGCCCCACCAGTGGAGTATCTAGTACCTCACAGTCTTCACTGTATCTATCCTCACAACACCTTCATGCTGTAAGGAAGGGCTACAATCCCTGTTGTACAGAGGAGAAACTGAGGCACAGAGATGGTGACTTGTCTGAGATTATGCAGGAAGGCTGTGGCAAAGCAGAGAACTGAAGGAGGGTCTCTTGAATTGAGGTTAGTGTTATAAGTACTGAGCCATCCTTCCTCTCCAGAACTCATGACTTTCTGGTGTCCATGTTGCACAACACCCCTTCCCATTACAAATATAATTTTTGAGGAGCAGACTGGCACTTCTGGTCAACACCCAAGAGGGAGGGGGAGAGAAAGAGACCTGCTCCTGAAGAGCCAACAGCTTGAGCCCTGGGCTTTTTCCAATTGTGAAATACAGTAACACAAAACAAAATATAATTAAAATGACAGAAATGAAACTCACCCCACAGCACCTACTCCTGCAGCAGGCATTGTGATCTGGCATAAGGAGTTGCAGCAGTCACAGGGCACCTCTGTCACTACCCAGTTACTTCACTGCCTGGCCAGTTCATGTAGCCTCACAGTCACAAACACACACCAGGTTGTCAGCTTGTATGTATTTATTCTTTCCTTGCAAAGCATAACAGTGTAATATAGGCTTAGCGCAAGAGGCAGCTTCCCTGCAGCCTCAGTCCAGACTCACTCTCTGAGGGCTTGTCTACATCAGAAAGTTGCAGCGCTGGTGAGGGAGTTACAGCGCTGCAACTTTGAGAGTGTCCACATCTGCAGGGCATCACCAGCGCTGCAACTCCCTGTTTGCAGCGCTGGCCGTACTCCCGTTTTGTCTCGGGTGTAGAGGATCCAGCGCTGGTGATCCAGCGCTGGTAATGCAATGTAGACACTCACCAGCGCTTTTCTTGACCTCCGTGGAAGGAGGAAGCCTCTGGTAATCAAGCTGGTTTCCTTCCCCGCGGTTTGCTCTCTCGGTCCCGGAGCCAGCCAGCAAACCGCAGGGAAGGAGACCTGCTTGCTCGGGGTTCCGGGACCGAGAGAGCAAACCGGGAACGCCGCGGTTTGCTCTCTCGGTCCCGGAGCCAGCCAGCAAACCGCGGGGAAGGAGACCTGCTTGCTCGGGGTTCCGGGACCGAGAGAGCAAACCGGGAAAGGAAACCAGCTTCGCCGCGGTTTGCTCTCTCGGTCCCGGAACCCCGAGCAAGCAGGTCTCCTTCCCCGCGGTTTGCTGGCTGGCTCCGGGACCGAGAGAGCAAACCGCGGCGTTCCCGGTTTGCTCTCTCGGTCCCGGAACCCCGAGCAAGCAGGTCTCCTTCCCCGCGGTTTGCTGGCTGGCTCCGGGACCGAGAGAGCAAACCGCGGCGTTCCCGGTTTGCTCTCTCGGTCCCGGAACCCCGAGCAAGCAGGTCTCCTTCCCCGCGGTTTGCTGGCTGGCTCCGGGACCGAGAGAGCAAACCGCGGCGTTCCCGGTTTGCTCTCTCGGTCCCGGAACCCCGAGCAAGCAGGTCTCCTTCCCCGCGGTTTGCTGGCTGGCTCCGGGACCGAGAGAGCAAACCGCGGCGAAGCTGGTTTCCTTTCCCGGTTTGCTCTCTCGGTCCCGGAACCCCCCTTGAAGCCGCCCAACAGCGCTGCAGTGTGGCCACATCTAACACCACTTGCAGCGCTGGTTGCTGTAAGTGTGGCCACTCTGCAGCGCTGGCCCTATACAGCTGTACTAATACAGCTGTAACAACCAGCGCTGCAAAATTTTAGATGTAGACATGGCCTGAGCTTTCCTTCTGAGCTCCCCTTGCTTCCTGTTCCTTCCACTTATATCCTCCCAGGAGTCCCAATTACATCGTTAGCCCAGGGATTGCCATCCAGGTGTTCTTAGTCCCCCAACAGAACATGTCTAATTGCTCATAGTTGAGCCTGGAGCCTTCTTCATGCTGCAGTCACAGCAGTGACCAAAATGCTACTAATAGTAGCTTGTCAAGGTAGCTTTTCTCAGGTTTGGGCTAACTGCTTACCATTACTATGTTGGGGGGGCAGCCAGGTCAAATCTGAGTAGCATTGTGTGACCCTGTGCCCCAGGTCGCAATGCTCAGAGACAGAAGCCACTTCTGCGGGACGAGCGTGAATGCTCCGCAACTCCCCCCTGACAGCCTCCTGCCTGCTCCCTGGGACAGGATACCCCCAGGGGTAGGGCCTCACCTCCCCCACCAGGGCTTCTCAGTCCTCCCGAGGGCAGGACTCAACCCTTCCAGCAATAGGGCCTGCCCCCTGCTTACTCTCCCTCCCCCAGCCCCGTAGGGCCTCCCCCCTGGCAGAGCTTGACTCCCCAGGAAGTGGAAATGGGTCAAACAAAATAACAAGAAATTGCCCAAAAATAAAATGAAAAAATATAAAAAATAAAGAGCATTTTCTGGAGCTCTGTCAACAGCCCAGTTAGGGACTGCCCTGCCTGCTTCAGAGTGTATTACTGGCTCTTCTTGCTGGTAGTTTTTGCTTCTTCAAGAAAAAACTTCAGACAGTCTCAGTTTCACCCGGATTTTGAATGGGAAAAATTCTGAACTTGTAAATATTCAGGGGTGGGGGAAACTATTTCCTGCCCAGTTTGCCGCATTATTAGTGCTGGTCACAATTTTTTAGATGAAATATTTTCCTTCTGGAAAATGGGGCTTTGTAGAAAATGAATTTTTTCGTGGGCAAAGAATTTCTTTTGTTAGTTTTCTTTTCAGTGGGATGGCTTTGAAATGAAACCAAAAATGTTCATTTCCCTTCATCCTAAAATGTTGCTTCATTTCACTCTGGAAAAAAAACTGGAATTTCTAAAATATCATAATTTGAGGATTTTGGTTTTCCCCTTTCTCTCACTTTTTTCCTCATGTTATTTTATTTGGCACTGACTGCAGCAGAATGAATGATTGGGTAAGGACTGGTTTTATTCTGTTTTACTTTTTTCTTTTTTTATCAAAAATTTCACTTTTTGATTAAAAATTTCAAAATGAAACAAAATTCCCTTTTCAAATTAAAAAAATGTCACTTTTTAATTTTTTTTTCCCACTGGACTCTTTTCTCCTTTCTGTCCTCCTCTATCTCTCTCCCTCCTTCCCTCTCCTCCACCCACACTTTTCCCACAGGAAAAAAGAGGGCAGGAAAGTAAAGAAAATTCTAATTTCTAAGAAAATTAAATATTTTTGTTTCCTTCAAAAAAGTTGCACAAAAATTAAATTTTACATTTCAACCAGCTCTGCTTTTAGAGTTGATGCTGCTGCATTCCTTTGGGAAGCTATATGATTTCCAGCTCTAAAGGCTTGTTTAGTTACAAGTGACAATCTCTGCATGGTGTAATGCTCTCGCTTGTGTTTTATTTGTTAACAAACATTGAACATATGGTTGACCTCAGAAGGAAACTTTTCTCTGTGTCCTTGAGCAGGAAAGCCTATGGTGAGATGTGTCTTGGGTCGAATGGCAAATCCTTTTCAACAGGATTCCAGCCAAAGTCTAAGAAACTGCGATGGGAAGATGAAAGTTAATCTAATTAATTCTTGTGATGACAAATGTTCAAATAGCAGCTCAGATTTGTGAGTCCTGAGTAACCAGTAAAACTAAGTAATTGAAAAGTCCCAGGGGAAGGTATTAGACCAAGTCCTGATCTCAGTTAGCCAGAGAAACACCACTGCTTTCAGTAGAGTTACTTTGTGCTTGTATCTGTGTACCTGAAATCAGTCAGCCCCATGGGTTTGGTTCATGGGCAGATTGATCAGCAGATCTGTAACTTTTCAGATAAATCTAGGTCATGATTCTGAGCTCACTGAAACTAGTGTAAATAAGAAGTTACTCCAGTGCAGTTGTAACAGTGTATAGCTGACATGAGAGAGGGGAGAAAAAAGGTCTTATCCTGCTTGTTTTTGCTGGAATGTTTCCTTTTGCCCTGTACATTTCAGAGTTTTAAAGATATATGGTACAAGGGATGCGGTTCAGAGCAGATGAACCATGTTTCAGTTTTGAACAAATCTGGGTTATTTTGTATTTCTTTCTTTTATATATTTTCTGAACTCCTTGGTGTTGTCAAAGCAGAAATGTGAAAAAGTTGTGCTCAAAGCAGGCTATTCTGGTGGCATTCCCAAGCAAAATTATCCCGGGACATCTCATATGAATGCCTGTTCTCTCAAGGTCTGATTTTAGAGACCAATGGAACTGGAGGTACCAATATTACTGCACAGACTTGAGAGAAAACTCAGAGCTGAACACCACCAAAGTTTGGATCCCCTGCTAGCTATGGACTTTGAAGCTCTTGCCCATCTCTAGTGCAGACGAGATCTGGAATCACACCTGAAACTCTGGCTGCTCCTCTGAGCTTAACCTCTGCAGTTCTTGAGATTCACCCATCACTTATACACAGATGTTGTGTTGTGCTAATAACTGAACCAGAGGCACCTCAGAGAATCATGGTAGAGCAACAAATTCTTCTCTCTCTCTCTCTCTCTCTCTCTCTTCTTTTTTTTTATCCTCCTATTTTACACTCTCTCTTTCAAACAGAGCTGAGACAGGACAAAAAAAATACTGTGCACTGCACATCTGCTAAGATCCGAAAGAGAAAGAAACGGATTGCAATGGCTTAATATAAAACAGACACAAAATGTCACATTGTATAGGTCCATAACCTGTACCTAATCCTAGCCCATCTCAGAAACTTCCCTTGGCTACCACTGCTTTCAGGCCCTCCTGCTGTCAAAGCAGTAGTGCCATGCACTCATGCCCTAAGTGGGAATGGTTTTCCCCTTCATACCCCCTTAATGTCCCACACATTATTCCCACTTGAGTAATGCAGGTATAGGGTGTATGGAGTCCCCTCTCTACAGATCAGCAGCAGTGATATGAAGGGGAACCTTGTTCCCAGAACCCTGATTGACTAGGGAGGAGCAGACAGGAGAAGGTTGCTCCCAAGCCTTGGTTGGCTAGTAGAGCTGGTCAGAAAACAGAATTTCCTTCGCGTGGGAAATTCTGCCATTTTGAAATTTGTTTTTGGTCTGAATCAGAACAAAAAGCTGAAATTTAATCATCTCCTGAAAGAAGAAAAATCTGTGATCCAAACCGTGATTTGGAAACAGCAAAATGTCTTGTTCTAATAACGTAAAAACATTTCTTTTCAATGCTGAAACATTATAATGTTTTATATATTTACATATATAAATATTGTTTAGATTTAATAGAATATTAGCATAATCATATAATACACAATCTTATAATGTTATAATCTTATAATGTTAAAATCTAAACAAAATGAAATGAAATATGCAAGTCAAAAGGAAATGTTTTTACCTTGACAAAATGAAACATCTTGAAATTATCTAAATGAAACCAGAAAGTTGCAACTAATCTTTCTGACTTTCCTGTTGTCAATTTCTCTGAAGTTGACATGCGCCAACAAAATGTTTTGATCTGGGCAAAACTGCCTTTTTTTGCAACTGAAAAGTATTCTGTAAAATTTTTTCATTCAGTTCTACTAGCTGGAGCGCAGGAAGGAAATCCATCCCTACTTCCTGCTGCCAGTTCTCTTCTGATTGGAGAATGGGATTCACCTTTTGAGAAGGGACTGCCTGGGCTGGCAGAAAAGGCATGTGCAGCTGCTGCTGGGACAAGGCAGCCAAATGTCTGAGCGCTGGGCTGGGAGACAGGCACCAAGGCTGCCTTTCTCTGTGGCCCCAAGGAACCTGCACATGAGGTTTGGCCAAACCCCAAAAGGAAGATGACACTCGATAAGTGACCGAGGGATGGATGCTGCAGGCACTGGGACTGTGTTTGCTGATCAAGGTGACTGTTGCTGATAACACTGGAGTGTGCCAGGAACCATGGGGTTGAGTTATCTCAGCTGAGCCTGGGGGTAGCCAGTTGAGCCTTCAGGCAGAATCAACTGATGAGCTGAAAGGAGCCAACAGGTCTGGCTGCTCAATGCTTACACGTGCAGCTGCAATTGCTCCTGTGCTGGCCTTGTTCCTCGCCATGCTCCTGTCCTGCTCCAACCCTGCTCCCTCGCCCTGCTTCTGACTTCAGCTCTGACCCTGGGTTTGCTTCCTGGTTCCTGACTCCTGGTTTGACCTATGGCCCTGTCTCCAGGTGCTTGTCTCCAGCTCTAACGCTAGGTCAGACTGCCCACATCCTGGTCCTGACAGAGTGATTCCTGGGTAAATTCCTGTCCCCCACAAAGGCTGTAGGAGGGGTCTCCACCCAAAGGTAATGGGTGGGATTTATGGAATTAAATACCAGCCATTGAAACACCCCTGCTACACTGTGTGATACACTTAGAGCTGGTTGAGAATTTTCTGCCAAAATGTTTATTCAACAGAAAATGCAGCTTCTGAAAAATTAAGTTTTCCCCAAGAAAATTCTGATTTTGCAGAAAGTTTTGAATTAACCATTGGGGAAATGGCATCATTTCATTTCTGGTCAGTCTGACATTAACCTGTGTCTGCCTGAGCTGCCATGCAGCTCATGGGAGTTGTAGCTCAGGTGGTTCATTTCCCCAATTCTCTTCTATGGACTAGACTCCTTGGCAGGACTACATCTTCCATGATGCACTGTGGTTTTCTCTCTATTTAAACCGCTGCTGTGAATCGATGACACTGATGCATCACGGGAAATGTATTTCAGACTGAGAGCCTGGCCCATAAAAGGCATTAGGCTGTCCTACAACCACAGCATCCATAAGTCACCCTGGTAGATCAGGCAGATGCAGCTCTATGTCAAACAAAGCTGTGCAGACATACACAGACACGTGAGCCCTACTCCCTGACCCCTAAGCCCCGATCCATAAACCACTCTGTGGTTTCTGTTACACAGCAATGATCTCTACAGGGTTTGAGGAGAGCCAAAATGATGGTGGAAAAGTTCCACCAGATGCTTCCCTGCTTCTCATGGGTTTCCAGAAAATTGCACAGGTGTTGCTGGCAGTCAGCTGACCCTTTATTCATTAAGGTTGAGAGAAACCAGATCATGACAGAGCCTAGAGTGTTATGCTGCTTTTACATCTTCTTTTCTAAAGCAGTTATGTTCCTGAGGGCCAGACTGCGTTCTCAGTTACCCTGCCGTAAATCAGGAGTAACTTCACTGAATTACACTGGTGTCAAGGTGCGGTGAGACCAGGATCAGGCTCTCAAAGCAATGACAGTGACTTATCTGGCACTTCCATGTGTTGTGATTAGGTTTTGGCACTGGGAGAGACCTGAAGTCACAATTTTCTCAGAGAACATAATTATTTTGTTTTTGTACAGACAAAGAAAAAGGCTGGCCAAGCAGGCATCTAGCATGTCAATTCTGGGAAGCCTGGAGAAAGGTGATAAAGAATCACAAAGTCAGCAACAAATAACATGGCAGCAACAAAGAGAGAAGTCCTAGATCAGGGAAAAGTGGTGGAGAAGAGGAGCCAGAATGGCCAGGCACTTGGGATTATTGATACAGAGGATGAGCTAGGTCAAGGAGAGAGCATGCCACATGGGAAGGGCAGCCAGCAAACTGCAACAAAGCAAGACTTCCCAGATGCAGCACCTCCCATCCTTCTGATTCATCCCTTGCTGTCAGGTGACCAAAATAGCACCCAGCTCATCACTGCTCCGCAGTCTCCTCTGGTAGCTCATTAGTTCTCCAATCCCTTAGTCCAGCTGAGACCGAAATATTTCCCCTCAACCAAAATCTGAATATGGGAAAAGGAGGGAAAGTAAAATAAGATGATTCATATTTTTTACTAGCTTGGCAAATGGTACCATGTCTAGCATTATCCTTTTCAGGCACAGAGAATAGACAGACAGTTACACTCACTGTAACCTTGATTTTAGATTCAGAGACCAGCAAAACAAGAATGAATTTAGTCCGACTACTCTTTGGGGAGGGACCATCTTTTTGGTTCTGTACCTAGCACCATGGGGGTCCTGATTCATGGAAAGGGCTTCTAGGCTCCACCACAATAACTTCTGGATTTAAAACACTATATGCTGTAATTATCCCCAAGCCAATGATTATATAAGCAGAAAATCCAGAGTTAAAATTAAATTTTAAAGTAGTCCAAGCATGTTAAGAGATGGAAATACATGGTTAATTCATATTCTGCCCTTTGTGGTGTGATGCAATAACCTTATAGTTATGACTTCCACTTTAGTTCAAACTGATTTTAGAATAAAATGTTATAGTTTTCCCCTCATGACATTACTACAGGGCAGAGTTAAGGTTGTTTAGGTATATTTCCATACCTTGACAGGTCTGGGTTTCTGACTTAAAGGGGGAGGGTTCTTAACCATTAAAAGGTAGCGCTTCTTGAATTTGCTTATTCAGACCTTTGTGTGAAACAAGTGTTAAGAAAAACAAACCGTTTCATATTCCTATCCCTTCTCAATTGCTCAGGCTTCACTTCCTTGGTGTCTGTGGTGTCATACACCCATTAGGACTCCAGTAGACCATGGAGTCTTCCAGGTTAAGTGGTGTTAGGATGGATGTAAATATCTAATGTAACCCCCCCAAAAAATAATCCACCTTTCAGACCCTCTCTGTGGGCTATTCAGGAGAAAAAAGGGCTTTGTAATCTCAGTAGTAGTCAATATTTCTTGTTTTTGTGAAAGTTTTTGACAAAAACTAAAAAGTTTTAGTGTAAATTTTTCTTCAAAAGTTTTTGCTTTTCAGTGAAACCCAGGAAACTTTTTGTCAAAATCAGGCAGTGCTGGAAATGACATTTATATCAGATTTATGGACTGGCACAGTTCCAGGTGTAAAGGAGCATGGAAATCATTTCCTGGGTGTGGCAGGGGCTGGAGAGAATGGGTTACTTACACTGACCAGTAGCCAGAGGATTTCTCCTTAGGCCATGCCTGCACTACAAATGGACACAAGTCACATTGGCAAGAAGCAGCCACTGTTAATATATCACCTGTGCATGTGCATCAGCGCTGCGCATACTGACCAAGAGTGCTTGTTTCAATTCACAATACACCATGGGTAGGTCTCTCAGTGCGCAATTGGCCACCATCCAGTGCACTATTTGGGAAGTTTTGGCAATTCACGGTGGGGCAAAAATGAGTTGAGCAGGGGTGACTACTTGCATGCTACTTTCTCCTCCCTATGACGCCATCTCCATCCCATAATTTTTGCACCTATTCTGAAAATTCCATGAACCCATGTGGGACTTGGTGCCATCCACTCTCTCTGACAGAAGCATGGAGCCTGCACAGCTCTGTGCTATTGTCACGAGCGTTGCAAGCACAGGAAAGCCTGATCCTCTGGTACTGGTAGAGCCTCATGAAGAGTCAGGTGGAGCATTATGACTTTCTGGTGAGCTGGTTGCTGTGGGACATAGTGAGAGCCCATTCAAGATTGTTGTTGGGGTTTACAGAGCCTCTGCAGATGGGGGAGCCACACTTCTGACCTTGAGAAATAAGCAGTGACTGGTGGGATCATGTCGCAGTGCAGGCTTGAGATGACAAACAGTGGTTGCAGAACTTTTGGATCCACGAGGTTAAGTTCCTGGGTCTGTGTGCCAAGCTCATCCCCACCCAGCGCAGAAATACCAAAATGACAGCAGCACAGACAGTGGAGAAGCGAGTGGCAACCCACGATGGAAAATTGCAACACCAGATTGTTATCAGTCAGTGGGAAACCACTTTGAAGTTGGAAAATCCACTGTGAGGGTCATTAATCACGCCCTGCTATGCTGAGAGTCACAGTCTTGCAATGTGCAGGACAGAATGGATGGATTTGCAGCAATGGGGTTCCCAAATATGCTACCTGGTTAAAACATTCTTGGATGGTCTGATCCTCATGCTGGGGAGTGATGAGATCAAAGGTGTCATCTAGAGGATCGTAGCCCAGGGTAGGAAGGGTCTTCATCTCTCGTGAGTGGAGGTTAATAGGGGACCTTTCAGGAGGTGCCTTCCAGGGGGTCCTCTTCTTGGGACAGACTCTTTCCAGGCCTGATGGGGAGCCCCAGCACAGTCCCAAAACTGACTCAGCCCTTGAGCATTGCCTGGGGTGAGAGACACAGAGTGTCTATTCAGGAGCATGAGGAGGTGCTTCCAATCCTGAACAGGATTACGGACCAAAGAAGGTGCTCTGCTACCCCCACCCTGAGACGCCCCACCTGGCTACTTGTAAAATAATAGAGGTGGCTGGATAAGTACGTCTTTCCCCATGTATGCAGGAAATTTGGACCATTCAGTTGGGTGCAAGGACTTTGGGTGGGAGCAAGTCTCAGTATAGAAACTTTTGGCCACAGCCAGAGTCCATTAATCCTACTACCTGGTGTGGTCCTGTCTTGATGGGAACTAGGAAGGGTCTTATGGCCTCCTGCTTTAGTGGGTTTGAGGTCTTATCCCATTGGATGAAGTGAGACCCAAGACAATCACACTCCATCATGGGACACTCTTGCCACACATGTCCCGGCTGACCACAATGATAACATAGGGTTGATCCCTCTGGCATGGTTGACAAAGGTCCCCACGGAGCCTGATTCCTTGGAGTGCTGGGCCCTTGATATCCCTGGGGAGATAGGGATTATGTCCCTCAAGGGGACCCAGGACTATGAGTGCCTTCTTGTTCTGGGGGCCCCAAAAACCCAGCCCAGCTACAACAAGCTTTGAATTACCAGTTGGCACAGGAGATCCTCTTCCAGCTGCTAGTGGCCACCACTCACTCAAATGTTGTAAGAAGGCTTTGAGGTTATCAGAGTCAGGGGCGGCTCCAGCATGCCAAGTGTGTGCTTGGGGTGACAAGCTGCAAGGGGCGCTCTGCTGGTCACCACAGGGGCGGCAGGCAGGCAGCCTTTGGTGGCTTGCCTGCGGAGGGTCCACTAGTAGACTTCGGCGGACCAGCGGACCCTCTGCAGGCATGCCTGCGGGAGGTCCACCGAAGCTGCGGAACCAGCAGACCCTCCGCAGGCAAGCCACCAAAGGCAGCCTGCCTGCTGTGCTTGGGGCGGCAAAATGCCTAGAGCTGCCCCTGATCAGAGTGAGTCAGTTCGGTTAGGGTGGGCCCACGAAAATCTTTGTGGGAGTGCTCAGCAAGACTTGTGCAAACCGCCTGGCTGCCTCAGCCTGGAACTGCAGATTCCATCCACATTCAGCTAGCTAGGCCTCCTACATGTGTTGCTCAGTGGCCAGGAAGGCCTCCTAGAGCTGAAGATTTCCTCCATGGGCCCTTCTTGGAGGCAGAGAGGTTCACATCTCTGTTCAGGTGCCAAATGTAAATGAGTTGGCCACCTCCGTGTGCCCTCTCGTGGCTGGGGTGTCTCACCCTTCATTCTCCCTCTTCCAGGCCCATTTACAGAGACTCCGCACACCTGTTCATCCAGTCACCACACTGACTGGGGTCTGGGTTTATTCAGAAAAAAACTCAAAAGGGAAACTCAAAGTCCCAAAAATCTGTCCCCAGGCATGGCTGTCCCCTCAGAGTCTAGGTAAGCAAAAGGATTCCTTCCCAGAGTCCCGTTCAGAAATGACCCACCCTGGGGTTTGACTTGCAGCTGTCCTGCTCAGAGCTGACTTCCTACAGTCAGCCCTATCAAACAACTGCTTCAGCTCCCTTATAAGAACCAGCTGCTGGAGATAGGGAACGTCCCCACAGCAAGTGTCCTGGTTAGCTCATTTAGCATCCTGCTGCAGGCTTCGAGTCTCCTGCAGACAGCTCCTTCATGTTCTTTGTCTCCCTTTGCTCTCTAACAATTCCCCTAGAGAGCCCGTTCCCCTCAGGGACCACAAATGAAGTGACCCTAACTAACAAACAGACTGCAATGGGAAAATAGGGAAATGGCCCACAATGAGACACAGCTATGAGCGTCCAAGACCTCTGATGAGCCTTGGGATGACTCCAAGTTGTGTGGGGGCGCTGAGGTCTGTCTGAGTCAGCTCATGGAGAGAAGAAAGGGCCTGAGGAGAGGAGGTGGGTCTGCTAGGTTTGAAGGAAAGAATGTGGGACAAATCTGGGATGTGGGCAGAAAAGGAGGAAGTAGGAGCTCAGGCAGTTCATACAAGGGAAGTCGACATCATCAGGTGAGCACTCGGGCTGATCCAAGCTCTGAAGAGACTCTGCCGTCTCCTAGAGACACGGAGGAATGACAAGGCCAGGATTTTAATCCTTCCCCAGCTCTCTGCCATGTCTCTCCCTTTCCAAGGTGACCTCAGCCTCCCTCATCTGGCTAACCGTATGCTGGGGCCCTTTTAGCTCAGCCCCCCAGAGAACTGTCTCCAGCCACACAGAAGCAGCAGCAACAGCCTCATGCCAAGCCTCTCTGGGCCCTTTGACTTGCTCATGGTAGTAATCCTGGGCAAGATAAGGAATGCTCATCTGGAACTGGGACTATTTTTTCCTAAAGGCGATCTGAAAAGGAATAAGAAAAGTTTGGTCCTCTTTTCTCCTGCACAAGAAAGCCCTGACGGGTGGTATTTTTAAAAGGTATTTGTTAAATTCTGCTTGTTTTTACATTGAATCACAGATTTTAAGGCCAGGTGGGACCACTTCAATCACCTAGTCTGACTGCCTGTATAATACAGGCTAGAGACGTCACCCAGTTACTCCTACATTGAGCTCAATAACCTGTCTTTGACTAAAGCATCTTCCAGAAAGGCTCTGAAGACACCAAGAGATGGCAAATCCACCACTTCCCTTGTCCAATGATTAATCACCCTTACTTGGAAAAATCTATACCTTATTTCCAATTTGAAAGGTCTGGCTTGAACTTCCAGCTGTTGGTTCTTGTTTTGCTTTTCTCTGCTAGGTTAAAGATTGGAAATATCCTGCTTTTTTGTCTGGAAGATCCTATGGATGACTTAAGGGCTAGTCCAGATTCTCACCACCTGTTCTTTCCAGCTGGCAATGATGTCGTCCTACTCCTCTTTGGACAATCTTGTTGCCTTGTCCTTTGCTTCTGTGCCAGAGCACCTTGGGCAGAGCACTGCAGGATCCTACCAGGCTCTCAGCTCTTTCCTCCAGGCACAGATGCCTTGCTGTTTTCCTTGCCTTTGTTATGTTGCACTTGGAGGTTTTTAATTTCAGCCCAGCATGGATGGGGTCCTGGGTTATTCTGAGCTCTGCCAGGCTCTCTGACCTAGGGACATGGACTCGTTGTTTCATACTGTGGTTCCCAACTGCCTCTGGATTTCTGCCTTGGCCCCAGTTGAGCAGGGGCGGCTCCATGCACCAGCACGCCAAGTGTGTGCCTGGGGCGACAAGCCGCGGGAGGCACCCTGCCAGTCGCTGTGCCTGTAGGAGGTCCACCGGTCCTGCGGTTTCGGCGACTATTCAGCGGCAGGTATGCCGAAGCTGCGGAACCGGAGGACTTCCCGCTGGCAAGCCGCCGAAGGCAGCCTGCCTGCTGTGCTTGGGGTGGCAAAATACCTAGAGCCTCCCCTGCAGTTGAGACCAGGACCCAGCCATCAGCCTGTGGCCAACTGGCAACTTGGTTCTCTCTAACGCACAGTGGAGAGAGCAAAGCAGGCAAAGCAGAGGTTGGCTGCTGTGGATGTAGCTCATGGCTGGAGTGTACTAAGGGGTGCAGCTGCTATTTGTGCAGGTAAAGTGTGGCCTGCTTGGCCTCTTTTTGCCCTCCATATTGGCTGGAAGCCTCTTTACTCTCAGGATGCCTGCAAACCAGCTGGAGAACGTCTGTGTATGGGTGGATCAGAGAGATCAAAGGGTTCTTAGCACAGTCAGTTTCTCCTGGGTAGACAAAAGTAAAGGATTCTCAGCTCCCCCTATAGAGTAAGCCATTCCCCTGGCATCCTTCATTTTAGGATCCTTCAGCACTTTACCAGCATCAATTAAGCCTTGTTGGATCATTTAATCCACCAAGCAAACCCAGCAGCCTGTCTAAGGCTCCTGTTTAGCAATGATACAAACAGGGGCGGCTCCAGGCCACAGCATGCCAAGTGCGTGCTTGGGGCGGCAAGCCGCGGGGGGCGCTCTGCCAGCGCCGCAAGAGCGGCAGGCAGTGTGCCTTTGGAGGTGTGCCTGTGGAGGGTCCGCTGGACCCGCGGCTTCGGTGGACCTTTGTCATCAACAGATAGCTAAGGGTTAATGTCTCTTTCACCTGAAACACCTGACCAGAGAACCAATCAGGAAACCGGATTTTTTCAACTTTGGGTGGAGGGAATTGGGTCTCTGAGTCTTTTGTCTGTCTGCCTGCTGTCTCTGAGCTTTGGAGAAGTAGTTCTGTTTTCTAATCTTCTGTTTCTAAGTGTAAGGACAAAGAGATCAGATAGTAAGTTATATGGTTTCTTTTCTTTGGTATTTGCATGAATATAAGTGCTGGAGTGCGTTGATTTGTATTCTTTTTGAATAAGGCTGTTTATTCAATATTCTTTTAAGCAATTAGCCCTGTATTGTATCACCTTAATACAGAGAGATCATTTGTATTTTTTCTTTCTTTTTTTATATAAAGCTTTCTTTTAAGACCTGTTGAAGTTTTGTTTACTTCAGGGAAATTGAGTCTATACTCACCAGGGAATTGGTGGGAGGAAGAGATCGGGGAGATCTGTGTGTGTGTTGAATTGGCTAGCCTGATTTTGCATTCCCTCTGGGGGAATAGGAAAGCCCTTTTTGTTCCAGGACCGGAACGGAGAGGGGGAGTCACTCTGTTTGGATTCGCAGAGCTTGTGTCTGTGTATCTCTCCAGGAGCACCTGGAGGGGGGGAGGGAAAAAGGATTATTTCCCTTTGTTGTGCGACTCAAGGGATTTGGGTCTTGGGGTCCCCAGGGAAGGGTTTTCAGTGGGACCAGAGTGCCCCAAAACACTCTAATTTTTTGGGTGGTGGCAGCAAGTACCAGGTCCAAGCTGGTAACTAAGCTTGGAGGTTTTCATGCTAACCCCCATATTTTGGACGCTAAGGTCCAAATCTGGGACTAAGGTTATGATATGGTGGCAGCGCTGGGATCATATCATAACCTTAGTCCCAGATTTGGACCTTAGCGTCCAAAATATGGGGGTTAGCATGAAAACCTCCAAGCTTAGTTACCAGCTTGGACCTGGTACTTGCTGCCACCACCCAAAAAATTAGAGTGTTTTGGGGCACTCTGGTCCCACTGAAAACCCTTCCCTGGGGACCCCAGCCTCAAGGGAACAGTTCCAGACTGAGCAGGAAGCAGATGACAGCCTTCAGAAAGCTTGGGCGGCGGCACGGAGCACCCCACCGCCTCTCAGCTCTTCTAATCGATCCCAGTTTGTTATAGACCAAGGACTTTTATACAAGGAAATTCTTTCTGGTGGACACCGGGAAGAATGGCAGCCGCAAAAACAGTTGGTGGTTCCAACTAAGTACCGGGGGAAGCTCTTAAGCTTAGCCCATGATCATCCCAGTGGCCATGCTGGGGTGAACAGAACCAAGGACCGGTTGGGGAAGTCCTTCCACTGGGAGGGGATGGGCAAGGATGTTGCCAAGTATGTCCGGTCTTGTGAGGTATGCCAAAGAGTGGGTAAGCCTCAAGACCAGGTCAAGGCCCCTCTCCAGCCACTCCCCATAATTGAGGTCCCATTTCAGCGAGTAGCTGTGGATATTCTGGGCCCTTTCCCAAAAAAGACGCCCAGAGGAAAGCAGTATGTACTGACTTTAGTAGACTTTGCTACCCGATGGCCAGAAGCAGTAGCTCTAGGCAACACCAGGCTAACACTGTGTGCCTGGCCCTAACAGACATCTTTGCCAGGGTAGGTTGGCCCTCCGACATCCTTACAGATTCAGGGTCTAATTTCCTGGCAGGGACCATGGAAAAACTGTGGGAAACTCATGGGGTGAATCACTTGGTTGCCACCCCGTACCACCATCAAACCAATGGCCTGGTGGAAAGGTTCAATGGAACTTTGGGGGCCATGATACGAAAATTCATCAATGAATTCTCCAATAATTGGGACCTAGTGTTGCAGCAGTTGCTGTTTGCCTACAGGGCTGTACCACATCCCAGTTTAGGGTTTTCACCATTTGAACTTGTGTATGGTCACGAGGTTAAGGGGCCATTACAGTTGGTAAAGCAACAATGGGAGGGGTTTACGCCTTCTCCAGGAACTAACATTCTGGACTTTGTAAGCAACCTACAAAGCACCCTCCAACACTCTTTAGCCCTTGCTAAAGAGAACCTAAAGGATGCTCAAAAAGAGCAAAAGGCCTGGTATGACAGACATGCCAGAGAACGTTCCTTCAAGGTAGGAGACCAGGTCATGGTCTTGAAGGCGCAACAGGCCCATAAGATGGAAGCATCATGGGAAGGGCCATTCACGGTCCAAGAGCGCCTGGGAGCTGTAAACTACCTCATAGCATTTCCCAATTCCTCACTAAAGCCTAAAGTGTACCATGTTAATTCTCTCAAGCCTTTCTATTCCAGAGACTTACAGGTTTGTCAGTTTACAGTCCAGGGAGATGATGCTGAGTGGCCTGACGGTGTCTACTACGACGGAAAAAAAGACGGTGGCGTGGAAGAGGTGAACCTCTCAACCACCCTGGAACGTCTGCAGCGGCAACAAATTAAGGAGCTGTGCACTAGCTTCGCCCCATTGTTCTCAGCCACCCCAGGACGGACTGAACGGGCATACCACTTACTATCTGATCTCTTTGTCCTTACACTTAGAAACAGAAGATTAGAAAACAGAACTACTTCTCCAAAGCTCAGAGACAGCAGGCAGACAGACAAAAGACTCAGAGACCCAATTCCCTCCACCCAAAGTTGAAAAAATCCGGTTTCCTGATTGGTTCTCTGGTCAGGTGTTTCAGGTGAAAGAGACATTAACCCTTAGCTATCTGTTGATGACAACCTTCCACAGGCCTGCCTGCGGAGGGTCCGCTGAAGCCGCGGGACCAGCGGCTCCTCCACAGGCAAACTGCCGGAGGCTGCCTGCCTGCCGTGCTTGGGACAGCAAAATCCCTAGAGCCACCTCTGGATACAAAGCAACAGAAGTTTAGTAGAGCACTAGGCTGGGGGTCTGCCTGATAGTGAATCACCAGCACGACTTCCTGACTTGCAGAAGAATTTGCTGGAGGCCTCCCATTCAAGAACTGACCCATCTGTGCCCCGTGAGCTTGTCAGACTTGGCCAGAATGCAAAACAAGATGGACACAGGCCATAAGGGACATCTAATAAAAGGGCCTGATGCAGCACTCATTGAAATCAAAGGAAGATTTTCTGTTGATTTCAGTGGTCATAGGATGGGGCATACACCACAAATAGAAAGCAGTGGCACTGTAGAATTGTTTTTCCATGAAAAGAGATTAGAGCAGAGGGGCTGGGAGCTGGGATTCCTGGGTTCCATTCCTGGCTCTGGGAGGATTGTGGGAAGTTGTAGCTAGAGCAGAGGAAGGTAGGAAGCAGGTTTCCCAGCTCTGGAAGAGGAATGATATATAGTGGTTAGCACAGGGAGGACTGGGAGCTTGGATGCCTGGATTCTATTGGGGTGGTTAGCGTGTAGTTCTACTCTAGTTAGAACAGGGAGTGTTGGAGTCAAAACTCATTAGTTTAATTCCTGACTGTGGGGGGGGGGGACATGCCTGTGATTGAGTGGTTGGGGGCAGGGAAGGCTCCTGGTTTCTATTCTCAGTTCTAACACTGTTTGGGCAAGTCTCCTAATGTCTCTGTGCCTCAGTTTCTCTGGCCATAATATGGACATAACAGCTTCTGCACAGACTGAATTCCTCAATATTTGTACAGTGTTTTGAGACCCTCCAATGAACAGAGCCACAGAAGAAAACTTAACATTGTGTTAAAGCTTTTTGCTTCCAACTTACTTTCTGATCTCAGAACAAAGCAACTCTCCAGATAAAGACACCCATGATCCTGCAGATGTTCTGAGCCCAAACCCACGCTCATGTTAGTAGCAGCCAACTTTGAACATGCTGTTTTGTGCATGTCCCTTTGCAATAGGAGAAACCGCAGCAGGGTGGAGCTTATATTGCTCTCAGCAGAGTGAGTGCTTCTGCAAGGATCTATCTGGGTGACTGCTGCCCTGGGGCCTTGACCATTTTCCCTTGGAAGGAGAACAGGCTTTGCTTGGAACTGGACTGAAAGTTTCAGTGGGATGGAGCCTATTGGCCTATTTGTGTTTGGTATCAATATTAACAAAGAATTCCCTGAGCTGAAGTGAAAGGCTGCCATGGAATCCAGGAGAATGGCAAACTTCGGAGCCTTTCAAGCGTCCAGAGGTTGTTTTGTTTGCACTTTGATTATTCTGAATCATGTTTAAATTGCAGTTGTAATGGAAACCAGTTTGGGTGGAAAGCCAGCCCCTGGGTATGGCGTAAGCAAAAAGCATAAGGACCCAGAGCATTGAAGCAGCTGGCATTTGCTTTCTCAGCTACATGCCAGCCGGGTATTATGATTATCATCATGCATTACACGTAACACTGGCACATCTTACCATGAAAATGCCACCATTATGGCCTCTCCAGAGCAAATGTGCTAGTGGACAAAAAGAAAGATGTTTGTTTGTTAGCTGCCAGTCTAGCAAACTCGCTTATGGTTTGTAAAGCAGCACTGCAGAGACTGACTACAGGATCTCTGCATCTAAAAGTATGTGTCTTTATTGCTGAGCTGAGCTCTTGGCTTCCATAGCTGTAAGGCAGACTCATAAAGCTACATGAGGATTAGCCAGTAGAGGGGGTCCCAAGAGCCACATTGTTAGTGGGGGTTGGGGTTAGACAAGGATCTGAGAGTCAAGATGGGTTCATTCCTTCACATCTGTCATTTCCAATAAAAAAGGTTCTGCAGATCTAATTCTGCACTTAGTAACACCTATGTAGTCCCATTTCCCATAGATTATGCCCTGGACTACACAGCCAGACAGGGGTGCTGTAAGGGTGTGGCATTACCCCTGCGGTGCCTCCTGCTGGTCATCCATGGGAATTAACTCTTCCAGTCTCCTGGAGCCCCCACTGCAGTCTGATGATCCGCCTTACCGCTGGCTCCCATGTCCCTCCCAGGAGCCGGTGCCCCATTATCTGGGGTGCTGCCCCCTGGCAGTACCCCACATTTCTGGGTCTCCCCCTCCCAGGGGAACCCCCACCCACTATCCCCACTTCAACTCAGTCTTGGCTACTGCCAGTCACCACTTAGCCCCCATTCACTGGGGCAGACTGCAGTGTATCAGCCACTCATCACAGGCAAAGAGGTTTGGACCTGCTGCCTCTGCCTACCCGTGGGCTGCCCCTTTGCAACCCCAAGACCCAGTTGACCTTACCCTAGGCCTGCAGCCTGGGGGGTTTCCAGGCCAGAGCTCCCCAACTCCTCTTGCCTTCCCCCAGCCCTGCTCCACCTTAGCTACCCATGTACACTCCCCAGCAGCCAGGCCCTTCTCCCTCTAAAGGCAGAAAGAGAGTATGTTTACTCCTGGCTTCCCAGGCCTTTATAGGGCCAGCTGGGTCTGTCTGCGGTGTGGCCACAGTTGAGGCTGTTTTCCCTCGATCAGCCCAGCTTTTCCCCTGCCACAGCCCACTCTAAGGGCTGTTTTAAGCCTTTCTGGGTAGGAGTGGGTGATCACCCCGCTACAGATGCCAAGAGAAGTAAGACCCCAGCCCCTCACCTTGGCTCTGGGTATGCAGAAGTAAGCAGGTGTTGCATGAACTCCATGCCCTGAGCTGGTAGGCATAGAGCTGGAGGGGAGGGCTGGGGAGTGCACAGTTTAGCAAAGCTGAGCCAGCGCAGAGGGGGAAGTATTTCAATTATTCAGTTCAATGAGGTATACAAGTGAGAAAAAGACAAACTCTCCTCTGGTGTCTGTCACAGTGTTGCCAGTTTTATTCTGAGCCTTGCAATATTTGGTGTTTTTCTTAAAGCCCCAGCTCTGGGAATCATGTGATTAAGGGAAAAATCTCAGCTTTCATTAACTCCCCTCATCAGTTTCTCTCCCTCATGGTTGCAGAGCAAGGGTGACCAACCTGAGCCTGAGAAGCAACCAGAATTTACAAATGTACATTATCAAAGAGCCACACTAATATGTCAGCAGAGAGAATAAAAAGAAAACCAAAAATGAGTGGGAGTTTATTAAAAAAACATATTTATGGGGTGTGAAAATATGGGGCTTGGCTTGGGTTGTTTAAAATAACCCTCTTGGTATGGAGGGGTACCCATATATGGGGGGAAGTGACAGAATCCCAGTATGAGGAGCGGGGGAGTACAGAAAGCCTACCTATATGGGAGGGAGCATAACACCCTGAACTGCGTCCAGGGTGCATGTACAAATATCTAAGTATGTGGGTGGATACATAAAAGCAATCCTGGACTGGAGAAATTAACCACAACACTGGGGATAGGCAGGACAGCTCAGTGGTTAGGGCACTAGCCAGAGATTTGGGTCTGTGTCCCTGCTTTCTCCCAGACTTCCTGTGTGACATGGGACAAGCACTTAGTATCTCTGGTCCAGCTTCTCCAAGAGATTTAGGCACCTTACTCCAATGATGTCAATGGGAATTAGGCACCTACTTACCTTTGAGGATCTGGGCCTCAGTTTCCTCTCTGTACAATGGGGGTAATAACACTGTCCTACCTCTCTGAGGTGTTTGCCGACCAGTGCCCTGAGCATTGGGGAGAGCTCAGATACTGAAGTAATGGGGGGCCAGGGAAGATTTGTATGAGGGGGGTGTGTGTGTGGTGGGGGGTAGTTAAAACCTCTATGTGGGAGGAGGGGTGTTAAACACAGTCCCTGTATGAGAGCGAGTGACTAGGCTCCCTCTGGGGGGTGGGCTAAGTTCCCTTCAGTTCTGTGAGGCTTTGCCAGCTGTCCCTGTGTTACCAGCATGCAAGGGGAAACGCCCCCTTTGGCACAGACCAGCACAAGCAGGATGGCAGTGCTGGAGGGGACTGGGCTGACACGCCGCCCACAGACAACAACGCCTGTTCCCCTATGGCTCTGACTCCCTTCTGCACTCAGTCTTGTCCCTGCACTGGGTTCTTTATTCCTGCACGGCTTGGCCAGACATGGTGAGCGTCCCCTGAACGACCCCACCGTCCTTCCAGTGGTGGGTGCTGACCTCCTGAAGGCTGGAAAGGAAACACACAAGATTTGTGCAGTAATTTATATTGGGGCTCGCGTGATTTGTAGTCACTAACGACAGTGCTGCAGGCTCTTGCCTCAGTGCATTAAGAAGCACCAGTCAAATAAATAGATAGCAGCTTTATAGAACACATGCCATCCATCCACGTCTGCAGAGCATTAACTAAAACTCCCAGCATACACTGGGTCTCATCTAAAATCTGGAGCAGCTCACAGGCGGGGGAGGTGAAATAAGGGAATAGTATAAATTCTGGAAAAGTTCCCAGGTTTTGAGCTGGGCTCAGCTGCAGAGCCAGGCTGTGGGTCCTGACTGGAATTTCCAACCCCGCTTCCAGCCCCAGCCCCCACGGGCCCAGGCTTGGTCGCTTCCTTATCTATTTGTGTCTTTCACCCCCTTCCCATTCCTTACCACATTCTCCCCACTTAGTGACCAGCTTAGATACTGAGTCCAGGATGACATCTTCCCTTTACATCTTATTAACCCTTTCACGCAGGTCTCTAAAGATCTCCTCCCTCTCAGGGCCTGTACCTTGTCCCCACCCTCCTGGACCGCTCCACTGCTTTGGAACATCATAAATTATTTGGAAAAAGAGGTAAACAGTGAGGTGGCAAAGTTTGCAGATGATACAAAATTATTCAAGGTAGTTAAGTCCAAAACAGACTGTGAAGAGTTCCAAAGGGATCTCACAAAACTGGGTGACTGGGCAACAAAATGGCAGATGAAATTCAGTGTTGATAATTGTGAAGTATCGCTCACTGGAAAACATAATCCCAACTATACATACAATATGATGCGGGTCTAGATTAGCTGTTACAACCCTGACTGCATTGAAGTCAATGGCAAATCTCCAATTGACTTGGCTGGAGATAGGATTTCTCCCAGTGTCTCCCCAAGTCTGATCCTACAAGCCCAACTCTGCCAGCGCTCCCATCACTACAAACAGGATTCCACACACAGCTGACTTGTGGAACAGGACTCACTCTATGGGAATTTACTGGCACACAGCTTGGGAGCTGGACCAGGCCTACAGCACTCTCAGTGAATTCACCTGCAGAAGGCTCATCATGACTCTGCGGTGCACCCAGTCCAGGTGTATCCAGCCGGCAGCTTACATCCTGCCCATATGTACAGCAGTAGGCGGTAGCAGCTAGGATTTTCAAAGGGACCCAAGGAAGTCATGTGCCTAACTCCCTCAAGGCCCTTTAAAAATCCTTGCCTACATTGCAAGACGAATCCCTCCCTGTCCAGTCCACATAGCGGCACTGCCAGGAGACATTGGATGTGTGGAGACATTGATTTTGATGCCTTAACTGACTCCATTGGAACAGCAGGCATTACCTCCATGTCCAGAGAGCAGTGAATGTCGTCCTGGCCCTTGGCATTCCCATGTGCTGATAGCATGTCCTGTATCTGGCACCCTGACATTAGACAACATGTTTCCCAGGCAGAGAATAATTTGCCTGTATATGTTTCTTGTTCTTTTAAGCATCCTGTGAATGAATAAAAGTAAAGGGACCTGGATTGAGAGGGGCCTAGCCTCAGATCTAAACTCCCCACACCTTACGGAAGTGCAGATCCAGAAGAATAATGACGCTTTAAAATCTCTCGGCATTCTTCTGTCTGCAGAGTCAGGCAGCCATCTTATGTTGAGTTCAGTCTGAGTCTGAGTGAGCTCAGGGAAACTTAATTTGAGACTGGGAAATTAACAGAACAAGAAAGAACCAATGTAAATGCCCTTCTGACTGTTTGTGTGTGGGGGAAAAACATACCATTTACTAATTTGAAACAAATGCAAATTTCATTTGGGTATAAATTTTATTAAGAAAATTATAAGTGCATACACAGTTACCAAAAGACATGATATAGATATAAAAAGTGTTTATTTTCAAAATACTGTATGAAAAGGAATTATTTTAAAAAGCACAAATGTATATAATATCTCCATAAAGCTGCCTTCAGAAAACCTTTTTCACATTATCTGGGAAGTGTTTCTTTTCCTCAATAACAATACAAAATACAGTATTCGCCACATTCTTACAACCCTGATTTCTCAATGATCAGAGGTTGGAGGATACATGCAGCCCTTCCACGGTGATGTAGATGCCTTCTTCTCTGGGTTCAGGGAGGATCTGGATTTGCAAACAAGGCTATTATATGATTGGATGGTGGTAAAGGTTAAGTTTCTATTTTGGATATGAGCACAGCCTATATGCCGTAATGGCCATAGATCAGTACAAGTTTTCAGAGAAGAGGGGATCGTCAAGATCCCAATAAAGGCAAAATAGCAACAAGAAATTATATAGGAACTGCATATTCAATCAAATGTGTACATTCAACTCGGAATACAGCCTCCGTTGGAAAAGACCAACCACAGTCACCCTTGCTCAAATACCACACCAGTTAATAACACATTGAAAATTCACCCTTCACACTTTGTCAAGCAGGACTCAAATAAGACATCAACATCTAAATCTACTACAGTTGTAAAGCTCATATAAACATGAGTATTGGCACAGTGATAAATATCACATTTTCTTTCCTTTGTGATCTTCAAACCTGGGATTCTTTGGCTGTCACTTAGAAAACAGCCACTCGTGAACATTTCACATTTGTGGAAATTGCTCTTTTGGCACTGTTGTCAGTGTTATTTTTTTTTCTTCCTCTTCACATTCACGTGTAGACAGCCAGGGCATTACTCCTGTATGCCCTTGCTTCCTTCCCCTGAATTTGTCTTGGTCAACAGCCAAATGTAGAAAGCAAAATTTACCACAGATTCATGTCCGTGGAACCAGATTTATGAAACCGATGCACTGCAACTTGCTAACATCGCAGAGGACACAGGAATCATAAATTATAGAATCATAGGCCTGGAAAGGACCTCGAGAGGTCATCTAGTCCAGTCCTCTGCACTCATGGCAGGACTAAGGATTAGCTAGAAGTGGAGCACAATTCAAGTATTAGTGCAAGAAGCTTTCAATTTTACAGGGATTGATTTCTCTAGTGTAAATTGCCTGTCTTGTCATTTCTGTTTCCTGATTAACACTTCTGATGCAAATACTATAGAGCAAACAACAGAACCCTCAGAGATCCCAGCGAGTCACTTGCCCATAGCCCATAAAAAAGGTCATTAATGTTCCCTTCTCCCACAAAGCATCTACTTCCCTATGTGACTGGGACAGCCCTCCAAGGCCTCGTCTACACTAGGGGGAGGGATCGACCTCAGATATGCAACTTCAGCTACAAGAATAGCACAGCTGAAGTCAACATATCTTAGTTCGACTTACCTCGCATCCTCCCCCGTCGACTCCGCTTCCGCCTCTCACTGAGCTGGAGTTCAGCAGTCCACGGCAGAGTGATCGGGGATCGATTTATCACGTCTACACTACACATGATAAATTGATCCCTGATAGATTGATCGCTACCTGCCAATCCGGCGGGTAGTGTAGATGTTCCCCAAATGACCAGTGCCCTTCCATCAGTGTGATCGGTGCTGCTGCACCAGCCTTGCTGGCTGTCTTTGTCTCCATCAGGGGGAATTGCACCAGTGCCATGCATGGCTTACAGTGGCTTTGCCTGTCTACACTAAGGTTTGCAGCAGTTATGATGGCTGACACAGGGAGACCAAATGCAGTGCTCTGAGCACTGACTCACTAAGGTTGGCTCTGTCACCCAGGAGGTCAGTCCTCACACTAAGGGCTGTTTAAAGAGGTTCGTCATGGAAGGCAGAACATGGTTTTGGGTTTTAAAGGGCTGCTGGTTGTGGCAAATGCCACCCAGTCAGAGAGCAAGATTTCAGTCTAAACTGGCTTCAAAGGGAGCAGGATCTGAGCTGGTGCCAGTTTCACACAACATGCGTGAGGAGTCACTGTCCCGCAAGATTATCATTCTGTAGTAGAATAGAAATTCGTAGGCACTTTCTCCAGGGCTTCCTTTAAAAATCTGGGAGTGACTCCTACCTCTGATGCAGGAATATACTTTCCAGCCCGGTCACTAGCAAACTGCAGACACCTATATCAGGAGGGAATCTGGCCCTGCTAGGTGGACAAAACACACAATAGGAAGGATGGTACTGGTCTATCGTTTTCTGGTCTATGGAAGCTCTTTTTGCCTTTACACAAATGACAGAGGGTCTGATCTTGCTCCAATTGAAATCAGCTGTAAAACTGCCATTGATGTCAGTGGTGCTGGATCCCTACTCCCCAAATGCCTACAAAAGAGGGTGCACAAGACATGAAAGCACCAACATTGCAGGAAAAAAACAATGGGCCAAATCACACGCACTGTTTTCAGTGGTTTCTGCTTCAAAGCTGATGGGGCGACATGGTGCCCCAGAAGCACATCCTATAGGGAGGAGAACACTTAGTTTGCCACAGTGACCAAAGTGGAAAATAAGACCTCCCTGGGACAGACAGAACAGTCATTTGGCATGTAAGTTACTTGCAACAGAAGAGAGTGCTTAGTATAGTAGCCCTTGCATGCCCAGAATACAAGCTCCACATAAAGGAGAAGATTCCTTCTGAAGAAACCCCACCCAATACACAATGTTGGGTATCACACAGATATTTTGCTGCTCGGGATTTTCCCCATTTCTCAGAGCACAGTGTAACAAAGAGACTGCCCTGTCGCTGAGATACCTTTCCTCTACATTTCCTATTTCATACATCCTTATAAGTGGTTACAGAGCTGGGAATCAAGAGGAAGAAATAACAGGCCTGCAGGGTTGCCGGAGGTGGCAGGTGTCTCCTGAGTGATACCTTGTTGCAAATGGAGCTCTGGACACTAGTTCGTTTCACCGACAGACAGAGGCATCTCCGCCTGAGAACTGGAAACATTTGCCCGCATGCACACTCGCAAAATCACACTCTACTGTGCAGACTTGGGCCAGCCCCAGTGTTACTCTCCTGCCCTGTGTCCTGTCTCAGGTAGGGCTGCAGACAAGCTCTGGTTACAGGAATGGGAAAATGCATTGCTTTTTATGCTGAGTCATTGGGAGCATAGGAACATAGGAATTACATGATCGAATTGCACCTCACAGCTCATGTCCTGCTAGGTAAAAACTCTTGGATGCTGGCATGAACTTAACAGCGATTGCTAAATAATACAGGCAAGGAAAACAATATTATACTGTAGGGTTAGTCTAAATTCATCGCTGCCACCAGTGCTAGATGATAAACCAAACTACAAAAAGATTGGTTTTTAAAAAAACAAACACATTACTCCATAAAATTGTATTGTGAAAGCAAGCCAATTTGTGCAAAAAAAAAAAAAGGCCTTGGAAATGCATGACAGCCTTGCCTTTGTGCTGCATGATAACAGTGAAATGCTGTCATTCCTAATACTGGTTATCTGCTCTCTGGGTCCTACAGTTAAGAAATCCTGTAGACGGCTTACAATGCTTGCCTCTTACCATCTTGAACCTCCTGTTGATGAAGAAGACAAAGTGAAATACTATTAAGTTTCTTTCAGTGGAAAAGAGCTTAGTTATCAGGCCTAGTCACATAAGGGTTGCCACTACATTGTGTGTCAAGACAAAAGCAAAGGCAGTTCGGCTGCATGGTGCCTGAAGGAGGAGCTCTTGGGGCCCTGAAGCCTGAGCCCAGCATTGGTGGTTATTTTTGCAGGTAATGCTGATCATAGTTAGTAAAGTGTCCAGCGCTAAGCAGGAGAAGGGCTGGCTAGGAGGCTCATTCTGGACCTTGAAGCCTGAGCAAGGAACACTGCTGCGCACAGAGATGCAGCAAAAACAAATGGGGGAAGTGAGGATAGTATGGGGTTAAAACATGATCAGAAATGGCCCAGGGAGCAAAATGCATGGAACTAGGACAGCTCTGCAAAGAGGGATGGTGCAAAGAGCAAGGAGCAATGGCAGTACAGCCATGTCACACTGCTCTTGTGCTGCACGGACGTACATCACCATTCCCTCATCTCTGAGCCACTGGGCGGAATCTAGCTCTGAAAGAGGACAGGCCAAGCCCTGCTCTGTTCAGCTCCCCTTGGATGTCAGAGAGGGTGGCAGACAGGTGTCTGCCTTCCCCTGGAGTTAGCTGGGAGTGACCATTTGCTTGGGGTCATTTGCTCAAGCAGAGGCAGTCCGTTACAGCCTGGTCCCTCAGATCCCAGGAGCTCACTGTGCCCTTTCTTTGGTGCGTCTGAGGAGAATCAGCTTTGCAAATGGCTGTGGGTTAATATCAGGCTATTAAAAAAGCTTCAGACCCAACCCTACCCCAGCCAGCTGTGCAGAAGCACATTCTGTCCCTTGCCGTTACCCATCTGAGCAGATCAGCCTGTGTGTGATGAGGTGTGTGGTGAGCCCCAGTGACAAGAGCTGCTCTCAACTCGCTGCAATCAGTAGCCTCGGACACTTGTTTGAACCATGACAGTTACTAAAAGTTAAGCAATTTTCTTCTCTCAGAAAGACACAGAAGATCTTAAGTCCCATACCCTGCTCTCCCTAGCACAGGAGATCTCAGGTCTGTGCATGCGGACAGAACAAAATATGGGAGCCAAGATCCACCATCCACGAGGGAGAGGAGAATGTTGCCCCTCTGAATCACAACATGTACAATCCTCTGCCAAAATGTAGCTAATCACTCAGTCTAATCTAATAGTCCCAAGAAAACAGGTGGCTTTCCTTAATACCCAGAAATGATGGCCAATGTAACAGTCTGCACTGCACACCTACATTCTGCTTTTGTCATTGAAAACATCAATAACATATCTACAGATGTTGCTTGTTATTTATCTCTGTCACTTAGTTATTAGAAGGACAAAACTAAGCTCTAGACAGGGAGCCACAAGTAGCTGAATCCTTAGCCTGCCTCCAATTCTGGCTTGCTGCAGGGCTCAGTGTGCCTCAGTTTCCCCATCTGTGAAATGGGATGATAATACTTTCTCCACCTAACGACCTCCACACTTATTCTGGGAATGAAGCAGCTAACGTACATAGGAGGGGTTGGAAATACGAAGCACTGGTGAAGCACTAGGTATTTTCCTCTGTTGGATATTTTAAGTGGGATGAAACACACTACAGGACATTAAAAGATTTTGCATTTTTTAAATAACAAAGCTGAAATATGGTATTTCACATCTTTGTGTGCAGTGTTAATTAGCAAGTCCAGACTGTGTGATTGCCCATTGGAGGCTCACTGGTGGTGCTATTATTTCACCAACAAATGGCCTGTGTTTTTAGAATACAACATTACATAAAGGTGGGTCTCTTTTTAATAGCATGAAATCCCCACTCCCTCCTGCTGGCAAGTGCTATCATAAGCAGATGCTAATACACAGCATACACAGGCCTTTCTTAGTACCCATGACAGAGTGGGGAATAGTCAGAAAAATCCGCCTTGTGACTTTCAAGCTGGGTTCTTTAAGCAGTTTTTGAACTGAAGAAAATGCATGACTCTAATCAGTGTAAATGCAACAAGGCCATTTTAAGAGTGTGAAAATGAGTCCTTTTTGACCATGTTCTGACAGTCTCTAAAATCAAATCTGTTGGCCCAGCCTGATCCCTGGCATAACACCACTGACCGGCCCCAACATTACCATAATTTCTGAGACCCTGACAATCTTTTATTGTATGTACCCTTGCAACCCTGCTGGCAGGCAGGCAGTGCTCTTATCCCCATTAGGCAGGGCACACAGACTCAGTGACTTGCACAAGGTCACAGAGGAAGGCTGCGATGAAGCAGGAATTGAACCTGGGTCTCTCCCAGGCTAACACTCTACCCAAGGGCCATCCTTGCCCTCTGGGAACTGGCACCAACCATGGAGTCGAATTGGGCCAAGTGTCTCTTGGTGCTGCTATTTATTTTATAAGGGTCAGGAAGTGGTCTAACTCTAAAGAAAAATAGAGAAAGACAGCCATAGAAATTGGCGAGATGCAAACGGACTGATTTGCATTGACACCAAGACCTGTTTACACCACTCTGGCAAGGTTAAGTGGCCTTCAAGATGGTATAAATTACAGTAACACCCACTTCTCGGCCCTCACTGCCAAAGTGGTGTAAAGGAGCCTTAGTGTAAACCAGAACTAGGCCCAAAGTGTCCCAGTGATAAGCCATTTCCACATACTAAATAATCTCCATCAGAATATTTCTACAGCATCTGGCAAATAAGGTTCTCAAAGCAATGTACATAAGTACCAATTAATGGGGCTGGCTACACTACACACCTCATTCGGCAATGTGTAGGGTACATGCAGCTGCATGCTGCAGTGAAAAGCAGACTGCGTCCACACCCCAGCGTGTAGCTGCATATGCTCGTGAAAGGCTGGGGCAGTCAATGGGGAAAGGTTGAGCCTCTCCCTGACAGAGTCTTTTCCTGCAGCAGAGAAAAGGCTCCAGCAGCTGGGAGGCAGTGGGATATGATGCTGATAAAACAGCAGTGTAAGCAAGAAGGCACGCTTGTACAGAGCTGTGCAGGGTATGTACTCGCATATGTTCTATACCCTGCAGCGTGTCGGTACGCTACTCACCTAAGCTGGCCTCCCAACTACACTGCTACTTAAACCCAGGCTAGGGAGCTATGCAAGTGCAACACAATGACCCCTGAAAGCAGCATGCAGCAGAGATGTAGTGTGAGCTCCCAACACGCCTAGGAGGCTGAGAAGCATCATTACCCCATATTACCTCTGGGGAACTGAGGCATGGGGGCTCAGTCATCTAACTTCCCATACACAGGGCCTGCTGAAGTCAATGATCTGTGGCACTCAGCACAGCTGAGGATCAGGCCATCAGTGGCTTACCCGTGGTCACACTGAAAGGCGGCAGCAAGGCCCAGTATGTGACACAAACACTAGAAGGCTTTGCAGAACATCAGGAGATATGGACCGTGACTTTTTATCCTTAGTCGTTATTACAAAGGAGGAAGAGCTGCCACTAATTGATTGACAAGTGCTAGAACTAAGATTGCAAGCCGGTCACTGAAGAGTTAGAAGTTTCCTTATTTCCCCCAGAAGCTCAAGCGGAATCTTTTTCTATTTACTTTCCTCTCCTTTCCAGACCCACCAGCTTTCCTGTTTCTACCAGAGCAGCCAGCTGAGCTTAGCAAGCTCCAACATCTGAGGCTTAAGAAAGGGTTGGAGTCTGGGCTACACTAATGCTAGATGGATAGGCAAGGTGCATACTCTGACCTCTCTTTCTTCTTGGATCTGCTAACTCCTAAAGGGCCCCATTTTCAAATCTTTACTCGAGTGAGGAAGGAGGATTATCAGGGTTGGGCTGTAAATTTATTACGTGAAGGGAATTATGGGTAGTTAGCAGTTTCAAGAAAGATCTAACTTGCCCTGTGCCAATCAAAATGGAGGTGAGATTAATAATATCGACTAGCATGGTTACGCAGTAGTCTTTAAAGCCAGATAGAAGTTCTGCGCTCCAATTCCCAATAATGTAATTAGGGCTGTCAATTAATTGCACTGTTAACAATAGAATACTAATTGAAATGTATTAAATGTTTTGGATGTTTTTCTACATTTTCATATATATCTTGTATTCTTTTTGATGAAATCGAAGTGTATATTATGTTTATTACCAATATTTGCACTGTAAAAATGATAAACAAAAGAAATAGTATTTTTCAATTCACCTGATACAAGTACAATAATGCAATCTCTTTGTCATGACAGAGCAACTTACAAATGTAGATTTTTTTGTTTGTTACATAACTGCACTAAAAACAAAACAATGTAAAATGTCCAAGCCTACAAGTCCACTCATCCTTTTCCTTGTTCAGGCCGATCTCTAAGACAAACAGTTTGTTTCCATTTACAGGAGATAATACTGCCCATTCTTATTTACGATGTCACCAGAAAGTGAGAACAGGTATTGCATGGCACTTTGTAGCTAGCATTGCAAGGTGTTTACATGCCAGGTATGCTAAAACATTCATATGCCTCTTCCATGCGTCTGACAACCATTCCAGAGGACAGCTTCCATGCTGATGACACTTGTTAAAAAAATAATGCGCTAATTAAATTTGTGACTGAACACCTTGGGCGATAATTGTATGTCTCCTGCTCTGTGTTTAATCACATTCTGCCATATATTTCATGTTATAGCTGTCTCAGATGGTGACCCAGCACGTTGTTCATTTTAAGAATACTTTCACTGCAGATTTGATAAAACGCAAAGAAGGTACCAATGTGAGATTTCTAAAGATAGCTACAGCACTCAACCTAAGGTTTAAGAATCTGAAGTGCCTTCCAAAATCTGATTGGGACAGGGTGTGGAACAACACTCTGATGCAGAAACTACAAAACACAAACCACCAAAAAAGAAAATCAACCTCGTGGCATCTGACTCAGATAATGAAAATGAACACACGTCGGTCCACACTGCTTTGTATTGCTATCCAGCAGAACCCGTCACCAGCATGGACACATGTTCCCTAGAATGGTGGCTGAAACATGAAGGGACATATGAAACTTTAGCACATCTGGCACGTAAATATCTTGTGATGCCAGCTACAGCAGTGCCATGAGAATGTCTGTTCTCACTTTTAGGTGACATTGTAGACAAGAAGCGGGCAGGATTATCTCTTGCAAATTGTAACCAAACTTGTTTGTCTGAGCCACTGGCTGAACAAGAAGTAGGACAGAGTGGACTTGCAGGCTCTAAAATTTTACATTGTTTTATTTTTGAATGCAGTTATTTTTGTACATAATTCTACATTTGTAAGTTCAACTTTCATGATAAAGAGATTGCACCACAGTATTTCTATTAGGTGAATTGAAAAATATTATTTCTTTTGTTTTTTTACAGTGTAAATACCTGTAATCAAAAATAAATATAAAGTGAGCATTGTACACTTTGTATTGTGTTGTAATTGAAATCAATATATTTGAAAATATAGAAAACATCCAAAAATATTTAAATAAATGGTATTCTATTATTGTTTAAGAGTGCAATTAATCGCGATTAATTTTTTAATCGCTTGACAGCCCTAATGTTAATATATTCTACTGATGTCATATAATAGTGTATATTACATGAAGGTGCAATGAATATAAAGCAGTAATAAGGGTAAGCAGAATTAGTGAGCAAAATGCTTTTCTACTGAAAACCATCCTTGATATTCACTAGCAAATCAAACCCATTCATTTTTCAAATCAAGTATTAGACTACTGTATTCGAAACACCTTCCGTCCCCCATAGCTGCAGGATCATAGCGCGGAAGAGACCTAAGCATTTAAGCACCAGCATAGAGTAAGCTTGACACATAAGAAAACAAAGTAAACTTTAAGCAATTTGCAAGAAACCCTTCTATAAAATGTATTAATTTTTTTCCAGAAAAATAAATTCCCACATACAGTTGGGGGGCTATATCATGAAACAATTAGCCATTTTTATTGCTGGTGCATAGAGGGTAATGTCACATTTGATACAATTTCAATACAAGTGAAAAAATATAATATATGGCTTATTGAAATTGATACGTTACATTAACATTTATAGATCTATAATTATTTATTTTACAAGCTGTTAGTAGTTTGGAGGGATATCGGTTTTTGAACTACCAGCGTCTGCATGGCTCCAATTCAAATATATGACTTCTTTAATGAACTATAAATGTATTCTGAAATACATGTAATTGAAAAAGTCAAAGCTGTGCACTAAAATATATCAAAAACATGCCCCAGAGAGAGACCAAATCATCTATGGATGATCTTGGAGCATGGAAATTTCATGGAGCCAGCATTTCTGATTGAACATGAAGATCATGCCACAATTGTAGACTTAGTGGACACAAACATATGCTTTAACTGAACCAAATTCTCATCTGTTACCCTGGTGTAAATCTGGAGTAAATCTACTGAATTCAAGAGAGCAGCTTCAGGATTACAGTAGGGTAAGTAAGATCAGAATCAGACCTGAGACCAGAATCAGGCCCTTTGTTCTCAATGGAGCAGGCCCAGGTCTCCACTGATGTGAGAGCAGAAGGTGACCCAGGGCCATTACTCTGCAGGTTCAGCAAGGTACTTAAGCTCTTGTCTGTCTTTAAGGGGCTACTCATGCATTCCAAATTAGACAGATGCTTGAGTACCATGCTGAACTCGGCCCTTAATGCACGCACAACACCGCTTGACAGCAGGAGGAGCTACCTGTATGTGAAAGGCCACATTCTGCTCTTAGCATCACCTGTGCCGAACTCCAGTGCCACTCCAGTGCAGACAAGCTCTGTCCACATGGACTAGAGTTGTCCCAAGGACAACGGGATGGCACACCGGGGGCAAAGGGAAGGCAGAGAGCAGGCAAGGCTGGAATCGCAAGTGATTTGCATAGTGGTTTCCATGCACCCTACTCTCTGTAGCCTCACCCTAGTCCCAAAGGGATTTGACTGCATCTGGGGGAGGATGTCCCCATCCCTGGCTATTGAGAAGCCCCCCTGCCCAGAAGAATTCTTACCCCTGGCTCCTGAAAGTGCTTCAGAAAAGCAGAGGATGGAGTGTCAGCAATGCACCAGCCAACCCAACCTCCTTTCCTCTCTGATGCCCCTGACCCCTCCATCCTTGAGGTGTCCTCTCCCCTCTGCAAATGTCTGGATTCCAGCCCTGCCTCACACAGTGAAAAAAGCAGCAGCTGGGGTAGGATTCACGTGGCTGAATGAGGTGCAGAAAGGGGTGAGGGGTTCTGCGTGCACAGGGGGCCTCGCTGCTCCAAAGGCCACTGCTGGCTGGTCCTTTGGCTGAGCCCTTCCCAAGCAAGAAGCTCCCTCCTCCCCTCTTCTCTTGATTTATTTCCCATCTGAGGCAGGCTGCAAAGACCTGTTTGCACAGAAATGACTGACAGTCTCTGTTCTGCGCTCACTCACAACGGCAGCCAATGGACTTGGATTCTAATGAGCCAGGCTGACAGGTGTGGGACCCTCAGCGGGAGAGCCCCATTGCAATGCCAAGAGGAAAAACAGGCCGGCTAACGCGCCAGGTGTGGCTGAACACCATCTGGCAGGAATGGAGAAGGTTTGTTAGCAATGGATGTTGCCTTGGCAAATTTTAATGGCAAAGGCATGATTTCTGCCTGCCAACCTCCACTAGCCGTCAGCTGCCGGTGCACACAGACTCCCAGCACAAAGAGGAGAAGGGGCTCCAGAGATACTTTACTAACAAAGACTCTGAGATAATTGTGGACTGTGTGGGGGAAGGGAATAAAGGAAGCATTTTCCTTGGGAGAACTGCTCTTTTAGAAAGAGGGAAGCCCATTTTTGACTTGCTAGGATACCTCTTGCCTCAAATACTGACAAATCTCTTAATATAAAGTATAAAAAATACTGTAAGCCACTGTTTTAATATACACTGGGTAAACTCAGACCCATCTTCATAACAATGCCTGATTTCACTGAGTACTTGGTTCACATGATTAAAGCCAGCCCTAAACATCCTACCCTTTAAGTTCTCAGGTGTGTTATCTGTAAGTCCGTATGTTTCTTGCCTTACTTGTTTAAAGCTTTTTCCAGATATTCCTGAATCCACTTTAACTTGGGATCAATGCACACTTGCTTACTGTTGTTCTTCAGCCTTGCACTGTCAAAAGAAAGAGAAGAGTTGTGGTGTGAAGACAAGGGATACCATTGCACAAAAGGCCTCCTGGGCTGAAGTCTGCCCTCCATCCTACCTGCACACTTCTAGTGAAGACAATGGAACTGCACAAGCTTACACCAGATGTCAAATTCTGCTCTCAGCTTCACAAGGGTGAGTCTGGGGTAACCTCACTAACTTCATGGGAAATGCTCTGGATTTACACCAGTTTAAGGGCTAGCATAATTCAGCCCCTCATCTGAATTTCATTTGTTGGCAGCTGTTGGGTTGCATGGGCATCAATGAGAAAATAAATTGATTCTCCGGATTTTATTATTAGCATTCGCGTTGCTGTCAGTGCCGGGCATGTGTGAGCTGCATTTCATTTGGAAAGAAGTGATGAGCATACACAGTCTGTGCAACAGATTAATTAATAAACACCTCTGAAAATTGCCTGATACTCAGCCCAACTCTGAACTTTCACCCAGTTTTAGAACAGAAACCAACTGGACTTTCAAAAGGATCCAAAAGATTCTTCTCTTTCTTTTTTTCTTTTTTTTAATTCTCATAGGGGTTTGCACTTCTGGTCTCCAGACAGGGAAAGAACTGGAAAGGCTAAGTTGCCAGAGAGGAACAGTCTCTCATGTGTTTTCCAATCAGCCCCGGAAACGGAAGTTCCAGAAATCTCTTGAGAAAGCCTGTTCTCATGAAATTTCCAGCCCAGATTTACAGACTCGGGAGGTTTAGATTACATACGTTACAGATAAAGATCCAATCTTCTGGATGCTTATCTGAACTCAACTCCATCTCCCAGCCTCTGGATATTCATCTGTCACTGGCTTCTGGGTTCAATGGGAAACAAGATATACAGCACTTTATCCAGAAAATTTAAAGCTCTGTAAAGCCAGGCACTGATCCTTCAAAGTGCTAAGTACCAGTTCTGAGTGCTGAGGTCCCTCACCTCCAGCTGAGCATGGTGGGAGTTGAGGGCACCTGCCATCTGCAGGAGTTGCTCAGCATCTTGCAGGATCAGACCCATCAATGCCACACTAACAGCGTTGGCAATATGTTGTAAAGGAATTACCACCTCTTACTATGCATTGATGTAGACAGGCCAAATTCTGCTCTTCGTTACGGACACAATCCTGCCTGATACTGAGCACTTTGGCCTTGATCCAACAAAGCACTTAAGCACACGCTTAACTTGAAGCACCCGAGTCTCATTGACCTGGGTCAGACTGCTTAGCTGCTTAAGTAAAGCACCTGCTTAGCTATCTTGGATTGAAGCCAAAGCGCTCCACGCCTTCAAGACTGAACCCTTAATGTCTAATAAAAAGGAAGCCAATAAAAGAAGCAGGGGGATCTGAAATGTTGCTAGTTCTGCAGTCGTGTGAATACTCATGTACTGGTCGTACTGTTGCGGACCCAATCCTGCAGTCCCTCTGCCAATAGGGTTTCCATTGGGCCTGGTTCTGATCTCACTTATGCCAGTGTAAATCAGTGTAAATCCCTTATGCCAGTGTAAACCAAATTCAGCAAAGTCAGACTCACTGTCTTCACATGGGAACTGCAGAATTGTCCTTATACGGGAGCGTAACAAACTGAAAGCACAAACAACCACTCTCCATGCACAGAGTATTTAAAGATAAAGACCAGCTTCTATACAATTTGCTTGGGCAAAATTGCCCTTGACTTCAAAGGGAATTTGGCTTGGGGAAAAAAACCCACAGGATCACTTCATAAATCCATAATGTGGGGTTCCAATTAGATGTTTCAGTCCTAAAAAATGATGGATTTCAAAGCAAACAGCTTTGATTACTTATTTAAAGTCCTCACATCCACCATCCAGAACACATCATGCCACATAGCAACTGAATTCAATGTTTGGATACAATCTGCTAAAATGGGATTTTTAGAAGTTAGCATTTGTTTTGTTTTTAATTTCTGTTGGGTTCAAGGGGCAGAATTCCCCAACATTCTGTGGCGTTTGAATTTAGGGTTCCATTTCGGGTACATCTCTTTTATGTCAAATTTTAAACAAGGGGGGTGGGGTTGGATCATCTGTTCTGTAGACACTAAAATACACTGCAAACAATAAACATATTCAGACCATGTCAGGGGGAAAGAAAACAGGTTTTTTTCATTTCAATACGTCATGGTCTTTGCCATCTCTAATTACTTCGCTCTCATATTAATCAAGAGAAAAATGCATATCGCATCAAATCTCAGATTTCTGTCATTATGTTTAAACTACTTCAGATCATTCCAAATCCCTTCAAAGCCTTCCCAGTGGGTTTCTCTTGACTCTCACGATGTGTATTAGGCATTCCCAGAAGAGCACAAATCCATGTACTTTAGCTGTTTAGATGCATGCCTCTCCATTCCATCAAGTAGCAATCAGAGCTGGTGAAACACACAACACATTATGTTTATGCCATTTTCAGAAAGAGAAAATTATTTCTTAGTTTGGACTGAATTGTCCATTGTCCTTCACCAAAATGAAAGGCAGGGCACATGCAGGAAACTGTGTGGGTAGGATATTTTTTAAAATATATATATTTTTACTTGAAAATAAATCTGACTAAATATGTGGATTTTTGAGAAATCACATGAAACCTCACAGGTTTTTGGCATGCAATACTGGAGAGTTTTAGAGGATAAGACCTGATAATCATGCCTCCCACAAGAGTTGAGGCTACTCAGCACTAGGGCTGCTAGAGAAATGATTTTTTTCCCCATGAAAATTTTCAACAAAAATTATTTTTTTATGTTTATGTTTTTAGAGTGAAATTTGTCTTTGTTCTTTTTTGGATTTGGGATTTTTGATGAAAACTCTCAAATTTCCATGGTTTTTTTCCTGAAAACGCCACCTATCCTCCTCAATAAAAATGAATTCTTTTTTCTGAAAACTGTTTAAAAAGCCATTTTTTCGCCAAGGAAAATGTGCTGACTGAAACTATTCTACTTGCTCTGCTCCATACCTTGCAGAAGGCGCTGGGCCCCATGCAAATTCAAACCCAGGCTGGGGCAGTGCCATAGAGGCTGTGGCAACCTTTTACAGAGGTTGGCGAAATCCTTCAGCTCCCTTCCTTGCCCAGCTTACCGTCTGAGGCCAAGGAAAGCTTTAAAAAGCACCTGGAAACTTACACAATCTGCAGCGAGCAATTCGGGGTGGTCAGGATTTTGAGGTGTTTGATGTTGGCTTTAGCCACATTGCTCTCATAGAACCTGCAGGGGCATCGGTAGGTCAGGCTGACGGGTTTCTCTGTGGGATGCAGAAATAGAGAGGACACACATTACTCATTCCTTCTTGGCAGTGGTGCCAACCTGCAGCCCAGTGGCACTTACAGTTCCTCTCTTAGATAGACATGAAGAAAACATATAGATGAAGAGAGCACCTGTGGCCTTGGAGCAGTGTGTCAAAACCCTCTCCTGTTCCCATCGGGGCCTTCTAATCCTGCTGCTTGTGATTTTAGAAGACAAAGGAAGGGGTGAGAAACTGGACCCTAAGAAATGGAGAAGAGCTTAGAATAAAGAGCCACTCAATTGTCCTGAGTTGCTGCTGGTAATTAGATGAGATAAAGGATAGAAGAGTGAGGCACTTGTCTGCTCTGTTATTCTTGCCAAATGATTTTGACCTGAGGCCAGATTAGAAGGTAGGCAGCAGAAAGCCAGGAATTCCAAGGAGTCCAAATCAAAACAAAGGTCTCTGCTCAGGTGCAAGCTCCTGGCTGGGAACTGATCTGAAGCAGCGTATGCCAGGGCGTTTGGGAGCTTTCCCAGGGTCCTGTTGTACGGCCTGGCCTGCACTCACAATGCCGAGTGCCTGCTGGCAGGGGGCTGCTCCCAGAGTAGGCACTCTGCAGCGGGAGACAAGGCATCAACAGTGTGGATTCAGAGCCTTCTGATCTTCCTGCACATGACACAGGCCTGGTCTACACTACACGTTTATACTGATTTTAGCAGCGTTAAACCAATTTAACGCTGCATCCGTCCACACAATAAGGCCCTTTATATCGATATAAAGGGTTCTTTGAACTGGTTTCTGTACTCCTCCCTGACGAGAGGAGTAGCACTGAAATCGGTATTACCATATCGGATTAGGGTTAGAGGGGCCGCAAATCGACGGTATTGGCCTCCGGGTGGTATCCCACAGTGCACCACTGTGACCGCTCTGGAAAGCAATCTGAACTCGGATGCACTGGCCAAGTAGACAGGAAAAGCCCCGCGAAATTTTGATTTTCTTTTCCTGTTTGCCCAGCGTGGAGCTCTGATAAGCATGGGTGGTGATGCAGTCCCAAATCCAAAAAGAGCTCCAGCATGGATCGTACGGGAGATACTGGATCTGATCGCTGTATGGGGAGACAAATCTGTTCCATTAGAGCTCCGTTACAGAAGACGAAATGCCAAAGCATTTGAAAAAAATCTCCAGGCTATGATACAGAGTCCACAGCACAGTGCTGTGTGACAAGCATAACGGAAAGCCAAAGAATCAAATGGATGCTCATGGAGGAAGGGAGGGGGGACTGAGGACTCCAGCTATCTCACAGTCCCTGAAAAGTATTTGCTTTCTTGGCTGAGCTCCCAATGCCTGTAGGGTCAAACACGTTGTCCAGGGTGGTTCAGGGTATATCTCGTCAATTTACTGCCCCTCCCCCCATTGTGAAAGAAAAGGGATAAAAATCGTTTGTTGACTTTTTTCAGTGTCACCATATGTCTACTGCATGCTGCTGGTAGACACGGTGCTGGGGCAATGAACAGCAGCATCCTCTCCCCTCCCTTCCCTGGTGGCAGATGGTACAGTGCAGTAGGACTGGTAACTATCCTCATCATCAGCCCGTGAGTACTCCTGGCTGGCCTCAGATGAGGTCGGCTGGGGGTGCCTGGGTAAAAATAGGAATGACTCCCGGTTATTCCCGACAGATGGTACAGAACAGTTGATAACCGTCCTCATCATAGCAACTGGGGCTGAACTCCATCAGCCCCCCCCGCCTTTCATGTCTAAAGAAAAGATTTTGTACTGCCTGGACTATCATAGCAGTGGGATTCTGGGCTCCTCTCCCCTGCACCATTTAATGTCCTGCCTGGACTATCATAGCAGCAGGATGCTGCGCTCCTCTCCCCTGCACCGTTTAATGTCCTGCCTGGACTATCATAGCAGCTGGAGGCTGCCTCCCCCCCATTTTATCTCACTAAAAAGTTAGTGTTTCTTATTCCTGCATTCTTTATTACTTCATCACACAAATGGGGGGACCCTGCAATGGTAGCCCAGAAGGGTTGGGGGAGGAGGGAAGCAACGGGTGGAGTTGTTGCATAGACACCCCCTAGAATGGCATGCAGCTCATCATTTCTGTGGGATCTGACATGGAGCGGCTGTGCTCTCTGGTTCTCTGATACACTGGTTCTCTAGTATACTTGCCCCATATTCTAAGCAGGACTGACTCTATTTTTAGATACAACATAAAGGAGGGAATGACCCCAGGGGTCATTCCCATTTCTGTCTTTGCACCCCCGGCCGACCTCAGCGAAGGTCAGCCAGGAGCACCCATGACAGCAGCAGATGATACAGAACGACTGATAACCATCATCTCATCGCCAATTTACAATGGCATAGCAGACGGTACAGAACGACTGGTAACTATCTCTGCTACCTTGCAAAGGCAAATGAATGCTGCTGTGTAGCGCTGCAGTACCGCCTCTGTCAGCAGCATCCAGTACACATACGGTGACAGTGACAAAAGGCAAAATTGGCTCAATGGTTGCCATGCTATGGCATCTGCCAGGGCAATCCAGGGAAAAAGGGCGCGAAATGATTGTCTGCAGCTGCTTTCACGGAGGAAGGAATGAGTGACGACATTTACCCAGAATCACCCACGACACTGTTTTTGCCCCATCAGGCACTGGGATCTCAACCCAGAATTCCAATGGGTGGGGGAGACTGCGGGAACTATGAGATAGCTACGGGATAACTACCCACAGTGCAACGCTCCGGAAATCGACGGTAGCCTCGGACCATGGATGCACACCACCGAATTAACGTGCTTAGTGTGGCCACGTGCACTCGACTTTATACAATCTGTTTTACAAAACCGCTTTATGTAAAATCGGAATAATCCTGTAGTGTAGACGTATCCATAATCACAGCCATTCAGGACACCCAGTCATGAGTCATTCCATGTGCTACATAGCCCGTTTCCATACTGCTTAAAATCAATGGGTAGTTTGCCATCAGCTTCAATGGGGGCAGGACCATATCAAGGCCCTGAGCTTAAAATTCTGGAGGGGATGTGTATGCAGGACAGCTCGGCTCACTCTTGGGGCTGATCCTGACCTCTGTCCCCAGGCTGAGTCCCCACTGAGGTCTGGAGGGACTGCATTATCCAGCCTCCAGTGTGTACACAGCTGAAATTGTGACTCCTTCCTGAAATGTCTGCACACTATAACAGAGTTGGGGGCAGCATCTCTGGGGCTTGCAGGACTCGCCTTGGGACTTCCATAGGATTTCAAATCGTTTCCCATTGGACAGTTGTTCAGTTGCTGGTTGTGAGCTCTTTGAGGGAAGCTGATCCATTAAGTTTGGCACAGGATCTGGGTTCAGATCCAAATTCCCCAGCACAGTGCCTGAAGGAGTTTTGGATCCAGTGTTGCCTTCCACGTCTCTGTTCGTTTTGCTACAGAGCAGAGCCCGGTACCCAAACAAAGCTGCCCTCAAAGGCTATGGAACAGAAAGGGACTTTGAATTCCGCGCAAGCTGCAAGCTCCTTAAACTGCTGTCTGGGAAGGTCAAAAAAGAGGCAGCCAGTAAAACTGCACCTGATCTGCAAACACTAGACACTGACTGATGTTCGTCTCCAGTTACCCTCAAACATACCCTAGGGCACAATGCTGGGGGATGCACAGTTCCTTCAAGAAGGAAATTACAGGAAAATCCTTATCACCAGCAACCTTTATGAAAGAGTGTGTGAGCCAGTGTCTGATCCCCACTGCAGAGCAATTGCAGTTGCAGGGAAGAAACGCAGAATAACCACTGACCTCAGCAGAATCTTCCAGTTTTACTCTGGTGGTCAGAATCTGGGCTGTGCATAACGACTATGGAGGCTGGTGTGTAAGGACTGTTGGCCAGTATCCACAGTGTTTGTCCCATAGAGTGAATCAGGGCATTCTCCTGGGCTAGACGTGACTATCTACGGACTAGTCATTTTATAACCCAAGCAACATACTTATCAAAGTGAGGCTGCACAGGTCTTAAAACTGTGCTCTTTTTGCACAGGCAGTATCTCATTACACTGCAAAGAGCACCGGGGAGTGGGCACCATGTGCATCAGGTCAGCTCTCAACGTCAGCCTGGGAAGCCAGGGGATCTCTACTTGCAGCTGCCTTTCTAGTGCTCCAGCCTAGGGAGGCAATGACTTCCCCAGAGCTGCCCCTCCCCAGGTCAGACGGACACACGCTACGGCTATGTCTCCACTGAGAAGAAGGCAGGTCTCTCCCAGGTGATCACTGAGGCGGGTAGCATTTTACCAGGATAGCTACAGCACTTCAGTGATCTCAGTAGAACCCCAGCACCGGGCTCTGACCCACAGGGTGCCTCTCCAGCTGGAGCTGGAGGTATAACTCCCCGCCCCCATATCTGCTCTGATCCATCTAGAAGGCTAAAAGCGGGATGGAGGTGGAGCAGCACAAGCCACCGAGCCCATCATTAGGGCGCCTCTGTTCTAAGCCCGCTAGCAGATCAGAGCTGGTGCGAGTCCCACTGGGGCTGGAATTTACCCCTTCCAGCTCCACCCCTTGTTATCTCCTTGTAAAATCCTGAGCGGAGGCAAGCCCCGTAGGTGGCCAGGTGAGTCCAGGATAATACCCCTGGGGCTGGCCACACCTGGCTTATCCTGCAGTAAAACAGAGTCTCCGCACCATTGTGTTTTTACAGCAGGAAAGCCAAAGGCTTGTCTACATGGGACAGCTGTACCAGTTACACCAGCACAATCACACACATATAGTTAAACTCATCTAGCCCTCCATGTGGAAATTTTTATTTCAGGATAGGGGGCTCTTCCCCCTATCCTGAAAGGGCTTAAATCTCTTTCAAACATCTACAAGATAACATCCCCCAAAAGGCCTCTTATACTGGAATGAGTGTGTCCACAGAGGGTTACAGCAGTTTAAATTCCCACCTGAGTCTATCATTTCCCCATGTAGCCAAGCCCTGACACCTTACCTATCCTGCCCTACAAACACACCTCTGTGTAGAAGAAGAAAACAGCACCTGCTGAGCCCACCACGTCTGCTTAAGCAATGGATGATGGGGAGTTCTGCCTGGGTAAAGATAGCAGGGGTTAACCCAAAGGGGCTATTTTACCAGGACACTGACTAATGTAGCCAGCTTTCCATCACAGATCAGAAACCAACCAAGAAAGCCACCGTGGCAGGCTGAATGCGGAGAGGGCAATCACCCTCCACTTCCATTGCAAGGAGGAGTCCCTGAGACTCCTTCATTAGGCATTTCTCCCCCCCAGCACCACTCAGAAGTGCTTCCCTGGGCTCCTGCCGGTCCTGGGGGCTTGGAACATCACTCCTGTATAGAGGGTTTTGCGGGGGGAGTTGTTGAATATTACTGTATTCAGCAGTTTCACATCATGATGAAATTGCTCCACTTTTATAAAGTGAGATTTGGGGTTGAAGGTCTGCTCCTAGCTCAGTGTTTCCTTTATTTATTCATGCAATTCCTGACACACACACACCCCTTAGTCTCTAAACCCACAAACTGTGAGTCACCTGGAGAACTCAGCCACTGCTAGGAGTCTGCCTGGAGCTGCTGCTGGAGCAGCGAGGCCCCTAAAGGAAAGCAGCATCCCCTCCTTCCCACCCAGGTGTGCCAGGGCTGAGGAGTGCAGGAGCCCACCGCAGCCAGGGCAGCTGGACTGTAGGCAGGACTGTGCCTCTGTGAAGCCATGCCCACAGGAACAGTGAGACGGGTTCAGATGGTCACCACCCCATGCTCAGTTTACCCAGGCTGCAGCCAGCTACCATCTGCCCAGGAGTTACAGTCCCGATTGGGGGTGGGGGCAAGAGAGGTGAAATAGTGGGACAGCTAAAATCTCTGCCTCCCAATGCCTAAACAGAGGGGGGCATGCACATGTAAGCGAGTCCAGGGGCAGCTAGGGCCCAATCCTGCACCCTTCGAGGCAGTGGGATTTTTGCCATTGGAGGCAACAGGACCGGGCCCCTTGTCAATATCTTGGGAGTGAAACTAACACAGCTGAAATCTCCACCTCCCTTTGGGTTTTCTTTCTAGTTCCCTGGAGGAAACCGATGGGGTGAATTCCTGCAGGGAGACCTTGGGCAGCGGTAGTGCAAGTTACAAGGAGCCGCTTGCTGGAACATATCCCAGCCTAGAGAAGGGACTTCATGGCCAAAGGAGTGGGAAACGCAGGTGTGATCAGCAATCGGTCTGCCTACAGCAGGGGTCAGCAACCTTTCAGAAGTGTTGTGCCAAGTTTTCATTTATTCACTCTAAGTTAAGGTTTCACGTGCCAGTAATACATTGTAACATTTTTAGGTCTCTTTCTATAAGTCTATAATATATAACTAAACTATTGTTGTATGTAAAGTAAATAAGGTTTTTAAAATGTTTAAGAAGCTTCATTTAAAATTAAATTAAAATGCAGAGCCCCCCCGGAACAGTGGCCAGGACCCAGGCAGTCTGAGTGCCACTGAAAATCAGCTGGTGTGCCGCCTTTGGCATGCATGCCATAGGTTGCCTACCCCTGACCTAGAGAGCGATCCCATGGGGTAGCAAAGGCTAATGCACAGTGAGCAAAAACTCCCTTCACGTTCTGCCCTGGGGAGTCTGGGATGGATTTTATTCATCTACATTTGAGACCAGCCCGTGTTTACATTTTCTCCTTCTTAAATACAATATCGCGCCTCCAAAATGTTGATCAGCCAGTCTCTAAACGCCTCTGGTGCTCAGTTAAGAGAATCCGAATTTATCCCGGGTAGGGTGTTATCTTTATACATCGGATTCATTTGTACGCCAGATAGATTTTGTAAAAAGCACATTCCCGACGTATCGTGCACAGAGTTAGTTACCTGCCACGATTGCGCTCAGGAGTTCTCCTCTCCCAATACAAACATTCGCGGGCTTGTTTCTGAAAGGATCTAATCGCTCGAAGGACCAGCTCCCCACAAGCCAGGGGAGCGGTGCACTTTTGTTGGGGGTGGGGGTATCAAGGAGGCCGGTGTTTCGCTTGTTTCCCAAGGGCAGGGGCTATTTCTAGGAGGGCTTTTGTCATGGAAAACGTCCCATGAACTCAGCAGCGATTAGTTCGCATTTGCAATCTAACCGCATCTGATCTGGGGCACCGGGATCAACACAGGTTCGCAGGCGCCCGGGTCTCAGGGCTCTCCGGAGCTCCGCAAGACACCTCCACCCCCAATCAGCAGACCCAGAGACACACCCAGACCCAGAGACACTCAACACACGTGCCACCCTCCAGCTGCCCCGGCTCAGCCGCTCTCACCCAGGCCGGCAGCGCTTGCCAGTCCCTACTAGCCCCCAAGATCCAACCCATAACAGATCTAGGGGGCCGCCAGCTGCCCGGCCTGGAGCGGCCAAGCGCCGAATCATTTTCTTTTTTCTCTCGCTGCTGTCCAGAGGAGGGAGGTTTGGTCCCTCTGCTCTAGGGGAAGAGTCCCACGGACAAGTGGCAGCCCGGGGCTGGCTGGGAGCAGAGCCAGAGCTCCGCAGCTGCTGAGGGGTAGCCTGGAGCTGCGCTCCGCTAGCTGGAGGACAAGGTGTCGCTGTTGTGTAACTACATACACAGCTAGGGCGGCTCTCGCTTTGCACCCAGAACCCCCTGGGCAGCCTGCCCCAGCAGATCGCCCCGCTGGCACCCCGGTTCCCCGAGCCCTGCCGGGGCTACTGGTCCCTGCTCAGGGGTCGCTGAGGCGCACGGGAGAGAGAAGGCGCACGGGAGGGCTGGGGACTGGCCGGGCCAGCGAGCTTTGCACAGAACTGGACACCGCTGGGCAAGGACACGCGAGCAAATGCCCACGGGCGGCGACGCCAAGTCCCAGCCGTGGCGAGATCCGCCCGTGGGGATCGCTCCCAACCTCCGCGTTGCTGGTTTCTCCTTTCCAAGGGAAACCTTGGCTCAGCAGTCGCTGAGGACCGGCCAGCCCCACAGACACGCACCCCCCAGACGCCGGGGAAACGAGCTGCAAGCGTGCCGGGACTTCTGCAAAGTTTCCCTCTGGTGGGCTGAGAGTGCCCCTCCCGCCCGGCCCATGCCCCGATCTCAGCTCCAGCCCCACAATGCCTGGGCAGACGGCTGCAATGCACTGGGGGGAAAGGCCGCCGCGACCCGGGGGGCTGGAGTGGAGCCATCGCACTTACCCTCCGAGAGGGAGAGGGAGAGCAGCAGACAAGTGAGCAGCGCCAGGGCTTTCCCGTCCATGCTGGCTAGGGGGGCGAGCTGGGAGTGAAAGTCCGGAGGCTGCTGCTGCCGGCTGAGCTCTGCAGAAATGCCTGGTCCCCTCCCCTCTATAGAGGGGGGCGGCGATGCGGGGCGAGGGGGAGGGGGGTAGCCAGCGATGATTTATTGCCCGTGGCATGTTATTACATCCTTCCTCTGCTCCTATTGCTGGAACCTAACCAGACAGCCAGTCGCTCGCAGCCTGCGCCCGGCGAGGCTGGGATCGGAGCTAGCTGCGGAGCCCGGGGACCCTAGAGGATCGCCAGCTGCAGAATCGATGCCTCGCTTCCCCGGGGAGGCTGCAGGAGAAGGGGGTAGGCAGGCTTAGGGGACAGGCCATGTCCCCTCAATGCACTTGTCGAGCGAGGTGGGGAGGGATTAGCGCCTCTCACCCGCGGGCCTGCAAGGAGGGGCTGGCCGAACCCGGGTAAAGCAGGCAGGCAGAAATTAAGATTAAAGCGGCACTCACTAAACTGGGCGGGCTGCCCACATGGGATGTGGATCGCTTCTGGGCACCCCAGTCACACTGATCCGGAACCCGCTGGGCCAGAGTCCAGAGTAAATCTCCTGGCTGCCATGCATTGACACTAGGGTAACCCGTTGCCCCCTTCCCTCCAGCGATTTACACCCGCCAGCCTGACAGCAGCCGCAGGCCCTCGATGTCTTGGCATCGGGGATGCTTTTCCTTGCGTCTAAACAACACCATTCGCTCGTGAGCTGAGCCCAGTTCCACATCTTCAGGCCCATCTCTGCTCCTTTGTCTTGCAGATGCCGCTGGGTTAGCCGGCACCTCCCCTGAAAAGGCCTCATAGCCATGCAGAGCCTGGCGGGCAAATGGGGCCACTTACCATGGGCCATTACAGCATTGTCAAGTGTAATTGACTTGAGCATGTCCTCACTGTCTCTGATCCAAGCCTACGGGGCCTGTTTGTTGCCATTCAATCCTTTAAATAAACATTGAGGGTTTGAGTTAAACTCAGGTGCTGCGTTTTAGAGGCACCCGCATGGGAGGCCAGGGGAGGGGGCAAGCCAGTTTATAATGGCAATGCTGGGCTGGCGGGGTGGGCAATGAAGGTGCTGATCAGGGTGATACAAGAGGGGGCTTACACCGAAGCAGGTACACCGAGCTAGCTCATTTCTTTAGCTCCAGGCTCCTTTTCTTTACCTGCCCAAAGATCATGGTGCTATTAGACACCTTTGAGCTGGTAATAAAGGGCCGAAGGGTGCCAACTCCCTTACCAATGCAGTGGGCAGGTCTGCCTCCAGGGCCTCACCCACACTCCCTTGAAGTCAATGGAACGACCCCAACAGTGCTCAGCACAATGGGGCCCTGGATCTGGAGGCCAGTGAGATGAGACAGACAGATGGATCCGTAGATCTATTCCATACACACCATTCTGTCTATCCAATCTCCCAGCACTGCTGGTATCTGAGCAGTAGTATAATCCAAATTAACTATTCTTATTATATTTTCAAAAGGACCTATGAGATTTTTGGAGCCCAAGTCCCATTGAAAGCCAACACAACTTGGGCTCCTAAGTCAATTAGACCTTTTGGAAACCATAATACATTTGTATCCTATGGAAATTTGTACAACTTTTTTTTTAAGAAGTTGTCTTTATTTTCCTTTTACTACCCACACAGAAAACTACAATGAAACAACGTAACAGCAACAATTTAACTCCTCTCTAATGTTCGAGTAGTAAGTACGGTAAGCATGCTGAAAAGTGCAGCATTCTGCACAGTAAACAAAGGAAAAGAAATATGTCAAACCCTAGTGAAGCTGCTGATGAATCTAGGGCAGATGTGAACACAAAATTGTATGGAAATAACTACATCGGTTTTACTTCACAGCTCTCCTTATTTCTCTGTGAGGACGTTTATTTCTGAATAACAGAACTCTATTGCGGTTTTGCATATTGACATCAGCGGAAGGAAAATACAACCCTAAGGCCTGGTCTACACTACGCATTTAAACCTATTTTAGCAGCGTTAAACCGATTTAACGCTGTACCCGTCCACACTACGAGGCCCTTTATATCGATATAAAGGGCTCTTTAAATCTGTTTCTGTACTCCTCCCTGATGAGAGGAGTAGCGCTAAAATTGGTATTACCATATCGGATTAGAGTTAGTGTGGCCGCAAATCGACGGTATTGGCCTCCGAGTGGTATCCCACAGTGCACCACTGTGACCGTTCTGGACAGCAATCTCAACTGGGATGCAGCGGCCAGGTAAACAGGAAAAGTCCCGCAAAATTTTGATTTTCGTTTCCTGTTTGCCCAGCGTGGAGCTCTGATCAGCACGGGTGGCGATGCAGTCCCAAATCCAAAAAGAGCTCCAGCATGGACCGTACGGTAATGGGAAGCCAGAGACTCAAATGGACGCTCATGGAAGAAGGGAGGGAGTACTGAGGACTCCAGCTATCCCACAGTCCACAACAGTCTCCGAAAAGTATTTGCATTCTTGTCTGAGCTCCCAATGCCTGTAGGTTCAAACACATTGTCCGGCGTGGTTCAGGGAATAGCTCGTCAATGTACCCTTCCTTCCCCCACCCCCTGAAAGAAAGGGAAAAAAATTCCCATGATAGCAGCAGACAGCACAGAAGGACAGATAACCATCATTTCATTGCCAAATTACTCTGGCAGCAGACAGTACAGAACAACTGGTAAACTGTCTCTGCTATCATGCAAAAGCAAATGAATGCTGCTGTGTAGCGCTAGAGTATCGCCTCTGCCCGCGGCATCCAGTACACATATGGTGACTGTAAAAAAAAAAAGCTGAACAGGCTCCATGGTTGCCGTGCTATGGTCTCTGCCAGGTCAATCCAGGGGAAAAGGACGCAAAATGATTGTCTGCCGTTGCTTTCCCGGAGAAAGGAATGACTGACGACATTTACCCAGAACCACCCACGACAATGATTTTTGCCCCATCAGCCACTGGGCTCTCAACCCAGAATTCCAAGGGGTGGGGGAGACTGCAGGAACTATGGGATAGCTACGGAATAGCTACCCACAGTGCAACGCTCCGGAAATCAACGCTAGCCTCGGACCATGGAGGCACACTGCCGAATTAATGTGATTAGTGTGGCCGCATGCACTCGACTTTATACAATCTGTTTTATAAAACTGGTTTATGTAAAATCGGAATAATCCCCTAGTGTAGACGTACCCTTAGACTGTAAACTCTTTGGGAAAGAGTGAGGCTGCCTTTGTGTTCTGGGGTTGTACAGCACCCAGCACCATGGGGTATTGGGCCATGACTGGGGCTCCTGGGTGCCACCATGATCATTAGCATCTGAAATTAGAGTATCCAGACACAGACTTGCACCAGAGGAATGAAGGTGTAAATTAAAACTGATGTCGTTTTTGTTGATTGCTCCTTTGTATGCAGACCAGCCCTTAGCACATCATCTAGAGATATTCAAATGTCATTCACCATGAAAAAATTAATGCAGTAAAAGTATCACACAAGAGAAAAAGAAATAATCTAAACAGCAGCTCCTGGGAGCATGACTCAGAACCAAGTACGGAGAACAAGAGAGAAAGTAGATCAACTTATAAAACTCTGCACTACTGCACCTCACAAAACTCTAGATTGGCTCTTTCTCGATGTCTCCTCGGTCCAAGCCTACTCTAATGTCAATCATCCCTCAGCTGGCTACTCTGGTATGAGCACACTGGCTCCCTCGTGTGAGAAACTGCCAGAGGTGCATTCTCCAGTCCAGACCTCGAGCATCGCCCGGCCGCAGTGCAGGGAAAGTCCCAGCACATCAGCGCATGTGCTGCTCTGAGCATGTGAAGATGGATGGGTTGTTTCTTTAGATACAAGTGCAACGTTTTAACCGTGCCCTATACTCCGACCTGGTCACTGGAACAGAACCATTTGCCACCAGAGAATGCAGTGCCATCGAAAGGCTTCAGGGAATTATGTTGGCGTCACTGAAATTTCATTTAAGAGAAAACCAGGAAAAAGTCCAACTTTCTGAAAATGTCAAAAGGTCCCGTGCCACCATGTTCAGAATGAAACATTTCAATTGTACAGTCTGAATTAACTTTTCCTTTTGGAATTATTTATTTTGCATAATAATGGCATCGAAAATGTAAAATCAAAAAAATCAAAACAGAATGTTTCATAACATTTTTGTCTCAATAAATGTTTTGATCAAAACCAAACTATATTTTTTTAAATTTTCCTTCCTGGGGACTTTTGAAAGTTTTGTGTTACCCTTCAGCTCAGAACCCAGCCAAATTGCAACATCTCATTTTGAGATCTTTCCCCCTATTGAACTTCTATCCTCTGCACAGAGCTAAAACAACCTGCAATTAGAAGATGGTTGGAAGAATTTTTTAAAGATTTAGTAGACAGAAAAGGAGGTTTCTATAAATACCATAAAGATGTAATCTACAGAAAACCATGTTTTTATCTACTGTGTTGAACTAACTACCTTGCAAGTACTTCCTTGTAATAACATTAGGACAGAAAAGTCAGCAAGAAGGAAACTGCATTTTGCCAAAATGTAAATGTTTTCTTATGGTAGCTAAACAAGAAAAGTAGATTATACTCAGCTAAAAAACTGCTAAACAGAAGTTAAGGTTGAGATTTTAAAAACATCACAAGGGTGTTTAATCACTCCTAAACCCTAGTATTACAAACCTAGGAAATTCAGAGGTATCATTAATCTTATATATATATATATATATATATATATATATATATATATATATATATATATATATATATATATATATATATATATATATATATAAATTAACTGACAGTAAGTGTTACATTTCTTAGAAAAAGCTGATTCTTAATTAGTTTTAATTCCCAACTAACTAATCTATTCTGTAGTCAAAACGTGTGGTCATTCTGGGGATGATAAAATGTATTTTTCAAATATAACAGAATGGTTCAATCCCTACTTTAAATGCAAAACTCAATATAGCTATGAAACTGCAATTGAATCTTCCACTGTGTTTTGGAGATTTTAATTTTTTTTCAGTGCACTGGCAAAGCAAGGCTGAATTGTGAGAGGTGAAAATTGACTCACTCCTAGTTTCTAACATTTAGGACAGCCTACTTTTTATGGTGGATAATATAATCATTGTTATATTACGATCAGTATTTCTGATAAATATTGTGATGTGCTGTAGTTTCTGTCATAGAATAATATTTAGATCACATTAATTTTTACATATAATGGATTTATTCAACATGGAAAAAAATCTGTTTTGTGGATCTTTAGATGACAAGACTGCCATCATCAAAACCTTAAACTTTTTATTATGTAAAGTTTTTAAAAAAAAAAATACTCCTTAGATTTTGCCTAAATGAAGCAAAATCAGAAACATGCAAATCTCCATTAATTATGTGAGGTAAGAATTTTTAAAAAGTTCTCTTCTCAGACTGGGAAAATTTTAGCTGTGATTTCATATTGTTTTAATTTATTCAATAATAGTTCTCAATATTTCATGGCTTTTTTATCCATGTGCTAATGTCAGGGACATGTACTGAGCTGTTAAAATTGACAAATAAAAACTATGTTAAACTACTGCTATTAAATGTCAATCTTAATTCCAATGTAAAATAAAATACATTGCAGGAAAATTATAATTATCCCCAAACTAAGTTTTATAATCCCAGGAAATTCAGAGTTAATGTTAATAAAATTTAAGAAATCCAAACATACTGCGGGGTGGAAATGCACCATTAAGGCATACAAACAACCTTAACTCTACCCTGTAGTGACACCATGAAATAATCAGACCATTATGATTAAAGCATTTGTATGTATCTGTTTCCGTGCTAGACTAAATTGATTTTTAAAGATGTTCTTTTTTCTCTCTCTACTGACATCACTATAGGACAGAGTTAAGGTTGTTTGCATGCCTCACCTGTATCTTTTCATCCCTTATGATGCCACCATGTGAAATAAATGAAAAACTTCTTTCTCTTTAAAAATCAGATTAATCAGAACTAGGACCCCACACTAACATATTATAATCATAATTAGGTAAGTATTGAATGGCATCATTATAGGGCAAAGTTTAGGTTGTTTAGGTGCCTTATCTATGCATTTCCATACCCTGACATGTTCGGTTTCCTTCAAAGTTTAACCTTGACTCTGCATTTCCTTGATTCATAATGTTTGTTTTGGATATAATTACAATATCCCTGTAATGGTTTTTACTCTTAGGATACTGACACATGCTATCATACTTAAATCCATCTTAACGCATTTTTTCTAAGAATTGTATATTCGTTGTTGTTATTATTTACATAATACACAAGTCTATGAATTTTAAAGCAACAAGAAATAGACAAGTCCTGCCCTGGAGAACTGAGCAACATACTGACAAACGGGAAAACAACCCAAAATGTGTTTTAATTATTATTGGGCTAAAGTTTCCCCAACCCCCTTTCTTGATTTTTTTTTAACTTAAAAACTGTAAAACAACCCCCTAGCCTTTGGAAAAGGTAGTAAGCCCGATATTCAATATTACTTATTTGTCATTAAAGCAATAAACCCTAACAAAAGCATGTCTGTTTTTTTAATTTGCCTGCTTTACACTGGGCAAAACAACTGGGTTTCAGATGCTATTCCAAGAAGTCTGTTCCCATTACAGCAAAATAGATTCCTGTTTTCATGTATATATCAAGATTCCTTAGAGGGGGCAGGGCAAGAGATCAACCGAAGGTCAAGTGCGTAACTGTTTGTAGATGGTTAATTAGAGTGACAGAGAATGATGGTTGTGGTTTTTCAGTACAATATTTTAAGGTTTACGCTTGCTTCGCTGGGAGGTTTGCAACTGATTTCAGTGGAGGCAAGATGGGTCCTATGGGGCTGAATTCCCCTTTCCTCACAGAGACTCTCCTCCTCAGCTGAGCTAACCTTTCGCCAAAAAAATCCCTACACTAGGTCAAATTTGCCGGCTTTCAAGTTTTGTTCCACACCTAGATCCTGGACCAGGCTTGAGGAAAGCTTTTCAGAGAATCCCAGCCAAGTATGCACAAGCGGCTTATTTCCGCCAGAAAGCCAGCGTCTAGGAAGGATTTATAGCTGTGAGCCAAACCGTGCAAAACCTTGGCTTTGGCTCTGCGTGGGTTTCGCTTTGGGGTTTCAGGGCTATTGAGTTTTCAGGCTTCTGCAATGGACCAAAACTAGAAAAAAAGGTTGATTAGCCCCTATGCAAACAGAAACCAGCCAGGTTTGCACATACTATATTTTTCTCTCGACAGGGCTCTCCCTCATTCAGTGCACAGGACAGACGGGCTTTGGGGATAATCAAGGTTGTGTTGTGATGGAGACTGTTTCCAGGACCTCTGCTTCCTTTGTTACAGCAGTGGGAAGGTGTGTACTATTTGTAGTACTGGATCCGGCAAGTCGAGGCCTGCCCATCAGTAAAGGCCACAGTGCTAAGCTCAGTGGCCCCAAGGGGCAAGCCAGGCATGAGGGATAGCTCAGTGGTTTGAGCACTGGCCTGCTAAACCCAGGGTTAGGAGTTCAATCCTTGAGGGGGACATTTAGGGAATTGGGGTAAAAATCTGTCTGGTGATTTGGTCCTGCTTTGAGCAGGGGAGTTAGATTAGATGACCTCCTGAGGTCCCTTCCAATCTTGATATCCTATGGAAAGAGAGCAGAGTATTGGACTGGAGATCTGAAAGCCTGTGTTTGAGACAAGAGAATGGGGCTTCAAAGCACTCTAGCTTGTTCTGTGTCATCTGATGCACACTTGTTCTTTGGTCTCTTGTCAAGCTCATGGCTGGGGGCAGTGCTGCACTGCCTCCGCTGGAGTCTAGAAATGGACATGCACCAAAGCTGCAGCCCAAACTCCTGCACATGGTAGGGGAATTCAGAGCCAGAAACAAACTTCCCAGCCATTTTCCAGATGTATTATCAGCAGACCAGCAAGTGAAGATGTAATACACTGGCCAGTCTGTATGTGTCCTACTGCCCTCTAGTGACCGGAGACTAGAGAAGCTTGAATTTATGTTTGAAAAAATGTCACAAAAATATATTCCACTATTTATAGTGTTGTCAAAGCCGTGTTGGTCCCTGGATGTGAGAGAGACAAGGTGGGGGAGGTAATATCTTTTATTGGATCAACTTCTGTTGGGGGCAGGGACAAATTGCTCTGGTTGTCTTCCCCAGACCAAGAACTCCGTGAAGCTTGAAAGCCTGTCCCTTCCTCCAACAGAAGTTGGTCCAGGAAAAAATATTAACTCACCCACCTTGCTGCTCACAAAAATATGTATAATTCTGGAGAGGCAACCAGCCCATTCCACTGGGGTTTAAAAGTTTTCTCATTTTTGTTACTCAGAAGTTTTCAGGTTTTTATTTTATTTATGAAAATTGAAATGTTTTAAGAATATTATTAACATTTTGAAATAAAAAGTGTTCATTTTTGAAAAAAATTCCATGTAACTAACCTGCCCAGCCAAAATTGCCAATGGGGAAAAAACTAAAAGGAACAAACAAAACAAAAATACCTGCAGTGCAACAACTGAAAATGGGGAAACAACCAGAGAAGAAAAAATGAAAATACATTTTTGTTAAAAAATGGAAACAACTGAGAAAATCATTCATGAAAATGTCTCTGTTAAAAATAAATTGCCCAATTTCAGTAAAAATGTTTTTCAAATGAAAATGTTTGACCATTTAATATAATATATGGAGATATGCCTATCTCCTAGAACTGGAAGACACCCCAAAAGGTCATCAAGTCCAGCCCCCTGCCTTCACTAGCTGGACCAAGTACTGATTTTGCCCAAGATCCCTAAGTGGCCCCCTCAAGGATCAAACTCACAACCCCTGGCTTAGCAAGCACAAGGGAAGGATAGATAGCTCAGTGGTTTGATCATTAGCCTACAAAACCTAGGACTGTGAGTTCAATTGTTGAGGAGGCCACTTAGAGATCTGGGGGAAAGTCAATACTTGGTCCTACTAGAGAAGGCAGGGGGCTGGACTTGATGACCCTTTTGGGGTCCCTTCCAGTTCTATGAGATAGGTATATCTCCAGTAGTTATTATTTCATAGATTCCAAGACCAGAAGGGACCATTGTGATCATCTAGTTGGAGCTCCTGGTCTGACCTCCTACATAACACAGGCTGGAGAACTTCCCCACAATAATTCCTGGAACAGATCTTTTACATAAACATTCAATTTCAATTGTAAAATTGTCAGCAATTGAGAACCCACCATGATGCTTGGTAAATTGTTCCAGTGGTTAATTACTCTCACTGTTATAAATTTACATCTTTTTTCCACTCTGAATTTGTCTAGATTCAATTTTCAGCCATTGGATCATGTTAGACCTTTCTCCACTAGATAAAAGAGCCTATTATTAAATATTTGTTGTCCATGTATATACTTATAAACTGTAATCAAGTCACCCCTTAACCTTCTCTTTATTAAGGTAAATAGATTAAGCACTTTGAATCTATCACGATCAGGCAGGTTTTCTAATCCTCAAGGCATTCTCATGGCTCTTCTCTGAACCCTCTCCAATTTATCATTATCCTTCTTGAACTGTGGGCACCAGAACTGGACACAAGATTCCAGCAGCGGTGGCCCCAGTACCAAATACTGAGGTAAAAATCACATTTTTACTCCGACTCAAGTATCCCCTTTTTGTGCATCCCAGCACTGCATTAGCCCTTTTGGCCACAATGTCACGCTGGGAGCTCATGTTCAGCTGATTAACCCCCATGACCCCTAAATCCTTGTCAGAGTCACTGCTTCCCAGGATAGAATCCCCCAGCCTGTAAAAATTTGGCCTATGTTCTGTGTTCCCAGATGTGCATATTTACATTTAGCCATACTCAAACACATATTGTTTGCTTGCGTCCAGTTTACCAAGCCGCCCAGATCGCTCTGTATGAGTGACCTGTCCTCTTCATTATTGACCACTCCTCCAATTTTTCTGTCATCTGTAAACTGGATCAATGATGACTTTATGTTTTCTTCCAGGTCACGGATAAAGCATTGACTAGTGTAGGGTCAAGAACTGATCCCTGTGCAAAAGGCCATCAGCAGTTAAAAGCTAATAGAGATTTTCCTTCAGCTCTAGTGCTGGAGACATGTTCCTAGAGCCAGAAGGCCTGAGTCACTTCTCAGTGCTGCCTGCATGTACTGTACCCAGCGACCGGTGTCTGCACAAGGCAGTCAGTACCTGAGAGAGACAGAAGGAATGCGGGGAGTTGCTGGCTCCCTCTAGAAGCAGGATAGGGAACCCTTTCTGCGTCTCATCTCTGGGGAGTTGAGAGCTTGTGGTTGAGGGGTGGGGGTGTCCCATTTCCTGCAGCGCCGTGTGTGTCAGACTAGGTGTTTCAATTCACAGAGGGTGACACTGTGACCCCACACAGACACATATCCCATCTCTAGAGCCAGAGGCCCCAGATTCTGAACAAAACTCATGAATCCAGAGGTCGGCCAGAGCCATAAAGTGCAGAACTAGCTCTGAGTTTTCCCAGACACCGGGGTGTTTAGCTCTGGGAACTCAGCTGCACTGGTTAGGGGCACAGGGGCCAGCTGCAAAGTTTGGCCATGGGCGTGACGTTTCCTGCAGCTCAGGAGTGGTGGTTTGGATCCAGGGCTTTCGTTGGAGCCCATCTCTAGTTGATGCCGTGCAAATTCCCCAGACTGGGATGGGCCTGACAGCAGCCCAGGTTCATTCACACAGCCCCAAACCTCCCTGGACTTATGACAAACCTGGGCTGAATTTCAAAATTTGATTAATGCCCAAGAAAGGTGAGTTTGCGAGTTTTGTGTTCAGTGTCACCTTGTCTCCCCTGTGCTCTGTCTCCTGCCAGCATCCTCCTTTGCACTGAGTCCTTGTCTTCTCACAGCTATCCTGTGCTCAGTGTACCCAGTATCCCCTGGGGGGAGTGGAGCCTCTTGCAGGGTGGGAGGAAATGCTGCATTGTCTATGCCCTCCCTGGACCACAGTCTCTGCCAGGTACAGCAGTCCAGAGCCAGCTGGCACCAACAAGAGGTAGGGCAGGGAAGAGACAAAGAATGGTTCAGGCCAGAATAGAGCGGAGTGAGATTTTTAAGCAAAACAAAGCAGCTTCAGTGACATGAAAACCCTTCACAGATTTCATGTCAATTTCACCAGTTTGTTCATCATGTGGGGAAAATACTGGAATGTTTCACTTCAACGTTTCCACTATGAAACTTCCATCTGATGGGGTTGAAATGACCTTTTGGTTAAAAATGTCCTGGAATTTTATTTAAAAAAAATTCAAAACCATTAAAACCCACCAACATAGGAAAGATAACACTTCTGTTTTGTCAGAATGAAACAGGTCATTCCACCTGGAATGAATTTCCCCCCATTCCTGCCCCCCTCCCCAAGTTTTTGGTTCACTGAAAATTTCCACATTTTTTGTCTCTGTCCAACCCAGCACACTTTTTTTTCAAAACTGCCAAAGAACTGAAAAATTCTGTGCTTCCCCCAGCTCTAGGCTAGAGCAGCACAGAATGGAGAATATAGTGAGGGCTTGTCTTGGAGAAAGAGAGAAGACCCCTTTCTCTTTCCTCTCCCACTAGCCATAGGGAGGGGATCACATCTCTGGGGAGAGGGAAAGCATTATTACTCCCAGCGGTTGCGCCTCTATTCACATTAGCTAAATCTAAATACAGGGCTGTGATATGTATGTTATATGCCAGGAGAAAGGAATTAGCACCAGTGTATTGTATACACTAGGTACCAGAGGGACCAATGAGGCAGACAATATAAATATGATCTATTTTTTAAATCACTTTCAGCAAAACTTGTGGTCAAGACTGCAAGCAGCTGTATGAATCTCAGACTGACGCAGGATCGGGACAATAGTTTGTTTACTGGGGTAGAAATATTTCATCTGCTGGAAATGTTCTGACATCTGTCAGCCAAAGTTGCCAGATGGTAGAAATGTTTCCTTTTCAATAAACAATTATTAACATCACTTTACATTCAAGTCAGTCGTACACTAGTTACATACGTGTCTTATAGCATTGCCCACCAGTGAACCCCCTTGGCAGAACTCATCCTTGCGTCGAGGGATAGCTGCAGGATAGCATTGAGTTCATTGGGTATGGAGTAGCAAGGGCCAAAGCCTGCCATCCTCTTACCCACAAAAGTAATCTCTACTCACATAAGTAACCCAGTTGACTTGCTGATGTAACTAATGACTATTTGCATGAGTTAGATCAGCTCCTGAAATTTTGCATGGCCTGGGGGCAATTCTGCATAGAGATAAGGCTGAGAAGTACAAAGACAGGAATACATTTTTCCAAAGGGCATGAAAACAGAAGGCCAACTGCTCATCTGGGATAGATCAGTGTGTAGCTCTGTCAGTGGAGCGACAATGGTCACAGTACTGAGCAGCTTTCCTTTATGCTGTAGCATCTCTTCCTAATTTCTCCAAAATTTGCATCTGATGATCAATCGTAGGCCACTCTACTTATACTGTCTATTCGTACTAATGGTTACAAATTCAAATAGTAGTAAAATAAAAATGGGTAATAACACTGTATAGTTATACAGCATCTTGTAACCCTCTGCAGCCCAAACCCCTTACAAAACTGAAACCAACAGAAAAGTACCCCAAAAAGTCACTCAGTCACAGACCCCTGGGGATGGAGAAGAATGGTGAGGTCATCTAACGCATTTCTTTGGCATACAGGTTAGTTCCCTAGTGAAGATTCATTACTGTTTTGTCCAGGCTGGTTTAAAATGTCTCAGGACACTTGGCTTCTCCCTCTTCCATGCAGTGCTATTCCACAGTTCAGCAGAGCTCACTGTCACGAAGGTTGTCCTTATACTCAACTTAATTTTCCCTCTATTCATTTGATTCCGTTACTTCTAACTACCCTACCCTAATAATTCCTCTCCCTGCACTTTTGTGTTTCACCTTAGGAACCACTCAGCTGAGCTATAGATGTATCAGTCATTTCGTTTCCCTATTAGGTCACTCCCTCCAGCCAGCCCCCAACAATTGGTATTGTTCCTGCTGTGTCTCAGCGTACAAACATGGACAGACCATTTCTAGTGTTCATAATGAGGTTACCTGATCATCAGGTTTTAGTTTGCAGTGTTGTTATAGTCGGGTCAATCCCAGGATATGAGAGACACAAGGTGGGTGAGGTAAAATCTTTTATTGGCCCAACTTTCTTGGGATGAAGGAGAGATGCTTTTGAGCTACACAAAGCTCTTCTTCGGGTCTGGGAAAGGTCTCAGAGTGTCACAGCTAAATACAAGGGTGAACAGATAGTTTAGCGTAAGGAGTTAGCCCATAGTCTGAGACCATTCAAGGTGAAGTGGCCTGTTAACACCCCGTAGTCACAGGACAAAAAGGGGGTTAGTGGGTTACAGATTATTGTAATAATCCATAAATCCAGTGTCTCTGTTCAGTCCATGAGTTTTAGCATCTAGCAGAGTTATGAATTGAAGCTCCCAGGCTCGTCTTTTGAAAGCATTGTGCAGGTTTCCTTTGAGGCTAACTGATTGTCTATCTCACTAAGATCTGTCATGGATGGTCTAGCTAATACTTAGCCCTGCCATGAGTGCAGGGGACAGACTAGAAGACCTCTTGGGGTCCCTACGATTCAATGATCTAGAGTGGTCTCTTTGTGAGAAGTAATCACCCACGGGTGATGGGGTGTTTTTGTCTTTTATCATTTCCTGGTGTGAGTTCATTCCAGAGCATAGGGATTGTCTGGTTTCACCCCCATTGTTGCTATTGGGGCATTTAGTGCATTGGATTCATAACTTTCCTAGATGCTAAAAATCCTGGTCTTAATAAAGACACTGGATTTATGGCTCATTACAACAATGTATAACCCACTAACGCCCCTTTTTGTCCTATGACTGCAGGGGTGTTAATGGGTCACTTCACCGTCAATGGTCCTTTAGAATATGTGCTAACTACTTATGCTAAACTATCTGTTCGACCTTGTATTTAGGCTATGTCTACACTACGGATCTTAGCGCGGCACCACTGTACAACGTAAGATTTCCTATCTAGCCACTCTACGCAAGCAGGAGAGAGCGCTCCCACTGGCATAATTAAACTACCTCCAATGAGCAGCAGTAGCTTTGTTGGCAGGAGAGCATCTCCCACTGTCATAGCGCTGTCCATTCCAGCACTTTTGTTGGTGAAACTTCCATTGGTTAGTGCCAGCGTAGACAAAGGCCTTGGCTACACTGGCGCTTTACAGCGCTGCAACTTTCTCGCTCAGGGGTCTGAAAAAACACACCCCAGAGCGCAGAAAGTTACAGCGCTGCAAAGCACCAATGTAAATACTGCTCCAGCCCTGGGATTGCGCTCCCAGCGCTGCAAGCTAATCCTCATGGGGAGGTGGAGTACCTGCAGCGCTGGGAGAGCTCTCTCCCAGCGCTGGCGCTGCGAACACACTCACACTTCAATGCGCTGCCGCAAGAGCGCTCCCGCGGTAGCGCTGTATGGCTGCAAGTGTAGCCAAACCCAAAGCCTGAGTACTTTTCCCAGACCTGAAGAAGAGCTCTGTGAAGCTCAGAAGCTTGTCTCTCTCACCAACAGAAGTTGGGCCTATACAAAATATTCCCCCACCCATCAGGTTTTTGTTGTTTTTACTTTTTAATTTGGCAAAGCACATCCTGCACACGAAGAACAATCCAGGATAAATTTCATGTTAAGAATCCAGAATGAAATATGACCATACAACTTTTTGAGGTCTTTTGTTTTTTCAGTGGGAAAAGTGAGAGTTTTTTTCCCCACCGTGTAAAATTCCAAAATTGACAGAGGGATTTTGTTCAAAGTTTGCTAGAAAAAAATCACCTTTGGGCAGCAAAACAAGCATGGAAAATCCATCCCCAAAGATTAAAGTTTTAGGAATTTATGAACGTCTGAAAAGAGGGAGTTAGAATGGAATCTGCTTTGCAAGCTTAATTTTAGGGGCTTTGGTCAGCTAAAAGTTGTTTCACTCAGAAAATCTGCATTCACAATCTGCTGTATTAGAAACCTCAGACATGGCTTGTTTTGTAAAACTTGTCGAGATCTAAACATAAAGTGTGTTTGAAGAATATTGGCTGGGGTTCTGCAAGTTTACATTTCTTTGGCATGTTCTCAGAAAAGGTACTTAACTCAGAATGTTTGCAGTCAAAAAAGTGCCAGACTGCTCCGGCTAGAAACTTTAAACTAATCTAGTTTCTTCATCTAAACATTAAGTCATGTTTAAAGAACATCAACCCAGTGGCAGTGAATTAGTGGAGTAGGTGTTTAAAACTGGCGTATTTCCCAGCTATGTCCCATTCACAATTTTCCATTGTATATAATTATCAGTGCTTTTCCCAACATTTATATCTCAGTTGATTTGCAATTGATTTTTTAAAACTTAGCGAAGCACATGCTGTACAAAAAGGACTGCGAAGATTTAAGGCCAGCTGCTCGGCCCGCTCTAGCCCCTTTGTGCAGTTCCAGAAGCACAAAGAGGGCAGAAGTTTCTTAGATCTTAGATGCAGCTGGGAATGCCCAAGGGTGGAGGAGTGCATGGCAAGCGTAGAGGTAGTATAGCGAGTGTCCATATCACCCTGCTGTGATTCCCAGCATGGGGGGTGTGTCAAGGTCAGGGAGGGGGTGTGGCCGGAGCATGCCATGCTCCGGCTGTTCCAGGCTGGTGGATGGCCATTTGGGGAATATAACCCGCCAACATACATGACAGCAACTCCTATGATCTAGGAGCTATGATTGCCTCTCCTGTACCCTCTTCCCCCAACAGAAGTTGCACGAGGCATAGAATCTAGTCCTTAAAGCTCCTTCTGTTTCTGTGCTATCCCCCTGGGAAAAGAAACACTTCCGAGGAGGGCGATTATTTTTGTCCCAGTGTGAAAAACCCCTTTTCCCACCCCTCCCAGCTCCAAAACAGCAGAAGGGGCAGACTTCTGTGAAACGAAGCTAGGCGGAAATGCAGCACCAAAAATTTCAACCCTAAGGGTGAACAGCTTGGAAAGTTAGGGGCTTCCGAAAACTGTGATGGTCTAACGTTATAATGAAGCCTGATTTGCAACCTTAGTTATAACAGGAGCCTGCTATAATAGCGCCAGGAAAAACAAAACAAAACAAAACACAACCTTTGCTAAGCCAGAAGTAAGGCTGAGAGTGCATGAGTCACTTCTGGGTATAGACCCTTACATGCTGGTGGTAGTTATTAAAAAGGCAAGTGTCAGAAACTCATGAAATTCAGAATGAAGGTTAAAATTTAATAGAAAGGCAAACATATGACAGCCTGGAAAGGCTGGGTTGCAGGATTGAGCCCAGAATGCAAAATAGTTTTAGGCCAAATCCCTTGCTCTGTGCCCAGGACAGAGTGTATCTGAGAAGCCTTTTTCCACTCATCTGTCAAGAAGAATGCATTGGGGCTCACCAGAGAGTCACCGTTGTGCTCTATTTTGTTCCCTTGCAGGACATGTTCTCAGAGCAGCCACACTGCAAAAGCTCCATGAGCCAGTGTTATTAGGGATGTGTTTGTACTGGTCCGTTTTGCACAAGGGAGGCAAGTATATGATGGGCTCATAAACGCCAGGGTAAGGTCTTTGTTGACATGATTTACAGCCTCGTCGGGTCTGTGGGGACATATCATTCTCTTTGCCAGTTCTCTGAGGCTGTCAAACAGGTGACCTTGAGTGGAAGCAGTGAAACAAAAGCCTTTTAGATCTCCCTCGGAAGGTAGCTTGTTCCTCTAATGCAAATACCTCGGCCAGGTGAGCTGCCTGCAGCTGGGATGCAGGGGATAGAATGATTGTTTTAAAGGTCATAAAAATCCCTCAGGTCTCGTCTTCACTTGCAAACGAAGCAGGTGGCAGATGCTTTCCCCACTGACGTGTGTATGTGACAGGACCGGCTCCAGGCATCAGCGAAGGAAGCAGGTGCCTGGGGTGGTCAACAGAAAGGGGCAGCACTCCGTCCGGTATTGGGGCGGCACTTCCGGGTCTTCGGCGGCACTTCAGAGGTGGATCCTTCACTCCGTCTCTTCTTCTTCTGCAGCACTTCAGCGAGAGCTCAACCATTTTTGTTTCTTTGTTTTTTTCCACTGCTTGGGGTGGCAAAAAAGCTGGAGTCGGCCCTGGTAAGTGAGAGCTGAATCAAACCCACTCAGGGCTTGTCGACGCTAGCACAAAACCAGATGAATAGTGCTTCACCTGGGCAGCTCCAGAGGTGGGAGAAGTCGAGTAGCCTGGGCCCAGCGAAGATTGATATAACATGGCAGCAAAAGATCCTGAGCCCTGTTTTTAATGTGTGGCTAATCACTGGGTTCATTCTTGGACAGATATCTGGTTAGATGCTTCCATGGCTACCACCACCATACAACCTTCAGTCTGTGCATATACCATGTCTTTAATGACCTGATTACATACTATTCACTCCACAGGGCCTTGCTTCATTCAGTGCACAGAATGGATGGTGCTCAGGGATACAACGGCTGCTCAATGTTGCTTTTTATATCATCCTCCTCCTCCATTGTGCAGCCCCTGCCTCATTCACCACCCACCGTCTGCACCCGGCACAAAATATGTAATTTTTCATGTCCACCTGACTGGTTCTATCAGGATTGTACCTGCAGGGTCTGAGCTCTTCATGGATATCCATATATGTATCCTCACACACCCCTGGGAGGCAGGGTTACTATTCCCCATTGCACAGATGGGCAACTGAGGCACTGAGGACAACATTTGCAAAACTGTCCGCTAATTCTGGGTGCCCAGCTTGAGTGACCCAGGGCCTGACTTTTCAGAGAGGCTGAGCACCCATAGTTTCCACTGACCCCAGTTCCAAGTGTGAATGAAAACAAGCTCCAGGACTCTCAAAGAAACAAGGAACACAGCACTACTGGCCACTTGTGGAAATTTTGGTTTAAGTGACTCACCTAGCGTTACCCAGAAAGTCTGTGGCAAAGGCCAGGCTAGACCTCAGTTCCAAGGCATGGAAGCCCACCTCCTTTACCACTGTGGTCTGCGGACTCCTAGGGGCTCACAGACTATGTCTTGATTTCCAAGGAGGTCTGCACCTTCATTTGACATTTTTAGGTGTCCGCAAATGAAAAAAAATTGAAAATCACCAGACTAGACCATCTTCACACCCCCTCCAGTATGGAAATTTCCCCTTGTGAGGGTCCAGGGCTTGAGATACTTCAAATGACACTGCATGTTCACACACACACTACACAGTGCATACATGCACACATGTGTGTGCTCTCAGCACATTACATACACACACACTGCACAGTACATACATATGCATGACACACAGCACATAGCACACACACACTGCATAGTACATACATGTGCAGACACACACTCAGCACATTGCACACACACTCAGCACAGTACATGCATGTACACACATACTGCACAGGACATGCACACACACAAATACACTGCACAATACATGAATGCACACATACAGACATGCTGTGCTATGCATTTAAGTGTAGTGCACACTGCATACACACACAGGGCCAGTGCAAGGATGTTTCGTACCCTAGCCGAAACTTCCATCTTGCACCCTCCCCGGTTCCCGAGCCCCAGCCCTGAGGCACCCCCTCCACGGCAGCTCCCCCCCTCCACCCTGAGGTGTCCTCCCCGTGGCAGCTCCCCACCCTCTGCCCTGAGGCACCCTCCCCCAGCTCACCCCTGCTCCACCTCCATCCCGAGCACGCCGTCGCTGCTCCACTTCTCCTGCCTCCCAGGCTTGCGGCGCCTAAACTGATTGGTGCTCGGGAAGGAGGCAGAGCAGGGGTGAGCTGGGGGAGGGTGCCTCAGGGCGACAGTGTGCTCAGGGAGGAAGCGGGGCAGGGGTGAGCTGGAGGGGGAGTTCCCCTGCGTGCCGCCCCCCCTTACTTGCTGCAGGCAGCCCTCCCTGCGCTCCCCTGCCGCAGCTCCCTCCACCTAAATGCCAGCAGCAACTGGGGCAACCAAAGATCCGGCCGCCGAGGTTGCTGCCAAAGAAAATGCCGCCCCCTAAATCCTAGCACCCTAGGTGACCGCCTAGTTTGCCTAAATGGTTGCACCGGCCCTGCACACACATACAACACAGCACAGCAAACAACATTTAACAGCAGTGTGCTTTAGACATTACACACATACTGCACTTACAATTTCCTCCTGGCTGCATAGTGCTAAGCTAAAATTCTGATAGTACTAGACGAGTCAGTGACTGTATGACTCATGGTAGCTGAACCACACAGCACAGTATTATGTGTCTTGAATGACACAATTACAATTGTATGATACTTTTAATTGAGAAAATACAGACAAATACGTATGGAGTCATAGAGTTCAAGGCCAGAAGGTCCATTCCATCACCTAGTCTGAACTGGATAGCACAGGCCGGAGGATTTCACCCAGCTCCCCCTGTATTGAGCCCAGTAACTTGTGTTTGGCTAAAGCATCTTCCAGAAAGACTCCAGTCTGGATCTGAAGCCATAAAGAGATGGAGAAACCACCAGTGCCCTAGGGGGGTTGTTCCAGTGGTTAGTCACCCTCACTGGTAAACATTTGGGCCTTATTTCTAATTTGCACATGTCTGGCTTCAGTTTCCAGCCATGTGTTCTGCCTTTCTGTGCTAAATTAAAGAGCCCGTTAGTACCCAGTATTTTCTCCCATGAAGTTACTCACACTGTAATCAAGTCACCCCTAGGACTGCCAGCTTTCTAATCGCACAAAACTGAACACCCTTCCTCCACCCCTTCCCCAAGTCCACGCTCCTGCCACACCCCTCCTTAAAGGTCCTGCGCCCACTCACTCCATCCCCCATCCCTCCATCACTCACTTTTCCTCACCCTCACTCACTTTCACTGGGCTGGGCTGAGGGAGGGATTGAGGACTCCGGCTAGGGGTGTGGGCTCTGGGGTGGAGGCAAGGGATTGGGGTACGGGATATGGTTCGAGATCTGAGCTCCAGGAGGGATTTTGGGAGCAGGAGGGGGCTCAGGGCTGGGGAAGAGAGTTGAGGTGCTGGAGGAGGTGCGGGGCGCAGGATCTGGGACGGGGATCAGGGCTGGGGCAGGGTCTTGGGTTGCGGGCTCTGGGAGGGACTTAGAGTGTGGGAGAGGTTCCGACCTGGGGCCGGTGGTTGGAGTGTGGGAGGGAGTTCGGTGTGCAGCCTCCAGCCAGGCAGCACTTACCTCAGGTGGCTCCCAGTCAGTGGCACAGCAGGGCTAAGGCAGGCCCCTTGACTGCCCTGGCTCCGTGTGGCTCCTGGAAGCAGTCAGCATGTCTGGCCTGGTTCCTAGTTACAAGGGGCAGCCTGGTGGCTCCACGCTTGCAAGCACCACCCCCACAGCTCCCATTAGTTATGGTTCCTGGCCAATGGGAGCTGCAGAGCCAGTACTCGGGGTGAGGGCAGTGTGCAGAGCTTCCTTGGCTGCCCATGTGCCTAGAAGCCGGAATACTGGCCACTTCCAGGAGCTGCACAGAGCTAGGGCAGGCAGGGAGCCTTCCTTAGCCTTGCTGCACTGACGACCAGACTTTTAAAGCCCTGGTCAGTGGTGCTGACTGGAGCAGCCAGGGTCCCTTTTTGACCAGGCATTCTCATCGAAAACTGGACACCTGGCAACCTTAATCACCTCTCAGTCTTCTTTTGGATGAGCTAAAGAGATTGAGCTCCTTAAGTCTCTCGCTCTCAGGTATGTTATCCTCCCCTTTACCGATTTTTCAACACCCTTTTAAAATGTGGACACCGAAACCAGATACAGTATTGTAGTCTTACCAATTGCACTTGCCTTTTTTGCAGCCACATCACAATGGTGGCTCATCATCGTCTTGTGAAGACTTGCACACTGAGGTCTCGCTCCTCCTCTGTCACTTCCAACCTATAGACCTCAAACTTGTAGCAGAAATTCTTCTTATTAAACTCTAGATGCATGACCTTGCGCTTTGTACTATTGCATTTCATCTCATTTCTGTCATTCCAGTCTTCAAGATCAGCCAGATGTTCCTGTGTAACATTCTGATCATCTCCTTTGTATTAACAATGCATCCCAACTTTGCATCATCAGCAAATTTCATTAGCATACTCCTACTTTGTGCAAAGGGCATTAATTTGAAAATTGAATAAGACTGGTCCTAAAACCAATCTGTGAGGAACTCTCCTAGGTTTCTTTGACAAGACCTATTTTCCATAAAGTCCTGTTGACCGGCATTCATTATATCTCCATCATTTAATTCTTTATCCACTGAATCCCATACCAGTTCTTCAATTATTTTGCCCAGAATTGATGTCAGGCTAGCTGACCTATAGCTACCCAGGTCATCTTGCATGTCCTTTTGGAAGAGTGGCACATTAGCACTCTCTCAGTCTTCTGCAATTTCCCTGGTCTTCCAATATTTATTAAAAATTAACAGCACTAAGCCAAATTTCTCCTTAGCCAACTCTTTTAGGACTCTTAGATGCAAGTTATCTGTGCTTGATCATTTAAAAATGACTATCCCTTTCTCTTATATCCTCTTCAGTTACTAATGACTTGGAAAGTACTTCATTATCCTTATGTACTATGAGAACATCATGCTACTTCTTTCCAAATACAGACAAGCAATATTTATTGAACACTCCTGTATCATTATTCATAATTTTACCATGTAGTAATGGACCTATACCATTGCTAGGATTTCTTTTTTGCCTCATATACTTAAACTCCTTATTGTCCTTAGGCATCCCAGCCATGAATTTTTCCCAGATATCTTTTGTTTCCCTTATCAGTTTTCTGCACCTCATAACTTCTAATTTATATTGATTGCTGTCTAGTTCCAGTGGTTACTTATTGCTTTTTTATTTCTAGATAGCTGTACTGCAGGGTCTGTACTGCCCTTGGGTGCACTGGTGTCTAGGAAGGAAATGCTGGGAAGAAATCAAAATTCTAAAGCATCGAATGTAACTCTAGCTATTAAGAGTTCAAGGCTAGCAGATCCTTGGTGGCCTGGGACTGCCATCTCCAGCAGGGTCAGTGTCAAAAGGATTATTTCACTGGCTAAAGGCCCAGTGAAAACATGACTTCTTCCCAAAACCTCCCAGCCAGAGTGGCTGTACTCAGCCTTAACACCAGATGCTGCAGAGTCAGAGGAATAGGAGTTTTCCAGCCATGTTTGCTCCTCAGGCTGTGAGAGTAACACCAGGTTCAGAGCAGTGACAAAAGGCCCTGCTTGAGGGCAGAGACACAAATGGGGCAGCAGAGCCATCAGGTGCCACCTGGTGCTGCGATCCTTGATTTCAACCAACTGCAGTGGGGTTTGAGAGCCTGCAGCGTCTCACAGGAGATGCTCAGCACCTCACAAGGTCAGGCCCTCGCTGATGCTGTCCTGATCCACCCTCCCTCCACATCTCTCTGCCTTCTCCCCCTGCTTTGCCTCTTGCCTCCTCACAGTCTCTCTCCTCCCCCATTCACTCAAACTCCCTCTGTTCTGCTTCTCCTTCTCCCTTCACCTCTTCTGCCCTGTACACCTCTCCATTCTCCCCTTCACTCCTTTTCCCCTCTCCCTCTCCTCCCTGCCCTGTCTTGCTCTATTGTTCCTTTTCCCTCTTTCATCCTGTCCTGCACCTTTTACTCTTCTTCTGCACCTCCCCATCCTAGAGCCTGTTAGACACCTGGCACTGCATTGTCTCTCTTCCCCCAGTGACCCAAACTCCACTCGTGGCACCTGCCAGTAGACTGGGCCCTCCACGGCATGGCAGGCACATGCAGGTAGCATTGCTGTCCTTGGCCAAGAGCAGTCTGACCTCTGATGGGATTCTGCCAACTACATCCCATTTGGCTCAGTACAATGACCCTGCACCCGTACAGCATGGGCCCATCTGTCCACATGGCCAACTCCTGTTGTGAAGGAGGAGCTTTCCACCCACTGTGCTGTCCAATCTTTGGGAGCCTCCCCATCCTATCAGAGCATCACTCTAGTCACAGCTTGAGCATCAGCCCTTCTCAGCTTCTCCATGGTGCGCTCACAGTCCCCATGAGAAAAAAGTTTATAACCCCCCCATGCCAGTCCAGTATTAAGGTTGTGCAGATAAATAGGTGTCAGGAGGCAAAGTTAAAGCAGCTGGAACACGGTTCCATTGGCCGCACTGCACCACTGGAAGAGTCTTTTTCTTACTAAATGTGCAGCTTTAGGTATTTTTGTTGAGGAGGCTAAATGTCCAGCGTAAAATATATGGGACACAAAATACAGGCAGGTTTACAGTATTGTAAAAATCGTCACTTCTGAGTGTTTTGATATCATTTCATTTAAAGAAATGAAGGGGAAAAAGGGAACTTGCTTGTACTTTGAGACAGTGATTCTAAACACGTGCTTAATTTAAGAATAATTTAAGTGTAGCTGTTCGGGGTGCTTACATTTAGGCCTATCCTAATGTGCCCTGCTGAGTCGGGATCCTGGTTGTGATACGGGAGCCAGAAAAAACATAGCTGGAGTTTTAGAGCCCAAAGAGATTTTGCAGGATCAGTAGTTACAAACAGCTTTGTACCTGTAAAAAAGGCACAGCTAGTATAGACGTCGCAGAGGGGCAATAAGCTAAGACCCCTCGATGCAATTTTGACAGTCAAGCTTCATTGTCCAACCACACTTATGAGGTCATCCAGATGACCCCAGTGAAACTCTGGAAGATTACAGTTCATTTTGGTATATGGAATAAGTCCCCATCTTCGTTGCTGCTTCATTTTCTGCAAAGCAGGGCTAACAGGACAACAATAACATATTCTTTTACATTGGCTTCACAGTGGAAAAAATCCTTTTTGTTTTAGTGGAAGCTCAGAATTTGCAGTGGTTGGCAGAATTCAGGAGTAATGAGAGGAAGGCACTCACATTAAGGGATCTCCTTCCCCACCCCACCCCCCGTATCCCCAACTTCTACCTGATATCCCTGATGTCAAGGGGATTCTGTTGTGTGAATTTCAATGAGACATTTTAGTGATTCCCGCCTCCCCTGGCCCAGTTTTTCAACAGGGCTGGTTAAAAAAAAAATCCATTAAAACTTTTTTTCAATGGAAAATTGGGGTTTTGACAAACCAAACATTTTTGTGGAGTGTCAGCTTTCCTTGAAAATTTTTTATTTTTTCATTGAAAACTAAAATTCAAACATTTTCAGCCCAAAATCAAAATAATAAAATAAAATTAATAAAAACAATAATAGTTTTGCAGGTTATCAACAAAAAGGAAAATGTTCCATGAATTCCCACCCCACCCCATTTTCCACACAGTTCTAGAGCTCATTATATTTTTTCTGAAGTTCAGCAATATTTCTAAACCTCAAATTTCAACCAAAAAATCAAATTTGCTCCTATTTTTCAACCAAATATTTATGATTAATATTATGAATAATATGAATATACCTACCAGCCACAAGCAGGGACCTGTGGCCAGTCGTGTTAGGTGATGCATGTTATATAGAAGAGATACATGTGGTGTGTGTGACATGGAAGAGAAGTTTGGGATTAAAATACCCTATTGATCTCCATTCTATGTGTCACCCAAGTTCTTTGGCAGTTGCTTGTGTCTGAACAAGGGACCAGCTGAGGGACTCAGGAGGAGAGATCACAGAGGCTATGTCTGCCTTCTTTGAAAGCATCAGGGTACTCAGCTGTGCCTCTCTGCTCTGTTCTCACCCCTCCCTCTCCCCACAAACCAGGGAAGCTAATTGCATGGCTAAGCACAAGAGCCAGGGAGAGGGTCTGATTGATTAGAGGCCCTGGCCTTGCTTACAGATAGCTCTGCTGACAGAAAGCACAGGAAGGGTTTTCTCCTCCAGGGGAGTCCAGTGGGAATGTTCCAGTCTTGCCTTTGACAGTGTAAATCTGCAACATTTTGGGGGTGGGAAAAATGGCCCTCCAGGCCGTGTCATAAAACCTGACTGTCAACCCAATGAAACCTGCCTCTCTCCATGGGGTTGCTTCATACAAGAGGGGCCTCACTCCACACTCAGTGCCTGAGACTGCACAAGGAGAGAGCTCCTTATTGCCTGACCCCTCCACAGGGGGGCTGGGTCTGAGACTAGACGAAAGCCCCCTGGCTTTCCAAAGAGTGCCTCATGCTACATGGAGGGTCTGACAGTGGGGTGGCACCTGGAGCAAGCCAGATGCATTGCTGTGCACCAGCCCCCCACTCTTTCTCAGGTCTCTGGGAGGCCTCCTAACCTGTCCTGCTCCATACAGGTAAGCCTGAGTGTGAAGTGAAGGCCTTTAACCACCCACAGGAAGGGACAGAAAAGGCCTCTGATCAGGAACAGGCGCTTTGCTCTTTTGGCTCCTGTGGCAGAGCAAGGTGGGTCTCTCTGATTCCAGTGCTAAAATGAAGCTGAACTGAGTTGGAGGGGATCCCAAAGCTCTGCAGCTGCTATGGAAATCACATTCAAACACATAGATAGGGGAGACCTTTATATACACAAGCTTCAGTTTGGAGGGACATCGTCAAGTTACAAACTATGTAATCAGAGTGCCACAAGACCCAAAGGTCTTGATGCAGAAGTTAGGGCCTTGGATACAGCGTGCATCATGTTATTATGACAGGTGTGAGCTCGTGGCACTTTTACACAGGCTCACAAGTTCTTTTTCTTAGCACTTCTTCAAAGACTAAAAACTTGCTTACATTCTGTGTTGCTTCACATTCTTTTGGGGGGAACTGTGGTCATCAGTGGGAGGGTTTGCACTCTGCCTTTCCCTCTCTGAATGAGAGTCAGTTCTTTAGGCAGAGTTGCTTGCTGGAAATTGGGCAGCGGTGGTGGCCTGAGATTCCTGAGCGATGGGATTTCCTGCATGTTGTTTATGGCCATGTCTGTTCCAGGACTGGTGTCTACACTGTAAATTAAGCAAGTTACCCCAGGAATATTTCTAGACTTTATATCATTGATTTCTTCTCCACTGGGAAACTGACTTGTGTATCTTCTCCTACACAGCAGAGGGGCAACACTGGTGTCAATAACAGGTCACTAGTGCTGGAAAACAGGTATCAAAAGAGTCCAAAGGAAACATACTTTGGGGTGTAAAATAGCTCAGCCACCAGGATTTGAGCTAGGGTGACCAGACAGCAAGCGTGAAAAATCGGGACGGGGTGAGGGGTAATAGGCATCCATTTAAAAAATGCCCCAAATACTGGGACTGTCCCTATAAAATCGGGACATCTGGTCACCCTAAATTGGGCAGCAGCAATTGCCATGCTTTCTGACAGGAGCCTCTGCAGAAAAGGAGTAATTAGGAGCTTTCATGTCAGTTTCAAACCTCTCTCCTTTGCATTAGCTGGTGATGAATTTTGCATGACTGAGTTATGCTTTCCTAGGCTGCAGCTGTTTATTTTGAAATCTCTTTTTGTGCTACAGGGAATTTACAAGGCAGCAATATTTCTCCTTTATAGCACTTCGTTCATTCACATTCCTTCGTCTGGTCAGTCACGGGGGCAGGGCCTGCAGGGAGAGGTCAAGGGTCACTCAGGCAATAGCTAGAGGATTGGAATGGAAACATGTTTTCTCACGCAAAAATAAATAACGGAGAAATATCTCCAATGCAAAGGGGAAACAAATTCTGAGCTATTAGCAAAGACCTACCAGAGAGCTACAGGGTGTCCAATCAAGGCACTTAATAGCACTTGGCAACTGACACGTATTGTATAAAACATGTGTATCCTGCCGACTCCCTATTCAGCCTACTTAGGCTTTAATTGTAGATATTTTCATAGTTTCTAAGGCCACAAGGGATCACTGTGATCATCTAGTCTTACCTGTATAACACAGGCCAGAGAACTGCCCCAAAATACTTTCTCTTTGAACCAGAGCAGATCTTTTAGAAAACATCCAATCTTCACTTTAAAATTGCCAGTCATGTAAACAGAGAGGAGCTGAAACCCTACATGCAAGATCCAGCTACTCCAGAGCTCAATCTGGACCCACGTCCAGAGCCGAAGTTGGCAAATGGCCCTTCTCTGTGGGATTAACAATCAGCAGATTTCAAAGCGAAGCCATTGCCCAGTGATGGAGAGCACCATGTGTGCATGGCCCTTCTGGAGAAGGCTGCATCTGAAAACAAAATGGGGTCGAATTAGGGACTTCTTTCCCTTTAAAGATGCCATACTCAGAAAACGGGTCGTAACAGATGCATACACCACAATAATGGGCTGAATGAACATCCAAGTAGAGAACACTCTTCAACTCAGCCCAAATATCATAACTGGAGCTTGTCTCTGTTTTGTAATTATCTGTGCACCTAAATGGGTGTAGCAAAGCAGGAATGGGGTGCATTAAGGGCCTATGAGGCGTTTTGAAATAGCTATGCTCTCTGGAATCTCAGGTATGAATTCCAGCAGAATGAGCATTATCCTTCACCCCTCTGAGATAGATCAACTGAATTGCATGAAGTTGATTGCTTGTGTGCAGTTTGCACCTTCAAACTGAGGTCTTCCCTGCCCTACATGGACCTTAAAGGTCACTTAGCAGCTTTTGTAGGAGCAGGTCTTTCCCAATAACCTTAGCCATATCTACTCTTCCCCACCATTCTTGCATGATGTGCTCTGCACTGTCTTGCTACTGCCCACCACCCCAGAGATGGCTGCATTTCCACATCAGATGATTCTCACAGAGGGAATCTGTAAGGTGCATCACAATGAATGGCAACACCCTTAAAAGGAGCAAAACCAAAAATATATTTGGGATTATTGGCCTCCACACGTGGCTTCTATCATGAACCAACTGAGCCACATGGGGATGATGGCTGCTTGTCTCAAGCCAACAAACCATGGGATTATAGAAACCTCCTTAAAGCACCCAGGGGTAGGGCCAAATTCAGCACAGATGTAGCAGCAGGGAAAGCCACTGTGGGGTGTCAGCTGGCCAGAAAACCCTTGTGAGCAGCAAAGCAGTGCAACATGCACAGATTTAGCATTCATTGGCTCCAAGATCCTTGGGTCTTCTTTGGGTCTTTCCAGTTCGGATGCCGTGTTTCTGCACAAGAACTTCTGTGTATCATTAGCGTATAGCTCACCCTGAGTCACTCACTGTCAGCAGGCACTGAACCTGGGACCTCTGGGCACAAGTCACTACTGTCTGAATTAAGAGACCCACCTCTGTTCACCCAGGCTGCAGCAGGCTCCCTTCAAGGTGTGGCTCAAGGCCACTGAAGGGATACAGAGCACCACATGGAGTGGGCGTGCCTTATGCTGGTGTGCAAGTTGGCCTCCCTACACTCTGGCACAGCATTCACAGATGAACTGCTCTAGAGAAGAGTAGTACAGTATAAATCACAAGCTGCAAGGAGGAGATTTTCAAAGGCACAATGGAAAGTTAGGACCTGAATGCCCACTCACTGACTGTCATAAGCGCTGTCTGTCCCTTTGAAAACTGACCCCTAAATAATCCGCATGATAGTGCATCTAACTCTGCCTGTCATTCGGGGCCTGTCCGAAAACCATTTTCAAGTGCTTGGCAAAGCCAACCCAGCAGGAAGGCGCACAGAAAGCTTTTAAAATTCTAATGGCTGTGGGATATAATTGAGACACAACATTTGTACTGTATCACCATCAGATGGGAACAATCCAGCTCCTACTGAAGTCCAGTGGAAAGATTGTCACTGATTTCCATGGAGCAGGATTGGACCCGTTTTTACATTCCCTTGGCATCTTTGCTAAGTGTTATTCTACATAAGAAGCATTTGTTTTTACTCCAGATGTTCCAGTAACCTCCGGTCAGATTTTGTCTGCTTCCAGCCTCTTCCATCTATGATCTGTGGCGGTGCAAGGAAAACGTTTGAGGTACCAACTTTGATCTCACTTACAACTATTTTACACTGGGGTAGCTCCACTAATTTATTTGGTGTCCCTTCTGATTTACACCAGTGTGAGAGCAGAAGCAGGGACACTGGGGAAAATCCCACAGTGTTACAGCAGGGTAAATCCAGAATAGCCTGCCTGAACTCAAGGACGTTAATGCTGAATTTGCACACCAGCGTAAGTGAGAAGAGAATTTGGCCTCTAATGTTTGGGATAAACAGCAACGACCCAGGAAGTTGGTGACCTTGACATGGGCACTTGTTCAGGAAGGAAAGATCTCCCACGACGCACACGTATAAGTTGTTGTAAATGTTAACCAGACTCCCAGCACCACTGTTCCCAGCCAATGGCTTGTAGCTGGGTTACATGGCCTCTGAGGTCTGAGCTAGGGGAGCTGGGCATGTCAATTGCAGACCTCTTTCTCCATTTGTATTTATTCACGTGGCGTTGCAATGGCGGCCTGCCACTGGGCACTCACTGAAGACACACAGAGGGCCCGATCCTCACTCCATTTACACCAGCACCAATCAGGAGACACTCCGGCAAAGCCACTGGCTGAGATTTTGTGCTGTGGCTCTGTCAACTTTACATTGCTATGGGCCAGTGCAGCCCCAGGTGTTGCTAAGAACTGCTCTAATTTAGGATGCTCCCCAGCCCCAGTCGTCCATGGGCCTCCTGCTGCAGCAGCCAGGAATCCTCACAGCCGTGTGGGCTACAGGAACACCCTATTCCTAACACCTCCAGGACCAGAGAGGAGGCCTGGGAAGGGGAGTGACTGCCCTATGCAATGGCCGCACCAGGAGAATTGTCTCACAACTGGCTAAGGGGCTTTTATGGCCCTGCAGGGCATACAGGGGCCACCTTGGGAGTAGCGATGGGTTCAGTCAAACTTCAGGTGTTCAGCCTGACTTACTGAGCCTGCGGGATGTGACTCAAACAGGCATTGTTTGGGGGTAATTAGGGGCTTTTGCTTCAAGGGCTTGATCCTACACATCCTTCACGTGCAGCATCCCAGCTAGGGCTGGGTGAGATTTTAATTCTGGGGGACATAAAAATGAAAAATGTCCCAGAAAATTCACAATGACAAAAATGATGTGCTCAGCTTCACCCTGGTTCTCTAGACAGGGACAGGAGGGGAGGGCAGGGCAGAAAGGGAAGCGGAAAATCTGGGGAACACTTTGTAGGACAGAAACCGTTAGCCCAGAAAAGAGCACTCATGCAAGGTGCCATAGTCCTCACAAGGAATGAGCTGGGCCAATTTCTCATTGCAGTTGGCTCGGGGAACTCCACTGGGAGGAGTGTTTGGCCTGGTAATTCCAGAGGGGGTAGTGTCCAGAAACCATGAATGATTCCTTCCCAGACATCACAGGAAACTGTCTGCAACTCAAGGCTGAAATGTTTCAGGATCTGATACAGACCAGAATGCCTGGAGCTCTGCTGTCTTGTTCCTCCATAAGCCTGGCTCCTGGACCCGTCAGCAAGCAGCCAAGAGCATCAGTTGGTATCACTTGCTAAGAACGAAGGCCAGGACTGATGTGAATTGGCCCTTCTGAGCAAGGAGGCTCACCTTGTCCCTGAGCTCTACTGGGCTCTCATTTTCATGGGAACTAAACTTAACCATCTCATCTGATATTGGTAGTGAAAAGTCTGGCGGGGAGTTTTCGACCTCCTCTCAGTCTTCTCAGAACACTGATAATCATTACACTGCACCAAATATGCTCCTTGGCTTGCGCTCTGAATGAGGAAAGAAGAATACGAACATATGGCTAAGGAGAGTGCATGGCAGAGCTGGAAAGTCCCTCCTACTCCTAGAAAGAGGAAGGGGAGAGAAAGCCCACTTTTGGATGTTGAGCACTCATATATATTTGGGAGGCACGGAGATAGCACATGTATGTAAAGATTTATTTACTTGTCATATGTTATTCAGCCACATTGTGTCACTGTGCACTGTATAGAGCTCCAGGCAGGGTGTGATCCCTGGTAAACAAAGGAGACAAAGCTGGGACTGGAGCTGGGTGGAAGCCTGTTTGTTTGTCTCTGTTGCTGTAGGCATTTTCTCCAATAAATGCCTCCTGTTTAAGATGGATTGTGATTCTCGCAATCATTCATGACCATGATTGGTGCAGCACTGATAAGACAGATGCAACATTCTGCACCCTCCCTCCCTCCCACCCCCCAAGGGAGAGCAGGATCTCAGGGCTGAGATGCATCAGGCAGACAAGCATGGAATCCCAACCTCTAGGATCTTCTTTTCCTTCCTACTTGTGCCCCATCTTACATGTGCTGTACAGACTCAATGGAGGGGCAGAGAGACTGCATAGCATGGCTGAGACTGGAGCTCTATTTCAGAGGGAGTAGTGTGCAAATGTAAACTGATGGGAGTGAGGAGACTTTGGCCACTCCCTCCAGTTTGCAAAAATCCCTAGTGCTGAAGTGTCACATGGGGAGCTGAGAAGCTTCAGAATTTCTCCTGCATCACAGTTCTGTTACATACACTCAGTTCACTTAAGAGTATGTCCTGCCACCTCCACAGCAACACTCACACAGTGGGAAGGGGAGGAGTGGGGGATCATATGCAGAGAAGGGCTCTGTGGCTGGGGTGCACACCAGCACATGTGGTGAGGGGGAGAGAATCAGGAAGAGAGCTAGATGCATTAACCGTCCACTCTCCCCACATCCTGGAGCAGGCAAGGCGGAGTTGCAGGTGATTCTATAGCCCTGAATTTGCAACAGCAGCTGCAAAGTGGCTCCCCAACTTCTCTGTGGCTCTCCAGAGAGGATCTCTCCATCTTGGCCCCTGCCAAGGTCCCTGGCAGCACACAGCTCATGCATCAGGGAAACATCTTCATGCCAGTCCTGGACCAATGATCTGTCACTGCTGCTGCCTCTCACTGCTGCACCACCAACCTACCATCTCCCAGCAGTGCCAGAACCACTCAGTGGCACCCAGAAGCCACAAACACCAACACCACCCTTCCACCCCCCTGCATGACCAGCTCTTCTGGTTGGAGTGTGCCTGCATGGACTTGGGAAGAGGAGGGATGCACATGTCTCTTTACACTAGGGATGATGCCTGTGCTTGAAGTATAACATCTGGGCCTGTCTGAAGGCCGAATCCTCCCTTCATGTGCCCACAGCAAACATGGCAGCTTCCGCCTCATGCATGCAGAGAAGGGTGCAGTTGGCCTGGTGCAGTATAGGCAGGTTGGTGGCAGAGGAAGTATCTGCCATGGCAAATGCTGCCACATTTAAGGAGGACCTCTTGGCGAACTGGGTCTTGGCATTGCCCCTTTAAGGCACACGTTGTTCTTGGCTATTGGGGCCTGTGTCTTGGAGGTGAGTGGGAATGGCTTTCCAGTGTAGGACATGTCCATTCCAGTGTCACTTCCACTGGGGGAGAGCTTTGCTCCGACGTAAGACGTTGCCTGCCAACCACAATTCTGTCAGCAGACTTGGAATGCCCTGAAATAGAGGTGTGCAGTGAGAACACTGACGGAGCCTTCCTCTAGCAGTGGGTCTGGTGCTGGGTGAACGACGGACCCGCCTCTTATAGCACAAGAGCACAGCATGTCTCATGGGAAACTACAGACCTGATCACCTCTATATGAAAGCGCCCCATGTAATGGATGGGCTGTGATCACATGGCACATCTCTCAGCTCTCCCGCCTGACTGCTTTATGCTCCAACCCCGTTATTAATAGCTATTCAGAGGTCTCTCTCTTGGTCAGATGAGGGAATACTGCTTTTCCAGGCAATCTTTCCCTTACAGACAGAGCAGGCAGAGTTTCCAGCCCTTCACAAACCCCCTTAGCTGATGTGCAAGCTGATGCCCATATCCAGCATGGGTGGATACAAAAGGAGGCTGCTGTGGTATCCTGACATCCCTAGGAGTGGTAAAAAGGTGTTGATTAGATTAGAAAGCAGGAGTCTGATTTACGCCTCATTGCACCCCCTTAGCAGCTTTATTTGCTACGTTCTCCTTTGGCCTCTTGTTGTGTAACTGACACCAGCATACACCCAAGAAACCTCAGAGGTGACCTGGGGGTGGGGGTTACAGTGGTGTGAGGCTAGATGGAGCCTGCTCTGTCCCATCACAGATGAGCAAGCGGGGGGCTGGAGGATGGGATAACTTACACCAGTTTAGACATACGCTACACCCAGACCTACCTCTGAGTTTGGCTTCTTGTGCAATTTCACACTAGATGTAGAAAGGCCAATATATTGTCTCATATTAGGGCACGGTGTTAGCAGTCTCCATCGTTTCAGTCTAACCATGTACATATGTCAAAAGGCTTTGCCCATATTATTCAAAGCATAGCAAAGGAACGAACTCACCCATCGACTTCAAACGCCAGAGACCAGCTAATTAGGACAGAACTATTCAGACAGCACCACGCTTTTTTTTTCTCTTCACAACAGTAATGAGAAAGAAGGCAGGATTTTCATTTTAAACTATTCTGTGACAGGTTTAGGAGTCACAGACCAGGACCCCAGTGTGCTTGGTGCTGTACAAACATAGAATGAAAAGACAGTCCCTACCAGGTGCAATTGTGGAATTTTCCCATCCTCTGAAGCCACTAAGTATTGGCTGCCTACAGAGGTGGGTAAATGGATTTATTGGACCAATAATTTTTTCTGATACGGCAAAATCCAAAGGCACTCAATGCAAAGTGGTTACAGGAGGATGAAAATATGTTTGCTAAAAATATTTCCTCTGCCCTTACATTGAATGGATCATCATTTAGGATAAAGGAATAGGGATAAGATAAAAAAGGAACCTCACATCTGAATGTAATTGAATTGTGTGTGTAATTTGAATCCCCTTACTCCAAATCTGTCTCTACAGTTTTAACTCAAGGTTCATTCCAAAACTAAGAAGTACCTAATTTTCTGTTTCAATTTAGATGCAGCTGATCTTTCTTGTGAAATTTAAATGATTTCAGGTCCAAGATCTCATAAGAAAAATTTACAAGATTTCAGCACCACTGACCCCAATTCCTGTATCTGATTCAGTATCAAACCTAATCCAGAACCAAATATCTCCACAGGCAAAACTTCCATTGACTTCAGTGGAACCAGGCTTTCCCCCCAGAAATATAGGTCTAGGGTAAAATTTTCCAAAGCAGCTAAATGATTTAGGAAGCACAGCCAGATTTTTAAAGGTATTCAGGTATTACTCCACCCAGGGTTGCAAAGCATAAGTGACTTAGACAGCTAAGTCCCCTTTTCAAGTGACTAATCACTTAGGTCCCTAACTCTTATTGAAAGTCACTCAGAAATGTCTTGAAAACAGGTGACATCATAAGACACTGAACACTGGGCTTTAGTCATGTTATTTAGAACACATGGATTTATTTTTTTTTGACTGTTTGTTTGTTTGATTTATTACCTTTGTTTGGGAAGCATTGATTTGTTTCAGTCAAATACCTGAGAAAGACTTGGTGGAAAACAGGTCTTTATTAAAGTTTCAGCACTTCTACCTCTTCAGCTGAGAGGAGAGAAAACTGCCAATACACATGGAATTGGCTTTCCATAGCAAGACTCTCCCCAATGAAGACCAATTAACATGAAGCCTTAAATCCATATGCTTATAGGCAAAAAAGTTAATAGCGTCTCTATTTCTAGAGCCCCCCGGATTCCACCCTCCTGGGTCCTATCTGGTTCATTCAGGGTGAGCTAATAAATTGTCCACTTGGCCGACGTGTTGGCCAAGGTCTCCCACTCACTTCTGACATTCCAAGCAGTACAAATCCCAGAGGTCTCAGTCATGGGACCTGCTTCCTCCACTACAAACATGGAATAAGTCCATGACATCATCTTCTGTCTGATGAGCTGGGTCATAGGCCACATGTGCTATATATGCCACAAGCACAAGTCACTGGCTTCCCACACACTAGCGGAAAGGAGTCATCACACGCACAAATCATACAGAGAGCGATATGGATACCTGTGTGCATCCATGTACACGCACAAATGGGTGTGTATATGCTGTGATATGTACACTCACAGGGGAGCAACTGTTGACTTGGCTAATCAGCCAGCCCCACCTACTGACACAAAGGGTGCAGCATGACTCCTGTTTCAGTTCATCCCCAAAGCAGAAATACCAGAACCCTTCCATGCAAACCCTCTGAAATTCATCCATCCTTGCACACAACGGAAAGGAGTTGTGCTAATGGGATCCTGCATATCAGTCTCCCCTCCTCCACAAAGGACAAGAGCCAGGCCAATACCCTCGCATACTGACTGAGAATAGGGGTGGCTGCTGTATTCAGACATCCTGGTTCTGCACACAAACCATGAAGGACTTCAGGCTGTGACACCCCAAAGATGCCAGCCCAGTATGGATATCAGAGCTAAAGCTGACCAGCAGCCTGGCCCCATGTTCTCCTTAGGGAAGATACCAAATGCAAGTCCTCTGGGCAGATCCCTTATCTGGATTGATTTGCGTGTTTCAGTTTTAAATGCTGTTTAAAATTCATGCCAGAAGAAGCTAAACTCACTTCCATCAGTGCAACTTCAGAGCCAAACACAGGACAATGTGTGATCAGTGAAAATCCCTCCTGAGACCTGACATAGACAAAACGAACAAGCACCCAGTGACATGGCATGAAGAGTCACGGACCCATCCTAGTCAGCATCTGCTCCCCTTTGAAGCAGAATATAGATTACAGCACATCCACATCCCTTTGTATGCGTATATGGGTGCACACAGTACCCACCTGTGTATATGTCTCTCTGTATGATTTGTGTGTGTGGTGACTCCTTTTCACTTTCAGCACCTTCTCACACTAATACCCACCACGCTATATGAATTTGCACCTTATTGGGAGACAGATAGTTGACAGTGGACATCAATTAACAGAGCAGAGCTACAGTTGAAGGGTTAATTGGAAGCCAGCCCCAAACAGCTAGGTTTATAGGAGTTGACAGGAAGAGAGGGGAACCTGAAGGAAGGCAGAAGTGGGCAGGATTAGCTGCTGCTACTGTCCCCTTCCCCTGAAGTAAATGGCAATGCTGGTTACTCTCTGTAAAATTACAATAAAACATTGGGTGGTTAAGGAGACCTGGAATGGTAGTGGTCTGTGATTAAGGCCTGAAGGGACTCTCTGGGGACCACACTCTGACACACCCCAGTGTATCCTTTACTTACAAGAGAAATCATCTGCATCTTTACAAAAAGGCCCCTGTCCTTCATAGGAGGAAATCATTCTGGCTAGAGAACTCCACGTAAGAGAGGAACTGGCCCCAACCCTTCCCTCTTTAAGCCTCATTCCAACACTCACACCACCTACCTCAGCCCCCACCAAGAATCTCCATCCCACCACTCTCTTTCCCCCAGCTCCTGCTTGCAATGCAATGCTGTCTGATGGGAGAGAGAAGGAAAGGTCCTCTGGCCTTTTCGCATAGCCAAAGTAAACCAGCATCCCTTGCTCCTGGGACAGTGTGCACGTGAATGGAGCTGCTAGAAATGAGGCACGGCTCAGGGAGGCTGGGGTCGTGGTGTTTCCTTTGCCCATCTCTACTTCACCCCCACTTCTCAGGAGAGTTCAACGGGATGAAAGAAAAAGAATTCTTGGGTCTGACCCTTCCCTGGGGGTCACCGGGTCAGTTTCAGTCTGCAGGAAAGCAGGCCACACAATGACATTTCCAGTCTCTAGCTAGCATGGTGGCGTCCGGCTACACTGTACTGGGTAGACAGACTCACACTAGTGTGGCTTGAACTAGAGTCCTGGAGCTGCCCAGGATTGGGAAGGCACAAAGGGGGCTTTACAGCCACCACAGAGACACCTTCCCGTGGGCTGTGAGTCACGTGCTGTGTCTGTTAGAAGTGCAACACAGAATCTCACCTCTGAGTGCATCAGTGTTAGCTGAGACCAAAAAACAGTCCAGCTAAGGGCTGGATTCTGCCTTCCCTTGCTCGCCCAATACTCCCTTTGAAGACAAGAGAAGCTGTGTGCACACATCTAAGGCCAGAATGCACCTTCTAAGTCAGAGCTAATGCATGGTTGGGGGGTACATGGGCCTGCCCAGACATAAGCACGGGCTCTGTGGGTGCTTTGGGACAGGAGCACCCACAGAAAAAAAATTAGTGGGTGCTCAGCACCCACCAGTACCCTCAAGGATCAGCTCCTGTCCCATCCCAATTCTCCTGCCTGCCAGCAGGCTCTGCCAATCAGCTCCAACCCCTCCTTCCCAGCGCCTCCCACTCACTGCAATCAGCTGTTCAGTGGTGTGCAGGATGTGCTGGGGAGGAGGGGAAGGAGCGGAGGCAAGAAGAGGTGGGGGAGGGGCAGAATGAGGCACAAAGAGACGGGGGGAGGGGTGGAGTGGGGGCAGGGCTTGAGGTGGAGCAGAGGTCAAGCACCTCTCCAGAAACTCAGAAGGTCGGTGCCTCTGTCCCCAGATTTGCTGCCTGGTTTGTACTGAGCATGCTCAGCAACATCTGCTCAAGCCACTGCCCTCACTCTGACCCCCCCATTCAGCAGGTACAGGTTGCCTCTACCCTAAGTAGGTCAACAAGTTTGTTGAATGACACAAGTTTCTTCTCCAGGATGGGTCCAAAGCTGAATGTAAAGCCTGAAGGAGTTGCCTTATGTGGAAAGATTAATTGCCAAGGCCCTGAGCCTGCAAACACATAGGCACATCAGTAAAACTTTGAACCCCATTGAACTACTAACTGTGCAAAGTTGCTCCCTTCATGAGAAGTTGTAGAATCAGGGCCTCACTATGGACTGCTTGGCTACGTGATTTGGCGGAGGTGGGGGAACATCGTCATTGTTTACAGCTATTTGGTGGTTATAGACAAATACCATAGGTGAGAGAGGAATAAGCCAGGGTGCTGGCAGGGGAGTCGGAGTAGGGGGGGAGATAAATAGAATAGCAGGAGTGAATTAACAACATTGAAATCTGGGTGAGTACCACGAGGAATTTGTGACAGTGAGGTCTGTGGAATAATCTCCCCATTACTTGGACTGGACAAATGACTAGCAAGACATAGGATAAGCAGTAATACAGCACCAGCCCCTGAGGAAGGGCTCTGATAGCTTAATAAAGCTTTTCTAGTTATAATGGCTATAAAATTGAAACTCTTCTGGAAATGTTCATTCAAATACACGTGGAGTTGAATTCAATGATCTTTTTTCTACTACTGTACAGCCCAGCCTACAGTTCATCCAAAAAAAATTGACAAGATTTTCTGGAGGCCGGTACAGTCTCGTTACATGAATAAAACATGGGGAACTTCCTGCCAGAATTTCATTGGAAGGAGAATTTCCCCAGGCTCCTTCCCTGCAGATCTTTCCCAGATTATTGATATTCTCTTTAATAAAAAATATTCCTGAAAGGTTCATTGGAATGAATGCAGAATATGCATTTCCCCAATCCAGAGAGCATTTCCTGAAGCATGCTGGAGGCTGTTTACCACTGTTTTATGTCAGCCTGTCTTTGATGGATGGATTGACTGACTGTTCATCAGTGTCCACCTGCCAAAGACCAATGGTTACCTTAAAGAAAAGTACCCTAGGGGTAAGAGGAATGTGAGGACCAAATAGCTTCCTGAACTCCCGTATGGTTTATGCATTTGACTCTCTTTCTGCTTATCTCAAGGCAACACCAGAGCTCATATCCCATTGAATAAGGACATGTATGGTGGAGGGCTTTCACTGAAGATGTTGTCTCTGGCTTGAAATCCCACAGATCTAGCTATCTTGGGTTTCCCCAGAACTTTCTTCTCTGAACTACACATCGAAAAGGCCAAAAGAAAGGGGCGTGGACAGACAGAGGACCATATTCAACGGGTGATCAGCAAATCTCTCAAGGCTTGGAGTAGGTTTTGTCTGGATGCTGACCTGAAGTTTATCCAAGCTGTTCGCAATGCTTAACCCAGCAGAACTGGGCTGGAAATATCATGGAAACAGGCATTCTTTGTGGTATTTTCCAGTTCTTCTCAGTCTGGCCCCCTCTGGAGTCTGGTCAGGCAGCTTAGGGGTTGGGTTTGAGGAGGTTCCAATTTGTCCATCCTTGTATACAAACCCAGCCATGACGCCAAGCACATACTTTGCAATATTTAGTACTAGAATCTCTATAGTGATGAGCAAGCCTCAGGCAGTTTGAAAAACCATCAGATCATAAATCAAGTTTCTCTGCCCAAAGATCTCCTAGGAAGAAGCTCTTTGAGGATATTTTCACCACTTCCTGATTCCGTCTGATCAAGAATACCCTCAGAGTGGCCTTTCTAGTGATCTGTTGGGATCTCTGCCGATTACACCTCAGAGATGTTTCTAGTTCAGGTTCATTTCAAGCTTCATGCAAAGGTTTTTGTCATTTCATTTTAGGGCTGTATATAAAGATGTCTCCACAATTCTGGGGCTGGAACAACAATCCCTTGGCCTGATTTTCCTTTTACACTGGGTTTCCTCCAGTGCGCTTCCATTGAGTTTGATGGCTCACCACTGATATACACCAGGGCAAGTGGGAGGAGCTTCTACAAACCTCTGTCCAGAGAACAGGTAAGGTACTGGCAGCGTCACCAGACTACCACCAGTGCACCTCACTCCAAACTAGAAGGACTGTATAAGACCAAGCAGGAAAAGGAAAAGACTCAACGTAATGTGCGACGGAGTGCTAGGGAATGAAGCTGTGTGATGCAGTTTTCAGTTTTCCCCAGTCCTGTTTCTCTTATCCCACAGACTGGTGTTCAGGTTCCTCTCTCAGTAAGTCATTGAGCCCAAGAAGTTAGAGATGGAAAAGATTGATCATCTCCTCTAGATCTTCCCCAAGGGCGGATTGTTCGTACCACATGCTCTGTTCACCAGTGCTTTATCCAGGGTGAGGTTTACACAAGTCAAGCAATGGGACTTGCATCTCTTCCCCTGAGAGTCCAAGATCTACAATAAGAAAGAAAGAGCAGCTTGAAAACCTGGATTCACAGCAGGGACAAGCAGGAGTGACTTTACTAGTGTCAGCTGTGACTTTGACCCATTGTCTTCCAGATGTCATTGAAATCCTGATCACATGAGAATGTTTTTGGGAATTCAGGAATCAAGCAAATCCCAATTTGGGTAATTATTTTCTGCTTCCTTAACTCCCCCCCTCACATCAGTTGGATCCAAGATTCTCCACTTCCTGTCTTAAACTGCTATGTTATCCTCAAACTGTGCCATACTCTGTCAAAGAGTGGCTGTGTTCCACCCCAGAGGTGGCTGCACTTCACTAGGGAGCAAAGGGATTCCTGCACAGCAGGTCATGTTCGCAAAGGGCTTCTGGCTCCTTCAAACACTACAGAATTGCCTAAAACATTGGGCAGACTTCATTGTTGGGATCACAGTGGGGAATTGTAGAGGTGGGTTTGAGTTTCTCATCTCCAAATATCCACAGGATACTGATGTCAGCCTGACCTTAATGTGCTGGATTTCCTTGAGCTGCCTGGAAAGAATAGGGTCCAGATCCTCAGTTGGTGTAAATTAGCAGAGCTCTATTGATTTCAAGGAAGCTACGCTGATCTACACCAGCAAAGGATCTGGCCCAGAGCTATTAGGCATCTTCCCCAGTGGGAAGGCGGGGGATTCTGTGGCATGTTTCCTAACCTGAGTTTTTTTAAATGAAAATAAATGTTATTGCTTTTTAATTGGGGCAAAGGAGGAGTGTTTCCTTTGGGATTCACTTCAAAGCAGCAGGCGCTGTGGCTGAGAGTACAGAGCCTCTGATCTTACCCGCCTAGCAAAATGAGCTGAGGTGGAGGCGTCCCTCTGCACTTGAGCTCAGGGTGGGTTTATTTGGAAAATGAGAAAGTCAAGGGTCCAGTTTCCAGAGAGTTGTGGAGTTTGCTGTTGGAGGCCTCAGATTTTACCCCTCCTTCAACATGATGCTCTCATCCACCAGTCAAAACAGAAGTGCAAAGGCCAGCAGTCCTCCTTTGATCGCCGTCTTCATCCCCACGGTGCATGACAAGAAACCACTCAATGTATGTAGGGAGGCCACTGGATCTATTATAAATGGACAGTCCTCTTTTTGTGCAGAAACAAAACCAAGGGCTTCTCTGGCATCAGACAGGGGACACCATTTCGAAGAGTGTGCTGCTCTGCCCCCTACTTGCATGACCTTGCACACAAGGTCACCAGCAGGGACAGAGTCACATCAGAGTGAGCAAGGATATATCATTCCTGGAATTAGAGAATAGCTGGAGTTCCAGCAATGGGTGAGTGGCCACCCTCATGTTGTGTCTACACTGCAAAGAAAATCCGGGCTTGGACACAGGCTTGGGCCAACCCCCATTCTGTCTACACACAATTCTGTCTCACTTGCACCCGGGTCCCAGGACCACACGGAGTGGAAAATTCAAGCCCAAATCCCGCAGCAGCTCAGACACAATTGTTTTGCATGTGTCCACAACTTGGGCCCAAGCCCCTAGACTCAGGTCCTGAGAGTCTGCCAACACTATTCCACAGTCCCTTGGGATGGAGTCTTTTGTCCTTGCTATCTCAAGACTAGCCAATCAACTCCCAGAAAACAGAAGCAATGCCCCCCTCTGCCCTAGCTGCTCAGCAGTAACCCTTCCATTTTGTTCAACCCACTTAGCTGCAAGCGTGGTGACCTTCCTCCTGCGTTTGTAATGGCCAGCGACGCGAAGGGCCTCAGCTGGTGGAAGCCTTGCGAAGTGCACTTATGGCTGGTCACAGGAGCACAGCCAGATTGTGGTTAATCTCTGGAGTGAGGCAAGCAAACAGGTCCACTTTAGCTAAGAGTCCCAGGAATGGCCAGGAGTACAAGGAAACAGCAAAGCAGTCGGCAGCACGTGGGATTCACCAGATCAGTGACCAGTATGGGGAGAGCATTACAGGGCTCCAGACTGACTACCGGAAAGCCAGGGATGAGAAACTCTGGGAACTTGCCCCCATCCTGCCCCTTTTATGAGGAGTTTGGCTGGGTGCTCGGTACTGCACTGAGCCACCAGTCTTTAACAACAGCCCAGTCAGCCAGGACCACGCCCTCCCTCCTTCACTCTCCACCCCGCAGCATAGTACTGGACTGGAGCCAGCAAGCACCGGATCAAGCTGCCAAAGTGAGTCTCGTACTCACACCAGCAATCGAGGCGGCTTTGCTGCCAGAAAAGCCGCAGCATATTCCAGGTCCCCGATCAGAGGAGCTTTCTTCTGTCACTCAAGGGGCGATGCCCACCGTGGAACTGGCACCAGAAACACAAGAGGCAGAAGCAGCCAGGAATATCGGGATTTGTGGTTTACAACCCAATGCAAAATGTATTACAAACCATGAGCAGCAACGTGTTTTCATTCAAGGCATATGGTGCCCGCCCCCCCTACCACCACAAAGAATTCAAGCTAGTGACCAGGAAGCACAAAACAGTGAAACAAGCATTTATTTATGTTTTTTTTTAACTAGAAACTTCCACATTCTTACAGAGATGTGCCAGGCTGTTAACTGAAGTAAGACCTTTATATTGCCTTCCCATTTAGTACATGGTGACATGCTGCTGGTTCCAGCTTGCCAGGTGTGTACAGACCCAAAAGACAGCTCTGCAGGATGTGTTGATGAGCTGCAACAACACACGGGATGGATAGCCAAGTTTTCCCATGCTGCACCACGAACCAGGGGTTAGAGAAGCCTCCTCTAGGGAGGGGCTAGGAAGCTCAGGATACGGCAGTTTGAGCTGGGTATCCATACTGCAGTCTGGAGCCCCAAGTTTGGGTCTGGGCCCTGAAATGCTAAGTCTAGAGTCAATATGCAGGTTGATGCTCAAGTCCTGGGCTTGCAAACCCAGGGTCCACAGATTCGAGTCCTATTAATGCATTGCAGTGTAGACATACATTAAAGGGTGCTTAGGCAAGTAGGTAACACCATGTCTGAAGCTGTTCTGTGAGCTCTTCTCCTGACCAAACACCCCTCGTTTCTAGGGAAGGGCCTCATAAGAAGCTAAAATGTTATGTGATGTTTGTAAATGAGGGGAGATGAAGATTGTTTTTTCTGTGCGGCTGTTTATTCAATATTCTTTTAAGCAATTGACCCTGTATGTGTCACCTTAATACAGAGAGACCATTTGTATGTATTTTTTCTTTCTTTTTTATATAAAGCTTTCTTTTTGAGACCTGTTGGAGTTTTTTGGGTTTTTTTTGTTTTGTTTTTTTAAAGAAAGCTTTATATAAAAAAGAAAGAAAAATACATACAAATGGTCTCTCTGTATTAAGATGACAAATACAGGGTTAATTGCTTAAAAGAAATATGAATAAACAGCCTTACTCAAAAAGAATACAAATCAAAGTACTCCAGCACTTATATTCATGCAAATACCAAAGGAAAGAAACCATATAACTTACTAACTGATCTCTTTGTCCTTACACTTAGAAACAGAAGATTAGAAAGCAGAAACTACTTCTCCAAAGCTCAGAGAAAGCAGGCAGACAGAAAACAAAGACCTCAGACACAAAATTCCCTCCACCCAAAGTTGAAAAAATCCGGTTTCCTGATTGGTCCTCTGGTCAGGTGCTTCAGGTGAAAGAGACATTAACCCTTAGCTATCTGTTTATGACAGGGGAGATGAAGATTGTTTTTTCTGTGCTGGCCCTTTAAATCAAAGGTGTCTCCCTGCCTGTGTCAGGGGCTGGGGATAGTGCTCTATGTCAGACGAAGATGGAGCCAGTGATGTGCTGTCACACACTCTGCTATGCAGATGTGTCATTGGTTTTTTCTTTGTTGGTTTCCTTCCTCTGAAATAAATTACCTGGGCCAAGGGTGTGTGTTTTCCATCTTGTATATGGGAAACAGAGCCATTTGGGTCTCTGCTGTGCATACTCCCTGCTAAACTCAGGCCTGTTGTAGGACACTGCACTCACCTTTTGTCCTCCCATGCATGCCACAAATTATTGTCCCAGGCTGAACAATAAACAGAAGGAGCAGAAAGGATGCCAGAAGACTTGCTTCTGTACTGAGGGCTGAATTCCACAGGGGAAGGCCAATCAGCCATGGGCATCTCCCATTGGCACTTAGTCTCCACGTCCGCATTTGAGGTACCTAAGTGCTTAAGTCTCAATTTGACCATCCATATATGGGATTAGGACAGCATGGAAAAAAGACCCACTGTTGAATATTGGGCCCAGGATCTGTGAAATTACCAGAAAGTACATGCCTGGTTTCAGTATCACAGGAGGAAAAAGGCTGGAAAACACCTCAATCTCGCCATCACTAACATCTTCTGCTACAATGCACCATGCTCCCAATGCAGTCCCTACAGGATACATCTCCCTTCTTCGTCTGCACCTCTGTTCACAACAGCCAAGGACTGAGGGGGTCACACAGAATGAATTAATACCACGTTCTCCCCTATGGGCAGGACTCCCTGGTTGGACTACATCTCCCATGATACACTGTAATCTCCCCTTGTAGAAAGGGGAGGCAGTGGGAAGCAGCTGCATAACTGCTCTCAACCCCTTCCTTTTAAACCAGGTGGTGCAGTGTAGCTATGCATAACCCCAGGCACCGTGCTCTGCTGCTCTTGGTGCCCTTCCTCCTTGGGTCAATTATCATGTCCCTTTGTCAAATATTTAAAGGACCAGCATCCCGCATTTTGTTCTTAGCAGTAGAGTGTCTTGCCAAACCCTGAAGAGTTAATTTTCTCTCAGTCTCCAGGTTAACTGTGTCCTCTCCTAGCATCAGCCGTTTGCTCCTCTGTTCACACCAGAGCCCAAGGTGAATATTCACATCCCCGCTCTGGCATGTGCTGCAATGGCACTGGGAATAATGGTGGTCAGCGTGATGTGGTGTCTAGCTCCCAGATATCCCAGCAGATGGTCTCACTTGTGTCCTTAACCTTCAGCTGGCTCGGGAACAAGGTCTCTACACACATTCCCTCGCCTTCATTGCTTTGCTCTCCCTGTACTGGCCCTGAAGATGCTGCTTTCCCACTTGTCCCTCAGTAGGGACCATCCCCGATCCCACCCTGTGGGGCAGCTGCAGAGAGGGGCTCACTGGTGCCCTCTCCCAAAGTCTTGGGCCCAGCAAGCACAAGGCCTTGGGGCCTTCCCTGCTCCAAATCCAGCCTGGCCCCTTTCGCCCTCGGTGGTAGCAGGGAAAAAAGCAAGAGCCCTAGAGGCTGAGAGCAGGGACAGGGAGAGCAGCCTCGTGGCAGGCTCCCACATCTGGCCCCAGCAAGGCCTCTTTGAGGGCTTGAGGAATTCAATCTCCATTGTCCATTGAGTCCTTGAATTCTCTGGAGACTGACCCTCCACACACACACACACACACACACACTTCCTTAATGGGGGCGGGAGGCACTGAACTGCCCTCAAATGACAACGACCTCCGGTTGCCCTGGGGCTGAATCTGAACTCCAGAACTACAATAGTTTGTCACTTAAATCACCACACAAAGTGTTGCTCTAATTGCCAGTCAGCACCCAGGGAGTGATTAACAACGTAAAGCCTAGGGAGCAACTGCAGCCCATTTACTCCTTGGCGCAATTAGCGATTAGGTGAAGAACGGGGTGGGGGGGAGGAAGAATGGGCTGAGGGTGAGGGGAGAGGGCAACCTGCTGGTGGGAAAGGAGTTTCTGCTTCCTCTTTGGACTTTTCCTGTCTAATTCAAGGATGTGAGGCCTACAGACCCGCAACCTCACAACAACATCTCCTCACCATGTGTAAAGGGAGTGATTGCATGTGCAGCTGTACCCACTGAAACAAGGCTCAGGTGTGGGGAAAATACATAGTAACTCCTCTGTTAATAGTACTCATTGGGAGTAACAGAGCAGAGTCTGGCCCATTGGTCACTAGGCCCAATTCCCCTCCATCTACCTTAACTGGCACGTGGGCCAACGCACAAACAGCTAAAAGTGCACTAATTACTTCTGATCAAAGGTGTGTGGCAGGAAACTAGCCTCTTGAGATGGCAGCCAGCCTACAGCCACAACCTCTCAGGGGCAGTCCCAACAGAAATAAGCCAGGTTCTGTGCCACAGGGAGAGGAGGTGAGGTTTGCTCTTATTTAGTGAGGATCACAGTTTGCAGCAGCCAAGGCAATATTGACTAGAAGTTGTCACCATCTGCAAACTGCTCAGTGGCCTTTGAAAAATGAGTGGGTTGGTCCCAGGGACAGGGGCTGACGTGAAAGAAGCCAAGGGATGAAGGGGCTGTGGAGAAATCAGCTGCCCTCTCCTCTGGAGAGAAAAGACTCCTTCTATGTCCTTGCTGGGGCAGCGTGGGGGAGTTTGTACAGCCTGTGGTAGGAGGTCTCCACGCTCCAGGGCTAGCAGGGTGGGACCTTCCTCCAGCTCCAGGTTAGATGTTTAAAAAGAAAGTGTGCAACACATTCCCAGTCCACCAGTTACTAATGGCAGTGCTAAGGTGGAGCCAGCTGGAAGGGGCACCAAAGCAAAGGGAGGGAGATAACAGAGCCCACAGACAAGCTGGCACCTGTGCTTGCCCTCAGCCCTGGGTGCACCCTGCAGCACCATGTTTGGCCTTTTGCACAGAATTGGTGCCAGATTCCCAGATGATAATGGGCCAGGCTGATTCCCGGAGAAATCCCATTGATTTCCATGGAGTTACATCAGGAGTGCATATATCCCCCTAAAATGTGGCTGATATGCAAACATAAGACCATTAAAGGTTCTTTGGATGCTACAATAGGGCAGTTAAATGCCTCAGTTGCCATAGTTACTAGTAGGCTGGTCTTATGTGGTAGGGCAGTGATGCCATCATCTGATCCCATTGGCCAAGCCCAGCTAGACGTCTCCATGAAAATTCTTGGGATGCTACCATCAGTGCACTTTGCTGAATACCCAGTTCCCCTGCACCAAATGCAGTCCCTCAGCCCAGCAAGTGGGGAAGCTCTTGTGTTTTAACCTCGGCTGAAATACTGCCGGGTGCAATCAAGGACAGCGTAGCCAGGATCTGGGCACAGCGGGGATTCAGGCTAGGCTGTGGCCCACCTTAGTGGCCTGATGGATAGTCTCCCACTGTCAGTGCATGCAGGGAGGACATCAATTCTCATCTTTCTAGACCTCTCTGCAGCATTCGACACCATCAACCAGGAGGCGCTTGAGTTGCTGTGTGTTGCTACAGCTGCACTTGGAACATTGCAGAGCCAGGGCACATCTCTCTGAGGGTATGTCTACATCTAAAATTTTGCAGCGCTGGTTGTTACAGCTGTATTAGTACAGCTGTATAGGGCCAGCGCTGCAGAGTGGCCACACTTACAGCAACCAGCGCTGCAAGTGGTGTTAGATGTGGCCATACTGCAGCGCTGTTGGGCGGCTTCAAGGGGGGTTCGGGGAACGCGAGAGCAAACCGGGGAAGGAGACCAGCTTCGCCGCGGTTTGCTCTCACGTTCCCCGAACCCCCCTGCAAACCGCAGGGAAGGAGACCTGCTTGCATGGAGGTTTGGGGAACGCGAGAGCAAACCGGGGAAGGAGATTGGCTTTGCCGCGGTTTGCTCTTGCGTTCCCCGAACCACTTTGCAAACCGCAGGGAAGGAGACCTGCTTGTTCGGGGAACGCGAGAGCAAACCAGGGAAGGAGACCAGCTTCGCCGCGGTTTGCTCTCGCATTCCCCGAACCACCCTGCAAACCGCAGGGAAGGAGACCTGCTTGTTCGGGGAACGCGAGAGCAAACCGGGGAAGGAGACCAGCTTGATTACCAGAGGCTTCCTCAGGTATGCTGGGATACCTGCTTATTCCACGGAGGTCAAGAAAAGCGCTGGTAAGTGTCTACACTTGATTACCAGCGCTGGATCACCAGCGCTGGATCCTCTACACCCGAGACAAAACGGGAGTACGGCCAGCGCTGCAAACAGGGAGTTGCAGCGCTGGTGATGCCCTGCAGATGTGTACACCTCCTAAGTTGCAGCGCTGTAACCCCCTCACCAGCGCTGCAACTTTGTGATGTAGACAAGCCCCCAGAGGAGGAAAGGAAGTATAGATATGGGCCTGAGGTGGCATGTTTGGATCTGAATCCTAATTTTCCAAAAATATTTATGGTGTTTAGACCTGAGCTTCATCTGTAGAAAAGAGCAAGGGATCAAAGACAAGTTTGAGCTGGCCTAAAGTTTTCAGACACTATGTTTATTCCCTCTTAGACCTGTTGCAAAAATGATGCGAACAGCACTAAAATTCTGATGCCAGCTCTGTCCTCAGTGGAGGAAGATAATTTTTGCAGCTCATAGACAGAATGTGGCCACATTTCAGACAATACCCATTGCTGCATGTGACCTTGTCACAGCTCATACAACCTCGGCCCTCATTCAATTTTTACAAAATATTGTAATTGTTCTAAACTCTTTCTTGTTTTTAGACTTCTACAAGCAATAGCACAAATTCTCAACCAGGTCTTTCTGCTATGGTAAGATTTGGTTTGCTATTGATCTTGATTCATTACATTCTCCCATTTCCCTAACAGTAAATTCCCCCTGTAGAATCTCGCGTTCCCCGAACCCCCCTGCAAACCGCAGGGAAGGAGACCTGCTTGCACGGAGGTTCGGGGAACGCGAGAGCAAACCAGGGAAGGAGACCAGCACTAAGGGTTATTGCTGCATCACATTAGTGTTCAGCAGCACAAGTGATCTGGGTTTCCAGGGTGCCTAAGGGAATTAGACACCAACAGCCTTCCCTTCAGCTCCTTTGAAAATCCTATCCTTGGTTCTGCAAAGGTGGGAGCCACTGTTCTTCTCAGAATACCAGCAGAAGAGAACCCACAGGTTCGCACGTCCAAGTTGGGGGCTGGGTTCTCTGCAGTCAGGTCAGGTCCTGCTCCCTGCTCAGCAGGCCCTGCTATGCAGAGAAACATCCTCTCTTACACCTGTAAATCCAGCCAGCAAATCTGCATGTTGGGAGAAATGCCAAGACGGTGAGAAGCAGCAGCCTTGTCTGCAGAGGACCCATCCCTTATCTCAGTGGTCCCCAACGCAGTGCCCATGGGCGCCATGATGGCCACCGGGGCATTTATGTGCTCCTGCCTAGTGCCCAGCAGGGGAGAGAAGCCACAGCCCCGCACCTGCTGGGGACAGAGAACTCCAGGGCTGCAGGCTGCGGGTTCCGGAGTTCTCTGTCCCTGGCAGGCGCAGGGCTGCAGCTTCCCTCCAGCTTCTCTGGGGCTGCAGGCGCCAGAGTTCTTGGTCCCCAGCAGGCGTGGGGCCGTGGCATAAGCCGGAGAGAAGTCAGGGCTCTGAGCCTGCCAGGGACATAGTACTCTGGGGCTGCAGGCTGCGGGTGCTAGTGTTCTCTGTCCCTGGCAGGCGCAGGGCTGCGGCTTCTCTCCAGCTTCTCCAGGGCTGCAGGCTGCGGGCACCGATGTTCTCTGACCCTGGCAGGCGCGGGGCTGCGGCTTCTCTTCAGATTCTCTGGGGCCGCAGGCACTGGTGTTCTCGGTCCCTGGCAGGTGCGGAGCTGCGGGGTAAGCTGGAGAGAAACTGCGCCCCCGCGCCTGTCAGGGACAGAGAAATCCAGGCCTGCAGGCTTCATTCCATGTTAAAATAAGAATAATAAATATATTTGGACCAGCAGTTCAACAATGTTTAACTTTTTTAAAATAAATAAGATGAAAACTGTTTATGATATTTATTTTGTAAAAACTCCTTAATTTTTCTTACAGGTAGATAAAAAAGAGCAGGCAGAGTCTAGCAGCGGGGTGGGGCTATCCGGTTTATTGTACTGAATGCAGCACATATGGCTACCCACCTTGTGGGCGGGTGGCATATGTATACATTCAGAACAAGCAGCTCCTGGCCCTCAGAGACCAAGTACAGGCTCTGGAGACCAAAGTGGCTGACCTGGAGGAGCTAAGGGAGACAGAGAGGTACACAGAGGAAACTTTCAGGGACACAACAGAGCTGTCCCACCCCAGTCTGACAGCTTCTGTGTTGTCCAGAAGGATGAAAGTCTCAGGGAAAGAGAACATAAAGGTGGAGCAAACGGAAATGATCTCGAAGTTGGGACTCTGCTTCTAGTAGATGTCATGGTATCCTCTCACACTGAGGACGCTTCTCTGGGGGAGGGAATCCCAATTATTAGGAAATGATGGATAAGAGTAAAGAGAGATTCAATTATTATAAATATAGATAGCTGGGCTTGTGATGACCAGGAGAACCACATGGTGACTTGCCTGCCTAGTGTGAAGGTTGTGGACCTCTTGAGATGTCTAGACAGACTTATGTGCTGGGGCCACAGTACATGTATGTAACATAAAATAGGGAAAGGTAGGAGAGCGGTTCTAGAAGCTAGATTTGGGCTGTGAGGTAAGAGAGTAAAGTCCAGGAGCTCTATGATAGCATTCTCTGAAATGGTTCCAGTTCCACGTGCAGGGCCAGTTAGACGGCAGAACTGCCTGGGGATTTGATGGAAGCTGGGAGGAGAGGGATTTACATTTATTAGGAACTGGGGAGACTTTGGGAAAGGAGGAGACTATACAGGACGGATGGGCTCCATCCAAACCAAAACGGAACCAGACTGCTGGCAGGTAAAATGAAAAGGTCATAGAGGAGTTTTTAAACTAAGGCCTGGCAAAAAGCCGACAGGTATGGAGATGCACACGGTTCGGACAGACACGTCCCCTAAGGGAGGCTTTATTAAAGGGGATCTTCTATATCCTCATAAAGAGGAGAGGACAGAAGATGATATAAGAGAAACAGTCAAACAAAGAAGAGTCCCATTCAGTTACATCACATGAAGGCAGAGAACTAAATATTGACAAATATTAAAAGTAAGGCTAAGATTTAATCACCGGTACTTCTAATAAAACTCATGGACAGGTCCCAAGCAAAAAACAAAAAGTCACGGACCCATGACCTGTCCATGATGTATACCATAAATACCCCGATTGAATCCCCAGGCACCTAGCAATCTGGGGCTGCAGGCTGCGGGTGCTAGTGTTCTCTGTCCCTGGCACCAGCTGCAGGAGGAACCCCAGGGAGCCCATTGCCACTTTCACCACCTCTGGGGTGGGGGGAACCGCAGGATCAGCCACATTGGCCACTATTCAGGCAGTCTGGGGGCCAGCTGCTGGGGACTGCCAGAGCTATAGCTGATGCGGCCGGCTTTGGGGCTGTCTGAGCAACTAGCTGCAGAGCTGCTCCAGGAGGCAGCTGCTCGGGCGACCCTGGGGACAGCCACACTGGCCTCTGTAAAAGTGACTTCCTGCGATCTCTGTGACAAACATGAAGCCTTAATTATAAGTGCTTGTATACAAATGCTAGAAGTCTAAATACTAAGATGGGTGAATTTGAGTGCCTGATATTAAATAAGGATATTAATATAATAGGCATCACAGAAAATTGATGGAATAATGTAATCAATGGGATATGGTACAAAATATACAAGAATGACAGAGTAGGTCACACTGGTGGGGGAGTGGCACTATATGTGAAAGAAAGCATAGAGTCAAATACAGCAAAAATCGTAAATTAAACAGTACCATGTTTAATAGAACATGGATAGAAATTCCTGCAGATAGAAATTCCATGCTTGAATAATGAGAATATAGCAGTAGGAACATACTATCAGCCACATTACCAGGATGGTGACTGTGACCATGAAATGCTCAGGGAAAGTAGAGAGGCTACAAAAACAGAAAACCCAGCAATAATGGGGGATTTCAACTCTCCCCATAGTGACTGGGGGGACATGTCACCTCAGGAGGGATGCAAAGATAAAACCCTAGTGCCATTAAAGACTGCTTCTTGGAGTCGTGGAACTCACAAGGGGAGAGGCAGTTCTTGATTCAGTCCTAAGTGATGCTTACCACGTAGTGTTTTATGACTATTTAACACTGATCCACAGTATGTTGGTGCATAGTTTGATTTCTTGAGGTTAGTATATTTCAGTTATTTTAAAAAATCGTTTCCTCTAAGCTTATAGAAACTTTTTAATATTTTTTATTTTATTTGCCTATATATGGCATGAATTTACATAGATTTACACATCCTAGTGTGTGACAATCATGCATCAAAGTCGTGAAATGGGCTACAAATTCAATTAAAAAAAGGTATCAAAGTTTAACAAACAGAGGAGGGGTGCCAAAGGCACTCCTTGCCTGGGGGGCCATTTGGTTTAGGTCTGGCTCTGAGTATACAGAACCCGGTTATGGGAAACCTCCACAGGCTGGGTGAGGCAGGGCAAAGCTGGCAGACACTGGCTGCATAGGGAAGATGTTCCTCTGGACCACCCCCATAGCTAGCAATGCAGGATTTCTAGTCCATAATGCAGTGCAAAGCCTTTTGGGTCATAGTCCCAGCACTGCCACCTGAGGACCATCGGCTGGAGAAGGCCTCCTCCTGCAGCTGGACCCGCAGCTGGTTCCTCACCCCTCTTCACTGTTCCCTCCGCTGCCTCCCTGGCCCAGGCCTGAAGCAGCCCTGTTTCCTCCCTCTGCCCTAACTTGGAAGCCTCCCTGGACAGCTCTTTCTTCAGTGTGGTGGAAGGTATAAACCCCACCCCCCTGTAGAGCAGGATGGAATCTTTTGGGTAAATAGTAAATTTGCTGAAAAGCGCATTGTTCAGGGCCACCAAAACTAACCATGAATTCAGGTCAAAATGGATGAATCGTTTCTGCAGAAACAAAATGTTTGGAAATATCTAAATGTTCCATTTGTTTCAGTGAGGAAAACTAGAAAAATTCAGCTTCTGTTCAAAACAGACTGATCTGATTTTCAGGTTTTTCATTTCGCCCCTGCTCCCCCTGCCAAAATTCATTGTTTATTCAGATCTACCCCCTAGTGGAATAATTTGGAAGTGCAGGGAGTGATGCAGGGGGATTATGGGGGAGGGCCATGAGTTGAGGGGAGGAGGGGGATGGAACAGGGTGAGTTGTGGGGAGGTGGTAGTGATGAAGGGAGACTCAGAAGAAAAGGGGGAGCTGAGAAAGGGGGTGAGGTTGAGGAGGCGGTGGTAAGGGGGGACTGGGAACAGAGATCTTGTGAAAAGGACAGGGACCACAGATAAGGGAGGTTGCAATTAAGCTAAATTATTAATGGTTGTTGGATCTAATTGTTATGATTAGATCAGCTCCGGACAGGGAGGTGCTAAGGTAAAATCAAAACTTTGCATCTAAACATCTCTGAATTTTGATCCAAATATTATAGTGTGGGCTCATCTCTGACCGGAAGCAAAATCAGATGGCACTTGCAGGTGGGTTAGTGGAGGGTCTTAAAGATTTCAGGCTGGGGTTGCTGAAGCTACTGAGCGGGCTTAGAAGCACAACTCCTATAAATTGCAGCATGTGTCTGAACCCTCTGGGCTTTGACAAATCTCAGCCTTGAGTTCTAGCTGTTAGAGGAAGTTTCTCAAACTTGACCCAAATTTGTATTTTCTTAGTGAAAAGGAAGATGCAAAGGAAATGCTCTTTGCTTTCCCCTCTGAGTGAGCTGTTCAGAGAGTTCACTACCCACATGTCTGCTTTTGTGGTCATTCTCTCCGCTGCGTTCTCTCCCAGACACTCATCTCATGGCCCCTGGATGCTGCTTGTTTGCCATGCTGCTGAGAGAGATTGTACAGATCACTTGGGAGAAGACAGTAAATCATAACTATATGACAAGCTGCTTCTGACAGCCAGTCCCCGTGCCCAGCTCCTGGGGCTTTCTGGACTTGGTTTTATGTGTTTCTGTGGTCTGAAATGTTCTATAAATCTCCTTGAACCTTTCAGAGCCTCCCTTTCTATTTCACTCACACAGTTCTGCAATTACTTGTTGGATCAGAAAGATTATTGCTCGAGAGAGACCAAAGCTGGCGACTTCATTGTAGTTATTGTATCATTTTAGTATGCAGTTCACTCTTCATGATTTTCTTAATAAAAATTTAATACAGAAAATAAATATGAACCATTCCAGAGGATGCTTAGTACTTGAACCCATAAAATGTAACTTCTCACCCACAAGCTTGCTTCTCCAAAAGCAGCGCCACTCTGAACTGCATGTCCAGTTATTGGAAATAAATTCGTCCTCAGATTAAAGGGAACCCAACCAAGTCATGAAAGCCATTTGCATTGGCAGTGTGGTCTACTCACTAGGAGAGGGGCTTGAAAGTAAGGACTCCTGGGTTCTAGTCTCAGCTCTTCCACTTTAACCACACCCTCTGCCTTGGTTTCCCCATCTGTCATAAGGATAAGAGTAAGGCGAGTTGAAAAGTCTCCTTCAAAACTGCTTTTGGAAGGAAATTGGGTTTTTGAGGAAGTGAAAGTTTGATTTGTTTTTCAGCTGAAAACCCCAAATCTGAAAATTATTGGCTGAAAAATGAAAATTAACTGGTTTTCAGCCAGCTTTGGCCAAAAATTTTCAGTTTTGATTTTGCAACTAAAAATCAAAATTTTCCACAGGACTTATCCTTCCGTCCCATTTTCCAGGCAGCGCCAGATAACGCAGCACTTTCTACCTGTGTAGCGCTGTCTGTCTGAAGATATCAAAGGACTGTTTACAAAATGTGGGTAGGTTTCATTATCCCCATTTTACAGGCTACAAATGGGTACATAGAGATTAAGGAATTTACCCAAGGAGCAACACTGGGTGCCATAAGTCCTGTGTTCTAGTCTTGAGTCTGCCTCAACACAGTGAAATACTTTAGCTATTGGCTGATGCTGCCTCCCCTCTGTTCTTCTGTCTTAGCCAATAGCCAATGTCTAGCCATTCAAATAAAGGTGTAAAACAACCCGAAGAGCCCAGATCACACCTGGCCAGTAGAGAGTGGTGTGTGTGCTGAGAGATAATGCTTTTTCCTGCCCGCTGCAGTGATCCGCTAGCTCCCCGGGGCCCCGCATCCGACAGAACTGAGTGAAAATTGGAATTTCTGTCCTGGAGGGAATTCTGAAATTTCATCCGTTGTTTTCACCCCAGTGTGGGAGGAAAATCTGACACAGTCACATTTTTCATAGAACAAACAGTTCATAAAAAAAAGTTTGACTTGGAAACGGCCACACATTTCATTCAGGATCAGCTTGACGTTCCATTTCACTTTTCCAGAAATGGCATTTCCCATAGGACAAATCATTACGGCAGAAAATTCCTGACCAGCACTGGTGTCCAATTGTCCTGAATATCTTAAGGCCTGATATTGCCCCATTTAAGCAGGTGGGAGAAAAGCAGTTGTGGTTGATAATTAAATGCAACTTGGAACAGAGGACCTTAAAAGCAGCTTAATATTTGACTGCCTGTGTGACACCCCCTCCCTCCAAAGCCTTTGATGGCTCAGTACAACCATTAGTATTATGGAATTGGACATGAACTGCAGGGCCAGGGATGGAGACCGGCTGAGCTGCCTCTGAAGTCGCGATGGAGTGATCTGTGCAGTTTGTAGGGCAGTAGCAGAAGATGAATACAGAGAGAAGAGAGGAGAAGTGCCAGGACAGCGGTGAAGGGGCAGTGGGAAAGGATCAGTCCAACAGCAAGGAGAAGAGGGAAGGATAGCTCTGGGATGTACAGTGCTTGCATGGGGCACAGGACAGGCTTGGGATCAGCAGAGGGCAGCCAGGATGGGGTGTGATGCAGAGCCGAACAGCACTGGTTATTCTCCCCATGGGATGGGCCATCACTCCATCTCTGTCATTATTTCCCAACACCTGTTCCTTGTTCCCATCAAGAAGGTTGGTGAGGAAACAGGGGTTGTGGTGTCCTCTGTATGTTGGTGATGCTCACCCAACGCCGGAGCAGTAGAGTCTCGGCTCTGCCCACTCCTGGAACAGGCATGATTGCCTAGAACTTCGCACCACTCGAACAGTAGGCTGAGGTTGCCCAGAGCCTTGCCAGCCAATGCCTGCTGCTCCTCATCTCATGCAGCTGTGCATGTGACTTGGCCCACAGCCTGCTTTCCCTCAGCCATGAATGGGAGTTCGCAACCTACTTTCCCAGGGAGTGCTCTGCTGTGCGTGCACCTTCACAGCCTGCTTTCCTGGGAGCATTCAGCTGTGCCTGCGAGTTCGCAGCCTGATTTCTCTGGGGTGCTTAGCTGTGGGTGGCTCTGCTCCTTGGGTCCAGTGGTGACCAGCTAATAGCTTTAGTACAGTTTTTATTTTAAGCAATGGAGTACACAGGACAATTGTAACGTACTGATCCTACCCCGCCAATGTCCTTCCAGACGTTCCTTCATCCTCCCAACTCCCTGCTGAGCGAGGTCAGCCTTATTTCCCCCATTTGGCAGGTGGCTCACCCAAGGTCGCATAGCGAGACACTGGCAGAGAGAGGAATGGAATCCAGCTCCCCACACTAGCCATTACACCACATGTATGTAGCTCAATGCACAGTGTTACGTCAGTAAGGACTTTCCCCTTTACAAGGTTTCTGTCAATATGAAAAGGAAAGGCAGCTGTTCTGACTATGTACCTCAAGGTCTGGTGATGAGAGTCTAGGCTGCAAGCAGAAAGGAGGCGGGGTTAGTAGTCACAGGAGAAAGGAAAGCTAGTTCTCGGACTACAGGACTAAGCTCCCCGTCAAGAGACCCCAAGCTCAATCCTCCGCTCTGCCACAGCCTCCTTGTGTGACGCTCAAAGTATCAGTTCCCCATCTGTGCAAAGGGGGTGATACCAGTTGTGTTTGTCTTGTCTATTTAGACTGAGAGCACTCTCACCACATGTTCATGCAGTGCCTCACACAATTGGCTTCTGTTCTTGTCTGGGGTCTTCAGGCGTGACAGAGGACAGTTCATAATTCAGAAACAAACTACTCAGTTTAAAGTTCGTTAAAGTTGCTCTCATCAAGAAATCAAATCATTAAAAAATTAGGAAATACAAATGTAAGGATTAAAAGCCAACTACAGTTTCTAATAAAAGAACGTGCACTGTTGCAGTTCACAACTCTCCTCCCCGCAAATTTCCTCAAAACAACATAAAAATACAAAATACACATTGGAGATCAGTCCCCACACACAACGAACTCATAGCTAAACTTTGACTCTGATTCCCTGTGGCATGTTTACAAAAAAGAATTCCCAAAACAGGACCCAAATCTATATTCTGGCCTGTTTTTAAACATAACTATTTCACCAAACAAAAAACACACTGTGTGACAAACACGTAGAAGATAAGAGCCCCTTCAAAGATATGATCTCTCTCTATTTCAGGTTTTATTACTCTCAAAAGATTTTGAACGAATGAACAAATCATTATCCCATGAAACTGAAAACTTTGATGCAACCCTAACTATGATCTTGCGTCAGCCCCACTATAATAATGCTGAACTACAAGACAGATTGGTTAGGACTCACTGAGTCGTAATAGTCCCACATTAACATCTGCTCAGTTTATAGATCTAGGGGAACTTCCAGGGTTCTGCTTGGATTTCATTCCAAAACAGGGTGATAGCTGTGCGTTTCCCCATGCTGGGCACAAAGGCCAGCTCCAGAAGAGCTAGTACTGACCACTCAGAAGTAATGAGAAGTTCTAAGCTTCTACTTCAGAGCGGGGATGGGCCTCAGATCCAGATGTGAACTTCCCATGGTTTATGGAGGTTTCCAAGCACATGCTCCATCTATACTTCACAATGTGCACTCTACACATTACAGAAAGCCCACATTGCACAGGAGGGCCACCTAGGATGTGGTAAGGGTTTGTCAGTGCAGAGAGGGTGGGATTTGTTCTCTCCTGACCACAACAATGACAGTAGCACTATGGAGCAGCATTGTTCTCCACTGAACCAGGTATTTTTGGTTCTGTTGCTCCCATCAGTCACAAGCAGGAAGGGAGGTGCCTGAGCTATTCCTACACTGGGACCCTGAGGGATGACCTGGAGCTATACTGGCTCTATAAAAGCAAAGAGTAGCTAGCCTGACTCCACATGGCCATAAACGACACCCCCTTTAATAACAGCATCACTAGGAAGGCAGTAGCCCAGCTGTAAAGGCTGTTGCAGATCTCCAGTTACATTCCTGGGAACAGAACTCAATCCCCCCACAAAAAACAGCTGCTGCTGAGATTCCGGAACCAGGGGCTTGAGGACAGTAAAGAGATAACACTGCTGATGATGCTCCAGAGTCATGACCCCAACGGAGCACAATGCCGCATTGAAAGTCCAGCATTCCAAACCAGTGCTAGTAATTGCTCAGGATGGAGGTTTGCCAAACTGCCTGAGGATACTCTAGGCACAAGAGACTAATTCTCCTCCACGAACAGCTTTACCCCAGTGCCACTTCTTTGACTCCAGGGGAGCTGTTCCTACTTTACAGCAATGCACACAAGAGCAGATTCAGGCCCCATGATTCTCAAGCTGCAACATCCACCAGCTCATGGCCACTTCAGCATTTAATGGGCTGACTTGCTCCTTCAATAGGCTGGACTTCAGACTCTCTGACACGTGTCTATCAGAGCCATAGAGCTGAAGGCCAGAAGGATCCAACAGATGATCTAGTCTGACCTCCTGTATCTCACAGGCACCACCATCACCCAGCACCCACACACTAAACCCAACAACCAAAACTAGACCAATGTATTACAGCCTACAGAAGACTAGATTTATGTGCCATAGGCAGAGAACAAGAGGTCCCCTGGCTCCAGCATTGGTAGGGAAATGATTAACATTTGTCCAATTGTCCTGTCACATTGCTTGCTTGATGTCATGTTACATTGGCTCATGCATACCTAGAGCCTGGCCCAGAGGAACATGACATATCCCCAATGACAGGGTGCAAAGCCCAAGGGCCACACACAGGATGTGTCTACACTGCAGCTGGGAACAAGCCTCACACTGAAAATAGTAGCGTGGCTGTTCTGGCTCAGCCAGGAGCTCGGGGTCTGAAGCTCAGGGGTTGGGTAGGCTTGAGAGCTCCAGTTACCCCCTGAGCTGCCATGTCCACACTGCTATTTTTAGTGCGAGGCTCATTGCCAGCTGCAGTGTAGACACACCCCTAAAGGGAGGGCCCTGGCTCAGCTGTCCAGGGACAGCTGTTTGTTAGTCACCTCAGCTGTGCTTAGACAATGAGGCTGGTCCGAACTCTGCCCAGCCCTACATCAGAGCTCTGCCTCCACTCATCTAAACAGCTTGGCCTTCCTTTAGTCTTGCTGGGACAACCCCAATGGCCTGAGCGCCATCATCAGGAGTTCCATCAGTGTTCTCCTCATGCTCAGAGTCAGCTAGAGCAGCTGCCTGGCCAGGGGCTGCTGACATTTTAAGGGATAGTTTGATGCAGAGGTGATTGAAAGCTCCACTGCTCTACCTGCTCCCCCACCCCCCATGGGCCGGGGTAGTTTAGTCACTGCTATGCATGTCCATGTGGGGAGGTGAATGGCTTCTCACTGTTCTTATTGCACTAGCACATCCCTCAGCCCACACCTGGAGAGGGGCCCATGTCTACCTTCCTGATTGCCAGGACTTTGGAAGAGGATATGGACATATTGTAGGGCCCTCTCCTGCCCGGTGCAGAGCACCTTCCACTCCTAGTGACATCAATGGGATATGATGGTGCTTACCACCCTGCAAAATCAGGCCCTTCTGTAGGAAGTGGATGATTTTCACCCAGTTTCGTAAGAGGTCAGTCAAGGGAGACTGATCATCATATGCTGTGTTTGTACAGCACCTAGCACAATAGGCCATGACTCAGGCTTCTAGGAGCTACAATAATACAAAATAATAAATCATGGTCATATGAATAAGCCAAAGATCTTCAAGGTGCTTCACAAACATTGGCCAAGTTTCTTCTGCACTGAGACTGATTCGTTCCAAGGGGTTGGGAGGTGAGATGGGCTGTCAGGCAGTCAGCTATAGCTCCTTCATTCTGCAGGCCAGCCTGCATTGCTCTGGAGAGAGTTAGGGTGGCCTAGAGGCTGCCCTATCTTACACCAGCTGCATATAGTCCCTAAGAGGCATATGCCTGGAGAGCTGCACTCTGTCCCATCCCCTCTGTGCTGTGGTGCCCCAATGTCCCGCAGTGCCAGGGGAGGGACTGGTTGGTGCACGAGCTAGTTCCATTGTCTTTGCCCTGGCTGAGAGCTCCTCCACCTCAGCCCCCTTCTCAAGTGGGCACCCACATCTGAGGGGATTCTGGCTCCTTTTTGCTGCTCAGACGCCACATAGGAGCTGGATTGAAGAAGAACCTGGCCCATTAATTTTAATCCCCAAAATGTGCCATAGAGTTAATGCAATATCATTATCCCCATTTCACAGAGAGGGAAACTGAGGCACAGAGAGGTGAAGATCCCGCAGAGGGCTAGCAGGAGAACCCAGATCTCTTGCCTCCCAACTCTCTACTTGTACCCAGACAGCGCTGCCTCCAGTAGCCCTATATTTCATTCTCCCTATGCACCACCAGAGGCAGAAACTACAAACTTCACATAGGAAAGAAAACTTAAAAATCGATTTAATAATATAACCCGAGCAAGCGAACCAGACCCAGAGCAGCCTCCAAGGGGGCAAGCACTCAGACTGAGCTGCAGGACCAGGATGAGTTAAAAGGAATCAGTGGGACGGAGCAGGAATGCGAGGGATGAAAGCAGGAGATTTGACTCTGACCCTGGTTAGGGGGTTGATAAAATGTCACTGCTAATCCTACTCTTGAACTATGGGTATTTCCCTGCTGTGGGGACAATCCCTTTCTTCTGTGAGCCATGATGCTAAGCCAGCCCAGCATTTTGCTGGTGCACCCAGCTGAAACCAGGTTCAATGGCCCACATTCCAAGAGAGGAACGGGGTCTAAGCCTCCCAGAGTCCACGTGTCACAACAAGCTCAGGCATGCATCGCTGAGCATGAATTAACTTCAACAAGCCTATCACACAACCCCAGTCACAGACATGAGGCAAAAATGTTAGTATTGAGGATATTAATGTATGAAACTAAGGACTGAAGAGAGGCTCTGTGGCCTGCAGCCCAGTACACCACCCACAAATGGTACAAACACAGTGAATTCATTGCCAGCATGCCACCGACCATGGATTTCTGAAAAGATCTTAAATATCCAGCTGTGTAACACTCCAAACATTTACATGTCTAGATCAAGAGAATTATTTTGAGCTTGCATCAGCAGAACCCCGTTCAGAATGTGATCCATTGCTTCAATCCCCTTGGCACCGCCAGGAGAAGGAAGACCTTGCTGGCATTTCATCAGAGTCTAAAAAATGAAGATCTGGATTCCTGGCAGTGAATCCCCATTTGCTGTTCCACATTCATCTCTGTTCAAAAATTTTCAGTCATCCAATCAGAGAACAAAATCTGTACAGAGCGACCAATCACACCCCACAAAGAGCCACAAGAAATAGTCCAAGAATCAGAGGGCTGAACCATGGAGAGAGGTTGAATTGCAGATGACCCAATGATTAGCATGTTAGCTTGGCTGAGAGACCCCAGTTTGATTCCAGCTCTGCCCCAGCCTTCCTGCGTGACCTTGGGTGCATCGCTTAGCCTCTCTATCCCTCCACTCCCCATCTGTATCTTGGGGATAACAGCCTTGCCCTGCCTCACAAGGATGTTCGGAGATGCTCAGATCATATGGTACCATAGCACAGCTAAGCACCAAGATAGAGCCATTCCATGGATATGTTTATGGAAGAAATAGATTGACAGCTTCCAGGACAGGTTCATGAATGAGTCACAAACACCTCCCTTCACCCCTCCAAAATAGCTAATATTTCTTCAACTTATGGTACAACAAATGCCATCCTACTAGCTCTGGAAAAACCTTCCTCTTCCATCCCAACACCCTTTCTTCCCCCCACCAGCTCTCGGATTTAACCCACACACCGCAGCCTCCCGTCCAGCCAAATCCTTATAAAAATTACACAGTTCAATTGGTGCAGGTGCAGCTTTGTGTAGGACACTCTGGGATCACTGTAAACCTTGGGATGGTTTAGCTTGCACCGGTGATCTAAGGGCATCCACCCAGTGGGCTGTACTGATTTAACTACATTGTTTCTTAAACCCATTTAAGTTAAACTGGTGCAACTTGTGTGTGCAGGCATGATTCTTTCTGTCCTACCCACCTCTCTTCCCCTGTTTGATTTTTTCCTCCCATCTCTACTTCTCTTGCCTAGATTAGGATATGGAAGATTTTAGCTAACATGTATTAACAGCCTTCTGTAGACAAGGCAATGTGCTTTTAACATGTTAAACTGGTCATGTTAAACTGCCTTGTCTACATTACACTGCCAACATGCGTTAGCTGGCAAGTGTTAGCTAATAACTTCCGAATCCTAATCTAGACAAGGCTCTGGTCAGAAGGCTCTGTGCACTTATACTAACGTAACAGACCTCAGAATCTGGCTTGAGGTCTGTATAACTAAAGGGGAAAGCATTCACTCCAGCTAGTAGTGTACAAATGCCAGGCGAGGGCATGGGTCCTGATCAGACACCTGGTCTGCATCTGCTTCCTGAATGCAGGTTTACTCCAAGCCTGGATTTGTTTTTGTTATTTCCAACTTGTTCTGGGCCCATCCCAAAGCCCACTGGAACCAACAATAGTCTTTCATCTGACTCCAGTGGGCTATGGATCAGGCTCTATCTGATCAGGCGTGTTTTCGCTGGCCAGAGTTGACGAGCAGGTGCTAAGTGGCCTATTGATCTGAGAAGGGAGCAGAGACTGAGCAGGAGCCTCCTGTTACGTGGCTACAGCACAATCGCTGCCAGCCCAGAGAAGTGGGTACTGAAAGAATAAAAAAAAAGCAGAATCTTTCACAGTAGCTTATCTGCTGCCAGCCAATGGCCCCTCGCTGCTGCCAGGACCAGCTCTAGGCACCAGCAAAGCAAGCACCTGCTTGGGGCCGCACACTTCCAGGGGCGGCATTCTGGCCATCCTTTTTTTCCAGAAAAAAACCTAGAGCTGGCCCTGAATGCGGGGCGGCAGGTGGGCACCATGGAGGGCAGCAGGGGCACTGCGGCAGAGCAGCAGCAGCATTTCCTCAGCAGAGAAGTGGAGCAGCAGCCCAAGGCTGAGGCAGTAGCAGCAGGGCTGGGAGGGGAAGGCAGCATCCCCACCCTGCGGCAGCGCTCCCTGCAGGTTGTGTATGTGCTGAATGAGAGCCCAAAAGCCAGGGCTGGGGCACGGAGCCCAGAGGCCGGGGCACTGCAGTGCCTGGTGCAAGCCTGCAAGGTGCAGGAAGCCCAGGTCACCACAGTCAACTTCAGGGAGCTGGACTTCCGGGAGACGGCGGTGCGGGACTCCTTCTATAATGCAGGTGAGCGGGGTGAAGCACATCACCCAGGTTGCCACCCTCCCCCTGCACCTGGCACAGGGAGCAGCGGGTGGCAGGTGGACAAGCACTGAGCACAGGCAGGGCTAGCTCACTGAGGGACCTGGCTGCACAGTTCAATACTGGTGCCTAATTCCTAATTGGAATTAATCTGGCTTCACTGTGTATTTCCTGGGGTTTGTGGGTGTGAGTTGGGTGTGATTTGCCTTTAGCAAAAGTAACTGACTTTAATGAAGTTCTTTGCATATTTGATTTTATATCAGTTGAGTTTACCCGCATCTATTTCATAGATTCCAAGACCAGAGGGGATCGTTGTGATCATCTAGTCTGACCTCCTGCATAACATAGCCCAGAGAATGTCCCCACAATAATTCCTAGAGAAGCTCTTGTAGAAAAACATCCAATCTTGATTTAGTATCAGAGGGGTAGCCGTGTTAGTCTGGATCTGTAAAAGCAGCAAAGAGGCCTGTGGCACCCACAAAAGCTTATGCTCCAAAACTTCTGTTAGTCAATAAGGTGCCACAGGAATCTTGATTTAAAAATTGTCAGTGAGGGAGAATCTTGTGCTTTATCTGTTATGGAAAATGTCCTAACAGAGTAGTAGTGGTGTTGTAGTAGTAGCCATGTGGGTCCCAGGATATTTGGGAGACAAGGTGGGTGAGATCACATCTTTGATTGGACCAATTTCCACTGGTCAGAGAGAAGCTTTGGTGCTTATACAGAGCTCTTCCACAGGTCCTGAAAGCTTGGCTCTTTCACAAGCAGAAGTTGGTCCAATAAAAGATGTTTCCTCACCCACACTTGTCTCTCTAAATTATCAGTGACTCAGAAACAGGTAATGTCATTTTTGACATGGCGTGCCCCTCCCCCTCCCTTTTTGCCCACTGGAGCCTTCCTAAATAGGTTATAACCATTGATTTTAACATTCTGATAGTGCAAATCATCCCGCCAGTTTCAGTAATACCAACTAGATTAAATGTATGCTCATAAATGAGCAATTTCAATTCCTCTTTTGTTACCCAGGCTCCCAGCATTGGTATATAGACCTTTCAAGAATTTCTTCTCTCCGTGTCCTTTGGTTCTGTGATTAATTTTGTTCTCAACGTCTCAATTGTGTGCTGAGTGCCCGTATCTTCCATCTTTTTACCTTCCCCTTTTGCTATTAGTTTCATGCCCTCTTGTCTAATCTAGCCAGTCTGTCCCAAGGAGATTGGTCCCATTTTTGCTTGTGGAAAGTTTTGGGGCTTTACCCAACATGATCTTACTTTGACAGGACACAGACAAGAGCTTTTAAACATTTGTAGTAGCATTTTTCCCTGCTGTTAAATATTTCTCATAACAACCTCTAAGGAAATCAGAAAACAAGATCTCTCCACTGCCATGTGGGTGCATTCTGGTTCAGTACTTCAGCACGACTGAAAGTCAGGACTCACCAGCTGCTTCTGAGGAAGCTGCAAGAACCCTGCAGGAGCAGATGTAGAGTAATCTGCCCTCCAAAATAGGTCTCATCCTGGTCTCTAATGGTTAGGACTTGTCTACACATAAAAGTTGCCCTGCTTTACCAGTACCATAACTCCACTGATATAATGAGAACTATGTAAGACCCCTAGTGCGGGCACAAGTATACCAGAATAAATGTTAATAGCAGTGTAGCTATGCCTACAATGGTATACACACCTTTATACTGATATAACTGCATCCATGCGAGGGCTTTTAATGGTACAGCTATTTTGTTCACAAGATCATACCTCTACACTGAAATATTTTATCACTATATATTGGCTACAGTAGGCCTTAGAGCTTAGCCTGAAGCATGAAGTATGATATTCCTTCCAGAATTCTGCTTAACAACAAGTGTAATTTGGCTAGAATAGTTAGAATTCTGGATAAATTAACTCCCAGTGACATGAAACTGTATCCCTGAACCTGGAAAAGAAAGGAAGTTTATTCTCTGGTTAAGGAAAGATCCTAGGAGGTACAAAAAGAAGAGCCATGAGACCCTAAATGAAAGCATTCCTGAAGGGTAAAAGCCATTGTGAGTTGAGGAGACGCAGAGAAGGAGCCTTTGATAAAGCTCGGTAAAAAAAATAAATCGCTCTTTATTTGCCTTGGAAATTCCTTTGATGTCAACACAACATTTCTTGGAAAGTTTCTCTATCAGACTACAGAGCGTAAAGGGGAAACCAGCATGTTTGTTTATCAATGGACAGCTGCAGTCCAGTCTCTGGCCTGGACATGCTCTGGCCAGCTCTACAGTACAGACTTCTGCCAGCATAGCCATGTCAGTCGGGAGTGTGTGAAGAGGTGTGATCCTCAACCAGCAGAGCTGTGCTGACAGAAGCCTCCCCCAGTGCAGATTTGGTTATACCAGTAAAACTGCACGTTTACCAGTTGTGACGTTGGCAGACCTGGTGCCAGCTCATGGTAAGGTCCCCATGTCTCAGCTGAACACTGACAGATACCTAGCTGGGATCTGTCTGGCTCACTTGGGGGTTAATAGTGCTAAGACAGGTATTAGAATTATAAGAAAGTTTTAGTGTCTGGAGTCTATTGAATGCTTGTGAGTTGCTCCCTGCATTAAACTGACTTGCAACAGTCGTGTTCTATACTGTAATGTAATATCTGAGTTTCGGTGATTTTATGAATCACTGTACAAGAGAGGGATATTAATTAGAGTGATAAGCTGCTCTTCTCCAGAAATTGTTATGTCCCTCCCAAAGAGGAGACCCATTGATACCAGATGGGCTCTGGGTGAATCTTATGGCTGAAAACACCCTACATCTGGACTGAAGAATTATCAACAAAAGGACGAAGGACTCTTAAGGCTTGTCTAGATTGGCACTTTACAGCACTGCAACTTTCTCACTCAGGGATGTGAAAAAACACACCCCTAAGAGCTGCAAGTTTCAGCGCTGTAAAGCGCCAGTGTAGAGAGTGCACCAGTGCTGGCAGCTATGCCACTCATGAATGTGGGTTTTTTATAGCTCTGGGAGAGCTCTCTCCCAGGGCTGTGCTGCAACTACACAAGCCACGTGAAAGCACTGCCATGGCAGTGTTTTAACATTGCCAGTGTAGACTAGCCCTTACTGTTCTTCTGTTCCCCTCCATGTGAAGATGAGTCAAGCAAGATGACACTTCCGTGACGTTCTGTACATCAAGGGAACACCCTGCACCCCCATTTTCATCCTTATAAAATGATTGTGTAGTATCCAATGCAAAGTTTGTCATGGCAGGGGTCTTCAAAAGGCTCATAATGCATTAAGCATTGTTGTTATAGTGATGTTATAGTAATTGTTGTTACAGTAATGTTATAGGTTGCAAATTCATATATATAGTTATGAGGCTGAAAATGTGTCCTTATGGCTTAAAACAAACCCAGGCAAAAATCTTCAAGAGCAGAGGGGCAGTTCACACCTCATCGGGGCATGTGTAGGACAAACCCAGCCCAGCCTGACAGGAACAAAGGATACTGGCCTAGGCAGCAGCAAAGGATCTGTTGGACTCTCGAGTGAGTTACCCCATTTCTTTTGGTCAGTTTGGGACTATGATGAGGTAATGCTCTCCTGTCTCTGAAGGGGGGGGAGGGGCAAAGCCAAGAGGGAAGAAAGGACATGATAAAAGGGAGATACGTTTGCCAGGCTCTTCCTCTCTCTTCTACCTCCATCTACAGACATTGCCATCAAGCGACTGAAGCGCTGATCAAAGTGGAGAGCCTGACTGAAGAGCAACCAGCCAGCCTGTGGTGAAAAGCACCTAAGTTTGTAAGGGCACTGAAAGTGTTAAGAGCAGCTTAGAATGTGGTTTGCTTTTATTTCAATTGATCAAATCTGACTTGTTGTGCTTTGACTTATAATCACTTAAAATCTCTCTTTGTAGTTAATACATTTGTTTATTGTATCTGAAGCAGTGCATTTGGTTTGAAGTGTGTCAGAAACTCCCCTTGGGATAACAAGCCTGGTCGATATCAATTTCTTTGTCAATTTAACAAACACAAATGGACATAACTAGACACTGCAAGACAGAGGTTCCTAGGGTCGTGTCTGGGACCGGAGATATTGGCTAGTGTCATTCGGTTGCACAATCCAAGGAGAAGCTTACATGCCAGAGGCTCTGCATGAACAGCCCAGGAGTGGGGGTTCTCACAGCAGAGCAGGGTAAGGCTGGCTTCTAGAGTCAAGAATTGGAGTGACCTAGCTGATCACCAGTCCTGATAACGCCAGGGGAACTTCACACCTTCCCATCAGCTGAATTTGCAGTTGAGAGCACATGACAGGAGGGGGATAAAAACTCCAAACAAAAGGAAATATGGATCTCTACACTGCTGGGTCTCTGGAAGGGCAAGAAGTGTCCTAGGCATAAGCAAGAGATCTCCAGTGCTTATCCTGGTATAGCCCTAAAAGACAAATAGAACTTCCTGATTACAGAACCTAAGACTGGAATGCATTTGATTCACTTCCATTAACCTTGTAAATAACTTGCTAGTTTCCTTGTCCTATTTCATAAATCCTCATATAGTTTATTATAGGATTGAATACAAGCATTGTCCTTGGTGTGAGATCTAGGATGCAACTGACCTGGGGTAAGTGAGTGGTGATTTGGGACTAGGATACTGCTAAATACGGCAGTGACTCTTGGTCTTAAGGGCCATCTAACACAGGGATACACTCACCTGGACGACTGGACAGACCAGAGTATCCAAGGGGACTGCCTATGACTCCATTTAAAGCAGTTAATGCACCTGAGGAGTTTGCACTTGGTACAGCTGGTTGGTGGAATCTAAGTTGAGAACTTACGACCAGCTTGGGGTTTGTGCCCTGGCTTTTCAGTCTGCCCTGAGGTTGGTAGTCATGCTCTTGTGCCACTGTTCGGAGCCACATGAACAATAAATGGATGGGAAAACATGTCTGTAGTGATTGGAGTTCCCTGAGTCAATCTATTTCACATTACCAAGTAAAGGTTAAGGGATGACATGAACAGAGTCTAAAGTACCTACATCAGTTCTTCAGTAATAATAATAGGTATATCTCCCAGAACTGGAAGGGACCTTGAAAAGTCATTGAGTCCAGCCTCTTTGCCTTCACTAGCAGGACCAAGTACTGATTTTTGCCCCAGCTCCCTAAGTGGCCCCATCAAGGATTGAACTCACAAGCCTAGACTTAGCAAGCCAATGCTCAAACCACTGAGCTATCCCTCTAGCAGAGAAAGTTATAACAGGATCCAAAGACTGGAAGCTGGAGCTAGACAAATTTAGACTAGAAATAATTACTCTTACTGTTAAAAATCTGTGCTTTACCTGCTGGAATTATTGACCAGTGTTTGTAGGGGGTTCTTTAATCACTGGCCATTTTAAAATCACATTTGAACTAGAGAAGCTCTTTCAGATAAACATCCAAACAGGGTTTCTTTCAGGGAAGTACTCTGGCCTGTCTTGTGCAGGATGTCAGGCTGGATGATCACAGCAGTCCCTTATGGTCTTAGAGCAGCAAAAGCACAGCTTTGACCATGTAGGCTGCATCCATACTTAGGAGTGCTTTGCTGGTGGGGTGTGCTGGCATGGTTATACCCACAAAGCACTCCTAGTGTAGACATAGCCAGAGAGTAAGTCCTGTGTGAATCTGGTAGTCAGATGGACAGCTCTGAGGGGTGCAAGCAGGAGTGAAGCAGCAGCTAAGAGCTCAAGGCCAATAATTTCATTTCTCAAACCACTGGAGAACAAACCTTACTCAACAAACAATGCTACAGATAATGAAAACTCCACAACTGCACTAGGTGATATTTCAATGCCAATACCTGAACATGAGGACAGTAGTCAAGAAGGAGATGTGCCAACAGTAACAGATGCAGCAGAAGATCCTGCGGAGGATCAAGAAACTCAACAGCAAGAGGAAGATGTAGACCTTATGCAGCAACAGCAATTCATGAGTACAACAGGTTTGACTGTGACTGACACTGGAATTATTGACAAGAAAAATGATGCCCAAATGCAATCTTTTCTTCAAAATTAGCTGTTTTGAAATTCCAAGTAACATTCCACGACATGCTGATAATCATGCTTTCCCTTCTCATCTGCTTACAAAAACTCTTCCAAATGGTGAGACCTGCACAAGAGACTGGTTATGCTGGAGTACGGAAAAACAATCTCTGTAGTGTGCACCCTGCTTTATTTTGAACAAAAGTGCTGCAAATGCATCAGTTCTCTCTGATCAATCAGGATAGAGCATCAACAGAGATTGGAGGAAGTTGAAAGACCAAATACCATCACATGAAAGTTCAATATCACACAAAGAAAACTTTGTTGCATGGAAAGCACCCAGTAGGTCAGCATCAGCTGAAAAGTTCAGTTGAGAATTTACTCTTGACTGAACTCTCTACAGAAACTAATAACTGGGAAAAAATTCTTGAGCGCATCCTGAATGTCATTCTTTGTCTTTCTGAGTGGGGATTGGCTTTGTTTGTTTCCAATCAACGTATTGGTGATTGTGCAAATGGAAACTTTCTAGGCATAGTTGAGCTCCTCAGCAAATATGACCCACTTTTATCAGAGCATGTTAAATGTGTTCAAGAATCACAAGAGAGTCAAAAGCACATGCAAGTCCATTATCTCTACACACGCATACAAAACAAGTTTATTGAGCTACGGGTCATTCGTAAAAACAACAATTCTTGATGAGATTCGAAATGCCAAGTATTTTTCAATCATTGTTTATGCCATTCCAGATTGTTCTCACAAGGAACAGACTACTATGGTTATTTGATATGTTAAGATTATAGACAGCTCAAAATTTTCAATTGAAGAAAGGTTCATTTTGTTTGATAATTTCACGAGAAGAGCAGCAATTTCTTTTCCAGTTTGAGTACTAGCAATTCTAAAAAGGTTTTAAGTTAGATTTTCAAGTCTGTATTGGTCAAGCCTATGAGAATGGATCTAATATGGCTGGGAAGTACAAAAGGTGTACAAGTAGTTCTGCTTGAGCATAATTCAAAAACTGTATTTTCTCCAGTTGTGGAAACCACACACTAAATTTTGTAGGTTTTGACTGTGCTGAATCATTCAAGGAGGCAATTACTTACTTTGGAACTGTTCAGCAAATGTACAATCTCTTTGATAGCAGTCCACTAAGATGGGAAATTCTGAAGCAATATCTTCCTGTTTCACTAAACTAGATGGTCTGCATGGATTGATAGTGTTCAACCAGTTGCGCAGCATTTGAATTCAGTGAGAAAGGCTTTAAATGAGCTTGAATATCTCAATCTCACTGCACAGGCTTGAACTGAACTTCAGTCTATTCAGAAGCACATGTCCAAATTTGAATGCATTCTCATGTCATCTTTGTGGTTGAAGCTACATACAATGATCCACCAAACTAATCTGGTAATTGAAGCACACAATGCTACACTTGATGTTGAGAGGGATAACACTGAAAGTCTTATCAATGACATTCAACAGATTCGTGAACAATGGGATGGATCTTGACTGAGTCCAGATTAATAACATAGAATATTGGCATTTCATCCGAGTTCTCCATCAGTCGCAATTTACCTACTGAATCCGATGCCGAGAAGCATTATAGGGTCAATCCCTTCCTTGTCATCATTGACTGTATTCAATCAGGTCTTACACATCAATTTGAGTCACTGCAACTAATTTGTACCCTTTGGGGGTTTCTTTGGCAGTTCAAGAGACTGAGTAATGAAGATCTACTTTCTGCAGCTGAACAATTTCAGCAACAGTACAACAAAGAAATCTCAAAAGATCTCAGTGACAAGGTCATCTTCCTCAAACAAATATATTTCACAAACTTTAAATTGGATTGCAAGCCAAAGGAATTGCTTCAAGAAATAGTTGAACTTGGACTCTCAGGGGTGTTTCCTAATATCACAATTGCATTGTGTATTTTTATCAGTGTGCCTGCATCAGTGGCTTCAGGTGAAAGCACCTTCAACATGTTGAAGCAGGTGAAGAACTATCACTGTTCAACTATGGGACAAGAGCATTTGAAGGGCTCGCCATGCTTAATATCAGCTGTGACATTGTATGAAAACTAGATTTTTCCTCAATAGGAAAAGTTTGCACAGAAAAGCATTTGTATAATAAAAAACGATTCAAATTATGTCTCATGCTTTTTTTTGTGCCTTATTTTGTTTTCATGTGTCGTTATTTTTTATTTTTGTTACGGCTAGGGGCCTCAAAAGCTGGAAGTGGCCCAGGCCTCTCTGGACCTCTGAGAAGGCCTGGCCCCACTGCAGCACAGCCCATGGTAGACACTGTTGCAGACTACGGGCAGAACAGGAGCTGCAGACACTTGGTGCTGCTTACACAGATGTCAGATCAGCTGATCTCCATAACTGTAGATTCCACAACGCATTCATGGCTCACCGCAGACCCACCCCATATTTGCCCTTCCCAGACTCGGTGTGACACAGCTCCTTCTGTGCAGAGGGAAGCTAAATGATGAGCTGAAGATTTCAAACTGTTTAGCTTAGGTGACATCTGGAATGAAGGTGAAACATATTCCCCCACTGAGCCAGCCTATTAATATTGATCCAGCCACTAAGCAAATAAATGACCGCGCTTACACTACTTGGATGGCTAAATACTCTGCAATTAAGGCCATCCTGAACAATGCACCATATGTTGGTTTTGGAGACAGGCTCAGGATTTCAAGTTTGTGTCAGAAAAATTAGCTGCTGTCACTTTCTGACTCTTGTGTTTATTTTTTCTGATTTTCTCCCCACCCCCTCCAACTTTTCAATTAAAATGTAATTGCCTGTCCTATCACTCACTGCACAGAGGATTGGGAGATTACAGACAATCGTAAAACCTTCACTGTTATCATATTTCTCCTTGCCAACACACAGAAAAGTTAATTTGAGGTGTCAGAATACATGCTGTAAGGAGCATTCTTCTTGCACTGTTGTGGTTTTGGTGTTCACATTACAAAAAAGAGTGCTACACATAGGGCCTCGTTCTCATTTTACTCAGGTTTTGCACCAGAGTAGCTCCAGTAAGTTGCTCCTGATTTTTACCTGGGTGAGTGAGATCAGGATCAATCCCTTGGGCCCAATCCTACTCTCAGTTACATCATTGTATATTCAGAGTTACTCTACTGAGCAACTTGACCGACTCCAGATTTATATGATGTAACTGATGGCAGAACTTGGCACTTTTTATTTATTTAAATGCGTCATTCCTGAAGGATGGCTCAAATGAGGATTGGGACCAACTCGCCAGTCACAACACCACCAACAGGAAAAACACATCAAACGTATCCATGAAATAAGTGAAAAGCAGCCGTGCTTAGTAACAGCCCATCATTTCTGGTCCTGTAGATCCTCCCCTTAGGTTGGAGCGAGGGATCCTTTAGCAGTGGGCGGGCTTCCGCCTGCCCACTTCCCGGAACCCAATAGATACAGATAGACTTTGCTTTCACTTGCACTGGTGAAAATTCAAAGTAAATCCATTGAAGGCGGTAGGTTATACACCTGTATAAAACTGATGTAAACTGGAGGATAATTAGGCTCAGTAACTGACAACAATAGAGAAAAATACTGATGCTAACACATTTCCTTTCAAATAAAAAATTCTGTTCAATTGACCATGCATCCCGTATGGAAAAAGTAGGTGGCAATGAAACAGCATATCTACTCTTGAGTAACCACAGAAAGGAGGAATTATGGTATCAGTGTATAGGCCTGATTTAATGTCCTTTGAAGTTAATGGACCAGATTCACGGCTGCCCAGAATCTAGTGTAGTCATGTACACCAGCGGAAAGTGAGCACAAAGTGTGTTTAAGCTCCACTATTCTAATTTGGCAATGATTTCCACCCACTAAAAATAATTTGTTCCAGTGGAATGGAGTTTCCAGTGTGAGATCATTACCTGAGTGTGGAAAACGGACAACAGTCAACTAAGCCAGAAATAAAACAACATGGATCTATAAATAAGCCTCTAGCACTGAGAAGAGGGTTTGTTTGGGCTTGTAACTAGAGCGGTGGCAGAGAAGCCATAAAGGGAGTTTGTATGTGCCCGCAGTGATAGCAAGGAAGGGAAGAGATTAGATAAACAGAAGATCAATTACAGCGTGGGCAGCCTTGCAAACCTCTTCTGGCAGGAGATGTATTACATCCACTCCAAAACAATTAGCCAAGCTGACAAGCTGGGAGTAGTCACTGGTCGTAGGTAGCAAGGGCGATTTGTCAGAGAACCCCCAGGCTGTGGGGAAAAGCAAAGGACAGGCTTGCTCTGAGCTCTTTTATGGCCAGATGTTTATTTTTCAATCTTTAATTTATTCCCTCCCTTGTATTTTGAGTCGCTTCTCTGCTAGAAGTACAGCTCTTAGTGTTGCGTTCCTTGGATGTGAGCCAAAGCAAAAGGGTTTAGCACAAGGCATTTCTCCAATTTCCTAGCTGGGATTGAGGTTAGCAGCTTCGCATCCTCTCTTTGTGAAAAGGCAAAGCCAGCAACCTCTGTACTCTGTACTACTGACATGGCAACTTGCACCTGAGGAGCTGAAAGTTCCTTATAGACACACTCTGGGCATGATTCTCCAGTGTGCGAAGAGTGTAGGGCTTGTCTACATCAGAAAGTTGCAGCGCTGGTGAGGGAGTTACAGCGCTGCAACTTTGAAGGTGTACACATCTGCAGGGCATCACCAGCGCTGCAACTCCCTGTTTGCAGCGCTGGCCGTACTCCCGTTTTGTCTCGGGTGTAGAGGATCCAGCGCTGGTGATCCAGCGCTGGTAATCCAATGTAGACACTTACCAGCGCTTTTCTTGACCTCCGTGGAAGGAGGAAGCCTCTGGTAATCAAGCTGGTCTCCTTTCCCGGTTTGCTCTCTCGTTCCCGGAACCCCGAGCAAGCAGGTCTCCTTCCCTGTGGTTTGCAGGGTGGCTCCGGGAACGCGAGAGCAAACCGCGGCGAAGCTGGTCTCCTTTCCCGGTTTGCTCTCTCGTTCCCCGAACCGCCGAGCAAGCGGTTCTCCTTCCCTGCGGTTTGCAGGGTGGCTCCGGGAACGCGAGAGCAAACCGCGGCGAAGCTGGTCTCCTTTCCCGGTTTGCTCTCTCGTTCCCGGAGCCACCCTGCAAACCGCAGGGAAGGAGAACCGCTTGCTCGGCGGTTCGGGGAACGAGAGAGCAAACCGGGAAAGGAGACCAGCTTCGCCACGGTTTGCTCTCGCGTTCCCGGAGCCACCCAGCAAACCGCAGGGAAGGAGACCTGCTTGCTCGGGGTTCCGGGAACGAGAGAGCAAACCGCGGCGAAGCTGGTCTCCTTCCCCGGCTTGCTCTCTCGTTCCGGAACCCCGAGCAAGCAGGTCTCCTTCCCTGCGGTTTGCAGGGTGGCTCCGGGAACGCGAGAGCAAACCGCGGCGAAGCTGGTCTCCTTTCCCGGTTTGCTCTCTCGTTCCCGGAGCCACCCTGCAAACCACAGGGAAGGAGAACCGCTTGCTCGGCGGTTCGGGGAACGAGAGAGCAAACCGGGAAAGGAGACCAGCTTCGCCGCGGTTTGCTCTCGCGTTCCCGGAGCCACCCTGCAAACAGCAGGGAAGGAGACCTGCTTGCTCGGGGTTCCGGGAACGAGAGAGCAAACCGCGGCGAAGCTGGTCTCCTTCCCCGGTTTGCTCTCGTGTTCCCGGAACCCCCCTTGAAGCCGCCCAACAGCGCTGCAGTGTGGCCACATCTAACACCACTTGCAGCGCTGGTTGCTGTAAGTGTGGCCACTCTGCAGTGCTGGCCCTATACAGCTGTACTAATACAGCTGTAACAACCAGCGCTGCAAAATTTTAGATGTAGACATGGCCTAAATCAGAAGTTTCACTTCACACCAGTGTAAATGCCTACACAAGGTGCTGGGCAACAGAGAATCAGGCCTTCAGATTTTACCAGCTAGGAACTGATTTTTAGAGGCACTGAGCACCTTCTGTTTTCATGGACTTCAACTTGATTTGTAGGTGCTCAGCAGCTCTGGAAACCAAGCCCCAGATATTAATAAGTTCTGTGATAGCATTAGATGATGGCTGGGCAAACAGGTACAGAGGTGAAGTCCTAAGTGATTTGGATAAGATTGGAGAATTACTTGCAAAGTTGGTAATGGAACCCTAAAATCCCATCTGTAACAACCAGACAAGGTTCCCTTCCAACAATCTGATTCTGTTTAGCTACCCAAACTCCTTTAGATAACAAATTGAATGAGTAATTGAGAGAAATTAAGCTGCAGCCTATGATCATAAGTATAGTTGGTCTGTGCTGAATACTACTTGTGACAAATGTAGACGCTCATTTTGTTAGCAAATCATTTGTGATCTGATCCGGATTTCCTTTTCATGTCTGTAATTCATAAGGATTCCCCAAATAGTTGGAAAAAGAATTTTCAGACCATAGATTGTTGGCAAACCATTCACTGCAGCCATTCTCTTTTCATTATTTGTGTCATGTGATTGGTCTCTTAAATCACCTGGCATAGTGCCTGTTCCCTGATTGGAAGTTTGAAATGTTTTAAAAAGAGGAGACAAGTAAATAACAGAACAGTGGGCAGAAGTGTCACACTGTTAGCAGCAGTAGCGCAGCCAGTTTCAAGCAATGCCTTGTGCTGCCACCTAATGTAAGTAAAACAAATGGTTCAAGCCTCTACCTAAAACCTTGCCCTTTCAGGTTTTAAGAATGAAAGATTTAAACACCTGAGCCCTATTAATACCAGTTGTCTTCTCTTACTGCACACACATGGGGAGACTACATTAAACAAAAGCAGCAAAGAATCCTGTGGCACCTTATAGACTAACAGACGTTTTGGAGATGCTCCAAAACGTCTGTTAGTCTATAAGGTGCCACAGGATTCTTTGCTGCTTTTACAGATCCAGACTAACACAGCTACCCCTCTGATACATTAAACAAAATTATTTTTTTCCTGAGTAAAGTTCACCAACCAATTATAAACTAAATGGCCACCTTTGTAAAAACTCATTTAATACTTATTCACCAAGGCAGTCCACCCCTCATAACTCATGTGGGCACAAGGGGTGCCCTCTCAGCGGGGAACTCTTCCAGGCTTGTCTCCTTGCTGCTGTACCCTAAGCTACTGGCTTTCCTACATAGGGCTGTCCTTGCTTCCATCTAGCATGCTCAGGCTTACCACTGCCAGCCCAATCCCATCTTGTCAAAGAAGTGCAGAGATTTCAAATACAATTTCCTTTGCCAAGACAAGTCTCAAACAAACAAATAAAAATCCATCCATTTGTGCCTACTGTGACCTGGCTGCTCAGTCTGAATGCACCACTCTCCAGATCCACTTCCACCATTGGACAACCCCCAAGTGTTCTCCCATGCCTCTCCCCTTTCAGGTATCTGCCATTACCCAGCAAATATATCAGTTTGGATCTTCAGAACACAAAGGAAACTCCAGATTGTTTAGTTTTAGGTACATTATGCAACTCCTGAGGCATATGCAAATCAGGTGTAGACACCCTGAGTCTTCCCCATTTGCCCATAAAGGAAGCCACAGTGCAACGTATGCAGATTAACTTGTTTCAGGTAGAACGCTTCCTCAGCTCTCTGACTCCCTCTCCAGGTGAAGTGAAAGAGCTCTTGTTCCCAAGCCTGCTAGGCTCCAGGCTCACCTCACCAGAGGACTAACCTTCTAATACAGACATTCTGCTGAATTGTCATTCACAGTGAAATCCACAGGAATTGTCAGGTTTGCAATGTTATAGACAAGGAAAAATGGCACACTGGCTTTGTGTTGCTATATTCATTGAGGATCTCAAAGCACTTTGAACACCTTTATGAGTCTTAATGCATCCAGACAACTGCCCTGTAAGGAAAGGAAATGGTACTGAACCCATTTTGCTGATAGGGTGAAATGGGTATATAAAGGCTGAAGGGACTTATTCAAGGTCACACAGCAAGTCAATGATGCAGCCAGGTATGGAATATGGGCATCTTGACTTCCAGTCCCTTGCCAAACACTAGATCTCACCAGGCTCTGCATTGTCATCTCGAGGTGCTGGAACTGGACCTGCTAAGCACTTGAGACCCCACTGTGTCAGAACAACTGAATTACTGGGTAGGAAAAGAAACAAGGGCCTCAGTGCCTGGTTGGAGAGCTGCAGTCCCATACAGATGCATCCATTCAGCATCCTAGTGGGGGCACCCTATCAGAAACAGAGATTCCATGTAAAAAACACTACCAGGCTAGGGGATATTTCTAAAACAGAAGCTTACAACAGCAATGCTAGAATGTTTCAGGCTGTTACTGTAGAGTCCCGGGTAGGTTTACAGTACGGCTTAAGTCGAGCTAACTTACATGGCTCGGAGTGTGTGAAAAAGACATCTCCCAAGTGACACAAGTTACAGCGACCTAAGCACTGTCCACACCAGTGCTTTGTCAACAGGAGATGCTCTCCCACTGGCATAGCTTTCACCTCTCAAGCAGGTGGAGGCAGAGCGCTGTCCTGTTGGCATACAGTGTCTTCACCAGATGCGCTACAACAGCACAGCTGCATTGCTGCAATTGCACCAATATAGCACTTTTAGTGTAGATATGCCTATAGAGTTTAAGGTCAATGGGACCATCAGATCATCTAGTCTGACCTTCTGTATATCACAGATCACCAATGGCACCCAGATAAACCCAACAACCAAAATGATACTCAGACTATCAGGCCAGAAGGGACCAGTATGACCATCTAGTCTGAACTCCTCTATATTACAGCCCACAGAACCTCCCCTACCCACACCTCTGATAGACTCCTAACTGCTGGCTGTTACTGAACTCCTCAAATCATGGTTTAAAGACTGCATGTTACAGAGAATTCATGGCATTGCTTTTCTAAGAGTCTGTGGGCAATTTCCACTTTGTTAAATGTCCTTTAGACAGGCACTAGTGCATAGACTCCTTTCTGAGAGACGCTGGGAGAGGACAGAAGTATGAAAGCTAATGTCTATTCTACAGCAGTCCAGCTGTGGTGCTGCGGCTCTGTGGCTGTAGCGTAGGCAGTTCCAACAGCGACGGAAGGGATTTTTCCGTCAATGTAATTAATCCATCTCTCCAAGAGGCAGTAGCTAGGGCAATGGAGGGCTTTAAACTATGTTCGAAGGGGACAGGTGAGCAAAGCCCACAGGTAAGTGGGGAACAAGACCTGGGAGATGGGTTGGAAACAGGAGGGAGCACGGGCTATAATGGCAGAGAGGAAGGAGGGTCAGGGCGAAGCTGGGAGGCAAGAACAAACCAGTATCTTAGATGCCTATATACAAACGCAAGAAGTATGGGTAATAAGCAGGAAGAACTGGAAGTGCTAATAAATAAATACAACTATGACATTATTGGCATTACTGAAACTTGGTGGGATAATACACACGACTGGAATGTTGGTGTGGATGGGTATAGTTTGCTCAGGAAGGATAGACAGGGGAAAAAGGGAGGAGGTGTTGCCTTATACTTAGACTGAGGTGGAGATGGACATAGGAGACGGAAGTGTGGAGAGTCTCTGGGTTAGGCTAAAAGGGGTAAAAAACACAGGTGATGTCGTGCTGGGAGTCTACTACAGGCCACCTAATCAGGTGGAAGAGGTGGATGAGGCTTTTTTCAAACAACTAACAAAATCATCCAAAGCCCAAGATTTGGTGGTGATGGGGGACTTCAACTATCCAGATATATGTTGGGAAAATAACACCGCGGGGCACAGACTATCCAATAAGTTCCTGGACTGCATTGCAGACAACTTTTTGTTTCAGAAAGTTGAAAAAGCTACTAGGGGGGAAGCCTTTCTAGACTTGATTTTAACAAATAGGGAGGAACTTGTTGAGAATTTGAAAGTAGAAGGAAGCTTGGGTGAAAGTGATCATGAAATCATAGAATTTGCAATTCTAAGGAAGGGTAGAAGGGAGTACAGCAAAATAGAGACAATGGATTTCAGGAAGGCGGATTTTGGTAAGCTCAGAGAGCTGATAGGTAAGGTCCCATGGGAATTAAGACTGAGGGGAAAAACAACTGAGGAACGTTGGCAGTTTTTCAAAGGGACACTATTAAGGGCCCAAAAGCACGTTATTCCAATGGTTAGAAAAGATAGAAAATGTGGCAAAAGACCACCTTGGCTTACCCTTGAGATCTTGCGTGACCTACAAAATAAAAAGGCGTCATATAAAAAATGGAAACTAGGTCAGATCACGAAGGATGAATATAGGCAAATAACACAGGAATGCAGAGGCAAGATTAGAAAGGCAAAGGCACAAAATGAACTCAAACTAGCTATGGGAATAAAGGGAAACAAGAAGACTTTTTATCAATACATTAGAAGCAAGAGGAAGACTAAGGACAGGGTAGGCCCACTGCTCAATGAGGAGGGGGAAACAGTAACGGGAGACATGGAAATGGCAGAGATGCTTAATAACTTCTTTGTTTCAGTCTTCACTGAGAAGTCTGAAGGAATGTCTAGTATAGTGAATGCTTACAGGAAGAGGGTAGGTTTAGAAGATAAAATAAAAAAAGAGCAAGTAAAAAATCACTTAGAAAAGTTAGATGCCTGCAAGTCACCAGGGCCTGATGAAATGCATCCTAGAATACTCAAGGAGTTAATAGAAGAGGTATCTGAGCCTCTAGCTATTATCTTTGGGAAATCATGGGAGACGGGGGAGATTCCAGAAGACTGGAAGGGGGCAAATATAGTGCCCATCTATAAAAAGGGAAATAAAAACAACCCAGAAAACTACAGACCAGTTAGTTTAACTTCTGTGCCAGGGAAGATAATGGAGCAGGTAATCAAAGAAATCATCTGCAAACACTTGGAAGGTGGTAAGGTAATAGGGAATAGCCAGCATGGATTTGTAAAGAACAAATCGTGTCAAACTAATCTGATAGCATTCTTTGATAGGATAACGAGCCTTGTGGATAAGGGAGAAGCGGTGGATGTGATATACCTAGACTTTAGTAAGGCATTTGGTACAGTCTCGCATGATATTCTTATAGATAAACTAGGAAAGTACAATTTAGATGGGGCTACTATAAGGTGGGTGCATAACTGGCTGGATAACCATACTCAGAGAGTAGTTGTTAATGGCTCTCAATCCTGCTGGAAAGGTATAACAAGTGGGGTTCCGCAGGGGTCTGTTTTGGGACCGGTTCTGTTCAATATCTTCATCAACGATTTAGATGTTGGCATAGAAAGTACGCTTATTAAGTTTGCGGACGATACCAAACTGGGAGGGATTGCAACTGCTCTGGAGGACAGGGTCAAAATTCAAAATGATCTGGACAAATTGGAGAAATGGTCTGAGGTAAACAGGATGAAGTTCAATAAAGATAAATGAAAAGTGCTCCACCTAGGAAGGAACAATCAGTTTCACACATACAGAATGGGAAGAGATTGTCTAGGAAGGAGTATGGCAGAAAGAGATCTAGGGGTCATAGTAGACCACAAGCTTAATATGAGTCAACAGTGTGATACTGTTGCAAAAAAGCAAACGTGATTCTGGGATGCATTAACAGGTGTGTTGTAAACAAGACACGAGAAGTCATTCTTCCGCTTTACTCTGCGCTGGTTAGGCCTCAACTGGAGTATTGTGTCCAGTTCTGGGCACCGCATTTCAAGAAAGATGTGGAGAAATTGGAGAGGGTCCAGAGAAGAGCAACAAGAATGATTAAAGGTCTTGAGAACATGACCTATGAAGGAAGGCTGAAGGAATTGGGTTTGTTTAGTTTGGAAAAGAGAAGACTGAGAGGGGACCTGATAGCAGTTTTCAGGTATCTAAAAGGGTGTCATCAGGAGGAGGGAGAAAACTTGTTCACCTTAGCCTCCAATGATAGAACAAGAAACAATGGGCTTAAACTGCAGCAAGGGAGATTTAGGTTGGACATTAGGAAAAAGTTCCTAACTGTCAGGGTAGTTAAACACTGGAATAAATTGCCTAGGGAGGTTGTGGAATCTCCATCTCTGGAGATATTTAAGAGTAGGTTAGATAAATGTCTGTTAGGGATGGTCTAGACAGTATTTGGTCCTGCCATGAGGGCAGGGGACTGGACTCGATGACCTCTCGAGGTCCCTTCCAGTCGTAGAGTCTATGAGTCTATGAGTCCAGACCTGTACACACTAGGTTGGCCTAACTACGGCGATCAGGGCACGAAATTTTTCACAGCCCTGCAACGTAGCTAGGTCAACCTAAGTGTAGGTGTAGACTAGGCCTAAGGAGCAAAAGAACAGACCTTATTTCCAGACCCGCACTTCTCTCCACAGTTCAAGAGGCAGCTGAACAGTGGGAGATACCTGGAACAGAACTGGCCTAGGAGGGAACAGCCAAGGGGCCAAGAGACAGTTGAGAGAGTCACTGTGGCCCATCAGCACAGCTCTTAGCTGGCCAGAGTGCCTCTTGGTTAGCCCAGTAATATGCCTATGTCTCCAATGAATTTGTAACCCTAAAGCCCAGACTTACCAACTGTCACATTTGACACTTTCCTCCAAATGCTATTGCAAATATGCACAAGAGATTTCTTGTGACACAGCCCCAGCTAGCAAACAGCTTCCAAAGGAACCTCACTTTCAGTCCTGCACAGAAATGTCCATTTTATTCCTGCGTTGTTTTGGATCTTATCCAAAACCCATCAAAATCAACAGAAAATCCTGTCTCATTGGACTTTGGATCAGGCCTACAGTGAGTCAGAACAGATGGTTCTTTCTCTTGATCTCAGCTGCAGAAGATTCTCAAGACCCAGGGTGTAACTGCAGTGCAGTTGATGTGCATCTGCGGAATTTCAGGAAGACTGGGATGTCCAGCTCAACACAAACAAAAGGTCTCTATGGGCATCAGAGCAACCCCAAGGCAGGAAAGCCTCACAAGCAGTGAGGTGATAAGGACTTTTGTTCCTGAGCTGCGGGCACCAAGAACACAATGTCAAGGGTCAGCATGCATGGTGGTTATTTAGTCCTGTAGCTGGGGGCTTGGAGGGCTAGTTGGCCCAGTGGTTGGAATACCTGCCCTTGCTTCTGTGGTTGAGATGCCTCAGTCTTTAAGGCAGAGAGAGTAGGGGGACCTAGGCCCTCCCCCTCCACTGGGTCCCAGCACAGGCCCTGTGTAAGTCTCCCCTGTGTGGGGGACCTCTCAGCAGGAGTCTGCATTCACTGACCTGGGTACTTCCTACTGTTGCCCCTATAGTTTCAGGCATGGCCCCTATACTCCAGTTTCCTGTGGTGGCTTGTCTCTTAGTAATGCCCCATCATGGACCCTGGCTGGTATCCTGCTATGGTCCCAGATTCCTCCAGGTGGGGCAGCCATACATTTGACAGGGTCAAAACCCCCCCAAGGTCTCCACGATCTGGTTGCCCAGGTTCCTCTCAGACCAGGTGCTCCTAGGCCTCTTTCTCCATCTTCTTTGGCCAGGAAGACATTGCTTGGTCCCTGGTGACAGCTTTAGCTGGCAGGCTAGTAATCTTTCCCTCGGGGAGGGAGCCAGCTAGCTCTTGCCTCTTCACTAGTCAGCCCCACACTGAGCCAGGCTCCCTCCTTTCCTCTCCTCCAGGCCTGGCATTGGCTGCAGGTATAATGGGGTGGGGATAGCTGGGCCAAAAGGATCTCCTTAACTCCTTCTGTGCTGGAGAGTGGTTCCTCTGCTTCTCCACAAGTCCCCAGACTAGCATTTCCTTCCACAGATATGTAACTTGACGTCAAATGTCAGACCATGCAAGTCCTCATGTGTCTCAGCCCAGCAACGACTATAACATACCAGATGGGAGAGCCCTTCTCCCTGACAATGAAAGTTTCAGCTCTGCTGAGGGTCCTGTGGATATTTTAGAGGCTGCAGCCACCACTGGTTCCATGCCCCCTCTCAGCTTCATTGTCAGTGGGATAACTGCTAAGTTGTAGGGCAGTTCTCCAAGGGAGACACATGGCTTGGGCATGGGACATCTTCCCAAGGAATCTCTCAATTAGGTGAAGCAAAGTGGGGATCACAGTTTGCCAGGCGACCAATTGGGAACCCCAATAAATAGACCCATTGTGGGGGACTGGATGGTTTGGGCTATTGATGACAGATTTCAAAGCCTTTTGCCTCTGGTCACTGGTTTGAAACTAGGCCAGGTCAGCAGTGACTGTGGCTAGGTCTACACTGTGGGGAGGTGAGGTTCGACCTAAGATACCCAACTTCAGCTACGTGAATAGCGTAGCTGAAGTCGGCTTATCGTAGGTTGATTTACCTGGCCATGAGGACAGCGGCATTTCAACCGCTGCTGCTCCCCTGTCAACTCCGCTTCTGCCTCTCACCATAGTGGAGTTCTGGAGTCAATGGCAGAGCGACTGGGGATCAATTTTATCGCATCTAAGCTATACACGATAAAATCGATCCCCAATAGATCGATCACTATCCACCGATCCAGCAGGTAGTGTAGACTTACTCTTAGATTGTCAGTTATTAGAAATGAATTAATACACTTCCATCCATCCTCTAGCAGAGCTGGATGTGAACCTGGATTCAAAAGCCTGTGAATCTTGGGGAAGTTTGGATCTGAACATGGTAGCTAAGGCTTATCACTTGTTCCTGATACAATAGAGCAATTGCCCCTTTTTGACCAGAGCAATTAGCCAAAATTCTGGATCTTGATGGGTGTTTCTATTAAGAGGAGAAATTGGTGATGGAGTCAGGTATTCCTTTGTATATTTCTTATAAATAAACAGTGTTGTCAGATGCTACCGTGTGGTGCTCTGCTCTCTACGTAGTAAGGTGCCGCCTCTCACCTTGTACATGCTGGTTGGAATAAAACAACTCTATCCTTCATATTACCCTTTTGCCCCTGTCATTGGGATGGGTCAGTCTGTTCCTTGTTATCTGTGTGGAATGTGCAAGTATGTGAATGTTCTGATATCTAGTGTTCAGTACCTTTTAGGTACATATCTTCTTGCAGCATCAGCCCTTTCCTTGCCAGCTTCTGTGAGCAGGGCCTGCCTCTGGCTCACAGCTTAACTTTGCTAACATAAAGCAAAGTCTTAACCACTACTTTAGCTCAGGCCTCAGGCCTCATACCAGGCCTCTGATACCAAAGTTTATATCTCAGGACCTCCTCTGACTACAAACAGAATTGCATCAAAGCCCTGTTCCCCTGAACACAGCAGGAATCAGCGTCTTTGCTCACAGTTACAAGCCCCTTTCCAGCCAGCACTTTGCTCAAAAATCCTGGCTCTTTCTCAGGGTCACACAACCAGTGCGTCTGTGGCTCTCTTTGGCTTTCTGCTGGTTCTCTTGTGTTTTCTCACTGCTCCTCACACACACACACATATATATAGCTTCACTCATCATTGCCCTAGCCCCTGCATTAGCTAAATCAGTCCTCAGGGAAAACGCTTTGGGCCACACTGTTCAGCTTCTATTCAAGCCTTGCTACATGTCTGTGCTTTGGGTGGAGGCTCCTTTTATTTCAGCTACCTGGTTCCATAAAGGAGCTCAGTTGTTTTTTATATATATATCCTGAGTGGAAGACAGCTGTTACGCCCATCAACTTCAGCAAAGTTTAACCCAGTGTTTCTCAAACTGGCGGTCCTCACCTGAAAAGGGGCCACAAGACTATTGTAGGGGACTCACACAAGCGGCAGCTGCTGGCCTGGCTCCCAGTTCTGAAGGCAGCGCTGCCACCAGCACAGAAGTACGAGCGGCATGGTATGGAAGGGGGTCATCACCAGGGCCGTCCTTAGGCATAGGCAGAATAGGCAACGGCGTAGGGCCTCACACTGCCTGGGGGCACCACTCAGCAGGCAGCCCAGACAGTGTAGAAGCAGGGCTGCTGGGTCCTAGAGAGAGCCAAATGCAGCACAGTCTGAGGGACGGGATTGGCTGCTGAGGTCTCTGGGAAGGGGAGGGAGTGGGGGTTGGGAAAGGAGCTCACCTGTGAGTGTGACTCTTTCCCCCCGGCTGAGGTCAGGTGAGGCTGTGCTCTGGAACCAGTATCCTTTGTTGTCTCCCATAACATTCATTCTTCTCCTCCCTGCCCCACGGAGCACCCCCTCCTTTCTCCCTCCTCCCCAGGAGCATCCCTCTCTCTCTCCTCCCTCCCCTCCATCAGGGCTAGGTTGGGTGAAGTGCTGGGAGGAAGGGGAGACTGTCTAGCTGCTTGCTGAGGAATGAAAGTGAAAGTAACTCACTTCCTGGGCAGGCAGCCAGAATTGGAGTGTCACACTGCCTATATAAGACAAAGCCCCAAATATCGGGACTGGCCCTATACAATCAGGACATCTGGATCTGGCCACCCTAGCTGGGGAGTGCCTCTCCCCCAGGCTGGCAGCTGCCAGTGATCCATCTCATCCAGGGTGAGCTGCACAGGGCAGGATGAGCTGCTGTGGCTCCATGGGTGCCCTGTCCCTGAGATCAGATGCTGTGCTAACTTCACCATGGTCCATAAGGCTGGTGGTGGTGCCCATTGGCGTGTGACTGGACCTGAGGGTTTGCTGCTGCTGTTGCCACTCTGCACCCCAAGAGGTGGATTTTGGGGTCCTGCAGTTTTCCACCTATCTCCTCCTCTACTGCAGCTGTTGGACCAGCGGGCTGGGGGGTGAGCCAAGCATGAAAGCAGTACTGTGTTGCCACTTAGATTGTCATTTAACAACTTTGTTTGCCAAAAATTCTTGCTAACAATCCTGAATCCAATTTCAATATTTTTTTTTAAAAAAAAATCAGTATCTTAGCCAAAAACAGAAAATTAAGTTGTTGACAATTATTAGTGACAGGTTTGGTTTGAGGCAGGGAGTGGGCCAGTTTTCATCAGAGAAACAAAAAATGTTGACTGACTTTCCTATAGCCTGTTACTCCTGATAAGAGCCCTCCAACAACTGTAATATGCTCATCTCCTTACTAGTGTATAAAGCAGGGGTCGGCAACCTACGGCACACGTGTCAAAGGTGGCAGGTGAGCTGATTTTTGATGGTATGCAGCAGCAGGCTCAGCGGCTCAGCCCATCACTGCTCTGGGGTTCCGGCTGCTGCCCTATTGCCAGCTGGGATACCAGCCATCGGCCCCACTCAGCACCTGCTGCTGGCCTGGGGACCCCAAGGAACCCCAGGCTGGCAGTGGGCTGAGCAGGCCAGCTGAACCACTCAACCTGCTGTCAGCCTGGGGTTCCATTCACTCAGCCGGCAGTGGACTGAGTGGGCTGGCGGCGGGCTGAGCGGGCTGGTGGCGGGCTGAGCGGGGCCGGTGGGGGGGTGAGTGGCTCAGTCTGCTGCCAGTCTGGGGTGCCAGCAGCACTCAGCCTACTGCTACTCCGGGGTTCCGGCTGCCGGCCCCTTGCCAGTCAGGAGCTCAGCCGCCAGCGCCACTCTGCCTCCTGCCAGCCTGGGTGAGCAGAATCCCAGGCTGGTAGCGGGCTGAGGGGGGGTTGGCGGCCGGGATCCTGGCTGGCAGGAGTTGGTGGTCAGAACCCCAGACCAGCAGCGGGCTGAGCAGAGCCTGGGATCCTTGTCTAGGGTTCCAGCCACCAGCCCGCTGCCGGTTTGGGGTTTCATTTACTCAGCTGGCAGTGGCCTGAGCAGGACTGGTGGCCAAGACCTCAGATAATAACAATAGTTTATTTATATAATATAGACATAGAGAGAAACCTTCTACAAACATTAAAATGTATCACTGGCATGAGAAACCTTAAATTACAGTGAACTTGGCACACCACTTCTGAAAGGTTGCTGACCCCTGGTATAGAGTGACCATATGTTGTACTAAGATTCTCCTGCTTTTTTTTTTCCTTGTGAGTCAGTATAACTTTTGCCAGCCCAGAAGTTGGGCAGCCAATGTTTTACGTTTTCACAATGTTTTCTCCAACTTTCATAAAGTAAATACATAGTTAATATGAGTTAAAAAGGCCAGGGACACTTCTTTGTGAAGAATCTGTACAGCAGATCATGCTAGAGCTGTGAAAATGTCAGTTTTTGATGGAACTTTAGAGGCAGTGATTTATCATGTATTTTATCATCATGTGAATGTGCTGCTATTGCTAATGTATTTCCAAACAAAAATAAGGCACAACAGGACTTCTGTAACATTTCTGTGCTACCTTAATCTAGATGAGATGATTCTGTGCTGACTTCATTTTGGTCACTTTGCGCTTTACCTAGGAGTAAAACTATGGTTATATTTTCCCACTGTTTGGAAACCCAGCTTATTAAACTGGATAATGCCATTGATCTATTTACAGTATAAAGTTGATATAGAGTTGTAACTAACGTTAAGACTGATGCCCATTATACATTTAAAACTAAAAAGTGGCTTTGTAAAAATGACATAGGTTTCCAACTCTACTGTGTCTCAGTCTTCGCACTAGCTCAAGTTAACAGGCTCATGGCTGTCCTATATTAGCTATTTTAAATAATATTTCTGATAATAATAAGTTAAACAGTTATTTCTTTAAAAAACACCCTTATAAGTTATGTCCTATCGAAAACAACCTTCTGGGTCACAAAAAAGAAAACGGAAAAATGAAATAGGATTAGCTGTAGAAGCACAGAAGGGTTCTATACTTAAGTTTGTACGTCATGAAAACAACGAAGTTGATCAAGATCATCATGTAACTTCCCAAGAAAATGTTTATGCAGATGAAGCTCAAGAAACGCAAGAACACACAGAACAATCATTTGAAACAGATGCAGACACAAAACAAGAAATTAAAACAGTTGAAACTGTATTAGCATGGGATATAGATGACATTGGCACATGGCCGCAATCTTTAAACAACGAATACCGTGACATTATACTTGAGAAAGGCCCTGTGAGAATAAAAGGTCTTGAATATCCTAAAGACATTAGAGGTAGGAAATTCACAAAAAACAATTACTACAAAAGACTTTCTAACGGTGAAATTGTCAACAGACGGTGGCTTGTGTACTCTAAATGCAAGGATGCTGTATTTTGTTTCCCATGCAAGATTTTCAATAGTTGCAATTTTAAGATGGCAACCATGGGTATTAATGATTGGAAAAATCTTAGTCACATATTACCACAACATGAAAAGGCACAATACCACATTGAAAGTATGCACAAATGGTGTGAGCTGAGTGTAAGGTTAAAAAATCAGACAACTCTTGATGCCCAAAATCAAAGATTGCTGGAGTCAGAAAAACAGCATTGGTGTCGTGTTCTTGAACGTCTATTATCTATTGTTGAATATCTATCAACAAACAATCTTGCTTTTAGAGGAAGCGCTGAGAAATTATTCCAGACCCAAAATGGAAATTTTTTGGGCCTTGTACAACTGCTGGGAAAATTTGACACAGTGATGAGTGAACATCTCCAAAGAGTAACTGAAAATGAAATACATGACCCTATTTGGGACCAAGAATTCAAAATGAACTGATCAGGCTAATGAGTTATAAAGTGAGAGACAAAATTGTTTCATTGGTTACTTTGGCAAAGTATTTTGCCGTAATTCTAGATTGCACTCCGGACATAAATCATCAAGAACAGATGTCATTAATAGTGAGATTTGTCGACATTAGTGATTCAGCACAGATTACAGTTAAGGAATTGTTTATCACATTTTTAGAAGTACAAGACACTACAGGTTTTGGACTTCTTCAAACTCTCCTTGATGAACTAAAACAAATGGGATTATCCATAATGAACATTCGAGGACAAGGCTATGATAATGGCGCCAATATGAAAGGATGCATTTCTGGTGTGCAAGCTAGATTGCTGAGAGAAAATCCACAAGCCTTTTTTGTTCCATGTGCATGCCACAGCCTTAATTTGATATTGTGTGATATGGCCAAGTCTTCTGTAGAAGCTATATCTTTTTTTGGTTTGCTGCAACGCATTTACGTGCTCTTTTCAGCTTCCACTCAACGATGGCAAATATTCAAAGCACATGTCAATGGCATTACCATTAAGCCTCTATCTGAGACACGCTGGGAAAGCAGAGTAGAAAGTGTAAAAATGTTGAGATATCAATCTGAGGAAGTTTATGAAGCATTGGTTGCTATTTCGGAAGAAGCCAGAGATCCAAAAGCTAAAAGTGAAGCACAGTCATTGGCCTCTGAAATATCCAGCATCAAGTTTCTAACATCTGTCGTAATCTGGTATGACATTCTTGTTAAAATCTCAAGTGTAAGCAAAATAATGCAGAGTCCAATGATGCAGCCTGATTCAACACTTACCTTACTAAACAACACACAAGACTTTTTAGTGAAATACAGAGAACATGGATTCAAAGAAGCACAGGTTACAGCAAGAGAGCTTGCACAGGCACTCGGTGTAGAACCAAAATTTCCATGTGCGAATGTGACACGAGTTTCAAGGAAAAAACGACAAATGGAATATGAAGGAGCAGATGAGCCCATAGACGATCCAGAAAAGAAATCTGAGGTTGAATTTTTTAATGTTGTGATGGATAAAGCAGTATCTGCTGTTGATGAAAGGTTTAATACCTTGCAAGTACACCATGAACAGTTTTGATTTTTGTATGACATAACTAAATTCAACGAAATAGGAAAACAAGAGCAACTAATGACAAAGTGCAAGAACCTAGAGAGCCTCCTGAAGCACGGTGATGGTTTTGATTTAAATGGACTTGAACTGTACGAAGAATTGAGTACATTGTCATCAATGTTGCCCGTGCAAAATCGGTGATGGACATTGTACAGTTTATTCATACCCGCAAACTTGTTGACATATATCCTAATGTGTACATTGCCACTCGTATTCTACTGACAATTCCTGTAACAGTAGCATCAGGAGAACGGAGTTTCTCAAAACTAAAGCTCATTAAAAACTATCTTCGCTCTACAATGAGTCAGGAACGCTTAACTGGTCTTGCTATTCTTGCAATCGAAGAAGACACGACTTTGTCTTTGTCATACGATGACATTATTACTGATTTTGCAGCCAAAAAAGCCAGAAAGATTGCTTTTAATTAAAAACAAATCTTTGTTTCAATACCGCTTCATAGAAATTTGCAATAAAATTTTGATAAATTAAAAAATATATATTATTTGTATCATTCTGTCATATCAGAATTTTTTCTATAGTGCTGCTTCTTTAGTGCTAGTCCATCAGCATTACAGTGTGCTTAATTAATTTAAACTGGTTTTAATAACGTGAATGTGGCAAGTTTTCCAATAGTGTAAGCTTATGTTTGTGTTGCTAAGAGCAGATCAGGCACAGGGGCACCAGTTTAATAATCTCGCCTAGGGCACCATAAATCCTAAGGCCGGCCCTGGTCATCACAGCCTGAAATTAGCACAACCCATCACAGGGCCATGTCTCAGCAGGCACTAATTACCCCTCGGTGGCCCTTTGCAGAGGCCAAAGATTGAACAGGTATGAAGACTAAACTTTCTTGTGATCTCCCCAGAACAGGAGTGAAAAGGTTGCACTGCTGCAGCCCGCGCTATATCTTTCTGTAGAACTTGTAGCACTTCGGTCACTAGAGGCAGCAATGGAAGGTCTCTGAAAAAAAGTCGTGAGAATGGATTCAACAGCCACAGAACCCCCAAATCTCTCTGCTTCCAGAATGTAAATATCCTTCGGCTGTTATTATATAAACTCTTCATTAGTGAAATCAATGAGAGTTAGGGGTCTGTCAGCAAACAGCTAATAATAGGCACAGAAATCCAGGCATTTTGAAGAACTCCAGTGGGAACAATTTCTTTTCTGGGTTTCTCAGGGTAAAAGCTGTGTGCAATGGAGCCATTCTGTCCCCGTGACCATCTACCATGTGCTGCAGCATAGCCTGGGAGGGGAAACATGCCTGCATGCTATAGAACAACTCTTCATTTCAATCCTGCACAAACACACAGACAAGTGTCTGGATTTTATTTCTTTACAGTTCAGCTCTGCTCTCCCCACTTTTTTAAATAACGTTTTGTATCCAATTTTGAGATACCTCCATTTCTTGCAAACATATCATTGTAAAACAGCTTGTGCTTATTCAATCTACATTTTGAATATACAGTCATTAAGAAACAGGTACTGCTCTGCCCAGGGAGGTGGGTGTGGCTTTCTATACTCTCCTTAAAGATGGGTCCAGGTGCGCATGGCAGAGTCCTTCGCAGAATTCCAAGCATGCCCATTTTTTCAAGAGTTCCCATTGCACATGAGCTTTATCTCCTAGTGGGAAGGATAGCCTTTGTGTTTGCAGCCTAGCCGGTACTCAGTGGCACACTCATTGACTCAGATCAGACCCTCACCAGATGCAGCTGGAGCGTAGTTGAGTTGTGCAATGCTGCTAGGCCCTTAGAACAACAGTCACTCATTTTGCTGTCTTCATCAAAAGAGCCAGGATGTCAGTTTTTGGAAGCTGCCTTTGTGTTTGCAACCTCACCAAGCATTCGGGAGAACGTGCATCAACTCAATCCAGGCCCGCAGTGGCCAAACACAGCACAGGGTTGTGACATGCGCTGCCCCCAGTACATGGAAATAAGACCAAACACTTCTTCATAGCTTAGGAAACACTTTAATAATAATAGGAGATATACCAATCTCCTGGAACTGGAAGGAACCTTGAAAGGTCATCAAGTCCAGCCCCCTGCCTTCACTAGCAGAGCCAGGTACTGATTTTGCCCCAGATCTCTGGGTAGCCCCCTCAAAGATTGAACTCACAACCCTAGGTTTAGCAGGCCAATGCTCAAACCACTGAGCTATCACACAAACCATTGTAAGGACCAGAACCCACCACCTCCCGAGCTGGAGCTAGCCACGTCTGCTACTACAGGAACAGAGCCTGATCGGTCAGATCAAGGAATTGGTTCATTTGCCCTGATGGTGATTATGTGACAAAATTAAAGTTGTCATCTCTTCTACTACTGCTTTCTAAGGGTTTAAACTGAAGATTTTTGCCAAAGTAGACAAGAAGACTACCGCTATGCCCCCAGGGCAAACACTTAATGCTTTTTCTTTCTCGTCATAAGGACTTTGCCTAGTCATGAGGCATCCCCCATTTCAAAAGTCGGAAAGCACCATAAATTATGCACAGCAATATCTGCAATCTGGCAAGCGCCCAGAGGCAGAATCGGGTCTGACATGCTGGAAGTCTTTATTGGCTGCTATCCACTGAGTCTTTGATCCAAAAATAATCACTGAACCTGTAAAAGCTAAGCACACCCTTCTTTCAGGAGAAATGGAAGGAGCAATTAAGTCCCTTCATTTAGGTAGGCAGCTGGCAATAGTCAAAGCTACTGCCCAAGGCAATTGACCACATGATGAATTTTTCTTTGCAGCAGCCCAACACAAAAAGTAGCAACTGCGAGTGAGGAAGATAGAAACTGATCATCATGAGTCTTATAAAATACAGCTTTGTGTCTATTGTGCATGATGGAAGAGAGGGCTTCTTATCTCAGAATGACATTTTTGAACAAATGGCACAATTGTTAAATTAATTTTGTGAAACCAGGGAGACTGGCAATAATGCAGAAATTAAGAAAAGAAGTTCAGTTAAATGTTAGTAGTGTAAAAATTGGCCACACAAAGAGGGATTGTTATAAATATAAGGCAACCAGGCCTGGCAATTTCCCAGGAAAAACTAGTTTAGGGCAAGGCACTGGCAAATACAGGGTTAAACTGGGAAACCAGGGGAAAAATTATTACAATATTACTGAAAATTACTGAAAAATATTTAGCAGTTTGATCATAGTTTTGCAGTATATAATAATATTGAAAACCGAGATGAGTCATTACATGTGTAACTTCCTGGAGAAAACACTGTACTACAATGTACAGATTCTGATGCTCACATTTGTATTATGCCTACTGCAATTTTACTTTTTATTTGTACAACCCTAAATTAACCTCCGAATCTACTGCCTTAGGTAACCACAATTTGAATATGCAACTAAAAGCTGTTTAATACCCACCACATCACACTGAGTTTCAGAATAGAAAAAACCTTGAACTGGAACTAACTACAGGTTGAACCTCTCTAGTCCGGCATCCTGGGGACCTGACCAGAGCCGAACCACGGAATTTGCCAAACCATGGGACGTCAATATTGTAGCAAGTAGGTCTCTTTTTATTTTTATCTCGCTGAGGCTAATAAATGGAACAACGCTTGCAATGCCGCCTAGCCAAGGCTTATTGGCTCTCTTCATAACAAAGTGCTAGTGTTGTTACACAATTTTACTATATTGGCACAAGGAAATATATAGATAAAGCATAAAAACAATAAAATAAAATCATGCCGGACCACGGATGTTGCCGGACTAGAGAGGTTAAACCTACAGTTTTAACCAGAGCAATAAAAATCATGGATCCAAACTGAACCACCTACTTGGTCTCAAGTGGAGACAGTGACTGGGGAATGTGTGCACCCATTCAAAATGTGGAAAACTGGATCTGAATATTGGACCTCTGAAGTCGAGCAAGAAGTCTGGATAGCCCAGGTATTAGCTTATGCACCAATTGGTTTGTATTTTGTTATGGCTAATAATTGTGCAATAAATGCCAGGAAAGGTGTCTTACAAATTTAGTCTGTGGAAATTCCCTTTAAAGAGGTGACCAGAGTAAAACAATTAATCTGCAGGCTATTGGTTTGCTGCCAGCAAACTGTCCCATTTCTGGAGGCAAAAGCCAGAGTACCAGCTACATGCTGTTCTAACCATCCAGTAAGGGAAATGTAGGGAGTGGTTGCATTTGCTTAGAGATGGGTCTTGGACAGGGCCGGTGCAAGGATGTTTCGCCCCCTAGGCGAAACTTCCACCTTGCGCCCTTCCCCATTCCCGAGCCCTGCGGTGGCTCCCTGCCCCTCCCTCTGACCTGAGCCCCCCCAGCCGTGGCAGCTCCTCCCCCTGCCCTGAGGCTCCCCCCCGCAGCAGCATCCCACCCCAGCTCACCTCTGCTCCACCCCCCCTGAGCCCTGCGGCAGCTCCCCACACCCCCCTCTGCCCTGAGGCATCCCCCCTCCCCCAGGGAGCCATGCGGCAGCACCCAACCCCAGCTCACCTCTGCTTCACCCCATCCCTGAGCCCTGCAGCAGCTCCCCACACCCCCCCCTGCCCTGAGGCACTTCACCCACCGCAGCTCCCCACCGCCCCTCCGCCCTGAGGTGCCCCCCTCATGGCAGCTTCCCCCCCCTCTGGCCCAGGGAGCCATGCAGCAGCCCCAGCTCACTCCTGCTCCACCTCCTCCCCAAGCTCGGGGAGGAGGCGGGGCAGGGGTGAGCTGAGGGCTGGGAGTTCCCTTACGTGCCCCCCCCTTACTTGCTGCAGGCAGCCCTCCATGCACCCTCCTGCCCCAGCTCCTTCCGCCTAAATGCCGGTGGCAACCGGGGCGGCCAATGATCCGGCCATCATGATCACCCCTGAAGAAAATGCCGCCCCCCAAATCCTAGCGCCCTAGGCAACCGCCTAGGTCACCTAATAGGTTGCACCAGCCCTGGTCTTGGAGGAATTTTAGCTGCTACAGCTCTTCTGGACCTGAAGCAGGAACAGATTCCTGTTTGTTTGCTGAAAGAAAAGGGAACTGCTTTTGCAAAACGTGAACCAATGAATCTAGTAAGTGCTGCTGTAGAAACAACAACAACAAAAACTACAAGGGAAAGGGGAATGGAGGTGAGCTCACAGAGTTTCTACTGGTGTCATTTCAGTTGTAGGGAATAGAGTGGGGGTGGATGGTTGGTGTTTGGTGGCCTGTGATACAGTGGTCCCTTCTGGTCTTTACCTCTGACTCTGTAATATGATTGGCGTTTGTAGTTGTCATGCTTTCCATAAGCTTTGTAACTTGTTATGAAATTCGTTCTCTGTCATTGTATGGCCCCTTATATAAATATACAGGCAGATCCAAGCTCATTAAAGTCAACATGGCTCTTTTTGTTGATTTCAGTGCTCTTGGAGTTGATATGTACGCAAGTATTTTTGCAAAACATCTATGAACAAGCATAGTGCTGTACCTTTAACTGAGGAATAGCACAGTCTAAGAGACTTTCCGGTCAGGACTCAGGAATTGTTCTCCTGATCCAACAAAGGACTTGTGCTGGACTAAGTGCAGTACAATCTGAGATTGAGAGTGGGGGAAACTGAGCCATTAAACAGTCACCTCACCATTTATCAGCTGCAAGGAGGAAAGGGGCTTCACAGGCCTAATGGAAGAAATGTATCAGGAAACACAACTCATCCTTCAACCAGTGCTTGAGCCTCACCCATAGTCTAGTTAAGAAAAAAAATGGCAGCATGATATCCTGTGTGGACTACAGAAAACCAAATGAACTTATTTTGAAGGCTTCTTATCCATTATCATGAATAGATGGTGTCCTGGATGCTGTAGCACGTTCAGTCTGGTTTTCCACACTGGATCTTAAAACTGCGTATTAGCCAGTAGAAGTGGATCCAAAAGACACAGAACAGACAGCTTTCACATCAGGACAAGTGAAGGAGCCTTTAAATTACAACACAGCATTCAACTGAATGCAAGACCAGGCAGATTTTCTAAAGCTTTTTAGACGTTTGAGTTCCATTTCCTACAGATGGACTAGACCAGTGGTTGTCAAACTTTTTTTTTACTGGTGACCCTTTTCACATAGCAAGCCTCTGAGTGCAACCTCCCTTATAAATTTAACCCCATTATAAATCCTGGAGGCAAAGTGGGCTTTGGGGTGGAGGCTGACAGCTCACGACACCCCATGTAATAATTTCACAAACTCCTTAGGGGTCCCGATGCCCAGCTTGAGAACCACTGAACTACACACTAAAAATTGTAGAATCTATGGAGAAACAAAATACACCCAGTATAGGTCTGCAAAATTTGAGTGAGGGGTTCAGAAATACTCTCTGACTAAGAGTAAAATCAACATTTTGAGGGATCCCATGATTTGGGGAAGGAGTCCTGAAATACCATGTTTATGGGCAGGCTCAGTCAGCCCTTGAATTTATACTACCACATGTCAGAAACCTAGCTCTCCAGTAAACTCTTTTCCTTCGTGGTTAAGTGCTGACTCACCTGCTTGGGTGTCTGAGCGATGCTCACAGGAAAAGAGGCATGAAAACGCCGAATAGATGTACAAATGCATCTTGGGAGGAACGTACGGGTGGTTCAGATTTGTAATCAGCCCCTTCACTAGCACATCTTTTCTCCTTTTCATGTAGTGCCCACCTCTGCCGAGCTGCTGATAGGGGAGTTGGCTGAAGTGTGAGACAATGCACCGTTCACCCTGACCAACTCTCTTTCATAGAATCAGACATGTAGGACTGGAAGGGACTTTGATAGGTCATCTAGTCCAGTTCCCTGAACAGAAGCAGGACTAATTATTATCTAGACCATCCCTGACAGGTGTTTATCTAACTTGTTCTTAAAAACCTCTGTGGCGGAGTTTCCATAGCCTCCCTATGTAGTTTGTTCCAGTATTTAACTACCATACAGTTAGGAAGTTTTTCTGGACTAATCTAAATCTCCCTTGCTGCAATTTAAACCCATTGCTTTTTGTCCTGTCCAGTGGTTAAGGAGAACAATTAATCATCCTCTATTCCAGGGGTCGGCAACCTCTCAGACGTGGTGTGCCGAGCCTTCATTTATTCACTATGATTTACAGTTGTGTGTGCCAATAATATATTTAAACGTTTTTAGAAGGTCTCTTTCTATAAATCTATAATATAATATATAAAAATAAAAGATTGTTGTATGTAAAGTAAATAAGGTTTTTAAAGTGTTTAAGAAGCTTCATTTAAAATTAAATTAAAATGCAGAGTCTCCCGGACCGGTGGCCAGGACTCAGGCACTGTGAGTGCCACTGAAAATCAGCTCACGTGCCGCCTTCGGCACGCATGCCATAGGTTGCCTACCCCTGCTCTATTCTATAACAGCCTGTTACATACTTGAAGACTATTATGTGCCTGCTCAATCTTTTCTTCTTCAAAATAAACAAACCCAGTGTTTTCAATTCTTCCTTATAGATCATGTTTTCTAGACCTTTATCGGTTTTGTTGCTCTCCTCTGGACTTTCTCCAATTTGTCCACATCTTTCCTGAAACGTGGAGCCCAGAACCGGACACAATACTCCAGTTGAGGCCTTATCAGCGCAGAGTAGAGCAGAAGAATTACTTCTCGTGTCTTGCTTAGAATACTCCTGCTAATACATCCCAGAATGATGTTCACTTTTTTTTGCAAGTGTTACATTGGTGGCTCATATTTAGTTTGTGATCCACTATAACCCCTGATTGTTTTCTGCAGTACTCCTTCTTAGGTAGTCATTGCCCATTTTGCATTTTGCATTAATTATTCCTTCCAAGGTGTAATACTTTGCATTTGTCCTTGTTGAATTTTAGCCTATTTCTTTCAGTCCATTTCTCCAGTTTGTCAAGGTCATTTTGAATTCTAATCCTGTCCTTCAAAAAGCTTGCAGTCACTCCTAGTTTGGTACTCTCTCTGCCATTGTGCAATTCATTTATGAAGATATTGAACAGAATCAGGCCCAGGGCAGTTCCCTGTGGGATCCCACTCAATATGGCCTGCCAGCTTGATTCCAGCTGAATGCACTTTTCCAAACCTTGTAATAGGTTTATCTAGGCTATATTTTCCTAGTTTGAGATGGTCATGTGAGACCGTATCAAAAGTCTTACTAAAGTCAAGATATATCATATCCACTGTATATCCCATATCCACCAGGTTTATTACCTTGTCAGGAATGATATTAAGTTGGTTTGACATTGTATGTTCTTGACAAATCTATGTTGCCTGTTGCTTATTACCTTATTTTCTTCTAGGGGATTACAAATTGATTGTTTGATTATTTGCTTCATTATCTTTTCAGGTACCGAAGTTAAGCTGACTGGTCTGTTCCCTGGGTCATCCTTATTCCCCTTTTTATAGATAGGTACTGTATGTGTCCTTTTCAGTCCTCTGGTATCTCTCCTGTGGTCCACAAGTGCTCAAAGATAATCACTCATGGCTCAGATCTCTCTTCAGCCAGTTCCTGAAGTATTCTAGGATGTATTTTTCATGAGGTCCTGCTGACCTGAAGACACCTATGGTTCAGGGCTTTCCAGGGAACCACAGCAGAGAAAGGAGCAGAACATGGGGCCACCAGGAAGCCCCACACCAGCAGCTCATCCAGCATGGCTGTACCACCCCCCAACCCTGTCCTCCAGCAGGGAAAGTTGCTGTACAGATGGAGGAGACCCTGCATGGAAGGGCCTCGCGTTCTGCTCCTCTCACCGCTGTGGTTCTGCCCCCCGCCAGTGCCCCCCGCACTGCAGCCGCCAGCCTGGCCCTGCCCCAGGCTAGCGCCCCCCCAACTCCAGAGTGCCAGGAGGGTGGGCTGAACAGCCCTAGCCCAAGCTAGGGCTACCACACAGGGGGATCCACAGAGGGGGGCTGAGCATGGATAGGGCCATGCCTGGCTGTTTGGGGAGGTACAGCTTTCCCCCAGCCTAGGAAACCCACCACCCATGCAGGCAAACTAGATGGTGAAATAGAACAATAAGGAAGTTGCAGCAGCAGATGGTAGAAACATTCTGAGCAGGGGAGACGGGCTCAGTTTCCCCTTGTGTTCTATACCGTACCGGCCTATAAATTTGTGATCGCTCAGCCATGTAAGGAGTTAAGCCAGAGAGTGATAAGGACCTGATCTCAGATTGTTTCATAGACTCGTCAATGCAGGCCAAGCTGCTTACACGTTTCATATTAGAAATCATTTCTGTTCCCAAACAGCAGGATGACTGGAACTGAGCCTCTTCTCCGGGATTTGCAGAAGGATCATGTTTCCTTGCTGGGATGAGAGAAAGAATAGATTTCTGCCTTGGTGCTGGCAGATGTCTGTATAATTGCAACCAGAGGGATGGGAAACCACACAGAAACACTCCGACTCTGCTGGGCCCTCATGTGCCAGGGAGGGGGATACTTCACAGCGACTTCCTCCACCTCTCCTCTGCAAAGAAAAGGGCAGTGGGGAAATGGGGGACCAGGATCACACCTTCTACTCCAGTCAAGTTTGTGCATCTGCCAAGATCCAGGGCATTTATTCAAGGAGCACCCAATAACTTGGGATACCGCAAGGAACAATCATGCCATAGGGTAGGAGCCAGACTACATCATCAAGCACGGCTTTCCAGCTCTGACTGCTCTGAATCTAAGACACTGTTATTGAGCAGAACCAGAGAGCCCCAATGATAAGAGGAAAGGAAAATATTGACTTAATGGAGAGTGGATTGGACATGACCTTGCAGCAGGGATCCATGAAGTAAGTTTTCTTTAGGGAATAATACATGGTCTCTTTTTCCCAGGGCTGTCGGAGCTCTCCAGTTGTTTTCTTTTTTCATGTGTTGAGACTAGAAATCTGAGCCCTGTCACTATGGATCTTTTAATTAGTGGCCTTAACGGACCTGGACAAAGCATCACGAAAGGGTTTCAACTCAATCACTGTCTGGCTTTGGTTCAGCACCCTCCTGCTCCAATGAATTTTTCACTTGGAAAACTCACAGGCAGCCAGAAAGATGCAACTTCATTTCCATGTCATCAGCCAGCCTCTCAGATGAGCCACTGCTAGACTGGGGAGTCTGTGTAAAAGTCAGTAAGCAACACCTCCACCTTCTGATGTCCAGGATTCAATCTTCATCCTGGGGCATCGTAACAAGTGCCACATTCCTCCATTGACTTCATTGAGAGGGTCCTAAATTCCAAGGGCAAAAGGGACCATTGTGGTATCTAGCTCCAGAGCACCTCCAGCACAGGTCAGAGAACTCTCCCCAAACAATTCCTGTTTGAACTAGAGCAGATCTCTCTCTCCCTCCAAAAAGGCAATCCAGTCTTGATTTACAAATTGTCAGTGACGGAAAATCCACCACCACCCTCGTTGTTTCAGTGGTGGTTAATTACCCTCACTGCTAAAAATGTATGCTTTGAATCCGGCCTATAGGTGGCAGATATGAAGAATCAGATGGGCTCACTTCTCTGGCCACATTCACAGAATCAAACACCACAACACCCTCTATTTGTATCAGACGAACGTATTACTATAATTAAATATTCTTTGTTCATATCTTACAGTAGGGTTCCCATTGAGTGAATGGGAGTTTTGCATAAGTCAGATCTGCTGGATTTGGCCTCTTCCATATAAACAGTGGAAGGAAAGCGCGGTGTAGTGATATTAATCATCATCTTGAATGGGTTCCCTAATCAGCCTCCAACATCCCAGCTTCCAACAGACACAGGTTTTATTCCCTCTGCAAACACCACTCAGAACCTGGAGAGCAATGACGGAAGGTGCCGGATTCTTCCCTGCCAAAAGCAATTAGAGTGCAGAGAGGAATCAAACAAACAGTAAAGACACAGTCACTCAAATGTCAAACCCTCAGAAGAGAGACAGGACGAATGGCCAGCTCATGGAGTCTGGTGTCATCCATTAGCATCTCAGGGAGCCAGGCGCTAGGTCTCATATTCATGATCTTAAAAACCTGATCTTTGCCGTAGTACGGAATATATAAGCCCAGTTTAAAGCATGCCCCATTGTATAAGGGCCCGGCTGCACCCTGCCCTGGGCTTGTACATAATTACAGCATTTGCAGGGAGCAAAGCCGAGCTGGGCTCCCTGGGCTAGTGCAGAGTTACAGCTGATTAGAATATTTTAACTGAAATAAATTCCTATTGAAAAATGTGGTTTCATTGAAATGGAAATGGTCCAATTTTGGAGGAAATGGTTTGTCAGGAAAATCAAAATCAAAATTTTCATTCTGAGCTATCATTTCTCAATTAAATGAATATTTTCATTTCAAAATGTTGACCGAAACCCAAATGTTTCCTTTCAAACGGACAACTTGGTATGAAAAGTCTCCTCCTGCATTGCCCAGACTGAAAATGGGGAATTTTTCAATTTCAACCTTCCCAAACTGAATCTTTTCAGCACGTTTCGATCTATTAAACTTGTTGACATTTCAGCTTTTCTTCCTAATTTGGAACAAAATGTATCACAATTTCCCACTGGACAGAAACTGTATTTCTCAGTCAGCTCCATTCACCAGGAAGGCAAAGCCAGTTTGACGCACTGCTTCAAGCATCCGATCAAGGCCTTGACACCATGTCTGGGAACAGCAACGCTCTGAGCAGCTCTCAGTGGGTGGTTGCGATGGCAGGAAGCCAGGGGTGGGCATCCCATCTTATAGATCTCCTCTTTGGGTCTGTCCTTTCCTGTCCCAGTGCACACAGCTCCCAGCACCACTGACCGAACGGGGAAGGAATGACAACACCTGTCCCCCAGCACTTCAGAATGTGGAACTAGAGAGGTCTTTGCAAATGGCGGATCTCTGTCTTCAGCAGCCCTGAGAGACCAGGAAGCTATAGTGTTGCATTTGTTGAGAGAACCTGGGCAAGGGGAGAGAAGAAGAGATTCTTTCTGCAGCATCTCCTGCCTGACACAACGAAGCATCCAGGGGGCTAATTGGTTTGACTCCTCATTCCTTCCCCAGCTTTGGACGCAATCTGACCTCTGGTACCCTTTCCTTAAACCAATTGTCTTGAGTGACCCCATGATTCTCCTTGCTCTAGTTGAAGAACTTACTTCACTTACTGACTTGCTGTGTAACCCAGAGAAACTCCCTTATCCCTGTTTTAAAGACGGGAAACAGAGGCACAGAGAAGATAACTGTATGGCCCATACCTCCTTTGGAAAGTGCTTGGAGATCACTGGGTGCAAGGCACCGAGGGACATGCAAAGGGGGATTACTATGATGGCTGATGATTGATCATCATAAATCAAGGCGTGACTTCCATATATTTCTGGAATTTAAAAAATCTGCTAGTGACACTTCCCAGCAAAGAGAAATAGCTCAGGTCAAAAGGTGCCATTTTAAGTCTGGAGCAAAGGGCAGTGAAGGGAGAGGGGAGCAAAAGCATTAGCTGTTGAACAGCAAGTAACACGGGAATAGCAAGATGTGAATTGTCATCGCTCCAGTAAATCGCAGTTTCCACCAGCTGATGATATGCCCCCTACTGGCCTGAGCCATGGAGCACATGACAGTCTCAGGTGATGCCTTTCTGCCTCTTTCCCAGCTTAGCAGACCCAAACCTCTCTGTCTGGGGTCAAAAGGTTCTTCTGGTCCATTCACCAGGCTATTTTTGCTAAGCAGAGTCATACTGGAGAAAGAACCTGCAGATCCTGGCTTAGTAAACTTGGGTCTCTCTGCTCTGCAGCTCACCCATGAGTAGCAAGGAGTCTAGCTTGAATGCAGGGTGGCAGAGAAGGAACAGTGCAGGCTTGGGGGCAAACAAGACTTGAGTCCTTGTTGGCTAATTCCACCACCTGCTACAAAAATGGTGAGACCACCTGGACCGAACTTGGTTCTGAGGAAGCCCTGTAGATTGGCAGCACATTAGCACTTGTTTCCATGCTGTTTGCCTGGTTGGTTGCTCAGGAATATTTGTCCTTTACAAATGCTGAAAAGTTTCAATTATTTCAAGGGCATTCCCAGTACCATTGTACTGTAGGGGCTGATCCAGACAGACACATGCAGTAAAAATGCACACTCTGCAGGCACATGTAACATGTGGATGTGTGTGTGTCAGTGTGAACGTGCAAGTGTGTGAGGCCATGCACAACAATGTGTGTGTGTGAGACAGTGAGGGGGTGTGTTCATGTGCCTGACAATCTAACAGTATGTCTGGAAGCAGGAGCATGTGTTAGGTCTATGAGCAGTGGAAGGGGAGGGCAGGCATCCATGGTACGCAGAGAGTGAGGAAGTGTGAACATGAGTATGACTGGATGTGAGTGTATGTTTGGGTCTGTGCATGCGCAGCGTACACACGTGCATGCACTTGTCTACATTAGACACAAGTACATGCTGAATTATGTAGCCCTGCTAGTTAACAGCCAGGCAGCAAGCTCTGCTCAGCTCTCTGTTTTATGCTGGGAGCCTGCTTTTATGGCCACTTGCAGGTATCGGGTTACAATGCGTATTAAGATGTAACGTGTTTTGATAACTGATCTGACCCCTCATCCCACTCTGGCTTGCAACACAAGAATTAGCCTTTGAGAAAGTGCTTTCTTAGCAGATTGGGCTTATATTTAACAGATGCAAAAAAAATACAAAAAAACTATACTCCAGGGATAAGAGTAAGGAAGGAAAAGTCACCTCAACCACTAACTGCAGCTAGTATTAAAATGAAGAGATGTTGCCTCTATCAAATGAAATGAAGAGATGTTGCCTCCATCAAATGAATGTCACACTTCACAATGAATCACCCTGACACAAAAGCAATACAATGGAACAGTTTGGATTTTTTTGGAGACACTTGCTAATAGGGGCTGGGGGAAAGAGGATCAGAGGAGATAACATGAGCAATTTTGTTCCCCAGTTCTCCTTCTGTGCAGAATTCAGCCATTGTTAGTTCCATAAAGAGCTGATGACAACTCAGAAGCTTTGACAGCTAGAAGACAGAGAGCAGCCGTAGTATGATACTGCCACAGTGACAGCTGATGGGTAACTGATGCAGAAAGAGGCACACATGCGACATAGGCAGCAGGTTTAAAACAAATACAAGGAAGTTCTTCTTCACGCAGCACACAGTCAACTTGTGGAACTCCTTACCTGAGGAGGTTGTGAAGGCTAGGACTATAACAGCGTTTAAAAGAGAACTGGATAAATTCATGGTGGTTAAGTCCATAAATGGCTATTAGCCAGGATGGGTAAGGAATGGTGTTCCTAGCCTCTGTTTGTCAGAGGGTAGGGATGGATGGCAGGAGAGAGATCACTTGATCATTACCTGTTAGGTTCACTCCCTCTGGGGCACCTGGCATTGGCCACTGTTAGTAGACAGAATACTGGGCTAGATGGACCTTTGGTCTGACCCACTACTGACATTCTTATGTTCTTATATTTATTTATTCTGATTCCAACATGCAACACATAACAGAGCAGCTGTCCATGGAGCTTTGACAGATCAGCCCAGCTGAAATGTAAACAGCAACAGCAGCCAATCCATCGCTTCTCTCTCTCCAAGACACACCCACCCACCGAGGTGAAATAGCCAACCCTCACCTACTCTAAAATAGAGCCCTGCCCTGGATGATTTTTTTAATCCTGCTCCCATCCTACTTCGCAATTTCCTCTCCGACCCACTCCTACATTATTTCTTGCATTTTTATCCTGCTCCAACCCACAAAAACCTTAAATCCTACAAATCCCACAGGAGAGACAGATTCCCCCGTGCCACTAAAAAACAAATTAAAAAAGCCGGTTAATATATAAATATAAATGGAATTCAGACAATTTTACCACTAAAAGAATAAAACAAATCTTGCTTTAACCATGTAAAAACACTTAACTCGTTATAACAGACATTGAATATCTTTCTATCCCTCGCTTAAATCTTTTAATATTTAAAGTGTTTTCCTGCAAATTAACCCAGTCTAGTTTTTTTGCCCACTCAATCCCGCCTGCAACAAAGTATAACTTACGCACCCTGTAGAACACACAGGATCTCAGTCCTGCTGCAAACAAAAATTCACAGTCTCTCCTGCCCCCTGCAAGTCTCAGCCCTCCCGAAATAGAGGGGCTGCACCATGGGCCCCAATGATCAACAAATCCAGGCTGTTTCAGACCACAGTGAGAAGTAAGGAAGAGCCAATACTGGAGAGTGCCTTTCATCAGCCCCCTCTGCTATGTGTGACAGGCATCCCCACTTGAACAGTTTGGCCAACTCCAGCTGCAGCACTGTCACTAGAGATGGTCTCTCACATAGGCAGGTCCCATATAGAAAAATTTCCCCTCCCAACTTTGTCCAATAACAGCATGTGGAAAAAAGAGATTTTTCCACATTGTCCAATGTTTTCAAATTTTCCCATAAGAGAACTAGAAATTCCAGAATTTCCCAACTGGGATATTTCCCACGCAAGTTCTCTGGACAGCTCTGTCATGCCAAGTTAGTTAAGGAATACCACAGCATCCATCCAGGAATCAACAGAGAGCCAGTACTGAACCCAGAGCCCTGGCATCCTGTGCTCCCATGGAGACTTCTGCCATGGTCAGTGCCAGCCTCCAGTTCCCCTGGCTTTCGGGTGCAGCCACTGCAGTGATCTCATCTGGACATGTCCATCCATGGATGGAACTCCAGTGCATTCAACATAGCTCCTCCACACACTGGTGGCAGAGAGTCTACAGTCAGACTGGCAGAAAAGCTACATGCCAGTCCAGGTCTCCCACTGTACACAGACATCTGCAGTCACCCCAGAGCACGACTTACATTAAGGCATCCACTGTGATCTCAACCACCAGATCTGAACCTGTCAGCAGCAATCCTACAGCACGGTGAGTGGTCAGCTGAAGATGCTTGGGATGGTTTCCTGGTCACTGATCTGGCCATTCTACTGCTGGGACTTGACCTGTCATGTCATCTTTGGACTCTACTGAACAGGGTCCAAACTGGCCAAGGAATATCCACAGTCAACCTCTACACACAGGGTCTGTGCACCAACCCACTTTAGCAGCGTGGCCTCTGTCAGTCAACAGTGCATATTGTCAATGAGTGTCAGGTAACCAGACTCCATGGTGGCGGAAGGGCCCTTCATTCTGCTGCCAGAGCTGCTGCCGGGTGGCTCGGCAAGCACTGCAAACACTAGAAGACGACTGGAATTATTCACCCCAGCTAAGAATGTGACTTATCTCACCTGTGGCATTAGGCCAGAAGGTGCCTCTGAAGCCCAGGCCCAGTTGGGGATGGAGCAGAGCTGCACCACTCTATGGGAAGCTCCAGGAGGGATTGTGCTAATAGAGGCATGCTGACAAGCACACAGGGTCTGGTATGGACCGTGGCTCTCGTGCCCTCCCCACCCCCACACGCATGCAAGAGGCTGGGGGAAGATGGCCTGTTGAGATGATATATTTATCTCATGCCTGGTTTAATCTGACTTGGCTGAATCCACACCAGAGTTCTCAGCTGGGCCTGAGGTGTTGTGGATGAACAAAACCAGGGGGAGAGCAATGCCCAACCTTCTGCTTCCTCATCCCCTTTCTAGAAGGTCTCTTGGGCTGGAGAGCCCAGCAGATCTCTTCATCTCCTGCTGGGCTCATGGGCCAGGCTTCATGCAGCTTCCAGTATTTCTTTGTCCTGTGCAGTGTTAACCAAGTGACAGCCTCTCTTTGCAGCCAGCAGAGTCCATAGAGATATAAAGTGCAGGACACAAAGCTACATAGTGAACACACCGCAGTTACTACTGAAGTTCCATCGTCAGGCACCGAGAGACTCAATGCAGCTTTGAGATCACGTCAGGCCCAGCCAGCAACTGGTCACCATGTTAGAAGATAACCAGCTGCTCTGCCTGAAAACCAGCTGGGTGGCCCCAGCAGCTGCATCCCCCTGGTTTTAGCCTGATTTCCACTGTAAAGCCCCAGTCTCAGGAGGACATAATTAAGCCATAAAATGTTCTGCAGATGAAAGCTGCCATGCTGGGCCATGGCTGGGAGGGAACGCTCGCTGAAGCTGCAGGGCTTGGTGGGTTGTTAGGCAGACCAGGCATTTGGAGGAATGCACAGCTGCATACAGAACAGTTTTTCCAGGCCTGCCATTTTCCTCTCCACTGATCAGGCCCAGTTGGCTTGCTGTGAGCTGGTGGCAGAGCCAGATGGCACATCTGTCCCAGCAGGCATGGCACAGTGACCGGCGGAACCAAGGTAGAGAGGCTGATGCCCCAGTTCATCATTCCAAACACTGCTTGCTGAGTCAGGCCCTGCTGCCCCTATGTCAGTGCAGCCCCCAGGCTATTTGGGGGATGGGGCTCCCACAGCCAGAGCAGCACAGAGGAACTGAAGCCACCTGCCTCTGCTTGAGACCCCGCCAGCAGTGTCATTGTCTGGGACAGAGAAGAGGAGGCATTACTGGGCCTGACTGATGTGCCAGGGCAACCAACGACAGGCCCTGGTAACTGGCACATGGCTGACATATCCTGGACATGCCCTGCACATGGGCAGTGTTGGGAGGCAGGATGCTGAGGGAAGGGGGTGAAGCTCCCCCAAAGCTGGAGACAGAAGGACCCCCAGGTTCCACACATGGAGAGAGAGGATAACTACTCCCCTCACCTGCTAGGTCCCCCCTTGCTTCAGAAGCCAAGGGAGGGGTGAGTGCCCCAGCACCTGCTCCATCCACAGAGGGATCGACCTGCCTTGAAGTGGGGCTCACCACAGGAAGCACCATTTGCGCTCCACACCTCATGGGCTCTGGGGTGAGGCAAGCCCTGGGCGGAGGGTGCCCAGCCGGGGCAGATTCATCCTGCCTTAAAAGAGTGTGTGGCATCACCCCACACACCTGCACCTGCAGGGCCGTCCTTAGCCATAGGCAGAACAGGCAGCCGCCTAGGGCACCACTAGGTCTGGGGGCACCTCTCTGCTGGGAGTCCGAACAGATGGGAAGCAGTGGAGCATGTAAGAGCAGGGCTGCTGAGTCCTAGAGAGAGCTGAATGCAGCACAGTTGGGGGGAGGGGGGCAGGAACTCACCTGTAGGGTGACCAGATGTCCCGATTTTATAGGGACAGTCCTGATTTTGGGGTCTTTTTTTTATAAAGGCTCCTATTCCCCCCCACCCCGTCCCGATTTTTCACACTTACTGTCTAGTCACCCTAGGTGGGGGTAATTGGTACCTATAAGACAAAACCCCAAATATCGGGACTGGCCCTATAAAATCAGGATATCTGGATCTGGTCACCCTAGCTGGTGAGTGCGTCTCTCCCTCGGGCTGGCAGTGATCCATCTCATCCGGGGGGAGCTGCACAGGGCTGGATAAGCTGCTGTGGCTCCATGGGTGCCCTGTCCCTGAGATCAGATGCTGTGCTAACTTCACCATGGTCTGTTGGGCTAGTGGTGGTGCCCATTGGTGTGTGATTGGAGCTGAGGGTTTGCTGCTGCTGTTGTCACTCTGCACCCCAAGAGGTGGATTTTGGGGTCCTGCAGTTTTCCACCTATCTCCTTCTCTACTGCAGCTGTTGGACCAGCAGGCTAGGAGGTGAGCCAAGCATGGAAGCATTACGGTGTTGCCATTTAGATTGTCATTTAACAAATTTGTTCACCAAAAATGCTTGCTAACAATCCTGAATTCAATTTTAATATTTAAAAAAAAACACAGAAAAAACAAAATTAAGTTGTTGACAATTATTTGTGACAAGTTTGGTATGGGGAAGAGAGTGGGCTAGTTTTCAATCAGAGAAACAAGAAATGTTGACTGACTTTCCTATAGCCCTGTTACTGCTAAATAGAGCCCTCCAACAACTGTAATATGCTCATCTCCTTACTAGTGCATAGAGCAGGGGTCGGCAACCTATGGCACACGTGCCAAAGGTGGCACTCAAGCTGATTTTTGATAGCATGCAGCGGTGGGCTGAGTGGCTCAGCCTGCCACTGCTCTGGGGTTCCGGCTGCTGCCCCATGCCACCTGGGGTCCTGGCCTCCAGTCCCCCTCAGCACCCGCTTCTGGCCTGGGGACCCTCAAGGAACCCCAGGCTGGCAGCGGGCTGAGCAGGCTGGTGGCTGATATCCTGGCTGAGCCACTCAACCCGCTGTCGGCCTGGGGTTCCATTCACTCAGCTGGTAGCAGGCTGAGCAGAACTAAATTCAACGAAATAGGAAACAAGAGCAACTAATGACAAAGTGCAAGAACCTAGAGCAGTGGTCCCCAATTCGGCGGCATTTCAGTGGCGACGCCTTTGGATGACGCTACTTATCAGCAGCAAGCAGTGTCATCCAGAGGCATTGCTGCCAAAATGCTGCCGAATTTCGGCAGCATTTCAGTGGATACTCGTCCATCAGCCAGTACGCAGGTGCACTGAGAGGACCCTGTGGGCGCCATGGCACCCTCGGGCACCGCATTGGGGACCCCTGATCTAGAGAGCCTCCTGAAGCACGGCAATTGTTTTGATTTAAATGGACTTGAACTATACGAAGAATTGAGTACACTGTCAATGTTGCCACATGCAAAATCGATGGACATTATACAGTTTACTCATACCAGCAACTTGTTGACATATATCCTAATGTGTACATTGCCACTCGTATTCTACTGACAATTCCTGTAACAGTAGCATCAGGAGAACCGAGTTTCTCAAAACTAAAGCTCATTAAAAACTATCTTCGCTCTACAAGGAGTCAGGAACACTTGACTGGTCTTGCTATTCTTGCAATCAAACAAGACATCACTTTGTCTTTGTCATATGATGACATTATTACTCATTTTGCAGCCAAAAAAGCCAGAAAAATTGCTTTTAATTGAAAACAAATCCTTGTTTCAATACCTCTTCATAGAAATTTGCAATAAAAAGTTTACAAATTTAAAAAATTATATTATTTGCATCATTCTGTCAAATCAGAATGTTTTCTATAGTGCTGCTTCTTTAGTGCTAGTCCATCAGCATTACAGTGTGCTTCATTAAGTTAAACTGGTTTTAACAACATGCATGTGGCAAGTTTTCCAATACTGTAAGCTTATGTTTGTGTTACTAAGAGCAAGACAGGCACAGGGGCACCAGTTTAATAATCCTGCCTAGGGCACCATAAATCCTAAGGATGGCCTTGTGCACCTGATTATTATATTGCTCCAATTTATCTTTGCTCCGTCAGCCCCCCAGAGATGCAGAACGAACGCACACCGACCACCAGGCCCTGCAGGCTGGCTCCAGAATGCACCCACCTGCTTTTATATCCTGTGTGGGATTTGAACTCCATTTAGTTATTATGGGGTGGGGGAGAGGAAAACTTGATTTGAGGCAGGGTCTGTTTGCTGTGTTGGGGTTTAGCCTGTTCATTCATCTGCTCCCTCTGGCTCCCCTGCTTTTTCCCTTTCCCCAGGTCCTTGTAAGTAAGCTCAATCCTTTTGCCTAATAAAGCATTTGTTCTTGTTTTAAACATGCCTGAGTATTTTTCAGTCTAGTGACCAAGAGGCCACAAGAGCTGCATATTAACATATTCACCCAGCCACTAGCAGGAGACACTGTCCTGTGAGAATCTACTTCTGTTCCAGTGACCTGCAGGCTCAGGGCTGAGAACCCAGAACCCATTGGCCCAAGGTGGGACCCAGAGATGTGTAGGAGGGAGTAACAAGGGGGCGTGGCAATGCGTGGGATCAGGGTGCTCCAGGATGGGGCTACATTCATTTCAGCATTACCACTGGGACTGTGCTACCCATCCCACCCCCAGCTCTGAACTGAATGGAGAACTGCAAACAACAGAGCTAATCATCCCCTCGCCCTGAGACCTGATCTGCCCCACATGCAATCTGGAAACATGTAAATCCCTCGACGGTGGGGATGGTCAGAAAATCATCATCAAAATGGAGGTTTTCCAACAGAAACAGCTTTTGAAAAAAAAATAAAAAGGAAATTTTCATCAAAAATCTCTTTTCTAAGAAGATTTTTTTCCCCAAAAAATGGAAAAATATATTTGTCAAAGAAAAGACCAAAAATATCTAACATTTTTTTGATGAAAATGGCAATATTTTCTTTTTTGTCAACATTGTTAACAGGGAAAATGAAGCTATTTCCATCATTAGCACAGGATGTGTCTTTGTCTATGGGAGCAGGAGGCTGTACTGTGTCAGCTTAGCGCAGAATCACACCCTGAACCCAGCACTTCCCGGGTCAGAAAACCTGTTGGCAGCAATTCTGAAAGAGCAGGGGAAATGATAAAGCTGTTGGAGGGACTGATTTAAAAAGGGCTCAATATATAGAGGTGACAACTGGAGTGGGTCAACATTTTCAAATTTTAGAAATTTTTTTCTCTAAGATTTTGATCAAATAAAGAAAACAGAGGGAAATGTCAAGGTTTTCAGGATTTTCCTCTTTTTGATTTTTCAAACAGCTACCAAGCAGGCCAGATTTTTTTTTTTTAAATTCCAAAAATAAAACTCAAAATTTCAAAGTTGGGGGAAATTTTCAACAGTTTTGCAGATTGTTTTTGTTCCTCTTTTTCAACCAGTTCTGGTGACAATGAAGTGTGGGGAACTATAAGAGTTTAGGGCCAGAACATCAGAAGGATTTAGGCACCCAATGGCTCAGCTTGGGGCCTAGTGGTATTTTCAAAGTGCCTGAGCAGATTAGGTGCCCAACTCCCATTAGCTTCACGGCTAGTTAAAGCAGAGCTGCATGCAGCTCTGCGGCACCAGATGATGTGCACCTGAGTCAGTGCATTCAAAGCTAGAAGTAAAATCATTTTGGAGGGACTGACCTCATTCAGACACTGAGCTGCAGGAGGGTAAGACCCAGGTCCCCAGGGACCCTGCAGTCCCTCCCTGGTTCAGGGCTGCTGGGTTTAGTTTTGCTAAAGGCTCTAATTCAGAACAGAACAGTTGTCAGTAAGATGGTCTCATTCTTGCTCTGTTCTGAGACAATCCCACTATCACAAGGTGACTTTGGCTCTTCAAGACAGAGCAGGGCCACGCACCTGTGACTCATCAGCTGCCTGCCAATTTGGCTTAAGAGAGGGCACCTGGCCATAGAGGGGGCAAGACCCCTCTCTATGTGGGGTTTGCAATAGGAGCACAGACGGTCAGTCGGGAAGAGGTCAGAAACCACACGGATGATGCAAAGTCCCACAAGGAGCCTGTCATAAACAGTTAAGGGTTAATGTCTCTTTTACCTGTAAAGGGTTAAGAAGCTCAGTAAACCTGGCTGACACCTGACCAGAGGACCAATGGAGGGACAAGATACTTTCAAATCTTGGTGGAGGGAAGTCTTTGTTTGTGCTTTTTGTTTTGGAGGTTGTTCACTCTTGGGACTAAGAGGGACCAGACGTACATCCAGGCTCTCCAGATCTTTCTGAATCAGTCTTTCATGTTTCAAAATTGTAGGTAATAGCCGGGCAAGGCAGATTAGTCTTATCTTTGTTTTCTCAACTTGTAAATGTTTCTTTTTGCTGGAAGGATTTTTACCTCTGTTTGCTGGAACTTTGAATCTAAGGCTAGAGGGGGTTTCCTCTGGACTATATGAATCTGAGTACCCTGTAAAGCATTCTCCATCCTGATTTTACAGAGATAATTTTTACCTTTCTTTAATTAAAAGCTTTCTTTAAGAACCTGATGGATCTCAAAACAAGGAAAAATCAAAGGGGATTGGGTCTGAACTCACGAGGGATTGGTGGGGGGATGGGGGAGGATGGTTAATTCCTCCTTGTTTTAAAATCCAAGGAGTTTAAATCTGTGTTCACCCCAGGGAATTGGTGAAGCCTCTCAAGGCAGCCCAGGGAGGGGAAAGTTGGCGGGGGGGAGGCGGGGACAGGGAGTGTGCCAGACACTGAATTTCTGACTGGTGGCAGCGTACCAGATCTAAGCTAGTAATTAAGCTTGGTCCCCCACATCTGTACCCTAAAGTTCAGAGTGGGGAAAAAAACCTTGACGGAACCTGTAGCTGGTTCCTGGGAGAAGGCGGAAAGTGGACGGGCTGGAGGCTGGACAGCAGCCAAGGCAGCTGCCTGCTGGCTTCCAAGGTCAACAGTTGAAGCCGAGGGCCAGAGCGAGCTGATGGCAGGTGAGGAACAGAGGGACCTACCCACTGGCTGAGCTGCAGCCACGTGAACAGTGAGAGCTCTGGGGCAATGAGTGGGCTCTCCTGGAGAGGATGATTCCCAAACAGAGAAGCTGTGGGGGTTCCCCAGGGAAGAAGGGGATCCACTCTAGCTGGAAAGGCTGGAGAGGCTGTCCTGGCAGAGGGACAGAGAAGAACCGATAAGGACAACACCAGAATATGGTCCAGAAGGGCTCCAGCAGAGGCTGGTGGGGGGGCCTGCTGGGATGAGCAGGGTTTTACGGTCTATATCCGCTGTGTGTGGGAAATGGATGATGTTTGGGAATTTTTGATTTGATCTATGTTTTGGTAATAAACTGGCTCCAAGAGTGGCCATTATTAAGGCAAGAGTTGTCATGCATTTACTGGGGAAGCTAAGGCAGGTATGCCAGTCCTGCTGCAGGAGCGTGCTCCAGAAGGGGCCACCTTATAACACCCAGATACTGTAGAAGATAGAGGATGCTAATAGCACAGTGACTTTAAACCTTGCTGTAGTCCACTCAAGAGATGCTGTCAGGTCAAACATGGCCCCGGATTTAGGAACGTTCCCTACAATCAAGGGAAATATTTCCTTGACAATGTCAATAGAATCTACTGGGTCCTTGAAACGAAGCTGGGAGGCTGTATAGCTGGGGCTGTGCTAGACCCACATGCTCTTTTTCTGAGACTCAGAAGGGATACGTGACACCGCAGACCAATGGGGCTCTTGTGCACCTAATTAAAGAACCCAAAAGTGAAGTTAACCAGCACCTGACTCTACACAACAGTGACTGCACCATCGGAGCGATGGGCAGAAAGTAATCACACACCTTCCAGAGCTGGAGCCTGCAACCTATTTAGTTCTCAGGCACTGATCCAGCCAAGCACTTTAAGCACATGCTTAGTTTAAGTATGTGAGTCATCTCATTGACTTCACTGACAATCAGGGCCCACTCTGACTTTACCGCCCAAGCAAAAAAAAAAAAAAATACCCCAAAACTGTGGGGCGGCCAGAGGCAGGGGATTCCCTGCACTGCAGACGTGCCCCAGCTAGCGGCGGGGGGAAGTGGGAGGGAGTGGGGGGAGAAAAAGAAGGGGGGCGGCCAGGGCTTCAGCAGGGCACTCGCCACGCGGCCCCGACTGCCATGTCACCTGCAGGGAAGGGCTCTGCGCCACTCCTGTTGGCTAGGAGGGAAGGACGCTGGCTGCCCTGCTGAGTTTGCTGCAGGGCACTCCCCTCCTCCGCGTTGCCGCCCCCTACAGGGCAGCCGGAGCGGCAAACAAACAACAACCAACAACCAACAAAAAGCAGCCGTGCTGCCCTAGGATTGGGTGGAATGCCTTCCTGTAGAATCTGCCGCCCCAAGCAAGAGCTTGTTCGGCTGGTGCCTGGAGCCGGCCCTGCTGACTATGCATGCATTCAAATGGGGCCTGATCACAGCTGGGAACTCCGGGCACTCCTGCATGACAGACAGTGATGGTATTTCCAGAAGAGTATTGCAGGCCCTGCTCTGTTCATCTCTCCAGGCCTCAGTTTCCCCCCTTTATAAGTGGGAGATAATCACCCGCTGCAGTATCAGTTCCCCAGTGCGGCAGAGTACATTGAGACCCTCAGAGGGAAGGCTTTGATATTTTCAGTAGCCAAATGCTGTCCCTTTACTAAACATAAGAAGAGATGTAGACCAAGGAGCTGACAGGACACCACTAAGGTGCCATGTACGACATCCCAGCGGAACCAAGGAGGAGCTACGGCCTTTGGGAATTTCTCTCACAGAAGAGCCTTCCCAACAAGATGGCTCTGACAGAAGAAGGGAGGAGGCAGGGGAAGGTAGTTAAATGATGGATTTCTCTATTAGTCATCCCAGAATGCCCCTAACCCTCCTCAGCAACCAAGCCAAGCCAAGCTAATAATAGTTAGCATGGAATTCAGACACGCTCAACAAGAAGATCTCTGCTGCTGCCAGAGCTATGGTGCTGGCTTCCCTGTCACCCTCTTTGCTGCACTGCAAATAGCTTAAGCTCCATGGTCACTGCAGCAACATACTTAATCCACCACCTCTCACCTGCATCGCAACTCTATTTGTGCTGCATTATCTCAACGGTAACGCTGAGTCGGAGCAGCTGGAACCCTAACTGCTGAGCACACACGTTTTGCAGGTCATTGCAGATGGCTCGGAAAAGCCACAGCTTCACTTAGCTTGGCTGCTGCAAGAGCTTTGTGAAACTCAGCCCCGCTCTCAAAGCTTGGAGATCACATATACGCGGCCCCAGAGGCAGCCTACCTCCCAAGCTGCTTTCCTGGGTTTTGACATTATTGCAAGTGAGCTTATTATTTTCCTTAGCATATAGGGTTTCGAGACAAGATGGTGAGTTCATCTCTAGGTTACATTTCCTTTCACAGCCTTGAACCAGAGACAAGGGGAAATCATTGCTACATTTCACACTGCCGTTGAGCACTGAGGCTATGCTGGAATAAGAGCCAACACAGGAGCCGACAATGGAAATTCATCAGTTCTATTACTTCCATATATCACTGGAACAGATGACAAAGACCGGGCATGTCTGTATTTCCCAGGTCTGCTTGTTTCTTTTGTCCTTTTGGCTCATATTCTAGACGGAGAGTTCAATCTTGAAGAGATGACTGTCCTCCCACCCCACCTGTCTCACAGCTCTTCCATGAGGTGAGCCTCTCAGACCCTCTTGAACCAGGAGATGACATCATGAGGTGCTTTCTCCTCCAAGACTCTGCCTGAGACCCCTGATGCTGCCAGAGGGTGTATGAGCAATTTTGCATTATGAACCGACGAAGTCTTTCTAGTCAGTAGACCCAAAAGGAAATCAAAAAGGGCAAACTGTTAGGAAGCAGGGCACTACCCGAGACTGGCTGTGAGTTCTACACTTTGATTTCACCAACCAAATATCAAGTGCAAACTCCTCCAGCACTATACCAGCCTTAGCATGCAGTCACAGACAGTCCCCTTGGGTATTCCAGGTCTGTCTTGCCACTCAGCCTACCTTTGTGATAGATGGTCCTTTACACCAAGGATCACAGCAGAATTCAGATTACTCCCAAAGGGCCAGTCACTTACCCCAGGACAATTGCACCTTAAATCTCACGCCAAAGACACTTGTAGGCAATTCTATAATAAATTGTCAAAGATTTATTAACTAGGAAAAGGAAATAAGAGTTATTTACAAGGTTAAAGCAGGTAAACACAGATACACAAATGAGTTAAAATCTTAAGTTTCAAAAGGTAATAGAAGCTTCTGTAACCAGCAAGCTCTCTATGTCCTTTAGGGCTAACCCAGGCTAGACAGCTGGGGATCTCTTGCTTATGCCTAGAAACACCTTGCTCCCCAGAGTCCAAGCAGTATAGAGATACCAAGTTCCTTTTGTGGGGGGTTTTATCCCTCTCATGCCACGTGTTCTGAGCTGCAAGCTCAGCTGCAGAGAGGAGTCCACTTGCATGACTCATCTTCACTGGGATCAGAATAATGAAAGTCTTTTGTCCCTTGTTGATTGTACTTAGGGAAGTTCCAGTTGCAATGTCCCACAATAGTCCGTCTGGTGTTGATGGACCTTTCCTCTTGGGAAGGGTATTACATCTGTTGAAGATCATCGCTTTACACTAATTAATAACAATGTCTCTGCCTGTCTGGTGATTTGCATAGTCACAGAGGCTCACAATACAACCGCTCAAATATTACCTTACCATATGGGATACCATATGTTTTAAGTGAGATTAGTGTTTACACTTTATCAAATGCTTGTGAGTTGCCGCATGCATTACACACATTCTTATAATTCTAATACTTATTTTAGCCATACTAACACATCAGCCAAATGGATCCTAGCTCTGTATTTGTCAGTGTTCAGCTGAGACATGAGGACCTTGGCACGAACTGGCACCTGGTTGCAAAGATCATAGCAGATCCTATTGTAATATTGATGGTGTGATGCTGGCAAATAAGGTGACCAGATCACCACACTAAAGTATTGGGACACATTGCCATCAGCCCCACCCACAGTCCCCCCAGCTCCTCCCAGGCTCTGCCCCCACTCTGCCCCAGGACCGGTGGCCAGGACCCGGGCAGTGTGAGTGTCACTGAAAATCAGCTCGTGTACCGCCTTCAGCACACGTGCCATAGGTTGCATACCCCTGCTATAGAAAATATCTTGCCAAATGCATCCTACAATTACATTATCCTTTTTCTTGGCCACAATCACACTGGTGACTCAGTCATCTTATGATCAAACAATACACCAGGTCTCTCCTCCTCCTCTGTCACTTCTAACTGATAAGTCCCCACTTTATAACAAAACTTCTTGTTGTTGGTCCCTAAATATATGGCCTGGCACTTTGCATTTTAGAATTTTATCCCATTGCTATTATTCCAGTTTTGAAGGTCATCCAAATCTTCTTGTGTCATATTCCAGTCCTCCTCTGTATTGGCAATGCCGCCCAACTTTGTGTGCCATACACAAATTTTATTAGCACACTCCTACCTTTTATGCCAAACTCATTAATGAAAATGTTAAATAAGATTGGTCCCAAGACTGATCCCTGAACAACTCCACTAATAACCACCCTCCAGCCTGACAGATCACCTTGCACCCTTTAATCAGTTCCTTAGCCACCTTTCAGTTCTCTTATGAATCACCATCTTCTCCAATTTAACCAAAAATTTCCCATGTGGAACTGTATCAAATGCCTTATTAACATCCATGTAGATTAGATTTACTGTATTTCCTTTGTCTAAAAAAAATCAGTTATCTTCTCAAAGAAAGCAGTCAGTGTGGTCTAGCACAATCTATTTTTTGTAAACCATGTTGCATTCTATCCCAATTACCATTAACCTTTATGTCCTTAACTACTTTCTCTTTCAAAATCTGTTCTAAGACAGGGGTCGGCAACCTCTGGCACGCGGCTCGCCAGGGTAAGCACTGTGGTGGGCCGGGCCAGTTTGTTTACCTGCCGCGTCAGCAGGTTTGGCCGATTGCGGCTCGTACTGGCTGCGGTTGACCGCGGGCTGAGGGATGTGCTGGCCGCAGCTTCCTGCCGCCCCCATTGGCCTGGGGTGGCGAACTGTGGCCAGTGAGAGCCGCGATTGGCCAAACCTGCTGACGCGGCAGGTAAACAAACTGGCCCGGCCCGCCACAGTGCTTACCCTGGCGAGCCGCGTGCCAGAGGTTGGCAACCCCTGTTTTAAGACCTTGCATACAACTGAGGTCAAACTAAGAAGCCTGTGGTTTCCCAGATCACCTTTTCCCCTTTCTTAAATAGAGATACTATATTTACAATTCTCCAGTCATAGGGTACAACCCTTTGGTTTACGGGTTCATTAAAAATCCTTGCTTTGGGCCTTGCAATTTCATGTGCTAGTTCCTTAAATATTCTTGGATGGAAATTATCCAGCCCCTTCTGCTTTGTTGTTCCTATTAAGCTGTTTGAGGTTTTCTTCCACCATGTGGTCATTTCTACATCCACGTCCTTGTTCCTATTAGCCACCCTGGCACTGCCCTCTCTGCAGGCACTAGCCCAGTGAAGCTTCTGGTAGCTTTCTTCCCCAAATTGATTTTGGTCCAAGCAGACTCTGTTTTATCCATTCCATCACTTCTAATTTCTTTACAGTTAACCTCTTCATTAATATACTATGCTACGCCACCACCTTTACCTTTATTTCTGTCTTTCCTGACCAGCACATATCCTTCAACACCTGTACTCCAGTCATGACTACTATTCCACCATGTTCCTGTTACCTCTATAATATCTGTTTCACTTCCTGCACCAGTAATTCTAGTTCCTCCATTTTATTACCCAAGCTCCATGCATTGGTGTACACACATCTTAGTTGTGTCTCCTCAACTTTGCCCAGATCAGGTACAGTCATTTTGCTGCCAGTATTGCCTACCTGACTTTTAGTGCCAATACCAATGATGCTATCTTTTCTCTTATTAGCCATTCTCCTACCTTCTATTGTTCCTTTCTCCATTGCTATAACTTTTTACTTGATTTTCCTCCCGCTCACTATTAGAACCAGGCATGGAGATTACATGAACATCTCCCAACCATCTCCCCAAAATTCCTAGTTTAAAGCTCTTTTAATCAGTTGGGCCAAACTCCATCACAGAAGCTTATTTCCCTCCTTACTTAGGTGGAGTCCATCCCAGGAGAACAGTCCTCTGTCCGTGAATGCCTCCCTGTGGTCAAACATCCCAAAGTCCTCCTTATACCACCCCTGCCTGAAGCATCTGTTGATCATCATAATCTTGTCTCCCCTTCATTCTCCTCCTCTAGGGGCAGGTAGAATCTAGCTGAAGATCACCCGATCCTCCATTTTTTTAAGCATCTTCCCCAACCTGGTATAGTCTTCCAGCAAGAATCTAGCAGTATTATTTGTTCCCACATGAAAGACAATCACTTGATTCTTTCCTGCTCCAGTTAGGATCCTCTTCAGCCTCAGGTCCATATCCCATATCTTAGCTCCCGGGAGACAGCACACCTTTCTGTTCTCCAGATCAGCTCTGGGGACAGGCCCATCTGTTCTTCCAAATAAGGAGTCCTCCACTCACATAGACCTGCCTTTGTGTTGTTGGTGTGATTCTCTAGCCTTCGTCCTTTTGTTCTTTCTAGCTGCAAGTCTTCCCATCTTCTGTTCTCATTCGCAATCTTCTGCGAGTCAGCCAGAGTTCAGAGCCCCAGGAGGATAGAGGATATCTCCATTGACTCTTCCCCTCTTCTTGTAGGATTAGCCACTCTTCTGTTCTTCCATCTTCTGTTGCTGCCTGCCTCTCCCCTTCACTTTGCAACTCAACAAGCCTGTTCCTCAGCTATATATCTCCATCACTAGCCAGCCTTGTTCTCAGTCACATGCTTCCACTGGCCACTTCCTTCATCCAGCAGTCTATCCTCAAAATTCTCTGGTCCAGCTCGCATTTGCAAGTCTTGAGTTTTCCCTTCAGCCTCCTCTTGCCTTCCCTCCATCATCCACTCAAATCCTCTTCAAAACTCAACCAGTTTCGAGTTGAACCTCCAAATCTCAGATATGATGAAAGAGAAGATCTATCAGGCGGAATTTTTTTACAAGTGAAACACCTTTCAGGTACCCATTCCAGCATAATGCACATCCCACAGCTTTCACATCTGGTCATCTTTATAGTTTCTTCTGTTCTTCATAGAACTGCAGCCTCTGGAGCTGTCATAGTCTTCTTGCCTAAGCTATTGTCAAGAAAGAAAAAACACACCACCATCCACCTCCATCCCCATACTCCCCTTACAAACTCCCATTCAGCCTTCTCTGTTTGCTCACTCCTGTTTCCCCTCCTGTCCTTTGTTTTGACTAGTCAGATTGGAAGCACCTTTGGGACAGAGACCGACTCACACTATGTGTATGTACTGGAGCTGGTCAGCATGTGTTGCCCATGGGGGCGGGAAGTGATTTATTTATTTATTTGTGAAAATTTCATTAGATTTCAAATATTTTAGGTTGTCATTAAAGAACCCCAAAATCTGTTTTCAGCAACCACAATTATTTTGATTATTGGCAACTGAATGTTTATAGATTCTGGTTGCCAAAAGACAACATGTTCTGGGGGGGGAGGGGGGAAGGGTTTGCTACTTTTATGAAAATCTCAATTTTGCAAAATGTTTTCAACAAAAGTTGGGAAATGAGTTTTTTCCCATTACCACTAGTCTGTAGAGTGCCCAGCACATTGGGACCCTGACCTCAGCCAGGGTTTGTACTGCACCTAGCAATATGAGGCCCAATCTCAGCTGGGGTTCAAACACCACCCAGCACAATGGGGCTCCAGTCTTGGGTCTTGTTGCTGCTGTTGTTTCTTTCTGCTGTTGATTTTATTCCTCTAACTTGTCCTTTAAAAGTCTCTATATTAAAATCATGTTTTCTCCAGCCACTCAGAGACAAAGAACTCTGTGAGCTCGCGACATACTGCCCCTAACTGGTCGTATGGCCCATGGCTGATTGACACTTAGAGAGCTGCCTCGAGTGCTATTCTACTAGCTTCGGTGCAGAAAGATTTGAGACAATCTCGATCAGAGCTGCAAGAGCATCTTAGCTGCCCTGCTCACAGCATGCGTGTGGGACAGAGGTGTTCTCAGCGTTGCTGGCAAATGTGCAAACTGAGCCCTGTGCCTTGGGGTGGTAGGAAGCACTGATATATCCCAAGATAAACATGGAGGCTCCCTAGCCCCAAATGATGCTGCTGAGGCAGCTGCTGATGCTGGCGGAGCTCCTGATGCTGACAGTGATGGTGGGCTGTGATTACAGCTCAGGACCTATAGCAACTCACTGCAAAGGAAGCCTGTGAAGATGAATCCCACGGCACTAGCCCATAGCAGCACTAAAGAGAGATCTGGTTTCCTGAGTGGGGCACGGCTACAAAGAGGCCCAGGCCAGGTATTAATTATGGTCATCCAGTTCCTTGAAAGACCCCCCAGACTTACTAGTTTGTTCCTTTCTCTGCTGAGTACAGCGCTGCCCATCAGCAAGAGACTAAAGTGCTTGGTCTAGTTCATTTATCCTAGAGAAGGTGCAGAAGAAGTGACTTGTTCATGGTCTATAAATAGCTTCACGGGGAAGAGTTTTCCGATAGCAGACAGCTCCTTCGCAGAAAGAGGCAGACCGAGATCCAGGGAGTGGAATCTAAAGCCATACAAATTCAGACTGAAAGGGACACATTCCAATGGTTTACTAACCTCCATGTTAAAAATAACTGACCTAGGGAGGGAGTGGATTTTCTATCACTTGGGAGTTATTAAATCAGGATTAGACGCCTTTCTGCAAGATATGTACTCATTCAGACAGACATTCCAGGACAGTTCACCCCATACCGATCCCTGTAAGAACCATGTTGTGAAGTGACAGGTTGCCACATGTTACTAGACGCATGAGGTTTCTCTCCTTTGGGCATCCCCTGGCTAAGATCCCAGAAGCAGAGGCCTCCACATCAGACAAATCTGACACAGCCATTTCCCATCAAACAAAGGACTCCATGCTGCTTTAGGGACACCAGATGCAGGTGTCTAACCCAGAATTTACTCTCTGGCCAGGTCTACACTCAAAATTTAAGTCAACCCAGCTAAGTCAGTCATGGGATGAAAGGTCCGCACACCGAGTGGTATAGTTAAACTGCCCTAACCCCTGGTTTAGACAGCTCTGGAAGAATTATTCTGTCATTGACCTAGCTGCCACCTCTCGGGGAAGTGGATTACCTATGTCAACAAGGGAACCCCTCCTGTCACTGTAGCAAACATCTCCATTGAAATGCAACAGCTCCAGTACTGCAAGTATAGGCAAGCCCTCCATCTCATCCATCTTAGGCAGGGATCTCCGACTGCCCCTTTCTATGCCAGCAACAATGTTGAGATGGTGAGAAATTGCCCATTCAAGGGCTGATGCTGCTTTCTCTGAAGCCGATGATTTTGATCACAGCTTCTCTGTCTCAGCTCTGTCAGATTCCTACACAACTCCCAGAGCTGGAGACAGAACCGTTAGAGGCCAGGTAGGCAGAGGGAGGAACAGTAATCTTCCAAGCTCTGCTCACTAGAGACGTCATCCACCTGAGATTGTGCCAATGTCCAGACTCCTTCTTGACGAAAGGGAAAAAAATAGCCAGTGTTGTGTCTTAAGCCCCACCCACTCGTGCCATGAGCGCTCACTGAGCGTAAATACTGGAGATCTTCATAATTTGACCTCTCTTCTCTTTTCTCACGTGCCTCGACCAATAACTCTTTAGTTGCTAATGCTGGCATTTACATTATCTCCAAGAACGCTTCATGGGGCAGTTCCCCACTCCCAGAGCTGTTGGTTCAGGCTGTGTGCAGACTCAGCCAGATGTCTCTGTAAAATACCTTCAAAATGTGAAGCAAGTGTAACTGATGCAATCTCTTCTAACTAAAGCTGACATTCAGCTATCTATAGTGCCACACACACTCCCACCCTCCAATTCAAGCCCCTAGATCCCTGAACATCACTAGTCCTATTGAGAACCAGATGCTTAGAAATGGAACTCTATAGCTCAGTGCAAAAAACAGCTCCTTGGCTGTCGGTATGATTGTTCCCAGAGTGGGTTTGGTCTCTCGGGATGAGCTGCTCTACTGAGATGACCAGCAAGGCTGCTGAGTGAACAGTGGTTTTGTTCACCATGAGTGGACCCTCCAAGTCAGGGTGAAGTCACATTTGCAGGGCAAAGGGTGGGAGAAGCTTGCACTGTGTTTTCCTGCTCTGTGTAGGCTCAACAGAAGAGAGCATCTTGTAGACACACACTAGTGGGATATATGGGGCAATGGTCCAGAGGACTGACTTGTTCATGTACCCATAAGCACATACTGCTTTTCTTCTTTCACTTACAACTATAGCAAAGTTAGACATTGGCCATAGCACAGTCTGATCTCATTGACATCGGTTTGAATCTGGAGTTAATCCACTGACTTCACTGGATTTACTCCAGATTTGCAGCAATCAGAATCTGACCCTAAGAGATATTTATCAGAATCTGACTCTAAGAGATATTTAGTTGCTGAGCCAGTATTTTCCCTCAGAAATACAGAGTTTATACTAGTTTAATACCAGAGCGTTGCCTCACCTTTGACTTGGCGTCTATAGATTTCATGCAGGGGCTTTTCCTTATCACCTCTGTTGTTTACTACTAAATCAAACAGCATAGTAATAGCTCTGCTCCTTCCACTGCACCCCAGCTGAGTCCCGATTCTTATCTCAGGCACAGCAATGACCCTTTATTTCCCACCAGGGTCATAAAAAGCTTCCCAGCTCTTTAGGGAAATAGCCGAGATTCCACAGAAGGATGGATCTAAATCAGGCGAGACCAGACAGCCCACAAATAAACACTTTCCAGCGTGTCGTTTTGCCTTTTTGGATTTCACTCAGCACAGGACAGACAGGGCGGGAAACATGGGCTATATTTCAGTCAGCAAAGCCAGCCTATTAGTCATGAACTTGTCATGAAAAGCTCCAGCTGAAATGCACCGTGAGAGCCAATGGAAACGAGGCAAGACCTGGAAAGCCGCAAATAAGGGGTGAAGGGGATACACACTGACTCATTTATCAGCACACAACAGCCAGATAATGGTCCATATTTATTATTAACAGATGACATGCCCACCAGACTGTAAGCCACCTTATATAGATGTACTGTTCAGATAATGCAAAGGGCTCTTAAAATTCCAAGAAGTCAAGCTAGCCAGAGGTCCAGTAAATACTATATACTGGGATTTTTTGTGATGGGGAGGGCATTGATTTCAGTGCCAAGGAACTGGATTTTCAATGCTGAAGTGTATTATGTGCAGCACACTGGTTAGAACTGGCTTGGTCTCCCAGTTCCAGCAGCACAACCAGTCACGCATCTCACATTTTCCCCAGGAACCCTTTCCTGGCCACTTCTAGAGATATTAACTTAAATTATACCATGTCCTTGTACCCAGCCACACACACAGGAATATATAGTCGGTTAGGTGCCATATATGTGAATGCAATGTTATGGAGGTGGCTCCATTGGTAAGGCTGAGTTGAATTTTGCGCTGAAAGCAGGGATCTCAGCTCTTTGTTCTCTGAGGAGAGCACAGTGGATCCTCCCCAAATGTACAGTACCAGCTCTCTGAGCACAGAATGGATTTTCAAGTAAATCTTTGAATTGCTTTAGGCCTTAAAGGACCCTGCTTCAATTAATTTTTAAGAAGTTTAGAATCTGTGCCAGGGCTAGAGCAGGTTGCAAAATGCCAGGGTGTTTTTTGTTTTGTTTTGTTTTTTGGGGCAAGGGGGAATGTTGAGGTTCCCCTCTAAATTTCCTGTGAAAATTATTTGATTTCTTCCTTTTCATAAGCGCTGGGTGTGGATATGAGGCTTTAGGGGATCACCCGGGCCAGTAAGGGGGTCTCTGTCACCTGCTTCCCTGTAACCCTCAATGCTTCTGTGCTGTGCACTTTTGGCTCAGAGTCCTGGCCCCAGCAGCCTGCTCACAGCACAACAGCTTCACCCTGGCTTCCACCAACCTGGTTCCTCCTTGCAGGGTGACACCAAGAGCCCCTCCAGCCCCTCGTCCTCCCCAGAACCATCTCTTCTGCAGCACCCAGTCCCTCTCGCCAGACCCTCACAGAAGTGATCAAGTTAGCTGTCTCCAAAGAGACAGAACATACAGCAGCCTGCAAGATAAACAAGAGGGTAAAATCCTCAGTGTAACACACGGCAGTGAGACGGTTTTGCAAAAGCAAAAGCAGTTTATTAACAACAGGACCTAGATTTGTGTGATACCAAGAAGGAGGAATCGGGATAGAAATGATGACGGCCAACTAGATAGAACACATTTGATTTTAGCCTCAGAAGGGTAACAAGCCAGAGTCTTTTATTCAAATTCTCTCTCTCACCTCAGTCGTTCTTCCAGCATTGGGGGCTTTAGCCAGGCTCCAGCACAGAGCCCACAGTGCGATTTCATCATCTGCTCAGGTGAAAGATAACCTGAAGTTCATTGTCCTGGCGTCCAGAGCCTGGAAGGACTCCTGGGAAAGACTCTCTCCTCTCTCATGCAGGAGGCTAATGTCATCCTGAGCCAAGTGTCCCCTTCCCATGGGATGTTTCCCGGTGCAATTTTACAATGCAAATGAAGCCTTCCCCCCTTCTCTCACCCTTGCTTTGTTTACTGCTGATGTAGCCCCATTCATCATATATGTCTCCTGTCCGGGAGCATGCGAGCTGATTCCACGTTAGTGCAACCAGGGACAGTTGCCAGACAGCCTGGTGCCCACTCCAGTGAGCAGGGCTGGGGGCGTTACCCGGGCTGGGCACTGGCTCCTGTGAGCTGCAGCCCACATGCTGCTGATTTTGCTTCTGCAGTTCCTGGTAGAGCCCGGCAGCTCCATGCATATCCACTTTATAGCCATAGATACCTGCATCCACAGATACAAATTTTGTATCTGCCCAGGGCTCTAGCCACAGAATTTCCTCCAGAAACTGGATTAAAGCATATTCTTTAAAAAGATGCCATTGCTTGGAGTTTTAAAGACAAGAGTAGATGAGTTCATCTGCTCCCCAATAAATCGCTCCAGTGTTGACCCTCATGGCTAGGAAATTGCTTCTGATTTCAAAACTGAATTTGTGCAACATCAACTTCCACCCATTGGATCCTGCTCTGCCTTTGTCAGCAAGGTTGCAAAGCCCCCTGGTCTGAGAGCTCTTTTCCTTGGGCCAGTACCTATACACCTAATATTTGATAAGATGACAGTTGAGTTCCTTTAGCTTCACAGTGTAAAGCTGTTTTCCAGCCCCTGGATCGTTTCCATCACCTCCTTTGAACTCTCTTCAATATTTCCACAACTTTCTTGAAGTGCAGACACTAGAATTTATGCAATGTTCTAGAAGCGCTCTTACCAGCGCTGCGCCCAGAGGCAAAATCCCCTCCCTACCTCTACTTGAAGGATTATGTCATTGTCTAATCTAAGGATTCAAGGACCACATTGGCCCTTTTAGCCACAGCATTACACAGGGAGCTCATGTTGAGTCAATTATCTATGATAATCCTAAATCCTTTGAGTCACTGCTTTCCAAAACAGAGTTGCTCATCCTGTAGCTAAAACCTGCATCCTTTGTTCCCAGAGGTATTACTTTGCCTCTGGCTGCATTTAAAAAACATTCTATTGGATTGTGACCATTTAACCAAGTAATTCAGATCACTCCAACAGTAACCTATCCTCCTTGTTATTTGTACCCCACCAATCTTTGTGTCATTTGCAAACTTCAATATTCATGGGGAGACATTAGACAATGATAAAATCTTTGTTGGTAAAGATCTAGACAGTGTTGGATCAGAAAGTTCTCTCATTAACAACTATATTTTGCGATCTCTCTGTAAGCCAGTTTTAAATCCATCTGATGTGTGCCCTGTTAATTCCATACAATGACAATTTTTATTGAGGTGTCATGTGGTGTGACACACCAAGATACAGTCCAGGCCAACAGAGGGCTGTGTCACCCCTGCCCTGCAACCTCGGGTGCCTTGCAATGCCCTGCTAAAGTAGCTCCCACCCGAGCTGGTCACGAACAGCCTTCCAGCCTGCAAACCAAACCCTGAGTGTCTATGTGTAACTGAAGTCTGCCTGCCACATTTGAGTTACACGCTGGCTCTCACCAGCCTGGGTTGTACTGCAGGGTGACCCCAACACACCTCCAGTCCCAGATTTCCCTCAGAAATGTGTGTCATCTTCTGCTTAGCCCATGGTACAGATAAAATACTCCCTTAAAGGAATAATAGATTTGAAATACCAGATTTCAAAGACAGAAGATCTCACTCAAATAGTGTTTTCTATAATCCAGGATGTTTAAATTGTAGCTAATTATTTAAACAGTAAAGAAAAAAAAGTTTATTATTAAGCGAGTACAAGTAAAGAGGCATAAAGGTCAGGAAAGTTACAAGATAAAGAAAGATAGGCATTTACTAATGCTGTACCTAAACTATATTAGATACAAGTAATGTTGTTTAACACATGCTCCAGCAGATACCTGTCCAAACTCACAGGTTAGGACCCTCACCTAGAGTCCAATGAATGCTTCCTTTGTCTTCTTCAGGTGAAGAGAATGCAATGAGCAGGGAGAGAAAGAGGGGAGCCTTGGGGTGTTTTTCAAGAGGGGGACCAATGGAGAAGGCTTTAAGTGCACTCAACCCCCATCCACCAACCAGGCTCCTGTGCAGTTAATGATCTACATTTTAACGTGAGTAGCAGCTAACAATGACCCTAAATCCAACACCTTTTAAAAATAAACACCTCCCTATTACACCAGCTCCACTCAACACCCACCTCTCTGCCAAGTTTCACACAGACATGATATTTTTAAAGCAGCACGGGTAACTATGAATGTAGGACTGACAGGGAAAATTGTAACCAGAACCTAAATTGATAGGCTGTGTCAAGGTTCCTCCCCTACTCTGAACTTTAGGATACAGATGTGGGGACCTGCATGGACACTTCTAAGTTTAATTACTAGCTTAGATCTGGTAACACTGCCACCATCCAGAAATTTCAGTGTCTGGAACACTTGCTGTCCCCCCAAAACCTTCCGCTCCCTGGGCAGCCTTGAGAGGCATTTTTAACCAAGTTCCTGGTGAGTCCAGATCCAATCCCCTTGGATCTTAAAACAAGGAAAAATCAATCAGGTTCTTAAAAAAAGAAAGCTTTAATTAAAAGAAAGAAAGGTAAAAATTCTCTCTGTAAAATAAGGATGGAAAATATTCAGAATCATATAGCCCAAAGGAACCCCCTCTAGCCTTAGGTTCAAAGTTACAGCAAACAGAGGTAAAATCCTCTCAGCAAAAAGGAACATTTACAAGTTGAGAAAACAAAAATAAGACTAACACGCCTTGCCTGGCTGTTACTTACAAGTTTGAAACATGAGCGACTGATTGAGAAAGATTTGGAGAGCCTGGATTGATGTCTGGTCCCTCTTAGTCCCAAGAGCAAACAACCCCCAAAAACAAAGAGCACAAACAAAAGACTTCCCTCCACCAAGATTTGAAAGTATCTTGTCCCCACATTGGTCCTCTGGTCAGGTGTCAGCCAGGTTTACTGAGCTTCTTAACCCTTTACAGTTAAGAGACATTAACCCTTAACTATCTGTTTATGACAGGCTGTTATAAAAGATCCAGACAAAATCCACATCAAACTGGAGTATAGGTTGCGAGTATGTAGCAGATATTTCAGGGTAAGAAACAGCACAGCAATGCTGTAACTATCTCCAAACCAAGAGTTATAAGCCTAGGACATTCAACGTTTGGATTTCTTTTCAGTGTAACCCTAATATGTCAAAATACGCACCCAAACAGCCTTTGCTCTGTTGTGATGCCATGCAAGAGCTCCAGGATTATGATTTAGGCATTGCAATGTTTGATGGTTCCATACAAATCAGTCTAGGAGCCCAGAGGTGTTTTTTTCATATATTTTTCCTCTTATTGTATCACAACAGGGCAGAGTTAAGGTTAACTATGTGTTTCTTACCTTGGATTTGGATTTCTTTTGAGTGTAACCTCGGCTCTGAATTGCCTGGGTTGAAAACTGTTGTTTGGGAGATAATTACAACATCCTTGTGCTGTTTCTTAGTTCAGTGGTTGTAGTGCTCGGTTGGGAGATAATTACAGGTAAAAAGCATTATAGGGACATTGTAAATTACTGATATGTACTCTCAGCTTTAATGCCATCTTAAGCTGGCTTGGGGACAGGAAAGGGTCAGTGGGGTGGAGGGAGACAGTGAGGATATAGGAAGGGAAGGGTGAGCAGAAATGTTAGGGAGAAGGGGCAGACAGTGGGGATATGCAGGGCAGGAGAGATGTGGGGTCACAGGGAAGACTGGGGACATGAGAGTGATCCTTGATCCCATACAGTTCCAATGTTGGCTCCTCCCCATAGTTTGGCTCTGAGATCTGGGTGAATCTTTTGCTTGCCCCTCAGAAGCTGTCCGTGCTGGCTGAAATTTCACCTCCTGCCCACAGCTGCTGTGTCACTCTCCCCAAGACCTGAGGAAAGAGCATTTCCTCCCACCTCAGGCGGCTGCTGGAGGCTTTACAAATGGTCAGATAACAGTCCCCAGGACAACAGTAGAGCATCATGGCTCTCCCAGTGTCACACTGGCCTAGCATTCAGCTAACGATACCAAACTGGGAGGGATTGCAACTGCGGACGATACCAAACTGGGAGGGATTGCAACTGCTCTGGAGGACAGGGTCAAAATTCAAAATGATCTGGACAAATTGGAGAAATGGTCTGAGGTAAACAGGATGAAGTTCAATAAAGATAAATGCAAAGTGCTCCACTTAGGAAGGAACAATCAGTTTCACACATACAGAATGGGAAGAGACTGTCTAGGAAGGAGTATGGCAGAAAGAGATCTAGGGGTCATAGTGGACCACAAGCTTAATATGAGTCAACAGTGTGATACTGTTGCAAAAAAAGCAAACATGATTCTGGGATGCATTAACAGGTGTGTTGTAAACAAGACACGAGAAGTCATTCTTCCGCTTTACCCAGCGCTGGTTAGGCCTCAACTGGAGTATTGTGTCCAGTTCTGGGCACTGCATTTCAAGAAAGATGTGGAGAAATTGGAGAGGGTCCAGAGAAGAGCAACAAGAATGATTAAAGGTCTTGAGAACATGACCTATGAAGGAAGGCTGAAGGAATTGGGTTTGTTTAGTTTGGAAAAGAGAAGACTGGGAGGGGACATGATAGCAGTTTTCAGGTATCTAAAAGGGTGTCATCAGGAGGAGGGAGAAAACTTGTTCACCTTAGCCTCCAATGATAGAACAAGAAGCAATGGGCTTAAACTGCAGCAAGGGAGATTTAGGTTGGACATTAGGAAAAAGTTCCTAACTGTCAGGGTAGTTAAACACTGGAATAGATTGCCTAGGGAAGTTGTGGAATCTCCATCGCTGGAGATATTTAAGAGTAGGTTAGATAAATGTCTATCAGGGATGGTCTAGACAGTATTTGGTCCTGCCATGAGGGCAGGGGACTGGACTCGATGACCTCTCGAGGTCCCTTCCAGTCCTAGAGTCTATGAGTCTAAAGGCTACCTCAGCTTTACAATGCATATTTTTTACAGTGCCCTGGCAGAGCTGTTCAGTGACCTCCTCCTGCAGGTACATGGGATGAACAGTTACTCTCTGACTGCATGGTGCTATCTGCTTATTCCAGTTCCCTGCTGGGAGTAGTCTCCTCGGACTGGAAGTGTGATGAGAATAAAGCTGAGCAGGGCCATTTGTGCCAGCGAGGAAGAGTTCTGAGCATCTAACACGGGCACAGCCTCCCAGGGCAGCAGGCCAGGCACAGCCCCTTAGGCTGGGCACCAGATGCACCTCTTCCTGGCTGGTGCAGAAGGACAACATGGCCATGTGTTCACCTTCTCCCCGAGCCCACGCCCCTTCTGGGGCAGGGAGCACCACAAGGGGCACTAGCACAAGGCCAGCCCGGTGTGCAGGGGATTGCAGGGATTGTGACTGGCCCTTGCACATGGGGCATAAGGGATAAGCTCCCAAAAAGCTTACAAGCACAAAGGACTAGTCACAGACTAGCTTCAAACTCCTGGTAACTCCATGTGGCATCCAGGTGGAACATATCAGTGCTTTGGGTAAAGTCTCCTAGCCAGGCAGATCCATGCCAAGATCACCTTGCCATCTGTGCATCTCCACACAGGGGGTCTGCAGAGCAGTTTGAATCCAAACCACACCTTAGCACATGGCCAAACTTTGGAGCAATTTGGCTCAGACTTGGCCACTAGCTCTGATCTCTAGAATAAGCCCACCAGCTCTTCTCCAGCTCAGAACAACTCCAGCCTCTGGGAAAGCTCTGACCCAAACCTGGGCATGGGCTTTGCTATGCAGGCCAATCTCTAGCCTAACTCCCCCATTAATTACTAGGGGTTTGGCTGTGGGAGCAGTTTCCTGATCAGCCCATTTCAGACACCCGGCCAGGGTACAGCTCTCCCTGCTGGAGATACAAACGGATGCACTAAGACAACTGGATATCACTTCCGGCATGCATCCTTCTCTGTCCCTCATCTCAGTCTCCCAGCCAATGGGGAAGAAATAAATTCTTCCCTCAAGGCACTGCCACAGTGGCCACTGGCTGCAATGCATATAACTTGAGCATAGAATCTGTCCCCAGGTATTTGCAGTGTATACTGTTGGCCATATAATTACATAGCCAGCAAAGTGTACGTCCATGTAGGACCTGTAGCTCCTACAATGCCATGGGAAATGTTACCAGCTAAGTATTTCTAGGAAGAGAACTATGTAGAGAGCTGGGGATTAGATTAGAAGGCTGGAGGGCAGGAGTCCTGTGAATTATTTAGTGCTCCAACAAGGATTTACTGTGTGACCTTGGTCAAATCACTTAACCTCAGATTCCTGTTTTTATTATGGGTCTAATGATACTCAAGGCATCTTTCTCACAGGGGTGTTGTAAAAATTCATCAGTGCTTGTAAAGCATCTTAAGGTCCTTAGGAAATAAATCCATAACATCATATTATTGATTAATTCTGCAGATCTGGAGCAAACGAATCTTTTTGCTTAATTTAAACCAATGCCTCTTGAAGATGATTAGTGGTATTAGTAGTACTCCTCCTTGCCAACTGAGTATGGGACCAGCTAGCACTGATTGATCTTTGGGGGGCAATTGGATGTTGACCTGTGTTAGAATAATAGGTTGTGTTTATGCTTGACCATGAGGGTCTTTGCAGAAACCTCCAGTGAGATCCATATGCAAAGCTGTTTTTATGGTTCTAAGAAAGGCATTTCAAGGGATCTGATGTGCCTCAAGCGTAAATTACGACATGCATTAAGGACCACCCGCATCAAATAGGCAGTCACCCCAGCCCAGGGTTTTCCTGGTGAATTGGGAGCAAATTCCACAACCACCCAGGTTTGGGCTTTCATAGAATAATATATTTTCAGGTCAAGAGAGCTGTCTGCTTCTCATACAATAGGTTCTTTCTTCCTCTTCCCCCTACCTCTCACTGTCTCACTGCCTCTGCTGTTATTTATGGTTTAACTCATAAGTGTGTTACTGAACACTGGAGTGTTTCAGGAGATGGGGTGTGTGAAAGAGTATAAAAAACACAGAGCAGCTCCCTCTGATGACAATTGAAAAACTATTGCTCCAGCAATTGAAATGGGCAGGAACAGACTGTAGAGCTGCATTGTACCAACACCTTGCAAAGTCCTGGCACACACCGTTCCAATGATTGGCTTAATAGTTTTGTATTTTACACATAAAATGGGGAGTCTGCTACTTTAAAAGTGGTGAAACTGGGGCACAGAGATGCACTGATTTGCCCAAGATCACAGAGAGCTTCGAAACCTGCCTTCTATTCCGGCTTCCCAGGTTAGTATTCTTATCTACTGGATAACCGCGACTGGTTTTCCTGGGGTGTAGCCTGAAGTGTGGGACCTCTGAGCCCTCTGTCCCACCAACCTGGCTCCCTCTCACACTGTGATGCTGTGACAAGCTACAAACCTCTGGCAGGTGCTGCACTTACATAGCCATCCACAGGCAGGAGCACACTCCGCTGAGTTACGTGGATGTTCTCCCAGACACTCATGAACTAGTAATAGGGAAGCTCCAGCCAATTCCCCCTGCTCCCCAGCCATGCACCTCAAAACTGTACCGTCTCGCATGGGTCAGAAGCCTGACCAGTGTAAGTTCGTTACCCTGTTCACCCCTCCCTTGATGTGGAAAGGGCACCCACTAGCTTTTATTAACTGAGCTGAGATTTTCCAAGACTTCAACCAAAACACTGTTTTAGGTCAAATATTATCACTTAAACAGATTAACTACAGAAAGATTTTAAGTAGTAAGCATAGAGATTCAAAGATAGTTATGTAAGAAATAAAATAAACTCGCAGTCAGTGGCCTTGGCTACACTGGCGCTTTACAGCGCTGCAACTTTCTCGCTCAGGGGTGTGAAAAAAACACACACCCGAGTGCTGCAAGATACAACGCTGTAAAGCGCCAGTGTAAACAGTGCCCCAGCGCTGAGAGCGCGGCTCCCAGCACTGCAAACTAATCCCCATGAGGAGGTGGAGTACGTGCAGCACTGGGAGACCTCTCTCCCAGCGCTGGCGCTGCGATCGCACTCACACTTCAAAGCACTCCCACGGCAGCGCTTTGAAGTTTCGAGTGTAGCCAAGCCCTAAGATCTATAAACTAAACAGGACTGGAAACAAGCAGTGTCTCACCCTGATGGCGAGTACAAGCAGGTTACAACTCTTCAATACACAGGCTGGAACTTTCTTCAGCCAGGGACCATGCTCCCCACTTTCAATCTTTGTCCTCCAGACATGTTTCCAGGTGTTGAGTTGTGAAGGGGATTGAGACCATATGGTGATGCCACTTCCCCTCTTTATAGTTTCTTCCAGCTGGAAGAACCCTTTGCTAGGATGTGGTTAAGTAGTCTTCATTGTCTATGTGCTATCTCTGAGAAGTCTCCATTGTATACAGTTCCTTGGGAGTGTGGATTCCCTTTAATGGGCCATCAGCGCATCTGGCTCCTCCATTGCCGTACCTGAATGGCTGGTTGTGGGTGTTCCCATCTGTAAGTGTGCAGACTCACCCCTGCAGCACCTCCTGCTAATCTCTCAAGGAATTAGCTCAATTTCCAGCCCAGAGCACTCTGTGAAGGCCAGTGATCTGCCATAGCTTAGCCCCCCATGTCCCTCCCAGACTCCAGTGCCCATTCTCTCTGAGGTGCTGCCCCCTGGAACACCCCAACAATCTCTGTGAGTCTCCTTTCCCCAGGGAACTCCAACCCACTACCTCCACCTTGCCTCAGTCTGGACTACTGCCAGTCCTCACCTAGCCCCCACTCACTGGTGCAGAGTGAAGTGTAAAAGCCGTTAATCACAGACAAAGGGGTTTGACCTGCTGCCTTCTTCTACCACCTAGTACCTCTATGGGCCTGGAATCAGGCCCTGCAGCCTGGAGAGTTGCCAGCCTGGAGCTCCCCTGCTCCTCTGGCTCTTCCCCAGCCCTGCTTCACTCCCAGGTACCCTCTTACTCCCCTGCAGCCAGACCAGTTTCCTTCCACTGCTAGAGGAAAGACTCTGCTCAGCTTCTAGTTGCCCTGGTCTTCTTATAAGACCCAGCTGCCCTGATTGGGGCATAGCCCAGGAGTAGCTCCTTTCCCAGTCAGCTTGGGCTTTTTCTCCTAGCCCCTAGCCCTCTCCCAAGGCTGGCTTCTACTCTGTCAAGGCTGGAGCGGATAACCACCCCGCTACACCACCTTTACAACATATTTCAGTAACACATACATAGCAAAACTTCATATCTTCACATACAACAATAGCACAAACATTAATATCCTGTTGGATTGTATAACAGATCAAGACTTTCTAAATACCACCTTGTACTTTGTACAAAACACATCATAATTATATGACAGTGGTGAATATGGGGATTCCAGAGTGCTGCTTTGAGGTACAGAGTGCCACAATGATGCGGTTGGTTTACACACAAGCTGTACCAGGTGTCTTTGGAAAGGGATCCTGTAGCTTCCTGTAGATATGCAATGTGATCTGAAAGGATTTGATTTATAGCCTTGAAGCCAGGATAATTGAGTCAGGCTTACAGTATTATAGAAGCATGTTTGTGGTTTCACAGCTGAAACTGATTTTGACTGAAAGCAAGGAATCAACTCCTTTTCTTCCTCTATGGAAAGTGCAGCACATCTTCCCCCCACTTACAGCACTTACTCCAAGTGCAGAATTAATTATCTGAAAATATACAGGTCAATCCACTACTGAGATTATAAGGTACAATTCATTTTAAACTGGGTCCTTTAAAAAAATGTTACATGTTGAGTCAGACCATTGTTTGTCCCAAATGATCTCAGTAACAGAACAGACTCTTTTTAGCTATGTGGGAAGTATCAAACTGAAATCTCATGCACTGTCTACATTATGACTTTAAAAAAGATTAATGGCCAGTTTTGCTGTTACTTTCAGTTATGAAGAATATCTTTACCAGAGGCTGGGGAATACTTTTCTTCTATAGAAAATTCCATGAGGTACTGTCCTTTTTCAAAATGGCTGCCATGCCCTGTAGTTCTCAAGAGAAAAGAGACTAAAAGTGCCTTAGCAAAGAAGCCCTCTTTGAAAGTTGTTATTCAGGGAAGATGGTGGCTGTTTGACAGCCTAGAGGGTCACCATCTTCTCTGAGGACAGTTTGGCTTCATTCTCATGGGGAACAATGTGAGGTGATGGCCATTTTGAAAGAGGGCCCTTTAATTGAGGTTACCTGAGGCCTCAGTCCCATTAAAAATAAAGGAACTGTTTTGGAAGAGGGCAGTTCTTTGTAGATTTCTCTGAAAAGCATTCTTTGTCAACTTCTGGTGGAGAACATTTATGAAGAATAATGCAATAATATGACCCCAGTATTTCTAAAATGGAAGAGAGTGTAACAACCCATTGCATCAGATCTACTCAGAGGAGACAAGGGGGGAAATGGAGGAAGGGAAGTTTGAAGGACAGGGAGGGGTGTGCATCAATATGGGGAATGTGGGGTCAGAGCTGGGGGAATGTGTCCAGTAGAGTCTCGCTGTTGCTTTGCACTAGCCAGAGTGAGGTGAAGGAGCCATGGTGTGCTGCTGAATCTGGCCAAGAAGATAAAATGATGGTGGAGCAGTAGTGATGCCAGAGTTAAGGTTGTGGTCGAGTTTTAGTTTTGATGGGAGTTCTAAACCTTCTTTTATCAGCAATATTGTAAAAGTGGCAGAACCCCTGAACACAGGAATTAACACCCACACAGTATTGGAACTTTTCCTGCTGGCTTGGTGGAGCTGGTAGCAGGAAACATGGAATAATAAGGCATCAAAAGTGACTATTACAACAAAAATTCAAGTAGGTGTTTCATATTTTTTTTAAACTCCTTTTTGGCAGAAGTGTGTAATTTCCTGGGATACGAGTGTTGCCTCACACACTGTCCATGTGCCTAGCAGGAGAATTAGGGAGAAGGTGAGTAAGGGAATATCTTTCATTGAACCTACTTCTGTTGGTGAGAGAGACAAGCTTGTCTCTCTCACCAACAGTTGATCCAATGAAAGATATGACTATCCACCTTGTTTCTCTAATAGCCTGGAACCAACATGCCAACAACTACACTACATACAAGTAGGACAATAACATTTAAAACAAAAGAAAATTTTACTGCTTCTTTCTGCTGATGTATTTTACATTGTCAACACTAGACACCCACCATCTGCAAATAACTTTGAATTTCACAATATTTCCAACTGTTCCTACACAGCCTGGAGAATGAGAAACTTGCTCATCAAATATCCTTTAGCAAGGAAAAATGTTCCTTAATTAGGAGCCAGAAAGTCATAGTGTCAAGTCTCCCTGCTGCTGACTGGGCTTTCTTTATATTTACATGCACTTCATCACCCTTAGTACTAACCAATGCTATGACCTCGGTCTTAGATAGTAGCCAGGTACGTACTACTATACCTGCTTCTAAAGTTAAAAGGTTATATAAGGTGACTATGGAAGCAATTGGGAACAGAACTCTAAATGGTAACCCCAACTCTTAGCTAAACAGCCACACTGCCTTTCAGATTGATTATTCCACATATATATGCTTTGATTATCCTCTCTCTCCCACAAACATTCTCTTAACCAAGGAGCGAATCTGGGATTCCTGATCTCCAATTTTCTATTGTTGTCTAGTCAATAATGATGTAACCCACTGGGGACGTGTATTTTGACTCCCCTGCTTGGCCCATAAAGACGTTAGCAATTACTCTGTAGTACCAACACTAGTGGGTCTGAGTTGAAGAACTGAGAGGTTCAGCTCTGACGGATAGGATGGGAATATTATAAATTCATGTGCTGGAATGTCTGTTTTAAAACAAAGGGTTTTAATTCACAGCATGGGGAGGGATAGCTCACTGGTTTGAACATTAGCCTGCTAAACCCAGGGTTGAGAGTTCAATCCTTGATCGGGCCATTTAGGGAACTGAGGTAAAAACCTCTTTAGGGATTGGTCCTGCTTTGAGCAGTGGGGGGACTAGATGACCTCATGAGGTCCCTTCCATCCCTGATATTCTATGATACAGCTTCCCCCCCTTAAAAACAAGATAATCTGAAAGATATGGAGTGATGTCCCAAAACACCTGACCCTATATATCTCAAGCTCTGACCCCAAATCTTTTGCTTGCAGATGTCAAGGAGGTGAGGGGTGCTTGACACTGGCAGGGACAGGGGAACTTTGTCACATTTTGGGTTCAGTCCAGATCAGTGAGAGGTTGTGTCATGACTTGTCCTGTAACCCTGAGTGCCTTAAAATGCTGCTGCTGCAGCTCCCTGTGTGGATGTTCCCAGCCAGCATACAACCATGCACTGAGTGTCTGTGCTGAGCAGCCCTGGTTCAGTAACTGAGACTCCAGCAGCCTGCTTGTTACACCACAGTAACCCTTGGTCTCCACCAGCCTCGGTTACTACCAGCCAAGTGACTCCAGCACATCCCCAGCCCTGAATTTCCCCCAAAACATCTGCCCTGAACTGCCCAGCCCTCTCTTGGAGCGTTCAGAGGAATAATAAGGTCCATTGCACCTTTAAAGAGCCAAAGCACAGCAGCTAGTTGCTTTAACCAGAGTTAACAATCACTTCAAACACCGCACTAGGCTGGTTTAGATTAAAAGTAAAACAAATGCACTTAAAACCTCTCTCTTGTTAATAATGCATTTAAGTTTAAGTACAAGGGAGAAAGACAAAAATGGTTACAAGCAAATAAAAGTAAAAATATACGATCTATCATCTAAGACTTAACTCAACCAGATACCATCTTGGGGCAAGGTAGATGTCTTACCTATTTTTTCCTTTCCAGCTATAACTGACTTTCTCTCAGTCAAGACTGCCCATGGAAGTACAAGGTGCTGGTTTCCCTTGTTTTTCTAGGTGAGAGATCTTTGCCTAAGCAGGTCTCTCATCTTTATTCAAATTTCCAGAGGCATCAAACCCTCTTGATTGAAGGACCCACCTTTGTCTCCTTATTGGTGAGACACCAGAGCTCTTGTGACAGACACCAAGATGGCTTCTCTCTCCCTATATCTTCCCAAATTCACTGTTTTGTCCCCAGGCTCAGGATGACCTCATGCTATTCTTCCCTTCCTGTGGAGGGCCCATCCCCCTGCTGATTCATATGGAAATGGGGTTTCCATTGGCTTTGGTCACATCTTGCTTAATTCCACTGGAGACAGGTATATAGTTGCCTTCCTTTCTGTCTGGGGAAAACCCTGTTTCTCCCTGTGTTTGGTCACAGATTTTAAAATGTAATATCAGTGATTAGCCATAATTCCTCCTCTAGTGTTAACACTGACATTTCACAATGAAATCAATCACCACTGTCATTCACTTTCAGAAAAGAGAAGAAGAGTATCACATAGGGGTATACAGCAATCTTGTATATCATCAGTTGATTCAATTACTTATCATTTGCCCCACCTTTCTATTCCAGAGGCTATCACCCAGACTCATTAGGGTGATGGTTGGTTTTTTTTTTGTTTGTTTGTTTTACACACATGCACCTTCATTGTCTCTGCCTGACGACCAAGCTGGTTAGCCAAGCAAATCCACATTCCTTTGTCTAGGGTAGGCTGGGCTGATGCACTGCTTGCCAAACACATTTCAGTAACGTAATTCTAGCCCATAAGCCTATGTCACAGGGTACTACCTCACAGCAGGTGGTGCCTCCTCCTGGCTGCTCTGGGGAATAGCTCTCTTCTAGGCCCAATGCCTCCTCTTGTGGTCCCTCCTGCGCCCCCCAGTTGTTCTCTCTCGCTCCAGGACCTTCAGCTTCCTCTTCGTGACTTGGACTTCCAGCCAGGTCACTATGTTTTCCCTTCCAGGGTACAGAGTCTCATTGGACCCGCTCTCCAGGCAATGCCACCCCCTCAGTGGCTGATAGGGGAATCTGGGCTACTCTGGGTTCCAGCCCAGGGACCCTACACCACACAGCCACGGCCTGCTCAGTCTCTAACCTTTGCTGCTCTCTTTCAGGCTACTTTTTTCCTCCATCCTTCACTTTTCTGGGGACATCCTTCCCTCAGGGCCAGGCTCCCAGGGTCCTACTCTTTGGCTAGGTTCCCTCCTTTCCTCTCCAATGCACCAAAGACAGCTGCAAATGTCCTTGATGCCACCAGTTCCATTGCCAGCTTCCTGACTGTAGCAGGGTGATCCCCGCTCCTGCCTGGGAGGCCTGCAGTGGTAAAAGCAGCCCTGGAGAGGGCTGCAGCTCTAAAAGCTGGGCTGATTGGGGAAGCAGTTGCAGCTGGGCCACACCCCAATCAGGCCACAGATGGCCTGTATAAAGAGGCTGGGAGCCAGGAGCTCAGTCTCTCTGTTTGTAGAGGGAGATAGGCCTGGTTGCAGGGAGCTAGAGACAGGGTACCTGAGTGAAGCAGGGCTGGGAAAGGTAAAGGAGCAGGGGAGCTCCAGCATGGAAAGCCCCAGGCTGCGGCCTAGCAGAAGGCAAAAAGTACTGGAGGTTGCAGAGGGCAGCCCAGGGGTTGGCAAAGGTAGCAGGTCCAAACCCTCCTTGCCAGCGATGAGTGGCTTATACTGCAATCTGCCCCAGGGCACAGGGCTAGACGATGACTGGCAGTAGCCTTATGCTGAGGTGAGGTGGGGACAGTGGGTTGGGGGGTCCCCAGGGAGGAGAGACTCAGATTGCTTGGGTACTGCCAGGGGGCAGCACCCCAGTTAGAGGGGCACTGGGGTCCAGGGAGGACAGGCATATCACCGGCCTGCAGAGGGCGCTCTGGAAGTCACCAGCAGGAGGCACTGCAGCAGCAAGTCCGCACCTCTACACTGACTTTATACCTGCCCAGTCCCCACCTGCTCCACTGAGCTCCATCTTCCCATCATGGGTTGCTTCTCCAGCCTAATCATCTCCTATGTGGCCTCATCACACTAATAGGCCCTTTCTGAGTTTCCTTGACACCCCATCACAGCATAACTCTTAATACACCACCCTAGAATAATGATGATGAGTGAGGTATTAGTTTTCCAGTAATTTGTTTGGGCATATATCATGACACTAGTGTGTTCAGTGTCGTGAGTCTGCCAGGCCTGACACAGAGCAGTGGCCCATCAATGGGGTTGTGTGTGACAGCCTCTCAAAAGGGAAGTGCAACAGGCAGACCTGCCGGTGGAGCACAGATAGGCATGAGCAGCTGCAGAGTGTGTGTGTCCAATTCCCAGGCACAGACAAGAGGCTGTGGCGTATTTGGAGAAGCGAGTGACATAGACTGTCCTTCACTGAGGTTGGCCGACGGGATTTCCTGCGACTGTAGGGCCTATTTCCGTTCCTCCGTCTGCTCACGCATCCGGGCAGAGTTCCTCTGGGCGGCGTCCACTGGCTCCCTTGACGTCTTCGAGGAGCAGTGGGCATTGTCCGGGGTTCTCTGCTCGGTGTCCCCATCGGGTTCCCTTCGTTTAGCCCTATGACCTCACTCCCGATCCTGTTTTTTTCATTAGTTGTCCCCCATAATTATTTGGTGTCCCAGACCTGTGGGTCCTCCCCTTAGGCTGGGGGGAGGCCCTTTAGAAGTGGGCGGGCTTCGCCCGCCCACCCCCGCTGGATGCCAATAGGACCACTCTGCTGTAGAGGAAGGAGGGAAAGGGCTGCTGCTGCTGCTGCTGCTGTTGCTGTTCCTGCTGGGCCCTCGCTGCTGCTGTTTCTGCTGCTGTTTCTGCTCCTGCTGCTTCCCTGGCTGGGCTAGACACCACCACCTACCCCTCTCTCTGCTGTCTGTTTGCTGGCTGGCTGGTGGTTCCCCCCCCCACCTCAGTTACTGCTGTTATTCCACCTACAGCCCCTTGGGGGGGGGGCTGCTGGCCTGCTTCCCAGAGAAGAGGGGAGTAAGGGACCCCAGCTCTTGTTGCTGAGACCACCACCCTCTGAGCGGGGTCCCTCCTGCCTGGACGCCAGACCACCACTGCCTGGAGCTGCTGGGCCTACTGTGGCTGTTGCTGGGGAGCTGTTGGTGCCCGGAGGAGGAGAGGAAGGAGAAGAGGACCGCCCGCTGCTGGAGACAGTATGAGGACCACTGTGGAGGGGGCTTTTCTAGACTGAGTCTTTTTGAAACTGTGCTCTTGTGGTGGGGGTTGGACTGTGTCCGCTGGGGCACCGGGGGTGTGGCGTGGAGCCTGTCCCCAGTCCATCCGTGTCCCCCTTTGCCCCCACCACCCTCGTTGCCCCCTCCACCACCCCCGCTGGCTGTTTTCCTTCTGCTTTGGACTCCTGCCTCTGGGACTGAGCTGCTCGCCTGTCTCACCACGCCCACTTCCACCATTTGGGCCTGCAGCAGCAGCAGCCGACCATTGACTTTTTGGCACAAGTGCCTGTGGGTGCACCACCTCCCCTCTCATACTGGACTGACCCCCTCCCCTTTGCCACATATGTCCACCCCACCTATTTCCCTCTGCTGCCTGATAGTTCTGCCCCGGCCCTGTAGCTGTCCCCGTGGTCCCTCTACCCCAATCTCAGCTCGCCCTTTCTCCCCACCCTGTGCTCCCCCAGCCCTGCTCTGTTCCCCCCCCATGCGCCCACGCCCCCTTTCAGGCGCTTGTGCCCTTCCCCATTTGGTTTCCCCTTGTTCACTGCACTCCCCCCTCTGCCGTTGCCCCCCCGCTCCCCTAGTGCAACTGGAGGATCCGGAACCCCTCTCTGCGTTGGTGCCCTGCAACTATCCCACCCTTAGTCCTTGGTTGCTCCCTACGCCCCTTTAGCCTTCCCCTTCTGGCACCCTCCTCCCCTGCCTGCAGCCTAGCGGGGAAGGGTGGCCGCCTCCTCTCCTTCCCCTCCCCTCGCTGTTTGTCCCCCTCCCCGCTCTCGTTATGGCGGGGGATGCGGCGGGGGAGACCCCTCGCGATGCTCCCACTATCCCTCCTCCACCTGCCCCCGTGTCCACTGCCCAAGCCTCTACCTCGACCGCCGTTGCCGATCCACCTGCCACCGCCCCTGCTGGGGCACCGGCGGCGGCGAGTACTGGAGAGACCTCCGTTGCTGCCACTTCTCTCGCCCCTTCTGATTCGGGGGGAGCCCCCCCAGCCGGTGGGAAGGGTCGGGGTGGGAAGAAGGGTAAGGGCCCCGCTAGAAAGGCCAGGCCCTCCGTGGCGGAGACTGCCCCCGCTGCCGCAGCCCCGCTACCAGCTGCGGCGTCCCTCCCCGCTATTCCCTCCACCAGCTCTGCAGATGTCCCTCCCTCGGCCCCCAGGGCGTACGCCCAGGTGGCGGCGGCCCCCCCGCCTGCCGCTGCTCCTCCGACCGCTGCTTCCGCCAACATCTACAGTGGCCGGGGCCCCTTTCCCACTTTGACCAGGAAGCACGGCGTCCGTTGCCTCCTGGTGCCCGCCTCGCCCCACGTGGAGACCTACGTGCGGGCGTTGGCGAGGGTGGTGGGGCCCACGGCCATCGTGGCGGCCTCCAAAATGTACGGGAAGGTGGTCTTCTTCCTGGCATCGGAGGCCGCCGCCCAGGAAGCGGTAGAGACGGGCCTGGCGGTGGGGGGCATGTTCGTCCCCCTGGAGCCGTTGGAAGACCTGGGGGTCCGCTTAATCTTGACCTCCGTCCCTCCCTTCCTACCCAATGCCGTCCTGCTGCCCGCCCTTTCTGCCCTGGGACGCCCCGTCTCTGTCATCAGCCCTCTCCCCTTGGGCTGCAAGGACCCCGCCCTCTGTCATGTTCTCTCGTTCCGCCGGCAAGTGCAGCTTCTACTGCCGCCGGCGGCGCGTGGCGGAGAGGCGCTCGAGGGGTCCTTTCTGGTCCCCTACCAGGGAGCCCACTACCGGGTGCATTACTCAACGGGGGAGGCTCGGTGCTACCTCTGCAGGGCGATGGGGCACGTCCGGAGGGACTGTCCCTTGGCCCAGCACGGAGGAGTGTCCGGGACCCCCGAGCCCCGGCAAGGCGCCGGCCCTGTCATCGCCAGTGCCCCTGGCTGCCCAGCACCCGAAGCTGCCCCTCCTCCTCCTTCTCGATCCACCTCTGTGGAGGAGGGTGTGGCGGGGCTACCGCCGGACGTGGGAGAGGGCTCATCCCAGGGGGAATCCTCTCTGGTTTCTGCTGTCCCACCACTGCCTCCCCGAGTCCCTGAGCCATTGCCCTTGCCCCCCGAGCCGAACCCTGTTAGCCGGCCACCGGATGATGCCATGGAGGGCTGGTCCTTAGTGCAGGTGAAGTGGGGCAAGCGGAAGGCTCGAGTCTCCTTACATCCTTCAGATTCGGAGGCCCCCCGGAAGAGCAGGAAGGGGGGCACCGATGACGAGTCTTCTGCCTTGCCCCCTGATGACTCCCGTTGTGTGGTGCCGACTGGGGACGCCGTGGCAGCACCGGAAGGTGACACCGCCCCTCCTCCGGTGTCCCTTCCCCTGGAAGCCCCCGAGGGAGCTTCTCTCGCCCCCTTCCCACTCAACGCCTCTGCGAGCGCCGCGGTGGGTATCACCTCTGGTGCTGGCGGGGAGGGCCCTGGGGTGGTGGACAGTGATCTCCCTCTCATCTACGCGGAGATCGAGGCCCTGGGTTTGACCCCAGTCACGCAGGGGGAGGACGACCCTCTGCCGCCGGGCCTCGATCTGGGCCACCTCACTACATCCCCCTTGTCCCCGGGTTCCCTTCCCCTACCCGCTGTTTCTGCTCCCACCTCTGAGGGTCCCCTGGAATGTTCTATCGACCTGGCTGCGGGTGGCACTCTGTTGACGGCTGCCGAGCCCCTTGGGGCGACGGCCAGTGCCCCGCTGCCGAGCCCAGCTTCCCAGGGGGTTTCCCTCTTGGGTGTGGAGGACCCGCCCTCCTTCATCAGCGGAGACCCCATTGACCACCATCTCTTTCTGGATGCCGAGGCTGCCGCACGTGCCACAGAGGCTGAGCCCGGCGTCGTTAGGTGTCCCCTGCCCACTTCCCAGATCCTTGAGCCTGGCCAGGAGGAGCCACTGTCCGGCGTCTCAACTATGGAGGCTCCGGATCCTGCCTCTACCTCCTTCCCGGATTCTCTCCCTGATCCCCGCCCTACTCCTTTTGGCTCTGTCCTTGTCCCCCCCACTTCCTGTGATGCCAGTGCCGCCCCTGGGAATACCTCCCAGGGAGCGGATTCACTAGTTCTTTCCTGTCCCGACCCCCCAGGGGCTGCTGTTCCCCTTTCACCGCCCCTTCTTGATTCTGGGAGCGGGGCGGGTCGTGTGGAGTTGGTCCATCTGCTGCCACGTTGGGGATCTGCCCCCTGCCTACCCACCTCGGTGGGCCACGGGGCTGTGACGGGGGCCCCACTGGTGGCCAGTCATCGATCAGTGACCCCACCCCCCCATGCGCTGAGGGAGGAGCTGCGGGAGTTCCTCGAGGACGTCCGTGGCTCCCGGAACAAAGTCCATCTTGCGCTCCAGCGGTGGGGGGATTTCCATCCGGTCCTCCGGGCCGCGAGGGCCCTCATGGGGGAGGGTAAGAGGACCGGGAAGCAGGCCGCCATGGCCTACCGGCGGGTCCGTGTCTTCCGTGACTCTTTACTCACGTTCGGGGTTGGTCACGGATTGCTGCGCGGCCTGCCGGAGGCCGTGGGCGTGTCTGCCGGCGAGGATCACCCCCAGCCCTCCTCATGGCGCCGATCGTCCTTGCCACCTTAAACACCCGGGGCTGTAGGATGGGTCTCCGCAGGAGCGAGGTGCTCTCCTTCCTCCGGGAGGAGGGGTACTCTGTGGTTTTCCTGCAGGAGACCCATACGGATCCTGCCGCTGAAGCTAGCTGGCGGCTGGAGTGGGGGGACGGGGCCTACTTTAGCCACTTCTCTGTCTGCGCGGCTGGAGTGGCGACCCTGTTCTCCCCCGACCTACGGCCCGAGGTGCTGAAGATCGCCGAGGCTGTGCCGGGTCGCCTGCTGCACCTCCGGGTCCGTGTGGAGGGGCTTGTGGTTAATCTCGTCAATGTTTATGCCCTGACATCAGGCCCAGAGAGGCTACATTTTTATCAGCAGGCGTCCGCCTTCCTCGGCTCCCTGGATCCTCGTGAGTGCCTAGTCCTGGGAGGGGACCGTGCAGTGCCCGGCAGCTGCAGACGTCCTCCGGGAGATTGTCGACCGCCACTCCCTGGTGGACATCTGGCGCGACCACCACCCTGACGATGTCTCGACGTTCATTAGTTGTCCCCCGTAATTACTTGGTGTCCCAGACCTGTGGGTCCTCCCTTTAGGCTGGGGGGAGGCCCTTTAGAAGTGGGCGGGCTTTGCCCACCAACCCCCGCTGGATGCCAATAGGACCAGTATATTTGCCCTCTACCAGACTCCTATAGCCCACTGGTCTGGATCTGTCACAGTACATTGACAAACAAAGTGAGCCCCAAGTTTGATGCTGCAATAGCCATCAAACAATGAAAGTCACTGAGGTCAGGACCTCCTTAAGTACACACAACAAATAAGATTTGTAGGAGTACCACAGTTGTTATGCAAGGTTAAACTGATTTGGACTTAACCTGACATTTAGCTGTTAAAATGTTGCAGAATCCCCTATTGCTAACAGTTTTTCTTCAGATTTCTGGGAAGGATGGGGCACCAGGGGATCCCTACTCTTGGGTCAAGTCCACCACTAAGCTGCCCACATTCTCCACCACTAAAGTTACCTCTGTTTCCTTAAAAACCAACCCAGGGTCACACTTGTATTAGTTTTATTACAATGCCGCTGTTAGGTCAGATAGAAAAGAGATGGTGCTTATTCATACACGCACATATTCACTGCATTCATACCCTCATGCACCCACACACTTACACGGGCAGAGTGTTCCCGGAAACAGCATGCAGGCCGAGAAGCCGAAGCATGATAAATCTGGTGTGCCTGCCTGCGTCACAAATCCAGGCTGCTGAGCAGGTCAAGGAGCAGCAGCTGCTCATGTGCATGGCTGCTTCCTTTTGCTAGAACTGGGTGGCTCCTGTCACATACAGAGTTTTCCTTCTGTGTCCATCACGGAGAAGCATTCTCAGCCCAGTTCCTTTCACGCATACCAGGTTCTTCTTTTTTATAGCACTTCGTGATTGCCTTCCCAGGGCAGATTATATCAGACACACCTGGCTCCAGACTCCTCTCCGCCCAGTCCCACATACACTCCCTTGTTCACACTCTCTCTGCACAGCTTGGAAGTTCATACAAGTGGTACATAGCTTTCCAAGGTTACAAAAAACTTTAAAAGGCTAAGCTAACAATAACTGAAGTTACCAAGTCTGCAAAAAGGTTGCAGAACTTAAGGATACAAGTTACAGATCTTACAATCACATTTGAGCAGAAGCTTTACATAACACTACCTACCGAGAGACCACAGCCAGGAAACTAACCACGGCCCTGGTTGCATCAGGACCCATCTCACCTGCCCAACACCTTAAGAGCACAAAGATAAGGAGTCGACGGAGAAGTCTCCAGCACTCCTTGCCTAGCACACATGCCACAAGGCTTTCACTCCCATCTCCAACAGAGACCAGCCCTGCGTAAAAGGAGGGGCCCAAGGGGTCCAGTCTCCAAAGTTCAATGTGGCTGTGATATAAAGGCTACCCCTGTGCCTCAGTATGTGGTGGAGCTCAGGCAGCCGTGCCAGAGGAGCTTTGCAGGTCCTGACACCCAAGCTAGCATGGGGTCAAGGAACCTTGCAAAGCAAATGACAATGAGAACTCTTTACACATGGCAGCCTCCCTCACACTACCAAAGTCATAACCGTTAAGCAAACTGAAATTAAGATATAAAAGAAGGGTGTTCATTGGTTGAGTTACCTCTGATGTCACAGTGCTCCCACCTAAGAGTTATGTGGACATGTCTATAGCTTACACAACATAATTAGCTATCACAACTGTTAATATCTTAGCTTCAAAACAACCTAATTTCTTCAAGTACAGCCAGAGCCCAAGATTTCAATACATGTTACATGGCAAGTTACAAAAGTCTGTGCTATCCAACTGTTTGGACAAAATTAAAGACTGACATAGATGCTAAATCACTTATTTTACAATTAATTTCAAATCAAAAACTAATTAATGATTTTGTAAATTCACAGAAAAAAAATTCATTCTTCATCCAAAGAGTCAGTGCTGCAAGTCTGGGGAGGACATGTTGTATATTCCATGGGAAAACAAAAGTTAAATCCCTGCTTTAAGTGCACAACAGAATTCGACCTAATTATGGAGTCACGACAAGCATCTCCATTATGTACTTTTATTTGCTGGGGAACAGACTAATGGACAGGTTCAAATCAATAGCTCAGGTCATTCTTGAATGGGGCCATGGTGTCATCTGAGTGAATTCAAACTACCAATCCTTCCTCTCAAGCTAACTTGCTGGCTGCGCTTCAATTGGTTGAAATGAGTTGATTGCGTGAGGGGGACTGTACACATGTGCCTGCCAAGGTGGTCTCATTGGTAGATTACTCTGCAGACAAGTGTCACTGGATTGCAGGGCCACCCAGAGGATTCAGGGGGCTGGGGCAAAGCAATTTTCGGGGCCCCTTCCATAAAAAAATTTGCAGTACTATAGAATTAAAAATATTAAAGTAAATGTTTGAAATGAACTATACACAGGTTGAGAGGGAAGGTACTGTACATCTGGGGTCAGGCTTGGGTTATGGGGGGTTACAGATATCGTTTGCAAGGATGAAAAAATACATACATATTGCATAACCAGCACAGATCCAGATTGGGGTGCAAGGTTTTTAAAGTGTCAGTGAATAAGTGGGCGCGGGTTCTCCACCCATGGAATGTATATACTACATTCTCGTCGGAGATCCTGGGGCCTGGGGCAAATAGCCCCACTTGTCCCCTCCCCCCCCCCGCCCCAGGCGGCCTTCTGGATTGACCCCAACCATCACTGTATGTTAAAGAATCAAGGGTTGAGTTTACCAGTACATAACCTACCCCAACTAAATTCCACCTGCCAACCCTGAAGTGTCCCTAGTTACTGGTTGAATTCCACCAGAGCAGGTAGTAATTTCCCACATCAGAGGCAGTGTTACTCTGCAAATGGCTCTCCTCACACACAAGTCGCTAAATAAATCCTGTTTTATTCCATGCAATAAACTGTACCATAAATTCGCATTGGATGTTTACACACTGTTTTTAACACCCTCCTATTCAGAGAATAATCTATTCTGCCCCTTTAAAACTCCAGGTCTCTCTCATGCCATAACCAGATATCTCACAACCCCAAATCATTCTTGTTTGCACACACAGTCACATGCACATGTGCACTTTCACACTCATGCATGCACCAGTATGTGCACATTCCATATAGCTTTGTCTTACATTGGTTTGTTCATTTCTCCATAAAGCCTCCAATCCACAAATCAACTACTTACCCTCATTGCGCAGCCTACTTTCTTGTTTAATGAGTTCAAGCAAAAAAAAGGTCAACTTTGTATGTTGCTTCCAACTAGTTTTCCTCTCAGTACAAACTCACCTAGGGTCATTCTGCAGTTCATGCTCCTTGAGCAATTATGAATTCAGATCAGGGCTTCTTTGGAGCACTCTGAAGTAGGGCTTCTGTCTCTGTCCTAGTGTGAAAGGGAAATGTCCCTCCAAAGCCCCAGGCACTTTCCCATGCTGGTCTGGAAATATCTTCATGAAACCATCCTCATTGTTGCTTGATCATCGTTAGCCACGGGGACACATGTCAGAATAAAAAGAACCCGCTGAACTCTCGCTAAACTACGACCGAATCTCACGCAAGCCTCCTTGGAAGTTGGCTGTGTATGGCTCAGATCCAGTTTTATCATGTATGATTTTGGGATGCAACCAAGAACAGAAAATATGCCAAATATGTGCCAGTTCTCTTGTGATTATCTGCCAGCCTAGACTTCTGAGCCCCTACAGTCAATGGGACTGAACACAGAGAGAGTCACAGAGTTTAAGATCAGAAGAAACCACCAGATATCTATTCTGACCCCCTGTATCTCACAGTCCACCAGCACTACCCAGCACACACATATTAATCCAACATCCAAGATGAGACTAGACCACAGACAAAGAGGAACCACCAAAATGCACCAAGGCCCCTGCATGGGCAGGGGAATGATTAAGTGAGATATAGCCAGATAATCCTGGCAAGTGGCCTGCATCCATACCCTGCAGGGGAAGGCAAACCTTCCCACCCTCCCTCTCCACCAAAATCACTGCCAATCTGACTTGGAAGTAAATTCCCTCCTGACCCTGGACCTGGTGATCAGTCAGACCCTGTGCACGTAAGCAAGCAGATGTGCGCTTGCAGATCCTGACACAGGAAAGAAGCCCAGTTTTGTAGACCTCAGAGAATTAGAAATTCATAGTAGATTTAGGCCAGAGCAAGGGATGGGGTGTAAACTGGCCCATCCTGAGAGGGGCCACTGGATCATCATAACTCAGACCCACTCCAAGGTTCAGTTCCTCCCTAGCTCCTAGGCCCAGAAGCAGCAGTAAATTACTATCCCCGGTCCCCCAAGCTGAGTTGGCTACTCTGGCCAGCAGGGATGGAGCCCACGCTTTGCCCATTCCCTGCCATGCCCAAGCCTGCCCACCTGCTCCAGAGAAGGGGTAGGTGGGTGAGTGTAGAGCCATGATCCAGACCACCCAGACAGGGGTGTAAGAAGATGACTTCTCTGTGTAGTCCCAGAGTGTGTCACAATCTAGCTATCACTGATTTTATTAACCAACCAGTGAGCACGTGGGGCTTTCTATCTTCAAAGCCTTGTATCAATAGGAACCAAATCCATGGCAGACTCTGAACTCCTCAGAAATATTTATAGGGAACAATTTATTCAGCAAATTTGATGTTTTCCTGTCAGCCCTTCCTTCCATCCATCGAGCCAGCTGTGTGCATTCTTTTCAAAAGTATCACTCAACATCAGCTATAGCATCTATGCTAAATATGTTTTCAAGACTTTTGCACTGTAAATAATGTCGTGTAAGTATATTGTGTTTGATATCAATCTACTTATGTCCTACCCCTGGGATAAGCACTGTTCTTTTCAAAAGTTTAAATAGGATTTGGGTTTTACATGACATATTTTTGATTAATTGGTATTCAAACTGCCAGTCATCGGTTTATCGTTAGCATCAGCCTAGTGCAAAGACAACGTTCTGCTCGTTAAATTGCTGGTGAGGAAAGCATTTAGGTCTCAGCATTTTAAAAAAATCATTTTTTGTGCAGAGTCTCTCAGAAAATGTGCTATCATTTAATGCCAGAATTAAAGGGTTTCCACTTCTCTCTAGTCCATTCCTAGCACTTCACTCTACCTTACACTTTCCATCCACAGATCTTCATAAAAGTGGGTATGTATCATTATCCCCATTTTATAGATGGAGAAACTGAGGCATAATGGCTAAGGCCAAAGGTTTCAAGCTTGGCTGCCAAAAGTCAGTGGGAGCTGTAGGTGCTCAATGCATAGGAAAATCAGGTCACTACATTTGATGCCTAAACATGGGTTCAAATTCCAGTGGTAGGCTCCGAAGTTTGAAAAACGTTGGTCTCAATGACTTGCCCAAGACCAAACTGAGCACAGGAGTGAAATCCTGACCCCACAAAGTCAGGTGGATTTTTGCACCAACTTCAGAAGAGCCAGGATTTCACTCCAGCTGTGCCACTCCTATGTCCCATCTAGCAGACTATGCTGTTATTTGCATTGTTCTTTCTACACTTCCCCATCATAGGCCTAGCCTAAGGGATAGAGATTTGTCTAGGTTTCATTTTGATGAAAAACCATCAGGTCTCTTTCTTTTGTAGCCTACCTGGCCAGGATTGTGCCAATTCCTCTTGGGGGCAACACCCATCAAAAGGGTCCTTGGAACTGACAGCGTAACCCGGTGACAGGGAGAGCAGAATTGGGCCCTTTACATTCCATTAAGCTTTGATTTAAGAAAACATTCAATGTGCCCTTTTGGTGCCAGACACTCAGATGTGACCAAATAGCAATAGTGACAGAGAAACAGGAGGTGGAATGGATCACTGTGGTTCTATTGTCCAAGCTGAGTGACATACGAACAACAAATTAGCTTAATACCTTAGATGATTTGCATAAACAGTAATGGAGGGAAGGTTGATTGACAGATAAGGCTCCATCCCGCAGATGCTGAGCACTCTTACTCCATCCAGCAAAGTTACAGCCTAAGTAACCTCATTCATTTCCATGGGACTGTTTATGTGCATCTAAATTAAGCGCGCGTTTACGTGGACTGGAACCAGCGTGCTCAGCACTAACCTCTTCAAGACACAGAGAAAGCTGATGTCATCTTCACCTCAACAGCCTTACCTCACTCCACCTCTATGGACAGGAGCGGACAGACGCCAACACCACAGATTAAATCCAGTGCTAGATTTGCAGCCGGTTGCCATTCAGAGAGGCGAGTCCATTTCCCGGTTATAAATAGCACCACAGTTTAACAATAATAAAGGAGTGAGACATCTGGATGAAATCAGACGAGGAGAGTTGAGCCACATGTGCGCATGGAGTCCAGGCCTGTCCCAAGCTCTGTTACATTTTTTGGTATGGAGGAGCCAAAGTATTTCATAGAATGAGAGGGGACAGCTGGCCAGGAAATGCTTTAAACCTAGATCTCTGCTACTTTTAAACTAAACATCAGTGCTTTTCTGCTTATCTCTTTTCTTCTGCAAAGACAGCTCTTGGGGAATGCCAAAATGCTAATGGAACCAGCCTGTGGGGAAGGCAGCCAAGCCCCATAGCCCTGTTCAGAAATTGGTTCTCCCCTTGATTGTTTTGGTTTTGACTTTCCCCAATCTGTTTCCCAGCCTCTCTTCTCCTTATTATGCTGAGATACCATCCTGAAATCCTTTCAATTTATCTTGTTTTGTACAACTAGCTCCCCTGATCCCAGCACCTCCAGGTGCATGCAGTTTGCAGTGATTAGACAGGGCTGACTGCAATTCCTTCTCACTCAAGTCCCAGGGTAGTAGTTCCTTGGTAGGAAGAGGAGCTGTCTGGATCAGACAGCACAGAATAGAGCTACATGAGCCTTCTCAGCTCTATCTTACTGGACCAGCATGCCATGGCACAACAGGGATGCCCGCTCTGCCAGCAGGCCCCTGGTCTGTCCAGCCCAACAGCAGCCAGTTGCTGATGCTATGACGGGAAAGCAAAACCCTCCCTATGCAACTAGCCAAATGTGCACCGTCCCGCTCCAGGAGCAGCTGAAGCATAAGCCTTGCTTGTGCTTGTCTTTGGCTGCAGCCTAGATGTTTGCTGGGACAGCCCTGCAGACTAACATTCCCAGCTCTGGCTCTGATTTGTGTTCAAAGTTCTCTGTGCCTCTGTTTGTCCATCCTTACAATTTCACAATATTTTACAGCCACGCAGGGGGCTCTGAGGCCTGCAGATAATAGGTGCTGCAGAATGTCTTTGCAAGTCCAAAACTGAGGTTAAGATGGGGGTCATCTTTCCCCCAAGCCTCCCACATCACTTAGTGTGACAGGCTCAAGTGGCCCCAGCTGAATCAACGATGTGTGGAGTTGTTTTGCTTTCCATTTGTCCTTCCAGGCACTGGTTTCATTGCGTGTCCTTTGTTTACACCTTATGGGACAAAACTAGGCCCATCAGCACTTTGTCTGGCTGTGACACGCTGGCCAGAGCACCAAAGGACAGTGATTAAAGGCAGGCTCTGGTCTTCCCCTGCTGGTGCTGTGGTGCGGCACCCTGTCTCACTCCCAGGTGTGGGCTCCAGCCAGGGGATGGGTGGAACGAGCCCACCACAAACATAATGGCAGGGAGACCTGCACTCTTGAAATGCACAGTGGAGGAGAGTGAGTCAAACACAAAGGCTAAGATCCTCAAAGATATTCAGGCTCCTAACTTTCACTGTGGATGGATCTGGGACCAACACCTTTGTGTAACAGTTCAGATTGTTCAAGTACACATACAGCAACCCAGGGTATGCACAGTTCTCTCAGCCACACCACAAGCGACCAACACCACAATCCTCATCCACCCCCCCTCCACTCAGCATGCACTTCAACCACCAAACTCTAAAGCACACACCCTTCCAAAACCACCTTAAGCCCTTACGGCCATTTGGGCCTTTGGGATTAATGGGAGGTGGTAGCCACTTTGAAAGAGGACAGTACTTTGTTCAGTTCTCTGGGGAAGATCATGCTGGACCATGTCCAGCTGAACAGAGAACCTCAGTTATGGTGAAAAATGACAAAAATGACCATTAATCCTAGAAATATTCTTCAAACTGTAGACTACACCCAGATTTCGGTGAGCTATGTGGAAATAGAACTCAGACACTTCAAGATTAAGACCAATCAGGACACCAGGTAGTTAATGTCTAAGCTAATTAATTTTAATTTGGATCCTTTAATAAATTTAAACATCTTTACTTGTAAATTCTCTAACTATTCATTCTGTGCTTCGAGACCCAGTGCTCAGAGTCAGGAAAGGATTTGCTGCATTCTTCAAATGTAATAGCTGGAATCCCACCAATTTTTCAATGCAAAACTCAACTCAGACTTAAGGAAGCATCACTCACAGTTGCCTGGTTAAAACCTGGAAACTTTCACCCACTGACCCACAAGTCATCCCCATTTAACAGATGGGGAATTGATTTTTCAAGGTCAAAACAGCCAGCCAGCAGAGTGGGAGATTAAACCCTGGGGACCCAACACCCAGCCTACTGCTCTAGCCACTGGACAATACTGCCATCCTAGCTGCACCCAAGGCTGGAAGTGAAGGACAAGCACCTAAAAACAACCAGGTCCCATTGTGCTAGGTGCTATGTACATATGTCATAAGAGACAGGCTCAGCTCCAGAGAGCTCACAACCTAAACAACGGGTGAGGCAGGAAAGAGGAGGATGGGGACATGCCCAAGTCACAGGGGAAGCTGGGACTAGAACTCAGGTCTCCTGCCATCAACTCTACCTCCCGCCATTGGGTCAGAGATCCTGACCCAGCATTGGGGCCCCTGTCTATTCCCAGCAACTCACAGGGAAAGTTATGAGCTGAGTGGTGCTATTTAATGGCAAATGGTTCCATGCCTAGAAAAATGTTTGCCAAACTGCAGCAAAAAACAGTGCTATGCACAGTAAGATAATGCAAGCATTGAATCTGTTCCATTCCCCATTATCCACAAAGGACCTCTGATTCCTCAGTTTCTCCCAGGGCATGGGGCCTCATGGGGAGACCGAGGAGATGAGATGATCAGTTGAAAGGCATACAAGTCCCCACTCCAGCCAGATCTGTTCCCAGTTTAGCAAGGGGAATTGATATGGAGCTGAACTGGTGTCAATAGCATCTGGGATGACCATTTTCACACAAGGCCATTGAGTCTGTTGCTCAGCAGTGTCCTTGCTGTATAGTAGCTATGTCATGTTGGGAGATGCAGACTGCCTCGGCTTGTTACAGCAGCAGATACATCCAGGGTCTGCACTGGCAAAACATTCACCACGGTGAGTACGTTATAGTGGGAAGTGGCTCCAAACGTTCACTCATCAGGAGACTGGAGGAGGGCTGTGGTGCTAGCTGGAAAGGGGATGTGGTCAGGAGATCCCAGGACCACTTTACTCCCTCTCTATGAAAGCCCACACCATGCACTAATGCTGCCCCAACCCAGCAGAAGTCCCTAAGAAGTGGGCTGGCATACAACTCCAAGGGAAGGCAGACCGTGAAGGCCAGCTGGGGCTCAGGAGCATGTCTTTCATGCCTCCTTAGAGCTCTCCTTCTGGGGATTACTTCTTAAGAGATGTTGTTACAGTAAATTTCACCATAGCCTATGAGAGTGGTTGTGCTCATAGGACCACATCCCCAAAGAGTTTGCACCTCTAGCGTAACAGTGCAATGGGAGTAGCAGCAAATGTGGCATTTTTTTCAAAAGCGGGGTGTGGGCAGCACAATCTGTGCCTGGAAGGAGGCCTGTTGGGGGGAACATGCTTTATTAGGGAATTGGCAAGAGCATTGTGCAATCAAACCTTCAAACGAGCAAGGCTGAGTGCAGGCAAGATCCATCACCCCAAAATTACAGCCAGAATCTGCCTCTGTAGGTGCCCCTGGAAGCTGATCAAGCAGCAGCTTCTCTGAATTGCCTCTGCATTAAACTGGCCATGCTGCAGAGAGCAGCCAGAGGGCCTCCTTTGCAGCTCCTTGTCACAGAGCCCTGCACTGTTGCTGCTAAGGGAAGGTGGAGTGGGAGAGTGGAGCCCACAGACCCAGCTGCTGGCACAAAGCCAACCATATCCCCACTGGAACACTGGTATTTTGGTCTGTTTTGCTTCTGCTGCCTCCATGCCTGTGAGACCCAAACCCCAGGTTTCCCAGCCTCTCTGCTAAAATGAGAATTTCCAACCATGCATAAAACAGGGCTCCGTGGTGTTTGTGAACCCGCCATGTTGATGCTGTTAAAGAAGATATTGGCCTCTGGGCTCAGAAGAAATTGAGCACTAAAGGGCGCAGCAGGTGGTTAATCACACATGAAGCCAGGGAAGGGGGAGATTTGTAGTGAATTAAGATGCTGCCTATATCACGAAAGGCAAAACACAGAACCTATTCTAGAACCAGATCCCAAAGCTCCCACAGAAACAGGAAAGCTTCTGCCTTCTTCACTGACACCTTGAACCAAGCCTGCAGTCCTCCTTCTGGCACAGCCTTCATTTTCAGAGCTGCTGCTGGAGCCAAAGGACTGTGCAAACCTGTCCAATTTTAGCCCTTTGTCTTTATCAATTTTCTTCCCAGTGTGAATATAAAGTCTGTGCAACTGGCATTTACAGCTCCCCCGTGATGAAATACACAGCATGACAGCCACTTCTTATCGATCCCGCCCAGTGTAGAACATAAATGAGTCATAGGTTGATCACTGACATTCCAGCAGTGGCGGACAAAGGTATGGAAAGGCCTCCAAGCTGGGAATGAGCTGGTCGAATACTAGTCTGTGGAGCAGAGCAATGTGCTTGGTGGAGATTTTCTCCTAGAGCTGGTTGCATACCATTCCTTCTCTCCTCCACTAAATAACCACAGTATTAGCTGGCTAATTTAGCCAATTGATATATTTATTTTTCTGGTATTTGACCAGCCTCAGTAATTGCAAGTCACAACATATGAAGGTTGGGCTCCAGGTGTTCAAAGACAGCAGAAAGACCAGAGGACCTAAGCCTGCCTAATGTTGTCATTGCTCAGATTTAAAGTGCACAGTGTAATGCCTTGAGCTGTACATGTGTTTGTGTCATATGCAATGTCATCTGCAAGTAGCTTTGGAATGAAGGTGAAGAGGAAAATCTTGAAGGTGGGAGATGGCCTCTGAGCCCCAGAGGAAATGGAGTTCCAGCCAGTCATAGCCCCTTTAACAGAGTTGTTGGATACTTACAGGCATGAGCAAAAGGCAAGACAGACAAGATGGCAGACTCCAAGGAATGAGACAAGAGCTGGGAGAAGGAAAATGAGGATAAAGGAGGAACAGAATTAGGATGAAGAGATGGAAAACGGCTTTCTGGAGAGCCAGATATGCACCTAAGCAGGGCTCTCTTCTGAGAAATATAAAATATTATAAATCAAACAAGTTGTGTCTTGTTGCTGTCCAGTAGAGCTCATCCCTCCTGGCTTTAATTATCAGATGGGGGGGGGGACACCCAGCTGAGACTGACACAGGCTCTGTAGTAGAAAGGCTACTTCTTCCCCAGGCAAGGGGTACTCAGGGGCTGTTCATAATCTGGGGTGACAGTGCTAATATAAATGACTCAGAACTGCTCTTTACTTTATTCTGAGATGCTCAGTATTAAAGCCCTAAGATTCCCCTTGAGAAAGCTCTGCAGGCCAAGGTGTTTTGCTAACCAACTCTGAGGTCAACTGAATAAGCATTAGGCCTGTTTTGTACATAATATGTTGAGAAATAGCACAAGATGCTGAGCACAGGAGAGTTTTGTGGAGGGTGGAGTGGAAATGGGGGTGGCTTAGCTAGATCCCTTCTTTTCATTTCATCCTCACCATGCCTCCTTTTTCCAAAATGGCCAACAATCCAACCCAATGGGATTTTGGCTTTTATCAATAATACTGAACAAGGCTCAGCTCTCCACAGGACTGACTTCTGCACAGAATCAGTCACATTCAAAGACCCTTGCTCTGCTTCTGTATCATAAGTGTGGATGTTAAGTACCAAGAGCATGAGGTTTTATAAAAATACCAGAAAGAAAGATGCTGGGCCAGTGATAAGCCATTGTAACAATATGCTTAGTCCTCAGACAGCATTTTACATTTTCATTGTGCTTTGCAAGCCACACCAAGGAGCACTTCAGCTGCAGAATGACAATTGAATGTGCCTCGGGTAGCTTGAAGGGGTGCTGGTATTGTTTACTTGCAAGATTGAATCTCAGTGAGAAAGGTATTCCACTGGTCATTACAGGTATTATGTAGGTCATGTCATAGCAAAGCAAAAAGGGGGGTAAGGAAGTTTCCACTGGGACAGATGAAGCTGCCTCCTGAAAGTGAACAGCCAGATACAAGAGCTTTTAGGAGAACTCAACTGGAGCTCAGGGAGATTTTGAAATATTTTAATAGTGAGACCATCTATTGCTACATTTTGTAACTCAGTATAAATCTGGTACTGTTTGCCCTATATGTAGGACTATAACATTATCAATACACCTTGTCAATGCTGTTATAGATTCTATGAGAGTGATGTAAGTGGTAGGTATCAACCTGCTTAGCACCAGGCAGCTTATGTTACAAACTAATAAAGATGTTTCAGAAAATAAAATTATGTAACAGGAACCAGGCGATTAAAGCCCTTTAAAACTTAATAAATTAAGGGAACATTCATATCCATTTCAGCAACACATACACAAAACCATGGTTTCATAAGTTAGTGCTGTGATTGTCTTTAAAGTCACCCCCCTGGTGAAGTAGCAGGGTAGTGAACCAATCCCTGATGCCAGATGGCAAGTTGAAGAGGAGGTGTTATTGCACCTCAGTAGGTCACAGCTGAGGATGCCAAATTCAGAACAAACTGATGAGAAATAGGGCAAACTTGCCCCAAATTGGTGGTTATTAGATATACCAAGTCAGTAACAAAAGTAAATTTGCCTCAAGCCCCTGGTTAACAAGTCCAAACTGCAGTCTCTTTAGGCATCACATCCCTTGTTTCACCACTCAGACACTGGGACTCTGATGAGTAGCTACTAAAAACCACAAAAAGAACAGGAGTACTTGTGGCATCTTAGACTAACAAATTTATTTCAGCATGACCTTTCGTGAGCTGTAGCTCACTTCTTCAGATGCACAGAATGGAACACACAGACAGGAGATATTTATACATACAGAGAACATGAAAAGATGGAAGTATGCCTACCAACAGGAAGAGTCTAATCAATTGAGATGAGCTATTGTCAGCAGGGGAAAAAAAAAAACTTTTGAAGTGATAATTAAGATAACCCATAGAAGGTGTGAGGAGAAGTTAACATAGGGAAATAGATTCAATTAGTGTAATAACCCAGCCATTCCCAGTCTGTTAAGGCCTGAGTTAATTGTGTCTAATTTGCATATTAATTCAAGTTCAGCAGTCTCTTTGGAGTCTGTTTTTGAAGTTTTTGTTGCAAAACTGCCACCTTCAAGTCTGTCACTGAGTAGGTAAAGAGATTGAAGTGTTCTCCCACTGGTTTTTGAATGTTATGATTCCTGATGTCAGATTTGTGTCCACTTATTCTTTTGCGTAGAGACTGTCCGGTTTGGCCAATGTACATGGCAGAGGGGCATTGCTGGCACATGATGGCATATAGCATGTTGGTAGATGTGCAGGTGAACAAGCCCCTGACGGCGTGGCTGATGTGATTAGGTCCTATGATGGTGTCACTTGGATAGATATGTGGACAGAGCTGGCATCGGGCTTTGTTGCAAGGATAGGTTCCTGGGTTAGTGTTTATGTTGTATGGTGTGCGGCCGCTGGTGAGTATTTGTTTCAGGTTGGGAGGCTATCTATAAGCGAGGACTGGCCTGTCTCCCAGGATCTGTGAGAGTGAGGGATCATCTTTAAGGATAGGTTGTAGATCTTTAATGATACTGAAAACCAGTTACATTGAACAAAGGGCTCTTCAGATCTCAGAAGGTCAGCCACATACACAGGTCAATATGTAACTCAGATCTTACCCCATGATCACACCTATCAATCCTTTAAATATTAATTTAAGAGAAAAGGAGAGTTAAGAACAGTCAAAGATCATCTGCATACAGTAATTGCTAAGATCTTGGATCAAGTTTGAACCAGTGATGTTACAGACTGCTGGCTTGTAAGGTGTCTGATAGCTTCCAAAAAGACTGGAAAGTTCTCAGTCCATTGGTTGGAATGCTCCTTTTAGTGCAAGTCCATAGCCCAGAGATCAGAGCAGGAAAGAGGAAAACTGGAGATGCTTCCAAGGTCTTATAGCTCCTCCCACGTAGAGGGAATGCTCTCAGTCTTAGTTTGTGGAAAATTAGACACAAGATGGAGTCTAGGGTCCCATGAGCAAATCACATACCCTTGCATGCTTTGATGACTCAGGTGCAGCCATTGCCCATATTCTGGCTAAAGCATCCACAGGAAGGCTCCCCAGAGGGATGAATTTCTTCTATGGCCCATTGTGAGTTAGTTACCTTCAATGGGACATCAATCTTGATTAGTCCATTCACAATGGCTAGCTAGACTGGACATAAGCTACCTTGTGGGTGTTGCCTAGAAATACAGCCCAGAGGTAGGATGTCAATATTTATAATTTCAGATAAATGCATGCATATAAACAGGATAATCACCCTCAGCCAAATAACTTTTCCATTGACATCTTTATGACAGACAACTGCAACGAATCTTGTACAATGCCAGTGATATAAATGTTGTGTTTCAATCATACATCACAGGGGTATAGGGAGGGCTGGATACCAAATTCTCAGTTGACTGCAGGAGGTGAGCATGGGATTGTTAAAGCTGCAGGTCCCCCAGTCTGCAATCTGAGAAAAGCAAGTATCATCTGCTGCATGTTCCTCTCCTTTCCCCACACTTTTCTCCTCTTCACTCTATCCTTCTCCATGCTGTCTGCATGAGTGATCTCCACGCCATGGTCTTGTTCTGATGCAGCACTGGCTTGCAGGATCTCCTGGCACCCAGGGTCTTCTCCTTCTCTGGTCCAGGAGTTCTGTGGGCATATTGAAGGGAGACCCTGAAGGCCACAATGGCAGCAGCTTCAGATACAGCACACAGAGGTACCACTGTTAGTGTGGTCACACTAGAAATTGAAACTTAAGATATCTAACTCACCCTGCTTGCTCCCCAAAAGTTGCAAGCACTGCATTCTCACATTGCTGCTGGGCTGTAGCAGTCACAGCACTAGCTGTGGTGAGCATGGCCTGCTGGGGGTTTGGAAAAACAAGAGAATTGCTCAGCTGCATGATTCTAACAAGGCAATGGCACAGAGTACTGGCACTGTTTCCACAGGCAGGGGTGATTTTAGCTTCTCTCTCTGAGGAGTAACACAGGTACAGAGAACAACTACTGCTGGCATCCCAATGCCACCTGAGTCCATACACTGCTAGCCTGTGCACTGCAGTGGTGCCTGCTGATGGTATCACTGAGTGGCATGGGACCGTGCGCTACTGCAGAGGAAGAAATAAGGCAGCCCACCCTAGAAGCCTCCAGCAGAGGATCGCAGAGTATCTGCATGGAAGTTTCACTGAGATCTCTATGGAGGATTCACAGAACACCCTAGTGCAAAACAAACAAACTGCTCCATGTGGTCCCTAACTCTAGAAGGGGAGGAGAAGGAGAGCAACTTTACCTCTATTGGTTGTTCCACCACCTCTTCTACCATGAGGTAAGAAAGAGCAAGTTAAACAGATGTTTCAAATCAAAGTAGCAGGAACAACAGCTGTTGAACCTCCAACTGCACACTTAGAGGTGCCTTCCTCAGCTGTCAGGATTGGCTGCACCACAGTAGAGTCAAGAACTTGGCCTGACTTGCTGTGCAGCTGGATCCTCCAGTCACCTGCCCTCCATACTCATCTTCTGCCTCACTGTTCCTGGCAGGGGCCTGACTCAGACTCCTTGGAAGTCTCCACAGTGCTCTTGGAGGTGGGGGTGGCATCTCCTGCGAGAATTGTTTTGCAACTCTTTGTAAAAGCAGCAGGTTTGTGGTTCTCAGGACTTTAAGGCCAAAAGGGACCATTGTGATCATCTGGTCTGACCTCCTGTACATCACAGGCCACAGAACCTCATCCACCCACTCCTGTAATAGACCCCTAATCACTGGCAGAGTTATTGATTTCCTGAAATCATAGTTTAAAAACTTCAAAGTTACAGAGAATCTACCATTTACACTAGTGTAAACCTGCAAATGACCTGTGCCCCATGCTGCAGAAGGTGGCAAAAAAAAAAAAAAAAAAAACAAAACCACACACACACACACACACACACACACACACACAAATAAATAAATAAATAAATACACAAACACACATAACCCTAGGGTTTCGGCCAATCTGAACAGGGGGAAAATTCCTTCACAACCCCAAATATGGCAATCAGTTAGACCTTGAGCATGTGGGCAAGACTCACCAGCCAGACACCTGGGAAAGAATTCTCTGTAGTAACTTGGAGCCCTTCCCATCTAGTGTCCCATCACTGGCCATTGGAGCTATTTGCTGGCAGTCACAGATCAGCTATATGCCATTGTAGGCAGTCTCATCATACCACCCCCTCCATAAATGTAAATCATATCTCCCCTCAGCCTTGCACACAGTATTCCAGGCGAGGTCTCACCAGTGCCTTGTTTAAAGGTACTAATTTCCCAGTCTCTACTGGAAATATCTCACTCAGCACATTCCATGACTGCATTAGCCGCCTTCACAGCTGCACTGCATTGGTGGCTCAGTCATCTTATGACGAACCAATACACCCAAATCTTTCTCCTCCTCTTTTGCTTCCAACTGATAAAGCCCCAGTTTATAACACAAATATTCATGTTAGTCCCTACTAAGTGCATGACCTTGCCCTTTGCACTATTATCCCATTCCTATTACTCCAGTTTTCAAATCTGAATCTTCTTGTATGATATTCTGGTCCTCCTGTATTGGCAATACCTCCCAACTTTGTCATCCACTAACTTCATTAACACCCATTTTTTGTGCCAAGGTCTCAAAAAGAAAAATGTTAAATAAGATTGGTTCTAAGACAGATACCTGAGGATCTCCACTAATAACCTCCCTCCAGGCTGACAATACACTTTCTAGTATGTCCTGTTGTAGTCTCCCCATTAACAGGTTCCTTACCACCTTTCAGTTCTCCTATTTAATAATTGCCCATGTGGAACTGTATCAAATACCTTCCTGAAATCCAGGTAGATTAGACTTACTTCATTTCCTTGTCTTATAAGTGATTCCCCCCTTCTCAAAGAAGGACAAGAGGTTGGTCTGACAACTACTTTTGTAAAACCATGTTGTATTTTTAGCCTATTACTGTTCACTTTTGCGTCCTTAACTACTTTCTCTTTCAAAATTTGTTCCAAGACCTTGTATACAATTGAAGTCAAGCTAACAGGCTTGTAGTTTCCCCAGATCACTTATTATACTTCCTATATTTAAGAAAGGGAGGAAAACAGCAAATCTCCAGTCATTGGGGTTGTACCTTAATATTACAGATTCATTAAAAATCCTTGCTATTAGGCTTGCAAGTTCACGTGCCAGTGCCTTTAACATTCTTGAATGGACGAGATTTTCCAGGACCCAGATTTAGTCCATGGAATTATCTGAATGACTTCCACCTCAGATGTGGTCCTTTCTACTTCCATATCCTCATTTCCATTAGCCATCCTGCCACTATCAGTAAATTCCTCATTACCCTTATTGAAAACTTGAGAAAGCGTTTAAAGATAAAGATAATCTAGGCATGGCCAACACCTAATCTCCACCCCACTTTCAGCAGTCTCACCTTTCTGTGTGTATAGATCAATTATTGGCCGCCTGGTACACCTGCTGCAGCTCCTTGGTTTTCATGCAGCACTGCTGCTGGTCCCTGTTGTAGCCCTTCTCCTGCAATCCCCAGTGATCTGCTCATAGATGTCTATGTTTCTACAGCTGCTTCAGAGCTGTGCCAGACCCAGGAGATCCAACACATCCTGTCTACTCCAGTTAGAAGCACATCTGAAGCATGAAGCAGGCATGGTCAGCTGGGCGCTTCTGGCCCCAGGGCAGCAGATTCACAACAGTGACCAGAGCAGTCAGGATGGGGCATTGTAGGACAGCTCTTGGAGGCTAATAAGAGTCATTATAAGTAATGCATGTCTATACTATCACTGTGTTGAACTAACTGTATTGATTGTCATTCTACGCCACTTGGGGAGATGGTGTTAAGTTGGCATAGCAGGGCACTTACAACAAGTGAAGACATTTCCACAGCCAGGTCAACATAAGCTGCCTTGCATCAACATAAGATGCCAAGCTGTTTAGTGTAGACTAGACCTTAGTGTGTCAGCAGCAAAGCCTCCGGGGCTGGGGGCCTGAGAGTGCTTTTCACTCCAGAGCAAATTCACCATAGACAATCATTCCTTAGCCTTGCTACAGGTGAGTGAAGCAGGCCAAGGCTGGACCCATGGTTCTTGCCATTGCTCACAGCTGTCCCGGGGGAGTGGAGAGAACTGCAGAGAGGCAAACCTACTGGAAAGAAAAAACTGGTCAAGGTCTGGGAGGATGGGAAGAGGGAGAAAACAGGAAGGGAGGGAGCTGTAAACACCAGAGCTCCTTGCTTCCTGCCCCCTCATGGCTCAGTGCCCTGCAGCTCCCCAGCCTTTGAACCATGTAGTATCTGGGGTGAGAGCCTGGAAACCATGCAAAGCAAAGCACCTCACAAAGATGTTAGAGACAATGAACACAAATGTTAACAAATCCTGCCAAAGAACTCCCTAGACAGATGGCTTGGTGCAGCGAGGGCACAGGCCAAGAGCACAAATCAGCAACTTCTGAGGAAAGCCACATACATGTGATGAGTGATCCAAACCAGCCAGTTGAAACCCAGGCAGTTCAAAACCTCCCCCTGAGCTGGAAATAGGGCTCTCCTTCACCTCCTGCAGTGAACTACTAAAATGCAGCCATTGCTCTATCATTGCGTATGAGTACACTTTCTCTGCTCATTGGCCCTGTAGCTTCTGATAACAGAGGGGGATGCACAGTGGATCATGCCAGGCTTTCAAACTAATCTAAGTTCAGTGAATCACTTCATTTTTCCATTCTTTGGTCCCCAATAATGGTAGAAGGGAATCAATGATACTTGCCTGCCAGCGTTATGAAGATTAGTGAATGTTTTCCTGGCTCTTTGGAGTGATAGGTTACATATTACATGGTGAAGTATTTAATGCTGTAAGACATTGATGGAAGAATGAGAAGATCTGAATGTGCATCAAGATCTTATTTTAGGAACAAATTGCAAGTCCCTTTTTATAAAAGAGTATTGATCATGTGCTGAGGTGCTATTAGAAAGAAGAAGTAAAACTATGAAGAAATCAACCATTCTCCCCCCCCAAAAAAAAAAAATCAAGTGAAAAATTAGCAGCTGCAGGGCTGGATTTACACCTTACATGCCCCTAGGCACAGCATCTCCAGTGCCCCCTCTGCCTATAGCTGACCTTAGTGTTTTCTGTTTAAAAAAAAAAATGAAACTTAACCCATTTTTAATTTTTAGTGCCTCCCGAACACTGGTGCCCGTAGGCATTTGCCTATGTCTAATCGGAAATCTAGCACTGAGGAGCATGGTGTATTCAGGTATGGACAGAAAGTGTGATGCTTTTATTGTTTTACAATCCAGTTATTGCAAGGATCCTTGTCACATTTTTCCATACATAAAAAAAGTGATCAGATAAGGTATTTGAGATCACAAACAAGAACAAAAAAGTCAAATCTCCATGAGAGTGTGCAGAGTGTGTCTCTGGCGGTCTGAACACAGAATGGCTGCATGTCTCTGAAGACAAGAGTCCTTTCAGACTTAAAGATCTAGTGCACAGAAAAAAACAGTTACAAGCAATATACCTTCTGCCTTTGCTCCAAGTCTTAAAATACATCAGAGCTTCCACCATCCTCTTGAATATATTAGCTCATTTATCCATCCACAGTTGATGTCAAAGCCAAGAACCTAAGTCACTGCAGACTCTTACTGGCAGACCCCAGCTTGACCTTCATATCTGCATCCCCCAATCAAAAGAAGCAGTTGATGGATGTGATTAGGCCCACACTGAGTTGCACAGTGATCAATGTTAATGTTCAGACTTTCAAGCAATATAAAGGTAGATCCAAAGCCCCTGGGCATCAATGGGATCTTTCCCTTGACTTCACTGGGTTTTGGATCAGACCCTAATTGTCCTTGTCCACCTTGATCCAGAGATGGTATATATTCATAGAACTTGGGGCCAGATGGGACCATTCTGATAATCTAGTCTGAGTTCCCTTATAACCTAGGCCAGGGAACTTCACCCAGGTACAGCATAGCTTTTAGAAAAGACATGCCATATTGTTTTTGCCTCCCAGTGCCGGAGGCTTTACCATGACCCTAGACAACTGTTCCAATGGTTGATAACCACATCAGAAAACCGCACATTGAATCCACTGCAACCACTAAAGTGAAAATAGGGAGTTATAACATCCTGTCTGGTATGTTTCAACCATATGACTGTCTCAATAGTTACTTGGGAAACATGGGGCTTTGGCAGATGAAATGGGGAGGCTATTGAAAGGCTGATTTACTAAAAATACAGAAATGGTTCTGACAGATGAGAGACAGGGATGTTGCTAGAGTTTCTTGTAGGAGCTGCATCAGTCATCACATAACCTGGAAAATATAACACAGGAAATGGGCTGGCCTCTCATTTAGAGACCCTGTCTGAGCTGCTTTGCATATAACAAGGATTTGTAGGGAAGAAAAAGAAATCCCTTCCCTTCACCCACCAACATTTGCTAACTTCCCAGGTAGGGAAATAAATCCTTTCTTCCTAGATATTTCTGTGAGCACCATTATTCTTTGCTAGCTATATTTATATTTCACTGTCCTGAATTGCAATGGGACCAAGATATGAGATTAGAAACAAAGAAATTCCCCTTGGAGAAATGCAGCTAATACAACTAGGGGAGCAGGAATAACTATAATATACATGCCCAATGGGAAGAGGAAATCTGGGAAGTTGGTCTTTTGCTGAGGGTGACTGAACAGCTTCAGGAATTTTCTATGTGTTATGGGACCAAAGGGGCACTCAAGGGCTGTGTACCTAAAGGTGTCATCATGGAGGAGGGACCTGGATGAGTTGTTTTTGTTCTAAACTAAAAATAGCTTTTTTCCAAACAGTGAAATGAAAATTTTCCACAACTTTTGAAAAAAAAGTTACCAGTTTTTCTACAAAAATGTCCATTTTTGCATTGTCTGGATTTTCAATAAGAGGAAAATTTCCATGACAGAACTTTAAGGATTTCTTAAAATTTGTCATTTTTGATGTTTTCATGGAAACATTCTTACCACTTTCAAGCCAGCTGTGGGATCTATGTAGTTCTCATTCAGCTGTGCTAGAAGCCAGGTTACCAGAAAGGTATTGACAAACTGGAGACAGCTCACAGCCCAATGTAAATGATTTTGGGAGGCTAGAGGGGATGATTCATGGAGAAAGGTTGAGGGCTAGAGCCTACGCTCAAGCCTAGGAGAGCTTTGTCATCTACTTAACTGGGCAGGACCAGGACCTAAAGAAGAACAAATGGGTGCGAAGCTTAGCTGGCAGAACTAAAAGGAGTGGGAACAGGATGCCAATTCACAAACAGGACATACACATTGAGAGTCTGCTGTGCAGCCACAGAATAAATTTTAGTCAGAAATCAAAAGGAACAAATCCCATCATTCCCAGGAGTTGTTTAAATGCCTCCAAAATAACTGGAAAATCATGAGACTATTGTATCCATTGTGAAAGCCCCTCCCCCATTTTCAGAGTCCTTGCCATATAACTTCACAGTGAAGGAGCTTTAGGTACAAGTTAAAATACACCTTAAAGGGACCAGTGATTGCAACCTTCCCTTTGGAGCTGGATTTAATTTAGCAACACTAGCAATAGTGTTGCTCAATAAGTCTATTATTTCTCTCCCTCCACCCCATGAAAATTTAATTTGTCATGGGAAAAATTTCAAACCAAAAATGAACGGTTGGTTAGAAATGACCTATCCCAAACTGACATTTCCCCCCTCCCCGTGAAAGAAACACCAACACTTGACAAAACTTCATTTTACAGCAGGGAATTTTCCACCAGTCCCTCTCATATGAAAGATAATTACTGGACTGCTGTGTCATGCTACTGCCTAGTATTGGACAAAGTTAAGAACGCCAATCTCAGGTCAGACTGACAGATGCCAGTCTGGGGTATATGCTCTGTCAGTATGTTCTGTCATAAGGTTCCACCAAACCAGTAACAAGTGTGTGCTTCCAAATTCTGTACTAGTTTTAGGGCGCTACAGACAGTCTCCTACAGGCCCTATAGCCCCTCATGCACCACCCAGACAAACCAGACTTTAGTGATGAATTATTAAAACTAGAAGTCACATCTATTAGGTTCTTCCATTTCCAAAGAACCAGACAGACACCTACCCCAGATCAATATGTACTTCTGGATTTCACCCCAAAACCACACTGATAGCCAATCCTTTAGTAAGGAAAAAGCTAAACCTATATTACAATAAAGAGGAAGTTTGTTACTGGAAGGTTAAAATGCATCATACATTAGCTGATTTCAGAATGCATAGATCACAGTAACAGCAGTGACTTTAATCTGCCAGTTCGTAATAAGTCTCCGATCACCCAGAAGACTGGGGTCCTCACTCTATTGTTCAAAGCATCCCTTTGCTAGAAGCTGTAGTCCAAAGTTGTGGAGCAGGAAAGAGGATCATGGTCACAGTCTCCAATTTATAACCGCCACCACCAGTCCACGTGCATGAAAGTTATTATCTCTCAGACATGGAGTCAGGGATCATGTTCTATGAGCTGAGTCCCTGGGCTTCCATTGTCCATGTGCTCCCAGAGGCATCCTTGGGAGAGGCCCATTGGAAGAGCCGATTCTCCTTAATGGCCCATCAACCATGGCTGCTCATGAAGTCCTGGTCTTGATGTAAATGTATCTTGCAGGTGTTACCCAGGAATACAACATGTTTGAGATACAAACACCTAGCAAACATTCATAACATCACAGAGGGTGACCATACATCCAGTTTTGGCCAGGACACTCTTTAAGCCCTGCCCCAGCCATCCCATTTTGGGGGGGCAAAAGTGGGCATTTGTCCCATTTGCTCTTGACAACTTGATCAGTTGGAGGAGGAATGTGCAGGGGAGAGGGGAGCAACAACAGCAACACCAGGCCCAGCCTCGTGGTGGTGGGGGGGGAGAAAAAGAGCATAGTCAGAGCCCAGACCAGCCCCACAGAGGGAGGAGAGGCTCATGTGAGCAGCAACACCAACTCCAGCCTCATGGGGTGGGAGAGAGCAAAGGGAGGCAGGGCTTGGGCTAGCCCTACCTGGTGTCCAGTTTTCCCTTTGGGAAATATGGTCACCCTCTTCATATACAATGATAATGCATGCACACAAACAGGATAACATTATTCAACAAATCACAAGTTTTCCAATGATACCTTTGTGTAAGATTTCACAATTGTGCAACAGTGATGATACCTTAGAATAAAACAGTCCTCTCTCTTTTTATGCAATGTCATAGGCTGATGTACCAAATGCAGTTAACATCATCTATAGAATCACCAGCACTTGTGTCACCTGCAGTTACCTGGGCCAGCTCCTATCCAAGTACTGTCCAGATTTGTCTATTTAACATTTGAATATTGCCAAGCACCGTTGAAAGTGTAATCCACCTTTAACACACTACACCGTACTGTATGTCCATTTATATATGACAGTTCTATGCAAATATGTACAGCCACTCCTTTCATATTTATGGTAAAACAATGTTTAGGAGTGAGGCTTTACAATGGAAATTGAGTCATTTAAATTTTCCCAACTGATTTCCTAGCAGAGCATCTGGGCCTTTGTGCTAAAGTTTTCCAGTGAAGTGTTATCCGTTTGGGTTCAATCCTGCTTTGGAAGGATGAACTGACCACAATTCAGACATCTTCTGATCTTTGGATTTCTCCCAAGTCATGTCCAGGCCTATTAGTCATTACTAGATATTTATCTTTCCTGCAGAGCTCTGGAGGCATTCCAGGCTGCCCCAGACTGCAAGATTCTGCTGCTCTCTCAAATCTATCTTTGTGTATATCATGTGTCACTATCAATAAGTTGCATCCACAGAACATTTGGGAAGAACAAACCGCAAATAAATTCAGAGGAACCATAACTGAGAAGTGTTGCAAAGAGACATAATATAAGTGGACTTTATTTCCAGCCCATATTTGTAAATTATGTAACAGATTCAGAAAGAAAAAAAAAGAGACAGGACAGGTACTTGGTAGTGTGGGCCCTGTTTAAGAGTCCTAGATACCATTTGACCCTTCCTCTCTCCATGAGATAATAAGAGAGCTAATTTAGACTCAACTGAGAATTTGTTACATGCTGAAGAGCTAAAATCACTGATACCTACATCTATGTATTAGCCCTACTTTGGGACAGTGTCTCTATTGCAAGAGACTGCTGAGTGTGCACCAGCAGTGAGGATCCCCCATTAACAGCTGAAATCACTGAGTGCTGTTAGTGTGTAGGGGTGGGGGGAGCAGCTGAAGACCTCTTGGCCAGCGCCAAGCAAGGTAGCTGGTGGAGAAGAGCCCACAGAGGCAACGAGCAAGTGCCTGAGCAGTGGAGCCTGTAAGGTGCCTTCTTACACACCCTCTCCCAGACCAGCCTTCCATACAGGGTAGAAGGTGAACTCTGCAGATGAACCTCTGAACTCTGGGGCTGCACTGGCCAAGGATAGCAACTGAGTGGGGTACAAAGAAGGGACAGGCACATTAAAAGGACTTGCATTGCTGGACTTAAGACCCTGTGGGGAAAAGGATGCTGCCCAACTTACTTGGGGGTGGGTCTTTTGCTCATGGTTTGAGTTTGAGCTCTAGTTGCAGTGTTTTCTCAAATTAATGCTGAGTTACTTCCCTCCTTTTAATAAAAGGGTTTGCTACACTAAGACTGTGCTTGCAAGAGGGGGAAGTATTGCCTCTTAGAGGTGCCCAGGGGGTGGTGTATAATTGTCACAGGTCACTGGGTGGGGGACTCAAGGTAGTTGTGTTGTATTGTTGAAAAGGAACCCCTAGATACTGAACCCAGCCCTTGTTCTGCTGGCTCTACGTGGCAGAAGGGTTATATTAGCAAGTACAGGCTCAAACCCCATGGCACAACAAACAGAGCCTGCTCTCCCAGCAAGCTCAAGACCAGGCCTGACCCCCACAGCATAGTAATCAGGACCCCACCCTCCTGTAGAAATGCACAGACAAAACCCCACAGAGTAGAAACCAGGGAACCCCCTGCAGCAACCAATACCCACCCCTGCACCAAAAGCCACCACCCAAGCAGAATCCATGGGGGAACAACCAGCACACACCCTCCCCAACGTAATCTTCAGACCAGACTGGTCAGCTCTTCACTTGCAACACCCAAGTCAGGCACCATGGCAAATAGGCCTTGCCTTGAGCCGTCCTAGGTCACAACTCACAGTACAGCAACCATGGCTCCCCTGCCCCACCACAGCAACCCTCACACCAGACCCAAGGGCACGGCACACAAGCCTGTACACCTGGCAGCAACACCTAGACCAGACACAACAGGGCAGCAACCAGAGAACCCCCTGCCCCATACACACACATCCCTCCCAGCAACAACCCCCAGACACATGAGGGTTGCAACCAGAGAATCTCCCTTCCCCAGCAGCAAACCCTAGACCATATGAGGGAGCAACAACAAACACCAAGCCCCACAGGACAGCAACCAGAGACACCTCAGCAACAACCCCTAGACCACACCAGACCCCACAGGGCAGAAACAAGAGGCCCAAATGGTGGAACAATTAGAGACACCCCTCCCAGAAGCAACCCCTAGACTAGACCCTATGATATGGTAACAGAGTTGCCTTGCAGCAGCAAGCCCCACAAGAGACCCCACAGCAGAGTAAACTGCCCACCTGTAACACCCAGATGCATCCCCATGGGCAGCAGACAGAGGGAACTCCCACCCACCCATCAACCCATCATCATGCAGGACCCCAGAAGTTGGCAATCAGGTCCCTTTGCAGCAGAAACCCCCACATGGGGCAGCACCCAGAGGAAAAAATGCCCATATCCCCTGCCACAACCAGCCACACTCCAGATGCCACAGGGCAGCAGAACCAACCTCCTGCCAGTAGCAACCCCCAGACCAGCAGCCAGAGTAGCCTATGCCACCCACCGCATAACAGGCGCCAGACCCCATAGAGCAGCAGCCAGAGAACCCCACTCCCCAACAACTACCCCTTGATCCTTCAGGTAAGCAAAAAGAGCACCCTCTCCCTGCCCACAGCAGCAATCCCCTGATGCCAACAGCAACCGGAGACACGCCCCCATACACAGCCACCACCGCCACCACCTGCACTGCAACAAACACTAAATCAGACTCTGCTTTGCAACAACCAACACCTGCTTCCCCCACAGCAACCTTGAGACTACACCCTATGGTGTAGAGCCCAGGGCCCACCTTGCACCCTCCCACCCATCAGCCCAGATCCCATCCTGTGGTGACCAACCACTCCAGACCAGACCTAATAGCATGACAATCAGCACCTGCAACAACCTCCAGGCCAGAACCCATAGTAACCAGCCCCTCTCCTTCAACTGGTAGCAACTTCCACACCCAAACAGGCAGTGACCAGGCATCCACCAAAGAAACCACCAAATGAGACCCTATTTTGACCAGCCTCTCCCTCATAGAAAATGCTAAACACCCCTCCTCACTGATAACCTTATAGACTCATAGACTCTAGGACTGGAAGGGACCTCGAGAGGTCATCGAGTCCAGTCCCCTGCCCTCATGGCAGGACCAAATACTGTCTAGACCATCCCTAATAGACATTTATCTAACCTACTCTTAAATATCTCCAGAGATGGAGATTCCACAACTTCCCTAGGCAATCTATTCCAGTGTTTAACTATCCTGACAGTTAGGAACTTTTTCCTAATGTCCAACCTAAATCTCCCTTGCTGCAATTTAAGCCCATTGCTTCTTGTTCTATCATTGGAGGCTAAGGTGAATAAGTTTTCTCCCTCCTCCTGATGACACCCTTTTAAATACCTGAAAACTGCTATCATGTCCCCTCTCAGTCTTCTCTTTTCCAAACTAAACAAACCCAATTCCTTCAGCCTTCCTTCATAGGTCATGTTCTCAAGACCTTTAATCATTCTTGTTGCTCTTCTCGGGACCCTCTCCAATTTCTCCACATCTTTCTTGAAATGCGGTGCCCAGAACTGGACACAATACTCCAGTTGAGGCCTAACCAGCGCAGAGTAAAGCAGAAGAATGACTTCTCGTGTCTTGTTTACAACACACCTGTTAATGCATCCCAGAATCATGTTTGCTTTTTTTGCAACAGTATCACACTGTTGACTCATATTAAGCTTGTGGTCCACTATGACCTCTAGATCTCTTTCTGCCATACTCCTTCCTAGACAGTCTCTTCCCATTCTGTATGTGTGAAACTGATTGTTCCTTCCTAGGTGGAGCACTTTGCATTTATCTTTATTGAACTTCATCCTGTTTACCTCAGACCATTTCTCCAATTTGTCCAGATCATTTTGAATTTTGACCCTGTCCTCCAAAGCAGTTGCAATCCCTCCCAGTTTGGTATCATCTGCAAACTTAATAAGCGTACTTTCTATACCAACATCTAAATCGTTGATGAAGATATTGAACAGAACCGGTCCCAAAACAGACCCCTGCGGAACCCCACTTGTTATACATTTCCAGCAGGATTGGGAGCCATTAACAACTACTCTCTGAGTACAGTTATCCAGCCAGTTATGCACCCACCTTATAGAAGCCCCATCTAAATTGTACTTTCCTAGTTTATCTATAAGAATATCATGCGAGACCGTATCAAATGCCTTACTAAAGTCTAGGTATATCACATCCACCGCTTCTCCCTTATCCACAAGGCTCGTTATCCTATCAAAGAACGCTATCAGATTAGTTTGACACGATTTGTTCTTTACAAATCCATGCTGGCTATTCCCTATCACCTTACCACCTTCCAAGTGTTTGCAGATGATTTCTTTGATTACCTGCTCCATTATCTTCCCTGGCACAGAAGTTAAACTAATTGGTCTGTAGTTTCCTGGGTTGTTTTTATTTCCCTTTTTATAGATGGGCACTATATTTGCCCCCTTCCAGTCTTCTGGAATCTCCCCCGTCTCCCATGATTTCCCAAAGATAATAGCTAGAGGCTCAGATACCTCTTCTATTAACTCCTTGAGTATTCTAGGATGCATTTCATCAGGCCCTGGTGACTTCCAGGCATCTAACTTTTCTAAGTGATTTTTTACTTGCTCTTTTTTTATTTTATCTTCTAAACCTACCCTCTTCCCGTAAGCATTCACTATACTAGACATTCCTTCAGACTTCTCAGTGAAGACTGAAACAAAGAAGTCATTAAGCATCTCTGCCATTTCCAAGTCTCCCGTTACTGTTTCCCCCTCCTCATTGAGCAGTGGGCCTACCCTGTCCTTAGTCTTCCTCTTGCTTCTAATGTATTGATAAAAAGTCTTCTTGTTTCCCTTTATTCCCATAGCTAGTATGAGTTCATTCTGTGCCTTTGCTTTTCTAATCTTGCCTCTGCATTCCTGTGTTATTTGCCTATATTCATCCTTCGTGATCTGACCTAGTTTCCATTTTTTTATATGACACCTTTTTATTTTGTAGGTCACGCAAGATCTCAAGGGTAAGCCAAGGTGGTCTTTTGCCACATTTTCTATCTTTCCTAACCATCGGAATAACTTGCTTTTGGGCCTTTAATAGTGTCCCTTTGAAAAACTGCCAACTTTCCTCAGTTGTTTTTCCCCTCAGTCTTAATTCCCATGGGACCTTACCTATCAGCTCTCTGAGCTTACCAAAATCCGCCTTCCTGAAATCAATTGTCTCTATTCTGCTGTACTCCCTTCCACCCTTCCTTAGAATTGCAAATTCTATGATTTCATGATCACTTTCACCCAAGCTTCCTTTTACTTTCAAATTCTCAACAAGTTCCTCCCTATTTGTTAAAATCAAGTCTAGAACAGCTTCCCCCCTAGTAGCTTTTTCAACTTTCTGAAATAAAAAGTTGTCTGCTATGCAGTCCAGGAACTTATTGGATAGTCTGTGCCCCGCGGTGTTATTTTCCCAACATATATCTGGATAGTTGAAGTCCCCCATCACCACCAAATCTTGGGCTTTGGATGATTTTGTTAGTTGTTTGAAAAAAGCCTCATCCACCTCTTCCACCTGATTAGGTGGCCTGTAGTAGACTCCCAGCACGACATCACCTGTGTTTTTTACCCCTTTTAGCCTAACCCAGAGACTCTCCACACTTCCGTCTCCTATGTCCATCTCCACCTCAGTCCAAGTGTGTACATTTTTAATATATAAGGCAACACCTCCTCCCTTTTTCCCCTGTCTATCCTTCCTGAGCAAACTATACCCATCCACACCAACATTCCAGTCGTGTGTATTATCCCACCAAGTTTCAGTAATGCCAATAATGTCATAGTTGTATTTATTTATTAGCACTTCCAGTTCCTCCTGCTTATTACCCATACTTCTTGCATTTGTATATAGGCATCTAAGATACTGGTTTGATCTTGCCTCCCAGCTTTGCCCTGACCCTTCTTCCTCTCTGCCATTATAGCCCGTGCTCCCTCCTGTTTCCAACCCATCTCCCAGGTCTTGTTCCCCACTTACCTGTGGGCTTTAGTCACCTGTCCCCGTCGAACCTAGTTTAAAGCCCTCCTTACTAGGTTAGCCAGTCTGTGCGCAAATAAGGCCTTTCCCCTCTTCGAAAGGTGAACGCCATCTGTTCCTAGCAGTCCTTCCTCGAATAGCATCCCGTGGTCGAGGAAGCCAAAGCCCTCCTGGCGACACCATCTTCGCAGCCAGGCATTCACCTCCACGATGCATCTGTCTCTGCCTGGACCCCTACCTTCAACAGGAAGAATTGAAGAGAATACCACCTGCGCTCCAAACTCCTTAACCCGTACTCCTAGAGCCCTGTAGTCACTCTTGATCTGCTCAGTGTCACACCTCGCAGTATCATTTGTGCCCACATGGATGAGTAGCATGGGGTAGTAGTCAGAAGGCCGGATAATCCTCGACAATGCCTCTGTAACATCTCGGATATGGGCCCCTGGCAGGCAGCATACCTCCCGGGATGAACGGTCAGGGCGACAGATGGGTGTCTCCGTCCCCCTCAGCAGAGAGTCTCCAACCACCACTACCCTACGTTTCTTTTGAGTGGTGGCAGCAGACCTCCCAGCCTTAGGGGTACGAGGTTTCACCTCCTTAACTGTTGGGGGTGATTTGTTCTCTCCTGTATCAAGAAGAGCATAACGGTTATCTTTTACCACAGCAGGAGGGTTCGCAGCAGTGGTGGAGCACTGCCTGCTGCTAGAAGTAACCAGCTGGCTGTGTCCACCCTGAGCCTCCTCCTCCACTGGTGTGTCAGACACACCCTGAGGCATCTCCTCCTCCACTGCTGTGTCGGTAGTCCTGTCAACTGGGACAGCACCGTCAGCTGTGTCCACATGGATACTGTCCAGGAATTGCTCATGGATATGGATGTTCCTCAGCCTAGCCACCTCCTCCTGTAGCTCTCCCACCTGCTGCCTGAGAGATTCCACCAGTAGGCACCTTTCACATTGGATGCCACCCCCAGCCTGGATATCAGTAAGTGGAAATTGCAAATTACAGTCTTTGCAAGCCCACACCAGAATCTGGGTAAAAGCATCCATGCTTTGGTGCTCTGTCTGGCTACAGGCGCAGGTGGAGGAGACAGAAGCAATGCTGGCACAGGTGTTGTGGGTCCTCCTCACCATTGTAAGCCTCCCTCTGTCAAACTCTCTCAAATTCCCATCTACAGCTCCCTGTCAGCTCTGCTCTGCTGTAAACAGAAAGGTTTTGGATGTGGCTCGGTTTATAGGTTCAGGGGACCAACGGGTCACAAATGAGACCGACAAGGGACCCCCCCTCCCTTCTAAACTCCCTTGCAAAACTCCCTGTTAGCAGCTCCTGTTCGCTAAGCTCCCTGGTTGCTTGTGCGCAGCTTTATAAAGCCCTGGCCTGCGTGAATGCCCCGCCCACTGGTTAAGGCTCAGCCAATTACCAGAGGCTTCTAGCTTTCAAACCGTCCTAGTAGCTCCACCTCCAACTGCCAGCTACAGCACACGGTCCTTCAAACAAACAAACAAACCAAACCTTCAGACCAACCTTCAGACCAGATGCCATGGCCACCCCCTTGAGTCCACCACACACCTACCCCCTCCCCAAGATCCATATAAATGTCCTGATGGGGGACACCACAGCAAGTGTGGAATTCATATTTGCCCTAGAGTTTGGGTTCTTAGAGAGACTGCTCCAGCACTGGGAAACGCCTTACAAAGAGCCCCATCAAGGGGTGCACTCACCATAGCAGTAGTCTTTCAGCCTGGCACCCCCTGCTGACAGCCAGTGTTTCTCAGCTGTAGTCTGTCTTCCCTTGACTCAGCCCTCTGGTGGCTCACAGTTTTGTCCCCTGCTCCTGGGGTAACAGCAAGCCCAACAATATAACAGTCCAACATCCTCCCAGGAGGGTTTTCAGTCCCAACACCAGGCCCTTGGTCTTCACCCCCTTGCCTGAGGGCTTCTCGATGTCTTTCTCCAGGCTCAGGCCACCTTGCCACAAGCTAGCAGGGAAACCCAGGCCCTCCTACTACCCTGGGTTCCAAGCCAAGGACCTTCAGCAGTCAAGGGCTGCATAGTCCCACTCCTTGCTGCTGTTTCCCTGAGCACCTTCATAGGCAGCATTTTTCAGGCCTTTTTCCCCACACCCTCTCTAGACTGACCCTTCTTCCTAGATTAGGATCCTAGGGAATCACCACTCTGGTCCTAGCCACTACCTTTAAAGTCATTCCCACTACGGACTTCCTCTCCTTATACTAAGGACCCTGCCTCTGCCCAGCTGGGTGTCAGGATCAATTAAGCCTGATTCTCCCTCCAGGTGCAGCCAGGTAACCTAGCTGGCCTCTCAGGCCCACATTAACCCCTATATGGTGTACACACTCCCCCAACATCCTCTTCTCTGACACCCTTCTCATGGCTTCCTGCTAGGGCCTTTTTGTCTGTTCCCTGCCCCCCCCCCCAAACACACACCCCATCTCCTTGCTCTGGTATCTTTAGCAGACTCAGCAGCTTTGCCAGGTCCCTTCCTCCCCGCATCCTCTTTGTGTGAGAGGTACCGGGTCGGATCCCTGCCGCCTCCAGATCCTGAATGCATTTGGGAGTGGGGGGTCAGGCACACTTTCCCCACACCTTATAGCAGGGAGCAGCAGAGAACTGTCCTCCACTGCACTTGCTGACTCCCAAGTGTCTGGGGCAGACATGTGCCCTAAAAGCCCTTATGAATGTGTGCTAGGAAAACCCTAGGCCTACGCTCCTGGAGATCTACCGTTGCTCTCGCTTAGGTGCTGTGTTGACGAAGGCGGCTTTTTTGATCCTTGCACTTGTTTCCTTCTCATCCTCAGTGCTGCAACACTTTGTTCCAACTCCACTGGCAATGGACTTTCAGGGCCAGTGCAGAATGAGGGCTGGGCAGAGACTGGGCCTCGTGCCTCTCCCATTCCAAATGCTGAAGAGGAGAGAGAGGTTGTGGTGAAGGAGACAAATTCATCCTCCAAAAACATCCAACGATTTCCTTGCACTGGGTAGGGGTGTGAGGTCAGACAGCTACTCGGAGTACAAAGCGGGTGATGGAAGAGACAGCCCAGGACGATTTCACTGAGCCAGCCTGATTTGGGGTTGCACCAAGGCCCGAGAAGGGAATGACATCATTCTCAGTCCATTGAAAACACACCAGGAGCTGAGAAAGGAGTTAGAATAGGAGTGGGCACCTGATGCTTCTCTCCCAGAGCACACTGGATGCAGGGCCCAGGGAGTTCAGCATGGGGATGAGGGTTTGTCATGGGGATAGATGTTATCCCCCATTAGTGATTCTGTGGTGTTAAGCTGCCCACAAAGAGCACAGGAAGACCAAAAGCCAGTGGTCATAAAATTGTCTGCGCTCCCTGCAACACATCCTCCTGGGACTCCTTAGTTAGTGCAACCACAGAGCACCGACAGCCAGCAAGGAGTGTACACAGTTTTCTATTGGGAAGCTCTGAGCACCTGCTAGAGCCCAGGCATCCCGAAGGGACATGCTCCAGGAACATCAAGCATTAGCCAGAGAGAGTCACTTAGGGCAATTACTTGTGTTTTGTGGCAGAGCTCCCCGGCAGTTCAGGGATGGTGGACCTGTAGGTGTAGGTATTTGCTAGGTGAAGCAGGCATAGGTGTACATGAAGGCAGTAATGCAATGAGACTACAAGCCACAAGGCCTCTAAGACAATAGCTTAGCTAAACAAGAAGTCTTATCAAAGCAGCTAACTAGGAGTAAGCCTAGACCATAAGCTAACACTGTAATGCCTGAACCACAGACGTGTACCATGAGAGGTCAGTTCATACCAGCTTGAGATATTGACTCCCCTAGCCCATGCATTTCTCTAAAGGTGATAAGGAGAAGGCAGGGTCTCTACAGTGGCTCCTGGAGCTGGACTGCAATTGTGGCTGGCATTAGTAGGACTCACACAAAGGGGCTAGACACGTACCCCTCTCCCCTCTACACACACACACACACACGCAATACCCAGCCACAGCCTGACCATTGTTTAGTGACAGCCCTGGACAGGAACACTCCTGAACTGTGGGGACATTTGGATATGGGTCCAGAGTCAAATTCTGCAACCACCTCCAGGGATCTTCTTACTCCCTACATAGACTTTCCTTAACCCACCTCAAAGACCTGCTCCTCTTCCCACAACTAGCACTGTTGAATCTCTCTCAGACTGGGTCACATGTTTCTCAGTGAAATGATTTTTTAAATCAGAAAATGGCATTCCACTGAAAACAAAATTTTGGCAGAATAAAAAATTGTTTTGGCAACATTCTTCATCTCCCGTCCTCCTGGAAAAGTGAAAATAAAATATTTGAGGGGAAAGAAAATTTGTATGTAGTTTCTAATTTTTTCCTTTTTGAAATTGTAGGGAAATATTCCCCTTGGCTAATACTTTTTCCTTTTCCCCTAAAAAGCTATCTCCCCTGCCCCCCCACCATCATGCACCCTCAATCTCTCCCTGTGGCTGACCAGCCCTGTAAACAGTGAGGGATGCTTTGTGGTGTGGACAAAAAAGAATGCAGTCACTGCCTCGGCCTGTGAGCCATTAGTCATGCAGGAAAAACCTGGCCTGGCACAAGGGGCAACTGCACGGGGAAGTGTAACATTTTGGAGCTCGTGCTACAGCCCAGCGAATTCAATCACAAGCACCCCACCCCTTATTAATGCTTCCTGCCCTGTGGTGCAGCCTCAAACCGCAGCGCTCTTTAAATGCCACAGGACAAGGCGTGGCTCAAACTCTGCAGTTTCTATTCACAGCCAAGGCTCCACTGACCTGCCAAGCTGGCTATTTCCCAACCAGTTCCACACATTTGGCACTGACGGAAAGCAAAAGGCACAGATTAAAATTCCCACAAACAACCCCCCTGCATTAAAATAACACTCGGGGCTGCTTCAAAAGCCAGCCTCTCCCGAGCTGTTGTTCCAAAGGGACCGATCCACCACCATGCTGAGGGCTCAGATGCACAGCGCTGGGATGAACACAAAGAGGATTCTTTTCTGCGACAGGACGCAGACTGACCTGTGGGTGTCTGGCCGCAACAGACACACCTACCATCGCACACAGCACTGGCCTGGCCTGAGCAGTCATGGGGCGGATTGCTGGCGGTGCTACTGGTGCCGAAGCTGATACTTTGCTGTGCGATGTGAGTAAGGGCAACATGCACCAGAAGGAGGCGGGAAAGCATGGGGAACATCACAGAGCTAAATGGATTCAACCCATCATTGTTTCCTTAGCGCCCCCAGGGAAAAGCTGGACCAGCCTCCCCAGACTCTGTTCTGAAAAAGCCCATCCAGAGACGGCTTCTTAGGCTGCGCTGCTGCTGTGAGTGGTGCATGAGTGGCTGAACCCTCTAACAGTTCACTGCTGGTCCTGCCCCTCAGGGTAATAATAATGCCCTATCCTCTACAGTGCCTGTCCCCCAAGCTGCTTAAACTGTGCGGCAAACATTAACTAAGCCCGATGCTGTCGGTGATTAGCACTGGGCACAGTAGGAAACTGAGGCATGGTCTCGTCCACTGACTGGCCCAAGGATACACGAGCAGTCAGTGGCAGAACTAGGAGTAGAACCCAGGAGTCCCAGAGTCTTGCTTTAGGCTGGGATTTTCAAAGGCCCCTAAGGGATGGGAGTTGGGCATCTAACTCTCTCGGGTTCCTTTGGAAGCCCACATTTATCCAGTAAACAGCACTCCATCAGGGCAAAGAATGGATTCTTTTACGCCTGAGAAAACCCACTCCTACCAGGAGGCCCTGTCCTCTAGGAACTCTGGATTTGATTCCCAGCAGATTGTTTTTATCAAGCCTGTATTTAATCAAATGCTCTCTAATTTAACATGAGCAGCAGTTCCTGTCTCTGAGAGGTTTGGTGAGCAGCCAGAAACAGCCCCAATAAAACAACTTCAATATGCTGATAGCAGAGCGCGAGGAATTCCAGTGGGAAGGGCAGGCATGGGAGGGGAAGCAGGCGACGCTTCTTGGAAACACACTTTCTCTCCACAGACCTGTATCAGATGCTAAATATTCCCCGCTCCAGGCTGGATTTGGTGACTGAGATGTTTCTCCTTTACCAGATTAGCTAAATAAACAGCTGATGTGCAATCCGTCCGCAGCATGGATTCAAAACAGACAATTGGCACCTTTCCGGTGTTGGTTTTCACTCACTTTCCCTGGACCATTGTGCCTGGCTGCATTGGAAAGACTGGAATAGTGTTAATAATAATAATAACCACCCCTACCTCTTATCTTGTGTTTTTTATTCATAGATCACATTGCTATTCCCCCTATTTTACAGATGGGGAAACTGAGGCACGGGGAGGGGAAATGACTTGCCCAAGGTCTCCCAGCAGGCCAGGGGCAGAGCCAGGAACAGGACCCAGGTCTCCTGAGTCCCAGTCCAGTTCTCTATCCACTAGGTCACACTGCTCTGGGACCAGCCACTTATATCCACTGGCTGCTGTTTAAGAAAAGTCTGGGGCCAGTTTTCAGACACAAGTGCCTGAAGTCAGGCCTGGCACTTGGTAAATGGAAAGTTTCCATAATGACCCCAATTACATTGTTCATATAAAAAATTCTACAAAAAGCCTGTCAAGCTAACAAAGCCCGAGTCTGTTCTGAGTCCTGATCAGGGAAGGGAATTAACCACTGGGACAACTGACGAATAGACAGATGCCAGCTCTAGCCATTTGGAAACTGAGGTAGGCTGTCTTTCTGAATGCTCTGCTCTAGTTGGACCAGGGATTAACTGAGGGCAGCTCTCCGGCTTGGCTATGCGGGAGGTCAGACTAGATTGTCACAGTGGCCTTAGAATCTATGAAAACTACTTGGAAATTACAATTTCTTTGCACATTTTTGTTTCGTTTTTCACCCTCTCCCATGCGCAGTGAGTGAATGCCATGGAAGGCCATGTGTTCTCATGGGCAGGGCGCTGGACAAAATGCAGGAGATCTGGGATTTACACCTGCCACTGACCTGCTCTGGAACCACAGGCATGTTGCTTCTCCTGTCTGTGCCTAAATTCCACCTCCCACCCTGGGTCTGTCTTGTCTATTTGGTTTGTAAGCTCTCCAAGGCAAGGACTGTCCCTCACTGAGGTGGCCCAGTGGTGGGGCCACTCGATGCAATGGCTATATGAATAATGTAATCAGTTTTGATTAGCTGGTTGTACCTCGGGTGATGAAGCCCCAGTGAATTGCTGTATGTGTAATGTACGATTTTATCACAGGCTGTAGGAGTGAAGTCCAAGTGTACAGTATTTCTAGGAAGTTATCACTGAGCCCCAGCATTTGTATCATTCCGCTCAGGGGCCCATGGGGTCTACTCCTGACTGCGGTGGGATCAAGATCAGGCCCTCAATGCAGGAAAGGCCAATGCAGAGAAACTTCTGAAACTGCTGGCATTAAATAGGCACTGAGGCCTCAATCCTTAAAGGTATTTAGGTACCTAAACCCCATTGAAATCAGTTGGAGTTAGGCACCTAACTACCTTTGAGAATCTGGGCCTTAGCCATTAGGTCTAGCCCACAAAAAGCATTTACTATTCAACAGCTTCAGCTTCCAGTCATGGTCCCAAAACAGAATTTGCCAGGAATATGGGAGTTTTGAGAGTGATGAGAAATGGAGGCCGGCACTGAAGGATGGATGGTAACCAGCAGCTTCCACTAGTATCTCAGGAGGATGTTAAACAGCAGCTATTTTTAAATCAGCAGGTCAGGAGAGATTGCATCCAAGAGTTTTAAAAGAGCTGTCTCAGGAGCCCATTGGACCATTAATGTTGATTTGCAAGAAGTCTTGGAATGCTGGGGAAGACAAGATGATCATTATGGTCCCCTCTGGCCTTAGAATCTAGGAAAAGAGCCCAAGAGAGAGAGGAAATACACAATGGGTCAAAAAGCCAGAGATCCATCCTGTAATGACCTACTTACACAGGAGACTAAACCAGTGCCTCTCACTGTCACTTGCAGGTAGTATTGGGTTTACAATGGTGCCAGTGGTGCTGGGCCCACATTCAGAAGGGGCCCCGGCTCCTGGACCATGGTCCCACCTCCCACTCCACCAGCACTCCCCCGAAGGCCCCACCCACCAATAGCTCCTCTTCGGCCCCTGAAACCCTGCTTGCTCCTTGTTCCTCCCTTTCCCCATGCAAGTGGTAGACAGGGCCTCAGGGGGAAGAGGCCAAGTAGGGGCAGGGCCTCAGGATGGAGCATGGGTGGAGCAGGGGAGTGGGGCCATGGTCCAGGTACCAGGGCCTACAAAAGATTAATCTGGCCTGCTTGCCAGCCTTTGGATCTCATGCCATCCAAGGAAAGTGCTAGATGAGGATATGCAAGAGAGCTCATGTAAGACAAATAATCCACTTAACCTTTATCAGTTTGTTCTGAATAGAACTGGGAGCATATCTGGCAAAACATTTTTTCCATTTTAATTCAGTTTTTCTAAATTTCAAACATCAGACAGGTTCGTGCAGCTCTGGTTCCGAAAGGTTCATCTCTCTTGCCCTGTTCTCATGCATGTCTGCACCTGCAGAGGCCAGCTGGGACTGGAATCAGAACTGATAGGGAATCTCACAAGACGTTTATTCTACAGCCTAATCCAGTGCTCATCCAAGTCAATGGTAGCTTTGCAATTGGTTTTGATAAGGGCAGTATCAGATAGGGTGACCAGATGTCCTGATTTTATAAGGATAGCCCCAATTTTTGGGTCTTTTTCTTATATAGGCTTCCTTATATAGACCCTTCACCCGATCCCGATTTTTCACACTTGCTGTCTGGTCACCCTAGGATCAGACCACAGGGACATTCCCAGCCCAGGTGAGATAAATCAAGAAATTTGGTTAGTTCCAGTATGATTTTGATAACTACTAGTGCAAACTCAGATTCCAAATTGTTTGTGAGTCACTCCCCACACATTCTGATAAACAGGGTACAGTTCAGCTCTAGAAGCAGGTGTTGTGATTCCAGCTTTACTAGCTACAGACAAACTCTCTCTCTAGTCTGCTTCAGTCCCACTTGGATGTTGTGGGCTTCACTCAGTCTTGAATGTTACTGGGTCACATCCTGCTTAGGAGAGACTGTGAAAAACACACAGTATAGATTGTGGAGAAAAAAAACCAGGGAACCATCTATTAGAGTGGAAAACAAATCCAGACAGACTGTGACAAAGGGGAGCGAGAGAGACAGAAAAATCTGAATGAAGAATAAATCCAGTACAGTCCACCCAACTCCTGCTGATCACCCATGTGGTCCAGGTTACAGTCTGCTGGGATCCCACCTTAGCATATGGCAGGTTCAGCTGGAACTCATCATTTCACTTTATTTTAGGGGCTAAAGCAATTGCCCTGGAAAGAAAAGGATTAAATTACAGGGGAAATGTTGAACAAACTCACACTAGTTTTGCAAACCCATAAAACAGGTTGCAAGCTTCATAAAACCTCAAACCCAGAAAATCCTCCCTCCCCTCCTTTAATTTCCTCCTTATTTGAGTTGCAGTCCCACTCAGCTCCTTCTTGTGGGCTAGGATGTGATGAACTCCCTCTCCTTAACAGATAGTGACTTTTACAGCCAGAGCTGGCGGTTGCCTCTGCTCTGCTTTTAACAACTCAGGAGCCCCGGGCTGGATCACAGCCGGCCCTAGAGCAGAATCCCACGAGGAACAAGCTTGACCTTTCCTTGGAGCCCAGCTGTGTTCCTTGATCACGAATGCAAGCAGGTGGGGTTGCATGGCTCTGCTCCGACGCCAAGTAATTGATTATTCGAAAACATTACAACTCCCTTGTGGCTCGTCCTTTATTTTTCTTTGAGTAATTTGTTCTTTGTGTTACTCGGCTGAAATTCTATTCGGTTTCTGGGCCAAGAGAGAGCATTCTCTCTGTTGCACTCTCCGTTAAGAGTCCCAGAGGAACTCAGATATGGCAGTAAGGTCTAGTGCTCTAACGTGAATGACAAGGGCTTAGGAAGCCCCTTCTACCTGGATACTGTTTTCTCAGGGGCATGTAGGAAGACACTGAGCAGAGGGGGAGACTTACACTGAGGCCAGTTAAGTGCCTACTCCCTATTCATAGCCAATGGGAGCTGGTCGCCTAACTCCCATTTGTGCCTTTGAAAAATCTCTATGTAACCAGCAATGTTCTGCTGCACAAGGGGTGCCGAATCCCAACAGCCCAGTGCTAGGATCCACACGTGCACTGCACAGAATCCCTCCACCCTGACATCAGCAGGCAAGCGATCTGCAGCTACATGGCTCTGCTTATTAAACCAACCCTTGGAGGGGGCCTCGGAAGCCCTGGTGGCTAGCCACTGGAGGCTTCAGAGCAGCTGTGCTGCCACTTCACAGTCTGCAGGGGAGAGGGAAGATGTCTCTCCACCTGACACTCATGGGACTCTTATGCACAGCCTATTTACACAGGCTGGGGGAGGGAACCAGTGTTTGGCCTCAAAAGCTGAGGCTGTCTATTGCTCAAAAAACTCTCAAATTCTTTATCCAGCTCTCACAGGTTATTAGAGTGGTCAAATCTTGAAAATTTTGGTTCACCTGATGTTTCAACATCTTTACATTTGCTTTTGTTCCAATTCAAAAGCAAGTTTACCCAAATTCCTTGGAAAACCAGCAATCATTTTGTCTCAGAACCACTAAAATGCATTCAAAATGTGAAACTGGCATGCTTGTCAATTTCATATGTGCCCACTAGGTTGCCTTGGAAAATTTCCAACCTGCTCTACTGATTATTAAAGCTGAACAATCCCGGTGTGGCTGACTGGCCCCCAGTCACTTTTCAGCCGCTTTGCAATAGCCTCAGCACCATGCACATGCCTGGAGCATGACAGAAACAGAGCCCTTGAGCCTGCCTCCACCCCCAGCCCCAGCGCTCTGCTACCTCCTTCCATTCACACACTAACAAGAGCATCATAACCATCCTGCCTTTGCCCTGATGTTGTTTGACAGCCCTGACCATGGAAGGAGACTGTCTAGGAAAAACTACAGAGAGGTATAAGGACAGAGGCAAGGACAAGGTGGCAGCAAGGATAAGAAAACCCAGCCTTGAGACTGAGAGGTAATGGGCTGAGATTCAAAGAGAGAATAAAAATTCCCCCACTAAAAATACTGTTGCAAAATGCTAAAGGCGCTGGTGTCCAACTACCCTCCGACATGGGCAGAAAACACATTTTCCCCTAATCTCATTCCCTTATTGCTGAAATCGAGAAAAAGAAAATCAGCCTGAGGGAGACACCTGGCATAGAAAATTTCAGCACAAGCAGTTAAAAATTTGGCAGAGCTATAAGGAAGGGAAAATACGGTCTTATCCTGGGAAATGTCAGGCACCCTTAACTGTAGCTTGTGCTACCAGAGCCACCTGTAATAACATCCAGGCTAATTCCCCAGCCAAACACAGTGCCCATCCTAACTGGTCCACCAACTGCACTGACAGCTTTAACATGGGGAAAAATAGGATGTGATCATGTAATAAAAGGCTGTTTCAAAATGCATGTGCACAAAGGGGTTGAAATAAGGATGCACTCTGGCATTTCCCAACTGTTGAGTGCTTGACTTTACAAACTTCATTGTTTTCATATATTTGTACTGTGATTTCCTAGGGATTTTTTATAAAGAAAAATATAAATGAAGGACACCTCCCCACACACTCATCAGCAGCAGGGTTGGAACTCAAGACTTTCAACATCCCAGCATAGGGCTCTACCTCCAGAGTTGAATAAGCAGTGATGTGGGCCTAGTATCTACCACTGCTAGTAAACTGCTTGAAAATTTGGCCCTTATCACAGTAGCTGGCTGCAGTGGTAGGCTGTTATACTCTGCACCAGCCAATAATTGGGGCAGCATGCTATACTGAAACAGTGGGTTATATATGCAGGAGTAACCCCATTTTACAGGCAGCATACCCAAGAACATAGATTGGGCAAGTCCTCTGTGTGGGGACAGTGGGGCTAAGTAGCAGAGACTCAGCTGTGCTGTTTTAGCAACCACGGGTTCTAATCCCAAATCACCCAAAAAGGACCTTGGACTACTTCAGTTCCTGGCCTCCCTTCTACAGTAGGGATATTATTATTCTGTCATAGAGAGGAGGCGCTAACTCACATTACCTCTATCTTGTGTCTGCTTTGCTTCTCCTTGGAAAGAAAAAGGCTGCCAGAGGCCAGGCACAGAATCTGGGAGCGCTCAGGGTAGAACATTCAGTAAATGGCAAGAGCAATTGAGAAAAATAAACACTCCTGAAGTCTATGACTAGCTGAGCTTGTAAACATCAAACCCTTATTATAAAATCATAGCTTAGTAAAACAGCACAGCAGAGGTTACATATTGGAGAGTAATCTTTAAAGAACAACTTATGTGCTGGGGAGACTAAAGCCAAATTGGCTGAAGTATGTGTGTCTTTGTTCATGTGGTTTTATAATTAGTCAAGCTGTCAAAGAAAATCATCTAAGAGAAGTGGATTGAATCCAGGTGTCTCCTAATCACATCCACTCATATTCTCCTGGAGCGAAGTCTCAGCAATATATTGGTTATATAATAGAGCCAGTGAACAATTTTTCAATTGATTTATCTGCCGAGTATTTTCTGATTGCTAATTTTCTCCAAACAGATCAAGATTTTTACTGGTTGCTCATTTATTAAAAGGGTACAACAAATAATGTTCTCAAATGTATCAGAGCTATGGGTAGTTCCCAGACTGATTATAAGAGTGTTCAGTCAGCTACCTGAGCTTTCTGACTGGCCGCATGTCACATGATATTATTTCTGTTCTCTGATTGGAGGCTCTAACCTTTGTAAACTATGTCCACTTCTGAGTGAAACACGCAAATCTCATTTCTTGATTAAATGATCCCTTACATGCCCCCCCAAAAAAATCACTCTCCGCAAAGACTAGTACAGTAACTCCTCGCTTAAGTTGCAGTTATGTTCCTGAAAAATGCGACTTTAAGCCAAACGATGTTAAGAGAATCCAATTTCTCCATAAGAATTAATGTAAATAAGGGGGGTTAGGTTCCACTGAAATATATATATACACATACACAGTATAAGTTTTAAACAAACAATTTAATACGATACACAGCAACAATGATTGTGAAGCTTGGTTGAGGTGGTGAAGTCAGAGACTGGGATATTTCCCAGGGAATGCCTTACTGCTAAATGATGAACTAGCACTCAGCTGAGCCCTCAAGAGTTAACACATTGTTAATGTAGCCTCACACTCTACAAGGCAGCACAAATGGAGGAGGGGAGACAGCATGGCAGACAGAGACAGAGACACACACCTTGTCTGTGTGTGAGAGATGAGCATTGCCCCTTTAAGGAGGCTAATGCCACTCTGCGTACATTGCCTTTTAAAGTAAATCAGCAAGTTGAGATAGCAGCTGCTGCCAGCAAGCTTCCTCCATCCTGAGCCCTGTTGTGTCCTGCCCCTGCTCTATGGAGATGGGGTAAGCGGGGGGCAGGAGCAAGGGGGAGGGGGACACCCTGACATTAGCCCCCTCTCCCTCCCCCTTCCCCCGCCCCACACAGCAAGTAGGAGGCTCCCGGGAGCAGCTCCAAGGAAGAGGGCAGGAGCAGCACATTGCAGTGGTGGGGAGGGATAGCTGCAATTGCTAGCCTGCTGGCCAGCTGTTGCACAGGGAACTTAAGGGAGTGGGGAGCTGATGGGGGGCTGCCGGTCCACCCTGGTTCCAAGCCCCCCACCAGCTAGGTCCAACAGGCTGCTCTTTCTGCAAGCAGTGAACAAAGCAGGCGGCTGCCAAACAAACAATGTTATAAGGGAACATTGTGCAACTTTAAACGAGCATGCTCTCGAATTGCTCAGCAACGTAACAACATTAACCGGGACACCCTTAAGTGAGGAGTTACCATATAAGCAAAACTTCACAGGGGTGAGTGTTCATTAACAGCAATTAATAAATGAACAGGCAAATGGAAACCTTGCTTCTGATTCATTTAACTGTCTGCATTTAGAACCAGGTCTACGCATGATCTCCATGTGAAATACCTCCAGCCACATGAGATTCAAGACACAACATTTAGATCCAGGGTGTGAATGCCACAACATTCTGGGGTGTTCAGACCTTGTGCTTTGGCTTGGTCCATTATGAAATCCTTGTAGTGGCCACTTGCATGTTTTAGGCCAAGGCTCAGAACCACCTAAGTTTAGATTAGTCTGCAGTGTTGTAACCAGAAGGCTTTGAGTCAGCGTCTCTATGGCAGGATCAGCCTGGGTGAGAAGCTGTGTTAAGAGGAATACTTTGGACACCTTTGTGTTATATTTATTTCTCACCATCATTATTGACTGTTTCATGTTCCCCCACTGGAAGAGTCCCTCTTTAAGAGGAAGTGAAGCAAATGTGTATTAGCCCAGCTAGAAAATGAAAATAGTTCTTGAGCTGTCTAAATCAGGGTAGATAACAACAGCTGAGCATACAGCCAATGACACAGTAATCCAACCAAATCAATGTGTATCATTGTTTTGTGTACATTTATGACAATGTAAGGAGCTAAGTCAGTGCTTTTCAGCCTCCTGGATGCCATTGACTTCTTCTGAAAAGAAAAAAAATTGGAGTACTGAATATTTATTTAATTTTTCACCATCCTATGACCAGGTAAATCTAAATGGGTGTGAATGATGTAGTTAGGTTTTAACATACAGTGGCTGCTGCTGTGATCATTTGGTGCAAACGGTAATTGCCAGTACAAATCACAGTCTCCAAGTGTACCGCTGCATAATTCCAGAGACCTTCCGAGTACTGCCAATGTTGCATCATTTCTTATCTGCTCAAACCAGTTTGAAAGGGCATCTCCAAAATCCCCCCTCTTTCCTACTTGGCTTTGTTTTCAATTCACATTGGCACTTGTGCTGCCATGATTTTCAGTAGACTGTCTGTTCTTCAAGAGCTTACACAGAAATGGCAGAGAGAGGCCAAGGCTGGCTGCAGCTTCTCATTAATTACTTTTCTGAGATGACACTATCTGGTGATGCTGACAAAAACCAACAGCTGTGGTGCAGTCATTTGCAGATGACTTAGGTGGGATAGATGAGGCTGCTTTTCACAGAACAGTGTGGAAATGTAAGGAGTAATTGGTGCCAGATTTACAGCTCCAACTGTCTTGCATCTGGATTTCATTTTGAGAGCAGCCAATGTAGAGAATCCCTTTTCGAAACAAGGTATTAAGTATTTCCCATCTCCGAGTGACAATTCTGGAAACTCTGTTGGCAAAGTAACCTAGACTGCAAAATGTCATTCTTGCTGAAAGGTACGTCCAGAGAAATCTCACATGCTTGTTTCTCTAAGTCCCTTCTGGAGAACTAGAGAACTACTACTTAGGTGCGCAGGCATTCCACTTCCAGCATCTGCAAAAGGGCTCCTCATCCACTGATCCTTAGCAACTTGTAAGGAAAATACACACAAAACGGCTTTTTGAGGTGACCGCTTATAGATCCTTAATCTCTATCATGATTTCACTTCATTTTTGGTAACAAAGCCCATGTCTTCTTAATCATGCCATCTTTCTTGTACAATAACAGAGACCCGTTGGAGTCCCAAATTTAGTTCATTTGGATAGTGAAAGGGTCTCTAAGTAGCTAACCTGAACAGCAATGCATGGTCTTCAAAATTCAAGACATCTTCTGTTGGGCACTCCTACACCTTTCCCTTCCCAGGCAACAGTGCTCCCTTGCGGGTTCCTCCTGCTACCCACCTGGTTTGAGATATCCAATTCCAGAGTCTTTGGTAAGTATTTAAACAATAGCTTTTATTATAGAAATGAAATAATGAACACTGGAACTCTGTTGGGTAGGCAGAGTCTCAGTGGGGAAACCTAGCCAAATAATACCTAGCCAGATAATGCCAAAGAACTGGTAACAGTATACAAATTAACAATTGACCAATCAGTACAGAGCACAAGGGAGTTACTGACAGGTAAACAGATTAACAAATCAGGAACTTTTGCTGGGTCAACTAGCAACTGTTGCTGGGCAGAGTAAGACTAGTACACTACACATGATCCATAACCATAACAGGATTTTGAGACCCACACTCCTCAGGTCAGGAGTCTCTTCTGCACATCTGCAGATCCAAAAGGTCACACAGGAAACACAATGACTGACAGCCCTTGGGCTGCACTCAATCCACTGGCTCTATGCTTTTAGTGCAGCCTACACCTGCAGTTGGTGCTCAGTCAGAACTAGCTGAAGCTCTCCAGGCCACTCAAAGTGATGAGTGAGCACCCAATCCATTGGAGTGTGACGAGGAAGCTGTTCACACTTGCGGCTCATCTCATCACATATGGCAGTAAATACTCAAGACATTGATACCCAAGAATTTATCAGATTACCTATCTTCACTGCATAGGCCAAGCTCTCTTCAGCTGGGTCGGCATTTTCTGAGTGGCTAACACTCCCCGAGGAATGTGGCAATGGCTCCACCCGGCGACACAAGCTCTAGTGTGAACATGAACAATCCACCCCTGTGTTCGCCAGTCATTGCCTGGGCACCCACTACATATTACAGCACAGCATGCTGGGTCAGGGCCAGGCTTTTCTGCGAACTCACTGAAAAGTTGGGAAGTAGAGTCAGCAATAGTCTGAGTGGCTACACTACACACTAAGAAATCTTCACTGAATAATCCATCCCTATCACACCTGATTGTCCAGGAGACTTAGGCACCTAAGTGCTTATGTCACTTCTGAAAATGGGACTTAGGCACCTAAAACACTTTTAGGCATATGATAGGACTGCCCCTACCTGGAGTGCCCTCCTGTGGCAGGCCGTGGCATGACAGGCATGCCTCCCTTGGTTTCCCTCCTTTAGATACACCCAGAAACAGACTACAGTTTCCCAAGTATAACTATAGACATTGCAGGGCTTATTTATTACAAAAGTCCCAGGCACATTAAAAAAGTCCCACAATTACAGTGCAAAATTCCCCAAGCTTAATCCAAACACTAAATGCAACACACAGCCCCGGCATGCCCCCAGCGACAGCTTCGGCATCCCCCATCATGTCCTGGTGTCCCCCCCATGACAGCCCCAGCATCCCTCAGTGTCCCCCAGTGACATGCCTCATCTGGAGTGCACCCTACTCTTCCCAGCAGGAATTCCCCCCACACACATACACACCTCTCTGCTAGAAGCATCCTTTCTAGGGAAGCATCCCTCACTCCCCTGGCCTCTCCATGTTCCTCTGGGTCCAGCTCTCCAGCTCTGGTGCTGTCAGGAGGTGAGCTCCTCCACTGCTCCCCTGCCTTCAGCCCTCTGGCCCCTGGCTTGGCATTGCTGGCTGCACACCCCTCTTGCTACTCTTCTGCCTTCAGCCTTCTCCCAGGAACCAGCTACAGCATCCCTAAGAGAGAGATCACCAGTTCCCTGGTCTCTGGCAGTTCTAATCTGCCCTTCCTGATTGAATCAGTCTGCTGTGACTTGCTGGGCCTCCCTCTCACAGGGTGTCTTCCAGCTCAGCTGCTTCCTTTATAGCCCCCAGCTGCTGCCCCACCCTTTTACTTGGCCAAATGTGAGCACCTGCTGTAGCTCTGGTAGCTGACCCTACTTCATTTACAGGGGCCGGCCCCGATGACACACCTCCCCCCTTTCAAAATGCCCTGCCTCTCTACAGACAGGTTTTATTTGACCTGTGAGATCCCTCCTGGGTTACTCTAACTCCCAGACCAAGCAGCCTCCTCACAGACCTCACACAAACACTCAGGGTGCCAGCATTCTCCACAATATTGCTATAGAGCCACCCCTACCCGGAGTGCCCACCTGCAGCAGGCCACAGCATGGCAGGCATTATCTGCCTCAATTGCCTTCTGGTGGAATGTCTCCTCTAATGCTTACTGTCCAGGCAGGTTTTCCCACACTGCCTCCCTGACTCTGGCAGTTTCCCCTAGGGATCACCCTAGCTCAGGGCTTCCCACACAGGAGCCTATCCTGCTCCCTGTGGGTTTTCTCTCTGCAGGAGAATCCTACCTTCTCCATGCCCTTCCCAGAGAGAGGGAACTCACCAATCTCCTCTCTCCTATGTCTTCTCACTAAGCTGAGTCACTTTAGCCACTTATAAGGTCCAGGGGCCTAATGAGTCCTCAGGCCAGGGGGCAATTAGCTAATCAGTCCACAGGTGCAATGCCTGGCTCTAATTGGCTTCCTTTTCCTTGTATAGCTGGTGATGGGGGTTCGCCCCATCACAAGGTGCATTTGGAAATGTTAGCCCGTATCCTTAGTAGCTCGCACAACCAGTTCCTTTCTGATTGTGAAAACAGGAAAGCTGCATAATGCATAAATTAGGTAGCTAAGATGGGGTCCTTCTCCATGAGACAAAAGTCCCATGCACATAAATCATAACAGATCCCACAAGTATAGTCCAAAATTCCCCCAGAATTGTCCAAATGGTACATGCAACATACAGCCCCAGCATCCCTTTGAAACACTGAGCTAACCCAAATAAATAAGAAGACACTTCCAAGACTTTCAAACAGTCATTGCCAACAAAGTCAAAGGGTAGACTCTTCTCCATGTGAGCCAATAATTTGGGCTTGAGCAGATCCAGTGGTGTGCCTTTAAACAGAGTACACTTTGGGTACGTCTACACTTGGAGCGGGGGGAGTGACTCCCAGCTTGAGAAGACATACCCACGCTGGGTCTGATCAAGCTACTGTGCTAAAAACAGTATGGCAACAGCAGCACTAACTGTGGGAGGGACTAGCCACCCCAAGAAGGACCCAGTCTGAGACACTAGGCACACACTCAGGTTATGCCGGTGCAGCTAAACTTGCTATTCTTAGCATGCTAGCCCAATCAGAGCTAGCATCGGTAGGTCTTCTTGAGCCACCCCAAGTGCAGATGTGCCATTTGATTCCAGGGCACATGATTAGCTGGTTTGGAGCTCTCCTTCACCAGTCCTGTAATACACCCCACATTGCCAACAGAAAGCATTGTCATTCCCTACCCCTGGTTGTCCTCACTGCAGATCACTTTCCCCATTTCAACCCACAGTTTGTCTCTTCTTTATGCCATGGGCTGTGTCTGTCTTTCTTCAGATCCCATTTTTCTCTCTCTTCACTTAGTCTTTGGGGGCAATGAATCAGCATCGTTGTTGCACCACCCGCCAGTACCTGACAGCACTCTGGGAAGCTAATGATCCAACCAGTGAGCCAAATTCCATGAGCACCAGCTCAACGAATCCTGGCACTGTCATCACCAACAACCCCAACGTGCAGCCCAGTGACTTCTATGTTATCCAGCTTTACACATGTTACAACTCAACGTGGAGGGTTTGTTGGCTGCCAAGAGTGATTTGCTCGGCGTTCTTTCTCACTGACATACTATGGACATCATTCACTTGCAAGAAACACACATGGCAACTGCCAAAGCTGAGCCGGCATTACAGTATTGACAGCTTTGACCCATTGTGCCATATAGTACACCCAGAGCAAAGCCGAGCCACATACATTTGGTCCAATATTGCAGATGCCATTCAGCTGATGTCTACTGAATTCTGTGACACCATCCAGGTTTGTGGTTTCTGGCTGGCAAATGTTTACAAGCTTCTAAGCGTCAGCTGGAACCAACATGATGCTAAGCAGCGAGGCACGTTCCATTCTTCTAGAGGGATCGTGACTACTATCCTGACTTGTGCTGGGTCAGTTCAGTTCATGGCCATCCTCAGCCAGCAACATGCCAAGTCTTGGGTAACTTTCCACACAGCGAACACAGACCATGGCTGATCCATATCGGGCTACAGCTCCTAGTTGTCAAGAATTCCAAAAAGAAGCAGTGAAACTTCCGAAAGGCCGACTGGGAAAAATACAAGGAAACACTGGAGAAGAGTCTGGTGACAATACCAGCTTGGCATATCTTGGTAAGTGAGCTCTACCATCACTTCGGTGGTGCTACCTAAAAAGCAGCCTGCAGAGCCATCCCACATGGTTGCCGTCTGGTCTACATCCCAGTCTCGATGAGGAGAGCACTGCCTTGCTCCAGCAGTATGAGGCATCTAGTGACCCATCTGGTGACTCATCTGGTGAATCAGCCAATGGGAGTTGGGGGGTGGTGCCTGTAGGCAGGGCCGGTGCAACCATTTAGGCAGACTACGCGGTTGCCTAGGGCGCCGAGATTTGAGGGCGCTAAAAAGTGCCCTGAAATTTTTTTTTTAAATGGTTGAGCAGCCGTTGCTGCTGGGACAGAGAGGGAGTCTGAGGGTATGTCTACATCTAAAATTTTGCAGCGCTGGTTGTTACAGCTGTATTAGTACAGCTGTATAGGGCCAGCGCTGCAGAGTGGCCACACTTACAGCAACCAGCGCTGCAAGTGGTGTTAGATGTGGCCATACTGCAGCGCTGTTGGGCGGCTTCAAGGGGGGTTCGGGGAACGCGAGAGCAAACCGGGGAAGGAGACCAGCTTCGCCACGGTTTGCTCTCGCGTTCCCCGAACCACCCTGCAAACCACAGGGAAGGAGACCTGCATGCTCGGGGTTCGGGGAACGCGAGAGCAAACCGGGGAAGGAGACCAGCTTCGCCGCGGTTTGCTCTCGCGTTCCCCGAACCACCCTGCAAACCGTAGGGAAGGAGACCTGCTTGTTCGGGGAACGCGAGAGCAAACCGGGGAAGGAGACCAGCTTCGCCGCGGTTTGCTCTCGCGTTCCCCGAACCACCCTGCAAACCACAGGGAAGGAGACCTGCTTGCTCGGGGTTCGGGGAACGCGAGAGCAAAGCGGGGAAGGAGACCAGCTTGATTACCAGAGGCTTCCTCAGGTATGCTGGGATACCTGCTTATTCCACGGAGGTCAAGAAAAGCGCTGGTAAGTGTCTACACTTGATTACCAGCGCTGGATCACCAGCGCTGGATCCTCTACACCCGAGACAAAATGGGAGTACGGCCTGCGCTGCAAACAGGGAGTTGCAGCGCTGGTGATGCCCTGCAGATGTGTACACCTCCTAAGTTGCAGCACTGTAACCCCCTCACCAGCGCTGCAACTTTGTGATGTAGACAAGCCCTGAGCTGCCGCAGTCATGCCTGCACGAGCGCCCGCAGGCACCACTTATCACTGTTTGGAATGTTCAGTGTCCCCCTTAGAAATGCTAACAAGCTTATTCAGCAAAGTTTTGATGTACTTGATGCATGCTATTAGATCGTCAATTAGGCATCAACGAGATAATTTAAGAGTAAATGTCTTTTTGTTTGAAGTACCACTGAACACTAATCTGTCCATTGCCCTCTCCCTCCTGTGTTACTGCTGGAAGCAGAATCCTGGGTAACAATAATGGGGATGCTGGATAAACCTTTTAAAATATTTCCCCTTTATAATGCCACATTTTTAATACAATTTTAAAATTAGATCCCATAATTTCAAGGCATCGATTTCCCCGTTTGGACAATTAAATTGCAATTGTCGGCATGAACGTCATTTTAAAGCTGGGTTTTGAAAATCTAATTTAACTTCAAACTAATGATCAAAAGATGGGCACGTGAAGTAAGGTAAAAGTAACTAACCAAGGATCTAGCATTCACTCCCAACACCACAAAAGAGCTGAGGCATTTCCAAAGAACTGCGACACCGCTACAGTGTATCATTCACACGTGAGAACATAGTTACTACAGATAATAAATAATAAGTTACCTGCGTTGGAAATAGATCTTTGTGGAAGGGAAAGCAGGAAACTTGTCTTTTTGATTACAGAATTATTTTGCTTCTGGATTCATTAAAATCATAACCGATTTTTTGGGGGAGGGGATGTGGGGAAGAAACTCTTTTCTCTACTAGGTTTGTTTATAGGCAGCTGAAAAGAAAAGTTAACTGGCTTTGCACAGAACTGAAACCTAAAGGTCTCTCCTCCCTCCTTCTCTACTCTGACTCCTCTGGGCTATTCCAAGTTAATTGTCATCTAATTGCCCAGCAAAGAAAGAGATAGTGGCAGCAATTAGGCATAGCCCCCACCAGTTCAGGAGTCATTAACACAGTACCAAGATATGCTGCATGCTTTCCGTGCACCCAGGCCTAATGAGGGAATGGGGGCAAGAGGAGCAGGGCTGAGCCCCTAGGGAGTGAGCCTCAGAGAGCCAGTGCCCAGGAGGCTGAGAAGGCAAGGGGCTGCAGGGGCGTCCCCACTGCTATTTAAAGTGCAGATCCCGCAGCAGTACCTCTCCATGGGACAGAGCCGGTTCCTCACAGAAGCTTCTGTCCAACAGCTCTTCCTTCTGCAGCTGCTCTTTGTGCTCCAGCTCCATCCATGGCAGCTGAACCCCCTATCCTGACTGCAGCCAACCCCTCATCCCCTTCCCTGCCTCCAGTCAGCCTCACACCCCCTGCCCTTCTCTAGCCAGCCCCACACCCCTGTATCCAGCCAGCCCCTCACCCCCTGCCCGCAGCCAGCCCCGCACCCCCTGCCCTGCCTGCAGCCAGCCCCTGCTGCACCCTCTGCCCTGCCTGCAGCCAGCCCCACACCTGCTGCCCTGCCCACGGCCAGCCCCACACCTCCTGTCTCCAGTCACCCCACACCCCCTGCCCTGCCCACAGCCAGCCCCTCACTCCCTGCCCTGCATGCAGCCAGCCCCTGCTGCACTCCTTGCCCTGTCCATAGCCAGCCCCACATCACCTGTCTCCATCCAGCCCCTGCTGCAGCCCCTGCCTTGCCTGCAGCCAGCCTCACACCCCCTGCCCTGCACACAGCCAGTCCCGTACCCCCTGTCTCCAGCCAACCCCACACCCTGTCAGGTTATTCAATTATTTTCATTAAATATGTAGGCTAAATAATGAAATTAATAAATGTTCAAGCTGAATATGTATTAATTCTAATGAACAATGTCACATTATGCAGTATTCATTTTTGAAAGTTTATAATAAGCAGTGCTCTGGAGGGAGGGGTGGGGGCAGAGGGCGCAAGGTGGAAATTTCGCCTAGGGCGCAAAATATCCTTGCACCGGCCCTGCCTGTAGGCGAGAGCTGCACGGAGCTGCTTGTGCACCTCCACCTAGAAGGCAGACCTGCTACTGGCTGCTTCCAGGGTTCAGCAGAGTCTGTGGTGCCAGAACAGGCAGGAAGTCTGTCTCTGCACCCCAGCTGCACCACTGACTGTGAGCTGCCCAAGGTAAGCCTGCACCCCAACCCCGTGCCCCAATCCCCTGCCCCAGCCCTGAGCCCCCCAAACTCAGAGCCCTCTCCTGCACCCCAAGATCCTCATCTCTGTCCCTACCTCAGAGCCTGCACCCGTAACCCAGAGCCCTGACTCCCTCCCACACCCCAACCAGGGCCGGCTCCAGGTTTTCTGCCGTCCCAAGCGGCAAAAAAAAAAAAAAAAGCCGTGGCAGCACAAATGCACCGCTCCACTCTTTGGCAGCAATTCGGTGGCAGGTCCTTTGCTCCGATAGGGACTGAAGGACCCGCCGCCGAATTGCTGCCAAAGACCTGGACATACTGTCCCAGTAGCGGCCGGAGTGCCGCCCCTTGGTATTGGCCACCCCAAGCACCTGCTTCCTTAGCTGGTGCCTGGAGCCGGCCTTGACCCCAACTCTCTGCCCCAGCCCAGAGCCCCCTCCCACACCCTGAACCCCTCATTCCAGGGTGTACAGTGAATCTTCTGTCATCCCATCATCCATGTCAGTGATTTTAATAGCCATCATATCCTCTGGAGCTATACCAAGAACAACCATGCTGGAGAACAGCTGAATCCTGGGCTTTCACTGAAGACCGGCACCTCCTCTACTCTGCCAAAGACCGTGGCGTGTTCAGGTCAGCACAGGGGAGGAACTGCTATACTCCTGACCTTTGTTTTATGTTGTATGACATCCGCAGCCATCCGATTCCATCCACAATGTCAGTTCTCGATGACTTTCCCAATAGCCAACACGGCCCAGTCATGATTTGCATAGGCCTACAAGTTCCACTCATTTGATCCCTCCCTAACCCGTGCTGGAAACTACACTCTGCTGACTGATCCTGCTACGTGGCAATCACAGAGGGCTCGATAACCCAGATTTCACCATATCTGGCTCATGACCACGCCTTGTAGGCCTACTAATATTGGCCACCAATTTGAGCATTGCAAGGTGCTTCAAAAGAGCACTCACTCCTTCCAGGACAGAAGAAAGCAAAGCACTCTTCCAGCAATAGCAAGCCGAGCGGAGCCCTGAGACTGCAATGATCTTGCTGGAGTCTCCGAGCTCAGCAAGAAGGAAAAGGTGGCGTGAAACCATTGTGGCACTTGACCTATCAAAGTCTGAAAATTCCTCCATCTTTGAAGTAGTCCAGCTCCAACAGCCTACAAACCACTTCAAATAAATGCCGATGCCATCTCCTCACGGTTAATTGCCAGTTCCCGTGTGCCAATGGATTAAAAACATTAGGTAGCAGGCCCACAAACAAATGTACCATGCATCAAACCAGTGCCTGTTGTCTTCACCTCTTTCTGCCCCTACACAGTAGATGAAGTAGACACGGGTGTCTCCAACACTAAGTCTGGGAATGCAGCAGGAATGGATGAAATATATCCAGAATTCCCAAAGAATCTTGGTCTGAAAGCAAGAAGGTGGCTAGCGGACTTCTTCAGAAACATCAACTTTTCTAAGAAAGAGTGCAAGGTAGCCAAGATCATAGCCATTTTGAAGCCCGGAAAAGGGGCCACTGACCGGTCCATCTCCCTCCTTAGCAGTTGCTATAAACTGTTGGAGTGGCTCTTACTTCAAAGGTTACAGGTGACACTGGAGAAACTGGTCCCTAAAGAGCAGGCTGGATTTAGAACCATCACAAATACTATGATCAGTTCCTGGCCTTAACCAGCTATAGATAATCCAGCTACCAGCAAAAATTAAAAAGAGTGGCAGCATTCATTGACCTTTCTTCTGTTCTCCGGCTGAAGTTGTTGTTAGCTTTCCCATGCAAATCAACGGACCTCGTAAGAACCAATCAGGATCCTCATTAGCAGTAGAGGAGTTTGCTAAGATTGGTGCCACCCACATGTCAAGATGAGTCTTCCTGGGACTTGACTCCAGCTGCAAAGAGGAGTTCTCAGTTTTGTGTCCTTTGATATATTGTCTGAAAAGCCAAAGAGCTGATCGATAAAGGGCCTGCTGCTGCAGGCGGCTGAGTGCCCTCATCTCCTGTGAACATCAGCAGGGATTGTGATCTCTGAGCACCTTGTAGGATCAGGCACCAAGTTCTAGCCGTGCTGCTTCACACCTAATATTTTTTAAATCTCTGAATGTGCAAAGTGCTGTATTAATTAGCAGAGCTTTATGATAGTGATGTGTAGGGGAGGAATGTGGAATCAAGTGCCCCCCTCTCATTTCTGAGTGGGTGGGAGTCAGGCTTCCTTGCTGGAGGGGCGGGAGTCAGGCTCCCTTCTCCCGCTGAGCCCAACATGCTCGGACCCTGTCCCTGGCCACTGGGGTGGGACCAATCACTTCTCATGCTGCTTGCTTTGGGTTCCTGTTCTGTGCAGCACAGCAGCTGCCTGAGGGAGAGCCTGGTTGGGGTGGTGTCCTGCCCCGCACCCTCTGTTCTCTGGGGTCTGGATGCTGGAGACAGTGGCCGAGCAAACAGGAAATGGCTCGGGGGACTGGGGGCTCATGATTGCTTGGCTCTGTCCCCAGCAGCCAGGCCTGAGTGGGAGCGGAGGGGGCAGACAGTTGCCACGCTGCAAAGAGTCAGCAACCCAGAGCAGCCATTTTCAGCTGGCGTGAGAAGCAGCTCCCTCCGGCTCCCTGCCCAGGCCCAGCTGCCAGGGAGAGCAGCTAAACATGCCAGGAGGGAGGTGCACCAGGAGAAGGACAGAGCCCCCCTACTCCAGCAGGTAACTCTGGTGGGCAGGGAGAGTGCGCCGGCCTTGGACTGGGTGTAGGGTTGGGGAGTCACTGGTCAGAGAAGACATATGGGGTGGCCACATGTCCTCCTCTTTAGATTGTGCCCCCCCCACCCCAGTATCAGGAGGCACACATCATCTGAGTAACCAGCAGAGCACAAGCATAACTGTAAGCCTATGCGCAGTCCCACTGAAATCATTGGGACTACTCACATGCTCAAAGTTATCCATGAGCCTGAGCTCTAAGTACTGTGCTGGATCAGAGTGGTAATTAGCAGCTGGCGCAGCTGACAGCCTAAGGCAAAATGGAGGGTTCAGCAAGTCATTCACTGCTGGGAAATGTTTGACCATTGCCAGTGCAAACCATGAAAATAAAGCAAAAAGTATTGTGATCTTTTTTTTATGTTGTAATGAAATTGAAATCGGAATGTGCATTGCCATGAATACAAAGTTCTATTTACAGCACTAGTCATTTCCCAGCAGTTAGTGGCGAGGGTAAAAACCACGTATCTAACCCCAAAATCATCTCCACTAATAACACTGCAGAGTATAAACTAGAAAGAATGTTTAAAATCCAATATCCTTTTTCACAATGGATGCTGCTGATTTCTTTTCTTTTCTTTTCTCAGCAGGCAATGAAAACAACCTAGTTTCACTTTTTGTCAGTTTTAGATCCTCACACAGCCGTTTGGGCTGCAAATATCACATCAGAGTGTTTATTTGTTATAAATGCTCTCCTGGAAAGATTTCAGTACAAGCATCTTCTTCCAAAGCCGAAAGCTTGGGCCAAATTTGACCTGAAAATGTCCTAGTGTAGCCAACTCCCATGATTTTATTGCGAGTCTTGCAATATTTTGTGTTTTTCTCAGATCTCCAGCACCTGGAGTCAAGGGAATATATTAGAATCTCAACTTTCATTTGAAAAAAAAAAGTAAAAATCCGGGCCTCTTGGTTACAGAGAAAAGCTGGAGAATGTGACCCTTCAAAGGATCAGAAAACAGATGGCAAATAAAAAGAACTCAACATGTATTATTTTTAAAACTCATGATTTGTATGCCCCAATCCTGGTTTGGGGGCTTGATTCATTGACTGCTTAGTGTTGGCAATACTGGTTTCCCATTAAAAATGCCCACAGTAGCCAGCAGCAAACAGGATTTCATTCTCCAAGCTCCTTCAAGGTTTACAATGCGCACTAGACACTGGCTTTTAAGCTTAATAAGTTTCTGTCCACTGTGCACAAGAGCTGGATTCAGTAAATCTGGCTGTAATGTGAAACGCCTGCAACACTTCAGACCAGGGGAGAAAATGGCTGGCTCCACACGCAGCCAGCTGATAAAGCAAATGCTGAAAAAAGTGCTTGGCTCCCTCGTCCATGTAGCCTTCTAATGCTATGCAGCTGTGATTCATATGCCTCCAGAGATTCAGGCATGGGTTCCAGCATGCAGCCGAGGGCTTTTCCTGCATGACTGTCCTTGGTGGTCTTTCTGCTCCTCTGAGGTAGGGGTAAGAAGGGGTTATTCTCTTGTCTGTCAAATGTGTTCCAATGCAGTTATTAAGGCACTGCAGTAGCCACTGTACGTTTAAAGTTTTAATCAGTTTCCCAGCAGAAGCCCAGTTTGGAAGCACACACCTCCCTCAAAGCGGAGCCTTTCTGCCTGTGTGGTCTCCACAGAAGAATCGTATGGTGGGGGAAAGGTGGTGGTTCATCAGACAAGGTGTTCGGAGCGCTCTCGTGTTTGGAAAAGCCTTCTCCATGTCTGGGGAAGTCATAGCTCAGGAAGGACTTGACCTAGAAACTTCCTATTTCTTTTATTCACTTGCCCTCCTTGAGAACTACTGGCTGAAGACCTGCCGAAGTCAGGAAGGTTGATTTTGCAGTAATTTGCTATGGGTTTTGAAACTCAGAAAGGTTTGTGAGCTCCTAGTGCAGTGGTCCCCAACGTGGCGCCCGCGGGGGCATCTTAATGCGCCCACGTCCTGGACCCCAGGAGAGCAAGTGCCGAAATGCAGCTGAATTTCAGCGGCATTTCAGCGGGGATGCCTTTCGATGACGATGCTTGTCGCCAACAAGTGACGTCATCGAGAGGCGTCGCTCCTGAATTTTGGTGGGGACACCTCTCAATGACGCCACTTGCCATCGACAAGTGACATCATCAAGAGGCTTTGCTCCCAAATTTCGGCGGGGACACCTCTCGATGATGTCGCTTGTCAACGGCAAGCGGCGTCATCAGGAGGCGGCGCCGCCGAAATTTGGTGGCATTTCGGTGGGTGCTCCACCGCCGCAGTGGTCCTTCGTCTGGCACCTGCCAGATGAAAAGGTTGGAGACCACTGTCCTAGTGGGCTTTATAAAGCCCTGGGGAGCACAGAGAGCCACTGGTCCAGGAGACTAGCTGTCCAGATTAAAAAGCTTTAGTCTGGACCTTTCCAAAGAACCTAAAGGAGTTAGGCACCAGAATCCCATCCAGTTTGGGTGCCTAATTCCCCTAGCTCCCTTTGAAAATGCCAGACCTAAAACATCCACCAAAGTAACTTTGCAAAGCATTGGTGGGTGTTGATGGAGAGCGGGAACAAGCAGATGGGAGAGGCCCAGGGCTTGCTTCTGGGATGGGTGTAGTTCTGGAGGCCTCGCTGTGTGGATGAGCAGGGTCGAAAAGCAAGATTCTAAGTTTAAAAACAAAGTCTGAAAGTCAAGCTTGCCCCAGAGTGCTGGCAGGAAGAGGAATTTGTCAAGATGGGGACCTCCCCCTTGAGGACATGCATCTCCCTGTCAGTCAGGAAGCTGGTGCCCAGCCACACAGTAATGTGAACTCAGTACCATCCCAGATGCAGCAAATGCCTTCTCCACATTTGGCGAGTCAGGGGCCTCTGTCCAGTCCTCTCCGATAAGATTCTAACCACTGTGATCCAGGCTTTGGCCATTTCCTGTGGCATGACTGCAACTAGCAGGAGCTTGATCATCGCCAAGAGTCTATTCGGCAACTTATTTCCATCAACTGTCCAAATAACTGTTTGCAGATCACTTGGCCAGCTCTGCGCATGGCCAGACAATATTCGTCATCTCAGTGACTGGCAACTCTCTGCATGTGCTGGCCAATAATTTCTTGGTGAGTACTTTGTCCCACGATTCAGCCAGTTCTAATTCAGCTCACTCAACCCCAGCAAGGGTTCCACTAGCACCACCTGCAGCAGCCCACTTTCAGGGGAGGCCCAGGTATATCTCTGGCATTCTGCCGCCATGCCCGGCACAGGACTATACCAATCCATTCCCAAGCAGCTCTGAGTGGAGAAAGCCAGAGCATTGGTTACAGCTTCTCCTCCAGCAGGGTGATGTTCAAACACAGCACATACTGTTGTTGTTTCACCAGCTTCCCAGCTCAGTTTTCAGCACAGCTCCACTCCTGTGACCCTCAGCTGATCTTTTCCTCAAACAAGCATCTTCTGCCCCCATCCAATGTCCTTCATCTACACTCCATCCTGTTTTCTTCCTGCAAATTAACACCTAGGCTGATAGACCTGCTTTCTCAGCTCACTGATGGATTAGTGCTTATCAACAATCTCAGTTCAACCTACTTCTACCTACCTCCCAAGGATAACCAGATATTTTCCTCACCAAACATTTTCATAGCTGAATTTATAACGCAATGAATGGATAATCAGGAATCTCAGGTTGCTTTTAATTATGGATGGGACCAGTAGCACCCCATTATTAAGGGTGCCTGACACTTCCCATCCTGTTTTCATTTGCTTATAACTTGGATGAACTTTAATCATTTGGGTTGAAATTGCCATGCCAGGTGTCTGGGAGATGTAGCAAAATTTCAATCAAAGCAGTTCAGTCATTTCCAAGAACAAAGCTGGGGACAATGCATTGTTAGCCTATGTTTAATTCTGATGAACTTGTCTTCAAAAGTATCAGAGGGGTAGCTGTGTTAGTCTGGATCTGTAAAAGCAGCAAAGAATCCTGTGGCACCTTATAGACTAACAGACGTTTTGGAGCATGAGCTTTCATGGGTGAATACCCACTTCCTCAGATGCATGTAGTGGAAATTTCCAGGGGCAGGTATATATATGCTAGCAAGCAAGCTAGAGATAACGAGGTCAGTTCAATCAGGGAGGATGAGGCCCTGTTCTAGCAGTTGAGGTGTGAAAACCAAGAGAGGAGAAACTGGTTCTGTAGTTGGCAAGACATTCGCAGTCTTTGTTCAATCCTGAGCTGGTGGTGTCAAATTTGCATCATACCAAATGGACTAAAGGTAAAAAATCCACTGCTATCTACATACTACACAGACCTGTCATAAACAGATAGCTAAGGGTTAATGTCTCTTTCACCTGAAACACCTGACCAGAGAACCAATCAGGAAACCGGATTCTTTCAACTTTGGGTGGAGGGAATTGTGTGTCTGAGTCTTTTGTTTCTGTCTGCCTGCTTTCTCTGAGCTTTGGAGAAGTAGTTCTGTTTTCTAATCTTTTGTTTCTAAGTGTAAGGACCAAGAGATCAGATAGTAAGTTATATGGTTTCTTTTCTTTGGTATTTGCATGAATATAAGTGCTGGAGTGCTTTGATTTGTATTCTTGTTGAATAAGGCTGTTTATTCAATATTCTTTTAAGAAATTGCCCTGTATTGTGTCATCTGTATACAGAGAGACTATTTGTATTTTTTCTTTCTTTTTATATAAAGCTTTCTTTTAAGACCTGTTGGAGTTTTTCTTTACTTCAGGAAAATTGAGTCTGTACTCACCAGGGAATTGGTGGGAGGAAGAAATCAAGGGAGATCTGTGTGTTGGATTGCTAGCCTGACTTGGCATTCCCTCTGGGGAAATAGGAAAGTACTTTTTGTTTCCAGGATTGGAAACGGAGAGGGCAAGTTACTCTGTTTGGATTCACAGAGCTTGTGTCTGTGTATCTCTCCAGGAGCATCTGGAGGGGGGGAAGGGAAAAAGGATTATTTCCCTTTGTTGTGAGACTCAAGGGATTTGGGTCTTGGGGTCCCCAGGAAAGGTTTTTCGGGGGGACCAGAGTGCCCCAAAACACTCTAATTTTTTGGGTGGTGGCAGCAAGTACCAGGTCCAAGCTGGTAACTAAGCTTGGAGGTTTTCATGCTAACCCCCATATTTTGGACGCTAAGGTCCAAATCTGGGACTAAGGTTATAATATGGTGGCAGTAGGTGGGATCTAGACAGAATCCAGAAGCCAGTAGGAATATTATATTTTTCTTTTCTCTGCTAAGGGCTTTTTAGCAGAGAGAAACAGTTTGGTTTTAAAAGGGAACCAGAGAGAATTTTTTTTTTCTGCTCTCTCTAGCAGTTTGTGGTTTGCATGTTAAGCGAGAAGCCATTAAGAGACTGTTGAGGGTCTTTTGTCATGCAATAGCCCTCCCATTAGGAGGCAAGTACCAGCACTTATATTCATGCAAATACCAAAGAAAAGAAACCATATAACTTACTATCTGATCTCTTGGTCCTTACACTTAGAAACAAAAGATTAGAAAACAGAACTACTTCTCCAAAGCTCAGAGAAAGCAGGCAGACAGAAACAAAAGACTCAGACACACAATTCCCTCCACCCAAAGTTGAAAGAATCCGGTTTCCTGATTGGTTCTCTGGTCAGGTGTTTCAGGTGAAAGAGACATTACCCCTTAGCTATCTGTTTATGACAAGACCACAGTGAGAGATTATGCCATACTCTATCAAAAAAACTGAGGAACCACCTGATCAGCATCCTATACAGCAAACAGGAAAACATCAAAAAAGAGCTCTCCAACCTGGAGACTCTCATTAATAACCAAACTTCTACACAAACGGACTTCACTAGAATAAGACAGGAGATCTACATTATTCACTTCACCTCTCTACAAAGGAAAAAGGACTGTAAGCTGTCTAAACTCCTATCTGCCACATGGGGCCACAACCATGGTACCCCTAACCCACCCAGCAATATCGTCAATCTATCCAACTACACACTCAGCCCAGAAGAAAAGTCTGTCCTATCTCAGGGACTCTCTTTCTGCCCTGCCACCCCCACCAACATGATACAGTTCTGTGGCGATCTGGAAGCCTACTTTCGCCATCTCCGACTCAAAGAATACTTCCAGGACAACACTGAACAGTGCACTGATACACAGGTGCCCTCCCACCAACAGCACAAGAAGAAGAACTCCACATGGACTCCTCCTGAGGGTCGAAATGACAGTCTGGACCTATACATTGAATGCTTCCGCCGGCGTGCACAGGCAGAAATCGTGGAACAACATCACTTGCCTCACAACCTAAGTCGTGCAGAATGCAATGCCATCCACAGCCTCAGAAACCACCCTGACATTATCATCAAAGAGGCTGATAAAGGAGGTGCCGTTGTCATCATGAACAGGTCTGACTACCAAAAGGAGGCTGCCAGACAACTCTCCAATACCAGATTCTACAGGCCACTTCCCTCAGATCCCACTGAGGAATAACTAAGAAACTACAGCATCTACTCAGGACACTCCCTACACTAACACCAGAAGAAATCAACATACCCCTAGAGCCCCGACCAGGGTTATTCTATCTACTACCCAAGATCCACAAACCTGGAAATCCTGGACGCCCCATCATCTCGGGCATTGGCACTCTCACTGAAGGACTATTTGGATATATGGACTCTCTACTCAGACCCTACGCCAGCACTCCCAGCTATCTCCGTGACACCACTGATTTGCTGAGGAAACTACAATGCATTGGTCACCTCCCAGAAAACACCATCCTAGCCACCATGGATGTAGAGGCTCTCTACACAGACATCCCACACACAGATGGAATACAAGCTGTCAGGAACACTATCCCTGATGATGCCACAGCACAATTGGCTGCTGAGCTCTGTGCCTTTATACTTACACACAACTATCTCAAATTTGATGACAATATATATCTCCAGATCAGTGGCACTGCTATGGGCACCCGCATGGCCCCACAATATGCCAATATCTTTATGGCCGACCTGGAACAATGCTTCCTCAGCTCTCGTCCGCTCACACCCCTTCTCTACCTATGCTACATTGATGACATCTTCATCATCTGGACCCATGGGAAGGAGACGCTGGAAAAATTCCACCACGATTTCAACAGCTTCCACCCCACCATCAACCTCAGCCTGAACCAATCTACATGGGAGGTCCACTTTCTTGACACCACGGTGCAAATAAGTGATGGTCACATTAACACCACCCTATATCGAAAACCTACCGACCGCTATGCCTACCTTCATGCCTCCAGCTTCCATCCCGGACACATCACACGATCCATTGTCTACAGCCAAGCACTGAGGTACAACCGCATCTGCTCTAACCCCTCAGACAGAGACCAACACCTACAAAATCTCCACCAAGCATTCTCAAAACTACAATACCCGCACGAGGAAATAAGGAAACAGATCAACAGAGCCAGACGTGTACCCAGAAGCCTCCTACTGCAAGACAAACCCAAGAAAGAAACCAACAGGACTCCACTGGCCATCACATACAGCCCCCAGCTAAAACCCCTCCAACGCATCATCAAGGATCTACAACCCATCCTGGACAATGATCCCACACTTTCACAGGCCTTGGGTGGCAGGCCAGTCCTTGCCCACAGACAACCTGCCAACCTGAAACATATTCTCACCAGTAACTGCACACTGCACCATAATAACTCTAGCTCAGAAACCAATCCATGCAATAAACCTCGATGCCAACTCTGCCCACATATGTACACCAGCGACACCATCACAGGACCTAACCAGATCAGCCACACCATCACCGGTTCATTCACCTGCACATCCACCAATGTAATATACGCCATCATATGCCAGCAATGCCCCTCTGCTATGTACATCGGCCAAACTGGACAGTCTCTACGGAAAAGGATAAATGGACACAAATCAGACATTAGGAATGGCAATATACAAAAACCTGTAGGAGAGCATTTCAACCTCCATGGCCACACTATAGCAGACCTTAAGGTGGCCATCCTGCAGCAAAAAAACTTCAGGACCAGACTTCAAAGAGAAACTGTTGAGCTTCAGTTCATCTGCAAATTTGACACTATCAGCTCAGGATTGAACAAAGACTGTGAATGGCTTGCCAACTACAGAACCAGTTTCTCCTCTCTTGGTTTTCACACCTCAACTGCTAGAACAGGGCCTCATCCTCCCTGACTGAACTGACCTCGTTATCTCTAGCTTGCTTGCTAGCATATATATACCTGCCCCTGGAAATTTCCACTACATGCATCTGAGGAAGTGGGTATTCACCCATGAAAGCTCATGCTCCAAAACATCTGTTAGTCTATAAAGTGCCACAGGATTCTTTGCTGCTTGTCTTCAAAAAGCTCTAATGCCCCCATGCTTTGGGGTGGAGACGTGAAATTTGGCAGGTGATACTGGAGTGTGGGATTGACAGATTGGAATAGGAACTCTAGAGAGGAGAGACTAGGGCCGATGGGCAAAGAGACTGGGATTGGGATGAGAAGCTTAAGGAGTAGAGACAGGGACTGGCTAGGTGTAGTGAATGGGACAGGGATGAGGATCAAGAGGTGGAGAAGAGAAAGGACAGAGACAGGACAGAAGAGGTTAAGTTCGCAGGGAATGGACAGAAGAATCTGTGGCCACTAGAGCACACACCCCTCCACAGCCTGGATTGGAGCCCAGAATTCCTGAGTCCCACCATTCCTCTGCTGTCAGGAAGTATCTGTGAGAAGACTGGGTGGAGCTGCTCCACACAGGCAGAAGAAGGGTTAAAGTAGCCCTGGAGAGGCTGCGCAGAACCCAGCCAATTAGAAGAGATCTTATTGAGCCAGCCAATAGGAGGAAGGCTTATTGGAGCAGCCAAGCAGGGCCAGGCTGGCCCATATAAGAAGGGCTGCTGAGCAGACCAGAGGGTCCCTCTCCCTGGAGGCCAAAGGAGGAGGACTGGTTGCTATGTAGGCAGGGCTGGCTCCAGGCCACAGAGCGCCAAGCGCATGCTTGGGGCGGCATGCTGCGGGGGGCCCTCTGCCGGTTGCCGGGAGGGCAGCAGGCGGCTCCGGTGGACCTCCCGCAGGCGTGCCTGCGGAGGGTCCGCTGGTCCCACGGCTCTGGTGCAGCATCCGCAAGCATGCCTGCGGGAGGTCCACTGGAGCCGCGGGACCAGCGAGTGGCAGAGCGCCCCCCGCAGCGTGCCGCTATGCTTGGGGTGGCAAAATTGCTAGAGCTGGCTCTGCATGTAGGAGGGTTGAAAGAGAAAGCACCATGGACAAAGCAGTGCTGGGCAGCATCAGGGGAGCAAGAGAGAGCTCCAGCCTGATGACTGCCAGACTGAGGCCCTGATACGAGGGCGGAGAAGGTGCTAAAGCTGTGGGGAAGTGGCCCAGGGAAACAGATGGCAGAGTAGGAGGAGGGGCAGGACGTGGGCCGGGACCTGGAGTAGCAGACGGGCCTGGGTCCACTAGTCCTTTGCCCTCCCACTTGCCCTGAGGGGAGTGGTCAGTGCATGGACTGCAGTTTGCCATGGAGGCAGGTAGCTGGACTGAGGACTGTCGGGTCCCCCGGAAGTGGGGAGAAAACTGAATGGGGCACAGCCAGAGGGCTGTGTCCAGAAGAGGATGCCACAGTCCAGGGAGTGACATGGGTCCTAGAGGTGGAGGCGAGAGTGGTGACAGGCAAGACATCACTAGACAAGGGTGCTCCAGTGAAATGAGAACTAATTCATAGGATGGCCAGCAGGCGGCGCTGTGGTGATGAGTCCTGCCCTGTTACAGAGACCCATTGGCAAAGTGAGTGTCTGAATCCCCTGTAGTGCTGGCCCACACAAAGGATGACAGCCTACTACTGCTATCACTTACTCTATTACTCAAGTGGCAGAGGTCTGTGTGGTGCATCTAAAGGTTCTAACCTAATGGGTTTTGAGACTCAAAGCTGTTAAGATAAGTTCCTGTCTGCATCCTAAAAGACTTGCCCATACCGGTATTGCCCTGGCCTCTTCCTTTGTTAGTCAGTGTTAAAGGCATTCTGAACTATATGCATTTCCTCACCTTTTGGGGGCGAAGCCAGACTTTCAGGCACCTGCTCCCCTACTTGGTGTAAACTTTGCTTGTACCAATCAGAAACGAACACACACAGTTTTGGGGCCCCGTCCCCTATGACACTTCTATGATGTCATAGTGGGTATTTTAGGCTGGTCTGCCATGTGCAGGCAGAAGAGGAGAAAGAAAAACGAATCCTGTGTACCTTGTGCACATCTGTAACCGAGCCTGATCACCTCGAAGCCTCTCTCAGCTCACATGTTTTAAGCAGAGTTTCTACGTTTGCCGGTCGTTATGAGTTGGTTTGTATTCGTAAGTATTGGTTATTACTAAATGCTGCATCCGTGTTTATAAATATTGTTTACTGCATCTTTGTTTGTAAATATTGTTTAATAGTAAATACTTTAGCCATTGTATGTTTTAAGTTCCATTAACCCTATTAGCTAATCATATGCTGCTCCCCTACCCCTTGTAACTATCCCCAATAAAACTTTTAATTAATTAATTTTAGTTGTGTGCGTGCCTGCAGTTTGCATCATGACCCAGACCCTCCTTGCATCCCTTACCTATACAGCCTATTGCCACGTGCAGCCGGTAAATAACAGCTCTGCATTTTTCTTTCGCCCCTAAAAGTATGTGGCAATCTACATGGCGTCACGAACAGGATGCACGGAGGTTAGGCCATGCCCGTGGCACACTGCAGAACGCGCAGATAATGAAACTGAACAGTTCCAACATTTGCAGTTTTACCTTCTTACTAGCCAAAATTTGACTAATCCAAAAATAGAATGGATCTGTTCTCTTGGCTCGGGCAAAACTCTAAAAGGTTATACTGTACCATTAACCCTGGCAGATATGGGATGCCTCCTTCGGTGCCACCCGAGCTTTAGTTGTCAGCCAGCCAATTGTTCCCTGCAGCCTCAGTGCACGGAGACTGTGGAAAACCTCGGTGCTGCAGATCCCTCTCAACTTTGGAGAGAATGTAGCCGCATTGTTAGAAAATCTGGAGGCACCGTTTCCAAATTAATTCCCCCACCTCGGGTAATACCTGCTGATCCGGCACATAAATTATTATGCCACATGATAAAAGAATTAAATTTGATTAAGAAAACAAAAAAATTGCGACCCGATGAATATAAATCTGAGGACGTTTCCACCGTCCTGTTTAGCATGATATGCAAGGCCCTCGATCTGTGTTCTGTCCTCCATGGAGGCACAATGTTTGCAGCTAAACAGGCAGCCCCAGGCTCTCCTAAAGATAATAATGAGAAGAAGACAGAAAAGGTAGAGCCCATCACTACCCCCCCCCCAAGTCCCTCTTGGAAAATTTTGCCACTCCCATATGAAGCTCCTAAAACTCCTCTGTATCCAGCTCTGCCAACAGCCCCAGAATTTTGATTTAAAAGATATGTTTTACCGAATCCCACTCCAGGACACACAAGGAATCTTAAACTTTGCTTTTAAGGGCGTCCAATATAAATGGAAAGTTTGCCTACAGGGGTTCTGTAATTCTTCTGCACTTGCATCGTCCCATCTCAATATCACATTACAAAAGGTAAAACCCCTACAGGATGTGTATGTGCTAACCTATGTAGATGACATTGTCATTTGTGGGCCCAATCCACAAGCAGTTCAAAGTACCACCCAAATGATAATTGATGCATTAGAAGCAGATGGGTGGCAAATTAACAAAACAAAGAGCCACCTGCAGGCCAGCCAGCAATTCTCATTCTTGGGACTCCAATTCACTCCCACCACTCACACCCAAGCCCCAGCCAGTGTATTAGACCCTTGGACAGAAGCCCCTCCACAAAATAAACGAGAGCTTCAGCAGCTATTAGGTCTCCTTAATTATCATCGCCAATATATCCCGGCACAGCTAATTTTTAACCTAGAAATTCTACAAAGCTCTCTCTCTTCTAAACGCTCCCGAGAAGTATGGAATGCATCAGCACAACAAAGCTTAGAGAAACTAGCTGGCTGGTTCACCTCTAACCCCCACCTCGCCCGTTTTAATTCCCAAGAACCCCTCAACATCAATTTGTTTATTACAAAACACCATGTAGGGTTCACTGTACTGCAACATGGTAATGCTATTTACAATTGGGCCCATCGCCTGTCTGGACCCCAGTACAACTATGGTCTAGTGGGAAAAATGCTACTGGCTGCATCCAGTGCACGTCACTGGTCCCAACTCCCTATCCCAGTTACCCTGTCTGTACCATGTGTTCATTTAATCCCATGGCTTACAAGTACCCCTCCACCCGAGTTTCATGGCACTACTCGCACCTGGCAGCTTCTATGTTTCCAGGTTGAGGTAGCTTGGCAGGCATGGACCCTAACTCCCAGCGATAACATCTTAGCCCCCACTCTTGACCAACCGTTATGCATTGAAGTAAAATATGATCCCTGGGTTGTGTCTGACGGGGGCACCTCACCATCCCCTAGGGCAGGAGTTCTTTGTTCCACATGTAATCACTTTAATGTGCAGTTGCTGCCCCCCTCCTGCTCTGCACAAGAATGTGAGGTGCAGGGCGTTCTTTTAGCTGCCCAACATGTTGCTAATGCCCACTCTGCCAACAAGCAAGTTGTTTTAGGTATCGATTCTCAATTTTGTTTAGACATTTTAATTGAGCAAGCCTCTCCCTCAGCTTTTGTTAAATTGTGGGACCAAATTTTTGCCCTAATTCGTAAATTCTCTCACCCTTGGTTCGTTACGCACTGTCCCTCCCATCGACCAGACTCTAACCCCCTGCATTCCAGTCTTGATCAAAGAATGAGAGAGGTCTCCCAAGTTCATATGGCAAATCCCGCCGTACAGGCAGACCCACTGTTGCGCTGGCTCCACGAAGAATGGGGACACTTACCACCCACAAAATTGTATGGCCTGTTATCTAGCTTTTCTAAACAAAAGCCTGATGTTAGCTGCAGTCAGTGCGAGTTCATTGTTCAGTCCTGCTTGCAGTGTGTGCAGGTAAAATCTATGAATCGTCCCCGATATGAGCGTTCTGCATACGCTGCAGAACACTTTGCCCCAGGTAGTACGTGGCAAGTTGACTTAATAGGACCCTTGCCAGGTGCTCGTCGTTTTCCAAAAGCCTTAGTTACTGTCGATCTGGGGTCTCGACAAACCTTTTGTGTTCCTCTTAATAAAACCAATGCTGCTTCTGTCGCTGTGGCTCTTAAGCGAACAGCAGCTGCCTGGGGCACTCCCACTGAAGTCCAAGCAGATGGTGGACCACTCTTTACCAGCAAAAGCATTGAACAGCTCATTTTTGGATGAGGGGCTTCCTTTCACATCCATACTAAATATCATCCTCAAAGCAATGGTGTAACAGAGCGAAAAATCACAGTCCTTAAAACTATGTTGCGAACAGCAAACCCCAACCCTGATTTTAAAAACTGGAGCTCATTTTTACCCCAGGTACTTATCGCACTCAACAAGAGTTACTCTCGCTGGCCTCACATTTCACCTACACCTAAGCTGCCTTGGTCCCCCATGTTTAACACCGGCCAACTGGTTTTGCTTACAGAACCCCAAGCCTCTGGCCATCGAAAACCTATAAAAACCACCATTCTCCGGGCTGGCAAGTACCCTAACACCTACTTAGTGTCTACAAGTACCCCCGGTAACAAGCTAGTTCATCATAACTGGCTCAGCAAATGTAGTTCTTAATAAACAAACTAATGCCTCTGAGCAGGGCTCCTATTATTCTGTTTTACAGGTTATACTGCCTTTCCTCACAACATCTTTGCCCATGGAACCCTTAGGAGAAGGTGGACTGCAGACATGGTTCGCCGCCTACTGGGTGCAGGAGGTCAGCAGAAACCAGTCCCTGTCAGCGCTGAATCCAGAAGATTGTCTTGTTTGCTCTACTCAGTTCTCACCTAAATATCCATTACCCTTTCAATTTGTACCAATAGTTTATAATTTTTCTTCATTTAATTTGTCTAATGTAAATTGTTCTTCCCCCTATGTGCAATGGGCTGCTTCTAGTGTTTGGAATAATTGTTCTTCACAATTTAATTCTTATGTGTTTCCAGTTCTTAATGCTTCAGGTCGAAGTGATCATAGCTTTCCTTTAATTGATAGTATTAGTGTTCCAGCATCTCATTGTTGGGTTTTTGTTGGTAATAGTTTAACCCCAGCCCCTACTTGGGTGGGTACTTATTCTAATTGTTCTATGTGGAGTTTCTCTTATGCTAATACCTCCCTAACTAAACCCACCCTTACTTACACCTACCCCCCTCCCCTTAATTGTTCTTATCGTCTTAATTATAACATTCTTTTTGGAACCTTTTATACCTCCATAACACATACGTATCTGTTCCATGCCCAGCATATGCATCATGCTGAGGCTGCATGTATCAATCGTGCATCCAGCTTTTTCTCCATGGACAATAATAGGTGGAGCCATACCACAATTTCTTCCTTAAGACCCGGTCATTTTTGGATTTGCGGTAATGTCGCATTTGCTGTGCTTCCTCCCAACCCCCGAGGTATATGCACCATTGGCACCCTGTATCTACAGGGGGGAGGTATTTATACCTTGCCATCTAGCCACCGACACCGTCGTAGTACCCACTCGTTTTTGACTCGTTTGCAAACAGCAGCTTCCTCCCTCGCCTCCTCTGTTGTTAGTTTTAACCCTGTCGGTTATATGATGTTACGTGATCAAGTGCTGTTTCAATCCCTTGCTATTGAAATGCTTGCTAATACTACGGCCAAAGGCCTCTCCTTAGTTAATCAGCAGTTAAATTCCCTTGTTCAGTATAGTATTCAAAATAGATTAATGATTCAATATTTGTTACAATCTCCCTAATTTTGTACTAAATTTGCTGAAGTATATCCCGAGTTTGCTGATAAATGTTGTGTTTCTTTGCCTTCTATTTCTCCTAATTTATCCTCAATTGTTAAAGACCTGCAAACGTTGAGCTCTACTGTCAAAGAGTCACAAGAGTCCTTCCAGTTTTGGTCATGGCTCGATTGGTTTGGCCTTGCGCCCTACAAATTCTTTTTCCAATCCCTGTTTGTGTCCCTTCTGGTTGGGCTCGCTCTTCTCTGTCTCGGATGTGCCTTCATTAAAGCCTGCATTCACAAGTTTGTTGCCTCGGCCTATGTCGCTTCCACCCCCGAAGCGCATCCCCTCGTAGGTGGGAATGAGGAGTCGGACTCGGAAGTTTAGGTTTTCGGCCAAACTATTTCGGCCAGGGCACGGGGGCATGTTAAGATAAGTTCCTGTCTGCATCCTAAAAGACTTGCCCATACCGGTATTGCCCTGGCCTCTTCCTTTGTCAGTCAGTGTTAAAGGCATTCTGAACTATATGCATTTCCTCACCTTTTGGGGGCGAAGCCAGACTTTCAGGCACCTGCTCCCCTACTTGGTGTAAACTTTGCTTGTACCAATCAGAAACGAACACACACAGTTTTGGGGCCCCGTCCCCTATGACACTTCTATGATGTCATAGTGGGTATTTTAGGCTGGTCTGCCATGTGCAGGCAGAAGAGGAGAAAGAAAAACGAATCCTGTGTACCTTGTGCACATCCGTAACCGAGCCTGATCACCTTGAAGCCTCTCTCAGCTCACGTGTTTTAAGCAGAGTTTCTACATTCGCCGGTCGTTATGAGTTGGTTTGTATTCGTAAGTATTGGTTATTACTAAATGCTGCATCCGTGTTTATAAATATTGTTTACTGCATCTTTGTTTATAAATATTGTTTAATAGTAAATACTTTAGCCATTGTATGTTTTAAGTTCCATTAACCCTATTAGCTAATCATATGCTGCTCCCCTACCCCTTGTAACTATCCCCAATAAAACTTTTAATTAATTAATTTTAGTTGTGTGCGTGCCTGCAGTTTGCATCATGACCCAGACCCTCCTTGCATCCCTTACCTATACAGCCTATTGCCACGTGCAGCCTGGTAAATAACAGCTCTGCATTTTTCTTTCGCCCCTAAAAGTACATGGCAATCTACAAAAGCTTGATAAATTTATGGAGGGGGTGGCATCATGAGGTTGCCTAAAATGGCAGGTAGCCAGTATGTGACTGCTAGTAGCAAATTTCTCTACCGACCAGTGATGGGACACTAGATGGGGAGGGCTCTGAGTTACTACAGAGAATTTTTTCCCAGGTGTCTGGCTGGTGAGTCTTGCCCATATGCTCAGGGTCTAACTGATCACCATTACCATATTTGGGGTTAGGAAGGAATTTTCCTCAAGGTGAGAATGGCAGAGACCTTGCGGGTTTTTCACCTTCCTCTGCAGCATGGGGCACAGGCTACTTGTTGAACTAGAGTAAATGGTAGATTCTTGGTAACTGGAAGTCTTTAAATCATGATTTGAGGACTTCAGTAACTCAGCCAGAGGTTATGGGTCCATTACAGGAGTGGGTGGGTGAGGTTCCATGGCCTGCGATGTGCAGGTACTCAGATTAGAGGATCATGATGGTCCCTTCTGGCCTTAAAGTCTGAGTCTAACCCTGCTGCTGACCCACATGGGTGTTACCATGATGCCACAGGATGGAATTTCTGTTTTTTCACTTTGCTTTTCTAAAAACCTAGGACATTGCACGCACACACACACACTGTTATTAAAATATTATTCAAGTTGCAAAGTCAAGCACCCAGAAATGCCAGAATGAAGGTTATCTGTGCAACCCTTTCCCAGCCCCATGGTGTGTATGTGTTATGCTTCAGTTTGTAATGACCTGACAGGGTGGGAGGGGATTGGCACCAGCAGCCAATCAGCACAGGGGAAGGAATGGCAGAGTAAGCAGGGCAGAGAGCAGGGGGTACATTGCTGGTACACAAAGACTCTTGCTGAACTGCTTTGGTGAGCTGAGTCTCTGGCAGGATGGGGATTGGTGAGGGGGCTAAGCAGGGGCACCATTCTGGATCCAAGGATGCTGAGGGGCAGGCGGAACTGAGGGAGCTCACCCTAATCTGTTTCTCTGAAGTGCACACACAAAATTCCTCCCCAGGAGCTCCCCCTAAAATGCTCTCCCTACCTGGATGCTGACCCTAAAACGCACCCACTCATGAGCTCCCCTTAAAGCACTCTTGCTGCCACCTTGCGTTGCTCACCCTAAACCACTACCACAAAGAACCATCCTGATATTGCTCCTCACCAAAGTGCTCACTCTAACCTGACTCCTCGTGGTGCTCATCCCAAGCTGCTCCCTCACTCAATTGCTCACCATACACTGTTTCTCTGACTTGGGTGCTCACCCCCATTCCAGGATGCTCACCTAACCCCACTGATACTCACCTAGGTCCCCCCAGGTAACTCCCCCCCCCACAGCTCACCCTAAATCAGGATGCTCATCCTCAACAACTCTCCAGAGCCCCTCCTACCCATTCACCCCACTGTGCTCCCCTGCCTCCCCAGGGTACTCCCCCAAACCAGTACCCCATAATGCTCACTCCAAATCTTTTCCCCTCCCCTCCGCCCGGTGCTCACCCGAAACTGCTCCCCCATGGCTACCTAAACAACTCCCCCTACCCTCACCTTAGCCTATCTGGTTTCAGAGGGGTAGCTGTGTTAGTTTGTATCAGTGAAAACAATGAGGAGTCCTTGTGGCACCTTAGGCCTGGTCTATATTGGGGGGTGGGAGCCATCGATGTCAGATACGCAACTTCAGCTACGAGAATAGCATAGCTGAAGTCGACATATCTTATTTCGACTTACTTCCCGTCTTCATCAAACCTTTGCACTTAGACACAATATTCCTGGGATGTAACCACCTAGACTATGCCAGGACAGCATCTTCCCTGTCACTTGGCAGTGCTCGCCTCTGCAGTCCCTGGTCCCTCCTACTCCTGCTTAGGAAGCACAACATACACATGTGCTCTGTTCAGATACCGCTGACAGCAATTAACCAGCTGGCCAGATGCAGCCAATTACCCCGTTTGCATGTGAGCCCCACAGACTCCATTCTGCTCACCCTGTCTCCATCGGACACTTTCATCAAGATGGATAACCAGGGTCTGGGCTTTGGGGAATTCTTCATGGGCAGGACAAGCTTTTCCAGAGGCTCGCAGGCTAGAGCAGTGCTGATTGTTTGTGCAGCTGCCAGAGCCCCTTGTAAGCCATGGAAAGGCCCTTGTTTATGGTAGTGCAAAATGGCATCGGGGGGAACCTGAGAATGAATCTGAGCCAAGGAAAAGGAAGGGGGACATCAGAAGTAGATGGCTACAGTGCAGTCTATTTATCTAGCAGGGGGCAGATGGGACTCCTATTCCTTGGGACAACCGGAGCTAGACTGGGCACTGTCCAGGAGACTAGACTCCACGGGATAATTGCATTGAAGTAGCTTTTTGCACAGGTCATTGAAGTCTATTGCTTCAGCAGTGGATTGGAAAGCCCACTGTGTTCTAAACCTAGCATTTGTTGTCTGTCTCAGGATCCTGTGTGTATCATTTCAGAGCAGGCAGAACATGTTTTTCCTTGCATAGTGCCTCTTATTCACTGGAAATGAAGCGCTTCATCTTTCACACACGGGACGATTGGACTCAGCTATGCTTCTCTCTCAAAACAGCGCAGAGAGAGTCTGCAGTCAGCAGCATTAGGAAACCAACACACACCTTTCTGCTGAGGCAAGGCTTCCAGGACTGGTATCATGCCGGGAGACACCGCGCATTGCAAATGAAACGTATGAACTGTTATCTCTCTCCCAACACAAAGAGCAGACAGGTTCTTTTCTATTTGAATACCCAGATCTTCCACCACACTTTTATCAGCAGATCTCAAAGCAATTTACAAAGGCGATCAGAATCTTTACCTCTTTTTACAGAATGGGAAACTGAGGCAGTGAGTGACTTGGCCAAGGTCACCAGCAGAGTAAGGAGGAGAATCTAGGTCTCTGGAGACCCAGTCTAGTGTCTTATCCATTAAGCTTCACTCAGAGAGCAACACCACAAGAAAGAACCAAAGTAAAATCTCCATAAGATAGCACAGTGTGTCTCTTCTGTCACAGACCCTGCATTCAGTGGTGAGCTGGAGCCGTTTCCCACCGGTTCGAGGGAACCGGTTGTTAAATTTAGAAGCCGTTGTAGAACCAGTTGTAAAGGGCTTTTAAATTTAACAAAAGCTCCAGCAGCTCCCTGCCCTGCCCCCGGCCCCAGCTCACCTTGCTCCAGCTCTGCCTCTGCCTCCTCCCCTGAAGGTTCCCCCTTCTGGCTTCCCACAAATCAGCTGTTAGTGCAGGAAGTCTGGGAGGGCTGAGAAGGAAGCAGCAGCTTCCTGCAAGTGAGCTGGGGCAGGGGGCATGAGGAGGGCTCTAGGCACTGTGCGTCTCCGAGCAACCTCAGCCCTGACTCCGGCCGGCTGGGTGGCATGGCTGTGGGCCAGCCCCCGGTCCCTGACTCCAGCCCGGCCTCCGGCCTGGACAGTGGCTGCGGGCCAGCCCCCGGCCCCAACTTCAGGCCAGCCCCCAACTCCAGGCCGGCCCTGACTCTGGCCGGCTGGGCGGTGCAGCTACGGGCCAGCCCCTGGTCCCCGACTCTGGCCTGGCCAGTGGCTCCCGGCCCCGACTCTGGGTGGCACAGTCCCCATCTCCAGGCAGCACGGTAAGGGGGGCAGGGAGCAGGGAGGGGGTGTTGGATAGAGGGTGAGGGGGGGATTAGGGTCGGGACTTGGGGCCGTCAGAGGGCAGGGAACATGGGAATTGAATGGGGGCAAGGGTCCAGCGGGGGGACAGTCAGGAAGGACCAGGGGTTGGATGGGGCTGTGGGAGGCAGTCAGGGGCAGGGATTCCAGGGGCAATTGGGACAGAGATAAGGGGTGGTTGGATGGGGCAGGTGTCCCAAGGGGGCCATCAGGAATAAGAGGAGGGGTTGGATGGGGCGGCAGGGGGTAGTGAATGGGGGGTGGATGGGGCAGGGGTCCTGGGTGTGGGGTGTCAAGGAACATGGAGGGTTGGATGGGGCAGAAGTCCCAGGGGGCGAGGGGGCACGACCCCCTCATGGGGTGAGGAGGAGGGAACCAGTTGTTAATATTTTGGCAGCTCATCACTGCCTGCATTTAATACCAAATGGCTGCCTGTCTGGACAGAGACCTCAGCAATTTAAAGGTGCAGTACAGCAGTAACAATGGAAAAACAGTTCTATAGCTAAATAACCCACATAATTATTGCTTTCAAAGGGTTTCTTTAACTGGACATGATGGTGACCAGCAGCAGACTCGTGGTGGGGGCTGCTTTGGGCTTTTCACACTGTTGTCCAGCCATCAGTAGCTCAAGAAGTCTCAGTGGCACTTCAAACATGTTCCTTCCTCACCCCGTAGGGAGGAGCAGCTGCTCAGTTAACCCCTGGAGAGGAGACCTATCCTGTTCACAGGGTCTCACCCCACAAGCAGGCTAACTGGCTGCACCCTGTTAGAGGTGATGGTTGTTTGGGAGCTGGGAGTGTTAGGGGAGACTGATATCTCAGCAAAATGCCTAGGCCACTGCCAGAGGAAGTCTTGTCTATATTTGACTTCTGGTGTGTTTTTGTCAGGGCCCATGAGACTGCAGACTCCACAAAAACATATCTGCACAACCAACGGCTTAAACTTCTTGCTTAACTAATGGCTATTGGTGACTGACAAGTTATGGAACACTTACCAGCATAAAAAGGGGAAACGCTCTGAGTTGAGTGGACTCATCTTAAGAGCTCCAGGGGCAGACAGAAGGCTGGCCACCAGAAACCTGTCACTGACCACTCAAAGACCACTCCAGACTTTGGGTAACTATAGATTTAGGGTGCTATAACCTATTGCATACATGTGTATGTGCTTGAGACTAAATAAAGTAAAAGCTTTAAGTGAAAGCACTGTTGTTTGCACCAATCATTTATCTGATGGAGCTGTATCCCCTATTCATTTATTTCCTGACGCCGCCTCACAAAGAGTAAAGTTACCAAGAGCTTTGGGTTCAGAAAAAACATGGGTAACAGGAGAGTTGCACCATTTGGGGGAGCTGGGCTCGGGAAACATGGGTAGGGCTACACACTTCAGATAATCATGCAGCCTTTGTGACCATGGCCAGCTCCAAACAGGTCTAGCTGAGCAAAATGGCCTCTGTGACCCTAAAACTAGTTCTGTCTTGCCTGCTGTTGCTGTCATACACTGCTACTGCCCCACGCACAGTTAACTGCTCCATTCCCAGTGGAGCAAGAGCTGGGAGCCTGGATTAACAGATGTCAGGCACCATATGCAAACCTAAATGAGCATCTGAGTTCCACTAACACAGCTTCCTTCTCACGGTGAGGTCTCAAGCAGTTTCTCCACTGGATGCCCTGGGGTTTTGCCTCCATTTCCTGGGATTGTTTAGGGTGGTTGGAAGGGACGGGAACCAACAACTGAAAAACTAGTCAAGAGAGGCCTAGTGGACAATGCCAGCTGTCAGCTTCCTGAGAGAACAGCTCCAGCAGTGGTGCCCTGAAGGCACCACCATCACCAGTAGAGACTAGAAGGAGTTGTGTTTTAGTGGCTGCACTGCACACCGTCACTCACAAACAGGCTGTTCCAATATGTTCTGTTGGTTTTATGAGACAAACAACTGTCCACTGGGACATAAGATGTAATTACAAGACAATTTCAATTAGAAATCAAACTATAGCTTGATAAGGTAAAAAGGTCAGTACTATATTTAGCAATGCAGCTGGATGATGGCTTTGCATCCAACTCCAAAAATCTAGGGAAATCCCAGCTAAGGCCAAAAAATCCTGCCTTCACTCATGATTTTCTGCCAAACACTGATCCCGGAGCAAGTTTTGAAGAGGATCTTTGCCTGGATTTACAGCTTTACACACTTCCTTGCTGTAGCAGGCTGAGCCAGCAACTTAAATATATTAGTTACAGAATTTGTTCCTCTCCAAACTTAGATTTTTTAAAAATAATTAAAATAAACAGATTAGCCTTAGTGGTGGGATCCCACCTGCCAAGTTTCAGAGGAAAGCTACAGCAAATATGACAATCAACATTCTGTGAGTCCACAATTTAAACGAAGGTTTAAGAAGCCAATCAGGAAACTTAAGACAAGTCAGTTTATTGTCAATTGTGAGACATTATCTAAGAGCACCTCCTGGAGGATACAGAGTGAGAGAACACCTGAGAGGGAATTTAATGAAGAATAGTTAACCTGGATTTTGGAAGAAGAGGTCCTACTACGGCACTTTGAACACTTAACTGGCAAATAAAGAAACGCTGGTGGAAAATGTAGCTGGATTAATTTCCCCAGCTGTTTGAAGCACAACGCTGTTGTTTTCTATTGCCCTTCTTTTTCTAGAGTGAAGTTGCTTTGTAACATGACCTGGGGAATCATTCACCAGGTAACTTCAGAGTTAACTGGTTATTAGAAATGGGCTCTAACCAAACCTATGACCTGAACCTACATGACAGCCCGAGCCAGACTTTGTGGTTCATGCCCAGCTGTGCTTGCTACCCCATTTCCAGTATAATTCAGGATGGACTATCCCTTGCCACCACCATCCTCACTATAATAAATGATGAATCACAAAATCTATCTGCAGGAAATCGACTGTCATATAGAGCTACCTCCAGAGAGCAGATCCTGTGCCGCACAGCCTAACTCACCCATCGCGCTGCACAGCCTCATCACCAGAAGTGGAGATAAGCACCCCCAAGCCACTCAGAGACCTTGGGAAAAACTTAAGAAACTCCAACCACCATCACGCCTGCCCCCAAAATACCACCCAGAACAAGGGCGCTCCATTGCTGCAAACAGCCCTGAACATAAAGATCGCCAGAAAATCACTAGGAGCAATAGACACTCTGAGACAAGAGCTCTTGCACAGTTCACCTGCATCCTGCTGCAGGAAAGAGCCAGTTACAAATGCAACACACTAACTGAATGACTCCACAGCATGCAAACTGGGAAAAGCAGCCAGGAAAGCAGAATGGAAATTTGCTCTGTGCTGGACGCATCCACGATGACTCAAGTGCAGGGAGCATAACATTCCATGGGAAAAAACATTCCTAGCCCAGGGATTGGTTAGTGTATGCCAGGAAGCCTCCACCACACGGCCTGAAGTCCTGGTGTCTCCATGACACCAGACAGAAGGTGAAGACTAGAATAAACCTGCCTGACTGCATGAGAAGAGAGAAAAGAAAGATACCAGCACTCCTGGAGCAGACACTTCTCATGAGTCCACCCCTCCAAGCCCAGTGGTTGTTAAATGGAAAATGTGAAATCTCCCCCACACTGACTGATATTTGAACCCAACTTGTTCTATTCCAAATGGGACCTCTGTAAAGATATCAGATTCCCAACACAAGAAGAAAGCTACAAAAACCTGCTCTGGCCCTTGGCTAATCAACATCAGGATGTTTCTCTCTGTGCTCTGTTCACTCTGTCATTGTAACGTAATCTCCAGCTGGGATCCCCACACAGAAACTCCAGTCCGCTTCTCCACCTGGTTTTCCAGCCTTCCGCTGTAATCTCGATTCTGAATTCCAGATTGCTGCCTGGCCAGCCCCTCTGGCTCTGCTGCCCCAAGCCTGACAACCAGATAGGGAGCCTCCAACTCTCATGGCCGTTTTGCTTTTAATTTCACTCAGACTAAAAGGCTGCACCTGGAACTAAGAGCTAGGTTGTGGGTTTTGTAACTGCTCGATTTGTGTGTGTGATCAGCCAAGGAGCACCTACAGCTGCTGGAAACACCAGACAGTAGCAGTTACGAATTGGTCCTTCTCCCACTGAAGTCCATGGCAGAACTCCCACTGACTTCCATGGGAGCAGGATGAGACCCTCATTCAGTGTGTGTGGTCCATGCCTGTTATTACACGGTTCCATTACAGGAGAAAGGCTGAGCTCAATGGAGTCTGGGATGCTGAGCCCCCCACAAGGGATGCCATGTTCCACGGGAGCACAATCCTTACCCAAGGTTTGATCTGCCAGCCGCTCTGGTGTCAAGAATCATGTTAGCTTTTTGACCACAGTGTGGCACAGGGAGCTTATGTCCAACTGATTATCCACCATGCTGCCCAAGGCTTTTTCTCCCAGGATAGAGCTCCCCATCCTGTAAGTATGGCCTACATTCTTTGTTCCTGGATCTCTGCATTTACATTTGACTGTATTACAATGCACATTGTTTGCTTGTGGCCAGTTTATCAAGTGATCCAGACCTCTCTGAACCAATGACTTGTCATTCTCATTATATACCACTCCGCAATCTTTGTGTCATCTGGAAACTTTATGTAAACCAGTTAATGGGTCTGACAAAAAAGGAAGCCAGCTCGTTGCTGGGTTGATGAGCGATGGAGAAGGGGTGTTCGAATTTATAGGGGCATGAGGGTCCAGGGGTAAGGCCATGAGGGCTGAGGTGTGAGACCGTGAGGGCGAAGGTGGGCTGTTTGGTTTCATATGTTTTCATTAGCAAGGCGATTTGGTGCTTTTTCATAGTTTCTGATAACACCTACCCCTGCGCATGAGGAAGAATTTGAGGCCTGGTTGGCTCCAGCTGTTCAGATGGAACAGAAATGGGCATGCTCTGAAAGGGAAAAAAGAAAGACTAGTGGAAAATCTGAGAGAACTGGTTGCTGAATCTATCAGGTCACCCAGGGCCAGTAACCAGAGGAAACTGCAGCTGAATACCTCTACACCTTGGAAGGAGTGTTTGGAAGCACTGACAGTGGAGAGGATGTTATATTGAAATTCTGGACCACCTGTCAGGAACTGAGAGAGAAGCTATCTCAATATCTGGCATGGATGGAATGACTCCTGCAGAGGGCCCAACACTCACTATAAAAAGGGAGTGATTTGGATTACCATAGACTGGAGTAAGTGTTAAAGGGTTCTAGACGTGCTGGATTAACACTGCTTCACTTGCAATTAGAGAACAGAAATGGGAATCCCTCATCTTTCACTAAACTGATGAGAGAGGCCAGGAAGCGGGAAACTTGGGACTCTGAAATAACTTTTCCCAAGGGACTGAAATGAGAGTGTGTACTTTGGAAGCCACTCCGTATAAACATCCCTGCTGAAAGTGACCGTGGGATGAAACAGATCGCTGAGTTGCAAGAGAAAGTAGCTGTCCTGACAGTGAAACAGCACTCAGAGTGTCTCCCCTACAGATGACAAGAGGCCAAGTTCCTTGACTCCCAGAGAAAATGTGAGATGGACAGCTGTACTAGAGAGGCAGGCGACAAGAAAATAATAGGGCCTTGGCGTGGGTACGTCAGTAACACTATCCAACCTGCAAGTGACACAACCCCCAGAGTGGATTTCTCTGGATTCATGAGGCTCTCTACAGCAGTAAGACAGCGTGAAACTTCAGAGGGACCGGGTCAGGGAGCACCCAGAGTCCTGTAACCACCTTCGCTCCCCCCAACTCAAAGATGTGAATGCTCAGTCTTTGCCTCTAGCTATGCCCTGCATGCCTGCAAGACTGTGTGGACCAAAGTCTGAGGCTGGAGTGACTGTTAAGCGATTAGAGCATACAATTGTTCTAGATAATAGCTCTTATATCATGGTGTCGTGGTATCTTTCCCCAATCTGAACCTTAGAGTCCAAAAGTTGGGGTACCAGCATGAATTCCCCTAAGCTTAATTACCAGCTTAGATCTGATACACTGCCACCACCCAAAAATATATAGTGTTTTGGGGCACTCTGGTCCCCCCAAAAACCTTCCCTGGGGACCCCAAGACCCAAATTCCTTGAGTCTTACAACACAGGGGAATAAACCATTTCCCTCCCCTTCTCTTCCCCTCCAGGTGTTCCCTCCCTGGGCTCCTGGAGAGAGAGACAGATTCAAGCTCCGTGAATCTAAAACAAAGGGATTCCACAATTTTCCCCTCCCTTCTCCTTCCCTGTTAAGTACAGACTCAATTCCCTTGAGCCTCAACAAGGAGAGAAAATCAGACAGGTCTTAAAAGCAAAACTTTTAATAAAAAGAAGGGAAAAAAAGTAAAAGTTATCTCTGCAATTTAGATGGTAAAAGTTACAGGGTCTGTCAGCTTATAGAAACTGGAGAAAAAGCCTCCTCCAACAGAAATACAATTTAAAATACTTTCAGCCAAATACACATTAGAACTCTACCAGCCAGATACACATTTGCAAATAAAGAAAACCAATTAAAAAGACTATAACCACCTGTTCTACTTGCACTTACTACTTGAATAGAAAATTAGAGCCTGTAGTACGTCCGGTCACTCTCAGATCCCAGAGAGAACACACACAAAGAACAAAGAACACAAACAAAGCTTCCCTCCACCGAGATTTTAAAGTATCTTGTCTCCTGATTGGTCCTCTGGTCAGGTGTTGAAGGTCACTGTTTGTTAACCCTTTACAGGTGAAAGAGACGTTAACCCTTAACTATCTGTTTATGACACATGGTGCCCAGTGGATCCCCCTCATCAGCAATGACCAACCTTCTGCCATGGTGGCTTCTAGGGCCTGGAACTCCCATGGGAGCATCTACCTCAACCCATCACTCTTGCTGAAATTGACTCCCTCTTTCAGAAGGGATTATAACATAAGTCTGTGTGAGAGCAGATCTTTGTCCCCCTCTAGTGACTGGTCCACATAGAGGATAAAAGCCTACTACAGCTGATGTAGTACCTCACATGGTTGAGGCTCATGCATTTAATGCTATAGATCCCAAGGTCAAACCCTGTTGCCAGCCCAAAGCGGGCCAGTTGTAATGACCATCCCTGTAATTTTAAATGGTGCTCTATGACTTTTTCGGAGGGCTGATTGAGTTTATTTATTATTGTCCGTTGCTGCAGCTTGTGCATTTATTGCATCATTTGAATGGTCTGTGGCTGTGCAACATCCCAAGCACTTTGCGGGAGCCAAGGCACTTTATAAGCACTATTATTCATACAATACCAATCAATAGTGCCGTGCGGGGTGGGGGTAGATGGGAAGAAACCCACATACAGGAGGAAGCAACAGAAATGCAACCAACAAAACTGGGCAGGGTGCAAACAATAGTAGGCAGTGGAGTTTTAACTTTCTGAAATCTCTGAATACTCAGGAGACTAAATGATGGATTTGGACTGAAGAGGAGAAAGTCCCTTGGTCCTTCCCCAGCTGAAGAGACGACCCAAGAAAACACAGCATTTGATTTACATCCTAGTAAATCTTCCCCAGATTAATCTGCCCAGCGCTGTGATAACATGTGGATGGGCTTTACCCGGCCTTATGTAAACACATCCTTCATGCAAAGTGAATTCACTGCAGGGCAGAAAAGAGAAAAGCAATTTAGAAACATGTTCTTTACAGGGAATGGAAAAACACTTTGTCTCCAGCACTGAGAAAGGTTTTTAGAAGTACTGCCAAGACACTCGCAGAACATTTGATGCAATCAGGCTGCTACCAGGAGATCCGTTACACACACACAGTGCTGTTCAGAGGCCACTGGGTGACCCCAGGAACAATCAGGCCTGGCTAATGTCATCACACCCGGAGCTGCTCTCTGCTGGCTAAATATGATTGACTTATTGTGACAAGGGGATTTAGTCTGCTTTTCCTTCTTGAAGATTAAGATAGACTTTTGCATTTGGGTGAATCAGTATTATCGGTCCCTAAAGAAACTTAAGCTTTGAAGGTGGCTCAACCATTATTTTATTTCTGAGTCTTTCCTACAATGGTCAAATTCAGCCTAACAACTCAGCATCACATCCAATGTTTCCTCTCCTCCAGCATCAGCATGCGTGGTTGCACATCTCATTTTGTGGTGGTTCATCAAGAGTATTTTATCATCAAGACCACACACGAGATTGCAAGCAAATTCTGCAATGCTGCTGGGTTGTGAAAGAGGGTGGGAGCAGAATTCAAGACAGAATCTTTGCTACCCTGCACTTCCGACCAGTATATCCAGGAAAATGTTGCTCTTCTACTCTGCTAATGATACATCCTCACCCGACAGTGGTGTAAATGATATACAAGGTGCAGGACAACACATGGTTCTGCTTTGGAAATTGATGCCAGGGTCCGATGTTTCCATAGAGCAGTGCAAGAGGGGAGATACGCTGCACAGCCAGCTGTTGTGCATGGAGACCTGTTCTAAAGTCTGACTGTTAAAACCACCCATGTGGAGGGTAACTACCTGCTGGCATGTACAGGAGTTCCTCCTTCGGTGCCCCCTGTTGACAGCCACTCCAGCTCTGTGGTGATCTGCCTCTTCTCTCGAGTCACCCTCTAGTCAGGTCACATTTAGTCCCACCCCCTCCGGGGCAACTCAGGGTCTATCCACTCTGCAATCTAAGCCCAGGGTTAGTAGACCTCAAGCTAACAGACCCTGGGTTTGTTAACCTAGGGCTTGAACTTCTACACTCATATGTAATACGAGGTTAGGAATCGTTGAACCCTGGATCCCATGTGTGGACATGGGACAGTTCCAGGAGCTTCTGTTCTGCTTTTCCACTCAAACAGGAAGATGTCATTGCAGGAGTTGAGGACAGATCCCAAACCCAATCATATTCCTCCATGTATATATTTGTAAAGTAAACACTGAAGCGCTCGTCCAAAGGTGAGCCACAATCCTGTTTCCCACAGTCAATTGTCATGCTGTTCCTGTCCAGAAATTCTATCCTTAGTGGAAACAGATCTGAGGTTCTACTGCTCAGCACAGTTTTCCAAATATCTATTTTCTTCTGAAATGCTGCACTCTTGTCACTCCCCTCAAGGATGGTGGTGGCACCCCTGAAAGCTGGTGGGGCCGCCCCTCTGTGTCCGTGCCTAAGGGAGGCCACACCTCCTCACAGTTTGGTCTGTTAAAACCTTCTTCAAACAGGAAAAATGGGGGAATTAGTGGTTCTCAAGGGGCCTGTCCTTCAAGTGGGAGGTGGGCCACACACAGTCTGGGCTCTGGCCTGTAACCAGGGAGAGCTGTAGCAGTCTATCCATCTAGCTGTTAAACAGGGTGGAGTAATCAGTAGTCAATGATCTGGTCTGCAACCGGGAAGAGGAGCAGCAGTTTATTCACCCTATCACTAGGCAGGGTGGGACAGTAACCAACCAAGGCTCTGACTTGCAATCAGGCAGAGCTGTTGCAGTTCACTTGCCCTGCCTTTAAGCAGGCGGGGCAGTAACCAGTCAGGGCTCTGGCCTGTAATCAGGCAGAGCTACAGCAGTCTATGGACCCCGCCTTTAAACAGGCCGAGACAACAACAACCAGGGTTCTGGCCTGCAACCAGGCAGAGCTGTAGTCCCGTTCCAGGCTATGGGGCTGAGGTTTGGGGTAATCAGCACACACAATCTATGGGGCTCCAGTTTGGGGTGAGCTGAGGAGCACAGGCTTCCTGGCCTACGGAGGGGGAGTACTGCCACTCCAGAGGTGGGTTGTCAGGAGTACGTGGGCTCACCCAACCCACTGCATCCCAACCCAGGACCCTATCAGTGGTGGAGTAGTCTGTCAGTGGGGATCCGCTCACAACGGTCTGACTTGGTTTCAGGCTCACTCTCCACCAGACTACTGCCTGGTTCCCTTAGGTTGCTTCCCTCTCTCCCCCTCAAGCATGCCTGGATGCAAGTGTCATCCTCAATCTCCTCTGGGTACTCTACCAAGGGTAGCAGTAGCAGCTCCTCTGTGTCAGGAGCATCAGGGCTTCCTGGAAGTGCATGCTGGTCCCTGGGGCAACAGCAATTCTCCTTGGTGCTCACCTCCAACACCGGGAAGAAGCATCTATCTCCTCCAACAGCTTCTTCCCAACTGAGCAGCTAAGCCAGCCTTTTATAGTTCCCTTTCTTGTCCCACCCCTCTGCTTCAGGCTTGTGGGGCATGGTCCTCCTGGCTCCTCCCACCAGGCAGCCTGCGGTGTTCCCTTCGCATCCGAATCTGAGGGAGGCCACACCTCCTCGCTACAGCCCCATTGTGTGGACAGGTTCTGCGTATTCAACAAGTTAAAAATGTCTGCAAGGTATGCAAGCTTTGCGATTCATATCAGATCAGGAAAGTTTGTGGTGATCTTGGGATTGTGCACAGAAAGAAAACCCAGCAGCTCTTTGCGAAGCTCAAAAGCTCTTTCCAACACTCTGCTGTGAAATAGCCAATGCACTTTCATATGAAACAATAATTTGTCATGTCCAGAACCCATTTCTAAACACAACTTTGCAAAAAAGTGGGAATTCAAAGGCCAGGTCATTAAAAATTGTACAACTGTCAAAGCTGCATTTAGCACATCATGTAATTTGGGTTCCATTTTCTTTGATACAAGGGCCTGGCAATGCAACTTATTGTGTTACAATTACCTGTGGGTTTATGGCTCATATTCTTGCTACAACATCACTCTTATTGCCTGTCACAGCAAACAGAAACAAACTTCTCCCAAATCGGCAATTCAGCTTTCATGAAATCATCCAATAATCTGAATATTTCCTGACCTGTTGTCCATTTTCGTAATTCCTGTCAAAGAAACTCTTCCAAAATTCCCCCCCCAGCCAAACATACCAAACAAAAACCAGCAATTGTGCTGCATTATCAACATCACTTGTCTCATCAAGCTGAATTGCAAACTGTTCACATATACATAGCCTTTCAGTTAGTTGGCATTTTACATCATTTGAAAGTTCTTCAATTCTTCTACTAACTGTGTTGTTAGAAAGTGGTATGGCCTTATGTTTCTTTGCTGAATCTTCACTTACTATCACTTCTTACATTTCTACAGCAGCTGGAAGAGTCAGCTCCAACAGTATGGGATTTTTTACTCTTTGCAATCTGAAGTGCTGTCAAGAAAGATGCTTTCAGAGCCTTTACCAGAAACGGTGTTCTGTTTGTCATTTGAGCTTTCTGTCAATAGTATTTTTCTTTCTTTCACTGAAAAAAGTCTCTCAATTTATCTTTATACTCCAGTTGCCTTGTTGTGAGATGTCCTTTCAACTTTACAGGTTTCATGGCTTCATTTGATAGGATTTGTAAGCCATACAAAGCATTGTGGTCGTCCATTACTAAATTCTATAAAACCAAAATCAGTATAACTTTCAGCAAACTTTCTGTTCTTCATTGTTTCTTACTACTTGACTCTGCATTGGCCCTGACTTCATCACAACTAGCAGTACTGGTAAAAGGACATTTTAAAAACGTATCCATTTTCAATGTAATTTGCTCACACACCATCAAAAGATATTCCACTTCCACTTGCCAAAGACATCTCAGTCATCAAAAAACTTATGTCACTTCTGATTTGCTGTCACAAAGCTGGGAGATTTTTTACGTTGATCCTTATGCAATGTGAGCATTACAGCGTTGTTCATACACCATGGAATATATGGTGTAAACAGAAATACTGGCTTTGTCGGTTTTAATTATTACGCAATACTGATGTGCAGTGAGATTTAAAAAAAAAATCCATAATATTTTGTGGCCACCCTTGCGCAATCTCTAAGGACCTTCAAGGTCCATAGACTCTAGTTTGAGAACCGCTGCCCTAAACAAGCCCTGTCCTGCCCAGTGAGAGTTAGCTGTCCAGAGGCAACCAGGGCATCCTAATCACCAGGTTCCACAGGGAGATGGGAAATCCTCGGAACTGTCAGGCAGTCCATATCCCAGGGGGGCATTGAAGCAGCATCACGGAGCTCAGCACACAGGACACATACTCTGCTCAAGGCTTCCATCCTCGCTGCCTCGCTGGGGGCCAGGCACTCTTTCTCCCACCGAGGGGCACTCTCTCCTTCCCCACTCCCTGCCTTGTCTGATTCACCCCAAACATCTTCCAGCTTGCATCCGCTCCTGAGCAATTTCCAGCTGATGGGTTTTGTGCTGAGGAAGTTTGGGAGGCCAGCAAAGTGCATTAGAACCCTGGCTGTGGCTTTGTTATCTAGGTGCCACAATCACCCAAACAAACAAAGTTCTTCGCCCATCACTGGGGTTCAGCCACCTCTGGAATGAAACTCAGCAGCAGCTGCACCATGAACAGCAAATCTGGGCAGCAGGTTAGGGCTGGGAGTGAAGGGGACTCCCATGACCTGTGGGAGGGAGGGGTGGCTAAAACGTCAAGAGAGAGAGTTTCCCTAAGCTGGAACCTGGCCCGAACACTGAGACTAATAACTTCCTTGTGCTAAGGGCCCCAAAACCTGTCAACACCTCAGCTGGACAGATCCTGGTACTATCCGAGGGGACTGGCTCAGGGCAAATCACTCACCCCACACTGAGTCATATGCTCTTTCTGGAGTTTCCACTGAGGATTCCCACCCACTCCCAGAGCTGGCATTGTTGTCAATTGTGAGGTCGTTTCATGCATCAGGAGCAGTGTGCAGCAAAGAGGGTAGTGGAAGCAGCAGACTCGGTCTGGAGGCTGGGGTCACTGATGGAGGGAGGAACAAGGCAGGGCGCATGGGGAGGAGATGAGTTATGCTGGATCTTGATGTGCTGGAGAAGAGGGAGCCAGGTCTCAGGCCCAGAAGGGGCTGCGATGTGGTGGGGAGCAGAGACTGTCCAGTGACATGCAAATAGAAGAAGAGGGGAGGCAAGGGCAGAGCCTCACACAGCAGGGAAGAAGCGAGAGCCCCATGCAAGACCTGATGAGATAACAGCCCCTAGCTCCAGGGCTGCTGCCCACCGCCCCTCCCCACCCCACAGAGGGAGCCATGATTTATGGCCTGCTGCAGGGATTTAACACAGCTTGTAAACAGCAGGAACTAGCCTGATAAAGATCACCAAGGGCTGAAAGGCAGCACTCCGAAGGGCTGCCAGCACGTGGCTAGCTAGAACACCCGGCTCAGTTCCAGTAAAAGTTCATAGAGCAGCTCTGCAGCAAGAACATGTTTAAGACGGAGCAGAGCAATGCAGCCAGGGAGCAGAGATAGCCTGCCACGCTGGGCTGGAGGTCGGGGGAACTGACTGCTGCCTCGGGCTCTGCCAGAGTCATTATGTTGTTGGCATCCTTTCATCTGTGAGAGACAGTGGGAACTGCAGCCTATGATGTAGATGGTTTGCAATGTCTCATGGGATTGAATAGTCCAATCTGAGATTTGTATGATCTTTGGCAATTATTGCAAATGTATGTGTAAGTGGGGGAATTGGTCCCGCTATTGTGGGAACTTTCCTGGCTTATACACTACCCCGGTGAAATGGGCTAGCGAAGGGATCTGAGTCCTCGCTCCCACTTCCTTTACCTAGAGGCCTGCCTGACCTCAAGGGCTCCCCTTCCACTCTCCTGTCTGGCAGAGTCCTCGTAACCCCAACAAGGCTGGTCCAGGATTCCTGGGGGGCTCGACCCCCAACCTTGTCATGGTCACTTAGGGCAGGGGCTAGGGATGCTCTCTCTGCATTGGATGCTTCAAAGCAAATACAATTTATTAAACAGCAATCAATTTAAAAAATAAGGAAAAAACAGGAAAGGTTAAAGGAAAACACATGACCTCGCTCTGTGGCACGGGGACATCACAAACAGTGTCTCTGGAATGTAAGGGCAGTTCACAGTCTGTTCCTCACACGGCCCAGGCCTCCTTCTCAGGCCCTGGCTGTGCTGCAGGGTCAGACACTTGCTCTGGCAGTGGCCACAGGCTCTCAGGCTTTAGGTGGCAGGATCCTTCTTCCCAGCATCGTCCCCACCCTGTCGGGCTTACGATCCCCCTCCAAGTCTGGCCTGCAAGACGTCTTGGCTGGGGGCACCTCCCTGTGCTGGGCCCGCTGCTCAGGATTCCCCTTTCTCTCTCCAGCTCCTTACTGCACCCAGCTCCGGACTGCTCCAGACCCAGCTCCACCACTCTGCCTCAGCTCCAGCTCCACTCTGCCGCAGCACTGCTGCTGCTCTGCCTCCAGCTCTCTGGGCTGCTTCTCTAGCCCCCCTGGCTCTGGTTGCTGCAGCTCTCCTGCCAGAACAGGTCTATTCTGTGGGCTGCTTCTGTGACTCTGCTCCCAGATCTGACCTGCTTCCTGGTCTGCTTTTCTGGCCCCTCTGGCTGGCACAGCTCTGCTCCCCAGCTTAGCTTGGGCCCCTGCTTTCTCCTTAGCTTGGCTCCACTCTGTCTGACCCAGGCAATGCCAACTCACATGGAGGATGGGACCCACCTCCCCGGCCTCCTGACTCCCTGATTAGCCTACCCGCCCTGTCAACCAGGTTGACCTGGAGCACTGGCCTCTCCCCATTGTTCCTGGGGACTGTCAGTCTCAGGGTCCTGATTTCCCATCGACCCCTCCCCTTTCTTTTGGTACTGGAAGCTGGTCAACCAAAACACCCCCACTGAGTTTTAATAAGGGGCCTCCCCTTACATATGTCTCTTGGTTGGGCGCTGCTTGCTTCCTACGGGCTCTTTTCTCTTCAAGCTGTAGGAGCCAGCTTCTGTCATGGACTTTGATACCCTGATGGACACGATGGTGCCACTTGTTACAATCACTTGCCAAGATTTCCCATTGGTCAGGATCAATTCCAAATTCCTTCATATCTTGCTTGCATGTGTCTTTATAGCGAAGCTGAGGATGTCCTGTTGTTCTTGTTCCCTCTGATAGCTCCCCGTATAGTATGTCCTTGGGTATGCATCCATCTTCCAGCCTACTCAGATGACCCAGCTAGCGCAGTCATCTTTGCTTGAGCAGAGCTGTCACACTTGGTAAATTTTCCCTCTGAAGAACCTCTGCATTGGTGACTTTATCTTGGTGTTGAGTATGCAGCGTAAACAACATAGGTGGAAACTGTTTAACCTGTTCTCCTGAGAAGCATAAATTGTCCATGTTTCCCCACCAGACGTGAGAGTGCTGAGGATGCAAGCTTGGTACGCTAGCATTTTGGTCTTGATGGTAAGCTTTGAGTTGTTCCATGCTCTGTTACTTAGTCTGCTAAATGCGGTGGGAGCCTTTCCAATGCAAACATTTAATTCTTCATCCAGTGAGAGGCTGGTGGTCACTGTAAAACCTAAATAGCTGAACTTTTGGACTACTTCTAGCTAGTTTGCATTTAAGGTAATTGAAGGATCTTGTGGAACCCCCTGTCAATATGTAACAGTAAAAAAATCCCTTCCCCTCTCTATGCCTCAGTTTCCCCATCTGTGAAATCAGAGGCCACAGAGCTTACCCAGCTTTGATATCACTGCTAGGTGCAGAAAGAGTCATGATGGCATCTGATGGGACAATAAATGTTCTGACAGCAGAATCATCTAGCATCACCCCGTGCTGGGGTTATTCCATGATGCTTGGGCTAGTGGATGGTGTGTCTAGCGCAGGGGTGGGCAATGGGAGCTTCGGGTGAGGTAGCCGCAGGCAAGGGCATCATGCAGTGCCCTCTGCCCCTCCTCCCCCAGTGGCCACAGGGACTTGGTGCCAGCCACTTCTGGGAGTGGCACAGGGCCAGGGCAGGCAGGGATCCTGCCTTATCCTGCAGCGCACCACTGCCACCCTGGAGCCGCTCCAGGTAAGCAGTGCTGGGCCAGAGCCCGCACCCTGCACCCCTCCTACACGCCACACCCCAACCCCCTGCTCTGAGCTCCCTGCCACATCCCTCCTGCATGCCAACTCCCTGCCCTGAGCTCCCTGCCGCACTCCTCCTGCACCCCAACCCCCTGTTTTGAGCCTCGTCCCACACTCTGCACCCACTCCCTGCACCTCAGTCCCCTGCTCTGAGAACCCTCCTGCATACTGCACCCCCTCCCACACCATGATGGCCCTGCATACAATTTCCCCATCTAGATGTGGCCCTCAGGCCAAAAAGTTTGCCCACCCCTGGTCTAGCATCTGTGTCTGGATGCACTGTGCAGTGTGTTCTATTACCACCAGGACAGTTTAGGCTAACACCTTACGGTTTGGATTTGAATTGTTCTTTAGAATCAGAATCCAGGCCAGGAAGGCCCTGCAGTGTGGATTTCACCTTGCCCCCCTCCCCCCCCCGGCTGCTCACCTGGGGGAAGGGAGCATGCCCATCAGGGCAGGGGTCTGGCCTGGATGAGGTCCCAGCGCTGCTCCCTCCTGAACCCCCTCCCTGAGCAATGGTCCCTAATAACCTGCCTCCTTCTTGCTCAAAACTTCCCCTGACCTTGCACACACACATTCTCCCCCAGCATAGCCTTCCCTCTTGCTCCCTGACCTTCAGCACCTCCCTCCCACATGGTGATGCCTGGCCCCTGCTCCCCACTTACCCCCCACCCCTTTGCCAGACATCCTCCTCAACCCCTTGTGTGTGCTCTTTGCACAGCCCTCCCCTGCTGCCACAACCCCGCTGCATCCTCTCCACGTATTCCCACACAGCCAGTGTTAGACCACACCATGAAATGTACGGCTTCCCTTGGGCCTTTACCTCACACTGCCACCTGAGTGCTGCCCTGGTGCCAGTTGCCTACTGAGCCCCTGCAGCGGTTCTAGAACTCTAAACAGGCACCCCCTCTCCCTGGGAGGAGCTGACTTTTATGAGGCTGTGTTGTGGGGTTCATTTACTGCCAGGGCGCCACCTCCTGGCCACTCTGGGGATTAGCTCTTTACGAGTCCAATGCCCCCTTCTGCTGCTCGTTCACACGCCCTGCCCCTCTCTCTCCCTACAAGTCAGGGTGCTCTCTCTATCCATGGCTCAGCTCTCTGGCCAGGTCATCATAGCCATCCCCTTCCAGGGTACCAAAGTCCCACAAGACGACTGTCCCAGGCAATCTCCTGCTCCACTGTGCAGGGCCAGCTTTAGGCACACCGGGGGCCGATTCGAAGGAGCTGCCGCCGAAGTCCCACCACTGTCTTCGGCAGCAGCTCAATTGCTGCCACAGAGGAAGGACCCTCTGCCGAAATGCCGCCGAAGACAGCGGCAACAATTGAGCTGCTGCCGCCGACAGTGCCGGGACTTCGGCAGCAGCTCAATCGGTTACCAGTGCTTTCGGCGGCATTTTGGCAGATGGACCGTCCTCTGCGGCAGCAGTGGCGGGACTTCGGCGGCAGCTTCTTCGGGACTTGGCAGGGCCCTCTTAGGGGCATGGGGCCCGATTCCGGGGAGTCGGCTGAATTGCCCTAAAGCCGGCCCTGCCACTGCGGGTCTATGCCACTTCCCCAGAGGCTGGTAGGGGGACACAGGCCCACCTGCTACTCCATGTTCCAGCCCAAGAACCCTACACCAGCAGCCAAGGCTTGCACAGACCCAGTCTTGCTCCTGTTTCCCCAGGTTGCACCTATTCGCCTCTAAGAGGCTTTTTCTCCCCACTCCTCTGGGAGCACCCTTCCCTCAGGGCCAGGACCCCAGGGCTGCTCCTCTCATCCTGGTTTTGTCCTCTCCCTCCCTATGGCCAGAGAGGGCCTGACGGCCCCCACACTGCAGCCCCTTCTGCTGCCAACTTCCTGGCTTTATCATTGCCCCACCTGTTCCTCCTCGGCTGGGCTCTGTCCCCAGTCAGTGGTTGCTTAGCCAGCCTCAATCCCCTCAGCTGTGGCCTATCAAGTTAATTGGCCCCCTTCTCAGCCTCATTAGCTCTTTCCAGGCTGCTGTGGGGTGAATACCCCATCACAGGTGGGTTCTCAATGCAGGGTCCCCAGTAAGGTTGCCAGGCATCTGGTTTTCGACTGTTAAAAGTCCAGTCAGCGGCACAGTGGGGGGCTTGGGGCTAAGGCAGGCTCCCTACCAGCCCTGGCTCCATGCGGCTCCCGGAAGCAGCTACCAGGTCCCTGCAGCCCCATGGCACTGGGTGGCCAGACACTGGGAGGCTCAGCGCGCTGCCCCCGCCCCAAGTAGTGGCTCTGCAGCTCCCATTGGCCAGGAACCACATCCAATGGGAACTGCAGGGGATGGTGCCTGCAGGCACGAAGGCAACGCCCAGAGCCTCCCTGGCCACCCATGCATCTAGAGGCCACAGGGACCTGGGGGCCGCTTCCTTGGAGCCACGGTAAGCGCCACTGGGACTCTGAACCTCAACCCCCTGCTCCAGCCCACAGTCCTCTCCTGCACCCCAAACCCTTCATCCCCAGCCCCACCCCCAACTGGAGCTTTCACACACACACTCTCGGACCCCAGCCCCTGCCCCAGCCCAGAGTCCCCTCCCACACACCAAACCCCTCATTCCCGGCCCCACCTCAGAGCCTGCAGCCCCAGCCCAGAGCCCTGATCCCCTCCAGCACTCCAACCCTGTGCCCAGCACAGTGAAAGTGAGTGAGCCTGGGGAAGAGTGAGGAACAGGAGGCGGGGCCTTAGAGAATAGTTGGGGCATGGGTGGGGCCTCGCAGAAAGGGTGGGGCGAGGGTGTTCGGTTTTGTGTCATTAGAAAGTTGGTAACCCTAGACCCCAGGCCCTAAACCCAGACTGGCCTAGCTGACAGGCTGTAGGTGTGCAGCACCAGATGCCGAGTGATGGCGGGAGCCCTGCAGAAAGGGAGGATTTAATTGCACAGTACACTCACCCCCAGTCTCCTGCTGCTCTGTGAGAGATCTGTGTGCTTTCCCACCAACAATGCTTTTGCAACAGCTCAATGCCCCTATCATAACCTTATTCCCAGATTCTGGACCTTAGCGTCCAAAATTTGGGGGTTAGCATGAAAACCTCCAAGCTTAGTTACCAGCTTGGACCTGGTACTGCTGCCACCACCCAAAAAATTAGAGTGTTTTGGGGCACTCTGGTCCCCCTGAAAAACCTTCCCTGGGGACCACAAGACCCAAATCCCTTGAGTCTCACCACAAAGGGAAATAATCCTTTTTCCCTTCCCCCCTCCAGATGCTCCTGGAGAGATACCCAGACACAAGCTCTGTGAAACTACGCAGAGTGATTCCCCCTCTCCGTTCCCAATCCTGGAACAAAAGCACTTTCCTCTTCACCCAGAGGAAATGCCAAATCAGGCTAGCAATCCCACACACAGGGAGGGGGGGACTCACTCTGCGTAGTTTCACAGAGCTTGTGTCTGTGTATCTCTCCAGGAGCACCTGGAGGGGGGAAGGGAAAAAGGATTATTTCCCTTTGTTGTGAGACTCAAGGGATTTGGGTCTTGTGGTCCCCAGGGAAGGTTTTTCAGGGGGACCAGAGTGCCCCAAAACACTCTAATTTTTTGGGTGGTGGCAGCAGTACCAGGTCCAAGCTGGTAACTAAGCTTGGAGGTTTTCATGCTAACCCCCAAATTTTGGACGCTAAGGTCCAGAATCTGGGAATAAGGTTATGATATGGTGTGCAGCGTTGTGGGAAAGATACAATCCAGAAGCCAGTAGGAATATTATATTTTTCTTTTCTCTGCTAGGGGCTTTTTAGCAGAGAGAAACAGTTTGGTTTTAAAAGGGAACCAGAGAGAATTTTTTTTTCTGCTCTCTAGCAGTTTGTGGTTTGCATGTTAAGCGAGAAGCCATTACCAAACTGTTAAGGGTCTTTTGTCATGCAATAGCCCTCCCATTAGGTGGCAAGTACCAGCACTTATATGCATGCAAATTAAGTGGTTTTTCTGGTTTCCCTTCATTGAACATTAGCTAGAGAGAGAAAGGGAAAAAAGCACTGTTGCTAGGCAGACTCCAGGAGGGAACAGAGCCTGCAGTTCAAAAGAGAAACACCGGAGGGCACCCCAACACAAGAAAACAGGAACCATGTCTACCAGGACAAAAATGGAGGCCGAAGACCAATTCAAAGAAGCTGAACACAGGCGAGAGATGGAAAAACACAAACAGGAACTAGAAATAAAACAAAAAGAGATGGAGATAAAAGAAAAGGAAGAAAGCCTCAAACTGGCAGCCTTCCAAAGAGAACAGGCAGCCCAAGAGGCAGCACACAAAAGAAAACTAGAAGAAGAAGAGGTGGCCCACCGCCGAGAAATGGAAAAGCACCAAAAAGAAATGGAAAAGCACCAAAAAGAAATGGAAAAACAACAAAAAGAAATGGAAAAACAACAAAAAGAGAATGAAGAGAAGGAAAAACAGAGAAAACATGAACTGGAGATGGCAAAAGCTGGGCTGCATGTGCCAGCCAACCCTAACAACCCGGCGCCAATTATTGCTCCCCAGCACAGGAAATTTCCCACCTACAAGGCAGGTGATGACACCGAGGCCTTCTTGGAAAATTTTGAAAGAGCCTGTCTTGGGTACAGCATCCCCGAAGACCAGTACATGGTAGAATTAAGGCCACACCTCAGTGGACCTTTAGCAGAGGTGGCAGCTGAAATGCCCAAGCCGCAAATGAATGACTATAAACTTTTTCAAACCAAGGCCAGATACAGGATGGGGATAACCCCAGATCATGCCCGTCGGCGCTTCAGAACCCAAAAATGGAAACCAGAGGTGTCATTTCCCAAACACGCCTACTACATTGCAAAAAACTATGAGGCCTGGTTAACAGGAAACAACATTCAAACCTTGGAAGAAGTGAACCTCCTCATACAAATGGAGCAGTTCTTGGATGGTGTTCCTGAAGACATCACACGGTACATACAAGATAGAAATCCCAAAACTATCGCTGAGGCGGGGGAGATTGGAGCCAAATGGATGGAACTGGCAGAAAGCAAAAAAGCTACTGTCAAGGGGAACGATTACCCCAGGGGGCACACAGACCATAAACCCTACAACCGAGGACAGCCAAAGACCCTCCATACCACCCAAGTAAAGCCACAGATACCCTACTCTTCAACCTCACCAGTCTCCAGTAACTCACCTCGGCCCAGTGACCCAATCAGAACCCCACCCTACCGGGTGTCTCCTCATGCCCAAGCTGCTATAGAACGGGAGATCCAGAACATGCTACAGATGGGTATAATCCGCTCATCTACCAGTGCATGGGCATCTCCAGTGGTTCTGGTACCCAAACCAGATGGGGAAATACGCTTTTGCGTGGACTACCGTAAGCTAAATGCGGTAACTCGTCCGGACAACTATCCAATGCCACGCACTGATGAGCTATTGGAAAAGTTGGGACGTGCCCAGTTCATCTCTACAATAGACTTAACCAAGGGGTACTGGCAAGTACCGCTAGATGAACCCGCCAAGGAGAGGTCAGCATTCGTCACCCATGCGGGGGTGTATGAATTCAATGTCCTTCCTTTCGGCCTTCGAAATGCACCCGCCACCTTCCAGAGGCTGGTAGACGGTCTACTAGCTGGACTGGGAGAATTTGCAGTTGCCTACCTCGATGATGTGGCCATTTTTTCAGACTCCTGGCCCGAACACCTACTACACCTGGAAAAGGTCTTTGAGCGCATCAGGCAGGCAGGACTAACTGTTAAGGCCAAAAAGTGTCAAATAGGCCAAAACAGAGTGACTTACCTGGGGCACCAGGTGGGTCGAGGAACCATAAACCCCCTACAGGCCAAAGTGGATGCTATCCAAAAGTGGCCTGTCCCACGGTCCAAAAAGCAAGTCCAATCCTTCTTAGGCTTGGCCGGATACTACAGGCGATTTGTACCACACTACAGCCAAATCGCTGCCCCATTGACCGACCTGACCAAAAAGACCCAGCCAAATGCCGTTAAGTGGACTGATGAGTGTCAAAAAGCCTTTACCCAGCTTAAGGCAACGCTCATGTCGGACCCTGTGCTCAGGGCCCCGGACTTTGACAAGCCATTCCTAGTAACCACGGATGCATCTGAGCGTGGTATAGGAGCAGTACTCATGCAGGAAGCAACAGATCACAACTTCCATCCTGTCGTGTTTCTCAGCAAGAAACTGTCTGAGAGGGAAAGTCACTGGTCAGTCAGTGAAAAGGAATGCTATGCCATTGTGTACACCCTGGAAAAGCTACGCCCATATGTTTGGGGACGGCGGTTCCAACTACAAACTGACCATGCTGCACTAAAGTGGCTTCATACTGCCAAGGGGAACAACAAGAAACTTCTTCGTTGGAGTTTAGCTCTCCAAGATTTTGATTTTGAAATTCAACACATCACAGGAGCTTCTAACAAAGTTGCTGATGCACTCTCCCGTGAGAGTTTCCCAGAATCCAGTAGTTAAAAAGTGTTCTTAAAATGTAAAAGTCTGTTAGTTATATACTTAGTAGTATATGTAAAGGTGCATGTGTTGTATTAATCTGTTTATTTTCAAGTTCTAGAAGGAAATTGCCGCCAGTGAGCTTCCCCACTGTCTGCAATTTGGGGGGCGTGTCATAAACAGATAGCTAAGGGTTAATGTCTCTTTCACCTGAAACACCTGACCAGAAAACCAATCAGGAAACCGGATTTTTTCAACTTTGGGTGGAGGGAAGTGTGTCTCTGAGTCTTTTGTCTGTCTGCCTGCTCCTCTGAGCTTTGGAGAAGTAGTTCTATTTTCTAGTCTTCTGTTTCTAAGTGTAAGGACAAAGAGATCAGATAGTAAGTTCTATGGTTTATTTTCTTTGGTATTTGCATGAATATAAGTGCTGGGTGCTTTGATTTGTATTCTTTTTGAATAAGGCTGTTTATTCAATATTCTTTTAAGCAATTGACCCTGTGTTGTATCATCTTAATACAGAGAGAACATTTGTATTTTTTTCTTTCTTTTTATATAAAGTTTTCTTTTAAGACCTGTTGGAGTTTTTCTTTACTTCAGGGAAATTAAGTCTGTACTCACCAGGGAATTGGTGGGAGGAAGAAATCAAGGGGAGAGCTGTGTGTGGGATTGCTAGCCTGATTTGGCATTTCCTCTGGGTGAAGAGGAAAGAGCTTTTGTTCCAGGATTGGGAACGGAGAGGGGGAATCACTCTGCGTAGTTTCACAGAGCTTGTGTCTGGGTATCTCTCCAGGAGCATCTGGAGGGGGGAAGGGAAAAAGGATTATTTCCCTTTGTGGTGAGACTCAAGGGATTTGGGTCTTGTGGTCCCCAGGGAAGGTTTTTCAGGGGGACCAGAGTGCCCCAAAACACTCTAATTTTTTTTTTTTTCTTAAAAGAAAACTTTATATAAAAAGAAAGAAAAAAATACAAATGTTCTCTCTGTATTAAGATGATACAACACAGGGTCAATTGCTTAAAAGAATATTGAATAAACAGCCTTATTCAAAAAGAATACAAATCAAAGCACCCAGCACTTATATTCATGCAAATACCAAAGAAAATAAACCATAGAACTTACTATCTGATCTCTTTGTCCTTACACTTAGAAACAGAAGACTAGAAAATAGAACTACTTCTCCAAAGCTCAGAGGAGCAGGCAGACAGACAAAAGACTCAGAGACACACTTCCCTCCACCCAAAGTTGAAAAAATCCGGTTTCCTGATTGGTTTTCTGGTCAGGTGTTTCAGGTGAAAGAGACATTAACCCTTAGCTATCTGTTTATGACAGCCCCATCTTTCCTCCCTCACAGGGACTGACTCTGAGCACACGAGGCCAAACCAGGCACCTGCTTCCTTGTTTAGGAGGAAGAGCATTTCCCATGTTGCTAGGCCCTCCCCTAAAATTCAGTGAGAAAGGGGCTTGGACTCCCACAAAGGCAATTACAAAAAATCCTTTCTATCCATCCTGACTGATCTCCCTCCAATGCCTGGTGCCTAGGGCCATCCACCCAGCACCCCCAGTCTCCAAGTGCTTGCTGCAGACTGGTTTGGTCAGGTTAAAAGATTCATATTTGAAGCAATCAGCACGTTCTCACTTTTTGGAAGGCCACATTCCTTGTAGGATGCTGCAGCCCCTCTCAGAGCAGATCCCTGTTCTCAGATCTGTACAGCACGTGTTGGTTATAACAGCCCCTGCTCCCTCTGCACTCACAGAGCTCCTTTTGGAAAAGCAGGGCATTACCGCGGACCCCTGCTGTGGGCCGAGAACTTAACCCTCAACCTTCTTCGCTCAGACCAAGGGCAACATGAGTCCTTCAAACTGCGTTTGCCAGTATGCTCCCTCTCCCACCTGGGCCCGACACACCGGCATTTACTTTCCAATGCACTATATTCTCACTAACTGCATGTATCAAAGAGACTGCAATAGATCAGTGCTCGCACTACGAGGCTCTTAGGCTGCTCCTGGAGTCTGAAGCGCTCTGAGCTCTTTCCTTTTGTGACTGTATTAAAGCTGCCTCTCACCCCTTTGAAGTAGGTATTATTGTCCCATTTTGCAGATCGGGAAAACCAAGACAGAAAGAGGTTAACTGACTTGCCTGAGATGCCACAGCAAGCCTGTGACAGCAGCAGGGATAGAATCCAACTTTCCTAATGCTCAAGGCTGTAGTTTATCCCTCAGACTCGAGACCCCCCTTTTCACTTTAAGTGACAGCATTAGAAGAGGAAAAGACAAGTCCTACTGCTCTCAGATTCTGTTCTTCACACAGACCATAAGCCCAGAGAAGAATCAAAGAGACAATGGAAATCTTGAACCACTACACGTCACGTGTAATTATTGCTCCACTGGAAAATGTCATGGGGCCTCATTCTGGCCTCCTATCAGCTTTACACTCAGGTAGCTGTGGCCTGAGGGGCGCTCGCTCTGATCTGATCTGCACTGGGGTCAGCGAGAGCAGAACCAGCAGTGGGGAGATTACAAATGCAGCACAGGCCGTGCCTTTAGCCACCCTTCTCTGCTAGTAGGGAGGGGATGACGAAGGACTTGAATAGCCTAACCATGGTCACTGTCTGCAGCACAACAGGATATCTCATTAAAATAATCTAGCTGAATACTTAATAGGGAGATCCTGGATTTAGGGAGGTCTCCGCTGAGTGAGGTTTTCAGTTAACGTGCAGAGATATACACCTGTCCCAGAGGGCTGAGTTTCCTGGACTGCTAGCCCCACCACAGGGGGAAATTAGTTTTCTCCTTCATCAATCTCTGGCTCAGTCCTATCAGCTTTGGCTTTTCATCTACACAGGAGTTTTGCAGTGGGAACTGCCTCCAAGATGTTTGTATTCTCTTTGTCCCCAGCTCTCAGCCCAGCAGAGCACCAGGGGCTGCCCTCCTTGTGTTCAGTGAGTCCTCTAGGTCTGATTTAGCTAATGAGCTCTAAATCAAAGAACAGAAGAATTCTACTCTCTCCCTAGAAGAATGCTGGCTAAGAGAGCTGTATGGTCTCCCGGACTGCATGCTATGGATGTTCCAGCTTTGGTTCCTAGGGCCATGCAAAGGATTCAGGGGGCCTGGGGCAAAGCAATTTGGGGGGCCCCTTCCATACAGAAAAAGTTCCAATACTATAGAATACTATATTCTCGTGGGGGCCCCTCTGGGGCCCGGGGAAAATTGCCCCACTAGCCCCCTCCTCTGGGCAGCCCTGTTGGTTCCATAGTTAAAGTTGAGTTGAATATTGCACTTAAAGCAAGGGTTCAACCACTGTATTACCTACAAAGAACATGACATGTCCTCCCCAAACTTCCCTGCCTCACTAGTACTGCCAACCTCAAAAGAACAATAATCATGACTCAGACACTCTCCCCGCCTCCCATCATGAGAATGGCCCCAAAATCTCAATTAATGTTTTTTTTAGCCAATCTTTTGACTTTTTAACTCTCCTCCATGCCTCTGCCAAAGTGTGTGTGGTAACTTCACGTGGAAAAGACAAACTTCAATGCACACAGATGTGAGCAGTGGTCTGAATGAGATCACCTCTGCCATCTGTTGATGAACTAGGAGGAAAAGCATTCAGGAGCAGACCAAATTTGCACAGACACATTTACTTTGCCTAAGTGATCAGGAGACCATCCTGCTTGGCCAAAAGGATCATTTTGCCGTTTTGAGTTAAAATTCACTATAATCTTGGATGCAGGGGTAATGCAATGTCGTTATCCCTGCTGTATGAGTAAAGGGCAGCAGAATTGTATTCAATATGTCCTAATTGTGGGGGGGGTCCACCTAATTTAACCTCACTTGCTAAGATGGGGGTAATGATGCCAAATCCAAGTCAATGGGGGTGAGATAAAACAATAAGTCCTTGTGGTACCTTAGAGGTTAACAAATTTATTTGGATATAAACTTTTGTGGGCTAAAAGCCACATGGGTGAGATAGATATTCCTACATAGTAGTATGGACTCTGGTTAAAGAGTTCCAAAAGTTCTTTGGCCCTCTCCCTCCAGAGTTCAAAGAGCTGAAAACACCAATAAGCTGGTTGGGGGGCTGAGCCTTAGATCTGGTGTGGGACCATGTTCTGGTGAAACAATACAGAAGAGGTGGCACCGCTGGGGTTCCCCACAATCCCATGAAATAACTAAGAGCTGAAGTCCTTAAACTAGATGGAGGAACCTCTGGATACGGCACTGCAGCAACTGCAACACCGAGGTGACAGCAATGGCCTGGTGCTGGCAACCAGTGACAGAGGCGGTGGCATCGCTCTCCCCCAGAGTAGGAGATGTACCCACCTGAATGCACCCCTGGGCTCTGGGATTTCACTGGCTTCAGGCAACATACTGTGAGTAGGGGGCAGTAGAGGTAAAAAGGGAGTGATGTGATCCTGAGAGAACCCCGGTGCTAGCTGGCATACTGTCAAAATTGTAGCCTGAGCCTTTGTCATGGCTAATAATAATTGTGTTGATTGCCGACTGATACTAATTAATGAGCTGGGGGTAACAGGGTTTTTGGCTGAGAATCAGGCTCCACAGAATTAAAACTGATATATTCAGTATCTTGTAGGGAACCTCAGGGTGTATGGCAAAGTCCTTCCCACTGAGGGCAAAGCAAAGCCTTGGTGATTTCTGTTAAAACGATCAGTGAAGGCTGAAGAGCTCCAAACTGCATAAACATCCAGCAGTACTACAGTATTATATCCTCATGCCCTTCCTTGGCCGTTTTGGGAGAGGTGGGGAAGAGGGGACAGGCAAAGGCCGTTTTGGGGAGGTGGAGGGGAGGGGTCCACCCCAGGCAGAGGCTGTTTTGGGGAGGTGGGTGGGAGGGGATGTGCTAGGCAGAGGCTGTTTTTGGTGGGGAGGCGAGAGGAGGGGACTTGCCAGAAAGAAGCCGTTTTGAGGAGGCGAGGGAATGTGCCGGGCAGAGGCTGTTTTGGGTGGGGAGATAGTGGAGGGTAGAGGCCTGGGGAGGTAGGGAACATGCCAGGCAGAGGCCATTGTCAAGTTCAAAATTGGCCTTGCCAGAATCCCAGTTTGGAGACTCAAACCCTCCAAGCTCAGGGGAGATCTTGGGCCCTCCCCGCTGCACATAATTCACCTCCTCCAACCTGCTTCTTTGAAATCACAGGACAGGCTCAAGGCAGCAAACCATTTCCATGGTGAGCGGTGGGCGTGGGGGGACCCTGGACACACCCAAAAGGGATTGCCAGAGGGCGGATGCTCAGTGCTTCTGTACCAGCGTTCTCCTTTCAGGTGTCTCAGTTTGGGCACCCAAAATTCCTGGCCATTTGAACCATCTCACCATTGTAATGCAAGCAGGCAGATAAACCCATGTTTGCTGCTGACTCCTTCCCCTCAGGGAACAAGGCGGGAGGAGCAGGCAAAGAGGGCAGAGGGGTCAGGAACTGCACATCAGCCCTGGGGAAGTGATCCCTGGTTCTGTCCTCATCTCAGTTAGAGCTTCAGTCGTTACCACCAGCGGGCACTGAATTGATTTACCTTTCTCAGGGAGGGCTTTCCTGGAGAGGGAGGCATGGAAACACTCTGTTAATGGGTGGCCTGCAACTCCTGGGTATTTATGCGGAGTGGCCCAGCCATGACAGGTAAGAAGCCTGTACCACTCACTGCTCCTCCATCTCATTGTCCTTCATGGTATGCAGGAGACTGACATGATCAGTCTGGGAGTTAAACACAAACATAAATCACCTAGAACAGCTGCCATGTGAAATCTACTGAGGACATGACCTCTGTGTGTGAATTCAGTGCTGCTTCAGCTGGCAGTGCTGGAGAATGGCATTCACTCTCCATAGGAGAGCAACACCATTGGGCAGAGCCCTATGCTTCCTGAGCACTGACCGGGCATCTTTAAGGTGGAAGGGGACAGTAGTTCAATCTTTAAGCTCGTTAAATCCTTGGTTTGTCTGCTGAGACTGCTAATCAGAGGGACAAATTGCTCTGGCAGTGGAGCTGGTTGGAACAGTTTCAGTGAGGCGTGTATCTGCTGGGGAATGCCGTTTGCTGAAACTGAAAGCTTTTGCAGAGACATATCGATTTTAAGGCCATTTTGGATGGAAGGCTTTCCAAGGTGCCAGCTGGACTCTCTAGTCAATTCAAATCGAAAACCTGACCATTTCATTCCATAAATGGGCAGTCCAACAAAATTCCATTTTGCAAAAGCTTTGGAAAGGTGTCATTTTCAATCCACGTCGGATCAAAGCCTAGAATGTCTTTGCTAAGTGGAATTGTTGTTCTCTGCCCAGCTAGAACCAGATCAAGGAATAGCACCACCAGCTTATGTTACTTAAGCCACCTAACTGGCAGCAACTTTCACTCACTGCTGACCTGGGCTGAGTAGAAGGACCTGATACTGAAAGTCACCCACCCAACAGACTCCTTCACCATAGGATTATAGAATACCAGGGTTGGAAGGGATCTCAGGAGGTCATCTAGTCCAACCTCCTGCTCAAAGCAGGACCAATCCCCAGACAGATTTTTGCCCCAGATCCCTAAATGGCCCCCTCAAGGATTGAATTCACAATCCTGGGTCTAGCAGGCCAATGCTTCAACCACTGAGCTGTCCCTTCACGTGGAGAGGAAAGATGTGATGGGGTCACTGGTGATCTAGAGGCCTGGTCCTATTACCAGTGGAGATACAAAGCAATTTTCAAATCTGGGGGAGGGAAGGATTTGTTGTTGTTCCCTCTCCAGACGGAGGAAGAAGCCAAGCAGGTACAGCATCTCCTGAAATATACCTGGAATGTGCCATTGAAAACCACAGAAATTATAAGTAGGGCAAGGAAATGTGTCAGGTTATCTTTTATTTTGGCTTGTGAATTTTCCTATGCTACAGAGGTAGTTTTATTCCTGTTTTTGTAACTCTGAAGCTGAGCCCAGAGGGGAATCCTCTATGTTTTAAACCTTTTTATTACCCTGTAAAGTTGCCTTCCATCCTGATTTTGCAGGTGTGTTCTTTTAGGGGAAGGAATAGCTCAGTGGTTTGAGCATTGGCCTGCTAAACCTAGGGTTGCGAGTTTAATCCTTGAGGGGGCCATTTAGGGAGCTGGGGAAAAAATCTGTCTGGGGATTGGTCCTGCTTTGAGCAGGAGGTTGGACTAGATGACCTCATGAGATCCCTTCCAACCGTGATATCCTATGGTGAAGGAGTCTGTTGGGTGGGTGACTTTCAGGATCAGGTCCTTCTACTCAGTCTGGGGATTGGTCCTGCTTTGAGCAGGGGGTTGGACTCAATGACCCCCTCAGGTCCCTTCCAACCCTGATATTCTATGATTCAATCACATCAAAAATAATGTTTATAATTTGAATGTAGTTTGCAGCGACAGTTATTATGAATGATTGATCACTGCATAGGTACACTCTGAGAGTTCAGAACTCTGTAAGTGATACATGGCTCTCATTCTCTCACCAACACAGGTATAAATCAGGAGTAACTCTGCTGAAGTCAGTGGGCTGGTCCTCTTCTGCCTTGCCCCTTTTATTGTATAAGTGATACCTGCACAAAGTCTGTGGCCAGCTCTACTGAACCAGTCTGCTACTCTTTTCCCTGGAAGCCTTGCGCTAGTACTAATGTGAGGAATGGAAAGTAATTCAAAGAGGTACTGAAACCAAGGTTAGCTTGCTGTGATTTGCAAGGTCATGTCAATCATTATTTACTAAGGGTTTCCTATGTCATTGTTCCTGTAGCCTGAGCTCACTGCACCCGCCAGGGTCTCCTGCTTTGTTGGTTGGCTGGCTGGCATGCTGCCTGCCTGCCAGGTTTCCAGTGAAAATTTCATCCAAATCAACACATTCTCCTAACCCTGTGTTCCTCCCTCATTGCCCCTCCTCAGCACCCAGAAGCTCCCCAGCAGGATTAGGACCTTATGTAAATCCACCAATCACCAGATTTTAGTGGAAATTAGCCTGTTCCTGCCATGGTCGTCTCTCCCCATTTGGCTGCAGCACCAAACAGTGTGGTTCAGATGAACGTAAAGTGTTGTGACTGGGCAAAGGTAAATGATGCTGCCTAAGCCAGGGCTAGTGTGGAGGGAGTCACAGTGCGAATACCCAGCCTCATTCTTTCCCAGCCAGTACAGCTCCTGATCTGTACCAGCCCCTGCTATCCCAGTCCTGAAACCCTGCAACTGTGTCAACATAGCGCAGACCTGACCTGCTGTTTCATTTGCTGACTCATTTCAACCAATAGGATTGCAGTATGCAAATTAACTGGAGGGAGGGCATGGTGACTGGCTGCATTACCTTGGATGTCATAATGCTCCTTCACTTGCAGTACCAAATGGGCAGGGTGTTGAAATCAGGCTTTTCCAGGGTGCTGGTTTTCTGATGGTCTCCAGAATCCATAGGGCTCTTCCCACCAATCCCAGCATGTTCCCTGAAATTGTGGAACTGATCGGATGGAGTTTGCGCAAGTTATCATGTTACAGACAGACACGCAGAGAAATGCTGCTGTGTTGACTGTCAAGCCTCACTTTGCTCAGGCAGCAAGTGTTAGAACCTGGCCTCGCGCCCTACTGTATGGTCACCAGTCTGTTGGGAGTAGACCCAGTCATTGGGTCCCACATGCTTCCAAGCCAGCTGCATCTGGAGTGAGGCTAGTCTAGCTTTGGGTCTACAGGGTACACACCCTGGCTCCGACTTCTTGTCTGAGAGCCTTCCTTGGACTGTGGGGCACTGCCTCTCAGACATCTTAGATCCTGACTTCAGTGGCTGAGACCTCCAAACCCTCTAGTTGCCGGCACACACTTCCTCAGAGCTCCACCTAAGCTGTGGTCTCTCTGGGCTTTTAGTTTAACCCCTTCAGGGACAAGGTGTCAGGAAAGCAAAGAACACAAGGTTAGCAAAGGAATTTCTTAACCACAGTAACTTTACTCTTAATGTCACTTGAGGTACAGATCTTTGAAAACAACCAATAATCCTGAGACACCATCTCCCAAGTCTGAGCTCACCCCTTCTGGGAGCATGAAGGTTGTCAGCTTTTCAGGTTGGTTAACATCCCTCCTGCCCTCTCTCTCTCCTGCATGTTCTACTTCCATATGGTGATGGTCAGCCCTACAGCTCTCTCTTAAGTAAACACTCTGTTAGTTGCCTTTCTATTCACAGGCTCACCGCAGTGTTTCAAAATATACAGTCCTGCCCAGCTCAGCCAGGCTCTCATTAGACAGAAGGAAAGAGGTGAGAGATGGGAAAGAGAAGGGCTAAGGTGAGGAAAGCAGACCTCGGCTAGCCACAGTGCACCTTGAGTGAACAAAGGAAGACAAATCTCTAAGAGATGCAGCATGGGAGGTGACATGGGGGGGGTCACATGTAAAAAAACTCCCAGATGTCTCCTGCTTATGTGCTGTACACCTGTGACGTGCTGGCAGGGCTCAGGTGGGACTTGTACAGTTAGAGGCCTGCGTTAAAGCATTGCATTGAGAAACAATGGGCTTGATTCTTACTTCCCTCATACCCATTTTACACTAGTAAAGCTCCATTGGTGTGAATGGGGCTGCTTCTGATTTACACCAGTAGAAGGGAGAGCAAAACCAAGCCTGATGTAGTTAAAGCGTTGTCAGTACTTTCATTTAAAAATAGAAACTGACTTTTTCTGGGAAACCAATTCCTTTGCCCTAGGCGAGGGATGCTACAATAGGGCTCAGCCCACCAATAGTTTTAAAGCAACTTTTTTTCAGATCTCTTTAGTGGCTTCTGAGTTTTGAAAGGCCAGGATTGTTGTGTCAATCCCACACACCTCCTCCTGCTCCAGATCATGTATTCAGCATAGCAGTTCTTCCCTAGGACTGTCCTTTAATTAACAGAACATTTGTCATTGCTACTGCTGCCTCCAGTTCAGGGGTTCTCAAGCTGGGGGTTGGGACCCCTCAAAGGGTTGCGAGGTTATTACATGGGGGAGTTGTGAGCTGTCAACCTCTACCCCAAACTCCGCTTGCCTCCAGCATTTATAATAGAGTTAAATATATTAATAAGTATGTTTAATTTATTAGGGAGTACGGTGGGGTGGCTGCCCTTCTTGCTGGGGTGGCTGCGCAGGCCAGCAGCCAATCAGAGAAGGGCATACTGAGAGCCAATCAGGGCTGAGATTAGAGCCAGCCAATCAGGGCTAGGCTAGGCCCTATATAAAGGCTGCCTAGGCAAGGAATAGGTAGTCTTTCCTAGACATTTGGAGGGGGGAAGGTCTGTCTCCTGTGTGAGGGGGCCAGCATGCAGGGCTGGTTTGGCTTGGGGGCGCATAGGAGAGCTCCAGCCTGTTACCTGCCAGGCTGCAGGCCCTGACCAGGAGGGCCTGCCAGGTGCCAAGGGGCTGAAGGGGAAGCCACCCAGGGAGAGAAATGGACAAGGGGAGAGGAGGAGGGCAGGAAGGCTGCTGCCAAAGGGTCCCTGGGCTGGGACCCAGTAGAGGGTGGGCCTGGGTCCCCCCTTTCCCACTTGTATGAACACCCAGCCATTGGACATGGTGATAGAGGACTGCACCAGACCCCTGACACAAGGGGTTAGACTTTGGAGTATGGTTGACCACTGTGGCTGGGGTGCAAATGAAGACTGCTGTTAACCCCCCCGGAAGTGGGTGAGGATGGACTAAGGGGCACTGCTGGAGGGCAGTGGCCTGAAGGAGATGCTGCCAAGCGGGGAGCAATGTGGGTCCAAATGCCAGCAGAGAGCAGAAATGGATGGGATGCCACCAGCAGAGGGCACGCCACATGAACTGAGCTAGTTCCCAGGAGTAACAACAGGAGGCGCTGCGGTGGTGAATCCCAAACCCATCACAGAGGGATAGCATGCAGAGGCCTGCTGTGTGAAAGGGGTTGCCAGTAAAACAGTTTGAGACCCACTGCTCCAGCTTGACTCTCAGAACCCAGGCTGAGCTTGCAGGTGTGGCAGTTAGAAAAATATATCTGTTTGCCTGTAACCTGAGTGGACACAGGGCATGATTCTCCACTGGTCTGCACAGTATTTAGTCACTAGTTGGTGTAGATTGCTACCAGAGCAGCACAGCAGCCTCTTGTGTGCACACTGCACTGCTATATATAACTACATGAGGTGCAGGGCAGTGGGAAATCAGGCCTGAGGTCAGGAAGCCAGAGAGGGACAGTAACCCTGAATCCCACACAGTTTTCACACAGTCCCTTTTCAGAGCAGAGCTGCATTTGAAGGTTGTTCCAGCTGGATGAGCCTGAACCAAGTCCCACATCCAAATACCTCCCACTTATGCAAGGGTTTACATCGGATCTGGACTTCATCTCAAGCCCAGCTCTGTAATTGGCCACGCCATCAGTCAGACACCAGTAAAGATTAAATCTTGGCACAAACTTCACAGTCCAGCTCTAGCACTTCTTCTGTCTCTTGGGTGACTTTTTTCCCCTCCAATCTTTGGACAGCTTCTGAATATTCTCAGAGCTGCTTCTTCAGATTATTAAACCTAAAATAACCTCTTGTACTAAATATCAATTTTGACAGTGTAACCTATGCAGTGGTGAAAGTAACTTAAAGGATTTACCGGTACTCCAGAGTCCTGCAGAAGGGGAGGGGCCTCAACTGGAAGAGGCATGGCCTCTTTTGGAAGAGGTAAGGCCTTTAAATCCTGGGGCTTTTAAATCAGGATTTAAAGGGCTCAGGGATTCAGCTGAAGCTAGGAGCTAGGCCCTTTAAATTAACCCTGGAGCTACCAGCTGCAGAGGTGGCTGGGAGCCCTGGGGTTTGGGCAGGGGTGATAGTAATTTACATTTCTTACCCATATGGTCCAATCACAAGCAACCCACCCACCTCTCCTACGTACTTCATGGATCCCTCCCATTGAATGACATAGATAGAGAAAATAAAGCTACTATTACTACCAGTACTGTCTGTAATAAAACTTTACTAATGGAATAAGCCTGAAAAAGTGAAAACTCACTGTCACATTTTTCTCTATCTTCCCTCCTCCTCCTGCCAGGCTGCCGACACAAGGCTCTGTGCTTTCTCCCTGCCTGGCACTCAGCAGCTGCTGCAGACGCTTCCCTCTAGCTTGCAGCAGGGAGACTGCCTCTTGCATAAGAACAGTTTAAACTCAGTTGTTCCCTAATGGCTCAGCCCCCAGGGTTAAGAGAGGTTTCTGGCATCTTTGTTAATTTCACTCCCAGTTGTTGGGGATGGGGGAGGAAGCTGTGTGTGACCATGGCAGGGGCAGTTCTTTTCTGCACCCTGGATGAAGGGATCTCCAATACTACTAAAATACAATAGTAGGGGCCGGTTGCTGGGGTCGGGGCAGTTGGTGGCAGGCTGCAGCTGCATTGTTTGTGACACACATTCATACATACACATACATACAGTATGTATGTGTCACAAACAATGCAGCTGCAGCCTGCCACTGACCAGCAGCGACCGCAGCAACCGGCACCTGTGGGCTGCTGCCTGCAGAGAGCCAGCAGGTGCTGCTGGGCTGGGTCTGCCAAGGAGTAAGTAACCAAGGCAAAAACCACAGCCAGCTAGCCAGCCAGGGAGGGAGCTGGGTGTGGGGGAGGAAGAGAGGAAGGAAAAATCAGGGGTGAATTAAGGACAACTGGAATAGCCTTCATGAAATAATACAAGATATTTAAAGAAAGTTTTATCAATTTCAGCCTCTGCATTCTGCAGGCAGGACAAAACAAAAAGAGATCCTAAATTGCACCCGCTGTCCTAAGGACATTTCAGGTGTTTAAATAAATATAGAAAGAGGATGGATTGGAAATAGTAGTTTTTGATTGGAATGGAAACTACTATTTCTTTCAAAAGAGGCACAATAATTTTGCTGAATATTCAGTTTTCCCCTCCAATCCCTTTGTGGTTTTGTCTATGGAGGCTATTTGCTTTCCCTGTAAATCTTTAGTTGCTTTAGCAAAATTGCTTTGCCCAAAATAAACCCTAAACATCTTTCCTCCATGTTTTTTGTGTTTGTTTTTTTTAAATAGTAACACTTCAAAGAGGATCTGCAAGCAGTTTAGACATCACAACTGTGATCCTCTGCTGGGGAGGGAATGGGATAGATTTGAACTTGGAAATGGTTCCTGATTTTGATTGTGTTTAGGAGATCCCCTCATCCCCAGGGCAGAAAAGAACTGCCCCTGCCATGGTCACACACACCCAACAACAACTGGGAGTGAAATTAACAAGGATGCCAGAAACGACTCCTAACTCTGAGCACTGAACTGCACAGGGAACAGCTGAGTTTAAACTGTTCTTATGCAGGCAGCAGCAGCAGGCATCTCAGCCTGTCTCCCTACTGCAAACTAGAGCCTAGAGGAAAACCCCTGCTGGGGTGAATGGGGAGGAATTCAGAGCCTTGTCTGCAGCCTGGCAGGGGGAGGGAGGAGACAAGAACAGTGTGACAGTGAGTTTTCCCCTTCCACCTGCTTTTATTAGCTCAGGATTTAAGCTGTGCAGCCAAATGCTTGTATTTGTTGTGTATATTAGTAGGAAAGATCCCCTCATCCCCGGGAGGCAGACAGGGACTGCCCCTGCCATGGTCAAACACACCCTCCCCTCGACCTCCTCCCCCCAGCTACTGTGAGTGAAATTAACAAGGAGGCCAGAAACCTAGCCCTGGGGGCTGAACCACCAGGGAACAGCTGAGTTTAAACTATTATGCAGGGAGCAGGCTTCTCTTTCCCTCCCTTAGTCAGTCTCCTTTTCTTACCGGTCCTCCATACGCGTACCAGCTTACTTTCACCTCTGAACCTATGTGCCTAACAGGGAGATATCTCTTTAAGAAACCCATTGTGGCAGGTAGGAGTGAGTTGTGTCTGGGTCAGTGTTGATAGGCAGATTTAGCCCTCCACATCCATAAATTTCTGGAATTGGGTGTGGTAGTTTGGGGTCAGCTCCAATAGGTTCCCTGTTGGGGGGGGGGGGGGGGTCAGGCTCCAGGAGGGCAGCTGCTTTGCACAAGGCCATATGCCCCTTGTGAACTGGGGGCAGCTGAGCCCTGGGGGAGCAGAAAGCAGGCTGGTTTCCCTAACTCTGAAGCATCTTGCAGCAAGTTTTCTTTAAATCTATATACTTAACTGAGTGGTTGGTTAATCAGTTAGCTGAGTGGCTAGCAGGGATTTCAGCAGAGGAAGAGTCTGCATGGATTTCAGCTGAAGAGTCCAACAAGCAAGTGGAGGGAAGATGATGTTTTTGACTCAGCAGACTGTGTAGATTTGGTGATCAAAGACTCTCACTGAGACTTAGGAGAACTCAACCTAAGCTTTTGGGAACTCTGTTTCTTCTCACTGTGTTTCTGTGGGCACTGACCTGTTCAGATTTTAATTTGTTTTCTTTGTTTATGTTTATGTATAACTGTGAAAATAATGTCTGTGGACTATACAATAGCCATGTTACTTTGTAAAAATTACATTACAGTTGTTTGCTTCTTTATCATAAGATTTTACTTAAATTCATTTCTTTTGTTACTTTTGGGATTTGGACGTGGGGAGGTTGACCCTGAGCAACCCTTGCTGAAAATCCTTAGAGACTGAATTCTGGGTCTCCGGCTGCTTCTCTAGGGGAGGAGTTGGGTTTTTTTTGACTCTGGAGAAGGGCAATGCAATGAACTGTAGCCCAGTGGCTTTCAACCTTTTTTTCTGGTGACCCAGTTGAAGAAAATTGTTGATGCCCATGAGCCAATGGAGCTGGGATTGAGGGGGTGGGGTATGGGAGGGGTTCAGGGGTGGGGAAGAGGGTAGGGGTGCAGGCGTGAGGGCTGCGGGGTAGGGCCAAGAATCAGGATGTGGGAGGGGGCTCTGGGCTGGGGCAGAGGTTTAGGGTGCAGGAGGGAGTCAGAACTCTGGGCTGGGGGTACAGGCTCTGGGGTGGGGCCGGAGATGAAGGGTTTGGGGTGTAGGAAGGGGCTATGGGTTGGGGGGGCTCAGGGCTGGGCAGGGGACTAGGGCACAGGCTTACCTTGGGTGGTTCCCAGTCAGCAGCGCAGCTGGGGTGCTAAGGCCGGCATCCTGCCTGTCCTGGCACTGCGGACAATGCTGTGATGCTGTGCCCCAGAAGCAGCCAGCAGCAGGTCCAGCTCCTAGGCAGGGGTACACTAGCGGCTCTGCATGACTCTCGCCTGCAGGTACACACCCCTAGCTCCTATTGGCCGGGAAGCCAATGCTCAGGACGAGGGCTGCATGTGGAGCTCCCTGGCCTACCCACCGAGGAGCCAGGTCTGCTGCTGGCCACTTCCAGGGGGAAAGCATGGTGTCAGAACAGGTAGGAACTAGCTTGCCTTAGCCAGGCAGCACCGCCAACTGGACTTTTCACTGTCCGGTCAGTGGTTCTGACCAGAGCTGCTGCAACCCAGTGCCTTACATTCCATGACCCAGTACTCAGTCGCAACCTGCAGTTTGAAAACCACTGCTCTAGCCCATCCAAAAGTTATACCAGCACAGCTAGATAAATAAAGCAGGCCCATGCAGTGAGACTCTAGAAAATCCTGAGGTCAAGATGCATTTTCCATGGAGCAGATGGCTGTTTGCTGAAGACCCCACACCACCGCCACACACCTGTGCTTAGAAGGCATGCCTAAGATTTCAGGTTAATTGAGCCTTCCTCGATCCCAAGCAGTTCATCTGTAGCTTGCTAAGAACTGCAGTGGGTGTGAGAAGTGTTGATTACATGCAGGAGGAGGAGCGTCCTCTAGCACTAAACAGCACAGGCCAGGAAGGAAGAGGAGCAGCGGCTGGGAGGACCCATGGGGAGGCATTATTGTGATCTGGTGAAATTTAATTGGAAGGGCAAGCACTATGGCTAACACATCTGTCAATGCTGTGTGGGGCCCGAGCCAGGTGCTGGCAGCTCTGTGAATTCTGCTGCCAAATGTTTGTGTCTCCAAGTCCCTCCTGACAGCACCACGAGAGAAAAGGAATTCAGAGAAGAAAAACTGGTCGGGGGGCAACTTAGACAGGAAACTCAGGCCTTACCGTCTCCTGTGCTGCATCCAGCTATCCTCGGAGGAGCCATTGCTTCACCAAGGGAATGGAGCACCGAGGAACAGGCATGTGAACTGAGAGCCTTTCCCAGAGCAGGAGCACCGCCTGCTGCGAGGCGATGCCAAAGTGCCCCTCTCCTCTTGCCTTCTCCAAGTCAGCCCAAGCCAGGCAATGCCAGATGCCTAGCAGGGAAAGCCTCTTCTCTGGATCTCCAGAGCCCAGGTTCCCAGCCAGAGAGGCTGTGGGGAGCACACAGAAGCACCAGAGACATCTAAACTGAGCCTGAAGATCAAATGAGTCTGCCTCCAGGACCCCTTACTGCTTCCTCTCCTGCAGGCCTCTAACCTCTTCCCCCTTGCAAAGCTACCTAGTTCCAGCCATGCAGGGATGGGGGCGGGAAGTGCCTGTTGCACACATCTTCACCTGTGACCCAAGCTCCTGCGTCAGCGTGAAAGACACGGCGCGGACTGTCCATGGAGTGAAACGCTGGAACCCTCCCGAGGTACTGTGCTGGACCATTGGAGGGACTAGGGCCTGATTGTGCTCTCATGACCCTGCCACTGTCAGGAGTAACATCACTGGAGTCAATGGAATGACACCGCTGTAACACTAGGATGAGATCAGAGACCCAGACTGTCCATGGGCTCCTTCCCCATGGGCAGCCTCTCCTCCTACTTCTTTATATGCTCAACCTCCACCACCACCACCACCACCACCCCCGTAAACCATGTGGTGACCTGAGTGATGGCTCTTGCTTTGCTGGTTTGCATCATGGCCCTTTGGAGTGGATGCCACATGTAATGGAGCTGCAGAATGAACCCCTCCAAGCTGGAACATCTCCATAAATAACCCCAGCTCCATCCCTCAGATCTCAAGCATTCCTGTGCATTTCTGAGGCCAAAACCAGGTCTCTTCTGTCACTCCCTGTAAAGCTCCCTGGCTGTTTATCTTCTTAAACCATTCTACGGCCTGCCCACTGGGCTTCAGAAAGCAGCTTGGAGGCTCTTGGCTGTATGCCTCCTTCGCCGGGCGAATCAATCACCATCTCCCTTTTGCCTTGGACACCTCTGAGGGCCCCTTTGTTTGTTCCTACATGGGCTGGGATTTACCAGCAGCAGCTTATTTGCTCCTGCCAAGAAAGGGCAAAGACTTCAATGCTCTGGATGGATGGATAGATGTGGGCTTGGCCTTTTGTATACTACACACACACCCACCCATGTCTAGCAGAAAAGGTACTTCTTCAGCCATCATTATCAAGTATGCAAACAAAGGACCTGCACGTGGCGCCTCATCCATGTGGAAGCTCCCCTTACAGACTTTCACCAAGGGGGCAAGTCCCCCCTGTACAGGATAAAGACCCATTTGAGCCCTATTGTAAGGGTTTTGATGGGATTAAAACAGTGCCTGAGCCTAGTGCTGGCCCTCTCTGCCTGGGGAGAATTTTCCATCAAAGCACCAGTCCTTAAACACAAATGTAACTGAAATTCTTCCCGGTACAGGGATGTTGCCATACTAGACAGTGCATTCATGCTGGCTAAAAGCTGTCAGTAACTTTCCAGATCAAGAGCAACCCACTGATCTCAGCAAGAGATTTGTAGCATCATCCAGCCAAGCACATATGTGCAATGGGATGGATCCGCCCATGGGGATAAATATAAACTTGCTGAGAGGCAGCATGGTCTAGTGGTCTAAATGCAGGGGCAGAATTCATAGTTCCGTGCCCCATTTTGCCACTGGCTTGCTGTGTTATGTTGAGTGGATCACGTCACTGCTGTGTGCCTCAGTTTCCCCATCTAAAATGGAGACCAAGATATTTATGTGATTGAGTGTTGAGAGGATGTACTTAATGTTGGTGCAATGCTTTGAATGGGAAACATGTCTATGATTAGGGACTTAAATAGTCCCTATTCATTTCACCCTTAAGGCAAATTTCTCCACCAAGTGAGATGTGTTCTGATCGTTCCCTTCACACCCGCATTTGGCTCCTGCACTGTGTCCCACGAGCTCTGCCCTCCCAGCAGGAACGTTCCTTTCGGGGGCACTCAGAAACTCACAGGATTTGGTAAAGGGGAGCAGGAGTCAGTAATTGCTGGGCCAGCAGTTCAGACGCAGCCCAGAGTGGCAGTGGCTCTCAGTTGACACCTGTGGATGCTGTGGGGAGATTGGTGGTCCTGGGATTCAAATTCCAATCTGACTGGAGCTGGGCTGACGATCCTGAGAACGGACTGGCGTGGCTGATTTACCCTGTTCTGTAGCTCTTTGTGGCCAGCTTGTGACTGCTCTGAACAAGGCCTGCACAACCCATTAGGCGACCGCACTAACATTTAGGGGACAGCGACTGCAGTGGCCGGATGTTAGGCCATCACGGTCGTTGTCGGTATTTCGGGGTGGGACCTTCCTCCCCCTCCTTCAGGGGCAGGACCTTCTGCCACCTAGGGTGCCAAAAAGGCTGCTGTTGCTCCTGGCTCTGAATGTGATGAGTATGAAGCACGCTGCGGGATGATATTGCTGCCACTCATAAGCCCCCATGTGCCCTCTCCCTGTCTTCGGTGGGGGCGCTGTTTACCTGCTTCTGCCAGCACGGACGGCCCAGGCTCTAATGGGACAAGTGCTCCTAATGAGAGTGGCAGATTCCCCCCACCCCCTGGCCACACACAGATCCCCCTGTGTTCGTGTGTGGATACAGCCATGTATACGGAGAGCAGCCGCTTCTCACCAGCTGTGCGAACACAAGCCCATTCCCACAACCATGCATGGAAAAGAGAACAAGGAAGGACCAGGGCACAGCCAGCATGAAGAGATGCCCTCTGCTCTTGTTCTGACGCAGACACATGGCCAGTCCCAGACATTCTGCCTTGCTCAGTCCAAGCCCACAGGGTTGAGCCCACTGGCCCCGCTGGGGACCAGGCCCTGCTGTTCAGGGGGCTGTTCATGACACTAGCTCCCAGCAGCCCTTCCCAGCACGATTCGGTGGCTGTCGAATGCTTGTGGAAGAGGCTGGGCATGCAGGGGTTGATGGGCTCTGGCTCTGGGCATGGCCGGCTCTCTGCTGAAGCACCCGTCCCACTCTGGGACCGTGCCAGTGAGAAGTTGCACAGTCTGTGCTGCCAGCAAGTGGGGGGGGGGGGAAGGCTTTTCTTCCTTGGGGTTCAGTTGTCTCACCCTACGTAAGTTTGCCGAGAGGCAGAGTGAGCAGGGATCCTTCCTACCCCCCATGTGACAGGAGGGAGCTGTGAGGAGCTGTGGGTCAGAGCTTCAAAAAATGTTTAGGGGGATTAGGAGCCTGTGCACCATTGCCTTTGGGGGGGCTTTGCTCCTAAATCCTTTGGGTGCTTTCGGGAGGTCTTCAGAATGGGGGCTTGATGGCAGAGATTTTCCAAAGGCTGCTATTGCCAGTGGGATGGGATAGAGGAAAGAGGCCACCAGATGCTTGCCTGTTTGTGTCTGGAGAGCAATAGGATGGAGGCTTGTCTGGGGATTTCCTGCCATTCCAGGCTTATCATGGGATTAACTATCTGACAGAGAGGGACAGAAAATGGGAAAGGCCCAGCCCTGTCCCACATAACACTCCCATGAGCTGGGCAGGAGCCACCCACTGGATCCTCCCTGCTCCAGGTTCCATACCCCACTTCATCATCCCTAGACAATTCCTTCCCAGCCCCAGGAACAGGAACAAGCCCCATTCCCACTCTTTAGCATCCCATGGGCAGCACCATCCCATCTAAGCCATATAGATTGTCATGACAGTAGCATGTAGAAGCCCCAAGCACAGATCAGGTCCTGTTGCGCCAGGTGCTGTACGCACACAGAGCGACAGACTGCCCCAAAGAGCTTCCACCCAGGAGACTAGCATCCTCCAGCCTGCCCCAGAGAAACACACCCTGATGGCCTCCCAGGGGAGCAGGACACTGCCGTGCCTTTTCATCTGGGTCCTGAGCAGGGAACGGTCTGAGAGGGTGAGTTAATACAAAGCCTTTTTACCAGGCCACCCAACTCCCCCACTGTGATGCCGTGAACTGTCCTGGCGCTGAGCACCGCGCTGCTTGCATCGCTGCAGATTGTGAGCCCCATGGGCAGGCAGGCGGTTGACAATCAAGGTCCTGTGTGAGCAGCGCCTTGATCCCCTCTGTGACGGAGGCGGCAGGCCCGGTGGAATGTCCCTCCAGAGCAGGGAGCGTGTGGAGGGGCAGCTGCAGGGGCTGGGCCTCACAAGCACTTTAATTGCACGTCTTTCTGTTGGAAACCTATTGAGTCATTTTCCTCTACGAGCTGGAATTCTGCCAGCCCCCGCTGGGGTCACTGCTCTGCCAGGAAAGCTTCCTCCTGCCTTGATCCGGCTGAGGGCAGTCTGCACCAGGGACCAGCCAAGGCTGCACAGCAATGATGGGCGCCTGCTGCCATCTGCTGGGCACAGAGCAGCCTTGCAACTATGCTATCCTGTATGACAGCATCGGTCTCCCTGGGTCAGATCCAGGTGACTGGAAAGCAACATCTCGGGGGGTGAAAACTCCACACCCCAAGAGATGCAGGTCAGCTGACAGAGCCCCGGGGTCACGCTGGATCAGAGTGGTGGATCACCTACAGTAACCTCTCCTATTGGGTCTACACTGCCATGCTGCAGCAGCTCTGGGCCGCCATGTAGCAGAGCCTTGGGGCGCCCCCCATGGTGCCCTGGTCTGTGCCCTGGAGCAGCGGCTCACGCACCCAGCCCCAGCCCCAGCTCCATCGTGCACTGGCCTTTGTGCTTCCCTCAGCTCCAGACTGTGCAGGGTGGCCCCCGAGGCTGGCACCCTGCATGGGGCTGATCTTGCTGCGGGCTGGGCATGCAGGAGGGGAGCAGCAAGTGTCCAGCTCTGGGCCTTATGCTGTGGTGACAGCATCATGTGGGGGCAGCTACACTAGACTGTCATCTCACCCAAGACAGGGGCTCAGAGTGCCCGCACTCCATGCTGCCATTCGTCACTGTCGCTGGAGGGGCTGGGCCAATGGGTAGCTTCGGGCACGGCTGGATGGAATAGTCATCTCTTGCTGACTGGGTGGGTGTGACAGGTTCCCCTGTGCCCAATCCACAGAGGATGCAAGTCTGTGACAGCCCCAGCTAGGGAGCCTGTCTCCATAGCTCAAGCTGTTGCAATGCCTGCTTTTAGCTTGGGAGTCCTGCTCATTCCCTGGGATGTCAGCTGAGAGGGCAGCTGTTGTTCCTGCTGCTGCCCAGGCCCCAGGGCAGCAGCAGACGGTGTTGGTCTGAGAAGAGGCCGAGCACCACAGGTTTCCCACAGGCTGGTTTGAGGAATCGTGATCTAGGAGACATCCGCAGGGCTGGCTGTGCTGCACTGTGTCCTAGGCAGAGCTGAGACCCAGGACGTGGGAGCCTAGGAAATTCAGGCCTAGACAGGGCTGCAGTGTTACCAGTTCATGGGATTGTATTGTGATAGTTGCTGGTTTTCATCATGTCCCGGCTCTTGGAAGCATGTGAATGGAAGAGACTCAGCTCCCACTTTTTAAAAGGGGTGTTTCTGGCCATTGGAGATCACAAAAAAAAGCTTGGAAAGGGACCCCCAGACCAGACAGCAAATAAAAAGACCTAAACCTTATTATTTTTTAAATCTCATGGTTTTCGGAGGCCTGATTAGCAATGCTGGGTCAAGGCGCACAAGAGATCAGGTGGGCATTTCCTGGCTCCAGCAGGAAGGGGATACTGAAATACTGGGCAGATCTACAGATCCAGCCTCAGACAAGTGGGGATGCATCCAGACGTCTGGCTCCTTAGCAAAAACCTCCCAGGAGAGCTGGTCAGAAAATGGAACTGCTTCCTGGCAGTAAATTCTGACGTTGCCACATTTGGTCTGGCCCCACAAAGTTAAAATTTTTGTTTCGTTTTTGTGGAATGGAAATTCCAAAATATATTGTTTCAGAAACATTTAAACGACCAACTCAAGATGCTTTGAAACTCTTATAATGTTTTGATGGTCTCAAAATGATTTGCTTAAGGGAGCTTTGAAACAGTAAAAAATATAAAATATGAACTATAATAAAGCAGAAGATATTCATTGAAATACAATAATGAAATACTGTCATAGAAAAGATTCAGACAACTGAAAAAGTTGAAATGAAATGAAACAAAACTCTTGATGAAATACTCCATTTCGCTTTCAAACCAGTTCAATATTTGCCATTGCAAAACTTCTCAAAATTGACACCTTCTTGAAAACTTTTGATTTCCACTTACCAGTGTGTTTTCTGATGGAAAACTGTTCAGGGGAGAATTTTCCTCCCAGCTTCCCAGGAGCCCTGTGGTGCTGCCGCTCTTTGGTCCTGCAACTGCTTGGCTGAGATTATCTAATGGCATGTAGGGGAGTCAGGAGCAGATCACCTTTCTCAGATCCCTCAGGGTTCTGGGGAAATGACAGTCTGCAAAATACCTGCTCCTGTGCAATGCTCCCAGTCCTGGTCCCCAGGATGGAGCGTTACTGTCTGCACCTCAGGCTGAGCTTTTCTGTCTCCAAGCAGCTTTGACAATCAACCCCCTGGGAAAGTCTCGTCTGGATGCACTGCTTCCCTGCAGCACAGTTCAGGCCTGGAGCTCCCAGTGCTCCACACACTGATCAACGGCCAGACTGGGGACTGGGTCAGACCAAAGGTCCATCTAGCCCAGTATCCTGTCTTCTGACAGCAGCCAATGCCAGGTGCCTCAGAGGGAATGAACGGAGCAGGCCATCATCAAGTGATCCATTCCCTGTCGCCCATTCCCAGCTTCTGGTGATCCACTCCCTCAATTTCTGCCCTTTGGTGATGGGACCCATGACAGTGGGGTGCACTGATGGACAGCGACATGAGGTGACTCCCCTGACATGACTCAGGGTTGGTGGCAGAGCCACAGTGGAACCTGGGCGTTCTGACAACCTGCATTAGCTGTAAGGCCACGGTCCTCATACCGCGATTAGCATAAGCAATTGACCTTGGCAATGGTGGAAGCCACCTTCTGAGTCGCCCTGCAGCCGCTGCAATGATTAACCCAGGCCTCTGAAATCACCACTTCCCCAGCCAGCAAGAGGTGAGATGCAGAGATTGCCCCCCTCCCACATAGCCCACTGCACTCCTAAGAATGCACAGTGCCCCCTGGGCAAGGAGCCTCATGCTTCCTCTGCCGCCTCAGTGGTCCCTTTTGCCCTGTCTGTCCTGGAATAGTGGAAGAAGCCAGCTGGAGGGGAGGGTCAATCAGGGTCTCAAACACATGCCCCACTTTGGGGATCTGCATGCCCAGCTCTGGGGTGCATGACTAAGAGGATGGCTCCTGCTCGCCATCCATGCCAGTCCTCACAGGCAGTATGCAGCATGTGCTGGCTGGGGCTCCCCTCTGCTGTTGGGCTCACCAGAATGGAGTGTCCTGCATCCAACAGCAGTGACTGGTCTGCCCTGGTTCCCCCATCCCTCTGTGCTGAGTGCCTGGCACTCCCCTGCACCCAGTTCCCATGGAACTTGGCTCACCCACTTCCCCTCTTGCAGGGCCCTTTCCAAAGCCTCTCCCTCGTGCGTGCATTACAGCAGGGCCAGTCATCATGTAGCCCCACCCCAGGAGAGCTAACCAGCCCAGTACTCACAGTGCCAGCAGCTACCAGCAGGGAGCTGGGCTCTGGCACCAGGGGCAGTGGAGTGTTTGAGCAACTGCCCTTTGAAATGCCGGCCGTTCCTGAGCCCTGTGGGCTAGTGAGCAGGACACGAGCCTGGCAGAGCCTGTTCTGTGCCCCTTCAGACAATGCCCTGCAGGGCAGGGCCTGTCTCTCCCAGGATGTGTGCAGCATCGGGTGCAGTGGGGCCCTGAGCTCAGCAGAAGCCTCTAGGTGCTGAGGCAATGCTTGACCCCAGCTCATACAGTCCGTGCCCAGTGAGCCCCGTGCTTCCCTCCCCCGCAATGCTTGGTGGGGAACCCACCCACAGGCTGGCTGACGGGAGAGGGAACGTGCCCAGCATGCTGCTCCAGCGGTGGTCTTTGCACTTGGCCAGTTGGCAGCAGAGCAGTGAAATGCCCCTGGAATGGATGCTTTGCCCGAGACATCAAGCCACGGAGCCTCTTCTTGGGTGACGTCCACCCTCCCTGTGCAGACACCAGAGGTGATGAGGTAGCCCCAGGGCATGGTGTAAATGCTGGGGTGGGGGGACTCTGCTCCAGAGAGGAACTGGCAGCTCCACGTTTGTCTCTTGGCGAGGCTGGAGTAATTTGACTCAAGGTCCGAGCGAGACGGTGTCTGTCCTCAGTGCCAGCCTGGCATGCGCACCCAGCACACTCCATTTCCCTGCCCCATGGCCAGGCTGGCTCTGCAGGGCCAAGACAATCCAAATAGATTTGAGTGCCTGCCCTGACCCTGCTCATGCTTCTCCACCCTGAGTGGTGCTGGGTGCTCCCCTAGGCGTTCCCAGCCGAGTGCTTGGTGCCCAGGGAAATCCTCGGCCAGCGGCCTGTCAGCACAAAGCGGGTGCAGTTTGGGTCTGCGGGATGCTCTCAATCCCTGAGGAACTGCCAGCAGCAGGTTGCTGTAGAGCAGAGACCAAATCCCCATGCACCCTCTCCCCCCAACCCCCGCCAAGTGGTTAATCTGAGCTGCCAGAGCTGCGGTGCATTAAGGCCTTTCTGTGGCATTTAATCAGGTTGCTCTGCCCCCACCAGAGGAGGAGGAAAGGCCCAGTGCCTCCCGCTGCCTGTCCTACCGGCTCCAGGCAATCATTAATCGCAGCCCTCCAAACAATGCAGGAAACAAACAGCCAGCCAGGAGAAGGCCAGCATTTCCCAGCCCCTTGGGGAGCTGGAGTGGGCAGCGCCGACCGGTTCCCTGTGGTGGCAGCTTGTTCCACTGCCAGCACCTGACCCAGGCGGCGCCTTTGCCTTGGGAAGGTCGGGTGGGGCGGCAGAAGGAGATGACCAGGGAGGCATGTAGGCTGGGAAGGAATTCCAGCCAGCGGCTCAAAGGCTTTCGTCTCTCACAGCTATGAAGCACAGGGCCTTTTGGACTGCACTAGAATACACTTGCCGACTGCTGGGCATCTCCACGGCAGCAGGTAAGAGGCAGCATTGCCTATCATGCTCAGGAGAGTCAACAGCTGGAGCAAAGTAACAGGCAGTTCATGGGCATCTGGACGCCTGGGTTCTATTCCTGGCTCTGATTGTGCCACCCTCCCTTCCTCCATCTGCCCGTTGGGGATGATGAACCTTGGGGACTAGGAAGCAAAGCATGAGGTGTTGTTACTCCCCATTGCTAAGTGTCAGTCGGTGCGTCCTCTGGCAGGTGGGGCTGCTGGATGGGGCTCACCAAAGCCTGGACCTGGATGCCACAGGGACTGCTGCTGGAAGGAAAGTTAGTTCCCCATGGTACGGGCTGGGGCAGCAGAGTAACCTTGATCCATGGAGGGAAGGTCCTCATGCTCAGTGGAAGGGACTGAGGGGGGTCTCCAAATCCTCAGCAAAGCCAGGGGGAAAAGCTGTCCTGTCCCAAGTGGGATGAAGAGAGGAGCCGCAGCATTGGTGGAGATGCTGCTGCAGCATTGCTCCTCTGCCTTCCTGCTAAGCTGTCGGGAAAGCAGATTCAAAGAGCTGTTTGCTCTTTCCTTGCAATGCAAATAAACTCCCCTACCTGTTTACATGGCTCCCTCTGCCAAAAAGTCAAGGCTGAAGGACCAAATTTTGGTTGGAGGAGGTTGCATTTGGCTGTGGTTGACATCTCAGGTGAGAGCTGAAAAGGGACTGTTTGAGCTGGCTTCTCCACGGCAGAATGTGCAGAAAATCTCCCCCTGCAAATCCCAGTGGTGTAGAATAGCTGTTGCAGGTAAAAATTGCTGTGCGGGGGGAGGGGGGCGGGCAGAGAGTTGAGTGCAGAGGATGGGAGCAGGAGCAACAAAGTATATTCATGGCACTGGCATCAATTTGCTGGAGCCTTGAGAAACTCACTTAATCACTCTGTGCCTCAGTTTCTCCATCTTGAAAGCAGGGACAATGATACCTACCCCTGGGTGCTGAAGGTGATTGCTTCTGTAATTTTTGGCTGGGAGATACAGCTGTGCAGAATCTCACTGAGCTGGCGAGTGGGTCCTGTTGGCAGATCCTGCTTCATTCCAGATGCTAGTTTGTCGGAGTAGGGCATTGCAAACTCATGTCTCTCAGCATTTCCTAGGTGAGCAGCAGCATGCTCCGGGAGACACCGCACACAGCTCTGGGGCAACAGAGAGCAAGAGACAAAGAGGTCAGCTCAACTAAGCCAAGCACAATCCCGGGTCTGAACGCATGGACGGACAGCACCCAGGTAGAACGCTGGCTGCTGGCTGTGGAATGTACTCCCCACAGCTAACTGCGCTAGCCAGGGCCGATAGAAAGGGCAATGCTGCAGGGCAAGTGGACTGAAGACATTCTCCCCTCTGGGGCTCTTACAAACTGGCACATAGGAGCACAGCGGGGTGAGCCTGTGCAGGAGACGAGCTGGATTGCAGCTATGCGGACCTCGATCACGCACACACAGAGGGAAGCTCACACTCTCCCCTAATGCTCCAGTGATAATAGTGGATGCCTACCCAGGGGACAGCCCTACCCCAGTATGTGCCAACAGAGCATAAAAAGCTGAAATCATAAATAGCTTATGAAGCTGAGATGTCTTCCTGGAGTGTAATCTCGCTCTCTCATGGTGTTTACATGGCGCTATCTTCTATAGCTCCTCTGGAAGTTAGTGAAAGTCAGCACCCCATCAATGTGGAAACTGCCTTGGACTGCGCTAAAGAGCCCTGTACTTTTCCATCTCTCCGCTCTGGGCTCTGCCCAGCATCACCTGCCTTCTCCAAAAGGCCCAGAAAGGAGTGAGGGGTCTCCATGTTTCATTTCTCCCTATGTGTCTGAGGCTGTCAGTGGAGGGAGCAGCCAGCTCAGTATGGTGTTCGCTGCCCAATGAGGTACAGGTGGTTTTGCATCCTTTATTTTAATGCTAAAAAGGTTGGGAAATGGAGACCACAGGGAAAAGAGTCCCCAGAGCTCAGCCATCCAAAGAGACTTGCCAAAGGAAGAGGCTAATGGATCAGCCTCACTCATAGAGTCTGGGCAGTGTTGGGCAATTCCATAGATTGGCTCTCAATAGAGTCCATTGGAGAGGCAAATAAAATACCCACCACCACCCCCAAGCTCCGAGCATGCTGGCTCCCTGCGATTGGTGGAGCCATGATAGTCACTGATCAGGCAGCCCTGTGATTGGTGAAACCATGTTGTTAGTGGTTGATCAGTGGTCAGGCAGCCCCATAATTGGTGGGGCTGTGTGGTTCGTTGTTGGTCAGTGGTCAGGCAGCCCCATGATTGTTTGGAATGGTTGGGAAACCCAAAAGTTTCACAGATTTTAGCACAGATGACGCCTGCTGAAAATCTGTATTTGGAGGAGCATTGTTAGTTGTTCCAAATTCTCCTGTTTAAACTGTTTAATTCGTAATTTTGTGCCTGTGCCTTGGGTCTGGCTCAAATCACAGAGAGCAAATAGCCCAAGCAAACAGCCCACAGGCTGATGATCCTTCATCCAAACTGTTCTGCTGATTCACAAGTGTGGGCTGGAAAGGAGTAGGAATCAGGAGGCAATCCTGCACCATTCACTTGCTGGAAGAAAGATTGAATCCAGAAGAGGATGACCAGTCCTGCTCTCAAACATGGCCTGCTGACTGGCTTCGAATTCCCCCGTGCTCAGTTCTGCCTGCATTTGTAGTGATGATCATCCAGGGCCTGCAGAGCCCAAGGGCAGAAAACACCTGCACTTTGTGCCCAGATTCCCAGAACATGTCAGTATTGATGCAAGGGGCCAGAGGACAGCACAGAGACAGAAGTCTTGTACTCATTCACAGAGCCAACGGCAGCTCCTGAGCTCCGAGCTGGAGAGACCATCTCTAAGGAGCAGGATGGGAGTTCGCTCCTCGACAGTTTGGCTGGGGCAGCTGATCAGTGGGCCGGCTCATGCCAGTTACAATGCAGTCTCCCCAGGAACTGGCCTAGGACCTGACACATTGTACAAAGGCATCAGAATAGCCACTGGCACTCCTGACTGCCTCTGGAGTCAAGCCAGTATCTTCAGTTCCCACGGTGATGGTCTATGGTGGGCATGTTAGGCGTCTGGAGGGGGTTCTCCTGTACCCAGAGCTCGTGACTCGGAGCTGAGATTAAATGGGTGCAACAGATGTGCCTGAGTCCGTAGGGTCAGAAACCACAGATGATACCAGGCATTGCCAAAGATCCCCAAGCAAAGGGCCCATTTGCTCTGCATGCCCCGCTGTGCTCCCACCAGCAGGGGGTCACTGTGAACCCACGCCTGTGAACCAGCACTTGGTAGGGGGGACATACATCCAGCTGTGTCTTGGTGGCTGTGACCATTTGGATGGCTGCGCTTCCTTGTGACAGATTTTGTCAATGTTGCCACGTTAGCTGTCTGGATTACTCCTGTCCCCACTGAGTCAGTCCCTGGGAGTTTTGCTGTGGGGTCAGGAGTTCAGTCTGTGCCTCCACGAATCCCCCCACAGGCAAGCCCCAGAGGGTGAGTTACTGATCAGTGACTCCCCTGGGACAGTCTGCCCAAAAGGGGGCAGGATGCTACTGGGAATAGCTCTTCCAGGCTCAGCACCTCCCGCCCAAGCCACCAAGCATCCGGCCCCCTGCAGTCACCAGACAGAGCCTCTGCGTTGGCTTTTTGGGCACGGTCATCCTCCATCTCGGCTCCATGTAGAACCACAAAGGTACACTCACAAGGTAAGCTCTGGCTCCACTATCACGTGGGCTGATCTGGGCCTGGGGGGCACCTGGAAACCCTCCCGAATGCCCTGCTGTGCCATAACCCACCTGTGGGTTTATGCAGTGAAAGAGCTTTGCTGTGAAACTCCAGCCTCATTCCCTGCCCGCCCTCATGTTATGAGCGTGGCACCCCCGAGATCCCAAGTAAAGCCCCAGCTTGGCAGAGCAAACATGAACCCACAGGACCTCGAGGTGGGGCAGCGGGAAATTTCTGTGCTGTGAGCTTCATGGCAGGGACTGACTTGGCTAGGGATTGCTACCCTGTGGGTGCAGAAGGATTAAAAAGCTGCTTGTGGGGCAGAGCAGCAGCCAGGAGGGGTGTGCGTGGAATGGGTCGTTAAGGACTGCCTGGAACCTAGGATCTGGAAAGACAGTGGTAACCCCAAGGACTGAAGAACTGACCCCTACTGAGGGGGAAACTCTTGCAGGTGGAAGATGACCTCAGCGTGGGTCTGCAGGAGGAGTACAATGGACCAGGAGCTGGGGGAGGTGACAGGAGAGGAGCAAGTCTACACCACACAATTAAATCGACCTAAGTTACTTCACAGTATTTAAATCAGTTTTGCCTAGCCACACTACCTCCTCTTGTCGGCAGTGATCATCTTGTCTGAGCTTCTGTGTCGCACAGGCCAGAAAATGTCCCCACAACAATGCCTAGAGCTGAGCTTGTAGAAAAACATCCGATCCTGATTTTAAAATTGCCAGTGTTGGAGAATCCACCACCACCCGTGGTCAATTGTTCAGTGGTTAATTTTTCTCCCTCTCTAAAAACTGATGCCTTATTTCCAGTCTGAATTTGCCTGGCTTTAACTTCCAGCCACTGGATGATGTTCCAGCTTTGTCCGCTACTTAGAATATTTATTAAATATGCCTTTCAGAAGTCTATGTATATTATGTCAACACTATTACCCTTATTAACCAAACTTGTAATTTCATCAAAAAAAGATATCAAGTTAGTTTGACAGGATCTATTTTCCATAAACCCATGTTGATAGGCATTAATTACATTACCCTCCTTTAATTCTTTATTAATTGAGTGCCATATCAGCCACTCCATTATCTTGCCTGGGGTTGATGTCAGGCTGACAGGCCTAGAATTACCCAGGTCATCCCATTTATCCTTTTAAAAATTGGCACATTAATTTTCTTCACCTCTTCTGGAACTTCCCCAGTGCTATTGAAAATCAGCATTAACGGTCCAGCAAGCTCCTCAGCCAGCTCTTTTAAAACTCTTGGATGCAAATTATTTGGATTTGCTGATTTAAAATATCTAGCTTCAGTAGATTCTGTTAAACATCCTCCACAGATACTAGTGAAATGGAAAGAGAATTATCCTTACCATGTGATACAACAGTTTCATCTGTTTTTTCCCAAATACAGAAGAGAAATATTTATTGAATATTTCTGCTTTTTCTGAATTATTACTGATAATTCTATTTCCATCTAGCAGTGGACCAACACCAATGTCAGGGTTCTTTTTGTTCCTAATGTATTTTTAAAACTCCTTCTTATTATCCTTAACTGTGCTGGCCATTGGTTTCTTCTTGTATCCCTTTGCTGCCCATATCAGTTTTCTACAATTCCTAACTTCTGATTAATATTCGTTATTAACAATTTCCCCTTTCCTCCATTTGGAAGTATAACTGTCTTGTGTGCACTGCTGCCCTCTTCAGGAAGGAATCCAGAACTGAACACCTGTGAGTCTTAGTCCCTAGACTGCTGACAGTGATTCTCCTTTACAGGGAGTGGAAGGGGTGTGTGATTTTGGAGCAGGAAGATTTAGGTTCTAGTCATGTTTGTATCTGGAACCTAGCTGTGCTCTCAGTGCAAAGCTCATTAACTCAGCTCAGACCCACAGTGTGTGGTTGTGTTGTGCGTTACACACCTAGGGAGTTATGTCTCAGGCTTGGGAGACACTTCTGTTTTCACATCATACACCAGCCTTTGTGAGGATCAAAGCCCCCTGCACCATTCACCATCCCAGGAATCCCATTCACCATCCCAGGAATACACCCATCCTGCCCTTCCCTTCAGGGGTTATGAGGCAGGCTGGAGCTTTCCCGGGAGTGCTGCTCCCAGGACCCAGTTGCAAGCCAAGGAAGGGTCTCAATGCGCTCAGACCCTTAATCCACCTCAGTGCATAATCCCCCGCCTGGCTGTGTTGGCCAAGGGGCCGCGCCGTGTAGCACAAAGCGAAAGCTCATTCCAAGCTGCTAAGCTGCCTGCCCGTCTTTGTGCTTTTCTGTTGTTTAGTAAGTGGCATTATCACCATGGCTACAGCCACTATTAACATAGCTAGCATGGTTGGCATGCTTTCCCCTGCTGCTACTGATCTGCCACCCCAAGGTAGCCAGGGCAGGGCTTGCTAGGTGCAGGAGGCCGAGGCCAGTGGGATGGCCCTTCCAATATGGACAAGCACAGTATGACAGGGAAGGAGGCCAAGAAGGCTGGCTAGGTGGTTAGGGACAGGAAAGCGAGGAGGCTACAGGGAGCTGGATAAAGACTGAGAGTGGGATCTTCTGTGGCTGTCAGTGTTGACCTGGTGGGAGCAAAGTCAATGAGTCTTGGCTTTACCCCCTGCCCCATGAGTGGAAAATGTTTATCCCCCTCTAGCCATGTGTGCTGAGGGAGGGAAAGACCCTTCCAGGGGAGTGGGGGGAAGGAAAGGGGGCAGCAGGGCAGAGCCTGAGGAGATTGGCAGGGAAGGGGCTCCTGACCGGATGCTGCAAGTGTGCCCATGTGCATCAGGGAGAGATGGGCCCTGGGCCAAACTTCAGGATCCACATTCCCCAGATGGAGCCAGCACTGTCCTCCAGACTTTGTGATCACTCAAACCCATGTGGCGGGCTCAGCCCAGGGCAGTGGGCCCGTGACACGCAGATGGTCAGACTAGTCCTGTTCTGTGGATGCTGGGCTTGGGGCCATCATTTCGTCATCCAGGACGCACATGGCTCCTGAATCAGCAATGCCAGCAGCTTAAACAGCAGCAGAGCGGGCATCTGCTTCATGCCCAGCTCGCCCTGCCCCAGGGAGGCGGGCGGCTGCAGCCGAACACAGGCAGCATCAGCAATAGGACAGTCCCCCTGCAAGAGGCATTGGCCCGAAGCCGCGCAGCTGCCTGGCACAGCTCTGCAACAACATCCTGGCAGGCACCGTGGGAAGGCAAACAAACTGCTCTGCCTCCCATGCAACCACGGCACAGGGCACTGACAAGCCAGCCCTCCCCTGGCCTGCAGCACCCCTCTTCGCCCTCCGCTCCTGGGTGACAGAGCAGCCTCAGGGAAGGGCTTGTCCCTGGGGAGTCTGTGACTCCCCAAAGGCCATGGCTGGCCAGGATCAGAGCCAGACACTGATATTTGATGCCACTTTGGTTGAGCTGCGAAGGAGGCTGCTAACCTGGCTGTGTGGACAGGAGCCAAGCACTGTTGCACCCGGGGCAGGTCATTGCAAATGGCTAGTGTGTGCTATAGCAATGTCTGGAGATACCAGCCAGGGATCGGCTGCCCATCATGCCGGACGCCGCACGCACACCACCAAGGAAAGCACTGGTCCTGCCCCACACAGCCAGCACCCTTGGCACTGCCTGCTGCAATGATTTGCAAACGTGTGTTAGGTGGTTGTGGCTAGCTGCTCCTGCTTAAACACAGTGACACAGAGAGATCTCACTAATGTACTATCCCCATCTCTCTCTCACATACACACACACACACACACACAAGCATCACACGCAGCCTCTCATACAGTCTCACAAATACATACTCACACATACAAATAGTCATACACATGAGAGTCACAAACATACACCCAGTCTCACACACAGAGACACAGTCTCAGATACACAGGTCTCACACATAGTCACACGAGAGTCACAAACACCCACTCAGTCTCTCACACACGCAGTCTCACATACTCAAGTCTCACACACACACACAGTGTCACACACACACACACTCATGCACACAGAAGTCTCCTCTGGGGCCTGCCATGGGATCATGGATTTGCATGGGGCCCTGTGGCTACAGCCCATTTCCCACAAAGCTTTCCCACACGGGTTCAGCACCAGGACACTTGTGCCAGCCCATCCCCAAGTACCAGGCAGCCTGGTGCCCTCCAGCATGCCCAGCCTGGCTGAGTCTCTCTGGCCCTGGTAAGGCCCCAGGGCCCTAGTAGCTGCAGGCTTCCCCAAAGGCTCAGGGCTGGCTGACAGCCTGTGCAGCTTGTCCAGCCCTCTGGCCTCCACCCACGGACAGTCCCCTGGGGAGCAGCCCAGGCTGGGGGCTGCTTGTGCAGGAGCAGTGGGTGTTCATGGCATTGCCCTGGCGGAGAATGGGAGGGCTGCTATGCCCTGCCACCCCCTGCACCAGGTCTGTCCACAAGCCAATGCAGCCCAAAAGGCCTGGAACAAGAGGCACTTTGGGTCTCTCAAACCCTGTCCCCCAGTATGGTTGCAAACCCTGGAGGGCAGAAGCGGCTGCAGCCACCATGGGACGCTGGCAGCTGGAAGGGGCGCCTGTGGGGATGAAAGCCAAGTGCAGAGGCCAAGACTTAGGCCTGCCCCCTGCCCTGCTCGAGTGTTGTAGGCTGAACGGTGTGTGGGACTGAGCTGCTGGTAGGCCATGGGACAGCCTGTTCCCAGGCTGGGGTGCACCACCCCAGATTTGCCCAGTGCAGAGACAGGCCCAGCTGCAAACTCCAGCTCTGGCCCCAAAGCCACACTCAAGGCCTGGCCCTGTGGCGGGTGCTAGGCATGCCGGTGCCTGGAGCTCAAGGTATGTGAAGGTCCCGAGATGGGTCAACTCACTCACAAGCCTCATGGCCAGCCCACAGCAGCCAGGGCCTTCCTTGGCCCTGCCCCGCCCCTGGGCACACCCTCACAATAGGGTTGCCAGGTGTTCAGTTTTTGACTGAAATGGTTCGAACAGGGACCCTGGAAGCTCCAGTCAGCACTGCTGACTGGACCGTTAAAAGTCTGGTCAGCTGTGCAGCGGGGCTAAGGCAGGCTCCCTGGCTGCCCTGCCTCCGCGCAGCTCCTGGAAACAGTGGCGTATCCCCACTCCAGCTCCTACCCATGGGGGCAGCCAGTGGGCTCTGCCCGCTGCCCCCGTCCCAAGCACCGGATTTGCAGCTCCTCTGACCCCCTACCACACCCCAACCCCCTGCTCCAGCCCTGATCCTTCTCCCACCCTCCAAACCCCTCGATCCCAGCCCAGAGACCCCTCCTGTACCCCAAATCCCTCATCCCCGGTTCCACCCCAGAGCCCACTCCCCCAGCCAGAGCCCTCACCCCCTAACACCTCCCAACCTCCTGCCTCAGCCCAGAGCCCTCTCCCATATTCTGAATTCCTCGGCTCCACCCCCCAGCCCAGAGCCTCCTCCTGCACCCCAACCCTGGCCCCATCCCAGAGCCCACACCCCCAGCTGGAATCCACACCCTCTCCCGCAACCTCTTGGACAACTGGGGCAGGGAATGGTAGCCCCAGCCAGAGTGACAATCCTACCCCCTACACCGCCGTGGTCATGCACACAGCTGGGAAAGGGCTGACAGTGGGACAGCGTTTCTGGGGCTGGTGGTCCTTTGCCATGATGGCACAAAGCTGGGATGCAACATCAATACAGAAGAGGAGTGAACTATTATACAGGAGGAACTGGCTGTTCCCAGTGAAGGGAGCCATGGAGACTCCAATGCTCATTGAGCCCCAGGGAGTCCCAATACTGTATGCAAAGTGTGGGGAGCAGCAGCTTTAGCCCATTAGGGAAACTGAGGCATGGAGTGGTTCAGTGATTGGCCAAAGGTCTGTGGCAGAGCCAAGGGCAGACCCCAGCCCTCTTGGCTCCAGCCCTCTGCTCTAAGCACTGGACACTCTGCCTTCTCTCCCCACCCCAACCCAGCCAAGGGCCAGGTGAAGAGCAGGCAGGGCAATGATGGCGTGGGCATTGTCATGACTCCAGTGCTGCCTTCTCTCTGCAGTGCTGGTTGGAGTGGGAGTGGAGACCCTGCAGCGCGGGCAGTTCCAGAGCCTGGCTGTCTACCTGCTGTGAGTATCGCTGGGGTTACCGCGGGGAGTGGCTCTGCCATCGGGAGGTGTCAGGCCGAGCGGCCCTCTCCTGGCCCCGCAGTGTAGGAGTCTGGGCAGGGCCGGTGCAACCATTTAGGCGGACTAGGCGGTTGCCTAGGGTGCTGAGATTTGGGGGCGCCAAAAAGCGCCCTCAAATTTTTTTTTAAATCGTTGAGCAGCCGCTGCTGCTGGGAAAGAGAGGGAGTCTGAACTGCTGACAGCAGCCGGTAGCCCATGGTGGATTCCTGGGTCAGGGCACCTCCGTGGCAGCCCGCAGTCCAGGGTGTCCCCTGGGTCAGGGCACCGCCGCGGCAGCCGGCAGTCCAGGGTGTTCCCTGGGTCAGGGCGTCCCCTGGGTCAGGGCGCCTCCGCGGCAGCCGGCAGTCCAGGGTGTCCCCTGGGTCAGGGCGCCGCCGCGGCAGCCGGCAGTCAGGGGTGTCCCCTGGGTGAGGGCGCCTCTGCAGCAGCCCGCAGTCTAGGGTGTCCCCTGGGTCAGGGCACCGCCGTGGCAGCTCACAGTCCAGGGTGTCCCCTGGGTCAGGGCGCCGCCGGAGGGGGCGGCAGGCAGCTCCTGTGGAGCTGCCGCAGTGATGCCTGCGGGCGGTCTGCTGGTCCGTGGTCGGGTGGAGCTGCCGCAGTCATGCCTGCGGATGGTCGGCTGCTCGCGCGGCTCCGGTGGACCTCCCGCAGACACCACTGCGGCAGCTCCACCTTAGCTGCGGAGCACCGGACTCTCCGCAGGCACCACTGCAGCAGCTCCACTGGAGCCACGGGACCAGCATGCGGGGCGGCGAAATTGACATCCGCCTAGGGCACTCAAAACCCTAGCGCCGGTCCTGAGTCTGGGACCCTGTGAGCCATGGGGCAGCTCAGCCCTGCAAGCTCCATGCACCGCTGTATGCCTCAGTGAATCTGGCCAGGGGCCACAGCGCACTGTGATCTCCCCTGTCCAATGGCTGGACAGGGAGAGCTGGGGCTCTGGAGCCCAGCTGGCCGGCAGTAGGTAGTGCCCTCGAGCCCACACTGGCCCTGCTGGCCCCATGGCTGTGGCCAAGCCTGGCCCTCATGGTCCCCCACTTCAGTTTCTCAGGGGCAGCGGTTTCCATCTGCGAAGTCTCCTTCTTCGTCAGCCTGCTCCTGGGCATGTGTATCACGTGAGTACTCCCTGCCCACGCCCACCCCACTCCCACCCCCACATCCACACTCTGCATACCCTGCCAATGCCCACACTCTGTGTGCAAGAGCGGCGCCAGGGTTTCTGATGCCCTAGGCGGACGGCCATTTTGCCGTCCCCCGCGGGTCCGGTGGACCTACCGCAGTCATGCCGGTGGACGGTTCGCTGCTGGAAAGGCTCCGGTGGAGCTGCCACAGTGATGCCGGCAGGCGGTCCACTGGTCTAAAGGCTCCAGCAGACCTACCGCAGTCATGCCTGCGGCAGGTCCACCGGAGCCTTTAGACCAGCGCACCGTCCGCCGAAATGACTGCGGCAGCTCCACCGGAGCCTTTCCAGCAGCAAACTGTCCGCCAGCATGACTGCGGTAGGTCCACCGGACCCGCGTGCCGCTCCCCCGGCAAAATAGCACCCTCAAAAAATTCTGGCTCCCTAGGCCATTGCCTTGGTCTCCTAAATGGTAGCGCCGGCCCTGCCTGCGTGTCCTGCCCAGGCCCCACCCCCATATCCACAACCTGTGCAGCCTGCCAATGCCCACGCCCTGCATGTCCTGCCCACGCCCACCCCCACCCCACCCCCATGTCCACACCCCGCGTACCCTGCCAATTCCCAAGCCCTGCGTGTCCTGCCCAGACCCCACCCCCATGTCCACAACCTGTGCACCCTGCCAATGCCCACAACCTGCGTGTCCTGCCCAGGCCCCACCGCACTCCCATCCCCACATCCACACCCCGCATATCCTGCCAATGCCCAAGCCCTGCGTGTCCTGCCCAGACCCCACCCCCATGTTCACAACCTGTGCACCCTGCCAATGCCCACGCCCTACGTGTCCTGCTCAGGCCCCATCCCCACCCCATCCCCACGTCCACAACCTGTGCACCCTGCCCACCCCCACACCCGATGAGCCCTGCCCATGCCCCATGTCCACCCCATGCCCACACCCTGTGTTCCTGCCCATGCCCCTATATACTCCACCCACCCCACATCCCTTGCATCCTGTCCATGCCCTCTGCTCACACCATGCCTAAACCCCATATGCCCTGCCCATGCCCCCATGCACTCTGTGCACCCCGCCCACCCTACATCTGCATCCTCGTGCACCCTGCCCATACCCCCCACCCACATCCCCTGTGGACTCCACCCACCTCACATCCCCATCTCTGTGTATCCTGCCCATGCCCTCTGGGTATCCCACACCTATGCACCCCTTATGAGCCATGACCAGGCACCCCTCATGCACCCTCCCAAATGTCCCACCTTCACCTCCATGTATCCTGCCCACACTCCTTCCCCTGCTCCCCATGCTCCCCCTTGTCCCTCACCTACACCCAGCTGGTGGTACAGGGCTGACCAGATGGGGCTGCAGACTCACCTCCAGGGGAGCTTGCCCACTGCTGGCAGCACCAGACCCTGCTTGCTGGCCAGGCTGCTGCCCCCAGGGCCTGTATGTGTCACTCACACTTCCTCTGCCTCAAGGCTTGGGCACCCATGGGTGTGTCCCCAGGATGGGGGAATAGGTGAGAATACTTGGTGCTCAGCCCTGTGCCCCCTGAACTCCATGGGCCACTCAAGCCTTAGCCAGCCCCATGTGCAGGCCTGGTCTGGTGCTCTGAGCTCTGGGGCCAGTGGGCACCAGAGGGGCATTTAGACCCAGCCCTGCCAGCTGTGTGCCCCTGGTGGTGGTGACCGGTTCTCCCTGCTGAAGCCCTCGCCTGCCCCGCTCTCTCCCCAGCTACCAGCCGGGCTCCCTGGCACATGCCTTCTGGAAGCGAAGCACCCAGCCAGCAAGCTTCCAGAAATTCCTGGGTTACGTGCTGCTCTCGGTAGCCTGCTTCCTGCATCCTGTCCTGGTCTGGCACGTCACCATCCCCGGTGAGGAGCGCGCTGGGGCCTCGGACAGCATGGGGGGCAGGGGAATGGGGTATGGCAGTGGGTGCCAGGCTGGGATGGCATGGCCCAGCTGTGATGGGACAGGGGTGCCAGGCTTGGGGCTGTGGCCCAGCTATGATGGGACAGGGTGCCAGGCTGGGAGCCGTGGCCCAGCTGTGATGGAAGAGAGGGGCCATGGCCCGGTTTTCCTGGCGACCTCTCCCCAGCTCTTTGTCTGTCTCATCTCCGGTGCCTTTTCCCAGGCTCCATGCTGGTGCTGACCGGCTTGGCCTACTTCCTGCTGAGCAAGCGGAAGAAGAGCCCGGTGCACGGGGAGGTGCGGGGGCCACTGGAGCAGTATGTTGACCCCTGTGCCACGGCTGCAACCTCCATGGGCTGTGGTGACACCGAGCAGACCTTCACCTTCCCCGGGGGACACCGAGAGCAGCGTGTCTCCCTGCTCGGCCACATGAAGAGCATCCTGAAGGGCAGCAAGGACAAGGGTGCTGGCTGGTCAGCTGAGCCCACCCCATCCCCACCCACCACCACCCCACCTGCCCTGGCCCCAGGCAAGCAGGTGCACTTCCAAGAGAAGCTGGTGAGGATCATCCCCTCCGTCAGCGAGAGCCCAGATGAGGCAGAGAGCGAGGCCGAGGAGACCACGTCCGACACAGCCCCAATCCTCGGGCCAACAGAGACCCCGCTCCTCGTCACGCCCCTCAGTGCCACAGGCCTGTTCTGATCGCCTGCCCACCTCGCCCGCAGCCTGGGGCGAGTGGCAACAGCCTGCAGCTCCCCACCTGCTAGCCTGGGGCCTGGCTTCAGGCCTCGGACATGCTCCCCCTGTGGCCCAGGTGCCACAGGAAGAGCTGACCTATCAGGAGCAGGGCAGCCCCCGCCAGGTGGGGTCCTGGTGCCCAGGAGCCCAGCCAACCCCCCAATAACTAACGCTGCTGCTGGCTGGAGGGCAGGGCTGGTAGGTGCAGTGCCAGCTTCCGGGGCTGGCTGCAGCGCTGACATTCAGAGAGCCATCCTGGATACTCACCTGCTGGGGCCAGACCAGCCTCTGGGCAAAGCCCTTCAGTTGCCATCTTTATTTAATTGAACGGTTCCTGGGGCTTGATCAGTGTGTGTTCCAAACATTGCAAACGGGTGGAAATCAGGGCAGACAAATACACTTCCTAGTTTTCTGGGTAAATATCAGGGTTAATCCTAGGGGGGCTGGGAGGGATGGAGAAAGAGCACAAAATCGAGCCCAGACAGAGTGATGAACTGATAGCCCTTCCATGCTGTGGTTTATGTCGTAATCTGTACATCAGCAGTACATGCACAGGTGAGTGTGTCTGTCTGTCTGGCTTTCACTCTGTTGCCTTCCTTTAACAGGCAGCCTCACAGTCACACTGCCACTAACTTTCTATTAACAGAGAGGCATCTGCTAGTGGGATGGGTTGGATTTTCTTAACCTAATCATTATTTCCATGTACTTGAGCGGTCCAAAATTCAGATGAAAATCAGTTAAAACCAAATAATAGCTTTGGTAAAACCCTGGGCACCGCCCGCCCACTCGCCGTGGGATCTTGGCAGGCTCTGGCCATGTGTCAGTACACCCTAGCAACTGTCTGGCCCCACTCCCTATGGGATCCATGCAAGCTCTGCCCCGGTGGCCTGAGCCAGACTTTGCTCAGCGTATTTCCAGGACAGTGAAGCCTTCGATCTCAGACATTTCCAGCCCCTCCATCAGCATCTGCTCAGTGCTAGATGGTCGTACCAGCGGAGTTGCAGCGTCTGCCCTAGCCCCCCACTCTGCTGTGTGGCTGGCCATGGACCATGCTCCCCAGCCAACTGGATCTAACCCCCAGCCCTTTGGACTGCCGGCTTTCTCACAGCAGCATTGCTAATAAGCCGCAGGGAACAGAGCCAGCCTAGGGACATCAGATGCCATCTCCCAGTGCTTCCCACTGGGGCGGCTGTGGGGCCATGTGACGTGTGACCAAGGGACACAGCACTCCCAGCAGCCTGCTGTTTTCAGGAGAGGGCTTGTTGCCTGAGTCCCTGCAGCCACACACTCCCTCCTCCCATGCCCTAGCATGGCCCTGGGACAGAATGGGGTGGGTCCATTTTCCAGCGCCAACATCTGCCCTACCCTGCACCGCCATGGGGAGAAGCACCTCCAGGGATAGGGGGGCTGACGATCAGGGCTCAGCCTGTGATGGGTTTGGTCACAAAGCTCCCCTTGGGACTGTCGCCCTATGTGCTGAAATGACCTCTGAGCTCATTTTCCCTGCCAGCTTGGGACTCTAGAACCCTGTCTTGTTGAGCCAGACATGCTAGCCTGCTGCAGCACAGACCCAGGGTTTGGGCCACGCTCCAAAGCTGCAGACTTTAACTAAAAACAGCTCAGCAGGTTTCCTGTCTCCAGCACTCAGACACTCAGCTCCCAATGGAATCCAAATTCCAAATAAATCCGTTTTACTCTGTATAAAGCTTATACAGGGTAAATTTGTAAATTGTCCACACTCTATAACACTGATAGAGAGATATGCACAGCTGTTTTCTCCCCAAGTAATTAATCGCTTACTCTGGGTTTATTAATAAACAAGTGATTTTATTAAGTATAAAAAGTAGGATTTAAGTGGTTTCAAGTAATAACAGACAGAACAAAGTAAATCACAAAGCAAAATAAAACAAAACATACAAGTCTAAGCCTAATACATTAAGAAATTGAATATAGGTGATATCTCACCCTCGAAGATGCTCCAATAAGCTCCTCTCACAGACTAGACCCCTTCCTAGTCTGGGCTCCATCCTTTCCCCTGGTACTGTCTTTGTTAGATCCAGCAGGCATCTCAGGTGGTAAGCAGGGGTTTTCTCATGACTGGCAGCCCCTGTTGACCTGCTCCACCCCCTTTTATAGCTTTGGCACAAGGCGGTAATCTTTTGTCTGTGCTTGTCCCCACCACCGCCTCATCAATGGAAAAGTTCAAGGATTAAGATGGATTCCAGTATCATGTGACAAGGTCACACGTCACTGTAAGACCCCTAGTCTCCATTCTTCCTGGGCTGGCCCACAGGTACCTAGGAAGACTTACAGGTAAAACACCCCCATCTGCAGTCAATTGTTCTGGTTAATGGGAGTCATCAAGATTCCAAACCACCATTAATGGCCCACACTTTGCATAATTACAACAGGACCTCAGCATTATATTTTATATTTCTACCTTCAGATACAAGAATGATACATGCTGTGACAGACCCAGACCAGTGTGGTACAGGAGTCTGGTAGAGGGCAAATATACTGGTCACTGGCTGAGTAGTTTTCTATTCCCTGAGTGACCAGAGTAGGGGCTGCACTAGAGTAATCAGGAACCTGCTAGAACCAATTAAGGCAGACAGGCTGATTAGAACACCTGCAGCCAATCAAGGCAGGCTAATCAGGGCACCTGGGTTTAAAAAGGAGCTCACTTCAGTTTGTGGTGTGCGTGTGAGGAGCTGGGAGCAAGAGGTGCAAGGAGCTGAGAGTCAGCGGGTGTGCTGCTGGAGGACTAAGGAGTACAAGTGTTATCAGACACCAGGAGGAAGGTCCTGTGGTGAGGATAACGAAGGTGTTTGGAGGAGGCCATGGGGAAGTAGCCCAGGGAGTTGTAGCTGTCATGCAGCTGTTACAGGAGGTACTATAGACAACTGCAATCCACAGGGCCCTGGGCTGGAACCTGGAGTAGAGGGTGGGCCCAGGTTCCCTCCAAACCTCCCAACTCCTGATTTGACACAGGAGGAGTTGACCCAGACTGTGGGTTCCACCAGAGGGGAAGATCACTGAGGTGAGCAAATCTGCCAATAAGCGCAGGACCCACCAAGGTAGAGGAGGAACTTTGTCACAATGCATACATATAGGAGAAATATTTCAGTAGTTTATAACCTTTGGTATGATACCTTACAAGAGACCTTTTTCAGAAAGCATATTCACACTCATAAGCATATTTCCATAAAACATATAGAGTGGAATGTCACACAGCCATCCTGGGAGAGAACAGAGGGCCTGAACCCCAAAGAATCAGCAATTGAATCAGCCAATTGTGTCTGGTAGGAGAGGAGCGAGGCAGGGCTTTCATGAAAGCTGGTGATGTGTCGGGGATGAATGTCCATGTGAAATATATTAACACCATGGGCGGAATTACAATCGCTCACTGGTGGGCTGCTTTAAAGTTGGTGTCCAAATGCGGGGAAGCGCAGGCTTCCCCCAGTCGGGGTGGAAGGTGGCTGTCGACCTGTTTCCAGTGAAGCGGAGCAGTACGGAGTCAAAGCAATGGAAGCCCATGTCCATATGAACATGCAGGGGGTGGAAGAGCTGCGGGTCAGCTTGGCTCTGGGACAGACCAGCGAGGCTTGGGAAATACAAGCAGAAAACAAAAAGCATCTGGCGTCGAGGGACCACAGGAGGCAGCACACTGCGAGCCTTTTGAAAGTCGGGTCCCCTTGTCCGCAGGGCTGGAGATGCCGGTACCTTGATGTGAGTAAGAAAACAGGTTAAGCAAACAGTGTAACTGGCTCCAGTGACGTTTTCGTCACCAGAAAGCAGGTGGGGTTTGGTTTGGTGGTGACCAGCCCTGGCTCGTCTGTGCTGGCTTGGTATCACTCTAATCTCTGCTCTTTGTGAATAAACTTTGCCGTGGTTTCCCTCCCAACCAGACCAGTGCAGTGACACTGGAGTACCTGGGAGTCCTTCAGCGAATCCACCAGGCTGGAGTGTTCATGCACCCAGCGTGTCAGCTACATTCCCTGAGGGGCGGATCCCCGCTGCCCTGCCCCTCAGGCAGGCACTGACACACAGTGCTAGGTTTACAATGGGGCCGGTGGTGCCATGGAGCCGGGCCCATGCTCAGAAGGGGCCCCGGCCTGCTCTGCTTGCACTGTGCCAAGAGCCCACCAGCCTGCTGGCTCCTCCTCGCCCAATACTTGCTCTTCATGGCCTGCCCACTGGTCAGCCAAGCACTTCTCTCTGCCTCCTGGCCGGACCCCAGTACACCTCTGCCTCCAGGCAGTCTCTGCTTTGTGGGTCCCCACCTGTCTCCCTGGAGCTGACCTGCCTGGGACTGGTGCAGAAACCTGGCCAATCTCAGCAGCTAGAGTGGGGGGTGGGGGAGCAGAATAGTGCTGGGGGCTTGGCCTGGCCCCTCCAGGTAAGTGTGTCCTGAGGGAGCCCGGCTGGTGCAGGCCCTGGCTGATCGCGCCACTCCAGAGGGGCCAGAGCGATTCCCCATCCCGGGACCAGCCCTGGCTGCGCTGTCAGCTCAGCCCGGCAGACGCAGTCACTTCCCAGCAAGGCTGGTGAGTGCAGCCGGGAGACAGGGCATGGGGGAATGGGTCTCTGAAGGGTCTGGGGGGGTTCTGGGCTGTGAGGGAGTGGGGAAGATCTGTGTGTGTTGGGGCACTTGGGAGTGGGGGTTCTGTAGGGTGTGCTGAGCAGTTGTGGTGAGGCTGTGGGCAGGGGGGTGCTGGGCGGGGTGCTGGTGTGCAGGGTGCCGTGCATTTATGGGAAGGTTGGGCGAGGGCTCTGGAAGTCAAGGTGGGGGGCTGTATGGCGCGGTATGGGACCGCCCCCGAGGGGAAGGGGCATGCTGGTAGCACAGGGCTGGGCAGGACACTGCCTCTGGCAACTGCTGGTTTGTAACTAGTGCCCTCACACTGGGCTGGGCAGGGTCACTCCTGCCATACCATGCCCCATTGCCCCTGGCTGGCTCTCACTCCAGGGACTGACTCCCCCACTCCCCGCACCATGCCTCATTGCCCCCAATGGTGATTCGGGGCCAGGAAAAATGAGTGACGCTAGGAGCTCCTTGTTCTGCTGAAAGCTCCATCTTCCCTGCCTCCAGCCCCATGCCAAGTGAGGCCAGCCCAGGGCTTCCCTCTGACCCCAACCCCACACCAGCCCAGAGCACAGGAAGGACACCCAAAGGGAAAGGCTAGCTGGGCCAGATAAAGGGAGCCAGCTGTGTGGAGAGACAATTTCCCACCCCCAGCCCTTGGGAGAAGAGGTAGTTACAACTAATGTCTCCAGAAACAGCCTGGCTACAGAAGTATGTAAAAGGTGGGGAGGCGAAGCACTGGAAACAAACCAGACACTGGAAGCTACAGAAGGAAGCCAAGAAGACCAAGCCTAGCCAGAATGAGTGTGACAGGGCACCCTCTGCGTGTGAAGTCAAGAAGACAGGAGCAGAGGGTGCCCTGTCACACTCATTCTGGCTAGGCTTGGTCTCCATATAAATGCCCAGTCTGGCTTTGACTTGTGCTATGTTTTTGGCTGCAACAAAATCCTGTGGCAGTGAGTCCCACAGGCTAACTACCCACTGTGGTGTGAAGAACCATTAGATCAGAATTTCTGACCATTTAGAGCTGTCAAATGTCCCCTTGTTGTGGTGTGAAGAAACAGGGAGAACAGACACCCTGACCTTCCTTCTGGGTCTCACCAATTATTTGATATACTTTTAATACATCCCTCTCCTTGGACTCCTCTCTAAAGTAACATGCCCAGCTTTTCAATCTCTCTCCACAGGGGCTTTTTCCAGGCCCTGATCATCCTTGCTGCCCTTCCCTGGTCCCTCCCAGCCCTGCCCACCAAGTTCCAGAAGAGGCTGCACCACTGAGTGATTAATATCACGGCATTAATGAGGAGTTTCCCAAGCAAGGGGGCGTGGAGCCCATGTGCTGTGCAATAGCACGGCAAGGCCATAAGGTGGCTCAGTGTCTCTTGCATTGTGAGTTTGCGGAGTAGTTCCTGCAAATAGGGGAAATTTCAATCCAATTCATCCCCATCCCTGGCTGGGGCCAGCGTTGGAACTGGTGTCTGCTAAGTTATCCAGTGTGAAACTCGGGGGTGTTATCCAAGCAGGGGGACTGCAGTCCCTGAACACTCTCATCCAGCCATGGCTCCACTTCTCTTTGGGGTGGGTTCCTGCCACTCAGTTGCTCACCCACTGGCTTCCTGGATGACAACTCCCAGGGCACCACTCGTAACCCCGAGTAGCTCCAGCCAGGACTGGAGCCTGCCTGCCTGCTCCCCCAGGGGCCTCCGCTCAGAAAGTTTGCAGTGATGACAGACTCCAAAACCCAGTGTGATTTATTTCCCAAACAGTGATCAGAGCTTAGCAAGGTAGGTTTAAAAACAACTGAGACCCATTCATCTAGTGCCTTCCCTGTGCTGGGCACTCTCCTCCATCCCTGTTCTCTCTGGGCACCAAGTTACCCCTGCAGCACCTGGCTCTCCATCCATCAGTCTCTGGGTCAGCCTTGCTGCCCCCGGACTCTGTGTCTGTCAGCTCCCAGCCGAGCTGACCAGTGCCCCCTTTGTCTGCCAGTGGCACCATTAACAGCTCTCTCTCCTCAGTGCTGGCCGCGCAGCCCTGGCACCAGCTCGAGGCTGCAGGGCCCCTGTTGGCAGGGATGTTTCCCACTGAGACTCGAGCAGCTTCATCAATGTTGTCCTTGGCAGAGGTTTCAAACCACCCAACCTAACCCCCTTCTCTGTAGAACTGGTCCATTTGAGAGGGAGGTACGGCCCTGAGCTATTGTTTTATCCTTCCTGCCTGGTTCCTTCGCAACTTGTGGAGGGCTGAAGGAGCTGCAAGCGAGGAGACAGCTGGTACACAGGCAAGCTTAGGCAAGCGAGGATACAGCTGGTTCACAGAATAAGTACTGACCGAGAGAGAAGGTTTATTGGACCAGTCTCTGGTGGTGGGGGAAGGGACAAACTGTCAAGCTTCACAGATCTCTGTCCTCAGGCCTGGGGAAGGACACCAAGGGGAGACAGACTATGACTCGTAAGGGCTTTGCAGTGTTGTAGGACACCACTCTCCACACCTGGAGAAGAGCTAAGTGTGGCTCAAAAAGCTTGTCTCTCTCACCCACAGAAGCTGGCCCAATAAAAGAGAGCACCTCCCCCACCTTGTCTCTGTCATATCCTAGGGCCAATATGGCGCCAACAGCACAAACAAGAAATAATGCAGCTATCTTCCCGAGATGTCACAACTGCAGTGGGGTTGGGCTGAGCAGCACAGGCTGGGCACAGTGGCATGGCATAGCCTCGAACTTGGCAGTGCTACGTCAAGTGTAACAGTAACTGATCCTGCAGATGTCCCATTGGCAGGGCTGGGGGGCGGAAAAGCGAGTCTGAAAGGGGGAAGCAGGTTTACAGTTTAACTTATATGGTGCCTGCAGAGATAAGGGCAGTCTGAGATTGTTCCTGTCCAAAGGAAAGAGCCCTAAACTTTCTCAGCTTTCAATCTCTGGGAAAGAGTGTGAACAGGGGCTTTGCTTTCTTCTAGCCACTGTGAGGGTGGAGCTTTCCACTCTCCCTGTAAGCCACTGGGGACATGGTGCAGAACGCCTGGTCTAAAAGTGACCCAGGCTGCTCCAGTCAGCAGTGCTGACCAAGCTGTTGAAAGTCTGGTTGGTAGCACAGCAAGGCTAAGGCGGGCTCCCTATCTGCCCTGATTCCACACAGCTCTCTGGAAGTGGCCAGCATGTCCCGGAGGCCCCCTAGGTGCATGGGCGATCAGGGAAGCGCCACGTGCTGCCCCCACCCCAAGTGTCAGCTTAACAGCTCCCATTGGCCCCAGGAACCATGGCCAATGGGAGCTGCAGGGGAGGTGCCTGTGGGCGCGGGCAGCGTGCACCATGCAGAGCCACCTGACTGTGCCTCTGCCAAGGGGCCAGACATGCCAACTGCTTCCAGAAACCACGCCGAGCCAGGGCAGGCAGGGAGCACCACCCAGCCAGAGCCCACACACCATACTCCCTGCCTCAGGTTGGAACCTCCTCCCACACCCTAACTCCCTCCCAGACCCTGCACCCCCACCCAACCTCCTACTCCAGGTCAGAACTCACTCCTGCACCCAAACTCCCTCCCAGAGACCTCAACCCTGCATGCCTTCCCGCACCCCAACCCTCTGCCCAAGACCTGAGCCCCTTCCCACACTCCAAACCACTCAACCCCAGCCCAGAACCCCCTCCTGCACCGCAAAACCTTCATCCCCAGCCCCACTGCAGAGCCCACACCCCTAGCAGGAGTCCGCATCCCCTCCCACATCCCAACCACCTGCCCCAGCCCTGAGCCTGCTCCCACACTCCAAACCTCTCACCCCAGCCCAGAGCCCGCACCCCCAGCCTGGAGCCCCCTCCCGCACCTGAACCCCTCATTTCCAGCCCCACCCAAGAGCCCACACCCCCTCCCCAGAGCCCAGTGAGAGTGAGGGAAAGTGAGCGATGGAGGGAGGGGTGCTGGAGTGAGTGGGGACAGGGCCTCAAAGAAGGGGCAGGGAAGGGGAAGGGAAAAGGGCAGGGCAAGGGTGTTCGGTTTTGTGAAATTAGAAAGTTAGCAATCCTAGGTTCTGGCTGATACCTCTGCATAATGGATACCCTGCTCATAAGCCTCGACTGGGGAGGAAGGGCATGGCAAACCCAAGGCGTGTGTTCTCACATCCTGGCCCAGCCCCACCCTGGCCTGGCCAGGCCGCACTCACTTGTTATCTCACTGTGAGAGCAGCCTGGGCTGACAGGCTGTGGATCCAAGTCCTACTCTGGGCCACAAGCTGGGCGGGGAGTTCTCCCTGCTTCATCTCACTTGGCCGCAGCTAGTTCCCGTGCAGGGGGAGCCCCGGGAGGCCTGCACCTGGAGCCCAGAGCATGGCCTTGCCTGTGCATTGTACTCACTGCTTTGCCCTGGTCCTGTGTCGTTGCCCCCTCCTCATGCAGTGGTGCTGCTTCCTGGGGTTCTTCAGGTTTCTGTAAGAGAAGGAGGCTCCTTCAGAGCAGAACTGAGGGCCTCTCAGCCACTGAGACCCAGAGGGACAAGCCAAACAGGCCAGGCTCTGCTCTCTGTACACTGGCAGCAGCTTGTAGTGACTCCACTGCCCTCCCTGCAGCCCGGGCAGCTGTGCAGCCAGCATTGCAATCTGGGCCAGTGCTGCCATTGCACACAGCGAAGGGCCAGCCTGGGGAGCAGGTGCTGGCAGTTGTCAACTGGGGCCAGGGGACTGACCTCTTCCAGCAATGCAGCAGATCCTTCCCTTGCTTCTTAGATAAGTCGAGATATGTTTCTCTTGGGCCTTTCTGGAGCCTCACGGTTAATCTGGAGACAAGCAGGTGCATTTGGTCCCCTGCAGTGCCTGGTGCCCTGGCAGTGCCCCAGGGCCTGTGCTGGAACTGAGGTCTTGCTATCAGGCAGACTAGTATCATGGGCCTGATTCTGATCTGGAGAATCACTCCAGATTTACACCGGGAAAACAAGAACATATTTTCAGACAAAGTTCCATGCCTGTTACTGCAACAGCCAAGGTGTGAACCAAGCAAGCCAGGAGAGTGGCAATGTGAATAGCTTGGCTAGTGGAGAGAAGGAGGGGTTTCCTCCCTGGCCTGTAGCACAGAGGAAAGACTATGTATCATCCTGTCTACAATCAGATATATGACTGGGAGTGGGGTAGAAGAAGGCCCCCCACCCAACCTATCTCCACAGGGAGATGTGAGTCACACTGGCCCAGGTGAAACTTCCCTGGGAAAGCAGAGAGGCTGGGCCCTGTGGTACCTGGGTGTGGGGAGACATAGGCAGGGAAAGAGGATGGCCGGATACTTTTGCTCTGGGCTGGGGGGAGAGACCCCAGAGAAGGGTAACGCAGCTGGAAGGCTGCTGCTGGTAACAGAGACACCTGGCCAGAGGATGTCCATGGTTACGGCAGGTTTTCTCAACCAAAAAAGCCTGAATCACAGCCCATGGAGGGCAGGGAGGGGGTAAGCTCAAACTCTGGCTGGCACAGCAGCCAGACGCTACTCACATGATCTCATGGCGATGGCAGTGAGCTCCCTTCTCAATGATCTGGAAATCCATCATGAATCTGGGATGAACCTTCTCTTGGAACTTCAAGCACGTGCACCTAGTGAGCACATGAAGTGCCTGGGCCTGCAGGACTGCATGGGAAAAGACACAGCTAAGAGTCCTTGGGTGAATGCCCTCTGTAGTCCTGCCCACAGGGAGTCTGCATGGCCTCTGCTGCTTATCTGTTTGGTGCCCGGGGCACAGGTAGAAGAGGAGCATGCCTACGAAGGCCACCTTGGCCATGAGGGACATGCTAGCTCCGGGGAGTGGCACAAGAAGCAGCTCAATAAAGGCAGCTGCAGTCAGGGGGCATTCCCATGCCCAACCCAGCAGCAAGGAGAGTATCAGCTGCTTCCTGGCAGGGTTTCTGCCTTCCATGAAAATGAAGGCAAGACAGCTACAAAGCCAGAATGACTGGGGAGCTCTCCCGTGTGCTGTGATTTGCTGTTTGAACAAAGCCTAACCCTAACCAAGCAGTTTAGAGCCCAGGGAGAGCAAGAATATTTGCGCCCCTTAGAGGTGGAATGTAGAAGGGCACATCAAGTCATGTCCCCCTGTCATGGTATAATTCCCCACTCTGAACCTTAGTGTCCAAAAGATGGGGTACCAGCATGAATTCCTCTAAGCTCAATTACCAGCTTAGTACTTGTAGCGCTGCCACCAACAAGGAATTCCAGTGCCTGGTACACTCTGGTCCCCCCAAAACCTTGCCCGGGGACCCCCAAGACCCACTCCCTCTGGATCTTAACACAAGGAAAGTAACCCTTTCCCTCACCATTGCCTCTCCCAGGCTTCCCCTCCCTGGGTTACCCTGGAAGATTACTGTGATTCAAACTCCTTGAATCTCAAAACAGAGGAAAATTCACCTTCCCCCCTTCTTCTCAATCCCCCTCCCACATTCTCCCTGAGAGAGAAAGTAACCCTAACACAGAGAGAAAATTAACCTCTCTCTCTCCCCCCTCCCTCCTTTCTCCCCACCAATTCCCTGGTGAATCCAGACCAAGTCCCCTGGGGTCTCACCAGAATAAAAAAAAAATCAGGTTCTTCAACAAGAAAAGCTTTTAATTAAAGAAAGAAAAACAGTAAAAATTATCTTTGTTGATTTAAGATAGAATATGTTACAGGGTCTTTCAGCTATAGACACTGGGAATACCCTCCTAGCCTAAGTATACAAGTACAAATTAAAATCCTTTCAGCAAAATACAAATTTGAACTCCTTCCAGCCAAATACACATTTGCAAATAAAGAAAACAAACATAAGCCTAACTCGCCTTATCACCTAGTACTTACTATTTTGAATCTATAAGAGCCTGTATCAGGGAGATTGGAGAGAAACCTGGTTGCACGTCTGGTCACTCTCAGAACCCAGAGAGAACAACAACCAATATCTAACAGCACACACACAGACTTCCCTCCCGCAAGATTTGAAAGTATCCTGTCCCCGATTGGTCCTCTGGTCAGATGACAGCCAGGCTCACTGAATTTGTTAACCCTTTACAGGCAAAAGAGACATGAAGTACTCCTGTTCGATTAACTCTTACTTATCTGTTTATGACACCCCCCCCCCCACTAATTTCTGTGGCACATACCTCCCTTGGGGGCGCACCCCACAGTTTAAAACCATCACCTCCTACCAGGAGCCGGTGGACCAGAAGCTGGGGGGAGCCACCTGGCCCACTCCTGACTCTTTGTGCTGTGGGAACCTGGGTGCTGACTGGCTGCCCGGCAGCCCTCCCTGACCTGCTCCCAGAGCCAGGCTGCCTCTGCATTGCCAGGCACACTCCAGGCAGGGTGGGCAGCACAGCTCGGGGCAGCTCCTGACACGCTCTTGCCTCTGCCCTGGCCAGGCTGCCACTGCCCCCTGGAGCTGGCCCCAGCTGCAGAGCCTGGCTGCCCTGAGATGCTCCCCGAGGTGCTCTCTGCAGTTCTCAACCCCTTGGGCACCTACCTCTCAGCAGCCTAATCACATCTCTCATGCTGACCAGGGACCTGCCATTGCAGCCAGGTCACTCTCCCTGCATACAGCAGAACTACCCCGTGCACCCCTTGCTGCCTTGCCCCAGGCTGCCATGAGTATGGTGCCCAGCCCAGGGTTACCTGGGGGTAGTTGGAGGGTGCTGCTGGGAGTACTTGGGTGGCACTGGAGAAGGTATTGGGGGTGTGATGTTATGAGTGTAATAAGATCAAGTGTAGTATCTCATTGAAAGATGACAGAGCCAGAAAGAGTTAATTAACTCACAGGCTGACCTAACTCATGGACAAACTTTAGAGACTTGTTAGGAAAATCTGTGAATGAATAGAGCTTTAAAATGCAAGTCTGCATTGTTCAAGGTCGAAGGGTAGATGTTTGCTCAGGCCCTGTGATGTAAGCAAACAAGTCTTGTCTATCACTAAAGCTTTGATTCGAAGATCAAAAAAGGAATATATAACATTTGGGAAGATACTTAAATAAAATAGTATTATTGTCTATGTGTCTCTTTGAAGGTTGTGGTAACCTGTATCTGAACTGTTTAATGGATGAATTACCCTATGCTAATTGCCAGGATGTTTGGGAGAAGGCGTTAAGCTTATTGTTTTCTCAGGCCAAAAGGCTGCTGGAAATGTATGAGAACCCTGGGACACGATCCTGCTTCATCTCAAATTTGCTTTAGGTTTCAAGAAGGGGAAACCTTAAGCCATAAGGATTGAGATTCTCAGTCACTGACTGGAGTCACCCTGAATATGGACATTGGACTATAACCTATAGACTATTTCTAAAAGCCTTTTGGCAACTACAAACTCATCTCTACTATGTATCTGAACCTCAAAAATTGAATTTAAGTCTGTATGTATACGGAACTTTTAACCAACCCTCTCTCTTTTTTCTTCTTTAATAAATTCTAGCTTAGTTAATAAGAATTGGCTAGTAGTGTGTATTTGGACCTGGATATGTGGCTGATCCTTTGGGATTAGAAGAACCTTTTCTTTTATATGATGAGATAAGATTTTCAGTAATCTTCATCATATCTGACAGGTGTGTCTGGACGGAACCTTGAGGCTGGGCACTTTAAGGGAACTGCATTGTTTGAACTTCTAAGAGTATGTCTACACTACGAAATTAGGTCGAATTTATAGAAGTCGGTTCTTTAGAAATCGTTTTTATATAGTCGATTGTGTGTGTCCCCACACAAAATGCTCTAAGTGCATTAAGTCGGCAGACTGCGTCCACAGTACCGAGGCTAGCATCGATTTCCAGAGCTTTGTGCTGTGAGTAGCTACCACACAGTTCCCACAGTCTCTGCTGCCCATTGGGATTCTGGGTTGAGATCCCAATGCCTGATGGGGCAAAAACAGTTTCGCGGATGGTTCTGGGTACATGTCGTCAGGCCCCTCTCTCCCTCCCTCTCTCCATGAAAGCAACGGCAGACAATCATTTTGCACCTTTTTTCCTGGGTTACCTGTGCAGACACCATACCACAGCAAGCATGGAGCCCACACAGCTGACCATCACCGTAAGTCTCCTGGTTGCTGGCAGACGTGGGACTGCATTGCTACACAGCAGCAGTTCATTGCCTTTTGGCAGCAGACAGTGCGTTGTGATTGGTAGCTATCATTGTTGTATTCCTGGGTGCTCTTTTAACTGACCTTGGTGAGGTCAGTCAGGGGCGCCTAGGCAGACATGAGAGTGACTCAGCCAGATCATTCCCATTTTCTGCCAAGCACCCAGGAGATGATGATGGTTAGCAGTCATAATACAGCATCTTCTGCCGAGCGCTCAGGAGATGATGATGGCTAGCAGTCAAACTGCACTTTCTGCTGCCACCCGAAAGATGTAAAAGATAGATGGAGTGGATCAAAACAAGAAATAGACCCGATTTGTTTTGTATTCATTTGCTTTCTCCCTCTGTGAAATCAATGGCCTGCTAAACCCAGGATTTTGAGTTCGATCCTTGAGGGGGCCATTCTGTGTTTGACAGTTGTTTGTGTTTCTCCTTGATGCAAAGCCACCCCCTTTGTGGACTGTAATTCCCTGTAAGCCATGTGGTCAGTCGCCCCTCCCTCCATCAGAGGAGACAATCGTTTTGCACCTTTTTTTCAGCCCAGATGCCATAGCACTGAGATCATGGAGCCTGTTCAGATCACCACGGCAATTATGAGCACTGTAAACACCTCGCGCAGTATCCTGGAGTATATGCAGAACCAGAACCCGCCAAAGCAACCAGGTGAGGAGGCAACGGCAGCACAGTGACGAAAGTGATGAGGACATAGACATGGATACAGACTTCTCACAAAGTATGAGCCCCAGCAATGTGCACACCATGGTGTTAATGGGGCAGGTTCATGCTGTGAAATGCTGATTCTGGGCCTGGGAAACTAGCACAGACCGGTGGGAACCACACAGTGTTGCAGGTCTGGGACGATTCCCAGTGGCTGCGAAACTTTTGCATGCGTAAGGGCATATTCATGGAACTTTGTGACTTGCTTTCCCCTGCTCTAAAGCACCAGAATACCAAGATGAGAGCAGCCCTCACAGTTGAGAAGCGAGTGGCGATAGCCCTGTGGAAAATTGCAACACCAGACAGCTACCAGTCAGTTGGGCATCAATTTGGAGTGGGCAAATCTACTGTGGGGGATGCTGTGATGCAAGTAGCAAACGCAATCAAAGAGCTGCTGACATCAATGGTAGTGACTCCGGGAAATGTGCAGGGAATAGTGGATGGCTTTGCTGAAATGGGATTCCCTAACTGTAGTGGGGCAATAGATGGAACCCATATCCCTATCTTGGCACCGGAGCACCAAGCCAGCGAGTACATAAACCTCAAGGGGTATTTTTCAATGATGCTGCAAGCACTGGTGGATTACAAGGGATGTTTCACCAACATCAACATGGGATGGCCAGGAAAGGTACTTGACGCTCGCGTCTTCAGGAACTCTGGTCTGTTTCAAAAGCTGCAGGGAGGGACTTTCTTCCGAGACCAGAAAATAACTGTTGGGGATGTTGAAATGCCTATAGTTATCCTTGGAGACCCAGCCTACCCCTTAATGCCATGGGCTCACGAAGCCATACACAGGTAGCCTGGACAGTAGTTAGGAGCTATTCACCTATAGGCTGAGAAAGTGCAGAATGGTGGTAGAATGTACCTTTGGACATTTAAAAGCACGCTGGTGCAGTTTACTGACTCGGATAGACCTCAGCAAAACCAATATTCCCATTGTTATTACTGCTTGCTGTGCGCTCCACAATATCTGTGAGTAAGGGGGAGAGGTTTATGGTGGGGTGGGAGGTTGAGGCAAATCGCCTGGCCGCTGATTATGCACAGCCAGACACCAGGGTGGTTAGAAGAGCACAGCAGGACATGCTGTGCATTAGAGAAGCTTTGAAAACCAGTTTCATGACTGGCCAGGCTATGGTGTGAAAGTTTGTTTGTTTCTCCTTGATGAACCCCGCCCCCCTTGGTACATTCTACTTCCCAGTAAGCTAAACACCCTCCCCTCCTCCCTTCGATCACCACTTGCAGAGGCAATAAAGTCATTGTTGCTTCACATTTATGCAATCTTTATTCATTCATCACACAAATAGTGGGATAACTGCCAAGGTAGCCTGGGAGGGATGGGGCAGAGGGAAGCTCTGGGTGGTGTGAAGGAGGAGGGAAGGACAAGGCCACACACTTCAAAACTTAAACTTAAAAACTTTAAAACTTATTGAAGGCCAGTCTTCTGTTGCTTGGGCAATCCTCTGGGGTGGAGTGGCTGGGTGGCCAGAGGCTATGGAACTTGGGGAGGAGCGCAGTTGGTTACACAGGGGCTGTAGCGGCGGTCTGTGCTCCCGCTGCATTTCCTGCAGCTCAACCATATGCTGGAGCATATCAATTTGATGCTCCCGCAATCGGAGCATTGACTCTTGCCTTCTGTCAGCAAGCTGACGCCACCTATCCTCTTCAGCCCAGCACCTCTCCTTGCATTCATATTGTGCTTTCCTGCACTCTGACATTGTCTGCCTCCACGCATTCTGCTGTGCTCTGTCAGTGTGGGAGGACAGCAGTAGCTCTGAGAACATCTCATCCCAAGTGCGTTTTTTTCACCTTCTAATCTTCGCTAGCCTCTGCGAAGGAAAAACATTTGCAGCTGGTGGGGGAAAAGGGAGATTGGTAGTGAAAAAGACACATTTTAGAGAACAATAGGATCACTCTTTCCCATTAAATCTTGCTATTCACATTACATAGCACATGTGCTTTCGTTACAAGGTAGAATTTTGCCTCTTATATTGAGGGCCTGCCAGTGTGGTGTGAGAGATCACTCACGCAGGGCCAGGCAACAGAATTTGGCTTGCAGGCAACCATGGTAAACCATAGTCTTGTGGCTTTTTTAACCTTCATAACATGTGGGAATGGTTTCAAACAGCAGGGTCCTCATTTCCCATACCAAGTGGCCTTTGGGTTGGCCATTTAAAATAGGTTTGCAATTTAAAAGGAGGGGCTGCGGTTTGCAGGTTAGCGTGCAACACAAACCCAAATAACCCCCCCCCACACATGGCTATTCTCTGGGATGATCACTTCACTCCTCCCCCCACCACATGGCTAACAGCAGAGAACATTTCTGCTCAGCCACAGCCAAACATCCAAGCAGAAACGGGCACCTCTGAATGTCCCCTTAATAAAAGCACACTATTTCAACCAGGTGACCATGAATGATATCACTCTCCTGAGGATAACACAGAGAGTTAAAGAACGGATGTCTGAATGCCAGCAAACACCGGGATTTCCACTCCATCCCCATACATGTTAATAGACTTTTGCAGTAGCTGTACTGGCCATGAATGCCAGGGCAGATTAGTCATTAAACACACTTGCTTTTAAACAATGTGTAATATTTACAAAGGTACACTCACCAGAGGTCCCTTCTCTGCCTACAGGGTCTGGGAGCACACCTTGGGTGGGTTCGGGGCGTACTGGCTCCAGGTCCAGGGTGAAAAAATATATCTTGGCTGTTAGGGAAAATGGTTTCTCCGCTTCTTTGCTGTGAGCTGTCTTCAATCTATTCATCACCATCTTCCTCGTCCCCAAAACCCGCTTCCTTGTTGTGTGATTCTCCCTTGACGGAGTCAAAGCACAGGATTGGGGTAGTGGTGACTGCACCCCCTAGCATGGCATGCAGCTCAGCATAGAAGCGGCATGTCTGCGGCTCTGCCCCAGACCTTCTGTTTGCCTCTCTGGTTTTGTGGTAGGCTTGCCTTAGCCCCTTAATTTTCACGTGGCACTGCTGTGCGTCCCTGTTATGGCCTCTGTCCTTCATGCCCTTTGAGACTTTTTCTAATGTTTTGGCATTTCATTTATTGCAACGGAGTTCAGCTAGCATGGATTCGTCTCCCCACATGGCGAGCAGATCCCATATCTCCTGTTCAGTCCATGCTGGAGCTCTTTTGCAATCCTGGGACTCCATCATGGTCACCTCTGCTGATGAGATCTGCACTCACCTGCACCTTACCATGCTGGCTAAACAGAAAATGAGATTCAAAAGTTTGTGGGCCTTTTCCTGTCTAACTGGCCAGTGCATCTGAGTTGAGAGTGCTGTCCAGAGCAGTCACAATGGAGCACTCTGGGATAGCTCCCGGAGGCCAATACCATCTAATTACATCCACACTATCCCAAATTCGACCTGGCAAGGCTGATTTCAGCACTAATCCCCTTGTCGGAGGTGGAGTAAAGAAATTGATTTAAAGAGCCCTTTAAGTTAAAAAAAAAGGGGATTCATCGTGTGGACGGGTCCAGGCTTAAATCGAGGTAACGCTTCTAAATTTGACCTAAAATCGTAGTGTAGACCAGGCCTAAGTAACCAGTGAGGCACTGTAGAAGCTGTGCTGTGCTGGCTTTGTAAATCTAAGTATTAGAATAACCACCAGCTTCTGGGGTATGTCTGCCCTGTTTTGTTTGCAGTTCAGCCTAATTGAGTGACCTCAGTTGGCCCCACGGGCAGCACTGTCACTGTGGCGTAGTCGGCAGGATCCACAGAACCAGGTCAATTAAGTTTTGGGTCAGAACCCTACGCTATCCAAATTTGAATTTTGGTATTGAGAGTTTGGTTGGTTAAAGAGCAGTTGCAATGGGTGAGCAAAGAGCATATGAGGGTCTTGACAAAAAAACCCTAGAAAATTTGTGTTCAGAAAAGCAGGTAAGCTTTAGAAAGAAAGCTACAAATCAAGAACTGAAAGATCTGTTAATGGCCAGTAATTAAGAGGCAGAAGCACAGCCTTTACCTAATACCACAGAAACTGCGGAAGGAATTAGAATGAAAAAGACAGCAAATAAACTGCAACTGGAGCATGAACAGAAACTAGCAAATCTTCAATTGCTGGAAAAGCAAAAAGTAGCTGAATTAGAAAAAGAAGCTGCTGAGAGAGAAGAAAAAGCTCGTAAGGGGCGTCAGAAACTGCTGGCTGCTCAACAGGAGACTCACAAGATGGAACAGGAGATGGCCAAACTTCAGCTCCAAGTAATGGAATAGCAAAGAAAGTCATCACCACCTGGTACTCCACTTCCATAGCACCATGAGAAAAACTGGGAAAGGATGTGTCCTATCTACAACAATACCGAGGTTATAGAGGAGTTTTTGTCTACCTTTGAACGCCTCTGCAATCTGTAGCAGATCTCTGATGATCAGCGAATGCCTGTCTTGCTGACCAGACTGACTGGAAAAGCCAGGGAGGTATTTAATGAATTGGGGGAACAAGAAGCCTTGGACTATGGGCGGTTTAAAGATTCTGTGCTAAGGCAGTTCAAGGTTACTCCTGATTCTTAAAGAATTAAATTTAGAAAGTTTGAGATGTCTAATGATTGTGCTTTTGTAGAATGTGCTCATAAGGTGATGGATTTTGTTAAAAAGTGAGCTATGAAAGCCAAGGCACATGGGAGTTTTGAAAAACTGATGGATTTAATAACTTTGGAACAGTTCCTAGATATTGTGCCTGGCCATGTGAGAGCAGCTGTGGGTGATAGGAACCCTGAGTCAGTCCTACGGGCTGCAGAGATTGCGGATGCCCATACCCAAAACAGGGCTCAGGAAGGGTATAAACCCCCGGGGGAAACTAATCACCATTCTCCTCAATTCAAGAGGAGATAAGGATTTAACGGTAAACCTAGCCCTGACTCCTATAAAGTTGCTCATGGGGGCCCAGAGGATAGAAACTCTCACCCCAAGAATAAACAGGTTAAATGCTATCACTGTGGTATGCTTGACCACATGAGACCAGATTGCCTGACCCTGAAGGGCAGCCAAAAACCAGCAACCCCAAAAGCTACAGTAAATGCCAACTCCATTACCCTGAGCACCCAGGCTGAACCAAGCCACAACAGCGCCATTTTAAGTCCAGGTGCAAGCAAATCAGTGGCTAATGCCAACACCATCATCTCCAATAGTATGGGAGGAGGTGATGAGCTCACCATTTATGTCAGAACTAAGGCATGGCAAGGAAGTGAGGGGTTTATTAAGAAGGCAAAGGTCAATGGTGCTAAATGCCTAGGATGACAAGATACTGGCTCTAATGTGACTATAGTTAAGGGACATCTGGTAAAGCCAAAGAACATGTTGCCGGGAAAGTATGTAACAATAGTGGCACTATCTAAATACTCTGTGAACCTGCTGATGGCTAAAATCCACCTTAAGTGGAATGGCATTAAAGGGAATGTAAAGGCTGCTCTTCAGAATTTAATTCCGACTGATGTTTTGGTAGAAAATAACATACTGCAGGTGCTTGGCGGAGTTAATGTGGTGACCAGGTCACAGAGAGAGTGCGGGTCTGTGGCAAATACCCTGACTGATGGCAGTGAGGGGGACTGCAAACAGACAGAGGGTTTGACTACACTTGAGAGTTACAGCACTGGGTGGCTTTACAGAGCTGTAACTTACTCCCCGTCCACGCTGGCAAGGCACATACAGCGCTGTATTTCCCTGGCTACAGCACTGGTTGTACTCCACATGGACGAAAGGAATATAGAGAACAGCACTGGTGCTGCAGTGCTGGAGTGCCAGTGTAAACAGTGATTAATCTACTACACTGTAACTGACCTCAGGAACTTTCCCATAATGCTTTTAACTAAAGAACTCTCAGAGTCAGGTCACAGACAGTAAAGAGAAAGGCAGGTTTTTCATGCAGGATGAACTGTTGTATAGGAAGCCTCCTAGGGGAAGGAAGACTCCCCAAACAGCAGTTCGCAAACAGCTTGTGGTACCTAAGAGTTACGGCAATGTTTTGTTAAAGTTGGCTCATGACGGTCCATTTGCAGAACATGTGGGTATAGGCAAAACGTGTAACAGGCTAAAGCAAAATTTCTACTGGTTTCATCTCTTTAGGTCAGTGAGAGAGTATTGCAGGAGCTGCAAACTGTGCCAAAAGCGTAAGGGATTAAGGGGGCCTAGCAAGATGCCCCTCCAGCCTCTGCCCATTATTGGGGAGGCTTTTGCCAAAGTGGCTGTGAATATTGTGGGGCCACTCCCAAAACCTTCCAAAAATGGGAATAAATACATCCTGGTGTTGGTAAATTTTGCTACCAGATATCCTGAGGCTGTAGCCTTTGCTAATATTAAGGCAAAGACAGTGGCAATGGCCTTGTTCTCTATTTTTAACAGAGTGGGTTTTCCCAAGGAAATATTGTCTGACCGTGGGTCTAACTATGTCTGTGGTTTTCAAGCAATTGTGGAAATTATGTGGGGTGACGCACCTAAAAGCTGCTCCCTACCACCCCCAAACGGTCTAGTGAAAAGGTTCAATAAAACCCTAAAGTCTATGTTAAAAATGTATGTGAATAGACGCCAGAATAACTGGAATGTTTTGCTACCGTATCTATTATATGCACACAGGAGTGTGCCCCAAGAGTCTACAGGGTTTGCTCCCTTTGAACTGCTCTATGGGAGGCAGGTTCCAGGGGCCCCTAAATTCGTTTGTAACTCATGGGAAGGTAATGTGAAGAAGACAGCGCAGCCACTGGCTGAATATGTGGCTCAGTTCAAGGAAAGTTTGCAAAAGATAATAAAGTTGGTTAAGCAAAATCTAAAAAAAAGCCAGAATACTCAAAAAGCCTGGTATAACAAAGATGCTAAGGAAAGAGCATTTAAAATAGGGAACATTGTGTTGGTGCTAAATCCTATCTGGAAGAAGAAAATGAAAGATGTTTGAACTAGACCCATAAAGGTAGTGGAAAGAATGAATGAGGTTACCTATGATGTAAGGAAACCCCAGGGTCGGGGAGGTGTGCAGTCAGTGCATGTGAACAAAATGAAGGCTTACCATGTGAGGGAGGTAAATGTGAACATAATCTGTCCTGCTGAGAAAGAGGCAGTGTCTGTCCCTTTAATTGACATGGTTGCTGAAAGCAAGGAGGAAATGGTTCTCGAGAGTATTAAGATGGGGAAGGATTTAACCCCCATCAAAGAAAGGAACTGCTAATCTTGTTAAAACACCACAAGCAAACATTCTCCAACAGGCCAGGGCTCACTGACAAAGACACACTCCATTCAGACGGCGGATCCCCGCCCAGCTCCTAGCAAAGCTTACAGGGCCAAAGGAAAGATGCGAAAACAAATCCAGGAAAAGGTGAAAAGCATGTTGACAATGGGAGTAATTACCCAATCCATGAGCCCCTGGGCCTCTCCCATTGTGATGGTGCCAAAAAAGATAAAACTATAAAATTTGGTGTGGATTACAGAAAGCTAAATGCTATCACTCAGCCTAACCCTTCCCCCGCCCCCACATACCCAGAATAGAGAATCTGTTAGATACACTGGGGAGGCGGGCAAATTTATAAGCAGCCTGGACCTGACCTGGGGGTACTGGCAAATACCTCAAATGCTGATGCCCAAGTAAAATCTGCTTTCATAGTCAAATCGGGCCTGTATGAGCTCATAGTGTTGTCCTTTGGGATGCAAAATTCAGAGGCTACTTTCATGCATCTGAGGAAGTGGGTATTCACCCACGAAAGCTCATGCTCCAAAATGTCTGTTAGTCTATAAGGTGCCACAGGATTCTTTGCTGCTTTCATAAGACTTATAAATGAGGTCCTACAGGGACTAAAATCTTTTGCAAAGGCCTATATGTAAGCAGAGTCAGGATGAGCACTACCCTGACATCTAGTGGTGAATTGTAGAGAGTGTGGAAAGAATTTTAAGAATTTGCATTGGCATGCACCCCCGCCCCCACTTAGCATAACCCCACAGCAGCTTGGGATGGGACTGCTTTGTGACAGAAATGACTCAACCTCAGTTGGGTGGTACTTGCTAAACATGGGACATGGGTTCCAAAACCCCATGAATGGAGAGATGTTGGGCACTGGTGTGTGTATCTGATGGTATAGGCCCCTTTTGAGGGCCTGGAACACCAATTGCACATCCTCCTCTGTCCAATGTTAAAGAGTAGAGGTAATTTTTAATTCTATTAGGAGTCTATCTAGAGACTGCTGAGCTGAGTTCATGTTGGGACAATGGTGCACCAGCACCAGGGCTCCCCTACTAAGAGCTGAAATCACTGAAAGAGCTGAATTGAGATCACGGAGTGCTGTGCTAACTAGTGGGGGAGCCCGAAGACCTATTGTTAAGCAGCTGGCAGAGCAGAGCAGAGCAGTTTGCAGTGTGTTGGAGCAGCCCATAGAACAGTGAGTGGAGTGAAGCAGTTTGCAGGGACAGCTGGAGGAGCGGCACAGCTGGTGTGGTGGAGCTGGTCGTGGTGAAGGCTGCAGCAGAACTCCACAGAGAGGCCCACGTAAGGTGCCCCTTAACACCCTGTGTGGCTTCCCGCCCTTTCCACCCAGGCTGGGGGGGGTAAAACTCTGCAGATAAACTCTCGAATTCTGGGGTGACACTGACCAGAGACTTTTGGGTTGTTGGACTTTGGGGTGATTGGACTTAAGACCCTAAGGGGAAAAAGACATTGTCAAACTTACCTGAGGGTGGGGTTTTTTTGTTTGTTTGTTTATGGTTTGTGTTATAATCCTGTTTGTGGTGTTTCTCCAGTGGGATGCCGCATTGTTTCCTTCCTTTATGAAAAAGATTTTGCTACACTCAGACTCCGTGCTTGCGAGAGGGGAAGTATTGCCTCCTAGAGGTGCCCAGGGCGGTGTGGTATGTAAGTGTCCCAGGTCACTGGGTGGGGGCTCGAGCCGGTTATGCATGGTGTTATTGAAACGGAATCCCTGGATACTCAACCTGGCCCTTGTCACTGCCAATTCAGAGGGGCAGAAGAGTTACATATATAAACAACCTAGCCACATTCAACAATTTGTGGCAAGATCACCTTAACCACATAGGGGTTGTGTTGCACCAGCTCAGGGAGGCCAATCTAAATGTTAACATTTCTAAGTGCAGAATGGGAGCTGCTAAGGTAACCTCCCTGGGGCACAGGGTGGGCAATGGGCAGCTGCGCCCAGAGCCTTTAAATGTGGAGGCCATTAAAAACTGGCCTTCCCCTAGAACTTAGAAGGAGGTCCAATTGTTCATTGGTCTGGCCAACTATTACAGGAGGTTTGTAAAGGAATTCAGTAACATTGTTGCTCCCATCACAAACCTAACCAAAAAGAAAAAGCCAAACCGGGTGCAATGAACAAAGGCCTGCAGAAACGAATTTCAAAGCATAAAAAGTACTTTGTCCAAAAAGCCTGTTTGGCCAGCCCAGATTTTAAAAAGCCTTTTTTGCTATGTACAAATGCTTCCAATATTAAACTGGGCACAGTGCTAATGCAAAGGGGGGTAAAAGATATCCTGTGGCGTACTTAAGCAAAAAGCTGTCCCCCACTGAGCAAAATTACGCTTCCGTGACAGGTTGGATCACAGAAACCCCCTTGGGAGCTACCAACCGATGTGTCAAGACTACCTCTGCTCCTGTTTTCCCTGCCAGCTCAGGACTTCAGCACCCTGTCTTGCCGAGCCAGACACTCTTGTCCACTTCAACAAAGACCCAGAGTCTGAACTACTTGCCCCAAGGCTGCAGGTTTACCTGAAAACAGCTCGTGGAAGTGTGCTTGTCTTTAGCACCCAAATGCCCAACTCCCAATGGGGTCTAAACCCAAATAAATCCGTTTTACCCTGTATAAAGCTTATGCAGGGTAAACTCATATATTGTTCGCCCTCTATAACACTGATAGAGAGAGATGCACAGCTGTTTGCTCCTCCAGGTATTAATACATACTCTGAGTTAATTAATAAGTAAAAAGTGATTTTATTAAATAAGAAAGTAGGATCCAAGTGGTTCCAAGTAGTAACAGAACAAAGTGTCACCAAGCAAAATAAAATAAAATGCGCAAATCTATGTCTAATCAAACTGAATACAGACAGGATCCTCACCAGTTCCAGAATGCTCCCTTTTACAGGCTAATCTCCTTTGAGCTTGGTCCAGCAATCACTCACACCCCCTGTAGTTACTGTTCTTTGTTTCAGTTTCCTTTAAGTATCCTGGGATCGGGGTGGAGAGGCTCCTTCTTTAGCCAGCTGAAGACAAAATGGAGAGGTCTCTCAAGGGTTTAAATAGACTCTCTCTTGTGGGTGAAGATCCCCTTCCTCAGTCCTCTGCAAAGTCCAGCTCCAAGATGGAGTTCTGGAGTCACCTGGGCAAGTCACATGTCCATGCATGACTCAGTCTTTACAGGCAGAAGCCAATTTACAAATGGTATCTTGTATGTCTCCAGGAAGACTTCTTATGTGGATTGAAGCCTTCCAAGCTCTTTTGTCTGTTAAGTGCTTCTGGACTGAGCACTTAATTTGCACATTCCTTTCCCAAGAAGTGACCAAATGTTTTAACTAAGCCTACTTAGAAATCAAGCAATTATACAGCCGATGTTCATACCTTTGAACACAGGGCTGGCTCCAGGCACCAGCATTCCAAGCTGGTGCTTGAGGTGGCAATCTGCAAGGGGCGGCAGTCCGTGTCATGTTGCCCCTGAGCAGTGCGCTGAATTGCCACTGCGGACGGCGGGGGCAGTCCGTGTGCCCTTAGGGCGGTATGTGCGTTTCCACAGTGGCAGCAATTCAGCAATAACTTCTATATTTAGCTGTCCGCAGCGGCTTCAGCTAAACATAGAAGCTGCTGCCGAATTGCCGCCGCTGCGGAAACGCGCCTGACGTCCTAAGGGCACACGGACGGCCCCCGCCTTATGGGGTGCAATGAACAAAGGCCTGCAAAAAGGAATTTCAAAGCATAAAGAGCGCTTTGGTCAAAAAGCCTGTTTTGGCCAGCCCAGACTTTAAAAAGCCTTTTTTGCTATGTACAAATGCTTCCAATATTAAACTGGGCACAGTGCTAATGCAAAGGGGGGTAAAAGACATCCTGTGGTGTACTTAAGCAAAAAGCTGTCCCCCACTGAGCAAAATTACACTCCCATTGAAAAGGAATGTTGTTACCGAAATGTCGAGTCCGCTTAGCTGAGAGCCAATGACAGCCAGACAGGGATAAGGAAAGGTTTCTTTATTCTGCAGAAGAAAGGAGAGTTCTGTACTTTGGTACAGAAAACTCTACTCCATACAAAACCAAGAATCTTTTATGCACACTCACACACAGGCTTCGGTCGTGTTAGCATTGGATTGGTGGTTAGCAAACCCTGCACTTCTGCAATCTGCTCAGCAAAAACCAGCTCTGGATCAGCTTCAACTGCCTCAAGACTGATAAGGAAAGACAGTTCAAAAGTTCAGGCTACTGTGTCCATGAGGTGTCCAATTTCTCCTAATGGTTGCCAGCTATTATAAGGTTACTAGCTGTTAGTGGGGGCTGCTAACTGTCACAGTCCCCCCTTTGGGCCTGACAATCCAAATTGTCAGGCCCATTACACAATTTGTGATCAAGCTGGAGGGAGAAATATTGTGTTCTCCTACGGACAGTAGAGCCCTTAGTAACAGCACTACACAAACATTTTGCACATTGCAACATTACCCAAATAACACATAGAAAGAAAAGACAGAAAATAATCCATTTGACAATTGTACGGAAAAGGCCAGTAAACCATGACCCAAGGTCTGGGAGGAGGTCCTCAAAATTAAGGGTATGATCAAGAGATACAGTGTGGAAAACAACAGCTGCATCCTTGATGGCCTGCAAATCCTCCTCAATTAAACCAGAGATTAATATAAAAACAGCATTTTTCCCCAATGCGAGCACAGGCCCCCCCTACTTCAGCATTCATGGTGTGACAGCGTACCCCATAAGGCTTTATGGGGTGGGGGTGCTCATAAATGTATGTATGATATAACTGGAATAGGGTTTTGCTACATGTAAAGGTTATGATCTACTGGTTATGTTCATCCTAGTTGTATGCAGGCAACATTTGTGTGTTCAAAGTTATGAACATTGGCTGTATAATTGCTTGATTTCTAAGTAGCCCTTTTGGTCACTTCTTGAGAAAGGAATGTGCAAATTAAGTGCTCAATCCAGAAGCACTTAACAGACAAAAGAACTTGGAAGACTCCAATCCACATAAGAAGTCTGAGGACATTCAAGGTAGCATGTGGGTAATGACTGCTGCCGGCAAGTCCTGAGTTATGCATGGGCATGTGACTTGCCCATGTGATTCCAAATCTCCATTTTGTGACTGGATTCTACACAGGGTGAGGAGGGGGTCTCCACCCACAAGAGAGAGTCTATTTAAACCCCTGGGAGACCCCTCCATTTTGTCTTCAGCTGGCTAAAGAAGGAGTCTCTCCACCACCCCAGGATACTTAAAGGAAACTGAAACAAAGAACAGTAACTACAGGGGGTGTGAGTGATTGCTGGACCCAAGCTCAAAGGAGATTAGCCTGTAAAAGGGAGCATTCTGGAACTGGTGAGGATCTTATCTGTATTCAGTTTGATTAGATATAGATTTGTGCATTTTATTTTATTTTGCTTAGTGACTTACTTTGTTCTGTTACTACTTGGAACCACTTGGATCCTACTTTCTGTATTTAATAAAATCACTTTTTACTTATTAGTTAACTCAGAGTATGTATTAATACCTGGGGGAGCAAACAGCTGTGCATCTCTCTCTATCGGTGTTGTAGAGGGCGAACAATATATGAGTTTACCCTGCATAAGCTTTATACAGGGTAAAACGGATTTATTTGGGTTTAGACCCCATTGGGAGTTGGGCATTTGGGTGCTAAAGACAAGCACACTTCCGTGAGCTGTTTTCAGGTAAACCTGCAGCTTTGGGGCAGGTAATTCAGACTCTGGGTCTTTGTTGAAGTAGACAGGAGTGTCTGGCTCAGCAAGACAGGGTTCTGAAGTCCTGAGCTGGCAGGGAAAACAGGGATAGAAGTAGTCTTGGCACATCAGTTGGCAACTCCCAAGGAGGTTTCTGTGACTCAACCCATCACACATGGCATCTAGCACACGCCTATTTTGCAGTGTTACTTCTGCTATATCATCAATTTCTCATTGTAACTTTTGAAACGCGTCAAAGGAAGCATTAGCTGCTTTTTCAAGTTCTGCAGAAATGTTTACCACTGCCCTTTCCAGCTCCGCCACCCCCAGTCCAGGAATAAGTCCACGTATAAAGGAATGAAATCCTGTTTGCCTGATTACTAGGGGGTTGTTGGCACGTTTAACCCTAGCCCCTTTCAAGGGTATGAAGAGCTTGTGAGAATAAGTCCCCAGGTTGAGGATTTGGTGTGAGTCCAGTGTGGTGTTTACTTGAACATCTGGTAATACTCTGGCCACACCACACCGGCCATGCCAACCTGGCGGGAGAGCTTTATAAGCATTATGGCCACAAATAAAATATAGACCAGGGCTCTGTAAATAAAGAGTGAGGGAGTTTCCTGCTACTCGGTGGCGCCAAGCTACCTTGACATCTCGATGTTTGGAGTTGCCAAATACCCTGCCCCAGCACCACCAATGGGATGCATTCAAATGTCCCATGGCATGGGTGTTGTTTAAGATACCCCACAGTATGTAACAGCAAGCATGATGTAAAGCTTACTAGCGCCCCCTGGCATTCAGAGATTTTTACAAGGAATGAGTGAGGTGATAAAATGCCAGAGGAAACATCCATATAATATGCATGGGTCTCATTTATGGGACCCAAGGGAAGGAATGAAGGAAATCACTCCCCTTGATAACGTTCGCCTGTCAATTTCGCAATATAGACCTTTTGAAACTGGAAGTGAGGTCTCTGGGTGTCTACACCAATTTTTAAGGGGTAAAAGGTTCAATTTCTAACACTAAATCTAAGGGTTTGATACAGGCTTCTAAGGGGATGTAACCATGGTCCTTCCTGGTCCCGTCAACAGCCTCAAAACATAGGGCCAGCTTATACCCAAACCCAAGGATATCGAAGAGAGGGACCCCTTGGGCCTCCCAACTATGATGCCAAACCTCAGATATTTTCCCATACTTATCAGACTGGTATTCTCCTTTCCACCACCACTCAGCTTTCCGCACCACTTGTAGGGAGAGAGTTTCAGAGAGGTTTAAAGATACAGCCCACAGTCCTATTCCTTCCTCAGAATGAGTTCGGTGACACAACCAACAGTCAGATAAGTTTCCCAGCGTGGCCAGTCGATGAAGAGGTTTAGCGGGTGGGTGCAGGTTAGCTTGTACAAGGGGCAGGCTCAGAAATAATAGCCACCGCAGCACCGTCTGAGAACCCATAGTCACAAAGTCTCAGGATTTTGTTCGTCGGAACAAAAGCTTTAGTCCCTCAATAGGTTCAGTTTTCCAGGTATCGTCTGCTTCTGGCTCTTCTGAGTCACAGTGGGAAGAGCTGGTGGTGCTCCCTCGAAGTCTGATGTTGTCTGCTTCTGTCCCCAGCCTAGGGGCTAGCTTGATTCGGGTGTGGTGGATCCAGGTATCCCGTTCCCTTACTCGAATTGCAGTGTGAGAGGTAAGAAGGACTTGAAAAGGGCCAGCCCACCGGGGTTGAAGAGGCTCGATTTTCCACTCTTTTACATAGACCCAATCCCCTGGCTGGATCCGGTGAGCAGGTACATCAGAGGGTAAGGACTGAAATTGGGCTGCATACCTGTAAAGAGACATGAGAGTATTTTGGAGGGAAACAATGTATCTGGTCAACTCCTCGTCCCCCCAAATAGCTAAATCAGTCACAGGTCCTGGGTCAGCAAATCCGGTGTATGACCTGCCGAATAAAAGTTCAAAAGGTGAGAAACCAAGCCAACTCCTAGAGGCAGTTCGCACTGCCAAGAAGGCCAAAGGCAGAGCCTAAAGCCATTTTAACCCAGGCTGTGCACTTATTTTGGAGAGCTTAAGCTTTAAAGTTTGGTTCATTCTTTCCACTTGCCCAGAAGATGGTGGTCTCCAAGGAGTATGTAGAAGCCAGATGATACCCAGGCCCTTTGCAATGTATTGGATAACCTGGGCAGTGAAATGAGTCCCTTGTTCAGAGTCAATAGACCTAGGAGGACCAAACCTAGGAATAACATGGTTCAATAAGGTTTTCCCCACTTCCAAGGCAGTTGCTCATCTAGTCAGGAATGCTTTGGTCAAGCCAGTCAGTTGGCATACAATTACAAGAAGATACTTGTAGCCTTGGCACTTGGTCATCTCTGAGTAGTCGATCTGGAGCCGTTCAAAGGGCGTGTATGCCCATAACCTTGCTCCAGGGGGACCTTTTGGTTCCCCCCTGGGATTGACATTTGTGCAAAATTCACAGGTGGAAAGGACTCTTTTGGCTTCCTGGAATACCCCAGGGGCATACCAAAGTCTGTTCACAATAGCTGCCATGGCCTCTGCTCCGCCGTGTGTTTCTTGGTGTAGTTTAAATAGGGCAGGCTGCAGAGCAGCCTGGAGCAAGGCTCTTCTCCCATCAGGTAGCTGCCACTCCCCCCTTGGTGTCTTAGTGGCCCCTACGTCCTCCCAGTGACTAACCTCTGATGGTTCAGGGACAAATGAGACCGGTGTTGGTGGGGGAGAGGGTGCGAGCACCATTTGGTTGGTAATATAAGGTTGTAGGGAGGTTGCTTTTGATGTTGCATCAGCCAGTTGTCAATATGCCACTGTCCGGGCTGTTAAGCAGCTTAAGCCCTATTTGTACAACAAAAAATTCACTGTGTTAAGTGATCATGCTCCTCTGGTCTGGCTGCACAAGGCCAGAGGTACCAACTCCAGGTTGCTGCGTTGAAGTTTAGCCCTTCAAAAGTATAAAACGAATATAATCCACAAAAGAAAAAAAAAATTGTAGCTAATGCATTGTCCCAGATGGGGAATCATTAGGATGCACTCAGTGATGTTTGTGTCATGCCTTCCTGCATCAATTTTGCGTTGGGGGTGTGATGTTATAAGTGTGATATAATATCTCATTGAAAGATGACAGGGCCAAAAAAAGTTAATTAACTCACAGGCTGACCTAACCCATGGACAAACTTTAAAAACTTGTTAGGAAAATATGTAAATGAATCGAGCTTTAAAATGCAAGTCTGCATTGTTAGAGGTAGAAGGGTAGGTGTTTGCTCAGGTCTTGGGATGTAAGCAAACAAGTCTTGTCTATCGCTATAGCTTTAATTCAAAGATAAAATACAAATATAAACATTTAGAAAAACACTTAAGTAAAAGTATTATTGTCTATGTGTCTCTTTAAAGGTTGTGGTAACCTATATCTGAACTGTTTAATAAATAAATTATCCTATGCTAATTGCCAGAATGTTTAGAAAAAGAAGTTAAGCCTATTGTTTTCTCAGGCCGAAAGGCTGCTGGAAATGTATAAGAACCCTGGGACACAATCCTATTTCATCTCAAATCTGCTTTAAGTTTCAAGAAGGGGAAACCTTAAGCCATAAGAATTAAAAACTAACTGGAGTCACCTTAAATAGGGACATTGGACTATAACCTATAACTATAACTTTTGGCAACTACAAGGTCATCTCTACTATGTATCTAAATCTCAAAAATTGAATGTAAGTCTGTATGTATATGGATCTTTTAACCAACCCTCTTTCTCTTTAGTTCTTTAATAAATTCTAGCTTAGTTAATAAAAATTGGCTAATAGTTTGTATTATGGGTAAGATCTAAGTTATAATTAAACCTGGATATGTGGCTGATCCTTTGGAATTTAAAAAACCTTTTCTTTTGTATAAGATAAGATTTTCAGTAATCATCATCAGATCTGACAGGTGTGTCTAAATGAGAGCCCGAGGCTGGGCACTTTAAGGAAACTGCACAGCTTCTACAGTGCCTTACTTGGCTACACTGGCGCTTTACAGCACTGCAACTTTCTCGCTCAGGGGTTGAAAAAAACACCCCCCTGAGCGCTGCAAGATACAGCGCTGTAAAGCGCCAGTGTAAACAGTGCCGCAGCGCTGGGAGCACGGCTCCCAGCACTGCAAGCTAATCCCCATAGGGAGGTGGAGTACGTGCAGCGCTGGGTGAGCTCTCTCCCAGCGCTGGCGCTGCGACCACACTCACACTTCAAAGCACTGCCGCGGCAGCACTCCTTCAGCAGCGCTTTGAAGTTTCGAGTGTAGCCAAGCCCTTAGTAACCAGTTGTTAAGATAAGTTCCTGTCTGCATCCTAAAGACTTGCCCATACCGGTATTGCCCTGGCCTCTTCCTTTGTCAGTCAGTGTTAAAGGCATTCTGAACTATATGCATTTCCTCACCTTTTGGGGGTGAAGCCAGACTTTCAGGCACCTGCTCCCCTACTTGGTGTAAACTTTGCTTGTACCAATCAGAAACGAACACACACAGTTTTTGGGCCCCGTCTCCTATGACACTTCTATGATGTCATAGTGGGTATTTTAGGCTGGTCTGCCATGTGCTGGCAGAAGAGGAGAAAGAAAAACGAATCCTGTGTACCTTGTACACACCCATAACCGAGCCTGATCACCTCGAAGCCTCTCTCAGCTCACGTGTTTTAAGCAGAGTTTCTACGTTTGCCGGTCGTTATGAGTTGATTTGTATTCGTAAGTATTGGTTATTACTAAATGCTGCATCCGTGTTTATAAATATTGTTTACTGCATCTTTGTTTATAAATATTGTTTGATAGTAAATACTTTAGCCATTGTATGTTTTAAGTTCCATTAACCCTATTAGCTAATCATACGCTGCTCCCCTACCCCTTGTAACTATCCCCAATAAAACTTTTAATTAATTAATTTTAGTTGTGTGCATGCCTGCAGTTTGCATCGTGACCCAGACCCTTCTTGCATCCCTTACCTATACAATCTATTGCAACATGCAGCCTGGTAAATAACAGCTCTGCATTTTTCTTTCACCCCTAAAAGTACGTGGCAATCTACATGGCGTCACGAACAGGATGCACGGAGGTTGGGCCATGTCCGTGGCACACTGCAGATCATGCAGATAATGAAACTGAACAGTTCCAACATTTGCAGTTTCACCTTCTTACTAGCCAAAATTCGACTAATCCAAAAATAGAATGGATCTGTTCTCTTGGCTTGGGCAAAACTCTAAAAGGTTATACTGTACCATTAACCCTGGCAGATATGGGATGCCTCCTTCGGTGCCACCCGAGCTTTAGGTGTCAGACAGCCAATTGTTCCCTGCAGCCTCAGTGCACGGAGACTGTGGAAAACCTCGGTGCTGCAGATCCCTCTCAACTTTGGAGAGAATGTAGCCACATTGTTAGAAAATCTGGAGGCACCGTTTCCAAATTAATTCCCCCATCTCGGGTAATACCTGCTGATCTGGCACATAAATTATTATGCCAAATGATAAAAGAATTAAATTTGATTAAGAAAACCAAAAAATTGCAACCCGATGAATATAAATCTGAGGGTATGTCTACATCTACAATTTTCCAGCGCTGGTTGTTACAGCTGTATTAGTACAGCTGTATATGGCCAGCGCTGCAGAGTGGCCACACTTACAGCAACCAGCGCTGCAAGTGGTGTTAGATGTGGCCACACTGCAGCGCTGTTGGGCGGCTTCAAGGGGGTTTCGGGGAACGCGAGAGCAAACCGGGGAAGGAGACCAGCTTCGCCGCGGTTTGCTCTCGCGTTCCCCGAACCCTCCTGCAAACCGCAGGGAAGGAGACCTGCTTGCACGGGGGTTCGGGGAACACGAGAGCAAACCGGGGAAGGAGACCAGCTTCGCCGCGGTTTGCTCTCGCGTTCCCCGAACCCCCCTGCAAACCGCAGGGAAGGAGACCTGCTTGCTCGGGGATTCGGGGAACGCGAGAGCAAACCGCAGGGAAGGAGACCTGCTTGCTCGGGGATTAGGGGAACGCGAGAGCAAACCGCAGGGAAGGAGACCTGCTTGCACGGGGGTTCGGGGAACGCGAGAGCAAACTGGGGAAGGAGACCAGCTTCGCCGCGGTTTGCTCTTGCGTTCCCCGAACCCCCCTGCAAACCGCAGGGAAGGAGACCTGCTTGCTCGGGGATTCGGGGAACGCGAGACCAAACTGCAGGGAAGGAGACCTGCTTGCACGGGGGTTCGGGGAACGCGAGAGCAAACCGGGGAAGGAGACCAGCTTCGCCGCGGTTTGCTCTCGCGTTCCCCGAACTCCCCTGCAAAACGCAGGGAAGGAGACCTGCTTGCTCGGGGATTCGGGGAACGTGAGAGCAAACCGCAGGGAAGGAGACCTGCTTGCTCGGGGATTCGGGGAACGCGAGAGCAAACCGCAGGGAAGGAGACCTGCTTGCACGGGGGTTCGGGGAACGCGAGAGCAAACCAGGGAAGGAGACCAGCTTCGCCGAGGTTTGCTCTCGCGTTCCCCGAACCCCCCTGCAAACCGCAGGGAAGGAGACCTGCTTGCTCGGGGGTTCGGGGAACGCGAGAGCAAACCGGGGAAGGAGACCTGCTTGATTACCAAAGGCTTCCTCAGGTATGCTGGGATACCTGCTTATTCCACGGAGGTCAAGAAAAGCGCTGGTAAGTGTCTACACTTGATTACCAGCGCTGGATCACCAGCGCTGGATCCTCTACACCCGAGACAAAACGGGAGTACAGCCAGCACTGCAAACAGGGAGTTGCAGCGCTGGTGATGCCCTGCAGATGTGCACACCTCCTAAGTTGCAGCACTGTAACCCCCTCACCAACGCTGCAACTTTGTGATGTAGACAAGCCCTGAGGATGTTTCCACCGTCCTGTTTAGCATGATATGCAAGGCCCTCGATCTGTCCTTCATGGAGGCACAATGTTTGCAGCTAAACAGGCAGCCCCAGGCTCTCCTAAAGGTAATAATGAGAAGAAGACAGAAAAGGTAGAGCCCATCACTACCACCCCCTCCCAAGTCCCTCTCGGAAAATTTTGCCACCCCCATATGAAGCTCCTAAAACTCCTCTGTATCCAGCTCTGCCAACAGCCCCAGAATTTGCAGAATCTGAAACTGTAGCAGAAGCTTTGCCTATTGCAATAACTAAAACTAAAATAGATGCACAAACAGGCAACACCACGCAGGTTACTGAACTGCGAACACGTACTAAGGCCGAACTTAAAGAGTTTTAAAGGAAACGCAACGAAAAGCCGACGAGGCACCCATGGTTTGGGTCGGGCGGCTAGCCTTAGAACATGGAGCAGAATTGGTGGACCGCGAGGAGGCCGGCACCTTAGCCAAAACGGCCAATTGGGCACGAGGCTTCCCGGGTCACCCTTTATTAAATAATCGCATTTGGCCACTTACCACCCCGGCAGCTGCCATTTTAGCAATGAAAGGCAGTTTTAAAGGATTATATATCCCTCCGGGAACTTTAGTTACTCCACACGATCTAATATGGGCAATTGCAGGAGCTTCCGTAGCCCTGTGGGATCCAATACAAAATCCACTTAATTTAACTGTTCAACAGCAATTGGTGGCCACACCCTTTATACACGTTACTGATCCCACCCAAATTCCTGTCTCAGCAGAGGCGGTTAATTTGGCATTAGAAGCTGCCCCTGGAGCTGACACCGGTGCCATGCTGCACTTGCATGCGGCCGTTCGCAGACCCATCTTAACGTTATTTGAAGTGGTTAGTAAAATTAAGTTGTTACTGCCACCCCCGCCTGTTGTTCTCCCAGTTGATTCACCACCAAAAAACCCTCCAAAAAGTCAGTTTAATCCCCAAAAATATCCTGAGCGAACTAAAGCTGAACGGGCACTATTCGGCTTCCTTCTTAACAAAGGGATCCCCAAAGAAGCCCTGCGTAAAATGTCAAACCAAGAGCAGCAAAATGTAGCCGAACAGCTAGGCTGGAAAAATTGGGAGGACTATGTTAGGACAAAAAACAAATAGGGGCCGGATGCTGCCCGGCCCAAATTAAAGATCCCACCGATGAACGCCCATACGCCACCCTGTTAGTTAATGGTGACACCCCCACTTCCTTTTTATTAGACACTGGAGCTCAAGTTAGCGTTACTGAGCCCTACGTTCCCCACTGTCCTACTGGCTCCTTTATGTTTGTTCAAGGTCTCAATGCAGTACAAGAAAAACCCGCGGTTTGGGTTAAAATTGCCCACGGAAAATACCTAAGAAAAATAAAAGCCTTGTTGGGATCAAAAAACCTGCTAGGTGTCTCAGATATTAAAAAATTTAAACTGCATGATCAAATTCTGCAAGCCCTCCCTATAACCGTAGGTGATCATTCCCCCTATACCCCCGAAGTAGTTAACTCCCAGCCATGGAAATTTTCCCCTATTCCCACAAAATCCGAAGGGCTTCCCCTTATTGAAGCTTTGCTCACTCAGCTCCTAGAAGAAAAAAAAAATAGAAAGGGTCACTGCATCCACCTTTCTGTCCGCGGGTTGGGGTATTCCCAAGCCCGGCGATCCCTCTAAATATTGCCTTGTCATTGATTACAACAAGCTAACAGCCGTGTAAAGCCTATCGCATTTTCCAGCTCTGCCACCATTCCCGGAATACAGCGGCAACTAAGCGATGCAAGTAATCAGTGGGCATGTACTCTTGATTTAAAAGATATGTTTTACCAAATCCCACTCCAGGACACACAAGGAATCTTAAACTTTGCTTTTAAGGGCGTCCAATATAAATGGAAAGTTTGCCCACAGGGGTTCTGTAATTCTCCTGCACTTGCATCGTCCCATCTCAATATCACATTACAAAAGGTAAAACCCCTACAGGATGTGTATGTGCTAACCTATGTAGATGACATTGTCATTTGTGGGCCCAATCCACAAGCAGTTCAAAGTACCACCCAAATGATAATTGATGCATTAGAAGCAGATGGGTGGCAAATTAACAAAACAAAGAGCCACCTGCAGGCCAGCCAGCAATTCTCATTCTTGGGACTCCAATTCACTCCCACCACTCACACCCAAGCCCCAGCCAGTGTATTAGACCCTTGGACAGAAGCCCCTCCACAAAATAAATGAGAGCTTCAGCAGCTATTAGGTCTCCTTAATTATCACCGCCAATATATCCCGGCACAGCTAATTTTTAACCTAGAAATCCTACAAAGCTCTCTCTCTTCTAAACGCTCCCGAGAAGTATGGAACGCATCAGCACAACAAAGCTTAGAGAAACTAGCTGGCTGGTTCGCCTCTAACCCCCACCTCGCCCGTTTTAATTCCCAAGAACCCCTCAACATCAATTTGTTTATTACAAAACACCATGTAGGGTTCACTGTACTGCAACATGGTAATGCTATTTACAATTGGGCCCATCGCCTGTCTGGACCCCAGTACAACTATGGTCTAGTGGGAAAAATGTTACTGGCTGCATCCAGTGCACGTCACTGGTCCCAACTCCCTATCCCAGGTACCCTGTCTGGACCATGTGTTCATTTAATCCCATGGTTTACAAGTACCCCTCCACCCGAGTTTCATGGCACTACTCGCACCTGGCAGCTTCTATGTTTCCAGGTTGAGGTACCTTGGCAGGCATGGACCCTAACTCCCAGCGATAACATCTTAGCCCCCCCCCCTTCACCAACCGTTATGCATTGAAGTAAAATATGATCCCTGGGTTGTGTCTGTAGAAGCTGTGCTGTGCTGGTTTGGTAAATCTAAGTATTAAAATAACCACCAGCTTCTGGGGTTTGTCTGCCTCGTTTTGTTTGCAGTTCACCCTAATTGAGTAACCTCAGTTGGCTCCCACGCGCAGCACCATCACAGGGTCTTGGAGGAGGTACCTGCTGCCTCCACGGGACAGGGGACAGTGTCAGTCCCTGTCATGGTGGCAGGGTGGCTGGCACAGGCCCAGCCCGCAGCACCAGCCCATCAGTCAGCATGTCCCTGCAGGCCCATCCCGCTTCTGAAGGTGGGGAGCCGGCAGTACTCAGCACCCTGCCCGTCTGCTCCGGCCGGAGTCACTGGACCCAATCCTGCAGGGGGATGAGGGGTTGACGCTGCTGGGTATTTTATTTGGGTGATTAGACACTATGGAGACAGGCAGTGCGGTGATACACACGCACACACTACAAGATGTGTGTGCTAACACTGCATTGAATGTGACACACCTAACACAAGCCCAACAAAGCAAGTATGTGGATGAGGGGGATCTCGAGTAGGGGCAGAGAGGTGATTTTACCTCTGTCTCTGGCGCTGGTGTGACCACTGTTGGAATCCTGTGTCCAGTTCTGGTACCCACAGTGCAAGCAGGATGTTGATAACTCAGACAGGGTTCAGAGAAAAGCCACGAGAATGATTAGCGGCTTAGAAAACCTGCCTTAGAGTGATAGAGTCAAGGACTCAGTCTATTTAGCCTAACCAAGAGAAGGTTCAGGGGTGAGTTGATCACAGTCTGTAAGTATCCAGTCTGAATGTGTCTAGCTTCAACTTCCTTTCTCTGCTGGACTGAAGAGCTCACTATCAAAGGCTGGAAAGGGTTAAGGTGGCCAGAGAGGACAATTAACTGCCCAGCTGAGGCTGCACCTGGAGTGGGGAGGGATTGATTAAATGCGGCTCAGCTGGGCAGGAACAGTGGGACTGTAGAGCTGAAGGAGGCTGCATGGAAATAGGGAGATGTGATTGGGGCTATAGTGTGAGGGAGCCCACAGGTACTCCCTGGGAGGAGGGAGGTAGGGAGAGCCAGACTGGTAGGAAAGGCTTAGAGCAAAAGCAGCAAGGCATGGGGCAGGGCAGACCTTGTCTGTAGATGAGAGGGCCCTGGACTCAAACCTGGGAGTCGTGGGAGGGCCCAGGTTCCCCTGCCATCCACTAGCGAAGTGGCACAGGCCAGGCAGTGGCGAGCAGGCTGCCTGGCACAGTTTAGCTTTGAAGACTTTGGTACCCTGGAAGGGGAGGGCCATAGTGATGCCAACTGTTATGTAAAGCCTCCGCTCAAATGCAATTGTAAGATCTGTAACTTGTATCATTAAGTTCTGCAACCTTTTTGCAGACTTTGTACCTTCAGTTATTGTTTAGCATAGCCTTTTAAGTTTTGTAACCTTTGCAAGCTCTGTGGCCTTTTCAGGTTGCCACTTGTATGAACTTCCAAGCTTTGTAATATCCCATCCCTCAGAGAGAGTGTGTACCAGAGAGTGTGAACAAGGGAGTGTATGTGGGACTGGGCGGAGAGGAGCCTGGAGACAGGAGCCAGGTGTGTCTGATATAATCTGCCCTGAGAAGGCAGTCATGAAGGGCTGAAAAGAAAAGAAGAACCTGGTATGCATGAAAGGAACTGGTCTGGGAATGCTTCTCAGTAATGGACACAGAAAGGAAACTCAGTGTACGTGACAGGAGCCGCCCAGTTCCAAAAATAAGAGGAAGAAGGCATGCACACAAGCCCCTGCTTCTTGACCCTCTCAGCAGCCTGGATTCGTGACTGCAGACAGACACACCAGATCTACCATGCTTCGGCTTCTTGGTCTCCATGCTGTCTCTGGTAACTCTCTGCCTGTGTACGTGTGTGGGTGCATGAGGGTATGAATGCAGTGAATGTGTGCGTGTATGAATAAGCTCCATCTCTTTTCTATCTGACCTAACAGCAGCATTGTAATAAAACTAATACAAGTGTGACCCTGGGTTGGTTTTTAGAGGAACCTAGGTGACACCAACCTGGCCCAGGGTCCAAGCCACAAAGAGGACACTGCAGCTCCACAGGGGCCACAGGGCACCACAGAACAATTGAAGAGACAGTGAGAGCAGGGTGCAGCACCTGCAAAGAGCAAATACCCAGAGTGACCAGCAGGAGGCACTGCTAGCGGTGAGTGGACCCTGTGACCGGGCTGTTATACAGAGGGGTAGACTAGATGATCACAAGGCCCTTCTGGCCTTGGAGTCTGTGAATCTATGAAATGAGAACACATCTAACAGTACATGCCCTCTGCTCCCACCCCAGGGACACGCTCCCCACTGGCACAGCCACGCAGCTCTGCCCTACCAGGGAGGCTTGTATCCAGTCTGAATGTGGGTGGGATGGGATGCCTAGCCTGTTGGCGTGGCTGGGAGTGTGAGGCACGGTTGCTGGCAGGTTCGGGTGAGGGGTGTTTCTGGGGAGGAGCAGGGACTGTGGGCTGTCAGACGCCCTCATTCTCCATGCCCCCCCCCCCATATTGGGATGTGTTGTGGCATGGCCTAGTGCTGGTGATTCATTCCCAGGGGCTTTGCCCCACCAAGGCTTTCTGGCAGACCCGGGGCCCCTCCAACAAAGAGTCCAACTCCTGGCTCACTGCCTGGCTGATGCCAACTCCACTCTCCCTGCGGGGCTTTCCTGGGGGACAGGCTCCACTGCTGTGCCTCCAATCTTTCTGTATGACACGGCACGAACGCTGCTGGCCTAGTCCCCCTTCTCCTCCACGGCACGAGGCCCCGGGGCCAGGGAAAGCCAGCTCCCAGGGCAGCAACTGGACACAGCATAGCAATGCCCTCCTCAATGCCCATGAGGTGTAGACAGTCAGGGGTTGCAAAACTGAAACTGTTGTCTTTCCTTTGGGAAACTTCCCCCAATCCCCATGAGTGAACTGAGAGTGCCTGACCATGCAGTTACAGCTCGTGGCACTGTGAGGCTGAGAAATCATCTGACCATACAGCAGTGACTCCTCTCTCTAGGAACAGGAGCCAGCTGGGTGCTTCCATGCAGGCCCTGGTGTTAGGGGCGCCAAATAAAGGAATCTGAGTGTTTTGGATCCCAGAAAACTGAAGGAAGTGTTCTCCCAGAACTGGACAAGGAGTTCTGGATAAGCCGAATGGAAAAGGTCTTGGAGGGAATCCCAACAGCCAGGTAGAGCACAGGCTACTCTGGCTCACTGTTAAAATGGTCTTCCAAAGCCTCCCTGAGCCGTATAGCTCCGCGCTGAGCTCTTCTAATAGCCCTGTATCTGGCTGTTCAGATTCAGCAGTCACTCCACCCCAGCAAAACTCCCCCCCTTTGCTTCACAGACACTATGCAAGACATAGCAGGCAGCTCTAACCATTGGGATATTTCTCTCACTGAGGTCCAATCTGTTCAGTAAACAATGCCAGTGCCCCTTCAATCTACCAAAAGCACATCCTGTACCTGTGGAGCCAGTAATTGAATTGTTCCTTGGTGCTGTCAGGCTGGCTGGTGTACAGCTTCATTTAGTCCTAAGTGGAGCACAGGATCAGGTGCAAGGACCACTTGGTAATAGTGGACCATAGTATAATTAAATTTAACATCCCTGTGGCAGGGAAAACTCCACAGTGGCCCAACACTGTAGCATTTAATTTCAGAAAGGGGAACTACACAAAAATGAGGAGGTTAGTGAAACAGAAATTAAAAGGTACAGCGCCAAAAGTAAAATCCCTGCAAGCTGCGTGGAAACTTTTTAAAGACACCATAATAGAGGCTCAATATAAATGTATACCCTAATTTAAAAAACATAGTAAGAGAACCAAAAAAAAGCCACCATGATTAAACAACAAAGTAAAAGAAGTAGTGAGAGGCAAAAAAGCATCCTTTTAAAAAGTGGAAGTTGAATCCTAGTGAGGAAAATAGAAAAGAGCATAAACTCTGACAAATGAAGTGTAAAAATATAATTAGAAAGACCAGCTAGCCAAAGACTCCAAAAGTAATAGCAAAACAAAATTTTAAATACATCAGAAGCAGAAAGCCTGCTAAACAACCAGTGGGACCACTGGAGGATTGAGATGTTAAAGGAGAACTCAAAGACGAGAAGGCCATTGCGGAGAAACTAAATAAATTCTTTGCATTGGTCTTCACTGCTGAAGATGAAGGAGATTTCCAAAACTTGAGCCATTCTTTTTGGGTGACAGATCTAAGGAACTGTCCCAAATTGAGGTGTCATTAGAGGAGGTTGTGACGTTGCAGTCTATATGGTTTTATAAAAATATGCTAATGAGTGAATATAATGGAACTGGAATATGCTTTATGCAAAAGGTCTCTTGTAAGGTATCATTACAAAGCTTATAATCTACTGAGCGTGATCATCATATTTGTATATAGGTATCACTCTTGTATCTGAAACTAGAAATATGAAATATAACTCTGAGGGCCTACTGAAATTATGCAAAGTGTAGGTCATTAACGGTGGTTTGGAATATTAATGACTCATGTTAACCAGGAGCATAGTCTGCAAATGGCTGTGTTTTACCTGTAAGCCTTCCTGTATACCTGTCTACTGGCAGGTGGGCAATGAAGTCTTGCAGTGACATGTGATCATGTCACCTGAACTGGAATCCATCTTTAACCTGGTGTTTTTCCATTGAGAAGGAGAGGATGGGAACCCAGAGAGGGACAAAGGATTCCCTCCTTATGCAAAGATATATAAAGGGGTGGAACAGAATAAAGGGAGAAAAGTCATCATGAAGAATCCCCTAGCGACCACCTGAGCTGGAACAAGAGCTGTACCAGAGGAAGAATTGTGCTCAGGCCTGGAAGGAGTCCAGTCTGAGGAAAAAACTTATTGAAGCATCTCTGAGGGTGAGATTATCTGTATTCAGTTTGATTAGACATTTGTGCATTTTAGTGCATTTACTTGGTAACTTTTGTGCATTTGCTTGGTAACTTTGTTCTGTCTGTTACTACTTGGAACCATTTAAATCCTACTTTCTATATTTAATAAAATCACTTATTAATTAACCCAGAGTACGTATTAATACCTGGGGGAGCAAACAGCTGTGCATATCTCTCTATCAGTGTTACAGAGGGCGAACAATTCATGAGTTTACCCCGTATAAGCTGTATGCAGGATAAAACGGATTTATTTGGGTTTAGATGCCATTGGGAGTTGGGCATCTGAGTGTTAAAGACAGGAACACTTCTGATAGCTGCTTTCAGGTAAACCTGCAGCTTTGGGGCAAGTAATTCAAACCCTGGGTCTTTGTTGGAGCAGACGGGAGTGTCTGGCTCAGCAAGACAGGGTGATGGGGCCCCGAGCTGGCAGAGAAGGCAGAGGTAGAAGTAGCCTTGGCACATCGAGTGGCAGCTCCCAAGAGGGATTCTGGGATCCAACCCATCACAGAGGTTTTGGAACAAATTGATAAACTAAACAGTAATAAGTCTCCAGGACCTGATGATATTCACCCAAGAGTTCTGAAGGAACTCAAATGTGAAATTGCAGAACTACTAACTGTCATCTGTAACCTATCATTTAAATCAGCTTCTGTACCAAATGACTGGAGGATAGCTAATATGACACCAATTTTTAAAAAGGGCTCCAGAGGTGACCCTGGCAACTACAGGCCAGTAAGCCTCACTTCAGTACCGGGCAAATTGGTTGAAACTATCATAAAGAACAAAATTGTCAGACACATAGATGAACATAATTTGTTGGGAAATAGTCAACTTGGTTTTTGTAAAGGGAAATCATGCCTCACCAATCTACTAGAATTCTTTGAGGGGGTCAACAAGCATGCGGACAAAGGGGATCCAGTGAATATAGTGTCTTTAGATTTTCAGAAAGCCTTTGACAAGGTCCCTCACCAAAGGCTCTTAAGCAAAATAAGCAATCATGAGACAATAGGGAAGGTTCTCTCATGGACTGGTATTTGGTTAAAAGATAGGAAACAAAGGGTAGGAATAAATGGTCAGTTTTCAGAATGGAGAGAGGTAAATAGTGGTGTCCCCTAGGGATCTGTACTGGGCCCAGTCCTATTTAACATATTCATAAACGAAAGGGGTAAACAGTGATGTGGCAAAATTTGCAGATGATACAAAACTACTCAAGATAGTTAAGTCTCAGGCAGACTGCGAAGAGCTACATAAGGATCTCACAAAACTAGGTGACAGGGTAGCAAAATGGCAGATGAAATTTAATGTTAAGTATCAGAGGGGTAGTCGTTTTAGTCTGGATCTGTAAAAGTGGCAAAGAGTTCTGTGGCACCTTATAGACTAACAAATTTATTGGAGCATGAGCTTTTGTGGATGAATATCCACTTCATCGGATGCAACGAAGTGGGTATTCACCCACGAAAGCTCATGCTCCAATATGTTTGTTAGTCTATAAGGTGCCACAGAACTCTTTGCCCCATGAAATTTAATGTTGATAAATGCGAAGTAATGCACACTGGAAAACATAATCCTAACTATACATATACAATGATGGGGTCCAAATTAGGTGTTACCACTCAAGAAAGAGATCTTGGAGTCATTGTGGATAGTTCTCTGAAATCATTCACTCAATGTGCAGCAGCAGTCAAAAAAGTGAACAGAACGTTGGGAATCATCAAGAAAGGGATAGATAATAAGACAGAAAATATCATGTTGCCTCTATATAAATCCATAGTACGCCCACACCTTGAATACTGCGTGCAGATCGCCCCATCTCAAAAAAGATATATTGGAATTGGAAATGGTTCAGAAAAGGGCAACAAAAATGATATGGGGTATAGAACGGCTTCTGTATGAGGAGAGATTAATAAGATTGGGACTTTTCAGCCTAGAAAAGAGGCAACTAAGGGGGGGAGAGATATGATAGGGGTTTATAAAATCATGAGCGGTATAGAGAAAATCAGGAAGTGTTATTTACTCCTTCTCATAATACAAGAACAAGGGACCACCAAATGAAATTAATAGGTAGCAGGTTTAAAACAAACACAAGAAAGTATTTTTTCATACAACACACTGTCAACCTCTGGAACTCCTTGCCAGAGAGTGTTGTGAACGGGGTTCAAAAGGGAGCTATATAGATTCATGGAAGACAGGTCCATCAATGGCTATTAGCCAGGATGGGCAGGAATGGTGTCCCTAGCCTCTGTTTGCCAGAAACTGGGATTGGGTGACAGGGCATGGATCACTTGGTGATAACCTGTCTGTTCATTCCCTTTGGGGCACCTGCCATTGGCCATGTCAAAGGACAGGATACTGGGCTTGATGGACCTTTGGTCTGACCCAGTATGGCTGTTCTTATGTTCATGGGCCTATAAAGCAGGGAGCAGGCTGGCTTCCCCAGGATTACTACTGGCATTTCAGTATCGCCAGTGGTAATGTGCTGGTCAGGAGAGAACATCCCTGCTTGCAGCTTTCTGAACAGGCCTGTGTTCTTAAAGATGTGAGTGGCATGCACCTTCCCTGACCAGCCCACACTGATGGCAGTGAAGCATCCCCAGTGATCCACCAGTGCTTGTATTATGTGATGGGGCAAGGCCAGATGGCTACAGTAAAGTAGTGAGGAACAGGTATGTTAGCCTCAGGCTAAACAAATCCCTGGTACCATGGTAATCAAATAGCAGTTGCTCCAGGTTAATCAAGACACCTGGGGGGCCAATTAAGATCCTTCTAGAAGGCAGTGGAGATAGCTACATTGATTGGGACACCTGAAGCCAATCAAGGGCTGGCTGGAACTAGTTAAAAGTCTCCCATTTAGTGTGATGAGCTGGGAGCAAGAGGTGTAAGGAGCTGAGAGTGAGTGGGTGTGCTGCTGGAGGACTGAGGAGTACAAGAGTTATCAGACACCAGGAGGAAGGTCCTGTAGTGAGGATAAAGAAGGTGTTTGGAGGAGGCCATGGGGAAGTAGCCCAGGGAGTTGTAGCTGTCACACAGCTGTTACAAGAGGCACTATAGACAGCTGCAATCCACAGGGCCCTGGGCTGGAACCTGGAGTGGGCCTGGGTTCCCCCCAAACCTCCCAACTCCTGATCAGACACAGGAGGAGTTGACTCAGGCTGTGGGTTCCCTCTGAGGGGAAGATCACTGAGGCAAGCAAATCCACCAATAAGTGCAGGACCCACCAAGGTAGAGGAGGAACTTTGTCACAATAATGACAGAAAAGTAGCCCTTTCTGTTGAGGTACTCTGTGGTAGGGTGGGCTAGTGCCAAAATGCATGCCAGCTATTGCCCCATTGCAGTAATGGGGTCTACAAACCTCATACTGAGTAGAGGGAGGGGAGGCTAACCACACCCCTATGCAGCTGCCACTACTGCCAGTCATGGAGGCAGGTACCGACAGCTGTAACCAATAAGGGAAACAAGGCCTGCTATAAAAGGAGAGGGCTCAGAGAAGGAAAGAAGGCAGAAAGGCCTGGGACAGTGAAAGAGCAACACCTCTGTACCACGCTGCCTCCAGAAACAGGGACCAAAGCAGACTCCAGGGCCTAATTAGAGGCCAGGGGGCTAAGAACCTCCCTGATTAGGGGCTAACCAAAGAAAGTTAGATAGGGATCAGTAGAGACCCCATGTGAGACTACAACAGGGACCGCTGACAGAAGCCCTTTGCTGCAAATCCATCCACTATGTCCTGCACATTGCTGAGAGTCAATGGCCCCTGCAGTGGATTTCCCGACTCCAAATTGATTCCCACTCACTGGACCCAATTTGGCATCGCAAGTTTCCACAGTGCAATTGCCACTCGCTTCTCCACTGTCAGCTCAGCTCTCATTCTGGTGTCCCTGTGCTGGAGGGCTGGGGTGAGCTCAGTGCCCAGATCCTGGAAAGTGGCCTTGCATGTCCAAAAGTTCTGCAGCCACTGCTCATCATCCCAAACCTGCATTACGAGGTGATCCCACCAGTTAGTGCTTGTTTCTCGGGCCCAGAAGCAGCACTCCCCCATCTGTGGCTGCTCTGTGAATGCCACCAACAACCTTGAATTGGCTCTCAGTATGTCCCGTAGCAATCTGTCCTCCAAAGAATCATGTTCCACACTCATTCAGTTCTTCCTGAGGCTCGGCAAATATAGCAGGATCACACACTCTGTGCTTGCAATGTTCATAACAAGCTATGCAGGCTCCGTGCTTGTCGGAGATGGAGGACAGCGAGGAAGGCTGCACCAGTATGTGCAATTTTGAAAAAAAAAGGTGAAAAAATTACAGGAGACAGATGCCATTGTGGGAAGGAGACAGCTGCAAACTGGGAAGTTGACCCCATGCTCCCAGTCACCCCAGCATGACTCATTTCAGCCCCATCATGCATTGCCAAAACTTCCCAAAAGACAATATGCCGGATGGTGGTGAGTTGCACCGTCGGATACCTACCCATGGTGCACCACACTCTGCGTTGATACAAGCGCTCCTGAAGAGTACTCGCACCACCGAAACAAGGTGCCACATTTGCATACACACGTAATGTACTAACTGCGGCGGCTGTATGCCGATGTAACTTGAGATGACAAATGTTTATAGTGTAGACGTGGCCTAAGGACCAGCAGCAAACATCTAACCACTGGACAGCCAAAAAGTCTAAGGACTGGCAGCTGCAGCTCTGTTTTCATTGCAGAATTCCCTGTAGTGATCTGCACTCACGTGACTCCATATAGCTAGAGGGAGGCAGGGGCACTGCAGTGTAACCCTTGAGTGCCTGCATCTGCCCTGGCACTGCACTACATGGCACTAGGACTGCTAGGGCACATCCCATGGTGCTTAGCGCAGGAGCCAGCAGAGCCCTTCTTTGAATTCTTTTGCAGTGTATCATGGGAGACCTTGTCTATCCTTCCTGGGTGCATGAGGGAACTGTGGGAAGGCCTAAGGATCAGTAGCACTCAGCCCTGACATATGCTAGAGCAGCCAAGGGGCAGCTATGACTTATGCCACTGACATAAGGCCCCAGAGTGACTTGACACCAGTGGGGCTCTGATTTGCCACCCCATTTGGGCATAGACACCCCCAAAGCACTCCTCCCTCCTTCATGCCACAAAGAGGGGGTGGCAGGCACAAGAGTTCTCCTGCACAAAGCAGTTCTCTGTTGGCAGCTGCAGGGGGCCGGGGAGCATGGCCCCAGGTCTTCAAGCTCCTCCTGATCTGAGCCACAAGCATCTATTGCCATCCTCTCTGTGCCACCTGCCATGCAGATTTGCCGGCAGTGGGCGTAGCTCAGTGATGCTATGCCTGCCCGGCCCAGTGCCTGCCATAGGGGTGAACTCTTCCTGAGCAGAGGGGTATTTCTGGGCCAGAAGCCACTTCGCCCCTCAGCACTTGTATGGCCTGCAAAGTGGTGTATGTATGGCCAGCCTGGCTGTTCTGCACACTGGGGTATTCATCCCACCTGTGTGTGAATTAGAACCTGGAGAGGTGGACTGGTGGGACTGGCCCCATGGCAGGCTCAGGAAAATCCCAAGGCTGCGTTGATTGGTGCCTCCCACGCAGGGCCAGCGCTACCATTTAGGCAGCCTAGACAGTTGCCTAGGGCACCAGGATTATTGAGGGGGCGGCATTTTGCCAGGGGGGCGGCAGGCGGCTCCAGTAGAGCTGCCGCAGGCATGCCTGCGGATGGTCGGCTGCTCCCCGGCTCCAGTGGACCTCCCGCAGGCATGCCTGCGGCAGCTCCACCAGAGCCACGGACCAATGGACCCTCCACAGGAATGCCTGCGGCAGCTCCACCGGAGCCGCAGGATCAGCGCGGGGGGCGGTGAAATGGCCGTGCGCCTAGGGCGCGAGAAACCCTGGCGCCGGTCCTGCTCCCATGTGGGGGCTTAGCCCCACAGAGGCATGGGGTGCTGAGTTCTGCTTCTCTTCAGGGGAAGGGAAGTTGGATGAGATGTGTTGTCTCGCCCAGTGATGCGTCTGCTCAGACCCTGCCTTTCTGTGCTTCTAGGATGCAGTGCCTGCCCCTGTTACAGATGGACAACCATCACCAGCAGAGGCACAGAGAGGTGAGTGGCTGGGAAAAGAGGACGCTGGGAGGCAGCGCGGTTGGGAAGTTCCCAGTGAGTCACTGTGCCTAACAATTGTGCAACGCGCACAGTCTTATGTACATGGACAGCAGCTGTTTGTCATTTAAGCTCGCGGGCTGGGACAGCGAGGGGGCCCACGTACTCTGATGGGGTATAGGCACACCCTGCTGGGGCAGCCCCTCACCCAAGGACCTTGTATGCAACCCTGCCCTGTGACCAGCCACAAGACTTTGCCATTGCATCTGAGCACCTCACAGCCATTCACGTGTGCACCCTGGTAGAAGGGGCAGACAGGGATCTGAGGGACGAAGTGACTGGCACAAAGACACCCAGTGAGTCTGTAGCAGAATAGAGAATTGAGCCTGCATCTCTGACCATGAGGCTGCCCAGAGGTAGCTTTGTCTGTGCCTGCTGGGGGCAGCTCCCCAACTCCACTGGCCTCTGGCAGCACAAACCCTGCCCACCGGGCCTCCACAGGCCTCGTTCTCAGTACAGGTGAGCAACGGGCACATGCCAACCCTGAGCCCTTGGAAGGTCCCTGGCATGCCCAGCCCCTGCCCCACTGGACGCTCACAGAACTCTCTGGTTCTCTGCTTTCAAAGAAACAGAACACACCCACTTGCACGATTCAGCTCCTAATCCCCGCTTGGCCTAGTGCCCAGCACTTAGATCATGTTATAGGGAAAACAAGGTCACATGTATCATCCAAGAGCAGAGATTCAAGTGACCTTGAGCAGAAGTAACTGGCAACAAATGGTCACATCACATGCGTCCCAGAGACTAGGCTTAATTACAAGGCATTCCCCCATTGCCTACACAACAGCTTACCCCCACCCTCAGCCTTTCCCCAGCCCTTTCAACTGCTTGGGCTAAGAGCCCTTTAAGTCCAATATCAGTTTGTCCTCCCCGACTGGAGGAATCCCTGGGGGTTCATCTGCATCCCACATCTGGTTTCCAAAGTTCGTTGTCTTACCCCTAAGCAGGGTAACTCTGGCTGGGTTTGTGTTTTCCTCCAGCCCCTGCAATCTATTGATTACCATTTTGCTCAGATGATACGCAATTTGCACGCGACCGGTCAGAGGAAGATGGGCATCTCCTTCCCCCCTGCCTGCCCAGCGCATGGGGATCACCTCTGGGTGACCTGTCTTAACCCACAGACTTAGAGAACATATCATCAGTCCAGATACATAACTCCTCATATGTTCCCCAGGCACACATCTCGCAATGGCCAGTGTGGCACTGGCTTTCAGTAGAGACCTTACGTGACATGCTTTGGTGAACCCAGGGGATCCCTGAAACCCTGCGTAAACCTGTGTCCTCTGTCAGTTGGCATCAAGAGATCCTTGAATTGCTCTGAGTCCCAGGCTAATGCCCTAGGCACTGAGCCAGCCTTTGTCTGAGCTGACCCTCCCTGAGCCAGTCTAGTTTCCCTTGCCAGGAGCGGGTTCCAGGTCCCAGCAGTGTCTCAGCATTCTCGAGTGAGGCTGCAGTTTCTGGAGGGCTCAGCAACTCCCAACAGCTGGCCCTGAGCTCTCTGGAAAAGCTGGCCCTATAGCACCAGGACTGATCATTGGGTAGGAGTGTCAATGCCCTTTTAACTGTGCCGAGCTACCATCAGTGCCCAGTCTAGAGACTTGGAGAGCTGAAGTCTGTTCCCTGCTGCACTGTGAGGCCTGGGACAACTCATCTAATAGCACAGTTAGGAAGCAGACTGTTAGGAAGTGGGGCACAAGCCCCAGATTGGCTTGAGTTCTATACTTCGATTACACCAACCAATTATCAAGTGTAAACTTCCTCTTTACCTTATGAAATCCTTCCTGGCATGCTTTCATCCAAATGACTTTGTTTGGCTGGGTCTTTTTACGTAAATCTGCAATTGCAGATACAATGTAACTGAACCCTGCCCACCCCACCCCGCACACACAACCTTCTAAATAGATTACCAGGCCTATGAAAGATTGGACCTGTTTTTTGGTTTGAGATACAGGCCAATTTACAATGGCTTCAACTTTCAAAGGATATGTGGTTATTTGACCTCTCACTACACAGTACCCCAAATAAGAAACTCTGGCTGCTCCAATTTTACACTAAGAGGCTTTTATGGGCAGGGCTGCCTGCCTCTTTGGGATTTGACAGCACAATTCCCAAGTGTTATTTGTGATCAGGCCAAGTGTTGCTAAACACTGCAATGTCATCCACATATGCTCTTGGATAATTCTGTAAACCATTTAACACTTGGTGACCAACCTCTGGAAGGTGGCCCCAGAATTAATTAGCCCAAACTGTAACATTGTGACTTCATAGACTCTGAGATCAGTGATTGAAAATAGATTTTTATTTCTGTGCATCAGTATTCAAAGGAATCAGCCAACAACCTGGAGTTAAATCAAAAGCACTGAGATATTTACCTTTGCTTAAAATGTCCAGCATATCGTCAGTTCTAGGCATGGGATACACATCTGGTACTGTGACAGTACTGAGTTTTCTATAATCAACACAAAACCTTGCAGTGTTGTCTTTCTTAGGAACCAAGACCACAGGTGATGCCCAAGAGCTGTCAGACTCTTTAATCGCTCCTAGGTCTAACATGTTTTGTATTTCTGTATGAATGTGTTTCTGCACCTTGTCAATGGCCCTGGAGGGTCTGCTTGGAGGTGGCTCTAGTCCTTCTGTGATGATCTTATGAGTTAGCAACTGGTTTGTGGCTGCTTCCCAGGCTTGGAAATGCTTTAGTAATCCCATACAGTAGAATCTTATAACTTTACATGCAATTTTGTCACATATATTTTATTAGGACAATAATGGTCAGGAAAATATGAGTTTTCAAATGATACCTCACAAGGCATACTTTGTACAAAATTTAGCCTTCTAAAAAAGATGAACACAGGGATACAGATCATCACAGGTGGTAATAGCCAAACAACAAAGTAGTTTGTCCTTTTTAATGTCCCACAGTAGTCCATCTGGTATTGATGGCTTTTTATTGTTGGGCAGGACATAACATCTTTTACTGGAGATCAGCACTTCACACTAATTAATGTCTTTCTCCATCATCATCTTCTTCCTTCGTATGGCTTCAGAACAGCAACGTCTATGTCCAAGTTTAGGTTGGTGATCCCACTGATTGCCATCCACTCCACATCACCTGACGCAGAGATACCACCAGGATATGATCATTTGGAGCCATTGGTTGACGAGATGTTTCATAGTTTGAAGTCTGTTTCTGCAGTCACACATAAGATTGTGTCTCAGTCCCCATTTATGGAGGAGGTAGGCATATCTGCCATGTGATGTGCGGATTTATGGACCATATTTCCATGGGGCTGAAAAGCTACAGGGTTCTTCTGTTTAGTCCCTGATGACGTATTTGCTCAGGATGTTGGCGTCCTTCCACCTTGCTCGCCATTGATCTTCAGGGGGAAACCCTGAGTCATTAATCTCTTGTGCTGTAAACTGAAAACGTTTTCTGGATTGGAGATGGAATCTCAGTATGTTGTTTAGATCTTCATATACTAGAAGGTCTTTGTTCTCTCAGATAAATTGGCACTCTTAACTCATGTCATGGCTAATTTGGGGGGCGGTGGATGTGCACTAGTACAGGAAGCCATGGTTGTGGTGTTGACTTGGCTGTGCCCATAATTATCCCATAATCAGAGGGATATCAACCACTTGAACCCGGGTTAGTGCATATGGAGGCATTAACCCTGTCCCAGGCACTGGTGGAGAAGAAATGGGGATCTAGTCTGGTGTCCTTGCTAGGAATCGTGGGTGTTGTCTGGAACAACAGCAGGGAAAATGTTTGCAGGTAGACGGGTGGTTTGAATGTCTACAAAGCAAAATCTTGTCCCCTGTGGCCATAATAATACTGTGCAGGTATTGTACTCCTCCAGAACACCCTAACATGGCTGGTGAACATGAGGCATGACCAAAATTTTGTTTCGGGGGGGGAAAGATTGTTACCTCTTCCCATTGTGACATTGTCACAACAAAATGGTCCCATTTCTCTTCAAAACAACGTTTGGTTTTAGGCCTGTTTATTATTATTATTTTGTGCTGGGATTGGAGCTCTGTTACAGCATAAAACAGGTGAAAAAAGCCAGGGTCAAAAGGAAACATTTCAATCAACCCAAAGCAGAAAAGGGTTTTTTTGGTTGGTGTTTGTTTTTGGGTTTTTTTCTGGGGGGGGCGACACACAAATTTTCCTTTGTGCCGAACATTGCAATGTTCCGCTCTGTTGCGACTCCACACAAATCCAACTGCTGAAAACTTAAACCCACCACAGAACAGAATTCCCATCCCCTGGGAGGCTCCAGTCTTTGTCTTCACACAGCCCTGGGTAGGTTGACTACCTGGCTGGTATTTGACCAGTCTGGTTGGTTTGTTTATGTATTTGTAGGTTGCCAGAAAAATAAATCAATCTGCAGGGGGTTTGCATCAGCTCCCCAGCTCATACCTGCCAATTTCTAGATGACATTTACACATAGCTTTATTTTGTTGTGGATATTGTGCAGGTGTTGGTGGTATGTGAGGCTCCCATGGTGCACTGGGGCGGATAGTCCATGTGCCAATGGGCTGTAGTGCTCGCTAGGTCTAGCAGCTTGGGCCCCGCGGGAGTAGTTGTGGGCTGGTTTTGGACTGGAAGGCATGCCTGTGGGGCACCATGCCTTACACCCCGTCTCTGCTTGGCTGGGTTCAGTGGGGTTCCTCATTATGAGTAGCTTGAGCCAGACTGCCCCACCCACAGGAGTCTCAGCTGAATCCTGGGGCTCAGGCCCACTTCTGCATCTTGAGACCTAGGTTAACCCTAGTGGCTGTTTGAGTGTTTTGCTCAGCTCCTGACCAGCCCTATGTAACCCCCTCAGACACTCTGCGGGGAGGGCGAGGACGCACTGTGCTTGGCCCTGTTTGTCAGTGTTTAGTGCAGATGGTCTGGCGGTGGGGGCTATGAATGGAGACACAGCTTGTGCTAATTCAGCAGAATTGCAGTTGTGAAAGGCTCCTGGCACCACTGACAAATGGGGCAGGGACATGGCTGTTGCTTCACCAGCGGCCATGGAGGGAAACAAACACCACATTGGTCGCCATCCAGGGGCATGCAGGTCGACAGGCACTTGGCAAGCCAATTGCTAGTGCACCCCTGCCACGTGGCTGGCATATGCCCCTAGCACCCTGCCTGACCCGTGGGGCGTGGGATACAGCAATGTGAGCGAAGCCATCTCCTCTCTCTGAGCACCAGCTGTACATTTCCCCAGCCAGGAGTTCACGACTGCTAAGTGAGCTGTTGTTTGCTTCCTCCTCAGCTGCATCCTTGTTGACACAGGGCCTCACATAGCAGCAGGGCCATCCCAGCCTGACTGACCTAAAATAGCTCATGCCATATGCAGAGGAATTTGACCAGCTGCAGCATCGGCCTCCCTTTGTTTGCCCAAGAGTGACTGGCATCGCAGCTCAGTGCCCTTGATGCAGGTAGCCAACCATCAAACGGCCCATAGTTGCCAGCAACCCCTCTGAGAGTACTTGGAAACAGCCAGCAGCCTTCCCAAACCTCCCCTGCCCAGATCTAGCCGATCCTTGAAAATGGAACCTGCTCCAGATTTGACAGAGCCCAGCTGCCCCCAACTGAATAATGGTTTCCTCATCACTCGTGGGGTGTATCAGAGGGATATTAGCTGCTTAAACCTGGGTTACTGCGAACCAAGGCTTTAATCCTGTCCGAGGCATCGGCGGAGCAGAAATGGGGGTCTAGTCTGGTGTCCCTGCTAGGAATTGTGGGTGTTGTTTGGAACAACAGCAGAGAAAATGTTTGCAGGCATGTACTGTACTCCTCCAGAGCACCCCAGCTTGGCCGGTTAAACTGGGGCATGACCAAAATTTTGGGGGTTTGGGGGAGGGGGAAGTGGGGTGACAGTTCCAAGATTGCGGAACTCAGGGACATTAGCCCAATTGCTAGTGGACACCGGAACATCAGTAAACGTTCTAAGTTCTCCCTTTCAAAGTTCCCTGTTCCTGGCCAATGAGAGCTGCGGGTGGGGGGGTGCCTGCAGGCAAGGGCAGCACACTGAGCCCTCTGCCCTCCCCTCCCCTAGGGGCTGCAGAGACATCTTGCTGGCCGCTTCCCTGAGCAGCGTGGGGCCAGGACAGGCAGGGAGCCTGCCTTAGCCCCGTGGCCCCACAGGGGTAGCAATCCCGCGGGCCACATCCAAAGCCCTGATGGGCCGTATCCAGCCCATGGGCTGTAGTTTGCTCACCCCTGCTTTAACCCGTGGGACAAGGGTGACAGGTTTAAGGAAACTCCCCTAGCCTCATTTGCATCAAAGATGGGACAAAGAGATATCTCCATTAGCATGCAGACTGGAGAACAGAGATTCCAAGACAAGAACCACATGGAACTCTGGGACCAGAAAAGCAGGGAAGCACTGCATGATGGGGGATCTCTGCTCCAGATGTTAATGAACCCGCACCTGCACACACCCAGCTCAGTAATTATCAGACCAATTCTAGTAATAAAGCCTTTCTTGATATCCAAAATAGTGAAGCTCCCTAATTGCATTGTGGACTCCCTCCAAGGAACACTGCCCATTGCCAAGAATAATCGGTTATTGTCTACAAAACAACTTTGGTTTACTCCCCTGAGCCATCAGTTTACACATAAACAAATCTAGTGTTCTCCCTTGAACCATTGTTCTTTCCGTACAAAACCCATGATCAGGTAAGGGTTCCGATGCCTCGATCCAAAATCTGCATTATTTTCACTGGGACTTCATCTTCTCCTGACTGATTGTGCTCTGCCTGTCTCCACACTCTGGACCCTCAGCTACCACCACCACCTGGGACCCCCCATTGGTTCAAGCTTCACAGAGTGGTGAGAACCCAGCTCTCTCTCTCTCTCTCTCTCTCTCTAGGTATAGCCTTCTGACCCCGACTTGGGTGATCAGTTATAGTTTTCTAAACCTGACTTTTATAATCAAATTTGTTAGATTTAATATTGTTACGGTTTTGTTTGTTTGGCTCTCCTATGGCTATTACCTGGCAATAAATAACTTTCATGATTAAGCTGGTTGCTTCTCTCTCTCTCTCCCCTCTCTGTGGATGTTTTTTGGCTTCCTCATTCGCTCTGCAGCAACACTCCTCGTACCTAAGCTAAAGATCTCCACAGCGCCTAAAAATCCTATGGGGTTTGCTCATCAAGTGGGTTACTACCAGAACAGTTGTAACGTGAAAGTGGGGATAGGGACGTGCTGAACCTGAGACATATGAGGATGGCAGCTTGGAAATGCTACTCAATCCAGTCTGCTGAGTCCAGGGGCACATAAGGGTGGCAGATTGAAAGTGCTGCTCGACCCAGCCTTCTTAGGTGTACTCTATTCGGGTGCGGTGCCCAGGGCATATGAGGATGACAGCTCGTAGGTGCTGATTGACCCAGCCTACTGAATCCAAAGGCCTATGAAGGTGACAGCTTGGAAATGCTGCAAGAACCCAGCCCTGGGGAATCTAGGTCCTGCAGAAAGCTCCATTGGGAGGGGACTTGCAGCAGGGAGGAGTAGAGCTCCATATGAACACACACATGACACAACCAGTACATTGATAGAATTACAGAACCCCCCCTGTTGGTGTCACTAAGCATAACCCGAAGTAACTCGGGAGGGTGGAAGGCCACAAGGGTATGGAGCCTTCCTGGTTTTAGGCCTCAGCAGACAAGAGTCCCTCCATGTTTGAACTTTAATTGACCTAAAAGGCCAGGTGTAACAGCCGTTATCAGTTGCAACAGTTCTAACTGGTCTAAAGCAGAAATAATGAGGCCTGTGCACCTTTAGCAGAAGGACAAGATAACTTGCAGAAGGAAAACTTACTAACGAGCTGCCGTGGCCAAGATTACTTAATGCACCTGCGCTTACGTAACTGCTACAGGGGGAGGAAGGAGGAGGGAAGGGGAAGAAAGAGAAAAAAATCTTATAAAAAAGGAAAAGCTGCTTGTGTAGGGGTGCTGGATCTGAGGCATGCTAAGTCTCCCAGCACCGCTTTGAGATCTCAAATAAACTTTGCTTGCTTCTCCACCCTGGTGTGTGTTCATTAGCGCTAAGCACTCCGGGCACGAACCACTGTTGCTTGCCTCGGGCACCCTCTGTGCCTGCAACACCCCCGCCGCCCAGAAGAGTAACCCTAATAAATGAGCATGCCCCAAAGTAACGGGCACATCTGGTAACAGTTGATCCCAAAAGCAGGCGTCCTGCACCCTGTCCACTTTGTGTTTGTTCCTCTGCAGCATCTCGTCCAGCTCTCATCACTGCAGGGCTCCTGGCCCGATGCTCCCAGTCCAGAGGTGCCTGCAAACCCTGGGTACCTTGCAGTCACAGGCCTGTGCAGGGGGGTCTCTCTTGCCCCTCCCCAGTGAAGCAGTGTCTGGAACTGGATTACTGTCCCCAGCACTCTGGGTTTGTACCTGGAGGCTGGTCACAGCAGTGGGCCTGGCTCTGGAAAGGGGCAGTTTGGGACAGGCCTTAGTCCCCATGGCGCTGTGCTGAGCAGGAGCCAAGGCGGTTCTGGCACCTGCCCAGACAAGTTTTACCTTAGTGAACAAAGTTTCCCTACTGGCTGAGCCACTTGCTGCCCAGGGCCGCCTCTGGGGGAGTGGGAGTGGGAGTGTGCCAGCACTGCTAACGTGCAACACGCTGCCCGACGTGACATGCACATGTGCCCTGTGTGATGATGCACACTGCAGACAGAGCTGGCCGGAAGGGAGTCGCTTTCTCCTCAGCCCAGCTCACACACTTCTGTTCTTAAGTCAGGCTCTGGCCACTGGAGCTCTGGCAGGACTATCCTCTCCCCTCCGTGGGCCAGCCATAGCCAGTAACGTGAACTCGTATACATGTGTGCATGCAGGACTCCAGTGCACCAGAGCAGGGCGGCTCGCTGTCGGATTGCCCCATCACCCTCCTCCCTGTCCCCGCTGGGAAGCAGGACCTCATGGGAACTAACCTCTGTCACGGAGTGTGGGGGAGTCCAGTCCTGCACCCCTCTTCCTGGGACTCACAGTGACTCTCAGCCAGCCAGTAAAACAGAAGGTTTATTGGACAACAGGAATGCAGGTTACAGCAGAGCTTGTTGGCACAGTCAGGACCTCTCAATCGAGTCCTTCTCAGGGTTCAGGGTGTTTGGATCCCAGCTTAGGATTCCCTGAATTCCCACCACCCAGCCCAAAACCGAAACTGAAACTAACCCCCTCCAGCCTGCCCCTTCCTTTGTCTAGCTTCCCGGGCAAAAGTGTTGACCTCCCCTCCCCCCTGCCTAGCTCAGGTTACAGGCTCAGGTATTGTCCATCACCTAAAGTCCTCCCCTGCTCTCCCATCCCCCATGCAGACAGCCCCTACTCCATCACAACCTCATCAGCATGGGAGATTGCAATCTACATGTCACCTGCCAGCATGGGACAAAGAAGGTGCGAGCGGGGCCTGGGTGGCAGTGCAGTTTCAGAGCAGAGAAGGCGCCAGGGCAGTGGTACCGTGTCAGGGCAGCGATGGTGCTTGGGGAAAATGGTGCAATGTCAGGGCAGAAGGAGGCCTGGGGGACCCAGGGTGGCAATGCAAAGTCAGGGTGGGGATGGGGGAGCTGTGGGGGACAGTTCAGTGTTAGGGCAGAAGGAGGCTGGGGGGACCCAGGGCAGCAGTGCAGTGTCAGGGCAGGGTGGGGGAAAGCGGTGCAGTGGGAGGCCAGAGGGACTCAGGACAGGAATGCAGTGTCAGAGAGGGGTGGGGGAAAGCAGTGTAGTGGGAGGCCAGAGGGACTCAGGGCAGCAGTGCAGTGGTAGGGCGGGGTGGGGGAAAGTGGTGCAGTGGGAGGCCAGAGGGACCCAGGACGGCTGTGCAGTGTCAGGGCAGGGTGGGGGAAAGTGGTGCAGTGGGAGGCCAGAGGGACTCAGGACAGGAATGCAGTGTCAGGGAGGGGTGGGGGAAAGCAGTGTAGTGGGAGGCCAGAGGGACCCAGGGCGGCTGTGCAGTGTCAGGGTAGGGTGGGGGAAAGTGGTGCAATGGAGGTCAGGGGGACCCAGGGCGGCAGTGCAGTGTCAGGGCAGAGAGGGGGATGAGGGGCCAGGAGGGCAGTGCAGTGTCTGGGCAGAGTGGGATCAGGGGGTCAGGACAGCGTTGCAGTGTCAGGACAGAGATGCACAGGGGTAGTTGCTGAGCACTGCGCTCCACTTAATCTCTTTGTTGAGCCGGGAAGGACGGGAGCCCCCAGCACAAAGCTGGACTGAGCCAGGATCGTGCCCGCCGAAGCTCCTACTGGCCTGTGTGCCCGCCACTCAGGACAACATCCTTCTACCCACCTGGAAAGCACTGTTTGCACCCTGTGCCCGGCCCTCTGAGTGCCTGTCTGCTGTGAGGAGACCCCTGGCAGAGTCTGACTGCTGGGCAGGCTTGGGCCCCTGGCCAGAGAGGTGTGGGGCTGGTAAGAGGTATGGGGTGCTGTTCGCTGAGCGGTGTGTGTCTATACAGTCCAGGCAGGTCCTGGGGCTGGGCGCCCGGGCAGTGACCCCCAGGGAACAGCTGCACGGAGCACTGTTTACAAGTGAGTTTTATTAGAGTCCATCACAATTCATAGATGACAGGTAGGCGAGTGCTCTGGGCCCGGCTGGGCCTACCCCTCACCACACAGCTGGGAAAAGCTGGACGTCTGCGCGATCGCTGCCAGCGGCATCTCCGCTCCAGAGGTGGGGCTGGGCTGCTCAGTTTCTGGGCTGCGCTGCTAGGGTCGCTGGGGGCACTGAGGTTCCCCCGGGCTGTCTGCTGAGGGGCTGCTGGGCAGCCTGTGTCGGTGGCCGTCTGGGAGGAGCAGGGAGCAGGACTCACTCGTCTCCACAGTCCTGGGCTCTGTTCCTTTGCTTCTGAGAGTCCAAAGAGCCAGGCTAGAGGGTCAGTGCAGCCAGTGAGCCCCATGGGGCTGTGCTGCTGGTTGAACTGAGCTGTGATGTCCTGCAGTGATGCTGCATTGTCCTGCACCTTCTCAGGGCTGGGGAGTGCGACCCCACTCTGGGCCACTTTCGCCCGTGCCCTTTGGGGCTTGTGAGGCTTGTTCTGGCTGTTCTGGCAAGGACATGGGAGCCCGCTGGACAGCGAGGATGGCTGGGCCAGCTGGCTAATGGACTGAACGTACTCATCCAGCCCAGCCAGGGGCTCCTCGGCCTGGGCGTGGCTCCTTCCCAAAAACAGCATCTCCCCCGTCTCGCTGATCGTAGGCAGGTGGGTCATGGAGATCAGCCGCCGGGCTCTCATGCTGCAAAGACAGAGAGAGAGAATGAGGCACTGGCTGGTCACTGTCAGAATACCACATCCCCGCCCCTGCTGTCACATCTGTTAATCTTTCCTCACTTTCCCCAGTGTAAATGCAGAGTCATTCCACTTACTCCGGATTTACACTGCTGCCCTGAGAGCAGGGTCAGGCCTAGTGACTGTGCATACCATAAACTGAAGTGACTCATATTCAGGAGATCCATAGATCCCAAGGCCAGAAAGGACCCGTGCGAAGATCTAGTCTGACCTCCTGTGGAACACAGGCTGGAGACCTGCCCCCCAATAATTCCTAGAGCAGAGTTTTTATGTAGAGAAACATCCAATCCTGATTTTAAAATTTTCAGAGATGGAGAATCCACCACAACCCTTGGTCAATTGTTCCGATGCCAAATATAGCTGGCTTACCCAGCCACGCCAATGCGCAGACAGCCCAGCAGCTGGCCTTCATGAAATGCTCCCGTATTCCCAGATCTGGGCAACACGCTGTCCCGTCTATTGACTAGGACACAGAAACTCAATGAACCTGCTGCAGCCATGGATAGTGGATCTGGGAATTTCAGCTCAGGCAGCAGAGGCTCCTGCTTTCAGACTCAGGACGCCACTTTCAATGACCCACCCAGGAGGCTGCCACTCCCGCGGGGGCAGAAGAAACTAACTGCATGAAAAACACCTGAGGCAATAAATTCTCAGCCACAGTTGGAGCTAGATGCCAGTTTGAGCAGGCAGGTTTGTACAAACACACAGCACAGCCAGAAGAAGCTCAGCATCCACAAGGCTGAAGCCGGTAAACAACAAATTTGCTTTTCAGTCTGACATGCAGTAGTGAAGTTGTTTGAATACAAAGTGCCCATTCACTCAGACTTCCAGGGAAGGGTTAACTTGGGGCCTGCCTTCCCTGTCCAGCGAATCTGGTTCTTTTCCCCATTCCGCAAAGGTGATTCTGCTGCCACTCAACAATCCTTACACAAAGCATAGAGAGCAAAGAATTCTTAGCCCTGTCAAACTGGGGGAGTCCTTCTGTAACTAAGGTGACCAGATGTCCCAGTTTCATAGGAACAGTCCCGATATTTGGGGCTTTTTCTTACATAGGTGCCTATTACCACCCACCCCCATCCTGATTTTTCACACTTGCTGTCTGGTCACCCTATCTGTAACCCAGCTGGAGGAAGACAGCTTTGCCTCCTGTCAGTTGCAGCTGACAAAGGCGGGGCAGGACTCAAAGCGATCTAGGCTTTGGCAAAGCTGTTGCCCTTTCAAACTGGACAGTCTGGATCCCTGACTGTACAGGCCAATTAGCAGTGAAGTAGACGGGCTTGTTCCCGTGCTGCAGAATGGTGTTCATTTGCCTGTAGATTTGCATCTGGAGTCAGACAGGCTAGGTGGCTATTTTCTTTTTGATTCAAACTCCACGGTGCCTGGGTTTTCGATCTGGGCTGGATCGACACAGCTTGGCCTTTACTCCTTAGCCAGCTGAGCTGTTAGGGTACAAAGCAATACGGTACTAAACGCTAATCCCTCGTTTTACTACCGCTGAGAAACCGCATCACGTTACCTTGTGTGTGCGAAGCTGCTGTCTTCCTAAGAAAAGAGATCATAGTCCTTTAGCTGTGGAATGAAATCCTTGATACTCCCTCTGTTTGCTGTGAGGGGCAGAGAGCTTTGTTTACAAACCTGTGTGTTTGCTCGCATCCCAGTGTATTGCCTGGAGCAGTGTATTAAATCAAGGCCAGGATGTTGCTCAACAGCCCTGCTCCCTGCGCCTGAATTTATACCTTCCTGCCAGTGGCTATAACTCACTGCCAGCAGCTGCCTAAAATAGAAACCATAGTGAACAAGGCGAACTCAGGAAAGCAGAGGGGCACGGTGTCCTCGGAGGAAAAACACAGGCTAGCAGAAGGAGGGGCCTGGGTAATTTCTGTGACCTTTCAGCAACTGTTTATCTTTCAGATTCATATCCCAGCAGCTTCAATTATTGTTGATTGAAGGGGTATTCACTTCGTGCTATGCCATGGGGAGAGCTCAGGCAGTTTACTGCTCTTGGGCCCAGCTTTGGGCTGAGGCTATGAGGTTTTTTAAGTGCACTATGGAAAAACCCCAGCTCCCAGTGGAAATCTATTTTTGCAAGGACTCAAGAGGCGACCGAAATAATCACAGCAGGCAGCATTGAAAAGACTCTGCCACAGAGCATGTTGAGGGTTGAAATCTGCCCAGTTATTGCAAAGCATCTTCCCTGGAAGAGCCCGTTTTGAGCAAAGCTGTTTTCGCAGTTGCTAATGTGCAAAGTTTCCCAATGGCCTGTGTGTTCGTGGCCAAGTTTCCAGTGTCATGAAATTCTGCGAAAAAAATCCCCAAATATCCCAAGGCTTAAGGGGATGGGCCAATGAGCAAAATGAAACCCTGACAGCTGGGAGCACAGGGAATGACCTGCCATTGTACAGTGCTGGCACAGGGACCAGGGTTCAGGCACCATACACCAGTCAGCTCGGGGGCAGTGGGGTAAAAAGAACTCTCAGGAAGGGAAATGGCACCAAGTTTTGGGGCCTTCCTGCAGTTTCAGAGTTACAAACGCAAACAGGAAAATCACTTTGTGAATGTAAAGGTGATGGAAAATCCCCAGCTGGTGTCAATCAGTCATAGGTTCAGTAGAGTCCCTGGGCTGGATCCCCAGCTGGTGTGAATGGACATCACTCCACTGGCGTCCATGGGACAGATCCCCAGCTGATGTGAATGAGCATCACTCCATTGGAGTCAGTGGGCCGGATACCCAGCTGGTGTGAATGAGCATCACTCCATTGGCATCCATGGGACAGATCCCCAGCTGGTGTGAATGAGCATCACTCCATTGGAGTCCAAGGGTTGGATCCCCAGCTGGTGTGAATGGACATCGCTCCATTGGAGTCAGTGGGCCGGATCCCCAGCTGGTGTGAATGGGCATTGCTCCATTGGAGTCCATGGGCTGAATTCCCAGCTGGTGTGAACGGGCAATGCTCTGTTGGAGTCAATAGCACTCCAGCACTTTACACCAGCTGGCAGTGGTTGAGGGCAAGGGGGTGGTACCGTGGAGGGGGACCCTCTCTCCAGTGCCTGATCCCCTCCGATGGGAATGTCACAGGGCTGCATAGCCAGCCAAGCACTCACAGCCCCACTGTCCCCGTGCTTCATTGACAATAAACCTGGCTGGGTGATTTCATCCCTTAACAGATCTTGTGGTCGTTGGACAGTTCACTCAAGGTCTGCCGTGCCAACTGTCTGTGCAGGGCTGAGGCGACCCACAGAGGGAACACACACATACAGCCAAACATCTATCAACCTCTAACCGCAATAGCCAAACAGGGGCAGATTCCCAGCTGAGCCAGCCCTTTTCCAGAACAGGGCCACAGGGGGCAGCATGTGCCCAGTGCAGAGCCTGGCTCTGGGATCCATTCCGAGCTCTGCCACAGCCCTGCTGATCAACCTTGGACCAGTCACTAGCAGTGCCATGCCTACGCTTTTCCCTCTGTAGGAAGAGGATAACGGAGCCTGAGGGACCAGAGCTGGAGTTGCCAAAATCTTTGTCCAAGGAGAGTGCTAGAGCCCCACCTGCTCCAGGCCTCCCTCCTCAGGCATGTGCCCAGCCCAGGCCTGCAAGGCAGTGGAGCAGCACAGGATGTCCTGGGGCTAGATGCATGTCTCCTTGGAGTGGCATCTCCAGCAGGGATAGGGGCCTGACAGCTGCTCTCAGCTCAGTGCAGCACTGAAGCTGGATGCCATGGGGCCCTCCCACTGGGATCTGGGTGTGGCTGTGGGTATGCTGCACCAGGAGTGGGCTGCAGAATGGTCAGAGATGGCAAAGGAGGCTGAATCTGACAGTGTAATCTGCATCGCATTGAGCGGGTGGCCGGAGGAGTTCCTGATCCGTCGGGCCCTGGTGGAAGCGGCTGGGGCTCCTGTGACCTGCTTGCACCAGGGCTGTGTGCGCTCTGGATCCTAGGGCATAGCCAGGTTGGGATGCAGACAGGGAACTGGGAGGCCCCTGGCTTCTCCCTACAGATCACTCCCTGCATGCCCCCTGTCAGCCCAGCTATACGTGACTTTGGCCGCGTGGAGCTGTTCTCCGCATGGGCCGTGCCCCGGTCATGGAGCTCCATCCCAGCCAAGTGCATGTGGAGCTGCAGGTGGAGCAGCGGGGGGAGCCCTTCCTCTGCAGAGCCACTGCCATGCTGCAGAGCACGTAGGGAGGCTTGGGCGGCTGGCCACCCCTTCCGCTTCCCCTCTACCGAAGCTATTCTTATCTCCTCTGGCAGTAGCCTAGGGAGAGGGCAAGCTGCAGCGGCCTGTCCTCCTGCAGATGCAGGGTGAGAACGAGAGAATCCGCTCCCCGGCCCTGAGCCCTAGGAGGTGGAGGTGGCTGCTGGCACACATGGGTGAATGCCATGGCCAGGGGAGCGGGGCATGCTCGGGCATGGCTGAGCAGGCGCTGTGCTCCCAAAATGCAGGCTGCCACTTCCTGGGCACGGATCTTGCCATGCCCATTGGGCACAGAGCATGGGGCCTGAGTCTGCTCTCATGCATGCAGGGCCTAGTTCTGCTCTGACCCCACAGAACCGACTTCTACTCTAGCTCCCGTCAGCACCCACTCCACTGGAAACCCAGGAAGCTACCCCGGCTCCTGGCCACGTAACTGTGACCCAGCTCAGCCCTTGTGAGCCTGCATCTCCAGGGCCCTGCGCCATGTGCAGCCCTGGGCACCAGCACAGCATGAAATGCTTCTGCCTCATGCCCACCTGCCCTGCTGTAAATAGTGTGCAAGGTGCAGGACAACAGATACCCCTTAACTCCCCCTGGATGCATACAGCTCCTGGCAAGTGCTGAGCAGGGTTGGGCCTTGCATGGGAGATTCCTACAGGAAAGGCCCCAATGCATCAGGGAGACTTCCCAAGGGCCAGGGCCCAGCATATTGCTTGTGGGTGCTGTGCTGAGGGAGAGGCTGCCCTTCCCCAAGATAGGAGCTGGTGATGAGCACTTGTGGTCATCAAAGCTCTCCTGGCAGTCAGCAGGGGCATTACCCCCCATGCCCCAACCCCATTCCTACACAGCCCCTGACTGAAATTCCCATTGCAGTTTCAACTGGGTATGTTATTCTTCCCTTCTTGCCCTAAACTGTGTTCCACCCCAGAGGTGGCTGCATCCATCTCCCTGCCTTGTACATCTGTATAAGGGCTGCTTGGGCCACACAGGGAGTTCTTCAGGAATGGCTGTTCTGAATAGCTCCATGCGTGGATAAGCCCTTGGATCCTGTGGGAGCAGGACACTCCCCTGGTGGGGGAGATAGCACATCAAAGGGTCAGGGCTGCAAAGAAAAGGCCTGCAGAGAAGGCAGGCTGAGTTCTCGCTGGGTCAGTTGGGCAGCTGTGTGGGAACATTGTGGGGTAAACTCTTCCTTAGGGATGCCCAGACCCCTTGGCTCCCCAGCTTAGGCTGGGGCTTCTAACCCACCCACTCCCACCACTGTTCTGTTGTTTGTTCCAGGTGCGGATCCACAGCGTGAGGAGCTGGAAGGACCTGGGACGATGAGGCCATGGACCAAGCCTAATGGCAGTAAGCAGAGCCCAAGCCTGGGGGCCCTGCCTGGCAGCTTCAGACAGCACCCAGGGCCCACTGGATGAGGGGGCTAGGCTAGAGCTGACCCAGAGACATTGGCTGCATGGGATGGCCCATGTGTCTGCTTCCATGTAACTCCTCTGGATGATCTGGAGGGAGAACAGGGCTCTCCGCAGCCCCACTCAGCCTGGGCAGTTCTGCAGTGCTGGGCAGGATGTGCTTGGCCGATCACTCCTGCTCTCCCTGAGCACAGGACAGGTGTGGCTGGCTGCTCTAGGGAGGCAGCTGAGGCTGGGGCCCATTGTCACTTGGCTGCATGTCAAGGCACAGTCAGGGCTGTGGGACTCGCAGCTGATGCAGAGGAGGTGACGCGCTGCCCAGCACCACAGGCTGCCTATGAGCTAGTGCTGGCTGCCAAGGTAAGAGAGGGCAGGATCCAGAGCTGTGAAGAAGGAACTGCCCATCCCAGGTGGTAGCCCATAATCGCAGGCCCCCTCTTCTGTGAGCAGCTCTGTAGTGCCTGGTGGGACAGTCGCCCCAGTGAGGCCCCCTGCACGGAGACATATGAGCTGGGATGTGGGCCAGCTGGGACTGTTGATGGGAGCGTGTGTGGGGCTGGTGAGACGTCCCCGCATGTGGAGGCTCTGAGGCTGTCTCTTGGCTGCTGACCATGCTGCACTAAAGTGGCTTCATACTGCCAAGGGGAACAACAAGAAACTTCTTCATTGGAGTTTAGCTCTCCAAGATTTTGATTTTGAAATTCAGCACATCTCAGGAGCTTCTAACAAAGTAGCTGATGCACTCTCCTGTGAGAGTTTCCCAAAATCCAGTAGTTAAAAAGTGTTCTTAAAATGTAAAAGTCTGTTAGTTATATACTTAGTGCTATATGTAAAGGTGCATGTGTTGTATTAATCTGTTTCTTTTAAAGTTCTAGGAGGAAATCGCTGCCAGTGAGCTTCCCCACTGTCTGCAATTTGGAGGGCGTGTCATAAACAGATAGCTAAGGGTTAATGTTCTTTTACCTGGAAAGGAGTAACCTGAAACACCTGACCAGAGGACCAATCGGGAGACAAGATTTTTTCAAATCTGGGTGGAGGGAAGTTTGTGTCTGAGTTCTTTGTTCTAGTGTTCTGCCTGTACTCTCTCCTGGCTATGAGAGGATTTCTGTCTCCTGCTTTTCTAATCTTCTGTTTCCAAGTTGTAAGTACAAAGATAGGTTTGGTTTTTTTGTATTTACATGTGTGTAGTTGCTGGAGTGCTTTGAATTGTATTCTTTTTGAATAAGGCTATTTATTCAATATTCTTTTAAGCAATTGACCCTGTATTTGTCACCTTAATAAAGAGAGACCATTTGTATGTATTTTTCTTTCTTTTTACATAAAGCTTTCTTTTTAAGACCTGTTGGAGTTTTTCTTTAGTGGGGAACTCCAGGGAATTGAGTCTGTAGCTCACCAGGGAATTGGTGGGAGGAAGAAGTCAGGGGGAAATCTGTGTGTGTTAGATTTACTAGCCTGACTTTGCATACCCTCTGGGTGAAGAGGGAAGTACTTGTGTTTCCAGGACTGGAAATAGGGAGGGTGGCGTCCCTCTGTTTAGATTCACGGAGCTTGCTTCTGTGTATCTCTCCAGGAACCCCGGGAGGGAACACCCGGAAGGGAGAAGGGAAGGGAAATGGTTTATTCCCCTTTGTTGTGAGATTCAAGGAATTTGGGTCTTGGGGTCCACAGGGAAGGTTTTTGGGGGGACTAGAGTGCCCCAAAACACTCTAATTTTTTGGGTGGTGGCAGCTTTACCAGGTCCAAGCTGGTAACTAACCATGGAGGTTTTCATGCTAACCCCCATATTTTGGACGCTATGGTCCAAATCTGGGAATAGGTTATAACAGGCCCCCTGCACGGAGACATATGAGCTGGGATGTGGGCCAGCTGGGACTGTTGATGGGAGCGTGTGTGGGGCTGGTGAGACGTCCCCGCATGTGGAGGCTCTGAGGCTGTCTCTTGGCTGGGCCCCCCGCAGCGTGGTCGTGCTGACACACAACCTGGCCTGGCTAGCGGTGGCTCACGCTGACACTGGCAGGAAATGTGGGCACTGCCCTCTGCCAGCCAATGAGTCCCCAATGTGCCCTCTTCCCTGCTCAGCATGTGCTGGGGGCCAGGGCCCCACACATCGGAGACATCCTCTCAATACCTCTGGAGTAGGAGCCCTTGCTGTGCTGAGCCTGGAGCTGGGCTGTTACTGTAGGCCTGTCACTCTAAAGCCTCACCAAGCAATCTGGCTCCCGGGCCAGGACCTTGGTGTCCAGCCTGGAGCTGAATAAACAGTCCCGGTGCTCTCCTTGAACAGGCAGTGCCACGGCGAAGAGGAGACCCCACTCCTGCTGTGGCTGACGGCAACGTGACAGCCCTGATCCAGTGCCAGGCGCACAGAGCCGGGGAGGCACAGAGGGTGAAACTACACAGATTTGCTATCAATGGCCACTTCTCCAACCGCAGGGTCACTGCGGCGGCTCAGGGCTTGGGGTGGCCAGGGGACCTGGAAACAGTGCGTAGCTCAGTGGAAGGTACTTGGCTGGCTGCCAGGGCAGCGGTTTGGCAGCAAGAGTGGAAAGCGCTTGTTCCATCTGTGTGACAGGGAGGGCCGGCTAGGGCTGGGGTATGGGGCCAGCTGCTTCTGTCCCACATGGGTGGTGGTGCCTCGCTTAGCTCACAGGCAGAGGCCTCACATGGTTCTGGAACTGACAGAGTTAGGGGTCTAACTGACAGAGCTGAGTGTGTGCATGTGTGTGTGTGCGTGTGCACACACGTGTGGTATTCCTCTGTATGTATGTGTGTGTTTGTGTGCACGCACATGCTTGTGGTACTGTGTGTGTGTGTGTGTGTGTGGTACTCCTCAGTGTGTGTCTGCATGTCTACATGTGCGGTACTTCTGTGTGTGTGCACGCACGTGCGGGGTTCTCCTGTGTGTGTGTGTGTGTGTGTGTGTGTGTGTGTGTGTGTGTGTGTGTGTGTGTGTGTGTGCGCGCGCACACACTTGTGGTATTCCTTTGTGTGCGTATGCATGGGTGTACATGCGGTACTCGTCTGTGTGTGTGAGCCTGCAGGTATGTGTGCACTGGTGTGATTGGGTGCATTTGGGGGGGGTCCCCTGAGCAGCTTCAGGGAGCTGGGGTTCAGGAATTTTACCCTCACTGCCAATACACTGTTATGCTTATAAGAAGCGCACTGAATCTTTTTGAAGGAGATAAGGCAATATGCCACGTTTATTGAGAGTACAATTTAAGCATTAAAATCAGCATATGCTTCCATTAACACAGACCAAAAGGTTCTGCAGTTGGATCTTATAGTTATCACTCCTTAGTATTGCTCGGTCAGTTCCAGTGGCCAGCTGAAACTGCACACGAAGGAGGGGAGCTGGGCCTCTCTCGAACGCGTTTGAATCTCCGATGTTGATGCAGAACGAACCCCAAATCCCATAGCAATACACCCTTCTTTTATAGTAGTAAGTTCCCATACAAGCCTATGGACCTTGCTGTATGACACTGCAGCTGTTAATCACAGGGTATTCAAGTTTCAGAGTGGTAGCCATGTTAGTCTGTATCAGCAAAAACAACGAGAAGTCCTTGTGGCACCTTAGAGACTAACAAATTTATTTAGGCATAAGTTTTCATGGGCTAAAACCCACTTCATCAGATGCATGAAGTGGAAAATACAGTAGAGAGGTATAACTACACAGCATATGAAAAGATGGGAGTTGCCTTACCAAGTGGGGGGTCAATGCTAACGAGCCAATTCAATTAAGGTGGAAGTGGGCTATTCTCAATAGTTGACAAGAAGGGGTGGAAATCACTTTTGTAGTGCTAATGAGGCCGATGTAATCAAGGTGAGCCCATTTCAAACAGTTGACAAGAAGGTGTGAGTATCAGCAGGTGGAAATTAGTTTTCGTAGTGACCCTTCCACACACAGTCTTTATTCAGGCCTAATTTGATGGTGTCAAGTTTGCAAATTAATTCCAGTTCTGCAATTTCTCATTGGAGTCTGTTTCTGAAGTTTTTTTGTTGAAGAATTGCCACTTTTAAGTCTGTTATTGAGTGTCCAGGGAGACTGAAGTGTTCTCCTACTGGTTTTTGAATGTTACAACTCTTGCTGTCTGATTTGCATCGATGTATTTTTTTGCGTAGATACTGTCTGGTTTGGTCAATGTACATGGCAGAGCGGCATTGCTAGCACATGGTGACATATATCACATTGGTAGATGTCCAGGTGAAAGAGCCCCTGATGGTGTTGCTGATGTGATTAGGTCCTATGATGGTGTCCCTTGAATAGATATGCAGACAGAGTTGGCACCAGGCTTTGGTTCCTGGGTTAGTGTTTTTGTTTTGTGGTGTGTAGTTGCTGGTGAGTATTTGCTTCAGGTTGGGGGATTGTCTGTAAGCGAGGACTGGCCTGTCTCCCAAGGTCTGTGAGAGTGAGGGATCGTCTTTCAGGATAGGTTGGAGATCCTTGATGATGCGTTGGAGAGGTTTTAGTTAGGGGCTGTAGGTGGTGGCTAGTGGTGTTCTGTTACTTTCTTTGTTGGGCCTGTTCTGTAGTAGGTGACTTCTGGGTATCCGTCTGGCTCTGTCAGTCTGTTTCTTCACTTCACCAGGTGTGCATTGTAGTTTTAAGAATACTTGATGGAGATCCTGTAGGTGTTTGTCTCTGTCTGAGGGATTGGAGCAAATGCAGTTGTATTTTAGAGCTTGACAGTTGACAGTGAATCGTGTGATGTGGTCTGGATGAAAGCTGGAGGCATGTAGGTAAGTATAGCGGTCAGTAGTTTCCGGTATAAGGTGGTGTTTATGTTACCATCGCTTATTTGCACTGTAGTGTCTAGGAAGTGGATGTCTTGTGTGGACTGGTCCAGGCTGAGGTTGATGGTGGGGTGGAAATTATTGAAATCCTGGTGGAATTCCTCCAGGGCCTCCTTCCCATGAGTCCAGAAGATGAAGATGTCATCAATGTAGCGCAAGTAGAGTAGGAGTGTTAGGGGATGAGAGCTGAGGAAGCGTTGTTCTAAGTCAGCCATAAAAATGTTGGCATGCTGTGGGGCCATGCAGGTACCCATAGCAGTGCCACTGACTTGAAGGTATACATTGTCCCCAAATGTGAAATAGTTGTGAATGAGGACAAAGTCACAAAGTTCAGCCACCAGGTTTGCCATGACATTATCGGGGATACTGCTCCTGACAGCTTGTAGTCCATCTTTATGTGGAATGTTGGTGTAGAGAAGTTCTAATTCCATAGTGGCTTGGATGGTGTTTTCTGGAAGATCACCAAATGATTGTAGTTTCCTCAGGAAGTCAGTGGTGTCTCGAGGATAGTTGGGAATGCTAGTAGCATAGGGCCTGAGGAGAGAGTCTACATAGCCAGACAATCCTGCTGTCAGGGTGCCAATGCCTGTGATGATGGAGCATCCAGGATTCCCAGGTTTATGAATCTTGGACAGAAGATAGAATATCCCTGGTCAGGGCTCTAGGGGTGTGTCTGTGTAGATTTGTTCCTGTGCTTCTTCAGGAAGTTTCTTGAGCAGATGGTGTAGTTTCTTTTGGTAACCCTCAGTGGGATCAGAGGGTAATGGACTGTAGAATGTGGTGTCAGAGAGTTGCCGGACAGCCTCTTGTTCATACTCTAACCTATTCATGATGATGACATTACCTCCTTTGTCAGCCTTTTTGATTATGATGTCAGAGTTGTTCCTGAGGCTGTGGATGGCGTTGTGTTCTGCACGACTGAGATTATGGGGCAAGTGAAGGCAACTCCCATCTTTTCATATGCTGTGTATTTATACCTCCCTACTCTATTTTCCACTCCATGCATCTGATGAAGTGGGTTTTAGCCCACGAAAGCTTATGCCCAAATAAACGTGTTCTTCTCTAAGATGCCACAAGAACTCCTCAAGGTATTCAAGGTTGTTCTTAATCAGCATTATTTTGAGTTGTTACCAGGAAGATTGGCAGCTGTTTTTTATCTCATCCCTCTGGAGGGAATGAGATAGCTCAGCAGTTTGAGCAGTGGCCTCTTAAACTTCGGGTTGTGAGTTCAATCCTTGAGGGGGCCATTGGGGGATTGGTCCTGCTTTGAGCAGGGGGTTGGACTAGATGATCTTAAGGTTCCCTTCAAACCCTAATAATCTATGATTCTGGCTCAACTCTTTATCTTGTCCCTGGGATGTATGCCTTTGCTTTAGGATCATGGATTTGCTATCCAGATGATTCTGATAAGAAAGTTGATGCTCTTGATTCCTCCACCCCCCTCTTGACCATCTGGCCCCACTGTCTCTTCTCAGTTACTCACACATGAAATAGTAAATAAGGCAGTAATTACAGCCATAAAACTTTTTATCTTTGTAAGAACAATCATTAACACAATCAGCAAAGAATAAACTCAGAACAATTTCTTCTAACTAATTCAAAGCTAGCAAAATGGAGCACAATTTACTTGAGACAGTTTTTCCCCTTTAGGCTTTTGGCCTACATTGCCCCCAGGGCCAGCTCTAGGCACCAGCAAAACAAGCAGGTGCTTGGGGCAGCACATTTCCAGTGGGCATTTTGGCCATCCTTTTTTTTTAAACTCCCTTCCTCCCCTCTCACAACCCTGCAGAAGCAGAGCCACAGAGCAGCTGGGGATCCAGTATGGGAGCTGAGAACCCATGGGACCCTGGGAGCTGTAGTTCCTTGCCTAGCGCCCTGCCTATAGAGCCAGCCCTGGAGCAGGGAAAGAACTACATTTCCCAGTAATCCCTTGGCAGCTATCAACAGGAAAGGAAAGGGTAGGGAGTGAGGTATCTGAGCCATGCTGCAGCTTGCTGTGAGTCGAAAGGGGTGGCACAGTGAATGGGGAACAAGTGTGCCCAAGGAGCAGAAGGCTTTGCCCCAGATGTCCCCTTCAGAAGACTTCCCTAGACTGCGTTAGGGATACTGGTGGGACATCACCTTGCAGCCCCTAAAGAAGGAATTGGGTGGACTTAATGGACAGTGCCCCTCTCTATCTGAAGCGTATCAAGGGAGGTATGTGGATCCCACTAGAATTAAAAATGAAAAGTAAGGGAGGAGAGGCTCTACTGGACCTGGGCAGCTTTAGATACAGTACGAAGCACATAGGAGGATTTCCACTTCTGAGCCATGGAAGCAGAAATTGACTTTTCCTTTACCAGATTTCGCTAATATTCAGAAAGGGAATCTAGCATCTGCTTTCCAGATTTGAGCACCTCAAAATTTAGGAGTGCTCAAATTCTATTTGGGCAGCTGTTACTTCATTTCTCCCAAATCAAATATACTGATCCACTGTAACTTGCTGTAGAAAAAGAAGGATAAGAAATGAAGAAGCAAGAAATGCTTCCCAGTGGTTTTTAGGACTGGAATTGCTATTTTCAACAGTCATTGCCCTTTTTTGTTTGTTTAAAAGGAAGACAGTGATACTGCATTGGCAAATTCCCCATGGAAACAAAGAGTGGAACAAAAGAATAATAAAGGCACCTCAACTTTTCCTCATTTATGGAGGACAGTCTTATAATATGCATCAAGATGTCCTCCAATCTCGCAAACTGAAAATTGTTCCATTTTACTGCAATTCTGTAACTATATGGGAACCAATACTGTCTGTGTTCTGTGCACATCCAAAATTCCTGCTGAATGACTTGCCCTGGGAGCAAGTTACCAGTGACCCAGGGCTGGACAGCAGTAGGGTGCAGGTTGCGAGGAGAGCCCAGGGCTGGGGCGGCAGGGGAGTTAGGGTTGGGGAAGGGCACTGGTGTGGGGGAAAGGAGGGAGCCCAGCGCTGGGGTGGCAGGGAGTGCAGGTGGGGGGAGCCCAGGGCTGGGGCAGCAGGGGAGTGTGGGGGTGGAGGGGACAGCCAAAAATGTTTTTGCTTGGGGCAGCAAAAAAACTAGAGCCGGCCCTAATTGTCCCCCTTTTGACCCTTTAATATCAATATATTAAATGGGTCACATCTTGTGTAATTGCTTTAAGGCAATGTATTGTGAAGCAATTTGGGCTTGTGGTTTTAATTTGAGGTACATTTTTTTCATCCAACAGCACATAAAGCACATTATGACAAACATTATTTCAATTAGTACAAAGAAAACAATTATGAGATGAATCATAATATTTAAAACTGATGTCCATGAAGGGGACCAGCCTCTAAACAAATGTCATACCAAGGGTGCACCATTATTTGTTGAGCCTGTGTGGATACTTTCAGAATTTTAGTTCCCTGGTGCAAAATAGCCAGGCTTCGTGTTAGTACTTTTATCCAGGTTGTTGCAGTTAATTGACTAATTTGCTTATTCCCTGCAAGCCATTGGTATGAGGTGGTCCAATTAACCCCCAAAGAAAAATTAAAACTCAAGGCATTATTGGCATCTACTAGGTTAACATCCTTATTTTTATGAACCGGAAAATAGTAAGTGGGTGAGGATTTGCAATATTGTCGCATTGGACATACATTGTTGTACAGCTGGCCTTTGAGTATCCTTTTTCTGCTACACAATTTTTTCCAATTCAATAATACAAACACAATTTTATCCATCATCGTATACTTTGGTGGTGCTATTATCCAATTCATTCCAGTAGCATGTGATATTGCTAAATCTTTCTTTTGCACAGAGCAAGGCTTCTCTAAAATTGGCAAGGTGGGGCATACCCACTGTTAGGTAGTTCATTTTTTTTACACCCACGGTGATCAGTGAGTTCCTCTTTTTTATTTAAATACAATTCTGCCCATCATGGGGCTCAAATATGCCTTCTATGTAGAGTTGGGAGTGCTAGGACAGACCATAGGGTGTTCAGGTACCTGGCATGGCGAACCCGAATTCCCTGGATAGGAACGTGTTAAGGTGTTTGTGTATACATATGATTGCATAGGCTTATACCATTCTGGCATAGTAAGCCCAAAATGTATGATTGATGCAGTCCCAAGTGTGCCACTGTAGATTTAACATGTCCACCCCTGTCTGTACCAACTCAGTGATTTGGTGTTCTTGCCCTTGTGCTGTTGTGCGGTGGAAAGCTTCTACTGCACTGGCCTTAGTTTTTAATGCTTCCTGTTTCACTGAATTAATAATAGGCTCCTATGCCTCCCAGTGTAGTACTGGCTAGATCTTTTTTTTCCCCATGAAGGGGAGAACATTTTCTGTATCAAGGAGCCATACCAAACATTGAATAAGGGGTTGCTGTATAGTGCACATTCGGGCCGTGTGATGGTTAAATTATTCTTTGTCCAATTAACTGTGATGTGTAGTGTTGTTATTATGGGTGCCACGTATGCCTTAATGGATGGTTGGTTTTTAAGTAACTGTGGGTAGGGTCTTTCCAGTGATTGGAGGACCATTTAACAGTAGCACTGGTATGTCGCCCACAAAAATCTTTCTGTTCACCCATTCTTTAATCGTGCGCACCTCTAATGGTCCTGGTGTTAATGGTGGAACGGTGTGTGAACCGGGTTCACTGGATTCACCAAAAGGATTAAAATCCACAATTGGCTCCTTAGGGGTTGCCACCTTAATCCCGCAGTTACGATCCTCATTGGTTATATTAGCCCAGGCTTGTAATGTAATTTGTGCGAAGGACACATACAAGGTACTGTTATGCATGGGTATTTCCTGAACCCTGTTCCACTTTTCAATTAAACCAATGTAGCCCCCAGTGTGCGTAGGTTGTCCCTGAACCCCAAAAGCTTATAAATATCCCCCAAAACAACAACATCTTGCCCTTAGCAGGTTCCTGGCAGGACTCCCTTAGGATCAGGTGGTATGCGAGGAATCGTTATTGGGGTGCAGGAATTTGCATGATTATTGGCAGGTATATAATTCTAGTTCATGTTGAATAACTGTAAGAACTAAACACAAACAGACTGAGAAAACAATTTAATCTGTGACACTTGAACCTATTTGAGTTTGCCTTTTTTTTTAAATACAGTATGCTAGTGGGCTAAGAGAGTCAACTATGGAGTAGAGACCTGTCCGCTTAGAATCCAGGGCATGATCCTTTTACCCTAGCTTTAAATACATTATCTGGTCACCGACTTTCCATAGCTCCGAGTCGGTGGCTTTTTGCTTATGCAATTTTGTATTCTTTTGCTCAGTGGCTTGGTTTACCCTGTAGCGTAAGATAGTTTTGTTTTCTTGCAATTGTTTGAGCCACTGGAAGTAGTTATGCTGTGCCACCGTAGGTTATTCCTCAGAATCTCTAGTGAGGCATCCAGGATCAATTATTAACCGCATTGGCTGCTCAAACAAACTTTGGTACGGGTGGATTTTTCTTTTCAGCCTGTCACTGCTGTGGATGGCAGCCAGGATCAAGGGCAGCTTTTCAGGCCAGATTTTACCAGTGTGGTTTACCACTTTTCTCAATGCCTTTTTAATAGGTGATTTTTTTTTTCACCTGTCCTGAGGGTTGGGGTCGGTATAGGATATGAAACTTTTGTTTAATTCCCAGAGCATGCATTATTATGGTAAAGATTTCCCCCACAAATGCACCCCCATTGTCTACATTGATAACCTTGGAGGTCCCCCTACCTGCATACCACTTCTGTATCCTTTTCATCAGCTGCTTTCCACCCATTTCTTTGCCAGTCATACATCCAATACTGTAGTCCTTTCACACAAAATCACTATCGGCATAGATATACACAGGTCTGGGGGGAGTCTTCATACTGTTCTAAAACTTGGTGTATAGCGTGAAGTTCAGGCTGCTGTGCTGACCCATAGGCCAAATGTCCCTGAATATTCTCTTTTTCTAGGTTAATAGCAGCATATTTAATCCATCTTTCCCCTTTGATTACCATTGAACTCCCATTAGTAAACCAAACATGTTTTTCCTGGCCTACAGTATCCAGTTCCTCAAGAGGGAGTGCTTGCACTAAAGCAATCCCCTGTTTCAGAGTGATTTCTGGGCACTCATGTTTATTTCCTTTTTCAATTAAAGCATATGTCAGCATATCTGGTTTGGACACTGTTTCAGTAGTGACTTCTCTGTTAACTAGAAGGAGGGTCCACTGGGTCATGCAGGTATTAGAAACCTTACCTCCCATCAGTTTGCCTGATAAAATATATTTAAGGGAAGTATGTGTCCTTTGAATAGTAATGGGCAGGGCCGGCTTTAGGCCGATTCGCCCGATTCCCAGGAATCGGGCCCCGCGCCTAAGAGGGCCCCACGCCTTACACATTTTTTTTTTAAACTTACCCCAGGTGCCTGGCTGCGATCTGCTCAGAGGTCTTCCGTGGTCCTGCTCCCTTAAGCGAAGCGCAGGCGGGAGCGCGGCAAGCCCCACGGCCCCGGCTGGAGCCCCGACCGGAGCGCGGCAAACCCCGCTTTCCCAGCTGGAGCTCCGGCCGGAGCGCGGCAAGCCCTGAGGCCCTGCTGTTCCGGCTGGAGCCCCAGCTGGAGCGCAGCAAACCCCACTTTCCTGGCTGGAGCTCCAGCCAGAGCACTGCAAGCCCCGTGGCCCTGCTCTCCCGGCCAGAGCTCTGGGCCTTTAAATAGCCTCCAGAGCCCTGGGATAATGAGGGGCTCCGGGGGCTATTTAAAGGGTCAGGGCTCCAGCTGCCTCTGCCACCCCGGTCCTTTAAAGAGCCGCCAGAGCCCTGCCACCCCCATGCATTCCCCAGGGTTCCCGCGGCTATTTAAAAGGTCCAGGGCGGGGTAGAAGCTGGAGAGCTCTGGGCCCTTTAAATAGCCCCCAAAGCCCTGGGATAGCAGGGAGTTTGGGGGCTATTTAAAGGGCTGGGGCTCCAGCTGCCTCTGCTGCACCCCCTGCCCTGCCCACACCAGCCCCGCTCCACCTGCCTGCAGCCAGCTCTGCACCCCGTGCCCACAGCCAGTCCCTGTCAAACCCCCTGCTGTGTCTCCAGTCAACCCCTGCCACACAACCCCTGCTGCACCCCCCTGCCTGAAGCCAGACAGTCTCACAGTCCTCTGTCTCCAGCCCTGCCAACCCCTGCTGCATCCCCCCGCGGCCCTGCCTGAAGCCAGCCCGCCCCACACACCCCCTATCTCCAACCAGCCCCGCACCCCTTGCCCTGCCTGCAACCAGACCCTACCTCCAGTCAGCCCCTGCCCTGCCTCCAGCCAGCCCCATGTCCACTTGTGCCCTGCAGTTCCCAGGGCAGTAACCCTGCACACCTGCTTCAGTGAGGGGGTCAGGGAGCAGCTGGGACCCACACATGTGAAACAGCAGTCATTAATAACCAATCAACAGCATATATGATGCAATGTACATAACATATAATTTTATTATTTATATAGTTATGGAAAGTAAATAATAAATTAAAGGCTTTTTTTCCCACTTTTTTTTTAAGTCATCCCTGCCAGGGCCCCGCCGAAAATGTTCGAATTGGGCCCCACACTTCCTAAAGCCGGCCCTGGTAATGGGTGCTGTGTCTGTGAGTGGTTCAAAGGATTGTACTGCCCAGACAGCTGCTAGGCATTCATGTTCACAGAGATTAAAATTTAATTCTGTGCCTTGCAGTTTCCTTGATTGATAGGCTACTGACACCCGTTTTCTTCCTTTATTATTTTGCAGTAGAGTAGCTGCTAGTGCTACGTCATTAGCAGCCAGACAGAAAACAAATGGCCTTGACTCCTCGGGAAAGTGTAAAGCTGGAGCTGCGGCTGCTTTTTGCTTTAAAGTACTTAGGGTGGAATCCTGTTCCGCTCCCATTTCCATTGAGTCTTTTTCTTTAACAGTTTTCATAAAGGAAGTGTAATCTCAGCATACTTGCAAATATGTGGCCACGGGAAACTGAATCCACCCAACAGGAGAGTACATCTGTGGGACTGGCATTTCTAGCAGTGCCTATTCGCTGGTCTACTTGCCTGCCCTCTCTCCTGATTATTAGGCCCAGGTACACTTAGCTGGGCTTGGAGGCTGGAAGTTGATTAAGATTTGCCAATTATTACAGTTTTTTTTTTCAGTAACCAATGTTTTTACATGCCATTTTTTTCCTTGTTAATTTTATTTTGTGCTTAAAATGTATGTTCATTTTTTCCTAATGCAATTTTTTTAAACAACAATGCTAATAACAAGACAAACACAAAACATAATTTTTGTCACGACAGTAGATCCATGGTAATCTGAGTTGCCCCTCAGCTGGTACCATTTTTTTCTGAAGTTCTGAAAGACAAGAAAAACATTTTTCTACCCCCTTTTGGGGTGGGGGCAGGGCAACAGATCTTTGCTTAAAATACTTATTGTTTTACAAATTTTCTTGCTGATTGCAGGCAAAACAGAGGAATTATCCCCATACTGTACTGTGTTTTAGTTCTATGGGTAGGCCATGTTTCAATGGCTTCTACCTTTTAAGAGTTTAGGGTGAATTATTCCACTGTGCAGTTATGAGGTGATGTACCTCAATTTTCCTTTTTATACAGCAGCATAGGTGCTGACTCTGTGGGTGTGCCAGGGCTGGAACCCCCACGGGGAAAATACAGTGGGTGCTCTGCACCCACCGGCAGCCAAGCTCCCCTCACCCCCCGCCCCACCTCCTCCTCCTCCCCTGAGCGTGCCACGTCCCTGCTCCTCTGCCTACCTCCCAGTGCTTCCCGCCCAGCTGCCGTCAAACGCTCTGGGAGAGAGGAGGAGGAATGGGAACATGATGCGCTCAGGGGAGGAGGCAGGGAAGAGGCGGAGCGGGGTGGGGACTTTGGGGAAGAGGTTAGAATGGGGGCGGGGAAGGGGTGGAGTGTGGGTAGGGGTGGGGGGCTAGAGCACCCACAGGAAAGAGGGGAAGTTGACGCCTATGAACATCAGACCAGTTTGTAATAGTTTTTCTGCTGTGCTAAGCGTTTACGTTTATTTACAGGTAATAGCTGAGAAGTATTATTACTATAATGCCTTTTTTTTTTGTGCTCACAGAGTTTTCATGTACTTTTATTAAAGTGACAGTGATCAGGGCCGGCTCTAGCCATTTCACTGCCCCAAGCACGGCGGCACGCCACGGCGGGCGCTCTGCCGCTCGCCGGTCCCGCGGCTCCGGTGGACCTCCCGCAGGCATGCCTGCAGATGCTCCACCGGAGCCGCGGGACCAGCGGACCCTCCACAGGCACGCCTGCAGGAGGTCCACCGGAGCCGCCTGCCGCCCTCCCGGCAACCGGCAGAGGGCTCCCCGCAGCATGCCGCCCCAAGCATGCGCTTGGCGTGCTGGGGCCTGGAGCTGGCCCTGACAGTGACAGTCTGATTACTTAGAGCCACCTTAAGGCTCAGCGTTTGTAATTTTGATTCTTTGTGTACCTTACCCCTGTTGTTGCTCCACAGGGCGCTGTCTTTTTCCTTTTTATTTTTACTGCAGCTCTTGGCTGCCCCTGTCATAAACAGATGGTTACGGGTTAATGCCTCTTTTACCTGTAAAGGGTTAAGAAGTTCACCTAGTCTCGCTGACACCTGACCAGAGGAACCAATGGGGGAACAAGATGTTTCAAAAGGAAGAAGGGAAGTCTTTCCTTTGTTTAGAGTCTCAGTTTCAGCCAGAGTGAAAAAGATCAAGGAACCAGCCTCTTATCAGAGTAGTAAGTTTTAGAAAGGGATAAATAGGTTTATGTTTATTTTCTTTGTAACTTGTCTTGGTACCCTTAAGGGAATTATCAAATTGGGTATTCTTGTGTGTATTAAGATTTTTGCCCAGGGGAACTTCCTCTGTGTTTTGAATCTGTTGTCTGAGAGAGTAGCTGGTATGCTAATCTCTCCCAGAGGGTTTTCTTTTATCTTTCTTTTCTTTAATTAAAAGCCTCTTTCTTAATACCTGATTGATTTTTTCCTTGTTTTTAGATCCAAGGGGGCTGGATCTGGATCCACCAGGAGTTGGTGGGAGAAAGGAGGGGGAATGGTTAATTTCTCCTTGTTTTAAGATCCAAGGGGTTTGGATCTGTGTTCACCAGGAAGTTGAAATCTCTCAAGACTACCCAGGGAAGAAAAGTAGTGCTTCGGGGTGGTGGCAGCGATACCAGATCTAAGCTGGTAATTAAGCTTAGAAGTGTCCATGCAGGTCCCCACGTCTGTACCCTAAAGTTCAGAGTGGGGAAGCAACCTTGACAGCCCCTTATTACATCCATGACTTTGGTCTTTATTTAAAAACATATTAAACAGAGTGCACAGCGGCACAGCCCACTGGCTGCAAGGACATGCCAGTGTCCACATGGAACATGCACATAGGAAGCCACGTAGGCCCTCTGCGCGCTGCCGGGTGGCAGCAGGAGCCCCCAGGCTGTTTTAAATCTCCCAGGGGCAGCAGGCTGGGCCGGAGGACAAGCAGGGGGAGTGTGCGGGGGCGGGGGAGCAGGCAGGAAACTTTGCTGGAGCCAGGCCCCTGGGCCACAAATATTCCTGGTGCCCAGGCAAGACAGGCCTATAGAGCTCTCCGCCCATGTCAGTATACCATACATCCTTCACTCACACATCAAACAGTAAATAAGGCAGCGATTACAGCCATAAAACATGTATTCTTCTAAGAACAATTATTAACACAATCAGCAAATAATACACTCAGAACAATTTCTTCTTACTAATTCAAAGCTAGCAAAATGGAGTATAAAGGAAAATAAGCAAAATGGAGCACAATTTACTCTAGACAATTTCTCCCCATTTGGTTTTGGCCTAGAACAGGAGCCCACTAACCAGCCAATGCTGGCATCAGACGCATCCACACTTCCCCTGTCCCTGGGGAGGCCCCATTAGCTGACAGAGGGCAAGTCATGGCATTATGAGCTCCTGTTTGCCCAGGGCTCTAGTGATGTGAGGGTGGCAGGGCACTGGGCGAGGCTGGGGAACTGTGCTCAGGGTGACAGTGTGTTGGGCTGGTTCCTGGGGCAGGTGATGGGGTCGGAAGGGGAGGGTCTGCTTGCTCCTGGGCGGGGTCTGGGTGAACCGCCCTAGCAATGCCAGGGCCCTGAGAAGAACAGACACTTGCCCTCTCCCTCTGAAGGATGGGGGCCCTTCTTGGAAGGGCAGCTCGGTCCTGGGCCCTGGCTGCTTTGTGCTGCTGGGCTGCCCTGACAAGGCATGTGTGCACCTGTATGTGCACCAACACACACATACCTATACACACATGCACACACTCACATCCACATGCATGCACACTCCCACCTGCACACACACACGCATACATTCACACCTGCTCTCACACCCGCATACACACATTCACACCCACATATACCCAATCACACCTGCATGCACACACAGCACACTCACACCTGCATGGACACACCTGCATGTGCACACACACCTGCATGCGCACACTCACAGCTATATGCACACATCAGCACACTCATGCCTGCATGCACACACTTGCATGTGCACACTCACACTGCATGTGCACACACACCAGCATGCACACACAGTTGCACACACACACTAGCACAGTCACAGCTGCATGTGTACGGGGAGACTTTGGCAATCCAGTAACGTACCTGAAACCACTATTACTTATAGCTAACAGTAGCCATGTCAGCAGGCCGTACTGAACCACTATTGCTTGTTGCTAAAAGAAGCCAAGTCAGCAGGCCATAAACTGGTCATGCAGCGGCCTCAGCATAACCAAGGTAGGAGAGAAGGAGGGGGTTTTGGCTGCCACAGACAGGGCAGCTTCACTGCGCATCCTTCCTGCTAAGAATATTGAAATTGCTGATATATGTATTTTAGAAAAACAGGAAGTCTGTCTATAGGTGCCTCTGGGAATGTTTGTCAGGACCCCAAGCATAGACACTGACTTCTGCTCCCACCGGTGGGTGCTCGACCCCTCTCTGCCCCTAGCCCCACCCCCACTCCACCCCTTCCATGAGGCCCCGTTCCCTCCCACTCCTGCCCCACCCCAACTCCACCCCCTCCCTGCCCTAAATCCTTGCCCCAGCCCCAGGGCCGCCCAGAGGATTGAGGGGGCCTGGGGCAAAGCAGAAGAGCTGCGGTGCTTGTACTCACCCAGCAGCGGTCTGGGTCTTGGGTGACATTTCGTCGACCGGGGGGGGGGGGGGCCTTCAGTCGCTCCACGTCTTCGGCAGCACTGAAGGGCCCCCTGCCACCAAAGACCCAGACTGCCACCAGGCCAGGGCTCGCGGGGGCCCTGGAGCACCCACGGAGTTGGTGCCTATGGCCCCAAGTCATGGACACTCTGAAGGAAAAAAACCCATATCTGGTTAAATTAATGATCAGAAGGAAACCTCTTGCTTGACCTTTAAAAACTGCTTTCTTAGCAAGTTTTCTTTAAGAGATATGTCATTGTATTACTAATGTATAAATAAGGGGGGAAGGTTTGAGGAGGGGGACTTCTCAGAAGGGGCTCTTCAGGGACTCTCCCTCTGGACGCATCTTGGGGTCCCCACCGCCAGACGGAAGTTTGGCCAGCGGAAGCCTGTCACGGTGCCACTCGAAGGCCACACTCAGCTTCAGTAATTATCGAGGGTTGGGGCTGTTTTACTAACCTGTTGCAAACATGTGAAAATGCTTGAGACTAAATAAAGTTTAGCTTTAAGTGAAAGCACTCTTGTGTTGTCCTGTTTGTGGCAGCCATCTATCCGTTGGACGGCCATGTCTCCCCTGATTTATTTCCTGACATCACCTAGCACAGAGTAAAAGTTACCAAAAGCTTTGGGTTAAAAGAACCCCAGGTAACACATGCACACTCACAGCTGCGCACACACATCAGCACACTCGCACATGCACACTCGCACATGCACATTCACCCACAGCTAGCGGTCATGTACTCCGTCTCGCTGACCCAGCCCTTCTGAATGTGTAGTGCTCTTTCTGCGAAAGGCGGCTCTGTGGCTTCATTCCTAGCTGGGAAATCCCAGCAGCGAGTGGCTCTGTGCGGTGGTATGTACCTCAGCCGTTTCCTCAGAAACAGCTCCATGGGAGAGCAAGGCTAGTTCCAGTTCTTAGCCCAGCCAGCAGGAAATGCTGGGTTTGCAGTGTAGTTACAGGCTGTCTGGAGCCCAATCCAACAGAGAGGAGAGGAATCACCCTTAGACCAGGAGCTTCATCATTGGGACTGCAAACCCCACAAGGTCTTGAGCTGAGATTAGAGTGAGGGGGGCAGCGAACAGGTTGTGCCAGGATCCTGCTTCCTGTCCAGGCCTGATCCCGCCTCAGGCTGGTGGGGTTTTTCTGCATTCAGGGTTCACGCTGCGTTCAGCTCAGAGCCCTGCCTCGGCCACAGGCTTCCATCCAGGCATCTTGCCCCCTTGCTTGCTCAGGGGCCCCTTGCCAGAGGGTCCCAGAGACCAGGAACTGCTGGGTGGGCGGCAGGGTTACATTTCCCTACAGAATGAGTTTTCAAACAGTGGTGCTGGAACACTTTTACTAGTGGGGGAGCTGAAAGCCAGCCCTCTCACCTCTGTCTGCACCCCACCCCTACCCCCAGAGCAGGGCCGTGTCTACAGGAGGGGGAACCTGGACGAGGTAAGGGGACCGAGGCTGGGGGTGGGCGCAGGGCCCTCAGCCAGGATCTAAGACATGGGGGGAGCCCAGGCGCAGGGCCAGGAGTGCAGCCCTGGGTATGGGCAGGGCAGGCTCCAGAAACCAGCCCAGCAAGCAGCTGCTTGGGGTAGCCAACGGTGAGGAGCGGACGTCCAGGTCTTCGGCGGCAATTCGGCAGCACGTCCCTCAATCTCTCTCGTGGGCAGCGCATCCCTCAATCCCTCTTCAGCCGAAGACTGAAGTGGCAGTGGTAGAGCTGCAGATCGCAATTGCTGCTTTTTTATTTTTTGCAGCCCTGAGTATGGGGTGGCAGCCAGGACTCCGCATGTGGAGCTGGGAGCAGAGGCCTGGGCTTGGGACTGGCAGCCGGGACCCCGTGCTGGGGGCCAGAAGCAGAGCCCCAGGCGTGGGGCTGGGAGCCTGCATGCGGGGCCAGGAGCAGAGCCCCTCGTAAAACCTGGGGGTGCTGGGGCACCCCCTGCATCATAGTTCCCGCACCTATGTTTTCAAAGAAACAAAAAAATTGGGGGGGGGTCCTTCAAAATGTTATTTTTCAACAATTGCAATGAACATTTTTGACTCAAACAGAAAATGCACGTTTGGTTTTTCATTTTGGGGGGGTCTTTTTTCCCTGGGTTTTTTTTTTGGGGGGGGGGGAAGGGATATTCGCCAGAGAGAAGAGTGACTCAAAACCTGGCAAAGAATTGATGATTTGGGCCTTGGTTCATTTCACCAAAAATTCCAGGAAAAAAAATGAACAAAACCCAACATTTTTCATATTGTTCCTGCACTTAGGAAGGAAGAATCCCATGCAATGCTACAGGCTGGGGACCGACTGGCTAAGCAGCAGTTCTGCAGAAAATGGATTACAGTGGATGAGAAGTCAGCAGTGTGCCCTTGTTGCCAAGAAGGCCAACGGCATATAGGGCTGTATTAGTAGGAGCATTGCCAGCAGATTGAGGGAAGTGATTACTCCCCTCCCTTCTGCACTGGTGAGGTCACGCCTGGAGCATTGCGTCCAGTTTTGTTCCCCCACTACAGAAGGGATGTGGACAAATTGGAGAGAGACCATTGGAGGGCAACAAAAATTATTAGGGGGCTGGAGCACATGATTTACGAAGGAGGGTGAAAGAACTGGGGTTATTTAGTCTGCAGAAGAGAAGAGTGAAGGGGAATTGGATAGCAGCCTTCGACTACCAGAAGGGGGGTTCTAAAGAGGATGGCGCTCGGCTGTTCTCAGTGGTAGCAGATGACAGAACAAGGAGTAATGGTCTCAAATTGCAGTGGGGGAGGTCTAGGTTGGATATTAGGAAACACTATTTCACTAGGAGGGTGGTGAAGCACTGGAATGGGTTACCTAGGGAGGAGGTGGAATCTCCATCTTTAGAGATTTTTAAGGCCCAGCTTGACAAAGCCCTGGCTGGGATGATTTAGTTGGGGTTGGTCCTGCTTTGAGCAGGGGGTTGGACTAGATGACCTCCTGAGGTCTCTTCCAACCCTAATATTCTATGATTCTATGAATGGTGGCTTGGCTGCCCTGTATCCCAACGCCTAGAGCAATGGTTAAAGCCTGCGGCATCATTTCTGGCCCGGAGCTGAGGATGCTGCCCCTAAGCGGAGGAATCTGGAACAGCTGCCCTGGCGAGCTCCCACACAGCATTGGCCAAGCCTAGTCTGATACAGTCCAGCCGGGACCTTCACCCTAGCACTTAGCACGCCGGCTGTTGGCCGGGGGTCTGTCTGGTGGTGTGTACGCTGCTGCTCGGTGCTCTCCAATCAGCTGCTCAACAGGAAGAGGTTGGGATCTCTGCTCCCTGCCGAACCACTGATTGGTGGCCAGCTGGCAGTAGTCTCCATGCAGCTATGACACTTCAGCCTGGGTGGCTGGGGATTACCTGGGCTCCCTCGGGCCTTGGCCTGAAGGAACGTGCTGGGGGATAACAGAAGAGGGGCATGAATGAGGAGAGGCGAGTTAGGGGCATTGTCCTGCCAACCACAGCTTACAAAAGACAAGCCAAGGTGGTGGGGCATCAGCAGGTGAGAGGGTGCCCGTGGGCTGGGCTGCTGCCCCTGATGCAGGCAGCTGTCCCAGCCCAGCCTTTCAGGATTGCTTTTTGCCTTCTTCGTTTGAAGCCTTGCTGTTCTCGGAGAGGGGGGCAGTCAGTCATCCCACTGAGGACAGGCCAAGAGGAGGCACAGACTGCAAGCAGACCTCGTGGGCAGGCCCAGACTACAGCCATCTGCGACTGCTGGGCAGGTGGGAGCTGCCTGTGAAAGTGAAAATGTGTGGGCACACGGCCGGTGATTCTGTGTGGTCCATCTGGGTGTGTTTGTGCCCCACAACCAACCTATCTAAACCCTGATGGGCAGGTTGGCTGCATGCTGGAGACTAGTCTGTGCCAGCCGGGAGGATAATTCGCCCCTGTTCTTTAGGGGTGAGATTGTCCAGGGAAGGAGCTGTTCCTGCTGACATAAGGTGTTGTGTGACCAGCAAGGCAAGGGTGTATCTAGCTGCATGGCTATTGTGCCTTTGTTGTTTGTGCATTGCAGAGCCCGGGCCCATTCTGGGCGGACTGTGACACACACTCTGTGCTCTCCCTTAGATGGACTTGACGTTGGTTCTTTCTTGCTCATTCTCATGGTCTGAGCTAAAGTCTGGTCCCAGTAAAGGGCTGTGGCTGCTGCTGTGTGTGGAATCACTCCCTGGGGAGCAGGCTGCGGGCTCCAGGTTTGACACGGCCAGGGCACCATGCGTGCCCCAGCTGAGTTCTCTCTAGCCAGTGCTGGGTGAGGGTAATGGCTTTGCCCCCGCCTTGGGCTCCACACCCTCATCCTCTGGCTGTCCCCACCCAGGCGGATTGGGGAGGGCAGAAGGCGGTGAAGGGGCAGATCGGGGCGGGCTGGAGGAGGCAGGAGATGGTGAAGGGGCGGATTGGGGCGCACTGGAGGAGGCAGGAAGCAGCGAAGGGGCGGATCGGTGCGGGCAGGAGGGGGCAGGAGGTGGTGAAGGGGCGGATCGGCGTGGGCAGGAGGGGGTAGGAGGCGGAGAAGTGGCAGATCGAGGCAGGCTGGAGGAGGCAAGAGGCGGCGAAGGGGCGGATCAGGGTGGGCAGGAGGCAGCGAAGGGGCAGATCGGGGCAGGCTGGAGGGGGCGGATCAGGGCAGGCAGGAGGCAGCGAAGGGGTGGATCAGGGTGGAGAAGGGGTGGATCTGGGCGGGCTGGAGGGGGCAGAGGGTGGAGAAGGGGGGGATTGGGGTGGGCAGGAGGCGGAGAAGGGGCAGATCCGGGCAGGCTGGTGGGGGCAGGAGGCGGCAAAGAGGCGGATTGGGGGGGGCAGGAGGGGTCAGGGGCGGTGAAGGGGCGGATCGGGGAGGGCTAGAGGAGGTGGTGAAGGGGCAGATCCAGGCAGGCTGGAGGAGATGGGGCGGTGAAGGGGCGGATCGGGGCAGGCTGGATGGGGCAGGGGGTGGTGAAGGGGCGGATCCAGGTGAGGGGGCAGATTGGGGGGGCAGGAGGCGGCAAAGGGGCGAGTTGGAGGGGGCAGGAGGCGGTGAAGGTGAGGATCGGGGCGGGCAGGAGGAGGCAGTGAAGGGGCAGATTGGGGCGAGTAGGAGGAGGCAGGGGGTGTAAAGGGGTGGCGAAGGGGCAAGAGGCGGTGAAGGGGAGGATCAGGGGAGGCAGGAGACGGTGAAGGGGCGGATCGGGGCGGGCAGGAGGAGGCAGGGGGCGGCGAAGGGGGCAGGAGATGGTGAAGGGAGGATCGGGGCGGGCAGGGGGTGGTGAAGAAGCGGATCGGGGCAGGCAGGAGGAGGCAGGAGGCAGTGAAGGGGAGGATCGGGGCGGACAGGGGGCGATGAAGAGGCAGATTGGGGCAGGCAGGAGGAGGCAGGAGGTGGCAAAGGGGCGGATCTGGGCAGGCTGGATGGGCAGGGGGCGGTGAAGGGGCGGGCTGGAGGGGGCAGGAGGCGGTGAAGGGGAGGATCGGGGCGGGCAGGGGGCGATCAAGGGGCAGATTGGGGCAGGCAGGAGGTGGCAAAGGGGCGGATCTGCGCAGGCTGGATGGGGCGGTGAAGGGGCGGATCCGGGTGAGGGTGTGGATGGGGGTGCAGGGGGCGGTGAAGGGGCGGGCTGCAGGGGGCAGGAGGCGGTGAAGGGGAGGATCGGGGCTGGCAGGGGGCGATGAAGGGGCAGATTGGGGCAGGCAGGAGGAGGCAGGAGGTGGCAAAGGGGCGGATCTGGGCAGGCTGGATGGGCAGGGGGCGGTGAAGGGGCGGGCTGGAGGGGGCAGGGGGCGGTGAAGGGGCGGATCGGGGCGGGCAGGAGGAGGTGGCTTCAGGAGGCGTCGGGGCGGGCGCTGCTGAGCTCAGCGCGTTGCGGGATGGAGGCCGGCGCCGAGGCCCGACCCCGGGTGCTGGTGGTGGGCGCGGGGCTCGCCGGGCTCGGCGCTGCGCAGCGGCTCTCCAGCTCCCGAGCCTTCCCCAACCTGCGCCTGCTGGAGTCCACGGCCCGGGCCGGGGGCCGCGTCTGCTCCCAGCGATTCGGTACCGGCCGGGCCCCGCGGGGAGCTAGGCCCAGACCCCGCCGGGCTGGGGCAGCGTCCGGCGGCTGTGCCGGGGTGCGGCGTCCCTGGGGCACGGCTTGGGGAGCTGGGCCAGGCTGGGTGTGTCTGGGCCAGGCTCTGGGGCAGTGTCCCTGTGGCGTACAGCTGCCTCTTGCCCTGCACCTGTCCCAGCACCTCTCATTGGGTGGTGGATCATGACTAGTGAGAACAACCACTCTGGGCGCTTCGTAACCCTCCCGCGGGCGCGCCCAAGTTGGTGTCCACCTGTTAGAGACCAGAATGAGACCTATTGTGGGGCTGGGGAGCTGTGCCAGGCGGGGGGGGTGGCATCCCTGGAGCTGGGGAGCTGTGCCAGGCGGGGGGGGGTGGCATCCCTGGAGCTGGGGAGCTGTGCCAGGCGGGGGGGGTGGCATCCCTGGAGCTGGGGAGCTGTGCCAGGCGGGGGGGGTGGCTTCCCTGGAGCTGTGCCAGGCAGGGTGGGTCTGTGCCAGGCTCGGGGTGGCATCCCTAGGGCTAGGGAGCTGTGCCGGGCAAGGTGGGTCTGTGTCAGGCTCTGGGATGGGGGTTTGAGAAGCTGTGCCAGGCTGGGGGCAGCAGGCTGTGTATGTGCGTACCAGGTTGGGGGGCAACAGGCTGGATGGGTCTGTGTCAGGCTGGGGGCGGGGGGGGGGCAGCGTCTCTGGGGCAGGGGTTGGGGAGTTGTGCCGGACTGGAGGAGAGGTGTGTGTGTGTGTGCGCGCGCGCACCAGGCTCTGGGACAGTGTCCCTGTGGCGTACAGCTGCTTCTTACTCTGCATCCCAGCATCTGTCATTGGGTGGGTGAGGGGATTCATCCTGGGGCTCTTTGAAACCCATCTCTGCCTTTGAGTGGTCTGTGGGTAAATGATCATGACTAGTGAGAACAACCACACTGGGGTCTTCTTAACCCTCCCACATGAGGACCCAAGCTGGTGTCTACATGTTAGAGACCAGGATGAGACCTATTGTGGGGTTGGAGAGCTGTGCCAGGCTGGGGGGCAGCAGGCTGGGTGTGTCTGTGCCAGGCTGGGGGAGGGCAGTGTCCCTGGGGCAGGGGGAGCTGTGCCAGGCTGGGTGTGTCTGTGCCAGTCTCTGGGGCAGGGGGTTAGGGAGTTGTGCCAGGCTGGGGGCAGCAGGCTATGTGTGTGTTTGTGCGCATGCCAGGTTGGGGGGCTACAGGTTGTGTGGGTCTGTGCCAGGCTTTGAGGTGGCATATCTGGGATGGGGGGTTGGGGAGCTGTGCCAGGCTCTGAGATGGCATCTCTGGGGCAGGAGGGTGGGGAGCTGTGCCAGGCTGGGGGCAGCAGGCTGGGCAAGTCTGTGCCAGTACTGTATAATATTTCCCCTGCCTCCTAGGGAGTGAAGTGGTGGAGATGGGAGCACACTGGATCCATGGACCCTCCAAGGAGAACCCTGTCTTCCAGCTGGCATCTGACTATGGGCTGCTGGACGAGGAAGCCATGTCCGAGGAGAACCAGCAGATCGAGGTGGGAGGCCACCCCCTCCTGCCTGCGGTGTTCTACTCCAACGCTGGGCGAGTCCTGAGCCCAGAGCTGGTAGAGGAGGTGAGGAACCTGTTCTCCACCCTGCTGGACCAGACGCGTGAGTTCCTGCACATGGCGCAGGTCTCTGTGCCTAGTGTGGGCGAGTATCTGCGGAAGGAGATTGCCCAGCAGGTGAAGGAGTGGACGGACGACGACGAAACCAAGTGGCTGAAGCTGGCCATCCTCAACACATACTTCAAACTGGAGTGCTGCGTGAGTGGGACCCACAGCATGGATCACGTGGCGCTGGGGCCCTTTGGGGAGTACGCCATGCTCCCCGGCCTGGACTGCACCTTCCCTGGGTGAGTGGGGCAAGCTGGGGCTGGCTGTACTTTCTCAGCGCTTGTAGGCTGTGAGAGCAACCTGGCGCAGCGTCTGCCCATCCTAAGTAGAGTCCCGCAGAGTGGGAGAGCCCAGCTCCCCCTTCCAGGCTTTACAAACAGCCCAGCCTCCGCTTTTAAAAACGGCCTTGCAGAGCAAAGGACTGACTCTTAGCCCTCCGCCCGCAGCACAGGGAGCCTGCAGTCCCAGCTGCCCCCCAAGCCTGGAGCTGGCAAGGGGAAGGTGAGCTGGGCTTTCTCCTGTGGACAGCAGTGGGAAAGGCTCTTGCAGGTATTGCACTGGGCCCAGTATTACAGGGGCTGCGTCCCTTGTTTAGGAGGAGCTGAGAGCTCTTTCCCGAGCCAGAGGGTGACTTAAAACAGGGAATGCAGGCAGGGGAGTGTTTCCATAGGGCTGTGTCCACGGACAGCTGGGAGCACGGCCCTGGCTGCTCAGGAAGCAGCGACCTTGTCGCAATGTTGTTTGTGCTGCTGTCCCAGAGGGCAGCGTGTGCTGTGGCTTGCCAAGCCGAGGGACATGGGCTCAGTGCCGCTCAGCAGGCAGGAGTGGCCTCTGGCGTGTCTGGGGCGGGCTGGTGTTACCCTGCACTGCCAGATCCTTGGCTTCTCCCCTATGTCTGTGCAAAGCGGTAATAACACTGCCAGCTCACTGGGTGGCAGGGTGCGGAGCTCAGTGTATCAGCCCTGGGGGCAGGGGTCCTTGTGGTGGTGCCATTTTGGGGAACACTGGCTGTAAAAGGAGGCCCCCCCCCAGAAAGTTATGGAAATGCTCATGCATTGTGTCTCCCACTGGCATGCCTGTGCTCATCTGTGTGTCTGTCTTCTCCACTCCTCTGCTTCCCTCTCTGGGTATTTCTCTGGTCTGCCCTGCACAGAGGGAGCCAAGCAGTCATTCAGTTGCCCACGTGCTGAGGCACCCCAGTAGTCTAGGGCAGCTCCAGCAGCAAGGAAGGCTGTGAGGGGGTGTCAGGCTTCTCTAGGGAGCAGAGAGGGGGTGATTTAAAGCCCACTCTGCTGCCCCTCTCTCCTAAACCTGGTCTGGGGCACTGGGGCTGCTCTGGGCCTTTCCCTGTGGGGAGGCAACTGAACTTGCGTGTGGGTCTGTCTGAGCTTGGGGAGGAGGCCAGTGGCCCCCAGCGAGCCTCGGGCTGATGTGCTGGCACTGGGCGCTTCCTCTCCCGCAGCGGCTATGGAGGCCTGCCGGACTGCATGCTGACCTCACTGCCCAAGGAGAGCGTGCTGTTCCACAAGCCAGTGACGGTGGTTCGCTGGGGCGGCTCCTACCAGGAGGAGAGCCAAGAGGGGCGGACGTTCCCGGTCCAGGTGGAGTGTGAGGACGGCGAGAGGTTCCTGGCAGATCATGTCATCATCACGGTGCCTCTAGGTGAACTGCCTCGCGCTTCCTTGCTCCCAAGTGCCTCGCTTCCATCTGTTCCCGCCATGGCTCCTCTCTGGTGAACTAGATGCTGCCCTGTGGGTGGGCTTGGCCGGGCCCTGCCCTGCCTGGGCTCACTGGCTTGTCTTCTGCCCACGGGAAGGGCAGCTCTGCCCTGATGCCCCAGCAGTGGCATTGTCTCTCCTTCCAAACTGAGCCCTGGTGAAACCTCATTGCGGGGTGTTTTGCCAGGAAGAAGGAGCTCTGATAATAACCCAGCCTTCCCTCCCCCACCGAGGGGCTCTGTGCAAGAGAAACCAAATCGAACTGCGTTGTAAAATGAACACAAGCTGGCTTGATCAGTCCGACAGATCCCGTTCCCCTCGCTCAGCTGTCCCCTGGGCTGCACTTTGCTAGATCTACTGGCCCCAGAGTGTCTCAGGGCAGAGAAGACCCAAACCTCCAGTGTCAAAACCCAGGAGGAGAAAGCCCCTTGGGTGGTATCTCTATACTTCCCGAAGAAGTTGAGGGGTCCATGTCCAACTGAGCAGAGAGCACAGGCTGGGCAGTACCAGAGGGCATTCCAGCATTCACGCCCAGAGGGAGTGGCAGGATAAATGAGGGAAGCCCTTGTGCACACTGAAGGAAAAGCCTTCTAGCCAGTCAGACTTGAGAGGCTTCCCATGGGGAGGGCTGGCCCGGAAGGGCACGCAGATCCCTGCCCTGATGCTGCGTGAACCCGATCAGTAATCCCCCAGCTGGTTCCCGCAGGAGGCGGATGTGAGAACTCCTCCACCCCGGAGACCCAGTGTGCAGGGCCCCTGTGGGCAGACACATGGCTGCATGTCTCACCAGGGGCCCTGAAGACAGCCTCGCTTTTGGAGGCCCCTTGATGGATTGTCTATCTTGGCCCACGGGTTCCTACCATCCAGGCCTGCCCCTTGCCGGATGATCGCAGACACCAGCAGTGGGTCGCAGTGGCCGCAGCAATGTGACAATGAGGTGCCTGCGGACCCAGCACTTGGGCACATGTTGTGCCTGCTGCTTCAGCACCAGGGTGGATTTGATTTAAATCAAATCACTAGTCAGGGAGATTCGATTTAATCATGGATTTCTACATAAAAGTGCATTCTTGTTGGTTGTTACCAACCTGAAGATCCCGCATGTTCAGACATGTTCCTTTCATCATCTTCACCGCAGCGTCTTCCTGAGAAGGAACACTTCTCGTGATGTTTCTTCATTTGGGAAACCAGGCCTTGCATTTCTTTGTTGCACTGTTTGCCTTTTGCACACGTCTATCTTACTCACAGGTAGAGGAACTTCATTAAAATATTCCCAAACTGGGTCTCTTTTATGGCCTGCTGCTTTATAGGTTTTCCCTTCTAGTGAGAGAATGGTATGGTAGATCTCAGATCAATGAAGGCTACACTCAGAAAAGACCTCAAGACTTCTGGAACATGCTGCTCAAACAGCTTTCACTTTTGTTTCAGCTTCCTGTCCCTCCATTCTCCCATTTATCTCCAGACTTCTTATCCTAGTCCAGATCTATTCCGCCCCCAACAATCTTCTTCCTCATTGAACTTTCTGAAACTTTTCACTTTTAGAGAGAGGTAAGGGATTGACTCTGTGTACACAAATTTGCAGAGGAACAATAGGATTGAGGTCTGTTGTTTCTCACTTCTATATATTTATTTATATATATAAAAAACATTTTTGCTCTTAACAAGCATGTTATCTCTGGAGACACAAATCCTCAGTTTTGAGAACTGCAAAACTAAGCATCTCTGATGGGATCTTCTAGACTGAGCACTGAGTCCCATTGGGTAGATAGAAAGATTAACCTAATTAATCAATACAGAAGCCCCTGGAACCACATAAGATTGAGTCCCTAATCCATGAACTATTGGAGCTCATTTACAAAACTTTTCTTAAACATTACATGAATATATTGTCTCATACTATAGAATTAGAATTTATAATCCCTATTCCATGATGAGATATCTTTGATCAATAATGTAACTTTTAGATAGGTTTTTTCCTCAAAAAGCATTTTATCAAAAAAATCTGATTTTAAAATTTAAAAAATCAGATTTTTGTTTTTTGTTTTGTTTTTTTAAATCATTGATTTGTATCCACCCTATTCAGCACCCACCAAACGTGACTCTGGGCTGTGCCAGCCACGCCCGCCCTCGCCAGCTCCGTCCTCCTGTAGCAGGGGTGCTGACAGCTGGGCAGTGCAGGATGGAGTTCTCCCAGCCAACAGCCCACGACCAGAACTGACTCCCAGGAGCAACTGGGTGGGTGTGGAACTTGGCCAGGTCTCTCTGCCCTGACCTGGTCTCCCTGCAGCAACTGCATGCTTAGGCTGTGGATGAGGCTGAGACTTTGGTGCTGGGTGGCATCCATGCCAGGCTCAGTTATACAGAGGCCTGGGTGGTTAATGACAAAGGACCGCGGGCTATCACAGCCATGCATCCAGAGCAGAGAAGTGGCCCTGGCCACTTCAAACAGTGCTTGTGTCTTTTATAAAGAGCCAAGACTTGGAGGGTGCTGGGATGGCTGGTAAGGCTGCCAGGAGGTGAATATGGGTCAGTCTGCTCTCTGTAACAGAGACCAAGGCGAGGGGCTAGCTCCCCTTCTGCAGTGTATCTCAGCGTGCCAGTGCCCAGGTGAGGTGGAGCCCATCCAACGGGCTAGGAGGAAGCTCTGTGAAGGGTACCGTGAGGGGCAGGATTGCTGGCTGTGGCTGCTGCAGCAGTGCCAGGGATAGCAGCAGTTTAACTTTCTCTGACCAAGCCCAGGAATCGACCCTGCTGCCACGCTGGGTATAATCTCAGTGGGGACAGATGCCTGTCAGCCAGGATGTGCCAGCTCGCCACATACAAGGGGAACAGAAACCCCAGGAAGCTTGGGAAGGTCAGGGGGAGGAGCGCATGCCGCTCACCAAGGGAGCAGGGCTGCCCAAAGGTGGGGGCAAGTGGGGCAATTTTCCCCAGGCCCTTCAGGGGCCCCCACAAGAATATAGTATTCTATAGTATTGCAACTTTTTCTTATGGAAGGGGCCCCCAAAATTGCCCCAGGCCCCTGAATCCTCTGGGCTGCCCTGCAAGGGAGAGACACAATGAGCTGTCAGCCCTGCTGAGCAGCCCTTGGCAAGGATGCGGAGCAGCTGCGTGAGAACTGAGGGGACCCGCCGAGGAAGAGCGAGGGTAGTGGCTCTGTTTGCAGCTCTGGGAGGAGGCTGGGACCTTTGGGTCCTGCCCGCCCTGGCAGGGCCTCCAGACAGTGCCTCCTAGCTGGTTAAGGGGAAGGCCATGGTACTCGGAGCTGTTTAAAAATGCTGTTTGTCTCCTGTTTCAGCCCAGCACTTGAGAAGGAAGCTCTCCACACCCTAGCTGTGTGTGTGAAAGGCTGAGAATGCACCATCCACATCTCAGCTAGCCAAGGAGTGCTCCCCTAAACGAGACACCCCTGCTATCTCTGCAGCAAAGAACCGCACCCTTTAAAGCTCTTTCGGCCTCTGCCTATCCTACAGGAGCAAAACATGACCCAAGCCCATTGTCTTCCCAGTGGTAGGGCCTTGGATGGATGGCTTCCTGCCCCGCCCCCAGCCAAGCAGGGGCAGGGCTAACTGCAGTCAGTCTGGGGGTTAAATCTAGCCTGTCCAGCAAGGTCTTGCTCTCTCCCCTGAGTCAGATCCCTTCTTCAGCATTCAGGAGGCAGCAAACACTTTTCGTCGTTGTTTGGTTCTTGAAAAGAATTTATCCAGGAGACTTGCAATGTCCAGTCAGAGGTAGAGTTCTTACAAATGTGCAGAAATGCCAAGTGATTTAGATGTTCTTGGCCCATTGTCATTCGCAAATAATTTTTCAGTCTGCACAGGAAACTGAATGATCTCTCAGCGGTGCAGGTTGTAGTCAGAATTGCATAGCACAATTTCAGGAGAATTGTAACTTTGGACAAAAACGTCACTCAAGCCTTCATTTTGTTTCAGAAATTGCTTCACTTCGCTCACCAGATTAAGCTGGCAATTTTTCGATCTGCAAATATCACTCAACATTTCTAAATGAAGAGACAGCCTCTCCGTGTTAATGTCACCATGGAAAGCATCACTTATTGGGACACTGTCCTGTTTTGAGCCATTTACTGCATCAGTTATATGCTTCTCCTATTTTACTGGGAATGTAAAGCTTTCTGTTGAAAACCTCTCTTCAATTACAACTTTGCAAGCATCAATGATCCTGACATATGTTTGATGAAAATATGTTTGGGGTCACTGAAAGTGTGAGGAAGGCTTCCTTGGTCAAGTCATCTTGGTGGCTTGTGTTTTCTCAGGAATGTAGGGTCAAGTAAATAAAGATTTCTTGCCTTATCTACTGTTGTTTCCCAGAAGTGATTGTATGATGAGTCGATGCGCATCCCACTCAACACCTCTTGCAACACGTTCTTCATAACACTTGCCAATGACACGTTTGGGCTTTGAATTTTTGCATTAACTTTTTCTACGGAAACCATGGATTTAAGAAGAACTGTTAAGTGTAAGGTACATTGAAAAAGATTGAAGTCGCTTCAAGAATTCACTGCATTTTGAGCCAAATTCATCTGAAGAGTGACTAAATTCATCCAGGCAGTTCATCATGGTCTTTTAGTTGTTGAGCAGTGATTTAATGCTGCTGATTCTTAGTGCCCATCTTGTTGGGCACAGTGGTCGTAAAGAAGGCTCCCCTTCACTCTGAAACTCTCTGAATGCTGTCATACGCTTTGATGACTCCCTGCGGGCATTGATGAGATCTTTCACCTTTGAAAACATATCACAATATTCTGGAATATTATGCAGGGCATCCTGCATGGCAAGGTGAAGGGAATGTGCAGCACAGTGCATAAATTCCACTGTCGGTTCTTGAGCCTTCACTCTGGCTTGGACCCCACTAAATTTACTGGACACATGACTGGCTCATCCAATACAATGGCGTAAAACTTAGAAGCCTTTATCTTTTGCACAATTTGTCTTAGCACCATCATTGCCATTGTTTCGATTATTTCATTAAAAACCTCATGTGACAGCCACTTGTATTTTGTGTGACTAGGCCACTGTCTCAGTTCCTCTGAATCTGTACTGTATAGCAACAAGGGCTGTATCAAATTTGAATCACTCTCATTATATCTACGTAATGCTATGCCTTGTTGAGCTAGGTACTGAACACTGTTAAAAATGTTGTATAGTGCATTCCTAGCTGATTGTAGTTCTTCTCTGTAACTGGCTTACATCAGTGCAGAAATATTTACCTGCGATTGCAGAGCAGCATACTTCATTACCACTTCTTTGTGACAGGAGGATTTTTTGTGATGTAAAACCACGCAATGCGTATCTCCAGTCTTGGAATCCAGATTAAATGTTGATTTGGCCTTCATAGATAATATAAAGATCATCTTTTCAGAACTGTTTTTGTAGACTGATCAAAAAGCGCCACAAGTTTACAAGGGCCAGTTTAGAAGTGGAAAGTCAGAAGCAGCACTTGCCTGCTTCAATACATTATATTTTGTTGTACGCTTATACAACCAATTATATACTTTACTTTAAAGAATATAAAGTAATCGAGTATTGTGTTAAACACGATCATACCCCACATTGACCACCAAATTGAAGTTGCGTGTTTTTGCCCTCAGGCACTCAAACAGTATACGGATGCCTTTCAAATGAAGCCGGATTAGGGCCGTACTTGTAAGAGATGCAGCGGTGCAGAGTGGGTGAATTCATGACACAGACTTTCAACCTTCTGCTTAGACAATGACGAAAATGATGTGGGTCTCCATCACAGTCCCACATCATTGTATATGCAGACTGTTGGAAGACTGCATGTTGCAAAAGCACCTTGATAATTTAGCCTGTTTTCACGACACAGGGTTGCGCTACCTTAAGAAATAAGGTTAAGCATGCCCTTCAAGTTGATGCTTAGCGGACAATTGTGAACAGACCTATTGTTCATATCAAAATGTATGTACAATATAAGCCCAAACATTGGTGGAGCCTGGCCCACATTCCTGAATAGTGGTGGAGCATGAGCACCACAGGCCCATGTAACTTGCTGCCTATGTTCGTAGGGTTCCTTAAAGAGCATCATGAGACTTTTATCGACCCTCCGCTGCCTCCCCGGAAAGCAGACGCCATTAGACAGCTGGGCTTTGGGACAAACAACAAGATCTTCCTGGAGTTTGAGCAGCCGTTCTGGCCACCAGACTGCCAGCTGATCGAGGTTGTCTGGGAGGACGAGTCTCCTCTGGTTGAGGCTGGGACCAACCTGCAGGCCAGCTGGTTCAGAAAACTTATCGTCTTCTTGGTCCTCCAGCCGCCGGAACGGTATGTGGGGGCCTGAATTGAGGCATGGTAACTGGCTTCTGGGGGTGCTCTGGGTTAGAACAGACGATACAGTTCAGCTCACGAGAGTGCCACACACCAGTCCCTCACTTCCCTGTCATTCAAGGGACTGGTTCATGGCAGTGTTGTGGCCTTTTCTCACTGGAGCCATCTGCAAACTCTACCCACTCAGCCACTTGAGAACTGTCAGTACCCAGTGTGACAAAGTTCCTCCTGTACCTTGGTGGGTCCTGCGCTTATTGGCAGATTAGCTCACCTCAGTGATCTTCCCCACAGTCTGGGTCAACTTCTCCTGTGTCTGATCAGGAGTTGGGAGGTTTGGGAGGAACCTGAGCCCACCCTCTACACCAGGTTCCAGTCCAGGACCCTGTGGATTGCAGCTGTCTATAGTGCCTCCTGTAACAGCTGCATGACAGCTACAACTCTCTGGGTTACTTCCCCATGGCCTCCTCCAAACGCCTTCTTTATTCTCACCACAGGACCTTCCTCCTGGTGTCTGATAACGCTTGTACTCCGTAGTCCTCCAGTAGCACCCCCGCTGACTCTCAGCTCCTTGCACCTCTTGCTCCCAGCTCCTCACACACACTTCCTCTCCTCTGGCTCCCCTTCGCCTGACTGGAGTGAGCTCCTTTTTAAACCCAGGTTTCAGAGTAGCAGCTGTGTTAGTCTGTATCCGCAAAAAGAACAGGAGTACTTGTGGCATCTTAGAGATGAACAAATTTATTTCAGCATGAGCTTTCGTGAGCTACAGCTCACTTCTTCAGATGCACAGAATGGAACACACAGACAGGAGATATTTATACATACAGAGAACATGAAAAGGTGGAAGTATGCATACCAACAGGAAGAGTCTAGTTAATTGAGATGAGCTATCATCAGCAGGAGGAAAAAAAACTTTTGAAGTGATAATTGAGATGACGCATAGAAGGCATGAGGAGAACTTAACATAGGGAAATAGATTCAATTAGTGTAATGACCCAATCATTCCCAGTCTCTGTTTAAACCTAAGTTAATTGTTTCTAATTTGCATATTAATTTGAGTTCAGCAGTCTCTCTTTGGAGTCTGTTTTTGAAGTTTTTTTGTTGCAATATTGCCACCTTCAAGTCTGTCACTGAGTGGTTAGAGAGGTTGAAGTGTTCTCCCACTGGTTTTTGAATGTTATGATTCCTGATGTCAGATTTGTGTCCATTTATTCTTTTGCGTAGAGACTGTCCGGTTTGGCCAATGCATATGGCAGAGGGGCATTGCTGGCACATGATGGCATATATCCTGTTGGTAGATGTGCATGTGAGCTGTAGCTCACGAAAGCTTATGCTGAAATAAATTTGTTAGTCTCTAAAATGCCACAAGTACTCTTGTTCTTTTTAAACCAGGTGCCCTGATTAGCTTGCCTTGATTGGCTGCAGGTGTTCTAATCAGCCTGTCTGCCTTAATTGGTTCTAGCAGGTTCCTGATTACTCTAGTGCAGCCCCTGCTCTGGTCATTCAGGGAACAGAAAACTACTCATCCAGTGGCCAGTATATTTGCCCTCTACCAGACTCCTGTACTCCACTGGTTTGGGTCTGTCACACCAGCTAAGTGGACAGGATGCCAGAGAATACAGGGCAATTAATGTTACTGACCAGGCCTTGCAGAATTGATTTGTCCACGCCTGTTTATGTAAAACCCTTGGTTCTTGTCCTTGTAGCAGCACAGAGAATTTTCTGAGAGTGGGCCAAGTATCACTAGTTCAGTTTGCCCTTCTGAGTCTGCCAACAGGCAGCTCCAGTGCTGCTCAGAGCTCTGCCAAGCAGCCGCAGAGTGCAACTGTGGCCCTAAGAGCCCCTAACACCCACTTGCATAGGTTACGCTGTCTCCCATCAGACCTTCCAACTCGCTCCACCCACCCCTCCATTGTCATGGTATTTATCCAAAGGGTTCTGTCACCCCTGAAAGCATGAAACCAGATTTCTTGCCACCCTGAGTCTGCCCTGCTCCCAGCAAAGTCCTGGCCCACAGCTATTTCCTACCTGTACCAGTGACTCACCACACCTGGGAATTTTGGGCCACAGCACCTGCCAGCAGTGCCTCAGTTTCCCTGCTGGCTGAAGCGCCAGCCTGCAGGTTTCCTAACATTGCCAGATTCCCAGCAGCCATCTTTGCTTTCAGCGGAGTTGTGGCCCCCAGCTGTTTACCTAGTTGTACCAGGGTCCCCCCATGCCTAGCAGATCCTTTCTCTGGAATGAAGCTGCTCACCTGTCTTTTCTTAGGTATGGGCACGTCCTCTGTGGCTTTATTGCTGGGAAGGAATCTGAGTACATGGAGACCCTCAGTGACGCTGCAGTTATTACGGCCTTAACTGATGTCATCCGTAAACTGACAGGTACCCCCCCTACTAGCCCACATGTGAACTTTTCAGTTCATTGGCCTGAGCTTTCAAAGGGACTAGTGATGTTGTGGCCTCGCTGCCTGGGGTCTCAGTTTGACTTCCCTTAAAGGGACCTGCTTTTCAGCAAGTGCTGAGCACCCTCCCTCTGGAAATCAGGCCTCTCCCTGGTGCCTCCAGCTGAGGCCCCCAAAAGCACTAGTCCCTTTTAAAAATGGAGGCCATGAACCAGAAGCCAAGGGCTCCACGCCGTCGGAGTCCCACCAAAGGAAACGAGCCACCCACCACGCAGGGGAGAGCTCGCCTGGGGTGACGGCAGCTGTTGAGATTCCAACTTTGCTGCGTTAGGTGAAGTGCAAGGCCCTGCATTGCTTTGCAGAGCTGACTGTGGAGGCAGGCGCCTATAGGATTGGAACAGTGAGCTGGGCTCTTCAGCCATGTCCTGGTTTGTAAATGATGCGTAAGCAGGTGGCATTATCCCCCTCCTCGTCTGCTAGCACAGCTCCTGCATGCTGGGTGGGATCCTAAATTACCCCTTCCTGCATGGCCCCTTATTGTTCACTTTGAAGCCCTGTTATAATCCTGAACTGGAGCTAATGTGAGTCACCTGGTCTGGTTGCTAGGGTGAGTTGCAGACCAGCTCTGCATGTCTGTACAGAGTTCTAGCACCTGATGCCCTGTGAATGCTGCTTGTGCTCTGAGATGCAGGTCCCCTTGCCGGGTGTTCAGCTGCTGTGTTTGTGATTCAGGGAACCCTCACCTCGCCCCGCCGAAGAAGGTGATGCGATCTCAGTGGCACAGCGCTCCCTACACCAGGGGCTCCTACAGTTACGTGGCTGTCGGCAGTTCAGGAGATGACATTGACGCACTGGCTCAACCCCTTCCCGAGGATGCAGCTGACCCCCGGGTAATGGCTTTGCTTTCACACCTGGATATGGTAGCAAAGGAGTGTAGTGTTCTGTCTGCACGGCCCGCGGGGTGAACAACTGCAGTTACCATGGGGGACTGGAGATGGGAATTAGCTGCCTTTGTTTGGTTGTGACGGTCCTGTCTGGTGTCTGTCTTCTCCCCACCATCTCTCCCTGCTCCCTCTGGTCTGACTGTCAGGACCCAGCTGGCGCATTGTCCCCCTCTGCTGGAGGATGGAGTGTTTCTCCCCGGTTGGCTGGCATAGGATGGGGCATTGAAACAGGCTTCGCTGCCATGGGGAAATCTCCCCCCCTTGCACTAGTGCATCCGGAGCTCTGGCAGGGCTAACGAGGGGATGGACGACACACCAAATGCTGGCATTTGTCAACTCTGAGCAGGGCTAGATGTGCTGATGGCAAAAATGCCGAATCCCTGGCTGCAGCACAGCACCAGAATGACAGCTACAGCATTGGCGCATGTGCCAAGGGAAATGGGGAGGGCAGCTTGGCATTGAAATATCCAGGGAATCCACTGCTTAACAAAGCCACATTCATCAAGAGCTAAACTAGAAGGATGTGGGATCTGGGCCTCCCCCAGCCATAATGAAGCTACAGGGAATGGGTATATTGCAGCAAAGCCCTTATGAACGGCTCAACAAAATGCTGTAGGCACCATGACCCTGGGCAGGTCACTGGGACATTTGCTGTCCTCAGCATGGGAAGTTCCATGGGAGGTGTGGTGTATGTAGTGCAGTGCATGCACAAAGCTGTGGCTGCAGTGGAGATCACCCTGGTAGTCCCCCTCCTCGGTTCTGTGTACGTCACACGTCCTATGGGAAGCTGGAGGATTATCCCTGAAAGGGGCATGCAGCCGCCTTTCCGCATGAGTCCAAGAACAGTGTGATTAACCCTGCAAGTGCTGTGCTCACGCCTGCTTCTGCTCTTCCCATTGCAGCCACTGCAGGTTCTCTTTGCTGGAGAAGCCACGCACCGGACTTTCTACTCCACTACGCATGGGGCCCTTCTGTCGGGCTGGCGGGAGGCCGACCGTCTGCTCAGCCTGTATGACACGTCTGAATCCCACCAGCACAAGCCTCGGCTCTGATGCCACTTGCTCGCTTCTCCCTGCTGCTGGGATATGGTGGCTTCTGGTTTCCAGCTCATTCCTCAACCTCAGATTCCTTCTGTCCCTTGCCATTGCCAAGGGAAAGGGGTTAGTTTGTCTCTAGCCGGCGCGCTCACTCTTTGTGGCTTGTCCCTCTGATCTCCCTGTGATCAGACTAGAGGCAGGGTGGCAGTAGACTTGAACCCAGCACTGGGAGCTGCAGCACCCACACGGACAAGGGGGACTGGGCAATTGAAACGCCATCTAACTATGCAATGGAGTGCTGTCAGTAGTAACAAATAAATCTCTATCGTTAGGGCTTTGCGGTTGCAGCTTGTCTTCTCTGCCTGCTCCTGAGGAACACGGTAGCCAGGGTGCTCCTGAGACAGGTGGTGTAAATGCGTGACCCAATCCCTGAACACTCCTGAGACAGCCACTGTAAACTTGTGACCCACACGCCAGGTCCCAAGCCCTGAACACTCATGAGACAGGCGGTATAAATGTGTGACACACAAGCCCCGCTGAAAGCAATGGGCCAGTCCCATTCTCTGCAGTGGGACATTCCCATGGCGAGGGTGGAAAGTCAGCCCATGGAAGGGCTGTGTGAAAACTGCTGGCTGAATTTCCCCCAGTGTCCCCTCTGGGGCAAAAAAGTGTGAATCCTTGCCTGGCTGAGGGGGAGTGTCAGTGTCTCAAAGGCCTGGCGGCCCTGCATTCAGTATGGCCCTGCGCCCAAGATGTGGGGAGAATAGAGCTGAATGCTATGCTCCTCAGCCTGCCCCACAGACACCAGCAGCGAATCCAGGTAATACAGCCCAAGGGATCCTAGGGGTAGCCACGTCTCCTGAGCCATAGTGCGAGTTCTCCATTGTCTAGGAGTTCGTTCACCCCATCCTTGTGACTGTGCAGACAGGAGGGAGAGGAGCACTTGGCTGTCGTTGCTGGTGCCCAAAAGCCTGAAAAGTGCTCAAAGCAGAGCAGCTCCTGGGGCCTGAGCATCCCCCTCCCCTTGCCAGCAGGAGACACCAGCACGAATCTTATACACGTCCTGGAGTGTGAAAGCACAGTCTGGCCTCAGCTGGTCTGCTCCCCGGAAAAGATTGGTGCCAGGTTAAATTTCCTCTGACTGTTCCTTCAGCTGGACTGTTATCCACTCAACCTTCCCTGATTTAAGCCACATACTAGCCAGAGGCCATGGAGATGAGCTGCGGGAGTCAAGACAGCAGATGAGGCTGTGGGGTGCTCAGGCAGTGCTGCAAGGGTGGGAATGGCATGACTAGTGATTTTGCCAAAGTTATGGAGTGAGGGGTGGAGTTAGCAGGGGCAGACATGCAGCAGTGGGTGGAGGCTCTTCTCACCCTGGAGAGCTGCTGTCCAGTGGCTTCAGTTTACTTATCAGAAGAGACATGGAAAGGACAGTTTCTGCCTATAGCCATTGGGACCCCTGCAGCAATGTGACTGTGCAAGACGGGACTAGGAACACCACCCCCCAGCACTCTGCTGAGCTGGAGGAGTCAGCCTAGCCCTGGGAGGAGACAGGTGGATTTAACACCAAAGCCCAAGTTGTTGACAATCGCAATGTAGGGTGTATGGGGGTGGGGCAGAACTGAACTACAGGAGGGGGTAGGGGCTCATTTTCTGGAGGGCCAGGCTGCTGGCAGGAAGATCCTCCAGCACTGAGAGAGAGCAGGGAAAGGAGGAGATTGTAGGCGTGAGGAGAGGGGAAGCAAATCCATTGGAACAATATAGGACAAAAAAGGGAGCTAATTCCTTGCCCTTCCAGGAGGGAGGCCTGATCTGGACGCTTGGCAAAGGGAAGGAGGGAGGGTCTGAAATTAGCGTGGGGTGATGGTTAAGGAAAGAAGCAGCCAGCTTTGAGGTAGGATACTGTCCTGTCTAAAATGACACCAGGAACAATTCCATTCCACAGCCATCACCTTGCTCTTGAGCCAGAAACCCCAATTCCCTTCTGTCCCGCTCCCAGTGCAGCGCCAGCTGGTCACACTGAACTGCCAGCTACTGTGCAACCTCCCAAGGAGGACAGACTCATCAGAGGATCTGCTACAAGAAGCTGCCCAGACAGGGCTTGTCTACATCAGAAAGTTGCAGCGCTGGTGAGGGAGTTACAGCGCTGCAACTTTGAAGGTGTACACATCTGCAGGGCACCACCAGCGCTGCAACTCCCTGTTTGCAGCGCTGGCCGTACTCCCGTTTTGTCTCGGGTGTAGAGGATCCAGCGCTGGTGATCCAGCGCTGGTAATCCAATGTAGACACTTACCAGCGCTTTTCTTGACCTCCGTGGAAGGAGGAAGCCTCTGGTAATCAAGCTGGTCTCCTTTCCCGGTTTGCTCTCTCGTTCCCGGAACCCCGAGCAAGCAGGTCTCCTTCCCTGCGGTTTGCTGGGTGGCTCCGGGAACGCGAGAGCAAACCGCGGCGAAGCTGGTCTCCTTTCCCGGTTTGCTCTCTCGTTCCCGGAACCCCGAGCAAGCAGGTCTCCTTCCCTGCGGTTTGCTGGGTGGCTCCGGGAACGCGAGAGCAAACCGCGGCGAAGCTGGTCTCCTTTCCCGGTTTGCTCTCTCGTTCCCGGAACCCCGAGCAAGCAGGTCTCCTTCCCTGCGGTTTGCAGGGTGGTTCGGGGAACGCGAGAGCAAACCGCGGCGAAGCTGGTCTCCTTTCCCGGTTTGCTCTCGCGTTCCCGGAACCCCCCTTGAAGCCGCCCAACAGCGCTGCAGTGTGGCCACATCTAACACCACTTGCAGCGCTGGTTGCTGTAAGTGTGGCCACTCTGCAGCACTGGCCCTATACAGCTGTACTAATACAGCTGTAACAACCAGCGCTGCAAAATTTTAGATGTAGACATGGCCTCAATCACTGCAGAGGAGTGCCCCATCCTATCAGGACCAAGCTTCAGCCTGCTGCAAAGAGAGCCTCTGTGGCCAGCAGCCCTGCTGTGAAGTGAGACTGCACCTCTTGGTGCTGGAACACAATGGACCTGGTGAGGCTGTCGCCTATAACTTAGAAATGAGCTCAAGCAATGCCAGACAGGCTATGGCCATCCACAATGAGGGTGGTCCCACCACTCCTCCCTCCTTTATCTCTGAGTGGGAATGAGGTGTCAACACCACCACTTAGCCTCCTCCCAGTGGCCTTGGCACCACATAGTTGCATGTTTCGGGCAACTACTCTGAACCCCAGCCCTAATTCTTAGAAAACTGTAATGCATTGCCATTCTGTCAGTTGAATACAGTGCCACCTTCCCCTCCCTCTGCCCAGCGGGGAGATAGAGACTTCTTACCCCAGAGGTTCTCCAACTGGGGGTGCAGAATGTATTCTGGGGGCCATGAGACACTTTAGGTGGAAAAAATTCACTTAACTTTATTTAGAGCTGGGCAGTCACAGAGAAGTGACTGCAGGGCAGCACTCAGGGTGTGGGGGGGGGGCGTAAACTACTACAGCCACAAAGAAGGGAGGTGCAATCAAGTTTGAGAACCATTTACACTGCTATTTTCAGCCCTATTGCACAAGTTCAGATCTGACGTGCATTTAAATCCTCGTCGACCAAGTCTGGTTAGATCTGAACACATGGGAGCCAAGTGCTGCTCCCAGCTAAGCCACTGCAAACCCAAAGAAATGCTACTGCAATGAAGTGGTGAGCCACGTTCTGACCCTGTGGCAATTCTCCATCATGTGAGAGTCTATGTATATGTGCTGGCTGGAGGAATCTTACTGCATACCACTGTGCATAGGCATGCTTTTCTGTGTTCCCTGTGTACATGGCATTGGCAACATTGAAGGAGGTCTGCACACTGGTTATGTCATTCTTTTCACACTTCTAGCAACAGGACAAATGTTGCCTAAAGGCAATTATTTTACTCGGCACTTTAGGAAGTGAGCAGCAAAAATGATGGTAGAGGCAGCCCCAACTTCTCCAACTAAGCCTATACAATGGTTTGTTTTCACATTGTTTGCAGTCACTCACAGCTCTGCAAACCTCACATAGTTTGGGCTCCTGCTATTCACACTTGCTTTCTGGCAAGTATTTTAAAAAAGATTGTGGCTGTCTTTGAGTATTAGAGCAGTGGGAGAGGGAATGCATTCACTGTTATTAAAAAAAAAAAACCTGGCCTTATGTGTTGAACAACTCTGTAGCTCAATTGGGTGGGGTGGGAGTTGGAAGGTGCATTTTGGGAAGGCAATATCTTTTGCTGGGGAGAAACATAAATCCAGCAAAAAGTGGATTTGACTCTGAAAACAGCAAGCTGTGCAGTCAGCACACTGTGTGTACATGCTCTGTTAGTGTATAAAGTACAAGAAGGCACGACACGTGTGCATGGCAGAGAGAGGGGGTTTGGCTCCTTGGGAAGGAAAGTTTCTGTGGGTGAAGGGAGTAAAGCCCCATGGTTATGACAGGGGTTGCTGTCCACGTGATTTGGGGATATCAGCACGAAGGCTGGTAGAACTGGGAGCCTAGTAGCCAGAGAGAAGAGTAGGAACGGAGCAGCTTTGACCCTGGTTCTTTATTCAAAGTGTCAGATGCAGCAGTATGCAGGATGTCATCTTCAAGGAGGGCAGTAACACAGGTGCTCCTGGAGCTGCTGGGGACGATGACATGGAGTCCATCTGCATCACTGGGTGCCTGGCGCAGCAGGGTCTGCAACTTGCCTTCCAGATGCTGTGGAGTGGACAACTCTAGTACCAGTTGGTGCAAGCGATCTGGTATCGCACATCATCCAGCGGTAGCATGGGCGTTTCCTCAGCTGGCATGGGGGGCATTGTTTCCGATGGAGTGGGGGGAGCTACCCTGGCAGGGGAGCTTTTGCCTTGTACAGGTGCTGATGCCAGGGCAGGGGGCGTCACGGGGGGAACTGCCCTGGGAGGGGGGCTGGTGCCTGGCCCAGGGGGCGCTGCCCTGGCGGGGGGAGGTGCCCCAGCAGGGGGGGGCGTGCCCGACAGGCCAGGGGATGAGTCTGTGCTCCCCGTGCCACAGCCCGGCTGCCCCTCACACCGCGGATCTGCCATGGCTGCCTGGGGGGAGAGAGAGAGACGGTGTGAATCATGGGCGCAGGAGTCAGTACCCTGCCCTGCCCCGCCCGCAGTACGGCCCGGGGCCCGGCCCCAGGTACCAACCAGCCCGCCGAGCCCTCAGCTCCCTGTCGCGGAACTGCAGCTCTTGCACCGCCGTCACACCTTAGGCCGCCTCTGGTGACACAGGCGCAGCCACTGCCACCCCGCCCCCCACAAAACCCCGCCCAGCTTTATACGTCACAAAGCACCGCCCCAATGGAGTCACACCTCATCGCGGGCCGCCGCGGGTCAAGATGTGACTACGACGCCCTTGTTGCCAGGCGATGAGGGACCCCCTCCCCCACCCGGTAGAATGGTGGTTGGGAGACTGCTCTGGTTGTGACGTTTTGACTCCTCCCGTTAGTCGCGGCCCTGCCGAGTGGTCTGGGGGCGGGGCCTGTGAGCGGCCGGAACCGGAAGCTGGCCGGGCGGGGAGTGTTGCGGAGGTCGCGCTCCGGCTCGCTTCCCTGGCGGCTGGTGGGTTCCGGGGGCGCGATGCGGCTGGCGGCGGGCGCGCTGCGGGCCTGGCGGCAGCGCTTCGATTTCGGCGGCCGGGACGTGGCCGCCTGGTTCCCCGGGCACATGGCCAAAGGTGGAGCCTGGGCCCCGGCGCTTTGCCCGAGGGTGACTCCGGGCCGGCTCAGAGATTTACCAGGGGGATAATTTAATCGGCCGGGTTACGTGCCGCGGGGCCGGGGATTCGCGTGTTCTCCCAGTGCCCGGGGCCGGCCGCGTCCCCCTCCGCAGCGTACGCGGGACCCCTCCCACCCCCGGCACGTGCACGCGCCCCAGCGCGGGAGAGACCCGCTGCGAGCGGCCTGTGTGCGGCGCTCTCCGGCCACTGGGCGATGCTCCCCGGGGCTGGGTTTGCTGCCCTGTCAGTCCCGACTCCCGCAATATTTGGGGCCCGCTGGACGTCCCGGCTCCTGCAGGCTCCTTATGGCCAGGCAGGCTCGGGCCTGGCCTGGGGGCATCACTGCCCAGGGCCTGGTCCGAGCTGCGGGCGGGGCTGAGCCAGTCCCTTCCCCTGGCCGCCAGGCTTGGTGGGCACAGCTGACCTGGCTCCACTTTGGCAGGCCTGCGGCAGATGAAGGAGTCGCTGCGGAAGGTGGACTGCCTCATCGAGGTGCACGATGCCCGAATATCCTTCGGTGGCCGGAGCAGGTGGCACCACGGCCAGAGCAGCACAGCGGAGCCTTACCCCCTTGCACAGCACCATGTGTAGCCCCTGGGCTCCTGCGTCCTTCCAAAGCCAGAACGTGGAGCCCACAGGGCTGTGCATGGCCCTCTGGGCCCTACTGCTTCCCTCCTTGGTGGGGTCTGGCTGTGGTGCAGTGTGCTGACAGGGCTGTGGGAACCTGCCTTGTGGGAGGTGAGAGTTTGTCTCCGATGGAGCAGAGTTCTGCGGGCTGGACCCTTCCCTGTCACTGTGGGTATCTCAGTTCTTTGGCTTCCTTAACGGTAGCACATTCCATTCTCAGGCCGGAACCCGGCCTTCCAGGAGGCCCTGGGAATCAGACCTCACCTGCTTGTACTGAACAAAATGGACCTGGCTGATCTGACTCACAAAGCAGTAAGAACCCAGTTTAAAGTATTTCTCTTCCCACTCTTCGCAACCATTTTCCTGTTTAATTTGCTGATGCAGCTTCTCCATGTAATCTAGAGTAAATGTTGGGCCTGAGGCCAGGTCTACATTATAAACGTACAGTGGTATAACTATGTGGCTATGGGACATGAAAAATCCACACCCCTGAGCAACACAGTCATACCAACCTAATCCCCTGTGTACGCAGCGCTGTGGCAACAGGAAGGCTTTTCCCGTTCTTATAGCCAGTGCGCCTCACAGCGGTGGATTAGTTAACACTGATGGGAGAAGCTCTCCTGTTTGTATAGTAGCGTCTTTGCTGAAGTGTTTTAAGTATAGACCTGCCCTGATGGTACTAACCACATGGTATCTCCAAGCAGGGCAGCAGGTTTTCTGGAGTGACCATAGGCAATGCCTATCATTTACAAGGAGCCTTGTGCAGTCGTATTTCCTGTTATCGCAGGAGAACTGGGGTTTCCATAGAGAGTGTGGTCAGGTCTGGCCCCTGGTAGGGGAGGCCCTGGCATCAGCCCTCGGGTCCACAGATTCTCTAGTGGATCCGTTGTATTAATGCAGATGGAATCTGTGGGCCAAATGTGTTAACAGAACCTAGTCACTGTCCCAACATTGAACCTTGTTTAACACAGTTTAGAGTTTGGTATACAGAGGCCTTAGCCTGCTTAGTGATGTGGCAAACACACCATGAAACAATCTTTTGTTAAAGATCCAGAACAAAAGAAAAATAGTTGAAATGTTTGAAACGGGAAGGTATTTAAGTGAGGCCTTCAGTTCATCAACATCCCTTGTTCCCTCTTCCTTTAGTCCTCCATCTCCAGCACTAGGCTGCGGATGCAGGATGCGGCCAGCAGTCCATCGAGATGGCACTAAGGAGGTCCAACACCCCCGACTGTCAAATAGGCTATGTCTTTACAGGGTCCAAGCCAGCTGCAGCTCTTTTTGAGACCATCCAGCTAGGGGCCCCCAGTGAAAGGCTCCCCCTGGACAGCTCCTTCACCCAGCTGGCAGTAATCCCCACTGGTGATACCTGGCTGTTTGGTGACCTGTGCAGGGCACCCTTGCTGGTGGCTCGATCTGCAACTAGCTCTGTGTTTGAACCATCCCTTCACACACTGTCTTCTTGTTGGCAGTCCAGCAGTCAGGCTTAGCCCAGAGAGCTGTCCTCTGGGTCAGGATGGAGGCACCACGGGGCTGGGGTCCTTGTGTGGCGGAGGCAGCAGAGCTGCTGCTGCTGTTGTCATTGTTGTCATATACTACTTGGCTGAATGAGCCTGGATTCAGCCTGCCGTATCCATTGTAGGTGGCATTGCTATGTAACACTCCCTGATCCTCATCACACCCCCGTGAGCTCTGGCAGGTTGGCTGAGTGTTGTCGTCCTCGTTCTACAAATAGGGAAAGGAAGGCACAGGCAGGGGGGGCTAGACTCTGGGCCTCCCACAGGAGCCTGTCTGCCTTTCTGAGCTGGTCAGCAGTCAGGCTTTCCAGAAAGGTAGTGAGGAGTGGAACAGATATTTGTGTTTTAGCATTGTTCCTTCCTTGTGAAGGGTAACTCAGCTGATGGCTACAGCACACTTCACCCCAGTTAACTGCAGCCTGAGCAACCTTGCCATGGTTTGGACAAGGGGGCACCAGGGGCTGCTGCATTCTCTGACATGGAAATCTCTCATTTCTTGCTAGAAAATTCTGGAGCGCTTGGAGCAGGAAGGGCTCAAAAACGTCCTCTTCACAAACTGCGTAAAAGATGAAAATGTCAAGAAGGTAACAGTCCCTGTCTCTTCTAACAGCAATTCCTTACAACGTGTGTCTGCTCCGCAATGTGACTGCTTGGAGCTGAGGGCAAGCCGTGCTGCACTCCGCTGTTCAGCGCCCTGGGCGCCTCGGGGAGATCAGGTCCCATTAGTGACTGCAGTACGTTTTTACTACAGGATTCCACTTTAGCTAATGTCGCCTTGAGATTGTTGACTTCAGATCTAAGAGCCCAGCTTGAACCTCTAAGCCCCAGGGAGTTTGTGGCGCTGGCAGTTAGAAAGAGCATATCTTTACTCATACATTGAGCACACTTTCTCCCAGGCTTGCTGAGAGACCACATGGGAGCACTGCCTGCTGGCATCCGTACAATGTGCCTTTGTGAGCAGTGCCCTAGTGGCAGGCATGGCTGTTGTGGTGCACTCAGAAGTAGGATCTGAGCACTCGTGCCAGGGACATCAGAGTCAAGGTTTGATTATTTTAAACGTTGTTAAAGTAACCCTAATGCTCATGCAGCCACAAATGTGGCCAAGCGCTTCTCTCAGACCTGCAGGGGAGTCCTCAGCTCCCAGATTCTGCCTTGCAGTGGGAGATCTGTGCATGCAGAATGAGCTCGGTATCAGTTGACATCCCCCCTGCAGAGGGCAGAGGAGAGTCTTGCTTTTCATGTGGACCAAAGCTACCAGTGTGAACATTCCCAGTCTCCCCTGCTTTGCCTGCATTAAAGCTGTGCATTAGTTGTACTTTGAACACAGCTGGAAGTGAAAGCTGGCTGGGAAGGACTCACCCCACCGTGGCTCTGTTAGCATCTTCATTTGGAAGCAGTTGGCAAACTGTGTTCAAGCACAAGCTAGTGGCAGAGAAGTCCCTGGCTTTCCCACTAGCTGGTGTGTTGCAGCAGGAGCCGTGCCTGTCCCGCCAGTGAGGTCTGCCTGGCTGCTCGTAGCAGCACTGTGCTGGCCAAGGAGTCTTAACGGCAGGGTACTACCCATTCGGGACAAAGCCACCAGTGCTTTGCTTAGCATCTGTCTTTGTATTGCCCTGCAGGTCATCCCTCTCATCACGGATCTGGTCAGCAGCAGCCAGCGCTACCAGAGAGCTGAGGTCAGCTAATGGGCCAGAGTGAGAATGGGGCAAGTGTGTGAGTGAGACTCCCACACTGCTGCCTGGTTCCCCACATGGGCAAAGGGCTTGTCCAGCTGGATGCACTGATCGGTGTGTATATGGTGCCCAAAGAGGTCCTAGTTCTCTGAGTGCTGAGAGCCCCCCGTCCCCACTGGAGCCAGTGGGAGATACAGCACTCTGGTGGCTGCAGGGCCCCCAGCATGCTCTCAGCTCCTGGGGCTGGGTCTTGCTCCTGGTTACACTAGCATCAGTGCAGAGCAGCTGGCTCCAGTGGAGTGAATCTGGTTTTCCATGGTTTGAGTGGGAGAAGAGTCTAGCTTCTCTGTTCAGATGGAAACATTCCACTGGTGGCCTGGACTTCCAGCTGGTCTCTCTCTGACAGTGCTGAAACCAGAAATTTAATGAACTGTGCTGGGCTCCATTCCCCGGCAAGTCTGGCTTATGACTTCCTTGTTTCCATGCAGATCCAAATTAATCTACCTTGACACATCCACACTCTTATTAGCTCTGCCTTGCCTGGTGTGTGTTTGTGGGGTGGGGGGGGGCAGCTGAGTGGGACGGGGAGCCTGGCTGGGTGCTGCCTGGTGGATCTGGGGGCTGGCTGGGTGGGATGGGGAGCCTGATGCGGTGCTACCTGGCATTGCTGCCGAGGGAGGGAGTGGCTCATCCATCTCCCTTCCTATTGTTCCAGAACGTGGAGTACTGCATCATGGTGATCGGAGTGCCCAACGTGGGGAAATCCTCCCTTATCAACTCCATGCGGAGGCTGCACCTCAAAAAGGGTACTTCCTGGTGTGCCTTCCCATTGTGACCCGGGGGGAGAGCACCCCTTGCCTGTGGGTCACAAATCCCTGGAGGGCTGGGGGCTTTGAGGTGGCCTTGGGGCAGGTTCATCAGACCTCCTAGTGGTTCAACTCTCTCCTGCAGGGAACTGGCTCCCCCAGCTGCTGAATTGGTGCTGCAGGCTGCATCTTTTCCCTGGCTGTTCGGTGACCCAAGCTGAGCAGGGCTGGGCTCAGCCAGTGTTTAGCTAGGAGGACTCAGAGGCAGCAGGGCAGTTGGGCCCTTGTTCCCCTCTCTACAGCTGCTTGCTGTTGCTGTGATGTTCGGTGAGGGATGCAGAGGGGCTGGCAGAGCTCGCTTAGGAGCAGTGAGAGAGAAACGGGGGGGGTTCTCTGGGGAACAGGCACTGGCTGAACGGGGTCTCAGCTCTGAGACATCAGTCCCATGAGGCACACCGATCAGAGGGATGACTGGGAGATCTCTTGGATATGCACGGCCCACCCCTGCGCCGTGAGGCCAGTGGCAAAGCTCTGTCAGTGCCCTGGGAGCAGGCCAGGCCAGAGTGAGCCTTCCTTCTCCAGCTGACTGGGCCTCTCCTTTTCCTGAAGGGAAAGCATCCCGTGTGGGTGGCGAGCCGGGGATCACCAAGGCCGTGCTTACCAGAATCCAGGTACTGTCCTCGGGAGCTGTGCCCCTGAGCACGGCCATCCGGAGTGCTGTGCTGGCCATGGACATAGCGTGTGTGTGTGCTTTCATTGTGTAGCTAATGTGTGCACAGCATGAGGGGCTGCGTGAGGCCAGTAGCCGTTCAGTTGAAATGGTGAGAAGGTGGCCGGGTTAAGAGACCCCTGGGACAACACAGCGTTGGTAGCTTCCAAAATAACACTAGGGTGCTACCTGGTTGTGTGCTCCAGGCAAGGCCTCCCCATGGCTCTATAGGGATAGAATATGGGGCTGGGAGCTGGGCCCCTAGGCCTGGCTTGAGGGGACTGCTTCGCCAGGTCCCCAGGACTGCAGTGAGGTGCATGCCAGGATCTGTAGTCTCTGCAAACTGCACCGCTGGTAAAGGTCACCTGTAAAGGAAGTGACCCTGGATGGCACCAGCCCAGTGTGGTTCTTTGTGGGTGACTCATGTAGGAGGGGCTGGGCTCTGCCCCACTTTGTGCTTTTCTTTGGCCCTTGGGCTGCTGGCAGGTTGCTCGAGGGAGCCTCTGGGACGGAGCTGGGGTGCCTGGTTGTACTGACCTGTTTCCAGTGTCGGTGTTCGTGCTCCACATTTGTCTCTGCCCTGGACTGGTGGATCACAGAATTGTCACCCGCCATTCCCAAGTCAGCTGGTGGGGGGAATGGCTTTGAAGTGCCCGCGTCCCCCCAGTTCGTACCAGCACTGCTCAAGGTGCTGCTCAGGTTGCTGCTTTGGGCTCTGCTCTCTGACCCTCACAGCCTCGTAACAAGTGTACCTCTGCCAGTCTAGGTCTCCGAGAGGCCCCTTATGTATCTGCTGGACACGCCTGGAGTGCTGGCTCCGAGAATAGAGAGCGTGGAGACGGGCATGAAGCTGGCCCTGTGTGGTGAGAAGGGCTTTGGAGCTGCAGCTGCTTCTGGCCAGGGGCTGTCCTCACTTGGCTCTGCAGGGGCTGAGATAGGAAGCCCCGGAGCTCATGATCATGGGCGCAGTGTGGGGGAGGGGGGCACACTCCACCCAGGCAGCAGGGCTTTGTGGAGGCAGTGCGGGCTGTACCTTGAGACATGTTGTTATTGGGCGCTTGGGGCAGAGCCACTACCTGGCCCCCTACTCTTGGGAGCTCAGCTCGGGCCAGGCTGCTGCTCCCAGCTATCTGGGGTGGGATCGCCACTCAGCGCATGTGCTCCAGCCCAGCTGTCTGCCCTGCCCCTCTCCCGTGCCTGGCCACGCTGGCTGTGAGCTGCAGCTGGTGACCATCCAGGAGATCAACTGCTGGGGATCTTGCCCTAGGGTGCGGGTGGCACTGCGGGCTCTAGAGCTCAGTAGGAACAGCCCATCTTCTCCCCCCACCCCGGGTTGCTCCTTACTAGGCCAGTGGCCACCTCCATACTGTGCCTGGCACTGAGTTGGAGCCTGGCTGTGCCCAGAGTGGACCCCGGGGAGCAGTGCCTTGGAGGTGCCCTGTGCACACATTCTCAGGCTGGCCAAGCCGGCCCCAGAGCCCTCTGCCCTGCGTGGCTGGCACTCAGGCTATGCTCTGTGTCTCATAGGGGCCATCCGGGACCACCTGGTGGGCGAGGACGTCATGGCCGACTACCTGCTGTACACCCTGAACAAGCAGCAACAGTTCAGGTGAGCACTTCCTGAGGATCTGGCTGCTATGAGGTTCTGGGGGTGGGGCTGGCTGGGCTTATGCATTGAGACCCCAGGGGCTTCCCTGGTCTTGGGGGCTGGCTCCTGACCATATCTCCTCAGTGCCACCCCTCAGCTCTTGCTTGGAGTCTGCTCTTGTGCACACCGTTGGCAGGGAAGCTCCTGCAGTGGGAACGCTCTGCCAGAGCAGAGGGTCTGTCCACTCCTGATTTGAGCCTAGCTGGCGGTGCCCCAGCACTGAGCTGCCACAAGGTACTGTTGGAGGTGGAATGGTGCCCAGCGCATGTCGTATGCAGAGTATCACTCTGCATAACTTTGAGGGCCGACCTGAGGACAGACTGTGAAAAACAGGGCAACACCCCACACTGGTTGCATGGTCTATAGTTAGATTGCAGTAACAGTGGGCCCCTGAATAACTAGATCAGTCTCACCATGGAGTCACAGACAGTCCCCTTGGGCTCTCCGGTCTGTCTTGCCACCCAGGCAAGCTGGACTTAGTGAGGGCTGGTTGCTCTGCACCAAAGATCACAAAAGATTTGGGTTGCTGCTAGTTCCGGTGGAACCTCAGATCTCACACCAAAGACAACACTTGAAGCCAAGCCTATGGTAAACTAGCTAATGATGTATTAACTAGGAAAAGAAATGAGAGCGCTCTTAAGGTTAAAGCAGACAAGCGTATAGACGCACATGATGTGTGTCTATGGTCTTTAAAGGTGAAGGAGCTGTAACAATCTGTCAGCATGGAATGTCTGTTAGGGCTAACGCTGGGGGTCTCTGCTCCTGTTTTGTAGCTCCAGCCCTGGGAGAGTCAAACAAGATGTTAGCTATTTTTATTTCCTTCGTAGCCTCTTCATGTAAAGGGACAATTAATACAGTTTTTGTATTGTGATGTTTGTGTGTGAAAGTTTATGCCCAAATAAATTTGTTAGTCTGTATCAGCACAAAGAACTAGTGACTAACACGGCTACCCCTCTGAAACCTGTCTCTTTGCTAGTAAAGGGCTCCCACCTGAAAAGGGCAGGTATCAGCCCTGCTGCCCCATGCCAGAGCAGTGAGGTGTTCGCTGCCTGAGGCCCCTGTAGCCAGCAGTCCTTGTAGAGTGGCAGCTGGGAACACCACACAGGTAGGGATGTGCAGAAATCCCTGCCGTCCCCAGGAGGTGGCAGTAGAGCTGCTTGGGTGACTGGTGGGGCCAAAAGGAGCCCGTAAGTTCCTGGGACCTGTCTTCTGTGTGGCTGGCTGGTCAGCAGGGGCATGGAGGGTGCTGGCCCTACCCCAGAGCAGGCACTGCATGCTGTGCAGCCACGCCATCCCTCTGCATGCTCCAGAGCACCCTGAGTACTGAAGTGCTGTGCCCTGGCCTGGCTGGTGCTTCTTCCCCTGCCCTGTGGTGCTCACCCACTTTCACTGCCCTGGCACAGCTACGTGGAGCGCTACGGGCTGGGCGAGCCCAGCGACGACATCGAGAGCGTGCTCAAGCGGGTGGCAATGAAACTGGGCAAGACGCACAAAGTGAAGGTGCTCACAGGGACAGGTGAGTGCCCCTGCGGGTCTGGGACCCCATGGGGGGGGAGGGTGAGAGCTAGTGGGGGGGGGGGTTCAACAGTTGAGTGCCCCCCCATGCCAGGTGGAGAGCCTGTGGGAGGTGAGTAAGTGCTGTGCCCGTGCCACCTGGAGATTCCAAGGCTGGAGGGGAGGACGAGGGAGCTGGGTGGGGGAGAGAAGGGGAATGCCCCACCCACTGCTTACTAGAGGTTCTGGGGGAGCACCCTGGCCTAAAGGCATGCAGGGTAGGGGTGCCCCAGCTACTGCCGACTGCAGACCCTCTGTTCAACGTGATTGCCTGAAGAGGCATGGCCAGGGTGTGGGGCTGGCACCAGGAAGGGCAGTGGGGGCTGGCAGGTGTTGCCCACTGGGGCAATGGAGGCTGTTGACTGTGAGTGGGAGGATCTCTGAGCCCTGGTGTGTTGTGGGGGAGCCTCTTGTGTCGGTTTGCATGGAACCAGGGCCATGCAGCGCCCAGGGACCAGCCGAGGCTAGCTCATCTTCCCCCCTCTCCCAGCCTGCATTTGGGGCTGTGTCTGTGCATGCATGGACTCTGAGTCCATCCAGAGGTGCTGGGCTGGGCCATGAGCTCCCCCCTCACCTACAGCCTTTGCCTTCTCTTGCAGGGGACGTGAACGTGATTGCGCCCGACTACCCTGCAGCCGCCTATGAGCTCCTGCGCACCTTCCGCAAGGGGGAGCTGGGCCAGGTGCTGCTGGACTGAGCCCTGCCCAGCCCCCACGCCTGGCTAGAGCTCAGCTACCACCCTCTTGCCCAGGCTGATCATGGCATGGAGGTGGCTCATGGGCAAAGCAGGATGTGGTGAACCCAGGCTGTTTCCCTCCTCCTGCCCCATGCACATGCAGCTCTGGGGTCAGTACGGTTGTGACCAGGAGAACAGCCCTCATGTGGGTCTGTGTTTGGCTTCCCAGCCAGGGCCCCTGTCATCACTTCGGTGGGCTCTGTCTGCCCATCATCCCCAAGGGTGACATGCTGTGAACAGACCCTAGCCCAGGGACTCCCCCATCCTCGGGGGGGAGGGGGGGAGCTTGGGGCAGTTCAGGGCCCTGCCTTTCCCCTGCGTAGGTTCATGCTCCTTTAGGCTATTGCCCCAGTGGGCAGAGCCAGCCTCCGTCTCTCCTGGAAGAGCAGAGCAACCCTGCAAGGGATCCCTTCAACAAGACGTGCTTCCGCTGTCCCACAGCATGGACCAAAGGGCTGCAGCTGTGTGCGGGCAAACCCCGTCCGCTCTGTCACTGCCACAGCTGTCAGCCCTCTGGTCTGTAGTGGCCAGCAAGCCCCAGTGCTGGGCCTGGATCCTGAGGGCAGATACAGCGTGTGGTGGCAGCTTCGTTTAAAATAAAAACAGGGGCATGTGTAGTGAAATCCAAGCCCTGTGCTGCTAGGATTTAATGGTCATTAAATTCAGTTCCACCCTGTCACCACGTTGGTATTTATTAACACAGCACTGTGTCGCTGGTGTTCTCGGGGGCTGGCACTGGGGGCAAGCATGTGAGCTGGATGTTTGTGCTGCAGTTTTCTGTGGGGGGAGCTAAGTGTCATGATGTCTTTAGGGTTCAGATACAATCCAAGGGGCAGCAGCAACTCTCCTCTCTCACAGCGAGGCGCTCAGGCTCTGCACACGCAGGCAGCGTCGCTGTGTCAATCACACTCAGAGCGAGGCGCTCAGGCTCTGCACACGCAGGCAGCGTCGCCGTGTCAGTCACACTCAGAGCGAGGCGCTCAGGCTCTGCACACGCAGGCAGCGTCGCCGTGTCAATCACACTCAGAGCGAGGCGCTCAGGCTCTGCACACGCAGGCAGCGTCGCCGTGTCAATCACACTCAGAGCGAGGCGCTCAGGCTCTGCACACGCAGGCAGCGTCGCTGTGTCAGTCACACTCAGGGCAGCTCCCCCTCAGAGCGAGGCGCTCAGGCTCTGCACACGCAGGCAGCGTCACTGTGTCAGTCACACTCAGGGCAGCTCCCCCTCAGAGCAAGGCGCTCAGGCTCTGCACACACAGGCACCATCACCTTGTCGATCACACTCAGGACAGCTCCCCCTCAGAGCGAGGCGCTCAGGCTCTGCATACGCAGGCAGTGTCGCCGTGTCGATCACACTCAGGGCAGCTCCCCCTCAGAGCGAGGTGCTCAGACTCTGCACACGCAGGCAGAATCACCATGTCAGTCACTCACGGTATTTCTCCCCCCCCCCCCCCCCAAGCAATGGGCTCAGGCAGCATCACTGTGTCTCACATTCAGGTCACACTTTCATGGTCCTCTTTGCAGGTCCCAGTGGGAGTGATGGAAGCATGAGACTGTGAACATGATTCTGAGGTAAGGGCTGGATCCCACAGGGGCAGGGTTCATGCCTCCCTGCAGACATAGGACAGCTGTTAGCTCTGGTAGAGAGCAAGTTCCCTGCTGAGCCCCTGAGGGCCCTGCTGTAGTGGGCAGTGGTCTGAGTGTAGTGACATTTGCCCCTGCACTTGGGTGGGTAGAGCAGGACAGAGGGGAGTGCAGCACCACTCCTGCTGCCCCATGGGAGCTGGCTGCTTTTCCTGCCCAGCTGCCACTAGGCCCCTTAGGGAGTGAAGTAGCTGGGCCCAGCTGAGCCTCCTCCATATGGGGCTGAGTCTGCTGGGGCAGAGTACCACACAGGAGTCCTCCTCACAGACCAGACCCTGCTTGATCACAGCATCCGTCAAACTCCCAGAGGTGGGGATCTCTAGTAGGAGAGAGCTTCTAAATCCACCAGCCAACGGCTACACTAGTTCCAGGGGCTGGAGGCAGTGACTAGGCAAACTGGCTGGAAGTAAGGTACACACTTTTAACAGTGAGGCCGCTTAACACACGGAATAGCTGACCAGGCACTTGGGGGATTCTCTGTCACATGGAGTCTTAACTCAAGATGGGATAGGGGCTGGTGGCAGCAATCACGGGGTGGGTTCTCTGCCTGTGCTCGGCAGGAGATCGGATTGAATGATCCCATCTGGCCTTAACCTCTGTGATCTGACCTCCCAGTGAGAATGCAGGGCTGAACTTCTGCCTGTTCCCAGAGCGCTGGGGGAGCCATGGGGGAAGGTGCTGCAGGCCATACATGACCAATGAGCAGGAATGGGAGAACCTGGGGCCTGCCCATGGACACAGAGCAATAGGCTGGAGGCAGCCATCCAAGCTTCCCTTGGTGCTGGCTGAGGCAGCCATGCCTGGCGGGGGGGATAGTGTGTGCTCCATGGAAAATGGACTGTGCTTCCCCCTGCACTCACAGCTCCCACTCTGCTTCAGCAAGGCAGTCTGGCTGAGCAGCCTCCCCATCCCCTCCCCTCCCCCGGGCATGCAGCAATTGCACCCAGAGTGTAGGCACAAGCCCAGCAGCCTCCCCAAGCATCATCCCTGCAAAGCCATGGCAGTGGTGGAGGGTGATGGGATGAGAAGTCTGCAGCACTTCAGGGAAAGGTCCCATGCCAAGTGCAAGGGGGGCAGCCCTTATGCCCCAGGGCTGGAAGAGAGGGTGTCCACAAGCTGCCCCTGCCCTCCCTCTGATGCCAGGAGCAGGTGCCACTCTGGCATGTCCCTCCCCAGCTCTCAGTAAGTCAGACTCTCCTCCTAGACTTTATTTCCACGTCACCGTGAACACACGTATAAAACCATTATAAACAAGGAACGTTAAAAACAAGTGAGTGCAGGAACGTGCAGCCCCCTGCTTGCTGGGCGGGCTGGCATCAGGGCTGGCAAAGCAGCTGGGGCAGGGCTGTGCATGGGGAGGAGGTGTAACTACACTGTTCACATGTACATACAGCGAGCTGGCCGCTCACAGGGGCTGTCTAGACACAGTGCCCGAAGCCTAGCCTGCCATGCAGAGCATGGGGGGATCCCCACCAGTCCTTGGACACTGAGGAGCAGCTCAGTGCCAATCTACTTCCTGCACCCTGCCTCTGGCTGCAGGAGGGTTAAGTGGGGGTGAGGCGGAGTTCGGTCCAAAATGTAGAGGGCATTTAAAAAAAAAAAAAAGCCCAGAACCCCTGTGCCCCAAGTGCAGTGATTCCATGAACAGCCCCTCTCTGTGCCCCTCAGGGGCCAGAGCTTGTGCATCTGTGCCAATGCCAGGCAGCACACCCCATGGTGTGTGGGGAGGCCAAGCTCTTTGATGGATGGCTGAGGGTGAGCCTGGTGGGTGGGAAACATGGAGCCCTCTCGCCTGGTCTGTGCAGAGCAAGGGGATCTGCCCCCCTCCAGGCTGGAGCCTTCCAGATGGTGGGGAGAGCACTCTTCCCCCCACCCCCTGTGGAAAAGCTACAAGCAGTGAGACTGTATTAACTCTCCTGGCTGTGCTGGGAAAGGCTCTCAGGCTGCGAGCTGGAACTGGAGCCAGAGCAGGGCCTGTAACTCGAGCTGGCCTCCAACCAATCTGGGTCCCCATGTGGATCTATCTGTTTCCTGCCCTCTTTGCCCCCCAGTGGAACTGGGGGCAGTTTCCCCATCAGCTCCTCAGTCACGTGAGCCCAGTTTTTTCTCCCTCAGCCAGCGGCCAGAGCTCCCTGGCAAACACACTGGCTGGTACCAGAGGAATTTCCAGCTGCAGCGGCTTCCCAAACCTACTAGTGGCACAGCAGGCAGCACAGCCACTGGCTGAGGCCCATAAGCGTCACCCCTGACCTGACACCATGGGACACATGACTGCATTGGCGGTGCCTGCAGCATGTTGCATGGGGCTCTGCCATTTACAGAACAGAACAGGCTGGGAACCATTGTTGCTGCAGCAGCCAGCAGGGTTGAGCTCTGGCTTGTTGGAGACCTAGCACACACCTCTGCCGGCCCAGTGCCACTGGCTTTCCTATGGGGACTGGCCACTCGAGGGGGAAGGGATGTACGCTTGACCATTTGCTAGACAGCATGGGAATATGGGACACAGGACTCCTGGATCCTGTCCCTGCCCTTGGAGGGGAGAGTCATCTCATGGTGAGGGACAGGGTAGCCAAAGCACCTATATTTGGCACATTCACTCTGCCAGACAGTGTGGCTGAGTTTGGGTCGGTCATGCCAGAGGCTAGGGTGTTAGTCCCAGTTTGCCTGAAGTGACCCTGTGCAATCAGTTACCATAGTGAGAGGAGGTAGGGTTAATACTTGACTTTCTCCTGGGGTTGGAGTGCTAGGTGGGGGCGGGGTGGGGGATAGGATCTGGGGAGTGCATGGCAATATGACCGCAGGCAGGAGAAAGGACCACTGAGCTCATGGGCTCCTGCCTCTCAGCTCAGTGCACCTTCCCCAAGGCTACAGGGTGGGGGGCCCTGGCAGCCTGGTAGCACACCGTGAGGCCTGCTGAGTGTGGGGCTGCAAAGGAAGCAGGTGTCTGCCCTGTGTCCCAGAGGGCCGGGTGAAGGCCAGCATCCCTGTGCATTGCCCACGTTTGGCTTTAAATCTTTGCATTTTCTTCAGCTGGGGCTGGGTCCAGCACTAACCCAGCCTGAACGGGGGGCATTCCCCTGAACCTCCTGCCCTGCTCCAGAGGATACAGGGTCTTCACTTCCCCAGAGCCCCAAGGGCAGCCTCCTCTGCAGGGGATGAGGTGGTGCACCAGCTTTGTCCCCACCCCTCCCAGCTCTCCTGCACCATGGCCTCCCCCACGAATCAGGATGCTACACCACAGCCCCTCTGGCTAACCTGGACAGGACAAATCAACCATTGTGACCCAACCCTCTAATCCCCTTTTGTAAATTAACAAAGGCTGAGCGCAAAGACCGCTGCCCTCCCCCTGCCTGATCACTCTGCCACCAGCCTTCTGGACTTCCTACACTGTGTTGTTCTCAAGCTAGAGCAGCCCACAAAATCAGGGCATTCAGAGTGGGCACTTGTTCTGGGGCCAATTTCTGATCAATCAGCAGCTGGAACGCCAACGGATCCATTTTCCTGGAATGCCTCTGACGTGCCAGTGCTGTGCTGTGATTAGGTGCGGAGGATTTGGGGCTGAGGCACCGTGGTCTTCATGCAACACCAAGAGACTAACTTTCTGCTGTATGTGCAAACCTGAGCCCACCCTTCCCCATGGGGGCACTGCACCGTAATGGGCACCCGCTGCACAGCCCAAGCCAAAGCAGCCGGAATATTTGCTGGGACGTGGCTCAGCTGGGCCAGGAACACAGTACAGCTCTGCATGGCTGCGCAGCTCAGTCAGGGCGTAAGTCAGGGCAACCTGCAGCTGAGCGGCTCCCAAGGCAGGGCCATGGCTGGTAGTGCTGTTCAGGCCTTCTCCCCAAGCAGCCTGGCTCGACGGGCCTCATTTGGGCAATGAGTTTGCAGAAGCCAGTCCATCCTGGTGGGCGTTGCTGAGATCAGTGGTGCTCAGACAGGGCTCAGACCCCCTCAGCCAGTGTCTGGCAATCTGGAGGGGGTGGCGGGGGGGTGTCCTGGGAGTGCTGAAGTGGCGGCTGGGCAAGGAAGGCCCTTGGGCGTGAAGGAGCCAGGGGACTCGTCTCTGGTTTGGGAGCGGCTGGCTCTAATCGTTGCCTCCATCTGTGGAATCAATCAGCACCATCCTCACCAGCCTGAGTCAGTGCCTGAGGCTCAAGCCAGGAGGAGGTTGACTCCCGCTTCACACCCAGCTCCGGCCCTCAACATGCTTGGACAGGCTGGCTCAGAGTCCCAGATCCCCACACCCCTTCTTCCCCCTCCCCCAGGAGATCCTGCTCCGCATTGGCACTGACATCGGGGTGGAGCTGCTTCCCTCACCACGCAGCTTCAGCCCAGCCGGCCGTCACGACAGCCTCCGTGGGACACACAGGGCTGCTCCGGCCTCCCTTCCGTGTTACCCCAGCTCGGCAGAAGAGTGGGGCCCCAAGGCAGGGGGCTGGCACACATGGTCATACCCAGACTGCAGGCCCTGACCTCACCCCACCCTGTGGGCCCAGGCTCTGCCCCTCGTGGCACAGGCTGGCAGGGCCGGTGGTTTGGGAATTGTCCATGTCAATCAGCTTGAGTGGGGATGTCACAAGCTGCAGTGATGGCAGTGCCCGGCAAACTCACGCCACCCATAGCAGCTGCTCCAGGTCCCCCTGCTGGGGACCTCAGGGGCTGGACCACCTGCCCTCACCACAGCCATGGGCAAAGCCCCAGTGGGATCAGGCTCCGGGGCACTGCCCCAGATGCCTCGCTGGCAGCTGCTCCAGCTCCAGCCCGCTGGGCAGTGCAGGCTGCTCCTGCCCCGCGGCAGGCAGGAGAGCCACTCGTCCTGCAGGGGGCTGTGGCAGACACAGCTGGATGGGGCTGGTGCTGCCCGGGCCTAGCAGGTGCCGCTCTGCAGGTTCCAACGCAGGGACGATGGGCTGGGCGCCACTGGCCCCTACAGGGGAAGGAGCTGGAAGAAGCCAGTCACCAGGCAGAAGGAGATAGCAAGGTGCGCCGTGTCCTGGGCCCGGGCAGCTGAGGTCCACGAGCGGTAGCTGTACACGCTGCTGCCTGTCCTGTTGCCTTCCTGGAACTCAGAGCTGTCGTCTGGACGAAGCTCCCCAGAGATCCTCATCCTCCTGTGGGCTGCTCCTGCTGCCACGCCTGCCGCCGCACCCGCCGCTGCTGCTGCCGCCACCCGCAGCCCCACTCCTGAGGAGCCGTAGCGAGGGGCAGCCTTGGCCCGGCTGTGGGCCATGCCCCGGCCACGGGCCGCCCCCCTCGCCCCTCCCCGGCCACCCTTGCAGGTGATGCTGTCGCAGAAGAAGGCAGCCAGCAAGAGGAGTGTCCAGCAGGTGGCGGTGCGTCTCTTCATCCCAGCGCTACCCCCCGCACCTGGAACAAGAGGGACCAAGAGGCATGTCAGCGCCAGGCTCCAGAAAGGGGTGTCGACAAGAGCGCAGGACCGGTGCTTCCATTAGGCGACCCTAGATGGTTGCCTAGGGCACCAGGATTCGGGGGGCGGCATTTTGTGCACTCCCCACGGGTGCGTAGGAGCTTCCGGTTCCACTCCCGTCGCGCCGCCGAAGGACCTTCTGCCGACGTGCTGCGGAAAACAGCGGCAGGCAATTGAGCAGCTCAATGACTGCCACTGTCGCCTGCGGCATTTCGGCGGAGGGTTCTTCTTTGGCGGCAGGATGGGAGCGGAACCGGAAGCTCCTGTGCACCCCGTGGGGAGCGCACAAAATGCCGCCCCCCAAATTCTGCCTGCACAAGCTTCTCCTGCACGAGCTGTGCTGTGCTCCAGGGCTGGGAGGGCCAGGCGCGGTGCTGGCATTCAGGCTGGGCTGCAGGGGACCCACACCCCTGCCTCGGCCCCTGACCAGAGCTGGGTGCCAGGGCCACCGAGAGCGGGTTCAGGCCCTGGTGAAAAAAAATTTTGGGCCCCTCCAGCAAGGGCGGACCGGCTAAACAGGGCCAAGGAAGCCGGGGAAACCGGGCTCCAGGCCCCCTTCAGGACCGCCGGGCCCCGGTAATTTGTACCGGCTTCCCCCTGCCCCTCATCGGCCCTGCTGGGTGCTAATGGCAGCGCCCCGCCTCCGCTAGCATGGCCAGGCCAAATCTGAGAGGAGCTCCGCCCCTGTGCGCCAGGTCTCAATGCCACTCAAATTTGGAGTGGCCGGGCGGGTAACCCAGGGCCCTGCCTTAGCAACAGTTTGGCTGTGCCCGGCCTGCTGCCCTGAGCATTACCCTCCCAGCAGGGATCAGCTACTGGGCTCTGCCTGGGGCTGGCTGACATGTGGGGTCCACAGGGACTGAATCCTAGGCAAGCACAGGAACGGCTGTCCCTGAAAGCCAGCTGGGTCAGCCCCCAACTCAACTCTGATTCTGAAATCTCACCCCCTCCTCCGCTGCGCCTCCTGGCCATGGTCTACTGCCTCCACCACCAAGGGGGTCCAGGGGTGTGTGGGCAGGCTCAGGAGGTTGTGGAGGGTACAGGGGCTGGAGTGAGGTTGGGGGGCTTTGGGGAATGTGGGGGTGCAGGGGCTGGAAGGCAGTTGAGGAGCTTAGGGAATGTGTGGTGCAGGGGCTGGAGTGGGGTTGGGGGGTCAGGGAATGTGGGGGTTCAGGGGGTTGGAGTGGGGTTGGGGGGCTCTGGGGAATGTGGAGGGGTTGGAGAGTCAGGGAATTTGTGGGTGTGGGAGGGATGGAGTGTAATTGGGCTCAGGGAATGTGGGGGTTCAGAGGGCTGGAATGGGGTTGAGGGCTCTGGGGAATGTGGGTTTTTGGGGGGTTAGGGTTGGGAGGCTCTGGGAACATGGAGGGGTTGGAGGGCCAGGGAATGGGGGGGAATGGGGGGCTGGAATGGGGTTGGGGGGCTCAGGGAACATGCAGGGGTGAGGACTTCAGGGGTTTGGAGGACAAGAGATAACAGTAGTCATCACCCACGGTTTCACTCTGCCCAGCCAGTCCATCTCCCTGTGCCATAGAGCCCATTTCCCATGTTCCCCTCCAAACACACCACCCACAGGGTTGGGCTGGGGGTGTAGCAGCAGGGCCCTGCCCTGGCCTTTTGTTTTGCGGGAGCTTAGATTTGCCATGTGCGGCTGGGCTACGCGCCCTGCTGGCATTGCCGGACATGGTGAGGCCCTGACTGGGATCCAGTGCGGAAGGGGCCAGGTCCTGGCTGGGAAGCCAGAAGTGGGCACATGGTGCCCGATCCACAGGCTGGCAGCAGGGAACCCTAACGGCAGCGATTTGTCAGACCTTCCATGGCCAAAGGAGTCGATCCAGAGAGGTGAGTGCCACCTTCTGCCCCGAGGGCCTACGGTCCAGTTCTGCCAGGCTCTCTCTGTAGAAACTAATGGGTACACTCCTGGTAGCAAGTGTATAGGGCCCCACTCTGTGTCCTGGCCACCCATGCTCCCACCTGGACCTTCACATGGGCACTCAGAGCTGCTGTCCCTGCCAGCAGGTTGGCCCCCAGGACTCCAGGCACAAATCAGCGGTTGTACAAGGCCAGGAATGAAAGGAGGACACCATCAGCTCTGGGCACCCCAAACCCCTGGGAGCCACACTGCTGAGGAATATGAGGCAGCAGGGCTTGGACGCCATGGCAGCCCCTGGGTACAGCTGGGCTGGGCGCTGCAGGACAGGATATGGATGCCCAGGCCTGTAGCCCCGCACACATGAGCCAAGCTTCACCTGGGCCCTTCACAGAGCCCCCCAGCAGAGGCAGCATGGAGCTGGCTGCAGCTCATTGGCAGTAAAGTGGGGAGCAGGGTGCCAAGGGGAAGCCCCTTGAGGACGAGGGGTAAGTGCTGCCTGACAGGAAGGGGGTGTCGGGCGCAGAAGGGAAGGCTCGTGCCTGCCTCCTGGAGGGGGTGAGGGATGGAATAGCAGCATCTAGGGTGACCAGACAGCAAATGTGAAAAATCAGGACAGGGAGTGGGGGGTAATAGGAGCCTATATAAGAAAAAGACCCAAAAATCGGGACTGTCCCTATAAAATTGGGACATCTGATCACCCTAGCAGCATCCCCCACCACCAGGCTGGGAGTCAGCAATGCCGCACAGCTGCTGCTCCCCCCGCCCCTGTATCCATGCCACGCAGCAGAGCTGTGCCCATGCTGATCCCAGCCGCGCCCTCCATTGAGAGCCAGGCTGCACACGGCACAGGCATTAGCACGCTCGTTTCTAAGCGACGAGAAGTAGATTCAGTTCCAGCAGAGCAGCAAACCCCTTCCCCATAGCCAAGGCCTCGGCTTCCCTTGGCACTGGCCCCCCTGGGCCAGGCAGGTGAGAGGCCAGGATGCCCACCCAGGCTCCCCAAGGGCTGCAAAACTCCCAGCCCATCAGCCAGAGACTCCAGTGCCTCAGTGCAGCTGCTCCGAGGGGGAAATCTGCTCTCTAGCCCTGAGCACCTCGACTCCTGCCTTGTCCCTGCTGGTTCCAAGAGGCCAGCCTGCACTGCTCGTGTGGGGCCAGGACTCTGCCAGACAGTCCCATTCCCGCCGCACATGCCAGGCTAGCCTTGGCACTATGGTGCCACCTTCCCTGCTGGTCCCCCCAGGTCAGGAAGCTGTGGGTGTCCCTGTATGCTCTGTGGCTGGGGCAGAGTCCTCTGCTGTGGCGGGACTGTACTTGCAGTGCCCAGGACTGTTGCTACGTCCACCTGCAGCATGCCCCATGCTGGACCCAGCAGCACCTGGCTGGGGCAGGTTGTTCCTCTTGGTTTGGTTTTGCCCTGATGAGAAGTCAGACCCAGTAAATGGTTACAGCAGCATCCTAGCCCGAACCATGCAGGGCTGGTGTGCCCATGCTTGCCCCCACCGGGTATGCATGAGCCTCCTACACCAAGGGGATCCCATCAGCAGCGAGTGCAGTAATGTCTCAGGTTGACCCCCTCTCCCCAGGACAGGCCAGTGTCTTGCTGGTGACCCCACAGTTCACCCAGTTGCCTCCAAACGTGCCAAGCTGCCACTCTTTATAGCCCCCACCACAGGCAGGGAGCTGGGAATAGGGGTGGGGAGGGGGCAGGTGGTTGAATGAGGAGCTAGAAGCAAGGGCAGATTTGTGGGGAGGGGGCTGAGGGACAGTGAGAGGAGCTGGGTTGTGGGGCAGGAGGCTGGGAGAAGGTAGGGGACAGGGGCAGGGTTGTGAGGCAGGAGGGGATGGGAGACAGGGGCGGGAACTTGTGGGGTGGGGCGGATGGGCCAAGACACCCCGCCGCCCTCAGTGGGTTGGGTCACCCTGGAGCTACCCAAGCGGAGTCAGGCTGCGCTTGCTGCCCACTCCCCCGACACAGGCAGCACTAGGCATGGCCCCGCCGCACCTGCAGCCACCAGCATCCAGGCAGGGCCAGCCCCACTCCCCCACCACATGCCCAAGAGTGACAAGGACCCTGCCATCCTCTGTACACACACTCCGCCATCCTGCGTGCACACACAAACACACACCACCATCCTCTGCACAAACACCCCCCCGCACGCTGCCATCCTCTACACACACCCCCCTCCATCTTCTGCACACACGCACCACCATCCTCTGCACAAACACGTCTCACACCCTGCCATCCTCTGCACACACACACACCCCTCCATCTTCTGCACACACACACCACCATCCTCTGTAAACACCACATACACACACACACTCCACATACTCCTCCATCTTCTGCACACACACCTCACCATCCTCTGCAAATGCACCCCACCATCCTCTGCGCGCACACACACACAATCACCGTCTTCTGCACATAGACACACACACACCACCCTGCTATCCTCTCTCTCACACACACCATCTGCACACACACACACACAGACATCACCATCTGCACACACACGCTCCCCGCCATCCTCTGCACACACACACAGAATCCGCCATCCTCTGCACACCCCCACCACACACCCCGCTATCCTCTGCACACCTCCACCTTCCTCTGCGCGCGCACACACACCCTGCCATCCTCTTCACACACACCATCCTCTGCGCACAAATATACAAACACACACACACCTGCCATCCTCTTTGCGCGCGAGCGCGCACACACAAAGACACACACAGCTATTGTCCCACGCTGCCTACCGGGCAGGGAGGGGCCAGCCCCGCGGACTAGGCTCCAGCTCCACCTCGGCTCCGCGCTGCCGATGGACGCTGCAGGCACGAGGGACCCCCCAGTCCCGGGCTCAGCTCCTGGGTCCCCGGTGCAGAGGCGGCGGCGCTGGCAGCCCCGGTCTCTCCTGCTCCGCCCAGGACTCCTCCCCGCCCAGCACTACGAGGGGAGCTGGGGGGAGGGAGAGCCGGGTGGTTGGCTAGGGGCGGGGGCTGTGGTGTTCAATGGTGCTCTGTGTGTGTGTGTGTGTGTGTGTGTGTGTGTGTGTGTGTGTGTGTGTGTGTGTGTGAGAGAGCGGGGGTGTATGGTGTGACCCGAGTTCTCTGCGTGGGGGTTGTGGTGTGGCACGTGTGGTCTGTGTGCGGGGGAGGAAAGGGGGGGTTGCGGTGTGGCACGGGTGCTCCGTGTGTGGAGTCGTGGTGTGGCACAGGTGCTCTGTGTGTTGGGTTGTGGTGTGGCCTGGGGGTGCTCTGTGTCGGGGCTGTGGTGTGGCACGGGTGCTTAGTGTGTACGTGGCAGTTTTGGTGTGGGTGCTCTGTGTGGGAGGCTGCAGTGTGGCACAGGTGCTCTGTGTGAGGGGCTGCTGTGTGGCATGGGTGCTCTGTGTGTTGGGTTGCAGTGTGGCATGGGGGGGTTGTGGTGTGGCCTGGGTGCTCTGTGGGGTTGTGGTGTGGCACAGGTGCTCTGTTTAGGGGGTTGTGAAGTGGGTGCTCTGTCTGTCAGGAGTTGCAGTGTGGCACAGGTGCTCTGTGTATGGGGATGCTGTGTGGTATGAGTGCTCTATGTGGGAGGGGTTGTGATGTGGCACAGGTGTGTGTTGGGGGAGTTGCAGTGTGACATGGGTGCTCTGTGTGTGGAGGTTGTGATGTGGTACGGTGCTCTATGTGAGGCTTGTGGTGTGGCACTGGTGCTCTGTGTTTGGAGGGCTGGGGTGTGGCACAGGTGCTCTATGGGGTGGGTTGTGGTGTGGTACGGGTGCTCTGTGTGGGGGGAATGTGGTGTGGAATGGGTGCTCTGTGTGAGAGTTGTGGTGTGGCACGAGTGCTCTGTATTGAGGAGATGCAGTGTGGCATGAGTGTGTTGGGAGTTGCAGTGTGGCATGGGTGCTCTGGGGGAGAAGGTTGCAGTGTGGCACAAATGCTCTATGTGGGGGGGGTTGCGATGTGACACAGGTGCTCTGTGCAGAGGGGATTGTAGTGTGGCACATGCTCTGCATGTGGAGCTGTGGTGCGGCATAGGTGCTCTGTGTGTTGTGGGGTTGCAGTGTGGCACAGATGCTCTGTGTGGGGTGGTTGCTCTTTGGGGGAAGTTGTGGTGTGGCACAGGTGTTCTATGTGGAGGTGTGTGGTGTGGCCTGGGTGCTCTGTGTTGGGGAGATGTGGTGTGGCATGGGTGCTGTGCGTGTGTGTTGGTGCGGTGGGCTCTTATTTTAGTGACACCCCCATCATTCCCACAGAATCGTTTTGCCAAGTCCCCACATCCCTCCCTCCCCGTCTCAGTGCTGCAGACGATGATGAAGATTGACATCTATATCTGGGGCACAGCTGGATTATACCACACTATGTGATGGCAGGACTCACTGTATTTTCAGGAGAATGTATGTGAAGCATTTGGGATTAGAGGGGGCAGTGAGCTGCGGAGCCCTCTGGGGGGAGGAGTGGATGGGGAGAGGTGTGGGGGTGAGTCGGGATAGGGCCAGGGAGGGGACATGCGGGCAGATTGGCAGGGGATTAGGGGGGAGACAGGGCATGCTTCCTTGTCTTCCTCCTGCTACTGCTGGGAGTCCCACCTCCCACTATGGTGATGGAGGGCTGGAGGGGGGCTCAGGAATGGTGCAAAGGGGGTTGCAGTTGGGGCCTGGCATGTCCTGTGTGTGCCCAGGCTGAGCTCTTGTGCGTGCTCTGAGACTGGGGCTTGTAGCAGCACAGCTATCTTAAAGGGACAGCCAGAACACCATACTGGGCACAGAGAAACCCAGAGCATGATCACTTGGGACTGTGGGGAGGAATTTGCTGTTTATTCTTGTGTGCATGGGTGCTTATCAATATATTAGAAGCAAGAGGAAGACCAAGGACAGGGTAGGCCCACTGCTCAGTGAGGAGGGAGAAACAGTAACAGGAAACTTGGAAATGCCAGAGATGCTTAATGACTTCTTTGTTTCGGTCTTCACTGAGAAGTCTGAAGGAATGTCTAACATAGTGAATGCTTATGGGAAGGGGGTAGGTTTAGAAGATAAAATAAAAAAAGAGCAAGTTAAAAATCACTTAGAAAAGTTAGATGCCTGCAAGTCACCAGGGCCTGATGAAATGCATCCTAGAATACTCGAGGAGTTAATAGAGGAGGTATCTGAGCCTCTAGCTATTATCTTTGGAAAGTCATGGGAGACGGGAGAGATTCCGGAAGACTGGAAAAGGGCATCTATAAAAAGGGAAATAAAAACAACCCAGGAAACTACAGACCAGCTAGTTTAACTTCTGTGCCAGGGAAGATAATGGAGCAAGTAGTTAAAGAAATCATCTGCAAACACTTGGAAGGTGGTAAGGTGATAGGGAATAGCCAGCATGGATTTGTAAAGAACAAATAGTGTCAAACCAATCTGATAGCTTTCTTTGATAGGATAACGAGTCTTGTGGATAAGGGAGAAGTGGTGGATGTGGTATACCTAGACTTTAGTAAGGCATTTGATAACGGTGTCGCATGATATCCTTATCGATAAACTAGGCAAATACAATTTAGATGGGGCTACTATAAGGTGGGTGCATACCTGGCTGGATAACCGTACTCAGAGAGTAGTTGTTAATGGCTCCCAATCCTGCTGGAAAGGTATAACAAGTGGGGTTCCGCAGGGGTCTGTTTTGGTACCGGCTCTGTTCAATATCTTCATCAACGACTTAGATGTTGGCATAGAAAGTATGCTTATTAAGTTTGCAGATGATACCAAACTGGGAGGGATTGCAACTGCTTTGGAGAACAGGGTCAAAATTCAAAATGATCTGGACAAATTGGAGAAATGGTCTGAGGTAAACCGAATGAAGTTCAATAAAGACAAATGCAAAGTGCTCCACTTAGGAAGGAACAATCAGTTTCACACATACAGAATGGGAAGAGACTGTCTAGGAAGGAGTATGGCAGAAAGAGATCTAGGGGTCATAGCGGACCACAAGCTAAATATGTGTCAACAGTGTGATACTGTTGCAAAAAAAGCAAACGTGATTGTGGGATGCATTAACAGATGTGTTGTAAAGAAGACATGAGAAATCATCCTTCTGCTCTACTCTGCGCTGGTTAGGCCTCAACTGGAGTATTGTGTCCAGTTCTGGGCACAGCATTTCAAGAAAGATGTGGAGAAATTGGAGAGGGTCCAGAGAAGAGGAACAAGAATGATTAAAGGTCTTGAGAACATGACCTATGAAGGAAGGCTGAAAGAATTGGGTTTATTTAGTTTGGAAAAGAGAAGACTGAGAGGGGACATGATAGCAGTTTTCAGGTATCTAAAAGGATGTCATCAGGAGGAGGGAGAAAACTTGTTCACCTTAGCCTCTAATGATAGAACAAGAAGCAATGGGCTTAAACTGCTGCAAGGGAGATTTAGGTTGGACATCAGGAAAAAGTTCCTAACTGTCAGGATAGTTAAACACTGGAATAAATTGCCTAGGGAAGTTGTGGAATCTCCATCTCGAGATATTTAAGAGTAGGTTAGATAAATGTCTATCAGGGCTGGTCTAGACAGTATTTGGTCCCGCCATGAGGGCAGGGGACTGGACTCGATGACCTCTCGAGGTCCCTTCCAGTCCTAGAGTCTATGAATCTATGAATCTATGTGTGAGCGCAAATGTGTGTGGGTGCTTGCATGCAGGGGTGGATGGGTACACCTGTGTGTGTGTGCAGATGGGGGTGGTACACGTGTGTGTGCAGGAGTGGGAGGGTACATGTATGTAGGTGTGTGGGGAAGTGCATGCATGCATATATATGCACGCCTGTTTTTGGGGACATGTGTGCTGGGCTGTACATGTGTCTGCACAGAGGGGGTGGAGATGTTATTTACAGAATCACAAAAGAGATGGAACATTCCTCTACCCAGCTGCAGGAGTTAGCACAGATTGTTCCAGTGACAGAGGCATTCTCCAGTGCTTTGTCCACCTCCGAGCAATGGGCTTCCACCACTCCTGTTGTCTCTCATCAGCTCACTCCTAGGAATCATCTCTGGCTGTTTGTGGAGGGCTTGGTTATGTGACTGCCTTGCCTTTGTTTTCTAGGTACCACACAGTTACACCTGTAAAGACTCTGCTGCTTGTAACGCTGCTGGCAGTGGCTCATGAGCATGAGTACCAACCTCATGGCAGACTGTTAGGAAGCAGGGCACACTCCCACACGGGCTGTGAGTTCTATCCTTCGATTTCATCAACCAGCTATCAAACATAAACTCCTCAGGCACTATAACAGCCTAACCATGGAGTCACAGGCAGTCCCCTCACTGCTCTGATTTGTCTTGCCAACCAGGTGAGTCTGCCTTTGATAGATGGTCCCTTACACCAAGAATCAGAGCAATATTCAGGCTCCTTCCAGAACCAAAGGACCAGCCACTTACCCCAGGTCAATTGCACCTTAGATCTCATACCAAAAACAACGCTTGTAGTCAATCCCATGATCACTTCTGTGCTCGGTTCCAGCCAATTCACAAGCCAGGAACTGGCCATGTGATTCCCGGAGCAGGTATATAAGCCCTACAGGAGCAACAGCAGCTTAGTCTGCTCAGTGTGTGACTTCAGGGCCTGGAACTCTCTCCTACCTGATGGTGGCAAAACTCCCCAGGCCTTAGCCTGCCCCTGCCTTGCTCCCACTCCCACAGCCTTGCTTTGGCCACTCTGGACTCCTTATTCTGGCTCTGACCACTAGGAATGACCATCTCCATCCTAGTTTCCAACACACATCTCTGTACAAGGCAGGCTGCTGACCTAACATTCTGCAGGCTTGTGAGTATCTGATTTTTGCTCATGAGCATTTGATTAGTTGAAGGATTGATTCAGGAGCGCATGGTATTTCACACATGTGACTCTAGCACACTCATGGCCAAAATGGAGTCTGCTCTTCCAGCAGTTCCAGCCAAGAAAAGGTGCCCTTGGGAATGAAGCAGGGAAACTCCCTTCCACCTCACTCAGGTCACCAGTTCCAAGCCCCCTGGAGTAAACGCACACCCTGGAATAGTACAATGAATATAGGAAAGGGCCCTTGGAGCTACGGTTAGGGTTCCCATGGATAGGGCACCTGGAGCTAAGACTAGGGTTCCCACGGGTAGGACCCATGAATCTAGGGTTAGGGGCCCCATGGGTAGGGCCCATGGAGAGACGGGTAGGGGTCTTATGGACAGGGCCCCTGGAGCTAGGGTTAAGGGTCCTATGGGCAGAGCCCTTGGAGCTAGGGTTAGGGGTCTTATGGGCAGGGCCCATGCGGCTAAGGTTAGGGGTCCTATGGACAGGGCCCCTGGAGCTAGGTTAGGGGTTCTGTGGGCAGGGCTTCTGGAGCGAGGGGTAGGGGTCTTATTGACAGGGCCCCTGGAGCTAGGGTTAGGGGTCCTATAGGTAGGGACCCTGGATCTAGGGTTAGGAGTCCTATGGGCAGGGCCCCTGCAGCTAGGGTTAGGGTTCCTACGGGCAGGGCCCCTGCAGCTAGAGTTAGGGGTCCTATGGGCACGGCCCCAAGAGATAGGATTAGGGGTCCTATGCGCAGGGCCCTTGGAGCTAGGGTTAGGGGTCATATGGGCAGGGCCTCTGGAGCTAGGCATAGGGGTCCTATGGGCAGGGACCCTGGAGCCAGGATTAGGGGTACTACGAGAAGAGCCCCAGAACTAGGGCTTAGTGACCTACGGGTAGGGCCCCTGCAGCTAGGGTAAGGGGTCCTATGTGTAGGGCCATTGGAGTTTGGGTTAGGGGTCCTATGGGTAGGGCTGCTGGAGCTAGGATTTGGGGCACTATGAGTAGGGCCCTTGGAACTAGGGTTTGGGGTCCTACGGGCAGGGCCCCTGGAGCTAGGGTTAGGGGTGGTATGGGCAGGGCCCCTGGAGCTATGGTTAGGGGTCCTGTGGACAGAGGCCTTGGAGGTAGGGTTAGGGTTCCTATGGGCAGGGCCCATGGAGCTAGGGTTAGGGGTTCTATGGGCAGGGCCCTTGGAGCTAGGGTTAGGGGTCCTATGCGCAGGGCCCTTGGCCCTAGGGTTAGGGATCCTATGGGCAGGGACCCTGGAGCCAGGGCTAGGGGTCCTACAGGTAGTAACCCTGGAGCTAAGGTTAGGGGTCCTACAAGTAGGGTCCCAGAACTAGAGTTTGGTGTCCTACAGGCAGGGCCCCGAAGCTAGGGATTGGGGTACTACGGGCAGGACCCCTGGAGCTACGGTTAGGCTTCCTGTGGGCAGGGTCTCTGGAGCTAGGGTTAGGGCTCCTGCAGCTAGGGTAAGGGGTCTTACAGGTAGGGGCCGTGGAGCTAGTGATAGGGTTCCATGGGTAGGGACCTTAGAGCTAGGGTTAGGGGTCCTATGGATAGGGCCCCTGGAGCTAGGGTTAGGGGTCCTATGGGTTGGGCCCCTGGAGCTAGGGTTGGGAGTCATATGGGCAGGGCCGTTGGAGCTAGAGTTAGGAGTCCTATGACGAGGGCCCATGCGGCTAGGGTTAGGGGTCCTATGGGCAGTGCCCTTGGAGCTACGGTTAGGGATCCTATGGGCAGGGCCCCTGGAGCTAGGATTAGGGGTCCTATGGTTTGGGCCCCTTGAGCTAGAGTTTCGGGTCCTATGGGCAGGGCCCCTGGAGCTAGGGTTAGGGGTCCTATGGACAGGCCCCTGGAGCTAGGGTTAAGAGTCCTATGGGAAGGGCCCATGGAGCTAGGGTGAGGGTTGGTATGGGCAGGGCCATTGGAGCTAGAATTAGGAGTCCTATGGCGAGGGCCCATGCGGCTAGGGTTAGGGGTCCTATGGGCAGAGCCCCTGGAGCTAGGGATAGGGGTCCTATGGGAAGAGCCCCTGGAGCTAGATATGTGTCCTATAGGCAGAGCCTCTGGAGCTAGAATAAGGGATTCTGTGGGCAGGGACACTGGAGCTAGGGTTAGGGGTCCTACGGGTAGGGGCCCTGGAGCTACGGTTAGGGGTCCTGTGGACAGGGACTTTGGAGCTAGGGTTAGGGTTCCTATGGGCAGGGCCCCTGGAGCTAGGGTTAGGGGTTCTAAGGGCAGGGCCCCTGGAGCTAGGGTTAGGGGTCCTATGCGCAGGGCCCTTGGCCCTAGGGTTAGGGATCCTATGGGCAGGGACCCTGGAGCCAGGGCTAGGGGTCCTACGGGTAGTGCCCCTGCAGCTAAGGTTAGGGGTCCTACAAGTAGGGCCCCAGAACTACAGTTTGGTGTCCTATGGGTAGGGCCCTGGAGCCAGGGATTGGGGTACTATGGGCAGGACCCCTGGAGCTACGGTTAGGGTTCCTATGGGCAGGGGCCCTGGATCTAGGGTTGGGGGTCCTACGGGTAGGGCCCCTGGCACTAGGGTTAGGGGTCCTATGGATAGGGTCCCTGGAGCTGGGGTTAGGGTTCCAATGGGTATGGCCAGTGGAGCTAGGGTTAGGGGTCTTATGGGCAGGGCCCTTGGAGCTAAGATTAGGGTTCCCATAGGAAGGGCCTGTGGAGCTCGGGTTAGGGTTCCTATGGATAGGGACCCTGGAGCTAGGGCTAGTGGTCCTCTGGGCAGGGCCCGTGGAGCTATGGCTAGAGGTCCTATGGATCGGGCCCCCTGGAGCTACAATTAGGTGTCCAATGGTTAGGGCCTCTGCAGCTAGGGTTAGGGTTCCCATGGGTAGGGCCTCTGCAGCTAGGGTTAGGGTTCCCATGGGTAGAGCCCGTGGAGCTAGAGATAGGGGTCCTATGGGCAGCGCCCCTGCAGCTAGGGTTAGGGTTCCTATATGCAGGGCTCTTGGATCTAGGGTTAGGGGTCCTATGGGCAGGGAACCTGGGGCTAGGGTTAGGGTTCCTATGGGTAGGGCTCTTGCAGCTAGGGTAAAGGGTCTTACAAGTAGGGGCTGCGGAGCTAGTGTTAGGATTCCATGGGTAGGGACCTTGGAGCTAGGGTTAGGGGTCCTATGGGCAGTACCCCTGGAGCTAAGGTTAGGGGTCCTATGGGTTAGGCCCCTGGAGCTAGGGTTTCGGGTCCTATGGGCAGGGCCCCTGGAGCTAGGGTTAGGGGTCCTGTGGGTTAGGCCCCTGGAGCTAGGGTTTTGGGTCCTATGGGCAGGGCCCCTGGAGCTAGGGTTAGGGGTCCTATCGACAGGCCCCTGGGGTTAGGGTTAAGAGTCCTATGGGAAGGGCTCATGGAGCTAGGGTGAGGGTTGGTATGGGCAGGGCCATTGGAGCTAGAGTTAGGAGTCCTATGGCGAGGGCCCATGCGGCTAGGGTTTTGGGTCCTATGGGCAGAGCCCCTGGAGCTAGGTATAGGTGTCCTGTAGGCAGGGCCTCTGGAGCTAGTGTAATGGATTCTGTCGGCAGGGACACTGAAGCTAGGGTTAGGGGTCCTACGGGTAGGGCCCCTGGAGCTAGGGTTAGGGGTCCTATGGGTAGGGCCCCTGGGGCTAGGGTTAGAGTTCCCATGAGTAGGGCCAGTGGAGCTAGGGTTAGGGATCCCATGGGTAGGGCCCCTGGAGCTAGGGTTAGGGTACCTATGGGTAGGGACCCAGAAGCTAGGGATAGGGCTCCTATGGGTTGGGACCCAGGAGCTAGGGTTAGAGGTCCTATGGTAGGGGTCTTGGAGCCACGGAAAAAGAGTCCTATGGATAGGGTCCCTGGAGCCAGGTATAGGGGTCCTATGGGTAGTGCCCCTGGAGCTAGGGTTAAGGGTCCTATTGGTAGGGCCCTGGAGCTAGGGATAGGGTTCCCATGGGTAGGGCCCTGGGGCTAGGGTTAGGGTTCCCATGCGTAGGGCACCTGGAGCTAACATTAGGGTTCCCATGGGTAGGACCGTTGAGCTAGGGTTAGGGGTCCCATGGGTAGGGCCTTTGGAGCTAGGATTAGGGTTCCCAAGGATAGGGACCCTGCAGCTACTGTGAGGGTTCCCATGGGTAGGGTCCATGGACCTAGGCTTAGGGTTCCCATGGGAAGGGCCAGTAGAGATAGGGTTAGGGTTCCTATGGATAGGCTCTTGGAGCTAGTGTTAGGATTCCTATGGGTAGGGCTCATGGAGCTAGTGTAAGGGTTCCTAAGGTAGGCGCCTTGGTCTAGGGTTAGGGTTCCTATGAGAGGGGCCTTGGATGTAGGGTTAGGGGTCCTATGGGCAGGGCCCGTGGAACTAGAGTTAAGAGTCCTATGGGCAGGGACCCTGCAGCTAGGTTTGGGGATCCTGTGGGCAGGACCCCTGCAGCAAAGGTTGGGGGTCCTATGGGTAGGGCCCCTGGAGCTAGGGTTGGGGGTCCCATGGGTTGGAACCCTGTAGCGAGGGTTAGGGCTCCCATGGGTAGGGCCCCTATAGCTTGGGTTAAGATTCCCATGGATTGGGCCCTGGAGCTAGGGTTAGGTTTCCCATGGGTAGGGCCCGTGGAGCTACTGTTAGGGTGTCACAGAGTGAGGGGGAGTCCGACCCTGCACCCCTCTTTCTGGGACCCACAGTGACTCTCAGCCAGCCAGTAAAACAGAAGGTTTATTGGACAATAGGAATGCAGGTTACAGCAGAGCTTGCAGGCACAGTCAGGACCCCTCAATCGAGTCCTTCTGGAGTTTCAGGGTGCCTGGGTCCAGCATAGGATCCCCTGAATTCCCCTCATCCAGCCCAAAACCAAAACTGAACTGCCCCTCCTCCAGCCGGCGGATTCCTTTGTCCAGCTTCCTAAGCCAAGGTGCTAACCCCCTCCCCCATACCTGGCTCAGGTTACAGGCTTAAAGATCCTGTCCCTCACCTGAAGACATCCCTGGCTCTCCCATCTCCCATGCAGACAGCCCCTACTCCATCACATCTCTCCCCCCTTCAAGACTGAACTGAGCAGGGTCACTCTGCCCAGTGACCTGGAGAAGTTCAGGGCCCCCCCCTCGAGGACAATTCATCCGCTATCAGGTTGGCACTTCCCTTCACATGGCTCACGTCCATGTCATAGTCCTGCAGGAACAGGCTCCACCTCAGGAGCTTGGCGTTGGCTCCTTTCATCTGGTGCAGCCAGTTTAGGGGAGAGTGGTCTGTGTACACGGTGAAGTGTCGCCCAAAGAGATATGGCTCCAGTTTCTTAAGGGCCCACACCATGGCCAGGTATTCCTTCTCGATGGCCACGTAGTTCTGCTCCTGGGGTAGCAACTTCTTGCTCAGGTACATGATGGGGTGTCTCTCCCCCTTTTCATCCTCCTGCATTAACACCGCCCCGAGTCCCGTGTCTGAGGCGTCAGTGAACACCATAAAGGGCTTGTCAAAATCTGGGTTTGCCAGAATTGGGCCACTAACCAGAGCCTCCTTCAGTGCCCGGAGAGCCTGCTGGCACTGCTTGGTCCAGACCACCTTGTCTGGCTTCCCCTTCTTGCACAGCTCAGTGATGGGGGCGGCTATGGTGCTAAAGTGGGGCACAAACCTTCAATAGTACCCCGCCATCCCAATAAAGGCCTGGACCTGCTTTTTGGTTTGGGGAGCGGGCCAGTCTCTGATCACCTCCACCTTGGCTGGTTCCGGCTTTAGGCAGCCGCTCCCCACCCGATGGCCCAGGTAAGATACTTCAGCCATCCTCATCTTGCACTTCTCAGCCTTTACGGTTAACCCAGCCTCCCGGAGTCGGTTCAGCACTTGTTTAACCTGGGACACGTGGTCCTCCCAGGCCTGGCTGAAGATGCAGATGTTGTCAATATACGCCAAGGCAAAACTTTCCATCCCCCTCAGTAGCTGATCCAGCAGGCGCTGGAAGGTGGCCAGTGCTCCCTTGAGGCCGAAGGGCAGGGTTAGAAACTCGTAGAACCCCAGAGGGGTGATAAAGGCCGATTTCAGCCTGGCATCTGCGTCCAGCGGCACTTGCCAGTAGCCCTTTGTAAGATCCATGGTGGTGAGGTACCGAGCACCTCCCAGCTTGTCTAGGAGCTCGTCAGGCCTGGGTCTGGGGTAGGCATCAGATACGGTGATGGCATTGAGCTTTCGATAGTCCATACAGAACCGGATTGACCCATCCTTTTTGGGGAACAGCACCACTGGCGAGGCCCAAGGGCTGGAAGATGGCTGGATCACCCCCAAAGCCAGCATGTCCCTGACCTCTCTTTCTAGGTCCTGGGCAGTTTTCCCGGTGACCCAAAAAGGGGAGCATCTTATAGGGGGATGTGACTTGGTCTCCACCCGGTGGACAGTCAAATTAGTGTGTCCAGGCTGGTTGGAAAACAGCTGTAGGTATAGATGCAGCACCCCTCTGATCTCAGCGTGCTGGCCCGGGGTCAGCTGATCAGAGAGGGGAATCGCCTCCAGGGGGGAACCAGCTTTTTTCCCAGGGAATAGATCCACTAAAGGGTCATCTCCCTGCTCCTCCCAATGTCCACACACGGCCAACACCACATTCCCCCTGTCATAGTATGGCTTCATCATGTTCACATGGTACACCCGACAGTGATGTGCCCGGTTCAACAGCTCCACCACATAGTTTACCTCATTTAGTTGCTTGATAACCTTGAAGGGCCCTTCCCAGGCGGCCTGGAGTTTGTTTTTCCTCACAGGGATGAGAACCATCACTTGATCCCTGGTGGTGAAGGTGCGAGCCCGCGCCGTGTGGTCATACCAGACCTTCTGCTTCCTCTGGGCTTGGGCCAGATTCTTCCTGGCCAGGCCCATGAGCTCGGCCAGTCTTTCCCGGAAGGTCAGGACATACTCCACCACCGACTCTCCCTCAGGAGTGGCCTTCCCCTCCCCTTCGTCTCTCATCAGGTCCAGGGGCCCCCTTACCCACCTTCCATACAACAGTTCGAAAGGTGAAAACCCAGTAGATTCCTGGGGTACCTCCCTGTACGCGAACAGCAGGTGAGGTAAGTACTTGTCCCAGTCCTGCGGGTGCTGGTTCATAAATGTTTTTAGCATCATCTTCAGCGTCCCGTTGAACCTTTCCACCAGCCCGTTGGACTAGGGGTGATATGCTCAGGCCCAGTTATGCCGGACCCCACATTTTTCCCACAAGCACCGGAGCAGGGCCGACATGAAGTTGGACCCCTGGTCCATTAAGACTTCCTTGGGGAACCCCACCCGGCTGAAAATTGTCAGCAGCGCATCTGCCACGGTGTCCGCTTCGATAGAGGACAAGGCCTCTGCCTCAGAGTAGCAAGTGGCGAAATCCACCACCACCAGGATGTATTTCTTCCCCGACCGGGTTGTCTTGCTGAGAGATCCCACTATGTCCATGGCCACCTTCTGGAAAGGTTCTTCTATGATGGGTAAAGGCCTCAAAGCTGCTTTCCCCTTGTCCCGGGCCTTCCCCACCCTCTGGCAGGGGTCACAGGATTGGCAGTACTGTTGGACATGGGTAAAGACCCCAGGCCAGTAAAAGTTCTGCAGCAGCCTCTGCCTGGTGCGCTGGATTCCCTGGTGCCCTGCGAGAAGGATGCCATGGGCCAGATACAGTAGCTTGTGGCGAAACTTCTGGGGAACCACAAGCTGCCTCCTGATCCCCCATGACTCTACTTCCCCTGGGGGAGCCCATTCTCAGTGCAGGAACCCCTTCTCCCACAGGAACCTCTCCTTGCAACCTCTCCTCATGGTCTGTACCGCACTGAGGTTAGCCCGGTCCCTGGGCTTCCGCAAGGAGGGATTGTTCTGCAACTCGGCCTGGAACTCAGCAGCTGGGACAGGGATGGGGACCTGCTCTCTCTCGCTGGCTGGGTCTGAGGCCCCAGCCTCTCTGAGCCATGTCCCTGGGCGTTCCACCCCCACCAGGTTAGGGTCCTGCACCTTGGGCAGAGTCCCTTCCCCGTTGTCAGGGCACAGTGCCCTTCATTGACTCTGACTGCGAGTCACGACCAGGGCACTCTGCGTGTTACTTGGCCAGTCCTCGAGGTTCCCTCCCATTAACATATCCATGGGCAAATGTGGGTGTACCCCCACGTCCTTGGGGCCCTCCTTGGCCCCCCACTTCAGGTGTACCCTTGCCACGGGCACCTTGAATGGGGTCCCGCCCACGCCCATCAGGGTCAGGTAGGTGTCGGGCACCATCCGAACTGAGGCCATCACCTCGGGCCAGGCGAGCGTCACCTCTGCGCCTGTGTCCCAGTACCCAGTGACCTTCCTCCCATCTACCTCCACGGCAACAAGGCACTCTGTCCGGAGGGGCAGCCCTGCGCCCACCCTGTAAACCCAAAACCCAGAGCCTGGAGCATCCAGCCCTCCAGAGGAGCTGACCAGGGACCTCTTCCCTCCTTCACAGGTTGTATGCTGCCAGCCCCCCTTTCCTGGGAATGTTGCCCCTCCTCCAACTGGGTCTTTACCCAGTCAACCCTCTGCGGGTTGGGTCTGCTCGGTCTGTCTCTGAGCTTGGGGCACTGGGCCTCGTTGGCCACAGTGATAGCAGCCCATGTCTCGTGGGTCCCCTCGAGTGGGTCGGATGGACCTGACGCTGGATGTTCTCCTTTGGTGGGGATTCTCCATAGGCCCCCGCTGGGAGGTCCCATGGTGGCTCTCTGCGTTGAGGCAGGCCTGCTCCTTCGAGACTCCTCCCTGTTGTCTCCTGCTTGACTGTCCACAAATTGGTCGGCCAGCTGGCCTGCGTGCTGCAGGTTCTCCGGCTTCTGGTCCATCAACCACAGCCTCAGGTCGGACGGGCACTGCTCGTATAGGTGCTCTAGTATGAATAGGTCAAGCAAGTCCTCTTTAGTTTGGGCCCCAGCTGTCCAATTGCGGGCATACCCCTGCGCCCGGTTGACCCGTTGTAGGTATGTGACCTCACGGGTTTTACACTGACTCCGGAACCTTTTCCGGTACATCTCAGGAGTCAGCCCAAACTCGAGGAGCAGGGCCTGTTTGAACAGTTCATAGTCCCCTGCCTCTGCCCCTTTCAGTCGGCTGTACACCTCCACGGCTGTGGAGTCCAGTAAGGGGGTGAGAAATGAGATCCTGTCTGCAGGGTCAACCCTGTGCAGCTCGCAGGCATTCTCAAAGGCCGTCAGGAAGGTATCTATGTCCTCCCCCGCCTTACGCCGGGCCAGCAAGCCTTTATCAAAGCTCTTTGTAGGCTTGGGTCCCCCCTCACTCACCGCAGCCGGGGCCCCATTGCTCGCCAGCCAGGCCTGCTCCAGCTCATGTTTACGCTGTTTCTCCTCATGTTTACACTGGATCTCCCATTCCTTTCAGTTCTTGCCCCCATAACTTGAGCTCTTCCCGTCTCAGCTCCCTGTCATATTCCAGCCGCATCCGCTCCACGGATGCCGAGCGCCGCCGTGACGATCCCTTGCTGGGCGATGAGCTTCGCCGGGAGGATCCCCTGCTGGGGGGTGTCCCGGTGCCCTCAGGATTCGCTGGGCTCCTCTCCGCCCTTCTCCTAGGCACAGGAAGGGGGAGTCTCGGGAAGCCCTCAGCCGCCGGCCGACCACTCCCAGCTGGGACTGCCACTGGTGCCTGCGCTGCATCTGCCCGGCTGCTCCCTTCAGAGACAGGGCTCCATTCATTCAAGCGATCTCCCTCCTCCAGCCGGGCAATTAGCTGGTCTTTCATGAGTCTCCCACTGCACAGCCCCCTCTACTTGCACAGCTCCACCAGGTCGCACTTGCACCGCTTGGCATACATCTTCCTGCTGGCCACTCACAGGCCGGGGTGCTCACCGCTCCCCACGGTTTCCAGGGAGACCCCTAGTGCACCAGCCCTTCTTGAGGTCACCACCTCTCTGCCAGGGTCTAGCTGCAGACTCCTCCGCCCCTGGGACCGCTCCTGCAATCCCCCGGGGGACCCTGTTACTGCAAAGTCCTTCTCACTGGGCACACACTCCCAGGGGTTAATCACCCCTAAAATCGTCCCTTCGCTTTACTGCTCCACAGTCACTTACTGCAGGAAGCGTTGTCCACGGGGTGCAGTATCTCCCGCCGCTGCCACCAGTTGTCACGGAGTGTGTGTGGGGGGTCCAGTCCTGCACCCCTCTTCCTGGGACCCATAGTGACTCTCAGCCAGCCAGTAAAACAGAAGGTTTATTGGACAATAGGAATGCAGGTTACAGCAGAGCTTGCAGGCACAGTCAGGACCACTCAATCGAGTCCTTCTGGAGTTTCAGGGTGCCTGGGTCCAGCATAGGATCCCCTGAATTCCCCTCATCCAGCCCAAAACCAAAACTGAACTGCCCCTCCTCCAGCCGGCGGATTGCTTTGTCCAGCTTCCCAGGCCAAGGTGCTAACCCCCTCCCCCCTGCCTGGCTCAGGTTACAGGCTTAAAGATCCTGTCCCTCACCTAAAGACATCCCCTGCTCTCCCATCTCCCATGCAGACAGCCCCTACTCCATCACATAGGGGTCCCATGGGCAGGGACCCTGGAGCTAGGATTAGGGGTCCCATGGGCAGGGCCCATGAAACTAGGGACAGGGTTCTTATGGGAAGAGACTCTGATGGTAGGGATAGAAATCCTATGGGCAGGGCCACTGGACTAAGGCTAGGGTTCCCATGCACAGGGCCCGTGAAGGTAGGGTTAGGTGTCCAATGGGCAGGGCCCCTGGAGCTAGGGTTTGGGGTCCCATGGGCAGGACATCTGGAGTTAGGGTGAGGATTCCCATGGGTAAGGCCCATGCAGCCAGGGTTAGGAGTCTAATGGACAGGGCCCGTGCAGCTAGGGTTAGGGCTCCAATGGGCAGGGCCCCTGGAGCTAGGGTTAGCGGTCCCATGGGCAGGACCCCTGGAGCTAGGGTTTGGGGTCCCATGGGCAGGGCCCGTGAAGCTAGAGTTCAGGGTCCCATGGGCAGGACCCCTGGAGCTAGGGTTTGGGGTCCCATGGGCAGAGCCCCTGGATCTAGGGGTAGGGGTCCCATGGGTAGGGCTCCTGGAGCTAGGGTTAGGATCCCATGGGTACAGCCCGTGAAGCTATGGTTAAGGGTCTCATGGGCAGGGCCCTGGAGCTAGCATTAAGTGTCCCATGGGCAGGGTCGCTGGAGCTAGGGTTAGGAGTCCCATGGGTAGGGCCCATGGAGCTAGGGTTAGGGGTCCCATGGGTAGGGCCCCTGGAGCTAGGGTTAGGGGTCCTATGGGCAGGGCCCCTGGAACTAGAGTTAGGGGTCTCATGGGTAGGGCCCCTATAGCTAGGGTTCGGGGTCCTATGCGCAAGGCCCTTGGAGCTAGGGTTCGGGGTCCCATATGCAGGGCCCCTGGAACTATGGTTCAGGGTCCCATAGGCAGGGCATCTGGAGCTAGGGTTAGGATTCCTATTCATACGTCCCATAAAGCTAGGGTTACAGGTCCCACTGGCAGGGCCCTGGAGCTAGGGTTCGGAGTCCTATGGACAGGGCCCCTGGAGCTAGGGTGTGGGGTCCCATGGTCAGGGCCCCTGGACCTAGGATTAGAGGTCCCATAGGCAGGCCATGTGGAGCTAGGGTTAGGGGTCCCATGGGCAGGGCCCCTGGAGCTAGGGTTAGCAGTCCCATGGGCAGGGACCCTGGAGCTAGGGATAAGGTTCCCAAGGGTAGCTCCCCTGGAGCTAGGATTAGGGGTCCTATGGGCAGGAGCTAGGATTAGGAGTTCCATGGGTAAGGCATCTGGAGCTAGGGTTAGGGGTCCAATGGGCAGAGTATCTGGAGCTAGGGTTAGGATTCCCATGGGCAGGGCTCCTGGAGCTAGGGTTAGGGATCCAATAGGCAGGACCCCTGGATCTTGGGTTAGGGGTCCCATGGGCAGGACCCCTGGAGCTAGGGTTAGGATTCCCAAGAGTAGGGCCCATGACCCTAGGGTTAGGGTTCCCATATGCAGGGTCCCTGGAGCTAGGGTTAGGGATCACATGGGCAGGGCCAGTGAAACTAGGGATAGGGTTCTTATGGGAAGAGACTCTAGTGCTAAGGTTAGGGGTTCTATGGGCAGGGCCACTGGAGCTAAGGTGAGGGTTCCCATGCACAGGGCCCCTGGAGTTAGGGTTAGGGTTCCTATGGGCAGGGCCTGTGAAGCTAGGGTTAGGGGTCCTACGGGTAGGGCCCCTGGAGCTAGGGTTTGGGGTCCCATGGACAGGGCCCCTGGAGCTTCGGTTTGGGGTCCCATGGGTAGGGCCCGTAAAGGTAAGGCTAAGCTTCCCATGGGTATGGCCTGTGAAGCTAGGGCTGGGGGTTCCAAGGGCTGGGCATCTGGAGGGCAGGGTTAGGATTCCCATGGGTAGGGCCCCTGGAGGAAGGGTTAGGGGTCCCATGGGTAGGGCCCCTGGAGCTAGGGTTAAAGATCCTATGGGTAGGGCCTGTGAAGCCAGGGTTAGGGATACCATGGGCAGGGCCCCTGTAGCTAGGGTTAGGGGTCCCATGGGCAGAGCCCGTGAAATTAGGGACAGAGTTCTTATGGGAAAAGACTCTGGTGCTAGGGTTAGGGGTCCTATTGGCAGGGTCCCTGGAGTTTGTGTTAGGGGTCCCATGAGTAGGGCCCCTGGAGCTAGGGTTTGGGGTACCATGGGTAGGGTCCGTAAAGCTAGGGCTAGGCTTCCCATGGGTAGGGCCCGTGAAGCTAGGGTTAGGGGTTCTATGGGCAGGGCCCCTGGAGTTAGGATTAGGGGTCCCATGGGTAGGTCCCGTGAAGCCAGGCTTAGGGGTCCCATGGGTAAGGCATATGGCGCTAGGGTTATGTTTCCCATGGGTAGGTCCCGTGAAGGTAGGGTTAGGGGTCCTATCGGCAGGGCCACTGGAGCTATGGTCAGGAATCCTATGGGCAGGGTCCCTTGAGCTATTGTTAGGAGTCCCATGGGTAGGGCCCTGGGAGCTACGGTTACGGGTCCCATGGTTAGGGCCCTGCAGCTAGGGTTAGGGGTCCCATGGGCAGGGCCCTTGGAGGAAGGATTAGGGGTCCCGTGGGCAGGGCCTGTCAAGCTAGGGTTAGGGTTCCCATGGACAGGGCATCTGTAGCTTGGGTGAGGATTCCCATGGGCTGGACACGTGAAGCTAGGGTTAGGAGTCCCATGGGTAGGGCCCCTGGAGCTAGGCTTAGGGATCCCATGGGCAGGGCCCCTGGAGCTAGGCTTAGGATTCCCATGAGTAGGTCCCCTGGAGCTAGGGTTAGGGATCCCATGGGCAGGGGCCCTGGAGCTAGGGTTAGAATTCCCATAGGTAGGGTATCTGGAGCTAGGGTTAGGATTCCCATGGGCAAGGGCCCTTAAAGCTAGGGTTAGGGGTCCCATGGGTAGGGCCCATAAAGGTAGGGCTAAGCTTCCCATGGGTTGGGCCTGTGAAGCTAGGGTTAGGGGTCCCAAGAGCTGGGCCTCTGGGGGCAGAGTTAGGATTCCCATGGGTAGGGCCCCTGGAGCAAGGGTTAGGGGTCCCATGAGTAGGGCCCCTGGAGCTAGGGTTAGGGGTCCAATGGGTAGGGCCCCTGGAGTTAGGGTTAGAGGTCCTATGGGCAGGGCTCCTGGAGCTAGGGTTAAGGGTCCCATGGGTAGGGCCCATAAAGCCAGGGTTAGGGATACCATGGGCAGTGCCCATGGAGCTAGGGTTAGGGGTCCCATGGGCAGGGCCTGTGAAATTAGGGATAGGGTTCTTATTGGAAGAGACTCTGGTGCTAGGGTTAGGGGTCCCATGGGTAGAGCCCGTAAAGCTAAGGCTAGGCTTCCCATGGGTAGGGCCCCTGAAGCTAGGGTTAGGGGTCCCATGAACAGGTCCCCTGGAGCTAGGGTTAGGGGTCCCGTGAGTAAGGCATCTGGAGCTAGGGTTAGGATTCCCATGGGCAGGGCCCGTGAAGCTCGGGTTAGGGGTCCTATCGGCAGATCCGCTGGAGCTAGTGTTAGGGGTCCTATGGGCAGGGTCCCTGGAGCTAGTGTTAGGGATCCCAAGTGTAGGGCCCGTGAGGCTAGGGTTAGGCTTCCCATGGGTATGGCCGGTGGAGCTAGGGTTAGGAATCCCATGGGCAGGGGCCCTGGAGCTAGGATTCGGGGTCCCATGGGCAGGGCCAGTGAAACTAGGGATAGGTTTCTTATGGGAAGAGACTCTGGTGCTAGGTTTAGGGGTCCTATGGGCATGGCCACTGGCACTAAGGTTAGGGTTCCCATGCGCAGAGCCCGTGAAGCTAGGGTTAGGGGTCCCATAGGCAAGGTTCCTGAAGCTAGGGTTAGTGGTCTCATGGGCAGGGCCCCTGGAGCTTGGGTTTGGTGTCCCATGGGAAGGATATCTGGAGCTCGGGTTAGGGTTCCCATGGGTAAGGCCCGTGCAGCTAGGGTTAGAGGTCCAATGGGCAGGGCCCCTGTAGCTAGGGTTAGCGGTCCTATGGGTAGGGCCCCTGGAGCTAGGGTTAGGATTCCCATGAATAGGGCCCGTGAGGCTAGGATTAGGGGTCCTATGGGCAGGGCCCCTGGAACTAGAGTTAGGGGTCCCATGGGTAGGGCCCCTATAGCTAGGGTTCGGGGTCCCATGGGCAGGGCCCCTGGTGCTAGGGTTCAGGGTCCTATGCGCAGGGCCCCTGGAGCTAGGGTTCGGGGTCCCATACGCAGGGCCCCTGGAGCTAGGGTTTGGGGTCCCATAGGCAGGGCATCTGGAGCTAGGGTTAGGATTCCCATGCATACAGCCCGTGAAGCTAGGGTTACGGGTCCCATTGGCAGGGCCCTGGAGCTAGCATTCGGAGTCCTATGGACAGGGCCCCTGGAGCTAGAGTTCGGGGTCCTAAGGGCAGGGCCCCTAGAGCTAGGGTTCGGGGTCCCATGGGCAGGGCCCCTGGAGCTAGGGTTAGTGATTCCATGGGCAGGGCCCCTGGATATAGGGGTAGGGGTCCCATGGGCAGGGCCCCTGGAGCTAGGGTTAGGGGTCCTATGGGCAGGGCATCTGGAGCTAGGGTTAGAGTTCCAATGGATAGGACCCTTGGAGCTATGTTTAGGGGTCCCATGGGAAGGGCCCATGGAGCTAGGGTTAGGTGTCCCATGGGTAAGGTCTGTAAAGCTAGGATTAGGGGTCCCATTGGTAGGGCCCCTGGAGCTAGGGTTAGGGGTCCCATGGGCAGGGCCCCTGGAGAAAGGGCTAGGGTTGCCTGGGGCAGGGCTCCTGGAGCAAGGGCTAAGGATCCCTGGGGCAGGGCCCCTGGAGCAAGTGTTAAGGTTCCCATGGGTAGGGCCCCTTGAGCTTGGGTTAGGCTTCCCATGGTTAGGGCCCGTGGAGCTGAGGCTAGCGTTAGGGGTTCCATGGGTAGGGCCTATGGAGGTAGGGTTAGGGTTCCCATGGGCAGGGCCCGTGAAGCTAGGGTTAGGATTCCTATGGGCATGGCCCCTGCAGCTCGGGTTAGGGATCCCATGGGCAGGGCCCCTGCAGCTAGGGTTTGGGTTCCCATGGGTAGGGCCCATGAAGCTAGGGTTTGGGTTCCCATGGGCAAGGCCCCTGCAGCTAGAGTTAGGATTCCCATGGGCAGGACCCCTGCAGCTCGGGTTAGGGGTCCCAGAGGAATGAATGGATAAAATTGGGGAGAAAGATAGGGGGAGCAGTAAAACAGGGTTACATCCGACACGAGGACCCTCTGGTCCAATAGTACCACAATATGGAGCAGCTGTCACTGAGCAGTGCATCTACACTCAGAATGCAGGAATCCTGGGCAGAGTTCCAGTTTGGCATAGTCTTGAGTTCTCGTGGTTGTCTTTGGTGCCACTAAACTTTCCCCAGCAAACCCCTCTAGTCCCCTCTTCTGCTGCTCTCTGCTAACCCACACACAGCAACAACCTTTATGTTTAACTAGCAACAGCCTCCCTCCTTATTGCAACCCAATGTCACAAGCCCCAGTACTCACGGCCTCATGCAGCTCTGGGTAACAGTGATATTGGGTCCAGTTCTGGAGCTGTGCTGCTCTAGTGCTTCAGTGTAGACTCTACCTATGCCAATGGGAGGGGTTCTCCAATGTCTCTAATTAATCCGCCTTACCAAGAACCTGCAGCTATGTTGACAGAAGAATTCTTCCATGGACCTAACACTGTCTGCACCTGGGGTTAGGTAGACTTAATTACACCCCTCAGGGGGTGGAGCTGGGTCAACCTATCTTTGTAGTATCAGAGGGGGTAGCCATGTTAGTCTGTATCCACAAAAAGAATGAGGAATCCAGTGGTACCTTAAAGACTAACAGATTTATGTGGACAAAAGCTTTTGTGGGTAAAAAGTCCACTTCTGCAGATGCATTTGAAGAAGGGGGGTATATTACCCATGAAAGCTTATGCCCAAATAAATCTGTTAGTCTTTAAGGTGCCACCGGACTCCTCATTATCTTTTTAGTGTAGATCTAAGAAATGGCAAAACACCAGGAATAAGATATGGGATAGCACCAAAGAATCCTGTGGCACCTTATAGACTAACAGATGTTTTGGAGCATGAGCTTTCGTGGGTGAATACCCACTTCATCAGATGCACGTAGTGGAAATTTCCAGGGGCAGGTATATATAAGCAAGCAAGCTAGAGATAACGAGGTTAGTTCAATCAGGGAGGATGAGGCCCTGTTCTAGCAGTTGAGGTGTGAAAACCAAGGGAGGAGAAACTGGTTTTGTAACTGGCAAGCCATTCACAGTCTCTGTTTAATCCTGAGCTGATGGTGTCAAATTTGCAGATGAACTGAAGCTCAGCAGTTTCTCTTTGAAGTCTGGTCCTGAACTTTTATTGCTGCAGCATGGCCACCTTAAAGTCTGCTATAGTGTGGCCAGGGAGGTTGAAGTGTTCTCCTACAGGTTTTTGTATATTGACATTCCTAATATCTGATTTGTGTCCGTTTATCCTTTTCCGTAGAGACTGTCCAGTTTGGCCGATGTGCATAGCAGAGGGGCATTGCAGGCACATGATGGCGTATATTACATTGGTGAACGTGCAGGTGAATGAACTGGTGATGGTGTGGCTGATCTGGTTAGGTCCTGTGATGGTGTCGCTGGTGGAGATATGTGGGCAGAGTTGGCATCGAGGTTTGTTGCATGGGTTGGTTCCTGAGCTAGAGTTACTATGGTGCGATGTGCAGTTACTGGTGAAAATATGTTTCAGGTTGGCAGGTTGTCTGTGGGCGAGGACTGGCCTGCCACCCAAGGCCTGTGAAAGTGTGGGATCATTGTCCAGGATGCGTTGTAGATCCCTGATGATGCGTTGGAGGGATTTTAGCTGGGGACTGTATGTGATGGCCAGTGGAGTCCTGTTGGTTTCTTTCTTGGGTTTGTCTTGCAGTAGGAGGCTTCTGGGTACACATCTGGCTTTGTTGATCTGTTTCCTTATTTCCTCATGCGGGTATTGTAGTTTTGAGAATGCTTGGTGGAGATTTTGTAGGTGTTGGTCTCTGTCTGAGGGGTTAGAGCAGATGCAGTTGTACCTCAGTGCTTGGTTGTAGACAATGGATCGTGTGATGTGCCCGGGATGGAAGCTGGAGGCATGAAGGTAGACATAGAGGTCGGTAGGTTTTCGGTATAGAGTGGTGTTAATGTGACCATCACTTATTTGCACCATGGTGTCTAGGAAGTGGACCTCCCATGTAGATTGGTCCAGGCTGAGGTTGATAGTGGTGTGGAAGCTGTTGAAATCGTGGTGGAATTTTTCCAGAGTCTCCTTCCCATGGGTCCAGATGATGAAGATGTCATCAATGTAGCATAGGTAGAGAAGGGGCGTGAGTGGACAAGAGCTGAGGAAGTGTTGTTCCAGGTCAGCCATAAAAATATTGGCATATTGTGGGGCCATGCGGGTTCCCATAGCGGTGCCACTGATCTGGAGATATATATTGTCATCAAATTTGAAATAGTTGTGTGTGAGGCTAAAGGCACAGAGCTCAGCAGCCAGTTGTGCTGTGGCATCATCAGGGATACTGTTCCTGACAGCTTTTATTCCATCTGTGTGTGGGATGTTTGTGTAGAGAGCCTCTACATCCATGGTGGCTAGGATTGTGTTTTCTGGAAGGTCACCCATGCATTGTAGTTTCCTCAGGAAATCAGTGCTGTCACAGAGATAGCTGGGAGGGCTGGTGGCATAGAGTCTGAGTAGAAAGTCCACATATCCAGACAGTCCTTCAGTGAGAGTGCCAATGCCTGAGATGATGGGGCATGCAGGATTTCCGGGATTGTGGATCTTGGGTAGTAGATAGAATAACCCTGGTCGGGGCTCTGAGGGTATGTTGATTTGTTCCGGTGTTAGTTTAGGGAGTGTCCTGAGTAGATGGTGCAGTTTCTTAGTGTATTCCTCAGTGGGATCTGAGGGAAGTGGCCTGTAGAATCTGGTATTGGAGAGTTGTCTGGTGGCCTCCTTTTGGTAGTCAGACCTGCTCATGATGGCAACAGCACCTCCTTTATCAGCCTCTTTGATGAGATGTTCATTAAATTCTTCAGGTGCTTGTTCCACAGACAAGATCTGCATGTGGAAGAGCTTCCCATGTTTCTGGTTGGCTGCAGGGAACCCCAGAGGTTGACAAACAAAGAGCAGCATCTTGCTTTCTTCTGTAGAGTGGACAATTGACCAATTGTGGGGAACTCTAAGTCAAATAAACTGGTTAAGAAATGGGAGATAATGTTTAAGCAATAGCTTGCTGTGACACCCAGAAACCTTCCAGAGGCCACACACTCTAATACCTCAGCAAATCCAAACCAAATAGCTTTAACTCCAAATCTATATCTGTACATTGGTCCACTGTAGGGATCAGCTAGACCCCCCTCTCTATATGTGATTAACCTGTCTTGTTCCTTCAGCAGAATGTCTTTTGTTCTGCTGCAAGCACTGAAAGATGGGCAATTAATGGTACTATATAATCAAAGAATGCACAGGCTATGTCCATTTAACTTAGGGGCAATATGAAGGAGGTCTACTTTTCAAATGTCTGCTGTATTATAGAAGTGATACGAATTGCTATGGCACCAGAAGGAGAAAGCATATTGAAAGAGATAAGCACTTAATCAGTGTGTAACCCTAGAATATTAAAATAAATGGGTAAGTAGAGAGGAATTCCATTTAATAGTAGGGGTTAATAGATTATCCTTAAAATGAAGAAAACAAAAAACCTTGCTAAGAAAAGGTGAGACATGCTATCCAACAGTGCCGTCTACTGGGTACTGATGGAAGCAGCAGAGAAACTGAGCAGAAATCTAAGAGCTCCGCAGAGTCCAATAGAAACAAGAGGGTCACCACTCAACCTTGTAAAGGGGGTATAAAAACTGAAGTCAGGAGGTGGGAGCTCCTAGGTGACCCAACCCACAAATAAGCTGCAGAATCTAAAAGTGGTACCGGACACCTGGCTGAGTAGGAAGGGACCACTAGCGCTACAATTGGGTTAAGAGTCGTGCATCTGATCCTTCCCTCCCTGGAAACATGAGAACCTTTTAAGATGCTACGTTCCTGGCGAGCTAAGAAACAAGAAAGTGTTGTGACGGGTGCATCAAGACTTCGCTGGCCCCTGCTGGAGTCGTTGCAGAGAGCTGACACACCAACCCGAAGGAAGACCAGTGCCTGCTGGGATAGAAGGGGAGGTAGCCTAGACCTCCCAGCACTACCTAACATCATATGGTCCTCCAGCAGTTAGAAGGGCCGGGAGGGGACAGTACCCAATCAGGACCCATCAGGTGAGATAGGAAGGCCTGCCTCCTCCTCTCAAAGGGAGTGCTGGGTGGCGCTGTGCTGGGAGAGGAGCTGCCTGGTGCTTCCCCAGAGGGGCCAAGGTCTCATAGCCTGGCTGCCTGCACCCAGAGGGTTCTGGGGAGCGGGGGAACAGCTGTTTATTGGCTGGGCAGTTCTGGGCCCAGACGACTGAGCTGAATTTCAGTGCTCTGTCCCAGGATGCAACTAGGACGCCCTGCTCCCGGCACGGGCTGAGAAATGCTGCCCAAGGGCACAACAGATCCGGGAAGGGTCCAGCGTCGCATCAGTAACTAGTGTTCTGGCTCAGCCAGGGCTTTGCTAGTACAGGTGTGAGGGCTCGCACCCGGCCAGGCTAGCGGGAAGTCTGCAGCATTTACCGGCACCTCAGCAACACCACGAAATTGGCCACATTGACCATGGCTCTCCGATCTTCCCCTCCCGTGAACCCACCCACTGCTCCCCAATATTCCCCATAACCCATCCACGGCCCCCCGAGCCATCCCACTCCGCTGAATCCGCCCAATTCTCCCCTGAATCTCCCCACGGACCCCCGATCCTCCCCAACCCCCCCCCCATTCTCCCCCAAACCCACCCATGGCCCCCTGATTCTACCCCTCTCCTCAGCCTACCAACACCCACGATTCTCCCCTGAACCCACCCACAGTCCCCTGACTCTCCCCCTCCACTGAACCCACCCACAGTCCATCATCCCTGATCGGGTGCTGGGGGCGGGGCAGGGGCGGGGCTATGCCTATCGGGTGCTGGGGGCGGGGCAGGGGCGGGGCTATGCCGATCCGGTGCTGGGGGCGGGGCTAAGCCTATCGGGTGCTGGGGGCGGGGTTCCGGGTCTCGTGGCTCAGCTCTGCCATGGCTGTTGCGCTCCGTGCGCTGCTCCGTCCGGCCCGGGCCCCAGCTCCAGCCCGCCTGCTGCTGCGAGCCCCGATTCGGCTCAGCTCGGCGGGTGAGCGGCCGGGGGCGGGTGTGCAGGTGCTGGCGACAGTGCGGGGGCGGTTGTGGGGACGGGTGGGGTCCCGGGGAATAGTGGGGGGCTGGGGGACAGTGGGGTGATTTAGTTCCCTGCAGGGTGCTCGGCACACTAGCTCTACGCTCTGGAGCCTGCTGCCCCTCCCCGTCTGGCTCATCGGGCGATGGCTCTGCTCTCTGGCTAGCATTGCCAGTTGTGTGCGGGGTGGTGTGGGGAGCCCCTCTGGACCCTGGTGTGCTCTGTCTGTGTGTGCTCCCTCACCTCCCTGGGAGAGGGGCCTGCCCCACAGAACTGGCTCCCTGCACTGCCCCACCCCACTCTGTCAGCCTGAGCGGGCAGCCTGGGGATCCTTGCAGATGGGGTGGGGTGGGGTGGGGGGCAGTGCCATGCTTTGAGATTGTTGTCTGGAAGTTTATGCAGGGGCCTCAGGCCCAGCCAGTTTGGCCAGCTCTGGAGTTATTGCCCGAAAGCAGAGGGCAAAGTTCTCCTGAGTTGAACTCTGCTCTGTCCAATCTATGTATTCCCCCAGAAGCTCCTGTCTCACTCCCTTGCTACTTGCTGCCCACCCCTGGAGGTGCCACCCAGGAGTTCAGGGCTGCGTTGCACTGTGGACAGAAGTAATGCCAGAGCTGTGCCTGCTGCCCTATTTCCCCTCTGAGGTGATGGGGGAGCTGTCAGTCCTGTTGACTTCTGAGGCACTCTTTGCACCCACTGTGCTTTGTGGGCATGGGGCCCTGTGCACCCATGACAGCACCTCACAGCTGTCAGTCCCTCAGTCTGGTTCCAGGGGCTTGCCTGAGGACTGGCATGGGGCCACCTGGTCATACCCTCTTCCCTCGCCTTGTGCAGACAGCTCCCGCGACTGATGTGGATGTGTTAAAGGCCATGCCAGCAGGGCGCAGGGTGACGGGAGCCTGTATGCGAGGCCTCCACATTCACTTCTTCCTCAGCTAATGCAGGGCTCATGGAAGGGACCGGATGTGCTGCCCTGGAAAAGGAAAACCTGTATCTAAGGTCAGGTTTAGAATGGGCAGCAGGGTAAGCCTTCCCTGTGCTGCCCCACAGTGTGCCTCAGGCCTGCTGAGAGGCAAGGTCAGTCTCCAGGCGTGCTGGTAAGGGGACATTGTGATGCTGCTGATGCTAGGAGCTGGGCTGCCACTTGTATGGGAAACTGAATGGCTGTTGGGAGCTACACCCAGGTAGGTTCCTACTGGTCATCATTTTGTACCGGATTCTTTTCTGACACCAGCCTCATAAAATTTACCAGCGGCCTAGGCCCAAATCTCCTCACCCACGATTGCTATGGTGAGGATGATGGAAAAATAAGGGTCTATTTTAATTGCAGACCAAAAGACTGACCTCTCACAGGCTGGGTTCTGCCACGCTGCTCTGGCGTAGTCGCGGGAATGTTAATTTCAATTTTGCAGCACTAACTAGCTCAGTGTGTTCAGAGCCTTTTGCAGATTCCTCCTGCTTGGTACTGTTGGTTCTCTGGGCATTTGTTGAATGCTCTGGAGAATAGTTTGTGTTGCTCTGTGAAGCACAGACAATGTACCCGTCATAGTACAAGGCACACCTGACAACAGCCCCAAATAAAATACAGCGTAAACAAGACAGACACAGACTAGGCTGAACATAACTTAGGTTGTGTCTGCACTATACAGCTTTTAGCGACATGGCCATGTCGTGCTATTAAAAGGCACGCAGTATAGCCGCGGTTTGTTGGCAGGAGAGAGCTCCCGTGCTGACAAAAAAACGTCCACCCCCAACGAGTGGCGTGGCGTTAGCATTGTGGGCAGGAGAGCGCTGCTGCCACTGAGTGCTGTTCACACCCGCAGTTGTTGTCAACAAAACTTTTGTCTTTCGAGGGTGTGTGTGTGTTTTTTTTAACACCTCTGACCAACAAAAGTTTTGTCTTTCACTTGCCAGTGGAGACAACGCCTTTGTGTCATGTGAAATTATTCACTTTTCAGGAGGAGAAGTGAGGCTTCAGGAGAGATTTACACAAAGTGCAGGTACTGGCTTGCCAGATTAAAATAAGGGGAGGGGATGAGAAACGGAACTAAAATAGTAATGGGAGGAAAAGAGAGTGCTTCCAAGTTGGCATTACTGACTAGGGGAGAGGGATGAAGCAAGAGCCTTTGTAATGTGCCTGGTTTGCTTTTCCTCACACGTGTGTGGAAAGTCCTGTGGATTGGTTGTTACAAGGAGGAGGGAGAAGAATTGTTGCTCTTAACCTCTGAGGATAGGACAAGAAGCAATGGCGGTTTAGGCTATACATTACAAAAAACTTCCTAATTGTCAAGGTGGTTAAGCACTGGAATAAATTGCCAAGGGAGGTTGTGGAATCTCCATCATTGAGGATTTTTAAGAGCAGGTTAGACAAACACTGTCAGGGATGGGCTAGATAATACTTAGCCCTACCATGAGTGCAGGGGACTGGACTTGAAGACCTCCCAAGGTCCCTTCCAATTCTATGATTTTATGGATGGGTGTCTGAAGTGTGGGTGCATGTATGATTGGCTCCCATATCTTTTGGACAGGAAATGATTAGCGTGACTTTTTTTTAGGGCAGCATTCTTTCAAATCTGACCAATGAAGCAGGATTCAGGCATTGTGCTCTCTCAGTGGAAGGTTGGTGCTGAGCAGCATATTGGAGTTGATGCTCCTGGCGTATTTGAGGGGAGCTGTAGTCTGAGCTGGGTTGGAAGCTGGATCTGGTTATGCTTTCCTTTAAACTTGATTTCTCCATGTATTCTTCTCCCCTTTTTTGGTTACTCAAGGTAGATGCTAGCCATCATAATGCTTTTGGGCAATAAAACTTATTTAGCGTAACTAAACCTTCTGCGGGGCCTGATGTGTAAACTGGATGTTTGTTCCTTTAAGCATCTGCCTGCAAATGTCCTCACTTAAGGTCCTACTGATCTCACCAGTGGAGGGTTATGATGTCAGTTGTGGAGTAAGCGACCAGAACAATTGCAGCCCCCTGCGCAAAAAAGCACACTTGCAATCATTTCCCCTCCTCTTTGTCATCTGTAAAGTGGCGTGATGATCCTGACCTTCCTTTGAAAAATGCTTTGAGAACTATAAAAGCTGTCTATGAATTACACTTAGCACCGGTTAGGTGCAATACAGAAATATTGAGAGACGTGTATGTAGAATGCTTTAATTCTGTTTACACAGGATGAGATCTGCTGCTCTTTTATGAGACTTTCATACTAATGGTGCATATATAGATCAGTTTATTCGATCAGTCCACTTCCATCCAGTTAATTCAGGAATTTGACTTCAAAGGGCACCAACTTCAAGGTCAACTTGAAAATCAACCTTACTGTTGTGCCATCTGTTGTTAAAGTTGTACATAAGGCTCCTGTCCTCCAATATGATGCAGGACTCCTGAACAGAGCCCCTTGTGCAACACAACATTCCCACAACTGAAAGATTGTTCGGGAAAACATATTTTCCTCTCCTTTCAGTTGTGCATTATGCATTTGACAGCACCTTGCAGAGTCAGTTTCACTGGTCTCCTGGCTAGTCAGAGAGGGGAAGACAGCTAATTGGAAAAAGATCCTTATAAAACTCAGCAGAGGAGCTGGAAAACTCTTAGACACTTTTAAATTGGAATTTAAGAATAAAGTCTGAATTTATGGTACCCCTGCACAGAGCATCAGAAAATGGTTTTTTTGGTGTGTTTTTTATTTTTTTTTGAAATTCCAATCGACAGTGCCCCTTTAATCAGTGCATGCAGCCAGGCTCACTGTTGGATCTGTCATTGGTGGTGCTGCCAAAGGGGTCACAGCTGCTGTTGTGATGTAAAGCAGGATCTGGATAGAAAAATAGGTCCTGTCAAGGCCAGCTACAGTGAGATAGTGCTTGAACCCCATCATTGTCCAGGTTCGCTCAAGCCTGGGGAGACGACTTTCATGAGTTAAAAAACAGAACAATTGAAGGGATTTCTATTCAAGTGCAATGCATTTTATTGGAGGTTCCTGGTTGTGGAGGCTGCACCTTTTAACCCAGAAGTATCTTGGATTATTGCTGCTTTTCTGCAGGCTGCAGGTACTTGGTGGAGGGCTTAGTTATGTCCTCTACCAATGGCATGGGAAGGGGATTGGGTTTACACCATCAGCTTCTGCAGAATTTACAATTTCATTTGTCACTTTTTGCTGGACTAGGATCCAGGACTTCTGGGTTCAGTGCCATGTTCTGCCATTGATTTTTGGTGTGATCTTAGGCTAGTCTTTACCCAGCAAGGCCCTATAAAATGGGATAATGGTACAACCCGCCTTTGCAAAGTGCCTCTGTCCTCTGCTGACAATTGCTAAATAAGAGCTAAGTGTGAATGATTTTAAAGTAGCTTGCTGGCCTCAGTGATTTTGAACAAAACTTTCCAAACGGGATACCAGATTCAGCCCTATCTCCCTGAGACTGCAGACTCCCCAGTGCCTCTGCTGCTGCTGCCCAGAAGTTCCGGAGCAGCAATATAGTGAAATTATCTAGGCTCTGGTTGGTTTGAACCAGCCCCAGCTGTGAAATAGACAAGACTGTGTCCATGTCACTGCTCCCTGGGGAAGTTCTAAACCAAGACTGGCACTAGATAATCCGTGGGGAGGGGGCCAACGCTGAAGGCTGGGAGAAGGGACAGAATAATAGAGATCATCTCTCCCAACTCTCCCCACAACACAGGGCTAAGAGGCTCTAGGAGAGGGTACATAAGGGAGAGAGTCCTGCAGCAGTCGAGTGGAAAGACACAGAATGCTTCTCCGTTCTAGCAGGTAGGGAGGGCTTTAAAGAGCTGTCAGCCAGAGGCTGAAATGAAATGTGGAGCCACCTAAGGTACAAGGTGTTGTCACATGCTACCGGTGTGGTGCTCTGCTCTGTTCAATGTTGATATCACTTGGCTGCGTGCGTGTGTTCCCTCTGTGTGCTGTCCCGACTCTTCAAAAATAGCTGACACAGCAGACCCGAAGAAAACCCCCAATGACCACAGACTCTAGTAAGGTACGAAGGCACGTCGGCCAGATTTATTGTCAAAGAGAAACACAGTCTCCAGCTCCGTGGAAAACAAAGTCCAAGATGCTGCTAAGGTGCAACTATCCAATACTTATGTGCTCCCTGGCAATGGACTCAGCTCAGTCAGTGGCGGGACTTTCCATTGCCCCCTAGGCTGGACAAAGACACCACCCCAGGGATGCATTCTTATACACAGGTACAAACAAGTTACACATCACTCCTGACATATTGAGGTGCAACCCCTCTATGTAGCAAGGTACAACCCCTCTACGTAGTAAGGTGCCGCCTCTCACCTTGTACATATTGGTTCAAACAAAACAACTCTATCTGTCATATTACCCTTTTGGCCCTGTCATTGGGATGGGTCAGCCTGTGCCTTGTTATCTGTGTGGAGTGTACAAGTATGCAAATATTCTGATATCTGGTGTCCAGTACCTTTTTAGGTATGTCTCTTTTTGCAGCATCAGCCTCTTCCTTGCCAGCTTCTGTGAGCAGGGCCTGCCTCTGGCTCACAGCTTAACTTTGCTTTATGTTAGCAAAGTCCTGACCATTACTTTAGTTCAGGCCTTAGGCCTCATACCAGGCCTTGATACCAAGGTTTATATTCAGGGCCTCCTCTTACTACACAAGGTAGGAGTTCCAGCAGTCTGGGTATGGGATAGTTGAGCTGCATACCAGGCATTGCCCTGGAGAGGAGGCCCCTACAGCCTGCCCAGCTCCCACAGCCACTGGTCAGGCTGTGCAGTCCCCAGCTAGCAGGGGCAACCCCTGTGCATTGTAAAAATGCCAGGGAAAGCAGCAGGCGGGTGTTGACTTTGTGCTCATAACCATAGGAAACCAGCCCTGTCCTGAGTTGCTCTCAGTGCAGGACATTAGCCAGCAGAGCAAACTTGTGAAGCCCAGAGTCAGCAAGCAACAGAACTGCTCCACACTGGTGCAGGAGCGTGGTCACGGGGGCCCTGGAAGAAGTGCATTGTGGGATGGCTTGGGCAGAGGAGGGGCGGGTGCTTGCCTTTGCAGGATAGGAGGGAGATCCCAGCCTGCCAGAAAGCAGGTCCATCCCATGCAGTCCTGCCCACTGCTGTAATGATGTGCCGGTGTCCCTTCCCCCGGCAGGCACTCAGTTCCAGTATCTCATGGTGGAGAAGAAAGGGGCGAAGCAGAATGTAGGAGTGATCCAGCTGAACCGCCCCAAGGCCTTGAATGCCCTCTGCGATGGCCTGATGAATGAGATGAACCAGGCCCTGGACTTCTTCGAGAAGGACCCAGATGTGGGAGCCATCGTCATCACTGGCAGCGAGAAAGCCTTCGCAGGTAGGCAGAGAGGGCACCCAAGGGCTCTCTGGGGAGGCTTGGTCAGCACATCCCATAGCAACATGGGTGGGCTGGAAGCTGCTTTGCCTTAGCCACCCACTTGCCATTGGTAGGTGGGGGCTCACGATCTGCAAAGGCCTCGGGGTGACTGCTGCTGCTTTTAAATGCTTTGTCTCCCAGTGAAGAGGATGTGAGAACTATGGGAAAACTCTGAGCCCAACTGGGAGCTGCCCTCTAGATGCCCTCCCTTGTGGATGGCAGTGCTAGGGAGCTCTTCTGTTCCTAGTGGGAGCACTTGCAGAGGAAAATGAGACTGGAGTTTGGGAAGGGGAATTGGTGACTTCTGTCATAGGTCTGGTTTCAGATGGAGGAGCCTCATTCCCGCTCCTCTTGGAAAGGGGAGAACCCAGCTGTGTGTGAGAGATGCAGGGCATGAAGCCACTGATAGTTCTGGGGATCCCAAGTGGTTGACTGCTCCCCCCAGAACGTTCAGAGACTTGTGAGCATTAGAGATGGGAAAGGCCCCTCTTGTACCAAGGGCTAGTGAAGGATGCTTCCCAGGGCTGGCCTGCAATACAGAGCTAGATGGGCTTAACTGCGTTGCTCAGGGCTGTGAAAAACGTCATCCCCTATGCAATGTAATGAAGCTGACCTTCATCCCAGTGTAGACGCTGCCAGGTCAATGGGAGAATTCTTTAGTCAACCCAGCTGCTGCTTCGCAGAGGTGGATTTACTACAGCGATGAAAGAACCCCTTCTGTCACTGCAGGAAGTGTCTACACCTGAGCGTTGCGGCGGCACAGTCACAGTGTTTCTAGTGTAGACGTACCCTTAGTGTTTGTCCAGTTGGATTTTAAATGTCCAAACACTAGAGCTTCCAGTCCTTCTCCTGGGTAAAAAAACAATTCACACCTGAATCATGGCTAGGGTCTGGCTTTGCCACTGAGAACCCAGTGTGAAGCCCCAAGGATAGGGGATTATTTTTAAGGCCAGATACTATAACCATGACTTTCAAGCATGCAATGTGACAAGTGCTCTTGTTAAAGAAAAGCTCAACTTAAGCATCACACCTTTGTCTGAGCATATGTTATCTACTGCTCTTCCTACAAGTAACCCTTAAGATCACTGTATGGGAGAAAAAATAGAGAAAATATTTTTCTCTTTTTCAGTGAGGGAGCTCTGAGTGTAGAGTCAGTTTTCTGGGTTCCCCAGTACAGTCTAAGGGTATGTCTACACTACGAAATTAGGTCGATTTTATAGAAGTCCATTTTTAGAAACCGATTTTATACAGTCGGCTGCATACGTCCACACTAAGCACATTAAGTCAGCAGAATGCATCCTCACTACCGTGGCTAGCACTGACTTACAGAGCAGTGCACTGTGGGTAGCTATCCCACAGTTCCCGCAGTCTCCGCTGCCTGTTGGACTTCTGGGTTAAGCTCCCAATGCCTGATGGGGCAAAAACATTGTTTTGGGTGGTTTTGGGTACATGTCGTCAGGCCTCCCTCCCTCCCTCTGTAAAAGCAACGACAGACAATCGTTTCACGCCTTTTTTCCTGGATTGCCTATGCAGACGCCATACCAGGGCAAGCTTGGAGCCCACTCAGCTCGCTGTCACCGTACGTCTCCTGGGTGCTGCTGGCAGACGCAGTACTGCATTGCTACACAGCAGCAGCTCCTTGCCTTTGCGGCAGATGGTGCAGTAGGACTGATAGCCATCATACATCTCCTTGGTGCTCCTGGCAGACCTTGGTGAGGTCAATCAGGGGCACTTGGACAGACACGGCTATCTTCGTCTTAGAGCATCGAATGGGAGCCAGAGACTCCAGGTCATTCTCTTCTTTAAGTTTTGTCTCATGGAGATTGAGTCCTGCCTGGAATATCATGCGAGCTGGAGGCTTCTGCCTCAGGCTGCTCTCCCACCCGGCAGCACCGCAGGGTCACACCTACCCCAGCCTATCCCTTGCTCCCATGGCTCATGAAGCCTGCACAGTAGTAAGGAGCAGTTCAACTATAGGCTGAGCAAGTGCAGAATGATGGTAGAACTTGCCTTTGGACGTTTAAAAGCTTGCTGGTGCTGTTTGCTGACTAGGTCAGACCTCAGAGTAACCAACATTCCCATTGTTATTGCTGCTTGCTGTGTGCTCCATAATATCTGTGAGAGTAGAGGGGAGATGTTTATGGTGGGATGGAAGGTTGAGGCAAATCGCCTAGTGTCCAATTTTAAGCAACCAGACACCAGGGCAATTAGAAGATCACAGCAAGGCACATGCATCAGAGAGGCTTTGAAAACCAGTTTCATGACTGGCCAGGCTTCGGTGTGACAGTTGTGTGTGTTTCTGCTTGATGCAAACCTGCCCCCTTTGTTGATTTTAATTCCCTGTAAGCCAGCCACCCTTCCCCCATTGAAATAAAGTAACTGTTGTTTTGAAACCATTCATTCTTTCTTAATTAAAAAAAATGAGATAACGGACAAGGTAGCCCAGGTGGGGTGGGGGAGGAGGGAAGGACAAGGCCACATTGCTTTTGTAGCCACACTAAAAATCAAACTGTTTGAATGACAGCCTTCTGTTGCTTGGGCCATCCTCTGGAGTGGAGTGGCTGGGTGCCCGGAGCCTCCCCCCGCGCGTTCTTGGGCATCCGGGTGAGGAGGCTATGAAACATGGGGAAGAGAGGAGGCAGTTATACGATGAGTGCAGTGGGGGTCTGTGCTCTTGTTGGCTTTCCTACAGCTCCAACAGGTGCTTCATCATGTCAGTTTGCTCCCCCATTAGCCTCAGCATCGCATCCTTCCTCCACTCTTCGCGCTCACTTAATTCTTTCCTGGCCTGTGCCACTGAATGTCTCCATGTGTTAAGCTGTGCCCAGGGTCGATGCAAGGATGTTTTGCGCCCTAGGCGAAACTTCCACCTTGCGCCCTCCCACCCCCACCCTGAGGCACCCCCCCCTTGTGGCAGCTCCCCACCCTCTGCCCTGAGGCACCCCCCTGCCGTAGCTCACTCCTGCTCCATGCACGAGCACGCCGTCGCTGCTTCACTTCTGCCACCTCCCAGGCTTGCAACGCCTACGCTTATTGGCGCCGCAAGCCTGGGAGGCAGGAGAACTGAAGCAGCCACAGCGTGCTTGGGAAGGAGGCGGGCAGGGGTGAGCTGGGGCGGGTGTTCCCCTGCATGTTCCTCCCTGCCACTTGCTGCAAGCGGCCCTCCTTGTGCTCCCCTGCCCCAGCTCCTGGCAGCGACGAGGGTGGCTGAAGATCCAGCTGCCATGGTTGCTGCCGAAGAAAATGGCGCCTCCCAAATGGCGGTTGCCTAAATGGTTGCACCGGCCCTGGCTATGCCCTATCAATGTGGGAGGACTGCATGAGCTCGGAAAACATGTCACCGCGAGTGCGTTTTTTTTTTCACTTTCTATTCTGTGATAACCTCAGAGATGGAGATGATAGGGGGGAGCGTGGTAACATTCTATGCTCTACAATTCTGGGGGGACTGCATGGTCACCTGTGCTGCTGAGTTTGCCACGCTGACCAAACAGGGAATGAAATTCAAACGTTCCCAGAGGTTTTCTTGTGTACCTGGCTAGTGCATTGAAGTTCAAAATGCTGTCCAGAGCGGTCACACGGGGGAGGACTCTGGGATAGCTCCTGGAGGCCAATACCATTGGTTTGTATACACGCTGCCCCAAATTCGACCCAGCAAGGTCGATTTTAGTGCTACCCCACTCACCGGGGAGGAGTACAGAAATCGATTTTAAGAGCCCTTTAAGTCGACGGAACAAGGTTGGTTGTGTGGATGCATTCATTTTAAAATTGACCTAACATGACTAAATTCGACCTAACCCTGTAGTGTAGACCAGAGCTAAGAATCCTTTCCCCCATCTATCAGTTTTTCACATAGTAACAGGAGGAAAGAAAACTTTTACAAAATAGGATGATTTCTGTGATTTTTTTTTTTCTCCAAATCACAAATCTTATCAGGGCAACTTGGAGGCAGGGGTTGGACCTGAAACTATTTCAAGAGGCCCCGTAAGCTTTAAGCAAACCAATCTAGTGCTGACCACTTACTGATCAAGGGATGTTAGCGAGACAAAGTGGGAGAGGAGGTAATATCGTGTATTGGACCAGCCTCTGTTGGTGGGAGAGAGAAGCTTTCGAGCTTACACAGAGCTGTTTCTCTGTTCTACTGAATAACATCTAATATCCTGGGACCAACAGGGCTGCAACAACACATGGCCCAAGGATGGTCGTTTCCCAGTTCATCTTGTCTACACAATATTCTCTCTTTCAGCTGGAGCAGATATAAAGGAGATGCAGAACAGAACCTTCCAGGAATGTTACGGGGGCAGTTTCCTTGCACATTGGAACAGAGTCTCTCTGGTCCGGAAGCCGGTCATAGCAGCTGTGAATGGATATGCTGTGAGTTTGGGTTTTCCGTTCCTTAATCTACCCTCACAGCCTAGAATGTTTCTTGGTAAATATTGTACCATGGTTAACTTCTGTGTCATTGTCTCAGCCAGCTCCAGGCAGACCCAAATGCCAGTCTTAACTGGGAATTGTGGTAGCCTTAATATACTTTTTATGCAGAGGGCTAATGGAAAATGTTTGAGTCAAAGCAGCAGGATAAACAGCATCCAAACACTCGCTCCTTCCCTGCAGCTCTGGCTGTGGAGTTTTTTGCTCCTGCTTTGCCCAGGAAGCAGCTCTGCCTTCCTCCCTTGACCCCTGGGGGAATGTCCTATCCCTTGCCCTTAGTCTCTCCTGGAAGAGAGGAGTGGGCCTTGGAATGGTTCGTACTAAGCTGTTTCTCTTTGGGCTCCTTGAGTGAGTTCTATAGCTCTGTGCTGGTTAGGGCATCAGATGGGAACTTGGAATAAGGGGGTTCAGGCCCTGGATCAGCCATATGCTCCTTGGGTGACTGTGGGCAAGTGACTTTAGTTCCCCCTCCCCTGCTGTGGATGAGTACAGCACAGACTGCGAGGCCTCTGATCCCATGGGGCCTAGCTTGACTGCAAGAAACCCTCATGTGCCGGGTGTCACTGTGCCGGTTCTAACCCATGCTCCTCTCTCCCCCGAAGCTGGGCGGTGGCTGTGAGCTGGCCATGATGTGCGATATCATCTATGCTGGTGAGAAGGCGCAGTTTGGGCAACCCGAAATCTTGCTGGGAACCATTCCAGGTAACCCATGTTGAGTACACTCCTGCCTGTGAGCATCTAGGGTGGCCAAGCCCCTTCCCAGCCTTTGCACTGGCTAGTGGCATTAGGGAAATGAACGCTTTTAAAAAGACACGTTGAAAGTTACTGTGAGAGTCCCAGTGACATGTGGTAGATGGAGCATGGAAACTGTCGCATTCTGGTAACTCAGATAAAGACATGAGTGTGATCAGTTCAGACCAAGGCATCTCTTATGGGCTTGGTTAGTTCAGAATCCCTAATTACCAGGCTTTTGAATGCTGACAGCCCTCTTGTGGTGTGCAGAGACAAGTATCACTGTCTGACAACTTCCTACTTCACAGTAAAAGCCCGCTCTGATCTCTGACATGCGTCTTCCTCCCTTTTTTAAAATGACCACACCAATCTCTGGTCCCATTCCTCCTTCACTGTTCCTGCTGCCTTTTAATGCTCTGGGCTTGGCTGGTATCGGTTTTTTCATGTATGTATCTAACACAGGGGTCGACAACCTATGGCACGCATGCCAAAGATGGCAAGCGGGGGCAGGCGTCAGAAGCTTGGTCCTGATGGCTCCCCTGCCTCTTCCTGCAGTGTGCTGGGTTCCTGCCCCTCCTCCTCCTCTTCCTCTCTGTCCCTCCCTCCTTGCTGGCTGATCAGCTGATAGCCCTTACGAGGGAGGGGGTCGGAGAGGAGTGGAGTCAGCGTATTCGGAGGCAGAGAAGAAAAAGGACAGGCCTTGGGGAAGTGAGGGTGGTGGTGGAATCAGGGCATATCCCCTCCAGCCCCCTGCTGTGAGCACCCCCAGCCCTCTGCCCTGACCCCCACCACACATACACACCCAGCCCTGAGCCCTGCAGCCCCACATACCCCCCAGGCCCCTGCCCTGAGCCCTGCAGCCCCACTCCCCCAGGCCCCTGCCCTGAGCCCTGTGTCCCCCTTTCACACACCCAGCCCTCTGCTGAACTCCTTCACCCCTCCCCCAGACCCCAGCCCTGACTCTGGCACCCCCACACATACTCAGGCCCCCCACACCGCATACCCTGACACCTGCACCTCCCTCACATGGCCCCAGCCCTCTGCCCTGACTCTTGCACCCCCCACACATACCCAGCCCACCCACACCCCATGCACCCCCCACTCTGAGCACCAAATGGGAGCTCCTGCACCCCACCATGCACATTCTCAACTGCACCCCTCGCACCAAATGGGAGTTGCCCAGGTAAACGCTCCACACCCAAATCTCTTGCCCCCAACCCCTTCCCTCATTCTAGATCCTGGCCAGACTCTACACCCCAACCCCCAGCCTGCTCTTTCACCCCCAGCCCTCTGCTCAGTGCACTCCCACCCTCAGCTCAGTGCAGAGAGAGAGAATGAGTCAGAACCAGGGAGAAGACAGGTACCCACTGTATGTGGGCAGGGCTGGGACCCCAGGTCGGTAGCGGGTTGAGCAGCTCTGGCAGCCGGGCAGGAGCTGGCGGATGGAACCCCTGAGCGGCAGTGGGCTGAGATGCTCATTCCACTGCCAGTCTGGTGTCCCGGTCGCCAGCCCTGCACAACTCGCTGCTGGTCTGGGGTTCTGGCCCCTGGCCCTTTACCAGCCGGGGTCCCGGCCGCAGGCTCCGCTCAGCCCACTGCTGGCCTAGGTGAACAGCCGACAGCAGCGTAAGATCAACATTTTAATTTAATTTTAAATGAAGCTTCTTAAACATTTTGAAAACCTTGTTTATTTTACAATACAACACTAGTTTAGTTATATAATATATAGACTTGTAGAGAGACCTTCTAAAAAACATTAAACTGTATTACCGGCACGTGAAACCTTAAATTAAAGTGAATAAATGAAAAGTCGGCACAGCACTTCTGAAAGGTTGCCAACCCCAATCTAACACCAGGAATCTGTAGGTCTTGCACCTGCTAGATATGATGTCAGGTTACTTTCTTGCCCATTAGACACTTCCTCATCTCCTCCAAGATCAGGTGGTGCTATTGTTGGGTCATCTGGAGCCTTGCGTTCAGTAATTAGCCTGATTTACCCTCTGGTTTTTGACTGGTAGCTATTGATAGACCTGCATGCCTGTGTCCGAACACAGGGCAGCTGTCAATCACGTGCTCACTTTAAAGACCCATAAAAGGAAAAGGATTCCTGAGCTTGCCCCGATCTCAGATCCCAGATGCTCAAGAAATGTACTTGTAGCAGGGTCCCTTTGCCTACGTCTGTGCAGAGAATAGTTCAAGTGGTTACATACAGAGAGAATGGCAGGCAAGTGTGCCCCATAATTCCACGGGGCAGGGGTACGGGGTATGGTGAAACCTTTAAGCCCCAGGACAAAGCTAGAGCCCTGTGATAAAATAACAGCAGCAGGTAGAAACGCACTCATCTCTTACTGTGTGTCACATAAGGATCCAACAGCTTGTCTCCCTGCCCACCCCTTCCTCTTCTCCTTGCTGTGCTGCCGCCCCGTGTGCACAGACCTGACCCGTTGCACGTGTGTGATCAAGGTGTGTTTATTTAGGAAATTCCTCCTGACTGAGCCTTGCAAGCTAATTGCGGCCTTCCTAATTAACCACAGGAGCTGGTGGGACTCAGAGACTCACGAGAACAGTGGGCAAGTCCCTGGCAATGGAAATGGTCCTAACCGGAGATAGGATCTCTGCTCAGGAAGCCAAAGAAGCAGGTATGGGCACAAGCGTGTACACCTTCCCACCAGGCCCTTCCTGCGGCACTGGATGGGGAGGGAGGGGAGATTTCCTGTACCCGTGCTCTGGGTGAGAGGACAATCTGTGAGTGCTGCTCAGGCATCATTTCTGGTCTGGATGAGGGTGGGTCTTGGCACTTGCCAGCTGACTAAAACTGTCACTTCATGCCCTTCTCCGGAACGCATGGCTCCTGGGGAGGGCTCCCCATCTGAGGATCCATGGACGACTGAGACCCTCCTGGCTCGGTGCCTTGAGCATGTGTCAATTAACTAAACAAGTCAGGGGAGAGAGTGCATCCTCTGCTGCCACGCACAACTGGGCCTCACAGCCCTGCGGAGTGCAAATCCATCACTGTTCCTTAAAGCCAGCTATTCCCTGCTCCATATGTGGCCCAGCCATCCCTGTAGCGTGGAGCAGGAGGTGGCTTCCCCAGGCTGCAGACTGGCCAGGACGCAAAGGTGTCCTCTAGGAACATACCTGGCTGGAGGCTGCTAGGGGCACATGGCTCTTCTCTCTTATGACTGATTCTTCCACGCTGATCCCATCTCTGTCAAACATTTGCCCAGCCCTCTCCCTGGCGCTCCTAGTGCAGAGGGTCCACTGCCTGGCGTTGTGTCTCTTTGCCGTGTCCTGGGATAAACCATTCAGAGAGAAGGGGACATTACTGGGAAGGATTTTCTCCCCCAGGCATTCTCCCTTCACTGTTACTCCCCAGTTCCTGTGGGGAAGCTGATAGTGATAAATCAGTTCAAGAGCTCTTCAGCCCAACCCAGCAGGCGAGGGGTCCAGCAGGAAGCCAGCTCTTTGCACACCATGGCCCTATGCAGGGTGGCCAGATCCCCATCGGGAAGGGATGCACTCAGCAGCTGATGATGTTGGGTGGAGGGAACCGCATTGCTTTCGACTGGAACATGGCACTGCGTAGACAGCAGCCCTCTGACCATAGCTAGAATAGAATAGAAAGGGTAACAACCCTCCCCCATTCCATCTCCCGGGTGGAGTTTGGCCTTTGTCCCTGTAGCTGGACACACGCTTATTGACAGCTCCGGATCCGGCGATTTCAATTGTACCTCCTGGCAGTGAGTCAAGGGGGGATAGGGTGCGAGGTGCCTGCTGCTGTTCAGTCTAAAGCACAGCGGGAGCTCGGCATGGGGTGGCCTTTGGATGGTGGTCTCCCATGTCCTCCGCATGCTTCACTCGGGCATTTCTCTGCTGCAAGGGGAAGCTCCAAAATGCGGTGACAGTGGGAGCTTTCTGTGGGCGCTGCAATGGCATCCCATGGCTCCATGCCAGTGTGTCCCTCAGCTGTGCTCAGTTTAGAAGGATGAGGGGTTTGCTAATGGGAAACACAGCCTGGGTTCAGAGTCCAGCCGGACCCTTTCTGGCTCAGGCCCCATCAGCAATAAAGATCCCACAGCTGGAGCTGACTTGGGGCCAAGACTCCAGCTGCCTTTTGCACAGCCCTGCAAATCCCACACACCTGAGGGCGAGAGGGCTGCATGGCCAGGCCGAAGCTGCTGGGTTTGAATGCTGCTTCCTGCTCTGCTTCCAGCCCCTCCACACTGTGGTGCTGGGCACTAGGAACTGTCCAGCTCAAGTGGTGGCAGCCATGGCTCTGAATACACGTGGGTGTGTGGGGATGGAAGGGGATGCTCATGCCCAGTCGCCTCTTAGGCCATGCCCATGCTTTACTCCAGTGAGGCTTTGCACTGTGTTCAGAGCCTGCTAACTGACCCGAGGTTCATGCGCTGGATCTCCTGGACCCTGGGCAAGACTGTCCGACAGGCACCATTGTTCTGCTCTGTGGCTGGTCAGAGGCTGGGAGTTGTGAACGTGTTCTCAAATGTTGGTGTCTGGTGAGGACACAGGAATGTTGAGTGCCAAGTGCTGATGGTCCAGTAACTTGCCTTCTCTCTAGGCCTGGTCAGCAAAATCTACCCCACGGAGAAGCTGCTGGAAGAAGCCATCAGCTGTGGGGAGAAGATTGCAGGGAATTCTAAACTCGTAACAGCAATGGCCAAGGAAGCTGTCAATGCAGGTACAGGCAGTGCTGAGTGATGGCTGAACATGGGGGTGGGTGCACTGGGCTGACATGGCTCCACCAGGCCTCAGTGGGAGGCTGAGGTGCTCTGGGTCCATAGCCGTAGAGGGCAGCCTTTGCTGAGGAATGGTTTCCCACAATAGGCACTTGCATGAAAAAAATAGTACAATAACTCCTCACTTAACGCTGTAAGTATGTTCCTGAAAAATGCTACTTTAAGCGAAATGATGTTAAGTGAATCCCATAAAAATTAATGTAAATGAGGGGAGTTAGGTTCCAGGGAATTTTTTATCGCCAGACACACACATACACATATACATACATACATACACACACACACACACACACACACACACACACACACACACAGTATAAGTTTTAAACAAACAGTTTAATACTGTACACAGCAATGATGATTGTGAAGCTTGGTTGAGGTGGTGAAGTCAGAGGGTGGGATATTTCCCAGGGAATGCCTTACTGCTAAATGATGAACTAGCACTCAGCTGAGCCCTCAAAGGTTAACACGGCATGAATGGAGGGAGGGGAAACAGCATTGCAGAAAGAGATAGAGACACACACAGGGTGTGTGAGACAGAGAGAGATGCGCATTGCCCCTTTAAGTACGGTGACGCCACTCTAAGTACATTGTCTTTTTAAATAGATCAGCAAGTTGAGACAGCAGCTGCTGCCAGCAAGCTCCCTCCCTCTTGAACCCTGTCGTGTCCCCCACTGCACTATGGAGATGGGGTAACCAAGGGGCGGGGGCAGGGGGATACCCTGACATTAGCCCCTCTCTTCCCCCACCTCACAGCAAGCAGGAGGCTCCCAGGAGCAGCTCCAAGGCAGAGGGCAGGAGCAGCACACGGCAGTGGGGGAGGGGGACAGCTGATAGCCTGCTGGGCAGCTGCCTCACAGGGAACTTGGGTGTGGGGAGCTGATAAGGAGGCTGCTGGTCCACTCTAGTTCCAAGCCCCCACCAGCTAGCTCCAATGGACTGCTCTTTCTGCAAGCAGTGGACAAAGCAGGCGGCTGCCAAACAATGTTATAATGGGAGCATTGCACAACTTTAAATGAGCATGTTCCCTAATTGATCAGCAATGTAACAGCGTTAACCAGGATGACATTAAGTGAGGAGTTACTGTATCATGGTTTTAAGGGCACCTGCACCTTTAACCCCCCTCCATGGCCCATTCCAGGAATGCCCCTCAAGTCCGAGGTGTCTAGCTGTCACCTGTCCCTCGTCTCTCCTGTTCCTTGCCTGTGGCGCATGGCAGTCTAGCCTCCTATGGACTGTAATACTTTGTTCTCATTTTGGTTGCTGGGTTAGTTTGCGGGGGCTGGTTGGGTTTGGTGGCCTGTGATAGACAGGAGGCCAGACTAGGTGATCTGGGGGGCCCTTCTAACCTTCAGCTTTGTGACCCCTGCTCTGCAGGCTCATGTCTGGCCAATCGCAGTGTAATGGTCGTGAAGATAAGTCTGGGTTCATCAGATCTGCCGGTTGTGCCTAAAATCTTGCAAATGTGGCACGAGTGTAGCTGCTGCAGTGACGTGCGTGTGGGCAGCCTGGCATGCTAGCCCAGATGGGGTGACGGTCTGGGTTAATGGGAACTATGGGCAGGCCGACGTTTACCCCTTCACTGCCAATGCTTTTCGTGCAAACATCCAGCTGGCATGCTCATCCTGCCATCCCAGCTGGCCTGCACACCTGCCAAAACCCCAGCCTGCCCCCGGAGATCTCAGACAGCGCAGTCCTGGGTTCATACAAACAGATGGGGATGGTGGGGAATCAAATGTGCTGTAGCTTCACGTGAGCAAGGGGTTCTTTGAAACCTCCCCGGTTTAATGTCAGTCGGCTTCGGGTGCAGACTGGGGAGACCCCCTGCCCTGCCACCCAGGAGCTGGTAAAGAAACTTGGATGGAGGGGAGCAGAGGTCTGAAACGTGCATGATTCTGGCCTTCCCTCGGAGAGGCTGCAGTGGGGCAGTACAAACCTTTTAGGTGTCCTTGGGGGACTCTCCTCTCAGGGAACAGGCTAGATGTGATTGTTAAACACCCAGCCATCCTCTCCACTTTCACCCGCGTCTGCCACTGGCTCCTCTTTTTCAGCCTTCGAGATGACGCTGACTGAGGGAAATAAAATGGAGAAGAGGCTCTTCTATGCCACCTTTGCTACGGTGAGTATAGGTGCTGCCCCATGGGCTGCTTGTCTGGAGAGTTACTGTTGTACGGACCGTGCCCCTGAGCCTCTCTCTCTCTTTCAGGATGACCGGAAGGAGGGGATGGCAGCCTTTGTGGAGAAGAGAAAGGCAAACTTCACAGACCACTGAATGCCAGCGTGCCTTGTCCTCTCAGACCTGCTGAGACGGAGCCTCTGCCTTAGTGGGACTGACAAATAACCATCGCAGCAGGTTGCGCCCGGCAGTAACCAGTACGGGTTCCGAATCCTGTGCCACTGCCCTGGGAGGAAAGACCCTTTGATTCACAAACGCTACATTACACGCGGTGTTGGGGAAGGACCTGCCGTAAGCTAGCCTAGCAGTTTTGGCCCTTCCACATAATCAAGTGATGAGGCTTAGGGAACACGTCTGATCTGAATCTCAGATGACCTGACGCTTTTGTTCACGATAAGAAAATCAGAAATGGAGATTGTCGTGTGATCTTTATTAAAGGGCTCCCCTGGCTGTGTTGGTGGCACTGACCTTGCCACGGGAGGGCTGGTTCGGACTGCATGTGACAAACGCTTTGGTGCGCTGGCTCCAAGAGCTGGAGACAAAGGAGGGCTCTGGGTTTTGGGTTGGTCACTAAGCAAAACCCCACTGCCCTGGCTAGGCTGCTGTCCTCTCCCCAGGGCGGGGACTCGGGGCTCCAGCCTCAGAAGTGCTCTTGGTAAGATGAGTGTAATAGGAAACCTCTAACTCAAGATACATTCTCCATCCTCAGCCTCCTTCCTGCTCTGACTTGGCCCAACTGAGCAGGAAACTGGCTCCCTCCTCTCCCCTGGCTGGGCTGTGGGTCTCTGGCAGGGGGCTCTGGAGCCAGATCAGCCCCTCTGCCTGTGAGCTTCTTGTTTCCGTGCTCTCCTATGGGCTGGGGGGCAGCAGTCCCTGTGCTGAAGTGGGTCTGATTCCTAGTGCTGAGTGATCACGAGCTGATGCCTGGCTTCCAGCTGCTGGCCGCTGGCTCACAGATGGGATGGAAGAGCCGGTGGCCTGGCTCACAGACACACACTAAGGCGTTCTTACACAGGACGTAGGAGTGGGCAGGTCGGATCAGAGCAGGGGACCATCTCATCCCAGGGCCTGTCACCAACAGGAGAAGGTGTCAAGCAAAGAGACCGGCTAGTGGGAATAACCCTAAGGGTGTGGCTTCCTGACCCATCTGTTACTGGTTGGCTTGTGTCCTGGAGCACAGGCCTAATCACCAGGATGGTTGCACCGAATGTGCTAACAATATGTCTACACAGCAGCGGGGGTGTGTGAGCCACTCACCCCACCCACTGCCTGTGCCGCCACGGCCACACTGCTGTTTGTAGTGCGCTAGCTGGAGGAGAGCTAGCACATCTGCCTGCCTGTGCTGGCATCGATGCCTCCCCTCTGTGTGCAGGCATAACCTTAGTGGCAGTGTGGGAGGCTCCACCCCTGCTCAGATCATGAGTTCAGCCAATGGAGGGTAAATGGAGAGGGGAAACCACCTGGCCATTGAGTATCTCCATTTATCTGCCAGTGACCTAAACTCATTACTGGGGGATAATTGAGCTAGTTATGAGCTAAGGGGTGACGAGGAGGGGCAGAGTTAAGGATATTTGAGTGAGCGTAATGTAGAATTCCTTGGCTCTTTGAGTTTCTAAAGCTCCAGTGCTATGTTGTCACCTAGCCCTTTCAGTTACTCTCTCTGCCTGAACAGTTTAACCAAGTTTTTTCCCGGTGGGCATTTCGTTTGTTTTGTTATACAGTGGAGGACAAATCGTGGTACCGTTGCTGCAGGGAAGTATTGATCCTCTCCCAGGTGGGTACATCACAGCTTATTGGTGTACCTCTGTCTCCAGCTCACTCTAACTGCCCCATCAGCTGCCTTATGGGTGTTCAGCGCACCCCTTTGACAGTGGTCTGTTAGGAGTCTGTCACCCCAGCAAGCTCTACTAGGGACTCCACCACATCCCTGGGGATTGTGGGGTGACGAGACGCCATCCATATCCTGACCCAACAAGTGCAATGCCTTCTAAGCCCCACCAGACTCCTGCTGTGGCTATCCGATCATGGCTGCCATAGCAGGTCTCCTGCCCTTGTTGCCAGCGGGTAGCGCTGCACAGGCTGGCTTGGACAGGCGTGAGTGTTTTACCACTGTGCGCGCTAACATGATGGTGCGCAAACTAGAGGGTGTGCCCTCCTGGGGACATTGGGGTGGGGAGGGTGAAAAGAAACTGGGATCTTGCAGGACCCACTGCCATAATAGCAGAAGCAGGATAAAAATAGAGTGGGCATTGCAGAGCAGGATTAAAAAAATAGTCCTCCCACACCACAACCACTATGAATGCCCTGGCCAGCAGCTGTCACTCTCCAGCCGCCCAGCTCTGAAGGCAGTGCCACAGCAGCACAGAAGTAAGAGGTTACTTCAGATTACAAATAATGGTGGGGGTCATGACACATTCCATGGATGCCACTGGAAAAGTTTGCGCACCACTGCTCTAACACCAGGGTCAGATGCCCTCGTGGGAAGAATAGTGGAGCCCTGTGCACACTGCAGCCTTTGGCAGCAGTGCTACAGTGGTGGGGATCACAGCTAGAAGTGTGCTAGTGTAGACACAGTCAGTGGTGCCAGATCAGCTGTGATTATTTGACAAGGGTTTTCTGACTGCCAGCCCAGGAGGACCAACCTGGGATCTGAGAGGAATTGTTGCCTTCCCATCTTCTGTGATTTCATGCTACTTTATCCCCTGTCTGAAGGAGGCCTGGGAGGGCAAGTAAAGGGATTTTCTGGCTGTGTTTTGCTGTAGACATTCATGTCTTGGTGACCATAGAAGACACTGTGGATAATTGCAGACCTGGTAGGTTTCTGACATCAGAGACACCTGTGCAATATTTTAGTGGGAGTTAATATGCTATTCCAGGTCTGCTACCACCTTCGTTACCATAGTGCCTTCCAGAATTGCATTAAGCAACATGACTACTGGCATTTGTTACCTGGGATTTTCTCCTTATGGGGAAAATTACATGAGATTTTAAGGACTCTTTACTGAAGGTGGGTCAAAAAAAACATGCTGAGGACTATCCGGGCAGTTCTGTGGAATGCCACTAGGTGGGGCACAGAGCTCTCTATTGGGATTCCATTGGTCCTGGCCCCTTATAACTGGGCAAGAAACAATTGAGGCTTCTAGCTTTGTGCTAACTAAAGTAAATGAGCAAAATCATCAAATTGAAGATGTGCAAACAAATCAGAATAACAAAGCAGGTGAGTCTCAAGTAATCCGTCTAATCTAATTATCAAATGGGTGAAACCGTATACAATAAACCACCCATCCTTCATGAGCACCATGTAATGGGCTGTCTCCCTCCGCTACTAAAACAGGGGAAAAGAGAACAAACCCCAAAGACTTTGGCAGAGAGGCTGTTGTAACTGCATGTTGTAGGAATCCAGTGGCAAGATGGCAGGGTGCGGGGAGCAAGGCCTCTTTATCAGGCTGGAGACCCGTGTAGCCAGAAGCAAGCGATGGCTGGAGGCCAGCAGCCAGAAAGCGGTGGCTGTTGCTTTCCCTTTGGGTTGCGGGGATGGCGGCCTGGCCCTCGGAACTCCTTGGGAACGGTTTGTTGCCTCAGAGTGCCATGGCCTAATGCGGGTTGATTAGGTCACCTTAATGCAAACAATGAATCTTCCCCCTTGAAGTAATTTTGGGCTCAGAAAATCCCTGCATCTGCCGCTGATCCCCATGGGGTTTGAGGCATTTGAGATCCAGGGTCAGTTCGCAGACATGGTCACAACCAGCTTCCGACAGTCCCGTCTCAAAGTGCAGAGCTAACAAAGAGTTGAAATCAGAGAAAAATCCCTGGCCCCTGCTTAGCACTGCACATATCACTGGGACAGACAGCAGCGGGGAGAACACTAGCTCTCCAGACCCCGGCAGAGCTGGCCGATGAGCAGTACAAAAACAAACGTTTGGGGGAACAGACCTCCGCAGGCAGCTGGCAACCAGCTGAGCACAGTGTGAGGGGAAAGTGCTTTGTCTGCCTGCAGGCTGGGGTCTGAGCCATAGACTCCCCACACCTCTGCACTTTTAGTATCCCAGGAGCACCAGCTGGGACCGGGGTCCCCTGTGTGAGGCACTGTTCAGGCAGCCATGAAACAGCGTCCTGGTCCCAAAGAGCTTGCAGACTCCTAGGCAAGGCAGATGCAGGGACTGCTGCTGTCCCCCATGCATAGCTGGGAACTGAGGCCCAGGGAGAGGCAGGTACTTGGCCAAGGTTGCCTGGAGAGGTGGTGGCAGAGTGGGTGCCTAGAGCTCAGCTCAGCTCTCTCATGTGCCGGGTCATCACTCTGCTTCCCAACCCAACCTCTCCTATGTGTGCTGGCTTCCCCCCCATGCTTCAGCATCCGACACGTGCACTGGCGCCATCAGAGTGCTCCAAAGCCATCTTCCGGTGCACTGCTGCTGGTTCTGTCTATTCCACAGGCCAGAGATTCCTGGCAGCTCAGGCTGCTCCAGTGGAACACGGGTGACATCCTGCCCTGCTGCTGTCCTCAGAGGTACCCTCAGGCAGGAGCTGGCATCTCCTGTGTCCAGGGGGTGCTTGCTGGGGCTACTCTCAGCCTACTCCTGCCTGGCCTGTGGCTGTTGGTGCTTTCCCCTTTGTGCACAGCTCTCCTATCGGAGAACCCGTGCCCCCTTCCAGCAGCACGGATTGCCTCTGCTGCCTTGCAAGTCACCTCCTGCAGTTACTGAAGTGTGAATTGGATCTAGGAAGGGCCAAACTCAACTCCACTGACTCAGTGGGGTTTTGCGGGAGAGGAATTGGGCCACTTGGGTCGACGTGATGTTCTCCACAGCATTGCCAGCTCTTGTGATTTCACAGCGAGTCTCGTGCTTGTTGGTGTGTTTTCTCAAGCTCCCAGATGCTTGTGATGAGCTGGGACTCTTAGTGGGCGTTGAAAACACAGTGCTGCTAGTGGCAGAGAAAAGCTTGAAACTGATTTGTGTGTGTGAGCTGCAGGTCCCCAATCCGGCAGCCAAATATTGTATTTTTACAGAACCTCCTGCTTTTCGAGCCAGCCTCATGAGTTTTTGAGGCCTGGCTGATGAATTTTGAACACCAGCATTTGATGCTGGTTTCAGTGTAGGAAGCAAGCTGGCTGGGGGGACAGACTTCCCCGCTTCCCTCTTTCTAATTAGCATTAAGTCTAATTAGCTAAAACCACTTGGGCATTAACAGCACTCCTGTCCCAGCCACCTATCCTGCCTTCCCTGCTGACAGATGCAGGGCGTGTTGGGTTTCGCTCCTGGGTGAGTGCCTTTCAGCAGCTGCAATCTGCAGCTCGTGTTACCCTCTGCCAAGGGGTTTGACATGCTAACCCGGGGGGCCCATTGTTCCCTGTCAATGGCCGACAGGAGGCGAGCCTGCTTCTCCGTTGCTTTTCATTAGCTGAAATTGCTGCCCGGGAGTGCTGGCAGGCGCTGTGCTCAGGCAGAGCAGGATTTCCTTTCAGGCTGTGGGGGGGGGGGGGGGGCACACAGGATCAGCGGGGGGAGGCAGCGGCCTTTGGGGACAGCGGTGCTGCTTAGCCTCCATAAAGCGTGGAGCCCAGCGCTGTGACTAGAGGGGCCTGAGATCTCCAGTGCACCCTGGGTGATCCATCCCGGGCAGTTCCCCCTTATGGGCATGGACCTCATTTCAGCAGAATTGGTGGCCGGGAGGCAGTTGTCCCAGTGACTGCAGTGGCCCCGTGGGGGCAGAGGTAGCCAGGTGCTGGTGTGGGCAACCCTGAGGCTGCTCTGACCCCTGCCAGGGCTTGAAACAGCCCTGGCCAGCCCAGGTGCAGGAGGCACGAGGGTGGCAGGCAGCCCTGGCACAGGATGAAATGGCCCCAGGGAGCAGCTTTTCTAGCCATCCTGCCCTGAGACCTGTGAAAGGGGTAGCTGTAGCAATACCTCAGAGCTGGGTGTGGAAATGCTGGGGCGGGTGCAGGGAGCCTAGGGCTGGGACTAGGGACTCCTGGGTTCTGCTCCTGTCTCTGGCCAGCTGGGTGACTGTGGGCAAGTCATGGTTCTACTTTGTGCCTCAGTTTCCCCTGGGTGTAAAGCAGGGAGAACAGCCCTTCCCTCCTCCACAGGGCTGGGCCTGAGCCTCAGGGAATGATTTCATCCTAATGTTCTCTGTCATGGCTGTGGGGAAGGGAAGCTGGTTCCCATCCCTCCCCAGGGTGGGCAGCCTCTCCTTGCCAGCTGGGCCCTGACAGGCCTTCCAAGCCCACTGAGTTTCACCAGGCTTTCACTCGCCCGCAGGAGCCCTGCAGTGCTGCAGGCAATGCAGCTGGTGTTTGCCATGCGGGTCTGACTGAGCACAGCCTGCCAGCAGCAATTAGTGTAACATACTGGGGGGAGGTTTGGAGCCAGGGACCAGGCCCCACTGGGTTAGGTGCTGCCCAATCTCCAGCCAAGGAGACAGTCCCTGCAGGACTCCTAGGCCCTGTGCAGGCTGCACTAGGCAAAGTGCGGGTGGATGCCTGTCTAAGGCCCTGAGTCCACTCCCAGCCGGGCCCTGAGCATTCACCAGTGCTAGCTGGAAGTGGGACTTGCACTGCCTGCTTGGGGTGCCAGCTGAGGCCTGGCTGAACTGCTGCCCTTTGCAATGCCTTGGGTCTGGTTAATAGAGTTGGGAAAGCAAATGTGGCACTGGGCCAGTCGTGCTGCCTCTGGCCCTGGGAGCTCACTCCCCACTATGGGGCTGCCCCATGCCCCAGTGGGCTCAGTCTGTTTCTTGCCGGTGCACTGCTAGGTAGCCAGGTTCCCTGGTTTGAGTCCTGGGCATGGTTTGGGGGGCAGCAGGAAGGGGGTGAGGTGCATTTAACAATGCACTGGGCCAGGCCCTTGCCAGCAGCCCTCCTGAGCCCCAGCAGTTGGGGATGCCGGCTGTTTGGTGGTCCTGGTGGAGCCTGCGCTGCCATGCAGTGTCTCTGTGCGGTGCAGTGGGAGCCCAGCATGCGGTGTCCCCACTGCGGCAGGAAGGCCACAGCAGCACTGATGGCATGAAGTCCTGCTGCGGCAGCCGATACTGGAACAGCTGCAGCTCCTGCACTCAGGCACAATGGACAGCCACTGGGGCTTCCCCTCTAAGCCTGCCCAGGTAGAGCACAGCCCCCCAGCGCATGCCACTCCAGGTGGGGAGAGAGAGAGGGAGTGTCTCCCCCCAACTCTGGCCCTGTTGGCCTGGCTGGCGCTGCCCCCCAAATCTCACAGTCAAACCAAGCCTATGGTTTGAGTCCCGCCCTGTTCTTTTGCCCAGGCCACTATGGGCTCATGTGGAAGGTCCCTGCCCCTTTGTTTGTACAGCCAGCCCCTGGCCTCTCAGCTGCGGCCCCAGGGCTTTTACCCTGGTTGTTTCTGTGGAGCAGGAGCCAGCTGCTCAGGGAGAGGGCCTCTGCCTGGCTGCACTCTTGGCAAGCCCAGCCCCAGAGCCTGGACTGGAGCCCCCTCTGGGATGCCCGCCTGGACTTGGGGATCCCACTGGCACCAGGAGGGCTAGATGTGCAGGGGCAGCAGGATCCTGGAGCCAGGTACCTCTGGGGCATTTACTGAAAAGCTTTGCCCTGCCCAAGTGGTGCCTGCAGAATGTTATAAAGCCCAAAGGCCAGCCCCTGTTGCCCGAGTGGTGCCTGCAGAATGTTATAAAGCCCAAAGGCCAGCCCCATCGCTGCCTTTTAATGATGGGGAAACTAAGGCACAGGGCAGAGGCTGAGGAGACTGGTGATGCAGCCAGGAACAGAACCTAGCTCTTCTGGACCTCAGGCCTGTGCTGCCCCCTAAACTATTCCCTTCCTGCCTCCAGAATGCCCTGCACCTGTGTGTGGAGCTGGGCATTGGTGGGACACAGCAGGGGCCGGAGGTCAGCTCAGTGGGTCTGGTACTTTCTAACTGGGGCCAGCTGCTCCCAATGCTGGAGCCGCTGCCTGGGATGTATCGACCACCTACAACCTGGCCCCAGACTGGGCCCTTGGGCTAACAAAGCTTGGAAAGGCTCCTGGTGCCCTCCTGTGCTTCTGAACAGGCGCTGAGTGACCCAATCTCCCCTGCACATGCCACATCTGGAGTCACACATGTGCAGTTGCTCTGGCTTAACAGACTTTAAGGTCAGAAGGGACCATTATGATCATCTAGGCTGACCTCCTGCACAATGCAGGCCACAGAATCTCACCCACCCACTCCTGTATCAAACCTGTGTCTGAGCCATTGAAGTCCTCAAATCATGGTTTAAAGACTTCAAGGTGCAGAGAATCTTCCAGCAAGTGACCTGTACCCCACGCTGCAGAGGAAAGCGAACCCCCCCCCCAGGGCTTCTGCCAATCTGCCATGGAGGAAAATTCTTTCCCAACCCGAAATATAGCAATCAGCTAAACCCTGAGCATGTGGGCAAAACTCACCAGCCAGACACCCAGGAAAGAATTCTCTATAGTAACTCAGATCCCATCCCATCTAACATCCCATCACAAGCCATTGCGCATATTTACCGCTAGTAGTCAAAGATGAATTAATTGCCAAAATTAGGCTATCCCATCATACCATCCCCTCCATAAACTTATCAAGCTTAGTCTTGAAGCCAGATATATCTTTTGCCCCTACTGCTCCCCTTGGAAGGCTGTTCCAGAACTTCACTCCTCCAATGGTTAGAAACCTTCTTCTAATTTCAAGTCTAAACTTCCTGATAGCCAGTTTATATCCATTTGTTCTTGTGTCCACATTGGTACTGAGCTTAAATAATTCCTCTCCCTCCCTGGTATTTATCCCTCTGATATATTTATAGGGAACAATCATATCTCCCTCCAGTCTTCTTTTGGTTAGGCTAAACAAGTCAAGCTCTTTGAGTCTCCTTTCATATGACAGGTTTTCCATTCCTCGGATCATCCTAGTAGCCCTTCTCTGTACTTGTTCCAATTTGTATTCATCCTTCTTAAACATGGGAGACCAGAACTGCACACAGTATTTCAGATGAGGTCTAACCACTGCCTTGTATAACGGGTACTAACACCTCCTTATCTCTAGTGGAAATACCTCGTCTGATGCATCCCAAGACCACGTTAGCTTTTTTAACAGCCATATCACATTGGTGGCTCATAGTCATCCTGTGATCAACCAATAATCTGAGGTCCTTCTCCTCTGTTACTTCCAACTGATGCCTCCCCAGTTTATAACAATAGTTCTTGTTATTAATCCCTAAACACATGACCTTGCACTTTTCACTATTAAATTTCATCCTATTACTATTACTCAAGTTTACAAGGTCATCCAGATCTTCCTGTATGATATCCCGGTCCTTCTCTGTATTGGCAATACCTCACAGCTTTGTGTCATCTGCAAACTTTATTAGCACATTCCCACTTTTTGTGCCAAGGTCAGTAATAAAAAGATTAAATAAGATTGGGCCCAAAACCGATCACTGAGGAACTACACTAGTAACCTCCCTCCAGCCTGACAGTTCACCTTTCAGTATGACCCGTTGTAGTCTCTCCTTTAATCAGTTCCTTATCCACCTTACAATTTTCATATTGAGACCCATCTTTTCCAATTTAGCTAATAATTCCCTATGTGGAACCATACCAAATGCCTTACTGAAATCAAGGTAAATTAGATCCACTGCATTTCCTTTGTCTAAAAAATCTGTTACCTTCCCAAAGAAGGAGATCAGGTTGGTTTGGCACGATCTACCTTTTGTAAAACCATGTTTTATTTTGTCCCAATTACCATTGACCTCAATGTCCATGACTATTTTTTCATTCAAAATTTTTTCCAAGACCTTGCATACTACAGATGTCAAACTGACAGGCCTGTGGTTGCCCGAATCACATTTTTTTTAACTTTCTTAACATAGGAACCGTGTTAGCAATTCTCCAGTCGTACGGTACAACCCCTGAGTTTACAGATTCATTACAAATTCTTGCTAATGGGCTTGCAATTTCATGTGCCATTTCCTTTAATACTCTTGGATGAAGATTATCTGGGCCCCCTGATTTCTTCTCATTAAGCTGTTCAAGTTTGGCTTCTACCTCGGATGTGGTAATATCTGCCTCCATATCCTCATTCCTATTTGTCATCCTACCATTATCCCTAAGCTCCTCATTAGCCTCATTAAAGACTGAGGCAAAGTATTTGTTTAGATGTTGGGCCATGCCTAGATTATCCTTAACCTCCACTCCATCCTCAGTGTTTAGCAGTCCCACTTCTTCTTTCTTTGTTTTCTTCTTCTTTATATGGCTATAAACCTTTTACTATTGGTTTTAATTTCCTTTGTAAGGTCCAACTCTACATGGCTTTTGGCCTTTCTAACTTTATCCCTACATATTCTGACCTTAATAAGGTAGCTTTCTTAGCTGATCCCTCCCATCTTCCATTCTTTGTAGGATTTCTGCTTTTTCTTAATCACCTCTCTGAGATGCTTGCTCATCCAGCTTGGTCTACAACTCCTGCCTATGAATTTTTTCCCCTTTCTTGGGATGCAGGCTTCTGATAGTTTCTGCAACTTTGACCTGAAGTAATTCCAGGCTTCCTCCACCTTTAGATCCCCAAGTTCTTTAGTCCAATCCACTTAATTTTTTAAAGTTAGCCCTTTTGAAATAAAAAACCCTAGGCACAGATCTATTTTTGTTTATCTTCCATTTAGTTTAAACTGAATTAGCTCATGATCTCTCAAACCAAGGTTGTCCCCTACAACCATTTCTTCTATGAGGTCCTCACTACTCACCAAAACGAAATCTAAAATGGCATCCCCTCTTGTTGGTTCAGCAACTACTTGGTGAAGGAATCCATCAGCTATTGCATCCAGGAAAATCTGAGCCCTATTATTATTACTAGCATTTGTCCTCCAGTCTATATCTGGGAAGTTAAAGTCTCTCATAATCACACAATTCCCATTAGTATTTACTTCATTAAAAACATTAAAGAGGTCTCTATCCATATCCAAATCAGATCCCGGTGGTCTATAGCACACCCTAAGCACTATCCCAGTAGCTTTCTTCCCCAATGTGATTTTTGTCCAGATAGACTGTCTTATCCATTTCATCACTTCTTATTTCTTTACAGTCTACCTCATCATTGATATACAATGCTACTCCACCACATTTGCCTTTATTTCTGTCTTTCCTAAACAGCACATACCCTTCAATACCCGTACCCCAGTCATGACTACTATCCATCATGTTTCTGTTATCCCTATAATATCCGGTTTCAGTTCCTGCACCAGTAACTCTAGTTCTTCCATTTTGTTACCTAGGCTCCTTGCATTGGTGTACAAACATCTTTATTCCTGCTGCTTGGCTTCACTCACATTCTTTACCCAATTAGGCCCAGACATTCTACCGCCAGTATTACCTATTAGAATTGTATCTGCAGTACCCTTCCTCCATATGTCCATTCTCCTACCCACGGCAGTATCCTTTCTTGCTTCATTTTCTTCCCTCTCAATGTTAAAATCCGGTGTGGAGATTATCTGGACATCTCCCAACCATCTCCCCCCAATTCCTAGTTTAAAGCTCTTTTAATCAGTTGTGCCAGCCTCCATCCTAGAAACCTATTTCCCTCCCTACTCAGGTGAAGTCCATCCCAAGAGAACAGTCCTCTGTCCATGAATGCCTCCCAGTGGCCATACATCCCAAAGCCTTCCTTATAGCACCATTGTCTGAGCCATCTGTTGATCACCATAATCTTGTCACATCTTTATTGCCCTTCTCTAGGAACAGGCAGAATCCCACTGAAGATCACCTGAGCCTCGATTTCCTGAAGTGTCTTCCCCAGCCTGGCATAGTCTCCCTTGATACATTCCAGCGAGAATCTAGCTTTATCATTCGTTCCCACATGAGGGACAATCAGCGGATTCTTTCCCGCTCCCGTTAGGATCCTCTTCAGCCTCAGGTCCACATCCTGTATCTTAGCACCCGGCAGACAGCACACCCTTCTGTTCTCCGGATCAGCTCTGGTTACAGGCCTGTCTATTCTTCTCAGTAAGGAGTCCCCAATCATGTAGACCTTCCTTTTCCTGGTGATGGTGCGATTCTCCGTTCTATCCCCTGTTCCCTGTGGCTGCAAGTCCTCTCGATTCCTATTCACCCTGCAATCCTCTGCAACCCATCCCCTATCCTCCTGGGGCTCAGGTTTGGTGTCATCTCCATTGACTCTTCCCTTCTCTTTATAGGACTAGCTGCTCTTCTCTTCTTCCTTGCCCTCTCACTTTCAGCGACCACCTGCTGTGCCACTTCATTTTCCAACTCCGCAAACCTGTTCCTGAGCTCTACTGCTCCTTCACTAGCCCGTCTTTTCCTCTGCCTGGTTCACTTAGTCACATGCTTCCACCGTCCACTTTCCTCACCCAGCAGTCTCCCCTCAGAGTTCTTTAGTCCTGCTTCCATCTGCAAGTCTGAGCTTATCCCTTCAGCCTCATCATGTCTTTGCTCCATCATCCGCTCGAACCCCCTTCTAAACTCAGCCAGAGTTTCCACCTGCATCGCCAATCCTCAGATCTTTTCTTCCATCAGCTCTGTCAGGTGGCCGTTCGTGCAGACAAAACTCTTTTCAGGTACCCCCTCCAGGATCATGTACATGCCGCAGCTTCCACATCCAGTCATCCTCATTGTGTCTTCCACTACTTGGGTCACTACAACTGCTGCCTCTGTACCTGTCATAGGCTTCCTACTTAAATCCTGTAAATCTGGGAAACACAAACCAACCCAAAACACCGCCACCCACAGCAAAACAAACAGCCAACAAGCACCAAGATACTGCTAGAACACTGCACACTCCCTTTAATAGGCTGTGTGTTCCTCTGCCTGCCTCTCTTAGTCTTCCCCCAAACTCTCCCTGTAAACTCCCATTCAAACTCCCGTTTATAGCTCTGTTTGCTGGCTCCTGTGCCACTGCAGCTGTCTTGGCACTAGGAAGGTTGGTTTGGAGGCAGCTTCAGCCCAGTGCAGGATTCATTGGGACCATTCCCTCTGGGCTGAGCCCACTCAAATGGGGGCCTAGCCTTCCTCAGCATGAGCACCCACACCGGCCCTCTGCCCCCAAGCCAGCTCAGGGGGGGGGCAATGAATCACTGGCCACAGCTTGTCGGGTGGCCCCAGTTCATTTCTGGACAGGGATTGGGCGAGGTAGACAGCCCAGTTGGGTAGCCCCAAGCGCTCAGTGGAGCTGAGATTGCCCCACGACTCATTAAACATGGACTCTGTAAGGAGCCGCTGCCAAGGGAGGGTGCTACCAAGTGACACAAGCTGCAGGAAGAGCAGAAGCCAGGCACATAGCTCACGCGCTGCCTGGTTCTGGCAGGAGCATGCAATGACCCAGCTGCAGCATGACAGGAGAGAGTCATTCCCACGGCACAGGCCAGCTGCCTCCGAGCACAATATTTGTGGCTGTAGAGTGGCCAGTGCTGGGCTACTGTACACAGGGCATCATGTCTGGGCTAGCATGCAAGGTCGGGAGTGCTGGAGGTGGCTCAGAGAGCCAGTAAGACCTGAGCCTGAATTGCCCTGATGACCAAGAGACCTATGTGGGGTCTGCAGGTAAAGAGCCCTTGGTGATTCCTGAGTACCCCTTCATGCCAGGCACTGAATGGGCCCAGGAGGGCCCAACAGAGAGAAGGGTCACTGCCTGCATTTTACAGATAGGGCAGCAAGGCCAAGGCCAACGCCTGGAATTGACTCCATCTTAACTGGAGTCCCAGCTCAGCACCTTAGCCCCAGAGCTACCCTCCTCCTGTTTGTGGGGGCAGAGCAGCCCCTGAAAGCCACAGGAAGTGGCCCAGCCCCTGGAAAGGGGATTTGCCTTCCCCAGCTGACCCAGGGAAGATGGTTCATTTTGTTGCTGCTGCCCTGTGTGCTAGTCCCCCTTCCAGCAGTGCTCTCCTGCACCAGGGCCCCTAGGCCTTGAAGCCACTGCAGGGGGTGCATCCCTGGGGATCCCCATGTCCAGCCCCCGAGCCCCAGACTGTAGGGTTCTCTCCCATCCCCCAACTTGCATCTCTCCAAGCTGGGTCCTGCTCCCTCTGCATGTGCACAGCGCTGTCACTAGGTGGCGCCCAAGGCTCAGACGTGGTGTTGTGTGGCTGTTTGGGCTGGGCAGCCTGAGTCGTTACAGGCTGCTGCCCCATGCTGGGCTTGTGCCCCTTGCTCCAGTCACTAGCCCCAGTGAGATGCCCCATGCAGGCCCAGTGCCCATTGCCCCAGTCACCAGCCCCAGCAACCTGCCCTCTGCTCACAGTCCTCTCTGCCCCCATTACCAGCCCTTTGCTCCCAGCCGTGGCCCCCAGCCACCTGCCCCAGTGACCAGCCTGTGCCCCCAACTACCTGCCATGACCCCTGTGACCAGTCCTCTACCCACAGCTACCAGCCTCAGTGACCAGCCCCTGCCCTGTCCCCAGCAACCAGCGGCCTGCCCCAGTGACCAGTCTCTGTGTGATGGGTTGCTCACCCCATGGTAGTATAGAAGGAGTTAAGGAGGCTGAGACAGGACCAATTAACCAGTTAGGCAACAGCTGAGGGGAATTAGGTGGTGATAGATGATGGAGCCCACCTGAGAAGGAGCAGGCTGGGCTAATACAAAGCCAGGAACTTTGAAGTAAGGGACCTGTGCTCATGCTCAGGATGCTGGAGAGGAGAGAACCACACCACACCACACCACACCACCTGGTTGACTGTGTGGGCCTCAGCCCTGCAGGCAGGGTTTATCCAGGCAGGTGGTGGAGCTAAAGCTTGAGAGACAGAGTAGGAAAAGGCTCAAGGGGACATTGCAGACCGTGGCTGCTGATTGAAGGGTCCCTGAGCTGGAACCTGGAGTAGAGGGTGGCACTGGGTTCCACTGCCAGCTGCTGGGGAAGTGGCCTCACCAGGGCAGTGAGGGAGAAGACTGTCATTGTGGCTAAAGGGACTTTGATAACCCCTGTCAGGGGGAAACACATGGTGACTTGGCTGGAGAGACAAGCCACGAAGGGTGAGCGCTGAGTTGCAGGAAGGGTGTTAGACCTGGATGTAGCTAATAGCTAGGAGGAGGCACCCTCGCAGTGGGTGTATACCATGACTCCCTGGCTCTGGCCATTTTCTTCCTAGCTGCTTCTCCAGTGCCTAGCCTGTTTCCCAGCTACAATGTTACACTCTCTGCATAGGTTGCTATGATATTCTGGGGTGCAATCCAGACCAGTAGGGAGCTGTGTCACCCCTCTCTTGCAAACTCAGGCGCCTCACAATCCTTTTCTACTGTAGCTCCCACCTAAGCTGCTCACAGACAGCATGTAGATCACACCCTGAGTGTCTGTGTAACTGCAGCCTTAGCCACGCTCTGTCTTCCACCAGCCTCGATTACCACTTGCAGGGTGACCCCAGCACACTCCCGGCCCTGGACTTCCCCAAAATGTGTGTTGTGTATGGTCCAGCCTCTTCTGGGCAGGCCAGATATATTGGGTCTGTTGCCCCTCTGAGGGGATCAATATACAACCATTTGCTACCCTAAACTGAGTTACCCACACAGTTCATGACAGCAGATTAATTTTGATTAAGCTTGTTTGCTTCTTTATTGAACTACAAGGAGACAGGTTTTAAGTGAGTACAAACGTAAGGTATTAAAGTAAGAAATGGTTACAAGAGAAACAAAGATAAAACGCTTCCTAGGACTAACACTTCACCAACTAGATTTGGTTCAGAGGGAAGGGGGTCCAAGCTGTTTGCTAAGATGCAGATCGGTTTGTTCCTGCCTTCCTTCCTTAATTAGGTGACGCCCCATTAACTTTTATGGCACCTGGCCAGAAACATCATCCTTTCCTTTGTCTTTGAGCAACCGGTTTATCCCCTCCCCAGACTTGTCTGGTAAACACACTTAAGTTGCTATTTCAGCTTGTGTTTGTAACTTTACATGTAAGGTTGCTACACACCTTTCCCCATGAGGTCATTGGCCAGCAAGTTGTTAGTTTTCAAATGATACCTCACAAGGCATATTTTGTAGCAAGGGGGTTACAGGGGCGCCAGCTGTGACCACAGGGTGCATTCGATCACAGCTTCTGGCTCAGTGTCCTGCAAAGGGCACTCTAGCGGGTGAGACTCTCCCTCAGAGCAACAGATGACCAAATAAGCCCAGCCCCCTCCACTGGTCTCCCTTGTGTGCTATGCTGGGCCTTCCACGGGGTGGCGCCCTTCAGATACCCCTGGGTTCACAGATGGATTAGGATGGCCTTGGGGGGAGATGGCACTGGCTCCATCAAGGTTGTCTGTGGTCATATAGCTGCTCCCGTCCCGCTATCTGCATCTGGAAAGCAATGGGGCTGAAAATGGGGGTGGGGCAGAGGGATTTATTTGGCGCTCCCAGGGGTTAAACACTGGGAATAGTGGGCTCAGGAGGTAGATTGGGAAGGACTGCGCTCCCCAGCTTTGACCAGGCCTTGGGGCCTTTTCTTGCCTGCCCAGGAGGTGATGTAAGGTTGGAGCCTGAGGTTGGGTGCATGGGATGTGCCCAGACTGTAGCTGGGAGGGGGCAGCGGGGCTATAACAGCAATAACAAATGCCCAGCTCCACTCCAGCCATTTCCACCCCAGCTCTTCCCACACTTCAGCCAGGAGGGCTGGGCCGTTGTTCCCTGGCACAGGCAGGGAAGGGACTTGCCCAGGGTCCCCCAGCTGGGCAAGGGATAGAAGGGGAGTGGCAGAGCAGTGATCCCCCTGTGTGCTGGGAAGCTCTGGAGCTCTTCGCCCTCCCCAACGGAGACATGCATCTGGCACTGCTTGCGCATTCTCTGTGCTTCCCCCTTGCAGTTTCCCTTCCCTCCTCAGCACAGGCTGAGGATATAGCTACCCTGAGCATGTGCAGTCCATGGGACCATAGGTTAGCATCCTTGCAAACACCCCTTGGCACACGTCTCAGCTTTGTGGCAGAGTCCAGGTTGCCTCCCTGAGCCCTGATCTGCATGGCGATCACTGGGCAAATGCTGTAGATGGTGGGTATGTTGCTATAGCAGGAAAGATGTAGCCCCAGGTCCCTAACCAAGGCACCCCCCAAAGCACTGCCTACACTGTGAACCAGGGTCTGTCTTCCCAGTTCCTCTCCCCTGCCAGGGGTACCCCAGGTCACAGGCTCCCTCCCGGAGGATGGCAGGGATGCAGCCTCAGAGGCACTTGTGCAGATAAATGCAAGTAAATGGAGCCAATTGGGGCCATGCTTGCTCAGTGTTCCCTAGCTCCAGCTCCTGCATTGCTGACTGCAAATCTCACCACTGTAAAAGTGACACCTGGGCTGGGGTAGGGGTCCCCTAGTGAGGGGGGAGGGAACTCTGCTCCCAGCTCCTCTGCAGGGGGTGCCTAGCAAGAGCCCAGGGTTCCTATTAAAACATTTCTAGTCCATTCAGCGCGACTAAGATCTGGGCATAAATATATGTGCAGAGGGCTCAGCTCCAGCTCACCATTATCCCCTATGGGAGAGCCATTAGGCGGCATTGGCTGGCATGGGCCTGGCACTTCCCCTGTGGTGCAGGGATGGAATGGCTGCCACGGGGTGCCACTAGCTGCTGTGCAGTGAGTTTTGCGGGCCTCAGTCCGGTCCCTGGGGTAAGCTGCCCACAGCTCAGCAGAACCCCCCTCTGTCCGGGCTGCCTTGCTGGAGAACTGGGCAGAGTCTGGGGGCAGGGGAGGATGGGTAGGGCAGGGCTGAGGCATCCACTGGTGTTGGGCATGCTTGGTAGCAGACTGGCCTGTCCTATGGGTAAACTCTCCCAAGGGGTCTGTCTGGGCCCTCTGCTGCCCCCATGGCCCTGTGCTGGCTGCCGTGGGAGCAGAGGGTGCTCAGTGCTGGCATGGGGCTGGGACTTTTGCCTGTTCCTGTAGCCCTGGGCATGGGAAGCCAGTGTGCCCATCAAGCAAGAGCTGACGGGGGGGAGTGCAGCCCTGCTCCATTCTGCCTCTCCTGCAGAAGAGCCTGCAACAGCTCCTCCTTTGAACCCCCTGCCACCCCAGCACAGTTGGCCCCATGTGGTGCCCATTAACCCCCCCAGGCTGTGAGGCAGTGCTCTTGTAATCGCCTTTGTCCTCTCTGTATTCACAGCCTAATAGATCATGTGAGGCTGAATTCACGTCCTGGTGCAGCTATTGAAATACATGTCAGATGGGCCGGCTGCCTGGGCTAGATGGACCAACCTCCATCCAGCCGGAGCCTGTGGTTACATCCTCCCACCCTGGGCCGGGGCTGGCATTTCTCTCTGCTGCTCCCGACTGCTCCCAGGTCAGGTTTGTACCATGGCATCCCAGCCTGCTCCCTGCCACCACAGCCACGGGGCCAAAACTAGGTTAAGGGTCCTGGTTTAGAGGGATGTAAGGGAGAGGCCCAGAGGGACGGCCTGGCTGCCTGTGCCCAGCAACATGGGCATCTCTTACTCCAATGAGAGCTAGATGTGCCCAGAGCAGAGTACTCCACTCTACGCCTGCTTTGCAGCTGCAGGCATGGCCACCCTTGGGGATTACCCCCTATGGCAGCCCCTGGGAGCTGGTGGCATGGGGAGCTGCCCAAGTGCTAACCCCACAGGCAATTGGTGGAGCCAAGCCTTGCAGCTTCCCTTGTCTGCAGTGTGGCAGCTGCTTCCACGCCAGAAACCAGGTGCCGTGCCCAGTGTGTGGAGATGGGGCTCTGCAACAGGCCAGGTGCGATCTCCACACCTAACGGAACTGGAGCCTCTCACCCTCTCTGGGCAGGGACAGCTTTGTCTGCAGGGTCAGGCTCCAAATGATTAAAGGCAGAGACAGGGATTTGAAAATGACCTGCCTGTTCTGAATTTCCCGATTAACACCCACTGGCTCAGAGAGAAACCGGCCAGCTTTTCCAGCCACAGAGAAGGGGGGAGGAAGCTTGAACAAAAATTGGCCCAATTTAATGACACCAGTGTAATCATACTGGTACAGTTCCTGGTGTGGGCATGATTATACTGGGGCTCTCCCATATGGAAAGGGGAATAAGCTCTGTTGTATAAGGCACCTTTCTATCGGGGTGACTATGCCCATGCTAGGGGGTGCTGGTGGAATTCTAGCAGTACCCTCCCAGCCCCCCTAGTTACGCATACAAATGCAGCCGGTAGGCCAGGGATTGTCTCAGCCTAGAGAGTGCGGTGGGAGGCTGGGTTTTGCTTTTTGCACAGTGGCAATGCCAGTTACCTTGTAGTGAAGTGGGCAAAGGGCTGGGAACAGGCTGGTTCCCAGCAGTCCATGGGGCAGAATCACACATTTTTGTGCCTTTCCAGAAGCAGCAGATGAAAATCCATTGCGAGAGGAGGCTGACAGCCGTTACATGAGCAGGGCCTGGCAGACAGTGATCTGGATTGGCACGCAGGAGCCCAGGGTTCTGTTCCCGCCTCTACCTTGGGCACGTCACTGCCCCTCTGTGCCTTAGTTTCCCCATCTGTAGAATGGGGTTGATGCTGCTGACCTGCTGGGAGAGGCCTGAATGAAAAGCCGGGGATGACAGTGAGGGTGCAAACCATGCTGTTGTGTGTCAGGCATAAGGGCCTCAATCCTGCAAACACACGAGCCTGACTTTAGTTCTGCCACCTTCCCCCACATGTTGTGCCCATCAGGATCACAGTTCTCCTGGCTTGAGAGCCAGGGCATGGGGAGTGCTCAGGGTAATGGCTCGGGGGCTGCCCTTTGAAGTCTGCCTGTGCCGTGTGTTTCCAACATCCGCCCAGCACCGGCTGCAGAGTGGAGAGCCTCCGGCTTGTTCAGCAAAGGGAAGGGGAGATGTTTTCAAAGGCACACCGGCCAAAAAAAGAGAAAGGGGCTTCTCAGGCAAGGACTGCTGTGTGCCCTTGTGTGGGGGGGAAGGGAAAGTGGGGAGGGGGCTTCCTAAAATAGAATGCTGACAAGAGAGCGGAGGGGCGTTGGTGTCTGACACTTGGGCTGAATATTAACCAGCTGGGAAGTGGCAGGGAAAGGGGATGCATTGTCCTTGCAAAATCCAAGACAAAAATATCCAGGACTGGAGGCAGCCTTCTGGGCAATGCAGACCCAGTTATCCCTGGCCACCCCAAACCTGCCTCCAGGACCCTCCTGAGCCCTGAGGGAACAGCCCAGCCCCCAGCACATGCTCTTTCTCTTCTTAAAAACACTTGGTTGCAATATTTAGTGCCTGTGATCAGAGGTGGCAGCAGCCGGTGCAGGGAAATCACCTGCCAGTGTCTGAAATTCAGCTAGAGAGAAAATCAGGAGCCATGGCAAGGAACGTGGGCACAGAAGGAAGCTGGCAGGGGAGAGACCAGGACAGGTTTTGGCAGTAAGAAACTGCCAAGCCCTGGCTCACCCTCTTACCCTGGCCATGACTTGTTAGAGGCAGAGGAATGAAGTCCATCTGATGGCTCCCTGTGAGGACCCACCAGAGGCCATGCCAGTGAGGGAGGCAGTGGGGTTACGATTGTTACTGATTATGGTTCATTACTAATAATTATCAGCCACTACTGATTCCTGGGTATTAACCCTTTTGTGCGTTCTTAATCACTAATATCCTGGACTAGCAGGTGCCCTGTGCATTTGGTAGGCTGGGCCAGCTGGCAGGGCCAATGCCTCCTCGTTCCCTGACTTACTGCCCCTCCCCCATCTATGCAATCCCCCCACCGGGGGTGACAGTCACCCCAGCCCCATTGACGTCAGAGCCCAGGGACCACACTCCTCCCCCCAGTGAGTCCTGGCTGAGCTGCCCTGTCTGCCTCACAGCAAGTGGCAGGCATGGCAGGATTGTCAGGGCAGCCCCTGGCTTGGTCTTCCCAAAAAACACCGGGGAAAAGGGCACCCGGTGCCCTGCTGCCACCTGGCGGGCCAGGCAAGCTGTGTCCATTGCCAGTTCTGCCCATGCCAGGTCCGCCCGCCCCCTTCTGCACAGCTCCGGCACCATGGAGGATCTGATTAGCGCGCAGCCCTGTTCTCACCCCGCTCCCCGCCTCTGCTGGCCCGGAGACGAATCGATTTGTATTGGCATTCAGGGCAGCCCCTGAGGGAGCTCTCTTCTCAGCGCCTGGGACAAAAGGCCCACGAAGGGGGGCGGGGCACTCCCGGCACAAAGCCCCTCACAAGAGAGCCAGAGCCCTGGCGGCTCCGCTTTGATGGCTCCCCTCCCCAGATAAAGGTCAAACTAATAAATGTAGGGCCCTTGGCAGTGCTCGGGGTGCACAAAGGAGGGGGAGCATTGCAGCGGGGCTGGGCGGCCCCTCGGAGCGTAATAAACGCCTCTGGCAAAGGGCAAGCAGCATGGGGCCTGCGTCAAGAAAAGGCCTTTGAGCAGGCAGTGCAGACAGCCCCTCCGCTCCCTGGCCTCTCCCAGCCCAGCAGCTGCTTCCCAGGCAGAGAACGTGAGCGGGAGCCCTTCCCTTCCAGCCCTGGGGCTGCCAGCCGAGGTGCCTGCTGCATGGGCAACAGCTGCATGCTGAGCCTGGCTGGCTGGGTGGCACGTTGGCATGAGAGCCTTTGGTCTCACATTGGACTAGCACACCTGCTCCTCTCTCAGTGCCCCCAGGAAACCTGCTGCTTTCCCAGCATTGCCAGTGCCCCTGTCCCCTCCCAGTGTGCCCTGTACACCCTCCTCCCCCTGGGCTAGGGTTCCTGAGTTTGGCATCCAGGTGGCCATCCTGCCCCACTGCAGTCAGAGGCCACCTCCCCTTGGCTCCACAGAGCCAGGACTTCACTGCAGTCACAAGGCTGCTGCTGCTGTGATGCAGTTAGTTATAGCACGTGATGCTACCTCATTGCCCTTAGACCCACTGCTCCCCAGCCCCACTGTTACACACTGCTCCCAGCCTGGCCCCCCAGCCCCTCGCCACCTTTACACACTGCCCCACTCCACTCCTATTCACAGACACTGCCCCCCTTCCCCACCCACATTCACATGCACAACCTCCCAGCCTCACCTTACTATTACACACTGCCCCCTGCCTGACCCACAACCCCTCACCACCTTTACACACTGTCCCCCACTGTTACACACTGCCCCCAACCCAACCCCACTGCTCCAGCTTCACCCCACTGCCTTCCTAGCCTCACTGTTACACACTGCTCCAAGCCTGGCCCCCAGCCCCTCATCACCTTTACACACTGCCCTAACCCACCCCTATTCATAGACTCTTCCCCCCTGCCCCATCCCCATTCAAATACACAGCCTCACAGCCCCACCCCCCTGGTACACAGTGCCCCCAGCCCCACCCCTATTTGTAGACACTATTGCTGCCCCAGGGCACAGATCCCTTCTCCACCCCAGATCAGGGTTCCGTGGGGTTGTGCTACGGGAAAGGCCGCTCTTGCGGTAGCTTGGTGGGGCAGTTTGGGCGGCTGGAGCAGGGACAGTGCCAACCCTTCCCCCCTGATTAATGGCCAAACATGGGCGTGTAGATCTGGCCCATCCCCCGTGGTGCAGCACAGGGGCCTTTCACACAACAAATGAGACAAATAATTGCTGAGCTGTTCCCAGCGGAGATATGAGGGGCATGTCCCCTTGGAGAACTGGCCTGAGCTCAGGCCCTGGCAGCTGCAGGCCAGGCACTTGCTCACATGCTACTGGGATCCCCAGTGGGACTCAGAGTTTCGTCCCAGAGCCAGGGGACAGGGCTGGCAGGATCTCACCCTAACCCATCCCCCTTGTGCAGGCTGATTGTCCCAGGGTAGGAGAGGCAGGAGGTCCTGAAGAGCAGGGCTGAGATTATTGCTTCACTGTGGGGATGAATGCTGAGTTTCAGGGCTTGTCTACACTAACAGGGCTGCAGCAGGGTCTATGCTGATGGGAGAGCTTCTCCTGCTGGCCTAGATACACCCCCTCCAAGAGAGGCGGTGGCTATGTCAACGGGAGAAGCACTGTCTGCCTTGGGGGCTAGGTCGGTATAACTGCATGGGGTGTGTGTGTGTGGATTGTCTATACCCCGAGTGGTGTAGCCCTACCGCCGTAAGTTCCTAGTGCAGACCAAGCCTAAGTGAAAGGAAAGAGAGGGACTTTAGCTAGAAACTCTCAAGCCAGGCCAAGACCGCAGCTAGCCTCCCAGCAGAGCACAGCACAGCGGCCTGGCAGGGCCCGCAAGGACTGGCTTTGGGGAAAAGGGGGATGAGCAAAGCAAAGCAAATCTGCAGCTGCAATGGTGCATTTGGAGTGTAGACTGAGGAGACAGTAGCAGTGACATCAGGGCAGACACAAGGCTAGGGTCAGGCGCTCCTGGATCTGTGGCAAGCATCCTGCAGGCTGGACAGGCTGTGAAGCAGCAGCAGCGCTCCCTGGTGAGGAAGCAAGGGGGCACTGTTGTCTTTTGAGAACTTCAGAGAGAACAGCCCGGTGCTTGTTTCAACCCCAGCCTTGAGCAAGCCCTCACAAGGCCACTTCTCTTGATCTAGTCTGGCCTGCCTGACAGCAGGTTATCTATGCAGGAGAGATTTAGACAACTCACCACCTGAGCAGCAGAGGATTTTCCTCAGCCCCGCTTCTGAGTCTGAGGTCTTGGCTACACTGGTGCTTTACAGCGCTGCAACTTTCTCGTTCAGGGGTGTGAACCCTCCCCCCCCCCCCGAGCGCTGCATGATACAGCGCTGTAAAGCTCCAGTATAAACAGTGCCGCAGCGCTGGGAGTGCGGCTCCCAGCGCTGCAAGCTAAACCCCATGAGGATGTGGAGTACATTCCCAGCGCTGGCGCCGCGACCACATTCGCACTTCAAAGCGCTGCTGTGGCAGCGCTTTGAAGTTTCAAGTGTAGCCATACCCTGAGTCCTGGAACAATTCTTGCTTGCTTGCTTTCCCTCCTCCTAGGCTGTGAAGCTGCAAGAGAACAATTCAAGTTCTTCTGCACACTGGCTGCAGCAGTGGGCCACACTGGGATGTCACAGATCGATTGGTTTCATTTGGGTGAGGGGGGTGGGAAATGTCCTTTGCTCTTGTTTCCTCTAGCCTGGCTTGAACTTGTTTCTAGACTGGCCAGGCCAGATGCTTTTGAATGTAAAGCAGCCTAGGTGAAAGCAGCCTTGACTATCCTCATCTGGGACAGAAAGTCACTCAACTAAAAAAGGTGGAACTAATTTGTTGTTCCAAGATGTGTACGAAAGAGGAACCGATATTTCTGTGCTGGAAGGATGTCTGCTTACCTGTCTATCTATCTCTCCAGCTAAAGTTTTTTCCACTGCCGCCATGTGTCAAAGTAAATTCATGCTGTAGTGAAAACTCAACTCTGGCAGCCCTAACGTGCTGAGCCCCAGGGGGCTGCAATCTGAGCTTCACTGGCCACAGGAGGTGGCACGACTCTGATCCTCAGATCTCCTGGGGCAGCCCTGAGGGGTGGCTCTGTGCCACCTGTACACTTCCCCGGGGCAATGTGGACAAGCTCAAGGTTGCTCTAACTTATGCCCGCCGCATTGGCCCCAGTATGCATGCCCCATCTGCTAGGCATGCCTGTGACCTACCCCTTGCTCGGGGGCAGGGGGACAGACCTTAGAGCTGTCCCAGCTGGGGCTTTTTTCCTAGTGCTGCGCTGGTGGAGCCATAGGGCCAGAGAGTGGGCCAGCATCGGGCACCCAGTCTGTGGAGACAGAGAGGCAGCAGGGGGAAGGGCACTTGGCAGCACTGGAGGGAGGGGAGCTGGCACCTGCTTCTCCCTGCTGGGAGTGTGATCTCATCTGCAGTCTAATCTGCTCAGGTTTGTCCGGGCTCTCCTGGAGCCACCTCAGCCCTTATCTAGCCAAAGGCTCCAGCCTTTCCTCCCAGGCTGGCTTCCTTTCCCAGCTCCTGTTCTGGTCAGAGGCCTATGCACGTGGGCTGGGCTGCACGTCTGGGGGCTGTGTGCTCGACGCTGGTGTCTCTGCATATGAGTCTGTGTGCCTGGCCAGCTATCGCCGCAAAGCCTTCGGGGTCGGAGGTGCAGCTGGCTCCCAGGAGCTGTGGCTGTTCGGCAGGTGAGGAGCTGCCCAGGTGGTTCAAGGCAGGGGCCATGTCTAGGGTGGGGTCCATGAAGTACAGTGAGGAGAGAGGAGCCTTCTTGGAGTGGGGTGCTCTAGGAGACAATGCTCAAGGTCAGCTCGGGCGATGGCTCTGAACATCAGGCAGCGACTGGCCCTTTGAAAGGCCCGTTTCAGGTCAGAGTCTCCGTAACTGGCAGAGCATGTCCTGGGTCACCATGGGGCCTAGGATCTAAGGTTCAGCTGAAACAATGTTCATAGTGTGAGATGAGGCAGTGCGTGAATGGGAGGTGGAAAGTTCCTATGTCAACTCAAGAGCCCTGCAGCATCCCCCCCCATCCCCTTGCCCCCAACCCAGGTTGCAGAGGCCACATAGCACCACAAAGGCACTTTTCAATACCATGTTTCCCTCTGGAAACCCCTTCTGGCACCTCCTAATGCCCCACCACCCCCCTCAGCCTGTGGCATTGCTGGGCCCCTTCGGGATTGTCATAACATATTCCCAGGTTTGGACCTTAGCGTCCAAAATATGGGGGTTAGCATGAAAACCTCCAAGCTTAGTTACCAGCTTGGACCTGGTAAAGCTGCCACCACCCAAAAAATTAGAGTGTTTTGGGGCACTCTGGTCCCCCCAAAAACCTTCCCTGGGGCTCCAAGACCCAAATTCCTTGAGTCTCACAACAAAGGCGAATAAACCATTTCCCTTCCCCCCTCCTCCTTCCAGGTGTTCCCTCCCTGGGTTCCTGGAGAGATACACAGAAGCAAGCTCTGTGAATCTAAACAGAGGGATTCCACCCTCCCTATTTCCAGTCCTGGAAACACAAGTACTTCCCTCTTCACCCAGAGGGTATGCAAAGTCAGGCTAGTAAATCTAACACACACAGATTTCCCCCTGACTTCTTCCTCCCACCAATTCCCTGGTGAGCTACAGACTCAATTCCCTGGAGTTCCCCACTAAAGAAAAACTCCAACAGGTCTTAAAAAGAAAGCTTTATATAAAAAGAAAGAAAAAAATACATAAAAATGGTCTCTCTGTATTAAGGTGACAAATACAGGGTCAATTGCTTAAAAGAAATATGAATAAACAGCCTTATTCAAAAGAACACAATTCAAAACACTCCAGCAACTACACACCTGTAAATACAAAAGAAAAAAAAATAACCCCTATTGTTTTATGATCTTTGTACTCACAACTTGGAAACAGAAGCTTAGAAAGCAGGAGACAGAAATATCCTTCCCATAGCCGAGAGGGACAGACACAAGACAAGAACAAAGGACTCACACACAAACTTCCCTCCACCCAGATTTGAAAAAGTCTTGTTTCCTGATTGGTCCTCTGGTCAGGTGTTTCAGGTTACTCCTTTCCAGGTAAAAGAATATTAACCCTTAGCTATCTGTTTATGACAGGGATGTCCTTAGCACACCAGGAGGTGCCAGGGGAGCACCCAGGCAAGGGGAGAATTTTAGAGAGGGAAGTTGCAACTGATTTCTGGGCAGAAAACTACCCCCATCACAGACAGCAGGGCCTTCAGCAGCCAGGAGATCTGGGATCCACTGTGTGTGAGACCTTTGGATACATCACTTCCACTGCCACTGCCTCCAGTCCCCACCTGTGTGAGGTGAGAATAGCCCCTTTCTCCTCCTCCCTGTCTAGTTCATCTGGGAGCTCCCTGGGGTAGGGACTGGCTCCAACTACTTACAGGGACAGCACCTGGCACACTGGAGTCCACATCCCTTTGGGGTTCTGGCATAGACCAGACTCTGAACAAAATGGCAGTCCCTGCCCCAAAGAGCTGACAATATTTATTAGACTCTATTAATTATTATTATAGAATTGGCTGGGGCATGTTGGGGCAGCTGCTCATTTACAATTGCCATTCTACAGGCCCCTTCCCTAGCTCCAGAATTTGTAGATGGGGAATTCTCCCAACCTGATGTAAAATTGTCAGATGTGTGAAAGGGCCAGATTTTCAAAGGCCCCTAAAAATGCAGCAAGGCGGCTGGTGGGATTTTCAAATGGGAGTTAGACACCTAAACGCATTTGAGAACGTCACCAGGCACCTATAAGCATTGTTAGGCACCTACATTTAAAACTCTGGAACAAGGGAGCCCCAGTCTCATTGAAGGTCAATTGAACTGAGACTTCTAAGTGCCTAATTCACATCTAAAGATGATCCCTAGGCCCTTTTGAAAGTGGTACTCCAGTTGTTGCTCAAGGGTGAATTTTTCTGCCAAGTTTTGCAAAAATAATGCAAAAAGTGACCAGGGGAAATAAAACATATGCCTTTACCCTTCAGAAATAACCACTGGCTTTCTGCATCCATCCATCTCCCATGGTGGCCCCTGATCACTGCCCTGACAAACCCAGCACACAGGGCTGGAAGTCCAGTCCTCCGCTGTCTCAGTCAGCTCCTCATCTCATCCTGGCTCCATCTTCAGACAAGTTTGGTTTCTGGCCCCACTGCTCCTGTTGACAGGCCGTTCCAGAACTGTCCCTCTGACAGTTAGAAACCTTCTTCTCATTTCCAGCCGCAATTTGTTCATGGCCAGATTATCCCTATTGGTTCTTGTGCCCACACTATCCTTTAGCTTCAATAGCTCATCCCCCTCCCTGGTGTTTATGCTGGATGGATTTGTAGAGAGCAGTCAGAGCCCTTCTCAACCTGCATTTTGCTAGGCTCAACAAGCCAAGTTCTTGCAACCGCCTGTCATAAGACAGGCCCTTTGTTCCCTTGATCATCCTAGTAGCTCTTCTCTGCACCTGTTCCAGTTTGGATTCGCCTGTCTCGAACATGGATGTACAAAGGATTCCAGATGAGAGCTAGCCAGTGCCTTGTACAGTGGCATTAATACTTCCGTCTCTCTGCTAGACGTGCCTTCCCTGATACATCCTGTGATTGCATTTGCCTTTTTCACAGATCCTTATAGTCATCCTATGATCGACCCCCACACCCAGGTCTATCTCCTCCTCTGTCCACCCCAAACCCCTCAGCCCTGGCCCAACCCGAGAGCCCACACCTCCACAACCCAATCTTCTGCCCCAGTCCTGAGACCCCTCCTTCATCCGAAACCCCTCATCTCCAGCCCCACCCCAAAGTCCATCCCCCGCATCCGGAGTCCGCACCCCCTTCCATACTCTGAAACCCTCGGCCCCAGCCCAGAGCCCCCTCCTGCACGCCAAACCCCTCATCCCTGGGGTGGTGCATGAAACCTGCTCCCCAGAGAAGGACTTGGGTCAAGCCTCCTCCTTGGCTGTCAGGGGAGCCCTCGCCACTCTGGGATGAGGCACTGGACTCTGCTCTCCCTACTGTTAGCCATGGGGAGGGTCCCTGAAGGGCTTTCCTTGCAGCAGGTGTGGAGCAGAATGGGATCCCTGCACCCTCCTCCTGAGCATCTCTGCAGTGCCATCCAGATGGGTGCTGCATGGAGCCCTATGCAGGACTCCATGGCAGAGCTTTTCCCCATGCAAACCCTGCACACCTGCTTTAGTCCCATCCAAACTGACCTGGAGCCCTCCCCACACGGGGAGTGATTTCCTCCCAGCAGACTGGGTGGAGCCGTGCTTAATGGGCTTAGATCTGGCACCCGTTGCAGCTGGGGCATCTACTCACTGCTGGAGAAGGTTGAGTTTCTCCTGCCCACTGGACCATTCCCGCCTCTTGCCCTCATCCATCCTCAGCTCCCGCAGCTGCCTCTTCTGATTCAGGGAACAGCCAAGTTGGGATCCCTTCTCCTTGCTTCTACCTCAGACAAGCCTTATGGAAATTTGGGCTTTTGTCCTGGAACCCAGCTGTGTAGGCCAGTCCCCAAAGTCATCCCCCTTGGGGCCCTGCCCTTCCTGGCTCTGAGATTCGAGACCCAAGCTACATTATCTGTTTCCCAAGTGACCAGAGACCGTGGCATCTTTTCCGTTGAGCAAAGGCTGGTTTCAGATTTCTCCTTGCACATTTCTGGGTGGGTCAGTTTCAGGCTGTAGAGATTCCACAAGGGCCAGCTGATCCCAAGCTCGCTTGTTCCTCTTTGGGAGCTCAGACAAGAGGGTGGCAGGAGCATCAGGACAATGTGGCTGAAGGAATTGTGATACAATGGTGTCTCAGGATGGGCCCATGGAGGAGAATATTGTGACTGCAAGAGGGGGGAACATCAACAGGCAGGTGAATGGGAGAGAAACAAGTATGTCTGGTGGCTTGGAAGAGTGTATGTGTGCAATGTTTTTGTGTGTGTGTGTGTGGCGAGGGGGTGTTTTTGGATGTGGGTGCGTGTGTTTACATGGGAGTGTGTCTGTGTTAGGATGACATGGTGGGGGAGGCAATATTTTTTGTTGGCCCAACTTCTGTTGGTGAGACACGAGCTTTCAAATGTTCTGTGTTAGTGTGTTTATCTTCTGTCTATGTCTGTGTTTGTCTATGCGTGGTTGTGTCTGTCTAAGGGTGTGGGAAGCGAGTGTCTATGTGTGCATGTGCCTGTATAAGTGTGTGTGTTTAACTGCATGCAGAGTTTTTGAACGTGCGTGTGTGTCTGGGTGTGTTGGTCTAGGTGTGTGCTGCAAGCGTGCGGTGTGTTTGTCTATGTGTGTGTTTATTAGTTTGCATCTGTGTGCGGAGTTTTTGAATGCGCTTGTGTGCAGTGTGGGTGTGTGCTGTGAGTGTGTGGTGTGTTGTCTATGTGCGGAGAGACAGATCTATTTATTACATCAGGTTACAAACTACAGCCGGCTCAAAGGCCCCCGAACTGGGCTCCCAGGCAGGTTCCTTGCTGTCCCTGCACAGCTGACGCTGGCTGGCTGTTTCATAAGATACGATTCATCTGCAAATCTCTTCAGTAATGCCCCATATGCTGATTCCATGCTGCTCATTCCTGTCCTTACCACAGCCCCCGGTAATTAGCCTTGTTACTAAGGCATCATTCCCTGTAATCCCCACATGCGGCAGGACTGTCTCCAGTCCATGGCGCCAGGCTGAGGCCCTGAACTCACACAAAAGCTGCTTGGTTTGACTGCAGTGGTTTCCCCATACAGCGGGGCCTGACCTAGCTTTTCCTGCTGACACACCCTGTTACTGCCAGTGCACCAGCGTCTCTGGGGAGTTCCCTGATGTGCCCAGGGCATACTGGGCCCCTGGGAATGGGAGACATGGAGGGAGGTCGGAAATGGACACGGACAGAGGGGCAGGAGGGCTGAGAGGCGCTTGCACTCTAACCATGCAGACACAGAGCAAAGTGAAGGTGCTGAGGACCGCACTGGGCACCACTACTCAGCAGCAGCAGGAAGCATGTCAGCGGCAGGAGGCATTGTTTGCTCCCTTGTGAGGAGAAAGGGTGCTTACGTCTGGCCCCCTGGAATGAGGATCTGTCATACAGGACACTGGCAAGGAACAGCACTGGAACACCTAACTCCAGTCTCATGAACTGGGTTGGGCCTGTACTTCTTCCCCATAGCAGGGCAGTGTCCCCTGGCTGCAGGACTGCCAGCAGGCAAGTCGCCCACCAAGGCCATGCTCTGATGTTCTGCAGTTTATTTTGGAGGACTTCATCTTTGGTGTTCTCCCCCGGGACCTCGAGTGTGTCTCAAACTGAGCACACACTCATGGAAGCGCCCCCAATTAGCAGCCACTTTTGATAGTGCAGAAAAGTGAGGCTCCTGCTCCCCATCTGTGCCATGGGGAGCCGAGGGTGTGTGCTCAGTGCTAGGGCTGGGTGTCAAGCTGTCTGGAATGTCATGAGTGCCAGCCTCAGGGCAGACTGTTAGGAAGCAGGACACACACCCAAACTAGCTGTGAGTTCTGTACGTAGAGTTCACCAACCAAGAATCAAATGTGAACTCCTGGGGCACTATTCCAGCCTTAACATGCAGTCACAGATGGTCCCCTTGGATACTCTGGTCTGTCTCACCACCCAGGTGAGCCTATCTTTGTGATAGATGGTTCCTTACACCAAGGATCACAGCAATATTCAGTAAAAGCAGCAGAGTCCTGTGGCACCTTATAGACTAACAGACATATTGGAGCATGAGCTTTCGTGGGTGAATACCCTCTTTGTCGACGACAGGATTCTTTGCTGCTTTTACAGATCCAGACTAACATGGCTGCCCCTCTGATACTTGGCAATATTCAGGTTACTCCTAGTCCCAATGGGCCACGCATTTACTCCAGGTCAAGTGCACCCTACATCTTTCACCAAAGACAACACTTGTAGCCAATCTTATAATAAACTAGCTAAAGGTTTATTAACTAGGAAAAAGAAATTTGAGTTACGTGCAAGGTGAAAGCAGGTAAACATACGCACACAAATGAGTTACAGTCTCAGGTTTCAAAAAGTAATGGAAGCTGCTGTAATGTGCAAACTCTATGTCTCCTTTAGGGCCAGCCCAAGCTGAACAGCTGGGGATCTCTTGCTTATGCTTAGACTGCTTCTCTCCTGGCTGTGTACAGTTTTAGAGCAAACACATTTATATTACCTTATAACATGAGTTACAACGACCCACTAGCATTTCATAAAGTCCAAACACTAAACATAGCTCTGTGAATCTAATACCTATTTTAACACTACTAACACACTGGGGTGTCAGACTGGTTCCAGCATTTGTCAGCAGTCAGTGAGGACTAGGGGCCTTGGCATGAACTGGCACATGGTCTGCCAGTGTCACACTGGACAAACATCTTCTGTCTAAACCATTCTTCGATGAAAAATGGGGTGGTTTCAGCTCAGTGACCTGATTCCTGACAGCTGCTCGCTTTCTGGGCAAAATTTTGTTTTTCATCAAAACCCCAAATGCCTGAAAATGAAAAAAAAATCAGTTTGGTTATCCTGTGTGCCTCTGTCCCCACAACCCAGCCTCCATGAAGGAGCCACCATCTTTCCTGAGGTCAGCCTGGCTTCAGGACCACTGGGAAACAAGAGCTGGTGACCATCTTTACTGGGGGCAGCCTCACCTTCCCCTGCAAAGGCTGTTGGGTAAGGGCCTCCATGTTGGCAGAGGGCAGCCTGTGGTTCCAGTCCCATTGACGGTGGTGGGTGATGGCAGCCATTCTAGCCTGGACAGCAAACCTCTGAGTTTGAAGACAGAAATCGGGAGAGGATGAAGAGGCTGAAATAAGCACCTGCCATAAAAGGACTCATGTTGAACCTGGGAGAGGCGGCCTGGCAACAGCAGCATAATTAGCAGGAGAAAAAGCTGGCTCCATCCGCCAAGTATTGCCTGGTCAAACTGTGCCCCCATCCCCGCGATAGCTGAACACTCCCGCTCTGTGAGGTGTTTGCCCACGGGGAGCCAGGGATGGGGGATGTGGCAATGAGAAACTAAGGCCCAGGGCCTGAAAGGTTTGCAGGCGCCTAACTCCACAGCAATCCTAAATACCTTTGAGGATCCAGGGCTAAGGGACTTGCCCCAGGGGGGCCTATGAACCTAGGCTCCCCAGTCCCAGGCCAGCACCTGAATCATCCTTCCTCCTTAATCTCCCCAAATTAATGGATCAGCTGTGGCTGGCAAAAGCCAAGCCTTGTCTGCATAAGGGATTCAACTAGCGGGCCGGGACTGCATGCTCCGCCTCCTGCCCTTCTCAGCTCAGGGTAACCTCCACTGCCTGGTCTTGCAGGTCAGCTGGGCAGTACAGAGAGAAAGGCAAAATGCTCATATCCTGCTCTCCCCAAAGCATCTGGCCCTCCCCCTGCAACGTGATGGCTTGCTCGTGACACATCATGTTTTATAAAGATGCGTTTGAGCAGCCTATTAGTAATCAAACTCTATGTGGCGGCGCAGAGCCCCGCTGCAAGGGGGCCACAAACCGCAAAGCCAGACTGAAGACTTGTCAATTAAAGAGGAGTCGGCATCAAAGGCCGGGAGTCGTCTCTGGGAAAATGTGCCAAAACATGGTTTGAATCACTCTGAACTAGCCAGGGTATCTCTGCTCCCAGCCAGCCCATGGGAAGCAGCAGCATTTATTTCATATTCAGCTTATCTCTTTGCACTGGAGATTAAGATGACTTTAATGGACTGGCATTTCAGAATGGATTTATTGTGCACATTTTGACAGAAACCAGAGGTCTGTGTCCGTGGGAATGAGTTACTCGGGAATGGCCTGGGGCTGCTGGAGGACTGGGTGATGGGAAAGGTTTTGTCAATCTCTGTCTTTCCACAGCCTTTGCAGGCAATACAATTACCAAAGACTGCCCGTACTGCGTGTTGGCTGTGGTTCAGGCCACGTGCGTTGGAAAGGCGTGTCACGTGCCCAGCTCATCAGGGCCTCACTCTGACGGCCCACTATGTCCCATGCCTGGAGACCAGGGTGAGAGGGGAGCAGCTGGAGAGTCGGCTCTCTGAGGGAAGTGCTGGCAGTGAATGCTGCCTGGGCTAGAGCTGTGGGAATGTTCAATGCAGGTGCTGGGACCTACAGCTGGCAGACTGGGGGAGCCTGGATGCAGCTGGAATTGAGATCCTTTTTCTGACCTCAGTTACCCACAAGCCACCTCTCCGAAGACTTTGGGCCCAGCCCTCACCAGGTCAAACATCAGAGGTGCCAGAACAGGGGGAGTCAGCGGGCCATGGCCCCCGCATCTTTTACTGGCCATAAGGGTGAGTGACAGGAGAGGAGGCAGAGAGGAGTGAATGGGAGGCAAGGTCTTGGGGCAAGAGGCGATGTGGGAAGGGGTCTTTGGGGAAGAGGCAGCGTGGAGGTGGGGCCTTGGGGGGGCAGCATGGCATAAGGGGTGGGGCCACAATTTGGGTTCCTCTGGCTCCCCCCACATTTAGGGCACTTCCGCCGCTCCTGCCAGTGACTCCTGGCAGCTCATTTCACCCGGGAAAGGGGGGATGTAAATTGGTATAGAATCAGCCTGGTGCCGAGTGCAAGGACAGGGTGGAGGAGCTTGTTTGGGTTCAAAGAAGGGCTGGTTTGGGGGAGAAGGGGGGCTAAGGGGTCTGGTGGGTTATGGAGTCACCATGGCTGTGGGAGCAGGATTTTATAATTGTACTATGAGAATTAATGTATGATTTGATTTCATCCTGCCAGCTCACTTTTTGAATAGCAGAAAGGAATGACAGACCAGAACAATCTTTATGACTGATTATGGTCACCCTTTTGTTTTAGGATAAGTTATAATGTCTACTAGGGTTTCCTATATGTATTACAAATTAGGCACTCTAGTTAAATATACATTTCTTCATTTTAAGATTTAGAAAGTAAGAGACAGGATCTTGTATTGTGTCTACATTAAGGAGATTAGAGGAATGTTGAAGGCCTGGGCCCCAATGAGAATTGTTTTGATTATAAGATTTAGAAAGGCTTAATTTACAGTGCCTTTTCTTGCTCAACATAAAAACTGCTGTAAACCTTTGAAGATCTCTGTAAAAGACTGTTCATGTGAGTGAGAAATGCATGCATCAGGAAAAGATAAGGTGTGAACGCCATTGTTATAACCAGATGATCAAGAAAGAAGGAGTGAAGAGACTTAAGGACACCAGAGAACCATCAATGTGCATCCATAATGAAGGAAGGGCAGACCCTGAGGTAAGGCTGGCACCCTAAGGACAAAACAAATTAATTGAATCAAAACCAGGACAGGATGACCCTCTCGGAGGTGTATTGGAATGTTTACATCAGAAGATAACAGAGACTGACACAGCAAAATCCATAGACTTCAACAGAGAAAAAAGACTATAAGAACAGGGTGCTTTGCCATGAGACTTTGGGTTCGTTTTGCCACACTCCAGGAGTATCGGATCGCAACTGACAGAGCCCGGCTCCCCTCTGCGACCAATCTGACTGGCCACTAGATTGATCCAGACTGTGGAATGGTAACTATAAACATCAACTGGCAGGACTCTGTGTGTGTGTGTATGTGTATGTGTGTGACTGAAAAGCATATGCTAACTGCTGTATTCTCAATAAATGCGGCGTTTTTGCCTTCTCCTCTATAAAAGATCTCGTGTGCTTTGTGTAGCATAACATGGCAACAAGCCACATGAGAGGCAGACCCTAATGGACTATTGGGATTGGTTCTGACTGGGTGGCTTGGAGACACCAAGTAGACCCCAGCCCCCTCTGGGACACTGCTGTTCTGAGCAGCACTCCCCATGCCAGCCATCAGCAGTGCCACTGTGGCACTGCCCCAGTGGGATCCACTGAGCAACTGCTGGGCATCGCTGTCCCCTGGTTGTGTCCTGGCCAGTTCCTCAGGAGGGAGCTGGGGGGGTTGCATCAACCAGGCATGCAGCAACTTCTTTATTGTCTTTACATTCCAGCAACACACACGTATCTTGGCAATAGCTCCACAGACCCACACGTCTGGGGTTCACAGCTCCAACAATGCACACCACATCCCTGGACCAGCCACTCATTTCCTTGTTTAACTAGCTGCCTACTCCTCCTAGTGGCTGGGGCATTAAATACGTGATAAAAGAGGGTCAGTTTTAACTTACAAAACCAACCATAATAATAAGTAATGCACTTCAAATTGAAATACACCTCTACCCCGATATAATGCCACCCTATATAACATGAATTCGGATATAACGCGGTAAAGCAGCGCTCCGGGGGGGTGGGGCTGTGCACTCCACCAGATCAAATCAAGTTCAATATAACCCGGTTTCACCTATAACGTGGTAAGATTTTTTGGCTCCCAAGGACAGCATTATATCGGGGTAGAGGTGTAATAATAATTCTAAATAAACAGGCATTCCATCACTGTTATGCTGTATCACCTCTTAAACAGGTAAATGAATGTTTCTCCAGTGCAGAATGCCTCAGGTCAACCTTGGCGAAAGAGAATTCCCACCCTCAATGCTGCATTTTCAGGAACAACGTCTGTCTGCAAGGAGGTCACGTGACCAGTCAATCCAGGAGGTCTATCTGTAACAGCTGATATTGTGTCCAATGGACGCCGTTCTAGACTTCCAGAAACCAGTGCTGAACCCCACTGGGCACCCTCAGACAGCAGTTCCATTGCAGCAATACTAGCATGTCCATAGTTTACCACACCCTTTTACTCAGTGTCGGCACTCAGCCCTGCCGTCCCCCAGCATGACTGTGCAGGACACGGGTCCTGTGCTATCTTGAATGATAGCTGGCACCCATTGCTATCCAGGCCGAAGTTTTTAGTATAAACAGCTTCTCCAACAATAAATCTATGTGCTTTAGCATATTTGTCGTGTTGCTGCTTTTGGCTTCTGTTATTTTTGCTGTATTTGCCCAGTAAGTATGGATGGATAAGAGCTAACTTTGACCTTCATTTCCTTCCATTAACATCTCTGCTGGGGACAGACCGTGGTTGACTGCAGTCTTTTCTTACAATTAAACAGGTAATGAGACACTTTCATATCTATAGTACCTCCAGCTATTCTTTAAATACCTTCTTTAAGTGACTGAATTGCTTATTCAGCTAACCCATTTGATGATGAATGATAGGTGCCATTGTAATGTGTTGAATGCTGTTTTGCTTCATACATTTTTGGAATTTCCATACTAGTAAATGAACTTCCATTATCTGATACAAGCTTTTTGTGTAAACTACAGATACCAAAAGTGGGCCTTAGTTTTTCTGTGGTGGCTTCACTAGTGCATTATTTATGGGTTAGATGTCTACTCATTTGCAATGTGCATCCACTAGTACGAAAAATATTTTTCCTAGGAATGGTCCGGCATAATCCCTATGTACTCTCCTCTATGGCTTCTCTGGCCCCTGACAAAGATGATATGGAGCCACAGTAGAAGCCTTGTGACTCTCTTGACAGACAGAACAGTATGTACCTCACTCTCAATAGCAACATCCCTCTTTGGTCAGCACATGTAACTCTGGGCTAATGCTTTCATTTTAGCAATACCTGGGTGTATCTGATGTAGTTAATCCTTTATTTCGACACGTCCTTGCTTTGAAACGATGACCTGTGCTCTTCATAATACACACTCGTCTTGCACACTAAGTTCACTGTGTCACTTATAATCAGATGTGAGCTCCTGAAGCACTTTGGTCTGGGACCATCCCCTTAGCACCACTTTTGTGAATACTGGATCTACACCAGTCCATGATTTTACCTGTAATACTGTCACTGAAGGTGTATTGAGACAGTCCATTAGTAACGCTGTCTCTTCACTTTTGTCTTTTTCGTATGTCTCCGCTAAAGACAAATGGCATAAAGCAGCTGCATTTCCCAGCCTCTTTCCAGCTTTGTAGGCAATGGCATATTCATAGGCTCTTAATGTCACTGCCCATCTTTGGATTCTGGGTGATGTCATTTGTGGCACAGCCTTCATCTCAGGAATCAGTGATATCAGGGGTTTGGGTTCAATGCAAATTGTTAACCTATGCCCATACATATATTTGTGAAACTTCTGCACTCCAAAATAACAGCTGATCCTTCTCTCTCTAACTGTGAATAAGTATGTTCAGCAAAAGACCAAGTCTGGGATACAAAGCCACCTGGTTTCTCTGGCAAATCTTCCATCCCGTGAGCTAAAATCACTCCAGGAGATGCATCACAAGTCAAAATTAGTTCTTTGTCAGATTGATAGTTAGAATCCTGAAACATTTGTTCCTGAGCTGATTTCCAATACCATTTAACCCCCTTTTTAAGTAAGATATACAGAGGTGTGATGGGATGGACTAGGCCCAGAGGCCCCCTGCTGGAGGCCTCAGGGTCCCACCACACCTGTCCCAAGAAAGGAGCAGTGAAAGAGTCCTCCAAGCAGCCTAGAGTAGCTCCAGGGAGCAGCCAATCAGGACCCAGGAGGGCCATATCAAAAGGAGCTGCAGAGCCAGAGACAGTCAGTTCTTTTCTGGAGCCAGAGGAGTGCAGCTAGTGCTCCTGGCTGACCAAAAGGAACTGCAACACCATGGACAGCTCAGTGCAGGCAGGGACTTGGGGAATAAGGAAGAGCTCCTGGCTGACTACTGGGCCTGAACATAGAAGAGCCCTGAGGTCAGAGTGAAGCCTTGGCAAAGACTGGGGCTGCGGGGAGATGGCCCAGAGAACTGAAAGCAGTTTAGTTAAAGAGATACAGTGGCATGTGACTGCTATTCTTAGGGTCACTGGGCTGGGATCTGGAGTAGTGGGTGGGCCTGGGTCTCCTCCCATAATTGCTGGGGGAGTGACCTACAACTGAACAGTGATAAGCCTCCAGAAGGGGTTCAGAACTACTTAGTGGCTGAGCTGGGGCCAGAAAAGACCAGAGAGGGTGAAACCATTGCCTCCCAGGAGGAATCCCTTGGGGTACGGCTTGATATCAGGGCTGGAACTGGTTTAAAGACTGCAGACACATATGACCAGAAGGCTTGCCTGTGAGAGGTGGGTGCCAGGTTGTTACAGAAAGCATTAGAAGTTTTGATAAGTTTGGCAAAAGTTTCCTGTAGTTCAATAAGCCTTCAGATCTGAAATATTCATAGGTGCTGGGGCATTCCAAATTGCTTTGACTTTATCTCTGACTGGGTATAGCCCCTGGGCATCCACTTTATAACCCACGAATATCACTCCATGTGCCTTGAGAGAACACTGCACCCCCTTTTTGGTGCACACCTGCATCCTTTAGCCTGTTGAGCACATCTGCTAAACACTGTAAGTGTTCTGTGTCTGTGGTAGCTGTAATTAGTGTATCGTCCAGATATCCTGCCACACGTGGAACTCCCTGGTCAATCTATCCATGGTTCTTTGGAAAAAAGCAGGGGCTGAGGACACATCAAAAGGTAAACAATTATATTTCAACAGTCCTTTGTGAGGATTTGCACAGATGTACTGCTTGGACTGTTCTTCCAGGATGATCTGTTGGTGGGCACAGCTCATAAAATTTTGTGAACAATCACCCTCCTGCTCAAACTGCAAACAGATCCTCAGTTTTTGGAATTGGTTATTGTTCCAACTGTGAGACTACGTACAGTTAACGTATAGTCACTACATAGGCATATGGAGACATCTGGCTTCAGCACTGATACTATTGGCGCAGCCCATTCAAAGAACTGCACAAGTTCAATAATACCAGTTGCCTGTAATCTTTTTAACTTAACTTCAACTTTTTGTTTCATGGCAACAGGGCCACCCAGAGCGGGGGGCAAGTGGGGCAATTTGCCCCAAGCCCCCACGAGAGTTTTTTAGGGCCTCTGGAGCAGGGTCCTTCACTCACTCCGGGGGCCCTGGAAAACTTCGGCTCCGATAGCTGTTGGGATCTGTTTCCCAAGTTGCCTTACAATTCTGTACGTAGTACCATGTGTTTCCTGCTATTTCCATCTACCCCAGCTCTTGTAGCTTGGGTTTGTAAATCCTGTACATTATTTGCAGTCTTCATAGACTGAGCCAATTTCAGAGCTGTTTCAAATGCTAATTATGGTTCAGACTGCAATCTCCTTTGCATTTCATCATTAATGCTGCAAATTAATTTGTCTCTTGTCATTTGTGTCAGTCGCACCATAATTACAGCCTTGAGTGCTTCCTTGATTCTGCCACAAATTCTCCTACTGCCTCCCCGGATTTCCTTCACCGATCTTTAAACTAAAATTGTTCTACTAAATCGCCGGAGGCTGGGCTGAAATAGATTTACGAGCTCATCAAAAGTTTTAGCTTCAGGTTTTTCAGAGGCTAACAGATTTCTCATTAAACTGTAAGTCTTGGGCCAGATATAATAGCTCTTGTCTTACCTGTAATATCATTAGCAGTGAAAAAACAAAATAATATGTTGCAGTTTTCATCCAAGTTCGGTGTTGTGAATTAAATGGTGAAATAGGGAAACCAGCCACAACTTCTGGGACTGTGTTTGTAAGGGCGTGTAGGCCTTCCTTACAGATAACTTCCCAGGCCTTTCCTTTTTCTGCTCTTGTGTGGTTGATTCCACTTCGTTGCCCTATGCTGTCGTGTAAAACAGCTGTACTTCGTCTTGGAGCACTAACATTCTTTTTATTCAGGCAACATGCATGTATCTTGGCAATAGCTCCACACTTTCACAGATCCAACAATGCACAACACAGCCCTGAAACAGCCCCATATTTCCTTGTTTAAATATCTGCCTCCTCCCCCTAGTGGCTGGTTTAATAGACACATTGAAACATCCAGCCTGTTAGCTCTATCCTGGCCTTGGATCAATTGCCACCTGTCCCCTACCCCACTACTCTCATCCCTGTCTTGCTCTCCTTTGGCCTGGACAGCCCTAAGTACCCAGCACCCTTCTGTGAGCAGCCTGGCAAGATGGATGCAGCTTCTACGTGCCCCACAGACTGGCCAGAGCAACCCATGGAGAGCAACCTAGCTGAGCAATTCCAGGCCCAGGGAGCATAGCCAAGGGCCAGCAAAGACTAAAAATGGGATGGGGGCCCGTTGTCTTCTCCCCTGCCCCATGAGCACGCTTGTCTTCCACAGAAACAGGGTCAGGTTTTAGGCCAGTAGAATGGGAGAATTGGGGTAGCCAACTCCAAGGGTGCACTTGGAGAAACCTCTGTGCAAAGGCTTCCCCATGAAAACAGCACAGAGAGAGCAAGAGAGATTTAGGGAGGTGGGCTGGTCAAACCTGTGTTAGCTTGGGGAGTGCACCGTGTCTCACTAAATCTCTCTCACACACACACACACCTCTCCCTACCTTTACTGTAATAAATCATTGCCAGAATTTCTTGTGAAGCAAGTGACTGATTCGGGCAGCTGACTTTGGGACCCTGGTCCTTTGTATAGCCATGGCAGTCAGAACAGCTGTGAACAGTTAATGCAAAGCCCTGTCCCAACTCCCCTCTGCATTGCATGGGGCATTCGGGTGAGAAATGGCCCTGTCCAGCCCTGACTAGTTAAGGATTGTCTGTCGCCAATACTGACCCAGCCCTGGATCTGTTGCTCAGCCATGATGTCAGAGGCTCTTGTAGGGTATTTGTTCAGATGGAGCTAGGCAGAGCAATCGTAAACCCAGACGGATCGAACCCCGCGCGCGCGCGCGCGTGTGTGTGTGTGTGTGTGTTCGTTCTTTCTCTCCATTAACACCTGCAGTGAGTTAAGAAGCACAGGATCCCAGGGAGACAAAGGCCACGGCCTAGAAGAGACCCAGAGGCGCTAACCCATCCCTCATGCTCCTGCACAAAGGCTTGTAGAAAATCTCAGGGGCCCCAACCTGCTATCAGCCTTGCAGTAGCCCATTATGGGGCCTGGCCTCCTCACTCGGGGGTGAGTGAGCAGGAGAGCAGGCCCAGAGAGCAAAGGAAGAGACTTTCCCCCAAAGCGTCAGTTGAACCGGACCCATTCTGCTCGGCCTCAGCCCTGAGGAGCCCTGGGGTGAAGGGTATCTGCTCATCCGACCCTCACCCTGCTAAGCCCTTTGGTGCCAGCAGGACCCATGGGCCGTAACCCAGCAGGACAGGGCTGTTGGGCCAGTAAGAGCCAGCACTGAAAAGTGCCTCATTGGTTCTTGATGGCCCTTTAGCTCATGGGGTGTCATGTGACTTGACTAGAGGCCTTGGTGCCCTGAGAAGAGGACTAGAGGGTGTGGGAGAGTTAGAATAATAGAATATCAGGGTTGTAAGGGACCTCAGGAGGTCATCTAGTCCAACCCCTGCTCAAAGCAGGACCAACCCCAACTAAATGAACCCAGCCAGGGCTTTGTCAAGTTGAGCCTTAAAAACCTGTAAGGATGGAGATTCTACCACCTCCCCAGGTAACCCACAGCAAGAGGGATGGTGAATGTGAGGAGTGCACCTTGTGTAGGGGCACACAGTGTGGGGGAAGAGGGTGGGTATAGGGCATACAGAGTGGAGGGAAGGAGTTTGTGTTGGGTGCACAGTGGGGAGGAGGAGTGGGTGTGGGATGGAGCGGGGCTCTGTGTGGGGTGCACAGTGCGGGGGGTAGGGGTGGGTGGGAAGCCGGGGGTGGGGGTAGGGTGTAATGTGTGGGGGAAGGTCCCTGGGGTTTGCAGGGCAACGATTCTTTCTGGGACACATAGGGTGTGTCCACACTGCAGCAGGGGGAGCCTCCTGGCCTGGGCAGACAGACTTTTGCTGGCTGGGCCTGAACCAGTGCGCCAAAAATAGCCATGTGGCCCTTGGCTCTGGTGCAGACCTGGGCTAGCTACCTGAGCTCAGACCCAGGGCACAAGGGGGGCTTCAGAGCCCAAGCAGCTGCCTGAGCTGCCTGAGCCACAAAGTCCAAGCTGCTATTTTTAGCTGCTAGCTTGAGCCGAGCTAACACAAGCCTCTGTAACTGGGCTCAATACCCCTGCAGTGTAGACATGGCCATTGTGCCCTGTGCCTTCCTGGATTCTCCTCTGGCTGAAGCGTGTGAAGCTGGGAGCAGGCCTGGCTCTAGCAGCTGTCCCTGCATTCTCACGAATGCCCTTCCTTTTCCCACCACTGCTTGCCCTGTGAGTGGGTGCATCTGAGGGTGATGAGGTCCCATGCTGGAGAGACAGTGGCCCCCTCTGCAGCCTGCTCCAGCGGGGGATGGATATTTATTAAGCCTTCCAGCTGAGGCTGGTGTCACTAAGGGGATGTCTATGCTGCAATTAGACCTGCATGGCTGGTGTGTGCCAGCTGACTCAGGCTGGGGGCTGTTTCATTGCAGTGTAGCCGTTTGGGCTCAGTCTGCAGCCCGGATTCTGGGATCCTTCCATCTCACAGTGTCCCAGCAGCCCATGAGCCTGAGTCAGCTGGTATGGGCCAGCCACGGGTATCTAGTTGCAGTGTAGACATGTCCCAGAATCCCCAAGTTGGGGGGGGAAGGGCATTCTGTACACAGGGGCTGCCAGCTCCCTGTGGGTGCAAACTGATTCCAGGACTGCTGCAATTCCAAGCTTTCAGCTGCCTCGAATCAGCATGTAGATACCGTTCAGCATGAACGAATAACAGCAGCAAGCTGCTCTCCAGAAGCAGCTCCTTGCCTAGGGCATTGCTACAGCAAATGCCTCTCCTAACCCCACGCTGGGGTCACAGCTGGGTCACTGGGGGTGCCTGACACTTCACAGCCATGACACTCAGGGAAGGGCAGATTTCATAATGATGCTTATCTTGCCAAGAGACCTCAGCCAGCCGACCATCTTCCCGCACACCTGCCGGTCCCAGCAACTGCCATCTGAGTGATAGCTCAGAGTAGAGCCTGACACAGCCTGAAGCCAGAGCCCTCTGATTAGCCAAGACTCAGGGTCTGATAGGACAGGCAGGAGGAGAGAGGCTGGTACACTCCCCATCCTGGGAAGGAAATGGCCAAGGGAACATATAGCCAAGGAGAGAGGGTAGAGGGGACACTCAGCACAATCACTCTTCCTTTATTACAGGTGAGTAGACAGGATCAACTCTCCTCCCCTAGCCATGATAGAGATGGTCTCTGTCTTCTTCTGGGCCACTGACAGCTTCAGCATACAGTGCTGCTATCTGCAAAGGGCCTTCCTTTTTCAGAGAAGCATCTGGCAGGTGGTAGATGTGGTTTAGGTCTTCCTCCGGCACCACTGCAGACTTGGCACCCAGCGGGGCTGGCAGGTCTCCAGCACTCCTGGGCGCTGCAAATGGAGGAGACAGGGGAAGCATTAGCTTTCTGGGCATGCTGAGGATGCCAGCAGGAGAAAGTTCCCTCAGCTTGATTACCTCTTCCGCCTTGTGCGCCATCACTAGACAACAACCTCATTCCAGGATCAATATCCGCTGTTTGTTCTTCATTCTGGGGTGGCTCAATAGCTATTATGCCCAGAATACTGTAAAAAAATAAATATTAATAATAATAGTTAGCTCTTATGTAGCCCTTTCCAGCTGTGCTTTACAAAGGAGGTTAGCCTCATTGTACAGCTGGGGAAACTGAGGCACAGTGAAAGGAAGTGACTTGCCCAAGGTCACCCAATGGGGCAGTGGCCGAGCTCACAATAGAAGCCAAGTCTCCTGACTCTGAGAGTTTTGTAACCCCCCCCCTTCCCCTCCCCAGTTTCAGCCAGGAAATCCCAAACCACATACATGGAGTAATTAGCCTCATTAGCATTTCAAACATCTTCTTGCAGGAACATTTCACCAAAGATCCCCTTAGAAGAGGCCTAGTTCCTTCCCAAGACTTCTACACACTGATGAGTCCCCACATACATGACCAGAACAGCCCTGCCCCGTTAAGAATATGTCCCAGCTCCTAGTGCCCATGTGACATTCCCTCACTCTGTGACTGGACAGGAGTAAAGCTGGGTGCATTATTCATTGTGAACAATATTAGATGCACCAGAATTCATTCTGTTTTGATTGCATAGTCACAGATTGTAGCACTAATAATTATTTGGCCTAATATGCTATTTGCTGCATCACTTGGTTGGTAATTTTCACGCAATTCATTCAATGCTATATTTTTATTCGTAATATGTGATAGGCTGCCTAAGTCACATGGCATTGTTCCTGCTCCTTGACTGGCTACTGAAACCTATTAAACAGGAGAATAAAGAGTAGCCAATAAGGAGTGTTAGGCCAAATAACTGTTAGTGCTAAAATTGGTGAGTGTTTCAGGATTCAGAAACATTTCCATGGAAACCCAGTGGTCATCTGAATTCTTGCAACTACAGAACAAATAAACATGAATAATGTTTGTGAGTAGCAGAGACTTGGGATTTGGATTCATAAATTCATGAACTAGGATTTTCATGACTCATCCAGCTTAATTATAACAAGGAGAGAATTCAAAAGGCAAAATGATGACCAGAGGATTAATTTGGGGCCAGTACCAGATACACCAGCTTGTTCATTCAAGCTGATTGTTCCTGTGATGCTTGTGAAGAACAAAAATGCCACAGAAAAAAATAATAAACTCTTTTTTCCACATAATAAAATAACAATTGTTAGCCATCTGTGAGGATGCAAACATCTTGACTGTTTTATCTGGAGGCAAATAATGAGATGAAATTCATTAGACTATCATAAATCTTAACAGACTGATATGGAACCAATGACTCAGTGGACAAAGGGACTGTGTCTGTTTAGGCCTTTGGTGAATTTGGCCCAATAGCTCTGTTGTTACATACATTCTGATTTCTGAAGGACACCCCTTTAAAGAGGCCTCTACCCCACCTCTAATTTTGTGCTTGCATCAGATTGCACATGCAAGTAACAGGATTTAGACCATTTCCTACCTGCTTGGCAAATACAGAGAGGGAGTGAAACCTACAGATACAAGTATCAGAGGGATAGCTGTGTTAGTCTGGATCTGTAAAAGCAGCAAAGAGTTGTATGGCACCTTATAGACTAACAGATGTATTGGAGCATGAGCTTTCGTGGGTGAATACCCACTTCGTCGGATGCAATGCTCCAATACATCTGTTAGTCTATAAGGTGCCACAGGACTCTTTGCTGCTTCTACAGATACATATTTATTTTGGCACAGAAGCCAATTAGGAGACATATGCAAATATACATATATGATCTAATTAGTTAATATTGTCCCAGGACTCAATACACTGCTGTACTCCTCTGAAGGGGTAAATAGTTGTGATTTATTGATATCATGTGACTGTTTTCAGCCAATCACAACCCAGGGTTGTCTGCTCTTACAGTGATCACTATTAAAAAGTATGCCAAATTTTGGAAAACAAGCCTCAAACAACCCCCCAAAATCAATATAATTCCTTTAAAATTTCCTGCAGATTTTATTGTGATTTTTCTTGGAAAACTCTTTACTGAAAAATATGTTAGTAAAAAATGTTACTGAAAAATATTTGAATTTTCAGCCAAAAATGGGAAATGTGATTTAGAGTGAAATTTTTGCCATGACATTTTCATTTTTGACAAAAGCCATTTTTTGGAAACATTACTTTTCAATGAAAAAGCTTTGTCATGCTCTAACTAACCCTAACTAACCCCAGATCTTCCATGAGACAGTTAATGAACAAGCGGGATACAGCCAAACAGAAAGCAATCATTAACCCCCATGGCAAGCCTGGCCTCACTCATTTTTGCCTGACTAAGGAAAATCTGGGATTACCAGAGAATTCCTTCCACTACAAGTAGGGCTGCCCAGAGAGGGGGCAAGTGGCCCTTTGTTCAGTACAGTCCTCTGCAGTTCATAACATTTCCCAGTGGTCACATCCCATCACCCCCTACAAAGAGGGGTTACATTAAATCCCAACCCACAGTAAAATGTAACCTTTGCATTTAATACAATGGACCCCAAAGACACTTAAACTTAATTAGGTAAGGTTTTTCAAGGTTATTGCAAGAAATTGCCATACTGGTCACAGTGACAATGATGATAATATTAACAATAACTATCTTACATTTGCTTCTTAATGTCCTGTTCCAAGGAACCCTCCATTTCTTTGCCTTCTTTCAGGACCTGAAACCAAAGAGCAAGTGAACAGAAGGGGACCTTCCCTTTTCACTGGACAGCTAATGGCCTCCGGTGGGCACAGAGACAAGTCAAGTGAACACCTCCCACCTCCCCTGCCCTGGCCAGCAGCTTTGAGCTTTGCTGTGAAATAATCCAGTCCTAGGCTGGTCAGCAGCTATACCCTCACCGCCCCCATTGCACTGTGGGGGTGACTGAGGCAGCTGTGGCACCCGTTCAAGGTTGCACATTCAGCCCGCGACATCCCGAACGAACAAAATGCACTTTTCCTCACCTCCCAGCCTGGCATTCAGCCCGTGCACCCAGACCTGCCCTGGCATTACAGCAGTGCAGCACCAGGGCTCTCTCACAGAGGTAGTTCAGGTGGTAGAGACAGCCATATTCCCAGTGGGAAGGTATCCTGAGGGTCCTTGTGTGGCGGAGGGGAACTGCCAGATCTTGTTGTGGACCAGCAAGGTGGGGGACCAGGAGACCATGGAATAACTGTGACATTGGGTATGTTGGGTTATTTTATGTTATGGAGTCAGGGCAGTGGAATAAGCACCAGATGGGGGTGGAGATGTCCCAGTGCACCAGCACAGCAGAGGTAACTGGCATGGCTTCCCACCCCATCTCTGCCAGTGGGCAGCAAGTGATGCCCTGTCACAGGCCAGCAGTGTGCTCCCCTCACGCCAGTGGCCCCAGGTCTCTCAGCAGAGAAATGCTGTCTTCTCGCAGCTCAGCTAGTACCCACTCTGCCTCTTGAAGTGAGGAGCCAGGACTCCTTCAGCTCCTATCTGGAAGGAGCTGCCGTTTCTGCATGCAGGCCAGGGCGATGCAGCCTGCAGTGACAGTCATTTCATACTTGTGCAGGACTTTCATCAGGTCAGAGCAAGGCCTTGTCCAGCTACCTGCCAACACCACAGTCGCTAGCAAGGCTCAGGCCAGTCCCTGCAGCCGCTGTCACACACTCCTGCCACAGGGCCGAAGGGGGACTCTCCAGCTGGCCTCGGTGCTGGCCCGACGCATCAGGAGATTCATCTCGGTAGCAAAGCAAATCTGATGAACCAAGCCAGCTTCCTATGCTTGTCTATGGGCACAGACCCCAGGTACTTTGCCTCAAGGGCACCAGCCGTGCTGTATGAGCGAGGAGGCCAGGCACCAGCCACGTCTGTCCATGCTGAGGGGAATGATGAGCTGTATAAGGCAGGAGTACTGCCAGTGTTCAGATGAGCATGTGCTGGGGCAGAGCCAAGCCTCACTGTGACAAGTGCTGGTTTGGTATTAAGTAGAGGGACGGTAGGCGACTGGCATATTCCCATGATCTCAGCCTGGCACAGAGCCTACAGTCACTCCACAGTGGTGGTGAATGGCCCTGCTCCCACCGCTTGCTGCTAAGTTGAGGTGAGGAGCTAGCGTGCCCCCTGCATCCTCCCTGGACTGCAGCACATGAAGTGAGAGGGTCCCAATGCATTGGCTGCACCCATCTTCTCTCTGTGCCCCTCCCCAATACTCCTGTCCCCTGTCCCCATGACTCATTATCCCAATGAGCTCTCTGAACCCCATGACTCCTTAGAACTCCCTTGCTCCCTTCTCTCTGTGCCCTCCAATGGGCAGCCACCCTATCCTGCACCCCCAGACACACACCTCCTTTCGTGGGGCATGGCAGCTTTGCAGGCCCCTGCCTGCTCCTGCTCCAAGCACATACTGAGCCGCAGCCCCAGAAGTCGTCCCCTAGCAAGGCCTGCAGAATGCTTGCTGTGGGAAACTGGGACCTAAATCTGCGGCACAGGGAACGGGGTGGAGGTGATTACTAAAGGGCCCAGAGCAGGGAGGTTCAGGTGGCACTGGGCATCACAGACCTTTGGACAAATATCCGAGCCAAACCTCCAGCTGTACAGTAGTTAGCCCTCATCCTGCCTCCCATTCTCCTGGGATGGGCACTCATTTTGGAGGGGAGGAACCTGCTTTTGAACCACTTGCTGCTGAAAGCCAAAATACCTGGCCATTTGCAAGTCTGATTACAAACAGGGCTTGATGTTCCTGTCAGTTAGGTGCTTTTGAAAATGTTCCTCTTGATCTCCTCAGAAGAGGATCCTCTCGTGCTTGGTGTCAGGGATCTGTGTCCCTTCCAGAGATTTGCATTATTTGGGGTGTCATTATTTCCACTGGGCAATGAGATGACTTTCTGGTCTCTGAGCTCATTGGCAGCTGGGCTTTTGTGGGAAAAAGAAATGATGCACAAGTAAAGATCAAGGCCCTGATCCAGCAAAGGAATGACTCCACTGTTGTTCTAACATGATGAACTCCAATTGTGTTGATGTCTTCGCTCAGCACAGCCACCTGGGGCCAGAGTTCAGAAGGTCCCAAGAGGGACATTTCTGGGCAGGGACTGCAAGAACTCGCCAACCCACATGGGATCTCGTGGTGGGTAACAACTGACCGCAGAGGACACCGCTCCAAAAATCTGTCTGCTGAATGAGTTTCCTCTTGCCTTGAGAGCCCGTCGTGGCTCAAAGTCTCACTCATAAACACCACTGTGCTGTGAAAATACCCATCAGGGGTTTGGTGGGAGATGGAAAGCTCTTAAGGGAGATGGGAAGCGCTCTCTCTTACTGTCTAGAATGGTCTAAGTACACTTAATCCTGCCTCAGGATAGAGGAGAGGACTAGGTGACCTCTTGAGTCCCTTCCAACCCTACATTTTGATGATTCCACTAGGAAGGTACCTTGCATTCGTGACTTGCTAGGGAACTCAGGTTCGCCCTACACAGAGAAAATTTCTGTTTCTTTTGGTGTCTCTTTGTGGTCTCCTATCTATCCACTGAAACCCTGGCTGCAAAGCCTGGAGTCTTCTGTAGTGCAGACTATGTGAGGAGTGCATAAAACCTAAGTGGTACCATGTCCCAGATAATGGATGGACTTGATTCTGTGCACTCCTAAAACCTTAAAGAACAGGCACCTAATAGGCTTAGAAATGGCAGTGTTAATTCTAGTGCTTAACTGATGCTGTTGGTTTTGTTTTCCTCAATCAACAAACCTCACTGCTTTGCTGAGCTGCTATTGCCTCTGTGAGTGGTGAGGAGATGTTTGCCCTGAATATTCCGGTGTTGTGGAGACAGGCTCATGTGCACGGGCTACATAATTTCACTATCTCCCAATGTCAAGCAACATGACCCACTATTACTGGGCTCCATGTCTGTGGGACTGTCATGATTTTACTCTGCACCACATGGTTACACTGGTAGGTGTCTGCTGTTTGCAGGGGCTACAGCCATTTGGTGGGGCAGGGTCAGTGCAGCCTGTTGCTGAGCACAGTCGCGCTGTGTTGTGTTTCAGAACCACATTTTCAGCTACCACAGCTATCTCTGCACCTCATACTGGTGGACTCAGCCATCTGGCTAGCAGACAATGCCATTTGTGACACAGGTACTGTAATGTCACACTGGAAACCAGTTTCTAACCAACTTTGATACTGGTATAAGAATGAGGAGGAATATTTTTGTTTAATTTGTAAGGGCTTGTCTACACTACCATGTGGGGTTGATCTAAGATGCGCAACTTCAGCTACGTGAATAGCGTAGCTGAAGTTGATGTTATTAGATTTACTTACCGTGGTGTCTTCACTGTGATAAGTTGACAGCTGACGCTCTCCCATTGACTCCGCTTGCACTTCTCATTCTGGGAAGTACCAGAGTAGATGGGAGAGTGCTCAGTGGTCATTTTATCGTGTCTATATTCGATGCAATAAATTGACCCTCCACTGGATCAATCGCTGCCTGCTGATCTGGCCGGTAGTGTAGACCAGCCCTAAATCAGGGTATGATGAGGTGGACTAGGCCCAGAGACCCCCTGCTGGAGGCCTCAGGGTCCTGCCATACCCATCCCAGGAAAGGAGCAGTAGAGGAGTCTTCCAGGCAGCCTAGAGTGGCTGTAGGGGAAGCAGCCAATCAGAGCCCAAGAGGACCATATAAAAAGGAGCCGCAGTGCAGTGCATAGGTGGTTCTTTGCTGGAGCTAGTGGAGTGCAGGTGATGCTCCTGGCTGACCAAAGGGAACTGCATTACCAGGGACAGCTCAGTTCTGGCAGGGAGTGGGGGTATGGGAAAGAAGACCTCCTGGCTGGCTGCTGGGCTTGACACATAAGAGCCCTGAGGTAAGGGAGAAACATTGAAGAAGGCTCAGGCTGTGGGGAAGTGGCTCAGGGAACTGAAATAAGTTTGTTAAAAGGACATGGTGGCACATAGTTGCTATTCTTAGGGCCCTTGGGCTGGGACCCCCATAGGCCACTGGGGAAGTGTCCTATAATTGGACAGCAATAAACCCCTAGAAGGGGATCTGAACTAATCAGTGGACCAGCTGAAGAGATGGGGCCAGAAGGGCTCAGAGAGGGCAAAACCATTGCCTCCATCGAGGAAGCCCTGGGGGGAAGGCCTGATACCAGGGCAGGGAGTGGGACTGTTTAAAGACTGCAGACACACCCAACCAGAAGAGGCACTTGCCGTTACACAGGTTCCCAGGCTGGTGTCTCTCTGGGCCAAGTACATTGATGGTTCAAGTAACACATGGGGCATGATTCTCATTTGCACCATGGCCCCTTACTGCTCTGGCTGTGTAATGGGGCCTTTCAGTAGGTGTATGTTACCTTTTCATGCACTGTAAGGCCCAGTGAAGAGGCTTCAATGTAAATGAGAATCTCCCCCACTGGATGTTAGTGGGGGGAGTAGGGAAGGTGTGTTTCTCATACATTCAGTGGGTGAGCAAGGGGCAAGGGCCAGGAAAAGCAGCTACCAGTGGGCTGTTATCCAGCAGCCATCCTGCCCACTTTCCTGGTTTGGAGAACTCCCCTCCAATTTCAGCTTCCCAGACTCTGGCATGGGCAGGATGCTGCTGCCCCTTCACACACACTGATGTGGACCTGGGACTACATTTGTGCTTTCTGCATGCAGTGCCCCTGGCTCCCCACTCTCTGCAGGACCCTCTGCAAAACTGCCTCTGGTTTCTCACTCCTCTTCATCTGCTGTTGGCCTTTGGCTAGGAAATTCTAACAGCACAGAAGCTGCCCTTGTTTGCAGTATAGTGTCAGAGGGGCTTTGTCTCACAGGACAGCAAGTGCCAACTGGCTGGCAAAGAACACTAGGCCCAAACCAAAGCGCTGTTGCTAAAAATGCTAGAGTGGATTGAAAGCTGAACCCAGATCACAACTTCACATGTGGCTCCTACCACTCCAGTGGGTGGAACCAAGCACTTGGACCTGAACCCTGGGGACATTTCATTCTGGGTTCAAACTTTGCAGCTTGCCTTCATCTACAGTGACCAGCCATCTCTAATTGGGCAGGACAGTCCCAAAATGTACATTTCAGTCCCAGTCCCAGGCTGAATGACTCCAGGGCAGCATTTGTCCTGGATTCCCTGTGGTGCTCCTCTGCATCTGCCCAAGGTGGTGCCAGCCTCTTCCTGGTGGGGGACTGAGGCAGGCCCTAGCCCCCCTCGCATGAGGCCCTACCCCATGCTCCTTCTCTTCCCCCCAAGGAAGGCCCCGCCCCTGGCCATGCCAGAAGTCACAGCCAAGCAATAGTAAGAGCCACGCAGGGAGCCTGGGCTGCTATGAGGAGCTGTGGATCCTCCACCTGCCCTGGGCAGCAAGCCCCGGGGGGCAGGGAGGTGAGTGAGGCTCATAGCTGCTCTGACGTGCTGGAGCATAGATGGTAATATTACAAGTGAATTCAGCAAGGGGGGTCTTGCCCACATGCTCAGGGTCTAGCCAATCACCATATTTGGCACTAGGAAGGAATTTCCCCCAGGTCTGACTGATAAAGACCCTGCGGGGTTTTCACCTTTCTCTGCAGCATGGCTCACTTGCGGGTTTGCACTAGAGTAAATGGTGGATTCTCTGTAACTTGAAATCTTTACATCAAGACTTCATTAACTCAGCCAGAAGTTAGAAGCCTACTAGAGGAGTGGGTGGGCAAGGTTCTGTGGCCTGTGATATGCAGGAGGTCAGACAAGATGATCATGATAGTCTCTTCTGGCCTGACAGTCTATGAGAGCAAGAACTAAGGTCATTCTGCTTCTCACAGCTGCCTTGAGCCCTGCTCGCAAGGCAGTGCAGGCAGGGGCCCTGTGACTCTCAGCACTCTCACACACGCTTGGTAATTCAGAGTGACAGAGGTGTTAAGGAGCGCATTAAGCATTCAGTGGTGCACTGCTTGCACAACATGCTTCAGCAGAAATATTTGAGCTGAACTACAAATGCACCATGGATGTCAGCATTGGCTGTGGGGCCATCAGAGCTGGAAAGGGGTGACCAATGTTGCCTTCCCACATGAACCAGGGGATGTATCAGTGTAGGATCTTATTAGGGTTTGGCACAGAGGATGTTATTATAGCCACTACATCACCTTGAGCCAGCTAGATGGAGAATGAATTGCAGATCCTCCTGAGCTATTGTGTGGGTTTGAAGGGAAGTTCCTGCAAAGCGGTGCCCATGCCTATTGCAAGCACATGGAAGGGCCGTGATCATGGAGCGCAACAGACAGAACTGAGAGGAGTTTGGTGCAGACCTACCTGGGATGTGCTGTCGACTCGCAGAAGAACAGCCAAGCCAATGCCAATGAGGAGCCTGGAAGGAGAAGGTTAATTTTGAAAAACAAATCCATTGGTGCTGCACCTGCCGTATGGCTGTGTCTGTCTGTGTGCTCCATTGGCTTCCACTAAACAGGTTCAGAAGTTCTAGGGCTATTGCTATTTCAAGCAGAGCTCCCCAGGATGGCTGGCACCAGTAATATATAACTCTCCACGTGTGTCTGGGGAGACTGCCTGTCACTAAGAGAGGTTCGCTATATGCGCAACTCCAAAGTGAAGGTTGTGTTGAGTTTCCATTTTAAACCGGGGCTGACCCTCTTTGTGTGTATAGTCTGGGAGGGAAGATGGACTCTAAATAACTTTGCCGTAACTCTAGTAAGTGAAGAGTTGCTATTCCTCTGAAATGGACCCTTTGGGAAAACTGTCCTGGTGCGTCAGCCCACTTTTGTGTCACGCTAGCTAAAAAGCATAGACATGCCCCCTCCTTCCCTTAATGTGTGAACTGCTCAGACACAGGGCCACCATCCTGAGGGAAGTTTAGCGTGAACACTCAGGGGAGCAGTTAGTGGAGAGTACCACTGGGGACAACCCAGGGGACAGAGGCAGGAGCTTAGCAGTGGCAACTGAAGGTACAACAGTGTAAAATTGTTGCTGCTGCCCCAAGGGAGGTGGGGTCAGAGGGGCAGGGTGGAGGCTGGCTGCCCTATGCAATACCACTAACCACATGGCTGGCAAGAGATCACATTGCTGCTGCTGCTGTTAAAGGCTCTGGGCCACCCAACAGCTTGACAGAGGGAGTCCGGAGGCTGAGGGAGACTCTGGCCATGAGCTCCATGCCATGGAAGGTGGCAGTTTCTAATGAGAGCTTTCTGTCTGAAAGAGGGGAGAGGAAGCCTTTGCCATGGGCGTGGCTGTGTGTGTGCTCACACCTGCCCTTTGTAACTGCAGACGCAATGGGACGCCAGTCACCAGATCAAAGTGCTAAAGCAGCTGGCTGGGTAAGGGTGGAGGCACGCCCACGGCTCAGGTATGCAGCTTCTGTCTCTGCTGTAGGAATGGCTGCAGGGCCTGCCAATGGCTGCATAGCCCGGCTGCCAGACAGGAACATTGGATGGCAAATAGCGCTTGCCAGGACCTTGCCACTGGTTGCCTTGCAGATTCAGGGACACTCATCTGGCCAGGTGCTAATGGCCCTCACCACTGTTAGGGAGATGGGCCTGAGCAGCAAAGTACCTGCAGTTCAGGGCCCCTCTCCAATTACCACCAAGGGAACCACCTGTCCATGTGCCATCAAGGCAGGCAGACTGACCATGCTGTTCCCTGCTGGGGCTGGGTGGGAGGGGTTGGGGGTGGGCAGAGAAGCACATTCCCACTGAGCCTGGCTCCAAATGCTGCATGGGACTGAGCCCGGGGGGAGGGATGGTGACACAGCAATAGAGGCTCTGAGTCTCCAGGACACCAGGCACCAGCAGCTCTGGAAATCGGCAGGTAACGAAGTGCTGCTCAGCTGTCAGTATCAGCTCATACCATCTTCCCTCCACAGATTGAGACACCTCCCCAGGGGGGCAGGTCTGGTGTGAGTGGTCTTGGCTCCCTGGGATGAGCCCCCTCCCCCCACAGGAGAGCCAAGCCCCCTGAGGGAGCAACTTCCCTGTCCCAACATGGGTCCGGTGTCACAGACCCAGAGAGGTTAGGACCAGAAGGGCCCATTCTGATCACCCTGTGTGAGCTCCTGCAAGATAGGGCTGGCTGCAGGCGTCATGGGGTGGGCTTGTGGGAGGACTGCTGTCACCCAGGCATGGTACCACCCTGTTGTGGAACCCAGCTCTAAGCAGGGCTACAGGCAAGGCAGGTGTGGAGCTGGGAGGCCCTGGATTAACTCTAGTGGAGCTGGGGGGGAAGGCACTGAATTAAGGTGGGGCTGGGAGTGCCTGGGCTGGTGGCTGGGCAGGCATGGGCACAGCTGGACTCAGGGACACCTTGACACCATCCACAGGGCTGTACCCCACTGAGTGTCAGTCGATCTCAGGTGAGGGGCTGAGATCGCATCCTCCGCTGCACGGGGGGAACTGGCGATGTTGTGACCATCACTCACACTGGGGTGGAGGGCAGGGGGTCAACAAGCAGGAGACTCCAACCTTCCTGATTTCATCATTAATAAATAAATCTCCTGATTTTGGAGTCTGGCTTGTGATTTCTGAGTACTTGGGCGGTGGGGAGGCTGCTATGGCCATGGGGGAATTATGGCTCATGGGGTCAAGACCCCCCAGACCCGGATGCCACCCAGTAAGGAAGGGAAGGGTCTTACCAGGCCATGTCTGTTTTCCCTACAGCAGCATGGGCAGAGAACTCCGGTGGCTGGGGCTGATGTGCGGTGGCCACTTCCTGCCTTTTATGGTGCTGAGGCCTGTGCAGACTGTCCAGAGTCCAGGAGCTGATTACAGACCCTGATCTGCGTGTGCTGAGCTCCCTTTCCTCCCAGGAAGGGTATGGGGGCTGGAGGTGCAGAAGCCTCTTCGCAGGCACATAGCACCTTGCAGGATCTGGCCTGCTACCTTTGCCCCTTAGGCTGGGCTCTGCATAGGGGCCCAATCTGATCCCCATGGATATTCTCCCTGCCCTACCTTCTTGACACCCTGAGCAGCTGTTCGCCCCTTCGCTCACAGCCACTCCTTTGCAGAGTCAGCAATGCAGCACAAAGCAGTCCAAGGCAAATCTCCCAGCTAGGGAGGGTAGTGGCTGGCTCCCAAGGAGGCAGCTGTCTCTTCAGAGAGCTCCAGCTGAAATGGAAGGGCCGGAAGGGCCCACTCTGACTGTCAGACCAGCCTGGGCACAGGGAGCTCCCTCCCATGCACAGCTCCCACTCAGAACAGGACACTGGCCTGGGGATCTGCTGCCTGGCTCTAAGAGCAGAGCTGGGCCTGGGCACCTGGCTATGTACGTGAAGATGGGAGGGAGATGCAGTTTTGCTTCCATTAATTTTTCCACAATTAATTTGCATCTGTTCTTGAAGAGCAATTTCTCATCTTACAAGAAGTGAAGTGTAGATTTTTCTGGCTGTCCAGTTAGCATTCCACACACTGCAGGGCAAGATGGAGCACTGGTTTGAAGGGGTAACGGTCACATTGTCATGGAATAATCTGATCCAGGGGCAGGATCTGGGGATCAGGATGGGGAGGATAGAAGATGTGTGGGAGAGGAAAGGGGGCAGAAGCAGAGGAGAAGGGGAGGGGCAGGCGCCTGGGGGAGGGGATAGCAGCAGGAGTGAGGATGGGGCACGTGCTGGGGAGATAGGAACAGAAGGGAACTGGGGCAAAAGGGAAAGAATAGCATGTGATCATATAATTACAGGCTGTTCTCATAATGCATCTGCACAAGGGGGCAGAGTTAAGGTTGCAGCGCTGAGCATGGGGCATGGCTGCTCCAGGTGATAGCATGGACTGGGACTGCGGAGGCGGGATTCGATGACCGGTCAAGGCCGCTCTTTGTTTCCTCTACTCATTTCTCCCCTCGCCCTCGCCATGTGAGCATGGCTTTGCTGGTTGACATGGGCAGTCTTGGGGGGATGATCTAACATTCTTGGGGAGGGCCTCTCGTCACCATGGGACCACACATTCAAATGGACATTAGAATCCAACAAGCTACAGAGTTGGAGATGGTAAGGCCAGAGGGGACAGTTCTGCCCATCCAATCTGAGCTCCGGCCTAGCACAGGCCAGAGAGCTCCCTGACTCTGCATGGGCGGGAATACATCACGTTTGGCCCATACATGATGCTGCTCAGCTACAGCTCTCCAAGGCGGGGAGCTTTTCAGCAGTGGCCACTAGGGGGGTGTTCCCTGTCTCTGGGCCTGTAGCCCAGTATCTCGGCCCAGGCACAAAGTGGATGCTACTGAGAACTTTGGCTTCAGTGACTTGTTGTCCAAGATCACACGGTGAGTCAGCAGGACTGAAGACTAGGGCAGGGAATCCTGGTGTCCCGGCTCTCACACTGACGTGCTCCCTGCTGTGACCGCTGCAAGGCAGCTGTCCTGTGATATTTCTGCCTGCTGGGACAAATCCTGTGCAAAAGCTCATGACATCCGGCACCACTGAACCCTGGCACCAACTCTTGTGCTGACAGCAAGTCAAATCATCACATTTAACCCTAATATGGCTACAGAGCCCTCTCCCCCTTGCCCTCCCATCTCGCCTTGTCATTCCAACACCTCAGGGTTAATTCTTGGGCACAAGTGCCCCTTGCAGGGGAGCTCCTGCAGGGTAGGGATAGCTGGCATTTGAGGAAGCAGCACTTTTCCTTATATGAAGATGACCTCACCCAAGCCTTCTCTCATAACAAGCTGCTTTTGAGATTTTCAGCCAGAGCTGGGTCAGGGACTAGAGGGTTTGGATCCAGAATGGTGGTTCTCCCCCTTATGGAGATACTGTTAGATCCATTCCAAATGTTGCTGCTAACTTCACCTGAGCCATTAGCTGCAGGCAGCATTTGCAAAGAGGTGGACTCCGGGGTGAGTTACCATGTTCAGGTTCATGTGCCCCTGGGGAGCCCCAGGCGTGGAGAGGTCAGGTGATAAGCTCAAGGTCATGTGGTGAATCAGGGTCGGAGATGGGAACTGAACGCAGAGCCCCCAGTGCCCAGCTAGCCCTATGCGGGGGCTGGAATTTCCATCCAGTGGAAAATTTCACACTTCCACATTTAGCAACAAAACATTGGCAATATGAAATTTTCCATGGAGGAGGAATTTTCGAAGAAGGCAGGTATTTTGGTCAAGCGCAGTACGGTGCGGTGGGGTGTGACAGAGCATAGTGGTGTGTAACTAGTGCGATGGAGTGCAGCGACCTGATATCGTGTATGGTATCAGAGGGTGGGATAGAGCGCAATAGGGTGTGAGAGGGTGTGATGAGGTGCACAGATTCTTGATTATTCCAACAACAGAAAGCTGCGGATCGACAGTGTTGGAGGTTTGGCCCAGCCAGCTCTTTGTTATGGATTGCTTTCTTGCTGAAAAGCCCTGGTTTTCCAGCCCAGAAGCAGAGACAAGGCAACCAATTAGACATCAAGAGAGGGAATGATGGACAATCACAGCAAGCGACTAGCCAGCTATTCCTGAGTGACTGTTAGCCTGATAGTCATCCAACTGAGCTGAATGAATGGACTGCCAGCAAATAGGCCTGGCTAGCACATGATCTGGGACCCCCAGGCCAGACAGAATCCTTCAGGTAGTTTGCTCATTTGCCAGCTCCTCTCGAGAGGCACAGGCAGAACCAACACAGCCGTTTTAGCTGGTTGTTAGCCATGCTGAGCAGGGACTGCTCAGCACTAGGAATGAGCCCTAGCTTGGGATCTGAGGCTGAGATGAACAACATCTCCGCTTTTGTGGCCTGCCTTGCTGCATGTCGCACATGTCGCATTGGGCGTTCAATGAGCTCGCCGTTTGATTGCTCTGCACTGGCTTCCTACATAGAGAGCAACACTGATTGTCAATAACATTCCCCAGCCAGGATTCCATCTTTCTAGTTACAAGATGCCCCTATGCATACTTTATGAGCTGCGCTAACCAAAGGGGATAAAGGCATTAACTTGAAAGCTCAAGAACTTGATCAAAGAATATCATATGCCTGTGACCGTACTTCAAACACGGCCTAACCCCAGGGTAGCTGCACATAAATATGTTCACAGAAATCCCAGTTCCTGTTTACTGCACATTTCAATATTTATATTTAGCTACTAACAGCCGTAACGTTTGAGGATTTAAAAATACTTTGCATTCTGGAGAGATGAATGACTGTAATAGAGTTGCAGTTATGAAATGCTATTGGTATTTTTATCTATTCTAGAGGCATCATAAGTGGCTCCATAGTTAAGGTTGAATTGAGATTTGCACTTGAAGCAGGAGATAACTGTCTTTATTTTGTGCAACAAATACAGTGTATTTCCCCCAAATTCACAGCACATAATCGGAGAGTAAAGACTACATTTTCTAAGGCTACTCAAGTGAATCTGTTAATTAGTTTCTGAGTAAAAATTAAATAAAAAGGGCCCTTTAAGACTTATTTTTGGGTTCTTTTTAACAGTCCCTAAAGAGGCAAAAATTCACCATCTATCAGGAACAGCCAGGCCAGGATTCTACAAAGATCTATGAACGCAGTTAATTTTACACTCTGTGATAGTCCCATTGATTTCAGTAGGACAGCTCATGGGGTGAAGTCCTGCCCCACTGAAGTCGCTGACAAAATTCCCGTGGTTTGTGGTGTGTAAAGTTAAGCACATGCATAAGTCTTTGCAGGAGCAGATACACAGTCATTGCTGGCACAAGCCATAAGTTTCCTTTGAAGAAAATAGGCTGTGATTAAAACTGGTTGGAAAACAACATTTGTAATGAAAAATGTTGAAATTTCACATTTATTTCCATTCCACTAGGTAGGAAGCACTTAGAGGAGAGGAAAGTGATCAGGAATAGTCAGCGTGGATTCACCAAGGACAAGTCATGCCTGACTAACCTAATTGCCTTCTATGAGGAGATAACTGGGTCTGTGGATGAGGGGAAAGCAGTGGATGTGCTATTCATTGACTTTAGCAAAGCTTTTGATACAGTCTCCCACAGTATTTTTGCCAGCAAGTTAAAGAAGTATGGGCTGGATGATTGGACTATAAGGTGGCTAGAAAGCTGGCTAGGTCGTCGGCTCAACGGGTAGTGATCAACGGCTCTATGTCTAGTTGGCAGTTGGTTTCAAGTGGAGTGCCCCAAGGTTCGGTCCTGGGGCTGGTTTTGATCAATATCTTCATTAATGATCTGGAGGATGGCGCGGACTGCACTCTCAGCAAGTTTGCAGATGACACTAAACTGGGAGGAGTGGTAGATATGCTGGAGGGTAGGGATAGGGTACAGAGGGACCTAGACAAATTAGAGAACTGGGCCAAAAGAAACCTGATGAGGTTCAACAAGGACAAGTGCAGAGTCCTGCACTTAGAACAGAAGAATCCCATTCACTGTTACAGACTAGGGACAGAATGGCTAGGAAGCAGTTCTGCAGAAAAGGACCTAGGGGTTACAGTGGACGAGAAGCTGGATATGATTCAACAGTGTGCCCTTGTTGCCAAGAAGGCTAACAGCATTTTGGGCTGTATAAGTAGGGGCATTGCCAGCAGATCAAGGGATGTGATCATTCCCCTCTATTCAACATTGATGAGACCTCATCTAGAGTACTGTGTTCAGTTTTGGGCCCCACACTACAGGAAGGACGTGGAAAAATTGGAAGGAGTCCAGCGGAGGGCAACAAAAATGATTAGGGGGCTGGAGCACATGACTTATGAGGAGAGGCTGAGGGAACTGGGATTATTTAGTCTGCAGAAGAGAAGAATGATGGGGGATTTGATAGCTGCTTTCAACTACCTGAAAGAGGTTTCCAAAGAGGATGGACCTAGACTGTTCTCAGTAGTACATGATGACAGAACAAGGAGTAATGGTCTCAAGTTGCAGTGCGGGAGGTTTAGGTTGGTTATTAGGAAAAACTTTTTCACTCAGAGAGTGGTGAAGCACTGGAACATGTTACCTAGGAAGGTGGTGGAATCTCCTTCCTTAGAGGTTTTTAAGGTCATGCTTGACAAAGCCCTGGCTGGGATGATTTAGTTAGGAATTGGTCCTGCTTTGAGCAGGGGGTTGGACTAGACGATCTCCTGAGGTCCCTTCCAACCCTGATATTCTATGAAACAGAGCTGGACTTTGTTTTTTGAAAAAATTGTAGTGAATTTTTTAATATAAAATTATTTATTGAAATAACAAAAACAACAAGGAGTCTGTGCAGCTTAAAGACAAAAGATATATTTGGGCATAAAGCTGTCATGGGGAAAAAAACCCACTTCTTCAGATGCATGGAGTGAAAATTACAGATACAGGCATAAATATTGATAATTATGATATTTTATGATAATTTATGATAAATGAGATTTATGCCTTAGCTGTAATTTCACTCCATGAAGCTAAAAAGTGGGTTTTTTTACCCACAAGAGCTTATGCCCAAATAAATCTGTTAGTCTTTAAGGTGTCACTGGACTCCTCGTTGTTTTTGTGGATACAGAACTAACATGGCTAACCCCTCTGATTATTGAAAAAAACGTTTACCGGAAAAATGTGGCTTTCAATAATAAGACATGTCAATAACCATGTAGAGAATGTTTTTGTAAAAAAATTCAATAAAAATATAATGAAAAATTATTTTTTTAAAAAGCCATTTGCAGGTAAGCAATTCCCAATAGTCTGTTGTAACCAAGCCAATCTGTGTAATGATTCTTGTATGTGGTTGTTGGATTATAATCAGGGCCAGGTCATAGTTCAGGTCATTCTTAAGCAGTGTCATTGCTTGTGACATCAGAAGTCACTCAGCCAAACCTCGCAGTTCTTCTCTAGTTAATTTACATGCTCTCCCTTTCACTCGCTTGTATGCTGCAGGGGGATGTGGGAAGGAGAAGCCCTGTGACAAACCAAAGTACCCAAAGTTCCAAACTCATCTAGGAGCTACTGAACTCACTGGCACAGGACAACAGCCCTCTCTGCAATCACTTTAATGTCAGCTACACTTTCACAGCATTGTGATCAATGTAATGATGATTTCACAGTGCAAATGGAACCAGACATCATGGGTTAAACATTCATATGCCCATTGGCATAACATGTAAAATGTGGAGCAACGAAAATGTGAAAAAAATCTGGCCTTTATGATTTTGCAGATCACTCCTCCCTCCCCACGTGTAGAGCCAGGGGCCAGCTGCAAACCAGCCACAGCAACCACCAGCTTTATCTGGCCCAAAGTCACAGCAACAGCTATGTGTTTTCAGCACACGCTCCACGGTCTCGCCTTGGCCAGTAACATTTCCAGTGTTCCTTTCACAATTCCTTAGTGCCTCTAAGGCCCACACCTATTTTTCCTATTTAACACAATTTTCCCTCTCTGTGTCTCAGCCCACTGTAATGCATGTACACGCTTATTGTTCCTGCAGACTGGGAGCATCTGATTTGACTCTGTTTGGATAAGGACAAAAAAAATGGATGAACAGAATGGAATGCTGACATTTCAATATCAGAGGCTGGCTAGCAACCCCTGTCCTTAGCTACAAGGGCCTGTCAGGGCAGTTTACTCATGCACATCTTTAGTTTAGAGTGTGCATTTGTTTCTCTTTATCATTACTTTACCCAGTGTCCTTCCATGAGAACATTTAGAACATTAACCCTTTGAGCATGTAGGAGGCCACATTACAATGACATGGAACTTCCAGTCTGAATATCATAATGACACAATGAATACCAGGTTGCTTTTCAACTCCAGCATTAATTATTTCATTTAGAATGATCAATTTTCAAATGAAATGTCTGAAATAACATCAAGCTTCCATGCACAAACTCTCCCAGTGCCTGACCTCTTGCATCAAACAACGTCCACTGCCCATGTACTAGGGGAGAGTTGGTGTCCTGCTGGGCTGTGGTCTCACCAGGTCAGCTCCCAGTGCACCATTGCATCCAACCTGGCCCCCCTAGTCCAGCCATGTTGCCTAGATATGAAGCCCCAGCTTACACATGGTGCTGATCCAGATGTGGTATTTGTCTTTTGTGCTTTCTCATCATATCTCCCAGGATGTTACTTTCCATCTGGTTTCTAGTCCTGTTTGCTTATGGCACGACTGGAAGGGTGCTCCAATATTACAGCGCTGAGGAGAATGGAGACTAGACTAGCCTGTGATAAACGGAGCATGTAGTTTTGCGAATAAACATACTGAATTTAGTTCAGATCTGGAAAGTCCCCCAAATTGTACCAAAAGTTCATTTTTTGTGTTGTTGCTCTTGCTCCTGTTTCAAACAGAATTGAGGAAGCAGATGCAATATCACGTGAGCTGGGTAACCGATTGTACGACAGCAAATCTAACGGGATACTCCAGTGTTGACCCGTTTACAAACAGTTACTGTCTGGTGAAAGTGACTGGAATGAAACTTCCTGGGGAATCCTCACAAATGATGAGGCTGGTGCAGAAACCAGGCCGTCTCCTGAATCATTTGGAGCCAAGAAAAGGACTCCTGTCAGGTGGGTTATTTTTGAAACATGTATGGGATCAGCTCCATTTCTGTGCTTCCTTTGCCTGTGGTTTGTCCATGTGTTATGCTGTGATTGTGGGGTTCACCATCCCTGTCTAGAGCTTTTGTGGTAGAGGAAAGCTGGGGTGTCCAAAAAAATTCAGTAGGAGTTGGATACCTACCTACCCCCTGACCTCCCAACAGTTCCAGATGTCAAAGGACCATCTTGCTTAGACCCTCACAGCTCCTCTGTCCCAGCTGAAGTAGAACATTTCCTGCATTCTGGCCTGGATTAACCAATCCACACTCAGTGCACTTGCACGAGGCCCATGTTTCAGGGAGCCTGCGACCACCAGATTTGGGTGGGAGGTGGTGTGATGGCCAATCCTGAGTGGTGCTGTGACCCCATATGCCAGGTCACAATGCCACTCACTCAGATTTGGTCTGGCTACCCCTCCGTCTGGGGTGGGTGATGGGAGCAAGTGGAGCTGCTGGGTCGGCCATAGAAGAAAATTATCTTGAATGTATATGTATCAGAGTTATCAATGTCTTAGAAACAACCGCCATTGATGCTGTATGCAAAGGGACCTCCATGGTGTCAATTTACAATGCTTAGTTTACATGGCTGATCAAAAGACAGGTGAATATACACCTGTTTGTTCTGTATCTGGAGATAACTTGTTACATAATATCTGTACATACCTGTCACAACATTAATGGCCAGCATGAACCCAGCTTTCATTTGAGACCTCAACCACATTCTGTGGTGAGCCAGCATGTACAGACAGAGATCAGGGCATTCCTGTAACCCCCTTGCCAGCAAGCACTGAGAGCTTCTCAGGGTCACATACAGGGACAGGTCTGAGCCAGACACACAGCCCTGAACAGCCCCAATGTTGTGTGTGTGAGAGTGGGCACAGGCATATGTGCCTGTGTATATAAGCAGGTATTTGCATAATGTGTGTGTGCTCGTGTGTGTGCTCGTATGTGGTGTGTGTGTGTAGGTGTATATCTACTCCACCAGGTCCCAACCCAGGGCCCTAACAGTGGCAGATGGTTCCACCACTGAGTCAGCGGGGATCCCACCAAACACACTGACTCGTTTTCTGGCAGCGCAACCAGACTGAAAGCCTGTTTCCCTGGGCTACCTCATCTGGGAGCAGGGCTCCTTAGTCCAAGGGTCTGCCATCTCCTTAGGGTACACTGCTGTGGCAGTCCTGGCAACTCCTCTCCATGGACAGTCTCCTCCGGGGGCAGAGTGTTGCACAGCGCAATTTTGTCTCCAGAGTTCTGCAGCAGGCTAGAGATGTCTACTTTCTTCCCATGCTCCAACTCGACTGAGCTGCAGGGCCTGCCTTTTATACTTCTTGCCATGCCCCTCTGCTTTCGCATAGGGGGGCAGGGCTGGTTTGGCTCCACCCATCAGGGGAAGTGGCATGGTCCCTCCCTGTCAGGCTCAGATGGAGGCCACTCTGCCTCACTACAAGAGGTCTTGGTTTTAAAAAAAATAGCATTTATTTTAAAGCTGAAAGTTTATTGATTAAACATAATAAAATTAAAAGAGGTTTTATACTGAAATAGAATAAAAAATCATTAATAGGTTTAATGAAATTTGTTTTGCATAATCGCTTTGTTTTATTTTGGAGGCAAAATATTAAGGTTTTTATGTTATAAAAACTTTTGTGATGAACAGAAAGAGTTAATTTTCCTGCCAGTCCTGATGTCTCTTGTTTCTAACACCCAGATTGACACAAGGTGGAAGAGAATACAGATAGAGAATGGGGGCATCAGGGCTTCCGGGGATGTTGTTGGTAGTGCTGAGCTGTTACAACAATGGACACTCTGGCTGGTGGGTCAACTACGACACCTACTGCTTGGACCCTGGTTCGTGTTCCAACCAGGGATGTTCTTGGGTTGGTTTTCTGGGTTTTTTTTAAGACAGGGCAGGACTGTGGTCCTCTAAGCTGGCTGTGCTGATGCAGTGCAGTTGATTTGAGGAGATGCTGAAAAGGCGAGAGAGTGAGAGAGAGGCTGGGAGGAAGGAAGGTGGGGGGCAGAAAGTAACCCAAGGGAAGGGAGGCAGAACAGGCTCTTAGTGTCTCTGCAGTGCTGGCACTTAGGGTCTCCCAGTGGGTGCGAACTGAATGCCATGATCATATGATGACTCTTACAGCTTGCAGGTGAAAAACCAAGTTCCTTGAAGAAGAGCAAGGCCTGTTGGCATTCCTGTCTGGAAGAAAGTCCTCTAGACTGTTGCTCCTTCTGTCTGGAGTCAAGGAAGATGAAGTGAGAGAAGATGAGCTGGGATGCACTGGGAAGGTGAGAAAAGATGTTTTTTCACAGTCTCCTTATTAAGAACCCCCAATGGGGACCAACCACATAGTTCATCCCCTGGCTAGGTCCAGTACCGCTGGTTGGAAAATGGATGTTGTTTAGTAGAACATTTTGACAAAAATGAAAAAAAAACCTGTTTGTCAAAATTGCTCATGGAAAATATTTGTCTCTCATATGGTGGGACCAACATAGCTACCTCAACCCTGCAAACAACATGGGAAACATTAGCTTTTCAGCAAAAAAATGAATACCTATGTTTTTATTTGCAAATACCACTGCAGTGGCTCATGGGAGTTGTAGTTCCTGCTTTCTCCTCTGTGGGCTAGGCTCCCCAGCCAGACTACATCTCCCATATGGCACAGTGATCTCTGCTCATGGTTTGTCACCGGAGTGCATCATGGAAGTGCGGTAGCCATGGTGCATAGTGCCATGTTCTTGTACTTCTCACTGCTCAGGTGTGTGCTGTGGCTCATGCTCAGCATTTCTGAGCTCATGCTGTGTGGCATTATGACACACTTTCCACGATACAGAACAGTCTCCTAGCACGCGATGCCTAGAGGTGCCTTGCTGTGTCTTGCACCAGCCATCCAGAATGACTCCCTAAGAGAGGGTCATTTTAGGGTTCATGGTTGAGCTGGTTTCATTCTGTTTCAGGGATGGGCAGCACTTGGGTCAGATCAAATCAGATAGGGCTAAGGAATCTGAATTAAAAACATTTATAACTGGACACTCACACTGCATGTTTTGGGGGGTGTTAGTGTGTGGGGGTGACAGGCCAGGGGTGGGAGATGAAGGTAGAGAGAAAGTACTAAGGTGGAGAGAAAATGGTCTAGTGCATGATGGGCAAAGGAGAGATTCATAGACGCTAAGGCCAGAAGGATCCATTCTGATCACTCAGGGTATGTCTACACTGCAATTACACACCCATGGCTGGCCCGTGATAGCTTACTCGGGCTTGCAGGGCTCAGGCTAAGGGGCTGTGTAGCTGTGATGCAGATGTTCTGGCTCGAGGTGGAGCCCAGGCTCTAGGACCCTGTGAGGTGGGAAGGTCCCAGAGCTCAGGCTGCAGCCCAAGCCCAAATAGCTACGCCACAATTAAATAGCCCAAGCCCTGTGAGCCAGAGTCAGCTGGAAGGGCTAGCCATGGGTGTCTAGTTGCAGTGAAGACATATCCTTAGTCTCACCTCCTGACTAGGACAGGCCAGAAGGCCCCACCCATGGACACCTGCATCCCATCCAAGCACTAATGGCTGAGCTAAAGCAGGCATTTTAGTGAGCCACCCCATCTAAGCGCTGTCAAACATATTGCTAGCTAGATGACGCTAAGGTTAGCAGCATCCATTCAGTGAGCTCTGCTGAGGGTTGGAAGCCCTCCCAGCCCTGCTCTCTGCCTTGCTTCCACCCTGAGCAGTGAGCAGGGTTACTGCTTTGGCTGAAGAGGTAGCAGTGTGTGCTGGGGTGATGAAGAGCTGGGTGTGAGCCCCTTGGATGGCACAGGGAGGGGCAGTGAGAGGGGGATGGGGCTAGGGGGCTATGGAATTTCTTGGGGATTTCAGTTTAGTTTTATTTTACAAATCTAGGAAATTCCTCCCAAAGAACTATGTTAAAAACATTGTTAAGGTTGCCAAGTCCGGCCCCAACCACTGCTTCCAGGGAGGTCTGGCTGCTCTGCAGCCCCCAGTTCAGCCCCTGATTGAGAGCCCTGGGGGGCTTCATTTGCCTCATTTCTGGCATAGGTTCAATTTTCTTATGAGCCCAGGAATAAAGGGGTGACACACAGCGTGCTGGGAAGAGACAGAGCTGTATGCCGTGGCCCCAGTCACACAGCAGGGTCAATCCCTCCATCCCAGGACCAACGAGGCCCATCTCTGTGGGCCCCAGGTGCACAGTCAGCTCCCTGGGGAGCTGCGCTGCAGCAGGACCCCAGTTCAGCAAGGCAGTGGATTGTGCACTCAGCTACCAGCAACCAGTGAGCGAGGCTGCTCCTGTGCTGAAGCCCTTTGCGAGGTCGGGGGAAGAGAAGGGGACCATGGAGCAGCATAATCACAAAGGGCCAGAGGGCACAGTGAAGGCCCCAGGTTGGTGCTGCCAGGCAGTGAGGACTCATGTTGCCACCTTCTGGAAGCATGTTGCCACCCGCAACCTCCCTGGACCCAGGCTGACCGGGTGCACAGAACTGTCATTCAGGCCCTGCAGTGCCACAGCCCAGCTCCTGCCCAGCCCTGTCCAGGAGAGGACAGGCTGCACTTGCCTGTGCCAGGGGTGCACAAGGACGAGGGTGGCGCTTTGTACCCGGTGGGAGCTGCCCGGTCATCAGTCAGAGCTACCAGAACCCTGCAGGGAAGGGCAGGAAGGTAGCATCCAGCCCTGGGGTCCCTGTACCTGCCCCTGAATGATGCAGGAGCCCAGTCACACCTGGGAGCGACAGCTGTTTGGGGCTCTCAAGGGCCCCATGCTTCAGGTCCTCAGCTGGCAGGGAGCCAGCAGGGGCTGTGAGCAGCTGTGCTCTTAAAGCGCCAGGCTGCTCCTTGAAGCTTTCGAATTCTTCCCACAGCCCTGGAATACATCACCTAGGTAACCAGTCTTAACCAGCCAGCCTGCCTTCACCCCAGCAGAGCATTTACAGGCAGAATCCTTGCAGGGAGAACAGCAGCGGTTTCCACCACGTAAGTGATTTCTGAATCCTTCCTAGCAGGCCGGCGGGGCTGGCAGGAATGGTCCCTGCAGAGCCGGGGCGCTGTGTCGGTTGCATGTTAATTACATAGATGGGGACTGGCATGGTACCCCGGCGGCTTTCTCTGTCCTTTGCCTTTGCATCTAGCTGGAGGAGACAGGAGTGGTGTATGGCTGGGTTTCAGGGCTGGGAGGGAGGCAGTGTAGATCCAGTCAGCAGCCCGGGCAGCATAGGCTCAGGGCTGGGAAATGATGATGACACATCCAAGGGTTCGGTAGGTGAAGTTTGGAGGAACTGCAGCACCATTGCCTCGCAAGGATTGAAGGGAATTGCCTTTCTCCAAAAGCAAGCTGCTTTTGCAACAACACACGGGAACATAAGCAGGTTTGGAAATAGCCCACAGCAGAATATTTGCTCTTTCTTTCTACTGTACTGGCTGGTGTTTTCACAGTGCCACTCCATGGGATTATAAACATGCTCTGTCAAACTTCTCTGTGCATGGGTGTCCTACACACTGTGCTCTCAGCCTCCGCCCTTGCAGAGCTCAGAGACACAAAGAGCTGGGGATGCTGGAAATTGATCAAATGAACCTGGATTTTCCTTCTCAGTGGCAGTCCACACTGAGACACCATCTGGCTGGTATTTCTGCTATCCATGGCAGACTGCATCTCTGAGCAGCAGCCACTTTGCTACAGACAATGAAATTGATGCTATTTGCCCCTTCTTAGCCAAAGGTTCAACCCTTCCCCCATTTAATGGTTCTGAGATGCAGGACTGCGGCATGCGCTGGTGTATGTGGCTCACTCAGGCTCTGTACGCCTAGCTGATGAAATGCAGCATGCCGACATGGGCTTTGTGTGTTTGCGCAGGAAAAGGCATTCACTTCGCTCGACTTCTACCTCTTCCCCTCTGCAATAACAACCACTGGTGCTCTGTCCCCTCACCAGAACGGCTAAGGCTAGAGAGCATTTTCATCACTTCATGTCGTTATCAGCAAACCGTGATTCCTATTTTAGGTGCTCTGCTTCCCTGCCCCTCCTTTCACTAGTGTGGTGGGTCTCAGAAATAACCCAAGCCTCTTTTGCGTCATGGGCGTGGGGCTGGGCCTTAGCTGATGTAGGACGTTCGGCTGAAGCAGCAGATCTAGCTTGTTTCCATCCAGTCACTCACAAAGGAGTCAGTATGCGAGGTGTCAAGCCCAGGCTGCCAGCCCAAAGCAAGGTTGCCAGGAACTCTATCTCTGTTCTGTTCCTTCACAGCCATCGTATTAGGTTTGGACAAGTGCTTTGGTTGCATCAACTGGGAAAAAACAAGCAAGCATTGTGCAGCCAACATTATCGCAGGTGCATGGAACTCTAGCATTATAACCGCTTCTCTCTGGATCCCCCAACAGTCGTGTTCTGTGCCCATTCTCACTGGCTCAGCATTGGAAGTAGGCTAGTGTTTCCCATGTGTTTTAGAGAGCGCTGCCTGTATGTCTTCCAGAGGACAGATGTCACATACAGGTGGATACAAACTTTTAATGTATTCATGAGATTTTGGAAAATCCTTTGGCCTGGCCGGAGGCTTCATGATCCAGGGTATGTTGGATAACGGTGCATCACTGCTCACCTCTGAGCGGCCCGCGCTGGCTGGCCAATCAGATACCTGGACACGCCAGGTCCCCTGTCACCTGGAAGCCACCACAGCCAGCATTATTCACAAGCATGTTCTATGCACAGTGACTGATGCCTGTCGTGATGGAAAGGATGCCCCTAGGCCAGGCCTTTCCTGCTGGGACAGTTAGGGAGCAGACTTGCCTGATGCCAAAGCAACTGATCACGCTGGGCTCCTTTCTAAGGAAAATTACTATTGGACCAATTTCAACTCCTTTGAAACCCACCTGTGGCTTTCCCCAGGGAGAAGGGCTTGTAGAATAGCCAAGGATATCAGCCAGGGCAGCTTTGAATTGGCTGGAAAGCATGGCAGTGCCCTAGAGAATGCCAGTTTCCTAGGGCATGTCCTCCTCTGCTCTCCCTTCCGGGGGGTTCCCAGCCCGTTGCAATCAGCTTCCTGCACTGCTGCCTTACTAATGTTGCAAGTGAGCCTTAACTGGCAAAAACCAGCAGTGGTGTGGCATTTTATCTGTAACTGCCTGGCCACTGTCACCTTTGCTCACCGCTCACGTCCCCTCGCCTGGGTGAGAGCTCTGCTGCCCTGACCCATGGACTTTGCTGCTGCTGAGCACCTGCCCCCCGAGAATCCGGTTGTGCTAGCCGAGCGGGCGAGAGATATGAAGGGAAGCAAGTAGTCTATATAAGACCACACAGCTTACATGCTACAGCCAGGGCTCCCAATCCTGCCTCTGTCGCTCACTCTGGCTTTGGCCAGATCACTGACTGCCCCCAGTTGCTCATATATAAATGAATATGCAGGGCAGGATTTCCAATTAGGTACAGTAGGCCCGTGCCTTGGGGTGCCAGCATTCTAAGGGGCGCCTAAAAGTTAAAAGTGGGTTAAAAGTTAAAAAGTGACTACATACAGCTCCCTTGCGGGCAGGTGGCCTCCTGGCATGGGCCAACTTTCTAATTGCACAAAACCAAACACCCCTGCCCCGCCCCCACCCCTTCCCTGAGGCCCTTCCCCTGCCCCGCCCCTTCTCCAAGGCCCCACCCCTGCTCATTCCATTCCCCCCTCCCTCTGTCACTCTCCCCCATCCTCACTCACTTTCACCGGGCTGGAGCAGGGAATTGGGGGGAAAGAGGGGTGAGGACACCGGCTGGGAGTGCAGCTCTGGGGTGAGACCAGGGATGTGGGGTTTGGGGTGCAGGACAGGGTTCTGGGCTGGGACAAGGGGTTTGGGAGTGTTGGGGGAGGAGGGCTCCTGCTTGGGGTGTGGGCTCTGGGGTGGGACTGGGGATGAGGGGTTTGGAATGCAGAAGGGGGCTCAGGGCTGAGGCAGAGTGTTGGGATGTTGGGGGGATGAAGGCTCTGGGAGGGAGTTTAGGTGTGGAAGGGGACTCCAGGCTGGGTCAGGGTGTTGGGGTATGGGACAGGGTGCGAGGTGCAAGGTCCCAGCAGTGCTTACTGCGGCTCCCAGGAAGCGGCAGCCAGGTCCTTGCAGCTCCTAGGCAGATGCACGGCCAGGCGGCTCTCCATGGTGCTCGCTACCCTTGCCCCCACCAGTGGGAGCTGTGGAGCCAGCACTAGGGGTGGGGGCAGCGGTCAAAGCCTCCCTACATGCCCAGGCACATAGTGGCTGCAGGGATCTGGAGGCCACTGCCAGAAGCAGTGCAGAGCCAGGGCAGGTAGGAAGCCCGCCTTAGCCTTGGTCCCTGCTGTGCTGCTGACCAGACTTTTAATGGCCCGGAGCCTGCCTCCAGGGTCCCTTTTCGACTAGGCATTCCAGTCGAAACTCTATGTCCGCCCAGTATTTGGGGCTGGAACAAGGTAAGTGTCTGAGCCAGCCCACCTGGGCGTGCTGTGAGCCATGGCTGGGTGGGGTGGCTGCTGAAGGTGTAGGGAGCATTACAGCACCTTCCCAATCTCGACCATCCCACTGCCTCCGCCCTGTGCCAGGAAGGTATGTGGCCGGAACACCATTCACTTGCATGGGCAGAGTTGGGACACAGCTGCTGTGCCAGGTTGCAGGAGGGACAGAAGACACCCGAGGACCACTCATTGTGGGGAGAGGTACAGTCTCCGCCCCTTGCACCTCACCTGGGCTGGGTGAGCTGTGCTCCAACTCGGGCTGGGAGTGCTGTGCATGGTGGAGGGTCTCGTGCCTTCCCAGGTTGGCTGTGTTTATATTTCTTTTCCTTTTATTTTTTATGGAAGACACAGAAGTCAGCTGTAGGCAGGGGGGAGCTGAAGATGCTGTGCCTAGGGGTACGTAAGGTGTAAATCCAGCCCTGCCATTATGGTACATAGCTGGCTAATAGATTGGGCCAGCTGACTTGGGCAAAGGGGCTGTTTAATTGTGGTGTAGATGTTCCAGCTAGGGCTGCAGCCTGAACTCCAGGACCCTCCCACCTGGCAGGGTCCTAGAGCCTGGATTCTAGCCTGAGCCCAAACATCTACACTGCAATTGAACAGCCCCTTAGCCCGAGTCAACTGACACAGGCCAGCTGCGGGTTGTTAATTGCAGTGTAGATGTACCTTGGAGGCCAAATTCCCAAAGGTCATTTGGGCATCTGAAGATGAAGACAGGCACCGAAACACCTGTAAAAATCGGGCCCTGGGAGCCTGCCCAGTGGTTCTGCCAGAAGTGACGGGAAAACCCACCTGGACCCTCAGACCAACTCTACTCACTGCAAACACAGAGGCTGATCCTCAGAAGTTGGAAAACACCATCGCTCCATTGAAATCAATGGGCTGTGGTCATTTCAGCAGCTGAGGACTTGGCCCATGGTTTATAACTGATCATTGGGACTAGCTATAATAAACAAGGCAGGTTCCAACAGTTCTTTCTCAGAGTCAAATCAGCACCTGAATTTCTCCCAGGTTTAGCCCAGCAATGACAGCTACTGGAGAGTTCACTGACTCAATGAACCAGAGCCCATTTCTGTCCTGACTAATGCTCTGGGGAGCCCCACTGAAGTCAGAAGTGGGTGGGTGGGATTTTGCTTTAAGTTTCACAGGGGTAAACCCAGAATAGTTCTACTGGGTTCTCTTCCTGAAAGAAATGCTCTAGCTCAACCACAAGATAGAGGCTGGATGCAGGAATCACTGGGTGAAATTCTCTGGCCTGTGCTATGCAGGAGCCCATTCAACATGACCATAAGGCTTGCTGCTGGCCTTAAATCTGCAACTTCAGTGGTGTTATTCCAGATTTGCACTAGAGAGCAAAATCTAGTGGGATGTGCATGGAGAGAAAGCATACAGCAGTGCATGCAAGTGGATGCACCCAAACTTGCTTTGAAATGGAAGGGGTGATTTCCCAATTGTACATAGCTGCTTCTCTTTGGGAGTGCTAATGAGGGGGATGAGCCATGTTCTTTGGAAATGTCAGCTAACCGTAGTCAGAGGGTAGTTGCTTGCGGGATGTCATTGCTAAGCTGCCCCAGGGACTGCACTGCCTTGTATGGTTGATAAGGAAATCAGTCTGTCCTCTCTGGCTGGGGAGGGCCAGCCACACAGGGAAGCATCATTAACAGATTGCCCTGCTCTGCACGAACAGATTAATACACCAAGATTTAGAGGTGATCGATGGGAGCCTAATGAAGTACTTTGAGTATGAGCATGGGCAGCATACAGTTAGCCCCAGTGAATGGGGAGTTGCTGCTGGAATCTTTGTAATGAGCTGTGATTTTAGCATTGGTGCCCCAAATCTGGAAACCCCAGGGAGGGAACTGCCTGGCCGTTACTTCCTTGGTGGCATTGAATGTTTTCAATCAATAATTGCGATCATCTTTAAACATAGCTCTCTGGCCTTAGTTATATATGAATCTTTCCTGATTCCCCCCAGGAGCTGGTTGCTAAAAGAGCAACGGAGGGTCACACTCATATCCTGAGACACAGGAGTGACGGGTGGAATGCATTTCAGTGGTACCGTATTCAAAGTGTGCTGGGTGCTGCACAGACTAGCGTGGTGCGCCCACTGCCAGACAGCCAGTGTGCGCCCACTGGCCCTCTCTGGGGGTGCCAGTGGAGGAGCCCCACAGGCATCAGTGGAGTGAATGCTATACATATGTGCAGAACTGAGCCCTTGGTCATGGTCTGCCACTTATGTCTGTGCCCCAGGTGATCAGGCTGGATTCTTGCAGGCAGCCCATTGCCTCAGGACTCTGGATCCTGCCCTAGGTGCCAGATTGTCTCCAGGGGCCCAGCGGCCGGGTGTCCTGTCCCCTCATCATGCCATGGCACTGGCAGTTGGCTGGTGGATCCCGGGTCTAAGCCTACAGCTGGCCTCTTCAGCAAAGTGTTCTCAGTGGTGACGGTTGCTTCCCTGTGGCACTGTGCAGTCCCCCCCACCCCAGGGATCTCTGCACAGCTCACCCCTGTTGAGTGGGGGTGGGCATGCATGAGAGCCTGAGCACAGAGGAGTAGCCTTGCAGAGGGGCTTTCGTGTGGGCCTTGGCCTAGTTGCCTCGTTTCTGGATAGTTCTTAGTAGGTTTTGTATCTGTGCCTGGACCTTTGCCTGGGCGAAGCTGAGATCAGTCCAGACAAATGAATACATAAAGAAGATCAAATGGTGCTAAGACCCCCCACAGCAGCTACTGCCCTCACTGACCAGCACCACACTATGTGACACTGTGCAGCCCTGGCTAATGCTTGTTACACGTACAGAATATTCTATTATTAGGAGCAAGGCTCTGTGTTCTCCTTCACCTTCCTGCACAGTCCTTGGCCTCAGTGGGGCAGGTGAAATCAGAATCCAGCCCCATTCAAATGCTTTTAAGACAGAACTCTGCCCGGCTTCCAGCGCTCACAGTGGAGATCCATGAGCACAGGGGAAGCAGGGTCTCAGCGCTGATTTGTGCTGTGAGGAGCTGAGGGCAGAATGTACCCACATGTCGAAGCCCTGCCCTCCAGGCGCTCCTGTCTGGGCTATCCAGCAGCAGCAGAAGGCTACCATCACTGCTAGTGCAGCTGACTAGGAAGCCAGCTCTAAGCAGGAAGGAAGGGGTGAGCGCCCCACAGGTTATGCAGTATCTTCATCAGGATCACCAGCAGGCAGTCTTCAGCCTGAGAGTGGCTCCTGCAGTGTGCCAGCCCGCCCCCTAGTGCTGGCACAGAGCTGGCTCTCACTGCCAGGAGCCAGGTCCGGGTGACTTTGTTTAAATGCGTTTGATAAATGCAGAGCATTGATCTGAACCGGATTTGCCTCCCGCTGCATTCAGACCACAGCCTGCTGCAGGGAGCTGGGAAAGCAGAGCTGTTCTCCACGTGGGCTCAGGCTCAGTGGCTGAAGCCAAGGTTCATTTCAAGAAGGTTTTTCTGGGGCAGCCTGGGAACACAATGTAGTAAAACCGCATCCCATGGGCAAGTTAGTGAGAGGAAGCTCAGGGAGGTGTCCTTAGAACAGTAAAACTCTACACAATCATCATTTCAGTGGTGTCACCCTCTGCAGTGTGGCAGAGGAAACTCGCTCCTTCCCCCCGACCTTCTGGCTCCCAGTGCCAGGTCCTCCAGTTGGTGAAAATGTTGACAATACAATGTCATTGGAAATGGGTCCAGCTGGGTATCATTTGAAAGCCCTTTCTCCCACGAACACAGTGGTACCAAACATGACATCCTAGAACAATTATGTAGATATGCATTTGAGAAAATGTTTAAAATCAACATTTATTTAATCATGCTTTAACACAGGGATGTGTTGCTTCTCAAAAAAAGACACTGTTCTTTGGTAATCCTTGAGTAATTAGCCTTGACATGTAGGACTGAAAATGTGTGTTCATCAAAGTCATCATCAGTGTTGTGTAGTCTCTGTCTAGGACACCATTGCTAGACACTCATACTGGTCCTCATCTGAGCAGAACTTGTATATTTCCATGCAAGGCAGGCTGCAGGTCAAACATTTGTAGGGTCATGAGCATCTGGTCTTTGCGCATGAGCATTTGATTAGCTGAAGGATTGATTTGGAAACCACCATATTTCACACATAACTGATGTGATCAGTCCATCCTCCAAGCACCATCCATGTCCAGTAGGGAAGGGTAGTTTGGTTGCACTCAGTCATCCCAGAGCCATTCCACTGCTTGATAATTTGCCCTCTTGAGAGCAGGTATAAATGCACCCCTTGTCTGTGGCAATTCTTTTCCATTTGTTTGTTTCTTGGAAAACATCCACCAGTTTAGCTTTGCAAGTGTCATACTGTTGATCTTCAAATGGTAAACTTGCCATAAGAACACCTCCAGTGCATTTATGATCTCATCCTTGCCTGTCCTTTCCATGCACCTTCAGAGCAAGGAGAGAGACTTTGGAGGTTGAATCAAATGCCTTTCAGTAAGATAATTTGGTCTTTCCAGCCAGCCTTCCAGTGGTGTGACATCCTGAAAGAACATGGGGACCTGGCAGTGCAGTGGCTTTTAATGTCCTAAGCGATAGGAACACATCTCGGAGGGATATACAGCAATTCTGTTCCCCAGCAGTAGGCAAAAGCAGAATTGTGCAGAAGTCTTGGGTAGCATCTCACAGAGAACTCTAGAAAACCTGTGTCTTGTGCAAAAATCCGAGGTTAGTAGCTCCTCTCTGTGTGCACTGATAGCATGCAAATAATTTTAGTGTCTGCCTCCTCATGGGAACTACAGAGAAACTCCACTGAACAGTGTATGGCAGCAGTTTCATTATAGATGCCTTCAGGCTTTTGTGGAGGAAACAGGTGTTCTCAAAATTCATGCCACGGACCTAGTATGAGGCGAGTCTCACCCACAACTGGCACTTGTCCCGGTATCTTCAACTTTTTCCTGACGCTCAATGCTCTTCCTCTCCAACTTTGCCAAATTCAGTTTATAGGTGCACTTCTTATTGCATCTAAGGTGCCACCAAGGGTTGTGTTTAACTAGGTCCTCTGAGATGGTTTTCTCCAAAGGTTCAGCTACTAGTCAGTACTCTTTGTCTCCCTATTGATGCCTGAAAATGATCAAGCGCAAAGTAAAAATAAGGATTTTGCAGTAAATTACTTGGGAATTTGCATTACAAAAGAATTAATATGTATTAACCACATGCATGCTGTTTGTGGATGGACTCCAGAAATTTCTGGCTGGATGCTGATGTTTTAACCATTTGTCTCATCACAACTCTTGGCACAATAAACAAAGCCAATAATCAATACTACTGAACCGCTTCTTTTTTGCCAATAATGGCAAATCAACTTGAAGAGCTCCTGCCTTCCATTTATGGTAATCTGTAACTTACAAAAATTAATCAGTTCTCATGTTCTGAGCATTCACTTGCTCCAGTCATCCCTGGCCAGTGGAGAGGCCCTTAGTGGCTTACTCAGAGCAGCTTTGCCATCTTAACCAAATCAGTCTGGGCTGAGAGAGAGTGGAAAAGTGGCTTAGAACTGCTCCCCCCCCATGCCTTTCTCGGGTCCTGCAGTGAGTGCAGTTTGCCTGCACCCAGCCATTAGCCGCTGACCCATTAACCACTGTCTTTTTGCAATTCCTAGCAAATGGGAGAATGGTGCACATTTTTAACAGTGAGGGGAACCCCATTGGAAGAGCTCACCCTGTGACACTGTGGATTCCGCATCACTTGGAGTCTTTCAATCAAGATTGTACATCCTTTCTAAAAATATTCTCTAGCTCACCCAGAAGTGAGGGGGTCAGTGCAGGGATTCTGGGGTGAGGTTCTCTGCTCTGTGTTATGCAGGGGCTAGGTGATCTAATGGTCACTTCTGTCCTTAGATGCAATCAAGCTCGGAATTATTCACCGCAAACATATCCTCCCTGTTTTGTTCTCAAACTGTTCATGAGCTGACCCCGATTTCTGAGGGGATGGTCACTCCTCGCAATCCTCTGCCGAAGAGCTGAACTGCACCATTTTCAGAGGGTCGTGAACTGTTCTCTTTGACTCTTTCTCATTTGTTACTCTGGGTGTGGGACTGATTACCTAAGTCACACGGTGGTGTTTCTGCACTTTGGAAACTGTAAACTCGTTTGAATGAGAGAATAATGAACAAACTTGGCAGTCTCAGTTACAAAAATGTTTGCTGATCCGTTTTTGTCATAGTAGACAAGCTTTAGAAATATATTTAGAAAATATTAGGACAGTTTGGATCTTTTCCTGATCTCTTTTGCACAAAAATAGCTTTATTTCGCTCTATATGCGGACCCCAGATTTTAAAATAGCTGGGTTCCTTCCTTGCTGGTGGACAGAGAACAAGTATGTATTTGCTTTAATAGATTTTACATTCTCTTTCCTCTTATCCCATCCCCCCAAGAAAGTGAGTGGTGGTGGGAGAGGGATAGTAAGGGTGGCCAGGAATCACTCCCAGCACAAGTACACCAGTTCACACATCAGCACGCTCATTTGCACACACATCTGATCATTCAGAAATGAAAGCTCCTTGCCAAATATCTATGCAAACAGAATGTTCACAGAAAGCAATCCAAAAGGGGCTGACAATATTCAGAGCAAATCCCTCATGGAACTGAGCAAACAGGTCTGTGACAACCCCGCCCCTCTAGTCAGCCAGCTGGAAGGTATTATCCTTCGGCTTCTTCTAGTGTGGTTTCTGTTGTTGGTTTGATCCTGCAGCCGGCTGCACCTTGTTGTTGAGCAGATGTAGAATCCTCAGGCAGGGGGTAGCTTGCAAAATTGATTTCCTCTGGTTTCGTGTGTGTTCCTTTTTGCATAAAAGCTCTGCAGTCAGTGAGCAGTTCTGCCTTCACTGAGCAAAGACTCCTGGACAGCCTGAGGGACTTGCCTCATGTTTTCTCATTTCAGAGCAATTTTAGATTTGATCTCTGCCTCCCTGTTCATACCTGTCATAACAGGACTAAAAAGCCAGGATCTACTATAAAAGGAGGGAGCTTAGTTCAGTGGTCCTCAACCTTTTCGTCTGGTGGGAGCCAGATGAAGGACTGTGGCGGCAGTGGAGCACCCACCAAGATGCTGCCGAATTTCTGCGGCATTTCGGCGGCGACACCTCTCGATGACGTCGCTTGTCGGCAGCAAGTGGCGTCATCAAGAGGCGTTGCCGCCAAATTTCTGCTGCGTTTGGCAGTGACACCTCTCGATGACATCACTTGGCAGCAAGTGGCGTCATCAAGAGCAGGTCTTCCTTCACTGAGCAAAGACTCCTGGACATCCTGAGGGACTTGCCTCATGTTTTCTCATTTCAGAGCAATTTTAGATTTGATCTCTGCCTCCCTGTTCATAACTGTCATAACAGGACTAAAAAGCCAGGATCTACTATAAAAGGAGAGAGCTTACTTCAGTGGTTCTCAACGTTTTCATCTGGTGGGTGCCAGATGAAGGACCGTGGCGGTGGTGGAGCACCTACCGAAATGCAGCCGAATTTCTGCAGCATTTTGGCGGCAACACCTCTCGATGACGTCACTTGTCAGTGGCAAGTGGTGTCATCAAGAGCCGTCACTGCCAAATTTCGGCAGCATTTCGGCGGCGACACCTCTCGATGACATCACTTGCCACTGACAAGTGACGACATACTTGCCACTGACAACTGACATCATCGATAGGCATTGCCGTCGAAATGCCGCAGAAATTCGGTGTCATTTTGGCAGATGCTCCACCGCCGGCCAGGACGCGGGCACATTTAGATGGCTTAGTTGCTTGGTTTAAGTTGCTCTCAAATAGACACATATTAACCTTTGGTGCTGAAAGACACGTCTGTGTCCAGAAGACATTTTCTACATCCAAAGGCTGCACCATTTTAACTCAAATGAAGGTTTAAATTGCTGTCTTGAAGCTGATATGACCATCAGTGCAGACACACTCAGCTCAGAAACAACCAGCTCATATCCTTGGAGCTTCACTTGTTCAGTTGGATTTCAGTGTGTCCAGGGATTCATCTGCAGCTGGTCCTGTTCCCATGGCAAGGCTGAGACACTTGCTATCAGTGCTGAGATCAGAGTCCTGCTGTGCAGATTCTTCTCTGTCCTGTTGCCACCTGTCAGTTCTGGGAACAGCTGGAGGCCTTGCAGGCTGGCTCTCTCTAGTGCAGGTTCTGCTGAGCCTCCAGCTCCATCTGAGCCTTGCTGCAGGGGTAGCCTTAGCTAAGCCTCTGGGGCAGGCAGCAGCTTCTCTCCTGGAGCCAGGCACTGTTCACGTAGGCCCAAATTCATGAACACGTGCTTCAGTCCATCCCTAAAGAACATAACATGTCTGGTTACAGCTAAGCACCTAGTACAATGCTTTGCTGAATCAGGGCCCTGGTCCTGCCCAGATACTAGGGCGACTGGTGCCAAGTAAATAAAAACACCAATGAAAGCTGTGTGGAGTGACAGTACAGGCGGCATCAGGACTTGCCCGCAAACCCCTAACAGCAGGGAAATCTTGAGGGAAGGAAAGTCTCCTTATTCCTTGACACCTTCACATCCACACCCCACTGTCAATGCTGCTCAACCCAACAACACTGTCAGTGTGCTCCCACTCCAGTCACACCCAACCACACTGTCAGTGCTCTCAGACACTCCAGTCACACCCAGCAACATTGTCAGTGCTGCCCACACTCCAGTCACACCTGGCAACACTGTTGGTGCTCTGACACTCCCTTCATGCCCTGACAACAACCTGATAATGCTGTCAGCCCACTCCAACACTCCAGTCACACCCAACAACATGGCAGGGCACTCTAACAACCCAGTTACGCCCTGACAACACTGTTAGTGCTCTGTAACACTCCATTCACACCTAACAACACTGTCTGTGCTCTGACACTCCAGTCACACCAGACAACACTGTCAGTGCTCTCTGACACTCCAGTAATGCCCCAACAGCACTGTCAGTGTTCTGTGACATTCTGGTCATACTGTTAGTGGTCTGTGATAACTTGGTCACACCCCAAGAATGCTGTCAGTGTTTTCTGATATTCCAGTCACACCACGACAACACTGTCAGTGCTCTGTGACAGTCCAGTCACACCCAGACCATACAGTGAATGCTGCCCATACTCCACTCACACCCAACAACATGGTCAGTGCTCGCTGACACTCCAGTCACACCCCAACAATGCTGAGAGTGCACTTCAACACTTCAGTCTCACCTGGCAACACACATACCCCAACTACACTTTAAGCGCTCTCTGACATTCCAGTCACACCCACAACACTATCAGTGTCTCTGATGGCATACCCCAATCATACTGTCAGTGCACTTGGACACTGCAATCACACACAGCCCACACTGTCAGTGCTCTCTGACAGTCCAGTCACACCCCACAAGGCTGTCATTGCACTCGGACAGCCCAGTCACACTCTGAGAACACTGCAGCGTACTCAGACACTCCAACCACACGCAAACCACACTGTCAGTGCACCCGGGCACTCCAGTCACACCCAGACCATACCATCAGTGCTCTCTGAAATGAAAGCTGAAACATTTTGTTTAAAAATATCACACCAAAATGTTCCAACTTTTCCAAAATATATTTTCCTCTGTTGTCACTGGGCCAAAAGTATTCATCAAATGGGACCCATGTTCACAAATAGTTTAATTTGACCAAAAAATGTATTTTTCAGGAATACTATTCACAGAAAGAAAGAAAGGAAAGAGAAAAAGAAAGAAAGAAAGAAACAGAAGAAAAGAGAAGAAAGAATAAGAAAGAAAGAACAAGAAAGAAAGAAAAGAAGAAAAAGAAAGAAAGAAGAAAGAAAAAGAAAGAAGAAAGAAAAGAAAGAAAGAAAAGAAAGAAAAGAAAGAAAGAAAGAAAAGAAAGAAAGAAAGAAAGAAAAGAAAAAGAAAGAAAAGAAAAAAGAAAGAAAGAAAGAAAGAAAGAAAGAAAGAACATTCCCCAGCTCTGGATGGCAATTAGGCCTAACTGGTGGATAAAATAATGAGGTACTAGCCAAGGACCTGGGGTTTAGAACCCCAGACTGTAGAGCCTTGGGTAATGAGGGGTCCCAGCTCCCGGTGCCCCTGTCAGTGGCTGGAATCCCAGCTGGTACATACCCAGTGCTAGGTCACAGGGAGCACACATCCAGCACTTTCCGACTCTGCAGAGGATGTGTGTGTCATAACATTTCTTCCCAGATCTGGACCTTAGCGTCCAAAATATGGGTGTTAGCATGAAAACCTCCAAGCTTAGTTACCAGCTTGGACCTGGTAATTGCTGCCACCAGCTAGGAATTATACAGTGCCTAGCTCACTGTGGTCTCCCCAAAACCTTCCCTGGGGGACTCCAAGACTCAGATTCCTTGAGTCTCACAACCAAGGGGAATAAACCATTTCCCTTCCCCCTCCTCCCCTCCAGGTGTTCCCTCCCTGGATTCCTGGAGAGATATACAGAAGCAAGCTCCGTGAATCTAAACAAAGGGATTCTACCCTCCCTGTTTCAAGTCCTGGAAACACAAGTACCGAGAGAGCTAATCTCCCTTCCTCCTCACCCAGAGGGTATGCAAAGTCAGGCTTAGTAAATCTAACACAAAGAGATTTTCCCCCTGACTTCTTCCTCCCACCAATTCCCTGGGAGCTGCAGACTCAATTCCCTGGAGTCCCCACTAAAGAAAAACTCCAACAGGTCTTAAAAAGAAAGCTTTATATAAAAAGAATGAAAAAAGGACATAAAATATCTCTGTATAACGGTGACAATATACAGGGTCGATTGCTTAAGAAAAAAAGTGAATAAACAGCCTTATTCCAAAAGAATACAATTTAACACATTCTAGCAACTACACGCATGTAAATACAAAAGAAAACAATATAAACCTATTGTCTTACTATCCTTGTACTTACAACTTGGAAACAGAAGATTAGAAAGCCAGGAGATAGAAAGATCACTCTCAGAGACGAGAAAAGGAACAGACCAAGAACAAAGGACTCACACCCAAAACTTCCCTCCACCCAGATTGAAAAAGTCTTGTTTCCTGATTGGTCCTCTGGTCAGGTGTTTGGTTCCCTGTGTTAACCCTTTACAGGTAAAAGAACATTAACCCTTAGCTATCTGTTTATGACAGTGTGACTTGTTGGGTTAGTGCTGAGCTTCATGGGTTGAAGTAGTTCTGAGTGCTGGATGTGACCCTGGATGCTAAATAGCCATCCCACCCATGCCCTTGTCCCACCTTCCTGTCTTGCTGTATACTACAGCCAGTCGCCTGGGATTCGTTATCTAACATCCCATAAGGCCTATAAGGAATCAGGAGGCAGGAGCATAAACAGATGAATGACTCTGCCTGGCACAAGCCTTCTCTTTCTCCTAGAGTGGAATCTGATTCTGGACTGACCCTGTGACACTGCCCCAATCACAAAGGAGAAGGAAATGGCAGAAAGACAGGGAGGGCCGCTGGGACCCTGTGTCAGTGGAATGAGAGGGTTGGGGGCCCTGAGCACTGCTCAGGCAGGAGAAATATATGGAAATGGCCTGTCAACAAATAACTGACAATAGCAATTATGACAGAGCTCTGAACTGGGGGCTGTTCTGTGCCCTGACCACCCCTACCTTGATCTCTTAAGCCCTTCCCAGGGAGAGAAAGTGTTCTGTGGGAGTGAGGGTCTGAGAGTGCATATTAGTAGTTTAAGGATGAACACTTCCCTGGGGACGTTACAATTATTCCTTAAATAAGAATCAGAAACCCTGAGCATTCAGAGCTAATCTTAAATGTGAAAGAATCTCAGAAGATCGGGAAATGTCCGGTGAAAGTGCTCAAACGGCCATAACTGTGCCTTGCACTGGCCTCTGGTCCTCCTTTTTTTTGTTCTTTTCTTATTTAAGCACTGACCCTATGACTGATGGTTTGTACTATTGGAGGGGGGGTGGGCAGCTTTCATTTAGGGCTTTAAGAACTTGTGAACAATGGCAGGCCACAGCCTGAGGCCAGGTGTAGCCTGGAAACTTTTGCCAGTATAGTAATGATGGTCTAGCTAGTTGGTAAAAAGCAACAAAGAGTCCCGTGGCACCTTAAAGACTAACAGATGTATTGGAGCATAAGCTTTCATGGGTGAATGCCCACTTCGTCAGATGAATGGTATAGCTACATGGCAATACCCTCTCTAGTGTAGACAAGACCTGAGTTTGGAAAAGTCCGTTTCCAAAAAGACATAGGGCATGGAGGGTTGGATAATCAGCTGAATACGAGCACAGTCCAATGCTGTGACCAAAAGGGCTAACGCGATCTTTGGATGCAAGAACAGAGGAATCTCAAGTAGGTGTAACAAGGTTATTTTACCTCCATATTTGACACAGGTGCAACTGATGCTGGAATACTGTATCCTGTTCTGGTGTCCACATTCAAGAAGGATGTTGAAAAGTTGGAGAGGGTTCAGAGAAGAGCCACGAGAATGATTAAAGGATTAAAAAGACTGCCTTATAGTGATAGACCCAGGGAGCGCAATCTATTTAGCTTAACAAAAAGGTTAGGGGTGATGCAATTACAGTAAGTACCTACATGGGGGACAAATATTAATAATGGACTCCTCAATCTAACAGAGAAAGGTATAACGTGATCCAATGGCTGGAAGTTGGAGCTCCACAAATTCAGACTGGAAATAAGGCGTACACAGGGCTGGTGCAACCATTTAGGTGACCTAGGCAGTCGGCTAGGGCGCTAGGATTTGGTGGGCGTCATTTTCACCGGCATTTAGGCAGAGGGAGCTGGGGCAAGGGGGTGCGTGGAGGGTTGCCTGCAGCAAGTAAGGGGGGAGCATGCAAGAGAACTCCTCACCCCAGCTCACCTCTGCCCCATCTCCTCCCCGAGCACGCCATGGCTGCTTCACTTCTCCTGCCTCCCAGTCTTGTGGTGCCTAAGCTGATTGGCACCGCAAGCCTGGGAGACGGGAGAAGTGAAGCAGCCACGGCGTGCTCGGGGAGGAGGCGGGGCAGGGGTGAGCTGAGGCAGGGAGTACCTCAGGGCGTAGGGTGGGGGTGGGGAGCTGCCGCAGGGGGGCACCTCAGGGCAGAGGGGGGAAGCTACCATGGGGGGGGGATGCCTCAGGGTGGGGCCGTGGGTGGGGGAGGGCGCAAGGTGGAATTTTCGCCTAGGGCACGAAACATCCTTGCACCGGCCCTGGGCGTACATTGTTAACACTGAGGATAATTAACCATTGAAACAATGTACCAAGGGTCAGGTGGATTCTCCATCACTGGCAATTTTTAAATCAAGATTGGATGTTTTTCTAAAAGATCTGCTCTAGGAATTATTTTGGGGTAGTTCTCTGGCCTGTGTCATGCAGGAGGTCAGACTAGATGGTCACTGTGGTCCCTTATAACCTTGGAATCTAGGAATAATTGTCCCATGACCCAGCCCCTCCCATCCTCATCTTCTCTTTGACACCTTTTGTCACCATGGCTCTCAGGTGTTTGCATCCTAGGGCTGAAAAAATCAGGTGTTTTGAAAGAGCTCTTTGGAGCTGATCTTCAGTCCCTTTGAGCTGCTCACATTTCTGAATGTCATAAAACCATGCTGAAAATACAGCTGACACTTGCAAAGCACAGTGCCTAAAGTCAGGCTCCGAAGCCCCCTGTTGCCTAGACCCATATCTAGCACCTGGGCCAGATTTTCAGAGTTCAGCATCTAACAACTCCTATTTAAAGCACCTAAATGGAGTAGACAGATTTTTGAAAGTGACCAACCCTCAGAAGGGTATATGAAGAATAACAGGAGAGGCTGAGCAGCCTGCAAGCCTGGCCTCTGCATTCAAGTGCTGAAGAGCTTGTGCTTACTAGACTTTTGCATATCCCATGAACTGATTGCCAATTATCACAAAATACTTAACATCTCCGTATGGGCTGGTTCTGATATAGGGGTCTGGCACTGCCCTCACAGAACCTGCTAACCTCCTGCCGAAATCCATGGACTTCCCATCCTGCCAACTTTGGGAATTTTGTCACAAGTCTTGCAGTAGTTGTTGCTTTTCGTAAAGCCCCAGCTCCTGGAGTCAGAGGAATCTCAGCTTTCATTTAAAAAAAAGTTTTAGCCCTTCTGATTGCGGAGGAAAGCATAACCCACGTGTGTCCTAAGGGCAACAAAAACAAACTCAGCATTGACTAGTAAACAAAGCTCCTGGTTTTAACCCAGTCTCCTGACTTTGGGACCTGACTGATGGGTTTTGAATACTTGGCCTTGGAGACACTGGCACATGCATGCATGAGCCCTTGCTCCAGTCAGGGTGGTTCTGAGCTGTAGTTTGTCTCTGGCTAGTTCAGGAGAACTGGGAGCTGGGCTCAGGCTGTGCTGTGTTTTTTTTATAGCTTTGAGAGAGATTTTGGGAGGCCCGGGCAGTTGACCAGTAGCACATTCTTAATGTTATGGAGAAATCACCGGAGGTACTGTTACATACAGCCTGCAATGTCTTGTTCGCCTGCCAGCTGTGTTCAGTCTTGGAAGGAAGGCTGTGTAGTCATTCCATCAGTGGTGCATTTCTTTGTAGGGGAGCTGTGCAAGCAGCAAGGGGCAGAGGGATTGCTCTGTCCCAGTCACTCCGACTAGACCCTTTCCGTTGGCCACAGTTGGTCCCCAGGCATTGGATGCAGCTAAGGGGCTGGGAAGGGGAGGCTGGCGGTAGGTAGAGTCCTCTTACTGCAATTTGGATATGCAATAGGATGACTAGATGTCCCGATTTTATAGGGACAGTCCCGATCTTGTGGACTTTGTGGTATATAGGCACCTATTATCCCCCACCCCCGTCCGAATTTTCACACTTGCAGTCTGGTCACCCTAATATGCAAACAGCTGGCAACAAGCATGGTACAAAGTCCCCGATCCACCCAATTCTGAGCCTGGTGGCACTGAGCTGAAATCTGAACATAGGGCCCAGCATCTCTCTGGGAACACTGCAGGGGAGGGGTGGCATCTACAGCTGAGAGACCAGCTGGGAGCAGAAGAGTTGAGGGTGAGGGATGGGACGGTTTAATCCATTTCTCAGTGAAGGTAGTTAGAAGGGCTACACAGTGGGATTTCCGGCGGGGAACAGCTTGCACAGGTCCCTTGGATCAGTGAAGGGGCCTTGTCAGCACCTCTCCGGGCAGTCCCAGCCACGGCCATGCCAGCGTGCACCCAACACCCCAGCAGCCCCGTCTTGGGCTCTGGGACTCATTTAGCTCAGCACAGAGGGACACTGCAGTGATCACAGCCCGAGAAAACTGGATTCGGTAACCCCCTGCTGTCTCTGGAAACCAAGCAACTGTCTGACCTATTGCCTCTCCCTCCCTCTCAACAGCATTATCTGACCATGGTGAAACTGGGCAACAATCTCCGTGAGAAGCTGGACAAGGAGCAGGGCACCGGCAGTGGTGATGACAGCTTTGACAACATCCCTTTGATAACGCCGCTGGATGTCAACCAGCTACAGCAGCCCTTCCCTGACAAGGTAATACCAGCAGTGCCCCTCGGTGGCCAACACCAAGTGCAAATCCCCTCTGCCTCTGCTGGCCCCTCACCCTGTCTGATGGCGCAGCAGTCGTGCTTTGCTGCCACATTTGCCCCTCAGGAGCTATTAACTACTTTCCGGTCTCCCAGGACCCTGTGCGGTCTGTGAAACCAGCAGCCAAGCCCAGCATGCCCCCTGTTCCCACAATCCCGCTGCTGGGGCTGGGTTTGCTGAAAGGGAACTGGACTGTGCGAGCCAGGATGGGTGTGGCAGTGCTCCAATGCGTTCAGGGGAACTCAACGATAGTGCAGCAGAATCTGCCCCTGGGCCAGGGTTTCCTTCGTGAGTGAAAATTACCTCACACTATTTTTTTCGAAAAGGAAAAAAACAATGAAGTGAATAAAATTGAGTTTCTTCTGGATTCAGTTATGTGCGGGCGTGATTAGCCAGGGCACCTCACCTTTTCCTGCAGTAGAGCCAGGCTCTCAGATGTTGTAAATTGGGGTCTTTGTGCCAGCTGGGACCCTGGCCCAGAATTGCTCTCTGGCCTGGTGTCTGTGCCTTTTTATTTGCTGGTTTGAGAACATGGACAGATGCTGTGCTTAGCCCGTAGCTAAGCTTTGAGACTAAAGCGAATGTTCAGACCTGGCAGCACACTGATAGCAGCTGCATCACCCCCTCACCACAGGCCCCTCGCTCTCCCAAGGTAGGTTCCTGCCCCTGGGGCTCACTGAGCAAACATGCCATCTGCATGCAAGTTAGTCAATGTGCAAGCCAAAGTGTGCAAATAGGTCTCTGGTTCTGTGCAACACTTCTGTTTCCCAGGAATGAGGGATGGACACTTTTGCAGAAACAAGCCAGTTCAGGGAAATCCAAACTTCTTTGTGAACAGTTGGCAAACACAACACTGGGCTAGAGCTACCAAACAAGCCATTGGTTGTGGCAGAGGTGAGCAGCCCATCTTTGCCTGGGAAATACGAGGAACAACAAGTCTTGAAGGCTCTGGGCTTGATTCTCGTTTGCACTAAGGCAGCTATAAGTTGCTGTGCCACTGTAAAGGGGCCTTACAGTGTGCACATGTACCCTGCCAGAGCAAGTGGTGGAAAGGAGCATTGGTGTGAATGAGACTCCACCTCATGTGTTTGCTGGGGCCTCGTGGAGGGCTGGAGGACAAGGCTGGAGTGAGGCAGAAAGGCAGGAAGCAGGAACAGGTGGAAAGGCAGGGTTCAGCAGTCAGGCAGGTAGGCAGGGTCCGTAGTAGCAGCTAGTCAAGATTCCTCTATTTGCTCAGACAACTTCCTGTGTCTCTTTCTGGTTTATATAGAGCTTCCCAGCCAATCAGTGGGGCTGGACATCTCCCCCAGCACAAGCTTTGTGGGTGGGTCCCTTTGTGAGGTAGAGCTTTACTAGCCCCCTTCTCCAGTCATTCAGGTGAATTGCTGGGTAGTGGCCATGGTCTGAATACTGTCTGGAGTTGCCCGGGTTCGAGGCTTGCCATGCTTCACATCATCCTCTCTCTTAGGGCACCCTTTGTGGGAGGGGCAGTTGGGAGTGGTGAGGGAATTGGTCCTGAATGTGGGTTGGAACATCCATGAGTGTCTGCCAGGAATGCATGTTAAACAGTCTTTGACCAGAATAAACCAGATGGGACTCAGGTTCCCATATCGGCCTTATCAAAATGCTCATGCAGTTGGCTTTTTCCAACCAAAAAACATTGTCGAAAAAATTGCCAACCAGCTGTTGGCTGAGCACCCTCTGCTCAATAGGCAGAGTTGGGGCCCTTGGGTTGGGGACTTGGAGCTGCCTCATGTGATGCTGTCTCTGTGGTCTCTCTCCTTAAGCCCAGTTTCTCAGCTCTGTGTTTTGGATGGAAAGTCTTTGCTTCTCTCTGCTAATATGGGGTCAGTCACTAGGGGGAAGCGAGTCTCTCTGCATTTTAGTCTCCCCTGGCCCTGGCTCCTCCATCACTCCTCTTGCTTTGTGGGCCCCATTCTCCACTGCATCAGAGCAGCGCTTGGACATAGCAGAGAGTGGGTCTGCAGAGAGCCAATGGCAGCTTCCTGCCCCTTGGCTGCCCAGCCCTGGAGAAGGTTAGATCAGAGGGGATTTACTGTAATGTCACCAGAATAAGGCTGGGCCACAACACCCTGGCCCACCCTGCCTCCCATTGATGTGGGAGAGAGTATGGAAAGTGGCTATGCCATCAGAGTCCGCAGCCTGGGGAGCTCTGCTGGAAATTTCTAGCTGCTCCATGCTGCATTAGAGGCTGTATCAGACCAGAGAATCCGACCCAGTGTCTCCAGTGTCCCACTTCTCCCTTGGTATATGGTGAGAGTTTTGCTTGGCTTTGTACACATCTCTGTTGGTGGTCCGATGCAGGCTGCCAGTTGTGGGCAGGGAACCATGGTTTGTGTTGCCTTGTCTCTGTTGGTGCCAGTCACTCATGTACTGGTCTCCAGTGTCATTGGTTCTGGAGATGGAGAGGAGGCGAGTTTTGGGTTGCAACTATACAGAAATGAATGAGGGCTCGCTCCGGAGTGAGCGTGTGTCTTTAGGTTGGGGGGTGCTGCTGGGGTGGTACCAAGGGGCTAGTGTCCTCGTGCAGTGTGGTTGGGGATCACAGCTGTTATTACCATGAGTTCAGGGCACAGACTTTGTTGGCACAGTTGCTTTTGGGAGTTTTCCCTAGTCAGGATGATCAGCTGTTACCATTGGGCCCAGACCTCGCTCCCTATCAGAGAAGGAGTTGGGTGACGCTGCAGAAGGGCATTAACTAAGAGCTGTGTTCATCCAGTGGTTTCTTTATGGCACAGGAGCTCTGTAGGTCTTCTTGGCACTGTAACAGAAAATCTGCAGCTCCTCGGCCATGTCCACACTACAAATTATGGAGACCTAACATGTCACATACAGCTACCGTGGTTATTAAATCGCTTGTGTGTGTGCAGACTCAGCTTCTTGTGTCAGCCATGTGCATTCTCACCAGGAGTGCTTGTGTCGATTGCATTGTCAGCATGGGGCATTGTGGGATGGCTGCAGGAGGCCAGTAACAATCGATGTAAGCAACACAGTGTCTACACTGACACCACGTAAACTGAATGACATTGACTGTGACTCCGTGCAGCTCAGAGAGGTGGCATTACTAAATCGGCATTGAGAGGCACTGACGTGGGCGGGAGCCAAATTGAAGTGAAGACACTTCCACAGCTAGGTCAATGAGGCACAGTACACCCACCTTACCTTGTAACGTAGATCAGGCCTCCATCCATCTGGTGAAGCGTGCATGTAGCACACATTGTGTTCAGCGGCTGGTGGGTGCCTGCTGGCAGACAGGACTTTGGTCAGGACACGGGGACCCTTCAGGGCTTGACTTTGAACTATCCTGGGATTTATTTTCCAGGTTATCCCTCGTTGGCACATTCTCCTGTGTCTGTCATGAAAGGACACTAGTGTAACCTGCTGGGGAGTGGGTGTGACAGGTCCCCACCATGCTGATCTGCAGAGGCTATGTGCCTGTTACAGCCCCAGCTACGCAGCCTTGTGCTTTTTGCCCTGGAGGTCCTCACTTCAATCCACAGGGTGCTGACTGTCACAACAGCAGGACCCATCACTAGCATCCTGCAGACTCGCTGGCTGGTGCCCAGAGTGAAGGGAGGGTAGAGTGCTCACCCCAGTTTGCGCTGGGGTTTGACCACCTCAGGCGAAGGGAAGGCTTTTGGGCTGGTTTCTAAGCTTCACTCATCCCATTTACATTGCTCCTGCAGAGCTTCAGGGGCAGAAAACTGCCCTGCCAGGCCAGCAGGCTATTTCCTTTGCACAGCGACTCCCTGGCAGGTGTGGACCTGGTGTGCCAGACGGATCTCATTTCCTCTTGTCCTTCTCGGAAATAAGGTGCATTTTTAACAGCAAGGATAATTAACCTTTGGATCAAGTGACCAAAAGCTGTGTGGATTCTCCATCACTGTCAATTTTTAAATCAGACTTGGATGTTTTCCTACACGATCTGCTCTAGGGGCAGGGGCAGGTCTCCAGCCTGTGCTGCACAAGTGGTCAGACTAGATGATCACAGTGATCCCTTCTGGCCTTGGGATCTATGACACTGTGAAAATGAATCCCCTGGTTGTGACGCAGTGCCCAGGGCTGTCAGCCTATGCAGGCTGTGCTGTGCCTCTGCAAGCTAGCGATGGGCACGCTCCAGCCACTGAGCCCTCCAAACGTCCTCTGGAGTGTCCAGCCTCTGGTCCACTGGACACTCACAGTATTCACAGATACACTGCTCCCAAAGGAACAGTGACTCCAGCCTACCAGTTCCATCCAGATCACAGTTCTGCTTAACACACACCGCCTAGATCTGACTATTGTGAAAACAAGTACAAGTGTATTGAACAAGGTGTAGAGAGTCAAGCAGCAGCGAGCCAAAGTATTGGAAATAAATGGTTACATGTAAAATCAAATCAAAATGCACCTCTAGAGTTCAGATTGAATTAACAAGATGCTGTCCTATCTAATTCATTGTACCTCACACAGTCTTTGTAGCATTTTCCAGCCAGGCTGGCTCTCCCCCACTCCACTTTCTAGATGGAAGATGCTGAGGGTTTGGCTCCTTGGCAAAGGACACTGGCTGTACCTCAGTACTCCCAGTTACACCCCAAGAATCCATTGTCTTTGCTTGTTAACAGGTCACCCCCTGCTGGTTTTGTATTTTCCTGCAGCGTTCCTCTCATAGGTTTTGCACTCTTTTGATTAGCATCAGGCTCGGTAATGCAGGGAGGCCTCCATGTGATACATACAATGCATGGGACACACTTGACCAGCCAGAGAGATAAGTGTCTTTTGTCCCTGAAACAGAATCTGTCCAAGCCCTGTCACTTCCTGGTGGCCTGCTTTTAATGTCGAGGCTTTAAGGACATAATTCCCACTATAAATGTATAACTTCTTAACTATTACCCATATGTGCATTTCACTATGACTAGGAGGACCAGTGGGCTATTGGCTCTCTGAAGAGACCTCACATGCCACTCTTGGTGAATTATTAGGGATGTATCTCACCAGGGGATCCCTGTAAAGCTCCATGCATCCCCTCTGCCAGCTGGCATCAAGAGGCGCCTGGGTCACTCTTGGTTAGGGAACATCCACCATTAAACTCTTCTGTTGGTGTCTCGCTACTTGCATCATATCCTAGTATTTTTGAAGTGGGTGGGAGAGGCATGGGACCTTGTGCTCCAGTCATCACCACCCAATGGCATGGTCCCCAGGAGGCTGTTACCACTGTGTAAATAGCAATCACAGGGCTCTCTAATTTATGCTGTGCTCCTGGCTACCCCTAGAGTAAAGGGGGATGGCTTAGAGCTGCCTTTGCTCCATTCCCTCCTGTTCTGAGCCAAGCACAGCTCAGCCAGACCTGAGGTTCTGGCCCCTTAAATTTGAGTTGTTTAGCAGGGGCCCAGGCAGAGGAATCTGTTCCATGAGGGTCAGTCAGCTCTCAGTGTACGTAGTGGAAGGAGCAGGGCTGAGGTTAGCTCCCTGACTGGTGTGCATGGTTTGTGTTTGCACTATACCATTCTGAATCGGTTCATGAATTTAATCATCTCGTATGTTTTCCCACAGATTCAATGTTGTAGTGATTTAAGATTCAGGTTTTGGTGCTGGAATGACTCCTTCCTGCTGGAGCAGGGTGCTGTGTTGTAATGAGCCTATCCAGTGGTTCTCCCTGCTGGAAGGTTCCAAGGTTTTCTTCATCTGTGGCAGTGTCTAAACAATCATTTTACCGTTCAAAGCATGATCCTTCCTCATTGGCTGTGTGGCTGGGGATTCCCTGGCTGCTCTGCTGGGGACTCTGTGTTGCTGTAAGGTGCCTTGTGCCCTAGTGTGCATTCAGAAAGATCTTTTGGGTTCCCAGTTTTAGATGTGAATTGCTACCCCTCCATGCCACGGGCTGCAGTCATGGCTGTGAGGGACTCCCTACCCCCTGCTCCCCACAGAACTACCCCTTGCACTGGGGCCTTGCAGAGAAGGGGGATAGGGCATTCAGTTGTTACTTCTGGTGCAGTGGTGCGTCAACATCAAGAGATTGTACTCACAGCTGGCAGGCCCATTGTGTTCCCACTGGCGCTGCTCGCTAACCATCCCTCTCCATTGATGATTTCCAGGTCATTCTCGCTCAGCTGGCAAGTACAGAAAGGATGGTCCAAGATTGCACAGGTGACTAGTCACTCTGAGTGCATCCTTCTGGGACCTGGAGATGCCTTGCAGAAACCTGATTTCCGGAGAGCTACTGCTCAGAATTTGCTGAAAACCAGCCCCTCTGAAAGGGCCTCAAGTCAGGCTCCCCAAGTCATCTGTGACAATAATGACCATGGTTTCTGTGTCCTGCTAGCCCCAGCTCAGCCTGACTTCTGATGGCCACGGTGTTTCTCTGCACCACACACCATGTCTGCAGCCAACCACAGCTCGCACTGTGGAATCTGAACGTAGGCCGGCATTGGCAAACATAGGGACCAGAATTTAGGCTCCTAAGTCCATATCCAGTCATGTGAGTCAGAGATTGTCAGCAACACTGAATAACTGCTCCTGCAGGCTTATTCGGTAGGAGCAGGGGGTACGCAGCACCTCTGACAACCAGATGGCTTATGGAGTTGGGTGCCTAGCTTTAGGCATACATGCTAGCAAATGGTGACTTGCCCTTTATTGCTGCATGAATCTGGCTGGAGGTCAGGTTGCTTTTTGGCTATCAGCCTCACTAGCAAATGAGCAGGACTCTTGTGAGGCAACTTATTGCAGTGTCACTGGGAGCAGAACCCTCTTCTGAAATATGCTGAGCCCTCCTGGCATTGCCAGCAGCTCTGGCCTGGGGGGATTAGGGCAAGAGGAGGCTACAGGTTGCTCTCTCTTGGTAAGAGCTTTGTTGCCTCACTACTTTTTCTGCCCTCGGCTCCCAAGCAGCTGTGATGATCCATTAAGAAAGCCCCAAACATGGTGTTGGTGAGTCGTTGCTTGCGAGTGGCCCAGGCCCATTCTAGGGTGACCAGATGTCCTGATTTTATAGGGACAGTCCCGATTTTGGGTCTTTTCTCATATAGGCTCCTATTACCCCTCCACCCTCCGTCCCGATTTTCACATTTGCTGTCTGGTCACCCTAGACCATTCCCCCAGGCCCTGGGAGCTCAAATACCAGGCATTCCAGCAAAGAGTCTGCTCTGCTTTTGCCTATCTGAGCAGTTGTTCCACGCAACCTTCTCTGGCTGTATACAGGTCACCGCTCACTGATTCCTCTCCTCACAGGATCGTCAAGACCAGAACAGAGTACCAGCTCCAGCAGAAGAAAAGAAAGTTACATGTCCCTGGAATTAAAAAGCTGAACATAAACCTATACGATGAAGTATCAGAAAAGGTCAAGGTAAAGCATTCTCCTGCCCACACCCACCTGCCTCAGCAGGATTGTGGTTTTGGGGATAGTCTCTCACATTGACACTGAAACAGGGAAAGTAAATAATCCAGATAAACTCAGACCAGGCCTGTTTTAGCCAGGAGAGGGGTCAGCATGTCACCTCCTGCTCTCTGCCCTCAGAGGAGAAGTCAGCAGCCCGAAACCAGAGCAAGTCAATTTACATTCCTTTCAGAACAGTGCATGGGCCGGTTTGTGCTCTCCACAAGCAGGAGGCTGGTGGAGATGCCGCCTCTCTCAAGGCTGGTGTGAGGGAGAAAGGGCAGAAGAGAAGGAGAGGTAACGGGGGGTTGAGGCTGTAGAACGGTCTGTGCCTGGGGATTCCTCTGCTGGAGAGTGGAAAGGGTTAACAGTCCTACAGACAGGCCAGGAGGAGGTGGCTGGCATGGGATTCCCTGGGGATGACCAGGAGGCCCTGGTGCTGACCAGCCCCCCAGGAGGTCACTGCAGTGAGTGTGTCAGGAAGGTGCCCTAGTCCAACAGCACAGGTGGAGTGGGAGGGCTGCTCCCTGGAACAGGATCTGGTTTTCTTCAGGAGAAGCTACCCCTCTGCATCCCACGGAGGCTCAGGTGGCAATGGAAGAGGGAGAGGGAAATGGGGCCTGCTGAGAAAGGGCTTGTTCGAGGGACGGCAGGGGAGTGGGGCTGTGGATGAAGGGCAGACTCAGACAAGCTGGGTTTGAATTTTCAGTGCTTGGCCGAACCAAGGGCCAAAGCTGGGGCATTTGCCCTTCCCTTGTGCCCCTCCACCTTGGGGTCCTTGGGCATATGGCAGTGCCATGAGCCTGGACACCACGGATCCCTGTAGTTCATTCACCTTCGGCTCAGAGGAGAGACAGGATGGAGCCTGGGGATGAGGGGTTTGTAGCCATTTCAGCACAAGGGCGTGGCTATTTGGTAACTGCTGCTGTTCCCACCCCACAGGCTTACACACCCCCTAGCTCTGACATGCACTTGGCAGGGACATCTGCAGTGGACACCATGTGGACTGAGCAGTGACAGGAGACTCCTTTCCACATGGCTGACAAGGATTGGCATAATACGCCCATATGAACCAGTCTCACTGCTACTGGGTTAACTGGCTGTCTGGTGTCTTCTGCCTCCAGACATGCAGATTGTTTGGGGGGCCCAAGGCCAAACGTTCAGCAGGGTCCCGATTTTCCTGGTGCGCTTTGTCTCCAGTCCCTTGAGAAGTCACACTGGCTGTTTCTTGTTCCTCTGATTTTCCTGGGTCATTGTCCTTAGCTGCACGTTCTTTAGGGCCCATTTTAGGACTAATGTGCATAAATGTAGGGTGACTGCACAGCATCTCTGCAGAGCCGAGTTAAGGTTGTTTGGATGCTTTTCCATGTCCTATTACAATGGTAGGATTTCTGTTAAGTTAAATTTTCCCTCTGAATTTCCTGGGTTTATAACACTTATTTGGGGGATAATTGCACCATCCCTATAATGTTTTTACCCCAAATTACTGATGTACTCTTAGACTTAACTCCATCTTGGGGTATCTTTTGGTCTGCAAAAATCACAACAATTCGATACATAGCAATAACTGTGTTTAATTATAACCTAATTTCTTCAAATGGTGGCTATGCACTAGATTTCAGTGAGTTTTACCTACATGGGAAGTCTGAAGAGGCGGGCTGTTCTAATAAGGCCATTTGGGACAAGAACATGTCTGATGCAGTATGTGCTCCATTTCCTAAAGGATTCATTTGTAGTTTAATTTTAACTTCTAAACTAATGAATGGGCACACTTGTAAATTCCCAGGCAATCCATTCGATGCTCAAAGGCTGAGTGCTGAGGATATGGTGTGCTCTTCCAAAGAGGATATTCCCTGGTATGAGTGCAAATCTCAACTCAGCCTTAACTCTGGTGTCCTCACCAGCATCTCTGTGGTGTACTGGTGTATTCTCTGTCCATTGGCCTGGTTCCAGAGGCCCAGTTCTCCTCCAGGGTCCCGGGGATATGGAAACTCCCTCTGGCACTGTAAAACCAGGACCGTGATGTAGTCCCTCTTCCCCTTCTCTTTGAAAAGTCATGTACCTAAGTGCAGCAGGTGCTGGTAGTGGGGAATTCCTGCTTCCCGCACAGAGCTCTGCAACACATCTCAGCATCAAGGCGAAATAAACAGCATGGGATCCATGAAGCACTCACCTAGCATTACCTAGGAATCACAATGAAGGGAGGGGGTTGTCTGACCGCTCCCTGGAGAGACAGAAGGGTTTGGGTTAGAATCCATTGTGTCTTCCGGAGAAGCAAGAGAAGCTGGGTCTATTAGGGAGTGGTGGGAGTAGGGGAAGCCCAAATCTTCTTCAGAAGTGTGACCCTCACAAAGTTTCCCCTAGCTCTGAGCTCCAGCTGTGAGTTCCTCATACATCTGGGAGCTGCAGCACATCCCTCGCTCAGAGCAGGGACGGGGGGTCGGTCCCAGAGCTGGGTGAAAATTTCTGGCCAGAATTATTTTACTGAAAAAGGCAGATTTAGATCAACCAAAACATTCTGTGAAAATGAAACAAAACATTTAGTTGGACTCAATACCATTTTGGGGGAACATTTTGGTTAGGGCAGCGAACTGGAAAATCAGGTGTTTGCAGAGCCCTGACCATGCCTCCATCTACACTGTACAACCCCTGTGGGATCAGGGAGTTTGCACTCATGCAGGTGATAGAGAGGCCAGAGGCTGAGCCGCCCACAGAGGCTGGCTCTGCACAAGTGACACATTCTGGAATAGGCAGAGATGACCCAAGAGATCCCTGTCTTTGCTGTCTGACTCACACCTGGGCCCTGGTGCTTTAATGCAGCTGTAAATAGCAGCTCTCACACTATGAGTCACAGCCAAAAATAGAACTTCAGAACCAACAACCACCCCCCCCACCCGCCCCGGAGCTTTCTGTTGGAGGAAGCCAGGAGAGCTCTTTGCAGCCACTGGGTATAAGAGAAATAACATCAGACCTTGTGCCACCCAGAGCCAGCCAGGCAAGGTCTGGAAGTGAAAATGAGCCTTCCCTTGCTGACTTTCTTTCTTCATGTCCATGCAAACTGAGTACCTGGCCTTAGCCGGTGTGCCTGAGCTAGGCACCATGACACTGCCCATGCTCTGCAGCACCAGCGGGCATTTCCATCCCACGCTGTGGAAGGAGAAGTGGCTTTATTGAGCGATTTATAAATGATGTCCACATGTTCTGTCAGGGCCAGTTCCTGGGGCCCGTTTCTCTCCCACCAGGGTAGATGTCACTCTATCTACTTATCTTGGGCCTACACGTATTCCCCGCCTCACAGCTGCAGCTGCAATGGCCATTTGCTTCCCTCTGGAATCCATAGAGTCATAGAAGCCAGCAGGACAGTTCCAGCCATCCAGTCTGTCCTCCTGCCCATTACAGGTAGTGAGCCCCCCACCCACCAGTGACTCCTGCAGGCAGCCCAGAACATACAGTGGAGTTAGAGCAAATCCCTTAGAAAGAGATATTCTTTCCAGACTCCAAGTGACGGAGAACCCTCCATGTCTCTTGGCGAGCTGTTCCAGGGGCTAACTAACCTCCATTTAAAATGTGCTCCTTATTTCAAGTTTGTCCAGCATTAGCTTCCACCCGCTGGATCCTGTTCTGCCCTTTTCTGCAAGATTAAACAACCATCTATTATTGGAAATTTTGGCCCCAAGGAGATGCTTGTAGACCATGATCAAGCCACTTCTTAACCTTCTCCTAGATAAATGAAACAGACTGAGTTTTTTTAGTCTCTCACCACAAGGCAGGTTTCCAGACCTGAATCATTCATATCACTCTCTTCCAAATCCTTTCCAGTTGGTCCAGTAGATTAGAAATGCAGACACCAGACCTGGACGTGGTATCCAGTGATGGTCCCACCATGCCATACACAGAGGTAACACCGCCCCTCTCATTGTAAGGTCTGTGTGGACACCTGGCCTGGATACGGTGACGGTCTCATCAAGGCACGGTACCCTCTCTTATTGTTTGTCGATGTCTTCAGGATTTTGCGAAAAACACACAAAATGTCTTCATCTGGGCTTATGCCAGTTGTTCTGTTTTGTTCCTTTCCTTTCAGCTGACGGGGTTGATTCTCATCACAATGGCCTTCCTGGCCTGCCTGCTCATGCTGGTCATGTACAAGGCACTGTGGTACGACCAGCTAAGCTGCCCTGAGGGCTTTGTGTTTAAGGTAAGATGACCCCGTCTCCCTCCAGCCTGTCTGTTATCGCCTTACTGATGGTGGTGCTGGGAAAGGAAGGACGCTGCCATCTCCTCAGTGTCAAATGTTTGCATTATGCTGTGCCCTGGCTTGCATTGGTGGAGCCGGGCCCCGGTACCCTCAATATTGCTGCAGCCAGGAGGAGGAGTCAGAGAGGTAGAGAATGCTCCATTTTCTTGCCAGTACACTACTGCACCTTTTCTTACCGGTGTTCTGTACCTGCCCGTACTGGCTTTCTTTCATCCCTGGTCACAGCCCTGATTATTGGCAGTGCTGGGTGCCTCGGCTGCAGTGAACAACCATATGCCTGTTACAAACAAAGGAATTGAGAGCTTGCTGGAAAGGCTCCCCGACAAGTGACAGCACTGTTGGGGCAGAGGCGAGGCAGAAGGTCCCCCCATCCTTTCTTCAACTTATAGCCCCCCTTCCCTTCCCTCATCTACCACCCAGACCATGTTGCCTCCCACGCTGACATCGTTGAAACTAATAATCTAAGTTTACCCATTCAGCCAGGCAGGATTTGGCCCATCTAGCACATTAAGGACATCTGAGGTCTTTCCCCATTAGGATAAAAGGCAAGTTTTAAAGACATGCTCCCTAGCAGACTTAACTAATATGTTCTCACACCCTAGGGCAGCTGGGGTAGGCTGCAGTTAGGATTAGCTGGTCAAGGTGAACCCTAGCGGGGAGATACCAGCAGACATGGGTTAAGATACAATTTGCCCTGTCTGCACAAGGGTTTTAAGGGTTTGTTCAAAGGGGCTAGCTGCTGTGTTTAAGCATACACTTGCCCTCCTAGCATGGAAAGGCCCTATCTGATGTAGGACAACAGCCGGGATCCTGCTACTAAATCATTTAGAGGCTTTTGAAATTCCCCACCCTGCACCTTCCCAGGGTGGGCCCAGCCTTTCTCTTGTCCTAACTGTGTGTGCTTCCTGTGGGAAGAGCAGCCCCACAAGACTGGCGACCCTTCAGCAGCTGGAACCAGATCTGCATGAGATGTTTGCGTTAAACCCAAAACTCAGGGGAAATAACCTGGCTTCAGGAATTTGGGATAGTCAAAAATTCTCAGTTGAAATGATTTTTGACAGAAAATGGGGGTTTGGGCTTTTCATGAAAAGTGCCTGTTTTCTGTGAAAAAACCAGATACTCCCAAAATGAATATTTCAATCTGGCGATCCTGATGCAGGGCCTCATGAGAGTTGTAGGTCAGATGCCTCAGGTTCCGACTGCTTCATGTCCTCTATGGGCCAGGCTTCCTGACCAGAAGATATCTCCCATAATACAATGCAGCCACAAACTCCCATGATGTGGCTGCCTCCCAGCACAAAGAGGGGAGCATGGGGGATGTAGGCAGGCCAGGGAACCCAGCACATATAGAGGAATGGTCACTGAGGCAGAACTCGAAGCCCCTGTTTCCCAGCTTGGACAATTGGACAGGGAGCAGAATTCTGCTTCCTGATGCGAATCCATAGGAATCCGTGTTGTCAGTGGAGTTATGTCAGTGTAAAGAGACACCGCCCCAGGGTGGATCAGCAGGCACTGCAGGGGGTTGAGTTATCTGCATCCTTTCTCTTGCCACATGGAAGAGCATGACCCAGCACAGTTATTGGTTACAAGGGAGCTTGGGGCCCAGCCAGTGTCACTACTCCCTCTGCTTTTTAACCAAGGCCTGTGTCACGGAGTCACCGGGCGATGCTCTGGAACTGCTCCCCACCAAGCCAGTCAGGACTTTGGGGAGCCTCTCTCCCTTGGAGCAGACTTGTTCAGGGCAAGAAGCTCACACAGCTTCACCTCCTGGGTCTCTCCTTGGAGCATTCAGCATCCTCTGCCCCTCCGTGCGCTTCCCACAGCGAGTCCGCCCTGGCGGGGTCCTGGGGAAGCCACCGGGTTCTGCACCCTCACTTTGCAGTCAGACGTGACTCTCAGCCAGCCAGTAACACAGAGGTTTATTCGATGACAGGAACAGGGTCTAAAACAGAGCTTGTAGATACAGCAAACCGGACCCCTCGCCCTGGTCCATTCTGGGGGGCAGTGAGCCAGACCCCCAGGTCTGCCCTCCACCCTTGACCCCAGCCAGCTCCAGACTAATAACCCCTCCCAGCCCCTCCTCTCTCCTCAGCCCCTTTCCCGGGCCAGGAGGTCACCTGATCCCTTTGTCTCCAACACCTTCAGCTGGCACCTTTGCAGGGGAGGGGCCCAGGCCATCAGTTGCTAGGAGACAGAGTGTCAGGCATTTAGGTGCACTGGCCCTTTGCTCTGCCAGATACTTAAGAACTGGCATGGGGACACTGAGGCATTAAGAGAAAACATTAAGAAGTTTCCCAGTTCGTCACATCACTCCCCCCTTCGAGACCGAACTGAGCGAGGTCACTTCAGCCAGTGACCTGGGGAAGTTCGAACCCACCAAGGTTCCCATGGATGCCCCAGCATCTCTCCCATCCCTTGGTGTGAGTTACACCAGGACAGTCCAGTCTTACGCCCTCTCTTAGGTCGGGTGTGCTTGATGGCACTTGCAGGCCGCATGTGGGAAGGTTTATGGAGCCCACACCCTTTGCCACCCACCTACCCCTGGGCTTCAAGCTGGGATTGGGTCTTTTCCCAGCACTCTGGTCTGTGATTCGGGCTCCCTTGGTTAAGAGCCCCCATCTTGGCCTTTGCCAGCTCTGGGCTTGGGCAGCCGCTTCCCACTTTGTGGCCCAGACACAACACCTCTGCTGTCCCCCCTTGCACTTTCCAGCTTTTACCGTCAGTCCCACCTCCTTGAGGCAGCCCAGCTCCCTCTTCACCTGGGACACCTGTTCCTCCCAGGTCTGGCTAAAGATGCACATGTTATCAGTGTCTGCCAGGGCCAAGTTCTCCATCCCTCTCAGCTTGTCTAGAATCTCCCAGGCCTAGGCATGGGGTCGGCATCGGACACTGTGATGGCTTTAAGCTTCTGATAGCCCCCATAAAACCAGATCATCCTGTCCCGCTTGGGGATCAGCCCCACGGGTGAGGACCATGGGCTGTAAAATGGCTGGATCCCATCTAAAGCCAGCATGTCCCTGACCTCTCTCTCCAGGTTCTGGGCTGCTTTCCCAGTGACTCTGAACGGGGAACACCTGATGGGAGATTGTCTCCCACCTCAGGGAAGAGATCCCCCTGGGGGTCTTCCCCCTTCTTCATCCAATCCTCCCTCTCCAGGTTCAGGGGTCCCCTCACTCTCCTCCCATCCAGCAGCTCGAAAGGGAAGAACCCTGTGGATTCCTGGGGCACCACCAGCTGTCTCCCGATTCCCCCCAGTTCTACTTCCCCTTGGGGAGCCCATTTCCGGTACAGGAATCCCTCCTCCTGCAGGACTCTGTCCCGCAGCCTTCCCCAAGGGGTTTGCAGCGCTATGGCCAGCAAGTTCTCTCAGCTTCTCCAAGGAGGGATCCCTCCGCAGCTCAGTCTGGGATTCAGCAGCTGGGGCAGGGAGTGGCACCTGCTCCCTCTCGCTGGCTGGGCCTGGGGTCACAGCCCCCGTGAGCCCTGTCCCTGGTAGCTCCCTCCCTGCTGTGTAATCACTTCCCAGCAGCACGTCTGGACCAGGCAAACCTGTTTGGCAGCTGACCTGTCCTGCCTGGGTGTCCCTCCACTCAGCTGGGATCTCAGCTCCCCCCCGTGCTCAGCACTGCCCTTGCTGTCCCAGTGGGGACAGGCAGCGAGCTCTCTTCTCTGGTCACAGCATCAGAGCCAGTGTGAGCCCCCTCTCCGGTGTGCAGGGGGGCGGGGAGCATCTCTCCCTCCCACTCAGCTCCAGGGGGCTGGTTATAGGTAGGCAGGTATCCTGAGCCCAGCAGCCCCTCCCCCTGCCAGCCAGGTTATTTGCATTTTCACTAACCATTTCCATCCTAGCCAATTGGTTCCCTGGATTTGAATTCAAACCCTCGGCCGTTACAGGAGCGGGGCCTGGATCCTGTCCCATGGGGAGACAGTCACCCCCCCAACAGGGCCTCCCAGCCGATATCCTGGAGAACCCCAACTACCAGCCAGCCCGACCCCTTCTGGGTCTGCACAGGGATCTGGGCCATAAGCAAGGCGATGGGCTTCACCCCAGGGAACTTCACCCAGGTTCCACAGTCCCTCAGCATCTGGGGCTGCACCACCACAGTTCTCTCTGTCCCAGGGTCTCGCCCCTGCAGGCGTGTTTCCCCACTGACCCCTGGGCAGCCCCCTATGTTTCTCTGCTCCACCATCACCAATCCACGCTGCTGCTGCTTCTCCTGCAGCTTTTCCTCGGGCTCTTCCTTTCTCTCATGGTCCTCTCGCTCTCTCGGGCTTTGCTCCCATCCCAGCAGTCTCCAATCTCCTGATGGGGAACCCAATTGTGAAGACCCTCGACTGATTGGGGACCAGACTCCCAGGGATGCCTGGTTGATGCTCCAGCTGCTCTCAGATCCTCTTGTAGCCCCATCTGGGCCAGGAATCTGCTCCTCAGAGCGGTGCTTCTCCTTCAACTGCACGGTTAACTGTGCCTTGGTGAATTTCCCCATGCGTAACCCTCTCTTTGTGCACAGGATCACAATGTCCTTCTCAAGGAGATGGTGATAGGCCATCACTTCACCGTTCCCAAGTGGCTCTGGACTCACAGGCCTATGTGCTCTTGGCTCCCCCATGGTTTCCAGGAAGAACCCCGCGTGTGCCAGCCCTTCTCGTGATCACCACCTCTTTGCCAGGGTCAAGCTGCAGACTCCTCCGCCCCTGGAACTGCTCCTGCAATCCCCAGGGGAATCCTGCTACTGCAAAATCCTTCTCTCTCCCAGGGTCGAGCGGCAAGCTCCTCCGCCCCTGAGACTGCTCGCTGCAGTCCTCAGGGGGACCCCGTTACTCCAACAGTCCTTCTGGCTAGTCACACCTCCCAGAGGTTAACCGCCCCCTGAAACCGTCCCACTCTGAGCCTTCAGCACGCCTGGTCCTCATTATCCCTCCTTTGTTTTACTGCTCCCCAGTCACTTACTGCAAGCAGCACCATTCACGGGGTGCAGTACGTCCTGCCGCTGCCACCAATTGTCACGGAGTCACCAGGTGATGCTCTGGAACTGCTCCCCACCAAGCCAGTCAGGACTTTGGGGAGCCTCCTCTCCCTTGGAGCAGACTTGTTCAGGGCAAGAAGCTCACACAGCTTCACCTCCTGGGTCTCTCCTTGGAGCATTCAGCATCCTCCGCCCCTCTGTGCGCTTCCCACAGCGAGTCCACCCCAGCGGGGTCCTGGGGAAGCCACCGGTTCTGCACTCCCACTTTGCAGTCAGATGTGACTCTCAGCCAGCCAGTAACACAGAGGTTTATTCGATGACAGGAACAGGGTCTAAAACAGAGCTTGTAGATACAGCGAACCGGACCCCCTCGGCTGGGTCCATTCTGGGGGGCAGTGAGCCAGACCCCCAGGTCTGCCCTCCACCCTTGACCCCAGCCAGCTCCAGACTAATAACCCCTCCCAGCCCCTCCTCTCTCCTCAGCCCCTTTCCCGGGCCAGGAGGTCACCTGATCCCTTTGTCTCCAACACCTTCAGCTGGCACCTTTGCAGGGGAGGGGCCCAGGCCATCAGTTGCTAGGAGACAGAGTGTCAGGCATTTAGGTGCACTGGCCCTTTGCTCTGCCAGATACTTAAGAACTGCCATAGGACACTGAGGCACCAATACAGTATTCAGAGAAAACATTAAGAACTTTCCCAGTTCGTCACAGCCTGCAGGTCTCTTTTGCTCATGGTGTTTTCTGTTCTTTTCCCCAGCACAAGCACTGCACTCCCTCCGCACTGGAGATGTACTATTCAGAGCAGGAAGTGGGACCCCAAGGAAGTCTCTACACAGCCATTAACCACTTAAATCAAGGCAAGAAAACCATCCCTGAACTGCCTTCCCCTTGGTTACCGGTCATTAATGCCTTGAAGAAATCTGAGAAAGGCAAAGAAGATCTGGCTGGCATTCAGCAGTAAGGGACAGGAGTCAGACATAACCTGGACTGTGGTTCCAGGAGTGCGTGTATTAACTTCAAGGAGAGTATTAACCCATTCAAAGCTAGTTTTGTGTCCCAAATCAACCAAAAAAAAGACAATGCTGAAAGGGCACCTAGAGCAGGAACAAATTGTTTTCTTTTTAGCACAGAGAAAATATTTTGCTCCATTCTGAGAGATGCCCCTCTCCCCAATCTCTTGAACATAAAAACGTCCAGCGGTGATTCTTTGCTTTTCTTTATTTCTGTATTTATAATGGGGGCTGCTGGGGGAATCTGTTGGCGTGGCAGCCAAGTAGCCATTAGAACGCTGTGCCACGCCAGGGCTGAGATAGTGTTTCTCTGCACTTCCATGGATAATTTGAGATGGACTGAAGTAATATTCTTCATGCTATACAGGGGTTAGCTTTTGTCTGCGCACATTGCATTAACCCCAGAAGGACCTTTTGGTCCCTGTCCAGTAGTGTTTCATTAATGGTTTTTCGACACGTGGTTGCTGAGTGCCCATGACCTTCTTCATGTCAGGAGGGAAGAAAATAGGCTATGGGCAGACCACAAAAATAGCAACCTTTTAGAGCAGCTAAGTGCTTCAGTGTTGCTATCCAGTGCTGTATGGAGGCAAATGTTAACATGCATTGCACTTTAATTTGAGTAAGCTTTTAAATGTCATTTATGCTTTGCTAGTCTTGGTTGCAATTTGATTGCTAATTACCAGGCTAAATCTGACACCATTTAATTACATTGCTGCTGGCTAGGGTACCTTTTTTGTTTGGTCATTAACATCTTCAAGTCTGTAGGATCTGGTTGGTGTGAAATCACTGTGCCACTCTCATTTGCACCTTGTGTTTTTGTGTGTGTGTGTGTGTGTGTGTGTGTGTGTGTGTGTGTGTGGTGTGTGTGTGTGTGTGTGTGTACTGCTTTTAGGCCCTCGCGTTGTGGAACATCATTGGCAATTTTACACCACTTTGTACATTTTTATAGAGATTGTGATTTGTCACCTTGCAGCAAAGCACTTCCAAGTGTCTCCAAGTGCCAAAATGAATGTGGTGATCAGCAGCTTTTCTGTAAGTAAAAATAAATGTACATCTTCACTATGGCTTATTCATTCTTCTCCCGGTTGTAATTGGTTATGGGTTTTTTTTTTGAGTCTTTCTTTGCAAGAGCTCAGCAATGCTGACAGCTGTGCCAAGTCCAGCCACTTAACACCGAAGTGTAAAAAGTGATAATCAAATTCACCGTCACTGGAGCACGGTCCTGCATCAGGAGCCCAATGCAGTAATAGCTCCGGCATGGGGAAAAGTGCCATGGAATTTAATAGCTTTAGAGCATCCTAGATGTTAAGGCCAGATGGGACCATTCTGATCACTCAGACTGACCTCCTGTATAGTACAAGGCAGAGAGCCTCACCCAGCAACTCTTGCAGCCAGCCCAGAACTCCTGGTTGAGCTAGGGCATGTCTGATTTCAAGGAATTCCCCACACAATTGGCCTCCCTCTTGAAACATCTGTGCTGTTAAATATTTTATTTGCATCCACAGCTCTAAGCTCGCCCCCAGGATCTTGGTTTTGGGTTCGAAACAAATCTGAAAAGGGCCAATTTTGCTCATTTGGAGTCTGAATCCAGACTCTGTCCAGACTGAGCCTCAAGATCGGAGCCTAGACCTTGGCCTAATCTAGATTCAAACACTTCCTCACTCCCTTTCTGCTGTGGGAGTTGCTTGTAAAACAGAGTGGTTGGGAAAAGGCCCAAAGAGAACCAACCTCCCCAGCCTTTCTGCAATAACAACAGGCTCTTGGCACCTCTGAGGCTGCCAGGCACCATAGAGAAGGTTCACAATACTGCAGGGTTGTCAAGGTTTTGCAGTGTGTGCCACCGTGTGGGCTGTCTCTCTCACTAACCTCTGGCTTCGTTCGTTATTTTCCACATTTGGCACTAGGACAAAAGTCATCCGTGACTGCGACATACTCCTGGCTCTGATGCTGCACAGCACTGTGCAAAGGAGCCCAGTATTGTCACCCTGTTTCACAGAGAGGGAATGTGGCAGAGTTAGAACTCAAACCCACGTCTCCTGCCTTAGCCACTGGCCCATATGCTGCCGGTGTTATCTGGCTGTTCCCTGAGCAATGGAGAACCCCTAGCTCCATGGCGCTGACTTATGTAACAGTTAATGCAATAACATAAGACCTTTCCAATCATCAGTGTGCCTTCTCAGGCCTAGTACAGTACGGCAGGGAAAGAACAAACACTCCCTCAGCCTGCCGCTAAAGTCACTTCCTGCACCTTTGGAGTTTGTCAGTGGGTTCTCCGTCTGGTTTTCTTCCTTTGCCAAAGACGACAGACCAATCAATTGCAATCTCTCCCCCCGTGCACAGACGGAAAGGCTTTGAGCTGTACTTGGCAGGGAGACTTTCCGAGTCTTGGTAAAAGAGCCCAGCTTCTTGAATCTGCTTTTGATTTTGCATGTTTTCACTGGCACCTCCATATGGTAACCTAGAAGAGAGTCCCTCATCATCTTGCCCTGGGCTTGCAGCCAGGGAGAGCTCACTCTGGGCCTGTCATTCACCTGGTGGGGAGACACTCTCGCTCTACAGTGATGAGTGAAGATCAGGATTCCCTGAGAGGCTCTCTGGTCTGCCAGCTGCCTTGGATGTCCCTCCTCAACATGGTTTGGTATCATTCATGTTTACATGGATAACCCTGCTCCCAGCATCTGCTGAACTCCTTGTCCCCAAAGCAGAGTTCAGCGTGCTTGTGCCAAATGCTGGTCGAGCTGGAACAGTCATAGCAGAAGCTGGGAGCAGGGGGGTTTCAGGCAGGTGGGAGATATGCACAGCTTGCAGAATCTCCACTTCGTACTCTCTGAAGAGCACCAGGCAGGTGCCGTGAGAAGGGTTGTGACTAGGAAGTTGGCTCCCCTTCTGGAGTTCCAGGCACAATCCACATGGGTCTGTGCTCTGTCCTCTGGGCTGGCTGGTGAATGAGGAGTAGAGAGCTTTGTTTTCTGCACTGGATACAGATTAGAACCTTGCTGAACCTCAGGGCTGGTGGAGAAACCAAGAAGTGATGTATGCTGGCTAGCTGCATTTTTGTCCTGTATGCACAGATTATAGCTACAATTCTCCCAGCAATCTCCCCTTCTTTTTCTCTTCTGCAGAAGTTCCATGAACTTGCACAAATATTCAGATCTTCATAATAAATAATTCCCAGTGGAGAGAGCTAACTAGCAGAGTCCCCCCAGGATCTGTACTGGGACCAGGGCTGTTCAACATATTCATAAGTGCTCTGGAAAAAGGGTAAACAGTGACGTGGCAAAGTTTGTAGATGTCCAAAGCAGTCTGTGAAGAGTTACAAAGGGGTCTTACAAAACTCGGTGACTAGACAACAAAGTGGCAGATAAATCACTTGATAAATTGCCCTGTTCTGTTCACTCCCTCTGAAGCCTCTGGCACCAGCCACTATCAGAAGGCAGAATACTGGGCTAGATGGACCATTGGTCTGACCCAGTCTGGCTGTTCTTATGTTCCTATTTCTTTCTATGTACAGTTACATTTACATGTAAATAGACAGGAAATGGCAATAGGTACCTGATACTCCATGTAATGACATGAGTGCAGTAAGAAACCAATTTGAAGTACTCTGCTCAGAAATATTCACTAACAGAATACAATTATAGATGTGAGTACACGGCTCAGTCAGGAATTAGACAGGAGCAAAGGTTCACTTTCAACTGCTGTACATTTCCAAGGGGGCCTTGTAACACTTAAACATCAGGCCTTTTCCCAGGACTTGTTTCTCTATCTGTGCCCAGGACCACGTCTATACAAAGGAAATTGAAGTATCTGCCTGGGAATTCCATGTCAGTCTAGGAGAGTGTGGTGGGAGGGTGATTAACAGGCACTGGCTGCCATGAACCAAGTTAAGCCACAGGGTCAAACTTTGCTTTGTAGGATTTTGCAGTAAATTCATGTATCAAAAAGAATAACTCAGCAGTAATTACCCTTTCGCTGCCATGTAGATAATGTACCAGAGTTTTTACAAATATGTGTTCAATATGAGATCAAAGGGGTAACATTAAGTAATTCAGGCATTAAAGTGACATTTCTTGTTATGTGCAATAGCGTTAATTACAAGTATCAAAATTAGAACCACTCTGAATTACAAAGAACTGTACTGTGATCAGTGTCCCTGTATTTCATGGAGCTAAATAATAAAGTCACTGCTCCAAAGAGCTTAGAGCACTGGGGTTACAGGCGTTATTATTCACCTTGTACTCAGATATCTACTGATTCTTTTCTTTGGGAAAATGCTGGGTTTTAAGAAGAAATCATTCTCGGAACAAAGTAGATCCAGTCCCTGTAGCTGAAGAGCCATGCACTGCAGCTGAGCTCTCCATCATGCAGTTCCTGCACTTCCTTCTCTCTCCAGAAAACAGGGACGTTAACACAGAACAGTATTCACTTTTCGAGTATGGGGCTCTTCCTCTCTGAGCATCACCCTGATATACACAGGCTCTGTCCCACCCACCCACAGAATGTTGTAAGAATGGGGATCACCTGCAAAAGCCTTCCAGCTGCATATGCATATAGTCCATGCTTCCATGAGCTGTCTCTAGGGTTGCCAAGCGAATGGAACACCCGGTCGAAAAGGGACTCTGGTCAGCACTGCCGACTGGCCGTTAAAAGTCCGGCTGGTGGCACAGCGAGGCTAAGGCAGAGTCCCAACCTATCCTGGCATCACACTGCGCCTTGAAGCAGCCAGCAGGTCTGGCTCCTAAGTGGGGGAGGGGGAGGCAGGGTGCTCTGCGCGCTGCTTCCACCCCGAACACCAGCTCCACTCTCCCATTGGCCAGGAACCGCGGCCAATAGGAGCTGGGGAGGGGTGCCTGTGGGTGAAAGCAGCGAGCAGAGCCTCCTAGCCACCCCTTGCCTAGGAGCTGGATCTGCTGGCTGCTTCTGGGGCAGAGCCAGGATAGGCAGGGACCCTGCCTTAGCCACACTGTGCTGCCTGACCAGGAGCCACTCTAGATAAGCCCTACGACCAAGCCCCTGCCCCAGCCATGAGATCCCCCCCAACCCAGAGCCCCCTCCTGCACTCCAAAACCCTCATCCCTGGCCCCACCCCAGAGCCTGCACACCCAGATGGAGCCTTCACTCCCCTGTACCCCAACCCCCTACCCCGCCCAGAGCCTCCTCCCACACCCTGAAACGCCCATCCCCAGCCCAGAACCTGTACCCCCTCCTGCACCCTAACCCCCTGCCTCAACCTGAAGCCCCCTCCTGCACTCCAAATCCCTTGGCTCCACCCCCCAGCCTGGAGCTTCCTCCTGCACCCCAAATCTTTCATTCCAACCCTACCCCAGAGCCTGCACCCCAGCCCAGAGCCTGTACCCTTCCACACCCAACCCTTGCCTCAACCCGCAGCCCCATCCCACACCCTGACCCGTACTTTCCTGGCCCCACCCCAGATCCCGCACCCACAGTTAGCCCTCACCCCCCTCCAGCACCCCAACCCCTATCCCAGCCCAGTGAAAGTGAGTGAGGGTGAAGGAGAGCCAGCCACCAAGGGAGGGGGGAATGTAGAGGTGGGGCTTCTGGGGTGTAGCAGGGGCAGGGCCTTAGGCTAGGGGGGGCAGGGCTAGGGGGTTCAGTTTTGTGTGGTTAGAAAGTTGGCAACCTTAGCTTCCCCACGATGCCAATGAAATGAGGCCTGGCAGAGTAAGGGGGTGCAGGTCAGGCACAAGAGTTGATCTAAAAGTTCACTGGTGAATCAGTTAAAGTGTAGGCTGCATAGCAGAATAACAGAACCTTTCAAGTGCTGAGGAGAACTCACTTCACCGTGTGCATCACATAGCCATGCTGGACTGAGTTAGAGGGGAATGCTCAAGGGCTCTGCCTCAGCATGGTGTGTAGATATTCCAAGAGGTGGAGATCAATGCTGCTGAGGAGGTAGGCTGTTAGATTTACATGCAAGGAAGGGGCCAAGGCATGGCCACAGGAAAAATCAATTTGAATGGTTGCATCTGCAATACAAGCAAACATTGGCTACTCTTTGAACTACTGCTGAAGGAGGCCACAAAAAAAAAGCTCTGACTTTGGCACATCTGGCTTGGCTACACCAGCCCACCTTTATTGGTTAATCCTAGGGTTCATATGACTGAGAGGTGAACAATCAGTGCACAGGTCAGCTGTTTAAATATTTAATTTAACACTGTCCAAACATCAGGAAGCCTCTGGCCATTTCACATAGACCCCTCATTGTTCCTATATCATCAGATGGAAAACCAACCACACCTTCACAGCTTCTGTTGTCTGAGATTTCCAAGGCCAGGTCTACACTACAAAGGTATTTTCATCATGGCTATCTCAGTCAGGGTTTGGAAAAAACACACACCCCTAGCCATTATATCTATGCCATCAAAAACTCCCACATAGATACAGCTGTGCCAACAGAAAAGGGCTTCTGTCAACATAGCATATGTCATAAGAATGGTGTTATTATGCTCGGCAAAACCACCTCCTGTTGGCATAAGCTGTCGCTACACTAGAGGGCTCTGCCAGTACAGGCTTTAGTACAGATAGTATAGATGATAGCTGGACTGGCAAAAGAATTTGTTGTAGACAAGGCCTGAGATTCTAGCTGCATCAGGTCTTGAAACACATTCATAGAGCTTCCTGGAAAGCAGGAATTTTTCCCATGGGGATTTTTGAATCCCCTTTCAAGATTTTCTGATCGTGAGTTTCCAAGTCTTACACAGGAGAATTTCAGACATTAGGAATGGCAATATACAAAAACCTGTAGGAGAGCACTTCAACCTCCCTGGCCACACTATAGCAGACCTTAAGGTGGCCATCCTGCAGCAAAAAAACTTCAGGACCAGACTTCAAAGAGAAACTGCTGAGCTTCAGTTCATCTGCAAATTTGACACCATCAGCTCAGGATTGAACAAAGACTGTGAATGGCTTGCCAATTACAGAACCAGTTTCTCCTCTCTTGGTTTTCACACCTCAACTGCTAGAACCAGGGCCTCATCCTCCCTGATTGAACTGACCTCGTTATCTCTAGCTTGCTTGCTAGCACACATATATATATACCTGCCCCTGGATATTTCCATTACATGCATCTGAGGAAGTGGATATTCACCCACGAAAGCTCATGCTCCAAAATGTCTGTTAGTCTATAAGGTGCCACAGGATTCTTTGCTGCTTTTACAGGAGAATTTGAAAAAGTAAGAAAGAGGAATCAAACCTACATTTTCTTACCGCTTTGCAACCGTAACCAGTTGGAAATCAGTCAGAATGTGGAAGAAAATGGGTTGCCCACACTTTCTCTCACCGGGGAACTTTCCTGCTGAAATTCCAATTTTTCCATGGGAAACTGTGTTTTTGATGAAACCATATTTTACATCAGAAACATTTTCTGCACAGAAAATTCTGACCAGTACTCCAAATTAGGGGTAGGAGCAGATGACTAAAGAGGCCAGTGACCTAATGCTAATGGAATCAGAGTAAATGCTCTAAGGTATGTCTACACAGCAAAGAAAAACCGGCCGCTGACCCGGCGCAGTGAACTCACACTCACAGGGCTTTGGCAGCAGGACTATTTCATTTCTGTGCAGATGTCAGGGCTCGGGTTGGAGCTTAAGCTCTGGGAGCCTCCCACCCCTGCAGTGTCCTAGAGCCCTGTCTCCAGCCTGAGCCTGTGAAGTCTACCCTAACAGCCCTTCATGCCCAAGCCCCCGCAAGCCCAAGTCAGCTGCCATTGACCCGGGTTTTTCTTTGCTGTGTAGACATACCATAAAGGTCCACATTTTCAAAAGAGCCTCAATTCTGCTGCTTCTATGACTGCACCTGCAATTTTGCACAAGTAACTATTTATGGCTGTGATTTGCACATACAGTCACATATGCAAATGACGAATGCAGAGAAGAGATTTACAAAGCTGCCTAAGGGTAGGAATTAATAGAAACTGGGCACCTAAATCCCCTAGGTGTCTTTGAAATCCCAGCCAGGATGTCTAGCTAGCTGGTATAAAGGAGCAATTAGTAATTAGAAGCCTCACTTTGAATATTTGCACCTGCCTTCAAATGACCATGCCTGCAAAAATTGCCACCAGCAGCCACTGTTGAAGTGCAGCTGCAGGAGCAATCTTAGAGGATGTCTTTGGGAAATGGCTCTCTCTAGGCCTTTTCCCACTACTAACTTTGATGATTCTAGGACACTTTACTAACAGTAAAAGAATGGACCATCCACAGCCAAGTGAGTCAATAAATATGAACCGGGACAATACGAAAGCAATGCTTGTGGAAACTCAGGGCCTGACAGAGTGTGACTATACTGCATGGTAAGTCTGATGCATCTATGTGCTGGGAAATTAGCTCAGGCTTCAGACTCATTCAGACTCAGGGATGTCCTTCTTGACATCCCCCTGACAGCAGTGGAAGTTCACACTGAAGAGAGAGAAGCAAATGCTGCCTAGAATGGTGAGGTGGGACACAGCCAATCAGAGCAGCTGCAGGTATGCAGCCAGTCTGGGCCCGGCAGGCCCTATAAAAGGAGCTGCAGAAGAGTGGGTGGTGTGCTGGCTGGCTGAGGGAGCTATAGGACCTGAGAGAGAGCAGTGCTGGCAGAGGCCAGGGAGGGACTTGAAGGCGCTCTGGCTGACTGCTGGGACTCAACCAGGACAAGGCCCTGAGGTAAGGATGAAAACGTGCTGGGCCATGGGGAAGTGGCCCAGGGAATTGTAGCAGTGATGCTGTTTATTTAAAGACACATAGTGGGTGGTTGCTATCTATAGGGTTCCTGGGCTGGGACCCGGAGTAGAGGGCAGGCCTCGGTCCTCCCCACTGGCAAAGTGACCTGGAATTTGAAGCACCCCAGAAGGGGAATTGAACTCTTTAGTGGCCTAGCTGAAGAGCTGAGGCCAAAAAAGGCCCAAACAGGTGAGAGTTTCCAGGGAGGGAGCTGTGGCGGATGTAGCCCCACACCAGGGCTGGGACTGCTTGCAGAGCAGGGACAATTTGAGAGATACCAGAATGGGCTGAGAAACAGTTCAGACCAGGATACTGTGATAGGTCCTGCTGGACTGATTGAGAGGTGAGCCCAGAGATAGGGCTGAAGATTGAGGGATTTTATAGAAGGTGCTGAAATAGGCCCCCTATTGGATGTATATCCTGGAAGGGCTTTGATTTTTATTTCACATTCAGACTGTGTGACTCATCTGGAGGGCTGAGTCATCAAAGACCCACACAAAGAGAGAGAGAGAGAGAGAGTGTGTAGTATGCAGGTGCACACACTGAGATGGATGCTTGTGAGAGGGGAGTGTACCCCATTACACCACCTAGGTATGTATTATGATAGTCACTCTTCTTGTCCTATAATTGCATAAGTGTTAATGGGCCACTCTACCTGGAATGGTCCCTTACAATGTGTGCTAACTAGTTATGCTAAACAATTTGTTCCACCTTGTACTCCTGGGGGAACTCTGCACACAATATTTGAAATTCTGCAAATTTTATTTGTCAAAATAACACTATATAATCACACCAGTTTCAATTATTTTGGTAATTTGTTTCAAAATACCTGTTAGCAAGTATGTCTGTAGCAATACAGCCACACAAATTCCCTGCACAAGTAGAGTTAAAGAAAGTCCTATGACAACCCAATTCCTGTTTCTCTGCTCCCCCTTACTTCTCCAAGCCCAGCCAGGGGGCCAGACACCTGCCCCCCTCCCTGCCAGAGCCCAGCCACAGGGGACCCCCAGCCAATGCACCCCCTCCTGCCCCAGAGACCAGGGATCCAGACAAAGAAACAGCCTGATGCTCGGTCCCAGGCTTGCATGGAGTTTCCTGCATGCCGCCCTCTCCTTCCCTCAGGGAATGCTGGGAACTGCAGTGACCAGGAACCCTAGCTCCCTCCCCTTCCCCACTCCCCACGGTCGGCAGTGTCTTCTATGTGTGAGCTGGGATCTGCTGGGTCCAGTGGCCCCTAGTGGTGGCCAGCAACATTGCAGCCCATTTCTGTGGGGGAAGGAAATTCTGCATGCACAACATTAATTTCTGCAAAATTCTGCACTGCACAGTGGAGCAGAATTCCCCCAGGAGTAACCTTGCTTTTTGCAGAGAAGCTAGGTGTTCCTTTCCCAGACCCAAAGAAGAGCTATGTGATTAGAAAGCTTGTCTCTCTCACCAACAGAAGCTGGTCCAATAAAAGATATTACCTCACCCACCTTGTCTCTTTCATACCTTGGGACTAACATGGTTACAACTACACTGCATACAACAATCACATACTGTTTTTTTTCCATGGGACCCCTGCTTCATTCAGTGCACAGGGTGGATGGTGCTCACTTATTGAACAGCTATTCAACATTTTGTTCTATTCTTATTGTTCAGTGTAAGATTCTAGGCCATATTTACTGCTCACTATTCAAACCTGCTCTGAAGACAGATTTATTAATTTCTTCATGATAGTCTATTTAGTAGGAAGACATTTTACATTAGAAATTGATTGTCTGCCCATTTTGGGCCTCTATCATTGACCTGCTGAGTGTGAGGCTGCAGTGATGGATTATTCAGTTATAAAATATGCATAAATATGCTGGTGCAAAAGGCCAAGCAAACGAGACCAGATTATAGTGCTTGAGCACAGCTGTAGTATACTATGTTAACTCAGCTACCCTATGAAAGTGCAGAACTAGGGCTGCCTCGCAAGCTATTCTTCCAGAGCAGACTCTACTGTACAACTAGCTTGGACTGTGAGGAATAATTCAGTAAAACCTCTAAACAAGGGAAAATGCTTCCAGCTTTTTCAAAGGTTCAGTGTTTTTCTTGGTTCATTTCCTGGCTCAAGCTGTTAGCGTTTTCATAATCCCCAGGAGCTATCTTCCTGCAGGCCAGATAACGAACAGGCCTCTGTGCACTACGAAAGATGATGATTGTGTGAAATGCTTTAGCACCCCTACAATTTACAGAGCTGCACTGTTACGTATATGGATTTCAGAACTCAAAAGATGAATCATTTACTTCATCTTCTGGCTCTCCTGAGGAGATCCACGCTTTGCTGGCAGCCTCTCTGTTCTGTACAAATGCTACCTTTAGGTTTCCTAAGTATAATGCCTCATTTTAAGGTGAAAGGTTTTGAATGCTGAGCTTTATAAATCTGTCTCACAGCATGGACCTCTGCAGTGGAGAGAGCTACAGTTCTCATCTGTTACAAATGGCAGAATATTTGTCCCTGGATTGCCGTTGCTATTACTTGGGTTGCTGCTCTTTGAAAGAGACCGGAACAACCCTTGCCCAGCCAGTATTTATGGAGCATGTCACAAGCCAAGGATTTCAGACAAACGATGCCCAGAAAATTCAGGGCCAGGCGCTGGAGCAGAAGAAATGAGCGGCTGTCAGGAAGCCAGTCACAGGCGAGCTCTGCCTGGTCTCAGCCCCATGTGTAGGTGAAAGCAGCCTGATATTCACTTGTTAACCCACTTGACATTTAACATAGAATAAGATGCAGACAGGAACAGCTGGCCTAAGGGGTGCATGGGGCTGATCCCCTTCCCCCACCTGCCTGAAACATCCCAGCTGTGTAGAGGCCTGATCTACTGCAGGGTGCACTGCTACCTGCTGCCCCAGGGCAGGAGTGGGAGCTCTCAGACTGCAGCAGAGAGAGGAAGCACAGGGCAGCGAATGCCACTCTAATGGCTGATTCAGGGCATGGGGCACTCTGTTCCCCTAAACCCTCCCAGCCACCTGTGTTTCTATTTCAGATCTAGCACCCAGGCACGGAGAGGCTCTGCAAGAGGGAGGGGTGTGTGCAAAGTGGGGTGTCCTGGGCAGCTGGTTGGATCAGGGTCCAGAGCTGGGCTTACCTGCAGCCCCACCAGTGCTTTTTGGCTCAGCTATTGCTGGAGGCAAAAAGCGGTCCCCCAAGAACCTCAGGGTCACATGCCCTAACCTATATGCATGGGCCATTGACTGGAGTCACAACCCAGGACTGACTGTTCCAGGTTGGGGTCAGATCCCACATGGGATGCAGCTCGCAGAAAGAACCAATCAGATCTGATCAATCCCACCATGGCAGCTAGTCAGTGAGGGTTCCCGTCCCCCCCCGCCCCCCCCCACAGTCATCGTGGCAGGGCCAATGACTGCTGCCAGCTGCTTCCAGGATAACATCATCCAATCCAGATGGAGCCTACTTCTTGGCCTAAAGTCAATGCTCATGCAGAGACCTCAGGAGGAGAGTCAGGGGCTGCCTGCAGGCTCCACAGCAGAGGGGGCCTGTTCTGGAGAGGGATCCAGTATGCCGTGACTGCAGAGGGAGGCACAAAGGGGGCTGGTAGTTGGGACACCAGCTCCAATGGAAATCAAATGCTGCCTTGTCATAGATCCGTCCCCCAACAGGAGCTTGGAATGGAGGACTGAGCACTAGAACTAGAGATTTGCAGAAATCAGGGCAGATTGGCAGACAAATTGTGAACAGAAAATTGGCTTGAATTTATAATCAATATTGGGCCTGACTCATCTCTATGTTACTCACTAAATTTCAGTGCAGTTGCATAGGTGTAAAAGTGAAGTAACACACAGTGGTGAATCACAATGAATAATTAACCCACCCCCCCACCCAATATATTCTCATTGTCTGTCTATTGCCACCCCCCACACACAATCAGCAGAATTTCTATGCCATAGTAACAGATGATTTAAATATCTTAATATAGCCTTAAAATTACTAAAAAGTTGGAGGACTGGACTAATCCCACAGTTTGGATTAGTTCATGTAACTTTGGTATTGTGATTGTATTTACATACACATTTGAATCAAACATGTTAGTCTAAGTGTCTTAACCAGTCAATAGCTGAGGGAAGGGTATTGTGCAAATCATGAAGGAATCTTCCCGATATGTGCAGCCTGCAAGAATGTGGACTATATCTTCTAACCAGGCACAGCAACAAAGGGGAGAATCACGAAAGTCCCACTTAGAGTCATTTGTCATACTTATGATCACTTCACATCTGAAGTGATTGATCTTTGTTCACAGATGGCGTGCAAAGTCAAAACCTGGGGGCTGGACTATCGGGCCTGTCCGAGATAGGCATTGGCTATGTTTGAAGCTTGTTTTTGCCACCTAGTACACCATCTGGAGGTGATCTGAAAACTCTTTACAGGAATTACCCAAATGGAGTGTCTTGCGCTAAGATGGTAGATCAGTGGGTTAGACACATCTATTAACTAGGGTACATGTGGCATGTCCTGGACCTTAAGGAACAGATTCTGCAAGGTTACTTGTCACCTGATGTGAGAAGGGGCGATGTTAGGCAGGACTAGCAGCCAGGCCAGGTTCATCAGTCTCTTGGTAACCAAAATGGCTAAGGCACAAAATGAGTTGTATCTAGTGAGGGACACAAAAGGCAATAAGATAGTCTTTAAATACATTTGAAGAAAGAGAAAGCTGAAGAAACATGTAGGACCTCTACTTATCAGGAAAGGAGAGCTAATAATGGATGACATCAAGAAGGCTCAGGTGTTTAATGCCTATTTTGCTTCAATCTTCATTTAAAAATTGTGACCAGATACTCAACATAATTAATATTAACAACAAGGGGAAAGGAATGCAAGCCAAAACATGGTAAGAACAGACTAAAGAACTTTTAGGTAAGTTAGATGCATTCAGGTCAGCTGAGCCTGATGAAATTCATCCTGAGGTATTTTTAAGAAGTAGCTGGTGTAATCTTAGAACCATTAGCAATTATCACTGAGAACTCAAGGAAGATGAGTGAGGGCCCAGAGGACTGGAAAAGGGGGAACTCCAGTACTTACCTTTAAAAGGGGGAACAAAGAGGACCTAGTGAATTATAGGCCAGTCAGCCTAACTTTGATATCTGGAGAGTGTGACAAAGTTCCTCCTCTACCTTGGTGGGTCCTGCGCTTATTGGCAGATTTGCTCACCTCAGTGATCTCCCCAACAGTCTGGATCAACTCCTCCTGTGTCTGATCAGGAGTCGGGAGGTTTGGGGGGAACCTGGGCCCGCCCTCTACTCCGGGTTCCAGCCCAGGGCCCTATGGATTTGCAGCTGTCTATAGTGCCTCTTGTAACAGCTGTGTGACAGCTACACCTCCCTGGGCTACTTCCCCAAGGCCTCCTCCAAACACCTTCTTTATCCTCACCACAGGACCTTCCTCCTGGTGTCTGATAACGCTTGTACTCCTTAATCCTCCAGCAGCACACCCTCTCAGTCTCAGCTCCTTGTCTCTTGCTCCCAGCTCCTCACACGCACTTCCTCTCCTCTGGCTCCTCCCCATCTGACTGGAGAGAGCTCCCTGATTAGCCTGCCTCGATTGGCTGCAGGTGTTCTAATCAGCCTGTCTGCCTTAATTGGTTCTAGCAAGTTCCTGACTACTCTAGTGCAGACCCTGCTCTGGTCACTCAGGGAACAGAAAACTACTCACTCAGAGACCAATATATTTGCCCTCTACCAGACTCCTGCACCCCACTGGCCTGGGTCTGTCACAAAAGATACTGGAACAAATTATTAAAAAATTAGTTTGCAAGCACCTAAATGATGATGTTAAGGTGTTAAATAACACTGCTCTACAGCCAAAATGCTTCTGAAATAAATGTAGTCCAACTTTACTAATTCTGGGTCACTGAGAATGAAAATGATGCTTAAAATTGTTGATTGGCTCTAGTTTTCAAGATATGCTATTGGGTCAGTATATACGACCCTTGACTTGGGAATGGTGGAGGATAAGTGAGTTACAAAGGGAAGGGATCTCAATTTAAACCAGAAATGACTAAAATACATCTTTGACTGTATCTATGAATAAATCTATGACTGGGTTTGGACAGTACTTGCTTTTTAGGCAAAACAATGAATGATGCAATCTGAAGCTGGTATTGCATCATACATTATATGAATTGCATCATGTTATTCCTAGAAGTCATGGATGATGCAATCATAACGAAGTGTACATCACTCTGCTGAACAAATTGCCCTATATCAGCTCTAGAAATCATACAGTGTCGTGCTTTCTTATTCATCAGTGTTTGATTTTGCAAAGGGACACATTTCTGTTTAGCCAAAGTGAGCAGAGATGCCTCGTACTTGTATGAACAGTGCAGATAACTTCTGCTATGTTTGTGGTGAAGTGACTTTTGCATCACAAAAGCGCAGTATAACCACTATGGTTAAGAAAGCCTATCACCTTTCTTTTGGCTGCAAAATTGGAAATCAGGACAAGAGGTAGGCCCCACATATATGCTGCAACACTTGTGCAACAAATCTTCAACAGTGGTTGAACAGGAAAAGGAATTCTATGCCTTTTGCAGTGCCAATGATTTGGAGAGAGCCAACAGATCATACCAGCAATTGTTACTTCTGCATGGTGCCTCCAGTTGGGAAAGGTGTGTCAAAGAAGAAAAAGTGGACTGTGCATTATCCAAACTTTCCATCAGCTATACGCCCAGTACCCTACGGAGAAGGACTGCCAGTTCCTGATGCACCAGAATCATTCTCACTTGAGTCGGAAGAGGAAGAGGATGAAACTTCTGGTCCTGAACCATCAATGTCACAGGACCCACATTTTCTCCCATCCTCCTCCTCTGAACCACACCTCATAACACAAGGTGAACTGAATGACCTTGTCAGGGATTTGGAACTACCCAAGAGTAAGGCAAAGCTGTTGGGCTCCAGACTACAGCAGTGGAATCTCCTGGCAGGCTATCAGGGCAAATGGAGCCCATCAATGCTTGCAGACTATTGCTGGACAGTGACAAGAGATGCTCCATTTAATGAATACAAGAGACAAGCCAAGAAGCGCCAAGCAGACACTGAATAGGACTAAACTATGTACATAATAGTTTTTTGCCTTTTGTTTCATAATAAATTTTATTTATTGCTGATTTTTAAAGTGTTACATAAACAGGACAGGTGAAATATTATCATGTAAAGCAACCATAAACACATGAAAAGACCTAGGTTTACAATTTATGATTAAAACTCTACTATCTACACAATATACATAGACATAAAATGTAAAAACTTAAATATCTTAGAAACAGTAGCCAATCAGTTGTTTTAATTGTCATATTTGAATTCAGCACATCAAAATACATAATAAATATCACATTCTATCTCTGAAGCAGACGACTTCTCAAAAATTGTAGACCAGTGTAATAGCCAATATGGATTTGTCAAAAACCAATCATGTCAAACCAACCTATTTTCCTTCTTTGACAAGTTTACTGGCCTAGTGGATAGATGAGAAGCAGTAGATGTGATCTATCTGATTTCTAGTGAGGCATTTGACCACAGTCCCACATGATATTCTCATAAACAAAGTAAGGAGTTGTGATCTAATTACTATAAGGTGAGTGCAACACAGAGGTCAATTGGTGATTCATTACTCTGTCAGCAACTCTTGTCAGGCCTGACACGCAATCTACACTTAACATGCTGTTGTCAGCTGCAGCGGCACAGGAGGCGGCGAACAGAGCGGCTAACAGGGGAGTTTCAGTGGGAGTGCTGTTGGAGGAGCAGGTTTTTGTGGTTTTTGTAGATTGTGGTGTTTGTGTGTGAGTGAGTGTGTGTGCAGGCTGCTAGGGGCTGTGTGCTGGGAGCGAGGCTGAGCCCTGAGTTGGGGGCGGGGCTTACCTGATTAGGGGTCCTATATAAGGAGCCAGGCACAGTCAGCTGCAGCGGCACAGGAGGCGGCGAACAGAGCGGCTAACAGGGGAGTTTCAGTGGGAGTTTCCAGGGGGAGGTTGCAGGGGAGACCAAGGCAGAGGAACCAGGAAGGCAGACTAGAGAAGAGGCAGGGGTCTGCGAGCAGCCCAACCCTTGTTGGTGGCCTGCGGTGTGGTGTGAGGCGTGGGTTGCCAGGCACAGAGTTGGAGCGCTACGATGGAGGCGGAGGTAGCAGGTGCAGACACACTGAGGATGACTGGATGCGGTAGCTGCGGCATGTACATGGTCCTAGAGGGAGCACCTGAAAGGAGTTTCATCTGCATGAAGTGCCGCCTGATAGAGCTGCTGGAGGAAAAGGTCAGAGGACTGGAGATGCAAGTGGAAACTCTGGCTGAGTTTAGAAGGGGATTTGAGCAGTTGATGGAACACAGACATGATGAGGCGCAGGGGACAAGCTCAGACGAGCAGATAGAAGCAGGACCAAAGGACTCTGAGGAGGGGCTGCTGGGTGAGGAAAGTGGACGGTGGAAGCATGTGACTAGGAGAACCAGGCAGAGGAAAAGACGGGCCAGCGATGGAGAAATAGAACTCAGGAACAGGTTTGCTGAGTTGGGAAATGAAGATGGAGCACAGCAGGCTGCTGAAGGACAAAGGGCGAGGAAGAAGAGGCGAGCAGCTAGTCCTGCAGAAGGAGGGGAGGAGTCGATGGAGGCGACACCAAGTATGAGCCCTAGGAGGACTGTAAGGGCGAATACAAATCGAAAGGAATTGCGACCACCTGCTGTGGGGGATAGACCGCAGAATCGCACTGTCGCCAGGAAAAGGCAAGTCTACGTGATTGGAGACTCTTTACTGAGAAGAGTAGATAGGCCTGTAACTAGACCTGATCGGGAGAACAGAAGGGTGTGCTGTCTGCCAGGGGCTAAGATACAGGATGTGGACCTGAGGCTGAATACGATCTTAGCGGGAGCGGGAAAGAATCCGTTGATTATCCTTCATGTGGGAACGAATGATACGGCTAGTTACTCACCGGACTGTATCAAGGAGGACTATGCCAGACTGGGGAAGAGGCTCAAAGACATCGAGGCTCAGGTGATCTTCAGTGGGATTCTGCCGGTTCCTAGAGTGGGGCGACGAAGGAGTGACAAGATTATGGCGATCAACAGATGGCTTAGGGAGTGGTGTTATAAGGAGGGCTTTGGGATGTACGGTCACTGGGAAGCGTTTACGGATAGACGACTGTTCGCTCAGGATGGACTTCATCTAAGCAAGGAGGGAAATAGAATTCTGGGATGGAGGCTCGCCAACCTCATCAAGAGAGCTTTAAACTAGGAAGTTGGGGGAGATGGTTGGGAGATGTTCGGGAGATCTCCACACCAGAATGTAACCTGGAGAGGAAAGTAAACAAAGTGAGAGGGGATACCCTTGTGGTCCCAAGATTTGATCCAAGGAGGAATAGTGGAGAAACCAGAGTAACGGGTGATGCTGGTGGTAAAAGGTCTCTGCACGACGGGGGAAAGAATGTCACTGACGCCAAACGCCGAAAATTAAAAGGTCTGTACACTAATGCGAGGAGTCTAGGTAACAAGATGGAGGAACTGGAATTACTAGTGCAGAAAGTGAAACCGGATATTACAGGGATAACTGAAACCTGGTGGAATAGTACTCATGACTGGAGCACGGGTATTGAAGGCTATGTGCTGTTTAGAAAAGACAGGAAGAAAGGCAAAGGTGGTGGAGTAGCCTTGTACATCAATGATGACATTAACTGTAGCGAAATAAGAAGCGATGGAATGGATAAGACAGAGTCTGTCTGGGCGAAAATCACATTGGGTAAAAAAGCAACTAGAGCTTCCCCTGAGATAGTGCTTGGCGTGTGCTACAGACCGCCGGGATCTGATTGGGATATGGATAGAGACCTCTTTAATGTCTTTAATGAAGTAAACACAAAGGGGAAATGTGTGATTATGGGGGACTTCAACTTCCCGGATATAGACTGGAGGACGAGTACTTGCAAGAATAATAGGGGTCAGATTTTTCTGGATGTGATAGCGGATGGATTTCTTCATCAAGTAGTTGAAGTACCTACGAGAGGAGATACCATTTTAGATTTGGTGTTGGTGAGCAGTGAGGACCTCGTAGAAGAAATGGTGGTAGGGGACAACCTTGGCTCGAGTGATCATGAGCTGATTCAGTTCAAACTAGATGGAAGGATAAACAAATGTAGATCTGGGATTAGGGTTTTTGACTTCTCGAGGGCTAATTTTAAAGAGTTAAGGAAATTAGTTAGGGAAGTGGATTGGACGGAGGAATTAGTGGATTTGAATGTGGAGGAGGCCTGGAATTACTTTAAGTCGCAGCTGCGGAGACTGTCGGAAGCCTGCATCCCGAGAAAGGGGAAAAAAAACATGGGCAGGAGTTGTAGGCCAAACTGGATGAGCAAACAACTCAGAGAGGGGATTAGACAAAAGCAGAAAGCTTACAGGGAGTGGAAGAAAGGCAGGATCAGTAAGGAAAGCTACCTTGGTGAGGTCAGAACATGTAGGGATAAAGTGAGGAAGGCTAAAAGCCGCATTGAACTGGACCTTGCAAAGGGAATCAAAACCAATAGTAAAAGGTTCTACAGCCACATAAATAAGAAGAAAACAAAGAAAGAAGAAGTGGGGCCGCTATACACTGAGGATGGAATGGAGGTTAAGGATAACCTAGGCATGGCCCAACATCTAAACAAGTACTTTGCCTCAGTTTTTAATAAGACTAGTGAGGAACCTTGCGATGATGGAGGGATGATAAACGGGAATGTGGATATGGAAGTGGATATTACAGCAACTGAGGTAGAGGCCGTACTTGAACAGCTCGATGGGACGAAGTCGGAGGGCCCGGACAATCTCCATCCGAGGATATTAAAGGAACTGGCGGGTGAAATTGCGAGCCCGTTAGCGAAAATTTTTAAGCAATCAGTAAACTCGGGGGTTGTGCCGTATGATTGGAGGATTGCTAATGTAGTTCCTATTTTTAAGAAAGGGAATAAAAGTGATCCGGGTAATTATAGGCCTGTTAGCTTGACGTCTGTAGTATGCAAGGTCTTGGAAAAAATTTTAAGGGAGAAAGTAGTCAAGGACATAGAGGTCAATGGTAATTGGGACGAATTGCAACACGGATTTACTAAAGGTAGATCGTGTCAAACCAATCTGATCTCCTTCTTTGAGAAGATGACGGATTACTTAGATAAAGGAAATGCGGTAGATATAATTTACCTAGATTTCAGTAAGGCGTTCGACACGGTTCCGCACGGGGAACTGTTAGTCAAATTGGAGAAGATGGGAATGAATATGAAAGTTGTAAGTTGGATAAGGAACTGGTTAAAGGGGAGACTCCAGAGGGTCGTATTGAAAGGTGAATTGTCAGGCTGGAAGGAGGTCACTAGTGGAGTCCCTCAAGGATCGGTTTTGGGACTGATCTTATTTAACCTTTTTATTACTGACCTTGGCACAAAGAGCGGGAATGTCCTAATAAAGTTTGCGGATGACACGAAGCTGGGGGGTATTGCTAACACGGAGAAGGACAGGGATACTATTCAGGAAGATCTGAACCACCTTGTAAACTGGAGTAATAGAAATAGGATGAAATACAATAGTGAAAAGTGCAAGGTTATGCATTTAGGAATTAATAATAAGAATTTTGGATATACGTTGGGGGCGCATCAGTTGGAAGCGAAGGAGGAGGAGAAGGACCTTGGGGTACTGGTTGATAGCAGGATGACTATGAGTCACCAATGTGATACGGCTGTTAAAAAAGCAAATGCGATTTTGGGATGCATCAGGCGGGGTATTTCCTGCAAGGATAAGGAGGTGTTAGTACCGTTATACAAGGCGTTGGTGAGACCCCATCTGGAATACTGTGTGCAGTTCTGGTGTCCCATGTTCAAGAAGGATGAATTCAAACTGGAACAGGTTCAGAGACGGGCTACAAGGATGATCCGAGGAATGGAAAAACTGCCTTATGAAAGGAGACTCAAAGAGCTTGGCTTGTTTAGCCTGGCCAAAAGAAGGCTGCGGGGGGATATGCTTGCTCTATATAAATATATCAGGGGGGTTAACGTTAGGGAGGGAGAGGAATTATTTAAGTTTAGTACTAATGTAGGCACGAGGACGAATGGGTATAAACTGGATATTAGGAAGTTTAGACTTGAAATTAGAAGAAGGTTTCTAACCATTAGGGGAGTGAAGTTCTGGAACAGCCTTCCGAGGGAAGTAGTGGGGGCAAAAGACTTTCCTGGCTTTAAGACAAAGCTTGATAAGTATATGGAGGGGATGTTATGATAGGATTGTTAATTTGGGCAATTGATCTTGGATTACCACCAGATAGGTCTGCTCAGTGTCTGCGGGGAGATGTTGGATGGCATGGGAACTGAGTTACTGCAGAGAATTCCTTCTTGGGTGCTGGCTGGTGACTCTTGCCCACATGCTCAGGGTTTAGCTGATCGCCATATTTGGGGTCGGGAAGGAATTTTCCTCCAGGGCGGATTGGCAGGGGCCCTGGAGGTTTTTCGCCTTCCCCTGCAGCGTGGGGCACGGGTTGCTTGCTGGTGGTTTCTCTGCAGCTTGAGGTCTTCAAACCAATTTTGAAGATTTCAATAACTCGATCCTGGGATAGGGGTTGTTATAAAATTGGATGGGTGGGGTTCTGTGGCCTGCCTTGTGCAGGAGGTCAGACTGGATGATCAGATTGGTCCCTTCTGACCTATGAGTCTATGAGTCTATGATATATATATATCAAAAGATGGCCTATAATATATCACTGGAAAACTAATAACTCACTGATCATTAATATTCTTGCGTGGGATGTGTACAAAGTTATGGATCTGTGCTGGAGGCCTCAGGGTCCTGCCACACCTGTCCCACGAAAAGAGTAGAAGAGTCCTCCAAGCTTCATTGAGAGTCTGCGTGGGAAGTGGACAATCAGAGGCTGCAGGGAGCAGCCAATCTTGGCCAAGCAGGGCCATATAAAAGGAGCCAGAGTCAGGCAGTTGCTGCTTGGAGCCTGAGGAGTAAAGACGGTGCTACTAGTGGGCTGAAGGACTTCAACACCATGGACAGCTCAGTGCTAGCAGGGACTGGAGGAGTGAGAGAGCTCCTGGCTCTCTGCTGGGCCTGAATGTAGAACAGCCCTGAGGTAAGGATGAAGCATTGGTGAAGGTTAGAGCCACAGGGAAGTGGCCAGGGATCTGAAAGCAGTTGAGTTAAAGGGACATGGTGGCATGTGGCTGCTATTCTTAGGGTCCCTGCACTGGTGGAGTAGTGGGCGGGCCCAGGTTCCTCCCATAAGCCACTGGGGAAGTGGCCTACAATTGGCCAGTGATAAACCCCCAAAGGTGATCTGAACTGTTAAGAGTTCCAGGTGAAGAGATGGGCCAGAACAGGCCAGAGTGGGCGAAAAGTCTCCAGGGAGGAAGCCCTGGTAGCACAGCCCCCTATGAGGGTCAGCAGTGCTTAAAGACTTTGTTGAACTAATACCCCAGAAGGGGTCTGTTTGCAGCGTGTTCTATACAGACTATATTGTGACTTGGCCAGAGGGCTGAGACATGAGAAACTGCCAGAATGGTTCACCACAGACTGAAAGAGATGCAGACACATACCTAAATAAGAGGGCACTTGCAAGAGGTGGGTGCCACCTCATTACAATACCCCTGGACAAGATAATGTGTATTTGCTTGTCTGACCAGCCTGGTCATCAGCCAGAGACCAAGAAGGTGGCATTTACATAAAAGATAAACAAAGCCATCAAGCTAACTGGGGAGGAGGTAATCACTCCGCTGTTACTAGTAGGGGAGGAACTAGTGTGAAGTCTTCACCAGACCACATGGTATCTCTTTCTAGCAGGAGAAAAGGAACTTTATTTGAGGATACATTTCAAAGGTTTACAGGCCTGTAAAGCCAGGGGGTCTGGACCTCAGAGAATAAGCAATTGAAGCAATTGATTATATACAATAAACTATAATAAAGTGTCTCAAGTAACATCTTTTTCTGAAAGCTGGTGACACACTGGTGATAAATATCTGTGAAATATCAATTTTTAATACTTTCAGAGGAATTTTTGAAAAGCATTGACATTATGCTTTGAAATCTGTGACCAAATACAGGTTTCTCCCAGATAGGTGTGGAAGGTAGCATGGTGGAATCAGAGAAATGGAAACCCCATTTACAGGTGAATCAGCAGGAGGATGGGAAGCCCACAGGAAGGAAAGAACACCAGGAGGTCCTCACACCTCTTAATACAGGTTCAATGAAATCTCAGAGAGATAAGGGGAAACTGAGTCATTCTGGCATCTTTCATCTAGGGAGACCAGAGAAACCAGCACCTTGTACTTCTGTGGATGGTCCCATGTGAGAGAGAGTCAGCGATGGCTGGAAAGAAAAAAGTTTAACAAAGAAAGTCCAAGGGTGACTTGCTCAGTTTAGAAGTAACTTCAATGTTCAATAGGGAACAAATAGCTGACGATGGGCCCTTCAATCTAGCAGAGAAAGATATTACATGATCCAATGGCCGGAAGTTGAAGTTACACAAATCTTGACTGGAACTAAGGTGTAAATTTCTACAGGGAGGGTAACTAACATTCAGAACAATTTACTCAGGGTCAGGGTGATTCTCTATCACTGACAATTTTCAGTCATGATTGAGTGGTTTTTTTTTCTAAATAAATCTGCTCTAGGAATTTATTTGTGGGAGTTCTGTGGCCTGTGCTTTACAAGGAGTCTGACTAGATGACTGCAGTGGTGCTTTCTGGCCTAGGAATCTGAATCTTTGAACAAAAATGATAAAAGGTTTTGAAAACTAGGCCTGTGAGGAAAGTGTTTTTTTTTAAAAGGGGCAGTTTAGTCTCAAGAAAAGAAGACGAGGGGGAGGAGAGGAGGAACTGATAAGTCTTCAAATATATTTATAAAGCCTTCAAATATATATTAAGGACTATTAAAAAGAGGATAGTTCAGTGGTTCCCTACCCTGCTGTGCACCAGGCTCTCTGCAGAGAGCTGCTCTGGGCAAGGACTACAGAGCCAGCTGTCATCCTGGCAGGTGTAGCGCCAGGTTCCATAACCCTCACTCACAGTCTCCCTCCACTGGCAGGCTCTGAGCAAGGCCTGCCCAGAGACCATAGATGATGAGCTTTAGATCCTGCTAACAGCACCCTCAGCACAGACAAACTCCAGCACATCTTGGAAGTGAGCAGAATGGGGAGGGTCAGCAGGGGTTTTACCTTAGCTCTGGGGACTCCTAGAAAGAAGAGGCTGGAAAATCCATATTTCTATTGGATCCTTCCGATTATGCATTTGTGAGATGAAACTCACTAGGTGACCTTGAGGTTAACTCACTTCCCCCTTATGGCATCAGTCTTCTCCACTATCAAATCTACCCTGGGGAAGAAGGACATAAGCCCTGACAATCACCTTCACCTGTGGGTGTCTGGCCCTGGAAGCCTAAACCAACAGGACTATCTGCTCCATCACCTAAACTGCCCTTTCTTTCCCTCCTAAGGCCTTGTCCTAAGTGCTCAGCCTGGCCCCTTCCTGGCTTGTCCCTGACCTTTAAAGGATTCTCCAAGCCCCTCCCATGCCTGCTCCCCTTGGGGTCTCTCTCCTGGCTGAGCACAGGCCTGGGTCCCAGTCACATGATGCTTCTTATCACATGATCCCCACACTTATTCCCTCCAGCTGCATAACCTGGGCTAGGTGCAGTTGAGCTCCAACCTCTTTGGCCATCTCACCCTGGGACAGGTTGAAATTGGAAAGCTGTGAGCTAACAGTAACTGTTTGCTCTCAAAGGTGCTGAAGACATAATGGAAGAGGAAATCCTTTGACCTGGATTTAAATTATTCCAACTGAAAGTGAATGAGAGAAAATAGGTCCAGAGTTATCTTCCTAGCAGCAGAAAATGTATAGATTGATGTTCATGTCAGAAAGGACCATTATGTGCATCTAGTTGCACCTCCAGTATAACTCAGGCCCTAGAATGTCACCAAGTGGTTCCTTCAGTCAACCATAACATGGACTGAGCCAGAGCATGTCTTTTGGAATGACATCCACATGCATTAGAGCCAACTGACTAACAGAAAATCTTTCTTCTGCAGTGATTGGGGGTTAAGGGACATGGAGGAAAAGACATGGAGGCTGTGACTAAAGTTAGAGCAGCGAGGCCAGGATAACCGGGGCTAGGTCCCAGGATATCAGAAGACCTACCATTTTCTATTCTTGGCTTTGGGACCATGAGCGAGTCTCTTCACAATTGGGTGCCTTGGTTTCCCCAGCTATCAAATAGAGCTAATCAAGGTTTTATTTGTTCTTCCCATTTTCCAGGCTGGGAAACCAAGACACAGTTGAGACCTATCTACACTATAGGTCTGTGGAACATTTGTAATCTGCTGACCCCCACATGTTGTTCAGAGCTTATGGACAACACAGCTCCTAAATGTGTGTGTGTGTGTTCTGTGCTTATCCCCTATGTACCAGCAGGGCTGGAGGGCCTTTTCTTACTGTGCTGTGGGGAGCAGGTCCTGGGTACTAAGGATCTGAAGAAGCTCTCAAGGACTAATTTTTTAAAATAATTTGTGTCAATGAACTGGGAGAAAACATACAATCACTGCTGATAAGATTGGTGGGTGACAAACTACTGGCAGACTGGTAATTACTGATAAGAGAGAGCAGTGATACAGAGCGATCTGGCTCATTCAGCAAGCTGGGCCCATCCAAAGAAAACAAGTTTGACCAGAGCCAAATGCAAGGTCCTATACCTAGCAACAAGGCTTGCTGGCCATACCTACAGAATGAGGAAGTGTATCCAGGAAAGCAGTGACTCTGAAAAGGATTTAGGGGCCATAGTGGAGAAGCCACTCAACATGAGCTCCTAGTGTGATGCTGTGGTGAACAGGGATAAAGCCATCATTGGAGGAGACATCAATGAGACTGATATTGGAATACTGCACTCAGTTTTGGTATCTTCATTTGAAAAAGATATGAGAAATTGGAGCTGGGGCAGCAATGAGCCACCAAATGTTCTGAGGGCTGGAGAAAAATGCCTTCTAGTGAGCTATTGAAAGAGCTCAACCTGTTTAGCTTATCAAAAGAAGATTGAAAGGTGACTTCACTGAAACGTTGAAGTGCCTTAATGGAGAGAAAATTTGGGGTATTAAAGGGCTCTTTAATCTAGCAGAGAAAAGCATAACAAGACCCAGTGGCTAGAAGGTGAAGAGACAAATTCATATTTCAGATAAGGCACAAATATCCAACAGCGAGGATGATTCACCACAGGAACAAGCTACCAAAGGAAGTAGATGGAGAATCCACCTCTTGATGTCATTTAATGAAGACTAGATGCCTTTCTGGAATGTTTGCCCAAAAAGTAGCTATTGTGGCATACAGAAGGCCTGTGATATGCAGGGGGTCAGATTAGATGCTCTAATGGTCTCTTCTGGCCATAAAGTCTACTAATTTCTGAAAAACTGTGTGTGGCATTGGGAGCAGCCTCTGATGTTTTACTGTCTAGCCGACTTGCTTCCTAGAATGAACACTCATTGAGTAGGGTGATCCACAGGGAGTAGCTCAAACCTCCAAAGTGTCTGGTCAGCGGCAGGACATTAGCATTGCAGGGGAGGGGTGGGTATGGCAGTAACATCACAAAGGCCTTTTGCAGGACCTCAGCCGATTGGTCAGCGGTGGTGGGGAGATGGTGACCTCACAGAGAGATGCTGACATCAGCCAAGCAGGACAGGGGTGCAGGGCCAGGGAAACCTCAGAGACCCCTCTGGCTTTGCTTCAGCAGGTCTCCTTCTAAAGGTCTCTCTTTGAGGACTGAGAGTATATGTGAGTGCGAGGAGGAACCTCTTTCAAGTTTTCTCCTTTCCCTTTACTGTTTTATTAGAAAACAGACATCTCTGTTTAGAAGGTAAGAGACTCCGAGAGGTTTGGAACGTGTTCAGTCTGATCCATCTGGTGCCAGCTGAATTCTAGGCATGGAAAACAGTAGCTTAAGGTGGCAGAATTTTATTCCCCACCTAGGATTTTGTCCCTTAGACTCATTGGGGACATTAGAGTTTGTCCTTTTTGTTTTACCTTTTCCTTCATCCCTCCCTCCTTTCTCTTCATCTCTTACTACTTTTGTCCTTTCTCCTGTTCCTCTCCCACCACCAGAAGGTGTGTGTGTCATGGGTGTGTGTGTGCTCTGCAGCTCCCGTTGTGAGACATCTACCCAAAAATGTGGGGCTGAAATAGTGCTCGGACAGTGATCCCCACCGGTGACCTGGGCCATCCTTTGGGCTCTCTGGTGAGAACCCTGAGCCTCCCGCCCCTCAGTCTCTACTCTGATTGGCTGAGCAGGGGGCTATTGACAGGGAGGAGACTCAGTTCCTTGTTCTCTTTTAAGACCAAGTCAATAAGTCATAACCAGTCATATGTTTGACGAATTTTGCTGCTTCTCTGCATTAATTGTCTCTGGGCAGTTCATGATTCTCTCTAACATTCCAGTTCTCCTAAAATACTTGCTGAATAATTACTATGAACTATTGTTGGCCTAGAGCTCATTTGAGAGCACTTTATTCATGTCATTCAATGTATGAAATTCAAGATCCGATGATTAGTTTGAAAGTCAGGGCTCTTGGGTCCTATTCCCAACTCTGCCACTGACTATGTGACCTAAGACAAGTCAATTCTCCTTTCTCAGCCTTAGCTTCTCCCTCTTTCAAGTAGGGATAACAATCCATTCCTATCTAGCTCACGGGTGGAGGATGGGGATCCATTGGAGAGTGTCACTAGGAGCAGTGCATAATATGAGGTGTCCTATCACAGTTACTCAGATCAGATTATGACATAATAGAATAGCTGAAATATTCTATTTTATTTTTTGAAATTGTTAGGAGCAGCATCTACTTAGCTCAGACTGAAGCATCTTATCTAATTTTTGAGATCTAAGTGTCTCCTCTTTGTGTGCGATGAGACAATTGAACACGCTGTGACAAACAGGAGATGCTTTTGTTCTGCAACAAAATATTTTTCCAAAGAATTTTCATCCCACTTGTTACGATTTCAAGAAACCAACTGGTTTAGTCTGAATGGGATTTTCTGACAGAACCAGTTTCAATGAAATTTCCCCACCATCCACTTCCTGGGCTCTATCCCTGCCTCTGGGGGGTTTGTTGTCTGTTAGAATAGGAGTCAGGACTGGTGGCTTCTCTCTCTGGCTCTGCCCCTGCCTTGCTGTGTAGGCCTGTGGGTAGGTCATTTCCCTTCTCTGTACCTCAAGCTCCCCATCTGTCCAATGGGAACAGGGACAATTCTCAAACTCTGGGCAGTTATGAGCCTGGGTGAGATAAGGGGAGTTAAAGCCCTTTGTGAATGAAAAGGGGCAGTTTCACGGTGTTGAGCATCAAGGAATTCTAAACTTTGCTAAAATGTCTAGTCTGTGAAAACAAGAAATGGTCGGGGCCAAATTTTAACTATTGTCTTTTTTAAAGCCCATTCAGAGATGTGAGTCTCACTCTTTTAGGTATCTGGGGTTCTTTGCAGGAGGAGAGAAGAGGTTCCTGCCTCCATTTTTGTGACCTTAAGAAACCAGGTGCTGTGCCCCAGTTCTCATCTGAGATCCCCGAAAAAGAACATCTTCCCATCCATTAACAAGACAGTACCTTGTAAAAGGGGAACAAAGAGAACCCTGGGACTTAACAGACTAGCTAGCCTCACTTCCATACCTAGAAAGATACTGGAACACATTATTAAACAATCAGTTTTTCAGCACCTACAGGATAATTTGGTTCTTAGGACTAATGAGCGTGGATTTGTCAAGAACAAATCATTCCAAACCAATCGTATTTCCTTCTTTGACAGGGTTATGGGCCTAGTGGAGGTGAGTAAACAGTAGATGTGATCTATCTTGGCATTAATAAGGCTTTTGACCCAGTCCCATAGGACATTCTCACAAGCAAACTAAGGAAACGTGGTCTAGATGCAATTAGTATAATGTAGGTACACAGCTGGTTGAAAGCCCATACTCCAAGAGTCCTTCTCCATGTTTGGCTGTCCAGCTGAGAGGGTGTACCTAGTGGATCCATCCTGGGTCCGGTACTATTCAGTATTTTTGTTAATGATTTGGAAGATGGAGTGGAGTGTATGCTTCTAAAATTTGCAGATGACACCAAGCACTTTGGAGCACAGGATTGGAATTCAAAACACCCTTAACAAATTGGAGAATTTGTCTTCTTGAGCCAAACTCAATGGCTGAGCTCCTCTCTGTAGACTGGACTGAAGTGAAACCCCACCGCCAAACACTTCTCCTCCTGGGCAGTGCACTCCGACCTTTAGCAGCTCTGCTTAACACTGTCAAAGCAGCTTTTGCTGGGGGATTCTCCCAGCACGTTCCAATAGTGGGAAAGTATTAAATCTCCATTTGACTGCTGGGGACAGAGCAATAGAGGGGGGAGCAATTTGCCCAAAGTCCCAGAGGTTAATAAGAAAACCAGAATGGAACCCAGGAGTCCTGAATCCCAATCCCCTGGTCCAGTCACTACAGCAGGGCACACTCCCTCTCAAAGGCAGGGGGACCGGACATGCCAACTGTGGGAGGGAGTGTGCAGCAGTGGTTAGTGAAGGGGCCTGGAAATAAGGACTGCTGGGTCCCATCCATGGCTCTGAAACTTGATGTGACCCTGAGCCAATAGCTTCCCCTCCCCAGGCCTGTTTCTCATTGATAGGGTTGGGGTCGCAGTCCCTACAGCCCAGGGGGGTTGGGAGGCTCCAGAAAGGCGTGTAAAGTGCTGGGATGTCAGGAGCTGGGAGGCACTGCCACCCCCACACTAGGGCAGTGTTCTGCACCCCCTGCTGCTGGCTGAATTTCTCTATCCCTTGGCAATAAGACAGACTCTTGTTTTCACAGCCAGTTGATCGCACAGTGTCATCACCCTGCCTGCTGGCTGGGCAGGGTAACTCCTCAGGTCACCACCTCTCAAGCCTGCCTTAGGCTTGGAGAGTGAAGAGGAGGGCTAGAGACAGATGGCTACCCTGAACATCCACCATCCATCACTCCATCACCAAGAGGAAGTGAGTGGCATTAGGGTTCCTCTGTGGCATCCCCTCTCTGTCTGGGGAGAGGCAGAAAGAGAGGGAGAGAATCTCTCCCAAAGGAAATTGGATTTGCAAACCACCCCCAGGAGCTCTTCGCTCTCAGACCGGGGAGGGGCTTCTCCAGAATCATCTCCAGTGTGTTTGGAAAAGTCGCCGCAATGGGGCTCCCAACCCTTCTCTTGTGGGAAACTGTTCCCCAGGGTGAGAGTCTCTGAGCTGAGCCAGACCCTGTGTGCTGCTGAGCATGGCAATCAATGGGAAACAAGGGGGCCCTAGGCTTGCTATGCCTAGGGACTTTGACATGGGGAATGGTTTCCCAGGAGAATTCCAGACTCCTGGGTTCTGTTCTTTCTCTAGCTTGGGGAGAAGTGTGGTCTAGGATGGCAGACGGAAGCTGCTTGTCTTTGTGACTGACCCCAGTGCTCGAAAAGGAAGAGACTCCCCAGGTATTCCACCACCAGGGATGACAAGGGGGAACACTGGGAGCAGATCATACGACGAACTCCTGCCAGTGTGTGGAGATTGCACTCCTTGCACCCCTGTGTGGGGAGGATGAGCTGCTCTGGCTGGGACAGGGATGGGGAGGGACCAAAAAGGCTGGCTAGTGAAAGGCTGCCTTGACCCCAGACTCACACCTGCTCCCCGCTCGGTTCCAGGATGGCCAGGCTCCTGAGGATGTTCAGGAAGAAGGTTCTGCAGGTGGCCCCAGAGTCTGAGGGAAGCAGCTGCCATCTTCCCCAGGAGCAGAGCGGCCCCTCTGTCCCCACTGGTGGGGAAGGAGCTCCGGGCCGGGCCAGGTGATGGAAGTGCCCAGCCTTCTGGCAGAGGAACCCACTCCCGGCTCGGGCGCCGAGGTGGGAGAGGCACTGGCCAGGCTGAAATGGAGCTGGCCCAGGATGTGGTTGGGCAGGCAGGACCCAGCCCAGGAGGGGAGCTGGGCAGGGTAGCTCTGGGGCTTATTGTATGGGAAGCACTGGCCCCAGGAGCCCAGCCCTGATTCCCAGCAGGAGCAGGGCTGGTTCTGCCATTAAGGCAAACTAGGTGGTTGCCTAGGGTGCCAAGATTTGGGGGTGCCAAAAAGCAGTGCCCCCAATTTTTTTTACAGCATTCCTGGGCTGGGCTGCTGGCGGCTCGCTGACACATGTGGCTCAGACTCCCTCTCCCAGTGCAGCGTCCACTCCATGCAATTATTGTCATTGCCGGCCGGGGCAGCGAGCTCAGGGAGGGGGCGTAGCAGAGGTGAGCTGGGGTGGGGAGCCAGCACACCCCCCCCACGGCAGCTCCCCACACCCCGGCCCAGGAGCCATGCGGCAGCTCCCCACCTCAGCTCATCTTTGCTACACCCCCTCCCTGAGCGCAGTCGCTGCTCCACTTCTCCCACCTCCCAGGCTTGTAGTGCTAATCAGCTGTTTGGCACCGCATGCCTGGGCAGGGAGGAGAATTAGAGCGGGGGCAGCGTGGTGGGGAGGAGGCAGAACAGAGGTGAGCTGGGGTGGGGAGCTGCCGCACGGCTCTCCCGTGGGGGAGTGAGCTGCCACGAGGGTGCTCCTCAGGGTGGGGGGAAGGAGCTGCCGTGGGGGGGGCACCTCAGGGCAGGCGGGCCCAAGGTGGAAGCTTTGCCTAGGGTGCGAAATTTCCTTGCACTGGCCCTGAGCAGGAGGCATCACCTGCCCGGTCACTGAGGACCTTCCAGCCTCCCCAGGGCAGGCAGGAGGTGGAGGATCCCTGTCCGAGCACCAGCAGCTTGGCCCGCTCCCCATGGGACAGCAGCAGTCCTCAGACTTGGGCAGCAGCAAGGCCAATGGTCGTCGCTGCTTTGTTCCAGGTGAGGAGCCAGGCTGGGCTCAGGGAGGGGTGAGAAGAGGGCTGTGAACACCCTGGGCCCAGGCACTCAACCAGTGCTATGGGGTAGATCCCCAGCCAAGGTGTCTGGCCTGAGCCATGTGAACCCCACTGGCACTAGATGCTGCCACTTTGGTCCGTAATGCTCCAGTTGGGGGGTGGTGGCAGGCACCTCCCAGGAAGTCCAGGACAGTGTGGGTGAAGGGGGTCTCTTTGCTATGGGCTCCTGAAGGAGTTAGGGGCTGAAGGCATCACTGAGAAGGGGGAGTGTGGGGCCTGATGTGCCCTGGGTCTTGGAGGTAGGAAGGGGGCATGTTGCCCCTGTCCTTTCCCTGAGTGGCAGCAGGTGTCACCCTATCCCCTTCTCTCCCTGGTGCAGGGCCCAGAGACGAGGAGGAGGAATGGGTGGACATGGCCACAGAGGAGGCTGCTCTCAGGAACATCCGAGACCAACTCCAGGGCCTAGAAAAGGTGTAAACATTCCCCAGCTGTGCTGGAACTGAGATTGTTCTGCCCCTTCCCAGCACCCTGACCAGTGGCGTAGCCAGGTTGAGGGAACAGGGGGAGCACTCAAAAGAAAAAAAGGTGCCACCCGCTGCAGTGCTTTTACTCACTCATCAGCGCTCCGGATCTTCGGCGGCAGGCCCTTCACTCACTCTGAGTGTCTTCGGCGGCACTGAAGGACCCGCCGCTGAAATGCCACTGAAGACCTGCAGAGCGAGTGAAGGTCCCGCCGCCGAAGACCCGGCGCGCCTCCAGCTGAGTGAAATAAAAGCACCGCAGCGGGTGGCGCCTTTTTTTTTTTTTTTGATCGCTCTCCCTGGTGAGTAAAAAGATGCCAAGAAATTGACCAAGCACCACTTGTGCTCAGTGGGGGAGCAGCCACTGCCCCACTCCCCCCCAGCTACGCTACTGACCCTGACCCCCTGCAGAGAGTCTTGTCTCTGATGATCCACCAGCCCTAATGGGAACCTTTCTCCTCCATGATTTGGGACCCCCCCTCCCCAAGATGTGAGTGTTTGTCACACACCAGCTGGGGTCTCCTCCCCACACAGGCACTGTCCCAGTTCCTGACCCTGCTTGTGTAGGAGTCATGGGTGTGTCACGGAGTGTGGGGGAGTCCAGCCCTGCACGCCTCTTCCTGGGACCCCCAGTGACTCTCAGCCAGCCAGTAAAACAGAAGGTTTATTGGATAACAGGAACACAGGTTACAGCAGAGCTTGCAGGCACAGTCAGGACCCCTCCATCGAGTCCTTCTGGGCTTTCAGGGTGCTTGGATCCTAGCTAGGATACCCTGAATTCCGCCCATCCAGCCCCAAGCCCAAACTCAAACTGCTTCCCTCCTGCCGCTCCCTTCCTTAGTCCCCTTCCCGGGCAAAAGTGTTGACCTTTCCCCTCCCTTACCTAGCTCAGGTTACAGGCTCTGGCATCGTCCATCCCCTAAAGTCCTCCCCTGCTCTCCCACTCCCCACACAGACAGTCCCTACTGCATCACAGGGTGATTTGGACAATGGGCAGGTCCCCACTATCCCCCATTCAGGGCTGAATCCTGCAGCTGGTGTGGGTGGGGCTGGGAGGTCCCTGGCTAACTGGCTCTCTCTCCCCTTGCATTTGGCTGTATTAAAGCACCTTTTGTTGGAGTGGCTGCAGCTCCCCAAGTGATCCAGAATACTGTGTGGAACTGCCCTGTCCTCACATGGCTCGCTACAAGCTCTCACACAGCCCTGTCACCAGAGGTAAGGAATAAGGTCCTGCCTCCCACAGCTGCTTGGGGGATCCTCCCAGAGCAATCAGTGTAGGACTTTATGCATCTCTACAAACTGATCACTTTCCATGGTCTGTCAAGAATCTGCACACCCCTTGGCAGCTTTTTTAGAGCACTATTAACTCCCACAGGGATTTCTCTTCTAATGCTCCAGTCCTGAGGAAGGATTCTGTGGAAAACAGGCCTTTCCCTTGCTCCAATCTAGGCTCTGCTGTTCTGATGCTGCAGAGCTGTTAGGGAAGGCTTGAGGGTTCCTGGAGAGCATGCTGCAGCAGTCCTATGCCAGCAGTCCTATGCTGCTGCGGCCATGGGCACACATTGGCTTTCTCCCATGGCACCTTCCAATGGAGGGAAGAACAGGACACGAGGTGGTGTCTCTCCCTGGCTTACAGATAATCCATCCTGCAGTAACCCAAGTGTGGACTCAGAGGAATGCTGTGCTGCGGTGTATGTGCCCTGCAAGATATCACTCGTGAAGGGAAGCATCACTGGGCAATAAGGAAGAGCACAACTTCCTTATTGAGTTGGAAATTCTCATTGAGGAGGGGAAATCTGATGGGACGATGTGTATGACTGGAATATTAGTGTCGCTGGTTACAATCCATTGAGGTAGGGGCGAGAGGGTAAAAGTGGTGGGCAGGGTGGCACTTTATATTCCATCAGTTCTCAAACTGTGGGTCACCAGGGCTGACTTAGACTTGCTGGGTCCTGGGATCAAAGCTGAAACCCGAGCTCCTGCCCCAAGCCCATGCCCAAGCTCCACCGCCCCAAGCCAAAGCCTGAAGGCTCAGGTTGCAGGTTCCCCTGGCTGCAGCTGAAGCCATTGGGGTTAGATTTTTAGCCTCTCCACCCAGGGCAGTGGGGCTTGGGCTTTGGCCCACCCCCACCATGGGCAGTGGGGCTCGGGCAGGCTCAGGCTTCAGTCCCCCCTCCTGGGTTCTGTAGTCAGTTTTGTTGTCAGAAGGGGATCGGAGTGCAATGAAGTTTGAGAACCTGTGGTCTAGGTTTTCTTGTTCCTACCTCAGCATAGGGGGCTTGACTTGACTTCCCAAGGTCTCTTCCAGCCTGACATTTCTAGGATTTTTTGGTCCCAGTTATTCTACACACAGTTTCATTCAGCTGAGTGTCCACTAGTCCTATGGGAGGGGAACTTAACCCCACTCGGGGAGAAACGAGTCCAACTAAGCGTGTCGATTTAAGAGAACTTAGCAAGGCCAACCTTTAAACAGAAATTGTGATGGAAACTCAACTCTTAGGGTGCTGCTGTGACACTATAATTGCAACAGCCCTGGTGAGCTCAGTTACTGCAGTACAGCTCTGCCACCCCCACCCATTGACTCCAGGGAAGGAGCATGCAGGCTACCTTGCCTCTGACCCACAGTGTGTGTGTCCTGGGGATCTTTCTCCTCTTAATGCCACACAAGGCATGTTGGTAAACTGGGCACAAGCAAACAGTCTGTGTTTTTATATGGTTCAATGTATACTTCTAGGCACAAAAAATGTAAGCTGGACTTACAGTATGGGGGACTCTGTCCTCAGAAGCAGTGACTCTGAAAAAGATTTGGAATTGTGGTGGATAATCAGCTGAACATGAGCTCTCAGTGTGACACTGTGGCCAAAACAGCTAATGGGATCCTTGGACGCACAACCAGGGGAACCGCGAGTAAGAGCTGAGAGGTGATTTTTACCTCTGTATTTGGCACTCGGGTCACCGCTGCTGGTGTCGAGTTCTCATGCCCACAATTCAAGAAGGAGGGTGATAAACTTGAGAGGGTTCAGAGAAGAGCTATGAGAAGGATTTCTTTGTGGCTATCACTATAAGGCATGTTTCCTAATCCTTCAATCAGTGTATCTAGCTTAACAAAGAGAATGTTCAGGGGTGACTTGATCGCAGTCCATAAGTACCTACGTGAGGAACAGATACTTAATAATGGGCTCTTCAGTCTAGCAGAGAAAGGTCTGACATAGTCCAGTGTCTAGAAGCTGAAGCTAAACAAATTCAGACAGGAAATAAGGAGTGTTACGTCTTGTGAATTGAGCAGCGAGTCCAGATATGGGGCCCTGGGAGTGCTTCACCCAGCTCATAACAGGCATACATTTAACAGCAAGGGGAATTAACCATTGGAACAACTTACCAAGGATTCTCTGTCAAGATTGGATGTTTTTCTAAAAGGTCTGCTCTAGTTCCAACAGACATTAACTGTGGGCAGTTCTCTGGCCTGTGTTACGGAGGAGATCAGACTAGGTCATCACAATGCTTCCTTCTGGCCGTGGGAAACTCCACTCATGAGCACCATGCTCTTGGAGATGGAGGGTCCTGCAGGTTTGGGACCTCACTGAGGACAGGGTTCATCTCTTTTGACCCACAGCAGGAGGGACACAAACTAAAAGCAATATGTAGCGAGGCATAGAGAGGTGTGCCAAACCAGCCCCCGGCTTAGGCAGGATCTCCTGCTCACGAGGATGCATTGCCATGTGCCTGCTTATAACACATGATGGTCCTATGCTCTCCCCATGCAACTATGAGAAAGATCTAGTCCTGCATCCAGCCATCCTTCAGCCAGGCAGTAACAATGAGGGTGGGACAGACATCCACGAAGGCCCACTGGCAGAGGAGGAAGTTCCTACAGAGCCCCACTCCAACAGGAGTGAGGAGAGCATGCATGGAAAAGGCTGTAACGAGAAGCAATAATGGCAGCAATCAGGAAGATGTGGGTCCCTGTTTGTTTCAGAAGCCCCGGCAGAACAACTTCTATCAGTGATGATTCATTCTCCCTGCCCATTCCTGCCTGTCACTTGGTTTGAGCTGAAGACATGAGAAGAGGGATCTAAAAAAAACTTGCATCCTATGGAGATGTAGCGTTGTGTTTTCTGTAGTCGGTCCATACACAGAGTAGGTTTTAACTGTATGCATATTTTAGGCCATTCGATGACGTTGTCAAAAGGGATCCCCAACAGCCAGATTCCAGGTACGCTTCCTCAGACTGAATTGTAAATATCCCCTTGAGCTGTTCCATTAATTTCCATCCAATTACTTTTGGCTATTCAACATGAGTAAGGGCACCAGAATCTTTCTAATAATTGCTTTGTGCAGCAGTTCTACTGGTAATTTGCTTTTATTGAAAGATGCACTGTTCAAAGAGACAATGGCGTTATCTGTATATTTTTGACGTAGATTAATAAATACTAATAACAATAACATGTAACGCTGGTAACAATCTTAACAGTAACCAATTAAATAAATCAAAAGGCAAGAAAATCACAGAGAAACACATATGTTTTCTCTTTAAAACATATTTTAATTATTTGATTTGTATTGCACTACTCCTTAATGGCTTCAGTTACAGATCAGGGCTGCTTTGTGCTCGGCATGGCACATAATGAAACGATGGCCCTTGCCCCCCTTTCAAAGCAGACTATAAACGAAGTGTAGCAAGGAGCATAGCAGGTATTTTCAGGAATCTGCAGAAGGCAGCTTGACAGCCTGTAGGACTGGGGAGGATTCAGGGAGGCTACAGCACACTGCCTCTGCCTATGCAGCAGCTCTAACATAGAATCATAGACTTTAACATCACCTGTCCCTGTACCCACTCAAGCTCCTCAAAGAACAGCAGTCCAGCAGTGCATGCCCAGATCACTGGCTGCAGCATATCACCCCAGCTTCAGTCACTTTTAGAGCTAACTTTAATTCCAAGTAGCTTGTAAAATATTGTGATGTGTTAGTGGGTGCTGGACACTAGTGGAGCTCAAATGCAATCAGGTGATTTCAGTTTGGGCTTGACCAGTACAATGGTTTGAGCCTCAGGCGTGTGCCAAACAATGTCATAAGAACAGGAAACTTTACCCAGGTCCTCTTCTTGGGAATCCCTTGACCAAATTAATCCATGTTATGTTGCTCCATTAACTCTGCCTTGGACCTAGATGAGGCACAGCAATTTTCTAGATAATCTGTGTCAGCATGTGGATTCTAGAGCACTAAGAAAACTTAGCTGTTAAACAATAAGCTCATCTCAGCCTTAGCCACTGTGCTTTTGCTGTCCATTTGTAATGGCACTGAACTGGGCCTTGGGTGACGGATCCCTTGGCCACCTCAGCTGGGCTGTACGACCAATTCAGTGCTGCCCAAGGCAGGCTGCTGCCTTGTCAACCTGTGACATTTCCCATTGGAGGAATGCACCAGCCAGAGGAGTGAAGAGCATAGCAGGGATGTGTTTACAGTGACCAGTCCCTCCGAGGGCCCAACAGATATTTGCCCATGACAGCATGGTTGAGAGAAGGTATCTTTCCTCATAACCCTATGGATGGGCCAGGTGGAGAGCAGAGACAAGCCATGTGTGCTCGGGAGGCCACCGTGCTGCAAAGGGAGGACAAGTGTAGGGGCAGGAGTGGGAATGGCTGAGCAATTGATCTCTGCAGCTGGGGTCCCTCTCAGGCCAGTGGCATTTGCAAAGCACCAGCTGCATCCATGTGTTCCTGATGTGCTGGGCAGCCCTGCCAGCCCACTATGGCTTTCAGAGATCATGTCGGGGTGAGGGGGAGGCCAGTCAATGGCAACACAACTGTCTTGGTAGCCATGCTCCCGTTGCTATGGGAATCAGCAGAGGTGGCAGCAATCCAGGACAGTCTGATGTGGAGGTGGAATGCACTGCTAGGGGGGAAGGTGTGAACTCATCCTGCTCTGGCTAGGCTGGTGTGACCTCGGGCAACACTTTCAGTCTGGGATAAGAGAGCCCTTGTGCAGTTTAGCTTGTGTCACTTGGGAAGCAGTTTAAGCTAAGCTGGAAAAAGCCTCTCATTTCACATGGAGGGAGTGTGTCCACACAGGGAGTTCTAGGGTACAGTACAAATGAAGCAGTGGAGCAAAGCTTATGCTCAAATAAACGTGTTAGTCTCTAAGGTGCACAAGTACTCCTGTCTTTCAGTGATGGTACAGATATCCCAGTACGCAGCCTAGTTGCATGCAGGTCTTGGGCCCAATCTGCTGCTCCTATGGAAATTGGTGCCAACCCCCCGATGTGCTGTAGAATCAGGTTGTTTGACTCCAATGTTGTCCTCTTAGGGTACGTCTACACTACGGGATAATTCTGATTTTACATAAACTGGTTTTATAAAATAGATTGTATAAAGTCAAGCGCACGCAGCCACACTAAGCACATTAATTCGGCGGTGTGCGTCCATGGTCCGAGGCTAGCGTCGATTTCTGGAGCGTTGCACTGTGGGTAGCTATTCCTTAGCTATCCCATAGTTCCTGTAGTCTCCCCCGCCCCTTAGAATTCTGGGTTGAGAGCCCAGTGGCTGATGGGGCAAAAATCATTGTCGCGGGTGGTTCTGGGTAAATGTTGTCAGTCATTCCTTCCTCCGGGAAAGCAATGGCAGACAATCATTTTGCACCCTTTTTCCCTGGATTGTCCTGGCAGACGCCATAGCACAGCAACCATGGAGCCCGTTCAGCTTTTTTTTTTTACAGTCACCGTATGTGTACTGGATGCCGCGGACAGAGGCGATACTCCAGTGCTACACAGTAGCATTCATTTGCTTTTGCATGATAGCAGAGATGGTTGCCAGTTGTTCTGTACTGTCTGCTGCCAGGGTAATTTGGCAATGAGATGATGGTTATCTGTCCTTCTGTGCTGTCTGCTGCTATCATGGATGCCCCTGGCTGAGGTCAGCTGGGGCTGCAAAAGCAAAACTGGGAATGACTCCCTGAGTCAATGCCTCCTTTATGGTTTCTAAAAATAGAGTCAGTCCTGCCTAGTATATGGGGCAAGTGCACTAGAGAACCAGTGTATCAGAGAGCACAGCTGCTCTGTGTCGGATCCCGCAGAAATGATGAGCTGCATGCCATTCATGGGGGGGGTGCCCCTGCAACAACCCCACCCATTGCTTCCCTCCTCCCCCAACCTTCCTGGGCTACCATGGCAGTGTCCCCCCCATTTGTGTCATGAAGTTAGAAAGAATGCAGGAATAAGAAACAGTGACTTAGTGAGATAAAATGAGGGGGAGGCAGCCTCCCGGTGCTACGACAGTCCAGGCAGGACATTAAGCAGTGCGGAGGAAAGGAGCCCAGCATCCCGCTGCTATGATAGTCCAGGCAGTACAGAATCTTTTCTTCACACAGGAAAGGGAGGGGGCTGATGAAGCCAGCCCCCAGTTGCTATGATGAGGATGGTTACCAGCTATTACTGTCCCATCTACTGGGAATGACCAGGAATCATTCCTATTTTTACCCAGGCACCCCCAGCCGACCTCACCTGAGGTAAGCCAGAAGCACTCACGGGCTGATGGTGACAACAGATATCAGTCATATTGTATCATCTGCCACCAGGAAGGGGAGAGGAGCAGATACTGCTCTTCACTGCTGCAGCATCGCATCTACCAGCAGCATTTAGTAGACATAGGGTGACACTGAAAAAAGTCAAGAAATGATTTCTTTCCCTTTTCTTTCACGTGGGGTGGGGGGAGGGAGTAAATTGACGAGCTATTCCCTGAACCACGGTGGACAATGTGTTTGACCCTATAGGCATTGGGAGCTCAGCCAAGAATGCAAATACTTTTCGGAGACTGCTGGGGATGTGGGATAGCTGAGTCCTCAGTACCCCCTCCCTCCCTCCATGAGTGTCTGTTTGAGTCTCTGGCTTCCCATTACACTTGTCACGCAGCACTGTGTAGCCTGTAGATTTTTTTTTCAAACACTTTGGCATTTCATCTTCTGTAATGGAGCTCTGATAGAACAGATTTGTTTCCCCATACAGCGATTAGATTCAGTATCTCCCGTACGGTCCATGCTGGAGCTCTTTTTGGATTTGGGACTGCATTGCCACCCGTGCTGATCAGAGCTCCACGCTGGGCAAACAGGAAATGAAAATCAAAATTTCACGGGGCTTTTCCTGTTTACCTGGCCACTGCATCCAAGCTGAGATTGCTGTCCAGAGTGGTCACAGTGGTGCACTGTGGGATACCACCCGGAGGCCAATACCGTCGATTTGCGGCCACAGTAACCCTAATATATATAGTAATATCGATTTTAGCACTACTCCTCTCATTGGGGAGGAGTACAGAAACCGATATAAAGAGCCCTTTATATCGATATAAAGGGCCTCGTAGTGTGGACGGGTATAGCGTTAAATCGGTTTAACCCTGCTAAAATCGGTTTAAACATATAGTGTAGACCAGGCCTTAGTTTGGTGCATCCCAAGGAGCTGACAAATGGGCTTGGGGACAGATTGCTCCTAGGGATGCCAGGTAATCAAATGACAAGCAGCGGCTCGTCCTAGACTGTCAGCTCCAGGCGTCAAATGTCTGTGATTTGCATTCGCAGGAGATAAAGCAGCAGCCTGCTTAGTTGCCTAGCTGTGGAATCTTCCCCTCCAGAGACAGCGAGGGCGGCAGGACCAGCCGATAACGTCTCATGTTCAGTCCTGCTCAGCTCTTTCAAAACACAATAAACAAACTCGGAATCCACTATCCTGAGTTCATAAAGCAGCGCTTCACGTTGGGCAGAGCTCTGGGAGCGCTGTTCAAAGTGCGTGGCGGATTAAAAACCCCTCAGTGCTCGGACCAGAGCCTTTACTTCGAAACGTAAGATAAGGAGGAAACGCAAAACATGCCTGTGGTCTGGTAGCCATATTTGATCCATGTTAAAATTATTTTGCTCATTTTGATCAGCCTTAAGCTGTGGGAAAAGTGGTGAAGGGCATCGGATGCCTGTGGTGAGAGTTATCTTGATGAATCCTGCACTTTGCAAGATTACATGTAATGAAACCAAAATGAAATTCCTTCTTTTATCTGAAGGTTGCAGAGAAGCATGTCTGGGCATGTGATACCTGGGCACCTGTTCCTCATTAAAGAAGGCCGGACGTCTGCAGCCTGCAAAGAGCAGAAAGCATATCCCAGACCTGCAGGCAGGGCAAGCAGGGTCTGACCCCAGCCTCTGTTCTCATCTAACATGCACGCTGATACCTGGGCTCAGTAGGCTTCCTTGAGCCTGGCGCCAGAGCTGGGAAAATGCCTTTTATACCGTGCCAAGACATGGCCAGCCAAAGCTTGCTTTTTTTAAAGAGACAGGCTTCTTTTTGCTGGGTGTTTGAAAGCTGGTGTTTAAAGCACTAGGAAAAAGGTGGGAGGAGTTAGTTAGATATTATTTGAACATGTCCTCCTTTTATTTGAGTCTGTGAATCGATAAGTTGATGTTATCATGGTTGCCCTACATTATGTGGTTCACACAGTTCAGGGAGAAGATGGCAGAGTCACACTGCAACTGTTACTTGAATGCAAAATGAGATCTTTGCAGGAACAGCCCACGCCAGTTTTTGGAGCAGACATTATACATCTCAAGTGCTGCCAGGTGAAAGGGCATTGATTAAGACCTCTTCTTGCTAGGCCGAGTGCTCTGGTAATGGGCATGGGCTTGCTCTGAGGACTCTGCAGTAACCACCACAGTGATGATCATTAATGCAACACCATTAACTTGGGCCGTGGAACTGCAAAGAACTTCTGAGAATCACTGCCTTCATTTGGAATATTTTGCATCCGAAGTTCTGGCTGGTGAGTGATGCCTCACAGCCCCACATGCTTTTCAAACACTACTGAGAAGCAAATTTCAAAGGCTGTCCTGAAGGCATTGACTTCAACTGGCACTGGCCCTCTGTGGTTGCCATGAGAGTCACAATTCTTCTCAATGGTGCTGAAAAGCCTCAGGAATTAGGAATTTCAAAATAAGATTGAAACTGCAAGCAAGGACCTTATGGTTCAGGCCCCAGCCTGACACTTACAAGATCTGGGTTTAGTTCCATACTCAGCCAGACTCCCAGAGTGACCTGGAACAAGGCTTTTAATCTTCCTGTGCCAATGCTGCCTGAGATGATGTGGCATCCGGGAGTTCCAGGTTTATGGATCTTACGTAGCAGATAGAATACCTCTGGTCAGGATTCTAGGGGTGTGTCTGTGCAGATTTGTTCTTGTGCTTTTTCAGGGAGTTTCTTGAGCAGATGGTGCAGTTTCTTTGGTAACCCTCAGTGGGATCAGAGGGCAAAGGCCTGTAGAATGTGGTGTTAGAAAGCTGCCTAGCAGCATCTCGTTCATATTCCCCAACCTATTCGTGATGACGATAGCACCTCCTTTGTCAGCCTTTTTGATTATGATGTCAGAGTTGTTCCTCAGGCTGTAGATGTTGTTGTATTCTGCACGGCTGAGGTTATGGGGCAAGTGATGCTGCAATTTAAATCACTCTGAATCAGCAACTAGTCCTCTTCATTATTTTGCACTCCCCAATTTTTGTGCTATCTGCAAACTTCATCAATGATGATTTTATGTTTTCTTCCAGGTTATTTATACAAATGTTAAATAGCATAGGGTCAAGAACAGATCCCTGAAGGACCCGTCTGGAAACACACCCATTTGATGGCAATCACCCACTTACAATTACATTTTGAGACCTATCAGTTAGCCAGTTTTTAATCCATGTAATGTGTGCCATGTTAATTTTATATCATTCTAGTTTTTTAATCAAAATGTCCTGTGTGTCCAGAGATGGCTAGATAGATGGATAGATATGTGTGTATAGGGATTGAAAGAGAGTGCCTAAAGTGTGCTAGACAAAATACAGATAACCTTAATGACAAGGCCCTGCCCCATTCAGTTTACAGAAGGCAACAGAAAGGCAGAGTTGCGGGCAATGGTGCTTAGTGCATATCTTGTTATTTCAATGGCTGAAATTTTAAAGCTACCTCTTGAGGAGGAGGGGGTAAGGCTTTGGGGAAGCAGGAAGGTTCAGGAGGGACTTGAAGAACACAGAACCCAGGGCTAGATCTTGTGGTGTGAGGAGGGGAGGGAATAGTTGATGTGAAGCTGGTATAGCAGGTGCTTTAGTGTCCATGTTCCCCCTTGCCCTATAGTTCAATCTAATCCAAGAGCTGACTGCAGAAATGTGTGCTCCAGAGCATGTCACTGCTGGGCAGGATCCATTTTGGAGCTGTCAGACAGGGACCATGGTGAAGGCTTGAGGCCATTGGGCTGAGGCAGAGGGCTTCAGTCTGTGGCAGCTGGCAGTGGCTACAGCACATTTGACACTCAATCACTTGCAATCTGTAGCAGCCTAGTCACTATGGAGAGCTCTAGAGAGCTGCTGGGAGAGTCCAGGTGCTTCTCATTGGTAGCATATGAGCTGAGCTGGCTGTTCACTTGCCCTGTATGTCGAGCCACCACAAGGCCTTTCGCCTACAGCGAGCCAGAAAGCTGGGATGCTTTTTCATGAACTGCCAGTATGATTTCCCTTCCCACTCCTGTGCTGTGACTCTGGCATATGCATTCTCGCTCATCTGAAAAGTGACATATCAAACTTCCCCCATGCATGTTTTAATTCCCAGATGCTATGGGCCAAATCCCCAGCTGATCTAAGTAGATGTAGCTACAAATTTTCTAAAAAAATTCAGTCCAAGGCAGATATCTGGCATGGAAAATTTCAGTCCAACAGCTAAAGTTTGTCAAAGATATACAACAGGTGCTGATATTGGGACATGTTGGGCAACCTCAATAATAGGCAGCACCACCAGCCTCGCCTATAATTATATCAGAATAAAAACTATGTTAAAGAACATTGACTTTGCAAAGTCAACCACTCCAGAAATTAGTAAATGCCACAATTAAAGTTACTTGTGCCACCTTAATTCCACTCCCAGTGCATTGTGATACAGTGTTTAATGACATGACCATATATGGTTTTTTTTTACAACCCCCCTGCCTCATTCAATGCACAGGATGGAAGTTGCATGGAAGCTGGGGTGAAACATTTTTAAATCATCAGGCCCAGGTAATTGGCACCCAAGAGTCCTAAAAGAATTGGCCGAGGAGAGCTCTTGTCCGCTGATGTTCATTTTCAATAAATCTTGGGATATTGGGGAAATTCCAGAGGACTGGAGGAGTGCTAATGTTGTGCCAATACTCCAAAAGGGCAAGTGGGATGGCCCAGGTAACAGCCTGGAATGTGATGACACCCAGAAATGAGTTTTGCCCTCTGAGGTCGGTGACACCTTGTTCTGTGTTGAGTTAAAACCTTGATCAAGCTGATGTGTGATGTGCCCTTCACTTAAGATAGTGGTATGAAACACTTAAGGGGCCACACCTAAAACCGGATCGCATAGAACAAAGGCTCTCAAACTTTTTCATTGACCTCTTTTCAAATGCAATGTTAATTGTGGACTCTCCAACTGAGAAACTGATTGACAAAGGTGTTTACTTCATATAAACATGTATTGTTAGTAAAATGCTTTAAGAAAAAGTGTAGAAGGGTACTTACAAATGTCACTGTGATGGGTGGGCCTGCTTCTTACTGCAGAGTCTATCTGTCCTTGGTGTGATGGTTCACCAGCAAACTCGCAAATCATTTTCCACTTCCAGTTGGGACCTGAACTTTGTCTTCATAGCTGCCATGCCAGAGAATGATGCTTGGCATATATATGTTTTTGGGAAAGATCACCACACTTTCGTTGCTTGTGTAACTAAGACTGGGTACTCTGCAGCACTGGTTGGCCAAAACTGGCAAGATGTCTGTTCCTGAAACTTAATTTTCAGTGTGTGGGCACAGGTAGTTTGAGCAGCTCCTGTGCTGCTTTTTCCACTCAAATACCAAGATTCTGGACACAATCATATTCCTCCATGTTGATATTTGTAAAGTAAACAGTGAAGTGCTCTGCCAAAGGTGAGCAACAATCCTGTCTCTCCCACAGTCAGTTTTCATGCTGTTCGTATCCAGAAATTCTGTCGGTAACAGAAACAGATCTGAGTTTCCACTGCTCAGCCTAGTTTTCCAAATCTCTACTTTCTTCTGAAATGCTACACTCCTGTCACTCCTCTACAGTATGGTTGTACTGCCCCCTTGTATGGACAGCTTCAGAGCATTCAACAAGTTAAAAATGTCTGCAAGATATGCAAGCTTCGTGATCTATATCCAGTCAGAAAAGTTTGTGATGATCTTGGGATTGTGCACAGAAAGAAAACCCAGCAGCTCTTTGCAAAGCCCAAACTCTTTCCAACGCTCTGTCGCGAGATAGCCAACACACTTTCATAAGAAACAATAATTTGTCATGTCTAGCACCCATTTTCTAAACACAGCTTTGCAAAAAGATGGGAATTCAAAGGACAGGACTTTACAAAATTCACGTTTAGCACATCATGTAATTCGTGTTCCATTCTCTTTGATGCAAGGGCCTGGTGATGCAGCGTACAGTGTGTTACCATGTTCGTTTATGGTTCGTATTCTTGCTCCACCACCACTCCTATTGCCTGTCATAGTGACACCACCATCTGTGCAAACAACAACACACTTCTCCCAATTCAGAGATTCAGCTTTCAAGAAATCATCCAATAATCTGAATATTTCCTGATCTATTGTCTGTTCTGGTAACTCCTGCCAAAGAAAATCTTCCAAAATTCCCCCCAGCCAAACATAATGAACAAAAAACAATAATTGTGCTGCATTATCAACATCACTTGTCTCATCAAGCTGAATTGCAAAATGTTAACGTGTATGTTAGTAGGAGAATTGAAGAGCTTTCAAATGATGTAAAATGCCAACAAACTGTGTCTTTAGAAAGTGATATGGCCTTAAGTTTCTTCACTGCCATCTTTGCTTACCATCACTTCACACATTTCTACAGCAGCTGGAAGAATCAGTTCTTCTCCGGTGGTACTGGATATTTTATTCTTTGCAATCCAAAGATGTTATGTTTGTCATATGAGTTTTCTGTTGATTGTATTCTTTCTTTTGCTGAAAAAAGTCTCTAGATTTATCTTTATACTCCAGCTGGCTGTGTTGTGAGGTGTCGTTTCAACTTTGCAGGTTTCGTTGCTTCGTTTGATAGGATTTGTAAGCATACAAAGCATTGTGGTCGTCCATTACTAAATTCCATAAAACTAAAATCAATATAACTTTCATCAAACTTTCTGATCTTCATTTGTTTCTTACAGTTTGACTCTGCATCGTCCATAGCTTCAGCACAACTAGCAGTACTAGTATGAGGACATTGTAAACACATATCCATTTTCAATGTAATTTGCTCACACTGTAAAAATATATTCCACTTCCATCTGCCAAAGACAGGCATCAAAAAAGGGTAAGTCACATCTGATTTGTCACAAAGCAGTGAGATTTTTTTGTATTTATGCTTATGCAACGTGAGTATTATGGCATCGTTCATGCATCATGGAATATGTTGTGTAAACAGAAATAGGAAATTTCTCAGCTTTAATCATTGGGCAATGAAATATGGGGTGAGATTTTATTTTAAATTTCTTTCGAAATATTTTGCAGACTCCTTGCGCGGTCTCGAAAGACCCACTGTGTCTGCAGACCCCAGTTTGAGAACCGCTGTCATAGAATCTGTCCACCATGTGGGTGAGCAGGTTCCACTAAGTATTGTGACCAGGTGGGTATGTGCGAGAACGCACAGAAACTGGGAACAGACAAGAACAGAGAGTGAGACAGAGGCAAAAAAAAAAGCAAGAAGATGCCTGTAACCAGAGTGTGATGCTGGAAAAGGCTAAAGAGAGAGGCTTTTGGGGTTGCTGGACTATAAGCTAAGACAGGGGTCGGCAACCTTTCAGAAGTGCTGTGCCAAGTCTTCATTCATTCACTCTAGTTTAAGGTTTTGCATGCCAGTAATACATTTGAATGTTTTTAGAAGGTCTGTTTTTAGAAGCGTATAATATATAACTAAACTATTGTTATAGGTAAAGTTAATAAGGTTTCAAAATGTTTAAGAAGCTTCATTGAAAATTAAATTAAAATGCAGAGCCCCCCCCCACCCCCCCAGACTGGTAGCCAGTGCCCAGGCAGCGTAAGTGCCATTGAAAATCAGTTCGCGTGCCGCCTTCGGCACCTGTGCCATAGGTTGCCTACCCCTGAGCTAAGACATGGTTTCCTTTGTTCTGGGTTCTGTCTGCATTCAGAGAAGCAGGACTTTGTGCATTCCTCATAAATCAACAAGAATGCATCAAAGAAAACAACACAGTCCATCAATTTCTATTTCCAAGTGGAACATCCCCAGGGCTCAGAAATTTGACTAGTCATTTGGATTGACAAAAGGCAACACAGTTCCAAACCATTTCCTCCCTCCCAGGGCTGCTGTGCGGTTAAGGAGCAAACATTTCTAAAGCACCGACGAACAAAAGGCACCAATGTTGCATTCCTTTATGTAGCTAGCATGTAATAAAACCAAGGCACAGACATGGGAAAGTGAGTGCAGTGAGGGTCTGGGCTTGCTCCAGCTGACATCAATGGCAAAGTTCCTTTAAATACCAGTGGTGCTGGATCTGTCCCCATGGGGTGACCAGGCTGTGAAAGATGAGCAGCTTGGCTTTTTAGAGGGTGAATGGTCCTAATCCTAGAGAGTCTTGGGTTTGCCAGCCAACACGCCGTTCTCTCACTTGTTACTGGTACTTAAAGTCCAGGCTAATAAAGGCCTTTGATGTACCCAGTGCTGGCTGCAGTTGCAATTACTGCATTTACTGTGTGAGTGGCAACCCCTGTTGGATTTTCCATCCCACTAACCTTCCAGTTTTGATGATTCACTAGGGACTCCAGCCAAGACCTTTGTGTGGAGCCCCAATGAATGAGCACCAGGGATCTTGCTGGTGGCTCAGGGGGACACAATTCTCTTCTCAACCCAGAAACAGAGCCTGGGACCCCCATGTTGCTGCTCCATGGGCTGTCATGGCAGCTGCTGCCACATGCTTTCACTGCTCAGAGGTACTGGCTATGGGATTACCACCAGTGTAATCTGCTGGACATGGCTCTGCCTTCTCTGTGCACTGTCAGAGGCAGACCCTCTATGGGTTACACGACTCATGGGTCCCCTGGTTTTTGACAGCCAAGAGGAAGATCAATCTAGAGCTGAGCAAAAACTGGAGTTTCTGTCCTGCAAGAAATGCTGGTATTTCCACATTTGGTCGGTTGGGTAAAGAGCAAAAGACACAACACATTCCCATCTGAGTCACTGGCTGCTATTCAGCTCAGGTCAGTAAAGAGTGCAAGCCACTGTAGGATGACTGTATAAGTTGGGGAGGGGTGGGGCTCTATCAGAAAGCCATCTCCAGCACCAACAAACTAGCCTTTACAAAGTCCTCATTCATTTCTCTTCATTTAGTTGACTCTATTCCAAGCTGTGAGTGAACCAGAGGAACAGATAAAACCGCTGTGATCAAAAATGGTTTATTTCTCATATTAGCACGCATGGTTTCATGTGGTTTTTCAGTGACATGGTGCTGCTAATACACCACATACAGACACTTGATGAAAACAGCCTCTTTAAATACGATTAACTTCAAAATACATCCTTATCTATGACTCCTTGTATAATTTATCTGAACCATCACAAAGGCTATTAACTTCCCTCCCCTTCATTAGTATTTACTGGGTTTTTAACTCAAAACATGCAAAGCTCAAAGTCCGATAGGACTGTTGTAATCTACATGACTTAGAGCATATACATGTTGAGTGAGTTTTGTACTGTCCAAAAATGCCATAAAACTTTTATAGTAGGAAGGGTCAAGCTAGATACACATATTTTTATTTCATGCCGTAATTTCTTGTTCAAGAAAGACTTGAAACCACAAGACGTTTGACCCTTCTGAATTAGGCTTATCCAGATCCGATCGGGGAAACTAGATGTGCTAAGACTTGCTACTCCATGAGGAGGATTCAGGGACCTGAGCATGGTCTTAAAGACACTTGCTTTTGTAAGTAGCAAGAGAAGGTGACTACAGACAAAAGGCTTAGGCTAAAAAGCACTTTTAGCAATACGCTTTTAACTGGCAGAAAGAAAAGCATCTGCAGCAGTGAAGATTAAAGCAGGCAAACCTGCAAACCCACAAAAAAGATTCGACAGACTGACTTAAAAGCAATCTGATCTTACAACAGTATGGGCTCGGTCTGTCTTTATTTAGTTTTAAAGACATTCTTGTTTTGAACTAGAGAAAAGAAGAGAAGATGTCTGATAGGAGCCTGAATTGCTATTGTCCTGAACCTTGCATACCAAAATATCAGAAATTTCCCATCTTGAATCAAGATGAAAAGTTGAACTTTGAAAATTTTCATGAGCCAGAAAGCCAAACACATTTTCAGTTGGGGGGGGGTCAATCAAAAGGTTTCGTGTGGATAATTTTGAAAGGTTCCATTCAGTTTTCAACTTTTATTTATTTATTTTTTTTAGTCAAAATGTACTAAAATGTCATTTTTTACTCAAAACACTGAAACCTTCCAGTTCAAAAATGTTGTACCAGGATGGCTTGACAATTTCAACATTTGTTTCCCCAAAAAAAACTTTTTCAAGTCAGGAGGCTCATCAGAAGTGACCCTCTTTTTGGAACAGTTTCATTTTTGATGAATCAGCATGTTTCTAGGTGAAAAAACAGTTTGTTACAAAATTCCTCACCAGCTCAACAATACACTCATGACAGTGAGCTCACTTTGTTTATCTCTGTGTCCCGCACTATTGGTCTTTGTGGCACTTTGCAGGGCACTTTATAGGTACAATCCTGCACCGGGCAGATGCTGGTGTAAGAACTTGATCCTGCAAACGCAGACATTGGTGTGTCATGTTGGGTGCAGTGGGATTATCCCCGTGGGTGACACGAAGCATGTAAGCAAGTGCTGGCAGGATTGGAGCCTCAGTGAGACAAATGGAGGCACTCCATGACATTAGGTGATAAGGGGAGGGAGAGGTAAGTCTTGCAAGGCGCGAGGCTATTATAGGTTGCCACGTACCTCAGGACAACTCCCTTCTCCCACTGTTTGTCTGCTGAAAGAAATGTATCAGTGGCTGGCTAGGGTCAGGCTGGTCATAGCCGCAGGACATCTTCCCCTCTCCCCACAGGATATCTGTGACCAAAGACAGGGCCCAGTTCTGCCCTCAGTGGAGCAGGAGCAGGCCCACTGAGTGCCACATGGCAGAGATCAGCAAGGTGGGGGAGGAGAATTCTGCTTTATAATTTCTCTCTGTGCGCAGATCAGCCCTGACCCTGCCTACACCTGGTTGATTGAGTGGGGACAGTTTTGGGCGTGTTGGTGCCAGTTCAGGGCAGCATTTCTGCACTCATTGGGGGGTGCAGGAGGGAGCTGCTAAACTGTCACAAAGTGATTTCTATGGAATGACTAAGACCTTTTCCATTGCTTTATTAAGCCCAGGGTAACGGGCCTGGGCTGCCAGAGCTTTCCCCTGCCTTTAACTCCAGTAATTAGGAACAAGGTGTTGCGAATATTTCAGTTCTAGCTAGTGGCTTCTCTCTGGGTCTCTGAGATCAGTGCATTGGCCATGTGTATAACTGCACAGAGGCAGTTTATCATCCTAAGAGCACATCACTAAAACACCAGCCAGAGTATGAAAAACAGGATGCTAAGTGCAGTCAAAGGGGCGCAATGCCTAGTCTGCCCCTGTAGATCCAGCCCAAGAGGCCACCCTCTTCTCTCACTGTGTGGTCAGCAGGCAGCTGCTCTCCCTGGAGATTCCCTGAGGGCACAGTTATGCTGACGGGGACCTGTCAGATGGGCAAGAGGACTTGGGGTGGAGGCACTCTGCACAGCACTACTCCTCCACAGTGGCTGACCTTCGCAGCCAGATACCACTGGGGGGCGCGGGGCAGCCAAGGATGAAGAAGGAGCTAGGGCAGATGAGCAGAGGACACTGCACCATGGCACATGGCCTGCACTTCAACTCAGGAGGTCTGGTGCTAATCCCAGCTCTGTCATTGACCGGCTGGGTGAACTTGGGAAACCAATTCCTCTCACCTTAGTCAGAATGTGAGCTCTTTGGGGCAGGGCACATCTCAGGACATGTTGGGTCGGTGCAGTGTCTGGCCCAACAGGGCCCTCAGCTCACCCAACGCTTTTAAGTTCTCATGAAAATGAAGATAGTAAAGAACCATAGAGCAGCTCCCTAGGAGTACAGGAGATGGGTGGGATGCTGGGATGGGTAGATGGACTCTGTGGGTCTGTGATGGCTGGTGTCCCTTTGCACGCCCACACCTGTATGTGGGCTGAACAAGGAGGATCTGGGTTGAGTTAGCACCAGATGAATCATGTCATTACACCAGAGTTTCACACTTTCTAGCTGAGCTGGTCAAAAATGGAAATTATTGTCCAGCAAAAATGCCAATGCCACTTTCATTGTATTTGACATTTTTCAGGGATTTTTCATTTCAATAATGTAGTTTCTTTGGATTAGTTACTAAATGAGAAATGGCATTAGACCTGGATTTGAATCATATTCAAATATTTTCAGTTTGGAGGTTTACCTGGGGAGGTCTTCTCCACTTTCTCTCTCCTTTATCACTACCAAAAAAAATATTTTTTTTCTTTTTTAATCAAATTAAATTGCATAGAGAGTATTTTAAAAAATGGAATGCAATTAAAATGAAAATTTTCATTTTGACAAAAAAAAACCTGAAAGTTTCAAATGCTCCTGATGTTTTTTTGCCAAATGTTGATATTGGTCGACAAGCTGTTTTCTGTCAAAAAGCCATTTCAACCAAAACAATCTGACCAGCTCATGTAGGCTACACTTGAAGGCATTCAGTTGTGATTAAATGCAGTGATTAACACTGTGATTGTTATGACTATAAACACTAGACGGGCTAGGTCAATGTGTCATGTTATTCTTATGTGGTGCTATTATGACATCAAAGGTAACTCAACCAAACATAACCCTTCCTCTCTGGCTAATTTGCGAGCTGCAATTCTATTGGTTGAAATGAGTCAGTCTTGTGCAGGGGACTCTGTGTGTGTGATAATTCTCTGTTCCTTTTGGTGTATGACATGGCCCCAGCTGTCACTGCTCTCCGGGGTCTGTGGCCGCATGCTGCTCCTGCAAACAGGGGCTGCCCCATTGCTTTCTGTGCTGTAATTCATACAGGAGCTGCTGCTAGCCAGAGCACTCCCTGCAAACCCACTGTGTGCAGTAGGCATTAATACACTTGAGAGCTTGTTTCACATCTGAGCACCTATTTTCAGTGTCTTAAATTACAGTGTCAGTGTCATTTCTTTGTTGCCCGAAGGAACAAGTCACCATATGGCATTCCAGCCAGCTGACTTTCCAGGGACCTCACCACACCCTGTGAGCTAATGCTTGGTGTTTACTTTGTCTCTCTGTGTTGCTAAACAGAAGTGTAGGAATGCTGCTCTCCCAGTGAATGCCTGAGCTGTTCCTCAGCAAAGACGCTAGGCTAGCCTCACTTGTAAAACTCTCCTTCTGACAAATCGTTTTGGAGCTGGGCCTGACAAGCTGCCTGGGCTGTAAGTGCTGCTGGATTGGTTCCCAAAGCCTTCTGGTGTAAATGGGAAACAGTGGCAGACATGCACACCAATCACTGCCTTTTACTTTATAAAGGATGGCTCCAGATCGTCTGCAGCTATCAGGGCTGACTTCCCAATATCAAAGCCATATGGGAATAGGAACCGTTGGCAGCTGCTGTTTGATCTCTGGCCTGCCACCTAGGGGACACAGGCTAACCTGCAGCAACAGCTCCTACCTGCAGTGTCTCTGGTTACTCTGCTCTGACTCCCCTTGGCCTAGGAATGTTTTCTACCAACAGAAAATGGGAATGAATAATTCAAAGACAGAAATGCAGCCAGCATGATACAAACAGCCGTGTAGGTTTGCTCTGCATTTGGAGAGCAGTGAACTCCAACCTCCAAGGGAATGATTCCCAACAGCTGCCCCCTTCCTTGGTTCCCAGGGTCTTGCATTTTACCAGGGTGGGGAGTATGTAGTGGCTAGTCTCTCTAACATGTCTTGCTGCTGGGGATCACTTCTCCCATCCTCAGAGGAACCAGGCAGTCAGGATGAGTTTGGCAACTGTGTACACCCCTCATTTCAGATGTCACACTATGGCTGGCTGGGAATTTTTTGACAAAACTTCTATCACTTGGAAATCACTGAGTCATTGACACCAAAACTCTTTGCAGGAAAAGGTCACTATTGATACATTTCCCTGTCAAAAACAATTCGATAAAAACAAGCTTTGAAATTGCTGACATGTCCCAAATGGGTTGTTTTTTGTTTTGAAACAAATTTTTCCTTTGGAAAGGAATGTTCTTAGTAAAAAAAAAAAAAGTAAAAAATGAAGGTCAAAACGTTTTAAATGATCAGAATGAAACATTTTAATTGACCTAATCTGATTGGGGGGGGTCAGTTCATATTTTCTCCCCACTTTGGACAATTTGGGAACCACTTTCAAAATCTTAACAGTCCTCACTGCCTGTGAAAAGAATTTCCTGCCCAACTCCACAACACATGCAGGCTGAGGGTAGAGTGCGTCTGTGGTTTAATTCAAATGTTTTGCACGGATCAGCTCTGATGGCAGCTGGGGAGCGAGCAACAGAGTGCGTGAGACGCTGAGCAGCACAGACCCTACAGGAAGCAAGCAGCCTGATGATGGTTAGTGACCAGTGCTGGCATTCAAGCAAGCTGGCATTCTCAGCCCAGCCCCCCCACTGATTCATGGTGTGATTGTCCCCTCTGTCTGCCTCGCTTTCCTTTGTAAAATGGGTATAAAATACTCATCTCCCTCACAGGCTTGCTACGAAGCCATGGTCATTACTGCTGAAAAAGCATATTGGATGAAATAGTCTACGGAAGGGGGGAATATTCTTGTTGTTGGACTGTCCTCAGCAATACTGAGGAAGACAAAAATAATTTCTCGTTCAAAAAGGATTTATTTGGGGGCAGTTCTATGGCCTACATTATACTGGAGGTCAGACTAGATGATCACAGAGGGTCCTTTCTGGCCTTAACGTCTGTGAATCTACAAAAAATTGAACCTTTGGATCTGATTCAGAGACTCTTGACTCACGTGAGTCATCCATGGATCTTCAAGGTATTTATTTGGGCTCCTAATTTTCTCTGAAATCAGATCCTTGAGGATCTGGCCTGGACTACTCCCATATGTGGGCTCAGCCTGCGAACAGAGTGTGTGTTGGGTTTTCCAGTGACAGGATTTTAAACTTCAGACCTGAAAAAGACAAAGAGGCAGCAGGAATGTTAAATGTGTCTGTTTTCTAGTGCGCGGAGTAAACAACCTTTTATGTCCAGCTCAGCCCTGTGGCAAAGGGACCCACTTGTATACACCTTTGACCTCGGAGCTCAACAAGCGTGCAGCAATCCATGGACATACGGAATCTCCCCCCGAGCCCATGTTCCTGCCACTCTGCCAGACACTCACTGCAACGTGCGCAACATGCTGCAGCTTGGCCCATCACCCTAGGTTGTATTGGGCATATGTGCACATTCCACTAGGGGACCCCAAAGCAGCAGGACTTCCCTGGACAGCTTGGAGTTCCTCACCATGCATGGAAATGACCACACAGGTGTGCAGGGAATGTGTGTTCCAGGATGCCCCAAAGGCAAGCATTGATGGAAGGGGCAGGGAAGGCCTGTCCCTCAACAGGCTGTCGCCAGTATGCCCCAGCAGCTGAGTGATGGGTAGAACTTTGTGAAAAGAAATTGTACTGATGGGAAAACATCCAGCATTCGCAGGTTGGCGGGGAGGGGGAAATGGACAGATGGCTGGTTTTGAGCAAAGAGGAGCAGACACCGAGGGAGGGGTCTGACACCCTGGTCATGGAAAGTTGTGTTTGCAGCAACAAGGGAGCTTTTCCCACCCAGAAAAACATCCAGCAAACTCCTTCCCAGATTCAGCGCCAGGGCGGCATCTGCCAAAGGGAGCTGTAGTGCCTTGGCATGGCTAAAACAGATGAGGATTTGTCAAGTGAAAGGGATCCGTTTGCCTGGCTCTGGTTTGGGATTGCTACAGGGTCTCCAGCCCCAAATTTTCACAAACTGTAAGTTGGGCCCCAGAAAAATCATGAGATGTTCTAAAAATAATAATGTTTGAAAGAGATTTGTCTTCTGGTTTTTGTACCTTCAGGCTGCACTCAGGTTGTGATTTCAAGCCTTTCTATGCAACCAGGATTCTTTCTTTCTTTCTTTCTTTCTAAAAAAAGAAAGCCACAACCCTCACATAACAACATGATTCCAGGAGCTGGCTTTAAAACACCAAATAGTGCAAGACCCACAATAAAATTACAAGGATTGGCAGCATGAGTACCAGCTTGGAGAGGGATGCGCTGGCCTCAGCATCCCAGGGTTGGTGCTAAGTGGTGTTCCCTCGGCCGGCACTGCACCTCCTCATAGCTGCCTTGGACTGGCAGGGTAGGACACATCACCTCAGGCCAGCAGGAGAGAGGAAAGCTCTCTCCTTAGAGAGCGCTGCATGGCAGGCGCTGGCCTAGGGCTGAGCACTGGACAAAGGGCAAATCAAGAATTGCATTTATGGTAGCTAATGATTCAAGGCTGGAGGACAGGCTTAGCCCCCCCAGCAAAGTCTCAGCTGTGTCAGCCATGCCCTAGGTACTGTATCAGCGCCTGGTTGTCAATGGTGCTGTCCCAGTTCATTCCACCAGGGGACCTGGCCCCACATGTAGTGTGTGCAGCAGGAGGTACTTCCATCTGCTGCTACCCAGGGACCCTGGTGACATTGATGTACCAGTGCTTGGAGGTTCCAGTGGCTGCCACAGGGGGGTGCCCGGTGGCACCTAGGGCTGTTTGGAAACAATTGTTTTGTTCGTTTGTTCAAACTTTGGGGCTGGAAAATAATGTTTTTTGTAGGAAATTTTCCCAAAGAAATGGGGCAAAGTTTGTTTCCTTTCAGTTCAAATAGAATTTTTTGTTTCAGTTTTTGGAAATAAAAATACATAAACATACATTCAAATTTCAAAACTTGCTCCCTCCCTTCCTCCCTTTCTTGCCCCTTCAGTCCATTTTTTGCCACGGGATGGACTAGAATGAATGGCATGTAGGAGGGATTTCTTTCCTTTCTCTTGTTTCTCCTTTTGTTGCTCTGTGACTTTTCCAATGAGTGAGAAGTTACAGAACAGCAAAAGGAAAATGGAAACAAAGAAAAAGCAAAAAGTGGAAAATAAAAAACTTTCCCTGTCCAATCTGTCACGATCAGGGAATAAACGGAGACGGAGAGAAGGTGCATGCGGGGGGACCCAATCAGCCATGCCTACTTCAGCCTTCCCACAGGCAGGGCCCTGTTTATTCTCCAATCTGCACAAAATGGAACATGGAATCATAACATAAAGCAACAGTTCAGTTCCCAGCCTAGATCGTGAGAACCTATGGCTCCTGTCAGGTTAATGATTAGGACCTTCCCAAGCCCAGAGGGATCTGTGGAGTGGGTGGCTGCTGGGTAGGTAGGTGTAGCCACAGGAGAGTGCACTCCCAGTCCTCTTCCGGTCCCAGGTCCCCTCAGAGCTGGGACCCTCCTTTATAACCCCCAGCTAGGACCCATCCAACCCAATCAGTAACTGCTGTCCCTCTGGGTCAGACGATTCCCAGCTCCTGCCTGCCAGGCTCCTCCTCAGAAGGCCCATTCTCAGCCTATACAGGGCCCAGTGACAAATGGAAAAACTGCTGAAATTCTGACATTTTAAGCTTGGTTTTGTTTTTTGAAAACTAAAACTAAATTGTATTTTGTGCTCTTTTTCCTTTGGTTTTGTTTCACTTCAACATTCCCCGAATCACTTGGTGAAAGCGACATGTTTTCGAGGGAATTGTTTGAACATTTTTGACCAGCTGTTGTGGGGCTGTCCACAGCTGGCTCAAATGCCTTGGCAGGAGTCATGTGGTAGGTGATCTCAGCTGCTCTGGGTGACCCGGGAGGTGGAAGGGAGGGGAGGAGCTAAGGGTGGTGGTGGGGTAAATAGCATATTAAAGACCGTGGCTAAATGCAAGGGGTTGTGACTTCCACTGAGACCCGAAAAAAGCAGTGATGAACTCAGAGTGGCTAGAAACACGGATGGAATGGTACAAACAGAGGTTCCTAGGAAACGCTGCTCTTGCCTTTGGGGGAAGTAACCTCATACACACATGCTCTGGAGAGTGGAGAAGCCTGAGTAGTGGGCAAGGCGAGAGACGAGGCGAGATGTGGGGCAGCAAGGGGGACGCAAGTTTGACGTGAAATCCAGCTGCACAAATAACCAGTGCGATTCCGGGCTGTGTGCTGTGATGGGCTCCCACACAGCCTGCTGGGCATGCATGTTCAGTGGAGGAGGAGCTGTGTTGCCAGATACAGGTAAGTGAGGTTCCAGGCAGAAAGCCATGTTCTGAGGATGCAGCGTGTTGGTTCTATCTCTGCTGGCGGCAGTGTGGTCTGGTGTTTGTTGCACCCTGATTTGTCATGCTCTGGGGCAGGGGAGTGGTGGAGCCCCCTCTAGACTATGGCACGGCATCCTGTGCACCTCCATGTCCTGGAGAAAGGTTAGAGCAGAGCAACAGGAACTGGGGGCATCTGATTATAGGCAAGAGCAAGGGTTGGATTTCTGAAAACACCTAGATGATTTAGGCACACAAGTGCCACTGGAGGTCAGTGGGAGCTGCGGGAAGCAGCAGACAGCATGTCCCTGTGGCGTGCACCACTTCCCGCAGCTCCCATTGGCTGGGAATGGCAAACTGCGGCCACTGGGAGCTGCAGGCGGCCATGCCTGTGGACGGTCAATGTAAAGAAACTGTCGCACAGGCTGCCAGCGGATTACCCTGATGGGCCACATGTGGCCTGCAGGCCACAGGTTGTTCATCACTGCTCTAGATAATGGAGGACAGGCATGAATCCCATGCATGGTGAGGAAGTGTTCAGGGTAGTGCCCAGGTTTAAACCTTGGAGCCGTGGTATCAAACTAAGCTGGAGCATTTGGGCCCAGTGTTGGGAAGCAGCTCCTGAGGGCTCAGGGTGTGAAGCTGTGGGAGGCCTCTGCCCCCAGGTGTGGGGCCATCCCCCCCAGCCTGTGGCATGTTCAGCCAGACAGGACACTAGCCTTGTGAGAGTGGATGGTGGAGCAATGCCCCCTGGCACCAGGGGTTACCCAGCCCAGCCACTCTCCCACCTCAGGCACATGCTTTCTCCAAATTCTGGGGCACATGACATCACCTCCTCCCTGGCTGACTTGTATCATGCGATGTCGTGGTGCAGTTGGTTGACTGGTGTCATGTGACATCACACTCTGGCAAGCCAAACACAGCCACGAAAGAAGCATCTGATTCACCTAAACACCTAGCCTTTGACATCTGACTCCATGCCTGCATCTCTCATCGCCCATATGCACTTCCATGGCTTTTACTGAGATGACATACTCAACCCAGCCATGCAGGGGGACAGCATCCTACCCAGCACTCCCTCCAGCACTGGCCTGGGTTTGCTTTTAGTCGAAAGCTGAGACGGTCTCTCCATCGAGCTGGGAACAGTCCCAGGCGGGTCTGAGGCAGAAATTGCTCTAACTACAGATCCAAACATTGCAACCACAACAGCCAGAAAAATAATGACATGTGGACTCAGTGTTTATAAAACAAGAAAATTACAAAGTGATGATCAGCGAGTGTCTTGAACTGTGCTCAGATCTTCAAATTGCATATTACAGCTGTTGTGCCAGTAACAGGGACGAGCATTCAGGCTGCTAAAACTTTCCATCATAACTACCGGTCAGCACACACTCATCTCTTCTCAAACATTCCCAGCCAGGGTGAAATTCCCAAGTGTGATCACTTCCCCTAAATAGCTTTTTTCTCCCTTAACTTTCAGCAAACTCCCACCAGGGACTTTTGAGCCACTAGAGGGAAAATACACATTTCCTAGTGGAAACAGCACCTAGGCCCAGTGATGAGCTGCCAGAATCTTAACAACTGGTTCTGTACCGGGTCTTTGGCGGCACTTCAGTGGCGGGTCCTTCAGTGCCTCCGAAGACCCGGAGCGAGTGAAGGAGCTGCCACTGAAGTGCCGCCGAAGACTCAGAGTGCCGCCCAGTGAGTAGAAGCCTCACAAGTCTTTTACGTGTTTTTTTTTAGTCATCCCTGCCGGGGCCCCATTGAAACTGTTTGAATCAGGCCCCGCACTTCCTAAAGCTGGCCCTGCACATCAGAGTTGCAAAATTATATCAGGGGCCGGGTAGGGAAGGCTGTGCCTCCCAAAACAGCCTGCCCCACCCATCTGACCCCCAGCCATGTCCTGCCCCCGACTGTCCCCCTCAGAACCTGCAAGGACCACAAGCAACCCATCAAACCCTCCCCGCTCCTTGTCCCCTGACCACCCCCTCCCGAGACTCCCCACCCTAACTGCCCCCCAGGACTCCTCCCCACCCCCTAAGCAACTTGTCCCGCTCCCTGTCCCCTGACTCCCCTGACCCCATCCACCACCACCCTGACAGACCCCCAGAACTCATGCCTACCCAAACCCCCCGATTCCCGTCCCCTGACCGCCCCCCCCCAAACCTCTGTCCTCTCTGCCCTCTCCAATCGGTCCCTGCCTGGCCCCTGCCTTATCCAACCCCTCGTCCCAGCCCAGCCTCCTTACCATGCTGCTCAGGGCAGCATGAATGGATGCTGCGTGGCCCACTGGAGCTCGCAGCCCCCCGCCCCCCCTTACCTTGCCGCTCAAAGCGGCAGGAGCTGCAGACCTGCCCAGAGCGCTGGCACTGGCGGCTCAGCAGGCTGCAGCTCTGCTGGGGGTGGGGGGGGCAGAGGATGGGCCCTGGAGAGCCTCTCCAGCTGGGAGCTCAGGCAGGCCGGAGACAGGATGGTCCCACGGGCCGGCTGTGGCCCGCGGACTGGAGTTGTTTGTCCACCCACCTGTCCCTTTAACAGCCGGCTCTACACTGGCTTCTAAATTTAACAACCGGTTCTTGTGAACTGGTGGGAACCAGCTCCAGCTCACCACTGCCTAGGCCCAGTTTTTAAAATCAAGGCTACAGCAAAAATGTTCACAGTGGAATAGCTAAATCTTGACAGGACACAGGCCGCCCAGAGTAGCTGGGCCACTGCTACACTGAGGGAAAACAATATATTTTAGCTATGAGGATTTGAAATAGCATCCTGTAAACACACGTACAGACTGGAGAAGAGCTGGACTGTGCACAGGAGCCCCACTGAGCAGTGCCAAAGGGAGCATCGTCACCCCCTGTTCTGGCGCTGGCTCCAAGCACTGTCAGGAGGTACCGTCCTCCTGCCCAGATCTCTGAGTGCTCACTGCTCTTGTAATTACCTTGCTCACAGTATTTCTGCACAGCCTTAAATTAAACAGGGTCTATGTGTGTGCAAGGGGCACTTTGTTAGATTCCTGCTCAGCTACACAGTTCCTCTCCTTGCTGAATATAAACCAGCTAATTCCCCCAAGTGCCAGTCTCACAACCCCCAATCAGATTATACGTGTACTATGCACACCGCGCACTCAGTCACAACCCTTGCCTGCCACAAGAGCACGTCACCTGCCAGCCCGTGCCCATGCAGAACTTGTAACCTACACAACCACCCTCCTTCCTTGGGTACACCGAGTGTTTCAAAAGGCCTCTCTTCATTTTGTGGGCCATGAACATGGCAAGGATATAAACAAAGGGGACAGAGTGAGCCAGGCCACAGCACTGGGCTCTCTCACCTCCTCTGATGGCTTTTATTTGGGGCTAGGAAAATCTTGTTTCCCTCTTCCTTTCCCCACTGAGCTACAATTCTTTGTAAGCTGCTCAGAAGTTTTCTTGACTCACTTCCCAGTCTAAACAAGCCAGGTAAAGGCAGCCAAGTAACCCCATGGCTTGGGAACAGTGCTGGAGGCCAGCAGCTGCAGGAAGCCCGGCTGGCCGAGAGAAGTCAGGCTGGGCCTGCAGCAGGAGTTCAGGCCTCAGAGGAGCCTAGGGAGGGGGCTCTGAGAGACCCCACCGACCCCTCAGCTTTTCAGAAGAGAGTTGGACGGAAAACAAATTTTTCCAGCTCACAAAACATTGCGAGATTTGTAATGTCTATTAATCCCAAATCAGGAGGAAAAGCCAAAATTTGGAAATTTGTCAGGAAACAAAATTTCATTTTTCCCCATGTGGGGTCAATGGAAGTGTTTCATTTCCATTTTGACCATTTACATTGTTAAAATAGAAAATAAAGTAAATTTCAAAGTGAAAAATTGAATCTTTCTATTCTGAAAATGCCAAACTGGGTCATGCAGACATTTCTGAAATGCTGCATGTGGAAGTCATGTCCCCTGGCCTCTCTCCCTGCCTCCTGCCTCTTGCTGGTCACGTTCTTTTCTTAAACTACACTGCCGGCTTGCAGGGGCAAGGGTGTTTAAGCAGTGCCCAGCTCAATGGGGCACACTCCTGATTGGGCAATCTAGGCACTGCCACAATAACAGTAAAGAATCATCAGCTCTGTCTTTCCATGGTGCTTCCAGGGCAAATACATTAAAACCAAACCATCCACCCACAAGCCTGAGCCCTCACCTTGCCATCACCAGAATGCATCTCCTGCCCAGCAGGAGAGAGCCTGAGCCTTTCTTAGCACGTTCTGGAGGGGTTGGAGCCAGCTTCAGAGTCCAGACTGACCCAGATTTATTTGGGCCTCCACCCCACCCTCTGCCATTATCACTTTCAAGAAGGCGCTGTAGTTTTCAATAGCTCTGGGATTGATGTCACTGGGAATGAATTTCCCCTGAAGGGTTCAGAGTTGCAGGGATAGCAGCAAGACTGCAGCTGTAATGCTGACTTTTGGAAATTCCTACATCTGTATTTGAATGTGCTGGGCCAGATCCCAGCCCCTGCCCCAGCGCTGACCCTTTAGTAGCATTCTGCACAGGGCATGTGGAGTGACCTATGGCAGCCCAGGATTCCCCCTGATGCTCAGAACTGAAAAAAATGTAATTTTTTCCAAAATTCGGAAATTTCAAAGTGAAAAATTGAATCTTTCTATTCTGAAAATGCCAAACTGGGTCATGCAGACATTTCTGAAATGCTGCATGTGGAAGTCATGTCCCCTGGCCTCTCTCCCTGCCTCCCTGGACCATCAACTCCAGAATTCTGCTGTCACAAATGGCAGCAGTGCATCCCAAGGCACTTCCACAGGGCGTTTCAGATTTCTTCATCAAGCTGGTGTTTTTGCAGCAGCGCTCCACATATAAATAGATTACTTCTGAGCGAAAATGGCCCATTTTTGGAGTTCAGGCCTTACAAAGAGCACAGAGCCTGCACTTCTGAAAACCATTTAACAATTCCACTGCCCATTCCTGGTCATCCTGGAACAATGGAGACCAATAGCTCCTCCTGCAAAACACGGCAAAGTCAATGTCAGCTTCAGAACAGACTATTCCTCTGTGACAATTCAATTTTTCCCCCATTTTTTTTGTCCATTTATTGCCTTTTCTAAGACAATTTTACATAAGATTTTGTTGACAACATATAGGAAAATGTTATCCTGATCTTTATCCTCCTCCCATTCTGATAATCTCTGTGTTGATAACGACTGCAATAAGGCTTTTGATAAAAACGTTGATTAACAAAAGTCTTGATAACTTTTGGAAAAAAATGAGCAATGATTCTATTCTGACCTTGTTACCTGGGGTACTTTCATCCTAAAGCTCTTGGTAACTTTACTCAGTCCAAGGAGGTGTCAGGAAATAAATCAGGGGAGAAAGCTTGAGACAGCGGGGAATTGTTTCAGGACTGGCCTCTCCCTCTGGATGCATCTTGTGTTCCCCAGCGGCAGACGGGCTGCTGCTGTATCACTCGAAAGCCACACTCAGCTTTGGTAAATATCAATATCAAGGTTTGGGGGTGTTTTACTAACTTGTTGCAAACGTGTGTAAGTGCTTGAGACTAAGTAAAGTTTAGCTTTAAGTGAAAGCACTCTTGTGTTGTCCTGTTTGTGCCAGTCATCTATCCATCGGACGGCCATGTCTCCCCTGATTTATTTCCTGACACCTCCTCACACAGAGTAACATTACCAAGAGCTTTGGGTTGAAAGAACCCCAGGTAACAACCTCTGTGTGATGGAAACTTCTTGGAAACTTTCCACACATCTCACCACTTTTTTGAATCGTTATTTCAATAATTGCAGGAAGAGCTGGTTCATCCACTGAACCTTCAGACAGATATAGACCCCTACTGGGAGAATAGACAGACTCATGTCTGTGAATGAAATCTCCTTGCTCTTGGGGTAACGAGTCTGTTCACACCCCTGCCATACTCCTCCCCGCACAGAACCACGTACTCACTAGCATAGCGATTCCCGCTCCAATTCTCTGAGATCTCCCAGGCACCTCAGAGATGTGACACATACACATTTCAATCCAGGTGTGCCCCATCATCTCACATGGGTCTGGATTTGGGAAAGTGCTGGACCTCAGGGAGGCCAACGGGGCCAGGATCAGACACTGCATCTGATAACGTTGTACCAGGCAGATTCCATGGCACAGTTCCACTAACACAATGTGGATTTGTCCCAGTCTTGATTGTCACAGCCACCTCTTCCCATGAGCTTCAGGCCAGCTTCATGTAGGCTGAGACCTGTGAGTGGAGCTGCCCTGGGGCAGGTCCGCAAGCGCAGCAGAGCCCTGGGGCACCCTGCTGCAAAGGAGCATCTGCTGCAAACGCTCTTGCGTGCAACTGTCTCATTTGTTCATTTGACCATCCAGGCCAGTCAGCTTTTAGCAGAAGTGCATACAAGACAGGCGTGAGCATAGCCTGTGCCTCAGTCAGACTCTGCTTCCAGCATCCTGACATGGTCTGTAAATCTCCAGGAACATGAAGATGCCGAATGCCTCTTACCTATGATCACAATGGCAACAGCCACCCTTCCAAAGTAGTTCTGTTCTGAGAGGCTCCCATGCCCAGCAGAATTCCCCACGCTAGAGTTGAGGAATATCACAGGAAACAGGAGCACCCACAGTCCAATAACTTGGTTTTTCTGCTCCCCTACTCTCTGGACTGGCCAAGCCCTGATCTGAAAGCAGCATTTTGCCCTCTGTTCTTCTCATGAACACACTTCTCCCGCATGCAGATCAATAGCCAGGAATAGTTCACATTCAAACTTCCATGGACGAACCCCCTACCCTCCACCCCCGCCTATCCTTCCAAGGGCTGGTATGGTTCCTTCTCTCTTTACAGCCTGCATTGAGGAGATTCCTGAAACGCTTTTGATTACCACAGCACAGACATAAGTAATGAGATGAAAGAGCTCCCCCTACAAAAGTCATCTGCTTGGTTCACTTTGATTTCTATTGACCAGACTGCCTGTCTCCTGCCACAAACGGACTCACATTCCCCATCAGCTGGGGACCTTCTTTAATATCAATGAAAACAGACGCTTTCCTGAGACCTGACAGCACTGACACCCACCCAGAACTTTACTGCCCTTTGTTCCCCCAGCCTGCACTCGCTGTGGTTTCTGCAGCTCAGCAAATTCTTTCACATGAAACTGATCCCATTAAATACTTGGAGAAGCATCCTCCTTGTCCCTTGGTCTGCTTTCTCTACTATGACTCCTTCGCTGGGCCTGGTCTGCGCTCCAGCCTCAGGCAGGACTCCCAGTCTGGATGTGTTACACAAACTGCTTCCTTGGTTTCAATTCCCCTCTGTTAGAACACAGGGACATAAGAGCAGCCATACTGGGACAGCCCAACAGTCCATCTAGCCCAGCATCCTGTCTTCCAGCAGTGGCCAGTGCCAGGTTCTTCCAAGGGAATGAATAGAACAGGGCAAATATCAAATGATGTATTCCGTTGTTCACTCCCAGCATCTGCTAGTCAGAGGCCTAGGGATGTCAGCTGCCCTAATGCTGGCTGGTGCAGAGCATGGGACTGCGTCCCTGACCATGTTGGCTAATAGCTATTGATGCACCTAACCTCCATGAACTTATCAAATTCTTTTTTGAACCCATAGTTTTGGCCTTCACAACATCCCCTGGCAACGAGTTCAACAGGTTGATTGTGCGTTGTGTGAAGAACTACTTCCTTGTGTTTCTTTTAAACCTGCTCCCTATTAATTTCATCGGGTGACCCCCCTGGTTCCTATGTTATGTGAAGGGGTAAATAACACTTCCCTGTTCTCTTTCTCCATACATGATTTCATATCCCCCCACAGTTGTCTCTTTTCCAAGCCGAACAATCCCAGTTTTTTTAATGTCGCCTCATATGGAACCTGTTCTATACCCATAATCGTTTTTGTTGCTCTTCCCTGCACCTTTTCCATTTCTAATGTATCGTGGGGTGACCAGAACTGCACACAATATTCCAGGGCTCTTCAATCTATGACAGAAAGGCAGATCAAGAACCAACGGCTGGAAGCTGAAGCCAGACACATGCAAATTAGAAATAAGCTCAAGTGTTTATCAGTGAGGGTGATTAGTCATTGGAATGAACACCTTCAGGAACTGGTGGATTCTCCATCTCTTGATGGCTTCAGATCCAGACTAGAGTCTTTCTGGAAGATGCTTTAGCCAAACACAAGTTATTGGTCTCAATACAGGGGAACTGGGTGAAATCCTTTGACCTGTATTATACCAGTGATCTAATGATACCCTCTGGCCTTATAGATTCAAAGAGTTAACTCCCTAGCCATCTGGGTATAGACAGGTACCCTTGAGTCTGCCCCTCAATGAACTCCTGTTGGGCCTAAAGTTCTGGAATGACCAGGAAAATGGGGCACCACTCCAGTGTCTCTTTCTTGAACCCGCATTCTGCCCTCACACCCTGATGTAAATCGGTCTAGTTAAAGTGGTGGGACCCCCCTCCCCACCCAGAATAAACATAGTTATAAGGGTGCTCTACACCAGGATAGCTATTGCCATATGGGAAGAGGGAAAGCTAAGCAATTTAAGGCACTTTTATTCCAGTATAATTGCATCCACACTAGGGGGTGTACTGCGTGTAACTACATCAGCACAATATCCCCCCTATGCCTTTATTAAATTAACCCTGTTGACAGACATTAAACGTCCAATGCTCTTGGCTCAGCAAGACACGTGTAACCAGTGAGGTCACCACTGTGCTTCCCAGAATGCTCTGCAAAGCTAAAGGTAGACATTGTTCAGAAAACTTGGCAACAGTGTCCAAGTTTCTACTTCCTTCCCTGGGTAAAAAATAAAAGTGCAGATAAAAATCCCCTAAATCATATATTTGGGGGGGAATTGTGTTATTTCTGAGGAGTGGGGTTTGCTTGTTTGGTTTTCAAAGGAGCAGTTCATTCACACAGAGCTATTCCTTAGTGATTGGACCAACTGACATGGCCTGCAGCAAACAGGTCAGAAACAGAACTTCAAGGACAATTTGAGATAGGCCCAACTGCTGTGTTTGGCTCTGGAGCCAAGCTCCCTGGAGGTGCTAGACCTGGTGATTCACTTTGACCTAGTGCACAGATGGGAGCATCTTCCCATTTTGAATCTGAATACAACCCAAATGTAACCAGATTGTGAGGTGTTCTGGGCCTGGGGTTAGGCCCATCTCCGACGATCACAGATACTGTCAGAATCTTAGAATCACAGCATGTAGGGCCGGAAAAGACCTTGAAAGGTCATCAAGTCCAGCCCCTTGCTCTGAAGCAGGACCAAGTAAACCTAGACAATCCCCACCAGGTGTTTGTGCAACCTGTTCTTAAAAACCTCTAGTGGTGGCAATTCCACAACTTCCTATGGAAGCCTGTTCCAGAGTTTAACTGAAAGAAAATTTTTCCTGATATCTAACCTAAATCTCCCTTGCTCCAGATTAAGCTAATTACTTCTTGTCCTACCTTCAGTGGACATGGAGAACAACTGATCGCTGTCCTTTATAGCAGCTCTTAACTTATTTGCAGTGTTCTCAGATCCTTCCCTGTCTTCTCTCAAGACTAAAGATGCCCAGTTTTTTTAACCTTTCCTCATAGGTCAGGTTTTCTAAACCTTTCATCATTTTTGTTGTGCTCCTCTGGGCTCTCCCCAATTTGTCCCATCTTTCTTAAAGTATGGCACCCAGAACTAGACACAGTAGAGTCCTCACCAGTTCCAAATACAACTGGACAATCACATCTCATGTCTTACATATCACATTCTGCTCATACACCCCAGAATGATATTAGCCTTTTCTGCAACTGAATCACTGTTCTGACTGATATTTAGTCCAGATCCTTTTCAGCAGTGCTACCACCTAGCCAATTATTCCCCATTTTGTAGCTGTGCATTTGATTTTTCTTTCCTGCTTGAAATGCTTTGCACTTGTCTTTACTGAATTTCATCTTGTTGAATTCAGACCAATTGTCCAATTTGTCAAGGTCGTTTTGAATGCAAATCCTGTCCTCCAAAGCGCTTGCAACCCCTCCCATCTTAGTGTCATCTGCAAATTTTATACAGATACTCTCCACTCCATTATCCTAATTATTAGTGAAAATATTGAATAGTAGAGGACCCAGGACTGACCTCTGTGGGACCTCACTTGATACACCCTCCTAGGTTGACAACAAACCACTGCTAACTACTCTGTAAGTACAGTCTTTCAGCCTGTTGCACCCCCACCTTATAGTAATTCCATTTAGACCATATTTACGTAATTTGCTTCCTCCTCCCAAGTAAGAAACTGACTGTCAACCTGGAAACAAGCAGTAGCTGCAATGGCATCTTTCACAACCTGCATCCTTCATCGTTTTTCATTTTTTGGTTTCCTGGCCAAGCACCCTACTCCAGGAGCTGCTGTATATTCTTACCACAACAGGCCCAAAATTATTTGCAGTTGAATATGAATGATCCCCCAGGAAAAGACTGGCCTCAACACTCAAATCCTCCTTTGTCAGAGACAAGACGCCTTTCTCAGAATAAGACAATAATTATTCTCCAGGAGCCATGCTGTTGGGCCCAGAGCCTGTAGGATAAGTCATTCACTGTAACTGTCTCCTATTTAAACTCTGTAATTCGTAGCCATTGTGTTCCACAGAATTGCTGTGGCCCATCTGTCATTTTGAATTGCTGACATGGCAGAATCTGTCTGGGTCACAGAGTCACCAGGCACCAGAGGTAATAACTGGTTTTGTATGAAGCTGCGGCTGCGTATTCTTGAAAGTAATGGAGCTGAAATACATACGGAATGATGACAGCTCAATCGCCCGGTGACAATTGAGCATGATTTGTACAGACCTCAGTGTGAGAGCAGAAGTGGGTAATTAAGATGCTGGCAAAGACACGGGAGACGCTTGATGACAGGCATCAGGTGAGCCGAGCCCAGGCTGGGCAGCACTTCCAATTCTCTCCTGGGGAGCGGGGAGCTGGCCAGAGAGGAGAAGGGGGTTTCCAGGAGATTTCAGCCTCCTGCTGTTGGAAACCAAGGGAGATGAAATCAGGGCAGATGAGAAAGGTGCTTGCAGATTCTCTGTCCAGTTCCCAGGCAATGGGATATCGCCAGGTTTGTTCCAGTCATTCCTGATGACTTTTGGGCCGGTGCTAGGCTCCTGTCTCAGACTGAAGGGTTATTTTCAGAACAGCAGCAATTTCCCTGTTTCTCATGATCAGATGACGTCAGGCTGTTCTAATGCTGGCTGGTGAAGTACAGCCCTTTCTTTCCGTTGGAATGATGCTTTCAGTTAGTTATCATCCTTCTTCAGAAGCAAAGTCAAGAAACATTCTGATCTGCTTATCCCCCTCTCGGTCCTCCGCTTGTGCTAATGGGTGCAGCACTCATGGGTAGCAAGGTGGGCACCAGGACGCCTGTTGGGAAAGCTGGCATCAAAGGCATGCAGCGACACAGGGAATGTTGTGTGTGCGTCCTGTGGTCACTGCAGCCAGGAGTCAGTGTCCTCCACTAGATCTTGGGTAGGCTGAAACCGAGTATGTTATGTATGGCCAAGTTCATGTCACACTAGGAGATTGAGTGCTCTTGGAGTGATCAGAATGGTGCAAAGAGGAGACAGCCCCTGCCTTCAGTAACTTTCAGTCTGAATTACAGACAAAGGGTCCCTAACTCTGCTCTCTGTCACACTGGTGTAAGTCCAGAGCAACCCCACTGATTTCAATAGAGCTCCTGTGGCTTTACACCAGGAAAACAGAAAGCAGAATTTGGCCCATAATGTCTATAGAGCGACACTGGCTGCCTGAATGCACTGGATGGCTAAATGGAGGTTCTTTTAAAATGCATTTTGTTTGAATGGGTCCAGCTTACCAAGAGATCCAGATCACCCTGTATGGCTTTCCTGTCTTCACCATTATTTACCACAATGCCTGTCTTGGTGTGATCTGCAAACTTTATCAGCAGGGATTTTGTATTTACTGCCAGATCATTGACCAAAATGTTGAATAGCATCAGACCTACCACCGATCCCCACAGGACCCTGCTAAAAACACCCCAATTCCTTCAGGATTTTCCACAGACTGCTTTCTGAGATCTGTCACTTAGGCAGTTCTTAATTTATTTAACATGTGCTCTATGGATATTGTATCATGCTCATTTTTAAATCAGAATTTCATGTGGTACTAAGCCAAACACTTACAAAAGTCTAAGTATAGTAAATCTATGCAGTTAACCTTATCAACCAACCTTGTAACCTCATCAAAAACTGAAATTAGATTTGTGTAAAAAACCAACAAAGTGGAAAAAAAAGAAAACTGAAAAAGTATGTCCAAAAACTGCCAAAACCTGAATATTTCTTGCCCCCAGATGAAACATTTTCAGCCAAAAACTCCCATTAAACCCCCAGAACATTAGTTTTGCCTTCTCTGATGAAAACGCAAAAGGAGAGACTTTAAACAATAAGTCTGGGGAATCAAAAAACCAGTTTTACATTTTTAAGAAAAGATTTTCAAGCATCCTAGGTGCCCTCCATTCTGTCCCTTCAGTCTTTACCCTTCAGTCTGCCCCTGGCTGCCCATCAGCTAGTGAGTGGCTCATGTCCTGAAGCATGGAAGTTAAGGGCAGCATTAAGGAAAGCAGCATGGGCAGTCTGCAAGCAGCAGGACAGAATAAGAGGAAATAAGGGAGGGAATTATGGCAGGGCTTAAGCTGAGCAGAGGTGTCTGGAACTGACGCAGATGAGTCCCTGGGGCATTCAAAGCATGATGTGTTCCCTGAAGGGGCCCAGGTGACGAGCCCCAGGTCAATGGCATGATGGTACGAGCAGCATCATCAGTGCCTTGTATTCAGCACCAAATCCCAGGTGACTTTTCCAAGGGTAGACCTGCTTTACAGGAGATTGTTACTGTGCCAAGATCAGTTTTGTTGTCACCGGGCATTTGGGCTTCAATCCTGAAACTACTTGTCTTCATGTTGAGTTTTGCCCACTACATAGTCCCTTTGGCTCCCTGTGTGTAGTGCAGCATGCGGGGAAGTATTTTCAGTGTCAGTGCCCAGGTCCATAACACCATTAACTTCACTGGTAGTTTGTAAAGAACAGATTCCTAGATCCCATAGCCAGACGAGACCACTGTGATCATCTAGTCTGACCTCGTATGTGACACAGGCCAGAGACTTGCCCCACAAGAATTCCTAGAGCAGCTCTTTTAGGGAAAACATACACTTTTGATTTAAAAATTGCCAGTGATGGAGACTCCACCACGAACTTTGGTCAACTGTTCCAATGGTTAATGACCCTCACTGTTAAAAATGAGGTTCTTCATTTTGAAGGTGGTGCCAGCCCATGTGTTGTGACTGGCCTCCACCAAACAAGAATAATCTTGACATTGCTGAGCCCCTAGATCCCTGCTGACAGAGGTGAGAAAGGGACAGAGAGAGCATTGCGAGAATCTATAGCAGAATCATGGCAGACTCTGGCACCAGCCAGGGGACCAAATCCACTATCAGTCTGGAGTGTGTTGTGCCTTAGAAAACTAGCCAAATACACACAGGACTGAATAAGCCAGGCCTGGCTGACTGAGTGACTGTGGAAAGTGTTCGCCACTCACATGTTATGCTATTGCCAAGTTAAAACTGTCTCCTTACAAAAATTAAAGTAGCTTAAAAGGTGGGGATGCAAAGACAGCAATCAAGTGACTGCAAATGATATCCACTATCTGAATCCAATGAAGTGAGCTGTAGCCTACATAAGCTTATGCTACAATAAATTTGTTAGTCTCTAAGGTGCCACAAGTACTCCTGTTCTTTTTGCAAATGAGATGGTGTCATGCCTCTATGGAGATGATGTAATGTCACGCTGACTTCAATGGACTTAACCTGTGTTTAAAGTTAGGAATGTGGTTAGGTGCTTTGCTGAATTGAGGGCTAAGTTGTCAAGTAACAAAACCAAAACAAGAAACAGGCGCAGTGGGATTTTTATTTCTGATTTCTTGGTTTTCTCTCAGTGGGACCTGTGATTCATCAGGAGGATACTGGATCAAAGCAATGTCAAACAAGATGTCAGCTGCATCATTTCCACCCGCACCACAAAAACCGTTAAGTCATTGACACCGGGACACTGGGATGGAATTCTAAAACTGTATTATAATGTTCAGCCAGTAGGTGGTGCCATGAATCACACACCTTGCCTGAGAGGGTAACAGCCATCCCTGGCAGTGCATTGAAGTATCTTATAGAGCAGAGGTTCTCAAACTGTGGTCCGTGGACAGCAGTGGTCCACAAGCTCCATTCAGGTGGTCCGCAGTTAGTTTCCTCTAAGGTGTGAGCCTGAGCGGCTGCACACAAGAAAATGAAGGGTCACCCACCTAATTACTGTACTAGCGCAGGCGTGGCTCCACTAATTAGGAGCCTTGACCCTTGAGAAGATGCATATGTAAGGTGAGGTTGTAGGCTCAGGGGAAATAGGAGGTAGGTGGGTGGGGGAAATGGGGTGAGAAGAGGGAGTGGAGGGAATTTGAGACGTGCAGGGCTACGGTGGCCAGAGGGAGGTGACTTTACCCAGCTCCAGGGCTACAGCTGTCGGGGAGAGCTGGCCCAGCTTCCCAGCATCAGCTCTGGCTGCTGTGGCAGGGGAGAGATCCCCCTCCTTCCCAGCCCCAGCTCGGGGGCTGCTGCAGCTGGGGAGACAGGGCACATCCATCAAATTAGAAAGGTAAGATTAATGATAGTAAAATATGAGCTGTGTGCTTTTATTTGTAGAACAAAAAAGTGTATTATTATTGTTTTTTTTAATATAGCGCTTTTATCCAAAGTGCTTGACAATAGTCAGCTAATGGTACAAACAACATTTGGAAAGATTAAGTGGTCCACCAAGACCGTCAGCAATTTTCAGGTGGTCCACGAAAAAAAAGTTTGAGATCCGCTGTATATAGAGAACACATCTCTTGTGTCTCTCTCTCTCTGTAGTGGAAACTCTATAGCCCGTGCAAAGCTGGTACAAAAGCCTGACCTGCTAGTAGCTGCCCTGCAACGTACCATGTACAAGGAGTATGTGACATGGTGTCAGATGCAAAGGCAGCCTAACTGGTGCCAGAGGAGAACAGAAACAGAAGGAAAACAGCAACACAAGTTGCAGGAGCGATCTCATCAACACCCCACTCTTCAATGCCCCAGGGAACTTCAGCTTTGACAGACCCTCAGAATGGACAGACTGGAAGCAGCACTTTGCAAGATTCTGCATTGCTACCAAATTCCACCAGGAAAAGGAAGACATCCACCGTGATTTATGCTGTGGGGAAGCAGGCAGAATGTATCTTTAAATCTTTTGCCTTTACCAATGACCAGTCACAATGCTGACTATGAAAGGCAATGCTGGCAATGTTTGATTTGTACTTTATATCTCAGAGAAATGTGGTTGGTGAAAACATGGCCTTTCATAAAAGAATTCAAGAACTAAGGGAATCTATTGGATCTTTTATAAGAGCTTTTAATGCCTCAGCTGAAAATTGTGATTTTTGGGGTCTCCATACAAGAAAATATGCGAGACAAACTGGTTATTGGGTTAACTGACAAATGCCTCTTATGGCAACTACAGTTAATGAGAGAGTTAAGACTATAATACAGCGATCCAGAAAGCAAAGCAAACTGAACTAATGAAGTAGCAAAACAAAAGGTAGGCTTAATCTAGCCTATCAGAAACTAGCTTAGAAACTGTAAAGAAATACACATGACAGCTAAAAGTAGTTATCAGGCAAAGAGGCACAAATCCTGGGCTAACTACAAAACCTTTCACATCAAATGCACGAAATGTGGAAAATTTCATAGCCCAAAAGATGTGTGTCCAGCCAAAGGTGCAAGATATAATAAGTGCACAAAATATGGACATTTTGCAGCTGTTTGCCTCACAAAGAGGGTCAGGGAACTGATTACTACAGGCAGTCAAGAGCCATTGTTTCTGGAATCTATCATGAGTGATGACTCAGAGCCTTTCTGGAGAGTGAAACTGAACATTCATGACAAGACTATAACTTTAACATTGACTCAGGAGCAGATTGATTGTCATATCAGAAGGGACATATAATCACCTTCCACCCCTCCCAGAGCTGATGTACCTGACATAGCCCTAAAGGTACTCTGAACTGCAGGGGCCAGTTCACTACAGACACAATTTACAAAGACACAAGCTATGCATTCAGAGTATATGTAATCAAACAACCTTCTCAGCTGCAGTGAAGAAGCTGTGATGGGCCTAGTGAGAAAGCTGGAAGAACTTGATAGAGCATTTGGTGATACTGGAACTTTGATCTAGTACAAATAACTTTAAGAGATGATGCTGAACCATATAGTGTACAGACACCTCACAGGATTCCCATCCTGCTGCTTCATAAAATGGAAACTGAGTTAAAGGGAATGGAATAGATTGGCATGCTATAGAAAATCTCTGAGCCAACAGCTGGGTGTACCCCAGTGGTACTGGTTATAAAGAAAAATGGAAATATACAAGTGTCTGGCTCTTAACAGACTTAATGAAGCAGATGTGAGAAAAATATATACTCCCAACACTGGATGACCTCCTCCCAAAGTGAAAGGAGCTACTGTATTCTTCAAGATGGATGTCTTGAATAGATTCTAGCAAATTCCTTTAGTCAAAGAGCGTGCTAAACTGACTACATTTATCACATCATTTGAGAGATTTTGCATTTGATGATTACCTTTTGGGATTATGAGTGCACTTGAAATTTTCCAACGAAAGATGGCAGAACTGTTAACTAACACAAATGGAGGTGTAATTTTCATGGACAATATTTTGATACATGAGTCATCAATGGAAGAACAAGAAACTCCTCAATGAGGTTGTAAGCTTAATCAGTTAGTGTGGACTGAAGCTAAACAAGGAAAAATGAGGTTTTTTGCCTACAAAAAATTGAGGTTTTGGGACAGACAATAAACAAAGATGGAATCAGTCCTAGCCTTGAAAAAAGTAAAAGCAATTTGATAACTGAATGCATATATATAGAAATAATGCCCTTGAAAGACATAACATGTCAGAGTGTTATTGAGAAACACAAAGTGTATTTTTGCTACTTTCAATATTCCAGAACAACTAGTGACAGACAACGGACCACAATTCTCTGCAGTGGAAGTTAAATTATTCCAAGCGAAATATGATTTAGATCACATAACTAGCAGCCCACATTACCCGCAAGTGAATGGAGAGGCTGACAAAGGTGTGCAGACAGCCAAGAAAATCCAGCAGCAGGAAGATCCATTCCTTGCTCTTCTGAGCTACAGATCAACAGTGATAGCAGCTACTGGATATAGTCAAGCACAACTCCTGATGGAAAGACAACTCAGAACTAATCTCCAAAGTGGCCAGACATGACGAAAGTAGCCAAATCAGATAAAAAGACAAAAAGAAATTATGAACACTTTTACAATAGATGTCACTCAGTTAGATAAATGCTGGATCTGGAACCTGGTGACTATGTTTGTGTCAAAGTAGACAAAGAAAAGAAGATGGACAATTCCAGCTGTCATAAAGGGAAAGAATTCAGCACCCAGATCATATGTGAACAAGACCGACAGTGGAGCGTTCAACAGAAACGATCAACAACTTCTGTTTGTTCCTCAGATGGACCACTCAGACCAAAATCGACCAATGGTGGACAAAGAACAGAAAGAAGACTCAAAGATCTCAAACGGACCACAGCTAGTTGTTGCAACCAATGGGCAGCCAGATGACCAAGTTTTTACATGTTTGGGTTGTGTTATTAGAAAAGCACTACAATTCAGAGACACTTAACAGACTGATCCTTACTGAACTTCTAAGACAGTGTGATAGTGTAAATGTTGTTAATGGTAGGAATGTAAATCTCAAAGGAGGAGAATTGATGGAATTCTAAAACTGTATTCTAATATTCAACCATCTGGGGGCTTTTGAAGTTATGTATGTGTGTAACACACAGGGCCGGCTTTAGGAAGTGCGGGGCCCAATTCGAACATTTTCAGCGGGGCCCTGGCAGGGATGACTTAAAAAAAAAGTGGGAAAAAAAAGCCTATCATTTCTTTCATGTATTATTTACTTTCCATAACTATATGAATAAAAAATTATATATTATGTACATTGCATCATATATGCTGTTGATTGGCTATTAATGCCTGCCATTTCACATGTGTGGGTCCCTGGGGGTGTGCACATGTATTGGTCCCAGCTGCTCCTTGCCCCCCTCATTGAAGCAGGTGTGCAGGGTTACTGCCCTGGAAACTGCAGGGCAGCAGTGGACATGGGGCTGGCTGGAGGCAGGGCAGGGGCTGACTGGAGGTAGGGTCTGGCTGCAGGCAGGGCAAGGGGTGTGGGGCTGGTTGGAGACAGGAGGTGTGGGGCGGGCTGGCTTCAGGCAGGGCCGCAGGGGGGTGCAGCAGGGGTTTGCAGGTCTGGAGACAGCGGAGTGTGGAACTGGCTGGCTTCAGGCAGTGGGGTGCAGCAGGGGTTGACTGGAGACAGGGCAGAGTGTGCGGGCTTGGCAGGGTGTACAGGGCTGGTGCGGGCAGCAGTGTGTGGGGGGCTGGCTGGCTTTGGGCAGGGCTGCAGGGGTGTGTGGCAGGGGTTGGCTGGAGACAGGACAGGGGGTTTGGCAGGGGTTGGCTGTGGGCAAGGGGTGCAGAGCTGGCTGCAGGCAGGGGGGGCCGGACTGGTGTGGGCAGGTCAGGGGGTGCAGCAGAGGCAGCTGGAACCCCAGCCCTTTAAGTAGCCCCCAAACTCCCTTCTACCCACCCTGGACCTTTTAAATAACCGCGGGAGCGCTGGGGAATGCATGGGGGAGGCGGGGCTCTAGCAGCTATTTAAAGGACCGGGGTGGCAAAGGCAGCTGGAGCCCCGGTCCCTTTAAATAGCCCCTGGAGCCCCTCACTGCCCCAGGGCTCTGGGGGCTATTTAAAGGCCCAGAGCTCCAGCCAGGATCACAGGGCTTGCCACGCTCTGGCCGGAGCTCCAGCCGGGGTGGCGGGGCTTGCCGCGCTCCAACCGGATCCGCCAGGCTTGCCGCACTCTGGCTGGAGCGTGGCAAGCCCCACAGCCTCGCTCTCCCGGCCGGAGAGTGGCAAAGCCCCGCCGCCCCGCTCTCCTGGCTGGAGCCCCGGCCGGAGCGCGGCAAGCCCCACCACCCCGGCTGGAGCTCTAGCTGGGAGAGTGGGGCCGTGCCGTGCTCCCGCCGGCGCTTCGCTCAAAGGAGCGGGACCATGGAAGACCCCGGAGCAGACCGCAGCCGGGGACCGGGGTAAGTTAAAAAAAAAATTAAAAAGGTGCCTAAGGCGTGGGGCCCTCTTAGGCGCGGGGCCCAATTCCCCGGAATCAGTCGAATTGGCCTAAAGCCGGCCCTGGTAACACACCTTGTCTGAGCTGGCAACACCCATACCTGACAGTGCGTTAAAATATCTTGAAAAGAACACATCTTGTCCCACCAGAAAAATCTACCTGCAGCCACCTCAGCCCTGTGACAATGGCCCTGTGACAATGGCCACATGTTGGAAGCACTGTAGCCAGTCCAAATCTGCAATCTGTTGTGTGCAAGGAGTACATGACAGTCACCACCAGGAAAAACAGAGGTAGGAATGGAAACCCTGGAGTCAAATGACTGAGCCCTGTTGATAGGTCACATTTTCCTGAGCCTGGAGAATGGGGAAGCACATCCTGGCAGGAATGGTAACAAACTCAGAGCCTTGCTGGGGAGAGGGAAGGTGGTTTGAATCTCTTTTCTGGAAACTCTTCTCCTGTCGGTGCTGAAGCTAAATGGAGCTGAGAGGTCAATACATTGTGCATTGAAAACTCCTGCCCCATTCCCTGAGGAATTCCAGTCTGAGAGCACCATGCTGCCTGCCCAGGAGAGGGCTGGGGAGCAGAACCTCCAGGCTGTGTACATTGTAAAGAGCATGTAGCTAATGTCCTGCATGCATCCTTTCACACAGCTGTGCATGTGACACTGACAACCAGAGCCAGGCTCTTTAATGTTTGGTTGGCCCTCAGCGGTGGGCTGGCTGGAGGGATGGTGCAGCACCTTTCACTTACCGCAAAAGCACCAGGCTTATTCTCACTGGTTTATTGGCAGCATCTAGTTCACACTGAGCATGCTCAGATGCTTAGCACAGTCACTCCAATACTAGCATGATATTGTTTCTTGGTATAACAATAGGTGTTGCCCTTCCAGGCATGCTGCAAAGCCCGCCTGTCTGGGTGGCCATTGTCACAGGGCTGAGGTGGCTGCAGGTGGATTTTTCTGGTGGGACAGTGTGCTAGGTTGGAAGCTGTGCTGGCCCATGACTGGTGATTGGAAGGTAGGCAGTAGTGGGGAGGGAGGAACTGCCACTGCTGTTTGGCTGAAGTTTTACTTTCTAACTCCAATGCTCTCATGTTTTTAAATTTCTGCCCACGATGCACTTAGGGGGAATTTGTACAAGACCAAAATTTAAATAAATAAATAAAATATCCATGCCCATGTACTAGCATCCCACCAACTCACTAGCCTAGTCACACCCACAAAATAGCCATTCACCTTTTCATGAGAATAGTCACACACCCATAAAAGCAGGGGCAGTTCCAGGCCACAGCACGCCAAGCACATGCTTGGGGTGGCAAGCTGCAGGGGGCACTCTGCCGCTGTCACAAGGGCAGCAGGCAGGCTGCCTCCGGCGGCTTGCCTGTGAAGGGTCTGCTGGTCCCGCCACTTTGGTGGACCTCCCACAGGCATGTCTGCAGTAGGTCCACCGAAGCCGTGGGACCAGCAAACCTTCCGCTGGCAAACCACCGGAGGCAGCCTGCCTGCCGTGCTTGGGGTGGCAAAATCCCTAGAGCCGCCCCTGCATAAAAGCATCACAACTTCATGTTAGCATAGTCATACCCATGCTAGTAAAAGATACCCTTTTGTCCTTGGCAAGGGGTTTGGGCCAGGACTCACCCCTCATCTCAGCCTGGTGACTTCAGGTATTGAGGTACTGAGTCCACAGGACCATGTTAAGAGTCTGATCTCGCATTTCTGTCTCAGCAAGTCCAGCATTTTGTTCCATTGGATGAAGAAGTCACTCAACGTGTCATGAGAGCAGAATGGGCCATACCCTGACTGCAGGATCATCGGCAAATCATCCAGCAGGAGAAAAAGGGGAATGTGCTCCGACAGACAGAGGAGGAAGAATGCGCTAGCCTGCCAGAATCCACAGCATCAGGAAGCTGCATGGCCCTGGGGCCCGCATGTCATGCTCCCAGGTGAGCCCACAGCAGCCGCCTGCACACATGGGAATATCTGTCCTAAATAGTTCTGTGATTAGGGGTGTACGAATTCCAGCACAGAACAATTGGATGCTTGTGCAGTCCCAGAGAGAGTCACAAAGAGTTGAGACTTCCTGTGAACATTTGTTTTGCAAATAGTTGGTGTAACCTTGCAGCGCAGCTCCAGAGAAATAAGCCCTTTCCATAGAATATGAGGGTTGGTTTGTGTGCAGTCATTTCACAGAAGCCTTTGACCGGCCAGTAAGTGGTAGTAATATCAGCTGCATGGATTGGCTCAATGGTCTTGGTGCAGGCCCATCACCAGTAATGACTTTTCATCACATCTAACCTGGGCTGTGATTGAACCAGTGATCTAATGGGAACCTGCTTGGCCTGGAGTGGTTTAGGATCCAGCCCAGCTCAAAGAATAAGTGTCTCGCTAAGCAAAGCATTCAATTCCAGAGCTTTAAAATGGAGGCTATAAGAGGTCTGACCCCAGCTTATCTATACAAGTTTGCATCAACTCTATCTGCACTAACCTGCCACGCACTAACTGTCCATATGGACCCTTCTGCTACATGTTCCCTGTTGCACTTTGAAAAGGGAGTACCTTAAAACACGCTGGGGAACTTTTACTGTGCAGCAACAGAGTCCACATGGACACAAAGGATGTGTCTACAGTTCAAGCTGAGGATATGATCTCCAGCTTGAGGAGACATATTCACACTAGCTCTGATGGAGCAAGCACACCAAACAGAGAGTGTGGATGGTGTGGTATGAGCGGCGGGAAGAGCTAGGCACCTTGAATGCACGCTCATCCGAGACACTAAGCAGGTATTTGGGCAACTGCTTTCCCGCAACTGCTCACACCCCAGGCTAGTGCAGGGTCGATTTACACCACAGCTTGCTGCAAACTAAGTGTTCACATAGACAAGCCCTCACAGACACAGAGAGGTGCTTTTGAAAAGCGATTGCACATAAACAGCATTGGCAAAGGGGTTTGCATAGCCATCTCCCCAAGAGCCATTTGGAACACTTGGTCCTGTGGGGACCTGCATAAAATCATAGGGTTGGAAGGGACAGCAAGGGTCATCTAGTGTAAACCCCTGCCAAGATGCAGGATTTCTTGTGTCTAAACCATCCAAGACAGATGGCTCTCATGTAGCATATAGTGCTACAAATCTCAGATATTAGTTAACAATCCTACTGTACCTCCCCAAATCAAAACAACAGCTCAAGTGTAAGTGGATAGCTGAGTGGTTTTCCTGGGCAAATTGTGTTAGAGAGTTAGAGAATTACATTTTGAATTCACGGCACTTTCCCAGGGCATATAATGCGCAATGCAATCTAGCAGCACGTTTCTCATCTCTAAGTGGACAAGCACAAAGCTGACAACCATGAAGGAAAAATAAAGATGTTTATGGGCAGAACAAATCACATAAAAAGAATCATCAAAGAAAAGGAAATGGGAAACTTAGACAGCTGTGCAAACGCGTTGGAGTTCATCCTTTGGGGGGCCAAGGGAGGGTCTTACCTGTTCAGTTCATGTCCACCTGCTCCATGTACTTCCCTATGAAAGAAACACGCACCCACCCATCCACTCCCTTAAAACAAAATGTGTGCAAGTAACAAAAATGACACTTAAGTGTCACAAACAAAAAGTATCAGTGAAACATTTATAGGAACTGCCACCGTTAAGCGTGAAAATGCTTGAGGCTATTGTAGCTGGAGATAAATGGCAACGTGGGCACACAAGCATGCCTGAACACACACTCACACACATGGAGATGCACAGACATCCTTTCACACATTAATAGGTTCGCAGAGTTTAAGGCTGGAAGGGATACCTAGACCATCTAGTCTGACTTCCTGCATAAAACAGGCCAGATAATTTTACACAGTTATCCTTTTATGGAACCCAATAACTTGTGTTTGACTAAAGCATCCTCCAGAAGGGCATCCAGCCTGGATTTGACGCCATCCAGAGATGAAGAATCCACCACACCCACTGAGAATTTGTTCCAGTGGTTAATCACCCTCACTGTTAAAAAAAAAATGTGCCTTGTTTCTAATTTGAATGCATCTAGCTTTGGCTTCAGCCATTGGCTCTAGTTCCGCCTTTCTCTGCTAGATTAAAGAGTTCTTTAGTACCCCATATCTTTGTTCTCCCTCTAATGGTAGTTACACCTAGATCCACAAAGGTATTTAGGCTCCTAATGTCCACTGAAATCAATCCACCTTTGTGGATCTGTGCCTCAAACGCCATAATCACCAGAACCAGGGGTCACACAAAGAAATTAATAGGAAGCAGGTTTAAAACAAACAAAAGGTAGTACTTCAGGCAGCACACAGTCAGCCTGGGGATGTTGTAAAGGCCAAAAGTATAACTGGGTTCAAAAAAGAATTAGATAAGTTTATGGAGGATAGGTCCATCAATGGCTATTAGCCAAGATGGTCAGGGGTGTAATCCCATGCTCTTGATGTCCCTAAACCTCCAACTGCCAGAAACTGAGAACAGGTCACTTGAAATTGTCCTGTTCTGTTCACTCTGTCTGAAGCATCTAGCACTGACCACTGTCAGAGACAGGATACTGAGCTAGATAGACCAGTCCTCTGATCCATTTTTATGTTCTTAATCAAGTCACTTCTCAGTTTGCTTTTTGATACGCTAACCAGGTTGAGCTCTTTCAGTTTCTTGCTGTAAGGTATTTCCTCCAGCTGTCAAATTAGTTTTGTGGCTGTTCTGTGCTCCCTCTTCAATTATTCAACATCCTATTTCCAGTATTGGTCTCACCAGTGCCATGTGCAGAGGGGACATCACCTCCTTACTGTTTCAGAGTCACTGCTTTCCAGGAGACAATAAACATTCTGTGGTTATTGCGTTAACATTTATCATTCCTGTGGTGGGAAGACACCTCAACAGCCCAACAGCGTGGCATTTAATTTCAGAAAGGGGAACTATGCAAAAATGAGGAAGTTAGTTAAACTGAAATTAAAAGGTACAGTGACTAGAGTGAAATCCCTGCAAGTTGCATGGACACTTTTCAAAGACACCATAATAGAGGCCCAATTTAAATGTATACCCCAAATTAAAAAACACAGTAAAAGAACTAAAAAAGAGCCACCGTGGCTTAACAAGCATGTAATAGAAATAGTGAGAGATAAAAAGGCATCTTTTAAAAAGTGGAAGTCAAATCCTAGTGAGGTAAATAGAAAGGAACATAAACACTACTGAATTAAGTGTAAAAATGTAATAAGAAATGCCAAAAGGGAGTTTGAAGAACAGCTAGCCAAAAACTCAAAAGGTAACAACAAAATGTTTTTTAAGTACATCAGAAGCAGGAAGCCTGCTAAACAACCAGTGGGGTCCCTGGACGATCGAGATATAAAAGGAGCGCTTTAAGACGATAAAATCATTGCGGAGAAACTAAATTAATTATTTGCTTCAGTCTTCGCAACTGAGGATGTTAGGGAGATTCCCAAACCTGAGCCGTCCTTTGTAGGTGACAAATCTGAGGAATTGTCACAGATTGAAGTGTCACTAGAGGAGGTTTTGGAATTAATTGATAAACTTAACATTAACAAGTCACTGGTACCAGATGACATTCACCCAAGAGCTCTGAAAGAACTCAAATGTGAAATTGCAGAACTACTAACTATGGTTTGTAACCTTCTCTTTAAATCAGCTTCTGTACCCAATGACTGGAAGATAGCTAATGTAACACCAATATTTAAAAAGGGCTCTAGAGGTGATCCCGGCAATTACAGACCAGTAAATTTAACGTCAGTACCGAGCAAATTAGTCGAAACAATAGTAAAGACTAAAATTGTCAGACACATACAAGAACATAACTTGTTGGGCAAAAATCAACATGGTTTCTGTAAAGGGAAATCGTGTCTTACTAATCTATTAGAGTTCTTTGAAGGGGTCAACAAACATGTGGACGAGGGGGAGGGTGGACATAGTGCACTTAGATTTCCAGAAAGCCTTTGACAAGATCCCTCATCAAAGGCTCTTACATAAATTAAGTTGTTATGGGATAAGAGGGAAGATCCTTTCATGGACTGAGAACTGGTTAAAAGACAGGGAACAAAGGGTAGGAATAAATGGTAAATTTTCAGAATGGAGAGGGGTGACTAGTGGTGTTCCCCAAGGGCCAGTCCTAGGACCAATCCTATTCAACTTATTCCTAAATGATCTGGAGAAAGGGGTAAACAATGAGGTGGCAAAGTTTGCAGATGATACTAAACTGCTATAGATAGTTAAGACCAAAGCAGACTGTGAAGAACTTAAAAAAGATCTCACAAAACTAAGTGATTGGGCAACAAACTGGCAAATGAAATTTAATGTGGATAAATGTAAAGTAACGCACATTGCAAAAAATAACCCCAACTATACATACAATATGATGGGGGCTAATTTAGCTACAGCTAATCAGGAAAGACATCTTGGAGTCATCGTGGATAGTTCTCTGAAGATATCCACGCAGTGTGCAATGGCAGTCAAAAAAGCAAACAGGATGTTAGGAATCATTAAAAAAGGGTTAGAGAATAAGATGAAGAATATGTTATTTCCTTATATAAATCCATGGAACACCCACATCTTGAATACTGCATACAGATGTGGTCTCCTCATCTCAAAAAAGATATACTGGCACTAGAAAAGGTTCAGAGAAGGACAACTAAAATGATTAGGGGTTTGGAATGGGTCCCATATGAAGAGAGATTAAAGGAACTAGGACTTTTCATCTTGGAAAAGAAGAGACTAAGGGGGGATATGCTAGAGGTGTATAAAATCATGAGTGATGTGAAGAAAGTGAATAAGCAAAAGTTATTTACTTATTCCCATAATATAAGAACTAGGGGCCACCAAATGAAATTAATAGGCAGCAGGTTTAAAACAAATAATAGGAAGTTCTTCTTCACACAATGCACAGTCAACCTGTGGAACTCCTTGACAGAGGAGGTTGTGGAGGCTAGGACTATACCAGGGTCTAAAAGAGAACTAGATAAATTCATGGAGGTTAAGTCCATTAATGGCTATTAGCCAGGATGGTTAAGGAATGGTGTCCCTAGCCTCTGTATGTCAGAGGGTGGAGGTGGATGGCAGGAGAGAGATCACATGATCATTATCTGTTAGGTTTATTCCCTCTGGGGCACCAGCAGTATCCTGCCACTGTCGGTAGACAGGATACTGGCCTGGATGGACCTTTGGTCTGACCCAGTATGGCTGTTCTTATGTTCTTATGTTCCTTGCCCCAGGATGGGTGACCTTGCATTTGGCGGTATGAAAACACCTTTTGTTGGAGTATCCCCAGCTCCCCAAGTGATCCATATCGCTGTGTGGGACTGCCCTGTCCTCATGTGTATTTTCCACACTATTTTCAGCCAATCTTTATGTCATCTACAAATGTTTTCTGAAATGATTTTATATTTACTTCCAGATCCTCAATGAAAATGTTGGATCCCTATGGAACCCCTCTAGAAACACTCCCATTCAGTAATGAGTCCCCATTGATGAGCACTTTTTGAGATCTGTCATTCAGCCAATTCTCAATCCATTTAACATGTGCTCTACTGATGTTAGTATCACGTAACATTCTGATTACAAAATTAGTGCTATATAAATCAAACACCTTATAGAAGTCTAAGTACATTACATCTGTGCAGTTACCTTAATCAATCAAACCTGTAATCTCATCAAAGAATGAATCAAATGACTGTGACAAGACCTATTTTCCATCAAGCCATGCTGACTGGCATTAATTACATTCCTGTCTTTTAATTCTTTGTCAATTAAATCCCATATCAGGTTTTCGTTCACTTGTTTTGCCCTGGATTGATGTCAGGCTAACTGGCCTGTATCTAGCTAGCGCACCCAGCTTGCCCTTTTTAAATACTGGCACATTAGCACTCTCTCAGCCTTTTTGAATTTCCAAGATGTATTAGCAGTCAACAGCAGCAGGCCGGAGATCTCCTCCACCAGTTCATTTAGCTCTCTTGGGTGCCAGTTATCTGAGCCTGCTGATTTAAAAATGTTTAGCCCCTGTAGATGTTGTCTAACATCCTCCTCAGTTAATAATGGATTGGAAAGTACTTCCTCATGCTCATGTGGTATGAATATATCATTCTGCTTCTTTCCAAATTCAGACCATATTTAACTGAACATTTCTGCCTTTTTTACATCGTTGTTAACAGTTTTACCATCTCCATCTAGAAAGTACCCTATACATTGCAAGGATTTCTTTTGCTGCTCCCAGCCATGGCTTTTCCCCTGATATCTCTATCTTATCCATTTTCCACACTTCATCACTTTTCATTTACATTGGTTGCTATCTACTTCCCCTTTTTGCCATTGTTCTATATTGCTTTTTTTTTTGGTCTAATTGCGGCCTTAATGTTCCCACTGAACCAGGATGGGCTTTTCCCCAAAGTTGTCCTCTTTTTTTGATTGAGGAACTGTGGCTTTTTGGCCTTCTAATAAACTAGTCTTAAACAACTCCCAATTTTCACTAAAATTTTTCTGCCAAAATTTCCTCCCCATCAATTTCACTCATAATTTTTTCCAGCCTTGGGAAATTAGCCCTTTTGAAGAGCCAAATTTATGTCATTACAGGCTAGGACAGTTGCCCAGAAAGATTGTAATCATGCCATAATCACCGTTACCACCACTGTCCAGCCTAATGATTAGTTCGTCTTTATCTGACACAATGAGGTCCAATATAGGTTACCTCTGGGTGGGCGTAATACCGACTGTGTCAGAAAATTACCTGTAATATTTAGAAACTCTAATGATGTTTTACTGCTCTCTGCAGCAGACCTCTGGCACACCTGCCAGAGCAACACAAATATTCTTCCCACCAATCACCGACGTTAATGTCCACCCCATACATAGACTCACGCATAAACATATATGAATGTATACATGCTTGCTTGCACATTGACACACACACTCACTTATTTAACCTTTGCAATACTATTCCTAATCCAAAAATTAAAGGTATTTTTCAGGATGCACATCCACATTGCCATTTCCTGGAGAGGTTTACCACGGAATGGCCCTTTGATAACACAAACTCTTAGCTGTCGGTCATTTTTGCAGCCTGGGTTATATTTCTGGTATTACTGTTAAAAAAAATCCCCCTGCAAAGTTCTGATGACAGCTGTGCAGAGCTGGTTCACCCTATACCACAAACCAGCCCGCAGCTGTGCAGAGAATACCCAGACACCGAACTTGAGGGGGAAGGTATGTGATGGGGTTGTATAAACCCCACACTAGTACTGGTGAAGGAGTTAAAGACCTCCTCTTTCAGCCCCCCTCTGCAGTAAGAAGGAAGGACCCCCCCTCACAACCACCAGTCCACACTTCCATCACATACCAACCTTCATAGGCAGGTTTCCCTCTCTCACCGCCCACTGGGAGTGGAGAGCTGCCTGGCTACATGCTGCCCCTTTGCCCAGAGGGATTGTTCTGGGGAGCACTGTGATTGGCCTCTTTCCAGGCAGGCAGTGGCTGTCACATGCAGCCAGCCCTGTCCAGCAAGTCCATGGCCGATCTGAGCTCCAGGGGCTGCAGGAGGTTTGGGAATTCCTAGGCACACAACTGGCTGTGCCCAGGGCTGGTGCAAGGATATTTTGCACCCTAGGCGAAACTTCCACCTTGCGCCCCTCCCCCCCCAAGCATTGCTTATTAAGAACTTTTAAAATGAATACTTCATAATGTGGCATTGTTCATTAGAATTAATACACGTTCAGCTTGAAAATATATTAATTTAATTATTTAGTCTACATATTTAATGAAAATAAATGGATAACCTGACAGTGTTGACATTGCTATTGTTTTCACTTTGCACAACGTAGCATGGATCTTAAAATAAAGCACATACCTCACACACAATACCTGTCACAAAGTAACACATTATAATTTATTTTTCCACGCTTTCAGTTTAGCAAATTTAGAAACAAGTTCCTCCAAGTCAATGCTGCGAGCAATGTCATCTTCTATTGACAAGGTAGATAGCCCAACAAGCCTTTGTTGCAACATTGATGTTCACATGTATATTTTTATCAATTTGAGCTTTGAGAAGCTTCACTCACCACTGGCCACAGAAACTGGGAGAGTCAAGAGGCTGCAAAGAGCAATAACTGTGTTGGGGACACTATCTGTCTGTTTATTTGTGCATATGAAGTTCAATACATCTTACGGTGATGCACTCTTTTGGACTCGTCATGCAATAGCTTGCAATTCATTGCACAAGTCAAAGGGATCGATATCTTTGGATTCACCATATTGCAATGCTTGCTCCAGATTCAAGCAATGTTCCATAATTTGCTTTGGTGTTGTATTTTGCAAACTGTAAACATCATATAGGAAGCCAAATACTGAACTAATTTGCTACATCAATGTGAATCTTTCTTCAGCTGAAGGTATTGCTGTGTTGATGACTGCAAAGTAAAAGTTCACTTTGAATTTTTCTTTCAAATTATAAATAGGTTTGTCATCTGCTTCATATGTGAACTGCTTCCTCTTTTTTCTAATACGGATTGGATCTGGTTCAAAAAGTGCCGGTACATCCAACTCCTCCACAAGTTCACCTGTATCTACCAATGTTTTCTCAAAGTCTGCATCACTTCTGCAGCCTACAAGAAATTTCTTCGTTTCTCCAAGCACCAAGTCACAGTGCAATTGCAACAGGGCAATGGGAGCGTGTTGCCAGTCCGTCCTGTGCCCAGGCTGGGGAGTTGAATGCTGGGCTCTCGCTCTGGCAGGGGGGCGAGAGGCAGGCAGGACTGAGAGGCAGAGTGTGCGTGGCTCTCACACAAAAGCAGGGTCAGGAGGGTAGAAAGCTGGGGCACAGGAAGGTGAGTTAAAGCAGCCTAGCTGCCCCTCCATGCAAGAGAGCCCACAGAGCTACCAGCCGTGGCCTCCCCCTCTTCTCTCCCCAGGGAGCAGAGCCTCTGCCCTGGAAAACCTGCAGCCTGCTTTCTGAGGAGCGTGCCATGCAAGCGGGCCCCAGCTGCATTGCACTGACAGCGCAGCTCAGCCCCAGCTAGTGTGACCAGACAGCAAATGTGAAAAATCGGGACGGGGATTGGGAGTAATAGGAGCCTATATAAGAAAAAGACCCAAAAATCAGGACTGTCCCTATAAAATTGGGACATCTGGTCACCTTAGCCCCAGCAGGGGGTCTTACACCCCTTCCCCCCACCAAGCTGCTCTACTCTCCTGGCTCTTGATGTAGAATCTACTACAAGACAAAGGAGCTAGTACTGTAACAATGTACCTACCAACATACCAATCTGTACAATGAGTGAGTCACAGTCAAAGGACTTCGCATGGCAGAAGTCAGAGAGCAATTGGGACTTCCCTGGTTTTCTAAATGGCAGGAGACAGGAGTCAGAGAGCAACTCGCTGGGAGCTGGTTCTTATCACCTCCTCCTCCCTATGGGCTGCGATCTAATCAAAGAACTTCGCTGGCTTCCTAAATGGCAGCAGTTGGAGAGCAATTCATTGGGAGCTTGATTCTTATCACCTCCCTATAGTCTGCGATCTATTCAAAGGACTTCCCTAATCACTGCTTTGGAAATGGCAGGAGAGCAATTCATTGGGAGCCTAGTTCTTACCTACCTCCTCCCTACAGTCTGCGATCTGCAGCCTGAGCCTGTGTCTATTTTTAGGCACAGGCTTTTTAGCGCCCCCCAGGTCTCGGCGCCCTAGGCAGCTGCCTAACTTGCCTAGTGCTTCCACCGGCCCTGGCCATGCCCATTGGCTGTGCTCATGTTGCTCAGCGCTGAACGAGGCTGCTCCCGGAAGGAGGCTGTGTTCAGGGAGTCCAGTAAATCTGCAAGCCAGCTCCAGCTCCCACAGGGGCTCACCCACACATGGGCACCACCTACTGGGAGGCGGGAGAGGACGCAGAGGCTGTGGTCATGTCAGAGTTTTAGGCTTTTCCATACCAATGAAACAGCCACCAAACAGCTTCTGCTCTCTTGAACAGGAGACTAAGCTGCTAGCTCAGCAACTGTGAAGTGACTTGATGTAAACTCTGCCTGAGCTATGGGGCTGAGATGGCCAGGCCTGTCCGTGGCTTCATGTCTGGCTGCGCCACCACGCAGCTGAGAAAACACCAGAGGATGTTGTGCCTGGACCCCTCTCTCCCGGAGGCTTGCTAGGCTCCACACTCCCAGGTTTGGATTCGGGCTGTGGATTGGTGGGTAAGGAAATGGGGTCTGACAGAGGAGAGATCCCTCGCGCAGGCCTCAGCCTGTCACTGGGCTCTCAGAGAAGTGCTGATGTGTCCAGGGCCAGAGGCTGAATGTACCAGGCCCACACTATGGGACCAAGGTCTCTTGGAGAGAACAACCCTGCAGAATGGTAACACGATGCCCAGTGTGGCCTGAGACACGGCGACCATTGCTTTAAGGACTGAAGTGATGCCGTTTTAGCCCTCCCTGAATTCTCCGTGAGCAGCCAAAGAAATCCCTTGATAGGTAACATTGAGCAGAGAGCAGTCAGTGCTGTGTTTGCATCTTGGGGCTGGGCTAGGAAGCTGGATTTCTTCCCTTGATGGGAAGCTACCTTGTTCTTTGGCAGAACCAGACACCAGCTGTGAACTAGCTGCAGCCTTATGAGTTGAATTTGATCTGACATTTTGAGGTTGAGCCTTGGGTTTATTGCTGATTTTAATACCATTGGGTGGCCAGAGCAAATGAGCCTGGCCAACACATATGGCTGGGCTGCACCTATCCAAGCCCTGGAGTCAAAGCATGCGAGCATTTGCTGAAGGTTTTCGTGGGAGACTCCAGAGCCGTAACCCCAGCCGTGTTTACTCACTTAGCAATCGACTGCCTTTGGAACTGCTCCATGGACTTGATTAAATGTGACTGATGCTATTGTCCAGGTTTCCATTTGTGCAGTTTTCTGCACTGATTTATCTCTGATAACATTGTGTTCTCATTGTGGGAAGCTGTTTCTAAGCAGCCATAACATACCTAGCTGAGAATAGTAATCATACAGGAGACCACTCCTCAGCCATGGAGAGCCAGGCGGCTCGCAAGGCTCAGTCTTCAGCCTCTGGGCACAGCAGGGTGCCACTCTGGGAGCCAAAGTCTGGTAGTCAGTGTGTGTCACTGCACCAGCAATGGGCTCTTGTGTGCAAACTGGAGAGGAGAGCTCTCCATTCAGGTTGGTGTCCTAAGGCTGTTAGCCCTGAATGGCTCTGTCTGAAGAATGTTGAATACAGTTTGGAGGAGAAGAACTTCTAACTGGTGGATCCTTTGCAGCCTGAAACTGAGATTTATTTATGATTAGGTGCTGAAAGTGCCTGTCTTACGGACTCTAGGTGCTTACACAGAATATATTAAAACTTACGACCTCAGGGTAACTCTCAAGTGCTTTTATAGATCAGTAAATCTCTTACCCCGGAACAGACAGCTCCAGTGTATTGTCATTTGCAAAATAAACTATCAGCCCAAAGACAAAGGGCTAAATCCACCCTCTGCAGCAGCTCCAGGCAGAGCGTTCCTGGCAGCGGACGTTTGCCAGGGAGGAAGCTATAGCAGCAGGAAATAGCCAACAGCTCTGAATCTGTGTCTGGATAAGAAGGATCACCCCAGACATGTCCCCTGCATTGTGCTCCACTCCAGTCTTATGCCCCACAGTGTGCACTGCCCCAGCCGCACGCCTCGTGTTGTGCACTCTGCCAGCCCCATGTAGTGCACTGCCTCAGCCATGTGCCCTGTATTGTGCACCATCCCAGCCACTTCCCTTACATTTTGCACTGCCTCTGCCATGTGGTTCTTCCAAGGTGAAGAGAAATGGAAAGCATTCTTGCAGTGGCCCATTCAGCCAGTATCATGCTGTACTTGATCTTCTTGGAGCATGGTAGGTGCAGTGAAATTTCACTGGCACCAGATGCAGCACGAGGGGTGAAGCAGTGGAATTCCTGGAACATTCCCACAGGGCAACTCTGCGAGCAGCACGAGTCCATCCAGAATTTATGCCTGCAGGACTCCATGCCACCCCAGAGAGACAGCAGCCTGTGCTGTGCACCACCGACTGGCCCTGGAGACCGTGGAGATCTCTGCTGCCCCTGCTAATATAGAACCTTCCTGGCGTGGCAGCTCAGGATTGTGTTTGTGTCTGCCTGGCACAGGCTACCCCCCTGCAGTGTTTATGCGCTGTGACCCAAGCAAGTGCCTTTCCACCAACCTGGCTTGTCTATGCCAGGGGTGAGGTTAGCATAGCTCCATCTCTCTGTGGTATGGATTTTTCACCCCCGTGAGAGACGTAGCTGTGCAAATGTAAGTTCCCAGTGTAGACCAGCCTCACTCTGATTCAAGGCCCTGATTCAAATAGCAAACCTCGACTGCCATAAAAATGAGCCATTGATGACGCTTTGGTGCTTTAAGGACAGCTTTGTTCATATAATCCCCCCATGAATGCCCAGTAGCACTGTCTGGCTTTTTATAGTCAGCCCAAAACAGGAGTTAAAAGGTTAGCTCATAAAAGGAAGCAGACATAAAGGATGGTTTATATCAATTTGTAAACTTGCCTAAGGCCATGTCTACATCTAAAATTTTGCAGCGCTGGTTGTTACAGCTGTATTAGTACAGCTGTATAGGGCCAGCGCTGCAGAGTGGCCACACTTACAGCAACCAGCGCTGCAAGTGGTGTTAGATGTGGCCACACTGCAGCGCTGTTGGGCGGCTTCAAGGGGGGTTCGGGGAACGCGAGAGCAAACCGGGAAAGGAGACCAGCTTCGCTGCGGTTTGCTCTCGCGTTCCCCGAACCACCCTGCAAACCGCAGGGAAGGAGACCTGCTTGCTCGGGGGCTCGGGGAACGCGAGAGCAAGCCGGGGAAGGAGACCAGCTTCGCTGCGGTTTGCTCTCGCGTTCCCCGAACCACCCTGCAAACCGCAGGGAAGGAGACCTGCTTGTTCGGGGAACACGAGAGCAAACCGGGGAAGGAGACCAGCTTCGCCGCGGTTTGCTCTCGCGTTCCCCGAACCACCCTGCAAACCGCAGGGAAGGAGACCTGCTTGCTCGGGGGTTCGGGGAACGAGAGAGCAAACCGGGAAAGGAGACCAGCTTCGCCGCGGTTTGCTCTCGCGTTCCCCGAACCACCCTGCAAACCGCAGGGAAGGAGACCTGCTTGCTCGGGGGTTCGGGGAACGCGAGAGCAAGCCGGGGAAGGAGACCAGCTTGATTACCAGAGGCTTCCTCAGGTATGCTGGGATACCTGCTTATTCCACGGAGGTCAAGAAAAGCGCTGGTAAGTGTCTATACTTGATTACCAGCGCTGGATCACCAGCGCTGGATCCTCTACACCCGAGACAAAACGGGAGTACGGCCAGCACTGCAAACAGGGAGTTGCAGCGCTGGTGGTGCCCTGCAGATGTGTACACCTCCTAAGTTGCAGCGCTGTAACTCCCTCACCAGCGCTGCAACTTTCTGATGTAGACAAGCCCTAAGTGTTATTCTAGTTAATAAAGTGCTGGATACTGCCAGAATATTTGCAAGGGCCCAGAAATTCCAGGGAACAGTGCTGCATTATGAACTTCAGTGCTCAGCAATAGCTTCTTAGAAGCTGCTTAGGAAAGATGATTTGACTCTGTGATTTAAAACATTCCAACTGCTTTTGCATTCTCAAGCCACTGCACATCCCCAAGCCACCACTGACAGCAGAAGTGTACTCAGTTGAGCACCAAAGATCAATGGAAAGATCAAGGTTCCCTGCATGATACTAGTGTTATCAGATTCATATTGCATGATTTTTATTTTCTAAATTAATGTTGTCCTGGAATTTATGGGAGATAACGTGAGAATGAGGCATACTTTCTCAAGCTCTTATCTCCCCTAAATAATGGCTATAAGTGCTCTAGCTGTTTTAAGCACACAAACGTTTTATTCTCGTGCCCGCATATGGCTTTTATAACTCACAGCAACATACCACCACTTGTGGTTAGCACTTGTGGTTATACTATGGGATAGTCGCAACCCATCCATCTCCTTTTTTAAGGAGCCATCATCATTTATTCTTTTTCTCTGCTTGTTTTCAAAACAGAGTTCAGATTAATAATTGGATGTACCTGGACTCATCTCAGCCTGGGCTGGGGAAGCTGCATTTCTTCACCAGTTTCTGATACTGATTCATTTATGAATCGTACTAGACGAATCAGAATCACAATGGATGTGATACCCTAGAACAGGTTAATTTGGAGCTTGTAGGGGCTGCCAAAAAGCGTCCTCTGGCAGTACAATCCACCAACAGGAGTGTGTCCTGAGAATGTAACAGGCCCCAGCTTGAGTGTCATCTCCAACTGGGCAGAGTATGGGATCTCCGAGAATATTTTTCCTAATGGGCCATTCATCTTTGTTTAAATTCAGTAGTTATTTGTATGACTCACTTCTAGACTCTTAGAGTGACATCTTCCTACTGAACAGGTTTCTTCTCTGAGGCATCTGCTTTCTTATCTGAGGGCTGGTCTACACTTAAAAAGGTACAATGGCACAGCTGTAGCACTTCAGTGTAGACACTACCCATGCCAGTGGGAGGGGTCCTTCTGTCGGCTTAGGTAACCCACCTCCCCATGAGGCGGTAGCTAGGTTACCAGAAGAATTCTTCCATCAACCTAGCACTGCCTACAAGGGGACTTAGATTGGCTTAACTACACCGCTTAGAGGTGTGATGCATGTAGTTAAACTGATCTAAATTTCTAGTATAGACCAGGCCTGAGAAAAATCTGTTTGCAGACTGCCAAGGCAACGCAGTTGTCAGAGAGGGAAAGGAGTTCTACTGTGGTGGATGCTCCAGCAGTGGAATCGTGACCTAAGGGCCAGTTGCAAAACCTTTTATGATAGGTGAAAATACCCAAGCCAGAAAGGGCCCAGCTTGATTCTCAGAGCCCAGGGGCAGTTTGTGGAATAGGAGGTAGAACAAACATCTTGTCTTGTAACATGACCACCTTTGCTCTTCTCTCAGAGACATACTAACCACACACCTCACTGGACCATTTCCACAGTCCCTATTCAGAGCAGAGTGGCTCATGGACTGAACCTCTGCAAGTCCTGAGGGCCCCTTTACTGTGTCCTGTCAGATTCATTTCCTCTCAACCTGAGTTTAGACCCTTCTCTTTCAGCGATAGCCATTTAATGAGCGGAGTGATCTGCAATAGGAGATCTGCCCATCAAACTGAAAAGTAAGCTCCAGAAGACAGTAATTAGCCCAGCCCTTTTGCATAGCTTCAAATGCCAGACACTGAGGAAGAGACAGGAGCAAAACTTGAATACAGTGCAAAAGAAAATGTTAAGATGGGTACTTGGAATTACTTAAAGGGCCCATGTTCGGAATGAATGAAATAAGGGAATTGTCAAGGTGGCATCAAAAAAAGCAAAGGGAATCTAAGATTAGATGGTCTGGGCACATAAAAAGAAGATGGGAAGAATATACAGGAAACAGGATGTTAAACTTAGAAGTGGAGGGTAAGAGAAGGGTTGCAGGACCCAAAACTAGATGGATGTATGTCATACAAAACTGTTTAATTAGCTATGGAATTTCTGTGACTGGCTGTGTGGATTGGGCGAGAGACGACCTGGGAGAGTCCCAGGGAGACAAGCAAGGAGATACATCTAGGGCTCTTGTTTGTCAACATGAATGCTGAAGAGAGGATGACAGTCCGGGGCGTTTCACCACCACAGCTGACGAGGAATCAGTGAGCTCCTTTATGAATCTGTCTTCCCTTCATAGTAAAATCATTTATTCATCTGTTCTTGAGGAAAATATTTTAAATTCATCTTCAAATAATTGACATTCCCTAGGCTCTAGAAGGGTAAATATTTCCAGGAAAGGCTTCTAGGATCATGTCAGAACGACCTGTTTTATTAGTCTTGTCTTCTTCACAATAATGTGTGATTAAATATGACTCAAACCTTCTGCCAACTATGCAAAAGTGCCAGAATAATAACTTCAGATCTAAATCTAGGACTAAGATGAGTATGCATTAATAATTCTGAAGCTGGTATTTCTACGACATTGCCCAGAAGACAAGGAATAAATTACTGTAGTTGATAATGTGGTTATTTAGGAACACACAGAGCAGTAGCATGAAAAGGAGCGTTGCTTGAATGGATCACTGCTCTTGGAGAAGCTCCACTGCCAAGAACATTTCTGAGGGAAGAATCCGCTGCCTGTCCATTGCATTTGTCAGGAGCCTATTACTGCGCTCTATAGACACTGCAAACCACGGCTAGCACCTGAATTCCTCTTCCATTTATGTATCGCTACACAGAGAATGGCCATTATCTGCTTAGCCACTATTTAGCAGTGGCCTAAGGCCAAGGCTTGTCGGTCACTTTGGCAGAACCCATAGGAACAAACGTGCAGGCATCTCCACTTCACTCTCAGACAGGTCTGTTGAGGAGGTTCTGGATGTGCTTGAGGAATTTTGGGGCATGACTTGTGAGTTGGACCCATGTTCATCTTGGCCAGTAGAGTCCAGTGCCATGCTGTGGGTTCCACTATTCTGGGGGTGATCCCCCCTCCCTTCAGGAGTGCTGGGTTCCAGCATCATCTGGAGATGGATCCAAAACTGCTCAAAGATGGCCGTTGGCTTTGGTGACCTTTGGAGCAGGCTCCTAAAGAAGTGACTGCTAGTTCCCTGCTCCAGAGAATCTCCCCATTCTGACTCTCTCTGCTGTGAGAAGGTCATGGGAAGCAGCCCCTCTGGCAGTAGCAGGAGTCCTGGGAAGCTCCCTGGGTTGGGTTGGGGGAGGGGAGATGAGGTTGTACAGGTTCTGTTGGAGTTGTTTGGGGAGGGATTTCATGATATATTTAAATTCCTGGGTGAATTGTGGTGTGTGGTCATATTTTCTGAGGTGGTGTTAGAGAGTTGTCGGTTGACCTTGTTGATGTAGTTCTTGTGGTTGAGAACTATGATGACACCTCCTTTGTCTGCTGGTGTGGTCATTATCTGGTGGTTGGATTTCAGGGAATATAGCTGTACTATAGGCAGTGGAGAGGTTGAGGTGGATGTGATGTTTGTTAAGGATTTCACAGTCCATTTTTTCACCTGAAGCAATCAATGTAACGATCAAGTCTGTGGTTTCATCCACTGTGAAGTGTCCAGTGAGATGAGTCTTTTCTCTTATGACTGTTGAGGTGGGGAGGGAGAGCATGGTAGTTATGGGGGCTGTCGTCATTGTTCTGAAAGAATTCTTTGAGGTAGAGTCAGTGAAAGAATTCTTCTAGCTCACCACGTTAGTATGGTGTTAGTTTCTGTGGTGAGGCAGAAGTTTAGTCCCTTGGCGAGTACAGATAATTCAGCTCTAGTTAGGGGTAGTCTTGATAAGTTGATGATTCTGTAGCATCCATGTGATGGGTCTTGGTGCCATAGTTTCTCTCAGAGGTGATGTTCTGTGAGTTTGGAGTTGTTGGAGTTGGTTCCACTTTAGGGGTTTTTTTTATTATATATGTGTCATTTCTTGCAAGAAAGCGAGCATACATTCTGTCCCTCAATAGCCCCAAAACCTTTTTGTGTTCACGGTGTGAAATACAAGGTTCCCAGTCCAAACAGACCGGGAAAGGGCATTCGGCCTTGTACAAAGCATAAATCAATTCTTCAAGCTGGGCAGTAATTCTGTGGTACATTGGAGTGTTTGTGTGATTGCTGGGAATATTTTATCTGTGGCAAACCTCTGTCTGCCCACATGATTAACAACAGCCCTTTTCCAGCCACATTTTCCAAGGGAGAGCTGCATGCAAACCTCAAGCAGCCCTTGTTTGGACAGCATGCTGTCCCAGTTAGCATGATGGAAATCAGGTTCTGACATCTTCAGTGATGCTAGTCAGTGCCCACAGCTCTGATCAAAGGTGCAGTAGTGCTGAATTCTACCAAACTGCCCGCAGTCCCTGCTCACCAGGGATTTCTCTGTGAAGGCTGGGTGAAAGCCCTCCAGATGGGCTGTTTTCCTCACTGTACAACTTGTCCCTCAGCTTTGTGTTAAAAAAGGAAGGTTGTTTTGTACGAACACCCTGTAGAATTCCCAAAGTAATGGGAGCTTTAAACCTGCCCCGCAAGTGTGTCCAGTAAGAGGTTTCCATAGATCTAGTAGCGCAGATTGCTGTCTTGAGGACTGACTCGGGCAGCTCCACCACTGACAGCATACATCACTGCTTGAGCTGAAGATCCAGGTTTGGTAGTGGACACTCATCCTCTGTGGGTCAGGCAGAGAAGTAGCCACACAGCACGCACTGTCCATTAGGCATGTGTGTGCAGTTAGGTCAGGCTAGAGGCCTGGACTATAAAGGGATTCAGGTGTTGTGATGTCAAGTGTCACACTGCTTAACTTTTAGGTTCCTAGAAAAATCACAGGAACAACAACGTGATCCACGTAGCCTGAGTTTTATGGGGAGAGATCGGTGCCTTAGAATCAGATCCATAATAGCCAGCAGGCTAGGCAGGGCACCACCTAAGCTAGCCAATGAGAGATGACGATGAAAGGAGTGCATGCTGTCTGGTAGGCAGCCTCTGAGCATGATTCCTGGATTGCTCTGGGGCTTAGGTGGGAGATTTGATGTCTGGACACTCTGTGTAAGCTCAAAAGCTTGTCTCTCTCACCAACAACAGTTGATCCAATAAAAGATATTACCCTACCCACCTAGTCTTTCTGGACACCTAGAGGGAGGCAGCAGGGTGCATGCCCAGGGACAGAAACATAGGCACCAACAGAACTTCTACCCTGAAAATGTAGGTGCTGAGCAAGTTTAGGCACCTACAGAGTTCAGGAAGAGTTTTGTGGGTGCAGCGGAGCCTAAAACTGGGACGTAGGTGCCTAAACCCCAGATTTAGGCACCTAAGTTTGGGGTTTAGGCACCCAAGTATCTTTGTAAATCCACCCATAGTTTCTCTGCACAAGCTTCTGAGAACTCACAGATTTTGGCATGTTAAAAGGGGTTGATTTTTGGCTCATCTGGACCCACAAGGCATGGAGCTGTGGTGGCATGATTCTGGGCACATTGACTGATAAAACAGATAGCAGTGTGGGGTTCATTGGCAGGGAGGTACATAATTAGAGGCTGGGGAAGACTATGACCAAGAGGCATTGACAAGATTGAGACAGTTTACCTTGGCAAAGGAGCAAATAATAGGGGATGTAATTATAAGTCTACAAGATAACAAGTAGTCTAGAGAAGGGAGATCAGAAGTTTCTGTTCCCCTGTCTCATAAAGCAAGGACAAGGGGGCAATTAACAACATTAAAAGATGAGAAATTCAAAACCAAGTACAGGAAATATTTTTTCACACAATTCACAAGAGACATGTGGGACTCTCTGCCACAAGAGACCATTAAAGCCCAAAGCTACCACAGTATGACATTTATGTGGGTTTTTGCACCTTTCCATGAAGCAGCCAGCACTGGTTAGCATCAGAACCTAAACTAGATGGACCCTGGACTGATGAGATATAGCAGTGCCTCAGTTAGAATTAGCTCCTGAGCCTGAAGCAACTGGGATTTAGTGAAACATTCCCCATGGTCGGTCTGTACCAGTTGGGCTTGCAATGGGTGTGACAGAGCTCTGGGAATGCCATGATGCCCTGACCCTTGGGAATATGCATGCACTCTCTCCTTGCTTCTGACTAGGTGACACATCAGGGTCCTTCTGAGGTATGTGGCCTGGTGAGCCTGTTCGGTCTCCTGCATTTCCTGAGCTTCAGCTGGACAAGATGACTTTTGGTTTTAACTGATGCTCTGTGGAAGGAAAAAAGCAAATGTAAATCGATGGCTCATTAGTAGCTGAGCAGCTGCTCCCATTCTGTCCTGTACTCGCTCACAATAAAGTGTGATTCACCTTCATTCTGTTGGCATTCACCATGTCATTGCCAATACTGTCCATTGCCCTGGAGGATGAAGATTGTAGCTCTTTGCAAACTGTCAGATTTATTGTGGATTGTGCTTGTTGCATTGAAGGTGTGTGTTGGGATGAGAGATGCTAAGATTTTACTAGCATCCTTGCATCACTAAATAGTCCATTGTGAGTCAGGATTATATGCTCACTGACCTCGACTGCTTTGCTCTAGAAACCACAGCATAAAGATCCATTCAAACAGAAAAGCAGGAGCCCAAAGCAAAGCCACGTGGACACCGGAAAATGAAAATAAACGTGGCTTTCAGGATGCCCAGGACTGGGAGTCAGCTTGTCACCTCCAGCGAGAGGAAGAATTGATTGTGCTTAACTGGGTGTCAGCTCCCCGACATCAGCAGCCTGGTGCCCACCCAAACAATTTCCTCTGCATTGTGCCAGCCCTCAGGTTAATGCTTCACAGGTTAACAATAGGTGAACCTCAGTCCCCAAGCCTCCTTGAATCCTTTCCCTGCGATATCCGGCCCATCACACACACATGGGGACAATGTACACACCAACTTCTTTGATTCAACTGAGGATCAGCTCGTATATAACATCACAGCACATCATAGGATTGGAAGGAGCCTCGAGAAGTCTTCTAGTCCAGTCCCCTGCACTCATGGCAGGGCTAAGTATTATCTAGACCATCTAGGGTGACCAGATGTCCCGATTTTCTAGGGACAGTCCTGATTTTGGAGTCTTTGTCTTATATAGGCTTCTATTACCTCCCACCTCCATCCCGATTTTTCACATTTGCTGTCTGGTCACCCTAAGACCATCCCTGACAGGTATTTGTCTAACCCGCTCTTAAAAACCTCCAGTGATGGAGATTACATAACCTCCCTCAGCAATTTATTGCAATGCTTAACCACCCTGACAGTTACAAAGTTTTTCTTAATGTCCGACCTTAACTTCCCTCGCTGCAATTTAAGCCCATTGCTTCTTGTCGTATCCTCAAGGTTAATGAGAACAATTTCTCTCCCTCCTCCTTGTAGCAGCCTTTTATGTACTGTTATCATGTCCCTCCTCAGTCTTCTCTTCTCTAGACTAAACAAAGCCATTTTTTTCAGTCTTTCCTCATAGCTCATGTTTTCTAGACCTTTAATCCGTTTTGTTGCTCTCCTCTGGACTTTCTCCAGTTTGTCCACATCTTTCCTGAAATGTAGCACCCCGAACTTGTGATGCAGTAGGGACTGTCTATGTGGGGAGTGGGAGAGCAGGGGAGGACTTTAGGGGATGGATGGTGCCAGGGCCTGTAACCTGAGCTAGGGTAAGGGAGGGGAAAGGTCAACACCTTTGCCTGGGAAGGGGAACAAAGGAAGGGAGTGGCAGGAGGGAAGCAGTTTGAGTTTGGGCTTGGGGCTGTGTGGGCAGAATTCAGGGTATCCTAGCTAGGATCCAAGCACCCTGAAAGCCCAGAAGGACTCGGTGGAGGGGTCCTGACTGTGCCTGCAAGCTCTGCTGTAACCGGTGTTCCTGTTGTCCAATAAAACTTCTGTTTTACTGGCTGGCTAAGAGTCACTGTGGGTCCCAGGAAGAGAGGTGCAGGGCCGGACCCCCCCACACTCCGTGACAACTGGTGGCAGCGGCGGGATATACTGCACCCTGTGGACGGCGCTTCCTGCAGTAAGTGACTGGGGAGCAGTAAAACGAAGGGGTGACTAACCCCTGGGAGTGTGTGCCCAGTGAGAAGGACTTTGCAGTAACAGGGTCCCCCGGGGGATTGCAGCGAGTGGTCCCAGGGGCGAAGGAGTCGGCAGCTCGACCCTGGCAGAGAGGTGGTGACCTCACGAAGGGCTGGTGCACTAGGGGTCCCCCTGGAAACCGTGGGGAGCGGCGAGCACCCCGGCCTGTGAGTGGGCAGCAGGAAGATGTATGCCAAGCGGCGCAAGTGCGACCTGCTGGAGCTGTGCAAGCAGAGGGGGTTGTGCCCGGGGAGATGCACCAAGGACCAGCTGATTGCCCAGCTGGAGCAGGGAGACCGCATGAATGAACGGAGCCCTGTCTCTGAGGGAAGCAGCCGAGCAGATGCAGCGCAGGCACCAGTGTCTGTCCCCGCTGGGAGTGGTCAGCCGGCGGATGAGGGCTTCCCGAGACCCCCCCTTCCTAGGCGTAGGGGAAGGGCGGGGAGGAGCCCAGTGTATACCGAGGGCACCGTGACACCCCCGGCCAGCAGGGGAGCCTCACGGCGAAGCTCACCCCCCAGCAGGGGATCCTCCCGGCAACGCTCGGCATCCGTGGAGCGGAGGCGGCTGGAATATGAAAGGGAGCTGAGACGGGAAGAGCTCGAGTTAAAGAGGCGAGAGCTGGAGGAGAAGGCAAAACAGTGTGAACATGAGGAGAACCAGCGTAAACATGAGGAGAACCAACGTAAACATGAGGAGAACCAGCACCAGCGTGAGTGGGAGGAGAAGGAGAAACAGCGTAAACATGAGCTGGACCTGGCCCGGCTGAGGAGAAGTGAGGCCCTGGCTGCGGTGAGTGAGGGGGGACCCAAGCCTACAAAGAGCTTTGATAAGCACTTGCTGCCCCAGCGTAAGGAGGGAGAGGACATAGATACCTTCCTGACGGCCTTTGAGAATGCCTGCGAGCTGCACAGGGTTGACCCTGCAGACAGGATCGCAGTTCTCACCACCTTACTGGACTCCACAGCCGTGGAGGTGTACAGCCGACTGAAAGGGGCGGAGGCAGGGGACTACGAACTGTTCAAACAGGCCCTGCTCCGCGAGTTTGGGCTGACTCCTGAGATGTACCGGAAAAAGTTCCGGAGCCAGCGTAAAACCCGTGAGGTCACATACCTACAACTGGTCAACCGGGCGCAGGGGTATGCCCGCAAGTGGACAGCTGGGGCCCAAACTAAAGAGGACCTGCTTGACCTATTCATACTGGAGCACCTGTACGAGCAGTGCCCGTCCGACCTGAGGCTGTGGTTGATGGACCAGAAGCCGGAGAACCCGCAGCATGCAGGCCAGCTGGCCGACCAATTTGTGGACAGTCGGACAGGGGATGGCAGGGAGGAGTCTCGAAGGAGCAGGCCTGCCTCAACGCAGAGAGAGAGTCATCATGGGACCTCCCAGCGGGGTCCTATGGAGAACCCCCCCAAAAGGGGAACATCCAGCGGCAGGTCCCTCCGACCCACTCAAGGGGACCCACGAGATATGGGCTGCTATCGCTGTGGCCAACAAGGTCACATACGGGCCCAGTGCCCCAAGCTCAGGGACAGACCAAGCAGACCCAACCCGCAGAGGGTGGACTGGGTAAAAACCCAATCGGAGGAGGGGCTACATTCCCAGGAAAGGGGGGTTGGCAACATACCACCTGTGGATGCTCCAGGTTCCGGGTTTTTGGTTTACCGGGTGGGCGCGGGACTGCCCCTCCGGAAAGAGTGCATTGTTTCCCTGGAAGTGGATGGGAGGAAGGTCACTGGGTACTGGGACATGGGCGCAGAGGTGACGCTGGCCCGGCCCGAGGTGGTGGCCTCAGATCAGATGGTGCCCGACACCTACCTGACCCTGATGGGCATGGGCGGGACCCCATTCAAGGTACCCGTGGCAAGGGTACACCTGAAATGGGGGGCCAAGGAGGGCCCCAAGGATGTGGGGGTACACCAATATTTGCCCACTGACGTGTTAATGGGAGGAAACCTTGAGGACTGGCCTAGTAACACCCAGAGTGCCCTGGTCATGACTCGTAGTCAGAGTCGGCAAATGGCACTGCTCCCCGACAACGGGGAAGGTACTCGACCTGAGGTGCAGGACCCTAACTCAGGGAGCGGGAAACGCCCAGGGGCACGGTGCAGAGAGGCTGCGGCCTCAGACCCAGCCAGCAAGAGAGAGCCGGTCCCCAGTCCTGTCCCAGCTGCTGAGTTCCAGGCCGAGTTGCAGAAAGATCCCTCCTTGCGGAAGTACAGGGACCGGGCTGACCTTAGTGCGGTACAAACCATGAGGAGAGGTTGCAAGGAGAGGTTCCTGTGGGAGAAGGGGTTCCTGTACTGAGAATGGGCTCCCCCAGGGGAAATAGAGTCATGGTGGATCAGGAGGCAGCTGGTGGTTCCCCAGAAGTTCCGTCACAAGCTGTTGTACCTGGCCCATGACATCCCTCTCGCAGGGCACCAGGGAATCCGGCACACCAGGCAGAGGCTGCTACAGAACTTTTACTGGCCTGGGGTCTTTACCCATGTCCGACAGTACTGCCAATCCTGTGACCCCTGCCAGAGGGTGGGGAAGGCCCGGGACAAGGGGAAAGCGGCTTTGAGGCCTTTACCCATCATAGAAGAACCTTTCCAGAAGGTGACCATGGACATAGTGGGACCCCTCAGCAAGATGACACGGTCAGGGAAGAAATACATCCTGGTGGTGGTGGATTTTGCCACTCGCTACCCCGAGGCGGTGGCCTTGTCCTCTATTGAAGCAGACACAGTGGCAGATGCGCTGCTGACAATTTTCAGCCGGGTGGGGTTCCCCAAGGAGGTCTTAACGGACCAGGGGTCCAACTTCATGTCGGCCCTGCTCTGGTCCTTATGGCAGAAATGTGGGGTCCAGCACAACTGGGCCTCAGCGTATCACCCCCAGTCCAACGGGCTGGTAGAAAGGTTCAACGGGACGCTGAAGATGATGCTAAAAACATTTATGAACCAGCATCCGCAAGATTGGGACAAGTACTTACCTCACCTGCTGTTTGCGTACAGGGAGGTACCCCAGGAATCTACCGGGTTTTCACCTTTCGAACTGTTGTATGGAAGGCGGGTGAGGGGGCCCCTAGACCTGATGAGGGACGAATGGGAGGGGAAGGCCGCTCCCGAGGGAGAGTCAGTGGTGGAGTATGTCCTGACCTTCCGGGAAAGACTGGCCGAGCTCATGGGCCTGGCCAGGGAGAATCTGGCCCAAGCCCAGAGGAGGCAGAAGGTCTGGTATGACCGCACAACACGAGCCCGTGCCTTCGCCACCGGGGATCAGGTGATGGTTCTTATCCCCGTGAGGAGAAACAAACTCTAGGCCGCCTGGGAAGGGCCCTTCAAGGTTATCAAGCAACTGAATGAGGTAAACTATGTGGTGGAACTGTCAAACCGGGCACATCACCGTCGGGTGTACCATGTGAACATGATGAAACCATACTATGACAGGGGGAATGTGGTGTTGGCCGTGTGTGGACATTGGGAGGGGCAGGGAGATGACCCCTTAGTAGATCTATTCCCTGGGACAAAAGCTGGTTCCCCCCTGGAGGCGATTCCCCTCTCTGAGCAACTGACCCCGGGCCAGCACGCTGAGATCAGGGGGGTGCTGCATCTGTACCGACAGCTGTTTTCCAACCAGCCTGGACGCACTAATTTGACTGTCCACCGGGTGGAGACCGGGTCACATGCCCCTATAAGATGCTCCCCTTTTCGGGTCACTGGTAAAACTGCCCAGGATCTTGAAAGAGAAGTCAGGGACATGCTGGCTTTGGGGGTGATCCAGCCGTCTTCCAGCCCTTGGGCCTCGCCATTGGTGCTAGTCCCCAAGAAGGATGGGTCAATCCGGTTCTGTGTGGACTATCGAAGGCTCAATGCCATCACCGTATCTGATGCCTACCCTATGCCCAGGCCTGACGAGCTCCTAGACAAGCTGGGAGGTGCTCGGTACCTCACCACTATGGATCTTACCAAAGGCTACTGGCAAGTGCCGCTGGACGCAGATGCCAGGCTGAAATCGGCCTTTATCACCCCTCTGGGGCTCTATGAGTTTCTGACCCTGCCCTTCGGCCTCAAGGGAGCGCCGGCCACCTTCCAGCGCCTGGTGGATCAGCTACTGAGGGGGATGGAGAGTTTTGCTGTGGCGTATATTGACGACATCTGCGTCTTCAGCCAGACCTGGGAGGACCACATGTCCCAGGTTAAACAAGTCCTAGACCGACTCCGAAAGGCTGGGTTAACAGTAAAGGCTGAGAAGTGCAAGGTGGGGATGGCTGAAGTATCTTACCTGGGCCATCGGGTGGGGAGCGGCTGCCTGAAGCCGGAACCAGCCAAGGTGGAGGTGATCAGAGACTGGCCTGCTCCCCAAACCAAAAAGCAGGTCCAGGCCTTTATTGGGATGGCGGGGTACTATCGAAGGTTCGTGCCCCACTTTAGTGCCATAGCCGGCCCCATCACTGAACTGTGCAAAAAGGGGAAGCCAGACAAGGTGATCTGGACTGAGCAGTGCCAGGAGGCTTTCCGGGCGCTGAAGGAGGCTCTGGTTAGTGGCCCAGTTCTGGCAAACCCAGATTTTGACAAACCCTTTATGGTGTTCACTGATGCCTCAGACACGGGACTGGGGGCAGTGTTAATGCAGGAGGATGAAAAGGGGGAGAGACACCCCATCATGTACCTGAGTAAGAAGCTGCTACCCCGGGAACAAAGCTACGCGGCCATCGAGAAGGAATGCCTGGCCATGGTGTGGGCCCTTAAGACACTAGAGCCATATCTCTTTGGGTGACACTTAACCGTGTACACCGACCACTCTCCCCTGACCTGGCTGCACCAGATGAAAGGAGCCAACGCCAAGCTCCTGAGGTGGAGTCTGCTCCTGCAGGACTATGACATGGACGTGGTCCATGTGAAGGGAAGTGCCAACCTGACAGCGGATGCGTTGTCCCGGAGAGGGGGCCCTGAACTTCCCCAGGTACCTGGGCAGAGTGACCCCGCTCAGTTCAGTCTCGAAGGGGGGAGAGATGTGATGCAGTAAGGACTGTCTGTGTGGTGAGTGGGAGAGCAGGGGAGGACTTTAGGGGATGGACGATGCCAGGGCCTGTAACCTGAGCTAGGTAAGGGAGGGGAAAGGTCAACACCTTTGCCCGGGAAGGGGAACAAAGGAAGGGAGTGGCAGGAGGGAAGCAGTTTGAGTTTGGGCTTGGGGCTGTGTGGGCGGAATTCAGGGTATCCTAGCTAGGATCCAAGCACCCTGAAAGCCCAGAAGGACTCGGTGGAGGGGTCCTGACTGTGCCTGCAAGCTCTGCTGTAACCGGTGTTCCTGTTGTCCAATAAACCTTCTGTTTTACTGGCTGGCTAAGAGTCACTGTGGGTCCCAGGAAGAGGGGTGCAGGGCCGGACTCCGTGACAGAACTGTACACAATACTCCAGTTGAGGCCATATCAGCTCAGAAGAATTACTTCTTGTCTCTTACTTACAACACTCCTGCTAATATATCCCAGAATGATGTTTGCCTTTTTTGCAACAGCGTTACACTGTTGACTCGTATTTAGCTTGTTATCCACTCTGACCCCCAGATCCCCTTCCGCAGTACTCCTTTTTAGGCAGTCATTTCCCATTTTGTATGTGTGCAACCGATGGTTGCTTCCTAAGTGGAGTACTTTGCATTTGTCCTTATTGAATTTCATCCTATTTATTTCACATCATTTCTCCAGTTTGTCCAGATCATTTGGAATTTTAATCCTATCCTCAAAACACTTGCAACCCCTCCCAGCTTGATATCATCCACAAACTTTAAAAGTGTACTCTTTGTGCCATTATCTAAATCATTGATGAAGATACTGAACAGAACCAGACCCAGAACTGATATCTGTGGGACCCCACTTGATATGACCTTCCAGCTTGATTGTGTACCACTGACAACTACTCTCTGGGAATGGTTTTCCAACCAGTGGATAAGGGAGAAGCGGTGGATGTGGTATACCTAGACTTTAGTAAGGCATTTGATATGGTCTTGCATGATATCCTTATCGATAAACTAGGCAAATACAATTTAGATGGGGCTACTATAAGGTGGGTGCATAACTGGCTGGATAACCATACTCAGAGAGTAGTTATTAATGGCTCCCAATCCTGCTGGAAAGGTATAACAAGTGGGGTTCCACAGGGGTCTGTTTTGGGACTGGCTCTGTTCAATATCTTCATCAACAACTTAGATGTTGGCATAGAAAGTATGCTTATTAAGTTTGCAGACAATACCAAACTGGGAGGGATTGCAACTGCTTTGGAGGACAGGGTCAAAATTCAAAATGATCTGGACAAATTGGAGAAATGGTCTGAGGTAAACCGGATGAAGTTCAATAAAGACAAATGCAAAGTGCTCCACTAAGGAAGGAACAATCAGTTTCACACATAAGGAATGGGAAGAGACTGTCTAGGAAGCAGTATGGCAGAAAGAGATCTAGGGGTCATAGCGGACCACAAGCTAAATATGAGTCAACAGTGTGATACTGTTACAAAAAAAGCAAACGTGATTCTGGGATGCATTAACAGGTGTGTTGTAAGCAAGACACGAGACGTCATTCTTCCGCTCTACTCTGTGCTGGTTAGGCCTCAACTGGAGTATTGTGTCCAGTTCTGGGCACCGTATTTCAAGAAAGATGTGGAGAAATTGGAGAGGGTCCAGAGAAGAGCAACAAGAATGATTAAAGGTCTTGAGAACATGACCTATGAAGGAAGGCTGAAAGAATTGGGTTTATTTAGTTTGGAAAAGAGAAGACTGAGAGGGGACATGATAGCAGTTTTCAGGTATGTAAAAGGGTGTCATCAGGAGGAGGGAGAAAACTTGTTCACCTTAGCCTCTAATGATAGAACAAGAAGCAATGGGCTTAAACTGCAGCAAGGGAGATTTAGGTTGGACATTAGGAAAAAGTTCCTAACTGTCAGGGTAGTTAAACACTGGAATAAATTGCCTAGGGAAGTTGTGGAATCTCCATCTCTGGAGATATTTAAGAGTAGGTTAGATAAATGTCTATCAGGGATGGTCTAGACAGTATTTGGTCCTGCCATGAGGGCAGGGGACTGGACTTGATGACCTCTCGAGGTCCCTTCCAGTCCTAGAGTCTATGAATCTATGAATCTATGAGTTATGCATCCATTTTATCATGGCTCCATTTAGGTTGTATTTCCCTAGTTTGTTTACAAGAAGATCATGTGGGACAGTATCAGAAGCCTTACTGAAGTCCAGATATACCACATCTAGTGCTTCAGCCATCCACAAGGCTTATTACTCTGTCAAAGAAAGCTTATTATGTTGATCTGACACAATATGTTCTTGACAAATCTATGCTGACTGTTACTTATCATCTTATTATCTTCTAGGTGTCTGCAAATTTTTTGCTTAATTATTTGCTCCATTATCTTTCCAAGTACTGAAGTTAAGTTGACTAATCTGTAATTCCCTGGTTGTCCTTATTCCCCTTTTAATGGATTGGCTCTGTATTTGCCCTTTTCCAGTCCTCTACAATCTCTCCCGTCATCCATGACTTTTTCAAAGATAATTGCTAATGGCTCAGATGTCTCACATTCTTGCTTCTGCAGTGATGTCATGGACACACAGGAGGATGGGAAAGCGGGGAGGACAGGCAGCTCTGTCCCTGTGCCCTGGTGACTGCCTCCCAACTGCTGCACAGAGGGTACAGGTAGTTCTGTGATGGGCAAATGCACTTTGATTTCTGGTCTCCATCTTACTTCCCCTGCCATGGGTCAGCACCTGGACAACATTTCTGCCTCCTGTTACCAGTCCTTCGCCCTGCTTAGGCAGGGCTGCTTGCTCTGCTTACGCCCAATGTCCCAAAGATACACCCACCTGGAAAACAGCACCTCTAAATACATCCCAGAGGGGTGTAGCCAGCCATCCCTGTCCTCACACTTGGCCAATCAAGTACGAGTCCCATATCCCAGACACAGACTTTTATTTTCATGTTTCCAAGAGCTGTCAGCTGTTTGTCAGTTGCTAAAAGCCATTGGGTGTCACCTCACCAGTTCTCTTGGCTCAGATAAATTTGGGCTTATTTTACAAACATTATTCCTTGACCGTGACTTTGGGTGACAGTGACTTTTTGCCACCTTTTACCTGCTTAATTTTAGCAAAGTCCTGGGTCAGACTGTCAGGCTGAATCAAATAGGATCCATGTCAGATCCTAGCTCTTTGGGGTTTGTTCATGTCATGAGAGATCTGGGCTCCATGGAATTTGAAGCACTTTGAACATTTGGAACCTCTGATTTGTGCGTTCCCCCAGCAGCTCTGGCCCTGTACCTGCGACTCCCTAGGGCCATGTATTGCAAATGAACGGACTTTGTCATTGCTGATCTGGTGAGCATGGAAGGACACATCTTTCACCTTTACAGATCAGATCATCCACAGCTATGTGCACTTGACTGGGTAACCAGACCACTGTCCTTGTGGTGGATGAAGGACTCATGGCAGCAAGCATGATTGTCTTAGCTGTGCAGACAGCAGACTTGCCTGCAACACTGAGTTCTGTCTGCTTCTTGTCTGACAGGTGGCAGCACATGACTCAATGAAAATGTATCTTGCGACTCCCACATGCCATCCTGCCTTGCCACAGACAATCTCCATGAAGTATCAGCAACTGGCATGTCCTTTCCTTGTGTGTGTCTGAGCACCTCACCATATTTTTGTAGGCTTTACAGCATTCTTAAGAGCCCTGGGAGCTGATGATGCCCTGGGAGTTTTGTGACCCTCTCCAGAGGATGACTGTCCCTGCCCACCAGATACACACCAGTGGAAGCATTCGTGACCCAACCAGTTGCTTTTGGGGTCGGTGCCTAGTTTATTTCTGTATATGTGATAGACTTGGATGCATGAATCACTGGCTTTCCTTGCTGCGGTGAACCAGCTCCAAGCCCTTGTTTGGATACGTCCATCTGAACTGCTCCATCTGTTTTTATATCACAGGATACAAGTGTGCCAGCACTGGCAATGAAGAGCTTCATCAAGGGGCAGTGAGAGCTTTGCTGGGCAGTCCAGTGACTCTCTTTGAGTTTTTCCTTATAAGATCTTGACGAGGAGCCCAAACTGCTGCATGGTGTGGCACAAACTCACCAATGAGTTATCTTCCCTAGCAGCTTTGCTACCTCAGCACACTGGCTGGTGGCTTCACCTCAGCTCCTGCTGCTACTTTTTCAGGGTTGGTCTGGACACTCCCAGCTAAGAGGATGTGATTCAGATACTTCACACCAGTTGTTCTTATGTCGCTTTAGCCTGGATTTATGTTGACCCCTCTTCCCTATATCACTGGAGCATGGTACACAACTTGGCATCATGTTCTTCATCAGCAGCTGCAGAACCCACTCTATCATCACTATAGCTCTCAGCATAGCCTTGGTACATTTCCTTTTGAAAGACTCTTTGGGTAGAATGAATACCAAGGAGTAACCAGTGGAGGTACTAAATGTGGCCACCATTGACCTTCCATGTCCGGTATCCAGGTCTGGCATTTCGGACACTGAAACTAGACTCTAGCCAATTGTTATAGCCCAGATGTAGGCATCTGATGATGCTTTCATGTGACTGCCTTGTTCATGTCTCACAGACTGAGACGCAGATGCAGCTCTTCTGTGCATGGCCTCTTCTCTAACATCACGGAGTTCACACACTCCACAGGATCACCTTCTTCCTTTGTTAGCTACTTGGTAACCTCAAAATACCTTTCTCCATTTGGCCTTGGAGTGTAATGAGTGTAATTACATACACATACCCACTCTCAAAGAGCCCCTTTCCCCCAGGAGGCTGCAGGTCATAGGCTAGCATGGCAGAGGCAGCATGTGCCCACCAGGTCTATGCTGGCACAAGGTGTGCCATGTTCTCTGTGCTTCCCCATAGGCTCATCTAGTCTCCTCCTGCATAGCCCATGCAGAGAAGTGCAGTCAGTAACTTGTGCTCCAGAGGGGTCCCAGTGTCCTCAGGAACAGTACACCTGCCCTCAGGAAACGGGGCCTTCCCAAGCCAGGCCCAGTCATGCTCAGGCTCTGCAAGGCTCACAAGGTAGTTACAGTAGGTGTATATTGCACAAACTCCAGGCATGTGCTTTGACAAAGACGCAGTCCTAGGCAAAAATCAGATCTCGGCCAGGTTCCAATCTAAAACACACCCACAACTTGGATTAAGGGTCTTGGTCCTTTGGACACTGGGGCTGGGACAGTCACTGTTTATAGTATGTCTGTACAGTGTCCAGCACAGTGGGGCTCACCCTGGCTCTTAGGCACCCCACAAAAAATGGTAAATGACAATAATAATAATAATAATAACTTGTCCAGGCCCATCTTTTCCAGACCCTACCATTCATGGGCTCTGTCCTGAGAGATGGCTGGGATGGTTCTGTCCCTCCACACCACCATTCTGCCTTGCTGTAAATCTCTCCTTCTGTGACAGATGCTCACAGCTGCCCAGTGGCCTGGCTTCCCAGTCAGAGTAGGGAGAGGGAATATTGTGTAGTTTAGTATCTTCAGTTCCTCTTGGTGCTCCCCATGGTTGCTCTGGGTTAGGGAACTCTGTGACGTCTCTCCGACACCAGGCAGCTTTCTCCAAATCCTCATGGGGCCAGCAACATAGAGATTTAATTTCCCCAGGGTTCTCCTTGTTTTGGGCTGGATATTTGCACTTTCGAGCATAATGGGGAATGAGGATGGTTTTTTTGAAAGAGAGCAGCATCAGTCTGTAAATGTTTTCACCACTGCACTTTGACATTTGTCAGTGAGTCAGGCTCGGCCCATGTTACTGACCACAGTGACATTTCAAAGAGGTATTTTTTAATGATTTAATTGAATTATAGTATTAGCACAATAAGGCTTGGAGTAATTCCCTAATACAGCTGTTCCTGGACTGTAATATGCTCATGTAATGGGAAATTGTAAAAAACCTATGATTCCCCGCCTCTCTCCCCTCCGCCCCACTCCTCCTTTTCAGAGTAAATTGATGTCAGGCTGTTAGTATGCAGATACAAAGAGAAAGCTTTTTTCCTTTACTGAAAAACTGACAGCATTAGAAAATAGGTCATTTCAAGCAGACAATAAAATAGATCGTAAAAGTTAGGTAATTATAGCACTGTAATGGCATGGTCCCGACCAATCAGAGTGCGGTTACTGACCAATGACTATGCCAGGATTTCAGCAATATGCAATTGCCTGTCCTGATTGGCTGAGGCTAGGCAGAGTTGCATACTTCCCTCAATAAAACTGTCCCTATACAATGGCTGAGAAATAAAGGTTCTCACCTTTGCCCAGCGATCTAATGTGGCCTCTGCACTTCCATGCTCTTAAGAGGCACCAAAAGGGCAGCTTGGGCTGGTGGGCCCGTCTAGCTGCAGTGCCTGGTGGAGTGCTCATGCGCCCATACCCCTGTCCTCATGGCTACATAAGTCCTGAAGATCAGGCTATAATAAGGGGCATGGTGCTGTGGCCGCCTCAAGTCTTTCCACCTCCTGCTCAGGACCAAAGGTGAAATTAGGACTCCGAGGGAGAGGGGAAGGTGGGCAGGCAGTGGGAATGTGCAGCATCCATGTGAAGAGCTCTCCTTACAGGTGAGTAACGTTAATTTCTTCTTTGAGATGCCTCTGCACATTCCACTCTAGGGAGCTTGGCAAGCAGTTCTCCTCGCTCTGCAGGCTGGGACATGAAGACCTAGTTAGACAAGGGGTTCACTCACCACAGGTGGTGCCTCCTTGTGGCTGCTCTGAGGGTCGACTCTGTTCTCTCCCTCTCTGGGACTCAGCATGCTCCCTCTTTGTGAACTGGCCTTCCAGCCAGGTCAAGATGCAAATTTCCCCTTTCTGGGGTATCAAAATCCTGCAGGACGAGCCATCTAAGGCCATCTTACTTCCACTGCCCTGAGTGTGTCACTTCCCCAGTGGCTGGTCTGGAAATCTGGGCCTGCCCACTCCTTCAGGTTCCAACCCAGGGACCAGGGCCGGCCCACAACATTTTGGCACCTGAGGCAGGGAGCTCAAATGACGCCCCCACGCTCCCTCACTTGGGCCAAAACTTTGAAAGGTCTCAATATTGCCTTCTTCCTATTCTACTCCTCTCACGGTACTGCTCTGCTACCTACCCCAATAAAGGAAAATTAATAACTTAAATGCCCTGTTCAAAAATTTTAAGCAACACTTAACTTTCAAACACCTGAAGAAGCAAATGTAATTTTTCTTGTCTGCATAGTAAACACTGGCATTTTTATCTGTTTGAATAATCAAAGAGGTGTTTTCTGTGCCTTCTTGGTTGCAAAGATTTGAACTGCTTCCTGCTGAAGGTTCACAGTCTAGGCCAGCTCAATCTCTATTGAGATGGTTGCAAGGCCGACCAGCCTCTCCTGTGTCGTTGTGGAGCGTAGATGTGTTTCTATTAACTTCAGCTTGGAGAAGCTGCGTTCTCCACTGGCAACAGTTACAGGAAATGTTAGAAGTATGCGCAGAGCAACAAAAGCATTTGGAAAGAGGGTGGTCATCTTATTTGTGCACATATATTGCAGAACAGCCTTTGCTGTTGATCCTTCTGAACTGTATCTTGAAAGGCCTTTCAGTTCATCGCCTAAATCACTCGCATCAATATCGCACATCATCATGTGTCAACACTGTCTCTAGTGCCCTGCATTGCTGGTATAGGCCTTCTTCAGGTATAGTGAGGAGTTTTGGAATACCATACAACATCTCAAATATACTGATGTGTTCCTTGAGCTGCACAAAACTTTCCTCAACTGACTGTATTGCATAATCTAGCACCTGGTTAAAGAATTCAAATTTGACTTGTTGTTTGGGGTCTCTTATGGGATTATCCTGTGCCTCATAATCAAAATGTCTTCTTCTTCAGTGACTCTTGTATTCTTGAGTGGATGAGAAAATAGCTTCAGTGTGAAGTTCCTCTGCCAACTTCTGTGCACTCTTCAGAACGTTTTGAAATCCTTCATCTGATCGGTAAGGCTGTAGGTATGACTGCTTTGTCCAGTTGTTCCATTGCTCCAGATATATAAAGGTCAACACCTTGGAGTCTCTTGCTTACAATATTTATTTCAAACAGTATGTCATGCCACAACAGTAAGCCACACAGAAATGTGAAGTTATGTATGTTTCTGGTGATTCCATTTCCCTCTGCCACTGTTCTCCCATGAAGAGTTCCTGTCATAGCATTGTCCTCCATAATGGCAACTATGTCATCATCCATCTTCCCAATTTGGTGTTCGATAGGCTTTATCGCCTCCACTCAACTTTCCCATTGTGTGGCACTCAGTGATTTCAGTGTCAGAGAAGATGTTCCCAGATGTTGCTGCAAAATTTGCCATCGATGAGTTGATGCAGAGAAAAATACATAGATGCTTTGAATTACATTAAAAAATTCAGCAGTCTCACTAGAAGCTAATGCTGCAACACTGACCACCAAGTTAAATGAATGAGAACGTCATGAGACAAAAAAAGCTTGAGGGTTTAACTCTCAGATCCGTGTCTGCACTCCTCTGTTCTTTCCTCTCATGTTAGCACCATTATCATAGCCCTGACCTCTCATGTCAGCTATCACAATTCCTATATCTTCCAGCTTTTTAAGAAGCACATTTGTCATACCAGCTCCTGTAGTATAACCAGTGTCAATACATTCTAGAAAATGCTCTCTGACAGTCACCATTGCAGGGACATTTTCACTAGGTTCTGTTGTTACAAAAAGCACCATTAAAGTCATTTGTTCTGTATGGCTGATGTCAGGTGTGCAGTCCAGAATAAGAGAGTTATACCTTGCTGACTTCAGATCTGCCACAGTCTTCTGTTTGACTTTTGTTGCCAGTAACTGTATGATCTCATTTTGAATTGTTTTTCCAGGGTAGTGGTGTGTGTACATTTCTTTGGTGGTGACTCTTCTTAAATGCTCCTGGAGTACAGCATCAAATTCAGCCATCAGCGCCACAATTTTAAGGAAGGCTCCATTGTTTGGCACATACAGCTGATCTGAAGTGCCACGCAGTGCTAGGTTTTGGGTAGCAAGCATTCTCACAATGGCAATGAGCCTTTTCAGAACATTTTGCCAGTAAAGAGACTCTGATGCAATCTTCTTTTGATGCTGATCATCTATGGTGGCCTTTAACTTTAGTCTCATCTCAAGCTCTTTCCACCTATGGAATGCTTTCTGGTGATTTGCTGCTTTCTCGTGGCATGCCAGAGTTCTAGCCAGATTTTTCCAGTCCTTTGTTCCTGTAGAACCCAATGTGGCTGGAACATTAGACTGGAAGAGTTAGCAACAAAAACAGTATGCAGCATTCTGGGGTTTTGAGTACATAAGCCAGGGCCTCTCCACCTTGTCACCATTGGGGATTTCACACCAGTAATATGTTGGATGGAAAGTTCTATTTTCATTGTCTTTGGGGAACATGAAGTTTTTCACTTGCTGTGGCCCATGCAGTACAAGGAAGTCCCTCAGGCTACTGCTCAAGTGGGTCCACAGTCTCTGGATCATCTAGACTTAAGGAACTAAACTCAGCATCCGCTGTTTCTTGTGCCTCCACCACACTGTTCTCTGATCTACACTTTTCTTCAGGAATGTGCATAGTTTCATCCACTGGAGATGGAGATATGGATGCTGCAGTAGCTGCCAGGTCGCCTGCACTCTGACTAACTGGAAGATCAGGCATCTCCTCACCACTCACATCCTCACTGGGACTGGAAGGCTCACCATGAACATTTTTGTTTATGTATCTCAAGAGAGCTCCTTCCTGCTTAGATAGAAAAACTTCCTTTGCTTTCTTTCTTTTTCTGAATGCTGCCTCAGAGGGGCGTTTTCTTCTTTCACTCTTGACTGCTGCTCTGTGCCAGTTATAGTGGCTCTCAACACTCAATTGAAGGGGACTGTGACAGGGTCAGGCCAGATGACTACAGGAGAGTGTTAGAAGACAGATATATTAATCCCAGATTAAATAGATCCCTTTTCCCTGGGTAAGGTAACAAGGGCAGTTCTAGAACAAGCAGGAACTTGCTGGAATCAATTAGGACAAGCTGGCTAATCAGGGCACCTGAGTTTAAAAAGGACCTCACTTCAGTTTGTAGTGTGCATGCTGGGAGCAAGAGGCAGTAGGAGTTGAGAGTGGGAAGATGTATTGCTGGAGGATTGAAGAGTACAAGCATTATCAAACACCAGGAGGAAGGTCCTGTGGTGAGGATAAAGAAGCTGTTGGGAGGAGGCCATGGGGAAGTAGCCCAGGGAGTTGTAGCTGTCGTGCAGCTGTACCAGGAGGCACTCTAGACAACAGCAGTTCACAGGGCCGTGGGCTGGGACCTGGAGTAGAGGGCGGGCCTGGGTTCCCCCCAGACCTCCCAATTCCTGATCAGACACAGGAGGAATTGACCTAGACTGTGGGTTCTACCAGAGGGGAAGGTCTTTGGGCTGTTCCCTGACCCACATGGTGAATCTCTGAGGAGAACAAATCCACCAATAAGCGCAGGACCCACCAAGATAGAGGAGGAACTTTGTCACAGGGACAAATAAGCAGACTGGTAGCAGGGCCTGAGTGAAGGAAGATATCAGTGTCTTAAGGGCTAACTGGCTCCTACTACTTCAGTTGACTGCCTATTCTCCTCAAGTGGGTTCAGGGAAGCAGCAGGAAGCTCCCTAAGAAGCTGGTGTTAATCAGTCCAGGCTCCTGGGGGTGCTAGAGAGGTACATAAGAGGGTCCTCCTCCTCTCTCTCCCTGCAGCTCCTGCTGCTTTCTGTTATTCCCACTCACCTTTTCTCCTGCCTGCCTGCCTATGTCTCTTGTGCCCTCCTTCCTCCAGCACAGCACTCCACCATCTGGGTGCACCTAGAGCAGAGAGAACACATATGCACCAGCAGCAGACTCAATTTTTTATACTATGGCCTGGTCTACATTATGATTTTAGGTCAAATTTAGCAACGTTACCTCGATTTAAGCCTGGACCTGTCCATACGATGAAGCCCTTTTTTTCAACTTAAAGAGCTCTTTAAATTGATTTCTTTACTCCACCTCCGATGAGGGGATTAGCGCTGAAATCGACCTTGCTGGGTTGAATTTGGGGTAGTGTGGACGCAATATGACAGTATTGACCTCTGGGAGCTATCCCAGAGTGCTCCATTGTGACCGCTTTAGACAGCACTCTCAACTCAGATGCACTGGCCAGGTAGACAGGAAAAGGCCCATGAACTTTTGAATCTAATTTCCTGTTCGGCCAGCGTGGTAAGGTGCAGGAGAGTGCAGATCTCAACAGTAGAGGTGACCATGATGGAGTCCCAGGATCGCAAAAGAACTCCAGCATGGACCGAACGGGAGGTACGGGATCTGATCGTCGTATAGGGAGATGAATCTGTGCTAGCTGAACTCCGTTCCAATAAACAAAATGCCAAAACATTAGAAAAAGTCTCAAAGGGCATGAAGGACAGAGGCCATAAGAGGGACGCAAAGCAGTGCTGCACGAAAATTAAGGAGCTCAGGCAAGCCTACCAAAAAAACAAAGAGGCAAACGGCTGCTCCAGATCAGAGCCCCGAACATGCCATTTCTATGATGAGCTGCATGCCGTTCTAAGTGGTGCAGCCACCAGTACCCTAACCTGTGCTTTGACTCCGTCAATGGAGAATCATGCAACACAGAAGTGGGTTTTGGGGACGAGGAAGATGATGATGAAGAGACTGAAGATAGCTCACAGCAAGGAAGCGGAGAAACTGGTTTCTCCAACAGCCATGATATGTTTCTCACCCTGGACCTGGAACCAGTAATCCCCAAACCCACCCAAGGTGTGCTCCCGGACCCTGAAGGTGGAGGAGGGACCTCTGGTGAGTGTCCTTTGTGAATATTACACACAGTTTAAAAGCAAGCATGTTTAATGATTAATTTGCCCTGGCATTCGTGGCCAGTACAGCTACTGGAAAGTCTGTTAACGTGTATGGGATGGAGCGGAAATCCCCCAGGGACATCTCTATAAAGCTCTCCTGGATATACTCCCAAAGCATTTGCAAAAGGTTTCTGGGGAGGGTAGTCTTATTCCGTCCGCCATGGTATGACACTTTACCATGCCAGGCCAGTAGCATGTAGTCGGGAATCATTGCATAACAAAGCATGGCAGCGTATGGTCCCAGTGTTTGCTGGTATTCAAACAACATCCATTCTTTATCTTGTTGTGTTATCCTCAGGAGAGTGATATCATTCCTGGACACCTGGTTGAAATAGGGTGCTTTTATTAAGCGGACATTCAGAGGTGCCCGTTCCTGCTCAGCTGTTTGGCTGTAACTGAACAGAAATGTTCCCCGCTGTTAGCCACGCGATGGGGGGAGGAGTGACGCGTGAGTAATCTTTCACACCAAACCGTCAGGCCCTCAATACAAGAGGCAAAATGCGACCTTGTAATGAAAGCACATGTGCTGTGTATTGTGAACAGCATGGTTTAATGTGAAAGAGTGTGCCCATTGTTCTCTAAAATGTGTCTTTTTAACTACCACTCTCCCTTTTCTTCCACTAGCTGCAAATGTTTCTCCTTCTCAGAGGCTAGCGAAGATTAGACGGCAAAAAAAACGCACTCGGGATGAAATGTTCTCTGAGCTCCTGCTGTCCTCCCACACTGACAGAGCACAGCAGAATGTGTGGAGGCAGACAATGTCAGAGTGCAGGAAAGCGCAATATGAACACGAGGAGAGGTGGTGGGCTGCAGAGAGTAAGTGGTGGGCTGCAGAGAGTAAGTGGCGGGGTGAAGATGATAGGTGGTGTCAGCTTGCTGACAGAAGGCAAGAGTTAATGTTCAGGCTGCTGGAAGATCAAACTCATATGCTCCAGCATATGGTTGAGCTGCAGGAAAGGCAGCAGGAGCACAGACAGCCGCTACAGCCTCTGTGTAACCAACGGCCCGCAGCCCCAAGTTCCATAGCCTCCTCACCCAGAAGCCCAAGAACGCGGTGGGGGGGCCTCCGGCCACCCAGCTACTCCACTCCAGAGGATTGTCCAAGCCACAGAAGGCTGGCCTTCAATAAGTTTTTAAGTTTTTAAGTTTTAAAGTGCAGTGTGGCATTGTCCTTCCCTCCTCCCTCACCCCTCCCGGGCTACCTTGGCAGTTATCCCCCTGTTTGTGTGATGAATTAATAAAGAATGCATGAATGTGAAGCAACAATGACTTTATTACCTCTGCAAGCGGTGATCGAAGGAGGGAAGGGAGGGTGGCTAGCTTACAGGGAAGTAGAGTGAGCCAAGGAGGGGGTGTTTCTCAAGGAGAAACAAACAGAACTTTAACACCTTAGCCTGGCCAGTCATGAAACTGGTTTTCAAAGCTTCTCTGATGTGCACTGTGCCCTCCTGTACTCTTCTAACTGCCCTGGTGTTAGCTGCACATAATCAGCAGCCAGGCGATTTGCTTCAACCTCCCACCCCGCCATAAACGTCTCCCCCTTACTCTCACAGATATTGTGGAGTGCACAGCAAGCAGTAATAACAATGGGAATATTGGTTTCGCTGAGGTCTATCCAAGTAAGTAAACTACGCCAGTGTGCTTTTAAACATCCAAATGCACATTCTACCACCATTCTGCATTTGTTCAGCCTATAGTTGAAGAGCTCCTTACTACTGTCCAGGGTGCCTGTGTATGGCTTCATCAGCCAGGGCATTAAGGGGTAGGCTGAGTCCCCAAGGATAACTATAGGCATTTCAACATCCCCAATGGTTATTTTCTGGTCTGGGAAGAAAGTTCCTCCCTGCAGCTTTTGAAACAGACCAGAGTTCCTGAAGACCCAAGTGTCATGTACCTTTCCCAGCCATCCCAGGTTGATGTTGGTGAAACATCCCTTGTGATCCACCAGTGCTTGCAGCATCATTGAAAAGTACCCCTTTCAGTTTATGTACTCGCTGGCTTGGTGTTCCAGTGCCAAGATACAGATATGAGTTCCGTCTATCGCCCCACAACAGCTAGGGAATCCCATTTTAGCAAAGCCATCCACTATGATCTGCACATTTCCCAGACTCACTACCCTTGATATCAGCACCTCTTTGATTGCGTTGGCTAATTGGATCACAGCAGCCCCCACAGCAGATTTGCCCACTCCAAATTGATGCCCAACTGACCAGTAGCTGTCTGGCATGGCAAGCTTCCAGAGGGCTATTGCCACTCACTTCTCAACTGTGAGGGCTGCTCTCATCTTGGTATTCTGGCACTTCAGAACAGGGGAAAGCAAATCACAAAGTTTCATGAAAGTGCCCTTATGCATGCAAAAGTTTCGCAGCCACTGGGAATCATCCCAGACCTGCAACACTATGTGGTCCCACCAGTCTGTGCTTGTTTCCCGGTCCCAGAATCAGCGTTCCACAGCATGAACCTGCCCCATTAACACCATGGTGTGCACACTGCCGGGGCCCATACTTTCTGAGAAGTCTGTGTCCATGTCTATGTCCTCATCATTCTCGTCACCGCACTGCTGTCACCTCCTCGCCTGGTTTTGCTTTGGCAGGTTCTGGTTCTGCATATACTCCAGGATAATGTGCATAGTGTTTATAGAGCTCATAATTGCTGTGGTGATATGAGCGGGCTCCATGATTCCAGTGCTTTGGCGTCTGGGCTGAAAAAAGGCATGAAACAATTGTCTGCTCTGACAGGGGTGTGTGTGTGACTGACGACATGGCTTACAGAGAATTAAAATCCACAAAGGGGGTGGCTTTGCATCGAGGAGAAACTTAAACATCTGTCACACAGAATGGCCCCCTAAAGGATTGAACTCAAAACCCTAGGTTTAGCAGGCTGTTGATTTCACGGAGGGAGGGAGGAAGCAAATGAATACAAAACAAATCTGGTCTATTTCTTGTTTTGATCCACTCCATCTATCTTTTACATCTTTAGGCTAGCAGCAGACGGTGCAGTTCAACTGCTAGCCATCATCATCTCCTGGGTGCTCGGCAGAAGATGCTGCATTATAACTGCTAACCGTCGTCATCTCCTGGCTACTCACCAGAAGATAGTGCAGTAGGACTGCTAGCCATCATCATCTTCTGGGTGCTTGGCAGAAGATGGGACCTGGCTGAGTCACTCTCATGTCTGCCCTGGCACCCCTGACTGACCTCACCGAGGTCGGTTAAAAGAGCACCCATCATATGACAATGATGGCTACCAGTCATAACGCACCATCTGCTGCCAAAAGGTAATGAGCTGCTGCTGTGTAGCAATGTAGTCCCACATCTGCCAGCACCCAGGAGACTTACAGTGACAGTCAGCTGTGCAGGCTCCATGCTTGCCATGGTATGGCATCTGCACAGGTAACCCAGGAAAAAAAGGCACGAAACGATTGTCTGCTGTTGCTTTCACAGAGGTGGGGAGGGGGGCTGACGACATGTACCGAGAATCACCCACGACAGTTTTTGCCCCATCAGGCATTGGGACCTCAACCCAGAATTTCAATGAGTGGCAGAGACTGCAGGAACTGTGGGATAGCCACCCACAGCTACCCACAGTGCAATGCTCTGGAAGTCTATGCTATTCTCAATATTGTGGATGCAGTCCATTGACTTAATGCACTTAGAGCATTTTTTGTGGGGACACACACAATCGACTGTATAAAAACTATTTCTGAAAAAAAGACTTCTATAAATTCAGCCTAATTTCGTAGTGTAGACATACCCTCTGAGTCCTAGTGGCCCCTCCCCTGCACAGTCTGGCACCTGAGGCAGCCGTCTCAGTTCACCTCATGGTAAGGTCAGCCCTGGCAGGGACCCTCAGTCCAGCAATCATGGTCTGCTTACATCCAGACCTGGCCAGGACCCTAAGGCTGCTCCTCTCCCCCCCGGTTTCCTCCTCTCCCTCTTTAAGGCCAGAGAGTGACTGATGGCCCTCACACTGCAGCCCCTTCTGCTGCCAACTTCCTGGCTTTATCATAGCCCGATCTGTTCCTCCTTGGTTGGGTTCTGTCCCCAACCAGGGGTTGCTCAGCCAGCCTAAGTCCCGTCAGGTGTGGTCTATCCAGTTAACTGGCCCCCTTCTCAGCCTCATAAACCTTTTCAAGGCTGGAGTGGGGAGAACACTCCATCACATAAGGATTGCAGTATTCCTTGCCAAACTGGACATCTGCTCTAGATACCAGAGTGAAGGAATAATGTTTTGTGAAGGTAGGAATCCAGCTCCAAATAGCAGCTCTACAGGGCTCTAATATGGGGTACTAGCAGCTGAAAGCCCAGCTGTTTCATAGGTGTAATTCATAAAGATGTGTATAAAAACACCCGGGATGGATGCTGTTGTTTCCACGTGTAGTGTTGCAGTGAGCAGTGTTGCTGTTTGTATGTGCACCCCAGTTTGTGCACAGTGCTGCCTGCTGGCTGGTGGCACAGATCCCTCTTTGTTACCCTATGGAGCTGCTACTCCATCATTCTCTGAGCAGGCTTCACATTCCAACCACCCATGAACCTTGGGCTCCAGCATCCCACCTGGATCTGGTAGGGGCCAGTGATGACTGAACCTGGGGATGTTTTGAACAAAAAGGAAATGTCTGTGGTGGATTTGAAAACCCATGGCAGAGAGTCTCAGAGCCTGGGTTGACAGTCTCGGGCTCGCCCTATGGTGCTAAAAACAACTGTACAGATGTTTTGACTTGGGCTTTGAAGCCCAGGGAGAGTGGTGGGCTTCTGAGTGACATGCAGACAGAGTCCATGGGCAATCAGAAGCGGGTGTGAGTGTGGCCAAGGGGCCTCAGCACTTCCCAGGTTCATTGGAGGGTAGTGGGGATGAGGTTTTCTGTGGAGTTGGCACTTAGTGCCCCCTTGGTTCTGCTCAGGCTAGAGCCCAGGCTCTGAAACCTGGTGAGGGGGGTGGGCCTCAGAGCCTTGGCTCCAGCCTAAGCAGAATGTCTACACAGCTATCTTTAGCCTCATAGCACAACCCCAAAAAGCCCACGTCAGTTCACCCAAGCTCTGAGACTCACTGTCATAGGTTTGTTTTTTTTCCCTGCAGTGTAGGCATACCCTATAGGACTAGAATGACACCTCTGCCTAGACTGTCCCAACTCCTGCCCCACTGTTCTCATGCAGTGGCACCATCAGGGGCATGGAGAGGCCTGTAGTTTTAATTTCTCTATGCCTGAGTTCCTCATGGAGGTAATAACCCTTCCACGGCACTTGGAAATTGCATCCACACAATAAAAAGAGTGTTGAAAAACCAGAGAGGGCTCAGAGAAGACCCACAAGAACAATTTGAGATCTGGAAACCAGCCGCAGAGTGAGGAGCTTCTGAAGCTCAATTTATGCAGCTTATCAAAGAGTTAAGAACTGACTTCCATGCTGTATGAATCTTCTCCTTCCCCAGGACAAGATTTTTGATAGTAGAGGCTTTGTTAACCTAGCAAAGGCAGAACAAGATTCAGCGGCTAGATGCTGAAATTAGAGACAAACTCAAACTAGAAATAAGACACACATTTTTAACAGCAAGGGGAATTAACCACTGGAACAGCTGACCCAGGGACCTGGTGGATTCTCCATTACTTGAAGCCTTCAAATCGAGATTGGACGTCTCTTTGCAAAATATATGCTCTAGCTCAGCCATAGATTATGTGCTCATTGCAGGACCCGATGGATGAGGCTCTCTGGACTATGACATGCGGGTTCAGACTAGATTGTCACAAGGGTCTTTTCTGACCTCAACATCTGTGAATCTGTAATGTCACTGAGAGCCATATGGGTAAATTCTGATATCAGCTACATTAGTGTAAATCTGGATTCACTTCACTGAGTTCAGGGGAGTTTCTCCAAATTTGCACCTCAGTAATGGAGTTAAATTCTGTTGCTCTTAGCTGACACTTTGTGCATTTTTATTCGTTACAAAAAAACCTTTCTGCCTTTTCAGATCATGCCCTTTGATGATTTAAGTTACAATTTGTGGTTTTATACCCAGCCATTAACATGTCACCAGGACTCATAAAACATGCTGTTTTTCCATGAGCAGCAATGGAATGTGCTCACCTTCCTCCTGATTTACAGGAAGCCCTGATCATGATGGATTCTGTAAAAGCCTCAAGCCAAGCCAGTGGCTCTGCATTTGCAGTGAGCCAGGATTCTGCCAAACTGTATAAAGTCATATTCTAATCTTCTTCCAGCTGGTCCCTCCCCCCTAACTGAGGCTGCCAGCAGATGCGGTTTCAGAGAGGCTTTGTGAATGCAAAGCAAAAGGTGCTGTCGCCTGGTGCTAGACTGGAGGCGATAGGTGCTATGGCATGGGGGTGCTGGCCACATTGGGTTTTTAAAAGCACGTAGCCTGATGGTCTTCATTCAGCCACCACTGATGCTACAATGTTATCAGTTATGAGTATGACAGTGGCACTCAGAGCTAGGATTAGGACTCATTGTGCTAGGTACTGCACAACTGAGCGAACTCAGCACTACCAAGTGTTTGTCCCAGCAGGCCTATGGATTCCTGGGTTACATTGTGCCATGTTCCTGGGTGTCTGCTCTGTACAGCAAGAGGAAATTATACTCTATTTTTCCATCAATGGCTTGATGAAGAGAGAGAAACTGTCACTCTGAGCAATGAATGTGGGTTAGTCCCCCTGCTCTGTCAGGGCTCTGGGTACGCAAGGAATTTCAGACCAATGAACCACATACTTTTGGGTTTTGCACATGCATGTTTGCTTTGGATTTTCTCAACACAGTTTGGCTCAGATATGCAAAATGGCTTGCTCCCCAGGTTTTACTTGGTTTTACAGTTTTTGGAGCTTCAGATTGCTCTGACTGGACAAACATTTGTATTGTCCAATTGGCGTGAGAAGACTGGTGTATATCCTGCTCCTGGCCCATGCTCATTTGTGGGGCCTGTTAGGAATTTTAATGCAGTCATGCATCTTGGAGCTTGGAGCTGTAGTACTCTTAGGCAGACCACCGTGCATAGCTAAGAAACCTCTGTTACTTCTCCTGGACAGCATCTGCTCAGCACATTGTCTTCCTTTGTAAAGCACATGCCCCTGTGCCAGGGGAGCCAGGCTCAGGCAGTTAGCACAAAAGGAACCAGTGGGTTTCTGTTCACCTGTTGGACATGCTAGGGCTAGGGTGTAAGTGCTTCCTGCAGGCCAAGTTCTTAATGGACATGAGAGGGAATCCTGCTGCTTGAGACACAGATGAGCCAGGGAACAGCCCGTCTGGTCTCCTCCTGCATCAAGACTCCCCTGCACTCCTCTAGGTAAGTGTGGGGGGGAGCAAACCCAGGAGTCAGTGAGAGTGACCAGGAGGGGGCTGAGATAGGAGGGAGAGAGACAGTATGTTGGGATGAGCCACAGACAGAAGGATCCAACATGAGTTTGAAGGAGAGTGAGACTGGGATGGATGCCCAGCTGCAAGAGAGGGAGTAAACTCGATAGCAGTCAGGGTGTAAGGACTGGGAGATGGGAATCAGGGCCGGCTCCAGGCCCCAGCACGCCAAGCGCATGGTTGGGGCGGCATGCAGCAGGGGGCACTCTGCCGGTTGCCGGGAGGGCGGCAGGTGGCTCCGGTGGATCTCCCGCAGGGGTGCCTGCGGAGGGTCCGCTGGTCCCGCAGCTCCGGTGGAGCATCTGCAGGCACGTCTGTGGGAGGTCCACTGGAGCCGCAGGACCAGCGAGCGGCAGAGCACCCCCCGCAGCGTGCCGCCGTGCTTGGGGCGGCGCAATGGCTAGAGCCGGCCCTGATGGGAATGGGGCCCAGCAATCGGGGCCATGATCGGCTCCTCTGGTCAATTCTAGCACAAGCGGCTAGAGCTAGTCAAACAGCAGACACGACAACATTATTCAACAGACAGTGTTATGGTGCAGCTGAATAGCAGCCCAGGACCTGCAGTGCTGTTCACATAGTGGAGAAAGCATTTCTCAAATAATAGTTCAGCATAGAATTCCCTTTGGAATATGTTAATTGACTAGTGTCCATTCAGCCCCGCTGTTGTTCTGTTCTGCAGTGCACCTCCTGCGGGTGTAGGTCTGGTGTAACACTGCTAACTAGCTGAGGAGTTGGGGGCCCTGTGATTTCACAGTACACTCATTGTGGGCATGTCATAGAGTATCTAGGGCCGGCACTTCCATTTAGGCGACCTAGGCGGTCGCCTAGGGCACCAGGATTTGGGAGGGCAGCATTTTGCGACCCTCGGTGGCAATTTGGCGACGTGGGGTCCTTCCGCGCTCCATATCTTTGGCGGCAATTCGGCAGTGGGGGGGTCTTTTTGTGCTCCGGGTCTTCTACGGCAATTCTGCAGCGGGTCCTTCACTTGCTCCAGGACCTGCAGCTGAAGTGCCCCGAAGACCGGGAGCGTGGAAGGACCCTCCCCGCCCCGCCAACGAATTGCTGCTGACCAGGAGCGCGGAAGGACTCCCGCCTAGGACGCCAAAAACCCTGGCGCCGCTCCTGAGAGTATCCCTTGCCAGCAGTATGTCCTTCTAAGCTCCACACTTCTAGACTCACACCAGGAAGCCCCATGTTTTATTTGTTCTCCATAGAATCTTTGGGTCTGGTGGTTACTTCATTCACACCAGTGTAGAACCTGGCTCAGTCCATTGGGGTTGAATGTATTCATCCAGTATGGAGCAGGGCACAAAGGCTGGTCTAGCACAGGGGTGGCCAACCTATGGCTCTGTAGCTGCATGCGGATCTTCAGAGGTTAATATGTGACTCCATGCATAGGTGCTGACTCCGGGGCTGGAGTTACAGATCCTAACTTTCCAATGTGCTGGGGGGTGCTCACTGCTCAACCTCCTGCTCTGCCCCAGGCCCTGCCCCCACTCCACCCCTTTCCCCAAGGCCCCTGCCCCCGAGCCTGCCTTGCCCTCTCTCCTCTCCCCTCCCCACAGAGCCTCCTGTGCATGCAAAACAGCTGATTGCAGCAGGCAGGAAGCTCTGGAGGGCTGCTGACGTATTACTGTGGCTCTTTGGCAATGTACACTGGTAAATTCTGGCTCCTTCTCTAGCTCAGGTTGACCACCCCGGTCTAGCAGCTAGCACTAGACATAAAGACCTGGATTCAGTTCACAGTTCAGGCACTAGCTTCTTGTGTGACCTTGAACAAGTCACTTTATCTCCCTTGTTCCCATCTGTAAAATAGAGATAAATACTTCCTGGCCCGCCAGGGCCTTGAGGGCACTAAGTCTGTAAGAGCCATTGCTGGAGGGAATCATCTTCACTTGGTTGCATGGGATCATTGCAGGTATTAGCTGTGTGACAAGACTAGCTGAAGCTTGGTTGGCAGTTCAGGTACACAGTTTAAAGCAGCCACTGCAGAAGCTGCTTAGCAATTTTCCACTAAAGTTAATAAGAAATCCCAGAAATAATATAAGGTAACAACTGCTCTATCTGTGTGGGCATTTCTACAACACTCCTCACTAATGCGACTGAATCTAATGTACATTCCCTCACCGAATCCTTTCCCCAGACCTCAGGGAAACCCAAAGCAGAACACTTGTGGGCTCCTTTCCTCTATATCGTAATGAATCAGTAGCTATGAATGCTGAAGCAACAGGTCTCCATATGCTAACTGCTCAGTCAGTACAGAACAGGGCGTGGCCCGGGGCCAGAGAACCCTGATAGGAGCCACCAGAGCAGAGAGGATCAAAAAATGCAATTTTCATCTATCCATCAATATTTTAGGGCTTGGTGGGGGAAGGCACACGTAGGGTGAGTCACGGTTTCCACCCATGCAGAGTGCTAGCACTGGGGTTGGTGCCAGCGCAGCTACACCGATAGCTAAAATCCCCAGAGGAGAGAGGACCTCATGTCTGGCCAGGACCAGAGTATGGGGGCACTTCTAGAGCCAGGCCTTGGAAAAGGGAGGGATTACGCTGTCAGGACAATGTTAACTTAAAATTCCCCTGGGATAGTTCACAAGCAACCTGAATTCTGACCCATCAGCCATTGTTATGAATGAACTCCAGCATGAGATCAGCTTCCCCCATAAGACTTATGCCACCTGGAATAGTGGCAGTGTTGCAAGATTAGCACTAGATCTAAACTAGAAATCAGGTCACTTGTGGTTTAAACCCACTCCAGACCTCAAAACCCAGGCTGATCTAGAGATTCAAAGCCAAAGAACTACCTGCCCAGACCCAGAAGGAGCCCAGTTACTGCCCGTGCCCTGTTCTGTGTGCAGGATCACCACTGGGCGGGTTCCTTCTTTTTTTCCTAACCACTGACAGACTCTGAGCCCCCTCAGTCCTGAAGTGAAGAGATTGGGCTGTTGTCTGTGAGGCAAAATGGAACATGAACCCCTCACTGATTCCTTGGGACAAACAGGGACCAAGCTGTGGAAGTGGCTACAGTGACACTTTCCCAGTTACTCTGCCGAGTTCTCTGTTGAAGTTGGTTTTGTGTTTTAAATAGGTCATATGGCTATAATCAGAATTATGCAAATTGCATTGTTCACGGCCTACCCAGGGGGTTAAATGCTGCAATTAATAAATGTATTTTAATGCTTTCAGCAACAACATGCCTTTCATCAACAATACTCCAAACTATTCCTCCATAAAGCACAGGAACTAACTTTCCTTTCACTCAGCTGAGCTATTTGCGCAAGAACTCGAGGTCCAGCATCGCATGGATTTATTATCTGCCAGATAACTCCAGGCATTCCGGTAAACAAAGTAACCTTGTAGTGAGAATCAGGGCATGTTCCCCTTAGGGGGTTAGAGCATCATTTCAGCTAATTTCTTCCTCATGCACTTCCCTGATTCTTAGAGGACTGAAGTTTTTCTTCTCATTAAAATAAACAGACAGAAAAGAAAACACTAAGGGCCCAGCCCTAGTTCCATGGAACTCGCTGGAAGTCGCTGATTTCAGCAAGCCTGGGATCTGGCCTGTGGGGAGGAGGGGGCTCTCGTCTGCTGCTCTCCTTCCAGAGCAGCATGTGGAGAGCCCATCAGGGCAGCAGGATATTGGGGTCGAGATGCATTGGGCAGATCCAAGAGGAGACAGGGGCCCTCAGGGCTAGAAACTGGGCCATTCAAAGGGGGAGGGTCCATTTCTTTTAAGGGGTCACATTTCATTTTCCCATTTTGTTACCAAGTTTCCTGTCTGCACTGGGAACCAAAAACACCTGATACTTTCTTCTTGGTTCATTCTCTGCACACACACACGAATGCCCTCCAACACAATCACATACATCCCAACAACCCACGCCCTCCCATCCCCAGCACACACTCTGTTCCCAATCTCCTCCCTGTTATCTGAAGGAGCTGCCCATGATGTGTTTCACTCAGGGACAGCACCCTCAGCCATACAGCACGGGCTAACTGAGGACCTGGTGGGTTTGTGCCCTGCTGGGAGAGGCACCATCTCAGGGCAGGGGATGGAAACTGGCAGAACTGTGGTGGGGGCGTGAGAGTCTGGTAGGCATGAGGAAGCTGGGCACAGGAGGGTTGAAGCAGCTGGGGTGGAGGGAGTGAGAAAAAAAATGTGCCAACTCCTTCCTGTCACCCACCTGGCAAAGCCAAGCCCTTCCTCCTACAGTCCCCCTATGTGGACAGGGTTGGGGGGGGGGGCAGGGAGCACTGGCTTCAGGATTCCAGCAGGGTGGGGAGGCTGCCCGAGAAGCTCCATGGGGGAGTGGGGAGCCAGAGTACACACACAAGAGAGACAGAAACATTCTGGCTTCCAGAGATTCAGGGTCCCTATTTCACAGCCACGACCTCCATACCCATCATGCCACCCAAAGTGCTTCTTCTATTGTGCAGGTTGGCCTGTGCTCAGTGCTCAGCCGTTTTGCTATTCACTTCAGCTAGCAAGGCAGATACCCTGGTCAGTTTCCAAGAAGATTTAGATGCCTGCAAAGGAGAATAGCATGTACACAGCCAACACCTTTGCTTCAAGAGTTTCTATCACTGTGCTAAATGCTGTATTTTTCCCACCTCCTTCAATGGTCCCCTGTTAGGCCAACCAGCTCTTCTTTATAAATTTCCCCTTAAAAAAATACAGAGCAGAACTCTGAGCAATAATAATGAAAGTGGAGCCTTATTTTTACAATAACTCCTGAGGAAGAGCAGGGGAGAGAGCTGAATGATTCAGACATATACAGATCAGCTGGTCTGAGCCACATGCATCCTTGGGCATTAATGGGATTTGCTAATGAATATACTGTACTACGGAGAACTATCCTGATAATTAAATACTGGACAAGTGCTGAAAGGCTGGAAGGAAGAAAGTGCTAGTCTTCAAAAAAGGGAAGAATGGAAATACCTGTTCCTAATTCTGTCCCAAGGAAAATAAATGTTCAGACTTTAAGGTCAGAAGGGACCATTGTGATCATCTAGTCTGACCTCCTGCACGTTGCAGGCCACAGAACCAGAAAAGTACCTTATAAAGAGGTTAAATACTCTCCTTGAGTAGTCTTTCCCTGCTCAGTTCATACCTTTCCAGGCATTTTTTAACTTCTTACTGTAGACAGTAAGCATGCTAATTATATAATGAAACAATGGCATAAAAATCATTAACACACAAAAAATGGAAGTGCCTCCAGCTCTAAATATTTTAACTCTCTTGTTATTTAAAAATGACCATAAAATCCTCATGGATCAAGTTAAGGAGATTTTCACAATTCTTTCCTCAAATTAAATAATTCAATTTTATTTCATGGTTAAATGATGACAGACAAATAGGCTCCCGGGTTGAAGTATGGTTTTAGAATGATTTGTTTCTTAAAGCTGTTGCCATTAGTCCTTTAAATATTTCCATAACAATCAAACATCATGTCCATTACTTTGTCTTTTAAGTCATTTACAATGCATACGTCAGGGACTTACATTGCAAAACACCGACAGTAGTAAAAACGAAAACTAAATTAACTCTGACTTTTGCCGTTTTTCCAGTTTGACCTAAATAATGTGGTAACACAAAGTTAGGAAAGCCAAAGGGAAGGATGCATGTTATGGGTTCCTACCAACATCTTGACTTTGCTGTTTGATCTTGAATTTAATGAGACAACCACTTTTGGGGCAACATTTTTTCTCATGTCCTAGAAAACCTAATTCTGTACCAAACCAGCATAACAACCGAGTTTTATAGTGCTTCTCTTCTGTTTTACCTCATGACACACTCATATGGAGAGAACTTACTTCAGCCACAATTTGTGGAAACAAGTGCTGAGATCCCCTCTTACACCTCCCCTCATCGAAACCAGATTGTTCCGCCTCAGTACCAGCCAGCACTTAAAACAAGAGCCACGTTCACACATACAGAGATGATCAGAAGTGGGGTTTATGGCCCAAAACCTCACAAGGATACAGGTACCTATTGATATCTATGGGAGTCGGGCACCCTAACACCTTTAAGGATCAGGACCTAAAGCCCAAATTCAGCAAAGCATTTATGCCCAGATCCACAAAAGCCCTTAAGTGCTAACTGCCACAGTAGGGGTGCCTAAGTCAAACACGGGCCACCACTGATATCCACAAAACCCTGCTCAGATGCTACCTACCTCTGTAGGTGCCTAAAATCCCTCTGTGTTTAAATTTCTGCCATTTGAGTCCTCCAGATGCCTACATTGCTACCAATGGGCATGCAGCTGCCTCAGTCCTCATGGCCAGAGCTCATCTAAGCCCTGGTGGGATCCTCAGACTAGGAATTTCCCCATCTATCTTGCCTGTAGGGCCTGGTAGAACTCTCAGAGTACACCTACCTCCACACGAAAGGGCTGGGAGGTAAGGCTAATCCAGGCAGAGCATTCAGCTCAAAGGTGGGATGATCCCAGTTCAATTCCTGCCTCTGCCTGCTATGGAGAAGGAATTTGAGTTTGGGTTCCTCACATCTCAGAAGAGTGCCCCTCCCCCTTGACTATGAGATATTCTGGTGAGGGTCTGTCTCCTGTTGAAGCTGTTCCACTGTGTATTACTAGTTAACCATGCATTGGGCCAAACAAAAAGTAGAAATGACCCTGGAGTGTCATGTGGGTTTAGGTGTATGCTCCAGGGTTGCTCAAAGTTTGCATAAGGCACCTTCCAGGCCATGCCCAATAAAGGAGTAGTTTGCTTGGTTTTTTTCATTTTTAAAACTGTGCCCATGCCCTTCAAGCCATTCTCTCTAGTGGGCCAGCAGCAGTACAGGCAGGGCCAGGAATTTGCTACAGGAAGAGGGAAAAAGGAGGAGTGAGGTGCAGAGAGAGAATCCCCCCCTTTTGGCTAACTGTTGGATAGTCAGAGAAGCCTAATCGTGAAGGTCTTGGAGAAACTCCTTGTTGGGATTAGTATGATGGCTGCCCGAGGCATGAACATGGGCCCTCCAAAGCAAAGAGCACACGCTGCTACACTGGGAGCTAAAAAGAGTCCAGCTCAGCAGGTGGGACTGTAACAGACTCATCTCTTCTGGGGACTGGTACAAATGCATGGGAGTGGGGGAACCTGCAACACACAGTCACCAGTGGGACACAGTAGCTCCGGGCAGCTGGAGCTGCTCCAAACGTGAGAAATGATTTGTAATGGGAAATTAAAAGAAGAAAATTATTTTAACCAAGATTTTCCACTCCATCCCCCCACTCCCAGTTTTTAATGAGGAAAACAGAGCCTCCTCAAACTGAAAAGTTGTTTTAAAAAAAAAATCTCGGAAAAATAAATTTGTTTTTGAAAACAAGAACAGAAAATCTTCACCAAAACCTAAAAAGTGTCACCAAAAAAATTCAGGTTTTGTTTCCCCTGCTTTTGCTGAAAATCTGGAAAACTTTGAAGAAAGTTCCACAGAGACATTTGTTCTCACTGAAATAACATTGTGTTGAAAAAAATTTAAGCAGCGCCAAGCACCTCCTGGGAAGAGGGGAGCAGGGTTCTTTACTGGCAATGATTGTTGCTGTGAAATTGCAATTAGATTGTAAGAAGCTTCCTGAATTTGTGTTTCCATGTGCCTCCATTCCCCTGCCTGCCCTCCCATCCAGCGTGCCATGACTCAAACAGTGGTCTGACCGCCTGCCTTACGAACTTCAGCAACAAAATTCCAGTGGCCCTTCAAAGCAAAGCAGAAATACTCGTGTGGAAAGGTCAGGGGCAGCTCCAGGCATTTTGCCACCCCAAGCAGGGCAGGCAGGCTGCCTTCGGCATGCTGGGGCCTGAAGCCGCCCCTGGGAAAGGTACAGCATAAGGGAAACAAAACAAATGCTGATAAGAGAGTCCTGATTACACCCTGTGCTATGGATAGGGCTGCACTTTGAGGTGGGGGTGTAATCCCCAGCTCAAGGAGACATACTCGCACTAGCACGCTAAGCGCTGAGTGCAGCTGTAACTGTGTGAGTGGATGGCTTCCCTGAGTATATAGAGTCTCTGACAGGGACATACTCAGGACCCTCCCGCTGCCACGTGTACATGTTTAGTTTTAGCTACTAGCTCAATCAGTTAGCAAGGGTGTGCCTCCTCAAACTGGAAATTGCATCCCCAGCTCACAGTGTGGGCATAGCCTACAGAGTTACTGCAGCATCTGCAGGAGCGGAGCCAGGGTTTTTGGTGCCCTAGGCGGGGGTCCTTCCATGCTCCCAGTCATTGGCGGCAATTCTGCGGCGGGGGGGTCCTTCCGCGCTCCCAGTTTTCGGGGCACTTTGGCGGCGGGTCCCGGAGCGAGTGAAGGACCTGCCGCAGAATTGCCGCCGAAGACCCGGAGAGCTGAAGGACCTGCTGCGGCCGAATTGCTGCCAAGGGTGGCAAAATGCCACCCCACCAAATCCTGGTGCCCTAGGCGAGAGCCTAGGTCGCCTAAATGGAAGCACTGGCCCTGAGCATCTGTGACTGAGAAACAACGCGAGCACCTGGCCTCGCACTTTGCCCCAAACCCCTCCTGCATGCCCATCTGCTCCAAAGCCTTTGCTTTAAGCAAGCACCACCACCACTGGATAACCCTGCATGCCTGCAATGCTCCTGCTACAGCTCCAAAAGCATAGACCAAAAGCAAATCTCTGAGTGTCATTGATCTTCGTCATTTCCCTCAGCTGCTGCCACCCAGCAGAGGGCATGCAGCTCCTAGCTATACCTGACCAGGCCCCTGCAGGGAACGTTGTTACACGGCCACGTCAACTGCTGCAAAATTACATTTGAAAAAAAAAAAAACCTTGGTGGGGAAAAAATGAATTCTCTGGCCCCTCGGGTGCTACTGAAACCTGGCCTCTGAAGGGAGGGAAAGATGATGTCACCCCTCTCCTGTCCTAAAATACCAGTGGCCTCAAACTCTCCTGTGTACCAAGAGTCCTAATTGCCCCCTCCCCTGCTGCCTTTCACATAACAGCTTTGAGGGCACAGCTACGCAATGCCATGCTGTCAGTAACACAAGTCTTAGGGTCGGTCGTGCAGTGAAGGGAAAAAGCCGTAGGAGGCAGTGCTGCATAATCTGCCAGCCTTGCCACACGGTTTACGTCTAGTGTGCTGCACAGGCCACAGGGCCTTGATTAGAACCCTTACAGTCAGAGGCAGCAATCATTAATAACTTCGCTTCATTATGGCCTACTTTCCTCAGAGTGTTCCCAGAGAGTTTGGCATGTGGAAGGGTTAATAAGGCAGTAAATAAGCTGGTTTGGAGTTGGAAGGATTCAAAGAAACCAAGATGTCAAACCAGGCTCATTTAACATAACTCAAAAACCAGTTGAACAATTTCCTTTAAGATTTGCAGAAAAATTCTTTTTTCCTTCAGAGCAAATGGGTCAATTTTCAGGTCAAGCCAATTTGGTTAATTATAGCATGGGGAGGGAGAGGGCCTAAAAATTGGGCTTATTAGAACCTGGTTTATTTTAACTGTGAAAAGACTGTCATGGCTCCCTATTAATTACCGGGCCAGGTCTCCAGCTAGTGTAATGGGCCTTGCCCCCTTGGAGGCAATAGGACCAGAACCCCAGATAGTGTAAATCAGCCAGAGCTCCATCAGAGTCAACGGGCCAAGATCCCCAACTGCCATAAATCAGCACATGCCATTGGAGTCAATGGGCCGGATCCCCAGCTGGTGTCAATCAGTGTTGTTTCATTGCAAGATCTGGCCCACTGCCATTTCATTGTCACTAGGAAAGTGCACAATAGAAGCAAGTGCTTTGCATGCTACTCCCTGAGGAATGGCCAGGCAGCTCTCTGGAATGACAGCAATTTCCAGGAAAATTAAACACTACATTTTCCTAGACAAAACAAGGGCTGGACCCCTGTGGTGACCTGTACATTTCTCAGCCACTTGTAGAAAGTTTAGAAGTAGGAACCACTCAGTCCCTACCAAACCCAGATCATACTTGGTTGCTACATAACTAGAGTTGTTCATATTACACGTTATAAAGCAGTGCCAACATAATGGGAGATAGTACACAAGGCATCCTTATTCCTGGACTCCATGCTGTGTAATTGACTGGCTTACCAGTGAAATATTGCAGTTGGAATATGATTTTCACACACAGGGAAGAGCTTTTCTTTGATGGACAAGGGGATGTCTAACACAGCAGAAAGCATTTCCTGAGCTGCAAATGCTTTGTGCTGCGTTAGACACTGATTTCAAGAGGTATTGGAGAGAAATTGTGGTCTAGTGGTTAGAACACAAGCCTGTGTGAGCCAGAAGATCTTGAGAACCACAGATTCTGCTGCATGACTTGGACAAGTCATTTCCTTTTCTGGCGTGATAAAGTCAGACCGGATGGCTGCAAGAGGGTAGTCCTATTGAAAATTCCAGGGGAAGTGGGTAGAGGTAAGCCCACCCACAGCTATGGGACTCTCCCCCAGCCTTTGGGGAGGATCCATTTTGCCCAGAAACTCAACTGATTGAAAACAAGGGCAGGTGTGAAGGTCAAAGGGTCAAAACAAGAGAACCTAAAGGGGACACTGAGCAGAAAATCTTCAAAAGCACCCACTGCTCCTCAAAGATGTCAAGGGAGCAAGCAGACGCCACCCAGAGGAACTCCACCAAGATGCATGAATAGAGGGAGGACCAGAAATAGGCCCCACAGTCACAAAGAACCCCCTCAGCCAACCTTCTCTCTTTGGTCTTGTAGATTCTGACCATCGCTAGGAGAAGGTTTACAAGGAGGTCCAGCTATGTGGAGCCAAAGATAGAGATTGCGTAGATAAGGAGGCAAGAGGAAAAGTGCAGCCAGAAAAACACTACAGGATATCTAAGAGGAACCGGAACAGGAATTGCAACCTAGCGCACTCCAGATACATGTGCGCCAGGGTCTCCCTCATGCTGCAAAAGGGGCAGGAGTCCAGGATGGGGAAAACCGCACCAAGAACACACCTGTGCTCATGGCTCCATGAAGGAGCTGCCAACCGATATCCCCAGTGGGTCATGGATGCAAAAGGTTAGTCATTTTGAGTATTGGGATGTGGGCAGGCACTACCCCGCCCACTACTAAAAGCCCCTGCCCCAGCCTAGGGAGGAGCTATGGAACCCAGAACCCAACCAAATTCGGGGGACAACAAAGGCAATAACAGGAACAGGAGTGGGGGTCAACGGGCTAAAACTAGGGAACCAGAAGGGGACACCGTGCAGAGAACCCTGGACAGCGTCCATTGCTCCTTGAAGGCACCGAGAGACTGCTGCCCAGAGGAACTCTGCCCGATACAGGTGTGGATAAAAGAACAAAAGACAGCCCCACAGTCACAGCCGTCCCTCCCTGCCAATCCCCTCTCTCTGGTGTTACAAATGGCCACCGTGGCCATGGCCAGGAGGAGGTTGACAAGGTGGTCCCACGACTTCACAGGTCCTTGGATTGGGTGTGTGTAAATAAACAAGTGCAGGGAAAAGTGAAGCCAGAACCTCAATAGGAGGTTCTGGAGGAGCCAGAAGAGGGGCTTCAGCCTAGTGCACTGAAGGTATGCGTTCTCCAGGGTCTCCCTCAAACCAAAGAAGGGACAGACTTCAAGGACAGAGGTGAACCGCGCCAAGAACTCCCGTGCTCACGGCTCCGTGAATGAGCTGCCAACCAATATCCCTGGTGGGTTGTGGGTACAAAAGCATAGTCCTGTTGGGATCTAGGAAGTGGGGGGGGGGGAAGCCTAAGGAGAGGATCCACAGGTCTGGGATTCCAAGTGATTGCGGGGGACAACAAAAGATATAACAGGAACGGAAGTGCGGTCACAGGACTAAACAAAGGGAACTGATGGGGACACTGAGCAGAGAACCCCGGCCAGTGCCCACTGCTCCTCGAAGGTGTCAAGGGAGCCAGCAGACGCCACCCAGAGGAACTCTGCCTGGATGCATGAATGGACTGAAGAGCAGAAATAGGCCCCACAGTCACAGGAAACCCCATCAGCCAACCTCCTCTCCCTGGTTTTGTAGATGGCCATTTTGGCCAGGGTTAGGAGGATATTGACAAGGAGGTCCTGCGACTTTGTGGGGCCATAGATAGGCAGTACGTAGATGAGAAGGTGAGAGGAAAAGTGCAGACAAAATGTAATAATATATCTAGGAGGAGTCGGAATAGGAGCTACAATCTGGTGCACTCCAGATATACATGCACCAGGGTCTCCCTCACACCACAAAAGGGGCAGATGTCTGGGATGGGAGTGAACCATTCCAAGTACATGCCCCTGCTCACGATTCTGTCAAGGAGCCGCCAGCTGATATCCCCGGCAGGCTGAGGGTGCAAGAGGGCAGTTGTAGTGGGTAGTGGGAAGTGGGTGGGCAGAAGCCCGCCCACAGCTAAAGGCCCCTCCCCCAACCTGAGGAGGAGCTACTGAGCCCAGACCTCAACTAAAGTTGTGGGACAACAAAGGAAAAAACAGGATGGTGTGGGGGTCAAGGGGCCAAAACTAGGGAACCAAAAGGGGACACTGAGCAGAGAATCCCAGACAGCACCCAGTGCTCCTCAAAAGCATCCAAGGAGCCAGTGGACGCCACCCAGAGGAACTCTGCCTGGATATGTGAGCGGATGAAAAATGAAAACAGGCCCCACAGAAGCAGCAACCCCAGCCAACCTCCTCTCCTTGGTGTTATAAATGGTCACTTTGGCCATGGCTGGGAGGAGGTTGATGAGGAGGTCCCGCAACTTCATGGGGCCATGGATGGGGTGAGCATATAGAAAAAGGTGCAGGGAAAAGTGCAGCCAGAACCTCAACAAGAGGTTCTGGAAGAGCCGGAAGAGGGGCTGCAACCTGGTGCACTCCAGATATTTGTGCACCAGGGTCTCCCTCATGCCGCAAAAGGGGCAGGTGTCTGGGATGGGAGTGAACTGCACCAAGTACACGCCCACTGTCACGGCTCTGTGAAGGGGCCGCCAGTCGATATCCCCGGCAGGTCGTGGGTACAGAAAGGTAGTCCTATTGAGCACCAGGACGTGGGTGGGCACTAACTCGCCCTCTGCCAAAAGCCCCTCCCCCAACCTAGGGAGAGGCTACTAAACCCAGAACCCAACTGAGTTCGGGGGACAACTAAGGCAATAACAGGAACAGGCATGGGGGTCAAAGGGCCAAAACTAGGGAACACCAAGCAGAGAACCCCGGACAGCGCCCACTGCTCCTCGAAGGCATTGAGAAAGCCAGCGGACACTGCCCAGAGGAACTCTGCCCAGATATGTGAATGGAGAAAAGAATGAAAAACAGACCCACAGTCGCAGCCCCTTCATCTCTTCCCCCCACCCCTGCCCCACCAACCTCCTCTCCCTGGTGTTACAAATGGCCACCTTGACCATAACTAGGAGGAGGTTGATGAGGTGGTCCCGCGACTTTGTGGGGCCTCAAATTGGGTGCACATAAATAAACAAGTGTGGGAAAAAGTGCAGCCAGAATCTCAATCAGAGGTTCTGGAGGAGGGGCTGCAGCCTAGTCACAAGGACCTGTGAAGTCGTGGGACCACCTTGTCAACCTGACAAAGGCTGCAGCCCCCCCACAAAAGGGACAGGCTTCAGGGACGAAAGTGAACTGCGCCAAGCACATGCCCATGCTCACAGCTCCACGCAGGAGCCACCAGCTGATATCCCCGGAGGGTCGTGGGTGCAAAAGGGTAGTGGAAGGCAGATATGTTAGCCCTAGAATGTTACAGGCCCTTTTTCCTACAAACTGAGAAGGGGTTACCCAGGTTAATTGGAGACAGCTGAAACCAATTAAGGGCTGCCTGACACCTTTTAAAACCCGCTTCTCCAGTGAGAGAAAGGGAGGAGAGAGAGAAACAGCAACTGTTACAAGGCTAGTAGCAGCAGGGAAGTAGCTTCTCCAGCAGGAGAGGCTTTGTTCCTTCCCATAGGGGAAGCAGACAAGTCCGAGTGCTGGCTAGGGGAAGGACTGACACCCCAGAACAAAGAACAGGATGACACCCCTTCCAGCGAGGAGACAGGGAAAGGTATAGACCCTTTGTTTGGGTCTATGGGATTATTTCCCCTTTTTGAGTGGGGAAGGCGCACCCCTTAGGCTTATCCTCAGGCCTATCCTGAAGACACAACCAAGGGAGCACCAAAGGGTGAAGGCAAACCCTGCCTGAGTGCAGGAGCGGTGTCAGGGTTTCTGGCGCCCTAGGCAGAATGCGGGGGGGTGGCATTTTGTGAGCTCCCCACAGGGCACGCAGGAGCTTCTGGTTCCTCTCCTCTCGTGCCGCCGAGGAAGGACCCTCTGCCAAAATGCCGCAGGCAACAGCGGCAGTCATTGAACTGCTCAGTTGCCTGCCGCTGTTTTCCGCAGCACGTCGGCAGAAGGTCCTTCTTCGGTGGTGCGACGGAAGCAGAACCAGAAGCTCCCACGCACCCCGTGGGGAGTGCACAAAATGCCGTCCCTCGAATCCTGGGGCCCTAGGCAACCTCTCAGGGTCGCCTAATGGAAGCACCAGCCCTGTCTGAGTGGGACTGATTACTCCAGGACCACCATTGCCAGAGGGGAAAAACGCTAAGGCTGCTGAGAGAAAAGAGGTGTCTTGCCACACGAGGACTGTTTCACCCTGTACAATATGGAGCTAACAACATCTGCCCGCCTTGCCGTGGGGCCAGGTGGCTCGCTGACATGAAGCTCTTTGGAATGTGAAATATTACCAGAGAGGGGCCTATGTGGCAGAGCTGGATCTAAACCTCTGTCACTATTGTGGTTGCCGATCTGGTGTTCAGGTCTAGGCCCACCTCCCTTATTGTCTAAGCACCCCCATAGGCTCCAGAATGCCCAGCTAGCACGGCTTCAGGCATATTGCTCTCCATCACAATGAGGCTTGTCAGCCATGTTATGCTCCCTGGACTGAGCTAACGTGGTGAAGAAACACATCACAGTAGTTATGGAAAGGAGGATAGCTGCCCATTTACTTGAGATCAGGTGGGGTCTGGGCCTAAGACTCTGGGTAGAAAAGGAGAAACAATGTGTGTCTGACTGTAGGAAAGGGCTGGACGCGAGCTCCAGCGAGACCATGATGGGATGGAGGTCTCAGAACACATAAACCTGTAAAAGTCCTTTTCCCTAGGGATAATATGTCCATCTGGAGAGAGCAGATGGCTGAAGAAGGGATGCAGAGTCACTCAAATGTTGTTTGTTTACGAGGATATAAATTTCTGATTGCCATGGGGAACCAGGAGCGGTTCTAAAAGGGATTCACCCTATCCTAGGGATAGAACTTCTTCACCTCTAAAGTTTCTCTGATTGGTTGCAGAGCAGAAGGTAGCATCCGAGTCAAGTAAATCTGAAAGGATTTTTCTATGGGACTGGGGGAGAAGTGGTATAAAGCACTTCACCAATATGCAGATATCCTGCAGCTACTGGGCTCACCACCCCTGCTCATCTGGAATTCTAGAAAATGTAAGAACACAGGCAAGTCTGTCTGACTGGCTTTCCCCCAGTCTAGTTACTGCTCATGGCTTCATTACCTCTGGGGCCCTAATCCTGCCATTGACCTCATTACAGAGTTGGACCTAGATCTGTTTCTCTTACTCTGTAGCATGGGGCATGGGTCACTTACTGGTCTGAACTAGAGTGAATGATGGTAAGGAGATCGAAGTCCAGTGCCTCCATGGTAGCATTGGCTGAAAAGCTTCCAGTTCCATGCATAGGGGCAGTTAGACAGGCAGAACTGCAGGGTCTCCATGTGTGGATGAGATCATGGAGTAGGGAGGAGAGATTTAGGTTTATTAGGAACTAGGGAACCTTTTGAGAAAGGAGGAGACTATACAGGAAGGATGGATTCACCTAAACCAAAATGGAACCAGACCGCTAGCAAGTAAAATTAAAAAGATCGTAGAGAAGTTTTTAAACTAAGGCCTGGCAGAAAGCTGACAGATGCGTAGAAGTGCACAGTTTAGACAGATATGTCCCTTAAGGGAGGATTTACTAAAGAGGATCCTCTATATCCTAGATGAGAGGAGAGGATAGAAGTTGATATGATATAATATAATAGGAACTGAAGAGAAACAATCAAACAAAAAAGTGTCCCATTCAGTTTCATCACATGAAGGCAGACAACTAAATATTGACTATTTTTAAGTGCTTGTATACAAATGCAAAAAGGCTAAATACTAAGATGGGTAAACCTGAGTGTCTGGTATTAAAGAGGATATTGATATAACAGGCGTTACAGAAACTTGATGGAATGATGACAAGCAATGAGACAGAGTAATACCAAGATATACACAATATACAGCAATGACAGAGTAGGTCACACTGATAGGGGAGTGGCACTATACGGGAAAGAAAGCATAGAATCAAATATAGTAAAAATCCTAACAGAATTCAACTGTATCATAGAATCTGTATGGATATAAATTCCATGCTTGAATAAAAAGAATATAACAATAGGAATCCACTACCAACCACCTGACCAGGATGGTAATAGTGATTGTGAAATACTCAGGGAGAATAGAGAGGCTGCCAAAACAGAAAACCCAATAATAATGGGGGATTTCAACTATGCCCATACTGATTGGGAACATGTCACCTCAGGATGGGACGAAGAGAAAATTTCTAGACACCATTAATGACTGTTAGTTGGAATCCTGGAACCCAAGAGGGGAGAGCCAATTCCGTTTCAGTCCCAAGTGGAGCACAGGCCCTGGTCCAAGAGGTGACTATAGTTGAACTGCTTGGAAATAGCGACCATAATGTAATCAAATGTATCATTTTAGGGGGAAAGTTCCAAAGATACCCACCACAGTAGCATTTTACTTCAAAATGGGGAACTAAACAAAAATGAGAAGGCTAGTTAAATGGAACAGTCACAAGAGTGAAATGCCGGCAACCTGCATGGAAACTTTTAAAAAATACCATAATAGAGGCTCAACTATATGTATATCCCAAATAATAAATAATAATAATAATAATTATAATTATAAAATAAATAAGTGGACCTAAAAAACCCCATCATAGCTAAACAGAGTAAAAGAGGCAAAAAGACATCATTTAAAAATTGGAAGTCGAATCCTACTGAGGAAAATAGAAAAGAACAAACTCTGGCAAGTGAAGTATAATTAGACAGGTCAAAAAGAATTTGAAGATCCTCTAGTAAAAGACACCAAAACTTAAAGCAAAAAGAATAAATATTTAAATACACCAGAAGGAAGAAGCCTGCCAAACAATCAGTGGGGCCACTGGATGATCAGTGTGCTAAAAGAATACTCAAGGAAGACAAGGCCATAGGGGAGAAGCTAAATGAACTATTCTCGTGCATCAGTCTTCAATGCATAGGATATGAGAGAGATTCCCAAACCTGACCCATTCTTTTTCGGGGACAAACCTAAGGAACTGTCCCAGGCTGAGGTGTCAGACGATTTTTGGAACAAATTGATAAATTAAACAGTAATAAGTCACCAGGACCAGATTGTATTCACCCAATAGTTCTCAAATGTGAAATTTCAGAACTATTTACTGTGGTATGTAACCTATTACTTAAATCAGCCTGTACCAGAAAACAGGAGCACCTAAGAAATTACTGCACAGAAAAGCAAATGCTTTCACTTAAAAATGGCTTTTAAAGGCACTAATTGAATGGTCATCAGTCGCTAATAGTCTGTTTAAAAGTTTATTTGCTAGACTATGGGCAATTTTTAAATCTCAGTTCATAAAGCTTGAATCTCTGTGGATCAACTATGTCTTCTGTGGTTCATATTTAATCTATGGCTGGGATTTAGCTTCAATTTCTACTTGTACACTCAATCTGAAACTGAAACAAAATGCACTTAAAATGGAGAGGTCTTGAAGCTCTTTCTCAACGTGCATTATTCTTTGGCACATTATCCTGTCAAATGAAATCAATGCCATGTAGTAAATCCACTGTTGAAACTGCTTTTGACTGAGTTTCAACTGAAAATATTTATGACATTTGGGCTTTTCCCCTTTTTATTTCTAGTTCTAATTTATTAACTGCTCTTTCCACCTAATTTCAAGTGAACACCCCTAAAAAAAAAAAAGAATCACAGCGCTAACATAGCAAGGGCAAAAGTTTCATGTTAGGCTCCAGACAGTCCCAATAAATTTTTGTAGGATCACTTCCAAAAGCTAGTTAGGAACAAACTATGGTCAGAAATCCAAGCCAGCCAGATCTCATGTGGGGAAAAGGCTCTTAATTTAAAGAGTTTTAATGTTTTCAACTACATTTCTAATGTGCAATATGTAAACATCCCAGATCCAGCTGCAAAGTCCATTGCACAGGAAAGCTGTGCTCCAAAGGATGTGCCCATCAGGCACCTGGAAGGAAATTATTCTCTACAGAGTAATATCTGGAATTCCCCAGGGCTCAGGATCTGTGACCAATGTTAAATGACATGGGGATGAGGTAGATTGTGACAGGGTTCCAATCACACTCCGCCCAATCTGGTGTCACACCAATCTCTTCCTTTGCTTGACTCTGTCGTAAGGAATGAGAATCCCTCCCACTTCCCTACCACTGCCACTGCCAGGCCAGCCCAGAGGAGGCAGCAATACTGGGTGCCAGGAATGTCTAACACACAATTCACCTAAACAGAAGAAGAACTGAACATCTGTCGGCAGGGAACAAGATCAGCTACAGCGAGTGGAAAGCTAATGAAATGAGTGGCTCCAGCACAAGGGCTCAGAGAGCCCCAAAGCCCTTGTCCTTCTTCTGCCATTTGACTAACGATAGAGTGTGGCTTTCATGGGATGACAGTGTTGCATTCATTTTAAATCCTTTTGTTTGTTTTAAGGTTTCCCTGGGAGCTAGGGAGCTAGCTCCTCTGAGTGAGCACTGAGCCTGCTAGTCCCCTTTCAGGCCTCCTGGACCCAGGGCCAAATACCAGCTATTAGAGCTAAGGGCACATGCACCTCTCCCCTCTCTTGCTCTCCACAGACCTGCTAAGTGCCTTTGGCACAAGGGAAGAGGCACTTTGTTAGGAAACAGGCAGCCTTGAAGTCAAATCTCCTCTCCTCTACTGCACAATCTGAGTATTTCGCTGGAGCAGACAATCCTTATTACTGACAAAGGCTCAGCGTCCTATCCCAGGAGGAAGCGAGCAGCACTCCTTCCCCATCTACAAACCAGGTTCTCGGTCACTTCAGGTGAAGCTGGAACCCAAGTTTCCCACATGACAGAGCCAAGTCTCAGCCACAAGGTCTCTCAGGATGAGTGTGCCAGAACCGTGAGCTTGGCAATGGTGCCTGTAATTACTGTGCTAATCACCAGTCCGCTCTGCTTCCAGAGCTAGGCATAGAACTCAGGAATCTTGACACCCTACATCTCAGTGCTGTCACACATACTTTGTCACTCACTGGCAAAGCATGAGCTGGGTTCCCTTCTAGGGGCTGATAATCATAGAGCCATAGGGTTAGAAGGCACCACAAGGGTCATCTCATCTAACCCCTGCCAAGATGTAGGATTTGTTGTGTCTAAGCCATCAAAGACCAATGGCTGTCCAGCCTCCTTTTGAAAACCTCCAGTGAAAGAGCTTCCACAACCTCCATAGGCAGTCTGTTCCACTGGCCTTCTGTACCTTACTTCAAACTCTGCTGAACACCCATGTAGGATAAAACAGTATATGATCTGATAATTAAAGACTGCATCAATCCCAGACAACAAGTGCATTAAACTAGAGTTAAGGTGGAGGGCATAGCTGTCATTTTGAGTGAAATACATGGTAGAGATGGTGTATTATCCCCCAAACATTATAAACCCAGGGTATCCAGATTTAAGGTTGAATTTACAAGAAATCCAATCTTGGGACTTCTGAACAACCTTAATTCTGCCAGTCATGACACTATGCGATAGCTATACAGTTACTACTAAGGTATTTTACTGTTTGTAGTTCCAGATCAGGTTAAACTGCTTATGAGTGCTCATTGAAAATTTGCACAAATTTGCAGGCCCTTTTGTGCTTTGTTTGGCCTCATTTCACGAAACGACAACCTACCACACATCTTGGGGAAAAACACAAAACTAGCAACAGCAATGACATACATTTGCCTTTTGCAGCATTTGCTTTTTGTGGTTTAACCTCAGTTAATGTACATCCTGGAATTCCCCACAGGACCAAAACTTCTGAAAAAGCGTCAGCAAAACCAGTCCTGTACGTCACTGCAGAGCAAACTTCAGCAAGCTTCTGCAGGTCAGTATAAAGTACCGATGGCCTGAGGAAGCATTCACATTTACCTTGGATTTGCAACCAGAAATCCCAAATTTCACAAAATCTGAACTTCATCAGGGTCAAAGTACATTTTTAACCATTTTAAGATGAGTATTTTTTTATAGACGTCTTCAGATATCACATAAATAAGTGACGGTAAAGTGATGTAATGAGCTGTTAATCTATTCCATGGTCAATGTTTCCAGACTTTTGAGTGGAAACTTGGCAAATGCTGCCAGTCAGAGTTGGTTGTAAATGGATTAGTTAAAAGTTTCCCTCATGTTCAACTACACTTTTCAATGGGCAACTGGCTTTGTTTCCTTTCATGCTCTATCACAATGTGCCCCTCCACACCAACAGCCACTGGGACCTGCCAGCCACATTCAACTCACTTTGCTATAAAAACAAGCGTGGGCTGTCTAGCATTTAACCAGTCAGGCATTTAACTTAGAAAGTGGGCAATGTACATATCCCCATAACCCATCTCCCTATCCGAGATGCTCAGACATTCAGTATCTGGTAATTCAGAAGTAACATTGCCAGCCAGTAATAAGAAGCATGGAAGTAATTTCAGAAAAGATCCTGCTTCCAATAACAGTGGGGAATGAAGAGAAGAGCCAGCACCAGCCAGCTTCCACCTCTGCTTCCACCTGGGCAGGAATGCTATTGCTCCTGAAGGAAAGCCAGCTGGAGCCGGTCCCCGTAAATGAACAGCCACAGCATGCAGACCTCTTTGCATGGGGCACAGCAGCACAGAGCAGCTGGGCAGAGATTGGGCAAAGAGAGCGGGGCTGCCTCAGGGCAAAGGGAAGCAGAGGAGGTGGGCAGAGCTGCCGGACAGGGGCTGAGTCCAGCTGGCATTAGCCAGGCAAGAAATGCCAACAGAAAGGGGGTGGTGCCGACAAGGAGTCCCCTGTGAGCATGCTAGAGGCACAGACTCTTTCTGAATGGCGTGTAACAGGGAATGCTCTGTCCCTATTCTCTGCTGCTCAGAAACATCTCTGGTTCTCCCATGAATGGCATTTCCATATTACTTATTTATATTCCTGCCACCAGCCCCAGCACAGTCGTGTGCAGCCAAGTACTTACAATGGTTTCTTGCCTTTCCCCAAGGGCACAGAGAGGAACAGAGATCTCCTTCCCTTGGGAATCTCAGCACATACTGGGTTCAGCAAACCCAGTCCTCTCCCCTCACTTCTTTCCTGTGCCTTCTTTTGCAGCCCTCAGCTGATGGCAAACTGGTTCAGCAGCCTCCAGACTGATCAGCTAATTAGCCACATATTCCCCAGTCAGCCTTCTTCAGGGGAGCTAATTGGTGCCTAAGTGACCAGAGGGCTGGCTCACTTGGTAGCCTCCAGCACTCTGTCACACACCTCCTGCCCTTTTCTACCGCTGAGGTTCCATTTCCCGTGTGCTCTCCCTTCTTTAGATGAGGCATCAGGGACCTTTTTCTGCTGCTTGCCCCCGGGATGTTTGTCTCCCCTCCACCCACAGAAATCACATTTCATGGGTGGGGGATATCGCTATAGTTCTGTTTCAGCCCACTGGTCCTCATACCTGGGACAACTCAAGGGGTTAGTCTCCTCCCTCTTTATTTTGAGCCAGGGCCTATCCCTTCCCTGTGTTTTCGTTCCATGGCCTCTCATTCTCCTGCCCCCTCCCACTGATCTCGAGGACCTCCTCTTGAGGCCCTGTTAGCAAACAATCTGTGGACAGCCTATCCCCCTCCAATACTTTCCAGCTTCTGTTTCCCCCTAATACCTGTTTGTCCAGTTATTCCTCCTCCCCACCCAAAACTCCCCAACCACCACCATTTTCTCCTTGGGAACATTCATTTCTCTTCTCCTCTCCCTGGTGGGTATCATGTTGCCTAGGATTCTCCTGTTCCTCTACTTAGAGCCCTTTCTTTATCTTTGGTGGCAGCTTCTGCCATGAATCCTAGACACCTACTTTCCTCCTACAGGGGAAGGGGCTCCAGTCCCTCCCTAACACCACTGGAAGTGGTAACCTATCCACAACCTCAACGCATTTCCATCTGAACTTTCCCTGGAACTCCAGGGGTATCTTGGCCATTGGGCAGAGTTCTCTCTCCCCAAGGATGTGCTCTAAACTCACCCTTTCCCCGGGCAGGATCCAGTGTGGTTTTACCATGTCTTTCCTACTCAGAAAACACCCTGACACAGTGTCCACTAGACTGCTCTCCTATCTCCTCCCCACCTTCACCAAGATGGTTGGCATTTTTCTCCGTCACTCCCTCAAGATCCTGGTCCACTCACAAAATTCTGGCAGTCCACTGTTTGTATATGGCACTGTCTTTTCATATGTCCATTTCCCACATCAATAGCTGGTAATTTCCCACCTCCCCTAAGGAATTCCTCTGCTCTCCTTCCTTTTCTTCTCTGCAGGCTTCACTCCTGCCAATTATCCAACCTTCTTTCCTGGCTCAGACCTGTTGGATGGACACCCCCCCCTTTTGGGGGAAATCTGCTTCCTCAAACTCTTCTGTGAGTTTGACCACTCCCTCCAGAGTTGTGGATTGCTGCTTCCTAACCCAACACACGTATTCGCTCAGAAGCCTTGTAGGAATTGCTCCATGATTATGGAGTCCATCATTTTGCCAACACTCTGCATATCCAGCTTTAACCAACCAATGGGTAGCCCAATCCATTTACATTTGGGCATATGCACTGGGCAGTACATCTCCAGTCCATATACCAGCCCAAACATTTCTATCAACATTTCTCTGTAAACAAGCCCATTCAGTCTAATATGGCTGCATCGACATCATTGTACTTCCAGGCCTGTTCATTACTCAAAGCCACATAGGCCACTTAAGTCTCCCGCACCAAGTAGGGTACTAACAGGAGGGCCCACATTCCTGTGTCCCAGCCAGCTCCCGTTGCTACCTTCTCAAGCATCACTAGACATGCACTGGGGTCACCTGTAGGCCCCATTTAACACAGACCAACATGGCGATTACCGTTCCCTGCACTGGGACTGGCATGTCTGTGAAGCAACTGCTGCCACTCTTGTGCTTGCTCCCTGATAAATTCTTGCAGGCTCTTCTGCTGCTCTGCTTGCCAGGCCAGCAGGGATTGTCTCTCCCATTAGTATAGCTGTTGCAGCTCCTTATGCTGCTTCACCAACCACTGCAGAGTCTGCTCCATCACCTAGATGCTGAATCGTTGCAGTGGCTTCCTCCATGGATCTCTCAATCACCACGACTGGGGGAGTCAAGCTCCCAGACTTGCTCCCACAATTGTAATGGGGAGCACTCAGTCCCCATCCTCTGACAACCAGAAATGTCTCAGAAGCTCCTGACATGGCACAAACAGTGGGAGTGTGTTAATAAAATTTGTGGATGACACAAAGTTGAGAGGTATTGCCAATATGGAGGTGGACCAGAATATCATACAAGAAGTTCTGGATGTCCTTGAAAGCCAAAGTAATAAAAATCCAATGAAACGTAATAGTGCAAAGTGCAAGGTCATGCACTTAGAGACTAACAACAAGCATTTTTGCTATAAGCTGGGGACATACCAACTGGAAGCGACAGAGGAGGAGAAAGACCTGGGTGCATTGGTTGATCACAGGATGACTATGAGCCACCAATGTGATGTGGCTGTGAAAAAGGCTAATTCAGCCTTAGGATTTCCTAGGTGAGGTATTTCCAGTAGAGACAGGGAAGTGTTAATACCATTATACAAGACATCAGTGAGACCTCATCTGGAATACTGGAATATAGAGGGATGAGGAGCTGTGACATACCTGGCTGAGATAAATGGAGAAATATTGAGACATATTGAGGAGTGCGACTGGAAAAGCAGAAGGAAGTTATACTACTAGAAATTAAGAGCTACAAGGACAGAGTGTCAGAGTAGCAGTTGTGTTAGTCTGTATCCGCAAAAAGAACAGGAGTACTTGTGACACCTTAGAGGCTAACAAATTTATTTGAGCTTAAGCTTTCGTGGGCTACAGCCCACTTCATGCGTCTGATGAAGTGGGCTGTAGCCCACGAAAGCTTATGCTCAAATAAATTTGTTAGTTTCTAAGGTGCCACAAGTACTCCTGTTCTTTTTAAGGACAGAGTGGTGGCCCTTGTAGTCATCTTGGCTAGGAGGAAGCCTGCCCCGAAGGATGTCCCACAGAGTGGGGAGGTGAAAGAGGAGCCAATAGGATCCAGAGTCTCTGTTTTCTAGGGTTTAGTTAAGGCGGAAAGGGGAGAAATTATCTCCAGAGAGTTAGTGATATTTTAGTGATTGCGGTAATGCCTAGGAGCCCCAGGCATGGACCACTGGGCCAGGTGCTGTCTACATAGAGAGAGATGGTGAATTGCTTCCCAACAGGTTGCTTAGCAGAGTTACTGTGATGTATATTCACAGACTTCCTGTTACTTTTTGGTTATTAGATACTGAACAATTTCTGAGCAGAGAACTGTTGTTACTCTCTCTTTCTGAAATGGACAAGTTTTGGAGCCTGACTGGGTTTCCAAAGCTGAACTGATTGGTTTCTAAATCTCATTTGAAATGATGGCTGTCAAATGTGATCCTGCCTTTGAATGGAACCAGTGTCAGGAAAGAAGGCGGGTGTACTGCAAATGGAAAAGTTATTTGTGATCCTCTGTGTTCAAGTTAATCAAGACAGCCACGGTGGTATCGGTAACACAATTTCCAGTCTCATCACATTAGCCAGAGGGAGAAGGGAAGGTATGTATGTTAGAGTCACTGAAATGGAGATGCTGGCACATGCTACAGCCAGCACTCTGCAGAATTGGCCCTGACTGATTGTCACTTGGGAATTAAAGCTGGTCTGGTGCTAGACAGGGAAGGAAGGTAGCGTGCAGCAAGAGAAGAGAATCTGGAGAAGCAGCATCCTGTTCATTCTACTCAGGAAAGTGGAGCCATGCAACAATGTTTGGTTTTCTGTTTGTTTCAAAAAGTGACTGAAATTTTCTGTCTGGTGGGAAGTGTCTGAAAGAAACAGGTAAGCCCGTGTTGGTATGAATGCAGATTTATGCAGAGATGTTTTCAATAACCAAAAGTAAAATGTGGGCTCTTTGAGTAAACTGGTTTGAAATGGGACATTTCCAGGGAAAGACCAGGTGCGAAGGCAAGTCCTAATCCATGTTGTTTGTCTCCAGATGCGCTGCTCACTGAACACCTGGGCCATAGTGAAACAACCACAGAAACAAGGCAACATAGGGCTTGGGATTGAGAAACAAGCAAACAACCCCAAGCCTACAAGTCTGGGCACCACTAATGGATCTTTCAAATCATTCCGAAGTCTGGCCATATAAACTAACTGGTTGGTCCATAGACAACCACTGCAGATAGAACATTGGAACAGTCCTCTCTTGCCTTTATACTTAGAGCATTAACTCACAGACTACATCCCACGGCCTTTAGCTGGGATCTTCTTTCAAGCTAAGCAAGGTAGAGCCAAGTCAGCAAGGGGATGGGAGACCCCCATGGAAAGCCCAGGCTCTCTCAGGAAGTGGAAGTTGTCAAGTAGTGCATACCTCAGTGAGGCACTAGGGGCTATGGCTGGGTTGCCATTTTCTGCATAAGAGAGAAACCTGAGAATCCTATCAGGGCCAGTGGGGGGTAGACACCCCATCACACTCATTCACCTCCAACATTCTTTCAAGTGTCTGCATTTGATGTCAGGCCATAAGTAGCTGATCTAGTGCATTTCAGATAATTTCTCGTAAGATATGAAATTCCCCAGAAACAAACTGGACACCATTATCCAAATAATCCCTTCAGGCAAACTATTCAATGCTGTGTCTTGGCGGACATTGTTTGCTCCACTTCTGGCCACCTGGAAAAAGCATTAACTACAACTATATGCATTTGCTTATTCTTCTCTGCAAAATCTGTGTATAGGCATGACCAAGTTGAGGGAGCCCATATCCTTGTCTGGCCTGGTGCCATTTATTGCAAGTTTCAGTGATTTGTATGTGTCATGTTGATCAGTTTCTCTTTCTCTGTCTTCATCTAAGTCTAGCCACCATTAGGTTTGTCAGACTCTTCATTTTCATTGTACTTTGGTGATGCCCAGGTAATTCAACCAGTATCTCTGCATGGCAGTTTTGCTATCAGTACTCTGTGAAAATTAAATATGATCTTGTGAGACAGTTCAGGCTCTAACCTATACGTAATATCTCAATTACAAACCTTAGGGACCGGCTCAGCCCAGATATCATTCCTTCCAACCAGAAGTCTCAAACAGAATGCGTAACTCAAAAGAACACATTCCCAAAACCACAAACATAATACTGCTGTCCAGCTGCAGGCAGAATTTTCAACCCCAGCTCAGACCATCATTCGTGAGTATTCCTTTTATGCTAACTTCCATGTCAGATGAGCTACACAGCACCATCACGAATACGAATCCATTAATGGTAGGTCTTAATATTCTCTCCACAGTGGTAAAAAAAACACATCAACCGCCACCACACCAGTCGAGACAAGTGAACTGAAGGAAAATACCAGCCCATGTACAGGAAGAAAACAAAGGAGAGGAAAACCCCCTCCCCACCATAGGAAAGGAGAGGGCACACCGCAACACAGACCCATATCACATCACATCACACGGATGCCCCAACATGCATGTACATACATTGACATCCACAGCACGTCACAAAAACACACCCACGTGTGTGTACAGACATTAATACTTACAGCATAGCACATATGTACAACACATACATCATCTAGTTCTTAAAAAAAACAATATATTTCAGATAACAGCTGAGTGTTGTAAAGCCCATCTCTAATTAGAGGTAAGGTTGGAATTTCTGACTGTGTCTTTATACATAAGTAGATATTATTTGAGAGACAAGATGGGTGAGGTAATATATTTTATTGGACAGAAGTTGATCCAATAACAGATACTAGCTCACCCACCTTGTTGCTTTCATATCCTGAGACCAACATGGCTACAATAACACTGCACAGATATTCTTTGACGATTTTTCTTTTTTGTTCCTTTTCATGGCTCTGCTGGTGCCTAGAGACAAGGATCAGTGCTTTGAAAGAAAGAAATAAGGGCTAGAAACCCATTCTTTAAAAATGAAAGTTTAAATTCTGCAGAACTGGCAGGGGCCACCATACAAGCTCCTTTCTGGCCCATAATGACCAAGTTCATTCAGTGCCTGGCCCCTTTTTCACAAAACATGACTTTGGACCTCAGATGTCTCCCTGGCCCTACGTTTTCTTTATTCCCACCTCACTGTGAGCTCAATAGCTCCCCCTTGAAGGTACGTGTGTTGGGTAAAATTTTCAAAAGCACTTTAGTGACTTAGGAGCCTGACTCAATGAAAGTCATTGGGATTTGGAGTCCTAAGTGTCTGTTACTTTTGAAAATGGGATGTTGGCTCCTGTGTCAATTAGGTGCTTTCAAAAATGTCCCCTTTCTCTCCTTGACAGCAATGGATTCATTCGCCGGCCTTCACTAGTAGAGCAGCACTCGTGCATTCTGTTCCCCATTTATATGCAAGCACTGGCACAAGCTGAAATTGGGCAGCTGCTGTCACTCCTTTGAGATTGTTCTATCTCCTGACTTTGTTCCTACAAGTTCAAACAATTAACAAAATGAAGAGGTCTCCCTGTGTTGTACGTCCCAAAGCAAAGCCAGCATCTGCTCTGAGGAAACATGGCCAATATTAAGGGACGAATGGCTTTTTTACTCAAAGGAACATCTGTTTATTATGACTCACTGAAAATCTCTGTCACATTGGGAAAGCATTTTAAGTAGACATTTGAAAGGAAAATATATCTATTAGTCTGTCTGCAGGTTTGTCAAAGGCCTAGGAGACTCTCTGTCTTTATTAAGTGACTGAATAAGCACTGCTGAAATTTCCTCCAAGAAGAATGGCTGCCGTCAGGGTGAGTGCTCGTTAGTGGGCTTACAGCCAGCTGCTTGCTGTGGATGGAGTTATGCAGAGTAATAACTACTTCCTGCTAGTATTAGCTCTGTGCCCAGTGTCCGCAACCTGCCTTGGGGAACAGTCCAAGAAATACTCTGGCTTAAGCAAAGAGTGTTTAGGCCTTCTTTATCTGTCAGAAGGAGGCAGACAAGGGACCAACCCCATTTCCCTTCTTTTACATGCATGCAGTGCTGGGTGGAGGTGCAGGATCACCTGAGCTGGAGCGAGAGGCCCTGAGGTCCAGCGTGGTAGCAGTTCAGAGCTATGACTTGGTTTGGAGCCACGCCTGACAGGCTGGAGGCTGATATGAAGTTTATCCTCCCCCTCTGGGGCCACTCAACTGGGTTGGAAAAAAATCACAGGTTGTCTTCCAAGATTTCTGGTGCTCCCTGTCTCAGGCCAAGCCAGAAACATCATGGATCATTTGCACTGTATTTCCGGCTTCCTGCTGCTGGACCCAGCTAGACGCTGGGCATCGTGTACTTGCCAGTGAGGAGCACAAACAGAGACCGTATGGGAGACCGCAACCAGGCTGGCACAAACCCCAGAACGGCTTTGTTTGAATTTGGGGTGATGCCCCTGGTCCTCCAAACTGCTTCCCCTCTTTGCAGCACTGCCAGTCATGATGCAAACTCCAGACCCAGGCCCTGTCAGTACCCCTCTATTGGCATGACATGACCTGGGCTTCATTCCTGGCAAAGCCTATTTAGAGTGCTGCCTGTACTGGAACAGAGGCCCCTAACTCCTGCTGAAATCAGGCAGACTGAGGCACCCAACTCACCTAGGCACTTTTGAAAATCCCACTAAGCATCTATCTCCAGCTTTAGGAGCCTGAATATGCAGCTTTACCACTAGAGATGTAAATCCTTCTAAAGCACCTCTCCTTGTTTGCTTGTGTATTCCCTGAGCTTTGTTCTGTGCTGCATTGTGGATGGAAGACTGATGGGTCAGAAACTTTGTTAAAACACCACTGAGCTAATTTTTCACTGTAGTTACAAAGAGGGAGGAGAAATTAGGTTACCATTTCATTTCAAGACAATCTCACTTCAATTTGTTCTAGCATTTATATTATATATTTCCCCAGCATCTACAATTTACATAATCACACATTTATTTGGAGTTTCCATCTTTGTTGGAGCTGCACATTATGTTGAGTTAAACATGTGGAAGCAATAAAGGAAATACAAGGCTATAAATAAGACAAGTAATAAGGATACATAATGAAAGCCCATTCATCAAAAAGCTCTAAATGCATTTAAATTTGAAAAGTCTGGAAGAGATAAATACATATATAAAAAGACATTTTAAAATTCTGAAAGAGTGATGCAGTGGTGACACATGTTATTTTCCTCACTACAGCATTGTAACATGTGGATTCCTGGCTGCAAGCACAGTAACTCTTGGCACATGTGGAGCAAAGTTCAGAGGCAGAGTCAATGCTGGCATTGTATTTGCTTGTATGTAGCAATGCTCAGAAACTTTCCCTGCAAGTCCGGCAGTTGTCACTGCAAGGAGAAATTTGTGACTCTTTAGATAAAGGAAGTTTATGCAAGTTTGTGAATCTTTGTACACGTTACTTCTATGATTAGGTCACACTGAATTTTAACCCTAAACTACCTATTTAGAATCCTATATCACCTATATCCTGTATCCAAGTCACTTCAATTTTGGGTAAAAGGGTACCACTCATGCAAAATTTGAGGTGGAAATGATGTTATTTGAAGGTTTGGGGTTGGGCAAAATCAAACTTTTAATGGAAAGCAGGTTGCCTCATTGACTCACCCCTCCATAGTACAAGGCCATTAAGGGCTGGTAATGTGTGGTCCTCATCCTTATAGCCCAGAAAATAAGGGGAGGGGAGGATCCTTCTCTTGGGGTAAAGATATTGCTGACATTCCTGAGCTGACTACCTCAGTGGCTGCCATAACAACTAGAGGGCTAGGAGAGGTGAGAGGACTGTCGCACTGGGTTGTGCTGGCCTCTTCTGCCACCAATGACAGAGGCAGGTGGAAGGTCCTGGGAAGCCCTGCTGATAAAGTAAGTGAGTGGGTAAAATCAGAAGGCCACAATGAAAACGGTGTCACATTTAACTACCACTAATTGCAACTTTTTACAGGTACTGGGCAATGTCTGCCACTCCTTTGAAGGCAATGCTGAAATGCAGCGGAATACACAAAATCAGCATTCTGGTCCTTTTGAGAGAGAATGTGATTTTGTTTAAGACACTCACTAATCCAAATTCATCTATTATCAAAGAGCCTCTGCTAAATGATTCCATTTCTTAACAAGGCAATAAAGTTCCATTGCCAACAGTGACAGCCCTAATTGTTATTGATCTTGCCCGAGAGGAAGGCGCTGGTTTTACAGGGACATCCTTGTTGTCACCAATTGAAACAATCTGACTTTGTTGTATCTAATAGACCAGACCAGACTAATTATAGAGCTAAGATCTGAAAGAATCATCCCTGAGCACTACCCAAACCCCTTTGTACAGTAGAGTGGAAATCTTTCAGTGCAGTAATGTTTGCACAAGAGACTAAGGGGAAAATGAGCTCCCCTCCAGGAGTCCAGAGGAGCATTTAAGTGCATACAATAGAGCTAAGTATATGGCAGAGGAAATGGGAACTCTAGACTGGGAAGAGCAAAAGTGTCAGGTTTATTTTAATTGGTCTCTCTGTGAAACAGACAGGAAAGTATTCATCGAGTGTCCCTTTTCTCTCTCTGCATTTTGAGTTATTCGGTTGGAGAGGCCCTAAAATTGCCCAGGCAAATGTGCTATTGTGAATGTCTCGGGCAGAAGTGATTGGAGACAATCAGGCCATGCAGTAGATATTTGAGGCTCTCAGATGACAGTTTATACATTTTCAATGAATGATATTTAATTAGAGCTGTAAGAGTTTGGGAAGCCAGATCCCTTTAAAAGTCTCTCCAAAATTCCCTGAAATCAGCTGAATTATACTTACTCGTTGCTGTATTACTTTACAGCATGCCTTCCTTTTGGCTTCAAGAGACTCTCGTCTCTTGCAGTGTGGCCTTGAGGCTAGAGCTGGCATATGTTACAGTGCCAGCTCTCAGGAAAGGTCTTTGTATTTTTTACCATCCCTCAGACAGCTGCAGAATTCCAGCTGGATCAACAAACCCAAGGGGTGGCTCTTTTGCATTTCGCTTCTGAGCAGCCCCTGTGGCTCTGCTGACCCAATGCTCATCCACGACAGCTCAAAGAAATGTCTCATTAGACACTAGAGATTAATTAAAACAGTGCTGAGTCTCCCAAAGCCTGTTGGGAGGGGAAAGGGACCTAGTAGGGATGGAACCATAGCGGAACTCCAGAGCTCATGGCTAAGTGGGGCTACCAAGACCCCCTGGCCAGCATCACCTCTGTAGTTTTGGTCCGTGTTCAGGAAATCCAAAAGGAATCCAGCATTTTCCAATTCTAGTTTATATGGGGCCAAAAGCTTGTGAAAAACAAGCTCACATAATTGTCCTCAATGTGGGAAATCCCACGAGGACAGCTGATTCGGATGCCTTTCCAGAATGTCAGGAACTTGATGAATTCTGCCATTTGGGGCTGAAGTCTCACAAAATGTTGTAAAGTTTTCACACTACCCTATCCAAATCCAAACCTTTGTCCAATTTTTTCCTTGGATGTAAACCCATCCTGGGTCTGATCTCACCTGTCTCACCTCTAGATTCTCACAGATGAGTCATGGCAGCATTCTGTCGGGAGCCTGCTCTGAGAGCATAGACAGTGCTGCAGGAAAGCCATGGAGCTGGTGGTCTTGGGGAACAAGTCACGGGGCATTATTCTAGGTGCTTTCTGATACCCAGACAGGAGGCCTCTGTCCTTCCTGAATGAATGTGTGGTCTGGCCAGCCTTAGCTCATGCTGCAAGACACAGTAGACGGGAATGCCAGTTCTTGTCTCTCAGAGCCCAGGGCGAGTGTGCAGCACTCAAAGTTAGGACAATATCCTTGACTTGTAAATGGAGCCCATCTGAGTTGGCTCATAGTATCCATAGGACCCCACAATGCCATTTTTCCAGAGTCACTTTTCAGAGCAGAGCTGTGCTTTAATGAGAATGCTTTGTACAAGATGTGGGGCAGACAGACACAGCTCAGAATCAATTAATTAACCTGCAACTGAAGTGGGTCTCATTCAAGTGGAAGCCAGACTTCCACTCTAAAACCTGGTGCCTAGTCTCTCTCAGTGACTGCTGGCCAAGACTGCCATAAGTCTTTGTGGAGGAAGGAAACCAAAGAGCCCCAGCCCACAGCCACAAATCCATGCTGAAAGTTACTCGCCTTCACACTAAGCTGCTAAGGGATAAGTAAACATAATTCAGCTGATTTCAGGGAATTTAGAGAGACTCGCAAAGGGATCTGGCTTCTCAAACCCTTATGGCTCTAATTAAACATCATTCACGGAAAACGTATTAACAGTCTGACTCACCTGTGTGTTAGTATTGCTAAAATAGGAATTAGACTTGTAACGATGTGTTTACAGTTTATGAAATGCTTGTAAATTGCTGCATGCACTAATCTCACTTAGAATATCTGTAACCCATGCTATAAGGTAATACTTAAGTGTTTGTTCTGTAAGTGAAAAACTGTTGGCTCTGAAACTATAAATCCACTCAGGAAAGAAATATCACCAGGTTTGAAACACTGATTTTGTCCCACAAGAAGAGGTTATCTCTGGCCCAGCAGGAAGGCCTATTGGATCCAGACAAAGATCAAAGAACAAGGATTGTATTGATTGTTCCCGGCATATACATGAAAGGGGGATATGCAGAAGCGCTCAGCCCATCAGTTTGGACTTGAGGGAGATGGGAATAAAAATCCCTGACTAGAAGGAATTAGGGTCTTTTTATGCTGTTTGGACTCTAAGGGTATGTCTATATTGCAATTAAAAATCCACAGCTGGCCCATGCCACCTGACTTAGGCTAGTGGGGCTCAGGCTAAGGAGATGTTTAATTGCAGTGAAGATGTTTGTGCTCTGGCTGCAGGGACTCTGTGAGTTGGAAGGGTCCCAAACTCAGGCTCCAGCCTGAGCCCTAAGGTCTACCTCACTATTAAATGGCCCCTGAGCCTGAGCCCCGTGAGCCCAACTCAGCTGGCATGAGCCAACTGCAGGTGTCTAACTGCAGTGTAGCTATACCCTAAGGGATAAAGATTCCTAAACATAAGCAAGAGATCCCCAGCTACACTGATTTTCATGAGCTGAGGATCTAGCTTGTTTTATCTAATTGTTATGACTATACTTCAGGGAAAGGTCCCAAGGTCAGGTCCTTCTCAGACAGTGTCATTGTGACATCAGAGATAGCTCAACCAATCACCATTTCTCGCCAGTTAATTTGCATGCCACAATTCTATTAGGTAAAGGAAACTGCACATGCATCCTGTGAAGGAGTGGGCTGTCCCTGGTGGCGAGGTTTCACATGTCAAGTGATCCCCTTCTTATTTTACCCCCAACTAGAGCATCATAGATGCATAGATTCCAAGACCAGAAGAGACCATTGTGATGAGCTAGTTTGACTTCCTGCATAACAAAGGCTAAAGAATTTCTCCACAATAATTCCTAGAGAAGCTCTTGCAGAAAAACATCCAATCTTGACTTTAAAATTGTCAGTGACGGGAAATCCACCATGGCCCTTAGTCAATTGTTCCAATGGTTAATTACTCTGACTGTTAAAAATATACACCTTCTTTCCCGTCTGAGTTTGTCTACAACTTCCAGCCATTGGATCATGTTATACGTTTCTTTGCTAGATTGAAGAGCCTTTTACTAAATGTTTGTTCACCATGTAGGTACTTACGGACTATAGTCAAGTCACCCTTTGACCTATCTAAACATACTGAGCTTCTTGAGTCTATCACTATAAGGCAGGTTTTCTAATCCTTTAATCATTTAATCAGTGCAGGCATCAGTCCCCTGCTGGCAAAAGTTCTCCCCCTTCTCCTCACATCTGTTGTGCTGTGCACAGGACACCCCAATGACCTGGATGGCATTAGACTCACTGGTGTCCAAATGGTTTGCAGGAGGCACCATCTTGCCTTCAATGGGCCAAAGGCACATTCCCTCACCATCCTGCTCATCATATGAACCTTCCCCTGCCAGGTGCTCTCTCAGCAGGGTAGGGCTTCATGAGCCAGGGCAGCAGATTGGCTCTCCCAAAATAATGGTGGGCACACACAACATGTTGATATCCATATTATTGAGTGGGAAATAAAGTTCCAAATTGTCCTCATTGGAAAACACCACATCTCTGTAATACCCTGGCATCCCCTGTGCTTGCCAGTACCTCCCACGTTGGTGTCCCTGAACCTATCTCTACGATTGACCAAGGCCTGCATAATGAGTGAGTACTATCCTTTCCTGTTGACATATTCATGTGCACCTTGGAGGGGCAGACAGTGGGCACATGTGCACCCTCAGTGGCCCCAGCACAGTTCAGGATCCCCATTTACTTTTATTTTGGGGACATTAGCAATCTCCACCATCAGTGGGTGAAGCATAACAGTACCTGCCTCGCAAACCACCATCCCCACAACCCCAACAGCTGACTTTCCAACACCAAACTTGTAGTCACAGACCTGTAGCACTCAGGGTAGCCAGCTTCTAGATGGCAACAGCAACTCACTTCTGGACTGGAAATGACCTTCCTCCTGTGTGTCCTGGTGCTGACGCTCCTCTCACAGCTCCATGAAGGTCTGCTTCCTCATGCGGAAGTTCTGTAGCCACTGCTAGTTATCCCATGTCTGCATGACAATGTGATCCCATCACTCTATGCTTGTGGCCCTGCTCCACAGTTGCTGGTCAGCATAGGTGGACTCCACACTTATTACCCTGCATCAGCTGTCTGCACTGCTCCATGGCTGCATGCAACCTGCCTATCCGGGGGGACAAACTGTTGCTGAAATGCCCTTTGCCATGTCTCATGCCCTATATCTGCCTCCTGTTGCTGAAATGAGAGTTGTGTTAATGCCAGGTGCTGGGATAGGTCACTGTCCTGAGCTGGATCAACTGTGGCACTGGTTGGAATGGAGGCTATAGACAGAAGGCTAAAGCATGCTAAGCAGGAAGTGGTTTATTTTACTTATTGTTGGGCTGAAAGCACTTTTTCACAGGGGCCCAGGAAGGACAGACAAGCTCTCCCACAATACATTGTGAAAGAATTAATAAAGCAGTGTAGCTTACTGTGGCACTAAGACCCAGGCGATGTGCCCCTAGAAGTTCTAGCACCTTACATGGGTGAATGCAGCACCAGTGTGGACACAGCAGGTTCAGGGATAGCTGTGCAGTGGGGGTGGTCACGGCCAGACTAGGCCAACCTGGGGGCTCAGCCCCAGGTGCCAGTTACACAGGTTAATGGGGCAGGGGAGGTGCAGTGGGGGCAGGTTTGTGTGTGTGTGCTGGAGAGGAGCACTGAGTGTCCTTTTGGATGTCCCCGTTCTGGGCTCTCTGGAAGGATGGAGATGGGGCCAGGCCAAGGGGGCTTCTCCCAAGGAGAAACATGTGAAATCCCATCACTGGAGGTTGTTAAGAACAGGCTGGATAAACACCTGCCAGGGATGGTCTAGCTTTACTTGGCCCTGTCTCAGCGCAGGGCCTGGACTAGATCACTTCTCAAGGCCACTTCCAGTCCTACATTGTTATGATTCTGTGTTTTCTGTGGGGGGGGGGTCTGTGAGACAGAGACAGAGACAGAGAAAGAGAGAGAGTATCTGGCTAGGTGGCCAAGTGCAGATATGTGCAGATCTGTTTGTGTGGCGATACATCTTTCTTGCTCTATCTCAGCTGGGGCAGACAGTATCCGACTTGTCTGTGTTGGGCAGATGAAGCCACGGGACAGAGGTCACATTGTTTTATGCTTTTGATGCTGCTGTTTCAAAAAAAATCATTGTTGTTCTCACTCCCGCTTTGTCCGGCCTGGCTCCTTTAGGTAGGGGGAAGGGTGAATCGATACTGCTGCACTGCGTGTTCTTGGGCCTGGCTGTGGAGTGGGAGGTTCTCAGCTTGCACCTTCAACATCAAATATAACCTTTCAGGGGCACTTTGCTGCATTTTCAGGGACACTGGGAACTTCGGCAAAGGACATACAGCTCCTAGTCCTACCCCAGTCCTGCCCCTAGGGGTGCAAAGGGGACTGAGTGCTGCACTAAAAATACCTGATTGCCCCACCCTGCTTTGCACTCCAGACAGGCACCAGTGCTTTAGTACAGTGGTTCTTAATTTTTCCGGACTACTGTACCCCTTGCTGGAATCTGATTTGTCTTGCATACCATTAGGAATCCCAGCCCAGGCTCCTGCATCTTAGGCATGGCCTTTCCTCACATGGTCACCCTGCCTGGCAGCTAACTCCATCACAGATTATGGCCTGGGAGGTGTTCAGCTCCCGGGCAGAGCCTTAGCTAGTTCTTCACACTGTGTTCTGCATTCCTGGGTGATTCCCTTATTCAGCTACTACCCAGAGATGTGTAAGTAACTGATAACAATCCCCAGCATTCCCAGTTAGCAGGATCAAAGGGAGGACAGGTTAAAAAGACCATGCTCTGGTGTGTGGGGGGGTGTGCACTGGAGTGGGGGAGACTCTGGAGGAGGGGCTTTGATCTCTCTACTTATCTTTTCCCTTTTCCTTTGGGGTTTTCTGGTTTGTTTCATGAGACATGGTCATTCTGGCGGGACAGGCAAGAACAATTAGATCCCAGTTCTATTGGACCAGCCTAAATGTTTTCAGCTGCCTAGGGCCAATCAGGCCCCGCAACGAGGTGATGTTTTTATGAATCTGTCAGATCATTCTTGGGAATATTACAGTAGTCTTCCACTCTTCCTGCATTAGTGTCAGATGCTGGAGCCCTTTCTGGCCCCAGTCTCTGATCTTGTAGGGATCTTACACTTCTGAAAGCTTTTCACACTTCCATTTCTTTCTGCCAAGACCTCATTTCAATGCCCCAACCTAGTTTCAGGCTGTGAACCTTCTACCTTGGAACACATTCATGTGATATAACCTTACACACATGCTCACACACATACAAGCCGTCACTGGGACCACTTGTAGTAAGGAGAGAATGACCTGCTGAGGTGATCTGCGAGCTGGTTCTGCACCCCTGGCAGGTTAGATGCTTCAAGCCCAATCGAATATATGATGCAAAATTCCCACAGATGAACTGCATCATTTAGCACATGGCTGATGTATTGTCTGTGAGAACCGAGACTGTCTTGTTTGTGATATGGGGCAAGAATGTCTGACAAGATAGGCGGACTTCCCTGAGTTCCCTGAGATTGATATGGAGCAAAAGCTCCTCTTGGGAGTCCTAAGATACCCCAGGTGGGCTCCCCAGCCCAGTGCCAAAGCATCAGAGACCAGATATGTGGCCAGACAAGGCCTTGTGAAGGATACCCCCGCACAGACTGTGCATCAGTCTAATCACCCTGTCAACAAGTCGAGGGTTTGAGATGGCACCGTGAGAACCCTGTCTAGGTGACGTCTGGAGGGATAGTATACCATAGCAAGCCTTGGCCACTGTCTTGCCCTCCTCCACAAGGGCAGAGAACTCCTGCTGGTTGTCCTGGGGAAGTTTGTCCTTCATTACTTGGAACATATTAAATCATAGCAACCCAGCAAGGCCTGCTGACTTGCTATGCAGAGCTGTAACACCCCCCACGACCCTTCTGTGGAATAGGCTTTCCTCCCGAGCAAGTCTAGCTTCTCGGGATTCTTCACCTTTGGGATGGGCCCCACCTGGCCTTAACGGTCCCTTTTGTTGGCAGCCACCAACACAAGTGAACCAGGGGGAGGGTGCGAAAATAAAGATTCAAAACCTCTATAAAATACTGCCGCTCCATCCGTTTAGCTGTAGGAAAGAGGGAGGCTGGGTTCTGCCACAGAGTCTTGATGGGCTCCACAATCGCCTCATGAAGGGGAAGAGCGACTCCTGCGGAGCCTGCAGCCGCCAAGATGTCCAAGAAGCCATGAGCTGGCTCCTTCATGACCTCCACCTGTATGTCCAAGTTTGATACCATCCACTTTATTAAGTCCTGGTGGGCCTAATAATCGACCTGGCATGCAGATGCCCCCTTAGATACCAGTGTGTTGTCTGTCTCAAAGGAGGAAGAGGCTTGTGATGTTGCCCTAGCCTCTACTCTGTCCTCTGAATGGGGTACCTGTTCCGGTTGTTCAGTACCAGTCTTAGCACTGGGTTTGAAACCAGTCTCTCCAAGACAACTGAGTAGGAATGCCTTGAACTGGTGTTCTGACCTGGGTGAAACCCCCATGGGTTCCAGAAAGGCCACTTCATAGGTGCTGGTCCCCATGGGCCAAGTGTTCTGGGGAATCATCACGCTAGAAACCCCTGTAGCTAGAGATGGTCGCAGGGAATGGCATGGACAGTCCCGGTGGTGCTCCTGAGCAGCAGGACCCAGCACAGGGGACAGTCTGGGGTGGAATGGAAGTGTGTCTGGGGTGGACCAGAGGAGGGAGGATATGGATTGGGGTCTGTAGCCTGGGATAGAAGGGTGGATCTGTGCCCCTGCCATGGACCAAAGGGGTCACTGCAGCAGAGAAGCAAGATAGGGCATCCCTGAGTAGCCCATGCCTGTGCCAGAACAACATTAGCCCTTGCAGCCCCTGATGAGAAGAGGTACAAGCTCCCCTCCACACATCCCTGGAGCAGAAGATGGGGTGCTCTGGCCTATGGTTTCCTTTTAGTGAGCATGCCCAGCCTTCACTGTGCTGTTCACGAGAGCCAGCCAGGGCAGGGCAGGGCAGGGCAGGGCAGGTGGGAGAGGATGCCTCTTTTCTCATGCCAAATGACTGAGCAAGGAGAATGCCTCCTGGTTCCAGGGCTGTCAGGGCCTTCCATGCTCACCGTAACGGGCCTGGCCCTCAAGCAGCAGAGGGCAGCAGTTCAGATGCACATGAGGGAGAGGTAGAGCCGGAGCTCTTCATGATAGCAAGAAGGGCTACAGGACAACATGGAGAGCTGGGGCTTCAGATGAGGGGACAAACTGTCTCTCCTCTGCATCGATTCCTCGTGTTGCAACAAACCATGAGAGGGAAGGATTAGGAACCAACAGCAGGAAGGAAGTCAGAGAAATGGTTTCTAGTCTGTAACAAATTGGCCGATTTTCACTTTCCAGCCTTAAGGTGATAACCTTGGTCTTTGTTTCAGCAGCTAAAACCTGCATGATGATGACCAGCCAGATCTGTGTCTCAGGAAGAAATCAAACAAAACTCCCTGAGATGCCACTGTATAGGGCACTAGATAATTCCTCAGAGCCCAGTGTTACTCCTGTCTTTCTATAGCAACCTTGGGATAAACAGCTGCAGAAGACGAGCTGAATAAAGCTGACCTTTGCGATGTACTAGTGCAGTCACTGCCCTGTGGAGGAAGGCTGGCTGCAATGGGTGTGCTGCATCTTGGTGAGCAAATGTTACCTTTCAAAGTTGGTTAATAAAACACAGAAACACATGTGCTTCAAATTACTCATTAGCCATAGAGACGCTTAGGAAAAAGAGGTGGGTGTGGATCAAGGGATAGCTTGCGCTGAAGCTGGAGAAATACATGGGTCAATGGCTGTGAGATGGGCAATTCCTGCAGTTTTGATATTTTGGCTTTTAGCCGGCAGCCTCCTCTTGAGTGTTAAGCTGGGTGGGAACATCAAAAATCAGCTCCTTCTGCTTTTGGTTTTTCCAGCATCAAAAGCCCTTCGCTGCCTGCCAAGCTACTCCAATCTCTGTTACCCGAACACATCAGCTCCAGCAGAAAGGGACCGAGATGCAGAAATGTATCATCCTAGAGATCTCAAATGCTCTACAGTTGCAGGTTCTGCTTTGATTAAAGAACACATTGCTAGGAGGTGGGCTTTGAAGTTGAGAAAGAGTTTAAATTGAGCACTTCAGTTTATGGTGACAACAAGGGGCTATTTGACATACACAACGTATGGACTGTCACCTACGGTGCTGGACCGTGGGATGTGCAGGAGCCAAGGAAGTGTTTCAGAAGCCAACTCTCGTGTGTATCCTTAACACGCCAAGCTCAATAGGTGACTGGAGCTGTGTGTGGGCAGGGCTGAGAGCCAGCGCCAGGCATCCTGCGCCCACTGCAAAATCAGAGAGCATGTATGACCTACATGGTCGCACCAGCCCATTGGGAGGCTCTTATGCACAATGCTGCTAAAATCAGCACAGGCAAATCACACTAAGGACATGTGCAAAACTTGTTTTAACAACCATGACTCTACCTGCTGAACCTGATTGATGGGATTTGCCCAGCTTCACTATTCACAAACACAGCCATGGCTACCATAGCCCCTCACCAAGTAGACCCCAGAGTTTCACAGCATGCGGCTCAGGCCCTAGCACTGCACTAGAGTCAGTACCATGCCTTGGGCCATGACTATGCAACAATAGCATCATGTGCTGTCCACTTCCTCTCACTGCAAGGCCAGGAAGGAAATAAACTAGCACAGGTTTGTGGTTTCTGTGATACAGTCTCTAGCACCCGCTCTCAGTGTGACTTGGGCAAGGTACTCAGTCTCTCAGTGCCTCAATTCCCCATGTAAACGCTAGAGAGAATAATACCCATTACCTCGTGGGGGTAGAGAGGCTACGGTAGTTTCTGTCTAGGAGCTGCTCAGAGACTGTGGTGATGCTGTGCCTACAGTATGTAAGAAACCCCCCCTGTGCCAACACAGACACAGGGGAGCCCTCCTGCCCTATCTCAGCCAAGGGCATGGACAGAGGTGCCTGCTCCCGTTGCCATCAGCCTGTGGCAGGGAATCTGAAGCCCCAAGCAGGAGAGGAGAGGTGACATGGGAGTTGGTCACAGGCCCACTTGGGAGTAACACCCCACCTATTATATGGAACCATCCCTGCACACACACTCACCTCTGCAGGACCACCAGTGCAGGGGGTGTAGTGGAGCATTTGGGGAGCTCCTGAGGTAGGCCAGGCAGTGGCTCGAGGCCACAGCTGCTCTGAAAAGGCAGGTAGTTTCCTCTCCTTTGCACTGCCTGAATAATGCAAGCAGAGCAGGGCAGTGAGTTTTCCCCACCGCGAAACTGCAGGACAATGGTAGAGAATGCAATGGTCCTGGCTGCTACAGAAAGGCCATGGGTTCTCTAGCGACCAACGCAAGTGATCAGGGACGGATATGCCCGACGACAGCATCTCCTGCAGCACAGATACCGTGTGCAGCATGCATCAGCAGAAGCTCATAGCAAGGCGCACTCCCTGCAAATAGCAACCTTGGGTTCTGTATGGGGATCTCATGGCTGCCACCTCCTGAGGCCTGTCCCTGCTGCCAATTCAGAGTCTGCAGTGAGTGGTTTTACGTTCAATACCAGTGCACTGCTACTACTCCCTCGCTAGCTCCATGAGACATTGCACCTGGCCCTCTCCAAACAAAACTAGTTTGGCCAGAGCCTAGCAGAGAAAAAGCAGAAAGCTGGGTATGTCTAGTTCCAAGAGCTGGGTCAGGGCTGCTGCATGGCCACGGTGATGCCAGGGGCAGAGCAAGCTCTGCAGTCCAGCCTGGAAAGAGGTCCTTTGTCTGTTTGGTGCTCTCCCTGGCTTTCCTGCCAACTGAGGAAGGTCTCTGTGCAAAGGGGGTTGCATGGCTGTGTTATTTTTGTAGGACCATGAGTACTTTGCCAGCTGTGTGTTTGGATAATGCATTCCTCACCAGGTAGCCAGGCCACCAGAGCTGGCTAAGCTCTCTGCTGGCCCCTAGTTCACAAGGCTTGCATTCTTTACCCTACTCCTGCTGCATCAACAGCTGCGTGAAGAGGAGGGATCAAGAGGAGGGATGGTCTTTGGTGCCTTTTGCAGGTGGCAGGAGGACTTGCGGGTCGAGTGGGGGACTCTGAGTTTTGTTCCTGCTTCTCCCAATAACTCCCTTTGACCTGATCCAAAACCCATTCAAATCAATGCGAGTCTTCCCACTGAACTCCATGCATGTTGGCTCAGGCCTCTGTGACCTTGGACACAATTCCCTGGCCCTCAAAGGGACGGTGGGAGAAGGCAGCAGAAACTGAGCAGGAAACTTTGCTCCTTTTTACCACTGCCTGTGTACTGGGAGAGAAGGTACAATGTGTGAGCTCTGGTGCAACTGTAAGGGCCACGTAGCACTGATGTGGCACAGCTGCCCAGGGGAGGACTCACTGACTCATGGCAACCTCAGCAGCAAGGAAGTGAGGTGTCTGCTCCACAGAGGTCCTACCCTGGGCTAGGTGAGAGGTCATTCCCAGGTTTCCTCTTCTCTTCTCTGTAGGTTCTTGTACCACACTCATCACTGCAGTACTCCAAGGCCAAGTGTGCCAATCTGGGCACTGCAGGGACAAATATCTGCTATCCCCCGACTTTCACCCCCCGACAGCTCTAGGATTTAGATGCTCCTCCTAGAGATCCTGCTCTTAGACAGTGACATGTGTGGGGGGACCCAAGGACCCCTTGGGGATAACTGGAAGAGGGTGCAGGGGTGCATATAGATTTGCAGGGATACTTTGGGTTAGATATATGCATAATAGTTCACTGAAGGACAGCATGAGGTCTCTAGCAAGAGCCAGGAGCCCACTGGTTGATAAAATCATTGCATGTACAGATAATAGCTAAGGAGTTACGTATCTATACTAAGATTATGTTCTCAAGGTCTTGGCGTTAAGGCAGGTCACCAGAATTTACATTCCTTATATATGTTCCTTTCAGGCAGCAGGTAACAGACCCCTAACTCCCAGTCTGGTTAAGGGGTTACTGTGTATTCTATGCCTCGCAGTGTCAGCCTATCTGCATACTAAGCCACAGGCAAAACAAGAGACTGTGAAATCTACGAAAGGAGATCTGCAAGCAAGATTTAAAAAACAGCAGGGGTGGGGTCCTGTTTATGAATAAATACAAAAGATGGGACTGGTGTATCTTGAGGGGGGAAGAAACACATTGAATCCTTCACCTAGGAGGCAAGATGACAGCAGGCTTCTGTCATGCCAGGAGGGTTCACAGCCCACCTAGCCGTAAATCACTGCAAGGATTTGGGGTGAGCCACACTCTACAGAGGCAGAAGTATTTTGTTAATTAAGTCTAGGCTCTAGATCATGTATTATGATTTTTCAGACCACCATTCGTTTCCAGACAGCTACACCTATGTTGCATGTGTGTTGCTTATTGTATCCTTGTGATAGAAAGAGCTCTTTGAAAGCGCTTTCTGGGCCCTTGTTCCCCTAGAAGCAAGGTCTGATAGTCCCCAAGTCCCTTCCGCTATATGTGCATTTTAAAATGACATTTCATGACATTATCTATTCTCAGTCACTGTGAAATACTAAACCTTGTTCTGGCTAATAACTCAGCTCTCTCCTGGAAAGGCATAAATTGGCGACCCCGAGCACTTCCTTAGTTAAACATTAGGAGAAACAAAACACTCAGGCTTCAAAAATGCTTCCCTTCAAAGCAGAGATGACCATTTTATTCACCTGTTGTTAAAATGCCATTCAGAGCAGAGTTCCGGTCAATAGAAGGGGCAGGCAGGTATCTGCTCTAGAAATGCCTCCATCCCAAGATGGAGTGATGATCTGATTTCATTCTCATCTGCTCTCCTCTCTGGGCTGGGTGTTAGGAGGAAATACTTCACATATGCTTGTTGCTCTTCAAAACATTTCTTTTGAATCACATCCAAACCATGAACAATAGTTCACATAGAAAACAACAATTCTGTAATGTTAAGCTTGTTTTGCACATTCTTGTGGTTTGAGTTGATCAAGCATTATAAGAAATTTTGCGTCAACTTTAATCTGTATCAAATGTGAAATTGCACAGTAGAGCTTGTAAAAGGCAACATTTGTTAATTTGATCTGTTTTATAATTTGCTAATTCACTGCAGATGTTTGATGTTAATTTATTCCCCTTTCTCGTTTAGTCTGTAAAATGTGTTTTGAAATGGGCTTGGCTATAAAGACTGCTTTCCAGAGAGAAGGCAATAGGAGATTTGCTTTGGCAGAGTACAGAGCAGTTTGGAAGATGGGGCAAAGGACAAGGCTGTTTATGTCTTAGGAGTACTAACAATCGTACCTCACGAGTCCCAGTGGAAGGAAAGGACTCTTTAGCCACTCTTCTCTAGACCTAAATGTATGCTACTTTCCCAGCAATAGAAAGTCTGCCCCCAGAGTTGTCCTTCCAGTGAAGAGTTAAAGGGAAAAGGAAATGAAGAATGGGTCAGTGTCTAGATGCACTAAAGCAAACAAATTGTGGTTTGGTTTGGGGGTTTTGGAGGGTGGGGATTTATTTTAATATAGCATTTGCTAAATGTGTTGCCCACTACAAAATATATCACAACCCGCAATATATCATGTACTCCCAATATGTCAAACATGCCCCATGTAGCTGATCAAATGTCTCAAAGTTGGAATATATTTACATCTGGATACACATGTAGTATGTGTATATATAGGGTAAAAGGTGGGTTAACACAACATATTTTAAAGCTATTGAAAAAGTGTCAGACCATATTTTCAATGTAATAAAACCAGCCAATTTTATAACTGCTAATATGTTATATCAGCAAATATATTTTAAAGGATTATGCAATACAATGCAATCAATACATATAACACACACAGAAAGTCCTATATTATATATGTGTATGTTTTACATGGGAAAAGTGATGTCCATCACTGTAGGATCTGATCATGTCACTATTTATGCTCTCAACACCCCTGGGAGATAGGGCAGCACTATTATCCCCACTGTGCAAATGGAGAACACAGACCCAGAAAAACTAAGGGGCTTTCCCAAGGTCATGCAGAGAGTCTGAAGCAGAGCAGTCACTTAAACTCACATCACCCAAGCCCCAAGCTAAAGCCCTAGCCAGTGGTCATCCTTCTTCTCCTGACTGACATCTCTGGCTGCTGGCATGTTTGAATTGTTCAGGAACAAGGTGCATACCAGATGAGGAGCATCCTTCAGTGCCCAGTGGAGAAAATATTGGACCTCGCTATGTAGTCCATGGGGGAGTTTGCAGCGATAGGGGGTGGGTTTGAAAGGCAGCTGGGGAGATCTGGTTTGTGTGTGGAAGATGATAAATATGCATCTCTGCACAAGACACCACACACTAGCATGTATAGTCCTGCACAGTGATATGCAAATGATGGGGAGCCATGGAACAGATCAATGGCAGGGAACATGCAGCTCTTGCATCTCTTACTCTCTCACCCCTCCCTCTTACTGCCTGTTACACTTGAATCCTCTTAGATTAGGGTCCAGTCTGACCCCACTGGAGTCTTCCCATGGATTTCCAGAGGAGTCAGCTTGAGCTCTCTAGGACAGGGAGCACACCTCCCTTTGTGTTTGTACAACACCTAGCACCACAGAGCCCAGATCCTGACTATGACCTTTGTCAGCACTATGAAGCTAATCCTGATGGCTGGGATTGACAAAGGGGGTTAGGCACCCAAAACCCACTGACTGACATTTGATTAGGCTCCTTTGCAAGTCCCAGCCAATCACAGTGATGAACTACAACAGGTGGAGTCCTGCCATTCCCGTGTTTGTCAGTATACATTCTGCATTTTCCACGCACACAGCACAGCCTTCCTTTCTCCAAACACCAGTACAATGCGCTTGGAAAGCCCACAGTGAGGAACTGCCGTACCCAGAAGGAGAAGGCAAGCTTTGGGCTTTGTGTGAATTAGCTAGCATCTAATGGCTGAAAATGGACTACGGTCAGCATCCTCTAGTAAACGTCGTCCCACCTTCAAACCCGCTTCCCTTATACTGGGAAGAGAGACAGGAAACAGCCTGACCAGACTTCCATGGTGGAAACTCAACAGTACAGCCCAGAGATCAGGTGCATGTGAACATACAGCATGGAATAATATTCCTTACAAGACTTCATGAGCACCAGTGCTCTAATGACCTGCCCAACGATTCATGACACTTCGCTCCCCTCATTCACGGAAGCAGAGTCTTCAGACTCACTGCACTGAGAGCAAGTATTAGTGATTGGTTTATACAGCACATCCCAAGCCTCTAAGTGCTCTGCAAAACTGTCAGCCATGTTCAGATGTAATAAATTCCTCTTCCTCCACCAGGGAAATGAATGCAGCTGCCACTAGGCACCAGGAGAGTCAGTGGAGGATACTCTGAAGAGTTATCTGGGATATTAAGATTTTTTAATATATTTTCCAAACACAAAGAACAACTTTTTGTTTTAGATGAAAGACAAGGACAAGACAAGAAAGAGCCTTTGGAGTTCCAGTTACAGAGCTACAAACGGTGACAACAGAAATAAAACAAGACTTCCCTCTCTCCGTTCTAAGCTGAGGAGTGCAGGATGGAGCCAGGTTTCTCATATTCCTATGAATCACAGATTTTCTCTCTTAAATGCAAAGATCCACTTATGTTTCAAATTATAAATTCAAATATGTACCAAATGCCTAAGGAAATGACATAGCTAGCCTCTATCCAGCTGAGATATATGGTGATTAGCTGTAGAAGAAAGCATTTCATTCTATGGGCTAGTCTGATTGGGAGAGATTTACCTCTCAGCTTCCCTGTTAGGCCTTTGAGAATAGTCCCTGAATTAGGTTTTAATGTCTAAAGAAAACAACCACAAATTTTCTCATCCTGCACAATTACAGCTGGGTGTAATGTGACATGGTCATTAACACTGGGTCTGATTAGTAAAACAGTCAGAGAATTTACACATGATTTTCATACTTTGCATTTGCAAAATGTGCACAAGATTCTTGTGCTATGTAAAAGCTAACCAGCAGTGATATGTCCACATTGCTACAACACAAACCCAGAGGAGTATCCCAAATCAGCAATAGAATCCAACCAAGTAGAGCAAACGAGGCATGGTAGGTGTCCAAAGCAAGTTCAATGATAATCAGATACTTAAAAGTGTAACAAGGGGGAATGACAGTTCTGAACCGTTTTTCCTTCTGCTGCTTTGTTTGTATGGGACCAAGAATCCCCAGCCAAGCTCAGGGCCCCAGTGTGCTAGGTACTGTACTATGAGAACGTTAGGTATGGCCCCGGCTGTAGCCAACTGACATCTAAGAAGATGAGGACACACAAAGTGCTGTGCACAAGGAGACACTGGGATACTGACATTGCAAAACGTCAATATTTTGCATGTACGTAACCAGTTAGTGAATGGATAAATACCGGTTTCTCCCACTGCCTGTGAGCCTGTGGCTGGTTGCACAGAGGTGTTGAGGCAGAAGTGGCTTTGGAGAAGGTGTTTGAGGGAGCAATTGGTGCCTGGTGGTGGGTCAGTTCCATGCCTAGGGGAGCAGAGGAGAAAGCAGGAGGCCATAGCTGGCATTGTGCGGGGAGGGGAGAGGGCAGGGATGGACAAGACAAGGGGTTGATTTGCAAAGAGTCTCAAGGTGAGGACAAGAAGCTTGCACCTGGTGCTGTGGGAGAGGGGGAGCCAGGAAAGGGATTCTAGGGGAGGGGTGAGGAGGTCAGAGCAACACACAACGTGGGTGACCAGTGAGGAGGAAGCTGCTGTAACCCAGGCAGGAGGTGGAAGGGGCCTGCAGAAGAGCTTGGCTGCCTCCACACAAGGACAAGCACCAGTGTTAGAAACATGATAGCAGGAAAAGACGAGGACAGTCTAGGTGCATAGAGAAGAGATAGGAGCTAGTATGGATCCCCTAGTTTTACAGAATTGATTGACAGGAGGAAGGATGCTGTTATCGCCAGCTACAGTGAATGGGAGGCATGGAGAGGACTGCATTGTGGGAGTGGTTGGGGAGCAGGCTGAGAAGCGGGATTGGATGAGCACATCTGTGAGTTAGCAGCATGAAAGTGAGGTCACATGACTCCCATAGGAAATCGCCCCCGAGGGTGCAAGGGGAGGAGGAGCCAAGTGCAGAGCCCTCAGGGAGGTGGGGAGAGGGACAAGGGCACAAGCAGAAATGGAGGTTAATAAGGGGTGTAGAGAGCCACAAAAGTCGAGGTAGGAGAACATGGACCAATAAGGTCAAAAGCAACAGGGAGGCCAAAGAGGGTGCAGATGGAGGAGATTTAGCCAAGGAAATCTTGGCTAGAATGAAGGGATGAGTTGGGCTGGAGGGAACTCGGGTGGAGCTAGAGGATGAGATTTATGGCAATGCCTGTAAACTGGTGTGTTCTCTAGGTCTGGAGGGAAGAGAGAAGGGGGTGGGCCATGGCTGGAGAGACAGGTAGGAGCCGCCATAGACTCAGGATACATGCACCAGATTTGTATTGTATTGGAGAACTGACAGGCCTCCCCCAAACAAGTTTGTTCTCCCAGAAAGGTGTTAACAGAGTTTGTTCCAGACTGGCATTCCGCGTGCAGTGTCACCAACCCCAAAGTTCGCCCAAAAAACACCACTCAGGCCACCAAAAAACAAAAACAAAACAAAAAGCCCAGCTTATTAAAAAAAAATCACATCAGTAACATGACATGAACCTCACAATGTTCCCGCAAGGAGGCACAGTAGTAATTGTCCTTATTTTTCAGATAGGAGCTCTGCAAAATAAGACGTTAAATATCCAAAGTCACTAGTGACTGAGCCAGAGACAGAACCCAGCAGTCCTGACCACCTGCTCTGACCCTACACCACTCTCCTCCTCCCGAGCCATTGTGTATTTATCATTTATTTCCATCTCTGAAAGCCACATTTGAAAGTTAGGGTTGCAAAATGAAGCACTAAGGAGATTTCTAAGTGCTCAGTACTGGCTACACTTTGTTCTCACTGAAATTAAGGTGGGAGCTTTACTTCTGGCTTCAGTGAGAGCAGGGTCAGACTAACAAGGAGCACTTCTGAAAATCCCCAGCTTGAAGGTTAGAAAATGTCCTTCCAACTCTAACTCAGTGTGTGCCGTACGTTATGATACAGCCTCTATCTGCATGGTCACATGCCATTCTCCCTATTGCTGGTTTGACAGTAGTGCTGAGAGGCCAGGGCCCCATTGTGCTAAGTGCTGTACAAATATAAAGCAGAGACAATCTCTGCCCTAGGGAGCATACAGTCCTCACCTGCGTCTGCACTCACAGGCCTTGCAACATCTTGTCCTCCTTTCCTTGCCTAGCACAAACACTGGACTGCAGCTCTGCACATAGGAATCACGGTGTCAGGCACTGAAATGGACTGTAGTAGTGAAGGACACCGCCTCTAAAAAGAAATCCATGGCAAACCAACCACCAGGATTCCTCCAGCAATAAGTGACAGCACCATCACCTACAGGGCACCACAATTTCTATCATGCCTCTTTCTATAGCTGAGGGGGCAGATTTTTGCCACTTGTCCCAAAATTCCACCACGAGGGCCAACAATAACTCCATTTCCCACTACATGTGTTAGGAGGCAACATTCCAGTAAGACAAATGCAGATGCCCTGGTATTCCACCAGGGAAGGGAAAAGAGGGGCACTCATGCAGAACCACCCAGACCTTTGAGCCATCTGGGCCTGGATACAGGATGGAAATCTAATGAGAACTTTCACCAGGAATTCCTGGTATCTCCCAGTTGAAGTCAGACCAGAAGACTCATTGGAGCAACCTTCCTCCCCAAATTTCAGAGTCATCCACATTCAGTCTTATCTGGAACCATGAAGAGCTGAGACTTGGAAATTAAGTGAACAGAAATTAACCCCTCCAGAGAACAACCTGAATTTCCCAGATCTCCACTGATTGGTTTCAGGCTAGGCTTGGCCCTGGAGCGAGCTGAAACTGTTTTTTTAATCCAACCGAGTTTACCGTCTTGCCTATACTGGTCCTTTGTGCTGCTAGAGATTGACTGTTTAATCAGGTGTATGGAATGGAGGAAAACTCACTCCTAAAAGTCTCAGAGAGAAGCCCCGTGTCCTGTAAGGGATCACTTAATGCAAGGGCCTGCACAGTTTTGAGGATGGTGCAACTGCAAACGGAATTATTAGCAATTTTGGATCCAGGGTCCCCTACTCCTCCATTGCACCAAACAGCGAGGGTCCTTATAACCACATCCCCAGCTTCCCCTCATACCCATTGTCCCTGCTCCCTCATCCCCATTATTATCTATAGGATACGATTCCAGGAATGTCACTCTAAAGCCTAGAATGTCTAGTGAGTCAGCGTAATGTAATGGAAGGAGCTACAAGCATGTCCAAGAACTCTTTTTGTTCAGAATATCCCCATGTTCAATCATCACTGGGCTTCATGGTCTGTAATCCCCTGTGACGGGATGTGTATACCCCACACTGGACAAGAGAGGGTTAACCCCACACTTTGGGTGGCAGAAGTCCTGCCCCTCAGACCGTGCTGGGCATGCTCCATGCTCCATATACTGCCTCAGTACAAAAGGGAGCAGCCCAACTCATTCTGGGTGGACCACTGGAGGGGAAGGACCTTGGGGAGAGGCTCCAGCTGAAGAGCCATCACAGGCTTTGCCTGCAGGAACTGGAGACCCTGAGAGCCAAACTGGAGGGCTGCAGCCAATGGAGCCACAGGGAATCACCCATGCTGAGAAGCCCGGACATCTCAATGCTCAATGGACTACTACAGCATCTGGAAGTGCGGTAGGAAGTGACCCAAGATGGGTGTGCGAGTGGTAGCTCCCACCTGAGTAAGGTCACTGTGTTTCAGTAGGAGTCCCTGCTGACCCAGTAGCAGACCACTCCACCACCATCAGGGCTCTGGGTTGAGGCCCGGTGGAGTTGGGTGGGCCCTGGCCTCCCTACCTGGGCTGCCATCCCCCTGGTGGCAGCCCCTTTCTCTTCCCTGAGTACTGGCCATTGGCCCACACTGCCCTATGTCTAGGGGCTACTATATTCACACTAGCCATTGGGTCATACTGCCCTGTACCCAAAGGCTGTTATATAAACAATGGCCCTTGGGCCTCACAGCCCTGTGCATAGGGGCCACAATATTGACTCTGGCCACTAGGACACACTGCCTGAAGGCAAGGGCTGCTGTAGTTGACTCTAGCTGCTAGGCCATGCTGCCTTGAACATGAGGGCTGCTGGAATTGACTCTGGCCACTAGGCAGCGCTGCCCCGACCATGAGGGCTGCTGGAATTGATTCTGGCTGCTAGACTGCACTGCCCTGAATGCGAGGGCTGCCATAGTTAACTCTGGCCACTAGGCTGAGCTGTCCTGAACACCAGGGCCACTACACTTGACTCTAACCATTGGACTACACTGCCCTGACCCCAAAGGCCGCTATACCGTCCCCAGCCTCTGGGCCATGCCACTTGCAGCCTAAGGACTGTCAGGAGACTGTGATGGTGGCGATATCACAACCCTACCCCAAACCAAAGGGGTGACAAGGTGTGTATATCCCGCGACACCATACAATTTTTAAGTTCTCAGCCATTTTTACTTTACAAGTAGACCAAGGCAGTGCAGAGCTTCAGTGAAGCCTGTCTCTATGCCTTCCCAAAGTTCTAGATCATCATGCTCTCAGAGGTAACTCAACCAATCACCACCTTTACCTTACAGCTAATTTGCATGCAAAGGTTGTACGAGGAAGGTTGCACAGATGGTAGGTTACCTGACCCAACTGCCACCCTCTCAGAGCACCATAAGTTTCCCAGCACAAGGTGGAAGGTCCTGCCCCCGAAATGCCGCCCCCAGGACCGGTGCAACCATTTAGGCGACCTAAGCGGTTGCCTAGGGTGCTGGCATTTGGGGGGCGCCATTTTCTTCGGCAGCGACCATGGCGGCCAGATCTTCGGCTGCCCCAGTCACCACTGGCATTTAGGCAGAGGCTGCTGGGGCAGGAGAGCGCGGGGAGGGCCGCCTGCAGCAAGTAAGGGGGGGGGTGGCACGCAGGAGAACTCCCCATCCCAGCTCACCCCTGCCCTGCCTCCTCCCCGAGCATGCAGTGGCCGCTTCACTTCTCCCGCCTCCCAGGCCTGTGGCGCCTAAGCTGACTGGTGCCACAAGCCTGGGAGGCAGAAGAAGTGAAGCAGCCACAGCGTGTTCGGGGAGGAGGCAGGGCAGGGGTGAGCTGCTTCACTTCTCCCGCCTCCCAGGCTTGAAGCACCTAAGCTGATTGGCACTGCAAGCCTGGGAAGCGGGAGAAGTGAAGCAGCCACAGCATGCTCGGGGTGCTCGTGCGCAGAGCAGGGGTGAGCTGGGGCAGGGAGGGTGCCTCAGAGTGAAGGGTGGGGAGCTGCCGCAAGGGGGGCGCCTCAGGGAGGAGGGGGGGAGCTGCTGCAAGGGGGAGCGCCTCAGGGCGGAGGGGGAGGGCGCAAGGTGGAAGTTTCACCTAGGGCACGAAACATCCTTGCATTGGCCCTGGATGCCCCTGACAGAGGTGGTGGAAGGTCCCACCCCCGAAATGCCACCCCCGACAGAAGTGGCGGAAGGTCCAGCCGCCGCAGTCGCTGCCCCCCAAATGTTAGCGCCCTAAGTGACTACCTAGGTTGCCTAATGGGTTGTGCTGGCCCTGGGGCTCAGCACTTGTGCATGCTAGGCCACTGATTGTGTATTGCCTTAATATCGATTTATGCCTGAGACCCAAGTTTGGACATCAGTGCAGCTGTAGGCTTAATGAATACATGCGACATGCAGCATGCTGAAAACCACATGCCAAGGGAAGCCATATTTTTTGTCTGTCATATGTATCTGACTAGTGCTTGTTAAAGGGTAACATCTATGGCAAGGAAGAGCTACATTCATATTTTACAAGCAGGGCAGGAAAGTTATTTGTAACGTTGCTATATAAAGAATTTGTGTCTTTCCTTAAAGAATGGAGTCAGCCACCAGCACAGCAGCATTTCTAAAGCAAACCTTACCTCCCAAACTGATCGCGAGGGAGCCGAAAAGTCAAGCCTCCTGTCAACGGTCAGCTGCAGGCCTCCAGAGTATTAAATGCTTCTACACAAAGAGAAAAACCTGGGTGGACAAGAACATAAAAGGCAATCAGGGGGACTCTACTCTTTCCTCCTGCATTTTTTAATTAGCATAGCAAGCCAATCAGTGGGAGCACTCACTGATGGGAGATGCCAGCCTTGATTGATGTCACATGTGTTCTATCAGGCTAATTGAAGCAACCTGCCACACCAAAAAAAGGGAGCCTTGAAGACCATGACAAAAACGAAGTAAATTCAGGAAACAAGAATGCCATTCCAAGAAAGAGGCAACCAGTCTCCCTAATGCAAAGCAGAGCAGTTCTGCAGCTTGGTGAGTCTCTCCAAACTTCAAATGTGAACTATTTGCCTTCAGCTAAGACCTCTAAATAAAAAGCATGCTGGAGAGCCAACAAATACAGAATATTTTGTGTTTCATCCTTCTTTTCACATGCAGAGAGGACAAGCTTCCATTGTTGAGGGGACCCCTGATATTGGAAACTGGATCCAGGTGCAGCTCCTCCCAAAGGATATAATGCTCTCTCTATTAACCAATACCCATCTGAGATAGCCAGATGGGCAAGGAACTAGCCACCAGCACTATATAGCAGAGATGGACTAGTAGGGGACCTCAGAGCTCCTGTTCCCTAAGAAAGAGAAATAATCAGAACCAGGAAGAGTCCACTTATTGACTCAAATTCCATTTGGAAGTGGAGCTCTCAGCTGCTTGGTCAGCAGCTCCCCATTTTGTGAACAGAATATTCACCACCCCCACTCAGCAGTCAAGGATGGGACATGGAACAAAAGCTTCATCAAGAAAAAAACCCAGCTGATCAATACCTTACGCCATTTCCCAGATAGCTCAACTTTGTCCCATAAAATCCAGGCCCTAGTGAAAACATGCCCCCACCCAAAGAGCGTCTCTCGGCATCTTGCTTTTCCATGCTCCTTTGGCATTGCTTTGGGCTCTCAGAACACTCCTAGAAACACAACCCATTCCTTCCCCATCCACACTCACACACTGGCTTCTGTTTCAGCAAAGCAGGTGGAGAATTTTGGCTGCAACCAGCCAAGCCATATAAAGTGCTGAGGGTGAGTCTGACCCTTGCTCTCTCATCAGGAAGAGCATGCCAGCTAACATGGTTTGAGTATATCAGGCCATCAGAGCCAGTGTCTGGCTCAAGCTTGATTGAACTCCTCATGACAGGTTTTCTCTCTAGAATACTGCTCAGAACCCTGGCTGCCTGGAGACCATCAAGCAAAGATCTAAATGTTTCTAGAGGAAGAGTCCTTTTGGCCTGTAGAATCAAGATAGGATGCTCTGCTGTCATGCGTTCCACTGATCTCCCTGTCACCCCCCACCTGCTCCCAGTGACCTTCTAAAAATGAAAAGTTTTCATGACACTGGGAGGCTCTCAGCTGAGGACATCATTGTGCTTTACATACCCTCATTGTCCTGGCACCCCGTGAGCTCAGTAAGCATGAGCCCATTTTACGAATGGGGAGGGAGGCTCTGTGCCTCCATTTCCCTAAGGGTCGGACAATGGCAGTGCTGGGAATACAATGGAAAAGTCCTGATTTCCACCTATGCAGTCCCACCACTGTGAATGTCCCACATTTTTTTCCTCCGGAAACTAAACAGGAGACTGAGCTGCAAAATCTGTGTCTGGACTCAAACATCTCCACCATCTTGGGATGTTTGGACCCAGGGATTTGGTTGACGGCACCACACGTACATTGATCAAACAACTGGCATTGCTCCTGTGCAATAGCGAACTCAGGCAAAAGGGCTAGGACCCTTGTGCAGAAGCTCCCTATGGAAGGGGGCTCTCCTCTGCCACAGGTGCCTGGCTAACCTTTCACCTTCCTGGGCTGATTTTCTCCTTTTTGCCCTTTGTTTTTAAATATATTTTAAAGTACTGGGCCCAGGGTGCGGAGGGAGGAAATGTCACAATATTTGGGCCACCCTGGTGACTGGAACCTCAGCATTAAAGCACAAATCTGAGAAAGGTCCTGGGCAGGGGGTCTCACTCCATCCCTCACTCTGCTTTCCCTCCTGCACTTTCGCCCTCATGTGGTGTCCAGTAAATGCCTTAAACCCTCACCAAAGACCCAGTCTGCCTCCTCCACAATACTCCAAGTTCTGCCAGTTTAAGGCATGACACGAGATTAAGGCAAGAAATTGAAGAGAGGGGGATTGTAACCTCAGAAAGGGGGTGGAGAAGAGGCCATGTGATACAGCTCTATAAAACGGTGAATGGTCTAGGGAGGGCAGATGGGGAGCCTTTGTTCCCTTGCCTCATAACAGGAAAAACAGAGCATTCCATGACATTAAAAGGTGGGAAACTCACAATCACTTAAGTCTTACTTCTGAAAACCTGGCCCTAGGAGCTTAACTGTGCAGTTAAGCACCAAGTGGGATTGTCCAAGGTACCACAATTAGTTAGGGGCTGTAACAGGATGGCTTGCCCATGGGCTGGAGAGCCTGGGGCTAAGCCAGCCCTGATTACAAGATGAGCCCAACACAAGCAGAATCAGGGATTCCCATATAAAGGGCAGCAGGAAGCTGCAGGGATGGGTGTGGTTGAGAGAGAGAAGCAGCCCAGACTGCCAGAGGCAGAGGAGGCTTGGGAACAGGAGACTGTGTGGAGCTGAGGCTAATGAAAGGAGAAAGGCTGGTTCCTGCAGAGCCCTGGCCAGATAAAGCCTGGGACTATGAGTTAAAGCTGGGATGATGAGCTGAAAATCTTTGTTCATTTTGGACTTTTGTGTTCTGCATTTTTGACTAACCATTGCCAGCCTGAGGCAGACTGGTGAAGAGTGAATTAAAGGATTTGTGCTCAGCTGGTCACTGGAGACTGACTTCTTAGAGGGGCCTGGATGAAGAATAAATAGAGGCAGGACAGCCACTGAGGCAACCCTAGATGCAAAGGGGCTCTTGAAGGGCAGTAAGTGGCCACGGCCCTACAATGCCCAACTCAAAGTGAAATTAGAGGCCTTGGGCACCTAATGGAGAACCTGGCTCTTAGGGTATGTCTACACAGCAATGTGGACAGTGGCATGGACAGTGGCACTGGCTAGCCACCCAGATACAAGACTGCCTGACTCCTGCAGCAGGAGCTGTTGCCCCACATCTGCCTGTCCCACATCTCATCAGCACAGCCCCTCCTGTGAGAACAGCTTTGGGTTTCTGAGTGGAGGGGCAGGGGAAGAGATCCCCGACTGCAGCAGCTGTGATTGGCTATTCTGCTCCAGGAGGCAGGCCTGTGGGGCAGATACCCAATCAGGAGGCTGAAATATGCTAGAGGGATGAAGTTTCTTGTGCCATGGCCAGACTAGTGCCAGCCCCAGCTGAAATCCCATCCCATCTTTGCAAAAGCATTGCCAGATCTGGCGACAGGGTGGAGACAGCCAGGCAGGTCCTATGGCTCAGCCTGGACAGGGCCAGGGTAGGGAGCTCTCTGGTGCTGCAAAGCCTAGTGTAGCTTGTGTTGGAGGAAAGAGCTGTCACTCCCTGAGCCCCATTGCAGACCCATTCCTTCTCCCAGCCACGCTCCTCTCCCTGCACACCAACGACCTTTTCAGGAATAAAAACACCTTTGTGCCAATGAAGTTGCAGTTCTAGGTGTATGAGCTGGGTGAGTGCCTGCCACTTTCTCAGAACATTAGCACTAAAACCCCCTAATATTAGCATCCCAGAGGATGCAGGGTTAAGGTAGCACTTTCACTGTATATATAGGCCTATCTCCACAGTGCCGCATTCATTCACATAATTAGTACAGCCTTAACTCTACACCAGGAGACAGAAAAAGCCAAATCTCTCATTAAATTTGAATATTCTGGTTTTCACCAGGAGCCAGATTTTGCAATGGGTCTCTCCTACGCTTAGTCAGGCACATGATCAGGGCCAGTCACAGGGGGAGCCAGCAGGGCCATTTGGCATGGGCCTCAAGCTCAAAGGAAGCCTCAAATTTAGACATTTGTTAATTTTTTGGCATTTGATAAGTTTCGCAACTTGTTTTTATGCGCATCCCATTTGCACAGGAAAAGGCTAGAAAAGCATTTGTTAAATAAAAAATATTCAAATTATGTCTCACTCTTTTTTTCGTGCCTTATTTTGTTTTCATGTGTCGTCATTTTTAATGTTTATTATGGCTAAGGGCCTCAAAAGCTGGAAATGGCCCGGGCCTCTCTGAACCTCTGAGAGGGCCTGCATGTGATACCGTCTTGCTGAATCAGGGACCAGGAGAAAATAAGGGACAATAACCTTCTTGGCTAGGCATTCATCAACAGTTGGCACGTAAGTCACATCAACAATTTCATGGTAACTCTCCTGACTTCCCTCCTGTAAAGGCATCCAGCTGAACACAGCCTTCCTCTAGCTGGATCTGACAATAACATTATGCAGTACCTTTCCCGGTCACTCCAAGAATACTAACTTGTCACTGCTCTGTTGGAGCAATGTTAAGGTTGTTCTGGTTAATGAACTTGACTGTGTGGTTTGCTGTGGCAGTATAGCCTCAATTCTGAACATGCTGGGACCTTAACCTTGGTACTTTGGGGAACTCTGATGTCCTGGGAAGGTGACACATGCTCACTGATCTGTGCCTGGAACTACAGTTCACCTGCACAGAGATTTTTCGCACACAGCACCACGTTTGTAAAACAAGGTACATCACATAACTTCACCACAATAATGACACTGCATCAGAAAGACACTTGGCTGCTTCAAACAGACATTTATCCCAGTTGATTTGGGTAGAGTCACATCCCTGGAAAGAAAACGTAGCAGGGCTATTGCTGTCTCCATGGAGTAGAAACTCATAGGAAATTGTTGAGCCTGTTATCAGTTTAAAATTTGCCATCTTTCAGTGTCACTGAATGTCCTTGTGCAATGAGACAGGGTGACAAGAAGCTCCTGATTGCCCCTCTGTAGGGCAGCCATTGTCTTGATCTTCATCATCCCCCTTCTTGTTCTTTTCCTTTTGAAGGTAAGCAGTCGCAATCTCTTCTGTCCTTCTTCAGATGAGAGTTTTCCCAGGCTCCAAGTCATTTTTGTCACCTGTCTGTAGATGATTTTTCTGAAGAATATTTCTCTACATCCTTTCTGTGCCAAGGTGACCAAAACTGATGTGTTAAAGATATTAATTGCTAAAATTTATTATATATTTTAATTCCATTTTAGAAGCCAGTTTAATTTATGTTATTTTGGTGTTTTGTGTTAACGAGACAAAATCCTATCAAACAAAAATATTTGACTAATGGAGTCTACAAAAGTCCCATGGTTTTCTCCTCCTGCAAAGGTCACCTTCGTTATGGAGGTTGCATCCAGGGGCAGTGAGTTATATGGGCCCATGGTGCTCATGCTCCAGCAATATTTAGGGCCCAGGGGCCCGGCTCCACCAATATTCGGGGCCAAGTCTCTCCCCCAGCCCAACATGCCGCCCCCACACGCCTCCCCTGAGTGTCCCTGCCTGCACCCTGGGCAGCAGGCGGCTGTTCCCTGCACTGTCCCTGCACCATCATGCTGGCTCCCAGCATCAACTGCCACCACAGGGTCCTAGTGCCCCCCAACCACTAGTACCAGGACAGGCTGACCCAGGCTGACCCTGCCCCTGCCCTTCTGCCTCAGATGAACAGACCCTTCCCTTTTCCAGTAGGACCCTCCACCAGACTCCCCATCCAAACCACAAAGCTGCCTCTCGCGTGGAGGTGTCCTGAAGGGAAGAATGGTTGTGTTGAATATCACAGGATCTTACAGTGAGCAATTTATTGAGTAATCCATCCCATCATCCACTCCCAGCAATGACTGATTTTGCTGTGTGACATCTAGAAGAGCCATCTAAAGGAGAGATTTAGAATTTCTCTCGGGAGTGACCCGGGCAGCTACCTCAGTGAAAAAGGTGGAAGAAATCACCGACGCGATCTTTGGCAGAGAAAGATACTGAAAGAAATACTCCCGGCAGTTTGCCCGACATAAAGCTATAAGTAAATATTAAGTCTGTGAAGTCAAACTACCACCATAAATCTTGCTGACAGTATAAACTGAGAGCTGCTTTTCAAGCCATAAAAACATCCATAATTGTCCAGAAAGGAAGAGAGTTTTATTACCAGTTGCAAAATCAGTGAAGGAGGGTTGATTTTCAGCGGGCTTCTTGATTTCAGCCTGCCTGTTTCCTAGGTAATGACAGCTCTTGCATCAGGACGGTAGTGCACAGACCATGTACAGTGTGAGTCAAGTGACTGTATCAGTCACACAGGGACAGGGCTGTTTATTCAGATTTTATAACTGAGAAATAATTAAGGCTGTAATGAATTGCTCTTATACAATCTTCAGTGTAGCCTGGCTCCATTGCATATATAATTGCATGTCTACCCAAACCTCCTCCAATAATATGCTATAATTAGGGCCATTTTTGTGTAGTCTCTTTATATTTCACATAAATAGATAATTTAATCATGGCATCTGACCCTATAGACCCTCTCACAAGGAGTCCCTGCTGAAGGCAAGAGGAGTCCTGCATTTAAGGGCAGGCCCAGAAAAAGCAGCTTAAAAACTAGTCATGCAAGAGCTTTCCCATGTATGAGACATCAGTGAAAGGTGCAGTTAAAGGATCCCACAGCTGATCTCCAGTGCCACAGACTGAGGAATTCTGTAAGGCCCTGAAGCATGGTAAGGCATAATATTACAAAATGGAAAGGGAATTCGTGTTAGACACCAGCTCCCTTTCATTGATTGCCATGGCATAACTCTCAGAGCCACTGAGTGCTCAGGTACAGAAAAAGGTGAATTGTTTTCAACTGGGCTTTAAACCCCCATCATAGAACATCTTTCTACGTTTATTTAGCAATAAGTTTACTGCTGGTGTTGGGGAGGATTTGCCACGCTGGAGGATGGAGTCCCAGCTTGTGCCAATAACAGGTACCAGACAGACAGCTGTAATTCAGATGTCCTGGACATTGTGACACAGCAATGCACCTTACACACACTTAAATTCCTTCAGTCTCTGCAGATCCTGCAGTCTATGCACTCCTTCCTGAGAAGACCAGGAGAGCTGCATGATAGGAATAAAGGAATATAGACATTGCCAGATGGGGTCAGGCCCACAGTACATCTAGTCCCCTATCCTGTCTGATGGTGCCCAGAGCCAGGTGCTGTAGAAGAAGGTGTAAGAACCCTGTAGTAGCACATGTGGGGGATAATCTGCCTCCCACCGTGGGATCAGGATGAGATCTAGTAGTTACAGATTGGTTTAAACCCCGAAGCAGAAAGTTTAATGTCCAAATACCCTTCAAAAGTGTTGTTACTAATAGCAGTTATAACTCAAATGGTTCTGTTACCCATATAAATGCCTGATCCCTTTGTGAACCTGGCCTCAGTTCTTGACCTCAGTGACTTCAAAACTCTAATTCTGTGTTCCATGAGAAAGTATTTCCTTTTATTGATTCTGAATTTGACACATTTTAAGATCATTACATGTGGTCTAATTCTTGTGTTGGAGACAGGGAGAAGAGAAGCCCCATTCCCAGTTTGGACACTTGCTCAGTAAGCAAGTTCTTTTTCAGCAAACCATTGTCTAAGTTAGAAATGCCAGAGAGAACCTCTCACAGAAGCACAATTCCTAAACTCAGCCTTCCTCTAAATAAAATAAATATGAAGACTGAATATAGCGCCAGTATGAACTGACTATCTCTTCTCCCTCCCTGATCTCACTGGGCCAGCCAAGATAGCAGGAGGCCATTCATCCTTCTAAAGGAAAAACTTTCCCTACAAACATGTTTGTTTTTTAAATGAATCATCCTGGCAAAAGAAAACTTGGTTTCAAATGACAGAAAATTAAAAGGTTGGTAAATTCAAACTAGGCTGGGAAGTTGGCAAAGCCTTTATCACCACAATTTTCCCATCCCAGTCAGAGGCGCCTTCCCTACGTCTGAACGTCAGTGATTTCTCCTTGCTTCCTCACATAGGAACATCAGTGCTTCCAGCCTCCTTCCACATGCAGCAATTACAGAGTTTCTCCACAAAAACTACTCTCTGCCCCACAAATTGTTTTCTTGAAATCAGTTGCCCCTGAAGAGTTGCTTTCTGTGATCTTATATATGAGGATGGTGAGTTCAAGTCCTTCATAGTCATGGCTCCAAACTCACTAGCACTTTATCCTCTTGCACCCACAGGTATAGTCATTTCCTCCTTGGAACTGCAAGGCTAGATTAGGCCGCCAGGCTGGGGCTAGGGGCGGCAGAAGGAGCAGGGCCCTGGGTGGCAGAAGCGGTGGGGTGGGGTAGGGGGCTAGTCTTCCCAAACAGGAGGTTCATGCACCACCCATGAAGATACATGAGTAATACTTAGCATAAGAGTTGGGCCCAAACAAACTCCAGATACAAACAACCCCAAGGTTAAGGGGAGTTCTGATCTTTCTCGGACCAAAGCTTTGTTGCCTTGTCTCATATCTACTTAGCACTCACCTAATGCTTCGCAGGTGATCTGCTGATCTCAGTTAAACAGGTGTAAACCGAGAGTAACTCCACTGACTGCACTACAGCCATTGGACTTGTGCCAATGGAACTGAGAGCAGAACCTGGCTCCCTCTCTTCCAAATGTGTCTTTGATCTGAGCCTGTCCCCAGTCATAGCTGCTACTGCCCCCATCCTTTAGCCATGCTGCCTGTGTCCCTTCCTGACCACAGGTGAATTTAGCCTAAATATGGCCCAGGGCCAACACCACTTCAGGCCACTCAAAAAATACTTTCCCCAATACACTCTTTCTTCTAGCCCAGCTCTCTTCCAGGCACCCAGATGGATTCGATTCTATTCAGATTTGTATACAGCCTCGTCACCTAATTATCTGAATGCCAATTGTCACCTTCCCCTGCTGGGAGCTTCATTATAGTGGCACAGCTGCGCCACTACAGTTAAGGATGCATCGCAACTTCCATTTATAGGTCAACATTTAAGTACTCAAATTGACATACTTAGCAAGATTCCTTTGAAATATGGTGGCTTCCTGGGGCTTGGGGGTTGTGATAGTGATCCAAAGGTGAGGTCATTTGACCCAGGGGTTCCCAAGTTACAGCCCTACCCACCCCCCACCCCCCCAAAAAAAACAGTTTCCTTCTGCTGCCTTTTAATGTTAAGCAAAGAGGTACTAGTGACTGGATGAATCACAGACCTTGTTGAGATTGATGGGTGTGAATTCACCCTTCAATTATCATAAAGGAGAAGTTAATCATAAGCCCCCCACCTAAGACAAAATGAGTTTTGGACTAAATGACTGGAGGTTGCTACAATTTGAGAGTGATGGGTGGCAATTTTACTTTGGGAGGAATGTAATCAAAGTATTTTGAGATAGACATGTGACTGCTTCCGGGGAGGGGAGAGGTATTAGGACGCAGAAGTGAGTCGAGTTTTACCCAAGATAGTACATCGGTAAATCTTTGGGGGACCCTAATTGTGACTGGCATTTAAGAACACATTCACTAATTCACATCCCTAGATGTGCAATCTGGAAAGATTACCATGTGCATGTGCCAATGAAGAAGAACAGAGGGTTTCTGTGCAGTTTGACGCTTACATGCCACAGCCATCACCCTGGCGAACACCCCTCCACTGATGTTTCTAGTCTGAACCTTTGTACACATGTGCAATAAAGAATTAATAACTCATGTTAAGTGGAACGCATTCTCTCTGTTACAGCATCATGTGTTTTTATTTAATGGGAGGTTTACTGTGAACACCACAGAATAGTCAGCAGTTGGTCTTACCAAAACCTTTGTTATATATCAAGTGGGGAGAAGCCAGAGACAGAGGACTTTGGGAGGAGAGGGGATGGACCATGAGGATGAGTGTAGGCAAGCCCTGAACTGGTTGTTCCTTAAAATCTGTGTTTTACCAGCCCCTGGGTGGGGGAATGGTTCCTTCCTGACCGGGGGGAAGATTAATGTGCTGTTTCCAAAGACACATAGCATCAAGAGTTATAAGAAGTGGAACAGCTCCAAGAGGAGAGACTGAGGAAGCACTATAGTAGAACATTCCATAACCCACTGGCTAGGGCATTCTCCTGCAATGCTGGAGACTCAAACTCTAATCCCTTCCCACATCAAGCAGCTGGGAAGAACTGAACCCTGGGCCTCCCATATCCCAAGTGTGCCCCAAACCAACTGGCTAAAGTTCCTAAGGGAGGCAGCAGCCCCTGACCATGTGGTAAATCTAGTCCTCCTTGTCAATGCACATGACAATCTAAACACCATTTTCCAGGCTGAAACCAAAGGAAATGTTTGACTTTTGTGGTTCGACCTATAGTGTTGGGCAAACTCCACATGAATCCATCAATAAATTCAGTCATTTTTAATCAAACTATTTATCCAAAAAAACTTTCACCCAGCTCACTGAGTTCCACATCCTCTGGGACTCGAGCTCCTCCAGATGGCAAAGGAAGGAGTGAACAGGAGTTGGGGCTATTGCCCTCTCCTGCTCCTGACACTGGAGTTGTCCTGATGCCCAATGGAGAGCACCCTGAACCTTCCTGAGGACCATAGCATCAGGCCCACTTCCCCTGTAGCACAGGAGAGATTGTTGCCTCCGTACAGCACAATGTCCTCATAGGGTAGGAAAGAGCTGTGGTGCACTGTGCAATCACCCCACTTTGTACAATGTGGCTTTTCCCTCCTCGCCCACTCTATGCTTCACCCTCAGGGAGCCCAGTTACTGGATTTCACCCAGAGTGAGCTGAGCAAAAACTCTGCTGTGTTTGCTCAGTGCATGGTCTTCAAACACTCATCATTCAGTCAAACCAATCTCTTCTGAAGCCAGGCCATGTACTGCCATTCTGTGAGAGGTATCTCTATGCTAAAGTACAGCACTCATGTCTCTGCCTGCCAAGCTGTAACTGCTAGGGCCCAAACAAGGGCAGTCAGACCATTGGGCACAGCAGGGTCAAACCTGAGGCTAGAAGTAGCAGAGGAGTTTGTAGTCAGGTTCCAGGTCAGGGTCAATACCAAGGGTCAGAATCCAAGTCAGGAGGCAAGATCCAAATCAAGTCAAGGTCAAAGCCAGGAGTTTAAGAGCAGGCGTAATCATAGCAGCCATAGTTAATCCATACTGTTGCCCAGACACTTCCTGGAACACCCATTGGGTTTATGTAGGGCGGGAAGCACATAGGCGCCGACTCTGTGAGGCTGGAGCACTAATGGAAAAAAATTAATGAGTGCTTAGCACCCACCAGCTGCCAATCTCCCTCTTTCCCCCAGCACTTCTTGCCCAGTGGCCTACATCAATCAACTCGTCCCCCTTCTTCCCAGCGCCTCCTGCATGCCGCGGGAATGGGGCATGCTCAGGGGAGGAGGTGGAAAGAGGCAGGGTGGAGCTTTGGGGGAAGGAGTGGAGTGAGGACAGGAGTGGGAAGAAGCGGGGTGGGAGTTAGGGGGAAGAGATAGAGTAGGGGCTGGGCCAGGGGTGGAGCAGGGGTGGAAAGAGGCAGGCCAGGCATGAGGGCTTGGGGGAAGGCGTAGAGTTGGGGTGGGGTTGGGGTGGAGCGGGGGTGGGAAAAGGTAGGGCAGGGGTGGGGGGTTGAGGGAAGGGGTGGAGTTGGGGCAGGGCCTGGGGATGAGAGGGGAGAAAATTAGAAGCCAGTGCCTGTGGGGGAGCCAATCAGGAGCCATGAGACTGCTGCCTATCAGACCATTTGAGGCAGGACTGCCCATAGTCTGTGTCCACAGTGTGTCAGAGGCAGTGGAGCACAAGCTAGTAACAGCTTTTGGAGATGTCTGCTGCCTGGTAGCTCTACAAGCCTGCATTCTAGACCCCCTGCGCCTTACATTACCCCCTGGAAGGCTGCCATGAGGTTAGGAGGCAGGCTCTCAGGATTGCTCCTCTGTGCCATAGACCTATCAATTCATGAGCTACCAGGGGGAGTCGCATCTGATTTTTGAGTCCAATATCTCATGGACCTCATCCTCCTTGTGTCCTACTCATCGTGTGCTTGGATGCGCATAGCATGGGGCAGTAGTTGAGCCCAGTGAGCAAATGGGTGGCTGATATAGAGTTTTATCAGGATATATGAAACACTGGATGTATTTTGAGGAATCTGGGCAACTGAAACTTCATGGTCACTGGATTGATTGGCTGATGGATATTCCCCTTTTTGGGACAAGGCACCAGCAACCTTGTTCTGGGACCCTGGGTGGTATGTGATGGTGAAATTGAAGCATGGTGAAACTGAATCCCAAAGCTGCCTCTCATTCAACACTTTGGATCAGCGAAGATACACTACGTTTTTATGATCCATGTATATCTGTATTGGGTACTGTGGACCCTTCAGCTAGTGGCACCACTCTTCGAAGGCCACTTTGGTGGCTAGAAGCTACTTATCTAGAATTTTGTAATTCTTTTTGACTGGAGTGAGCTTCTGTGAATAGTAGGTGCAAAGGTGGAGGTGCAGCTTTTGCATAAAAGTACTGTCAATGGGGCAATTTGGCCTGAAAACCCAGAGATGAAGTGCCTATAAAATTTAGCAAACTCCAGGAAGCATTGTTTCTCCTTATGTTTTGGGGGATGCCAAAGTCCATAGAGTCTCCACCTTCTTTGGAGGCCATCAGAGGACAAGATGTAGCGCAGGAACTCCACTGAATGCTGGTCAAAGATGCACTTTTGCAGCCTTGCATGTAGGCCATGTTGGCAGAGCCATTTCAGCACCAACCGGACATGCTGGGTGTGTTGCTCAGGATCCTCAGAAAACTTGAGGATACCATCTAGGTAGACTACCGTGTACTCGTCTAGGAGGTCATGGAAGACCTCATTTACAAAGTGATGGAATGTTGCAGGGGCATTTATGAGGCCAAATGGTGTTACCATAGTGGCCATACTGGGTTTGAAAACCTGTCTTCCATTCATGCCTGGCTTGGATCCAAACCAGGTTGTAGGCACTCTGTAAGTCAAATGTTGTGAATACCTAGGCTGATCGTACATGACCAGTAGTTTTGGAATGAGTGGAAGGGGTATTGGTGTCTGAAGGTAACCTGTCTGAGGGCCCAGTAATCCATGGATGGAATACAGGTGCAGGTTTCTAACTTCCTTTTTAATGAACAGAATAGGGGTTGTGGCAGGAGAAGTAGATGGCTGTGTAAAACACTTGGCCAGATTCTCCTGGAGACAGGAACGCAGGGCAGCCAACTCAAGTTCCAACACCGCACAGAACAGCACCTTGGCCCACTGTTGCAGCTCGATCAGGCAGTCTTAATCCTGGTGTGGTGGAAGGGTGTCAGCATTCTTCTCCTCGAAGACACCACCATAGTTGCTGTACTTGGGGCAATGCTGGAGTCAACTCTGGGGGGGGGCCCACTTGACCTACAGTCAGGGCCAAAGGGGACCTGTCTTGGTTCTGGGGTTTGTCAGATGTATAGGCAGACCTGGGAGAAACAGATAACCTGGTGCTCATACCCAAGGACATGTGGATCATGAGCTACCAGCCACAAAATGCCAAGGATTATGGGGAAGTGTGGATCATTCCAAACTGAAGGATCTTCTGATGGTTCCAAATGGCAACTTCTAGAGGCACCATCTCCTGTGTTACTGGCCACGATGATAGGAGTGAGCCATCTATAGTTTCCATTCGGTCAGGAACAGTTTTTGGTTGAACTGAAAAACACAGGGCTTGGGCCATGTCAGCATCTATGAAGCTGTCCACTGTCCCAGAATCCACCAGTTGTGAGGGATCACAGGGCTAAAACCTGGGCCCATAGGTCCCCAGGCAGTGCTCAGGCCATAGCCATCAACCAGCAGCTCACCTGAGAAACCAGCGAAGGGTTGGCTCGCAGAGGGCTCCACTCCCAAAGTTCTCAATTTGGAGAAAACATCCAGCACCCTGGTTGGCTGAGAAGCGCTATATAAACCCGGAAGTAATAACAGGAAGTTGTCTGAGCAACTAGAGGAATCTCTGGCTTACTGCTACTATAGATCCTTCCTGATTTTCAGACTCCTGAGTCCTGCATTCCTGCCTGCTCCCAGTTCCTGCTTGCTTCTGGTTCCAGTCCTCTTATCCCAGACTTCAGTCTACTCCCAGTTCCTGCTGTCTTGCCTTACTCCAGACCCCGCTTCTCCACTTTACCTCTGACATTGTCTCCATCTCTGACCCCTGGCATCTGATGCTGTCTTCAGTTTTGACCTTTGGCTCTGACCATTAGGCCTGGCTCCTGCTGTGACCACTAGGCCTGACTGCCCATGCCCTGGTCATTGCACCATGTCCACTCTAGTGGAATTCGGTAAGGCTCCCCTGGAACACAGAGGCAGACCTGGACTTTAAGGTGTCGGGAATGCTCACCATGCTAGGGGCATGCCTTGGTGAGAAGTAAGGGGGCATTATCTCAGGGCTTGCCCAGGCCAACCCCCTTTATCAGGCCTGGGCATGGTCATTTCTTGAACTGGGTCATGCTAGACCTCAGGCTAGGCAGTGGGCAAAAGTAGGGCCAGATCCTACACAGGAGAAACACAGCCTATGGTGGCAATGATGTTTTTTCCTCAGGGGTCACATGGCAGTGGGTGCTATCCAGATGCATGGGTCCAGGGTCCAGACTGGAAACAGGTATCAATGGGTACCGGTCGAGTAGTAGCACAGATCTCTTCTCTTCCTCACATTGCTCATTAAGCCTATTGTCAACGTGTACGACAAAGTTGACAAAGGCATCTAGGTTGGTCAGGGCCTCCTCATGAGCTAGCTCATCCTTAATCTACTTGTGTAGTCCTCACCAAAACTGGTAGAGCTGGGCCACTTCATTCCACTCAGTGTTGGACACTAGTTGCCAAAAGTGGGTGGTGTAGGAGAAGGCTGGTTCCTGCCCCTACTAGAGTTTCACAGGGCCACCTCTGCCAAGCAAGCATGGTGGAGATCATCAAATCTGTTGGGACACATGGAGGATGGCATCCCAGTTTGATAGCATTGGGCTCACTCATTCGAGTAGGGGTAAGACCCAGTCCAATGCATCTCTCATCAGAAGGTTTAACAATAAGCCCTACTTTTGCTGGGTCAGTGGGGTAGGACCAGGGCTGGAGCAGAAACAGCAAGTGGCATTGGTTGATAACCCCTCTGAATGTTTGGCAGTCCTCATTAAAATGTCCTGGGAGGGGAACTGGGTCCAGGTACACAGGCGCAGTGCTTGCCCATAAGTGCAATGTTCTCATTCTGCAGTCGGGCCTCCAGCTTTCAAAGCATATGGTGGTCTGTGGTCGGCTGTGCCAGTTGGACCCACAGTGCCACGTTTTCATCATGGAGCTGGGTGGATTGCCCGCACAGAGTGTGGTTATCTGTTGTAAGCTGTGATGCTTGAGCTTGAAGCATGGGTTGCTCCTCCTGGGAATGGTCAATTCATTCAGACATCTCCTGTACTGGCGGGGGAACGTAAGGCAGGGAGTGGTCTGCTGCCACCATGTTCCCCCAGAGTAGGCCTTCCCACAGTCTAGGGTGGTCCAGGCAAATTGTCAGGATCCTAACAAGGGCAGTCAGGACCAAGGGTCAGAGCAAGGTCAAACCTGAAGCTGGGAGTAGCAGAAGAGTTCGTAGTCAGGTTGCAGGCCAGGGTTGACACCAACTGGAGTCAGGTTTCAAGGTCTAGATCAGGAGTGAATTCCAAATCATGTCAAGGCCAATGCCAGAAGTGCAGAGCAGGAGATTTGCACTGTTGCCTGGACACTTCCTGGAATGCCCCTGGGGTTTATATACAGCAGGGAGCCAATCACGAGCCATGAGGCTGCTGCCTCTCAGACCCCTTGAGATAGGACTTCCCATGGTCTGTGTTCACAGCAAGTCATGGGTAGAGGAGCACAATCTGGTTACAACCTTTACTGGGTAGCAGCATGAAGATGTCTGCTTCCTGGCAGGCCTGGATTCTAGACCTTCTGGGCCTTACAGTAGCCCTGTTCTGGTCTGACTAAACAAGGGCTGCATAGTATAAACAATTACTGAGGGCAGTTGGTGGGAACTGGGGATTAGAACCCAGCCCTAGGAGGGAGGAGAAATTTTGTTCTGGGAGTAGCAGAGGAGTTCTTCGCATGATATGTTGTCAAGGGTGTTTGGAGTCATTTTCCAGTGAAGTTAGCAATCCCCATGCATGCATAGTGCATCATTTCTTAGGCCCAGTCTACACCTAAAAATTACTACACCTAAATTTCACAACCAATGTGCCATATTTAGGTCGACATAACTCCCAATGCAGATGCAGCTAGGTCAACGGAAGAATTTTTCCATCAACCTAGCTACCATCTCTCCGAGAGGTGGATTACTACATTGACAGAAAAAAATCCCTTCTCTCGATGTAGGACATGTCTACACTATGGCGTTACAGTGGCACAGTCACTACTAGGCCATTACTAATCCCATCTGCCAAGCAGGGTTTGAATGGGATGCAGTACACAAAGCAGGGGGCATGTGCTAAAATATGATGAGGAAAAAAATACTGAACAGTTCTCTCATTCCTGAGCACCATCCATCCTGTGCCTGGACTGAGGCAGGGGTACTGTGGAAAAGAATAGCACGTGACCATGTAACTGAAGACTGTATATGAATATATATACACAACATCAGGCAACGGGTTAAATCTGCCATTTCCTGATTACTGAGTGCTTGACTTTGTGACCTATATAACTTTAATAATGTAGCTTTTGTATGTAATTTAATATTTACACTAAAGTAGCACTCAAAGACTCATATCAAGATTGGGTTCCCACTATGCTGGGAGCTGTTCAAACTTTTAAGAAAAATGATCCCTGACCTGAAGAATTGTTAACCCAAGTTTCAATGAAAGAATGGAGATTTAATTTGGTCTAATCGCAGATATTATATTGTTACTCTTTGGGGCACAGGCCATCTTTACTTTTCTTCACCAACAAAGACATTGTTAGCACTAGACAAATAATAATAATCAATCATCTACTGAGTGAAAAACAAACAAATACTTTTAAAAGTACATTCTTTCTTAACAGCTTATCAGTGACAGAAAAGGTCACTAACTCTGCCCACTGGCACCAATCAACCAAAAACTCCCCAAACCACAGAAGACCCACCTACCAGCCAATCACAGAGCCCCACTCACTTTCCTCACTTCTGATGCCAGCAGGCACAAGTTGACAAAAGTTGATTCTGCCCAGACAGATAACTCTGCTCCTTAGCCAGTGAAAACAGCCAGAGTCAGGCACTGAGCTGTTACAGCAGTGAGCACAGTATAACTATCTGGGTGGATCGCATTCAGTTGGGTCCCACAGTGATCCCTCACAGCTCACATAATTCTAGTGTATTTCAACCTGCTTTAACATTTTGAAGGCAACACACAATGGGAGATAATGCCAGCATGTGTCAGTGTTTGCCATGGGACTTTCACTCAGCAGGGATAGCCCAACTACCATCACCAATATGCGTGGGACGGGACCCAACTGCCAGGGGCTTTGGATGAGGCACTAAGCCAGCACCGTTGAACATCACAGTTGTGTGAAACAAACCACAGTAAGCTGTGAGTTAAAGACAGAGGCTGAGCTCTAGCTCTGTGAGCCTTTTGCAGGTCCCTAGCACAGAGAGGCAGAATGGTGTTTATGTCCTTAATTCCCTGACTGTGGGGCAGGGCCCGCATGCATTCCAGAGTCTCTTTTTGATCTAAATTAAAGTGGCTGCCCTCTGCAGTATAACCTCTCCCCACTTTCCCTCAACCCGCCTCTGAAGTGGCTCCGGCACTGGCGTGCCCCTAAAAACGCACTTTTTCCGAACCCTCTGTCTCGCTGTGCAAAGTTGTCACTGGATACAAAAGCTGTTTTTAATAAAGTTAAAAAGGAAGGGATGAAAAGAAGATGAAATTGAGCAGCCCAAGCTGTATTATTGCTTCTCAGTATGGGAGCTGCCCTCTCGGAGGTGCTGGCAGCTTCCAGGAAGGGGGTGATGTGTTGCCATTGCTGTCTGAGGGCAGTGCAAATTATTTGCCTCTGTCAGGCTTCAAAGAAAGCAATTATACTTAAGTAAAGCAATGAATAGATATTACAGCTTGCCAGCAGCTTTGAAAACAGAAAAGCTCTTTGAAGGAGCACCACACCTTTGACTAATGCGGGGTAACACATATGATAATTGTAAGAGTGTCCTGCCCCTGAACCAAGGGAGACAGCGCATGTTAGCCAATGGCTCCTATTTGACACAAAAAGAGTCCAATGGCTGCACTCAGTATGAGCTGCATATTTAGTGAGGACAGCCATTGTGAAGGCACTTTGAGCAGTGGCACATACAAAGTCAGCTTCCTAGTGACGTTCTCAAAGAGCCTTTGATTGGAAATTGCTTTGGCAGGGGGGCTCACCTGCAGAGAGGAGTCTATAGTCCTTTTGAAAGCACAGCAGCTGCCAGGGCTGTAAGTCTGGGCACCTAGTGGGAAGAAGAATAGAAGATGGGGAGCCTTTGAATGAGAGGCCACTTAGTAACAGAAGGCATGTGCCAAGCTTGCAAAGTAAGAAAGAAAACTGCTCTTCAGAGTTTACTAAATATTTGAAGGAGACTTTTTTCTCAGCTATTCTGTCCCCCTCATGTGAATAACAATGCAAGCAACAAAGTCACTGCACTGCAGAAATATACAAACAATCAGCCAATGAAAAGGGTGAAGAGTTAACTGAAGTGTGGAAGCCATCAATTAAAGAGAGCAAAAGCTAAAAACCCAGCAGGAAATGCACATTCTAATGCAGAGTTATGTAGGCACAGTGAGCAGATGCCCCATCAATGTGTTTCTATAATTAATTACTTGCAGTGCAATAGCAACGTAATGTGCATTTCCCATCTGCAAGTAGGAGTTGTTGCATTTTGTATTTCTTGTTCAGCTCTCCATGTTTTTTTCTCTGCCTATCTATGTTAGCATCAATCGATGCAACATGATACTGTTAATATTGTATTTTCTTACTGGAGCCTCGTCAGCAAAAATTAAGTTACCATGAAAGAAATCATATTAGGCATCAGTCATTCAGATGATATATTGTAAAGTCAAGTTTTTTTAGGATGGTCTAAAATTAGGCTTCTAAATCCATATTTAGATTTCTAAATAAGTGGCCAGAAGAACTGAGCACGCAACAGCTCCCAGACCCCAGTTCAGCAAAACATTTTAAAGCATGTGCTTAACTTCTTGAAAATCTTGCCTGACGTATTTCCTCTTGCAAACACAATTTCACATTTCAGCTCAGTGAAAACATTCTAAAGCCAAGTGTCAAACAGGTTTTACTTTCATTAGTCTGTCAGGTTTCTTCTTATCCAGTGTCTGAAGGGAAATTTACTAAACTGGTGTTAGCAACTGGGAAATTCACAGAAAATTTCCCAAGTGTAGACAGAGCTCTTGTATCTTCATCGAGGAAGAACTGTGGTTTTAAGTTTAGGTTGCTGTCCTAAGAAAAATGAGTTTGGTTATCTCAATTAAATGAGAGCCCATACAGTAAAGACACTGCTTGTAATCTTACATGGTTTCTTTGGCACAGTTGGCAATAAGCATCTCCAGAAGCTTGGCAGAGGAAATGGACTCATCCAGCATCTGACCCCAAAAAGGAAGCAAATCAGTTTTGTGTTTGTGTTTTGAGTTGTCAGCCATCTTCAGCAAAGCTTTATATTTTCCTTAGAGCTCTTTCGAGCTCTGTCCCGAGCTGATTCATCGCAGAACATTTCAAAAGTAACCTGAAAGAGCAATCATCCCAAAAGAACAGCTTTGTAACAGCTGGCTTTCAGCAGGCAATTTGTTCATTAATTCCCTAAGTACATCTTACTCTGTGGACTTAAAGGAGGCCAAAGTTTGCAGAATAACTGTACAACCAAGAATAAATTATTCTAGTACTTGTGGTTGCTGAGGATTTTAAACCTTTTTGTTATGGATGGAGATGGCTGTCTCAGATTTATTCAGATTTTATGCTTGCACTGCTCCAGAGTACAGTAAGGTTGTTTAGATGTAGTTTGCTAAGCATGTGATGAGTGACACGTGTTAATGGTGCTGGAGGAAGACTGCACTTTCTTGTTGTTGCTGAGAATTCCTAGTTTATTTAGTTGTTGTTAATATTTGGGTTGATGGTTATTGTACTTGAGCAACCTTCACTGAAACACTGGGTACTATTTTTGTATTTTAATCTCCTTGTTTTTTGGAAGTCGTACACCATAGCATTATGGATATAAGTAACAATGTAGACATCAAGTTAAACTTTAAAATTTATTTTTTAAGTATGCTGATTTGGAAAGCAAAATATTTAATATTAATTTTTCCTACAATAGCTGTTATCTTTCAACATCAATATTTACATGTGTAAAAACATCAATTTTGAAAATACTTTCTGAATCTAATGTGATTAATCTAAAACAGTGGTTTTTAACCAGGTCCACGGACTATGTCTAAGATTTTCAAAGGGGTCCACACCTCCGTCTGAAATTTTTTAGAGGTCCGCAAATGAAAAAAGGTTGAAAACTATTGATCGAAAGTGTTCCAGGAACTGTGAGATGTTTCCAGTAATTTCTTTAAATTAATTATTGTGCAATATTTTTCACCATCGTGATTCAAGAAGCACTTAAGAACATGCTTGAAACAGCCCCCCTATTCAGGAAAGCAGTTAGCATACACCCAACTTTAAGCACGTGCTTAAGTGTTTTCCTGAATCGGGGACATAATGTTTAACACAGACATTTGATTTCTATTTTTCTTTTCATTTTAACAGCTAAGAAAACTCTTGTTGAAGGAATCATTACAGACTGTAAAAATGACATGGAGTCCTTGTGGCACCTTAGAGACTAACGAATTCATTTGGGCATAAGCTTTCGTGGGCAAGAATTCACTTCATCAGATGCATGGAGTGGAAAATAGAGGAGCAGGTATAAATACATGAAAAGATGGGAGTTGCCTTACCAAGTGTAAGGTCAGTCTAACTAGACAATTCAATTAACAGCAGGATACCAAGGGAGGAAAAATAACTTTTGTAGTGGTAACGATGGTGGCCCATTTCAAACAGTTGACAAGAAGGTATGAGTAACAGTAGGGGGAAATTAGTATGGTTCCAACCAGGGCTGCTCTTCTGGGTAACTGCTTCCACAGACACTTTCTCCTTCTCTTTACTAGTTTACTGTTTGGTTTGGTTTGGTCTGGATTATGGTATGTGCTCTCAGCCTGAGCTCTAGCATAATAAAGATTTGGTCTGGGGATTCCCATAGGGGTTTTAAAAGGGTGAAACGTTTATGGCATGTCCTGGGAGCAAGGGAGCCCTAAATTCTGCAGCACAGTGGGGTCAGGTGTGCCAGGGAGCTCAGCAGGACACTGGAACCATGGGCATTCAGGAAACAAGGCACTTTATAGAGCTCTGTAGCTCCACAGCCAGCCTAAATGAACCAGCTTCCCAGTACTCCTGAGCCTTCCCTGCTACCTCCTCCATGCTCTAATCCTCAGCCCTGCTCCCCTCCTCCCTCCCCAGCTCTGTGCTCCAGGGGACAGCCCACATTTTTAGATTTGGTAAGTCACACATCTTCCTGCCAATAAGCTCTGTATAAAAATCAATAAATTGCAGGCATGCATAAACGTGTCCTTTACATATATTTAAATAATTTGCAAACGTTCACAATGATCAGTGCTCAGATACTGAGAAAACAAGGAAAGGAACTGAAGAGATGGGGGCACGGAGACCTCGGCATTTCATTCTCTCCCTCTGCATCAGCATTCATTGTCCCCTTCCTTCTCTACCTGAGCTTTTCATTGGTTCCCTCCAAAAGCAAGTGGATTTAAAAGCACCCTCCTCTTACTTCCAAAAAAACCAACTTCACTTAGTCCCCACTCCAAGATCGCCCACTCCATTTTTCAAATGCATTTCTTCCTTTTTCAAACACTACCTGCCCCAAAAACTGAAATGAGAAGTCATTTCCCCTTCCACAGACTCAAGTCATTGCTTAAGGAGTGTAAATTCATCCTCAGAACAAGTTCCTTTACCAAAAGTTCCCCCCAAAAGTCCATCAAATGGATTTAACCTCCCCTCATCCATACCAACCATTGCCTTCTAACTCTTGGGCTCACCAACTTCACAAGCGCAGGGGAGTACAGCACAAGGAGGATTTTCTCTCCCACCTCTAGGCCTGGGAGGTGACAGCACAAGGAGCCAGTAGGGCTGGCTACTGCCCTGAGAAGCTCTCAGCCCAACAGCTGGGAGACAGGGAGAGAAGATTCAGCATCCTTTCTCCCCTTGCTGAGAGACCAGGCTGACCTTTGGCAAATGCAGCAGCTCTAACTGGCTGTCCTTACCTAAGAGGCAGGGGCAAAGGGCAGCCAATCAGAGGAGATTTCCCCACAGACCTGTACAAGTGTCTGAAAAATTGTAGTCTACCAGGAAAAGTTGTAACCTAGATAGGTGCCAAGTCAGCCAGACCCACAACCCCACCATGGATGATTTGGACATCTCTCTAATGCGCATGTGTGTGGACAGGCAAAGGCCTATGCACCAGTAAATAGGGAATTCGCCATTGTTCCAGCCACGCATGGATATCATAACTGGCTGGAGAACGAAGCAAATAGAAAATGGACTCAAGTAGCAGACTCAAAGGGTGGAAATTGTCCAGGAGAGTGCTGCAGGGATCACTGGCTGCATGTATTTCTAGAAGTAAATATCCTGGAGTGCCAGGAATTATGAGGATGGCTTGAGGAGGTGAAATAAGAGTAAGGGGATGAAATTAAGCAAAGGACAAAGTAAGCCAGATGTCAAGGAGATGGCCTGATTTATTGGCCATGGAAGCATCTCTGAAGAAACGCAAAGGAGTCCCCATCTCTTGGGTTACTTATTAAAACGTGACTAGACTAGAGATCTAGAAATTGTACTGCAGGGAAGGAACCAGCTTTGGCCACCCTGCCATTATCTGATTCAAACAGTTGCAAAAGAAGTTAAGATCAAAGCCGTCAACCCCACTGGATGTATTGTGCCTGCACAGAGGCAGATTGAGATTTACTGGGGCCCTGGGCAAAAAGAACATTTGAGCCCCCCACACCTTGGGGGCACCGAGGCACCGGAGCAGGATGGTGGGAGCTATGCCCACCCACTTTTTAGCATGGGCGTAGAAAGCCTTGGGCAGGTGCAGAGTAGGAGCAGCAGAGGCTGCACTTTTCAGCACCGTAGCTGATAAGGTGATCAGCTCCCCCTGCCACAAAGTGCAGCTCCTGCTAGGGATGCCAGCTTCTTCCCAGTGGGGGGGGGCTGAGGTGAGCCTTAGCCTGCCCTCACCATGGGGCAATGCCCCCTGCTCCTCCTCTCCCTCCCAATATCCCTAATAGCCGCCTAGAGAGCCTGGGACACTGTGCGGAGCCCTGGGCCCTCCACCTGCTCTGGGTGACGCACCCCAGGGGGTGGGAACATGGGCCGGGGCTGCTCTTGAGTCCCCTGGATCCCTGTCCAGGCCAGGTGGAGGGTCCAGGGCTCCCCACAGTGGCCCGGGCTCCCTGGGCAGCTCTTACCTCAGTCTGGTTCTGGCTTCCAGCCTGGCCAGGGGGCAGGGTCTCGGGAAGGAAGAGGAGGAGTAAGGGTGGGGGCCTGGAGGAAAGAGGAGGAGCAGGGGCTGGTGGCCCTACCCCCTTCTACCCAAGCTCTGGTGCTCCTGGGGCCCCCAAATTGAGCAGAGCTCCTGGGCTTGAGCATTAATCTGCCACTGCACCTGCATGATGTCGGGGACAGTCAAGAGTGCCTAAGAATTCTGTTGATGAGAGATCATGGCTTCGCATGAGATATATTTTTGTTTAATGAGAGGTGCTAATTTTGAAATATTTATGGCACAGCAAGTACTGTATATGCTGCCTCCTTAAAGTCTCTTCAGTTTGCAGATGTAAGCGATATTAAATAATCCAATTTCATTCAGAATCCAGGTTGACAAAATATTACTTTTTAGGGGAGGGAAAGTTATTTGGGAGACATCCAAAGGTTATGACTAAGGCCTCGTCCAGACTAGGGGAGGAAATTCGATCTTAGATACGCAACTTCAGCTACGTGAATAACGTAGCTGAAGTCGAATATCTAAGATCGAATTACTCACTCGTCCAGACGGCGCTGATTCGATATCCGCGGCTCTCCGTGTCAATTCCGGAACTCCGTTCGGGTTGATGGAGTTCCGGAATCGATGTAAGCGCACTCGGGGATCGATATATCGCGTCTAGACTAGACGCGATATATCGACCCCCGAGCAATCGATTTTAACCCGCCGATACGGCGGGGTAGTCTGGATGTGGGCTAAGGCACAAAAAGATATTTAAATCTATTGCTTCTCAACAGCTAGATTTCCAAATTAATGCCTCAAAGAGAAATTCTTGCAGCTACTTCCTTCAGTGATCCCACAGTAGTGAAGTCAGTCCAGTTTTAAACAGAAGAGTCTGCACTGTCAAGCTAAATATTCTGGTGCTTCTTTGGAATTTTGAAATATCAAGAGAATCCCAGGTGTGTCCTTGTTAGCCTGGAAAATGAACTTACCAGGCTCTACTGCATGCACTATATCCTCACACAGTTTGGTGTCCCCTAGGGTGAGCACAGCTGTACAATGCTCCTTTGGGTCTTAACACTGGGGTGGCCACCCTCACTGAAGTCCAAGTTCACATTTGCCTGGGCCTCAAGGAGTCAGAGCACACAATGGAGGATGTCAGGTCTCAACTGGTATGTCAACAAGAGCTACCTGGAAAGGCAAACACCATCACAGAGTTCAAGGCCAGAAGGGATCGCCGGATCAACTAGTCTGACCTCCTGCATAGCACAGGTCACCAAACACCACCCAGCAACCGAAAACTAACCCCATTAGTTAGTTCAGTGAGGAGGAGAAAATGCACTGGAGGAACATTTCCATGAAGCAGGTGAGAATGCCATAGAGCAGCTGCTCAGAGCTCAGGGCAGCTACCTCTAGGCCTGGAATATGAAATGAATGGAACAGAGAGAGAGTCCAGCCCGAGTGGATGAGGCAGAGGGCATGAAGTCTCTAGAGATACACTGTCTGCACAAGAGAAATGGCATCCTTAACAACATCTCCTCCTCTCTTCACTCATCCTTCTTGGGTTGTTTCCATTTTCAGCTTACTGCTACTCACTGCCAGAAGAGCCATGGGCATTGCTTGAGGAGTAAGAACTAGCTGTGCTCTGTTCGGGGCTCCTTGGGCTATCTACTTCTCCCAGCCAGTCACTGAAGGGCACTGTGTGTGTCACTTTTGCTCTGGAGCAAGAACACGGTGGTTACAATGTACATTGACATAAAATGCAAGTCCTGAGATGGCTCCATTCAATGGTGTCCTTGATGAGAAATGCCACCCAAAGGAAAGCCTGCCATATCTCCGATGGTCAGCTCTTTTCTCACAGTTTTGACTGAATAAGAAGAGAATTAGCCATGGCTGACTAATATTTTAGAATGAAAAACACTAGGAAGTAGTTTCCTGAAGCAAACAGTGGGGGACTTTGCTAAGCTATTGCCACTGACAGCTTGACAATGCCTTGGTGATTCTTGCTGTAGGCACCACAGTAAAGTGATCACCAAGATTTGGGATGGGGAGCAACTTCCCTAAAGTAAATAATGGCAAATGACTATTTTTATAGTGGGCACTGAGCAGGGACTATCCGCCAAGAGCAGCATCACCTGCTCTCATGTTATCTCACAATATCTATATGAGTTTTAAAAATCTGCTCAGGGAGGCATGGAGAGAGACCTTGTGTGGTAGGACACTGAATAGAAAATGAGACAATATGAGCTGTACATGGGAGAGAGGAGATTGGGGAGCATGGATGGATAAAATGAATGAGGCAGGAGACTGGTGGGTCTGGGAGGGATGTGGGGAGGGCTGGCTGGGTAGGGGGGGGCAGAACAGTGATGGGGAAGGGGATATAGAGGGAAAAAGTGACAGTACCACAGCTGAACTGTCTCAGTGATTGGGTCAGAGCTGGGGTTTTCAGTTTTTCCATTGCAGGAAGCAAAGCCAACCATGGGGTTCACACCCAGAGCCAGATCCAAGCTTCATCACAGTTTGGAGTGCTTTGCTCCTGGAGAGAAAGTTTAAGGAGGAGTTCAGGCCCATCTCTGGATGGAGTCATATACTGTCTGTGCTGAGCAGATAGAGAAGCAGAAGGGTGGGTAGGCCAGAAGACAGGATGGGGATGGCAGATGGGGGGAGTGGAAGACAGGAGCAGCAGAAAGACCATGAGAGCAGGCCAATACAGAACAGAAATATTTATTGAACACTTCTGCATTAATAAAAAGGAGACCTTTAAAAATGTGCTTAGCTAATTGTTTCCTAAAATTCTCTCCAAAGCAAGCATAACAGCAAACTACCCCGCCAACAGAAGGTAGCAGAGAGCATTAAGGATGGTCAGGAGAGCAACTAAGTATTGGCCTGGGCTATTAAGGAGAGCAAGTCCACTCAGAGTATTCAGCCAACCCTGCATGTCTGTGCAGAGGATTTATTCAGCCACCTCCACTTCCCCATGGAGAACCCTGTATACACACTCTAAAAAACACAGGAGCAGTGGCACTGCCAAGCCAGATCAGACACATGGTCCATTTAGCCCATCTCCTGGTTCTGCGATGCAGTGGCAGGTGCAGGAACTGCTGAGTGGATAATTCTTCTCCCTCACCCCAGGTATATGTTCCTGCAGAGCTGTGGAAAACCCTGACCAAAACCAGCCCTCTCCAGTGCAGAAACCTAGTAGTTACTCTGCCTTGCACTGACTGGTTGTTTGTTCCAACGCTCGCCCTCACCGCCTCCTCATCTCAGCTTCACCGTATACCTGCTTTCCTCTGCCCTGTCCTCCTCATCCCTTCCCCTCTCTTCTCTTTGGCTGATACCTTCCTAACTCAACCCACACAAGAAAAAAAATTGTGACACTAACATAACATTTGCTGCCATCACATTGTTTCCTCTGTGGTGTCTTGGATTCCTGCCCCCACCCTGGGCCTGCCTGGTCTATTTAGCTTGTGAGCTCTTTGAGGCAGAGTGTATCTGTGCAGTACCTAGCACAATGGGGCTCTGGGTACAACTATAATAAACACGATTAATAATCATAATGGATGAGAAAACCATCTGCAGACATAAAGAATGTGAGAAAGGTACACACAGTCCCCCTGCTAAAATATACAGGCCATAGTAAGAGGCCTCAACTGTATTTTGGGAGGAAGAAAGCCTATAACTCTTCAAAACCACAGCCTCCAAAAGTGATCTGCAACAAAAAGCCTCTGCCAGCTCATAGATTCCTAGATTGCAATGCCAGAAGGGACCATTGTGATCTTCTGTGTGTAACACTGGGTAAAACTTCCCCAAAATAATGCCTGGAGCAGATCGTGTAGAAAAACATCCAATCTTGATTTTAAAATTGTCAGTGATGGAGAATCCACCACGACCCTTGGCCAATTGTTCCAGTGGTTAATTAGTGTCTGGATTTGTCTAGCTAAAACTTCCAGCCACTGGATCGTGTTATACCTTTCTCTGTTAGACTGAAGAGTCCGGCACTAAATATTTGTTCCCTGTGTAGGTATTTACAGACTGTGATCAAGTCACCCCTGAACCTTCTCTTTGTTAAACTAAATAGACTGAGCTCCTTGAGTCTATCACTATAAGGCATATTTTCTAGTCCTTTAATCATTCTTGTGGCTCTTTTCTGAACCCTCTCCAATTCATCATCATCCTTCTTGATGTGCACTACTCCAGTGTTTATGAACAAGTGTCTCTTCCACTCACAATGACGAGGGATTGAGAAAAAACAGGACACGTGAAAATTGTTGCATTTAACCACCACAAATGCTGCCATGTCTAATCGAACCTTCTTCTGGTAGCTGCTGAGGAAAATAGGAAGGGATGAGGTAAGGCAGCAGGTACATGCCCAGAGCAAACTGATCCACCATGTTCCCCAAGAATGATATGCAGGCAATGAATGAGGATTAACCTTCCATTCCACTGCAATTGCTGATTACTTTGCTTGGAGGATATAACTCCAGTAATGGACACTGAGACTTCTTTCTGCAACTCTACTGAATGCCTTGGCTGAGTGCACCAAGTGTTCCAAACTCAGGTGCACGTTCCCCGACGGCAGAATGCACCAGGCATTAGCCACAATATGGGAAAAGGAAGAAATTCCCTAAACTCTCTACACTGACGGTGCAAATATCTACCATATTGTGACAATGCAGACAACACAGTAAGCAATCACCTCCAGATGGATTCGGAAAATGTATAATCCCAAATCTGCACAGTGACTTTGACACTGACTAATCCCACAACTCTCGTGGGACATGAGCCCTGGCTAAACCCACAGATTCAGTGTGACCTGGCTAACCCCTCATTCAAGTAAAATATAGTTCTGTCTAACCAAACACCTCCATAGTGATGTGAGTCCTGGCTAAACTCTCTCCTCCGCTGTGATATGTGATACTTAAGCCCACGCCTCCATAATGACATAGCTCCCAGATAATCCCACACCTCCAGCATGACATAGGCCATGGCTAATCCCACACCTCAAGATTGTCATGGGCCCTGGCTAATCCCATATCTCCAAAGTAATTTGAGCCACGGCCAATCCACCAGCTCCATAGAACCATTAGCCTGGGATTAGGTGTCTGGATGGAGGGGGAGTACTGGAATTAGGTGGATGGAAAGACTGAGATTAGAAAACTAGGAAGATGGCTGGAATTTGGATTAGGAGGCCAAGCAGAGGGGAGAATTGGGATTAGGAAGGCAAGGAGAGGGGAAGGATTGATATTGGGTGGCCAGGTGGAAAAGGAGGATTGGGAGTAGGAGGCTGGATGGAGCAGAGAATTGGGATTAGGAAGACAGGCAGATGGCTAGGATTTGGATTAGGAGGCGGGGAGGAGTGGGATTAGGCGGCTGGATGGAGAGGAGATTTTGGGATTAGGAGGCTAGGTTTGTCAGAGAGAAGGTCTCAGAGGAAAGGAAATTGGATAGGGCAGTTTTCTGAAGAGACAGCAAGGCCTCTTCCCAGACTCACAGCACTGTGCGCCAATGAACCATGTACTGCTCTGGCCAAGTTTTGTCAGGCTGAGCAAAGAGTTTGTAGTAATGGCACAAGGGGAAGCACATCATGAAGCTGTGTTTACATTTTTGCAGATGCTACTGAGCTTATTCAGAAGTGTTTTCTCACTCACTTAAACATTTCATATATCATGGCTCCCCAAACCTGTCACAGCGTGGTCACCTGGTTACATCCCTCATAGTAAGGGCTCCATACAGCCCCAAAGCTCGCTGAAATCCTTTTCTAACAAGTGTGGTTACAATTTTCTTGTTCCAGTCAGGGAAGTGTTTTCCCTTCTACTTTCCCCATAACTCAAAAACATCTGATTTTGCTTAAATGTTCGGGGGGGGGGGGGGGTGAGTTAGCCTTGGAGAGTGGCCGTGTATGGAAATTTTCAGCCCAAAATGTGAGTTTTATAAAGTTGCCATATTATAAAACTAGGGGGTTATTAGAGAAACTATTCTGCAACCTTATCTCATAGCATTAGTGAACAGCAGCCGCTAGGATTGGATTTTGATCCACCAGTATTCTGAAAGATATCTGTGGCTCTACACTTGTGACAGACTGGAAAGTTACAGAAGGGGGGAGCATGGATGGGGCGGGGTTGCTGCAGGAACAGCATGCTGAGCAGAGTTAAGTCTGTCTGAAAACTGGGCTCACCAACATTTTGGAAATAAAAAAGAGGCTAAATTCCTCAAATAAATTATTTGTTCACCTCTAGTACCAGGAAACAATGGTGCACAGAAGTGTCATTGGTAAAGCATGTGTACTCTGTATTGTGCAATAGGAAGCACGCAGATCATCTCTAAAACATTTGCAGATGTTTATATTCATTAAAAGCAAGATTTTTTTAAAAGTTCAAATTAATCACCAACTAAATGAAGAATCCTGTCTCCCTCTGACAGCTCAGTCCACAGCTCTGATCATCACATGAGTATAAATCAACTTGGAGCAGCAGACAGCTATTTACTGTAAATCAAATGCTGTCCACACAGCTGTTGCAAATTGATTCATTCCCTGTTGATAGCTGGAATGGCTGCTGCTGACTAAAATGCTGCAAAGAGTAAATAATTGTTTCTTAATGTCTGGCCTATTTCAATCTTTTATTTTTGACTTGTTTAACATCTGAACAAATTCAGAGGCAGCCTTAACTAGGTCTTTCCTTTCTGAACAGTGGAGATGCTTGGTAATATCACCAGACTATCACATCAGAAAAATGTATACATCAACAGTATGTGTACAATAGGGAGCTGGTAATGACACTTGATTCATAGATTCAAAGATGCTAAGGCCGGAAGAGACTGTTATGACCATCCCATCTGGCCTCCTGCTTAACACCTAGTAATTTTTGCATCAAGCCGAGAACTTCTGGTTGAACAAGAGTGTCTCTCTTAGGCTATGTCTACACTACAGCTGGGATCCATGCTCTGAGATTGATCCACCAGTAGTTGATTTAGTGGGTCTAGTGAAGACTCGCCAAATCAACAGCAGATCGTTCGCCAGTCAACACCTGTACTCTACCCCTGACAAGAGAAGTAAGGTAAGTTGACGGGAGAGTTTCTCCGGTAGACCGCCCGAGGTGTAGACCCCGCAGCAACTCGACCTAAGGTATGTCAACTTCACCTACATTATTCATGTAGCTGGAGTTGCATAGCGTAGGTCAACTTACTGCGGTAGTGTAGACATAGACTTAGAAAGCTAGCCAGTCTCAATATAAAAGTGCTGGAGAAACCACCTTCTCCTTAGGTCAGTTGTTCCAATGATTAATTACCCTCACTGTTCACAATTTTCATCTTATTTCTAGTTTAAGCGTTGGTCTACACTGAAAACTTACATCAGCATTGCTGTGTCTCTCAGGGGTGTGAAAAATCCACACCCCTGAGAGATGCAGCTCTGACGACCTAACCCCTGGAAGAATTTTTTCATCTACCTAGCTACCACCTCTCAGGTAAGTGAATTACCTATAGTGATGGGACAACATCTTTTGTTGTAGTAAGTGTCTACACTGAAGCACTGCAGTTTTGCAACTGTAGTGGTTTACGTGTAGATATACCCTATATTAATCAAGCTCTAGTTTCCAGCCATTGAATCTTGTTCTGCCTCAATATAGTAGATAAAACTGCCTTCTACTATCAGAAATCTTCTCCCTAGGCAGGTACATATAGACAGTGATCAATTCACTTCTTTACCTTTTCTCCCATAAACTAAATAGATTTACCATTTTAAATCTCTCACTGAAAGGCAGCTTTTTCAGAGCCTGAATCTAGAGCTGGTCAAAAACAAATTTGCTGAAGCTTTTTTTTTATTTTTGGAGGTAGAAAAAAATTGATTTAATTGAAAACCAAATTTGTCAAGAAAAATTTCATTTGATTAAATTTTTCATTTTTGAAAAAAAAAGTAAGAGTAATTTCAGGAAAACCTCAAAATCTTTTGATATTTTAGAAAATTTTCAGTTCAAAATTGTGCCCACTTTCTCTAGTTGTTCTATTTCCCATACCCACATTCAACTTTTCCCACTAGAAAATTGAGGGGAAAGAAGTTAAAAAAGGAGAAAAAGTAACACTTTCCACTTTTTAACTTTCTCTTTCTATGAAAGAAAGACACACAAGGAGGAACATTTTGCTGATGGCTACATCTACATTACAGCCAGGATCCACGCTCTGAGATCGATCTACCAGCTGTCGATTTAGCAGGTCTAGTGAAGACTCACCAAATCAACTCTCCAGTCGACCCCTGTACTCTACCCCCAATGAGAGGAGTAAGGTAACTTGACGGGATAGTTTTTTCCATCGACCATGTGTGGTAACTCGACCTAATGTACGTCAACTCCAGCTATGTTATTGTGGCAGGGAACCAGTAAGAATAGGCTGATTGGGCGAAATAGCCACAGGTGGGGTCACATCTCAATCAGGCCTCAGCTGGCCCTATCAAAGGGCTGCTAGGCAGGAGCTAAGTCAGTCTCTTTTTAGATTGCGAGAGAGAAGTGCCTGGCTGCCTGAGATCAATAGGGTTCCTGAGTGGAGCAGGGCTGGGGAAAGGCTAGAGGGGCTGGGAAGCTCCAGCTGGGCAACTCCCCAGGCTGCACGCCTTGAGAAGGGTCTAGAGAAGGCACTAGGGCTGCAGAGGTGCAGTCCGGGGATTAGACAAGGGCAGCAGGTCCTAACCCCTCTTGCCTATGATGAGTGGCATTTACACTGCAGTCTGTCCCAGGGAACGGGGGCTAGCTGATGATTGGCAGTGGCCATAGACTGAGGTGAGGTCAGGGTAGAGGGTTGGGGGTTCCCCAGGGAGGGGAGACCCAGACAGCTGTAGGGGTACTGCTGGGGCAGAACCCATAGGCAAAGGGGCACTGGGAGGGACATGGGGCCAGTGAAAGGCGAGACACTGAGAGCATTGAGGAGCTGGAAACAGAGCTAATTCCCAGGATAAGTAGCAGGGGGTGCCACTGATGAGTTGCTCCACTACAGTGTGTTAATGTCTACATTTACTGTAATCTATTCAAACCATTTAAATTAAATTTAAAAATATCAAACAGTTCATGTTTGCTGCCATGTTCTAAAGAAAGTCCAAATGACTGAACTGGGAGAAGTCACTGGCTAAGCACCTGGAACCAGAGTTGAAGTGCTAACCTAGCTTTTGACAGCAGGAACCTCTTCTGGAGGCACAGAGAGATGGTTTTCTTCATTTTAGTTTATTCAACTGGTTCATACTTCATTCAAAGTAAAAAAAAACCAATGAGATGAAAAGGCAGAAGAGTTTGTTTCTGTCTCCCACACAGTCCATGAGGAGCTAGCACCCCCACCCAGTCCAGAGAGAGCTAGTCTCTCCCACACAGTGTCCAAGAGGAGCTAAACCCCCCAGTGCGCGCGCACACACACAGTCCATGAGAAGCTAGTGCCCTTCTGTCTCTCTTCTCTTCCCCCTCCCCAGAATTGTAGAATCATAGAAACTTAGGTCTGGTCCAGACCCCTGTGCTGTGGCAGGACCAGGTAAACCAAGACCATCCCTGACATGTGTTTGTTCAACCTGTTCTTTAAAAACTCCAGTGATAGGTAACATTTGGTAACCTATTTCAGATTTTAACAACCTTATAATTAGAAAGCTTTTTCCTAATATCTAACCTAAATCTCCCTGGCTGCAGATTAAGCCCATTACTTCTTGTCCTACCTTCAACGGACGTGGAGAACAACTGATCACCTCTTCTTTACAACAGCCTTTAACATATTGGAAGACTGTTATCTTCTCCCTCAGTCATCTTTTCTCAGCACTAAACATGCCCCGTTTTTTAACCTTTCATCATAGGTCAGATTATTCATTTCTGTTGCTCTCTTCTTGTTCCAGTTTATCCACATCTTTCCTAAAGTGTGGTGCCCTGAGTTGGACACCATAGTCCAGCTGAGTCCTCACCACTATTGAGTACAGTAGGACAATTACCTCCAATGTCCTATGTACAACACTCCTGTTAATACATCCCAGAATTATATGAGTCTTTTGTGCAACTGCATCACACTGACTCATTCAATTTGTGATCCACTATAACCCCCAGATCCTTTTCAGTAGTATGACCACCTAGCCAGTTATTCCCCATTTTGTAGTTATGCATTTGATTTTTCCTTCATAAGTGAAGCACTTTGCACTTGTCTTTACTGAATTTCATCTTGTTGATTTCAGACCAATTCTCCAATTTGACAAAGTTGTTTGAATTCTAACCTTGTCCTCCAAAGTTCTTCCAATGCCTCCCATCTGCAAATTTTATAAGCTTACTCACCACTCTATTATCCAAGTAATTAATACAAATATTGAATAGTACCAAACCTGGGACTGACTCCAGTGGGACCCCACTAGATATGCCCTCCCAGTTGGACAGGGAACCATTGATAACAAATTTTTGAGTACCATCTTTCAACCAGTTGTGCACCATCTGCGATGAACTGCTAAATTGTGTCATACTGTTCAGTCACTAGGTGCAGCCACATGTAACATATTTAACTTGCACTCACAATACCCATTCTTGACAGCACATTGAAGTATCTTATCATTAACAAATCTCTGGTGTACTTGTCTGGAAAGGAAGCTTTATAGCCACTCCATATCTGGTACAAGAGCCTGACCTGCAACCTACCATGTACATAACATGGTGTCAGAAGTAAACTAGTATGAGAGGAGAACAGAAACAGAAGGAAACCAGCAACAAAGATTGCAAACAGGTGTCAAAGCAGCAAAGGTTCCAGGATCAATCTCAGCAACATACCACTCTTCAGTGCCACTGAGAACTTCAGTTTTGGTAGATCTACTGAATGGACAGACTGGAAACAATATTTTGCAAGATTTTGCATTGCAAACAAATTCCACAAGAAAACTTCAGACATTCAGGCGTGCTCTTAAATTTATGCTATGGGAAAGCAGGCAGAGCAAATCTTTAAATCTTTTGACTTTACTGAAGATAGTCATATAGATGACTATGCAAGGATTCTAGCTATGCTTGCTGCGTACTTTATACCTCTGAGAAATGTGGTTTATGAAAGAGCATGTTTTCACCAGATAATTCAGGAACCAAGAGAAAATGTTGAATCTTTTATAACAGCTTTGCATGCATTGGTTGAAAACTGTGATTTTTGGGACTGCAAAATATGAAAATATCAGAGATGGACTGGTTATATGGTTAACAAAAATAATCTTTCACAGAGCTACAATTAAAGACAGACTTAAATCTACATATAGCTTTTGAAATAGCAAAGCAGTCTGAGCTAGCAAAACAGCAAAACCCTAGAGCAACTTGTGAAACTTGAAAAACTTGAAACCAGCTTAGAAGCTGTAAACAGACACATGAATTCTGAAGGCCATTACCATAAAAGCTATGAGGAAATTCCAGGCAAACACCAAAGCCTTTCAGCCTAAATGCACAAGATGTGGAAAAAATCATAGCCTAAGTCAAGAGATGATGCATGTCCAGCCAAAGGTGCAAGATATGGGCATAAATAAATGTACAAAATATGGACATTTTGAAGCAGTTTGCCATACCAAGGTAGGCAGGGAGCTGTCTAATATTACAGACACACAAGACCATTATTTCTGGGATCTATCTTGTGTGATGACATAGAACCTGCCTGGAGAGTGAAAGACTATTGAACTGAAAATTGACTTAACAGCAGACATCACAGTCATCTCTGAAGGGACTTACAATCACCTTCAACTTCTCCCAATGCTGAAGCCATCTGACACAGTTCTGACAAGATCTGGACATATTCTGAACTGCGTGGACTAATTCACTACACAAATAACTTAACAAAGACAAGAGCTTTGAATGCAGAGTGCCTTTAATCAAAGACCAACAACCTTCTCCACAGTACGGCAGCCATTATGGGCCTAATGAGAAATGTGGCAGAACTCAGAGGATTTGATGATAGAGGACTTTCGAAAGGAGATCCTGTATAAATAACTTTAAGAGATAATGCTCTAAATATAGAACAACAACATCTCTACAGGACTCACCTTGGAAGAGACTAGCTGCAGATTTATGCAGATTCAGAGGATATCATTACCTGGTCATGGTGGACTATTTTTCCATATATATAAAAACAACGTACAGTAGAACCTCAGAGTTATGAACACCTCGGGAATGGATGCTTTTCATAACTTTGAGATGTTTAACTCTGAAAAAAACATCATAGTTGTTCTTTCAAAAGTTTACAACTGAACATTGACTTAATACAGCTTTGAAACTTTACTATGCAGAAGAAAAATGCTGCTTTTAACCATCTTAATATAAATGAAACAAGCACAAAAACAGTTTTCTTACCTTGCCAAATCTTTTTTCTTAAACTTTCCCTTATTTTAAAGTAGTTTACATTTAACACAGTACTGTACTGTATTTGCTTTTTTTTTCATCTGCTGCTTCTGCCTGATTCCATACTTCCAGTTCCAAATAAGGTGTGTGGTTCAGTGATCAGTTCATAACTCTGAAGTTCTACTATGCTTGAAAGACATAACATGTTGCAGTGTTGGTGAGAAACTGAAGTCTCCTTTTGCTCACTTTGATATTACAGAACAATTAGTGATGGACGACGGACTACAATTCACTGCAGCAGCATTTAAATTATTTCAGACAAAATATTATTTTGATTATATTACTAGTGGCCCACATTACCCACAGGCTAGTGGAGAGGCTGAGAGAGCTATACAGACAGCCAAGAAAATCCTACAGCCATTCCTTGCTCTTCAGAGTTACAGATCAACACGAATAGCTGGATATAGTACAGCACAACTCCTGATGACAAGACAAATCAGAGCTATTGTTCCAAAGTTGGAAGAGAATCCATCTCCAAAGTAGTCAGACATGAAGACAGTAGCCAAATCAGACAAAAAGAGTTTACAAACACTTTCATATCAGACATGACTCAGTTACAGAACTGCCAGGTCTAGAACCTGGTGACCATGTTCAAGTCAAATTGGACAAGAAAAAGGAACTCACTACCCAGATCAGATATGATTGAGACTGAAAGTAAAGGATTCAACAGAAACCGTTGACTTCTATGGTTTGTTCCTCAGAACAATTTGCAGAGCAAACTGTACAGATGGCATAACAAAAAGAAGACTCAGATTCCAAACTGACCACAGCCACTCGTTGCAACTAATGGAGAACCAGATAACCAAGTTGTTATCCATTTGAGTCGCATGATTAGAAGAAGCAGTCTAATTCAGAGACTCTGAACAGACTGATCCATCCTGAACTTAAAGATAGCATGATAGTGTAAATTTTGTAAATGGTAAGAATATAAAACATAAAGGGGGAGATGTGATGGAATGCTAAACTGTGTTATACCATTCAGCCAGTAGGTGGTGATGTATGTAACATATTTCATAATAGCCATTCCTGGCAGTACCTCAAAGGCTCTTATAGCAAACAAATCTCTGGTATCTCTGTCTCTCTGGGATGGAAGCCCTGTAGCCAGTCCACATCTGGTACAAGTGCCTGACCTGCAACCTACTGTGTACAAGATGTACATGACACCCACCTTATAGTAATTTCATCTAGACCAAATTTCTAGACATATGACATTGTTTATGAGAACGTCATGTGTGACTTTGTCAAAAGCCTTGCTAAATCAAGATATATCACATCTACTGCTGCCCCCCATCCACTAGGCCAGTAACTCTGTCAAAGACAGAAATTAGGTTGGTTTGGCATAATTTGTTCTTCGACAAATCCATTTTAGCTATGCCTTATAGCCTTAATATCCTCTAGGTGCTTACAAACTGATTATTCAATCATTTGTTCCAGTGCCTTTCCAGGTATCAAAGTTAGGCTGAATGATCTGTAATCTCCTCGGTTCCCTTTGTTCCCCTTTTTAAAAATAGATAATATGTTTGCCCTTCTCCCATCCTCTGGGATCTCACTCATCCTCCAGGAGTTCTCAAAGATAATTACAGATGGTTCCAAGATTGCTTTAACTAGTTCCTCAAGTATCCAAGGATGAATTTCATCAGACCATGCTGAGAAGAATACATCTAATTTATCTAAATAATCTTTACCTGTTCCTGCCCCCTTGTTTGTATTAATTGTATTGAGTATCTGGTCACCCATCACCCATTTTAGTGAAGACTGAAGCAAAATAGACATTAAACACCTCGTCTTCTTGAATGTCATCAGTCATTAGCTCTCCTTCTCCACTAAGTAGAGGACCTGCACTTTCCTTCTTCTTTCTCTTGCTCCTAATTTAAAGAACCTCTTCTTATTGCCTTTCATGTCCCTTGCTGCGTGTAGTTCATTTTGTCCCTTAGCCTTTTTGATTTACTCCCTACATGCTTTTGCTATTCTTGTGTACTCATTAATAGCAATTCATCCATGTTTCCACTTTGTGTAGGATTCCTTTTTTTATTTTCATTAAAGAGCTCTTGATGAATCTGTAATAGCCTCTTACTATTCTTCCTATCTTTCCTTTGTGTTGGGGTAGTTTACAGTTGTGCTTGTGCAGCTTGGCAGCTCTTCTGACTTCCTTTTTTTCTTTTAGATTTTCTTTCCATGGGACCTTACCTACCAGTTCTATGAGTTAAAGTCTGCTTTTCTGAAGTCCATTGTCCTTATTCCACTGCTCTTCCTCCTTTCTTTTCTTAGAATCATGAAATCTGTTATTTCATTATCACTTTCACCCAATCTGCCTTCCACCTTCAGATTCACAACCAATTCCACCCTGTTGAACAAAATCAAGTTGAAAATGGCTGTCCTCCTGGTAACTTCATCCACTTTCTGGAACAAAAAAATAGTTCCCAATACATTCCAAGAACTTTCTGAAAAAATTGTGTTTTGCCATATTACTTTTCCAACAGATATCTGGGTCACTGAAGTCCCCCATTACTACCTGGTCTTGTGTTTTTGATATTTCTGTAATTTGTTCTACCAATGCCTCATCCCCCTCCTCTTCCTGATTTGCTTGTCTATAACAGATCCTTACCATGACCACGTCATTTTTTTCTTCTTTTATCTTCACCTAGAGTCTTTCAGCTCATCTACCTCTCACCTCCTTCTGAACCTCAGAACTTGTGCATCTATTCTTGATACATAATGCAACACCTCCTGCCTTTCTATCCTGCCTGTCCTTCCTGAAGAAGCTGTATCAAGCTACTCCCCTGCATACTAATATTCCAGTCATGAAATTTATCCTACCAAGTCTCTGTGACACCAACTGGCATAATTTCTCATGTACTAATACTTCCAGTTCTTCCTATTTATTCCCCTTACTTCTTCCATTTTTGTATAGACATCTCCCCTCCAGACACTCACATGGTTCCTGGGGAGCTTGTCCCTAGGGTCACACACACATTCTCTGGGGAGCTAGGGCCCTGGGCTGACTCCTCCCCTCCCCCTCTCCATGCTCCCTGTACAGGATTCAAGAATGGGGAGGCCAAAACTAACCAACAAAAAAAACTCATGTCCCCTTTAGGAAGGGCTCCAAACCAACCACCTTAGCCGGCAGAGCTCCTAGTTCCTTCCTGGTCCTAGGAGGCAGGCTGGCTTTCCCCTTCCCTTCTGCATCAGGTCAGGGGAGGACCTGCTTAGCCCAGCTCATAAATCCCTTGCCTCTGAGCCACCTAAGTTATACTCAGAAAAACAGCAACATGTCTAGGGCCCAGGTCAGGCTAATGACCTGGGGCCTGCAACCTAGAGCAGGCACCATGGCTGCTCTGCCCTCCTCAGCTTCCTTTTCCTGTGTATCTAGCCCAGCCACAAGGGCAGGGCAGGGCAGAGGACTTCTTGACTGCCCCCAGACTGCCTGACTGTACATACCGCTAGCCCTTAAAAGAGTAATACATCCTGTTACACTCCCCCAGTCTGTGAGGGGGTAGGCCCTGAGCCCCTAGTCTGCGAGGAGAAGGCCCTGTGCGAGGAGATTAGTCCCTGAGCCCCTACCTAGGGATCTTTTAAAGATGCGTTTGGACTCGGAGTTGGCCATTTTTACCTTAAATGATGCGGGAATTGACAAATGCCTAATGTACAGAGCCTTCAAGCCAGCAAGCAGGAAATCAGAGATTATGAGGAGATGGGGTGACAGATGTGGTATTTTGTTGCTGAGGGTTCTGGCTCACTCACTTGCTTGTACATGGTTTGTCAGGGTGACGTTTCATAATGAAATTCTATTGAGTTCATAGGTTTTAATTAACTTCCTTCTTAGAGTTTTCAAATGTACCGAATCTCTGGGTTAGCCATGAGAGCTTGTACACAGACTCAGACACCTGAAACTCATCTTCCAATTATCTTTGATCAAGAAGAAGAATTGAACAGATCTCTATTATGTGACTTAATTGGCTTCCGTCGATTTGTGTAAACACTGCCCATGATTGCAAGGTTTCCCACACAACTCTCATGAGTTCTCCACTCCTTCCCCTGCAGCCTCCTATTATTCCAGTTCAAGTTGCAGTAACTCCAGAGCTCCCCTGAGAGAACACTATGTTTGGTTTGGTGCAACAGAGATTGTGAATTTACTTAACATGTAGACTAGCACTTCATTTTCTGTCTCAATTGGGGACCCTGTCGTACATGTGCTCGGTATATTGATAAGTACTTCTCAGTTTGAAACATTTCTCTAAAATAAATTTCACATTTAGTTTCACCCTGCCTGATATCCCGTGTCATCAAGTCCGACATGGTTTTTGCAGTCAGTGGCATAAAGCTGCTTTGAATCTGCCCTCAGAATAGATATTTTTTCCTCCCAATAATATGCTTTGAACATTCCTTGTTTTCATTTATGCAAACTATTTGCATTTGCACATTTTAGGATCCAGTGGACATTTAAATAAGTTCTCAAAACTGTGTATATTAGCTGTGCCATTTCACTCTAAAGCAACACTCCTGGCAACTTAGCGACAAACACCTACAAGTCTGGAAAGAGTTCTCTATTGTTGTGAAGGTTATTGTGTCCTGAGAAACAATTTGGTCAAGTCAGGACACGGCAACCACTGATTAATACTCTCTGGTTATCACAGTTCTACCAAAAGCTATCTTTTACCTCAGCTTTGTGGTTTACAAATTGTACGGAGGCAGTGGAAACCAAGACTAGATTATATAGTAATCAGGGCCATCCTTAGGATTTATGGTGCCCTAGGCAAGATTATTATACTGGTGCCCCTGTGCCTGTCTTGCTCTTAGCAACACAAACATAAGCTTACAGTATTGGAAAACTTGCCACATGCATGTTATTAAAACCAGTTTAACTTATTAAGCACACTGTAATGCTGATGGACTAGCACTAAAGAAGTAGCACTATAGAAAAAATTCTGATTTGACAGAATGATTCAAATAATATATTTTTTTTAATTTATCAACATTTTATTGGAAATTTATATTAGGAGGTATTGAAACAAGGATTTTTTTTTTAATTAAAAGCAATCTTTCTGGCTTTTTTGGCTGCAAAATCAGTAATAATGTCATTGTATGACAAAGACAAAGTGATGTCTTGTTCAGTTGAAAGAATAGCAAGACAAGTCAAGTGTTCCTGACTCATTGCAGAGCGGAGATAGTTTTTAAAGAGCTTTAGTTTTGAGAAATTCCATTCTCCTGATGCTACTGTTTACAGGAATTGTCAGTAGAATACGAGTGGCAATATACACATTAGGATATATAACAACAAGTTTGCTGGTACGAATAAACTGTACAATCTCCATCATTGATTTTGCATGTGGCAACAACTTAATTCTTCGTACAGTTCAAGTCTATTTAAATCAAAACGATCACCATGCTTCAGGAGGCTCTCTAGGTCAGGGGTCTCCAATATGGTGCCACCAGGCGCCATGGCGCCTGCAGGGGCCTCTCAGTGCACCCGCGTACTGGCCAGAGGACGAGCATCTGCTGAAATGCCGCTGAAATTCGGCAGCATTTCGGTGCTGACGCCTCTGGATGACACGTTTGCCGCCAAAAGCAGTGTCATCTAGAGATGTCGCCACCGAAATGCCGCCGAATTTCGGCAGCATTTCAGCGGATGCTCGTCTGCCACCACGATCCTTTGTATGGCACCCGCCAGGCGAAAAAAGTTGGGGACCACTGGTCTAGGTTCTTGCACTTTGTCGTTAGTTGCCTTTGTTTTCCTATTTTGTTGAATTTAGTCCTGCTCAGCCCGCCTATCAGCTGAGTGAATGGAACTCCAGGCCGATAGCGGCTTGAGTGGCTCAGCTGGGGTCTCAGACACTGGTCTGCTCAGCCCGCTGCCAGCCTGGAGTCCTTTAGGGGTCCCCAGGCTAGCAGTGGGTGCTGAGTGGGGCTGGCAGCCAGGACCCCGGATGGCAATGAGGCAGCAGCCGGAACCCCACAGCAGTGGCAGACTGAGCCACTCAGCCCGCCGCTGCATGCCGTCAAAAATCAGCTAGCGTGCCACCTTTGGCACACATGCCGTAGGTTGCTAAGCCCTGCTCTATACACTAGTAAGGAGATGAGCATATTACAATTGTTGGAGGGCTCTATTTAGCAGTAACAGGGCTATAGGAAAGTCAGTCAACATTTTTTGTTTCTCTGATGAAAACTGGCCCACTCCCTTCCCCATACCAAACTTGTCACAGATAGTTGTCAACAACTTAATTTTCTGTTTTTGGCTAAGATATTGATTTTTTTTAATTGAAATTTATTTCAAAATTGTTAGCAAGCATTTTTGGCAAACAAATTTGTTAAGTGACAATCTAAATGGCAACACAGCACTGCTTTCATACTTGGCTCATCCTCTAGCCTGCTGGTCCAACAGCTGCAGTAGAGGAGGAGATAGATGGAAAACTGCAGGACCCACCTCTTGGGGTGCAGAGTGGCAACAACAGCAGCAAACCCTCAGGTCCGATCACACACCAATGGGCACCACCGCCAGGCCAATGGTGAAGTTAGCACAGCATCTGACCTCAGGGACGGGGCATCCATGGAGCCACAACAGCTCACCCTGCCCTGTGCAGCTCCCCCCGGATGAGATGGATCACTACCAGCCCTGGGGGGAGACACGCTCCCCAGCTAGGGTGACCATATCCAGATGTCCTGATTTGATAGGGCCAGTCCCGATATTTGGGGCTTTGTCTTATATAGGCACCAATTACTCTCACCTAGGGTGACCAGACAGCAAGTGTGAAAAATCAGGACGGGGGGTGGAGGGGAATAGGAACCTATATAAGAAAAAGGCCCCAAAATTGGGGCTGTCTCTATAGAAGTGGGACATCTGCTCACCCTACCCCAATCCCCTGTTCTGATTTTTCACACATGCTATCTGGCTATCCCCAGCCCAGCCCTGTGCGACCATTCCAATCCTGGCTGCCTGCCAGGAAGTGAGTTACTTTCACTTTCATTCCTCAGCAGGCAGCCAGACAACCCCCTCCCAGCACCTCATCCAACCCATCCCTGATAGAAGGGAGGGGGGAGAGAGGGGTGCTCCGAGTGGGGGAGGGAGAAAGGGGGGTGCTCCGTGGGGCAGAGGGGAGAAGAATGGACGTTATGGTGGACAACAAAGGATAATGGTGCCAGAGCCACCGAGCCTGCCTCACTTCACGCAGGGGGAAAGAGTCACACTCACAGGTGAGTTCCTTCCCCCACCCCTTCCCAGAGACCTCAGCAGCCAATCCCCTCCCTCAGACTGTGCTGCATTTGGCTCTCTCTAGGACCCAGCAGCCCTGCTCTTACATGCTCCTCTGCTAGGTATGTCTGTCTGGGCTCCCGGCAGAGTGGTGCCCCCAGACCTAGTGGTGCCGTAGGTGGCTGCCTGTTCTGCCTATGGCTAAGGACGGCCCTGACAGTAATTCCAAGTAAAACAAGCCTTAGCATTCTTCTGTGCAGGACAGGCTGGGAAGTAAATGGTGAGCTCCTAATGCCAAGTTAGAAAGTCCTTCCTAACACTGTTATGTGCAGTGTGTGTCAGAATCAGAGCAAAACTAATTTAAGGCCAAATCCTGACTTCAGTAGGGGCTGAGAGTGCTTAGTACCTCCCAAAAGGGATTTGGCCCCTACAAGGGTTGTGAGGGAGGGGAAGGGTCTCTATTTTCAGGTTATTTAAACCTACTCCTGTTTCCTGAATGCAAAATGGATATCTGACATGCTCACAAGTGGAGGGGAATCTGTTGCTGAGAAAACATATGGGCAGGTAAATGGGTAAAGCCCAGACTTTATGATATAGTAAAATGATGTTATTCTAACCCGCAGAGCAAACATACAGTAACTACAAAAACAAGTACATGGCTGGGATTAAGATGCAATCAAAAAAGAAAAATTCAAGGCTCAAGACATGTCCAAAGATGTGAAAGGAAAAAAGAAGCTGTCCCAGAGTTGTTTTAGAGCTGCTCCTTGATGAGCCCCAAAATTGGTTGTCTCTATGGGTTGACTTTAAAGTAAGCAAAGTCTGAATGAGCTCTCCCCTGACATCTAGGGGTGAATGTGGAAAAGGACTTCAGGAGCTGATCATAGACTCATAGACTTAAGGTCAGAAGGTACCATTATGCACACTCACCTGTTTTGGGACAGTGTCTCTGATGCAAGAGACTGCCGAGTGTGTACCAGCAGTGAGGCTCCCCCACTAACAACTGAAATCACTGAGAGCTGTATTAAGTGGGGAGCCCTGAAGACATCTTGTTGTGGCCAGCAGGGTGGCTAGTGAGGAGGTGTGGCAAGCGGCCGGCAGGGTGGCTGGAGGAGAGTGCCAGAGCAGAGCCCTGCAGAGAGGGGTGGTAAGTGCCCGAGCAGTGGAGTGAGTAAGATGCCTCATTAACCTCTCTCCCCCCAGGGTGGGAGGTGAACTCCACAGGTGCACCTCTGAACTCTGGGTCTGCACTGTCCAAGGACAGCAACTATGAGTGGGGTGCACATAAGGGATGGGCACGTTAAAGGGACTCTTGGGTTGCTGGATTTAAGAACCTTAGGGGGAAAGAACACTGCCTAACTTATTTGGGTGGGTCTTTTGATCACGGTTTATGTTTATAAACCCTGTTTGCAGTGTTTCCCCATATTAATGCCACATTATTTCCCTCCTTTTATTAAAAGTTTTTTGCTACACTCAGACTCTTTGCTTGCGAGAGGGGAAGTATTGCCTTTTAGAAGCACGGAGAGGGTGGTGTGTAATTGTCCCAGGTTACTGGGTGGGGACTCGAGTCAGTTTTGTGTAGTATTGTTTAACCCAGCCCTTGTTGCTGCCAACTCTGACTGGCAGACGAGATACATTAATATACCCACCACTGTATCATCTGGGTTCATCCTCTAATACAAACAAATGGTAACGTGCTACCTAAGCAGCTGTCCTTTGTCTTTTTGCTGGATATGTACTTGATGCACTAACTTCTCCATAACAATAACATGCCATTTTTTTGACACCATTCTGCTAATTTGGGGTAATGATTTTCTTTAATAACAAGAAGCTACCAATAGTCCAGTATTATAGATTAATTCTTCATTTCCTTGTGTGTGACCATTTCTGCAGAATGATTATCAACAGATTACTCCATAATAAATGTCCAGCAGTTTGTAATATCTGATAATGAATCACATCTCAATACATTTTAATAGCATAAAATTAACTCTTTCCCTGTAATTTCTTCAACATTCACCCCACCCCCAGTCTGTATAATTTTTATCATTTCTGTTTCCAATGAAACAGGAATTTCCTTGTATACTAAGAATTGAGGTTGCTGATCCTCTTTTTCCAACTCAAAGCCCGTTCCTCTGAGATATATTTTCAGAGGCATTTCCATCATATAGTATACAGATAGTTCTTTATTAGAAAAGTTGCCGGCATAGATAGATATAAAATAATTGCATTTCTTGGTCTCCTATTAGCTCAGAAGTCATCACTTCTATTAAAATTAGCTTCCTGTACAAAACACTTTCTCTAGAAAATGGAGAGACACACTTAAGGTCCCTGCAGTGTCAGGGAAACAATTAAGAGAGACATACTATCATGGGGTGCATCACTCACTGCTTGAGGCGCCTCCTGCTGGTTGCTCTGGGAATTAGCTCTTTCAGGTGATGCTCTTTTCCATGGTTCCCACACTGTCACTCCACCTCCCTGAGCAGCCTGCAGTCCCTCTCTCCACCTCAGCAAACGCATTGTCCTTGCTGTGACTGAGCTTTCCAGCAAGGTCACTTGAACTGCCCCCTTCTGGGGGGAGAGGGAGAGAGAAGTTAGCTCGTCAATAGTCCTAGGCAGTCTTCCTGCTCACTGCCTCAGTGCCAATTGCCCAGCGGCTGACAGGGTAACCCAGGCCAGCCTCTTCTCCAGGTTCCAGCCCAGGGACTCTCAGCTCAGTAGTCTGGGCCTTCTCTCTCTGGCCTCACTGCTATATCCCTGGGCTGCTTCCTACTACTGGTTACCTTTACTTCCTGAGCCTACTAGTTCCCAAAGTTTCCTCCCCCTTCCCAGGGAGTGACTTCAGCCTGCAGTCTCCATCAAGTCCTCCTCTTCTCCTGAGAGTGTCTGCCTTTTCCCAGCCACTGCAACCCTCTGTGTGCAGCTGGCTACCTGGCTTTGTGCAGGCCCCACCTGTTCTGGCACAGGTATACCTGTTCCTCTGATTAGGGCTCTTCCCCCTCAGCATTCCATCTGTTAGTTAGTTGGCATATCTAGCCTCCATTAACCCCTTCTATGCTTGTGGGGGGGTGGAGCAAGAGACCTACAACCCACACTGCAGAGGAAGACCAAAAAAGTGGGGTGACGACCCCAAGGTCTGACCTGAGGGGAATTCCTTCCTGACCCCACATATGGTGATTAGTTAGACCCTGAACATGTGAGCAATAACTAACCAGCCAAGAACCTGAGAGAAAGAATGCTCTGTACCATCTCAGAGTCCTGGCCCACCCTGTCCAGTGTGCCATCTCCTGCCATGGTCAGCTCTTATGCTTCAAAGGAAGAAAATCCCCCAAAATTCAAAAACATAGTGAAGGGAAAAAAATCCCTTCCTGACCCAACAGGTAACCAGCTGAAGCCCTGAAGCATGACCTTTAGGAACGTAAGACATAAATTGAAAGGGACTCCCAGGGCTGCTGAGCCCTGCCCCTCACTATCACAAGAAATCCCATCATACAGTCACACTCATAAAATTGTCCATCTCTTTCTTAATACTAGCGATCTGGTAGCCTCTTCTGGCCTTCAATTTTATGACTTTAATTAAGTTGCTTGCCTCCACTGCTCCTGTTGACAGGTTGTTTCAGAACCTCACCCTCTGATGGTTAGAAACTTTCTTCTCATTTCCAGCTGCAATTTGTTCATGTCCAGTTTCTCCCTATTTGTTCTTGTGCCTAAATTGTCCTTTAGCCTCAATAGCTCTTCCCCCTCCCTGGTGTTTACCTCAGATGGATTTGTAGAGAGCAGTCAGAGCCTCTCTCAACCTGCATTTTGCTAGGCTCAACAAGCCAAGTTCTTGCAACCTCCTGTCATAAGACAGGCCCTTTGTTCCCTTGATCATCCTAGTAGCTCTTCTCTGCACCTGTTCCAGTTTGGGTTCATCTGTCTCGAACATGGCAAACCAGAACTGCACAGATGATTCCAGATGAGAGCTCACCAGTGCCTTGTACAAAGGCATTAATACTTCCGTCTCTCTGCTGGAAATGCCTTGCCTGATACATCCTAGGACTGCATTTGCCCTTTTTTGTAGTTGTATCACATTGGTGGCTCATAATCATCCTGTGATTGCCCCATGCACCCAGATCTCTCTCCTCCTCTGGCACTTCCAACTGAGGAGCTCCCAGCATGGAGCAGAAATTCTTGTTATTAGACTTAAGTTCAGGACCTTGCACTTTGTACTACTGAATTTCATCTTACTTCTGTTACTCCAGTCTTCGAGGACCCTGAAAAAGATTTGGCGGGAGGTAAATCAGCTGAACATGAGCTCCCAGTGCAACACTGCAGCCAAAAGAGCTAATGCAATCTTTGAATGCATAAACAGGGGAATCTCAAATAGGAACAGAGAGGTTATGTTACCTCTGGATTTGGCACTGCTGTGACCACTGCTGGAATACTGTGTCCAGTTCTGGTGCCCACACAATTCAAGCAGGATGTTAACACGGATTCAGAGAAGAGCCACAAGAATGATTAAAGGATTAGAAAACGTGTCTTAAAGTGATAGACTCAAGGGAACAAATACTTAATAATGGGCTCTTCAGTCTAGCAGAGAAAGGTGTAACACCATCCAGTGGATAGAAGTTGAAGCTAGACAAATTCAGAATGGAAATACAGAGTACATTGTTAACAGTGAGGACAACATTGGAACAACTTACCAAGGGTCATGGTGGATTCTCCATCGCCGGCAATTTTTAAATCAGGATTGGACATGTTTCTAAAAGATCTCCTCTAGGAATTATAGTGGGCCAGTTCTCGGGCCTGTGTTATACAGGAGGTCAGACAAGATCACAATGATGATTTCCAGCCTTGGAATGTATGACAGTCATCCAATTCTTCCTGAATAATATTCTGATCCTCCTCTGTATTGATGATGCTTCTCAAGTTTGTATCATCAACACATTTCCATACAGACTTCTACTTTTTGTGCGAACATCATTAATAAAAATATTAAATTGGTTACATAGGACAGTGGTTCTCAGCATATTACACATTGTGGGTCGCATATGCAGCCCATAATGTGTAACTAGGGCCTCAGGGGCCGGGTGGCAGGACAGTGGCAACTCAGACCCTGACCTCCGCTGCACAGGCTGCCGCCTCAGGACTCAAGGAGCTGGCCGGATGCCCTGACCCTGGGACCCCTGCCACATGGGGCGGGCCGGCTACCTGCCCTGGTCCCCCGCCACAGAGCTGTCCTGGAGCCTGTGGAGCTGGGCAGCTACTCTGGACACTGACCTCTGGCTCGCCCCAGCCCGCAGAGCTTGCAGAGCTGGGCGGCTGCCCCAGACCCTGGATGGCAAGCTGGCTGCCCTGGACCCCGGGACTCCTGCCACACAGGGCGGGCCAGCTGCCTGGCCCAGTCCCCCGCCATGTGGCTGCCAGGGCCTCTGGAGCTTGTTGGGGCTGGGCATCTGTCCCGAACCCGAGCTCATGACCCCCCGGGGCTATCGGGGAGCCCCAAACCCCCAACCCCACTGGGCCGGCCAGGAGCTCGACCTCTCTAGGTGGCGGGGCAGCTTAGACCCCTTCCCGCGGGCAGATGGGAACCTGGGACCCCAGGCACACCCACGGCCTTTAGCACACAGCTGAGCTAGGCCACAGCTGTGTGGAATTGAGCTGCATGCGGCCCGCGGGTTGCAGGTTGAGAACCACTGCACTAAGAGGCAGGGCCGCCCAGAGAATTCAGGGGGCCTGGGGTCTTTGGCTGCAGGGGGGCCCCGCTTCGGCGGTAATTCGGCAGCAGGGGGTCCTTCCACTCTGGGACCCACAGCCACAGTGCCCTGAAGACCTGTGGTGGGGGCCCCCCGCCGCCAAATTACCACCAAAGACCCAGCACTTCGGCGGCGGGTCCTGTTTCGGCGGTAATTCGGCAGCAGGGAGTTCAAGACCTGGAGCAGAAGAAGCTCCAAGGGCCCAGGCCTCGTGAGAGTTTTACGGGGCCCCCGCAGGGAGTGAAGGATCCTGCTCCAGGGCCCCCAAAAAACTCTCGTGGGGGCCCCTGCGGGGTCCAGAGTCTGGGACAAATTGCCCCACTTACCCCGCTCTCTGAGCAGCCCTGCTAGGATGTCTTCACAAGCTAGGGAACTAGAAGCATTATTTTAAAATAGGGCTGGGATTCTGGAGGAACCATTCACCATGGCATATATTCATTGCAAATATTTGATGGTGAAACTATTCTACAGTGTTCCTTCCCACATAGGCAAAAGTAGCTCGAACTGAGAGCGTTAATAAGCACTAACCCAACAGTGAACTGAGAAATCAGCCTGAGCTTTAGCTATTGGGCCTAGGAGTTAGTTTGCAGGAAGAAAACAGGATGGGGCATGGAGGAAGGACAGTGGGCTGGGGCAGAAGATGCCTTCTTGAGGAAAAGGATCAGCTGAGGGTCCCAGGAGTGGACCTATGCAGGGAGCTGGGCCGGGAAACGGGGGACCCACTGAAACAACATTATTCGCTGCATTTAAACTTCATTCTGCTGAAGGAGAAACTGTAACCAATTTTCAGGCTTTCCCCGCTCAGAGCTGCTCAATGAGGAACTAGGGGGTGGGGCAAGGGGGGTATAATCCTGTGCTGGGGTGTGTCATGGGACCCCCACAGAGTCATGACATCACATCTCTTCAATCCCCTCACAAACACAACTCCAGGGGCACCCACTGCCATCCCAGCACCAGTCCACCCCCTTGCCTTGCCCTCCTCTACCTGTCTACCCCTGGCATACTTCTGCTCCCACACAGCTCCAGGTCCACCCACATGCCCCAGTGTATAGGTCTGGCATCAGATACTCTGCACATAGATGTGACATCAAACAACTAGCACTCTCATGCACACGCACAACTGTAATATTTCTCATTCTAAAGCTGTGTCACTAAGGAACACCCTCGTCATTGAGCTGTTCCTGTGTGAGCATCTGAACAAATAGGATCTGAACTAATAACTGAGCTTATTCAGCTGGATTCATTCTATTTGGAAATATCACAAACATGAAACAAAGTGTGTTTTCCATAGAAACATAGCCTCTCGCTTGTTCGCATTTCTCAGAATCTTCAGCCTGTCTTTTCTGAACCACCACCAACAGACTCTGAGACATAGCTGTATAGTGCTGACACCCTCTGGAAGTCAATACACTGACTGCAGATTCCCACAGAATTTGCTCTCTACCCAGGCAAATGAATCAACAGTTTAAGTCTGGCACAAACTGTGAGGAAAGGTCATTATGAAGACGAGACTAGCCCCACGTGTAGCACAAATATAATACAAATGGGTTCCACTGTGAAATCTAACTGGAAATTACAAGCTGAAATTGTTGGCTTCCAGAAACTAGAATTCATAGCAACTGAAAGCAGTTCTGCAGCTAGTGGCCCAATGAATTATCATTCTGGTCTCATCTTCTACGTTTGGATGTTTTTTTAAAGTCAGAAACTACTGTATTCTGGCAACTAAGGAGATATCTTAAAGTTAGTTTAAAAAGTGGAAAACTGGAAAATCAAAGAAACATCTTTAAAAAGTATATTAGTAAAATTCTGCCAGTCACAGAGAGGAATAACTTTTTCTCAAATACAGGCAAATGCATTTAAATGCCTCTGCTTTTGATCTCAGTTTGCCCAGTGGGTTCTATGGAAGGGTGTGCCTCAACACAAAGCTTGCATAAACACTCCAAAAGAACATCAGTGTAAGTATCTCCCAGCAGTTAAGTTATGATGCCTGTAAAGCAATTTTCACAGTCAGAGAAGTGCAATTGTATTTTCCAGCCCATTAATCAGCAGCACAACAAAGCTACTGCAAATCTCAGCTTGCTTAAGAGTAACAGAACAGGGCTTAGAGAGAAAGAACACAATTTTTTTTCACCTCCTGAAAATCTCTCTGCCGCTTTACTGCGTATATTTCACAAATCCCTCCCAACTTCTGAAACCAAAGCCACCCATTATTAAAAGAAAATGTAGTGCTTGTTTATTCAAGGCACTTTTAACATTCCTCCCACCTATTGTTCAGCACACATGGGAGGAATTCTAAACTGCAATTTCAGGACAATTGGGCCCACATATTTGTTCTGGTCTCTCTCTTTAGTATTTAAAGGGGACCTCTAACCACACAAACATCTGTCACAGTGCCAATGTAGAAAGGGTTTTATGACCTTTTTATAGAGACTCCTACAGTGTGAATGTGGATGTTTGAAAGGAAATCAGCACAATGCACAAAGTGGTTTGCAAACTTCTCTACTATTTATTGATGGAAAGGCTCCTATGTGCCACTCAGAGCTGCAGTATCTGACTGCCTCCCAAATATAACTGGATATTTCCTCAGCCCCAAAGATAAGATTTTGCCTGATTTTCAGAGGGGTTGAGTACCCCCTGCTAATGCTAAGCACCTCTGAAAATTAGGGAAATATATGTGACTTATCCAGATCTCTTGGGTCTGGAAATATGGGCTGGAAATTGGATTGTTCCTTCACTTCCTTTTTCAGCCAGTGCCAGAAGTAGCACGAGCACAGCTTCTCGTGGTCTTTGGGCACTTCCATTGCCTACTGCAGCCAGAAGAGGAGCAACAGAGTTGTTACAGGGACACGAAATGCTTGCGACGATGAACAGCTACAGAATATTCCAAAATTATCCAGAGTGAGAGGTGAATTCACATGAATGCAGCTCTGAACTCAGGGTCTTCAGTGACCAAGGACAACACCTGGGAGTTGGGGGTGGAGGTGTGACAGTCAGCAGCGATCCCCGAACAGCCAGTAGCCTTATAATAGCTGGCAACCATTAGGGGAAATTGGACACCTCACGGACACAGTAGCCTGAACTTTTGAACTGTCTTCCCTTATCGGTCTTGAGGCAGTTGAAGCTGGTTCTAAGCCGGTTTTTGCTGAGCAGATTGCAGAAGTGCAAGGTTTGCTAACCACCAATCAAATGCTAAGATGACCAAAGCCTGTGTGTGAGTGTGTATAAAAGATTCTTGGTTTTTGTATGAACTAGAGTCTTTGTACCAAGATACAAAACTCTCCTTTCTTCTGCAGAATAAAGCAACCTTTCCTTATCCCTGTCTGGCTATCATTGGCTCTCAGCTAAGCGGACCCGATATTTCGGTAAGAGTTTCTGGCGACCCAGATGGGCCCCTCCTAGCTTGGACATCGGACTCCAGACAGTTGCGGTGAACTAGGAGCGGCGCCACCAGGGTGCTTAGTCCCTCTTCCTCACTTCATCGCGGCCCCTGGGGTTCGTGCTCCGATAATGTGAGCCCTAATAGGATAAGGAAACACTTCCCAGGTTCTGGTTATATTCTGGTTACCTGGTTACTGTATTTCTGTCTTAGACCTTTGGGTGTTAGGTGTGTGGGCGGAACTGAGCTTCTTGTTCGTAATTCCTCAGGGTGGAAGCCATAGCATGCGAGGAAGCCCTGAGGTCGTATTACGACCCTTCTGTTCCGTCCCCTGTAGCAGAGATTCCTAAGCATAGATTGCTGGCTTGGATTTTTTGGATTAGACCATTATTCCCTCCTTCCTTCTGTTTAATTCTCTATTTGAGTGCCAGAAAAGGGGATGGGTGGATCTCAGCAGAAACCCTCTATGGAAAGCCATTTGACTGTTCTGTGTTGCAGGAGGCTACTGTGGAAATTTCTGGTGTCTCTGCCTCCCATGCCTTTTTGCTAGCTCCGGATTCCCCAGTTAACCTCTTGGACAGAGACCCGTTGTGTAAATTGCATGCTCAGATCTTTTTTTTAGATGACAGGATCGTTCTCCGGTTATCTCAAAACCAGCTTCCCCTGCTGTGTGCTGTTCTGACCCAGGCTTCAGAGAACTCAATCCTGCCTGCAGACCCGATCCTACCCAAGCAACTCAGACAGGAGGTATGCAGCCCAATTTCAGTCCTTACCCGCTGATGTACCTGTTCACTGGATCCAGCCAGGGGATTGGGTCTATGTAAAAGAGTGGAAAATCGAGCCTCTCCAACCCCGGTGGACTGGCCCTTTTCAAGTCCTTTTTACCTCCCACATTGCAATTCGAGTAAGGGAACGGGATACCTGGATCTACCACACCCGAATCAAGCTAGCCGTAGGCCAGGGCCAGAAGCAGACGACATTGGACTTTGAGGGAGCACCACCAGCTCTTCCCACTGCGACCCGGAAGAGCCAGAAGCAGACGATACCTGGAAAACTGAACCTCTCGAGGGACTAAAGCTTTTGTTCCAACTAACAAAATCCTGAGACTTTGTGACTATGGGTTCTCAGACGGAGCTGCAGTGGCTATTACTTCTGAGCCTGCTCCTTGTACAAGCTAACCTGCACCAAGTGACTAAACCTCTTCAGCAACTGGCCACGTTGGGACACTTGTCTGACTGTTGGTTGTGTCACCGAACTCGTTCTGAGGAAGGAATAGGAATGTGGGCTGTATCTTTAAACCTCTCTGAAACTCTCTCCCTACAAGTGGTGCGGAAAGCTGAGTGGTGGTGGAAAGGAGAATACCAGTCCGATAAGTATGGGAAAACATCAGAGGTTTGGCATCATAGCTGGGAGGCCCAAGGGGTCCCTCTCTTCGATATCCTTGGGTTTGGGTATAAGCTGGCCCTACGTTTTGAGGCTGTTGACGGGACCGGGAAGGAACTGGGTTACATCCCCTTAGAAGCCTGCAATCAAACCCTTAGGTTTAGTGTTAGAAATGAAACCTTTTACCCCTTAAAAATTGGTGTAGACACCCAGAGACCTCCCTGCCAGTTTCAAAAGGCCTATATTGCAAAATTGACAGGCGAATGTTATCAAGGGGAGTGGTTTCCTTCATTCCTTCCCTTGGGTCCCATAAATGAGACCCATGTATATTATATGGACGCCTCCTCTGGCATTTTATCACCTCACTCATCCCTTGTAAAAAATTTTGAATGCCAGGGGGCGCTAGTAAGCTTTACATCACACTTGTTTGCTGTTACATACTGTGGGGGTATCTTAAACAACACCCACACCCTGGGACATTTGAATGCATCCCATTGGCAGTGCCGGGGCTGGATATTTGGCAACTCCAAACATCGAGATGTTAGGGTAGATTGGCGCCACCGAGTAGCAGGAAGCTCTCTCCCCCTTTATTTACAGAGCCTCAGACTGTATTTTATTTGTGGCCATAATGCTTATAAAGCTCTCCCGCCAGGTTGGCATGGCCGGTGTGGCCAGAGTATTACCAGACATTCAAGTAAACACCACACTGGACTCATGCCAAATCCTCAACCTGGGGACTTATTCTCACAAGCTCTTCACACTCTTGAAAGGGGCTTGGGTTAAACGTGCCGAAAACCCCCTAGTAATCAGGCAAACGGGATTTCATTCCTTTATACATGGACTTATTCCTGGACTGGGGGTAGCGGAGCTGGAAAGGGCAGTGGTAAACATTTCTGCAGAACTTGAAAAAGCAGCTAATGCCTCCTTGGATGCTTTCCAAAAGTTACAAGAAATCAGTGACATAGCAGAAGTAACACTGCAAAATAGGCGTGTGCTAGATGCGTGTGCGCACTGGAGGTTGAACTTCGAATCTGAAATACCTCTCCTGCTTTGGGGGCCAGTGGCTACCTCATAAAGGCTCAGCAACTAGACAGACAAAATAAAGTGAATCTTAAAAATTGTAAGGTTTTCTTCAGGCCAATCTTATGACTTTTTGGAGTTGAGTTCATGACATATCCATGCCTGCCCTAAGGAGCTGGCCTTCCCATCCCTCCCTCCAGACCCAATCCAGCCCATGTTGAGTCCTCCATGCGGACATGTCCATGTTCTATGGGGCATCTCATCTTGCTGGCCTCTTCCAAACATTTGCAAACTCAACCTGCACAGAGTCAGCCCCCACAGTCACAGTCCTGTCCTTCTGTGCCCAGCCCAAAGCCTTCCCTTCAAGGATTTCTCTCTCTTCTCTCCCTCTCTCCTCAAGCTTCTATCTATCTCTGTGTCTTCTCCTATCTCCACAAGGGCCCCAACATGAACGGCTAAGATGGCTACTAATCTGCTCTGCTATAAACAAAATTCCCTTTTATGGCATGAATGTGGCCTGATTTACATTAAACTGGGGAGTTGTGGCTGAAGAACGGATAACAAGGCAGGATGACAGGCTACATCCAAAGCTGAGTCTAATTCCATTCTGTGATAATCAGAAGTTTTTACACTACAGCTATGTCTACATGGCACAGTTAACCCAGGTGGTTGGCCCCAGGTCTGAGCGACCAGGTTAGCCTAGCTTAGTTATGCATGTGCCCACTGTAAAGCTTTGCCTGCCTGATGGTTCCTTCATTGTTTCTGCATGCACCTGTGTATGTCTGGGAGGGTGTGTTCCATGATTCTTTGATTGGAGAAGCTCTAGCTTTCTTGCCCATTCAATTGCAGGAGAACTTGACTGCCCTTGGGGGGGAATTGTGGGAAGGCTTTGGAGGACTTCCAGTACTTGAGGGATTTGCCAGCATCCTCACTGCAAAGTGGGTAGGTAGGTAGGTTCCAGCCCAAGTTAAAGCAGAACCCAGGCTCTCACCCACCCTCCCATCCAGGCCCACTAAGCTGGGCTAACAACACCTCCAAACTTGGCTCAGAGGTTTTTCAATGTAGGTAGGAGAGGGATTAGGGCTAAAACCCACATAAGAGCCAGAGTTAACTCTGCTACGTGGACATACCCTGAATTACTGGCTCAAGGGTCAACTCAGCAGGGGAAAAAAAGATTTTACCAACCAACGCACACTCCCACGCAAGCCCCAGGCTGCTCAGACCTTCCTTATAGCTTTTCCCCCCTTTTAACGTTACCTTTAATTTTCATAGTAAGAAAGAACCTGAACTGAAAGTTAACCATGTTTATTGTTTGTTAATTTCCTTACAGCCTAACAGGGAGTTTAGATCACTTGCTCCACTCCCCTCTCCTTCCCCGTGTTGTGCAGGGGCCTGGACTCCAAGTTGCAAAGTAACAGCTGCCCAACTCATCCTGTTACATAAACTGACTAGAGAAGGCAGCAGGACTGGCAGCAGAGGAGCTGACCCAGATAGGATGGTTTGAGCTAACGGAGCAGTGCAAAGGGGTCTGCAGCTGGCATAGCAGTGAGCTGAAAGCTTTTAGAAACAGGAGGAAATGTCAGTTGGGGAAATCAGCAACTAGGTTCCGGTTGGTGAATTTCACTGCCATGAGGCAGCCACCTCTTCTTGGACATTGCTTAGCTGGGGGGTCACTGCGAGAGCCGGGGCAGTGGGGATAGGCCAAAAGAAGTGACCTTTGTTGTCAACAATGCCACCCGTACCCTCTCCTAGGACCCCGGATCCAGCATGACGCTTCTGGGCCTTTATTGTCCTGATCCTGAGAGACGTCCTGGCCAGACAGGGCAAACTGATCACATCACATTCTGGACCAGAACAGCACCTGGGGTGGGAGACTTGGGCTCCTGCTGTCACCACCCCCCATCTGTCATTTTCTTTCCAGAGCTTGTCCCTCTCTCACCTTTTGCCTCTGTCTAACATGAATAGTCTCTTGATCCTCCAAGGCAGCTGCATCTTTTGCAACATTGCTGGGAGCCTGTGAGTAGAGAAGGAGCTCAAAGCAAGGCCTTAAACTGCTCGCACTGGTACAAGTAGTTTGCCGGGTCTCGGCATGCCTGATCAGATCATGTGCTAGGCCTGTGTTTCCCAGCAGCGAGGCTGCAAGCCAGACAGAGTGAACATCAGAGACAGAAGCTGTGGTTGGTATTTTTTGGCTGTCTGTTCTTTCTCCCTTTGTTTGTGTTTATCTTGTTTTGACTTAAAGGAAACAGGATCAGATTCCAACAACAACTACAGCAGCTTACAACTCCCTAGCAGGAGCACTAGAGCCTGGCTTTCCAATTTGATTTCTTCTGGGAAAGCCAAAGGCAGGAGGGGGGAAGCCTAGCATTCAGTTCGTGAGCACCTGTACGTGAAGAATTCTGTATGAGCCATTCTGCAGCAGGATTTTTTCATTTCTATGTAATTGCCTCTTTAGGAAAAGAAAAGCAGATATTTCTATGAAAGAAAGAGTGCCATGTGCATAAAACTACATACACTAAGGCTACGTCTACACTTGGAGCTGGAGGTGCAATCCCCAGATTGCGTCGATGTACCCACGCTAGCTCTGCTCCAGCTAGTGCATTAAAAATAGCAGTGTAGCCCAGGTTATGGCTCGGGCTAGCCACTTGAGTACATACTCACCTGGGTGCGTACTTGGGTGGCTAGTCTGGGCTGCTGCCTGTGGTACACTGGTTACACTTCTATTTTTAGTGCACTAGCAGGAGCAGAACTAGCGTGGATACATCTACCCAAACTGGGACTCTCACTCTCGGCTCCAACTGCAGATATAGCCTAAGTTATCTTCAAGGCAGAGAGATGAAGGCACATAACTCCGCCCAGGATGAGAAGACTTCTGCCCACAACGACATATGTGCCAAAAGTTTCCTGAGCAGAAAGATACTCACTCCTCTCTCTCTCCCAGCTGCCACAGTCCTCATCCATGACTCAGTCTCATTTTCCAAGTTTTCAAGTGCAGAGCTATGACACTGACATTTCTCATGCCAGCATCCACCAGCCAAATGACAAGGGATGCTGATAACTTCGTTTCTGATACTTCCTGTTTAAAGTAACCTGTGCATGGAATGGTACAGAGATATTGAACATGTGCTGTGTAAAAAGAAAGTCAGTTTTAAGTTACAGGGACCCCCCAAAATCATACATTATGATGTAAATGTTCTGAAAGGGTCATTCTCAACATTCTGTAACTCAAATCCATTCATCAATTTACTCCAAACTTCCCAGAGAAATGCTAGTAATGTTTGAGAGTAGCCACATGACAGTTTAGGTTAGAAGAAGTTTTCCATCCACAGTTATAGGTGCAGGGAAAGTAGGATTTATAATGGAGCCCTGATTTCAATCTCAGCCATGGAAAGACTAGCATTTCCCCATACTACATTCATATCTGCCCATATTCTGTCCTGGTGCAGACCCCTGGGCTGGCCAGCCTGGCCTAGCTTCCCACTCTTTTGCACAGTGTTCCAATGAGGAGACTGCAATCCGCACCCCTTTATGCATTTCATGTGTTCCACTGCACATTCAACACCTGCACAACTGCACTCCAGCTTCCTTCTCTGGTCTCAGCTCTCACTGCATTTTCCCCAGTGCCTTCAATTAGCCACTGATGTCTTGTGCCACTTCATTTCCTTCTCCCAATCCCCCTTCTCCACTTCCTAGCACGCTACTCCTATGCCCACTCCCAGGCCCTTTCTGCTAAGCCACATGAAGTCCACCCCAAAGACCCACTTCCTTCCACAATGCCCCCAAGCAGTGAGCCTTGTAGCACAGAAAGGGTAGCCCTATGGGCTGTGTGGTCAGACTAGATGATCACAATGGTCCTGTCAGGCCTTGGAATCTATGAATTTTTGAGCCAACATCAACAGCAAACTGGGTTTCCTGTATATATATATATATATTCTGTGCCAGCCTTTGTAGCTCATGAACACTCTCAGGCAGGGACGGTCTCTCTTCTGGGCCTCTTGAACCACACTGGGCAGCCTGCAGCCATTGACTCAGGGTTATTACATCAGGGTGAATACATTCAATAAAGAACACCAGGCTGGGAAATGTCAGCTCTTCCTCAGGCAGGAGGTGGAACCCAAAAGCAAGCTGAGCGTTTTTAAACTTCCTCATGTTGGGGTCCAGTGTTCACTGCAGGGTTCAAAGGTCAGTTCATTCTTCTCATCAGGTCAGAACCTCTACTGTTCAAATCTGGTCTGTACAGGGTTGATGGATGGATGGATGAACAGAGTATGACCAGGTGCTGCCTTCGAGAGTGTGTGCACTTGAGATACTAAAGAAGTGGTTTGTATTTGGCAAAGAGAGTTAATAAACCAGGCCCATGAACAGGGGTGTGTGTTTGAAGTAATCTGGTCTGTGTAATTCAGTGGAAGATCCCAAGTTGGCACTGAACCAAAGGCACAGACACCATGAGGGGTCACACAGGGAGTGTGGCTGAGCTAGAGTAGCCATTCCACCATCCTTCCCACTCAATAGGGTCTCCTACTGCTAGCAAAGCAGGATTCATTCAATCCTAGAACATCCAGGAGAGTTGCCCATTGCTCACTACTGGATCTGCAGTTCAGTTGGGTACAGGGGGAGCTCCAGGCACCAAGCATGTGCCTGGGGCGGCAAGCCAGGGGGGGTGGCCTGCCAGTCACCGTGAGGGCAGCAGTCACGCTGCTTTCAGCGGTATGCCTGCGGGAGGTCCACTGGTCCCACAGCTTCAGGAGCAATTCGGCGGTGGGTACGCCGAAGGCACAGGACTGGTGGACTTCGCGCAGGCACGATGCTGAATCCGTGTTACCAGCGGACCTCCCGCAGGCAAGCCGCCGAAAGCAGCCTGACTGCTGTGCTTGAGGCGGCAAAATACATAGAGTCAAGTATCAGAGGGGTAGCCGTGTTAGTCTGGATCTGTAAAAGCAGCAAAGAATCCTGTGGCACCTTATAGATTAACAGACGTTTTGGAGCATGAGCTTTCGTGGGTGAATATTCCATAGCTGAGATTGAAAGCTCATGCTCCAAAACATCTGTTAGTCTATAAGGTGCCACAGGATTCTTTGCTGCAAAATACATAGAGCTGCCCCTGGTTGGGTAACTGATATTGCATCTCCCAAATGCTGGCAGATGTGAGAGACTTTGGGTGAACCTAAAATGATCAGAGGGTCAGTTCAAAAAAAAAAAATCCAGACACAATGATCTGAGCCAACCTGCACAGAAATGATCTGGTGCTGAAATCAGCCTGAACTGACTTTCTGGTGAGAATTCCCTACTCCCTGCTTCCGGCTAGCTCAGAAATACTAGTGTCACATGATGTCATGTTATTCCAGCGCCTCTGTTTCCAGAACTAGCTGCCACCAGGAAGGTCAGAGGCACCAAAAGGTGACTGACACCAACAACAGTGACAGGAAGAGAAATGGCCTGTGTCCAGCCCCACATAAAAGACAAGACTTGTGTTCAGTTTTAAGTTTCTGGCTAAGAGTCTGTCTGGTTCTAAGCCAATTCTACTCTGTAACCCGCCTCTGTAGGATTTTTATTCCCTGGTCCAACCGTTAAATTCAGAATCCAACATCACAGACAGCTGTTGCTGATTAGCCTATCTGCAAATGATTAGCTTATCTTTCAGAGTTAGTGTGTTGCTCTGTTCATTTGAACATACAAAGACTGCATATCCTAAATATTACAGACACAGACCCAATGTGACAACAATTGGGGCCAGACCAAAACAAGGGTAAATGGACATAGCCTAAATCAGACATTTAGAATGAATCCTGCCACCCTACAGTAACAGTAAGGAGTGGTATTCATGATGACAGTCATGAGACTCAGTGATGAAAACCAAAACTGCTCTATGACTAAGGGAAAGAAGAGCCTCTCTCATCAATTATTTCATCCAATAAGACCTTTCAAGTGCCTCATCCATTGCCATTCACACCAGAGAGGGTCCTAACCCTAAATCCTCCATGCAAACACCAGCCTTCTCATAATTTCAGAAAAGTTCTGACCTGGTTTGGGACTTGGAGGTAAGTTTCCATCTCCTGTAGGAGCCAAATGAGCTGCCCAAGTCAAACATCCCAGATTTTGAACTCAGATTCAAATTTTACAGCTTGTACATGTCTTTATTTCATCCCATAGTTGCCCCTTTCCTCAGCCAATAGAGAACAGCCTAGTCTAGCTCATGCTTCCATTCTCACACACAAGACCTCACCAAGGTGAAGCTAGTTTTGCAGGCACTTGTCAGCCTGAGTGTCAGAGTGCATATCACCTTTAAGAAATGTTAACGTTAAAAACAAAATAACCCTCCAATGCAGGAGTGGCGCCAGGGTTTTTAGCGCCCTAGGTGCAGGGCCAGCTCTAGCCCCAAGCCGGTCCCGTGGCTCCAGTGGACCTGCCGCAGGCATGCCTGTGGATGCTCCACCAGAGCCGTGGGACCAGCGGACCCTCCGCTGGCATGCCTGCGGGAGGTCCACCGGAGCAGTCTGCCGCCCTCAGCGACTGCCTAGGTTGCCTAAATGGAAGCGCCGGCCCTGCTCCAATGCTAGAGCCCCCAAAACAGCAGAGTTGAGGTTGCACTTCTCAAACAATGCATGCAAAGTACCTTCACTTACCCAGAAAAGATGCCCCAAAGGAATCACAACCCAAGTTCCTTTCTTCTCCATGACATACACTTTCATTTTGTTTGTGCCCACCAAACTATAAGGTAGAACCCGACAAGTGTCAGGTCTGGGTTGGGTCAGATGGGAGAAGAACCAGACCCTCTTGGGGTCAGGTAAGTTTTCCTCCTCCTGCCCGTGGGGTCAGTGTGGAGGCAGCTGCATGTCCTGCTCTTACCAGTCGCCGCCACCTCGCTTCTGTATATGTGCTGCACCCGGAGTTAATGTATCTGCCAAGGAGTGTGTCTCACTCTACAGCACACACACAGTACAGCAGGAGGCGGCAGACTGCAGAAGGGCATGCAGCCACAGCTGCACCAACCCATGGCAGGAAGCTGCAGCAGCTAAGATTTGTGGGAACAGTCAGGGATGCGTCAGAAAACAACACAATTCTCTTGGCCTCTGGCTGGTCAAGCAGACTAGGCATGTCTCCTTTGCCCATAGCATGGTGAGTTCATTCAGCACTGGAGAGACATGGAGAAGTCACTGGTGACCGCCAGAGGTCAGATTGGACACATACAGATTCATCTCCCCGTTCTTTCCAGCTGCTGAATCCAGGGAGGCGTTCCCTGACATGGCTTTTCTGCATGCCTCTGTTGTGTACTTCTGAACCAGATGTAGCCTAGGTACAGAGATCGCTTATACACACACCAGCTATACACACACCATCACTGGGTCCTTTAATGATCTGCCAGGTATGGCTGTGCAAGGGCAGCTCTATGTTTTTTGCCATCCCAAGCACGGCAGTCAGGGAGCCTTCGGTGGCGTTTATGCAGGAGGTCTGCTGGTCATGCGGATTCAGCAGCGGTTCTGCGGGTGATCTGCCAGTCCCACACCTTTGGCGTACCCACCGCCGAATTGCCGCCGAAGCCACAGGACCAGCGGACCTCCTGCAGAAAAGCCGCCGAAGGCTCCCTGACTGCCGCGCTCACAACCACCAGCATGCCACCTGCCCTCCCTGCCTCGCCCTGGCTTGCCACCCCAGGCACGCACTTGCTGCACTGGTGCCTGAAGCTGCCCTTGCAGCTGAGGAATGTTTAAATAAAGTATTTTACACACAGTGCCATCTAGTGGCTGGATGGTATAATGCTGTTTAGCATTCTATTACTTCTCCCCCTTTAAGTTCTACATTCCTTCCATTTATAATATTTAGACTATCACAATGTCTTTCAAGTTCAGTACGGATCAGCCTGTTAAGTGTCTCTGAATCGTACTGCTTGTCTAATTACATAACCTGAATACAGCCAACTTGGTCATCTGACTGCTCATTATTTGCAATAACTGGTTGTGGTCAGTTTGGAATCCTAGAGTCATCCTCTTGTTCTGCCATCTGCAGAGTTTGTCTGTTGAACTCTCCACTGTTGGTCTCAGTCACACATGATCTGGGTGCTGAATTATTTTTCTTTACCGCAGCTGGAGCTGTCCATCCTTTTTCTCTGTCCAATTTCACATGAACACGGTCTCCACGTTCTAGACTTGGCAGTTCTCCAACTGAGTCACGTCTGTTGTAAAAGTGTTGGTAAGCTCTTTTAGCCTTTTTATCCAGTCTGGCTACTCTCTCCATGCCTGGCCACTTTAGAGATAGATTCTTTTCCAAAGCTGGAGCAATAATTCTGAGTTCTCTTCCCATGAGGAGTTGTGCTGGACTATATCCAGTAGCTGCTATTGGGGTTGTGTAATTCTGAAGAACAAAGAATGGATCTTCCTGCTGTAGCATTTCCTTGGCTGTCTGTACAGCTTCCTCAGCCACTCCATTTGCTTGTGGGTAATGTGGGCTGTTAAAATATTATTTTGAACATACTACTGTTTGGAATTACTTAAATTCTGCTGCAGTGAATTGTTGCTCCATTGTCCGTCACTAGTTGTTCTGGAATACGAAAGTGAGCAAGAGTGCACTTCAGCATATTATGTCTACCACTGCAGCATATTATGTCTTTCAAATACATTGTTTCTGTATACGTAGGAAAATAGTGATGATGTCCAGGGATGCTAGAACAATTTTTATAGTGAGGGTGCTGAGAGCCATTGAACCAAACTGTAAACCCTGGATATAATGGAAACTACATCAAGCCAGAGAGTGTGGCAGCACTAGGGTTCCTAGTTCCAGCACCTATGATGATGTCTTCTGAATTTGCATAAATCTACAACTAGTCTTTTCCAATGTCTACCTGATAGAGGTATTATTAAAGGTTCTTTGTGTTGGGTTAGTCTGTTAGTTTTGTAATGTTCACATGCAAATATTTTATTCTTTATGTCCTTGCTGATGCCCAGCCACCACACTGACTGGTTAGGCCATTCATGGCATTTAGTTAATCCTTGATGTCCTTCATGGATGAGGTTTAGGATTTCACCTCTCATTTCATTTGGAATTATGATGCAGTTGCCTTTATTCATGATTCCATTTGACTCATTTAATTGTCCATGCACCTCAAAGTAGTCTCTTTTCACTTCTTTAGTATCCTTTAGATACTTGGGCCAGCCGCCCCAAATATAAACTTAGAACTTCCTGAAGTTGTATGTCTGTCGAGTTTGCTTTTTGTAACTGGAGTAGGTCTGTTTTCTGACACTGGTGTGTATGTGTCCACAGCATCCACGTATGCCTTTACATCATCTTTGAGCTCACGGGAAGTTGAATGCAATGCTTGGCTCTGTGGCAGAGTGTCTGCTACTACCAAATTTTTCCCAGGAACATATTTAGCAATTGGGTTAAATCACATTAACCTTAGCAATAGACGTTGGCATCTCAGTGGTGCTTGATCCAAGCCTTTTCCATTGATGAGGGTTACAAGTGGTTTATGGTCTGTTATCAATGTAAATGAATTCAGTCCATACATATAGCTGTAAAAGTTCTCACATGCCCATACACTTGTCATGCATTCCTTTTCAATCATTGAGGGTTTTTTTGTGTTCTTCCATTGGAGAGCCATATATCAGATCATCCATGAAAACTATAACTCCATTTGTATTCAAAAACAGTTCTGCCATCTTTGTTTGAAAAATTTCAGGTGCACTGGTAATCCCCAAAAGTAATCTCCGAAAGCAAAATCTCCCAAAAGGTGTGATAAATAAAGTCAGTTTAGAACTTTCTTTGGCTAAAGGAGTTTGCCAGAATCCTCTCAAGGCATCCAACTTGAAGAATACTGTAGCTTCTTTCACTTTGGGGAGGAAGCCATCCAGTGTTGGGAGGATATATTTTCCTCTCACAACTGCTTCATTAAGTCTTTTAGGAGCCACACAGATTTGCATTTTTCCATCTTTCTTTATAACCAGTACCATTGCAGCACACCATGGTGTTGGCTCACAAATTTTCTCAATTATGCTAATGTGCTTCATTCTCTTTAACTCGGTTTCCACTTTTTGAAGTAATGAGATAGGAATTCTGTGAGGTATATACACACTACATGGTTCAGCCCCAACTCCAAGTGTAGATGTAATCTTTGAACAAGACCCTTATTTGCCTCTTGGAGGTTGTTCCTCTGAGGTTTGTCCCTGATGTCAGGACAGCCTGCAGCATGCATGTGCAATCACTAACCTGACCCCTGTCCATCACCCACCCAGCATTAGAATAGGAGTCATATGCAAGGGAGACGTATGACGGAAAGCATCTTTTCTTCTGCAAGTGCATCCCAGACTGGGAAGAACAGATGGCAATGGCATTCCAAAATTGAGGGGAAAGTAACATTTGATCATTGTTTGCAAGGAGATGAAAACTGGGACAAGAACTGTATGTGCTGTTTCTCTGGCCCTCTAGCACCTGTCATGCCGTGGCTCTTATGGATAGCAGCTGAATGCCTGGCAAACTCCAAGGGAAGAGAAAGAGGATGAGGGCCAACTTATTCATTGACCTTGTGCCTATATCTCATCAGAGGGAGCAGAAGTTTGAGGAGTAGAGGGAAAGTTTATTTCACCATGGTACCAGGGAACAGTCCCAGATGCTCTCAAGAGAGCACATAGACAAAGAACAGGACGTGCAGGTACAGCTGCTAGAGACAATGCAGAGGCAGAGAGTCCTGCTGGAGAACGTTGGAATGCTATCGATGTTCATAGCCAGCACCCCACCTAGCAATATCCTGCAGTGCTTTGAGAACACTGGGAGCCCCCTTTCCCTTCTCCACCTACACCACACACCTCCATGACAGCAGCCCTGACACTATGTACTGTCACCAAACTGGTTAGCTACTGACCAGTGGCAACTGGGGCTGGCAGGCTTCCAGATGGTGATGGCCACATGTTTCTCAACCCTGAGGGGAACTCTCAGGCCAGAAGGGACCATTATGATTGTGACGGTGCCACCCATAAGGCTTTATGGAGTGTGTGTGTATAAACTAGAATGTATTTTATGCTACATATGCCATGTAACATATCTCTGTAATGGTCATGATCTACTGAATCCTATTTGTATGCATGCATCATTTTTGTATTCAAAGTTATGAATACTGGCTGCATACTTGTTTGACTCTAAGTAGGCTGTAGTGAAGCAGTTGGTCAGCCTCCTGAGAAAAGACTTCTCAGTAAGTGCCCAATCAAGAAACACTTAAGCCAACAATGAACTTGGAGACACCAATCCACATCTGGGCTTTCCCAGGAATATAGCTTGGCTGGTAAGGAACTCAGGCATGCATGGACATGTGACTTGCCCAGGTGACTCAAAACTCTATTTTGTAGCTGGACTTTGCATAGGAGAGTGGAGTGGGTCTCTACCCACAAGAGAAAGTCTATTTAAGCCCAGGGGAGATCCCTCCATTTTATCTTCAGCTGGCTAAAGAGAGGGCCTCTCCACCCACAAAGATACCTGAAAGAAACTGGAACAAAGGACAGTGACTGCATGGGGTGTGAATGATTGCTGGATCCTGACTAAAAGCAGATTAGTCTGTAAAAGGAAGCAGTCTGGAACTGGTGAGCATCTTATCTGTATTCAGTTTCTTATTGTATTAGACATAGATTTGCATGTTCTATTTTATTTTACTTGGTAGTTAACTTTGTTCTGCCTGTTACTACTTGAAACCACTTAAATCCTACTTTCTGTATTTAATAAAATTACCTTTTACTTAATAATTAACTCAGAGTATATGTTAATGCCGGCGGGGGGGAGAAAACAGCTGTACATCTCTATCAGTGTTATAGAGGGCAAACAATTTATGATTTACCCTGTATAAGCTTTATACAGGGTAAAACTGATTTATTTGGGTTTTAGACCCCATTGGGAGTTAGGCATCAGAGTGTTAAAGATAAGAACCTTCTGTAAGCTGCTTTCAGTGAAGTAATTCAGACCCTGGGTCTGTGTTGGAGCACATGGGCATGTTGGGTTCAGCAGGACAGGGTGCTGGGGACCTGAGCTTGGCAGGGAAAGCAGGAGCAGAAGTAGTCTTGGCACTTTGGGTGGCAGCTCCCAAGGGGGGGTCCTGTGATCTAACCCCTCACAATGATCACCTAGTCTGAACTCCTGTATAGAATAGACCAGAGAACTTCCCCACAATTATTCCTTGAGCAGAGATTTTAGAAACACATCCAATCTTGATTTTAAAATGGTCAGTGATGGAGAATCCACCATGAACCTTGGTAAATAGTTCCAGTGCCTAATTGCCCTCACTGTTAAATTCAGACTGGAAATAAGGCAAAAAAAATCATCTAGCTTCAACTTCCAGCTATTGGATCACGTTACACCTTTCTCTGCTAGACTGAAGAGGCCATTATTAAATATTTGTTGCCTATGCAGATACTTCTAGACTGATCAAGTCACTCCTTAATCTCTGTTTGTCAAATTAAATAGATTGAGCTCTTTGAAAGTCTATCACTGTAGGGCATATTTTCTAATTTTTTAGTCATTCTTGTGGCTCTTCTCTGAACCCTCTCCAATTCATCAACATTTTTCTTGATCATCACCATGCTTCTTTTCGTGTGGGTGTGCCATCACTGCAGCTCTGAGGTGAGCTCTACACAGTTCTCCAATCATCCACATCCTGAAGTTTTGTTCCCACTGGTGGTCATCCCAGGTCTGCAGCACTGTCCTATCCCACCAAGCCCACATGTGCATTGGTCTGTTTGTATTAACAACAGGCAGGATTGCAGCCCTCAGCAGTGTTTCTTGCATGGAGCCTGACAACAGTTTGGAAATGGAGCTGGCTCCCAAAAGCCAGATTAATGATGGGGTGATAGGAGGGGAATAGCTGAAATTTGTCCAGAATTCCAGTGGCTTCCAGTATTGTATTCTCTTTGGTTAGACTGCTCACAGAAATGGAGATCCACTCAGGGACTGCCCATCTGTGGGTATGTAACCCCAATCTTTTATAACTCTTCAGATAATGGACCACAATAGATACCTGGAGAATTTTGAAGTGAGCTCATCACAAATACAATCCCTGGCAAATATTGCGTTTGTGGGATTGAGTACTGTGCTGACTAGCATGTTGAACCATTGAGTGACTTTGAAAAACCAACTGTAATCAGCAGAAAGTGGTTTCCTTTGTGTTCATATAGATCAGTTGTCAATTGCTGCCAGGCTGTGCGAGGTGTGTCATGAGCTGTCATTGGTTCTTTGCAGTTCTGTGTCAGTTGCATTTGTGCAAAGTACCAATCTCTGGCCATTTCTTCTATTTGTGCATGTCTCTTGCCCATCGTTTGCAAACTACCATACTAAGGAGTCCCTCTTGGATCTTTTTCAGGATCTTTGGGTGCATTTTCTTTGAAATCACTATTTCCTTCCCTTTCAGCATTAGTCCATTCTTCACACTCAACACTGTGTTTTTATTCCAGACATTGTTGATAGCTATGAGAACTTGTTTTTGACCAGGGCATCCTGACTTTATTCTAGCTTATAAAAGATTCGTTGCATTTCCTCTCTGTGTCTCTCACTATTTCCGATAGCTTTCTTGTAGACCCTGGTGTAATATCATGTACACCTGTTCCTCCAAGTTTTCCTCACCCCCCCTTCGTTTTTTTTTTTGATATCTTGTCCCTCTACAAAATTGTGAGAGAGGAAATCTGCTATACAGGAATTTCTCTTCCTGGGTTGTATTTCAGTTTCAAATCATACCTTTGTAACTTTAAGATCATGTGCTGAAGTCTTAGTAGTGCAGAAGCTAGAGGTTTCTGAAGAATGTTCTCCAGAGGTTTGTGATCAGTTTCAACTCTTATTTTGCATCCATATAGATAGTGATTAAATTTTTGACATACAGTAACAATAGCAAATAATTCCTTTTTTACATGAGCATAATTTTGCTGTGTTGCATCAGTGCTCTTATACATACGCAAATAGAGCGCCTTCCTGCAACAATGCTTCTCCAACTGCTGCCTGCAAAGCATCTATTTGTACTGTTTTTCATTACAGTATTTTAGTTTCGTTTCATATTTTGGAAGGTCATGTCCAGATTACTATCCTGGTACCACTCCCCTTTTCTCCCCCAGTTTAGACAAAACAGTTTTTTTAAAAACACAGGAGCATTAATCAATAAGCAGAGTTACCTGCAGAAGGTTACTGTATCGATATTTTGAAGCTTTTTTAAAAAATGTATAATTTTTTGTACTTTATCCCACTGCTTACACCATGTATTATCTTTGATTAGATTGCTCATAGGAATGGAGAACCAGACAGATGCACAGAGCCAGTACTTCAGAGTCATTTCGTATGCCTCTCAAAGGAACTGTGTGCCAGTTAGCTAACGGTGCATGAACACAATACAGGTACCCCACAATGCATGATCAGAAAAATCCCAGAATGCAGAGAGCTTAGTGGCAGAAATTTACACCAGTAAACGTCTGCCCATAATGCTGTGCGCTTATTTCAAAAAAGTGCAGTGCTGTGTGGACTCAATGATTCACAAGGGAAGTATAAAACAGCATTAAAAAAAGCAGTTGCGATGCACAGCGTTCAGAATTAGTCTGGAGGAGGTGTAATTCTGTGGGCAAGTTAGTGAGGGAAAGGCCAGGGAGGTGACATTTGATTCATAAAAATCCACAGAATCATAATTTCATTTGTGTCACCCTCTGCTGTGTGGCTGGTGTGAATTGCTATTTCCTCCCTGCTCCCAGCTCCACTTCATCCGGAAATTTGGATAATACAACGTCAACAGCAATGGGTTGAGTTGGGTATCATTCAAAAGCCTTTTCTCCCATGAGCACAGTGGTTCCAAACATGACAAACCTAGGACAATAGATATTTATTTCAGAAAAATGCTTTAAAATCTCTTTTAATTATACTTTAACACAGGCATGTCAAACATGCAGCCCTCACCAAGTTAAATGGTGGCCCTTGACTGAGCACTGTGTTATTGTTTGATGCTCAGAACATGAGACCTGATTAATTTTTTTTAAAAGTTACAGATTACCATAATGGAAGGCAGGAGCTCTTCAAGTTGATTTGCCATTATTGGCCAAAAAAGAAGCAGTTCAGTGGTATTGCTTATCGGCTTCCTTTATTGTGCCAAAACAGTTGTGATGAGGCAAATGACTGGAATCCATCCACAAATAGTATGCATATAGTTCCATGACCTACATTGCATAACAAGATTAATTACAGTCCAACAATAATTTATTACAAAATCTTTGTTTTTACCTTGGTCTTACATTGAGTTTCAGGAAGAAGTTGGAGATGCTGGGAGAAGTGCTAACTCTGGGCAAGACTTTCCTTATTCTAGGTCCCGTGGCATGTGTTTCAAGAACACTCGCTTCTTCTGTGGTAAACCTGAAGCCCAAAGGCATCCCTTAAGCACAGTTTCCACACATTAGCCAGGTGATAAATTGTATGGAGCAGTCACTCTTAGTGAGAATGTTGCATGAAAAGTAAATGAGTGCTGTGATGCTGGCAGACCAGGCACCAGTTCATGCCACGGTCCCCATGTCTCAACTGAACACTGACAAATACATAGCTAGCATCAGCCTGGCTGATGCATGTGTTAGTATTGTTAAAATAGGTGTTAGGTTTATAGGAATGTGTTTAGACTTTATTGAATGCTTGTGAGTTGCTGCATGTATTGATCTCATTTATAATATCTGTATTGCACATTATTTGTATTGTAAGCCTCAGTGATTGTGTAAAACAGCAGACAGGAGAGAGACATTAACTAGTGTAAAAGTGCTGGTCTCCAACAGAAGTGTTACATCCTGGCCAACAAGGAAGGCCCATCATCGTCGGATGGATTATTGTGGGATGTTAAAGAGGACAAAAGACTTTGCTGCTCTGCTCTTCCCCTGCCCCAAAGACAAGTCATGCAAGTGGATTCCTCCATTCACCTGAATTTGCACATCAAAGCACATAGGAGGAGGGGAACAAAAACCCCTAACAAGAAGGAACTGTATCTCATTGCTGCTTGGACTCTTTGGAGGCAAGATTTCTAGGCATAAGCAGGGGATCCCCAGCTGTTTTGCCTAGGTTAGCCCTAAAAGCCACATAAAGCTTGCTTATTATGTGAGCTATTACTTTTTGAAACTTAAAATTGTAATTCATATGTGTATGCCTGTTTTAATCTTGTAATTAACTCTTATTTCCTTTTCCTAGTTAATAAATCTCTATATAATTTATCATCAGACTGGCTACAAGCATTATCTTTGGTGTGAGATCTAAGGTGTTGATGACCTGGGTAAGTGGCTAGTCCTTTGGGACTGGGAGTAACCTGAATATTGCTGTGATTCTTGGTGTTAGGGACCATCTATCACAAAGGTAGGCGCACCCCAGTGGTGAGACAGATTGGAGTATCCAAGAGGACTATCTGTGACTCCATGTTAAGGCTGGCATAGTGCCTGAGGAGTTTATGCTTGATACTTGGTTGGTGAAATCTAGGTATAGAATGCAACCAGTTTAGGGTTTGTGCCCTGTTTCCTAACAGTCTGCCATGAGGTTGGTGCTCATGCTCTTGAGTCACCGCAGGACAGCTTGACAGGTGCATTGACCCAAAAGACACCCATGCATACGACACTACACATCACATCAAGTGCTACTGTAGTAACCCTCACCCTGGCTCTACCACCTGCAGCAGCAGCGATGCAGTAGCACAGAATATAGCCAAGGAGAGGGCAGCTTGAGCTGGGGAAACGCTCAAAATCCACCCAAAGGGGCAGGTGGAAAAAGCTGTTAGAAAAGGAGAAGAATCGAGATGCTGAGCCAGTGAATGAACTGGAGCCTGGTTAGGGGGTGAGGTGATAAAATAAAAGGAGAACAGGAGAATAAAAGAAGACTAGGAAGTGAGAAGGCGGAAAGAAAGGTTTCAGGTCAGGAGAAGCAGGGAGAGGGGGGAGACCATAGATGTGGGAATGAGAGAAAGGAAGTAGAGAGAAATAAAATCTACAGACTTACCACAGAGAGTAACAAGGGGAAAAGAAACTGACAGGAAAAATAAGAGGTGAAAAAGGGAATTGATCAAAAACCTGTCTTAGATTAAAACAGATCCTGAAAACGGTAAAATGAGAAGCCCACCCGCAAAGGACCTGATGTGTATGAACAGAGATAATGACTGCTGAACATCTATTGATGGAATACAGTTCAAAAGTTGCGTAATGGACAAGTGAGGAACCACTAGATGAAGAAACCCTGCTTGTGGATAACTCGGTGAAAGAGATACTGGCACAGGGATCATCAAACTAAGGAGCACTTCAAGCCAAAGAGAAGCAAAAAAACAGGACCGCAAGAGTGGAGCTGGATTTACAGACAAGAAGAGGAAATGTGTATTCTTCTCTGACATGACAGTATATTGTTAAGTAATCTCTTTTGTTCTTGTTAACAATGCATTTGGTACTAACTGCACAGTGTGTATAGGCTCACAAATGTTAATGAGTTGGTAACCTACAGTTTATTAGCAAAAATAGTAAGTCTTTGGTAATGTTCTATATTATTTCCGCTCCTGGTACAGTTTTGGGGTTTTCCCTTATAAGGTTCTAAAAAATTAAAATGATCTCATTGTATTACCTCTGCCTCGCCTCACAGTTAGCACAGTCTAGCCTATGCGGGTTACTACACTACACCAAGAGCTTATTGAAGATGAACTGTGGGATATGGGTATAGTTTGACTTCACCAGAAGTAACCAACCATCATTTAGACTGTTAAATGCCAAGAAGGGATAATTTTGAAGCTACAGAATGAGCTTATTCGTACTGGCAACCCACTCACATAGACCATAGATCATTAATATCAGGATGAGAGCAATATTCAGTGATGAGATAGCTTAAGATGTCAAGTTGAGTGGATACTGTGGGTCATGACTTGTATGAAGGCTTCAAAACCTAAAGAATTATCCAAGGTTCCATCAGTCTATGAGCTCCAATCAAGAAGAACAGACTAAAGCTCAAATGCAAAGAAGTCAGAGTGAAGATGACAGGGGCTATTACAGAATTAAGCACAGATAGGTCATTGTTTAGTCATCTCCTGCTCACGTCCAGATCTCAGAGTGATGTTGATCTGTGTGATACTATAGAAAAATACATGTTCTCTATGGTATCACAATCAATAATAAAATGTGATGCAACAATGCATCTGTGCCAGGTGAAGAGCAAACTAATGCACATCTTTCATGGTCTTCCTAAGTCAGCACCTACTTAAAATACATCCAGTACCTTTGCCAGCAGAGACCTTTCAGTGTAGCAATCATAGATGGTAGGTCTGAGGTAAAACGTTCGACAAACTAGAAACTGTTAATACCTGCCGAGAGTTGGCTGCACACTTCATTATAAGACTACAGAGAAAATACTGGATCTATGACTAAGTCCATTTCATGTCTGATCTGCAGAGGAATCAATTAAAAATATTACCAGAAAGAAGAGACTCCATGGTATTGCACCTGTCCAATACAAAATTCCACAAACCTCTCCAGTGTCACAATGAAGAAGCTACTGTCTCAAATTCGCACAAAGGATGAGTTAGTGGTACACCTTGAAGGAAAAATGCTACTACATGCAAAGAATTGGTCAAAGAATTTTGTCATCACGTGGCATAATGAAGCAGCTGCCTTCCACTGTTCAGTAGAGTGTCTTCATAGTTCCCAAGCAGAGGTAGACACTAAAGTTATTTGCATGTCATCAGTGCACACAGAGAGGTATGTCTAATCTCTGGATTTTTGCACAAAACAGATATTCAGGTGCTCTCTGTGAGATGCTACCCAAGACTTCTGCAAGACTCTTTTTTTGTGCCTACTGTTTGGGACAAGAATTACTGTATATTCCTCCAAGAGGTGTTCCTATCACTGGGAACATTAAAAGCCGCTGCATTGCCAGGTTCCCATGCCCTTTCAGAATGTGACACTACTGGAAGGCTGCCTGGAAAGACCAGATAATCTAATTGAAAGGCATTTGATTCACCATCCAAAGTCTCTCTCCTCACTCTGAAGGTGCTCAGAATGGCTGAGATAGTCACTGATGAGATCATAAATGCACTGGAGTCATTCATATGCTGAGGTTACCATGTGAAGACCAACATTACGACACTTGCAGAGCTACACTGGTGGATGTTTTCCAAGAAGCAAACAACGAAAAATTGCCACCAACAAGGGGTGCATTTATACCTATCCTCAGGAGAGAGAATTATCAAGCAATGGAATGGCTCTGGGATAATTGAGTGCAACCAAAACTACGCTCCCCTACTGGGCATGGCTGGGGCTTGGAAGATGGACTGATCACACCAGTTGTGTGTGAAATATGGTAGCTTCCAAATCAATCCTTCAGCTAATCAAAAGCTCATGTGCAAAGACCAGATGCTCATCACCCTACAAATGTTTGACCATCAGCTTGCCTTGCACAGATATGTGCGAGTGCAGCACAGATGAGGACTAGTGTGAGCATCTAGCAGTGGTGCCCTAGACAGAAACAATACAACACAATACACATTTTTGGTCCTACATGTCAAGGCTAATTACCCAAGGATTACTAAAGAGTAGTGTCTCTTTTTGTGAAGCAACATATCCCTGTGTTAAAGCATGATTAAATAAATGTTGATTTTTAAACATTTTCTTGAATCTATATCTACATAATTGTTCTAGGATGTCATGTTTGGTACCACTGTTTTCATGGGAGAAAGGGCTTTCAAATGATACCCAGCTGGACCCGTTTCCAATGACATTGTATTATCAACATTTCCACCAACTGGAGGACCTGGCACTGGGAGAGAACAGCAAATCCCATTGCCAGTCTGCAGAGTGACACCACTGAACTTTTGATTCATAAAAATTTACAGAATCATAGGACACCTCCCTGACCTATCATTAACTTGCTCATGGAATGAGATTTTACCACATTATGCTCCCAGTCCAAATAGTTTTATTGATTAGCTCAAGCACTAAAATGTATTTTGAAGTAATCTTCCCTGTGTAAACAAGCCCTTAGAAGGGCTCCTAGTCTAACAGTGTCATTTCTGAGGCTTGCTGTCAACATCAGCTGTGACCAGAGCTATGTGAGATCTGAAACTACATCATGCTTCTTAGTGGGAATGATGTGAATGAGAGTTCACAGCTCCCTGGTGATTTCTGGTAAGGGTGGTGACTGCCACTTCAAAATGCCAAAATGAATGAGGGCAGCTACTGCGTATGAAGACTGAGAAAGCAAGTCCTGCAGCGGACTTCCCATAACCTCTGTGCTCCATTCACAAGAAAGTGGGATTTGTAATAACTTGTCCCAAAAAATCTGTGTCAGTATCAACTTTCTGTACCTTATGCAGTTTAAAACAAAATGGAAATGAATAACTATGAGGAGGAACATCTCATTTTAGTTTTCTTTTGCCTTGTAACAGGGTACTTGGAGGGCTGAGCAGCCTAGTGGTTGGCATGCCTGCCTTATAGCTGTTGATTCCTTGGCAGTGATGCCTCAGTCTTGAAGGCAGTGGGGTAGGGGCACCTGGGCCCTCCCTATCACCCTGTCCTAGTGCAGGGCTGTGAGCAAAGCAACCCCCAAACAGGGACCCTTTTTGCAAAGGGTCTAAGTCCACTGCCCTGGGCTACTTCCTACAACTGGCCTTTAAGTTTGGGGCATGACCCCACAGTCTGACAGTTTGTAGCGGCTTGACTCAAGCAGCGCTCCCTCATGGACCTTGGTTGGCATCCTGGTGTGTCCTCAGGTGCCTCCAGGTGGACAGCTGTCAGTTTGGTCAGGCCTAACTCTACAGTGTGTCTATGTTCAGACATTCACTTGCTCTCTCCTTGGTCTCCTCTGCAGTCTCCCTTGGACAGGGAGGCAATGCTTCTTGCCCAGTGGCTGTCAGTTTCCTAATGATGCTTCTCTCAGATAGGGAGGCAATTAGATCATGCCTCTTTGCCAGTCAGCCCTGAACTGAGCCAGGTTCCCTCCTTTTCTCCTCCCTGCAGGCCTAGCATTGGCTGCAGGTATAACGAGATGGGGATAGCTGGGCCCATAGACTCTTTAACCCTTGCATGCTGGGTGAGGTTTCTCAGCTTTAATCATATGCCCATTTTATTTTTAAAACAGGGGTTTCATTATCATAAATGTGGACAAGTTCTTCCATGAATAGAGCTTTATTTAACCCTTAACAGCAAAGCTGCAATACCTAGATGGCTTAAATAATGCTGCAATTCAAACATTTTCTGACCAAATGTCCTGGATGACATCTTGCCTAACTGGATCTCCTCATACTGTTGTTATTTACCTGTAGCCAACCAGGAGACAATAGCTGAAAAGAGATGGGCCATTTTTTGGTTACTTAGCAGATTACAAGCTGATGTGAATGTTATCTGTTCTCCATATCTAAAGCCATGATCAGACATTGTTCTGGCTTTATTCAAAAATGTCCTTAGTGTATACTTTAAAAGGATACAAAAGGGACATCTATAATTACTGGAAACTGTGAACAAATACACAGAATATCATATCATTCAGAAGTTACCAAAGAGTGACAGACAGACTGAGGCCAGGCCTATGTTATAGAAATGTTTATTACAGTTATGTTTAGGCTCTATGTATAGAATGGAAAGAGAGACAAGAAGAGGGACACTGACAAATGAGCTGCCCAGTAACATGCGATATGAACAAATGGGAGTGAGTTCAGGGAGAGTAACAAAAATTACTAGGGGCTGGAGGGGATGTCAGGTGAGGAAAGGTTAAAAGAAGTGAAAATGTAAATCTTGCCCCAAAAAGTGATAAAAGAGGGGACCATGATGACCTTGAAGAAGTACTCGAAATAGAGAAATATCAAATAGGGAATGTGGTGCAAGGGTGCATAACTAGGGGAAGTGAAAGGAAAGTAACGAAGAGAAAATGTTGGGTGAAACTTCCTAACAGTGAGATCTGTTTGACTGGGGGAAAAGATCCATTCCCCACCACCACCACCATCACACAGCCCTGGGGAGCCAGGGGAGCATCATTCCATGTCCTATTCAGTTTTAAATAATTTATGCAATGGAGTTTCCACCTCTTCTTTTGTGTTCCAAAAAATCTTATGTTAAAAAGTAGTGCCTATGTGTTGTGCATGGAGATGGCACTCTTCACATTAACTTGCTACTGGCACACACAAGTTTATTGTTGGAGCAACAAAGTTATTGGTGGTATGCACTGCAATCCACTTCCTGACTGAGCTCTTAACTGGATATAAATCAATTTATACTGTTTTAATACTTCGCTGATGCTAAGCAGAGTCACTGAGTCATTTTGGCAATCATTGTGAGCAACATTTCACTCCCTGCAGAATGCAACTGGATTTCTGTGAAAACCAGAGCTTCAGGAGCTACACAGACAAGCAATACAGTCTGGCTGCAAGACTTGATAGAGTAAGACCTGGCAATCAGAATGGCCATGCTGAATACATCCTAAACTGTTGCAAACTTCTGTGTTTACAGCTAGCAGATGAGAAAAGAAAGGTAAAATTAAAACCATAGATGTTTTAGCAAACAATTTTGTACCTTAAAGAAATGTACCACACGAGAGAGATTCATTATCTAGGGAGGCCCTACCAAATCCATGGTCCATTTTAGTCAATTTGACAGTCATAAGATTTTAAAAATCATAGATTTCATGATTTCAGCTATTTAAATCTGAAATGTCACAGTGTTGTAATTATAGGGGTTCTGACCCAAAAAATTAGTTGGGGGGGACTGCAAGATTACTGGGGGGGGGGGTTTGCAGTACTGCTACCTTTACTTCTGTGCTATTGCTGGCAGCGGCACTGCCTTCAGAGCTGGGCAGCTGGCGAGCGGTGGTTGCAGGCCAGGAGCCCAGCTCTAAAGGTAGTGCCACCGCCAGCAGCAGCACAGAAGTAAGGATGGCATGGTATGGTATTGCCACCCTTACTTCTGCACTGCTGCCTGCAGAGCTGGGCCCTCAGTCAGCAGCCGCCATTCTCCAGCCAACATTCTCAGGCTGCGCAGCTCTGACCCCCCTAAAATAACCTTGCAACCCCCCTGCAATGCCATTTTGGGTCAGGTCCCCCAATTTGAGAAATGCTGGTCTCCCTCATGAAATCTGTATTGTGTAGGGCAAAAGCACACAAAAGAGCAGATTTCACTGGGGGAGACCAGATTTCATGGGCTGTGACACCTTTTTCAGGGCAGTTAATTTGGTAGGGCCCTATCAATATATCTGATCAAAATGAAATTGAAAGCACAGACTGATAAGCAGTCAGGCTCTTCCAGTTTGCATCCTCATGCCAACAATGCTTGCTTGTATAGTTTTAGGTATCAAAGACAATGAAGCCAAAGAACATATGTTGCACCAATCAGGGTTTGCACTCAGTCTTTCTATTGATAAAAACTGTAGCAGCAAAGAAGCGAACAGCTCCAAAACCTAAAAGCATCTGAAATAGTTGAAGACCTACATCACACACAAATAGAAGCAGCACAGAACACAAAACATTTGGCTAGCAGTGGACTGCAAAGGAAGACAGGCAATGAATATATTGTGGGAGAAAACATGAGCAAGGCAAATGGGCAGCACACAGTAATATATGTGTTTATTGCCATATGGAAAAAAGCAACAGAAACAATTCTATAATGTAGGACCAAATGCTCAAAACTCAGCACCCAGAACTGGGACCAGTTTTTCAGATGAGCTCAGCTCCCATTCAGACATGTAAACAAAGGCCAGGTTTCAAAAGCTGCTAAGCTTCCTGCAGCTTCCACTGACTCTGTTAACCATAGCGCCATACACCCAATATGCTGAACTCTCTTGAAAATCTGACCCAGCCAGAACTTCAGGCATCACCCAGGGCTCAGGTCAAATGTGAGCAGTTATGTCCAAGACTTAATAAGCTAGGACAATATATGAAATGAATGTGTAGCAAAACAAACAAATCAACTGATGAATGAGATATCCGATTAACCCTGGAGTGAGCATGGCATGGATTTATGTCCAGTGGGAAATCCAGGCTGCCTTGTGATAGGTGATCCTATTCAGATTATTAGGAAATATATCCCCATGCACAAAATCCTCATCCTCTTTCTGAGAATGTGGCAAAGCTCACTTTGCCTGGCATAGAATTCCAGACACCATTATTACAGATAAAGGACTGCAGTTTGCCTGCTGGGAATTTGCACAGTTTGCAGCATCAGCAGAATTTAAATACATCACATTCTCCCTGCTTTCCGGCCAGTCTAAAGGTAGAGCAGGAGTAGCTGTCCAGAGAGATGTATAAAAAACTACTAAAACTACTACTATATAATAAGGACCCATGATCAGTGTTACTGGACATCAACAGAGGAATGGGCACAGGTCTATACAGTGTCTCACACCACACCACACCCAGATTTATTATTCAATACTGTTTACGATTGGGATTGTTACCTTGGGAAGGAGATGAATAAAAGGGGACACAAACATTTATAATATTGAATGGTCTAGAGAAAGTAGATCAGGAAATTCAGTTTTCCCTGTCACACAAAAAAAGCAACTGAAAGGTGGCAAATTCAAAACCAATAAAAGGAAATACTTTTACAAACAATAGCTGATTAGCCTGTGGAACTCATTGCCACTGGATACAATTGAGGCCAAGAACTTAGCAAGATTCAAAAAAGAATTGGACATTTACATGGATAGGATTGGCTACTATAAATCTGCATATTTTTGTTTATTTTGGATGCAATACAAGATCTCATGAGTCCCGGCTTAAGCCAATCTTTAACTTCTAGCAACTAGAGCTGGATGAATAACAGATTTTTGAGTTTGCTGGCAATTCTGAAAAATTACAAGAACATTTTTTGGGGGTTGAACCGAAAACTAATTTTTCATTTCAATTACAACCATTTTTAAATGTTTGATTAAAAAAAAACCATTCCCAAATGAAATGTCATTCTGACCTGAAAAAAATCAAAGTGTTTAGACTGTTTCAGAAATTTATTATGGTCTTTTTTCTTACAGGAACAATTTGACAAAACTGACATGATTTCACAAAAAACACAATCTCTGGTGTTGCTGAATCTGCATATTTCACCAAAAGAGTTTCAGCTGAAAAATTTTGCTCAGCTAGGAAGATTATCCCATTGCCTCCCTGCTGCAAGGTTCTTAAACCTTCCTCCAAAGCTTCTGGTGCAGTGTCCTGTTGGACATAGGATACAATGGACTGATGCAGTGTGCTCTAGATCTAATCTATATGGGTCCTAGAGCCTGGGCTCCAGGCGGAACCCAGAAGTCAACACTGCAATCAAACAGCCCTGCAGCCTGAGCCACAGGCCAACTATGGGTGTCTAATTGCAATGTAGACATACTCAGAGACAAGGAAGCTGGAGTACTAGCTGGGAATGTGGTATAGTATTAGGTATGGAAAGACAAAGCCACTAGGGGTGACATACAGCAGGGAGGTGTAAGCAGAAAATAAAGTCACTCTGGTAATCACTTCCACCGTGGTGTCCTGAGTCTCTGTAACCTCCGCATGGTGTCAACAATGGGCTCTGTAAGCTGGTAAAACAGCAGAGATGCTACATGTGACCCAGTATTTTGCAATTACCACCCCCATCAGAATTTGATTTTCAGTCCCCTGAGGGATGGTCACTTTAGATAAACAGATTGCAGGGATGTTGTCTGAGCAGAGCCAAGGAGTGATTACAAATGAGGAGAAATAATAAATCCAAAGAAAGTTTAGTTCTTAAAAAAAACAAAAACAAAAAGTAAACAGGCCAGCCAGATGGATGCAGCAGGAGAATGAAATAACAGGACTTTTTATAATGAATAGATAGATCAGCTAATTCTGTCAGTAAATTAAAACTCTTCAGCCCAGCCAGCTATTTCTATTCACAACAAACACACAACAAAATGAAAGGATTTTTCTCTAAGATGAAAGTGTGTGTGTATTAGGGACTTTGAAAGCAATAATGATCAATTGGGTATGCTAACGCTGAATCAGAGCGTGATAGTCAGCTGCTGACATGGGACCAGAATGGGCATTTTCAGGCTATGGAAAGACTTAATAAAGTATAAAAACCTCTAATCAAATTATAAGTAGCAGGCAGATAATAGGTTGGGGAGAAAGTTATGTGCAGTGGGTCCTGTGTTGGGGGACCCTGGGTTGTGCACCAGGCAAGGGAAGGGAGCCTAGCTTCTTGGTGCTGGAAAGGCTCTAATGTGCGTGGAGGACAGGGGGGCTGTACATTAAATTGTAGGTTGGTGTTATCAAAGGATTGGTCTGACACATGTAATTAGAGATGTAATGCTAATCACACAGGGTATTTTACATTTTCAGAGCAGTTCAGAATTAGAATCATCACTGGAGAACAGGGCTGTGAGGGGAAACAGTGGCTGTCTCCCTGTTTTTCACATCTGGAGACTGAAGTGCAGTGAGGACTAGCCCACAGCTAGGCAGCATCAGAGCTAGAGCCAGCTGCTTGCTCTACATGTAGAGCCACTGGTTTAAGTGACCCCACCCCATCCGTTGTATTCACTTTTATATCTTGAGAGTGAGTAAAGACCTGTGACTTATAGTTGGTGACTGGGCTATATCCATACTGGTGAGCAGCCTTCAGTGCCATACTACAGTCCTTGGGCTGTGACCTCACCCTCCACATTGCTCCAGCTCTGACACAGAGGTAAATGTGGAGGCTCACATACATACAGTCTTTGCCATCGTACTGTGACCTTTCAGGGTCTCTCTGACAGTAACACCGCCATAGTTAACATGTTAATCTGGAGATGACCTTAACAGCGATGGAAGCGTTCTATTCAATCTCTGTTTTGAGTCAGGTGGTCAATTTCAAACACCTATTGTAATTTAGGAACAGGTTGAATTTTCTAGGGCAGGCTGACCAGGCTGGGGGAAATAAGAGGTTAGTTATTTTTAAAAAGAACCATAAAATCATCATTTTTTCCAGTGTCCCACAGTTTTAAAATGCCCTGGAGAAGAGAGGGGGGTATGAAATAAATTGTGTTTGATTCTTTGCCAGGATCAGCTTGGGGAGACTTAAGCAGTAGATGTTTGTACTCCATCTCAAAAGCAGCAGATAAACCTCACTATCTGGCCTAATCCCTACAGGGGCACAGAGAGACATCATTCCCTAAATATGGCTCTCTCTCATCCCTGGGGGACAGTGTATTAAACACTGATACAACTTTGGCCTGTGTTACCAAAGGCCATTGTTGTCAATCACTGCTGTCCCCGGCTGGCAAAGGACCCATACTCCACTGTGGCCCTCAGACAACTCCCCCACTCCACAAAACCCTGATGCACCTTGACCCCCTGCCTCCACTGGCAGATTGACAATCCTCAGGACAGGAGTCTCTCATGAGACACTGGGGTTCCATGGGCAGATGCCAGCAGGAATAGGAGATGGGAAAGGAAGGGTAAGCACATATACATCAGTGAGGGCTTCCATAGGGACAGATGTTCTTTATATAACAGCAGAGGCAGAAGGAAAACCTCCCCCCCCCCAAAAAAAAAAAAGTCAGCTATTTGGTGGACCCCAGAGCACAGCTGTGGCACACTGGCAGTCACAGATGGGCCACATGCCATTGTAGGTAGCCCCATCATACCATCACCTCCATAAACTTATCAAGCTCAGTCTTGAAGTGAGTTAGGTTTTTTTGCCCTCACTTCTCCTCTTGGAAGGCTGCTCCAGAACTTCACTCCTCTGATGGTTAGTAACCTTCATCTAATTTTGAGCCTAAACTTGTTGATGGTCAGTTTATATCCATTTGTTCTTGTGTCCACATTGGCACTTAAAAACCAGCAAAGGAGAGAAGTTATCCCTCTGATGTATTTATAGAGAGCAATCAAATCTCCCCTTAGCCTTTGTTTGGGTAGGCTAAACAAGCCAAGCTCCTTGAGTCTCCTCTTGTGACATAGCTTTTCCATGTCTCTTTTCATCCTAGTAGTCCTTCTCTGCACCTGTTCCAGTTTGAATTCATTTTTCTTAAACAAGGGAGACCAGAATTACACACAGTATTTACAGATTAGGTTTTACTAGTGCCTTGTATAATGGTACTAACACCTCCCTATATCTACTGGAAATACCTCGTCTGATGCATCCTAGGACTGCATTAGCCTTTTTCACGGCCACATCACATTGGTAGCTCAGTTATCCTGTGATCAACCAATACATCTAGGTCTTTCTCCTCCTCTGTCATTTCCAACTGATACATCCCTAGTTTAAAGCAAAAATCCTTATTGTTAGTCCCTAAGTGCGTGACCTTGCACTATTAAATTTCATCCCATTTCTATTACTCCAGTTTTCAAGGTCCTCCAAATCTTGTATGATAGTCTGCTCCTACTCCATATTGGCAATACCTCCCAGCTTTGGGTCATCTGTCAATTTTATAAGTGCACACTCGCTTTTTGTGCCAAGCTCACAAATGAAAATGTTAAGTAAGATTGGTCCCAATACCAGTCCCTGAGGAACTCCACTAGTAGCCTTCCTCCAGCCTGACAGTTTATCTTTCAGTATGAACTCTTTAACCAGTTCCTTAGCCACCTTTCAATTCATTAATCCCCATCTTCTCCAATGTAACTAATAATTTCCCATGTGGAACTGTATCTGGTTTTCTGAGCCTCCTCTCCCCTCCCTAGCCCTGGAGAACAATCCAATAAGGTATAGGTGCACCAACTCTGTATAAAAGCCACAGGAAATTAAACCAAAGCTGTGTTTAGTGACAGTTCAGGTTCCATCTTAGCCCACTCCACCAACCCACAGGCCACGTTATCTGGTCGTGGTTAGTTTCAGTCAAAAGGGCTTGAAAAGCAGGTGGAGGGAAGGAGACAAATGTGTCCCTAGGCAGCAAAGCAATGCTGGATGTGCTGCCCAGAATGGTCAGAAAGGGGGTTGCCAACAGAAGATGTAGGCCTTGTCTACATGGGGAAATTGACTGGCACAGGTATTGAGAATGTGTTTCTATTGAGGGCTGTTGGCCACAGATACCAAAAAATACCCCACATCATGGGCAGGCTGGACCATAGAGGCAAGCTGAGCTGAGCCTTGCCCAGGACTTACCAGCTATCCCTCAGCCCCACTGATGAGCTGGCATCATAAGAGCTAACTGATGACCCCAGCAGTGTGTAGTGGCACTTAATTAGAAAGACTGACTCAACCTGTGGGGGAGAAGCAGGGCAAGCATTGCTTAAATCAAGCTGGGAACTCAGTAGAGAGGGAGAACCTGGAGGGAAGGACAAGGGAAGAGCATGAAGCTCCTCTGGGAAGCATGAAGAAATCAGGCCAAGTCACCCAAAGGCGGTGGAATAGGCTCCTGTTGGGGAGCCCTGAGCTAACGCCTACAAGGAATGGAGAGATCCTCAGAAGTAAACTGCTGGAGTCCCTGACAAAGGGAAGCAGTGGTGGAATCCTGCTGGGGAAGAAACAGTGTAAAGAGAGTCTCTATAGGGCCCAGAAAGCAGAGGATTTCAGTTGAGCCCAAGAGGGACAGAAAAACTATAAGTCTGGATGTTGTTTGTGAACTTTAAATTTGGATCTTTAGTTACCCCAGAAAGGGAGTGAACTGTTATATGACTTGGCCACAGGGCAAAGCCACAGAAGATCCAAAGAAGGAGTTGAAAGAAGACACTGGCTTAGACTAGTCATTGCAGGGCCAAGGAAGTGGCCACCAGGATGGGCAGGAGGTAATCTCCCCTAAAAAGCCGTATCAAGTCATGGGGGGGAGACGCCCAGAAATGAGGACTGTCAAGGTTCCTTCCCCACTCTGAACTTTAGGGTACAGATGTGGGGACCTGCATGAGAACCTCTAAACTTAATTACCAGCTTAGATCTGGTTTTGCTGCCACCACCCAAATCATTTAAGAGTTATTTGGGAAACTCTGTCTACCTCCCCACAGAATAGCTCCCTCCACCAATTCCCTGGTGAACACTGATCCAAACCCTTGGATCGTAAAACAAAGAGAAATTAATCAATCATTCACCCTCCTTTCTCCCCCCCAATTCCTGGTGAGTGCAGATCTAACCCCCTTGGATCTTAAAACAAGGAAAAATCAATCAGGTTCTTAAAAAAAAGAAGGCTTTTAATTAAAGAAAGGTAAAAAATTCTCTCTGTAAAATCAGTATGGAAAATAACTTTACAGGGTAATCAGATTTAAAGAGACCAGAGGAACCCCCTCTAGCCTTAGGTTCACAATTACAGCAAACAGAGGTAAATCCTCTCAGCAAAAAGGAACATTTACAAGTTGAGAAAACAAAGATAAACCTAACACACCTTGCCTGGCTGTGACTTACAAGTTTGAAATATGAGAGACTGGTTCAGAAAGATTTGGAGAGCGTGGACTGATGTTTGGTCCCTCTTAGTCCCAAAAGCGAACAACTCCCAAAACAAAGAGCACACAAACACAAGCCTTCCCCCCACCAAGATTTGAAAGTATCTTGTCCCCTTATTGGTCCTTTGGGTCAGGTGTCAGCCAGATTACCTGAGCTTCTTAACCCTTTACAGGTAAAAGGATTTTGGTGTCTCTGGCCAGGAAGGATTTTATAGTATTGTACATAGGAGGGCTGTTACCCTTCCCTTCATAGTTATGACAAGGACACATTCCAGCTTCATACAACTGCTCTGTCATGAGACGTGTTAGTGATGACCTCAACAATGTTAAACCAGAATAACTTTCCAAATTAGTGCAGCATGGGACAGACTGTCTCAGAGGTGCCAATGCAGTGATACAAACAAGGATGAAATCATTCTCAAGGATTTGCACAACAGTTGTGGGCATGCGTTGCCTTTTGGCATCTGTTACGAGTGGCAGCGAATGCTTTTGAAGCTTTGGAGGAGGCTGCTGGCAGTATTACAAGCAAGGAGAGTCTTCCCTTCACTTTTGATTTCTATGCTTTCAAGGATCTGGTAGGTGAGGCGTGTGCTGATGCAAGCTGAACTGTCACGAACTATAGGGGGCAGTGCTGCTAATAGTCAATAATGGAAAGGATTGGCATTCTCTTAGGAGCACAGACAAAATTTAACAATCTGCATGTCTTCACAAGGACACCAGTGGCATCTGCTCAGGGCTGGGTGGGCTCTGCTTATATCCTGAGTGCTCCTTAACACACCATCTGCTATTTAAGCTTCCACTCTCAGTTGGTGCCTAAAGATACCCAGGGCCCAAGCATCTTGAAAGTCTTCATCAGGTGAGGTCTATGTTAAGTGAACAGAGGACCCGTGGAATGCCCCATGGTTACAGACAGACAGACAGGTCAGAACACTTCTGCAGTGACCACTGTGGCAATGGCCATCATCAAGGAGGGAACCTGTTACCTACCCTGCAGCACCAAAGCTCACATCTCCACAGTTTGAGATAAAGACGGTGTCATGGCTGTGCTGCAGAAGGACATGCCAGCCTCTGGTTTTACATCCACTGATTACGGTGTCTCCAGACTCAGTGCATCACACCTCTGCTTGGGACACATGCTGTAGCTTGCACGGCATTACCGCGGTCAGCTCCATGAGCACTTCCTGTGCAAGACAGGGACTGAAGGGAATATTCTGGCATGAGCTTTTACTGCCCAGTTACTAAGAACATTAGAACAAGTGGGAGGAGGTGAAATATCCCAACTCTATGCCACCTGAGAGGCATGTGCATGGGGCACACTGACATGTACATTTAGGTGGTTGTCCCTGGAGCTGGCAGGCAGCACTTGCACTGGGGTCTCAGCCCATGACTTTGCCCTGCTGCCACCAGGATCATAGGTGCAGATAATGTGGGTGCTTGAAGCTGGAGCACCCACAGGGAAAAATTGGTGGGTGCTCTGCACCCACTGGCAGCTCCCTGCCCCAGCTCACTTCCACTCCTCTCCCTGAGCGCTCTGCCATGTCCTGCCCCCCCTCCCCCATAGCACTTGCGCTGCAAAACAGCTGTTTCGCATGGCAAGTCTGGGAGGGAGGGGGAGAAGGGGGAACACGGCATGCTTGGGGGAGGAGGCAGGGCTGGGGCGGGGATTTGGGGAGTGGTCCAATAGGGGCAGAGTTAGGGCCAGGACTTTGGGACAGGGATGGAGTCAGGGCACGGGCACGAGCACCTGTCAGCCTAGAAAAAAGTTAGCGCCTGTGACCAGGATGGCAGCTCTTCCCAGGCCAAGCCCGGCTGCGCTGTCACTGGGCAGAATTGTTGGCACTTGGAGCAGCACACTCAGCTCTGCTCCATTTCCCGTGCTATCTGCAGTGGCCCTATGGCCAGCAGGGTGGAGCGCAGCCTATATTGCCCTACATCTCCCACTCCGGCTAGGTACACGGACAATCCATGTGGGAACATCAGCCTGCCTCTCACTACACTGCCATGCCCACTGCCTGCAGTGTGTGTGGGTGGGGGGAGGATGAAAACTCTGTGACCACCTGCTCCCTGCTGGAGTACCCAGGCCTCTGACCTGGTGTGTCTGAGCAGATCACTGAAGAGCAAGCCCTGGGGAGGAATGGGCTACATTAGACCTTTTCTTGACAGATAAAGAGGATCTGATAACACAACTAAGAGTTTAAAAAAAGGCCACAATTGCCCCAAAAGCCTCACTTGAGGAAGAAGGCCATACTGTTTAAAAAAAAAAAAAAAACTGACTGGGGGGAAGTGAAGGCAGCTATAACAAATAAAAATATATATATAGCAAATGGAAGAAAGGGAAAGTTGATAACATATGTAATCAGAAGCTAGGAATTATGGAAAGTTGATGAGGGAGGCAAAGGGACATAAAGAGAAATCTATGGAAAGCAGAGTTAAGGAGAATAAGAGGAAGGGTTTTTTAAAGTTTATTAGGAATAAAAAGAATTCTAACAATGGTATTGGTCTATTATTAGAGGGAAATGCTAGAATTAATAATAATAATAATGCAGACATGTTCAAATGCTTATTGAATAAGTATTTCTGTTCCATGCTGGTATACTGTGTCCAGTTCTAGTATTCACAATTCAAGGAGGATGTTGATAAATTGGAGAGGGTTCAGAGAAGAACCATGCGAATGATGAAAGGATTAGAAAACATGCCTTATAGCACCATTTCTAAAATGTGACCATCAGGGGGTTTCCCTGAAGCCACAACAGCTTCCTGGGCAGCGATGGGGTGGGGGGAGAACGGGATGGCAAAGCATCGGCCCCTCCCTAACCCTCCCTGTTGCTCCTGGATCTACACATCTCTAGAGAGAGCTGGGGCACAACACTGAAGGAGCAAAGTGAGTTCTCTACCTGTGGGGGTGGAGGGAGGGAACAGAGGGGCTTAGTGAAACTCAAACTTCAGCCCTGGGGGTGATTGGGCCATCGGGACTTAGGGAGCCTGGCTGCAGACTAGGGCTCCAGCCATGGGGCTTCAGACTTCAACTCCTGGCTGTGCAACGGCAGGCTCCAATCCCTGGGTCCGGCCACATGGTGCCAACCCCCAATCTGACTGGCAGCTCCTGGCCCCAAGTGCTGACCCCCATCCATGCACTCTGATCCCCAGCCCTAGTCACTGACTCCGGTTGCTGGCCACCAAAAAAAAAAAAATGTATTGTGAGAACCCCTGCCTTATAGTGATGGACTCAAACAGCTCCATCTATTTTGCTTAGCAAAGAGAAATTTCAGGAATTGAGTACTGTACAGTCAATAAGTATCTACATGGGGAACCAACAGATAATAATGGGATCATCAATCTAGCAGAAAGAAGTGTAACACCATCCAATAGTTGGAGGTTGAAGCTAGACAAAGTCATACTGGAAATACATTTTTAATGGTGAGAGAAATGAACTATCAGAACACAGTTTACCAAGGGTTGTGGGGGATTCTCTATCACTGGCAGTTTTTAAATCAATTAATGTGAGGCAGTTCTCTGACCTCCTGTGTAATACGGACCAAACTAGAGGATCACAGTGATTCCTGCTGGCCTTGGAATCTATGAATAGTAGGGGGGAGGGATGGGAGTAGAGAATATGTATATATATATATTTATATGCACATTTGAAAAACTGGTGCAATTTTGTTTAAAACTCCTATATTTTGTTTGTTCTTCTACTGCCTCTACAAACACATTCACAGATGCTAACACTGGTCAGACAGCGCCCACATCTCTACTGCAGCTTTATTTCTGGAGTCATTCATTCTGGCCAATAGTCCTCACTTGCGGGCACTTGCCCTAAAGGAAAGCTCAATACCACAGTAATGACCCCCAGAAAAGGAAACAGTTTGCTTAGACTGTAATTCTAGGGGAGAAAAGTATTTCCTATAGCAATCTGTCAAGGTGACACCTTGTGACAGGAGCAGTCTACTCACCACCAGATAGCACCTCTTCCTGGCTGTTCAGGGGATTAGCTTCATGAGGTCACAGCCCCACCCCACATGGACATGTCATGTCTCCATCCCCTCTCTCACCCCACAAGCTGCTGCCACCTCTTCATGACTCAGCCCCACCCCAGGATCACCATACACATTTTCCCCTTCCAGTGTATTAAAGTCTTTCTTCAGCAGTCTCAGGCAATTTTCCCTTTCACAGCCTCATAGTATCACTCCCTCAGGGGCTGGCAGGGTATCCACCCACCTTCTCCTCCATGTTCCAGCTCAGGGAATCAGCAGCCACTGTTCACTCCTGGACCTCACTGCCTTCCCCTAAGCCCTTCCTACCTATCTAGCTTCCTCCCTTTCTGGGTTTCCCTTTCCCAGCCCCAGCACCACACCTTCCTCCTCCTCCGAGTGACTGTAGTCTACCTACTGTAGCCTCTAAACACACACCTCCCCTCCTCCAGGCACTAGCTACAGCCCCTTTCTACTCTGAACTCCTAGCCTACACACAAACCCTTTCACAGGTGTTTCCTCCCAATTAGCTCCCTCCACACAGCTTATGTCTCCCCCATTTGCTGGCTAATTGGCTGATTGGGCCCACCTGATCTAATTCAGCCTGGAGAGTCCTATTGGCATCCAGCGGGGGTGGGCGGGCAAACCCCCGCCCACTTCTAAAGGGCCTCCCCCCAGCCTAAGGGGAGGACCCACAGGTCTGGGACACCAAATAATTATGGGGGACAACTAATGAAAAAAACAGGATCGGGAGTGAGGTCATAGGGCTAAATGAAGGGAACCCGATGGGGACACTGAGCAGAGAACCCCGGACAACGCCCACTGCTCCTCGAAGGCGTCAAGGGAGCCAGTGGACGCCGCCCAGAGGAACTCTGCCCGGATGCGTGATCGGACCATGGAGCAGAAGCAAGCCCCACAGTCACCGGAGTCTCCAGCAGCCAACCTCCCCTCCCTGGTCATGTGGATGGCCTTTTTTGCCAGGGCGAGGAGGAGGTTGACCAGGCAGCCTATGAGTACAGGGGGTAATCCACTTCTCTAATGCTTGGGGGGAGCAAACTGGTCTGGCAGGTTTCTCCTCTTTGAGGTGCTCTGTGCCTGTGTTGGAGATAATTCCCCTCCAGAGACTAACAGCAAACCATGACTTGCTCACTCAGTTGGGTTCCCTGAGGTGAAGGGCACCCCTGCAAAGGGAGGCAACTTTGCTCTGCCCCATCGAGGGTGGGGGGACGCATGGCTACTTGGGCTGGGGCTTGTTACAAAGGAGCTGGCCCATCAAGCAAGCTGGGCTGCCTCCCCTGGACTGCAGAGTGCAAGAGGTGAGTCGGCAACCCAGCCAGCTGCCCCTTTGGCTGGAGAGTGCGATGCTGAGCTGGGACCTGCCAACACACAGGCCTTCCCTGAATGAATGAAGGTGGGTTTGAAAGTGAATGAGTCTATTTGTGCACTCAGGTTCACACATGCAAATCCCCCTCCCCATGCATACACTCCAGAGGGCAGGCTGGGGCAGCATAGCCTCGGGCAGTAATAATTTCAGGGCCAATGTGCCGATGAAGGTGGCCAGACTCAGACTGGCTGGGCCCATCTGGCAGAGATGCACTATCAGACAAGGTGAGGCTCCTCACCTGGAGATGAAGGGTCCTTTCAAAGTGGGCCAAAGTGCTGTTGCTTTCAATCACCTTCTCCCTATTCTCCCCAACTCCAGATCTAGCAGGATCTTCTGAGTATTGGGGAACCTCAGATCCTAAGCTCTTTGTTCTGGGTTTGTACTGGGCCTGACACAAAGGGGCCCTGAGCCGTGACTGGCACTCCTAGGCTCTAAGGCTATACAACTCAAATAATAATAATACTCAGACAGCTCTGCAGACAGGCTGTCCTGTGGCAATTGTCATGGAGTCACAGGGTCTGGACTATGCCTCAGCCTGTAAGTAGTCCCTTAGAGGGCTGGGCCCCAATGACTCACTCAGTGCCACAAGGGCAGGCCCGTGGCCTCCATGACTCTGAGACTGGGCCGTTGGCACCAGAGATTCCCTGTCTCTCTCCGGGGATCCCTGCAGCAAATCCAGCCAAACCAGAGTCCTGCAGGAGGCATATGCTGGGCCCTTTGGGTGCAATGCTCTCAGGGAGTAGGGACAGATACAGGCAGCCTTTGCAAAACAGGGGAATCATCTACCAGTCACCTGGCTACAGAAGCTGAACGTCCCTTGGAGAGCACAGAGAAACAGCAGTTACCCTATAGTTTGTCCTGGCAAAGCTAGTGCCATGAGAGCCAGTCAAGGTGGGATGGACTCCATCTCTGGCTCTCCTCAGCTCTGTTTCATTGCCCCCCCCAGATCTAGGCTCCTGAGTCCCTCCAAAAAGCCCCTAATTCTAGCTGCCCAACATCTTGTTCTCTAGTTCAGTCCTCAAGTCCCTGCTGGGGTTTCCTGCTCTTATATGGGGGTTGTTCATTCCTTGGGGAAATCTCTGTTTCTGGCGGGACTCTCCACTGATGTGGGCTAGTTTGAGCCAATTTAATAACTATGCTATTGGTGCCCCCCAGACAGAGAGGTGACCCCCCACCCCCTGCCTCCCAGACTGTTCCAGAAACCTTGTTAACTCTTTTGCACCCACTGGATAGCAATGCACCCTACAGAGGGAAACTGAGGCACACCTAGGATTCATAAAAATATGACAGAAAATTCCCACTTTGTCACAGAGGCCAGTTACTGTACTGGGTTACTTGTAGCTGACTGGGATCCTCCACAGGCCCCTGTGGTGTGGGAGCTGCAAAGAGGGGGTGGATTTCACAGGCAGAGCAAGGGCTCCCCTGGGCAGGCTCTGCTTTCCCCACCATCAAGGGATTCTCTGTTAGTGAGAGAAGGAACGAGCCAAGCCCAGAAAGGGATCAACACTCACAGGGCAATGTTTTCAAAGAAGTTATTGCTGGTCTGGCCAGGGTGAGAGACACTAGGACCACAGAACTCTGCCTAATACAGAGCACACTCAGATGGGAGACTCCTTGGAAAAACTGTGGCATCTCTGGGCTTCTTCTCATTCTGTTTAAGGCTGGGAGGGGGACTAAGCATGTGTAAAAGTGACACCCACTACAATAAGAGGAGGGAAACTGCAAATCCCCAACCACTAATCCTTGGACAGGTGCTGTCCTTGGCCATCAGCCCCTGAAGGTTACAGAAGGGTTGCTGCCCACTGACCTGCATAAGCTCTCCATTCATGCTGGTCCAGCTTGAGTGCTGGGGTGAATATCAGTATTCCCCCTCCCCTAGATGCACGGGTTAATGAAGGGGCTGGCAGGCAGGCTAGCACAGCCTCATGGCCGGGCCCAGGGACCAAGCAAATGCTTGTCCTGGTGAGAGATCAGCAAAGATGCACAAACACTTCCCTTGGCCACTGGGCCCCAGAAGCAGAAACAGGCTTCTGGGTGAGATGACTGAGGATCAAACTCTCCAGGAAAGCCAAGGCTCACCTGTCATAAGCAGGAGTGGAAGGAGGCAGGGGTTGCACAGCTGAAGCCAGTGAGAATTAACCAATTTTAAAGTATTTATCTTGCAGGAGGTTGCACTCAGGTGGATATGGGGGGGGTAATGTAGGGGTGCCCCACCCACTGCATCTTTCCACTCCCCTCCCAACCCTAGATTTTCAGCACAGCTCCAAGGCACACAGCACTTGCCTTGCCTGACAGAGCCTGCGTGGAAAGCATGTGTAGGGGTGGGTCTGGAAGAGAGGGATTTTACCAGGTGTGGGGGAGCTGGGGATGGGAGAGCAGTGAAGACACAGCTGGAAGGTTTTCTCCTCCCTTTCTCAGAGTCTGGTTTGCAGGCAATGGCTGGGGGAGGGTTGCTATTTTGTAGTGGGGAGTATTGGGGACCCCCTCATGCACTGAGCCATCCCCACCATATCAGTTGCCGGCAGCAGGGTGTGGGTGTGCTGCCGGGGTGACGGATTCAACGGGGTGTACTGCCTTTGAGGAAGAGGGGTGGCACCTGCCCTTAGGCAACAGCATGGAAGGGCCAGGGTTGAGAGGGGATGGAAAGATGCACCCCATGAGCAACGGCCCCCTACTGGACAGCCCACTGCTGATTCCAGCCCTTGAGCACAGACCTAGCTGCTTTCCCTGCACAGGCTCCAGCAGGTAGGGCAAGTCAACTGGGCTGTGTGCCCTGGAGGTGGGCTGAAGGGCCCGGGTTGGGAAGGGAATAGAAAGATGCACCCCGTGAGTACTGACCCCGGACCCCCCAAATATAGAGGTCAAGCTACATTGCACTGTGATTACCATGAGACGGAAATTACATTCTGACCAATGTGGTGAGAATAGGGTCTCCAGGACCCTTAGACAAAGAGGGGAAAGTAGCCGGGAGCTGTAGTTTCATCACAGTCTCGCTCTCCCTTCTTTACGGTCTCCTTTTTTTAATGGCTTTTGTTCCGGCCGCTTGCTGCAGTTGGGCATACAGAGCAAATAGGCTCCATTTCTCTCTGTCTACAAGCAGTCTTTTAAAAATTAAATTTAAAGTTAGTAGCCAAGGTTAATGATCGGATATTTTATCTTGGCCCACTATATGTAACTAACAAATGATCAAACACACACACTTTTGAGCAATTCACAGTCCAATAGCTCTGAATATTAAAAATGCCTTGAAAGTGCAAGTATTCTACAGCTTGGTCTGAGGCCAGGCCAGCTTCCTTTCTGTGTTGTTACATGGAGTGTGTCTTTGTTTCACAATGTCAAATCTAACTAGATTTATTTCATTCAATTCAGTGTAGAAAGAAACTACCCTAAAGTGTGTCAATCACACACTCTAAGATTATAAACCCTTCATTCATCATCCTTTCTTTTGAAAATATCATTGCAATATGAACAGATGGCAACAAGGTGAAACAGAATGAAAGATGCTACCAGTTTTAAACTAGCACATGAAGAGTCTGAGGCTGCTAAAGAGACTGTGCCAGAATATAAAGGTGTGTTGTAAAAAGTATTGCTGTGTGATATAAGCAGTAGACACAGCAATGTGGGCAAACAGAAAAAAAGTCTAGGCACGTAGAGACCAGAACCAAACTGAAAACAGATAGTGTGTCCTGCTGTAGGGAACAGGAAAGGATAAGTCCTTCCAGTCCATACATGCAAAGCACTAAGCATCAGGAGTCGCATAAACATAACCACAAAATGACAACAATGATGATAAAATTTACCGAGAAGACAAATGCCCAGTTGTATTTGATTCTAGTGCTTTATCAGGAAAGCATTCAGTTCAATGTTAGGTACGGTGACTAGAAAGTCACTCTGCACTATTTTTTCCATGAAACCAGGGTTTGTGCACGGTAACATGGATATAACCCTCCAGGACATGCATACAGATGAAAACCCAGCATTTATGGGAAGTTATTTCATAGTGATTTTTCTGCTTGTCAGTTTATTTATCCACTGCACTTTGTTAGAGAAAAACAATTCACAAATTCCAGGGTATTCAAGTGTGTGTGTGTGTGTGTGTGTGTGTGTGTGTGTGTGTGTGTAGATATATATAATTGCACAAATTTAAATTAACGTATCAATAAAGAATCTATCCCTGCAATGAAATGATATTCATTAAAAATTTATTTGCCCTAAAGCACACTGAAGTTTACTACTCCTAAAACAGATTATCATAATCTCCATCTTTAAAGAAACAATGTTAACACAATTATCTACAATCACTTTAGTCCCTCTTTATAACCTTAGAGGAGTTCTTACAATATGGCATGAGAACCCTTCGGAAGCAGGGGATTTGCCTGTGTCGTGGGATTTTCGGCCAATGCTTCTATATTTGCACTGGGGAGAACTTTGTTTTAATTGAATTTCCTTAGCATTGCTAAGCAATTGCAATAAACTGAAAACAAGTCTGGATTTAATTAAATGAACAGGTTTGGATTGGTTTTTTTTTTTTTTAAGTAATAGAAATATTTTGTAGGTTTCCTGAACATGAAGCTATGATTCTTACCTACACCTTGACCTTAATTTTTGTAACTAGATAACATGGCTCAACGGATGTTCATGTTCCTAACCTTCCTTTCTTCTCACCATGAGCCATCTATTGATATCAAAACAATATGTTTACAAATCTGTCCTTAAATGGTACAAATTGCTCAAAATATTACTGTTGCATTTGTATATCTATATATATTTTACATACTAGCTGGATTGTCCTGTGCTCAGATCATTAGAGCTTGCATGCAAAACCAAAATAAAGCACTTTTGAATACTCCCTCCCCTCCCAAATAATTTGTAATATTGTGTGCCAACTGTGGACAGACACAGTGTATGCACACAAATAGCTGTCAGTGAAGTCTGGCAACAGAGCAGTTAATAATACATGTCTTAAAAGTGTCAAGCCAGTGAACTTTTTGTCTAAGAATACAACCTAGTCCCAGTTGCTGTTTGCTCGTTAGGGCTCAGTGACATATCACTGTGTTTCTTACCTGTCCGACATCAGTCCTGCTAAGCCATATCGCATAGTGTCGGGAATTTAGAGGGACTGAATGCATAGAGAACAATTCCAAATGAACAGGGAGTCTGTGCGTCTCTTTGGGGAGTTCTTGATATCCTTGGAGTTGAAGTCTGCTGTCTCAAGAGGAGATAGGCAGGGATATAAGAACACAAACTGCTGCGAGGGGCCTAATCCCGCAGTCCTTGGCCAGGCCAGACTCCCATGGAAGTGTCCATGAGTTGCAGGGCTGGCTCAGAATATGGACTAATGTACCTTTGTGGTTTTTCTCAGCAGCTTCAGAGGCAGCCTCCTCCAGACACTGGCTCTGCCTGTGCAGCTTGCTATCTGGGCTGTGCAGCCCTTCAGCTCACAAATGCCCAATCTTGCAGGCTGTGCTGAGTGTTTGCCAGAGTTTGCCCAAACAAGGACGCCGTAATTTTCTCAGTACAAAGGTGTCTGCGATTTCTAGACAGGGATTTCCCTCCACAGACAACTCTGAGTTTGAAAGCCAACATTTTGTTTTCTGTGTAATGTCCATCCCAGGATTCCTGAACGCCCCTGGGGTCCTTTCTCTCCATCCGGAGTGTTTGTTGGACCCTGAGTCATTTCTGATCTGCAGCACATGGGGATGCAGTCTGCGCTCACTGTCCCAGGAGTTACAGCAGGGTCAAACATTGTCAAAGAGGTAGTTAGTCTAATCTCATTTATAACATTAGCAGGGTTGGCCAGCAATCGGATAATGCATGGGCTGCTTCTGTAAAGATGAGAGTGCCCACGGCACAACAAAGGTAGATCAGACTTTATTCCTTTGTAGACATTTGTTTACATATGGACATTAAGTGGAATAAAGTTTTACAACTTCTGAGACCTTATTTGATCAAAATCAGAATATCTGGAGATCCTGACATTCATTTATTTTTACAGATACCAAATAGATTTTCAAGCATATCGTGTGCTAGGTGAGCACAAAATCACACAGAATATATGTTTATTTAAGTCTACGGAGAGGTATGAGCCTTGTCCTGGAGCTGGTGGACTGCCGGACTCTGCAGTATCACAGACCCACTCCTCCTTGAGACATGCAGATTCCCATTAATTCTTGATACGCCATTTGACCAAATGGAACTGTTTACTGGGTATATGAGCAGACAGAGCCGTGCGTGCAAAAGTTTGAAGTGAATATAGCCCACTTTGTATTAAGCAGACACTGAAAGATCTTAAAATAAAGATCAAAGAATATTTTCTTATTTAGAAAACATTACGGACCAGAGTGGTAAACCGGGATTTTTCTCTCAAAACAATATGCCACTATTTTGTGAGTTGTGTCACATTAGTGAATAAATTTTGACACATGCTAAATTAAAAAAAAATACAAACAAACATAAATCTACCTTCAGATTAATGGATTGCAACATACTGTAGCACATTTGGAATTTTTTACAGCAGTACCGTTTATAATAGCAAATGTTCTGGAATAAATACAACAAACATTCAATCCAAAAGCTCTTGTAAATCTGAAAAGAAAAGAAAAAAGACCTTTTCAGCCTCTGCACTAGTCTACTTTTAGCTGTATTTAATGTTGTCCCTCAGCGAAAACATTATTAGTGGTGGTAATACCAAACTTCATTGCTTTTCAAATAATTCCGGCAGTTCAACAGTTAACAGCCAATAGAAAGCCCGCCTGTGTGCGAATCTAGTCCTTTCAGCCATGCACTAGACATTAAATTTTGGGAGGACAATTAAGTAGAGTTAACTGTTGCCTATTCTCCCTGAGGTAGCTTCCCTTTTGATCCTGCGGCGCCTGGCGCCTTCCAAAGCATAACTTGTCTGCCTTATTAAAATGCTCCAACTTATGGTGAAGGATTGCCCGGTGCTTTTCAAATGAAGCAGCAACAATCAGAAGGACCAAGACGAGCTGCACTGCAGAAACACTAGGACCAATGTAATAAATTAGCAATTACCCTTGTAAATAAAACAGCAGACTGAAAGTCGCAGTAAAGTTCAAGAAAACAGTGCGGGGGGGGGGCGTTACAGAACATCTCAAGCCTCGAAAACAGCAAAGCAGCCCCTGGAGCAGGCTGGGCTCCCAGCCATCACTGCTGGTAGAGCGGGGAGCTCCCAGGTTTGTGGCTAGTGGGGACTGATGAAATAAATGTTATGGGCCCATTGGGGTGCAAAGGCAGGATTTTGGGGAGAGATGAAATCAGCAGGGAAATGCTAGTAGGGAGCCGCTCTCCCTGGTGTCAACAAGCGCCCAGCAATGGGCAGAAGAGGCGCTGCTGCCCTATTTGTTAACTGCACTGAACTGTGCTCCCAGAGATTGCAGCCCGGGGGCCACCAGCCGCCCCCCGGCCGCCTCCCTCCCCAGCCAGGCGGCTCCGGCCTGAGAGTGTAGGCGGCCAATGGCAGCCCCTCGCCCGGCACGTCACGGGCTGCAGGGGGGAGATTGGAGGGCGGCCACATGAAAGAGGAGCGGCAGAACTTTTATAGCTGTTAAAGTGCAGGAGAAGCCTGCAAGGTCCCCGAGTCCCATCGCGCGCCTGCTGCCCTGCCCCAAGCATGGAGCCCGGGACCTCATCTCCCACCCTGCACTTCGCACTGCTGGTGCCTGAGCCTGGAGCAGGGAGCCTGGAGCCTGGACCCCACCCCTGAAGCAGGGAGCCTGGAGCCTGGACCCCACTCCTAAGGCTGGAGTTGGGACCCCAGAGCCTGGACCCTGAGGCTGGATCTGGGACCCTGAAGCAGGTGGATCCCACCCCTGAGGCTGGAGCTGGGTCCCTGGAGTCTGGACCTCCACCCCTGAAGTTGGGAGCCTGGACCCTGAGGCTGGAGCTGGGACCCTGAAGCCTGGACCCTGAGGCTGGAACTGGGACTTTGGAGTGGGTGGACCCCACCTCTGAGGCTGGAGCTGGGTCTGTGGAGTCTGGACCCCACCCTTGAGACTGGAGCTGGGACCCTGGAGCCTGGACCCCACCCCTGAGGCTGTTGCTTGGGCCTGAGCTCTGGGGCGGTGTCTGGAGCCTCTGGGGGTGCGTATACAGGGCTGACTCTCCTTTGCCCCCCGCAGCAGTTTTATGGCTCCCTCCTCCCTGAGGATGAATCCTGGCCAGAGGTTGCTGAGTCCAGAGACAGCCCACGCGGAGACCAGCAAAGGAGTGGCTGCCCTCGCCAAGGGGAGCCCCCTTGCTGAGGAGCAGCTGCCCAGGATGGGCTCCAAGGCACTGGGATGCAGGGGCCAAACCACCTCCAGCCCCCTACTGCCTTTCAGTGTGGAGTCCCTGCTGATCACGGAGCGCAAGCTGTGTCCTCAGAGCAGTCGCCTGCACCAGCCACCCCCCGCTGCCACTGCCGAAGCGCCACCTGCCCGGGCCCGGAGCAGCTTGTACACAGCGGAGTCAGACCAAGATTTCCCGGAGCAGCGGGCTAAGCAGCAGCCACTGGCGGTGGAGAGTCCAGGTGACAAGGAGCCCAACTCCTGGTTTGCAAAGTCTGCCTGTTCTCCACCAAGTAAGTACCTAAAATGACCCCACACCTCTGCGTGTCAGAGCACGGAGCCAGCCAGGGCAACTGTCAGTCCAGCTAGCAGGACCCCTGGGACCCTTTCCCTGCCTGCCAGAGCAGCGAGGGAGCACTCATGGGGTGCGGATCCCTCCCTTGCTGGTATGTGGCCCTCTCCCCACCTGAGAGCCCGGGCCAGGCTCACCTGTGGCCTCCTCTGAACAGCAGAATGGTCAGGATCCGGCCCCACTAGTGGGAAGGGCATATTGCCTGCAGGGATAGTGGATGGGGAGACAACAGCCATTCAGTGAACCCTAACTCACCCTAGTGCCTCACTTGCACTGTGAAGCTCCAGCCAGGCTGAGGTGCCATCGCTTCAACCCGGAGCCAACCCTGAGGCGGCTGCAGCTTCCCATGCTCTGTGCCTACCAGCCCTGTGTGAGCAACACAGCTTGACCTGGGCTCCTGCTGGGACCTACAGCCTCATGGTAGAGTCCGCCAGGTTGTTGGCCCTGCCATCACTCCGTCCCCCAGCAGCCCTCGCCAGCCACTCACTTCTGAACAGTGCAGGAATGGCCCAGTGTGCTCTCCTGCCAATAGCACTGTACATTGCTAATGGTGCGCAGGGCACCTGGACCTGGCCTGCACTCCTCCCTCGAGAGTCCCACTTGGGCCCAGGGCCACCGCTCACACCACTTGGTGCCTGCCTGTGAGCTCAGCTCCTCTGCCCACACCCAGGCTAGATGCACGGTGAACCCCATTGCTCTGACCCCAGGTAGCTCTGCCCCTGTGAGCTGAATGGCACACTGGCCCTTCTGTGGAGCCAGGCACTGGGAACCCCACGGGCAGGGGAGGGATCTGCCTGCTCTCTCCAGCTGAGACACGAGCTCCTGGGGACTAACGTGTGGAACCCTCATGCCACAGCATCCTGCTCCCTGACAGTCAGTGCCTGATCCACATCCAAGTTCAGCATGCCTGGCCCCATGCCTGAGGGAGTCTCCAAGCCCCAAATAGGGGCTTTGTGAGTACCTGTTGTGCAGTCACTGAGGTGAAGGCCTGCTCTGTGCCATGCTGGCTTCCCAGCCCCGAGGGACCAGGCCCTGCACCAAAGCTAGCCCCACTGGGGAAACGCGCATTCATGGCAGGGCTGGAGCCCAGGATGGACTCCATGTCTGACATGAGTGGGAATACAGGGCTGGAGGGTCCTGGAGATCGCTTCTTTGGCCTGGCAGCTGGGCCAGGGCCGCTCCACACTAAGTAGCTGGGCTGTTTGTTTGTGTCACCTTGCAGGGCAGCCCAGCCCTCCACCCTGCACTCTGAGGAAGCACAAGAACAATCGCAAGCCCCGCACGCCCTTCACCACCTCGCAGCTGCTGGCGCTTGAAAGGAAGTTCCGGCAGAAGCAGTATCTGTCCATCGCCGAGCGGGCCGAGTTCTCCAGCTCCCTCAATCTCACAGAGACCCAGGTCAAGATCTGGTTCCAGAACCGCAGGGCTAAGGCCAAGAGGTTGCAGGAAGCAGAGCTGGAGAAACTCAAACTGGCCACCAAGCCCTTGCTGCCCTCTTTTGCCCTGCCCTTCCCGCTGGCGGCACACCTGGGCTCCCCCTCCCTGTACGGAGCCACCAGCACTTTCCCTGGCAGAGCAGCCCTGCAGCCTGTCCCAGGTCTCTTCACAGCGCCAGTCACCTATGGCATGTACTACCTGTCCTAACAACCTGGTGCAGGGGCCAGGCTCTGTGTGCAGCACTTGGGTCACAGTGCCCCAGGTCTGCGCTGCTGCACATAGGGCGAGCAGCACAATATGTGGGCCAGCAAACCCACTTCTTTGCTGGCTGCCAATTGTGGACTAGCCCCCTTCTGACCAGCATGCACTGAGTGGCTTATGGCTGCCGAGGGTCAGTCCCTGGCTGTGGAACAGCAGACAAAAATCCACTGAGAATAGTGTTTGGGCTTCAGTGCTGAAGGATTGCTGCCTCCCAGACTGTAGGTGAGAAAAAGTTCCTTCCCCATGGGCTCCCTCACTTCAGCACCCCAGTGCAATGCACTTGCTTCCCAGCCCAACTGGCACAGGGCTGACTTTAGCTCTGAACTGTCTCAGGTTCCTCTTGATCCTGGTATGAATCTGATCCTGTCTTCCAGCCTCTGAACAGGGGAGACCCAATCACAGTATGACAGGAGGTTCCCATCTCCCGGTATCGGTCTCTAATGGCCTTTCCTGTTAGCATCTCCCTCTCCCAAGCATATCCTAGTCTGGGGAGCTTGTCCCTGAGTGTTTACAACAACCACAAGTCACTGGTCTCAATGCTGGGGTTGTAGAGAGCAGGCCTTTGGCCTGTGCTGGTCTGACTGACTCAACGTGATGGTAGTGTGTGGCCTGAACACCCGTGGATGGGATTGTGCTTGATACTGACACTGCAGCACTGCATGGGAAGCCTGGTGCTTCCCCTGCTCCTGATGCTGCATGGCAGAGCACAAAGTGCTGAAGGACAATGAGAGTAAAACAGCACAAAGCAGAGACTGCTCCCCCCTGCACTCCTAACACACACACATTCTTCCAGAACCAGCTTGGGTTTGATTAATCATCCCTCCTCAGTGTCTTCCTCCCCCACCCCTGACTACCCACAAGGCTCCCCCTGGCATGAATGAGTTCGGCCAAGTCATGATTTCAAGGTATGGGACCAATGGGCCTGACTATGCAGCCATTATCCATGAGCAGTTGGCCTTAGGGAATCACCCCATTGGGGAATGGAGCTCTGCCAGGCCCATGCTGCTTTCCCTGGGTCTGGCAGTGACTCAAGGCCAGGTACCTTAGTGCTCTCTTGCTGTAAATAGGGAACAGTCTGATTTTTGTATGGTTCACTAGGGTCTGTATTTGAGGATGCTAAGCTGTTTATAGGTGAGCTCTCACTAAGACTCACAGGTATGTCTACGCTGTGTGCATTTCAGCCCATGTGAAAGGCGCAGAGCTCATTCCATGTACATAGTTTGGGTTTTGTACAGAGCCCTGAATGGGCTGGGGCAGAAATCTCCCTGTTTTGTACAAAGCAGTCAGTCAATAAAGCCTCTAAGTTAATCAAGGCAGCAGTGCGGCTCACAGCTTTGTTCTTTGTAAACAATATCGTAGCTTTCCCCAAAATGTAACAAACAATTTCCTAACCAGAGCCGGTGTATTCAGCCTGCACAATGAGGCCTGGCTGCTGGGGAGAGCCAAGAAGGGTTCCTGTAAAATACTACACAGATTAGCGAGGCCTGCCTGGCAGGTGTCAAGCTTGTGCTGCACATACAGCACTGCTTCCTGCCCTGCCGCTGCGGTAATGCTTGGGGCTCTTTGGATGTACTGCAAAAAGCTACCTCTGCTATTGCCCCAGCACCTAGTAGGGTGACCAGATGTCCCATTTTTAACAGGACAGTCTTGCTTTTGGGGACTTTTTCTTATACAGGCACCTATTACCCCCCACCCCTGTCCCATTTTTTTGCAGATGCTGTCTGGTCACCTAGCACCTAGCCAGCTACTGTGCATTGCCACTGCTAGAGGCAACCCCCCAGCCATCTCAGCAGAGTGAACAGAATTGAGGTGGCTGCCCTGCTGGAGAGCAGAGCCACTTCTCTAGGTGTTGGAGGCCTCCCATTTGCTAAGGGTCTCGCTCCAAGCCCCCAGGCAGTGGCTCCGGTCCACTCCCTAGCACTTTGCAGCCCTGCTTCACTCCCCCACCCCACAATATAGGGGCTCATGCTCTTGTGGTGCTTCCCCAGCTCACTGCCTATCTTCCTGGCCTGGGGCTGCTTACCATTGGCAGGAAGTGGGGCACGCCCAGGCACTGGTCAGGGCTTTAAGCATCTTTGCAGCCACCACTCTTAAGAAGCTTCCTGAGGTGCTGCCAGAGAAGGCCCCAGCACTCTGTCAGAGGAATGCACCTCTCTGGATGACCCCTGTCACGCTGCCCCTCCCCTTTGGAGGAGGCTTTGGGAAACCTGAGGTCCCTTCCTGCTCCCAGGAAAGCTGGGGTGGGGAGTGGTCCTACAGCTCACTGCCCGTTAGGCAGCCCCCTGGGTCCCAGGCACTTGCCTTGCTCCTGGTCAGGGAAGGCTTGGTGCCCAGCAGCCATTCTGAACTGGAAGCCCATGTCTCAGACTTTGTCATGATTCTAAATGTGTAGCAAACAGTGTGTGTTTGCGCTAGGCAGCGTCAGCCCTCGGAACAGGAAATTACTGGTATTTCTTGGAGACTTGTCAAGTTTCAAACTGTGGCTGGCTGTGAGGAGTAAGGGGCTGGGGCTTCGGCTCCAGACCTGCCTTTGCTCTTCCTTTAGGCACGATCGCCACCTGCTGGATGCCAGACACTCTGCACCGACTGGGCTAGAATCCATCCCTTGAAGAAGCAACTGCTACAGCACTACTCAAGCCTCTGTGGGAATGGTTCTAGCAACTGCCCTCCCATGCCCAGTCCTTCAACCGCTTCTCCCCATACCTGCCCTTTCCTAGCCTGGCTCCCTTTGGCCTGCTGCTCTGCTTGTCTACCACCTGAATGAGTTTTCATTATCTTATCAGAGACTGTAGATGGGCTCTGAACTGCCTCTGCTTTACTGCAGCCTCTAAGGGAGTGCTGTTGGGCCACATCTGCAAGGGTTGCCTTCAAGATTCTGGGGCCATAACATCCTGCAGCAGCTGTGCTCCTCGGGAACCATGACCCTTTCCACTGTAGGAGTGAAAGGTATGAGAGATGGAGACAGATTTCTGCTCAACAGCTCCCCAACTGTGGAATCCCTTCCGAGAAGAGATTAGAGTAACCAGATCTCATTGCCTTCAAGACAAAATGTGAGACTCACTCCTTTGACAGTCTCCCCATTACACTAATGTTTATGGCAAAGTGGTAGTGATGCCAATATTTCAAATTGCCTAATCCTTTCCATTGTAATTCCCTAGACTCGCTGCTTATGTCAACAAACTTTTCTTTTGAAAGTTTCAGCAAATTAGGTTAGCCATTTTTAGATCCAGATCAATAAAAAATAGATACTTTCACAGATGCTAAAAACATTTCCAATGCTAGTTTAAACATCCCTAGGGCTGTGCAGCAGGAACTGGATGTTAGCAAAGGGATAGTTGTGGGGTCAGGGCAGTGCCTTTCATCACCTCCATAAAAAATCTCTTCAGATTTGTAAACCATAGGAAATCTCCCTTGGCACACGCTTGTTATTTTTTGAACAGTCCTACTGCACTGAGTTTGCTTCCAAGCCCCACTGAGCCGCCTTCGTTGTTTCCAAACAACTGCATAGACTAATAGTGTAAGCGAGGTGGTGGTGGCAGGAGCATGCCAGCCCTATAGCTCTCCTTTGGCCACTGGGAAAGTAGCTAGGCTAGGAGACACAAGCCTGTGAACTCTAATCACTAACACTTAATATCGGGTAGGGCTTCATACACCTGCTTTAAGACAGAGACAAGTATCCTCCCCTTTACAGATAACTGGGCATCAATAAAGTTGCACAAGGTCACTTCTGGTAGAACTGGGAAGAGAACCCAGGTCTCTGAAATGGCAGACCTACCTTTCAGTTACTTAGCCATACTGTGTTTGGAAGCATCCATGCTAAATCTGTGTGCTTGGCTAGCGTGGCCCAGTTCCTGCACCAGTGAGGTATTTGCCACAGGAGACAAGGCGAGACAGCTTGTACATCCCTTTATGGAGGTGCAGTTCAGCCAACACAAAGGGGCCACAAAGCACTGATGAATCATGCTCCATGTCTTCAAAATGGGGCTACTCTAACACACCCCTCTTCACAAATAGGTTTGAGACCCACAGATTAATGAGCGCATTGTAAATGCAAAGCATCGTTTAAAAGCAAAGACCACTCAGGAGTGTTAATTTGCAGATCCCTTCTCTACTCATTAGACCACACTCCCCCACCAGAGCCAGGAAAGAACATGGACCCACATTCCCAGCATTCTACAAATGTCTACAAAACAATGGTTTAACCCACTGGCAATGGTTGTGTTTTATCCCTCCCAATAAAGGCTATATCAGGCTGTTGTGTATAGCTAAAGAGTGGGAGTCTAGGGAGCAACTGAGCTATGGTATTTAAAGTCCTTGTTTACTGTTACAATGTTAAATGCCTACAGGGGGCACTGGTCTGTTGGCCCCAGCTCCCAGTGTGAAGAACCACCTTTAAAATCCCTTTTATTAAGCTTGCATAAAAAAGGAAAACAATGAAAACATTCCAACCATAAAAAGTTACACACATTTTAATGTCAACAATTTTCCCCTATTCTGGCCCAGCCTTTTAGCCCTCTAGACTCTCTTAAGAGACATGACAGTCCTTGGCAGGATGTTAAAGATGATGTTAACTGTCCTAACTGGGAAGAGACAGTCCCATTAGGCTGTCTCCACTGAAACAGCAATTTATAGTGCTTGTTTTAGGACCAAATCAGCCTCAGTCAATAATTGTTTTTAGGTGCTTCATTTTGCATATCACACACTAACTAGCCTCTTTCTGCACCATTTAAACTCTCTCTAAACTGGCAATGCCCTGTTACTTTCCTTAATTCAATCACATACTCAGAAATTCTTTCATTGCCTGTTTGACTCCATTAATAAAAGCAGGAATGACTGTGATCACCACGGCTTTTAGGGATAGATGAGTTTGTAAAATTTCCACATAATCAGCAAATGTTTCGGCTGCACATTTAAAAAGCTGTTAGGCTGCTTAGCAAGTTGCACATTTTAGCTCATTATACTCAGTAAAACTGACTCTGTTCTGATCAGTTATACCATTCACTCATTTATCCTGTTCCAATCTCTTTCGAGAGGTGGGCCACTCTGCTACTGAACTATCAAACAAGTCCATTTCCCCCAAAGTGCCAGACATTTTTAACACAATTTTTCTCTAAGTGAGCAGATCACTTATAGTCCTAGTGTTGCAAGGTGCAGTTTCCATTTTAGTTGCACTGTCCCCAGGCCGCTCCCTATTCCTGACTATATTCTCAGATTAGGATCCCTGCCTTGCTGCTTAAGTGTTGTGTCTCTTGCTCTTTAAGCAACAAATAGGGTACGAAGGAACCATACAGGCACAGTGGAATCCAACTAACAGTGTTTATTCAACTGATGCAGTATGCCAGACCTAGCTACAAACACACATTGCCACTCTGGTTGGGTTCTGGCAACTTCTAAAATCTAGAACAGTGAGTACCACTAGAGGGTTCACAAATTATTTAAAGGGATACTACTTTATTCCTAACCCCTAGAAAGTAAAAGTCATATGCTGCTTGGTCTATGGGTCTGAAACAGGCTTTGGGTGTCTGGAGCTCCTGGACTATACCACACAGCACTTTGTGGTGTGTGATGCTCTTGGTCATTCCAAACTCCCACCACTCCCTATGGGGTGGAGATGCCTCCTACAGCTGTTGAGGCAGCAGGAATTGATTCAGAAACCACTCCAACTGCTTTATCAGCAAGCAATCACTTGCTGAGAGAGAGAGAGAGAGAGAGAGAGAGAGAGAGAATTAATCTAATTCTGGAGCTGGAGGAACCCAGCTCTGGGGAACCTAGGTCCTGCAGGATAGCACCATTGGGAGGGACTTGCAGAAGGGAGAAGTGGAGCTCCATATGAATACACAAGTAGTACATTAATAGAATTACAGAACCTCCCCAGAAGAGTAACCCTAATAAATGAGCATACCCCAAAGTAACGGGCACATCTGGTTACAATGCCAAGGAAAACTGAACCACATTTCAGCCACTAATGATTATGTGTGTGAAATTATTTTCAATGTGTATTTTGGATTTGGCTGTTGCTGGGTTTTTTAGGAAGTTTGGGAAAACCAGAGCACCAGAAAAGCCTGATTTTTTCACACCCTGCACATTTACTGCTCCCTGCAGCTGCCTGAGCAGTAACATTGTGACATCACAGATAATCAGTCACTTAGCACTCTCTCCCTCCAGGTCATTTGCACACTGGGAAAGTCACCAGTGCTCTGGCTGTCATGGCAACAGCTGCCTTTGCTGATTTCCCCTAACATTATTTCAGAGGAGCTGCAGTCAAAGCCGGGCTTGGATCAGCTGCTACTCGGTTCCTTTGGGCTTGTACTGGGGTACTCTACACTGCTTTTCAAAGGTACTTGCTGAAAAGGGGGTTAAATTAAACTAAGATAGAGAATTACAGCTCCTTCCATGTATATTGTTTATTTGCTTCTTTCCCATTGGGCACTATATATGGCTTTCTGAATATTTACCTGTCATCTCCTATCATCACAAGAAAGACTCACAATTGTTCCCTCTTCAAACAAGACTTTGTACAATGCTCAAAACAAAAAAAATGTGTTTAACGTTAGTTAAGGTTGCTCTCATCAATAAACTAATTAAAAAAATTAGAAAATACAAAGTTAGAGGATTAAAAGTGTGCAAAGTCAAGCACTCTCAAGTTAGAAAATGCCAAAATGAACATTGCTCATGATACAGTCAGGACTACAGCAGAGACCCAACACACTCCCAGCCAGACAAACTCCAGGATCATCTTCTGGAGGCTGACCAGGCTTCTCAAGAGCAGGCTCAAGGTATTGAACTGGTGCTAGAGCATAGACAGGAACAGCTGGTTGATCACAAGTGCCCTGCCTCAAAAGGAAAGGCACTGGAGCACCCCATCCACCTCTGCAACCTGGTCAGACAACCAGGCTTCTAGATTGATGCAACTCTCCAGCTAGGAGGGATTGGTGGCAGGAAGGTACATGCCAAGATAGAGCAATGGACTCCTGCTCCACCAGATGGCAGAGAATGTGGGTAGGAGAGACACCACCTGATACCTGTACCCAACCATCAGGGCAGAGCTCTTGACTCAGTGGACCCACACAGAGGAGACTGCTGAATAGATGGCTTGGCAAGCCTCCACACATGCCAGTTCCCTCAGGTCCTGGGTCACGAGGAGCACATTGTCAGCATATGGCAGTAGGGCTACTCTCAAGTCCAGCTTTCACAGCACCAACCTGTCATTCTCTTGCAGAGGAGACTGAGAAGGGCTCAATGGCAATAGCATACAGCTGCCCACAGAGAGGGCAGCCCTGATGCACCCCTTGACCAAAGATGACAGGCTTGGTCAGGGCACAGTTGAGCTTCCCCAGGCATTCTGCAGAGGTGCACAGCACCTGGAGAAACCCCATGAATTGGAGGCCAAAGCCAAACACTCGCCAAGATAACCTGTGACAGGGTGGCTCATGGGTTTCTCCTGGTCAAGGAACAGGAGGTGGAGTGACCGACCATACCTACTCGCCAGCTGGAAAAGATCTCAGACCAGACAACAGTTGTCCTGGTTAGAGACTTATACACTCTTCAGGGATTAATGCATCCCACCAAGTTTTTACAGTGACATTCCAGCAATGTTTGGAAAAGAGCTGGGTTTATTAGTCACCAAGAACACAGCATCAGAAATCCATAGAGACGTAAGGTTAAAGCGTAGTTCATTCTGGTCAGCCCAGAGCACCTGGCAAGCTGTTGTGAACCCCATTTTCAGGCTCTCTGTCTCTCTCTGATTTCCTTCCTTAGGCTACGTCTACACTGCACATCTTACAATGGCGTGGCTGTGCCACTGCAGCTGCACCATTGTAAGGTGCGCAGTGTTGCCGCTCTATCGCCGGGATTGAGCTCTCCTGACGACAAAAATAAAGCCACTCCCAACAAGGGGTGGTACCTTCGTCACCAGGAGCGTGGCTCCTGCTGACAAAGCACTGTCCACACCAATGCTTCTCATCGTTAAAACTTTTGTCATTCAGGGAGGTCTTTTTTCACACCCCTGAGCGAGGAAAGTGCAATGTAGATATGGCCTTAGTCAGCTCCCAGGTGAGAGACCTCCAAGGTTCTGCCACAAACCAACTCTCATTCCCTCACCTTACACCTCCCAGTCCTTTGTTCTTAAGCTGTAGTCTCTGCTCAGCTTCTCTGCGGAGAGTTGGGGAAATACTCCTCCCTCTGGGTCATTGGTTGTTAGGTGTCAATGTCCTGGTGACTGGGCTTTCTATTGCCCTCTCGGATTTTCCACTGATATGGGCCTGTCTCATTCAGTCCTTTTAATGACACATTCTGCCAGCTCAAACAGCTAGGCAACATACACACTTATGTGTCTCAGCCTTCCCCGAGAGCAAACTTATTCCCCCACTGTGTAGCCACGTAAAGCATTGAGGAACCAAGGCACATCGGCTTCATAAAAAAATATTACAAAAAATTTCTACTTCTTCAAAGCTATGACCTTACAGTCCAGGCTGAGTATTGACACTAGGCACCAATTCCTCATGTCATGGAGGTCCCACTTTTTGGACAGCAGGGCAAGCATGGCCTGCCCTGCACAACATGAGACATGCCCCACTCCCCATGGTCCAGACAATGGCAATGTCTAGACCAAGCACGTTCCAGAATGCACAGTACAACTCTCAAGTTCAGCCCATTATTGCCTAGAGATTTTGTTAGGCATCAGATGGAGGGTTTCCAAGACCTCAGCCAGAGTAGAGGAAGCTCCAGCCAGTCCCGGTCACTCGCACTGACTGTAAGGAGTTCGTCCCATGGGATCTCACAAGCATCGGCATTAGTTGGACCATGGAGAAGTCTGCATAGAAAGCTCCCATCCTTTCCTGCTTCTCCACTGGATCCGTAAGAGGGGTGCTGTCCTCTTCCCGGGGGCAGGTGGCATGCTTTTCCTCCATGGCACAGAAGCAGGAGCTGCAATCCACCTCCTGAAGAAGTTGGATATATGATCAGACAAAAGCATCCTGCATCCAATGGTCATCAAGGACCCAGAGCTCATCCTGCTTCTCCTGACGCTACCTGCAGCAGGATGGATCCCCGGGGTGAGTGTCCAGGCACCTCTCCAGCTCCAAAACCTTCCACTCCAACTGCTCAATCGCCACATCACTCCTCTGACTGGCCCCCCAATGTAGTCGTGGCAGAAGAACTAGGCATGCCTCTTCCCCACATCCCACCACCTCTCCCCCGCCAGGCCAGCCAGAACTTCCAGGAGGCTGTTAAAATGCCAGTAGACCAGCCCTAGCTGCTCAGGCGTCAAATAAACCATCATGGATACCACATGGTGGTCCAAGAAGGGGACCAACCTGATGCTGGAGGAGTGGCCCACAAAGAGTTAAAATAGGAAACGTAAATGCGGTCCAGCCAGGAGTGGCATGACTGAGTATCCTCCACACAGACACAGGAAAAGGTGGTGGAGTCATCCAGGTGGTAAGTTTCTCCAGACATCTACCAGGGCGTAACGATATCCCTGAGGACATCCACTGTGGCCTAGCACTTCTCTCAGACACATCCAGGGTGCTGTTAAAATCCCCACCCAGGACCAGGCACTTAGGAGAATCCAAAGTGCCAAGGAAGGCAAAAGTCCGTGGATACAACTGCACCTGCTTCGGGATTGGGTATCAGGGCACAGATGTTGACAAGATTGAGGATCAGCCCCTCCATGCAGACCCAGAAGTGCAGCTGGCACCCTGGCATGACCTCGGCAACCCCCAGGATCTTGGGCCATAGGTCCAGGGAAAACAGAGTGGCCACCCAGCCCAAGAGTGCAGTGAGGTGGCTGAAGTACACCCTCTTCCCTCCCACTCCAGCCCCTAGCTGGGTTTGGTGGCTGAATCTATGTGAGTCTCCTGCAGGAAAATCACAGAGTACCACCTCCACCACCCCCACAAAGCGAGTAGAGTACCTATCATCAGCAGAGACTCACCCTACAGCCTCTTGTATTCAGAGATGCAATAGTATTTGGTTTAATTGGGGGCAGCCACACCACCTGCACCTGTGCTTCCCAAAGGTGTCAGGGAATTGTGGAATCTGTGAGTTCACTGGTAGGCTGTGGACTGCCACTCCTTGATCCCTTGACCCTCCCAATATGGCCCTTACGTCCTGGAAGAGGAGATTGAAATCCCTCCGACTTCTGGAGAGTGCCTTCCTCCTGGAGCCTCGTGAGTCTTCCAGGAATTGGTACAGCTTGTCCTGTAGCATGGCAGGGGCTGTGAGGTCTCCAGGTTTGACTGAGCCCATGAACTCCCAGTCATACTCCAGCTGGCCCCCATCAACACCTCCACAGCCTTTTGGGCAGGGGACTGTTTACCCTTACTTTGATGGTGATGGAACGCTGGCATACCACCACCTTTACCACATCGTCCAGCTCGTTCCCAGACAAAGGAGTGAGTGGAGTACAGAAGCCCCTGATGGAACGGGGAAGGGAAACAAATACAGCCCTTTGGTTAAGTGCCCCTTCTCCATGCATTTATGGAACTCAAACATCTACAAACATAAGATCCCCTCCTCCTTCCTTCTCTCTTGCTTTTTCTTGCTGCAGAAATTGCTGGTGTTGGATCATCCATGAATACAATGGACAGCCCCAAGCTTTCCCTGCCCTCAGTGTACAGCAAATTCAACACATCCATTGTTGAGCTCAACCAGGAGAAGCACGCAAACCCATAAACGATTAGTTGTATCTTTTATTAACCTCAGGGGCAAGGCCTTTTCTGCTTGTCTTTACTTGTCATTCCTTGTGACTCTGCTCCAGTGACCTTCATACTTTCTTCTTCATGCTTTTGAATCCTCGGCTGGCGCCCTGCCCAAAGCAGATGGTTGATGGGATTCTGCAACAAAAATATACCATGTTAATACAAAAATCTTAATGTCTTGTTTTTTTGTACTTATGTATGTGCCACTCAGAGCGCACTTAACCGGAATGGTCACTTTGCTAAAATGCCTAACAAGAAACCAACTTAATCTGATAGGAAATGACAATGACCGCTGTTTAACAGAGAGCGCATTAGCAAAAGTTCTGCTTCACAGGGACACAGTCAGTAATGTAAAGGCAGGACCTGAACGGGGAAGGATTGGTCTGTGAGGAGACCGCATACTTCCACCTCTCCTTGGCAACCCTTTAGTTCTCCATACCCTAAACTCTTTAAAAATCCCCCTAGCCTTTATGAACGCTATTTATCATCATCATCATCAATGACCTGGAAGAAAACACAAAATCATGACTGATAACGTTTGCAGATGATACAAAGATTGGGAAAGTGATAAAATAATGTAGAGGACATGTCACTGATTCAGAGCGATATGGATCACTTGGTAAACTGGCCCCAAGCAAATAATATGCATTTTAATACAGTTAAATGTAAAAGTATATATTTGGGAATAAAGAATGTAGGCCATACTTATAGGATGGGGGACCCTATCCTGGGAAGCAGTGACACTGAAAGAGATTTGGAGGTCATAGCAGATAATCAACTGAACATTAGTTCCCAGTGTGACACTGTGGTCAAAAAGCTAATGTGATCCTGAGATGCATAAACAAGAATTTCAGTAGGAGTAGAGAGGTTATTTTACCTCAGTATTTGCCACTGGTGCAACTGCTGCTGTTATACTGTGTCCAGTTCTGGTGCTCATGATTCAATAAGGATGTTGATAGATTGGAAAGGGTCGATACAACAATTGAAGAATTAGAAAACATGCCTTACAGAATAATAGGACTGGAAAGGACCTCAAGAGGTCATCTAGTCCAGTCCCCTGCACTCATGGCAGGACCACGTATTATCTACACCATCTCTAACAGGTATTTGTCTAACCTGCTCTTAAAAATCCTCAATGATGGAGATTCCACAAACTCCCCAGACAATTTATTCCAATGCCTAACTACCCAGACAGTTAGGAAGTTTTTCCTAATGTCCAACCTAAACCTCCCTTGCTGCTATTTACGCCCATTGCTTCTTGCCCTATCCCCAGCTGTTAAGAACAATTTTTCTCTCTCCTCCTTGTAACAACTTTTTATGTACTTGAAAACCGTTATGTCCCCTTATAATGATAAGCTAAATAGATTGAGCTTCTTGAGTGTAACAAAATGAAGGTTAAGGGGTGACTTGATTACAGTCTACAAGTATCTATATGGGAAGCAAATATTTAATTATGGGCTTTTCAGTGTAGCAGATAAAGATATAATATGATCCAAAGGCTGGAATTTGAAGCTGGACAAATTCAGACTGGAAATAAAGGCATACATTTTTAATAGTGAGAGTAATGAATCATTAGAACAATTTACCAAGGGTCACGATAAATTCTCCATCACTGACAACTTTTAAAGCAAGATTGGATGTTTTTCTAAAAGATCTGCTCTAGGAATTACGGTATTTTGGGGGAAGTTCTCTGGCCTGTGACATACAGGAAGTCAGGCCAGATGATCATAATGGTCCCTTCTGGCTTTGGAATCTATGAATGATACATTCTGTTCACATTTTGAAGGGTTTTTAACAGATGCAGTGGTGTCTGCCTACAGAAAACCTGAAACAGCATCTGTGAGGTTTGAATTTCCCTGTTCATCTCACTCAGTCAGTGAGTTATTGTTAGGCATCTGAGTTGACATGTCAACACTTAACTATTTCACTGCCCAAAGGAGAGGGAAAAAAAACAACACATCACATTATGAAGATCTGCACAAGCCACTAAGGGTATGGCTACACTTAGAGCTGTACAGCACTGCCGTGGGAGCACTCCTGCAGCAGCGCTTTGAAGTGCAAGTGTGGTTGCGGCGCCAGCGCTGGGAGAGAGCTCTCCCAGCGCTGCACTTACTCCACCTCCCCCTGGGGATTAGCTTACAGCGCAGGGAGCCGTGCTCCCAGCGCTGCGGCACCGTTTACAGTGGCGCTTTACAGGGGGGGTGCTCAGGGGGGGTGTTTTTTCACACACACCCCTGAGCGAAAAAGTTGCAGCGCTGTAAAGTGCCAGCGTAGCCAAGCCCTAAGAGCAACAGCTCATTTTGGCACCATGTATGTTATACGTAGAGGATACTTCTCTTATTCCTCCCTCCTCCTAAATCAAGGAGCCAAGCCTCACCAAGGGAGAGTCAAGCCCAGCAGAACACACATGATCATTTTTTGAAAATCTGCAGTTTAATGTGAGCAGTGTCTTATTTTAGCATCTGAAGCAGAAGGACCTTATTTTGTGGGCAGAACTTGGAAAGCTACTACTCGCCCCCAATTCAACTTTTTGATAAAGTGAAGTTTAAGTTATACATTTGTATCTTAAAGGAGACTGAAAAGTCTGTGGCTAGGCCCTGTCTACACAACAAAGTTGCACTGATTTAACTTTATTGGTTTAGACAGCAATATAGCTAAATGAGTGCAATATCCTTTTGTGGGCTTGACATTTTACCATTATTATGGGTAGGCAAGGCTTGAAGCCTGGGACTGAGGCCTGGGCCAAGTTAGGTAATTTTACGAAAATATTCACTCTGTTTTTCTGGACCAGTGTTAGTCCTTGTGTAAGTAAGTCTCCTGCAAGCTAAAGCCATTTTTCCACCATCTCATTTGAACTTTTTTCACCATATTAATGGACAATATGGTAAAAATGTGCCTGGCCAGTAGAGCCTCGTCTATACTACGGCTCCCACCAGTGCTAACACCAACTCCGCAGAACTGGTGGAGAATTTTTGTCAAGTGACAGTGACTAGATCAGGTTTGAGAGAAAATGCAAATAATAAAACAGCAGAAATGCTGACAAGTGAATTAGATCCCTAGAATTATTTTTGAGTTAAAAACCTCAGGTGTTACTAACAATTAGGGCTGTCAATTAATCACTGTTAATTCAAGTGATTACCTCAAAACAAATTAACCCAATTAAAAAATTAAAACTGCAGTTAATCACAATTCATCACACCGTTAAACAATAATAGAATACCAATTTAAATTTATTATAAATAGTTTTGGATGTTTTTCTACGTTTTCAAATATATTAATTTCAATTGCACAGAATACAAAATGTACAGTGCTCACTTTATATCTTTATTACAAATATTTGCACTGTAAAAAAGAAATAGCATTGATCAATTCACCTAATACAAGTACTCTAATACGATCTCTTCATCATGAAAGTGCAACTTACAAATGTAGAATTTTTTTTTTATATTACTGCAGTCAAAAACAAAACAATGTAAAACTTTAGAGCTTACCAGTCCACTCAGTCCTACTTCCTGTTCAGCCAATCACTAAGACAAACAAGTTTGTTTATATTTACAGGAGATAATGCTGCCTACTACTTATTTACAATGTCACTTGAAAGTGAGAACAGGTATTCGCATGGCTGGTGCCGCCAGCGTTGCAAGGTATTTATCTGCCAAATATGTTAAACATTCTTATGCCCTGTCATGCTTCGACTTGCAAAATATTTGTAATAAAAATTATATAAAGTGAACATTGTATTCTACATTGTAACTGAAATCAATATATTTGAAAATGTAGAAAAAGATCCAAAAATACTCATAATAAATTTAAATTGGTACTCTATTATTGTTTACAAGTGTGATTAAAATGGCAATTAATCGTGATTAATTTTTTAATCGTTTGACAGCCCTATTAACAATACACATAATGAACTTTAGACTTAAAAGAAAGGAATACCTATATAGGGATAGGTTTTGACCCCAATCCTGGCTCCGTGCATTGCTGCAGTAGCATACAAGGGCTGTACAGGAACCACAATTGACTCTACGCTGCCCCTTGCAAGTCCCAGTTAACCAGAGGCTGCTCTAACTATACTGATGGCAGTTTCAATCCACAGAGCAGCCCAGATTTGGACCACCTTTGCACCACCCTCACCTCACCTGCTGGAGGTGCAGCACATAATCCAATCCACTTGCTTTAACTGGATCCTAAGTAAGACTCAAGAGAAGACTGCCTCCCTTCCGGGTCCCCCAGCTGGCTGATTATTTAAAAAAGGTGAATTTGAGGGCATTTCCTTGGGTCAGTGTGTGCTATCTCATTCTTACACTTCGCTGTTACTGCAAAGATTCTCAGTTGTGACCGCAAGAATCAAGAATGAATCACTATCAATGCACAAAGCAGTCATTTGTTGCTGCCACCTGTAAGTACAGAAACAGCAGTTTAATCCTAGTAAACTGCAAATAAACACCAAGAATTTGCTTTTTTTCTTCAAACTCTTGCAAACATCAATTAAAGTCATGTTAACTTTTCATAAGTGTGAAGCTTTGTGCATAATGTGTAATTAGACGTGCTCAGCCTCACGTGGTGATGAGCACTTAAAGGCGTCACAAGAGCATCCAAAGCCCACAGTTAAGATCATGGCCCTATTGTGCTAGGTCTGCCCCCAGCACATATAAAGACCTGAATCCTGCCACAAGGAGTTTACATAAAGGAAAACAGACCTGGATTTATAGAGCTTTTCTCCTGCAGTGGATGAAATGGGCCACTCACAGGCTGGGTAGGATTCTCCACGCTCTCACTTGGACAGATTTCCATGGAATCCACTTGCAACTGCTCGTAAGTCTCCACATTCACATCCATTGGCATGCTCACATCCAGCTTAGAGGGAGGGCTTACTGTTGCTTGGTGCTGCTGCAGAAACAAAACCCTCCTTTCAGGAGCTGCCAACTTGCCTCCTAGTCAGCTTAGGCTCAAGGGCCCAAGGTCATCTGATCAGGAAGCTACAAAACAAATTAAGTAAAACAGGCTCAGGAGAGTCAGAGGAGGCCTAGCCGACGGCAGTGAGTGTCCTTGGTCACTCTGGGTGGCCTGTAAAATGTTCAAGCAAGCAGAGCACTGCAGTGCTAGAGGGAAAGGTGGCTCATAGGAGGAGCTCTCTTACAAGGGGGTCTGCAGAGTGGAGAGTCAGAACTACTGCATTACAGTACATGGGCTTCACCGCAAGCTTCTTTCTTATGACCATTAAGCATAACTGGGTTCATCTGGCTGAGCAGGGCCAATGAGTTTCCTTCCTTCCATAGCATAGGGCATCATGCTCCAAAGAGATGAATGTTGGTGCCTGATCCATGGCTAAGAAAGACACTTTCTACAATTAGCAGTTCACTTCCTTTCTACGTTCTAAGCCATTCAACTGAAAACTAGTGATAACAGAGTGGGTTTGATTGCCTGAGAGATCACTGGCCATTGCCAGTGTCACTGCTCAGATCAGTCTGTAAGAGCCAATGGCTCTGCTCCACTGTATGCTTACTAAACTGTTAAAGATAGAGATCACCCTTCATTGCTAAATAAGCCTCCATGGTTCCCCAGTCTTGGAATAGGAATGGTAATATTAGGGGAGAGATGAAAAAGTTGATTAGTAACATCATTGCTTCATGTAAGTGTGTCTGTATCCAAACCACTACTACATAACTTCTTACAGCCGCCTGAGAAATGGGCATGCCTATGCATGGGGCCAATCAGGACTTTGCTTCTCCAGCTGTTCATGTAGGATTCCTTTCAGTGCTATGTAAGTATCTACAGCAGTGTCTCTCTCTCTCTCCTCTTCCTCCAGACTCAGCTGCAAACTCATGGCTGGCTCCTCTCCCTTAATGTTTCCACTGCTCCCATGGCCAGGACAGAAAGCCAAGCACCAAACAAAGGAGCATGCCTCTGTTCTGCCATGTTTTTCCAACCAGAATAGAGAGTGCTACAGAAGAGGTGAGGGACAGGCATCATATGGCTGTGGGCAGCACCCTAACCCACAGATAGCGTGAACTGGGAGGAAATGGCTCTGGCCCTGGCTTGTGCAAGGTCACTGGTACCCTCTGGTTGACTTGCCAGCCTCCTCCACCTGGGATAGGATTCCTAAGCATGTGTTTGGCTCTCCAGGCCCATGCACTCACTCTGGGGATGGATTCCTGCACTTGACACAGCTTGGCAGGCCTTTCCCTGCCACCGACGCCACAATAGAGACTGTTTGCCCTTCAGCCCTGCACTCACTCACCTCCCCGAAGTACACAGGCAGAGAAGGGAACAGAGTGCACCCTTTGGAGCAGAGCAGGTGCTGCTGTGATTGCAGCTTGGCTCTGTACTTCAGGGAGAGTGCAAGGGAAGCAAGTGGCTCGGCAGAACGGGGAGGACTCATTGGTTCACTGATGAGGAGTGCGCAAATGTCTTTTTAGCACCCCTTTCACTCACGTGATGTGGGTGAGTCATCCCTGTTGGAAGGACCCGAAGGCCAGTTTTCCTTGGTTCATGAATTTGCATGCTAGGCCCTAACATTTTTGCATTCAGTAAACAACCTCTTTATGCTCCAGAGGCCAGAAATAAACTAGTGCAATTACAGGAAGGGAATGCATGAGCTCTGGAATCTGACACTAGCTTGTGTAAATATGAAGTGCTACTGACTAAGTCCAGAGAAGCATGAGATTGCTGGATTTTCAGGTGTTCTCTGCTTCTGAGGACTAGTCCCCAGCAAACAGAACGATAAATGCTTGCTTTGTCAGTGTACTTGGCACTTACCTTTTAGCTTTTTTTGGTTTATCAAATCGAAAATCGGAAGGATAAAGATGTACTTTGACTAAGTGATCTTTTCGGTCTTTGCTGCTCTTGAACTTCTCCGCACAGCCTTCTACCAAACACTGATACTAAAAAGCGAGGAGAGAGAAAGGTAATTCTAAAACTTATGCAGTATAAGCAAGATGGGAGTTATTCACACAGACTTTCTCTAAGGCAAGACAAAATGTCTACCTGTCACTTCTATATTGATACACAGTACTAAAGATGTATCACCATCATCTACTGGATCCTCTCTGAAAAGTGATTTAGTCCAATCACAAACTATTGGGCTCTACAACTTTTGTTTACGCATGAGGGAAAAGTCATTCACTCCACCACAGGAACCACTGAGGGTAGTATATTTTATGGCCTGTCTCATTAAGACCATATGATTGCGTGGTTCCTTTTAGCCTTAAAAACCTACGAAAGCCAATATAATTCACACATTACAATCTTCAAGTTACATGGGTGTGCTGAGATTGTTTCACAAAATTTGGAATTAGTTTAATTTGTTGGGAAACTACTTCTCTCTCTAGTATTAGGGAGTACTTCCATCTCTGGTATTAGGAAAATATTGTTTATTTTCTGCCACCCCTTGCACATGGTTTCTTGACTGCATGTGTATGAGGTAAAGTCCAAACTACTAAGGCCCATCAGGCAAAATCCTGGAGAGTGCAATACTGGCTCCCCAAGTACCTGCACATGGTGTCAGCAGGAAACCTCCTTGATCAAAAATGTGTAGTTTACAGAGGACAGAAAAGAGAAGTATCTGCTGACTGAACTCAGGATGCTTAGATATTAGCAAAGTTGGAAGCTAGTGGATAAATGTAAAGTAATGCACATTGGAAAAAATAACCCCAACTATACATACAATATGATGGGGGCTAATTTAGCTACAACTAATCAGGAAAGAGATCTTGGTGTCATCATGGATAGTTCTCTGAAGACGTCCATGCAGTGTGCAGCAGCAGTCAAAAAAGTGAACAGGGTGTTAGGAATCATTAAAAAAAGTGATAGAGAGTAAGATGGAGAATATTTTATTGCACTTATATAAATCCATGGTACGCTCACATGTTGAATACTGCATACAGATGTGGGCTCCTCATCTCAAAAAAGATATACTGGCACTAGAAAAGGTTCAGAGAAGGGCAACTAAAATGATTAGGGGTTTGGAACAGTAATCTCTCCATATGAGGAGAGATTAAAGAGGCTAGGACTTTTCAAAAGAAAAGAGGAGATTAAGGGGGAATATGCTAGAGGTATATAAAATCATGAGTGGTGTGGAGAAAGTGAATAAGGAAAAGTTATTTACTTCCTCTCATAATATAAGAACTAGGGGCCACCAAATGAAATTAATGGGCAGCAGGTTTAAAACAAATAAAAGGAAGTTCTTCTTCACACAGCGCACAGTCAACCTGCGGAACTCCTTACCTGAGGAGGTTGTGAAGGCTAGGACTATACCAGGGTTTAAAAGAGAACTAGAGGACTAGGGCACAGACTATCCAATAAGTTCCTGGACTGCATTGCAGACAACTTTTTATTTCAGAAAGTTGAAAAAGCTACTGGGGGGAAGCTGTTCTAGACTTGATTTTAACCAATAGGGAGGAACTTGTTGAGAATTTGAAAGTAGAAGGAAGCTTGGGTGAAAGTGATCATGAAATCATAGAATTTGCAATTCTAAGGAAAGGTAGAAGGGAGTACAGCAGAATAGAGACAATGGATTTCATGAAGGCGGATTTTGGTAAGCTCAGAGAGCTGATAGGCAAGGTCCCATGGGAATTAAGACTGAGGGGAAAAACAACTGAGGAAAGTTGGCAGTTTTTCAAAGGGACGCTATTAAGGGCCCAAAAGCAAGTTATTCCGATGGTTAGGAAAGATAGAAAATGTGGCAAAAGACCACCTTGGCTTACCCTTGAGATCTTGCGTGACCTACAAAATAAAAAGGCGTCATATAAAATTTGGAAACTAGGTCAGATCACGAAGGATGAATATAGGCAAACAACACAGGAATGCAGAGGCAAGATTAGAAAAGCAAAGGCACAAAATGAACTCAAACTAGCTATGGGAATAAAGGGAAACAAGAAGACTTTTTATCAATACATTAGAAGAAAGAGGAAGACTAAGGACAGGGTAGGCCCACTGTTCAATGAGGAGGGGGTAACAGTAACGGGAGACTTGGAAATGGCAGAGATGCTTAATGACTTCTTTGTTTCGGTCTTCACTGAGAAGTCTGAAGGAATGTCTAGTATAGTGAATGCTTACGGGAAGAGGGTAGGTTTAGAAGAGAAAATAAGGAAAGAGCAAGTAAAAAATCACTTAGAAAAGTTAGATGCCTGCAAGTCACCAGGGCCTGATGAAATGCATCCTAGAATACTCAAGGAGTTAATGGAAGAGGTATCTGAGCCTCTAGCTATTATCTTTGGGAAATCATGGGAGACGGGGGAGATTCCAGAAGACTGGAAGGGGGCAAATATAGTGCCCATCTATAAAAAGGGAAATAAAAACAGCTCAGGAAACTACAGACCAGTTAGTTTAACTTCTGTGCCAGGGAAGATAATGGAGCAGGTAATCAAAGAAATCATCTGCAAACACTTGGAAGGTGGTAAGGTGATAGGGAATAGCCAGCATGGATTTGTAAAGAACAAATCGTGTCAAACTAATCTGATAGCGTTCTTTGATAGGATAACGAGCCTTGTGGATAAGGGAGAAGCGGTGGATGTGATATACCTAGCCTTTAGTAAGGCATTTGATACAGTCTCGCATGATATTCTTATAGATAAGCTAGGAAAGTACAATTTAGATGGGGCTACTATAAGGTGGGTGCATAACTGGCTGGATAACCGTACTCAGAGAGTAGTTGTTAATGGCTCCCAATCCTGCTGGAAAGGTATAACAAGTGGGGTTCCGCAGGGGTCTGTTTTGGGACCGGTTCTGTTCAATATCTTCATCAACGATTTAGATGTTGGCATAGAAAGTACGCTTATTAAGTTTGCGGACGATACCAAACTGGGAGGGATTGCAACTGCTTTGGAGGACAGGGTCAAAATTCAAAATGATCTGGACAAGTTGGAGAAATGGTCTGAGGTAAACAGGATGAAGTTCAATAAAGATAAATGCAAAGTGCTCCACTTAGGAAGGAACAATCAGTTTTCACACATACAGAATGGGAAGAGACTGTCTAGGAAGGAGTATGGCAGAAAGAGATCTAGGGGTCATAGTGGACCACAAGCTTAATATGAGTCAACAGTGTGATACTGTTGCAAAAAAAGCAAACATGATTCTGGGATGCATTAACAGGTGTGTTGTAAACAAGACACGAGAAGTCATTCTTCCGCTTTACTCTGCGCTGGTTAGGCCTCAACTGGAGTATTGTGTCCAGTTCTGGGCACTGCATTTCAAGAAAGATGTGGAGAAATTGGAGAGGGTCCAGAGAAGAGCAACAAGAATGATTAAAGGTCTTGAGAACATGACCTATGAAGGAAGGTTGAAACAATTGGGTTTGTTTAGTTTGGAAAAGAGAAGACAGAGGGGACATGATAGCAGTTTTCAGGTATCTAAAAGGGTGTCATCAGGAGGAGGGAGAAAACTTGTTCACCTTAGCCTCTAATGATAGAACAAGAAGCAATGGGCTTAAACTGCAGCAAGGGAGATTTAGGTTGGACATTTGGAAAAAGTTCCTAACTGTCAGGGTAGTTAAACACTGGAATAGATTGCCTAGGGAAGTTGTGGAATCTCCATCTCTGGAGATATTTAAGAGTAGGTTAGATAAATATCTATTAGGGATGGTCTAGACAGTATTTGGTCCTGCCATGAGGGCAGGGGACTGGACTCGATGACCTCTCGAGGTCCTTTCCAGTCCTAGAGTCTATGGAGATTAAGTCCATTAATGGCTATTAGCCAGGATTGGTAAGGAATGGTGTCCCTAGCCTCTGTAGGTCAGAAGGTGGAGATGGATGGCAGGAGAGAGAGCACTTGATTGTTACCTGTCAGGTTCACTCCCTTTGGGACACCTGGCATTGGCCACTGTCGGTACACAGGATACTGGGCTGGATGGACCTTTGGTCTGACCCAGTATGGCTGTTCTTATGTTCTTAGTTTGATTAAACCAGTTAACTATTCCAGCTTCACAGATGGGCAAACCGACTACTCTAGCACTGCACATGCAGGACAGAGCCTGCTTGACAGGAGATCCATTTCCCTTGTTTCTCTCCTTTAGGTACTATTATCCTAGGGAGAAGTTAGCTCAAGTCAGACTTACACACTTGTGTTTATCCACTTATTCTTATTTTTACAATAAGCAAAGGAGAGAGGATGGCTAGTCCTACATGCAGGAGATCTGGGTTCTACTCCTGGCACTGTGTATGACCATGGGAAAGTCTCTTCCTCTCCGAGAGCCACAGTTTCTCCATTAGAAAAACAAGAATAATACATTCTTAAATCACTGGACATTGAGGAATAAAGAACATGCAGTGCTTAGAGATCATTGGATAGAAGGAACTAGAGACTGCAAAGAATGTTATTGTTTTCCTTTTGCATGAATCAACTTGTGTCTTGTGCTCTCTCTCTAACTAGGACCGTACCAAATACACAGTCCGTTTTGGTCAATTTCACATAGAATTTTAAAAATAGTACATTTTATGATTTCAGCTATTTAAATCTGAAATTTCAGTGTTGTAACTGTAGGGGTCCTGACCCAAAAATGAGTTGGGGGAGAGGGGGAAGCAAGATTATTGTGCAGGGGGTGGGGGTGTTACTAGAATGTTCTCACGTGCTGGATACACGATGAAATCCTTGCTTACAACTCACCATATTTTGCTTCTCTGCCATTATCTGGAAGAGAGAGTCATGCCACTCCAGGATGTGAGTATCTAACAGATGCACAGAGGGGAAAGAGCGTTTGCAGAAAGAGCACATGTTCCTGTGCAGTGCGTTGTAGTGATGTTCATAACCCTCTAAGGTATCAAAGACCTGGCAGCACCCAACAATATGACAACAGAATTCTGACACCCTAGAAGGAAGCAATGAAAACATTTGTATTTTTAGTTTTTGTCAAGGCCACCCAGAGCATGTGAATCAGTTCTTCTGCATACATCTAAATAAAATCTTTACATTATGGTAGTTTTCATTAAGATCTACTTGACACAGGAGAAGATGAGCACTATTAAACTGGAGAGACAACAGAATTAGTTTGCGAGGATTTTGTAATTAGGAACTCATATTTGTGGCTCAAATTCCTTTTACCTAACTCACAGCTAGAACCCGTGGGTCTTGCATACAGAGCTGAACTTACAATTAATTATGTAATGAATTAATACTGGTTAGCAATATGAGGTATGAGCTTTATATTTCAAAATCCCGGTAGATCTCTATGAAAAAGCTCACTTTGTTCTGCTCCAAAACATCTGTTAGTCTATAAGGTGCCACAAGATTCTTTGCTGCTTTTACAGATCCAGACTAACACGTCTACCCCTCTGATATTTGTTCTCTAGGTGCCTTCAAGTTTTTTCTGGGATGACTACTGAATATTTTGAAACTAGATATAAATCTTGGGCAATGTGTTCATTTTGACAAGGTTATTTTCCCTGACGAAACATCTCCTGAACTCCAAATTTTTTTTAATTGACTGAAGTAATGATCTATCATGTAATTTACTCATATCTTCTAGGTTAGCTGAGATTTAAGTTTAAATTCCCCAGTACCTTTGGGAATGCATTGCCCATTTACACCCACGTTTTCTGAACGGATGATTTATCCAGATCTGGCAAAGAGATAACCAACATTTCAGATTTAACATTTTAAAGCCAAATGCTTCCTCAAAACCTGAATTTCTTTCGATAACTATAGGGAAAGCTTCAGGTTCAATAACTATCACATCTTCGACCTGTAAGGCACTTTGTGATGTCTTCCTTCCCTCCTTCTCCGTTTCCATGATTAGCGCAAAAAATAAAGGAGATTGAAAACATCCCTGTCTCATGTCTGTATAACTCAGACAGATAAGACTCAACTCCAATCACTTATGCTGATGTTTTTGAACTGGTGTATGGAGAAATATTCCTCTGAAGGAAAGAGGCGCCAAAGCTTATCTGAAGTTGCAACAAACAAACAAAAAAATCTGTACCATCTATCAAGAGACCTTTCTTTGTCAAGACATAACAAAGGGGAATCAGTTTACTTTCATCTGGTACTAGGAATGATTGAAAGTACTCCACAACTATTCAACATTTGTTTATCCTTAATGAATCCAGTCCAAGCCAGATGTATACAACACTGACAGACAGTATGGACCACAAACTGGTAGTTAGAGGGAGAATCAAAATTCAGTAAAATGCCTTTTTGTTAACGGGACCCACAACAGAATTTGTATGAACGACACCACTTACTTGGATCTTTCGGTCACTTCGGTAACATTTGTTAGGATATCTTGGAGATACAAGTGTCTATGAATGTCTCCATCCTGGAACAGGGAATAGCGATTATACACATATTACAGCAATGTGTGTTCAAAAAGCAAATTGGATATTATTTTTATTCCCAACAAGTAACTCTGCTAAAAGAGACTTAAGAAGGAGAATACATGTTACTGTGAACTTGACTCTGGATCAAGCATAATATATTGATCTAACATAGGTAAACCCAGCCTATAGACCACGATTAAAAGTGCAACTTGGCATACTCAACAGAGCCCCAGGGCTTGTGTACACACATGTACTAGCGTTCTTTACTGTTACTATCAGCTGCTTTGCTGCTAACAAGTGAGAACATAATTCACCACCCTATACCGAAAACCTACCGACCGCTATGCCTACCTTCATGCCTCCAGCTTCCATCCCGGGCACATCACACGATCCATTGTCTACAGCCAAGCACTGAGGTACAACCGCATCTGCTCTAACCCCTCAGACAGAGACCAATACCTACAAAATCTCCACCAAGCATTCTCAAAACTACAATACCCGCACGAGGAAATAAGGAAACAGATCAACAGAGCCAAACGTGTACCCAACAGGATTCCACTGGCCATCACATACAGTCCCCAGCTAAAACCCCTCCAACACATCATCAGGGATCTACAACCCATCCTGAACAATAATCCCACACTTTCACAGGCCTTGGGTGGCAGGCCAGTCCTTGCCCACAGCCAACCTGAAACATATTCTCAACAGTAACTGCACACTGCACCATAGTAACTCTAGCTCAGGAACTAATCCATGCAACAAACCTCGATGCCAACTCTGCCCACATATCTACAGCAGCGACACCATCACAGGACCTAACCAGATCAGCCACACCATCACCGGTTCATTCACCTGCACGTCCACCAATGTAATATATGCCATCATATGCCAGCAATGCCCTTCTGCTATGTACATCGACCAAACTGGACAGTCTCTACGGAAAAGGAAAAATGGACACAAATCAGACATTAGGAATGGCAATATACAAAAACCTGTACAACACTTCAACCTCCCTGGCCACACTATAGCAGACCTTAAGGTGGCCATCCTGCAGCAAAAAAACTTCAGGACCAGACTTCAAAGAGAAACTGCTGAGCTTCAGTTCATCTGCAAATTTGACACCATCAGCTCAGGATTAAACAAAGACTGTGAATGGCTTGCCAACTACAAAACCAGTTTCTCCTCCCTTGGTTTTCACACCCCAACTGCTAGAACAAGGCCTCATCCTCCTTGACTGAACTAACCTCATTATCTCTAGCTTGCTTGCATATATATACCTACACCTGGAAATTTCCACTACATGCATCTGACTAAGTGGGTATTCACCCACGAAAGCTCATGCTCCAAAACGTTTGTTAGACTATAAGGTGCCACAAGATTCTTTGTTGCTTTTACATAATTCTAGAGACACTCAAGGTCAACGAGATTAACTCATGGGCATAATGTTTGAAAAGGATCACACATCCAAAGGGGATTCTTCTTTAGCTTAAGTGGAAAGGGGCAGTGCTTTTGGAGCAGGAGTCAAGAGTTCTCTCTGTACCATGACTGAGAAGTTCCAAGTGGCTAAATCAGGCAGCACAGCAACAAATATGCTGCTATCATGGACTGGTTTCAGAATTTTTCTTTATAAATTAAAAAAAAAAGAAAAAGGGGGTGGCAGGGACAGTCCACTGCAGCTTTTAAAGAAGCACAGTCACTTTGAACAATTTTACTTGTAAATTTGTTAATCTGTTTCCATATAGCTTCTTTTCTGCCATTATAATCACGTTTACACATCTGCACGCATCATGTTGCCCTAGCTGCATATCAGAGCATTCTGGAATAGACTCAGCCGTTCTCCCACAGTGCCTCACCAGATGATAGTGCCCTGATAGGCACCACTAAAACAGAACACTACACTTCAGACATCATATCACAGAAAGCTGGGAGGACGGAAGACTGACAAAACTGCTGAATGTTACAGCAAGACTGTCATGTTCCAGCCTAGGCAACACATTGAGCTGCCAGTCATGCCATTAACTAGTTACAAACTCAGTTAACAGTGCCAGAATCTATAACCAAAGGCAGAGGCCTCACTATCCAGGTGAAAGACAACAAACTCACCCTAGATGCTGGGAAAGGGGAGCCTTGTAACTCCTTCCAGGGTGCTGTTCTTGGCCCTGCTAGAGGGATCTAGTTTTTGTATCTGCTAACAAAGTCTTATATATTTGATGCCCACTTGTGTGTGTCTCACCCCAACCTGGCCGCTGAAAAGAACTCTCTGTTCCACCCTCACAACGTAGGGCCTTTTAGCTGCTGTGATGAAGAGCGGTGGTGATGGTGGCCGATGAGTCTGCACAGTCCTGCTCCTGGTCCTAACTGGTTTGGAAGTTTGTCCTCAACCTCTGTGACGAACTCTAGTGCTTGTCTCTGCTGCTCGGACATTTCCTGAGAGCTGCACAACACAGAGGATTCCTGACCGTCATTGCTACTTACACAGCTCTGAAAAGCAGCAGAGGTACTACAGCCACCTGTCTACAGACTTAGGCTCACCTCAGTTTGCTTTGCACTAAAAGACTTTTTTTGCAACCAAAAGGGCTAGAGACATGAGGATATACATAAAACTATGTCATGGACTCTAGCGGAGTGGACAAATAGGACCCATGTCCAAGAGCCTGAAGACCCTGGCCATCACAATGCCCAGCCCATCGGGGATCAGGAAGATTTAACCCACAGCATTCCCCAGCTAGACCACATGAAGGACTCATCCCTGGAGGTTGCTGGGCTGGACTGGTTCCTGCCACCAGTGGGACAGGCTTATAGCCAGTCTCACAGTTTAGGGCAATTTTCCTGAAACCACAGGTCCTGAGTCACATGACTAAATGAAACGCTCCCTTCGTTCACCAGGAGCATAGTGTTAACTCTCCTGATTTGGGAGGAATCGGATTTTGGCTGCGGCTCGGGCCCGCCTGGCAATGCCCTGAGACGCTCCAGCCGTCTAGAAAATTTGAGCCCCCTCTTTGGCTGCCTGCCTGCCGGGGGAGGAACAGCGTGAGGAGCGAGCAGAGGACAGGCGCGGGTAGGGGCACAGGATCAGCTCCAGGGCAGCGGGGCCACGGCGGGGATCGCGAATTCACGGGTCAGACCGAAACAGACGATACTGCCAAACAGAGCCTCGGCTAGGTCTAGCGGGTGATCTGTGCTCTCGCGGCTGGCGCCACTGGAGAGCAGGTGTCTCTCGCGGGCCGGGCAGCCGGCGGGCACTGCCCCCGGGCACTGGGTCGGAGGAACCCGTGGGGAGGGCCGGGGGGCTGAGAACAGCGCTCGCTGCTTTTCGTCCCAGCTGGCGCCGCCGAGCGCGCAGGCACCCTCTCCGCTGGGACTGCATTTCCCATCCTGCCCCGCGGGTAGCAGGCCACAGCCCACGCGAGGGCTGCCGGGAGCTGTAGTCGCAGCCGGTGCCTTACCTCAAAGAATTCGTGTTGGCGATGGAAGCGAAGGCGGCTGGGGGAGAAGCAGAACGGAGCCCGAGGCGGCGTGCGGGGCCGGACGGGCAACACGGGACGCTCCACGCGCAGCGAAACGCTGAGTTCCGGCGGCAGCAGCATCCTGTCGAAGTCTCCGCGAACAGGGCGCGCTCACCGGACCGCCATCTTTTAGGGGTCAGGGGGAACGAGAAGATCGCTTTCGGGTCGGCGGGTACTTCCGGGTCACACCGGAGTGGGTCGGGTACCGTGACGTCTGGGAGCGATTCGGGGCTGTGGTTAAAGAGGAGACATCATGAGGGCAGCGCAGGGAAACACGGGCGGGCGTGCCCTGAAATGATAGGTCCCCACCCTGTTCTCTGATTGGCTCCTGGGATGCTGCCGCTTCTGTGTCAGCCAATCGGAGTCTGCGCGCCTCTTCCCCGTGCGCCGCCTGGTCGCCGCGGGCCTGCCGCTGGCTCCCGCTAACGGCTGCTGTGTGAGTTCCTGAATAGCCCCCGGCCCTTCCCTAGTCTCGCGCACTGAGCGCGCGCTCCGGAGCGCCACCTACCCGCCCATCGACCTGCTGTCCGCTCCGCGCGCGCCCCGCCTCCCCCACCCCCATCGCGCGGCGGCGGCGAGAGCTGCTCAGCCTCAGCACAAGGTACCCGCTTCCAGCCGGGCGGGCGCCGGGGTGGTGGGACGCATGAGGATAGCGGGGTTGGGGGCTGCCACTCATAGACTCCAGGACTGGAAGGGACCTCGAGAGGTCATCGAGTCCAGTCCCCTGCCCTCATGGCAGGACCAAATACTCGGCCCTGTTACCCCCCACCCCGCGGCCCTCAGCGCAGGGCTCCTGCGGGGCCGCCTGGAGAGCGATTATCGCCAGCGCCAGGAAGCGAGCGGGAACCTGGGCCTCGAGTGGGGCCCCCACAGCAACCGCGGGCCTGGCATAGCGGTTCCCGTAGTGGCAACGCGACGGGCAGGGGGAGCTGGCTCTGCGGGTGGTACTGACCCCCAGGGGGATCTGCCCTCTCGCCTAAACTAACAGCAACACCACGCTCGGGGTTCTCTGGCACTGCTCTCCCGTGGGTGCTTGGTCTTTGGTTGATTTATTACCGTCTCTTACGTGTTGTGGGCAGGCAGATGGATGTCAGTAGTGTCAGTGAAGAGGTGGACAAAGGCTTTCTTGAAGAGAGGTTTCTGCAGTTTCCTTTAGAGGTTCAGGCACTGGGCTCACCTAATAGAGAGAGAGGCTCCCTGCTTAGTTTGCATACCAGGGGATTTCTAGCCGCTGGCCGTAGCATTTTGGTTGTATCACTGTTCTTGGTTGTGGAGGAGCCCCACTACTGTCTGCAGGGACCAACATTAGTTCTAACTGTTTGGGAATATCTTTCCCGCCAAGGTAGTGCACATTATTACATCACTGACCTTAATCTGAATTAATGTGACAGGACCCTTCATCCCATTATTCTCAGAGTTCGTTCGCCGTCTGGATTTGATTAGGAGCTTTTAAAATTTAGCTGAAGTAGCATCTTTTGTTTTTATGCAGACTCTCTCTCTGCCTGCTCCTTTCATCTTCTCTTTGCCTAGCCCTGTACTATATCTAATTTATGTTGGTATGTAAGGATATCTACTGACAATAAGTCAAAATCAGTCGCTGTTTCCTCCTCGCTAAAACTCCAGATATGTTTCTGTTTCCTTTACAGTTCAAACCCTGTTGTGAAATAAAGCCACCAGATTTCACTCAGTCTTATTTTCCCACAGGTTTATGTTAGTATGTTACTTTCTTAAGTGTGGATTTGATTGACATTCCCAGTGAAGTTAGCTAAGTATATTGAAAAACAGTGCTAAATTCAGAATAACTGTGTGAAGATTCAGTTATCTCTTTCCCATTCATTGTTGTTCTATTTGATGTTGCAAGAAAATGGGTGGAACTGTAATAAGTAGAAACTGGACACATTTTTATCCTTGAATCTTTAAAGATGAGAAGATCTGCTGTGCTACTCATCTCTCCCAGGGCTTTTCTAGACTCAGATTTGGGAGATGTTTGGGTTATTAACATGTGTTAGCTAAAAACTTCCAAATCCTAGTCTAGGCAAGACCTCACTGTGCGATCCAGGCATATATATAGAGCAGAATATTGGTTAGGGAAGGGCCCTGCAGATTTTAGAGCATTTTACTCTTTGTAATTTAATCTACGTCTCTATACCATGCCCATCACCTTTGTATCTTGTTCCCAGTATTCAGCTATTCAGTATTTGACCATTATTTAAATACCATTTTCCTGCTTTTCTCCTGCTAATGGGGCTTTTCAGTTTTGTGCCTTTGGTCAAGATGTTTCCTATTTGACATGCAGACTTGTTAGTGTAAACTGATGGTCAGCTGCCTTCCTACCATTTAACCGCTAGAGGGCTTCCTCTCCCTTCAGTGAGAGACATCTCCCCAAGCATACTTTATGGTTGAGTCAGTGTAACTAATGGAGAGTTTAAGATCTGGTCATCAGATGAAGAGACAAAGTAGGCAGAGGCTGAGAGGCAAAGGAAAGGAAATACTTTTTTCTCTAGCTTTTCCACTGTAATCACTAACAGCTAATCTACATGTGGAAATTGGCTACTGTAACTATTTCAGAATAACAATTCCACTATCACTATTATGCAATAACTCCCCCCTCATGGATGCTCTGTTCTGAAAGTAACTATTCCAGAACTGTGTCCACATGAGGAAGTTATTCCAATATAGCTAAATTATGCTGGAATAATTTTTCTGAAATACCTATCCTGGTCAGTTTCTCCCAAGTAGACTAGGCCTAACTCAGTTTTAAGTTGCACTTTGGTGATTTTTGGTGCAAGTATTAATTACAAAGGATTTTTTTATTTTGGTGCAAGTATGAGAGCAATCTAGCCTTCAGAAGCCTGCAGGAACACCCTTAAGTTTAACCTCTGCTGAAGAGAGCCTGTACTCTGCATATTACAAAGCTGTGGGGTAAAATTTTAGAAAGTGTTTAAGGGGCTTAGGAATCTAGCAGCTTGTTTATACATGGAACTATTTTATATCTGGAACTATTCAGGGACAGCTATGTGTGGACACACTTATTCAAGAATGTGTGTGCCTTGTTCCTGTTTAGTTTAATACACTTTAAAAGTGGATTGAACTAAAGAGGAATAAAGCACTCTTATTCCAGAATAAAAGTGTCCACATATGGAGTTATGCAGGAACCAATATTTCTGCACAACTGCATGGCTATGTACACAATGCAGCTCAAGTTGGTATAACTTATGTTGCCCAGGAGTATGAATAAGCCACCCCTTGAGTGACGTAAATTAAACCAACTTAAGAGCGGGTGTGGACAGTGCTATGTCAGCGGAAGAGCTTCTCCCGCCAACATAGCTACAAGCCTCTGCACTAGCAGCGATAAGTTCTGTAATGTAGTCATAACCATGTGTAAACAAGCCCTAAGTCCCACTTTCAAAAATGATTTAGGTACTGAAGAGTCTAAATTATGTTGACTTTCAGTGAAATTTAAGCTTGTCTCATTTTTGAAAATGAGACTTGGGCTCCTAGGCCACTAAGGCAATTTGGAATTTTTTTACCCTTATTGATTAGCTTTGAGTTTTAGTGGTAAGATTATCTATTGTGCTTTGCATTCAGTGTGCTGTGAAATCTGTAACCCTAGGTGGAAGCATGAGTGAATTCCGCATTCACCATGATGTCAATGAGCTGTTAAGCCTGCTGCGTGTTCATGGAGGGGAAGGAGCTGAAGTGTACATAGATCTCCTGCAAAAGAACCGAACGCCTTATATTACCACAACTGTGTCTGCACACAGTGCTAAGGTGAGCTAGTTTGGATTTACTCACTGGTAGGCTGCAGTGATGGTTGAAATGCATTTTTTTCTTAATTGGAGTGTGACTAGCTGACAGTTCTCAAAATATAACCATAAACAGGGAATTGTCATTGAACAGGGATGTGTCCTGTGCGGGCTCAGGGATCATTATTGGCCCTAAGCTATTTAACATTTTTATCAATGACCTGGAAGAAAATATAAAATCATCATGATAAAGTGTGCAGATGACACACAAATTGGGAGAGTGGTAAATAATGAAGAGGGCAGGTCACCGATGCAGATCAATCAGAATTGCTTGGTAAGCTGGACACAAGCAAATGATACGCTATTTAATAAGGACATGTAACGTATGCATCTAGGAACAAAGAATAAAGGCCATCCTGATATGATGGGGGACTCTGTCCTGGGAAGCAGTGACTCTTGAGAAAGACTTGGGGTTGGTGTTGGATAATTAGCTGAACATCAGCTCTCAGTATAATGCTGTGGCCAAAAGGGCTAATGCTATCCTTGGATCTGTAAATGAGCAGGAGTATAGAGTTGCTGCTTCCCCTCCCCCCCAACAGAGTACATTTGGCCTAGAGGAAGGCCAGGAGTCCATGAGTTGTTGCCTCACTTCTTCCACTTATGATTAATAGTTCTGTGCAATTCCCATCCCGGTTATTGAGCATGACGTCATGTTTTCCTACTGCCTAGAGTATGGGTATCATATCCTGTCTGTAAAATGGGGAGGGGAATCTGGAGTTTAGAGTTTGTACAGGCCCACTCTGAAGGAACCTGGAACAGAACCTAGATCTGTAACTCATTCATTTAGCCACACTGTCTTTCAGAAAGAATATGCCAGATCTTGGCCATGGTATATGTACAATGCGGATATTCCTGTATACCTGCCTTTGCAAAGAACTTTGAGACCCACAGATGAATGAGAATTGTGTAAATATAAACAATATTAAATAAACAAGTAGAACCCTAACTTGAAGACTGTTGCTTTAACAACTGAATCATACTCCTTGCCCAGAGTCAGTAAGAGAACCCAGTATTCTATTTCTGTCTAGCAGATAGTTGCAGATGACTATGTATCTTTATTTTCTCTCTTTATTTTTAGATCCTGAAAATTCCACACAATTCCATTTAGTTAAAATAACTGTATGAAGAGTCATTCATGGGGGAATTCTGTGCCAAAAAAATAAAAAATCTGTGCATAATGATTTAAAATTCTGCATTTTTTTGGTCAAAATAATATAATATCATCATGCCAGTTTCAATTATTTTGGTAATTTTATTTCAAAATACCTTTGTCAACAGGCATGTCTATAACAATACAGATAACAGAAAAGGTTCAGAAAATGTTTTCTGACAAACAGATTATTAACTAGGTATAGTAATACAGAACTTTGAGTAATAATTGATTTAAACTACAATATAGAAATTCATTTCCCACATCCATCAGAAATAGTTTCAAGGCTATGGGGAGTCAGGGATAATGGGGAGCTGAGGGAAAGGGAAGCAATTGCTGGGAAGGAGCCTGGAAGTAAACTTGGAGCATTGTTGGGTATGGATGGGAGAAGTATTTAACAGTATTTAGGGAAAGGAGGGAGAGATTGTTAGGGAGCTGAGGAGCCTCCTCCAGGGAGCCCTGGCTGACACCTATCCTCTCCCATTCAGTCAGGCACACGTGACCCTGTCCCCATGTGTCCCTGCAGCCTCACTCCCATTCAGCCCCCACCCCAGTCTGTCCTCTCCTCACTAGCCCTTCTGAACACCAGTCTATGTGCCCCCCGAAGCCCTGTATGCCCCACTCTGTCTGCCCCCATATCCTGTGCCTCCTCATCTGGTCCCACAGGCAGGGCACTGTGAGGAATACAGCCTCTCCTCCTCCCTATCAGCTGCTAGCTGCTACGGTAGGTGAGCCAGCTGCCCTCTGTTCTGGTGACACAGCAGCCCATGGTGAGCAAAAGGGGTAACTTCAGAATCTCTCCAGCATAACGTATTTTCTGCAGAGAAAAAAAATCTGCGGGGAACATTAATTCTGCATGTATGCAGTGGCGCAGAATTCCCCGAGGAATAAAGAATATAAAGGAGAATCACTTAGAAATTAGGAAATGCTAGAATTAAGGTAGCATGTTGTAACATACAAGGGCACATTCTGGACTAGAGGGGAGCTGTGTGACCCCTGCCCTGCAATGTTGGGTGCCTTGCTTTAGTATCTCCCAGTTGGGCTGCTCACAAACGGCGTTCCAGCGTACAGGACTCCCTGAATGTCTGTGTGTAACTGCAGCCAATCAGCTACATCCTGGCTCTCACCAGTCTTGGTTATACTGCAGGGTGACTCCAACATGCCCCGCATCCAGGATCTTCCCCCAGAAATGCATGTCCTGTACTGCCGGGGTCCTCTCCTGGACAGTACAAATACATTAAGTCTGTGATTTCTGTAAGTGAATAATATGCTATCTTATTATTTACATATAGTACCCAGACACTCCAATTTAAGCATACTGGATTAAATAAAACAGTAAAACTAGTTTATTAACTACAAAGAGAGAGATTTTAAGTTAGTACAAGTACAGGCATAAAAGTTAGAAATGGTTACAAGAAAAATAAAGATAAAACACTTAATAGTGTCTAATTTAAGAAACTATATTAGGCTTTGTCTACATTAGCACTTTTCTTGGTCAGGGGTGTGAAGAAAACAAACCCCTGACCGAAATAATTTTCACCACCAAAAGTGCCAATGAGGACAGCGCTATGTCGGTGGGAGATGCTATCCAACCAACATAGCTACTGCCACTTGTTGGAGGTGGTTTAATTATCCTGGCGAGAGAGATCTCTCCTGCCAGCACAGAGCTATTAAACAGGAGACCTTATTGGAGCACAGCTGTGCCACTGTAAGGTCCATAGTATAAACATGACCTGAGATTCAAGCAAAGTTTCTTGCCTTATGCTCCAGCAGATTACTGATCAAATTCTTAGGTCAGGACCCTCTTCCCCTGCCAAGTTTAGTGGCTGTTTTCCTTTGTCATCTTTGGTGCAATGCCAGAGAGAGAGAGGACGATGTCGTGGGTGTATACTCCTTCTTTTTGTAGTCCTGTCTCCCCTTTGAGGAGCATTTCCAGCTGGGAGCAAGATGACAGGCAGTCTAGTGAAGAAAGGAAACTCCATACTGTGTCTTTGCTAAGATGTAGATTTTTGTCCCTGCTCTGTTCCTTGCCAAATAATGGCTACTGAGGAGGTAATGGTCCCTCAGCCTTGTTGACACCTGGCTGCAGCATCAGCTTGCCCTTTGTCTCCAAGAAAATGGTTTAGCCACTCCCTAGACTTATCTGGGAAAAATACTTCAGTCAAGATTTCAGCTTACGTTTATAAATTTACATATAATGTTGCTAGGTGCATTTTGCCATGACATTATTGATCACAAATTATGAATTTTTAAATACCTCACAAGGCATGCCTTATACAAACATTACGGTAGTGTGTAGTTTGGACACAGGGGTCTATTCTGTCATACACATGTAAGCTTACTCCTTGCTCCTTGTGCATATGCATTTTGATACAGTCTTTAGTTATATGATCACATACTGGTTTTTGCGCAGCACCTCAGTGGCTCTTTGTAAAGTTGGGTATGCAAAGGTAGCTCCATTTTACAAACACCATAGCCAAGGTTTGACCTTTTTTCTTTGTTCTTCTAAAAAACTTTCTCCTAAAATGCCAACATTTATCTTTAAATACTTAACTTGTATTATTATATGATGTTTTACAGGTTAAAATAGCAGAATTTTCTCGAACTCCGGAAGATTTTTTAAAGAAGTATGATGAGCTGAAATCTAAAAATACAAGAAATTTAGATCCTTTGGTGTATTTGCTGTCAAAGCTCACAGAAGACAAAGAGGTAGCATATTTGTTTCTGCATTTCTGTCAGTCCGATGCATAATATTTGGAAGTAACAACAATGATTTCTGATTATAGTACACCCTATTAAGAAGCTGTTTAGGCAAACATATCTGAACCAACTAGGTAAGATTGCAATAGGGTGTCTGAGGGCATTCATTTTAACTCCCTGTTTTCTGATTACTCATGAATTTCCCAGCAAGTTTTCTTTTAGGCTAGACATGAATTTTAATTTTGACTTTGAGAAAAATCCATTCAAGCTATTTTGAATTATATGAGGAGTAAAAACCATACATTTTATGCTCTGAGAAGATGTTAAGATGTCTTTGTGTATAATATGTATAAAATTGGAAAAATAACAGTTCTAAGCATTTAAGAATTGGACATTTCATTAGAACAGGTCTTCTCTTATGCTCATCACTACACTGCTAAGGCCCATATCCTGCAGTCTGTTCTGCACAGGCTAACTACTATGCCCATGCAGAGCCCCACTGATTTCATTTCTGTTCCATGTGGATGTAAGCACACAGATTATACTGCAGGATTTGAGGCCTTAGTTAGAATCTGAGCTAATATCTGTGGAGAAAGTACTCAGTGTACAAAACTTGATCTGCAAATAGAATTTCTGCATTCAAAATATTTCTTCTTAAAACTTATCTGGAAACCTTCAACAAAGTAAACTTAATGTCTGAAAATTTTCAAAAGTGGCTTCTTATATTGGATGTCTCCATTTTTAGATGGCCAGCTTGACGCATGTTGACCCTGATTTACAGAAGCTTTAAGCACCCATGATTGCATCTGCAGGTCCCATTGATTCAGTCTTAAGTGCTTCAAAGTTGGGCACCCAAAATCAGAGGTCACTTTTGAGAATTCTGACCTTCAAGACTTCAGCAGTTAGTTTCCTGGGGAGATAACCTCATGCCCTAGCATGTTTGTTTTTTATGAAGAAAAACTAAAACATAAAAAACTTACAACACAGAGACATCAGTGTTTAATGTTTTGTGCTATAAATCTTATTTGTTTTTTTCAAACCCACTCTTCAAGCATGTCTCACTGCACATTACAAGCCCTGTGCTCTCGGTATTTGCAATGTGAACAAGTAAGGGAACACAGTGTAGCTGAAATCATCTCTTTTTTTTTTTTTTAATGAATTAAAAGAGGTTACAGGAACTCTCCCTGCTGCTAATACCCCTAACAAATTCTTGGTTTCAGAATCTTATCTTCTGTTTTCTTTGTTATTGTTTTAAAAAAATTAATCTCTCTATTCCTTTGTGAGAAATCCACAGTTTCATCTATTGTTTCTAACTGGCTACATCAGGGAAAGAGTAAAGATGAATACAGGAAGGGCTGTCAAATTCATTAAGTAAACATACAGAAAGAGACGTTTTTCCTTCTGTTCTCTGTTACAGTTGTGTGGGAGGTTATCTGAAACAATAGAAGGTGTAAAAATGCAAAGAAAATTGTAATTTTTAAATTGGTGTGTCCTTGTAAGTGCCACATCTACAGAGCTTGTAAAGTGCACCCCTTTGGAGCTTTTTTCTCCCTTTTTCCTTTGTGATTTCCTCATTAAAAAGGAGGGAGGAGTAAAAAAAACGTATGTTAATGTAGCATTCACATTGTACATTTAAAGCCCAGAAGTCAAGATATGAAAAACATTCTCACTAAATTTTACTCAATCTCATTGTACATACAGTTCATTATAGTCCAGTTTCTTTTAAAATATATATCTTAATATATTACTGCTTGTTCTTTTATGGCATACATTTAACAGACAGCAAACTGTTTGGGAATGTTTAAATTAGTGACCTCAATGTCACACAACTGTATATATTTGCTTGCCATGGCAACATTAAAAAGAGGATCTTGCATAGGGATATGAATACTGTTTTAGAAGTTAACTGTTTAAACGACTAAAATATATTTTGTTTAAACAGTTAACCGGCTGGGGTTAACGGTTAAGGATGGTTAACCGGTAAGACTAATGCTTATCGGTTAATATTTTACATCCCTTATCTTGCACAAAGACAACTTATAAAATACTTGAATCAAGGAGTCGTTGAAAAAGGGGTGAGATGTGCAATAACTGTGTGTATTTGAGTGAAGGTCTCTCTCTTATCAATTTTTTGATATTTCTAGAGCATCTTGTCTAAATCCTTGTTGTTCTGCATTCATGAATAAGTTCTTTTTGTTGTTGTGTATTTGCAGACACTCCAGTATTTGCAGCAGAATGCTAAGGAAAGGGCAGAACTTGCAGTGAATGCCACAACAAGTGGCAGCACCAGTTTTACCATTCCCTCAACCACTTCCAAGATATCCATGCAGGAACTCGAGGAGTTACGCAAGCAACTTGGCAGTGTAACAACCAGCTCCACTGTACAGCAGGTACTGTTTCTTCGACGGTCTGGAGATACAAGACTGCCTTGAGAGTGTAGGGATTTAATCATTGTCTTTTATTATCTTGTGGTGTAATTGTGGCAAAGTGGGAATTTTCTGTAAAATTTTTTTAAATCCTATGTGTGTCTCACTTTCCCTCTGTACTTTGCATTGCTTCCCAGTGGAAGAAAAAAGTGTACATTTTCTCTTGGGGGGTAGAGGGAAGAGACGCAGGACGTGGTGTGGGTGTCACCTTGCTATTTGGTCTGCAGTAAATATGATAATTAGGGAACTGGTCAAAACTGATGAAGATCAACATAGGATGCAAAGGGACAATGAAATCCCCAAGGACTGAACAATTAACACTCAATAATAGGTAGATGGGGTTGCAAACTCAGCATGGCCATGTCTGGAGGCAGAGGACTGGGAGAGCATAAAGAGTGGGCTTCTGGCAGAAGCATCTGAGACTGGAAAAAAAAGTCAGAGAGACAGCCTAGGAAGGCATCCACTACCGCTTGGATGGTGGATTGCTCTAGCTAGACCAACATGGACTATGTTTTAACACTTGTTTCTCTGTGCTAACGCAAGGATTTCAAGTGCTGTATTCCAATTGACTTATAAATCCTGCTCTGTTTTGAAAATGCTGTTTGGTGTCACTGCAAATACTTGCTGGGATGCGTTATTCCTTGAAGAATGTACAAGTCTCTAACCAGCAGTCTGTTTCAGTTGGACACATTGAGCAGAGCTCACAGTATGAAGCAGAAATTCTGGAGTCAGGAGGTTCAGTCTTGGGACCAGTGAGGCCAGATGGCCTACCCTGAAGGAAGAGACCGACCCTTTGGTGGTCTAGCACACTGAAAAGATTCCTCCAAAAATTTGTTTAAAAGCTGGGGCATAGCACAGATTCTGTGGATCTATGTATGACTGTAACAGACTCCCAGTGCAGGAAGGCAAGGAACTGACAGGTATCTGGTCGAGAGTTTCATCTGTCCTGACCAGTTCAGTATTCCTTCACTCACTAATATCATGACCTGTATATAAAAGGTGAGTCATGCAAGTTATCAATAGAAAGGTAATAACATACTGATCATTAATATTATTCTGCAGTGTATATACAGAGCGTACATTCAAAATTGCAAACGTATTGGGAATTATGATCTTGAAGTGTGTTTGGAAGGCATGGCTGAAGTTACCCCAACCTAGACAAAGGTACTTCCAAGGTACATTGAGACAGTGAGAATGCATTTACATAGATGGTAAACAGAACCATCAAGCTAACAAGGGGAGGAGATAACCACTCAGCATCATGTCAGCAGGGAGATTGCAGGAACAGATCAATTTATATTTTAACAAACCAGCTGTGAAAGAAGCCAGCATGGAACTTCCTTCCCCACAAGACTCTGTATCTCCTTCCTCACAGCTTGAATGAACTTTATTTGGTGGTAACTATCAGGAGAATCCATTTCAAAGGTTCACTGTACTATAAAAGAAAGTGGCAAAGAACCTCAGGTTATCTTTCATCTAAGAAGACAAAGAATGGAGAACTTTGGACTTGGTGACAGATCCTGACCAAGTGGGTGGTCAGACATGTTGCTGGAAGGTACTGTGGTAAGAATATTACTTTGAACCAGAACTGTAGTTTTGTTAAGTCTTGGTCTCTAGAAAGCATTTTTCACTTTTATTTCCTTGTAACTATTTCTAACTCTGTCCTTTATACTTGAACTCATTTAAAATCCTATTTCCTTTTGATAATAAGCTTGTTTTGCTTTTAATCTAAACCAACCCAGTGCTGTATTGGAATTGAAGTGATAGTTAACTCCAGTTATAGTGATAAGCTGTGCGCTTAGTCTCTTTAAAGGAGCAAACAAACCTTATGCCTCTGAATGGTTCAGGAAAGGGGCTGGACATTGCAAAGTTTTGGGAAAATTCGTGACTGAGCGGTATTTGGTTACACTTGGCAAGATGACCTTGAGCAGGTGGAGTCTAGAATGTGACTGTGTTGTAACAAGCAGGCTGCTGGAGTCGGAACTGATCCGGGGCAGCTTATTACACACTCAGATCATGCTTGTATGCTGGGTGGGAGCGTCCAGCTACAGCACCAGAGCATTTTAAGGCAATCAGGGTTACAGGGCAAGTGATGAAAACCTCTCACTGGTGTGAATTGCACCTAGAGCATGACACAGTGATAGTAATATAGTCTGGAAGTACAGAAATCCAGTACAAGAGCTATCCTCAACCCCCATTCACCACCAAGAATATAAGGTTCATTTCTGGTTGTGGGGTTGCACCTTGAATGCACACTCCTCTTCCGGTGTCTTCATGACATTTATTCCTGGGACAGTGTGATGTGCTGTCCTTTTGGAGTCACTAGTGGCAGTGCCTGTTCATCTGACTTCAGTCCTTGGTTATCTCATTAGAACTCCTGCCAGTGTCTAGTCCTCAGGATTAACCGTGTAACTTTTAGGCTCAGAAGCCCAAACTGTTGGAAGGAGAAGGGGATCAGACCATTCGCTGCCTCCTCATCTAGTCCTAATTTTAGAAAGGGAGATTGCATGCAATAGAGGGCCCCAAGCATCTGGTTGCTTTACTTGTGCTTAAGGCTAGCCCTACTAATGCTAGAAGTATTTGGAGACGGAACTGGCCAAGGGGGAGGTGATGGTATTCTTGGAGGAGAAAGAAATGGAAAAGACTGGAACATAGAGAATTCATCCCAACACAAATGATATTTGGGGATGGTCAGAGGAGAAGCACAGAGTCTAGCAAAGCCAGTTCCTACATCAGGTAGGACTTGGATATTTTTATGAGCATCTGCATATTCTGGGGAGCACTGGGTCAATGTGTGCTAGGGATTCCAGGGGTGGAATCTGTCACACATTTATCAGGGAGAATGGTGCCTTGGGGTGGGAAAGTGCCATGCGTTTCCTCAAATGCTCAGTATTCCTAGAGCTGTTCTGTGGTTTGTTAGCCAGCATGTTATTCTCTGCATAATTTGGAAGATGGAATTTAATTCTAGGTTGTGACCCAGATTTCAACCCATAGTAAATTGTCACAGTTGAGAATAAAACTCTAAAATCACCATTTATTCTGTGGACAATGGTAAACTCTACCTGAGAATAGCAAAATGCAAAAATAATGTCTTCCATGGTATTGGCCGGTCCCTTGTAGGCAGAAAAGTTAACCTGCCTTTCTGTCTTCTTGTAGTGACTGAGCCGTAGAGTTGGGAATGGAAAAACCAGGCTGTTTTGTCTTTACTTAGAAGCTTTGTTTATTTCACTAACATACAAAGAAAACAGCCCTGCATTGTTGTAACCAGTAGCCAGCTGCTGCATTCTGTTCTCTCCACTGTTGTCCTCAGATTGACTAGTAATAGTAAAATAGACTAGTAAAATGATGCTTTTCCAGGTCAGTGTTTTTAAAGAAACCCCTCTCTCCTTTCTGACAGCCTCTTGAGCTTATACGAAAGATACTCCGAGACAAGCAAAACAAGAAGAATTCTGGCCAGCCTATTCCAGTATTTCCAGCCTGGGTGTATGAGAGATCTGCACTTAATGGGGATTTCTTAACTGGTTCCAGTTTAAGCACTGACACAACAGTGCCTATAGGTACGTATCACACAGACAAAAATGACGAGTGTTTTATTCAGTGTATTTACTCTCTGGTCTCATTCAGATTTCACCAGATATTCAAGATGAGGAGAAAACTTAGTTCCAGTTAACTCTACTAAGGAAGAAATGGGCTGAGAGAAAAGCTTTAAGGCTTTGTTTACAGTATTTGTCAATACTGAATCCGAGCCCCAAAATTTCATTGGATGCCATGTGTGAAACCAAATGATAACACATCTGTTTGCTCCAGTCAGAACCCAGTGTGACAGGTTTCTTCAGATCCTGTAGCTCCTCAGAAAGATGGGGCCTCCTGAGGTCATGGCCATTCAGATAACTCGTCCCCACCGGGTGCATGTCAGAAACATCTGGCCAAAGCATCAGGAATCAATGTCATCTGATGGCTCTGAGGGATGGGATGTAGGATGACTTGGAAATGTCATAGTGCTAGTCCTGACTGTATACTCATAAGATATGTCAGATCAGTTCATGCAAGATTTTCTCTGGAGCCACCTTCCCCAGGCATTGTGGAGATGAAAATGATGGTTCTTCTTTGAGTGTTTGCACATGTCTATGCCACTGTTGGTATGTGTGTGCACCTCGTGTACAGATATCAGAGAACTTTTCTCTCTGAAGCACCAATTAGGGTAGCTCGAGTGTTCTCTGCCATCATGCACCATGGGTGTAGGTGTAAGAGGATGGAACCACCCCGATCCTTCTGTTCCTTCTTACCATCAGTGACAGTTGTTGAAGTGCTCCAACAGTCTTGATATTGCAAGTTTTTTTCCCCCCTCATGCTTTGTATATAGTTTGTTTGTTCTCTTTAGTAATCAATTAGGTATAAAGTATTATTAGTGTTACTGATAGGTTTTAGTTTTAGGTCCTTTTTGGACTAAATTTGAATCTTAGGACCAGTATTGGAGCCATGCGTAATTCTCCAGGGATTAAGTCCTGCTGGTCGTGTGCCAGGCCAGTGTTGGTCAGTGATCAGTATCACATTTGTAAAGGATTTTTGCCTCTCTCTAAACAAAGATAGAGCAGCGAGACTTAAGTATCTTCCTATGGAGGCAGCAAGCCATCTGATTCAGAGCATGCTCTGAGTGCTGCACTTCAAGTATGGAGTACACCACCTGAGATATTTGCAGCATCTTGATCTGTCAAAGAAGAGAGAGATCTTCCAAAGACCCGGAACTCCATTCAGCAAGATCATTGCAGCCAAGGCCACCTAGAGGCAAAGACTCTGTGGGACACTCTGAGGGGAAGTGTTCCCCAGAGCCCTCCTCATCTAGAAAGGAGGTTTTGTCAATTTTGGAACTTTTGCAACTTCCATTGCGGCTGACCCCTGAAGTTCCTATGCAAAGACCTCAAGCTCAAGACCAAATTCAGGTACCGATGATGCCAGAGGCATACACAGCTGCCAGAGAACTACTCAGTCTTTCTGTACCAGTGTCCTTGGTGGTACAGGAAGAATTTCAGCCAATACTGGTGACTACAGTTCCTACACCAGCTCCACTAGAGCATGCAGCCTGATGCCCTCTACACTTCTAGTACCTAAGAGCCAGGACATTCCAGAGGAAATCCACCATTAAAATCCTCAGTACCACCAACCCCAGGCTCAGCTTATCTATTTCCTGTCCACACAGGATCTGCTCCACTCTTATTGCAGGACTCAGAGTCATCTCCTTCAAACTCAGAGTTTGGGTCTGTGTCCCATTCAAAATGGGATGTGTACCTCTTCATGAGAGCCTTGGGGTCCATGGGTCTCACAGCAGTCCCAGCAGTGAGCACATCTCAAGGCACAATGACCTGTGCAAGCATGAGCCTCACCACCATGTCAGTGGCCTTTCTGAACTCTGTTGGGTATCTCTCCGCTGCTAGGATCTTCCTCACCCACCTCAGTTGACTTCTTTGAGGGTGTAGTGAGATCATTGGCACCGCAGATAATATTCTCTGACACTCAGTGCTGGTACCAAGCAGCTGGAAGTTGCTCAGACAGCAACTCCACCACAAGAGAGACCAGACATTGCTTCAGCATTCTGGTACAGTCTTCCTCGTCACCAGATGAGGCTATAGAGATGGTGAGCAATTCACTGACACAGGAAGATTACCAGGCTCACAAAGAACTGCTTAAAAGGATGGCCTTAGTGTAAGACATTCGGGTGAAATTGGTCTGTAAGATATCTTAGAAACTAGTGGACATATTCACTTCGACAGGTCCCTCCAAAGTGGTGCTCCTGATTAATGAAGCAATTCTGGAGCCACTCAGAACACTGTGGCACACCCTTTCTTCCCTAGCTCCTACAGCAAAATGTGCTCTTTCTAAGCATTTTGAATACCTCTACATTCACCCTCCCCCAGGCTCTTGATGGTGGCAGCAGATAATGAGTGAATGAGGCAGGGACAGGAAGCATCGATGCAAAAGGGGAAGGAATCAAAGAGACTGGACTAGTTTGGTTGCAAACTTTATTAGATGATAGGTCTGCAACTTAGAATTGCTAACCAGTAAGCTCTTCTAAGTCGCGTTGACTTCTCTCGGTGGGAAAACATGAAGTTTAAAGACAGACTACCAGAGGACATAAGGCAGGAGTTTGATGTGGTGGTGGAAGAGGGCAAGCTGGTGGCCTGGACAGCTTGGATACAGCAAACTCAGCAGCTTGACTGCAGTCATCCGATCTTCCTCCTGAAGTGTAGCAGAACATTCAAGATCTGCCTCTTTGTGGAAAAAATGGACGATAGGCCTCGTAGCCAAAAATATTCCAGGACAACTCTGAAGTTGCATGGAGTCAACACACTGTGACAAGGAGAAGCAGTTCCAGCCCCAGCAAGCTCACAGTTATCAGAAGTTTATCCCATGGACCCAAGACCTTCCAAGAAAAAGGGTGAGGAATTACAGGTGTTGACCACCTCTGCCCCCTCTTCCTTTGTGACAGCAGATTCCTCTCGACTAGCAGCTCAGTCTAAGCATGCATTTTGACAGGTTTGTTGGTGGCAATATTACAGTTCCTACAGGCCCATCTATTCCTTCCCATATGTTTGCCAATCATCTATCCCACTTCCTCTGTTCCTGGATTCATGTCACATTGAACTGGTGGGTCCTAAGCACAGTGTATCTGGGATAGTCCCTTCAATTTGTTTCTGTCCTCCTTTCTCACCTCCTTCCCTGTCCCTCTTCCGATCCATCTTTCAGCTGTGGGGGCTCCCTAAGTGGATATGTTTGCCACAAAGGCCAACAGAAAATGCTATCAGTTCTGCTCCCTGGGGGTCTGTTAAGGCTGACTCCCCACTCTGGCACTTTGAGTGCAGAAGGTGGGGGCCCACAAGGATTCTAAAAATTAGAATATGCATACTGTCAGACTTTTTAACCTTTTACAGGTAAAGCAAGTAGAGAACAGCTACCAAGAAGGACTTTATAGCTAATTGACTGGCTGGGTGTCCATAAAAGGGAACTTACCCCTCCCCTCCTTCATTTATTACAAGGTTACAGCCAGGTTCATTAACAAATGCTTTCCTGCTACTATAGAAGATACCAATACCATTCCTGTCCAGAGTCTCATGCAAGAGCAGACAGGACCATGATTGCCTTAATAGCACCAGCGTGGCCTCGGCAGTACTAGATCTCAGCCCTAGTAGCATTGTTGTGAGACCTTTTCTGTCTCTCCTGTTGGATCCAAATGTGATTTCTCAGGACCTTGGCTGTCTGCTCTGCCAGCACCTGCAAGCCCTCTGCTTGACAGCATGGATGCTTCATGGTTAACACCATTAGAAAGTGCTTGCTTGAAAGATGTTAAGGAAGTACTTCTGAATAGCAAAAAGGCTTCAACAAGGCGTACTTACCTGGCTAAATGGAAACGTTTTTATCTGGTCTTAATAGAAATGTGTCTCTCCAGAGCAAGCTTCCATTAACCATGTTTTGGACTATCGCACCTAAAATACTAAGATATCACAGCAGCAAAGAGTCCTATGGCACCTTATAGACTAACAGATGTATTGGAGCATGAGCTTTCATGGGTGAATACCCACTTCGTCGGACGCATGTCCGACATCATGTTAGTCTATAAGGTGCCACAGGACTCTTTGCTGCTTTTACAGGTCCAGACTAACACAGCTATCCCTCTGATACTTAAGATATGACAGTTAGTTCTGTTAGAATACATTGAGCAGCTATTTGTTTTTCACCATTCAGTGGGTAATAGATAGTTATGGAGTTAAAAAATCAGATTTCTAAAAGGGTTAGACAGGTTATATTCACAGGTACAATTTGTACCCCCCACGGGATCTCAACCTGGTGTTAACAAATTAATGGAACCACCCTCCATACTTCACCTCTGTATGAAAGTGCGGTTTCTTGGTTCCAAAACCCCCTTGTCCTTTTGCTCTTCCCATGGGTATGTTCCTGGATCCCACCTTGTGACCTTGATCCAGATTTGCTCCCTGACTAGCGGATGCATGTGGTTTCAGCATCCTCCCCTTTGGAGGATGCTGTGCAGTTCCATGACTTTGTGGATTGTATGGTAGCCATGTTGAACTTACTTTCAGTAGCTGTAGAGGAAACTTCCCATCCAGTATTTGATGATGTTGGAGCTACTTCCATGAATAACTGCAACATGATTAGGTGATGTCTGACAACTCTTAGATTCATAACTCTTTTTATACCCTTGAAAAACAAATAATATGATAGTCAATTACCACTTTAGCTAACTAATTTGAGACGGGATTACCCTAGTTTTGAATTTTAATTCAAATAAGATGTCCTACATCTTCTTTCCCAAGGTCTTTCCTCCTTATCAGGAAATTTGCAAGGGGTGTTAATGGGTTCACTTCACCTTGAATAGTCCCTTGAAATATGTGTTAACTGCTTATGCTAAACAATCTGTTTTACCTTGTATTTAGCTGTGACACTCCGAGAATGTTTCCCAGACCTGAAGAAGAGCTAACTCTATGTAAACTCAAAAGTTTGTGTCTCTCACCAACAGAATTTGGTCCAGTAAAAGATATTACCCTACCCACTTTGTTTTTCTAACACCAGAAGGCAATCCTCTTCCTGGGTCTAATGGGTCTTATGTAACCCCCTATAACACTCTCAGAATGATCAGGGTGTTTTGAGTTTATATATCCAGTCAGGACTGTCTTCATAGGTTTGTCACTATGTCTCAGGATGTTCTGGATTTGCTGAGGTAGTGAACAAACAGATCAAGCATTCTCAGGAATGTTCTGTTCTTCATCAATTATAATGTCAGATACTTCCAACACTGGATGGGGATCCAATTTAGCTCAATTTATAATCCAAAGTCACTGGGCTTTTCAGGAAAAGAGCATCGCACATTAATTATAGAATCAGCCATTGGCTTGGTTCTCAGATTGTTCTCAGATCGTATGCAATGACCAGCCAGTAAGGGAAGCATTCACCGACCCCTGTTTATCACCTTCTGGGGACCTGTCTTAATTCACATACCTTAAGAACATAGTGTATCTATACTGAAAACAACTTCTGAAATATCATCTGTACGTATATCTTGCAGTTATTAAGATGATCAGTGCATTACTGGCTGTTGGTAGAGACCTCACATGCCATCCTTTGGCATGCTATTATGTAAACATCAGATCTAGGGGTTCCCTGTAAACCCCTATGCACCTCTTATTCCTGTTGCCAGTTGATACCAAGGCCTCCCTGGATCACAGACCTTCTGTGTGCTTTCACTCCTTTCCATTTTAATTTAGAAAGTGGTGAAGATGATTTGTCAGGACAGCAAAAATTATATTGATTGCCCCAGCTTGGTCAAAACAGCAGTGATACATGGATCTGCATCAGCTGTCAGACAGATAAAACATGCGTCTTCCTCTGTCTCGAAATATCTTGTCACAGTAACAAGACGGGATTCTTTGTTCAAATCTACAGTTGCTTCATCTGACAGGTTAGGCTATCGGACTTGACTAGTCTTGAGCCATCTTGTTCTTCGTTGGTACAAAATGTTCTACATAGTTCTAGAAGGCTGTCTACAAGAAAGTGTTACCTGTTAAAGTTGACCAGATTTGTTGCTTAGTTGAGGGATAAATTTGACTTTCTACTGAAGCTTCCATACCCTGTATTTTGCAATATTTAATGTACTTAGCGTCTGAAAGATTGTCTAATTTGTCTTTAAAAGTTCATCTGGCTGTTGTTTCAGCTTACCATGTTTTGATCATTACTTGAATGCTTTGCGTATTGTTCTTTTGTTTTATTCATCTATTAAAGCAGTCTTTGTTACTGCTATTACATCAGCCAGAAGGGTGAGTTCATTGCATGCCCTGATAGCTAACCTATCATTTATGAATTTTGACAAAAATTAGGTGGTTCTTACACCTGATCCCAGGTTTTTATCAAAAATAGTGTCTGAGTTTCATATCAATCAAACAATTATTTTACCGGTTTTCTTTCCAAAACCTCATGTTAATAAAGGAGCGTCTGCCTTACATACTTTTGGTGGTAGGTGAACTGTTGCATACTACTCAGATAGCATTAAGAGTTTTAGGAAGTCATCTAGACTGTTTATTATGCTAAGAATCATGAGTCATGCTGTGTCTGCCCAGACTACTTCCAGATGGGTTAAACAATGCATTGCTCAGTGTTATATGAGTTATGGAAATTCCTGAGCTGCCTGTTTTGCGGTCTCATTCTACTAGAGCTGTAGCTGCATCTTTTGCTTGTTTTAAACATGTTTCTATTAGAGAAATTTTTAAAGCTGCTACTTGAAAGTCAATGCACACATTCCCTAAACATTATGCACTGGATCTAGTGTCTAGAGCAGATGCCAAATTTGGCTCAATCGTTATCCCTGAGGGAGTTGTGGAATCCACGTCATTGGAGGTTTTTAAGAACAAGTTAGACAAACAACTGTCAGGTGGTCCCGGTTTATTTGGTCCTGCCTTACCACGGGGGGCTGGACTAGATGATCTCTCAAGGTCCTTTCCAGTCCTGCATTTCTATGGTTTGATGATTTAATTAGGACTCTGTTCTCATCTTCAGGGTTTTTCAGCACCGCTTGTCACTCTACCTGTGAATAGGAATATCTAGAGACACTCTAAAAAGAAATGAAGGTTACTTATTTGTAATCAGATTTCTTCGCGTTTACTCTGCATAGTCACACTTCCCACACACCTTACCATTTTTCTCAGAGTCCTATCCGGGTTGTCTGGGTTGGCAGCTAAAGGAGGTGATAGAGGTGATATCTGAGGTGATAGAGGGAGCAGCCTTCCCTTTTATAGCATCACCCTCAGAATGTTCAGAGATACCGAGAGAAGGAGTAGGAGGGGGTGGTACACAGGTGCTCCAACAGGCACTGCTTGGAGTGGGAGAGGGTTCTACCATTGGGCACCCTCAGGCAGTGCAGAGTCCATAAGTGTGAATATTCTGTCATCTTGAAGAACTCCAGTTACGAATAAGTAACCTTCATTTATTTTTACTGAAAAATTTCAACTCTAGGAAAACTGCTGACAAGTGCAGTCCAGTGCAATTAGATTAGTGGGCAGACTACAGGTGGGAAGATCAAATGTGCAAAGTGAATGTAATTTCTTCCATAGCTATCATGGTCATATATGTTGGGTACGTATGTATATCTGTATAACTTATATTTTGGCATACAAACAAAGTAAAGAATTCTGTTCTCTGGTTTAGAAATCTAGGCGGACATTTTATGGATTTTACCGCAGATGAATTATTTTCCATCCCTTACACAAAGATGAGGTAACTTAGTTGTCTTCTCCTTGAGTCATAATATTTTCTGTTGAAGTCCAAGTACTAGATCAAAACTCTGCAATTTTCACTTAAAAAGTCTCTTGATGACTTCTGAACATTCAATAAAAACTCAGAGCACTGGGGTCCATCTTCTCTGAAGATTGCTTTGGTTTATCCTTACTACAAGGCCTAATTTCACTCTGCTTATACTAAAAGGTGGGAAGACAGCATTGCCATTGAGGAGAATGATGCATACTGTCCCTTTTAACAGCACCTCATCTCCATGTTTCACTGTTTTTTAATGCAGCCTGAGCATACCAATCAAAAAGCCACAGAGGAATGAAAAGGGGCTGAGAATAGTTCTGTTGTGTGGTCAGATTTTGTACTTTTTGTCCTCTGTTTTCAAATAGGTACCTTACCCTTAGCTTCTCAAGAGTCTACAATTGTGGAAGACTTGCTGTATGTCTTGACTGGCGTGGATGGAAGATACATCACAGCACAGCCTCTCATAGGCAGGCAGAACCGAGCTTTCTTAGTGGATCCCAATTTGGACATGTCAGTCAAAGAGCTAGTGACCAGGATTCTTCCTGTAGCTGCGAGTTACTCCACTGTGACCAGGTATCCGAAGTGGCCTTTGTTATTCCCATGTTAGGATGTGTCTGTCTGGTTTGATCTGACACCCAGAATTGAATTACAGAATCTCAGTTTGTGTTGTTTTATGCAGTGTTTTATTTGCAAGTATGCTGCCTGGTTTAGAAACCACCTTAGTTTAGTTTATACCCATTGGGATGTAAAGTAAAATAAAATAAAATAAAAAACTCCTCAAAGTTGTTCAGCTGGCTTACAAGCCAGCCCCTGCCTGAGTCTCTATTGAGTCAGCACCTTAGCTTCAGCAGAGTGGAACGGTAGTTGTGATGTCCTAGCATCACAGCTGTTAATGTGGATCAGGGCTTCTGGGGTCTTAAATGGGGGCAGGAAAAGCATTTGTGGTGTTTGCATGCTGAATGCTCCTCTGAACTCTGGCTAGTGGAGTTGGGGGCACTCAGCACATACTGGTGAAGTAAATGGATTGCTCCCCTTTACTTATACATCCCCTATAAGTATTCTTCTTCTTTCATATGGCATTTAAAAAGCCACAGGCTGAGATTATAGCTGAATCTTGAGATTTGAAAACCATTCTAATGCTTCTGCGGTAGCTAGATGGATCCCGTTTGTGTCAACACTGTAAATGTGACTGGGACGGTTGTCTGTAATGTGACTGTGATGAAGTACAAACGAGGCAACACAATTAGGTGATTTTTTTTTTTTGAATTTTCCATTTGTGGAGGAGATATCTACACCTTCTGTATGTTGTCTGAAGTTGCTTATTCACTTAGTCCACTGCCTATGGGGAAGACAAATCCTGGGACTTCTGAGGGAGGGGATGACAATCTTCATGCAGTCTACCATGTTGCGTGCCAGAGCACAACAGATGTAATCAAATCAGCAACTGAATGTCCTTAAAGGACCACCCGATCAGAAAAACAATGGTGATAATGGCCCATGTTAGGGCCAAACTTTTCCAATAAGTACTAATGATAGTTCTTAGAAAGGAGCTCACTTCACCTTCAAAGTATCTCTCATCTCTCTTCCTTTCTGAACTCCTCAGTCATGCCCTCACTACTAGCTCTCTGGAGTTGTTTTCCTCCAGCTCCTTCCTAGGGCTGCTCCATGTAGCTCTCACCCTCTATGCTCCCAAAAATTGTTCTCGACAGAGCCTCAAATGAACTCTTCTGGCCAGATCTCAGGTCCTGTACTCCAAACTTCTGACTTTGACACTATCAACCATGCTTTTCCTCTTGAAGTCTTGTCCTCCTCTGGCTTTTGTGACTGGCTTTTTGTGGTTCTCTTACCTCTCTAATAATTTGCTCAATGCCTCCCTTTCATCTTCCCCCACCCATGCACACTTTCAATAGGCATCCCACAGGACTTCAGCCTTGGCTCCGCCCTATTCTCCTTCCTTATCCTATTGCTGGGTAATCATATCCAGATGCCTACTATATTTACACTGATGACTCTCCAATCTACCTTTCCACTCCAGACCCCACTCCCTCCATCCAAATTTGCATCTCTGCCTGCCTGTCTGTCTGTTTCTGTCTGAACAGCTCCTCATGGGTGTCCAGCCACCAACTTAAACTCAGCATAGCCAAAACTGAGCCCCGCTCCAAACCTTCCCTGTCTCCCACCTCTCTGTCACTGTGGACCACATCACCGTACTCCTGTCACTTAGGCTAGTAACAGTCTCCGCCCTCTCTCTAGACTCTCACATCCAGACCATGTTTCTTTTTCTGTTAACTTATTAGTGTTTTTAAAATATATATACAGAAAAAAAAAACATGACAAACTATACATAAACTTCTTATAACAGCTATATTTGAAACATCTCTCTCTCTCAGGGGTCAGTAACCTCTGGCACGCGGCTCGCCAGGGTAAGCACCCTGGCGGGCCAGGCCAGTTTGTTTACCTGCCGTGCCGGCAGGTCCAGCCAATTGCAGCTCCCACTGGCTGCAGTTCGCCATCCCAGGCCATTGGGGGTGGCGGGAAGCTGCAGCCAGCACATCCCTCGCCTGTGCTGCAGCTTCCAGGAAAGCATTCATATCTCTGAGAATTTTTCTTGGCCATCACGGAAAGAAGGTCAAGCTTATGAAATCTATGTGCCAGTCTTCAATTGTTGGTTTCTTTTTGGATTTCCATTTTTGTAGTAATTTTAGCAATGATTAATGGTCTGCTTAGCCAAAGTTTTTCAGATTTATTCTGCTTCCAGTTAACATCCATTAGGTTTAAAATATGTTTAGCTTGTAAGACAATTTTATTTTCTAGGAAAGAATTAACTCTGCAGTTAAGTTCTGCTCAAAACCTACAGGTATAGGAGTATTCGCAGAGCATACGGGTGAAGTTAGCACCTGCTGAATCACAGTGCCATTTTTGTCCGGACTTAGCGGCACCTGTTTGAACAGTCGGAGAGGGGTCTAATGCATGTTCCATATGATTTTCTGATAGATTAATTATAAATGGAGATCCAAGGAACAGCTCAGAGTGCTGACTAAAATATGTTTCCATTGGTTAGCAGAGAATAATTGGCCTAGATCCTCCTCCCATTTCTTTTTTAGGGAATCTGTATTTAAGTCAAATTTGCCATCCAAGTTTGTCTATAGTGTTACCATGGCTCTTTTCAATCTGGATAATAATTGGAGAAATGAAAGCAGTTCAGGTGGGTCGGGATAGCTCAGGCATTGGAATCAAACAGATAGGAGATGGCATTTTTAAGTTAGATACATTCCCACTCCCCCGTGCTCTGTAGATTGAACATCGTTTTTAATATTGTAAAGGAGAGGAAGGTATAATTTTCAATAAATTGACTGATAGTCAAAATCCCTTTCCTAATGCAGTCTAGCCAAATAATGGGGTTGTCTGCTAGACAGAGTTTCAAGTTACCCCAGATAGGGTCTGTTACACTTTTGCACCTCCTTACCCAATTTAAATAGTACAATAGTTAGGGATTTCCTCATAGTACGATGTAACATATCTTTATTTCAAGCATTTTTGGAAATGTATAATAGCTTAGGAACCAGAATTTCTTTATGACTTTGATAGAATTCTATCAGTTAGCCATCCTGGCCGGAGAAGTCTTGCCAAGGCTTGCCCAGGCTTATTTCTTTTATGAACTTGATTATTTCCTCGAATTGCAATGGAGATGCCAGCCTTACATGTTGCTCTTCTGAGATTTGTGGGAGATTGAGTTTGAACAACTTTATTCGGCTCTTTTGGGTCAGGCGGTAAATTATTATTGTAAAAAATATATTGTACTGGTAGAATTTCAAAAATTGATCATTGAGCTCTTTTTAATTAGTAATAACCTATCCTTGTTCTGATTTGAGGAATACTATTTGGGATGTTTGGCTTCTCACTTTTAATCTGCATGCAATAATTTTATCCTCTTTTCTTCCCAACTCCCAGTGTGTTTGTTTGAGTATATAAAGAGCTAATTTGGCTTGTGCTGAAGTCAATCTGTTACTTCATACTGAAGATTAATTTTTTAAGATTTCCTTGGGAAGGGTAGTTTGCACATTCTAAATCCAGACATTTAAATTGTTTGGTTAATTCCAGGAGCTGAGCCTGGTAAGCCCTCTTTCTAACCACTGAGTATGAAATGATCCTTCCCCTAATAAAAGCCTATCCTGTAGGGTAGATCAGGACATCTCTGGCATATCATTTGTTTTGAAGAAAAATCTAATTTTTTCTGTGACAGAGTACTGAGAATGTGTATCTTTCAAAAGAGAGGAGTTCAGTCTCGATCCTTTACAAATCTAGTTTGTCTCGGGAGGGGGAAATTGTAGTATTGCTGGTGCATGATCAGAGATCATGATAAACTTGATTTCGTTATGAAGCACTGAGTCCCATCAAATTTGTAGAAATCAGGAAGAAATCTACTTGTGAATATGTGGAATGTGGAGAGGAGAAAAAAAACAAAATCCTTCATTGTAGGGTTTTGCAACCTCTAGCCATCTTTTCACCCTATTTTTTACATCTGATCTTTTATAATGCTTCTAGCATGTGACTGTGTATGCTTGGGCCAGCTTGACTTGTCCAAAAAAAGAGTCCAACACCTCACTAAAATCTGCTATGATGACTGATTGTAGTGGGATACTAATTAATTTGGAAAAAAAACTTGTTTAAAAACCCAGACCGTGTCTAATTTTTTACCACTTCTTCCTATGTAATATTTCTAAGATTCAGTATTCTCTTTCTGTCTACACAGCTAAAAATCTCAGCCAGGTCCTACAGTAATCACCTCTTCTCTGCAACCTTGCCATTCTTTAGTCCATTCACATTGCTGCTGCTCAGATCATCTTCCTGGCTTGTTACTGAGCACATCACTCCCTTCTCTGTCCCTCCACTGGCTTCACCTTCACCTTTAAGGCCCTTGACAATTTAACTCTACCCTACAGAGTTGCTTTCTTAGTTTACTGCGACGTCAAGCCCATTTTCACTTTGCTAACTTGCCCAGCCCATACCACCTAGCAGTTAGTTGCTGAACCCTGCTGTGACCATGACTAGGCAGGTGGTGGTCTGGGACTGCCTGTTCCTTTCTTTCTGTTGCTACTCTTGTTAATTCCCACATACCTGCCATTCCTCTCCCCTGACCTGTGTTCCCAGATTAAAAACCCAAAGTGAAGCCTATAACTAATTAATGTGTGCTGATCAGCACCAGGCTTATTTGTATGTATGTTATTCCCTGATTGCATCTGTGTGTATTTTTTTGTAAGCTCCCTGGAGCAGGGAATGTTCTTCATCTATGTTTGCCCTTGAGTGCTACTGTAATAAAAAATATTGTTGTTAAAGTCCCCCAGTGGCTAGACTCAGAAGCACATATGAAGTTGGCTACACTCGAAACTTCAAAGCGCTGCACTTACTCCACCACCTCATGGAGATTAGCTTGCAGCACTGGGAGCCGCGCTCCCAGTGCTGCGGCACTGTTTATACTGGTGCTTTATAGCGCTGTATCTTGCTGCGCTCAGGGGGGTGTTTTTTTCACACCCCTGAGCGAGAAAGTTGCAGCGCTGTAAAGCGCCAGTGTAGCCAAGGCCTTAGCAATTGCTTATTACCCTACATTCCACACAGCATCAGGGGGAGGGAATGCTTGTAAAAATAGAAAAATGTGATGGTTAAACAACAAAAATTGACTGGAGGGAGTCAAGGCAGGTATAGCCCCTAAAGCTACTTTATATATATATTTTTTTAAAACTGCATAGATTTCAAGATGACAGTGCAGCTTCTAACTGGGGCGCACTCTGCCCTTCATGCTTCTACAATGACATGTAAATACAGCTCCTGAAAATATAAACACTGCTTTGCCAAACAATTTTTGTACGGCTTTTTGCAGGTTCATTGAGGAAAAATCTTCGTTCGAGTACGGACAGGTAAATCATGCTTTGGCAGCAGCAATGAGGACCCTTATCAAGGAATACATGATTCTTATCACCCAGCTGGAGCATCTTCAGAGACAAGGGCTTTTGTCCCTACAGAAACTGTGGTTTTATATCCAGCCCACCATGAGGACCATGGAAATTCTTGCTTCACTTGGTAGGTGTCCATACTTTCAAATGATTTGTTAAATTTTTCATGCCTTTGTCATGAGGTTCTAAAAGCTGTATAGAACTATAAATGATGTCCACATTACATGCAGTAATCTGCTTCTGTATAGTGCTCAAAGAACTCTAAAGAGGATTTTAATGATCAAAACTCTGTTATGAGATTCCAGAAGAGGACCGAGTAGCAGTGGTTTAAGTAATGGTGTATTAACAGGTTTACTGACTTGTTACTGACTTTAATGTGCCTCCAAAGCACTGTTTGTTAATGACAGTCATAGTTAAGGATGAATCACACCTCTTCAGTTTGATGGGATCTTGAAACCCCTGTGTAGCCTAACCAGAGGTTTTTGGTCAAAATAAAAATATGTTCTTTAAAGATTATCTGAATTTTAAAGTGGGGGGAGGATATGTACTGCTTCAGGGAGACAAGATGAACTGTCTTAAAAGTAACAAATTTATTTCAGCATGAGCTTTCGTGAGCTACAGCTCACTTCTTCGGATGCTTAGAATGGAACACACAGACAGGAGATATTTATACATACAGAGAACATGAAAAGGTAGAAGTATGCATACCAACAGGAAGAGTCTAATCAATTGAGATGAGCTATCATCAGCAGGAGAAAAAAAAACTTTTGAAGTGATAATTAAGATGACCCATAGAAGAAGGTGTAAGGAGAAGTTAACATAGGGAAATAGATTCAATTAGTGTAATGACCCAACCATTCCCAGTCTCTGTTTAAGCCTGAGTTAATTGTATCTAATTTGCATATTAATTCGAGTTCAGCAGTCTCTCTTTGGAGTCTGTTTTTGAAGTTTTTTTGTTGCAGGATTGCCACCTTCAAGTCTGTCACTGAGTGGTTAGAGAGGTTGAAGTGTTCTCCCACTGGTTTTTGAATGTTATGATTCCTGATGTCAGATATGTGTCGATTTATTCTTTTGCGTAGAGACTGTCCGGTTTGGCCAATGTACATTGCAGAGGGGCATTGCCCTATGCTACCAGCACTCCCAGCTATCTTCGAGACACCACTGACTTCCTGAGGAAACTGCAATCCATCGGTGATCTTCCAGAAAACACCATCCTGGCCACTATGGATGTGAAAGCCCTCTACACCAACATTCCACACAAAGATGGACTACAAGCCATCAGGAATAGTATCCCCGATAATATCACGGCTAACCTGGTGGCTGAACTTTGTGACTTTTTGTCCTCACCCACAACTATTTCAGATTTGGGGACAATATAGACCTTCAAGTCAGCTGCACTGTTATGGGTACCCGCATGGCCTCACAGTATGCCAACATCTTTATGGCTGACTTAGAACAACGCTTCCTTAGCTCTCGCCCCTACTCTACTTGCACTACATTGATGACATCTTCATCATCTGGACTCATGGAAAAGAAGCCCTCGAGGAATTCCACTGTGATTTTTAACAATTTCCATCCCACCATCAACCTCAGCCTAGACCAATCCACACAAGCGGTCCATTTCCTAGACGCTACTGTGCTAATAAGTGATGGTCACATAAACACCACCCTATACCGGAAACCCAGTGACCGCTATACTTACCTACATGCCTCCAGCTTCCATCCAGGACACACCACATGATCCATTGTCTACGGCCAAGCTGTAAGATACAACCATATTGGCTTCAATCCCTCAGACAGAGATAAATACCTGCAAGATCTCTATAAAGCATTCTTAAAACTACAATACCCACCTGCTGAAGTGAAAAAACAGATTGACAGAGCCAGAAGAGTACCCAGAAGCCACCTACTACAGGACAGGCCCAACAAAGAAAATAACAGAACGCCATTAGCCATCACCTACAGCCCCCAACTAAAACCTCTCCAGCGCATCATCAAAGATCTACAACCTATTTTTAAAGATGATCCCTCACTCTCAAAGATCTTGGGAGACAGGCCAGTCCTCGCTTATAGACAGCCTCTCAACCTGAAGCAAATACTCACCAGCAACCGCACACCATACAACATAAACACTAACCCAGGAACCTATCCTTGCAACAAAGCCCGATGCCAGCTCTGTCCACATATCTATTCAAGTGACCCCATCATAGGACCTAATCACATCAGCCACGCCATCAGAGGCTTGTTCACCTGCACATCTACCAACGTGATATATGCCATCATGTGCCAGCAATGCCCCTCTGCAACATACATTGGCCAAACCGGACAGTGTCTATGCAAAAGAATAAATGGACACACATCTGACATCAGGAATCATAACATTCAAAAACCAGTGGAAGAACACTTCAGCCTCTCTAACCACTCAGTGACAGACTTGAAGGTGGCAATCCTGCAACAAAAAAACTTCAAAAACAGATTCCAAAGAGAGACTGCTGAACTCGAATTAATATGCAAATTAGATACAATTAACTCAGGCTTAAACAGAGACTGGGAATGGTTGGGTCATTACACTAATTGAATCTATTTCCCTATGTTAACTTCTCCTCACCCCTTCTATGGGTCATCTTAATTATCACTTCAAAAGTATTTTTTTCTCCTGCTGATGATAGCTCATCTCAATTGATTAGACTCTTCCTGTTGGTATGCATACTTCCACCTTTTCATGTTCTCTGTATGTATAAATATCTCCTGTCTGTGTGTTCCATTCTATGCATCCGAAGAAGTGAGCTGTAGCTCACGAAAGCTCATGCTGAAATAAATTTGTTAGTCTCTAAGGTGCCACAAGTACTCCTGTTCGTTTTGCGGATACAGACTAATACTGCTGCTACTCTGAAACTTGTCTTAAAAGTGCCATTTCCTTAAATTTCACTTTCCTGGAATGCTATAGCTAACAAGCTAAGTTAAGGTTCCCCTTGCTCTGAAACTTGCAGGTGTCCTGCAGTTCCCATCTCCTGCCCCACATTGTAATACTAACCCATTCATTTGCCCCAAGTACAGTATTTCTTTAGTATAGTACTTTTGAAGAAAGCCATTCTGGCATAACTGCAGAATGCTGTGCGAAGTTTGGGAGTGTATTTCTTTGGCATGACCACATACTTCCAGTCTCCCATGCAATTCAACAGATTCCTCTCAGTTGTGGTTAGTAATACTTTGCACTTGCCCCATTGCTTTAGCAAAGCATCGCCTTTACCCAAATTTTACTGTTATCCTAACTGAATTCAGAGGTTGAAGCAATTTGCATGAGAACTTGTGTGTTAGTGGAGAAAATAAACATCTACCACCAGTGGATACATCTGCATAGTGAGCAGCAGCAAGTCTGAGCCCAGGTTGACAGGCTCAGGCTTGTGCTACTCACTAAAAATAGCTATGTAGACATTGTGGCGCGAGTTGGAGTTTGGGTTCTGAAGAATCCCCCATTCCCCCAGGCTTCAGAGCCCGAGCCGCAACATCTACATATCTATTTTAGTGTGGGAGCGTGAGCTCCGCAAGCCCGAGTCTGTCAACTTTGGCTCAGACTTGCTGCCACTTCCTGTGTAGATGTACCCTTAGAGACCAGGTTTCTCTTCCCAGCTGTGTCACTAATGTCCTATATAATCTTTGGCAAGTCACTTTAGGTATGTCTGCACTCATGCTAGGAGTGAGTCTCTCAGCCCAGGTATACAGACTCGACTTGAGCTAGCATGCTAAAAATAACAATGTGGATGTTGTGGCTCTACTGGAGGCTCAGGCTAGCTACCTGAGCTCAGTCCCAAATAGTCAGGCGGACTTGAAAGCCCGAGCTGCTGCTTGAGGCGCAACGTCCACACTGCTATTTTTAGTACACTAGCTTGAGCTAGTATGGGTCTTGTCTGCCCAGGCTAGGAGGCTCTCTCTGAGCTGCAGTGTAGACATAAGTTAGGATTCCTCAATTACCCATCTGGAGAATGGACCTGTTCCTGGGTCTAGGAACATTTTGGACCCTGATCCTGCAAACATTTGTGCATGTGCTTGACTTTAATCCTGGTGACTTGGAGGATTTGAGGATTTTTTTAACATTTTGTTTTTGTTTTATTAAAAAAATGTTTTCAGGTCACCTTTAAATGTTGGCTGCGTAGTGGAATGGCTGCTGAGAATCAGCTAAATAATAGCATGTGTGCACTTCGAAAGTGAGGCATGTGCTGCATTTTGTGTAGCAGCTGGGTTAATAAGCCACAGTTCTTATGCTGAAATCTAGCCAACTCTTTCCATAACAAGATGTTTGTGTGAATTGCCAATAGTTAAGCCTGTGTTTCAGAATTCTCAGTCTGTTATTTTGAGCCTTGATAGCCTTTAACAAAATGACTCAATCTGTAAATGTGTAGATTTAAATTAAATGCCCTTTGCCTTAAGAGTTTTTCCTTTTTTTTTAATTATAGCCACTTCTGTGGATAAAGGTGAGTGTATGGGAGGGTCAACCCTTAGCTTACTTCACGACAGGACCTTCAACTATACAGGAGACAGCCAAGCACAAGAGCTGTGTCTATACTTAACCAAGGCAGCCAGTGTGCCTTATTTTGAAATTCTGGAGAAGTGGATCTATAGAGGCATCATCAATGATCCATACAGGTACAGAAACACTGAAACAAAATTAATAAATCCTGATTGTTAGTTTTACATTTTTTAGTGCACTGTAATATTTATTTGCTTTTGAGTAAATGATGGTAGCACCAAAATAAAGTACCTATTTTACATATATTAAAAACATAATTGTACAATGAAGAATAAAACTAGTAGCCTGTCTTTGCCCCCAATCCTGGGGGTAGGGGAAAAATCCTGAAAATGAAGTCCAGTCATCTCTCTGATGTGCCCTCTGGGCAGCCCTGCATTCCCCATAGCCTGGGAATATAGGTAATCAGATTCAAGCTATTTCCAGGGATTAGGGATGGAGAAGCAAATCCCGAAGTCAGGAGCTCTTGGGAAGAGTGTCCTGCCAATAGTGCTCAGTTTTGTTTTGTTTTTTTCTTTTTTTGAGGGAAGTCCAGCTTAAGTGCTGACCGCAGCTCTGGAGGTATATCACAGGGAGAGGAGCTTCTTTCAACTGCACTGGTCCCAAGCCATGCAGGGCTTTATAAATGAAAACCAATGCCTCGTGTTCCACATGGAAAGCAGTACGAAACCAGTGCAGATCATGCTTGTTCCCAGTCCAACACATTTTTTCTTTTTACAAAGTTTGATAACTTAAAAATGGCATAAAGGGATTTTATCGTAATATGGGGGAAAACGGCATTTTCCAGAGTGCACGCTTTTTAGATTTACTTTTCATCCTTGTATAACTCAAACCAGAATTTTCTTCAGTGGCTTGGCTTTTAATTTTAAGGCCAATCTATACTATAGAGATTTGATGAGTTTGTAGCCACGCTATACAAATCTTACTCCACACAAGGTATACTTCTCTTGCCATGGTTAAAACATGGCTCCTCATGGTGAGTGGTACCAGTACTGCTCAATAACAAGGCTGTAACACAATTTGTCAGGCTGTGACAACCTGCACTGGAGATGGAACCAATTTATGATATACCAAGGTACAATCCAGACCAGTGGGCAGCTATGTCACCTTGCCCTGTAACCTGGGGTGCTGTGCAATACCTTCCTGCTGTAGCTTCCAACCTGGACTACTCACCAACTGCCTCCAGCATGCAAATCACTCCCAGATGTGTTTGTGTAACTGTAGCCTGTCAGTCACAGCCTGGCTTTCACCAGCCTTGGTTATACTGCAGGGTGACCCCAACAAACTCCCAGTTCTGGATTTCCCCCCAGAAATGTGTATCCTGTACTGCCCAGCCTTCTCCTGGATAGTCCAAATATATTAAGCCCATTATTCCTTGAAGGGAATAATATACACTAGCCTATTATCCTAAATAGAGTTACCCAGCCACGCTGGATTAGACAAAACAATAAAACATGTTTATTAACCACAAAGAGAGATTTTAAGTGAATACAAGTAATGCGGCATAGAAGTCAGAAATGGTTACAATAAAAATAAAACGCTTTTGAGTGCCTAACTTAACAAATTGTATCAGATTCAACAAAATATCTCACCACATGCTTCCAGCAAGATTACTGACCAGACTCTTCAGGGCAGGGCTGTGGGGTTTGGGACATATGTTAATAAAAAGATTCCTCTGTGTGATGTTAACTTCATATACAGTGTTGCCACACATTTTATCATGACTATACTGACCAGCCAATTTTGAGTTTTCAAATGATACCTTACAAGGCATATCTTGCACAATGATTACTGCGGTAGTATGTAGGATGTGAATACATGGGAGCATTCCATCACACACCTATCTGGGTCTGTGTAACCAGGCCAGCCAATCTTCCTACGTCCCAGGTGTCTGTGCTGAAGAACATCCCAAAATCCATGGTGTAAAATACTTGCAGTCCTCTGCCCCTGGCATGAGTGTTTGAGGCAGCATGGGGGAGGGACAGCTGCTTATTTTTTTCCTTAGAATGCACTGATGCAAGGGTTATTGTACATCATGGTAGATTTTCTCAAGCCAACATGATTATGCCAGAAGAATGCTGCTGTTTGGTTGTACTGGACCTTGTTGCTATAAGTAGACACTGACCCAGTTGTATGAATCTAGCTGTAGTACAGATAACGTTCTTCCTGAGGATTGGTGACTTTGACATAGGTTAAGGAATTTCATTTAGCAATAACTAAAATGATAATTTAATAAAACTAAAAATATTTTAAAATTTCATACTGCATGCTGCTGTCATCTCATTTTGAACAATGCCTACTATATGAATTCATGTCTGTGGAGCTCTGCACACAAAATGCAGTATAAACTGATGATGACAGACCATTGAATCATCTTAACCATGACTGCTTCAGCTCCCTGTCAGCTAGCCTTCCTTTTCATCATCCTGCCATATTTGAAAATGTGATAATTAAGTGTGCTTTTGCACTCTCCAGGGCTATGTTTAAAAAAAAAAAAAAAACTATAAAAATAGGGGGCCCAACTGGTCAGGGAGGTCCTGCTAGGTCCCCCGTTCTGTCAGTCCCTAGTTTTCACAGCAGTGCACAGCCCCATGCTCAGCAAAATTTGACTGTACTGTGAGGTGGTTAGATCACATGTTTTAATGCACATGTTTTTAGTCTGTGGCCATATAGTCAAATGCAGTGGAACCTTCTTTGTCTCTTTTGTTTTTAAAAGTCAAGAAAATTAAGTGCAAAAAACTATAACGTATAGTTATAGTTAAAATTTCACACATACTCAGGTCAGATTGAAAACCACCTTATTTCTGCTCAGTTTGTGTAGTGTTAGCTATAGTCCATTTTAGTGGTCCCTCACTCTCAAGCAGGGAGGGAGGCCACTCTGCCTCCCTGCAGCAGCAGTTGGGCTCAGGCCCTGCTGGTGGGGCTGAGCTGCAAGCAGTCTATAGCTCATAGCCTCCTAATGGGACACACAACCATTAACAGTCTGGAGCTCTAGCCCCCTTGGGAGGGATGAAGTAGAGTAGCAAGCAATCCTTAGCCCAGAATCTTCTGGCTAGGGCTGACACCAATCAAGAGTCTAGGGCTCTGGGCCTCTAGGCAGGCAGAGCCCACAGCCTCCTGGCTGAGGCAGCCAGCGTGAACAGTCTGTAAGGGAAACTCTGGCCCCCGGGGCGGGACAGAACAGGGAGCAGTCTTTAGCCCAGGGGTCTCAAACTCAAATGACCACGAGGGCTACATAAGGACTAGTACATTGGCCTGATGGCCGCATTACTGACACCTCCCCCTGCCGCCCTTGGCCCTGCCCCCATTCCACCTTTTCTGTGAGGCCCCGCTCCTCACCTGTCTCTTCCCACCCCTTCTCTGCTCCTATTCCAACCCCTTCCCTGAAATCCCCACCCCAACTCTGCCCCCTCCCTGCCCCCCAGGGTGTGCAGGAGGGGTGTGGGGTGTGGCAGGTGCTCAGGGCAGGGAGTTGCGGTGTGGGGTGCTGGAGAGGTGAGAGGTGTGGCAGGGGGTCAGGACAGGATATCAGGGTGCAGGAGGAGTGTGGCAGGGGGCTCAGGGAAGTGGGTTGGGGTGAGAGGTGCGGCAGGGGGTTAGGGCAGCGGATCAGGGTGCAGGAGGGGTGTGGCAGGGGGCTCAGGGCAGTGAGTTGGGGTGCAGGAGGGGTGTAGCAGGGGGTCGGGGTGCAGAGTATGGCAAGGGGCTCAGGGCAGGGGGTTCAACTGCAGGAGGAGTTCGGGGGGTGGGTTCTGACCGAGTGCGCACCGGGGGCAGGGCAGGCTGCCTGCCTGCCTTGCCCCCGCGCCGCTCTGGGAAGTAGCTGGAACGTGGGGGAGCAGGGGCACAGGGGGGTGTGTGTTGCTGTTGCTTCAGGCACTGCCCCCAGCATCTCCCATTGGCCGGGAATGGGGAACCGCGGCCAATGGGAGCTGCTGAGGGAGATGCCTGAAGCAACATCAACACACACACCCCTGTGCCTCTCCTTCCCCAGGTTCCGTCCGCTTCCCAGAGCGGCGTGGGGGCAAGGCAAGCAGGAAGCCTGCCCTGCCCCCGATGTGCGTTGGGCCAGAGCCGCTCCAGGTAACTCTGGGAGAGGGCGAGGGGTGGCCGACAAGGAGCTCGTGGGCCCCAGAAAATAACCTCGGCCTGCAGGCCACATGTTTGAGACCCCTGCTTTAGCCTAAATCTCTGGGCTAAGGCAGACAGCACTCAACAGTCTAGGACTCTTGGGGCAGAGAAAGGAGGCAGACTTTAGCCTAAGCCTCCTGGCTAGGGCAGCTAGCAAATACAGTCTGGACCCCCAGTCTCCTGGCTGGGGCAAGCCACAAAGAATGGACAGTCCTTCTAGCCTAGGAGTGAATAGGCCTCACCCTGCTCCACTAGGTCTCAGCCCAGAGTCCTAACAGTGGCAGATGTTTCTGTCACTAGGGATCCCACCAAAACCCACTGATTTGTGCTCTAGCAACAAAACCAGACAAAATCTGGTTTCCCTGGGTTATTTCTTACCCCGGTCCAAGGGTCCTGGCAATGCCTGTCCAGGGTTGGTCTCCTCTGCGGGCAGGGTGCTGCACAGTGCAGTTTCAGCTCCAGAGTTCTGCAGTGGACTGGAGACATCTGCCTCCTTCCATGTGTCCCGCTTAACTGAACTGCAGAGCCCTCCCTTTATATGTCCTGCCCTGCCCCAGTACTTCCGGCGAGGGGAGTGGAGCAGGTTTGTCTCTTTCCGCCAGGGGGAGTGTAGTGCTCCCTTGCTCTCAAGTTTGGAGGGAGGCCACTCCACCTCACTATATCCATTAACAGGATTATTTAACAGGACAGGTTATCAACAGTTTGAGGTACAGTTACGCTGGGAACTAAAATGTAAAGTATCCCGGTTTTTGTGGAATTAAGCTTTTTATTGATGCATTTTTTTGCAATGTAACAGATCATGGAATATTTTCTTTGTGTGTTTAATGATTGGATAACATTTTTATAATACTGGAAAAATTATAGTTCATATTGATTGTTTAGATATTTTGTTTTCAAGAGAGAAACATGTTTTCTTGTGGTGGGAATGTACATATTTCACTAAAATTAATGCTAATTTCTTAGTTTATTCCAGTGTAATAATGGAGTGGAATTGTGTTTAACCCTGGTAGAGGTGTTCTAAAATTCCATAATTACAAATGGTGCTTTATATATGGCTTCACTTATTTACCTTCCCCAGTGGTGAAGGTTACAAGTCAATCCTGAGACTCACCATATTGCCATTTCTGTTGTCACAACTGAATACCAATCATCAAGACCCCAGTGCTCATGAAACATTTATTAGGAAATATTCCAGGAGCCAGAAGTTTTGTAGATTTCCATTTCTGATAGATCACATTACTAATTTGAGGTCAAGTTAAATAGTAATCTTGTTTGTACTTGTTGTATCTAAAAAGCCTGCTTTAATTGCACAGTGAGTTCATGGTGGAAGAACATGAGTTGCAGAAGGAGAAGATACAAGAGGATTATAATGACAAATATTGGGATCAAAGATATACTGTTGTTCAGCAACAAATTCCATCATTCCTACAGAAAATGGCTGACAAGATACTTAGCACAGGTAAGTAAGTGACTGTGACTCTGAATATATAGAAGCGTCTAAGATGTACAGTGACAACACAGGATGAAAGTGATTGGTTGCTATAAATTCTTCTACTGTTCAGCTCATAATTGCACTAAATGACATTAACATTTTAAATTGCACTTGAGATGCACAGATGTACATAATGTGATACAGCATGGCCAGAAGGCAACAGGAGAGTGATCAAGGGGAGATATGTAAGCCCAGGATGATGAGAGCCTTATTCCCTCTAGAGGGAAGAGAGGTTGCTATATATTAATTAGAGCACCTGAAGCCAGTCACCTGATTAAAAAAACCCTGCTTCAGTCAGACAGGGAGAAAGGAGTTGAATCAGAGTGGTTTAGTATTGGAACAGAGAGCAGTTTGGAGAAGTGCTGTGGCGGGCCAGAAGATCAAGACCCTAGGTAAAGGAAAACCCTGCTTGTGCAGAGCAGAGGGACTCCACAGAGACATGGGGTTGAGAGAAACTTGGCCCAAGCAAAGAGAGGTCAGGAAGCCCCCACAAGCTAGAGGGCCGAAGAGGGAAGTGGCCCAGGGGAAAGTATCACTAGTTCAAGTGATCTGCTGCTATCCCTAGGGCCTCTGGGCTGGGATCCAGAGTAGAGGGTGGGCCCGGGTCCCTCCCTCTCCACTCTCCTTCTCTGGGACACTAGTGGGGACAGTTGATACCTGAAATCAGGGGTGAGAAATAGCACTCTGAAACCTCCCACAAGAGCAGAAAGCGTGGGACCTATCATAATAGTGCTGGCAACAATAATGAACGTCAGTAATCACATCAACTTTTCTGTTTCACATTATCAGTGTATGATTTGGGGCTATTAATCAGCATTTTTTATTATGGGAAGACTACAGTATGCCTTGGCATATTCCTTCTAGAGAAGAAGGATCAACTAATGTTTAAGACACAGGATTGGAACCAGGGAGTGTTGAGTTCTATTCTTGGGTATGTCATTTCCCTTCACTGTGCCTCAGTTTCCTTGTCTTTAAAACAATGGTGACAATCTATTAGGGCTGTCAAGCAGTTAACAAAATTAATCACACAATTAATTGCTCTCTTAATAATAGAATGCCATTTATTTAGATATTTTGGATGTTTTCCACATTTTTAAATATATTGATTTCAATTACAATACAGAATACAAAGTGTACAGTGCCCACTTTAGATTTAGTTTTTTATTACAAATATCTTCACTGTAAAAAAGAAAACAAAATAGTATTTTTCAATTCACTTAAAACAAATACAATCTCTTTATCATGAAAGTGCAATCCCTTTATCATAAAAGTTGAACTTACAAATGTAGAATTATGTACAAAAAATAACTGCACTCAAAAAATAAAACAGTGTAAAACTTTTGGAGCCTATAAGTCCACTCAGCCCTACTTCTTGTCCAGCCAGTTGTTCAGACAAAGAAATTTGTTTATATTTGCAGGCGATATGCTACCCACTGCTTGTTTATAATGTCACCTGAAAGTGAGAACAGGCGTTCGCATGGCACTATTGTAGCTAGTATCGCAAGATATTACATGCCAGATTCACTAAAGATTCCTATGTCCCTTCATGCTTCAGCCACCATTCAGAGGACATGCATCCATGCTGATGATAGGTTCTGCTCGATAACAATCCAAAGCAGTGCGGACTGACACACTTTCATTTTCATCATCTGAATCAGATGCTCCCATCAAAAAATTGATTTTCTTTTTTGGTGATTCCAGTTCTGTAGTTTCTACATTGGACTGTTGCTCTTTTATGACTTCTGAAAACATGCTCTCAGATTTTGGAAGGCACTTCAGATTTTTAAACCTTAGGTTGAGTGCTGTAGCTACTTTTAGAAATCTCACATTGGTATCTTCTTTGCGTTTTGTCAAATCTATAGTGAGAGTGTTCTTAAAACAAACGTGCAGAGTCAACATCCGAGACTATTACATGAAATATATGGCAGAATGCAGGTAAAACTGAGCAGAAGATATACAGTTCTCCTCCAAGGAGTTCAGTCACAAATTTAATTAATGCATTATTTTTTTAACGAGCCTCATCGGCATGGAAACATGTCCTCTGGAATGGGGGTCAAAGCATGAAGGGGCATACAAATTTTTAGCATACCTGGCATGTAAATACCTAGCAATGCTGGCTACAACAGTGCCATAAGAACACCGGTTCTTATTTTCAGGTGGCGTAAATAAGAAGCGGGCAGCATTATCTCCCATAACAAACTTGTTTGTCTTAAGGATTGGCTGAACAAGAAGTAGGACTGAGTGGACTTGTAGGCTCTAAGTTTTACTTTGTTTTGTTTTTGAGAGCAGATATGTAACAACAACAAAAATCTACATTTGTAAGTTGCACTTTCACGATAAAGAGATTGCGCTACAGTACTTGTATGAGGCAAATTGAAAAATACTATTTTTTATCATTTTTACAGTGCAAATATTTGTAATAATAATAAGTGAACACTATACACTCTGTATTCTGTGTTGTAAATTGAAATTGTTGACTTCAGAAAAGCAGACTTTGACTCCCTCAGGGAACTGATGGGCAGGATCACCTGGGAGAATAACATGAAGGGCAAAGGAGTCCAGGAGAGCTGGCTGTATTTTAAAGAATCATTATTGAGGTTGCAGGAAAAAGCCATCCCGGTGTGTAGAAAGAATAGTAAATATGGCAGGCGACCAGCTTGGCTTAACAGTGAAATCCTTGCTGATCTTAAATGCAAAAAAGAAGCTTACAAGAAGTGAAAGATTTGGACAAATGACCAGGTAGGGGTATAAAAATATTGCTCAGGTATGCAGGAGTGAAATCAGGAATGCCAAGTCACACTTGGAGTTGCAGCTAGCAAGAGATGTTAAGAGTAACAAGAAGGGTTTCTTCAGTTATGTTAGCAACAAGAAGAAAGCCAAGGAAAGTGTGGGCCCCTTACTGAATGAGGGAGGCAACCTAGTGACAGAGGATGTGGAAAAAGCTAATGTACTCAATGATTTTTTTGCCTCTGTCTTCACAAACAAGGTCAGCTCCCAGACTGCTGCACAGGGCAGCACAATATGGGGAGAAGGTGACTAGCCTTCTGTGGAGAAAGAAGTGGTTTGAGACTATTTAGAAAAACTGGACGAGCACAAGTCCATGGGGCCGGATCCTTTAAAAAAGGGAAGAAGGAGGATCCGGGGAACTACAGGCCAGTCAGCCTCACCTTAGTCCCTGGAAAAATCATGGAGCAGGTCCTCAAGAAATCAATTCTGAAGCACTTAGAGGAGAGGAAAGTGATCAGGAACAGTCAGCCTGGATTCACCAAGGGCAGGTCATGCCTGACATTGGCCTCGTGGGAAAAGGCTCATGTAGTGCCCATCTTTAAAAAAGGGAAGAAGGAGGATCCGGGGAACTACAGGCCAGTCAGCCTCACCTTAGTCCCTGGAAAAATCATGGGGCAAGTCCTCAAGAAATCAATTCTGAAGCACTTAGAGGAGAGGAAAGTGATCAGGAACAGTCAGCCTGGATTCACCAAGGGCAGGTCATGCCTGACTAACCTAATTGCCTTCTATGAGGAGATAACAGGGTCTGTGGATGAGGGGAAAGCAGTGCATGTGCTATTCCTTGACTTTAGCAAAGCTTTTGGTATGGTCTTCCACAGTATTCTTGCCAGCAAGTTAAAGTAGTATGGGCTGGATGAATGGACTATAAGATGGATAGAAAGCTGGCTAGATCATCGGGCTCAACGGGTAGTGATCAACGGCTCCATGTCTAGTTGGCAGCCAGTTTCAAGCAGAGTGCCCCAAGGGTCGGTCCTGGGGCTGGTTTTGTTCAATATCTTCACTAATGATCTGGAGGATGGCGTGGACTGCACTCTCAGCAAGTTTGCAGATGACACTAAACTGGGAAGATTGGTAGATTCACTGGAGGGTAGGGATAGGCTACAGAGGGACCTAGACAAATTAGAGGATTGGGCCAAAAGAAACTTGATGAGGTTCAACAAGGACAAGTGCAGAGTCCTGCACTTAGGATGGAAGAATCCCATTCACTCTTACAGACTAGAAAGCAGTTCTGCAAAAAGGACCTAGGGGTTACAGTGGACGAGAAGCTGGATATGAGTCAACAGTGTGCCCTTGTTGTCAAGAAGGCTAATGGCATTTTGGGCTGTATAGTTAGGGGCATTGCCAGCAGATCGAGGGACGTGATCATTCCCCTCTGTTCGACATTGGTGAGGCCTCATCTGGAATACTGTGTCCAGTTTTGGGCCCCACAGTACAAGAAGGATGTGGAAAAATTGGAAAGAGTCCAGCGGAGGGCAACAAAAATCATTAGGGGGCTGGAGCACATGACTTATGAGGAGAGGCTGAGGGAACTGGGATTGTTTAGTCTGCAGAAGAGAAGAATGAGGGGGGATTTGATAGCTTTCAACTACTTGAAAGGGGATTCCAAAGAGGATGGATCTAGACTGTTCTCAGTAGTACATGATGACAGAACAAGGAGTAATGGTCTCAAGTTGCAATGGGGGAGGTTTAGACTGGATATTAGGGAAAACTTTTTCACTAGGAGGTGGTGAAGCACTGGAATGGGTTACCTAGGGAGGTGGTGGAAACTCCTTCCTTAGAAGTTTTTAAGTTCAGACTTGACAAAGCTCTGGCTGGGATGATTTAGTTGGGAATTGGTCCTGCTTTGAGCAGGGGATTGAAGTAGATGACCTCCTGAGGTCCCTTCCAACCCTGATATTCTATGATAAAATATTTGAAAATGTAGAAAAACATCCAAAATATTTAATAAATTTAAATTGGTATTCTATTATTTAACAGTGTGATTAAAACTGTGATTAATCGCGATTAATTTTTTTGATTGCAATTAATTTTTTTTAGTTAATCACATGAGTTAACTTTGATTAACAGCCCTATAATCCATACTTACCTCACAAAAGTGGGTTGTGAGTCTTTGTAAACTGCTTTGAAATCCTCACATGTAGCCTGGGTCCTGACTTTCAGAAAGGCACAGCACCAACAACAATCCTGAGTTTCAAAAGATCTTTGTTCTTCATTTATGTGCCTAAATCAGTAATCCAGTTTTTCACAAGTCTCCAACACTCCATCAGTTCCTATTGTTCTCAGTGAGAAGTTGCTAGGTGCTGGACATTTCTAAGATATAATCCCTGATTTTCAAAGGTTTTGAGTATCTGCAGCTCCCATTGACTTCATTGAGAGCTAAGGTTGCTCAGCATTTCTGGATATCAAGCCAGTTCTGAGTGCCTATGTGTGGATTTAGGAGTCTAATTTTAGATACCTAGGGTAAGAATTTTTAAAGTGCTTGAGTCCTCTTGACTTCTAAACCTCATAGACATTTTTGAAAATTATACCCTTATATTTGAGAGTTTTGGACTAAAAGTCTACCTGTTCGAGAGAGTGCGAATTAATTGCATTAATATTAGTCAGACTAAACAGCAGCTGCCACTTTTTTCTTTTAGGAAAATATTTAAATGTTGTTCGAGAATGTGGTTGTGATGTTACCTGCCCTGAGGCTAAAGAGGTCATCTACACTTTGAAAGAGCGAGCATATGTGGAGCAAATAGAAAAAGCTTATAACTATGCTAGCAAGGTTCTTCTGGATTTCCTAATGGAGGAAAAAGAACTTGTGGCTCATTTGAGGTTTGATTTATTTCCCAAATGTATATTAATGTTTGTATTTAAATAGTAAAGTAATGATCTTTTCACCTTTTGGGTTTTTTCCGTGCCATGTTACCATTACATCATTGCAGTTCCAGTAGAAATTCTGATCTGTAAAAATAAAGCAAACTAGATTTATGAGTTTAATATGAAATACAAATGGCTCTGTCAAGTATTAGGTCAAAAATGTATCTCAGTTGGAATTCACAGAATCATAGATGTGTTAAATCATCCAATGTATTCCTCAGGGCTAGTGCAGGATCATTCTTAATAGGATGCTTTATAGTGATTTGTCCAGTCTGGTTTTAATGATCGTCCACTTTTATGTTGTATGTAATCCGTTCAGCCAACAGCAGATGTATTCTATCTGAAACTTTCAGTTGTCAAGCATATTTGTAGATCCCTGTGTGACCCAAGTTCTTAGTCCCTCAAAACCTTCAGAACTAAGTGGGGGAAACCACCTAGCCAAAGGACCAGTGCAAAAACAACCTAGTAGAACACTGCAATTAGCTGCTGGCCGGAAACCTCAACAACCAAGCCTTAAAATAGCTCCTTCCCCCATATTGCCCGCATAGGTCACTGTGGTTCTCCAAAAGACCACATCAAATAAAGCGTGAAAGCAGAAGGCTGGAGCACCTATGGTGCAAATTCCTCATTGTCAGTCCCTGAAAAGGTGAGTACCTACCTGTGGCCATCTGCTACAGCCTTAAAGGTAACTGAAAGAACCTTATACAATTGCATTTGTCAAATCATGGCCAGCTTTGCTGGTCCATGCAGTAAGATATCTAACAGACCCAGAATCCCTGCAAACCAAAGCCCCTATCTCTGTAGACAGCTGTCTACCTATTTCACAAACAAAATTGCTAGAATCAGAGGACCTCACTGCAACAAAGGTAACTTCTCCAGAGCCAAGGTTGCCTCCTGTTCTGCATCCTCTGGTGGAATTTAGACCAATTCCCTGGATAGAGGCCCTGGAAGCTCTGAGGTGTATCTGGCCCACCTCTTCTGAAACTGCTCCCTGTCATTCATGCCTGGTCAAGACCACCAACGAATACTTTATATCAGACGATAAACTCTTCTTTGAAAGAGAGCTTGCAGATAGAATTATAGAGTTCAAGGTCAGAAGGGACCACTAGGATCGTCTAGTCTGACTTCCTGCACAGCACAGGCCACAGAATCTCACCCACTCACTCCTGTATCAAACCCCTAACCTATGCCTGAGCCATTAAAGTCTTCAAATTGTGGTTTAAAGACTTCAAGGTGCAAGGAATCCTCTGGCAAGTGACCTGTGCCCCACACTGCAGAGGAAGGCGAAAAACCCCCAGGGCCTCTGCCAATCTGCCCTGGAGGAAAATTCCTTCTCGACCGCAGATATGGCACTCAGCTAAACCCTGAGCATGTGGGCAAGACTCACCAGCCAGACACCCAGGAAAGAATTCTTTATAGTAACTCAGATCCTACCCCACCTAACATCCCAGCATAGGCCATATTTACTGCTAATAGTCAAAGATCAATTAATTGCCAAAATTAGGCTATCCCATCATACCATCCCCTCCATAAACTTATCAAGTTTAGTCTTGAAGCCAGATATGTCTTTTGCCCCTACTACTCCCCTTGGAAGGCTATTCCAGAACTTCACTCCTCTGATGGTTAGAAACCTTCATCTGATTTAAAATCTAAACTTCCTGATGTCCAGTTTATATCCATTTGTTCTTGTGTCCACATTGGTACTGAGCTTAAATAATTCCTCTCCCTCCCTGGTATTTATTCCTCTGATATATTTATAGAGAGCAATCATATCTCCCCTCAGCCTTCTTTTGGTTAGGCTAAACAAGCCAAGCTCTTTTAGTCTCCTTTCATAAGACAGGTTTTCCATTCTTCGGATCATCCTAGTAGCCCTTCTCTGTACCCGTTCCAGTTTGAATTCATCCTTCTTATACATGGGAGTCAAGAACTGCACACAGTATTCCAGATGAGGTCTGACGAGTGCCTTGTATAATAGAAATAACACCTCCTTATCTCCAGTGGAAATACCTTGCCTGATGCATCCCAAGGCTGCATTAGCTTTTTTCACGGCCATATCACATTGGCGGCTCATAGTCATCCTGTGATCAACCAATACACTGAGGTCCTTCTCCTCCTCTGTTACTTCCAACTGATGCCTCCCCAGCTTATAACGAAAATTCTTGTTATTAATCCCTAAATGCATGACCTTGTATTTTTCACTATTAAATTTCATCCTATTACTATTACTCTAGTTTACAGTGTCATCCAGATCTTCCTGTATGATATCCCGGTCCTTCTCTGTATTGGCAGTACCTCCCAGCTTTGTTTCATCCACAAACTTTATTAGCACATTCTCACTTTTTGTGCCAAGGTCAGTAATAAAAAAATTAAATAAGATTGGTCCCAAAACTGATCCCTGGGGAACTCCACTAGTAACCTCCCTCCAGCCTGACAGTTCACCTTTCAGTATGACCCGTTGTAGTCTCCCCTTTAACCAATTCCTCATATTAATCCCCATCTTTTCCAATTTAGCTAATAATTCCCCATGTGGAACCATATCAAATGCCTTACTGAAATCGAAGTAAATTAGATCCACTGCATTTCCTTTGTCTAAAAAATCCGTTACCATCTCAAAGAAGGAGATCAGGTTGGTTTGACACGATCTGCCTTTTGTAAAACCATGTTGTATTTTGTCCCAATTACCATTGACCTCAATGTCCTTAACTACTTTTTCTTTCAAGATGTTTTCCAAGACCTTGCATACTACAGATGTCAAACTAACAGGCCTGTAGTTACCCAGATCACTTTTTCCTTTCTTAAAAATAGAAACTGTTAGCAATTATCCAGTCATATAGTACAACCCCTGAGTTTACAAATTCATTAAAAATTCTTGCTAATAGGCTTGCAATTTCAGGTGCCAGTTCCTTTAATATTCTTGGATGAAGATTATCTGAGTCCCCCAATTTCGTCCCATTAAGATGTTCGCGTTTGGCATCTACCTCCATATCCTTATTCCCATTTGTCATCCTACCATTATCCCTAAGCTCCTCATTAGCCTCATTAAAGACTGAGGCAAAGTATTTGTTTAGATGTTGGGCCATGCCTAAATTATCCTTAACTTCCACTCCATCTTCAGTGTTTAGCGGTCCCACTTCTTCTTTCTTTGTTTTCTTCTTCTTTATATGGGTATAGAACCTTTTACTATTGGTTTTAATTTCCTTTGTAAGGTCCAACTGTACATGGCTTTTGGCCTTTCTCACTTTATCCCTACATGTTCTTAATAAGGTAGCTTTCCTTGCTGATCCCTCCCCTCTTCCACTCCTTGTAGGCTTTCTGCTTTTTCTTAATCACCTCTCTGAGATGTTTGCTTATCCAGCTTGGTCTACAACTCCTGCCTATGAATTTTTTCCCCTTTCTTGGGCTGCAGGCTTCTGATAGTTTCTGCAACTTTGACTTGAAGTAATTCCAGGCCTCCTCTGCCTTTAGATCCACAAGTTCTTCAATTCAATCCACTTCCCTAACTAATTTCCTTAATTTTTTAAAGTTAGCCCTTTTGAAATCAAAAACCCTGGTCACAGATCTATTTTTGTTTATCCTTCAATTTAGTTTAAAGTGAATGAGCTCATGATTGCTCGAATCAAGGTTGTCCTCTACAACCATTTCTTCTATGAAGTCCTCACTACTCACCAAAACGAAATCTAAAATGGCATCCCCTCTTGTTTGTTCAGCAACTACTTGGTGAAGGAATCCATCAGCTATCGCATCCGGGAAAACCTGAGCCCTATTATTATTACTAGCACTTGTCTTCCAGTCTATGTCTGGGAAGTCAAAGTCTCCCATGATCACACAATTCCCATTAGTATTTACTTCATTAAAAACATTAAAGAGGTCGCTATCCATATCCAAATCAGATTCCGGTGACCTATAGCACACATTATCCCAGCTCTAGTAGCTTTCTTCCCCGATGTAATTTTTGCCCAGACAGACTCTGTCTTATCCATTCCATCCCTTCTTATTTCTTTACAGTCTACCTCATCATTGATATACAATGCTACTCCACCACCTTTGCCTTTATTTCTGTCTTTCCTAAACAGCACATACCCTTCAATACTTGTACTCCAGTCATGACTACTATTCCACTATGTTTGTTATCCCTATAGTATGTGGTTTCACTTCCTGCACCAGTAATCTAGTTCCTCCATTTTGTTATCTAGGCTCCTCGCATTGGTGTACAAACATCTTAATTTTTGCTGTTTGGCTTTGCTCACATTCCTTACCTGATTAGGCCCAGACATTCTACTGCCAGTATCACCTGTTAGACTGGTATCTACATTATCCTTCCTCCTTATGTCCATTCTCCTACCCACGGCTATATCCTTTCTTACTTCTTTTTCTTCCCTCTCAGTGTTAAAATCCGGCGTGGAGATTACCAGGACATCTCCCAACCATCCCTCCCCCCACCATTCCAAGTTTAAAGCTCTCCTAATCAGTTGTGCCAGCCTCCATCCTAGAAGTCTATTTCCCTCCCTACTCAGATGAAGTCCATCCTGAGAGAACAATCCTCTGTCCATGAATGCCTCCCAGTGGCCAGACATCCCAAAGCCCTCCTTATAGACCCACTGCCTGAGCCATCTGTTGATCGCCATAATCTTGTCACACCTTTATTGCCCTTCTCTAGGAACAGGCAGTATCTCACTGAAGATCACCTGAAGCCATCTTTCAGAAGCTTCCACTTAGTGCTAATAGCTCACCAACCATTGCCATGTTTCCAATCTCCCCTGTTTTGGCCAAGACATTGAAAAGTTGCTGGCTTCCAAGCTCCAGTAGAGTATGTCCTCTGTCAGTGTCCTGGGTTCCACAGTCAGATTTCAGGCCAAAACACTGCTCAGAAACAACTCTGCTGGGGCTGATAGATTAACTTCCTATTTTAGACAGGAAATAAATTTCTTTGCTGATACTAGTAGATATCTCAGCAGCCTTCAGTGTATGAGCCCTGCTGTGCTTTTGGTGAACACTAGAGATTTGGGAACTAACTATGGTTGAGATCCCAGAGAACTGTAGTAGGAAACTACTCCCCATCACCCATCCTGTCTCAGGCAGAGTCCCCCACTCTTTCCCTCTTTAACACCTATTTTGAGTTGCTGAGTGATCATGAGACACCATAGACTTGTGTGTCAGCAACATGCAGATGTCACAACTGTATGTTTCCTCCACTGATTTGACTCCTGCCATCATCAAGATGTTTCAGCCCCTGAAAGATATCAACAGATGGATGAGAGTAGTTGGCTCAAGCTCAATATAAGAGAGACAGAAATGATGATAGCAGGAAGGGACACAGGTTGAAGGATTTCATACACTAAACTCACCAGTGATCAAGGGCATCGGATTGTCCATGTGACACACAGTTTCAGGGTCATGCCAGACTCACCTTTGCTCCTGGACATGGAAATTGCCAAAAGGACAAGGAATGCCCTCATCCATATCTGGACCTCTTCCGCCTCTTGTTTAGATAAGAATTACATTTTCATTATCCCCAGGTTAGACTACTGCAGTTCACTGTGCCTTGGGCTCAACTCAGTCACCACAAGAAGGCTGAAATTGACTCTCCACACACTCCCCTCATTAGCAGCAAAAGCCTATCCAAACATATCACACACATGTTTTGTGGACTCTGCTTCTTCACATCAGAGTAGTGTTCAAGATACTGTGCCTAATTTTCAGCTCTGAATGGATTGGGCCCTGGCTACTTTAGAGTTCTCCTTATCCTCCAGGACAGCTATGCTGCACAGGAATGATGCAGTTGGGTAGATCAAGGTTAGGTTGTCAGGCACTGGGGGGAGAACCCTCTCTAGGCTGAGCCCCACCTGATTGTTCTTATCCAAAAGTAAGATGCGTGTTTTCAAGAGAATTTTTGCCCAGGAATGGGGCACATGTTTAATAAAAAATCTGAACACACATATACCTGGATCTGAGGGTGGGGAAAAAGGAAGACATAATAGTTCTAGTTGTATGTCCAATCACAGGAAAATCCATCCTCTACATGAGAGTCTGCATATTGTCTGAGAGCTGATGGCTTTTGCTCCTTTTTTTCTACATTTAGCATTACAGATAGTTAACTTACTTAGCTGTCAGGAGCAGTATCCCCGATAATGTCACGGCAAACCTGGTGGCTGAACTTTGTGACACTGTCCTCACCCACAATTATTTCAGATTAGGGGACAATATGGACCTTTAAGTCAGCAGCACTGCTATGGGTACCCCATGGCCCCACAGTATGCCAACATTTTTATGGCTGACTTAGAACGACGCTTCCTCAGCTCTTGTCCCCTAATGCCCCTACTCTGCTTGCGCTACATTGATGACATCTTCATCATCTGGACCTGTGGAAAAGAAGCTCTTGAGGAATTCCACCATGATTTCAACAATTTCTATCCCACCATCAGCCTCAGCCTGGACCAGTCCACACAAGAGATCCACTCCCTAGACACTACAATGCTAATAAGCGATGGTCACATAAACACCACCCTATATCGAAAACCTACTGACCGCTATACTTACCTTCATGCCTCCAGCTTTCATCCAGACCACATCACGTGATCCATTGTCTACAGGCAAGCTCTAAGATACAACCACATTTGCTCCAATCCCTCAGACAGAGACAAACACCTACAAGATCTCTATCAACCATTCCTAAAACTACAATACCCACCTGCTGAAGTGAAAAAACAGATTGACAGAGCCAGAAGAGTACCCAGAAGTCACCTACTGCAGGACAGGCCAACAAAGAAAGATAAAGAACGCCACTAGCCATCACCTTCAGCCCCCAACTAAAACTTCTCCAGAGCATCATCAAGAATCTGCAACCTATCCTGAAGGACAGTCCCTCACTCTCACAGATCTTGGGAGACAAGCTAGTCCTTGCTCATAGACAGCCCCCCAACCTGAAGTAAATATTCACCAGCAACCACACAACAAAAATACTAAGCCAGGAACCCTTCCTTGCAACACAGCCTGTTGCCAACTCTGTCCACATATCTATTCAAAGGGCACCATCATAGGACCTAATCACATTAGCCACACTATTAGGGTCTTGTTCACGTGCACATCTACCAATGTGATAAATGCCATCATGTGCCAGCAGTGCTCCTCTGCCATGTACATTGGCCAAACCAGACAGTCTCTACACAAAATAATAAATGGCCACAAGTGAGACATCAAGAATTATAATATTCAAAAACCAGTCAGAGAATACTTCAACCTCCCTGAACGCTCAATTACAGACCTCAAAGTCGCAATTCTTCAACAAAAAAACTTCAAAAACAGATTCTAACGAGAAACTGCAGAATTGGAATTAATTTGCAAACTGGACACCATTAAATTAGGCCTGAATAAAGGCTGGGAGTGGATGGGTCATTTCACAAACTAAAAGCTATTTCCCCATGCTAATTTTCCCCTACTGTTACTCACACCTTCTTGTCACCTGTTTGAAATGGGCCATCTTGATTATCACTACAAAAGGTTTTTTTCTCCTGCTGATAATAGCCCATCTTAATTGATTAGTCTCGTTAGAGTTGGTATGGCAAGCCCCATTTTTTCATGTTCTCTGTGTGTGTATATATATATATCTTTCTACTGTATTTTCCACTGCATGTATCTGATGAAGTGGGTTTTAGCCCATGAAAGCTTATGCCCAAATAAATTTGTTAGTATCTAAGGTGCCACAAGTACTCCTTTTTGCTGATACAGACTAACACTCTGAAACTTAACTTATTTTCTAACTCTCCTCTTTTTTGTATTTGCATTTTGTTGAGCAGGTCTATAAAGCACTACTTCCTAATGGACCAAGGAGATTTCTTTGTTCACTTCATGGATCTAACAGAAGAGGAACTGAAAAAGCCGGTAGATGACATTATACCTACTAGATTAGAAGCTTTGCTTGAATTAGCCTTGAGAATGAGCACTGCCAACACAGACCCATTTAAAGATGATTTAAAGGTAAGAGTCTATATAAGGAGAAAATGATCTGAAATAAAGCAGTGAGTCCCATCCATGTCCTGTACTTTAAAGAAAATTGTAAAAGCAAAGCAAAGAATCCTAGAAAATATAGATGGAAGAAAAAGCCCTCTTCAGCGGTCTCAGGATACTCTCCTTTCCACTTCCATCCCTGCTTCGTTATTGACTCCTGTGCTAAAAGGATGAGGTAGACTCAGTATTGCTGAGTGGGTACTTTCACTTTTATTTCTAGCTCTGAACCCCATAGCCCAAAATAATAAAATGAAGTGTTTGAGTCAATTAGTAGCGTCTGTCTATCTATTATGTTCAGAAACTTTAGCATGAAAGTCCCAAGAACATCTTGAACCATGATTCAGGTCTAGCTGTCCAGTAGTAACTGACATTCAGCAGAGATGGATCTTTGCTGGCCCTTGTTTAGCTCTCGAAGGTAATGATCTCTCCACAAAACATCAAATTGACCATTCTTCTATCTGTTCATGCTCTAATGTCACCAGAGCTGACACTGCTGATTAGCTCATCAACAGCATGATGGATAGTGTATCAGTCGCTATTAACTTAATTCGGTCTTGTTTTCAAGACTCGAGAATGAATCTAACACTCCATACAGTGCATTCATGCCAGTCCTCTTGCCACACATCTGTAACTAAACAATAATAGAAAATGTCCAGCAACATCTTTTTCCTGCTCTTTGTTTCTTTACAGATTGACCTGATGCCCCATGATCTCATTACACAGCTCTTGAGAGTTCTGGCCATTGAAACGAAACAGGAAAAGGCCATTATCAATGCTGATCCCACAGAGCTCACTCTCAGTGGCCTAGAAGCATTTTCTTTTGATTACATTGTCAAATGGCCTCTGTCACTCATTATAAACAGGTAAAGTATTCGGCCACAAAGGAAAACCACAGACCTACTTCTGCACAGAACTCATACAGTAGTTAAAAAAGCAAGACAAAACAACAGAATGTCTCTTTCTTGGGAGATGTAAACTACCTAAGTTAGTGATATGTAAAGGGGCAGCACTGAGATCATTTACTTCCATTGCTATGCCTGTTAGATCCTTGGACCATGACTTTATCTGCATTAAAACACTGCCAAATTATTGGTTATATGACCAAAATACCTGAAGTGTCTTTAGAATTTCAGGCTTCTCTTTTAAATTATATAAAAACATAAAACTTAGCTGGAAATGCTAGCAACATTTTTTAACTTAAGATTGCCTATGTATTTCCAGTCTAACTCTCACCACCCCCTATTGTAGTCACTCATAACTTTCTGAAATGGTTGCCTTTCAGGCAGAAATATTCCAAATTAGGTCTCTGCTTGAAGGTAAATTCTTGTTTTAGAGTTTGAGCATATGGATCAGCCATTTTTTGAATGAGAGAAGAGTTGGGGAAATACATTTCCCTCATTATTTTTAAAAAAATGCACTTCTGTAGTAGCTCTTGAAACAAAATGGAGGGGTGCTATGGGCAAACCACTGTCATTGAGAAATACCTTAAGTGTTGTGGTGAAAATTGTTTTTTATTTGACCAAGTTACAATAGTTTGAAAATTCCACGTAAGCTACGGCACAATCTCCTCCCTTCATTAGCAAGTGCTGGTGTAACCCACACACTTCCTGGATGCGGTGCTCTGTCCCAGCTAGTGGCACCAACACCACTGAGAGAGAGATTGAGTCTGCTCTACAGCTTTAGCTAAGGGTCATATGGATTTTAGCTCATGCAGTAGAGCTCATGTATTTAGCTCCAGAGGTCCTAGGTTCGATCCTGACAACTGGGGTCTGTCAGTGTTACATTGACAGTCCTGCCTGTGACACATGAACAGATAGGAGGTTGTTCTTTCAACAGCAAGGAACAAAATGAGTTCACCAGTTAAATTAGCTGTTAATAAGTGACCAAAATGGTATATCCTTTAATCTGGGCCTCGCCTTTTAAAAATCCAGGTGTCTGACCCTTTTCTTCTATCGTTGGAGAGGCTCTAGACTAAAGTTTGCTCTGTTATGAAGGCTATACTTAAAAAGCAAATGTTCTGTGAGATGATCCCCTCATGTTTCTGCTTTTGGGATGCAAGTCTCTGCTGCAGAGCTTTAGAACTCTGCAGAAAGCTGCATCTGTAGGGTGGGGCACAAGGGCCTCTTTGTGGCACTGAACGTTTGGTGTCCAAATATATTAACAGACGTGCCAGTCCCACCCACCTCTGTTCCCCCTTTTAATGCATTGACAGCAAGTAGAGGAACTGTCACTGTATCCAGAGCCTGATCCTTGGCCGCATCTTTCTCCTTTTTCTCTTAAAAATCTTGGTGAAAAGTAGAAAAATGAGCACTTATTTTTTAGTGTAGTTGGTACACTGCTGCATGCTTTGGCATCTGCCAGCCTTCCAGCACTCCTTCCCCAGACGGGGATGAGTGTGTTTTATTCAGAACTGTGCAGAACAGTCAGGTGTGTATGTGGGGGGTGGTGCGGGTGTGTGGCTGACTGGCTGTTCAAGGTGTTGGGGAGTTTGAGGAAGGGTGCTGCAAGACTGGGATCACTACTGGGGCAATTATGATTCTGATTGCGTTAGTGGTGAGTAGTGCATCTCTGGGTGGAGGAGTAAAATGTATGTCATGTTAGATGCCTTAACTTTTTATTTCCTTGCTTTGGTGGTTTTATATTATGTATGGTGTATAGAGCAACCTTATCTTGTCTGCTAATTAGAATGGAGTTTAATCTTTATTATCTTCATTCTTCCTGTGTTCTATTTCCAGGAAAGCTTTAACCAGATACCAGATGCTTTTCAGACACATGTTCTATTGCAAGCACGTGGAGAGACAGTTGTGCAATGTTTGGATCAGCAATAAGGCTGCTAAGGAGTACTCACTACATTCAGCTAAGTGGTATGGCTTTTTTACTCCCACTGGAGCATTGTGAAGTTTTTTCTTCCTCTTAGTGGTTACACATTTTAACTGTCCATTGTTCTGGTCCTTTCGCTAAGTCATTGTACATGCTTTTGCCAGGCGAAAAGCAAACTGCAGTTGTTTTAAGCAGCTTTTCAGCATCTGATAGAAAGCCTGCTGATTAATTCAGACCTTGTACTTGATGGTTATTCTTCTTTAAAGACAATTTAGTGCTAGTAATGTGTTAGTAAAGTGTACCCACTCCCGCTGAGGTCTCTGGTGGTCTTAGCCACCAATAAGAAAGATGACAGGGCAATAGGTGTCTACCCTGAAATCAAAGTGTGCTAAAACACTCAACCTGTTTGGCAGAAAGCTGGCCTGCAGTTCAGGATCAGTAACCAGCTGGCATTGCTGGGGCAGTACGACTTTAACTACTGGGACAATATATTAAAATTTATAGACATATTGCCAAAGGATGCAAGACAGGAATTTCTCAGTTGCTGGATGAGGGAAAGTTATTGGCTAGAACCTCATTTCAGGCAGGGTTGGATGCTGCTGACTCTGCTGCTAGGGCATGGCATTGGCCATTTCAATGCACAGATGTTCATGGCTCCAATCATTAGGTCTCCCTCAAGAGGTCCAACAGACTTTCCCTTTGAAGGGTCATCCCTTTTTCTCCTAGCAGACGACATGACAAGCCGCATAGTCTGAAAGACTCCAGGTCAACACTCACATCTTAGGGCACATATATACCAAGTAAAAAGCAGTTTTGTCCTCAGCAGCCACACTGCTATTTTGCTTTCACACCTTGCCACTAGGACCTAGTGAGAAAGAAGAGCAGAGAATACAGGGGAAGACCTCCCCCTTCTTCAGTAGCTGCTAGTTCATTCTGGCAAACTGGGAGTGCAAAGCAAACTCTTCGTGTTTATCAAAGGCAGCCTACCAGTTTCTATAGTACCAACCTCTCCTACTCTTCTGTTTACCAACTAGCTATCACACTACCCGAGTGTTTGTTCTTGCCTCACCACAGACCAGTGGGTCTGAAACACAGTGGAATTGAGATATACCCTTTAGTTCATTTCTGTCCCCCCCTTCCCACTCCCTTCCTTATCTGTCTTCAGGGACCACTCTCATGAGGAAGTTCTCCTTTGGGTCGAGCAGTGCCTCCTACAGTTGGGAGCCATAGACGAGGATCCGCAGTTGCACAGAGGGAAGGGGTCTTGCTCCCTCTGTTTCCTGATCCCAAAAGCAAAATGAGGCCTCAGACCCATACTAGACCTGTGACACCTCAACAAACATTTGAAAAGGATAATGTTTTGCACAACCATGCTGACTTCCATTATCATCCCCTCCCTTGGTCCTGGAGACTGGAATTTTGCACTCAACTTAAAAGATGCACATTTCCTTATGGCAATACAAAAGTGTATGGTAGCAGTGGCTCCTTTCCTCAGAAAGTCAGGAATTTAAGTGTTTCCCTACCAGGATGACTGGTTGGTGAGAGGATGGTCCAACGCTCAGGTGCTGTCCAGTATGATTGTGATCCAATCCACCTTTGACACGCTAGGCATCAACACAGAGAAATCAGTCCTGTCTCCTGTACAAAAATAGAGTTCATAGGGGCAGTCTTGGACTCTCCAAAAGCAAGGCCTTCCTTCCCCAAGTACATAAGAATGACCCTACTGGGTCAGACCAAAGGTCCATCTAGCCCAGTATCCTGTCTTCTGACAGTGGCCAGTGCCAGGTGCCCCAGCGGGAATGAACAGAACAGATAATCATCAAATGATTTATCCCATCACTCATTCCCAGCTTCTGGCAAACAGAGGCTAGGGACACCATTTTAGACTATGCTGGCCATTGCTTTAGATTTGAAGGTTTATCCCACTGTAAAAGTGCGAAATTTCCTCTGGCTTCTTGCGGCCATAACAGGTTTTTGTCAGAAGATAGATGGATATTCAGTATTCACTCGTTCAACAGCAAAGAGATTCCTCAAGGGTATGTGTAACCTCTTCTCACAAATCAGATGTCCTTTACCAGCATGGGACATTAATCTGGTCTTCAGGGGCCTAACAAAACCCCCTTTTGTACCCCATGCCACATACTCACTTATGCATCTGTCTGTGAAAACTGCATTCCTAGTGGCCATCACCTCAGCTCAGAGGATCAAGGAAATAGGGGCTCTAATAGTACACCTTCCCTTCACAATTTTCTTTAAGGCAAAGGTCACACTGAGACCACACCCAAAGTTCCTTTCCAAAGTCGCCTCGTCCTTCCATATAAAACAGTTCATTTACCTTCCCACCATCTTCCAAAATTCTGACCCTAACAACAGAGAGCAATATTGCACACGCTCAATGTCAGGAAAGCTTTGCGGCATCTATTTGGATAGAACAAAAGACTTTAGGAAATCTCCTAATATATTCCTCTCAGTTGCAGACAGATTCAAGGAATCTGCAATATCAGATCAGAGATTCCAGATGAATATTGAACTGCATTAACTATTGCTATCATGCATGCAGTCTGCAACCTCCATCTGGAGTCCAAACTCATTCCATGAGATCCGTTTCCTCTTCTGTAGCCTTCATAAAAAACGTTCCCATTACAAAAATATGCAGAGCAGCAACTTGGGCATCTGCTCATACATTTTCAGAATGTTATGAATGTTACCCATAACTCAACATGTGATGCCATGTTTGCCTCCACAGTATTAGCATCAGTAATATACTCGACTCTGAAGCCCCACCCCTCCATCAGGGATACCGGTGTAGAGTCACCCACAGTGGAGCACCCATAACGACGCTACTCAAAGAAAAAGAATGGGTTATTCATCTTGTACAGTAACTGTGGTTCTTCAAGATGTGTGTCCCCATGGGTGCTCCACTACTTTCCCTCCTCCCCTCTACTTTGGAGTTCTCAATAAAGGGCTCTGTGGGTAGAGAAGGAACTGAGGGCAGTTTGCCCACACAGTACTAGGTAGCCTCAAGACAGGACACAGGACGGAGAGCGCAAGTGTGAGCCAAATGGAGACTGCTCCCTAAAATCTCGATCAGAAGCGCAGGGATGCAGATACACTTACAGTGGAACATCCCTAAGGTCTCTCATCTCAAAGAACCACAGTTACTGTACATGGTTAGTAATCCCTTCTTTCTCTGGCTGCCTCTCCCACCATCACCCAAGAGCTTGGTAGTGGAGATAGCCAGGGTTTAGTGGAAAACAGCCAAATCTCTGGTACTGCATCCCAGCGCTCCATGCTGGAATTAACATGCTTGGTGAGTTTACTGGTCCTAGCTGCAATGCTTCACATATCATGTGACTACTTCTTTTGTTTGATCCTGTTTCTTGTCACTAAGAGGACCAGATCTTAGAAGGTTGTCTCATGCATTTTGCATTGCTATGACCTAGCTGGCCTAAAGCATAGATACTTATGTCAGAGCCCATTTGGTCTGAGGAAGGGCCACGTCTGCCTTTCCCAGGAATGTTTCTTTTCCAGACGTATGAAAGCCAGACACATAGTCTCTCCTCTATATATGTACAAAGCAACTGTTGCTTGGTCTGTCAGTCCTGCAGAAACTGTTTCCATGACATGAACTCAAACTCTGTCACTGCTTAAAAAATATATAAAATAAAATAAAATAAAATAAAATTTATTTTGCAACGTCCCTTATTTGAGCTGTTCACAATTAAGGATTTTGATTTGGGGAGGTGCTTTATTCCTCCATTACAGTTAATAACAAACCTTTTGGTGATTCCCTGTTGCTTCAATGGCTGTTTGGGTTCCATGGATAGCTGGTAGCAGTAAGGCTACCCTACTTTACATCAGAGACTAGGTCAGCTCAGAATACCGGGAAGGTACTAAGATAGCTTAAGGTTTTCAACACGCCCCTTTCTGATTTACACCAAGCACAGTTCATGCACAACTCAGAATCTTTAGAGAAGGGAAATTTAATTAAAGTACCTTGTAATTCTGCTTCTCTGAAAGTACCCTTGTAATGGTCTCTGGGCCTTAAAATGAATGAGATCTCTCCTTGGCTGTAGTGCCTTATCTTAGGTTTGCAGGTGTAATGGTTAGTGATCTCTTTCAGGGAACAGAAATGGTCTCAGGGAGGCATTCTGAAATTCATGAAGGAGCACATGCAGTTGGTTCCATGGTTGGAGTTCCATGAATGGGGTGGACTAGAATCTCCCTTCATCCTCAGTGTGAGGAAAATCATGGTAGCCCCTGATGATCCTAGCCAGTCTCTCTCTCTCTTGGAAGCAGGCGAGCAAGGCAGGCTGGGAAATGTAGGCTGTCTGGGTAACCATACTGTAGTCACAGCCCTGTCTTATTCATAATTTTGTAAAGTCTTCTTTAACAATTATATTGAAGCATACACCTCTGAAGAGTTTTTGAATTAACATAAGAACAGCCATACTGGGTGAGACCAGAGTTCCATCTTGCCCAGTATCCTGTCTTCCGACAGTGGCCAATGCCAGGTGCCCCAGGGAGAATGAATAGAACAGGTAATCATCAAGTGATCCATGCCCTGTCACCCATTCCCAGCTTTTGGCAAACAGAGGCTAGGGATGCCATCACTGCCCATCCTGGCTAATTACCATTGATGGACCTGTCACTCACTCACTCATGCCCGTCACCCCAATCGGGGAATGGGCCGCCAACCACAGATCTCCAGAGTCCTCTATCCTGGGCCATTCGCTCTAGCTGGTTCCAGGTATAGCCCATTTTTTTGCTATCAGCCTGAAGGTTACGTCGCCAGGTGTTTCTTGGACGGCCTCTTTTCCGCTTGCCTTGGGGGTTCCATTGCAGTGCCTGTCTGGTGATGTTAGTTGGCTGCTTACGTAGTGTATGTCCTATCCAACCCCACCTTCTCCTTCTGATTTCTTCCTCTGCTGGGAGTTGACAGGTCCTCTCCAAGAGGTGGATGTTACTGATGGTGTCTGGCCAGCGGATCTGGAGAATCCTTCTAAGGCAGCTATTAATGAAGGTCTGGATCTTCCTGATGGTTGTTTTGGTTGTCCTCCAGGTTTCAGCTCCGTACAGTAGGACTGATTTCACACTGGAGTTGAACAGTCGAATTTTTATTGCCAAAGACAGCTCTCTGGAGCTCCAGATGTTCTTGAGCTGTAAGAAGGCTGCTCTTGCCTTACCAATCCTTACTTTGATGTCTGCTTCTGTGCCACCCTGCTGATCGATGATGCTACCTAGGTAGGTGAAGGACTGCACTACTTCCAGGGGGCCTCCATTCAGTGTGACTGGGTCATTGCTGGTGGAGTTAATCCTAAGGATCTTGGTCTTGTCCTTGTGGATGTTGAGGCCAACCTGTGATGACGTGGTTGCCACTACGTTGGTCTTCTCTTGCATCTGCTGTTTACTGTGCGAAAGGAGTGCAAGGTCATCAGCAAAGTCCAGGTCATCAAGCTGGGTCCACGACGTCCACTGGATTCCGTTCCTACGCTCGTAAGTGGATGTCTTCATAATCCAATCGATGACGAGGAGAAAGAGAAGTGGTGACAATAAGCATCCTTGCCTGACTCCAGTCCTGGAAGCTGTTAGTAAGCTGCCCTCCATGGATCACTCTACAGTGTATACCGTCATATGAGTTCTTGATCAGGTTGACCACCTTTGCTGGGATGCCGTAGTGCCGAAGGAGCTTCCAGAGGGTCTCTCGATCCACGCTATCGAACGCTTTCTCATAATCAACGAAGTTGATGTACAACGAGGAGTTCCACTCCATAGACTGCTCGACTATGATGCGAAGCATTGCTGTCTGGTCCGTGCATGATCTATTCTGCTGGAAACCTGCCTGTTCATCTCGTAGCTGTGGTTCGACGGCATCCTTCATTCTCTCTAAGAGGACTCGGTTGAAGACCTTCCCTGGCACCAACAGGAGTGTGATTCCTCTATAATTGGCACAGTTGCTAAGATCTCCTTTCTTGGGGATTTTGATAAGATATCCCTCTTTCCAGTCTACCGGAATCACTTCTTCTTCCCATATCTTCTCAAAGAGAGGGCACAGCATTTCCACTGAAGCATCCAGGTCTGCTTTCAGGGCCTCTGCTGGGATGTCATCAGGTCCAGCTGCCTTCCTATTCTTCATCATGGTGATGGCTTTTCTGATCTCATCTCTGGCTGGTTTATCGCAATTAATTGGGAGGTCCTCGTTGGGTGGGTTGATATCTGGTGGATTTGGTGGTGCTGGTCTGTTCAGGAGTTCCTCAAAGTGCTCCGCCCATCTGTTCATCTGTTGTTCTATTCCTGTTATAGACTTTCCCTGCTTGTCTTTAACGGGACATTCTGGCTTGCTGAACTTTCCAGACAGTCGCTTGGTAGTATCATACAGCTGTTTCATATTACCACTGTATGCCGCCTGCTCCGCTTCTGCTGCTAGTTCATCCACATACTCTCTCTTGTCCTTCCTGATATTCCTCTTCACTGCTCTGTGTGCTTCAGCATACTCTTTTTGAGCTTTGGCCTTTGCTGCTCTAGTCCTGCTGTTATTGACTGCTGCCTTCTTCTTCTTTCTGTCTTCTGTCTTGATCAAGGTCTCTGCTGTGATCCACTCTTTCTGCTGGTGTTTCTTAATTCCAAGCACTTCCTGGCATACTGACCTAAGTGTCTCTCTCACCTTCTGCCATCTGTTTAGGACACTGTCTTCCTCTTCCTCAGACCGATCCTGTAATACTGAAAACTTATTCTTCAGCATCAGTCCAAAATCTTCCTTGGTCTTATGGTCCTTCAGAAGGCTGATGTTGTACTTCACTCTTCTGTCTGACGTGTCTATCCAGTTCTTTTTCAGCTTCAGCTTCAATCTGGCCACCACTAACTGATGGTCGGACGCCGTGTCTGCTCCTCTCCTCTAACATCCTGCAAGGATCTTCTGAACTTCTTGCTAATGTAGACATGATCGATCTGATTTTCGGTCATGCCTGCTGGTGATACCCAGGTACTCTTGTGGATCCACTTGTGAGGAAAGATGCCACCTCCTATGACCAGGTTGTTAAGTGCACACAGATCCACAAATCTCTCTCCATTCTCACTTATCTCTCCCAGAGCGTGGGTCCCCATGACTTGTTCATATCCTGTGTTGTCAGGTCCAATTTTGGCATTAAAGTCTCCCATAAGGATGATGATGTCTTTGTCTGGGAGAATCTCTAATATTTTCTAGAGTCTGTTGTAAAAATAATCTTTGTCCTCCTCTTCGCTGTCATTAGTTGGAGCATAGCACTGAACAACATTCATCTTAATCCTCTTCATTTTAGTTCTGAAGGATGCTGTGATGCTCCTGGGACCATGTGCCTCCCAACCAATCGGCGGAGCAGGCGGCATACCAATCGGTGCTCTCTGTGCCTGCTTGGACAACATGAAGCTTACTCCTTGTGTGTGGGGTGCATCGCTCTCTTCATGTCCTGAATACAGCAACAGCTCTCCTGTCAACAGTCGTCTCTGTCCCACTTGCGTCCATCTTGTCTCGCTAATGCCTAATAGGGTCAGGTTATTGCTCCTCATCTCTGCTGCAAGCTGCGCCATTTTTCCTGACTCGTACATGGTCCTCACGTTCCATGTGCCTATGGTAATCCTTCTGGTTGCAAGAAGGGTAATCGGCTTAGTGGCTTCCTCACGGCTTTTACCACCCAGCGTCATGCATCTTTGAGTTGAAGACCGTTCTTTTTCCAGGGTAAAAGTCTCTGTTGTCTCTATTGTTGGCGTTTCTGTAGCAGGTTGATTTTTTATGAGGTGGAGTTGCTAGCCCCATGCCCAACCCTCCTTCTTTATCCTGACTTGGGACAGGCAGATGGCCCCAAAGGACCTCTCTGGTGGAGTTTGATGGACCTGTACTCCATTAATTTATCTAGTTCTTTTTTGAACCTTATTATAGTCTTGGCCTTCACAACATCCTCTGGCAAAGAGTTCCACAGGTTGACTGTGTGTTGTGTGAAGAAATACTTCCTTTTGTTAGTTTTAAACCTGCTATCTACTAATTTAATTTGGTGATCCTTGGCTCTTGTATTATGAGAAGGAGTAAATAACACTTCCTTATTTACTTTCTCCACACCAGTCATGATTTTGTAGACCTCTATCATATCCCCCTTAGTCATCTCTTTTCCAGGCTGAAAAGTCCCAGTCATATTAATCTCTCCTCATACAGAAGCCGTTCCATAGGCCTAATCATTTTTGTTGCCCTTTACTGAACCCTTTTCCAATTCCAGTATCTCTTTTTGGAGATGGGGTAGCCACATCTGCATGCAGTATTCAAGATGTGGGCATACCATGGATTTATATGGAGGCAATATGATATCCTCTATCCCCTTTCTTGGAAGCTGCGTGGTTGAACCTGCTACAGTGCACATGCTCAGACTCCATTAGAAAGGTTCTTCTGGGTAGCAGAAAACCTTCAACTAGAGCGATTTACCTAGCCAAGTGGAAGAGATTTGCAATTTGGTGCTCGCAGAGTCATATCCCTCCAACACAGTCCAAGATAAAGGTGACCAAAGATTATCTCCTAAAGCTGAAACATCAGGACTTGTCTCACTCCTTGATAAAGGTTCACCTGGCTGCCATCTCAGCTTTTCACCCAGGAGAGCATGGATGCACCATCTTCACTAATAAAATGATGCAGCAGTTCCTCAAGGGGTTGGACAGATTATATCCTCATATTCAGTGGCCCACCTCCCACATGGGACCTTAACTAGGTACTCTCAAGGCTAATGGGGCCACCGTCCGAGCCCCTAGCAATCTGTTCACTTCTCTGCCTTTCCTACAAGGTGGCCTTTTTGTTGCAATAACATCAACCAGAAGAGTGGCCAGGCTCAAGGCTCTCACATCCCACCCCCTATATACCATTTCTTACAAAGATAAGGTGCAACTGCAACCTCACCTGTTGTTCCTCCTGAAGGTGGTCTCAAATTTCCATGCCAATCAAGACATATTCCTTCTGGTCTTTTTCCCGAAACCCCGTGCCACTAGCCGTGAGCAGAGCCTCCATTCCTTGGATGTGCGTCATGCATTGGCCTTTTATGTTGAATAAACTAAGTCATTCTGAAGTCAAACCAGCTATTAGTTGCGGTAGCTGACAGGATGAAAGGCCTCCCAGTGTCCACACAAAGGATATCATCATGGATCACATCCAGTATCCGGGTTTGCTATGATCTTGCAAAGGTCCCTGCCCCCACTTTGACTGCACGTTCCACCAGAGCTCAGGCATCTTCAACCTTCCTGGCCCTGGTACCGATCTAGGAGATATGTAGAGAGGCTATGTGGTCATCAGTCCACACCTTCATTTGACATTACGCAATCACCCAGCACGCCAGGGACGATGCAGTGTTCGACCGGGCTGTGATTTAATCAGCAGTTCCATAAACTCTGACCCCACCTCTTAGGTTAGGCTTGGGAGTCACCTAATTGTAATCAATATGAGCAAGCACTCGAAGAAGAAAAAATGGTTACTCACCTTCTCATAACTGTTGTTCTTAGAGATGTGTTGCTCATATCCGTTCCAAATCCACCTGCCTTCCCCTCTGTTGGAGTATCTGGCAAGAAGGAACTGGAGAGGTGGCGAGTTGGCAGGGCCCTATATGTGGTGCCATGAAGGTGCGACTCCAGGGGGCTCCAGAGCCGATCCAATGGATGCTGCTAAGGGAAAAATCTTCTGGCGAACTGTGCACACAGCATGCACGCACATAATTGGAATGGATGTGAGCAACACATCTTGAAGGACAAGTTACAAGGTGAGTAAACATTTTATTTCCTGTCTTCTGGGTAGTTGTATTCAGTTGTGCTTCACCTGCCTATCTAAAGTCAATTCCCAGTGATGGTTGCCATCTCTAAGTTTTGCTGTTTGTTGCCTCTTTCAGGTTTGCTGGTGCTTTCACACTACGACAGCGGATGCTGAATTTTGTACAGAATATCCAGTATTATATGATGTTTGAAGTGATGGAACCTACATGGCATATCCTTGAGAAAAACTTGAAATCGGTGAGTTTAGTGGTTTGACCTGTGGCCTGTTGGACAAGAGTCCCACATCACTGAACTGTTACTCTTATCCCTTTTTGTTTAAGAAAAAATCAGATTTCAGTTACTTAAAGTAAATATTTAAATGTACTTTTCTCTGTAAAACAGTTACTGTGTTCCCCACACTTACTGTGCCAGAAGACATTGTTGGGAATTCTATAAGTGCTATTCCTGTGGTGATTACATCAGAAGCTTGACAGTGCTTCTGCCTAGAAAGGAAAGAGACTTAAGGAGGGGCAGCTAAGGGAAGATACTGGATCCAGACAAGAGTTTTCCAGAAGGACACTTATCTTACTCCCCAGTCTAGATTGGAGTGACTCTCCCTAGCAATGTTGTCCCTTGGCATATGGCTGTTCCAGTGATTGGAGTTTACAATGCTAGTTTGATTTTTGTATGCGTTTGTGCACCAGCACCTGCTAAGAGAATAGTTAACTTCTGCAGAAGAGTTTGCAACACACACTTTTGGATGTGGGAGACCCACAAAAATCGCTTTTTCTTTCCAAAATTTATTCCTGCAGAGGCTGTTCCTATGCAGGCAGATACTTACAGGGCTAAAATTGTTGGTCTCACCACACCACAGTAGTGCTGCCTCTTCTTCTTCACTTCCCAGCTTTATTATTAATAAAGGCTTTTCCTCTCTCAGCCCTCGTCCAGACTAACCCGCGGCATCGGCGGGTTAAAATCGATTGCTCGGGGATCGATATATCGCGTCTAGTCTGGACGCGATGTATCGATCCCCGAGCGCGCTTACATCGATTCCGGAACTCCATCAACCCGAACGGAGTTCCGGAATCGACACGGAGACCCGCGGACATCGATGCAGCGCCGTCCAGACGGGTGAGTACCTCGATTTTAGAAATTCGACTTCAGCTACGTTATTCCCGTAGCTGAAGTTGCGTATCTAAAATCGATTTTAATATCTAGTCTGGACGTGGCCTTAGAACCACCCTTTTCTCTGTGCTCCAACTCCTGCTTACACTGCCATGTGACATGGTGCCAGCAGTGGCTGGATCCCATCTACCAAGAGAGAAGAAAGTAATAAGAACAGAAGAAAGATTGCAACTCCTTTGCATGAGGGGAGAGTGGTCCCAGAGCACTGGGATGGAAAGGTTTTAGACATACCCAGGAATCACTGATGCAGAGTTTTGGCTGACTCCCTGACTGTGACTATGACTAATGATCACTCTGAATTTTTTTGTATGTTCACTCCAATCTCCCTGAGGGTCCAGAGGACTAAATTTTTGGTCAGGAAAATTGGGTGACATATACATTGCTTTTGTTTGTTATGACAGTCAGTTATGAAACAGAATCATCCTAATCACTAAGCCTACGTCCACACTACAGCTTTAAATCAATATTAGTAAAATCGATTTTATAAAACAGGTTTTATAAAATCGATTTTACGCGTCCACACTAGGGCACATTACTTCGGTGGTGTGCGTTCATGGTCCCAGGGTACCATCGATTTCCGGAGCGGTGCACTCTGGGTAGCTCAGTAAAAGAATAGGACCAATAACTTTGATATCCGTCCACACTAACCCTAAATCGATTTAGTAATATCAATTTTAGGGTTACTCCTTTCGTTTAGCTGGAGTACAGAAATCGATTTTAAGACCCCTTAAAATCGATTTTAAGTGCCTTGTAGTGTGGACGGTTACAGCGTTAAATCGATTTAACACTGTTTAAATCGATTTAACGCTGTAGTGTGGACCTGGCCTAATTTGCTATTAAAGGCATGATACAGTCTTGTAAGGGAATTGTCAGCAAGGGTTTAGACCTCCCCAAGCATCTGGGAAAAACTTCCATTGATTTCAATAAGACATATATTGCACTACATGTTTGGAGCACAGAACTAGCTCTTAATCACACTTTGGGACTGTTTGGGCCAGTTTTTCCCTACCTGGTATTCCATGAATTAGGATCACTGAGATTTAGAAATTACCGGAAACGGCAGCCCCTTTCAGGCTTATGTTCTGCATTGTGCCATTCCCTCCTCGTTTTCATCAAGCAGACTGTCTTAAAAAAGACCTCTGAAATGGAAAAGGAACCCCCTGGCATAAGAACCAACATCTCTGACTCATCGGGGAATGGGGTTTATCCCTATTCCATTCTAGTTCTGGGAAAGGTTGTGCTTTTGACCTTTGTTGGCTCTGAGAAGTATAAGCAGATGTCTTGGATGTATTTGCTATAATAGCCTTCTCATGACTCAATTTGTGTTCCTAATCTCTGCACATCTTGAGTCAGTGTAGAGTTTTATCTGAATGTAAACTTGTTAAAACTTGAAGCCATATCAGCTGAGATGACTAAAAACATGTAAAACCCTATAGAAACAGTATCTCAATCTCATTTTTTTCCCATAATGTATTTCCTGTTTGAGTTTAACCTTACATTTTAAGCTCTATCATCTCCTCAGTATCTCATAGTAATTTTACTTTTTCTTTTTCCATTGATTTATTTCACATCACTAATGATATTTTAAATCTCTGATAGCAGGCTAATGTAAAGAACTGGTTGATGTGTTGTTTATTGTTGTGTTTTCCTGGAACAGGCTTCCAATATTGATGATGTCCTGAGCCACCATACGAGCTTTCTGGATAACTGTCTAAAGGACTGCATGCTAACAAATCCTGAGCTGCTGAAGATCTTTTCCAAGCTGATGTCTGTCTGTGTCATGTTCACAAACTGTATGCAGGTATGGAGCCTCTCAGCACTCACCACAGAGTTTGCAGCTGCTCAAGATGCCACTTCCCTCTTCTCGCAGTGCCATTTCTATTGATTTGCCCATCTCTCCTCCCTCTGAAATACTTTGCTTCTTTCACTGGCCTCTCCTGTTCCTGTTAGCAGTCTCTTCAGCTTTCTTTTTACTATTCTGACAGCTGCTTTAGCAGGAAGATGATGACTGAAACATCCTAAGGAAAGTTTGAGTTTATGTTCTTCTTCCAAGAATGTTGATAGAGTTTAGTACTGATGAGAATTGATTCGTAGTGCTTGTTAAGAATATAAAAATGGCCATACTGAGGCAGATCAATGGTCCGTTTAGTCCAATATCCTGTCTTCCGCAAGTGGACACTAGCAAATGCTTCAGAGGAAATGAACAGAACAGGGCAATTACTGAGTGAACCATCTCATGTCATCTAGTCCCATCTTCTGGCAGTCAGATACTTAGGTACATCCAGAGCATGAGGTTGCATCCCTGACTATCTTGGCTACTAGCCATCGATGGACCTATCCTCCATGAACTTACCTAATTATTTTTTGAACCCACTTCTATTTTTGACCTTCACATTGTGCCATGGCTAGGAGTTCCACTGGTGGACTGTATATTGTGTGAACAAGTACTTCCTTTTGTTTGTTTGAAACCTGATGCCTGTTAATTTCATTGGATGACCCTCTTGTTTATGTGTTCTGTGAAGGGGTAAATAACTCTTCCTTATTCATTTTCTTCACATCATTCATGATTTTATTGACCTCTGTAATACCCCCTTCAGTTTTCTCTTCTGAGCTGAATAGTCTTTTTAACCTCTCCTAATATGGAAGCTGTTCAATACCACCAATCTATTTTTGTTGCCTTTCTCTGTACCTTTTCCAATTCTAATAGATCTTTTTTGAGATGGGACAGCCAGAACTGCATGCAGTATTAAAGGCATGGTCATACCATGGATTTATATGGTGGCATTGTGCTATTTACTGTTTTGTTCCTATCCCTTTCTAATGGTTCATAACATTCTGTTGGCTTTTTTGACTGCTGATGCACATCGACTAACCACAATGACTCCAGGATCTCTCTCTGGAGTGGTAACAGCTGATTTAGACCCCATTGTTTAGTATGTATAGATGAGATTATATTTCTCAGTGTGCATTACTTTACATTTATCAACACTGAATTTCGTCTGCTATTTTGTTGCCTAGTTTTGTGAGACCCCTTTATAACTCTTCACAGTTTGCTTTGGACTTAATTATCTTGACTAATTTAGTATCATCTGCAAACTTTGCCACCTCACTGTTTACCCTTTTTTCCAGATCATTTTATGAATACATTGAACAGCACTGGTCCCAATACAGATCATTTACCTCTTTCCTTTCTGAAAACTGACCATTTATTCCCATCTTTTGTCTCCTGTCTTTTAACTAGTTACTGATCAATGAGAAGTTCTTCCTTCTTATCTCATGACTGCTTATTTTGCTTAAGATCCTTTGCTGAGAGACCTTGTCAAAGGTTTTCTGAAACACCAAGTACACTATATCCACTGGATCATCCTTGTCCACATTTGTTGGCATCCTCATAGAATTTTAATGGATTGATGAGACATGATTTCCCTTTACAAAGGCTGTGTTGACTCTTCCCCAGCATATCGAGTTCATCTGTGTGCCTGATCATTTTATTCTTTTCTATAGTTTCAACCAGTTTGCCTTGTACTGCAGTTAGGCTTACCAGCCTATAGTTGCCAGGATTGCCACTAGAGCCTTTTTTAAACATTGGTGTTACATTAGCTATCCTCCAGTTATCTGGTACAGAACGTGACTTAAATGATGAGTTACATACCCGTTAGTATTTTTGCCATTTCATATTTGAATCCTTTTAGAACTCTTGGGTGAATTCCATCTGGTCCTCGTGACTTATTACTATTTAATTTATCAGTTTGTTCCACAATCTTCTCTATTAACATCTCAGTCTGGGACAGTTTCTCAGATTTGTCATCTATGCCTGATTGGTTGGAAGAGTCAGCAGATTGGCTGTTAAGCCCAGCAGCATTCAGTGGCTGCTCAAAGCATTCACCCACAGCTTCAGTAGTTCCTGCACCTGTTTGTTCCCAGCCTTCTTCTAGTCCCATTCCTCCTTGAACCCAGCCTTCTAACCCAATGGTTAGAATAGGATTTGGTAATCAGGAATATTCAGGTGTGCATTGTGCAAGTTCCCTGTATATCTCTGTCATTGCATCTCTGTTCTAACTCTCAGCACCCCAGGCTCTTCCTTTCTGTCCTCTTCCCCCAAACTCTACCAGAGCACCACTGTGCTAATCTGCAGCACCCTTTACTGTTCAGTCATGGGCACGCCTAATGCACCTCAGTCCTGACCTGTAATACAGTTGTGTGTGCCAGCACTGGTGTCTCATGCTAAATGATGTTGTGTTTTAGTGATGTATGGGCAGTGAAGCAAATGGGAGGTCTGATGGGAGACACCAGCTTCATCGCTGTCTTAACCAGGGTTTGATCGCATGTACCCCGCTGCTATGGAAGAAAGCTTTTGTGAACTATTGAAGCTCTAAAGTCCTGCCTGAATTTAAAACCAGTTCTTATGCTTCATTTTAACTATAGAAATGTGGCTTACCATTTACAATGTTTTATCATCTACTCTTCCCACAGAGATTTACCCAAAGCATGAAGCTGAATAATGAAATGGGCCGGCTTACGTTAGAGCACGGCACGATGTTGGGGCCACCAACAGAGCAGGAACGTGCCGAGGAAGTTGTGAAGAAGCAGCTAACTAATAAAGTAAGGCACCCACTTTTCCGAATATTTATATGCTTGTTCTTAACTGGCTAATTCTTCCTTCCAGACAGCACCTTGGAAGTCCAGTTTCTCTTCTTTCTACCTTTCTTCTATTGCACTGAAAAAGCCATAGAGGTACTTCACAATCATCCAGCCAGCAGCGTGTGCTGTTTCTGTTTGGTAACAAGGAAGGAGGAAGTATTCTTTAAACTAACCAGCCTGGCTCCTTTTAAGCGTGAACTTAAAAGTTTGTGTAAATAAATACATTCAAAACATTCCCCAAAGAGCGGCTTCATTCTGAGAAATGGCCCCTCAAGATTCTTTGTCTATTATGCCCTAGACATGCCTTTAGTGAATTCAGATCAAATGTGCTCAGGTTACAAGAGAAGAAAAATATTTTTCTAACTGCTAGCACTACAAGCTCAGCCAAGGCTCTGACAGTCAGGCTGAGCTTTTTTCTTCTCAGGGATGGTTATCATTCATAGAAGTTCTGCAAGCTTCCAGTGACAGCCATGCAGCTCTTTTGTCTTCAGTGGGTTTGCATAGCTGTAACTGACTGGAACTTAATACACAGTTCAGATGCTAGAGGAAAGGAAGAGAATCCAGCTTTCTGTCAATCTTACACCTACAGAGCCAGCCCAGTCAACAGATAAAAAGCACTGAATGCTTACTTTGGTCACTAAAGTCAGCAGATCTGCCTCTCCATACACACATGGAATGGGTCTGCTGGGTAAGGGCCAGTTCCACACAGCAGCTGGTCAGTGCAGATCCTTGCTGAGATACAGAATGGTTACAGACTCAGTATACCACTAGCATCGGTAAAAAGCACTTAGCCAACCCCATGCCCTCTCAGCTTCTTTTTGCCAACCGTGATGGTCTCTGGAACTATTCTTGCATTTGCAAGTTCTCACAGTTGATTTTATTCTTTATGTATTGTAAATAATTAGTCACTAGTAGTAAAATTACTAGTGTTTAGTCAGTCAGTTAGATTTTCTGTGTTTATCTGTTTTTCCATCAATCCCTGGTGCCAAGGGATGCCTTGGTCACTGTGCTTCAAGCCCTGTGTTCCCTACAATAAGTCTATGTTCTTGAGCAACCCACAGTCAAGTTGCTTGAAGTGCCTTGGGGAAGCTCATACTGGGACCTTTGCCAAATTTGCAAGGACTTTAAGCCTCAAACAAAAAAATGATCAGGAAGCCCGGATAAAGTTTCTGCTCATGGAGGAGGCACGAGACCTCCATCTGAGCCAGCCAGTCAGAATCAGGACAGAGTGCTTTGGCATCCTACAATGTCAGAGTCCTGGCACCAACCCTAGTGCCTAGGAAGAGGCTGTCAGAACCGGTGTCGCTGGCAGGACAAGAGTCATCGCTTTCAGTGCTGGTGGACATGGGTGAACTGGCTGGATCATTACAACACATGGTACTGGACCAGTCTTGTGTACCCATGACAGCCTGCTCTTTGATATCATCAAAGGGGAAACACAATATTGGCTTTGCTGCAGACCTCTCCACCTTGGCACTGATCGCCAGCACAGTCAGGAACTGCACTCCCATGACTATTGGAATGAGAGCTGTCCTCTTCTGAGTCAGAGATTGGGTCATACTCTTCCCAGTTTCAAAGTTGCTCTTGTTATTCCTCCAGACATTTCTAGCCTTCCATGGTTCCAGTCACAGGAACACCATCGAGTGGTTGGCCAGGAGGTCACTGGGGTCCTACACCAGTCTAGAGGCCCTTTTGGAACCTGTGGGGTTTTCCTCTAGTTTCCAGGACACATTCCAGGCACTTCTATTTGGTGGCTTCGGAAAGATGTCCTGCACCTTCCCACTGGGCAGCACCTCTTCCCGACTGGTACCAAGCCCAGTATCAGACTCCAAAAACAGGTTCAACAGACCCTCCTAGATAAAGAAGGGAAGGAAGAGCATCCACAACCAGTGCTGGCCTCCTTGTCCTTCTCTCCTGACAAGGCAGTCTCAGTCGAGGACATCTCGCCTCCCCCAGATGACTATAAAGCTCATCAAGAGTTGTTAATGAGTGTAGCCTTAAATCTGAGCATACAGATGGAGGTAGTAAAAGAGTCCTCCCACAGCCTGGAAGGGTTTCTTCTCCTGTTGTATCCTAATCCCGACAGCCAAGGGAGGTCTCAGATCTATTTTAGACCTGCATCAACTTAACAATTATTTCAAAAAGATGAAGTTCTGCATGGTCACCGTGGCATCAATTATTCCTTCTCTGGATCCCAGGGACTGATACGCCACCCTTGATTTAAGAGCTGCTTCCTTCTATGCCTCAATGTATTGAGGGCACAGAAGGTTCCTCAGGTTTGTAATCACATTACCAGTTCATAGTGCATCCATTTGGCCTGTCTGCAGTTCCTCGGGTATTCCCAATATGTATTGCCATAGTGGCAGTGTTACTGAGGAGATTAGGTGTGCAGGCCTACCCTTATCTGAATGACTGACTAGTCAAGGGTTGGTCCAGGACTTTAGTTGTGTCCAGTGTTTGACTCATCCAATCAGCATTCAAGGCCAAATCTACCCTTTGTCTAGTACAGAAGATAATGTTTATTGGTGTGTGTTGGACTCTGTCCAGGCCAGGGTGTTCCCCCCTCCCCCAAAGTTACAATTCCAATCGGTCCAATCTCTGGTTACACACCTCAAATGTCATCCCATCACAACAGCCCGAAATTGTATAAAGCTCCTGAGCTGCATGGTCTCGTGCCCATGAGTGGTACAACATGCGAGACTGTATCTCAGACCTTTCCAGACTTGGCTGGTCTCAGTGTACTTGCCAAGCCATCTTTCTCTGGACATTGTATTGACAGTTCCTTCTCAGGTTCTTGTTTCTCTGAACTGGTGGTTTGATCCTCTTAATGTCTGTGTGGATGTTGCCTTCATCCACCCTTGACTGTCAGTGACTCTGGTCTCAGACGCATCAGTGCTAGGATGGGGAGCTCACTTGGTGCCCCTTAGAACTCAAAGTCTTTGGTCATTGACAAAGATCTCTCTTCATATCAACATTAGAGAGCTCAGAGTAGTTAGTCTTGTCGGTCAGTCATTCCTGCCTCATATCAGAAGGAGAAACCTATTTGTTCTGACAGACAACACCACAGCCATGTTTTACCTCAACAGGAAGGGAGGAGCTCACTCATTCCTCCTTTTTCAGGAAGTAGTTCATCTATAGGAATTTTGTATAGCCCATTCAGTCTACCTTGACGTCTCTTACCTTCCAGTGGTGTAGAACAAGTTAGCAGATCACCTGAGCAGGTCTTTCTTTAGTCATCATGAGTGGTCTATTTGGCTGAATGTAGCCAGAGGCATTTTCAAGCAGTGCGGGACTTCCCAGACAGACCTATGTGGGAACAAATACGACAGAAAATGGCACCATTTCTTCTCCTTTCAAGGCTGCCATCTGGGTTCCATCGCAGACGCCTTCCTGCTACCCTGGACGGTAAAGCTTTATTATGCTTTAACCCCAATTCTACTTGGCATGGCCATGCCAATACTCGTTCTCCACTCTACTTGATCTCTTAGTGGTGACTCCAATCTTACTTCCATTGCACGTGGATTTGATCACTCTAATAGATAATAGATAAAAAGATAATGCACGCAGAAATCCAGCAACAGTCTGGGAGCTATCCAGTTTATTGCACCCAATGCAGCATGTATGGTTACTTGCCCTATGGGCAGGTGGCGTATGTGTGCATTCGGTGCAAGGAGCTCCTGGCCCTCGGAGACCACGTATGGGCTTTGGAGACCAGAGTGGCTGAACTGGAGGAGCTAAGGGAGACAGAGAGATACATAGATGAGACTTTCTGGGACATAGTAGAATGGTCCAGTCTGACAGCCTCTGTGCTGTTGAAGAGGATGAAAGTCTCAGGGAAGGAGAACATTCAACTGGAGCAGAGGCAAATGATCCCATAGTTGGGACCCTCCTTCCAGATGATAATGTGGTATCCTCTCACACCGAGGATACCTCTCTGGGGGAAGGAACTCCAGTTATTAGGAAGAGACAGCTATTGGGCGATTCGATCATTAGAAACACAGATAGCTGGGTTTGCGGTGACCGGGAGAACTGCATGGTGACTTGCCTGCCTGGTGCAAAGGTTGCGAATCTCTTGAGACATCTAGATAAACTTAGGTGTAGTGCTGGGGAGGAGCCCAGTGGTTGTGGTACATGTAGGCAGGGGCGGCTCCAGGCCCCAGCACGCCAAATGTGTGCTCGGGGCGACAAGCCATGGGAGGCGCTCTGCCAGCACCATGAGGGCGGCAGGCAGGCTGCCTCTGGTGGTTTGCCTGCAGAGGGTCCACTGGTCCCGTGGCTTCGGTGGACTTCCCGCAGGCGTGCCTGCAGAGGGTCCACTGGTCCCGCGGCTTCAGAGGATCTCCCGCAGGCATGCCTGTGGGAGGTCCGCCGAAGCAGAGGGATCAGCGGACCCTCCACAGGCAAACCACCGGAGGCAGCCTGCCTGCCGTGCTTGGGGCGGCAAAATCCCTAGAGCTGCCCCTGTGTGTAGGTACCAGTGACATAGAGAATCATATGAGAGAGGTCCTGGAGGCCAAATTTAGGCTGCTAGGTAAGAGATTGAAGTCTAGGACCTCCATGATAGCATTCTCTGAAATGCTTCCAGTTCTACACGCAGGTCCAGTTAGATAAGCAGAACTGCAGGGCCTCAATGCGTGGATGAGACAACGGTGTAGGGAGGAGGGGTTTAGTTTTATTAGGAACTGGGGAAACTTTTGGGAAAGGAGGAGCCTATACAGGAAGGATGGACTCCACCTAAACCAAAGTGGAACGAGATTGCTGGCGCTTAAAATTAAAAAGATCATAGAGCAGTTTTTAAACTAAGGGCTGGAGGAAAGCCGACAGGTGTGGAGGAGCTTGTGGTTCGGGCAGAGACATCCTGTAGGGAAGGCTCTATTAATGGAGATTCTCTATGTTCGAGTAAAGAGGAGAGGATGGAAGATGATAAAATACAGCTAGGATCTGATGAGAAACAGTCAAATGAAAAAAGTCCCATCCAATTACATCATATAATGGCAGACAGCTAAAAAGTGACAAGTTTTTAAAATGCTTATATACAAATGCTAGAAGTCTAAAAAATAAGATGAGTGAACTAAAATGCCTCCATATTAAATGAGGACATTGATATAATAGGCATCACAGAAACTTGGTGGAATTAGGATAATGAATGGGACACAGTAATACCAGAGTATAAAATATATTGGAAGGACAGAATAGGTCATGCTGGTAGGGGAGTGGCACTATATGTGAAAGAAAGCTTAGAATCAAATGAAGAAAGAATCTTAAATGAACCAAACTGTACCATAGAATCTCTATGGATAGTAATTCCATGCTCTAATAATAAGAATATAAGGGTAGGGATATATTACCAGCCACCTGACCAGGATGGTGATAGTGACTGTGAAATGCTCAGGAAGATTAGAGAGGCTATTAAAATAAAAAGCTCAATAATAACTGGGGGATTTCAACTATCCCCATATTGACTGGGTACATGTCACCTCAGGATGGGATGAAGAGATAAAGTTTCTTGACACCTTAAATGACTGCTTCTTAGAGCAGCTAGTCCTGGAACCTACAAGAGGAGAGGCAATTCTTGATTTAGTCCTAAGTGGAGCACAAGAACTTGTCCAAGAGGTGAATATAGCTGGACCGCTTGGTAATAGTGACCATAATATAATTAAATTTGACATCCCTGTGGTGGGGAAAACACCACAGCAGCCCAGCACTGTAACATTTAATTTCAGAAAAGGGGACCACACATGAAAAGAGGAAGTTAGTTAAACAGAAATTAAAAGATACAGCACCAAAAATGAAATCCCTGAAAGCTGCATGGAAACTTTTTAGACACCTTAATAGAGGCTCAACTTAAATGTATACACCAAATTAAAAAAATGTAAGAGAACCAGAAAAGTGCCACTGTCGCTAAACAATTAAGTAAAAGAGGCAATGCAAGGCAAAAAGGCATCCTTTAAAAAATGGAAGTTATATCATAAAATCATAGAATATCAGGTTGGAATGGACCTCAGGAGGTCATCTAGTCCAACCCCTGCTCAGAGCAGAACCAGTCTCCAGCTAATACCCTAGTGAGGTAAATAGAAAGGAGCATAAATTCTGGCAAATGAAGTGTAAAAATATAATTCTTCTTCGAGTGATTGCTCATATGCATTCCAGTTAGGTGTGCGTGCACCGCGTGCACGTTCTTCGGAAGACTGTTTTACCCTAGCAACACTCTGCGGGTCGCCTGGGTACCCCCTGGAGTGGCGCCGCTGTGGCACCGTATATATACCCCAGCCGACCCAGCCACCCTTCAGTTCCTTCTTACCGCCCGTGTCAGTCGTTGGAACAGTGGAGTGCGGCTTAGCTGACCTCCACCTTCCCTAGCTACTCGTAGTTCTCGTTGTTATCGTGTACATAGTTATTGTTCTTATATATAGATATAGATATAGATAAACTCAGTTATAAGTTCTTACTTTAATAGTTAGTTTAGTATTACTTAGTGGGGTTAGGGGAGCAGCCCCTTCCCCACACCTGGCGCCAGAGCTCATGCCCAGCTCACTGGGTTTCAAACCATGCTCGGCCTGTCACAGGCCGATGCCAGCAGGAGCCCCACACGACTCTGTTTAAAGTGCCTCGGGAAATCGCACTTAACAGCTAAGTGCCCTATTTGCAAAGCTTTCAAGCCGCGCACTAAAAAGGAGCGAGACATCAGACTAAAACAGCTCCTCATGGAGGCGGCCTTGACACCGCCACCTTCGGCACCGACCTCCGGTCAGTCGGTGAACAGAGGCACCACTGCGGCACCGGATCGCACCGGTACGCCTAAGGACTCTTGTCACCGGCTGACACCGGCACCGAAGTCGACTCCGCGTCGCTTCCTCTCCCCATGGTCGAAGAAGGCCAAGACTCCTGCTGCCTTGGCGCCAACTACGCCGCAGCCAGAGAGCGCGCCCAGTGCGAACCGCCCGGCACCGATACCCGCCACGGCACCGACTAAATTGGCACCATTGATTCTGGTCCCGCAAGGGCCGTCGAGTCCGGTGCCTCATAGCTCCCCGGCGCGTGCCGCGGTAGAGCTCACTATGCCATCCACGCCTGAGGCGTATTCGGCGGCGAGAGACTTAATCGCCTTGATGGACTCGGCACTGCCTCTACCCCCAGCACTGCCGATGCGGATAATCCAATCTCGGGGCAAGCCGACCCTGCCCAGACCTCCGTCCGTTGGCACAGCGGACCGGCACCGCTTAAGATCGCGGTCCCGTAGACGCTCCAGGTTGAGACAACGCTCCCGCTCTCGACGCCGCTCGCAGTCCCAGCACTGTTCCCCTACACGGCACCGGTCGAACTCACGGCACCGGTCAGACTCCCGCTCTCCACCTCACTATTCGTGGCACTGCTCCAGCTCTCGGTGTCGATCCAGGCACCGTACCTCTCGGAACCATTCACACCGCAGAGACTCGAGATCTCGATCGACCTCCCGGCACCGATCTGGTCGCAGGTTCTGATCTCGATCCCGGTACCGCTACGCATACCGGCACCGGTCCCCGTTAAAGAAGGGAGCGAGGTCCGTCGGAACCTCAGCCCAAGGTTTCTGTGCTCCTCCATGGCTGTCCAGGCAGTCGTCTGTGTCCTCCCACGCGGACAGTTTCTACGACTAGGAGCGAGATATGGAGGTGCCTACCGGGGTCTTCCAGGAGGTCCAGTCTCAGGACCCGAGACCTCACCAGTGGTCCTTTTGGACACCCTGGGCATACCATCAGGCCCAGGGTGCCCCATTGCTCCAGACCCGCTCCACTTCCTCAGAGCATCGAGCCCCAGAGGCCACCATTAGCCGTCCCCCTCCAGCTGGGACAGAGGAGCTGATATCCCATCCACCAGGTTCTCTGGTACCGCTGGAGCAGGAATCGACCTAGGAGCAGGAGGCCATTCAGGACCCCCTCATTCCCGGTCTATTGTCCTCTTCCTCCCCAGACGAGGCGGTGGCAGGGACCTCATCATCAGGACCCCCGCCGATAAACCTCAGAGCCCATCAGGACTTACTTAGGAGAGGGGCGCTCAACATCAGTCTTCCCGTAGAGGAAGTCCCGGAGGTCAAGGACCCAGTTGTCAGCATCCTGTTGGCAGATAACCCCACTAGGGTGGCTTTGCCTTTCATCAAAACCATCCAGGCCACTGCTGACACCTTTTGGCAGTCCCCAGCCTCCATTCCCCCTATGGCAAAGGGAGTTGAGAGAAAATACATGGTGCCCTCTAGGGGGTACGAGTATCTATATGTTCACCCTCCTCCCTCCTCGTTAGTTGTCCAATCAGTCAACGAGAGGGAACGCCACGGCCAACAGGCGCCAGCCCCCAAATCAAAGGAGGCTAGGCAGATGGACCTACTGGGCCGCAAGGTGTATTGGGCAGGTGCCCTGCAGCTCAGGGTAGCCAACCAGCAGGCCCTCCTGAGCCGTTACAGCTACAACACCTGGGCGGAGGTGGGTAGATTCACAGATCTTCTTCTACTGGACTCTCGCCAGGCATTTGCCGCATTCCTTGAAGAAGGGAAGAAGGTGGCTAGAACCTCCTTCCAGGCTTCTCTCGATGCGGCCGAATCGGCAGCCAGAACTCTGGCCTCAGGTATCACCATGAGGCGTATCTCATGGCTACAGGTCTCCAGCCTGCCACCCAAGCTCCAATACACCATCCAGGACTTACCCTTTGATGGCAAGGGTCTGTTCTCTGAAAAGACTGACCCCAGGTTGCAGAGTTTAAAGGACAACAGGGTCATTATGCGCTCGTTGGGCATGCATACACCTGTGACCCAACGCAGACACTTCCGGCCCCAACCTCACCGGCCTTACTCTGTGCCCCAGCACAGACAAGACTTCAGCAGAAGGCACGGGAGAGGTGGCCGTAGGCACCAGTCCGGACCCCAAGGGGGTCAGAACAATGGCCCCACAAAAGCATCTCCGGGTCCTAAGTCTACCTTTTGAAGGTACGCACGAGGACGGCGTACCAGTTTCAGGACAGGATCTTTCTCCTCCCTTCTCTAACCGCCTCTCCTACTTACTTCCGGCGTGGTCCCAATTGACCTCAGACATCTGGGTCCTATGGACGGTGGAACAAGGATACCACCTCCAATTTGTTTCATCCGTGCCTTCCCACCCCCCAACCCAGTCCTTCTTCAGGGACCCCTCTCACGAGCAAGTCCTCTTACAAGAGGTGCAGTCTCTCCTCGCCGCAGGAGCAATAGAGGAGGTACCACCAGACGAGAGGGGAAAAGGGTTTTACTCCCACTACTTTCTGATCCCCAAGTCCAAGGAAGGCCTCAGGCCCATCCTAGTCCTGTGAGGCCTCAACAAGTTTATGGTCAAGTTGAAGTTCCGCATGGTCTCCCTGGGGACCATTATCCTGTCCTTGGATCGTGGAGACTGGTATGCCGCCCTCGATATGAAGGACGCATACTTCCATATAGCCATCTTCCCTCCACACAGGAGGTATCTTCGTTTTGTAGCCAGTCACCGGCACTTCCAATTCACGGTCCTTCCCTTCGGCCTCTCTACGGCCCCAAGGGTGTTTACGAAGTGCATGGCCATCATCGCTGCCCACCTCCGCCGGCAGCAAATCCATGTATTTCTGTATCTGGACGACTGGCTTGTCAGGGGAACCTCCCAGACTCAGGTCAGTCAGCACGTAAACATAATCACGGACCTATTCTCTCGCTTGGGGCTGCTCCTCAATGCCGAAAAGTCCACACTGATTCCCACACAGAAGCTGGACTTCATAGGGGCAACCCTGGACTCCACTCGAGCCAGAGCCTACCTACCTCAGCCACGCTTCCAGACACTGATGGCAATCATTCGAGGTCTGCAGAACTCCCCGGTCACCTCTGCTCGCACGTGCCTCGGGCTACTAGGCCACATGGCCGCCTGCACTTATGTGACCAAATATGCCAGGCTCCGTCTCCGGACCCTTCAAACGTGGCTCAACTCGGTCTACCGTCCAGGCAGGGACCCAGTAGGCACTCTGATGACTGTTCCTCCGAGCACCTTACGCTCCCTCGACTGGTGACTGACTCCCTCCCTGGTGTGTGCAGGGCTACCGTTTCATCAACCACAGCCCTCGCTGTCCCTAACGACAGATGCGTCATCTCTCGGTTGGGGGGCTCACCTCGGTCACCTTCGCACCCAGGGCCTTTGGACATCACAGGAGCTGTCGCTCCACATAAACGTCCGGGAGCTGAGAGCAGTCCGCCTCGCATGCCAGATGTTTCAGCAACGCCTTCATGGCCGTTGTGTCTCACTATTTATGGACAACACAACGGCCATGTATTGGGGTCAACAAACAGGGAGGGACTCGCTCTTCTCCCCTGTGTCAAGAGGCCATTCGACTCTGGGACTTCTGTGTAGCCCATTCGATAGACCTGGTAGCATCCTTTCTCCCAGGGGTTCGAAACACTCTAGCGGATCAGCTGAGCAGATCCTTCCTCTGTCACGAATGGTCGATAAGACAGGATGTTATTCATTCGGTCTTCCAGAGGTGGGGCTTTCCCCTCATAGACCTGTTTGCCTCTCGCAGGAACAGGAAATGCCAAGTGTTCTGTCTTTCGCCGGGATCGATCACGGACGCATTCCTCCTGCCATGGGAGCAGCATCTGCTCTACGCCTTTCCACCATTCCCTCTGGTTCACAAGGTCCTAATAAAACTCCACAGGGACAGGGCGCATCTGATCCTGATCGCGCCAGCGTGGCCCAGAGAACACTGGTACACCATGCTGCTCAACCTGTCCCTGGACAGCCCGATTACCCTACCTCTCCTTCCAGACCTCATAACACAGGACCACGCCAGTCCTCGCCACCCAGACCTGCAGGCCCTTCACCTCACGGCATGGCTCCTGCATGGCTAAACAGATCGGAGTTACGCTGCTCCGCTCCGGTACAGCATGTTCTCCTAAGCAGCAGAAAGCCTTCCACTCTGTCTACATACCTGGCCAAGTGGAAACGTTTCTCCTGCTGGTGTGCAACGCAGAATGTTGCTCCTTCTGAGGTCTCGATCCCCGCTGTTTTAGACTACCTCTGGTCTCTTAAGCAACAGGTCCTGGCGATATCTTCTCTGAGGGTGCACTTAGCGGCTATCTCTACATTCCATCCCGAAGAAAGTGGCCACTCCGTGTTTTCCCACCCCTTAGTTTCTAGATTTCTTAAGGGCCTGGAGCGCCTATACCCCCCAGTACGCTGCCCCGCCCCCACCTGGGACCTCAACTTAGTCCTAAACAGACTTACGCATCCGCCCTTTGAGCCATTGGCGATGTGCTCACTCCTATATCTGTCGTGGAAGACAGTCTTCCTGGTGGCCATTACATTGGCCAGAAGGGTCTCCGAACTCCAGGCGCTTACGGTGGACCCACCGTATACTGTCTTCCACAAGGACAAGGTACAGTTGCGACCTCATCCGGCGTTCCTCCCTAAGGTAGTATCGGCTTTCCATACCAACCAGGACATCTTCCTCCCGGTCTTCTTTGCGAAGCCCCACTCTTCTCGATGGGAGCAACAATTACATTCCTTAGATGTCCGTAGGGCGCTCACTTTTTATATCGAGCGGACAAAGCCCTTCCAGAAGTCTCCCCAGCTGTTCGTGGCAGCAGCTGAACGGATGAAAGGTCTACCCATCTCCTCCCAGAGGATTTCCTCCCGAGTAACAGCGTGCATACGCACGTGCTATGACCTGACTCATGTCCCCTTGGGCCATCTCACAGCACATTCTACCAGAGCTCAGGCTTCGTCAGCCGCCTTCCTGGCCCACGTGCCTATCCAGGAGATATGTCGCACAGCGACCTGGTCATCAGTCCACACCTTTGCTTCGCACTATGCTCTGGTCCAACAGTCTAGAGATGATGCAGCCTTTGGCTCAGCAGTTCTGCACGCTGCCACGTCTCACTCCGACCCCTCCGCCTAGGTAAGGCTTGGGAATCACCTAACTGGAATGCATATGAGCAATCACTCGAAGAAGAAAAGACGGTTACTCACCTTTGTAACTGTTGTTCTTCGAGATGTGTTGCTCATATCCATTCCAAACCCACCCTCCTTCCCCACTGTCGGAGTAGCCGGCAAGAAGGAACTGAAGAGTGGCCGGGTCGGCTGGGGTATATATATGGTGCGATAGCGGTGCCACTCCAGGGGGTGCCCAGCTGACCCGCCGAGTGCTGCTAGGGTAAAAAAGTCTTCTAAAGAACGTGCACGCGGCGCGCACACACCTAACTGGAATGGATATGAGCAACACATCTTGAAGAACAATAGTTACGAAGGTGAGTAACCGTCTTTTAAGAAGGTTAAAAAAAAGAATTCGAAGAACAGCTAGACAGACTCAAAAAAAAATAGCCAAAAAAATTGTAAGTACATCAGAAGCAGGAAGCCTGCTGAACAGCCAGTGGGACCACAGAATGATCAATACGCTAAAGGAGCACTCAAGGACGAGAAGGCCATTGCGGAGAAACTAAATGAATTCTTTGCATCAGTCTTCACGGCAGAGGATGTGAGAGAGATTCCGAAACCTGAGCCCTTCTTTTTAGGTGACATATCTGAGGAACTGTCCCAGATTGAGGTGTCATTAGAGGAGGTTTTGGGACAATTGATAAACTAAACAGTAATAAGTCACCAGGACCAGATGGTATTCACCCAAGAGTTCTGAAGGAACTCAAATGTGAAATTGCAGAACTACTAACTGTAATTTGTAACCTATCATTTAAATCAGCTTCCGTACTAAATGACCAGAGGATAGCTACTGTGACGCCAACTTCTAAAACGTGCTCCAGAGGTGAGCCTGGCAATTACGGAGTGCTAAGCCCGTCTTCAGTACCAGGCAAACCGGTTGAAACTATAGTAAAGAACAAAATTGTCAGACACATAGATGAACATAATTTATTGGGGAAGAGTCAATATGCTTTTAGTAAATGATGAGGCATGATCTCCCATCTACTAGAATTTTTTGAGGGGGTCAACATGTGGACAAGGGGGATCCAGTGGCTATAGTGTACTTAGATTTTCAGAAAGCCGTTGAGAAGGTCCCTTGTCAAAGGCTTTTAAGCAAAGTAAGCTGTCATAGGATAAGAGGGAAGGTCCTCCCATGGATTGGTAACTGGTTAAAAGATAAGAAACAAAGTGTAGGAATAAATGGTCAGTTTTCAGAATGGAGAGAGGCAAATAGTGTTGTCCCCTAGGGATCTGTACTGGGACCAGTGCTATTTGACATATTCATAAATGATCTGGAAAAAGGGTAAACAGTGAAGTGACAAAATTTGCAGATGATACAAAACTACTCAAGACATTTAAGTCCCAGGCAGACTGTGAAGAGCTACAAAAGGATCTCTCAAAACTGGGTGACCGGGCAACAAAATGGCAGATGAAATTCAATGTTGATAAATGCCAAGTAATGCATATTGGAAAACACAATCCCAATTATACATATAAAATGATGGGGTCTAAATTAGCTGTTACCACTCAAGAAAGAGATCTTGGTGTCATTTTGGATAGCTCTCTGAATGCATCCTCTCAATGTGCAGCGGCAGGCCAAAAAGCAAACAGAATGTTGGATATAATTAAGAAAGGAATAGATAGTAAGAAAGAAAATATCATATTGCTTCTATATAAATCCATAGTACGCTCACATCTTGAATAGCGTGTGCAGATTTGGTTGCCCCATCTCAAAAAATATGTATTGGAATTGGAAAAGGTTCAGAAAAGGGCAGACGATTAGGGGTATGGAACAGCTTCCGTATGAGGAGAGATTAATATGACTGGGACTTTTCAGCTTGGAAGAGAGCCGACTAAGTGGAGATATGATAGAGGTCTATAAAATCATGACTGATGTGGAGAAAGTAAATAAGGACATATTGGAAGACACGATACTGGGCTAGATGGACCTTTGGTCTGAACCAATATGACTGCTCTTATGTTCTTATGTAGTACCACAGTCAGCTGCTCCACCCCTGAACCTGTGTTCCCTTCATTTAACAGCCTGGAACCTCCATGGCTAAATCCTAGAAAACAAGCTTGCTTGGAGCAAGTTCGCAAAGTTTTACTAAGCAGTAGAAAGCCCTCCACCAGGGCCACCTACCTGTCAAAATGGAAGCAGTTCTTTGTCTTGGCTTCCCAAACTGGAGTCTTGCTAGTGCATTGATCCATCCAACATATACTCAACTATTTGCTGCGCCTGAAATAGCAAGGCTTAGCAATTTCCTCTGTCAAGGTTCACCTGGCAGCAATATCAGCTTTCCACACTTGTGTGGATAACTGTTCCGTTTTGTCAAATGGCATGACAATCAAATTCCTTAAAGGCCTTGAAAGGTTGTATCCTCATGTTTCTCCCCCCCACCCCAGGAACTAGAGCAGAAGTGGGCAAACTACGGCCCATGGGGCTGTCCTGCCTGGCCCATGAGCTCCTGGCCGGCCCCAGCCTCTCCCCTGCTGTCCTCCCTCCCCCACAGCCTCAGCTGGTGGGCAGTGTGGGTGGCAGGAGCAAGGGGAGTGTGGCTGGAGGACTCAGGAGGAGCACTGGGCAGCCGCACAGCCGGCTGAAGAGAAGCGGCGCTTTGATGGGGAAACCATCACTTCTCTCCGGCTGCGCGGCTGCCCCTGCTCCTCCTGAGTTCTCCTCCCATGTTCACAGGGCCACATTCCAAATGGGGCAGGAGCGGGGTGGATAGGGGATGGGGTCCCAGAGGGGCGATTAGGGGCAGGGCATCCCAGGAGGGGGCAATCAGGAGACAGGGAGCTGGGGGGTTGGATAGTGGGTGGGGTCCCGGGATGAGACGGTCAGGGGACAAGGAACGGGGGGGCTGGATAGGTCAGGGTTCTGAGAGGGGCAGTCGAGGTGGGAAGTGGGAGGGGGCGGATGGGGACGGGGGCAAGCTGTTAGGGGGCACACAGCCTTCCCTACCCAGCCCTCCATACCAGTTCGCAACCCCTGTGTGGCCCTCGGGCCAGAAAGCTTGCCCACCCCGGACTAGAGCCTGGTCTTGTCTAAATGTATGGGAACACCCTTTGACCTTTTAGCAATGTTCTCCTTACTATACCTCTCTTGGAAGGTGGCTTTTCTAATTGCCATCACTTCTGCCAAAAGTGTCTTGGAACTCCATGCTCTGACATGGGAATCTCCATATAGGGTCTTCTTTAAAGATAATGTATATTTACACCCTTATCTGAGTTTCCTTTGTAAAGTAGTTTCAAATCTTCGTAGCAATCAATCAGTCTACTTACCTGTGTTATAACCAAAACCTCACAGAAATAGGAATCAACGATTATACACACTGGATGTTACATGAGGGGGGAGGGAGCTCAGTGGTTTGAGCATTGGCCTGCTAAACAAAGGGTTGGGAACTCAATCCTTGAGGAGGCCATTTAGGGAACTGGGGTAAAAACCTGTCTGGGGATTGGTCCTGCTTTGAGCAGAGGGTTGGACTACATGATCTCCTGAGGTCCCTTCCAACCCTGATATTCTGTGAGCTCTAGACTTATACATAGACAGGACTAAACCATTTCAGCAGTCCATCCAACTGTTCACAGAGGATTTTGTCTTGGATATATTCATGTATCTGTGCTTGTTATAAACAGGAAGGCAGTTTGCCACCAAGTAACCTGACCACTCATTCCACAAGATCTCAAGCATCCTTAGTGTTGTTCTTAGTGCGAATACCTATCCAAAACACTTGTAAAGCAGCAAGCTGGTCATCAGTGCACACTTTCTCCTCCTATTACACCATCACCTACTACTCTAGGGATGATGCCAAATTTGGTTAAGCTGTGTGTGTGTGAACTCTGATCCCTCCAGCTTTATTACTTCTTGTGAGTCACCAAGAGTGGAATGCACATGTGCAAGCACTTGAAGAAGAAAAGAAAGTTATGAATCTTTTGTAATTGTTGTTCTTTGAGATGTATTGCACATGTCTATTCCACGACCTACCCTCCTACCCCTCTATGTTGGAGTTTCTGGAAAGAAGGAATGGAGGGGGGCGCAGGGTCAGCTAAGCATGTTATAGCAGTGCACAGCAGAGGGTACCACTGAGGGAAAAGATTGTGGCAACTGCATGGGACGCACAGGCACTAAGAGTGGAATGGACCAAGTGCAACACATCATCAACAACAGTTACAAAAGATTAGTAAGCGTTTTTTCATGTCATGTTCCTTCTTCCTCTGGTTTAATGAGAGCGCTGACCCTGCATTGTTACCCAACTGCAGCTGATTGTGTTGCTTACAGCGAACATTGGTCTTATAACTTAGTTCTGAACTGTTGTCATCAAGGGCAATGGGCACTAATGCGTGGGCTATGCATGGCTCGGGTTCTTTTGCATCTCCAAAGTAGTATCTCATGGCGAATGAGCCAGTTGGAGTGTAGACTGTTAGACCCTTTCCAGCCCATCCCTTTTAGGGCTAGGACACCTGGTTTTGTTTGTTTCCTTTTTGTGTATATGTATACTAAGTAACTTCTCTCACCCTGTTGCTTATAATCTGCTTTCTGCTAGGCTGACACACCATTCCTGCAGACAGCCACTAGGGGGCCACTAAAGAGCATTGCTGTGTAAATGCTTGAAGGTGATCTGCTGGACATTCCCTGCCTCTGCTGTTTGCCTTGTGAACTTGTCTCGTGTACAGCACATAGCATTTGAAAACAAGCCACCCACGGGATGCTTCTGATCATACTGCCTGTGCTGAAATACCTTAGAGATCAGTTAAACTCACGCTACTACCGAAAATAAGAAATGCTTTTTATGTTTATTATTGAGAAGGGAGATATGTCATCAGTGCCAGGCTTTGATCAGGCATGTTCTAGAGCGGGTTGACAACCTTTCAGACATGGTGTGCCGGGTCTTCATTTATTCACTCAAATTTAAGGTTTCTCGTGCTAGTAATACATTTTAACGTTTTAAGAAGGTCTCTTTCTATAAGTCTATAATATATAACTAAACTATTGTTGTGTGTAAAGTAAATAGGATTCTTAAAATGTTTAAGAAAAATTTAAAATTAAATTAAAATGTAGAGCCCTCCGGACCAGTGGCCAGGACCCAGGCAGTGCCATAGATTGCCTACCTCTGTTCTAGAAGCAGAATAACACAACTCTAACAAGGTCCATTTCAGGCTCTTAGATTGTGTCCCAGACCAACAGGGCAAAATTTTTAAACCCCCAGGGCATGATGTCTTCTCAGGGTCAGTACCTTGCCCAGGGAGCATGCTCTAGACCTGGGTCTTGCAGCATACCTGTGGGGCAGTATATAGGATTCATTTCACAACTGTTCATCCTATTGTATGCCTCATGAGAAACATATACAGAGTGTTTGAGCATTGGCCTGCTAAACCCAGGGTTGTGAGTTCAGTCCTTGAGGGGGCCCCTGGGGGATCTCAGGCAAAATCAATACTTGGTTCTGCTAGTGAAGGCAGGGGATTTGACTTGATGACCTCTCAGGTTCCCTTCCAGCTCTATGAGATAGATATATCTCCATATATCATGATAAAAGGTGTGTCTGGGATGGAGCAGTTTTGAAATTTTGTGTCAATATCTTCCATAGAAACAGTAGTTTGAAAAAAGAAAAGAGACAGTCCTTGTACAGTATATGTCTGGTTGACACACAGAACCACTGTCACTTATTGTGGCCTCCTCCTGATAGCTTTTAGCAGAGCATGCAGACGCCTTCCAACTAACATCTGGCTTTGAGGCAACTATCAACAAGTTTGACAGCAATTTCTCAACACATCTCCTGGACCTTCTGGATAAGCTGAGCGTTTACAGCACCAATGACTGTGAGCACAGCATGATCAACATCATCTACAGGTGAGCAGAGTGGAACTGTCTCCTAATAGCACAGGAAGGAAGGAGTCCAACTCTGGACCAGGCTGAAGTTTGTTCTTTATTCCCTTTTTGTTTTATCATGGCAACCAGCTGTTCTATCAGTGTAACACTGAAATAGCAAAAAGCTTTAGTCAGTAGTTCAGCAGATAGCTTTTTGAAACGTACTTTTGCAAGAAATAAAGTTGGGGAAATGGGGCGTTATTTTGTAAGCTATTGAAAATCTGACTTTGTAAATTATGCTAGCCTCACTGTATTTGGTCATGCCTTGTCCTGTGTCACTGAAATCACTACACTTCTTGGGAAACTGACCTACTCACTCCATGCCTCAGTTTCTCCATCTCCAAAATGGGGATAATAGTGCTGCCTTTGAAATGCTTTGTGATCTACAGATGAACAGCTGCTATAAAAGTGCCAAGTATTATTAGTAACACTGAGTCTTTAAGATCTCTCCGCAGCTACCTTGCAACATGGCGCGAAATGTGTAGGGCCTGCTGAGGCACTGCCAGTTTCTCATCCCCACAGAATATGCACTGGGAAAATCCTTCTCAGTTGAGGCTTGGGTGAAGTGCATCAAACAGAAGCACCTCTTGCTCTATGCACTCCTGCCAATACATTTTTTCTCCCAGAGGAACTGAGACAGTTGTTGCTGTTGATGTCCACTGGTAGCAAGCCATTTACAATACTGGAGTGGGGTTATTTTTTGTGAGTGAAGATTAAAATTAAATGAAATCCAAATATGTTAATATCTGGAAATGCACAGGTAAGGCACCAAACAACTGTAGGGTTAAGGGGATGAATGAGGATGGAGTGGGGCAGAGACACTTGGCATTCCTAATCTGGTGTGCCACAGGAGGAAAAGCAGTGGAGTTACAGCCTAGGATACTTACCAGCTTCGACTTAAAAGCATGGAAATGTTACTTGTATTAACATTTCTAAGTTGAAATAGCTGTAGTTACAGAATTGATGGGCAGGTGTGAGATGCACAGCCCCAGTCGGCCATACGCTGTAGCTTTAGTTCACAAAGCAAGAATCCTTATTTTAAAGTGTATAGTCTTGTTTTTCCCCTTGCGGAGACTATGAGTTTATTGCGCATAGAAGTAATTTTAAATGGCTAGTAGTAGCTTGTAACCAAAATATATAATACCCATTTGTTACCCAGAGACCCTTCCTAAAACACAGTGCTTTGCTTGATGTTTCAGGGTCATTTTCCCCTAACAATAGTTGAGACTTGGATTAGTACCATTCAGTTTTGCAGCAAGTCCAGACTGGAGGTTGGAAGATCTGGGATCTTTTCCCAGTTCTGCCACTGACTAGCTATTTGGACTAGTGCAAGTCATGCCAGCCCACTGTGCCTCAGTTTCCCCATTTGTAAAATGGGGCTAATGCTGCCTATCTTCCTTTGTAAAGTACTTTGAAAGCTTCAGACAAAAAGCCTTACAACTTGCTTTTATGGCATATTTGTGATGATTCTGTTTTAAACACAGGTAAATGCTGATGTCAGAAAAGTCTCCCAGAGTCAACATTTTTATTTACAAAAATTCCAATTTTAGCAAACTCTGATTTTCTGAAATTCCAATATGCTCCCACCCCTGAGCCATTTAGATAACTGGAATTTACCTCTATAAGGTCTCCCATAAGTACACTGTAAATCATAAATAATGGTAATGATGGTAACTGGTGAATTTTAGGTATAGGCCCGGGAATTTCTCTCATTTTTACTATGAAATTTTGTAACCCTTGAATAGCATTCGAAGCTGTTACCACTTCTCTCTGTTTTCACACTTCTGAGCCATTTGTGGGAGGACTATTGAACATGTTTGCTTTCCCCTAGGCTGGATTTCAATGGATTCTACACAGAGCGGCTGGAGCATATTTCTGCACAGAGGAGTCAGAAAGTAGTTTCTGAAGCTCCCCTTCTTCCCAGGGTCGTTGTATCCACCCAATGAAGATTTTTGTTACATATTTTAGATGCTGCACCTTTCGCATCAGAATACAGTACTCTTGCTCAGTTGTATCTGTGAGTAGTTTGCACTTTAAACTCCATGAAAGCTATAAAACAATAGTTGTCTAATAAGATAGTGTTTGAGCTTCTGAAATCTAAACATGGAAAGGATTTTGTCACTTCTGAGATACTTTTGTTAACTTTTTTACCAAATATTAAAACTGTGTGTGTTGTATAATATATAAAGAAATAAAACATCAGAATTGTTTGGTCTCTGTTATCCTGAACTTACAGCTCACTTCAGTCATTCTGGGTGACTAAAGCTTGATCATCTTATGTTGTTCTGCTAATGCATATATAGAGCTGTGAAGTGGTTCCCTGTTGTGACTTAGGGCCTGAAGAAAGCTCGCTGAAGCCCGGTGGAGTCCTTCCATTGACTTAAGTTTGGATCCAGGCCCTTTTTCAGTGTCTGTTTGCGATTGTGGCATAGATGCTCGAGCTGTGCAAATAACAGACTTTTCAGTTCACTGGCCAAACTGAAAAATGGAAAGAGAAATTCACTTTCAGATGACCTGAAACAAATTTTTGATTTTTGGCAAACTGAAATTTTTATCTTTTGGATTAAACTAAACATTTTGTTCCATTTTTTAGTTCAAACTTTTTAAATGAAATTGGAGTAAAAAATTCAAAACAAAAGGGCATTTTGAATTATTGACCAAAATAGTTACGTGAATTCCACATAAGTTTGCAAATGTTTTGGTTGACATGAATCTGCATTTTTCATTGGGTGGGGATGCGGGGAGAGGTTCATCTGAAATATTTTTCCCAGGTCTAATGGAATCAGAACATCTGTCTGAGGCTCAGTCCACTCATTATTCAAGTAAGTGATGTTGCTAGGTTGAGAGGAGTGACCCAGAGAAATGGGAGAGCTCATCACCTCCATCTCTTACTACTCAGGATTGCACATTGAGGGGCTCTAGTCATCTAGGCCTTTGTCAGCTCTGCAAGGGACTGCGGGCATGCACTCCACATACAGCTGCTCCTTGGGACTGTTTGTGTATGCCATGTGCAGGCAGCTGCCTAAGCATGGCAAACACAAGGCTGCCTGCAGTGCTTAAAGAGCCCTTATGCTCTGTGGGTTTGCACTGTAGTTATTTTTCAGGTGTAACTCGGGGTGTTGGATTTGACCTGTAGAACCCTATATGGTTTTGGTTCTGGCTACATATTCCCATTTCCGCAGAACCCAGATGTGGTGACCTTCAGGGCATTTTATTTTTCTGGGATGGTCTAACAAGGGGAGGCTCTTTTTCCTCACAATAGATTCATTAGTTGAATGATTGATGGCTCTGACTGCAGCCTGAGGCTTATAGGAACCATCACTTCCATCACCAGATCATCATCACGTTCATTAAACTTTTGACCACTTTTGATCATAAGCTTTCTGGCACGGATGCCTTTTTGAGCATGCCAGTGGGAAGGGGAGGAGGATAAAAGCCAAGCTGATGGAGAGTTAAGGGTGCTGTAGAGACAGACATGATATCTCATAGTGATATCCACCCCACATGGTGGCACCCAGCTGGTACCCAGAACAAAGTTGTTTAAATCCCCCTATGCAGTCAGTATCAGGGTAGTTTATTGCAATACAGCACATAATACTTGCAGCAAAAGGTCCCCCCTGCAGTGCTATCAGGCTGGCTCTCCAGCTGGGTCTTGGGAACCATCTCTGGCAAGGTCTCTGCCTGGGTCTGTGGCTCAGGGTTGGACATGCCAAAGATCTTGGTTGTCTGAGGGTATCTCCTCACTGGCGCCTGTGGTCAACGGGATGCCTTCTGATGGTGCAGGAATGTACGTTTCATTGTGGCCTCCCTGGCAAAATTCCAGTCCAGCTCCTCCTAGTGCTTGTACTGGGAGCGTTACTGAGGCTATTGTTTTTGTAATTCTTCTGGAGCTCCTTTGCTTTGTTGTGGCACTAGTCCATGTCTTGGGAGTGCTCCACTCCCACATTTTCAGTGATAGCCACTCATCTCTCTTCACATTCCGCTGACTCTTGTTAAGATGGGACTTGATGTGCTCAGCTCCCCAGAGAGACCAGGAAATCCAGTACTTCCAGATAGGAGCACATGAAAGCAGAGTACATGGCTGCTATAATGGACTCCGTGCATGTGAACTTGCTACGAACTCAAATTGCGAAGGGGCACACTTGGGCTGCACACCGGCATTTAAATGGGAAGGTGACATCCAGTCAAGATGACCCTGGTGCAGTAGAAGGTACATAGGGGAAAGACAGGTTAATCCAGATGTGAAGCAGTGCAGAGTGGCAGAGGATGGCCTGAAGTGGTATAGTTAATTACAAATAGGGATGTTTCCACATGAACTGTAGAGTGGATAACTCATTCCAAAGTAGTTATGCTGCTCCCAAAGCATTTTAATTAAAGTGGGATAAGATGCCAAATAAATAAGAGACCTTGTGTTTGGCTATTCAGGCTGAAAAAATTCCCCCTGTTGACAAACCCACGGACTATAAAATGGAATTGAGATTGCTGACACTGTGCTGCTCGTAGAATTTAGCATTTTAGTTTCTAAGTTAATCTCACTACTTGCATGTTCATCAGGCTGCTCTAGTGAGCTACAGTGAAAGCTCATCTGAAGGCAGAGTTATGAGTTACTAGTTGAAGGTGGCGAATAACTAAGTGTTAATTGCACAGGATATTCATAGATTCTAGGGTCAGAAGGGACCAATGTGATCATCTAGTCCGACCCCCCGCACAAAGCAGGCCACAGAACCTTACCCATCCACTTCTATAACAAACCCCTAACCTATGCCTGAGTTATTAAAGTCTTCAAATTGTGGTCTGAAGACCTCAAGCTGCAGAGAATCCACCTGCAAGTGACCCATGCCCCACGCTGCAGGGGAAGGCGAAAAACCTCCAGGGCCTCTGCCAATCGGCCCTGGAGGAAAATTCCGTCCCAACCCCAAATATGGCGATCAGCTAAACCCTGAGCATGTGGGCAAGACTCACCAGCCAGCACTCAGGAAAGAATTCTCTGCAGTAATTCAGATCCCATCCCATCCAACATCCCATCACCAACAACTGGGCATACTTATCTGGCGATAATCAAAGATCAATTGCCAAAATTAGGCTTTCCCATCATACCATCCCTTCCATAAACTTATCAAGCTTAATCTTAAAGCCAGATATGTCTTTTGCCCCCACTACTCCCCTTGGAAGGCTGTTCCAGAACTTCTCTAATGGTTAGAAACCTTCGTCTAATTTCAAGTCTAAACTTCCTAGTGTCCAGCTTATACCCATTCGTTCTTGTGTCTACATTGGTACTAAGCTTAAATAATTCCTCTCCCTCCCTAATATTAATCCCTCTGATATATTTATAAAGAGCAAGCATATCCCCCCTCAGCCTTCTTTTGACTAGACTAAACAAGCCAAGCTCTTTGAGTCTCCTTTCATATGACAGGTTTTCCATTCCTCGGATCATCCTAGTAGCCCGTCTCTGAACCTGTTCCAGTTTGAATTCATCCTTCTTAAACATGGGAGACCAGAACTGCACACAGTATTCCAGGTGGGGTCTCACCAGCGCCTTATATAACGGTACTAACACCTCCTTATCTTTGCTGGAAATACCTCACCTAATGCATCCTAAAACCACATTAGCTTTTTTAACGGCCATATTACATTGGCGGCTCATAGTCATCCTGTGATCTACCAGTACCCCAAGGTCCTTCTCCTCCTCTGTTGCTTCCAACTGATGCGTCCCCAATCTATATCTAAAGTTCTTATTATTAATCCCTAAGTGCATGACCTTGCACTTTTCACTATTAAATTTCATCCTATTACTATTACTCCAGTTTACAAGGTCATCCAGATCTTCCTGTATGATATCCCGGTCCTTCTCCGTGTTAGCAATACCCCCCAGCTTCGTGTCATCCGTGAACTTTATTAGCACATTCCCGCTTTTTGTGCCAAGGTCGGTAATAAAAAGGTTAAATAAGATTGGTCCCAGAACCGATCCTTGAGGAACTCCACTAGTAACCTCCTTCCAGCCTGACAGTTCACCCTTCAGTATGACCCATTGTAGTCTCCCCTTTAACCAGTTCCTTATCCACTTTTCAATTCTCATATTGATCCCCATCTTTTCCAATTTGACTAATAATTCCGCATGTGGAACCGTGTCAAATGCCTTACTGAAATCTAGGTAAATTAGGTCTACGGCATTTCCTTTGTCTACATAGTCTGTCACCTTCTCAAAGAAGGAGATCAGGTTGGTTTGGCACGATCTACCTTTAGTAAAACCATGTTGTACTTTGTCCTAATTACCATTGACCTCAATGTCCTTAACTACTTTCTCCTTCAAAATTTTTTCCAAGACCTTACATACTACAGATGTCAAACTAACAGGCCTATAGTTACTCGGATCACTCTTTCTCCCTTTCTTAAAGATAGGAACTACATTAGCAATTCTCCAGTTGTATGGTACAACCCCCGAGTTTACCGATTCATTAAAAATTCTCGCTAACGGGCTTGCAATTTCATACACCAGTTCCTTTAATATTCTCGGATGAAGATTGTTCAGGCCCTCCGATTTTGTCCCATTAAGCTGTTCAAGTATGGCTTCTACCTCAGATGTGGTAATATCCACCTCCATATCCTCATTCCCGTTTATCATCCTTCCATTACCCCTAAGCTCCCCATTAGCCTTATTAAAGACTGAGGCAAAGTACTTATTTAGATATTGGGCCATGCCTAGGTTATCCTTAACCTCCTTTCCATCCTCAGTGTGTAGCGGTCCCACTTCTTCTTTCTTTGTTTTCTTCTTATTTATATGGCTATAGAACCTTTTACTATTGGTTTTAATTCCCTTTGCAAGATTCAACTCTACTTGGCTTTTAGCCTTTCTCATTTTATCCCTACATGTTCTGACCTCACTAAGATAGCCTACAAGGAGTGGAAGAAGGGTGGGATTAGCAAGGAAAGCTTTCTGCTTTTTCTTAATCACCTCTCTGAGATGCTTGCTCATCCAGCTTGGTCTACAACTCCTGCCTATGGTTTTTTTCCCCTTTTTTGGTATGCAGGCTACCGATAGTTTCTGCAGCTGCGACTTAAAGTAATTCCCGGCCTCTTCCGCATTTAGATCCACAAGTTCTTCAGTCCAATCCACTTCCCTAACTAATTTCCTTAATTCTTTAAAGTTAGCCCTTTTGAAATCAAAAACCCTAGTCCCAGATCTATTTTTGTTTATCCTTCCATCTAATTTGAACTGAATTAGCTCATGATCACTCGAACCAAGGTTGTCCCCTACAACCATTTCTTCTGTGAGGTCCTCACTGCTCACCAAAACCAAATCTAAAACGGCATCCCCTCTTGTCGGTTCTTCAACTACTTGGTGAAGGAATCCATCAGCTATCACATCCAGAAAAATCTGATCCCTACTATTCTTGCTAGCACTTGTACTCCAGTCTATATCTGGGAAGTTAAAGTCTCCCATGATCTCACATTTCCCATTAGTGTTTACTTCCTTAAAAACATTAAAGAGGTCTCTATCCATATCCAAATCAGATCCCGGCGGTCTGTAGCACACCCCAAGCACTATCTCAGGGGAGGCTCTAGTAGCTTTCTTTCCCAGTGTGATTTTTGCCCAGACAGACACTGTCTTGTCCATTCCATCACTTCTTACTTCTTTACAGTTAACCTCATAATTGATGTACAATGCTACTTCACCACCTTTGCCTTTATTTCTGTCTTTCCTAAACAGCACATAGCCTTCAATACCTGTACTCCAGTCATGACTACTATTCCACCACGTTTCTGTTATCCCTATAACATCTGGTTTCACTTCCTGACCAGTAGCTCTAGTTCTTCCATTTTGTTCCCTAGGCTCCTCGCATTAGTGTACAGACATCTTAAGTTTGGCCATTTGGCTTCTCTCACATTCTGTACCCTGTTAGGTACGGACATTCTACCACCGACATCACCTGTTAGTCTGTTATCTACACTACCCTTCCTCCTTATGCCAATTCTTCTGTCCATGGCTGTATCCCCTCTTACTTTGTTTACTTCCCTCTCAAGGTTAAATTCCGGCGTGGAGATCTCCCGAACATCTCCCAACCATCTCCCCCAGATTTCTAGTTTAAAGCTCTTTTAATCAGGTCGGCGAACCTCCATCCTAGAAGTCTATTTCCCTCCTTGCTCAGGTGAAGTCCATCCCGAGAGAACAGTCTTCTGTCCGTAAATGCTTCCCAATGGCCGTAAATCCCAAAGCCCTCCTTATAGCACCACTGCCTGAGCCATCTGTTGATCGCCATAATCTTGTCACACCTTTGTCGCCCTTCTCTAGGAACTGACAGAATCCCACTGAAGATCACCTGAGCCTCGATTTCCTTAAGCGTCTTCCCCAGTCTGGCATAGTCTCCCTTGATACATTCCAGAGAGTATCTAGCCGTATCATTCATTCCCACATGAAGGACAATCAACGGATTCTTCCCCGCTCCCGCTAGTATCCTTTTCAGCCTCAGGTCCACATCCTGTATCTTAGCACCCAGCATACAGCACACCCTTCTGTTCTCCCGATCAGCTCTAGTCACAGGCCTGTCTATTCTTCTCAGTAAGGAGTCTCCAATCACGTAGACCTGCCTTTTCCTGGTGACAGTGCGCTTCTCCGGTCTATCTCCCGCACCCACCAGCTGCAAGTCCTCTCGATTCCTATTCCCCCTTGCAATCCTCCTAGGGCTCATATTTGGTGTTGCCTCCATTGACTCCTCCCCTCCTCTTGCAGGACTATCAGCTCTTCTCTTTTTCCTTGCCCTCTCTCCTTCAGCGACCACCTGCTGTGCCCCTTCTTCATTTTCCAACTCTGCAAACCTGTTCCTGAGTTCTATTTCTCCTTCACTGGCCCGTCTTTTCCTCTGCTTGATTCTCTTAGTCACATGCTTCCACCATCCATTTTCCTCCCCCAGCAGTCTCTCCTCTGAATTCTTTGGTCCTGCTTCCATCTGCACATCTGAGCTTATCCCTTCAGCCCCCTCATGTCTGTGCTCCATCGTCTGCTCAAACCCCCTTCTGAACTCAACCAGAGTTTGCACCTGCACCTCCAGTCCTCGGATCTTCTCTTCCATCAGCTCTACCAGGCGGCACTTCATGCAAACAAAGCTCTTTTCAGGCACCCCCTCCAGGATCATGTACATGCCGCAACTTCCACATCCAGTCCTCCTCATTGTGTCTTTCACTGCTGCCTCTGTATCAGTCATGGCCTTCCCACCTGCCGCCTGGTAGTCAACACAACACAAGCCCCCAGCAGGCACCAGACCACCACCCTATCCCTTGACTTGCTTGTCAGTTCCTCTGTCTTAGTCTCCCCTGCAACCTCCCCTTGGAAACTCCCACTGAAACTCCCCTGTTTACAGCTCTGTTGGCTGGCTCCTGTGCTGCTGCAGCTGTCTGTGCTGCTGCCTGACTGGCTGGCTCCTTATATAGGACCCCTAATCAGGTAAGCCCCGCCCCCTAATCAGGGCTCCGCTGCTCTCCCTGCACACTGCCCCTAGCAGCCTCCACACACACACACACACACACACTACACAATACAATCCACAAACTACAAACTACACACTACACAATACAATCCACAAACTACAAACTACAAAAACCTGCTCCTCCAACAGAACTCCCACTGAAACTCCCCTGTTTACAGCTCTGTTTGCTGGCTCCTGTGCAGTGAGAGCTGTAGGGATAGTTCTCTGTCAGGTTCAAAGACCAATACAGCAGGTGAGAGATGGTTCTAGGGCCCAGGTTGATACTGTCCAGTTGACTAGCAGAAAAATACCAAAAATCACATTCATGTAGAACTACCAAACTTTATGTCCCAATGGAAAGTAAGTGCAGGTTCTTCTTAAATGATAGAACATGTCCATTCCAATATAGGTGTGTGCGCCTCATGCACAGTTATAGATATTTTCCCTCAGCAGTACCTGTCGAGGAGTGTGAGCACCCTCTAGTTCCTCATGCCAGTGGATGCAGGTATAAAGGGCCACACTGCCGCCAGTTCCCCTCAGTTCCTTTCTGGTTGTTGCAGTTGTGATCTTTGTATCCGCAGATTGTTCCTCCCGTAGCATATACAGTACCTGTTGTGTTAGTTTTTAGGCTTGAATTGTACACTCCTAAATAGTTGTTGAATGTTTAGAATAGAATTTTTTAGTGTAGGGTTACTGATGCCTAGTTGGGTACTGGGCTAATGCCTCATTCTCCTGGTTTCAAGAGCTTTACTCTTATAACAGGTCTATGCCAGTGAGCTACCCACATTCCAGCTGCCTCAAGTGTCTAGGATTGGAGCATGTAAGTGATAAACGTCATCTTTCTAGAGAGTTCAAATCCTGCTCCTAAAAGGACTGCCAGACTCAAGTACCTGCTCATGGAGTCTGCACTTCACCTGCTGTCGGAAACTTCCTGCTCTGAATCGGTAATGAGTGCATCTGAATCAGTTCGGAGTACACCCTCTTTCTGACTGAGTCCACAGGTCCGCACGGCCAGTGCCAAAGAAGAGACTGTATAAGTCTCCCAAAGACTCAGTACCAGGGCCTTGGAAGTCTACTGTGGAGGCACTGAACTGAGGTAAGAACTCATAGGTGCAGTCAAAGAAGATGCAGCCCCCCAGATGTTGTCTGTAAGCCAAGACCAATCACTGACTCTAGAGTCTAGAAAGGGTCCCTTGAGATCAGTCCTTGAAGGACCAGTGCACCTTTTGTTACCGCAAGCTCGGGAGCCCTTTCCAATGCTACCTACACCCAAGACATTTGAGGCAGCCAGGGGGTTGCTAAACCTGTTGGTGCTGGCTTCTCCCGTGACTCAGGAGTCTTGCCCGGTACCGGGATTGGAACTGCTCACTCCCGTGATCCCATCTTCAGCCCTGGAGCACTGTTAAGTACCAGTGGAAAAACATTGGTATTCCAAGATAGAGTGTAGCACCAGGTCATCTGGTCACAAGCCCCTGTAGTGTCATAGCAGCCATGACTCGGACGTTGTTTGTAAGATCCTCAGGAAGGCTCCCCAGTGGGAGATAAACTTCTTCTAAGGCCTATTGTTTTCTCCAATGGCCCTGCCCATCCAGCTATCTAACCTGATTGCATTCTGCCTAGTAAGCGTTCCCCAGGTATAAACACATTTGTAATAGATGGATAGACAATATTCCTAACTTAAGAGACCAAAATGATACATGCATACAAATAGGATAATCATATTAAGTAAATCATAACCTTTTCAATTATATCTCACATGACCTATCTTACATAAAATACATCATAGTTATGCCATAATCACATCATAATAATATCTCTATGAAGAATATGGAGTGTAGTGTCACAACACCCTCACTCTGTTTTGCCCCAAGTGCTGATCAAGGAATACACAGCTGTATATGCACACATTTGCCCTGGGTGTTGCGTTTGTTCAGCATGCCTGTGCTAGTTTTGTATTGAGGTACGATAATAGAACCATACAAATGTGGGGCTGCAAGGGACCTTGAGAGGTCAGCTAGTCCAGCCCCTTGCACTGAGTGGAACAACGTATATACCTTGATCACCTCAATATGTGTTTATGTAACCTGTTCTTAAAGATCTCCAGTGACTGGGATTCTACAACCTCCCTTGCTTGCTGATGCAGCCTTGTGCAGCTCTCGTCCCAGGCGGTTGCTATATCTGGATTTTGGCACTGGAAAGATGAGCACATTGAACAGTTTCCTCTTCAGGAAGGCACTTGCTCACTTTTTTGGGGAAATTGCTAACAGCACAGCTCAGCTCTTTGGGCATGCTGTCATTCATTTATCATTTCCTTAATCTCGCTCCACAAGCGCTCTATCTTCCTATTACATTACACACACTATTACTTCCTCTTTTGGGATGGGTCAAAGTCAGACCTGGTGAAAATAGATGCCATTACCACGGAGTCAACAGAATCCATGCTGCTGCCAATAGCTTTGCGTTTGGCTCCAAGAGATCAGCATCTGTAATGTATTTCCACTGGAGCTCTCTACACCATAGTAAAGGTCATTTCCTAAGTTAAGTGCAACCTGGGACTTTTTGTGCTGCAGTCACCCTCATGTTTCTGCTCCAGCCCCCTGCTCAGCATCTGCTAGCCTTCAGAAATGCTCCCCTTCCAGACTGAAATCCTCCATTCAGAGGCAAGTTTCCTGGGGAATCGGGAACAACCTGTTGAGCCATTTCTGAGCACCAGAACTCACTTCCCTCTCTATACCAGAAATCCTGCAAGTTTTTGAGGAGAGGTCTGGCACCAAGACCCTTGGAGGCAGTGCTGAAGTTCAGCTGGAGGAGTCACTGTCCCCAAGAATCAGGACCTGCTGGGTCCTGGGAAGCAAGGCTGGTTCCAGTTATGAGGCTTCAAAAACTGCTGGTCCTAGTGCAGGATGTTTAACGCTGATAGGGTAGTTTCTTTAATGATGCGCTAATGTTCAGGAGAAAGGCAGGTGCAGCATATGGCTCAGCATACAATGGGCCACCTGGCACAGGCGGCTCGGGCACCTCTCAGCACACAGCGCACATGGCTTGGGGCACATGTCCCAGCACACAGCTCAAGCAGGTCATGGCACCTGGCTCATGTTGCTCAGCACATTGCTTGAGGCACATAGCTCAATGCTTGGGGCAGGTGGCTCAGGGCACATGGCTCAGCCTGTGGCTCATCGCATGGCTCACCAGACTTGGCATGTGGCTCAGTACATGGCTTTCGTGGCTCAGGGCATGTGCGTCAGAGCACAGCTCGCGTGGCTCAGCCCATAGCTCACTTAGGTACGTGATCAACGTGTCTGTTATTAGTATGGCATCTTGTGGACTTTACATGTGTCTAACAGGAAGGGTAGGAGCAAGGAGGCTAGAGAGTCATTGAGAGTGTTAGGAACTCTGGCTCAGACACAGAATCTGGTCTCCTCTATTATGCAGTGATCAACGCAAAAGTTAAATGAAAGTATTTCTTGCAATCTGGAGATACCTTGCTGCTGCTCTAACACGACTCCTAGTATTAGGTATATTCTTCTTCGAGTGATTGCTCATATCCATTCCAGGTAGGTGTACGTGCTGCGCGTGCACGTTTGCCGGAAACTTTTTACCCTAGCAACTCCAGTGGGCCGGCAGGTCACCCCCTAGAGTGGCGCCGCTATGGCACTAGATATATACCCCTGCCGGCCCGCCCGCTCCTCAGTTCCTTCTTACCGCCGTATCGGTTGCTGGAACTGTGGAGTGCGGCTTGCTGTCCTCCACGTACCTGGCTCTCCTGTACTTTGTTTGTAGTCGGAGTTGTAAATAGTTCATAGATAGTTTGATAGATTAGTTAGTTAGTGTATTGTATATAGTTGTTTAACATTGCTCGCGGGTGGGCCGTTGCCCTCCCCGGCGCCCGGCACCGGGCCCATGCCTGGTTTGCCGGGCTTCAAGCAGTGCTCGGCATGCAAAAAGTCGCTGCCTACTAGCAATCCCCACGACGCGTGCCTCAAGTGCCTGGGGGAATCGCACATCAGTGAAAAGTGCCGCATTTGCAAGGCCTTTAAGCCTCGCACGAAGAAGGAGAGGGATCAAAGGCTCCGCCCTCTCCTCATGGAAGCGGCTCTGGCTCCGGCACCGGCGGCTCCGGCACCGGACCACGCCGGCACCGGCAAGACTCCCCGGCACCGACCATCTCCGGCACCGGGAGCAGACTCACGACCCTCGGCGTCTGCAACACCATCGACGCAGGCCCGAGTGGAGCGCCCGGCACCTACCTTGGCCGCGGCACCGCCTGCAGGGCTGCTGTCGACTCCGGGCCCGGAAGGTCCGTCGAGTCCAGCCCCTCCTAGCTCCCCCTTAAGATCAGGGGTCGAGCTCCTAGTACCATCTACGCCGGAGAGTTTTGCCTCGGCACGGGACATGATCGCGCTGACGGAGCCATCGCAGCCTCAGACGGCACCCCCGAGGCGGGTAACCTCCAGGGGCAAACCGATGCTGCGAGCGCTGTCTCCAGAGTCCCGGCACCGATCACCCCGGAGACGTGAACACTCACGCTCGGGGCGCCGCTCGCAGTCCCAGCACCATTCTCCCAGGCGGTACCGGTCGTACTCGCGGCACCGATCGGTATCTGCACGGTCCCGGTCTGGCTCCTCTCACCGCCAGCACCGAGACTCTAGGAGCCATTCACCTCGACGTTCGGCTCCTCGGTCGACCTCCCGGCACCGAACCGGTGGCAGGTCCCGATCCCGGTCAGCCTCCCGGCACCGCGCCGGTGGCAGGTCCCGGTCTCCACTGCCATCCCGGCACCGCGCTGATCGAAGGTCACGGTCCCGCTCCCGGCACCGACAACGCTCCAGATCCGCTCCGGATCTCGGCACCGGCTACCACACCGTTCCCAATCCCGATCCCAGCACCGATACGGGTCGCGGCACCGACCCTCAGCACCGAGGGGAGCATCGGAGTCGGCGCACAGAGATGCCTACCAAACAGGCTCAGCGCCTCCATGGCCTTCTCGGGAACCATCGGTGTCTTCCCAGGCTGACAGTGCCTATACCTTGGGCCAGGACAGACGCTCGGCCCTGTTCCAGGACCCTCCACCACAGGAGCGAGGGCCTCAACAGTGGGGGTTTTGGACCCCATGGGCGTACTGCTAAGCCCAGGGTCCACAACACATTACCCCCCCGCCCTACGGGGGAACGCAGGCCACTGGAGGTGACGGTGTCTAGACCCCCTCCCTCCCCGGAAGCAGACGGCAGGTCCAGTCATCAGGACCCAGAGCTCCCTCCAGCCACGGAGGTGCAGCCCCAGATGGAACCCCCCGTGGACACTCTGTTGCCGGGGGTTTCCTCGTCGTCTTCACCGGATGAGGCAGTGGCGGGTACCTCGTCCTCCAGCCCTCCCCCGCTGGATCTTAGGGCACACCAGGACCTCCTCCGACGGGTGGCACAGAACCTGGACTTGCAGGCGGAGGAGGTGTCTGAAATCGAGGACCCGGTGGTGAGCATCCTCTCCGCCGATGCGCCCACCAGAGTGGCCCTGCCCTTTATAAAAACAATCCAGGCCAACGCAGCTAACATCTGGCAGTCACCGGCCTCCATCCCTCCGACCGCTCGAGGGGTGGAACGGAAGTACATGGCCCCCTCGAAGGGCTATGAATACCTATACATTCATCCGACACCCTGCTCACTAGTGGTCCAGTCGGTGAACGACAGGGAGCGCCACGGTCAAGAGGCCCCAGCGCCCAAGTCGAAGGAGGCGAGACGAATGGACCTCCTGGGCTGCAAGGTCTATTCGGCGGGGGCGCTACAGCTCAGGGTCTCAAATCAGCAGGCCCTCCTCAGCCGCTACTCCTTCAACTCGTGGGTAGCGGCAGGGAAGTTCGCGGAGCTCTTGCCACAGGACGCCCGCCAGGAGTTTTCCACCATCCTGGATGAGGGCAAGAAAGTAGCGAGGACATCGCTACAAGCCTCTCTAGATGCTGCCGATCCGGCCGCTCGGACCCTGGCCTCCGGGCTCACGATGCGCCGAATTTCCTGGCTGCAGGTCTCTGGCCTTCCATCGGAGCTCCAACATACTATCCAGGACCTCCCCTTTGAAGGCCAGGGCCTGTTTTCTGATAAAACAGACCCCAGACTCAAGGACCTCAAGGATAATAGGGTCATAATACGGTCGCTGGGGATGCATACGCCTGCTACGCAGCGCAGGCCATTCCGGCAGCAGAACCAACAGCAGCAGCGGCGACCGTACCCTCAGTTCCGTCCGCGGCAGGACCTCACTAGGCACCGCGGCAGGAACAACCGCCGCAGACAGTCCGGTGGCCAAACGGGGCAGAACCAAGGCTCCGCCAAGGCCCCTCCGGGACCTAAGCCTTCATTTTGAAGGTGCGCCCGAGGGCGCAGTACCAGTTTCTCCTCCTGATCCTTCCCCGCAGTTTTCCAACCGTCTTTCTTTTTTCCTCCCGGTGTGGACCCGAATAACATCGGACCATTGGGTCTTGCGTACGGTGCAGGCCGGTTATCGCCTGCAGTTTTCTTCGCCCCCCCGCCCCCACCACCATCCCCGTCCCTCTTCAGGGACCTCTCTCACGAGCAATTCCTCCATCAGGAGGTGCATGCGCTCCTCGTCAAGGGAGCCATAGAGGAGGTTCCAGAGAGCGAGAAGGGCAAAGGGTTTTATTCCTGCTACTTTCTAATCCCTAAGTCCAAGGGCGGCCTCAGGCCCATCTTCGACCTGCGGGAACTCAACAAGTATATGGTGAAGTTGAAGTTCCGTATGGTATCCTTTGGAACCATCATCCCATCCCTGGATCCCGGAGACTGGTACGCCGCCCTCGACATGCAGGACACTTACTTCCACATCTCCATTGCCCTCCAGCACAGACGTTTCCTCCACTTTGTAGTCGACCGCCAACATTATCAATTTGCGGTCCTCCCGTTGGGCCTCTCTACGGCCCCGAGGGTGTTTACAAAATGCATGGCAGTCGTCGTCGCACACCTTCGGCATTGCCGCATTCACGTGTTCCCCTATCTGGACGACTGTCTGATCCGAGGCACATCGGAGCTGCAGGTCCGCGACCACGTCGGCAGAATCAGCAGCCTCTTTGCTGCCTTGGGCCTTGTCATCAACGTGGACAAGTCTACTCTGCTCCCCACGCAGAGGATAGAGTTCATCGGAGCCGTTCTGGACTCTACCCTGGCCAGGGCCTTGCTACCCTTGCCCAGGTTCCAGTCACTGTCGGCCATCATTCTGCGCTTGCAGGCGGCCCCGCTGACCTCTCTACGAACATGTCTGGCCCTCCTAGGCCATATGGCAGCCTGTACGTTCGTGATGGCATATGCCCGACTCCGCATGAGGCCTCTTCAATCTTGGCTCATCGCACAGTACCGGCCGGCCAGACATTCGTTGGACACAGTCGTCACCGTCCCTCAGAGGGTACTGGACTCCCTTCGGTGGTGGCTGGACCAGTCCGTAGTCTGTGCGGGGCTCCCGTTTCATCCGCCCCAGCCCTCGGCATCCCTGACTACGGACGCCTCAGATCTGGGCTGGGGGGCACACTGCGGCGCCCAGAGAACTCAGGGCTTGTGGACCCTTCAGGAGATTGACCTCCATATCAACATACGAGAGTTGAGAGCGGTCCGTCTTGCTTGTCAAGCGTTTGTCCATCTCCTTCGAGGTCGTTGTGTCGCGGTGTTTACCGACAACATGACGACCATGTTTTACATCAACAAGCAGGGCGGCACCAGGTCCTCTCCCCTGTGTCTCGAGGCAATGCGCCTCTGGGAGTTTTGCATAGCCCATACCGTTCACCTTTCCGCCTCCTATCTCCCGGGAGTGCGGAACACTCTAGCGGATCGACTGAGCAGATCCTTCCGTTCGCACGAGTGGTCCCTCCGTCCAGACGTCGCCCTCTCACTCTTCCAGAGGTGGGGTCGTCCCCGGATGGACCTCTTCGCGTCCAGGGAGAACAGGAAGTGTCGAGCATTCTGCTCCTTCCAGGGTCGGGAGTCAGGGTCTCTAGCAGATGCATTCCTGATCCCATGGACAACCCACCTGTTTTACGCATTCCCTCCCGTTCCGCTGATACACAGGGTTCTCCTCAAGGTGCGCAGAGACAGAGCTCGGGTGATTCTCATAGCTCCAGCATGGGCCAGACAGCATTGGTACCCCATGTTGCTGGACCTCTCAGTAGCCAACCCAGTTGCCCTGCCCCTTCATCTGGACCTGATCATCCAGGACCACGGCAGGCTCTGTCACCCTGACCTTCCGTCTCTGCACCTTACAGCATGGCTCCTGCGTGGTTGACAGGCTCCGAGTTACGCTGCTCTACCCCGGTTAGGGAGGTTCTCCTGGGCAGTAGAAAGCCTTCCACCAGGGCTACTTACTCAGCTAAGTGGAAGCGTTTCTCCTGTTGGTGTTCAGAGAAAGGTCTTCGCCCTATGGAAACTCCCGTCACCACTATTTTAGACTACATCTGGTCCCTCAAGACCCAGGGTCTGGCGTTGTCGTCCCTCCAGGTCCACCTCGTGGCCATCTCCGCGTTTCATCCTGGAGGGGACGGATGTTCCGTCTTCTCCCACCCTATGGTGGTGAGATTCCTGAAGGGACTGGAGCATCTCTATCCACAGATCCGCCCTCCTGCCCCTTCATGGGACCTCAACCTGGTCCTAACTCGGCTCATGGGTCCTCCATTCGAGTCATTAGCTACTTGCTCCCTGCTCTACCTCTCGTGGAAGACCGCCTTCCTAGTGGCCATTACCTCAGCTAGACGAGTGTCAGAACTACGGGCCCTCACAGTAGATCCCCCGTATACCGTCTTCCATAAAGACAAGGTGCGGCTGAGGCTGCACCCTGCCTTTCTTCCCAAGGTGGTCTCAGCTTTCCACGTTAACCAAGAGATCTTCCTCCCCGTCTTTTTTCCAAAGCCCCATTCGTCCCGCAGGGAGCAACAGCTCCACTCGCTAGATGTCCGTCGGGTGCTAGCATTTTATGTGGACAGGACCAAACCCTTCCGCAAGTCCCCCCAGTTATTCGTGGCGGTAGCGAACCGAGTCAAGGGGCTACCGATTTCCTCGCAGAAGATATCTTCCTGGGTCACCTCCTGCATCAGGACCTGCTACAACCTGGCCCACGTTCCGACGGGCCGTGTGACTGCTCACTTCACCAGAGCACAGGCATCATCGCTGGCTTTCCTTGCCCGCGTGCCAATCCTAGAGATTTGTAGGGCAGCGACCTGGTCATCGGTCCACACATTCGCTTCCCATTACGCCCTGGTTCAGCAGTCCAGAGATGATGCGGCCTTTGGCTCTGCAGTACTCCAGGCCGCGACCTCTCACTCCGACCCCACCGCCTAGGTAAGGCTTGGGAATCACCTACCTGGAATGGATATGAGCAATCACTCGAAGAAGAAAAGACGGTTACTCACCGTTGTAACTGTTGTTCTTCGAGATGTGTTGCTCATATCCATTCCACACCTGCCCTCCTTCCCCACTGTCGGAGTAGCCGGCAAGAAGGAACTGAGGAGCGGGCGGGCCGGCAGGGGTATATATCTAGTGCCATAGCGGCGCCACTCTAGGGGGCGACCTGCCGGCCCACTGGAGTTGCTAGGGTAAAAAGTTTCCGGCAAACGTGCACGTGCGGCGCGTACACCTACCTGGAATGGATATGAGCAACACATCTTGAAGAACAACAGTTATAACGGTGAGTAACCGTATTTTACGGTAGCACCTAGGGGTCTGCTGAGATCAGCGTCTAGGGGTGGCAGGGGCTGCACAAACACCTGAGAGAGTCCCTGCCCAAAGAGCTCATGGGCTGAACAGAGCAGGCAGGTGTGGTGGAGGCCCAGAGAGACTGGGCCTTGGGGAGAAGCTGCTGAGCCTTGTACAGCTAGGCTCCTTTGTGCTGCTGGTGGGGAGTGGGCTCCCTGGGACCAATGAGCAGCATTGGGGGCCAGACGCAGCACAACAGGCCTGTGCCAAGGGCCTTGCACCATGGAGTCACCATGGCCCTGTTCCAGCCAACAGGTGTGGGACCATCTGCTCCATGAGGGGAGGGAGCTGAGTGGGAGGCAGCTCTTGCTAGAGCTGAAGAGGAGGATGCTGTCTGGCCCTGCCACTCTCTCCCATCTGATCTGCTGCAGCTGCTGGGGTCCATCCTCCAGCTCACTGTGGTGATTGTTCTCTGGGCAGCATGAATACCACAGTGTGGGGTGGGGCCTGGTTTGATGGTGGCAGGGCCAGGTAACATCCTCCTCTTTGGCTCCAGCAGGTGCTGCCTCCTGCTCAGCTCCCTCCCTTCATGGAGCAGATGGTCACACACCTGTTGGCTGGAACAGGCCCATGGTGACTCCATGGTGCAAGGCTCTTGGCACAGGCCTGTTGTGTTGCATCTGGCCCCCACTGCTGCTCATTGTCCCCAGGGAGCCCACTCCCCACCAGCAGCACAAAGGGGCCTAGCTGTACAAGGCTCTGCAGCTTCTCCCCAAGGCACAGCTGAAAGCCCACAGCTTGTGATATTACAGTTTTCTGCTTGAAGCACTGCAGTGTGCACTATAGGGAGCAGTACTGGCTGGAGCTGAGCTGAAAGGATCAGGGGAAGGCGGACTCTCTGGTTGCCTCACTTCCTGGAAGGCACTGGTGATAAAATCGTTCTCTCACTCTCCTCACATCCTCTGCAGAGCAGAAATGACTAGCAAGAGCCAGGAAATGGAGGTGCTTTCTGTGTAGTTTGTTGCTGTCGTTGTGTCAGAACCCCCTCCCCCTGCTCCGAGCTTTGTGCCCAGTGTCCTGCAGGCTCTCAGAGCTGCTTGCCAGAGGTGGGGGGCGGGGTTCATGTTGCAGTGAATTAGGATAGAGATGCAACAGGTCTCAGCTGTACTGTGCAATCTGCAGGGCAATCCAACCCCCAGGGTTAAACCCCTTTGTTCCTGCTCTTCAAGGGTGTAGTGACTGTCCTAGGACCAGTGGGCCTGAGTTCTTTGCTCTCAGTCCTCTAGCAGGTAGCCAGGTGCATAAACCTCTATGACAGGAGTTCTCAAACTGGGGGTCGGGACCCCTCAGGGGGTTGCGATGTTATTACATGGGGGGGTTGTGAGCTGTCAGCCTCCACCGCAAACCTCGCTTTGCCTCCAGCATTTATAATGGTGTTAAATATATAAAATGGTTTTAATTTATAGGGGGGGGTTGCACTGAGAGGCTTGCTATGTGAAAGGGGGCACCAGTACAAAAGTTTTGAGAACCACTGCTCTATGACCTGCTACAAGAGAGAGCCAGCTAAGGCTAGACACTGCTCCCCCAGCTAAGCCAGGGGATCTATGAGAAGAAGAAGGGAAGAGGCAGGAAACCAAGGAATCAAACAAGGAGTTAACCAGCCCCACAGCAACACATACTGAAGCCTGCAGAGCAGGTCAGTCTAATCGTAATGCATGCCCCTAAGCCTCACCACAGGCTCTGTCCGGGTTGGTGTTGGGGCCAGAGGCTGGGGTCTCTTCCAGCTGGAGCGAATCCCTGGCAGCCGGGCGCTGCTCTCTGGGTGAGAGAACCAACCAAGATGGAGTCTCAAGGCCATGCATCAGGTAGCCACTCCATAGCTATGCAGTTGCTCTAACTCACCTTGGGCAGTGGGCATAGCTCACAGTCCAGCTACCTTCTGGTTCTCGGGGGCCCACCATCGGTCACCCTGCTGGTCCCCTGGATTTCTAGCCCAGCCCCCACAGGCTGTGTGTGTCCCTACAGCACAGGCAGGTTCGGTGCCATTCTCTGCTCTCCTCCATGTGCCCCCCACCAGAGAGTGCTGCTTCCCCCAGCCCTTGAGCTGGCAGAGGGGTTACACATGCAGGAGGTGACAGCCAGTGGCTGCAGCAGAGGGAGATGAAAGGGCCTGACATTTCAAGATGGGCCTGAACCAAATCCAGCCACTGGAACTTGCCAGCTTTGGGGAATTTGGGGCCTTGAGCCAGCTTGGAAACTAGTTACCTTCGAGAGCCTAACTGGGAGCCCTGTCTTGCCCCCCTTCCCCTTCCCCTGAGTGTGGCTGCCTCAGTTCTTTGGCATTCCTACCTCTCACTGGGTGGATTGAGGGTGCCAAGGCAACCTGCTGCTACTGGAATTGTGCACTGAAGGGTAGGGGCTGGGGACTCAGAGGGAGCCAGGGTCTGTGCAGTCAGGGGCAGGAACTTGGGGGTGGGCAGGGTCAGTGCAGTGTGGGGAAGGGGCTGAGGATTCAGGGGGAGCCAGGGCCAGTTGAGTGTGAGGCAGAGGCTGTGGGGGGGTGGGGAATAGATTGAGGAAGAGTATGACAAAGCGGGAATTTTTTGTAATATTTTTATGATGCCTATGTGTGCCTCAGTTTCCCTCTGCACTTTGCATTGCTACCAGGAGCAGGAAAATAGTTAAGTCTGCTCTTGCGGCAGTGCAGGACATGGGGGTGGGGTGTCAAGTTGATGTCTGGGCCACAACAGAAATCAGAACGTTGACACCTAGGAAACAACAAGCAGGAGGAAGGAGCTGTTATCCCCATCTCTCAGCAGGGAAGCTGAGGAGAGACCCGCTTGAAAACAAAGGCCTGAGAGTGACCAGCAGGGATAAAGAGTGGACTGCTGGAGGAAGCTGGCTCCTCTCTTGTGGGACTGACACAAGAGTCAGAGAGACAGACCCTTAAATGGAGTTCACTACAGCTTGGTTGATGGTTTGCTCTGACTGGATCTGAATGGACCATGCTTTAACTTTCCTTTCTTATGCTAACCTAAGGCCTCCCAAGGCCGTGTCCAGCTGATTCTGATTAATAGCCTTTTTCAAACAGTGGGGTTTGTTTTGTGTCACTGCAAATATGGGCTGGGGTACATCAGTCCCTGCAGCATATACAAGCCTCTGCTAGGCATGATCTATCTCAGAGGGCAGAGTGGGTGGCATGAAGCAGGAGTGCTGGAGCCCAGAGTCAGGCACTGATCTCCCCTGCTGACAAGTCAGACACTCTCCCCAGTCAGATGAATCTGTAGGCTGTGCTTTAATCTAGTCACACACAGGGTTTTCTGTTCCTCTTCTTCAGACTGGAAGTGGTATTTCTCCTTATATGGACTTCCCAGAGTAGCTCAGCTGCATGGGCACCTTCTGTGTTCTTACGTGAACCCACCTGAATTTGCCATTTTAACATTGGGAAGTCAGGAACCGTTTAGTATCTCTGCTATAAAACTGCTTTGTACTGAGCTCTAGGGTCTGATTTGAAATTCATTTGCTGTTCACACAGTTCCATTGTCACAGATCAATCTGTTGCTTTGTAGAGATAGTAAGAGACCCAACCAAGAACTCTGTTTCTGCATCTACACCCTGCAGCTTTGTCCTCCAGCTCTGAACTCCTGTATATATTTTGCTCCTTTATCCTCAGTTGTTTGTGCTGACATTGAGGGGCTTGTAAAAATGGTTGTTTTTTCTGCATATGTGAGGGAGACCCTTCCTCACAATGACCCTGCTTTGACCTCGTTATCAGTTATAGCACAAGTAGTTCAGTCTTGTTAGTCCTCAGCTGATCCCAGAGGGGTCTTTAATCTAGCAGACAAAAACAGAGCAAGAGACAGTGGCTGGAAGGAGAAGTCAGAAAAGTTCCAACTAGAAATGAGTCAAATTTTTGGAGTCTGGCATCCCAAAGCACATCAGAGATGACATGGTAATTTTCTGTAATATTTTTATGACATCAATTAATGCCTCAATTTCCCTCTGTACAGTGCATTGCTACCTAGTGGGAAGAGTGCAGGAGACAGGAGGTATGTATGTCACCTAACTTTGGGGGGAATGATGCAATCATTAAAGAACTGGTTGAAACAAACCCAAATCAACAGAAGATCGACAAAGACAAAGAGATCCGTCCCCCCATGACCGAACAAGCAACACCTAGCAGTGGACTGAACTGGAGAACAAAGAGGAAAAATTGTCGGGTGGAATAAGAGCTGCCCTTTGGGACTCAGGAGGTCTCCCCTAGGACTAAGGACAAAGAGACTAGGAGGGAACCAGAGATGGAGTCCATCACAGCTTGGCTGGCTCCTGGCATTGGGTTACAGACATGCCAACTCTCAGTAATTAATAGTGAGAAATGCAATTTCTGAGTAAAATTAAGCCTGAATCATGATTTCGCAATAGAACTCTCAAATGTCTCATTTTTTTTTTTCCAGCCACGGCTGAGTTCTATCCTGAGAAAGATCATGAGTCAGGCTTAATCCTTTTACTGAGAAATCGCTGTCAGCCCTAGCCCTGGGCAGCCGAGATGCCTGCTGTTGGGGTTCCCCTGCCAGTCTGGAAAGTGGGACAGGGGACCCCACTTCATTCCCCCTGGGCCTGAGGAGGGCAAAGCTCCCCAAGAGGGGCAGAGATGAGGCTGGGAAGGCTGAACTATAGCCTGGGGGCTGCAGGGAAGCTGAAGTGAGGGGGGGGCTGTATTGATGGTGGGTTCTCAGCAGATGGGGTGAGTGCTGGAAGGGTGCATTGAGGGCGGTGGGGGTTAATAGGGTAGGGGGACTGAACTGCTGGGGTGGTGATGATGGGGGCTGAAGGGCTGAATTGAGGGGCATTGGGGACAGGATTAATTGCTGGGCAGGAGAAGGGCAGATGTGGAGTGGTGAGTGCTCCTGCAGCAGGGGACAAAATTACTTTATCCAGTACATGTGGGAGAGTGAGCATCACTAATTGTCACAAGCACATACCCTGGGATGGGCAGGGTGAGTTCAAAAATCAAGAGACTGACCTAAAAACCACACATAAAAAACCTCACAATTTCTGGGGAGCCGACTTGTGTTTTTTGATCTCTTGAAATTGGCAATACTGTGCTTAGCCAGCACGGATGACGGTTTAACCTTTGCCTCTCTGTGTGCTCATCTACAGAGGTTCAACTTTTGTAGCCAGGTGAATGAGCTATGGTTCCCTTGTTTTGCAAAGGCTGCCTGTGTCTGTCCATATTCCCTGAGAGTACTGCGCCAGAGGGGCCCAGCACATGCCTCCTGCAAGACTCTGGCTGAGCTGGATTTGCTGCAGAGACCGCTGGAGAGGGATAGGGGTCACTGATGCACTGGGATTGATCCATGACAGCTTCACAATAGAGTTTTGGGGCATTAGTTACCCAGGATCTCAATGCTTCATTGTGGGGGCTTAAAGGAGGAGCGGGCCTGTGATGGTGGAAATTCAGCTGCAGACTAACACTAATTAATCCACCAGCACCTGCGCATGAGCCCCTGTGGGGGAATGAAACAGGCCATGGGTGGGGTTGGAGAGAGTCCCAATAGGGGGCTGTGGGAACAATATAGGGTGAGACATGGTGGAAGGGAGATAGTTCTGGCATATCCTCTGTACCATCCTTGTTCCTGCCAAATCCCTGCCTCTGTTCCTGCCCCAGGCCCCGTTCCAGCCATGGGGACAGTGCTGTGGACTGGGAGGAGTGACGGCTGGATGGTCAGTGTGGGGGTAGGGAGGGGCTAGGCTGGGTCAGGGATGTATCAGTGTACAAGATGGGGAGGAGCTGGGAAAGGGGATCAGTGTATATGGGGGGCCAAGGATGGCTGAGGGTGTATCAGTGTGCAAGGTGGAGTCAAGGGCCAGGGACGGAGAGGGTCAGTGTGGGGCAGGGAGGGGTTGGAGGTCAGCATGTAGTGTGGGGTTCGGTAGTCTGGGCTGGGGGATCAGTGTGCAGGGCAGGGATGGGTAGTCGGGGTAGGGGGGTCAGTGTGCAGGGCAGGGGTGGGTAGTCGGGGTAGAGGGGTCAGTGTGCAGGACGGGTGGGTAGTCGGGGTAGAGGGGTCAGTGAGCAGGGTGAGGGGGGTCTGTGCGGGGCAGGGGTGGGTAGTCGGGATAGGAGGGACAGTGAGCAGGGCGAGGGGGGTCTGTGCGGGGCCGGGGGGGTAGTCGGAGTAGAGGGGTCAGTGTGCAGGACGGGTGGGTAGTCGGGGTAGAGGGGTCAGTGAGCAGGGTGAGGGGGGTCTGGGCAGGGGTGGGTAGTTGGGGTAGAGGGGTCAGTGAGCAGGGCGAGGGGAGTCTGTGCGGGGCACGGGTGGGTAGTCGGGGTAGAGGGGTCAGTGAGCAGGGCGAGGGGAGTCTGTGCGGGGCAGGGGTGGATAGTCGGGGTAGAGGGGTCAGTGAGCAGGGCGAGGGGGGTCTGTGCAGGGCAGAGGTGGGTAGTCGGGATAGAGGGGACAGTGAGCAGGGCGAGGGGGGCCTGTGCGGGGCATGGGTGGGTAGCCGGGCTAGAGGGGTCAGTGTGCAGGAGGGGTGGGTAGTCGGGGTAGAGGGGTCAGTGAGCAGGACAAGGGGGATCTGTGTGGGGCAGGGGTGGGTAGTTGGGATAGAGAGGACAGTGAGCAGGGCGAGGGGGGTCTGTGCGGGGCCGGGGGGGTAGTCGGAGTAGAGGGGTCAGTGTGCAGGACGGGTGGGTAGTTGGGGTAGAGGGGTCAGTGAGCAGGGTGAGGGGGGTCTGTGCGGGGCAGGGGTGGGTAGTCGGGATAGGGGGGACAGTGAGCAGGGCGAGGGGGGTCTGTGCGGGGCCGGGGGGGTAGTCGGAGTAGAGGGGTCAGTGTGCAGGACGGGTGGGTAGTCGGGGTAGATGGGTCAGTGAGCAGGGTGAGGGGGGTCTGGGCAGGGGTGGGTAGTTGGGGTAGAGGGGTCAGTGAGCAGGGCGAGGGGAGTCTGTGCGGGGCAGGGGTGGGTAGTCGGGGTAGAGGGGTCAGTGAGCAGGGCGAGGGGAGTCTGTGCGGGGCAGGGGTGGATAGTCGGGGTAGAGGGGTCAGTGAGCAGGGCGAGGGGGGTCTGTGCAGGGCAGAGGTGGGTAGTCGGGATAGAGGGGACAGTGAGCAGGGCGAGGGGGGCCTGTGCGGGGCATGGGTGGGTAGCCGGGGTAGAGGGGTCAGTGTGCAGGAGGGGTGGGTAGTCGGGGTAGAGGGGTCAGTGAGCAGGACAAGGGGGATCTGTGTGGGGCAGGGGTGGGTAGTTGGGATAGAGAGGACAGTGAGCAGGGCGAGGGGGGTCTGTGCGAGGCAGGGGTGGGTAGTCGGAGTAGAGGGGTCAGTGTGCAGGACGGGTGGGTAGTTGGGGTAGAGGGGTCAGTGAGCAGGGCGAGGGAGGTCTGTGCGGGGCAGGGGTGGGTAGTCAGGATATAGGGGACAGTGAGCAGGGCGAGGGGGGTCTGTGCGGGGCAGGGGGGTAGTCGGAGTAGAGGGGTCAGTGTGCAGGACGGGTGGGTAGTCGGGGTAGAGGGGTCAGTGAGCAGGGCGAGGGGGGTCTGTGCGGGGCAGGGGTGGGTAGTCGGAGTAGAGGGCTCAGTGTGCAGGACGGGTGGGTAGTCGGGGTAGAGGGGTCAGTGAGCAGGGCGAGGGGGGTCTGTGCGGGGCAGGGGTGGGGAGTCGGGTAGAGGGGTCAGTGAGCAGGGCGAGGGGGGTCTGTGCAGGGCAGGGGTGGGTAGTTGGGGTAGAGGGGTCAGTAGGCAGGGCGAGGGAGGCTCTGTTCGGGGCAGGCGTGGGTAGTCGGGGTAGAGGGGTCAGTGAGCAGGGCGAGGGGGGTCTGTGCGGGGCAGGGGTGGGTAGTTGGGGTAGAGGGGTCAGTGAGCAGGGCGAGGGGAGTCTGTGCAGGGCAGGGGTGGGTAGTCGGGATAGAGGGGATGGCTGAGGGTGTATCAGTGTGCAAGGTGGAGTCAAGGGCCAGGGACGGAGAGGGTCAGTGTGGGGCAGGGAGGGGTTGGGGGTCAGCATGTAGTGTGGGGTTCGGTAGTCTGGGCTGGGGGATCAGTGTGCAGGGCAGGGTTGGGTAGTCGGGGTAGGGAGGTCAGTGTGCAGGGCAGGGGTGGGTAGTCGGGGTAGAGGGATCAGTGTGCAGGAGGGGTGGGTAGTCGGGGTAGAGGGGTCAGTGGGCAGGGCGAAAGGGGGTCTGTGCGGGGCAGGGGTGGGTAGTCGGGGTAGAGGGGTCAGTGAGCAGGGCGAGGGGGGCTCTGTGCGGGGCACTGGTGGGTAGTCGGGTAGAGGGGTCAGTGAGCAGGGCGAGGGGGAGTCTGTGCGGGGCAGGGGTGGGTAGTCGGGGTAGAGGGGTCAGTGAGCAGGGCGAGGGGGGCCTGTGCGGGGCAGGGGTGGGTAGTCGGGGTAGTGGGGTCAGTGAGCAGGGCGAGGGGGGCTCTGTGCAGGGCAGCGGTGGGTAGTCGGGTAGAGGGGTCAGTGAGCAGGGCGAGGGGGAGTCTGTGCGGGGCAGGGGTGGGTAGTCGGGGTAGAGGGGTCAGTGAGCAGGGCGAGGGGGGTCTGTGCGGGGCAGGGGTGGGTAGTCGAGGTAGAGGGATCAGTGAGCAGGACAGGGGTGGGTAGTCGGGGTAGATGGGTCAGTGAGCAGGGTGAGGGGGGTCTGTGCGGGGCAGGGGAGGGTAGTCAGGGTAGAGGGGTCAGTGGGCAGGGCGAGGGGGTCTGTGCGGGGCAGGGGTGGGTAATCGGGGTAGAGGGGTCAGTGAGCAGGGCAAGGGGGTCTGTGCGGGGCAGTGGTGGTTAGTCGGGGTAGAGGGGTCCATGAGCAGGGCGAGGGGGGTCTGTGCGGGGCAGAGGTGGGTAGTTGGGGTAGAGGGGTCAGTGAGCAGGGCGAGGAGAGTCTGTGCGGGGCAGGGGTGGGTAGTCGGGGTAGAGGGGTCAGTGAGCAGGGCGAGGGGGGTCTGTGCGGGGCAGGGGTGGGTAGTTGGGGCAGAGGGGTCAGTGAGCAGGGCAAGGGGGGTCTGTGCGGGGCAGAGGTGGGTAGGCGGGATAGAGGGGACAGTGAGCAGGGCGAGGGGGGTCTGTGCAGGGCAGGGATGGGTAGTTGGGGTAGAGAGATCAGTGTGCAGGAGGGGTGGGTAGTCGGGGTAGAGGGGTCAGTGAGCAGGGCGAGGGGGGTCTGTGCGGGGCAGGGGTGGGTAGTCGGGATAGAGGGGACAGTGAGCAGGGCGAGGGGGGTCTGTGCGGGGCAGGGGTGGGTAGTTGGGTTAGAGGCGTCATTGTGCAGGACAGGGGTGGGTAGTCGAGGTAGAGGGGTCAGTGAGCAGGGCGAGGGGGGTCTGTGCGGGGCAGGGGTGGGTAGTCAGAGTAGAGGGATCAGTGAGGAAGGCGAGGGGGGTCTGTGCGGGGCCGGGGTGGGTAGTTGGGGTAGAGGGATCAGTGTGCAGGGCGAGGGGGGTCTGTGCGGGGCCGGGGTGGGCAGTCAGGGTGGAGGGGGGCAGTGTGCAGGCAGGGGGTGTGGCCGGCCCAGGGAGGAGCTGCTGGGGGGTAGGCTCGGCCCCCTCAGTTTCCTGGGCGGGAGGCTGAGTCAGGCAGGGCTGAGTCAGACGGAGCCGGGGCCGCTGGCGGCTGGCAGGGAGGAACGCAGCGCACCACGCCGCTCCGCTCCCTCCGCTCCGCACCTCAGCGCGGGGCAGCCGCGCCATGGCCCGGACCCTCGCCTTGCTGGCGCTGTGCATGGCGCTGGGGCGCCGCGGTGAGTGCGCTCGCCTGCCGTGGCGGGCTCCGTCGGGGAACTGAGGCTGCAGCCGCAGCGGCGCTTCTGGACGGGCTCGGGCTGCGCTTCACTCCCGCCCGTCGGGGCATGAGGTGCCAGAGGGCGGACGGTCCGTGTCTGTTCCGTGCGGGGGCTGGCCGCCGGGCAGGGCGGGGGAAGGCTGTGGTCTCACAGATGGGGAGCTGGGGCCATGTGCTGACCTTTCAGGGCGTCGGACTCTGCCTGGTTCATTCTCCTGCCGGGCTGGAAGCTGGGGGATTTCTGCCCCATGCCGCCAGGGAAGCGGGTGAGGGGTTGTGGAGCTATGTGCTGGGCTTGGAGGGGACAGGCCGGTTTGGAGCTGGTTGCTGTCGAGTGTTGGTGTGTTTTGGTTATGATTTTGCCAGGTGGAGAACTTTTCCCGAGTGGCAAAGTGAGAGAAGGGAAATGGCGATTTTTCAGAAGTGTGTATTTCAGCAAAACTGGTGGGCATTCATAGGACAAAGAAGAGGTGCTCCTCTAGCCAGAGGGCTTTCTCCTTGCCACCTTGCAAAGGCCAGCTGCAACCAATGGTGGCATTGGAAGGTATAACAAAATAAATTTGCAAGAATTTTAGTATAAAGGTTGCTAGCAGCTGTCTGTATGATTTCACTGTTGATAATCTTTTTCAGAAACACTTAGCTAATGTATTTTCCCCATTGTTCCAAACTGCCCACAAAGGACCAAAAGTCACAAATGCTTCACCTCTGGCTTTGCCTCCCAACTTCGAAGGGCTTGTATCTACACTTAAAACACTACAGCAGCTGCTCTGTAACGCTTCAGTGTAGACAGCAGCTCCACCCATGGGAGGGGTTCTCCTGTCACTGTAGTTACTCTACCTCCCCAAGAGGCCATAGCTAGTTCTTCTGTCAATATAGCACTGTCTACATAGGGATTTAGGGTGCCTTAACTGCGCTGCTCAGGGGTGTGGATTTTTCACACCTTTGTGCAATGTAGTCATGCTGACCGAATTTTCTAGTGTAAACCAGGCCTCAGATGTTACTATAAAAATCTTTCTCATATTGAAAATTTAAACTACGTAGACAGCATAAAATAAATAAACCTAACTATCAAAATAACAGGGCTGGAGCACTGAGTTTATTATACATTTTCTCTCTTATTCCATTAAAAACCTCAGTTTTTTAGTGAAATAGCTGCATAATTTCTAGTGCACTCAGAAATGAATTGGTGGTAATCAGGGCCAACTCCAGCTTTTTTGCTCCCCAAGTGGCGAAGAAAAAAGGGGAAAAAAAAAAGCCGTGATAGGCGTCACTTTGGTGGCAGCTCTACCGTGCTGCTTCATTCTTCGGTGGCAGTTCGGCGGCTGGTTGTTCCCTTCAAGAGGGACTGAGGGACCCACTGCCAAATAGCCACCGAAAACCCAGATGTGCCGCCCCTTTCCATTGGCCTCCCCAAGCACCTGCTTCCCGCACTGGTGCCTAGAGCCGGCCCTGGTGGTAATGTGACCTCTATGGGAGACAATGCTACAGGCTTGTCTTCATGCACAAATTATGCTTACTTAGCTCAAACCATTTTTTAAGACAGCCTAGTTCAGGGGAGGGCAAACAACAGCTGTGGGCCAGAGCTGGCCCATCAGGGCTTTCAGTCTGGTCCGCGGGATTGCCAGCCCTGTGGCACTGTGGGACTAAGGCAGGCTCCCTTGGAGACTGCTCCCAGAAGAGGCTGGCACCATTTCTCTGTGGCCCCTGGGGAAGGGAAGGAGGCAGAGAGCTCTGTGCGCTGCCTTCATCTGCAGGCAACGCCCCCCGCAACTCCCATTAACTTGGAATGGGGAACCATGGCCAATGGGAGCTTTGGGTGTGGTACCCAAAGGTGAGGGCAGCATGCAGCGGAGCCACCTTCCTTACTGCACTCCACCGAGACACTGCTGGACATGCTAGCCACCTCCAGGAATGGTGTGGGACTAGGGCAGGTAGGGAGCCTGCGTTAGCCCTGCTGCAATACCCTGCTACCCCAGGGCCACTTGAGGTAAGCGACACTAAGCTGGAGCCCACATCCCACACCCCTCCTGCATGCCAGCCCCCTGACACATCCCTCCTGCACTCCAGTGCCCTGCCCTGAGCCCCCTCCTGCACTCTGCACCCCCTGCCCTGGGCCCCCAACCCCCTGCCCTGAGCCCTTTCTTGCATCCCACACCCTTCCTGCAGCCCAAACCTCTGCCTTGAGTCCCTTCCTGCACCCCACACTCTCTGCCGCACCCCACACTCTCTGCCTCAGCCCTACATTCATGGCCCTGCATACAATTTTCCCACCTAGATGTGGCCCTTGGGCCAAAAAGTTTGCCTACCCCGGCCTAGTTAACTCTTGTTTGCACACTTTTAAAAAGATAGAAGCCTGGCTCATATTGGTCTAACAAGGAATCAATTAAATTGATCCAAGCTAGGTTTAAATTAAATCTAAATAGCCCACACAGGGGTTTTCAACTGCCTTAACTAGTTCGATTTAGAAACACTCCATTAGGTAAACTAGTGCAGCTTTGTGTGAAGAGCAGGCCTGAGAAAGCAAGCTGCTGCATTCATCACTAGCTGGAGTTTCCTTGCAGTCACCCAACCTCAAGGGAACAGAGGCTTGGATGCCTGTAGCAAGAGCCTGAACCTGAAAGTAAATTCATAGATTTCAAGGGACCACTGTGATCATCCAGTCCAGTGGTTTTCAGCCTTTTTTAATTTGCAGGCCCGTAAAAATTTCAGACATAGTCTGTCTTACACCCCCACCCCGGGTCTGTGGACCACAGATTGAAACCCACTGATCTAGTCTGACTCCTTGAATAACACAGACCAGAGACCTGCCCCCAGATAATTCTTTTTGAACTAGAACATATCTTTAAAAAAAAATCCAATCTTGATTTAAAAATGGCCAGTAATGGCAAATCCCTCACAACCTTGGTAAATTGGTCCAGTGATCAGTTACCCTCAGTGTTATGAATTTATACCTCATTTCCAGTCTGAATCTGTCTAGCTTCAGCTTCAGTCATTGAAAACAGTCTTCTAGCCAGCTGCAGGTGGATGAAAGCTTTTGGGGCCAGTGGTGTTCCCTTGACTTCTAGAAGCACTAGGAGCCTGGGAAAACAAAGGGCAGGCTCCATCAAGCAATAGCTATTTCTCCTGGTTGCTTCTTCCAGCTGTCAAGTATTAGCTCAGCAGTGTGTCAGCCAGGGTAGCTCTCATCCAGCCCCATTTGTGATAGGCCTGCATTGACTGGGCTGGGTGAAGTGGGATTATTAAGGTGGCTGAGCTCTGTGTGCATATCCAAGACCACTAGCCATGGCCCGCATGGTACAAGGGCTGAACAAATCAATTCAAACCTGGCTCATGCTGAAGGAGTTTGTGTCCATGTCATAGTGCAGCCCCCCTTCCCGGAGGCATAGGAGCATCATGAAAGATGTTTTATTCTGGTCTGTTCTAGAGGCGTGAGCATGGGGTATGAGAGGGAAGAGTTCCTGAGTGCTAATTGTAAGTAATTCTGCCTCTGACTTGCTGGGCAGCTTTCGGCAAGTCTTGTGCCTCAGTACCCACTCTGTAAAAAGGGGATTGCAGTACGGGCCTGCCTTCAAGATGCAGCGTGTGCATCTTCTGTAATGCACACATCTCAAGCATTCCAAACAGGCCAAGTGCGAGCAACCACATGCTTTCAGGCCCGTCTGACTTTCCAGTTCCCTAGGGCAGGTGGGCCCTTTGCAGAGAACATCCAGCCCCCCAACTGTTTAACTTTAGGACTCTTAGTCTGCACTTCCAGCTGCCTTGGCAGTACGTGTGGTAAAGGGTAGTTCTTATGATCTCATGAGTCATTTGAGTTTATATCTGTCAGCCCAGCCAGTCTTCTGGGTCACCTAGTCATTCATCCAGATAGCTAGGCTGGGATATCTAGGTACCATCTACAGGCTGCTGTTGTGGTTTGACCAAAAATACTGCCAGCAGATGGCTCTCATGTACCCATCTGATCCAGCCCAGATGAGCTGCCACTTTAGAGAAAGTAGCTACATCATGACAGCCAGATCCCGCACTTGCAGTGAGATTGACTCTCACATGGGTGGGGGTAGTGAGAAGAGTAGCTTTGCTTCTGGCTCAGGCACGAAATGCGCTAGGGGGAGGCTTGCTTAGCGCCAGGAGAACAATGTGGTCTGCTCTCCCTTACTGTTCATCATCCTGTGGGGATCCCAGTGCTCCAGCAAGGTAACTAACCAACATGGCTAGCTGATATGGGGACTGTTGGCTTCATGCAGCTGTCAAACCTACCACCATGGGTCACACTGCTGAAATGTGTGAACAGTGCCAACAAATGGCATGCCAGGGTCTATACAGCCTTTTTTCTCACTGTGTAAATCAAATAAACCGATTTATAAAGAAGAAAACTGGAAAAATAAATTGCATCATGTGCAATCAGTCCTATGGACTATGTTGTCCCTGGGGACCAGCAGTAGGGCGGGAAGCCTGGACTTTCAGATCTCCAGCCACATTTCTACTACTTGAGCTAAAGTAGCAGCTGGTAACAGTTTATTATCCTCTATATGGAGCAGACACTAGAGGGGGTCACAACACACACTGTGCCTGTGAGTCATACAACTTCTGCCCAGGCAGCAGTAGATTCTTGGTGGTTAGGATTCCTGGTGATGATAGAGCAGTGTGATCTTAGCAGTTGTCTCAGTTGTTAGCTAGCCAAGCACATAGCTCTGGCACATTTATTGTGAAAGCCAGTGTGGCTGAAGTCTTGGCTGTGTCATGTTGAAGTCCTGAGTTCTATACTCAACTCTGCCAGACATTTTCTTGTGCAGTCTCTCAGTTAAATTGTTTGCAAGCTGGGTGTGTGGGGTAAGAAGGAAGATGCTCAACTTGCCTTCTAGTGTATGGTGCGAAGCTTTAGGCAGCACTATGGGTTATGAACTGTGCAGCACTATAGGAGTCGTGGGGTGGCTTGCTGTCTTTCTGTCCGTCACAGATAGGGCCGGCTCCAGGCCCCAGCACGCCAAGCGCGTGTTTGGGGCGGCATGCCGCGGGGGGCGCTCTGCCAGTTGCCAGGAGGGCAGCAGGCGGCTCCGGCAGACCTCCTGCAGGCGTTCCTGTGGAGGGTCCGCTGGTCCCGTGGCTCCGGTGGAGCATCCGCAGGCATGCCTGCGGGAGGTCCACCGGAGCCGCTGGACTGGCGAGCAGCAGAGCGCTCCCCGCAGTATGCCGCTGTGCTTGGGGCGGCGAAATGGCTAGAGCCGGCCCTGCTCACAGACATTTCTTTTCTTGGTGAATTAGAGAGCCTGATTCAGCATAAATGCAAAACATCCTACAAAATCCACAACAAAGTATTGCCAACCTCAAGCATTAAAAAATCATGAGATATTTTAAAAATAATAAATTTGGGGTCATGTGTATTTGCCTTCTGCTTTCTGAACATTTGGACATCACATTTTCAAGCTGTGCTTTGCAGTCAAGAACCTAGCAACTAGCTTCTTAACAAAATAAAACGAAACCTGAGGTTATGCTGTAATCACCTTGTGACATACCCAGAGTACAGACTAATGAGTAGCTGTGTCACCCCTGCCATCTAACCTACACTGCTTTGCTGCTGTAGCATTCAGTCTGACCTATTCACAGCCTCCAGCATGCAAATCACTTCCAGTTATGACTGTATGTGCTTCAACCAGCCAGTCACACGTCAGTTATACTGCAGGGTGACCCCAACATATCCTCAGTCCTAGATTTCCCCCCAGAAGTGTATGTCCTGTACTGCCCAGCCCTCTCCTGGACAAAACAAATTCATATAAAGTCCTTCATTTTATTAATAGAAATAATATGAACACATCTTGTTATCTTAACTGGAACTCACTGGATTAGATAAAACAATAAAACAAGTTTATTAACTACCAAGAGAGAGATTTTAAGTGAGTACAATGAGGCATGAAAATCAGAAATGGTTACAAGAAAAAATAAAACACAGTTAGCAAAGTTTTTCTCACCACATGCTCTCAATCATCTTACTGGCCAAACTTCTTAGACCAGAATCCCTTCTTCTGGTTAATGGCTGCTACCTTTGTCCCTTCTCATGCAGTGAATAGATGGATAGAGGGGGGAGGAGGAGGGGACCTTGGGGTGTTTGTCCCTCTTTTTTATAGTGTCAGCCCCCACCCTTGAGAAACATTTCCAGCTCAGATTCAGGAGACAGAGAGTCTACAGGAAAGGATGTTCTCTGCTGCTCTACCTCACCTGTTTGACTGTCCTTCGTTTCCCTTCTTGCTCAATGACTCTATTTATGGCTTAAATGCAAATTAAACAGAGCACCCATTCCTCTGTTTGAGACAGACCTGCTTGCCAACCTCGGTTTGGAACATGTGTTAAAATCACTATACAGTGGAATCTTACAACTTTTCAATGTGTCACACACATTTTATTAGGACAGCGCTGACTAACAAATTATGATTTTTCGGATGTTACCTTGCAGGGCCTACTTTGTACAAATATTATAATCGTGTGCAGTCTTGGAGCCTCCACATATTTTTTCGCTGTTTAAGATTTTCATTCTCTTTTGTAAAGATTGGCCTGTCCTTGTTCACCATCTGGGGACACCATCTAGTAAGGGCTCTGTGGCCAAAGAGTGCAGAATACGGGACAGAGGAGCTGCTAGTCCATCTTTGGCATTTCACTGCTGCCTGCTAGTGCCTTGGGCTCATGGTGGATGTTACATGCTTTTGCATTCTGAAAGGAAGCAGCAGAACATCAGCCAACAATGAGCTGTGAGGGCAGTACAGAGGGGCAGGGAGCTACAAAACCAGCCTCGCTCTGTCCCCCTCTCTGGGATCAGGAACAAGCCTTAATGGGGTTATTGAGCACAGCTGCTCTACCACCCTGTAACATCATGCAGCACTGTACCCCTCTAGGGAACTCTGCAGAAATCCCTGACCCTTTGAATGTCTTTACAGGAGTCTTTGCCAGCCCATCGGAGAAACTCGCACATGTGGTCCAATATGAAAGGGTGACACCTCACAGAGTGCCTGCAACTCCTGGGAAGAGAGACCTTTCTGCTCAACTCGTAAGTATCTGTCGCATCTGAAATATTAGGGGACACTACAAGCCCAGCTCCAACAACCCCCGACTCAGAGGCGGTTAAACTAGGGCCTGGTGCCAACCCCCTGATTAGCCAAACAGTTCCAGCTTTCCCAGACACTGAGCAGTTGGAGACTGACTTTTGTTTTAGATTAAGCAAAAATAACCAAATATGAGTGAATGTACATTGTGGAATAGGCTACCTCAGTGCTGCCTTGCAGAACTGCAACTGCCTCTGTAAACAGACAGACACATGGAAAGCTGCAAAACAGAGAAAACAGGATCACAACACTCACATATTGTAGCTGTCTGTGGCCCCACTCAGCATTGTATCTGAGCACTTCATAATTTTTAGTGCATTTATCTTCACAGCCCCTTGGAAGTGAAGTGACTTGCCTAGTGTGACAAAGCCAGACATTGAACTCATGTCTCCAGAGTCCCACATTGGCACCCTATGCACTGGGCCATCCCTCCCTTCCAAACATATACTGAAATCAACAGAGAATGCCCCAGGAGATGCACACTGGTTCAGAGAAAGGAATTTTCTCCCTCTTGGTCTGTCTGGCAAGCACCTTGAGTGCACAGTCAGCAAAGATCCAGACTCAGAGTCTTACTTCCTTTAAAGTGAGACCCTTATGGGATGAATGACACCAGCTAATGTGAGCTTTCTGCATCATCTCCATCATAAATGATGGCATTCTTGAGAGACCAATCAAAGCAGCCTTTTGTTGTACTTGAGGTCAAAATTAGAATCACTTGTGGCAGGATGAAATCTATGTTAGGAAACAAATTTGGCATCAGTTGAAGAGGAGTGGAGCCACCTCTAAAGAATGTGGATTGCCGTGGTGGAAGAGGTTTATGGATGATGGAGAAAACCAAAGGAGAGGAGTGGGGTGGACCAGCAAAGTGCAAGTATCAATCTGAAACAAGAAAATGGTGCATAAAGAAAAGAAATGAACCCATGAAGCATAAATGAAAGCAAATACAAAGAAGCAAAGTGAGCTGCCAAATGGGCAGTGAAGAAGGGCAAAGAGAGTGCTAGACAGTTGGCACGCTGAGCTTGTAAACGATCCACAGCTGGCTGGCAGAAAGTTCAGCAGCACTGAAAAAATGAGACACAAAAGAAAGGAGGATGGTAATGTGACATTGTTTGTGAATGGTGATCAGAGGAGACTGCTAGTAACACCTGAACAAGTGAAGGAGAGGTGGAAACAATACTTTGAGAGTCACTTAAATGAGGCAAAACCTTTGTGATGTTGCCAACATATGATCCTAATGCGGTGCCTGAGCTCGACATAACAGAGGAGGAAATGGGAAATACAGTCCAGGGAACAAAGACCAATAAGGCAGAGGGACCTGATGAAGTGACAGCAGACCTGGTGAAAGTCTTGGGCAAGAGAGTCATGAAATGGATCAAAGTGGTTGAAGCTGTATGGCAAGAAAAGACTGGTGCGAGTCTATCCTGGTATCAATACATAAGAAAGGAAGCATCCAGGAATGTGGAACTATCGAGGGACAAAGCTGTTGTCACATGGGATGAAGATACTGGAGCATATCTTGGATGCTAGAACTAGAAGAATGGTGGAACCCCTCATTGACCAAGAACAGTGTGGCTTTAGGAAAGGATGAGGTGCATGGATGCCGTGTTTGTAAACTGGCAAGAGATGGAGCAGCAGCTCAAGCACCAGCAGGATAGCTTCTTACAGATCTAGAAAAGGCTTATGATAAAGTGGACAGAAGGTTGCTCACACCAGTGCTGAGGAAATATGATGTTTCTACGGATTTAACAGCTATGGTGAATGCTCAGTATAGATCACCTAAAACAGAGATCAGAACATATTGTGGAACAAGTCCCTTTGATGTAGAGGTTGGATTGCACCCAGGATTGGCCCTCAGCCCGCTGCTTTTTATCATTTTGATGGACTGCATCAGCAGGAAGATGTCAGTGGGAAAAGGGGAGAAGCCGCTATATGCAGATAACGTAGCAATAAGGGCCTCCTCAAAAGAAGACCTAGAGAAAATAATAAATCAGTGCTTTGGTCAGCTAAGCTGTCATCTGATGAAAAGGAGCTTGACTAAGACTGAGGTCATGGGTCAGTAGAGGAGCCACAGGGAAACTTGACATAGAACTTAATGGAATGGAATTAAACCAGACCAACCAATTCAAGTACTTTGGCGACTGGGTTATGGAAAATGGTGAGATTGAATGTGAGTCCCAGTCCAAACTGGGGAATGCTGGAGAAGTGTGGAATAATATCTCAAGGGCTGTGTATAACAAACATCCGCCACTGAGACTGAACTGTGGAGAACAGTGGTACAGAAGCATGGCCAAAACAGAGAGGCCGAGTTCAGTGCCTACAGGTGTTCAAGATGAGTGCCAGAAGAGGAGTTACACACAGAGGGAGATGTCAAAAGGAAAGCTTTAGGATGGAAATCCAAGTACATGATGTGGCTGACAAAATCCAGGAATCGGGACTTCGCCAGTTCAGATATGTGCAGAGGATGAATGAAGGGGACCTAGTGAAGATACCACGATAGGAAAGAGACCCTGAGGAAATGATGGATGGATCGCATCAAAGAAGATGGTAAGCAGGTGGACCTTAATGCTTCCGCAGACAAAGATGGTTGATGCTTACATGGTGACCCGACCTCAGTTGATGGGATAAGGGGAAGAAGTGATTAAATGGAAGCAGAAAGGATGTTAGATCATTCTGCAGTGTTGCCATCTCTCATGATTTAGCACAAGTCTTGTGATACTTGGTGTTTTCTTAAAGTCTCAGCACCTGGATTTATGTGAATGTGGGAGAATTTCAGTTTTCATTTGGTTAAAAATGTCTGATACTAGTTCTTGTGGTTGTGGAGACAAGCAAGAAAACATGAACCCAAAAGGCTCAGAACAAAGAAGCCAAACACAAAAGAATCCACATTTTATTATTTTGAAAAAAATCTCACGATTTTCAAGCCAATCTTATTTTTGTTGGGGTTTGACACATGACTTTTGAATGCTTGGAGTCAGCAAGGCTGAATTTGTGACCATAACCTAATGGCAGTTTCTTGACTGCATTTTAGTCTTTAAAATTCAGAAAGCACCAGGAATCATATCTTAAAAGCACAAACATTAGCACCTCAGAAGACCTAGGGATCATGTCAATTTTGAGATATAAATTGCCTAGTAAATTCTTGGTACAGCATGTTCACTTATGAGTCAAACCGTTTCAGATAAAATAGCTTCAAAAATTCTTCCCAAAGGCATCTGTTTTCTTTTGCTCCAGAAACCTAAACTTGTCCATGTAATAAACATTCTCTAGGCTATTTAGAGATCCCATCTGTGCTGTGCACATGGAACAACTTTCCTCCTTTCTTTCTTCAGTGTTGATACCAAAGGGAGGAGATCACATGTAATAGTACATCCATCTGTTAGATATCTGTAAGACATGCATACAGTGGGAGACTGCAGTGCATGATGGGATGTAGTGGTGCAGGGAGAGGGTGGTTTATCCACACATGTTTAAGATGGCCAGGTTACAAATGGTGAAGCTGGCTCATGCTGTCCTCTCAGCCATTTCCCCAGGTCTGTTTCTAATATTGCAAACCTGATACCTTTAAAAAATATAAAGCAACTTGCCATCAACATGCTCTGTACCCTCTGCCTTAAAAGTGGACTCTCCTCCCCAAATAACATTTGCTTTAGGGGTCACCTCTCTCCCCAAGCCATATTGCTACAGCTGTGGTCAGAAGGGGCTCCTGAGCTGGATCTGCTCATTTTAAGAGATGGGATGACTTGCAGGGGATTTTCTATGGCTACATCTACACTGGAAAAAAAACAAACCCACAGCAGTGAGTTTCAGGTAGCAGCTGATTGTCCTTTGTGTAGGGGATGATGAGCTGGAGCACTCTAGGACAGAGGCGGTGGGGGCAGGGTTAAGGTGCATGCACACCAATTACGTTGGTTGCTCTCTTCCAGCACAAGTGAGGGTGCTCCTGAGACTGCTTTAACTTATACCAGGGGCTGGTTTGGCCCACAGATAATGGGGGCAGAAAGATGGTGTAAAGCTCCCCCTCTCCTCTGCCTCCTCTCCCGGTGCACTGGCTCTGGAGGATCTAGTCCAGTGTGCTCTCTAGATCCCCATTGTCCGTTTCACACCAGGTGAAGAAATGACCAAACCACCCTGACCTGCTGTTGCACAGGTAGCTGTTGGGCCGTCATTCCCCTCTTGCTGACACTGGTGTATCTCCTGGAGTTCCTGCTGACTCACCGGGGTGAGAAGCATTCCAAGAGTCCAGCCCCCAGTGCCTGAGCCTGTCTGTCCCAGTTTTTTGCCTGTCCAGAATGGCTCTTTCTGCACCTCAGGCCAAGTCCTGCAGCCCTGGCCCTGCCCTGACTTACTCAGCAGGCACTGGAGTGAGCAGGAGTTTAACCAGAGTCCAGGCTCAGTCCCGCACTGTTCTGAGTCAGACCTTCTGCATTTGAAACACTCAAAAAACTCTCTGGAAGTAGGAGCTTGGGGGAAGCTATATCAGCCCTTTTAAACAGCTTTGCATTTCTTGTGGTTTCTCAGAAAGATGGCCACTGCTCTTCCTTTCCCATCTGACTTGCAGTCAGAGTTCTCTTCAAGCACCTTCAGTGGCTTTTCTGCAGATCTGCATTTCTCAAGGATTGGTTTCTGTCTCTGAAGTTGCCAACAATAACAAAGCATCATTTTGTTGGCGGACATTAAAAGAGACGCTAACGTTCATCTAAGAAGAATTTATCACCAAGCACCGTAGACAGTTCCTGCGTCTCCAGCTTAGGCATCATGTTTGTTTAGGTGACAGCGCATCTCAGTCTTCAGCACTTTGCTGAAGAGCCCCTCACTTCCCAGGGCTGCAGCCAGAGCCCACTTGAGGGGGCAGAGAGACCCTGGCTGCATTTTACTCAGCAGGCAATGGGGCTTTTTTTTTCACCAGAAATGGATTTTTCATTCCCAGGAAGAGCCCGAAGTAAAAACACAAGGCAATGGAATTAGAACAGTTGACTCACAAGGAAAACCATGCTGCCTGTCCCAGCTGGTTCTGACTGTGGCACAGAAATACTTTCCGTATAACCCCAGCCCCCATCTGATTGCAGCTCCCCAATGCTTTCCTGGGGGGAATTCCAGACTGTCGTGTGGTAATTTATACCATCACCCACAGGAGAGGCCAAACTCTCCAGCTGAGAGCAAACCCCAGCAAATCAAGAGCTGCTGAGTTTGGCTTGTGGTGCCCAAGGAGTTCACCTCACCATTTCCGCCAGCTGTGGCTTCCATCTGAGAAGAGCCTTAGCCAGCAACTTTGCTGTGAGATGCTTGGTCGCCTGGTTAGCTGCCATTAATCGGAGAGGGAGGCCTCCACACTTCCAAGGGTGTAATTGCTCCTTAGCATTACTGTTCAGCTGAGGATCTTAAAGCAATTTACAACAGCTGCCAAAACTCACAATTCTTGTCACTGGTATGTGGGAGTGTCCCCCCATGGGGAAACTGAGGCAGTGAGCGGTAATGATTTGTCCAAGGTCATACAGCAAGTTTATTGGTACAGACAGGAAAAGAACCCAGGCATCCTGACTCTTGGTTGCAACTCCTAGTCCCTTGCTTTAACTCCTTGCCATATGTCCTCTCACTTGTGGGGCTGCTGTAAACTCCGCCAGCTGGGGATTGCTGGAGCACAGCACATTCTGACCATAACCCCTCCCCTGTGCCCTGCTGTGCTCCCTGCACCCAGGTCAGGTGAGGATGTGGCCCAGCAGTCTGGCACACATTGCTGAGGGCTTCTCAGATGGCCAGATCTGGCTGCTTTCCGGCTTGTTTGCATCGCAAGTGAGCTCCCAAGAAATGTGCTCCAGTATGTTCACGCATGTAGTTGACCTAGCTGCCTGTTAATTGTCCCTTTTACGGCACCCACCCGTGCTTATGCACACATGGGAGTTGGGGGGCTATTCAGAAACGTAATGGCAATGATCTGTTTTACTGGTGAAAAGGTGCTGTGTCTTGTGCACTGCAGGAGCTTGTAGGAATAAAGAATAACTGTGGAAGCAGAGTTTATTTCTTCAGGCCAAGTGGCTTCAGTATGACTTCCTGACAATCTTCTTTTGAGAGCCCACAGGAAGAGAAGTTGATTCTCGCACAATGAGGCTGTGTGCGCGATCAGTCAAAGAGAAGGAAGACTTTTTACTAGGGGAAGTATTAGTGAGTCAGGGAGGTGAGTTATCAGGGGACTCTGTGGTTCTTGATTTTGAGTAAATGAATTAAATGCCAAAAAAGGCATTTTGATGAGCAGTAAGATTTTAGTTCCTTGTGCAACAACTTGGGGCCTTGTGCCAGATGTGAACACTGAGTCTTAGTTTAATCTAGGGGTTCTCAAACGGGGGGTCAGGACCCCTCAGGGGGTTGCGAGGTTATTACATGGGGGGTCATGAGCTGTCAACCTCCACCGCAAACCCTGCTTGCCTCCAGCATTTATAATGATGTTAAATATATACAAAAGTGTTTTTAATTTATAAGGGGGGTCACACTCAGAGGCTTGCTATGTGAAAGGGGTCACCAGTAAAAAAGTTTGAGAGCCACTATGTACTTGTCTTCAGTGTTCTTTAATCCAAAGCATACTGGGTTTTGCAAACAGAGATTATTTCTGTGCTGATTCAGTTGGCTGTTGGTTTCCACTTGTTGTACTATGTCTGTAATGGATAAATTGGCAGTAAGCATGTATAGCTGGGTTTCCAGAGGTGCTGGGCACTCACACAAACCGTGAATTGATGGGACCTGCAGATGCACAACACCTTTAAAAGCAGGGCAGAAATATGTCAGTAGAATATTTCAACAAAATCCACATATGACTAGAGGAACATTGAATGGGCTAGGGTAGATGAGTCTGAGGTCCCATGTGACTGTCTTCAGAGGTCTGCGCAGCACACACAATAGAAATCTTCTACTTCATACCTCTTTAGCATGATGATGACAAGTTTCTGTTGTTATTTTACTCCGTGCAGAACACGTATCCGGACCACGTTCATTACAGCATCCGTGCAGAAGGAAGGAACTATGTTCTCCGACTGGAAAAGAACAAGTAAGTGTGCAGTGGCTAGTGTGGCTTGCAGGGTTCCCTAATGAAAGCCCTAGGCCAGTAGGTTTCAAATCTAGCTTCCTCCCCAGGCCACTTTGTGTAGATTGTGCGTGGAACATTGCAGAGCATAAAGCTAGAGGAAAGCCAACACTCTAGCTGAACCTTTTTTAATTTCAGAGGGACTTTGGATCACTGTATTGAAAATGGCCCCTGCAATGGTTTAGGTTCAGATCTAAAACAAGAGGGGGTTTATTTTCCATTTCTGACACAGAACCATCCGATATGAACCTAAACCTAACTCTTATTCACCCTCAGACTCAAGCCCTTGGCCTACCTACGTTTTTATTCTGTCCCCTTCACAATGGTCTAACTCTTATCATCAAATACCATCTCTTCAGCCCATCGAACTTAGGAGGAGACAATATTACTCAAATTGCTTTGAGCTCTGTCTGAGATGTAATTGGCAGTTGCACTGCTGCCTCCAGGGCCACCGAGAGCGGGTTCGGGCCCTGGTGAAAAAGAATTTTTGGGCCCCCCCCACAAGAGTGGACTGGCTAAACAGGGCTGGGGAAGCTGGGCCCCAGGCCCCTTTCCGGACAGCCAGGCCCCGGTAATTTGTACTGGCTTCCCCACCTCTCGTCGGCCCTGTCTGCCTCCACTGGGATACTATAGACGCTCTCAGCTGCTGGACCCATTTACCTCTTGACCCCCATTCTTAAGGAGGAAAGTGTCAGTCTCCCACTACTGTTACTGTACGCTGTGGAGCTCATTACAAGGGAACTGCATGTACAAGTTGGCATATTGATGGCAGGGGAACAAAATTTTGTGATCCAGATGGGGAAAGATCCATGGCTGCCCCTCCAGCATTTAGGCAGGAGAAACTAGTCCCTGCCCACCTGCTGGCCCTGTCCCTCTTACTCCATTTGAAGGACTTTGTCTTCTTGAAGCCTGTTGTTCAGTAAATTATGGTGATGGTCTGGGTGACAGTGAACCCACCCCAAGCGCTGGCTGCAGGGCAGGGAGTCAGGCATCTGCTTACAAACCATTCAGCAGACAGAACATCAATGACAGCTACTGTTCCATGACCCCATCTAGGGTGACCAGATGTCCCAATGTTTAACTCTTTGTCCTGCTTCCAGATCATACATCAGTCGGGATGCCATTTGTCCCAATATTGTAAAGTTGCCAGGTGTCCAGTTTGCGCAGGGCTGGCAGGCTCCCTACCTGGCTCTGTGCAGCTCCCTGGAAGTGGTGACAGTTCCCTCTGGATCCTAGGCACAGAGACAGCCACGGAGGGCTCTGCGTGCGGCCCCCGCAATGAGCATGTGCTCTGCAGCTCCCATTGCCCAGGAACCACAGCCAGTGGGAGCTGCGGGGGTGACACCTGCGGGCGAGGCAACGCGCACAGCCACTTAGCTGTGTCTCCGCCTAGGACCCAGAGGGAATTGTCGCCATTTCCTGGGAGCCACCTGAAGTAAGCCATGCCTGGAGCCTGCACCCCATCCCGCACCCAAACTCCCTCCTGGAGTCAGCATCCCAAACCTTCTCCCACGTCCCAGCTCCCTGCCCCAGCCCTGAGACCTCCCCCCCTTGCAGAGGGGACTGGAGCCGGGGCTGTGTGACCCCAACTGACATGCTTGTAGTGGGGGCCGGAGCCGGGGCCATGTGCCCCCCGACCCGTGGCTTCCTAGGACTGTGCACCTCCCTCCCCCATGGCTTCAGTGGGGGCGGTGAGCCTGTGGCTGCCCTGCCTCCCCTCACCATGTGTCCCAATATTTTATTTTTGTGATCTGATCACCCTACCCCCAACAGAAGCACCAACAGCTTCTTCTATGGAGACTGCAGGATGCTGCTTCCCCCTCCCTCTATATAGTATGCATCAGAAGTGCAAAGATGAGGAACCATTGATGGGATTTTCTGGTGGGAGCTCAAGCAGTGATGCGGTGCCAGTTCCAGCTTGCTTTCCTCAATGGTGTATTGGCACTGAGAGCAGTGTCAGTACTGCTGACTTCAGTGGCACCCACTGGCGTGAGTCAGACAAGCAGGATTTGGCCATAGGGGTACAGGGTAATGCTGATTCCTCCTACACCATGTGGTTCTCTGTCCCTCGGAACTGTGGGTGGCACTGTGAGTCTTCACTGCTACTGTCTGTCTCTTTTTTTTTTTCCAGGGGACTGATTGGGGAGCACTACACTGAAACCTATTACTCAGAAAACGGCACCGAGGTCACTGAGAAGCCAGACACTCAGGTATGAATCCAAGAGCCGTGCTGTATGATCTGGTGCATGTTTCTTAGAAGAGATATACTGGGGCTGGGGGATTGCGCTGAGGCTTTGGACTCTCAAGACAAATTCATTAGAACCTGTGGTGTCTCCCCCAGTCCTTTTCACAGCAAACCAAGACATCTTGTTCGATACTTCACATTTCCTTGGTGCTCGGTGCTATGCTGTGGGTGCCTGAGATGCTATTGGTCAGGTATGGAGCTGAGGAAGCTCAGATCCTTTTGTCTTTACTGCTGGATGACAGGCTGGGGCTCTGTGAGCAGAGATAGCCTGAGCTGTTCATATGATCCATGACATGTTTGGGAAATGGGCACTCACCTTCTCCTTCAGACACCTGTGGGTATGTAAGACCCATCTAGTTGGCAGTCACCCTACTGCCTCCCGTGTACATGCCTGCCCGCCCTCTGCGTTCTGTACAGCGCTGCACGCATGGGGGGGGGGCAAGTCCACAATGAGTCCTTGCCGAAGGCTGCAGATGCAGATGTTGTCTGTAGGAGAGGGGCTGAAGGCTGCCAGGTGCTTTTTCTCCCACCTGCCTCCTGACAAGCAAGCCATTTGGCATTAGGTCTTTCATAGAAGCCATAGACCTTAAGGCTGGAAGGGACAGTTACAGGTCAGACTGGATCATATAACACAGGTCAGAGAACCTCACCCAGGGACTCCTGTATTGAGTCCAGTAGCTTCTGGCTGAGTTAGACCATAACATTGCTTTGCCCTTCTCTGGCAAAGATCTCAAAGCACCAAGGAATGCCTCACATCCTCTGAGAGAGAGAGCAATAATATTGTCAACCCCATGTCACAGCTAGGGAAACAAAGGCTCAGAGAGCACACAATTGCACAAGTACCACTCATTGATAGAGCCAGGAGCAGAACCCAGTTCTTCTGACACCCCACCGTAACCTCTCACCACTAAGCCATGCTTCCTTTTGAGTACATGAGCTGGTTTCCCACTATAGAAACGATGTCACTGAGATTAGCGGCGAACTTGCTTTCAGTGGTGAGCGGTCAGAGCAGCCCTCAGGAGCATGAGGTTTGACTGACGTCGGATAATTATTCTTCCCTGCCCTGCTGGTGTTCTGGGCTAATGGTTTTAGATAATGTTTCCAAAGCACTCTGTAAACTCTAACTGTGTTATTGGGCAAACCCCGGCACACACTCAGCAGGCCACCTGGGCTCTGCATGATGGGCTGCAACCCCAGCCCTTCACTGGGAAGTGCCATCAATGATTTAGCCCCAGCAAATGAGATTGTTAGGAGGGTCTAGTCCTCGGCCTGCGGAGCTGGCTCACAGCTCCCCATGACCAGGGCAGCTAGGATGTAGCGTGGCCCCTGTAGGCCCTCCAGACTTCAGCTACATTTTGCAGTGCATGGCAGACACTCCCATTCTAGGCTGCACTACCTCTCCCTAGCAGCTGCTTCACAGTGCAGATAGGGGGCTGGTGTATGGAGAATAGCTAATTTGAATGAATTCCCTTCCTTCCTTCAGCAGCTCTGCAAATGCCTGGATTGGCGAGACCAGGGCTCCTCCCACCCCATGCCTCACCGTCCTGCCCCACATGTCTCCTGTAGCTGCACACCTGCCCTGTGGAGCAGCAGATAGAGAGGAACCTCTGTAGTTCTGTAGGGGAAGCTCCTGAGCCTCTACCTGCTGTGGGGGACAACACCTACGCTGTTTCTTGAATGCTCCCATGCTCCCTTCCTATGTTGGCCTGGCCTACTCTGGGGCACAACACCTATGAGCTTCCTTGGACACTCCTGTGTGTCCCACACCGTGCCACAGCCTGCTCTGTTCCTGGATTCCCTTCCCCGCCTCCCAATTGTTCCCTGCCTTCTGTGGGGATAATGCTCACATTGTACCTGGATGCTTTTTCTTCCTGGGCCTACACTGGGGGACAACACTCCTGCCCCTTTATAGTCTTTTCCCCTCCTGCCAGCCAGCACTTACAGCTGGGAGTTCAGAGTGTTCAGAGCATCTGATTTTTAATCCCACTCTGTGAATTTGGTCAGGTTGCTTCCTCAATTTGTGCCTTGTTTTCTGGTAAAATGGGACAGCCCTGGCTTGCTTTTCTGGGGATTGTGAGGATCTGTCATTATATTATGTGCAGAATTCTGAAATGCTAAGACTTCTGTGTGTGTGTATTAGTGCTGATTACATTTTCTGTGCTCAGGCACCATGGCAGTCAGGAGCAGTACTGTGTTGTTTATTGTGCTGATCCAGTCAAGTCTCCAGTTTGCCCATGATTGTAAACTACCCATGTCACCGTAGCATATTGCTCATGTATGGTGTGGAATTGCCTGCTGTTCAGGTGTGCAGTGTTGTTGTAGCTGTCTTGGTCCCAGGTTTTTAGACAGGGTGGGTGAAGTAATATCTTTTATTGGACCAGCTTCTGTTGGTGAGAGAGAGAAGCTTTCAGGCTTACCTGAGGTCACCTGAAGAAGAGCTCTGTGTAGCTCAAACGCTTGTCTCTCTCACCAACAGAAGTTGGTCCAATAAAAGATATTTTACCTCCTGTACTCTTGTGCTCTTCAGGTGGCAGTTTGGAGCACTTGTGTTTCTTGAAAGATCTGAAAATTGTGCATGGGTAATGAATGAGGTGGGAAAGGTTTGTTTTTGCCTGGAAGAAGCTCTGTAACAGATCTTGGCTTTCCAGGATCTGTACCTTGTTAGTGACTTCTCTTCTACCCTAAGTGTCCCCCGTATGGTGCTGATTGGCTTTTGACTTCTGCTTTCTCTGCTACAGGATCACTGCTTTTATCATGGGCATGTTCATGGTCACAGTGATTCAGCGGCAAGCATCAGTACCTGCAGAGGACTCAGGTATGATCTTTAACTGGCACAGAGGGGAGGGAACATCAGAACCCAAACATGTAAAGCAAAAAGCACCAGGGGGCCCGAGTGTGTTGTGCCCCACACTTGTGCCATTTTCAGTAGTCCAGACTGGGTATAAAATGCTGCTATTCTGATCTGGTAGCGTTTTACACCCATTTGGCAGTAGTGTAAATGACTATACACTGTGCAGGTCAGTAGAGACTCAGCCCCAATGTGTCACTGTGTCAGAAGAACAGTATAGCTGTGGTTTGGCTAAAGGATCTATTAGTTATGTTGCGCAATACAGTGATGTCACAATATATTGGTGTACTTTCAAACCAGTGTTGCCAACTCTCACGACTTTTATGGCAAACCTCTTTTCATTTGGGGTTTCTATAAAGCCCCACCCACTGGAGTCACGTGACTCAGGGAGGAATTTCACCTTTCATTTAGGGGAAAAAGTCAGTTTGCTCCTGGTTGTGGAGAATAGCTTGAAAATGTGACCCCTGAAGGCTCAAAAACCAAAAGGCAAATTCAATGAATGAAACTTTTATTATTTTTAAAATCTCATGTTTTTTTGGCCTGAGTCATAGATTTATAGATTCTAAAGCCAGAAGGGACCAGTGTGATGATCTAGTCTGACTTCCTGTGTTACACAGGCCATAAAACTTCCCCACTATAATTCCTAGAGCAGATCTTTTAGAAAAACATTCAATCTTGATGGATTCTCCATCACTGACAATTTTAAGATCATGACCTTGGTAAATTGTTCCAATGGTTAATTACACTCACCATTAAAAATATGCAATTTATTTCCAGTCTGAATTTGTCTAGTTTCAGCTTCCAACCCTTGATTCATGTTACACCTTTCTCTGCTAGATTGAAGAGCCCAGAATTAAATATTTGTTCCCCGTGTAGGTACTTAGACTGTAATCAAGTCACCCCTTAACCTTCTCTTTGTTAAGAGCAATAGATTGAACTCCTTGGTCTATCACTATAAGACAAGTTTTCTAATCCTTTAATCATCCTCATGGCTCTTCTCTGAACCCTCTCCAATTTATCATTATCCTTCTTGAATTGTGGGCACCAGAACTGGACACAGTATTCCAGCAGTGGTTGCACCAGTGTCAAATACAGCGGTAAAATAACCTCTCTACTCTTACTCAAGATTCCCCTGTTTGTGCATCCCAGGATCACATTAGCTCTTTTGGCCACAGCATCACATTGGGAGCTCATGTTCAGCTGATTATCCTCCACAACTCCCAAATCTTTGTCAGAGTCACCGCTTCCCAGGATAGAATTCAGAGTAGCAGCCGTGTTAGTCTGTATCTGAAAAAGAACAGGAATACTTGTGGCACTTTAGAGACTAACAAGTTTATTTGAGCATAAGCTTTTGTGGGCTACAGACCCACTTCATCAGATGCATATAGTGGAAAATACAGTAGGAACACACACACACACACACACACGAAACAATGGGTGTTACCATACACACTATAAGGAGAGTGATCAATTAAGGTGAACTGTTATCAGCAGGAGAGAAAAAGAACTGTTTGTAGTGGTAATGAAAATGGTCCATTTCCAGCAATTGACAAGGAGATGTGAGGAACCGTGTGTGGGGGTGGGTGGGAAATAAGCATGGGGAAATAGTTTTACTTTGTGTAATGGCCCATCCACTCCCAGTCTTTATTCAAGCCTAGTTTGATAGTGTCCAATATGCAAATTAATTCCAATTCTGCAGTATCTCTTTGAAGTCTGTTTTTGAAGTTTTTTTGTTGTAATATTGCGACTTTTAGGTCTGTAGTGAGTGGCCAGGGAGATTGAAGTGTTCTCCAACTGGTTTTTGAATATTATAATTCTTGATGTCTGATTCGTGTCCATTTACCCAGCCTGTAAGAAAGACCTACGTTCTTTGTTCCTATTTGCATTTAGCCATATTAAAATGCATATTGTCTTCGTGTGCCCAGTTTACTAAGTGATCTAGATTGCTCTGTATCAGTGACCTGTCGTCCTCATTATTTACCATTGCTCCAATCTTTGGGTCATCTGAAAACTTGATCAGTGATGGTTTTATATTTTCATAGAACAGAGAATAGTAGGACTGGAAGGGACCTTGAGAGGTCTTCTAGTCCAGTCCTCTTCTTCCAGGTCATTAATAAAAATGTTAAATGATTTTTGAAAAACAAAGAATTCTAAAGTACTTTGCACCCTGTATCTATACAGGAATCACTTTCTCCAACCATTGAAATGCAGCCATCTCTGAGGTGAAACACTGCTGCTGTTTTACAGTGCACAGCATTTCTGGAGAGGAAGGGAACATGATTTTTCGATCTGTTTGTAACCATAGGGGACTTTGGGGGAACCAAGATGAAATTAGATCTGGACATTGTGATTTGTATATGAAGTGTTTGGTCAGGAATTATTTACAGTCAGTGCTGACTGTGCTTTGAGCTGTATTCTTGAGTTCTGGCTCTGCATGTCTGACTTTTGGAAATGTTTGTATTAGGGATGGGCCTGTACCAATCCCCAGATGTGGATACTCAGGATTTATGGGGGTGTCTGGTTCCAAATCTGAACTTTACAGCTCAGACTCTTTAATTTGAAGTCACTTTATCAATGTAAATGTAAACAAAGGCAGAGAACCCTGCTGGATTTGCTGTGTCTGCCCTTCTGCACAATGACAGAGATTCATATAATATTTGGCCCTGAAGACAAGATGTCTTAGGTGGCCATGATGAGACTGATTGAATCACTTATGTCCAGGCAGCATGACATACCAGAAGCTGATATTCTGCTACCTGAGCCTGCAAGTGGGGTTGTCATGGATCCACAGGATCAGTGCTATACCCCGTTTTTAAACAGTCCCTTGGAGGAACCCTTCGGTGTGCCAGACCCCCAAGTAGAGTGACCAGATGTCCCTATTTTATAGGGACAGTCCTGATTTTTGGACTTTTTTCTTATATGGGCACCTATTACCCCCCACCCCGTGTCCCGATTTTTCACACTTGCTATCTGGTCACCCTACCCCCGAGTAGTCTCACTCCTTCCTTCAGGTTAGGCTGCACAGCCTCACTGCCTCTGATACTGAGCCTCTAGGCTCCTGCCCTCCTGCTTCACATCTTGAGCTCTGCTCAGTGAGTCCAGCTGAGGGTATATCTGTGTGCTACAGCAGCTCATCTGTACAGGATTCTCCCATTAGCATAGGAAACCCACCTCCCCGAGAGGCAGTAGCTGGGTCTACATTACACTGTCTACAAGGGGATTTAGGTTGGCTTAACAGTGCTGCTCAGAGGTGTGGATTTTTCACACCTCTGACCAATGTAGTTAAAACAACCTGATTTTTTAGCATAGGGGCCTGAGATTCACTCCGGGTGAAAGACTTTGACCCTCTTCAGGGATCAGTCCAGCTCAGTAGGTATTTGCAGTGGCACCAAGCAGCCTTTCGAAAGCAGAGTAGGGATTAGTATTCAGCTGGAGTTCAGCAGCAGCAAGTCTTTAGGGTAGCATCAAGAAACAAAGGTTAAGACAGAGTTCAGACTGGCCAACCCCAGGGCTCCACCCAACAAAGCTGCTGTAGACTCCATCTTGTCTCTCTGTCTGTCAGTTCCAGGTGACATCCCCTGTATCTCAGTTCTCAGCACAGCCACCTGACTCCTTTCCCCTTTGTTCTCCAGCTCTGGGCCTTTGCTCTGCTTCCCAACAGAGAGCGGCGGGGGGGCACCTCCTTCCTCTGGGCTGTAAGTCACTAGGTGTGAATGTCCCAGCCACTGGGGTTTCCATTGTCTCTTCTGGATCCTCCATTCATGTGTGCGTAAACTTTGTCCAGTTTGTTTGACTCTGATCTCCAACCAGGCTACTAGTGAGCCAAACACCTCCTCCTTTGTCTTTACCCTCAGAGCATAGCAATGCAAAGCACAGAGGGAAACTGAGGCATACATACAAAATTCTCACATTGCTCACGGAAAATAAAATTTATGGTTTTGGTTTTGATTTATCTAAACATTTTTTGTGATTGTCTCCTCCCACCCCTTCACTTTCAGTCTTTGAAAAGAGAAATGTTTTGATTTCCAGATTGGACAGGAATCCAAAATGGTGTGTCAGCTGACTTACTTGGAGAGGGGAATGAAGGGGACTCAAGGAGACGAGAAGATGGAAGGGGTGATGTCTGTGAGAGAGAAGAAGGGGGAGGGAAAGTGGCTCAGGATGCAGCAGGACAGGGCCCATTCTGCTGTCTGGCAGCACTTCAGTAAGCTGGCGGGGAAAGCTTTGCAGGTTACCTGCTACCTCTGCCAGAGACACATGTGTAGGGGGACTACCGGCCTTGTTGATGGCAGGCAGAAGCATAATTAATTATGCAAAGAAATGCTCATTCCTACTATTTAATTGGCTGATAAATAATTGAGAGATTACTGTTTTCCTCTCTTTTCCTAGCAATGGGTTCATTGAAGCTAAATCCAGTTTCTCGGGGGCTCGGTGTCCTGATTTCTTCAGGTGCTGGTAGTTGATTTCTCAGATTTAAGCTTTTCTGATAAAGCCTGTTTATATGGCACGTACATAGGCTAAGTCCTTAAATTTGCCAAGAAACAAGCCCTCTTAATTGTCTTTTATCTGAATATCTTTCACATTTATTCACTTTACTTTTTTTTTATTGTTTTAAAGTAGCCAAAGAAACATAGAAGTTCTCACCTTTCACAAGAGTGTAAAAAAAAATGCACTGTTTTTATGACCCCTAGTAACCTAGAAATTGCTGGACTGGATGAGATCTGCTGTTCATCTAGTCCAGGCTTCTCTCTCTGACAGTGGCTAGAGTTCCAGTTCTGGGATTAACTGTACCTCTACCCGCTCTGTGGGTGGGGACCTTCATCCTTCTTCCAGACTGAGGATTTAGGTCTGCAGGTCTGTCTTTAGTCCCACACCAGCTGTTCTGCTCTCTCCCAGGGTCTATGAGAGGGTTACCAGCGACCAGCCAGCTTTCCCAGTTCGTTTATTTAGGACAAAACCATTACAGAGAAAACCTGTATCCTAAAACAATGCACTGCCCACACGTGTGCTGGCTTACCAGAGGGGTCTTTTGTCTTCCACAGGAAGACCCTGGCAGGTTCCATTCCTTCCAACAGGGTTTGCCTTCTTGGTTACAGTCTCATGTCAGTTTTTGCATCAAAATTAAGATCACACAGTTCAGGCTGGCCCATTATACCAAAAGCCCATTCTTTGTCTCGTGGGCCTCTGGAACCCATTCCAAACCAGTCTGTGCAGTTCTGTCCAGGGGTGGTGGTACTTTGGAAGTGTGCACTGCCCAGACGGTGCAGTAATTGCCCCACACCCTACCCCTGGTTTTAGTTCCTAGAAACAACTCGGTAGTTCTCCCCAGTGGATCCAGACTGTAGTCCCTATGTTATGGTGTGCCCTCACCACCAGAGTGCCCCTTCCTGCCCCAGTTTCACAATGGTCTGCCTTTTCCATGGTTTAGCCCCCTCAGCCAGGTCAGCTCTCAGACAAGCCCCTGCCCCTCTCCCTTGGTTCTTATTCCATCATCACCCAGAACTGGCCTCTAGCAGAAGCAGACAGCCTTTTTTATCTGACCTGCTGTGCCCTGATTGGCCACCTTCTGCTCCCAGCCCTTCCAGGTGATGAAGGACTAGCTCTTGCTGTTTCTGCCTGCAGATGATCATAGGAGGCTTCTTTAGGCAATCCCAGGTGGTCTAAACTCGCAGCTCTTCCCTTCCAGCAGAAGTGTTATCCAGTTCCTAATAGCTAGAGATTGGTTTAAGCCCCGAAGCAGGAGATTTATTGTCTTACAGAAAAACTAACTCCTCTGGATATTCTTGTTATCCATATCAACATCTCTGAATTTTGCTAAATTCTTGCCCTCAGCAATATTCTTTGTCAATGACTTCCCCCATCTAATTACATGTTGAGTAGAAGTGTTTCCTTTTATCAGTCTTGAACTTGCCACCTTTCTTTCAATTTCATTTAATGTCCCTTGTTGTGTTATGAGGCAGGGAGAACAGATGTTCCCAATCTACCTTCTCTAGACCATTCATTATTTTATATTCTTTTATCATAACCCTTCATTGCTGTCTGCCTTCCATGGTGGGTGAGGTAATATCTTTTATTGGACCAAGTTCGGTAATATCCTGAGACCAACACAATTACTACTACACTGCATGCTTTCGAAGAGCATAGGAGGAATCTGTTTCTTACAGTGAGCATGTGCAAAACCACCTAAATACTGACATCACCCTGTAGCGAATGAGCTGCTCAGAACCCTAGCTCAAGTTGAATCCCCAGAGGCCACAAAGCGTGATTCTATAACTAGATATTTACCTGTCTGTCTCACCACTGGGGCCTGACCCTGTAAACATGCTCAGAGCAAATGTACAGGATCAGGCCTTGTACAGGATCGATGGTTCTTTTTTGAATGAAGGTCCCATGTGCATTCCACTTGAGTAGCATGTGCTCCATGCTCCTGAGCCTGGATGACAGTTCATCAGCCATGTCCGTTGTTGGTCTGTGCCTGCCATCTCCTTCTCATCCCTGCACCCAAGGATGTCAGGGGCAGTGCAAGCAGATTACCTTTCCCATTCCTTTCTGAGATGGAACTTTTCCAGGGCCCACAGCTCTAGCTAATGTTTTTTGCTTTGTAAGTTATAAATAAGACTAAGATTTTGTCACAGTTATTTTTAGTAAAAGTCACAGACAGGTCACAGCCACTAAACAAAAATTCATGGAGCCTGTGACCTATCTGTCACTTTATTAAAAAATAACTGGGGTCGAGGCTAAGTAGGGGGGAGGAATGGAGTCTGGGGGAGGGGAGGACCCACAGCCCCAGTTCCAGTGGCTGCAGCAGGGGTGCACAACCTCCACTGCAGAGTTGGCTATAGCTATGGGATGGGGTGCATGGCCCTGGCTGCAGACCTCTGCCAAGCTCTGGCGGCAGCCCTGGGATGCCACGGAGAACACATGGCCTCCACGGCAGCCGCTGGCAAGGGCATGAGGTCCCAGCTGCAGCTCCCAAAGGAAGCTCTGCTGCAGCTCCCAGCAGAAGGTGAGGGGGATGGGGCACAGCGAGGGGGTCACACAGCCCCTACTCTGGAGTGGGCCGCAGCTGTGGGACAGGGATGTGCAGCCACGGCTGCAGCCCCTGCCAAGCTCCAACTGCAGAGGGGGGGCACACAGCCCTGGGATACAGCGAGGGGGGCACACGGCTCCCCCAATATGGCCCTTGCTGCGGGGCTGGGGCACGTGGCCTGTCTGCATTACAGTCCCCACTGCAGCCCCTGGTGGAAGCCGCGGGCCTGGGACACAGCGGGGCTGCAGCCATGGGGAGTGCACAGCTCCCGCTCCCAAGCTGGCCGCTGCTCCAGGACAGGGGCTCACAGCCCAGCTGCAGTGTCTGTCCCTCCCACCCCCCCTGCAAGCCGCAGGGCGGGGGCTGCTTCCAGCCATCCAACCCCAGTTGCAGGGTAGGGGCGCACAGTCCCGTCTCCAGCCCTGGCTTCATCTGCTGATCACCTCATCACACAGCCCCTAGACTTGCTTGATGCATGGTCTGATGGTTCTCTGGGGTACCAAGGGCTGAATCACCTTGTTACTGCCTTTCTTTAGTGAGGGAGAATCTGTCCCGGGGGGGCTGGGTGTCAGCTTCCTGACACCACCAGCCTGTCAGCTGCTCAAGTACTCTCCTCTGGGCTGCACCAGCCCTCCTGTCTTTGCCCAGCAGGTTCACAACAGGTGCACTCCAGTCCCCGAGTTCCCTTGAAACACTTCCCTGTGATATCCAAACCCTGACACTGGCCACTCTCAGAAATCCCAGATCCTTTGCTCCGAAAGAAAGTGTACCCAAATTTTACCTTAAACCATAGCCCCTGTATTGCACACAGCCCTTGTGAGCACTTGTTGTAAAACAAATGACTGTTTATGTTAGAGAAGGAACAGAGATTCCACTAGAGTTTGGAGATCGTGCATTGGGCTCTGGAATATGGGTGTACTGAGTTTTGTTGTTGTTGTTGTTGGTTTTTTAAAGCAAGCCAAAGCCTTCATTAACGCAGCATTAAAGTTGCCCAGTGGTATCTTGTGCCCTTCCAGAATGTCAGGTTCAACTACACTCAAACCTCTGAAAACCAGAAACTACAGAGTTAAAGTCCACACCAACCCCACAATGCAACCTTAACTCTGCCCTCTTTGTGCCACACCCCAGCATGATGCGAGCACACATACTAGCACTCACCTGCTCTGGAACACTCTGGGGACAGAGCACACGAGCCCTGTAGGACCCTGTCTAATATCTATTTGCTAATGCAAAATTTGGGTTTAGGTCAAGCGTAGGGAATCGGAGCTACCTACACCCGACCTGCACTCAAATACTGAGCCTGCTCCACACAAACTACCCCAGATATGCTACATGTTACCATCCCTTCACTTCTACACTGATGATTCCTGCTGAGACATTGCTTTCACGTATCCCTCACTAATCCCCAGAGACCACAGATGTGTATGATAACAGACAGCTAACAGTCCCATGGCTGGAAGATTCCTGTGCACATCTGCTGACAACTCACAAAACTCAGTGCTGAAATTAGACATTCTTGATCTCTCCTGGTACACATGTACTTCTCCTGTTGTCACAGTGAAAGCGCCTGGTTTCCCCCTAGACTGCACATTCTCTGTGTTCTGGCTTTCTGACATTTCAAACTCTTCCCAGATGGTTTGCTCCCACAGATAATCTGCTTCTGCTCATGTCCCAGCTTTCAGCTTCTGCCCCCACCAGTCATTTCCTGGGGAGTTTGAGATTATTTCCCTTTATGGTGGGAAAGGAGAATTATGCAAGAAAACAAATGGGCCAAAGTATAAACCAGTGTAATTTAGGCCTTCCCCAGCACCTCAGCTTGCATGCCCCACCTGGCAAGAGCCCCATAGCATGTATCTACACAGCCGCAGAAGTGAGCCTCCCAGCCCCAGTCAACATACTGGGAGTAGCAGGGTTCACATTAGCGCTCTAAAAATAACTGTGCAGACAGTGCTTTCAGGCTCTGAAGCCTAGGGAAGGCGGGCAGGTTTCAGTACCTGAGCTCCAACCTGAGTCGTAACTTCAAAGTGCTGTCTATGCAGCTATTTCTAGAGCGCAAGCATGAGCCTCATTAGCCCAAGTGTGTCGACTTGGGCTGGGAGGCATGTGTCTGTGGGCTGTACAGACATATCTTTAGTCTCCCTGCCTCGATTCACCCCTGCTTCTGCCCTCCTTACACATCGGTTCTCAGGGTGGCTGTGACTTACCTGTGTTATAACCAAAACCTCACAGAAATAGGAATCAACGATTACACACACTGAATGTTACATGAGGGGGAAGGGAGCTCAGTGGTTTGAGCATTGGCCTGCTAAACAAAGGGTTGGGAACTCAATCCTTGAGGAGGCCATTTAGGGAACTGGGGTAAAAACCTGTCTGGGGATTGGTCCTGCTTTGAGCAGAGGGTTGGACTACATGATCTCCTGAGGTCCCTTCCAACCCTGATATTCTGTGAGCTCTAGACTTTCCCAGAAGGGAGGAGCATAGCAAGAAAAGCAACAACAACCACCCCCTTATTGAAGTAAACTCTCCGTACACCACCTTGCTGCTCCTTGGTGTGTACATTACAGTAATTTAGGCTCCCTTATGCGTGGATAAGTGTGTTTAAGAGAGTTAGATTCTAGGCAAGGCTAGCTTACATATCCTTGCACACTGCCTCTGAGTCTGACCCATTGACTTCAGTGGAGATATTTTTCTCACAATATAGCTAATATCAGTACTTAAGAATTGGTGATATTGCCAGTTATGCTGTATATTGGATCTTAAATAGACTCTCCTTGAATGATAGAGTTGCAGATTTGTTTCTCTGCTGTTGCTGGGAAGGACCGTTCCATTTAACTCATAGCTGTCAGATCTGCTTTGTAGTCTTTGCTAAATGGCTCTTTGATGCGAAAAGCCCAGATTATCTCTTAACAGCATCAATTATTTCTGTCCATCTTTCTCAGAACAACTCTAATGAGACCCTGATCCTTGCAGTGCAAAATCTAGAGTTTATGCCTGGGCTGATAAACCATAAAGGCTGTCTTTGGCATCTGATATTAAAAGGTACGCAAAGCAAACACGTGCCTAGTGTCTTTGAAATGTCTCTCCCGCTTTTTCAGTCAGCTCAGAGAAAACAAGTAAAATAAGTCCTTTGCAGAGGGAAGGGAAATCAAATATATTCTTAGAGGAAATTGTGAATAAACTAAAACAGGGAGTGATTGTTGCTCACTGAATTAGTCATTCAGGAGTTAAATCATTGTTAGTGATAGCAGCTTCCTTCCCTGGTGCATGTGCTGCTGCCATCTGGGTGCTTTGGAGACCAGAATTAAAGTGATAACATTATGACTAAGCTAGCTCACCACCCCACTCATATTGTCCTTAGCAGAATGAACCCAGGAAGATTTTCCCCACACGAGAAATTAAGAATCTCCAGAAAGTAACAGAACTGTAATGATTTTGTTCCCTTAGATCAGTTTCTGTGATAATTAATTGTTTCTAACATTGGATCAGCAGCCTTACCCCAGGCTACATTTTGCTAATAGTTTGTGTAGTTTCATGTTTGTTTAATTTTAATCTTAGTGACGAATGTAGGACTTGCTCCATTTTACCACTCTACAGGTACATTCCGCCAGGTGGCCTACCTCACAGTCCTATCTGATTGGGCTCCTGGTGCATCTAGTCTGGTCTCTCAACTCCCTTCCATACTGGATCGAACCAGTTCTACTGGTGATCTAGTCCCATTTTCTGCCACCATTTCAGGTCAATATGGATGCTGCAGAAGTTCAGGTTCATCATTCCCCTTTCTAACTGTGCCGTGGTGGTCATGGAGCACAGCCCAGCAGGAATTTCTTCCTGCCTTGTGCAGTGATTTAGCTTCCACCTGAAAGCATGATTCCCCTCATCTTTGTCTTAGCTTCTCTGAGAACAAATCAGCTGAGTGGTCAAGGAATTACCCAGCTCTTTTAGACTCCACTCAATGCTCCATTGGCCTCTCTGGCCCCTGAGGCCATGAGTGTCTCATGCTTCATGATGTGCAGTAGCTGTTTCACTCATTAGTTCTGTATGTGCTGTCCTTTCATCAAGGGCAAAGGAGGGACCATTTTCACTGTGCCCTTCATTAACACATAACAGCCCTGGAGGCTTCCTGCTTTTAGCTCCTTCCCCACCTGAGGTAGCACAGTTAGTTAGGTATTATGGTAACAGTATCATGTGAAGCATCTTAGGTAACATCTTTTGAGATTGCAGCTGATCAGTGAATAGCTTATCTGCAGGCAATTCTCATAGGGCAGAGAAGATCTGTTTTCCCTAATTAAACCCGATGAAGTTCCAGTTATCCTGCTCTGTCCTTAATCAGACCTTCCCCTCAGCTGGCCTGGTGCTGTGATGAGGCACTGCTCTGAGGGTATGTCTACATCTACAATTTTGCAGCGCTGGTTGTTACAGCAGTGTTAGTACAGCTGTATAGGGCCAGCGCTGCAGAGTGGCCACACTTACAGCAACCAGTGCTGCAAGTGGTGTTATATGTGGCCACACTGCAGCGCTGTTGGGCGGCTTCAAGGGGGGTTCGGGGAACGCGAGAGCAAACCGGGGAAGGAGACCAGCTTCGCCGCGGTTTGCTCTCGCGTTCCCCGAACCCCCCTGCAAACCGCAGGAAAGGAGACCTGCTTGCTCGGGGGTTCGGGGAACGCGAGAGCAAACCGGGGAAGGAGACCTGCTTGATTACCAGAGGCTTCCTCAGGTATGCTGGGATACCTGCTTATTCCACGGAGATCAAGAAAAGCGCTGGTAAGTGTCTACACTTGATTACCAGCGCTGGATCACCAGCGCTGGATCCTCTACACCCGAGACAAAACGGGAGTACGGCCAGCGCTGCAAACAGGGAGTTGGAGCGCTGGTGATGCCCTGCAGATGTGTACACCTCGTAAGTTGCAGCGCTGTAACCCCCTCACCAGCGCTGCAACTTTGTGATGTAGACAAGCCCTGAGGCTGACACAGTCATGCCTGTCCTGCTCCATCTCCAGGGGATGGGTCTGTCTTTGCGATACACTGGGTCTCACATTTTTCTCCCTCCAGAGTCCTTGGATGATGCTGTCCAGACCTGGTGATTTACTGTATTCAAATCTCTCCAGTTGCCACATAACTCCCCTGTTCGTGACTTTGATCTCTGACAAGAACATGTTCTGATTTCCTGTGACCAGCACCCCAGAAAAGACATTTCCCCCGTGGTGAAGAGTGATGAACAATGCCCTGGCCTTGCCCTTTCCATTGCCCTCTCCTCCCATGGGGGCCCTACTCATGGCTCTTACTCTTGCCTTCTTGTATTTATATGTAGTTGAACCTGAGATGGCCCAAGGAGATGAGCTTTGGCTCTGGATCTGGAATAATGCCAGACAAAGGTGCAGGGTGGGTTTGAGATAAACCTGGCTCAGGTTTGGGTTTGGATTGGATGGGGCTGCAGTCCAATGAGCTGTTCCCAGGAGATCATGGCTCCAGTTAGGAAACCTCATAAGATCAGCCATTCTCATGGATCTGCCATGAGGTGGGCCCCATCTGACTGGATCTGGGAAACAGGCTCTGCTATTTGAGGATTCTCTGTGGAATCAGAGCCATAGATGTTGCTGTGAGTCATACTGGAGCCTCCCACACCACCACATTCCCAGAGGTTTGGATTCCATCCTTGGTTTCAGTCCCATGGTAAAGTGTCCCCCCGAGGCAGGGGAGAAGATGAGACCATCCTTGCTGCACATACACTGCTCTGTAGCCTCAGGGAAGGTGCACTGAGCTAAATGCTAATGAGTTCTAATCCCAGCTTCTTTAACTGCTCTAGTTATTTCTGTGTTCTTCACAACTCATGCGCCTACCTTAGAGGTAGCAGCTAACCTTCACCTATTTTACAGAATATGTAACTGAGGGGCTGGGTGAATTTTCCACAGGCAGAGATGGAAATAGACTTTAAGGTTAGAAAGGACCATCGTGATCACCTAGTCTGACCTTCTACACATCACAGGCCACAAAGCCTCACCCGCCCACTCCTGTAACAGACCCCTAACTGAGTTACTCAGATCATGGTTTAGCGACCTGCAGTTACGGAGATTTCACCATTTACACTAGACAGACACAGTGTTGTGAGGCTGCTACTGCCTCCATGCTAATATTCATTTTCCTTTAGTTCAAGTGGCCACAGTTCAGGCTTTTCCACATTCAGTCCCTGCAGGTGGTTATGCTTTAATACTATAATGTCTCTAGCTGCTTTGCCACACTCTGATTCCAGAGCCAGGAAGGGCCAGACTGCCATGGCCTGTCTATGGCCTTGCCAAGGGCCAGGCTACCGTGGCCAGCTGAAATTCTGGTTACACATATATGCATGAACTCGTAACCTTCAGGGACATGTGAGAAGTGTGCTGTTTCCTGGCTGTGATAGGGGCTCCAGCCATGTGAAAAAATGACTGTCTTCTCCCTGTAATGTGACGCTCCCACCCTACGCTGCAGCCAGACAGCACCCAGCCGCTCAAGTGCAGTGGGTCAATCTATGTCACTGCATTTGTTTGGAGGCCAGGAGAAAGTGGAAGAGACACTCTCATACTCTGTAGCCTGGCAGTAGTAGGAGGGAACCTTAGCACTGAGGGGCCACAAGTGGCTCGAGCCCTGGCTGAGGAGCTTCTGAGCCCGTCCCTCTGGTTGCTTGCGTGAATGTGGTGAGCACCTTCTCTGTAGCCTGTCCATTTCTAATATGTTTGTTTTTGAGATGGGGTGACCAGAACTGCACGCAATATTCCAAGTATGGGCATACCAGGGATTTATATAGAGGCATTCTGATATTTTCTGTCTTATTATCTGTCCTTTTCCTAATAGTTCATAACATTGTTCGCTTTTTTGACCACTGCTACGTAGTGAGTGAATGTTTTCAGAGAACTATCCACGATGCATCCCTTAATACAGTACATGACCTATTGTGCCTTATTTATAATGCTTGGCCTTGAAAGGTAGATGTGTTTTCCCCGATTCTTTCTTTTTACAGAAAAGCAGCCTTTAACTCAGTTTTGATAGAGGCTCAGGGATTCAGTATATTTATTTTTCATTTCAATGTTTTAGAGATTCTGCTAAGTTTAGCCTTAACATATTTTGTATTACATTTAAATTTCATTTTAAACAGGTTTAGTTTTAGAAGGAAAAATGTATTACAATTTAAAATAACAAAATCAATAAATCCTGTTTAAATTACAAAAAAACCCCTCCACCTGCAGTGAAAACAGACCTCCTTTCAGTTTCAGTATGCAAAACAATCAAGTGCCACACATGATTGCCACAAGTTCCCTGCTCTCTAGGATGTAGCTTGGCAGCACAGGGCTGACAGGCTCTGGAGAGCAGCTCATCTTCCTGTTTTCCCAAGTCACTGACTTCACCTCCAAAGTATGCCCCCAGAGCCTCTTCGAAGACAGCCCCATTGTGCAGTCACCCTCTCATTGGTGGCAGGGAGTGTGTCTGGGAGCAGCAGGAAGGTACGATTGTGGGGTCAGGCCCTATGGTTTTATCATTGGCCTCTATACTTGGTAACTCTGTAAAGGAATTTAAGGGACAAAGAACCATTGGCACTGAGGTTCAAAGTAGGAACTATCCTATCCTTCCCTACCGGTCACCTGTGCTAAAGTTACAGGACCTGGGTGTTTATTAGGGACTGCCCTGCCTTGCCTCACCTCTTCCCCACGTTACAGGGACAGATCCTGGCTGAATTTGTCAGGGCCAGGTTTGCTTATTTTTCCCTAAATGGCGTTTGACATGGGGAAAAAGTCATTCAGAGCCCAGGCTGGCCCTGAATTCAGCGCAGGGAATTCTGTTTAGATTTTCCTTTTGAAAAGATCCCAGATTGATCTTTCAAGGGCCAGGCTGCCATAGCCTCTCCATGACCTTGCCAAGGGCCAGGCTGCCATGGCCTGTATGTGGCCTGCTGAAGTCCTGATTACACATATACACATGAACTGTTAACCTCCAGGCAGGGCTGAAAGTAACTTAAAGGATTTACCAGTACGCCAGAGTCCTGAGTGGGGTGTGGCCTCAACTGGAAGAGGTGTGGCTTCAACTGGAAGATTTAAAGGCCCAGGGGCTCCAGCTGTGGCTTGGAGCCCCAGGACCTTTAAATCACCCTGAAGCTACCAGCTGCAGAGGTGGCTGGGACTCCCGGGGCTCAGGGAAAAATTAAAGGGCCTGGGGCTCCGGCCGCGGTAGAGCTCCAGGCTCTTAAAATCACTGTGGGAGCCCTGCCACTGTTACCCCGGGGCGACTGGGCTCGGGCTCGGGCTCGGGCTGGGGTAGTGGCAGCAGGGATCCGGAGGCAATTTAAAGGGGCTGGGGCTCCAGTCGCTGTGGGGAGCCCCAGGCCCTTTAAATCCCTGACAGAGCCTGGCTCCTGGGGCTCCAGCAGCCGGGCTCAGGCAGGGATTTAAAAGGCCTGGTTCTACTGCCACTGCAGAGAGCACCAGGCCCTTTAAATCACCGCCGGAGCTCCAGCAACAGGGCTCAGGCAGCGCTTTAAAGGGCCCGGGGCTCCCTGCAGGGGCTGGAGCTCCGGGACCTTTTAAAGCCCCACCTGAGCCCGGCTGCCAGAGCTCCGGCGATGATTTAAAGGGCCCAGGGCTCCCTGCAGTGGTTGCAGCCCTGGGCCCTTTAAATCGCCACCAGAGAAGCCAGTTCAGTCTGGCACAGCGTATCAGCTCTTGCTTGTACGCCGTACCAGACCGTACCGGCTTACTTTCACCTCTGCCTCCAGGTACATGTGAGGAGTGTGCTGTTCCCTGGCTGAAAGAGGGGCCCTAGCCAGGTGAAAAAGTGACTGCGTTCTCCGTGTAATATGACGCTCCCATCCTACGCTGCAGCCAGATAGCATCCAGCCGCCCAATCATAGTGGGTCAGTCTATGTCACTGCTTATGCTAAACAATCTGTTTAAACCTTGTATTTAGCAGTGACACTTTGAGTTAGTTTCCCAGACCTGAAGAAGAGCTCTGTAAGCTCGAAAGCTTGTCTCTCTCACCAACAGAAGTTAGTCAAATAAAAGATATTACCTCCCCCACCTTGTGTTTCCTCTGCAAATGTATGTGAAACCCTTTCTCTGATCGGATACTGGACACCAATTCATGTTGCCTCCATCTCTTTGCAGTGGATTTTTCTGGGCTGATCAGACAGTCTATTTAATTGAGCCATTGGGAGGTGATAAGGGGGAGCATGCGGTGTACCGAGCGGATCACCTGAGAATGAAGCGTGGGACCTGCGGAGATGCCAATGTCACTTTGGAATACGACCATGAACCAAAAGTTGCTGCCGCAATGAAGCCCCATCACTGGGTAGGAAATCGCCCTGTTCCTCTGTGTTGTAGTTTAATTTAGGAATGTAGGGCCTGATCCAAAGCCCACTGAGGTCAGTGTGAGTCTTTCCATTGACTTTGCTGGGCCTTTGATCGGGTTCCTAGCACAGTGCCTCATTGCAAAGGTTCTGCATGCACTTGCTGGGGGCCTGCAAGGAGCTGGTTGGTTGCACAGTACAAGCTTCTCTTCCTCATTTCCAGGGCATATTGAAAGGACATAGCCACAGGCTGAGGAGCTTTCAAAAAGACTCAGCCATTTCTCCCACTTCAGATACTTCACTGCCTGCTAAGTAGCATGTCTGGCTATGTGCAATTGCTGTAGTTGTCACTGGGATATCAGGGCCCCAGAATTGGGTTCAGGAGACCCAGGTTCAGTTTCCTCTGTGACTTGGGTAACTCACATAGTCTGTCTTTTTTCCTCCATTCCCATCCTCTGTGACCTGGACAAATGCAGGCCTGGCTGCTAAGACCATCCTCATTTCATTGCCACCTCCCCTTTCCCACCACATCAAACACAGACTGCATGTCTTTACCTTTGAGATCCTCCGAGGCTTAGCCTGACCCATTAATGTTAGCTGCTTAAAGCAGCTAGTTCTGGAACCCACAAGGGGAGAGGCAATTCTTGATTTAGTCCTAAATAGAGCACAGGATCTGGTCCAAGGGGTGGCTATAGCTGAACTCAGTAATAGCAACCATAATGTAATTACATAAAACATCCGTGGGCGGGGGGGAAGAGTACCAAAGAAACCTACCACAGTTGCATTTAAACTTCAGAAAGGAGGACTACACAAAAATGAAGAAGATAGTTAAATGGAAATCAAAAGGAACAGTCACAAGAGTGAAATGCCTGCAAGTTGAATGGAAACTTTTCAAAAACACCAAAATAAAGGCACAAATGAATGTGTACCCCAAAAAAAAAAAAATAGTAAGAGGACCAAAAAAATGCCAGCATGGTTAAGCAACGGAGTAAAAGAGATGGTTGGAGGCAAATATCATCCTTTAAAAATTAAAAGTCAGATCCTACTGAGGAAAATAGAAAGGAGCATAAAATATGGCAAGTCAAGTGTAAAAGTATAATTAGGCAGGCCAGAAAAGAATTTGAAGAGCAACTAGCAAAAGACTCAAAAACTAATAGCAAAAAAATTAAGTCTATTAGAAGCAGGAAGCCTGCCAAACAATCAGTGGGGCCCCTGGATGATCAAGGTGCTGAAGGAGCACTCAAAGAAGACAAGGCCATTGCAGAGAAGCTAAATGAATTCTTTGCATAAGTCTTCACAGTGGAGGATGTGAGGGACATTCCTGCACCTGAGCCATTCTTCTTGGGTGTCAAATCTTAGAAACTGTCCCAGACTGAGATGAATAGAGGAAATATTGGAATAAATTGATAAACAGTAGTAAGTCACCAGGACCAGATGGAATCCACCCACGAGTTCTGAAGGAACTCAAATATGAAATTGTAGAACTACTAACTGTGGTATGTAACCTATCACTTAAATCAAATTCTGTACCAGATGACAGGATGATAGCTAATGTAACGCCAATTTTTAAAAAAAGACTTCAGAAGTGATCCTGATAATTACAGGTCAATAAGCCTAACTTCAGTACCTGGCAAATTGGTTGAAACTATAGTAAAGAAGAATTATCAAACACATAGATGAACATGATTTGTGGAGGAATAGTCAACTTGGCTTTTGTAAAGGGAAATCATGCCTCACCAATCTTCTAGAATTCTTTGAGGGGGTCAACAAACATGTGCACAAGGGGGACCCAGTGGATCTGTTAGTCTGTAAGGTGCCACAGGACATTCTGCTGCTTTTTCAGTGAATATAATGTAGTTGGACTTTTTGAAAGCCTTTGAGAAGGTCCCTCAACAAAGGCTCTTAAGTAAATTAAGGAATCATGGAATAAGAGGGAAGGTCCTCTTATGGACCAGTAACTGGTTAAAAGACAGATAATAAAGGGTAGGAATAAATGGTCACTTTACAGAATGGAGAGGGGTAAATAGCGGAGTCCCCCGGGGATCTGTACTGGTACCGATGCTATTCAACATATTCATAAATGATCTAGAAAAAGGAGTAAACAGTTTGCAGGTGATACAAAATACTCAAGATAGTAAAATCCGGACTGCGAAGAGTTCCAAAGGGATCTTACAAAACTGGATGACTGAGCAACAAAATGGCAGATGAAATTCATTGTTGATGAACACAAAGTAACCCTAACTATACATACAGAATGATGGGGTTTAAATTAGCAGTTACTAGCTGAAAACATCAACTTAATGTGGAGTGTCAGTCAAAAAAGCTAACAATATTAGGAACCATTAGGAAAGAGGTAGATAATAAAACAGTAACGGTCATAATGCCACTATATTAATCCATAATACGCCCACACCTTGAATACTGCATACAGTTCTGCTCGCTCCACCTCAAAAAAACCCAAAACAAACAAACAAAAATTAGAAATGGAAAAGGTACAGAGAAGGACAACAAAAATGATTGGGGGTATGGAACAGTGTCCACATGAGGAGAGATTAAAAAGACGGGGTTTTTCAACTTGGAAAAGAGATGACTAAGGGGGGATATGATAGAGGTCTATAAAACCATGACTGGTTTGGAGAAAGTAAATAAGGAAATGTTATTTACCCCTTCACATAAACAAAAAACGGAGTCACCCAATGAAATTATTAATAGGCAACAGGCTTAAAATGAACTTCACACAACAGTCAACTTGTGGAACTCATTGCCAGGTGATGTTTTGAAGGCCAAAAGTATAACTGGGTTCAAAAAAGATTTAGGTAAATTCATAGATTATAGGCCCATCGGTGACTATTAGCCAAGATGGTCAGGGATGCAACCCCATGCTCTGGGTACCCTAAGCCTCTGACTGCCAGTTGCTGGGACTGGACGACAGGGAATGGATCACTTGGTGATTGCCCTGATTTATTTATTCTCTTGGAAGCATCTGGCACTGGCCTCTGTTGGAAGATAGGATACTGGGTTAGATGGACCGTTGGTCTTGACCCATTATGGCCATTCTTATGTTCACCCTACAGATTTCCTTTCCTGCATTACTGAGCTGTCAGTGCCGCCTCTGCTCTGCCAGAGATGCCAACCTGCCATGTCCATTAGTCCTGTTTCCCTGCAGATACTGCCGTGCTCTCTGTCATGCTTCCCACACACACAGTGACAGGAGTTGCCCTTGTCAAAGTCCCCAGAGTTACTACATTATCCTACCTCAGATCCCTGCTGTTGCCTTCTGCTATGACATGCACAAAGCACCCAGGAGCAGTGGGTGTGCTGGGGTGGTTTCCCTCCTAACCTGTTCTTCCCCACTCCTTGGTTTGTTGATTTTTCTCTTCCTGGATTGTGAGCAATTGGTGCAGGGATTGCTCTTTTATTACAATGTGTGCAGCATCTATTGCTGGTGCCCTGACCCAGACTGAGGGGCTAGGTGCTATCGCGATGCAGATAGTCTGTAAGAAGACATTCCACTTCAAAATGCCATGTATTTTTTATTGGCAGCTCCCACCTGTACCACAGAGGAGGCTGTAGGTGGGATCAGATGAGGTTTTGGGCTCCTGGAGGCAGTTTGGGTTGGTAGGGTAAGGACATTGGCCAAGTATTTCTGATGAAATGATCAGCAGTGACACGAATAATTATCTTTGCATTGAAATTTACATTTCAACTGTAGTCTCTAGGTTTCAGAGTTACACTCCATGGAGCTGAACCCTCTCTGAGCTACTGTTTTAGGCTCTGTGCAAGTGTCATTCCCCATAATTTAGCTCATTGTTTTAGCATCCCCTGGGAATTGTACAGAAAGAGTTTATAAGGAAGTGTTTGCAGTACAAGACCCAGAATTTTTAGCCCAGGGACTTCGAGAAAATTCATTCTAATAGACGAAGTTACTGTATACTGAACCACTAGTGAAAGAAACAAGAAATTTGGGACTGCTCATGAGTGATATGTACCCCTTGAGCTAAATCATATTGATGATAGGGTTTGTGGCTGCTTGGGAATTTGGGACACTTTTTCTGCAGTTTAGAGTGGGAGACAGAAGTTGTAAAGCACACCAGCACCAACAAGTTTAGCACCTAAAATAAGTCACGCAGAATACTACACATATGAAGGAAGGTGTCCCTGTGAGAACATAGCTCGTGCGCTGCTTGTGCTCAGAACTATCAGAGATGGAATTCAAATCCTGCATGGCATTTGCTTTTGACTTTCAGAAATCGGCTCCATTTCAGAAAGGGACCCGATATGTGGAGCTGGTCTTGGTCGTGGACAATGCGGAGGTAAGAGGAACAGGCTGAGACCAGTATTTCATTCTCCACTGCTGTGGATGAAATGCAGCAGCTGTCATGTACTACTTGTATACGGTTTCAGAGTGGTAGCCGTGTTAGTCTGTATCACCAAAAAGAACAAGGACTACTTGAGGCCCCTTGGAGACTAACAGATTTATTTGAGCATCACATCTGCCACACTATCAGAGGCTCATTCACCTGCACATCTACCAATATGATATATGCCATCGTGTGCCAGCAATGCTCCTCTGCTATGTACATTGGCCAAACCAGTCTCTGTGCAAGAGAATAAATGGACACAAATCAGATGTCAAGAATTATAACATTCAAAAACCAGTCGTAGAACACTTCAACCTCCCTGCTCACTTGAATACAGACCTCAAAGTCACAATACTCCAACAAAAAAAACTTCAAAAACAGACTCCAACGAGAAACTGCAGAATTGGATTTGTTTGCAAATTTGACACCATTAAATTAGGTTTGAATAAACACTGGGAGTGGATAGTTCATTACCACAAAGTAAAATCTATTTCCTCATGCTAATTTTTTCCCCTACTGTTACTCTCACCTTCTTGTCAACTGTTGGAAACGGGCCATCCTGATTATCACTACAAAAGTTTTTTTTTCTCCTGCTGATAATAGACTCATAGACTCTAGGACTGGAAGGGACCTCGAGAGGTCATCGAGTCCAGTCCCCTGCCCTCATGGCAGGACCAAATACTGTCTAGACCATCCCTAAAAGACATTTATCTAACCTACTCTTAAATATCTCCAGAGATGGAGATTCCACAACTTCCCTAGGCAATCTATTCCAGTGTTTAACTACCCTGACAGTTAGGAACTTTTTCCTAATGTCCAACCTAAATCTCCCTTGCTGCAGTTTAAGCCCATTGCTTCTTGTTCTATCATTGGAGGCTAAGGTGAACAAGTTTTCTCCCTCCTCCTGATGACACCCTTTTAGATACCTGAAAACTGCTATCATGTCCCCTCTCAGTCTTCTCTTTTCCAAACTAAACAAACCCAATTCCTTCAGCCTTCCTTCATAGGTCATGTTCTCAAGACTTTTAATCATTCTTGTTGCTCTTCTCTGGACCCTCTCCAATTTCTCCACATCCTTCTTGAAATGCGGTGCCAAGAACTAGACACAATACTCCAGTTGAGGCCTAACCAGCGCAGAGTAAAGCGGAAGAATGACTTCTCGTGTCTTGTTTACAACACACCTGTTAATGCATCCCAGAATAGCTCACCTTAACTGATTAGTATGGCAGTACCCATTTTTTCATGTCCTTTGTGTATATATATCTTTCTACTGTATTTTCCACTGCATGCATCTGATGAAGTGGGCTGTTGCCCACAAAAGCTTATGCTCAAATAAATTTGTTGGTCTCTAAGGTGCCACAAGGACTCCTCGTTCTACTTCTATGTGGTAGGTTACAAGATTCTAATTAGCAGGTCTGGTTTCTGTACCAGATATGGACTTGCTATAGAGCTTCCCTCCCAGAGAGAGACACCAGAGCTGTTCAGTACAAGAACCTTTAATGTACTGCCAGGAAATGGTTGTTGTTATACATGCCACCACTTGTGGCTGAACAGTATAATACAGTTTACCATTCCATTACGTCTCCCCCTATAACTTTTACATTCCTTTTATTTACAATATTTACACTATCACACTGTCTTTGAAGTTCAGTATGGATCAGTCTGCTAAGTGTCTTTGAATTGTACTGTTTTTCTAATTACACAACCTGAATGTGTAATAACATGGTCATCTGGCTGTCCATTAGTTGCAATGACTGTCTCTGGTCTGTTTGGAATCTTTGAGTTATCGTTGTATTGTTCTGGATCTGCTATCTATAGAGTTTGCTGTCTTGATTTGTTATGTCTGGGGAACAAATTGGAGATGTCTGTGTTTTCTGATGAACTCTCCGCTGTCGGTCTCGATCCCATATGATCTGGGCAATGAGTTTTTTCCTTTATAACAGCTGGAGCTGTCCATCCTTTTTCTGCATCCAGCTTGACATAAGCATGGTCACCAGTGTCTAGACCTGTGGCAGTTTCCTAGCTGAGTGTATCTGTTATAGAAGTGTGTGTAAGCTTTTTTTGCCTTTTTATCTGATTTGGCTGCTCTCTTCGCCTGGACAGATTCTTTTCCAAAGTTGGGCCAGTAGTTCTCTGTTATCTTCCCATCAGGAGTTGTGCTGGACTATATGTTATCGATGTTGATCTGTAACTTAGAAGAATAAGAAATGGATCTTCCTGCTGTATGATTTTCTTGGCTGTCCATACAACTTTCTCAGCCTTGCCCTTCACTTATGGGTAATGCAGCTGCTAGTAATGGGATCAAAATCTTATTTCTTTTGGAATTACTTAAATTCTGCTGTGGTCAATTGTGGTCTATTGTCCACCATTAGTTGTTATGGAATACCAAAATGAGCAAAAGTGGACTTCAGTTTCTCTATAACACTGCAACATGTTATGTCTTCCAATTGTGTTATTTCTATATACCTGGAAAAATAGGCCATGACGACTAGGTAATGCTGTCTTCTGAATATGCATAAATCTGCAGCTAGTCTCTTCCAAGGTCTGTCTGGCAGAGGTGTTGTTATTACAGGTACTTTGTGTTAGTTCTGTAATGTTCACATGCAGATATTTTATTCTTTATGTCCTTGCTGATGCCCATCCACCACACTGGTTGGCCCATTCACAGCGTTTGGTTAATCCTTGATGTCCCTCATGGATGAGGTTTTAGAATTTCTCCTCTTATTTAGTCTGGAATTGCAATGCAATTGTCTTTAATCATTATGACATACCAGGACACTATCCAGACCAGTGAGCAGCTGTGTCATTCCTGCTCTGCAATGTTGGGTGCCCTACAATGCCCTGCTAAAGGAGCTTCCACCTGGGATGCCCACAAATAGCTCTCCAGGATGCAAGCCACACCCTGAGTGTCTGTGTGCAATTGCAGCCTGCCTGCCACACTCTGGCTCTCATAAGCCTTGGTTATTCTGCAGGGTGACTCCAACACACCCACATTTGCCTCCATAAATGTATGTCCTATACTGCCCAGCCCTCTCATGGACAATACAAGTTCTTCGAGTAGATGCAAATGTATTCCAAGTAGGTGTGTGAGCTCCCCAAGCATTGGAGACTTTTGCCTAGCAGTACCTATAATATGGTGGCTCTCGTGCCTTGTGTCTGTAGCCTGTCCCCTGGCTATGTGAGGTGGCACCACCCTGACCCCTCTCAGTTCCTTCTCACCACCTGTAGGGTGGAATGGGAGCTCTCTGTGGTTGTAGTCTCACAACTCTGCATTTATCCTTTCTTACCCTAGTTTATTGTACAGTTAGTCAGTTAGTGTTTGTTAGTAAAATAAAAAAAAAGAAGAAAGCTATAGAATATAACGGTAGTGCTCTCCGGTGATGCCTCACAGTGGTTCAAGCACTGCCCTTCATGTGGGGTGGCGAGCCTTAAGAGTGCCGCCCCCCCCGAGTGCTTGCTCTGCCTTGGCGAATCCCACCTTAAAAAGTGCTGTTAGATCTGTAGATCGTTTAAAAAGAGGACTCAGATGGCATGGGACCTTTGTCTGAACAGCACCTGTTTGAACAGGCCATGCAGCCTGACCAGCATCAAGACCCTTCTCGGGCTGCAAATCACCTTCAAGCTTGGAAAATACTGCTGCTTCTTGTTTGGGGCTGGCTCCTCTCCAGTGAGGTGCAGAAGCTGTTCTCCATCATTGGCACAAAAGAAGAGCTCTCATAAGACCAATTGTGAGTGCTGCAGGTCATGGGGAGACTCTTCTGCCTCCCCTAAGAGCTCAGACTGGCACAGGACTGGCTCCAGCGCACAGGATGGTGCAGGTACTTCTGATCCTCCTTTGGCACCAAGTAGGGAGGGCAGAAACCCTGTATTGTCAACTCCAGTTCTGTCTGCCAGACGTCTGTTGAGAGCGGTGCTGATAGGATCAATACCGGTACCCACTATATCTGTGACATTGGCATACCAGGCTTCAGCGGATCTACTCTGCATGTCAGTCCCATCCTCGCCGCTGGTCCAAGACTTTGCAAGACTGGTGCTTTCGGTAGCCCCACAGATGGAGCACACCTCTGAACCCTTGGGCCCCTTGGCACTGCACTCAGATGCACCAGAGTCAGTACGGGGTACCTCGGTACTGATACCATCCTCAGCACTGGTGCAATCAATGCCACAGATGCATCCATAGCAACTGTCACCACACTTGACATCAAGGCACTTAGGTGCTCCGGTACTACTGTTTGCTCCAGAAAATAACCTTGCTTGTAGCACCGACATATTTGGTACTAGTGATATCGGCTTCATCGGGAGCGCCGAGTCCAATCTCATTCTGAGCGATGGATGAGTCAGATCACCTTTTGGTTCCCTCCAGGGTTGCTCCACCTGTATCCCATGAATCCCAGGGTTCCACCACTTCAGAGTCGGGATCGTCATCCTCCCCCTCCCCTTCACCTGAGGAGGTCTGAAGGCCACCAGTGTGGACCAGTGCAGCTACCAAGGTTGGCATATGCCCTGAGGCTGGGATGGAGGCCCCTGGCCTGGCGCCTACTGGCCACCAATGCCTTACCCATACCAGGGGCCCTCTGGCTTCAGTGGGACACTCTTCGCTCCTGGAGGTCTCGTTCATTGTCCTGGTCAAAGGTGAGATCACCTACCCACTCTGCGTTGGTGGCTGCAGATCAGCCGCAGGCTCAGGCTCCCACAGCTCCCCTTCCTTTGGACTTTCCCGGTCCAGATATGTTATTCCAGGAGCAGGACCCAGCTGTGGCTCAGCAAAGGTCCTTGTCCTCATCCTCGTACTAAACAGTGCTGCCGGGTTCATCCTCCCCATCCACCCCAGAGAGCTTTAAGAATTACCAGGACCTTCTATACCAGGTGGCCTCATCCCTGGTTATTCAAATGGAGTTTCTCCAGGAGAATATCCACACACTCGTGGACAATTATCCAGCCCTCTGTTTCTGGGAGGGTGCACTCCCCAATAAATGATGCAGTCGTCGAACCTGCGAGAGACATTTAGGGTACCCTTGCCTTAGTATCGCTGGTGGCTAAGTGCTTGGAGAAGTGCTATTTCATGCCTATACTGGGATATGAAGGGTTCTATTCCCATCTGGCCCCAAACTTCCTGATGGTCATGGCAATGAATGACAGAGCCCAGCAGGGCTGGTTCAAGTCCACACCAAAGGACAGCGTCTCTAAGTGGCTGGATCTTTTGGGCAGAAAGATATATACCTCATTGTCATTACAGATAATGATCGCGAATCAGCAAATTTTGCTGTCCAGATATGACTTTCTCAATCGGTCGGCTATGTCCAAACAAGTTGCCTGAGGCCTCTCATTGGGAGTTTTGGGCATTTGTCACCGAGGTTTGCTTGGTGGCCAAGACTTCATTCAGTCCACCCTTGATGTTGCAGACACCTCAGTCAGGGTGATGGCCTCTGTGATTACTTTGAGGAGGACTTGCTGGCTTCAAAACTGTGGGATCGCTTTGGATGTCCAGCAAGTGATTGAGGCCTTTTTTTTTTGATGGCCGGACCTTGTTTTCAGACAAGACTAATGAAACCGTGAATTCCTTTAAGGATTCCAGGGCTACCTTAAGGTTCTTAGGGCTGTATACGCTGCCCACACAGAGACACCATTATGGGTAGGGCTCTACAAAATTCACGGTCCATTTTGGTCAATTTCACAGTCATAGGATTTTAAAAATCATAAATTTCATTATTTCAGATATTTAAATCTGACATTTCATGGTATTGTAATTGTAGGGGTCCTGACCAAAAAAGGAGGGGTGTGTGGGGGGGAGGGGGTCACGGTATTGGTACCCGTACTTCTGCGTCACTGCTGGCAGCGGTGCTGCCTTTTATAGTTGAGCGGTCAGGGAGCAGCATCTGCTGGCCGGAAGCCCAGCTTTGAAGGTAGAGCCACGGCCAGCAGCAGCGCAGAAGTAAGGATGTCATGGTATGGTATTGCCACCCTTACTTCTGTGCTGCTGCTTGTGGGGCACTGCCTTCAAAGCTGGATACCTGGCCAACAGCTGCCGCTCTCTGGCCACCTAGCTCTGAAGGCAGCGCAGAAGTAAAGGTGGCAACACCACGACCCACCTAAAATAAACTTGCCACCTCCTCACCCCGCCGCAGCTCCCTTTTGGGTCAGGACCTCCAATTTGAGAAAAGCTGGTCTTCCCTGGGAAATCTGTATAGTATAGGGTAAAATCACACAAAAGACCAAATTTCACAGTCCATGACACGTTTTTCATGGCTGGGAATTTGATAGGGCCCTAACTATGGGGCCCAGCACCAACAGCAGTATAAGCTGCATCATCCTTTCGCACAGCCCTTCCCCTCGAGACAGCAAGACAGAAAGAAAGACCGGTTCACAAGAGGAAGCACTTGAACTTGGAGCTTGGCCAGTCTGTTTGCCCTCCTTTGGCACCTTCTAAGTGCCCATTTTGACTCCGGCCAATGACTCCTACGATGCCTAGGTTTCGATCACCTCCGACAGCTGGGTCCTAGACACTGTCAGATTGGGCTACATCATCCAGTTCCTCTTCACAACCCCCACCCCACTCCCCCTCACACAAGACGCTGCTCATTGGGATGCTGTTTCAAGGGAACACCAGGCCTTCACGGGCTCAACAAATTTATCAGATATGTGAGATTACGCACGGTCACTCTCTTTATTCTCCCTGCTTTGTTTCAGAATGACTGATTCGCTGCTCGGGACCTGCAGAATGCTTTTTTTCATGTGACCATTCTAGCGAGTCACAGGAAGTTTCTTGGTTTCATGGTAGAAGAACGTCATTTTCAGTACACAGTTCTCAGGTTTGGCCTCTCTTCTGCCCCGCAAGTCTTCACTAAGTGCATGGTGGTGGTCCTGGCATACCTCAGGAGGAAGAAAATCCACATCTTCTCCTACTTCAATGACTGGATGCTGAAGGGCGCTCCAGAGAGGAGGTTCTCGTCCACAGTGACACCACTCTACGCTTACTCGACCACGTGGGACTCATTTAAAATACTGTAAAGTCAACCTTGGCTCCCAGTCAACAAATAGAATTCATTGGGACCCTGTTAGATTCCACAGAATCGAGGGCATTGCTGCTGACCGACAGCTTCAGTCTGCAACCTCAGCCTTCCATGATGGTCTGCGTGTGTCCGAGCCTGTTGGGCCACATGTCCACTTGCACTCAGGTGGTCCAGTTCTCCAGGTTGCACCATTTCCCTCTTCAGATGTGGCTCAGGCTGGTTTACTGCCCTGCCCTGCCCTGCATTCTTTGGACAGGTTGAGTCATCTTCCTCCACCAGTCCTGAAGTCCTTGCACTGGTGGGAGTCCCTGCGCAATGTGTTTCAAAGAGTCCCCATCTCTCGGCCCTCTCCAACCAAGTCGGTAGTTACCAACACTTCTCTTCTGGGTTAGGGGGCGCATCTGGACTCATTGAGGGTGTAGGGCCTGTGGTCGGAACAGGAAGTCTCACTCCATATAGATGTGTTGGAGCTGCAGGCCATCCACAACTCATGTCATGCTTTCTGGAACTGTATCAAGCATTCAGTGATTCACATGCTCACCGACAATACCACTGTGATGTACTATGTGAAGAAACAAGGGAGAGCCCCTCCAGGTCACTCTGCCTAGAGGTGATCAACCTGTGGCAGTTCTGCATCAAAGAGGACATCACCCTAGTAGCTGTCCACATACACGGAGTGTAGAACCGTTTTGCTGACCATCTCACTAGGATCGTCTCCCTAAAACACGAATGCTGCCTGAAGGTGAGTATCATTTGGATTGTTTTCACAGTGTAGGGTATCCCCATGATTGATCTATTTGTGATGAGAGAAAACAGGAAGTGTCGTCTATTCTGTTATCAGTGGGGACTCAGCCTGGGCTTGCACTCTGGCACCTTCCACTACACGCCTTCCCTCCTATTCCAGTTGTTCCTTAGGTCATCACCAAGCTCAAGGAGGATTGAGCCAGCCTCATCTTGATTGCTCTGGTGTCGACGAGATGGTGCTGGTTCTTAGACGTCCTCGCTCTGTCCATCCAGCCTCCCATGCTGCTTCCTCTCCATCCTGACCTCCTCACACAGGGCCATGGCCGCAGCCTGCATCTGGCAATCAGCTCCCTGCACCTTAAGGTGTGGCTACTGCATGGCTGAATGAGGAGGAAGAGCGTTGCTCAAAGGCTGTCCAGCAGGTCCTACTTATCAGCAGGAAGTCTTCTACTAGGATGGCCTACTTAGTGAAGTGGTAGAGGTTTTCTGTGTGGTCCTTGGTCTGCAGGACCCATCCGGTGGGGCCTTCCATCCAGGACATCTTAGAGTACTTGCCATACCTTTTAGAAATCAGTCTTGGCACTCAGTTCCCTGAGAGTGCACTTGGCAACAATATCAGCATTTTATCCCCGGATACAAGGGAAATCGTTTCTTTCCAATTTTATGGTGACAAGATTTCTCCAGTCCGAGACGCAGTCCCTCTGTGGTTTTAGCAGCTCTGAGGATGTCTCTATCTGAGCCTTTTGTATCCTGTCCTCTGTCCCTCCTGTCTCATAAAACTGCAGTCTTGATAGCCATTACCTCTGCCAGGAGGGTGGATGAATTGAATGCCCTGATGGCGAAGCCCCTTTACATGCAGTTCTCCAGGGACAAGATAACGCTCCAACCACACCCGAAGTTCTTATCCAAAGTGGTCTCCTAGTTTCATTTGAACCAGGCTGTATATTTGCCTGTGTTCTTCCCTAATCCACATTGCTTCCCGGAGGAGCAGTGCTTCCATGTGTTAGACATTAGATGGTGTCTAGCCCTACCTGAACAGAACTGAACCGTTCTGTTTTTCGCCTTGTCTGTTCTTGTCATATGCGGACCATATGAAAGGACAAGTGGGCTCTGCACAGGCCATCTCTAGATGGATAACATTTAGTATCAGGACTAAGTATGAGATAGTATCAGCAACATCTCCTCAGCAGATATGAGCTCATTCGACGAGAGCACAGGCAGTGTTGGTAACGTTCCTTAATGACATTTTCATATTAGACATTTGCAGGGCGGCCTCATGATCATCCATACACATTTACAGACCATTCTGTGATCACTGCATCTTCCTGAGCACACTAATGTCAGAACAATCCTGCGATACTTACTCTGATATATTCCAAGCCTCACCTCCTACATCTCCTCCTACTTGTGATTCACCTACTTGGAATACACATCTGCATCTGCTCAAAGAAGAAGAAACGGTTATTTACTGTAACTGTGGTTCTTCGAGATGTGATGCAGACGTGTATTCCACAACCCACCCTCCGTCCCTTCTGTATCGAGGTCTTTCCCTGGACGTTTGGTGTGAAGGAACTGAGGCAGTGCATCATATAGCCAGGGAAGGAGCGACAGACACAAGACGTGAGCACCACCCCTCTATGGGTACTGCTTGGCAAAAGTCTCCAGCTCTGGCATATGGGGCATGTACACATCTACCTGGAATACCCATCTGCATCACATCTCGAAGAACCACAATTACAGTAAGTAACCATTTCTTATATTACGTCCATTATTTCTTTAAAAGGAATAATATGCCAACTTATTATTTCCAGTAGTTATTCAGGTACTTTGATTTAAACACACTGCATTAAATGAAACAATAAAACAAGTTGATTTTAACTGCAAAGAATTCAATTTAGGGTGACCAGACAGCAAGTGTGAAAAATTGGGCTGGGGATGTGGAATAATAGGAGCTTATATAAGAAAAAGACCCCAAAATCGGGACTGTCCCTATAAAGTCGGGACATCTGGTCACCCTAGTTAGATTTGAAGTGCATACAAGTAATGAGGCGTAAAAGTCAAAATGGTTACAAGAAAAAGATAAAAAGCAGCTGGTGCCTAACAACAAACTATGTTAAATTCAAAGCAAAGTTTTCAGCAGTCTTACTGACAAAACTTCTTATGTCAGAAATCCTCCCCTAGTCCATCAACTGCTTCTTTTGTCTCTTCGGATGCAGTGAATCGATGGGCAGAGAGAGAAGGATGCCTTAGGTGTTTGTCTTTCCTCTTGATAGTTTCAGTCCCCCTCTTGAAAAACATTTCTAGGTGGGTACCAGGAGACAAAAAGTCCATGTGGAAGAATGTTCCCTTCTGCTTTTTTCTCACCTGTTTGAGCTTCTTTTGTTTTCCTTCCTGCATGATAACTCTCTTTATGGCTTAAATGCAAATTAAGCAGAGCACCCATTCCTTTGTAGACAGACCTGTTTGGAACATGTGTTAATAACACCATATAGTGGAATCTTATAACTTCATATACAATGTTTCCACACATATTTTACCAGAACAATAATGACCAGCAAATTGTGAGTTTTCAAATGATATTTCACAAGGCATACTTTGTACAAAGATTATTACAATAGTATGTAGGGTGTGAACACCGGAGTATATTCTGTCACAATCATGAGTCCATTTGACTCGCTTAGTTGTCCACGCACAGCATAAGTAATCTCTTGTCACTTTCTTAGTGTCCTTTATATACTTTGACCAGCTGGCCCTAATATAATTTAGATCTTGAAGTTGCACGTCTCTCAGGGTTACTTATTGTAGCTGGTGTAGTCTCTTTTCCGGCACTGGTCTGTATGTGTCTACAGCATCCACGTATACCTTTACATCATCTTTGGGCTCACGGGTAGTTGAGTATGATGCTGGGATATGTGACAGAGTGTCTGCTACTACCAGATTTTTCCCAGGAACATATTTAGCAATTGGGTTAAACTGCATTAACATTAGCAATAGACTTTCGTGTTTCAGTGGCCTTGATCCAAGTGCTTGATCTTTTCCATTGATGAGGGTTATAAGTGGTTTATGATCTGTTATCAGTGTAAATAAATCCAGTCCACACAGGTAGCTGTAAAAGTTCTCACATACACTTGCCAGGCGCTCCTTTTCAATCTGTGCATTTCGTTTGTCAGCTTCTATGAGTGTGTGAAAGCAAAATGCATCTGGCTTCCACTCAGGTCCATGTTGCTACAACAATACACCACCTAGGGCATAGCTGCTTGGATCTGCACTGACCCCCATTGTGGGTTTGTTCACATCACAATATTTGAGAACTTAGCTTATATAGCATTCCCCCTAGAGAGATACACTGGAAGTGTTCACTATAGGATCCTTTAATACCCTGCCAGGAATGGCTGTTGAGCTTAATTAAAGTGTGTTACATGTGGCACACACAAAGGCTGAACAGTCATGTGGTTGAGTATTCATTACAGCAGCTTAATTGGAAATCTCTTTGTTTCTTCCCTTAGTACAAGAAATCCAAAGACATGCGAACGATTCAGAATCGCATGAAGGAAATTGTGAATCACGTTGACAAGGTAACAATGAGATATCCCTAGGCTGCAGTGAGAATGGGGTCCCGTCCTGCAGTTCTTCCTCAGGCAAAGCTCCCAGAACTGCTAAGACCGTACCCACCAACTCCCATGTAGTAAGGCTGGCAGAACGTGTCCCATTGTTTGCTTGCAACAATGAACTCTTGTTGCACACACAAGTCGAAATGCGAGGTCACTTTCCTGTTTCAGGGACAAAAGACCATTACTCCAGTTTTCAGCCTATATAAGAATAGAAACCGGAGCTGACTGGAATGTCTTCCTGTGCAAAGTATAGGGCCCAACTCAATCCTGCTAGGCAACCAACCAGGACTGGCGCCAGGGTTTCTCACGCCCTAGGCACACGGCCATTTCGCCGCCCCCCCGCTCTGATCCCGTGGCTCTGGTGGAGCTGCCGCAGGCATGCCTGCAGGAGGTCCACCGGAGCCGTGGGAGCAGCCGACCATCCACAGGCATGACTGCGGCAGCTCCACCGGAGCCGCGGACCCTCCACAGGCACGACTGCAGCAGGTCAACCAGAGCCGCCTGCCGCCCCCCCCGCCCCCCGCAAAATGCCACCCCTTCAATAATCCTGGCACCCTAGGTGATTGCCTAGGCTGCCTAAATGGTAGTGCCGGCCCTGCAACCAACCAGATGGAAAATTTATTAACACATTCTCTGTATAGTGGTGTTTGCAGAGGGCACTTTTGAGATACAGTTGTTTGCAGTGTGTAAGCAGCGTGCTGGGCAGAGTACAGAATAAGACAAATGGCACTTACAGACTCAGGGCCTTATCCGGCAGGGTCCTGAGCACTCTGGCCCCTATCCAGGAGAGCCCATAAGGATGCGTATATGAAGACCCATTGATTTCACAAAGGCTGGCCTAAGGCTCAGGCCCTGGCCGGGCTGCTGCTGAGTGCCCACTAGTACTGCATGTCCTGCGATTTTCTAGTCCTAAACTAGTCTGGGAGGGTTCAGTTCTCCTCAGAGCAGCACAAGTGGCCTTCCCAGTGCTTTCGGGATTGCCAGATCTTGGGGCCCAGAGCTGCAGTCCAAACAAGAATGGTGAAAACCACTGGGGTGTTATAAGCTGCTCTCAGATGTGACGAGTCCCTCTGATAGAGACCCACAGGCATAGCCTGGCCTGTGGGGGAAGCAGCGCTAGAGTCTATGGTTCGTAACTGCATTCTGAGTAAAAGCAATTACTTGTCCCTCTCCCAGAGGGGCACAAGGCTCAGGTACCAAACCCCTGTCCTGAGTGCTGCCAAGTGCCAGGTTTGTGTGGAGGGATTCTGTCTCCTGCAGTCCAGCTCTAATATAGTCTCTCTTTCTGCTGCAGCTTTATCAGACTCTCAATATCCGTGTGGCACTGATAGGCCTGGAAGTCTGGAGTTACAAAGACAGGATCACTGTGAGTCCAAACCCAGACACCACACTGGACAATTTTCTTCACTGGCGAGAGACTGAACTGTTACAGAAGAAGAAGCATGACAATGCCCAACTGATCACGTAAGCACTGCCATTACACTGCCCACAGCCTGAGCCAAAGCTGCTGACTGTGGGCACGGGGCACCAGGGGAGCCCAAGGCTGGGGCTGAGATACTTACAGTATCTGATGCAGTAGGAATACCCAGATGTGGTCTAATGTTCAATTGTTGGATTTAGCATGCAGATGCTGGGTGGTACTATGGTATTGTGATATAGAAAGTCAGACTGGGTGATCTGGTGGCCCCTTCTGGCTTTAGACTCTATCCCTCTGAACTCTGTGTGGCCGTGCTAGCATGGTAGGACTGGTCAGAGAGAGCGGTGCCGGCATCCCTGACTCTGACAGGGCTGGTGCTAGCTGCTTCAGAGGGCAGGGCAAGAACCATGAAGTGGCCAGTTCTGGGATAACCTGCCCACAAGTGACATGCCTTCCTGATCTCCATCAGTTAAGTCTTGGTCATGCCTGAGAGCAGGAGGATTTGGAGCTCTTGCAAATTTTTGGCGTAAAAGGAGATGTTGCTGGGAGCTGCTGGTGGAGGTTCTGGTTTGTTGGGAGCTGCTGGTGTAGCTGTGGGGTTGCTAGTGTAGCTGTGGAGAGCCGGGAGGGCACTGAGATAGCTAGGGGGACACCTGGAGTAGCTAGGGGGAGTTTGGCTAGCTGGGATATGTGGGGAGTGATATGTAGACAGGGCTATAGTTGATGTGGTGCACTGTGTTTGGGGGACACAGCACCAACACTAGTGTGCTGTGCCACTGGCCATGGATGTGGCAATGCTGCATGAAGCCACAATACTAATTGTGGATGATGTTTGTCCTTTTATGAGTGTTTTGCCTTCCTGCAGAGGCATAGACTTCCAAGGCACGACGGTGGGGCTGGCCAAGAAATATGCAATGTGCACCAGGGACTCAGGAGGAGTAAATCAGGTGGGGCTTTATAACGGTTTCCATTCTAAACAATAGAGGTGAGATCCCAGAGCTGGGGACATGCCAGGGCCAGGTGGCAGAGAAATCACCCTCTGCTTCTGTCTGATCTCTACTATTGGCTTCATAGCTCCCCATGCTTTTCATGGCTCCCCATCAAACTGAAGGCTGTCTGTGCTTTGCCTTTCTGGCTGTGAGTGACATGCTCATGCAGCCAGGAAGGGACTATCTCCAGCTCTATCTAGCTGTAGGTCTCTCTGTGCTGGCTCAGGGAGATCAGAAAGGCCAAATCCTGCCCAAATGCCACAATCCATTGTGATCTGTGACCTAAACACTTAGGGCCACACTCAGCTGCCTGTGAGGAACTCTGATTGCTTAGACCAGACTTGACCCTGGGGGTGCTGCAGATACCCACCATCGACACGAACGGAGATGTATGGTAGGCGAGTGGTTCCCGAGTAGCCTGGAGCTTTCTGTGGGGTGGAATGGACAATGTTCAAACTCTTTTTACAAATGTTTCAAACACATGGAAAGAGCCCAGCTGCTCTCCCAAAGCAGTTACAGTGACACAAGACCTTCCCTCTGCTACTTTCTCTTTTAGCTGCCTGGGATTTGATTTATAGATATAAAAAAATCAGATTCTTTGAATGTTCCCCTTCACCCTTTCTGTATTCCCGCCCAAGCCTCTCAGCCCAAGAAGTGAGCCCTCAGGAGCTTAAATTGTTATTAAATCTCCATTTGAGTCCGCACTGTTGTATTCTGTATTTACTGGAATTGTAGTAGTTGACTTCTGGTTTTCTAGCCAATTAGGGCAGCTGTGGAGCTTGATTTCTGAGGAAACATAAGAACGGCCACACTGGGTTAGACCAATGGTCCATTTATCCCAGTATCCTGTCTTCTGACAGTGGCTGCTGCCAGATGCTTCAGAGGGAGTGAACAGAAAAGGGCAATCTCCGAGTTAGCCATCCTCTGTCATCTAGTCCCATCTTCTGGCAGTCAGATGCTTAGGGACACCCAGAGCATGAGGTTGCATCACGGACCATCTTGGCTAATAGCTATTATTGGACCTAACCTCCATGAACTTATCTAATTCTTTTTTGAACCCAGTTATACTTTGGCCTTCACATCATCTCATGGCAACGAGTTCCACAAGTTAACTGTGAGTTGTGCGAAGAAGTATTTCCTTCTGTTTGTTTGAAACCTGCTGCCTATTAATATCATTAGGTGACCATGGTTCTTGTACTATTTGAAGGGGTAAATAAAACTACCTTATTCATTTTATTCACATTATTCATGATTTTATAGACCTCTATAATATCCCCCCAAGTCAGCTCTTTTCCAAGATGAACGGTCCCAGTCTTTTCAATCTCTCCTCATGTGGAAGCTGTTCCATAACACCAGTCATTTTTGTTCCCCTTGTTTGTACCATTTCTAATAAATCTTTTTTGAGATGGGGTAACCAGAATTGCATGCAGTATTCAAGGCATGGTCATATCATGGATTTATAGAGTGGCATTTTCAGGGCTTTGGAGCTGTGCTCTGTCTCCACTTCAGCTCCAGGCAAAAACCTGCAGCTCCACTGCTCTGGAGCTGCTCTGGGCTCCAGCTCCAGGCTCCGCTCAAAGCCCTGGGCATTTTGATATTTACTGTTTTATTATCTACCCCTTTCCCAATGGTTCATAACATTCTGTTTGCTTTTTTGACTGTCGCTGCACATTGAGCAGCTGTTTTCAAAGAACTATCTGCAATGACTCCGAGATCTCTCACTAGAGTGGTAACAGCTGATTTAGACCCCATACTTTTTTGTGTATTGTTGGGATTATGTTTTCCAACGTACATTACTTTGCATTTATCAACACTGAATTTGATCTGCATTTTGTTGCTCAGTCGCTCAGTTTTGTAAGATCCCTTTGGAACTCTTTGTAGTATGCTTTGGACTTCAGTATCTTGAGTAATTTTGTATCACGTGGAAACTGTGCCAACTCACTGTTTACCCCTCTTTCCAGATCATTTATGACTAAGTTGAACACCACTGGTCCCAATACAGATCCCTGGGGGGCACTACGAATTACTTCTCTCCATTTTGAAAACTGACCATTTATTCCCACCCTTTTTCCTGTCTTTTAGCCAGTTACTCATTCATGAGAGCACCTGCCCTCTTATCCCATGACTGCTTACTTTTCTTAAGAGCCTTTGTTGAGTGATCTTGTTAAAGGCTTTCTGAAAGTCCAAGTACACTATATCCACTGGACCACCCTTCTCCAAATATTGTTGACCCCTTTAAAGAATTCTAGTACATTGGTGAGGCATGATTTCCTTTTGTAAAAGTCACGTTGACTCTTCCCCAACAAATTGTGTTCATCTATGTGTCTGATAAATCTGTTCTGTACTATAGTTTCAACCAGTTTTCCTGGTACTGAAGTTAGGCTTACCAGTCTGTAACTGCCAGGATCGCTTCCGGAGCATTTTAAAAAAGTTGGCATCACATTAGCTATCCTCCTGTCATCTGGTACAGAAGCTGATTAAGCGATAGGCTGCATACCACAGTTAGTAGTTCTACAGTTTCATGTTTGAGTTCCTTCAGAACTCTTGGATGAATCCCACCTGGCTGTGGGGACTTACTACTGTTTAATTATCAGTTTGTTCCAAAACCTTCTCTACTGACACCTCAATCTGGGACAGTTCCTCAGTTTTATTACCTAAGAAGAATGGCTCAAGTGTGGAAATCTCCCTCACATCCTCTGCATTGAAGACTGATGCAAAGAATTCATTTAGCTTCTCCACAGTGGCCTTGTCTTCCTTGAGTGCTCCTTCAGCACCTTGATTGTCTAGTGGCCCCACTGATTTTTTGGCAGGCTTCCTTCTTCTGATGTACTTCAAAAAAATTGCTGTTAGTTTTTGTGTCTTTTGCTAGGTGCTCTTCATATTATTTTTTAGCCTGTCTAATTATACTTTTATACTTATGTTCCTTTCAATTTTTCATAGCAGGATTTGATTTCTGATTTGTAAAGGATGCCTTTTTGACTCCAACTGCCTCTTTTACTCTATTGTTTAGCCATAGTGTCATTTTTTTGATCCTCTTACTATTTTTTTTAATTATTTTTTTTTGTGGTACACATTTAATTTGTGCCTCTATTATGGTGTTTTTTAAAAATGTCCATGCATTTGCAGATATTTCCCTCTTGTGATTGTTCCTTTTAATTTCCATTTAACTAGCTTCCTCGTTTTTGTGTAGTTCCTCTTTTTGAAGTTAAATGCTTCCATGGTGGGGGCTTCTTTGGTATTCCTCTCCCACAAGGATGTTAAATCTAATTACATTATGGTTGCTATGACTGAGCAGTTCACCTATATTCACCTCTTGGACCAGACCCTGTGCGCCACTTAGGAGTAAATCAAGAATTGCCTCTCTCCTTGTGGGTTGAAGGACTAGCTACTTCAAGAAACCTACGTTAATGGTGTCTAGAAATTTTATTTGTTTTCCATCCTGAGGTCACATGTACCCCAGTCAGTATGCAGGTAGTTCAAATCCTCCTTTATTATTGAGTTTTCTATTTCATAGCCTCTCTGATCTCACTGAGCATTTCAAAATCACCATCACCATCCTGGTCAGGTGGTAGATAGTACATTTCTACTGCTATAGTCTTATTATTCAAACATGGAATTTCTATCCATAGAGTGTCTATGGTTCAGTTTCATTCATTTAAGATATCTACTATATTTGACTCTATGCTTTCTTTTACACAGAGTGCCTCTTCCCCATGAGCATGACCTTCTCTGTAATTCCTGTATATTTTATACCCTGGTATTATTGTGTCCCATTGATTATCATCAGTCCACCAAGTTTATGTGATACCAGTTGTATCAAAATCCTCACATAATACCAGGCACTCAAGTTCACCCATTCTAGTATTTAAACTTCTAGTATTTGTATACAAGCACTTATACAATTTGTCAATATTTAGTTGTCTGCCTTCATGTGATGTAATTGAGTGGGACTTTTTTTCATTTGACTGTTTCTCTTCAGTTCCTATCTGTACTTTATAAACTTCTATCATTTCCTCTTTACTAGGATATAGAGATTTCCTTTTAATAGATCCTCCCTTAAGAGATGTCTCTATTTAAACTGTGTGCTCCTCTGTACTGTTAGTTTTCCCCTAGGCTTTAGTTTGCAAACTCCTCTGTAACCCTTCTGCCCCTCTGAGTTGGCAGCAACAAGGGCCAGGTTCAGTATCCAAGGGTTCCGTTTCAATAACACAATGCATAACCGGCTCGAGCCCCCACCCAGTGACCTGGGAAAATCTTACACACACCCCTAGGCGCCTCGAAGAGGCAATGCTTCCCCTCTCACAAGTGCAGAGTCTCGGTGTAGCAGAAAAGGTTTAATTACATGAGATAAACAACCAGCATTAAATTGGGAAAACACCTCAACTAGAGTTCCTAGACCAAACCGTGAGCAAAGACCCACCCCAGGAAATTGGGCCTTGTCCTTTTGCCTGGGCTCTTGAGTCCAGCAACCCCCCAAATCACCCACAGATCCAAGAGTCCCACAGTCCAAAAGTCTCTGTCCTGGGTCAGTGCAGCCCCAAAGTTCGAGAGTCTATCTGCAGAGGTCCCTCCCCCCAGCCTGGGTAGAAAGGGGCACCTTACGTGGTCCAGGGCCAACTGCCCTGCCTCTCCGTGGGGTTCTGCTTCCGCCTTCTCCACGAACTGCTCCGCTTTACCAGCCACTCCATTCTGCTCCTCCAGCCGTCCTCACACACTGCTCCGCTCCGCCAGCTGCTCTGCTCCACCAGCTGTCCCCACAAACTGCTCAGCTCCGCTCACTCCGTGGGCTGCTCCACCCGTCCCACAGCTACTCCGCTCTGCCAGCTGCTCTGCTCCACCAGCTGTCCCGTGATCCACTCCAGCCATCCCCACAAACTGCTCCACTCCACTCTGCCAGCTGCTCTGTTCTGCCGTATAGCTTCAGGCTCCCCCACTAGTTAGCACAGTATTCAGTGCTCTTAGCTCAGTAATTCCAGCTCTTTAGTGATTTCAGCTCTTACTGATCTCAGCTCATAGTAGGGGAGCCCCAGTGCTAGTGCACCATTAGTCCAAAGTGAGTTCAGCTCAGTAACCTGTGTCTAGATTCTTAAGGGAATAAAAAAAAATCAACTCTGACATTCCACAGTGGAGAGAGGAGTGGATGGAACTGGTGCTTCTGGCACCACAAGGCACCTATGCCAGGCACAAATACCTGTCCCCAGCCTCTCTCAATTCACTGGGTTTTGGAACCCATGTCTCTTGTCTAGCAAGTACCACTCAACTGAGGTTGAATCAGTTCTGTCACAAAGCAGTCCCACAGCTCCTCATTCACACAATCAGGGTGACAAACTCCACTCCTCCCGCCCCAACAGCAAAGAAACCAGGGATCCCAGAGCTGTCAAAACAACCATCCCAGGCTGCTGTTGGGGTAGGTGTGCCTATGCAAATACACTCTCTGAAATTCTTTCCACCAGATGTCAGGGTAGAGCTCATCCTGACTCTGCTTACACCTCTATGACCTTTTTAATTTTACCTGCCAGCAGTCTGGTTCCATTCCCAAAAGGCTCCCCAGTTCCTAATAAACCTAAATTCCTCCCCCCTACACCATCGCCTCATCCATGCATTGAGACCCTGCAGTTCTGCCTGTCTACCTGGTCTTGCACTTGCAAGCATGTCAGAGAATGCTACTATGGAGGCTCTGATCTTCAATCTCTTACCTAGCAGCCTACATTTATCTTGACATTGAACCAGGCAAGAAACTATGATGATGGACATGGTAGAAACCCTAAGAAAGATAGGACTGAAGCATTTGGTATTCACTAGCTTGCACCTTTCTTGTTGTTGCATAGGACCACAGTTTGAATCCTATAGGAGCTGCCTCAACTGTGGCTCATGAGATGGGACACAACCTGGGAATGTCTCATGATGAAGACGTTGGTGGATGCAGCTGCTTGGCCCCAAAGACCGATGGAGGATGCGTTATGGCAGCTAGTGTTGGGTAAGGAAAACAAAAAGAGAATGGCCATGCGTGTCGGGCATTACTGTCCAATGTACATATTGAGCTTGGATTGAACGCATCAGGCTGGTGCCCCAATAGTTAAGGTACTCGCTTCCATTGAAATCAATGGTAGCACTCTTATGGACTTTAGTGAGAGCAGATTGAGTCCTCATGGATGTTTTCTTCTTCAGCTTTATGTTTTTTGGAAGGTTAGCCTCTCAGATGTTTTAGATGTGAAGGGGTGGACGGTGTTGTTCAGGTAGTGCTGGTAAATGGAGCTTTTACCCAGAAAGTGCAGTTTGCCATAATGCCTGTTTTTCTTTCCCTCCAGCATGATTTACCCAAAGTACTTCAGCAGCTGCAGTGTAAGTGACCTGCAGATGTTTCTAAGTGATCCCCGGACTAGCTGCTTACTGAATATCCCCAAGGCTGATGAGCTATATGGGGTGCCTGTCTGTGGAAACCAGTTTTTAGAGCGAGGAGAGCAGTGTGATTGTGGGACGCCCAAGGTATGTTGACTCCCACTGGGAGATTTTAAATAAGGAAAGGGAAGCGTGGCAGCAGAACTGTGGATTTGATCTGGAACCCATATGCCCTGCTTCTGCATATGAGCTGACCAGAGTCAGTGAGCTGTTTTTGTTGCTGCAAGCAGATTTCCAGAGCCCTGCTGCTGTAGTTGCCTGATGAATAACGCTTCCTTCCTGTGTTCTTCACTCAGTGTTGCACATATTTCTGCTTAAAAGTGACTTGTGAAAGATGTTTTGCCCCTTGGTTTTGCTTCTTTGTGCTGGATACAGAGGGCCAGAGAAGCTGGTTTTGTTTGTTTGTTTTTAATAAACAGTGGTTTCTTCTGCTTGTTTCAGCTTCACACATGGCAAATCTGGCTTTCCTAGTTGTGTTTGAGGACTTTCTGGTTGACATGGAGCATATGATTCTTACTATGTATATTACAGCAGTGCCTGAAGGCCTCAACCAAGATCAGAGTCTCAGTGTTCCAGGCACTGTGCATACACCTAGTGAGGGACAGTCCCTGTCCCAAACAGCTCACAGTCTGACTAGAGCAGATGACATAGAGTAGAGAGATGATTTGGACACACAGGCAGAGGCCAGGCAAGGTTAGGGCCAGCATTTTGTTGGGTTTTATTTTAGCATGAACATCCCTCACCCTCAAATGACTGGGGAGGGAAGGAGGGACACTGCCAGCCTCCTAGTGTTCTCTGGAGAGAGGGTTTTGCCCTGCACAATTCTGGTGTGAGTTGTGGTATCACACCTTCATTAACGGGATAGGATGTTGAATCTTTCAAGCCGTCTTCAGGGATGCATCTTATCTTTGTACTGATAAATACTGATATAACAAAGTGGTACAATCCCTGCTGTGAATGGAGTTATAGCAGCATCTCCCTCTGGCCGTCCTGGGGATTAGCTCTGCCAGTCTTGCGTTCTCTCTCTGGTGGTGTCCTCTCCCATCTTCTCTCACTCTGCAGCCCTGCTCACTCCTGGATCTTTACTCTCCTCTTCGTGGCTTGGCCCTCCGGCCAGGTCACTAAGGTCCAGCCCTTCCAGGGATTTCACAGCCTTTCCAGACCTGCTCTCTGGCTGGTGTCTTCAGTGCCCTTTGCCACTCCTTAGTGGGTGATAGGGGAACCCAGACCTGCCCTCTACATTAGGTTCCATCCCATGGAACTCATAAGAAACAGCCACAATCCTACCTCTTGCTGCCATTTCCGTGGCTTCTTCCTACCTTGCTGGATCCTAACCTTTCTGGGTTTGCCAACCTCCAACTCCCTCCACTCAGGGAGCGACTGCAGCCTATTTTCCAGCAGCTTTTCCCAGCAACAGCCACCCCATTCTACAGCCAGCTATATAGAGGCCTCTTCTGTTGCTGCACTGGTGAGCCAGTTCCTCTAATTAGGACTTTCTTCTTAGCCTCCAATACAGTAGGTTAATTGGCCCATCTGGCCTCCATTTACCCCTTCCATTTGGGTTTGGGGTGAACACCCCATCACAAGTGGTATGAAGGTGCACGTAGCAGTCTCACTTATTCCCATTTCTATACCTACTGCATCTCAGGGCCAGGGCACCCCCTTCAGGGGCATCAGGGAATCAGTGCTCACTCTGGGTTGGTCTGTCATGTATACTGGCTGGCAGCTGGGCAACAGAGCAAGTAATAGGCCAGGCCTCCTGGATGAGGACTGAGCAGGCAAACAATCTATAACTCAGGCCTCCTGACCTAAGGGCTAGTGCTTGACCAGCCCCGAGTGCAGGGCTGGAGTTAGCAGGACCCAGGCCCACCCTGCTCCACTGGGTCCCAGTCCAGGGCCCTAGAAACAACGGGTGGTCCTGTTGCGGAGTTGGCAGGGGAACATGGGATCACTGCCTCGCCTCCTGGTGCCACAACAGGACCAATGTCTCATTTCCCTGGGCTTCTTCCTACTGGTGTCTGGTGGGGCAGTGCTGCAGCCACTAGGAGCTGGTTCCCAGCTCACTTGCAGAGCAGCTCGTTCTCCACTCCCTCTTCAGGTTTCTCAGCCTCCCGGGACAGTGGTTTGCCTTCTCTCCAAACTGGCTCCAGAGAGTTATCGCCCACCGCAGCCTACCATAGGCTCCGCTGGCGGTTCAGCCCCCTGGGAAGAACTTCTGGCTCTTTCCCTGGTCTGGCTCCAGCTGAACTGCAGGAGCCTACTCTTATACTGCCTGTTCCACCCCTGCAGTTTCTGCGAAGGGGATGGTGCGCGGTTATCTGAGTCCAGCAGGGTGAGTTAACCCCCCTCTGCCTCGGAATGAGGCCACTTTGCCTCATTACACCATTACAGCAGTATCGTTTATTTCCATAACCAAGAAAAAATGATACTGGTGTAAGGCATTTCATACCAGGATAACTTACAAGGCATTGCATGGATTTAACTGGATATCATTAATTTGGTACAGAAAGTGTGAGTTCCAGCCCCAAGAAGCCATGAAGAGTTTATATCCACTTTCTTTTCCTTTGCAGGTCCCCTTTAAAGCACAGATCTGCTTTCTGTATGTAACTAGAATTGGTTCAATAAACTGGTTCCTTAATCTCTTCACAAGTAGAAGTGCCGAGTTTTGGTTAGTGTTGTTTGTGGGCTCTTATTATTTGCTATTCATGTGCATTTGGGTGGGTGCTGGATACTTTTAAATTGTGCAGAAATGCCCCAAAGTTTGTGAATTTTAGCACAGTCAGTCACAGATAATTGTCAGGAGTTGCAGCATTAATGCTTAGAGTTGTCTCCAGCCAGTTTCAGGCCAAGCCCTCCTGTACATTTTCCCCATGTTAATAAAAATAACTATTCAGAATGACTCCGTATTCTGTCCATTCCCACCAGTGCAGAGGCTCTGTGCTGCACACTCTGGTAGATAAGATAGAAGTTCCCTCTAGCACTTCCTGCTCAGCTGCCTGTTTTCAGCAGCTGCCCAAATCTTTTGCAGATCTTTGGTATCTTTCTGATTAATGCCAGGAATTTGGTCAAGGAGCACTGACTGCAGAAACCTCTCCAGGCCATGCCTGTCTTCTCTCTCTCTCCTGTAAAAAAGAACGAGGAGTCTCTAAGGTGCCACAGGTGGTACTCATTCTTTTTGCTGATATAGACTACCACGACTACCACTCTGAAATCTCTCTCCTGTGACTCACATCCTTCTTAATGCACCCTTTCCGTCCATTGGGCAGAGGGTTTGGCAATATACCCTGTGCTGCCGGAGCCCTGCCCTCTCTAGCAAGCAGTATAGAAGACGTGGTGTTTCACACCTTCCCATGGTGTTTAGTTTGTAATCTTGCATCCAGGTTTGGATTTAAATTTCTGAACTAGTCAATTAAGCAAATCACTCCAGGGCAGCCAGTCTGCAAAGCACAGTCTTTCTCATCCCTGGCCTGAAAGTCAGCAGGAGGGATATAGCAGCACAGAGTCATCCAAGGATCAATAGGCAGATGTTTTGTTCTCCTGGTGCTCACAGGATGTTACCTGCTGTTTATCTATTCCCAGCTGCTCCCCCTCGTTACTGGCTGTGCCTTCCTGGGAGGGGGCTGGCCTGCTATTCTGACATCTTTTCTGTAACATGAGGATAACAATACTTCCCCTTCATTGTATACTGCTTTGGGCCCATAGATAAAGCATGCTATAGAAGAGCTAAGGATGATTATAATAACTATGTCCATAGTCAGAAGCTAGTAACAGATTCCTGTGTGTGTAGGAATGCGCCATACATGTAACTTCACAGTGTTCTCACAGGAGAAATAGTGCCATTTCTGCCCACATCCCCCAGGGTGCCACACATCAGGAGACGTACACAGCCCTTTTGCAGGAGCCCCCCTTGGTGACGTTCAAAGGGTTGCTGATTTTAGGAGGTTCTCCAGGTGACTCACTGCTCTCATCCCCAGTGTATCCACTCCCCAACCCACGTATGTTGTCTTTGTTTGTTAGGAATGCACGGATCCCTGCTGCAATGCCACCACCTGCCAACTAAGTGACGGAGCAGAATGTGCTATGGGAGAATGCTGCCAACAGTGTAAGGTAAAATCAGTCTCCAGACAACTTCTGCTAGGAGCTGCTTTGGGGGAGTCTGGCTGATTGACAACTGGGGAAAAGGGCCTAAAGAAATGAAACAAGGAGAATTCCCCAGCCCTGCTAAAGTGCCTAGCACATGGGTGCATGAATGTGATATTTCCTGGCTTTATGGTCAGCATATTTCTTCTCAAGGTGAGAGTTTAGGTAAGCCTGGCACACACATGCTACTGCCAGGTTATCGGGTAGAAACGTACGAAGCCACTGGGATGGTCACAGATGTGAACAAACATGTCTGGCTTCTCAGGTAATCCTGGCTACACCAAAGCAACCACACAGCTGTCTGAGTCAAGGTCTTTGTCCCAGGGGTCCCAAAGGCTGCCAGTCAATAGCATTGGAGCCCTAATTAAATGGATTAAAAACTGACTGACTGAATGTAGGCTACGCTTACAGCCTGGGGGGCTGCTTTTTGGAAAGCAAGGGCTATAAAAGGGACTTAGAGTCGTGATAGGAACCAGCTGAACATGAGCTGTCAGTGTGATGCTGTACTTAGGGGTATGTATGCACAGGAGCTGAGAGGTATAATTCCCAGCCCAAGTGGATAGATGAGCTTGCGTTCTAAAAATAGCTGTGTAACCAGGCAGCAGCTCTGGTTAGCTACCGGAGTACAATCCCATCTGACCCCAGGGATACATACTCTGGCTTCTAGCCTGAGCCACCACCTGTGCTGCCAGAGCCACAATTCTGTTTTTAGCACACTAGCTTGAGCAGAGCTATCATGCATATCTCTGCCTGAGCTGGAAATCACACCTACTGTGTAGACATACCTATGGGAGCGAATGTGATCATTGGCTGTATACGCAGGGGAATATTCAACAGTAGCAAGGAGATGGTGTTATCTCTGCATATGGCATTAAAGTATCCTGCATCCAGTCCTGATGTCCACATTTCAGAAAGGGTACTGAAAAATTGAAAGGGGTTCAGAAAAGAGCCACAACAATGATTTGAGTTCTGGAAAACCTGCGGGCCAAGGAAAGACTTAGGAAGCTCAATTTACTTTATTTACCCAAGAAAAGGTTAAGAAGTGACTTGATCACAGTCTGTTGGTACCCACATTGGGAGAAGACTTTTGCAGAGGGATCTTTAGTTTAATAGACAAAGGCAGAATGAGATCCAGTGACCGGAAGCTGAAGCTAAAGACAAATTCAGACTAGAAATAAAGCTCAGTTTTTTAACAGGGAGGGTAATTAACCATTGGAACAGCTGATGTAGGAACGTGGTAGATGCTCCATCATTTGTAGTCTTTAAATCAGTATGAGCATTCTCTAGCTAAACCACAGGATATGGTTCTGAAACAGGAATCACTGGTGGCCATTCCTGTTGTTCTGGAAGTCACACTAGATGATCATAATGGTCCTGTCTGGCCTTAATAGCTGTGATTCTGTGGTTAAGAAAAGGTAGCCAAACTCAGTTGCTTCCAGACAACATTGTACAAATCATTAAGGTGAACAGGCTGGGTATGAGTCACTGAGGAAGGGTGACATTACAAGTGGTTGAATGTCTCCAGGCCCAGCTCACATGCTAAGGATGTGTTTTCACTTTCCTGGTGCCAGCAGTATTCACCTATGACCATGTGATGTTGAAGACTGCAGGGTAGGGCTTAGCACAACTCCCCAAAGTCATATTCCAACCCCAGGTAGTTCCCTGACTATGGGTCAGACCCTACACTGGCCTTGACTTCAGTGGGACCAGGATCAGCCCTTCCCACTCTGCCAGATCAGCAAGCCAGCCAGGGAATGCGGAAGGCTACAGTGCAACCTGACTGATGGGCACTCACTGATACCATCTACCCCCTCCCCCACCCCTGTTCCTTGGGGACTGTGTTTGTGTTTGCTAAGGTGAAGGCTGCTGGTGTGTTGTGTCGTGCCAGTAAGAACAGCTGTGATCTGCCTGAGCACTGCACTGGCCTCTCAGCGGAGTGCCCGGAGGATGTCTTCCAAGAGAATGGTGTGCCGTGCCAGTATGGGAATGGCTACTGTTACAACGGGGTGTGCCCCTCGCACAGCGAGCACTGCCGCACGCTCTGGGGCGCAGGTAACATGGCTCTTTGCATGCGCTTCTTCAGCTCCATGCTCACAAGGCGAGCTCATGCCAGTGCAGTTCAATGTGCATCCATTGCTGAGGCTGCAGCACATAGACTAGGGGCCCAGGTCTCCTTCAATGCTGTCATGGGACATGCACCCACTCATCCCAGCAGTGTGCATGGCATTTGGCAGGCTAGTCGCTGTAACCTAACAAAGTTAAGGGCAGTGGCTTGCACTCTGAACTTTAGGCCACTAGTTTAGCAAGCTACAGATGGACCCAGGCCTGATTAGTTTGGCCTTGGCCTCTCTGTGTCTCAGTTTCCCCACTTCACTGTCTGCAGGGCAGGAGGGATGGGTGATGCTAAATCAACCACCCTGGCCACTAAGTTTGGGCACTTCAAAATACATTAAGTCAGGCACCTGAGATCGAAGGCTCCCAGAATCTATGGCTGCTTCTGAAAGTATTGGCCTTAAAGATTATAAAGAGCTTTGAGATCTTGGATGGAAGGCACTAGGGACAGGCATTATTTTATCACTAGTTCCTGACAGTGGTGATGTGGGTTAGGAGGTGCCCAGTGGAGTGGAGGGAACTGGGGAGCCCCAGAGTCACCTGCCAAAGGAAGAGGATGGTGGGGGACATTTTTGACATGCCTGGTGTGGGGGGAAAGGTGGGAAGAGGTGTAACCCCATGAGGTGTGGTGCTGCTCACACAGGCTCAGGTTAGCTTGCCTTTATGAAACTCCACTGTTATCTCTTCTCTCTGTCCCTGCAGAGGCCCAGGTGGCCCCTGATATCTGCTTTGAGTACAATGGCCTCCAGAGGGACTACCTGCATTGCCTGACAGAGAATGGGAAAAGGCCCTGCAGCCCAAAGTAAGGAACTGAAGCACCCAGTGCCAAGGGTGTGTGAGTCCGTGCGTGGGAGTGGAGTCATTGTGAGCTGGTCCAAAGCAGGAGGGAATCTCCTCTGGGAGGAGGTGATGTCATTGTGAGCCAGTCCTGAGGGGGAGGGGAGGGTATCTCTGTGGGGCGAAGGTAGAGTCATTGTTAACTGGTCCCATTGTAGAGGGGATCTCTATGGAGATGGGGCAGAGTCTCTGTGAGTTGGTCCTGGGGTGGAGGGGATCTCTATGGGGAGAAGGTGGTGTCCCCAAGCTGCAGTTCCAGGCCATTGTGTGAGGGGCCATGCTGCTGCAGCCCTTTGCTTTCAGTGACAGGGCACTTTTTTATTTTAAGCCAGGTCTTTATCTAGGAAGTTTTAACAGGTTTACAAATCCCAGCTGTGTAAATATCAGAGACAATACAGTAATCATTACAGCAGTATTTAGAGAAACACTATTCAATAATATAATTATTGAATCTCTCTATTTAGCATGGTTTTACAATGTTACACTGTGCACCTTTACACTACCCATGACATATCATTTCTGGTGATTTTATTAAATTCAGTGAATTCTCTGATTACACACATTTAACAGACCAGGCCTGTCTGTCAAATGTTAAATAAAAAACCCCACAAAAATAGCCCAACCATAGAATAATCCATTTTGTCACTCACAATGTCGATAAACCTTATGGGGCAATTTTATACTTGGTTTCCACAAGAGCATTCCTCCCTGCAATCAGATTTCATAGAATGAGCACCCTTGTTTCACGCACTCCCTGCAGACCAGGAACTAAAGTGCACCAGGTGCATTTCACTGTTAGGCCTCATGGCCACATGCATCTTCCTGACACCATTCACCACACTCCACTGGTGGTGTCTGCAAACCTGGCTCCACTCAATCTATCGACTGAACAAGGAGCCCATTCCCACCAGAGTTATCTGCTCCATTGCCTGGTGGTCAAACCCAAGAAAGATCATGGTGGGAGTTCCCTTCCACTCTCCCACCCGCAGAGCCACCATTGTGATGGGCGCCTCCCACCTATGGTGGGGTGCTCACTTGGACAATGATATTGCTCAGGGCACCAGGACCCCACGAGAGGCCGGACTACACATCAACATACTGGAACTGAGGGCAGTCTGTCTTACATGCGAGGCCTTCCTCCTGCTCATACACTCACTCCATATACAGATAATGTCAGACTATATCACCACTGTGGTTTACATAAGGGAGGGGTAAGATCTCATTCCCTCTGCCTGGAAGCCATCAGACTATGGAACTGGCGCATCAGGAACCGTATCATGATACAGGCTGTTTACACTTCCGGATATCCACAACTCCCTTGCAGGCAGACTAAGCAGAGACTTCTTGGCGGCCCATGACTGGGAGATCTACAATACAGTCCTAAACAAGATATTTACACAATGGGGAACACCACAATAAGACCTCGTTTTATCCCAAACGAACAGGAAGCTTTCCCTATATTGCTCCACAGGAGCAAGTAATGGCTCTCAAGGTGATGCTCTACTGCTGTCCTGGACAAACAACCTCAGATATGCCTTTTCTCTCATTCCGTTGCTTCCACAGGTGGTAGGGAAGATACATCGCAACAGATCCAACAGTATTCTCTTAGCACCCTACTGGTCCAGACACTTCTGATTCATGGAACTTCCGATGATGCCTGTCTGCCCTTCAATTAGGATCTGCCCACTGACCTCCTAGCTAAGGACAGGAGGGAAATCTGGCATCCCAACCCAGAGTCTCTCCACCTCACGCCCTGATGTTTGTATGGGCATCAGACAGAATGCTCATGCTTGGCCCCTGTTCAAATTATCATTAACCAAAGTAAGAAAAGTTCTTCTAGAACCTGCTACCTGGCCAAATGGAGACATTTCTTGGCCTGGGCGCAACTCCACCAACATTCTCCAGCCACTGCGAGTATCCTGGTCATTTTAGATTAATCTCCTATCTTTGAAGACCTCGGGTCTCTCCCTTAATTCGCTGCAAGAGCACCTAGCAGTGATTAGTGCATTCCTCCCTCCGGTGGAGGGATGTTCCATCTTACCCACCCAACTATAGTATGGTTTATGAAAGGCCTAATTGGGACCTTCCCACCAGTGATTAAACTGACACCTCAATGAGACCTTAATCTCGTCCTGTCAGGACTCACCAGTCCTCCCTTCGAACCCATGGTGACATGTTCCATGCCCCCACCTGTCCATGACGGTGGCCTTTTTTTGGCTGCCACTTCAGCAAGGAGGGTTGGCGAGCTCAGAGCCGTACTGGTGGACTCTTTTTCACAACGAAAAGGTCTCTTTTCACCTACACCCTAAGTTTCTCCCTCAGGTGGTTTTTGAGTTCCACATCAATCAAAGTATTCACTTACCTCTACTTGCAATGGACCAAACCTAATAGAAAATCACTGAGACATTCTATCACCAATGCAGAAAGATCACATGGACAAGCTACATCCTCCCAGAAGATTTCTACGTGGGTTTCGAGATGCATCCTACAGTGCTACAAGATAGCAAAAATCTCTCCCCACAGTTCCACAGCTCACTCCATGAGAGTGCAGGCGGCCTCCAGAGTATCCCTATGTGACAAGACACCTGCAAGGCATCTCCTTAGAGTTCCATCCACATGTTCATGACACACTGCGCTTTAGTTCATGCCTCGGCTGTGGATGCAGCAGTGGCACCTGCAGTGATGCAAGCATCTTTGCAACGAGCTTCCTCACACCCACCTCTAGTCTGAGCACTGCTTGCCAGTCACCCATCGGTGGAAGACACTTAGGGACTATCTCTTGAAGAAGTGGGCATTACTTACTGTAACTGGAAGTTCTTTGAGGTGTGTGGTCTCCATCCGAATTCTACTACCTTCCCTTCATCCCCTCTGCTTCAGATCATGTGAGATTGGAATAAGAGGAGGAACTGGACAAGTTTGACGCTCATTGTCTCTTTTACTCTGAGTAGGGAGTATGAGGAGATCTATGGCACATGTGTGGGCCAACAGACACTGCTTGTAAGAATTTCTGGACTCAGGCACATGGCGTGCATGTATACCCATGTGTGGACTATAGCTATAGTCCACACATCTCAAAGAACTTCCAGTTACAGTAAATAACCTCAATTTCTTCCATAGGTTGTTAAAGTTCCTTCCCTAACAGAAAACATTAAAAGAGACCTACAAATACCTCCTTAAATACTTTGTAAAATTCAGCTGGGAAGCCACTAAGGTTTTGGAGTTTTACCACTTTTGATATTTGCTATTGTATCTAAAACTTTTTCTTCTTCTGTTATTTCTTTATCAAGTTTTTTTATATTTGGCAAGTCTGAAACTTCCAGATATTTTTCAATAATTTCAGAATTTGGAGTATCTGAAGTATAGAGGTTTTTACAGTAAGTAGTAAAAGTAGCACCTATTTCTTAATAGAGTGTGTAATTATCCTTTACTGATTGTTCTTAATTAGTGGAATAATATTTGATCTTTAATCCATTTAAGCTTTTGAGCCCAGAGTTTATCACATTTATTCCCTTTTTTCCATAAAACATCTGCTTTGAATACCTAAGAGCATTTTCAGTGGCATCTGTCATCAACATACTCAATTTCCCCTTCATATTAGTTAGTTGTCGATATGCTTTTTTTGAACCTATATTTTTATGAATGTCTTTTAAACTTTGTATCTCCTGTTCTAGTTATATTTTTTCTTGAGCTCTTTCTTTTTTCAGTTGAGAGGTTCTGCTTATAAACTGGCCCCTAAATATTGCTTCACCTCCCTCCCAGAGAAGACCTCTTTTTATATTGTCAGTATAATTTATTTGGAAGTATTGAACAATGGCTGCAACTTGACCTTTGTCCTGGAGAAGTAAGCAGTTCATTTTCCCAAAAAGTGATTTGTGGGAACCATCCCAGCCATCAAATATTATTTCCAATGGTGCATGATCTGACCATGTAATGGTGCCAGTTTCTGCAGATCTTGTCTGCTTCATTAAGGATTTAGAGATTAACATTAAATCTATTCTAGTATATAACTGATGAGGCTGTGAATGAAATATGTAATTCCGTACCCTGGGTCTCTTCTCTCCAGCAAACTGAGAGATTCAATTGTTGGCGCAGGGAAGTCAATGCTACGCCTACATCCCTAGCCACCTTGTTTTTTTATCCCATGTGTCCCAATAAGAATCAATGTGAAACTGAAGTCTCCTCCAAGTATAATTTCCCCTTCCCCAAAGCATTGCTGTATTTTAAAGAAGTCCTTTAAAATGGTTTCTTTGCTTTGGTTGGGAGCATACACTGAGCCACTGTTATTAATAACCCAGCAATTGTGTCTTTCAGTAAGATAATCCGTCCCTCTTTATCCTTAAATTGATCTTTCATCTGAAAAGTTACGTGTTTAGCAAATATCATGCCCACTCCTCTTTTCTTTTCTTTAGCTGAAGCAAAAAATGTATGCGGAAACCAATAACCTTTCATGCCCATAATTTGCCCCTTCCTCATAGACTTAAAGGCCAGAAGGAACCATTATGATCATCTAATCGACCTCCTGCACATTGCAGGCTACAGACCCTTACTTTTGTAATAGACCCATAACATCTGGCTGAGTTACTGAAGTTCTCAAACCATGATTTAAAGACTTTCGGTTACAGAGAATTCACCATTTACACTAAACCTGCAAGTGACCAGTGCCCCATGCTGCAGAGGAAGGCGAACCCCCCCCGGGTCTCTGCCAATCTGACTCGGGGAAAAATTCCTTTCTGACCCCAGATATGGCGATTAGTTAGACCCTGAGCATTTTGCAAGATCCACCAGCCAGACACCTGGGAAAAATTCTCTGTAATAATTCAGAGCCCTCTCCATCTAGTGTCCCATCACTGGCTGTTGGAGATATTTGCTGCCGGCAGTTGCAGATCGGCTACTTACCATTGTAGGCAGCCCCATCATACCACGCCCTCCATAAACTTATCAAGCTCAGTCTTCAAGCCAGTTAGGTTTTTTGTCCCCACTGCTCCCCTTGGAAGGCTGTTCCAGATCTTCACTCCTTTGATGGTTGGAAACCTTCACCTAATTTCAAGCCTAAACTCGTTGATAGCCAGTTTATATCCATTTGTTCTTGTGTTCGCACTGGCGTTTAACTCCAATAATTCCTCTCCCTCCTTGGTATTTGTCCCTCTGATGTATTTATAGAGTGCAATCATATCTCCCTTCAACCTTCTTTTGGTTAGTCCCACCAATTTGGTCCCATTAAGCTATTTGAGTTTGACATTCCCCTCGAATGTGGTGATTTCTACTTCCATACCCTCATTTACATTAGCCACCCTGCCACTGTCCTTAAGCTTCTCATTACCCTTATTAGAAACTGAGGCAAAGTATTTGTTTAGGTGTTGGGACAAGCCTAGATTATTTTTAATCCACCCCAGTGGTCATTGCTCCACACAATGCTTAGTGGTCCCACTTCTTTTTTCCATGTTTTCTTCTTATTTATATGGCTAAAGAACCTTTTACTATTGGTTTTAATTCCCTTTGCAAAGTCCAACTCTGATTGGCTTTTGGCAGAACTATTTTTTCTCTCACTGTCTGACCTCTGAGCAGGGCCGCCAGGGGGCGTAAGTGGGCCAATTCGCCCCGAGCCCCAAAGGGGCCCTGCAAGCCCTGGCCGAGAATCCCTTTCCTGGCTAAAGGCACCTTTTTAATTTTTACTCGCCCGGCAGTGGTCCGGATCTTTGGCAGCGCTTCGACGGCGGGTCCTTCAGTGCTGCCGAAGACGCGGAGCGAGTGAAGGACCCGCCGCCACCAAAGACTTGGAGCGCCGCCCGGTGAGTACAGGCGCTGTAGTGGGTGGTGCTTTTTATGTCCACTCCCCTGCTTTGCCCCAGGCCCTCTGAATCCTCTGGGCAGCCCTGCCTCCGAGAGATGGCTTGCCTTGCTTATCCCTCCCATCTTCCATTCCTTGGAGGCTTTCATCTTTCTCTTAACCACCTGTTTGAGATGCTTACTCATCCAGCGTGGTCTGCAACCTTTCCCTATGAATTTTTTCCCCTTGCTTGGAATTCAGGCTCAGCTTCTGCAACTTTGACTTAGAGTAATTCCAAGCCTCCTCCACATTCAGATCCTTGATTTCTTAAGTCAAGTCCACTTCTCTAGCTAATTCCTTTATTTTTTAAAGTTTGCCCTTTTGAAATCAAGGACCCTAGTTGCAGGTCTGTTTTTGTCTATCCTTCCATTCAGTTTTAACTGAATTAATTCATGATCACTCGAACCAAGGTTGTAACCTACAACCAGTTCGTCTCTGAGGTGCTCACTACTCACCAATAACAAATCTAATATAGTATCATCTTTTTTGTTGGTTCAGGGTCTGTTTGTTGAAGAAATCTGTCGGCTATCACCTCCAGGAAAATCTGAGCCCTACCATTATCAATTGTATTTGTTCTGCTTGGCTTTGCCCAGATTCCTCATCTGACCAGGTACAGCCAGTATCACCTGTCCAACAGTTAGCATCATCAGTATTGGCACTCTTTCCTCTTCATGTCCGTTCTCCTACCCACTGCCATTCCTTTCTCCATTGCTGCATTCTCACTTTCTGTATTTTTCTCCCAGTGAATATTAGAATCAGGCATGGAGATTACATGAGCATCTCCCAACAATCTCACCAGATTTCTAGTTTAAAGATCTTTTAATTGGTTGTGCCAGCCTCCATCCCAGAAGTCTATTTGCCTCCCTACTTAGGTGAAGTCCATCCCATGAGAACAGTCCTATGACTGTGAATGTCTGCCTGTGGTCAAACGTCCCAAAGCCCTCCTTATACCACCACTGCCTGAACCATCTGTTGATCATCATAATCTTGCCTCACCTTCACTCTCCTCCTCTAGGGACAGGTACAATCCTACTGAAGATCATCTGAGCTGCCATTTCTTTAAGCATCTTCCCCAGCCTGGCATAGTCTCCCTTGATGCTTTCCAGCAAGAATCTAGCCGTATCATTTGTTCCCACATGAAGGACAATCAGTGGATTCTTTCCTGCTCCTGTTAGGATCCTCTTCAGCCTCAGGTCCACAACCCATATCTTAGCTCCTGGCAGACAGGACACCCTTCTGTTCTCCAGATCAGCTCTGGTGAAAGGCCTGCCCATTCTTCTCAGTAGAGTGTCACCAATCACATAGACCTGTCTCTTGCTGGTGTTGGGTGTGATTTTCTGGCCTTCCTCTTGTTCTTTCTGACTTCAAGTCCTCTTGTCCTCTCTTGCAATCTTCTGCGAGTCATCCTGTATCCTCCTGGGGCTCCAAACTCTAGCTATCTCCATTGACTCTTCTCCTCTTTTTGAGGACTAGCCATTCTTCTCTTCTTCCTTGCCCTCCCACTTCACGTTTCTGCCTGTGTGCAGCACCCTGCCGCTGTAAGGTCTGTAGTGTAGACATAGCCTAAATAATGCTGATATTTGAAGCTGAAAGAAAGTATGACTGGGAATCCCCAGTTGTCATGGATTTCTGCCCTTCTGAGTGCTGATGTAATTTCCCCCAGCTTCTCTTTTTTTAAGTTTGAGCAGAGAGATTGTGGAAAATTGCAGCTTGTAGCCTTTGAGTATGAGTTCTGAATGCTCTCTGGCTTTTTTCTTAATTAAATTTTTCTGCTGATAACCATGAAATGTCACAATTAGGTCTCTGGGTTTATTAGAAGGCCTAGCTGCGGGGGGAGCAGCACTCTATGTGCTCTTTCCACTGGCACCTCTCTCGGAGAGCTCAGATTCCTCAATCACCATTTTTACATGCCAGATTGGATTTTTTCCTTCAGTATTTTCAGGCAGTCCCTTAATTCTTGTGTTCCTTCTCCCTCTGTTTTCTGAAGCATGAAGTTTAAGCTGCATCTCTCTCTCTCTCTCTCTCTCTCTCTCTGCTCCATCCATGCCATGCAGCTCTGCAGCTCTGTCTCTCTGAGGCCAGTGTCTAGCACAGTGACGTTCTCTTCCAAATCAGTAACTTTCATCTTTACTGCTAGACTCTTGTTCCTCTCTCATGGCCTCAAACTCAAGAGATCATCTCCAGAATGTCCAGTCTGGTGGTCATTTGTTTTTTCCCAGCCCTGGCTTGGCTGCCAAGTATTCACTTAGAGTCTGAGATGTCTCCACGCTGGAAGCTGGAAACACCCTTCTTAGCAAGGTATCTGTATAAATCTTCAGATTTCTTTGAAGAATCCATTCTCTGCAACTCTGTGCTCTTCTTTGGGGGAGGAGAAGGTTAGTCAGTTTCAGAGGTCAGTGGAGGCAGATTACTTTGATATCCCCACAGAGCTCAGGCTTCAGGCAGCGATGTTACTCTGGGCCCCTGCTGGTCTCTGACAGACATTTTACAGTAATTCCTGCTAGGATCCTGGCAGTGTAGTGCAGGCTGCACAGCTTGGAGCTGTCCTGCTGGCTCCCAGCATACAGCCATGGAGCCTGGCCAAGTGTGTGGGGTCCAGAAGGAGAGCGGGAGAGAGCCCTTCACTACTAAGGGGCCAGCCCCAGTGTGATGCATCAGTGCTGACCTGAACTGTCAGGTGGCTCTTTGGTGGTGTGTACAACAGGAATCGGTGATCTCTGTCCAAAAACTGCTGAGCTGGGCCTGCCCTCACAACTGGTCAGACACTGAGCTTCCCTCTCCCCCTACAGATGGTTTCCAGCAGGTCAGATCTGGGGCCCCTAGGTGGGTGGGGGCGCTATGCTGGGCCTAGACATCTGCAAGGGCTGCTGAGCCTGGACCTGTTTACTAGCACTGAGCCCACCCTCCAGGCAAAGGCAGAGGAGCTGTCCCACATTGGCACAGGCTGTGTGGTGCGAGGCTTTGGGGCCGTGCTAAAGCTAAGGTGAGATGAGACCCAAGCACGCTCACTCCTGGCATTTACTTTTCCCACAGAGACATAAAGTGTGGCACACTGCATTGCCTGAGTGGGAACAGGAACCCCATTGGAGGGGGTGGCGTCTACTCCCTGTCTCTCGGAAGGGTGACCTGCAAAGTAGCTGTCACTAACAAGGAAGAAAGTGACATGGTGGCGAATCTTGTGATGGTGCCAACGGGCACCAAGTGTGGGGAGGAAATGGTGAGCACCCTGCACAGGCTGTCGCTGTTCTTGTCTGCTGGGCTGGTGACGTGTGCTTGGCTTTGCGGGTGCTGGGGAAGGATGGATTTGCCATGGGACCTGCTGGAGACGGGGGAAAGGTCAGCAGCAAGGAGGTAACATAGCTACTGAGTTACTGTGTGTGCTGAGGCTGACATGTGGCTGTGTGTGCAGGATGGGTGATGGCAGGGTGCCTGTATACACGCTGCTAAAAGCACTATACCTTCTCATTCCAGGTCTGCTATGCTGGGCGCTGCCAGGACCTCCTGATTTACGGTGCCAAAAACTGCTCTGCAAAGTGCAATGGTCATGGGGTAGGTTCAGGCCATGGAAAGGGCACAGCATCACACAGAGGTGCTGGTGTGGCCATGATCCCCTGGGTTTCCTCTGACTGTACAGGAGCATCTGTGCCGCAGATCCCCCAGCTGTAACATCAGAGCACTGATTGTGTTGTAGAGTGCTGGGAGGTGTGCAAGTGAAAGATGCTAAGTATTGTTCCTTACAGGGCTTTGCCCAAATACCCTATGTGTCTGTGAGTGCACACAGCTGACATGAACGTACTCTGTGCCACTGTCATGCACTGCTGGACCCCTGGGACCATCTTACATGAGTTCTTGATGCTTCACAGACCATCTTCTCTATCTGTCCACACCCCGTTCTGCGTCTGATGTTAGAGCAGCTTTTCCCATCCTGCAGCACCGCACGTCCCGCCCTTAGTCTGGAGTACCTCGGTGCTAATGTCTGCTCCTGTGATCTGCTGGCAAACGCAGCCTTTCAGCCAGCAACCTGTCACGTTTCCAAGACCCACAGGGTCCATTTGCTATGTCTGTCTGTGGCAGTCATGATGTTTTCATGTCGCACTATCACAGCATTGCCTCCCTCAGAGCACATGGTCACAGGCCACCCACGACTCGGCTGTGTGGTCACTGTGTGATAACAGGACCCTCATCCCCGAGAGAGCTCCCGCAACACTTTGCTTTTCTCAGCATGTCCACCCTGAAGGAACGGATCAGGCCACATTCCCATGGCCTTGCGCCCTGCCTTTCGCTGGGCACTTTGGTTCAGGGAGCAATTTGGCTCAATTTGGGAGGGAACATTTTTTGCCAATGAGTTCAGCAGAACTTCCTCTCCTCCAGCAGCTGTGATTGTGGGAGGTGCTGCCCAAGTGGGACATCTGTGAGCTGCTCACAGGTGCTGAGATGGGGCTGTTGGATTGTTCCAGATTCTGGTGCTGAGTGCAACCAATGGGGCACAGCAGCATCATATGCTGTTGCATGTCAGACAGACAGGCACTGTCTGGGCTGATTCCCAGGAGATGCCAGTGCAAGTCACTCATACTCTGCTTCGAGAGAACAGGTCTCTTGCTGTCAGTATCTGTACAGTAATGATAATTCACCAGCCATGATCCTGAGGCCAGAGCAAATGTGCAGCAGTTACAAGGGGCCCGATCCTGCTGCCTGCTCAGTAAAGCCAGACTGCTGCTAAAGCTGATGGGAGTGTGACCTGGGTAGAGGCTGCAGGATTGAGCCCAAACCCTCCCCTGGTAAAGCACGGTCAGGAGGTCAGAGTTGCTGCTGGACCCTAACCCTGCCGGATTGGATTTCAGGTCTGCAATCACAAGCGAGAATGCCACTGTGAACCCGGCTGGGCTGCGCCCTACTGCGAGCGGAAGCTCTCGGAGATTGCAGCAGGTACAGCACTCACCAGGGCCAGTAGGGCAGGGCTCGGGATGGACCTGCTGGAGGAAACAGCTGGGCTGCAGGCAGTAGCAATGTCCTGACTGTGATGTCTGATAGGCAGGGCAACGTGCTCCTTTTAGGTGCTACTTAGATCTGCCAAAGCACTGGAAAACAATGGACAGTCTGGCCCTGCTCTGCTCACCAGGGGATGGGCTGGGATAGGTGACTGAATTCCCCAAGCCAAAACCCTGAGTCGCTAGCCCTGGTGAAGGGAGCAGCCCCCACCCTGATCCCTCTCTCTGGCTCTCAACAGGTGGAAGCAGCGTGGTTGTGGCAGCTGTGCTGACAGTGGTGGTGCTGGTAGCCATGCTGATCGTCGGAGGCTTTGTGTTCTACAAAGCCAATGGGAAGAAATACTTCCAGAAAGGGTAAGACTCCTGTTTCTGTACCGTGCCCCCACAGCAGGCAGCTGCTCTGATTCACTGGGGTACACAATAGCCAGATTCCATGGGGAGGAGCAAGCAACGGGCTGATTGGACAGCTGGATGGACAGACTGAATCAATATGGTTGCTTGACTCTCTCCATACCAGTCCACTGGCCATTAGTACTTGTGTTTGGCTCCAGATATCCAGGTGCTTGTCTGAGTCGTGTGCTGACAGGCAAGTGTCCCCACGCTTTCCCCTGTCCCCTATGGCCTTCAGGAGAGAAGAGTTCATTCCCCCATGGCCTATCCAACCCTAGCCCTTCAGCCGAGGCTGCTGACCAGTGGGTCAATTTGTCCCGATGGCTTTTGTCATTGTCACCTGCACTGACAAACCCAGCCTCATGCCCAGAGGAGCCACTGTCTGGCCATCATATGGGAACTGCTGCTGTTCACGAAGCCCCTGCTCTGGGTTCTGATCAGTGACAGGTGTGGGAAGCTGTATGCCCCGAATCTCTGAAATCCCACCCCTTTACCACCCTTTGGAGACCTCTCCTGGCCTGCCCCTCTGGGCTCTTCCTTCCTACACCCCCACCGCCTTCATCTGCCACCTGCTGGTGGGTGTTTGGTCACTGAGCAGCCTGCTCAGGAGGACCCTGGAGGAGCAGGGTTGGTGTAGGTCCTGTCCACTCCTTGTTTGACAGCAGGAGCTTCTGATGGGACTCCCTGCACAGCGAGCACCCCCCGGAGAGTGTGGTATGCTTCCCAACCCCCTGCATGGGCTGCCCTGGGCAGGGCCCAGCTGTTTGTACTGTTCCTGCAGTGCCGTCAGTCCCTGTGCTCTCACCAAACAAGGAGCTGTAGGTCCTGGTGCTGACAGGGCCCTGCCAATGTCCTCTCTAGGCAGGAGGGGAATACTGAGGGTACTGGGGAGGGGCCGGGCACAGGGCCAAAGAGCTGCTCTCTGTTCTCTGCTGCTCTCATTCACTCACAACTGCATTTTCTCACCAGTGTGCCCTGAGCGATGCCTGGGCCAGGTGTGACACCCCTGACCTGAAGCAGTGGGAGGGTGCAGTAGCTTCTCGGAGGGTGAAAGCCCCTCTTCGTGTTGGCCCACCTCTTTCTGGTTCAATGCTCACTCTCCTTCCTGCCCCAGGGCTGAGAACCCCCAGCCCAAAGGCCATTTGGGGAAGCTGCTACATGACTACGAGAAGGGCTTAGAATCGCAGGCCTCCCTGCCCCACCGCCCTTGGGTGCTGGTCCCAGCCTGGACATCACCTGGTGGTTTTAGGGCTTCTTGTGAGGGGCAGGCCGATGTGGAGTTACAGATACAACAGGAATGAGAGGCGAACCTGAAGGCACAGCAATATCCCAGTGTATGTAACAGACTGTGAGGGTGTCCCACTCACATGGCACCTCCTTCCTCTCTCCATCCCCTCATCACAGGCTCCTGGGGATGGGACCAGTGCACTGTAGAGTGCCCGGCACAATGGGGCCCCGATCCTGTCTGGGGCCTCTGGGCATTGGGTTACAGTCCTCAGGCTGAGGCTCTGTGGGCTTCAGGGGATTGGCAGTTAGTAGCCATTGTTGTAAAAGCAGTAGCTCCAGGCCAGGAGTGTCTGCCAAGCACCTGGGATTCCCAGCTGGCCTCTCAGCGCCCCAAGGCACAACCACACCTTGGCTGCTGCGTTTGCTCACAGCACTTACAGAATGTGAGGTGGCAGAGCCAGGATGTGCAGGAAAGGGAGAGGACTGACAGTGCGAGTGAGCAGCACAGGGCTGGGTTTGCTCGTGTGATTCAGCTGTGGGGACGGGCTTACAGCAGTCCCAAGAACACACCCACTTGGGCTTTTCCCCAGTCAGGCATGAGGAAGCAATTGAGACATACCCTGTCATACCCTGCACGGCAACGCACAAGCCCAGTTGTGCCCTCTTCCAGGGAGAAATAAGCAGAAATTAATGCTCCCCCCCTCCTTCCCCTGCCCTCCCAAAACTACATCATTCCAGTGGTGCAGCTGGGAAAGGTAATTCACTATCTGAAGGAGCTCTTAGTTTAATTTAGAATTATTTTTCAGTCATTTAATTGATGTAATTAAAATGGTCACCACACCCTTTAGAAGTAAGAATCAGTCTTCAAAGGAGTTACAGAATGTGTTGCCCACGTTTCTAAATTGGAGAAAACATAATCTCTGGATTCCAGGGTGATGAGTATGGGCTAGACGGACAGGCAGACCTGTTAGCTGTACAGCTCAGGTAACTGAGGATTTGAACTGGTACAAAGTCACTTCAGGCAGAAACAGGAATAGCACCCAGGTCTCTGCCTAGCAGGGCCAAGTAGCAGTAGGTGAAAGCTCTCTGTGAAATGGGGCTGTGCCTGCACCTCCCCTACCCCAAACCACTGACAGCCTCTCAGCATGGATGATCCTGTCTCCACATTCATGGTCACATATGGTCAGCTATGCAGGCTGGCTTTGTAGTTGAGGCATCAGAGATCTGCATTTTGGCCCTATCCCACACCTGCTGTGATGCTGAGCTCAAGTTTCCAAAGGTGGCCACTGCCTGTTGTGGGCTTCAGTTATTTTTGCAATAACTGTATTGCAATAATAAAAGCTGAGTTTGTTTTTAAAAACTGAAAAAAGAAGAAAATGAACCCATGTGCCCAGTAATCAGCATTTAATGGTGACATCATCATATTCTGATGAAACAAGACTGGCTGTGCTTTCCAGTCCCTTGGCACACATTTTGAGGTCCCTAATATACATCTGTCTTTCAGGGTCTGACCTTTTTCTACAATATATGGTTTTTCATGAGTAGTGTTGAAAAGCGTATTCTCCCTTGTCTATGACGTAGCACGTTTTAGGGCCAGGTGGCAGCAGGGCCTTGGAGAATCCTGGGCTGTTCTGTGCCTCACTGCCAAAGAGCCACTGGGCTGTTTAGCAGACCTCAGAATTGGGGGTCTTTGGGTGAAATCAAACCAGAGGGAAAATATGGCTGTGGCTCTTTTGTGTTTGTGTTTCAGGAGGATTGTGACCAACACCACCAATGGGCTGTCCAACCCCATGTTTCAAGAGGGCAGCAATATCAGGAACGTGAGGCATGAGCTGCAGAGTTGCGACATCAGCAGCCCAAATCTGATCTCCACAACCTCAGACCTGAAGAGCCCCAGGTCTGTGTACGTGCCCATGACTCCTAGCAGGCCGCCGCCCAAGGTATGTGTGGCCAGGCAGCCTGGGGAGCAGGAGGGCAGCTCTCGTGGCTGGGGAGTTTTACTGGGGAATTCTGGGCTCCCGGCCACTGTGTCCCTGCAATGATGCTGTAGAGAAGGGGAGTCAAGCTGCTTCCATCACCGCTTTGTAACCGCTTCAGTGGACCATTGCTGTCCTTCCAAAGAGCCTTCGGCCGGGGGGGGGGGGGGAGGAGGAAATTGCATTACCATGCCCACACAGGCAGCACAAGGCCCCCTTACACACCAAGGCACCACAGTCATACAAGTTACGCAGTTAAGAGCCTGTTCCTGCAGAGCTGGAGAGGAGAACAAACCCAGGATGGTGTGAATCTGAGCATAGGGATGCAGGCCTGACCCTCTGGGCCTTGGCTACTCCAGTTGGTGCTTTCTGCTATTGCTAGGAAACTAGGTGCTGTAAGAGCCCCTCAATGGAGCCAGATGCCAAGGATTGATACAGTTCTTCGAGGGGGGGATGGTCCCGTAGCTTGGCCGTATTATCTCCCTACAGTCCAGGCTGTGCCTGTGCTTCCCCAAGATGCTCCCATTTCGCCTGTTAGTTTGCTCCAGGTTGAAACGTGGAAAACAGGGCCTTACTGGGGAAGAAAGAGGACTTTCTACCAAATCAGAAGGGTAGGTTGCCAGGCAGAGCAGGGAGAGGCCCCATAGCACATGCTGAGTATGTGAGCCTGGGGCTGGGTGAGCTCCAACCAGGGCAAAACTGGATTTGAGGACTGTATCTACCCTGGGGAGGGGAGGAAGCTGTGATGGGGCATATGGACCCCACACTGATGAGAAAGGTGCCAGAGCAGGCGTCCCCCAGCCTCATCCATCATGTCTGATAGGCAGGAGGTCTGTAAAAGGGAGGAAACTGCAGTCGGCTCTTTGATCCAAGAGCCCTCATTCAACCAACTCTCCTACCCCTAGCTTCCTTTAGCAGCCTCATTAGCCCCCAGTTACCCCTAGGTTACCTCTTCTGCTTCTATTTCCCCCCCCCCCATGACTGTTCTCTTTAGTACCCACCTACCGAGCTTGGCGCAGTTCCATGTCTGGCCCTGCCACTCAGGTGGATTGCCCTCCACAACATTTCTGGCCACATATTCATTGTTTGCAAATTTGAAAATAGTTTAATGAACTAATTTGCATATTTGCAAATACTTTGCAAAATACGAAGCTGCACAAAGCTGACAGTGATCTCTCTGCTTCCGGGGAACCTCCTCTGTGCCTGCCCTCTGAGAGGGCTGGAGCAGAGCAGGAGTACTGGGCAGGGAAGCTGCCGCCTGGTGCAATGGGTTTTGGTGGTGGTGCGGGTGGTGGTGTGGGTGATGGGGTTGCAGCCTTGGCAGTGTCAGGAGTTAGGTTGTGATGCTGGTTCACATGATGTGGGGGCCATGGCTTGTGTGGGCTAGTATGCATGACCTGGGAGTTCAGCTGGCAGGAATGGCTGAGGGGCTGGCTGGGTGCTGCATTAGTTGAGGAGATTCATTAACTAAGTGGTAAGGGACGAGCTGCATGAACTAAATTTCCCTTGGTGCCTCTTGTGGGGGATGGAAGGACAGATCCCCTCACTAACTGCCCCCATCACTCTGGGCAGGGACCCCCAAAGCACCCTGCACCTGAGCTCCAAGGAGAACCCCCTATGCTGAACATGCTGTGTCCCAAAGACTGGTTACCATGGCTACCAGTCTGTAGGGCTATTCTCTTGGCCGGATCGGGCAGGGCATTTTGGGCGCTTGTGTCAGGGCTGCCTCCTCCAAGTCTCCGGCAAGAAACCACCTTCTAGACAGGTTTGAACCTCGTCAGTGTTTATTGGCTCTTGCTTGTGTCATGCTGTTTACCTCTTTTTCCAGATCATTTATGAATATGTTGAACAGTACTGGTCCAAGTACAGACCTCTGGGGAACTCCGCTATTTACCTCTCTCCATTCTATAAACTGATCATTTATTCCTACCCTTCGTTTCCTATCTTTTAACCAGTTACTGATTCATGAGAGGACTTTCCCTCTTATCCCATGACCACTTACTTTTCTTAAGAGCCTTTACTGAAGAACCTTGTTAAGGGCTTTCTGAAAGTCCAAGTGCACTATATCCACTGGACCACCCTTGTCCACATATTTGTTGAATTTGTTGAGTCCCTCAAAAAAATCTAATAGATTAGGGAGGCATGATTTTCCCTTTATAAAAGCTGCATTGACTCCTCCCCAACAAATTATTTTCATCTATGTGTCTGATAATTCTCTGTAGTTTCAACCAGTTTGCCTGGTACTGAAGTTAGGCTTACTGGCCTGTAATTGACAGGATCACTTCTGGAGCCTTTTTAAAAATCGACATTACATTAGCTATCCTCAAATCATCCAATGCAGAGGCTGATTTATTCGATAGGTTACTAATTGCACTTAGTAGTTCTGCAATTTCATATCTGAGTTCCTTCAGAACTCTTTTGTGTATCCCATCTGGTCCTGGGGACTTATTACTGTTTAATTTATCAATTTCTTCCAAAACCTTCTCTATCAACACCTCAGTAAGAACATAAGAACGGGCATACTGGGTCAGACCAAAGGTCCATCTTGCCCAGTATCCTGTGTACTGACAGTGGCCAATGCCAGGTGCCCCAGAGAGAATGAACAGAACAGGCAATCATCCAGTGATCCATCCCCTGTCACCCATTCCTAGATTCTAGGAAACAGCCAGGATGAGCAAGGATGGTGTCCCTAGCCTCTAATAGCCACTGATGGACCTATCCATCCGGGACAGTTCCTCAGATTTGTCACCTAAAAAGAATGGCTCAGGTTTGGGAATCTTCCTCACATCATCTGCAGTGAAGAGCGATGCAAAGAATTCATTTAGATTCTCCACAATAGCTTTATCTTCCTTGAGCGCTGTTTTAACTTCTCAATCTTCTAGTGGCCCCACTGATCTTTTGGCAGGCTTCCTGCTTCTGCAGTACTTTTAAAAAGGGGCTAGATTCACCAAATGGCTGGAGGAGATGGTTCTAGTGCCCACCCCCCATATAACCATTACCCTAATGGTTAGGGCACATCCCTGTGAGGCAGGAGACCCAGGTTTGAACCCCTCAATCTAGAATAGGCTCTGAACCTGGATCTCACCCTCCCAGGGGAGTGCGCTAACCACCGGGCTGTGGGCTAACGGTGTGGGGGAGGACTCTGTCTAACCTGTTGAAGCTGTTCTGCTTTGTATAAAATACTGGAGGGGTCAGTGAGGCAGAGACTAGTCTCTGGGTCTGCCTCCTCCTAGGTGAACGCCCAGCTATCATAGAATCGTAGGACTGAAGGGGACCTCAAGAGGTCTTCTAGCCCAGTCCCCTGCACTCCAGGCAGGACTATGTATTATCTAGATCATCCCTGACAGGTGTTTGTCTAACCTGCTCTTAAAAATCTCCAGTGATGAAGATTCAACAGCTTTCCTAGGCAATTTATTCCAGTGCTTAACTACCCTGACAGGTAGTTTTTCGTAATGTCCAACCTAAACTGCCCTTGCTTCAATTTAAGCCATTTGCTTCTTGTCCTATCCTCAGAGGTTAAGGAGAACAATTTTTCTCCCTTCTCCTTGTAACAACCTTTCATGTACTTGAAAACTCATATCATGTCCCTCCTTGGTCTTCTCTTTTCCAGACTAGAGAAACCTAATTTTTTTTCAATCTTCCCTCATGGGTCATGTTTTCTAGACTTTTAATCATTTCTCTTGCTGTTCTCTGGACTTTCTCCAATTTGTCCACATCTTTCCTGAAATGTGGCACCCAGAACTGGACAAAATACTCCAGTTCAGGCCTAATCAGTGCAGAGTAGAGTGCAAGAATTACTTCTCATGTCTTGCTTACAATACTCCTGCTAATACATCACAGAATGATGTTTGCATTTTTTGCAACATTACATTGTTGATATATATTTAGCTTGTGACCCTTTCCACAGTGCCCCTTCCTAGGCAGTCATTTCCCATTTTGTATGTGTGCAACTGTGATTGTTCTTCTCTAAGGGGAGCACTTTGTATTTGTCCTCATTGAATTTCATCCTGTTTACTTCAGACCATTTCTTCAGTTTGTCAGGCTGGAGAGTCACTCTCAGTCTTGCTTACTGGCCCAATGGCGATTGAACTGCTTTGGGAAAATTGCTCCTGGGCCTTTGTGGCCTCTGGCATCACAATAAATGAGCCTTTCCAAAAAGGCAAACCCCACCCAAACAGGCAGCTCCCTCCCTGGCAAGGCTGGACTAGGTTCAGTTCAAGACACCCTTATGCCCCCGTCTCTCCACCTGACCCAGCTCTAGGGTTGCACACAGCATTAGACAGAACATTAGCCATGAGCAGCTCCCAGAGCAGAGATACTGCCTCTGGGTAGAGCGCCAGGCCTGTCCAAAGAACCGCTGGGAACAGGGCCCTGCAGCCGGGTCTCAGCTCCCTTTGGGACAGGAGCCTCTGCATGGATGGGATGGGGAAGGGTGGGCAGGTTCTAGCCAGCTAGGCCTTAGCTCCCTTGGGGGCAGGAGCCTGTGCGGGGATGGGAGGGGGGAAAGGGAGGGCAGGTTGTACCCCCCTGGTTTTCAGCTCCCTTGGGAGTAACAGCCTGTGGGGGAGGGCTGCCAGTGCTGCACATGGCACCAGGCTCTCTGCCCTGGCCTGCCCCTAGTGAATGCATGAAGCGGGAAAGGCTCTAGCATGCGCTGTGACTCCCTCGTTTCATGTGGAAACGTGGGCATGTGAGTAACTGCTCCCCCACTGAATCCCAGCACAGGCTGCCATGTGCTACTTGGCCTGGGAACTGATAGGAGACACACAATTTTCATTCAAAGATGACAACGAAACCTTAGGTTTGTTTTCTTTTCTCTGCATTTGAATTAGGTTGGAGTTAAACCCAGTGTGGCATCTCCCCCACTGGTCTCTGCAAAGCCCAAACCAGCTGCTGGCGAGGTAATGCGGCTTCTCACCAAGCTTTGGAAATGTACTAGCGGGGACCCTGACTGGCAGCATCACCATCCCTGCTGGAGGCTGGTGCTGTACATCAGATGCCTGCAGGCCTGCCCAGCATGTCACCTTCCTGCCTGAAGCCACCCTCAGCCAGGCTTCAGACCCCAAGACAGCATGTGCTGCTTGGGGGCGCCCCCTGCCCTCTCCTGCCAGGCCCTTTGCAGTCCCTCGTGCTGTGATCTCACCACCCAGAGGGGGTGTGATGACCCCCACTGGTGCTCCTGGTGCAGTGCACCAGAGCTCTCTCCCCCATTACCCAGGCCCATGTGGAGTTGTCAGGGGGAGCCAGTGGGGCAGCATGTCCACAGGCAAGCCCCTAGCCCTGCAATGTTGGTGGGTTGCGTCTCAGACACCCTTGGCACCTTTCAGGGCATCTGCCCACCCCCTGGCACAGAAGCCCTGTCAGCCAAGGTCCCGGCTAGGCTTCTCCATGATGCTGAAAGCCTGAATCAGCACAGTTCAAACACTCCCATGGCCTGTGGCCCCATCACAGAGCCAGGCAGGCTGTTTTACTTGGCCAGAGCCTCACAGCCCTTCCTTCCCAGCAGATCATCTTTGTTCTTTGTATGAAAAGTGTGGCCCATGCTCTCGTGCCACTGGACCCACCAGTACTTTTGCTGAGCCCTTACGGCAGCACTGAGCTGTGCTAGGGGTCAGGGGGCACCTGGCGGGAGTTGGTTTGGGACTGGGTGACTGACTCTATTGCACCCTGTTGTTAGGTGAAGCCGAAGCCACCGACCCGGCCTCTCCCCGAGCTGAGAAGCAAACAGGTGTGTCTCATTCTGGGTCCTCACATTGGCCTTTCTGCCCACTAGCCACTCAGCTCTCACAAGTAGGGGATCTGCATGCACACACCTCTGCGCCCCAAGTGCAGTCACACACACCCTTCCCCCCCCCCCCAGCTCCATGACCAGTACTGAGGGCTCATGGCTGTCTGAGGGGGGGCAGCCCACACAAGAGCTGGTGGGCATTATCAAGGTGGCTGTGTGCCTGCCAGAGTCAACTCTTGAATGGGCAGTGTGGAGAGCAGAGGCAGGAGTACTGGGGTCAGCTTTGCTGTATCCACACCACTACAGTGACATGGCCTGACTATTCTGATAGCAGCAGTTTCTGGGAGAACAGCCGTTGCTGATCCCAAATGTTTCACATTAAAGGAATGCTCTTTGTCTTGCTCTTGCCAGCGTAAGGCAGATAAGCTGAATGGCTGTAGCATGGAGGGGTCCAAATTGTCAGCTCTGCCTATCCCACCTGCCAAACCTGCTGCCCTGACGCGTCAATCCAGCCAGCCCCAGGTGAGCCCAGCTCTGTGTGTCTGCAGTCACACAGAGCTGGGCTCACCTGGGGCTGGCTGGATTGACGCGTCAGGGCAGCAGGTTTGGCAGGTGGGATAGGCAGAGCTGACAATTTGGACCCCTCCATGCTACAGCCATTCAGCTTATCTGCCTTACGCTGGCAAGAGCAAGACAAAGAGCATTACCTGGTGGGGCTGGAGGGTTCCCTTTGCCTGGCTAGGCTCCCTGCTAGGTGCTCAGGTGTCTGTCACGCCCTGCTCCCTCATGGGCTAGTCAGGCTTTGTTTTGTTTTATAGTAACTGAGCTCTTCTGCCCCGTCCTGTGTAAGTGAGGGCACTGGGCTGGACCAATGTGCCAAGCTCACTCAGTCACTGTCAGGGTGGCTCTAGCAGCATCCCAGCCCCCTCCCCATGGCTCCTTTCTTTCTGTTTTCCAGCAGGCTGCTTCCTTGAAGGTGGCACTGAAGCCTCCAGCTTCACGGAGATGACCCAGACTGTGGCCGCTAGGACAGCGAGGCGTGGCTGGCTCCAGCGTTTTGTCTAGAATGATTGAGCATTTCTGCTTCTTGCTTAATGGTACTCGACTCGCTTGGCAGAGTCTTACTTCAAGGTCTTGAGTGTTTACATGAAATGCTTGACTCAGCTGTGCCTTAACACAGATGCTGTGACAGCACAATACAGCAGGGCTGGCCAGCAATGGCTCCTTACAGGCTGGGGGGCGGCTGACACCAGCAGATTTAGGGAAATGTTCTCAGGTTTTTACTAGTGAAAATGCAAGGCCTTTCCAAAAGTACAAATGAGGGACATGCCTCTCAAACTGCAGAGTCCCCCTCTTCCTCCCATGCAGGCATGGGGTGGGGGAGCTCCAGGGACAGTTCCTATTTCCGTGCCATGTATGATCTCTAGCAAGGAGCCCAGCAGATCATTGTGTCATGGCAACACACTGTCGAGATCACACATCCTAGCATGGAACACGTCAGCTAAATCCAGGGGCCTAGCCCCAGTATTGCAGGCTGGCAACTGTAATCTCTGCCCACTGCGCTCACCCCGTTCTCTCTTGGAATCATGTGGGGAACACGTAGCAAACATGCCCCACCCCTGTAGGTGATCCAATTCAGCAGTCAGGCTGGGGTTGTTGAAGACCATTCTAGCAATGGCCTCTTAGATAAGAAGGAGATGGAACCTTAGTGTGTTCAGAGGCTGTTTTTGCCCAGCCCCTAGTGCCTGAGCCCAGCCAAATGGCTTTTCTGACAATGACACAACCAGGAGCCTGGGCTGGCTGCCCAGCCCTCCATAGGGCTTTTCCTTACAGGGAAAACAACTGAGACAAGCTGCCAGCTCAATTCCCTCAAGTGTCAGCTCCTACTATTTGCAGCACAAACCCTCGTATGACACTTTCCAGCCCAGTCCTTCCCCAGGATGAACTGGGACTCCTGCCTAGAGTTGGTATTTGGGGTGGGCAGTAACCACTCTCTCCCCAGCAGAGCTTTCCAAAGCTGCAGGCTGTGCAGTGCATTGGTGTGACCAGCTCCTGCCAATGCAGGAGCCAGTGCTTTACAGTGCCTGGCACGTAGCAGCCAGGAGCCCAGAATTTCCTGCAGTAACTTGATGCCACAGTAATACATGCTGCACTGAGCAAACAGCCCCACCCACCCAGAGCACATCATGGTCAGCTGGTGTTTTCAGTAGGCCTGAAGCTTGTTTTGGGTTATTCTGTTGGCAGCCAGTGTATTTTATCATTTAAATTATTGTCTGAGTTATTGTCTGTCTAAAGGGCCTGTCTTAAATGGTGGTGGTTTTTTTAAATCATGTTAATTTAATACCTTTAATGTGACCTTTTCACTCAGTGTGGTGTTAAATCTGATGCTGCTCAGTTTGATATGAGTTGAGTCAAAGGCAGTGGGAACAGTAAAAGCTGCAGGCCAGCTTGGTGCAGGGTGTTTCTGTATGCTGGCTGGGGGAAAGGTTGAGCCGTGACTGCTAAGGGAGGGTGGACTTTCATGATCCCTTCCACCCCTGCATGTGTCTTTAGAGAGCTTAGGGCACAGATCCAACCCCAGTCTTTGTCTCCATCATGGTCTGAGGGCTTTAGTCTAAACTCACATTGATTGTACTTTAGAGCATTGCTGTCCTAGGGCCCAACCCTGACTTCACAGGCTGTCACTGATTGATTGCATAGGGGCCATAGGGCAGGGGAGAGTATCAACACACAGCATTGCCTGGTAGAGTATCAACACACAGCATTGCCTGGTACTTTAGCAGCAGCAGCCATACAGTGGCTCTCTCCTCCATCAGTTACTGACAAAAGTTAGAGCAGCAGATCTCTCTCTGTGCCGCACCTGCGACTGGGCAGATTCTTCACTTGTCCAGCAGCCCAGGGTAGGCCTGTGCTCACAGTAAGAAGGCTGCATCTCTCTCTTCAATACAAAGGTATTTAAGCTTCTAACTTCATCTGGGTTCCATGGAAGGCAGAGGAGTCTAAATGTCTTTGTTGAATGCAGCATCAGGGCTCCATTTTTCAGCAGTGAGAAAGCACTGCAGCTCGTGCCTCTCCACACCCAGCCATGGATGTGGCACTCTGCTGTCCTGAACTAAACAAAACAGGTTTGGTTTTTCAGCAGCTGTAGAAGGTAGGACTAAGAATGGGAGTGAGCAGGAACTAGGGCTTTGGATTAGTGTGTAAATGGACTTGAACTGAACAGGAGGGAGACTGAGGCTGCTCTCCTACTCCTTAGCCTTAACTCCTTTGCAATCCCCCTGACCTCCACCCTTCACTCAGAGACAGGAGAGGCTAAGCTCCTGGCAGCCTGCTTGCCTTGACACCAGTGACAAGGAGGGCTCTACGCTGGCCACAGCTGCTTGGGACCAGAGTTATGTTACTCCAATTTGATGCAAGGCAGCCCAGGGCTGATGGGCTCTCTCCCTTTGCCCTGGTGCATGTACAGAGCAGATGGTCTTGGAGCTGTGGGAGGATGGATGCATGTGTAACAGCTGTGACTGCATGGCAGGTAATGATTCTCCACATGGCCCTCACTGCTCCATCCTCCTAGATCCCACCAGTGGGGAGTGCGAGGTCTGGAGAAGCCCTGAGCTTGTGGAATCTTTCCCTCTGAGACCCTCATCCCCAAGCAGAGCTTGCTTTAGAGCCCTAAACAGTAGAGGTCCCACAACAGCCTCTAGCTGCAGCAGGAGAGCAGGGGCTGAAGGTACGTGTTGGGTTATACAGCTTCTGTGTGCTCTCAAAGACACTCGGAGTATTTCCAATAGGGAAACCTAGACAGACTGGAAAAGGGGAGTGGCTGATCTGTTCATGCTTTTTGTGCTGAGCTGGGTCTTCCCCTGAGTTTGCAGAGGGTGAGACCACAGCTGCCTGCTTTCACACAACTCTGAACTCTCTGGTGGAAATGCTGGGTGAGAGACATGGTAACAGACAGGAGGATGAGGGCGAGACAGCCACCCAATACATGGTATCAAAATAATTTTATTCTTATCCAAAAAATTAACATTTGGCCATATAAATGTGAATAATTTTAAAAAAAAGTAAATTCCCCAGAAGGTTGTCCAGGTCCCAGAGCACACCCACCATCAGACACAGTTCAGCAGCTTGTGGAGGGAAAGTTGTTTATGTTCTCAAAACATTAACACTTCAAAATTCATTTTCAAACAAGTAATTTCCAGCCCATGAGCCTTGTAAGAATTCCAACTGTAATGCACAAGTGACCCATGCTGATCAAGCCAACTGTCTCACTTATGACCAGCATGTCATGGACAGTTATTTTAGAGTAGGTAAAAGTGATCAGAATGTGGAGCCTAAAACATTGGTTAAGAAAACAGGAGATTTCTGTCTAGTGCAGCAAGTACTGATCAAGTATTGCCAAGGGACAATGAACCCTTGGGAACATCCTCAAGCACTCCTTCAAGAGAAATGTACAAAAAGCAGAACCCACCAAGCAGGGGAGAGTGAGTAGCTGATGCATACATTCCAAGCCAGATAAAGAGCACATCTAAAAGCCCAGTTGGGCTGTACAGGCCAAGTCCAGCCTACAGCTCCCTCCTTGGCAGCAGACTGAGGCCTCAAGCGAACAGAAGTTTGGGAGGATCATTACTGCCCAGAGAGCAACTGCCCTCTTGAAGAGAAGGGGCTGTTTTCTGTAGGCACCTTGAGTCTACCCTCACCCATTGGCTGTAGAGCCAGCCATGCACTTTTGTGCACTGTTGCCTGCCTCCTGGAGCTGGAGAAGTGGGCCACTCTTACAGCAACGGATAGGCCTTGTACACCCAGCCACCCGAGAGTGTGCAGGGTATGCCCTCATCCCTTAGACACCAAGCTCCCACTCAGCCTCAGGCAGTGACAACTGTTAGGCACAGAACCCTGCTCACAGCTGCTGAGCACCAGTGCCTGCAGCAAACTTTCAAACAGCTGGAGCAGATGCTTGTTCAGTCAGCTTATACCATTTGTACTTATGACTTGGATCTCCTGCCACAGTGCAGGCCCCCCCAGGAATGAAGGCTAGTGTAGCCCACAGCTGGGTAACAGGACAGCTCAGAACTTGGACTGGGGCACAGAGCCCTTAAAAGCAGATGCTTGGCCCATGGCTGGGATGCTGATACCAAGCTATTAGGTGATGGATGCTTAGCAGCCTGGGGAAATGGGAGGGCAAAGAGAGTGATTCCCTGGGGACAGAGTCAAAGATGTCAACCAGCCTAATCTCCTGCTAGCCAGCAGTCTCAGCAGAGGCCTGAGCCAGACTAAACTCCCCTTTCAGCCCTGGGGCAGCAAGAGAGACATTTGGCCTGGGCTGAGGAGAGCTCTAGCCCACTGCAGCCAGCACCTGTTGCCAACAGGGGACACCCCACACACACACACCAATTTTAGCCTGAGCCAAAGAAGTGATGTCTAAGTGAACTGATTTGTATGAACAAGGAGAAGCACAGCCTGAGCCACTTGCACCCCCCTTGCTCACATGGCCTATTCTTCAGCCCTGCATTAAGGGGTTTGCCATTGTCTGACATTTGGTTACAAACACTCCTGGCTTGAGCCACATGTCAGGAACTGGCCACTGGGAGGAGGGTTACATGGAAAGCATGGATCAGGATGGAGGCAGGAGAGACAAGCCTCTCCTTTCTAAGGATTCTTCCATTCCAGCAGCCTTCTTTGCAACCTGGACATTGGACAGGACACAGCTACTTTAGCCAATACCAGTTAATTGGCTGAGGCCACGAGGACAGGACAGTGACCGTCCTTAATCCAGGCATAGCACGGAGCAGGAACTGGTTACTCTTCAAAGCCATCTCTAGACGGCAGTGCCCAGTACAGTGTGGGAGACTGGAAACTGTCCCCATTTTAAGGTGAAGGAAATCTCTCAATCAGGCAGAATCTTTCTAAATGCAAGAAACTAAGTTTAAACCATCATCACCACTGACATCACCCTGAACAGCATGACCTGTCCTATGACCCATTCTGTCTTGGTAGTCTCCTCCCCGCTCACCTCATCCCCCTTACACAAATGCAGAACATGGCTACAAAATCAATTTCTTGACTCATCGCTGACTCCGTCTCACCCACTCTGCCCCTTCACTATCTCCCCTTTCACTACCACATCTAGTACAAGTTCTTGTCTGCCCTATTAAGGCCCTTCCTGACCAGTCCTCACTCCAAGCCACTGACTCCGTCATCTTTTACTGCCACTTGGTCCAATCTTCTTCCTGGCCAGTCCTGGCACAGGAGTACCTCCCCAGGACCACCTGCAGCCACTACAGCACTTTCCCTCCAATCTCGGCTCTGCCAGGTGGCCTCTGCAGCACTCGTCAAGGGTGAAACATTAAGTGTGCTGTGGCTGCTGGTCATTACAGCTGGGGGCTCAGGGCCATCTCACCTAGCAGGCCTTCAACAACAGAGCAGGCAAGTTCTCCCTGGCCAGGATGCAGATTCAGAGGCTGCTATTTCAACCTCTCTGACAAGTCCACCTGGCCATAGGCTGCTTGGCAATGCCTGGCTTCTCTCCACGAGATGCTGGAACTGCCAGGGGGCTGTTGGCAGGACTGTGCCATTCAACTCAGCATGGAGCCAGCAGGGTGGGATGAGCATGTAGACTCCAGTTCTGGTGGATGAGTCTGTTCTTCTCCCACCTTAATCACAGTGGGGCAAGGGGCCAATGCCACTATGGTAACGTTCATTTGTCCTCGCCCCAGAAGCTGCAGGAGTGCACAAACTCCCAGCAAAAATGAAGTGCCATCTCTGCTGCTGCCTGGCTCCAGGAGGCTGCATGGCATTTTAATCCTCAGGTGGCTAACTGTTCCTTGGTTCCCACCTTAGCTGGGCTCTAAGAGACTGGCAAAGCAAATGCTGACAGCCCAATGCACAAGGCCTCCCCTTCCTATGGGCACTAACTTAAAGTATCTGGGCAAGAGAATACTCTAGCTGCAGCAACTAAATGGGAGCCAGGGAGTGCACCCCAAACAGCTGACAAGCCAACAGCAAAGTGGATGCAGAGCAAGGGGTCTGTAAAGCACACAGTGTATTCATGCTGGGACACATCCTCCAAGAGACACATGCTGCACTCCAGCTGAACAAAGCAAAGGCAGAAATGCTGCAGAAGGGGCAGTGGGTTGAGAACAATAGCTAGCTCCAGTGAGAATCACATGCTGCAAAGTAGAAAGGGGGCATCAGTCTCCCAGGGGAGCGAGGCAGCACAGCATGGGAGCAATGCTTAGGAGAGAACAGCCGTTTGGCCACATGAGATTTGCAGACACGAGGAAGAACAGAAATGCCAGAAGCAAAGCTCCAAGCCTCATACAAATTGTACCACACTCATAGTAAGACAGAGCAGGCCAACTCCCTGAGTATGGCCACAACTATACCCAGACAAAGGAGGTTGGGGCAGTACTGATAGTCCTGCAGAGGAAAGGGAACCTTCACAGCAGTGTAACAGCGCCCACAAGAGGGCTCACACTCATTTAACTATTTCAACTGGGGAAACACTACCCGCCCCCCCCCCCCACCACCCCAAGTAAAATAGTTAAATCGGCACAAAATCTGTGTGTGGGCCGTCCCTGGTGAGAGCCCTGTGCCCACTCAGGAGGCCATCAGCAGGTGCTAAGGCATATTCAGGTTTTTAAACCTTGAACCGAATACTTCAGAGAACAAGGTAAATTATTAGCATTCAGGAAAAAATACAGAGCATATTCCCAGACAAGCTCCAAGCCCCAGCTCTGGTCCCCTCCCCAGGCAAGCCCCAGCTCCATGCTCAACTGCAGGGCAAGATGCAGGTACCCAGCATCTCTGGGAAGCACCCACAGGGGTGAGTTGGCTGGTGCAGCTCATGGAGCCAGGCGGGTGGTACGAGCACGTAGACTCCAATTCTGGTGGATTCCCATCTTAGCAGAGCGGGGTCAGGGCCAGATGGAAGGCCAGACATTGTGGAACCAATCCCAGTGATCTAAGCCATACCCCTTCACACACACTCCAGAACTTAAAAAGGAAGTATCTACACAACAGTATGTGAAATACCACCTGAACAGTGGCTCTACCATTGGAAAGGAGGGGAAAGGAGGAGACTACACCAAGCACAGTTGGGAATTCCCCCCACCCTAGGACAGTGGGTCAAGGGGCAGACAGCAGATGCAGCACAGTATCCCCAGCAGGGGGCTTCCTTCCTGTGCCACTAGCAGGCAGTGTCCCAAGAAGCAGCGCTGCTCAGTTGAGGACATTACAGATGGTCAAAAATGCTGACAGACAATAAGTTGGGCGACAGGAGCTGTTCACACTGAGCACCTGCTCTCTGGGGAAGTGACAGTACTTCATTCAAAAACAGAATGCTCCCAAATTAAACGACTCCAGTCAGGAGCTGCTGCTGCAGAGCTCCCACTACAGAAGCTCAGCTGCCTGATGCTGGCACCCTGGGCAGAGCTGCAGAAGTGGTGGAGCAAGACTGAGCTGAAGCAGCAGGCTGAGCCCATTCCTTGCTTGGAGGCAGAACGAACACTGGGCCAACCCAGCACCAGAGAGGTGGGCAGCAGGACAGCCAACTGAGTCCCTCCTCTGTGTGCGTGGGGGGGAGGGGGAGAGGGGCAGACCTGGGAGTGCTGTCTCCTGCAGCTGCACTTGCTCTCCTCCCTTTGTCTGCCAGATGCAGAGAGGTAGCAGCCTCCCAGGGTGCGGATGCAAAGCTAACTGGAAGGAGGCTGCGGGGGTGGCAGAGGTGTATGTGGCAAGTCTGTCTCCTTGTCTTCAGTACCTGGCACCATATGCAGCCTGCTCCTCAATCCGCATCTTTGGATGGGAGGAGACAGAGCCCAGCTAGCACTGCATTACCATTATACACTAGTGCCGAGTTCACAGCAGTTAGTGTTGCTATCTACAGAAAGGATTAGAGCTATATGGTTCCTATTAAAAGAAAAATTAAAAAAAAACTACTTGCCACCAAAACCATCCTAGCTGGGCTTCTAGACCTCTGGCATCGAGGGAGCTGAGCAGGTGTGCATGGTGAGGCACGACCCAGATGAAAGTCAGTAGCATTTTACAAGAAGAAATTAAGTTTACGTCTAGATGAGCGACAGGCCTAAGAGCAGTATGAGGGAGGTTAACGAGTTGGTCCAGCCTCAGGGTCTGGGCAGCAAAATGACCAGGCTTTCTATCCCACTCGCCCAGCACCCTCAAGGGCCCCTAGGCCAAATCTTCTGCCACAAGGGTATTGCAGAACACAGGCCTTCTAAAGAACTGCACCTCCTGCAGAAGGCTCCCTGGCTTCTGTCCTTTAATATTCCAGTATAGGCAGGTTTAAGTACAGGATTGTCCCTCATTCGGAAGCACCAGCTCAAACAGGGAGTGAGAAAAGGGAAAGGCAGAGCCCTCAACACAGCTGTTGCTTAAAGAAATCAACCAAATTGTCACATCTGTGTAGAAAGAGGCTGCAAGTGCTGTGTCCGCCCCACTGGGGCATGGCAGAGGGCAGGCAACGGCCCTGTAGCACACTAGGGAGGACGCTGGTCTGCACGATGCAGCCCCTGTCTCCAGAGCTTGCTGAAGCTTTTCCACCTCTTGTATCAGCCTGTGCTCTCTGGTTTTTTGAGGTGGCTTTCCCCAGAGAGTGCAGGATCCTCCTTTGAAAGGAGGCTGGCTTCTGGCACGGTCCTCACAGCCACATGTTTGAAGGTGCATGAATCCCAAAACATGCTGGGGATGCTGTTACCAAAATACAGCTTGCTGTTGGCAGTGATGGCCTGATACTTCTTCAGCTCCAGATATGCTGGTGTGAGTTTCAGCTATACAGAGTGAGAGAGCAGATCCCATAAGAGGCAACATTCTCATGCAGACATCACTGGATTTATCCCCACAGGTCCCCTCTCACCCCACACCCAGCAACAGGGGTTTGTGGTCAAGATTTAAATCCCTGCATCAGAAAACTGAATTGATATCAGATAAATCAAACCTTCCCATATCACTCACCATTTGGAGCCCTCCCCTTCCTCGGTGGAGCAAAGAGACTAAGCAAGTCTAAGCTTTGGGTCACTTTGTTCCAAACACTCCTCATACCTTGTTAGAGTCAGCCATTTTCCGAGCCGTGTAATATTCTGCATCAGCTTTTGTTCTCTCTCTTGCTAGCAAAACAGCATCTAACAGCAAGACAATCAAATAGAACAGAGCATTAGAACTGCAATAGCAACATTACTACAGGCCCCCTGGGACTGTGACGTAAGGCGATCACTGGCTGTGCCTGGTCACAGCCAGGCTGAGCAACACACACATCAGGCAATGAAGAGCTGGCGGAAAACACTCGGGGAGAATTCACCCTCACAGTTAAGAGCTACAGTTGTGCGAGGTTTATTATTTGCACTGTGATAGCACCTAGGATCCCCAGGCTGAGGTTTCTCCTCCACCCATAGTTACTGGAGGTGCAGGGGTGCCTCTTGGAGATCTTGTGCTAACAGCTAGCGTGGGGGGGGGGAACAGGGTAGGGGGAGAGGAGAAGTGTCACTACTCAAGCTCCAGTTACCTTCAATCTCAGAAATTCTCTTCTCTGCTTCCTTCTCCATAAGCTTCTGTCGATAATGAATCTTGGCCACCTCAGCCACCTTCTCAGCTTCTGCAATTACAAACAGCAGCTCAGACAATACCAGCTCAAGCACCTGTGGCCACAGCATCCCAGCTCAGTCATGTGGACAGTAGTTTTGAATGAACTGCACTGGATGTTATTGCTGATGGTAACAGGCTCAGTACCAGGCTATCCCTACAGCTCACTTCTTCCATCCCCTCAAGGTGCTTCACAAATTAACAGTGTTGCATTTGGGTGACATGATCAGGAAACAACAGTGATGGGCTGTAGCACCGCAGTAATTCCACCACCTTTCACGCGGGTAGTGCTACCAGTAACTTATGGCCTACAAACTTCCTTGTTTTGGAAACATTCAGCCTGCAGAGCTCAGCCACTTTCACCAGGACAGCTTGTGACTCCAGTCCGCAGGACTGACCTGGCTTACAAGTGTCCCCAGTGCAGTACACAACCCCATCCCGAATGCCCTTACAATGTACTGAAAGCAAACTGTTTAGTGATGCGATGCGCACACCTTGGGTAGAAGCCAAACAACTAAGAATTTCACTTCAAAAGGAACATCTCCAAGTTCTAAGCAGCTTCCAAGAGAGGGGTGTTGAGAACTCTAGCGAGCTTCTAAGTCCCTCTCCTGTACCACAATGCAGCACTTTACAAAGGGGAATCATTCATGGAAGTGGCATATATTCCCTGAACTAGAGTTGGACAGGGCCACTGGGGCTGCTCTCACTTCCTTTCCAAAAGGACCAGGCGATACTCCGTGACCCCCAGCAGTAGGCCCTTGGGTTTACAACCCCTCTGAAGGATGGCCCCTCCATCAGCACAGCACCTCTAACGCCACATGGGGGACTGGGGTCAGCACAACACAAACTGCACTGACATGATGAGAGACTAGAACTACCGAAGTTAAACAAATGGATTCATAGGATAATGTGCTTCTGCACCATGTGTCCACTGGGCAGTAACAGGCCCCACTGTATCATCGAATGGTCAGAAGCAGCATCACCACAAAAACTGGTAGCCAGTGCACCGACTGCTACAGGGCACAATACATCCTTGCAATGAGATGCTCAGAGGTCTGCTGTCCCCAGTGAGGGAATCAGTGCTGATTCAGAGGGAGGAGCATCATCTACTGAATCATCAGCTACAGGATTTACCCTGAATGTCTCCCACCTGACTAGTGACCTAGCCTGTTCCTGCTTGGCTAGGGACAGCAGACTATCGCAAGGCCCTAGCTGGGATGTTCTGTCCTAGTCCACTCCAGTAAATAGCTTGTGAGAAGATGAAATCTGAAGACACTAGCCCTTGGAAGTGCTTGTGTGTCAATGACTCTTCAACATACCTATGAGAGCCTTCTTCCTTTCCGTCTCCGCCTCCTTCTCCACAACCTTTTGCTTCTGTGCTACTACGAGCAGTTTGGTCTTTTCAGCCTCCCTGCACCACAAAACAGTTTGCAAGTGAGCCTTCAGGGTGTAGATTTAGAATAAACACAGCCCGCAATGTCACCATCCCAAAGGGGAGCAGTTGAGTGCAGGTGGGATAGACATGGAGTTGCAGGTACAGAACAACCAGACAGCATACAGACGAGTATGCCTGGGGGATATAGGGTGAACTGCAGTTTTACTTTACTTGTTAAAAACTTCAATAAACTGGCTGCAGAATAGGAGCAGCTCGCTTGTGTATTTGGGATTTTGCTTTTGCTCCTTGGCTTTTTTGTGCTGCCCTTAACTGGTGGTCGCTGTGTTACCACAGGCTGCCCTTGGAGTCCAATGGGGAAGTTAATCTCTTAATATTCATCATTTAAATCAGAATCCAATTAGAGGGATTTACTCCACAAGACAATTGGAGGCCAGCTGACTGCTTAAGCAAAGGGGAGGTTCATAGAATATGAGGGTTGGAAGGGACCTCAGGAGATCATCTAGTCCAACCTCCTGCTCAAAGCAGGACCAATCCCCAGACAGATTTTTGCCCCAGATCCCTAAATGGCCCCCTCAAGAATTGAACTCCCAACCCTGGGTTTGGCACGTCAATGCTCAAACCACTGAGCTATCCCTCCCCCCTTGCCCAGTACAAGCTTAGCAAGGGAAGGGGGAGTTACTGTTTTAAAGATGGCCCTGAATGGTCCTCTGCACATGGGAGCCTCATTACATCGAAGCACTAAATTCATGAAAGGGATGGAGTGCAGAAATACCTGCCCTCTGCACCTACAATGATCTAAGGCATCAGTCAGAAGAATCTGACACTGTATCCTGCATGAGAAAGTCTTGCTGCCCATCCTGAACCAAACAGCAAGGGTGGCTTGTAATTGACATGACTTATGGGTGGTGATTGCTAGGAAGTGTATCCTAGACCACTGCAGACTTTACGGATCAAAGATCTGCACCTAGAAACAGGCAGCCAGTACCTGGGACAGGGCACTGAGCTTACACAAACAAGTACTCTGCTCAGATGACAAGCTACTGCATTCTGCACTAGCTAGAGCACCACACTGCTTTTCCGGGACAGCTCCAAGGTAGAGCACACTGCAGTGATAGAGCCTCTGGGCCGGAAGGGTCAGTTACCCTGGAAAAGATGCTTGCAGCTGTGCCACCATTGTCACCTAGGAAGCAAAACAGTCAAGGCTCCCTAACAACCCCAAGACTAAACCATGTCCTGACAACGAGGGGACAACACCTCTTCAGTAGAGGGTACTCTCTATTCCTGGCTTTCAGATGTGAACCTGGGCAAATCAGCATCATATCTATGTGACCAAGTGGAGGCAAAGCCAGTTAGCTCCCTTCCAAGATAACCTGCTTCAACTCTCCACTATTCTACCAAAAAGACAGCATGCTACCCTGTGTGAGGACCTACAATGTCACTGCTTTGCATTCTTGTGCTCTCTGCTAGCTGTGGTAGATGCAATTAACAACTGGCCCAAGCACTGAGTATATTCCTGCTAACACGAGAGAAGGAAATGGAAGAGCTTTCATTGTTTGAAGATGCACATGAAAGGGGAGAGAAGTTCAAAATGCTAAAGATCTGCAAAGGGCAAAACAACAGATTGGTTAAGAATAAAGCAGCTGACCCAAAATATTAAAATAGGATTTAAACTCAGGAACTTCACCATGCACTGAACTGTTCCTGATCCCAATCATCTCTTGCAGGTGCGCATAAGGTGTCTACCAGCAAGCTAAGCTGCATCCACATGGCACAGACATGACTCTGGCTGTCTGACGGACCTCCATGCAACACTCTTATTGGAGTTTGGGGCAGTGACACAGAAAACCTGACGAGCTTAGAGGACAAGAGATCTGTGACCAATTAAGGAGCTTCTCTTAAGGGAAGGCCAAGAAGTCTTCTGTTTCAAAGGATGGTGGTTAGAACACAGGATTCACACAAGGATCATGGGCCCAGGAGTTTTAAGGAGGGGGCATGGATGGACCCAAGGGAAGAACAGGTTTCAGGGCTGACTATTGGGACTCTTCTAAAGGTGTTCACACTAAACATTCAGGCTAGCTGTCATCTCATGCGTTGGTTCAGAGCCCCATACTGCCCTCACCATGAACTTGTTGCTCTCTGAGGATCCCTGTGACACAGGCTGCTGAAGTGGAAGGATGGTCTGGTGGTAAAGAAAGTGATTCCCAAACTTTTTACTAACACCACCCGTCATCTGCCTTAGCTATTAAGGCATTTGTTCAAGACTCAGAAGAGTTGGGCTTGGTTCCTGGCTCTACCAGACTCTATGCATCTCGATTCCCATCTGTACGTTGAGGATAACAGCACTGTCCAGCCCTCCCGAGGGTCCGTGAAGATAACAATGAATGTTTGCAAGGTGCTCAAAGATGGCCCTAGTGATAGGAGCACAAAGGCAGAGCACGTATGTAGCACTGACAACCCCAGACTATCAAAAGTTACAAGTCAGATCTCAAAAAGTCTTGAGATTTCGTTTAAAAATATTGACCTGTTTTCACTAATAAGTTTTGGGTTTATTTGCAGTCCAGTACCTTAGCCTACAGGGCTGCATCAGGGCCACATTTTCAAGCTTTCCTTCACAACCACAAATGCTAGAAACTTACTTTTTGGTAATTAAGCCAAAATTCTCATATGATCACATGACTCTAGCAGCTGGGGCTTGATAGAAAACAGCAAATATCATAAGACTTGTGATACAATTGTGAAAGTGGGCAACACTGCCAAGTCACCCTATCCTGCCATGACAGAGAGTGTGCTGGCCCCGGGGAGCACAGCCCACAGCCAGATAAAGCCTCCACCTGGCCTTGTTACACAGATGGGAACATGGTTCGTGTAATGACCGGCACATTTGTATATGTGTGTTGGGTGCAAGAACTGTCGTCCAACATTCTCCTACCCATGCCTGGGATTAAGCACCTCGCTTATTCTGTTGCGCCTGCTGTCTTTACATTCTGCTTGGCCTTGTGTGTCTTTGCTCTCCTTATTTCAGCCACCTAACCCCTTTCTGGAGGCAATTTCCTGGGTTCATCTATTTCCCACCATCCCAGCACCAGTGCCCACCAGCAGCAAAGACTGCCCTTTGTGCAGCGGCTGCAGACAGACACCACTCACTTCCAAGCAGGGGCAGCAGACTGACTGTTAACTATGATGGGCAGTTTAACCTCTTGCTATAGACTAGCTAACGTGAACCCTGAATGGCTCCCATGCCTCAGCTCTGCACCTAACAGTGCCTCTGGGAAAAGGACAGCACGCAGGGGAAACTGCACAGTGTGATCCTCCCTTAGTGTCCCGAGGGAATTTCTAGAAAGCAGGCTCCTGCATGGACAATATCAGATGGGTAACACTTGAGTCTGCTAAGCCCTCCCAGAGAAGTTCCAGGGAGCTTTGTGATGGCTGAAGTTGCAATCTGCACAGAAACGAGTAGAGACCAGTTCTGCATCACCATCCACCTACCGATACCTTCATGGCAAGCAGGCTGCACTAGGTTTACAGCTGCTTTACTCTTCCACACACAGAGGGGCTCGGGGGTGGGGGCAGGGAGGGGAGGCAAACGAGCCATTGCCAGGGCTCCCTCCTCTGGTCCTGCAGCAGCTGTTTGGAAGATGATGCACCAACCAGGATGGCAAAAATGCCAGTTCAAATTTTATCTCTATATGAAACTGGGGAGGGGGAATCTCTCTCCTCAGAGGAACAGGAAAGAAGAACCCCACTTTGCTGCACCTGAGTCTTTGACAATCTCTATCTACATCTGAGCCAGTGGCCCCGTAAAGCCAATTCGGCCTTTCCTCCCACCAGGGAGGGGACACTCACAAAGCATGCTCAGCAGATACAGTGTTCAGCACACTGCTGCAGTGAGATAGTGACCTTACAGAAGTGCCCAGTCTAATTCAATACATATGAAACCAATAGAGCTTTGCTGAGATCAGTTCTGTTAGCTGTGGGTAGGGAAGGAGATCCTTCCTCGAGTGTCTTTGCCTGCTGCCAGCAGGAGTTAAGTTCTAGCAACAGAAGAGGAAGAGCCTCCTCCTCTAGTCAATTCCATGGAATTTCTCCACAAACGCACATAGAGGAATAAGAAGCTTGGACCCCTCCATGCGGTCCTCGGCACCAACTGCCCACCACTCCCCCTGAGAGCACATACTCTAGTTGGTGTAAGCAGCATGAACCTGCTAAACAATGGGATCTGCTGTGCAACTACTCACATTAGTTCAAAGTTTCTTCGAATGGCTTCTGGGATTTTGGGCTTTGTAACACGCACAGCCTGAAAAAGAAGCCAAAGGCATTTAAAAAACAGACTCTCTACGATTAGAACTGCAGAGCTGGGAAACCACCTGCAAGAAATGCAACTTATTCTGCTAAAATAACCTGATCCAGGCAGTGCCATCTAGTAGAGAAAGCTCTAAATCTCATGCCAGCAGCACTCAGATGCTGGACTTTACTATGTGAGGGTCAGAAAGTGACTTACGGGTTGGTGGTTCCATTCAGCTTCTCTGTTCCTGTCCTACAACAAGTCATCACTGAGAATAGCGTATCTCCACCTATGTGGTCACTCTGAAAAGGTCACCGCCTTTGAATCTCTCCACTGTCTCCCTGTTTCTGTGCCTCTTTCTGAGCTGCCCTCATACACACTGGTGTATGGTCTGCCAAGCCATCCTGTTCTCCTCATTGTATTCCCTCTTCAGAACTCCCCTCCTCAACAAAGCCAACTGGAAGGGAGTCAGCAACATTCACACGTGTAACTCTTATCCTTCAGAAAAACCCAAAAGAACAGGACAGTGTGATTGTACACAGGCAACTCTCCAAGAACAGTTACTAGAAGGTAACGTTTCACTCCTTTAAGGGCCTTTGTGCATTCCTCTTGTGGGAGATTAGCAAGCAGAGCTTCACCAGGTCCTTAGCTAAATATGGACGACAGCACAGCTCTCCCAGACTCAACACTGGAGCATGGTGGAAATCTGAGATTAGCATCTAATGAAAATGTGTACCGAAATCCAAGCTGCTGCTGTGCAAGTCTCCAGCAGGGGAACTGGCCTAAGGCAGATTGCTGCTGCTGTGGTGGCTCTCATGGAGTGGGTCTTTAAACCATGGGGTACTGGTTCCTTAGCTAAGATATATGAATGTTCTAGTCATCTCCTAACCCAGTGCAGTCTGTTCAACAATGGGTTCCTCCATGGCATCTCTCTTTATATGCTACAAATAACCTACTGCATTTTCTAAAGGATTTGGTCTTTTCCAGGTAACAGAATACCCTCTTTACATCTGTATGGATACAGAGTTGCCCTGGGATAGGAATGAGGCCTAGGGAAGAACATAGGGAGGGAAATGCATTAAGATAAGAGAGACCATCCTAGGCATGAAGCTAGGATGGGGCCTCATAGTGAACCACAGTGTAAGGGGGAGCGGCCATGAAAACGGAGAGCTCACTTCCCTGCCTAGCACATGTAATTTCAGCCTAGAAAGCTACAAGCCATTGTACATAAAGGGCTCTATTAAAAATCCTGATGTAACCTTAGCCAAGTGAGCACATGGCTTCAACGACACAGGATACAGAATAATGGGCAAGTTGCACAGTAAGGAACATTATACCAGAGACTTTAAAATGCAATGCTACTCTGAGAAAGGACTGAAAATGCCAGGCAGGACTCGAGATGAAGTGTGCTTAGTTTACAAGTTAAACAACGTGGCTTCTAACTCCAGGTCCTGCAAACTCAGTTTGGGTTCAGTCAAGCTGGCTGCCTTCCAATTCCTAACAAGTAACAAAAATCTTGCAGGCCGAGAGCTATCCTCAGTTGTCTTCAATAGGATAGCACGTGTCTGAGAACAGAACTGAGTTCTGCAATTTAAATTCAGTTAATGGTGACCTACAAAGAACTTTTAAAACTGTGCTTGTGTCCTTTTTGATGGATACAGAGGGTCTGAAAGTGTTGGTTTTTAAAACTTAAAAAGGATTTTTCCTGCTTGTTTTTTACCTTTACAATATCAGGCCTGTTAAATCTGGATGGCTGAGGTGGTTAGGAAAGGCAAAGCCTCAGGGCTCTTCCAAAGTTGATTGTGACATGATGCTTACCACAATCTGTCACTGTCTACAGGGACTGTGCAATCGCAAAGACAAGCTGTGAGGTGGAAGGATGTTTTTTGTGAGCTCTTCACACCCAATGGAAGGGCTGAGGCCATAGATTTTTTTTAACATAGGCCCCCTCCACTCAAAATATTAATTGGGCAAGTTAGATTTGGTAACAAAACCAAGCACAGTAGAAGGAGTCTGACCCTTCCCACCGGCTCAACTTTCACTTGTTTAATTCTTGTGATGGGATACCAGAATGGGGGCCTCTCAAGTGACTGCTCACAGGTTCTTTAGCCATCACAGAGTCTCCCAGCCTAGATGGAACCTGATTTCTAATGTAAAATGCAAGCAGAAAAAAGTCTTTTGGAAACAGCCTCCCTCTGTACACATGACAAAGACACACAAGAGGAACAAGCCCAATTTTATCCTGTTCAAGTTACCTTAAACAAGTGTGCGGATGATGAGTAGGCTGGGACAGACTCCCGCTCACACTCTCAGAGCTGGGTTGGCTCTGCAGGGATGACAGAAGTAGTAAGAACTTATTTTTGTCACTAATAAGTTTGCAGATGTAACACTAATACATGCAGATCTGTGCAGAAAGAAGGGACCACTTCTCTCTCTTTCACATAGTTTCTCTTTTCTGACCATAATGACAAGTTTTCCATGGAAAAAAGGGCAACATCTAAGTCCTAAATGGGTTTTGGGAAAAGCCGAGGTGGCCAGAATGGCCCAAGCTTTGCAAATCTGCTGAGAAAGAATGCTTCTATGAAAAGCATGCTGGGGAAGTTGACTGTGGAATTACAACACTTCTCTGCTAAATGTGGCTGGACACGTCAATGTAATCCACGTAATCACACTGAAGGGTGTACAGAAGTGGTGGCAGTTGGCATGGGGAACAAGAAGATGTTCCTCACAGAGAGCAGACAAATTGGCATGTGCCCAGCACTTAAGTGAAAACCATATGAAACGTGGAGGCAGGAAATCATTTCCGTCCATTCTCAACTGTACACTTGATGGGAGTGAAATATAGAAGAGTTTCCCTTTAGGAAGGAGCCTACCTGGATGGTGAGACCTGGTGCCATGACATTCAGTTCTTTTTGCAGGGCCAGCTTCAGGTTCTCATCAATCTGATCTGTGTTCAAGGGACAAGAGAGATTCAGCAACACTGCAGCCTGCACTGTAAAATTTAACATTCTCTCTGGCTAATGTGCCTGTAGTGATTAGTGTCAATACATCACTCAGCAGGGAGGTCCATCCAGGCAGTACAAAATAAGGATAAAGAACTTTGAAAACCCCTGCAATATGCTGCCAGCCATGTGCACACTTGGGGTCATGGGCATACTATTGCCAGCTCAGTGCCTGGACTGCTGCACCACATGGAGGCCAGCCACTGTGACAGTGGGAGCTCTACATGTATGCTTTTTGGAGATAACCTCTATGTTTAGTTTGATGCTGAATGTCCCTATCACCTGCTGTTCTCTGGGACGTTGAGCACTGAGTTTTAAAAGGCACAGTGAGAAATGCCTGCATCCATCGACAGCTCACTGGAAACCCTGTTCCCCCTCACTTCTCCAGAAGCAGACCTCCACACAGTGATCTACAGGCTGGTTGCTTCCAAGCTGGCTCCTCAACTAGCAAATTCACTGCAGCCAGTGCTGATGGTAGACACAATACATCAACTCTTCTGTGCAGACTGCCCCAGCTTAATGCCACAGCAGGAAATAACACGTGGAACTTATGGCACAAACCTGCCCTCCAACATCCCTTGCCACACTGACACCAATGCCAGCTTGATGCTCTGGTCTTAAACCTGCAAGGCCCTGGAGAGATCAGGACCCACTTACAGCACAATCTACTTCTCCATCCACCACCCCTCCAATACAGCTGTGCTCTTTGGGGAAAGTGCAACTAATGAGGCCTAGGATGAAGCACTGGAGATGAAATAAAGGCTTTGTCAAAGATGCCAAGCTGTGGATCAAGCTACTGGGGAAGTAAGATTGAGCCAAAGCCTGGCCATCTTTGGAGGACTCTACAACACCCCATCTCCTCCCTTGTTACAGCTTTACTGCCCATGCTGACAACCAGGGCCCATGCACATCAGCACAGAGGCAAAGGGAAGCCTTTGTGGATGAACCCCATCTGCCAGCAGGCTTGGAAATCAATCATTCCCCAGGACACTCCTCCTTTGGAATTAGCCAATTTCCAAAGGCTTAAAGATAATCTGCAAATAGCATTAGGAAGCTTTTCTCTACCATGGATATTTATTGAGCCCACCCAGCCTTACCGCATCTGTGCTGCACACAGCGATTTACATTCACAGAGTCAAGCCCTGATCCAGCTGGTTTTCCCAGGCCAGGAATCCCCTTTGCCCTGCCCTTCCAAAAGCACCCGTCCCCCAGACGCTGCTTTGCACGCTTTGTCCTGATTGGGGTACTAGTAGAGAATGGGTGACATGCATCTAGAACTCAGGTGTCAAGCCAGGACATTACACACCAACACCTGCAACTTGTGAAAAGACTAGGGAGGGGCAAAGGATCTCATTTTGGGGTCAGGAGCAGAGGGGAGGCAAAAGGACTGAAAGCAACTCCCTTCCATTTCTTTCATACAGAAATCAACAGAGGATCTCAAGGTGGTCATGAAGACTCATTTAGCAATGGTGCAAGAGTCGGAGTAATATGTGACATTCCAAACATCTGTTACCAGGAGCCTCCTTTTGCTGCAGTGGTGACAGGTATGACCACTTACACAGGCTTTGCTTTGACCTTATATCCAAAGTTCAGATCTGGGCTAACAGCTACTGTTACCCACATAAACCCACAATATGACATCACATGAACAATGAAATAACTTGCATTGATAAGGATTTAGAATAACTGTAGTGAACTGTGCAATCTCAAGAAGGCTGTTCTTGGTCGTGATCTTGGCACAACTCTGTTTTCCTGATGGACACTTGTGAATGGAGACCCTTGACAATCGTGGGCAGAGGCATAGCTGCCTATTTAATTAAACTTCCATTTGTTGTATACTCCCTGGTCCCCACATACTTACCAAATAGCTCAATGTACACTTCCTGAAGGGTATGGGCACTGCAGAACTGATTCAGCTCATGGTGAATTTTATTGAAGATCAGGGTCTTATCATAGTCTGCAGTGTAGTTCTTCACAACATCGTACACTGAGGAAAGAGAGAGTTACCACAGGGCAACACTAACAAGGCAGGAGAACAATGCTTTTCAGTCTACACGGCCATTCTAACAGCCCTAGCACTCTCACAAGGGAAGATACCCTCAATTCTAGATTGTCCAAACCAAACCTAGAAGAGTACGATAATTATGCACAGATAAGAATATTGCACAGCCCTGCTTTACGGTCTGCAAACAAATAAATAAATCAGGGAAGTCTGCCATGAGCCATGTACAGGAACAGGCAGCGCTGAATACAGAATACAGGCCTAACAGATGCTGTGACTCCCCGACACCCGAGCGGGTGTTCCTCTCTCAATGCTGCAGTAACACTAGTTCCCAGCATTACGTTTCCCTGCTTCAAAGGAAAAAAACTAGAGATTTTTCCTCTTATGGAACTCATGTTCCCCAGGCTGCAGCAGCAGGGATTTCACTTTCTTGTTCGACAACTAGTGACCCTGTGGAGCAACAGAAGCCATAGGCCAAGCCTGCTGCCTTCACAAGCGCCTCCATCTTGCTCAAAAACTTGTAAGCTTTGCCATCTTTTGAGTAGTTGAGCTTGTTGCATGTGTTGGTTCTGCAGTTTCTGCCCCCAAACTAAGTTCTTCTGAATGTAGGCTCTTTGCAAACCAAGCTTGCCATTTCAAAGTCAAAATGATTTCAAGATCAAGAGGCAATCAGTCTCTTTACAGTTTGTTTACACCTGCTCATTCACCTTCGAACAAACCATGTCTGGAAAATTCCAGTATGGGGGGAGTGTGGAAACATGGCATTAGAATCAGATTCTCTGGTGAGGGGAACCATAACAGCATCAGGATAAGGAGAATGGAAGTGGTATTGCCAACCTATGCTATAGCTGCTGTAGGACAGCTACTCTGATGTAGTATAAAAATATTCAGATTCTGCTTTTGCACCCATTCTAATTGTCTGGAGCAACTTGATGTGAGCAATACTCATTTTTGTCCAGCTATCTGGAAAATTAGGTAGGCAATTCCTGCAATGCTCAGGTTTAATGCACTCCCCTGAGGGACGAAGGCTGCACACACAGCTATGAGCCTGAGAGTGAGGACCAAGCCAAGAGTAACTGGTTTATAAGCAGGAGATAAACAAGATGCTGCTCCCAAGAAAGAAAAGCCCCCTCAGCTGTGCACATCCCTATTTAACAACACATGCAGTAACTTCACTAGCTCTGAACTCTCTCAAAAGTGGCACCATTTTGTCTGTTCACGTATAAAGTCATTTACAGTAATGTTAAGAGACAACATAGCAAATAAATGCAAGCAATGAGGTTAGAGCACCACTGTGTTTACATGACTGCCCGCCTTCTGCATGAGCCCCACATTTCAAGGCAAGACCTGCACAAAGCTACACTCCATGAAGCTTTCTGCACTTCTCTAGCACCCTCCAGCAACCAAGGGATCTCCCAGCTACCCTGCAAGATAGTGCAGCCTCATTCTACCCATGCTATAGGTGGCCTACAGAAGCCAAAGAGAGGCAGGGACTTGGCACAAAGTCACAAAGGAAGCCTGTGTTAGCACCAGAAGAGAACCCAGTTCTCTTGGCTCCAAATCCAGGGCCTTAAGCACAAAGCCATCCTTCTTCACTGTTTCCTAGCCTTTGCTGGATGCCAGGCTACTTGAAGAAAAGGCTTTAAAAAGCTCAAGCATTTGGAGATGCTCATTGTAGGGTCACTCTTCTAAGTGCTCTAGAATGGGACAAGTGTAGTAGGTGGGTACTGTGTTCGAGTCACCAGGGTATTACGGCAATGACGCCTCAATCACGTGCCTCAGGTAGAGCCAAACACTTTCTTGGTCCCCTTCTGCATGACATGATAGAAGCAGAACCAGCGGGATGAGACAGCTGAATACCCTGTCGACAGCTTGGCATCAGTGCTTTTTCTCTTCTGGGGTCAGTTATCTTTAACCAGGGCACCTGCCAAGGTGTCTAGGGCATCCACAAGGAGGACTATCTAGGAGTTGAGCTGGATTTGGACTCTATGGGTGACATTTACAAGTGGTTGACACCCACAGTTGGAGCCAGTTTTCCAAAAAAACCCAGCTCCCACTTAGGCAGACAAATAAGTTGCCACATTTTCAAAGGGCTCAGTACACGAGGAGTGCATTCAGTGCTGAAATGTTCTGAAAACAAGGCTTTCCCTGTCTGAGCATGGGCTGGAAACAGGTGCAAGTCTTCAGCACAGATTAGTGAATCTCAGGTAGAACTAGATAAAACATCCTGATCAAAAGGCAAAATCCATACCAACAGAAGGGAGGCCATGTGTATCCCATTCTCTCACCCAGGAGTGTTCAATACAACCTATTTACAAGTGCTTTGGCCAGTCCAGTTTTAGATGCCCCATGCAATGGGACTTCCACCTCTTCCCTAGGGAGACTATTCCATTGCCCAACAGATATAGATGGTCAGTGACAATATTGCTAGATGAAACAGGAAAGAGAAAATACCTGCATATGGTGCTAACATATTCACAACTTCTATTCGGTCAATGTAGATCATAACCCCACCACTATAAAAAAAAAAAAAAAGCTTTGTGAGTTACATGAACAGATATTCACAGTAGCCCCAATTCAGAGTCCAACAATCCTTCTTAGTGGAGTTTGCTGGAGATCTGTAGAGTTGACCTTTTACCCAGGACTCTGCTTTTCCAGGCTGTCTTGGAACACTGCGGATGGCAATTAATCCCAGCTTAATATCTGGCATTTCACTCCTGCGTGAATCAATAAAGTGAGCTCCAGGATGACCCCAGTGCACTTTCATTTTTCTTTCTGATGCCTCACCGTGTTTAGCCAGAGATGTGAATAAGAAAAGGAAAATGCCCTTGGAATGACCATGCAACTGTTAGCACTAGGAAAAAAAGATACAGATGGGAGACAGACTAGGACAGAATACCTGCTGAAAGAAGTAGAGAATTCTGTCTGCACAAGTTGCACACATTTAGTGACTCCAAACAGGCTCATACATAAAACTTGCAACAAGCAGCAATGCTGAACTGAGCTCAATAGATGCCACGTCCACTGCAAAAAGATGACTGTCACAACTTGTCACACCATGCCAGACAAGACACACTGCTGACTACGTTAGGGTGGTGTTATGGCTCCAAGTTTTGGGCTTTAGCCAAGTAACGTCAACTCTATTCCCAACTCTGCTATGGCTCATGGCATGACCTTGAGTAAGTTGCGTTCCCTCTGTAATACTCTCCTACCTCACAAGGGGCTGAGAGTCTTAATTCATTATCATTTGAGCAGCACCCTGAGGCCTGGTCTACACTGGGGGGAGAGGGGCTGGGAGGGAATTGATCTAAGATACGCAACTTCAGCTACAAGAATAGAAGAGCTGAAGTCGACGTATCTTAGATCGACTTAGAATCACTTACTTTGCATCCTCGCGGCGTGAGGTTGGTGGCCGCCACTCCCCCGTCGACTCCGCTTCTGCCTCTCACCCTGGTGGCATTCCGGAGTCAATGGGGAGTGCATTTGGGGATCGATGTATCGCATCTAGACAAGACACGATACATCGATCCCCAATAGATCAATCGCTACCCGCCAATCCAGTGGGTAGTGTAGACATACCCTGAGACCCCTTAAGGGAAGGCACCAGAAGTACAATCAAGTACAGCCTACAGGCTTTCCCAAAAGCTGTTAAGTAGCTAACCTGTTCTGCCATGCTCCTGTTTCCTAGCTGGTCAAGTCCTCACCTCAAGCCCTTCACTTTTTAATACAATTCGTAACAGAAAAAACCCACCAACTAAAGCTGTATTTATCACACAGAGAACCAGTACCATCCACTACAGAAAAGGGAAAGTTCTAAATTCTGTTTTCCAATCCACATTTTCCAGAAGCTCATAACTTCCTCAAACACATATTCCTTTGGGGCTAGAATCTCCCATGCTCGCTCTCAGTTCAAAGGTAATATTTGGAGGGAAAGCTTTAGCAAAATGAGCTAAGCCATTATTGACTCACACATGTATAAACACTGATCTTGTATATTCCAAGCTGAATTTTTGTGCTCAGATAACTCAAGCATGGCTCTTATTGCAAACTTCAGACTTGGCTTGCTTTGCAGATCTCACGGAGACACAAAAGATAAACCAAGTCTGAAGGAAGTCAGTTCATTAGTTTGAATTACACATTGTTACAACTGGCAATTCCACATGTGCTATTTTTTCTGTTCTTTTTAAGGATTTCCCATTTAAGGGCTCCACAATGACAGGGGCTTACAAGCACTGCAAATGAGAATTTTTCATAGCAAGGCACTGACAAGCATCATTTGGCAGGGGAAGGGGACTGAGTTAGGTCTGTCAAGGGTGGGTGCCTGTAGGAAAGAGAACTTCTGGGTCAGAAAGTGATTAAGCACAGCCCCAACAATGAAGAACTCCTGTTTATGATATCATGGGCTCTGCTGGCTGAACTTGTGAACTCCTTGATCAATATGATCTGGATTATTTTTCTTTAAAAAAGAAAAAATCAGGAAATCCTCTCTGTTAATACAATATGAAGCACTCCAGAGTCAGGAAATGCAAAAAGGGTAAATCTCGCCTGCAATTAAACTAGGCCACATTGCACATATGTAGGCCAGAGATTTGAGGCTTCATTATATTCAGAGATTTTCAGTTTTACACAAACATGGCTGAGTGTACTGTGGCACCAAGAGATAAGATTGCTCAATACCTTACATTACAAACCTGTTTTTAGTTGCTTATAATTTTGACAAACTTTAAGAACCCAGGAATTGCCAAATGGGATCACACTTGTGGCCAATCTAGCCCAGTACCCTGGGTATGACAGTGGCCAGCGTGAGCTGCTTCAGAGGAAGGTGCAAGAACCCCAGAGTAGACAGAGGAGGCATAATCTTCCCCCAGTGAAGGTCTCCTCATCCCTGATCACTGGAGAGTGGCTTAAATGCTAATGACTGAGGCTTTATCTCCATTGCAATGCCTTTTTTGTAAGAATTAGTTATAGCACCTTCAGATATTCATGTATGTTCAATCCCTTTTTGAATCTTAACGTCTTATACTCAACAGTATCCCGTGGCAGCAAGTTCCACTGTCTAATTATGCACTGTGTGGAAAAATATTTTCTTTTTTCCATTTTTCAATGTCCCTTTGGTCTTGTGTTAGGAGGCAGGGAGAACAAAAATTCCCAATATATTTTCTCTAGACCATTCATTACTTTATGTACTTTTATCAGATCCTTTCTTATTCATCTGCTTTCCAAGGTAACAATCCCAGTCTTTTCAAACGAGAGATTTTCCAGGCACTTAGGCATTCGCGCTGGCCTTCTCCAAGCTCCCACTATTACTATCATCTTTGTTTAAGATGAAGTGACCAGTGCTGCACACAATATCCAGATGGATTTCTATAATGGCATTATAACATTCTCCGCATTATTCTCCATCCCATTCCTTCTGAATCCTAACATGCACAAGCACCTGCCATGGTTATCAGCTCAGTCATTTCATACTCAAGCTTCTTCAGAAAAGACGGTTCCTCACCTTTGTAACTGTTGTTCTTTGAGATGTGTTGCTCATATGCATTCCAGTTAGGTGTGCGCGCACCGCGTGCACGTTCATTGGAAGATTTTTACCTTAGTAACCCTGGTGGGTCAGCTGGGTCGCCCCCTGGAGTGGCGCCGGATATATACCCCTGCCGACCCGACCGCTCCTCAGTTCCTTCTTGCCCGTTACTCCGACAGTGGGGAAGGAGGGCAGGTTTGGAATGGATATGAGCAACACATCTTGAAGAACAACAGTTACAAAGGTGAGTAACCGTCTTTTCTTCTTCTAGTGCTTGCTTGTATCGATTCCAATTAGGTGATTCCCAAGCCTTACCTATGCGGTGGGGTCGGAGTGAGATGTTGCAGAGTGTAATACTGCGGAGCCAAAGGCTGTGTCATCCCTGGACTGCTGAACCAGGGCATAGTGAGAGGCGAAGGTATGGACCGAGGACCAGGTAGCTGCGCGACATAGCTCGTGGATGGACACGTGAGCCAGGAAAGCAGCAGATGAGGCTTGAGCCCTGGTAGAGTGGGCAGTGAGGTGGCTGGATGGAACATGAGCCAAGTCATAACAGGTGCGGATGCACGATGTCACCCAGAATGAAATCCTCTGTGAGGAAACGGGTAGGCTCTTCATACGCTCTGCCACTGCGACGAAGAGTTGGGGGGTTCTGCGGAACGGCTTTGTCCACTCGATATAAAAAGCGAGTGCTCTACGGACGTCTAGGGAGTGCAGCTGTTGCTCCCTGCACGATGAATGTGGCTTCGGGAAGAAGACCAGAAGAAAGATCTCCTGGTTAACATGGAAGGCCGATACCACTTTGGGGAGAAAGGCCGGGTGTGGTCGCAACTGCACCTTGTCCTTGTGGAACACAGTATATGGAGGGTCCGCCGTGAGAGCCCAGAGCTCGGAAACTCGTCTTGCCGATGTGATGGCCACGAGGAAAGCGGTTTCCCAGGACAGGTAGAGAAGGGAGCAAGTTGCTAATGGGTCGAATAGGGCCAACATAAGTCTAGTAAGAACCAGATTGAGGTCCCAGGTTGGGGCGGGGCAGCGTACCTGGGGGGTATAGGCACTCCAAGCCCTTGAGGAATCTAGATACCATAGGATGTGAAAACACCGAGCGGCCATTCTCCCCTGGGTGGTAGGTAGAGATGGCCGCCAAGTGCACCCTCAAAGATGATACCACTAGGCCTTGTTGTTTAAGGGACCAGAGGTAGTCCAAGATGGTGGGGATGGAGACCTCAGCGGGAAGAACGTTGTGCTCTCCATACCAGCATGTGAAACGCTTCCACTTGGCCAGATATGTTGCTCTAATGAAAGGTTTTCTGCTACCCAAGAGTACTTGTTGCATTGGGGCAGAGCAACGCAATTCAGACTGGGTCAACCACTCAGGAGCCATGCCTTGAGATGGAGGGACTGTAGGTCTGGGTGATGCAGTTTGCCGTGGCCCTGAGTTATCAGGTCCAGGTGAAGAGGTAGTGGGATAGGGTCGGCTATTGACAGGTCTAGCAACATGGTGTACCAGTGCTGCCTGGGCCACGCTGGAGTGATCATGGTCAAGCGGGCTCTGTCCCTGCATACTTTCAGCAGGACCTTGTGGATGAGCGGGAACGGTGGAAAAGCGTATAGTAGGTGAGTCGTCCATGGTATCAGGAAAGCGTCTGCTATCAAACCCTGTGAGAGGCCTTGAAAGGAACAGAACATCTGGCATTTCCTGTTCTCGTGGGACGCGAAGAGGTCTACATGGGGAAATCCCCACTTCCGGAAGACCGAAAGAATAATGTCTTGGCCAAGCAACCACTCGTGAGAAAGGAAGGATCTGCTGAGGCGATCCGCCAGAGCGTTCCGAACCCCTGGGAGAAAGGACGCTATGAGGTCTATAGACTGGGCTATACAAAAAGTCCCAGAGTCATAAGACCTCCTGACAAAGGATTGAGGACCTTGTCCCACCCTGTTTGTTTATATAGTACATGGCTGTTGTGTTGTCGGTGAATATTGACACACAATGGCCTTGCAAGTACTGTTGGGACGCCTGCAAGCAAGGCGGACTGCTCTCAGCTCCCGGACATCGATGTACAAGGCCAGTTCCTGAGATGACCAAAGGCCTTGCGTGCGTAGATGCCCGAGGTGAGCACCCCAGCCGAGAGATGATGCGTCCGTCGTCAGGGACGCAGAGGGCTGGGGCGGACGGAACGGCAGCCCTGCACACACCAGGGAGGTGGTCAGCCACCATTCAAAGGAGTCTAGGATGCTCGGTGGAATGGTGACAATCATGTCTATGGCATCCCTGCCTGGTCGGTACACTGAGTTGAGCCACGATTGGAGGGGACGGAGGCACAGTCTGGCGTATTTAGTCACAAACGTGCAGGCCGCCATGTGACCCAGGAGACCGAGGCAAGTGCAAACTGAAGTCAACGGAGCAGCTTGCAGACTCTGGCTAATGGCCACCATTGCCTGGAACTGGGGCAGCGGTAAGCAGGCTCTGGCGAGGTTGGAGTCCAGGGTGGCGCCAATGAAGTCTATCCTCTGAGTGGGAATCAGAGTGGATTTTTCCGCATTGATCATTAGGCCTAGATGTAGGAAAAGGTCCTTGACAATGCCGACGTGATAGATCACTTGTGCCTCGGAGGTCCCTCGGATGAGCCAATCGTCTAGATACGGAAAAACGTGTATCCGACGGCGGCAGCGACGGGTGGCGACTACAGCCATGCATTTCGTAAATACTCTTGGGGCTGTAGAGAGGCTGAACGGTAGGACCGCGAACTGAAAGTGTTGGCAGTTGACTACGAACCGGAGGAACCTCCTGTGAGGTGGGTAGATGGCTATGTGAAAATACACATCTTTCATGTCGAGGGCTGCATACCAGTCTCCGGGATCCAGGGATGGGATGATGGTCCCCAGGGATACCATACAGAACTTCAACTTTATCACGTATCTGTTGAGTTCCCGCAGATCCAGGATAGGTCTGAGACCCCCCTTTGCCTTGGGGATTAGGAAGTAGCGGGAGTAAAACCCCGTGCCCCATTCGTGTTCCGGTACCTCCTCTATGGCTCCTTTGGCAAGGAGCGTCTGCACCTCCTGGAGGAGAAGCTGCTCGTGAGAGGGGTCCCTGAAGAGGGACAAGGAAGAGGGGTGGAAGGAGGAGCGTGAAATAAATTGGAGGTGGTACCCAAATTCCAACGTGCGTAAGACCCAGCGATCTGATATTAGCCGGGACCACGCAGGGAGAAAAAGGGAGAGGTGGTTGGAGAAAGGAGGGAACAGATCCTTTGACGATACTAGTACAACACCCTCGGGCGCACCTTCAAAAGGAGGGTTTTGGCCCTGTCGAAGGTCTGGAGGTACCTTGGTTCTGGCCCCCTTGGTTGCCTGACTGCCTCCGGTGACCAGTTCTCCCCGCCTTCTAGCAAAGTCCTGTCTCTGTCTGGGCTGAGGGTAAGAGTGGTGTGGCTGGGGGCAGAAGGGTCTGCGCTGAGTCACTGGCGCGTGCATGCCTAGTGAGCACATAATGACCCTATTATCTTTTAGGCTTTGCAGCCTAGGGTCTGTCTTATCGGAGAATAGGCCTTGCCCTTCAAAGGGGAGGTCCTGGATTGTATGTTAGAGCTCCGGGGGAAGGCCTGAGACTTGCAGCCATGAGATACGCCTCATAGTAACCCCGGAGGCTAGGGTCCTGGCCGCTGAGTCCACGGCGTCCAGGGAAGCCTGGAGGGAAGTTCTAGCCACCTTTTTTCCCTCATCCAAGATGGCCGCAAATTCCTGTCAGGAGTCCTGCGGGAGCAACTCCTTGAATTTGTCCGCCGCTGCCCAGGTATTATAATTATAGCGGCTAAGGAGGGCTTGTTGATTAGCCACATAGAGTTGGAGCGCCCCTGCAGAATAGACTTTGCGCCCCAGCAAGTCCATGTGCCTAGCGTCTTGATTTCGGGGCTGGAGCCTGCTGGCCATGGCATTCTCTCTCGTTGATTGACTGGACAACGAGGGAGCAAGGAGGGGGATGGACCTATAAGTATTTGTAGCCCCTGGAGGGCACCATATATTTACGTTCCACTCCCCAGGCAGCAGGTGGGACAGAGGCCACAGACTGCCAGATCGTGTTGGCATTGGCCTGGATCATCCGTATAAAAGGGAGGGCCACTCTCGCGGGGGCATCAGATTATAAAATGTCCACCACTGGGTCCTCTACCTCCAGGACCTCCTCGACTTGCAAGTTCATATTCTGGGCCACACGCCTGAGGTGGTCCTGGTGGGCCCTCAGGTCGATTGCTGGAGGGCCTACAGATGACGTTCCGGCTACTGCCTCGTCAGGGGAGGAGGATGAGGAAAGACCTGGGACAAGCGGGTCAGTCGAGGGCTCTTCTTGGTGGACAGCCTCTGTCTCCCTTGGGATCTGGGAGTCCTGAAGCTGGACCGACACCTCCTCTGAAGCAGAAGGAAGGCAGCGGCTTATAGTGGCTTCCAGCACCAGGTGTTCTGATGTGGCACAGCGCGATGGGCCTGGATGTGCACCCTGGGCCTGATGATATGCCCAAGGTGTCCAGAATGTCCACTGTTAAGGTCCGTGATCCTGAGCCTGGGGCTCGTGGAATATCGTGGCGGGCACATCGGCGTCTCTGTCTTGGGCATACGCACTGTCCGCCTGCGAAGACACGGACGGGTGCCGGGATGGCCAGGGAGGAGCTGAAAGACCATGGTAAGAGTCCCTCTCTCTCGCTGTTGGTGATCTCCTCGGCCCCAGGGATCGGTACCTGGAGTCATACAGTGCCGAAAGCGAGACCGGGACCTGCGACCGGCGCGGTGCCGGGAGGTCGACCTGGATCTCGAAGATCTGCGGCGGGAACGGCTGCGAGAGTCGCGGTGCTGGGAGCTGCAGTGGTACCGAGAGTACCGGGCCGGAGGCTGAGACGTCGATCTATGCCGCGAGTACGACCAGTACCAAATTGGCGAGCGGTGCCAGGACTGCTAGCGGCATCGGGACCGTGATCGTCGATGAGACCGCGAACGGCGCCGGGACCTGGATCGTGATCGGTGCCAGTCTGCCAAGCCGACTGAAGGAGGTCTCTTTATGGTTGGCTTGCCTCTGGAATGTAATACCCGCACCGGCGGTGCTGGGGGTTGAGGCAGGACAGACTCCGTCATGGCTATAAGGTCCCTGGCTGTGGAGAATGTCTCCGGGACCATAAGCTCAACCACAAGCCTCGGCGGGGAGCTCTCAGGGAGCTGAGTCGACGGTACCGCAGCAGTCAGTGCTGCGGCAGGTGAAAGTGCCAGGCGGTTCAAACGAGGCTGTGTCTATGGCGCCGAGGCCACAGAGGCAGTGGAGGACTTCGACCTCTTCTGCTTCGGGGAGAGAGATCGGTGCCGAGCAGGTCCCTGCGCCGGAGATGGCTGGTGCTGCGGTGTCTTGGCGGTGCCAGCGCGGTCCGGTGCCGGAGGAGCACTGCTAGCAGACTGCTCAGCGCTCGGTGCCAAGGACGGAGGGTTCAAAGCTGCCTCCATGAGGAGATTCTTTAGGCGAAAGTCTCTTTGTCTTCAGTTTAAATGCCTTGCAAATACGGCACTTATCTGTAACGTGCGATTCCCCGAGGCACTTTAGACAAGAGTCATGGGGATCGCTTGTGGGCATCAGCTTAGGACAGGCCGAGCACGGTTTGAACCCCGGTGAACCAGGCATGGGCCCCAGCACCAGGTGCGGGGACGTGGCTAATGCCCAAACTCTACTGAACTATATACACTAACTATTTAAGAACTATCAAACTAACTATAACTATATATAAAACCAACTATATACAACAAAGATAGCGAAGAAACAAGGAGTAGCTAGGGAAGTGGAGGACAGCTAAGCCGCGCTCCCCTCTTCCAACGACTGACACGGGCGGTAAGAAGGAACTGAGGAGTGGTGGGGTCGGCAGGGGTATATATCCGGCCCCATGGCAGCGCCACTCCAGGGGGCAACCCAGCCGACCCACCAGGGTTGCTAGGGTAAAAATCTTCCGACGAATGTGCACACGGCGCGCGCACACCTAACTGGAATGGATATGAGCAAGTACTCGAAGAACAGCTTTTGGATGTACCATCTGGGCTTGGTATCTTACTGCTCTTTAAAATAAAGAGCTTGCCCTAGCACCTCTTCTGACACTTCAATCTCTGACAGTACGTACTTCAACCTTTATCCAGCATTAACGATCTTGGCTAAAACTTTTCAACTTGCTGTATGCCTCAGACTGAATTTATATTAAAACTTTCAACAAAAATCAGCCATTTTTAAGGTTAGTGAAAAAAATGGGCAGTTTTGTCAATTATTAAAAAATATTAAACTTTTTAAACAACTCTAGCTCCTCCCTAGCTTGGAGAAAGATCTTGAAATTTGGCAGGTGGGTCATCCTGGGAGATGCTTTACCCCATGGACACAGATAAATATTTGGCCTCTGAAAATCACCTACTGCAACACATGTAGCAGACCTTGTTCTTCTCTTGCTCTTTAATTTTTTAAGTATTCTAATTGCATTGCTCATGCTCCTTAGCATTGGTGAACTGCCAACTATCCACCTCAAAATGTGTTGTAGCCTAGGGAAATGCCTGCCCATCTACCACATGAAAGTATTTTTTAGGTTAGGAGGGTGCGCACTGGCCTTGGAGCCAAGAGAGCACAAGTTCAAGCCTAACTATCTTGACAAACTTTCAACCTTGCTCTCTGCTTCAGATTGAATTTATTTTAAAAAATTTTCAACAACATCAGCCATTTTTAAAAACAAGGTTAGTGAAAAAAAATGGGCAGTTTTGTCAACTATTAAAAAGTTTAGCTTTAAAAAAAACAAACCAAAACAAACAAAACTAGCACTTTCACTGTCTGGTCCTATGCACTTCACAACCCTCAATACTGAACAAGGCTTCATACCTCCTACCCTGTGAGGCAAGCTAATATTTCCCCATTTTACCGATGAGGTTACAGACATTGCACAAGGTCACACTTAAAGCAGAAATAAGAACAGAATCAAGGTCTCCAATATGGCAGATTAAATCTCAGTCACAATGAAGCTCAGAATCAATCTGCCAAATTTGTACTTGGCTATGCAGTCTATAATCACTGGACCGCCAAAGCCAAAACCAGAACCCATAAATTCTGATTTTCAACATTTTTCTGATGTCTAGCAAACACACGTCCTCTTCCTGGGAGTGACTAGTCTGCAGAGGATAATAGCTTACTAATACTACCAGTTATTGTTTTAGCTCAAGGGGAAGAGGTCTTTGCAGTGACCTGAAGTTTCTGCATTCAGACCCCACAGACGACACTGCTGTGGTCAGTCTGATTCCACATAATGAAATGCGCACCCCCACACTCGCATGAGCTCCTATAAAAATCCTAGTTCCTTTCACACAAAGAACTATGAAAAAAGAATGAAAGTGAAGCACTTATAAGTTAGGAAATGCCAAAATTAAGGTTGCTTGTGCAGCCTTAATTCATCTCCCTTGTGCATATGCACTGTCACGGTGTCTTTAGTTACATGATTCCATACTGTTTTTTCCATAGAAATCCTGCTTTGGTGCTCAGGATGGAACATGCTCTGTGCATGAACCAGGGCTGGGCAGTGAATTAAGTTGTCATCTGCAGTAACCCTGCCTCAGTTATGCCAGAAGCTAGAAGGTGTGCAGTGTTTTAAATTCAATTCTCATGTTAAGTTGGAGAAGTCAAGCTCTCAAGAGTTAGGAAATTCCAGTAATTAAAAAGGGACACTGTCAACTTGATTATTTTTTTTAAACTTGACTAACTGCAAAAAACAGTTTTCCTGTAGGATCTCCCTTCACTTTATATGACCGAATTATTGGAAAATTTCTATTTTAAGAAACACTGTAAAGGTGTACTACTCTGCTGTTGATGTTTAGAAAAGTCTTCTGAGTGGTCCCCAAACATGCTTGGGCTCTCTCCTTTCCTCTGCGTGTACATCTACCAGCTGCCTCTTCTGTTTCAGCTTTGCTGCTGCTATCGGTTCACAGTTTCTCGCAGGCCTTGAGACTGAGCATCCACATGCTCTCCCTGCAGAACAGTGATCTCACTATGCTAATGGTGAGACAGGAACTGCAATGGGCTAACAGCCCAGTGACACTGACCCGGCACAAGAGCTGTCACATGCACAGTACATACATTGAAAATACAGGGAAAAGGCTTGTTTTGCTTGCATCTACCAGTTACAGGCATCATAGAGTTTACTTTTAACTATACTAGAGTCAAGGTACAACCTCTGCTGATGAAAATGAGATTTTCAAGCTTGTGTCCTTAAGCAGTTTCCCCTGCAACTGCAATTACATTGCACATAAGTAGTATTTGATGTTCCTTTGGTCATTACAAACATTGCTAAATCCTGACATTTCTGTTAATCATTTGTACTACTCTCTCCAGCTGTAGTCCTCAGAGCCTTTCCTAGTGGTTACTCCATATCTTAGATAACATGATGGGCTGTTCAGGCATATCTGGGAAACATTTAGTTTGTCTGTAGGGCCCAACACTGTATATCTAAGCTTTCCCCCCATTGACTGAATCTCCATGGTCAGGCTTCCTGTGAACCTCATGAGGATTTCTGCTTGTCCCCGCTCCCTGAATAAGGTGACTTTGCTTGGAATATAACACAAGTATATCATGTTTATTACATAAGAATTTTGCAATGAGCCAAGAGCACTCACACTCTGGAAGAGGCTAATCTCCTTTGGAAGTCTGGTCCACAGCTTGACTGAGAATGCTTTATCTCTTCCTCTGACACTTCACATTGAGCTTTGTTAACTACCATGTATGAGAGCAACACAATTGGAGTGATGGGTCAAAACAAAGTTTTGAAATGACAATAGAAGAATGGAACACATAGAACCATGCACTGGGAGGTTAGGGAATTATAGAAATGTAGGGCTGGAAATGACCTTGAGAGGTCATCAAGTCCAGCCCACTGTGCTGAGGCAGGACCAACTAAACTTAGACCATCCCTGAGAGATGTCTGTCCAACCTGTTGAGAAAACTTCTAATGAAAGTGTAGGATAAATATGAAATTAAAAAATTAAGGTTAAGTTTAGTTAAGGAAATATGTGCATTGTAAAGAAAAGTTGTCACTAGGAAGTAGAATTCATTGAAAATAATGAGTTATAAGGCCAGAAGGAATGAAGTAGGGAGGATGTTTGGTTCAAAGAATAACTAATGAGATAAGGGGAAGTTTCTAAAAAGAAGGTCTCTGATAGATGTGAAAAAAGATCTGTGTTAAAATGAGCCAAACATGACACTTCTCAACCCACACAACTGTGTTAAAGCCTATGTGAACCCAGGGGCAATGGACAAACTGTTGGTTAGCAAGAAGAAGGGGAGGAAATGCCTTGGGAAGAAAGGAAGTTGTAAATCTTATCCAGATAAAGACTGGAAATAAGGGTAAACTTGAAGGGTAAACTCTTAAAAGGGTTCATTGCTTATACCTACCTGACCATGTTGGAGTCGACCAATACGGGTCTAAGCATCCCTAGGTTTTAGCCTGTTTAAGTATTTTGATCAAATGTGTATAAATGTTTTGTTACTGTTTGGATGTAGTAAATTGCTTATTATTAGGCTTTTTAGGCATGTTTTGAGCAACTGTACCTTTCGGCTTTTGGATTCTTTGTAGCAACCAAGGACACAGCCATTTCAACTGCATTAACTCAGGACTATTGTGATAGAGAAAGCTTACACTTCCAAAGTACTCAATGGAGTTGAAAAGCAGTCTACTCCCTATGAAAACCAATTTTTGCTGTGTGGTGGGCCCTGACCCATTTCAGATATCTGGTGGGGTTGGGGCGCATAAAAATGTGCATTGCTCGTCATCCTCTACAGTGTCTTCTGTCTGGTAAAATTAAAAACAGTAGTATCTAGTCCTAGGACTGACACTGTGGTTCCTTTTGCTGGAAGAGCACCAAACTGAAGGCTGTCCTCTTAAACAACCCTCACATTTGACTGCAGGACTATTCATTGTCCTGGAGAAATTCCCTCTCATGAGGGGCTCCTAACCCTTTTACCCATGTGCAGTACATACATTTAAATTCTGAAGGGCTGCAACCTGAGAGTCTGACAATATATGCTAATGGGTTGTCCTAATACCAAAAGGGACCTGTCACAGAATTTATGGTTTGGGCTCTCTCAGTTCAGGGTGAACCTGTGCAACGCAGATGTAGTTCACACACTGTATACTGTGTTGGCTGCTGTAGCAGAGGCATTATCACTCAGTAAAGAACAAGTACCAGCTAGTGTAATATGTTCAGACTGTAAGGGTCTGTGATGCCTTAACAACCACCTCCCTTGGTGTAGTGCAAATTCATTTTGCAGTGCAGATTACAAGCTTTTATGCTATTAAGCCCTTTTGTCCTATGTGTGGGAACTAGCAGGTAAATGGGCTAACTCAGTGGTATATGTGGTTAAAGTAAAAGCTCATACCAGACATGGGGAAGTGAGCAAGAAAAACAGAGCAAATGAAGCTGCTAATAGCCAGGCTTCAGTGTGGTCCCACGCCCAATTATCCAGTTCTTGCCATTATCAATTGAGCACAAGCAAAAACCATTGATTTAGTAACATTGCAAGAATCTGATCCAGAGATATCCTCTTACACAAAAACTAATGCTTGGGGAGTTAAATGGTAAATCACTCTTTCCCAGGGAAAGTTCCATCACAGCCCATTAAAAAGGAAATGTTAAGATGGGTGCATGATGTGCCATTGATGGCCCACCGAATGCTGATACCACTTATCAGTGACTAATTAAGGCAGCCTTGGTGGCCCCATTGTAAAAAAAGATGTAAAAATTCATATTAACAATTGCCTGGTTTGTGCTAAAAAGCAATCTACCAGGGAAAACAAAACATGGATTTATCCAGGCACAGCAAAGGGGCAGGTTCATGCCAAATGAGGGCATACTTTAACAAGCCAGCCCAAAGCGTAGATTGGCAAGTAGAGGACAGAGTGATGGTGCAGTGAACACCGGGAAAAAAACAACAAAACATTTCTGGCACCAAGATGGCGGCCCACTATATAATACAAAAAGCCAACCCTGCAGTTTATCTGGTATGAATAGAAGCAAGATAAAAAAAAACAAGGATCGATGAGTAGATGCTACTCAGCTAAATTTTAATCAAATGAGGGCTTATTGATATGTGCCCTTTTGCAGAGGCGGCTCCAGGCCCCAGCAAGCCAAGTGTGTTCTTGGGGCGGCATGCCGCGGGGGGCGCTCTGCCAGTCGCTGGGAGGTGGCTCCAGTGGACCTCCCGCAGGCATGCCTGTGGAGGGTCCGCTGGTCCCGCGGCTTTGGTGGGGCACTCTGCCAGTTGCCAGGAGGGCAGCAGGCGGTTCCGGTGGACCCTCCGCAGGCATGCCTGCGGGAGGACCACCGGAGCCGCGGGACTGGCGACTGGCAGCGCGCCCCACGCGGCATGCCGCCATGCTTGGGGCAGTGAAATGTCTAGAGCTGCCCCTGCCCTTTTGAGAATCAGGAAGGGTAGAAATAAAAGGTGGGACAAATACCATACACTGGCGGGCGGGGGAAGAAAAAAGAAAAACTCACAATGCTCTAAGGTGAAGGTACGACCCAGTAATGAATTGGTATTAAGATCCCTTAAAGAAGTGCTGTGCAATGATGTTCAATTTATATATGTACCTCTGGTGTTGAATTTGACTTGGTTGCAGTTGACAAAAGTGTAGTGTCTTGGCCACTGTATGGCAAAATGATAGAGGACTATTAGAAAGGCTTTCTTGACAGAAATGTAGAGGAAAAGGCACCAAAATCAATTCAAAGACAAAACCGATGGAGCCTATCCACCAGTGCTGTACAGGGTGGTTTCAAGCAGGAATCAGGTAGACATTGAGACCCTGTGGGAACACAACCGGGCATTCCAACACATGCTGGCTGTGGACCTACTGAGTCCAACGAATGTGCACAGCAAAAAACATAGTAAGAACTTTAGAATGTATATAACATGCATGACATAGTTAATTCACTGAAGAAAGTACAGGATAAAGTAAATGAAATAGATAACCAAACTAATAAAGATCAAAGCAGGCCAATAGCCAGGGCCATAACGTATTGTGTGTACAGAGGAATATGTACTAGATGAAAATCAAGGCCATCCTCACTCATATAGAGCAAGGTAAATTGCCTTCATCACCACAGAGAAATTAAAAACTTGGTATAGTATTCCTTATCCCACTCATACTATCCCATCCAATAACTGCAGAACACCACATTCAAACCATTATTAGAGTGCTACAACTGGGAGTACTGGAAGACACTAACCCATAAGTTTTTAAAAAAGACTTTGTTTCTCTTCAAATACTGTTGCAAGATAAAGACAAGGTCTGGCAAGCCTTGGACTTGTTCTGTTGCTCACAATTGGGGACACCTGCAGCTGTAATGTCTTACAGACAAGTTGCCAACATGGGGGCTCACTCTGGGGGAGCCATCTCCAATCTGCACAGTGCTGGGGAATTGGTGAAGTGAAAACCTCTTACACCAGGAATGGTAAATATTGTGTGGGTGATGGAAATAAACCACTTGTAGTGTGGACCCAGAGTCTTATTCCAAGTGGCCAATGTTTTGTTTCACAACAAAATCCACTGTCACTAAAATATAGGCTGAATTCAGATTACAGGAGGATGCTATGAAAGCAGTACCCAAGTGTGGGCATCCTATTCTTCCCTTGAGCCTGGATCTTAAAATATTAATAGCCAAGAATAGGGAATTCAGGAGTTAACTAGCCCCTGGCGGTGGAACAAGCACAAAGTCGATTATATCCATGGTAACTACGGTTATTTAAAGGTAGGGTAGTTAATGTAAATTGTGGTAACAAACTTTGATTTTGTATTGTCAAGTTTAATGGTTATGTAAGATGTTGCAAAATCATAAAAGTTATGTTTAAAATGCTTAATGTAGTAAAACCCACATAGCATGTAGGTTTTTAAGGCAGAGAATGTAGGATAAATACAAACTAAAGAATTAGGGTTAGCTTGAATTTAGTTAAGGAAATAGATGTGTTGTAAAGAAAGGCCCTGATTAGCAGGTAGAAGGAAGGCCTTGAAAGTAACAGGTCAGAAGGTCAGAAGGAATGAAGAAGGATGAAGTCTGGTTCAAAGAATAACTAATACAATAAGGGGAAGTTCTAAAAAGAAGGCCTCTGACCAGTGTGGGGACTGCAGATAGTTTTAAATAAAACAAAGAATCTGTCGTAAAGTGAGCCAACATGGCCTTTCCCAATCCACACAGCAGTGTTAAAGCCAGTGTGAACAGAGGGGCAATGGACAAATTGTTGGTCAGCAAGGAGAGGAGGAAAGGCCTTGGAAAGAAAGGAAATTGTAAATCTTATCTGGATTAAGATTGGAAATAAGGATCAACAGTCGCAAATGGATTTTTAGCTAAAATTAGTAATTGGGAATATCACTTATTTGTTGAAGGGTATAAAAAGTAAACTCTTAAAGGGTTCATTGCTAATACCTGCCTGACCATGCTGGAGCCAACCAATATAGGTCTAAGCACCCCAGGGTTTAGCCCATTTGTTAGTCTCTTGATCAAATGTCTGTAAATGTTTTGTTACTGTTGGATATAGTACACTGATTATTTTGGCTTTTTAAGGAATGTTTAGAGGAATTGTATAAGTGGTCTTTGGATTTAATACAGGAATTTATGGTTAAATTAGTGCCATGGTAACACCCTGCATAAATAATATTAATTCCAACAGATGGGGGTTCAAAAACCTCCCCCCAGAGTTTAATTACCCTTATAGTTAGAATGTTTTTCTTAAATATCTAACTTAAATCTCCCTCGCTAAAGATTAAGCACATTGCTTCTTTTCCTACCTTCACTAGACACTGAGAACAATTGATCATGGTCCTCTTTATGACAACAGCAATCCATAACATATTTGAAGACTGTTATAGGTTCCCCCCTGCCCTCAGTCATCTTTTCTCAAGATGAAACATGCCCAGTTGTGTTTTTTTTAACCTTTCCTCACACATCAGGTTTTCTAAACCTTTTATCATTTCTGTTGCTCTTCTCTGGACTTTCCAATTTGTCCACATCTTTCCTAATGCATGGAGCCCAGAAATGGGAACAGTACTCCAGCTGAGGCCTTGCCAGTGCTGAGTGAACCGGGACAATTACCTTCCATGTCTTACATAAAACACTCCTCTTAATACGAGGGCTGCCCAGAGGATTCAGGGGGCCTGGGGCAAAGCAATTTCAGGAGCCCCTTCCATAAAAAAAAAGGTTGCAATACTATAGAATACTATATGCTCATGGGGTGCCCTGCTTGCAACCCCTTCCCCCAGCTTGGTGTCATCTGCAGATTTTATAAGCATATTCTCCATTCCATTATCCAAGTAGTTAATCAGAATAATTACTACTGCACCCAGGACAGACCCCTGTGGCGCCCGACCAGATACACCCTCCCAGTTTGATTGCAAATCACTGATAACTACTCTAAGTATGGTCTTTCAACCAGTTTTGCACCCTTACAGTAATTTTATTTGCTTATGAGAATGTCATGTGAGACTGAACCAAAAGCCTTATTAAAATCTACTTACTATCACATCTACTGCTTCCCCACTCTGCACTAGACCAGTAACCCTGTCAAAGGAGTCAAGTAAGTTGATTTGGCATGATTATGTTCTTGACAAATCTATGCTGGCTACAGGGGGTGCCTGGTATATGTCTCCCCCTTATCCGTTGTTTCGCATATCCATCGCTCATCAACAGAGGAACTTGTTTTGATTCATGTCAGCCCCAATCCGCATATCCATCGTTTGCAGTACCGTACTGTAAGTTGCAAACGATGGATATGCGGACCGAGGTGAATCGGAACACATTCCCCTACTGATCAGCGATGGCTATGCAAAATAAGGGATAAAAGGTGGAGATGTACACATCCAGCCCCCCTTTTCCCAGAACTTGACCCACACCATCCAGGGAGCGGAGGCTTGCAAGCCCGTTCTGCTCTCCTGCACCCCATCAGGAGCACTGGGTGCAGCGGGGCAAGCCTCTGTGCCCTGCTCCCCGGCAGGAGCGCTGGGCACAGCAGGAGAAGCTCCCACATCTCAGCAGAAGTGCCAAGCAGAGCAGAAGAAGCCCCCAGGCCCCAACCCCACTCCTGCCCATGCCACTGCTGTACCAGCAGGTCCCTGGTATACATTGTTTTGGTATACGTGGCCCTTTTCAAGAACACAACCCTGACATATACTGGGGACCTGTTGTATTTCTTATTATTCTCTAGGTACTTTCAAACTGATTGCTTACAGTTTGTTCCAGCACCTTTTCAGGTATCAAAGTTAGGCTGATTGGTCTATAATTCAAGAAAGGTGTTTCATTTTGTGGCAGGATCTCATTAACTGACCCACAGAAACAGGTGGAATATTACTGATTTATGCCATAAAAAATACAGGATGTGCAATATAGCTAGGTTAATATTTCAGAAGAACTTTCAGCTCTAGAATTTTCCAGACCCAAGAGGTTGATTTTGCAACATTATCAATCCATGAACATGTGTATAAATAAAGCACTCTGGGATACTTTTGTGAAGATAAGCACTGCACACACAGTGCATTGTTACTGCTGCTTTAACTAATACTTAGACAGCACTTGGATATTTAAATGCTACTGAAGTGCTAAACTTTACTTATAAGGTTTGCATCTTGTACAACATTCATCTGCTCTTTTACTTCAGAGAAAGTTTCTGACCACCCAGAGTGGCAATTAGTCTGCGATGAACCAGATCCTGGCTTTTTGTCAGGGTTCATTTCAAGTGGTGGGACTACATTCCAAATGTGCAAGCCCAATCCAAGGGGATGCTGTTCTTATTTCCCTGGAATATCATGGAAATCAGTGGTTGAGTTTCTATCATTAAAGAGTGAATTCCAAACTAGAAGCACTAAGAGGCTGGTTAAGGGAAAGAATGCGTGATGGAGGATTAGATAACAGGAGAAAAGTAAAACGAGAGAAAGACAAGAACACACGCTAGAGAAAGCGGCACAGATGCACAGACAACTGCAGAAAGTCAGTTCTGGCCCCAGCAGGGAGCAATGTAAGAGCAACCTTTACTATTCCCACCCATATCCATTATGTTTCCATAGACAAACACTCTGAACAAGTTTTATGTCATATCCAACCCCTCTCAAAAACTACTCAAAGGCCTCTGCCCATAATTCCCAGCCACCAGGCCTGAGCGCCTCCAAGTGAATCAGCCGTAAGTTGAGAATTAGACCTATCACATTGGCTTGCCACATTCAGGAAGAACATACAGGAGCAACATACCTCGTCCCACAAGGCACGTTTTTTACTTCATCAGTTTGCAATGTTGTCTGAAACAAGAGACATGTAATCAGGGCTCACAGAGAAACTAGTCACTGACCAGTCAACAGCCAAGCCCTAGACAGGCCCTTGCAGAACTTTCTAGCTCAGTTCAGGCCATACGCTCACTGGAAGCTCAGCACTCATGCTCTTTAATGGTTGCTAAGAAGGGTGTGGGGGGGAAATTCACTAGGACGAGCACCACTCTTCAGGTTGTTGGGGGTTGTGGCTGCTATAGGCAGGAAGCAGAATGAACTTTTCTAGCACCCACTCCCTGTGATAGTTGAGGAAGAAGGGGATGGTGCAGGGAACTCCATTCTCTTTCCCCCTTCCTCTACTTCCTTCAGTGCCCAGAAGGATTGCAGCTACTTGCCTGGCAAATGGCAAAGTGAATGCTTGCAGACCCAGGCACTAGGACGACACATGGTGTCAGCAGCGGAAGCATCCCAAGGCAGGAGCCCCAGGGTTTTTGTTTGTGCCAGTGAAGAGCTCCCACTGGAAAAACAGTATGGAGCCCACGTTCATTTGCAGTGCAGGTTGTTTCCACATTACATGCTCTCAGGAAGCCATCAGTATCTCCAGCCACAGTGAAGTAGATGACTTCATTCAGCCCTTCCAAACTCACTGTAGTGATAACAATTCAGGGGAGGACAAAGCACAACAAAATGCAATAGACCAAATGTAGTCCATGGTGATCTACTAAGTTGTGCACAGCCACCATGTGCAGTGGGGCCTGGCCTCTTGCAGCAAAATAGATCATTGATTTCTCGGACCTGCAGCTGCTTCAGGCCTTGCTGCATACTGGAAGCTGTAGTAGGCACACAAGGGGTTGTACCCCAACATCAGAGAGGAGGATGGCTACAATCTGATCAGTGTGCTCTTATGCTACTGAGAACTGGCTAACATGGCTTTTATTCAGGCAAAATTGCAGCTCCACTTTCATATTTGACAGATACCTTATACAACCCCACCCTATTCCAGCTCCCCTGTGAGAAGTTACTAACCTGCACTGATTTGAAGGTGGTAATGAATGGGAGCATGATGTGATAGCCTGGTCCACTTGGGCTGGTTAATAAGGCACCACCCCTGTGAAGAGACAAACGGGTCAGTTCTCAAGAAGCTGAAGAATTAGATGTACTGACTCTTCCAGACCTCTGGTAAGTGTTCAAAGTACTGGATAGACATAGCCACAAGCTTCTGTAGGTCAATAAGTCACTACAGCTCAGACAAGCTCTACTAGCCTGATTATTACCATGACTGATAATGGGAGGGTGAGAATGATTATTTTGCTCACCCACCAAAAACAAGTCACTTGCCCGAGCAAATCAAATTTGATAGGGCTGCATTAATACATAGTGTTATAGAAACATATGGTAAAGAAAATATACTTGTGACCTAATAGGTCACTAGACTAAAGAGCAAGCTATTCAATGCAGACTAAATACAAAAAGTTTCCCAGGAATTATTGATTTCATCAGCTCTTTTATGGGGTACTGGTACAAGATAACATTTGCCCTGTACTTGCTCCGTTGAGTCTGCCAGCTTCACACCAGCTACATACAAAATATACAGCTTCCAATTAGACAAGAGAGGTATTCCTGCTAAGTATATTTAAAATAAACCAAAGCTGCTATCAGAGACTATCTTCCTTCTAAAACAGAGCTTTAAATCAGCAAGCAGGAAACTTTGATTTAAATTATTAATTTTAATAGTGTTTTGCATTTGAACTTATACTTATTTTCTTTAAAAAAAGGCTGATTCTCATTGGTGGGTAACCACTAAAACATGTTGATTTGCAACTAAACAGTCTTTACAATAAATCTGATACTTCTATTTGCTAATCAGGAGGATTTACTATTTAGGTAACTATTTAGCTTAGAGTAAAAATTAAGAATCTGAATAAGTTTAAGAAATGCATCATGTTGCAGTTGTATTCTGGGGACGTTCCCAGGGCAACAGAGGAAAGAATTATATTGTTAGTTAAAACTTATTTTTGTTCTGAATCCAGCCAAGTTTCAGAGGCTATGCCTACACTACACAGCTTTAAGTGACATGGCTGTGTCGCTACAGCCGTGCCACTAAAAACTGCGCAGCGCAGCCGCTGTTTGTCGGCTCTCCTACCAATAAAAAACATCCACTGTAGCCGCTGTTTGTCAGGAGTCGGGAAGAACCTATCAAGCAAGGGGATGGTTGTTTCAGGATAATTAGTTTACTTCCTAAATTGTGCAAGTTATAAAAAGGACCATGGCTAAAGATGGATCCCAAAGAGAAGTAAGAGATTACGGCAAAATTTATTAATTCAGTCAAATTATCAAGGGGTTGCTAATTACTTTGCCAATGAAAGCATGCCAACAATGTTAACATCAGAACTGTACCATCTGTTTATACAGAGCACAATCCCACATTCAGCTCTTTTCTTGCTGTCTACATTTCTTCCACCTTACACAACCAATCTACCAGCTTCCCAAGGTGCATTTACAATACGACAGAACTTGACCATAACAGAATATTCTTCTTCCCTTTTTCCTGGGCACAATGCAAGGCCCATTCACTCTGCTCAATCCCTTCGGAGTGGCTGGACAGGAAGCATCAAACTCTGAATATGTGGAGTAAGGGGGGAGGAAATGTCAGAGGGATGGTGAATAATACAGAGAATATTATATACATCAATGGTGTGGCCTCGTGGACACTGTGTATAGCACTGGTCACCGCTCATCTCCAAGAAGATGCTACAGAACTAGAAGGGTTTCACAGAAGAGTGACAAGAGCGATCAAGGGCCTAGAAAAAGACTCGTGCGAAGAGAGATTGCAAAGACTGGGATTGTTACTTTGAAAAGGAAAGCAATAGAAGGAGGCATGACAGAAGTACCTAAAATGACGACTGCTCAGGGAGATTGGAAAGATGTGTTTTCCTTATCTCAACACAAGAACAAGGGGACGCACAGTGTAATTAAAAGGTGGAAAATTCAAAATGAACAAAAAAGTGCCTTATCATACAATGTGTGATTAAACTGTAGAACTCACTGCCACATGAAGTAGTTGAGGCCATGAATTTAACAAGCTTAAAAAAAAGATGGGACATTTCTATCTCATTTATTCTTGGGATAACAAGAATATCCAGAGTTAGCATACTAAATGACAACAAACATTGTGGCAGGGATATTAAACCTACTGCTTCAGGATGTAAGCCGATCTCTAACTATTAGAAACCAGGCTGAAAGTGAACATGGTGACCGATTATTCTACATCTGCTACTGAAGGTTCTTACACCTTCCACTGAAACACCTGTGCTCGACCCATCAGACACAAGAGACCAGGCCAGATGGGTCTGGGGTCTGATCCCATCTGGCAATGCCTATGTATAACCACCACATGTTATATATAGGCCAGTGGTTCTCAACCGCTTGCGACTCAACCAGTACAGAGATGTGGCCCATGTGACATCCTTAGGGCCATACAGGTAGCATTGGATGTGGCCCACATAACATGTTATGGGCCGCATATACGGCTCATAATTGTAAATAGGTTGAGAACCACTGTTATAGACAGAAACAATTAGAGTGACAGCTGGATCCTTTTAATAAGGATGCATGTTGCCATCAAAACTGCCCTGTCTCCATCTGCTGGATGGGAAGAACTAGAACCCCTACTTTTGAACTGGCAAGGAAGAATGAAGAGTGTGTGCCAAAGCTTGAAGTACTCTCCATGGTCCTCAGTGTTTTATCACTATCTGTGCTCTATTCAAAAGGAAGGGGTATTCAATCTAATTTGCAGAGTCCTTGGTAGGACTTTAGGAACAATTATTACCTAGAGAACAGCCCGGAGCAATAAACTGCCAAGGAAGGCAGGAGACTATCCATAATTCCAAGCATGGACAGATTTTCAGGTGACAAGAGTAATAAAATAAAACAGAGGGGAAAAAAGCCCAGCCTGGATTATCCCAAACGGTTCATGATAGCGAGAGCTGAAGTATTAAACTATAGAATCATCTCCTAAGCAAGTGGCAGGAGCCCCACCACTTGAGTCACTGAAGCTAGATTGGAGAGAGCCCTGGAGGGAACAATCCAGCACAGGCTCTGCGAACGGGATGAAAGCGCTGGGTTCACGCCACCTAATTTCTACTCTACCATTCATAGAAACTGCTTCCAAAACGCAAGGACTAGATAAAACCTTTCACATGTAGGTTTGAGATAAAAAGTCTGTGAAACCAAGTGGCAGACTTAATACATTACACAACCACAGTGTCCACACCATCATTTAAGGACTTCAGCTCCCACAAGCCCAATCGTGGCACATATTACCCTACTGGATCAGTTTATGCAAATTCTTGTGTACATGTATATAGTTTCCCACATCTTAGTCTCCTACATCTAGGCACGAGGTCTTAGGACACATTCTAAAACCACAGTTCCCTCCAAATGAGAAACAACAGATGCATCAAACATTTTGACCACAGATAAAATTAATGACTGGAAGATGGCTAATGTAACACCAATATTTAAGAAGGGCTCCAGAGGTGATCCTGGCAATTACAGACCGGTAAGTCTAACGTCAGTACCGGGCAAATTAGTTGAAACAATAGTAAATAATAAAAATGTCAGACACCTAGAAGAACATAAATTGTTGGGCAAAAGTCAACATGGTTTCTGTAAAGGGAAATCATGTCTTACTAATCTATCAGAGTTCTTTGAAGGGGTCAAACAAACATGTGGACAAGGGGGATTCAGTGGATATAATGTACTTAGATTTCCAGAAAGCCTTTGACAAGGTCCCTCACCAAAGGCTCTTACGTAAATTAAGTTGTCATGGGATAAAAGGGAAGATCCTTTCATGGATTGAGAACTGGTTAAAAGACAGGGAACAAAGGGTAGGAATAAATGGTAAATTCTCAGAATGGAGAGGGGTAACTAGTGGTGTTCCCCAAGGGTCAGTCCTCGGACCAATCCTGTTCATCTTATTCATAAATGATCTGGAGAAAGGGGTAAACTGTGAGGTGGCAAAGTTTGCAGATGATACTAAACTGCTCAAGATAGTTAGGACCAAAGCAGACTGTGAAGAACTTCAAAAAGATCTCACAAAACTAAGTGATTGGGCAACAAAATGGCAAATGAAATTTAATGTGGATAAATGTAAAGTAATGCACGTTGGAAAAAATAACCCCAACTATACACACAATATGATGGGGTCTAATTTAGCTACAACAAATCAGGAAAAAGATCTTGGAGTCATTGTGGATAGTTCTCTGAAGACATCCATGCAGTGTGCAGAGGCGGTCAAAAAAGCAAACAGGATGTTAGGAATCATTAAAAAGGGGATAGAGAATAAGATGGAGAATATATTATTGCCCTTATATAAATCGATGGTATGCCCACATCTTGAATACTGCGTACAGACGTGGTCTCCTCATCTCAGAAAAGATATACTGGCACTTGAAAAGGTTTAAAGAAGGGCAACTAAAATGATTAGGGGTTTGGAATGGGTCCCATATGAGGAGAGATTGAAGAGGCTAGGACTTTTCAGCTTGGAAAAGAGAAGACTAAAGGGGGATATGATAGAGGTGTATAAAATCATGAGTGATGTGGAGAAAGTAGATAAGGAAAAGTTATTTACTTACCCCATAATACAAGAACTAGGGGCCACCAAATGAAATTAATGGGCAGCAGGTTTAAAACAAATAAAAGGAAGTTCTTCTTTACACAGCGCACAGTAAACTTGTGGAACTCCTTGCCTGAGGAGGTTGTGAAGGCTAGGACTATAACAGCGTTTAAAAGAGAACTGGATAAATTCATGGAGGTTAAGTCCATTAATGGCTATTACCCAGGATGGGTAAGGAATGGTGTCCCTAGCCTCTGTTTGTCAGAGGGTAGGGATGGATGGCAGGAGAGAGATCACTTGATCATTATCTGTTAGGTTCACTCCCTCTGGGACACCTGGCATTGGCCACTGTCGGTAGACAGGATACTGGGCTAGATGGACCATTGGTCTGACCCAGTACGGATGTTCTTATGTAATGCTTTAGACAAGAGAAAGGTTATTACATGGTGGATTGCAAGCTGTCAACCTCCATCCCAAACCCTGCTTTGCCTCCAGCATTTATAATGGTGTTAAATATATTAAAGAAGTGTTTTTAATTCATAAGGGGGGGCACACTCAGAGACTTGTTATGTCAAAGGGGGCACCAGTAAAAAAGTTTGAGAGCCACTGAGCTAATGTGACCCTTGCATGTATAAACAGAGGACTCTCCAGCAGGTGTAGAGCAGTTATTTTACCTCTGTATTTGGCACTGGTATGACCAATGCTGGAATACTGTGTCCAATTCAAGACAGATGTTCATAAATTGATTCAAAGAAGAGCAACGAGAATGATTAAAGGATTAGAAAACATGCCTTTATAGTGATTAACAAAAAGAAAGTTACAGTCTATAGGTATACGGAAAACATTAATAATGGACCCCTCGATCTAATAGAGAAAGGTCAAATATGATCCAATAAAGGCAAAAAAAATTAACAATGAGGGTAATTAACCATTCTAACAATTTACCAAGAGTTGTGGTGGATTCTCCATCACTGATAATTTTTAAATCAAGATTGGATTCCCCCCATCCCCCCAAAAAAGCTGTGCTCTAGAAATTTTTTTTTTGGGGGGGGGGGGGGGGAGAGAGTTCTCTGGCCTGTGTTATACAGGAGATCATAACGGTCTCTTCCGGCCTTGGAATCTATGAACAGGAGGAGCCAATGGCCTGCCTGCAAGAAGTCCACAGAGCAGTCTGGGGAGCTCTGTTCTAGGTAGTTTATCATCAGCCAGTACCCATGGAAAGTTCAGCAATTGACTAGATTATGACCAAAGTAACTTGTTTCCTTCATTCCTATTCTTAAGTATCAGCAGGACCAATTAGACCATCAGATTCAAGTCTTGCTTACACTGGACTTTTTATACCAGTGTTGCTGCCTTAAGGGCACCTGTGTTCAGTGTGGGTCACAGTCCCACTGCATGACACACATTGAGTATAGCTACAAACCTAGGGCAGACAAGACCTGTGGCAAACTGGCATGAATAGGGCAATGGTCATTCGTACTCAGTTAAAAACAACTTGTGTAGACTCAAACTTTAAGGCCAGGCGGGACCATGATCATTTAGTCTGACCTCCTGCACATCACAGGCCACAGCACCTCACCCACCCTGTAACAGACCCCTAACCTCTGGATGAGTTACTGAAGTCCTCAAACCATGATTTAAAGACTTCATGTTAAAAGAATCCACCATTTTCACTAGTTTAAACCTACAAGTGACCCATGCCCTATGCTGCAGAGGAGGGTGAAAATCCATCAGGGTCTCTGATGATCTGACTTGGGGGAAAAATCCTTCCCAATTCCAAATATGGCAATCAGACCCTGAGCATGTGGGCAAGACCCACCAGCCAGACACCCGGGAAAGAATTCTTTGTAATAACTGAGAGTCCTCCTCATCTAGTGCTCCATCATCAGCCATTGGAGCTATGTGATGCTAACAGTCACAGATCAACTATGTGCCATTGTAGGCAGTCTCATCAGACTACCCCTCTGTAAACTTATCAAATTCAGTCTTGAAGCCAGTTAGGTTTTTTGGCACCACTGCTCCCTTTTGACATAGTTGGGAGCTGGCCTCCTTAAGTGGAAGGTGGGGACTAGGCACCCAGAGCAGCGGGGAAGGGCTCTAAGCCAGAGCACTGGCCAAGGAACAGGCGCTCAGGGAAGGGTGAGGAGTTCAGGATCGGTCTGCCTGGTGGGAGATGGAAAGCAGGCATACAGGAGTACAGGAAGGAGTGGCGAGTCAGATCAGGTGCACGGGGATACAGGAAGGACTCTAGGTAGAGGGGGACCTGAGGGACTTGGGGACTAAGTGCACAGTAGTGTGGGAGTTGTGAAGCAAGCATATAGGGCTGTGGGAAAGGCTCTGGGTACTGGGGGAGGGACCTGGGGAGCTAGAGCTTCTGTCTGTATGCATTTAAAGCTGAATTTTAACCCTATAATAATTTCACACACGCTAGGGTGACAGGGAAGTTCAAAATCCAGACAGAACAGAAATCATTTTTTTAATATCTCATGATTATTAGGCTGTCATAATTTTTCACCTCTTTAGTCAGCAATAATGGCCCTCCTGCCCATCCTGAGATGAGGCCCAGGCACAGAACATGGAGCAGGGCAGTCTCTTACACAAGACCTTCCTTGGATGAACCGTAATGGAGAGAATTAAACCCAGAATGTTGAGAACGTTGGATGTGTTCATTGGAACAGTACCTGTAATACACTGCCAGGTGGCCCTCATCAACTTTATGAATGGAGGAGTAGAGGAGAAGAACTAGGACTCCCGCAGCAGCTGCCACTACCGCCCCAGGCTGGGCCATAGTCATACTAACGTCATCTGTGGGAACAAAACACATGGTCATCCACCAATGTTGCTGTCAGTGAATGAAAAGGATTCCTTAATCTCTCTCTCATCTATGGATTTTTCTTAATAGCAGAGGCTCCCAAACCTTTTTATAAGGCAGACCACAACTTCACAAAGAACATTTCAGACACACCTCTCCCATTCTCGATCACAGACCATTTCCATTCTTGCTCATAACTGCACAACAATACAACACTTACATGGCCGATATTAGGAGAGTACTGTATATATATTTTAAACTTCATTTAATGTGGTTTGTCAGCTGGAAATGAAGAGAAGGAGCTAGTACCATGTGGCTCATCAGTACTGCACAGACCCACCTACAGGAGCTTTGCCCACTCAGTTGTATTAAGATGTCTCAATTCAGAAGCACGAGCTTTCTTAGCACCATCCAGCTGAATCAATTGTTTCCATGTTTTAAGACCTTGTGTACTACATCTAAAATTCAAGAGCAATTGCAACACATATTTGAAATCTGCATCCTAGGACACAGCAGCACCAAATGGCAGAAAGCTGCTCTGCAGCTGCCTCCTCTTTCCAGCCACTCAGGTCAGCAGCTAGAAAGAAGAAGGAGGCATATGTTCAGTGCTGCTCCTCTAGTCAAGATTTTGGGTTTTTTCCCCTTGTTCTTTGAGGGGGTGGGCAAAGGAGACATTATTTTCTCCATCCCCGAACAGAAATTAAAGGGAAGTGCCCCTGTATTCTCTCACTTCAAAAGCAACATTGTCAGTACTGGTGCACAATTCACACAGTCAATTATGATCAGGGTAGATTAATTCTCCATTCCTGTCTCTGAATTTCCTTCTGCTTTCCTTAGCAACTTATAACTAACTCATCTTAAATAGACATGTGGAGCTTCTCACATGTTCTTTAAGCAATTCTGTATGTTACTGAGCTCAGAATAAAAACTGAAATCTCTCTCTTTTTAATCAACCCACACACCAGCTGATCACAACCCACGTACCACACATGGTGCATGTACTGCAGAGCTAGATAGTGCCAGATCAGAACTCTCCTGTCCCCATACCACTTTTCAACCTCTTTTTCTCTCCCACCCAACACTCACTATCATTACAGTAACAGATCACTAATATTAAATTTTAATAACCTTGGAATACTGAAGAATTCCAGAGACCTGCAAGAAAGCCACTGCTGTGCCAAAGCTTAAGAGTAGTTAAGATAAAATAGGAATTATAAGCCAGTTACCCAGAAATACAGGACTAACTCGTACAGGACTATCAAAGAACTGAAGGAAAAAAATATAATTAATTCTAATCAACATTACAAGTTTGATTGATGAAAGTAATAACTATCGACATAATATACTTGGTCTTCTTAAACCATTTGATTTAAAACTTTATAACATTCTGCTTAAAAGTGGATTAAATGGATTAAAAAGGGGTAACTAATAGATCGCAAAAAGATATAATTAATGGGGAATCATTGTCCAGGAACAGTATTTCTATTGACATTCCACTGGGATCAGTTCTTGCCCCAATTTTATTCAATACCTTTATCAATGATCTGGAAGGAAATATGAAAACATTGCTGATGACCTTTGCAAATGACAAATTGACAGGTGGTAATTACAAGGATAAAGCACTTATACAGGGCAATATAGATAACTTGGTACAATCATACCACATGCATTTCAACACTTCATACATCTAGGAACTGAGACTGTAGATTACAGTACAGGATGAAGACTTGATTCTGAAAGGCAGGATTCTGAAAGGGATTTCGTGGTCATGGCGAATAAGCAGCCGAGTATGAGCTCCCAGTGCAGTGCTCTAAGGTGGCAAATGCAATTTGTGTCTGTATAAGTTGGGGAACAGCAAGAAGGAGTAGGGAGATGATACTACTTTTGTATGCAGCATTGGTGAGACTTTTACCATTCTGACAGTTCTGATGCCACATTTCAAGAAAGATGCTGGCAAACTGGAGATTTCAGAGAAGAGCCACAAGAATGCTTTGTGTCTGAAATATCTGTCTGAGAGTGAGAGACTAAAGGAGTTGAATTTATTTATCTTATCAAAAAGAAGTTCAATCACAGTCTATACTTACCTATACAGGCAGAAGACAGCTGATAGTGGAGGGATATTTAAACTAGCACACAAGAGAAAAATAAGAGCCAATGACTAAGTTCAGGCCAGAAAACCTGGAAAAAAGGCACAAATGTTTAACAATTAGTGTAATTAACAAATGAAAAATGTTACCAAGGAGTGTGCTGGGTTCTCCATTGCTTGGCAAATATTAATCAAGGCTGGGAGCATTTCTAAAAGATACATTATAGCTCAAATACAAGTTGTTGTCTTAGGGCTGGTCCACACTACGGGGGGAACTCTATCTTAGATACGCAACTTCAACAACGTGAATAACGTAGCTGAAGTCGAATATCTAAGATCGGATTACTCACCCGTCCTCACCGCGCGGGATCGATGTTCGCGGCTCTCCCTGTCGATTCCGCAACTCCGTTGGGGTTGATGGAGCTCCGGAATCGATATAAACGCGCTCGGGGATCGATATATCGCGTCTAGATGAGACGCGATATATCGATCCCCGAGCAATCGATTTTAACCCGCCGATACGGTGGGTAGTCTGGACGTAGCCTTAGGCTATGTTTACACTGCCAGAGTTACATCACCGCTCAGAGAGTGCTGAAGGAAAACCACTGTTGTGTGTTCACACTGACAGCTGCCTGCATAATAGCATGTTCAGACTTGCGGCACTTAGAACAGTATTCAGAGCAGTGCACTCTGGGCAGCTATCCCACAGAGCATCTCTACCTCTTCTGCCGCTAAGAGTTGTGGGAAGACAGAGGGGGTCATGGGGCATCCTGGTTCTGTCCCATGATGCATTGCTTCGCATCCCAGCAATCCCTGTGCTTCCGTCCACATTTGGCGCCAACTTTCAACGGTTTGTGTACTGCGCGCTCTGCCTCTTCAAGCTGCAGGAATGGATCCCGCACTGTTGACTAATACACTGCTCGTTCTCATTAACAAGTCACAAGTGGCAGTGGAGTTATTCCTTAAACTACAAAGGCAAGAAGAGTTAAACATTGATCTCGCCACGCATAGTAGCTACGACATGAGATTGCTTGTGGCATTCATGGAGGTGCTGACCACAGTGGAACACTGCTTTCGAGCTCAGGAAACAAGCACTGACTGGTGGGATCACATCATCATGCACATCTGGCATGATGAGCAGTGGCTGCAGAACTTTCGCATGATGAAAGCCACACTCATGGGACTGTGAGATGAGCTCGCCCCAACCCTGTGGTGCAAGGACACGAGAATGAGAGCTCCCCTGTCATTGGAGAAGCGCATGGCAATTGCACTGTGGAAGCTGACTACTCCAGACTGCTACCGATCGGTCGCTAACCAGTTTGGAGTGGGAAAGCCAACTGTTGGACAAAAGTGTGCAGGGCCATTAATCTCATCATGCTCCAAAAGATTGTAACTCTTGGCCACGTGCATGACATTCTGGATGGCTTTGTACAAATGGGTTTCCCTAACTGCAGAGGAGCAACAGATGGCATGCATATTCCAATTCTGGCACCAGACCATCTAGCCACCGAGTACATTAATCGGAAAGAGTATTTCTCTGTGGTTTTCCAGATGCTTGTGGATCACCATGGGCATTTCACAGACATTAACAGAAGCAGAGGTGCATAACATATGCATCTTTCGGAACACTGTCCTGTTCAGGAAGCTGCAAGCAGGGACTTTCTTCCCGGACCTGAAGATCATCGTAGGAAAGTCAACATGCCTATTGTGATCCTGGTAGACCCTGCCTACCTCTTAATGCCGTGGCTCATGAAACCATACACGGGGAACCTTGGCAGCAGCAAACAGCAGTTCAACAAGAGGCTGAGCAAGTGCAGAATGACTGTTGAGTGTGTGTTTGGCCGTTTAAAGGCCTGCTGTTACTGCCTATATAGGAGGCTGGACCTGGCCAATGATAATATTCTTATGCTTACAGCCATGTGCTATACACTCCATAATATTTGTGAAGGGAAGGGTGGAAGCTTCACTCAGGGCTGGACTGCTGAAGCTCAGTGCCTGGAGGCTGAATTTGAACAGCCAGAGGCTAGGGCTATTAGAGAGGCACAGCACGGGGCCATAAGGATCAAGGATGCCTTGAGGCAGCAATTTGAAGCTGAAAGCCACTAATATCTGTTGCTATGCTCGGGAGTGCAGTGCTTGTAATGCTAGGAGGTGATTGTGACTGGTGCAGACGATGCACTATGAAGGTTTAAGAAAACTGCCTGTTGCTTGCAGGGCTCTGTTTGCTTTCAATTAATGGAATAAAGATTACTTTCAAATCAAAACAATTTTTCTCTTAAACAACAGCCGGAGGAGAGACACTAACAAAAAACCACATCAGTACTGTGGGGGATGGGGGAAGGGAGGGTCCCAGGAGGAGGTGGGGTCCCAGGACAGTTAAAGATTTCTATATGTCCAGGTATCACATGAAACCTTGTCCTCTGCAGTACAGTGCAGCAGGTACCAGTTTCAGCAGAACTAAACCACAGAGGGAGTGTAGTGGGTACTGCGAGTCTGCAAGGCTGGACTGTGACAGGGCAGGAGTGGAATGTAGTGGGTACAGACTGGAGCCAGAAGGTTCATAAGAGTGTGTTGGCAGTGTCTGGGGGGCGCATGGGAAAGAGTTTTGTGACAGTGGCTGCAGGGGAGGGCAGGTGCGGAGCTGCTCATTTTGCAGTGATAGTAGTGACTAGAGCATGTCCACTTGGCGCTCCATAACATTTAAAAGCCACTCTGTAGCTTTGTTCCAGCGTGCTGCGTTCTCCTTTCAGTCCCTCTTCTCGCTGTCCTGCCACTCCTTCAATTCTTGGTTTTTGGCTGCAGAGTGCATGACGAAATCAGTGTTCCAGGACTGTACTGTACACTGGGCTGATGGCTCTTGGGGAGAGCCAGCACTGTAGTGGGGGCCTTATAATCACTACTGTCCTCACATTTTCCACAGGTTGCGTTCAGTATAGAAGATATCTCACTGCTGAGGAGCAGCAGGGAATCAAGGGAGGGTCTTATCCAAGACTGCAGCTTCTGCTCTGGCCTTCATGCAGCTCACCTGTGTGCAGCAATGGTCGCTTCCCCCCAGTGACAGGCAAGAAACAAACCAACTCTGCCAAAGAACCTGCGGCAGCAGATTTCCCAGTATCTCCATCAGAGTTTCCTGGAGATCTATGAGGCAGATTCCCATGAAGTGAGGCAGTCAATCAACGCCTTGTTCTGCTGCTCAGACTAGACATATGGTGGTACGTGCATATGGTGGTGCATGCATCATACAGACACAAGCCTGCTTTCTGCAACATTCCTGCCTCCAACAACTCGCTTCAGTGATTCCCAAAATCAAAGCCACTTATCAGGGGCCTCCTCTCCTGTTTGCGCTTCGCCAAGCTCTGACAGCTGTGACTGGCTAGCCCCCTTCAGGGTAGAAAAGAGTTCCTGGTTGCATGCAGCTCTGACCTCCGAGTCAAGCTCTGCCTCTGGGTGCCCCTCACATCCTCATCCAAGATTTCCTCCTCCTGGCTCGGTCCACTCTTGACTGGCACGTGAGCCACTGAAGTATCCACTGTGGCCTTCGCAGCGGAGGTGGGGTCGCCACCGAGTATTACGTCCAGCTCTTTGTAGAACCAGGAGCTCATGGGCACAGCACTGGAGCAGCAGTTTGCCTCATGCACCTTGTGGTAGGGGATCTGAAGCTCTTTCACTTTGACTCTACACTGCACTGTGTCCCGGTCATGGCCCCTTTCTGTCATGCATCGTGAAATCTGCCTGTAGGTGGTATAATTCCTACAGTTGGAGCACAGCTGGGACTGGACAGCCTCCTCTCCCCAAATGCTGACGAGGCCCAGAAGCTCAGCATTGCTCCAAGAGACTACTGCAGGCGTCACCAAGCAAACAGGAAGGGGACTTGCAAAATTCCAAGGAATTCAAGGGGTTGGGCTCACAGCTGGTCACCTGAGGGCAGGGCAGTAGAGTTCAAACTGATGACCAGAAAGGCAAGAACAGGCATTGTGGGACACCTCCTGGAGGTCACTGCAGTGCTGTAATCAACCAGAGTGTCTACACTAGCAACGCAGCGCTGTAGCCCCAGTGCAGTAAGCTGTATGCCTCTCATCAGAGTGTTTTTTTTTTTTTTTTTTTTTTTTTTTTTTTTTTTTACAGCACTGCAACTGTGAGGTTTTCGCACTAAATAGCTTGGCAGCATGTACACCTCAGGAATTACAAAGCAGAAAGCTGCTTTACTGTGCAGAAACTTGCCAGGATAGACAAGGCATAAGATACAGGAGTCACTAGGCTCCATGAATTGCATTATTCAAGAGGTCAGACTAGATCATCATGAATCTCTTCTGGTATTAATAATCTATTAAAAGCTTAATAAACTCCCTGGAGTATATTTAAGTGAGGAAGGTGGCAGAACAAACTTGTTCTTGAGTTTCAGTGGCATAAACAGCTGCAAAAATAAATAAATAAAAAATAAAGACACAAAAGTGGCTTCCCATTTGTGCTAGAAATACAGGCAGGCACATCAAAGGAGACACTTGTGACCCAACATGGCTAAAGCACATCTGCATTTTGTTGTGTAGATAAAACCCCTACGTGCTCAATCCACATTAAAGTTTTGAGTAATTAGTGTCAGGAAACAATCACAAAACACAGGCCTAATAACGCAATATCTTTCCTCTCAAACTGGCCCAAAAGTAAGTCCCAGAAGCTCTGCAGGAAATCATGTGATAACCAAATCTTTTATGGGGAGCAAATTCTACTATCCCTCAGAAAGGATTCCAAATGCAACCAGTACTTAAACTATTATCCCACGCAACTAATCTCATTACCCAATGCTCAGTGTCCAACCTCCCATTTCTGAGTATGGAGCTGTCTCCCACTCCACTGCCAATATCCTGGATCTCTCCCAATAAAGCTTCAGGCCAGGGCATGACAGAGCTGATGCTGCAGATGTGCTGATGACTGCTTCTTATCACTGGATTTTGGTGTATAGCCATACTATGACTGTGGGATCTGTAAGGCCTTGCATACTGTCAGTCATAGACTGCAGCTGTCCTATCTCAGAGACACAGCAGAGATGTGCAACAGCACACCAAAAAAAAAACAAAAAAAACCCCCAACCATTCCAAACCTTCCTTTTAGACCAAAGCACAAGAGTCATGATGGGAAACTGTCTTTCATCTTCAGAGCCCACACTTATAGAGTACCATAGGGGTCCATACTATTGATAGATGGGTTGCATGGAGCCAGTAGGGAAAATCATAGGGCCTTATGGACTCAGCAATACCTGGATAATATTCAGCTATCCAAATACTGAAGGAAACAGTAGTGCCGGATGAAGAGATGATGAAACTAAACCTGGTTTGGATGGAGGCAATACTGGTGGAGTAAAATGCTTCAGAGAACTTGCTACCAGCATATTACCTCTCCTCAGATAGTTAAGTCTATAGACACAATCCTGGACCCATCATAAATCCCTGGCTGCAGAAAGATCCTCTTCCATCTACACTTTTCTCAGCTTGTCAAACTCAGGCCCAGCCACAAGTAACCTGTGCATTTGTGACCTTTCAACTAGATTACCACAGCAATGTATCTAGAAATGAATTCATTGACATAAGTCTCCAACTGGTTCAAACTGCAGCAGCTCACCTTCCTAGCAACACAAACACTCAGAAGGACATCACTCCAGAGCCTGGCTCCTTCACTGGCTCAATTTAAATAAGGAGTCACATCAATGGGTCCTACCTTCAAAACTCCTCCACGGAAACACTCAGCTACCTAAAGAAACACCTCAGCCATAGGAACCGCCGTTGACTGTATCCTTCTAAGGTCCTGTTTCAACACCAAGTCATATTCTAACCATGACTGGGGACACAACAGTATGTTAAGTGGTTCCATGTGATATGGCTGAACTTGTAGGGTAGATGGGCCTAGAACAGGGGTCGGCAACCTTTCAGAAGTAGTGTGCCGAGTTTTCATTTATTCATTCTAATTTAAGGTTTCACATACCAGTAATACAGTTTAATGTTTTTTAGAAGGTCTCTCTGTACAAGTCTATATATTATATAACTAAACTAGTGTTGTATTGTAAAATAAAACAAGGCTTCCAAAATGTTTAAGCTTCATTTAAAATTAAATTAAAATGTTGATCTTACGCCACCAGCCCACTCAGCCCACTGCTGGTCTGGGGTTCTCTTCACCTAGGCTGGCAGCAGGCCTGCAGCTGGGACCCCAGCTGGGAAAGGTCCAGCAGGCAGAACCCCAGACTGGCAGCAGTCTGTGTGGGGCCGGCAGCCGGGACCCCATATCAGCAGTGGGCACTGCTGCTCAGGGGTTCCATTGGCCGGCTCCTGCCAGCCAGGATCCCGGCTGCCGGACCCACTCACCCCGCTGCTGGTCTGGGGTCCCGGCCCTGCCCACATACAGTGGGTACCTACCTTCTCCCTGATTCTGGCCCATTCTCTTCCTCTCTCTGCACTGAGCTGAGGGTGGGAGTGCACTGAGAAGAGGGCTGGGGATGAAGGGTCTGGCCAGGAGCTAGAATGAGGGAAGGGGTTGGGGCAGGAGGTTTGGCTGTGGGGGAACTTACCTGGGCAGATCTCATTTGGTGTGTGGGGTACAGGTGGGAGTGTGGGGGTGGGTGCAGGAGCTCCTGTTTGGTGCTCAGGGTGGGGATGTGGGGGGTGCATGGGATGTGGGGGGTGGGCTGCGGAAGTGAGGGGGTGCAAGAGTCAGAGCAGAGGGTTAGGGACATGTGAGGGGGAGTGCAAGTGTCAGGGTGGAGGGGGCTGGGTATGTGTGAGGGTGCCAGAGTCAGGGCTGGGGTTGTGGGGGAGGGGGTGAAGGAGTCAACAGAGGGCTGGGTGCATAAGAGGAAGGTACAGGGCTCAAGGCAGGGGCCTGGGGTGTGTGGGGGAGGTCAGGACTCAGGGCAGAGGGCTGGCCCCACTCAGAAGCTCCAACCCCCCCATTCCTTGTCCCCTGACTACCCCCTCCTGGGATCCCTGCCCTTAACAGCTCCTCAGGACTCTATCCCCTATCTAAGCCTCCCTGCTCCTCGTCCCCTGACTTCCCCCCTAGGACGCTACCCCCTACCCATCCCCTGAATGCCCTGACTCTTATCCACACCGTCGCCCCCAGACAGACCCCCACAGACTCCCATGCCTATCCAACTGCTCCCTGCCACCTAACAGGACTCCCAGAACTCCCGACCCATACAATCCCCCACTTGCTCCCTGCCTGCCCGAACCCCTCTCCACACCCCTGCCTCCCATACAACCTCCCAGCTCCTTGTCCCCTGACCACCCCTTCCAGAGACCCCCACCCACCCTAACTGTCCCCCCAGGACTCTCCTTGCTCCCTGTCCCCTATCCACCTCTCACCCTCTAACAGACCCCGGGACTCCCATGCCCCATCCACCGCCCTGCTCCCTGACTGCCCCCTCCAGAGACCCCCACCCCTAGCCATCCCACCCCCATCCAACCCATTCTGCTCCCTGTCCCCTGACTGCCCCCCGCCCCTTATCCAACCCCCCCCAACCCCAGACTCCTCACCATGGGGCTCCAAGCACAGCCAGATACGTTGCCCCGCAGGCGCACACAGCCCCACTCCTCAGAATGCTTTGTGCACGGTGGCAGAGCTCTGGTTGAGCAGGGAGCATCTTTCCCTCCCCACAGGGCCAAACACTGCCCCGCGGGAGCGCGCAGCTCTGGCCCCCAGAGTGCTGCACGCATGGCGGCAAGGCTCCAGGGGAAGGGGGAGAAGGCAAGGGAGGGGCCGGCGGCTTGCTGCGCTCAGCCAGATGCTCCGCACCAGCAGGATTTTTATGGCACACTGGAGTTGCAGCAGGCCACAGCGTGCCATTAAAAATCAGCTCGCGTGCCATCTTTGGCACGTGTGCCATAGGTTGCCAACCCCTGGCCTAGAATGACACTGTAAAAATCGACTTAGGCCAGGTTTAGGTTCTGAAAATAAATCTAGCTTAAAAAGGCCTCCCATCAATAGAAATGTTTCCATGGAAACCTTTCCCCTCTTCTAGTCTCACAAAAGCTTTTTTAAAGAAACACAACATGTTCTGCAGCACTTGTAGCCTGAACATTGCAGATTCATGCCCAAATGCAGTGTGGGCACAGATTAGAAACCGACTTGCCCATTTTTATTGTCTAAGCAGTCATGTGCAGTGAATATATTTTCAAATTCTTTCAGCTAAGATATTATTAGTAACTAATAAGGAAATTGAAAAAAAAATCTGTTTGTGTGTCTCCCAGCACCGCTTTTAATTCTCCAGGGAACTGGAAGTTACAGTGGCAAAGTGACAGAAGAATCAAGGGTTCAGTACTTAATTGGTTTGTCAAGCATCTTGGCCTCTACACTAAATGAACTTGGCCATTAATTTTACTGCAACTTCTGAAACCTGTAAACAGCCAAGTAAAAGCCTTTAAATGTAGGAAGGCGTGTACAGCTGTCCTCAGCAAGCTGTTCTTATTTTGCTACTGCCGACACTCAGTCAAACCTATAATTTAAGGTGATCTGCAAAAATGTAAGTCACTTAATTTATGCCATTTTTGCTTTACACTGTACATATATTTTCTTCTCTCCCTGCAAAAGGCAGATGCAGTGCTTGTTTTACCTTTAGAAATAACAAGGTTTCACTTTCTGCTTTTGATAAAGGTGTTTCCTTAAAGAGCCAAGGAACTGGAAAAAGAGCAGATCTCCAGAGATCTTCCTTCTCAACTGTTTGTCAGACATTTCAGTTAAATATGAGTTTAATTAAAATTTCAGATAAACTGACTAAAACCGCTTTCTTCTCGGTTGGCTCAGGAATTGCTTCCTTCACAGTACCACAACCCTACTGGCTCTCCAGATAAAAATGGATAGCAAAGACCCAAATTTTGCAATTAAATACTTCTAAACAGCTAAAAAAGGGTAAACACTCCCCTCCCCCTTGCCTCACACACACACTTCTTCACCCAGCAAATCTAAGCTTGCACATTTTTCTTTAGGAACATAGCAATTTTCACACTGGATCTGACTTTAGTCCTGGGGGAATTCTGCACCACTGCACAAGGAAGAATTTACAGAAATTAATGTTGTGGGCGCAGAATTTCCTTTTTTCCCCCATAGAAATGGGCTGCAGAGATATTGGCTACCATCAGGGGCCGCTGGATCTGGCAGAGCCCAGCTCACAAATAGAAGACAAGGCTGGGGGAAGGTGGAGTGGACTGGAGGGTTCCCAGCAGCTGCAGTTTCCAGCATGCCCTGAAGGAAGGAGGCGGTGGCACACAGGAAACTCTGTGCAAGCCTGGGACTAGTATCAGGCTGTTTGTCCTCTGGATCCCTGGGTAGGTGGTGAGTATGTCTGGGCTGGGGAAGGTCCCATAGCTGGAATCTGAGGGGTGTGAAGGCTCCAGGATGGGACCAGGGATGAGGGGTTTGGGGTGCAGGAGGGTGCTCCAGGTTGGGACCAATGTGTTCAGAGATCAGAAGGGGGATCAGGGCTGTGGCAGAGACTGGGACACAGGGCAGGCTCACGAGTGCAGGCTCCAGGCAGCGCCTACCACAAGCAGCTCCCAAAACCATGTCCCCCTTCTGGCTCCAAGGTGCGGCCAGGCGGATCTGCAGGCTGCTCCATCTGCAGGCACCGCCCCTACAGCTCCCATTGGCCAGGAACCACGGCAAATAGGAGCTGCAGGGGCAGCACCTGTGGATGGGGCAGCATGCAGAGCAGCCTGGCCACCCCTCCACATACTATACAGGAGCTGGAGCGGGATCATGCTGCCTGCTTCCTGAAAGCCACATGGAGCCAGGCAAGCCCCTGACCCCACTCCCCAGTGGGAGCTGAGGGCTGGATTAAATGGTTTGATGAGCCAGATGTGGCCCATGGGCCATAGTTTGCCTACTCGTCATAAGGGTTTCTTTAACAAAACCGACAAAAAACTCCCCCAGGAGTAGAGAGTTGCAGACATACTTGCTGACAGGTATTTTGAAATAAATTACCAAAATAACTGGAACTGGTGTGATTATATAGTGTTATATCAAATTTGCAGAATTTTGCAGTTTTAAAATATTGTGTGCAGAATTTTTAATTTTTTAGTGCAGAATTCCCCCAGGAATATGACTTGCAGTCTGGTATCTTATCTCCAAGCGAAGCCAGTGCAGGTATTTCAGAGGAAGATGTAAGAACACTTGGATTGGCTACTTATGGAAAAGCATCTTGCAGAGGGAGATCCTGCCTTAACCCAACTACTGACTAGCTGGGGTATGCACAAAAGGTGAGAACTCGCACACTAGGCTATCCCAAAACTTCCGCATTTGGGAGTGAAATTTGTCATGTCATCTCTACCCAAACAGGATTTTAATAGTTAGAGAAAACTCCCTTGAACTCCTGAGTTATGGGACTGTTAAGACTTTTTCCCAATGTAAAAAAAATATTCTAGATATGATCTGCCCTTCCCTCAAACAGGCACAAAAGTAGCTTAGATACAGCCTTGTTTACTTGGGCAGGGGGCAGGACTTTGATCAGAAAGTACAGCCTCAGCTCTTGCTTAGTCTACTGAAAGGTGGGAGGAACAGACAAGAATAAACACACACAATTTCAATGAGGCCAGCAAGACTGTGCACTTCTAAATAGTCATCTCACAGAACCCAAATGAAGTTTGTCAGCTTGTGGGTTTTAGCAGGGCAAGGAAATTAACTCTCTCTTTGGTGCCAACAGTTGCTCCAGGGTGCAGAACTATCTAGAATAGTGTTAAGGAGCCTTTCTCTAAGTTCCTCATCCAGCCCAGGTGTCTAAACATCCTTCTGCCGGACACTTCTTAGAACAGGAGTTATTTCCTGCGGCCTGCCATAAGCGCCGTCTCCACCAGCAGCCAAGCTCCCTTCACGCCCCCAAGTGCTCCATGTCCCCATTCCTCTGCCTACTTTCCAGCACCTCCTGTCACCAAACAGTTGTTTGGTGGTGCTTAGGACTTTCCAGGAAGGAAGGGGGAGAAGCAGGGACACAGCACGCTCAGGACAGGAGGCAGAGAAGAGGCGGGGCCGGGATTTGGGGAAGGGGTTGGAATAGTGGCACCTGCTCTGGGGAGGAGGGCAGGTAGGCTGGCTGGCTCTCGGAGCTGCTGTTTAAGGCAGTGTTTACAGTCACTCTCGCTTGGGTGGAGATGTTTGATGTGTGCACTTCAATGAGCCGTTTCCAGTTCTCTGAAATTTACCCAGTAAAACTGCCCAAGCTTGACAAATAGCCTTGCAGCTCCTCGCTCCCAACTAAGTCATTGAACCTGCTCTTCCTGCATCCCCAATCCTCCCCTCCAGCTATACCCCAACTCATACCAACCCTCGGCCAGATCCTTTGCCACTTTTCAAATCTTCCCTCCCTAAAGGGAGAGCCAAACACACCCACTATTGAAATCCACCCCATTGATCCCATGCAGTGTGAAAAGCTGGGGGGAGAAGGGAGCCGGGAAAGCAGCAGCAGCAGCCCTTTTCCTTTAACACTGGGAGGGAGGGAAAGGGAAAGGGAAAGGGAAACAGAGAGAAGTATCATCTGGGGAGGGGAGGAGGGTGAGGGGGGAAAGACAGAGATTTTGGATTTTCCAGTTTACAAAAGCCAAGCCTGTTCCCCACGCCTCTCACCCTCAACAACACCTGGGTGGAAAAGAAATCCCCAACTCTCCTAGGGGACACGGACACTTCAACACAGGTGCTGACTGCTGAGTAAATTCGCTCAAGAGAGGCCTACAGCTCCAAGCATGCTCTACTCCACTTTGCACGGAGCTGCTGCCTTAGAGACGGAGCAAGGCATGCTGTCAGTAGTTGGGAAGAACGTTTGTTAAAAGTGGCAACGTGTTGTGGTATGAATAGTTACTTTAAAAAGTTCCTGCCATTACAGCTATGTTGAGAGACTCTTAGTGTACGTCAGGGCGGGCAAACTTTTTGGCCAAATGTGGCCCAGCCAATGTCCCCCATATCCGACCACCCCCCATTCTCACCCCCTGACAGCCCCTCCCAGACTCCTGCCCCATCCACCACCACCACCCCGCTCCCTGACGGCACCTGGAACTCCTCCTCTCATTCCTGATTGCCCCCCTGGGTCCTCTGCCCCATCCAATCCCCTCTTCTTCCCCCCATTGCCCCATCCAACCCCTCTTCTCCTTCCTGACTGCCCCTCCGGGACCCTACCCCCATGTTCCCCACCCTCTGATCGCCCCGCTCCCTATCCACACTCCCACCCCAAACTCCCCTGCCTCCTTACTATGCTGCCTGGAGCACAGGTGGCTGGCAGCGCTACAGCCGCACCACCCGGAGCACCAGGACAGGCAGCCACACCACCACGCAGCACAGAGCACTGGGTCAGGCTGCAGCTCACAGCCCCGCCGCTCAGAGTATTGTGCCAGCAGTGCAGTGAACTGAGGCTGTGGGGAAGGGGGAACAGCAGAGAAGGGTGCGGGGGCTAGTCTCCCAGGCCAGGAGCCAGGCAGGAGAGTCCTGCAGGCTGGATGTGGCCAGTGGGCCAGTTTGCCCACGTCTGGTGTAGATCATCATCAGTGTTACTGACCACATAAGGAACAGTTATATGTTTATATTTTATTAAAACCCCTCTTTGCATTAGTTTTAAAAAAGTTAATACACTGACTTCTAATTGCATACTATATAACTCATTTTTGACTATACTTTTGTATCATTGTATGAAAAGGTTTCAGTGATGCAGCCCTCAGGCCAATGTACTAGTCCTCATGGGGCCCTCATGGTGATTTGAGTTTGAGATCCCTGTCCCAGAACAATCTGGGACAAGCTAGTCCTTTCCTGACCGAGGGCTTCTGGGATGACTAGCCTGGTGCAAATCAGAAGAGTGGTAGAAACCAAAGGGCCCCTAGAGGAATGGCAGAAAACCAAAAGCTTCCCACTTCTAGTGTTTAGGGTGGGAAGGGGAGAAGCTAGTCCTCTGTTTTTGCAGAATCTATGCTGTTCCTTTGTTTGAAAGAGTGACATTTCTACTGGCTAAGACTGCAAAGACTCAGGTGTAACAAATGCACAGTCTTGTCTTCCTGTATCTGCAGACAAGACAGCATTAGGACTTCTGCAACTGCTGCTCAGAATTTTGCTAAGCAGCCGCAGAATGAAGTTATCAAGTTTCTGGGTAAGTCTCCCTGTGGCAGCTCCGAACTGTAGGCAGCAGTGAAATTATTCACAGGGGAAGAGAGCCCAAAACCACAACAGCTTAAGGACTGGACAGAATGTGTCTGTGTTCACAAGAGGCAGCCTAAGAAACCCACAGCTGACAAATGAGGCTATCAAGAAACTGGTGTAACGATTGCCTGTCTCAGCAAGCACCAATAGACAGCCATACTAGAATATGTCCCCCACGACATTTCACCTTCAGCTTGTGGGAGATTAAAGAGCTCTTACTATTAACATGCTTACACTTTTTCCACACAGCACACCACCACACTCTTCATCATGATTAAAAATGCCCCAGCGAGAATAAACTAAAACAGAGCTGCACTTCTTTAGTACAGACCTCAGCAGCCAGAAGTCTGGATGGCTGCTTTAGTCGACTCACCTGCTACAAATCAGAGTCTGGGAGTTTCTCCACAAGACCTACTAAAACTCTGGAGAACATCAAGTACTGCTATTGTACTTCTCATCCTGCAATGCAACGTGAATATTCATCCATTTATCTCACATCACCCAGCCTCTCCAGAAAACATGCACCATGCCCTGTAAGAAAGAGCTGCTTTACCTGCTCTTTGGGTCTGTTCTACGTGGGCTCTTGAGACATGTCTACACTGAGATTAGACACCCGCGGCTGGCCCGAGCCAGCTGACTCCGGCTCGTGGACTTTGGACTAAGAAGCTGTTTTATTGCCGTGTCCATGCTCGGAGGCTCCCCGCTTGCAGAGTCCTTCGGCCCGGGGTCCAGCCCCAGGGGTCTCTGCGGAGCGTTACCCACCCTCAGCACTAACGGGTGGGGCAGCAACACGTTATACCGCCCGCCAGACACCGGGCCGCTCCGCCTCGGGCTCGCTTTCTGAGGCGGACAGAAACCGCCCTGCCGCTTTCAAGACCAGCCCGGGGACAGGCAGCTGCCGAGCGGCCATTGCCAGAGCAGCAGGTCCCTCGCTCCTCCGGAACCGTGTCCCCAGCCCCCAACGCCCCGCAGGCACAGCCACGGGCTCGCCAGAGGCCCGCCGGGACCGCTCCGGGCCGCAGCGAGGAGCCCCGGCCCCTCCCCGGAGCAGCGGCTGCCCGGCCAGGCCTGCGGGGGGAGGGGACGGGCTCTGCCGCCTCCCCAGCAGCGGCCCGCGCTCGTGGCGAGCCGTGGAGCCAGCGCGCTCCCCAGGCCAGGCGTGTGGGGGTCTCGCTGCCGCCCACCTCGCGTACCTAGTCAGCGCCGCCCCTCACGAGCCGCCAAACACGTCGCTGCCACGCACGCGCAGCTAACGCCGCTCGCTTCCACCGCCTACCAACCAACCACCGAACAGCAGGGCTCAGGTACGGAAAGGCAGCGAGAGCAAAATACTTGTCGTCACGGATCCGCGTAGTACCAGGAGCCCCTCCCCTCCCCTCGCCCCTCCAATCCGACGCGGGGTGGGCGGTGTCACAGTGGGGGCGGGGCTAAGTGCTGAGGGAGGGGCTGGGCCGGGCCGTGTTACACTGTGGGACAAAGGTCAGGGCTGTGGGGTGGGGCTGGTCTGGACAGCTGGGGGGCAGCGCAGTGCCACAGTGCGGGACTGGGCCGTGTTACACTGTGGGACAAAGGTCAGGGCTATGGGGTGGGGCTGGTCTGGACAGCTGGGGGGCAGCGCTCGGTGCTGGGGTTGGGGGGCAGGGCAGTGCCACAGTGCGGGACTGGGCCGTGTTACACTGTGGGTAGCTGAGAGGTGGAGCTCAATGCTGGGGGTGGTGCTGGGCCTTGTCACACTGTGGGACAAGGGTCAGTGCCGAGGGGTGGGGCTTGGCAGCGCCACACTCCCTGGGGGCAATGTTCAGTGCGAGTGGGCAAGCTGGGCAGTGCCACATTGGGAGAAGGTGCAAGGCTGGGGACACCCCACCGTGAGGGCAGTGCACTGTGCTGGGTGGACAGGGCTGGGATGAGCATCAGTGCTGAGGGCAGAGGTGTCACAGTGGGAGGTGATGTGCAGCGTTAGGGGTTGGGACTGAGTGTCGCACTGGTGAGTAGAGCTCAGTGGTTGGGGACAAAGCTCAATGCTGGGGTGGCATAGGGCAGCCTCACCCAAGGATGAGTCAGTGCTGGGCACTTGGGTGGGGGCTCAGTGCTGGGAGCAGGGCAGCAGCGTAGTGTCACACCACAGGCAGCGCTCATTGCTAGGGTCAGGGCTGGGCAGCTGGGGGGAGTTACACAGCAATGGCACACTGATAGACAATACACTGTATAGGTGGGTCTGGGCAATCTCCCTGAGATGAGGATCAATGCTAGGGGCAGAGATGTCACTGTGGTTGTGATGCTCAGGCTGGGGGCTAGCAAGTGTTACTCTGTAGGGGCAATACTGGGTGGTTCAGTGCTGGGGGCAGGGCTAGGGAATGTCATGGTGTCTTTCGTCTATAACATTGTTTAAAAGTAGAATGGCACCTGAAAAGCCAGTGGTCTCCCACAGTTTTAGCCCCCATTGTTAATTTGTGGAAGAGAAGGGCTGCTCCTTTTACAACAGCAAATTACAGCCACCAGCTAAAGGGGGTTGTGGTGGGTAATCCTCCGGCCCCATCCCCTCTGCCAGAGAGCTAGCTACAAAGAAAACCTGGTACAGCAGGGTCATCTCTCGGTGGCTGTGTGAGGGTAGGTGTGAAGTATGTTGTGCAAACCAAGCAGCACAAACTAGGCCAAGGAAAAGCTGAAAATGACTACAAAGGAATGTCTCCATTTCCTTGCACAGAGGATAAAAATGTAAAATACACCTAGAAACTAAGTGCCAACATGGTAATCTCTCACATATAGTACAAGCAAGTATTTAAAACCAGGCACTGATGACTCTCTCCTCCAAAATATACTGGATTCTGGCTTGAAGAATTGACCATTTAGAATTTAGACCTCAAGTTACAAATAGGGGGGGGAAGCATAAACAAAAATAGAGGAGAGGAAGGAAGGTGTGGTGTGGGTGAAGGTACGTGTGGAAGGAAGGGGAAAGGCCCATGCATCCTAATGAACAACAGAAGGTACCTTAATTATGACCATTTTCACTATCTGCCATCTCGGATGGAAAAATAAAGCCTGCAGAACTCCGCCATGTTCTCATGAACATTGCAAATACAGGACTCATGATTCTACTGTAGTTACAGACCTGCACTAAGTACTACAATAACTGGGGATATGACAATTACTTCTAGGATAGTTTGTTGAAAGACCGTGAAAAACAATTCAAGGCTGTTGGTGGCATTCACAGAGCAGCTGCATACACCAGAGTGCCTCTCCTAGGCCTAAAAAAGAAGTGACTGGTAGAATCGCATTCTAGTGCAGGTTTGGGACGATGAGCAGTGGCTACAGAACTTTTGGATGTGAAAGGCTACATTCCTGGATGCATGTTAAGATCACCCTCTAGTAAATAGACACCAGAATGAGAACTCTATTGACAGTAGAGAAATAAGTGGCAATCGCACTCTAGAAGCTTGCGACCCCAGATTGCTACTGAGCAGTGGAAATCACTTTAGAGCTGGAAAAATGCACATGCAAGTGTGTAGGGCCAGTTATCTGCTACACAGATGCAGGGAATAGTGAATAGATTTCCAGTAATGGAATACTCAAACTGAAGTGGGGCCATACAGAGCATGCATATTCCTCTTTTGGCAACAGACCACCTTCCCACAAGGCACATCACCAGAAAGGGCTACTTTTCTATGCTTATTCAAGCATTGACGGCTCACAAGTGACAGTTCACAGATACCAATGTGGGCTGGTCAGCAAAAGTGCATGACGTACTCTTCTTTAAAAAAACAGAGCTGTTGAGAAACCTGCAAGCAGGCTGAATTAACATCATTTGGATCTGCTGCATCATGGCTTAGGACATTTCCCTCTCTTTGGCCTGATACGACTCCTGGAATTTTTTTTTTTTTTTTTTTGCATTCTAGAAAAACAAGGTGGGGAGGGGGAGGGTAATATTTTTTATTAGACTAACTTCTGTTGCTAAAAGAGAAACTTTTGAGTTTACCTGATGTTGTTCACATCTGACCTGAAAAAGAGCTCAGTGTAAGCTTAAAAACTTGTCTCTTTTTCACTAACTGAAGTTGGTCCAAAAAAAAAAAAAAATGCTACCTCACCTACCTTGTTTCTCTAGTATCCTGGGACCAACACAGCTACAATAAAAACTGCGAAATGACAAATTTGATAACTTCCATTTTCCATGCTGTTGGTCATATCAGTTCTCCAAGTCCTTTTTTCATGGTCCAGTACAGCATCTCTCAGAACATGTCCTTCCTAGTTTTCTTCTCTCTCTTCACCAGGGTCAGGAGTTCTGCAGGTATGAAGGGAGCATTGCTTGAGGCCACCATGCCAGAAGCCACGGTGATCTGCTGGGTGCTGGTGCAGTCTGCAGCAAGTATGACATGCAGAAGCGGCAGGTCTGTAACGCAAAACCAAATCTGTTGCACTCCTTAGCTTTGTGGCATCCCTGGCAAAGTGCACGCAGCACTGTTGCTGATCCTTATTGTACCCCTTTGCCTGCATCCCCGGAACAATCTATTTGTATGTTGCTATAGCTCTTCGGCAGCTGTGCTCGCACAGCCTCTTCTCTCAGGCCCAGGAAATCCAATATTTCTGTCTACTCCAGGCAGGAGCATGTCTAGTGCTTGGAGCCAGCCTAGATGGTCAGGCAGTTGCACACAATGGAGAACTGACAGGTGTGCTTGCCAAGGTGGGCATTCAGGGAAAGGCATTTCAGAATCATGACACATACAGGAAGTTTTAAAAGGAGAAGGACGAGTGGTTTCAAGTCTCTGTGACCACTGGGCAGTGGAGTTTACAATTGTGCCTAGTGGCCACTGTGACAGGGAATGGGGTATTATAGGACAGTTGCAGGAGGACTATTAGGGTCAACACAGGTCATGCAGTGTCTGCATTCGCAGTGTGTCAACCTCAGTAGGTTGACCATAGCTCTACACTGTTTGGGGAGATGGTTTTACTGCACTGCTGTAACAGGGCACTTATGTCAGCTGCAGCCAAATTGAATGTGAACATGTGCGCACACAGGTCAGTGCAAGACAATTTATGTTAACTTAACTATACTATAGTGTAGACAGGGAGTAGTGTTATGATGGTGGCAGAAAAATTCCTTCTGTTAGCATATGCTGTGCCTACACTAGAAGGCTCTGCCAATATAGTTGTATCAGCAGGGCCTGTGTAGTGTAGACTAGCCTCTATTAACTTACACAAACAGATTTACAAACAGCATGGTACAAAATATTTTACTGTTAATTGTCAAATGTATTAACAATATTTCTAACAACATATTTTGAAAGAAAATTTAGATATCAAAATCAAGACCACAAAGGGAGGTTACTTACCTGGTCCGTAACTAGAATTCTTTGAGCTGTGTTGTCTATATGTTCTCCACGTGCCGGATATTGGAACACTTTAGCAAGCGGTGTCCATTGGTCACACCCATTCCCTGCATAGCCTCAAGCCTGTCTCCTCCCACCCCCAAGAATATAAAAGGGGGAGGCATGACCAACTGACCCTCAGATCTTTCACCACTACCCAGTTCAAGGTATTAGGTCTGGCAGTAACGGGGAAAGGAGGGTGGGTTGTGGAATACACATAGAAAACATCTTGAAAACGCCAGTTACTGAAAAGGTAAGTAACTTCCCTTTCTTCTTTGTGTGCTTGTCTAGATATGATCCACATCCAGTGGGTCACAAGGAATATACCAGAGGCAGAGGGTACTACTGCAAGTCTAATTAAACAGGGATTTTAATAGAGCCCCACCCCAAGTGAGAATCTGCATGTGACATCTCCACAATAAATGTTTTGTGAACATATATTACTCCAGGTAGCATCCCTACAATTATCAAATACCTCTAAATGAGGCTGCCTGGGCCCTGGTTGAATATGCCCTAATGTTCCCAGATAGCTGTAAACTGGCCATCTCATAACATAACTTTATACAGCCTGACATCCATCTAGAAATTTCTGGGTTGAAACTGCCTGAACCTTAGATCTTTCAGCAACAGACGCAGACAGCCAAGGGGAATGACCTAACTTCATAGATTCCAAAGCCAGAAGGACCATTGTGGTCATCTAATTGGACTGCCTGTCTAACACAGGCCAGAGAACTTCCTCCAGAAAAATTCCTGGAGCAGATCTTCTAGAAAAAACATCCAATCTTGATTTAAAAGTTGTCAGTGATGGAGAATTCACCATGCCACTAGTAAGTTATTCCAATGGTTAATTTCTCTCTGTGTTAAAAATTTACCTCTTATTTTCAGTCTAAGTTTAACTAGCTTCAGCTTACAGCCATTGGGTCATGTTACACTTTTCACTGCTAGACTGGAGAGCCCATTATTAAATGTTCCCCATGTAGGTATTAACTCACTGTAATCAAGTCACCTCACCTTTTATTTGTTAAGTAAAGTAGATTGAGCTCCTTGAATATCATCACTATCAGGCACATTTTCTAATCCTTTATTAATTCTCATGGCTCTTCTCTGAACTCTCTCCAATTTACTAATATCCTTCTTGAACTGTGAACACCAGAAGTGGAGACAGTTTTCCTGCAGCTGTCGTACCAGTGCCAAATACACAGGTAAAATAACCTCTCTGTTCCTACTGGAGAAGATTCTTTAGTGAAATAAAAGGACAAGGCACATATGACATCTAATATGTGTAGTTCAGCTTCACCCTTGGTGGAATGTGGTTTCAGAAGGAACACTGGTAAATGTACAGATTTATTTAAATGAAAAATCAGACAGCATTTTAAGAAAAAAATAGGGTGCAGTCTGAGAATAACCTTGTCTTTGTAGAAAATCATATATGGCAGTCCTTTCAAAGATGCTTACAACTCACTCACCTTACATGCTGACCTAATAGCCATAGGAAAGCTATATTTGTCCATGAAGACAACAGGAACAAGAACCCAAAGATTTGAAAGGATGATCTATGAGTCCAGTAAGGAGTAGTGTTTGTGACTGCCAGTGTAAGAATCCTCCCTTGTAAAGACCAGGTCCAATAAAAGGGGAGATTCTGGGTCCAGAACAACAACGATATCCCCTGGAGTGAAGCTGTCATCAGGGGATTGAAGTGTCTTCTCCCTGGGAAGCTGGTGTTACCTTATGCGCTCACATTGGTACCAGTGGTACATGGGGTTCTGGATTGTCCTTTGCCAGTACCGACGGTTATCTGAGTCTTGGCTCATGCCTCTGCCAACATGCAGGTACTTATGCTATTTGGAGCCAGTGGGATGGTATCAGAACTCGTATGTGCTCTTAAGCCTCTTGGAACCAGGCATAAAGAGTCACTTGTTTATGAAGGTGCTGGGGAAACAGCTCTCATCTGAGGACATTGTTCTGGAGTGGGATTTCTCTTTAGGCTTTTGAGAGGCTTTCTACCCTCATAGTGAGCTTGGGAAAAGGATTCCTTAGCTCTGTCTTTGATTGCCCCTGTTTTAGAGATTACGGAGCTGGGTGGTATGTTCCTCAATGCTTCTGGGCCAGGCAGACCCACCCATGTACATTGGCAGATTAGGCTTGGCCCTCACAGTATATTCCATGAGATGTTTCCTAAGTCTGAATTTCTGAGTTTACTGGGCTCAAATGGGAAAGGAATGGCAGATATTTCACTTAGCAGAGATATGAGCTTCTCCAAAGAAGTACGGACACCTCTGATGGTCATTGCTGACCAGCAAGGATCGGGGGCAGGAGAAGCCATCCTTGAAGCCTGGAATCCTGGGCATAATCTGAATCCTTCACCAGGACGGCAGCCGCCCCAGACAGGGGAGTCCCCAAAATCTACCTAACTAAACTAACTCTATAAACTGCTATTACCAAAATTTTATTTTTTTACAATACCTACAAAAATGAAGTCGAATAATCAACTTCATGGACACTGGAGGGTTTTGTCTCAGACCACACAGCAGTAGAAAGGAAATGGAGAGGTGGACGGTCCACACCACCACTTATACCTCTCGTCTGGGGCACAAGGAGTAGAAAAGTGCAGACGTGGACCAAAGAACACTTCTTGCAATAATCTTCCAGTTCTCAAGTGCATGGAGCCATTGTGTACCCATAGACACACCAGCACTCAAAGAACTTGATGCTGTATCAGCAGCACCAATTGTAACTTGTACAGAAGGCTTAGCCATTAACTGACTTGAGATGAAAGATTTAAAGTCCTTTCTAAAGTACGGTGGACATTTATCCAGAAACTCCTCAGTTTTATCCCCTGAAAATAGTCAGTGAGAAAGAAGAGCCTGATAATTTGCTAACAAAGCTGTACGCTCAAGGGCGAATGACTTTTCATGCCCAGGAGAGCCAGCTTCTTTGGTTCTTTATTCTTAGGGATACTTTTAAAGGGTTTTGATTGGTCCAGAGACCCTAGATCAAGATGGCAGTAGAAATAGTCAAACCCAACTAATGGGACCTGCTACCTTTTAGAAGTTGCTGGGGTCTGCCACAGTAACTGCACTGGTTCTAAAACGCCCTTGTTTATGAGCAAAAGGAGTCTTGGATCAGGATGAATCAGGTAGGGACGTTATTTGAAATGTCCAACAATTTATGTCACTTATCTTGGACAGTCTGAATCAGGATTTCAGGTACCTTTGCCATTCACTGAATAATTCCTGATACAATTTTAATCATCAGGAAGTGAAGTCTGAGCTGGTAAAGCTGAATCATTCAAAGTATGCACTGGAATAACATCAACAGTCTGATGCTGAGCAATGTCCTCCATGAGAAGCAAAGGTGGGGAGGAAGCAGGGGCCCTGACCTGCTGAAGTAGTTGCTGAAGCACAGATGGTTTGTGAGGTGAACAAGATCTGTTTCTGCAAGAAGATGCCAAAAAGTATCTAGCAGAGTGCGGATAGTTACAAGGGGGCGTATAAGGCCAAGAGCTTTGACCATATGGATCTAAAGAACATGGCCAGAAGGCTGGATACCAGGTAAGCAATTGGCTTAACCTGCTTTTGTTTGCCTTTAACCCTCGTCTGCCTCCCCAATATATATGGATCATAGCATAGCAACCAAGGTATGAAGGTGAGGCATCCTCCCTGTCAGAAAAGGAAGACAGATGGTTCTGCTTCATCTCCCTGTGGAGGGGCTGATCCTACAGGAGTCCCAGGCTCCATGCCCAAAGATCCTGAAGTGGCTCCCTTGGTGCTGTACACATCAGCCACTCCTTTCTGCTGTGTCAAGAGCAGAACTGGTACCGAGGTCTGAGATACAGTTGGTTCCAAGAGCAACGGCTTCTGAAACACCAACACTGAAACTTTCAGCGTCATGGACTCCAGTGTCTGCAACCTCAGCACCCAAAAGTACTGCACTGAATAAGCCAGCCCCAAGTACTCCTGTCTTGGAGCTAACAGCACCAGAGACAAAAGAGAAGGAGCCAAAGAGAGCACTGTTGTTGCTGCTGAGGAAAGCCCTTTTCTCACTGCCTGAGAATCAGACACCAGCACCTTCAACATCTTCGGGGCACACTCTTCATGAGACCTGGAGAGACTGGAGTTCATTTTTGGAGTAGATCTCTTTGAAGAACAAGAATTGGAGGACCTTCTCCCTCTTCCTTTTTCAGCAGTTTTAATAGGGGACTGACCCCCAAAGTCCTTCTGGGAACTGTGTTCACTGGTGTCTAGGTAATCAAGCCCCCTGAAGCCACAGCAGAGACACTTGTAGCTGATAATTGTCCTGTCCTCTCTTCAAGGTCTGAGCCAAGCTTCACTGATTTCTCTAACAGATAAAGTTTTAAGCCTATTTTCTCTGGATCTAGCAGCTCTTTGGATAAGGACTTACAATCCTGAAATTTTTTCCATAACATCTCCCTCATCCAGGGAGTAAAGACAATTAGAGTGGGTGTCATTAAGAGGCTTAACAGTCCCACATGACACAAATATTTAAAACCTGGGAAATTCTGAGAAGACATGAGGAAAGTTCCCTACTGGGGAAAAAGCAAAACCCAAACACACTATTAAACTAAAAACCTACCAAATAAAACTACAATATATCCTACCTACCACTAACTAAACTATTTACAGATAAAGTAAGGTGTGAGTGGACAAGATGTAACACTGCCAATTGGCTCTAACAGCCAGAAGTGGTGAAAGGAAGTGAGGGTCCTTTGGTCATACCATCCCTTTGTATAAGCCTAAGCGGAGTAGAGTCTTGAGGCTACACTGTGAACAGATGAAACCAATGAACAGTGCTGGCAAAAATGTTCTGATCTCACGCATGAAGAGGTACAGACACAGAAGAAATTTAGACAAGTGCTCGAATTAAAATATATTTTAATCTAATTGATCAGAAATCAATTTGCCTGTTTTGGGATGAAAGATGTCTTTTTGTACTTCGTTACTAGTGGGTTCAATTCTCCGTTGCCTTCTCTCCTTGGTCACTCGTACACCCACTTTGCACAGATGTAAATGATTGCACAAGGAGGCAAGGGAACAGAGGCCCACTTAGTGTATGTATTACTGGTTATTTTGTGGGTGTATGAAATTTACAATTTCCTTCACTTTTTATTTCTTGCTATTCAGTACTTGATTTGGTAGGTGATGCGAACTTGTTGCTTCATAGCTACCTGGTTTGAAATGTTTTGGTTTTAGAGTAATTCAGCCTTATGTGGACAATAATGGAGAGAGACAAGCATGGATCAAGATTTTCAAAAACAGATGATGCTTTCAAGTGCCCAACTTAAGACATCATAAAAGGGTGTGATTTTCAGAAAGTGCTGAGCCTCTTCCCTCTGTTAAAGAGGTTGGGTTGCACATCCAAAATCACTAGCCATTTTTGAAAATCTTGCCATAAACTGAAGTCGAGGCAGCCCGTTACCTTTTCCCTCCTCCATCCTGCCCAAACAGAACATTGGCAAGTCAGACCATTTGAGAGTAGCATCTTTAAATGACACAAATCTGGAACAGAATAAGAATCACAAAGAGGTTCTACATATATAATATTTATCACAAATTAACAAATAGAATTCTTAAATATTTTAAGTAGCCAGTGGGATAGAAAATTCTGTCTGTCTGGAATGGGGAGCATTTCCTGATCAGTAAAAAACTCTGTCAAAACTGCTTCTCAGTGGACAAGAATGCACAGCACAGGTGGAAAGCCATGGCTGTAGTGTTTTCTTTCATCCATCACAAATTGCATTCCCCAGATCAAGGCTCAGATTGTTGGGTTTTTGGGAGGTTGGGGTGCAAGATAACATAAGTAATATGACATTTTGCAACAGAAAACAAAATGTTACAGGGATTGTGAATATGAGATGCCTGCCCCAGGAGAAGAAAGTGCAGTAGCCCAGCACCCCAGCAGGACACTGCAGATACTGCTATAGCCTGTACTGTGCATTCTTGTCCACTTAAAGCAGAGATCTGTCTGCACCTAGAAGATACTCTCTGCCTTCTCCTCATTTCTTCTGAGTAGGGAGAACACCTCCCTGGTACCTGCTCCCTCTGCTTCCCCTAGAGCTCACAGCTGCTCTAACACCAAACAAATTAACAACAAATGCTGAGGCAGAGTACTTCCTTCCGCAAAAGGTTCTCCATAGACAGAACATCTCAAATAGTGCCCTGATCTCAGCTCATCAGTCAGAGCAACAGCTGCCTTCCAAGCACTGACTGCATGAACAGGTCATAGTGCTAGAAAGACTGGCCATCGCAAACATTTTCAAACCAAGCCCAGGTGCCTAAAAAGCTTCTAAATATAAAGGGTGTAATTTTCAAATGTGCTGAGCATCTGCAGTGCTCAGGGATGTAGTGGGAGCCACGATCACTCAGCATCTCTGAAAATCAGGCTACTTCTTTAGGTAGCTCATATGGATTTAAAAGCCCTGACATGAGGAACAGGTTGGAAAACATTTGCCTCTAGCAGCAAAACATACAAGCAGGGTCTCTGTTGCTGCCCATGTACTTTATAATCAAGTCCGCTAACATCTACAAAACACAAAATGCCTCTTGCAGAACTGTCATCCGGATGGCAGTGGGAGAGAAGATTATTCAGTCCTGAATCAGCAGAGTGTGGAATCAACACCATAACGTTGATACTGTTCATCTCATCGCAGGACTGTCAGCCAACCTTGAGCACATGGACACATTGGGGATGGCAACAATGCCCGCTTGTCTTCCTTAATTATTTCAGCCAACTCCAATCAAGATTCTAAAAAAGAAGCAAAAAGAGCAACTAGAGCTCAGTTCAGTTTATCAATTTTTCAAATCAACGACCATCTGCCTGGGAGCCTGCATTGTCAAAAACCACTCACTGATGGCAGTCTTGGAATTATAAGATTGAGTGGGCAGTGTTTTAACTACCCAAGACCTGCTGGTAAGAAACACAGCTAATCAAGGTATTTCAAAGGCTACTTTCTGGATCAAGAGCCTGAAAAGAAGTTACCCTGAATCTATTCTCAGCATTGGGGAGGAACTGATGAGAAAACCAGAAATGAGGAATTTTGGTGCCAGGGAATGTGAGCTACTGAAACTCAGTATACTGGCAGACAGTTAACCTTTGCCTTCTAAGCTACTGGTTTCATCTGACACAGCTCTGCAGGGACAGAAGTCCTTACTGTCTGAAGGCTATTGGGTAACCACATGACATGAGTAAATGGTGTCAGCTCAGTCCCTACTATCACAAACCTACCACATTAGCTGGCACTAAGGTGGACCTTGGTGGAGGTCTCAGCAGCAATACCTGATAAAGTGTCACAGCTATTCATAAGCAGCTGGTTTGTCAACTAGCAGAAAATAAGGTGAGAAGTAGGGAAGCAACACAGGGTCATCAAAACCAAACATTAAACCCTAAAGGCTAGATTCTGTGCTGTGCCCATGAAAGATGCAGCCCAAGAGAGAAGGCTAAGGAGGCTTTAAACAACATTTCACCCTTCACATTCTGGGCAACTGGGCTCTGCCCTGGGAGCTGCTCTAACTTACAGTAACCTCCCCAGGTCTGCCCATAGCTGTTCAAGAATCCAGTGCTACTCTACCTCCCTACCCCATCCTACTCCAGGGTCCGCAAAGGGCAGATTGTGCTGTTCATACGCTGCTCCTGTGTTGGGAAATTTCTCTACTGGTCTCTTACACAACTGCCACAAAGGGTACAGGGGTCAGAGCAGTGATCCTCTTAACATGTTTTCAAGTGGCTGGTGAGGAGTGGAAGCATGTTGTATATGTAGGTTTTTGCATGGCTTCATAGGAAATCATTCTCAGGGAAGGGTGTATTGAAGGGAACATCTCACACTCCCGCTAGGAGAGTAGCTTAACATCACAGTGGGAGGAGATAAGTGAAATCTTAATCTCAAGGTCACAGCAGGGACATTTAGATAAATGTAACTGCATAAGTAGCTTGCAACAGAACAAGCTGCCAGGAGAGAGCGTGGCATCTGACACAGGACATCATCATCATTAGTCTGCACACCATACTGAGTGCTCATGGAACAGCTTCATTCATCCATTGGAGATGGGTTCAAAGAGGTAAGGGCCTTGCCTGCTCAAGGGGAAGGACAGGAGAAGAACTAGGCTGGCCCATAGTTTCTGCCTAGCCCAATGACTTATGAATTCTAGTTTCTCATTATTTGGAGAATGGTGAAATATCCTTCTGCTCAGACACAAGGTTCCAGATTGACATCATACTTGTCCAGTCACACCACTTGTTCTTCCTACTCCCCACTCTCTCTGAACCTTAAGCCTATTCCTACTGCCCCTCCTGCTCTTGTCAAGTCAAAGTGGGGACAGGGCTCAGGACAGGAGAACAGGTTACTGGAGGCAGTTCTTTCTATTCTATAACAAGATCCTGAGAGAGAATGCTCCCACCACTAGCCCGTTTGCCACATCCCTGCTTGAATAGCCCATCTACCTTGTACATTTCCGGAGCCAGGAATAGGATTTCTTAGCTGATTGTTTTGTCAGTCCTCCTGCTATCCTTTGTGAGCAACTCACCAGGACACTGCACACATATTTGACAGCAATAGCCTGACTTGTCACAAAGGACCGGAGATATATTTTAAGAAGTGCTCAGTAAGCAAAAGCTTCCAACTGAAGCCAATGAAATTTTGAAAAATCAAGCCTTTGACTCATAGAAAGAGACTTACCATCATGCTGCTGTTCTGCTCCTGTTTTGCCTCTTGAATGATAGTGCTAAAGCGGTCCAGATAGTTCAGATTCTCTTCTATCACATGGGCAAAAACTTCCCTATAAAAAAGGCATAAGGGGGGAGGTTTAAACTATGACTGACCCACTCCTCCAGAAGGAGCAGAACAGGGAAAGGAGGAAATAAAATTACAGCAGTTTATCTGCAATTCTAAAAGTTACTCTGCAATTGTATTTGGCATGCCACTCTGCTGATGCCAAGGGAGTGGACATAGAGGGCTTCCAGCCACCATCCACAGGGCAAATATTAAATTAGGAATGGTTCACTGAACAATAACGCCCTGCATTCACTCAGGACAGGTCAGAGTTCCAGAGAGGTGCCATAATACTGGAGACCTCAAAAGATGAACAGAAATGCCATGAATTACCTGGGATCTAATCTGAAGCAGCCAATTTCTAAAATTCTGAGTAACCAAGTATGACCTTAAGAGCCTCACGATGGCAAATGACTCACAGTTCAGTAAATACAATGGTTACCAGGCCTGCCAAACTCTCTGCATCTTAGCAGTGCTGTCATAATATTATCCAAAAGCATCTTGTAAAAATTGGCGACCCTCGGGTCATTAATACTGGATGATGTAGAAATGGTTACTTACTGTAACTGTGGTTCTTCAAGATGTGATGCAGACGTGTATTCCAGGCAGGCATGTGTGCACCCTGCAGGCCAGAGACCTTTGCCTATCAGTACTCTTAGAGGGGTGGCACTTATGTCCGTATCTGTAGCCCCACTCCTGAGTATACGAGGAAGCACCACCGCAATCCCTCTCAGTTCCTTGGCACTGAAGACTCTGATGCAGAGGGAACAGAGGGTGAGATGTGGAAATACATGTCTGCATCACATATTGAAGAACCACAGTTACTATAAGTAACTATTTCTTCTTCGAGTAGATGCAGATTGTATATACTCCACCAGGTAGGTGATTCACAAGCAACACTCCACAGTTCCTTTGCACTGAAAGTCCAAGGGAAGACTTTGATGCAGAGGGGATGGAGGGTCCATTGTGGAATACACGTGTCTAACCTTTTATCTGAGCAGGACTAAACAGTTTCATGCTTGCCTCGCCTGTTCATATCATATGTGGATTGCATGAAGGGACAAATTTTCTGTGCAGACCATCTTCAGATGGTAACGTCTTGTTCAGAGACATGAGCGCCACCCGTCTAAAAGTACTTCTAGGCAAAAGTCTATGGCACATGGGGCGCACCACATGCCCCCTGGAATACATGTCTGCGTGACATGTTGAAGAACCACAGTCTAAAATATGGAGGCGTTACTCCACCAGGAAAGAATGCAGCTTGGGGAAAAATACAGGCAAATACACAGCCTGGTGCAAATGAAACAGAGTCTGCCTTGGATAAGAAGTTTGGGTGCGGTTGGAACATTACCTTATCCTTGGAGAACTGCATGTAAGGAGGCCCCAGCATCAGGGCCTGCAACTCACCCACCCTCCTGGCAGCGATAATGGCTATCAAGAATGCAGTTTTCTGAGACAGAGGTGGCAGTGGACAGGATGCAAGAGACTCAAATGGAGGCCCCAACAGAGCTGTTAAAATCATGTTCAGGTCCCATAAAGGGACCGGCTCTTGGACCGGAAGATGTAGGTAGAGAAGTCCTCTCAGAAAGCTCATCACCATGGCAATGAAAAATTGATTTCCCTTGGATAGGGGGATGAAACACTGATATTGCTGCCAAGTACACACTCAGAGCTGGGAGCCAAGACTGATTTTTGTAGGTGTAGCAGGTACTCCAAGATGTCTTGGATGAAAGTCCCCACCAGGTGGGCCCCACTTAGCCTATTAAATTAGGTATTAGCTTGGATTTTACTCTTATTATCTTTTGTAACTAATCCTGAAGTTTATGCATCATCACTTGTAATCACTTAAAATCTATTTTTCTGTACTTAATAAACTTATTGTTTTATCTTAACCAGTGTGTTTGGATTGAAGTGTAGGAAACTCCATTTGAGATAACAAGGCTGGTACATATATCATTTTCCTTTGATGAAATGATGGATTCCCTATGAGCTGGTACTGTTCAGAAGGGTACTGAGCAGTACAATACGCACATTTCTGTGGGAACAAGGCTGGGCCTAGAGAGCTTGTGGGTGTTGCCCTGTATGTAATTCATGAGTGACTAGTCAAGAGTGCTCATTATTTAGCTGGGAGTGAATCTGCAGGCTGAAGGCTGCATGAGCAGGCAAGAATTGGCTGTTCTGACAACAAAACAGTGTAAAAGGCACCCCAGGCTAGAGAGTTAAAGGGACAGAGCTGTTCAACTGTCCAGACTGTACCCTAGATAATATTACAGTCTGAAGCAGGCCTCACTGAGTTCTCTAACAGATAAAGTTTTAAGGCAGTTTTCTCTGGATCTAGCAGCTCTTCTGATAAGGACTTGAGATCCTTAAATTTTCCCTAACATCACACTCACCCAGGCGGTATACACAATTGGTAAACATGAAGTGCTGCATGGGTTTGTAAGATTTTTTAAAAATGGTATGAAAATTATGGGCTATGGATGGCATTATAGAATAGAGAAAGTTGCATGCTGGGACCGTAGCCCACAGCTCCCAGAGATCTCTAGGCAAGTCGCTTCTATCTGACAACACATGGCAAAAATTTTCCAAAAGTCACTGTGCCAGACAGTAGGGTTTGGCACAATGGGATACCTACCTGTGGTGCACTGCACTTTGCATTGACACAAGCACTGCTGGTGAGTACACGCAGTTCTGACACAAGCAGACAAGTTTGAATGCGTATGAGCAATATACTAATTTTGGCAGCTGTACACCCACGTAACTTTAATAAATCGTAGTTCGTAGTGTACACATAGCCTTGGAGTGAGCATTATTAAGGTGCATAACAGCCCCACATGACAAACATTTAAAACCTCAAAAATTTTAAGCAGACATAAGGAAATCTCCCTACTTGGAACAAAACAAATCAATCAAACACTATTAAATTAAAACCCATTAAATACTACAATACACCCTAACTACCACTAACTAAACTATTTATAAATAAACTAATGTGTGAGTGGATGAGATGGCACTGTCAGTTGGCATCATCTCACAGCCAAATGTGGTGAAAGAAACTGAGGGCCAATTGGTCACTCCATCCCCTTTTATAAACCTCATAGGGGAGGAGCTTGAGGCTATGCAGGAAACAGCTGTAGCCAACTGACGGGGTTGACTAAAGCATTCTGATCTCCAGTGCATGTGGCACCAGATGTGGAGCACATATAGACAAGCACTCAAGGAATAATGGAACACTACAGAGGAAGAATATGGACAACAAGGAGAAAAACAGTAGTCAGCGAAAGGAGTATACCTAATTGTAGCAGGGTGGACCCCTGCTCCTGCCCTGAAGAGTTAAAAACAGCCCTGGGAGGGGGCTGTGGCTGGAGAAAGCAGCTTTTAGGCTGGGCTGATTAGGGGAAGTGGCTGCAGCTGGGGCCATGCCCCAAACAGACTCAGCTGGACCTATAAAGGCAGAGAAGCCAGGGGCAGACAGACAGTCTCCCTCTGCCTGTAGAGGGAGAAGGGCCTGGCTGCAGGGAGCTAGAGACAGGGTACCTGAGTGAAGCAGGGCTGGGGACAGGCAGAGGAGCTGGGGAGCTCCAGCCTGGAAAGCCCCAGGCTGCGGCCTAGCATAAGGCCAACAGTTACTGCGGGTTGCAGAGGGCAGCCCAGGGGTAGGCCAAGGCAGCAGGTCCAAACCCTCCTTGCCAGTGATGAGTAGGCTGATACTGCAGTCTGCCCCAGGGCGCAGGGGCTAGACAATAACTGGCAGTAGCCGTATACTGAGGTGAGGTGGGGATAGTGGGTTGGGGTTCCCCTGGGGGAGGAAGAACCTGAGAGAAAGGGGTTACTGCCGGGGGAAGCACCTCAGGTAAAATGGCACCAGAGTCCAGGGAGGGACACGGGGGGCCCAAGAGGACTGGCGGATCACCGGCCTGCAGAGGGCGCTTCTGGCTGGAAAAAGAGCTAATTTCCAGGAGTCACCAGAATGAGGCATCGCAGGGGTGAGTCTGCACCTCTACACTAATCCAGCCAGAAAGCTGGGTGAGGTTTGAGGGAAACAATTGAAATGCCTGAACATGCAAGGCATCAGGACAATAATACAGAGGAACTGAAACTACTGGTGCAGGAGGCCAAACCGGATATTATAGGGATAAGAAATCATGGTGGAATAGTGCTCATGACTGGAATACAGGCATTGAAGGCTGTGTGCTGTTTAGGAAAGATAGCAATAAAGGCAAAGGTGGAGGGATAGAGTTCTGTTAAATACAATATGATAGCATAGACAAAACTGAATCTGTTTGAGTCAAAATCACTTTGGGGAAGGATTGTAAAAGAGGTTCTATTAGGATAAGGTTGGGGTATGCAACAGATCTCCAGGGCTGCATTCAGATACTGATAGAGAGCTCATATTATTAGAGAGATAAATACTTTAGGGAATTATGTCAAAATGGGAGACTAACTTCCTGGATAGGGATTGAAAAATAAATGTTGCTAATGCTGATATGGCCCAGTTATTTTTGGATGCGATAGATGACAGTTTTCATTATCAACTTGTTACTGAATTAACAAGAGATGATGCAATTTTATACTTGATTTTTGATAAGTAGTGAGGACTTCATAAAAGAGCTGGTCATAGGAAATAACCTTTGATCGAGTGATTCAGTTTAAATTAAATGGAAGGATAATCAAAACCAGGCATCAGCTATAGTTTTTCATTTCAAAAGAGAAAACTTTGGAAAATTAAGGGAATTAATTAAAGAAATCAACTGGGCTAAAGAGCTCAAAGACTTAGAGATAGAGGCAGCTTGCAATTTCTTGTTGTGAAAGACTCTAGACCCAGCTGGATGAATAGTCACCTCAAAAAGGTTATTAGTAGTAAGCAGAGAATCTTTAGGGAATGAAAGTGACATCTTGGAGGTTAGGAAATGTGTGAATAAATGTGAATTAGCTCTTGTCAAGAAGATTAAAATTTATTTATTTTTAGAAAGAAGGTAGGTGAGAGTATCTTTTATTGGACCAACTTCTATTGAGAGAGACATACAAAGAGCTCTTCAGGTAAGCTCAAAAGCTTGTGTCTCTCACCAACAGAAGCCGGTCCAATAAAAGATATTACCTCACCCACTTCGTCTCTCTAATATCCTGGGACCAACATGGCTACAACAACACTGCATATGACTTTTTTACTTATATAAATAAATAGAGAATAAGGAAGGATGAGGTCGGGCTGCTATGTAGCCTAGATGGGAAGGAGATTAAAGATAATATGTGTATGGCCCAAAAACTAAATGAACACTTTGCCTCGGTTTTCAAATAAAATGAGAACATGGATGGGCATGAAGGCAATTTGGCTGATGGAAATGAGTGTACAGAAATGGAAATCACCACATCTCAGGTGGAAGAAAAATGTAAAGAACTTAATGCACTCAAATCAAGGGGACTGGATAATTCCATCCCAGAATATTGAAAGAACTGGCACATGAGATTGCTAGTCTGGTAGCAAGGATTTTTAATAATTCTATCTATCTGGGAGGTACCGTATGACTGAAGAATAGCTAACATCACACCCATAACCTGGGCACTTATACAACTGCTGGTTTGAGCTCAGTAGCCGGCAAGTCTTGAGAACATATAGTGAAGAAAAAGACAGTTACCTTTTCTGTAACTGGTGTTCTTCAAGATCTGTTGCTCACGTCTATTCCACAATAGGTGTGTGTGCGCTCACCACGTGCACCCGTGTCGGAAGCTTTTCCCCTAGCAGTACCCTTAGGGGAGCGCCTTAGCGACTCCTGGAGTGGCGCCTCCATGGCATGGTATAAGGAGGGCTGCACACTCCCCACAACCTCAGTTCCTTCTTGCCAGACAATTCCGATAGAGGGGAAGGAGGGCAGGATGTGAAATAGACATGAACAACACATCTCTAAGAATACCAGTTACGGAAAAGGCAACTATCTTTTCTTCTTCAAGTGATTGCTCATGTGCATTCTACAATAGGTGATTCCAAGCTATATCTGTTGGAGGTGGGTAGGAATTCACAGATTCTCCGGACGGGGCACAGCTTTGCTGAACCCAGCATCATCCCTGGTCTGGGAGACGATCGCATAGTGCGAGGTGAACATGTGAACTGAAGACCACATGGCAGCCCTACAAATGGCCTGAATGGGGATGTGGGCCAAAAAGGCAGCCAACGACGCCTGTGCCCGAGTTGAGTGAGCATTCACAATTGGTGGCAGAGGGATTCCCACCAGGTCATAACGGCTACAGATGCACGAGGTGATCCAATTGGAGAGCCGCTGAGTGGAGATTGTCCGACATTTCATGCGCTCGACCAAGGCAATGAACAGTTGTGAGGACTTTCTGAACAGCTTCGTCTGTGCTCCAGGTAGAAAGCCAGAGCCCGTCTCACATCCAGCATGTGCAGGTGGCGCTCCTCACTGGACGCATGGGGCTTGGGGCAGAGACCTGGCAGAAAAATGTCCTGACTCATGTAAAAGGCGGAGACCACCTTCGGGAGGAACAAGGGGTGTGGGCGGAGCAAGACCTTATCCTTATGAAGCACCGTGTATGGGGGCTCGGAGGTCAGGATCCTGAGCTCCAAGACCCGCCCAGCCAACGTGATCGCAACCAGAAAGGCCACCTTCCACGAGAGGTGTGGCCAGGAGTACGTGGCCAGTGGCTCAAATGGGGGCCCCGTGAGACGGGCCAATACCAAGTTTAGGTCAAACTGTGGGACTAAGGGCCTAACATGCGGGAATAGACTATTCAAACCCTTAAGGCAGTGTTTTCTAAAGTGTGGTACGCGTACCCCTGGTGGTACGTGAAAGGGTTTCAAGGGGTACATGGCAAAAAAAAATTATTTCACTTTATCATAGTTTTTTTAATCAGCAGAAAACAATTCACTAAAAGTTTATATATAAGAATGGTGTACACTTGTGTATTTCTACTGTACATTTACATTGTAACTAATATGATGAGTTCTGTAACATCTAATAGCACAGCAGAGCCAACGCAAACCATGTGTGCGCGTTACCGCGGCTCAGGCAATACACTTCCCTTTGTGGCATTCGCAGAAGTCATACTGACGGATAAAAGATAAGTGCACAACTACTCGTAGTAATCTAAAGATTGTAGCAAGTACATACTTGGTGTCTATTATACTACAAAATTTCTCTGTTTTTGTTAAACCCATTTACAATGGATCGCTAGCTAAAAACGGGAAGTTTGAAATGTACAAGAGAAAATTATGAAGGAAATACGAATGTTAGTGATAATTATGCCAAAAAATGCAGTGATATGGTGACAGACAATTATGACGACAAAATTAGTGAACCATGTGAACCATCTGTAAGTTTATTGAACGTATCAGCTGCAAAGAAGACAAAATAAGCCCACAAATATGCTGAATATCTTAAACTGGGATTTTCGTGGACTGGCGATGAGGTGGAGCCTGTTCCACTCTGTGTGATTTGTTACGAGACACTCACAGATGAAAATATGAAACCATCCAACCTAAAATGCCATTCTGATAGCAAACAAAGAATACGAGGGAAAACCTGTAAAATTCTTTGAAAATAGGCTCAAATATCTCCAAAAGTCCCAAAAAACAATTCATAATGTGAAGGGAGGTGAAAATATGAAAGCTTTGGAAGCTTCATATAGCGTGGCATACTTAATTGCAAAGGCCAGAGCTGCTGAAGTGATTGATGAGACATTAGTAAAACCTGCAGCCAAAGTAATGGTACAAGTGATGACTGGAGACAAGGCTAGCAAAGCTGTAGATTGTGCCTCCCTCTCAAATAACACTGTTCTCGTAGAATCACAGATAAGGCTGAAAACGTAAAGCAGCAATTATTGTCAAAGAGTACAAAAGAGTTGTTACTATGCACTGCAAGCGGATGAATCCACTGATATTGTGAATTTAGCTAATCTTTTGTTTGTCAGATACGAGCTGAATAATGAAGTCCATGATGATATTTTGTTCTTTTCAACATATATACCAACACATACAACTGGAGAAGCTATTTTTAAAAAGTTATTGATGACTTTATCAAAAACAATGACTTGGACTGGAGTTGTGTTGGAATAAGCACAGATGGCGCCAGAGCCATGATTGGTTTAAAGAAAGGAGTTGTTGCATGTAGTCAAGCTGTTGCGCCAGAAGCAAAATCAACTCGTTGCATTCACAGGAAAGCACTCGCCACTCAGAACATGCATGCAGATCTAAAGCAAGTACTGGATGATGCTGTGAAAATAATCAATTTTGTGAAAGGCCGCCCTGTGAATGCCCGGCTGTTTTCTCAGCTTTGTGATGAAATGGGCAGCGATTACACAACTCCTATTTCACACTGAAGCACGTTGGCTTTTGCATGGAAAAGTTCTGAATCACCTGTTTGAGCTGCAAGAACCGCATGTATTTTAGATGAAATCAACCTGTGAGACTGTATACACGACTGAAAGTGGCTACGCAAACTAGCATATATTGCAGACATCTTTGCTCAAACAACTTCAATCTATCCTTGCAAGGGAAACTCATATTCCTATTCCATGTTCAAGACAAAGTGCGTGCCGTGGTCGCAAAACTGAAACTGTGGCATAAACGTCTTAGTCATCGTGAACTGGATTCCTTTCCATGTCTTCATGACTTAGTAATAAACTCGACTAACAAACTTGATAGTCATGTGTTGCAAACCATGAAGCAGCATTTGGAAAGCTTGCAGAAAGATCTTCGTAAGTATTCCCCTGAACCGGACAGCACCTTTGAATGAATAAGGAACCCTTTTATCATCAACGTTCAAACACTGCCAACTAACCTCTCTGCTTCAGAAGAACAGCTCTTGGAGCTGGCTTCAGATAGCTTCCTGAAAACAAAATCTGAGCAAAATACACTGATGTCATTTTGGTTGTGGGTTAGCTCTGAATATCCAGCTCTGTCAGACAAAGCTGTCAAGTATCTTCTGCCTTTTCCCACCTCGTATTTGCGCAAGATCGGATTCTCTGCACTGGTTGGCATCAAAACAAAAACACAAGATCGTCTTATTGACGTAGAGCTCCATCTTCGTCTTAAGATCACAAACATAGAGCCAGATATCCCCACAATGGTGTTTGGTCAAAAGCAGTTCTATCCCTTCTACTGAATAGTTTGGTTTGTACTGAAAATTTTTCAATACCAAAATAGTAAGTATTAAAACTAGTGCTTTCTTCACTAACCTAACCAAATCAGCGTATTTTAATTTCAGAATAATACAAATTCACTAATTATATATATATATATATATATATATATATTTACACACACACACACACGTACACACACACACGCTGTTCTGCCAGACTGTTGATTTGCTTCTAATTATTTTAATTATTTCTAGTACTATGTCTATATGTAACTATTATTTCTATTAAAAGTTTTGTTTCAACTGTCTGTAATATAATTTTATATTTATTTCTAACTAACATTTAATCCAGAATGAAACAAATTAGGAATGTGTTCTAAAAATGTGGCTACCACCCCCCAAAAATGATCTTCACTGGAGAAGGGGTACGCCGGTAAGATAAATGTCTCCAAAGGGGTACTCAACTATTGTAAGTTTGAGAAACGCTGCCTTAAGGAATGGGCCAGTCATAGCATGGGAGAATACCGTGTGGCCCTGCATCAGCAGATGGAAGGCCGATATGGATGCCGGATGCACCTTGACTGACAAGGGTGCCAGGCCCTGGGCTGTAAGGTGAAGGAGGTAGTCCAGGATACGCCGGATCGGGGAAGCCACCAAGGAAATGCCCCGTTCATCCACCCATCTGAAAAACCAAGACCATTTTGCCAAGTAGGCTCAGCACATGGAAGGCCGCCTGCTTTCTAGGAGGACACACTCAACCTCTTCCGAGCACATCCTTTCCTAATCACTGAGCAGCCACACCGTGAGGTGGAGTACCAATAAGCTGGGGTGGAGGAGAGCAGGTCCAGGCAGGACAGCCACGGTGGGGTGACCGCCAGGCCCATGAGGGTCCCATACCAATGCTGTCTGAACCATGCCAGGGCAATTGAAGGACCCGGGCCTTGTCCGTCTTTATCTTTTCCAGCACCTTGCCAATCAGCGGGAACAAGGGAAAGGCACAGAGAACTGGCCTGACCAGGACAGAAGGAAGGCATCGAAAATAGCAACCCATCCCAGCCCTCCCCCACCCCCAGGAGCAGAACCAGGGAAAGCGATGGTTCTGCTGAGTTGCAAACAGATCCACCTGCGGAGTTCCCCCACACTTGGAAAAGTCTGTGCACCACCTCTCAATGGAGAGATCACTCATGCTGAGAGGAGAAGTCCCTGCTCAAGCAATCCTCCCATGTGTTCCAGGCGCCCGGCAGATGGAAGGCCTGTAGGCAGATGTCATTGGCTATACGGAAATCCGTCAGCTTGAAGGCTTTGCGGCAGAACACTGTGAGGACCCTGACCACCCAGCCCTTCAGGTGCAAGCAGAAGGCCATGCACACCAGCCATACCGCCCTGAGCTCCTCCACATAAACGTCAAGAGTCAGATCCAGAGGCGACCACAGACGATGGGTCTGAAAGTTCCCCACATGGGCCCCCCATCCCATGTCCGACACCAGCTCCAGCAACAGGGCATGCCGCTGAATGGGACTCCTTGGAGCATGTTTCTCGGGGAGATGATTACTGGTTCAGGTACCATGAGGACTTTGTCCATCCTGTCCCTGGCCTGGGAGAACTCCAAGGCCAACCAGAGCTGCAGGGGCCTCATCCTGAGTTTGACATGATGGACCACATACATACACACCCACATATGACACAAGAGCTGCAGACATGCTCTGGCTGTTCTCACCGGAAACCTTGTGTCTGTGTCGATGAGCCCCTTCAGGGTCTCGAACCTGTCTGGTGGGAGGGAGGCTCTGGCCGATGAGGCATCCAGGACTGCCCCGATAAACTACGTGTTGAACCATGTCTAACGTGGACTTGGTGGTGTTTACGAACTAGTCCAAAGTGATGCACGTGGACAGAAGAAGTGCCACGTAATCCTGCACCTGCGACCAGGAGCTGCCATTGACCAACCAGTCATCCAGATAGGGGAAGGTCTGGCACCGCCCCCCGGTGCCTGAGTTAGGCCGCCACCATCAACATACATTTCATGAATACCCATGGGGCAGTGGACAGGCCAAACAGGAGGACCATAAATTGGTAGTGTTCCTGTCCCACCAGGAACGGAGGAAGCATCTGTGCCCCTCGAATACATGAATGTGGAAGTACACATCCTGCAGATCAAGAGTGGCATACAAGTCCCCAGGATCGAGGGAGGGGATGAGGGAGGCCAGGGAGATCATGCGGAACTTGAGCTTCACCATGTACTGGTTTAGGCCTCAGAGGTCCAAGATGGGCCTGAGTCCCCCTTTGGCCTTCGGGAGAAGGAAATAGCAGGAGTAGTACCCCTTGCCTTTTAACTCCCCGGGTACCACTTCCACCGCTCCTAGGCCCAGGAGTCGCCTCACCTCCTGCTTGAGCAGGGTCTTGTACGAGGAGTTTCCCGGGAGGGACAGGGGGTGGTTGGGCGGGGAGGAAGTAAACTGGAGTGTGTAGCCCCAGGAGATGGTGTTGAGGACCCATTGGTCCGGGGTCAGCTGCAACCACTCTGGGAGGAAAACACACAACTGATTGGTGAAGGGAAGCTTTACTGGGGGTTGATCCCTGATGAGAACTGGCATGGCGCCCCTGGGCATTTCATCAAAATCACCTTTTCCCTGCCTGCTTGCCCTTGGAGGACCCAGGCTGGGGGGCAGGGCGAGACTGCCTCTGTGGGCACCTCTTATAGTCCCACGACTTCTTATAAGCGATCTCATATTTTGGGTAGGTGACCTGAGTGGAAATCTGCTGCACCTTGAACTTAGGTTTAGCCAGAGCTGGAACATAGAGACCCAGAGTCTGGAGAGTCATGCGGGAGTCTTTCAGGCCATGCAATTTTGTATCCATTTGGACAGTCCAGAGAGCAGGAGCCACGATGCCCTTCTCATGGACACCGCTAAGGCCCATGGACCGCGTGGCGGTGGCTGCTGCATCTGAAGCTGCCCGCAGGGTTGCCCTGGCAGCTGCTGTACCCTCCTCCACCAGCGCTTTGAACTCCTTCCTGTCACGCTCCTGGAGGGAGTCCGCGAACTTGGGCAGGGAGCCCCACAGATTGAACTCATACCAGCCTAGGAGAGCTTTGTGGTTCACCACCTGTAACTGTAAGCTCGAGGACAAATAAATTTTCCTCCAAAAGAGTCCAGCCTCCACAAAATCTTTATTTTTCGGGGTAGGGCTGGCTGGCCCTGCACTCCCTGCGGTTGACCGACCTCAACCACCAGGGAGTTAGGAGCAGGGTGAGTGTGGTAAGCATTTATGCCCCTTGGCGGTACAAGATACTTGCATTCTGCTTTCTTGGAGGTGGGGGGCATATGAGGCCGGTGTTTGTCACAGGGCATTTGAAATTTTTGCCACCCTTTCATGGAGAGGCTAGGGTACCCTACCCAGTGCCGAGGAGGACAGCACATTAAACAGAGTCTTTGAGGGCTCCTCCATCTCCTCTGCTTGGAGGTGGAGGCTTGATGCCACCCTTTTTAAGAGCTTCTGGTGGGCCCTAAAGTGCTCTTAAAGAACAGAAAGAGGCGGGGCCATAATCACCTCATATGGGGAGGGTGAGGAGGCCGGTGCAGTACTTTGAGTGTCCACCGGCACCAGAGGGTCTACCACCTGGATAATCTCCAGGCACAGTGACGAGAATGTACGTCCCACCAACTCCTTCCTCAGAGGTCTGGAGAGGGAGGCTGATGGTCCTTCTGAGGCTCCAGCCACCGAGCGAGCCCCCACAAGCCTTTAACGCTGAACTGCCCTTTGATTTATTCTCTTTCATGATGCTTCAGATAGACAGATGTCAGTGCTGGGCAACTTGTATGACTGCTAGCAAGCATCTTCACTCTGAAGACAGAATGAAGATGGTGATATCTGGTGCCAATATATTCTTCTCTCTTACTCCAAATGGGGCAAGCAGACAAGGTCTGCACCACTCAGTGAGCAGCCATGTCCCAAACACAGAAAATAACTTGTCTTGTTCTAGTATGAATGACATCACATGAATCTTTTTAACACAGATAAACCCAGCTTAAGAAATTCCTGATCCAACTTTCAGTGCCCCAACTCTGAGGCACACATCGCTTTCCTCTGCCAGCGTACAACTTGACTAGATTCACTGAAAATAAATTAAAGTAAAGAAAAAGCTAGTTCTGATGAGACAGCAGGTGCACCAGATCCAACCACGGACTCAACAAATAGGACAGAGCAACTACCCACATTTAAAGATATGCTCTCAGCATTGTAAGATGCCTGCAAAGAAGCACACTGCTCTGAGCTAAGCCAACAACTTTTACAGCTTTTAGGTGTGACCCAGAAAGTCCCTCAATGCCAACTGGCAGAGCGCATACTATACCATAACTCACATCAGGCCTGACATTCATTGCCTCAACACAGTGTTGTCATAATCTGTACCTACAAGGCATCATGTAAGGTATACAGAACAGTAACATGCTGGTCTTTAATATTATCTCACAATGTATGTAACAGGTTGTGTATAAAGAATGATAGATGTGTACTGGAAGAAGGTGTTTTGCAAGGAGTGCATAAATCCAGCCTGTCCTGGACAAAGAAGTGTCATTTCACCAGCTTTCCTGCATCTCCAGGGTAAATTGAGCCAGATAATATCTCAGAGGAAAAGTACATCTACATATAAAGTTAAAGCCATCAAGCTAAACGAGCGAAGGAGGAGACCACTTAGCTATCATGATAGGGGATGGAGCCCACACTCCAGGCAGCCTTCCCTAGCTCTTGAAATAGACAACAGACTTTGGGAAATACAAGCAGCAGCATACAGCCATTTTGGCATCCATCACTGGACAGACAAAAGAGGCTAGAGCTCTGGTAATCTGGTAATCTGAAAAAGGTGGATCCTTTAGCCAAGTGGGTTAAAGTCTCTGGGAACTTGCTGAAGCTAAGTTTTAGTCACTAGAACGCATATTTTGTTTTACCTGTACCCACATCTATGTCTTCTGTTCTTACTTATCACTTAAATGTGTGTTCTTTGTTATAAAAAAGACGGTTACTCACCTTTGTAACTGTTGTTCTTCGAGATGTGTTGCTCATATCCATTCCAGTTAGGTGTGTGCGCCGCGCGTGCACATTCGTCGGAAAACTTTTACCCTAGCAACTCAGTGGGCCGGCAGGTTGCCCCCTAGAGTGGCGCCATCATGGCGCTTGATATATACCCCTGCCGGCCCACCCGCTCCTCGGTTCCTTCTTGCCGGCTACTCCGACAGTGGGGAAGGAGGGCGGGTGTGGAATGGATATGAGCAACACATCTCGAAGAACAACAGTTGCAAAGGTGAGTAACCGTCTTTTCTTCTTCGAGTGATTGCTCATATCCATTCCAGTTAGGTGAATCCCAAGCCTTACATAGGCAGTGGGGTCGGAGTGAAATGTGGCAGAATGAAAACTGCTGAGCCAGGGGCTACAGCATCTCTTGACTGTTGAACCAGGGCATACTGCGAAGCAAAGGTATGGACCGAGGACCAATGGAGCTGCGCGACAGATCTGGTGGGTAGGAACACGAGCCAGCAAGGCGGCAGATGAAGCCTGAGCCCTGGTAGAATGCACGGTGATGTGGCTTGGGGAAATATGAGCCAAATCATAACAAGTGTGGATGTCCGCCATCACCCAAGATGAGATCCTCTGAGAGGAAAACAAGCAAGCCCTCCCTTTGGCCCGCTACCGTGACAGAGCTGGGGCACCTTACGAAATGGTTCTGTCAGCACAATATAAATGCGAGCACTCCACAGATGTCCAAGGAGTGCAATGGTTGTGCCCATTGCGTTGAGCTGTGGGTAACATGAAAAGCCGAAATCACCTTAGGGAGGAAAGCTGGGTGCGGTCATAACTGCACCTTGTCTTTGTGAAACCACCGTAAGAGCTCTGAGCTCGGAGACCCGTCTGGCCGATGTAACAGCTACGAGGAAAGTTGTCGTCCAAGACAGGTATAGCAGAGGGCCAGTCGTGAACGGCTCGACTGGGGGAGACATAAGTCTGGTTAAAACTAGGTTGAGGTCCCAGGTTGGGGCTGGGCGGCGCACCCGAGGGTGCAAGCGCTCCAAGCCCTTGAGGGACCTCGAACCCATAGAGCGTGAGAACACGGAACGTCCACCTTAGCCTGGCTGGAAGGTAGAGATGGCTGTTGAGTGTATCCTCAGCGATGATACCGCCAGGTCCTGCCGCTGAAGGCCAGAGGCAGGCCAAATAGAGGGGATCGAGACCTCAGCAGGAGCAAGATCGAGCGTATTGCAGCTGTAGAAGAAACGCTTCCACCTGGCCCGGTACGTTGACCAGGTGGAAGGCTGCCTGTCACCCCGGCTCAGTTACGCAGCAGCCACACCGTGAGGCGAAGAGGCTGCACGTCCGAGTGACGAAGCCTGTCGTTGCCCTGAGTGATGAGGTCTGGGTGGGGTGGAAGGGTAATTGGGTCTGTTATTGACAGGCCGAGCAACGTGGTATATCAGTGCTGCCTGGACCACTCTGGAGTGATCATGATGATGCGCGCTCTGCCCCTGCGGAGTTTGAGCAGGACCTAATGAACCAGTGGGAACAGTGGGAAGGCATAATGGAGTTGGCCTTTCCACGGCATCAGGAATGTGTCCAAGATCGATCCCGAGGAGAGACCTTGGAAGGAGCAGAACATCTGGCATTTTCTGCTCTCGCGGTGAGCGAACAGGTCTATGTGAGGAAACATCTCCACTTCTGGAAAGCAGAACGCCTCACATGGGGCAGAGTGATCACTCGTAAGACAGGAAAGACCTGCTGAGTCAAAGCGCCAAGACGTTCCGAACGCCTGGGAGAAAGGACGTCACCAGCTCCATCTAGTGGGCCATGCAAAAGCCCCGGCAATGGATGGCCTTCTGACAAAAGGGGGGAGGACCATGTCCCTCCCTGGATATTTATGAAACACATGGCCGTTGTGTTGGCTGTAAACACCGAGATACAACGGCCTCGCAGCTGCCGCTGGAACCCCTGGCACGCCAGGCGGACTACTCTCATTTTTGGGGCATTGATGTGGAATGCCAGCTCCCGAGAAGACCAAAGGCCTTAAGCTCGGAGGTGACCATGAGCACTTGAGCAGAGAGATGATACGTCCGTCGTCAGGGGCAGTGAGGGCTGGGGCGGATGAAACCGCATCCCTGCCCACACCAGGGAGGGAGTTAGCCACCACTCTAGGGAGCCTAAGGTGCTCGAGGGAGCGGTGAATACCATGACCATTGGCTCCCTGTCCGGGTGGTACGCCGAGGTGAGTCGGACTTGGAGAGGACGGAGGCGGAGCTTGGCGTGTTTGGTTACAAATTTGCGGGCAACCATGGACCCAGGAGACTGAGACAAGTACGAGCCGAGGTCGTTGGGAAAGCCTGCAGACCTCAGATGATTGTTGCCATCGCCTAAAACCGCAGTTGTGATAAGCAGGCTCCGGCTAGGTAGGAGACCAGGATAGCCCCTAGGAAGTCCAACCTCTGCGTGGGAACCAGAGTGGATTGCTCTATAGGAATCATCAGGCCTTGACCTGTGAATAAGACCGTGACGATGCCCACGCGCTGAGTGGTTTGTGTCTCAGAGTCTCCTCGGATAAGCGAATCGTCCAGATACGGAAAAACGCATATCCGACATCAGCGAAGGTAGGCGGCGACTATGGCCGTAAACCAGAAGTACTGACAGTTGGCTAGAAAGCGGAGGTATCTCCTGTGCGGAGGGAAGATGGCGTTGCGAAAGTACGTGTCCTTCATATCCAGGGGGGCATAGTAGCCCCCAGGAGGCAAGGATGGAATAATGGTTCCCAGGGATACCGTGCGGAACTTCAACCTTATCCTAAACCGGTTGAGTCCGTGCAGGACCAGGAAGGTCTGAGACCTGCGTTCAAGTGGGGGACTAGGGCATAACGGGAGTAAAACTCCTTGCCCCTTTCGTCCGCTGAAGGGGGACAGGGCTGGAGCAAATTAGAGGTGGTACCTATGCTCCATCGTGCGCAGGACCCAGCGATCTGAAATTAACTGGGGCCATGCCAGGAGAAAGCGGGATTGGGATCCCGGCCTGTGACTGGTACACCGCCCTCAGGCGCACCTTGGAAGGTTCGTCTTTGGTCCCAGTGGTAATTGCGAGGGACCTTGACCTTGGCTCTTTAGGGGTCCTGACGTTCGTCTGCGACCACCTTGGCCTCGCCGTTTGCCAAAGTCCTGTCTCTGGCTAGGCACAGAGTATGGCGGCTGGGGACAGAAAGGCCTGCGTTTGGTCGCTGGCATATGCATGCTGAGAGAGCGCATTAGGACCCTATTGTCCATCAGGCTTCGCAGCCTGGGGCTGTCTTTGCCGCGAAGAGGCCTTTACCAACAAAGGGTAAATCCTGAATGGCATACAGCAGCTCCGGCCAGAGGTTTGAAACCTGAAGCCATGAAATGCACCTCATGGTGACACCAAAGGCCAGAGTCCTGGCTGCAGAGTCTGCTGCGTCCAACGAGGCCTGGAGGGACGCTCTGGGTACCTTTTTTCCCCCGTCCTCCAAGACGGCAGCGGACTCCTGGCGGGAGTTTTGAGGGAGAAACTCCATAAACTAAACTACCTTCACCCAGGTGCTATAATTATCGCAGCTAAGCAAGGCTTGTTGCTTTGCTACCCAGCGCTGCAGGGCCTCTGCAGAGTACACCTGGCGGCCAAGCAGGTTCATTCGCCAAGCCTCTTTCGGTTTCGGGGCTGGCGCCCGCTGGCCATCATATCAGAATCGTGGTCCTGAGCATAAAATCTGCGCATGTGGGATGACACAGATGCGTGTCCGGACGGCCATGGAGGTACTAAAAGAAGGCACAGGCAGAGTCTCTGACTCTATCGGACCTTTCTCAACTCGGCACCGGGGACCGGCACCGGGAGGCGTAGCGGTACCTGGAACGAGATCCAGACCCGCAACCAGAACGGTGCCGGGAGGTCGACCGAGATCTCGAGGCTCGGGGAGAGGCTACAGGAGTCAAGGTACTTGCCGCGGTGCCGGGAGTCGGAACGGTGCTGATAGCGGGTTCGGCGAACGGGATACCGACTGGTGCAGCGAGTGCGACCAATACCAATGAGGAAAACAGCACCGGGACTGCAAGTGGTGTCGGGCGTGCCGACAGGACCTGGAGTGTCTGCGGGACTATGATCATGAACGGTGCCGCTCTGCTGTGCTGACAGAGGACGGTCACATGAAGAGACTGTATTACCCGCACCGGCGGTGCCGGGGTCAGGCAGCATCGACTCTGTCATGGCAATGAGATCCCTCGCCGTTGGTAACGTCTCCGGCGTGGAGGGAACAGCAGGCTCAACCACAGTGCATACTGGGGAGCTGTCAGGCACCGGATTCGATGGCCCTCGTGGGACCGGGATCGACGGTACCGAGGTCGTCAGAGCTTCGGTAGGTGTCGGTGCCGGGCGATCCGAGTTAGATGAGCTGTCTGGCTGCGGTGCCGTCGGCACGGAAGCAGCAGGAGCAGTAGCTCAACCACAGCGCGTGCCGGGGAGCCGTTAGGCACCGGATTCTACGGCCCTTGTGGGACCGGGATCGACGGTGCCGACGTCGTCGGTGCCGTAGCAGGTGTCGGTGCCGGGCGATCCGACTTAGATGAGCTCTCTGGCTGCGGTGCCGCTGGCACGGAAGCAGCAGGAGCAGTAGCTCAACCACGGCGCGTGCCGGGGAGCCGTCAGGCACCGGATTCTACGGCCCTTGTGGGACCGGGATCGACAGTGCCGACGTCGTCGGTGCCGGGCGATCCGACTTAGACGAGCTCTCTGGCTGCGATGCAGGTGGCACGGAAGCAGCAGGAGCAGTAGCTCAACCACGGCGCGTGCCGGGGAGCCGTCAGGCACCGGATTCTACGGCCCTTGTGGGACCGGGATCGACGGTGCCGACGTCGTCGGTGCCGTAGCAGGTGTCGGTGCCGGGCGATCCGACTTAGATGAGCTCTCTGGCTGCGGTGCCGCTGGCACGGAAGCAGCAGGAGCAGTAGCTCAACCACGGCGCGTGCCGGGGAGCTGTCAGGCACCGGATTCTACGGCCCTTGTGGGACCGGGATCGACAGTGCTGACGTCGTCGGTGCCGGGCGATCCGACTTAGACGAGCTCTCTGGCTGCGATGCAGGTGGCACGGAAGCAGCAGGAGCAGGGGGCTCAACCACGGCGCGTGCCGGGGAGCCGTCAGGCACCAGCAGGAATCGTAGCCTTTCTCGACCTCGGAAGAAGGGAGCGGTGCCGAGTCGACTTCGGTGCCGGCGACGGCCGGTGCCGAAAGCCTTGGTAGTATCGGCGGGGTCCGGTGCCGAGGAGGCGCTTCTGCCAGCCGCTTGATCATCGCTCGGCACCCAAGGTGGAGGGGTAAGTGAAAGTCCCGCTCCTTTTTGTTCTCGGCTTAAAAGCCTTGCAAATGGGGCACTTAGCTGTCAAGTGTGATTCCCTGAGGCACTTCAAACAGGAGTCGTGTGGATCTCCCTTCGGCATCGGCTTCTGGCAGGCCGAGCCCATTTTAAAACCCGGTGAGCCGTGCATGGGCTCCGGCACCGGGTTCATGGAAGGGGCTACTTCCTGAACCCCGCTAACTAAACTAACTATGTTAGCAAAGAAAAAACGTATAACTATACCAATATATATATAAAAGGATTATAACTGCATAACTATATACGAGAACTACGAGTAGCTAGGGAAGTGGAGGTCAGCTAAGCCGCGCTCCACTGTTCCAACGACCGACATGGGCGGTAAGAAGGAACTGAGGAGCGGGTGGGCCGGCAGGGGTATATATCAAGCGCCATGATGGCGCCACTCTAGGGGGCGACCTGCCGGCCCACTGAGTTGCTAGGGTAAAAGTTTTCCGACGAATGTGCACGCACGGCGCACACACCTAACTGGAATGGATATGAGCAATCACTCGAAGAAGAACTTGCTCTTGTTTTACTACAAAACCATCTCAGTACTGTGTACTAAACTGAAAGGTGAAGTCCTCAGCTAAATTAACAAGTTGGTGTGTGTTCTGTCTCTTTGTGGGCAGCACATACAACTTCTGGGTATCCGAGACATATACTGGACACTGTTTTGGGGAGACTTAGAATTGAAAGAGCTGTTGGTGTCCCCCTGCAAGGAGTAACCAGGTTGGTGAAAACTAGGGCAAGAGCATTGTGCAGTGAGTAGGTTGCTGGTATGTGGACTCTAAGCCAAAGCTGCACAGCACAGCAGCAGGCAGTGCCAGAATCCCTTGCTAGTCTGGTTGAACCCCCATAGCATCACAAGAGCAGCAATTGGGGCCGGCAAGTTTCATAAATGAACAAGACTTCAGCCTAGTTTCTGATTCTGATATTCAGTAGGGTTGTAACATACAAGACCTGTTAGGACTCTATCCTTCCACATACTCCAAAAAGGCACCAACACTCAACTGAATGGGAGTGCAAGATCACAGGCTAATTGCTGCCCTGAGCCCAGGCAACCTCATTGACCCCAGCTCCAGATCAGTCAAGAGAAACTGAACAATCAGAGTCCACTTGAACTGAAGATGATTCAGGGCTACTGCAGCTGCAATGGACACCAAATGTGGCCAGCTTTAATCAGGATTAACAATAGGCCAGGCAGCCAGCAAGAGGACTTGGGCAAGAAGAGAGGGCGGATTGTGGTTCACAGTGTTTCATAGGCCAGCCTTATTCTATTCTGGTTCTTACACCACGGCCATCACAATGGTACCTCTAAAGTCACAGTTACTCTACCAAAACGTACCAGGCAGCACACAAGCTGTGTGCTTTTCAAGAAGTCCAACATCCTAATGTATCACAGTTGGAGCCTGTCTACACTACAACTCGGTGAGGGAGTGCAAGCTTTCAGAGCTTTTGCATATAAAATAGGTATACTCTTCAGAAAAGAAGGAGACTGTTCTTAACCTCCCCCTCCTTGGCTCTTACCCATCTCTAGGAGCTGTAATAGAAGAGAGGGGATGGGGTATGTTGCCAGAGGAGTTTGGAGGGAGCCATGCAGCAGTTGAAGAGGTGGCTGCACTCTCGATGCTGGAACTCACAAGAGATCGAGCAGAACTCTGAGTCTAGAATAAAAGCAGAATTATTTTCATTGCACATATTCAGTGGATGGACACAGATTTTAGTCCTGCTTCATTTGGGTTTACACTGTGTATACAAGCCAAGAGACCGGTGATTAGTGCATTATAAGCATCGTTCAAGATAAATATACATTAACGCAAAAGCTATGGCAATGAAACATCAAGGTAACAAACTGAAGCCCCAGAGGGTGATGAATTGCCAGTGTTTAGGGTTGTCACATCCACAGTAACTTACCCAAATTGCACATACTGTATATTTTAAGCTGAAGTCACCTATGGCACTCACCCTCCCAAGCCCATGCACTACAGTAACCCTCCAGGCTTGGGAGAGCTGTATATAGTTTCAGAACTGAACTGGCAAGTGGCCAGGAGATGCAAAGCTTTCACTTCCCCAGGACTTGAGAGGGTAGCCTGGGGTAGCAGAGACAGACAAACTGATGTGACTGGTGCTCCAGCCACACCATCTGTCTTTGCTTCCCTAGCACAACAGCAGTAATGTAGGAAGCAGATATGCTACTCCACAGCAGGCTTTTTCCTTGTTTTGGCTATTTAGACTAAGTTCTTCAGGGTCGCAACTGTCTCTCTGTGCAGCACCAAGCAAAACAGGGCCCTGATTCTGGCTAGCGCCTCTAAGTGCCACTGTAAGAAATAATACACAGCATGCATAAGCCACAGAACAATTACTGTATATACTCAGCACACAGTGCTTCAAACCTTCCACAACACTTTACCAACCATCACAGATCTGACAGGTCACACACTGCCTGGCTAAAGAGGTTATTGTTAGCATTTAGGGACTTCAATCCTAAAGTCACTTACACAAGCAATTTTCAGCAAATGCCAGATCTCCCTCTGTCTTTTTCCCTGCATCTGCATCACCGAACTGTCAGCCTCCTTAATGTTATTCAGAGCCACTTCAATCTTTGGAAGTAAATCAATAATCTTCTGTTTACAGCCTAACAGCTTGCTGTAACAAAGGAGAAATCACAATCACTTTTCCATTCAGTGGGGCATAGGCTTTGGCAGAGTCAATGTGGCTGCACTGATTTTATATCTTGCTATTTAAGGAAAAACTGGGTAAACATGTACTTGTCCCTCAGCATTTACATTGACAGCTGAAGGCACAGATGCACAACTGAAATATTCTTTGGGACCATGGTGGCTCCTAGAAGCCTTCGGGTCTGATAATCAAGGTACACAGCACAAAAAGTTCAATGCAAGAAGGCTTCAGGACTTAGAATTTTCAGTATTTTAGTCTTTCTTCACAAAGAAACCTCCTGCCATGGACCCCACCACCTCAGCAACAGTCACATATGTACATGGAACTCACTTGAGGGAAGGTTCCCAGAGGAGATGTGAAATGCTTTTAGGGAAAGCGTTATGGGGTTGTGTTACAGTATAAGTCAGATGAATGAGTATAGAGTGTCTGCATGTCCTTGAAGGGGAAAGCAATTCTTGGTGGGGGGCTGCAATGCCCCACTGACAACAGAAAATTTGAAGGGAATGTATAACAAGGTCTAAGACAGATCTTCCCCCCTTTACTAGCTTTGAAGGTTTAGGGACAGTGATGGGAATATGCCCTTCAGCAATCTGAACTGTCTCTGAATGAAGTTTTTACTCTTGGAATATGAATGCAACGGCTCTCTCTGCTCCCCAACAGAATTATTATGTTAAAAGGTCTCCAGCCCAGAATGGCAGAAGCTGCATCTTGTCTCTGTTTTCCTCCAGAAAGGAAAGATTTTCTGGTACCTAAGATGTCCAAAGAGCTCCTTGAGAACTCGATCCTGGCTCTGTACAGTCTGCACAATAATCTTCACCATGTCAGTGCTGTCACTGTAGGCGTGATCTGGAAGGGACACCAATTGTCTGGTTAGCATAGTGCTCCTCAGCAAACATCTCAGACACAAACCCAGAAGTCAAAGAAGGAGTTCTCCTAACAAGCTCTGCCAAAGAAAAAGAGACCTACATAAGAATACAGGAAAAGCCATACGGGGTCAGACCGAAGGTCCATCTAGCCCAGTATCCTGTCTTCTGACAGTGGCCAACACTAGGTGCCCAGAGGGAATTAACAGGTGATCATCAGTGATTCATCCCATCACCCATTCCCAGCTTCTGGCAAACAGGCTAGAGACACTATCCCCACCCTCTCTGGCTGACAGCCATTGATGGACCTTTCATCCATGAACGTATCTAGTTCTTTTTTGAACCCTGTTATAATCTTGGCCTTCACAACATTCTCTGGCAAGTAGTTCCACAGGTTGACTATGCGTTGTGTGAAAACGCACTTCCTTTTGTTCGTTTTAAACCTGCAGCCTATTCATTTCATTTGGTGACCCCTAGTTCTTGTGTTATGAGAAGGAGTAAATAACCCTTCCTTATTTACTTTCTCCATACTAGTCATGATTTTATAGACCTCTATCATATCCCTCCTTAGTCGTCTCTTTTCCAAGCTGAAAAGTCCCAGTCTTATTAATCTCTCGTCATATGAAAGCCGTTCCATACCCCTAATAATTTTTGTTGCCTTTTTGTGAACCTTTTCCAATTCCAATACATGGTTTTTGAGATAGGGTGACCACATCTGCACACAGTATTCAAGATGGGGGCATATCATGGATTTATATAGAGGCAATATGATATTTTCTGTCTTATGATCTATCCCTTTCTTAATGATTCCCAACATCATTTGCTTTTTTGACTGCTGCTACACATGGAGTGGATGTTTTCAGAGAACCATCCACAATGACTGCAAGATCTCTTTCTTGAGTGGCAATGGTTAATTTAGACTCCATCATTTTATATGTATAGTTGGGATTATGTTTTCCAATGTGCATTACTTTGCATTTATAAACACTGAATTTCATCTGCTATTTTGTTGCCGTCACCTAGTTTTGAGAGATCCTTTTGTAGCTCTTCACAGTCTGCTTGGGATTTAACTATCTTAAGCAGTTTTGTATCTGCAAATCTTGCCCTTTTCCCAGATCATTTATGACCCAATTAAAAAAGAAGGGGTTAATTCTACTAAATTAAAACTCCTTCTCCAGTGCACGCAGTTATATACACATCAATCATGAGCCAGTCAGAGCACAGGAGAGCTGACACTAATCACTCATCTCTCCACACATTATACAATTCCAGGCACTCTGCCCGAGCACTAATTTCCATAATGACTTTGGCTATTTACCCATCACACAACTATGCAAAAATCCTGCCTCTGACTGCCCTTATAGTACCCTAGTCATAATATTCAGGACCATCTGAATTTCTGCCACCCTCCCCACCATCACGCCAGCCAGTGTAATTTAAGAAGTGGGGAAGGAGGAGCAGAGGGCATGATTAAGAATGTTAGATGCAACGGCAAGATAGGGAAGATGCCAGAAGGTGACCATGTTTATTGTGGGCATGAGGATGAGGAATTGCAAGGACATTGGGCATAGAAGAATACACATAAGAGTGCATGAATCAAAAGGTAGAGGGAGCATTTCAGTATAGCACTAACTTGAGACTCATCAATGTAATAATAATGGAAACCTGGAACTAACATGACTTGAACTTCCTTTTTGAGTTTGTTTAGACCAGGATACAATTATTAAGTAAACAGGAAACATTTGATAAATGTTTGCAAACCCCCAAAATAATAAATGTAACAAACTAGTGAATGAAGTATGTAAATGTGCACAAGTTGTGATAATCCCCACAGCACTCCCTAAAATCCATCTAATTTTTGAGCTAGAGGTGTAACTTCCAACTCAGAGGCATACCTGCGCTAGCTCTCATTTAGCTAGAGAGCTAAAAATAGAAGCATAGCTGTAAGTGGTGGTGGGGCAGCTAGCCATCTGAGTATGTGCCTGTCTAAGCCGTAGGTATATACACAGGTGCCTAGCCCCTCCCATCACTTATGGAGTCATGGCTACACTTATTTTTTGCATGCTAGCTTGATCAGAGCTGGTGCAGAAATACATTTGACTAGGTCATGGAAGTGGAATCAGACAAAGGACTGGCTACCACAGACAGACAAATGGATTTAAGGACTATGAGCTATTTTTCTAGACCTTTGAGAAAAAGTCAAAAAAATCACTTTACCAGAGCAATGCTAAGAAGGACTTGACTGTTTATCAATCTGTTCTATCTCCTACTAAAGTGTGAGCTTCTTGGGGGGCAAAAGCTGCCTTTGTTTTTTCTATTATTCCAGTGATCAGCACAATGGGGCCCTCATTCCTGACTGGGAACTCTAGGGTACTACTATAGTAGGACCACCTCCACCATATAGGACCCTGTTACAAAGGCTGATCTCTTGGTGTGGTTTTAGGACAGCAGTGTGTATCATGGTGATCTTGCTCAACAATTCCATACAGATGGGTTAAAAAGACCTCAGGGAAGCTCTGGGCTGATCACTTTCCATGAACTGAAGCATAAAATTTAGGGTAATTGGAGGGACAGGGTGTGGCTCAACTGCTTTTTGGTTGTTTTGTTTGTTCCATATCTGACTTTTGCTTTCTGCATCAAGTCCTGGTTCTATAAAGCCTGGAGCCCCATCAGCCTCAGGCCATGGTGTTTCTCAGGGTTACCTAACCAGACCGAGGTGTGGCTTTTGCCTGCTCCCCTGACATTGTCCTAGTGGCTCTTGACACAGGGAGAGGGAGAAACTTCATCCACCAGCTCCAGCCCAACCTTCTAACCAGGGCCAGGACTCCCCTACTTAGGGGAAGAGATGTGACTCCAGCAGGAGGCTCACAGTAACTACCACCCTCATCACCAGTTCACAAAAAGAGCATTTGTTCTTCCTCTCTGTGTCTGTAACACTCAGGGCCATTCCCTGTAGATAGTTATCAAAGCCATGTTAAGTAGACTAGAATATCTAACCTTTCTGCCTGTATGGTTCGAGAATCAAAAAGTAAGTGCTAAATGTGTTTGTTTGCCTGCATCCCAGTAGAAATCTAACAATGGGATGTAATTAGCATGTAATTGCTAAATACTGCTCCTATCTTATAATGCTTCATTACTGTATTCTATTGATTCAGAGATCAAAAGGGGATATCATCATTTAGATGGGACTGGTGGTGTAATATTATTATTGTCCTCATCTCTTCTCAAAGCTTATAATTCCATATAGTAAACCGCCTATGAACCATCTATGAGTGGCTGTTACTAGAAGTATTGTCTGTGAAAGGACCCACTGAATAGAGATCACAAACTGTCATCGCACTTTCATGAAAGCCCATGGGGTAGAGTTACCTGTCAGTGTCCTGCCTGCTTCAACTATAAAGAAAACTTTGGGCCTGATCCTTTTCATCTCAGGTCTGCTTAAACTTTAACAGGGAAGATTTAAGCCATAAGACTGAGGTCTCCAGGTCTACCCTGAAATTCTCATGGAAAAACTCGAACAGACTCTATACCTAGACTACCTATTGGACTGTAACCTTTTATACCGATTCCAGAAAGACTTTTACAAATCAGCAGCCTCACCATCTTGACTACAAAGCTGACCTAAGAACTTTACACATATTTGCATGTATATTGAGCTCTTAATCATATTTCTCTCTTCTTTCTTTTTCCTTTTATTAATAGAACTTAGAGTTAGTTAACAAGGATTGTTTGTAAGCATGCATTTGAGTAAAATCTAAATATTCATTGACCAGGTGGGCAATGCATCTGATCCTTCGGGATTGGTAGAACTTTAAGTATGGTTAGAGACCTATTAAATTCACAACTGTGAAAAATGGTATTGCCACCCTTACTTCTGTGCTGCCTTCCCAGCTGAATGGCTGGAGAGCAGGAGCTGTTGGCCAGCTGTCTAACTCTGAAAGCAGCGCTGTCACCAGCAGCAGACAGAAGTAAGGGTGGCAACACCGTGACCCACCCCCACAATAGCCTTGCGATCCCCTTTTGGGTCTGGACCCCAGTTTGAGAAACGATGAGTCTCAAAGGCTTCACATGTTTATATTTTGCCATTTCTAAATACAAATTCATGTTTTGTTACAACACCTTGAAAATTAAGATTTAAATATCTGAAACCACAACATTCAAGGTTTTTTAAATAATATGACCATGAAATTTACAAAAATGGACCGTGAAATTGGTAGGGCCCTAAATATGGTGAATATGGTTTTCAGTAACCCTCACTATTTTAGACTTGGATGTCTAGATAGGAGCCAAAAGGCTGGAATGCCTAACAGGGGCTGTATTTGGTTTCTTGTAAACCAGCACGGTATTTCAGAAGCTATTTTGTTACTGGCTGGGTGAATCTAAGGGCAGGTCTTCACTACCCGCCAGATCAGCGGTAGGGATCAATTTATTGCGTCTCGTCTACATGCAGCTGAATCAATCCCCAAACACACTCGCCATCGACTCTGAACTCCTGCTCGCAAGAGGCAGAAGCGGAGTCGATGGGGGAGCAGCAGCGGTTGACTTGCCGCCACCCTCACAGCCAAGCAAGTCGACCTAAGATACATCGACTTCAGCTACACTATTTGTGTAGCTGAAGTTGCATATCTTAGACCAGGGCTTATTACAGAATAAACCACCAGTTTGGGAGATTGTCTGCCCTATTTCTTGCAGTCTGCTCTGAGTGAGGCATTCTCAGTGTGGCCCATCAAGACACCATGGTCACATTAGAGCATCTGTTCTTCCTCTCTCCCCTCATATCTCTGTGTCTTCTTGAGTTTGGCCAGCAACAGTGACCTAACAAACTGACAGCTCTGTAAGTAACACAGAAGGTTTTGACGGCATCATCCCACACTAAGATAAGAGCTAAGCAACAAGGCTGGGTTGGTGACCTGTATGATTTTCTGAACAACTTAGTAACTGACTGAGAAGGGTTAACAGCATGCATAGTCCTGGAGCAATTACGCCTTAGACCACAAGACCAGAATCCTAACACTTTTTACACTATAGCTGATGCTATGTAACACCGGACTGATTTATACATCATGACACCTACTCCTCTACCCCAGACCCACCTGGTCAGGGCCAGGCCAAAGAGAAGGGATGTGGCAGTTCTGACACTATATAAAAGAAGGTGTAATGAAAAGCATCACTAAGCGAGTTACATTTTACAGGCCATTTAATTTTTCAGTAGTGAAACTAATATATGATGTTATTTACACAACTTAGAGACATTGCCAACATTTCCTCCACTCACCACCTATGTCTTTGCACAAGCACACCATCAAACCACTCCCCTCAGCTCCCACCAAGATCCTGAGATCTTCCCCACCCCATCACTCTAAGTGTATCTCCACCCCTCCCTGCCCAGCATTCCCTCTGTCGCGCTGCAAATGATAATGTAAAAAAATCTGATCTTACTGTTGAAAGCAAAGATTACTTGCCGGGTTTGAGTTTTATGTAGGTCATAGAATAAACCTGTTCCATACCTGGAGGTCTTGGTTTTAATTGCTTGTATAGTTCTATGGCTTTTTGTTCACTGCAAAAAGAAGAAATCACTTCATACATGTATTCACACACATAGAGGAACTGACCATTTAATATTCAAGAGTAAAAAGACTTCATATTCAAGTCTTTATTAAGATGGAGACAATTTTTAAATGTTACTAATAGATACCCTGCCCCTTCAACATTAGGAATCCATGTCAATTCATTCCATGATATAAGTCCACATTTCCTAAAAAGATGTCCCCTTTTCTTCATGATTCTGTATTTACCTTGTGGCTATTCAGACTAAATGGCATTAATTCTATGCTTTCTTTAATTATTTTGAAGATATTATTTATTATTTCTATAAAATCTACCAGGATTTTGTTCCCATATAATATTTAAACATTGAAGGTTTGATTTTAGTAACTTTGTTAGCTTTTCTTCTGTATAATTGCCTGACAAATTCCCCATTTGCACTCATGTTTCCTTGCTTGCTCTCAGTTCCATGGTGGACATTTGGGAAGAGTATGAGGAAGAGATCACCAAAAAGGTACATTTCCTTCTACCTTTAAAGTAAGTTTTCCTACTATGCATAGCTCCAATAACTCAAAAGCAGCTACATGTGGAAGCTTCCAACTTCGTGACAAATCCTCACTTTCCTATTTCCAGAAGTTCAGCATAATCTTTCACAGCAGATTAATTTCTCCCATCACCCAGACCATTCATAAACCTGGAACCTCCCATTCCCTGGCCAGCTTGCCCACCTACCCTTACTCACTCCCAGAGGAGTTTCAAGGGAATCACATATTCCAGTCAAATGTCCTGTGCTTTGTCCCAGTAATAATATATATGTGGAGCACTCTCCTACACAAAAATACTGGGGTCGCTGAGCAACCATAACAGAATTTTCTTGTTAACTACCAGAATATACCCCAACCTCAACAAAATTAGACAGGGTGGGTAAACAAACAGTAAGAAAAAAACAGAACAGCAGAAGTAATTTAAAAACACCTCTGGAAAAAACACAGAAGTTTTTGGTATTTTTTGAATGGGGAGATGAAATGGACAGAGTTCAGGAAGGAGAGAGGTCCACACTGTGGGGACCACCACAGCCAAGGCTCAGTCACAGGCCTACTTCAGGCATGATGGTAGAACCCCTAGACACCAGGTGGTGTGGGGGAGCCAGTCCCATTCAGAGCTTTATAAACCAGTAAAGATAACTGACTGAATATGCCACTTAATAGGCAGCTAATGTAAAGAACACAATAGAGGCTGAATATGCTCACAACAGCTCAAACTCGCAAGCTGTCATGTGACTGAATCTGAACAAGCTGCAAGTGGTGCATCAGCATTGGTGGTAGCCCCACAAGAGGGAATTACAACAGCTGATTTCTCAAGATCACAAGGGCTTATGCAACCATTGCCAGTTTGTCCCGAGTTAAATGACGACAAAACCTATGCAAATGTGCATAGCTGAAAACCCATGTCCAAACCACATCCAACACATGAATAGAGCATGGTCAAAAATGACACCATGATAATGCACCTGAGCTCTCAGAGCACTAGAAATAGCTAAGAGACCACCTTCCTCTTGGCACACCCAACTAGATAGCAGACCACTACACTGCACCTGTAATGTAGGGGGAGGAGAGCTTATTAGTATTCAACTCCCTCAATTCAGTTTTAGATGCTGTGCAAACAGGTCTGAAGATCCAGCAGTCTCTCTTGTGCCCTAATCCCAGTCCGATGCTTGTTGGTGTGCACTGGTAATTGAAAAATAAATACACAGAAGAGAGAAAATCTGAGACAAGGATGGAGAGAAAATCCCCACCCCATCATACCCCCGTCTGCTTCTCACCCCTGCCAGCCCCCAACTGCCAAGAGACCAGGCATCCAGTCTGCTCCTCACTCTCTATAACCCTCAACCTCTGAGGGGCCAAGCACTCAACCTGCTCCTCGCTCCCCTCCTCCCTCAGTCACCAAGGGACCAGGCACCCCGTTTGCTCCTCACCCCACAACAAGGAAGGGGTATAGTAGAACCTGATATGTAATCCCCCTGCAACTGAAGAAGTAACCTGGTTTGGTATGTTTTCAGACGCTTGTGAGCCAAGAATGCCTGTTCCTATGGAAGCGCTGTGACACCATGGTGATGGGTGCTAATATGAAACACTCAGATAAAAAGGACCATACTTCAGAGCAGCATTTGCCACCTTTGGTACAGGATCACATGCTGTCACTTCCAGTTGGATTGGATGGCACACAGTAACTGGGACAACGGTCCTGTAGATCTAGGTCTCTCACTGCGGTAAGTTCTGTTTTACAGTCACCAGTGGGAAAAGCATTTGTATTACCGGAGTGCCCAGAGGCCCAAGCCAAAACTGAGGCCCCTTTGTGCTAGGTATAGACAGTTCCTACCCCAAAGACCTCACAATGTGAATAGGCACAGTGTCGGAGGAAGGAAAGATTATCATCCTCATTTAACAGATGTGGAAGCCTGAAATTCAGCAGATCGGTGATTTGATCAAAGTCATACAGGGAATCTGACACAGCTGGGGGAAAAATGAGATCTCCTGTGCCTCTGTCCAGTGCCTTAGCCACAAGATCATCCTTTCTTCTCATTTCCCGGCTCTAAACATTCACTTACTCAGGAAGGGAAGGGATGTTCTTCCTGCTTTCTAGCTGTTGTTTACGTGATAATTGGTTACACATTCAGCAGCACATTTTTTTCCTTATCTGTCTCTAATAGGCTTCCTCCACCCACTCTGAACCCCAGTTCCAAGCCAGCAATTTCAAGATACAAGTTGCTCATCAGCATGTCAGGCAGCAGGCTGAAACCTTGATCAGGCCTGTGGCACTGCTGGAGACTGCAAATCAAGCTAGTTGGGACTCACTACCATTAATCGGTAAGTATCCAGCACTCCTCATCCTACCCCCTGAATTGACAGCAGTGTAGCTTACAGCAGATATTTCCCCAGAATGCCCAGGATGGACAGTGTGTAGGGAATCATTCAGGGATGCACAGAGAATAAAGCAGAGATCAGGAAGACACCTACCTCGGTTAGCACACATTCACTGAGCACTGTATAGAAAAGAGTTTCTTTGGAAATAACAGATCCAGTAACTAGAGGCTATATGGTTATACATATGCACAAAGGGACAAAGTTAAGATTGCATGTGCAAACCTTAATTGGGCACTTCCTAACTTGAGTGTTTCACTCTGCAACCCCAATGTTCTTTTAAAGTAGGCTGTAAATGGAATATAACTAACGATTTTCAAGGTTTTTTTTTTAAAATATTATTATTGCTCCAAAACCACATCTGAAATACTTGATGTTTGAGAAAATATTGTCATTTTCATACAACAATGGTTCAATGAAATTTACTTCCCTCTTTGGGCTGAAAACAAAGCAAGAAAAACCTCAGCTCTCTCAAGCACGCAGTTTTGGTATATAATTCTAAAGCACTGAAGGAAACACACACACACACACACACACACACACACACACTGCCCCCCCGGCCCAACTTACTTTCTCCTCTTCAAAATGGAGAATTTTAAAATAAACATATATATATATATAAATAAAACCTCTTACAATGTAAAATTATTTCATCAAGTATGAGAGAATAGCTCTTTTCCTTACAGACTCTCCATGACATCTCCTTGGCGCCTTGCATATGGACTCCTCTGCAGTTCCACAATCTCTGTGTGCAGAGCCATAATCTGTTCATCTAGGTATCCAATATCTCCAGCCTAATGAGAAAAAAATAAAACTCGCCATAGATCTCAAGCTTTTACTGGAAAGTGATAGTCCATGTATTAAGCAATTTCAGGAGCAAAAATACATAAAAATCAACAAAAAGATTCTCCAAGTTACTTCGTTCAATAGACAAGTGAACCTCAGTGGAATTAACAACATTCTGAAAGTGCGAGTCTTGCTGTCATTGAGGGACAATAATCATTCATTAAGATCAACTAGTTGCTGCTATAGTTCTACGGAAATCAGACCAATTTTCACACAACATACAATACCCTCAACAACCTTGGACAGACACAGACAATACGAACAAACAGCAAACATATCTTCTTATAACAAAGGATTCCTCTAGAGTCAGCATTGTTGGGTTAACCACAGCCACAAGACCACAGAATCTGCAGAGAGTGTCAATTTTGGTGCTGAAACTGCTCCTATATGTAAGCTGTGGAACTGTATTGCAGTCCAAGTTGAGATGCTTTCAAAACTTGAAAACTTTAAAAGCTATAAATAGATAAACTATGTACCTGAATAGGAAAACACCACTGTAGTGATTCCTCTGTTAAGAGAAGACAAACTTGTGATAAGTACAAATTGTCTGTTTTCACATATAGAAGGAATCTACTAGTCTGGAGTCATGATTGATAGGATAACATACTGTTACTCCCCAAGTGGGGGGTATGGAAGAGACCAGGATGAGATGAGGAAACACAGTAGGGATAACAGCAGACAGAAGGACTCAGACCAAATACAGCTTTGGAAGAAAGTGTTGTACTTCCTTTCATCTGATCAATGTACACTCTGATTGCCAGAGATCTGCAATTCTTCTCATAACAGGTTCTATTTCTTTCTACCCAGGCTGTGGAATCAAACTGAGTTGACCATGCTCTGAGACTTGTAGATGTTCAGATTTTTTTCCTAATGCTTTTAAGATAGCTGAACGGAGTCATCAGGAGATGGTACATTTTGAATCTTTTAAGTCTTTCATTTTGCCAGCAAGGATATGAATTAGGTATCTGAATTCCAGATGGACTGTGTCCTAATCAAATGGAATTGGATTGTTCTGCTGACATCCAGGTGATTGCATCTGTTTCCTTGGAAATGTATGATGTTAAGGCCATAAGAAAGGAAATGTGTCCCCTGACAGAGATGATACAGAGCAACTATACTAGTTCAAGAAACCTGGAAGTAGCTCCAAGTAGTACTCTGGGTGAAAAAAAACCTGAGGACAAAATAAAAATGTCACTTATCCTTCTAAGAGAAACAAGTGGACTTTGACAAGACAGCCTTAACTTCTTAATTCTTAAGAAAAAGAATCCAGGTGGAGGCAGCACATGGATCAAAGCACTGCTCCATCTTCAGGGTGTTCAATGCAGGAAAACGTAACAGAGTTCTGAGACTAAGCCCTATTAGTCAAGCCATCCAATATGACCCAAAGACAAGTTCTGTTAGATGCTGACTTGGCATTAAAGCTATCCTGAGAGTGCACTGATTAGAAGACTTCCAGTATAGCTATAGACAGAGAAGATAATATCCACCAATTACTCTGGGAGATGGACCTCGAGGTCCAAGTCATCAAACTAAATCTGCCGGGATCCAGACACTGGACACAGCAATAGCATACCTAAGCTGGTGGGGAAAAAACACCAAGGAAACACATCAGCATCCTCCTTGAGTCAGGAGAACCAGAGGAAACAGTAGATGTAGCATTTTCTAATCGTTCTAGACACTTGAACAAAGAATGGTCAACAGGGGAAGCTGTAGTAAAGAGCATAATTTAGCTAGTGTGCTGGCAGCAACAACAACTACACATTTCCTATGCCATGCAAGCACAACAATCAAGAGGGAATCCTCCGCATCTCATCGACATCCAGAAAAATCAGAGATAGGACCTTAAACCCCGCTACCCAGAAGAACAGGATTATGGATGACAGATCCTGAAGCCTTTAAACTGAGCCTTTCCTAACTGGCCCCTGATAGAAAAAAAGGTTGAGCAATTTGTGGAAAGGGACGGGACTCTATATAAACATCCCACTTCCACAAAACACACTTTATTTAAAAAAATAAAATGCAAAGTGTTAGGCAACACTAATATTGGAATTACCTCCACCATCTGAATGCACTATGTAAAAGCTGCTTCAATATATTTATCTGACTGGCCCACAACTACTTCTAGAACACATGAAGTGATGCTTCATTGTTTTGGAAGAAAAAAACAGTAGAATTCCAAGGCAAACACACAACATTGTGGTGGAGTAAAGGTTTCATAGATGTTAAGGCTAGAAGGGACCATTAGCTCATCCAGTCTGAGCTCCTGCACAGCATAGACCTGAAAACCCACTAGTAATTCCTGCATTAAACCCACATCTCGTAGTTGAGCTGGAGCTTATCTTCTAGAAAGAGCCATCCAATCTTGATTTAAAAATGTAACATCTTTAAATTCAAAGTGGAGGAACTGGATAAACTCCATCCCAGAATACTAGAGCAACTGGGACACGACATTACAAATTCAGCAGCAAGGATTTTTAATAAATCTAGTAAATTGATAGAAGTACCATATAGACTGGAGAATATCAAAAGTAGTTTAAGAAAAGGAAAAAGGGTTCCAGGCAACTACAGACCTGTTAGTCTGATTTCAATAGCAGACAAGACTTGGGAAAAAACTTTAACAAAAGGATTAAAGACATGGAGGTAAATGGAAAATAGGACAAAATGCAACATGGGTTTACAAAAGGTAGATCATGCCAGACTAACCAGATATCTATCGTAGGTAAGATAAATGATTGTCTAGACCAGGAAAACACACTCAATCAAATTTAGCTGGATTTCAAATAAAGCATTTGATACAGTTCCCCATGCGAAATTAGTGGAATTCGAGAATATGAACTGACTAAAAGGGATATGACAATGGGTTGTGCCTGGAGGGAAGTTATTAGTGGAGACTCCCAACTATCAGTCTTGGGACAGTTCTTGTTTAATATTTTAATCAGCGATCTAGGAACAAAAAAGTAGGAATGTACTGATGGCACAAAGTTGGGAGGCATCAACACAGCGGAGGAATGAAATATTATCCGGTAAGAACTGAATAACCTAGAGGATTGGAGTAATAGAAGTGGGATGACATGCAATAGTACAGCGTGCAAGGTCATGTACTTACGGGCTAAAAACAAGAATTTCTGCTATAAACTGGGAGCTCATAGTTGGAAATGACAGAGGAGAAAGACCTGGGTGTACTGATCACTACAGGATGACTATAAGCCACAAATGTACCAAGGCCACAAAAAAGATAAAGGCGATCCTAGGAGGTATAAGGTGATGTATATCCAGCAGAGATAGGGAAGTATTAATACCATTATACAAGGAATCTGAAATATTGTATACATTTCTGGTCACCCATGTTCAAGAAAGATGAATTAAAACTGTAAGAGGTAGAGTGTAAGGCTGTGAGGATGATCAGGGGAATGGAGAGACTCTCTTATGAGAGGAGACAAAGAGCTTGGCTTTCTTAGTCTAGCAAAATGAAGGCTAGGAAGGGATCTGATTGCTCTCTATAAACACATGAGGGGAGTAAACACCAGGGAGGGAGAAGAGCTATTTAAGCTAAAGGACTATGTTAGCACAAGAGCAAAGGGCAATAAACTGGCCATAAATAAATTTAGGCTCAGCTGGTGAATGGTTCTAGACGGACCTGAATGGACTGTGCTTTAACCTTTATTTCTCTTTGCTAATCTAAGGACTTCCAACACGGCGTTCCAATTGACTAATAAATCCTACATTGTTGTATGCTAGGTAGTTGTAGCCATGTCGATCCCAGGATATTAGAGAGATAACATAGGTAAGGTAATATCTTTTACTGGACTGAGAAAAAGATATTACCTGACCCACCACATCTCTAATAAATCCTACTCTGTTTTGAAAAAACAGTTTAGGGTGTCATGGGAAATACTGGCTAGGGTGCATTAGTCCCTGAAGAGCGTACAAGTCTCTACCAGAAGTCTCTCTCAGTTGGACTTGCTGACCAGAATTCATGGTGTGAAGCAGGAATGCTGGAGCCTCCAATCAAGGATGCAGTGAGTCTGCATTGTCTTCCTTGAAGGAAAAATGAGACCCCTTGAGGGTCTGGCATATTAAGGGGGTTCCTCCAAGAGACTGTTCAAAAGCTAAGGATGTAGCACCAAACCTGTGCATCCGTGACACTTACGAAGGGTTATGGCGGATTTGCCATCTCCAGAAATTTTAAAATCAAGATTAGATATTTTTCTAAAAGAGATGCTCTAGCTCAAACAGGAGTTAATTCAGGGAAGTCCTGTGCCCTGTGTTACACAGGAGGTCAGACTGGACGATCACAGTGGTCCCTTCTGGCCTTGGAAGCTACAAACTGCATCATAAGAGATACTTCCGTAATGAGAAGTGAACTTTAGAAAGAGGATGTCAAAATGGATGGTTTAGGTATTTCAATTACTCTGATGTCAAGACAAGTTTAAAATAAAGTGGTAAGATGTTAAGTGATTGGTTCCCTGTCAAGCTTGGTAAACCAAAAATATCTTGTGTGGGGGATGGGAGGGGAACAAACTACAAAATCTCATTTACTCCCAAATCACCTCACTCTAGAAATGAATAATAGTTTTCCATGACCTTGTGTTTCTAATATGGACTCTAAGAAGACAATGGAAAGAGTACAATGGAGAAATAAATTGTTACATTTGAATATCATGGTGACAGTTGGATTGTTTCTTGAGGAAGATCCTCTGGCTGAAACAGTAATTTTGTTATTGCTACTTCGCTCAGTACATGAAGTATCTTGAACAGCTGCTTCAGCTATGGCACACACTATAGCTTAAGTTTATTAAGTCATGACTCAACATTTATTTAAGTGAATGTATTTCATCAGACTCAATGATTCAGTTCCTCTAAAAATGTTATAATTGCCTGAGAGAATCCCTTGAGTTTTCTACACCATACACAGGTCCTGTGGGTTGCATAAGTTATCCCTCAGTAACACTTCAAGAGGCGAAACTGACCCAAATGCAAAAATTTTCATTATCTCAGCCTGCCAAGTCCCCCCTCTCCCAGACATCAAGTATCCTTCTTTCACTCCCATACCTCAGCACACTGGATGGCCTTTACTTCCATTTCCTTCCAGGCTTTGAGCATCTTTTCTGAGGCTTAAAAGAAATGGAGTCTGATTAATCAACAAAAAAGCACAGATATCACATGAATTGGGAACGAACCTAGATAAATGCATACAGATAAAAATTTTAGAAAATGAGTACCTAAAGAAACACACTCACGTCCATAGTTAGATACCTAAATAAGTGTCCTGAACTTCAAGAATACTGAGAACCCAAACAGCTTGCAATGGCTTCAGTTATCTTGAGTCCAGCCACTTTTTGAAAATCAGGCCCATGAACTTCATCTCTTTAGGTTCCCACTTTTGGAAATTTTTGTGGCCTGTATAACACAGGCCAAAGAACTTCATCCAGTTATTCCAGCATCAAACATATCTTCTGGTTGAGCTATAGAAGATCTCTTAAAAAGAAACATCCCATTTTGATTCTAAGACTCCAAATGATGGAGACTTCACCACATCCCTATGTCAGTTGTAACTACATTTAGTCACACTCACTATTAAAAAGAGCTCAACCAGAAGTTATGAACTTGAGGCAGGAATCATTCGATGAGGTTCTCTGGTCTGTGCCAAATAATAGGTCAGGACTAGATGATCAGAATAGTCCCTTCTGGCCTTAACATCTATTAATCTAAAATGCAGGTAACAACACTTTTCTACCTCATAGGATTATTGTGAGAATAAATATATTAGAGACAGCAAAGCACTCAGATACTATGGTAATGGGGAACATATACAGATAGATTTCCGTAAGAAAAAAAAAATGTGCCACCAGAATGGCAAAAGTGAGAAATGATCAGCAAAACTACACTATGTATAAAGTTGTCAACAATGCCAATTGCCCATTGCTTCAAATGTAAAAAACTTTATGCGAAGGGGTCAAGGGAGTCTTGCTTCCTTCAGTGAATTCAAACTTTGGAATGGGCAGGAACTCCAGGGAAGGAAATGAACATGTGGCAGATTTTTTAAGTTAAGATTTCTGTAAGTTGTTCTTCAAGATGTGTTCCACATATCCATTCCACTTTGGCGTTTTGGGCATGCACACTCTAAAGTCAAAGAGTTTTCCCCAATGCAGTACCCTTCAGGATGGCACTTGCATCCTCCATATGCTTTTGCTCCCAGGCCAAAGTATAAAAGGCAGAGCTGCCCTGATCCCCCTTCAGTTCCTTCACACCAGAATTCAGAATGAATAGATTCTGATTGACAGGGGAAGGAAGGCAGGTCATGGAATGAACATGTGCCACACATCTTGACAGCCCCACGGATTACGATTAAGAGGACAGGTTCCGGAAAGTACAAACTGAGGTTTGAGAAGGAAATGAACTGAGAGGAAGGCAGCTCAACACAATAGCAACTAGATTTTTTAGAGGCCTAGCAGAGCATGCTTAGAATAGCTTCCTCACTACCCCATCAACTCACTCTTCACTTCAGGTTTGTTCTCCTCCCAAGACGAGTCTCCCCTATCTAAAAAAAAATTTAGTCCTTTGCTTAATTGCCTTTTTGAACCCAAGATCCCATGCCTCACACACTAATTCTTCAATCCAGCTGTCACCCTTTCTGTTCCATGGAAGCTGCTCACACCAAACCTCTAAACCTCTTCCAGGCCAAATCTCAGGGCTCGTATATCAGTCTTCCTCCTTGACCTTTGGATAGCTTCTTACACCACTGACCACTCCCTAATTTTTTTAACTCTTTTTAAAGACTTTCATAGCTCTATTTTCTCAGGGTCCTCCTCCTGCTTCACTGACCACTCCTATAGCAGGCTCTTTACCCACCCTCTTGATTGGCACAATCATTGATACCTATTATGTCCATTGATACCTATTAGGTGCACATATCTAACAAGCATGGCTTCAACCACCACCGTTATTGCTGATGACTCACAAATCTACGTCCATCCAACCCAGCATCTCATCCTGTCTCTGATATATCTGCATGGATTATATCCTGTTCACAGATTAAACAAAACATGGAAAAAATTGATCTTTTAATCATTTCCTCAAGCCCTCTCTCCCTTCTTTCTCCCATATCAGTTGACACCATGACTATCCTATCAGGCATTCAGGCAGCATTTCTTTGACTCAACCCTTTCTATGGCTACACATACTAACCAGGTATAAATCTTGCTGTTTCTCCATATGTAACAGCCTATCTTCTGTTTATGCAACCAAAATGCTCATCCAGGGTTTCATTATTTCCCGTTCTGACTACTGCAACCTTTCTGGCCTTGATTACGGCAGACTTACAAATCTATTCAAATTGCTGATGCTACATACACCTTTGTGGCTTGTTACTGACCACATTAACCCCTTGCTCTTCCTTCACTTTGCGTCAAGCAGCAGCCATCTTGTCTTCACCTTTAAGGTCCTTGACAACTTAGTCCTGCCCTACCTAGCTGCTCTACTAGTTCCTTGCAATGTTGACCCCACTTTCACTCTGCCAACATTCTCAACTTCCTTCCCCACCAGCCATTTTCTCCCACAGCTCTTTTACCTAGGAAAATTCCACAACTAAATTCATAGAGCCACGCTCTTCCCATATCTCCTAGAAATGCCTCTTTAGGGCATGCCCACCATGATGCCTACAAAACCGTACCATGACAAAGCGTGCGCAGAAATGGGACTGTCCTCCTGTTTCTTCCTTTTCCTACTCCCTTATTCTCACCAACTCCCTCACTTCTGCCATTCATAGATTCCAAGGACAGAAGGGATCATTGTGATCACCTACTTGGACCTGCTGTATAACACAGACCACAGAAGCTTCCAAAAATAATTCTTAAAGCCTGTCTTAGCAAAATAGCCAATCTTGATTTAAAAATAGTCAGTGAGAGAGAACCACCACAACCTTGGGTAAATACGTCCAATGGTTAATTACCCTCACTATTAAAAATGTATGCCTTATTTCCAGTCTGAATTTGTCTAGCTTCAACTTCCAGCCATTGGATCATGTTATACCTTTCCTCTGGCTAGACTGAAGACCTCATTATTAAGTATCTGCTCCCTGTATAGGTACTTATCAACTGCAATCAAGTCACCTCTTAACCTTCTTTTTGTTAAGTTAAATAGATTATGCTCCTTGAGTCTATCACTCTAAGACAATGATCCTCAAACTTTTGTACTGGTGACCCCTTTCACACAGCAAGTCCCTGAGTGCGACCCCCCTTATAAATTAAAAACACTTTTTTATATATTTACCACCATTATAAATGCCGGAGGCCAAACGGGGTTTGGGGTGGAGGCTGACAGCGCACGACCCCCTGAGGGGTCCCGACCCCCAGTTTGAGAACCCCTGCTCTAAGATATGTTTTCAATGCTTTTAAATCATTCTCAGGGCTCTTCTCTGAACCCTCTCCAATTGTTCAACACCTTTCTTGAACCATGGACACCAGAACTGGATGCAGCATTCCAGGGCCAAATACTGCCTTAAAATCTTCTCTACTCCAACTCAAGATGTCCATTTACACATCTCAGGATCGCATTAGCCCTTGTGTCCACAGCATCACACTGGGAAATCATGTTCAGCTGATTATCCACCTCTCTCACCAAATCTTTTTCAGAGTCACTGGTTCCCAGGATAGAGTCCTTCATCCCATAAGCATTGCCTACATTCTTTGTTCCTAAATGTACAGGGAGTCCTTGGACTTATGATGCCCAACTTATGTCCAACGCCACTTATGACACTTTTCAATTGACTGCTCGTTTCGCCCCTCTGATGCTTGTTTCACCCTTATGAGGAAAGCTGGCAGGGAGAACAGCACACATCACATGCTGCGCCTCAGCCAATCACTGATTTCACTGTTCAAGCTTTCTCATTGGCTCCCAGCCCCAAGCTCAGCCAATCAAAAACTAGCAGCAAGGCCTCCCGGAAACAAGCTAGCTTGTCTGATTGGCTTCCACAGCCAAGGCACTGCAAGGGTTCCCCTTCCAGCTCCATTCATTATAACAGCTGCTACATGGAAATTTACAAGGAGAAGAGGAGAACATCTGTCCAAACTTCCTTAGACACTTTCTTGAAGACTGCAGAGAAGCCCCTAGCCAAGAGCCCTTCAAAAAGTTCTGGGAAGTCAAAGCATATGTGAATATATGTTTATTTGAATGCTGTTTAAACAAATAAATACATTGACATTGCTACGTTAGTCATCTATAATTCATTTAGTACAAAAATCTGGGTCCTTGTGGTGAAAACAGTGTATCAAGCCTTGGTTCAAGAACTAATCCCCCCCTTTATACCATTGATTCCTATGGGAAAAGCGGTTTCAACTTGCAACGTTTCAACTTACAACGCAATTCTGAGGAATGAACTGGGTCGTAAGTCCGAGGACTCCGTGCATACATTTAGCCATATTAAAACATATATTATTTGCCTGTGCTCAGCTTACAAAGTGATCCAGATCATTCTGTATCAGTAACCTCGTCTTCATTATCTACCACTCGCTCAATCTGTGTCTCATCTGCAAACTTTGTTTGCAGTGGTGCTGCAGCAGTATTGGTCCCAAGATATGAGAAACACAAGGAAGGTGATGTCTTGTATCAGACCAAAATCTGTTGGTGGAAGGTACAAACTTTGAGCTACACAAAGTTCTTCAGGATTGGAGAGCCCAGACCTGAAGAAGAGCTCTGTGTAACACAAAAGCTTGTATCTTCCACCAACAGAATTAGGTCCGATAAAAGACATCGCTCACCTACCTTGTTTATCTGCAAACTTTATTAGTGATGATTTTGTGTTTTCTTCCAGGTCTTAGGTCCCCTGACCTCTGTCCCCAATTAAAAAAAACACTAGCAAAACTGTACTGATCCCCCCAAAAATTCATTTGCTTGTATGAGAGTCTTCATCCTCAAACCTCTATCTATATCTTTTACATTACAAGTTATCTGCAGCAGGAACTATCTACCCACCATGACCTTCGTTGGGGCCTTCAACTATTCCAAAAATACTTACATATTCCATAAGCCATCTGGTCACTGTATCTCTCCAGATCAAGATGAATACTCTGATGAAAGAATTCCAGCTTTGCTTTCAGTTGCTGAGATGCGGACACCATATTGTTTTTCATCTTGGTTAAGTTGGCATTATATCGAAGAAGACTCAACCTAAACAATAATTGCAAACAGGGCCTGTTAAAATTAATACAACTGGAATTCTGTGAATTAGCAGCAAAGACTGAACTGCTATGGAGAAACTGAATTCTAACATCTAAAGGAAATGCATCAGTGGCACTGAATTTTTTAATACCTTCCGGCATAAAGTTTCCAGCAGAGACACATACCCCATATGTGACCCTGGGCAAGTCATTTAAATCCCTCGGGGCCTCAGTTCCCCATATGTAAAATGTGGACAATAATTCTTCCTTTTCCTCCCATGTAAGTTGTCTTGGCTATTTAGACAGTGAACTCTCCATGGTTGGGACTGACTGGGTATGTAATTGTACAGCACCAAGCAAAACAGGGGAATGTTCATGGCTGGGGCCTCCCGGTGCTACCATAATTCCAATAATAAGACCATCTATCCCTGCACATGCAAACTACTCTGAACAATCTGTATTAGTACTAACCGCTACCTCGATATAACATGACCCGATATAACACGAATTCGGACATAAGGCAGTAAAGCTATGCTCGGGGGGGGAGGGGGGGCAGGGCTGCACACGCCAGTGGATCAAAGCAAGTTATATATAACAGTTTCACCTGTAATGCAGTAAGATTTTTTGGCACCTGAGGACAGCGTTATATCGAGGTAGAGGTATATTATATTGGTCACAGAGCAACCATCACAGTTAAACTTGCAAAAACTATCTTTATTATCATCTGCTGTCTGTTCCTGGAATATGATCAATTATTTTTTTAAAATCCCTTTTAGCTTTTTCTGGCTTATGAACATCTGAAGTACAGTCTTGCCCACTGAAAATTTTACAGCTACTGTTTTCCAACATACAAGATACTTGTGTTATTTCATAGAACTGAACTTTGAAACTTTAAATTTAGCCTGTGAAGGTACCCCTCAATGAGAAGTACTGTTTTGCTACATTCAATAAAACTGAATAAATATAATGGAGCTGCTAGTTGTGATTCCACAGTTAAGGCTGAGTTGAGTTTTGCACATAAGGTGGAGATTTGACCACTCTGGTGAATGAAGAAGAATGCAGCGTACCATCACCAAACTTATAGCATGTACTCTGAACACAGAATGAATTTTCTGAGTATTTGCAAGTAAATCCATTAGTTTAGGAGTTAAAAATTTAAATTCTGAAGTGGGTTCTAAGGTAATTACCTTGTGTTCCAGTCTTCGGGTAACAAAAACTTCCAATTTACCATATAGTAAACACTCACTGAAATCTTGGGCACAGGCTACACTTGAATGTTTTTTTTAAATGGACTAATGGTCTTTGTGACACCATGAAGAAAAAAAAAATCTAATGTATCTTTAAAAATTAGTTTACTTTAAACTAATCTAGACTACAACTGCTATCATGCACTAATCTTTTCTTTTAAAGGTTAACTTTAACTTGGAATTTCCTGGGCTTGTTAACGTTTGTTTTGAGGACAATTACATCATTGGAGCAACTTATTTTACTCAAAATTACTAATTTGAGCTAAACCTTAACTCCAGCTCAACGCAGTTTTTATCTAGGATACAATTATGTTTGATGGAAAATACACCTTTGAAAATGCTCAGCATCTTCTGCTATGATTTATGACCTAATGAAGAACACAAAGCACTCCTTCTGACCAAACAGTCTTGATCATGAGCCATTAGAATTCTCAATCTACACTTACTGCTAAAATGCATTTGCAAGAATAAAACTACAGCCACCATAAACCCAGACCAGCTGCAATAAGCAACACTACAGAAACAGCCTCTAGCTTATTGATTTTTAAAGTTGAAGTTGCTTTTACTGATGTAAATAATATATAGAAGCACTGAATATTTAACAGATTAGAACAAGTTCTCATCTGGTTTACAATTTAAGTTTATGGACAAAAAGAACAAAGCACTTCAAAAGAGTAGGTATCCAAGAATCCTTTAATTCATAGAGCTTTCAGTTCAAACATCTTCCATGCACACATCTCTCTTCCTGGTCTACTGAATTTGCACCAACTTACATTGCAGCTCTCTGCCCTTGGAATAGCCGGCTGTAATCTTCTTTAAGCCCAGTCACATAGTGCACGGCTTCTGCCCAAACTTTACGCAGCTGTGAAATTGGCAACTGAATTTTGCTGTCCTGTACTGCACACAAGAGAAAAAGAAAACTGTATAAATGAAGTTTCCTGGAATATTTGTAAAAGGCTAACATTGCATTTCTGTACCACTGCCAGCATTATTTTTCACATTGCAAGACTTTTAGCTACAAAATAATCTATTTCAAGAGAATAATAAAGTAATGGGTAAAGATCCAGTCAGACTCATTAAAAAAATTACAAAACATCATCAGAATTAAGACATTTCTAACTCAGTCAAATGATCACTGATGTCTAATATACTCTTGATGGTGAGAACAGCTAGGCAGGGACACACGATTTTGATCTTTTGTCAGTCTCAGCTGGCCCATACTGGGCTCTGGAGTCAATGAATTTCCCTGCTTAGAGGTGTGCCCTGGAGAGTGCCTCCTCTATGGGCACACTCCCAAGTCTTTAGATAAGCTCAACCTCTTCACCTCCTTTGATGACTCAGGTACCAAGTCCTGTGTACAATGCCTCCTCTTTGGTACCAGTGACACCAATCTGCCTCTCAGTACCAATAACGCTGGAGATGCACTGCTAACTGATGCCAAGGCACCTGGACAAAGGTAGATGGTTCAGACAGACAATGTAGTATCAATCCCAGCAGCAGGTATGTAAGTCTGGATGCCCTGTTCTTGGAGTAGCACTTGAAGTCCTTACGAAGGCTACATTTGTAGCTCATGTGAGCCTCCCTCAAGCACTTAAGGGAACTGGGATGAAGGTCACTGTTAGGCAGTGCCTTACTACAAGGGTGGAAGGACTTGAAAACCAGTGAGCTTGGCATATCTCCAGTACTAGGGCTGGTACCCAGACTGGGTGCTAGATCCACAAAACCAACAAAGCCAGTTTATTTTTTTAAACTACATTAATATCCAACCTACACTAACTATACAGAAAAACTTACAAATGGGCACTATTTACATGCTTGACAAAAAGACTTGCAGAAGAAAAGGGAATGCCAACAACCATCATGGGCAGCAGGAAGGAACTGAGGAGGGTCAGAGTGGCTCTGCTCCATTTGTCTGTGTACCGCGCACAAGGCACAGAGGGCACTCGTGCTGCCTCAATGAGTACCATTGGGAGAAAACTCTGACAATTGTGCCCTTGCGCACTCATACCCCTACAGTGGATGATGGACATGTGCAACCACACACAGAAGAACTGCTATGTGTCAGTCATATCCCATGCACATCTATAGTGCTGTACACATAAAAAACTACATTTGAAGAACACTAATGTTGCACAGTTGAGCACTCAACAGTTACGAGATGCCAAAGTTAAGGTTGCATGTATAACCTTAGTCCTTGTGTGCATGCCACATAACAATACCATCTATTACACCCCAAAGAGGAACAGGAGGGAAGAGAGGTTCTGGAATCTAATTCCCTCCCCCCCACTCTCCCACTCATCTTAGTCAATAAGGCATAGGCAAAAGTGTCCACTCCCACCCAACTGTGTTACCAAAGCTGTAATGGAACACTTGGGGACGAAGAGGTGAGAGTTGGAGACATGGTCAGGTAACAGGTCTTTTCCCTAATTTATATGATTGCACAGCAGTCTGCTCCCACAGGAACTCACACTACAGAGTTTTTGGCCACACCAGTTGTGGTTCTATTTGGATGGGATTTATTTACTGACAGTGGAGACGGACTGTGTTCCCTCAATGCTCAGGGGTTTTAATATAAATCTTTGAAGAGCTTAAAGAGAAAATATCTCAGACACTCTGTAGATGCAGATTTTTAAGCAAGACAAATTGGGTATTAAAGTAGTTGAAGGGCATTCAGGTTCAAAGTCTATTGGAATACACTTACCAATGTAATTTACACAGTCAGACAGACTTCTGGAAGCAAAGGGTCCTTCATACACAGTTTTGCTTTTATCGAACAAATAAACCATGTAACTGTCCCAGCCTCTCTGGTGAGAGAAAGAAAGATTATAAACAAAGAATCCCAAACACAAACTGTCCTCAAAAGCACTTCAACACATCTCACCAATCCAACGGTTTAGTGCTATGCAATTTTTTGAACTAGTTAGAGGAGATGCTGATCTCAGATACAGCCATCATTTTGTACACTGAGAGCTGATGAGGGCTCAGTACTTTGGTGAATCGAGCTATTCTATTTAGGTCCTTAAACCGGGACTAAGGATCTTAACATTAAGCACCTATTCTTTAAAATATTGGCCCCTGGCCTTGGAAGGATAAACACATGAAGCACAGCTTAGGTTCAGACCCCACACACAAGCCCAAGATTGGATTCTTTTGAACAGCAGTGTCCTTTAGGGCTGCATCTTTGCCCTCCCACACCCTGTCATTTTCCACAGCAGAAAGTATATAGGGCAGGGTGGCAGCAACCCATGCTCTATTCCTTTGCCAATAAAAAATCCCATGAATAAGACTTCCATCACCAGGAACGTTGGGAAGATGGGGAATCTGTGTGGGTAACTCATCTCGAAGAACTACAATCACTGTAGGGCAAGTAACCATATTTTCTTCGAGTATTTGCCCACACCGGTTCCTCTCTTCATGATTAGCAATCAATCATCTGAAAGCCAGAAGGTGGGTGAGGGGACATCTACTTGAATAGTGATTGTAAGATTGCCCTACATCCACCTTGGAAGCTTGCACAAGAGAATACTGGGAGATAAAAGTGCAGACTGAATTCCATGCTACTGCTCTACAGGGTCTCCATTTCAGAAATATGTAAGGCAGGCCACAGAGACTTCCTGGGCACAGTTGGAGCGAGCTCTAACTTGTCCAAGTGTGTCTTTATTGGCTAGGGGATAGCAGGTCTTGACACAGTTCAAGACCCACTTAGTCTCTGTGAAGATTCTGATTGAGCCTTAACCCTCTCAGAAGACACCATGAAAAGTCTAGTCATACATCTTTGGTTTGGTTCTGTTCAAATAAAAGAATAACATCCTAACATCAGGAGCGTGAATGGGACAAGTGAGGTTTCAGAAGGAAAACCAGAAAGTGAATAGATTGGTTGGTGTGACAGTTGGACACTAACTTAGGCAGACATATCAGGTGAGGAAGACTGTCCCTGAGGAAAATCATACAAGGAGGCCTTGAGCTGAGAGCTTGAATGTCCCCTATCCTCCTAGCTGATATGATGGCTATCAAGAAGGCAGTGTTCACTGACAGATGGTAAAGAGAATGCACAGTCAGAAACTCAAACAGAGAGGGCTCATCCATCTGTCAGTACCGTGCTGAGGTTTGAGGGGGAAAACATGAGCCCCTTAAAATTTTTTGATGCCACAGGGCAGGGGTGGCCAAATTTACTAACTCTCCGAGCTTTATATGATAATTTTCAGAAGCTCCAGAGCTGCAAGACATGCACTATCTGCCTCGAAGGACAGTGTATGCCAGGGTGCAGGGCTTCTGCCCCAATACCCCCTGTGAAGCTAAAGCCCAAAATCCCCCTTCCACAAGGCAGAAGCCCCTAGCCCCACCACCCCACCCCAAGACGAAGCCCCGAGCTCTCCTCCCCGTCAGTCTGGTAGATGAAGAATGGACAGGGAGAGGGTGGCTCTGCAAGCTGTGCTTCAACTGTAAAAGAGCCACATGCAGCTCACAAGCTGCGGTTTGGGCATATCTGCCATAGGGCATGAGAAAATAGTATGACTTTGAATATGGGGATGACTAACAGATATCACCGCTAGGTGTAGCTATACCAAGCTTAACAAAGAGTAAATAATCCAAAAGAAAAGGTTATTCACCTTGTTCAATAACTGAGGTTCTTTGAGATGTGTCCCCATGCGTGCTCTACTTCAGGTGGTGGTGCGTCCTGGCACCGTCGATCGGAGTTTTTGCTAGCAATGTCTGGCTGGGGCATGTGTGCACAGTAGCTGTCTCGTGGTGGTGCTGACGCCTCTTCTGACATGCACACGCCTCAAACCCCTCAGTTCCTTCTCTATTATGGAGCAGCTGATTGTTACTCCAAGTAGCGGGAGGAGGATGGGTAATGGAGCACCCACAGGGACACACATCTCAAAGAACCTCAGTTACTGCACAAGGTGAGTAACCTCTTCTTCATCCAGTGGTGTCCTGTGGGTGCTCCACTTCAGGTGAACGTAGAGCAGTGCCCACATGTGGATGGAAGGGGCTTTGGAGTTGATTGTGTAGCTGCTGCTAGGACTGTGCAGCCTAATTTAGCATCTGTGCTCGAGCAAAGTGTGATTGCGTAACAATTGGTGAAAGCGTGGATGCCATGTAAGCTGCTCTGCGTATGTCAAGGATGGGCCCATTGTGCAGAAATGCTGTAGAAGCTGCTACAGCCCTTGTCGAGTGTGTTCTGATGCGCTTTGCAGCTTCAGTGTTACGTAAGGATTTGCACAAATGGATGTAGTTTGATACCCATTTCGATAGTCTCGTGTTGATATAGCTGTGCCTTTCGACCTTTCCTTTGTTATTATGAACAGTCGGGGGGGACTTATGAAAGGTCTTTGTCCTGTCTAGATAAAAGGCCATGGCACAGTATACATGATCATGTGTGTGTAATGCTGCCTCTTGTGGGTTGTTGTATGGTTTAGGGTGGAAAGTGAGTAGGGAATTGGCTGGTTAAAGTGGAATGAGAATGATATTTTGGGCATGAATTTTGGGTGAGTCCTCAGTGTCACTTTTTCCTTGTTGAACACTGTGTATGGGGGGCATGAGCCATGAGTGCCCAATCTTGCTCACTCATCGTGCCGATGTGATGAATATTAAGAATGTTACTTTCATTGATAAATGGAGCACAAAACAAGATGCTAAGGGTTCGAATGGTTTTCTAGTTAAGGATTTGAGCACTAGGTTTACTACATGCCAGAGAGAGTTCACAGATGTCCGGGTACATGTTTTGTAGCCTCGTTACGAATCTCTTTGTAATCGGGTGGGCGAACACTGAGGTCCCTTCTACCTGCTGGTGAAAATGCTTATTGCCACAAGGTAGACTTTGATCAAGTTTGTAGCCAGTCCTGATTTCTTTAACGATAGTAGGTACTCCAGGATCAATGGGAGTGGGCCTGGTTTGCTGATATTTGTTTTTTTTGGCACCAAATGGAAAATCTCTTCCATTTTTGGAGATAAGTACGTTGTGTATTTTGTTTCCTGCTATTAACCAGTACTATTTGTACTTGATCCGAACAGGTTAATTCGTCCCCTTGGAGCCATGAAGGAGCCTCACACTCAGGAGAAATTTCCCTGGATCGGGACGGAGGACTTGTCTGTTGTCCTGCGAGAGGAGATTGTGTTGTCGAGAGATATTGAATGTAGTGCATATCACCATGTGATTCAGGTAAGTGAACCAAGTCTGTCTGGGCCATGTTGGCACTATGAGGAATATTTTGGCCCTGTTGGTTCGTAGTTTGTTTATGACTCTGGAGATTAGAGGAATTGGAGACAAAGCATATAGGAGCAGGGCATTCCATTTTATCAGGAACACATCTCTCAATCATTGCATGCCCTGTCCTGTTCGTGAGCAGAATCCTGGGCACTTCTTGTTTGCTCATGTGACAAATAGGTATATGGATGGATTTCTCCACCTCCAAAAGATGTGTTGTGTTATTTCATCCAGTTCCCATTTGTGTTCTGGTGAGAACTGTCTGCTTAGTATGTCCGCCATTATATTCAGGCAGCCTGCTAGATATGAAGCTGTTATAGTGATATTGTGCTTTTTGCACCAGTTCCATAACTTTAGAGCTTCCACACATAACGAAGGGGATCACCCTGGCAGTTGATAAAGAATATGCATGCAATGTTTTCTGTTAACGTTCTGTTTCTTATTAGAGGAAAGAAGTGATAGCATGCACTGCAGACCACACATAGTTCTAGTAGGTTTATGTGAAGGTGCGTCTTTGTTGGTGACCATTTGCCCTGGGCACTATATTGTTTCAGGTGGGGCCCGCCATCCTATCAGGGAGGCGTCTGTTGTGATTTGAACTGATGGTGTTTCCTGTTGGAAAGGTAGGCCTGAGCACACATTTGATGGGTTTGTCCACCAGTGCAGTGATTGAATCACCTCTGCGGTGAGAGTGTGATTCTCTTGTTTAGGCTGTGCCTCTGTGGTAGGTAGACTGTATTTAGCCATGTTTGTAGGCACTGTATGTGTAGCCTGACGTGCTTGCCACTGCATATGTAGCCTGGCATACTGGGACGTGCACTAGTAGGTGTAAGCAGGTGCATGCATGCACTCATGGGCTGTGTGAGACCACTGATGTAAAGGAGGTCATCTTTGTAAAGCAGAGCTCTGGAAGGGATGCTCTGGCCGTGAGTGAATCCAGGCGAGCATCTATGAATTCCAGTTGTTGTACTGGAGTGAGAGTGATTTCTTTCCATTGATTTGTAGCCCCAGGGAGTGGAAGAGGGAGATGGTTAGTTGAACACCTCTTTCTGTTCTGTCTTTGTGGAGCCCTTGATTAGGCAGTCGTTTAAGTAAGGGAACAGGAGTATCCCTTGTCTGCGTAAGTGCACTGCTACTACCGCCAGTGTTTTGGTGAACACTCTTGGTGCTGTCTACAGGCTGAATGGAAGGACTCTGTATTGGAAGTGTTCTTGTCCTACTGTGAACTTTATGAAGCGTCTTTATGAAGAGCCAGGTGGATTTTAATGTGAAAGTATGCATCTTGTAGGTCAAGGGCTGTGAATCAGTCACTTTCTTCAGGTGTAGGGATGATTGAGTTCAGGCTGACCATTTTGAATCTGTGGGCACGGACAAATTTGTTGTTTTCCTCTCAGGTATCCACCCCCTATATTTCTTTTGAGCCAGAAAGTAATGGGAATAAAATCTCTTCCCAGTGTGTTGTGTTAGGACTAGTTCCACCATCCCTATTTGCAGAAGGTGATGCACCTCTTGTTTCAATAGATGCTCGTGGGAAGGGATATCTGATAGCAAACCCGAGCACAAGCCTCCTTTGGAAGAGAACTGTTTGCACCTGGCATTAAGGCTCATCACAGAAAGATCCACCTATGAGAGCCCCCATTTCTGAAAGACCTCCAGGAGGGCCTTAGTTTTAAGAGACCACCTGTGGCTCCCCAAGATGTCCCTGCTGAGGCAGACAATCTCTTGGAAACCTAAGAGATGAAGGACCATGATTCTTGAGGCACCAGTGCGAGTCACGTAGCTTCCTGACAAAGAGGAAAGGATCTGGCTCCCCCTTGCTGATTTACACAATGCATTGCTGTGGTGTTGTTTGCAAGCACATGTATCGTCAGATCCTTGACTGGGGCAGGAAGGCTTTGTAAGCCAATCTGATAGCTCTGAGTTCCAGGGTGCTTATGTGCAGAACAGCCTGTAGAGGGGCCAATGTCCCTGAGTTTTCAGACAGTCTGCATGTGCTCCCCACCCGGCAATGGAGGCATCCATGATCAATCTTTATTGGCAGTGTCTGTGAAAAGGCTATTCTGCTGCCTACTTGATTGGAAGAGATCTTCTAAAAACATTAAATGTTTTAATGGCACACGAAACCTTAAATTAGAGTGAATAAATGAAGACTTGGCACACTACTGCTGAAAGGTTGCTGACCCCTGATGTAATATATAACTGACATACTGTGTGTGTCTACTTGAACTATTGAATTTTACACCTGAGGAAGAAAGGATTTGAGAGTCAAATAGCTGTGAGTTAATAAGTTATGTGTGACACAGATTCTTATTGGTTCCAAAGCCCTCGAATGAAAAGGTTGTTTGAGATGTGCTCCCCAAAACTCATTTTGGAAGCATCTGTCATAACTATTACACAGGAGGAGGAGCAGGGTTGAAAAATCTCCTTTGAGAACATACTCTGATTTTAGCCACCACATTAGGAATTAACTGAATTGTTCTCAGAATATTGAGCATCTTTAGCATGTTGTCTGTAGCACATCTGAAATGTTTTGAAACCTAAGGATGAAGTGGCTTCATCTTGAGTCTGGTATATGGTGCCACATATGTCATTGAGACCATACGACCTAGTAAAGTCAAAAAGTATATTAGTTTTAGAGAGGGCTCCCAAAAGTAATTTCAAGATAGTCGTTTGTAGTTTCAAAAACCTCTCTTCTAAGAGGACAGCCCTTTCTTTTCTGGACTTTAGAACTGCACCAATGAATGGGACCTTCTGGAATGGAGACAGTAGAGACTTCTGTCTGTTAGAAGGCCCAGCGTTTTGAAGAGAGAACAAGTGACTTGAATTGCTCTTCTCAATTCCTCCTGGGAGTGATATTTCAGCAGTCAATAGTCTAACCATAGGGAGACAAAAATTCATTGTCTCCTTAGGTAAGCTGCTAGTAGAACAGGCATTTGGTAAAAACTCTGGGTGCAGTGGGGAGGCCAAAATACAGAACTCTGAACTCAAAGCAGTCTTGACCAAGCACAGAACAAAGATATTTGCAATGAGTATCTTATAGAAATAAGAAAGCATGCATCTAAAACTGAGAGCAGCAAACCAAGTTAGAGTGGACAGGGAAGGAAGAATCAATGGCAGGGGTAGCATTCTGAACTGAAACTTTGATTAGATTTGTTTAGAGCTCCGAGGTCCAGAATGATCTGAGAGCTCCATTTTAATTTGGGATCAGAAAGTAACAGAGAAGAACCCCATGTTTCTGTAAGTTAATGGGGCCGCCTCTATAGCTCCACCTTGCAATACAGAGCGTGAACTTCTGTTCTTAATATCATCTTATAAGAAGGATATCTGAAAGAGGAGGGAAAGAGAGGGTTGTAGGGAGAAAGGGATTCAAACAGGATAGTATAACACCCCCTTACTGTTTCTAAACCCTCTCTCTCTCTCTCTCAGAGGTGACAGCTGATCATGCATTGTAGAAATGGTATGACCAATCTCCAAAAACATGGGTTGTGCTTTCTAAAACTGGTTCAAAGCTCTCAATTTCTATGTCAAACCTGAGGCCTGACATGGGGCAACGAAGATGCAGCTGAAGAATTCTTTGTCCTCATCCCAGGTTTAAAGGATTTTCTTCTTTCTTGGGATTGAGAAGATGATTGGTGCTGCTAAGCTGCCTCCTTTTTGTATAGTATGAAGAGGACACTACTGCTTATGGTATCCCAACACAGGCATAGGTGGTTTCCTTCTAAACCAGTGGTTTTCAATCTGTGGACGCTTAGGGGTCAGAACAGTGGTTTTCAACCCGTACTCCTCAGACCCCTATGTCTAAGATTTCCAAAGAGGTCCATATCTCCCTTCAAAAATTTTCAGGGGTCCACAAATGAAAAAAGGTTGAAAACTACTTTTCTAAACAAATGCAGTAAGTCAAGAGACCTAGCTGTGGAATGTCTCATCTTTACCAACACTTCATCAGTTTTAGCCTGAATAATCCGCCCCCTTCAGAGGGAGGATCCTCTATCTTTGATTTCATTTCCATAAGTTTAAATGATGATCTTAACCATGCGTGTCTACAGAGAGCTACTGCTGATTCAACTGATTGTGAGGCAGTATCTGAAACATCAAATGATCTCCTGAAGACATACTTGGCAATGTTTTGACCCTCTTTGACAAGAGCTACCATTAATTTTCTCTGATCCTCTGGAAGAGTTTTAGTGACGTTCAAAGTCTTTTCCTACAGGTGAAATTAACCTCTGGCCACCTCTGCTTGAAAAGAATAATTTTCTTCCTAAGGAGTACAACTTTTCCCCTTCTCTTTCACAGGGAGTAAAGTGTGGATGATCTGATCTGGTTCTTTGTACTGGGTAAACATGAAAACAAGAGAACCCTTCATATGGAACCTAGCAGAATTTGTCAGCCTTTTTTGAAATTGGTTGACAAGAGGAAGTATTGGGACATATAGTTTTGCTGATTATTAAAGTCCCTCCAGTATTGGCAAAAAAGAGTTATTTTTAGCAGAAGAACTCAATGTCAAATATTAGGTGGGTGGCTTCTTCCAAAACTACTAATGACAAATTTATGTTAACACCATCCTATCCAAAAGTTCATGAAATTGAACAAAATCTGTAGATTCAGATGGAGGCTGCTCAGGAGTCAGATCTTCTTGCATAATACAGATAAGCAGGAGTTGGCCAACAGGGGCAAGGCATCCACTGTGACATGTGCCAGTCTTGCCAATTACCCCATACTAGCACCACAGGAGACCCAGCTATATAGAATGACTTGAGATGTCCATTAGAGGAGGAAAGCTCTGTTTCAGAGAAACTGATGATTATTAGATGCTATCATCAGATCTGGCTCCTACCCTGATCCAATAGTGAAACAGTAGGAGATATGACCGAAGTTAGGATCTGGAGAATGGATACAGTCTTTCTTTGAGAGGCGGTTGGAGTCTTAGGCCAGGTCCAGACAAGAGCTTTAAATCGATTTAAAGCTGTAACCGTCCACACTACAGAGTACAGAAAATCGATTTTAAGGGGCCCTAAAATCGATTTCTGTACTCCAGCTAAACGACAGGAGTAACCCTAAAATCTATTTTATGCTAGTGTGGACGGAAACCAAAGTTAATGGCCTCCGGGACGTATCCCACAGTGTACCAGTGGCCGCTCTGCACAGGGAAAGGAACTCTACTGCTGGCCAGGTACACAGGAAAAGCCCCGGGAACTTTTAAATTTCAGTTCCTGTTTGCCCAGCGTGGAGCTCTCAGCAGCAGAGATAACAATGCAATCTCCTGAGAATAGAAAAAGAGCTCCAGCATGGAACACACAGGAGTTATTGGATCTGATAGCTGTATGGGGAGAAGAATCAGTGCTTTCAGAACTGCACTCCAGTAGGCGAAATGAGAAAACCTTTGAAAAGATTTCTAATGCCATGCGGCAGAGAGAATATAGCAGAGACTCGCTGCAGTGCAGAGTTAAAGTGAAGGAGCTCAGACAAGCGTACCAGACGACCAAGGCAGCAAAGGGCAGGTCAAGATCTGGCCCCAAAACATGCCGCTTCTACGAGGAGTTGAACGCAATATTAGGGAACTGTGCAACGACAACCCCCCCCTTGTCTGTGGATTCAGAGGTGGGGGTAGTGATCTCTGCCACTGCAGAAGACTTCGAAGATGTTGATGAGGAACAGGAGGATGACGAGACAGGAGAGATCACCGAGCATTCCATTCCCCCTAACAGCCAGGATCTTTTCCTAACCCTGACAGAAGTACCCTGCCAGCTCTCTCAAGCCAGTAGCCCAGAAAATGAAGCTGTTGAACCGTCCTCTGGTGAGTACAAGTTTTTTAATTAAAAGCATAGCAGGAAAGCAAGCGTTTTTTACTGAGTGATTTGCCATGAGTGCTTGCATGCAGTAGCTGGAATTAGAGTTACTGGAACAGTCTGTTACATGTCTGGGGATGGAGCGAAAATCCTCCAGGGACAGCTCTATGAAGCACTCCTGGAGGTACCCCAAAAGCCTTTGCAGAAGGTTTCTGGGCAGGGCTGCCTTGTTCCGTCCGCCATGAAACGAAACTTTACCACACCATGCCTGAATCACGTAAACAGGTATCATTGCATGACACAGCCTAGCAGCAAATGGACCTGGGGACTGCTGGCATTCAAGAAGCATAATTTCTTTTTCTCTGTCTGTTATCCTTAGGAGACTGATATCGTTCATGGTCACCTGTCAGAGATTAATGTAGTTTAGTAAGGGAACAGAGATGACCATCCATTCGTTTATGCTGTATTGCCCCAGTAAATGCAAAACCTTAACATGTAGCCCTGTGGGGGATGGTAGGTAGAATGCTAAACAGTCCTACTGCGCGGTGTCTCCAAGCACTTTGGGCAGCATGAATCATCGCTAGTAATTGCCATGGCAGAGGGGGGAAGGGGTTAGGTCGATGGCGTTAAAGCAACCTCCCAGCACTGCAGAGATGCAGATTGTGGGTGGTGGGGCATTCACTATTGCCCTCTGCTGAACTTTTTCCATGGCTTAAGAAAAGAATCCAGTGTTTTTCCTTAAAGCACTTTGCCCCCAAAGCGTGAATGATACCTGGTTATAGCAGGGGGTGCAGGGAATTAAAAGCCATGGAACGGTTCACTACCAAATTACTTACCATTTTCTCCAGACACGGTTTCTGTACTCTCTTGACCTGCGTCTGAGCTGATATCTCAGTCCACAGCCGCAAGCAATAACTATTAAAGAATCCTAAGGCGACCTTGTAGTCCAGTTACATGTGAAAGGTACGGTGAATAGTGCAGTTCACTGAGGAAGAATGTAACCACTGTTCTGTGAAATGTGTCTCTTATGATTCTTCTATCACTCTTTCCCCCCCCAGCCCCCACACAGCTGCACATTTCTCCAGCCTCCCTTCTCCTGTCCGACGAGGAGGTCAGATAAGAAGGCTAAGGAAAAAGAGGACGCGTGAGGATATGTTCACAGAAATAATGGCAGTAACCCGTACTGAGAAAGCTAATCAGGGCGACTGGAAACATTTGGTCGCAAAGTACAGGGAGGCTGCAGTCAACGTGAAGACAGGAGGGACGCTAAAAATGATTTGTGGCGGCAGGAAGATCCAGCGTTGGTGGGAAGCAACGCTGGAGCTTCTTCGTGATCAGACTGACATCCTCCACAGTATGCTGGAAGAGCTTCGGGGTCACAGAGTGCCACTGCAGCCCATGTATAACCTCCCTCAGTACTCACCCTGTCCCACACCTTCCAGAACCAGGCGTGTAAGAACGCGTGGGGGAAGGCTTTCTGCCCCTGCCCACTCCACCCCCCTGGGCAGTCCGACCGGAAGGCTGTCATTAGATTGAAATGCCATTTATGTCATGTTTCTTCTCTCCTGTACTCCTCCCAAACCTCTCCCTTGGTATTTTTTCTTTTTTTTTTTAATCTCAGGACATGGTATTCGAAGGCAGTGTGAGGGTGGGTTGTTAATGATAGTAAGCAAGCACTTCTGGAAGGCTGCAGGGAAGCTAGCTTGTAGCATCAGGAGACAACACATGGGTGGGTGGGTAAGAAAGGGGAAATAAACACAGCAGTCACACCTTACCATGGACCATGATAAATCCTGTTCTCAGGGCTTCTCTGATGCACCTTTTTCTTACCTTCCTCCCTCCCTTTCCCAGATAACCCAGAGGTATGAAATTTCATTCACAGGCTTGTAAAGTCAAGCATGAGGGTTGGTTGCTGAAAGGGACTGATTTTTAATAAAAAACACAATTTTTTAAACATATCAGAGTAACTATTTATTTTCAATAAGCAAGCAGTTAAGGAAGCTTGCATGGAAGCTCGCTTGCAGCAGCAGGAGTCAAGACATGGGGAGGTGGGTAATAAAAGGGACATAAACATAGCAATCTCACCTGGTGCATGATGCCACTTCAGGGCTCCCTTAACTGCCTTTATCTTCCCTTCCTAACTCCCTCCCTTACCCTAACCCTTAATTATTCTCCCCCCCGAAAAAACCCTACTTATGTAATTCTATTCCAAGGCTTGTAAATGCAAGAGGGAGGGTGCGTTGCTTACAGGGACTGTCTTTTAATAAAAAATTCAATGTTTTCTACAAACAGCAACTTTACTTTCCGTAAGCAAGCAGTTCTTGAAGGGTGCAGGGAAGCTATCTTGCATCAGCAGGACTGAATACATGGGGAGGGTGGTAATAAATGGAAAAGAAACTCAGCATTCAAACTGTACCCTGGCCATGAGGAAGCTACTTTTCAGGGCTTCTCTGATGCGCACAGCATCCTGGTGTGATCTTCTAATCGCCCTGGTGTCTGGCTGCGCATAATCAGCGGCCAGGTGGTTTGCCTCAGCCTCCCACCCTGCTATAAAAGGTCTCCCCCTTACTCTCACAGAGATTGTGGAGCACACAGCAAGCAGCAATAACATACGGGATATTGGTTTGACTGAGATCTGAGCGAGTAAGTAGCGTTCTCCAGTGCTCCTTCAGACGGCCAAATGCACATTCTGCAACCATTCTGCACTTGCTTAGCCTGTAATTAAACAACTCCTGACCCCTGTCCAGGCTGCCTGTGTATGGCTTCATCAGCCAGGGCATCAAGGGGTAGGCTGGGTCCCCCAGGATAACTATAGGCATTTCAACATTTCCAACTGTTATTCTCTGGTCCGGGAAGTAAGTCCCTTGCTGCAGCCGTTTAAACAGAGTAGTGCTTCTGAAGACACGAGCGTCATGAACCCTTCCTGGCCATCCCACGTGGATGTTGGTGAAATGTCCCTTGTGATCCACCAGGGCTTGCAGCACCATCGAAAAGTACCCCTTGCGGTTTATGTACTGGGTGCCCTGGTGCTCCTGTGCCAAGATAGGGATATGGGTTCCATCTATGGCTCCCCCACAGTTAGGGAATCCCATTGCAGAAAAGCCATCCACTATGACCTGCACGTTTCCCAGAGTCACAACCTTTCGTAGCAGCAGCTTAATGATTGCCTTGGCTACTTCCAGCACAGCAGCCCCCACAGTGGATTTGCCCACTCCAAATTGATTACCGACTGACCGGTAGCTGTCTGGCGTTGCAAGCTTCCAGATGGCTATTGCAACTCGCTTCTCCACTGTGAGTGCTGGTCTCATCCTGGTATTATGGCGTTTCAGGGCAGGGGAAAGCAAGTCACAAAGTTCAAGGAAAGTGCTCTTACGCATGCGAAAGTTCCGCAGCCACTGCGAATCGTCCCACAGTTGCAGGACTATGCGGTCCCACCAGTCAGTGCTTGTTTCCCGTGCCCAAAATCGGCGAGGAACGGGTAGAACCTCCCCCATAACCATCAGGAGCTCCAAAGCACAGGGGCCAGCAGTGTCGGAAAACTCGCTCTCCAAGTCCTCATCACTGTCGTCCCCGCACTGAAGCATTCTCTCTTGCATTTCTGTCTCATGGTGCAGCTTAGATAGCACGAGAATGCGTGAACTGTTCACAGCATCCGCGATCAAAGAAAAGAGCTGACCAGGATCCATGCTTGATGCAAAATGGCATTTTCTAAACGCAGCCAGTAAAAAACGCGCGAAGTGACTGTCTGCCGCTTTCAGGAAGGGAGGGGGTGAGGCTGTACCTAGAACCACCCACGACAGGAGTTTTGGCCCCATCATGCACTGGGGCAGTAACCCATAATTCCAATGGGCAGGGACCCCTGCAGGAACTGTGGGATAGGTACCCAGAGTGCAACGCTCCGGGTTAAGATGGATGCCAGGGAACATGGACGCTCAAGATCGATGTAAGTAGCCGTAGTGTGGACGCACAAAATCGATTTTATAAACCCTGCTTTATAAAATCGATTTTGAAACCACCGATTTTAACCTGTAGTGTGGACGTGGGCTTAGATGGGAAGAGTACAGTCTCTGGAGATCTGTCATGTTCAAGCTCCCATCTTGGTCTCTTGTTCAGAGAAAAATGATATGTAGCCAGATCAGTCTATGTTAAGGATCTATGTGAACCTGCACTGAAGGATCCTCAGTAGTTGAAGCACTAGGTTCCGTTGGTCTCTTTTTCAGATCCATTCCCTTAGAATGATCCATAGTTGTTATATCTTTAGGTCTTGGATCCATGCTGAGTTCTGAATGGCCCACAGAACCACTTGAGATCTGCTTCAGTTTGGCCTCTCTTTTCCTCTTAACTGAAGTGCTTGGTTGAGGCAATTTCTCCTGAGCTTTATGATCTTTAGCTAGAACGAGCTCTGATGGAAGTTGTAATATCTTTGGAGTTAGATCAGAGGATTTGGCTGCTGCAAGCTCAAATCGACTTGGAAGCGAAGTTTGGTCCCAAAACCAGAGCCTCAACTACTGAAGCCTTCTTGGCTCGAGAAGTACTATGAGTTAATTCAGGTCTCCTAGCCTTCCACTCAGATCTTCTAGCTATATCTGATCCTGGAGATTTGGCTGACAAGCCTCGTGTAACAAAAGGGCCTGAAATCCTTTCAGTCTCTATAGGCCTGAGGAGTAAATGTGCTGCAAATAGCACAATACGAAGGAGAACACTTCGCTCCTAAACATTTTGGTATTGGCCTTTTTTTTTTTTTTTTTTTTTTGAGATGTAGGAAGACTACTGGGCATGACACACACCTTTTAAATCCATGCTTTTCCACAGTTAGATCCACCATGATGTCAGTACCAGGTAAAAATTTAATTCTCAATATTCTACTTAAACTACCTTATCCTAAAATTAACTCAGTCTAAAAACTATTAACATTAGCTAATCTAGAAAACAGAAAGCTATTTATTGCTATAGATCCTTGCAATCCGGAGAAGTCCATGTCCTTTTGCTGCGGCAGCTGGAAGGAACTGAGGTGACAGCTGGTGCCATGCCCCCCTTTCGTAGCTATGGCCTCAAACCATGCTCGGATGCTGAGGTGTGGGACGCATGAGCACTCAGACACTACCAGAAGGTTCACCCATCCAAGATGCACTGGTTGGCGCATTCCCAAGAGTGGGAATACTGCAGAGGACACTAGATGAAGAACAAGGACATTATGATGTTTTATCTTGTAGCCACAGGCGATAAAAAGGACCCGAGTGCAGTTTGCAGCTGCCACCCCCCTCATTCCCTGTTTCAAGAAGCGTACAGGCACAGCCCCAGCAGACACTGATATTCAAGAGAATGTGATCTCATGCACATGGGGCACACGTGCACCAAGAGTGGGATTCTATATGGCCACTCACTTGACTTCACATTAAATCTGTAAATGAAGGGGTGCTAGAATTTATCTAACCACTAACTAAACTGAAAGACCACAGCTTAAGCTACAATCTCCACTGTGGTGAAATGAAAGCAATTAATTTTCCTTGAGATTTTCAATGTGAAAACTTAAAACAGATATGACAACTGGAGTAAAATGGAAATAATCTTACCACACCATCAATAACACATTGGGAAGCAGGTTTCCGAGGGTCCAGGGAAATTCCCATCTCCAAAAGCAACTCTTGATTTCCAGTACTTATTCCAGTATCAAGCTCAATACGAGACTGAAGTGAATGAAGACTTTCCTCAGGATGCAAGAGAAAAGAAACAATCTTGGCAGAAGTCATATTTAGGATGTGTACTATCTGTAAAACCAAGAATAAAGTCATCTTCATTTACAGTAGTCATTTATTTCAAGAGACAAATAGCACTAAGGTGTCAGGCTAAATGATACGTTGTCCTGGAAAGAAGATGTGCTGATGTACAGATAAATAAAAGTTAGGCTGATTAGATAAACTGAGTTTTAATTACTGTCAACAGTGCATCCTTAAGACATGGCACATACTGGTCTGAGGCCACCCTTATGCTTCCAGAATAAGGGTGAAAAAGAGTCACATTACTACTAATATTCTTGCCTTCAGACATGAACTGCATTAAGGCACAAGTGTTTTCTCTCTGAGGAGAGGAAGAATGCTACTCCTGACACTCAATTTGTAGGGTGCAAGGATTTCTACTCAATTAGCACATTCATTGTCCACTGAGAGGTCTTCACCATCAGTAGTTAGATAACACCTTTAAAAACGCACCTTCAAATTCAGTATATAATCCATTAACAGGAAACATCTCGGTCGATTGGTTTCTGTGTCTATACCTCCACCCCTCTGCTGTGGATCCCAATTCAGCATCAGTTGTAACCAACTCTCCACTGGTTCTACAATTATACTAAACAAAACAAAAACAAACCATACATTGACGTGTAATACAAATGAAAAAGACAGGCATTCTATAACAGAGTCCAGTTAATTCAAATGTGTTTTCTACCAGTAGTAGAAAAAAATACTAAGAGACAAAAAACCCAATTACTTCAATGGGACCAGGATTTCACCTAAAGTATGTATCCTCTATTTTATTTCCCTCTAATAAAGTAGTTACACTTATTCAATGCAAGAAAATTACTACTACAACATTAAGGTCAAACAATTACACCTTAGGCAAGGCAAAAGTTAAGGTTTCAACAGTAACAGCTTGGCCACATTGCAAATCCAGTATAGTGTACAGTTTACACATTTTACATGAAACTGTAATAGAAAGCTATATATGAAACAAGAAATCGGAAAAACAAGGCAGCAGAAGTAACGTTGCTTCTGGAACATTAACTCCTGCATCTCCTGACTTTTGAAACCACCCCTCTTTAATGCAGTCTCTGTAAATTTAAACTTTGTTAAAAGGTTAAAAGAAAAACAATTGGCCTGTGCTTAATCTGTGCATTTTAAATGGTCCCAGTCAGCCTTAGGTGTTCACAGCATAAAGAGAAAAATGGAGAGAAGTGAGTATGCCTTTGCTGCTGCTCTTTGCAAGTAGACAGTCCTATCCCAGGCCCCCAATTCCAAATGGACCCAAGAGAAATGAAGATTACTCACCTGATACAGACATTTGAGATTAACTCTATACATTCCCACTCTTGGGATGTGCTGTAGTGCAGCTCTAACAGTGGAACATTCCATAGCAGTGCCTACAGGAGAGCTCTCACATCCCTCGCTTCTCCTCACTGTTGCTGTATGTTCTGAGGGAGGGGCAATAAAAGGGAGCATGGCACTCCAGTCACCTCAGTTCCTTCTGCTAATTCCTCAAGTCAGATTATTATTAGGACCCCAAGAAAGAGTGGCAGGGAATGTGAATGTGCAGAGTCCATCTCAAAGAGCCCTGGTTACAGATGAGTAACTTGAATTTCTTCTTCGAGAGGCCCCTGACATTCCCACTCTTGGGATAGTTTGTTATGAAATACTGTCTTCTGCAGAAGATGGGACAGAGTCCCAATTAAACAGCGACTGGAGTACTGCCCTACTGACGTGCTTTTCAGATCTGAATGCTAAATAAGTAACGTTTAATAAATGTATTTATAGAGGTTCACTTTGTAGGTCTGCAGACTTCAGTAATGGGAATATGTCTAAGGCTGTCTTCATCCCAGTGGCATGTGCCCATACCTTTACAAGAAGAGGGACATGGGTTAGTTTGTAGCTCTCTTCAATGCACAGTGTAATCCATGTAGACAAGCACTGAAATGAAATCCCCTAAATGCACATGAAATCTGAGAAAGAACATCTGTAGACAAACTGATTGGTTAAGAGAGACATCAGTTACCACCTTGGGCAAGAATTTAGGATGTGGACTGAGGACCAACTTTGTCCTTACAGAAAACTGTGGATGTGCCATCAGCCTTGCAGTTCATTTACCCTTCTGGCCAATATTATTGCTATAAGGAATGCTGTCTTGATTAATAGATGAAGCAGTGAGCACTAATTTATCAGCTCAAAGGATCATCTCATAAGTTGAGTAATAAGTTAAGGCCCCATGATGGCAAGTAGGTTATACATTCACACCTGTCAAACCCTCTCTATCAAGTCATGGATAATATGGTTCTGTTGTCCTCTAATATGTGGTAGGCTGAAATGGGTGCTAAACAGACTTTCAGAAAGGATACAGATGCTAGATAGTATCAGGTGCAGTAAGCAGGGACTGATTTGATGCAGACAATGAAGATCCAACCCCCAGAAGACAAATTTTACCCACTTGAGGTCATAGCACTTACAAGTAGATTGCTTCAGAAGTTTAGCATGATGTGTTGCACATCTGACAAACAAGATTTCCCCAGATCAGGGGAACAGACCATGCTGCTAAGTATAAGGACTGCAGGTATGGGTGCAAGATCTGGGCATCCTGCTGAGATAACAGATCTGTGGTCACAGGAAGAGAACAGTATACTCCCTTGGAGAGGTGAAGGAGGACTGGAAACCACTGCCATCTTGCTCATGCTAGAACAACCAGAATTACAAGAGCATTGTCTGCCTTATCTTCCATACTACTTTTTGGATTTGAAAAATGGGCAAAGGCGTAGAGGATACATATTTCCTAGTAGAACAGGAACACATCTGAAATGGAAAAGCTTACTAACTGTAAGCTAACTAACTGGTAGGGAAGGTTGCTGACAGTCGCAGATACTGTGAATGTTCCAAGTCACAAGGTGGTTGACAGGGACTAATGGCAACCAGTGCCCTTCTCTCTTATATCCCCTTGCAGAAGAGCATGACAAGACTCAAGCCACATACACTCTGGGTGGATACTTCTGGTCACAAGACTGAACTCTGGCACAGGAGGTGCACACGCACCACCAGTAGTGGAACGTGCACACGGACAACTACTCTAAGGAGAGCCACAATACTCCAGTATCCCCCTTTTTCATTCATAAACCATAAGAAACCTTCAGCGTTTTTGGAAAAAGGGCTAGACAACTGCTAGATAGTTTTATTGTGTTGCAAAACACATTAGCCAATGGAAATCTGCTGCAATTTTCATATTTTTGATTTTAATAAAATTGTGGCCATTTTCTCACAAAACTACCTGAAATAACAAATCTGGTCATATGCACTATTGTCTCTTAATGGTTTAAAAGAAAACTCAGAGATTAATGTACACAAAACTATAAACATACTTACCTACAAAGACTGTTAGGCTGTGGCAAATGGGTACTAAATCGAACCTCCCCAGTCATCTCTTCAAAAGCAAAGATGTGCTTTGGATCCTTTTTCTTGATTTTTTCATGCCTATAAAATAAAATTCTCTGTGGACAAACAGACTTTATGTACTCTTATTTTACTTACTCTAGTTCAGTGGTCTCCAACCTTTTTACACCCAAAATCACTTTCTGAATCTAAGGGCAACCCAGGATCTATCCCGCCCCTTCCCCAAAGTCTCTGCTCTCTCCGTCGCTCACTCTCCCCCACCCTCACCCACTTTAACTGTGCTGGGGCAGGGGGGTGGGGATCGGGAGGAGGTGCGGGCTCTGGGCTGGGGCCAAGGGATTCGCAGTGTGGGAGGGGGCTCTGGGCTGAGCCTGGGGCACGGGGTTGGGGTGCAGGAGGGGGTGAGGAGTGCAAGATCTAGGAGGGAGTTTGGGTTCAGGAGGCGGCTCCGGGGTGGGGCAGAGAACTGGGGTGCAGGAGGGGGTACAGGGTGATGCGTCTGGGAGAAGGTTGGGGTGCAGGATGGGGTTTGGAGTGTTGGCTTCCGGAATCATGATCAACCGGTTGGTGACCACTGCTCTAGTTCATAGAGTCACCTCCCCACAAAAAGAACAACTCTATCAAACTCAGGCACCCTCTCTCACAGCAAATGTCTTACCAGGTAAATGGCTGTAGATTGTGTAAAAAGGGTCTAAATCCTGCAATACACTCAAACACCATTGTTCCAAAGCTCCAATAATCTACAGTAACAGTGTAGGACTTACTCTCAAAGAGTTCTGGGGCCTAAAAAACAATAATATATTATTGTTAAAATGACAAAACGCCAGAAAATGTATTTTTTTCTATTTCTGGAAAATATATGATTTGAGGAACATGTGTAAGTAGAACTGTATTAAGTTATGCCAAAGTAAATTGTAAACACAAAAAAATTACTTACCAAATATTGTAAAGTCCCAACAAATGATGTACATAAGCTTCCCTGATCCAGATCCTTGGCATATCCCAAATCTATTATTTTGTGAATTATCTGTCAATATCCAAGACAAATGTTTGATAAAGCATAATGAAAAGGGTAAATTCAAAGTAAAAGGTACAGAGTCAAACCCAGAGTTGGGCAACCATGGGGTTTGGGGGGACAAATCCATGAACAAGATTTAAAACAAAACATAAAATGCTACACAGAGCTGTTCAGCCATGTAAGCCAAACTCATTCATTTACATCAGTGTACACACACAATTCATTATTGTCCTGAAACTAGTTGAATTGGGCTTGAAAAGAAAAGTAAACAGAAAAATAGCAAATCAAGACTACCCCTTTTACTAAAAAACATATCCAGCTGAGCACAAGGACAATCTTGATGTGTACCCTGCAGAAATCCAGAACATGTGCCGGGATACAATCAATGTCACATTGCTGATACTCGTAGGAAGCAGAAACACTGGATTTAAACAGACAGAATTCGCAATACTGTATTAAGAAGGAATATGAACTTAATTAAAATCAATGGTTTTCTTTGCTATGAGCAATCATTCAGTGGGATTCAGTGCTATAACTCAGTAAGAAACAATAAGCATTCTTCATTTCAATTAGTCAAGGCAAATTGTTACATGACTTCCAGATCTGATATTTGGGACACGTAAGGTGATATTCTTTAGCACAGTTGTATGGACTCACCTTTCCACCATCATCCTGAGAACAATATTTCAGGCTTTAGAATCTCTGTGTATAATTCTGTTTTCATGCAAATACTGGATACCAGATCCTGAATAAATCAAGTATTTGACAAAGAGAAACAGCACCAGTACAAATCAAGTTATAAGAATTTCTAACACCTCTGTATGATTTCCTAGCCAAAAAAGAATTAATAAAGTCAAGGTCTATTATTTCTCTTTAAAAACAAGAATGGTTTAAATATAATAAAATTTTGTAATTAGCAAATTTACACTTAGGGCTCCAATACTAACCTTCACTTCTGTAACCTCCCCAACCCCATAATAAATCAGAGAACCCTTTACCGTAACCAAGTGCCAGCTGCTTTTCCATGATAGCTACCACCAGCTGGCCTATCGACAGCCTAGTGAAGCCCTCATACAGATGCAGTTGTCCTCCAGCCCACTTTCCTATTGCAGGACACAAGCAGCATGCTGTAATTTTACCTGCCACATGAGATTCCTCACCTACCATTTCACTAGAGCAGACCACCCGGCTAGTTCCCCCACTGTGCCAAAACAACCTGGAAATTCCACAGTACCTTCTATCCTCATCTTCCAAGAGGTGAAGGGTCAATCCTTCATGACATAGTATATAAATCTACCTTTATTCACTCACTCAGAACAAAGAGGCCTCAGCCCTCCAAGTACTACATACACCTGAATTGGGGCCATATTTCTACCCTTTCCATGTGGAAGGAAGATGAGAGCTAGTAAGTGCAGCCTGGAGACCTCCATATGCCTTAGGCAGCACATCACTGCCATATTCTGGCTTATACTCTTCCTTTAGGTCAGTCCCCAAGTTAGGTGACACACAAGGGTGTCAAATTCACCCTAGATATCTCCCTCTAGCTCAGTTAACTTAGCCCTGGTCTACGCTATAAGGTTAGGTCGAATTTAGCTGCGTTGGGTCGATTTTATAATGAATGCGTCTATACAAGCAACCCTGTTCCATCGACCCTAAAAGGCTCTTAACATCGACTTTTGTACTCCTCCCCGGCAAGGGGAGTAGCGGTAAAATCAACCTTGCTGGGTCGAATTTGGGATCATGTGGACACAAATCAATGTTATTGACCTTTAGAAGCTATCCCAGAGTGCTCCAATGTAGCCGCTCTGGACAGCACTTTCAACTCCAATGCACTAGCCAGGTACAGAGGAAAAGCACCAGGAATTTCATTTCCTGTTTGGTCAGCATGGCAAGCTCAGCAGCACAGGTGACCATGCAGTCCCTCTAGAATGGCAAACAAGCTCCATCGAGATACTGGATCTGATTGCTGTATGGGGAGAAGAACCTGTGCAGGCAGAACTCTGATCAAAAAGAAGAAATGCTAATATATATGCCAAAATCGCACAGGGCATGATGGACAGAGGCTACAACAGGGACACACTGCAGTGCCACGTGAAAGTCTAGGAGCTCAGGCAAGCCTACCAAAAGACAAAGGAGGGAAACGGTCGCTCTGGGTCAGAGCCCCATACATGCCACTTCTATGATCAGCTACATGGCATTCTAGGGGCAGACCCTACCACTACCCCAGCACTGTCTGTGGACATCTGCAAGGGGGGAGTCTCACACAACACGGAAGAGCAACTTTATTTTCTTCAGGAATTTGTTTAACTCTCTTAGATCTAAAATAGATCTAATAGATCCTGAGAACTCCTTTGGCTTTGGGGATCTGGAAATACCCTCTGAGGCCTAGTGGAACTTCCTCTGTGGCCCCGATTGAAGAGGCAACCAGATTTCCTAATGAAGGATGATCTTGTCAGAGCCGTCACTGAAGAAAGATAGGGAGGGAGGCGGGGGGATAAATAAGAACCAGAGGGAATATTCCTGTTCTACCATGCTTAAGACCCGCTGATCTGATGTTATTTGGGCCCATGGTCTTAGAAAGTGGGATAATCAGTTGGAAAACAAAGGGCAGGAAATAGAGGTAACTATAGACACTAGTGTACTGTCCTCAACAAACCCATCAAAATGCCTGTTTGAACGCAGCAGCTGGAAAGCATGAGCCCACTAATGCTGAAGAGGAGGATGGCAGAGACTGCCCCGTATAATTCCTGCCCTTTCTCCTTGGCGAATCTTGAGACTGAGGAGGAAAACCATGGAGTCTGTATGTCTGTTGAGGACCAAAATGTGTCCTTTCTTTCACCATAATATAGATCCCTGGAATCCTTTAAGCTACAGAGCCCATTGGCCATCTTATCTTAAGACAAACAGGGACCTTTGAAAGGGAGGTCCATGATGGTCTGCTGGACTTCTGGCGGAATCCTGGATGACTGTAACCATGAATATCTTCTCACTGTAACAGCCCACACCATGATTTGAGCCACCACATCTGCACTGCACATGATGTCCTGGAGAACAGTTCTGGCAATCAACTTGCCATCATCTACTATTACTGCAAACTCCTGCATACAGTCCCCTGGCAGATTATAAAATTTAAAGATGTTGTTTTCCTAAAGGGTGGAGTAAGAGCAGCTCAGAAGTGCCTGTTGATTTGATTCCTGAGCTGAAGATTCCCTGTGGAATAAAGTTTGCATCCAAACAAGTCCAGTTCCTTTGCATCTTTTTGCCTCTCAGTGTTGATGCCTGGTACACAACTCTCCCGTTTATTAGCAGCTGTCACCAACAAGGAACCCAGGGGAGGATGGGAATACAAATATTTATATCCCTTAGAGGGGATACAGTATTTCCTTTCAGCACACTTTGCTGTGCAGGGTAAGGAGGATAGTGTCTGCCATAACACCTTGACCGATTGGCAGGACCACTTTGCTGATATCAAGACATCCAACACTCAGGGGAGCTTAAACCTCTTGGAGATGTGACATTTGTCACTGATAAGGGACTCCTCCAAACACTTTAAACAGGCTGGATGTGGATCACTAACTGGCATGGGGTTAGTGCACCTGTGGCAGGACTTAAACCCCAGTGAGCATAGCATCATTCTGGTACCAAGCCAGTTATCTAAAAAGAAACTTAGTCTAGCCTTAAGTCTTTGGACTATCAGTATAACTAGTAGGGCTGTCAATTTTTTTGAGTTAATCGTGTGAGTTAACTGTGATTAATCATTATTAATCATTTTAATTGCATTGTTTAATAAATTTCAATCGATATCCTAATGCTTACAATTTTGGGATTTTTTCTACATTTTCAAATATATTGATTTCAAGTACAATACAGAATACACAGTGTACAGTGTTCACTTATATTATTTTTATTACAAATATTTGTACTGTAAAAATGATAAACAAAAACCTTTGTAAGTTGCACTTTCACAATAGAGATTGCACTACAGTACTTGTATGAGGTGAATTGAAAAATACTATTTTTTGTTACATAACTGCACTCAAAAATAAAACAATGTAAAACTTTAGAGCCTACAAGTCCACTCAGTCCTACTTCTTGTTCCGCCATTTGCTCAGACAAACAAGTTTGTTTACATTTGCAGGAGATAATGCTGCCCACTTTTTAATTACAATGACACCTGAAAGTGAGAACAGGTGTTCGCATGGCACTGTGGTAGCTGGCATCGTGAGATATTTGCATATCAGATGCACTAAAGATTCATATGTCCCTTCATACTTCAACCACCATTCCAGAGGACATGCGTCCATCCTGATGCCGGGTTCTGCTCAATAATGATCTGAAGCAGTACAGACCAACACATGTTCATTTTCATCATCTGACTCAGATGCCATCAGCAGAAGGCTGATTTTCCTTTTTGGTGGTTCTGGTTCTGTACTTTCCGCATCAGAGTGTTACTCTTTTAACATTTCTGGAAGCATGCTCCGCCTCATCTGGCACTTCAGATTCTTAAACCTTGAGTCCAGTGCTGTACCTATTTTTAGAAATCTCACATTGGTACCTTCTTTGTGTTTTGTCACATCTACAGTGAAAGTGTTCTTAAAAGGAACGTGCTGGGTCATCATCCGAGACAGCTGTAACATGAAATATATGGCAGAATGCAGGTAAAACAGAGCAGAAGACATGCAAGGAGTTCAGTCACAAATTTAATTGACAAATTATTTTTTTAACGAGCGTCATCAGCATGGAAGCCTGTCCTCTGGATTGGTGGCCGAAGCATGAAGGGGCATATAAATGTTTAGCTTATCTGGCACATAAATATCTTGCAATGCTGTCTGCAAAGGAGCCATGCAAATGCCTGTTCTCACTTTCAGGTGACATTGTAAACAAGAAGCAGGCAGTATTATCTCCTGCAAATTGAAACAAACTTGTTTGTCTGAGTAACTGGCTGAACAAGAAGTAGGACTGAGTGGACTTGTAGGCTCTAAAGATTTACATTGTTTTGGTTTTGAAAGCATTTTTTTTTTACATAATTCTACATTTGTAAGTTCAACTTTCATGACAGATTGCACTACAGTACTTGTATTACGTGAACTGAAAAATACTATTTTTGTGTTTTACAATGCAAATATTTGTAATAAAAAATAAATACAAAGTGAGCACTATGTACTTTGTATTTTGCGTTGTAATTGAAATCAATACATTTGAAAACGTAGAAAATGTCCAAAAATATTTAAATAATTGGTATTCTATTAACAGCACAATTAATCATCATTATTTTTTTAATCACTTGACAGCCCTAATAACTAGCTAAATGAACGTACTCTCTTATTGTTAGGAGTGTGTGTGTGTGTATACACACACAGAGAATTGAGGGAAGCACCTATAATAAATAATCTAAAGTTGCTGCGACAACTGTCACTAGCAGCATGACGGAACTGAAAGGGGTCCAGAAGTGGCTCCACCCTCTTATACCAGCACACAATGTTATCAGACAGGAGGGGGGCTTAAGCTGCTCCCATAGGTACAGCTGAGGGGAAAATATTCTCTGAAAGCAGTTCATGAGGCAAGCACACACCTAAGGTGGAACAGATCTCTGTAAGCTCTCAAAAAACAACGCTTCTTCCCTGCAAAAGCAAACAGATCTCTTTTGGTAGATTTGACTCACCCGGTAGTCCCAAGAAGAAGAGAATCATGTATATAGATCACGTGTTCACAAACTCTTTACCATTAGTAAATTATGCTTAGAAAGCTCACATAAGTGACTGCATACTTCAAAGAATGTTCTTTAAATCATCTTGGTTTGAATGATAAATGTAGACAATACAAATCTGTCAGTTTCTCAGGACACACAACTGTAGGACCTTGACTACACCATGGTGAGGGGTTAATCCACATTGAGTTAGCATGCAATATGTAAGTCATGCTAATAGCTTGCATCCAGTATGGCTGTGCCCTCTTTCAATTCGCAACAAATGGCAGGGGCTTATTGCATATTAAGTGTGTGGCATTCTCAGAGGGAATCTCACAGTTCTTTGCTTTGCTGCTGACAAGCCCTAAGTGTCACAAATTATCCAAGTGAGCAGGACAAAAAGAGCCTTCCACTACTAGAGATACCTGCTTTGTTTTGACAACTTGCTTTTATTGGAACACCAAAACAGTTACATATAGCAAACATGAAAAGGCAAGAAAGGCAGCAGATTACGTACCAATGTCGCAAAGCAGAGAAAGTATTTGACTTTCCTTAAGTCCACAGCAATTTTCTGGTTTGTTTAACAACTACAGAAAAGAAAAATACGTCTAAGTCGGCAATGCAAGAATTATTTGTTAATATCTTCTGTCCTCAATCACCACCACAACATGAGAAAACAATTAAATTTACACTTAAATAAACTGGGCTACAGAATTAATTGGTCTTATGAGAGAATAAAAGGTACAGAAAGACAAAAGTATATATGAGCAGGAAAGTGGTTTGAAAAGAAGATTCCAAGTGTGTGAAGTCTGTTTTAGTTACATACAACACATTTTTGTAGGCAGTTTAGAGGCCAGGCAATGACAGATTCAACACTGACAGCCATTATGGGGAGCTCATGGCCCCCGAGTCTGCACATTCCCCAAAATCTTGACAAATTCAAAACATATGACAGCAAAAAAATGAGATTTATGACTGGCCCAAGTCTCAGGAGCAGGATCACTGCTTGGAGGATCAACTGCTCTAAACAAATAGTCTAAACTATTTCTGAGGAGCCAAGGAAAATCAGGCCAAGTGACAAGAAGAAACAGGAAGGAGCAAATCCATACACACACACACCCACACCAGGAGAATGATACCCTGTAGTCCCTAGGTTAGTACTCCATGAAAAGAATAGGAAGGAAACACACGGGTGCCAGATTTTCACTATGTCCAGTGTAAAGAAAGGGGGTGAAGGGGTTGTCACGAAACCAGTTACAGCTCCCCTTTCTCTGCTTGACCCAGAATGATGGCTGCTTTAATCTAAAAAAGTTGGCTATAGACCATCCACCAGCGGGAACTGCTGGCATCTTGGTCACACACACCAGCACAAGGACCTGTGGGTAGGAAGGCACAGAAGCCTGCTATATGGGGTCTGCACCTGCTGGAGACTCCCCCTCCCAAACTCTAGGGTATCCCTAATGGCATTGCAATTAGTCTCCACTCCCTTTGCACCATCTGAGCAGTGCAGAAAACCTGCCCCACAGTCATGCTGGTGCCTGAAATGTATCAGAAAGAGGTGTGCTCTCTTCTGCAATGACTGCATAACCCTCCAATGCTGATCCACCCAATGCTGGCCTGCAAGTTACTGCCCTTACCAGATCATTATGTCAGCTGGCATTCTGAAACATTTAGCAGTCAGTGAGTACTTTTATGTCACTCTGCCTAATTTCAGTTCATCTACTAATTATATATTTAGCCAGGCAGACAGAATGATTGGCATTTCATCATAAAGCCTAGCTAGCTTTGTGTTATCTATCATTTAACCACTCTTCAAAGCTGAATATTTATTTGGGATTTAAGCACTCTAACTCATTCTTGGATTTCTCAGCCTACTTGATCACTACTTGAAAGCTAAGCACTTGCCGTATTAACCAACTGTCCACTGGATTGCCCCTAGCATGGCTGGTTCTACTAACCATTTGCTACCCTCTTACATGTGCTATCTTCAACTCTGCACCTCTATTCCCCTACCCTCTCTACTCTTTCATCCTAACACCATACAGACCCTCCATCATTATCTGTACATTTTCATCTCTTCTTCCTGTCCCTGCTCAACCTCTCTCACTCCCACAAATCCACATACCTCTTCTGCCTTCCTCACTTCCATAATTACCTGTCCCACTCCAATCCTCCCTCACTAACACTCTGCTTCCTTTAACAGCAACTGTTTCCTTTCTCCTGTACCCTCTAAAATGCCAAATCCATCTAAAAGAAAACTTCATCCATCCACATTTTCACAATCTCCCAGCTCTCACTGAGACCTGAACTCTCTCGGGCCCTTCTCTCCCCCTGCCCCTGTACAGCCTCCGTTGCAACTCTCCTATTGCAATCAATCCTCATCAATTCTCCTTGCACAAAATTGTCCTGCACAGATCACAGTTAGGGTATTTGACTTCCTTCTCTTATTTCTGTCACTTCCAACACCTTCCTTTCCTGCTCCTTCTTTTCACTCATCTTTCAGACTACCCTCCCTCTTTCTTCCACTCCATGTTGCTGTGATCTATGGCCCACCTGATTTCCTCTCAGCCCTCGTCCAGACTAACCCGCGGCATCGGCGGGTTAAAATCGATAGCTCGGGGATCGATATATCGTGTCTAGTCTGGACGCGATGTATCGATCCCCGAGCGCGCTTACATCGATTCCGAAACTCCATCAATCCGAACAGAGTTCCAGAATCGACACGGAGAGCCGCGGACATCGATGCAGCGCCGTCCAGACTGGTGAGTACCTCGATTTTAGAAATTCGACTTCAGCTACGTTATTCTCGTAGCTGAAGTTGCGTATCTAAAATCGATTTTAATACCTAGTCTGGACGTGGCCTCACTGACCATTTTCAATGACCGACTCTTGGCTCCCATGCTTCACTATCCTTCACTTTCATTTTGGCTACTTCAGCCTCCAAACTGATGTCCCAAATGATCCCTAGCTAGCTGCCAATCTTCCTGCCTTCAGCTCCTCATTTAATTAGCACCTTCATTCACCTGATCTAGTCTTCACCAAATACTATTCTCTCTGATCTTTCCATCACTGAATTCCTCCCTCTTACCATTACCTCGTCCTCGTCTATTATCTCTCTTCTGCTTTTCACCACCCTTGTTCTCACATCTCAGAAGCCCCACAATGATGCCAGATTTCTCCGCTAGTCACTCCGCTGTCTCAGCCAAGTAGCTCTATTTCTCCCCTCTCACTGAACACCACACCCACAATCCCAGTCAATCACCCATCCCCCCTACATCTTTGACCCCCTCAAGTCCTACCTCTACTCAGGATTTCTTCCAGGAAAAAACATAACATCCAATGGGGCATCTTCCTATCATTGACAAAGTTCCCACCTGCTTTTCTATGTCACCCAGAGGCACTCCCTTCTCCCAGCCTCCTTTAGCCTCCTCTCCCTCACTCTTCTCAACTTCTAACTTTCATCATGTGTTCTTCATCCAGGGAAAAAGGCTTTTGTCTCCTGATTACAGAACACTCACCCAGACCCCCATCTCACACCAAATCCCTTCTTTCCAAAACTCTCAATCAATCACTGTAATCACCTCCAGAGTTTCTTTTCTCCAGATCCATAAACCTTGCACCCTCTATGCTCCCTGAGACTGCTCTTGTCAGAGTCTAAAATGATCTGGTTTTGCCCAAACATGAAGGCCTGTCCTCCATCTGCATGCTCTTCGACTTATCAGCTGCCTCTGACACTATCAACCAGGCTCCTATCCTTGAAATCTTGTCCTCCCTTGGCTTTAGTGACTCCATCCTCTGTCCTGGTTCTCCTATCACCAAACAAAGCATCTTAAATATGTGCTAGGGCGATCATGTTTTTAGAAGTTGGTGCAATTAGTGATCTACTAGTATAGACAGGGCCTACACAGCCTGCCCAAGGACAGAGAAGGAGTCATTGGCAGAATCCGGCTTCAAACTCAGGTGTTCCTGACTCTCATTTCTCTTCAGATAACACTCCCCGCAGATCAAGCTGTCCAGTAACTGACAAGACCACAACTTAGTATCAGACTATTTTCCAGGCTGGTGCTGTCATGGACATTTAACTAGATATTGACATCAGTACAAAATAAAGATGTTACCACACAAGTGCAGAAAAGAGATGAAAATGAGATCACAGGTGATTAAAAATATGCTGTCATGCTTCTCCCTCTTTAGGTGTGACGCACTAGAGGTGATCATTTGGACTAGAGAATTTCACTTCCAGAACAGCCACAGGCACCAACACAGCTTTCAGGGTCTGAAAAACCTAATAAATGCTACACTGAAATGATATTTGATGTAACCAAGGTCACCTGAGGCTGGCCCTCCTCCTAGTCCTTAGGGTTTCCCCATGCTCCTATCTATTCACTGAAGGCAGAACCTCTGAGTGGGGCCCTTGCTATCCATATTTTCAGTTCAGCATCCAAGCTGGTTTCTCGGTATATCCCTAACCTGTCCCCTCTGAGGTCAGACTTTCAGTTTCCTCCTCCTGAGAATATCCAACAAGGGATTGCTCCAAATAAAGCCAGAAGTAGTTAGCATAGAAAACAAAGAGAAGATGAAAGTGAAATGGAAAAGATCATGGATATGATAGGATAAAGTTATTTACTGATTAAACAAATTCAAAGTCCCTCATTGTTAAAGCCTATTTGCCTCTCTCCCAATCCTTAGTCTGTGGCACATCTGACTTGTCTGCTATTTACACTATTGTCATGAGCCTTCATCATCATTTTAGATATAAGATCAAATGCTTGTTCAATCCGCCATTTAATTACCTATGTTTCTTAGTCTACAAATGAAAGAGTGTAATTCCCAATTCCCACTGCAAGGGAAGGGAGTACAAAGTGTACTGGTCTATATCATTGCTCTCTATTAAACTACTGAAAGGTGTTGGTGAATACACCATTAAGAATTTCTTCCAAGGTGCTTTCTAGTGTCTTCCCAAATGAAAGCCACCCATGCAGTGGTCTAAACACGTTTCTAAATCAATCAGAAATATTAGCATTTTGGTAGCTTCTTCAGCCCAGGAAGATTCTACACGAATGGAGGCCATGTGAGAATCAAAATAAATTGGCAATTTAGTGTGAGATCTTTCATACTTTTACACACTCCAGAATACCTTCTCTATTATTTATCTGTATCAAACACGCTGGTGGTTAAATAAGGGCTTGACTTGACTACTAAAATTTGAGCCACACTGATGTAGTTCCTATGACAAGAACACACTGCTTCAATGTAAAAAGGGGATTGCACTTGTACTACTCACCACTGTAAGAGGCTCTAGTGCAAACTCCTTCTTACACTGGTGTGGTGCATCTATGGATTTGCACTTGCACTTGCTACACAGGTGCAAAAATCCAAATCCACTTAGTCCCACAGACAGCCACAACTATGAAATCACTTATCCAGCTATAATTTCAAACAAGCAGGTTTTACCTTCCTGAGATCACCTCCTGAACAGTACTCCATTGCAAGAAGAGGGACATCATTAACTAGGAAGTTCATCTCCTCTGGAACATCACAGGCCTTTACTACATAGGGGTTGTTTAACCTAAACAAATGGAAAGCATGATGAAAATCTTGATACAGATATTTCAGCAGAAGTTCAAGAAGCAGAAGCATCACTAAAATGTGTTTCAAATATGTGCACTGTAAGATTTCTTTTCCCAAAACATTTAATGTTAAAAGTGTTAAGGCCAGCATGTAATTGTCAGCAAGTTACCACAGTGTTACTCAAAGGCAATAAACAAAGTTCATACCTTCTAAGAACAAGTAGCTCAGTGATGAGTGGAAAGATGGTCTTATGGTTAAGGACTGGATTGGGACTCAAGGAGATATGGGTTCAAGCCCCAGCTCTCTGTGTGATGATGGGCAAACGTCACTTAATCTGCACTTCAATTTCTGTACAAGGGGAATAATACCGCCTTACCTCCCAGCGGTGTTGTGAGGATACATTTGTTAAGGTCTGTGATGGCCTCAGATACTTTTCTATGTAAATCACTACATAGGTAGAAGATGTATACATAAGGAGAGGGGGAGCCATTTAGCTATCTAACATCTACTTCCTGGTCATGTCTGAAAACACGCCTGTCAAAGTCTCAAAAATAACATGAGGGGAAACGGAGAGCTTCCAAAGGGCCAAACCTGGGAATATTGAGATTGTAATTCTGATGGAAACACACAGCCGACTCAGTGTCAACTAAGAGATTCAGTATGTTGAATAAAGCAAACTCCATAACACTCTAAACATTTCCATCTCTCTCTCCTTTTTTTTTTTTTGGTTAACTCTTGTCTAGTAATATTTTCTTCTTAGTCTCTACTTCCCTTCTAGATTTTGCAGCCTGACTCACATCATCTACCTTTTGATCATAACTGCCCCTCAGACCGACTTTTTCTATCATTTTGTCCTTTTCAGTTTCCAGCTAGTTCCTTCTCAAAAGGCTGTTTCTCCCTCTCTATGAAATGTTGCCCTTTTTTATATGGTGATCACTTTGTCATCCATTTTTACAGTCAGTGTTGTTCCTTTCCTTTCCTCCTCTTTCTTCTCTTCTTCCATTTCTACTTCTCCTTCCCCACTTAACCCAGCCTCTAGTGCCTTTACATGGGCAAAAGCACGGCATGACAGTGAATGCACACATATCCATAAGCAGGTGGGTGCCCTCACCAGCCCAGAAGAGAACCAGTGCCATGTCCAAGTCTGTTTCAGGCTTGTGTCTCAACATTTTGTTAAACACAAATTTATGAATTATACATAAACAAAGTGATGCACCAACTCAACCCTGGCCTTTCTCCTTGCTTCTCTGAGCCTCCCGCCCCCAAAGAGAACAGTGACCCTTCTTAAACCCCCTTCTCAGTCCTGTGACAGACAGGTGGCCCTTATCAGTTCCTGACTATTTCACCCTGTCACAGTATTGCTGTCCAATGAAGGAGTTAGCTGATAGATCTCAGTGAATTGAGTCAGGTAATGGAATCTGCTGCAACCCTTTGAAGAAACAGGTTTTGGGCAAATAGTAAAATCCATGTCAAAAGAACACAATGCTGAAAGCAAAAATTTTAAACTACTGCAGTTCTTGCAAGAAGAAAAGTTTTGTTCACATGTAGGAGTGGTGTTTCGGCCTGTGCAGACAGACATTGCATGTCACCCTTCAGTTCTTACTGAACTAAGCAGGACAGAGCCTGATCAGTTCTTTGATGGGAGACCAAAGCAAACCAAGGCTAAGAGTGGATTCAGCGGGTGACACACTTTCTCTGAGTCAGGACTGAACCTGTGTGGTATTAAACGTTACTGTGCTACCAAAGGCACAGTGATTCTGATGAGATGTAGAACAGAAGTTCTGACTTTTCATGTTTATTAGGAAGTCTATGCCATGTATGAACCCTGGTGTTTTGACCAAATTCCAAAGTGAGTAGTTATAATTTACCTAAAATTCTCCCTGCAGTTTTAAATGGCTATGGTAATGTTCACTCTATGTTCTATTCTAAAGCACAGCAATTAATTGTAAAATGGCTGGCCACATTCCATCCAAGAGGAAGCTGAATTTTATAGGTAGATGTCATTTTATGCACATATTCAGGCCAAATTCAGGCTCTGGACTCCATTATCGAAATGCAAGTAATGCTGTATCAGCACAGAAAGCCATACAGTTTTATAGGGAAATTCCATGGACAGGGACTATGTTAACCTAATACTGTCTTATAAACAAGCCCTAGTTATGTGATCACTTACATTTTCTACATTAGAAACACACTTGTGGCGTATATAACGGATGAACATAAAACTGAAAGAAAATGCACATCGCTCACATGCAATTCAGGAAAAACAGGATGAAACCCATTGCAGCAAAGCCACATGAATCAGAGCAGTAGCAGAAAGTCTATGCAACAGAAATACTGGACACAAACATGGATCTGGGCCCATATACTTCTGCTCCCACCCTCCAGCCTAAGCCTTTCATTATAGAGTATCTATCCAACTGAGACTGCAAGGTCCAAGAGCCAGGCATTTCACTTGTGAAAAATGAAATGCATACTTCTAGCACTAAATAGTAATAATTAAAATAAGTAGTTATTATTAGGATGACTGTGGCTTACTGTGATTCATATGTCGCACAAATGTACTGGGGACACAGAAGAGTTAGGTGCCCAAGATGCATTAATTGCAGCCTCACACTTGCAGAACAAGTATCAGAGGGTAGCCGTGTTAGTCTGGATCTGTAAAAGCAGCAAAGAATCCTGTGGCACCTTATAGACTAACAGACGTTTTGGAGCATGAGCATCTGAGGAAGTGGGTATTCACCCACGAAAGCTCATGCTCCAAAACGTCTGTTAGTCTATAAGGTGCCACAGGATTCTTTGCTGCACTTGCAGAACAGCTGCTGAACTTCTGCAGGTGTTCTCAAGATGGGTGCTGTGTACACAGCAAAGCCTTGAGCTGCACTCATGTGCCAAATGCAGCTCCAGCTCTGCCTTGTGCCCTTCCTTATGCTGAATTGTCAGGAGTGCAGCTAACAGCTCAGCTAAGGAGTCTGTCCACTACAAGTACCCTAAAACACACCACCCTTTTAAGAAAGTCAATCAACTTTTCAGGTTTCAAATATAGAAAAGCTTGTCCTTAATGTTAACATCATTAGAAGTTACATTATTTACAGCTTCTGAATATTTATGGCACCTTCAATAAAAATGTAGTTTCTATTTGAGACTGAGAATGGAAATACATTAATATCAGATCACTAGTGCATAGCCAGTCGTTCTCAAGATGCTAGGCTTGTACTAAGCGTAAAGCATTTCATTATATTTGTAATAAAGAATATGCTATCCTGGGTGAAAGTAACACATGAACCAGAGCTAAAACTAAAGCTGGGAGCTGAGGGGGACCCACAGCTGTCCCAGGACTGACCAGAAAATGTCACAGAGGTCACGAAAATTTTACAGATTCCATGATCTCCATGACATAATCTTAGCCTAAGCATAGACCATTACATTTCACCTAGTTTACCTCTATATTGAATCCAATAACTTGGGGGTTAAACTAAACTGTGTGTGCCACAAGTAGAAGACAAGAGAGACTGAGGAGCCACAAATTCAGGAGGCCCCTGCAGGCAGGAAACTGATTAGGTGAGTCATGCCCCGATGATCCCTGCAGGTGAATCACATCCCATATCACGCTACCCAACCCCCAAATCTGGCAGTCAGTATGACAGAAAGATTTTTAAAGACTCCAAGAAATAGTAGATGTTCCACTCCCCCCAGTAAGCTATTCCAATACTAGGAAACCATGTCTTGTTCCAGGATTGAATTTGTCCAATTTCAACTTCCTGTCCTTGGTCCCTTTGTCAGCCAGGCTTTTAAAAAACCTGCTCAGATCTCTTTTCTGGGTATCAGTGCCTAAATGCATTGATCAAGTCACCTCTCAATCTTCTCTTTGATAAACTGAGTAATTTGAAAGCAAAACAGCCAACTGGATTTCTATAAAATCCTGTCACACAGAAAGTTCACATCTGGGCCAGGGGCAAACAAGAAATTGCACTGCGGAGGGTAGTTTTTCCATAAAACTGTAAGACTGTGAAAAGAGATGCTTATTAATTTATTGTAATTATAGTGTTTTATCTTTACAGTATCAGCGTAAGTTGATTTTTTTTTTTTAAATACAGCTCTCTTTCCAGGGGCTAAAGATGCTCACTCTCACCTCTAAGAGAAGGTTAAGACCAAAAGAAAGTCTATGTCTAAAAGTCTATGTATGAGTCTGAAACACAAATGCTCCCCAATTGATTTGAGGACACCATCCCCCCAAAGCAAGGGAAAAGGACACGATGGAGCATACTTACTTCTTCATGATCTGGATTTCATGGCACCACCGGTCTTTGTTTTTCATGCTTAGTTCCAGTCGGCAAGATTAATAGCTATCTTTTCACCTAAATCCTACAACAAAAACAATCAATGTGCTGTGGCACAACCACCAGTCTGGAAATTAGCCAGGTTTCAACACACTGGAACGGGATGGTTGTAGCAGAGGGGCATGATGCTGGGGATCAATGTGGGGAGATCAGTGTAGGGCCAAATGCTGGGGGCATAGTAGGTCAGGATGGAGGGCTGTTAGTGCTGGAGGGATCAGTACATTAGGTTATCAGGAACATCTATGTGGAGCAGGAATGGGAAGGGTTATTAGTTATTGAGGGTGGTCAGTGCAGTCAGGATTCACTGAGATCGGAGACAGTTGGGGAAAGCAGAGGGGAGACAACACAGTTACCGAATTGCTAGAATTAGGTGATGGGAGTAGGGAATTATCAGTGGGGAGGGGGTTATCCAGAGGTCAGTGGGTTTGGTGGAGTGGTTACCCCAGAAGTGGGGTCAGAGGACATTAAGTGGAAGAAATGACCAGCAGGGGCTACCCAGGGATGGGGGCACTACCCACGGATCCACAGGGATTACCCAGTGACTGTTGGAAAAGTTACCGGCACGCGGTTTGGCAGGGGCTACTGGGAGTTGGGTGGGTTTAGCGATGGACTCGGTTGGCCGGCGGAGTAGTACCAAGGAGCAGGTTACCACCCAGGGTGGGGGGTCAACGAGTGCCCTGACAGCAACTGTGAAAAGCTGGGGGTCGGGCACAACAGGCTGCCTCTATACGACAAAGCCTCTAATAGCGGGACAGCCGGTCACACTAGGGCCAAGGGGGATTATGAGGCGGAGCTACCGGGGCTTCGGCTGGCACCCGCGCGGGGGCAGGGCGGTTACCGGGGGGCTATTGGAGGCCCCCCACACCTGGTGCTGGTACAGACAGACATTGCCGAAGCCGCCAGTTCCCAGCCGCTCCCGCATTTCCCAGGGGCCGCAGCTGCCTCCGGGGTGTCCCCGCAACGCCGCGCCCACCGGGGGCCGCTCCATGCCGCGCCAGGCCCCTCGCCAACCCGGAAACCAACGCTTCCCCGCGAGCTCGCTGACGTCACTTCCCGCTAGACTCGGGGCGGGGCCGGCGGGTATGAGCATCACTCGCTGCCCGCCCCCCAACGGCCAAGGCGCAGCGCGTGCTGAAGCCCACGGCCCCGACCCCACCCGGCTGCGAGGGGAGGGGCCCCCGTTCAGCCCGGGCCCCGCCCCCAACCTGGCAAAACACCAAATCAGCGACGCAGAAATGCTCCCGGGAGGCCTTGGCAGGGCAGGTTACGGATTTGGCATCTGAACTCTGTCGTCACACGGGCTGTGTTGACTACAGTAGCAAAACTTTTTTTTAATCACAGAATGTCAAATTCACCAAAGGCTCACAAACTATGGAAAAAATATCTCTAGCAATAGTCATCGGATATTGCAGATGATCAGCCAAGTAGAAAATGCTGCTTGATTTAAGGATAGTTGGTATATTTTTATGTGTGAATTTGACAATTGAAATTTTACAAGTTATAAAGTACTTTTTTAATTTGTCTGACAACGTTCCCCCCCCCAATTTCCTTCAACTGAAAATTTAAACATCTAAAACTGCTTAAGAATAAACTACGTCTCTCAAAATTATAACAAATCAAATCAAATTCTGTAAGCCTACTTATAAAGAAACAATTCCTAACCAAAAATGTCATTAAGGTAGAATTAGGGCTACTCAACTGCCTCCCCCACTTTCATTTTTAAACGCATTTTACTATGCGTAAAGGGTTTAACCTCTTCATTTTAAGTTCTATGATTTTATTATCTGAAGGTGGCTAAGTAGCTAACACATAACTAACTGGAAGCACATGGAATCTTTGCAAACATATAAAACTCCAGGCCTCATTCCTCAAATGGAGAAGAGAAAGGATGGAGGGTCTTATGGTTAAAGCACAAGACTGAGAGTTAGGACATTTGTGTTCTATTCCTTGTTCTGCCACCATGCTGCTGCCTGACCTTGCCCCAGTGACTTCACATCTCAATCCCTCAGTTTTCTCATCTTTAAATACTTATTCCTGTTTTGTAAGTGACTGACAGCTACAGCTGAATATGCTAAGAGCTTAATGTTATTTCATAAATGTCATAAACAGATAGGTAAGGGTTAATGTCTCTTTACCTGTAAAGGGTTAAGAAGCTCAGTAACCCTGGCTGACACCTGACCAGAGGACCAATAGGGGGACATGGAGGGAAGTCTTTGTTTATGCTCTTGTTTGGGGTTGTTTGCTCTTGGGACTAAGAGGGACCAGACGTCAATCCAGGCTCTCCAAATCTTTTCTGAATCAGTCTCTCATGTTTCACACTTGTAAGTAACAGCCAGGCAAGGCGTGTTAGTCTATTTTTGTTTTCTCAACTTGTAAATGTTCCTTTTTGCTGAGAGGATTTTACCTCTGTTTGCTATAACTTTGAACCTAAGGCTAGAGGGGGTCCTCTGGGCTATATGAATATGATTACCCTGTATTTTTCCATCCTGATTTTACAGAGATGATTTTTTTTTTACTTTTCTTCTTTAATTAAAGCTTTCTTTTTAAGAACCTGATTGAGTTTTCCCTGTTTTAAGATCGAAGGGGACTGAATCTGGACTCACCAGGGATTGGTGGGGGGAATGGAGGGGGATGGTTAATTTCTCCTGTTTTAAGATCCAAGGGTTTCTATCTGTGTTCACCAGGGAATTGGTGAAGTCCCTCAAGGCAACCCAGGGAGGGGAAAGTTTTGGGAGGACAAAGTGCTCCAGACACTGAAATTCTGGATGGTGGCAGTGTACCAAATCTAAGCTAGTAATTAAGCTTAGACGTGTCCATGCAGGTCCCCACATTTGTACCCTAAAGTTCAGAGTGGGGAAGGAACCTTGACAACAAAATACTACTTTAAGTTAGTAATTGACCAACAAAAGCTAGCAAATTAAGTTTTAGGTTAACTCAATTTGTTATTGTAGAAAAAGTGTTAAAGGGTAGAAGCACTGCTATATTTCTTGGATTTTGTTAACTCATGAGATAACATTGTTTAGGCATACTGTAGGGAGTTAGTGACTAGGCGGGAAACCAGAAGTCCTACAAAACATTGGAGCAAGTTTTCATCAGCCTGCAGTCCACGTAGAAAGAGACTTAACTGAAGTTTTTGATAAAAAATCTGTGATAATTGGTTTAACTTTAAACATGTGTGTTGGTTTGTGACACAAGCTTAAAATGACAAGTCTAGTTTATATGCGTCCGATTAATAGAATACCTGTACTGTAATCGTATCACATGTTCTTTTTCCCTAGAAAACCATACACCTGACTACTAGCAGCAAAGGTAGTAACACAGGGCAAAACGGCATTTGCTTAGGCCTAGCTATTGGTTCATGGCTTTTACCATATTTCTTTCTAAACAACCTCAGAGGTGCAGCCAGAGACATATTCCCACCTAAGCACTATTCTATCAAGCGGTTGACTGGAAATAAGGACTTGGTAATTCTGCACGTTAGAATCAAGGTTGGTCAAGAATGTTTACCAGTTATTAGTATGCTCAGGATCACGGGGTGGCAGGTGAACCCCAGCATAGGCACCGATATGTGTGTGCTCCAGGACTGGAGCCCCCACAAAAAAAAATAGCGGGTGGTCAGTACCCACCAATGGCTGACCCGCTCAGCTTCTCAGCCTCCCCCCAGCACCTTCCACCCCGTGATCAACTGTTTAGGCGGCGTGCAGGAGGCACTGGGGAGGGAGAGGAAGCAGTGGAGTCAGGAAGTGGCGGAGTGAGAGTGGGGCATGCTCAGGGGAGGAAGCAGAATGGGGTGGGAAGAGGCAGAGCAGGAGTGGGAAGGGTTGGGGACAAAGTAGGGGCAAACCTTTGTGGGAAGGTAGGGGGCTGAGGCAGAGGTCAAGCACCCCTGGGGTAATTAGAAAGTCAGCGCCTCTGAACCCTGAGCTCAGGAAGGTTAGTCCCCAGCCCCATCCCTCCTGCCAAAGCCCAGAGCTGCGTCCACCAGTCCCAGGCCACCCAAGTGCCCCCCAGACCTGGAGCGGCAGGCAGTTGGCACAATCCTCGTCCCTCAGCCTCAGAGCCCCAGGCGGGTGAGCAGGCAGCACGTTCCCCCGCCCCCAGCCCTGGAGTGTTGGGTGGGTGATGTGCCCCCCACCCCCTCCCAAGTGCCAAGCAGGAGGGCTGGCAGCACAGCCCCACAGCACCACGCAGGCTGGCTCACCCAACCCCTCCCCCCCCAGCCCTGGAGTGTAAGCTGGCCACATTAGCCCCAGCCTGTGGCCCTAGCAGGAAGAACCCTCACAACACAGCACCAGGAAACAAGAAGGGGCCTGGGCGGCACATGAGCAGGGCTACACAAGTCTGTTTGGGGAGGCTCAGCCTTCCCCAGCCTTCGATACCTGCCACCCACGCTGAGGATGCTGCTTTGTTTGTGGAGAAGCCAGAGATTTTCAGTCATGCCCTTCAAAGTTTCCAAGATGCCACCAGCAGTATGGAATTAAAATATCTCATGACAGAAGACCAAGGTTCAAAACCTCAAGGCATGTCTACACTACAAAATTAGGTCGACCAAAGTTTCGTCAACATACAGGTGCCACCGTAATTAAAATCACTTTTCCACATACAGACTAAGCTCCTGTGTCGCAGTGTGCGTCCTCACTAGCAGCGCTTGCATCGATACAGAGAGCAGTGCACTATGGGTAACTCACTATCTGGTACAGAGTGTTTTGGGAGGGGTTTGTAATGCCTCATGAGGGCAAACAAGTCATGCAGGGGTGACAAGGAACATGGTTTCAACATCCCATGATGCAGTTTTCTCCATCTCATATTATCATGTGCATCCCATAATGTTCACACCCCTTTTCAAAAGCCCCACAAACCTGCCCATACACCATCTCTGTGACAAGCCTGGATCCTGCACTGCTTTTCAGTATTGTGCTGACCATTACGAACACAATGTGCTTGGAAGCAGCACATTCTTCTGGACTGGCATTCAAGTGGGGGTCAGAGAGAGCTCGGGGCTTAGGACTGATCCAGATGGACTTTGCTGTAACTTTGTTCTCTTGCTCACCACAGACTTTCTACACTGTGTTCCAGACATCTAATAAATCCTTCTGCTTTTTACAATACTGTCTGAAAGTAACTCCTGATTAAGGAATGCATTGCTCCCTGTGGATGTGCAAGCCTTCCTCAGGAGTCCAATTCAAATGGACTCACTGAGGGGAGCTCACAGAGTGAAACTAGGGTGCTGAAGGCTCAGAGGCTTGGTCCCAGGGGGCAGTAAAGCCAAGGGGTTTAACCCTATGGGTATGTCTACACTATGGGATTGTTCCAATTTTACAGAAACCATTTTAAAACAGATTGTATAAAGTCGAGTGCTCACAGCCACACTAAGCACATTAATTCGGCGGTGTGCGTCCATGTACCGAGGCTAGTGTCGATTTCCGGAGCATTGCACTGTGAGTAGCTATCCCATAGATCCCCCAGTCTCCCCCGCCCATTGGAATTCTGGTTGAGATCCCAGTGCCTGATGGGGCAAAAAACATTGTCGCGGATGGTTCTGGGTACAGCCTCACCCCTCCCTCTGTGCAAGTAGCAGACATCCGTTTCGCGCCTTCTTCCCTGGGTGAACTGTGCAGATGCCATAGCACGGCAAGCATGGATCCTGCTCAGCTCAAGACAGCAATCATGGACATTGTACACACCTCACGCATTCTCGTGCAGTCAATGTTGAACCAGGACCTGCAAAACCAGTCGAGGAGAAGGCGGCTACAGCGCGGCGACGAGACTGATGAGGACATGGACACAGAATTCTCTCAAACCGCGGGCCCCTGCGCTTTGTAGATCATGCTGGTAATGGGGCAGGTTCTAGCCATTGAACGCCAATTTTGGGCCTGGGAAACAAGCACAGACTGGTTGTACCGCATAGTGTTGCAGGTGTGGGACGATTCCCAGTGGCTGCGACACTTCCGCATGCATAAGGGCACTTTCATGGAACTTTGTGACTTGCTTTCCCCTGCCCTGAAATGCCAGAATACCAAGATGAGAGCAGCCCTCACAGTTGAGAAGCGAGTGGCAATAGCCCTCTGGAAGCTTGCAACACCAGACAGCTACCCGTCAGTAGGGAATCAGTTTGGAGCGGGCAAATCTACTGTGGGGGCTGCTCTGATGCAAGTAGCCAAAGCAATCATTAAGCTGCTGCTACGAAAAGTTGCAACTCTGGGAAATGTGCAGGTCATAATGGATGGCTTTGCTGCAATGGGATTCCCTAACTGTGCGGGGGCGATAGATGGAACACGTATCCCTATCTTGGCACCGGAGCACCAAGGGACCCAGTACATAAACCTGAAGGGGTATATTTCCATGGTGCTGCAAGCACTGGTGAATCACAAGGGACGTTTCACCAACATCCACATGGGATGGCCAGGAAGGGTTCATGATGCTTGTGTCTTCAGGAACACTACTCTGTTTAAATGGCTGCAGCAAGGGAATTACTTCCCAGGCCAGAAAAAAACAGTTGGGGAAGTTGAAATGCCTGTAATTATCCTGGGGGATCCGCTACCCCTTGTGCCACGGCTCATGAAGCCATACACAGGTAGCCTGGACAGTAGTCAGGTGTTGTTCAACTACAGGCTGAGCAAGTGCAAAATGGTGGTAGAATGGCATTTGGGCCGTTTAAAGGCGCGCTGGCGCACATTACTTAGACTCGCTCAGACCTCAGCCAAACCAACATCCCCATTGTTATTGCTGTTTGCTGTGTGCTCCACAATCTCTTTGAGAGTAAGGGGGACCTTATGGCGGGTGGGGAGGCTGAAGCAAATCACCTGGCAGCTGATTACGTGCAGCCAGACACCAGGGCAATTAGAAGAGCACACCAGTGCACATCAGAGAAGCTTTGAAAACCATTTCATCACGGGCCAGGGTACGGTGTTCTGTTGTGTTTGTTTTCTTCTTGATGAAACACCCGTCGCCCCCCGATTGACTCATTCCCTGTAAGGCCACCCACCCTCCCCCTTCAATTACCACTTGCTTCCTAAGGAAATAAAGTCACTCTCGTTTAAAAATCATGTATTCTTATTAATTAATTATAAAAAGGAGAGAACTGACAAGGAGAACCCAGGTGCGGTTTTGCGAGGAGGATAGGAGGGAAGGAAAAGGCTACTAAAAAATTTCAAAATAATGACAGCCTTTTGGTTGAGCTGTCCACTGGGGTGGAATGGGGCGGGTGCACGGAGCCTCCCCTCACGCATTCTTAGTTTGTCTGGTGGTGAGGAGGCTAAGGCACGTGGTGAGGGGGGAGAGCGTTATACAGGGGCTGCAGCAGCACTCTGTGATCCTGCTGCTGTTCCTCAAGCTCCACCAGATGCCGGAGCATGTCTGTTTGATCACACAGCAGCCCCAGCATTGCATCATGCCTCCTCTGATCTTCCTGCCGCCACCTCTCATCTCGAGCCTCCTCTCCTCACTTGGTCCTTTCCTCTCCTCATGTTCACTGGCATCTTTCCTTTACTTTGATACCACGTCCTTCCACTAATTCAGATGATCTCTTTCATTGTGGGTCACTTCCATGATTTCCGAGAACATTTGTCTCGCGTCTTTTTCTTTCCCCGCTGGCTTATCTGAGTAGCCTCGGGATGGAGGAGGGAGACTTGAAAAATTTGCAGCTGCAGGAGGGTGGGGAAAAAAGGGAGAGAAGTATTTAAAAAGATACATTTTACAAAAACAATGGTTATACTCTTTCACAGTGAACCCTATTCACCTTAATAGCACATGTGATCTCACTACAAGGTCGCATTTGCATCTTAATATTGAGTGCCTGTGCTTTGGTTTTAGAGATCATAGACGCAGGTCTGGGCATCAGAATTCCGCTTGCATGCGGCCTGGTAAGCCATTGTCTTTCAGCTTCTGCAGCCTTCATATATCCGGCACCCTCCTTTCCCAAATAGCAGCAAAGCCCGTTGAGTGCTGCTTCTTTCCTGTTAACGTGCAGCACCAGAAACCACCCCCATCCAATTCTCTGGGATGATCGCTTTACCCCTCCCACCACTGCATGGCTGGTACCATGGAAGATCGCTGCTAGCCACCCTCCCCCACACCGTGTGGCTGGTAGCAGGGAAGATCCCAGCTAGCCAAAGCAAAAAAGCTCAGCGCCAGTCACCCCACTCTCCTCCCCCTGCTTGGCTAATGCAGGGAGGATTTCTTTTAAGCCACAGGCAAACAGCCCAACCATCTCTGTGCCCTCTTAATTCCTGAATTTCACAGGTTACTAGAACGCTATCACTCTCCTGAGGATAACAGAGCGAGAAAAAGAATGGATGTTGCTTGAATGCCAGCAAACACCGGGACCATACGCAAGCTACGCTTTGTCATGCAATGATACCAGATTACTTGCCACATGCAATGGCGTGGTCAAGTGTCCCTAACATGGAGGACAGAATACGGCTGCCTGCCCAGAAACCTTCTGCAAAGGCTTTTGGAGTACCTCCAGGAGAGCTTCATGGGATGTGCCCCTGGAGGACTTCGCTCCATCCCCAGACTGTTAACAGACTTTTCCAGTAACTTTACTGGCCGCAAATGCATCCCAAGTCCTCAGGGCAAATTAATCATTAAAAAACGCTTGCTTTTAAACCATGTTTTATATTTACAAAAGGTACACTCACCAGAGGTCGCTTCCATGGCTTCATTGTCTGGGATAGTGGCTTGGGAGGGCTGGGAAGGTAATTCCATCAGGGTGACAAAAAGCTCCTGCTGTTGGGGAGAACGGAGTGCTGTGTGCTCTCTGCAAGCTCGTCTCCTCTCTTCCACCTCCTCATCTTCCCCGTCCGCAGAATCCTCAGGCATGGCTGAGATACCACCCTCACCTTGGAATCCACGGACAGGCATGGGGTAGTGGTGGCGGACCCCCTAGAATTGCATGCAGCTCAGCGTAGAAGCAGCATGTTTTCGGCCCTGCCCTGGACCTTCCGTTGCTTCTTTGGTTTTCTGGTAGGCTTGTCTGAACTCCTTAATTTTCACACGGCACTGTACTGAGTCCCTGGTGTGGCCTCTCTGCATCATGGCCTTGGAAATTTTTTCAAATGTTTTTTTCGTCTTTTGGAACGGAGTTCTGTTAGCACAGAATCCTCTCCCATACAGCGATCAGATCCAGTACCTCCCGTGCAGTCCATGCTGGAGCTCTTTTTCGATTCTCAGGAGACTGCATTGTTACCTGTGCTGATGAGCTCTCCATGCTGGCCAAACAGGAAATGAAATTCAAAAGTTTGCAGGGCCAGTGCATCCAAGTTCAGATGGCTTTCCAGAGTGGTCACAATGGTGCACTATGGGATAGCTCCCGGAGGCCAATATCGTCGAATTGCAGCCACACTAACCCTAATCTGACATGGCAATACTGATTTCCGTGCTGATCCCCTTGTCGGGGAGGAGTACAGAAATCGGTTTTAAGAGCCCTTTATATCGATATAAAGGGCTTTGTTGTATGGACGGGTGCAGCTTTAAATCAGTTTAACGCTGCTAAATTTGGTATAAACGCGTAGTGTAGACCAGGCCTGTGAGAGTAACCCGTAGGGGGGGTAACATACTGAAGGGGTCCTCCTAGGAGCTGTTCCACAGCCGTGCGAGAGCGCCAGACCTCTGAATTCTGTCATAATCACATCATTATGCAGGTTTGGGATGACAAGCAGTTGCTGCAGAACTTTCAGATGCACAAGGCCATATTAATGGAATGGTGCACGAAGCTCGCACCATCCCTCCAGTGCAGCAACATCAAAATGAGAGCTTCACTCATGCTGGAGAAGCGAATGGCAATCACTGTGAGAAAGCTGGCCATGTCAGATTGCTACCAATCAGTCAGGAATTGATTTGGAGTTGGGAAATCCACCGGGGGGTTGCTGTGATGCAGGTGTGCCAGGCCATTAATTGTGTCCTCCTGGCAACATGGAGGACCTTCTGAATGGTTTTGCAGCAGTGGGGTTCCTAAATTCCAATGGGGGCAACAGCTGGCATGCATCTCCCTATTTTGGCACCAGACCACCTTGCCAAGGAGTACATCAACAGAAAGGGCTACTTTTCTATGGTATTGCAAGCACTGGTGGATCATCAGGGATATTTAATGACATCAATGTGGGCTGATCAGGGAAGGTGCATGACACACACATCTTTAAAAACACAGAAAGCTGTTCAGAAAGATACAAGCAGGGACTTCCTTTCTAGACCGGTGGATTACCATTGGGGATATGGAAATGCCAATAGTGATCCTTGGAGACCCAGCCTACCCGTATCTCCCATCATTCATGAAACCTCACACCAGCCACCCTGACAGCAGCAAGGAGCACTTCAACTACAGGCTCAGCAGATGCAGGAGGACTGCTGAAGGTGTCTTTGACTATTTCAATTGGCGCTGTCGCTGTCTACTCACGGGATTGGACATTCATGAAAAAAATATCCCCAGAATTATAGCTGCCTGCTGCAAGCCTCATAATATCTGTGAAGCAAAAAGAGAAAGCTTCTGCTGTGTGTGGTAATAACACATTGCAAGTGTACCTATTGCTACTACTTTTGAATAATGTCAGCCCCAGCTACCACATGTTGTGAACTATTAAAGATGAATTAAGTTTCCATAAATAGACTTCTATTCCAAACTCGTGCAAACAAAAATAACTGTAACTGAATGAAACTATATAAATACAGGGAAAAGAACCTTTGAAGGGGAAAGAACAGTCATTCTCATTTCAAAACACAAATACACCGTCTCACATAGGTCAGTGTACCTGCAGCTCTGATTGTGTGTACTCTCCCCCCGGGGTGGCCCCAAAATATATGTGGAATGTAGGGGGCAGGGAGCATAGGGAGGTCCCAGAATGCAGTTATCGATAGACTGCAGCAGGAGACAAGGAAGGATTACTTGGACCCGAAGGTCTATAAGAATCTCCAGCATGTCCATCTGGTGCTTGAGAAGTGCTATCATGACCTACTGCGTGTGTCGGTCCTTTTCCTGTGTTTCTCCTCTCTGCACTATCCCTTTCCATTCTGTCCACAAGAGTGCTCCTCCAAGCCCTCTGCTCGGTATGTGCAACACCAGAGGCTTGCAGGATCTCATGGAACATGTTGTCCCTCATCTCCTTTCTTCTCATCATCTGAGACACTCCAGTGGTGTGGATGAAGAGACCCTCAGGGCCACATTTCCTGCTGCAAAAAGCACAACGCATAGAGATACTATTGTGAGTGTTTTCACTCCCCTTAATCCACACAAGTTACAAGCACTACATGCTCCCTTGGGATTCATAGAGCACAGCAGCAGTCCCAGCCATGATTAAGGCTGCAAGTCTGTCATGGAGGTCACAGATTCCGTGACTTTCTGTGACCTTCATGACTTCTGCAGCAGCTGGTGCTGGCTCAGGGACTGCTCAAACTGGGCAGCCCCTGGGACAATAGCAGCAGTTTGGGTGTGTGGGAGGTGGCTCAGGGCTAGATGCAGGGGGAGGGGCACTTACCTCAGGGTGGGAGGCTCCCTGGCCCCCAATGACATGGCTCCCTTGCAGCTCCTAGGAGGTGGAGGGGCAGGGTGATCCACACTATGTGCTGCCTGCAGGCCTCACCCCTGCAACTTCCACTAGTTGCGGTTCCTGACCAATGGGGGCTGCTGCAGCTGGCACTTGTGATGGGAGCAGCAGGGTCCCTGCCTCCACTGCCGAGGAGCTGCAGAGCCCCTGCCAGCCCTGCCGCCAGCACACACACACCCCCTCCCCCCAGTCAGCACAGGTCCCTGGCCACCTCCACCAGTGCCCCTGGACCACCCCTCCCAGAGCACCCATGGCCACCCACCCAAGTTTTAGTCAGGGCAGGTATTTTTAGTAAAAATCATAGACAGGTCACAGGCCATGAATTTTTGTTTATGGTCCGTGACATGTCCATGAATTTTACTAAAAATACCCATGACTAAAACATAGCCTTAGCCATGATGATTATGGACAGAGAATAAGTGGGCTATTTTGCACAATAATAGGGGTGAGCACATGGGCATAAGTATATGTCAACAGGGCAACTGAATGGAATACTAGCACCGTTCTCCACAGGCAGTGGTAATTTTAGCTGATATCTCACTTCCAAGGGTAACTGAGGCTGAAACAGAACAGCTCCTGAACGAGTCCGGCTGGAAATTGGATCCGTATGCTGCTAGCCTGTGTGCTGCATTGGTGCCTGCTGATGTAATTGCTCACGGGTGTGAGAAAGTGTCCTACTGCAGTGGAAGAAATAAAGCAATCCTCCCTAGAAAGCTTCAGCAGAGGACTGCAGACTTCCCCAGGAAAGTTCTCTTGAGATCTCTATGGAAGATTCCCGGGACATCCTGATGCACAAAAACAAATTGTTCCACAGGGCCCCCTCTGCCCAGCTGTATAGGGGAACGAGAGGCAGACAGTGAAATAACCAGTAGAGGCAGAGTTGCTATCTCTTCTTATATGATTAAAAAAAAGAGTAAATGAACAGATGTCCCTGCAACATCAAAACAAACAGCATACTTACCAGATTTCCATCCTCTGCATCAGGCTCACCGGTGCTGGACAGTAGGGACTCACTCGACTGCTCTGGCAGTCAGAAAGAGGTCCTGGCTCACTGCACCACTGCATTCCCCCAGCCACCTGTCCTCCAAAACTCCTCCTCCTCCTCCAAGTCCATCACCTCCTCCTCAGTATGTACTGCAGGGGCCACTGATTCCAGCTCCCCAAAGTATCCACAGGGCTTGTGGTGGTGGTGTCTCTTCCAAGGAAGGCTTGCAGCTCCTTGTAGAAGGAGCCTGTCTGTAGTTCCACACCATAGTGACAGTTTGCCTCCCTTGCCTTCTGGTACACCTGCAGCAACTCCTTGATTTTTACATGGCACTGCTGCATGTGCCTGTTGTAGCCCTTCTCCACCATGCCCCAAGCGATCTGGCCATGGATGTCAATGTTTCTACGGATGGATCAGAGCTGTGCCTGCACCTGCACAGCCTCTTCTCCCCACAGACCAAGGAGATCCACCACCTGCTGTGTACTCCTGGCAAGAGCACCTTTGCTGCGTGGAGCCAGCATGGTCAGCTGGGCAGTTGCTATGTGAGCTCTCCATACCAACCAAACATGAAATAAAATTTAAAATTGGCAGGGCTTTAAAGGGGGAGGGCCATGTACATGCATACCTGACTGCCAGGCAGCAGAGTTCTAAAAGGTGACCAGAGCAGTTATGATAGGGCATCGTGTGACACCTCCTGGAAGCCACTAAAGTAGACATAAGTAACGCAGTGTCACTGATTGGGTCAACCAAACTATGTTGACCTAAGCACTATGTCTCTCGTGCAGGTGGAGTTACTAAGTCGATGGAGAGGGCAAGTTACATCGGCAGGAGCAACATTTTAGTGTAGACGCTTACAGAATTAGGTCGACATAAGCTGCCTTGCAAACAAACAAACTCTGTAGTGTAGACCAGGCCTCAGAGCTGGTACACCAGAACATCTGGTGCAGGTGGGGATGAGTTCAAACAGTTGCAGCAAACTGGACATCCACTGAATAGGTCTCACTGCTTCTTGAATGAAGTCTATGTCTCGCCTATGGATGCAAGAATATTTCTGCATTAAGACAAAGTTCAGGATCTATCAAACCTACTATATGGGTCAGAAACCTGGACCCTCCTACAAACAGACTTGGAGCAGCTAGAGGCATTCTATATGTGCTGTCAGCATCAAATGCTGGGCATAAAATGGTTCAACTTTGAGTGAGATTTGGCCTTCCTCCAATTGCTTGCTCTTTGGCCACGTTGCCAAGATGGCCAAAAACACCCCAGCTCATTGTGCTCTCAAACTCTCCACTGATGTACCTTGACCCTACTTTGCATCGCCTGCGGCACTACCCAGAGATTTGTGGATTCTCAGAATTGAGCCAGATCTGGGAACTGCACTCTACAATGTCTGGTAAGATGCTATCACCTAAAACTTCCTAACTGTCAGAGTGATTAAGCACTGGAATAAATTGCCTAGGGAGGTTGTGGTATCTCCATCCTTGGGGATTTTTAAGAGCAGGTTGGACAAACACCTGTCAGGGATGGTCTAGATAATACTTAGTAATGCCTTGAGTGCAGGGGACTGGACTAGATGATCTCTCAAGGTCCCTTCCAGTCCTATGATTCTATGATTCTCTGGCCACAGACCTGCACACTAAGGTCCTCTAAAATCCCCTGATCCCTCTCATCACCCTCTCAAGGTCCCTTCCAGTTCTGTGATTCTATAGTCACTCCAGCTGCGCAATGGCCCTCAGTATACTGTGCACATTTGTTGATGGTGATGATGAATTTATAAAACACCACATGGAAAACTATGCATGTCTGAAATTTGTTACCAACTCACTGGTCCTGTTTTTCAGTACACTCCTAGGCACATATGCTCATGAACATATTGCATGCACACCCCCACTTTCTGCATGCACACAGCAAGATAGGAAGCTAGCCTATTCTCTCTGTCAAAACCAATTTGGGTGGCCTCTGTCATGCAGGCCTTCATCATACACTATAGTACCTTAAATCAAACTAAAGTTGCTGCAGAATAAATAGGGTAACTTGCCAGGAGTTCCTCCAGTGTTCTGTGATCTGCACCAGCTGCTTATTGGCAGCTGGGTGGAGTTTCAGGACAGAGGAGTTCATTTCATGATGATGTCTGGTTTTGTACACAACAAGGCAGCTGGTCTGGCTAATGCTGTTTTTGTCTCAGTTTAGTGGAGTTTTACAAAGCCCAACATGAAGCATCTTTAATTATTATTTCAGTTTGGTTTCAACATATAAATATTATTTTCATATCCAAGCCTGCTGAAAATCAAGCCCCTTATACTTCCCAATGCACAGAGGGTATTATTAAACTTTTGTATTCCTTTAAATAGTAATACAAACACATCTGTGCCATTGCCCAGAAGCTATCCAGTCAACTCCTCAGGATCATGAGGTAAGATCTGGCCCTTCCTGTACTGAAAAGGTGTTAATACTCACTGTGCAAAGCAAGTCTGGTTTTATTCATGGCATCTAGCTCCTTTACGAAGTTATGTATTTTTGTTCCCATTTCCTCACAGGAGCTTTCGCTGAGCCAGACTGAGGAAAGCCTCAGCCTTGCTTGAAGTCAGGCTTCTCTGTGTAGTGCTGACCAGGCAGCTTGCATGAAGGTAAACCTGTGTGTGTCCAAATTAAAAGAAAAAGCAGGGACCTACTTTTTGGCTTGTGCCTACTTCTGCTGCAGATGTGATTTCCAAGGAGTAATGAATCTAAAGGACATAGCAAGCTACACTGCTGTTAGTTATTACTTATTGATCAAACAAGAAGGGCAAGAGCTTTCTAAACTCTACTCAGGCAAGTACACCAAAAAGCCAGTCAGCTGGCATAAACTAATACTAGTCCACTGGAACAAATGGAGCTGCACCTGCTCTTCCAGCAACAAATTCAGCTGACCTTGTGCACATGACTGGCTCACCAGATGAAGACTTATTTCTTATATACCCTCACCTCAAACATTTCTGACTTCCCCAGGCTTCTGAGCTTTATTTACAGACACCCTAAAGCAGAAAGATAACTAATCTACAAAACATAAAGGGTGTTTTTATAAATTAAATCGTTAAGAAAACCGCTGAGAAAACTGTACTTATGGGAATCTCAGGGATTTTATTGAAATAAGAGGAATAGGCGGTCATACAAAAAATGTTTTATTAAATGCTACATCAAACCATCTACCTACAGCAATTATTGATACAGGGCTTAATGTTCAGAGATGCAGGGCCCTTGCAGCTCACAATGTCTTCACTTGGATGAGTAAGTACTCAGCATATCTGAAAATCAGGCCTACAGTACCTTCTGTTACAACAACTGCCTACAGCTCAATGCTGATCATGCAAGGATACTTATCAATGAAATGACAAACCAGAAAGGATTACGGTTAAATAAATGAGAAGTGAAAATCTTGTTTCATACTTGCGTGATATCAGAGTGCTCTGGGATTTCTAGTAATTCGATCTGTTGTTCCTGCACTTGTACAATAAAGGACTCTTTAATGTCTTCAGTAGCACAACAGTGAGTGGTACAGGAATCACCTGGAGATGGAGGACACAATAAGAAAAAGACACAAACCATACTATTCTCCTAGATAAAGCAATAAATCCATCACGGGGGTTTGCACACCCCTCAGTACTGCTTGTCATCATGTGAGACAGATGATCACCTGTCTCTACAGACTTAAACTTATGAGGCAGGTCTGCCTTGTAGGAGCTGGAAGAATAATTGAAAACGAAAAGTTCTGGAAAAGTTTTCATGACTGTCCTTCTCCTTTATACTCTTTGTGGTAGGTTGAGGCCGCTCTGACACTGTCACAGATCCGCCAAGCAGAAAACCACCACAATGCACCGTTCCATAATCAATTTCTGATCATCCATGTTTGTGGACACTGACCAAAGATTTGGTCAGGCAGGAAAGCTTAAAAGTATGTGCTGTATATCTCAGTACCCCAAACAGAGAGGAAAGCCTCCTGAATTATATGAAGCCCGTCTTTATCAGTTGAAGACAAACGTTCTTGTCTATTGTCATTGTCCTTCAACAAACTCAGCTCTCTGCACTTGCTGTAACAGGAAAAATTAGCATGTTCAAGTGGCCATTTAAGTGGTCACAGGGATTTTACTTTTGTCCTGTTCCCCATCTGCTGGTCACAGAATTTTTATCTACCATGTGGGACGCCAAGAAGAAAACAAGAGAGAGGGGAGTTCTCCTATGCTTAAGTTTAAATGTAACCTGTCCCCTTTCAAAGCAGTTGAGGTTGTATTCTTCCACTGCTTTGCTATAACACTACCTGCAACTGTAGATGAGGACTCTGGTAATTTCTTTCAAACAACACTTGTTTACTTCTTTCACCACCTCTGCAAAAAGTTCAACCACTGACTGGTAATGCCCAATAGGCAAAATCAGGACACGATCCGTTGATAAGCCACCCTTAGCCAGGGCAATACAGCATTAAAACATAACAAGAGCTCAAAAAATATATAAGCAGCTATTCATAGCAAACTAACTCAGACCTTGGGATTATAATTTCCTCCTGAACACAAAATACACTGAGTGACTTTCATGGCTAACCAGGCCCACAGTTGCAAAATTCAAAATACAAAAGCCACAAAACTTCCCATGCCCTACCTGAGAGGAGATTTTGTAGCAGTCTGTCAATTTTCAGCTGACTTAGAAAAGGGTAAGGAACTGCAAAAAAAATTACTTTGAATGCAGGTGACTTGGGCTTCAGCCAGTGTGGCAATGAATGGGATTTATGGATAGGATGCAGACTGAAAGAAAATCCACTTGGGAATTTGCAGTGGGTTATAAAGTAAACAATGAATTAATTTGATCCTATGATAGTTCATATTCAGCTCAAAATTTGGATAATATTCCACAGCAGCAGTAGTTTTAGGCAAGTGGAATAGACTCCTACCAACACTTTTTAACTCACAGTAGGTCACCAAATCAGGGCTCAGGTGTTCTTACACAAGGGTCTCTATCTAGATAGAAAGTTATTTAAAAGAAAAAAAAAGAGACCACTCCAGACTATAAACTAGAAGGTTTAATCCTTAAGAAATGCATATGATTCTTATGATTTCAGCTGACATTTTGTTGAAAGCCAGCAGGTTCCACTCAACAGGTTCCTAGCTCAGGCCTGAGAGTCTCAAAATCTTGTGACAAAGTGGGAATTTTCTGTAACATTTCTGTTAATCCTATACATGCCTCATTTTCCCACATACTTTGCACATACCGAGCAGGAGGGGAGAGGATTAAGGGCTAGTCTACACTGTCAGTGCTTTAATATGCCTTGTGTGTTCGCAGTGCAGCGCTGGGAGAGAGCTCTCCCAGAACTCTAAAAAAAACCCACTTCAGTGAGGGGTGTAGCTCCCAGCACTAGGGCACTGTTTACACTGGCGCTTTACAGCACTGCAACTTGCTGCGCTGGGGGGGGGAAGGGGGGAATGTTTTTTTCACACCCCTGAGTGAGACAGTTGCAGTGCTGTTAATTGCCGGTGTAGACAAACCCTCAGTTTGCTCTCAGGACAGATTAAGAGACATCAGGGCTTGTGTGTCACTTTGCTGTCTGAGCAGGTCATTAAAAAGACTGGCCAAAGCTGACCCATATCAATGGAAAATCCAACAAGATAATGGAAAGCCCAATCATTAACATCTAGCAACCAATGATTCGAAGGGAGAAGGATTTCCCTACCTCACAACAGTGACATTGTAGAGTGTTGGAAAGGTAGATTTGTCCTGGCTGGTTAAGATATTAAAGAAAGAGGGAGATAGAAGGGAGGAATAAGATGAAGTGAAAATCAACACACTGGAAAAGAAAAATAGCAAGAACCTCAGGTTTATATTGCAGTTGCTCAAGACAGTCATGAGATGGTGAAGGTGTCTGGTTCCCTTTTTAAACAGCATCTTTTGGGATTAGGAAAAAAGACCACTGAGTCCCATGTTTCTCCTTCCCATTTATTTAAAAATTATGTTCATTTACTACAAGAAAAATAAAAAACTAGAAGATATTAAAATGCACTCCCAAGAGGTGCAAAAACATAAAATATTAGTAAAAAAACACAGCAAAAGGTACAAAGTGACAACACTGTACACACCTGTTATATCACTTACTACACCAAAGCCCTTCAAAACAATATTTACTAGCCTAGAGATTATCCAATCTTATGCTGCCCACTTGAGAGTAAGGTGTTTAATAAATATGATAAATATCTATTTCAACATATCACAACTACCTTGGCTCCGATGCAATAATCAATATTCTTTCATCACCAGTCTCAAAATATAAACATGTCTGAAAAACAAAGGCATCAGTAACACATTAATCAGTCTCAAATGCAAGTCCACATACATTCTTTATTTTATTGTAAGTCAAACTGTTTTATTACTTATTTGTAATTCTGCAGCACCTAGGAGCCCCTGTCATGGACCAGGACTTTATTGGGCTGGGCACTGTACAAATACAGAACACACTTTTCCCGTTAAACTACATACATCATTCTCAAGAAACAAAAATTAGAAACACTTCACCCAAAAATACTGATGCCAACTGATAAAGAAAACAAGTTCTCATTTAACAGAATCTGAAGAAAGTACTTATCAAAACATTTTAAAAATGTATTAATCAAACAAGCCAGACTTCAAGTTGATGTGTTATAATAAAACATGCATTTCTTTTTATTTGAAAATAATATTTATTTTCTCATATGTGTAGGAGCAGGATTTACAATATCTTGCAGCTATTAATTTCTTCACTCTAAGTGTTTGGGGTTGTAAATGAAGGGACAGGTAACAACACTTGTCATTTAACTCACTTTTAATAAATATAACTTACAAAATGTTTACAAATAAAGTCACCCTTCCTTTCACTCACTTTAACTCAGAGACTCAAGAACTCACAAATTGCTGGGTTTTATGAAAAATAATTAACTTTGTATGATTTGTCACTCAGACACAAAAATCAATTTTGGTAAAGTAATCCAAGTTCTACATTTTGATTAATGTAGAATGAGCATGGGAGCCAAAGGCCTGAACTCCTGGGTTCTATTTCTGGCTCTGCCACTAACTAAGGCCTGGTCTACACTTAAAATTAAGGCTGTGAAAAATGCACACCCCTCAATGCTACAGCTACGCCAACCAAAACTCCAGTGAAGATGCACATATTGTTGTTTGGGGAGGTGGTATACTTATGACAACAGAAAAATCCCTTTCATCAGTGTAGGCTGCATCTATGCTATGGGATTATGCCAGCATAGCTACAGCGCCACAGCTACATCCATGCAGTCTCCATAGTTTAAACATACTCTCAGTGAGTGACCTTGAGCAAGTCACTGCATCTCTTTGCTTCAGTTTCCCACCGGCAAATATTAGAATAAGACATATCTGCAGTACCAATTTTAAAGAGGTTGTAAGCCTTAATATTTGTTCAATGTTTTAAAGATAGAAAGCACTATGCACATGTTAACCGTTGTGCTTCTAATTCACATTACATTTAGAGTATTCTAATAAAATAAGCATTTGGCTTAATTTAACATTGTTGTAGACCAGGAATGTTTTATAATAATAATATATGGAGATATACCTACCTCACAGAACTGGAAGGGACCCCTGAAGGGTCATTGAGTCCATGCCCCTGCCTTCACTAGCAGGACCAAGTACTGATTTTGCCCCAGATCCTTACATGTCCCCCTCAAGGACTGAACTCCCAAACCTGGGTTTAGCAGATCAATGCTCAAACCACTGAGCTATCCCTCCCCCATGTCAATAGGAGGCATTATACAGTCAGATACTGCTAATCTCATAGACCATGAAGCAGAAATATAAATCTTAAATCAAATTTTCCACTTTTCTTCTGAACAGCTTGCACTATGTTGAACAACATTAAATTTTTCTTCAACATCCCCAAAGGCCAGTCTAGGAGAGAAATAAAGTAGATATACGGACAAAATGACCCCCCATAATGAGTTTGTAATATTAAAAATTGCGACCCCATCTTGCTTACAACCAAGGATTCACACACTCAATTCACTCAAGTGGCTGAGGAAAATCCTGCCCAAAATGTCACTACTGTCTAAATGCTGATCAACACAAACAGATGCACTTTCCCAAAACAGGACTCCTAAGAGTCATCAGGAGACAGACTGCCTGAAGCCTCTGAGGATCAAGAAAAAACAAGTGTTGCCTCATGTATTGCACATCTCCCGAAAACAGACAATTTTTCTACAATCATGTCAACTTTATTACATATCATGTAATTAAAATTTATACTGAAATGCACACACACAAGGGGCAGAGTTAGGAATGCATGAGCAGCCTAGATAACTAGCCTATCTTGAATTTTAGGTGTTTAAACCATAGAATATTAATGTTCTCTTTACAATTTTTTCTGAAACATTTTTGGTTTTAAATAAACAGAAAAAGCGTTTGACACCACTGGATGCCACACCATTTGGGCTACAAGATATGGAGTAGCTCAGTCCTTACACACCTTCAGGCTTAGTGGTGATTAAATGGTGATTAAAACCACTAAAAAAAGTTGTTATACTGCGCCTGCACAGTGCAATTTTCTGTTAAGAGGTATTAAACAACAAAATATTGCAAAAGTTTTATTTCCCGGAAACAGATTGGAAATACTTGGGCAACTTTTGAACGGTATCGTTACTTTTCCAGTTACCCCAGCTGGCAGCAATAGCAAGGTTGAAATTGCAACAGTTTCCATTACGAAGCCTGTTTTCTAACAACTTCCTCCCGAAGCCCTCTCCTTTGGCACGGAGAGTCTCCCTGCCGGCCGGGCTAGCCTAGCTACAAGAAAACGGGGGAAAGCGCCAGAGCCTATCAGGACAGGACCGCGCGGCTCGGGAGCAGCCAGCACAAGCGGCCCAAGGCGCAGCCCCAGCGGGAGCTGGAACGGCCCGATCGGGCGCCCGCCCGGCGCAGGGCGCGCTCAGACCGAAATACCTGCAGTCCCGTCCACTGCTGACCCCGGCCGGTCCCCGCCGAGTCCGGCTCCGCCCGCACGCCCCATAGCCCGAGCCTGGCGCGGACATACCAGAACCGGCCCTCAGCGCGCAGCACGATGGCATAGCAACGACACGGCCCCCTTCGCCCGGAACCAACTACCCTGTGCAACACTCAAACCCTTCCCCTGAATCAATAGCCCGGCTTGCTGTGTGCGTCAGCTGATCCCTTCCCCTCTGGAACACCAAAACCCTCCCCCCGGAACCAGCTCCAAAGCACCAGCCCACTCACCTCTGGCCTGGGATAGTCAGTCAGTTATTTTTGGTGAAGTTCCAGCCCCCAGAGAAAATAATAAAAAAAAAATACTGATAATAATTAGTAAATAAAAAGATTTCAAGGTCCTTTTAAAAGCATCTGGAGGTGCAGATTTGGCCTGCAGTCCACCTATTGGCTACCCCCTGCCTCAGGCATTACTGTACTAAAACCTTCCCCCTGCCCCCGCCACAGCCTCAAGCATTAACATCCTCTCTGACTGTGTACATCAGCCCAACCTTTCACTACAGCCATACTCACCATATATGTCAACTGCATCATTCCTCTGGGACTAAATTCACAGCTCCATAGGAGAGTGACACAAATTGTTCATGAATGTGTGTACATGTGTGTGTGTCGCTGACACTGTTTCCCCCAGAGCTAGCTGTGACAGGATTGCCAACTTTCTAATCACACAAAACCGAACAGCCCTGTCCCGCCCCTTCTCCAAGACTTTCCTCCCACTCGCTCCACTTTCCTCCCTCTATCACTCACTCTTCCGCATCCTCACTCACTTTCACTGGGCTGGGGCTGGAGGTTAGGGTGCAGGGTCCCAGCAGCACTTACCACAGCTCCAAGGAAGCAGCTGCCAGGTCACTGTGGCCTCTAGGCACATGGGTGGCCAAGCGGTGCTGTGTAGTGAGTGCTGCCTTCGCATTCGCAGGCGCTGTCCCCTGCAGTTCCCAGTGGTCATGGTTCCCAGCCAATGGGAGCTGCAGAGCTGGCGCTGGGGGCGGGGGCAGGGGCAGCGTGTGGAGCCTCCCAGTCCCTGAGCACCCCAGCACCTAGGGGCCGCAGGGACCTGGCGGTCACTTCCATGGGCAATGCATAGCCAGGGCTGCACTGCTGACTGGACTTCTAACGGTCCAGTCAGCAGCACCGACCAGAGCCATCAGGGTCCCTTTTTGATCGAGCATTCCAGTCGAAAGCCGGATACCTGGCAACCCTAGACAGATACTGCAGCCACATACAGTATCTCTGGGTACTAGATTGTATTTTACATTGAAAGCACGAAAAAAAAATCAAAAAGTCATTCTACTATAATGGGTCAGACAGTCTGAGCTGTGGCATATCCACAGCTCTTTTATTTGGGCATAAGCTTTCATGAGTAAAAAACCTCATTTCTTCAGTTGCATCTGAACAACTGAGGTTTTTTACCCACAAAAGCTTATGCCCAAATAAATCTGCTAGTCTTTAAGGTGCCACCGGACTCCTTGTTGTTTTTGTGGATACAGACTAACACAGGTAACCCTGATATATAGCTCTTGTTATCACATGGGTGCAATTAATGCACAACCCCAAGGTTGGCTTTGAAGCTTGACCTCTTGGATAATAGGCAGCAGGAAGGTTTTTCCTGTTTTCAAGAGGCAGGGAGACAAACAAGACATTTGATATAAAAGGATGGGTTTAAGTAGACTCAGGGTCATCTTTTAGATTTGGCAAACAGAACTTTTGGCCTTGAGGCCCCACCCCTTGCTGAAGGTTTGGAAGGCTTACCAATGGCCCACATGGAAAATGAACTATTCCTGGTATGTTTAGGAAGGAGTACTGTGAAAAAGAATCTGGGGGTCATAGAGACCACAAGTTAAATATGAGTCAAAAGTGTAATACTGTTGCAAAAAAAGCAAACATCATTCCGGGATGTATTAGCAGGAGTGTTGTAAACAAGACACAAGAAGTAACTCTTCCGCTCTACTCCACACTGATTAGGCCTCAACTGGAATATTGTGCCCAGTTCTGGGTGCCACATTTCAGGAAGGATGTGGACAAACTGGAGAGAATCCAGAGAAGAGCAACAAAAATGATTAGAGGTCTAGGAACCGTGACTTATGAGGGAAAGTTGAAAAAACTGGGTTTGTTTAGTCTGGAAAAGAGAAGACTAAGGGGGGACATCATAACAGTTTTAAAGTACGTAAACGGCTGTTACAAGGAGAAGAGAGAAAAGTTGTTTTTCTTAACCTCTGAGGATAGGACAAGAAGCAATGGTCTTAAATTGCAGCAAGGGAGGTTAAGGTTGGACATTGGGAAAAACTTCCTGTCAGAGTGGCTAAGCACTGGAATAAATTGTCTAGGGAGGTTGCGGAACCTCCATCATTGGAGATTTTTAAAGGCAGGTTAGACAAACCCCTGGTAGGGATGGTCTAGATAATACTTAGTCCTGCCATGAGTGCAGGGGACTGGACTAGATGATCTCTCAAGGTCCCTTCCAGTCCTATGATTCTATGATTCTCTGGCCACAGACCTGCACGCTGAGGTCCTCTAAAATTCCCTGATCCCTCCCATCACCCTGAACCCCTAAAATCAGAGAAAAAAGGGCAATAGAACACCCAGAAGCATACAAGTCCCAAAGGAAACCAACACTGCACCCATGCTACTTGGTTTCCAGCAAGCAATAAGGCAGCTATGTATTCTCAGACTGATCACTTTATACCTTGCAGGCAGGTGGGATTGGCCAGACCTCCACATTACAATTTCTGCAGAGCCAGGTGAAAACCCATAGCCCCTCTCCCTCCATTAGCACCCACCTAGGGTCTTCAGCTGTGACTTTCAGATTCATCACAACTTCCCCCAGAGACAGGAGGCCTTTGGGAAAATGGAAAGAACCTCACTCAGCCCTGGTCTACGCTACAAGTTAGGTCAAATTTAGCAGTGTTAGATTGATTTAACCCTGTACCCGTCCACACAATGAAGCCATTATTTTCGACTTAAAGGGCTGTTAAAATCGATTTCGGTACTCCTCCCCCGATGAGGGGATTAGCGCTGAAATTGACCTTGCTGGGTTGAATTTGGGGTACTGTGGACACAATTCGATGGTATTGGCCTCCGGGGCTATCCCAGAGTGTTCCATTGTGACTGCTCTGCACACCACTCTCAACTCAGATGCATTGGCCAGGTAGACAGGAAAAGGCCAGCAAACTTTTGAATCTCATTTCCTGTTTGGCCAGCATGGCGATCTGCAGGTGAGTGCAGATCTCATCAGCAGAGGTGACCATGACGGAGTCAAAGAATCGCAAAAGAGCTCCAGCATGAACCAGACGGGATGTATTGGATCTGATCACTATATGGGAAGATGAATCCGGGCTATCAGAACTCCGTTCCAAAAGACGAAATGCCCAAACATTTGAAAAAATCTCCAAGGGCATGAAGGACAGAGGCTATAACAGGGACCCGCAGTAGTGCCACGTGAAACTTAAGGAGCTGAGGCAAGCCTACTAAAAAAACAGAGAGGCAAACAGCTGATCCGGGTCAGAGCCCCAGAGACATGCCACTTCTATGATGAGCTGCATGCCATTCTAGATGGTGCAGCCACCACTACCCCACCCCTGTGCTTTGACCCCGTCAGTGGAGTAGCATGCAGCAGGGAAGCAGGTTTTGGGGACGAGGAAGATGAGGAGGAGGAGGTTGAAGATAGCTCACAGCAAGAAAGCGGAGAAACCATTTTCCCCGACAGCCAGGAACTGTTTCTCACCCTGGACCTGGAGTCAGTACCCCGCGAACCCACCCAAGGCTGCCTCCCGGACCCAACAGGTGGCAAAGGGACCTCTGGTGACTGTACCTTTGTAAATATTATACATGGTTTAAAAGCAAGCATGTTTAATGATTAATTTGCCCTGGTATTCATGGCCAGTACAGCTACTGGAAAAGTCTGTTAACGTGTATGGGGATGGAGCAGAAATCCTCCAGGAACATGTCCATAAAGTTCTCCTGGATGTACTCCCAAAGCCTTTGCAAAAGGTTTCTGGGGAGGGCAGCCTTATTCCGTTCTCCATGGTAGGACACTTTACCACACCAGGCCAGTAGCATGTAGTCTGGAACCATTGCATAACAAAGCATGGCAGCATATGCTCCCAGCATCCGTTCTTTATCTCTCTATGTTATCCTCAGGAGAATGATATCATTCCTGGTCACCTGGTTGAAACAGGGTGATTTTACTAAGGGGACATTCAGAGGTGTCCGTTCCTACTGGGCTGTTAGCCTGTGGCTGAACAGAAATGTTCCCTGCTGTTAGCCATGCGGTGGGGGGAGGGATGAAGCGATCATTCCAGAGAATTGGGTGTGTGTGTGGGTGGGGGGTTAGTTGGCTTTGTGTTGCATGTTAACCCGAAAACCGCAGCCCCTCCTCCTTTTAAATGGCCTACCCATTTTAAATGGCCAAGCCACCGGCTGCTTAGAATAGGAAATGAGGGTGCTGCTGCTGTTTGAAATCATTCCCACACGTTATGAAGGTTAAAGAAGCCAAAAGACTGTGTCTTACGATGGCTGCCGGCAAGCCAAATTCTGTTGCCTGGCCCTGCGTGAAAGATCTCTCACACCAAACTGGCATACCTTCAATAAGAGGCAAAATGTGACCTTCTACCGAAAGCACATGTGCTATGTAATGTTAACAGCAAGGTTTACCATGAAAGAGTCTACCCATTGTTCTCTAAAATGTGTCTTTTTAACTACCACTCTCTCTTTTTTTTCTCCACCAGCTGCAAATGTTTCAACGCTCACACTATCTTCTCCTTCCCAGAGGCTAGCAAAGATTAGAAGGTGAAAAAAACGTACTCCTGGTTAAATGCTCTCTGAGCTCATGCAGTCCTCCCATACTGAAAGGGTCCAGCAGAATGTGTGGAGGCAGACAATGTCAGAGTCCAGGAAAGCACAATATGAACACGAGGACAGGTGACGGGCTGAAGATAATAAGTGCGGGCTGAAGATAATAAGTGCGGGCTGAAGATGATAGGTGGAGTCAGTTTGGTGACAGAAGGCAAGAGGCAACGCCCTCCTCCTCAAGTTCCATAGCTTCCTCATCCAGAAGCCCAAGAATGCAGTGTGGGGGCCTCCAGGCACCCAACCGCTCCACCCCAGAGGACTGCCCACGCAACAGAAGGCTGGCATTCAATAAGTTTTAAAGTGCAGTGTGGCCTTGTCCTTCCCTCCTCCCTCACCCCACCTGGTGCTTCCCTTCCCCCCCACTCCTCCCGGGCTACCTTGGCAGTCATTCCCTATTTGTGTGATGAATTAATAAAGAATGCGTGAATGTGAAGCAACAATGACTTTATTGCCTCTGCAAGCGGTGATCGAAGTGGAGAGGGGAGGGTGGTTAGCTTAGAGGGAAGTAGAATGAACCAAGGGCGGGTGGGATTCATCAAGGAGAAACAAAGAGAACTTTCACACCGTAGCCTGTCCAGTCATGAAACTGGTTTTCAAAGCTTCTCTGGTGCGCACCGTGCCCTCTTGTACTCTGCTAACTGCCCTGGTGTCTGGCTGCGCATAATCAACGGCCAGGCGATTTGCCTCAACCTCCCACCCCGCCATAAACATCTCCCCGTTACTCTCACAGATATTGTGGAGTGCACAACAAGCGGTAATAACAATAGGAATATTGGTTTCTCTGAGGTCTATCCGAGTCAGTAAAGTGTGCCAGCGTGCTTTTAAACATCCAAATGCACATTCTACCACCATTCTGCACTTGCTCAGCCTATAGTTGAACAGCTCCTGACTACTGTCCAGGCTGCCTGTGTACGGCTTCATGAGCCATGGCATTAAGGGGTAGGCTGGGTCCCCAAAGATAACTATAGGCATTTCAGCATCCCCAACGGTTATTTTCTGGTCTGGGAAGAAAGTCCCTTGCTGCAGCTTTTGAAACAGTCCAGAGTTCCTGAAGACACAAGCGTCATGTACCTTTCCCAGCCATCCCACATTGATGTTGGTGAAACGTCCCTTGTGATCCACCAGTGCTTGCAGCACCATTGAAAAGTACCCCTTTCAGTTTATGTACTTGCTGGCTTGGTGCTCCGATGCCAAGATAGGGATATGGGTCCCATCTATCATCCCACACAGTTAGGGAATCCCATTGCAGCAAAGCCATCCACTATGACTTGCACATTTCCCAAAGTCACTACCCTTGATATCAGCACTTCTTTGATTGCGTTGGCTACTTGGATCACAGCAGCCCCCACAGTAGATTTGCCCACTCCAAATTGATGCCCGACTGACCGGTAGCTATCTGGCGTTGCACACTTCCACAGGGCTATTGCCACTTGCTTGTGAACTGTGAGGGTTGCTCTCATGTTTGGTATTGTTGCGCTTCTGGGCAGGGGAAAGCAAGTCACAGAGTTTCATGAAAGTCCCCTTATGCATGCAAAAGTTTTGCAGCCACTGGGAATCATCCTAGACATGCAATACTATGCGGTCCCACCAGTCTGTGCTTGTTTCTCGGGCCCAGAATCAGAGTTCCACGGCATGAACCTGCTCCATTCACACCATGATGTCCACATTGCAGGGGCCCGTACTTTGAGAGAAGTCTGTGTCCATGTCCTCATCACTCTTGTCACCCTGCTGCTGTCGCCTCCTCGCCTGTTATTGCTTTTGCAGGTTCTGGTTCTGCATATACTGCAGGATAATGTGCGTGGTGTTTACAGTGCTCATAATTGTGGCGGTGATCTGAGAGTGCTCCATGCGTGCTGTGCTGTGGTGTCTGTGCTGAAAAAAGGCATGACATGATTGTCTGCTGTTGCTCTGACAGAGGGAGGGGTGACCGATGACATGGCTTACAGGGTTGTCACACAGAATAGCCCCTTCATGGACTGACCTCACAACCCTGGGTTTAGCAGGCCAATGCTCAAACCACTGAGCTAGCCCTCCCCCCACTTTTCAGAGGATGGGGAGCAAATGAATACAAAACAAATCTGGTCTCTTTATTGTTTTGATCCACTCCATCTCTCTCATACATCTTAAGCTGGCAGCAGATGGTACAGTACAACCGCTGTCCATCGTCGTCTCCTGGCTGCTCGCCAGAAGACAGTGCAGTACAACTGCTGGCCATCGTCGTCTCCCTTTTATGTCCAGGCGCCCCCGGCTGACCTCACTGAGGTTGGCTAAAAGAGCACCCAGGAGACGATGATGATGGCTACCAATCGTAACGCACCATCTGCTGCCAAAAGGCAATGAACTGCTGCTGTGTAGCAATGCAGTACCACATCTGGCAGCACCCAGGAGACATACGGTGACGGTGAGCTGAGCGGGTTCCATGCTTGCCGTGGTATGTCGTCTGCATGGGTAACCCAGACAAAAAGGCGAGAAATGATTTATTGCCGTTGCTTTCACTGGGGGGCGAGGGGCTGATGACATTTACCCAGAACCACCCGCAACAATGTTTTTGCCCCATCAGGCATTGGGAGCGCAACCCAGAATTCCAATGGGTGGCAGAGACTGTGGGAACTGTGGGATAGCTACCCACAGTGCAATGCTCTGGAAGTCGATGCTAGCCTTTGTACTGTGGACTCAGTCCGCCGAGTTAATGGTCTTAAGTGTAGACACACACAATTGACTGTATAAAATCGATTTCTAAAAAATCGACTTCTATAAATTCGACCTAATTTCATAGTGTAGACATACCCTCAGATGGCAAATTGGCTGCTGTTTCTGCAGAAATTTATTGGCATGCTTTCTTTCCTCACTTATTTCCTTCTTGAGCCTGCCTGAGTTTAAATTTTGTCCTTCCCTAAGTCCCAAACCCCCTTGTGCAAGGTGCATGGCTCGGCCTCAAAGAGATCCCTTTTACCATTTGCTAACAGGCTCCTGTGTTTTTATTAGGCCCCAATCATATAAGCTGCTTTGTGTAAGTGAAGGCCAGTGCTCACACAGAGCCCCATTGAACTGAATAGCACAAACATTTAAAGAGATTTGTATTAAAGCTGTAAAATCTATAGGAAAAACAGAGAAATGTGGGTATGTCAAAAGTGAGGCCACTTGTTGGAGTCTATTTATCTAGGAGGGCTGTGCTGCAAAAAGCGCTGGAAAGTGGCACAGAGTACATCAGACTGCCCAAGATGTAGAAAGAGAGCAGCTAGGGGAATGAACTCCATGGAACAGCCCTCACCGGTGAACGTAATTTTAGCTTGCATTGTTTGTGTGGTAGGGAAATTTTCTAAACTCCTCAGTAATTAGACTACAGTGCCTCTGCTGCTGTTACAGCTCAAATCCTCCAGATGTCGCATGTGCATCAGGTCCAATTCCAATGTGCAGGAATCATCTAAATCAGGGGTAGGCAAACTATGGCACACAGGCTGAAGGCGGCAAGCGAGCTAATTTTCAGAGGCACTCACACTGCCCGGCAGGGCCGGCTTTAGGCCGATTCGCCCGATTCCTGGGAATCGGGCCCCGTGCTTTAGGCACCTTTTAAATGTTTTTATTTACCCTGGCTGCGGTCTGCGGTCTTCCATGGCCCCGCTGCCCTGACCAAAGGGCCGGCAGGAGTGCGGCTGCCCCACTGCCCCGCTTTCCTGGCTGGAGCTCTGACCACAGCGCCACAAGCCCCACGGCCCCGCTCTCCTGGCTGGAGCTCTGGCCGGAGTGCAACAAGCCCCGCGGCCCTGGCTGGAGCTCTGGCCGGAGCGCGACAAGCCCTGCGGCCCTGGCTGGAGCCCTGGCCGGAGCGCTGCAAGCCCTGCGGCCCTGGCTGGAGCCCCGGCCTGAGCGCTGCAAGCCCTGCGGCCCCGCTCTCCCGGCTGTAGCTCCGGGCCCTTTAAATAGCCCCCAGAGTTCTGGGGTAGCAGGGGGCTCTGGGGGCTATTTAAAGGACCAGGGCTCCAGCTGCCTCTGCCACCCCGGTCCTTTAAATAGCCGCCGGAGCCCCGCCGCCCCCATGCATTCCCCAGAGCAAACACGGCTATTTAAAAGGTCCGGGGCGGGGTAGAAGCAGGGGAGCCCCGGGCTCTTTAAATAGCTCCCAGAGCCCTGGGATAGCGGGGGGCTTGGGGGCTTTTTAAAGGGCCAGGGCTCCAGCTGCCTCTGCTGCACCCCCTGCCCTCCCCGCACCATCCCCACCCCCCGCTGCCTGCAGCCAGCTCTGCACCCCCTGCCCACAGCCAGCCCCTACCAAACCCCTGCCCTGTCTCCAGCCAACCCCTGCCCGCACCAGCCCTGCACTGCCCGCCCTGCCCTGTCTCCAGCCAACCCCTGCTGCACCCCCCTGCCTGAAGCCAGCCAGTCCCATACTCCTGTCTCCAGCCCTGCCAACCCCTGCTGCACCCCCCTGTGGCCCTGCCTGAAGCCAGCCCGTCCCACACTCTCCTGTCTCCAGCCAGCCCCGCACCCCTTGCCCTTCCTGCAGCCAGACCCTACCTCCAGTCAGCCCCTGCCCTGCCTCGAACCAGCCCCATGTCCACTGCTGCCCTGCAGTTCCCAGGCCAGTAACCTGCACACCTGCTTCAATGAGAGGGGCAGGAAGCAGCGGGGACCCACACATGTGCACACCCCCAGGGAGTGGCGGGGACCCACACATGTGAAATGGCTATCATTAATAACCAATCAACAGCATATATGATGCAATGTACATAATATACAATTTTATTATTTATATAGTTATGGAAAGTAAATAATACATGGAAGAAATGGAAGGCTTTTTTTTACACTTTTTTCTTTTTAAGTCATCCCTGCCAGGGCCCCACCGAAAGTGTTCGAATTGGGCCCCGCATTTCCTAAAGCCAGCCCTGCTGCCCGGGTCCTGGCCACTGGTCCGAGGGGCTCTGCATTTTAATTTAATTTTAAATGAAGTTTCTTAAACATTTTAAAAACTTTATTTATTTTACATACAACAATAGTTTAGTTATATATTATAGACTTATAGAAAGAGCTCTTCTAAAAATGTTAAAATGTATTACTGGCACACGAAACCTTAAATTAGAGTGAATAAATGAAGACTAGGCACACCACTTCTGAAAGGTTGCCAATCCTTGATCTAAATTAAGAGGCTGGTGAGACATATTAATTAGTCCCTCAGGCTCTCCTATGGACTAGCACAGGATTGTTTCCCGCAGTATGTGCTTTAGAGGAACTTCTTTCAATGGCAAATTGATGACAGCATCTCTCTGGGAAATTATTTATGTCCTGCCTCCATTCCCATTGCACTATTCATTGTAAACTTTACAGAGTCTGTCATACTGTATGAACCCTCCAGAGCAGCTTGTGAGAATCTTCCCATACTTGTCATCATTTTAGAAACACAGAGCCAGCAGACTGATGCCAGCCTGGGTGTCAAGTCATTTGGCATGACATTCAGAGCTTGGCAGGATTTAGATAAAAGGACCAGACATTAATATGGCTAATGAGAGTGGCCAAAATTACACTGGAAAGCATAAAAATATAAGGGATCTCAGGCCTCAGGGCATCAACCACTATCTGATGAACATTAGGAAGAAACTTCCCCCATTGGCAGGTTATTTCCAAGTGAAAGTCTGCTACTGGGTTACGTGCACCTTCCTTTGAAGTATTAGGTACTAACTAGTTCTGGAGACAAGATTCTGGACTAAACAGACCACACATCTGATGCAAAAAGGCAAACAATTTCTGTATTTCTATGTTGCATGATCGTGCCTTGACATGCTATCATAAATGACACTGGGGACAGATCAAACCCTGACCCAGATCCTCGAAGGTATTTAGGTGCCTAACTCCCATAAATAGGGCCCTACCAAATTCATGGCCATGAAAAATGAGTCACAGACCAAGAAATCTGGTCTACTCTTGGTGAAATCTGGTCTTTTGTGTGCTTTTACCCTATACTATACAGATTTAATGCAGAAGACCGGCGATTCTCAAGTTGGTGGTCTTGACCCAAAAGGGAGTTGCAGGGAGGTCACTAGGTTATTTAGGGGGGTCACGGTATTGCCACCCTTACTTCTGCACTGCTGCAGGTGGTGACGCTGCCCTCAGAACTGGGTGGACAGAGAGCAGTGACTATTGGCCAGTTGCCCAGCTCTGAATGCAGTGCCCCACCAGCAGCATTGCAGAAGTAAGGGTGGCAATACCTTATCATGCCACCCTTAATTCTGCGCTGCTACCTTCAGAGCTGGGCAGCCAGAGAGTGGTGGCTGCTAACTAAAGGCCCAGCTCTGCAGGCAGCAGCACAGAAGTAAGCGTGGCAATACCATACCACACCATCCTTACTTCTGTGCTGCTGGTGACGGTGGCTCTGCCTTCAGAGCTGGGCTCCCGGCTAGCAGCCACTGCTATCCAGCTGCCCAGCTTTGAAAGCAGCACTGCCGCCTGCAGCAGAGCAGGAGTAAGGGTAGCAGTACCGCAACCCTCTGTACAATAGCCTTGCGACCCTCCCCACAACTCCTTTTTTGATCAGGATCCCTACAATTACAATACCGTGAAATTTTAGATTTAAATAGGTGAAATAATGTAATTTGCAATTTAAAAAATTCTAGGACCATAAAATTGACCAAAATGGATCGTGAATTTGGTGGGCTCCTAATTATTATTGTTATTATTGGTGTAACACCATTGAACCAATTAATAGTAGTGCATGTGATTCACTGGGGAAATCCATAGCTTGTGGGGAATGAACTGTAAATATGGGTGTGCCAAGGATTAGTGTTTATTTCTATGAGTGTTTATGTTTTTGATGGGCCCCTGCGTAACAGGATCCTGTCTTCACGGATTATTTCCGTTTTAAAATGAGATTAAATTCTGCAGGCTTTTGGCCCCGTAAATGGCCTGTTTAACACAACAAAATTCAAATGCAGAGATGCTCTGGTTTGTTTGTCTTGACCCTGAATACATAGCCCTCTGACAAACGAAGGAGTAGCTACTGTCTGGTATCTAAAATTCTCCTGTTGTCTGGTCATGAGTGAAGAAACTATTTACTGCATTTGGAATGAGCTGCATGTTGTTTTTCAATACTTTCCAAAAGTTGGGAATGAAATTACATCACAAATACTCATAACAAGGGAGGGGAGAGGCGGCTAACAGCTCTGTTTTGGAGCTGGCATAGTACAAAATGTGTCGTGCAAGATTTACACTGAGTTATGCTGTGTCCAAAACAGTAAGTAAAAAGTAGGGTGGGAAAAGAACAGGTCCCCGGAGTGCCTTACACAGCCAAGGAGTTGTAATTAATAATTCACCTCAGAGATGGATTAATGGCAACCTAGGTTCTTTGTCATAGGCTTATATATTAAGGACAGCTAGCTATCAAGATACAGTGATAACCCCTTATTTTGAATAGAAATACTTTCAAACACTAGTTGTAGTGGGGATACAGGAAAAGTTATTTGGCCAAACTGTGAAATCACCTAGAAATCAATGGCTCTCTATTTAGAATGGAATTCAGTAGCCAGAAATACTTCTGGGCAAAGCACTTAGAGAGCCCCCCCGACACCTTGGTAAATGAGTCAGTCCCAGGCTAAAGTACAGCTGAGAGTTAGTTTCCTAAGGGTTTCCTAGAGACCCTGGGCCAAGTTGGAAATCTATCATTATTTCTAAATCACTTATTTTCATGGGGAGATCTGTATTCTAATCCCTTGGAGAATGGAATTGCTGACTCTTCCAGACAGTGAGTGGGAAACAGCCCAGTGTGTAAGCTCCGATCACAGGTGGGTACACTTGTGTGATGGGAAAATGATGCAACGAACACATTCCTTTCAGCCCTTCAGAGGCTGCGTGCGTAGGCTTTTCCCTGGGATTAGTACAGGGTCACAGTCCTAAACAAGGAGCAAACTCCTCACCAGTTAACGTGACATGCATGAGGGTGAGCCAGCCTTTCTGCAGCTGGGCTCCGCTTTGCAGCCCCCACTGCCAGTTAATTCCACAGATGCTCAGAAATCCAGAACCAAAAGTGGACAAGAGACCAGTTAAGCAATTTACTGGAAACAAGCAACAGATACAGGCAGAACAACAGGAGTAAAGCCACAACTCTGAATTTGTGGGTCATCAGTACTGAAGTGCATGAGAGTAGAACCTGATGCTAAACAATAACCCTTCCAGATCTGGACACAGACCCTCAGTTTGTGCCAACTGGACTAGCTCTGTTGAAGTCAACGGAGCAATGCTGACTTACTCTAGCTAAGGATCGTCCCTCGTCTTCATCCAACCCCAGAAAAACATACATGGGAGGTAAATCTACCTGTTGACTCACTATTGTGGAACAAGGCATAAAATATTCCTCGATATTTTTATTTTATTTTAGGGCAGTTCCATCAAATATGGAAAAAAATTCCTAACCAAATGACCCCATCCATTGTCTCAGTATTGTCATTTATTTACTCTAAATTGTATAAATGAGATAAGATTTATACAGGGTTTAGTACCAAGGAATAAGGTCTAATTTAGATTTAGAAATGTACATAAGAACCTAAGAATGGCCGTACTGGGGCAGACTAAACGTCCATCTAGCCCAGTATCCTGTCTACCGACAGTGCCAATGCCAGATGCCCCAGAGGGAGTGAACCTAACAGGTAATGATCAAGTGATCTCTCTCCTTCCATCCCCATCTCTGCCCTCTGACAAACAGAGGCTAGGGACACCATTCCTGACCCATCCTGGCTAATATTCATTAATGGACTTAACCTCCATGAATTTATCCAGTTCTCTTTTAAATGTAGAAATCTAATTTCACTTAAATTATAAGTCCTTTGGGGCAGGGATCTTTTGTTTGTTCTGTGTTTGTACAGCACCTAGCACAATGGGGACCTGGTCCATGACTGGGTCTCCTAGGTGTTACCACCACACTAAATAAATAAAATGTAATAAATAATAAATATACAGATTGATATTTTACTGATAGGTCCAAATACAGCAATTCAGACCTACTTGATTCCTCAATCTGCATGCCTGTTTCCTATCCAATACAACAGGAGAAGAGACTACTTTCTCACAATTGGTCCCTTACTATCTACAAAGGCATTCAAAAAGGCCAGAGTCTTAGCTAGTGTACATTGATTTAGATCCATTAACTTCTAGGCTGCACTGGTTTACACCAGCTGAGGGTCTGGTCATTAGCATTTTTCCAATTTTTTCAAATATCTGAAAAAATCATTTGCAGGTGGAGACAGAATATGGTGAGAAAACAGCTACAAAGGGAGCTACAAAACAACCTGTTCTCTCAGGAAAAGCTGAACCAGGTAATTTAATGCCAGATTTTGTTATGCTCTTTCCTCTCTTCCTCTTTTGAGACCAAGGCTTCTTCTGAGTAACCAGGGGGACTGCATAACTTAAGGGGTTGCTAATGGTACGGAGCCTTTCATCTCTAGGCCACTACTGTGATTTCAGCTCAGATAAGCAGTGACAGAAAGGGACTGATGGTTATTCAGCAGCTTTAGTGAAGTGATCTAGTATTCTCAGTTCACTTCCTAGTGATCCAGTATTCTCAGTATTCTCACTTCCTAGTGAAAACAAAACCCATCATCACCACTGGCCGATAACTGTTGTCAGTCTCAGCAGAGACGACGGATTGAATGGGCCAAAGAGAGTAAACTATATAGAGAGGTCACTCCAGGTCAAGTTTCTGGCAGTTTGGTGCCATGGTTTCCATCTACACTGCACTTGATCTGTGAATATAAGTTTATGGTTTCCAGTAGTTGGTTCAGAACCTCTCACTTGCGGTAAAATCAATAGATGTGAAATTGCTCAGAAGCAAAGCCAAAATAAAAAGCTGGTTGTGTCCTGAAGTACGAAACATGGGTGTTATTTCCAGTCCAAGCATTCTTGTAGCATTGTGCAACAATCTCAGCTGTTTTGTGAAGACTAATCACTGAGATTCACATGATTATTCATTCCCCTCTAACTAACTAATTTTGTTTAGTAAAAATTTTATCATATTTTTCAGTGTTTTCTCAGGTTACCCATTTTAATTGAAACATCCCGTTTTGTGGCTGTTAATAGCTCAGAGATGTGCCTCATAAACATGCACCTTCTTGACAAGCCACCCACCAAGGCTTTGGATATTTCCAGATGCTTTTCATCATGTGATTATTGAACATCTGTTATTTTTTTTCCTTGTAAGTATTTTACTTTTATTAGAGAAACTCACTGACACAGACTAAGACAAATACAAAGTTGAAGCTAACCAGGCATAGATGCTTAAAAGCAAATTTATTAGGAAGTTCAAAGAGACTCCTTGGAAAAGAATCATCTCAGTTTATCCAAGGATATTCAGCCAAATGATTCTATGTATAATGATGGCATATACATAGAGCTAACGAGGTCCGCTAGTTAGAACACACAAGAGATCATTAAGTCAGATACTGTCGTAGGGTTTTCAAGAGGGCTGGATACATTTTTGGCTATTAAAAGCATGTGTCGTTATGGATGTTAAAATATGGGTGTTCAAATCTGATGTACGGGGCATAAATTAGTCACCTACAGGAATTAAGAAATAAGGCCAATGGGAGTTGTAGGTATTCAACACCTCTGAAAACCAGGCCCCAGGTGACTAAAATTGGCTGCCCAATGAAGGACACAGCCAAAATGGGTTGACTTTTCCTTGTAATTTGGACCTAATTAATTTACTCAAGGTCACCCAGCAAGTCAGTGGCAGATCTGGGAATAAAACCTAGAGCATTCCCCTCTCCAGTGTATCATGCTGGCTATACCTTTGCACAGTTGTTTAGGTTTTACTAGGACTAGGGAGGAAGAGAGCTGCTGTGCTACCCTTTGAATTTTCAGGTACAGACCAGTTAAAGAAACAGGATACCAAACCTGATGGACCAGTGTTTTCATTTTATGACCGTACGAAATAGCCAACCTACCTAAACCTGTGTGGGTGGTCAGGCCTAATGGTTAGAATCGGGCACCAAGAACTAGAGCTGAGGTGAGAGCCACGGTCAGAGTCAGGTGCCAAGCCAAAGGTCAGAGTTGGAGACAAAGTCAGAAGTCAAGCCCGGGGTCGAAGCTGGAGTTGGCATGAGGGTAGAGTGTAGGAGCAGGAACTGGGAACAAACAGAGACCTGGGACAAGGAGGGCAGCAGCAGGCTGGGGACCAGGCAGGGTCCATAGTAGTAGCCAGCCAAAGATTCACCTAGTTGCTTAGACAACTTCCTGTGCTTTTTTCTGGTTAAGCAGTGCATTCCAGCCAATCAGTGGGGCTGCACATCTCCATCCAGGATGAGCTTTGTGGGTGTGACACTTTGAAAACCAGAACTTCTCTAGCCTCCCTGTCGACTGGTTTGGGTGAGCTGCTAGTTACTGCCTAGTGACCCACACTCCCTCACCTGCTGGCTCCACAACAAGCCAAAACTAGGCTAGCCAGGTAATCTAACTAGGTGGTGCCCCTACAACTGTGTGTCTGGTGTTTGGTATCAAAAAATTGATCTGTTGTGATTGCAAGCTGTTTCTAATGTTATTTCCTCAGCATTCCCTCTTCATGTCCTAGCATGAAAGAAGAGGAAAAACCCACTGAAACATGAAAGAGCAGGAAAACAGACAGAACAGAAAACACATTGTTGCTTAATTGAGCTGGGAAAGGAGGAGGAGGAATAGAATGCCATGACTTGCAGCTCTGTGTTTATAGGGCTGTTACGCTAGCATGTCTGGAGATACGGTGCCCAGGGCCGGCTCCAGGCCCCAGCACGCCAAGCGCGTGCTTGGGGCGGCATGCCACGGGGGGCGCTCTGCTGGTTGCCAGGAGGACGGCAGGCTGCTCCAGTGGACCTCCCGCAGGCATGCCTGCAGAGGGTCTGCTGGTCCTGCGGCTCCGGTGGAGCATCCGCAGGCACGCCTGCGGGAGGCCCACTGGAGCCGCAGGACCAGTGGACCCTCCACAGCCACGTCTGCGGGAGATCCACCAAAGCTGCGGGACCGGCGAGCGGCAGAGTGCCCCCCGCAGCGTGCCGCCGTGCTTGGGGTGGCGAAATGGCTAGAGCCAGCCCTGACAGTGCCCACTTCACTCTTCCAGCTGTCATATAGGAAGTCACTGAGGAGCACATTCAAGCACGGAGCAGACCAGATTATGTGTTTAAAACGCATTGACTCTGTTGGTTTCAGGCCCATGTGCTGTGGTCTGGTTCACACAGCAAGTTACACCATCATCATTTACAGTTGTAAGCTAAATCAATATACTCTAGATTTAAATCAGTGTAGACATGCTCATGTACAAGTTTGCACCCATTTAACTAATCAGTTTAACACCACCTCTTTGACTAAACTGGTCCAACTTGTGTGTTAGACCAGCCCTGATACAGAGAAACCTCTTGAAATGAATAACTGGTAAGTGAATACACTCTTCGCATACCCAACATTCTTGTCTGCCTGCAAGGGAGACAGAGTGCAATGGTGAACAGAGTCAAGTAAATTTGTTAGTCTCTACGGTGCCACAAGTACTCCTGTTCTTTTTGCAGATACAGACTAACATGGCTGCTACTCTGAAACAGTCTCAACTAAGATCACTGAAAAGATGCCTCTTCCCCCATTGTAAGCTAAGGAGTGTTCGTGACTCACTGGTTCTGAGGGTATGATCCACAGGTGATTAGTAAAACTGTCAAGCGTTCCTTTTCAAGTGCTGATATGGTGTGAGACATCTCCTTTCCTTCTAGGGTGGGATCCAAATACAGCTAATGCCTTTTATCTCAGCAGCCCACCGCTCTTCAGGAGCATTCTAATCCCAAACAGGAATCATGGAAATGGCTTAAGAACAGGTATATGAATAAATCAGTGAAGTGAACAGAATTAAGTGTCCATAACATTATTCAATGGAACACAGCCATTGATTGTCTCTCTACAGATTCCCTCACCCAACCCACTCTCAGTAATGAAAATGGAATGCAGTAGGCACTGTGTGTGAATCAGCAATGGGCACACATTCATCTGTACATTTACAGCAAGGTCACAGGTGTTTATTAGCTCCCCATGGAGCCAGCAGAATTTCACGTGGAAAGGGAGGGGTTCACCCCTCATTCTTTCGCAGTTATCAGCTGTATTAACAATTATTTAAGATGGTCCCGAGCAATAGTGTACAAACTGAGATCTGGATTTCAGGCATCCCAAAATTTGTGGATGTTTGGTCCCATCTCTAGTAATCCCAATAACAATCTTCCATAATAGACTTGGGGCCAGATTCTCTGCTTAGCTTAATTTACAATCACAGAGGTAGGGCTATTATGGAGCCAGTTAAACCTCTCTGATTCTCTGGCTGGCCCCGGACTGTAGGCTACACAAACTAGGGGTACAACACTTTGCTTCAAGATCAGGGACAACTGGCAAGTGACTCCATTTCCAGGGGGCGGGGGTGATTTCCCTCAACATTCATGGTGACCCAAACAGGATAATTTGGTTGCAATATACCTATATCCTCCAGTCTGGAAAATGTGTTATCTGAAGGTTACGGCGCCATGTAGGAGAGTGAAGGTAAAACTACCCACACATATACAAAGTCTGATTCTCCTTTCACACTGGTGTAAGTCAGGAGTAACTGCACTAAAGTAAAAAATAAAGTTATGCTGGTTTGAAACCACTCTCATGGCTATACTTGACATTTCAAAGCGCTGCCTTGGCAGCGCTGCGGGAGCATTGCCGCGGCAGCGCTTTGAAGTGTGAGTGTGGTCGGAGCGCCAGCGCTGGGAGAGAACTCTCCCAGCGCTGCACGTAAACCACATCCCTTATGGGTGTGGCTTGCAGCGCTGGGAGCCGCACTCCCAGTGCTGCGGCACTGATTACACTGAGGCTTTACAGCGCTGTATCTTGCAGCGCTCAGGGGGGTGTTTTTTCACACCCCTGAGCGCGAAAGTTGCAGCGTTGTAAAGCGCCAGTGTAGCCACCCTAGAGGAAAAGTCAGGCCCATTGCCTCCTCCTTAGCTATTGAACATTAACTAACCCTGGAGAGTGTGAAACAGGAAAGAGTAAAAGAGGGTTTCGCTGCTGTGTGGTAAGAGGAAGCTTTCAGTCATGAAAACAGCCATACTAAGTCACCAGTGGTTCATCTAAAGTGCCTGAGAGCACAACTTATCAAGTGAGTCATCCCTTGTTGTCCAGTAGCCAGAGTTTTAGGGACACCTAGAGTATGTGGATGCGTCCCTTACTATCATGGCTAATTGCCATTGATGGATTGATCCTCCATGAACTTATCTAATTCTTTTTTGAACCCAGGTTTTCATTTTTGCCTTCACAACATTCCCAGGCAATGAGGTTGACTCAGTCCCGTAGTCACACTGATCTCAGCAGGAATCAGTCAATTGACTTTAATGGAAAAGAGATTAGAAGGCCAGTGCCATGTGAGGCCAGTGCCTTGTTGGCTGATTCTAAGGGTGCACCTACACTAGGAGATTTCTTGACATCAGTACTGGTACCACCAGCAGTAAAACTGCTACAGTAGACAAGATGCTGCTATTTTTAGCATAGAATCATAAAAATATAGAGCTGTAAAGAACCTCAAGAAGTCATCAAGTCTAGTTCCCTGCACTAAGGTAACACTGCTGTTAATACAACCCAGAATGATATTAGCCTTTTTCACAACTACATCACACTGTTGACTCATATTCAATTTGTGATCCACTGTAGCCCCCAGATCCTGCCATCTAGCCAGTTATTCCTCATTTTGTAGTTGTGCATTTGATTTTTCCTTTTGAACTGAAGTACTTTGCACTTGTCTTTATTGAATTTCATCTTATCGATTTCAGACCAATTCTCTAATTTATCAAATAGTTGTTTTCAATTCTAATCCTGTCCTCTAAAGTGCTTGCAACCTCTTCCAGCTTGATGTCATCCACAAATATTATAAGCATACTCTCCACTTCATTATCCAAATCATTAATGAAAATATTGAATAGCACCGGACCCAGGACTAACTCCTGTGGGACCCCACTAGATACACCACGTCAGTTTGACAGTGAACAATTGATAACTACCCTTTGAGTATGTTCTTTCAACCAGTTGTGCACCCACAACTTATAATAATTTCATCTAGACCACATTTCCCTAGCTTGCGTATGAAAATGTCACGTGGGACTGTGTCAAAAGCTTTACTGAAATCAAGATATATCACATCTACTTCTTCTTCCTCATCCACTAAGCCAGTAACCCTATCAAAAAAGGAAATTAGGTTGGTTTGACATGATTTGCTCTTGACAAATCCATGCTGGCTATTCCTTATAATTATAATTAATTTACTCAAGATCACCCAGCAAATAGCCAGCATGGATTTGTCAAGAGCAAATCATGTCAAATCATGTCCGGGTCCCAGGTGTATTCAAATCCCCACTCCACCGCAGGTGCTGCTCCCAACCAACTCCTTTTCCCAAACCCCTACCTCTGTCTCGCCTTTTCCAACCCCAGCTCTTCCCCAAGCCCGCCACCCCTGCTCCACCTCTTCCCACTCCCGCTCCACCCCCACCTCCACCCCATCCCTTCGCCCAATCCCCCACTCCCACCTAGCCTCTTCCCACCCAGTTCTGCCCACCTCCTCATAGCACACCCCATCCCCTCTCCTTTCCCTGCTCACCAGTGCCTCCTGCAAAACAGCTAATAGCGGCAGGTGGGAGGCACTGGGGGTAAGGTGGAAAGCTGGCTGCCGGTGGGTGCTAAGCACCAGCTAATTTTTTTCCGTGGGTGCTCCAGGGCTGGAGCACCCATAGAGTCGACACCTATGCCCAGTGCAGTGCAGTTTAAAATAACACTGAGCAGGAAGAGCACTGAGTCACTGAGAATTTGACACGTTCACCTCCTAAATATTGCTGACTGCCAGAGAAAAATCACCCTGACTCATGAACAGATGTTTGTATTGTGTTGTCATGTTTATGGCACCTTCATTAAGGGCCCAGTCTAACTCCCATTACAAACAATGTAAAGACTCCAGCACACTTTAATGGGAATTGGATCAGGCCCTAAAAGCAGCTCCTGCTAGCCAAAGAGCAGATGCCTAGATGATCTGCCATTATCCTGCTTGGATGCAGTTGGACTGGGAAGCACCTGCAGAGAAAGCCTGCCAGGGTAGGGAGCTGAGGTTGTGGTAGCACAATGGATCTGCTGTGCCAGGAGTGTAGGGGGCCAGCACTAGACCAAAGTGGGCTGCTGGGCTGGGCCAGAACTGGACATGAGATAGTTATTTAACAGCTCTCTCTCTCTCTCTCTCTCTCTCTCTCTGCGTGTAAAAGCTTGTTCCGAGTGGCAGGAATCCGGGGGCGACGCCAGCTGGTGGAAACAATACTGCCTACCCACCCTGGGGCTGAACACCTGTTATAGAATAAGGGACCTAGGTGCACCTGTACCACCATTTCCAGAGAGGAGCCATTGCTCAGCACCATGTGCCTTGAGCTTTCAGAAACCAGCCTGAAAGAAAGCTCATGGGCCAAATTCCCTTCTGGTGTAACTCTGTTGATCTCAGTAGTTTCTCCAACAAATATTCGATCCCTTATTTACTGATTGTAGCTCGTAGTAGTTATGAATTATTGCTGGCTCCAGTTTGGGTTGTCAAAGAGGACTAAACATAGGAACAAAAACAAGTGGTACCTAGCATGGATGTGCACGGTCCTCTCTATTAATAAAAATGCCTGGCTCTTATCATCAGTAGACTTCAAAGCACTTTATAAGGGAGCTCAGCACAATTATTTCCATTTTACAGATGGGGAAACTGAGACAGAATAAAGCAAAATGATTTATTTAAGGTCACCCAGCAGCAGAACTGGGAATAGAACTCAGGTCTTCTGAAGCCCAATCTAATGCTCTACTACTATACTACACCACCCCTTCTATTAGCAGTTCCTTTTACTTTGCACTTCTGGAGCATCTTCCATCCCAGGCTAGCAATTCACTCAGTGTTTAAACCTCACAGTATGCCTGGGAGCTGGGGAAGCTTTTTTAATCCCCACTTACCAGACATAGACACTGAGGCATGGAGGAGTTGAGACTTGCCTTAACTCAGACATCAGTACAGTGACAGGAGAGGAAGCAGAACCCAGGAGTTCTGACACAGTAGATAATGCTCTCCCATTTGATTTGAGCTAGTGAAGTTATTCCTTACAGTAACTAGTAGTGCACGAGTCTCCTCTCCAAAGATGGTTCCCTGCATTCCATCCAGTTCAGGCTGTGCATGGGCTCCAGTCATCTCACCATTCCACAGCGGAAAATTGAAAATCACAGCTCTCTCATCATCAGAGGAATCTAACTCTATTCCATTTCAGACTCTGGGCTTGTCTTCATGGCAAGTTAGCTTGGATTAGTACTCTCAAGTTACTCCATTCCAGGTAGCTCAAATGGAGTGACATGAGAGTACTAACCCAAGCATATCTAGTTTGAGTGAGAGCAACCACCCTGCAAAACAACACTCAGAGCTGCACAGACTGAGTGGATTAGCAGCTGGTGAGTTGTAATTCAAACTGCTACAGGACAACACCAAGCTGGAAGCCAGAAACACCACTGCTGTTTTTAAAAGTGCAGGAGCTCATCCTAATTTTCTGCCCAGAATTCACTCCATGTTTTAATGTCCCCATAAACCACTTGGCGCTGACACAAAGATTTTTACAGATTGCTATGGGATGTTGCTGTGCACTTAACACTGTTAGCTGTGCTGTACATTTCCCAGCCACTGTACAATTAAAGGCTTTATAAAGTCCACCAAGGTGTTTGCTTAGTTGGAGTGCTGCACCTTTTTCCTTAAGTTAGACTAATGCACCCAGAGAAATGGTAAATTTTTAGCAAAACTTTTATCAGCAAGGGTGGATTCCTTAAGAATGTCTCATTCGTAAAGGAGCTCCAGTCCACACTCCAACCCTGTATAATTTGGTTTTAATATGCCCAGTCCCTTCCATGAGCTGTTGTATCTCCAAATTCACACTCTGCCACTAGTATGGGACAGATCCTCACTTGGTGTAAATCAGCTGAACTCCCTTGAAATCAGTGGAGTTGGATGGATGGATGTCAGCTAAGGATTTGGCCTATCTCTGTCTCTGATGCCCATTGCATGATGAAGAGAGTGAGAGTCTCAAAAGCCTATCTTCATGATTCTTTGCAGTTATTTGAATATCACCTTTGAGTTCTTCTTCCTTTTTTTTCTTAGCCAAACCTTAAGTCAAAGACTCCATTGGGAAAGAAACGCTGAAGTTTCTCCTGTATGGTGTGTGATTCTTTGCCTTTCTGCTGACAAGCTGAATGGTTGGTGCTGATTAGTGATAATTTCACACTTGCTGCAATGGGGAAATGAGCAGCCATCTCTCCAGGAATAAAAGCAAGAACTAAAACATGTACATTGTTTTATCTGCTACTGCAACAGCCACATTTCACTGATAATGACTTATTTATATTCAGGGCCGGCTCCAGCGTTTTTGCCACCCCAAGCGGTCAAAAAAAAAAAAAAAGCCACGATCAGCAGCAGCTCTATTCTTCAGCGGCAATTTGGCTTGCTGCGCTGGTGCCTGGAGCTGGCCCTGTTTATATACAGAGCTTCATAGAGCCCTTTTCATCCTGAAAGATCCCAAAGCACTTTTAAAACTTATTCACAAACTTAAGCTCTGATCCTACAAAGTCAGGTGAGTGCTACTTACTCATGCAGCATCTCAAAATCAATGGGATGATTTGTGTAAGTGTCTGCAGAAGCAGGCTTTAAACACCCATTCCTCCAATTGCATGTAAATAAAGCACACAGAGAGTTTTGCTTGCATTAAGGCTGCAGGATTGGATGTTACATCAGTAAAATGGGGATTGGGGAAAGCTGTACAGCTTTTAAATAAGACATGTAGTTCAGGTCATGTGTCATCTTAAGACACATAAATTGTCCTCATAAGCATTATTCTACATCCCATGTCCTTTCCAACAAAAATTGATGACAACTGATCTGCAAGTTTCCAGTTCATCATTACCAGTTGCCTACACCTACAGATAGCGCCAGGATCAGAACTTTTAAGAAGTTCTTCTAGATGGAATTCTGAACCCTGGTCTACACTACAGGGTTAGGTCGAATTTAGCTGCATTGGGTCAATTTTTTAATGAATGCGTCTACACAAGCAACCCCACTCCATCGACGTAAGGGCTCTTAAAATTGACTTCTGTACTCCTCCCCAGCGAGGGGAGTAACGCTAAAATCAACCTTGCTGGGTTGAATTTGGGTAGTGCGGACACAAATTGACGTTATTGGCCTCCAAGAGCTATCCCAGAGTGCTCCAATGTGACCACTCTGGACAGCACTTTCAATTCCGGTGCACTAGCCAGGTACACAGGAAAAGCCCCAGGAACTTTTGAATTTCATTTCCTGTTTGGTCAGCCTGGCAAGCTCAGCAGCACAGGTGACCATGCAGTCCCCCCAGAATCGCAAATGAGCTCCAGCATGGAGTGAATGGGAGACACTGGATCCGATTGCTGTATGGGGGAAGAATCTGTGCAGGCAGAACTGCGACGAAAAAGAAGAAATGCTAATATATATGCCAAAATTGCACAGGACATGATGGACAGACGGTACAACAGGGATACATAGCAGTGCCGTGTGAAAGGAGCTCAGGCAAGCCTACCAAAAGATAAAGGAGGCAAACGGTCGCTCTGGGTCAGACCCCCACACATGCCGCTTCTATGATCAGCTGCATGGCATTCTAGGGGGGGACCCTACCACTACCCCACTACTGTCCGTGGACACCTGCAAGGGCGGAGTCTCATGTAACACAGAGGAGGATTTTGTGGATGAGGAAGAGGCGGAGGAAGAGAATGTGCAGCAGGCAAGCGATGAATCCGTTCTCCCCGGCAGCCAGGACTTTTCATCACCCAGGAGCCAATACCCTCCCAAGGTGGGATCCCTGACCCTGAAGGCAGAGAAGGCCCTTCTGGTGAGTGCACATTTGTAACTACAGTACAGGGTTTAAAAGCAATAGTGTTTAATGTTTGATTTTCCCTGAAGACTTGGGATGCATTCACAGCCAGTACAGCTACTGGAAAAGTCTGTTAACGTGTCTGGGGATGGAGCAGGAATCCTCCAGGGACATCTCCATGAAACTGTCCTGGAGGTACTCTGAAAGCCTTTGCAGAAGGTTTCTGAGGAGGGCTGCCTTATTTTGTCCTCCACGGTAGGACACTTTACCACAACAAGCCAATAGCAAGTAGTATGGCTCATTGCAGCACAAAGAATGGCAGCGAATGGTCCTGGGTTTTGGTTGCATTCAAGCAACATTTGGTTTATATCTTTCTTTGTTAGACTCAGGAGAGTGATATCATTCATGGTCACCTGGTTGAAATAGGGGAATTTTTGTAAGGGAACAGTAAAAGGACCCCGTTTATGCTGGGCTGTTTGTGCTTGGCTAAAAGGGATCATCCTTGAGAATAGCCACACGGAGGGAGGAGGGGTGAAGAGATCATCTCAGATAGTCACGAGGATGGGTGGGGAGAGGTATGTGCTGCACCTCCACCTCAAAACCACAGCCCCTCCTTTGAAATGGCAAACTCAGTCAGCATTGCTTGCTATGGGAAAGGAGGGCGCTGCAGTTTGAAAACATTCCCACATGTTATCCAGGTGTTAGAAGCCAAACCCAGGTACCCTGTGGCTTACCATGGCTGCCTGGAAATCAAATTCTGTTGCCGAACCGTGTGTGATGTGTCACTATACCGTAGGGTGACCAGATGTCCCGATTTTTTAGGGACAGTCCCAATATTTGGGGCTTTTATTTATATGGGCTCCTATTACCCCCCACCCCCTGTCCCGATTTTTCACCCTTGCTATTTAGTCACCCTACCCTATTGGTCACCTCAATATAAAAGGCAAAACGCAACCTTGTACCTAAGGCACATGTGCTGTCTGCTGTGAATTGCATGATTCACTGTGAAAGAGTCTCCCTTTTGTTCTCAGAAATGTATCATCTTAAATTTTACTCTCCCTTTTTAGCCCCCCGCAGGTGCAAATGTTTCTGTGCTCCCCCATCATCTCCATCCCTGAGGTTATCGCACATTAGAATAAGTTTGAATTAATTACATAGTGTAGACATACCCTTAGTCTCAGCATATGAAGGAGGACAGTACAGAGGATGTCTAATAAGATTTTGCATGGATTTTTCTCCAAACATCTGTATTTGCTCATAATGGAAACAAGCAATTTATCATCAGGCAATATGTTGATGTTACTCCTTGTACAACATACTACAGACGCAACATTCTGGCCAGGTATAGGGATCACAGACTGGCTGGTTCAGTAAAAACAGCTGACTTGTTTTCTATGCTGACTAGAGCTCTTTTAGGCTCAATGTAATTTAGTCTGCTTTACTTCGGAGGTATATTTTAAGTAGGTCTTGGCCACAATTTTTTTTTTTGCACACATGATGAATTAGCCAGCAAAGCATCCTGCCTTTTCTCACACAGATGGAATAAACTGTAATGTTTTTCCATGAGAGGGTTTTGTTTTTGTTTTTTTCAAAAAGGAAGGTAAATAACAATGCAAAACAGAAGCAGAAACCAATCTGGATCTCTTTTGAAAACATGGCATTGCGGAGAAAGCTGCAGATTTAGCCTTATGGGAACTGAAGCGAGGTCCCTACATCCAATCTGTTTACGCATGCATAGCATTTTGGACAGGGTTTTGGATATCCACTTTATCTGCAAAACTGGGCATTTCACCCATTACCTGGTGCTTTTAAAAGAATAAAAAACCCTGCAATTGAGATATAAAAAACCATTTATTTCTTGAACATGTGCTGAATGCCCCCACTCATCAGGATACAAATGTATTATTTTTTTAAAAAAATTAGCTAGACTAAAGTTGCCGGTTGGTTCATCTCTCTTTAACTAGAAAGGATAGTCTTGAGAGGCAGGCTTGGGGCTGAAACTCAAGATCTGGATTTGATTCCTGACTTTCCCATAGACTCCCTATGTGATATTTAGCAAATCTTTAAGGCCTGATCCAAAGACTGCTGGAGCGAACAATAGGAACTCCCCATCTATAAATGGGAATAACAATCCATCGTTTCTTTCTCCCACTCTTTGTCTGCCTTGTCTGTTTAGAATGGAAGCTCTTCAGGGCAAGGGGTGACTCTTCCTAAGTGTTTGTACAGTCCACAGTCCCATGGAGACTGATTTCAGTTTTGACTTCTAGGTGTTAATATAAGGCAAGTAATAATAAATTCTCTTGTAATGGCCCAGTAAAAATCATGGCAGATATCTATAGTATTTTTATGACTATTACGTGACTGTTTGATGGTTATTGTGTTGCTTGCTAAAGAATAATTAATGGTTAAGTGAGTCTTAGGTGGTTTTGCACTTCTGCAGGAATCAAGATCAATGGCTTTAGATAACTCAACCACCAGTACTAAACTGACAATACAGGTGTCAAGGCCTTTGAAGTTTTGTTTCTGAACAAGTGAGAGATAACACCCAGCAAGGCCAGGAAATATCAGACAAAGCATTTGGGAATAGTTAACAGAGCAGCCCTAATGATCAAAGAGAGAGAGCCAGGGTGTGCAGGAAGTAAGATGGTACCCTAGCTCCCAGAAGGAGAGGTGCCTGGGATCAGTTGGGCCTGCCTAAGTCTTGAGGAAAATGTTAAGCATATGTAGGCCTTTGGTGGTTTTATCCCTTTTCTCTGATCGCTATGTTGCTAGGATAAACATAGTTTGTTCTGAATTAGCTGTTCTGAGTCACTTTGTCACCTTCTGGCTTCAGCTCCCAAAGGGAGTCTGTGCAGATGGATGAACACAACAGGCCTGAGGAGTCATCACAGTTGGTGAACAGAGGTGTTGTAGCCATAAGAGCCAGTCATGAATTGCAGGATTCTACTCTGATAGAAATGAAGGTGCTGGGCCTGTCACTGGGCCCAAGAAGAAAAGAAAAAGAGGTCAAAGTTACAGCTAGTCCTGGACTGTAATGCTTCTAGAATACATTGCTCTATGATGGCACATGTGTCTTTACTGTCAATCCTAAACTTGTATAGTATTGTTGTGTGCTGTTAGTTGCCACTTCCTATTCCAGAGAGAAGGGAATTAATGGATTGATGGAAGCAATTTGGGTGTATACTTGATACATGTGGCTTGTAAAATGCAGAAGGACCCTTTGGGAGGGAAAGCGCTGTGTTAGTGTAAGATATTATTATAAGGCCCTGTGACAGGATGTACAAACCCAGCACTAGGCAAGAAGGAGTTAAAGAGCAGCTTTGAGCTCAGGTAGCACTGTCCCACTGCATCTGCAAGGCATGCTGATTTTGGAAGAGGAACCTTAAAAAGGGAGAAGCTCCATTCAGAAGAGGCTAGCCTGGAGAGGTGGGTAGACATCCCACTCTCAGCTCCCAGAGAGACGCACCACAGAGACCTTAGGTAAACTGTGAGCACAGAGTGTGAGCACAGACAGTTGGAGGATCTGGGTAGGACAGAGAAGGTGGAGCCATATATTTCTGTTACCTTATTTTCTTCTCCTTTGTTACCTCAAGGGCTGAGACTAGGGGCCGGGCCCCAGAGCAGACCCCTGCTGAGAACATGAGCCCCCCTTGAGAAGGTGGAAATATTGTAGGAAGCAGCCTAGGGAAGAATCAAGAGGTCTGACCAGACAGATCTTAATCACTTGCTACAGGGTTCCTGATCTGGAACCCAGGGAAGAGGAAGGGAAGGAGTTCCCCTATAGCCTCACTAGGAGGAATAGAGAGAACACTCAAGACAGAAGGAGTCAAAAAGACTATTAGGCCTGGGACTATTGCGCGAAAACCCTGGTTTACCCTGATGGGGTCAGACCATATTTGGCCCTGCCAGAGGCAAGTCACAATGCAAAAGGGGACCACCAGCAGACCTGGAAGGACTACAGAAGATGAAACCCTGCATAATGGGGTGCTCTGGCTGGCGAGACATTTTACCAGAAAGCGCAAGGAAGTAAAATAGAGTTTCTATTTTCTCTTTGCAGTTCAACTTTCAAAGATATGTGGTGTTCCCTCTGAGTACACCTGAAAGCAGCTAATGATCCAAGCAAAAACTTGCCTGCAATAGCAAAACCAGTTTCTGCAGTGAGTAATATTATGGATGCTATCTTAAAATATTGTTATCTTCATGTATGTGCTAACTGAAAACTCCCTGCTAATAGCTCTTTCACAACCCATGCAGCACATTATTCAGGTGCTGAGCTGGGTTTTATTTTTAGTGTTTATCTCCCCACACTCTAGCCTGTGGCATTTGGAGACAGGATGCCAGGCTTTCCGGTTATGGAACTTCAACCTGCTGGAGTTGTTCTAACAGGTAGCAGTATGCTATGCTACTTTCTCATGTAGTGTGTGGCTCACTGATCATACCCTCAGTGTGTGCCCAGAAGTACTACTTGTCCATGCGTGGATTTATTATTATGTATTTGTATTGTGGTAATGCCAAAAGGGCCCCAACTAAGATTGGCGCCTCATTATGCTAGGTGCTTGTACAAACACAGAGTAGAAGATAGACCCTTCCCCAAAGAGCTTATAGTCTAAACCAGTGGTCCCCAACTTTTTTCATCTGGCCGAAAATCAGTGGCATTTCAGTGGCGATGCCTCTGGATGACGCAGATTGTTGGCGGCATTTCGGTGGATGCTCGTCTGCCGGACAGTACGCGGGCGCACTTAGATGCCCCAGTGGGTGCCATGGAGCCCACGGGCACCGCACTGGGGACCCCTCGTCTAAACAGACAAAGGGTGGGAGAAAGTAATTATTAGTAGTCTCATTTTACAGATGAGAAACTGAGGCTAGAAAGAAGAAGGGTCAGATTTACAAATGGATTTAGATGCCTAAAGATGCAGATTGATGCCTAATGGGATTTTTCAAAGGCACCTAAGCAGGTTAGGGTCAAGCTTTTTAATGGTATTTAGGTTCCTAATTCCCAGTGAAATCAGTCTTAGGGGAGGTCAGGCTCCAAACAATGTCCTTTTGCAGTCATAACTGGAGGGTTCCTGAAACAAGTTAAAATCAGGTCAGGCCTTTTATGTCCAGGGGTGCTTTAGGGACACACAGAAACTTAATGCACTAGTTTATCTTCAAGGCATCCACTTAGCGCTGATGCTGGTTTGTGGCAGGTAACCAGGTTCTTTTTCTTTATCTCCTCCCCTGCTGCACTGAGACCCATCCCCCACAAAGCAAAACCACGTTCCTAGCAGAGGAAGGTGCAACGTCTCTCCTTAAGTTCCAGCAAGTTTCTTTCATAAAGTCCAGACTTGCTTGTTGTGGAACCACTGCTGTGGGTTGGCTACTCAAGCCAATATTAGTGCTGTCCCGGTCTGATGTCTTATATGTCTTATAGTTTAAGATCATCCCAAACCCGTGAAGGTAAGTCCCAGCTCTTTCAGGTTACCACAACCCCCTTACCCTCTCCCCCTAGATAAGTTTCCATGGCCTTATCAATTCTGGCATCTCTCTATACCTTGCCTCCCAAAGCCTGGGACCCAATCTCCATACACTAGTCCCCACAACTGTAAATCAGTCTTGCTTCCTTGACCCCTCAGGAAAAATCAGTGGCCCAGTCTGTGTGTACTCCAGGACGCTCTGCTGTCTCTATGCCACTTCACCTATTAAGTCTGTTTCCCAGGCTTTGACTAATTCTTCTGATCTACTGACATGCTTTATATCCATCCACAGCAAGCTGTTTTAAAATGCCTTCGGGTGAATTCTACTAGCAGACCTTCTCTGGCAAGCCCATTACATGAGTCACATCAGACAGTTTCAGTTCTCTCATGTTGCTGAAAGATGCTCAGTCCCAGAATAGCACTGCTGAGCAGAGAGGCACATAGAGCTGCCGAGGATTACAAGAGGCAGCCACCCCCCCGTCACCCCGTCAACACAGCTGCTTGTTTGACCATGTATAAAACAATCAGAGTTTGGTGCCTTGCATTAACTGGAAGAAAAAAATGTGTATTTCTGAGTAAAGTGGTGATGTGCCCAACTCCATGCTGCAAGGAGGGATGGGAGAGAGACGGATCTGAAATCAATACCATGTACATATACAAACTTCCTGGCCCAAAGCTCATGGCATGGGACAGAGAACCTAGGACACAACCCAAGCTTCATCTTGCCAGGTTTCCTGTGAATGCCCACCTCAGAGGGGAAGGATCTGGTAGTGACCAAGGCCATGTTCCCTGCCTCCCCACTCCTCCACCCCACCGCACACACACAAGCCCTGCTGGGACAGAAGCTGCATTTGCATGAGGGGCAGATGATGGCTGGCCATCCTGTCTGCAGCCATGCTGCTACTGTTCCTCAGCCTGCAGATCTGCGATCCCATCCCACCTCATCCAGTAGGGATGTAGGCCAGGGTTTGGAGTTAAAGCAGCTTCAAGCAGCATTAACCCAAGCATCCTTGACCCTATGAGTTGAGGTGTTTGGGTTTCCATGGGATCAGGGAGGTTGGGGGTTATGTTAGGGAGTTGCTGAACCTCGGGAATAACAGATATTCAATGTGGGAGAAAAACATGGAAAGCAGGACATTTAGAGATGGAAAAATCTAAGAGAAGGGCCAGAGACATTTTATACTGGCCTCCAATGAACAATGACATTGAGGAAGTAATTAAGGCTTATCACACAGGCCAAAAATTGAGCCCAAATCAAGCAAAAGAGCCCATGTAGGTGGCACAGGAAAAAAATAGCGCCATGGAGCAATGCAAGCAGATTTGTTTACAATGGCTAGAAAAAAGTACGTACTTGTCCTAGGCTGCTATTCTCACTTACCTGAGATAGCCGTACTAGAAGATTATGCATATCAAATCTATTTTTGCTAGGCATGGTATACCTGACATAGTAATGTCTAAAAATGGGCCACAGTCTAGTGGGCATGAGTTTAAGCAGTTTGCAGTGAAGTTGGGGTTGAGACATGTGACAGCTAGTCCCCATTATCCCCATCCAATGATTTGGTGGAGCATGGCTGAGAGTCTGATGCTGACTCATATCTAGCACCTGTTAAATTACAGAACAGCACCAATGACAAATAGGTTGCCATCTGCTGACATTTTGTTTAACAACACACTGAAAAGAAGAATGCCTGCACAATAGGAAATTGAAGTCAGAGCAACTGAAGACTTGCTAATGTATAAAAAAATCAGATAAAGCAAAACAAAAAGAGATCACTGTGATTTAGGATCCAGGGAGCTGCCACCACTTAATGACAATGGTGCTGTGTCTCTCTACAATGGGAGACAAGGATCACAAACAGTAATGGTGTCATATGAGGTTGCCCTGTGATCATATGAGGTATCACCCGAGACGTACACACTCTGCAGTGGGCTAGGCCACACCTTCTCCAAATTCCAGAATGGAGGTAGATAAGGGGCACTGAGTCTGTCACTGTGCTCAAGGTGGGTCTCAGACAGGCAACAACCACAGCAGATTAAGACAACAGAACCCAGGCTCCTGGCACAAGCAGAACAAGTGGACATACCACTTCCTGTCAGCAGTGGTGCTGTTATGGCAGGCAAGTCCCCAGGGCCAAACAACAGCGCAGGGCACTTAAAAGACTCACTGAACATTGTTAGATTTAGTTTTTAGGTGGGTTATAAGTATTGATAATTGTGTGATATGTCAATGTTGTTTTTTTAAGTGTTACTGTTATTGAGTTTTGGCTTGGAAAGGAAAATGGGGATTGTGCCTAGAAGGTCTGAGCATCTCAGACAGACACTCTGGGCTGGAAGCTGTGAAGCTTTTGTTATTATGCACAGTCAGTTGGAACTAGGCCAGAATAAAGCAGCTCTCTTGCAAGCACTGAGTGATCACTGATCACCACAGGTCTCAGGAAGCCTCCCCTTTTAAAACACTATTATCATCTCTAGCCCCACAAATCTTGTTAGTCCTAACATCTCTTCCTAAAGCAAGCTTGTTTATCCTGAAACTCCCTCACTCCACTGAAACCCAGGCTGCCGTTGAGAATCCCCAAAGTAGCATATTACTTTTCTCTCATTCCCTGCTCTGATTCTTTCCTGTTTTGCACAAATCTTTCCAGGGTGGCTTTCAATGCTTTGGCTTCTTTCCATTCTGTCTCTCATAACCTGGGATGTCTTAAATGTGATGTTCAGTTGGGAAAAAAATCTCCTCCTGGGACCCAAGCAGGTTTTCACAACCGACAGCAGGGTTGAGAAATTCCTAAACTGCGATGAGTGAAAAGGTTCTGTTAGAGCACACTAGCTCTCCAACCTTCTCTGGTGTATTTAGCATCATAACTCTTCCCAGAAAGGAGAGGGGACTCCAGAGGGAGGAGACTTAGCCCCTCCTCTCAGAATACCACTCTGCCACTTCTAAGCCACAAAGCCAGGGGCACTGCGACGAGAACTCAGGAGAAGTTGGTTAGGGCATGAGGCTACGTAATACACTCACAGTTTATACATTGCAGTATCAGACTAGACAAGTCAGTGCATCACTCGGGCTGCATGCTGGAACTGGGTGTTGTAAAATCCCAGAAGTGCGGGCAGGTGGGCCCATGTCATTAAGTGGCCCAGGGTGGTTACAGCATCACCTGTCCAAATGTTGAGGGAGCAGCATGGGAATGATTTTGTGGCTCATGAGATCTATGGAGACAGAACGTGTATTGAATTGCCTATACAGTCTTTTTAGATGTTGCTTCTAGTGCATGCTTTTCTCTAGTGCATCGCCCCCAGTATCTGTCTCTTCTGAGAATACTACACCATAAACAAGTCAATGTTTTCAGCTCATTCTAAACATTTTCTACGTTTTTTGGCTTTCCCCTGTTGTGTTGTGAATCTGTTCCACCCACTACATGCTGTGTGTCATATTGTCATTGCAAGTGATCAGAACCAGTACAGAAAGCCATGGACCAGGCAATCAGTCAAAAAACTCATCCGTCCAAACCCCAGCGCCTTCGTCTTGCCTGCAATCCATGGATGAGTTTCTACAGCACAGGGTTCTTCTTAGCTGGCTACAGGAAAACACTTGGCCATCTCCTGCCATCTTCCCTTTGAGAATGGGCTTCTGGGCTGTGATCTTCAAAGGAGCTTAACAGAGTTAGGCACCCATGTCTCATCCAAATTCATGGGAAATCAAGTACCAAACTCTTGAGATACAACTACATGGCCTGCAGCAGCAAGGCTCAGAGCTGGGGTCGACAGACTTAGGCTCATGCCACGGTGCTAAATATAGCTGTATAGACGTTGTGTCTGGGGCTGTGAAGTCCACCCTCCTCCCTAGGCTTCAGAGCCTGAGCTCCAGTTCAAGCCATGTCTACACAGCTGTTTTCAGTGCCATGGAATGAGTCCAGGTTGTGACTTGCTGTTGCAGGCTGCCACTCACTGTGTCGATGTACTTTAGCAGGTATCTTTGAAAATCCCAGACTTGGGGTAGAAGTATCTCCTTGGGCAGCCCCCGGATACAGCCATCCATTGTTTCTTGTGCTCCTGTCTTGGGGACCAGAAGCATGGTTTCTTGACTGAAGCACAGTACTGGAAGTCCGAGGATGTGGGAACTGGTCCCAGCTCTGCCACTCACTTGCTGTGTAACTTGGGAAGTCACTGACACTGCGGCCTTGGCTACACTTACAGTTCTGCAGAGCTGGGAGTTACAGCTGTCTTCATACAGCTGTGTAGGGCCAGCGCTGCAGGGTGGCCACACTGACAGCTACCAGCGCTGCAGTGTGGCCACATTTGCAGCATTTGCAGCGCTATTGGGAGTGGTGCATTATGGGCAGCTATCCCACAGAGCACCTCGTCCCATTTTGGCGCCGTGGGTTGTGGGAAGGGGACGGAAGGGTGCAGGTCATTCTCCTTCCTGTCCCAACGCCCCGTGATGCATCGCTTTGCATCCCAGCAGTCCCTGTTTTTCTGTCCACGTTTGGCACCATTGTGACTCTCCCAATGGTTTCTGTGCAGCGTGATTTCTGTGGGAAATGGAGCCCGAACTGCTGAGGATTTTGCTGACGAGTGTCGCCAGCACATCACGTTTGGCAGTTGAGCTATTCCTTAAGCTTCGAAGTGATGAGGAATCTGATGATGATTGCGAGTCGCCTGACACGTACGACACGACATTGCTTGTGGCTTTGATGGAAATGCTCAGCACCGTAGAATGCCGCTTTTGGGCTCCGGAAACAAGCACTGAGTGTTGGGATCACATCGTCATGGAAGTCTGGGATGACAAGTAGTGGCTGCAGAATTTTCGGATGAGAAAAGCCATTTCATGGGACTGTGTGCTGAGCTCGCCCCCACCCTGTGGCGCAAGGACATGCAATTGAGAGCTGCCCTGATGGTGGAGAAGCGGGTGGCTATTGCAATCTGGAAGCTGGCAACTCCAGACAGCTACCGATCGGTCAGGAACCAGTTTGGAGTGGGAAAGTCAACCGTTGGAGTCGTTTTGATGCAAGTTTGCAGGGCCATTAATTGCATCCTGCTAAGAAGAACCGTGACTCTGGGGAACGTGCAGGACATTGTGGATGGCTTTGCACAAATGGGTTTTCCTAGCTGTGGAGGGGCGATAGATGGACGCATATTCCTATTCTGGCACCACCCCACCTAGCATCCGAATATGTTAATCAGAAGGGGTATTTCTCTATGGTTCTCCAGGCGCTTGTGGATCACCGTGGACATTTCATTGACATTAACACAGGCTGGCCTGGAAAGGTGCATGATGCATGCATCTTTCGGAACACTGGCCTGTTCAGGAAGCTGCAGGAAGGGATTTTTTTCCCAGACCAGAAGATCACAGTAGAGGACGTTGAAATGCCCATTGTGATCCTTGGAGACCCTGCTTACCCCTTAATGCCTTGGCTCATGAAACCGTGTACAGGGAAGCTTGACAGGAGCAAGGACCGGTTCAACTACAGGCTGAGCCGGTGCCGAATGACTGTGGAGTGTGCTTTTGGCTGTTTAAAAGGGCGCTGGCGATCTCTGTATGGGAAGCTAGACTTGGGGGAAAGCAGCATCCCTGCAGTTATATCTGCGTGCTGTACCCTCCATAATATTTGTGAAGGGAAGGGTGAAACATTCAGTCAGGCATGGACCTATGAGGTTCAACGTTTGGAGGCTGAATTTGCACAGCCAGAGAGCAGGGCTACTAGAGAGGCCCAGCACAAGGCTTCAAGGATCAGGGATGCCTGGAGGGAGGAATTTGAGGCTGAAAACCAACAGTAATGTTTGGTGCCTTGCACGGGAGTGAAGTGCAGTAGTTACAATGATAGTAGGAATCTGTTTTTCCTAAAATGATTTGCAGTGCCTGTTTCTTTCCTGGGCTAAGGTATCTTTGACTTTCTGCAATAATAAAAACTGTTTTCAAAGACAAGAATTCATTTATTGAAAAGAAAATAACTTTATTGACAGACACACAACATTTTGGGAACCTAAAAGGGCAGGGGGGTGTGGTGTGGAACTGTACAGTCACAGGTTTGAATATGTCCTGTCTGGAGTGCTGTGCAATGACTGCTGCACTTCAGGATGAAAATACTGCATGGTGATGGGGGTTGAGTGCAGAGGGTAAGGGTCGTAGTTCTCAGGGCTGCTTGGTGAACGTACAGGTGTTGGAGGCAGCTGGTGGAGGTAAGAACCTGAATGCTGGGGAAGGGGGTTTGGAGTTGACATTGGGGCACAAGGGAAAGAGCTCTGGGACGGGGGTGGTGTGGTGTGATAGTGCTCTGCCTGCATGTCTACGAGCGCCTGGATAGAGTCCGCTTGGCGCGCCAGGATGCTCATCAGCTGCTTTGTGCTTTTCTTCCCGGCCGCTGCGTTTCTCTGGCGGATTCTGCTTTCCCTTTCCCTCCAGTCCTGCAGTGTTTTATTCTCTCTGGCAGAGTGATCCATAACTGTTTGCAGCAGGTCATCTTTGCTTTTTCACGGCTTCTTCGGCAGGTTTTGGAGTCTTTGAGCTGCTGTTAACACGGGCAGCTGAGAACTCAAGGTCGCTTGTGGAAAGGGAAAAAAAGGCAACAGTTAACAGAGGCAGCATTGTTTATATCTCAGACAGTTATTCCCACGCAGTGAAGGAGTTTACAGTCTTCACTTTAGCACAATTTTCCCATACCAAAGAGAGCGCACATAACCCACAGGAGCCCTGAAATGGTGAGTAAAGGGGACTGATTGCTTCAGGTTGGGGTTTCTGTGCATTGGGGAAAGCAAACTGCTGCAAGGGGCACCTACAGTGAACACTCTCCCAACATTTTCCACAGGAGTCAATCTTGGAAGCTATCTCGCTGCTGAGGGTCACCTGGGAAGGGGGAATGATTGCTTCAGGGCTGTGCTGGGGTTTCTGTGCATTGGGGAAAGCAAACAGCTGCAGGGGACACCTACAGTGAACACTCTCCCAACATTTTCCACAGGAGTCAATCTTGGAAGCTATCTCGCTGCTGAGGGTCACCTGGGAAGGGGGAATGATTGCTTCAGGGCTGTGCTGGGGTTTCTGTGCATTGGGGAAAGCAAACAGCTGCAGGGGACACCTACAGTGAACACTCTCCCAACATTTTCCACAGGAGTTAATCCTGGAAGACATCTTGCTGCTGCGGGTCACCTGGGAAGAGTGGGAGGGTCTTCTACAGCAATGCGGATTCCGCCCTGGCCCCTATGCAGCTTGCCTGTGTGCAGCAATGGTCCCCCCACCCCTCACGGCACAGTGGCGTGGATGCATTAGTCTGACTGGGACAAGGACCACAGTGCTTCTCTCCATAAACTTGCAAAAGCACATTGCCCACGCTCTGGCTGAAACTTTTGAAGAGATTACCGAGGCCGATTATCGCGACATGTTAGACCACATCAATGGGCTATTCCATATCTAGGCATGCATGCATGCAGCCCTAACCCTCCCTCCTCTCCCGAAACATTTCCATCCTGAAAATAAAAGCCGCTTACCGGGAACCCGCTCCTCTGCTTGTCCTTCACCAAGTACTGGCTGCTGCGACTGACTGCCTTCCTCCTGGCTTGAGAAGAGCTCCTGGCTGCATGCCTCCTGCGACTCCGGGGTGTCTCCCCGCACCCCAGCACCCTCACTCTTGGTTTCCTCCTCCCCCCCTCTGCCTCCACCTCCCTCCCCCGCTGCCCCCCCCTGCTCTGAAGTGTCCATCGTGGTCCTCAGATTGGCGGTGGGGTCACCCCCAAGTATCGTGTCCAGCTCTTTGTAAAAATGGCAGATCGTGGGGGCAACACCAGAGTGGCGGTTTCCTTCACGGGCTTTGCAATAGGCACTCCGCAGCTCCTTCACTTTAATCCTGCACTGCACCACGTCCCGGTCATGGCCCTTTTCCGGCCCTTGATATCTGCCCATAGGTATCGTAATTCCTACGGCTGGAGCACAGCTGTGACTGCACAGCTTCCTCCCCCCAAACACTGATGAGATCCATCAACTCACCATTGCTCCATGCTGGGGCTCGTTTGGCGCTTGGAGGCATGGTCACCTGGAAAGATTCACTGATTGCACTCCACACCTGGCTGAGCAAACAGGAAGGGAATTTTAAAAATTTCCGGGGCATTTAAAGGACGGGTCACCTGAGGCCAGGGCAGCAGAGTGTGAACTGATGAGCAGAGTGGCTGAACAGGCATTCTGGGATACCTCTGAATACCTCCGGAGGCCAATAACAGCGCTTTTGGTGGCCACACTGGCGGAGCAGCGCTGCAGTCGTTATTCCCCAGGCAGAGGAGCAGTACAGCCAGTGCTGTATCCAGGGAGATACAGCACTGTATGTGCCTTGCAAGTGTGGACGGTGAGTAAGTTGCAGTGCTGTAAAGCCACCACCAGCGCTGCAACTCTCCAGTGTAGCCAAGGCCTATGTCTCAGTTTCCCCAACTGTGAAAGGGTAAGAACAACAACAGCCGGGAGAGTTGTTGAGTTTAATTATTTAGACTGCAAAGCACTTTGGGAGCCCCAGTAGAAGGTGCTATTATTTATCATTACTACTAGTCTCAGAGTGTAGGGTTCTTCCTTGGTTGTCAGAGGGAAATGACTGATCCTCTCCTGCCATCTGCATCCAGCTGTCTCCTTGCACTTGCCCACTGGAGATGGCTTCTCATCAGAGAGGATTGTTCTGCATCAGCCTCTTTGTGGGGTGGTATGATAGAGAGATATTTGCTATGTCCTAATGTAGTCTGAAAGGTTGAACTTATAGGGCCTGGGAGCTTCTCACTTGTATTGGTGTAAATTAGGAGTAACTGAACAAAGTTATACTGATGTAAAAGCAGAGTAAATGAGAGGAGAAGCAGGACCACAATGCCTGGTGACTAAGATGGCTGGTGGGGAAGGCTCACAGTTTACCTCCAGCCAAAGTCAGTCCATTCTAATTCTCACTTTTGCTATCAGTGTCTCCTGCTGGTCACCCATCATTTGGATATGGCTATTCATTATGGCCAGGAGCAGGCTAATGAGCGACCAGATCAGGCAAAAAAGGAGCCCTCAGTAGATATTTGGGTGGAAAATTTGTGTAAAAAGGGGTGGTGGTTGCTAAAATTGGAGACAGATTTGCATCAGAGACATTCCAGCAACACTGGCCCCAGAGAAGGGTTTGGATTATGGCCAAGATGGCTGGCTCACCGCTAATCTTCTATTATTTGAGCAATACAAGAGCCTTTGTCAAACACTGACGTGTCAGTATTTGAGGATAGTAATTATGGTGCATAATTTCTGAATATTGGACAAGTTTCATCCTCATGGGGCAAAGCTGTTTTCTGAGAGAAAACTAGAGCCTGCAGTGTGCTAAGGGAGAATGGAGAGAGTGTAAAAATGGGAATGAGGAGATCTTGCAATGGGCCAATTTTTATCTTCCGGGTCTAGAAATGTTCCCATTTCCAAGACGTGTAACTCCCAGGGGTGCTGCAAAGACAAATACATCATTCCACCTAAGAAATGCTGGATTTGCTCTGAATGCAACTAAAGTTTGGCTCTCTATCTGGTAGCATCCACTGTGTGTTTGAATTGAATCATAGTCTCTACAGGATTGACTAAACCGTAATTTGTAGCTTCTGCTGTAACTGGATTCTCCTAACCTCTATGCTCCATAAACCACAACACTACAATTAGGGAACAGTTGGAGAGGCATTCATGAGTCACTACCTACAACATAGCTATATGATGCTCCCTCCTCCAACAATCCTTGACTCAAGATATCGTGGGCCTTTGATCTCAAATTTGTTTCCTTACCTATTTACATTCTTCAGCTTTTTATCTTTTTTCCACATTATGAATCAGGATATTGGATCTTGCTGATTTTTAAGAACAGAAGTAACAGTTTATCCCTCAAACTACATGGTGCAGAGAAGTAATCTCTGGGAATTAGCCATGCTGTGTACTAATGTCCTACCATCTAATCATTATCAGAACTAACAGGAGCCCAAAGCAAAACCCTGATGTTAACCACCTTCCCTCAGGAAAAAGTCACATCGGGATTGACCTTTGCAAGTTAGGCTCATCTTTACTGCTAACTGGAAATATTCCCAAAATATTGGGGAAATGTCATGGAGCGAATGGTATCTACACAGTAGGACTGGATGGATGGACAATGTGTTATGGGATACTGAATTCTGAAGAAAGAACGAGGAGTACTTGTGGCACCTTAGAGACTAACATTTATTTGAGCATAAGCTTTTGTGGGCTACAGCCCACTTCATCGGATGCATGCAGTGGAAAATAATGTATGCGTCCAATTAAGTGGGTTTTAGCCCACCAAAGTTTATGCTCAAATAAATTTGTTAGTCTCTAAGGTGCCACAAGTACTCCTCATTCTTTTTGCTGTTACAGACTAACATGGCTACCACTTTGAAACCTGACTTCTGAAGGATTCTACTTTTTGCCCCATGCATGATCCATTAATTCCCAGAAGTGAGAGGAGCAGCAAAGACTGTGTTGGATCCTACAGCTGGCATGCAGAGCAGCACCAGTAACTATTGTGTGTAACCCCTGACTGCTGTGGTAGTGAGAGAAATATCAGTGTCGGCGATCTTGGGTTGTTGTGAGGAAGTGAGAGAAGCCCCTGAAGTTGTGGTATATTTCCTTTACGAGCAGTAAGAGCTCATATCTGTCATAGTGAGACCCAGTGTTGTTAGACAGAGCTCTTCTACACCCTGGAGAAATGGGCCATGGGTTATCACTGAATTAAAAACACTGTATGTACAATCCCACAGTTTGAAGTTTTGCTCTTCTCTGGACATGCTACAACAGTAGGGAACAGCATAGGAAGGAAGCACCTGCAAAAGGAAACTATTTCCATATAGGTTTGGCAAACCCAGAATGATCAGTCTGTTTAGCTGTCACTGCTTACTGCAGCCAGAAAATGAAAACGCTTTCTGAAAAAAACATGCCAAAGACTTGCAGAACAAAGGTGGTTTGTGCTGTGCATGGATTCTCATCTTGCTCACACTTTTGTTTGAGGTTAAAGCCCAAGCTCTGACAAATGCTACATATTCTGTAGGCTACACGCAGTCTGAAAAATATGCTTGATAGGCTGTGGCAGGGATGGTTTATTGTGTATCCAGCTCCTGGCATGGATTCCTCGCTCCATTCTCAGCACTAAATGCATTTAGTAATTGGAGTTTTACCTCAAATCTTAGTTGTAACAAATCCATGTTTGTCTGCACATAAAACAGTCATCAGAGGTCACATTAGTGGTGAGAAGTAAGGAAAACTAAGTGACAGAAGACAAGGTAACATGATAGCTTTATGGCTTGAGGCTTGAGGGTAAAACTCTCTTCTTAGAGTTGCATGGCAGATTTCAACACCATTGTCTGCCTTCCCTCCATGCATGGCCCTCCCAGGGACATCAAGAGGAGCTCAGCATATAGAGGAACAACAGAATATTAGAATAAAAAATCCACCAGAAGGAGGCAAGGTTGGATTATCTGGTCCACGAGCTTCACAAGGCATGAAGTGAACATAAAGGAGCTGGAGATTGCCCCTCCAAAGTTGCCCTTTCCAAGAGACTCTCCAACAACGCAAAGCTAGCAGAAGCAGCTCTGCCATTTCCTGTGCCAGCTGCCCTGTCAGCCTCAGACCTCCAGCACTGGAAACCTTCCTCTTCTTTGTGTAAGAGGAAGCAGGCGGTGTGTTGGGGCAGTGAGAGAGAGCATGTTAGGGAGGGAAAGGGAAAGGTGTTCTGGGGCAGGAGAGTGGAAGGGAAGAGCCATAGTAATGTAGGTTCATCAGAGTAATGTAGGTTCATCAGTGGTGTAAGTGCCTCCTTGCAGCTTTAATTTACACCAGTGCCAGGCAGCTGACAATCAAAGAGCTGGGACAAGCCCCTTGGAAGCAGAGCTTGGGTGCACTTGAGGATCAAGTCCATAGAATTTTTGTCCTAAAGGGCAACTTCTTAAGCAGCACTTTCCACTCCTGTCCAAACTATCCTAGCCTGCCTCTCCTATCCTTAGTTAGTGAGGGCTGACAGTCCTGACAAAGAAATACAACGGAGAAACAATCCTATACTACAGATTCAAACACAAACATTACAGCATTTCAACAGGACACTGGTACAGTCTTTTAAATGCTATTTTGATTTTTTTTAAACCCTTGTTTTCATTCATTCTTTGTACAGTGAATATGAAATCTGTTTCCTTCCATCACACATTCATACTGCTTTGTTATTGTAGTGTAGCATGTCAGTGCTAAGTTGTGCACTCTGGTTTGTCAATGAGTGACTGCCCTAAAGTGTTGGGCTTTTCCCAATGACTTTTTTACTGCAGAGTTTCTCAGAACAGCTGGTCTATTTGCATAGGTTTGTCACTGTAGGGTTGTTTGTAAATGCTGAGCTATGCAGATGCATGGGTTTGTCACTGTATGAACGCTCCTAAGCAGAGATCAGATTTGTATTGTTTACTATAATGGAAAAAGTGATGGTTTAATTAAAAATTACAAATCTAGAAGAAATGTGTGAACTTCGTAATAAGGAAAATGACAGTACAGTAACTCCTCACTTAATGCTATAGTTATGCTCCTGAAAAATGTGACTTTCAGTGAAATGATGTTAAGCAAATCCAATTTCCTCATAAGATTTAATGTAAATGGGAGGGTTAGGTTCCAGGGAAATTTTTTTCACCAGACCAAAAAAACTATTTTTTTATATATATACACACACACACACACACACACACACACACACACACACACACACACACACACACAGTATAAATTGTAAACAAACAATCTAATACTGTACACAGCAATGATGATTGTGAAGCTTGGTTGAGGTGGTGAAGTCAGAGGGTGGGATATTTCCCCGAGAATGCCTTAGTGCTGAATGATGAACTAGCACTCAGCTGCAGAGCCCTCAAGGGTTAACACATTGTTGTTAATGTAGACTCACTCTACACGGCAGCACGAATGGAGGGAGGGCAGACAGCATGGCAGACAGAGACACACACCCTGTGTGTGTGTGTAAGAGAGAGAAATGCACATTTCCCCTTTAAGTACACTGACCCCACTTTAGGTATATTGCCCTTAAAAAGATTAGGAAGTTGAGACAGCAGCTGTGGCCAGCAAACTCTCTCATCCTCAGCCCTGTCATGTCCCCATGCTGCTCTATATGGAGAATGGGTAAGCGGGGGGCAGGAGCAGGGGGGAGGGGGAGACCCTGATATTAGGCCCCATCATCATTAGGCAGAAGGAAGGAGCAGCACATGGCAGTGGGGCAATTGATAGCCTGCTGGGTGGCTGCCACACAGGAAACTTAGGAGAGCGGGGAGCTCATAGAGAGACTACCAGTCCACCCTGGTTCCAAGCTACTATCAGCTAGCTCCAATGGGCCGCTCTTCCTGCAAGCAGTGGACAAAGCAGGTGGCTGCCAAACAACGTTATAAGGGAGCATTGTGCAACTTTAAAAGAGCATGTTCCCTAATTGAACAGCAAGATAACAACGAAACAAGGTTAACCGGGATGACTTTAAGTGAGGAGTTACTGTAGTTTAAATTTGGTGCTGGTTGGTTTGACAGTGTCACATTAATCACTTGATACACAGATTTCCTTGGGAAAAACTCCCATTGACAATGGAGCCAGGATTTCACTCTGAGGGCTTCGTTTTCAGAAGTGCTCAGCATCAACAAATCCAGTTAAAGGCAATGGGACCCACAGGTGTTCAGCATCTCTCAAAGTCAGGCCATAAAGGCATTTGTGTAGGCCTCTCAGCTACTGACACGTACTATGTATATGTGGCTGCCTGCACAACACTAGCATTTTCCTGACTCACTTGTTGTTTCATTCCACCCACCCCACGTCACACCGCATGAGGTCTTGTGGCTACATTTTTCATTTGAAGTGCAATAACTGTCCTGTTCCGCTCCGCTCCCCTCCCCCTGCCAACAGGGAACAAAGGAAAATAGGACAAGGTAATGGAATTTTTCATTTAAACTGCAGGCCGGTATAATAGGGTGGGGTCTGTATAACAACTATGCATCTTATGTATTTCTAAGGCACAGCTCCCCATACCATCTGGACATCCATTACATAGTAACCTGCCATGGCAATAATTCCCTCCAGACAGAGGAACAGAACTCTCTAATGGGCCCTGCCAAATGCAGCTTTGGGCCAAAATCTGCTCTCATTTACATTATGTAAACCCAGAGTAACTCCACTTAACATAATGAAGTTACTCCAGCTTTACATGGTGTCTCTGAGAGAAGAATTTGCTCCTGAGTTGGAAAGACTCAGAACTTGGTGATACAGTTTATATAGGCCACAGCCAGCTTCCTTGCTATCAAAAGCAATGATGCTTGGCTCCTACCCTAAAGGATGGCATGATCCAGAACCCGCCACTGACAAAGCACTGCTGCCCACCACAGCATGCAGAAATTTGGCTTTCATCAGGCTTAGCATCCTCCCATGAAGAGAGGTTAGAATCAGAATACAGAAATGAGCCACTACATGTGATTTGATTTAGTGCACAAGGCAGGTATGAATTTAGGTTGAGATTTCCACAAGCACCTAATGGAAATAGTTACCCAAACCCCACTGAGTTTCATCTAATTCCCTTGGGCACCTTTGAAAATTTCAGCTTTAAAAGCCAGGGTAAAGGAAGTCAGGTAGGATTGATTACCTAGAGGGCAGTTCATTAAGTAATGACATTAAGTCAAACAGGTAACCAGAGAAGAAACGCACACATGGTAAGCTTCATGGGACTCCCTTTTCAATACCTTAATTCAATATTTTAACAGGATTCCATATATTATACAGGGCAGATGGATCTCTGACAGGAGGGCTAATTTCACACATGCACAAAAATCTTCCACAAGCTACTTATTCATTGGGGTATTTCCCTCTGAGTTAGATCGGATCAATCACCGTAGCAGTTTGGTGGAGTGGCACTAGTGCATCAGAGCACAGTTTGGCCCAGGCATGACAATTCTATTATTTTATGTTGAAATCTTTAATCTCCTCTAAACCAGAACAATACTGTCATGAGTTTGTTTTCCATCTAGCAGGTTCTACATCCATAGCCACCCATGCACTGAGGACCTGTGGATAACACTGAAGATGAGGGGAGGCCAGGGCAGCCTGGGATGCATTTGTTTATTGAGCCTATCCTGCTGGCAGCCGGATTAAGCAGGATTCATACAGGGTCCCTGGCAGAACTTACTTCCAGCCCCAGGAGAAACCTCCTGGGCTAAGGCAGCTGTGGATTTACCAGCACTCACCACTCAGGACTGAATCACCTCTGTGTGCAGTGGAGGAAACTGGGGCAAGGAGGCTGGTTTTACAATCCCATGTTGTAAAACTAGGTCAATCGTGATTCATCTAGAGCAGTTGAGATGATTCATTGTGGTGTCTGTTAGTTATACTGCAATTTGGTGGCTGCACTTCCTTAAGAAGCACCGCTGCAGAGATCAGATTGGCAGGCAGCGTGCTCCTTGGAGACAAACACTGAACACACTGGAGCAGATTCATCCCTGTCAACTTATTCACTGACCCCACTGGCCTTCCCTAGGTAGGAAGGTGGCTTGCTAGTTCCAAGCTTACAATCTGATCCCAAAGCGCAGTGGGCTTGGCTTGACAGCCGTCTGTGTCGCTGCCCTATCATGACATCACATCACCCTGCAAACACCCTGTGTTGTGCCGCATCAGGAGCTCATCCACAGGATGCAGGAAGCACTATTGCCAATCCCAAGTGAAAAAAAGAAAAAAAAAAAGAGTCAGGCCCCTAAAGTCATGAGATTGGCTTAAAGACCATGAATTTAAAAATACCAAAACCCAGCAAATGTTGGGTTCTTCTTATGTGACAGCTAGTTTTTGAGCCTGTAGGGTTCACATTTTAAACCTCTCTATAATCATGAGGCCCCCAATCCTCAAAGGTATCTAAGCTCTAAACTTCCATTGAAATTGAACCTAAATGCCTTTGAGCATCTGGGGCATGCTTTACTTATTTTTTCATAGGAAAGCAGAGACTTTCACATAATCATGTGCTTCCAGGAGATGGGGCTTTAAGAAAAAGCACAAAAAATGCAAGACTTGCTATGAAATCATGAAAGCTGGCAGCACTGGAGGAGGAAGAGAGGGCGGGCTCCTTCCTCTGAACTGATTCAGAGGAGCCCACATGCTGGTGATGATCTGGCTACCCAGCCTCTTCTGGGCTTGCTTTGTGACGTCAATGGCAAGACTACAGTACAAACGTTATCATGACTTGTTCAGCATTTGCCAGCCTTTCTGCCTAGCACCTGAACATGAGCCCAGCCCCAAATCTCTTTGGTTTTCTCCTCTCTTAGGCCTGGTCTACGCTACTGTGTTATTTCGGAATTAGCCGAGTTAATTCGAAAAAAAAAAAAAAGATTCCGTCCACACGACCAAATCTTTTTTTCTATTTAAAGGGCTCTTTAATCCAATTTCTGTACTCCACCTCAACAAGTGGAGTAGCGCTTAAATCGAGATCGCAATCCCGGGTTAAAGGTATTGTGGATGCAATTCGACATTATTGTCTTCCAGGAACTACCCCAGAATGCTCCCTTGTGACCGCTCTGGACAACACTCAACTCCAATGCACTAGCCAGGTAGGCAGGAAAAGCCCCAGGAACTTTTGAATTTCATTTCCTGTTTGGTCACCAGCAGCACAGGTGACCATCAGCACAGTCCACCATCACAGGCCACCATGCAGAGTACATCATCACAAGAGATCACACAGTCCCAGATTCGCAGACGAGCTCCAGCATGGTCTGAATGGGAGGTACTGGATCTCATTGCATGCTGGGGACACGAGTCTGTTATGGCAGAACCTCATTCCAAAAAAAAGGATCACAAATATGTATGCTAAAGTCTCCAGGGCCATGACGGAAAGAGGCTACTCCAGGGACACAGAGCAATGTCGTACAAAAATCAAGTAGCTCAGGCAAGCATACCAAAAAGCCAGAAAGGTGAACGGGTGCTCTGGGTCACAGCCCCATACATTCTGCTTCTTCCGTGAGCTGCTTGCATTTATGGGAGGTGACGCCACCACTACCCCACCACTGTCCGTGGACATCTGCAAGAGGGGAGTTGCACAGAGCAAGGAGGAAGAGTCATTGGAGGAGGAGGAGGATAGTGCACAGGCGGCAGGTGGGGAATCCGTTTTCCCCTCTAGCCAGGAACTAGTCTTAACGCTGGAGCCAATAGCCTCCCCCAGCTCCCAAGGCAAGCTCCTGGACCATGACCCTGGAGAAGGTACTTCTGGTGAGTGAGAGTGTGATCAGAGCCACGTGGTAGGGGGCAGAGGGGGAAACCCAGCTGTGCTGTGCTGTTCGCGTTTAGTTTAAAGGGCTCATCCCGGCTCAGAGCCTCATCGGAGCCACGTGGTGTGTGTGTGGGGGGGGGGGCGGTCAGTTGTGTGAAGCGATCATCCCAGAGAGCCCACAGGCCCTCCTTTTATATGGCGAACCCACCAGGCATTGCTTGCTATGGGAAAGGGGGCCCTGCAGTTTGAAAGCTCTGAAACAAATGTAGAGGAAGCAGAACCCCACGTGCAGAACCCATACTCATAAATGATCTGAAAAAATGGGTAAACAGTAAGGTGGCAAAATTTGCAGATGACACAAAACTATTCAAGATTAGTTAAGTCCCAGGCAGACTGCAAAGAGTTACAAAGGGATCTCGCAAAACTGGGTGACTGGGCAACAAAAATGGCAGATGAAATTCAATGTTGATAAATGCAAAGTAATGCACATTAGAAAAGAATCTCAACTATACATACTGTGACAAAGTTTCTCCTCTAGCTTGGTGGGTCCTGCGCTTATTGAAAGATTTGCTCACCTCAGTGATCTTCCCAACGGTCTGGGTCAACTCCTTCTGTGTCTGATCAGGAGTTGGGAGGTTTGGGGGGAACCCGGGCCAGCCCTCTACTCTGGGTTCCAGCCCAGGGCCCTGGGGATTGCAGCTGTCTATAGTGCCTCCTGTAACAGCTGCATGACAGCTACAACTCCCTGGGCTACTTCCCCAAGGCCTTCTCCAAACACCTTCTTTCTCCTCACCACAGGACCTTCCTCCTGGTGTCTGATAAGCTTGTACTCCTTAGTCCCCCAGCAGCACAGCCTCTCACTCTCACTCTCACCTCCTTGTGCCTCTTGTTCCCAGCTCCTCACACGCACTTCCTCTCCTCTGTCTCCCTCCTGCCTGACTGGAGTGAGCTCCTTTTTAAACCCAGGTGCCCCTGATTAGCCTGCCTTGATTGGCTGCAGGTGTTCTAATTAGCCTGTCTGCCTTAATTGGTTCTAGCAGGTTCCTGATTACTCTAGTGCAGCCCCTGCTCTGGTCACTCAGGGAACAGAAAACTGGGAACATCCAGTGACCAGTATATTTGCCCTCTACCAGACTCCTGTACCCCACTGGCCTGGGTCTGTCACAATACAAAATGAAAGGGTCTGAATTAGCTGTTCACACTCAAGAAAGAGATCCTGGAGTCATTGTGGATAGTTCTCTGAAAACATCCACTCAATGTGCAGCGGCAGTCAATGATTCCCAACATTCTGTTTGCTTTTCTAAAAAGAATAGGAGTACTTGTGGCACCTTACAGACTAACAAATGTATTTGAGCATAAACTTTTGTGGGCTCCAGCCCACTTCGTCGGATGTAGCCAATGAAAGCTTATGCTCAAATAAATTTGTTTGGTGCTACAAGTACTCCTGTTCTTTTTGCAGATACAGACTAACATGGTTGCTACTCTGAAACCTTTGCTTTTTTAAGAAAGGGATAGATAATAAAACAGAAAATATCATATTGCCTCTATATAAATCCATGGTACGTGTACACCTTGAATGCTATGTGCAGATCTGGTCAACCCATCCCAAAAAAGATATATTGGAAATGGAAAAGGTACAGAGATGGGCAACTAAAATGATTAGGGGTATGAAACAGGAAGAGAAATTAAAATGACTGGAAATTTTTAGCTTAGAAAAGAGCTGACTAAGAGGGGATATGATAGAGGTCTATAAAATCTTGACTGGTGTGAAGAAAGTTATCATAACCTTAGTCCCAGATTTGGACCTTAGCGTCCAAAATATGGGGGTTAGCATGAAAACCTCCAAGCTTAGTTACCAGCTTGGACCTGGTACCTGCTGCCACCACCCAAAAAATTAGAGTGTTTTGGGGCACTCTGGTCCCTCTGAAAAACCTTCCCTGGGGACCCCAAGACCCAAATCCCTTGAGTCTTACAACAAAGGGAAATAATCCTTTTTCCCTTCCCCCCTCCAGGTGCTCCTGGAGAGATACACAGACACAAGCTCTGTGAATCCAAACAGAGGGACTTGCCCTCTCTGTTTCCAATCCTGGAACAAAAGCACTTTCCTCTTCACCCAGAGGAAATGCAAAATCAGGCTAGCAATCCAACACACAGATCTCCCCTTGATTTCTTCCTCCCACCAATTCCCTGGTGAGTACAGACTTAATTTCCCTGAAGTAAAGAAAACTCCAACAGGTCTTAAAAGAAAGCTTTATATAAAAAAGAAAGAAAAATACATACAAATGTTCTCTCTGTATAAGATGATACAACACAGGGCTAATTGCTTAAAAGAATATTGAATAAACAGCCTTATTAAAAAAGAATACGAATCAAAGCACTCCAGCACTTATATTCATGCAAATACCAAAGAAAAGAAACCATATAACTTACTATCTGATCTCTTTGTCCTTACACTTAGAAACAGAAGATTAGGAAATAGAACTACTTCTCCAAAGCTCAGAGGAAGCAGGCAGACAGACAAAAGACTCAGACACACAATTCCCTCCACCCAAAGTTGAAAAAATCCGGTTTCCTGATTGGTTCTCTGGTCAGGTGTTTCAGGTGAAAGAGACATTAACCCTTAGCTATCTGTTTATGACAAAAGTGAATAAGGAAATGTTATTTAATCCCTCACATAACACAAGAACTAGCAGTCACCCAATGAAATTAATAGGCAGCAGGTTTTAAAAACACAAAAGAAAGTACTTCTTCATACAACATAAAGTCAACCTGTGGAACTCTTTGCCAGGGGATGCTGTGAAGACCAAAACAATAACAGGATTAAAAAAAGAACTAGATAAATTCCTGGAGAATAGTCCATCAGTGGCTATTAGCCAGGATGGGGAAGGATGCAACACCATGCTCTTAGTGTCTCTAGCCTGTTTGCCAGAAGCTGGGAATGGACAACAGGGGATGAAACACTTGATGATTACCTGTTCTGTTCATTCTCTCTGAAGCACCTGGCCTTGACCACTGTCGGAAGACAGGATACTGGGCTATATGGACCATTGGTCTAACCCAGTTTGACCATTCTTATGTAAAAATTAATTATAATAAATAAAAATGTTTAGTATAGAAACTCCCCAACATAATGACCTCTCAAGATAGCAACAATGTGAGATAACAATCTTGGCAAATAATGCATTTTAAAAATCTTGGCCTACTAGGAAACATATTTATATAAGTTTCCATTCCTAGTCACAAATCTAGCATTCTGGAGCAAAGTCACTGAAATATAGTCCAATAAACAAATGTTTATTTAACGTGCCCCTCACTTTTACCTCCACCGCACCCTACTCACCGGTGTTGTCCTTGATCAGTGAAGACTCAGAGTTCAGCGGTGCTTTCATGTGAGTACACCTCCCAGGTGGGGGGCAAGAAGGCACCTTGCTCGTTCCTCCAGCTGCTCACTGTTCGCTCTGGCCACAGCTGTTCGTTGTGCCACCGTTCACTCCACCACTCTGTTGCCAATGGCCCTGCGCAGTCACCTTCTGCTGCCACCTGCCACTGTGACCTCTGTGAGTTGGTCTCTTGAAGTTCCACCCAGGGCTGTCTCAGTGATTTCAGCTGAGATCTCAGTGGGGGAACCTCGCTGCTAGTGCAGCCTGGGCTGTCTTTTACACAAAAACGCTGTACCCACAAAAACGCTGTACCCACAGGAACACTGTCCCCACAGCAGGACTAAGCCCTTAGACCTGATTATCAGTGATTTCAGCTGCAGTGGTCACTTAACAGAACAAAAGATTATCTATGGAGCTTAATCAGCTCTGTCTTTAAACAGTGGAGAGGGGCAGGTCCCCATCCTCTCTCTTGATGCCCTCAATCAGCATAGACTATGTACAGTTTTACTGCCCTTTACTCATACAATAAGAACAACATTTCATTCCCACCCCCTCACCCCCCGCATTCAAGTGATTTGTAACCCAACCCCAGCTAAAATCTATCACTTGGGCAACACAACTCTCTTTGCTGGATACCTAGGTAGATTAGGTGTGAATGTAAATACAATCTGGTCCTGAAGCCTTTCCCCCCAGCCCCCAGCTCATCATTAGCTGTCAAGAGAGCTCATTTATACTTTGCTTACAAATCATCATTTGAAATTATTAGGTTGGCCAACTGCACTGAAATGAATGCACTGACATTGTCATCAAAAACAATAGCTGTATAAGGAAGCAAGTCTTTGTTCATACTTTTCAAATCTATTATACTTTCAGATACACGTATTTTATCATACACTGTATATGCTTTTAAAACGTGTATTAACGTTTCAATTTCAATTCAAATTTCCAAACAGTCACTAAATTGGCATGTTTCAGAGTAGCAGCCATGTTAGTCTGTATCCACAAAAAGAACAGGAGTACTTGTGGCTCCTTAGAGACTAACAAATGTATTGGAGCATAAGTTTTCATGGGCCCAGTTCATCGGATGCATAGAATGGAACTGATAGTGAGGAGATATATATACATACAGAGAACATGAAAAGACAGGAGTTGCCCAATCAACTCTAAGAGGATAATTAATTAAGATGCGCTATTGTCAGCAGGAGAAAAAAAAACTTTTGTAGTGATAATCAAGATAGTCCATTTAAGACAGTTTGACTAGAAGGCGTGAGGATACTTAACATGGGGAAATAGATTCAATGTGTGTAATGGCTCAGCCATTCCCAGTCTCTATTTAAGCCTAAATTGATTGTATCTAGTTTGCATATTAATTCAAGTTCAGCAGTTTCTAGCGGAAGTCTGTTTTTGAAGCTTTTCTGTAGCAAAATTTCCACCTTTAAATCTGTTGTTGAATGGCCAGAGAGGTTGAAATGTTCTCCTACTGGTTTTTGAATGTTATGATTCCTGATGTCAGATTTGTGTCCATTTATTCTTTTGCGTAGAGACTGTCCGGTTTGGCCAATGTACACAGCAGAGAGGCATTGCTGGCACATGATGGCATATATCACATTGGTAGATGTGCAGGTGAATGAGCCCCTGATGTGGCTGATGTGATTAGGTCCTATGATGGTGTCACTTGAATAAATATGTGGATAGAGTTGGCATCGGGCTTTGTTGCCAGGATAGGTTCCTGGGTTAGTGTTTTTGTTCTGTGGTGTGTGGTTGCTGGTGAGTATTTGCTTCAGGTTGGGGGCCGTCTGTAAGCAAGGACAGGCCTGTTTCCCAAGATCTGGGAGAGTGATGGATCATCTTTCAGGATAGGTTGTAGATCTTTGATGATGTGCTGGAGAGGTTTTAGTTGGGGGATGAAGGTAAGGGCTAGTGGCATTCTGTTATTTTCTGTGTTGGGCCTGTCTTGTAGTAGGTGACTTCTGGGTACCCTTCTGGCTCTGTCAATCTGTTTTTTCACTTCAGCAGGTGGGTATTGTAGTTTTAAGAATGCTTGATGGAGATTTTGTAGGTGTTTGTCTCTGTCTGAGGGATTGGAGCAAACGTGGTTGTATCTTAGAGCTTGGCTGTAGACAATGGATCATGTGGTGTGTCCTGGATGGAAGCTGGAGGTATGTAAGTAAGTATAGCAGTCAGTAGGTTTCCGGTATAGGGTGGTGTTTATGTGACCATCGCTTATTAGCACAGTAGTGTCAAGGAAATGGACCGCTTGTGTGGATTGGTCTAGGCTGAGGCTGATGGTGGGATGGAAATTGTTGAAATCATGATGGAATTCCTCAAGAGCTTCTTTTCCATGGGTCCAGATAATGATGACATCATCAAGTAGTGCAAGTAGAGTAGGGGTGTTAGGGGATGAAAGCTAAGGAAGCGTTGTTCTAAGTCAGCCATAAAAATGTTGGCATACTATGGGGCCATGCGGGTACCCATAGCAGTGCCACTGGCTTGAAGGTATATATTGTCCTCAAATGTGAAATAGTTGTGGGTGAGGACAAAGTCGCAAAGTTCAGCCACCAGGTTTGGCACGTAACTAGTTCACAAAACTGGGGGGGGAGGGTGTTGGGGAAATTCGGGGTGGGGTGTAGGGAAGTCACTGACCCCAGAGGACCACCCAAGCAGCAGAAAGCTGGCATATGGGAAGTTTTGATTTGGTTTCTGGACTTGTCCTTCTCTCCTCCTCCACCCCAATAACTCAATACCCACCTCCCTCCCTCAGTCTACCTTCTGATTCCTCTCAATGTGTTGTGCAACAAATAATAAAGAACTGTTTTTAAACAATTTTGACTTTATTTCCTTTCATATATATAGGGGGTAGGTAACTTCAAGAGAAACAAACACAACTGTCATACCGTACCCTGGCCAGTCATGAAACTGGCTTTCAAAGCTTCTCTCCTGCTGCGCTCTTCTAATCATCCTGTTGTCTAGCTATGCGAAAATGGCCACCAAGTGAGTTGCCTCAACCTCCCACACTACCATAAACGTCTCCCCCTTATTCTCACAGATATTGTGGAGCACACAACAAGCAGCAATTACAATTGGAATATTGGTTGTGCTGAGATCTAACTGAGTCAGTAAATTGTGCCAGTGTGCTTTCAAATGCCCAAAGACACATTCTACCACCATTCTGCACTTGCTCAGCCTTTAGTTGAACTGCTCCTTACTACTGTCCAGGGTGCCTGTGTACGGCTTCATGAGCCATGGCATTAAGGGGTAGGCTAGGTCCCTGAGGATAACTATAGGCATTTCAACATCCCCAACAGTAATTTTCTGGTCTGGGAAGCAAGTCCCTTCTTGCAGCTCTTCAAACAGACCAGAGTTCCTAAAGATGCAAGCGTCATGCACCTTTCCCGGCCATCCCATGTTGAAGTTGGTGAAACTTCCCTTGTGATCCACCAGTGCTTGCAACAACATGGAAAAGTACCCCTTGTGGTTTATGTACTGGCCACCCAGGTGTGCTGGGGCCAAGATAGGGATATGCATTCCATCTATCACCCCTCAGCAGTTAGGGAACCTCAGCGCATTAAAGCCATCCACAATGGTCTGCACATTTCCCAAAGTCACCACCCTTGATAGCAGCTGGTCAATGATTGCATTGGCACCATACTGCACTGTCTGCTGGCGGTATGGTGTATGCCATAGCTTTCACGGAGGGAGGAGCGAGTAATGGCACACACCCAGAAACACCCACGAGAATGTTTTTGCCCCATCATACATTGGGAGCTTAACCCACAATTCCAATGGGCGGTGGGGACTGCAGGAACTGTGGGATAGCTTCTCACAGTGCACCGCTCTGACATTTGATCCTAGCCTTGGTACTGTGGACGCACTCCACCGAATTCATGCGCTTTAGTGGGGACACACAACACCGAATATATAAAATCGCTTCCAAAAATTTGAATAGAATAAGTTCAAATTAATTTTGTACTATAGACATACTCTCAATTTAATCCTACACTCTTTTTGTCCCTCTGAACAGGCTGCTGATCCATTGACTAGCACTCTGCATTGCTTGGGGATCTGTCCTGCTTTTGGACTGCCCTGGCACAGCTGTGGGTGGCATCTCTGCAGAATCAGAGAGTTCAGCCTGACGGCTAGAGGGAAGGAGTGCCTTGCATGACTCAGCCATGACTGGGTTAACTGTGTCTGCTCCTCTGCCAGAAGGATGGTGCTAGTATTAGGCTTTGAGAGCAGAAGGTGAAAGAGGGGGATTGTCATGACTCTGCATCTACATCTCTACTCTAGGAGAAGCAAGTGTGTAAAGGGATGGTGGTTGTAAGGAGGGTCATGGCTCATACCTCATGTGGAGCAGTGCACTGCAGCAGGGTATGAATTCCTAGGAAGCTGAAAGAGCAAAGCAAGGAGGAGTTTTTTGCAACTGCTGCTCTAGAGCTAGCATGGCAGCAGAGACTGTCTGGGAGTGGGAGCAGTGAAGGCCTTTGAAGTGAGTGATAAAATGGAAAAAAAATGTTTCCCTGAATAAATCCTTTAGCTCCTGCCCCTTCTTATCTGCTTGGCAACAACAGCTTCTGGCTGTGAAACGAAGCAAAGGGTGAACAGTAGGAAAGGTGGTTTGGTGAGGTACCAATAGAATTTGCCACAACTTTAAAACAGTCCTGACCTGCTGCCTGCTTCTTGGGCTGTTGGCAGGGCTGGCCTTACCATGAGGCAAACTGAGGTGGCTGCCTCAGGTGCCAGACTGTGAGGGGGCACCACTAGGATCCAGAGTGTAGAAAATTGTGTCTGCTGCTGGTGCATATGTATTCTGTCTGCTCTAGATGCACAGAGATGGTGGAGTGCTGTGCTGGGGGAAGGAAGGCACAAGAGACATAACAGGCAGGCAGGAGAAAAGTTGAGAGGGAATAACAGAAAGCTGCAGGGAGAGTGAGAGAGAGGAGAAGGAGCCTCTTATGTACCTCTCTAGCACTCCCAGGAGCCTGGACTGATTAACACCAGCTTCTCAGGGACCTTCCTGTTTCCTGCTGCTTCCCTGAACCCGCCTGGGGAGAACAGGCAGTCAACTGAAGTAGAAGGAACCAGTTAGGCCTTTAAAATGCTTATTTGTCCCTTTCAAATGAGTGTTGAGAGCCACTACAGCTGGCACAGAATAGCGGTCATGAGTGAAAGAAGAAAACGCCTCTCTGGGGCAGCATTCAGAAAAAGAAAGAAAGCAAAGGAAGCTTTTCTAAGCAGGAGATACATGGACACAAATGTTCATGGTGAGCCTTCCAGCCCCAGTGAGACGTGAGTGGTGGGGAGATGCCTGATCTTCCAGTTAGTCAGAGTGCAGGTGACCTGGCAGCTATTGGAGCATCCATACCTCCATCTCGAACGGATGTAACCATGCACATTCTTGAAGAAAAGTGTAGATCAGAGAAGAGTGTGGTGGAGGCAAAAGAAATAGCTGCTGCTGAGTTTAGTTCCTTAAGTCTAGATGACTCAGGACTGTGGATCCACTTGAGCAGTAGCCTGAGGGACTTCCTTGTATTGCATGGGCCACAGCAAGTGAAAAACTTCATGTTCCCCAAAGACAATGAAAATAGGAGTTTCCATCCAACACATTACTGGCATGAAATCCCCAATGGTGACAAAGTGGAGAGGCCATGACTTATGTACTCAAACTCTTCCAGTCTAATGTTCCAGCCACATTGGGTTCTACAGGAACAAAGGACTGGAAAAATCTGGCTAGAAATCTGGCATGCCATGAGAAGGCAGCAAATCACCAGAGAGCATTCCATAGGTGAAAGAGCTTGAGATGAGACTAAGGTTAAAGGCCACCATAGATGATCAGCATCAAGAGAAGATTGCATCAGAGTCTCTTTACTGGCAAAATGTTCTGAAAAGGCTCATTGCCATTGTGAGAATGCTTGCTACCCAAAACCTAGCACCGCATGGCACTTCAGATCAGCTGTATGTGCCAAACAATGAAAACTTCCTTAAAATCGTGGAGCTGATGGCTGAATTTGATGCTGTACTCCAGGAGCATCTAAGAAGAGTCATCACCCAAAAAATGTACACACACCACTACCTTGCAAAAACAATTAAAAATGAGATCATACAGTTACTGGCAACAAAAGTCAAACAGAAGATTGTGGCAGATCTGAAGTCAGCAAGATATTACTCTGTTATTCTGGACTGCGCACCAGGCATAAGCCATATGGAACAAATGACTTGAATGGTACGTTTTGTAACAACAACCAAATCTAGTGAAAATGTCCCTGCAATGGTGACTGTTGGAGAGCATTTTCTAGAATTTATTGACATTGATGATACAACAGGAGCTGGTATGACAAATGTGCTTCTTAAAAAGCTGGAAGATACAGGAGTTGCGATAGCTGACATGAGAGGTCAGGGCTATGATAATGGTGCTAACATGAGAGGAAAGAACAGAGGAGTGCAGACACAGATCTGAGAGTTAAACCCTCAAGCTTTTTTTGTCTCATGCAGTTCTCATTCATTTAACTTGGTGGTCAGTGATGTGGCATCAGTTTCTAGTGAGGCTGCTGAATTTTTTAATGTAATTCAAAGCACCTATGTATTTTTCTCTGCATCAACTCATCGATGGCAAATTTTGAAGCAACATCTGAGAACATCCTCTCTGACACTGAAACCACTGAGTGCCACATGATGGGAAAGTCGAGTGGAGGTGATAAAGCCTATCAAACACCAAACTGGGAAGATAGATGAGGACATAGTTGCCATTATGGAGGATAATGCTATGACAGGAACTGTTCGTGGGAGAACAGTGGCAGAGGGAAATGGAATCACCAGAAACATACATAACTTCAAATTTCTGTGTGGCTTAGTGTTGTGGCATGACATACTGTTTGAAATAAATATTGTAAGCAAGAGACTCCAAGGTGTTGACCTTGATATATCTGGAGCAATGGAACAACTGGACAAAGCAAAGTCATACCTACAGCCTTACTGATCAGATGAGGGATTTCAAAATGTTCTGAAGAGTGCACAGAAGTTGGCAGAGGAACTTCACACGGAAGCTATTTTCCCACCCATTCAAGAATACAAGAGTCACCGAAGAAGACGACATTTTGATAACGAGGCACAGGATAATCCCATAAGAGACCCCAAACAACAAGTCAAATTTGAATTCTTTAACCAGGTGCTAGATTGTACAATACAGTCAGCTGAAGAACATTTCATGCAGCTCAAGAAACACATCAGTATATTTGGGATGTTGTATGATATTCCAAAACTCCTCACTATACTTGAAGACTACCTACACCAGCAATGCAGGGCACTAGAGACAGTGTTGACACATGATGACATGTGTGATATTGATGCCAGTGATTTAGGTGATGAACTGAAAGCCCTTTCAAGATACATTTCAGCAGGATCAACTCCAAAACCTGTTCTGGAATATATGTGCACAAACAAGATGACCACCCTCTTTCCAAATGCTTTTGTTGCTCTGCGCATATTTCTAACACTTCCTGTAACAATTGCCAGTGGAGAACACAGCTGAAGTTAATAAAAAAGCATCTATGCTCCACAATGACACAGGAGAGGCTGGTTGGCCATGCAACCATCTCAATAGAGCATGAGCTGGCCCAGACTATGGACCTGCAGGAAGCAGTCCAAATCTTTGCGACCAAGAAGGCACGGAAAGCACCACTTTGATTATTCAAACAGATAAAAATGCCAGTGTTTACTATGCAGACAAGAAAAGTTACATTTGCTATTCAGGTGTTTGAAAGTTAAGTGTTACTTAAAATGCCTTGTTCAAAAATTTTAAGTTGTTAGTTCTCCTTTATTGGGGTAGTAGCAGAGCAGTACCATGAGAGGAATAGAACAGGAAGAAGGCAAAATTGAGACCTTTCAAAGTTTTGGCCCAAGCAAGGGGGCATTTGAGCTCCCTGTCTCAGGTGCCAAAATGTTGTGGGCCGGCCCTGGCTGTTGGCTACATATCGACTCTAGAGAACTGAGGCTAGGACTCTCAGTCTCATGGCACATCCCCTGTGTCTGTGACATCCCCACCCCCCCATTAACAAAGTGAAGTTAAATGGTCTAAATAATATAAAAATAAAAGGGTGGCATGTGGTTTCCTTGTAGAGAGGACAAACCATCGCAAGTTAGTGCTTAGCCTCCCTCTGTCACTCTCTTTCTCCATATCAGTTCTTCCCTATCAAGATCTTTTGCTCTTTCTTTCCCTTAGTAGTAATGGGCACTGTGGTAGTGTTGTCATCACTATCTTCTCTCTTCAAAGGATTCATAGATTCCCAGGTCAGAAGGGAACACTATAATCTCACCTGACCTTATGTATAACACAAGCCAGAGAACTTTCCCGAAGAAATTCCTAGAGCAGATTTTCTAGAAAAACATCCAATCTTGATTTAAAAATTGCCAAAGATGGAGAAGCCACCACGACCCCTCAGTAAGTTGTTCCCATGGTTAATTACTCTCACTGTTAAAAATTTACACCTTATTCCCAGTCTGAATTTATCTAACTTCAGCTTCTGGACACTGGATCATGTTATAGCTTTCTCTGCGAGACTGACAAGCCCACTGTCAAATATTTGTTCCCCATGTAGATATTTGTAGACTGTGATCAAGTCACTCCTTAGCCTTCTTCTTTGTTAAGCTAAATAGATTGAGCTCTTTGACTCTATCACTATAAGACAGGTTTTCTAGTCCTTTCATCATTCTCATCGCTCTTCTCTGAACCCTCTCCAATTTATCAACATCTTTCTTGAATTGTTGACACCACAACTGGACACAGTGTTCCAGCAGCAGTCACACTAATGCCCAGTGCTGAGGTAAAATGGCATCTCCAATACTATTCAAGGTTCCCCTGTTTATGTATCCAAGGATCACATTAGCCGTTTAGCCACTGCATCACTCTGGGAGCTTATGTTATTGTCCACCATGACCCCCAAATCTCTTTCAGAGTCACTGCTTCCCAGGATAGAGTTCTCCATCCTGTAAGATGTATGCATTTACATGTGTCCCTTATTAAAGTACATATTGTTTGCTTATGGTCAGTTTACCAAGCAATTTAGATTGCCCTGCATCATTGACCTGTCCTCTTCCTTATTTACCTCTCCCCTAATTTGAGTGTCATCTGCAAATAGTATCAGGCCCATGTCAAGGGAGCTGAGCCCCCACTGAGCCGTGTCAAGGGAGCTGAGCCCCCATTGAGCCGCTTAAAAAGGGCAAAGCTACAGTTGGGTCTATAAAGGCTGTCCGAGGACAGGAAAAGGAAGAGAGATTGGGACAGGCTGTGTCCAGGAAGAGAAACCACAGAAAAGTGATGCTAATTGGCCAAACCTTGGAAGTTGCAAGACGTATGATTACCACAGACCCCCTGGGAGGGGAGGCTGTGAAATCCTAGGACTGGGTAAGCTGTGGGACTGTTTTTGTTTGTTTTATTTGGTTGTTTGGACAACAAACCTGCTTAAGAGAGACTAGGCATAGCAGTGTATGCCTGGAAGCTGGGGAGAAGCCCTGCCAGGTCACATGATCTAAGTTTCTTCACAAATAGAACGATGGCTGAAATTCATTGAACATCTTCCATTCGGGTGTGCCAGTGCCTCAGTTCCTGTTTATGGTGAATGGAGATTTTCCACTGGGAAGGGCTGAAAAGGGCAGATTACCTGCCTCTGGTGTATGAATTCATAGTGTCTTGACAGCTCTGCAACACTGCAGGAGCATTTTACCCTCACCCTTTGGCCTTCCCAACCCTAGTTACTTTGGGAAATTCTCCAGCTGTTGCAGTACCACCAAAGTGGCTCCATCAGTCAAGTGCCATAGTCATGGCTCGGTAGTTCTGACCATTTTATCCTCTAGGTTTGCTCTGAGCACAATTAAGCAGGGTGCACCTGAGCCAACCTACATTAGTTTGTCCATGGGTGGAGAGCTGCAAGAATGAGCAATTTCCCTAAAATTGCCATGGTTACACAGACCATTACGAACCAGGATAACTGCATAATAATTGTTAGATGAATAAAACTGACAATAAATTATTCATATAGGCCCTGATTCCAAAGAGCACACAAGTGTCTGCTTAAGTCCCATTGACTTAAATGCAGGCCTGAACATAAGAATGGCCATACTGGGTCAGAACAATGGTCCATATAGCCAGGTATTCTGTCTTCTGACAGTGGCCAACGCCAGATGCTTCAAAGGGAATGAACAGAACAGAGCAATTATCGAGCGATCCATCCCCTGTCATCCAGTCCCAGCATCTGCAAATCAGAGGCTTAGGGAAACTCAGCGCATGGGGTTGCATCCCTGGCTATCTTAGAAAGGATTCCTTTTCAGAATTGAGGTCACATGCTGTATTTCTACAATACATTCCATCTAAGAATTAATGATTTAGGCTTCACAAGGCAAGTAGTAGTGTAGTTGTCCCCATGAGGAAACAGAGATACAGAAGTGTGGTGACTTTCCCACGAGACAGACAGTCTGCGGCAGAGCTAGGAATAGACCCCTAGTCTTGTGCTTTAGCCACCAGACTCTTCTTCTGCTCTATGTGTGCGGAACTACGCATGGCCTGAGTGATTTGAGGTCTTTCACACTGGGCTGTGTGCTCATGGGGAAACTCCTCAGCTTCCCCCTACCTACGCTGTACATTAAATGTGAAACAAAGCTACATCGAAAAAAGCCACCCCTTTCACCAGCACAGTATACAATGTTATTCTCAGTGGTTATCACTGGAGTAGATAATATCTACACTATGCACGAAAGCTTGAAACGCATAAACATTTTAGTGTTGACGACACCAAGTTATATGTTAATGACTGTTGTAAATGATATTTCATTTTCATATCTGGAGGGATGCAAAATTTACATGTATTGCCTGCAAACTACAGACCATCAAGGCATGTTAGACTAATTTGCCAGTGCTGCTAACACATTTTTCTGTGGGTTTTATAATGCCACCCACTACTGTAGTACCTGAGTGCCTTCCATGTAAAATCATTGGTAAAGTGACATCTCTAGTAGACTTCATGGAGACCCAGCCTCTTCTCCCATTTTGGGGTCACAACTGCTTGGGGTCAGGTTTTAGTTTTTTATTTTTTAAAAGTTTTTTATTAATTTCCTTTGGTGGCGGTAGGAGTTTAATGGGCAGAAGCGGGTGTCAGTGTTAAGAGTCAGTCTTACGGTGGGAAGGCTGTGAGCACAGATCTAGTTAATCTATGTGTAACATTTAGAAATGTATCAGGCCAGATGGGGCTTTAAGTCACTGGCTGATTTGGGTGGGGAGCAATTTGGGGATGTGCTCGGTCACAGATCGTACTGAACATCCTCCACTAGGGCTGCTGTGCTGGGAATCCAAGCCTCTGCAGCTCAGTTCAGGCTCCAGAGACTAGAATTCCCCGTGGATTCTGATCCTGCCACTGTCCCATTCTTTGGATCTCAGAGTACACACCTTCTACTTGGCACCCCCTTCTGAGAGCTGGAACCTGTCATCCAGCTGCCTAGCTCTTCTGGGTGCAGCACTGACCTTTCAGGCTCCCTGGTACTTAAACACATCCCTCTCCCAGAACTCCAACCCAAAGATTTGAAGCTTCTGGTTTAGTTGAACTCACCCAGGGGCTCACAGTAGTTGTGAGGAAGCCAACACACACACCCACACACCTGTTTCAGAGTCTAACACATCTATGCTCCATTATAGTTAATCATATAAAGCATAAGTGCATACACATCATACAAAACAATAAACATGACATGTTCATCCTTTTCTATCTCACCCTTCCCTGGGGAGCCCTGAAGGACCATCAGTGTCCAGAAAGGCAGGCAGGCAGGGTGTTCCCTGCCTCATGCAGGCTGTCAGATGGTGAGTGGTCTCTCTCTCAAGGGATCAACATGTTCATCTCTCTCACTGACTGGAGAAAATGAGCCCCTGAGTAGAAAAGCTTCTGCCCTTTTTAAAACCTTCGGCCTGTGTCAGGTGATGCCCTTGCCAGCTGCCCCACATGAGCACAAACCTGTGCCAGGTGACTTGCCCCCCCACTAAACCAATACTTCTGGGCAGGGACCAGTCTTCCGTCTACAGTGACCAGGGCCGCACAGAGGATTCAGGGGACCTGGGGCAAAGTGGGGGGGAGCTGCAGCGCTTGTACTCAACCGGCAGTGGTCCGGGTCTTCAGCGGTATTTCGACGGCGTGGGGCAGCACTCCACCAGGCCAGGGCTTACGGGGTATTTTGGCTGTGGGGGGCCCTTCAGTCACTCCACGTCTTCGAAAGCACTGAAGGGCCCCCCACCGCCAAAGACCCGGACCGCTGCCAGGCCAAGGCTCACAGGGCCCCTGTGGGGCCTGGGGCAAATTGCCCCACTTGCCTCCCTACCTCTGGGTGGCCTTGACAGTGACTAGATTTCCAGTGATTGGGTACTTAGTCAAGTACCCTGTATTGTTGTTCTCTTGCCACCAGCCTCTGGAAACTCAACCTAATGTGAAGGCAAACAGACCAAAGAGAAGGCAAAAGGCTGGACATTCAAAATAGAGTTTGCAGCCTGACACAGACACCCAGGGCTCACACAATTCATAAATTGTACAGACGTATTCCCAACTCATCACATGCTGCCACATCAGCCCCTGGAGGAATTTCACCTTCTTGCAGCATTGTCACTTATGGAGAGTGTAAACCTCTGAGAAGGTGCAGCATATACAGCTCACCCACTCCAGGTCCAGAGCCAGCTGCAATCTAGCACATACTAGATAGTAACACAGAACACATCACTGAAAATGGCACACTTAGGCCAAATTATGCAAATAAGGGGCTGTAAAACAGAGGGTAATTAAAGTGACAAATTCTGCCTGCATTCCCTTCTCTCAGATGACTTCCTGTTACGCGACGTGAATCTTGCTGATTGCTGCCAACATGTACATAAACACAAAACAGATTGAAAGGGGAACTTGAAGCCATATCCAATCCTTCCTCTCTCATTTTTGATACTCAGTCCTTTCTTTCCAACAAGTAGTATGGGCAAAGTGTTTCCACTTCTATTACCTATTATGGCAATGCAGAAGGCCCAGCATGATTAAGGTTAACTGTCCTAGTCACAAAACCTTCACTTCTCCAGGAAGAAGTTACTTCTTCCAGAAAAGATCTGACTCTTGGTTTGACTCACATCGCACTCCATTCTGCATCCGTAGGTTTTTGTAACATATTACTCCCTTGAGAGGAAGGCTGGGTTTGTAGTCACTGGCACTCAGGAAGTATGGATTCTCTTCCTCGATTTTCTGTGACATTAAGGTCACTTAATTTCTCTATGCTTTGTCCCTACCTCCGGTGGGTGTTGCAAGGACAAATTCATTAATGTATGCAGTATACTCAGATACTAGAGTCATGAGTGTCATAGAGAAGTCTACAAGGAAATAGATGAACAATGATGTGCTCCTAACCGCCATTTCCATGCCAAGATATCTCATCTGGGTAATAAAGAGATTACAATGGTTGGTACCAAATATCAACATCCAATACCATTCCATCCATCTATGGTAAACCAAGAAACTTTTACTACGGTTTTATTTGGAAATTACTTACATTTGACATGTAGTCTGAAAAAGAGCTTAAAACCAGCTTAAACCCTCTCTCTTCAGTCCCTTTTGCATCAACAAAAACCCACAATTGTTTGCTTAAACAAACTATAAATAGATACAATTGGGCCAGGTTTCACGCCGGAATGTCTGTCAGAAAGTCCCTTTCCACAGCTGGGAACTTTATTGTCATTGAGATGTCTAACATGGGCATTTGGGCACCTACAGGCGGATTGCATTTGGGACTCCAGTTTGGGGTACTCCCAGTTCACTGAGTATATTTAGAAACAGGATTTTGGGTCATACTAGCTCTCTTTTGCCTACAACCAACTGTCAATTGCATTATATGCCATAAAGTATTCAACTATTTAAAATGAGAAAAAAGCCAAAAATCCATATGAATCTGCAGCAAAGTCTTCTGAACCAGAGCTGAGACGCTGGCCTCCATCTTGAGACAGCAAAGGAACAAAATTATGCACAACATTCCTTTTGCCAGAAAGTGAGGTGAAGGGTGAGCACAAACACCTTCAAAGTGGGATCCTATTGGCCTATTACCCCCTTTTAGGACAGGTATACAGAGTGTTGTCAGACATCTCCAGTGTGGTGTTCTGTTCTGTCCAATATTGATAACAGTCGACTGTGTGTGTGTGTGTTCTCCCTGTGTGCTGTCCCAGCTCTGCGCAGATAGCTGGCACAGCAGATCTTGAGCGAACCACCCAATGACCACAGACTCCAATAAGGTATGAAGGCACCCAGCCAGGTTGACTGCCAAATGAAACACAGACTCTAGCTCCCTGGATCAGATGTCTAAGTTCTGCTAGTACATATGTGCTCCCTGACAATGGACCACTGTCCCCTAGGCCAGACCAAGACAACTCCTCAGGGGTAAATTCTTATACACAGGTACAAACAAGTTACATATCACTCCTGGCTTATTGATGTGCAACCCCTCTACATAGCAAGGTGCAACCCCTCTATGTAGTAAGGTGCCACCTCTCACCTTGTACATGTTGGTTCGAACAAAACAACTATTCATCATATTGCCCTTTTGCCAGTCTTTAGGCTGGGTCAGCCTGTTCCTTGTTATCTGTGTGGAATGTGCAAGTATCAGAGCGTTCTGGTACCTTTTAGGTATGTGTATTTTTACAACATCGGCCCTCTTCTTGCCAGCTTCTGTGAACAGGGCCCGCCTTTTACTTACAACTTAACTTTGCTTTATATTAGCAAAGTCTTGACCATTACTTTAGTTTAGGCCTTAGGCCTCATACCGGGCCTCTGATACAAGGGTTGATGTTTCAGGGCCTCATCTTACTACAGAGAGCAAAGCAGTCTGACATCTGCTGTGTCACTGAGCACATCCTCTAGGCTAGAGAGAATAAGAGAGCACAGAGGCTCTCCTTGACTCCTAGGCAGACAGGCTGCAGAGTGTAGGTGCTGTAGGGGCGTGGCTAGGCTCCTGCAGAAGACCTGGGTCAGAGGAGTAGAGGACAAGGCTGATACGCTGAAAGTGTGTTAGAAGAAAGGGACTGGAAGCCTGTTGCTGGAAGCTGTTTGATGGTGCACAGGCTGGTGAGAGAGCTCAGTGCTTTACACTTCCTTCACACCTTTCAGTCTGTGTTTACAGAGACACTCATTTTGCATTCAGTTCAGGGCAGCCTCTCAGACGCGCTGTGCTCACATAGAAATTTGATTTTTATTCTGTTGTATTGTTCTCTTAATCTGAAATAATCATTGACTGAACTTTCGTATGTGTTCCTTCTGGACCTCATTCAGCAAAACATTTAAATATGTGAATAACTTTTAGCATGTGCCTAAAGATAAGCATCTGCATAAAGGTTTTCTTGAAAAGGGATGGATTGCTGAATCAGGGATTATATTTGGAAAAGCATAACAGAACCTCACATCCAAGGAGGGGTTACAGAAGACTGATCCAACACCATCAACTCTTATTACATCAATACCAGAAACAACATAGGAGCCCTTGACTCATGGAGAACTGTTTAGATTCCAGGGTAAACAACTGCACAGCTGCATTACGCCCTTGAGAGGAGTCAGATTGATGCAGATTTCCTCCAGTCGGGTTACAAGTCACTCTCAAAATGAGTCCCAATGAAATCTAAAGCTGAAACTGCTCAGCACCTAGGAAACATAAGTTTCAATGTTGGTCATTGTCAAAGTTCAGGGAAACTGCATCTATATTTCCCCTCACTGGTCCCGCAAGGATACTCAGGCTTCTGACTCCCCAGCCTCACCCCCATCTTCCTCCTGAGCAGGGTATTTCCAAGCTAACCAGTTCACTGTGTTATTTCCAGCAAAAGACAGTTTGCCTAAGCAGACCTGCTTTGCTTCTCTCCTCAGATGGTATGCATTGTAACTGGCACAGTTGTTATAAGTTACCACAGAGCTCTTTCTAAGCAAACAAATTTTACTTGTAAGGTAAAAGCGTGTCAGAGAAAAATAACAAAAGAGCTCCATGCTAATAATCTTATCAGAGATCTTCCCTCCCTGCCCTCAATCTCCTCAAGGTCTCCCATGGTATCAGTCCTTGCAACCTTTCCCAGCAAGGAGAGGGGCCCTCCCCTTGGGCAGGTGATCCTGTCTGATGGGTCAGAATGAAGGCCCTGAGTCAGTTTAAACTCTGGCTTTGTATTCCAAAGTTCTTTCTTTGTCTGTTTGGTCCATGGAGAACACAGTTTGGGTCTTTGAACTGATGTCACGGAACAGGTGATCCTCAGACAAACAGTCCACCTCTCAGGGCACAGCTTCAAAGGCGGAGTCGATGGATGGGATTTCAATCCCCTCCTGCCCAGTACTTTCTAAGAATTCCACTTCATATATATTGTCCTAAAAGATCCATCATATCTGCTACATTGTTCAACAGTCTCTGGAAGTTTTCAGTACTTCCCAGATGTTGCATTAATCCTGCCTTCCTCTTAAAGTCCCATACAATCCAACAATAGGACATAAGCATTTGCATTTTTAACACAGCGGGACCTTAAAATACTTCCACTTAATTCAATAAGGTTTAACTTAATTCTGTAAGATTTGTCCAGGAGATTGCAGAAGATTGCCACCTGTCCCAGTCATATCCACCCATATCATTCCACTGGCTAAGCAAGAAGGGAGAGAATTGGTTGAAGGATCTGTGCCAAACTTGCCAATTTCAGTTATAAAGGGTTTCAGCAAACTTTGCCATATGGTATTGTGTGCTTTGTGATTCACTTTGACTGCTCAGTTCGTTTCACAAAGACCAAGAAAAACCTTTTTGTCCTTGCAGAACTCAAAATGGCAAAAATAGGATTTCCCTAAGACTTTTTTGTTTTTAAACTAACCAAACATTCTCCCCCTCCAAGCAAAAATACTAACACTCTCTCAATTTTGGGCCAAGACCAAGCATGGAAAATTTTAACCCAACACAAATGTTCTGTCATGTTGTGAGCGTTAGTAACAAATTGTTTTACATCATTAGTTGTACTGATATCACCATATCATTGGGTCATAATTGGTCATAATATTTACTATGAATTATTCATGTATCTAATCCCTTTTTGGTTTTCAAATAGTGAGTTAATCCTGATTTTGGTTAAAGGTAGTCTTTCAGATGTACTCAGGAGAACATTTTCACTAATACCTGGAAGTTGTCTCAATATGACCTCACAAATTATAACAAAACAAAGTTGGTGCTTTTATATGTAAAAATATTTGTAAATCAGATTTACTCTTCTACAAACATCAGTTGTCCCCTTTCACGAGTTGTCCTGTAGGACTAAAATTGTTACTTCATGACACTACAGCACCATGCAGACTTCACACAATGTGATACCAGAATTGAATTTTGAGAGGTTTTTAAAATATCACACAAAGTTTTCTTGGGGGAAGTAGAGAGACCTGTGAAAATCAAGACTGTCCCATTAAAATCAGGGCAGGTAACAACCTACTGGATTCTGTAGTGTATGAATGAGTGAATTTTCTGTCCAACCTCTTTAACATTTACAGATAAAAGTCTGTGGAGATTCCACAAACAGTGCAACCTCCCCATCATTTCTAGGAACGTTTAAAAGAACCCAAAGCAGAAGCAGAATAGAGAGAAAAAAGTCATTTACCATCACAAAAATTGTGTCGGTGTTCTAAGAAAACAGAAAGACCATGATTATATTTTGCAGTATTAGTCAATATGTCAATGTCAGCAAAACAATGTCACTATGTCCCCTAAAAATCCAGATGGCTCTTAATTTGGCAAAGAAGAACTTATAAACTACACACAGAACAGAGATACTTCAGTTGTGTATTGCTTGCATCTTAAATTCTTTCCTTGTTTATATGTTACTTTATATATCATGGTTTATGTTTAGTTTAGTATGTTGCTAAGCTTGCAACATACTAAACTAAACATACTCTACTGACTGAGTTAGCCAGACATGTTGCAAGGTTAAACTTGTTCATCCCAGCCACCAATTCTATTAGAAGTAGTAAAATGAAAAAAAAAAAAAACCACTTACAAACGAGTGGGATATTCAAAAGCATGTATGTGACTTAAGAACTCAAGTCCCATAGACTTTCAACAGGATTTATGCTACGTCAGTGGCTCTCAACCTATCCAGAGTACTGTACCCCTTTCAGGAGTCTTGAGTTCCCCCAAGTTTCACCTCACTTAAAAACTACTTGCTTATAAAATCAGACACAAAAATACAAAAAAAAGTGTCATAGCATGCTATTACTGAAAAGTTGCTTATTTTCTCATTTTACCATACAATTGTCAAATAAATCAATTGTAATATAAATATTGTACTTACATTTCAGTGTACAGTATATAGAGCAGGATAAAAAAAAGTCATTGACTGCAGGAAATTTTAGTTTGTACTGACTTCATTAGTGTTTTTATGAAACCTGTTGTAAAACTAGGCAAATGTCTAGATGAGTTGATGTATCCCCTGGAAGACTTCTGCGTACCCTGAGGAGTACACGTACCCTTGGTTGAGAATCACTGTGCAACGTCACATAAATGCTTCTGAAAATACCAGACTAGATGTCTTAGCAATTTTATCATCATCCAGTTAATTTTAAAATATTTTGTTTATGGAAATGTTCAGCATTCCATCATGGGTTTGTAAATAATTCCAGGGAAGACTCACTGGAAGAAATGGGTGAGCAGAGATCTGAATGCAAGTTACTTTAGGAATTACCTGTTCTGTTTGATGATGCTATAGACATGGAATATTCCATCATCCTCTTTATGTCCAATGTGTACATAATAAACAGATGATCCAATAAACCTGAAAGTTCTATATGTAGGTCTTCCTACTCCCAACTCCTTCAGAACATAAGAACTGCCAGGCTGGATCAGACCCATTGTCCATCTAGTCTGTTATCTTGTCTCTGACACTGGCCTGCACCAGAGATATTTCAGTGGAAAATATAGGATGTAGGATAATCAGCCCCCAATGATAGGTCTCATTCTGATCACTAAGAGAATGGTTTAAACCCCAAACCATGAGATTTAATATACTTTTCAAAATTGTTGTCATAATTAATTATAACTCTGGACTTCCTTAGTATCTATATACATGTCCAATTGCTTTTGGAATCTTAAATTCTTGGCCTCAGTGACTTCCTAGGGCAGTGAGTTCCATAGTTTAATAACATGCTATGTGAAAAGTACATTTATTTTACTTGTTTTGAAAACTCTCCCTCCCCTTTAATTTCATTGAATGCCCCCTTGTTCTTATGTTATATGACAGGGAGAACAGACATTACTGATCTACCTTTTCTGGAGCATTCATTATTGTATATACTTTTACCACCTTCCTTCTTAATAATCTCCCTTCTGAAGTCAATAATCCCATTTTTTCAATCTAAGAGGTTTATTTTGTCTCCTTAATCATTTTGTTGCTCTTCTCTGTACACTGAGTCCTGCAATATCCTTTTTGAGATGGGGTGACTAGTCCTGCACACATTATACCAGGTGTGGCCACACACTGAATTATATAAAAACTGTAGACTATTCTATGCCTTGTTCACCATCCCATTCCTTAGGAATTCTAACACTTTGCTTTTTTGACTATGGCTGCTCATTGAACAGAGGTTTTCATTGAGCTGTCCACAATGACAGGTAGATCCCTTCCCTGAGCTGATACAGTTAATAATTTAGAACCCTCTAAGATATATGAGTAGTTTAATTTTTTCCCTCTAATGTGCATTACTTTGCATTTATCAACACTGTATTTCATTTGCCATCATGTTGCCTATTCACCTAGCTTTTCATGTCTGAAGTTTCTCACAGTCCTCTCTGGTCTTGACTAACTGAAATATCTTTGTGCCATCTGCAAAGTTTGCTACCTCACTACCCAGCCCCATTTCTAGGTCATTAACAATAATAATAAATAACATAGCCCAGAACGTTGGAGGACCCAGCTGTTTTTCATTTTGGCAAAAGGCTATTTGCCATTTGACTCCTGTCTTCTACCCAGTTTTTGATCCATGACACTACTTCACCTCTCAGCCCATGACCACGTAAGCTTCTTTAGTGGCCTGTTATGCAGGACCTTGTCAAAAGCCTTTTAGAAATCTTGATGGTCAACAATTTGCCATTATCCACTAATTTACTGACACAGTCAAAGGATTCTAAGAGATTAGGGGACAATTTTCCTATGCAGAAGCCGTGCTGGTGAGATTCTCTCTGATCATGACCTTCTAGGTATTTTTGTTCTGTTTTTTAATTATAATTTCTACCTATATGTCAGGTACAGACAAGAGCCTTACCTGTCTATAAATTCCCTGGATCAACCCTACGGCCTTTTTAAAAGAACAGGTACAACATTTACTGCCATCCAATCCTCTGCAACAGTGGCTGTTTTGAATAAGAGACTGCATATTTTTATTAGCAGCTCAGCTCCTTCATATTTAAATTTCAGTCACCAAGAGCACCTTGACTTTATTCCTAGAAAAGTACAGATCTAGGGTAAGAATTTCGCCAATCTTCTCCATGGTGAAATGTAGTACAAAGAATTAATATAACTCCTCAACATCCTTATCTTCTGAATTGCTCCTTTTAATCCCTGGAGTTTCAGTGCACCCACAGATTCTTCACAGGCTTCCTGCTTCTAACATATTCAAAGTATTTCTTATTTGTTTTTACACCTTTAGCTAGTTGCTCCTGGAAATCCATTCTGGTCCTTCAAACTTCCCTCTTACTTAATGCCTCCTGTAATTTAGATTCATGTTTATTGGAGTTTCTAGGGTCATATTTCCAAATTTAGAAAGTGATCTGTTTGGTTTGAATAGCTCTTTGAATCTTGCTCTTTAGCCATCATGATTTCTCTCTTGTCTTTCTGGCTCCTTTTTGTTCAGTGGTTCACATGTCTTCTGAGACTTTTTTTTAAGTAACATCCATCTCACCTCTCAGGATTTTACTTTCTTGCAAAGAAACAAACTGCAATGAAAATGGGTCAAATTCTGCTCTGTGATACCCAAGCATTAAGTTCAAAGAGTCAGCACAAATGTAACTGAAAGCAGAATTTGATGCCGTAGAAAAGGGGCATTAAAAGAGGGAGAAGAATAGGTGGGAAGTTATCTGAAATAAGATCATGGCATTCAAAAACTAGACAATTGGGGGAAAATGATAACCCCAAGCAAAGGAATTATACAGAGGACATATCAGATATTACTCTGTGTGACAAAGTTCCTCCTCTACCTTGGTGGGTCCTGTGCTTATTGGCAGATTTGCTCACCTCAGTGATCTTCCCCACAGTCTGGGTCAACTTCTCCTGTGTCTGATCAGGAGTTGGGAGGTTTCGGGGGAAACCCGGGCCCACTCTCTACTCTGGGTTCCAGCCCAGGGCCCTGTGGATTGCAGCTGTCTATAGTGCCTCCTGTAACAGCTGCATGACAGCTACAATTCCCTGGGCTACTTCCCTATGGCCTCCTCCAAACATCTTCTTTCTCCTCACCACAGGACCTTCCTCCTGGTGTCTGATAAAACTTGTACTCTGTAGTCCTTCAGCAGCATAGCCTCTCACTCTCATCTCCTTGTACCTCTTGTTCCCAGCTCCTCACACGCACTTCCTCTCCTCTAGCTCTTTCCTCCCTGACTGGAGTGAGCTCCTTTTTAAACCCAGGTGCCCTAATTAGCCTGCCTTGGTTGACTGCAGGTGTTCTAATCAGCCTGTCTGCCTTAATTGGTTCTAGCAGGTTCCTGATTACTCCAGTGCAGCCTCTGCTGTAGTCACTCAGGGAACAGAAAACTACTCAGCCAGTGACTAGTATATTTGCCCTCTACCAGACTCCTGTACCACACTGGCCTGGGTCTGTCACAACTGATACAACAGAACCTTAGCCGTAAGACCAAAGACAAGATGGAATGCAATTGGCTGAAAATGAGGTAATGATGAACAGATGAGATCAGAGTCCACAGCGCGCAGTGTGGTGTTTGGAGGAAATGAATAAAAATGACCTTATGAAGCCAACCACTTGATCTTAAAAGTTTTTTTTTAGGTCACATCCTAGTTTGTTTGGAAATGCAACCACAGCTATGTAAAAAAACACTGAGTTAGTGTCAGGTCATGATTGCATAAAACTGTTTACAGCAGTTGGGGTTTGGGCAGAAATAAAGGAAGCAGCATGAGAAAGACATCATAAAGTGTAAAGCTGACTGATGCAAGGTGAGTCTCCTCACTCAAACCAGGACAGTCATTTCCCAGCTGTGGCAATCTGTAAGCTTTCAAAGGGACACACAAGATTTAGAAATTGTTCTTCTGCATCAAATTATTTAATATATATTAAAAAGCCCACAACCATAGTAAGACTCCGATGTTACTTCCACAGGCAATTCATAGGGATTCAGGTGGTAGTGAGCACCTTGCATCTCTGATTCAGCTACCGGGTTTCATCACATCATCATGTGACATTGCGCAATGTGCTATGCAACTCCACAAGGATACAGCAAACATGCTGTGTAGAAGTTGTGCTATTTTCAAGACTTCTGGGCAGTCCGAGTTAAGACTGCAGAGGGGAAGTTTTATTCTGAATGCCCTGATTTTTGTGCAGCCACAATTGTAAATTTAATATTGCATTGATGTAGAATTTTGTGATTTAATGTAGTGTTTTTTATAAAAGGAAAAAACATTAAAAATTGAAAAAAATTAGGAGATTTCCAAAATATTTAAAATAAAAATAAAAAACTGTACAAATTATTTTTTCAAATAGAGAACAGATTGGAGAGAGACAAATATATAAAGGAGAAGTCATCTCTCATCCTTCACTACAGCATCAGTAGTGCAGCTCCGCCACATCCCCTTATGCACTTTATTGCTTTACTCATCATGGAGCCAGGCTGCAAATTGCTCAGCCCCTTACATTCCCAGTAACTTCAATAGGAGTTGAGGGTGCTCAGCAACTGGATGGTGCCCCATGAAGCTTTTTTCTCACCATCCTTATCCAATTCTTTATGGGCTAGATCCTGTTCCCACAGAAGACCATGAGTTTTGCAGTGGACTTCAGTGGGAAGAGGATTAATCTGATAGCTGAAATGCAAATTCCTTGACTTCAATAGGACTTTGGGTGCACAAGGTACTCTGCAGCAGGGCCTCGCTGTTCATCTAACCCCTACAGGGGTGGCTCCAGGCCCCAGCACTCCAAGCGCGTGCTTGGGCCGGCATGCCTGCGGAGGGTCTGCTGGTCCCGCACGCCTATGGGAGGTTCACCGAAGCCATGGGACCGGCGACCGGCAGAGTCCCCCCTGTGGCATGCCGCCGTGCTTGGGGCGGCGAAATGTCTAGAGCCGCCCCTTACCCCCTACAAGCTAAAACAAGTAGTTATGCAAAGAAATAAAAATGACACATTATGTCTTCAGAAGTACCTGGGATTTCCCCCACCCAACTCACATCAAAGGACTCAGTTCTGAAGCCTTTACTCATGTCAAATTCACGTACAATAAAATCCTATTGACTTCTACGTACGCGAGTACAGAATGTTATTCTTTATATGCTATTGTGTGGCAAAATTTCATTCAGCTCTTTGAATATAGATACCTGAATGCATTAATGAATGCCGGCAAGAAGAGAATCCCAACAGATCAGAGCCTCATGAGGACAGTGCGGAATACAGGCACTTACAATCATTATGTAGGAAAGGCAGGTATGGTCCAGTGGTTAGAATACAGCAGTGGGAGCTGGCAATATCTGAGCTCCAATTCCAGGTTTGTCGGTAACATCCTCTGTGGCGTAGGACAAACCACTTTAATTGCCCTATGTCTCAGTTTCCCCATACAATAGGAGTTATATTGGTACCTACCTCACATGAGTGTTGTAAGGCTTAATTAGTGTGTATAGCTCTCAGAAAGTGCGAAGTAGTATTGCACATGAACCTGTGCTGCTGCAGGCTAGAAAATGCTAGTGGAATACACAGATTTAAGAACTTGTTTTCAGTTCTTCACGCTAAACGTTACACGGTTACAGGGGAATCTGTGCTGATATCACCCCTTTCATCTGAGAGTTTGCTGTTATAGCTACAGTGGCAAACCTTTTCTAGTTTAGAGCAGGCCAAAGGCTGGGACTGTCAGAAGAGCCTAAAAGAGATCAGTGATCAAATTCCATTGAATTTCAACTCCCTTTGGCTCCTTTGAGCTTAAAGTATTAAGGTGGGAAACATCACAATTTTGGTTTCATCTGCACCTCCTGTTTTAGTGAATCAAATGCAATTTGAACAAAATTGGAAATGTCTTTAGCTTAAAATATATCTGCAGAGAGGCCAAAGATTGTGTGAAATATTTGACAGGGAAGAATATAAAATTAGCAACATTGACTGATCCTCATTCAAAAGGAAAAATGAGTTTACCCGCTCATTATAGATAAATATTAAATATATAAATATTAGTCACTGGAAGGAAGGAAAGCCCTTCTATCAAAGTAGTGAAAACAATGTTCTATTCTTTCTTTTCCTGCTAAATTTGAATATTTCTGGAGGAGTGGAAGTCTGATTCAGAATTCCTGCAAGTTCTTAGTGAACCATAGCAGAAATGACTAAAAGAGTGAGGAAATGGGAACAGAGACACAAAAAGGTATCAGATTTTAATCTTTCTAAGAATGAACCTCAGTTTACAGAGCCCTTTCTTTACAGACGGACTGACACATGTCATGGTCTTCAGTGCACTGTAAAATGATTCCTGGTAGCTCCACTTCCACAAGCAATACTGATCATTCAACATATGGCACTTCTTGCATGGACCCAACCTGGAACCACATGAGATTTAAAATTCATCCAAACTTTTTTGGGGGGTAAATACTTTGTTCTATTGAATACAAAACTTCATATGGTGTGTGCCTTGATGGCAGAAAAAGGGGCACACACTTTAACAAGCAGCAGCACCATAACTAAAGCAATGCTCCACTCATTCCCCAAGTAGAGAGAAAGCTACTTCAGTTGGTGAAGAAGGCAAACAGTATTTACAGTCTCTTGAGCTTGATCATGACCCCAAGTTAAAGGCCACAGTTAATCATGAGGCGCTTGGTTTCCCTGAAGGTTAGCAGTGAGCTTTCCAGCTTCACAATATTTGAATGCTTATCTAAAGCTCTAAAGCTATCAGAACCCTGCTGGTCCTATCAAGATTGCATTACCATGCTTCCACCCAAAAGCTCCACAATCTCCCCGTGCCAACAGGCCCATGATCCTCCATATAGATCCCCTTCCTCCCAACAGGCTTGTATTCTTTCTAAGGCCCAGTTACCTCACATCCCTCCCCAGTGGGATACATTCTCTCATATCTGAGGCATTCTTGAATATTAACATTCCTTGTTGTCACTCAAGCTAGTTACCTCCCTGAGGTCCATGGTTGAGTGTATGCCAGCTGGGCATCCTCTGAAGATCAGGGAGGGAACTGCAGGCTTCTGGGCCTACCCTCTAACCCCATTCAAACCTGGTACAGCAGGAAAGAGGGGTGAAGAAGGAGAATAGTTGAAACACCTGCACTTTCCTTTGGATGGAGGTAGATGGGGTAGGAGAAAAGTGTCCATAATTTAATTATCTTAACCTCACAGAGGTTTGATTTTAGGAATGGATGGAGATTTATAAGTAGGGAGAAGGATCAGGCTTCCATTTTTCCTTCTAAACATGTTTGCCCATCCCTAACATACCTACTGGAAACTCCAGAGGAGACTGACCTTTTCTGATGGTGACACAAGGTGCTACATACATTTTATAGGAAAATGTGGAAACTTGGGATTTTCTGAAATAATTCCCTGTTTCCCAGAACATCTGTGCTCTGCACCACATGTGCTTAAGCTTCAGTTTCTTTTCATCATCTCATAGTAACAGAATAGATATAAACACTAGAGGCGGCACAGATCTAGCACATGCTCTGCTACATAGCTTTGTGTCTTCCACAGGTGCTGCTCTCTACCTCCCAGTGCCCTCTTTTGGCAATGAAAGATTTGAGATGACAAATAATATTGTGCTAGCCAGCCTGAGAGCACTAAGATGATGGAGTTGCTTTGGTTAATTATGCTACTTTTAAAAGTAAACATTGTAGCTTGGTTTCTGAAGCACTATGCTGTTTGTGATGACTAATGTTTGTATGTCTAACAGTCAGACGCAAGTGCTGCCTAGATTATTGTGAGCTGACAGTAATGCCATATGTCAATGGAAAAGTTATTTCCCTTTGATTTACACTAATGGCTCCGATTTGAAGCTTTCAAAATTGATCTAGCCTCTTGAACAGTTATTTGCAAAATTTCTAGGCTATTTGAAAATGAACATCATGTCCTAATTCAAAGGAAAGATTATTTCCCCTAGGTATGCAATAGTGTATTATATTTTATTGGTGATCTCAGTATGTCAAATTCTGTGCATATGTCTCTCTCTTAGCCAGATCAACACCCAGGATTAAGTTTTATTTTTAGAGAATGTATATTTAGATAACTCGGGGTAAAGTCAATTCCTCTAAATGACAAGAGGCACGATCTTAGGGTTACAGCACTGGAATGGGACTCAGGAATTCTAGATGCCATTGCTGGCCCTGCCACAGTCTCCCTGGACCTCAGTTCCCTATCTATAATATGGGGATAATATTTTCTTCCTCCTGTCCTGTGACTGTCTTACCTATTTGGACCGTAAACTCTTTGGGGAAGGGACTGTCTCTGTGTCTGTACTTGGCTGAACCCCATGGGCCCTCCTACTAGGTCCTACTGTAACACAAAGTAAGAGTAGTTTAAACATTAAGACTCAGTCTGGAATGCCAACTTAGCTTCCAGAGACCAACACTTCCTCTGACATATACTGCTGTGTATTGAATCTAGAGGCTTATATCTTATCATTGTAGTACCCACCTCCCAATTATTTAAAAACAGAAACACCAACACTGCTCACTGTCTCTCTTCCTTCCCAGCCTGGAGGTTAAACAGTTCTATTAGTTTTAGATTGGGGCCAGGGTTTTAAAAAGTGAGAGTGAGCTTGGAGATGGTGAATTTCTGGAGGTGCCACTTCAGATACTTTAGAAAGGGGCCTGGTTTTCAGAAAGTGCTGAGCACCAACCTGAGACACCTTTAAGGAGCTTGATTTTCAGTGGGTTGAACACCCCAAAAGTGTGGCATTCACAATCACTAGTCACTTTTAAAATAGTGGCCCCAATCTCTAAACTAATTGACCTGGGATATTTTATGTTTGTGTGTTTGGTGTATAATTGGGTGCATTGCATGTGTGGGTGTGGATGTAGCACTTAAAAGGAAAAAGAAATACCCCTCTCTCCATTATTTATTATTGTCTTTAAAGTATCATCTAAACACAACAATCAGGATCAGGGCCTCCCTGTTTTAGGTCATGTACAAACATAAAATAAGAAACGTTCATAAGCTAAATAGGAACAAGAGGCAACAGAAGACTGCAGAACACAATGGAGTTGGAACATGGAAAGACGAGTGATATTAATAGTAAACAGACACAGCGTGTACTATTAACTCTTTTTTTAAATGAGTTAGGTACACAAAAGCTATAGATGAATCAGTAACTACCTTCCCATCCCGTCAGCCACATTAATCAGGTGTTTCACTGTAAGCATCATGGCAGAGGTGGGTCTTAAGAAAGGACTTGAAGGAGGACAGGCTGGAGGCTGTGCAAATTGATTGGAGGAGAACAATTCACACTTAGGGGATAAACTAGTAGAATGTGTAAAGGTGCTTGGTGGAGGAGAAGCAGATAAGCGGGGGAAATAGGGTGACTAGACAGCAAATGTGAAAAACAGGGACAGGGGATGGGGAGTAATAGAAGCCTATATGAGAAAAAGACCCAAAAATCAGGACTGTCCCCATAAAATCAGGACATCTGGTCACCCTAGGGGGAAAGAGGCTGCCATTGCTGGCAAAGCGATGTGAGTGAGTTACAATGCAATGAGATAAATAGGATAAAGTAACCTGGGAAGGGCCTTAAGAGTACCAGGCACTGTTGTGTCTCTCATGTGGCAGACAAGGGAGAGTCACCACTGAAACAAGAAGCTAGGAAGATAATTTTGACTTCACTGAAGCTCCTAATTTAGAGTCAGCCAGTTGACTGTATTACACTTGCATCTTCATGAAGCGACATACTCATCCCATGAAGATTCTCTTGAAAAGAAGCCCTTGCAGAGGGCTAGTAGGTAGTACATTTGGGGCTTTTTAAAACTGTGCCAGATTTAGAACTAGTGTAAGCAGGTCCAACTCCACTGAAGGCAGTGGCATCACAGACTCTTACAGCTTGCCTATATGAACAGTTAGTTTGCAGCAAGCTAGGGTGTAAATCTGCCCTGCATTAGCCTGCCCCACACACAGGGTCTGTGTGGATGCTGCTGCTGCTATTAACGCTCCCTAGTGCATTGAGATCGGCTTCCATTTCAAAGCAGTGTAGATCAAAGAGCACTGTGAAACTTTTAGGGGGTGGCAGTACATGGACACAATGTGTGGCAGGCTAGAGCAAGCTAGATTTACAGCCTCTAGCTTGCTGTAAACTAACTGTTCATATAGACAAGCCTTTATACCAGCTATTATTTTGACCCACAGAGGCAAGTTCCATTCATTTCAATGGACTTACATTAGTAAGTAGAATGACCCATTGCATGTCTAATCCTTTTACACTCGTTTTCCAGCATTATGGTTTAGCAATGGTGCTTTGCCTTCCTATGTCAAATAAAGACCACTCATTTAGGTCCACTGTGTAATCTTAGAAATTATAGCCCACAACCAAACCAAATAACCAGCCTACCATGGATGACTGAGAATGTGCTCAATTCAACTAGATAAAAAGTATGATAAGGAATATGATACCTCTCTACATATGTGGGAGAATTACATACTTAATGCTGTCAAAGTAGTCTTTGCTAACACAACCTATATATTCTACCTTCCTGAAACAACAAAATCTATTGTAAATAGTAAGCTTCAGGGATTGATGCAGAAGCATGTTCTTGCAAACTGGAATATTTAAAATGTAAGGAAGGAATCTGACACGTACAATAACAAGTTAATGCAAATATTTTATTACCATGTTTAAAATACAACCCCAAATCTCCAGGAACTAGCTGATATGGAACCCACCCAAGTATAACAAGCTGAAAGAGTGTTTATTTCATCCCTGTTTGTTGGGGTTGAAATACATTGCAAGATCGGCGTCCACAAAGCTCATTTGAAGTATCCACCATGCTACTTAAGGCAGTTATTTTCCTCATTAGCTTCAGTAAAGGCCAAATGTTTAGAGGTGCGGCATGCCTTTAATTTCCATTGACTTCAACAGAAGCTGAGAGTGCCTATTGCTTTGCAGGATGAATCGTTAAAAAATGGAAAATATTTACCAAACAAATGTCTCACACAATTGCAGACTGCTCGTGGGATGTTATACAAGGTGACAAGGTTTTATCTAAAATACTAGTAAACAGGGCACTGGACGGGGACTCAGATACCCAGGTTGTTGACCCTGATCTGCCACTGACCTGCAGTGTGACCATGGCAAGACACCTCACTTCTCTGTGCCTCTACTTCACTTCCAGCCATTTGTTTACCTTGTCTATTCAGTTTTTCAGCAAAAGGACTGCCTAGCACAACGGGGCCCTGAGTGGAATTAACACAATACAAATAAGTGCCTCAGTCCTGCCATAACTTTTTGCTATATATTTTAAGTAATAACTACTAAAAAAGAAATACAGGAGCATTTGCACTGTGTTCTCGCTCACACATCCCAAATAGTGTATTTTCCTTTGGTGAAAATTCCTTCCATTTACCAGCAGGCTAGCCAAACAGCCCCTTTCAATCAAAGGGAGCCGCCCCTCTAGAGAAGTGCCATAGACTGACTTGCTATCCAGGTATTAGCTGTGTTTTTTTAGGCTTTAAATCAGAGGGACCCTTTAATTTTCTGACCTTAGTGACAACTTTATTGATGTTATTTATGAAAAATAACTAGAGAGGCAGATGGTTGTGCTCAAAGAGGCTTCTCTCCTATGATTAAGGATGAAGTTATGGAAAAGGACTAATACAATTTAGCCAACAGACCAAGGGCCAGATCGTCCAATCCATTAAGTCCACTTTGCATTGCTCCTGAGCCAGATGCCCCCACACACTCCCAGTATAAGTGGAGGGAGGAGGTATGATGGGCCAGCACATAGCAGAATTTATGACAGTGGCATGAGTTAGAGCTGCTCCCTTGCAGCTCTAATTCACACCAAGGCCAGGCGATTCAGCATTAGGGAGTGACAGTTGAGACTCCATCCCTACATCTTTTCAGATGAGTACTGAATTCCCAAACAGATTGTTGAACAGCTGATCCCAATGTCTGCTCCAGACGAACACCCCAAAAACATCCTGTCACGAAGTGTGGGGGAGTCAGGGCCCTGCACCCCTCTTCCTGAGATTCCCCGTGACTCTCAGCCAGCCAGTAAAACAGAAGTTTTATTAGATGACAGGAACACAGTCCCAAGAGGAGTACGTAGGTACAACCAGAACCCCTCAATCAAGTTCTTCTGGGGGGTTTAGGGAGCTTAGACCCCAGCTTGGGGTTCCCTGCGTTGCATCACCCAGCCCAAGACTGAAAACAAAACCTCCTCCAGCAGCTCTCTTCCCCCTCCCACCAGCTCCTTCTCTCCTTTGTTCAGTCTCCCAGCCAGAAAGTGTCATTTCTCCCAACCCCCTTCCCGGCTCAGGTTACAGCTCAGGTAGCTTCCTTCAAGGGAAGTCCCCCATCCCCAGTGTAACTCCCCTGCAACATTCGCAGGTCAGATCCGCCCCGCTTCCTGCTCCGTCACATATTCAAACCTCTGAATGTACAGTCCACCACCCTAACCCCCTGCCCTTTTATGTACTGTATTTGGAATAAATGATTTCTTGGCTTTTAAAACATTTTTTATTATTGCAGAAATACTGTACCACAACCACCCCTGAGAACTCCAACCCTTACCCTATGCACTCAACCCCCATCATGATGCAGTCCACCACCCTACCCCCCTGCCCTTTCATGTACTGTATTTGGAATAAATGAAATAAATGAAATACAGTACCCCAAGGGAAAAACTGGCACTGCAAAAGCACCAAACATTACTGTTGGCTTTCAGCCTCAAATTGCTCCCTTAAGGCATCCCTAATCCTTGAAGCCCTTTGCTGGGCCTCTCTAGTAGCCCTGCTCTCTGGCTGTGCAAATTCAGCCTCTAGGCGTCGAACCTCGGAGGTCCATTCCTCACTGAATGTTTCACTCTTCCCTTCACAAATATTATGGAGGGTACAGCACGCGGATATAACAGCAGAGATGCTGCTTTCCCCCAAATCTAGCTTCCCATAGAGACACCTCCAGCGTCCTTTTAAACAGCCAAAGCACACTCCACATTCATTCTGCACTGGCCTTGCTCCTGTCAAGCTTCCCTGTATACTGTTTCATGAGCCATGGCATTAAGGGGTAAGCGGGTTCTCCAAGGATCACAATGGGCATTTCGACGTCCCCTACAGTGATCTTGCAGTCTGGGAAAAAAGTCCCGGCCAGCAGCTTCCTGAACAGGGCACTGTTCCGAAAGATGCGTGCATCATGCACCTTTCCAGGCCATCCTGAGTAAATGTTGGTGAAACGCCCATGGTGATCCAGAAGTGCTTGGAGAACCACAGAGAAATACCCCTTGCGGTTAATGTACTCGGATGCCAGGTGGGGTGGTGCCAGAATAGGAATGTGCGTCCCATCTATTGCCCCTCCACAGTTAGGGAAACCCATTTGTGCAAAGCCATTCACAATGTCCTGCACATTCCCCAGAGTCACGGTTCTTCTTAGCAGCGTGCGATTAATGGCCATGCAAACTTACATCAACACTATTCCAACAGTCAACTTTCCCACTCCAAACTGGTTCGCCACTGATCGGTAGCTGTCTGGAGTTGCCAGCTTCCAGATTGCAATAGCCACCCGCTTCTCCACTGGCAAGGCAGCTCTCAATCTCGTGTCCCTGCGTCGCAGGGTAGGGGCGAGCTCAGCACACAGTCCCATGAAAGTGGCTTTTCTCATCCGAAAGTTCTGCAGCCACTGCTCGTCATCCCAGACTTCCATGACAATGTGATCCCACCATTCAGTGCTCGTTTCCCGAGCCCAAAGGCGGCGTTCCACGGTGCTGAGCACGTCTGCTACTGACACAAGCAATTTAATGTCTCGCGCGTCAGGCGAATCAATATCATCATCGTCTGACTCCTCACTGTCACTTTGGAGCAGAAGGAATAGCTCCACTGCCAAACGTGATGTGCTGGCAACATTCATCAGCAAGGTCCTCAGCAGCTCGGTCTCCATTTGTAGCAGAAATCGAGCTGCAGACTCACAATGGCGCCAAACTGCTTGGAATGTGTAGCAAAGCACCACGGGGCGTTGGAACAGGAAGCGGAAACACCCGCACCCTTCTGTCCCCTTCCCACAACCCACAGCACCAAAATGGGATGAGGTGCTCTGTGGGATAGCTGCCCACAATGCACCACTCCCAACAGCACTGCAACTGCTGCAAATGTGGCCACACTGCAGCGCTGGTAGCTGTCAGTGTGGCCAGACTGCAGCGCTGGCCCTACACAGCTGTACGACCACAGCTGTAACTCCCAGTGCTATACATCTGTAAGTGTAGCCATGCCCTGAGATGCAGACTAACTAGTGTGTTTTGTGGGGATTAGAGAGAAATCTCAGATACATTTGAAGTTCATCAAATACCTCCCTAAAACCTGACTCACAGGCAGATTTAATTTACTTCATGGGAAAAGATACTGTTGTTGGTGCTCAGTTCTGAGCTGCCTGTTTCAACTGGAAAACTTGTTTTCTTGTTGTAATAAAGAAAAGAAAAATCAGCACTAGCTGAGGCAAGCACAATGTTCTTTTTGCAGAACCAGGAGGATCAAACGGCTGGGCTCCACCCAACTCATTCCTTCACTATGATTCGCCTTCTAAATAGATAGTACCCTCCGGGATTCACAATTGTCTATGCACAGTTAATAATGTGATATGTGCTGAAGAATGCAATGTGAGAGATTGACATTCATAGCACACCATCTACCTAGATCTCAGTAGTAAGAGCAGAACGGCCGCAGAGTGCTGCTAACACACAGGTGTTGGGAAGGTTGCATATTTGGCTGTGAATTTCTACACCTCAGCTCTCCATATTAATAGTCACGATTTCCTGAACCACTGTTAGGACAGCAATAACTTGACTTCATTACAACTTTTATATAGCATCCCAGTCATTCTTTGCATGTTGCCCAACATAACTTAACTTATTTAATATGTACATATAAATATAGCACTATGACTAGTGAGTACTGTTAATTCTTTTAAAGACTGTTACAGTAAACTGTTCAGTATAACCGGTTGAAAATTTTCAGACAAAAGTTTTTTTCCCTACGGAAAACTGGGCTTTTGATTAAATGAGAATTTTCATGAAAACTGTTTGCTTTCCTTGAAGTGTTTTTGATTATTTGTTGGAAAACAGTTTTTTTTTTCTCGTTGAGAGTGGGTATTGGCTGAACATTTTTGGTTTTCATTATTTTAAAATTAAAAGTCAATGTTTTCTGCTAAAAATTTTGATGAAGACAAAAGAATTTGATAGTTTTTGTCAAAATTTTGGTCAGGAAAAAAATTCCTGAGCTCTACTGCTCAGAATAGTGTTACTGAATGATATATTTGCTCTGTAATATACAAAATTGTGAAATTATGCAGCCAAGGTCTTTCAAACTGGCTGTTTCAGTCCAAAAAACTTATAATTTCTTTTATAACCAAAATCAAAAGCAGAAGTCATAAACACACACCAGGTTTTTATCTAAATAAGAGTTCAGTGTTTAAGTCAAACCAAAAAATCAGTTCATTTATTATATATTTTCACAATTTAACTGGAAATAAGCCATTTAGGATATATTACAAACCCTAACATTTGTTTGGCTGACAAGGTGCATTAAAAATGAGAAATGTTGTTAGTTACCTCCTTCGTTTTAGGAATGAGGTCTATTTTTTGCTACCTGGGAACATTGGCTTAAAAAATCTTTAACCAAACATTAAGGCACTGATTCAATTTCAACACGGTATATAAAGATTTGCCTAAGAACTTGTCTACACAGGGAAATGGATTGTTGGCAGAACTATACCAATATAACTATAGCGCTATGCTGGTATAATTCCCATGTGACACTATTTGAGAATAAAAGTGAATTTTTCTAGAATAATTACTTCTTATTATACCAGAATGAGGTTGCCTTTATCCTCAAATAAAGTTTCTCCATGGGGAGTTATAGCAGCATAGCTATAGCTGTATAATCATAATTATACTGCTATAGTTCCGCTGGTCAATTGCTGGTGTGGACAAGCCCCAGCGTTCAGTAAATGAGAAGACACATGGATCACAATGGGGCCACGTGCTTAAACGTAGGCCCAGGCTTTAGTACCTTGCTGAATCAAGGCCCAAAGAAATAAACAGAAGGCTATATTGCCCCCAGCCCTTACACAGGTGCCAGGGTATAGGTGGTACCTTCCTGGGCACAATCCCTCACTGAGCTCCCCCTGGGATGGGGGTGCTTGGGTCCCAAGACAGGCCAGTGCTAGAATGGCACAATTTGGCCATAGCCTGTAGCTTCCTGAATTTCTCTATGTCCGCTCCTACCCCCACCACACACACACACACACACACACACACACACACACACTGATAATGTGGTGTAATGCACATGTTTTCAGTCAGCATGAGTTTGGGAAGGCTGCATTACTCATAGGCGGCAAAGCCACAAGTGAACTATACAGGTCATCCCACACAAGTACTGATAACAGTTGATATTGTACCACATATTTAGTATATGGCCTATATTATAGAAAGTTATTCTAGGAATGTTTGGGGGAGGTCTAAAACATTTTAATGGGACTATTTCTTGTATCCCTCTGCCTGCAAAGCCACATGCCTCAATTTTCATGAGGCCTATTGTACAAGGCTCAGAGAAAAAGAAAAAAATTCAAGCCAAAAATATAATAAAAATAATAAAAAAAAAACTACTCAAATGATCTAAAATAACTTTCCTATAGCTAAAAATTCAATCTCTTGTTTCTGAGGTCATCAAACTGCAGTTGATTTCAGTGACAGTTGCTGGGTGCTGAGAAATTTTAAAAACAATCAGACCACTTATTTAGAAGCTTAAATATGAGATTTTTAGGCACCTGTTTTTGCAGATATCAACTCTGCCACAGTTTGAACCTGTGGTTTCCACCAGGTTGCTGTGGGCAGGAGAGGCTCTAGCTTTTTTGCTGCTCCAAGCATGGCAGGCAGGTTGCCTTCGGCAGCTTGCCTGTGGGAGGTCTGCCAGTCCCGTGGATTTGGCGTACCTGCTGCCGAATTGCCGTTGAATCCGCAGGACCGCCAGGGCCGGTGCAACCTATTAGGTGACCAAGGCGGTTGCCTAGGATGCCAGGATTCCAGGGGCGGCATTTTCTTCAGCGGTGACCATGGTGGCCGGATCTTTGGCCACCCCGGTTGCTGCCGGCATTTAGGCGGAGGGAGATGGGGCAGGGGGGCGTGGGGAGGGCCACCTGCAGCAAGTAAGGGGTGAGGGCGGCACGCAGGGGAACTCCCCGCCCCAGCTCACCCCTGCTCCACCTCCTACCCAAGCACGCCGTGACTGCTTCACTTCTCCCGCCTCCCAGGCTTGTGGCACCTAAGCTGATTGGCGCTGCAAGCCTGGGCAGCGTGAGAAGTGAAGCAGCGATGGCGTGCTCGGGGAGGAGGTGGGGCAGGGGTGAGCTGGGGCGGAGAGCTGCTGTACAGCTCCCCGGGCTGGGGAGGGGAGCTGCCACAGGAGGGCACCTCAGGGCAGAGTGAGGGTGGGGAGCTGCCGTGGGGGAGGTGCCTCATGGTGGAGGGGGGGTGGGGAGCTGCTGCAGGGCTCGGGGAGGGGGAGGAGCAGAGGTGAGCTAGGGTGGGGAGCTACTGCATGGGGAGGAGCTGCCATGGGGGGGGCCTCAGGGTGGAGGGAGGGAGCTGCCGCAGGGGGGGCAGGGGAGGGCGCAAGGTGGAAGTTTCACCTAGGGTGCGAAACATCCTTGTACCGGCCCTGGGGACCGGCGGACCTCCCACAGGCATGTCACCGAATGCTGCCTGACTGCCGCCCTCACAGGGACCACCAGGGCACGCCCTCCCCGCAGCTTGCTGCCCCAGGCACGCGCTTGGAGCGCTGGTGCCTGGAGCTGCTGCTGGCTGTGGGTATTTCAAATTGATAATTGCATCACTAAACCACCACTCCTCCAAGGGATGCTGCATGGTAAGGGCTCTGGCATTGCCTCTTTAAAGAAAATAGCTGCACTGAAACATACTTTGTATCTTAGATGATTGATAAATTACACAGATTCAGTCAATAGTCAGAACATGGACTCAGGACATTGTTAGAAAGACACTGTGCTTGCAGCTGACATGGTTTTGGAACCTGATTCCGAGTAAGCTTTGCTGGTACAATAAAAGATCAAAGCAAGCAGAGCTAGTTAGATTGGCCCAGATCCATAAATCAATAGAAGTTAGGAGTCTATGTACCTCTGTGGATCTGGGCCTTTGTATGTGCCGGTCCTGTGCATACCTAGGTTTTATTTTCATGAACAAGTAGCCTGAGCTCAGTTCTTAAAAGGGAGAAACAAGGACTGAGCTAGGAAAACTCAGCCAGATAAAAGTTTTAATGTATTTTTGTTCTTTCTGTAAGAGGAAGGTAAGTTAAATATTGCTCTTGCAGAGCAATGCCTTCACATTGTGTGTAGTACTTAGCATGATTAATTTACCCTGGCTCTCTAGCTACCAAAAAGTCTTTTCTGATTCTGAACTGATAAGTAATTAACCATCTCCATTACCAAGAAACTAAATAAATAGCATCTCTATTTAGAGTTTCTTCCAGCAAGTTATTTCGGTGCATCCTGGTCCAACAATGTTACTTCCTCTTATTGGTTCTATTCTTGATATCAGACGCAGGTCTATTGTGATCGCAGCTAGAACTGCTTCAGTAGCTAAACATAGCACATGATGATGTGTAAGACCTTAAGTTTCCTATTCACCTCAAATATTGGTTACCATGGACACAACATTTTGAAGATCACAAATTATTAAGTCAGTGAGTTGCAAGGATGTAGTCAAAGATAGAACTTGGCCCCCTATTTGTAAGTTATAAAACAATAAATCTGATATAAAAGAGGAAAGATATGGCTAATATACAAAAAAAGCTTCTAAATTACATTAGATAAAATTAAACCATTTAAACAGATTTTAATGCATTACAAAGGGTACTACCATGTACAGGTAGTTAAACGCTCTAACATATTTCTATAAATACACTGAATAATTTATTTTTATTTTAAACAATAATTACTGTTATGGATTTTTTTAAAATACCAATGTGAGCACAAGATCAGATAACAGTATGGCACAGACAGATTGAATGAAGTTGCACCAGCAAGGCTTTAGTTTCAAATTTTCAAACTTGCTGCCAGTTAGAGAGGTAGCACAGTCTAGGGCAATGTTTCTCAGTCTCTTGGGAACAACCTGGAAATGGGTTGCACACCAGTTCTGATTGACTGGTGGTTAGAATTGTTTAGAAAAATTATGAAACATTTAACAGTTACAAAAAATATGTTTTTCTGTACATTTCCCCCCATTTTTACCAGCAATGCTAATATAGTCCATGATGCAAAAGTTTGTTGGAGTGGGTAGACTACAACATGTTTTTTTGCTATTTTGTGGATTGTGGACCAAAAGAAGGTAGCGCCTTCTATCTAAAAGAACAGGATCAGGATTAGGACACAGTCAGGAGTTTCTGGGTTCTAAGCCCAGCTGTTACTCTAACTCGATGTGTGGCCTTGGGAAAGTCACTTCATGGCTCTGCCTTCATCTCTGCAGCTGCAAAACAGGAATAATAATACTTCCCATGCCCAACAAACAGGGATATTCACATATCTTACTTGTTTATATGTTCAAAGTGCAGACAGAAAAGTATTATTAATAATGGAAAATATGGAAAGTAAGCATGGAAAACCTTAACAGTGAATTTCTAATCTTTTATCCATTTTTTTAATGTAAATCTTTTATAACTTGAAGGAAAAGGGAATAATCTGTAAAATGAAAGGTCAAGTGGTGCCTTCTACACTTCCAGGTTAGGTGTCTCACTGTCACAAGTAACACATGCCATGAGCTCAGTGGCTCAGCTGGTGAGCTCCCAAACCTCTGAATAATTCTGGGGAATGAATGAAAAGGTAAGGGAACTCCTCATTACAATACAGTGACACTCAGCACTCCCTTCTCTAACAGCAATCTTCCACCTAAGTCCACAAAATAGTCCACCTAAAATAGAAGTCCATCTAATTAAATAAAAGATTGTCATTATTTACATTTTCAGGCTTAAGTCACATGGAATGTCATAGGCCTTAAGTGCAGCAGAAGGAAGCAAGAGGCAAATCTGAAAAGTCAACTCTCTCCTCAATCTCACCTTCAGCAAGGGAGGAATATTGGGCTGAGCGAAGTGGCTAACTCGCTGGCCTCTTTCCCAATGATGAGATTTGGAAAGCCAATCCATTTCTGTGGTGAGGGGAAGCAGGCAGGGGAGGGCCATGTCCTCCACTTATTTCTCCTCAGTGAGAGACAACTGAGCCAGAGGAGACCATGTGCTTGCATGTCTATTCCAGCAGAGTGAGAAATCAGCTAGCCTCTGAGGGTCTTAGTGGGCCCAGAGAATGCTCTTGAAAGAAAGGATGGACAGCACGCATGATGGACTGGGTACCTCAAAGGGGGGAGGCTGTGAATTATTCAGGAGAACTTGTTTGTTTATTCTTCCAGTTTATACCAGATGCTATTCCATAAGCAGTCAGCGCATTCAGTGTTCTGGGAGCCTCAACCACAATTAAAAGGGATCATTAGCCAGTGTAACAACAGACTTCACTTCATGATAGGTTAATCCCCCACACAAAAGCTCCCAGCAAATAATAAAACTTCCCCTCCCCAAAACACAATGGGCTTTGGAATAGGGCCAGCAGGTCAAAGAGCTCTAAGATCTAGCAGACTATTATGAGTGTTATGGAGTTGTAAGGCAGCCACAGAGAATACTGCTAGTAGCTCTCTCACATATGTACCAAGAGGTTTTAGGTCAATTGACTGCACCTTGGGCAGAACAAGGGTGTCTCTTGGGAGAGGGGTCATGTGTCTCAAGGAGCATCGTGAATAGGGGGGTAGCTACATGAGATAGCTCAACACCACAATCCAATTGACTACAGGATGGGGGATTTGGGAAAGGTCAGCTAGTCATTGGCATCCTTCCCTTAAAACTCACTGAGAACAGGGCCTGTTCATATCTATCTGATGTACATGTATCTAGAGCAAATATGATTAATTCATAGTCACCTATATCCACAGGCTCCTGCCTTAATCAGCTGCTTTGCTCACACCTTGCATTGCCTCTCCTCAGTGACTGATTCAGTGGATAATAAGGCAACAACTTCCGGCCTGCCAAGTCACCTCAGTTTGGCATTTAATGATCAACGGCATGAACTACCTCCAAGACTATCATGTTATTTGTCTTACATGTACCTCAGTAAACAAAGAACAGAAGAGTCAGGTAGGGCTTGACTCACTTAGGATAACAACAGAGGTGTCGTGTGAAATGATTAGCATAAAGTACTGATGTACAAAGTACATTTTTGGGACGAGCTCCTCACCTTTGCTTCAGCCCCTTTATGCTGGGTGAAAGAGTCAGTCGCACAAAAGGGCCTTAAAAGCCCTAGTTCTGCCTGGGGGATGATTCTCTCAGTGCACACACTGCAGAAGACAACCATAGCTTGCCCTCCAAGAGCAAGCCCTGGCAAACAGAGCCTGCTGGGGGTAGGGATAGGAGCAGGGCCGGCTCTAGGTTTTTTGCCACCCCAAGCAAAAAAAATTTTGACTGCCCCCACCCCAGCCCTGGGCTCCCCTCCACCTGCACCCCCTGCTGCCCCAGCTCTGGGCCTCCCCCCACCCACACCCCCCTGCCTTCCCAGCCATGGGCTCTCCCTCCCTGACAGCCCATGCTGCCCCAGCTCTGGGCTCCCCCTCATCAGTGCCCCCCCACCCAAACACCCCCTGCCACCCCAGCCCTAGGCTCTCCCCCCCCATCCCATACCTGCACCCTCCTTCCGCCCCAGCCCTGGGTAGCTGGTAACTTACTTCCAGGGGAGGTCATTCAGCAGGAATTTTGGATGTGCACAGAAACAGGATTGGTTCCCATATGGTTACAGAACTGCAGTAAAGCGGAACAATTTTCAGTTTGCGTGATTGGAGGATATCTGGATGCATATTATAAGACTGTCCTCCATAAATGAGGAAAAGTTGAGGTGCCTTTATTATTCTTTTGTTTCACTCTTTGTTACTATGGGGAATTTGCCAATGCAATATCACTGTCTTCCTTTTAAACAAATAAAACTAAAAAAAAAAAAAAGGCAATGGCTGTTGAAAATAGCATTCCAGTTCTAAAAACCACTGGGAAGCATTTCTTGCTCAATTTCTCCTACTTTTTCTACAGCAAGTTACAGTGGATCAATATATTTGATTTGGGAGAAATGAAGTAACAGCTGCCCAAATTGAGCTTGAGCACTCCTGAATTTTGAAGTGCTCAAATCTGGAAGGCAGGTGCTAGATTCTCTTTCTGAATATTAGCTAACTCTGGAAAGGAAAAGTCAATTTCTGCTTCCATGGCTCAGAAGTGGAAATCCTCCTATGTGCCTGGTACTGTAACTAAAGTTGCCGAAGTCCCCTAGCAGAGTCTCCCCTCCCTTACTTTTCATTTTAAATTCTAGTGGGATCCACATACCTCCCTTGCTAGGCTTCAGACAGAGAGGGGCACTGTCCATTTAGTCCACCCAATTCCTTCTTTGGGGGCTGCAAGGTGAGGTCACACCAGTATCCCTAATCCAGTCTGGGGATGTCTTCTGAAGGGGATATCTGGGCCAAAGCCTTCTACTCCTTGGGCACACTTGTTTCCCATTCACAGTGCCACCCTACTCTAGCGGTGAGCTCTCCATTCACAGCAAGTTCCAGTATGAGGTTTCAGCTACCATACTCTCTCCCTCTCCCTTTCCTGTTGATAGCGGCCAAGGGAACGCTGGGAAATGTTCTTTCCCTGCTCCAGGGCTGGCTCTATAGGCAGGGAGCTAACCAAGGAACTACAGCTCCCAGGGCCCTGTCATAAACAGATAGTTAAGGGTTAATGTCTCTTTTACTTATAAAGGGTTAAGAAGCTCAGTAAACCTGGCTGACACCTGACCAGAGGACCAATAGGGGGACAAAATACTTTCAAAACTTGGTGGAGGGAAGTCTTTGTTTGTGCTTTTTGTGTTGTTGTTGTTGTTTGCTCTCGGGACTGAGAGGGATGGGACATCAATCCAGGCTCTCCAAATCTTTCTGAATCAATCTCTCATGTTTCAAATTTGTAAGTAATTAGCCAGGCAAGGCGTGTTAGTCTTATGTTTGTTTTCTCAACTTGTAAATGTTTCTTTTTGCTGGAAGGATTTTACCTCTGTTTGCTCTAACTTTGAACCTAAGGCTGGGGGGGCCCCCCCTCTGTTCTATAGGAATCTGATTACCCTGTAAAGCATTTTCCATCCTGATTTTAGAGATACTTTTTACCTTTTCTTTCTTTAATTAAAAGCTTTCTTTTTAAGAACCTGATTGATTTTTCCTTGTTTTAAGATCCATGGGGATTGGGTCTGGACTCACCAGGGATTGGTGGGGGGGGAAGGAGGGAGGATGGTTAATTCCTCCTTGTTTTAAGATCCAAGGGGTTTGGATCTGTGTTCACGAGGGAAGTGGTGAAGTCTCTCAAGGCAACCCAGGGAGGGGAAAGTTTTGGGGGGACAGAAAGTGCCCCAGACACTGAAATTCTGGGTGGCGGCAGTGTTACCAGATCTAAACTAGTAATTAAGCTCAGAAGGGTCCATGCGGGTCCCCCACATCTTTACCCTAAAGTTCAGAGTGGGGAAAAAACCTTGACAGGCCCTCTGTTGGTTCTCAGCTCCCAGGCTGGATCCCTGCCAGCTGCCGCCCCTGCAAATGAGATGCCCCAAGCAGCTGCTTGCTTTGCTGATGCCTAGAGCCACCCCTGGTAGTACCAACACTAGTGGGTCTGAGTTGAAGAACTCAGAGGTTCAGCTCTGACGGATAGTATAGGAATATTATAATTTTGGGATTTTCAGTGTTTTGCTCTTCTAGAAAAGTATTCAAATGCATCTGAGGAAGTGGGTATTCACCCACGAAAGCTCATGCTCCAAAACGTCTGTTAGTCTATAAGGTGCCACAGGATTCTTTGCTGCTTTTACAGATCCAGACTAACACGGCTACCCTCTGATACTTGACACAAATGCTATTTGTGCACTTGGATAAATCAGAAGTTTTGCTAGAAGGTTTAAAAACCTAATAGGTCTCAAGCTTTCAGTGAGGTACTTTGTGACGTTTGAAAAGCTGTGAGGAAAAAAGTTGAAATACTACATACATTTTCTTTCTTTAGTACGTATGGAAGCTGGAAAGCCCTCAACACACAGAACCCTCATGGACCTCAGTGAGAATTCTATGCACATAGTACTTACAACAGGTCTTTCTTTTGCAACAGATTGCAATTCTGAAGCTATCTGCATACTGAAATAATGCAACTACATGTGGTTGGGTCATGACTGCACATTCTAACATGGTTTCTGCAGTAACTTAAGTCTTGCATCACGCTCTAAAATAAGCATTTCAGTTCACTTTGTATAGTAAAACAACTATGCAGCATTTCAATTTTCAAACACTCCCTTTTAATTTTCAAGCCAAGTGGATCAGGGCAAGTGTGAAATATACATCACAGTTCATGGACAGTTGAGTGGGTGAATAAGTTACATTGTTCAATTCTCCAGCAAATGTACCAAAATCACCACCATTCTGACACTCATTTACTCCCTTGGTAGTGGTGTCAGAAGATAGGTCAAGGAGTAAATAGGCAAAACATATTTTGAACTTACACCATTCATGTAAAGACCAAGTATTACCAACGTTATACCTATTTTACAGGTAGGGAAGTTGAAGCTCCTTGTGCTGTGCCTGTTCTGGTGATTTTAAAAAGTATTTTAACTCACACAAAAGTCTTAAAGGTGCATTAATGGAATATTGTGGTTTGGAGACAATACACAAGCATGCTCACCCTTGCCTCGAGTTTTCCCCTCCATGTGTGTTGCAGACCCCATGGAGCACTCTCTGCAGGGTCTGGGAATGGAGAACTACAGAACCAGCTGACTTTCCCTTTGCAAAAAAACAAAAAACAGGGAGGATCTATGTATGGAGGGCCCTTCCGTATATGGATCATGCGTAACTGAGGCCACGGGTCTATTTATTAAATCCCTCTTCTTGTTCCCACTATGCAAGCTGCTCTGGGTCTGAAAGCAGAACCCTTCCGACCCTCACTGAGAAGATTTGCTGCCCAAGGGTAAAGCCTAATCTGGTACAGCACTGGTTCGCCATAACATTTGGGGTTAAAATTTCAGGTTTGGGGTGGGACAAATGTACAGACATTTCTCCCTGTCTAGTAGGGCATAGACCAACAGTGGTACCCTGGCCTCTGCCTGTGGCATACAGTGTAGTCTTCTGAGGACTGAAATGCTGTGGTCTAACAAAAGTCTTTGAGCTTAATATTATAGGGGCATCTGTGGGAAAATAAATGACCTGTGATATTCAGGAGGTCAGACTAGATCAGGGGTCGGCAACCTTTCAGCAGTGATGTGCTGAGTCTTCATTTATTCACTCTAATTTAAGGTCTTGCGTGCCAGTAATACATTTTAATGTTTTTAGAAGGTCTCTTTCTAGAAGTCTATAATATATAAATAAACTATTGTTGTAAGTAAAGTAAATAAGGTTTCAAAATGTTTAAGAAGCTTCATTTAAAATTAAATTAAAATGCAGAGCCCCCTGGACTGGTGGCAAGGACCCAGGCAGTGTGAGTGCCACTGAAAATCAGCTCGTGTGCTGCCTTTGGCACGCGTGCCATAGATTGCCTACCCCTGGACTAAATGATCTCATGGTCCCTTCTGGCCTTAACCGCTATGAGCCTAAATATACGAGCCACCAGCGATTCAGTATAAGCCAGCATAGGTGATGGGAGCACTTCACAGTTTATTTGTGTGCATCAAAGTGGCCTATTTTCCTATTACTGCATTGCCTTTATAACTGTGCAGCTCATGAGCTGCCACAGATTTTGTTGTTATTGCTCTGTTTAGTGATCCATTTCAGGAAACAGGGTTTATCTGGATATATATTGAATTGAAAATTGGCAGACAGTCTCCACCTGAGAGGACAATTGCACCATTTTTTTAAAAAGACAAATCAATATGGGTACTGCTTTTTAATTCAAGGAATTTTTCAAATGGCTTTAGCTGCCATTGTACAGTACTTTAATAAAAAGGATTCTGACCTGCAATTTGGGGTGTGTGACAGGTCTTGAGGAGAAAACTTCCTGCAGTTGAGCTAGATGCAGTACAATGGAAATAAAAATAACAACAAATTATTTATGCTCTATCATCATGACCATATTAAATTATGGGCTAAATCCTACAGTCCTTACTGAGTCCTCAAGAGTCTGGCCCATTGAAGTCCATGGGAGTCTTTTCACTGAGTTTAAAGGGCTTTATATCAGACTGTATATGTAGAGCTCTCATTGACCTCAGTGAGAATTTTGACTGAGGTGGGACTGCAATATTTGGTGCTCTCTCTGTATGGGAATCACTTGACGCATTACTAAAGTGCAGTCACTTTATTTACAGAATAGGGACCTTCAGCCACCTCAGTCCCTATTCTACTAAACTACAACAGCTAAAACATTTAAAGTCAGCTGGGACAGAACCAAACTGTGGCTCAACATGTTTTGTTCTGATGGAAAGTAGCAGCTAGTTAATAGTGTACTTCTGCATAATGTAGGGCAGGAAGTAAAGGAGAACAGTACACTAAAGTGAAGAAATGCAATTCAGGCAAGCAGAATGTTACTATGCACGCTAAGTTATCATAAATAGTTCATGTCCCTTAAAACAAAATGATTCCATTGACTCTGCCAGCTCAAACAAAACTGTTTAACTCACATTATTTAATGGCTAGTACACATCTCCAGAAATCTTATTCCCACTGTTCAGATTGTTCACCATAACAAGTTCCTCTTGGAGAATTTCAGAGTGGAACAGAATCATGGGATTTATAAAGGTGAGGGTACTTTGGGGTTTATAGAACTTTTTTAAAAGGTAGGTAGAGAGGCCACCATTGAAAAAAAACTCAGACATGCGCCTCTTGCTGTAATTAAACTTACTGCAGTATTTCCAATCCTACACACAAGGCAGATAATGCAAATAGCGCAGGGAGCCTCTAGTGACTCATCAGTTTCTGCTGAATGGGAGAAAACCTGTAAGATCCTTCATAAGAGACATAATGTCCAATTCCCATTTCCACCACTCCAGGAACCACTCCAAGGCTATTTTAAGGCATAGGACTGCAGGTTCAACCTTAGGGTCCCAGCTGCTGGAGACATTTGATGAATCTGAGCTGTCAGTTAGAGGAGAAAAGTAGTGTATCGCTTTCATGCTTAAGAAAAGCTTGAAAATGACAGCTGAGGATGTGGTGACACTTACCTGCATCTGCAAACAAGCTGAATCAATTGCTTCGGAGGTGTGAATTGCCCAGGCACCTCAATGAGGTGCTACCACTAAGACCCACTGCTTTGGGGGACCTGGCCAAAACCACCCCAGTGAAGGACACTGTGGCAGGATAAAGAGAGTGCAGTGTAGCTGGCCCACGCACCTAAGGGATGTAAGAAATGGGGGACCCCCCCACAGCTGCCCATAAGGGAGTAGAGCTTTTGCTGTTGTTCCTGCAAAGACGGGGCGGCCCAGGCAGCTGTCCCTGCCTCTCTGGGAGGAGAAAGAGGCACCATGCCAATGCCCAAGGGAGTGGGAAGGGCTATGGGTGTAGCGATATAATGGTGCAACTAGGATCCCAGATTGCCCCTTTGCAGTGGTAGATTAAAAAGTGGTGTAAAGGGGCAATAATGTAAATATAAACCAGGCCCTTAGTACCCAACCTTCAGCCACCTCGGTCCCTATTCTACTAAACTACAACAGCTAAAACATTTAAAGTCAGCTGGGACAGAACCAAACAGTGGCTCAACATGCCAGGCCACAGCAGGCACAAACTCACTTTTGTTAACACTGAATATGCCTTTATTAATAAGCAAATCATCTATTAATTATTTGTGTTCTCATAGCCTAGGAGCCCCACTCATGGACCAGGACCCACTGTGCTGGGTGAAAAGACTGTCCCCACTCCAAAGGCTACAAATGGCTCAGATTGTAGTATTCAGAGTAGGAGCCGTGTTAGTCTGTATCCGCAAAAAGAACAGGAGTACCTGTGGCACCTTAGAGACGAATACATTTATTTGAGCATAGGCTTTGGCGGGCTACAGCCCACTTCATCGGATGCATGCAGTGGAAAATACAGTAGGAAGATATATATATATATACACGCAGAGAACATGAAACAATGGGTGTTTCCATACACCAGGGGTTCTCAGACTTTTGTACTAGTGCCCCCTTTCACACAGCAAGTCTCTGAGTGCAACCCCACTTATATATTAAAAACACTTTTTCATATATTTTACACTATTATAAATGCTGGAGGCAAAGCGAGGTTTGGGGTGATGCTGACAGCTCACGAGACCCCATGTAATAACTTCATGGCCCCTTGGGGGTCCCGAACCGCAGTTTGAGAACGCCTGCCATACACACTATAAGGAGAGTGATCAGTTAAGGTGAGCTATTATCAGCAGGAGAGAGAAAGAACTGTTAGTAGTGGTAATGAAAATGGCCCATTTCCAGCAATTGACATTACATAAAGTAAAACTATTTCCCCACGCTTATTTCCCCTGCCCCCTGGAAATGGGCTGGAAATGGACCATTTTCATTACCACTACAAATAGTTCTTTCTCTCTCCTGCTGATAATAGCTCACCTTAACTGATCACTCTGCTTATAGTGTGTATTGTAACACCCATTGTTTCATGTCCTCTGTGTATATATCTTCCTACTGTATTTTCCACTGCATGCATCCGAAGAAGTGGGCTGTAGCCCACGAAAGCTTATGCTCAAATAAATTTGTTAATCTCTAAGGTGCCACAAGTACTCCTGTTCTTTTTTCAGATTGTAGTAATCATTCATTGTTCTCTCCCTGCAATCTCTGTGCATGGTCCTAGTGAACAAACATTGCTACATATCTGAGTTCTCCAACAATACAAACCTGTGTCTGATCCGTTTTGCCTTCACCCTGCAGGTCCAAGGAGAGGGTGGAATGAGCCTGCTCTTTGAACAGCCCTCACTCTGAAATGTATGGCAGCCATGGCTGTTTGTTCATTCTCTGAGGTTCTCAAATGGCAAGGTACAGAAACAGATGAAAAGCCTTATTCATGAACCAGGCCCAGCTACAGCACAGGCAGGTAGAGACAACACCTTTTGTTTGCTCAGGGATTTTTCACCCAGTGCCCTGCAAGGAGCCACTGGAAGGGATTTCAGTCACCTAAGGACTTGGCAATTCCTGCTAAGCCTCCAGTTACTAACACTTCAGCGCTGCTCCATGTGAGTAATGGCTTGGCCATGCAAATTACACCACACATCCCCACAAACTGGAGGGGAAAACCAGAAAGTCACAGGATATCAGAAGGATCCTTTTACTGTGACTCTAAAAACATTTTCATTTGCTCTGCTCAGACCACCTCACTGACAGCACTCATTCACAACCATTCCCCCTCCACTAGCAAAGTTTGTTAGGAGACTGGGGTGTTTACTACCTGGGAACTAGGTTTTCCAATTTTGGATGGACCTATTCCTGGAGGTTTTATCACATGACATGACATAATCTTTAAATTCCTGGCGACTCCAGGACAATCCTGGAGGGTTGGCAAGCCTATTGGGAACCAACAGACCCTACCTCCTGGCCGGATTCACCATTACCTTCTAAGGTCATTTACACTAGTGCAAAGTGAGTATAAAACACAGCCATGCTGATTTAGGAGCCTTTTACACCCACTTCTCTCTGCACCATTTAATTATTTACAGCTGTGCAAAGTGAATCAGGCTTAAAATGCCTACAACTGAATAGTATTGGCTCCCAGTAACTAAATAAGCATGGTTAGAAAGCTTGATACCCAAAAATTAACCTAAGAAACACAAACTTGCAAAGGTAAGGAAGTTTAAAGAAAATCTGCTTTGTGGACACCACTTCTCTCACCAATGGCAATCCCTTTTAGCTCACCTTAAGTCCAGCTATTAACATTTGACTCCTTCTGTAAATGGATCAAAATATGCACAAGTGATGTATATCAGTCTAATAATATGATGCAAGTTATCCTTTGTGGTCATGTTGCTTTGCATATGTCAGAATGTGGGCAGCAGCATTGTGCATACATAGGAGTCTGGATAACTGGGAGGGGAATGTAAGGGTAATGGAGATGAAGGCATCAGTCTGGATTCCAGCAGGGGTGGAATTGTGGCAGGGCCGGCTTTAGGCCAATTCAATCAATTCTCCTGAATCAGGCCCTCCCCCAAAGAGGGCCCCACGCCCAAGCCCCAGTATGGCATAATGGCAAGAGCCAGTGCACTGTACCGGGGTGGCCCGGCTTCCCCAGGGGGCAATTTAAAGGGCATGGGGCTCCTAGCAGGGATTGGAGCTCCAGGCCCTTTAAATTGCCACCAGAGCCCCACTGCTGGAGCCCTGGGGTAGGGCTGCAGGGCTCTGGGGGCTATTTAAAAAGTCCAGGGCTCCCATTGCTTCTACCACCCCGGCCCTTTAAATAGCCACCGGAGCCCCACTGCTTCCCCAGGGCTCCCATGGCTATTTAAAGGGCTGAGGTGGTAGAAGCAGGGGAGCCCCGGGCCCTTTAAATAGCCCCCGAGCCCTGGGCTGCTGCTGCTACCCCGGTGGGGGAGGGAGGAAGAGGGGGCACTCACTATACAGGGTGGGCTGTACCCCCTGTACCTGCACCCCCTGCCCGCAGCCAGCCCATGCTGCACCCCCTGCCTGCACCAGCCACACACCCCCTGCCCTGCCTGCACCAGCCCCTGCCTGCAGCCAGTTCCACACCCCCTGCCCTGCCCGCAGCCAGCTCGTCTCCAGCCAGCCCCGTACCCCCTGCCCGCAGCAGCCCGTCTCCAGCCAGCCCCTGCCACATCCCCTGCCCTACCCACACCAGCCCTGCACCCCCTGCCCTGTCTCCAGCCAACCCCTGCCACACACCCCTGCCTGAAGCTAGCCAGTCCCGCACTCCTGTCTCCAGCCTTGCCAACCCATGCCGCAGCCCCATGGCCCTGCCTGAAGCCAGCCAGCCCACCCCACACATCCCTGTCTCCAGCCAGCCCCGCACCCCTTGCCCTGCCTGCAGCCAGCCCCATGTCCACTGGTGCCCGGCAGTTCCCAGGGCAGTAATCCTGCACACCTGCTTCGATGAGGGGGGCAAGGAGCAGCTGGAATCCACATGTGCACACTCTAGGGTGACCAGACAGCAAGTGTGAAAAATCAGGACAGAGGATAGGGGGTAATAGGATCCTATAGAAGAAAAAGACCCCAAAATTGGGACTGTCCCTATAAAATCAGGACATCTGATCACCCTAGCACACCCCCAGGGGAGCGGCAGGGACCCTCACATGTAAGACTGAGCTCATTTCTAATTCAGGTAGGGTTAACATACATCCATATTTTCCCGGACATGTCAGGCTTTTTGGTTCTTAAATCACCTCTGGGAAGAAAATATGGATGTATGGTAACCCTATTGGTACAAAAAATACATACTGTGACACATCCCTTAAATCAGAACTTTTTATGGAGAACCGGTTGCTAAGAAATGAAAGGGGTTTTTTTACAATTTTTTTTTCAGTCATCCCTGCCAGGGCCCCGCCGAAAATGTTCAAATTGGGCCCCGCACTTCCTAAAGCTAGCCCTGAATTGTGGCATACTTCAGCACTGTTACTGCTGGGATATTGCAGCTGGGGTTTGGTGCTAACTACATGAATTGCAGGGATGAATGAGAAGGAAATTCAGAGCAGGCTGGTATTGCTGACGCAGTGTACAGACAGAACCAAGACATACTGCTGATTTCTTTAGTGTTGCATGTTCTAACACTAGTGGCTGGTTGCTGATTACACTCCATGCTGATGCAGAAGAACTATTGACAGTAATTGTGACTGATTAGATGGTTTTTCCAAGGAGATTGACCTTATTTGTTTAAAGATCTCTTAAGCACCTTCTAACACAGATTTCTGCTCTGGAGAGCTACACTTAAGATCTTATTTTTCAGTCACTGCTTCCTTCTCCTCTGCTCTGCTTGACTCAGTGGCCCAACCCTTCCTCTGACTTCCTCTTCCTGGCTGAGTCTCAGTCAGAGTCCCCACCCTTCCTTCATGATTGAGTGAGGAATTTTATTTTGGGGAAGAGGGGAAGGCAAGGGGAGGACTGGTAATTATGCAGCTGGTGGTACTAAACGCCTTTCACATGTCACACAGCAGAGTCTGAACATTTTAATCTTGACAATGTTTTTTTGGAGCCAGATGCTGTCACCTTTCTTTATGCTGAGTAATAATCCTACTCCTCACATAGTCCTTTTCACTTCAGTGGGACCACTCAAGGAGTAAGGTGGTACACTCACTGATAGGAAGGATGGCAGAATGGGGCTCTTATTGAATAGTGAAGGAAAAAGAAGACACCCACTGTGAGGACTATTGTACGTAGGCTGATAGCAGAGATCATAGAGGGCTCTTCATACCATGATATCCATTTACAGGTATTTGAAGGTCTTTAAACATCAAAGAGTAAGGGAGTCCAAAAGGCTGGAACTAGGAATAACAAACTTTTAGGCTAGTTGGCACACACTGAAGTCTATGAGAGAGGGAGATGGTCTGGTGGTTAAAGCACCAGACTGGGATGTAGAATATTAGGATTCAGTTCCTAGCTCTGTTACTGACTTCCTGTGTGACCTTTGGAAAGTCAATTAACGCCTCATTTCTCCATCTCAAATGAGGATAATCCTTCTCCTTTGAAAGCAGCAAAGAGTTCTGTGGCACCTTATAGACTAACAGACACTTTGGAGCATGAGCTTTCGTGGGTGAATACGTTGCATCTGACGAAGTGGGTATTCACCCACGAAAGCTCATACTCCAAAACGTCTGTTAGTCTATAAGGTGCCACAGGACTCTTTGCTGCTTTTACAGATCCAGACTAACACGGCTACCCCTCTGATACCTTCTCCTTTGAGCAGTCTTCCCTATTCGCATTATAAGCTCTTCGAGGAAGAATCTCTCACCGGGTGTACAGGATCTAGCACAAGACTCCGAGAAGACGGGGGCTCTAGGGGCTACCCAGAATATAAATAATTACTGGTTGTGGGACTATTTTTAAAAACTTTTGCAGGTTGCATTTTTTTAAATAAAGAGCATTAAACCCACAACATAAATACCTCTGCATGCACATGATTGCTGTAACTCCAAAAGCAACATTATGTAGGGAAGGTGGATTTTTACTTTTATAAAGGTGTGTTGTTGTTTTTTAAAGGTTTATATTACCATTAAGATGCAGATACTACTGGAGATTTTGTGGGATACATAGCTTATAACAACATCCATAGGCCCAGATGTGCAAGGGGATCTGCTCATCCAGACCATGTTCTCTTCTTTCCCTGCAGAAAATTTCTACTCTTCAGCGAAAAACAAATCACTTGATTTGGAAATGGTGCTACAGTGCCTCATGGGAATTGTATAGTCTGGATGTCTCATGCTCCCTCACTCTTCTGGGGGCCAGGTTCCTTCGCTGGGCTATATCTCCCCTAATGCACTACAGTCTCCAATCTTTCCAAGCCTGCGCATTTAACATTTATGCATGGACTTAACTTTAATAGGACTTTTCACGTACTTAAAATTAAGCATGTGTGTAATTTTGTCCAGGAATAACTAGCTGTACTCAAACACAAAACCCCACTAATTCCCACTACAAATAGCTTTACGTTTCACCTAACCACCTTAAAAAAAAAATTCCTCAACTCCAGAAATAAAGGCAGTTAAAACCCCAAACATTAATTATGACAGTTAACCAAATGATTGAAAAATAGTCCTATTACTATCAAACCCAAACCACTCACATGTAGCTAGACATAATTTTAACAATGCTAATGGTTAGCAAAGAACAAACTTTGGAAAGAATCCCACAAAAGTATCCAAAAGCTAAACCAAATAAATGTCAATTTAAAAATCATAATGGAAATGAAAGCCATCAAAATACCCTAAAGTTTTCTACAAATCCTTTAAATCATGAAAAATCTTGACAATTTTCAGTTATAAAAACCAACAAACACAAAACCACAAAATGTTGGGTGGGGATTTGGGATTTGATAGTAGGATCTTTTGCAGGAGCATTTGGTATAGTTTTGTAAAGTTGGATGCCAACATCTGCTATTCTTAACTTGTATTTTGGATTAGAGGCGTTATTGGCAAAAAAAAATCTATTTTTTGGATCAAGTTTTAAATTTTGGGAATTATTTACTTCCCAGGGGAGAATTGAGGGAGCATCTCTACTTAACCTAGATAAAAACACTACAAAACATTGTGTAGGGAACAATTATGCACTGGCTAAAGGATGAACAAGGGGATTTAGTAGGCACTTTACACATCTGATTTGCACATTGCACTCCTCAGTGACACTGGGTAGAACAGAGGAAGTCACAATGGCTGAGGAGGTAGTCTATAGTCTTGTAGTACTCAAGTTTGTTTGATCAGTTACAACACTTTACACAGAATAAAGTAAGGTCATCCTAGGAGAGAGCTTTCCTGTGTGATTCTGGTTTAGGACTCAGAACTTGGATGATAAATATCTGTTTCAGACTAGAGAGAGAAAACTTCACTTCACCCAGGCCCTATCCACATTACAAAATAGAGCTGTTGCAGTAATGGTTGCAGCTGAACCAGCACTGATCACTATTTAGCTGTAATTGGAGACAAAGACAAGTTATATGTTCAGAGTAGTTTCAACAAAGTGCTATTGTATTGGCAGGTGCTGATACAAATACTTTTGGGGTTACATTGGCTGGGATATGCACAGCACAGGCTAGATGAGACGTTGCTGAACAGGTCTTCTTGGGCATGCTTACAGTTTAACCATGGCCAGCTCCAAGTCCAAGCAGTTTATTTACCAATGCTTTTTTAATGGTCAGCTTGCTGACTCCTGTAAAGAATTCTCATAGGTTGGTAAGGCATTGTTTTTTTTCTTTACTGAAGCCATGCTGGTTAAGTCCTATCATACCATGTGCATCCAAGTGTTTTATTGTTTTTGCTAATTTACTTAGTGCTGATGAAAGGTTCAGTAGTCTAAGCCCACGTCCAGACTAACCCGCAGTATCGGCGGGTTAAAATCGATTGCTCGGGGATCGATATATCGCGTCTAGTCTAGACGCGATATATCGATCCCCGAGCGCGCTTACATCGATTCCGGAACTCCATCAACCCGAACGGAGTTCCGGAATCGACACGGAGAGCCGCGGACATCGATCCCGCGCTGTCTGGATGGGTGAGTAATTCGATCTTAGATATTCGACTTCAGCTACGTTATTCACGTAGCTGAAGTTACGTATCTAAGATCGATTTTCCTCCCCTAGTCTGGACGAGGCCTAATTTACTGGGTCACAAGGACAATTAGCTTAGCACATACAAGGGAAAGTTGTCTTTAAATTCTGGAGATCAACAGCCAAGCCAGCTGGTGCCAGTTGTGACCACACAGTATGGGCCGAGTTTCTCATGCATTGGAGTCAGATATATTTGTACAATGTGGCATGGAGACCCCAGGTGGAACTTTCTGACAAGTACCTTCGTTTCTTTTGGGCTGCTTAGGATATGCACTGTACAAGCAAATTCATCCCTGTATTCATTTCATGAATTTATCCCTATGACTTATATGAAGTTTATCTAGGTCCCACACATGCAACTTCAGAACCCGTGACATTACAGCACAGCTTTGCTATCCAAGGTAGCAGTTCATCTAGTGTAAGTGACCAAGTGTAGCAGTGCCCTCCCAGGGCAGAGTAGGAATCAGAGTAGGACTCAGAATGGGATGGTGCATCTGGGAGGGGGATGGCAAGCAGCCAAGGCACCACCTACTTCATGTCCACCTTCATGGGAAAAGCAATAGCAGTTTGCAGGGTCAGGTGAGGTAGGTAGCTCCTTTCTCTCCCTTGCTCCCCTGCATACATATGCAGGTAAATTCATGTTGGAGCCTCTAGTAACTGCAACGAGCGTGTGCTGCGGACCTGCGGGATCGGTCAATGCGACGCACAGCTCATGCGGTGCCTCATGGTCTCAGACACCATCCGATGGTTCAGGGACATCTACTTTGAGCACATCACCGGCCACCGAGAGTACCAGGAGGTGTGAGCCAGAGTGACATTGTTCTTCGACTACAAGAAAGGGACCAAGAGACTTTCTCCATTGGATCACATGAACTGGAACCATAATCTCCCTGAACATTAAATCTCACCAAATGAGGGTCAATCCATCCTCATCATCATACACACTCATTATACTCCAACATAGCCACTTTATGAACTTCATATCCTCATATCTCAATGTCTGTACTTTGACCCATCAACCCTTTACCTACAATCAGGGATATTGCTGATTATGTATTCCTTATGCCACCCGATCTTTAATCAAACTTTGCACCCTCGATAATCTGTATGTTATTCCCTGATAACCAGAAACTTCTATGCCTAAACTCTGTACCGTTCACTTTTTCTTAACATCATCTTAATAAAATTTTTAAATCTAATCAGGTCTCTAGACACCATAAGCTATTTATGGGCCTAACTATGCAAACACTGGCTAGCAGGCACAGTGTTTTCAGTGAGACTTCACAGGAGTAATCAATGGGCCTGCTAATGGGTGTGAGTTCTACTCCTGATACAAAGTCTTTGCAGAACCAGGCTTTATAATACTTAACAACAATACTCCACTCTCTCATGGCATTTTCCCTCCAAGGCTCTCAAAGTACTTTATAAAGCTAAGTGTAAAAAACGTGGGAGACAGCTATAATTTTTATGAATATTATGTGTATCTCTATTTGCTTGATGATTATAGGGAGGCCTGCTGTATAGAGGGCTAAAGGTTAACTCAGTCCTAGCTGGCTTGTAGCCCAGCCAGGAAGGCAGACAGTGACTTCAACTCAATTGCTGGTACTCAGATGAACAATGCAGACGTTAATTTCTTTTAATATTACCTCCTCCAGGGCCTTTCAGCCAGGAGAAGTGAAACAAAGCACTTCGGAGGGGTTAAAAGCCTCAGCCCTGAGGCTGAGAGGGAGGCAAAGAGAGGCAATGACTGCCATGGAGACGCTGTCCCTCCACACCCAGGGCTTGTCTACATCAGAAAGTTGCAGCGCTGGTGAGGGAGTTACAGCGCTGCAACTTAGGAGGTGTACACATCTGCAGGGCACCACCAGCGCTGCAACTCCCTGTTTGCAGCGCTGGCCGTACTCCCGTTTTGTCTCGGGTGTAGAGGATCTAGCGCTGGTGATCCAGCGCTGGTAATCAAGTATAGACACTTACCAGCGCTTTTCTTGACCTCCGTGGAATAAGCAGGTATCCCAGCATACCTGAGGAAGCCTCTGGTAATCAAACTGGTCTCCTTCCCCAGCTTGCTCTCGCGTTCCCCGAACCCCGAGCAAGCAGGTCTCCTTCCCTGAGGTTTGCTGGGTGGTTCCGGGAACGCGAGAGCAAACCGCGGCGAAGCTGGTCTCCTTCCCCGGTTTGCTCTCGCGTTCCCCGAACAAGCAGGTCTCCTTCCCTACGGTTTGCAGGGTGGTTCGGGAAACGCGAGAGCAAACCGCGGCGAAGCTGGTCTCCTTCCCCGGTTTGCTCTCGCGTTCCCCGAACAAGCAGGTCTCCTTCCCTACGGTTTGCAGGGTGGTTCGGGAAACGCGAGAGCAAACCGCGGCGAAGCTGGTCTCCTTTCCCGGTTTGCTCTCGCGTTCCCCGAACCCCCGAGCAAGCAGGTCTCCTTCCCTGCGGTTTGCAGGGTGGTTCGGGGAACGCGAGAGCAAACTGCGGCGAAGCTGGTCTCCTTTCCCAGTTTGCTCTCGCGTTCCCCGAACCCCCGAGCAAGCAGGTCTCCTTCCCTGCGGTTTGCAGGGTGGTTCGGGGAACGCGAGAGCAAACCGCGGCGAAGCTGGTCTCCTTTCCCGGTTTGCTCTCGCGTTCCCCGAACCCCCCTTGAAGCCGCCCAACAGCGCTGCAGTGTGGCCACATCTAACACCACTTGCAGCGCTGGTTGCTGTAAGTGTGGCCACTCTGCAGCGCTGGCCCTATACAGCTGTACTAATACAGCTGTAACAACCAGCGCTGCAAAATTTTAGATGTAGACATGGCCAGATGTTAGGGGTTGGGGGAAGTTACACGTCTAAAGCTGGTAGGTAGGACAAGATACATGTAGGGCTTTTGTTATTTTTACACTTTTCTTCTCTGTTCCGTACCTGTGGATGAATAGGTAATGCTTTGTTCTGAAGAGGCTGTTCTGAGTTACTGCATTTAACTACTGATCACAAGCCTGTATGGCAAGATACCAAAACCAGCTAGATCTGCTAAGGCAGTGGCTCTCAAACTTTTTTTTACTGGTGACCCCTTTCACATAGCAAGCCTCTGAGTGTGATCCCCCCTTATGAATTAAAAACACTTTTTATATATTTAACACCATTATAAATGCTGGAGGCAATGGGTGGAGTGGAGGGCTTGGGCTGGAGGCTGACAGCTCGTGACCCCCCCCCATGTAATAACCTTGCAACTCCCAGTTTGAGAACCCCTGTGCTAAGGAAACATGGAAGGCAAACTGGGCTGCAGTAACCTGGAGACTCAGTTTAAAAGTGGGGTGAATCATGGGATTTGCACCCCAAGAGAAACTGAGGTGCTGGGGTTGGCACTTAAAGAGGTGTCCAGGAAGAGACAAAGGGCTGGTCTACACTACGGGGAAAATCGATCTTAGATACGCAACTTCAGCTACGTGAATAACGTAGCTGAAGTCGAAGTATCTAAGATCGAATTACTCACCGTCCTCACGGTGCGGGATCGATGTCCGCGGCTCCCCCTGTCAATTCCACAACTCCGTTCGGGTTGGTGGAGTTACGGAATCAATATAAGCGCGTTTGGGGATCGATATATCGCGTCTAGATGAGACGCGATAAATCGATCCCCGAGCAATCGATTGCTACCTGCTGATATGGCGGGTAGTGAAGACGTAGCCAAAGAGAGGTCAGAGGTATAGCTTACCCTGAACTGTGACACTAACTCTCACAGTATACCTGGAAGGAAAGCAGTCTTCTGCATGCTGGAATGTGGTACCCCATTCTGCATCAGCAACAGCTTTTAGAAGGGGAAAGAGAATAACTTTTTCTGTAAAGCCATCAGGGGAAAAGAAGGCAGAATGTACCTACTCCAAACTGGAATCTGGCCAGAATGTTGTGGCCAATATCCCTGCTGTCATCAGTAGTGTCGATGAATCTGCCAGTGATCACATATGGACAGGACCTCAGTTTCACATCTTACCACCCTAAAACCATGCTGGGGCATTGGTTCAGCACTGACTCAGAGGGCAGAGTGCCATCTACTGAATCAGCAACACCACTTCCTGCAGGACGTTGGGTTTTTGGATGTGGTATTTCCAAGTACTGATTAGATTTGAGGCTGCTTAGCTAAGGATATCACAGAAAGGGTATGGGTGAAAGACATATAGGTTTTCCATAGGTACAGAAGGAGTATTTGAAATGAAATATCCTGTCGTATTACACAAAAAACTTGAAGAGGGTTGTGCAAATACATACTGTTGCTCTGTTAGGTGCTGTATTAATATTCACTTCTTACAGCAAGGAAAACTCAGTCATTTCAAATACATGAAAAAAGGCAAAGGAAGGCAGCATTATCTGTCCTTTGTGTCCCGTGCCTCCTCCAAGACATTGTAAGGAATGCACTTCTAAAAGAGTAGTCATCTTACTTAACAGCTAGGCATGGTTATCTCATATTACAAAGAGATTAGCCAAACTTTTCTGGGAGAGTTATACTTTTATCTGTAACTTTGGTTGAAGAACTCCTCTTTTTAAATAACTCCTAGATACATGTGCACATACACCCACGCCCCAGCTCAAATGTTTCTAGTTTCTGATGTTGATAAATGTATTTGTCCCTTGATATGAAAAAAGAAAGATCACAGCCTTTAACTCCCGGCATGGTAGCTGGCTGGCTCTAACAGGTTAAACAGCACATTTTCACTGAAGTGGTGCTGGCATGCCAGCACAAACAACCATAGCTGTACAGGATATATAACTTGTTCCTGCAACCCTGCCAAGTCCAGGCAACCTCCCCTGGAATTTGACTGCCCTGTTATAATTCCTGTGAAGAAAATTTTGCTCATATAAAAGTTTGCAAAAAAGCACCTGGAAAGGATTAGGAACATGTTTGAAATAAAGTTATAAATTACGAGTATTTGAGATGTTTATGTAAGAATTTTTCACTGTTTACCCAACTGCAGCTTGTCACGGAGTGTGGGGGAGTCCGGCCCTGCATCCCTCTTCCTGGGACCCACAGTGACTCTTAGCCAGCCAGTAAAACAGAAGGTTTATTGGACAACAGGAACACAGGTTACAGCAGAGCTTGCAGGCACAGTCAGGACCCCTCCACCGAGTCCTTCTGGGCTTTCAGGGTGCTTGGATCCTAGCTAGGATACCCTGAATTCCGCCCACACAGCCCCAAGCCCAAACTCAAACTGCTTCCCTCCTGCCACTCCCTTCCTTTTGTTCCCCCTTCCCGGGCAAAGGTGTTGACCTTTCCCCTCCCTTACCTAGCTCAGGTTACAGGCCCTGGCATCGTCCATCCCCTAAAGTCCTCCCCTGCTCTCCCACTCCCCACACAGACAGTCCCTACTGCATCACATCTCTCTCCCCTTCGAGACTGAACTGAGCAGGGTCACTCTGCCCAGAGACCTGGGGAAGTTCAGGGTCCCCTCTCCGGGACAACGCATCCGCTGTCAGGTTGGCACTTCCCTTCACATGGACCACGTCCATATCATAGTCCTGCAGGAGCAGGCTCCACCTCAGAAGCTTGGCGTTGGCTCCTTTCATCTGGTGCAGCCAGGTCAGGGGAGAGTGGTCGGTGTACACGGTGAAGTGTCGCCCAAAGAGATATGGCTCTAGCTTCTTAAGGGCCCACACCATGGCCAGGCATTCCTTCTCGATGGCCGCGTAGCTTTGTTCCCGGGGTAGCAGCTTCTTATTCAGGTACACGATGGGGTGTCTCTCCCTCTTTTCATCCTCCTGCATTAACACTGCCCCCAGTCCCATGTCTGAGGCATCGGTGAACACCATAAAGGGTTTGTCAAAATCTGGGTTTGCCAGAACTGGGCCGCTAACCAGAGCCTCCTTCAGCGCTCGGAAAGCCTCCTGGCACTGCTCAGTCCAGATCACCTTGTCTGGCTTCCCCTTTTTGCACAGTTCAGTGATGGGGCCGGCTATGGCACTAAAGTGGGGCATGAACCTTCAATAGTACCCCACCATCCCAATAAAGGCCTGGACCTGCTTTTTGGTTCGGGGAGCAGGCCAGTCTCTGATCACCTCCACCTTGGCTGGTTCCGGCTTCAGGCAGCCGCTCCCCACCCGATGGCCCAGGTAAGATACTTCAGCCATCCCCACCTTGCACTTCTCAGCCTTTACTGTTAACCCAGCCTTTCGGAGTCGGTCCAGGACTTGTTTAACCTGGGACATGTGGTCCTCCCAGGTCTGGCTGAAGACGCAGATGTCGTCAATATATGCCACGGCAAAACTCTCCATCCCCCTCAGTAGCTGATCCACCAGGCGCTGGAAGGTGGCCGGTGCTCCCTTGAGGCCGAAGGGCAGGGTCAGAAACTCATAGAGCCCCAGAGGGGTGATAAAGGCCAATTTCAGCCTGGCATCTGCGTCCAGTGGCACTTGCCAGTAGCCTTTGGTAAGATCCATAGTGGTGAGGTACCGAGCACCTCCCAGCTTGTCTAGGAGCTCGTCAGGCCTGGGCATAGGGTAGGCATCAGATACAGTGATGGCATTGAGCTTTCGATAGTCCACACAGAACCGGATTGACCCATCCTTCTTGGGAACCAGCACCACTGGTGAGGCCCAAGGGCTGGAAAATGGCTGGATCACCCTCAAAGTCAGCATGTTCCTGACCTCTCTTTCAAGATCCTGGGCAGTTTTACCAGTGACCCGAAAAGGGGAGCATCTTATAGGGGGATGTGACCCGATCTCCACCCAGTGGACAGTCAAATTAGTGCGTCCAGGCTGGTTGGAAAACAGCTGTCGGTATAGATTCAGCACCCCCCTGATCTCAGCGTGCTGGCCCGGGGTCAGCTGATCAGAGAGGGGAATCGCCTCCAGGGGGGAACCAGCTTTTGTCCCAGGGAATAGATCTACTAAGGGGTCATCTCCCTGCCCCTCCCAATGTCCACACACGGCCAACACCACATTCCCCCTCTCATAGTATGGTTTCATCATGTTCACATGGTACACCCGACGGTGATGCGCCCGGTTTGACAGCTCCACCACATAGTTTACCTCATTCAGTTGCTTGATAACCTTGAAGGGCCCTTCCCAGGCAGCCTGGAGTTTGTTTCTCCTCACAGGGATGAGAACCATCACCTGATCTCCGGTGGCGAAGGCACGGGCTCGTGCCGTGCGGTCATACCAGACCTTCTGCCTCCTCTGGGCTCGGGCCAGATTCTCCCTGGCCAGGCCCATGAGCTCGGCCAGTCTTTCCCGGAAGGTCAGGACATACTCCACCACTGACTCTCCCTCGGGAGAGGCCTTCCCCTCCCATTTGTCCCTCATCAGGTCTAGGGGCCCCCTTACCCGCCTTCCATACAACAGTTCGAAAGGTGAAAACCCGGTAGATTCCTGGGGCACCTCCCTGTACGCGAACAGCAGGTGAGGTAAGTACTTGTCCCAATCCTGCGGGTGCTCGTTCATAAATGTTTTTAGCATCATCTTCAGCGTCCCGTTGAACCTTTCTACCAGCCCGTTGGACTGGGGGTGATACGCTGAGGCCCAGTTGTGCTGGACCCCACATTTCTGCCATAAGGACCGGAGCAGGGCTGACATGAAGTTGGACCCCTGGTCCGTTAAGACCTCCTTGGGGAACCCCACCCGGCTGAAAATTGTCAGCAGCGCATCTGCCACTGTGTCTGCTTCGATAGAGGACAAGGCCACCGCCTCGGGGTAGCGAGTGGCAAAATCCACCACCACCAGGATGTATTTCTTCCCTGACCGGGTCATCTTGCTGAGGGGTCCCACTATGTCCATGGCCACCTTCTGGAAAGGTTCTTCTATGATGGGTAAAGGCCTCAAAGCCACTTTCCCCTTGTCCCGGGCCTTCCCCACCCTCTGGCAGGGGTCACAGGATTGGCAGTACTGTCGGACATGGGTAAAGACCCCAGGCCAGTAAAAGTTCTGTAGCAGCCTCTGCCTGGTGCGCTGGATTCCCTGGTGCCCTGCGAGAGGGATGTCATGGGCCAGGTACAGCAGCTTGTGACGAAACTTCTGGGGAACCACCAGCTGCCTCCTGATCCCCCATGACTCTACTTCCCCTGGGGGAGCCCATTCTCGGTACAGGAACCCCTTCTCCCACAGGAACCTCTCCTTGCAACCTCTCCTCATGGTCTGTACTGCACTAAGGTCAGCCCGGTCCCTGTGCTTCCGCAAGGAGGGATCTTTCTGCAACTCGGCCTGGAACTCAGCAGCTGGGACAGGGATGGGGAACCGGCTCTCTCTTGCTGGCTGGGTCTGAGGCCGCAGCCTCTCTGAACCGTGCCCCTGGGCGTTCCCCGCTCCCTGGGTTAGGGTCCTGCACCTCGGGTCGAGTACCTTCCCCGTTGTCGGGGTGCAGTGCCCTTTGCCGACTCTGACTATGAGTCACGACCAGGGCACTCTGGGTGTTACTAGGCCAGTCCTCGAGGTCCCCTCCCATTAACACGTCAGTGGGCAAATATCGGTGTACCCCCACATCCTTGGGGCCCTCCTTGGCCCCCCATTTCAGGTGTACCCTTGCCACGGGCACCTTGAATGGGGTCCCTCCCACGCCCATCAGGGTCAGGTAGGTGTTGGGCACCATCCGATCTGAGGCCACCACCTCAGGCCGGGCCAGCGTCACCTCTGCGCCCGTGTCCCAGTACCCAGTGACCTTCCTCCCATCTACCTCCAGGGAAACAATGCACTCTTTCTGGAGGGGCAGCCCCGCGCCCACCCGGTAAACCAAAAACCCGGAGCCTGGAGCATCCACAGGTGGTATGTTGCCAGCCCCCCTTTCCTGAGAATGTAGCCCCTCCTCCGATTGGGTTTTTACCCAGTCCACCCTCTGCGGGTTGGTTATGCTTGGTCTGTCCCTGAGCTTGGGGCACTGGGTCCGTATGTGACCTCATTGGCCACAGCGATAGCAGCCCATGTCTCGTGGGTCCCCTTGAGTGGGTCGGAGGGACCTGCCGCTGGATGTTCCCCTTTTGGGGGGGTTCTCCATAGGACCCCCCTGGGAGGTCCCATGATGACTCTCTCTCTGCGTTGAGGCAGGCTTGCTCCTTCGAGACTCCTCCCTGCCATCCCCTGCCCACAAATTGGTCGTCCAGCTGGCCTGCGTGCTGTGGGTTCTCCGGCTTCTGGTCCATCAACCACAGCCTCAAGTCGGACGGGCACTGCTCGTACAGGTGCTCCAGTATGAATAGGTCAAGCAGGTCCTCTTTAGTTTGGGCCCCAGCTGTCCACTTGCGGGCATACCCCTGCGCCCGGTTGACCAGTTGTAGGTATGTGACCTCACGGGTTTTACGCTGGCTCCGGAACTTTTTCCGGTACATCTCAGTAGTCAGCCCAAACTCGTGGAGCAGGGCCTGTTTGAACAGTTCATAATCCCCTGCCTCCACCCCTTTCAGTCGGCTGTACACCTCCACGGCTGTGGAGTCCAGTAAGGCAGTGAGAACTGCGATCCTGTCTGCAGGGTCAACCCTGTGCAGCTCGCAGGCATTCTCAAAGGCCGTCAGGAAGGTATCTATGTCCTCTCCCTCCTTACGCCGGGGCAGCAAGTGCTTATCAAAGCTCTTTGTAGGCTTGGGTCCCCCCTCACTCACCGCAGCCGGAGCCTCACTTCTCCTCAGCTGGGCCAGGTCCAGCTCATGTTTACGCTGTTTCTCCTTCTCCTCCCGCTCATGTTTATGCTGGTTCTCCTTCTCCTCCCACTCACGCTGGCGCTGGTTCTCCTCATGTTTACGCTGTTTCGCCTTCTCCTCCAGCTTTTGCCTCTTTAACTCGAGCTTCTCCCTTTCATATTCCAGCCGCGTCCGCTCCACGGATGCTGAGCGTTGCCGGGAGGATCCCCTGCTGGGGGGTGGGCTTCGCCGGGAGGATCCCCTGCTGGCCAGAGGTGTCACGGTGCCCTCGGTATACACTGGGCTCCTCCCCACTCTTCCCCTAGGCCTAGGAAGGGGGGGTCTCGGGAAGCCCTCGTCCGCCGGCTGACCACTCCCAGCGGGGACAGACACTGGTGCCTGCGCTGCATCTGCCCGGCTGCTTCCCTCAGAGACAGGGCTCCGTTCATTCATGCGGTCTCCCTGCTCCAGCTGGGCAATCAGCTGGTCCTTGCTGAGCCTCCCTGGGTGTAGCCCCCTCTGCTTGCACAGCTCCACCAGGTCACACTTGCGCCGCTTGGCATACATCTTCCTGCTGGGCACTCACAAGCCGGGGTGCTCGCCGCTCCCCACGGTTTCCAGGGGGACCCCTAGTGCACCAGTCCTTGAGGTCACCACCTCTCTGCCAGGGTCGAGCTGCAGACTCCTCCACCCCTGGGACCGCTCGCTGCAATCCCCCGGGGGACCCTGTTACTGCAAAGTCCTTCTCACTGGGCACACACTCCCAGGGGTTAATCACCCCTTCGTTTTACTGCTCCCCAGTCACTTACTGCAGGAAGCGCCATCCACGGGGTGCAGTATCTCCCGCCGCTGCCACCAGTTGTCACGGAGTGTGGGGGAGTCCGGCCCTGCACCCCTCTTCCTGGGACCCACAGTGACTCTTAGCCAGCCAGTAAAACAGAAGGTTTATTGGACAACAGGAACACAGGTTATAGCAGAGCTTGCAGGCACAATCAGGACCCCTCCACCGAGTCCTTCTGGGCTTTCAGGGTGCTTGGATCCTAGCTAGGATACCCTGAAATCCGCCCACACAGCCCCAAGCCCAAACTCAAACTGCTTCCCTCCTACCACTCCCTTCCTTTGTCCCCTTCCCAGGCAAAGGTGTTGACCTTTCCCCTCCCTTACCTAGCTCAGGTTACAGGCCCTGGCATCGTCCATCCCCTAAAGTCCTCCCCTGCTCTCCCACTCCCCACACAGACAGTCCCTACTGCATCACACAGCTGTTCCCCCTTTGCTGGCTTTTTTAAAAATCAATTTAACTGTCTCCATAAGAGATCCCAGTGAAGAATCCAAAACTTCCCCAAAAGATCTTCTGTAACGAGTGCTCACTAATTTTTGTGTCAGTCTCAGCAAGGCCAAGGATTGAAATAGCTGGAGACTGAGCTAACCCAATTTATAACCAAGACTTCTCACAAATGGAGCTGTGGTATGCCTGGGAGGTCTTACATCAGCCAGTTCATGGCCAGACAGGAAGGTCCAATCATACCTATGATAGTGCATTCAAGTTTCTTCATTGCAGTTAATGGGCGTTTCTGGTGCACGAGCACTAGAGGATCAGTGATGCTGGAATAACCCTATTAATGATTTTCTCTAGACAGTGACTGTACAGTGCATGTGCTCCCTGAAGACTCCATGAACGGAGAGTCAAGCCTAAGTCGAGCCAAAGGAGCAGGTTGTATGTGAGCCACGTAGAAGCTGTGCCAAGCTTGTCTCAGCCAGAAGCTGCTCTGTGCTTCTGCAAGCAGAGTGAGGAGTTCTGCTACCTATGATGCAAGCAGTGCACTGAGAATGTCAATCATTAGCAGAGGTGAAAGTAAGCCGGTACTGGCCGGTATGGAGGACTGGTAAGAAAAGGTGCAGTAACTACTGGCAAGAAAATGGAGCATTCTCTTCCTCTCTTACTCCTTCTCCTGGCTCCAGCAATATGGAGGGTCCAAGCCCGGCTCCACAAATATTCGGGACCAGGTCTCCCCCTGGCCCTACCTGCTGCCCCCCCCGCGCCTTCCCTGAGTGTGCCCCGGCCCCCCTTTGCTGCCCCCATGCACCTCCCTGGGTCCCAGAGCAGAGTGTTTGTCTCACCCTGTTCCCTGCAGCTCCATGCTGCCTGCCTGCATTAACTGCTGCCACAGGGTCCTAGTGCCCCCCTCCACAACTCCCAGGGCAGGCTGCCTTTCCCCCTAGGACCTTTTCATTCTCCAGTGGGACCCTCCACCAGTACAGCCACCCCCTACCTGCAGTCACTGCTCTTGCCCCACACTGGGCAAAGGGCAGCCCCATCAGGCTATAGTGAGGGGCAGCAGCAGGGGAGGAGGCGCACATGTGATAGCAGCCCCCGCCGGCATGGCACCCACCACAGGGGAGGCAAAGGGTGTCCCTGGACCTCAGAGGGGCCCTAGGAGCACGTGCAGTGACTGGGGGGGTAAGTGTGCTGCTGGGCGGGAGAAGAGGGTCCCTACCCCAGAGCTCACTGCTGCCAGCAGGGAGAGGGCTGGGGGGAGTCCTTCTCTCTGGCTCCAGTCCCAGGGCAGCCTGCCTGCACCCCAAATTCATCCCCAGCCCTGCCCCACCCCAGAGCCCACACCCCCAGCCAGAGCCCTCATCCTCTCCACACCCCAACCTTCTGTCCTAGCCCTGAGCCTCTCCAACACCCCAAACCCCTCATCTCCAGCCCCAGCCAGAGCCCTCATTTCCCTGCACCCTAACCCTCTGCCTCAGCCCTGAGTCCCCTCCCACACCCCAAACCCCTCATCCCCATCCACATCCCAGATCCACCCCCCAGCCTCACACCATAGCCCTCACCCCTGCACCCCCTCCCTCCACACTCCCTCTTATCCCCAAACTCCCTCCTAGTACCTGCACCCCCTACCTCCACACTCCTTCCCATCCCCAAACTCCCTCCCAGGGCCTGCACCCTGCACCCCTCCTGCACCCTCGTCCCCTGCCCCAGCCCAGGGCCTGCACCCCAGACCTCCTTCCTCACCCAAATTCCCTCCCAGAGTCTTGGGCAGGTAGGGGGGTGGAGTTTGGGGAGGCTGAGTTTAGGCAGGGACAGGTTCTGGGCATCATCAAAATTTCTACAAACCTACCACCCCTGCTGGCAAGAGCTGGTGCACCATATTGGGGTGGACCGGCTTCCTGAGGCAGCAATTTAAAGGGCTGGAGCCCAGGGCACTTTAAATTGCTGCCAGAGCCCCGCTGCCAGAGCCCTGGGGTAGCGGCTGCAGGGCTCGAGTGGAGGGTGGTGATTTAAAGGGCCCAGGGCTCCTGCCGCCGCTACCACCCCAGACCCTTTAAATCACTGCTGGAGCCCCACTGCCACTACCCCAGGGCTCCAGGTACAATTTAAAGGGCCCTCGGAGCCTGCCGGAGCCCAGGGGTAGCAGAATCAGGGCTCTGGTGGCTATTGAAAGGGTTCGGGGCTCCCGCTGCCTCTATCACCCCAGGACCTTTAAATAGCCACCAGAGCCCTGCCACCGCTGCCCCAGGGCTCCGGCAGCAGTGCTCCGGAGACGATTTAAAGGGCCCTGGAGAGTAGCGGCAGCTGGAGCCCCGGGCCCTGCTGCTGGAGCCCTGGGGCTCCGTCGGCAATTTAAAGGGCCCGGGGCTCTGCTGCGGTAGCAGCAGCTAGAGCCCCAGGCCCTTTAAATCACCCCATTTAAATTGCCCCTGAACCCCAGGGCTCCTAGCCATCTTTGCAGCTGGGAGCTCAGGGGATGATTTAAAGGGCTTGGGGCTTCCAGCTGCTGCTACCACAGCCCTAGCCTCAGGCCCTTTAAATCTTGATTTAAAGGGCCTGGGGATTTAAAGGCTCGGCCTCTTCTGGTGAAGGCCACGCCCCTCCTCAGGATTCCCAAGTACTGGCAAGCCCTTTAAATTACTTTCACACCTGGCCATTAGGGAGGTCAATGGGGCATCTTCCATGGCCACTACAATAAAATACTTTAGCTTATAGGAATCCTAAGGACCCAGTATGATGCATCAAAAGAGATCACTGCTAGAGAATACAAATTCCACTAAGCAGGATGGTAGTAATACGGTAAAACAATAATCAATCCAGAGTGCACCACTGCATTCAAGAATTCACTGACTATGGATAAGACCCATTGTTACTACAATCCCATGTGGGATTGTAAAAACAAAAACTTTTTCTTGCTGGACCTCTCAACCTCAGCACAACTGAAGAGCCTGTGAGTCCATTTGGGGCAGACCTCCAAGATGGGGAATGTCAGATAGGTGGGGCTATATCCTGATAAGATCACTATTGCATGGCCAAGAGACTCTGTCATGTTGTAGAAAGATAGGATGATGATGCCTTTCAGCAGCATTTGTATTACTAGAGCCTGGGAATTTATTGACCTTTGGGGAAACACTCAATTCTAAACACTTAATGCTTCTGAAGATGTTCTTCCTTAGAAGGATTGAATATCAGTCTCCTTTTCTTTGGCCTTTACTCCTTCGCCTGGATTTATATTTATTTTCTGCTCTTTTAGAGAGCTTTTGTTTCTTCTCAGCTGCCCTACATGCCCTGATGAAGAGTTGATCCTTCAGCGTACTCCCAGAAATATTCCTCTTTGTGGAAGTACTGAGAAATCAGCTTTGTGGAAGACTCTTTTATTGAGAACATCTGTAGCATCTTGGCCAACAGAGACTCTTAAAGCTGGCTTCATTTTTTTATTTTCCTTAATAGAGCAATCTTGCCATCGACTCTTGAAATGATGGGATTGTTGTCTGCAACATCCTTGTTATCTCCAACTCAAATCTCACAGCATCATTCCTGAGAATGTACACATCATACCAACAGGTGTTTACAAAGTTCCTGGCAAGCTGCAATTCTTAACTAAACTACAGCTTCTGGTCTACATTTGGCTCTAATGGGGTTGTTTGCAATTGCACAAGAGATGAATTTGGCCTGCTAATGACGTTGGAAGTGCACCATCTGGAAACATCTGCTTCTAGTGTCACACATCATCCTGTTTCAAAGCTCCTAATTAAATTCTGGAAATGTTTCACAGCCTTTATTAAAAACCTGAATATGATATATGGTACCTCCTTTACCTTTCAACTAGAGCTCTCAAGCGATTAAAAATATTAATCACAATGTTAAACAGTAATAGAATACCATTTATTAAATATTTTGAATGTTTTTTTCTGCATTTTCATATATATTGATTTCAATTACAACACAGAATACAAAGAGAACAGTGCTCATTTTATACTTATTTTTATTACAAATATTTGCACTGTAAATAACAGAGGAAACAGTATTTTTCAATTCACCTAATACAAGTACTGTAGTGCAATCTCTTTATCTTGAAAGTTGAACTTACAAATGTAGAATGATGTAGAAAAAATAACTGCATTTAAAAATAAAACAAAATATAACTTTAGAGCCTACAAGTCCACTCAGTCCTACTTCTTGTTCAGCCAATCGCTCAGACAAACAAGTTTGTTTACATTTGCAGGAAATAATGCTGCCCGCTTCTTGTTTACAATGTCACCTGAAAGCGAGAACAGGTGTTCACAGGGCGCTGTTGTAGCTGGCATCACAAGATATTTGCCTGACTGATGCACTAAAGCAGTAGTTCCCAAACTTGTTCCGCCGCTTGTGCAGGGAAAGCCCTAGCGGGCCAGGCCAGTTTGTGTACCTGGCCAAACCTGCAGATGCGGCAGTCGCGGCTCCCAGTGGCCGTGGTTCATTGCTCCAGGCCAATAGGAGTTACTGGAAGCGGCAGCCAGTACGTCCCTCGGCCCATGCCACTTCCAGCAGCTCCCACTGGCCTGGAGCAGCGAACCGCGGTGACTGGGAGCCGCGATCGGCCGAACCTGTGGACACAGCAGGTACACAAATCGGCCTGGCCCGCTATTGGCTTTCCCTGCACAAGCGGCAGAACAAGTTTGGGAACCAGTGCACTAAAGATTCATATGTCGTTTCATGCTTCATCCACTGTTCAAGAGGACATGCCTCTATGCTGATGATGAGTTCTGCTCAATAACATTCCAAAGCAGTGCAGACCGACACACGTTCGTTTTCATCATCTGAGTCAGATGCCACCAGCAGAGGGTTGATTTTCTTTTTTGGTGGTTTGGGTTCTACAGTTTCGGCATCAGAGTGTTGCTCTTTTAAGACTTCTGAAAATGTGCTCCACATCTCATCTCTTGCAGATTTTGGAAGGAACTTCAGATTCTTAAACCTTAGATCGAGCGCTGTAGCTATTTTTAGAAATCTCACATTGGCACCTTCTTTGCATTTTGCCAAATCTGCTGTGAAAATGTTCTTAAAATGAACAACCTGCTGGGCCATCATCCGAGACTGCTATAATATGAAATATATGGCAGAATTCTGGTAGAACAGAGCAGGAGACATACAATTCTCCCTCAAGGAGTTCAGTCACAAATTTAATTAACGCATTATTTTCTTAACAAACGTTATCAGCATGGAAGCATGTCCTCTGGAATGGTGGCCAAAGCATGAAGGGGTATATGACTGTTTAGCACATCTGGCACATAAATACCTTGCAATGCCAGCTACAACAGTGCCATGCAAACGCCTGTTCTCACTTTCAGGTGACATTGGAAATAAGAAGCGGGGGGGCATTACCTCCCATAAATGTAAACCAACTTGTTTATCTTAGCAATTGGCTGAACAAGAAGTAGGACTGAGTGGACTTGTAGTCTGTAAAGTTTTACGTTGTTTTGTTTTTGGGTGCAGTTATGTAACAAAAAAATCTACATTTGTAAATTGCACTTTCACAATAGAGATTAACTTCAGTACTTGTATGACTTGAAAAATACAATTTATTTTATCATTTTTACAGTGCAAATATTTGTAATTAAAAATAATAATATAAAGTGAACACAGTACACTTTGAATTCTGTGTTGTAATTGAAATCAATATATTTGAAAACGTAGAAAAATATCCACAAATATTCAATAAATTTTAATTGGTATTCTATTTTCTAATAGTGATATTAAAATTGTGATTAATCACAATTCATTTTTCTAATCATGATTAATTTTTTTGAGTTAATCACGAGTTAACTGCGATTATTTGACAGCCCTGCTTTCAAAACATCTATGTTTCAGGTACAGATTATTTTTGCAGATACTGCCTGCTCTCAAAGAGACATTCTCCACCATATCCTATTGAAGTCATTCCACAAGCTCTAGACTGATTCTTGCCTTGCCTGCCTCTGGAAATTTCCACCACATGCATCTGACAAAGTGGGTATTCACCCACAAAGCTTATGCTCCAATACTTCTGTTAGTCTATAAGGTGCCACAGGACTCTATCGCTTTCCACAAGCTGTGTAAGAGTACCATTGTACTTCAGTACTTACATACAGCTCAATACTCAAAGAACTTCCTACAGGAGAGTTAGCTCATTGTTGCCATTAGGTAAGAGGGTGCAAAGAGGGTAAGCACACAAAAGACAGGTGCAGTCAGTGACAAAACCAGGAACAGCACCCAGCTGCCCTGACCCTCAGTTCCATGCTCTATTTCCTGGAACTTACTGCTTCCAAAAGCAAAATGTGTATATATATTCGTTCTGCTTAATACCATAGCTTGAACTTGGATTTCCTTGTGTTTTGCAACGTGTCTGGTTATCCTCTTTTCCTGTGTCTTCTCACTCATTTGGAGTAGGATTAGTTCTTCTCGGTGATTATTTAAGATAGGGAAAAAAGTCAGATGATATAAGTTACATCCTGTGTACATCACAAGATCCAAAGACAGTATACATTCCTTTTTAATATGATCACAGTGAGAAGAACAGAGAAAACACCATTAGACAGTTAATGTCAAGCAGTGCAAGAAAAGCTGACAAGTAAAATTTTCAAAACTGTCCAATTTTACTTGGGAGCATATGTTCCATTGACTTGAAAATGAGATGTAGCCTTTGAGTGCCTAAGTCACTTCTGAAAATGAGACGTTAAGTGCTTTTGAAATATTTTTACCCAAAGCTTCTGTATTGATTTTGCAATTTCTGTAAAGACAATAGGGGCATGAAGCTATTTGTTTAGGACCAAACTGTACGTTTTTTGAAGTTTCTACTGAGTTTTATAATATGCTGCTGCACTTTAAGTCAAAAGAAAACCCTGCAGCCACACGTCAAAAGCAACAGTATTAACTCAACTCCTAACCTAAATGAACCTCTTTCACCACAAGGAAGAGAATTCCACAGTGACTGAAATAGTAACATTAGCAAAGGAGGTGAGAGAAGCAGCGCTTTTATAAAATGTTGTCTTTATTTCTGCTCCTATCCCTCTTCAAAAGGGATCTCTCAGCTGGAAGGGGATTGGGTAAGAGTTCATCACTACATCGCTGTAGCTAAACATGGAATTAGCTGGCACAGGGGATACATAGAAAAGCCATGTTAGTGCACTGCACTCTATCATGGCAGAGGTGGTATGGATTATAAAGGGTTTTTTTAAATTGTTTGTGGAGACAGGAAAAGAGGGTTCTAAGTGCCTAGATACCCGAGGTCAGATTCTCTTCCTTGTTACACAAGTATAAATTCAGAGTAATACCAATTACATTAGGGGAGTGATTGGATTTATCAACAGAGCAACTGAAATTAGCATCTGGGCTTCCGATTCTACCGGATATTTTGGAGACCAATCCTGTTCCATTGAAATCAGTGGAAGCAAGACTAGGATCTTCCTGTCCTAATATCTGCTTCAATACTATGTACAACATTTTAATGAGCATAACACAGTAACATGGAGTTGGTTCTGTGTTCCTTACTCACATTCCTTATTCCTGCAAGCACTTCCATTGAAGTGAATTGTGTTTCAAGGGATAGGTAAGAAATAAAAAATTCCGCTTTTTTGTTCACCAGTTTCCGTGGCTCTGGCATTGCTTTCCTGTTTGCCCCAGAGTGCTAAGGGGGAAAAAATGAAACAGGCAAATTTTCCACTGAAACTGAGCAAATTTTATAATCCACAATTTTACAAAACATTAGTCTCTCCCATATTAAAAAAATACTACCCTTGACCCCACTTGCCTCTCCCACTGCCCAATCACCTTCTCCCTTTCATCTCTAAGCTCCTGAAAGACACGGCTTACAATTGCTATTTGGAGTTCCTTCCCACCAATTCCATCTCAGACCCTTTGGCTGCCACCCCTTGCACTCCATTGAAATTGCTCTTGCCAAAATCTCCAGTGACTTCTAGCCAAAGCTCAGAAGCAGTAATTCATCATGACCCAGTCAAACAAGCTCTTCTTGAAATCTGCCCTCCCTTGGCTTCCACAACGGTCCTCTCCTGGGTATCCTCCTACCTCTGTAATTCCTTCTTCAGAGGATCCTCCTCATCTCTCCTCTAATTTTCTGCTTGCTTTCAGTGTGCTTTTTTCAAAGCAGTAAAGGGTATGCAAACATAGCACTCCCTTGAAAAACTGCCTTACAGAGTTTACAGTCAGCATTAGCAGGACAGCTGACTCACCAAAAGACTCCCTGTGTGTTTCTGCTTCTCTTGTTTGCCTTCTGGCCTTGGAGAGTCAAAATGGGGCTCTTGCCCCCAATAGGCCCATGCCTGCACACAAGCAGACATTTTGGGATGTTTCATAACTGGATCCAACATCTGCACTTTAGATTTTAGACATGAATTGACTCCTCACAGTATGCACAGAAGCAAGTGACAGATAACTATCCCAGGAGCTCTGTGCATTTTCAGGTATCTAAGCAAACCCAATCAACACTAGAGAGGGTTGGAAGTGCATACAGACAATCTGTTTTGGGCATTTGTCACAATCCATGCACTATAGGCTAAAGATAGACATACTGTGCACCAGTGTAGCAACCAACCAATGCATCCACTTCTAGGGCAAAACAGGCAGCAGTGTGAGAGCACACAGCAACTGAAAAACAAAGAAGAAAAATTGCACCTCAGATACCCACTTTATACACCCAAGCTCCAAAGCAGAATGAATAAGATCCGAATGATGGCTGGGATTCATTTTCAAAGGTTTCCCAAGGAAGTTAGGCACCCAGCTTCTTCCAAAGGAACTGGGTTCCTAATCCTTTCAGCCTCTTTGAAAATTCCAGCTGAAGTGTCTTGCAACATTGTACTTGAGCAGGATTATATTGTTTTGATTTTTGAAGCCGTGTTCCTATCTGGTCACTGCACTAGAATAGCTGAGCAAACAGTCGTCAGTTTCTGGATTTGAGTGAAACAAGTTTTTAAGACTGATTACATTGGCATTTGTCCAGGGGAAAAAAGCAGACTATTACAGCTATTCACGGAGAAACATGCAACCTCGATCAGCTTCCCAAGAGCGGCCAGGGACCTACAGCTGATACACTCTGCTACTTTCACCAACAGGAATAAAATAGATCATTGAAACAGCACTAAGCAGGCTAAGTGCAGGACAGGAAGACAGTTAGTTTAAAAAACACAACCTGAGCAGCAGAATTATACCTAAAGGAAATGAGATCATCCTTCACTCCTTGATTAACCCCACAAACAACTGACAAGTAATCTGGAGTCATTAAAGCATGAGAATTTTCATGATTCACATTTACTTAAAAATCAACATCTTTGGAAATTCCTGACAGCCTACAGATGAGCTGTAGTTTGAGTATCAGAGGGGTAGCCGTGTTAGTCTGGATCTGTAAAAGCAGGAAAGAGTCCTGTGGCACCTTATAGACTAACAGACGTTTTGGAGCATGAGCTTTCGTGGGTGAATACCCACTTCGTCAGATGCATGTAGTTTGAGTGTAACAGTTAAAAAGGAAAATCACATATATTTGTTTAAGTTATCTTTAGCGTTGCAAACTTTACTGGTTTATTAAAACTTAATTGTCCTTCTTGTAAGAGCCAAAGGTGACCTGATTTGAAAAATAAACTTCACTGATAAAGGGAGAAAATGAAATGGTTTACTGGACAGGTGCCCAAGTGTGTGAACTTTCAGCTAGAATATTCTAAAACAGTGTCTGTAATAGCAAATTCCTTTATATATGTACCACTAAGACTAAAACCAAGTGTCTTGAAATCCATTCCCCTGTATTTTAGCATAACCCATTATCGGTTACAGTGTAGTTCTACTGTAGAAACAAAACAGGTTCAGGAAATCTGCTGTCTGTGTGTATTTACGTGTTCAGCATCAGAGCAGCTTAAATCACTGAAAAAACCCACGCTTGTTTGATTTTTTACCTTTTTTACTCCAGTGAATGCTGCAGACACTACAGTTTACAAGAGAATAAGCTGGACTCCACCTTGGCTTGCACGTCCTCAAAATGGTTAGCTAAGTGTCAGGTGCTCAGTTGCATTCATGTAACCATGTAGAAGATAGCCAGGTTTTGCAGATTGCTGATGGAAGGGGCATACTTAGACTTGTAGAATTTCTATGGGCCACAAGCAGGGAAGAACCCAGTTTTACTTTCATATTCCAAGTTGAGTTTGAGTTTGTCCAAAACCCCAACAAACAATGTTTTACTGGTTGTGGGACTGATTCTGATCTCAGTTATACCAGGTGTAAATCATGAGCTACTCCACTGAATCAATCGTAAAGCCAGAATTAGTGAAATCAGAATCAGGCCCATAATAGAACAAATATGGAGCCCTGGTCCTGCAACTGCATCCATATAGCGAGCCTGCAGCTGCTGTGAAACCCTGCTAGCTTCAGTGGGGTGCTGCAGAAGGATTTGTCCATACAGCTGCAGTTGCAGGATTGGAGCCTTGATTTGGAATCATTGAGGCTTTGATTCAGCCAAGACCCTAAGCACATATGTAACTTTATGGATTTAAATGTTATTCACTTCACACATGTGCCAAAGTTCCTCACTGAATCAGGGCCTGAGACGCTAAACCTGGAATTTATGACACCATTTTTAAGAGGCACTTTTCAGGCTAGTACTTCAGTTCCACGGAAAGTTTCTATGTTTTAGATAATGCTTACATGATTTATTTAACTGACTATTTGATAGCTCTATCTTTTGGGCTTTAAATAGAGGCTACGAGAACAAGTGTATGGTGAATGCGTTTTATTTCTTCCTGATTTTAATATCTGACTATCACTTGTGAAAAAGAACATCCTGAGCAAACAATTCCCAGGCTCTCACATAGGGAAATGAAAGCAAATGGAGATCTATTGCCTTTACAATCTCTCTCAAGTCCATACTGCTAGATAATCAAGCCCATGCTTTTTTTAACAGTCAGACACATAGCACAGATAGTGAACAATGTAGTGTCATACAGGAAGCAGCAGGCCAGAGAGCAAGACTTGTTCACAGGTCACCAATCTCAATCTCCATATAGTACTGTAGATTCCTTCTTCAGCTACATGACTTCTCAGTCTTTAGTCAAAGTCTTTCTTGAGCACATCAGCTCAGTGTGGAGTTAGTTCTTTGGTGATCTCTTCAGCAGCCTTTCATTCTCTCGCTATTGCTCCCAGATAACTCAGATTTGGAATTCTGAAGGCCTCCCTTATTTTTCTGCCCCAGCCTTTGCATCAGACTTGCCGGGTGAAAAATCAACCCTATGCAGAGGTCGCAGGCAAGGCCTCCTCATCACTTAAGGCAGATGATAATGGCCAAATCCTGCCTCCATACCTGCAGAAGGTCCCATGGCAGCAGAACAGGTCCAGCATCTGGGGAGCTGTGCACACCCACCCCTATGCAACACAGATCCCTACTGTGAGGTTCTCCCTGTGCATCAGCACTTGGAGGCAAGGCCAGAACTGCCACAGTGCACCTCCTCCCGATCTCTGCCCCTTAGTCAGGTGCATAATGGGTGCACAGAGCTACTCCCACTACTGTCTCATTCCCCAGCACCATTTACTCAACTATTCGGGCATGAGGATTTAGTTCGAAGGAGTTGAGAGGGAGTTATTGTGATGCAGAAGGCCTTGTCAAGCATTTACTGTGGTGAATGTTGCCCAGTATGTCTCAAATGGAGAGACGGTGGGTCAGAACCTCCTCCTGATGTGGCCTCTTTACTGCATCTCCTCAGCTGAGGTTTCCGTCCACTGTCATGGCTGTCAACATGTTACACAAGCCAGTGCAGCATGGGACAAAATTACTGAAGTGTGGAACACCTGGATTCTGCTGCATGCTGGACTCCAAGGCAGATTATGAAGGTTTTTAACTCTAGAACATTGATGCCAATATTTTCCTTGACCGAGGGGATGAGATGTGGCAAACAAGTAGAATTTAGGGGAAACGGGAAAAAATCTACAGCATAATTTAGCCCATTTCTGAACTATTTCTAACTACATGGTTAGAAAAGGGAAGGGAAACTAATATAACACTACAGCAACATTTAGCCCTTTTTTATTGACAAAAAGAATAAGTGGTTTGGAGTGATGTAGTTCAGTGCTTGTGGGTAGTTCATGATGTGTGGGCAAATACTATAAGGGGACAAATTCATCCCTCCTGTAATTTCATTGGCCACAGAGGTTTTACACGAGGGATGGATTTAGCTCATGGACTGTAGCAGGGATCTGAAGCAGTCTATCAGGTGTGTAATAGTGAAGAAGGCAAAAATGATTTTATCAAAGGCTTTTATTTAAGTTCCCATTTCTTCCTTTTTCTACTATCTGAGCAATCTGCCTCCAGTCTCAACTGTGCAAATGGCATATTAAAAGTCAGCAAGTGAACCAGTCTTCTGTGTTTCCTTAAAAATCTAGAGCAAGGTCTTTGCTGACTTACACCCAATAAAGCTCTGTTGAAACCAACAGGGTTTCAGTGGGATTGTGTCTTGGTAGAATTTGGCCCATTTTCTACTTTTGGTAGCTCAGTCATGGATTTCCAAGATGGACTATTCTTCAAATGATTATGTTACATCACCATGGCAAGAAAATGAGTGGTTCTAATGAAGCTGAAAGGCCGTGGTTGGTTTTCTATTCACCCTCAGTTTGGGGCTTCCAAGTTAATCTATTTTCATCCCCTCTCAATACAGTAACCATAAACTCAACTTGCTTTCATCAAATGAGTGACCTGTTCTAATACTAGCAGCCCTGGCTGCATAAACAGAGTATAGGATTTGAGAGCACATGTAATCCCTCTACAAGCTCCAACTGAGAGGAGGAGGAGATACAGGATTCAGAGAAGTTCTGTGTCGTGCCATGTCATTACATTGTTGCACTTATTATTATGTGCTGGTGTTTTTATCATTCACCATCCCACTACAAAGTCACAACATAAGGTAGGAAAATATTTGAGGGGGCAATTTTATTCATAATAGATAATTGGAGAGCCCAAGCCCTCCTCATTATTCCACCAAACAGCAGCTCTGCCAGGAATGTTCGATCAAATATCCTTGATTTCCATCTATCTTTCAGACCAGACATATGTAGGATGTTGCCCAAATTCTACTGGTCAGTTAGTAACAAACAAGTCCCTTTTCAAGCACGGATGTTCATATGGGCCAGCTTTCTTAGACGCAATACCCTAGGATTCATACCCAGTCTAACACCTAAAGAAACACCCATGTTCTTGCATGTTCTTTCAGACATGACAAAACTGAACCTCTGAAATAATCTGATTATTAGAAAGAGCCCATAGAATATTTCTCAGGAATAGAGGGTGCCACGTAGTAATGGGCAAATCACTTTCAATGGAAAAACAATTGATCCCCACTCCCCGAATCCTGTGTTCTAGCCAAATTGCAGCTGGGTAATATATTCTGCTAATTCAAAATTACCTCTTGAGTTTCATCTAGAGACAGTATTCTTGATTCACTGTTCTAAAAGCTTTGTGTAGTTCTGTTGATGCACAACATGTGCCCTTCATCCCTAAGTGGTGGCTATATTATTTCCCTAATATATAGGGTCAAATTCTACCCTAGTCTACAGGTGTGCCCTAACTGAACTCAGATGGTAAAGCAGTGGCATCCTTCAGTATAGAAAGTTCTATATAAACTTACATAAAAATATACAAAAAAATCACTAGGTGCTATTACAAAACAAATAATGCATTTCCTCCCTTATCAAAAGCCTCACCCATATTTAGATTCTGCTGTAAATGATTATTGACTGCCAGGAGGACACATAAAGATAAGGAACTCTACAAAGAGCTAACTCAGACTACATTTAACTGTTAGATTATAAATGATTTGCAGTGAAACTACAGTAGGAAGAATTAGAATTCCCCCCCTGAGTCATTCTGATAGGTTTTTGTTTGAAAAGAGTTAAGTGAGCTCTTTTCTAAAAAAAATTCTCCCAAGGGTGCAAAGCTTGAGACAACCTTATCTGGTATCAATCTTGTCATTGGGCTGGAATGCTAGTTGGAGCCAGCCAATCATCTTTCAGGCTAAGGGTTTATAGAGAGGTTTCAGAGTAGAGAGAGGCACTTCCTCTGCAGAACAGTGAGAAACGACCACAGGGCTCAGATTGCTAAAGGACCTACAAGACTAAACTGGCTGCTGAGACAGCACAGAACACTGCAAGCCTTCTGCATTGTTAGCGGAGTGGTAAGTGCAATGCCTTTACAATCTAACTGTATTTTATAAACATGCATGCATGCAGCCTGCTATGCCAGTTGGAACTGAGTGGCTGCTTTTTTAAACCTACAGGCACAAGTTCTATTTTTAGCAATTTGAAAGATACATTTCAATTTCTAGTTCCCACTCCAAACATCATATAATGCAACTTTAAAATATCTATCACTGCAGCCTGAAAGATTTTATGATGTGGGACTCTAAAGAACTGAGCTTGGAAAATTAATGTTGGAATATCAATGACCTATGTTTCACTTTAAACTTGTTAAGAATAGCAGTCAACTAGTTCAATACAAATATTGTTTGTTTGTAAACAGAAAAATACATTTATTCACCCATGAAAGCTCATGCTCCAGAACGTCTGTTAGTCTATAAGGTACCACAGGATTCTGTGTTGCTTTTACAGATCCAGACTAACACGGCTACCCCTCTGACACGATACATTTTCTGCAATCTAAAATGGATTTGAGAAACATGTATTTGTCTAGCTACCTGAGGAATGATTTATTTCTTGCAGTAGTACTCCAGACACTTTTACTTTTAGATATATGCCCCTGTTTTGGAATTTGGGCCATGTAATGTCTGATTGCAGGGGGCAGTAAAAACATTCCAGTTAGCTGTGCTGATTTTCTTTAGAATGGGGAAAACAGCCATTTTATCATCACTTTTTTCCTTCCTCCATCATGTTTTGTAAGCCAATTTGCTTGTTTTTTTAACTAGTTACTTATAGGCAGATTATTATTAACATGCTATGCTGCCTTTGCTGTACATGCACAACTCCTCTGGCTGTCAGTGGCAACTGCATGTGTAGAACCAAAGCAGAATATGCCCCAGCGTCTCCTATTTGCCAACTTTTTATATTGTGAATAAATGGGGGAGGGTGGAGAGAGGCTAGATTTTGAAAAGAATCCCATACAGGCACCTACTTGAAGAAGCTGGGTTTTCTAGAGTGCTCAGCAGCTCTGACTGAGAACAAATTAGCTACTTAAATGGGAGCTGAGCTCTCTTGAGACTGCAGCTCCAATTTTGGGTGCTGAGCACTTTGAAGATATGCCCATGAACTATTAAACACCCATTGAGAATAGGCAACCACAGCTGGACAGCAACCGAACAACATTGTCACTGAATTCTGCACTGGTGGCTCTGCTCTCAGTTGTGGTTAAAAAGGAAAACTCTCCACTTCCTGAGCCCTCTACTCTTTTACTTGAGTTTATACAGATGGGTAGTTTTAAATTTGCACCAATGCTTTGAGAAGGATGCAAAATAATGTTACTGAACTGACCATGGCCGCGTGATCTGAGGTGAAGGTTGCAAGCAAATCCTTAACTGAGAGCAGGACTTGTCTTTGTGTTTCACCCCTGAATGTACAAGTCTTCACACACAAGAGTGGGTCTGTTTAGACTTGCCCAGCTTCCAGTTCCAGCTGCTAGGACAGAAGTCTCAAGAAACAAAAGCTTTCTAGCTCCAGGAACAGTGTTAAGGAGCATTAGCAAAACAAATCTACAGGGAATCTAGCCTTTAAAACGAGATCAAGACCAGGTTCAGACAACAAGCTCTCTTTTAGTTCATGGGAAAGAAAGGCAAATAGTCCATGCTAACTTATTCTTTACTCCTTCTCCTAAGCGTACTGTGGTTCATGCTGTAGTTCAAGCTGCTGGATGAACAACCGCAACCTAGCACTCCAAGACACAACACCACTTTAAGTTCCTCTTTTATTTTCAGAAGCAGAAATACTGCAGGTAGAAGAGGAACCAGCCAAGACACGACTTACCCAACGCCATGAAGTTACTCATCATTATCTCAGTTATGCTGGGGGCACTCGTCACAAACCTAGAATCTGTAAGTTTCACAACAAGCACAGCCACCCATTCAGCACAGATCATGTTTATTTCCATTTTTGACCATATCATAAAAGCTTCCCCTTTCATCACTGAACTAGACCTATTATTACCATCCTGCTTTCTGCCACATGTATGAATCAGGCGTTTTCTGTGACACAACTGTGGTTTGAACTTTCTTTCCTGTAGATGTCACCTACAATTCTACGGCCTATGGATATAGAGGAAAAACTAAGGTGGTTTCCTGGAGAGAACTTAGATGGGGATTAGACAGGATGGAGAGAGCAACAGCCTCTGACATTTTTGCTCAATCTTTTTTTTCCCTTAATTCTAGCGCAGGATGTCAAGTACTAGGAATTAGCAGAGATTTAATGCAGAATATTAGGCTTTATTTGACTGCCTCCCCCCCCCCGGAACCCCTACTCTGACTTAGGATATTTCGGCTCCTATCAGTTTGTATCACATAAGGCAATGCTGTCTATACACATGGATGCAGCAGAAGCTTTCTGTGGCCAAGCCCTGCTTTTGCACTGACCAATCTCCATCACTCCCAGGGGCAGTCAGTGTAGTAGGAATCTAATCCTGCCTTCTCCAGCTTTAGAGCAAAGGCCCCTGCCTGCAGTATAGTTCCAATGTGCAGGCAGAGTCAGGATCTGGAACACAGGACAAGAACTACTACTGTATAGATCCATTGGCCATTACTACCATAGAGCAAGGATGCACCAGCAGCAGGGTTACCAAAAGCTAAGGGCTGCAGTGGTGGATGAGTCCTGTGCCTTTAATCCACTATCTGGTGTAGATAGATGGGAAGGAGGTGAATTTCCCCAATGACCCTTTGCTCACTGTCTGGTCATATGGGCCTGGTTTCTGAGGCAACTTTGGCCTTCTTAGCAGAACTGCAAAAGAAATGTTGATTTGATACATTGAAGCAGTTGGGTGTTTTCATTCTACTTTACTGCAGTAGACTTTCACTGTATCCCCACTCATACTCCCTGGACTGCACACTGAATATTAGTGTTAAATGCATGCGACTGACAGCAGAACTTGGGGCAAAGTCATTAAGGTTGCAGGCATGCTGGAAGGAACAGAGCTAGGGCCTGTCTGTGTACACTCCAGAGACAGACAAAAGTGAGCACATTAAAAAAAAAAAGGAACAATCTGTAAGAAACTTTCCTTAAAAAATAAACAAATTTGTATTTCCCCCCCTTAGGCTTTGACCAGGCAGCAGCAGCACATGCTATCAAGGAAACATAAATCAGGACACCAGGGTAAATACTTGCCATTTCTATTTCTGTCTCTCTAAAACCTGTGGCCAAAATACACTCAATGCAAAATAATCACACAACACATACTAGACAACACTATTCCTTTGGAATAGTTACATACTAAATATGTGTCAACTATCTGTCACTTTATGGATCTACTGGAAGATTTATAACTTCAGTTATTGGTGTCTTTTTTTGCTTGCAGATTGTAACTGTGTAAATGGAGGAACCTGCATTTCCTATCAACTCTTTTCCCGGATTACCCGTTGCTTATGTCCAGAAGAATACAGTGGACAGCACTGTGAAATAGGTATGGTACAGTGGTTCCTATCCCATTCTATATTCCACCTCCTTCCCTCCCCTACTGCCCATTTCCTAAATTTAAGGTGTTTCTAATCTCCATTTCTATGCACCAATAGAAATGGAAAGTACCTTTGATAGGAAACACAAATGGTTATTTCTTAATAACTTGTATTAATGCATAAGGGGAAGGAGCAATACCTAAATATTAGGAAAAAAGACAACCAGGACTCCTGGGTTCTAGTCTCTGCTCTGTCACTAGCTAATCTTGAGAAGGTCGCAACCTCTCTAATTCAGTTTACTAGTTCGTAAAATACAGTTGGTTGGTTTTACATTCTTCTCCAGAAGTACTGTGAGACTTAGCCCACGTCCAGACTAACCCGCGGCATCGGCGGGTTAAAATCGATTGCTCGGGGATCGATATATCGCGTCTAGTCTGGACGCGATGTATCGATCCCCGAGCGCACTTACATCAATTCTGGAACTCCATCAACCTGAACGGAGTTCCGGAATCAACACGGAGAGCAGCGGACATCGATGCCGCGCCGTCCAGACGGGTGAGTACCTCGATTTTAGAAATTCGACTTCAGCTACGTTATTCACGTAGCTGAAGTTGCGTTTCTAAAATCGATTTTAATACCCTAGTCTGGACGTGGCCTCAGATTGTGAAATATGCCAACATCCTTACATAAAAGGTGACAGATTTGATTCATTACATGATTGTTGTGTATTTTGGGGAGAACCAAAACACATGTACACTTAGCTAAGAGCTACATATGTTGAACACAGCAACAAAGTGACATTCCAGTCCACATATTGACCTGTCTGTTGGCAAGTGTGTCAGTGACAGGAATCTCATCCTGCTTCTCATTAGAATGGAACCACCTGGCTTCTTTCCACTGTGGAATACTGTGAACAATCCAGAATATGCTGCCAACTTTGTGTTTGTATTTCAGACACTAAAAGCCAATGCTATACAGAGAACGGTCAGGACTACAAAGGGACTGTGTCAAAGAACAAGAAAAATGAAGAATGCTTATCGTGGGACTCTCCTTCACTAATTAGGAGGGATTACCATGCTGGTGTGAGAAATGCCCTGCAGCTTGGACTGGGGAAACACAACTACTGCAGGTAGTTCCTAAAGCTCTCACACTTGTTGGGTTGGCTATTCCCCAGAGCACTGGGAGTGACAGGATGCATTCCGTGGAGTGCCAGGAGTTTCCAAGACTGCTTGCTAAAATTTGGACTTGGTCCTTCAAGGTGTCTAGCCCCCTTATTTTTCCACTGAAATTAATGGTATTTGGGTGCTTTGTACTTTGCTGTCTTGAGCCCTTCAAGAGCCTTATAAAGAAGTAAATAACATGGATGAGCGGCAGGTTTTATGCATAAAATATTTGCTTTTGTCTTTCTGCAAATATACTCCTTTGACATGCTTTGCAACAGAAGACCCTTGGCAACCCTCTTCAGGGGGAATTCAGATTTTATTGAGTCACTAGCACTTAGAAGAACTGTTTACAAAAAGCACATTTCTTTCATTTTCCAGAAACCCAGATGGAAAAACTAAGCCCTGGTGTTACATTAAAAGGGGATATCGGACTTTGGAAACAGAATGTGACATACAACTGTGTCCCACAGAAAGAGGTAAATTAGGATTTACTTGAAACTCACGTAGAGCTTGGAAGTTGACTGTAACCCCCAGACTTCTACAAAAGAATAGTCCAAGATATGTTGAGTGCAAGACAGAGGAGCAGGAGGGATCCTTTATTTTTTAAGGCACTTTTTCACAGTATGCAGTAAATTTCAAACTGGAGGCCCCTGGTACAACTGGGGGCCAAATTCTTCTCCATTGCACTTCTCCAGCCTCACTAGCTTCCACAGATTATCTGTGAGTAGGAGTCAACCCATAATATCCACCATTTCAAATTGTACATGCTCTTAAGGGCTAGATGGTGTGACTGAATGAGAACATCGCAACACATTTTCTAGAAGATTTGTTGGACAGACTTAGTGGTCTTTAAGCTACTTTTGGTGCTCACTTGTCATACGAGTGTACTCTATCTGAGCACGCCTCCAACAAGTTTTTCCTTTCCTTTCACAGAAGCCACATGTGGCCAGAGGAGCTCCAGCAAGTACTTCAAGATCGTGGGCGGGAGCATTACAGCTATTGAGTCTCAGCCTTGGATAGCCACTATCTTCCATTATTCAAGGAAAATAGGGCAGAACAAATTTGTGTGTGGTGGCAGCCTCATTGACCCTTGCTGGGTGCTTACTGCTGCACACTGCTTCTCCCCGCTGTAAGCACTCATTACCTCTCCTGTGTCTACTACTGATTTTATTTTTGCTTTGTTCCTTCAGGCAATGCCGCATGGCTGATAACCACACACGTGTAACTCGGCCACAGCAGAACTGTTCTTTTCTTTAAGCAGAGCAGGGAGAAGGTTAAACCATTAGACACCTGTATCTTCTACCTCTTAGCAAAAGGTAGATATTTTGCTAAAAGCAGAGCTCAGAGTGAAGTTTAAAACAAATTCAGATAGCAATTTATCCCTCTCTTACAGCCAGGATTTTGTTCTGTTTTGTTCCAAACTCAGAACTTGTCCTCTGACTGGGGTCTGCTTACATCCTGCACAGAACACTTAGCAATTGTGGAAAGCTGACTTTTCCCTGAATTCTAACAGCTTCAAGAGGTGTCATTGCCCAGAAAGCCCTGGACACCTATTGAACCAGCTGGAAACAAGAGAGCCAGCTAGAAATACATTCCAGCGGAGGTTTTTCTAAGTAGGTGAAGGGATTTGGACACCCAGTTTCCATTCATTTTAAACGAGGGAATCAGGAGCCCAAATCCATTAGAAGTGATTAGTCTCAGACTCTCAAAACTGCCTACCTTCACTTTTCTACATTAACAGTTGCTGTAGTTGACACAAGACTCTTGAAACAGAATGAGAAGGGAGAAGTTCACAGGACTCTAAGATGTTGTTGTTCACATTATGAACCAAATTATTTTCAAACAAACAAAAAACCCCATCCTTGCTCTCGGAAACCCGATAGTCTTCATGGGTCCTCTATTTACTTTCTTCCCAGGAACACGGATCCATCAGGCTACACAGTTGTTCTTGGAAAGTCCAAGCTGGATGCTACTGATGACAAAGAACAAACATTTCAGGTGGAAAGAATCATCAATCATCATGAATATTCAGATGAAGGCGGTGACTTCAACAGTGATATTGGTAAGTGGTGTCTGAAATACATCTTTATAATCCTGAGCACATATGAAGTACACTACTATAATAGGGGCACTGATGCAGAAAGCAGCATTGTCTAGTACAGGGGTCGGCAACCTTTCAGAAGTGGTGTGCCAAATCTTCATTTATTCACTCTAATTTAAGGTTTCACGTGCCAGCAATACATTTTACCATTTTTAGAAGGTCTCTTTCTATAAAAGTCTATAATATATAACTAAACTGTTGTTGTATGTAAAGTAAATGTTTAAGAAGCTAATTTAAAATTAAATTAAAATGCAGAGCCCCTCAGACTGGTGGCCAGGACCCGGGCAGTGTGAGTGCCACTGAAAACCAGCTCACGTGCTGCCTTCAGCACCCGTGCCATAGGTTGCCTACCCCTGGTCTAGCAGTTGGAGTAGGGGGATGCTAGAAGCCAGGCACTCCTGATAACTAGGCCTGGTTTTGGCTAGAATTCCCTCTTGGGCAAGTCAGTGTTTGTAATGCACTTTGAAGATGTGAAGTGGAATGTAATGTAAATGATAAGTATCATTACATGGCACTTTCAGAGACTGTAGATAAAAACGGATTTCTTATTGCCCTCTGCCCCCACAAAATACAGACTTAAAGTTTCTATTTCCATTGTATGCAGTACAGACTTGCTAGTTTTACACCTGCTACCCTCAACTCCATCATTCTTCCTCCAATTACCCATTAGAAAAGACAGACACCTTGTTTTTTCACAGGTTTAGGCTCAAAACAGCTGAAGTTTCAACCAATGTTTAAATCTGAAGGCAGCATATAGTGGCTGAGTGCTGTAGCGCAACATAGCACATCCTCCTCTGCAGACTCTCAACTGGAGGGACAGTAGATGCCATCCCCACTCACAAGTCAGGGAGCTGTGCTCTTACAAAATGCTGAAAGGAGCACCTGGGGCTTAACGTCTCCCTCAAGTCATTTCATTCACTGTCACTTAGATGTATGAAATTAAAGAGTGAAAAACTTGCCAATTTTGATTTGGCAAAGATGTGTGTGACTAAAATAGTCTTTCTAAGTAAGGACCTCAGAATCAGGCCCCAGATGTGTGGTAGAACACATGTACATTACAACATTTGTTGCAAAGTTATTGTTCCAGCTGATTATTTTCCTACTTTACAATATTAACTGTAACCACTTTGATTTTTATGTAGCTCTCATGAAAATAAAGTCTGCTTCCGGACACTGTGCAGTAGAGTCTGAATATGTCAAAACTATCTGTTTACCGTCTGAAAACCTAGTGCTGATGGATAATTCCCAGTGTGAAGTGTCTGGCTATGGGAAAGAAGACAACTGTAAGTGAATATCATCTTAAATTTCTACTGATAGAATGAGGTCATATATGGCTAGTCTAACTAGGGAATCTTCAGTATTTCAGCTTTTCATCATAGCAATTCAAGTCTGCTCAGTATACAAAGCTAGGCACAGTGCTGGGGAGAGGGGGGGAAAATTGACCAAAGTTCATTTTTAATACAAATTAGAAGCATAGGTGAGGGGATTTTTTTTTGTCCTGAGAATGACAAGACAAGTCAATGTGATCTGAGCATGGTGTATTAAAACTAAGTCTCCAAAACAGATTTTAATTCATGTTTGGAACCACAGTCCTTCTGAGTAGTCTGACTTTTTTTTTTCCCCCAACAATCAGTGGCTTTCTTCTTCACACCCTCTCCTGTTGCAGTTATCCATACACTGTGTGATCTCTCCCCTCTACCAGGATAGGTTTCCATCCCTCTCCTGAAATCTCTAGCACCAGTTGTTCTTGGGCACTTTTATTCTGGGGAGAATCTTTCTTTTAAAACCTCAGCAGGAATGAGGAACAAAACATAGGTACTAGAAGAGAAGTATAAAAATCTTAAAACCAGGAGACGGAAGGTGTCTATATGAAGAGCAATGGCTGGAGATTTTCAAAGGGCCTAAGAGAATGGAGCTCACCTCTAACTCCCTTGGACTTTTAAAAATGCCACCCTATAACTGCAGCTTGCTGCAGTGCAGAAGAAGCACATGCCTGGGGCAGCACAGCTTGTGCCTGTTATAGGAGTTTTAAAAGAAAGCCATGCAGTGCTACCAGTGTCCACTGAGACCCACCAAACTCAGATGAAACAATCACATTTACGCAAGTTAATGAGTCGTGCAGATTGGCTGCTTTGATGTGCCTCTTCATGCCAACGATTCAATAGTCTTCCTCCTTTTATGCCACACACTTTCTTTGGGGAACCTGAATCCCAGCACCATGTCTGACTCTCCATATTAATTTCCCTTGATATGCCCCAGTTCTAGGAAGAACTTTTACTAAAATTACCTCACACCTCTATAAAACTACACAAATTAATACAAGAAACACAAAGCATGCCCCATCTTCCATTCTTGCTGCAGACAAGAGTTGAAAGTTAGACTGATCTTCTGCATAAATAAAGACTTCAGGTTTGGCTTCACTAAGAAGTTATCAAGCTCTGTGTCTGAGAATCAAATAAGATTTCTGTTTGAAAATCAGAAAATTCTAATGGAAACAATACATTTTGCACTTCATTCATCTACTAAAAGTAAAAATTAAAAACATTTGTTGTATATCAAAGATGTAGTACTCTCAAAACTGATATTTTGTGTGGTAAGTTAACTTCTGCTGCTGCATGAAGAGGGAACGTAACAGCATGAGGGTTTGGGTGAGGGAAAGCCAATCTAATCAAGCTCCTCTTGTTTGCAGGGGATATTTACTATTCCAAAATATTGAAGACAGCCAACGTGAACTTAATATCACAGTCATTGTGCCGGGATGAATACTATGACCAAACCAGGGTGAATGACAACATGGTCTGTGCTGGGGATGTGCAGTGGAAGTCTGATGCATGCAAGGTAGGAATACTTACATTTTGTTTTAAAACCATTTGCTGACAGTTTCTTTAACATAATCCACATGGGAACATAGTTGGAATCTTTGAACTCCATTGACCTTGCAGAGAGTGACTGTGGGTCGTTTTTTGAACAAGAACTCAGTTATTCAGCAGAGTTCATTCTGCTGCAGCCAGGTGTGATACAGAAAATATTCTGCTGGTGATGGAGGAGCAGCAATCTTTCTCCCCACCTCCTTCCAGCTTGTGAAGGAGCAGCAGTGCTGTTTCATGGCCTAGGGCTGTAATAGCTTCTGCATCTACTGCATGGCCACTCTGTTGGAACAGCAGTAGGTGGATGTATACAGCAGTGGATCTGCCCTAGCTCTTCCCCAGTTTACTTTAGTTTCATTTAACCAGCTGTGCATGGATGTGAAAACAACTCTAGCAGAGCTGGTCTCCACAGCCTGGAGGAGATGCAGATCCATTGCACAGGTTCCTCAAATCCAGTTTTGTTTCCCTCCACCCTCGCACCATGAACCAGGCTATGCATGGACTTGGAGGAGGGAACAGGACTTGCCATTAGCACTAAAATTATCTTATGGGCAGATAGCTGAATATTTATTTCTCTTTTTCCAAGTGAGGATGGAAGGAGAATGGCTTTTGATCCTTCAAGACAATACCTGCCATCCTGGCTTAGGCCTTCCATAACAAGAATGCCCCATGTACTAATCTAATGATACCAGACAGAGGACTTCATGTAATATAACTCAATCCCTTCTAGCCTATTAAGGGAGCTGCCTCTTCCCTTACAAATATTATGCTGACCATAAAAGCCACTTGAGCATTCTATCCTAGCTTTCCAGTATACTCAAATCAGATTGTGATCTTTTTTTTTATTTGCATTGTCAGGGAGATTCTGGTGGACCACTGGTTTGCGAGCACAATGGCAGGATGTCTCTGTATGGGATCGTCAGCTGGGGAGATGACTGTGCTAAAGTAAAGAAGCCCGGTGTCTACACCAGAGTCACTAAATACCTCTCTTGGATTGAGTCCCACATGAAGGGAGTCAATTTCAAAAGCCGTAGCCTCCCTAAATTAAAGTGACCTTTCCTCAATGCATGGACCCAAAGCAGGAAGTCTAGAGCATTCATTTCAATAACTGGAACTGAGCCACATACCGATGCAGTACATTGAAGCCCTGAATGTTAGTTTGGAGTTGATTTGTGCATGTTTGTCTCTCGGGTCTTCAATTTAAATGCCTATGTGGTTTGTTTTCAACATTCATAGCAGTATCTGAAGCAGTCAGATAATCTGTATAGCCACTGCATGGAGTACCTGAAAGTCTTTCCATGGAAGATTCAAATATTTAACATTGAAATGTGTATTTCCAGTCAAGATACTGTACATGTCACATTGTCTCCCTACTTTATATCTGAATCACTATTAGTCACTTTTATAAGTACCTATACAAGTTTTATCAACTACTCAGTTATTGGTTTTAAATTGTAAGTTGGTTTTTTATATATTTTGTAAATATTTGGCCTAAATGAATAGCTAGTTAATTTTAACATTCTGAGGAAAGTCAGGATACAAATCACCAGGAACTCTACAGAGCGAGTGCCTCCCGCTAGTGAGAGAATTTTTATCAATGCATTGCCAGGGGCTGACTGCAGTTCGGATTAGACAAAAACCAAACCAAAACAGAACAGAAAAGAAACGCCACACACATCACGCATCTTAGAACAAAGGTGGTGAAGCAATTTATGGTGCATACACTCAATCCTGTACTCCTTAGACAGGCTGAATGTTCATGGATGTCAACAAAAGTTGTGCTTGTATGAGGAGCCCTACAAGGGTGCTTTGGTGTAATGAGGTTAATTACGGACTGTGCTGCAAGAAAGCAAGTCGTCATAAATAATCCAAGTTGACTTTCTGACCACCTCTCAGGAATTTTTGGTCCCTTCCATAGGGCCTGACCCTGCCATCTCTGCATCTCTGTCATGACTGATGGCAGGATTTAAGGATTCACAATCACTCTTTATATATCTGTGACCAAATGTTGCCTCCCTGTATGTTGCAGGGATGTAAATGCCAGAACTTGGTCCTCACTCTTAAGTCAACCTTTGGAAGCTACCTCTTTTCCCAAGACTCATAGTAAGCCAGTACACTTATTTTTTAACTAGCTTTTATTTTATGGACACAATTTGTATGAGGGCTGGAACCTCAGCTGTTATTTAATGATTTTACTTTGTTTAATTTATTGTTTGTATTTTGGGGTAAAAACTGTCAATAAAAATTGCTATTTGTATGTGGATGTTTCCCCACTTTTCTCTATGCTACAGTTGCAATGTCATGATCTGAACACAAACCTGGCAGCTGTGAACTCCCAGTTTTCATTCCATCTCTGACCTTGAGCAAGTCATGACTTCTGACTTAGTTGCCCGGTATTTTAAGTGGGGATAAACAACTCAGAGTTGTTTGACTTCATGTTTATAATGCACACAAAAATAAAGAATGCTCAGTATTAGATTAGCTGCTTCAGGCGTGGGGTAATGCTCAGGCTTCGCAGTGGAGTGGGAGGAAGGGGTAGAGTTTAACACATTAAGGATTCTGCCATTTGGATGATCCTTAGCCACTGAAGCAAACAGAACCAGATGTTCTCTAGAAAACTGGTGACAGTATGCAGAGGAAGTGTCAGCACAGCAAGTATGAAGCAACAGAAGCGTAACAAGGTCCTTCCTTCTTGCCTCTGCTAGATGAGGTTTGCTGTAGGAAGGAAAGAAATGGACCTTAGGAAAACAGAGATGGGGAAAAGATGCACCAGCTCTAATAATAGAATTTAAGTGCAATTCAGACACTTAACTCAGTCCTGCTCTCCTTTCAAGCTCATATTCGTATCATATGTTTAGGCTTTTATCCTCTGGTGCTACTACAGATGCCAAGGAGTTAGAGAATCTTGCTTTCTATCTCTTCTCCTTCCCCACCAAACCACCACCAAGGTACCAAGAGCAGCTTCTGCTAAGTCTAACAGAAAAATAAGGCCCCTTTGGTGCTGGCATCCAGTAACTATTCTGTCCTCAACCTTCCTTTTCTTTACAAGGGAACAGCCATCAATTGCTATGGCTGTTCCATGTCAGACACACATAGGTACAAAAGGTCCTCAGTTCTTGGCTGCAGTGCAGTAAGGTTCTAATATAACCCTTTTCTAAGAGGAAGCAGCAACATTTCAGGCAGCCATAGTGAACATGGGCAATCACTCCCCATCTCATTTCCAGGAAGATGCTGCAGTCCAGCTTCTCCAGCAGTTGCCTCTGTAGCCACTGGTTTTAGAAGAAGGTCAAATTCAAAGATGAACTTGAGTAATTCTGGAGAGATTCTCAGGTGGTGGGATTTGCATGTTAGAAAAGGGCAAATGAAAGTACATAATACACAAATTTAGACTCCCCTGCACCTCAGTAAGTGGAGCCAAGAGAATCTGCATACAAAGAAGTTTAACTTACACTTCTCCTCAATTTGGCTCCAATTCTTAAAACTGGAGGAGGAGCAGGTGCAAAACTAGGAACCCAGGTAGGAAAGGGCTCAGAACATTTAGATCCTTATGGCCCTTTTAACTTTCATCATGGACAAAATACCACCACCACCGTGAAAAGGTGGTAAACCTACACTGGGAAGACTTGTCATAGGTTCTAGGAACTGGAAAGATAGTGGGGATAGAGCACATAGCTCAAGGTCTTCTGCCTTTGCTGTTTAAGGGAACCCCACTCTGTTGGCACTGTTTTGCAGCCTAAAGAGCAAGATTCTTTAGGTAGCAATAGCACATGGAGCCCTCCACCCAAGGAGAGTTCAGCAAACTGCTACTGATCCAGAGACTTCTGGGTGAAGCCTCCTTTATAAAACAATTACTATAAGCTAGCGTGTTTGCTCCAGACCCAGGGGGTAGCTGTGAATGCTGCCAGTGAGATACACATGCATTTGTGCAATATCTCTAATTGTGAAAGCAACACATAAGAATGTCACTACAGGTATGCCTACCCTGCAGTTAAACACCCATAGCTGGCCCGTGTCAGATGGCTTGGGCTGCAGGGCTGTAAAACAGCAGTGGAGATGTTCAGCATTGGGGAGAGAATCCCAGAACTCAGGCTCGAGCCCAAGCCCAAACATCTACACTGCAGACATGAGCTAGCCACGGGTCTTTAATTGCAGTGTAGACATACCGTACAGCATCCTCCAGGTGTTCTGCATTGCACTGATTTCCTTCAGTGAAATTACCACCCCAGAACAAACACTGCTTGTCTTACTAACGTGAATAGTTCCATTGTCTTTAAAGAAAGGACTCTCAGAGGCCAGCAACATTTAGCCCCTTATTTATCAACATGCTGCAAGTCAGCTCTTTGGCATGCTAGACATAGCTATACTGACAAACCCTTTCTAGTAGAGGCAATGCATAAGGATTATTGCACAACTACAAGGTGTATTTGTACTGCAGTATGTAAGGAGGACAAAAGTCTTAAGGCCGCAATGGCTTCAGAAACCTTTACACTCAATAACAATTTTGCTGAACAGAACTCCGATAGTGTGACATATAATATTGACAGCCAAATTATTCCAAATGTACCTCTGTGATTCTAATAACTGGAAGGTTCAGAAGAGGTCAGGATGGACAGGTATAAATTAGCTCTTCCAAAAGCAGGTCTCTGGTAGAAATGCTTTTGACTTCCCCAAATACTGCAAATATTTCATTTTGCTGAATCAAAGCCTAGTTAAGACACAAGAAACAGAAAAGAAAACAGTGCAAACAAATCAGCCAGGATAGAGTGTGATGCCTGTCGCTTGAAACAGTAGCCCCTTTGATTTCTGTGTACTGCACCATTACATCTCCAAGAGCATGGCCTCTGTGGGGAGACAGCAGCTGTTTTGTCCCCAGAACTGCTGCAGTCCGCAGATGCAATTACAGGAGAAAAGTGGGGGAATGTGATGTGGAAAGGCAGGAGACCAATGGTGTAAATTACTTTATTTTAAAATTGGGCTGTAGGTTAAGGAGGTGGCTGCACTGAGGAGCTCATTTCTCCATTTATCCCAGAAGCACAGGTCAGCGTGAGAATCTATGGGATCGTGCATGGCATACGTGGAGTTGGGCCACCCTGTCAGGGATGCATGCCTCCTCTCCAGGGCTCTGTCCATTTTTATTATGCCTACAGATTCTGTGCCCTCCGCCTCCCCCAGTTTTCTAGGCCACTTTGGCTGCCTGCCCCCCCACCCCCACCCCATCAGCATCTCCCCCACCCCTTTGCAGTCTGGCATCCCCTATCCCTCTATATGTGGCAGGAGATCCTGTGCAGGGAAGGAGGAAGAGGAAGCACAGCAGTGACTGTGACCACACCTTTGACTCCCCCTGCACATTCTGCTAACTGCAGCCAGCCAGCACCAATAAGAGTTACAGTAGGTATATGCGCGGGAAGAGCAACAGAATAATTTGGTGCAGGGGAGAATTAAATGGTGGGGACCCATCTCCCTCCAATCCTCCTGCCAGGGCCGGCACTACCATTTAGGCAGCCTAGGCAATCGCCTAGGGCGCCAGAATAATTGGTGGGAGCCGTTTTGCCGGAGGGGGCGGCAGGCAGCTCCGGTGGAGCTGCCGCAGTGGTGCCTGCGGGCGGATGGTCGGCCGCTCACGCGGCTCCGGTGGACCTCCTGCAGGCACCACTGCGGCAGCTCCATCAGAGCTGCGGAGCGCCAGACCCTCCGCAGACACTACTGTGGCAGCTCCACCGGAGCTGCGGGACGGCGAAATTGCCATCAGCCTAGGGTGCTCAAACTCCTAGCGCCGGTCCTGCCTCCTGCCTTGACTTTACCTGAGTGGCAGCCAGTACAGATGGGACACACCCACTGCTCTCCAGTGAGGATTTCACGTTTGGTTGGCTGGTTTGCCTTAATATTATCTATCTATACACACACACACACACACACACACACACACACACACACACACACACACACACACACGGGAGGTAAAGTAATATCTTAACTTCTGTTGGTGAAAGAGAAGCCTTTGAGCTACACAGAGCTCTTCTTCAGTGCCAAATTTTGTCTCTCTCACCAACAGAAGTGGGTCCAATAAAAGAGATGACTTCACCCACCTTATCTCCAATATCCTGGGACTAACACAGCTACAGAACTGTAAGCATTAATCTATATAAATCATTTTAGCCTGAGAGGAGGTACATTTGCACACACACAAGCAGCAACTAAGTTCTGGTTGTGGCTCTTCCTTTTGTTATTGTAGATAGAAAAATTGCACAAATCAATAGCTATTTTGTGCTTCACAGAGGGGACACTGACACAAGGAAGTCTGTGCAAAGTCTAGAGGGCAAAATCCAGAACTAGAGTTGAATTTCACCAGTTCTCTACAATCTGTAGCCAGGTAAATAAAGCTTTTTAGGGATAGCATTGACAAACATCTAAACAAACAAAGACATCCCCCTCTCAATGCAACAGACCCACCAGATCCTGTGAATCTCCGGACGCTGCAGCTACATGAATAACGTAGCTGAAGTTGATGTATTTAGATCTACTCACCGCGGTGTCTTCACTGCGATGAATTGATTGCTCACATTCCCCCGTCAACTCCGCCTACGCCTCTCGCTCCAGTGGAGTACCGAAGTTGACAGGAGAGCGCTCGGGGGTCAATTTATCACGTCTAGACTCGACGCAATAAATCAAGCCCCACTGGATCGATCACTGCCCGCCAATCCGGCAGGTAATATAGATACACCCAGGGCATGTTCCATGTACCAGCAGAGGAAGCAGGTGCCTGGGGCGGCACATGCTAAAGGGCGACATTTCGTCCTTCCTTTTTTTTTTTTTGCTTGCGACAGCAAAAACGGTAGAACTGGTTCTGGACATACCCTTAGTCACACAGCAACATAAAAATCGACTTCTTCAGAGAGACTTCAGCATACAGGGAGTTGCAGAGGGAGGTGAATGCGTTACCCTTTTGTTGGAATGTGTTGCTTTTGTCCTTCACAATACAATAAATTTGCAGCTTTTAAGCTATTTGTGGCCCTCCAGAGGGCCCAAAACACACCTCAAGGATTCAGGTCCTAATGCTTCTAAAGCACTTCAAAATTCATGAACAATACATGGCAAGCAAAGGCAAAATATAGATATCATCAATCCTCTTCTTCCAGAAAGATCCTCCACTCTCACGTGAAGGATTCTGTTGCTCTCTTCTGTCAGAGGCCATGCTTGAGAGTGCTGTAGATTATAAGGGAGGGACTCAGTATTTAGTGAGTGTCTATTGTTGCCCTTTTTTTTCTGAATGCTGAAATGAAAGGAGAGCAAAGGGTGCAATATAAATATAAACACTTGACTGTAGGGCAACCAGACAGCCAGTGTGAAAAATCAAGATGGGGTGGGGGGTAATAGGAACCTATATAAAAAAAAGACCCAAAAATCAGGACTGTCCCTATAAAATCAGGACATCCGGTCATCTTACTTGACTGTGATTTATGTCTGCAGGCACAATGAGTTTTCTTTTAGCACTGACTGTGGGAAAGGAACCCATCTCATTGCCTGAGGCTGGTGCTCCATCTAGTGGCAACTCCTTAAATCTGATAGTGTAGTGGCGAGGCAGGGGGAAATATGGTTGCTCCCAAAGCTCTAGGACAAGTCATGGTTTCTTAGGCCATGTCTACACTATGAAATTAGGTCAAATTTACAGAAGTCATTTTTTCAGAAATCGTTTTTATACAATCAATTGCATGTGTCCCCACAAAAAATGTTCTAAGTGCATTAAGTCAGCAGACTGTGTCCACAGTACCGAGGCTAGGGTCGACTTCCAGAGGGTTGCGCTGTGGGTAGCTATCCCACAGTTCCTGCAGTCTCTGCCGCCCATTGGAATTCTGGGTTGAGACCCCAATGCCTGATGGGGCAAAAACAGTGTCCCGGGTGATTCCGGGTACATGTCGTCAGGCTGCCCCTCCCTCCATGAAAGCACCAGCAGACAATTGTTTCACGTCTTTTTTCCTGGGTTACCTGTGCAGACACCATACCACAGCAAGCATGGAGCCCGCACAGCTGACCTTCATCGTAAGTCTCCTGGGTGTTGCAGATATGAGACTGCATTGCTACACAGCAGCAGCTCATTGCCTTTTGGAAGCAGATGGTGCATTATGACTGGTAGCCATAGTCGTCGTACTCCTGGGTACTCTTTTAACTGACCTCAGTGAGGTCCGTCAGGGATGCCTGGGCAGACATGGGAGTGATTCAGCTAGGTCATTCCCATCTTCTGCCGAGCAGCCAGGAGATGATGATGGCTAGCAGTCAAACTGTACCATCTGTTGCCAGCCTAAAGACGTAAAAGACAGATGGAGTGGATCAAAACAAGAAATAGACCCGATTTGTTTTGTATTCATTTGCTTCCTCCCTCCCTCCATGAAATCAACGGCCTGCTAAACGCAGGGTTTTGGGTTCGATCCTTGAGAGGGCCATTCTTTATGACAGTTGTTTGTTTCTCCTTGATGCAAAGCCTCCACTTTTGTAGACTTTAATTCCTTGTAAGCCATGTCATCAGCCGCCCCTCCCTCCATCAGAGCAGACAATCATTTTGCACCTTTTTTCAGCCCAGATGCCACAGCACTGAGATCATGGAGCCTGCTCAGATCACTGTAGCAATTATGAGCACTGTAAACTCCGTGCACATTATCCTGGAGTATATGCAGAACCAGAACCTGCCGAAGCAAAACCAGGCAAGGAGGTGACGGCAGTGCGGTGACGAGAGTGATGAGGACATAGACATGGACACAGACTTCTCAGAAAGTACGGGCCCCAGCAACGTGCACACTATGGTGTTAATGGGGAAGGTTCATGCTGTGGAATGCCGACTCTGGGCCCGGGAAACAAGCACAGACTGGTGGGACCGCATAATGTTGCAGGTCTGGGACGATTCCAAGTGGCTGCAAAACTTTCACGGAACTTTGTGACTTGCTTTCCCCTGCCCTGAAGCACAAGAATATCAACATGAGAGCAGCCCTCACAGTTCACAAGTGAGTGGCAATAGCCCTGTGGAAGCTTGCAACGCCAGACAGCTACCGGTCAGTCTGGCATCAATTTGGAGTGGGCAAATCTACTGTGGGGGCTGCTGTGATCCAAGTAGCCAACCCAATCAAAGAGCTGCTGATATCAAGGGTAGTGACTCTGGGAAATGTGCAGGTCCTAGTGGATGACTTTGCTGAAATGGGATTCCCTAACTGTGGTAGGGCGATGGATGGAACACATATCCCTATCTTGACACCGGAGCACCAAGCCAGCGAGTACGTAAACCAGAAAGGGTACTTCTCAATGCTGCTGCAAGCACTGGTGGATCACAAGGGATGTTTCACCAACATCAATGTGGGATGGCCAGGAAAGGTACATGATGCTCGCATCTTCAGGAACTCTGGTCTGTTTCAAAAGCTGCAGCAAGGGACTTTCTTCCCAGACCAGAAAATAACCATTGGGGATGTTGAAATGCCTATAGTTAGCCTTGGGGATCCAGCCTACCCCTCAGTGCCATGGCTCATGAAGCCATACACAGGCAGCCTGGACAGTAGTCAGGAGCTGTTCAACTATAGGCAGAGCAAGTGCAGAATGGTGGTAGAATGTGCATTTGGATGTTTAAAAGCACGCTGGCACACCTTACTGACTTGGATAGACCTCAGCAAAACCAAATATTCCCACTGTTACTACTGCTTGCTGTGTGCTCCACAATATCTGTGAGAGGAGGGGGAGACATTTATGGCGGGGTGGGAGTTGAGGCAAATCACCTAGCTGCTGATTATGTGCAGCCAGACACCAGGACGGTTAGAAGAGTACAGGAGGGCGCGGTGCGCATCAGAGAAGCTTTGAAAACTAGTTTCATGACTGGACAGGCTACAGTATGAAAGTTTTGTTTGTTTCTCCTTGATGAACACCCCCCCCCGGCCTTGATTCACTCTACTTCCCTGTAAGCTAGTCACCCTCCCCTCCCCCCTTCGATCATCACTTGCAGAGGCAATAAAATCATTGTTGCTTCACATTCATGCATTCTTTATTAATTCATCACACAAATCGGGGGATAACTGCCAAGGTAGCCCAATGCGATGGGGGAGGAGGGAAGGACAAGGCCACACTGCACTTTAAAAAAACTTATTGAAGGCCAGCCTTCTGTTGCTTGGGCAATCCTCTAGGGTGGAGTGGCTGGAGGCGCCCCCCTCCCCGGACCATTTTCTTGGGCATTTGGGTGAGGAGGCTATGGAACTTGGGGAGGTAGGCTGTTGGTTACACAGGGGCTGTAGCGGCGGTCTGTGCTCCTGCTGTCTTTCCTGCAGCTCAGCCATACGCTGGAGCATATGAATTTGATCTTCCAGCAGCCTGAGCATTGACTCTTGCCTTCTGTCAGCAAACTGATGCCACCTATCATCTTCAGCCTGCCACTTACTCTCTTCAGCCCACCACCTGTCCTCGCATTTATATTGTGCTTTCCTGCACTCTGACACTGTCTGCCTCCACGCATTCTGCTGTGCTCTGTCAGTGTGGGAGGACAGCAGGAGCTCAGAGAACATCTCATCCTGAGTGCGTTTTTTTCGCCTTCTAATCTTCGCTAGCCTCTGCGAAGGAGAAACATTTGTAGCTGGTGGAGGAAAAGGGAGAGTGGTAGTTAAAAAGATATTTTAGAGAACAATGGGCACACTCTTTCACGTTAAACTGTGTTGTTCACATTACACAGCACATGTGCTTTTCTTACAAGGTCGCATTTTGCCTCTTGTATTGAGTGCCTGCCAGTTTGGTGTGAGAGATCACTCATGCTTCACCCCTCCCCTCACCTCAGGGAACATTTCTTTTCAGCCACAGCCAAACAGCTGAGCAGGAACAGCCACCTCTGAATGTCCCCTTAATAAAAGCACCCTATTTCAACCAGGTGACCAGGAATGATATCACTCTCCTGAGGATAACACAGAGAGATAAAGAACGGATGCTGTTTGAATGCCAGCAAACACTAGGACCATACACTGCCATGCTTTGTTATGTAATGATTCTAGACTACATGCTACTGGCCTGGCGTAGTAAAGTGTCCTACCATGGAGGATAGAATAAGGCTGCCCTCCCCAGAAAACTTTTGCAAAGGCTTTGGGAGTACATTCAGGAGAGCTTTATGGAGATGTCCCTGGAGGATTTCTGCTCCACCCCCATACACGTTAAACTTTTCCAGTAGCTGTACTGGCCACGAATACCAGGGCAAATTAATCATTAAACATGCTTGCTTTTAATCCATGTATAATATTTACAAAGGTACACTCACCAGAGGTCCCTTTGCTGCCTGGCAGGTCCGGGAGGCAGCCTTGGGTGGGTTTGGGAGGTACTGACTCCAAGTCCAGGGTGAGAAACAGTTTCTGACTGTCAGGGGAAAGAGTTTCTCCACTTCCTTGCTGTGAGCTATCTTCCTCGTCCCCAAAACCTGCTTCTGTGTTGCATGAGTCTCCATTGACGGGGTCAAAGCACAGGGTTGGGGGTGTGGTGGCTGTACCCCTTAGCATGGCATGCAGCTCATCATAGAAGCAGCACATTCAGGGCTCTGATCCAGAGCAGCCGTTTGCCTCTCTGGTTTTGTGGTAGGCTTGCCTTAGCGCCTTAATTTTCACATGGCACTGCTGTGCGTCCCTGTTATGGCCTCTGTCCTTCAGGCCCTTTGAGACTTTTTCTAATCTTTTGGCATTTTGTTTACTGGAAAGGAGTTCAGCTAGCATGGATTCGTCTCCCCATATAGCGAGCAGATCCCGTACCTCCTGTTCAGTCCATGCTGGGGCTCTTTTGCGATCCTGGGACTCCATCATGGTCACGTCTGCTGATGAGATCTGCACTCACCTGCACCTTGCCACGCTGGCCAAACAGGAAATGAGATTAAAAAGTTTGCAGGCCTTTTCCTGTCTACCTGGCCAGTGCATTTGAGTTGAGAGTGCTGTCCAGAGCGGTCACAATGGAGCACTCTGGGATAGCTCCTGGAGGCCAGTACCGTCGAATTGTGTCCACACTACCTCAAATTCAACCAGGCAAGGCCGATTTCAGCACTAACCCCTCGTCAGAAGTAGAGTAAAGAAATCGATTTAAAGAGCCTTTTAAGTCCAAAAAAAAAAAAGGGGGCTTCGCCGTGCGGACAGGTCCAGGCTTAAATCAAGGTAACGTTGCTAAATTCAACTCAAAATCGTAATGCAGAACAGGCCTTAGAGTTACAGTAGAACCTCAGAATTATTAACACCTCAGGAACGGAGAACTCTGAACAAAACGTTATGGTTGTTCTTTTGAAAGTTTACAATTGAACATTGACTTAATACAGCTTTGAAATTTAATTATGCAAAAGAAAAATGATGCTTTCCCCCTAGTAGTTTACATTTAACACAGTACTATACTATATTTGCTTTTTTAATTCCCCCCCTGCCCCCCATCTCTGCTGCTGCCTGATTATGTAGTTCTGGTTCTAAATGAGATGTGTGATAACTTGTAACTCTGGTGTTTGTAACTCTGAGGTTCTACTGTACTTAAACTAGAAACAGATTTGGAAAAAAAAAGTTGGGATTCCCGCAAAGTTTGGTTACATTTGGGCCCACGGTTTTGGTCCATCTCTGATCCAAAAATTATGGTAAGTAGGTGCCTCCCCTTCAACAAAGAATCTGACAGAATTTAAGGAAGGACTAGTCCTATCTGCTGGCAACTTGATTGATTCATCTACCCAAGTGGGAATAAATTCAGAAATGAGAATTCCATCACTTCAGAAATTATTTTGCAATCTAGCTACCTTTGCTGTTCAGAAGTGTGGGGAGGAAGCTTCCCTCATGTTGGCTTTACACCCCCGCTTGTGTTCACAAATCTCCAAATTGAGCTAAGTTCCCCAAATCTTTGATTTTATGCCTAAAAGAGGCATTACATTCAACAAGAAAATGAGGTTGTGTTTGCAGGGACACTTATTAACCATGTCTCTTTCATTGCTTAGTGGTCTTCTCCCAGATGTGTACTCTTTGTCAACCCACCCAAAGAGACTCATGTAGAATCTGGTTTCTGCTCCATATACATCAAAGCCACAGGGAGTCTAATCAAATTAAAAGAATGTGCTATGTATACTTAAACTGGAGATGTTGATGACCCCATGTCATTTCTGTTGTTGGACTACTCAGGGAGCGCACGCTCCCTCGCTTCTGTAGACTGAACTTAGTACCCACACCAAGGGGTCCTTGCATTCCTCTGTTCTACCGCAACAGCTCCATGTGTGCCAACCTCCCATCCCCCTCTATTTCCTGCCAGGAGCTGTGTGTGCACCTTCATTCCCCTTGTCCTCAATGCTCACCATTCCCCTTTCCCTGCCGTATCAGGCACTGCAAGGTATTTATGTGCCAGATATGCTGAACATTCATATGCTGCTTAATGCTTGGGCCACCATTTCAGAGGACATGCTTCCATGCTGATGATGCTCGTTAAAAAAAAAAAAAAGAGTTAAATTGTGACTGAGCTCCTTGGGGGACAACTGCATGTCTCCGGCTCTATTTTACCTGCATTCTGCCATATATTTCATGTAATAGTCTCAGATGACGACTCTGCACATGTTCATTTTGAGAACACTTTCACTGAAGATTTGACAAAACACAAAGAAGGGACCAATGTGAGATTTCTAAAGATAGCTACAGCACTTGACCCAAGGTTTAAGAATCAGAAGTTTCTTCCAAAATCTGAGAGGGACTTGGTTTGGAACATGCTTGCAGAAGTCTTAAAAGAGCAACTCTCCAAGGTGAAAACTAGAGAACCCAAACCACCAAAAAAGAAAATCAACCTTCTGCTTGTGGCATCTGACTCAGTTGATGAACAGGTGTCAGTCCACATTGCTTTGGGTTGTTATCGAGCAGAACCCAACATCAGCATGGACACATGTCCTCTGGAATGGTGGATGAAGCATGAAGGGACATTTGAATCTTTAGCACATCAGGCATGCAAATACCTTGCAACATCGGCTACAACAGCGCCATGCAAACTGTTCTCACTTTCAGGTGCCATTGTGAGCAAAAAGCGGGCATTGTCTCCTGCAATGTAAGCAAACCTGTCTCTCTGAGAGATTGACTGAACAAGAAGTAGGACTGAGTGTACTCATAGGCGCTAAAGTTTTACATTATTTTTAAAATGCTGGTTTTGGGGTTTTTTTTTTTTACATAATTTTACATTTGTAAGTTCAGCTTTCATGACAAAAAATTGCGCTATAGTACTTGCCTTAGGCGAACTGAAAAATATTTTGTTTTTTAACATGCAAATATTTGTAATAAAAAATAAAAGTGAGCACTGTACACTTTGTATTCTGTGTTATAATTGAATATATTTGAAAACGTAGAAAACATCCAAAAATATTTAAATAAATGGTATTCTATTATTAACAATGCTATTAATCATGATTAATATTTTTAATCATGTGATTAATCATGATTAATTTTTTTAATCACTTAAAAGCAGTTTATTAGGGTTGTTATTTCCAAAATACAAATTGCTGGTTTTCCTGCAATGGTGCTTGTCCTTTTCAACCCCTTTTCTAACAAGTGAGCAAGTTACACTCAATCATGTAAAAAAGTCATTGACATCTAATATGGACCATTAGCTATGGAGAGAAATGGAAGACATATTGTATATTACTCAGAGCTGTCTGCCTGTTACTTTTTGCTCCTCACATCTATTTACTGGATCCATCTTGCTTTATAGTTAGACTGTAAGCTCTTTGGGGTAAGAACCACTGTGCGTGTTTGGGGCAGGGGAAGGTGGCAATAAATGGGGACTTGGTGCTACCACAATATAATAAATATTTAGACTGTATATATGGTTATGAATACTACAAAACTTAGTATTTCATAAGTCACAGTATTCATCTCAAGCTCTGTGTATTAACACACACACACTTACTTGCTCTATATAGCTCTTGGGGATGGTACTGAGCTCCACACAGGCCAGTGGGATTGTTTGCCATGAACCACTTGGAGGCGCTAGAACACAGCTCTCAGCCAAGACAATTACTGCAAGGTCATCAGGCAGCATAACTGAGGGGAAACAGCATGGGAGGAGAGTCCTAGGAGTTCCCTCACCTTGGCCCTCAGAGAGCTACCTGCCAAATTCTGTGTATATGTCTAAAAACTTTTAAAAGGAATAAGCTGTTCCCCTTGTTTCAGAGTGGTAGCCATGTTAGTTTGTATCTGCAAAAATCGAAGAGTCCTTGTGGCACCTTACTAACTAATACATTTATTTGGGCATAAGCTTCCGTGGGCTAAAACCCACTTCATCAGATGCATAGAGTGAAAAAAAGTAGGCAGGTATAAATATACAGCACATAAAAAGATGGGAGTTGCCTTACCAAGTGGTGGGTCCATCCTAATTGAATTGGCCTCAGTAGCACTGACCCCCCACTTGGTAAGGCAACTCCAAGTTAGATCATCCATAGAGGAACAGAAACGATATCATGCGAGTTTTGATCACAAATGAGCAGTAAACTAAATTTGCAGGATCTGTCAAACAGTTTTGCACAGGGAAAAATCTCAGTTTATTCAGAATTTCTGCTTATGGGGAAGAGGCACAATTCATCAACTCCTTCCTCCAGCACCAAATTATTGTATTCACTGTATTGGATAAGAATCAAAGATATGAATAATTTCAGAGAATGTATTGGATGAATTTCACATTTCCAATCACTTTTCTCTGTGAAGAAACAGAAAAATCAAGAGCTGACCATTCAAAATTAGCCAATTAATAATCTGCATAAATAAAGATCAGCTTGTAGCTGTTTCCTGAGCAGTCCATGGCAAAATACTGGATATTCAAAATTCAAGTAATTTTGAATATCCAGACTCCTGGAACGGCTTCTCTTCTCAGATTCTAATAATGTCACTCTTTCAATCAATTTTCAGAAGCAGTTGTGCTTACCTATTCCAAATTTGCTTTTCATCATTCTTCTGCAATATTTGCTTAAAATTGACAAGACATTCCTAAGTGAATTAGTTTGATGAAATATTTATAGAAAACAAATGCAAAGGCAATCATAGAAGCTCATTTTTAAAAAAATTCAAATTGTTTGAAGGAGAGATTTTGCAGTATGTAACCAGCTCTAGTTGCAGTCTAGACTGCTTTCTACTGCTAAGTAATTTACTCCAGGAAATGGTTTTGTAACAAACAATGATGTCCTGAATTAACAAGGTATGAGCAGCTGCACCTCTGTAATACCAGACTGTAGCGAGGCAGTGTAGCTCCCCTCCCCCTCAGGGAGGGTTGGGCCCTGTCAGTCATCCCGGGGGGGGCGGGGCCGCTGGGAGGAAGTCCCGCCCCTCAAAGGGTCAGGCGGCAACCTGGAAGAATAAAAGCCGGGCCCCAGTCTTCAGTTGTGGCTTGGCCACCAGCAGGAGCAGACATGCTGGCTGCTGCTTGTGACTGGGAGGCTGCCCAAGCCAGAGGTTGAGACTAGGAGCTGCCTTGCCCCTACTATGATGAGGAGCTGCCAGAGCTACCTCGCTCCTACTACGATGAGGGGCCGCCAGAACTGCCTCGCCCCTACTATGGCCCCGAGGAGCCTCCAGACCAGGCGTGGCCCGAATTCCCTGAAACCCTACCGGACCTGCTGCCCAGCCCGGATTGGGAGGAACCGATGGTCCTGGATGTCTCTGGAACAGAGGCCCTGGAACAGGTAGGAATAGAGGAGGAATTAGGAAGTAGCCTGGGGGCAGCTGACTCCAGTCAGGCTACAGAGCTACTGTTGCCCATGTCAGTGTGTTGCGGTCAGAACCCCACTGACCACCAGTAGTGGTGACAACTACCACCAGGGCCCCGGGCTGGAACGCAGAGGAGTGGGTGGGCCTGCGTTCCCCCTGCCACCCGTAACTGGGTGGCAGATTCCCCCTCTCCCCAGTGGGAGAGGCCTATAACTGTTTGAACTGTGTTTGGTGCCCTGCCCGAACCAAGGGCTGAGCCCCCTCTGACTGTGTCACTGCTCTGCCCTGCTCCAAAGGGGCCAGGGCTATTTAAACTGTGTTTGGTGCCCCGCCTGAACCAAGGGCTGGGCCCCCTCTGACTTTGTCACTGCTCTGACCTGCCAAAAAGGCCAGAGCAGACTGTAATTGCAGGGGAGACATCGAGGCCGGTGTGGATCCCCTCCCCCTCAGGGAGGGTCGAGCCCCAGCAGAACCCGTCTATACAGATCTACAGGGCTGTTGCCTTTACTGTATAGTGTAAAGCTTTCCTCTAAAGTGTGCATATCAGGAGTGGGTGTCTCTTAAAGAGGGCAGCTTTTCCCATGAGGATTTGCATTTACATAGTGTCTAATCAGAACATTAGAAGCCCTGGAAATAATTGTGTTATATACACAATACAGTAAAATTAAGTGCAAGAGGTCAAACAGTCTTACCTGTAGTCTCAGGGAATGACTGAGCAAGATGAGGAAAGAACTAAGAGGTCTAGTTCCTCATCCTCTGCTTCATCACTTGACCACTCTTCCTTCTAAAACACACTCCCATATTGCAACACAAGCCACAATAAGACTCAGAGAGCAAAGCAAATACTAGCCTGAATGAAGTGAGAAACATGTTAAGAACCCGAGTCCACGTCGGCCTGACAGAATTAAATCCCCCAAGGACATAGGGACAAGTACATTTCTGGTGTAACAGGTCATTTCAAGAGAGCTGCTTTCTGCAGCATTTTCCACGCAAAGCCAGGGTAAATTAAGGTTGACCCTTTCTTCATTAATTTACCATGTTGCCTTCTAAGGAGGCATGGGGCAGTTGATTTCGAGAGATTCCCTGGGAGTGCTCCTCTGGGAGGAGCTGTGCTGTCAGGGATCCAGCTAGCATGATGAGGTCCCTGTTAATCCCCTTGGATCTGCTGGTTTTGAAGGTGGAAGCCCCTAGCAAACAAGGACAGGCGAACCCCACAAGGAAAACATTGGAGTTGACAGCCCTCTATGCTAATAACTCCTTCACAGGAATGTCCTGATCATAACCTAAGAACTTGGATTCTTCCACTTCAGCAGAGAACTATCAGCCTGAAACCACCCCACACTGCCATATAGGGCAGTCATGAGGGAAGGAACTGTAGCAAGGAGACATGTTCAGAGTGGATGATTCAGGCTCTGAACTGAGAGTGGAGGAATGGTCTTTCCCAGTATAAAGAAGGAAGCAAGCAATTCCCCACTTTAATGAACATGGATGCTCAACAGTTCCTATAAGCCTTTTCATCTATTAACAAGCATGTGTCTTTCACGGTGCACAGGTCATATGGCGTTTAAGTGTAGTTGCAGCCATATCAGGCTGGAACAAGGCAGACCAGGCAATGGTACGGGAACTTAGTAAGTGTCCTGGGGGTGGCAGCTCTGAAAGCCAACCTGTGAGACAGTCAACTTCTGACTGTTGTACACAGTGTAGTTGTAGCCGTTAGTCCCAGAATACTAGAGACAAGGTGGGTGAGGTCATATTTTATTGAATTGGCTCCTGTTGGTGAGAGAGAGCTGCTCTCTTACCAACAGAAGTTGTTCCACTATGAAATATTACCTCACCCACCTTGTCTCACTCAGCATGACAAATTTACTAGGACTCTGAGCAAAGTCTGTCATGTATGACAAGGACTCGTGTCTTATGTGATCAATCTGCTATGGCTGTTTCTGCTGCTGCTGCTCTTTATCTCTTGCTCAGGAGAGAGTCACCAGGAGAGTATGGCTCCACAGAAGCTGGGATGAGTGGGATGTGGAAGCTACATCACTAGGGATTCTGAAAGGCATGGAGTAGTTGGAGGCAGTGGGTAGGGATCTGTTTGGGACCCACCAGCTACTAACTGACCAGCTACTAACATCTGAACTTGCCTGAGGTATGGGAACACACCAGGCAGCGTTTCAGGACAAAGTCTGTCAACACACAATACTTCAACTACCCCGTGAGGAAGACAGTCACACATGACTGACAAAAAATTTCCAGCCATGTTGGATTTCACCATTCACAAGTCATGCTATGTTAATTAGCTAGGAAGCAATCTATTCAGAAACAGACATCAGTATCATGAGCTCTGAAGCTCACCGCTCCATAAGCTGTGAATACTTACGATGAACTATCTGTACAGAGCAAAATGTATTCAGTGAAGAAATTCAGGAATAGATTTTGAATAAGTAAGCTCAAGTGCCTGTCTGATCACCATTTATGGACAGAAAATAAGGGCAATTTGAATTCTACTGCTCTTTTTAGTGAAAATTATTCACTCAGCTCCAACAGGCACGGACTTGTGTTTGTGTCAAATGGTTGCTGCTCTATAAGAGCTTTTCAAATGAGGGCCACAAATGATACCACCATATCAGCTAAATAAGCACATAGCACACACGTGTGTTGTGTCTTCTATTATAACCATCTGTCATGACTATTTATTTTGGCAAATGTTACTGAGTATGTCACTTAATCAATTCCCTGTCATTGCAGTGGCCCCGGGTCCTGGTGCACCTTTGTCCTTCCTGTTTGCTGCCTGTGGCATGCAATAGTTTAGTCTCCTGAGATGCAGGGGCAGCAGAAGCTTCCTAAAAGAGGAGGGGAGGAGCACTGGAGCCTGAACCATGACCCCATAGTCTATGCCGCCCATTCCCTCCAAGGCTCCTCTCCTGGAAAGAATTGTGCTTAGAGAGGGTTGTATTTTAAGCAAAAGGCCCCAGAGCAAGAACTGAAAAATCTATTAATTGCCAGTGATAAGGAAGCAGACCCAGCAAAAATGCTTCGGTGAGAAGCCAGCAGCTAGAACTTGAACACAAGCAAAAGATAGCTGATATGGAAGGAGAAGTTGCTGAAAAAGAATGCCTGTGATTTGAACATGAACAAAAATGGCATATATTTGATTGCAGGAACTAGAAGTGAAGGCAAAAGTGGACAGACTTAAAACTCCAACTCAAGAGAATAAAGGAACAACAGGTCCTGTATCATCCTGAAAAACCAGCCCCTCTCAACAGCAAAGATGGGGATAGAATCTATCCAGTTGTAACAATGTTGGTATGTTTGACTCTAGAGCAAGTTGTCTGTGTGTAACCAAACTTACCCCCAACACTGCCACCTTTTGTGTAAATACTTTTACTGTGAGCTCGGGTGAAGGTAACCCCATAACTTGTGCAGAGAATGTAAAAGTCAAAGGTAAAAGCTGTTATGGGCAAAATTACAGCTTCTAACATCACTTTTGTTAAAGCAGATCTTGTCAAAGAGGAAGATTACTTACCAAATAAGAGTGTGAATATTTGTAATCCTCTATGAGTTTACTGTAAGTGTGCCCTTAGCCAGAATCTATCTTGCATGGATTGGTGTTAAACATGAAGTTATAGCTAGTTAAGGAAGCTATCACCTAAGGATCCTTTGATTGGGGATGATATTAAACCTTTGTTCAGTCAAGTTGATGACATAAGCCAGTCACAGGAAAGAAATAATGCTGAATCTGTCTACTAGGGGCAAAGGTTTGCCTATGGAGGGTTTCTCCAAATCTTCATAAGAGGAAGACAGCAATTTATCTGTGCAAAGAAGCAGTGCATATGTGGAAGAAATTTGAGTGTCTATCTGGTATCTTAGAAGTGAATCTGGCATTAGATAGGGTACATTCTTGGTGAGTGATAAATTGTTGGCTAGTAAAGCTTGGGAAAGTAAACCTGACCCAGGTAAAAGTAATGTGCTTAAAGTAGTTCAGTATAATAAGAGTCTGTTTGTGGAAAACAGCAATTTATCTGTTAAGGGAGGGGAAGGCAAAGAAAGTTTAGATGAGCATAGGCAGCCTTCTGAGCTGATGGCTGTGTCTAATCAGCAGTTTGGGAAGGCAAGGTTAATGGAACATGAGTATCCCTATACCTTACCTGTTACCAGTGTGGAGAATTGTGACAGTGAAGGAAATGTTTGTGTGTGTGTTAGAGGTAATGACTGGCTCCCTTCATAAGCAAATCTCCAAACAATTGTCTGTGAATATCCGTGTGTGCTGGGACAAGGCAAATGATATCCCAAGCTGTTTGTCTATTAAAGGGGAATGTTTCTCCAGCTCTTTTCTGTTTGTAGAGCAGATAGAAGAAGCCTGTCAGCCTATGATGGTTGAAAATGTATCAGTTAACCCAGAGCTGATTCTGGATTACAACTAAAGCCCAGGAAGGAAGTGGTCCTGAATTTGTGCCTGTTAGAGATGATGACATTGTAACTAGGTTGCATCTAGTTGATGTTATAAATAGATCCCAGAGACCAAGCGATTCTGGTGCTTCTATTTTGCTTGTCGCTAGTGTGTTGCTCAGTAAAGATATGACAACCTTATCTGATCAGGGTGATGATATAGCCAGGGTACAAGGAAAGCATAAAGGTGATTGGACTATGTTACCCACTGACAGTGTGGAAACTTGTAACACAGAAGAGAATGCTTCTAATCTTGTGACTATGAAGTCTAGCAGTTTACCTGAAAGGGGGGTTTATGAAAATCCTCCTGATGGGCCAGAGATGATTCTGGATGTATGTGAAACTTAGGAGTTTGGTGATTTGTCTGTTGTGCCAAAGTCTGTTCTGGACATAAATAAAGCTCAGAAAGAACTTGTTGCACTGCTACAGACTGGGGACCAAATAGCTAGGCAGCAGTTCTGCAGAAAAGGACTAGGGGTTACAGTGGACAAGAAGCTGGATATGAGTCGACAGTGTGCCCTTATTGCCAAGAAGGCTAACGGCATTTTGACCTGTATAAGTAAAGGCATTGCCAGCAGATCGAGGGACATGATCATTCCCCTGTATTTGACATTGGTGAGGCCTCATCCGGAGTACTCTGTCCAGTTTTGGGCCCCACACTACAAGGAGGATGTGGGAAAACTGGAATGAGTCCAGGGGAGGGCAACAAAAATCATTAGGGGGTTGGAGCACATGACTTATGAGGAGAGGCTGAGGGAGCTGGGATTGTTTAGTCTGCAGAAGAGAAGAATGAGGGGATATTTGACAGCTGTCTTCAACTACCAGAAAAGGGGTTCCAAAGAGGATGGATCTAGACTGTTCTCAGTGGTGGCAGATGACATAACAAGGAGTAATGGTCTCAAGTTGCAGTGTGGGAGGTTTAGGTTGGATATTAGGAAAAACTTTTTCACTAGGAGGGTGGTGAAGCACTGGAATGGGTTACCTAGGGAGGTGGTGGAATCCCCTTCCCTAGAGGCTTTTAAGGTCAGGCTTGACAAAGCCCTGGCTGGTATGATTTTATTGGGAATTGGTCCTGCTTTGAGCAGGGGTTTGGACTAGATGACCTCCTGAGGTCCCTTCCAACCTTGATATTCTATGATATTGTAGAAGGAAAGGAATTTCTTGGTGAAGTCTTTGAAGTCTGTGAAAAGGAATTGTTTCCATTGACTCTTAAAGGGCCACTGATAGTAAACAGTCTATCTTCTGAGGATAGTGCATTGATGCCTAGTGGCCAAAGTCTTTCAAATGAAATGAAAAATGAATCCACTGAATTTGAATCCACAGATTACAGGGCAACGACATTGATCTCTGTTTTTCCTTAATCCCATAAAAACATCTAAGGATACATTTACACTTGGAGCTAGGGATGTGATTCCCAGCTCACATTAGACATATCCGCACTAGCTTTCATTGAGCTGATGTGCTAAAGATAGTAGTGTAGCCAGGGTAACATGGCATTGGTGAGCAGAGGAACAGATTAGCCATGCCAGCTACTTAGCCATGGGGTTCAGGAGGTTTGTGCTCAGCATTGCTAGTCCATACCACTGCTTGCCACTGCCCATGCTACCTCAGCTACGCTACTATCTTTAGAGTGCTAGCTCAAGAACCGCTAGCTGGGAATCTCCTCACTAGTTCCTAGTGTAGATATACCCTAGCTGTGGTGTACTGAAAACTGTGTTAAAATTATAAACTATTGCATCACGTAAGAGTTTCCTGGTATTTCTTGCAGGCTAACAGGCTCTGTCAGGAAGCATGAGATCAGAGACATCAAAAATTTGTCAGCAAAAGAGCCGATCTGGAGCAAAGTGGGTTGAGTTGCAACTCTGCCTAAGGGGAGCAGCCTGCTTTCTCTCTCTCTGTAATTGGTTGTGTCAGATTTCTGAATTCTAATAAAGAAAGCAGTATTATACGCTTCCTAAAAGGTTGCAATATGGGATACTACCATTGTACGGGTTTGTTTGCTTGTTTGTTTTGGTCCTGGGCTTTCATGCTCCTTATTAGCTTTGTACGCGACTCCTGCTTGGAGCTAATGAAAATGCACACTCAGAAAAAGGAAGACTTTAAATTCATAAAAGTAGTGTGAATTTATGCAACCTCCTGATAAGCACCATACTTCCTTCTTGCACATAACTTTGGTGTGGGAGATAACTACATTATCAAAGGACCAAACTGCTGCATTGTTTCTTCAGCACTTATACAGATTAATTAAAATGGCATATGAAAGCCATCAAAGCATAGTTCTGTTAAACAAGAAATTTATCAGTTTGGCCTAACATTGATACCTTAATTGATTTTTTTTATAAAACCGTACTAACTTCCCAAATGAACAAAATAGCAAAGACTCTTGCTGATCTGCATCCAAGACAGTTGCCTATATATTCAGAATGACAGTGTGCTCAGTGCTGTACAGAGATGGGAAAGCCCCAAGGAGTTTACAGATTAGCACAGAGAAAGTTCCAAAATACAGTGACCTCGCATGGTACCTCTGAATCTCTAGGGTTGGTACTCCAGAACAAGGCAGCAGCACACATGGAGATGCTTGCTCTCAACTACCCAGGCTTCTGTGCATAAGGGCCTTCCATCTTCAATGATGTCCAGAGATACCAACACTATCTTTAAAGAAATTTAGGAGTTAAAAACAAAGGCCACCCAAACTGAAAAGCTGATGGAGCTAGAGTTCCTGAGTTCTCAAGCTTGTATAGTGCTCAGAAAGTCTCTTATTCAGTGTATTACCCACTGATTGCAATACACACCAACAGCCCAAGCCATACCCCATTGGGAAATTTGTGTCTTCAGTTAATCTTTTCCCCTATGTTGACCCACACCTGCAGGAACTAGCAAGAGAGTATGGATATAGACGCTTCTATCAGAGTACACTTCTGTGTTTGCAAAACACACACAATAGGACTTGTATTAAAAGGTTACCTGCAATAGATGAAATTCTTCATGGGTCCCAGTTGTCTCCTTTAGCAATGTATTTAAAAACAAAAAATAAATCAGCCAGCTAGAAAGTATTTCTACTACCCCACCTCACTCCCTGCACAAAAAAAACCCCATTAATACATCGAGAGTTGTCTAGACTGGAAGATTATCATGATCTGAGAATTAGTGAAGTTATGACATCAAAACAGTCGAGAGCGAAAGCTGAGCAAATGAGAGGGAGGGAAATTTCAGAGTACATCTGCACTGCAAATTAAGATTGCCTACCTGCAGTGCAGTCACACATACTCATGCTAGCTTTAATCTAGCTGGCACAAGTAATAGTGGTATTAAGGATGTAGTCTGCTAAGGATTCTGGGTATGCATGGGTTGCTCACCCAATCTGGGATCCATATACAGCTGTGTCTTCACTATCTATATTAAAGCTGGTGCAGGTATGCCTTCACCCATTACACTTACACATTCATTTGTAGTGTGTGTACCTTTAGATTGCTTTTGTTAATATCTATTTAATTTAAATGACTATTTAAAGGGGCATCTTTGTTAGAGATCTCACTCTCATACCCTTCAGTTACAGTAGAAGGATTCCCCATGCAAACCTGAACACCGCCCCCAAGACTGTCCAGCAAGGCCAGAAAAAGCCAGTGTTGGCACACTGAATATTTCTAAGATGATATACAAGCAACATTTTATTTTAAAGCCTTTTGGGGCTTCTTTATACAAAATGAAGTAACAGAAGAGAAGATAACCCCATTTAACAAGAACCCTTTTAAAAATCACTTGAAAGAATGAAGGAAGAGGAAAGTTCACCAATCTATAGCAGGGGTGGCCAAACTGTGGCTCGTGAACCACATGCAGCTCTTTTACAGTTGAAGTGAGGCTCCCAGAACCCCCCATACACTCCTCCATTCTCTGCCTACAAAACTGCAGGGCAGAAGCCCCGAGGTCTCCCTGGCCAGTGGGGTTGTGGGACTGGGGTGGGGGGGGGGTTGTCTAAGGACTTTAGCTCCATGGGTGGGTGTCATAAACAGATTGTTAAGGGTTAATGTCTCTTGTACCTGTAAAGGGTTACAAGCAGGGAATGGGACACCTACCCAGAAGACCAATCAGAAGACAAGATACTTTTAAATTTGGGCGGAGGGAAGCTTTTGTGTGTGTTCTTTGTCCGTTGTGTGTTCTTCTCTCGGAGGGTCTGAGAGAGACCAGACATTACTACAGGCTCTCTAAGTCTCTTTTCTAATAGTAAGTAAAAACAGGCAGTTTAGGTTTTTTGATTGTTTTACTCTATTTGCAATTGTGGATCTGGCTGGTTAACTTTTATATGTGTAGTTGCTATGAATATTTTGATTTGTATTGGTACTGGGGGGAAAGTCTTTCTGGTGTCTGTAAGCTATAGGACCCTGTAATATTTACATCTTGAAGTTACAGAGATAATTCTTTACTTTTTCCTTTCTTTTATTAAAAGGTTTCTTTTTAGAGAACCTGATTTTTTTTTTCTTGTCTCCCTTGTTTTATTCCAGGGGATTGAGATAACTCACCAGGACGGGTGGGGGAGACGGGATGGGGAGAGATAGAATCTCTGTTTTCCTTGAATCTGTTTGCCTCTTTGTGGAAGGGAAGGGAGATGCTTCTCTGTATGGTGATTTAGAGATTGGATCAGTATCTCTCAGGATAGCCCAGAGAGGGAAATTCTGAGAGGGGGAAAGGTGGGAGAATGGTTTATTTCTCTTGTTTTAAGAATCCAAGGGATCTGGGTTATTGGGGTCCCCAGGGAAGGTTGGGAAGGTCAGAGTGCCCCAAAACACTATATTTTTGAGTGGTGGCAGTGCTATCAGATCTAAACTGGTAATTAAGCTTAGAGGATTCAGGTGCTAGTATCTCATTTTCTGAACTCTAAGGTTCAGATCTGAGAAGAAATGCTATGACAAGATGCCCCGAGGTCTCTCTGGCCAGTGGGGTTGTGGGACTGGGGTGGGGGGGTTATCTAAGGACTTTAGCTCCATGGGTGGGCATCAGAGCAGAAGCCCCGCACCCTGGCAGGGGCTATCCGACGGGGCAGGTTGTGCATGTCTTGCAGTTCTCGAACTTCTGAAGATTGTCTGTGGTTCAGAGGGTCAGTAAGTTTGGCCAATCCTGTTCTATAGTTTAAGGTAGCTGAAGTGTTATATTATTGCTAATGCACAGTATTAAAAAGCAGGACTGAAATACCACTTCCTTGTGATTGCTAAATAAAACCTTAGAGCAGCAAGCATTTCCTAAGCTGATTTGTTTCCATAAATGTTACAGAGGAGCTAAATTTCTATCATAGTTCAGGGAAGATTATGGTATAGCAGCTAAATATCAACCACAATTATGTTTTCTCAGCTGGGGCAGCTATATCCAAGACACAGCAAGTTTAAAACCAGCTTCCTGGCTCATTTAGCCTTCTCAGGCAATGAAGACATGGAGTCTCGTCTTAAGATGTCCTTGGCATCCATCAACTCAGCATCCTTTCACTACTGCATCCCTAGAAAGTATTTCTTAAATCATACAACTTAGTGCACAAGATTCATAGATCTCACAATTTAATCCAATTAAATCAAATTAATTTTCTGAGTTTGTAGCTCCAAAAGCAGCAACTGGAATTAGTGTTGCAGTGCGAGAGAAATAACACCTTCATCCCAGCTCTTGTGATGTTATAGCGAGTCTCAAAACAGTTGGTATTTTTCTTAAAGCTCTTGCTTCTGGCAGGATGGAATTGAGAGGAGAATATCAACTTTTAAAAAGAAAAAAAAAAGTTTTTAGCCCACATGGTTGCAGAAGAAAGCTTTAAAATATGACTTGGCTGTGTCCCATAGGGCTCAAATTCCTGAGGCTATATAAAAAGAGAGCTCCCCAGTTTTTTTCAATCTCATGACTTTTAGGGTCCTGACTCATTAATTTTTGAGTGTGTTTGAGTTGGCAAAACTGTAAGCTAGGCACCCCAGTTTTCATGCACCAAGCCTTTGGAAGAGTGGCAGAAGTGTAACCACCACATGAGAGTTTGAAGACAAAGTGAAGAAATACTGTAGCCCAGTGCAGAAGAACTAAACTAGGCAGAATGTAATGATCAGAGGTTAGAACGTAGCACACACAATGGGGCTAACCCCCCTTCCTTTACAAGAAGTGCCATGGTAATCCTAAGTGCTTAGAACTGACTCTCACGAGAGGATGACAATTCTGGTTTGGACCAGCTTAAGGCTTCAAACTTTTGAGGTTAAACCTAGGTATCCCACATCCAGGTTGGTCCTTTAAACATACCACACAGCCTGCTGCCCTTAATTGCCCACTTCAAACCCATTATGCTGCAGTTGTATCACTATTGTGTAGATAGTGCAGACAGAAGGGATTCTTCCATCCCTGTAGTAAATCCACCTGTCTGAAAGGCAGTAGCTAGGGTGATGGAAGAATTCTTCCATCCACCTAGCACCATCTACACCTGGGCTTAACTATATCTCTCAGAGGACTGACTTTTTCACACCCTTGAGCAACACAGCTAGGTCAGCCTAACTTTGTAGTTTAGGCCAGCCCTCAGCAACTGATTTCCTTCCCCAGACCTGAAGAAGAGCGCTGTGTAGCTCCAAAGCTTGTACCTTCCACCAACATAAGTTGGTCCAATAAAAGATATTACCTCAGCCGCTGTCTCTCTCTAATATCCTGGAACCTACATGGCTACAAGACTGCAGATATCAATTCTTGAGGCAGATTTGCTCTGTGGGAACTGGGTATTTGTGAATGGGCTGAGATTCCTGAAAAAAGGCAGTGCCCTGAATGCTGACCACCTCTGTTCCAGGACAAGGGAGCAAGAGTGTCTAAGTGTAACTTGTTTTATTTACACAGATTATACACCTGGATTCTATGTCAATGATTTCTCCTCCACCAGGAAACTGTCCTGCAAGGATCCAGACATCTGCTACTGCTTGACAAAGGGGAGAGGACTAGGTGCCACAGCACAATGATGCTAGGGTGTGAAGAAGCACACTTGATTTTGCGTTTCATCTGACAGACCACATCTCCAGCAGCACAGAATCCTCAGCACTATCTTTCATGTTAGTTGAGTACCAACTCGGGGAAAGAATGCCACATTCTCCAGATGATTATAACCTTCCTACAGGACCCTAGCTTTTTCTTGGAAGGTACTGACTCCAATTAGCATGCTCAGCTGGCAGGGGTGCTGGAACAATGTATACAGTGGGGGTGCTGAGAACCATTGAACCAAACTGTAAACCCTGTATATAATGGAAACCACATCATGACAGGGGGTGCAGCAGCACCCCACTTCCAACACCTGTGTCAGCTGGATGAAAGTTTGAAGCAATGTTGGGCATTTATTCAAGTGTTTTTAAAGTGTCATAACATAAAAGGTTACCTTGAAAGCAAACAAGCAGCCAATCCATTAGTAACGGCAAAGATTACGATCATTGCTAATAATCTTATAGTGCTTCATTTAAGAAAGCTGGTAAATGCAGGCTCAATAAAAAGATAATTTTGGACCTTCTTCCTTGAAAAACAACCCCAAAACTATTTCATTGCTTTTAAAATAAACTGACCTATGAAAGCAGGATACATGTAGAGTCTGTTGCCTTTGGAAAGATAACTTCATATGCTATGTACATCATACACCTCTCAGAATGCTTTGTAGTTTTAAAGAGAAATGGGAATGTAGAGAAAAGATTTGAAGAGTGGGAATTACTTGCGATTCAAATTTAAAGTGTTCTAATTAGATGATGGCCTTGTCTGTATATGTTGCTTTTGTGCTATTTTTTTGTAAGTCTTGCTTTCCTCAGCAAGGATCATCTATGACATTTCTTTACTGCCCATTACTAGTATCCAAGTGCCTCCCTCAATAGAGTTTTCTTCTCTTTTCCTTTCCCTGGAGACAGAAAACTGTTCTTCCGCTAGATACGGAAGACCAGATCCTCGGGTTCAGCATAGCCGAGCTCAGAACACCCAAGAAAGGGGACATAGGAGGAAAGTGGGTGGAAAGCCAGTTCCTTGATCCTTGGGATGTTTTGGCCCATCTCAAGATTGAACAGCTTCAGGGTGGTTCTAACCTGCCCTAGCCATTCCACCAGCTGAGAATTATTCCACCTAGGCCCCCATCTGTCTTGCAGCACACCCACTATGCCAGAAGTCTACGTTGTAGTGCTTGCTAGTTGATCCAGTGAGAAAGTGCCTTAGCTAACCTCTCTGATTCCCTATGCTCAGTCACCATGATTTATTAGGTCCCCAGTGAGACATGGTCTCCACAGCCCTGATTTTATATGATGTCTCAATTTGACTACCTGTATTTGTGGGTACATCTTGTAGCATTAGATATCTAAGCATCCACTTGCAGTTGAAAGATATTTTATAGAAATATTTGCACTCACTGAAACCAGAGGCCTACTTGTAGGGAAGCATGTCAGGCCCCATGTTATTAGGTTCATAGCAAAATCACTGATGTGCAAGCAGTGATTGTGCTTTGTTCCCTAAACCAGCCCTTGCAGCTCTCCCATGCATGGAACCAGATAATCTGTGCCATTACTGAATGGTCCATACTTCAAGTTAACTAGAAAAAAGTCTTAGTTTGGGGGCACAGGGTATGTCGACACAGCAAAGAAAAATCCATAGCTGGCCCAGCTCTAGGACCCAGAAGTCTACACAGCAATCAGCCCAAGGCCCACACACTCGAGTCGGCAGGCATAGGTCAGCCATAGGTTTTTCTTTGCTGTGTAGACATACTCTAAGAGGCCAGCATGTTTATCTAGTGCAGCATCTGCCCCTTCCCCAAATCCCTGCACATTGACAGCTATTGCCTACAGACCCTGGTCTAGTACAGTACAGAACTACATGAAAGGGCCAAATGTGCCTGTATTACCATGGTGGGAATGGACTTGTGCTTATGCTAGGATATAAACTGGAACCTTTGACTACTTGGCCTTGACAGAAAGATCTGAAAATTGCTATTTTAAGTGTCTTTTTAAACTTTCAATGATGGCTCCTTTCAGTGGGTGGAAAATTGCTAGAGGAGATCCCTCCACACTGCTTCCTCGCTGGGTGAAATACAGTCTTCCCTTTTGCTGTCAGCTCAGGGCTGGTGTTAGACTCACTGGGGCCCAGGGCAGAAAACTAAGGAGTGAGCCTCTCACCCCGACTCCCTAACTTGCTCACACATTGGATTTCTGCAACATTTCAGTTTTATCAATATCATAATGGTAATATTACTGCTACTACCACCACTCAAACCATCATACAGTGTAAAAAGGACTTTTATGCAAGAAAAAAAAAGCAGATCAGACCGCATCTCTTAAGGAGTACGAGAGATGACAAACTTATCCAAATCACTTAGCAGTAGACCTTCCCAGCTTTGAGGAGGCAAAATCTTCAATTATTTTAGAGAAGTCCAACTCGTGATGAATTTTGCATTCAACTGAAATCTCAGCCAGACCATTCAGACAAGCTTGTGATACCGTTGAAAGTAACTTTAAGCATAAAAAGTTCTTCAGTAACTTTAAGCATAAAAAGCTTTTATCTCCTGATGTCACGGTACCGGTACAGTCAAAAGGAGATGCAATGCAATGCTTAGATTTGGGTAGGGTCCAACAACTTGACTCAGTGATTGCCTAATTTTACTCCGCTATCTCTCTCAAATGGGGGCACAGGAACACGGGGAGTCAGGAGGCCCTGGCTCCATCACTTTTTACCAGCTGGAAGGGCAAGTGATGGAGGAGGGGGTGGAGAGGAGCAAATAGGGGCAGGGCCTCAGAGGGAAGGGGCAGCATGAGGGTGTGGCCTTGGAGAGAAGGGTTGGCACAAGGGCAGGACCTTGGTTCAGGTGGCAGTGGCCCCCCCCACACTTTTAAGGAGCTTCCATTGCTCCTGCTCTGGAATCCAACACCAACTGACTGCAAGCGATTCACTCTTTCAAAGTGCGGCTGTAACAAATCAAACAAACACGATGGAGTTGCAATTCAGTAAACAAATGAATTCACAAAAAATATGCTACTTGAATTTGTTCTGCCATGGCTATTTTTTAAGACTTCAGTGAGATTTATTTCCACTTTTTGAGATTAAATTGCTGTAACACTTGCATTATATTTACCCACACTGACACTGCAGATATATAACTTAGTGGTTTTCAAACTGTGGGTTGCGACCCAGTACTGGGTCGTGGAATGGAAGTTACTGGCTTGTGGCAGCTCTGGTCAGCAGCGCTGACCAAGCCATTAAAAGTCCTGTTGGCAGTGCTGTCCAGCTAAGGCAGAGTAAGTAGTCCCTACGTGTTCCAACAACATGCTGTGCCCCAGAAGTGACTAGCAGCAAGTCCAGCTCCTAGGCGGGGGGACCTTGGTGCTTCACATGCTGCCCCCACTCCGAGCACTGGTTCTGCACTCCCATTGGTCAGTTCCCGGCCAATGAGAGCTTGGAGGGGGGCGGTGCCTGCGGGTGAGAGCCATGTGGAGCTGCTTGCACACCTCCAACTAGGAGCTGTACCTGCTGCTGGCTGCTTCCAGGGTGCAGTGCGGCCCGCAGTACACCTCAGCTGCGCCACTGACTGGGAGCTGCCGGAGGTAAGCCTGCATCCCAACCCCATGCCCCAATCCCCTGCCCCAGCCCTGACCCCCTCCTGCACCCCAACTCCCATCCCTGAGCACCTTCCCACACTGAACCCTTCATTCCCAGCCCCACCCTGCAGCCCTTGCCTTGGCACCCCAACACACTGCCCCATCCCTGAGCCCCTCCCACACTCCTCAGCCCCAGCTCCACTGGGTCACAGGCATCAACAATTTTCTTCAACTGGGTCACCAGAAAAAAGTTTGAAAACTTAACTTTGTGGAGCCCGGGGCAATTGCCCTGTTTGCTACCCCCTAATGCTAGCTCTGGGTCAAGCACAGTGATGATGGGGTCTGCAGCAGGGCTGTAGTACATTTCCTGGAATTAGAATTTCCAGTGCTGACTGCAACCACAAGAACAAACTGCCCCAGCAAGGCACAGTCATTTCCTCTGCGGTTTATGCTTCACCAACAGTCTAGAGCCACACCACTGATGCCTATGTGGAAATACCAGGAACTAACTCTATACAGGCACAGTCTTAGCTACCCAGGGTCCTTTAGCTGTGGGCAGGCCTGTGGCCCCCCAGAACCTGATAGGACAGGCCTACTAGTTCAGGTGGTCAGTAATGCATCCCTGACAAGGGGAAAGTGGGTGGTTCCTGAGACCTCCCTCCCATAGGCAGCCTGCCAGCTGTACACTCTTGCACACTGCACATCCCTGTTATGACTAACGTATCCCACAGAGCTGAAGATTGTTACCATGTTATTAACAACAAAAAAGTGAGCTAGAGCACAGACTGAAATCCCGCTAGCCCTGTGGGGCTTTCATTGCGAATAACACTGGTTTTATTTGCTGCCTCCTGGCCTTTATTTATGTACTCTGACCAGATGTACATATATATTATATATACATATATATATATATACACACACACACACCACCCTTTGTCTTTGATTTTCACATCCCCAGTTAGCAGCTGCAAAAGACTACACATCTCAATTCAGTTCTCAAGGTCTGGAATACCGGTCTTTAAAGTGATCTGAGGTCAAATCATGTATATAAAAAACCAGAGACAAGACAACAGTGCACTTATCTGAACTGACCCACTGACATGACTTTGCATTACTTCAGCTCATAGGGTGTGAGTGGGCTCATGTTTCTCCAGAACAGGTCACGCAGCCCTGTTAGCAATAATATCTTCCCCCAGATGATTTGGAAATTGGACTTTAGAAGGCTCAAAAGCAATTACCATACAACTTCTGCTTTGATGGAGAAGACAGAAACAACAATACATGTAGTTTTATAAATTGGATGGTGCTTACTAATTACCACATAACCCCCACTCCCTGTCATGACATGCTTGTTAGCATGCACTGCAAAGTAACAATCAGCCATTCTATGCATGAATTTTGTGCCTTGAAAAGCATTGCTGAAAAAATTCCATCTATTCATAACAGATTCTTAAAGTTTACAGCTCCCAGGCTACAGACAAAGAGTTTGAAGTCCAGAAATTATCAAGAGTAGGAAACAACTTATCTAACCCTGTTTAAATTCATCCAGAACATGATCATGTAAGATGAGTTGCAATGACATCTACATACCACTCTGACTGGTGTATTAAAACCCAGCCACACTATACCACAAGAGGCATTGCCAACATGTCGCAACAGCTCTTTCAGAGTGCTTCCAACTATGCAAGAGTGTTATAAGTGGCGGTGCAATTGCACCAACACAGAGATTTTTCAACATCCCTCCTCCATCAACCCTGTCTTGCTTTATACAGGGGTGCCAATGCACAGGTACAACAGAATGTAGCTGATCCCACAATCCTATTCAGCACCTGTCCTACCCACTCCTCAACCAACAAAACTAGTCTCCTCCAGCAGCAGCATGCAGCCTTGGTGGTGACAGGCAAAACAGAGGCCTAGCATCTGACCTTGAACTTGAACTTCCCATTTCATTGGCACAGGAGTGGCATATCATAGCAAAAGGAAACAGCAAGAATTTTTGGTCTACAAACCAGTCCTATCAGAAGTAGGTGATATGCAAAGAAAACCACTGAGAGCAATGTATCTGCTGCAGGCAGTTTCCAGTTGTACGATGAAAACTCTTGCCTCATGCAAGACTGCAGTCAGTTGGGGCCCTGTTTAGAACCTATTTGCCCCTGTGGTCCCTTTTTGCAAATGTGCCCCATCTGTCAGTTTCTCTTCTATAACCCTGTAGCCTGGCTGTGTGCCCTCGCTATTTTGGCACGAATGTTTGCAATTTTGTAAAAGTCTGTTTGTCCTGGCTGACACTCACTTCTAGCACCATGAAATGCTGCAGTGACAGGAATGACTGATCATGACAGTGGTAGGGATTTACTCAGAGCTGTGTATAAAAATAAGAGGGCTCCCTCACAGTCATCATCATTGTTTTTAAAAAGGCATTTTACCATGTCTAATGTGCCACTGCAGCCTGACCACTAGGGATTGCCAGAGGAAGTCACGCTGTGCCCCAGACAACACAGATCTTATGCCACACAGAAGGTGCAAAAAGAAAGCAGGGTCCCACTAGCCAAAGTTCTGCTCATGACACTAGTTCAGGCCCTGTGGGAATTGGGATCTCTTCCTGTTTGCTCTACCCAAGCAGACACCTGGCTGTACCCAAGCAGCCTTCTAGAAGGCTGATATGCAATGTGCATTTCTAAGGCACCTCTCACTGGCAGCTAGAAGCCATTTACGGAGCTTGAAAGAACCCAGTAAAGAGGAATCACCTCTCCACCTCCCTGACAAGTTGCCTACTTAGGCAGAGTTGCCTGTCACTTACACCACTAGAGAACAACCAAGGACTAAGGCAAGGGAAAGTCTGCCCTTACAGAGGAGCAAAATGCACCTAAACAAGCACAATCATACCAGTAGGTTTCTCCCTTGCCCCCTTAGGCTCTCCCACCCACTTGGACGGTCAGGATTCCAGTAATAAAGGGCCCCTAAGCAGGCCAGAGGTGGGGGGAGGGGTCCACATTGGTTCTGGTTGAAATTTGTTCAGCAAGAGAAAAGAACTGGTTCGCTATCCATCCCCTCGCAGCCAAGATCTTGAGATGAACTGAATGTTACACTGATGATGGGGGAAGCTACTTGAATACAAAATATTTTAATTCACTTAAGAAAACATCAGGTTAATCAGAATCACTGGCTTGTTGCCATTTCATTAGGCCTAGAAGTGTTAAGATACAGCACAAGGCTTGCAATTATAGACTATTAACTGATGATGCATACTAATAAGCAAGTCATACTGGATTGCTGAAATTAGGTAGTAGAAAGTAAAGTATTGGCATTGTTCCAATTAAGTTACACAATTACATTCCTATCATGACAGAGCTTTGTCTTCTGTTGGAAGAGAGACACTGAGTCCATGACTCAATATTATATTTGCTAAAGAAACAATTAACGCTGAAGATTTCATGGTTTCTAAGAACCTTGAGGACCATAAGGAAAAAAAGAAAGTTGTGGAATGAGAGCAAGTTTGTGGTCAGTTATTTAAATTACCAGTGATGTTAGACAGTTTAATTCACAATGCCTTTAAACTTAACCTTCCAGCATGTATTTCGCCCCCATCTCTGTATTGTGTATTTATGCAACATTACCTGCCAATGCAGTTTGGAAGCACAGAGTGTGAAGGTTTTACAACTGTATCACAATTATTCTAGGTATGATTAAAATAAGGAGTAGAGTACTAATAATTAAGGTTTGGCTCTAGGCACCAACTTAGTCTCTGTGACTGCAGTGTCTCTGGTGTGCACATAACACAGCTCCATGTCTGTCTCCCATCAACCTAGATTCTGCTGTTTCTGTATTAACTGAAGTTCAGAGCTGCAGGCAAGTGAGCTACGCAAGACAAATGATTCTGGTAGGTGAGGGCATTGTATCTGAACATGCAGCTGGATGGGTGATGCTCCCCTTTTGTAATATGAGCCACAGTCTTTTATCTCTTGCTGCTTATGCCCCATAAAGCCATTTTCCATCTACAGCTGGCCAAGAGATCAAGACCACCCCTTAGGAACATGGCCTCTGCCACAGTTTCTATCTAGGCCATCATGGATTTCTGTCCTATAACACCTGGATCTTAGAGCAGAGACACTGGTCTTTGGAAACACTTTGCCTGCTGTTCCCAATGTGCCATTGCAGAGCAGTTACGCTGAGTTTTAAAACCTGTGGCAGCAAGTCATAAGGCCTACAGCAAGCCTGGGTCTACAGATTAGGCTCATGGGGCTGCACTATGGGGCTAAAAACAATTGTCTTCAATGTTCAGACTAGGGCTGGAGACTTGACTCTGAAGCATTAAAATGGGGCTAAGCTTCAGAGTCTGAGCTCCAGCCCGAGCCGCAATGTCTACATGGATGTTTTCAGTGCTGTAGCATGAGTCTGAGTCTGTGGACTTGGACTCGCTGCTGTGGGTTTTAAAAGAAAGTGTAGATACAGGCTGCCCCAGATTTGAAATTCCTTATTCTTGCTTTCAAGGCCCTGTACAATTTAGGCCCTATCTTCCTTTGGTTCAGTCAGCTAAGCAGTATATCTAAAATGCCCTCTTTCACTCATCTGTATGTCTTCAGTATAGCCTCATGCACCCAGAACTCTTCCCTGGCCTACCACATCTCCATCTTCTCCTTCTGCAAACATACTTTTCCAACAACCCTAGAAACACAACTCCTAACAAGATAGATGCATATTTAGCACTTACTAGCATTAGTGCCCGCAACATGCTCGTGGCCTTCCACGCAGAAGAAGCCTGGCAGTTCAAGGTAGGAACCTATTAGAGCTGTTTGAACAAAGGGTTTTTCAGTTGGCTGGCAATTCTGAAAAAAGAAAAAGAAAATCAAATCATTTCAGGGCAACTCAACAATGAAAGTTTTCAAAGTTTTCACTGAACTGAAGTTAAGAAATTGGGGCTGAATTAAACATTTTGTTCAGCAAGAAATTTTTTTTTTTAAATAAAGTTGAAGGAAGTTTCTCACAAAAGTTATTTCAAACCAAAAAATTCAAACATTTCATTTGGAAAGAGTCCAATATATATATATATATATATATATATATATATATATATATATATATATATATACACACACACACACACACACACACACACAGTTTTTTCAAGGCTTTTTTTTCCCTCCTCCTTTTGGGAAAAAAAGGGTCATCTCGGCCCAGACAATTTAGCGAAACTGACATGAATTGGCAAAACATTCTGGTGTCACCAAACCTGCATTTTTTTGCCAAAAAGGTTCAACTGAATTGTTTTGCTCAGCTTTGCTGCTAGTATAAAAGCAACAGAAAACAACGAAATGACCAGGATGTTTCTAAACATATCAGCTGGCTCCTCACTGTTCCCCATCTTATGGACATTTACACTGCTAGTTTTGTGGGGCCAAGACCTGGTCTCGATGCCTGACTTACTTGGATCTCAACACTTAACTCCTGTGCTTTGTACTCTCCATTGACCAGCGTGATGCTTCCCAGGGGTACCAAGGGCTGGGAGGCCCCTCGCTGTGACCTATCCTTACCATAGGGATACCTTATCTGTACTTGCCAGGGATCAGCTCCCTCATACCACCTGTCACAGGCAGCACAAGCACTCCTCTCGCAGCCTACATAGGCTCTGCTGTCCATAGGTTAGAGATAGGTATGTTCCAGCCCTGAGCATCCATCTACAGTGCCCAGCCCCTGATCCCCTGAACACTTGCAGAATTTTAGTAAGGCTTTTGGCATAGTCCCATGTGATAGACCATATTTCCCCCATTTTCTTATGAAACTATGTGAAATGACGATAGGTTGGGTCCACATAGGGTTGCCAGGCAGCCAGTTTTTTACCAGAACGCCCAGTTGAACAGGGACCCTGGCAGCTCTGGTCAGTGGCGCAGTGGGGGCCCAGGGTTAAGACAGACTTCCTGCCTGCCCTAGCGCCACGCAGCTTCCAAAAGAGGTCACCAGGTCCCTGCACACCCTAGACACATGGGCATCCAGGGAGGTTCCACGTGCTGCCCCTGCCCTGAGGGCCAGTTCCGCAGCTCCCATTGGCTGGGAACAATCATCAATAGGAGCTGTGGGGGCAGTGTGGAGCCTCTTTGGCTGCCCATGCATCTAAGGCTGCAGGAACCTGATAGACACTTCCTGGGAGCCATGGTAAGTGCCCCTAGCACCCCCCAACCTGAACCCTCTTCTGCACCTCAACCCCCTGCCCCAACTCAGAGTCCCCTGCTGCACCCAAACTCCCTCCCAGAGCCCACACCCCCCCAAAACCCAATCATCTGTCCCACCCCCTCCTGTACTCCAAACCCCTCATCCCTAGTTGCACCCTAGAGCCCATACCCCCAGCTGGAGCCCTCACCCACCTCCGCAACTCAACTCCTTGCCCCAGCCCAGAGCCCTCTCCTGCACCCTAAACTGCTCATCCCTGGCCCCACCCCAGAGCCTGCAACCCCAGCCAGAGTCCTCACCACACCCACACCATCCCAGCCCAGAGCCCTCTTCCACACCCCAAACCCCTCATCTCTGGCCCCACACCAGAGCCCACACCCCCCTCCTGTGCCCCAACTGCCTTCCCCAGCCCAGTGAAAGTGAGTGAGGTTGGGGGAGAGTGAGTGACTGATGGATGCAGCGAGCAAGGGCAGGAGTTGAGAGTAGGGGCAGGGCTGGGGCAGTGGTGTTTGGTTTTGTGTAATTAGAAATTTGACAACCCTAGGTGCATAACTGGTTGAAAGACTGTACTCAAAAAGTAATTATCAATGGTTAACTGTTAAACTGGGAGGGAATATCTGGGAAGATCCCACAGGGATCAGTCCTGGGTCCAATATTTTCATTAATGACTTGGATAATGGTGTGGAGAATATGCTCATAAAATCTGCAGACATCAAGCTGGGAGGGGTTGTAAGGACTTTGGAGGACAGGACAAGAATTCAAAACAACCTTGACAAATTAGAGAGTTGGTCTGAAAATCAACAAGATGAAGTTCAGTTAAGACAAATGCAAAGTACTTCAGTTCAGAAGGGAAAAAAAACAAATGCATGACTACAAAATGGGGAATAACTGGCTCAATGGTAGCACTGCTGATCAGGATCTGGGATTTATAGTGGACCACAAATTGAATATGAGAGTCAACGATGTGATGCAGCAGCAAAAAAAGCTAATATTCTGGGGTGTATCACTGTAGGTAAGACACAGGAGGCAATTGTCCCTCAACTCAGCACTGGTGTACTGTCTCACAGCTGGTGTACTGTGTCTAGTTCTGGATGCCACAGTTTAGAAAAGATGTAGAAAAATTGGAGAGAGTCCAGAAGAGGACAACAAAAGTGATGCAAAGTTTAGAAACCCTGACCTGTGAGGAAGAATTAAAATAATTGGGCATGTTTTGTCCTGGGGAGGGGGGAGACCTGATAGCAATTTTCAGATGTGTTAAGGGCTGTTATAAAGAGGACTGATCAATTGTTCTCCCTGTCCACTGAAGGCAAGACAAGTAGTAATGGGCTTAATCTTCAGCAAGAGAGGTTAAATATTAGGCCATAAAAAACCAAACAAACCACACTTTCCTACTATAATAGTAGGTAAGCTCTAGAATAGGCTTCCAAGGAAGATTTTTTAATTCATCTTTGGAAGTTTTAAAAATCTTGTTGTGCAAACACCTGTCAGGGATGGTCTAGGTGTTCTTGGTCCTGCCTCAGAGCAGCAGGCTGGACTTGATGACTTCGAGGTCCCTTCAAGTCCCACATTTCTGCGATTCCATGAATTCCCAGATCCTCTATTCTTAAAGAAACAGTACTCCATGTCTTAGTTACACCACAGACCACAGCTCCACTTAACAAACAGCACTTATCCTTTCCTTCTCTACAAACAAATCTAAGTGTATTTAACAAAGAACAGAGATTCAAATGATAGCAAAAACAGAAATATTTGATAGTAAGCCTTAGTTTCCAATAAGATCATTACACACATACTGGAACCTAAACTTACCTAACAAGACAATCCCCTGGCTCAAAGGTTAGCTCACCCAAAGATTATCTCCCATTGTCAGACAACCAGATATCTGTGATCCTCCACTCCTGAGACAAGCCACCTGGCAGCTTGTCTCCTTGAAGAAGGATCCCTGGGCGTAACCTCTACCCCCCAGCTTGTCTTTTCTTGTCTAGAATCTCCTTGGTAAGTTTTGCCATCACTCAATTAGCATTTTGCTCAGTTTGCAAATAGGTATTCATTGCATATTGTACACTTCACAATCTGCACATAGCCAGTCAGGTAAACAAACAAGTTTATTTCATGCAAGAAATGCTTAACACCTTCTGATGACCAGCCCCAATACACAGCTCTTAAGAACATTCCATTTTCTGTGTATATACACACACATAACTCCTTATACCTTATCTATACATACATTTCACAGTGCTCATAATGACCAGAATGACACAGGATTTCTGTAGAGTAGAAGACCTTACATGACATTCTTTGGGAAAGTAGTGTGCAGATATCAGACCCAGGAAACCTCTGTATCCCTTATGCATCCCTGTGTCCTCTCTGCCAGTTGGCACCAACAGATCTCTGGGTCACAACCAGCAACCTAGTTCCAAATGCAGTTCAAGGTTCTAATGACAGTCTAACATCCATGGAGTCTTTTGGGATAGTCTTAAACACGCCTGCTACTATAATAGCTGATGTTCCTTAGACCAGTGGTTTTCAAACTGCGGGTTGCGTCCTAGTACTGGATCACGGAATGTAAGGCACTGGGTCATGGTGGCTCTGGTCAGCACCATTGACCAGGCCATTAAAAGTCCTGTTAGGAGTGCTGCCCCGCTAAGGCAGACAAGTCCCTAACTGTTCTGACACCGCGCTGCGCCCTGGAAGCAGCCAGCAGCAGATCTGGCTCCTAGGTGGAGTGGCCCATGGGTCTCTGTATGCTGCCCCTACCCCAAGCACCGGCTTCACACTCCCATTGGCCAGAAACTGGCCAATGGGAGCTGGAGGGGCAGTGCCTGTGGGTGAGAGCTGTGCAGAGCTGCTTGTGCACCTCCACCAGGAGCTGGACCTGCTGCTGGACACTTCTGGGGCACAGCATGGTCCACAGTGCCAGGACAGGCACACCCCTGCTGCACCACTGACTGAAGCTGCCCATGGTTAGCCCTCACCCCACTCACCTGACCCTGAGATACCCCCAACCGGGATCCCCTTCCTGCACCCCAAACCCCTCATCCCCAACCCCACCCTAGAGCCTGGATTCCCAGCCCAGAGCCCTGACCCCCTCCCACACCAACCCCCTGCCCCCCAAACTTCTCATCCCTGGCCCCACCCTAGACAGAACCCTGACCCCCTCTCACACCACAACCCCCTCACCCCCAGCTCCGTTGGATCACACGCATGAACAACTTTCTTCAACCAGGTCGCCAGAAAAAAAGTTTGAAAACCACTGCCTTAGACCACATTAGGATACAGCTAGCCAAACTCTTCTTTCTAGAGGAGGTATTCTCAAATGAAGGCCCTTGCATCTGTGTTTGGAATTTGCCCTCTCTGACTATTCAGTGCCTGAGCTTGGAGAGAAAGATTCACCAGTTGCTTGAATATTTTCTGTGTTACATGTATCATTATGAAATGTTACATACCTTTACACAGCACTTGGGTGCTTTCCATAATGACAAGAACTACACAAAATTAAATTTTCGCAACAGTGGAAAAAGAAATGCAACTCAAAAGTCTGTCCTAAGCTGCATTGGATCCCTGCTCACACGTATAAGTTTAGATGAATGGTACTTAAATATTTAGACTGTGTAGTTGTTAGTGGAGAGCCTAAACATGTTATGCAAACACACAAAGAAAAAGTTGTACTGTTTTAGCCCAAGTGCCAATAATGGGGGTAGGGGAAGTACTTGGAATCTTCCGAGTTCAGAATTAAAAGGATCCCTACAGAATTCCCACAAGACAGCTCTACTCACCAAGTGACTGATACAATGATCGTTCTGCAGGACTAGAAAAGATTGATCTGTGGAACTGTGACAGAACTTGCAATGGTCTCATACAGAAAGGTTACCTGTAGAATACAAGACCAAAGTGGAAGATTTTAAAGGAGAGAGAGAGTATAGAACCCATGTCAAAATTTTGCAGGGAAACACTAGTGTTCGGAAATACAGTTGTATTTCCTGCATCTGACAGGAGATGGGGAGGAAAGAGGAAGAAAGCAAGCTATGAAGAACATGAAAACTAACCTATGTTTAGTTCAAAAACAGAATACACCAGAGTTAAGTACTCCTTAGGCTGGAGCTTGGACTCATGTCTGGCAGATATTGTTCTAAACTCTATTTACTTACATATGTGGGCTGTTGGTTGCCTGTATTTGTTTCCAAACACAACACACTTTTGCTACTTGACCCCTTTTTAAAAACAACAAAAACAAAAACAAACCAACACTACACTTTTTTAAAGAGGGGGGGAATAACAAATGGGAAAACAGAGGCCGAGAATTTGAAGAAACTTGCTAACAGCCACACGAATCAGTGCTGGAATCCTAAGACTCAGGAGTTCTTGGTCAACAGCTCCAATAAAACAAGTTGCCTTATCTTTCAACTCAGCAGATTTGTAGACTGCACTCAGAGTTCAAAGGAACGCATTTTAGGCCAGAGTTTGGAGCATTGCTGTGTGGAGCATTGCACTGCCTAACTAATTTAGGAGCTTGTCTCCTTTCCAAAAACTGATAGTGGGATGCAGGTTCTTAAGTGCCTAAACCCCTTTTGAAAATGAGACTATGTGTTGCAGTGCACTATCCTGTACTCTTGCAAGAGAGAACTGATTAAGGTATGGTATAAACAAGCTGTCTTTAGTAAATAGCAACAATTACATCTTGTATGGTATCTATTCAGTGCTGGAGAAAAGCTGCATGCTAAGCACAGGACATTGCATGCAGGCTAGTCCGCTGCAATGTGTTCCAGCTAAGAGAATTACTGGAACCAATCAGATGTCCTGTTTGTGTCAGCCTGGATTCCAGTGCATTCAAAGAGCGAGCATGATACACAGCAAGATGTGGTTGTTTAATGAAGCCCCTCTGGAAGAACAGAAATGGGTATGTTCCTTGTACCATTATACAAGGGAGACATTGATGAGTGGAAGCATTAGGAAAATGCTTCAGGCACGAAGCAGCAAAAAAAAACCAAAAAAACAAAAAAAAAACCACCACAAAAGATTTCAGCTCTGCTTTTCAAATATTAACTTGTCACTTGATAGGATGTTTCTACCAGATCTCTTTCCTTTATTTGAATATCATTCCAAAGTACTGCAGGGCCACCCCACGAGAGTTTTTTGCTGGCCCTGGAGTGGGGTCCTTCACTCGCTCCAGGGACCCCAGAAAACTCTTGCAGGGCCCTGGCCCCCGGAGCTTCTTCCACTCTGGGTCTTCGGAGGTGGGGGGGGGTTCTTCCGCTAGGTCTTCGGCGGTAATTCGGCGGCGGGTCCCAAAGCGGGGGCCCCCCCGCTGCCGAATTACCACCAAAGCAGGGGCCCCCCCGCCGCAGACCCCAGGCACCCTGAATCCTCTGAGCGGCCCTGAAGTACAGACTGCATCAAAGCCCTTAATGTGGATCTTTATGTTAGGATCAGCGACTAACACAGATGACGGTTTATCAAAGTTCTTGATTTTCCTCCAAAGCCAGAATGAAGCCCACTCTGCCTGCTGCTCTACCTCTGATGCCCTGTGTACATTTTGTTGGGTACACCTGCAAGGTTCTGCAAGTGGTGAGAATGTGCTAGTCTTCTAACTTTAATAATTGGACTGCACTCTCTTAGAAAGTGTTCAAAGTTCAGGAAACACCAGGAAGGTCTCCCCTCCCTCAGACCAGTGGAGGGGAGGCTTATAGGAGAGTGCCTGACCATGTGCGTCTACAGCAAGGAAGGGCAAACTACAGCCTGCAGACCAGATCTGGCCCATCAGGGTTTTCAATCTGGCTCATGGGATTGCCACTCCCGTGGTGCAGCAGGGCTAAGGCAGGCTCTCTGCCTGCCTGCGCTGGCCCTGCACAACTTCCAGAAATGGCTGGCGCTATGTCCCTGCGGCCCCGGGGGGCACGGTAGGGGGCTCCATGTGCTGCCCTTGCCTGCGGGCACTGTCCCTACAGCTCCCATTGGCTGGTAACAGGGAACCATGGCCAATGGAGCTTCAGGGGTGGTACCCACAGGGGGGCTGCCTGCCCCACCCCACCCCCAGGAGCCACTGCCAGACGTGCTGGCCACTTCCAGGAGCAGCCTGCCTTAGTCCCACTGCCACCCCAGAGCCGCTCAAGGTAAGCGGCAGTGCCAGGCCAGATCCCACAACCTGAACCCCTCCTGCACCCACATCCCAACCCCCTGCCCTGAGCCCCCTCCTGCACTCCAACCCTCCTGCTGAGCCCCCTTGCACACTCCACACCCTCTCCTATATCCCAACCTCCTGCCCTGAGCCCTTTCCTGCACACCACACCCTCTCCCACACCTCACACTCCCCAATCCCCTGTCCCAGCCCTACATTCATGGCCTGCCATAAAATTTCCCCACCCAGATGTGGCCCTCGGACCAAAAAGTTTGCCCACCCCTGCTTTACAGTGATGCAGCATGGAATTCTCCTGGCAGATAAAATCATTTATGGGTTCCCTAGATTTATAGAGCACATCCCGGTAGTCAGATTAACTAGGCTGGACTCTGACACTCCAAGAACAGTTGATGATGACCAGTTTTCTAGAGTTGCTTTTAGAGGGTGGAAGCAGGTCTTTAGAAACTGCAATTAGTGTAATAATAGAGGGCAGCCTGCTTGTTGAGACGTTTTATGCAAACACACACAGTATACTGGTGCTCTGTGATCTGCACTCTCTTCTATTTTTAAAAAAAAAAAATCCTTAAAGGCAGTACCATAACCTCCTTAGACTCAACTCCATGCCAATGGTTACAAAAAGCTGCCAGTTGACCACAACTAGGCATATGGAGAACTGTGACTACATAAGAACAGCCATACTGGGTCAGACCAAAGGTCCATCTGGCTCAGCAGCCTGTCTTCCGACAGTGGCCAATGCCAGGTGTCATGGGTGGCGGGTATAATAGGCCAGGGGAGGCTCTGCCTCCCCCGGTGCTGCTGCAGCCACCGAACACCCAGTTGCAGGGTTTGACATGAAAGTTTTTGCTTTATTATGCCCCATGCAGGTTCCAAGGTGGCTGAGGAGGCATGAGGCATATCAAAATCATCTTCTACCAGCTGTTTTTCCCCCTTGGTGGGTTGGGTAGTAACAGTGCAACTTCAGCCAGCCTGGGGCTCCTCTGGCCAACGAGGCTGGGTAGGGGTGCTCAGGGCTTCTCCAAGCAGGGGAGGGCTTGTGGCTCTGGCCGGGGGGGGGGAGGGGGAGAGAAGATGACAGGGGGTCTCAGGGCTCCAGCCATAGGGAGGGTGCAGGCAGAAGGGGCAGAGCCAGGAGCTAGCCTCCCCAAAGGGGGGCTCCTCCCACTGCCTATGCCAGGTGCCCCAGAGGGAATGAACCAAACAGGTAATCATCAAAATGATCCATCTCCTGTCACCCATCCCCAGTTTCTGACAAACAGAGGCTAGGGACGCCATTCCTACCCATCCTGGCTAATAGCCACTGATGGACCTGTCCTCCATGAACTAATCTAGGTTGTGGTTTGTTTTTGTTTTTGTTTTTTTTTAAAGTTTTACTGCTACAAGTGCAATGCTACAAGGTCATTTCACTGCTACCTTGTGAGACAAAGTTCCTCCTCTATCTTGGTGGGTCCTGCACTTATTGGTGGATTTGCTTACCTCAGTGATCTTCCCCTCTGGTGAAACCCACAGTCTGGGTCAACTTCTCCTGTGTCTGATCAGGAGTTGGGAGGGAACCCAGACCCACCCTCTACTCTAGTTTCCAGCCCAGGGCCCTGTCTATAGTGCCTCTTGTAACAGCTGCATGACAGCTACAACTCCCTGGGCTACTTCCCCATGGCCTTCTCCAAACACCTTCTTTGTCCTCACCACAAGACCTTCCTCCTGGTGTCTGATAATGCTTGTACTCCTCAATCCTCCAGCACTACACTCTCAGCTCCTCACACCTCTTGCTCCCAGCTTCTCACAAACACCAAACTCACTGAGTGACTGGGAGGCTTTTAACTAGTTCCAACCAGCCCTTGATTGGCTTCAGGTGGCCCAATTAATGTAGCTATCTCCACTGCCTTCTAGAAAGAGCTTAATTGGCCCCAGGTGTCTTGATTAACCTGGAGCAACTGCTATTTGATTACTATGGTCCTAGGGATTTGGTTAGCTTGGGGCTAACATACCTGTTCCTTACTACTTTACTGTAGCCATCTGGCCTTGCCCCAGCACACTTGTTTCCCCTTCATTTGTGTCTTCCACCCAGTGCTTTTCAAAAACAATGTAAGCTCTTTACAGCAAGGCTGGCTTTATGGCACCTGGTGTAATGGGACCCTGATCACTACCATCAGATAGATAATGGTAAATTTCAAAGTGTTGGTTGCGACCAAGAAAGCCTGAAAAAGGTTTGGGTCCCATCTGCTTGAGAAATGACTTCTCCCAGCATGATACCACATCAGCTGTGACCACGCAAAGTGCTCTGGCCTTGGACTGGCAGCGTGGGTGACAAACTTCAGGCCAGACTTTGACACATTATCTTACTTAGAGAGTAGGAGAGCAGCACTGATGCAATAAGGTAGTGGGAGAGAAAAAGCCAGAGTTCCCATTCAAATAGACTAGATGGATAAGAAGAGGATCTATTTATGAGGCGCACCAAATTTTGAGGCAATCTGAGTAACTGTGGGGACTAGAGAGCACTTAGAACAGGGGTCTCAAACTCAATTTACCTTAGGGACAGTGCCAGTCCCCAAATCCTCCCAGCAGGCCAGTAATGTCACTGAAGATGGTGTTCAGAAAAGAAAGTGTTTATATTGTATTTTTTATTCTGAATTTCTTAGAAATAATAAAACTGTCATAGAACTTTATACAATTCTTCACCTGCCAGAGAGTTTTTAGTGTTTGCCAGACACCTGGCAATGCTTCAGTTCTGTCAGTTTGTTGCTGTTTGGCCTCAGCGACTGAGCAGTTGAAACCTTCAGGATTTCAGCAAGGTGTGCATCAGATAGCCACGTTCCATATTTTGACTTGTTTATATTCACTGGGGGAAAAAGTGACACAGCCTCCATGGCTGACTCCGCCCGGCAACTAACAATGCTGCCTCCATGGCTGATTCTGCCCGGCAATTAATGATGGCATCTCTGTCCCTCTCCCCTAGCCAATGGGAGCTGTGTGTGAGGGGGGCGGTGCCTGCAGAAGACATTGCCTGCAACATGTCTGCATGCGTCTCTCCTCTGCGGGCCTCAGTGGGGAAGTTCTTGGGCCATAGATGGTCCGTGGGCCGGAATTTTGGGACACCTGACTTAGAGTTAAAGTTTAAACAGAAACTGATCTTAGCCTTAACCAGAGCAGACCTGGTGGTTCACTATTATACGAGGCATCACCTATCTTCAAATTTGAGTGTTTGTCCTGCTTTCACAGGACAATCAGTCATGACCCAGCCTGCATTTCAGACCAGTGCAAGATCATGTCCTGATTATGGTGACCATATTTTAGAACAGGAAAGGGAAAAAATAGAAATGGATACCAGATAATTGGCTACAATGGAGGCACAGATTTCATTATTTTAAGAGACTGTACTGAAAGGTATACAAAGTAATTCAATTAATTGTAACAATCTAAGCACCAGTAGAAAACATACCATCCTGACTGATGCAGCTAACATCTCCATTGGCAACGTTTCCCAGCAGGCCCAGGAGCAGTGTTTTATGTTTATTTATAACTTCTCAAAAGGCAGCAAGAGCCCTAGAAAACAATATTTGCATTTCATCTCTGAAAGGAGAATCAGCCTACAATGCCTAGTTAGACATGGAGCCTTTCTAAACCTAGATCTGAAAAACAACGGGATTGGACGGTTTGGAGGGTGAGGAGGAATCGGCAGTGAGACACAGACACTTTCACTTCTAGGCTCCTACTTGAACCCATTCAACTTCAATAGCAACTGAATATCCTTTTAATCTGAAAGTGAGTTTGTGGATCTCAGTACAGTACCTAGAGGACAACTGTCCACATCACAAAATTCACTGATGTACTGTATTTGGCATGCCTCTTGGGGGTCACAGCAGAAAGACCAAGGACTGAATGGACACTGAGCTACTTTCTCACTCCTGCTAGTGAGCTCTCTGCAACAAGATGAAGACACAGTAGCTAAGATAATGTAGGGAAAGTTGCACTGTCACTGCTTGTTCTGTGGATAAAAAGAGGATGCATTAATACTATTAACAGAATCTTTCAAAAGGCTTTTAACTAATTCACTTAGAGTGAAGGGGGATTTCAGAGATTCACAATTAAACCTGTAAAAGCAGCAAAGAATCCTGTGGCACCTTATAGACTAACAGACGTTTTGGAGCATGAGCTTTCGTGGGTGAATACCCACTTCCTCAGATGCATGCGTGCATGCGATGTGGCATGCATCTGAGGAAGTGGGTATTCACCCACGAAAGCTCATGCTACAAAACGTCTGTTAGTCTATAAGGTGCCACAGGATTCTTTGCTGCTTTTACAGATCCAGACTAACACGGCTACCCCTCTGATACTTGACACAATTAAACCTCTCATCTCACAGGTTGATTACCTGTAATCCCATTTATAGTACTTCATGATTGCAATAACTGAATATAGTCAAAGTCTTTCCCTTTGCACAATTTTTCCCCAAGTAATGCTGCCGGGCTAAAACCAGATCCCTTTTAGACAGCTGTATTAAACCTATGCACTGTGCTTTACCATGAAAGCTCAGCTCTGTACATGCTCCAAAGACACCATCAAGCCTGAGCTGCTTTTGCAGACAGTGAAAACTGAAATCACTCAGGCCTACCTCCAAGCATGGCTAAATCCTAGAGGATATAGCAGAGGCTTAAGCTCTGGTACTCTGCCTAGTTGGAGATGCTTTGAATTCCATGAACTACCAGGTCTCAGTCTCACTTTAGGATTAACCTGCCAAGATAGAGATTTTGCCCACTTCCTGGGACTACCTTCAAGAGTAAAATTTTCCTGTTTCTACCAGTATTTCCCAAGGGCTGACAGGCAAAGTCCCACACCGAGTCAAAGGGCATGAGATTTCAGAGAAGCTTCAGATGGACAATTCTAAGGAAGGAAAGGAGAAATATTCTCTTTTCCTCATCAAAGATCCTCTGATACTATCTAGTGAATGAACCACAGGCAGTCTAGATACATGCACCTGAAACAATTTGCCTTTTGATCAGTGGTCTCACACAGAGGGATGATTTTTTCCTCCCAGCTGAGGTTTTGCAGGTCTCTCCTCAGGCCAGTGCTTTCTGCAACTGTACAATATATCTTTTGGGCTCCATATTTTTATGGCCCTGCTCTCACATGCTGTTATGTCAGAATAATGCTGGGGTTAAAAAAAAAAAGGATTTCCTCTGCATAAATTATTCACACACCAAGCACACATGGACAGTACAAGTATCAGAGGGTAGCCGTGTTAGTCTGGATCTGTAAAAGCAGCAAAGAATCCTGTGGCACCTTATAGACTAACAGACGTTTTGGAGCATGAGCTTTCGTGGGTGAATACCCACTTCCTCAGATGCATGTAATGGAAATATCCAGGGGCAGGTATATATATGTGTGCTAGCAAGCAAGCTAGAGATAACGAGGTCAGTTCAATCAGGGAGGATGAGGCCCTGTTCTAGCAGTTGAGGTGCATCTGAGGAAGTGGGTATTCACCCACGAAAGCTCATGCTCCAAAACGTCTGTTAGTCTATAAGGTGCCACAGGATTCTTTGCTGCATGGACAGTACAATTCATCCCGCATGCCTATTTTGCTTTCAACTCAGAGAGAGGAAAAGAAGCCAGAGGACTCCAGACGTGGGTTTTTCTGTATATCATAGCATAGTGTGTGTGTACCCAGCAGACAAGGCAAACTGTTTTCAAATAACCCTGCCTTGAAGAGCAGAGCGATTCATTTATCTACTGGCATTTACACCTGTCAAAAAGTTGAGGGCTCAATAAGCAGACCCAGCTTGAAAATAACTGCATTTTTCACAAAGGATGTGCTTTATGAACCTGACCCAAGCCTTACTGCAGCCCTGTGTGACAGGCAGATATTAATTCCCCTGCAGCAGGAAGGCTCAGAGATGTTAAGTGATTCGCCTGATATCAGACAGCAGCTCTGTGGTAAAGCTGAGATGAGAACACAACCATCCCAACTCCCAATCCTTTATTCGAGCCACTAAGAAATGCTGAAAAGCTAGTTATGTTCTGAAGAGTCATTCAGGTGACAGTTTTCACAACAGCATCACGCTATTGATTCATTCAATTTGTGACCACTTTGATTCCCAGATCATTTCCTCCAGTACTGCTGCCTAATCAATTATTCCCCATATTGTATTCGTTCATTTCATTCCCTTCCTAAGTGTAGTACTTTTCACTTGTCTTTATTGAATATCATCATACTCAAGTGCAGCAAGCTTGTTTCACTAGATGGCTCACATGGATACTGACTGTGCAAGTTGCTCTTGTCTCTCTAATATCCTGGGACCAACATGGCTACAACTACACTTCATGCAATTTGCCCTTGGTAACTTTAAGCAAATGCCCCCAGTTTCACATGCAGGGTCAGTTAGACAGGCAGAACTGCAGGGTCTCACTGTGTGGATGAGACATGGTGTAGAAAAGAGGGTTTTAGGTTTATTAGGAACCAGGTGAATGTTTTGGGAAAGGAGGTAGCTATACGGGAATGATGGGCTCCACCTAAACCAAAATGGAACCAGGTTGCTGGCATGTAAAAGTAAAATCATTGTAGAGGAGTTTTTAAACTAAGGGCTAGGGGAAAGCCAACAGGTACAGAGGAGCACACTGTTCAGACTCAAACATTCTTTAGGGAAGGATTTATTAAAGGGGATATTCTATACCCTGGTAAAGAGGAGAGGATAGAAGATGTTAAAGTACAGGTAGGAACTGAAGAGAAACAGTCAAACAAAAGAGTCCTATTCAGTTCCATCACATGAAGGCAGACAACTAAATATTTACAAATTGTATAAGTGCTTGTATACAAATGCTAGAAGTCTAAATACTAAGATGGGCGACCTTGAGTGCCTGGTATTAAATGAGGATATTGATATAATAGGCATCACAGAAACTTGATGGAATCATGACCATCAATGGGACAACAATACCAGGGTACAAAATATATAGGAATGACAGAATAGATCATGCTGGTAGGGGAGTGGCATGACATGTGAAAGAAAGCAGAGTGTCAAATACAGTAAAAATCTTAAATAAATCAAACTGTACCATGTATGGACAGAAATTCCATGCTTGAATAATAAGAGTATAACAGTAGAAATATACTGCCAACCACCTGACCAGGATGGTGATGGTGAAGTGCTCAGGGAGATTAGAGAAGCTATAAATATAGAAAACTTAATAATTAGGGATTTCAACTATCCCATACTGACTGGGTACATGTTACCTCAGCATGGGATGCAGAAGTAAAATTTCTAGACACCATTAATGACTACTTCTTGAAGCAGCTAGTCCTGGAACCCATAGCAATTCTTGATTTAGTCCTAAGTGAAGCACAGGATCTGGTCAAAGAGATGCTTATACCTGAACTGCTCGGTAGCAGAACCCATAATATAATTAAATTTAACATCCTTTTTTGCGGGGGGGATGAGGGGGAAGGTACAAAAGAAGCCCACCACAGTACTATTTAACATGAGAAGGGGGAAATACACAAAAAAGAAGGAAGCTAGTTAAACAGAAATTAAAAGTAATAATCACAAGAGTGAAAGGCCTGCAAGCAGCATGGAAACTTTTTAAAAACTACCATATTAGAGGCTCAAATTAAATGAGTACTCCAAATTAAAAAGAATAGTTAGAGGATCAAAAACATACTGCCATGGATAAACAGAATAAAAGAAGTGGTTAGAGGCAAAAAGGCATCCTTTAAAAAATTGGAAAATAAATCCTACTGAGGAAAATAGAAAGGAGACTTGCCAGAATTTGCAAATGTAAAAAACAGAATTAGGCAAGCCAAAAAAAGAATTTGAAGAGCAACTAGCAAAAGACATCAGAAGCAGGAAGCCTGCCAAAATCTATGGGACTACTGGGCGATGGAGGTATGTAAAGAGCACTCAAGGAAGAGAAGGTCATGGTGGAGAAGCTAAATGAATTATTTGCATAGTCTTCGCTGCAGAGGACGTGAGGGAGATTCCCATGCTTGAGCTATTCTTTTTAGGTGACAAATCTGAGCAACTGTCCCACACTGAAGCATGAATAGAGGTGGCTTTGGAACAAATTGATAAATTAAACAGTAAAAAGTCCCAGTACCAGATGGTACTCACCCAAAAGTTCTGAAAAAACTCAAATATGAAATTGCAGAACTATTGACTGGGGTATTTAGCCTCTCACTTAAATTAGCCTTTGTATCAGATGACTGGAGGATAGCTAACGTGATACTAATTTTTAAAAAAGGCTCCAGAGGTGATCTGGCAATTACGGGCCAGTAAGCCTAACCTCAATATCAAGCAAATTTGTTGAAACTATAGCAAAGAACAGAATTGTCAGAAACATAGATGAACACAATTTGTTGGCGGAAGAGTCAACATGACTTTTGTAAAGAGAAAACATGCCTCACCAATCTATTAGAATTCTTTGAGGGCGTCTACAAACATGTGGACAAGGGTGATCCAGTGGATATAGTGTACTTGGACTTTCAGAAAGTTTTTGACAAAGTCCTTCATCAAAGGCTCTTAAACAAAGTAAGCAGTCATGAGATAATAGGGAAGGTTCTCTCGTGAATCAGTAACTAGTTAAGATAGAAAAAAAGGATAGGAATAAATTGTTAGTTTTCAGAATGCAGAGAGGTAAATAATGGTGTCCCCCAGGGATCTGTACTGGGACCATTGCTGTTCAACATATTTAAAAATTATTTGAAAAATGGAATAAATAGTGAGGTAGCAAAGTTTGCAGGTGATATAAAGTTACTGAAGACTGCAGTCAGCTTTGGACTTAACTAAGAGTTACAAAGGGATCTCACAAAACTGGGTGACTATGCAAGAAAATGTCAGATGAAATTCAGTGTTGATAAATGCAAAGTAATGTACATTGGAAAACATAATCCCAACTGTACATACACAATGATGAGGTCTAAACTAGCTGTTACCACTCAAAAAGATCTTGGAGTCATAGTGGATAGTTTAAAAACAACCACTCCAATGTTCAGCAGCAGTCAAAAAGCTAATAGAATGTTAGGAAAGGGATAGATAATAAGACAGAAAAATATCAGAAGGCTGCAACATAAATCAATAATATGCCCGCACTTGGAATACTGTGTGCAGTTCTGGTCACCCCATGGGGGGAAAAAAAAAGATATTAGAAATGGAAATGATGCAGAGAAGGGCAACAAATATTATTTAGGGGTATGGAACAACTTCTGTATAAGGAACGAGGAAAAAGACTGGAACTGTTCAGCTTGGAAAAGAGACGACTAAGGGGAGATATGTTTTAGAAGTCTAGAAAATCATGAAGGGTGTGGAGAAAGTGAATAGAAAAGTGTTACTTACTGCTTCACATACCACAAGGATGAGGAGTTATCCAATGAAATTAATAGGCATTAGCTTTTAAAACAAATAAAACAAAGTACTTTACACTGCACAGTCAACCTGTGGAACTCGTTGCCAGAGGATGTTGTGAAGGCCAAAAGTACAACTGGATTAAAAAAATAATTAGGTAAGTTCATGGAGGATAGGTCCACCAGTGGCTATTTGCCAAGATGGTCAGGGATGCAACCCAATGCTCTGGGTGTCCCTAGGCCTTTGACTGTCGAATGCTGGAACTGGATGACAGGAGATACATCACTTGCCAGTTACTCTGTTCTGTTCATTTCCTTTGAAGCATCTAGCATTGGCCACTAAAGGATGACAGGACACTGGGCTAGACAGACCATTGATCTGACTCAGTATGGCCATTCTTATGTTCTTATTTAGTAAAAACTGGAATAATTGGAATGGGGAGAAGTAAAGAGATGGCCACACTGGTAGGCAGCACACTTCAGCAAGGAGTTATTTACTTAGAGGGATTTCTATTGCCCACATCCCACCACAGTACTCAGCTACTCCAGTCAGATATGGGGGTGGGGGGGGGGTAGAGGGAATATTAATGAAGCAGTAATTAAACCTTACACAGTGTCTCTGAAAACATCCAGGTCCAATTGCACCCTATAAACTGCATCCAGTTCTGGCCTCTCTTTTGATACTTCACCATCATTTTATATTAGCTTGTAGGCTTTTTTTTTTAAATGTTTTTTTTCCCCATTTATTGGATTACATATATAATAGTTTCAACTGAAATTCTCTTGTTCCTATGATTACATGCCTTTCTAGAATCCCCTGGTGTAAATGTTTTGATAAAAAAAGAGACGTTTCATTACTAGGGACAGAACACTGTTGCATTTGCTGGGGAGCATATTAACATCAGTAACTCTTTGGCAGACACAGCAGCTGCTATTTACCCAAAGGTAACACAGGTGTGTGAGGCAGACTAGAAGGTGCCCATCTGTTTATTATTTTACAGCAACTAGAAGGAACACTGCCATAGAAATAACTGGCACAAGTCCAATCCCTACTCCGAAGTTCTTACAGTCAAATTTTAGACATACAAAGGGACAACAGTAATAGGATCAGGCGTGTCATAAACAGATAGTTAAGGGTTAATAGAACAGGAGTACTTCATGTCTCTTTTGCCTGTAAAGGGTTAACAAATTCAGTGAGCCTGGCTGTCACCTGACCAGAGGACCAATCAGGGGACAGGATACTTTCAAATCTTGAGGGAGGGAAGTTTGTGTGTGTGCTGTTAGTTTTTGGTTGCTGTTCTCTCTGAGTTCTGAGAGCAACCAGACGTGCAACCAGGTTTCTCTCCAATCTCTCTGATATAGGCTCTTATGTGCTCAGAATAGTAAGTAGTAGGTAGATAAGGCAAGTTAGGCTTATGTTTGTTTTCTTTATTTGCAAATGTGTATTTGGCTGGAAGGAGTTCAAATTTGTATTTTGCTGAAAGGATTTTAATTTGTACTTGTATACTTAGGCTGGGAGGGTATTCCCAGTGTCTATAGCTGAAAGACCCTGTAACATATTCCATCTTAAATTTACAAAGATAAAGAAAAAACAGTAAAAATTCTTTAATTAAAAGCTTTTCTTGTTTAAGAACCTGATTGTTTTTTTATTCTGGTGAGACCCCAGGGGACTGGGTCTGGATTCACCAGGGAATTTGTGGGGAGAAAGGAGGGAAGGGGGAGAGAGACGTTAATTTCTGTCTGTGTTAGGATTACTTTCTCTCTCAGGGAGAGTCTGGGAGGGAGAGAGAGAAGGAGGGGGGAAGGTGAATTTTCCTCTCTGTTTTAAGATTCTAGGAGTTTGAATCACAGTGATCTTCCAGGGTAACCCAGGGAGGGGAAGCCTGGGAGAGGCAATGGGGGGAAAGGGTTTACTTTCCTTGTGTTAAGATCCAGAGGGTCTGGGTCTTGGGGTCCCTGGGCAAGGTTTTGGGGGGACCAGAGTGTACCAGGCACTAGAATTCCTGGTTGGTGGCAGCACTACAAGTACTAAGCTGGTAATTGAGCTTAGAGGAATTCATGCTGGTACCCCATCTTTTGGACTCTAAGGTTCAGAGTGGGGATTATACTATGACAAGGTGGTTACTGAAAAGTGTTTGTAATGTGACTGACAATGTTTTGGGTTATTTATTTTTATATCTATATCTACAGATGATATAGATCTAGAGAGAGTGCCCACAAAACACATACACACACACACACACCACTCACTTTGCTAACCTGAAGGTGAGGTAACTCAAGAGTATCCTACAACACACTCAGTACGAATCAAGGAAACTACTAAATAGTATAGAATTTTGTCTGTACATCATTCAGTGAAAACAAGAGTCCTATTCTCCATAAAGCTTTGTTAGACACTCAGTGTGCCAAAATGAAGGCTGTGTGCATGCACACACTAGAGTGACCACATTTCTCAAAGGGAAAACGAGACAGCGTGTGGGGCTGGCTTGACCCATTAGGCCCGAAGCCCCTCCCCCGCTCCCCACCAGTTGGAGCTGGCCTGAGCCACTCGCCCAAGCCCTGCCTCCTGCCCAAGCCTTACCTCCCCTACTGTGTGGAGTTGCCATCACTGCCCCCAGCCCCTACATGTTCCTCTGCACCGCATCTCACTTTTTTTTTTTTAAATAAAAACGGATATTTGTCCTGTTTGCTCTTGCCAACTGATCAAGTCCACAAGACCAATAGGACAAATGCTCAATTTTGCCAGAAAAGTTGGGATTGCTGGGACAACTTAAAAAAAGGGGTGGGGGAATGGGAGGGATGGTCCCAGCCAATACAGGACATAAGGTCACCCTAGCGCACATGGACTCTGCCTTAACTCTACTCCTTTGTGTGCATACATTTCTCTACACTCAGTTATAAAGAGTGCACCAACACTTGCCTGACTCAGTGCACTGTAAGAGCTTGTGGGTGGGTGTCTCTTGCGTTTTTTTGCAACATGTTTTGAAAGCCCTGTCCCAGCCATCCCAACTCCTCCTCCTTCTGTAACAGAAAAAAGAAATTTCAAGACTTTTTTTTCTTGTTGTTGGGTAAAACAGATCTGTTCTTTTTGGCCAGTGCTAATAATTAGCCCTGTCACCAAACTGAACTTTTAACACAGGAAGGCAAAGGCTAATAAGTGTGACACTTTGAAGAGAATATGGTAAGAGACTCTAATCTTTCACAGCCAAGTGCTGTGACAGAGCATGTTGGCACACCATGCTCTGAGAAAGCTCCGGTGATAGATTAGACTGGGAGAGATGCAAGCATTATATTCCTGTCAACAGAATAAAGAAGATAGGAGTGAATTGAGATGTTAAATAGACCTTTCCCCTTTACTATCTTTGGCAGTTATTCCCTACAGGTCTTTGTGCGGGGAGATTTGCTTGGCATGTTCCGATTACATAGCTAATGATGGGATAGTAAAGAGGAAGAGAGCTCTCTTACATGCAGCTTTCAAACTTAGATGCATTTTCTACTTGTATGCCCAAATGGTAAGAGAACAAAAGAGATGCAGATCTTTTCAGATAAGCATGGCAAAGAAGCTGGAACTATAAATTGGGTTTTCTATAGATGGTCATAGTTCCAATCTGCATTGCTTATTTTAGCCTAAGACAAACAATTTCACAAGTCACTCGGTTGGAATTTAGGCCCTGACCCTGTGAGATATGGAATGCCTTCAGCCCCCACTGAAGCCAATGGGAGTTGAGATGCTCAGAACCTTGAGGAGAGACTGAGTCACATTCAAGTTGGTTAGATTTTATTATTTACTAGCCTTCTGCAGACTTGCTACTTTGGACTCCTTTTCCCATTTCATTTTCTGTTGCTCACAAATGTTATGTAGGATTTAAACTGGTAAGTATATCCTAAGGTGGTGCTGCACTGTCCAGTGATCCTGACCAGGACCAGTAGGTAACTCCCAGCACCACCACCCCTGCATATGTTGGGTTTTGCTTGAAACCTGGAACAAGTAATTTAGGAGACTAAGTTAGATCTCTGCATACATCTGGCTAGAACAGAGCCTTTGTTAAAGCTGCTAGTTCTAAACATTCCAGTAATCTTCACTCTATATACTGATCCAATAGTCCTGTGGGATTTAGATTACCACAGCTCTTTGTTGCTGATGTTCAGTTTTACACTGCTTCCAGTGAAAACTGTATTGGACTATGTTTGTTTGAATGCACTGCAATCAATCTTCTATATAGAAGAGATCTGTATTTGTATCTTAAGAGATTGGTTATCTCTGACAAACCCCAATTTTGAAAAAATGATCCTTTTTCTTCCACGTCTTCCCCCAGTTGTATCCAGAACTGTAGCTGCTAACTCTAGTGACCAAATCTTAGCTTTCCCCACTATCCCTACAGAACTCTGAATTCTATTCTGGCTCATTCATTGTCAACAGAATTGCAGGGGGTTTTATGTAGGTTTTTATTCCATGTTCATCACCAAGGTACAAGAGCTCCTCATGCATGAGCCAGAAACAATACTCAGCTTGATTTTCACATTCCAGCCAAAGTTTACAACACTGGCAGTCAAATAACACAACAAAAAGTTTTAACTTGTAAACATACCAGACTGAGATGAACACACAGACACAAACACAGATCCCCAAAGCCACTTACAGTCACTTTAAAACACTGCCTAGTAATACCAGCTTTTACGTAAATAGATTGCTTTAAATACACAAATGATCTAACAGCCCAAAAGACAGTGTATCCCATTAAGTTTAATGCTTCCAGAAAATTGCTCATAGTGATAAAAAAAGATGTTTACCTCTAGGTCTAATGGATGGCTTTCTACAGACATATACCCTTTTTCTCCCCACTCCCAATTTAATAATAATAAATGTGATTATTTATATCCCCTGCTAATTATTATAAGTAGTGTAAACATAGCACCCAGAGGCCTTAACCATGATCAGGAGCCATTGTGCTAGGTACTGTACATACACATAATAGAAGACTGTCCCTGCCATGCAATCTAAGTCCTAGAGGTGCTATTTATTAAGTGCTACATTTGACCATTTTAAGTCACTAAAGTAATGAGTGTAACAACTACTTCCTTTGGGAGACTCTTCCTAGAGTTTTGTAGACATTACCATAGCTCAGAAATCTTTGAGGTTAAGCAAAGGAAAATTCTAGCTGAACTTTACTCCTTTATTCTTATTTATAGATTTTGGCCACAGAACAGAATTTAGTGTGATCCGAACAGGCCACTTGTATGCAATGGGGAGTTTTATGGGTCCAGTATAGTCAAAGCCAAACATTAAAAATAAATAAATAAAGCCAGAAGAGTTAGGCCCCTAAAGAGTAAGATTTGACTTAAAAATCATGAGGTTTTTTTAAAAGACATTTTACATCATTTCAGTGTCATAATTTCAACATTTCTCCACAACCATTAAGGCAAGAAACTTTCATTTTAAAAAACATAAGCAGAGGTTCCCAGCTTGTCACAAAACTGAAGGAAATGGAGCTTTAAGAAAAACACACCAAATATAGCAACACTTGTGATAAAAATCTTGTGAGCGAACAACTCTGTGGGCTGCTCTAGTGAACATCAGAGAAAGCCCTGAATTGAGGAGAAACAGATATGTCTGAATCTGAACAGCCTCATTTACCTGATAACTAACAATGTTGAAGAGTCTCTTCCATGGAGAGAGAAGGAAAGAACACATTGCTGCAATAAGCCAGCCTAACCACTACAAGTTCTGGGGAGAGCTCTCCAGAATGTCTTAGACCAATACCACCTCAGCTGAAGGGTAATTAGCTGAGAGGCAGGCAAGGAGCTCTATGATTAGAAAGCTGACTGCACCAGTGCTCTGCTTTGCATTTTTCCTTTTTCTCCTCATGCCATTCTTATGAGGAAAAGAGGGCTGTACTCCAGAAGTTTGGGGATTTACAAGGGGGAGGGGAATATAAATTTCAGATATTGACCTGAAGAAAGTTACACTAGCCAATGCATTGAGCTACAGCAATATTACAGGCACCATCAAAGGGGCTTGTTTTGGTCACCTGTCAAGCAGCCATGAATGATACTTATGGATCATTTGAGTAGTCTAAAGAGGATTAAAGGAGATCATGTTTTTAAAGGAAGTTTTGTAATGGAAGACCTTCTCTAATTTTTCTGAAACACCTTTCAACAATATTAAATACCTTGTACTGAAAACTCTGTCTGGTTTGCACAGCTACCAAGATCACATTCTGGCATGCTTTCCCACCTGGGTGTTTGTCCCCTTCAAGTACTTTGTGTCAAGTTCACCTGTGTTGCATGATTAAACAAACCCCTATTGAAATCAAAGGATCTGTGCTGGTCTGTTCTCAGTGCACATTAGCCTCGTCCACTTTGGAATGAATCTTGCTTTCATCCTTTGGTGTAGCTACACTGATGCAAACCCCTAGTATGCAGAAAGGAAGTGGAAATGTGCATCGGCAGAGTTTAGCCCATTGCTGAGCAAAGTGCAAATGGCAGTTTTCCTTGCCTACACTAGGGGTTTGTACTGCTGCAGCTACACCAACAGCTGAACCCGGAAACCCAGAGGGTACACCAACAGCTGCAATCAGGGCTAATTCCAAGCTAAGACAAGGTCTTCATCACTGTAATTAGGGTGACCAGATAGCAAGTGTGAAAAATCGGGACAGGGGTGGGAGGTAATAGCCCATATAAAAATAAGTCACAAATATCAGGACTGTCCCTATAAAATCAGGACATCTGGTCACCCTAACTGTAATTGACACAATACTTTGCAGTGACTTGTCTACTTCTTTGTGCTCCTGTAGCAACTTACACACTACCACAGAAAGCAGGAGAACTTTTCATATTACTAGCTTTCTGAGTGCTGCCTGGAACACTTGGTACAAAGTCATTTCATGCTGCCCCATCTAGACACAGCCACATCGATGTGCTGATGGAATGCTGAGGCTGGCTGCCAGATGCTGCTTCCAAAGCAGTTGCAGCAGAGTTGAGCAGCCATAGTTAATTACAGCTGTATTCCATGACAGTCTCTTACAAGCACAAGTGAAAGAATCTTTATAGCATTGCTGGGGGGAGGGATCTACTGCAGCAAAGTTGACAGCCCTACTTTGTACATAGTGACAATCCACTAAATTGATAGCACATAGCCTACACTGCCATAAGAGTAGAAATGCTTCATGGCTATGATTTTTAAATGACCAAGGGCATGTTTTGGCCTCTCAGGAAGATATTAATAGTATTTCTGCCCCTTGCTATCCAAATTTTATAGGAATATCCCAGATAATATTGATTGTGCCTCAGAGGCCTGTCTGAGTGACCAGAAGCTTGCTGTCATCTCCAAGGATAAGTTAATATGGCTAATAGCTCTGGTTACACAGGAGGATGTTCGGGAAGCTGATGAAAACTCTTATGCTTCCTAGAGCCCAGTGACTTAATGGATTTTTCTCTTGATTTCTTTCTATCACAAAAATGACAGCCTCGATAAAATCTGCCTATTCCAAGGACGGTGTTTGCAGATATATTTGTTACAAGAATTACTTCAGTGCATAAGGGGGAAGCCAGCAGATATGTGCACTTTATTCTGGATGGACATTTTTGCTCAAATTGATAGCAGACCTTGTAGCTGAGCATGTTAACAGGAGTGGTTTGTCCACTGTAATGAGAGTGGCTTGATTTTAAAAACAGAAATAGCATTCATAGTGTGTTTATGACCATAAAAACCAAGGTCAAGCTCTGCTCTGCTTAACTCCCACATTCCCCATACAGTACCATTGATCTCAGTTGTGTTACAAGAGTTTAAGTCAGGGATGAATTTATCCACTAAAGAAAGAGAGTGTATATGTACAAACATTTTTTCCATAAGTTTTGTGAATTTCAGTGCTCACGAATGTGAGGAGCACTGTTGATACTTAGAAAGGTCATTGTTCTAATGCCTGTCAAAGAAGCATTTAAAAAGGTTAGGGGAGAAACCCTGGCCCTGTTAAAGTCAATAGAATTTTTACTTTGCCATTGATTCAGTGGAGCCAGGATTAGACCCAAAGTTTAACGCAAACCTCAAGTCCACACGATGAAACTAGAAATCTAGCAATAATAGTCTCATTGGAGTTCCACTGTGTTCTGCTTCCACTTGGTCAGCCTAACACTCCTGGTTTGCTGTTTGAAAATCAACTCCATCGTGAACAGCTTCCCATAGTATTTCAGTACAGTTACTATTGCTCTTAACAGCACAGGAAAATCAAAGCTAGACAGACTACCTACTAATAGTACTATTCTTAATCATGTTTATTATATTAGTTCCTAAGAACCAACCAAGATCAGGCTCTCCATTGTGCTAGGTGCTATAGAAACACAGTAGTAGATCGTCCCTTCTTCAGCTTACAGTCAAAATAGACAAGCCAGACCGGGAGGGGGCGGTCTGGAGGGGAATTAACCCCGCAGAGTGAGCAATGTGATGGCAGGAGCGTCGTATTGGTTCCATTATTAATTTTTTTCACCTAGTGGGGGTGATTAGTTAGGAGGAGCTAACATAAATGGATAGAAAAGTGAAGGGAGAGGAGACATTGAAGAACAGGGAACAAAGAATAAGAGGGGCAAGTGGTGAGTGAATCTGAGGTAAAGAGATTAAGAGACCTGTAGCCACTAAAACATCTTGGATTTGGATTCAAAATTGGTGGTAGCTCCAAACTGGTAGCTCCAAAATTGGTGGTAGCTCCAAATCTACCTATGCAGAGATTTTTTTTTTTAAATGGCATTTTAGCATTTAAATGAATTCAATGCTAGTGAGAGGCTCAGGACCACACTGACAGCATTGGAAACTGAAGATTGCTATCCAAAGTACAATACAGCACAGGCAACAATGATACAAACTTCCTCGCACTACCCTGCCTGAACACTAAGGCTGGTTGGGAAATTTCTGTCACGGTATTTCCATAAAAACTGTAGTTTCTGGAAAAACTAAATTTTTCCATAAAACAAGGTGGATTTTCTTGAAATTTTAAATTTCAAATTGGGATAGTTAATTTTGGGTTGGCACTGCATGAAACATAGGAGTGCCATGACCATGGAGCATCATGGGCAATTTAGTCCGCCCAGGAAACCAAGCCCATAGAGGAGAATGGGGGCATGAAGCATTCAAACAATTCCCATGAAGCACTGTGGGAGCTCAGGGAAGGGAACACAGATTTACGTCAAGCTAAATTAAAATATTTTTTTAAATTTGGTTTGACAAAGCAAAATAAAACATTTCAATACAGAAATGTAGAAATGTTTCATTTCAATCAGAAACATCTAAAATGATACGTTTTGACATTTCCAATCTGACATTTTTTGAATTTACTGTTCTGAAAACAAAAAACCCCAATATTTTGACATTTTATTCTGATTTTGAAACAAAGGAAATGTTTCAAAATACTGAAATTTTCTACACGACATTCTGATTTTTGACAAGTTCTACTGCATACCTCAACCAAATTTGTTTACAGAATATTGTAAACATTTTGAAGCACCCCTGCTCAGGCAAACCAAAAAAAAAAAATAGGACTCTCCTACCATTTCTGACTGTGCATGAAAAGTTTCTCCGCCTTCCTAACTATCTGCAAAACCAGCCTTACTTCTGCACTCCAAACTGGCCATGCAAACTCAGGTCTCATCTACACTAGAAGGTTTCTGCGCAGTAAAGCAGCTTTCTGCCCTAGAACTCCCGAGGTATACACACTGCCAAGCCACTTAGTGTGCAGAAACTGCGCAGTTGTAGCACTCTAAAAAAATCACCACGACAAGAGATGTAGAGCTTTCCGCACCGGGGCTACAGGGCTGTGGTGCCAGTGTAGACACCATGGAGATTACAGCAATGTGATTGGCTTCCGAGAGGTGTCCCACAATGTCTATTCTCACCTCTCTGGTCACTGTTTTGAACTCTACTGCCTTGCCCTCAGGTGACCAACCTTCATCCCCACCCTATACACTCCTTTGCAAATTTGAAAGTCCTCTTCCTGTTTGCTCAATGATGTATGAAGTGGTCTCAGTGCATCTTTCCAGATGGCCATGCCTGTTCCACGCACCAGGTGATCCCCCGCTTGGAGAATGCTGAGCTGCTGGACCTCATCAGCATTTGGGGAGAGGAGGCTGTGCAGTCTCAGCTGCACTCCAGCCGTAGGAATTCTGATACCTATGGACAGATTTCATGATGCATGACAGAAAGGGGCCATGACCGAGACACATTGCAGTGTAGGATCAAAGTGAAGGAGCTGTGGAACGCCTACCACAAGGTGCAGGAAGCAAACCGCCACTCCAGTGCTGCACCCACAAGCTGCTGGTTCTACAAATAGCTGGACGCGATACTCGGTGGCCACCCCAGCTCCACTCTGAAGGCCCCTGTGGATACATTTTTGGCTCACGTGTCAGCCAGGAGTGGACCAAGCCAGGAGGAGGAAATCTTGGACGAAGAAGGGGACGGGGACCAAGAGGCAGAGGATGACCCAGAGGCCAGAGATGCATGCAGTCAGGAGCTCTTTTCTAACCCGGAGCCTAGCCAGTCACAACAGTCAGATCCTGGTGAAGCACAAACAGGAGAGGAGGCCCCTGGTAAGTGGATCTGATTTTGGGAATTGCTGAAGTGAATTGTTGGGGGCAGGAGGGTTGCAGAAAGCAGGTTTGTCTCCCATTGCATGCCTAGTCTGAGTGGCAAAACAGGCTGTTGATAGACTTCCTCACTTTACAGTAATCTCCCTCAGACATCGCCAGGAAACTCTTGTGGAGATACTGGGCAATCCACTGCTGCAGGTTCCTTGGCAGAGCTGCTTTGTTTCTTGCCCCATTAATGGTAACTTCCCCACGCCACTGTGCCATCATGGGGCAGGAGGGGGGACCATTGCTGCACACAGATGAGCCACATAGGGGCCAGGGTGGAAACTGCAGTCTTAGTGTGACATTATTAATATGAACTGGGACCGTATAGATCATTGTTGCAACCAAGGTCCTGTAGTGGCATCAAATCTTGTATAAAGGGGGTCAAATAAGGGGTCTAAGACAAGGTTATGGATTGCTGGTTATGTTTATGCTATCTGTATGCGTGTATATTTTTGTATTTAAAGTTATAAGTATTGGCTCTTTACTGTCTGTATTTCAAACTTGTGCTATAGTTCTGGGCGACAACCTGACAATTCGGCATCAGCATTACCTAGCCTGCTTCATAGCTCATTAAGGACCATCAGCTATACAACTGACCCACTGAGAGAAGGCAGATACACCTTGTGACTCAGAAAGGTAGGCAGAGACATGCCTATGGACAGAACTAAGGTTTTTTCTTGCCATGTGCTGGAATGATTGTCTTTGGAACAAAGAAAGAAAGGCCACATGAGAAGAGACTATAAAAAGCTGCTGTAGCTCTTCTATCATGTCTTCAATCCTGCTTCTTGCTTCTGGAGGGACTTTGCTACAAACTGAAGCAATGAACAAAGGACTGAATGACCCATCCAATCTGTGGCTCCCACACACTCAGTGTGCACTGCAATCTTCTTAGGCAGGGGTCATATTCACAGAGCCGAATGCGCCAGCGCCACACATTCTGCATGAGGGAGAGGGTACGGGGCTCTCTGTGGGGAACTATGACTCTCTGCTGCCGTGAGGTGGCGATCCCGGGCTGCTGTCGGGCATAGGGGCACCAGTTTAACAATACTGTGTGGAGCCCCATAAATCCTAAGGATGGCCCTGCTCAACAGTCATTCTGCACTTGTTCAGCCTGTTGTTGAACCACTCTTTCTGCTGTCAAGTTGCCCTATGTATGGCTTCATAAGCCATGGCATTAAGGAATAGGCGGGGTCTTTCAGGATCACAATGGGCATTTCGACTTCCCACACGGTGATCTTCTGGTCTAGGAAGAAAGTCCAAGTTTGCAGCTTCTTGAACAGGCCTCTGTTCCGAAATATGCGTATGTCATACACCTTTCTGGACCTGTTTGTGTTAATGTCTGTGAAACACCCATGGTGATCCACAAGCGCCTGGAGAACCATTAAGAAATACCCCTTGCGATTAATGTACTTGGTGGCTAGATGGTCTGGTCCCAGAATTGGAATGTGCGTGCCATCTATTGCCCCTCTGCAGTTAGAGAAGCCCATTTGAGCAAAGCCATCTGCAATGTCACGCACGTTGCCCAGAGTCACAGTCTTTCGGAGCAGGATGCGATTAATGGCTCTGCACACTTCCATCAACACGACTCCAACGGCTGACTTTCCCACTCCGAACTGGTTAGTGACCGATCGGTAGCAGTCTGGAGTAGCCAGCTTCCACAGTGCAATTGCCACGTGCTTTTCCAGCAACAGTGCAGCTCTCATTCTCGTGTCCTTGCACTGCAGGGCAGGGGCAAGCTCATCACACAGTCCCATGAACGTAGCTTTTCTCATGTGAAAGTTCTGCAGCCACTGCTCCTCATCCCAGATGTGTATCACGGTGTGATCCCACCACTCAATGCTTGTTTCTCGAGCCCAAAACGGGCATTCCACTGTGGTCAGCACCTCCATGAATGCCACAAGCAATCTTGTGTTGTAGCTGCTACATGTGCAGGGCCAGCTCCAGGCACCAGCTTATCAAGCAGGTGCTTGGGGCGACCACTCCAGAGCGGGGCAGCACTTTCAGGTATTCGGTGGCAATTCGGTGGAGGGTCCCTCACTCCCTCTCGGAGCGAAGGACCTCCTGCTGAATTGCCGCAGATCGCCATCGCGGCATTATTTTTTTTTTTAGCTGCTTGGGGCGGCAAAACCCCTGGAGCCAGCCCTGTACATGTGGCGAGATCACTGTTGCACTCCTCTTGCCTTTGTAGTTTAAGGATAACTCCACTGCCACTCGTGACGTGTTGGTCAGAGCGAGCAGCATACTGGCCAGCAGTTCAGGATCCATTCCTGCAGCCCAAAAGAGGCAGGGCGTGCAATACACAAACCGTTGAAAGATGGCGCCAAATGTGGCGGAAGCACAGGGATTACTGGGATGCAAAGCAATGCATCACGGGGCATTGGGATTGGACCCAGAATGCCCCGCAAACCCCTCCACAGTCCCATAAGTCTTAGCGGCAAGTGAGAAAGCAGTGTCCTGTGGAATAGCTGCCTAGAGTGCACCGCTCCAAATGGCACTGCAAGTGCCACAAGTGTGAACACGCTATTGTGCGGGCAGCTGTCAGTGTGAACACACAACCGTAGTTTTCCATCTGCACTCTCTGAGTGGTGCTGTAACTGCCACCGCTGTAACTTTGCCACTGTAGATGTGCCCTCAGGCCTTGTCTACACTGCAGAGTTTTGTCAATAAAAGTTATGCCACTTTAATTAAACCACTGCTGCATGCCCACACTAGCACCTTTTGTGTTGGCACAGTGCATCCACACTAGCAGCTCTTGCATCAACACAGAGTGGTGCACTATGGGTAGCTATCCCACTATGCAACTGGCCGCAGGGTACTTTGGGAAGAATTTGAAATGCCTCATGGGATAGGGAGTGTCACATGATGCAGGTTTCTCAATCACATCTTTCCATGGGCATCCTACTAGATTGCCAGCTGCTTTGCAACTGAAGTGTATGTGGGAAGGAGGAGAGTGTGTGTGTGTGACAGGGAGTGTGTGTGTTGGGGGCGGGGACAGAAACAGAGTGTGTGTTGGGGAAGTGTGAGAGATTTTTGTGGGGGAGTGTATATGTGTGTGTGTGTGTGCTGGGGCAGAGTGTGTCGGCATGCTGTCTCTAAGTTCAGACAGCACAGGCTGAACAACCAATCCTGGAGGAGGGGTGTCCCCTTCCCCTCATCAGCCCCCAGCTCTGTACAGCACAGCTGTCTCTCTCCCCCATGCTCCCAGCAGCAGCCGCCCACGCAGCCTGCCTGCCTATGATTCTGTGATTCCCTGCAAGTTCTCCCTCAGTCTTCTCAGCTATCAGGAGCAATATCTTCAGCAGTTCTGTGAGCTCTCCAGGCTGAGGAATGTCAAAGTTTCCCAGAGCTTTGAAAGGGGAGAGGTGCATGCGGGCAGGGCAGCCGAGTTCAAAACAGTGAGCAGAGAGGTCACAGAAGGCATTGTGAGATACTGAGGAGGCCAGATATGTTGACATAAAAAACGGCAGCGTCTACACTGGCACTTTGTCGACAAGACTTTTGTGCAAAAAGCTCTATGTCTCTCATTGAGGTGGTTTTGTTTTGTCATAAAAGTAGCACTGCAGTATGTACACCTCCACGGTTTTGCAGCCAAAAGCTGCCTTTTGCCAACAAAATTCTGCATTGTAGACAAGGCCTAATCTGGCAATTTACATTCAGTTAGTTTGCAATCTTCTGACAAACACTCAGGAAATAAGTAAACCTTTTCATAGATCTTGTTCATCAAGCAGCTGCAACCAAGTAGACATATATGGCTCAGCCCTTCTGACTACAGGTGTCCTTCCTAATAAGCCACTTATACTAAGTGCATTCTCATTCCTAAGGCAAATTTTGTTTAGAAAACATGTATTTTTATTAAAAAAGAGTGACGATTAAAAAAAATTGTTTCCACTTCTTCTTTCAAGCAACATTTATTCCAACTGCAGTGTTCTCACACACATTATCATTATTTAGCACACTAGATTAAACAAATGAACAGAATGTTTTGCAGAAATACAGGCAGTGCTGGTGAGATGGGAGTTTTCACTTAACTGTAGTAAGAGAATTTGTAAGAACACTCGCATCCTTTGCCAGTTTATCTGTAGAGAAGTTGCTTAAAAAAAAAAAACCACTAGTTATATTTGAATTGTTTTTTTTTAAATCTGGTATTTTATCTAAGTGTTTCATGTCATTCATTACCCCCTTCAGATTGCTACTCTCTTCATATTACTCTTTCCATTACAGTTGACACTCGTTGATTAAAAACCCTTTCCATGCAATTAAAGCAGTAACACACCGGCACAAAGTTGATAATTTGGATAGTAGAAGACACTTAGAATGAAATCAGAGGATTTGGGATTGCATTACATGCACAGAACTCGGGCCAAGTTTGGAAACTTGAGTTGAGTTCTGAGCAAGTCATGGTTTGGGGCAAAAACCATGGAAGACTCAGGTCTGGTCTTCACGTAGTTTTTGCACTGTTATAACTCAGTCTGTTTGGGCTTGTGACTTTTCACAGATATAGACATACTGGTGCAACCCCTAGTGTATATGCAGTTATATCAGTATAGAGACACCTTTACACTGGTATAGCTTAGTTCCATATGGGAAATGAAATAAGCGATGCCAGCATGAGCACATTTATATTGTTATAACTCCATCCATACTCAGCAGGTTTTACCACTTCAACAATCCCAGTATAGTTAAAGTAATACAACTTTTGTGTTTAAACATCTCAGTAATATCACATCGCTCCCAACCAAAATGAATGGAACTTAATAGGGACAGAACCTCAGCTGGTACAAATTATTAAAGCCAATGGAGCTATGAAAACTACCTTCCGTCATCAAGAATCAGTGGCAGAGCTAGAAATGGAACCAAGGTCTCGTCTCCTATTCAGTGTCTTACCCGCTGGACTACACTGCGCATTATATAGCTAGCAGAGATTTATACTAAAGAGACCCAGTAGCATTAACAATGGACAAGCTAACCTTACATGTGACCAGCTCCCACACAGCTGAGAATGCACAAACAATAATACGATCCAAAATCTGATGTGCTGAGCACAACTGTTGTGTGCAGAACAACCACTGAGTCATTGCAAAAATACCAATAAAAGAAAATGGTTAAAAAAAAAAAAAGAGTAATTGCTCCACTTTGGTGTGAAAAAAGCTGCTTAAAGAACAAATTGACTATTGCATTCAAACAAGTGACTTGGTAATTTCCATTTACAGATACAGAGTAAGAATTACTACCTTGCATTTATTTTAACTGGTACTCTGTTTCATTATTTGTAACATGAAAAATGTTAAGCCAAAAGTGGGAGCTGAGGATTAACTAGCTAATGTCTGAATTATCCTTTGAAAAATGTAAAGCGCTAATGTAGATAATGACTTATTTGTAAAAAAAAAAACTTGATAAAAATATACTTGGAAGTAAAGAGAACACCTACCCATAAATACCAGCAAGGTAGTCACCTAGTAGAAAATGTTGAAAGCATTTTTAGCATGAATTCAGTCACTAAATACTAGGACATATTGTTCGTAAAATAGAGAACCCTGTTTAATGCTGATAAATATCTGTGGTCAGTCTTGACTTCCTACATCTCCCACAGACTTCAATGGGAGGGGTACATGCTCAGCAGCTCTATCAGACTAATACTGAATGACTCTCTGACCAGGGGCACTGAACAACAGCTAAAAGTGTTTGTTGCCTCCTGAAGAACATCACAAAAGAAGGGGAAACATTTTGTTTTAATTTTAGAAAGTATTTGCTTTTGAGGGTTATTGATCCAAGAGTGCTTGGTTGTTTCTGTATTCAAAAGAGTATTAAATAAAGTTGATATTCTTAGCTAAATAATTTTTTCTTACAAATTGTGATATTGTGCAATATAGGGAAACTGTTAAATGCTTACTGTTTCCAGCCCATTTTTCATTATTTTTAAAAAAATATGTGACAGGTTTGGTCACAGAGACCCCCTTGAAACTGTCACTGATGTGCTGAGATTACCTCTGAGCCCATTTTCCCTGCCAGTTTGGGACTCCAGAACCCTGCTTTGTGGAGCCAGACAAGCTAGCCTCTTGCAGCACAGACCCAGGTCTGGTCCGTGCCCCCAAAGCTGCAGACTTTAACTAAAAACTGCTCAGTAGGTTTCCTATCTCCAGCAGCTAGACACTCAACGGGATCCAAACGCCAGATAAATCTGTTTTACTCTGTATAAAGCTTATACAAGGTAAACTCAAACTGTCCACCCTCTATAACCCTGATAGAGAGATATGCACAGCTGTTTACTCCCCCAGGTATTACTCTGGGTTCATTAATAAACAAAAGTGATTTTATTAAGTATAAAAAGTAGGATTTAAGTGGTCCAAGTAATAACAGACAGACTAAAGTAAGTCACCAAGCAAAATAAAGCAAAAAACTGATTACAAGTAAAATCTCACTTTCAAAGATGTTCCAATAAGCTTCTTTCACAGACTAGACTCCTTCCTAGTCTGGGCCCAATCCTTTCCCCTGGTACAGTCCTTGTTAGTTCCAGCAGATATCTTAGGTGGAAATCAGGGGTGTTCTCTTGACTGGCAGCCCCCTTTGTTCTGTTCCACCCCCTTTTATAGCTTTGGCACAAGGCAGGAATCTTTTGTCTCTCTGGGTCCTCACCTTCCCCTTTTAAATGGAAAAGTACCAGATTTAAGATGGATTCCAGTATCATGTGACATAGTCACATGTCCTGTGAGACCTCATTCTTCATTACCCGCAGACTGGCCCACACTACACTACACCGGAAAGCTTGCAGGTAAATAAACCCATTCACAACCAATTGTCTAGTCAATGGGAGCCATCAAGATTCTAAGCCACTATTAATGGCCCACACTTTGCATAATTACAATAGGACCTCAGAGTTATACTTCATATTTCTAGCTTCAGATACAAGAATGATACTTGTATACAAATAGAAGAAATATATTCAGTAGGTTATAACCTTTGTTATGATACCTTGCAAGAGACCTTTTGCATAAAGCATACTCCAGCTACATTATATTCGCATTCATAAGCATATTTTCATAAAACATATGGAGTGCAATGTCACAATGTGTATTGGCTTACAAGGCATGGGGAGGGAGACTTGCCCCATTCTGGGCACCACCAAAAATTATACAAACCTGCCGCCCCATCTCCAAATGCATTATTGGTGTCACCATGTGAACTATGCCCATAGAGGGGAGTTTACAATGGATGGGCTTTAAGAAGCCAATGGGATTTGTATTCTTAAGTCTCTTAAGTGCTTTTAAAAATTCCACTATCTACATGTTGCTTCATTGTAGCAACTGGTGGAAAGACTGGTTCCTCCTTTCAACTGAGAAGACAAAAAACAAAGGTGTTTTGCAATCAGATGAGAAATATCAATTCAGCATCTTAATCCCATGATACAGTGATTTGTGACAGGATAGCTGCTGGGAACCACATTTTTTTCCCCACACTTGGTAAGGGCAGGATAAAATGTCAAAATATTGGCAGGGGGTTGTTTTCAGAACAATAAGTTCAAAAAAATTTCAGATTGGAAATGGAGCAGGTGGACGGCCCCACAGCCAGCCGCACCGGGGAAGCTGGCCCCAGGAAGCGCCTGAGCAGCAGCTGGTGCAGCTGGCCCCGGGGGTGGCAGGAGCAGTGGTGAGTGGACAGCTCCGGGGGCAGCTGGAGCAGCCGCTGCTCAGTGGCCCCTGGCAGTTGGTGCCACTGGCCTCAGAGGGCCTCAGCAGATGGTGCCACTGGCCCCCAGACCTCCCCGAGAGCAGTCCCCCACCCCCCAGCTAAGATTTAGTCAGGAGTATATAGTACAAGTCATGGCCAAGTCATGGGCCGTGAATTTTTGTTTATTGTCTGTGACCTGTCCATGACTTTTACTAAAAATGCCTGTGACTAAATCGTAGCCTTACCTATAGTTTGTAGATACACAGATAAAAGGCCAGATCACCTCCACTGGCACCATGTCATCAGGGACTAAAGGAGGACCCCCAGGGCCAAAGTATAGGAGTACCCCAGCACAAGCCACCATCCCACCCACTTGCCCCATGTGAATCCCCACCCAGGGAAAGCCAGCTGTGAGGCCCAGTGGAAACGCAGTCAGCCCTTGCCTTCCCCTTCTGTTCAGGAGCAGGGAGATCCACATACTGAGATACCATGTGGATCTGGAGGGAGAGGTGACAATTTCCCCAACCCAACATCAGCTGCATATTTCTAATTCCCTGGAGTGCTTCTGCAATGCCAGTGCATTCAAGTGAAAGTATGGCACCCCTGTAACTTAAGATGTATTAAAATGTTTTATCACTAGCATCAAAGATTACTGGGGCCTGTTACCATAATTTTCAAGTTATTCAGCTTTTATTGGGATGCACTTTAAGTTATTTCACACTCAATAGGAAAGCAATGATTGTATTTTAATGCCTTTCTCTGCTGCCTTTTTTCCCCCTTATGTAAGCTAAAGGTAGGAGTTGATTCTCTATTTTTTTAAAAAGCTAAAACATTATTTTTGGGGGTAAATGGATAGCCTGAATTTCACTGCATCAGAATGAAGCCTGTGACACTGTGGACAGGTGCTGGGTAAGATGCTTAACATAGCTCTTCTATAACAATGCACCTTAATCCTTGAACTGCATCAGCCTTGCTATTGTGGTCGTGGGGTTCCCCAGGGAGTTTCTGCCATTGCATCTCTTCCATAATCTTCAGCACTCCCTGTTTTCCCAGTTGTGGGCTCCTAAAGCTCTGCTAATGTATCACTCCTGGTTTTAAGCGCCACCAAACCCTGGTCTTTCCTGAGCAGAGACTTTCTAAGGGGATGGCTACACTTAAAATGCTACAGCAGTGGCACTGCAGCACTTCAGAGTAGACACTACTTATGCCAACAGAAGGGGTTCTCCCGGCAGCATAGGGAATCCACCTCCCCAAGAGGTGGTATTTAGGTCAACAGAAGAATTCTTCCATCGACCTAGTGCTGACTACCCTGGGGGTTAGGTCAGTATTACTGTCTCTCTGCGGAGTGTGGATTTTTCACACCTCTGACAGGCATAGCTATACTGACGTACAGCTGTGCTGCTGTAGCGTTTTAAGTGTAGAATAACCTCAATAACTCATGTTGCTCTTTCACAAAGGTGACAACTGAGGAATTGCTTTAGCAAGTGCAACACTTCTCAGTCACTGCCCTTATTGCTAATGGTGCTGTTCTGGGATAAACCTGTGATTTGGACAAATAGGGACTAGGCTGAAGTCTGCTTACTTTTGCAATGTGAATCAGATTTGTTCTCCTCTCTTTTATCCCTACACTACTGCTAGTGGAGTTATTCACACTTCATACCAATGCAACAAGTCCCCAGAGGTGAAGTCTAGTGTGTTAACCCCATGAGCTCAGCTCTCAGAAAGCATGTCTCGGGTGCAGAGCTCTGCTGACAATAAAAAGTGAAGCATGTGGCTTTTACTGCTGATAAAAATAAGATGTGTGCATTTGCACATTGATTAACAGTTCCTGGTTGCAAGAGGGTTATCCTTTAGGCACTGGCTTCCCATGTAAGCTTAAGGTAGCTAAGTCCCTCATTAGCTTTGTGCTATGGTTGCATGAGCTACATGGAATTTAAAATTGAAGAACACACACCACGTTTTGGAACTCTCCATTGCTCCATGGATGGAATAAAACCCTCCTTCCCTATCCAAAACAAAAACAAACCCCACAGTGCTAAGCTGTCTAGCAGGAGTTCTGTACAGAGTATCTTTATACATTTTTCCATTAGAAATTTTCTCCCATCTCAGCTCTTCGTTCAAATCTTGCTGTTTTCCCCCCTACCTCATTTTCAAAACTAATTTTCACACTTCTTCTATTTTCTCCCTCTTCCTTCTCCCAGTCTCCAGGAGAATTGCAAACCTAATAAAACCCAAATAGACTTTAAGCCTACCACGTTAGAGCGGGTTAGGAATTGGAAGAAAATGATTTTCAGGGAGGAGGAGGCCATGAGACGTTCCTGCAGTTCTTCTCTTCTTCAGTGGGGAGATCACACAACAGACCACTTCCAATTCACATGCAATGGGGTACGTCACACGGGATGTGTCTCAGGATGCCACATGCACAGGGTGGAGAGGAGTTTTTCAAGGGAGCAGCCATCTGGAGAACACCACCCATGGGGCGAGTGTATGTATCTCTAGTGGGATTGGGGTGGTGAACAAAGATGTCACTATAAAAGGATGCAGCCAACCATGATCATTTTATCTAAAGTTCCCTTACAAATATTCCCTCAGGCAGGGCATGGTGGCATGCATCAGGTCTCTTTTGTTATTCATTTGCATACCACTACTAATTTTAAGTATAAAGAGCTCTTGTTTTATAAGATATGTTATCTCTGCTATAACAGAGGCTAATACAATTACCCAAGTGCATTCTAAATACTAAGCAGAAGAAAAGCTTGGTCATGTGGAAAAGGGAGCAGCAGTAACAGGAGATAAGAGCTAGCTATTTTCCTGTCACACAGTATCTCCCTAGGGTTTCTTGTTGCCCTGATAGATAAGCAGCCTCTTTCTTGAGAAAAATTCAAAACATCTAGCTCATTGTTGTGTTGAGGCACGACCATTATATACTGGAGACTATAATTGCTTAAGGGCTGAAGTTTCAGCGCTCAGTCTGTATCTAGGGAGCAATGCCTGTCCCCTCTGCATGTATGGGAGGCCTAGCGTGCAGCAAAAACAATGTGGTTCTGATGGACAGGATTTGAGAAGCCTGACTGTGTCCATAACGTGCCACTGAAGACTGTGGAGCTCAGTTCCACAGCGGCCTTCTGCTGTAGATGAAAGCTGGGGACCAGGTCATTCTCTCTTGATGTCATTCTCTCCCACAAACAAGGACACACTTGTGGTCTAGACAATAGGGCACCAGACTGGGGATCAAGAGACCTAATTCTGTACCCAGCTCTGCACTGACTTACCTAAGGTAAGTCATTTAAGTTCTCTTGTGTCTCAGTCTTCCCATTTTAAAATGGGGGTGGATAACAGTTACCCACCTTTGTAACAGCACAGCTGTAATGTCTGTATATACAGAAAGCTAATTATTTTAAATGCTTTGTAGGTTGGGTTGGTGCCAAAAAGACCTATCTGGAGCTTTTTCAAGAAATGGGTACAAAAAATCAGCGGCAGGAATCATGTTTAAAAGTTGTGGCCTTGATAAATGAAGCCATATAACCAACCATATACTTTGCTGATTGAGCACCATGCCACATACCCCTAGGGCTCTCTGTTCTGACATAGTGGAGAGGCAGGAAAGCTTGCTTGGCCCCAGCACATGCAGATATGTGCACACATTAAAGGTCTTTAAAGTGATTTTAAAAAGCTACATCTTGTATCTTAGATTTTAAGCTACAGCTTCTGTTTAGTTTCGCTACCTTCCCCTCCAGCTTTAAATCTAGGCTAGATCAAAACAAGAGCAGCTACCATCATAGGCAGCAGGTTATATATGTTTTGCGGTGCTCAGGCTCCAGGAATATTCAGGGCTGGGGGCCCTGCTCCAGCAATATTTGGAGCTGGGTCTCTCCCCTGGCCCTGCCTGGATCGGGCCCCCGCCCTGGCTCCCGCGGGTCTCCCTCCACTGCCTTGCCCCGCTGCGTCCCTGCCTGGAGCGGGTCCCAGCCTCCGCCTTCCACCCCTCCCCTTGGGTCCCCCCTCCACCAAGTCCCTGCCTGCTTGTGCTGCCAGAGAATGGCTCCCAGCAGAACTGCTGTCTGCTGCCCCAGGGTCCTAGCACCTGCCATCTGATGGCAAGGCAGGCTGACCTTACCCTGCCCTTCTGTCCTAGCCCTGAGCCTCTCCAACGCCCCAAACCTCCTCATTCCCAGCCAGAGCCCTCATCCCTCTGCCACCCTGATCCTCTGCCCCAGCCAAATCCCACATCCCCCTGCAACCTAATCCTCTGCCCCAGCCCTGAGTCCCCCCCGCAGCATGAACTCCTCATCCTCAGCCCCAACCCCAACTCTCATTCCCCTGCACCCTGAGCCTCTGCCCCAGCTTTGAGCCCCCCCGAATCATGAACCCCTCATCCTCAGCCCCAACCCTCATTCCCCTGCACCTTGAGCCTCTGCCCCAGCTCTGAGGCCCCCCGCATCATGAACCCCTCATCCTCAGCCCCAACCCTCATTCCCCTGCAGCCTGATCCTCTGCCCCAGCGTGCACCACCTCCCCCTTCCTACACCCCCACCCCCAGCCAATCCTGCACCCAAACTCCATCGAAAAGCCTGCACCCCTCACCCCATCCTGCACACACACTCCCTGCCCCAGCCCAGAGCCTGCACCCAGCACCCAAACTCCATCCCAAAGCCTGCAGCCCTCACCCCCTCCTGCACACCCACCCCCTGCCCCAGCCCAGAGCCTGCACCCAGCACCCAAACTCCTTCCCAAAGCCTGCACCGCTCCTGCACCCTAATCTCCAGCCCAGGACCTGCACCCCAGACCTCCCCCCTGAAATCCCGCCCAAAGCCTTAGGCAGGTGGAGGCGGAGTTTGAGGGGGTGGAGTTGGGGGGGCGGGTTCTGGGCACCACCAAAATTTCTACAAACTTGCCTCCCATGGCTACCATTAAGTGTAATTATTTCCCCCTAACTGGACCAAACCCCCCTCCAGCACAAACTAGATCAGATCCCTCTTTACCTGAACCTTCCCACTGCTTACCAGAACAGGGCTCCCTCTGAACCTCTATTCCCACACCAGACACCTACACCCCAAACCCCTAGCCAGACCCCTCTCATGCCCCCCATTCCAGAGCCACCCGCTGCTATCGATCTGTCTCTGTTCTCCTCTGAACGGGGCCGTGCCTGGGGTTTAATTGGCCAAGAGCAGCTCCCCACCAGGCCTGCAGCACAGGTGGGCCAGGGGAGCACAGGGGGTTCAAGTCTCCCTCAGGGGCACTGGCGGAGAGAAGAGTCAGGGGTGCAGGGGGAGGTCCAGTCTCCCCCCAGGGGCACTGGTGGAGAGATGGGGCGATGGTACTCCAGCTGCTCCACAGGGCCCAGGCCAAGGAGGGCTACCTGGAGCAAGAAGCACCCACTGGTTGGGGTGTGCATCTGCCAGGTGCTGCTGCCGCTTCCTGCCCAGCATGATCTGGGACCCCCACGTTCCCTGGCCTCTGAATTTGAATAATGGCGGGTTGGGCACACGGGGTGGGGGAGCTGCATGCACAGCTCTCTCACCCACACTGCCCTAGGCCTGACAGGGGCTCGAGAAGCAGGAAAGAGGTGGGAGCTGCACTATCTACATGCCAGCATGACTGGCAAGCCCAGGTGTCCACACAGCAGCCAAAAACCCCTGCCTGGGGCCTGCTGAGCCCCTCGCTCCACCAAGTAGCATAAGCTGCTGGGAGGAGGCGAGGCCAGATGCTGCACCACCTCCCGCTCACTGCCTCTGCAACCCCTCCCGCCCCAAACTGGGATTTCCCAAGTGTGGGCCCAGTGCCATGGCACCATTACAAACCCAGTACTGAGGATTAGAACACAGCTCACATGACTCTAGTCCAGTATCCTAGTCCTACAGGGCCTCCTCACCTTCTTTTTATGCCCCTGCATTGTAGCTAATAATGATCAGCTGATCTGGTGAGTCAGCAAAGCTACCTCTGCATCTTTATAGTGTCCTTGCAACTAACACTGTCACAGTGAAATCAAAATATATTGTTTGCAGCACAGCTAGACGAGTTTGGCAAGGATTTGGGCATGCAAATGAGAAAAATAAGAATTTCATGACAGAAAGGAAGCGTGGTGAACAGTTGTGTCGTATAGATTTCAGATGTTTATATATGAAACTGAAGGAGCTATGGCTGAGACGCAGTATACAGGAATATACAAAGAACAAGGACTGAACCGGAGAACCACATACTGTATTGTCAAGCTGAAATAAATGAGTAGATGCTGTTCAAGGTTTGAGTACATCAGGCCATTAGTCTGAGAATTTACACCATGCATTGTCAGATTCTAGTGATTGTAACTGGTTTTATATTGATTTATAAGTGAAGCTCACATTTGTGTATAGGACAAAACACACCACAGATAAGACTCCTGTTGACGTTTGATGCTTAATCCTGCACCATTAAAGGATACTTTATATGAGTACTTCAGCAAGAATGAAGCCATGTATTTCATTTTCCCCCTATGAGGATTTAAAGGCCCAACTCCTCACTTACTGACTGAGTAGAAGTCAGACAGGGATTCATACATGGGTTTTGGTTTGGCTCATGACAGAGCTATGGATTAGAACACCCCAAAGTTCAGAGACGTTGCAATTTGGGCCCCCATCTTCACTTACAGGCAATGGGCCAGATTCTGTGGTCTAACACTGGTGAAAGTAAGGAGCAACTTCCTCTAATTCAGTGGAGTTACACTTATGCAAAGCCCGTGGACGAGACAGCAGGATGAGGTCCAGTGTGTACCTTTAAGGTACCAGATTAATGGTTGAGGCAGAGGAAGTGCTGAACCAATCGTGTTCCTTGGAAGAATGCTGCACGGTGACCACAGCATTTTGGGAAGTGTCCCCTTTGGTTTTGGGTGCCTATTTATCAGCCCAACTTGAGACATCTGGGCAGGAGTGCTGGGCACCAACAGCTCCCATTTCTGGATGACATGTGGGCTACCATGAACTGAGGTAACCAAAACTAGAGACCTTGTTTGAAAGTAGGGAAGCTGCATTTAGTAAGCAACTCATTAGCAAGGGCTCTCCTACGAATCCAGCTCTTATCCTTTGGATAAATTGGTAGTTTCAGTTTGCTCTGCTAGTGATGTGTCATGGGACACTTTGAACCTTTTTTTGCCCACATTTCCCATGGGTTTCAGTTTTTCCAATAAAAAAACAAAAACAAAAGAATCAGCTTTTTTTTTTTTTGGGGGGGGGGGGGGGAACAAAACAAAAAAACCCTTAATTTTCAGCACCTGCGAACATTTTATTTTACCTCAAATGAAAAGGATTTACTGAAAAAAACATTGGATTTTGGTTTCCGGTCTGTCAAAACCAAAAGGAAACATTTCTACTAGTCTTAAAATTTTCCACAGAAATTTTTTTGTTAAAAAGCCTTTTTTTTGTTTTTTGGTCTAAAATTGTTGTTTTGACACAACAATTCTGATTAGCTCTATTACTAGTTCATCACCTATCTGATTCACTGAGCACAACATTTAATTTAGGCATTCTGCTCCTTAAAGTGAAGTTGAATAGTATCAGAAGATTAGCTCTGTGCATATTTTATTGCTAATTTGTGATAGATGAAAGGTGCTTTGTGCAAGTGCCCCCATAAACACAGAATTTGTCTAAAATAACTAAGGGCTTGTCTTTACTGCACTGTTAGCTCAAGGTATAACTTGAGTGTTTTACACACACACACACACACACACACACACACACACACACACACACACCAAGTTAAGTAGTTCTTTAAGCTCCAACTAGCTGGACCAGAAATGCTACTGATGCTAGAGCTAGTAATGGAGTGGGGACTTGGCTACTCTGTCCTGCAAATACACAATCTGTGCTGCTCAAGTGTTCTGCAACATGATTACGCTCATCTGAGCAGACTAACTTGAGAGAAGTTGACTTGAGCATAGATAACTTGAGCAGTGAAGATAAAAACCCAAAGGAAACAAACTTTTCTTTTCTCTGTTCAATTTCTGTCTGTACAAAGAGTACATGATTCACCACAATGACCAAGGCATAAACCTATATGCTTAAATTCTTGTTTAGCACTTGAGGAACAAAAACACAACAACAAAAAAGAACCAAGAGAGGACCCAAAATAAAGAGAACAACAACAACAACAAAAAAAGTACACAGCCTCAAGACAAGCCTAAGAATAAAGAACTCTTACAGCATATTAATCCCAAACTCATATTGCTACTGCTATTTCAGTATCTATTTATCATTATTATTAAACTGAAGCCTCTTCCTGTGTTCATCTAGGAATCATTAATCTTTCATCACCCTCCTCAGCTGGATCTCCATGTAATATGAAACACTAGAGACACAGTCTTCCTGCCTAATAATGGGAAACTCAGCTTTTTGGCAGATGAAAATGAACTTTTGCTCCAAAAAAAAACCATGCAGCACTAAAATGACATTCTACTGAGCTGAAGTCTTGAAAGGGCATCCTGCCACCGCAGTGCGTGCAATGAAACAAGAACCTGATTGCTCTTAACTCCCTTAGGCCTAGGGTTGCCAACTGTCTAATTGCATAAACCAAAACATCCTTGCCCCGCCCATTCCCTCAGGCCATGCCCACCCCCTGCTCACTCCATCCCCCTCCCTCCATCATTTGCTCTTCCCCATCCTCACTCACTTTCACTGGGCTAGGGCAGGGGTGCAGAAGGGCATACAGAGTGCAGGCCCTGGGAGGGAGTTTGTGTGCGGGAGGGAGCTCAGGGCTGAGCCCAGGACAGGGAGTTGTGTGCAGGAGGGGGCTCAGGGCTGGGGGAGGGAGTCTGGGTGTAGGAAGGGGTGAGGAGTGTAGGCTACAGGCAGGCAGCGCTTACCTTGGATGGCTCCCAGAAGCGACCAGCATGTCCAGCTCCTAGGCTCAGGGGAAGCCAGGCAGTTCTATGTGCTGTCCCTACTGCAGGCACTGCCCCCACAACTCTCATTGCCTGTGGTTGCTGCCAATGGAAGCTGCAGACTTAGGGTTCGAGGCAATGGCAGTGCACAGAGAGTCCTTGGCCACCTCTGCACCTAGGAGCTAGACATGCCAGTTGCTTCTGGAAGCCGTGCAGAGCAAGGGTAGGTGGGGAGCCTGCCTTAGCCCTGCTGCACCGCCAACCAGACTTTGGCCTGTTAAAATCTCCTGGATTGCCTTTAATAGTCACTGGGAGATTGAGGCCGATTCTGAGAGACTCCTGGCCAATCCGGGAGGGTTGGCAACCCTACTTAGGCCATGCCCACACTACACGGACTATAGCACCATTGGGGCCTGGTATACACTACAGAGTTAGGTGGACAGAAGGCGCTTACATCCACTAACTATGGAAGCGTCTACACTTAATTTTCACTCCCACCACGTAACTGCCCACTAGGCTGACTTAATAACTCAGCCTTCATGAGCGGCATAGAGCGAGCATCGATGTGGTTAGGTTGCCGCAGTGTTAGTATAGACACTACATTACTTACATCAACTGAGTGGCCTCCTGGAGGTGTCCCACAATGCCCCACCCTGACCGCTCTGGGCCCCATTGAGAACTCTGTTGCTAGCAGTCAGCTGACCAGGGAAAGTCCCTCCCCATTGAAAGCTGCATGAATTTTTGAAATTCCACTTCCCTGGTTGCCTAGCTTGGAGAGCATACCTAGCACTGCCCAGCTAACCATGCTGTTACACACTGCCAACATGCTCCTGCCTGGAGCATACAGCAGGTGGTGGATCTCTGGGTCTGTGGGGAGAAGAGGCTGTGCAGGCACAGCTCTCATCCATCTGTAGGAACTTCGAATCCACAAGCGATTGCTCGGGGTATGTAGCCAGTCTCCTCCAACAGGGACCAGCAGCAATGCTGCGTGAAAGCCAAGGAGCTGCGGCTGGTGTACCAGAAGGCAAGGGAGACCAACAAGTCACTCTGGTGCAGAGATACAGACCCTGCTGCTTTTACAAAGAGCTTCATGCAATCCTTGGATGAGGTCCCCATCATCAACCCCAAGACCCTTGTGGATAGTTGGGAGGAGCCAGAGGCAGAAGTCCTGCACTGAACAATGAGGAGGTGGTGTTGGATGAGGGAAGAAGAGTATGGTGGACAAGCAACCAGGGGATCCAGCTGAGGACTATAGCACCATAGGGGTTATCAGACATGTTTTGACTCCAGTGCAGTCCTGCCAGTCTCTACAGCCCTGCATGGGCAAGCCTGATACAGGGGAAGAAACCTTTGGTAGTTTTTGCTGTTTGCTTTGAATTACAAGGATAGAACCTCCAAAGTAGCAGGACACATCTGTTGATTTAATCTTTTTTTACTTATGCTAGAAGAGGTAGAGTTATCTGTTTCTTATCTCCCTCTAGCATTAGGCAGAGGGGTCCCATGGAACACTCCATTGTATGTGCACCAGGATGTCCTATGAATCCTCCCATAGAGATCTCGATGAACGTCCATTCAGCGCACTTTGCAATCCTCTGCTGGAGGTTTCTGGGGAGGGCTGCTTATTTCTTGTGCCACGGTACCACGCTTTTTCCATTCTACTCCGTGATTACTTCATCAGGAACCATTGCAGCACACAAGCTAGTAGCATATGATCCAGGAAACAGCTAGATGCCGCAGGAGCGGGTTCCCATTAAGCCTCCATTACCCTAGGCATGAGATATCAGCTAAAAAGCACCCCTGCCTGTGGCACAACAGTTCCAGTATTCGTTTCAGTTGCTCTATACACAAATATTCAGGTCCATGAGCTATCCTGCCTCATTTCCCCAATTTGCCCCACCTCCCCAGGACCATACTACCATGGATTGGCATTGTGACTGCTGCCATGGAGAAAGGAGAATGTAGCACTTACAACCTCTCATGAGTGCACTGACAGTGTACCTCTGTGTATTGCATCTTCAACAGCTGCAAATGTGGCCTTGAGGGTCTCTCAATCCACACCAGCAGAGCGGCTCAGCCAGATAAGGAGAAGGAGGAAGAGGATTTGGGATTACATGTTCCAAGAGATCCTGCAAGCCTCCGGTGCTTCAGATAACAAAGCACAATGCTTGGAGAATCACCCTTGCAGATAGCATGAACAGGAATAGACTGGAGAGGATAAAGGCATGGGAAAAGGAGAGCTATGCAACCAGAGATGCTTGCGCTTCTCAGGCAGCAAAACAGACATACTTCAGACTCTGGTGGATGTGCTCAGTCCCATGCTCACCTCTGTCTGCAGCCGATAGAGAACTGCATATCGGGAACTCCCCTACAGCCCCCTCAGCATCAGGGGCCACTGCATGACACCTACCACTCCACCTCAGGGACATTAAAGACATTCACAGCTGCACATACAGACTGACCTGTGAAATACAGTTGGTGTGTGTTTCTGAAATGAAAATGACTGTTCTTTCCACTTAATTTATTAAGTTATAAATGTTTTTCTATTTGCAGTGTTATGGAATAAGTGTTTTTGGAAACTTAATTCATCTTTTTTAGATAACATATCCTGGGTGGTGCTGACATAATTCACAGACAGTATTAATAGATGCATTGGCAATGTTACATTACGACACACAGCACTCAAGGATTCATACAGGGCTGCAAAAGTGCAAGGCCAGTTACAGCATACTACAGCAACACACTCTACTCTGGCTCACTATTAAAATGGTCTTTCAAAGCTGAATAGCTCCGCATTGAGATCTCGTTATAGCCCTCATATCTGGCTACTCAAAAATCAGCAGCTAGCCATTCCACCTCTGCCCTCCAACTCAGCAAAAACATTTTCTCCTTTGCTTCACAGATATTATGCAGGACACAGCAGGCAGCTATAATCATTGGAATAGTTTTTTCCACTGAGGTCCAATCTCAGGAGTAGACAGCACCAGCCAGGGCCGGCTTTAGGACATGCAGGGCCTGATTCGAAAGAGCTGCCACTGAAATGCCCCCAAAGATAGTAGCAGCGATTGAACTACTGCTGAAGATAGCAGCAGCAATTTGGCAGCAGCTCAATCAGTTGCCGCTGTTTCTGGCGGCACTTTGGCAGAGGGTTCTTCCTTGGGAGCAGTTGTCTTCTGGGGTCTTACTTTGGGGAGCCCCTCTTCCGGATGCTGCAGGGCCCTCTTAGGCATGGGGCCTCATTCACGGGAATCGGGGGAATCGGCCTAAAGCCGGCCCTGGCACCAGCAACCTTTCAAAAAACCAAAGGCACATTTAACAGTCATTCTGCACCTGCTCAGCCTGTAGCTGAATCACTCTTTGGTGCTGTTGAGATGCCTGGCTTCATGAACCATGGTAGCAAGGAGTAGGCTGGGTCTTCCAGGATCATTCCTGGCATATCAACATCACCAACTATAATGTGCCAGTTGGGAAAGAAAGCCCCTACTTGCAACTTTCTGAACAGTCCTCTGTACTTAACGATGCACACACCATGCACCTTCCCCGACATCAGTAAAGCTTCCCCAGTGATCCACCAATGATTCCTTTACCATAAAAAGTAGCCCTTTCTGTTGCTATACTCTGTGGCAAAGTGTCTGGTGCCAAAATGGTGATATGCATGCCATCTATTATCCCATCGCAGTTAGATAACTCCATTGCTGCAAAACCACCAATTATATTCTGCACATTGCCCAGAGTCACTGTCCTTCATAGCAGGAGATGATAAATGGCCCTGTGCACTTGGATCACAATGGTGGATTTCCCAACTCCAAATTCATTCCTGACTGATGGGTAGCAATCTGGCAATGCAGGTTTCCACACTGCGATCACCACTCGCTTCTACTCTGTCAGTGCAGGCCTCATTTTGGTGTCACTGTCCTGGAGGGCTGAGGTGAGTTTTGCACACAGATCCAGGAATGGAGCCTTGCACATTCAGAAGTTCTGCAGCCACTGCTCGTCAACCCAAACGTGCATAACAATACAATCCCACTAGTCAGTGCTTGTTTCTCAGACCCAGTACTGGCTCTCCATGATTTGAAGCTGTTCCATGAACATTGCCAACAATTTTGAACACGGCAGAATCAGGCGCCCGTGTTCGCATCACAATAGTGCAGAGCTGTGCAGATTCCATGAACAGTAAGGAGGGACACTCCTGTTTGTGGGATTTTGAAGAGAGGCGCAACATATTATGGAGTGCCGACGCAATTATGGGATGAGAACACTGCATTATGGGAAGTTGAACCCATGCTCCCAGTCACCCCTGCATGATTTGTTTCAGCCCCATGAGGCATTGAAACTTCCCAAAACACCCTGCACTGGATGGGAGTGAACAGCACAGTGAGATAGTTACCCACGGTATACTTCACTCTACATCAACACAAGCACTCCTAGTGAGGACACGCACCCCCAACACAAGGTGTGTAGTGTGGACATGCGTAAGCAATGTAATTACTGTGGTGGCTGTATGCCAACTACATTAGGTGGACTTAACTTTGTAGTTTAGACATGGCCATAGCTACAGCAGCGTAATTATGCCTACATAACCCCATAATGTAGACACAAACGACAGTGAGAGAAGGGTTTTCTCATCACTGCATGAACTCTACCTCCCTGAGTGACAATAAGTAGGAAGCATTCTTCCATCGACATAGCTGCATCTATACCGGGTAACAGGTCAGCATAGCTACAGTGCTTGGCACCATAGCTATGCAAACCCAAGTGTGATGTTTAGACCAGGTCTCAAAGTGATGTAGCTTCCAAAAGATGCAACAATGGATAAAACACTAACAGGACAGAGAAGCTACTGCATAAGAGCCACCAGACACGTGGAATAAGAATCGTGCAAAGCCAGCAGAAAGGATTGGCCTCACTCCCTTTAAAGTAACACACTAACAGTTAGGAAGACTGAGAAGTGTCATCTGCGCTGTATTCCACTCATTTATTTGTTCTGCTCCTGTTCTCCAATAACCCTTTGAATAGGTTGTGTGTGAATCAAACCAATGGCAATAAATATGGTGTGGAAAAATCTGATAAGGTGGACATGTCTGATTTCCCTAAGTCCATACTCCTCCTTCTGCTAATTCACACTAAGTATGTGAGAACAACTAGCTGGTTGTATCATCTTACCTTGTATGCCATGCCTAGGATACCTTCTCCAACTCCAAGTCCAGAAAGACTGCAAGACGCAATTCCATAGCAATGGCCTCAACAACTAAATGTTTCAAGTCCAAAAGGCAACCATTACTGAAACTGTGGATGATACAGGATGCAATTAAAAACAAAACAAATAAACAAACCTGCCACCAACAAAAACCCCTTAAGTCTTCAAATATAGCCCCACAGACAGAGGTCAGACTGAACCAGTTCTCATCAATGTCATACCAGCAGTTCCAGAGGCATCATTCTGTGCAGAACTTAGAGGTTTTATTTCAAAAAGTTACAGCTCTGATACCCTACACAAGGTGCGAGGCAAGTGTCATTTACATCTTTGCAAAATGAGTATTGGACTCTACCAGACTATCAGATTCTGATTTAGGAGTATCTTACATCAAGCTCTGCAGAGGTGAAAAGTGCAAGGCAGTGGAGAATCATGCACCATGTTTCGCGCCCTTGTGGTTGTAACAAGTCTTCCAAATTACTGAGTCTGCAGCTGGACAGGAACAATAGCTTTAACAAAGATGCAAACAGCCCCATTTAACATAGTTAGCTTTGAAGCCTAATAGCTACAATTTAATGTCAACACCACTAAATACTTAGCTAAACACTTGTCTGCTTTGGCATTCGGAGCCTGGTTTAAGGAAGTAGGTGGAGCTTTAGTGCTTGGATTGTGGGTAGATGCAAACCGCCACAATTTCTTCCCATTTGCCTCTCACGCAGGGCCGGCTCCAGGCACCAGCACCACAAGCAGGTGCTTGGTGGGCGGCCAATGGAAAGGGGCGGCACGTGCAGCTCTTCAGCAGTGGGTCCCCCAGTCCCTCTCAGAAGGAAGGACCTGCCGCCCGAATTGCTGCTGATCGTGGCTTTTTTTTTTTTTGCTTCTTTTTTCGCTGCTTGAGGCGGTGTGGACAAGGCTCTGGCCTTTGGAGCAGGGCAGAGCAGTGGCAACAGGGGCGGGGGGAGTCTGCCACCCAGTTACAGGTGGCAGGGGGAACGCAGGCCCACCCACTCCTCTGTATTCCAGCCCGGGGCCCTAATAGCGGCTGATGCCGCTAGTGGCAGTCAGTGGGGAAGGGGGTCCTGACCGAAACACACTGACATAGGCGCAGGGCACAGGCAGTCGCGGAGCGTCTTAAAGGCTGCGTCACACTCCGGAGTCCAGTGCACGTTTCGGGGGCTGTTCTTCGTCAGTAGCCCGGTCAGGGGTGCGGCAATTGACGCGAATTGGGGAATAAACCGTCGGTAATATCCTAGGAGCCCCAAGAAGCGCTGTACTTGCCGCTTCGTGGTTGGGGTGGGGCACTCCACCAGGGCTTGGACCTTCCCCACAAGGGGCTTTATCCGCCCCTGCCCACAGTGTATCCGAGGTAGGTCGTTTCCTCCCAGGCTATTCGGCACTTCTTGGGGTTCACCGTTAACCCCGTCTCCCGAAGGGTTCGGAGGACCGCCGCGACCCAATTCAGATGGCCGTCCCAGCAGCAGCTGTAGATCACTACATCATCCAAGTAGGTGGCCGCATACTCCTGGTGCGGTCGCAAGAGGCGATCCATCAGCCGCTGAACGGTCGCGGGGGCGCCATGGAGGCTGAAGGGCATCTGCGTAAATTGATACAGCCCGGACGAGGTGGCAAAGGCGGTCTTTTCCTTGGACGCCTCCTCAAGGGGAATTTGCCAGTACCCCTTGCTGAGGTCCAGCGTGGTGATATAGTGGGCTTCTCCAAGGCGGCCGAGTAACTCGTCAACCCGGGGCATTGGGTACGCGTCAAAACGGGAGATGGCATTCACCTTTCGGAAGTCTATACAGAAGCACCGGGAGCCATCCGGCTTGGGTACTAGGACCACTGGGCTGCGTCATTCACTCTGGGATGGTTCAATGACCCCTAAGGCCAACATTGCCCGAACCTCCTCCTCCACCTCTGTTCGCATTCGGTATGGGATCGGCCTGGTAGTCTCCCTAATGACCTTCCTGCTGTTTGGATCGTGTGGCAAGTGGCGCCCATGCAGCCCGGTAGCGCCGTGAAGGTCCGATGGAATGCCTGCAGGAGGCACTTGGCCTGCTCCCGTTGCTCCTCCGTCAGGGTGCTTCCTAATGCAGGTTCTGACACCTCCTCCGTCCGGGCCCCTTCCGGACCCAACTCTGACTCTGGCGGGCATGGGTCAATCAGCAGGCCCTCCCGGTCCCGCCATGGCTTCAGCAGGTTGATGTGATACAACTACCTTTCCTTGCGGCGGCCCGGCTGGAGAATCTCATAGTTGACGGGCCCCACCCTCCGAAGCACCTCGTAGGGGCCTTGCCAACGGGCCAGCAGCTTTGACTCACTGGAAGAGAGGAGTAAGAGAACCCGGTCTCAGGGGGCGAACTCTCGCATTTGCTTGTCCTGGTTATAACCCGCTCCTGCTTCTCCTGGGCCGTCTTAAGGTTCTCCCTCGCCAGGACTCCGGCCTGGGTTAGGTGTTCCCACAGTCGGAGGACATACTGGAGAAGCCCCTGGATTGGGGAGGCCGACTGCTCCCACGTCTCCTTCATAAAGTCCAGGAGGCCCCGTGGCCTACGCCCATAGAGAAGTTCAAAGGGGGAGAACTTGGTCGAAGCCTGGGGAACCTCCCGGACAGCGAGAAGCAGTGGTGGGAGGAGCTGGTCCCAGTGGCGAAGTTCGTCAGGCGGGAACCTCCGGAGCATGCCCTTAAGGGTGCGGTTGAAGCGCTCCACCAACCCGTTCGTCTGGGGGTGGTAGACGGAGGTATGGAGCTGCTTTATCCCCAGGAGTCGGCAGACCTGTTTCAGCAAGCGGGACGTGAAATTCGTGCCCTGGTCCGTCAGGACCTCCTTCGGCAACCTCACGCGGGCGAACACTTTCACTAGCTCGCCCGCGATGGTCCGGGCCGTGATGCTCTGCAGCAGGATGGCTTCTGGAAACTGTGAGGCATAGTCGATTAGGACCAGGACATATTGAAATACTGCCCTGACTGAGGGCTGAGGCCCGGCTTTTATCCTTCCGGGTCGCCACCTGACCCTTTGAGGGGCGGGACTTCCTCCCAGCGGTTCCGCCTTGGGGGGTGATTGACGGGGCTCAACCCTCCCTGGGGTGGAGGGGAGCCACACCGCCTCGCTACAGGCGGCAAAAACGCTTGAGCCGGTCTTGCTCTCAGCTACAGCATCAGTTACTTTTGTATTTGGTGACATAGAAAATAGCTATAGACACAGAGACATAGGTGAACAAGAGAACCTTGGAATTGGAGGAGGGAAATCTTGGTGCCTCTGCCCACTGTTATGTAAATTACCCTATGTTTAAAGAACATTAAGATTGCTAAGTCAAGCACTCAAAAGTCAGGACATGCCAGAATTAAGGTTACCACACAACTTTAAATCATCCCCCTTGAATCTATGCATTATGATATAGTCTTTAATGACATTATCATATACTACTATTTCCACAAGATATGGGACAATGTTCCAATTTTCCGAGACTGACCTAGTGTCTGGCAATCAATCTCTTTGTAGGATATTCCTAGGCCTTGAAAATCACTTCCAAATCCTCTGAAATATAAGCACATTGGTCTATTTTCCTGTGAAAAAACAACACTGTGGTTCAGTGATGTACAATGCAATATCATGGCATCACAATGGCTAAAATGGTCCTAGGGCAAAGTCAGAAGATAGAAACTCAGGACATAGCCTATTTATTAATCATGCTTCTCTTGGCATGCAGCTCTCTTAGGGCTTGTCTACATCAGAAAGTTGCAGCGCTGGTGAGGGAGTTACAGCGCTGCAACTTTGAAGGTGTACACATCTGCAGGGCATCACCAGCGCTGCAACTCCCTGTTTGCAGCGCTGGCCGTACTCCCGTTTTGTCTCGGGTGTAGAGGATCCAGCGCTGGTGATCCAGCGCTGGTAATCCAATGTAGACACCTACCAGCGCTTTTCTTGACTTCCGTGGAAGGAGGAAGCCTCTGGTAATCAAGCTGGTCTCCTTTCCCGGTTTGCTCTCTCGTTCCCGGAACCCCGAGCAAGCAGGTCTCCTTCCCTGCAGTTTGCAGGGTGGTTCGGGGAACGCGAGAGCTAACCGCGGCGAAGCTGGTCTCCTTTCCCGGTTTGCTCTCTCGTTCCCGGAACCCCGAGCAAGCAGGTCTCCTTCCCTGCGGTTTGCTGGGTGGCTCCGGGAACGCGAGAGCAAACCGCGGCGAAGCTGGTCTCCTTTCCCGGTTTGCTCTCTCGTTCCCGGAACCCCGAGCAAGCAGGTCTCCTTCCCTGCGGTTTGCAGGGTGGTTCGGGGAATGCGAGAGCAAACCGCGGCGAAGCTGGTCTCCTTTCCCGGTTTGCTCTCGCGTTCCCGGAACCCCCCTTGAAGCCGCCCAACAGCGCTGCAGTGTGGCCACATCTAACACCACTTGCAGCGCTGGTTGCTGTAAGTGTGGCCACTCTGCAGCGCTGGCCCTATACAGCTGTACTAATACAGCTGTAACAACTAGCGCTGCAAAATTTTAGATGTAGACATGGCCTTAGATCTTTGTTCTGAATCTGGGAAAGATAGTGACTAAGATAGTGAAAGAGGAAGGTTTTCTTTCAGGACAGAGATTTACACCTATGCAACAACAAATTAACAATCTTGCAACCCCTTTAAAAAATATTTAATGCAGGTTCAGCATTGGTGTCAGAGTGACAACACAATAACAGGGCCAATGCCGCATGCCCTAGCTTTGGAAATATTAAAGCCCAAACCAGCTTCCACTAGCCCAGTCCAGCTAAGAACAAAACACAAACAGGGTAGCTTCCTTCCATCCAGTCCAAAGGGAAACCCAAAGATAAAACAGTCTGACTTACAGCTACTACAGTTCCTTTAAGCAGTAAGTTTCACATCTCATTCTGAGGGGCTCTGGGTTTGCCCCTCACTCCAGCAAACCCCTACCTGTTCCCTCTCAAGCAGAGAAGGGAGACAGAGGTTGTTTCTTCTTTAAAAGGGCATCATTCCAGGCTTGCTTTTTCATGGCTTCTCAGTTTGGAGGGCTGGGGGAGAGGAAAGTTGTTAATTCCACCTCCCAGCAGCCTAACTGGCATCAGCTACCAGTACTTTATGTGGGTTAGGTTTATCCTTTCAGTCCAATTGAAGGGTTTAACCCCTGCTGAGAGGCAGTCAGCAAGCGGGCCAGAACTGGTTGGTTGTTTTTGCAAACAATACTATAGTGGCACATTAGAAACAGCCAGCAGTCTGCAGCCCTTTGCTCTCAGAGCTGGCTTGCCTTGTCTGGCTCCGCACTCCACTAGACTGTGTGATACTAGTCTGCTGCACATGCCTGACACACAGCTATCAGTGCTTCTCAAGACTAAAAGGCTGGCATATCTGAAACAGCTAAATACATGTTAATCAGCCCACTACTTCTTAGAACTCTTTGCTAATGTTACTCCTCCACTTTCCTGACTATTTTTCTAAAACAGTGCCCCAAAAGGTGCTGTGCCTTATGGCCATGAATCTGTGAAGCCTTTGAACAAGTGTTTACAAGACTGGGGCCTAAAGCTCCTAGGCCTGAATCAGAAAGTCTGTTCTGAATGAATTTCTGGCCAGGGATGGTAATAAATACCACCATTTTCTCACGCAACAAGAGAAACTCTTAAGACCTCAAGGCAAGTTTGCAGACTCAAGCGATGGGGATATCTTGGTTGAAACCTGCACAAGCATCTGAACTCTTGGAGTACATGCACCATTAATGCACTAGAACTGGGATGATAATGGGGAAATGTTGATTTTGCTGCTCTAGTGCTAGTGCCAATATGATTAAACCTCCATGGTTTTTGCCTTTCCAGCTGCAGCTGTATATTTATTTCATCCCCTTATTTTGATTAATGCAACTAATACAGCAGTCACCTTTCTGAGCCAGTTCGAATATTCCAGCTATTGGCAAGCTCTGAATTTTGCTTCTTGTCATACTAAGGATGGCTCCCTGCACAACTACTGCTGCTTATATGCTCCTATATTTGGAAGTCAGCCTGCAGCTTGGAAATCCCTTGCGGGCTGCTGTTTAAATTCCAAAGTCACTGTTACACATTACCATTCCTGAACCGATGTAAATCAAATACGTATGAAGGAAAATGTGAGGTCCAGCCTTAACTAACTACTTAACTAAGCTAATGCAGAAAGTTGCAGGAAGAAGAAAATATTTAAAAAACTTGGTGGGCTTGAAATGCCGCTGCCTTGCACGCTGGTATTGTCCTTTAGCCTGTGATTCTGATATGGTATGAATTTCCCCCCTACACTTTGCATAGATGTAAATAACACCATAAAGTGCAGGACAGTTGAGGATCTTGCCCTGTGTTATGTTATACAAAGCACACAGGATCTTTTATAGGAGAAGGCAAATATGTAGCATTTATTGAAAATCCAACAATTAGCATATGCTTTTTAGTTACACACACACACATACACACACACACACACAGAGTCCTGCCAGTTGATGTTTATAGTTACCAGTCTGTTGTAGCTCGGGTCAATCTAATAGCCAGTTAGATCGAGCACAAGTGAGGAGCTGGGCTCTTGCTGGTTGTGATCCGATCTCTGAGGCTTTGCAGGACTGAACCCAGAGTTCCATGGCAAAATGCCCCAGCTTTATAGTTGTAAATTCCCATTTGAGTCCATACATTTTGCAGTGTCATCCTATAATCATTAGTCCTTAAGTGGTGTTATCATTTGATGGTTATTGTCAGGCTTCCCGTCATTATCTTCTATTTTGTCTTGCCTTTGGGGGTGCCTGCCTCACCTCTGAGGTCGTCAATGCTGCTAACATGTTTAGCATTGGATACAATGGATGTTTTCTGACTGTCTCCTGGTCTTTCCAAGTCTCTCACGTTTTCTTGACCATCTGGACATTTGTGATGGTTTACACACATTATTTTTTCCTGGTGCATGCATTCCTCATTCACACAAACAATCTCTTCCAGAAACCTTCAAAGGTATACAGACAGCAGTACTGTATATTCAGCAGAATACATCATAAATCAAGCCTTGCTAAATCTTATAACTAAAACAATTCACACTGGGGCTTCAGGCCCTCAACATTCCTCTAACCTTGACATAGATACAATACAAGATCCTGTCTCTTACTTACTAAAACCTAAAAACGAAGAAATGTTGTAATACGTATAGGAAACCATAGTAGACATTATAACTTATCTTAAAACAAAAAGATGACCAGAATCAGCCAGAAGAATTGTTCTGGTCTGTCATTCCTTTCTGTTATTCAAAAAGGGTGGCTGAAAAGAGGAAATCAAATCATACATTAATTCTTATGGGACATCATAAAATCCTGCTCCTACACCTGTGTATGAAGTACAGAGTTGCTATCATATTCTCCACTCACATGGGAGGTGTTTGTGGCTATGCACAGGGGGCATTTGTAACCAATGATCTATATGGAAACTCACTTTCTTCCCTAAAGACCTCAGGCATCTGCCCAGAGAGCCAGTCTTTCCATACTTTTCCCCATCCTCTTGCTGCCCTCAGCCAAGTTTGTTTTTTTTGTTCCCTCACCACAGCTATGTTAATATGGTTGGCAGTACAGGCAGAATGATCCAGTAGACTGTGGGGGCGTACACAGGGCCGGTACAAGGATGTTTCGCCCCCTTGGCAAAACTTCCACTTTGCGCCCTCCCCGCGCCCGCACCCTGAGGTGCCCCCTCGCTCTCACAGCAGCTCCCCCCCCTCCACCTTGAGGGGGGCCCCCCCCACAGCAGCTCTCCACCCCTCACCCCTCCGCCTGAGGTACCCTCCCCAGCTCACCCCTGCTCCACGCACGAGCACGAGCATCCCAAGCACCCCGTCGCTGCTTCACTTCTCTCACCTCCCAGGCTTGCAGCCCCTAAGCTGTTTGGCGCCACAAGCCTGAGAGGCAGGAGAAGTGAAACAGCCACTGCATGCTTGGGGGGGGAGGCGGGGCAGGGGTGAGCTGGGACGGGGAGTTTCCCTGCATGCCACCCCTCCTCTTACTTGCTGCAGGCAGGGCCAGCTCCAGGCCCCAGCACGCCAAGCTCATGCTTGGGGCGGCATGCTACGGGGGGCTCTCTGCCGGTCACCGGAAGGCTGGCAGGCAGCTCTGGTGGAACTTCCACAGGCGTGCCTGCGGAGTGTCCGGTGGTCCCGTGGCTCCGGTGGAGCATCTGCAGGCACGCCTGCGGGAGGCCCACCGGAGCCGCAGGACCAGCGGACCCTCCACAGCCATGTCTGTGGGAGATCCACCGGAGCTGCGGGACCGGCAAGCAGCAGAGCGCCCCCTGCGGTGTACCGCCGTGCTTGGGGCGGCGAAATGGCTCGAGCGGCCCTGGCTGCAGGTGGCCCCTACCCGCGCTCCCCTGGCCCAGCTCCCTCCGCTAAATGCCGGGCGGCGACTGGGGTGGCCGAAAATCCATCTGCCGCGGTCGCTGCTGAAGAAAATGGCTCCCTCCCAAATCCCAGCGCCCTAGGCGAGCCGCCTAAGTCACCTAATGGTTGCACCGGCCCTGGGCATACATCTGGAAGTCAGGAACCCTGGGTTCTATTTCTAACTTCCAATGTATGTTGCATGGTCTCAAGCAAGCCACTTAGGGTTTGTCTACACAGTAACTAGAACCTGTGGGGACCTGTGCCAGCCAACTCAGGCTTGTGGGGATCGAGCTCATGGGCTGTTTCATTGCTGTGTAGACTTCCAGGGTCAGGCTGAAGCATGAGCTGGAGCATTGGAGGGTCCCAGAGCGTGGGCTCCCCTGAGCCGGAAATCTACACAGCAGTGCAACAGCCCTGCAGCCGAGCCCTACCACACAGCCGACCAGGGAACAGTTGCTGTGTAGACACACCCCTAGGCTTTCTGTACTTCAATTTCTCCACTTGTAAAATGAAGGTAGTGAGGTTTGACAAACTTTGTAAAGCTCTTTGAGATCTACAAATGAAAAGCACTATAACAGCCAAACCTTATTATTGTTCTCCTCTCTGAAAATACAGTATTAAGTCACCGGGCAACTGGGGATCCACCAAATAAAATCACTATTGACTGCAGTAGAAACAGGAGTAAGGCACTAGGTTACCATATGTCCAGATTATCTCGGACATGTCCAGATTTGGGGGGTTTAATAGCTGTCCGGGAAGGACTTTGTAAAAATCTATAAAGGTCCAGGATTTCCTTTCCAAAGAAGAGCGCAGCGCAGCTACCAGAGCGACTGGGCCAGATGGAGCCGCTTGCATCAGGGCCTCCAGCAGCCAGAGCCCTCCACTGCTCTCCCCTCCCCTGCAGCCTCAGTGCGCCGCGCCGGCAGCACTCTGGGAAGGTGGGGCTGTGCGCTCTGCGGGGGAGTGCAGCAGCATGTCTGCGGCAGCATGTCTGGCTTCACGTGGAGGCAGACACACTGGTCTGAGCGGCACAGTAATGGGGCTGGGGGTTGGAGAAGGGGCAGGGAGTCCCATGGGGCAGTCAGGGGACAGGGAGAAGGCGGGGTTGGATGGGTCTGGGGTTCCTGGAAGGGGGCTGTCAGGGAGAAGGGGTGTAGATAGGAGTCAGGGCAGTCAGGGGACAGGTAGAGGGTGGGATCCTAGGGAGGCAGTTAGGGTGGGAGAGTCTCAGGAGGGGGAACTCAGGGACAAGGAGAAGGGAGGCTTAGATAGGGGGTGGGGTCTCGGGGGGGCAATCAGAGGACAAGGAGTGGGGGGGGTTGGATGGGTTGAGGGTTCTGTGGGGGGCAGTGAGGGGGCAGGAAGTGAGAGGGAGTGGATAGGGGATGGGTCTACCCCCCTCCAGTGGAGTGTCCTCTTTTTTGAAAGTTCAAATATGGTAACCCTAAAGGCCACTAATAGATAATGGTGAAATAAACAGTAAGGGTACGTCTATACTGCAATAACAGATTGATAGCCCAGGTCAGCTGAGTCAAGCTCTGAAACTTGGTACTGCAGGGTTTTTTCCTGCAGTGTAGATGAACCCTAGGACAACTCTCAAGTTCTGTTCTCAAGCCTCCGAATTACTTCCACAAAGGCCTTGGAAAATCACTTCATTTGTCTTTTTTTCATCTGCAAAATGTTCATATTCTTTGCCTTCCCACAGAGTTTGGTGAGGATTAGCTCATGTTTGTAGAATGCTGCAAAATAAAAAGCTCTGCATAATGTAAGTGCTAAACATTACAGCCTTGAGTGTCCTTTTGAAAATAAAATTCACGTAATAATTACTGTAGAAGAGCATATTCAGGGCCAGATTTAGGAGCAGGCAACCACCTGAGGCGCCAGGCTTGGGGAGCGCTGGCTCGGGGGTACTGTTTTTGTTATTAGCGACAAAAGGGAAAATAGAATGTTTGAGGTCAATGTTTCAGGTATTCCGCATGTGGATTCATTTTTCACTAATTTTCTAAAATGTTCTAGACCTTTGTAGAATCTCATGGAACCTTCTAGACTTTCTGAGAACTACATTTTTCTGGAATTTCCTAGAATGTTGTCAGCCATGCCATCACAGGTATATAAGGGGTGGGGCGTCGCCAATCAGTCAGTGAGATATAGGAACAAAGTGAAGTGAAGTAAGAGCCCAGCTGCAGTACTGTGAACCTTGTTCACCATGACCACACAACAAAAACACTAACCCAGGAACCTATCCTTGCAACAAAGCCCGTTGCCAACTTTGTCCACATATCTATTCAGGGGACACCATCATAGGACCTAATCACATCAGCCACACTATCAGAGGCTCGCTCACCTGCACATCTACCAATGTAATATATGCCATCATGTGCCAGCATGTCGCTCTGCCATGTACATTGGCCAGACCAGATAGACTCTACGTAAAAGTATAAATGGACAATAATCAGACGTCAAGAATTATAACATTCAAAAACTAGTCGGAGAACACTTCAATCTCCCTGATCACTCGATTACAGACCTAAAAGTTGCAATATTACAACAAAAAAACTTCACAAACAGACCCCAACGAGAGACTGCTGAATTGTAATTAATTTGCAAAATGGACACAATTCAATTAGGCTTGAATAAAGACTGGGGGTGGATGGGTCATTAGACAAAGTAAAACTATTTCCCCATGTTTATTCCCCACCACCACACACACTGTTCCACATACCTTCTTGTCAACTGCTGCAAATGGATGATTTTGATTACCATTACAAAAAGTTTTTTTCTCTCTTGCTGGTATTAGCTCACCTTAACTGATCACTCTCGCTAGAGTGTGTACGGTAACACCCATTGTTTCATGTTCTTTGTGTGTATATATATCTTCCTACTGTATTTTCCACTGCATGCATCCAATGAAGTGGGCTGTAGCCCACGAAAGCTTATGCTCAAATAAATGTGTTAGTCTCTAAGGTGCCACAAGTACTCCTGTTCTTTTTGCAGATACAGACTAACACAGCTGCTACTCTGAAACTTGTTTTACTGTGTAATTATGAAACTGTACTTGTGTTTTAAAAAACTTGAGGAGTGTAAGTAGCGACTAATAAAGGACCTATTTAATGAGACACCAGAGATATCTATCAAACTCCTATCTATGCAACAATTTACAAGAAATACTGTTACTTCTTTTGCCATGCTTAATATGTATGCAGTGGGCCAGTGTGGCTCCCCTCCTCCCCTGAGAGGGTCAAGCCCCAGCAGAGGCTGGAGTGGGCGGAGCTACGGAGCTCTGAGCCCGCCCCTCAAAGGGTCAGGGGGCGACCTGGAACTATAAAAGCCAGCCCTCAGAGCTCAGTCATGCCCCAGCGGCAGGAGAGAACAGACGTCCCTCCGGGAGCTCAAAACCGGGAGACGCCGGCGACACAGGGGAGCTGCCCGGACTGGCCTGAGCTTCCCCGCGCTTGCTACCAGGAGGAGCTGCCTGAGCTTCCCTGCGCTCGCTACCAGGAGGAGCTGCTGGAGCTTCCCCACACTAGCTACTAGGAGGAGCTGTCGGAGCTTCCCCGCACCTACTATCCAGAGGAGCTGCCGGAGCTTCCCCGAACCTGCTGCTACCCGGAGGAGCCACCGGTGCTACCGTGGCCCGAGTATCCCGAGGAGCTCCCGGGCCTACCACCCAGCCCCGGTCGTGATGAGCCCATGCTCCTGGACCCCGCTGAGGCCGACGTTAGGACCCAGGTAGGTCCTGAGGGGGAGTACGGAAGCAGCCCGGGGGCAGCCGACCCCAGTCAGGCTGCGGAATTGCTGGAGCCTATGTCAGTGTGTTGTGGCCAGGATCCCCACTGACTGACCAGTGGAGTGACAGCCGCTGCTAGGGCCCTGGGCTGGGACGCAGTGGAGTGGGAGGGCCTGCGTCCCCCCTGCCACCCCACTCAGGGGTGGCAGACTCCCCCTTTCCCTGGCCTGAGGAGGCCGATAACTCTTATTACTGACCCAGCGTTGCTGCCCCGCCTTGACAAGGGCTGGGACTTAAACTGCCACTGTTGCTCAGTCCTGACCAAGGCCTGAGCCTATTGTCTCAGTGTTTTGCTGCCCCGCCCTGACCAAGAGTTGGGCCTTAAACTATTACCGTTGCTCAGCCCTGACCCAGGCCTGAGCTTACTGATTCTGTGTTGCTATCCACCCTGATGTAGGACCGGTGCCTCGCGGTGTTACGGCGCAGCCCTGCCGGAGGGGCCTGAGCCCCCTTGCCCATTGGGCGGACAAGTACCACAAGGACTGCGGGCTACTTCCGAGGCCAACCAGAGCAGAGTGGCCGGCGTGGCTCCCCTCCTCCCGGAGAGGGTCGAGCACCGGCACCCACACATGTACAATGTAATGTTTGATGAATTTCTAAGACTTTCAAAGTTCAGGCTCATTAAACATATCTTTGATCAATGATGGCCGAATGATGAGACTGACATCGCTTGCTATTTTATCGCTTGAAAATGCCATTGGCAAGTCTTTGGATCTCTTTGAAGCTGTGTTTCAGTTTGGGAGGGCAAAGATGAGAAAAGCAAACTTTTGAACTAATGGACTAGGGTTATCATTCTAAGGCTGTCACCCCCCTGTAGCTTTATTTAATATAGTCCACCCAACGTTGGTGCACAGTTCAGTTTCTTAATGTTAGTACATTTCAGTTATTCTTAAAATTAAAACATTTCAATAAGCATAGAAGAAATGTACTTTTTATTTGCTTATATATGGCATGAATAATACAGACTTACAGATCTTAGCATGCAAATTGATCATCTTATATGACAGAGAGAAATCATGCATGCAAATCATGCATAAAAGTTGTGAAATGGACTATAAATGCAAAACAAATAAGTATTCAAAAGTTTTAACAAATCGAGGGGGAGCACCAAAGATGCTTTTACTTGGGGAACCATTTGGTCTAGGGACAGCCCATAGGACTTCCATTTCATGTTGCTATGTACAGTTTTGCCACATACTGTCCTGCTTCAATGTTGTATGTGTCGCAATGTGGCTTAAAGTCTTTCTCAGCATGAATTTGGGATGGCCACAATACTCACTTGTGGTGAAACAATGAATGAGTACATCCCACATAAGCGCCAGGTGTGCATACGTGTCACTCCCAGCGCTGAACAGTTACTCGTATGAGTAGTGTCCATTAAGTATATGGGACTAGTCTGTGGGCTTATCTCCACTTACCGGGGGATCGATGTGTGGTGATGGATCCACCGGGGTCGATTTAGTGGGTCTAGTGAAGACCCACTAAATTGCCCACTAATGGCTCTCCTGTTGACCTCAGTGTGGTGTAGACACCACAAAAGGTTGATCTAAGCTACGTGGATTCCAGCTACATTATTCACGTAGCTGGAGATGTGTAATTTAGGTCGACTGTGCCCCGTTGTGTAGGCCTGCCCTGTGATAACTGCTCCCCACTGTAAGGAAGTCATAGTCTAAGCCATTGAGTAACACCTATCCCTAAGGAGTATAATAAGACAGAGTGAAGTGAGTTTCAGTATGGGTAAGGGGTTGACACTTTGACCCTTAGTAACCATGCAATTGTACAGGCGTTGCAGGAGGAGAAAAGAATGTGACCAGTACATTTAAAAAGAACCATATAAAATTACTTACTACAGCTCTTATAGACATAAGTATGTCATAAGTGCAAAATTTTCCAGGTCTTGAAGCATGTGCTGCATGTCCCCCTGGAAAACTGGGAGTCCTCGCTTGCAAACTCCCACTTGTAGCCCTGATATCTTGAATTTTTTACAACTCTCAGTGGTGCAGAGTTCAATATTGCCTGTTCTGGGCTTTAGATCAATGTGAGGTGACAGTGGATGGGGAAAGTTAATGATGCATTAAGGCTCTGATCCTGCAGTGAGCTCCACCTGGCATATTTCCTGTGCAGAGCCCCCAGCCCAGGTTCTGTGGGGCTCTGTGTGAATGCAAGGTCAAGTCATGTAGAGGTAAGGGGAGGACCAAGGCCTAAGGATAGAAAGAAGGCAATATTGTTGTATTAGCCTATTTTGTTGTTGTTTAATGCAGATGTTTGAAGCTGCTCTGAGATTTTTGTGTTGGAATAGTATATCTGGAAATGAATTAATGAGCAGAGTGTAGATAAGGCTATCGAAGATGCATATTCAAAGTAATTTATCACATGGATTTATATCTGTAGCACCTATGTGAGGTCTGTATATATAAGGAATTTGTGGCTCCATAGGAACTTAATTCTGTTTCTATACTGAAACAACATGGCCACTTGGAACTTCATAGTGACAGTAGGCATAGATTTCAGATCCCACTGCTCCAAAAATCGCAGGCCCTTGGCAGATAAGCTAAAGGAGAATTACTGAGAGTCACATAGGATCTATGACAGAGTTAAAGGGTTCTGAGTCTAGCCCGTAAAGAGAAGTGAAACTCCCTGCCACACATACACACTTGTTATTACTGAATATAGCTTGTCATTTCATATTTGGCAGTGACATATTGTGCCACAGAAGCCCTGGAAAGTCATAGGTGCTGGCTGGTGTGGTAAATCAATATGTTCACAAAAGGCCAGCAAAACCCAGAACCTGAAACTCCACAGCACAGAGATGTACCAACAGAGGCCACAAACCAGAAAACCACTTGAGTTTATAACTACTAACGTACTTAACACATGCTTAATTGGTTTGTTGGATGAAGGTGAGAGTGTGGAGGTCCTGGAAAAGGAGCTGTGATAGGCAAACATACAATACCACACCAGAGAGATTTTCGCCTTCTCAGCTGCAATTGACTCCCACAAATGCATGTCCCAGAAGATCAGTAGTCATTTCTTGTAAATACAAGCAAGTTCAGAAGTCTTTTAAAATCAACTATAAACCACCATATAAAAAGACCAGTTGTAAGCCAGAATACCTGTGAAATAAAAATGTATGGGGAGACAGACTGTCTTATCAGTACTCAGAATGTTTATTGGAGAGCACACAGCAATGACAGAAATACTTATGCTTTATGGGATGTTTAGAAACAATTTGCTGACTTTTGTTGCCATTCCTTTTGGGTGCATGGTAACTGTATATTTGATCACAGACTCAAACCACTTACGTCTGCCCACAGTCTGTTGAAAATCAAACTGTGTTGTGTATAAAGAGTAGTAATGTTAAAACCACAAAGAGTAAGGAATTTTCTTTGCCTATAGTCTGTGTATTTTAACAGTATATATACATCACAGCCCCTATTTTATAGATATGCACACACGAGGAAAGAGAAGAGAAGATATATTGTTTGGAATTGTTCAAAACAAGGGAGATTGTATTAGACCCTCATGCTTAGTCACCAGAGTCTCTACCAGAGGTTATATTTGGCTTCGTCCCCTTTCTTCCCCACCACATCTGTTTTCTGTCCTTCAAAACATTCCTCTAGCCAATACTTACGCTAGTATCTTTGCTGTTACAATCTTTATTAATACTCCACATAACCTGCTGAAGAATGCAATGTGGTTAATAAAGAGTTTTGAACCAGAGTAGTTGGCACAAAAACTCAGTGGTGGTGGTGGAGGAGGAAATAATCTTAACTCACAGTTGTTTGGGCTTCCAGGTGAATGTTGCCATTGCTGGGTCTGTCTTCAAGAAAGCAAATGCCTGCGGGGGTAGAGACTGAATTTGTGTCCTGTACTGCTCTAAGCACATTAGTCCTGATGATAGGGCTCAAGTTTCCATTGCTCTTGCCTCTGATTAATTTGATCTGAAGATAGAAGACTTCTTTCTGCTGGCCATCTGACCTCATCGATGGGACTTATCCTCTCTGTGTCTCTGTTTAAGCCACCTATAATTGAGGATAACAATCCAGCACCTTCCTACAAGAGCAAACTCGCTAAAAAATTACTAAATGATTTTCAAAACAAAATAGCTTCTTAGTTTTGTTATTAAATTGTATACAACTGCTAGGACCATTCAGTGCTTACCTACTCTTTAGTGTAATAAGGAGAAGTGAATACAACATAACAGACACGGTACCATTGTCATAAGGCAGTGTTTCTCAAACTGGGGTCGCCACTTGTGTAGGAAAGCCCTTGGCGGGTGGGCCAGTATGTTTACCTGCCCCATCCACAGGTCCGGCCGATTGCGGTTCCCACTGCTGCGGTTCACTGCTCCAGGCCAATGGAAGCTGCTGGAAGCGGCGTTGGGATGAGGGACTTACTGGCCGCCACTTCCAACAGCCCCCATTGGCCTGAAGCAGCGAACCATGGCCAGTGGGCAGCCGCGATCAGCTGGACCTGCAGACGGGGCAGGTAAACAAACTGGCCCGGCCTGCCAGGGGCTTCCCTGCACAAGCAGCAACCCCAGTCTGAGAAACACTGTCATAAGGGCACTCGGTTGGTAAGCAGTTAGCCTCCACCCTGCAGTGGGAAGCTCTCAGAGCTGTGTGTAAATCCAGTTATCATTTTGGAAGCTGTTCTAGGGATGGAGTGAACAGAGTAGGAGGAGTTTGGGGAGGACATGGAAAGCAGTTCTGTAAGAAGCAGGCATATGTCCTGCCTGGAGTGTAATGAGGGACTTCAATATCTGTTTGCTCCTCCATCACTTTTATCATCTGCTCCTGGCTCTTTACAGTGCACTCTTCATTCTCCTTTCTGTCCTGCCTTTCTGTTTTCAATTTTTCCTTCATGATCTCTCTCCACTCCCTGTGTTCTCTTTTTTCAGCCTCTGAGAATTGGAGCACCTCTTATAACATGTCCTCCTTGCTCTACCTTGGTTGCTTCCTAATCTGGCAGAGGCACTACACTGGTGTGTAGGGGGTTCCTCTGAAGGCCATATCTGCAGAAACACAAGAAACAATACACCAGTGTTTCTCAAACTGGGGTCGCCGCTTGTGCAGTGAAAGCCCCTGGCGGGCAGGGCCAGTTTGTTTAACTGCCTCATCTGCAGGTCCGGCTGATCGCAGCTCCCACTGGCCACGGTTCGCTGCTGCAGGCCAATGGGGGCTGCTGGAAGCAGCGGCCAGTAAGTCCCTCAGCCTGCACCACTTCCAGCAGTCATTGGCCTGCAGCAGCAAACCATGGCCAATGGAAGCCGCGATCGGCCGGACTTGCAGACGGGGCATGTAAGCAAACCAGCCCAGCCCACTAGGGCTTTCCCTACACAAGCGGTGACCCCAGTCTGAGAAACACTGCAATACACAGAAGCATGTTTGATAATTAACACACAGCATTGAATCATTATAGTAAAATACACCTCTTGTAACATAACATTCACTGTCCCTTGGCAAGAACACCTTTACGTGAACACCCTAAAGTGGTGAGTTCAGCCCAGGAGGGGTTGGAAGCTCAAGATGGGCAAACGGTCTAGGTGTTTTCTTAAGGGGATCATTGCAGATGACTAGGGACAATATTGTAAATTCTGCCACTATTTTCTCCAGGTAGGGGTCACTGAAGCCAATATATCACTCCTGAGGGTAAGCAGGATGAAACGGTACATCTCCTGCACACGTGTGGCTTCCGACCCGGTCCTATGCTGATTGCCCGTGTGCCGCTTTGGTCCCTGCAACAAGTAAGTGCTGATTGGCATGGGAAAGTTTCCTACAAAGGGGGGAAGGAACAAAACAGCTCTTCCAAGGAACCATCAGCAGAGCATTGGCGAGTATCTCCAGGAGAGTATAATCTCAGTCTGCATTAACACGCTGTTCCTCCGCACTATCGAGCTGCACAGGGGACTGTGGAGCACACTCAAACACAGCTAGTCTTGTACATTTCTAGCCCTTCACCCACTTCTACAATATACACTATATATACAATATACACTACTTCATATAACCGAGCAGCATCAACTCAAAAAGATCACTTACTATGGCTCTGTTCTCCTGCATCATGCACACCAGAGACAGACTGCTGGGACTGGCTAGATCCCTCTGGAGTGGAAAAGAGGTCCTGGCTCTCTACGCCACCATACGACCCTGCTGTGTGCTCCACATCATCCTCCAACTTGACCTCCTCATCCATGACTTAGTCCTTGGGGTTGGGTCCACTGTCCACTGCCTCCAGCTCTGCCAAAGTATCCATGGGGCTCTTGGCAGTGGAGGTGGGGTCACTGCCAAGGTTGGTGTCCAGTTCCTTATAGAAGTGGCCGATCTTCACCGCAGCACCAGAGCAACAGTTTGCCTCCTTTGCCTTCTGGTATGCCTGCCTCAGCTCCTTGATCTTCGCATGGCACTGATGCATGTCCCATTTGTAGCCCTTATCCAAGAAGCCATGAGAAATCGGCCCATAAGTATCGAAGTTCCTATGGCTGGAGTGGAGCTGGAACTGCACAGCATCCTCTCCCTGCAGTGCCAGCAGATCCAACAACTCAGGTGTGCTCCAAGTGGGAGAGCTTTTGCTGCATGGAACTGCCATGGTCAGCTGGGAAGATGTGAGATTAGCTGTCCATGCTGAGCAATCGGGAAGTGGAATTTCAAAAAGTCATGGGCCTTTAAAGGGGGAGGGGGCAGATGCTGTGTACCTGGGTGCAGGGCAGTGGAATTTGAAATGCTTACCAGAGCAGTCAGGACACCTCCTGGAGGCCATTAACAGCAACATAACCAAGTGCAGTGTCTACACTAACACTTTGTTGATATAACTTTGCTGCAAAAAGCTCTATGCTTCTCATCGAGGTGGTTTTGTTTTGTTGGCAAAGCAGGAGTGTTTTGTCAGCAGAAGGACTTGCAGCGTTTTACACATCCACTGTTTTGTTGATGAAAACTGACTTTTGTTGACAAAACTGTTTAGTGTAACAAGGCCTTCTGCATGTGTTTAAATCTTTGGAGGATCAGGGCCTTTATGCAATCCTGCACATACAGTATTGATACTTATGGTCCAATCCTTCAAACATTTACTGCCATGTGTAGGAACTTACTACCTACTATAAGCAGGCAAACTGACTTCAGTTGGTAGCAAGAACATCCCTCAACATTAAGCACTTGGAGCATCAAGCCCTTAGAGATTCTACTCCACTGACCACGGCACTTGCTATTACAGTACACTGCATCCCCACATAGTAGCATGCAATGCAAACATCCAAGTACAGCAGTGTCTCTCAAACTGGGGGGTCACCACTTGTGTAGGGAAAGCCCATGGCGGGTGGGACAGTTTGTTACCAGCCCTCGTCCACAGGTCAGGCCGATTGCGGCTCCCACTGGCCGCGATTTGCTGCTCCAGGCCTGTGGGAGCTGCTGAAAGCAGTGTGGGCCAAGGGACTTACTGGCCGCCATGTCTTTTCCACCATTGTGTGTGAATTCTCACACCAAACTTATTCTACTTTCAGTAAAAATAAAAGTTATTACTTATTAAAAGATCCCTAAAGGAAGTGACTGATGGAGGGAAAAGAGCACTAGCATACAATCCAGTGACCCATAGTATATTTCCAACAAAATTCAGGGCAGCAACTGCTCAGCTAAAGTGAGCAATAGAACTAAGTAACAGATCAGTACAAGATAGAACTGAGTAACATTTTGGGCACACTGAGATCTTTAGGGCTAAGATGATGGGACAGAGATGCATTAGTATTTCCTTACTTCATTATGGGCCTCATCCAACTACTATTATAGTCAGTGGAAAGAATCCTAATGACTTCATTCCAAGTTGGATAAGGCCCTAGGACAGGTCTTGGTCACCCCCTTTGTTTGGACTTGTGTTAAGTTTGTTTTATAAAAAAAAGGTCTACGTTGATACTTTAAGCAACTTAACACCTTTACAGCCAAGGAGCTCTGTCTTTATTAAGGTTCTTATTATTATCATCCCAATTTTACAGACGAGCAGACTGTAATAAAGAGAGAGAGGTTACAGCCCTGAAGTCAATGACGCTCCATACAGGTAGAAAGGTCTGCCTCTACTGAGCTTCTTGAAAGCTTAAATGACACTTACTGAAGTTCTCACTGTGACAGATATTACAGATACATTGAAACTTTTATTTTTATGGAAAAATGTGACTCATTTTTCTCTCTCACCTTGTGCTTCTAGGTGTGATGGGATTAATTGCTTTCTTCAAACAGGACAAGCAAAGCAGTGACTGCAGGGAACTCATGTAAGCATGAACTAACTATTAGAAACTATCAGCCTGAGCCATAGCATCATGAAATATTCAAAGACCATCATATCAACTTTATAAATGTCATACCTATTTATATGCACTAGCATTTCTATTTTAGTTCCATGGGGGAGGTATCAGAGTTTCTTGCAAGAACTAAAATTGCTGGGAGGTAAATACGTAAATACCTGGGCAGATAAACAAGCCTGAAGAAACCTCACCCACTGTGGGAAACAGCACAGACTCGTTCTACTTGGATGGAGAAGACTGGTAAGCAAAGAACTGTATCAACTGACCAGCCTGATATAGGAGGAAGGTTCACTCTCACCCAAACCAAGAATTGGCATGAGACTGTAACAAAAGGGATAGAGCCTTCAGAAAGGGTTTGAAGTACTTTGTTCCTATCAGGCTCTCTTTGTGGAAGATGGATGATTGTCTGATAAGCTAAGACCCGAATACAAGCTATTTATTGTTTTCAAGCTACCTTTTCTTTGCAATGCTTTTTGTTCTGGATAAATAATACTTTGTTTTATGAAGGTTGGCTGATCACTGGTTAACCCGTCTTTGCTCCTGAGACAGGATAGCAGGTGCTGAAATAAAGTCAGGCTTGCTAAGTTGATCACAATGAATTGCAGGAGAAACCACATCCTAAATCCCCAGCCTGGAAGGAAAATCTCCTTCCCTGAGAAAGGTGGCAGCTTGAGGTCTAAGCCCTTAGTGAGGTGCCCTCAAGGAGGCCAAGAAAGGATCAGAGGGGCAAGTTACTTCAGGAACTGTGACACTCACCATGAATTAGTAGCAGAGATGGGGAAAGAATAGAGGTTTCCTGACTCTTAATCCCTTCACTCTAACCGCTAGGACCCTAGGGCTGCTAAGCATTACTGTATTACTAATCATAATAGGTACTGCTTCTAGACTATATGAAATATTTTTGAAGAGGGAAGAAAACGTCAACTTTTTTTTTTTAATTTGGTCTGGGAATAAATTCTTGAATGTCTGTAATACCAGACCAAACACAGACACAAATAAAATAACTCATACTTCCCACCATGCACTCAATAACCAGAAAATATTATGATCAAAATCCATCATATTCTAGCCAGCTAGGAGCTAGTGAATGAATAAAGCCATATATGCCGGAGAAAGAATCTGACAGGAGAAGCATAATTAATTTCAAATTACAAATATGGAATGTTAGACCAAGCAAAAGAATATGATTTAAACAACAAGAGACAACTGCCAAACTACTACTCATCTGGAGTCAAGGAGACAGACCTGAACATTGCAAAGTAAAGGAAAAACAATTTAAAGGCAACTGCTGTTTAATAGTATATTGAACACTCAGTACATTACTAGCTAATCTTTTGGTAAATATGCTAGCGTTTAATCTCAAAATTGCATTTAAATGATGGACCTATAATGCAGCCTTATAACATAGTCCTGAAAACTGATCAAACCAGGCAAAAATCTCTCTTTGCCCACTATTACCATGACCAAGATGCAGCAACTTACTCAGCCCTTTAAAAAACACACATAACTAATCACTCTGACCTTTTAGGTGAGCATGATTTTGGAAGGATGCTAAAATGGCCTTCTGTTCTTTTCTATTTTATTATGCATACAGTAACAGTACCTATTGGAGCCACTGTAAAGTAGTAGTTTAGAACTGCCAAGCAAGATTTGTTTTCTGTCCTTTAAAACATATACATGTATGCACAGTTGGGCTACAACTCACTAAAAAACCCTGAAAGCAATTGGGGGATTTTAAAATCAGATTTTAGCTTATTTTTTAATTTCCACAAAAGATAATTAAGCAGTTTATCAGGTTTGCATACTTCTGCAAAATGGAATTTCACAGATGATTAGTTCATAACATGAACTAATTGCTTTTTGTAATTCCCAGCTGCTGCACACTTATTTCCAGGAGGATTTTTACTGGGCGCTCATTATTATTGATTTATAATATGCAAAACTCCATCTGCTGCGCTTTGATGTGGCTGCCAGTCCCAACCACAGGTAAAGTGGAGAGGATTGAGCACAATACCAACCTAGACTCATAAAAACATTTCAGTGGTTACAGACATTGAACCAAGCTACCATTCTAGTAAAACAAACACTGCCAATTTCTCATACTGCATGAAGGCTCTGGCAAAAGTCAGTCTCCAGAAGCCAGGATCCCAAAAAGTTTCATGCTAGCAGCAAACAAACAAACAAACACACCACCACTACCAGTGCCAGAAAAGAAAGGATGATCTCTTTCACAGGTTTTATTTTTCATCGGTCCTTTGGTGATTGAAGAGTTTGATTCTTGAACCACAGGCTCATTGCAGATGTTGCAGGTAGTGTTGGAAGACAGGGTTGGGCCGCGATTGCTGTGTGACCATTCTCTTTCCTTTCTTTTCTGGCATTTTTCTGTGATTAGTACAAGGCGATTTTCCTCAAAAGTGGACGTTCCCTCTCTGACAAGTCTTCGCCAGTTATCCCTACCCTGGGCTGCTGTCTCCCAGTGTGAGGTGTCGATGCCACATCTCTTGATGTTTATCTTGAGGGTGTCTTTAAAGCGTTTCTTTTGGACTCCTTGTTTCCTTTGGTGAGTTGGGCATACAGCAGTTGTTTTGGTAAGTGTACATCAGGCATGCACACACAGTACCCACTCCACCTCAGGTGGTGCTGGAAAATCAGGGCTTCAACAATGAAGATGTTGGCCTCTGTGAGGACACTGACATTAATGTGATGATCCTCCCACTTTATGTTGAGGATCTTCCTAAGAAAGTGCTAGTGCAGGCATTCCAGATTTTTCAGGTGTTTTCTGTAGGTCACCCAAGTCTCATAGCCGTAGAGGAGAGTTGGGATTACCACCGCTTTGTAAACTAAAGGTTCAGTATGTGTTCTGATGTTGTGATTGTTGAACACCAGGCAAGACAGTCTGCCAAAGGCAAGGCTGGCACAGCGAATTCTGTTCTGAATCTCGACATCTATGTCTGCCCTCTGTGAGAGATGGCTGCCAAGATAGGCAAAGTATTCTACATTTTCCAATTCTTTGTCTATATAGCACTTCCTTGCTGGGTCTGATGATTGACCGGGAACTGGCTGGAGGAGAACTTTTGTTTTGCCGATGTTCAGATTTAGTCCTAAGCTTCTGTAAGCTTCAGAGAAGCAATTAAGGGCTGTTTTAAGATCTCCTTTGAATGTGCAACTACAGCACAGTCATCTGCGTACTGGAGTTCAGTTATTGTTGCCGATATTATTTTAGTTCTGGCACGGAGACGAGAAAGGTTGAAGAGGTTTAACACAGTACTGTACTGTATTTGCTTTGGTTTTTTGGTCTCTGCTGCTGCCTGATTGCATACTTCCAGTTCCAAATGAGAAGTGTGGTTAACCAGCCAGTTCGTAACTCTGGTGTTCATAACTCTGAGGTTCCACTGTACTAATAGGAAAACTCCTGAATACTAAGACCAATAAGCTGTTGGAAAAAGCAAAGGCCTTGGCTACACTTGCACGTTATACCACAAGAAAGCCTCTCAGAGCACTCTACCTTACTCCCTGTCCACACTGGCAAGACATGTAGAGTGCTCTGACTCCCTGGCTGGAGTGCTCCTGATACTCCACTTCCCTGAGAGGATTAACAGCTGTTGCGTATTGGGTGAGACACTTCAGTGCCAGTGTAAACGAGAAGTAACGTTACAACGCTCTAATTGACCTCCGGAAACGTCCCATAATCCCCTTAACTGAAGTGGCCTCTCTTGTCTTTGTTGTGAACTTGGGACGCAGAAGTGCCCTTTCAAAGCTCCGTTTCGGAGTGCTGGCTGCTTATCTGGTCTGAGAAAAAAATAAACAGCTAATGTTTGCTTTGAGTAAGAGAGAGAGAGAGAGAGAGAGAGAGAGAGAGAGAGAGGCGGGGGAGTGAGGGGGGTCTGAACTTACAAGACAGCACCCCAAAACCACACACTCTCCCTCTCACTCCCACCCCATTTGAAAAGCATGTTGCGGCCACTTGAAAGCTAGGATAGCTGCCCATAATGCACCACTCCCAATGCAGCTGCAAGTGCTGCAAATGTGGCCACGCCAGTGCGCTTTAAGCTCTCAGTGTGGACAGACTGGAGCGCTTTCCCTAGTGCGCTCTCCAAAGGCTGGTTTAACTTAAAGTGCTCTACAGCTGCAAGCATAGCCAAACCCTAAGAAAGAAGGCAAAGCAGTGAAAAGCGACATAAGGAAAGATAAACAGAGATAAGTTAAAGACCTAGCAGCTGTAGCTATGATAGGAAACCACAGAGACGTTTACCGAGTGACTAGAACTCTGTGTGGAAATATCAAAACAGGACATAGGCCAATAAAAAGCAAAGATGGGAAAATGCTTACATATGAGGTAGAATAGAAAAACAGATGAGCAAAGCATTTCAGGGAAGTCCTCAATGGGCCCAACCCCACCTCAGCACCAGATGTTGATGAAACATGTGAACCTGATCGAGCTGACATTAACATTGGTGTTAAAAGTATTGACTGTAAATAAAAAATGCTGAAAATATAAATCAGCAGATGATTAAATTACAACATAAATGCTTAATACCACCATCCTAATTAAAGTGACAGAGCTGTTCAATGAAGTTTGGGTAAGAGATCCATCCTGACCACAGGAAACACGGAATCACAGTCAGAATACCCAAAAAGGGTGATCTTACTGACTATAACTGCTGGAGAGAAGTTACATTAATCTCTGTTACATGGAAAGCTTCTGCAATATGATACTACCCAGGACGAAAGATGCAGCGGATGCAAAGCTTGAGTAGGAAAACTTGTGCAGATCAGATAGTCACAGTGAGAACCATCAGAGAAGAATGAATAGAATGGCAAGCTCCCCCCTTCATCAATTTCACTGGTTTTCAAAAGGCATTTGATAGCCTGCACAGACATACATTGTGGAATATTCTTCAGTCCCACAGAATCACAGCTAAAGTCATCATCATCAAGATTGTGTACAAATCTGTAAAGTGGTCTGTAAGGATGTTGTCTGGTTGTCCATAGTGGTTCAACATGGACACCAGTGTAAAACAGGGATGCACTTTATCTTCACTGATTGGCGTTGCCATAGAGTAGATAATGAAGGAGGATATTAGCAACACAAACTCATAACTTGGTGATCAAGAATATCATGGCAAAATGCACATAGCAACATTATATATAAAGTTATAAACATAAGCTGTAATCATGACTGAAGTATGTTTCCCAGACAAGTCTGGGGAGTGGCTAAACCACATCCTTGGAAACAAAAGGCAAGCTGATGCCTCAGCCAGGTGTCAACAAGGCTCATGGATGATTACTTGCTAAGTGGCCATTCTCTGGCATGGAACGGAAGGGGGCAGAGACAAAAAAACTACATTCTAGCAAAAACACAGCATGGAGTTTCCTTTCTTCACTAGACCACCTGTTACCTTGCTCCCAGCTGGAAATGTTCCTCAAAAGGGGGACAGAACTATAAAAAGAAGGGGCAGAGACTCAAGACCACCCCCATTCTCCACAGCTGATAAAACAAAAGGAAACAGCCTTTGGACTCTGGGAGAGTTGTCCCGACCTGAGAGTTTGGTCAGTACTCTGCTGGAGGGTGTGATGAGAAAGTTTGCTTTGCAACTAAGATAGTTTCCTAAATAAATGCTAGAAAAGCATTTTATCTGTATTTTTCTTGTAACCATTTCTGACTTTTGTGCCTCATTACTTGTACTCACTTAAAAATCTCATTTTAGTTAAGAAACTTGTTTTACTATTTTATCGAATCCTGTCTGTTTAAATTGAAGTGTTTTAGAGTCCTGAGGCACCTTATAGACTAACAGACGTATTGGAGCATAAGCTTTTGTGGGTGAATACCCACTTCTTCAGATGCATGTGATGGAAATTTCCAGAGGCAGGTATAAATATGCAGGCAAGAATCAGTCTAGAGATAACGAGGTTAGTTCAGTCAGGAAGGATGAGGCCCTCTTCTAGCAGTTGAGGTGTGAACACCAAGGGAGGAGAAACTGCTTTTTGTAGTTGGCTAGCCATTCACAGTCTTCGTTTAATCCTGAGCTGATGGTGTCAAATTTGCAAATGAACTAAGTTCAGCAGTTTCTCTTTGGAGTCTGGTCCTGAAGTTTTTTTGCAGCAGGATGGCTATCTTTAAACCTGCTACTGTGTGTCCAGGGAGACTGAAGTGTTATCCTATAGGTTTTTGTATATTACCATTCCTAATATCTGACTTGTGTCCATTTATCCTTTTACGTTGGGATTGTCCAGTTTGGCCGGTGTACGTAGCAGAGGGGCATTGCGAGCACATGATGGCGTATATTACATTGGTGGGTGTGCAGATGAATGAACCAGTGATGTTGTGGCTGATCTGGTTAGGTCCTGTGATGGTGTCGCTGGTGTAAATATGTGGGCAGAGCTGGCATCGAGGTTTGTTGCATGGATTGGTTCCTGAGTTAGAGTTACTCTTTGTCACTTTTTACAGATCCAGACTAACACAGCTGCCCCTCTGATTCCTGAAGTGTTTTAGTAACTATTTAAGGTAATAAATTGGCAAATTATTCCCTTAAGGAATAATGCACACAATATATTTGTACTGTGCAGGAGTGGGCTAGGTAGTACAGGACATACAGTACAGGATGTATTGTGGGTCACCCTGCAGTATAACCAAGGCAGGTGAGAGTCAGGGTGTAACTGGCAGACTGCAGTTACATACAGACACTCAGGTTGTGGCTTGCATGCTGGAAGGCTGTTTGTGAGCAGCCCAGGTGGGAGTTACTACAGCAAGTCACTTAAGCACCCAAGTTGTAAGGGAGGGGTGACACAGTCCCTAATAGTCTGGATTGTCCCCCAGCATGCCACAGAATTATATGCAAAGTGTGTCATAGCTTAAATCTCAATAACATGCAAGTCATAATTAATGTGCATTTAGATTCCACGCTCAAGAACAACTAAGAGGTGGGGGTGGGGGACGCTCGTAAGTACATTTTGAATGTTACTAGAAAACTCAACTAAACTTTATCGAGTGTATTAACATATCTGCTCCCAAACAGCACTGGATCCCATAAAATGGAAATAAACTGTCTGACTTCCCCATTATACCTTTCTCTCCCCCTCGGTCACATACACACACGTATAATCCCACCATGCTAGAAGGGCTAGTAGTGAAATTGCAGCATTACACTCTAATCTGTCAATCAGGGGTACTGGCAGCTCACCATCCATGCCAGGAACCCTACTGATTTCACTGGGATTCTGTACAGGTGCAGTGGTCCATCTATGCAAATTTCATTGTGGGATGAGAGTTCTAATGGATTCTTTATTCATATATTGCCAAGGAAATTTCAAATAAAAAAGTCGTCCCATTTGTACTGACGTATTCAAGAGCTCTCTCAGAGGCAGCCTCCAAACCGTTTCACAGCACAAAGTAGCACTATTAGGACAAGAAAAAAAGACGAAAGAATCCAGAAATGTTGTCCAAATTTCATCAAATGTGGGATATAAAAGTCTCAAATCCTTAAAAAGTTGGTGCACATGCTTAACTTTATTACTGTGAATAGTCCAGATGTCTCAAGAGACAATATATAGGCAAAGCACAGTAGAAGCAATACCTGTGGGATGGGTGAGAGGGGTGGACTATATACAGAGGAGCACATAATAGTTTATTAAGGTTCAGAGGAGTATTGGAGGCCCTGACACAGCAATCTCATAAATAAAATGATTTCACATGAAGTGTGTCAGCATTTTGCAGACCTTTTTCTGGAATGCTATAGCAGTGGTTTTCAAACTTTTTTTCTGGGGACCCAGCTGAAGAAAACTGTTGATGCCCAGGACCCAACAGAGATGCGGGGTTTAGGATGTGGGATGGGCTCAGGGCTGGGGCAGAGGATTGGGGTGCAGGGGTGAGGGCTGCGGGATAGGGGTGGGAATGAGGGGTTCAGGGTGTGGGAGGGGGCTGTGGGCTGGGGTGCTGGAGAGGGTCAAGACTCTGAGCTGGGAATTTGGGGTGCAGGAGGGGCTCCAGGTTTGGGGGGCTCAAGCAGGGGGAAAGGGTTTGGGTGCAAGAGGGGCTCTGGGCTGCAGGTGCAGGCTCTGCGGTAGGGCCAGGGATGAGGAGATTGGGAGACAGGAAGGGGTTCCAGGTTGAGGGGACGGGGGGCTCAGGGCTGGCGCAGGGTTGGGGCATATGTGAACTTATCTTTAGCAGCTCCTGGTCAGCAACGCAGCAAGGGTGAAGAGGCAGGCTTCCTGCATTGCACCCTGCAAGCGGCCAGCAGCAGGTCTGGCTCCTAGGCGGAGGCGTGCAAGCTGCTCCACGCAGCTCTCACCCACAGGCACTGCCTCCCCCATCCCCCAGCTCCCATTGGCCGGGAGTGCAGAGCCAGTGCTCAGGGCAGGGGCAGCACATAGAGCCCCTTGGCCCCTCTGCCTAGAAGCCGGACCTGCTGCTGGCTGCTTCCGGAGCGTAGTGCAATGTCGGAACAGGTAGGCACTAGCCTGCCTTAGCTGGGCAGCACCGCCAATGTGACTTTTAACATCCCAGTCGGTGGTGCTCACCACAGTGACCTAGTGCCTTACACGCCACGACCCAGTACTGGGTTGCAACCTGAACTTTGAAAAACACTGTGCTATAGGCCTGTGTGGGAATGATACATTTCAGGGATTGGCAACCTTTCAGAAGTGGTGTGCTGAGTCTTCATTTATTCACTCTAATTTAAGGTTTTGCATGCCCATAGTACATTTTAATGTTTTTAGAAAGTCTTTTTTTATAAGTCTATAATATACAACTAAACTATTGTTATATGTCAAGTAAATAAGGTTTTTAAAATGTTTAAGAAGCTTCATTTAAAATTAAATTAAAATGCAGATCTTATCAGTTTAGTGTGATCCTTTCCCTTGCTTTTCCTTGCTGAGTTTTCCAATGTCTGGCACTATTTGGATACTTTAAACTGAACACAGGCTTCTGAGTGATCAGTTGTTAACCAGCTCCGAGAGAGACAGAGGACAGATTTCATGTGTGAAAATACCTGTTCACACAGGTATGTAGATCCAAATGCTGAAAGCATTGCAAATGCAATTTTCTTCAAAACAGTCAAATTTCACTGGCAGGGATGCCCAGCAGGTCAGAACAGAGGCCCCATGATCTCTCTTGGTAGTTTCAAGTGCACTCTGCCCATCTCCAAACTTTGATGCTCATGTCAAGGTTCCTTCCCCACTCGGAACTTTAGGGTACAGATGTGGGGACCTACATGGACACTTCTAAGCTTAATTACTAGCTTAGATCTGGTATCGCTGCCACCATCCAGAATTTCAGTGTGTGGAGCACTCCCTGTCCCCCCAAAACTTTCCCCTCTCTGGGTAGCCTTGAGGGACTTTACCAATTCCCTGGTGAACACAGATCCAAACCCCTTGGATTTTAAAACAAGGAGAAACCATCCCTCCTCCTTTCCCCCCACCAATCCTTGGTGAGTCCAGATCCAGTCCCTTTGGATCTAAAAAACAAGGAAAAATCAATCAGGTATTAAGAAAAAGGCTTTTAATTAAAGAAAAGAAAGGTAAAAGAAAACCTTCTGGGAGAGATTAGCATACCAGCTACTCTCACAGACAACAAATTCAAAACATAGAGGATGTTCCCCTGGGCACAAATTTAGTTACACAAAGAAAAAATACCCAAATACCCAATGTTTGATAATTCCCTTAATTTGCATAAGACAGGCCACAAAGAAATAAACATAAACCTATTTATTCCTTTCTAAAACTTACTACTCTGATAAGAGGCTGGTTCATTGATCTTTTTCACTCCGGCTGAAACTGAAACTCTCAACAAAGGAAAAACCTCCTTCCTTCCTTTTGAAACATCTTGTTCCCCCATTGGTTCCTCTGGTCAGGTGTTAGCTAGGCTAGGTGAACTTTTTAACCCTTTACAGGTAAAAGAGGCATTAACCCTTAACCATCTGTTTATGACACATGCCCATAATTCTGAGCTTTTTAACTGAATGAGCTGCATTTTGAAAGCTTCAATACAGACAAATCCAAGCTGCTTTCGTTGAACTTTTCAGGTTTAATGAGAAAAGAAAGCATTGGGCCAAAATGCTGGAAATCTTGAAATCTGTAAGAAAATTCTGATTCCAGTTCTTGCATGTACATTCTAATCTCAACGTCAAATGCAGTGCGCTGGTCTACGTGGCATGATGGTGATATAAGCAGCAAGTCAGGACTTAAAAATATCCAAGTACAATGGCGCTGGAACAATTTTTAAGGTGGGGGTGCTGAGCTGTGCCCCGTCTTGCCTATGTCTGCACTCCTCACTGCCCCAGGCTGGGACCAGTGGGCTACACCAGGGGTAGGCTGCAGAGCCCTGGGACAGGGGCTGGGACCCCAGGCTGGCAGCAGAGCCCCCCAGACCAGTGGCCAGGACTCAGGGCCAGCAGCTGACTGAGCAGGGCTAGTGGACAGAACCCCAGCTGGTAGGTGGCTAGCACCCCAAGCCAGCAGCAGAGCCCCTGGGACTGGTGGCCAGGACATGGGCAGTGTGAGTGTCACTAAAAATCAGCTTGTGTGCCAGCTTTGGCACAAGTGCCATAGGTTGCCTACCCCTGAGACATGTGGTCAAGAAATTCACCTACGTAAATTCATCTATAATTTATTGAACTTCAGCGTTTAAGGCATTTTATTCATAATATGATACGCACTATCAAGCGGTAAGAGTCTTGCTTTGGATGTAACAGAATTACTACTGCTCTTTCTTCTATTTGGTTTCCCTAGTTGTAGTGTTTGTTTTCCTCCAAATACACAAGCATATTTTAAAGCAAATTTCCATACCATGGTTACTACCACCACTTTAGATGGATGGTTATGAAGCTGCAATAGTTTTAGAAGTCCATTTTACTCATCACTCAGTTTAATTTCCGGATTTCATTCACATAGGACAAGGAAAACCAGAGTCAGTTTCACTTTCAGGTGCCGAATCCTGCTAAAGATGCAAATAGCGTAAGAGACTATTTAAGCAAATAAACACGACCTTTGCTTGGAATAAAGAAGATTCAAACAGCAGAAGTGCTTGTTATAAGTGTCCTATCAGCGAGGAAAGGTGCAAAATGTAATATATTAAAAACATTCAAAAGGGATCCTGGGTCACAAATGAAGGATGTAACTGGAATTCTCAGAACGAGGATGGAAAACTATGTTAGCACAACATTCCTTTGCACCACAATCTCTAGGGGATTACCGTTTCTGCGATAGGCGCATGACGTGTAAAGTTCCGCCTGTCTCTCGGAGAACATTGTTTCAAGAAGTCATTTCTTCAAAGTAAGATTCTTTCACGAGAGAAAGCAAGAAGTGGTTTGCCCGCACTGGGTGGGGTGGTTAATATGCCTGTGTGTAAACACACAGCCCCATGTGTGGAAGCCACTTCTGAAAACTACGTACAGCCTATCGAGCAGTCCCAGAAACTATCACTGAATAATAGGTTTTTTTGAGCTATCTGGGAGAGAGAGAGAAGAAAAAAGCCCACTGAATCTTACAAGTTGTACCTAGGAACAAAATTTCGGCTTTTCGCAGCAACACACAGGAATCTGAAAACAAATCGGTAGTTTTTTGACCACCCCACCTTCCCTACAGGAGTAGGACTTAATCCACCCCCCGGCTCCCTTGGAAAACCAGCGCCTTAAAAGTAGCTGCTAACACCATAGACTGGTGCATTGAGCCTAGTAGACGCACCAGACCCCCCCAACGCACCTACTAGCCCGTCAGCTGGAGCCGTGTGACCAGCTGACCGGACAGGGCGCTCCCTTATCCTCACGCTTTTGGAATCCCGCACTCCCGTCTCCCCCTCCCACGTTAGCCCGGTCGCTTCGGCTTTAACCATCTCCTTATATGGACACCAGAATGTCTGACGTCATCTAACTCTGGGAAACCAGAGCCTATGCAACCAAACTTGGTCGGGAAAAGCGGGCCGCAGCCGTTGGAATGTTGATGGACGCAACGCCGCAGCCATTGGGAGCCACAGGCAGGGCTCCGCTATTGGGCGGGAGCGGCAAGTGGGCGGGGAAGGGGAGGGGTAGGTTGCACCTGTTGAGAGCCCCTAGCGGGCTGCGGGAGAAGACGAGTCAGTGGGGCAGTCGCTGCTGAGTGAGGAGTGCGGGGAGTTCGAGTCCCGCGGCTGGCCGAGCCGAGAGTTCCTGTCGGGTCGCTGTAGTTTTTCCGCGGGGTTGGCTGGGGAGCGGCGCCGCCGCCGGAGGAGAGAGGCTCACCAGGAGTTTGTCCAGAGTTCGGGTCCCGGCTCCCTCGCCGCGCCGCCGCCATGCCCGTCTTCCACACCCGCACCATCGAGAGCATCCTGGAGCCCGTGGCGCAGCAGATCTCCCACCTGGTCATCATGCACGAGGAGGGGGAGGTGGACGGCAAGGCCATCCCGGACCTGACCGCCCCCGTGGCCGCAGTGCAGGCTGCCGTCAGCAACCTGGTCCGGGTGAGTGTGGGACGAGGACAGCCGGGCACCCGCCTGGGAAGGGCTTCCCGCGCCAGCCGCTCCCGGGCCCGGCTCCCCTGCCTCGAACTTCCCTCTCCGCTTAGTGCCAACCCCTGACCGTGTCTTTCCTCAGCTCGCTACTCCTCCTCAGCGCCCAGGGCAAAGGATACTCCGTGTGCCCTAGTCACCGCCAGCTCCTTTCTCCTCCTGCCCCCGCTCCAGCCTCCTCAGGGTGCGGTGAGAAGTGATAGCACCAGCCGCAGGGCCACTCGCTCTGATCCTGCTCTTCCCATCCCTCCTTGTCACAGGCACTCTACAGCTCTCCCCTAGGTATGGGGGACAGCTCCAGCCCCTCTCTGTCTTATTTTCTTTTGCCAGGGTTTATCAAATCTCCCCACCCAATAACACTTTGCATCTATATTTTATATTCACATATAAACTGTCCACTCACAGTAACTTGCTCCTTTCTGCGTGGCGGAAAGATACTGGCTTCCTAAGTGGTGAAGACATTTCAGTTCAGAAATAATTGGATACAACATCGACAAGCTTTTTTTCGGTTTTTATTTAAAAAATACATCAGATTCTTCATTTAGTTCTTGTTTGCCCCTTGAGTTGTTTTGTGAGTTCTGCTTATTGTTCAATAGCCCCATATGCAACAGTTGTTTCAGATCTTAATGGCTTAAAATCTATTCTTTTTTATTTTATGCACTCTGTTCAGAGGCAGTAATGCACCATAATTATTGGTATCTGCATCATGCTTTCCATATGGTGAGGGATACATTTGGAAACCTTGATGGATATCTTTGATCTGATAATGCATAATCAATCCCTTAGTTTTGTCAATAGAGTGTTTACCTCTATTTTGTACATTGCTTTCTCACTGAGTCCAAGTGCTGCTTTGATGTGATAAACTGTTTTCTTTTTTTTTTGTCAGTGTGTAAATCAGTAATGATATTAGTGTTCCTTTGTAATGAAGAGGGTTGCATAGTTAGCACATAATTGTTTGTTTCAGATAAAAAAGCTGGGATTGTGTTTTTCAGCAATGAGTTACTGCTTCCCAAAATGCTGACCTTACCTAGAGACAATGAAAAGTCAATTTTAATCGTTGATTTTTTTTTCAAGTGTTGCCTTCAGAGCATCACTTTAACAGTTTGCCATGTCTTAATTGCTAACTGACCTTGTGTCTGGGAAGTCCAAAAGACTGGAAAGTATTAAAATGTTTTCATTGGATTTCAAACACTGATACTAAATTATATCTAAAGAATAATGAATTACAGACAGGCAGCAAACATGCACATTTTGCTTTGTAAATCGTTAGATTGCTGTACCATTTCCTATCTCCACAACTCCCTAGAGGTTGCACTTATCTTTTCCTCACACATCTGTGGCTTTATAGAGAAGAAGAATTACTCCCATATCACATTACATTCTTAATTTTGGTCATTAATCTTTTAAGATGCTCATAAAAAGAAATTTCTGCCTTGTCAATATAAATTCTTTAAAAACTTGGACACAACTCTTTCCCCACCTTCTAAGCATTAATCTGCACCAAAAAATCCTGTTGTCCATTTTAGAAAAGATTTTTATACTACTTTCAATGTGGTATTGCTGCAGGACATAACATCTACCCTGGAATATTAACTCTCTACTTCTTTTTGTACATACAGATAAATATTGGATGACTGCTATACTAATGCTTCAGAAAATAAAACAAAATCTATTGTTTAGATTGAATGTCATGCCAAACAGGACTGACTTTCAAGCTCAGACCACGGGGCTGCTGGGAAATATAGGGGAAAAATATGGCAGGGAGGCCTCTGTAAAGGATATGTGGATTGTGTGATTACAGGCCATCGTAATGCCCTAGGCGTGCCATACAATACTTATTACTGTGGTATTAGTAGAGCCCTGCAAATCTGTGGATATCTGTGGACCACATTTGCAGATTGGATGAGGATACAAATTTTGTATCTGCCCGCAGCTCTAGGTATTAATACTCACTTTTAACTTTATTACATTGTAACAGTACATGTCAGGGAAAGAATCTTGGGCACAGAGTTTTAATAATAGTGATGTATTCTCTGGAATACCTGTGCTTTTTGATTAGCTCCCTCTGGGCAAAGGAATTTAGTATATAGGCTCTGAGGAGGTGAAGCCTAGGTGTCTGGGGTAGTTATACCTAAATTTTTCTTTCAAGGAGAATATTGTAGTGAAGTTTTGTGGTGTTTACTGTGTCAATCTAGTTTGATTTCACTTCATTATGTAATCATTTTATTATGGAAAGAACTTTAATGGAATAAAAGTAGATTCTGTTGGTAAAAAAGTCACAAAGTAAGATTCCCTTATTCTTGACTATTAACGCCACTAAGTTTGTCTTCCATTTTGGGCTGTGGCTATGAGAGGCATCTCAGCTTTATTTAACAAATAATTGTCCATTAGCTATATGGAGACCATGGGTCAGGGAAATATCCCACTTCCTCCCCTGATGAACCACCCCGCCCATGTACCTATTCACTACACCAATACTGACTTGGATTCTAAATACATTCTATGGGTGGCAAACCTGAGATCACTTATTCACTGATGCTTTAAAAACTCTCACACTGCAATCTGGGTCTATGCTGGTTGTGTACTATGTATGTATCTTGTGAACCTTGTAACCGATACTTGTAATCTCTCGTAACTCAAGCCTGACCCCAGATGTACAGTATCTTTCTTCTTGTGTAAACTTGATTTTAAACATGAGCTTTTATAACAAGTATTGCTTCTTCCCTGTGGCCATTTGGCTTTGGCTTGCTTCAAAAATACAGAGCAACTAGAGGTGGTGGTGAGTCAGAAATGTTCCTGAAAAAAGAAGGTGCCTTAGGTGTTCTAGAAAGTGTTCTACCAAGCCCTGTTGTGGAGAAGGAACTAGATGGTTTGAAAACTGTTTGATACGAGATGCTGTCAGAGGGTAAATGTTAAGCAAAGTTGTAAGATGGGTATGTTACGGAACAAAAACCAAAAAACCTCACATATGCCAGAGGATGCATGGAGACACAGAGGCTTGGAACCCTGGAGGGATGCTCCACCCAGACTGCTCTTTAGGAACATTGTGGTTTGAATTTGAAGACTCAGCAGCTGGAGAGAGGGAGCAGATTCATCGGTTGGCTCCTGTGGCTGGAGAAAGGAAGCTTTTGTGACCATATGCAATCCCTATTACAGTATAAACTAGGAAGGTTACTGAAAATTTATTGATCTGTTTGTGTTGTTTACTCAGGTTAAACAAAAGTTTAGTGTTTTGTCAAACTTAGAAGTTGGAGGCATAGCCAATTGGTAGGTATTGAAGAGATCTGCAGGACCCTTTACATAATTAAGAAAAACAGCAAAAAAGCAGCCCGATATTTACAGGCAAGGAGATGAAGATGGAGGGATAAAAAGGCTCAGTTGATAATGTGGTGACATTGAAATTGAATAATGTGTGTGCAAAAGAAGGGGCAGGTTGTGCCACTTGTCCACACTCTGGAACTTCCATTGCTAGTGTCAGAATTTTTACAAAAAATTCTAAGTTTAATCAACACTCATAAAGAAATCACCTTGAAGTTGACCTTTGACAGAACATCCAGTGGGTCACTAGCGGAAAGATTTATGCCATGTACTATCAGTGCTCAGATCCCATGCGGAGTGTTTGGAGAGAAAGGTGGGTGGCTGAAGCTTCTTGCACAAATGTAGTATTTTTATGGGGTAAAACTAAGACAATGATGGAGAAGCTTCAGTTTTAGCACACAATTGACACAAATTGAGGCAATACACACCTCTCTAAATTAAGCAGTCTCTCTGTAGATTGAAGAAGTCAGTGCCATAAGTAGTTTGTTAGAGGGTTTCCTTTGCTGCTAGTGGGCTGAAAACTAGAATCCCATGAAATCCTTTTTATTTTTGTATAATTTTTCATTCTATTTTTTAGGAATTTCTTGTATTTTCCATCTTCTTTACCCATCTAGGGTTGGGTCCTGCTCCAGTGGGGTATGCGTGGAAGGCCTCAGTGGGGATGGTGTTGGTGGGGGGTGGTGGTGCAGAGTGAGCCTGCCCCAAACTCTCACAGGAGCTGTCTCATGGCGTTGGGTCCAGCTCCCTGCTCCAGGCATTGCAACCTGGCTTTTGGGATGATAGCATTGCCCAAGTTTGGCCCAGCCGCCTCTCCGTCATGATTACTGGGCTGCTGGGCCCAAGTTTGGCCCAGCCGCCTCTCCGTCATGATTACTGGGCTGCTGGGCCAAACCTGAGCGGGACACAAGGAACAGGAACTGCTGCAGCAGGGTGAGTTTTTTGTTTCATGTTGCTTTAATCATTGGGTTTTGATCTATTTTGGGGCTCTCTTAATAACTGTAAAACAGAAAGCTTAAACTGAGCAGTAACTGGTGTGGTGAACAGGCAAGTATATTTGACAGCCCTATTGAATTAATTGCTTTGTAAAGTGAAGTTCAAAATTCTAACTCCGGTCAAACTTGACTGGACAAAGTTTAGCATAATGGTGATGAATAAAATAAGTTTCTAAAACTGAGTCACTAGTTAATCTACCATTTTAAGAGAAGTTATAGTACTGTGAACAATTACCTGTAATTAGGAAGTAGTTTATAAAATAAGCTTTGTGAACTATCTTCCTGGCAAGTCTTTGATCATAGACTGGTTTCTTCATAATTACATACACAGAATTATTGCTAAGCTGTGAATCTGGAAATGTATCTTTCAGAGCTAGTAAAACTAAGGTAAATATATCGTATGCTCAGACTGAATTTTATTTATAAGCGCATTCAACTACTAGTTTGTGCTGTGTTCTGGCTTTCTATTAGTATTTAAGCACAGTGGTTTTTAGAATTAAAATAATTGTTTTGCAGAATTGAGGGAATATCTTTTAGCCTTTCAGCAACAACCCCAAATGAGCATAGGAGATTATTATACATCAATAAATGTCTCATGAGAGGTTGTAGATATCTTGGCCTGCAGCTGTGGTAATTTGAACACTTTTCCCTTGTACATACTGCATAGCAAAAGAGTAATTATCTAAAATTGATTAAGCCATTTCTAGCCACAAATAATTATCAATCATAGATCAATGAAGATCAGTGGGGATTTCTTCAGTAAACATGGCCTTTAGCTCTGCGAAAGGGGTGTGTGTGTGTGTCTGTTCGTGCATACTCCAGAAAAGACTGTCTTAGGCTTTTAGAATTAAATGACTGCTTTCTTCTACAACTAATACCTGTCATCTGTGATATCGGGGGTGGGGGAGGGAGGGTGAAGGGAATGTCCTATGAATAGAACGTGTGTGAGAATGAAAGGTGCTGATACTGCTCATGAGATGTTTCCCACACTCTAAGATATACCCTTAATAGTTAAAATAAAAATAACATTATCTGGATAAAACTGATATTCTCTGGGTAAAGTGCTGCTTCTTCCCTGTCCCCCCACAAAAAGTCATCAGTTCTACACTCTTCCTGCTACCTCTGTTCTATCAATCCTTGCAGCCTCTTTCCCACTGTCTTTCAAATCATCATGCATTCCCTTTCCCAGTACTTCACTGAGGGCTTGGCTGCACTCGTACGTTGGAGTGCATTAAATCAACCCCAGGTGCCCTAACTCCTGAGGTGTCCACACTGGCAAGGCACATAGAGTGCCCGGACTCCACGGCTGGAGTGCCCCCGGTAATCCACCTCCATGAGAAGCAGTGAGCTCACTACTCCCTGGCTGGAGCGCCTCGGTGCTAGTGTAGATGCCCTGGTCTATTAATGTGCTCTGATCGGCCTCCAGGAAGTGTCCCATGATGCCTGTTCTAGCCATTCTGCTCATCACTTTGAAGTATACTGCTCTGCCCTGTGGTGAACAACCATCAGACCTGCTCTTTAAATTCTTTGGGAATTTTAAAAGTCCCCTTCCTGTTTGCTCAGCTAGGCCTGGAGTGCTGTCAACGCATCTTTCCAGGTGACCATGCCTCCACATGCCAGGCGATCCCCAGTATGGAACAATGGCTAGGTGCTGGACCTCATCAGTGTTTGGGGGGAGTAAGGTGTCCAGTCCCAGCTGCGCTCCAGCCGTAGGGAATTATGATACCTACCGGCAGATATCAAGGGTCATGAGAGAAAGGGACCATAACTTGGACGCACTGCAGTGCAGGGTTAAAGTGAAGGAGCTGCTCAACGCCTGCTAGAAAGCACGGGAGGCAAACCTGCTGGTTCTACAAAGAGCTGGACGAGATACTTGGGGGCGACCAGACCTTCACTCTGAAGAGTACCATGGACACTTCGGAGGCTGTGGCAGCCCAGAGTGCAACAAGGCACGAGGAGGAAAGCGGGAACAAGGGTGCTGAGGAGGAGGGGGGCCCAGAGCCAGAGGACGGTCCGGCATCCCTAGATGCATGCAGCCAGGAGCTGTTCTCAAGCCAGGTGGAAGGTAGCTGGTCGCAGCTGACAGTGTTTGTAGAAGAACAAACAGCAGATGAGGTGCTTGGTAAGCAGCTTTTATTTTGAGTCGGGTTGTTGGATGCAGGCTGTTGGGGCAAAGAGGGTTGCAGAAAGAAGGGTTAGGGCTGTGTGCATGCCTAGATGTGGAATAGAGCATTGATGTGCTCTCTTACATCATGGTAATCGGCTTCAGTGATCTCATCAAAGGTCTCATGCAGAAGCTCGGCAATCCACTTGTGCAAGTTCCTTGGCAGAGATACTGTGCTTCTTGTCCCAGTAAGCCTAACATATCTGTGCCATTGTGCTATGGGGGCGGGGGGACCATTGCTGCACACAGGCAAGACGCATAGGGCCAGGTCGAAAGCCGCATTGTTGCAGAAGACCCTCCCTTGCTTCCCAGGTCACCCTCAGCAGCGAGATATCTTTCAGGACAAACACATCCTGTGGAAAATGTGGGGACAGTGTTCAGTATAGGGGGCCCCCTGCAACCGTTGGCTCTCCCTAGGGCACAGGACCCCAGAGGACAGTAAGGCTCTGGAACGATCAGTCCCCCCACCCCTGTGGTTACTCACCATTTTCGGGCTCTTATGTCTACTCAGCTTGGGACAGGCAGTTTGTGCTAGTGTGTGTACTGTGCTTGTCTAGAAGTTCGGCCGAATCATTGCTCTGTCTAGTGTTAACAATGCTGCTTCTGTTTAAATGTTGCATTTTGACTTTACAGATGCAACCTTGAGATCTCAACTGTCCTTGTTATTAGTGGCTGAAAGGCTGCAAAGATCAAGAAGCAGCCACGAAGAATCAAGGAGAACCTTCTGCATGAAGTCATGCAGCAGTCCCTTACTGAAAATAAAAAAGTCCAGGAGTGATGGGAGACCGAAAGGAGGGTCCCCCAGGAGAATGTGCATCATCTGCAACAAACCATGGAGTGGCTTCTAAGCATTATGGCGTGCCGATCGGGCTCACTGCAAGCACACATGGCACTGCATACGGAGCAGATCCATGTCCCTCCTCCTTCCCCGCCGCAGCCCTTGTCTCAAAACTCTTGTTCCCCCAGATCACTGCCAACCCACTTTTCCCAACATCTGGTTTCTTATTGCCACCAGCTGCCTCCAAAACCTTTAGCTTCACTGCCCAGCCCTGCAAACTATGACTCTTACCCCCTGCAGTTGGCCCCCATCACCATGCATTTTAGCCAGCCTGAAGTACAGAACTCGTTGCACGGCACTCCAGACAGGAAGGCAGAATATGATAACAGGACATACAGAAATCTGTGATTATTCTGTTCCCCACCCCGCCCCCTTCACTCCTCCCACACAGCACAGATGTGTCATGCCATGTGTGTTTCTCCAGCAGTTGTTTCTTTTCAATAAATGAATTTTTTGGAAACATTCTTTATTGCATTAAGTAAAAGATAGCATAGCCCAGGACAGCAACAGGCACTGCTAGTGAGTGTATCATACATAGCAAACACAAATGTCTGCTAGTATTGGAACCACTGCACTTCACTCCCGTGCAGGGCACCAAACATTACTGGTGGCTTTCAGCATCGAATTGCTCCCTCAAGGCATCCCTAATCCTTATGGACCCGCGCTGTTCCCCTCTAATAGCCCTGGTCTCTGGCTGTTCAAATTCAGCTTCCAGGCATTCAACCTCAGCGGCCCATGCCTGAGTGAAGCTTTCACCCTTCCCTTCTCAAATGTTATGGAGGGTACAGCGCCTGGCTATAACCATAGGGATGTTGTCGTTGGCCATGTCCAGCTTCTCATACAGACAGCACCAGCAGCCCTTTAAATGGTCAAAAGCACGCTCAACAGTCATTCTGCACTGACTCAGCCTGTTGTTGAACCGCTCCTTGCTGCTGTCAAGGCTCCCTGTGTATGGTTTCATGAGTCATTTTATTAAATGGTAGATGGGGCCTCCAAGGATCACAATGGGCATTTCGACTTCCCCTAGGGTGATCTTCTGGTCTGGAAATAAAGTCCCAGCTTGCAGCTTCCTGAACAGACCTCTGTTCTGACAGATGAATGTGTCATGCACCTTTCCGGACCAGCCTGCGTTAATGTCTGTGAAATGCCCACTGCGATCCACACGTTCCTGGAGAACTATCGAGAAATACCCTTTCTGATTTATGTACATGTAGGCTAGGTGGTCTGGTGCCAGAATTGGAATATATGTGCCATCTATCGCCCCTCTGCAGTTAGGGAAACCCATTTGTGCAAAGCCATGCACAATGTCACGCACATTGCCCAGAGTCACAGTTCTTCTGAGCAGGATTTGATTAAGGGCTCTGCACATTTGCATCAACATTATTCCAACTGTAGACTTGCCCCTTCCTAACTGGTTAGCAACCGATCGGTAGCTGTCTGGAGTAGCCAGCTTCCAAATTGCGATTGCTACCCGCTTCTCCATGGGAAGGGCAGCTCTCAATCTCGTGTCTTTGCGCAGCAGAGTGGGGGCGAGCTCAGCACGCAGTCCCATAAAAGTGGCATGCCTCATCTGAAAGTTCTGCAGCCACTGCTTGTCATCCCAGACTTGCATGATGATGTGATACTACCATTCAGTGCTTGTTTCCCAAGCACAAAAGCAGTGTTCCACGGTGGTGAGCATGTCGTGTCATATCCATTATGCGTGTCAACATCGTCTTCGGACTCCTTAAGCTACAAAGTGACAGGGAGTAACTCAACTGCAATTTGTGATGTGCTGGCAAGGCCCATCAGCATATTCCTCGGCAGTTCAGGATCCATTCCTGCAGACTGAAAGGGAAGACAGAGCGTGCCATTCAAAAAAAGATTGAAAGGTGGAACCAAATGTGGACAGAAGCACAGGTCTTGCTGGATGCCCCACCTCCTCCTTCCCACAAGCCTCAGTGCCAGAATGGGAAGAAGTGCTCTGTGGGATAGTTGCCCATAATGCAGCACTCTGAATGCCAGTGCAAGTGCCGCAAATGTGGCCACGCCACTGCGCTTGCAGCTGACAGTGTGAACACAGGGCAGCACTTTCCCTGCTGTTATCTCCGAGGGCTGGTTTAACACTCGGTGCTCTACATATGCAAGTGTACCCATGGCCCAAGGCTCCTCTACCTTGCAGCTGTTACTTGGAGCTGCAGTGGTAGCAGGTGGGTTGTCTTGCAGCCTTTGCTGATAGTGGTGGCAGATAGTGGTCTCTGGGTGTGCTGTGATTATTTTGTGGGGGAAGAGGAGGAAGCAGGCCCTCCTTAATGTGTGCTGGGTTGTTGGGCATTGGGGGTTCCCTTTGGTTCTTGGGGTTATCCCTGACTGGCAGAGAGGTCTCCTTCAGTTTATCTGTATGTTTGTGTGGGGAGTGTCTCATTAAGCTCATAGACAGTTTATTGGTGGATGCACAAGGTTCCCTCCCAATCACAACTCTTCGGACTCTATGCTGGGGCTTAGCAGGCAGAAATAAGCAGCGATAAGGACTACAGCTACTGCGGCTGTGAGACTCCCACTCAGTAGCTTGTCCCTATCTCCTGTTTTCTTCACGTGCTTATGGAGAAGTTGGCAGTGGAGGTTGTGAGAACTATATGGTATGTATGCCTAGAGGCATTGGGGGGGACACAAGCAGGGATCTGCAACCATTGTTACAGTAAATAGCAATAGTGGGCACACAACGCTCAGGTCTGAACACTGTTAATAAACCGAAATGACATGAGTGTTTGGAGGGGGGATTGCAAAACAATTTATTTTCCATTTGTCCCCCCAGTCTCTCCCAGTTTATTTGATTTGTGTGATTATAACTCCAGTATGAACAGGGCAGTCTTAAAGGTTTTTGCAGGGACTTAATGAGATGATTCTTTGGGATAGCAATGATTTTCCAATGGTTATCTTTGCAAGGGAAAGGCCTTGAGAATTTTTAAAAAATGGAGGTTCTCCTTTGTGGGACTTAACAAAGGATGTTTTGGGGTAACAAAGGACATGTGCATGCCCCTTCCAGTTCATCGGTGCTTAATATTCTTGACTTTTTTTTAACCTGTAGGTGTACAAATCTTACCTGCTTTAAAAAGTAGGGCCTTGATAAATCTCTGGTACTGGAACCAATTCTTATGCCAGCCCATCTGGATTCTGTTGTATTCCTAAAGCTACTGCCAAATGAAAAATAACTGTTTCCTGGAGGAGTCCTGCCTAGCTAATAAGAAGATAAAAAAAATTCACTGTAGGTTTGTATAGCTTACACTTGTGAAATAAAATATACGATGTAGTAATTGTATTTAAGGAGAGAACTTTTACAGGTACAACTGTCTGAGTTTTTTCTATTCAGAAAGGGGTTGAAAACATCTTTTTTTTCTTCAGTGTACCTGCAACCGCTTGATAATTTAGTGATCTTTAGATATTCTCTGTAACCAGCAGTCATCTGTTTTGATCAAGTAAGTTGATATTTTTAGATGAATAGTAAAAAAGAAAGAAACCAGCTTTGTGATACTACCGGCACACATCAATAGCTAGTTCCTTGTTTTCATCATTTGGGAGCGATCTGTAAAGGAGATGAATCAATCCTTCATTTGAATGGAAGATAATCTTTTGTTCTGTTGATACGTTCTATGACTTTCCTTTCAGAAAGGATGGCAGAGAATATTAAGAAATCTTCCATTTCTTATTTATGACTGTAACTGTCTTTAAGTTAGCTAAACAATTAGTGATTATCTCCTCAACTTGTTCTAGGCAGAAAAATTGGGAACTTTGATTGGTTACCTGAATGTGATTGACTGGATATAGCATATTGTCAGCATTCTGAAGTGCTACATACCACCCATGTTACAGAAAATCTATAACTTGAAGGTAGTCTGAGTAGTCATCTGAAAAGCTGTCTTTTAAAACATTTTATTTCTTACCTGTAACTTTACTGTATTGTGGTGAGACCATTTTCTATCTGACAACTTTTGTGGCCAATAGCTTGCTGCATATCTGAGGCTGTGTGTGGAAGCAGATACCTATTTATAACTGAACCACTGTAGTAGGAGTTGAGTTGTTAGAGCCAGGTTATGTCTGAGGTGGTTGGTAGGTTGAGACAGGTCGAGGATCTGTGTGTGGATTGATGTGGTTTGGTGATAACTTATTGAGTGTCGACGTGAGATATGTAGCGCTTTGTAGAAAGCGTGTGGGGGTTTTTAAATTCTGAAGTGCCATCACGCTCTTGCTACATTATTTTTTTAAAAGAAGTTATTAAGTTGACTATGCTGGGCCGGACAGAAAACTGTTCGGAATGTCTTGGAAACTGCAGAATACCAGTGTACTACATCAAGTCGCCAAGACGTAGCAGTTTGTTTTACAGCTATTTTTCCCCTTATGGCTGGAATTTGGAGTGTGTAGCTGCTCCTTTAGAAGATTGTGTAATCTGGGTGAACAAATGGTATTTTTTAACACATGCTGACCAACTCGTATTAAGATTTTTAAACACTACGTAGCACCTAATTACTAGAGACTTGCATTTAAAAAATATTCGTTGGTTCTGGTGAACTCTCGTACATGTTTCTAGTTCTCTTGTGTTCCAAATGGACATTTTAATATCAGACCTAATGAACACTACATTTCCCCTGTTAGTCCCTTCATCAAGGACAGGGAACAGTTCATAGCCCTCATTTGCTTCTGAATGAGAGTTTGTAGGCATCCACTTCAATTCATCTGATGTTGCCTAGACCACTGGTGGGGGTGCATGGCGCAGGCTCTGGGAGGGAGTTTGGATGCAGGAGGGGGCCCAGGGCTGGGGCAGAATGTTGGGGTCCAGGAGGGGTCCAGGGTGCTGGCTCTGGGTGGGGGTCAGGTCTGGGGGTTGGGGTGCGGCCTCCCGATGGGCAGGACTTACCTGGGGCAGCTCCCGGTCAGTGGCACAGTGAGGCTAAGGCAGACTCTCTGTCTGCCGTGGCCCCATGCGGCTCACAGAAGAGGCCAATGCGCCCCTGTGGAGGTGGCAGGGGGCATGTGGCTCCGTGCTCTGTCCCTCTCTGCAGGCACTATCCCTACAGTTCCCATTGGCCACAGTTCCCTGTTCCCGGCCAATGGGAGCTGCAGGGACAGTGCTTGCAGGCAGGAGCAGCACAGCGAGCCCCCTGGCCGCCCACTCCCCGCCCACAGGACCACTTCCAGGAATGGCGTGGGGCTGGGGCAGGCAGGGAGCCTGTCTTTGCGGCAGTCCCGCTGTGCCACCAGAGATCACGATCAACCAATTGGTGACTACTGGCCTAGACTGTAGCTAGAGGTATCTTGTTTAAAGTTTTCTGATTTTTATATAGTCACATGATTTGCTTGCTTGTCATCTCCTTTCTCGTTACAAACTTTTTTTATATGTTGTTTCTAAATGCTTGCTTCCAGTTGCATTGAAATCCATTATAAATCTTCTCTTTAAGATGCACCTCATTACATGCAAAGTCACTGTCCCTAAGAATGTTTTTAGTCAGGTAACACTGCATATCTTATGGCTCTCACTATATTAAGAACATTCATAGTTGAAATGACAGCTGGAACAGAGAACTAGAAATAGACTGAGCCTTATCTCAAACACTGAACAGAAAGCCTCACTTCTCATTATCCCAAACTTAATTCATATTTCTCTACGACTATATTATTCTTCCTCAGACCATTTGTCCTTTTGAGGTGGATATTTGTAAGTCTTTTTCATTTTATAGTGAATTTCCTTTTCCATAAACTTGACATTTCATTCTTCTTGGGTTATAGCCTCTGCAGTTATGTTGTTGGAGTCATACCACAGATGCTACTTCTAAATGTGAACATATGCAGAGAGGTAGTTTGGGTCATTTCTCCTCTGACTTAGGGATAGTCATTTTTACGTGTGGAACAGCTTCAGTTTCAACTGTCCTAGTAGTTTCAGATATATAGATTTCTTTCACAAAGCCCCAGTTGCTAGACAGCTTCAAGCGTTAGATTATAATGCAGCACAGTGGATGCAGAGCCAGTTACTTGGGTTTTTTGTTACCAAGCTTCAAATATTCAAAAGCATATGGGAGGCTTATGCATCAAAATGACTCAGCATACTAAAAGGTTTTGAAGGGAGGGGAAGTTAACTGGAAAAAATGGAGTAAACTGGCTTTTAAAGCATTAAGACTTTGATTTGGTGAAGAATTTATGTAGAGTGCTTTAAGGCCTGCTGACGGCAGTGAGACTATTCATATGCTTAAATTGTTGCTGAATTGAGGCCTTAATACACAATAGTCTTTGGTTTGTGTTACAATGGAAGCATGAGGACTGTAAAAATTTAATGCTGGGTTGCCAGTGTTAATCTTCTCCTGCCGTCCCCCACCCCAAAATAAGGATGGAGAAAGCCAAATAAATATATTATTACACTGAGGAATTGGAAACTTTTTTTCCCCTTAAAGCTACGGGCCCTGCCCTACCCTACCTAATTAAAATGTTTCTGCCGACATATGAATGAAGTTTAAATGAAGGCCTCACTCACAGTTTTTCTCATGCTCATTCAGACACTGGTAAGCAGTCCACTTTGATATAGAGTTCACTGTGCTTCAAGGGGTTTTAATTGCTGCAGAAAGATAATTTCTTCTGGCATTTATTGTTAATTGTAGAAGCACAAACCTTATTAGGGAGCAATTTAATATCTTGTTTGGGCAATAAAATAGCTTCTCTGCATGAAGAGAACATTATGGTGAATTTATTTGGTGTCTTAACTGCATTTATAATTTCTTACCTCTTCAATATTCTGTAATATCAATCAGCCCAGGAGTGGGTCTGCCCTTATGAATATATTATCTCAGCATCTCTAGTCAAGTTCCAAAATAATGTATTGCTGATGCAGATGTATGGAGTCACAATATAAACAAGCATGTCTTAAAAGTTAGGGCCTGCAATTACAGATGATGTCCTGGAGAATTGGAGTCTCATAAGAGTCCTCTTGGACTCTGACCAGCACTCTTAACAACTCAGAAATTGGCTTTGAAAGTCTCCTTAGGTTTAAAGCTTGGAAACAGCTGCATTAGCTCAACCTTTCTCATGAGCTCAAGTCATAGTTGCTCTCCAAACCCATGAAAAGGCTTTAAACATCTTTCTTGTCTTGGATAGGAATGTCACAGAGGTTGAGCCATTCCTCTAACCATACTCTCCAATTGAACTTAAAGAAATCTACAGGGTTACCATCAGCAGAGTAGGCTCCCATCCTGAGATGAGAATCCATGCTGCTCTTGAAAAAGTTATAGCAAGTTGTTCTAACCTGCCGAACGGTAAAGCTTTGTGCTACCGTGTGCTCACAAGGTGCTCCTAATACACTCTCCTTTTTTATGTACAGTAGTAGTCAGTGGCATATTACCCTTGGACATGGCTATCAAAACAGATACCTGCAATACCTTCACTTGCCTCTGACAGTTTTTTTGAGTAAAACAGTGTAAATGGAATTAGTGACATCAGCTAACATTAACGCCTCCAAATGGGAGGCCTTGTACCTAGCATGAACTTATGCAAGAAATTGGTATCACTTTTGTGAAGTCAGACTGACCTTTGTGTGAACTTTGGTTTTTAATTTTGCCTTTTTGTGCATCTCTTGTACAGTTACTCATATGGACTGCTGACCCTTTGTTCAGTGTATAGTGCAGTCATAAATGTGTGGCTAAGGAAGTGAAGGGTAGAAATGGGAGAAGCCCCTAAAGGACTGTCTATACAGATTTTTTAAGCCCTCGAGTTTGTTAGACTTGGGCTATCAAGGCTTGTGCTCATGCTCCAAATATAGCTGTGCTTTGAAGTTGCAATTTGGACTGAAGCTCTGGCTCTGAAGTCCATCCCTCTAGGCTTCAGAGCCCAAGCTCCAGCCAAAGCTGTAACTTCAATGCTTAGCCTGCACAGCTATATTTGGAGTGCAAGTGCCAACCCTGCTAGCCCATGTCTGTCAACTCGGGCTGGGAGGCTTGGTCCCATGCGCTGCAAAATACTGTGTAAACCAGAGGTACTCAAACTGGAGTGTGTGGAATGTGTTCTAGGAGGCTGAGGAGTGTGAGAAGCTTTAAGGGAAACAAACTGTGCACATTTTACCCACAGCAGTGAATAGGGGTCTACTTAAATCATAGAGAAATCATACATATTTCACAGGTTGGTCAGAGCATAAAGAGCAAATTCTGTGGATGTGTTCATTCAGTTGTATATTCCATGCCACCCCTACTTCTGAACTGCTGCTGATGGAGCCTCTGCCTTCTAAGCTGGTCGTCCGACCAGCAGCTGTTGCTCTCCGGCCACACAGCTTGGAAGGTAGCGCAGAAGTAAGGGTGACAATACTGCCCCCCCCCAATAGGTATCTCACTTAAAATACACATTACTATATACTTAAATTACTCTGTTTGAATCAATGCCTTATTGTTTTTAACATTTAGTGGGAATTGCATGTTGATTTATTTTTTTATCGGTATATGTACTTTGGGGGGTGGGGTTGACGAGGGGCATAAACTACTACAGACACAAAGAGGGGGGGCGCAATCAAATCAGTTTGAGAACTACTGGCATAAAGTATTGTAAGTGTCCTAGCTGTTGAGCTTGGCAACTGCTTTTGGGGAAGCTTTTAGAGAGGATGATCAGCTCTGTTGCTACCACTGAAGGAACTGAATGTTTTGTGAACAGTTCACAAATTTTTGATTTAGATGGACTAGATGGGCCAAAAGTGTTAACGTAAACCAGTGACTGTCCAATATAAACAGTTTTAAACAAGGTTCAGGGTTTGGCATGCAGAGACCTCAGCCTGCTTAGTACCATGGCAAGTACAACATTGAAAATCAGTGTTAACTTTTTATTAAAGATACAAAAAAGAAGGAAAAACAGTTAAAGCACTTGTAATGTAAAGTATTAAGTAAGGCTTTCATTTCAACAACATCCCTTGTTCCCTTTCCCTTCAGCTGGCAAGAGTTTTTAGAAGGAAACTCCTCCCCCTCGCCCTTGTTTGACAGTCTTTTAGATAAAAGATGGTGATAACTCCTCTTTCGGTGGGAAAAGGGAAGTTAGTAAGATGAGCTGGCGCTGTCATTGCTGCTGTTGTTGAAGTCCAATCCCATTTCTTCTAAGACAAAACCAGACACACACACACAAAAGGGAAGAGAAGAAAATAGCAAAGATGGAAAATACAGCTTCTATCTGCTGTTGACTTTCCCTTGCAACCTCAGTGCTGGAGAAACACAGGCACAGCACATGTTCCTATCAGCCTCGTCAAGATCTGGTAACTTGTACCAGCATTGGGCTGTTGAGAGCATTGCTTTTAGTTGCTTGTTTCTGGTCACAGGCTTGCAGTAGCGTTACAAAATAGTGTTTTAGCCTTCTAAGCTGGACTCTTATTAGACAGAAGGGAAAAAAAAGAGGAATAGGTAAGAGAAGAAATAAGGTGGTGAAGGAAAAGGACATATGGGAGTGGGAGGGAAGAGAGACCAAGTCTCACATTACAGATGGTATTTGGGACTTAGCTTGACCCAGTGGAAGTGACTGTGTCATCTGGGTTCCTCTCTCTGGCCTGGTCTGGTCAAGACATCTCTCAGGATTAGGATGAAGAAGGTCCAGGGTCCCAGGAGATGGTGGCAGTCATGATGGTGATGTAGCCAGTTTTTCAAAGTCTTCCCTTAAGGACCCCAAAAGGGGGATTGATGGGCAGAATAGCCTAATTTCCAACACATCAGTTTTGGTTCACTGATTTCTGATTCCACACTTCTCTTGTTTACTAGACATGATTTTGACACAGGTCTTGAATTATTTCAGTAGGCCTTTTTGTGTGGACTAATTCAGTTTCTCTGTCTCCCTTTCAGATCATTTCCCATCAATATTTATTGTTATGGGTTGACGTTTTATTAACTTTTACAGTTAAATTCACAACTGGGTTAAGTTTATAGCCTGAGTTGTCTGTTGTGTGCAAAACTCACACTCTTGTGATATCACATAACTTTTATGGCAGGGGTAAGCATTCTGATTCATGTACTGGTCTTCAAATTAAGAGATGGTTCAGTCTTAAAAGGTCTTTCTAATATATATAAGTGGTTCGATGTGGGCTTCAATTTCCTTCAGAGACAGAAACTGTACTGAGTGCATGCTATATTCCCTGTCATTGCGTACACAGGGGTGAATGGATCAGCATTCATGTCAGACTCCCTATCAGTACCCAGCCAGGCTGGGGAAGCCAATGATCCAACCAGTGGACCAAATTTGGTGATGAATCCAGGTCACGTGCCACCTGAGGCACATTGCACATATGCTGAGAAGATTGCATACACATCCTTACATTATACTGGTCTACAATTTTTGAGAAGTTGTCTGCTTCAGAGATAAAATGTGATATTTATTATGTATTTTGATGTGCTGAATTCAAATATGACAATTAAAACAACTGATTGGCTACTGTTTCTAAGATATTTAAGGTTTTACATTTTATGTCTATGTATATTGTATAGATAGTTTTAATCATAAATTGTAAACCTAGGTCTTTTCATGTGTTTATGGTTGCTTTACATGATAATATTTCACCTGTCCTGTTTATGTAAGACTTTAAAAATCAGCAAAGGGGTTCTATAAATAAAATTTATTATGAAACAAAAGGCAAAAAACTATTATGTACATAGTTTAGTCCTATTCAGTGTCTACTCGGCGCTTCTTGGCTTGTCTCTTGTATTCATTAAATGGAGCATCTCTTGTCACTGTCCAGCAATAGTCTGCAAGCATTGATGGGCTCCATTTGCCCCTGATAACCTGCCAGGAGATTCCACTGCTGTAGTCTGGAGCCCAACAGCTCTGCCTTACTCTTGGGGAGGTCCAAATCCCTGACAAGGTCATTCAGTTCACCTTGTGTTATGAGGTGTGGTTCAGAGGAGGAGGATGGGAGAAAATGTGGGTCCTGTGACACTGATGGTTCAGGACCAGAAGTTTCATCCTCTTCCTCTTCCTCGTCTGACTCAAGTGAGAAGGATTCTGGTGCATCAGGAACCGGCAATCCTTCTCTGTGGGGTACCGGGCGTATAGCTGATGGAATGTTTGGATAATGCACAGTCCAATTTTTCTTCTTTGACCCACCTTTCCCAACTGGAGGCATCATGCAGAAGGAACAATTGCTGGTATGATCTGTTGGCTCTCTCCAAATCATTGGCACTGCAAAAGGCATAGATTTCCTTTTCCTGTTCAACCACTGGCGAAGATTTGTTGCACAAGTGTTGCAGCATATGTGTGGGGCCCACCTCTTGTCCTGATCTCCAATTTTGCAGCCAAAAGAAAGGTGATAGGCTTTCTTAATCATAGTGGTTATACTGCGCTTTTGTGATGCAAAAGTCACTTCACCACAAACATAGCAGAAGTTATCTGCACTGTTCACACAAGTACGAGGCATCTCTGCTCACATTGGCTAAACAGAAATGTGTCCCTTTGCAAAATCAAACACTGACAAATAAGAGAGCACGACACTGTATGATTTCTAGAGCTGATATAGGGCAATTTGTTCAGCAGAGTGATGTAAGCTTCATTATGATTGCATCATCCATGACTTCTAGGAATAACATGATGCAATTCATATCATGTATGACGCAATACCAGCTTCAGATTGCATCATTCATTGTTTTGCCTCAAAAGCAAGTACTGTCCAAACCCAGTCATAGATTTATTCATAGATCCAGTCAAAGATGTATTTTAGTCATTTCTGGTTTAAATTGAGATCCCTTCCCTTTATAACTCACTTATCCTCCGCCCTTCCCAAGTCAAGGTTCGTATATACTGACCCAATAGCATATCTTGAAAACTAGAGCCAATCAACAATTTTAAGCATCATTTTCGTTCTCAGTGACCCAGAATTAGTAAAGTTGGACTACATTTATTTCAGAAGCATTTTGGCTGTAGAGCAGTGTTATTGCTAAAATATGTTATATTGTTTTTAATGCAAACTTTATTTGAAATCAGACTCTGAACACTGGTTTCTTTTTCTATTATCTCAGTTTCATTTTTCTATGAACTATTTGTAGTGAACATGCTTCTAGCAAACTACAAAAATTTAAGAAACACTGAATTGCACATAAACCTTTAAGGATCACTTCTATTGCAGCATGTTTGCTTTATGATAGCATTCCAATTGTAGTAGCTTTCCCCCTTCGTTTTAATGTCTGTTGGAGCTTTGACACTGGGCTCAAAATAATTGAGATGTCTATGCACAGAATAGCTAATAGGCTCTGAGCTGGATGAACAAAAAATGTTTTAAAGCTAGTAGAATGTCTTCTAAATATCTCAGGGGTTGTGAACTTGTTTTTACACTGGAAGAACGATCCAATATTTCTCATTCCATACCCACATGTACTGCTTTTTGAGGGGGAGGGGAACATTGGTTATACTGAATTAGTTAAAAGTAATATAACACAATCTCTAAGAAAGTTTGAGTTGAGCAAATGTGGTCGGTGGTTAATCTTAGTGTTCTGATGTAAACGTGCTGTAACAGATGAGTAAGAGAGGATTCAGACAGCAAAATATTGCTTGGGTTGGTTTACAATTTCTTTATACTTGAACATCTTTGTGTATGCCAGTTTAAATTGTGTGGAGACACAGCAGCTGTTCTCTTGTTTCACTGTTCAGCAGATCAGCCTTCAGTTCAGATAAATAGAAGACAGTAAATTGTGTATGGTAATTCCAAAGTTGTCTTGACTCCTTAGCAGTTCAAAAAGGTACAGATTGTTTCAAGGCAGTCTTCAGCTCAGCTTGGCACTAGTTAAACAGTAGAAAGCTTTGTTCTCCAATGATAGGAAAGTCTTACAGAATGCACTTGCTATTCATGTAGATATTAAAAGTACCTGCTATTTTTGGATGGTGTTATCCTGCAATGAGCTTTCAAAGAGATGATGGGAAGCTTTTTAATAGTGACACAATGATGGCATTAGTAGATGATCTGTTCTTCACATTTAGCTTCTGGTTGTGAAAATAGTGAAGTATGACGGTACTCCAACTGGACTGATATCAATATTTTAATTGTAGGGCTTCTGATTTTCAGTTTTAACTGATAAACACTCATAAAACACCCTGGTACATTAAAAAAAATATCCAGTGTTTATTAGATAAACACCAATGGCTACTTGTATCTAAGGTCTTGTCTGTTCAAAGCAGTAATGCATAACCTGTGTGGGTGTGATTTTTAAAGTACACTAATGCGTTGCACGGTAATTCGTCTGTGCAGACCCTACTGGCACTCACTAAAAGTTCCCTACAGTGCTTTAATGTGAAACAGAACCTTGATAAAACACACTGAGAAACCATACAGAGACATTACTCATTACAATATATACTACTGTAATGTATAATGGATAGACTGTGTATTATTTTTACAGTATACATACAACGAATCCCGAAAACCCTCAGTTTTTGGACATTTGTATAACATTCGGAAATAAACCCTAAAAAACCGAAGCCATATTGAATAGCCCAAACTGTGGCAGGCAAGTAATAGAAGTGCAGCTGTAGTCAGAAAAATGAACCTTTTTCTGGGGGTTGGATGGGGTACGCAAGGGTTTATGTTTTTCCCCTTTGTCGCTGTTCATGATGTAGGATAGATTAATAGTAACTGAAGGAGATTCTCGAAATGCCCTCTAGCAGGGGGACTGGAAGAGAAGCCATTTCAGGTTCCTCCCTTCCATCTTTGCCTTCTGCCCCACCCTACTCCTACTTGGAGACTTGCACTTGACAGCACAGGCCTCACAAATTGTCAGCTTTGTACCAAAACCACCACTCCTACCCTCAAATGGTTTTATAGTCTGCTGAAGACTCAAGCCCTGATAGAGAAAGTATTGTCAGGCATTCTGCGCATCCAGAGAAACTGGGTAAAGCTGAAATAAGAACAGATCCTTGTGGATTGGTATTGGTTATGACTAGAATTAATCTGCTCTTAACGGGGGGTATCTTCAAATTTCCTAACTCTGGCAATGAATTTCCCTGATCAGTACTGTATGAGAGGTAAGAGCAGGACAGGTATTCATTGGTAGACCATCTGTTACAGATCCACAGGATCAGTGCTATGTCCCCACCTTTGGAACAGTCTCCTGGAGGATCCTGGTCAGTGTGTCAGACCCCCAAGAGATCTTACCCTTCCTTCAGGGTATATCAAGCAGCCTTACTAACTGCTGAGACTGAACCTCTGGGTTTTCGGTACTCCTGTTTCACACCATGAACCCGGCTCAATGTCTCCAACAGAGGGCAAGCCTACGCTACAAAATTAAGTCAACTTAAGTTACATTGATGTACAGCCACTGCAGTAATTAAATCGATTTTGCATGTCCACACTCCCCTCTGTCGGTGATGTGCGTCCTCTCCAGGAGCACTTCCACCGATTTAATTGACAGTATGGGGCATTGACAGATGCCAGGGGCTCTACCGCCCAGGGCTGACAGGGGCTGTAGACTGTCAGCCACCTGGGTCTGACAGCCGGAACAGTCAACACAGTGTGTACACTGGGAGTAAGTGCTATGCCTCTCACGGAGATGGAATTATTAGATAGATATAGTAAGTGACTTAGATCAGCAGGAGCAACATTGTAGTGTAGATGCTTATAAACTTAGGTTAGTGTAAGGTGCCTGATATCGACCCAACTCTGTAGCGTAGACCAGGCCTGAGATACTCCTTGTAGAATCTTGTACAGTCTTCAGAACTAATGCACCTCACCCAGTATTTGCAGTGATGCTGAAGCAGCGTTTTCAGAATAGTAGGGTTTATTAGTTAGTTGGAACACAGAACTGGAAGTCCTTAGGTTAATGCAGAGAAATAAAGGTTAAAGCATTGTCCATTGTGGTCAGTTTAGAGCAATTCACCAGCCAAGCTGTAGTGAACTCTGTTTTCAGGCTGTGTTTCTCACTGACTTCCTTCCTTAGTCAGTTCCCAGGTGAGAGAGAGCCTCCAAGCTTCTTCCAGAAGCCAACTCTTTATTTGCCTGCCTCCTGCTCCTTTGTTCTTAAGCTGGGAGTCTCTGCTCAGTTTATCTTCTGAGAGGCAGGGAAACCCTCCACCCTCTGGGTTGTTGGTTTATAGGTATCAGTGTTCTGGTGATCGGGTTTTCAATGGTCTTCTCAGATTTACCATTGATGTTGGCTGGCTTTGGACAATCCTGTAATGACTTCAGTCAGGTCAGAGAGCTAGGGGATGGATGGACACACACACGCACTCCCACCTCTCCCTCTCCTTCTTGGTATGCCCTGAGAGCAGACTTAGTTCAGATCTACACTACCGCTTAAGTCAATCTAATTTACGTCACTCAGGGGTGTGAAAAGACACCCACTGAGGGATGCAAGTTACAGCGACCTAAGTGCTGTCCACACTGGCTCTATGTCATGCTGACATAACTTCTGCCTCTCGCAGAAATGGAATATTATGCTGACGGGAGAGTACATACAACAGGATCATTGTGGACATTGCTCCACCATCAAGACTCAGGTTAACAATTTTACTCTCTAGACCTTTTGCACACTGCTCAATTTCTCTTTCATACACTTTATCCAGCAGTTTGCCTGCAACATCTGCTTTGTTGGATGGCCTGTATCCTGGTCTTAATGACTGAACCATAGTAATGAAGTGTGGGTTCTTAAACATACGGAATGGAGAGTTTGTTGCATAAATAAACTGGGCAATTTTTTCATCTATTACCTCTTTTTGTAATCTGCTGGTTCTTGTCACAAACTTATGTATGGTTGTTTCTGGATGATGGAGTTTTTTTTCTTTTTGCTACATGTGATATACTATGGCTATGTGACATACATGATGTGACTGAAACACTGTCACTGACACATAACTCTGAAACTATAGAAAATGATGGTGATCTTGAAGGTGGATAGTCTTCAGAATCCTGTATGTTGAGGATGGATTTTCCTAAACAAAAGAAGTCAATGCAGTTATTTAATTATTATTACCATACTGCTCATTTAGTATTACTCATTGCATTCACTGATATTCCGTACTACTTTAAAAGTGAAATTGTAAAAGGAAGATCTGTCTATATCAGCTATTTATTTTTTATCACAACTGCATCTAAAATGATAGTACCATAGGGTAACAACTATATTTTTTGCTCAAATATGAGATTTCGAGAATAGTCCAGAAAGAAGACAGGCAGTCCTTAAGAAAGAAGTATGAAATAAAAAAGTTTACCAACCTGAAGATCCTGAATGTTCAGACATGTTCCTGTCGTCATCTTCAACGCTGCTTCCTCCTGAGAAGGAACACTTCTCATGATGTTGTTTTGTTTGGGCAACAAGGCCTTGCATTTCTTTGTTGCACTGTTTGCGTTTTGCACGCGTGCCTGTCTTACCCACAGGTAGAGGAACTCCGTTAAAATATTCCCAAACTGGGTCTCTTTTATGGCCTGCTGCCATTACAGGTTTTCCCTTCTAGTGAGAGAATGGTATGGTAGATCTCAAATCAATGAAGACCACATTCAGAAAGACCTCAAGACTTCTGGAATATGCTGTTCAAACAGTTTCACTTTTGTTTCTGCTGCCTGTCCCTCCTTTCTCCCATTTCTTTCCAGACTTCTTCTCCTTGTTCAGATCTATTCCACCTCCAACAATCTTCTATTCACTGAACTTTTTGAAACTTTGCACTTTTAGAGAGAGGTAAGGGATTGACTTTGTGTACACAAATTTGCAGAGGGACAATAGAATTAAGGTCTGTTATTTCTCACCTCTATATATTATTTATTTAAAAACTTTTTAGCTGTTAACAAGCATGTTATCTCCGGAGACACAAATCCACAAGTTTGAGAACTGTAAAACTAAGTATCTCGAGTGATCTCTTCTAGACTGAGCACCGAGTCCCATTGGGTAGATAGAAAGATTAACCTAAATCTATAAAATTGGATCCCTAATCTATGAACTATTGGAACTCATTTACAAAACTTTTCTTAAACGTTACATGAATATATTGTCTCATACTATAGAATTAGAATTTATAATCCCTATTCCATGATGAGATACATTATAGCTCAAAGATATTTTAATTAAAACTATCATTAGATAGGTTTTTTCCTCAAAAAGCATTTTTATCAAAAAAAATCAGATTTTTTTAAAATCGTTGATTTTTATCCACCCTGATTCCCAGTTACTTAGTCACACATTCCTATAGTGTTAACTCTGCCAATAGGTAATGCATTTTCCTAATGGTCTGTGGAGGGCTAATACAGTCTGTGTGCCTCTCTTGTTAGCAAGTGTCATAGAATCATAGAAGTGTAGGACTGGAAGGGACCTCAATAGGTATCTAGTCCAGTCCCCTGCACTCAAGGCAGGACTACATAATTACTAGACCATTTCTGACATCTAACTTGGTATTAACATGGTACTGCATCAGTGACCCTATAAATCCTGACCACCTCAAAGAGATTGAAAGGTGTGGGGGAAACATGTAGTGGCTCTACATTGCATCCTCCTCTTTGAGTTTCTAGCAGGTTGGCATAAAACTACCCATGACAGATCCCGTCATTAAACTGTTCCAAAGGAAACGTAATTTTGGTGTTAACCTGATTTTCCAGCCTAATGTTGATGATAATTACTATAGCTTCTATCTAAGAATATAAGAACGGCCATACTGGGCCAGACCAATGGTCCATCTAGCTCATCCTGTCTTCTGACAATGGCCAATGCCAGGTGCTTCAGAAAGAATGAACAGAATAGGCAATCATCAAGTGATCGATTCCCCCGTTGTCCAGTCCCAACTTCTGCCAAACAGAGGCTAGGGACACTCAGAGCATTAGGTTGCATCCCTGACCATCTTGGCTAATAGCCATTGATGGACCTATCCTCCATGAACTTACCCTAGTTCTTTTTTAACCCTGTTGTAGTTTTGGCCTTCACAGTATCCCCCTGGCAATGAGTTCCACATGTTGACTGTGCGTTGTGTGAAGTACTTGATTTTGTTTGTTTTAAATCTGCTGCCTATTAATTTCATTGAGTGACCCCTAATTCTTGTGTTATGTGAAGGAGTAAACAACATTTCCTTATTCATTTTCTCCACACCATTGATGATTTTATAGACCTTTATCATAGATCCGATATTTTTAATCTCTCATCGTGTGGAAATTGTTCCATAGCCCTAATCATTTTTGTTACCCTTCTCTGTACCTTTTCCAGTTCTCATACCTTTTATGAGATGAGGTAACCAGAACTTCACGCAGTATTCAAGGTGTGGGCGTACCATGGATTTATATAGAGGCATTCTGATATTTTCTGTCTTCTTATTCCTTTCCTAATGGTTCTTAACATTTGTTAGCTTTTTTGACTGCCACTGCACATTAAGCAGATGTTTTCAGAGAATATATATAAAAATAAACCTATAGAATAAAACAGAAGTCTGTAATAATACTACTTTATTCTGGAGATTAGGTCCCAGGTATCTGGATGCTCTCCAGTTACTCCTGACAGTGACACTTGAGAAGCTGGCCTTGCCATCTTGGCGGAGTGACTCTTGCTGTTAACTGATATTAAGAGCTGTCACTTGGCTTTGGTTTAAGGCTGCCTCTTGCTCTTTCTCTCACTCTTCTTGAGAACTGTTATTCTCTACAGCTAGCAGAGCATGAGTCCTTCCTGTTCTTATATGGTGCCCATAACAATAATATCTGAGTACCTAAACTGGTAAAGGGTTCATAAACATGATGCATTTTGTACCTGCTTTCTTCAAAACAGAGCATTTCCTTTCCTCAAGACTGTCAGACCCAGGTGGCCTGAGAATCAATAGCCCAAGAATTCCTTTATGAATCTGGGTCTTCTGTATAGAATATTGCAGTGCTTTGGTCATCAGTGTGTCATCTGGTCTTCTGTGGTGCAAGTTGCTTGGTATCTGTTCCTCAATTTCCCATCTGTAAAATGGGATTATAATAGTACTTCACTTCTTATAGGCATTGTGAAAATGTACACTTAAAAAGGTTTTGAGACACTTGGGATGGGGCCCTATAGATACATAGATGTGAGTAATGGTACTGAAGCCAGTGGGACTTCTAATGCATGTACCTAGGGACTTCAAGGGTCAAGTCAATATTTCAGGTGGCCAGTGTAAAGAGGACCACATTTGAAAATCAATTTGAATAAAACTAAAGCAATTTCCAACACCATTTTGGCGCAAACAGTGTCTTGGATTGAACCATGATTACCAGTTTGAAGTAGACTTTCAGATGCAGCCAAACGCAGAGTGTAGTAAAAGAGGTAATGGAAGAACGATGGTGTGAATCTGGGGAAAACTGACCTGTTGCGATTTCATTGTTTGTTATGTAAATATGTGAGAGAACATGTTCCAAAAGATCCACTACTATTTCTGAATAAGCTTTTAAAAAAAAATGGTGCGGACTCCCTGATATTGAAGTAACTTTGTGGTTCAGCTGTATTCTTACTTAGTGGGAGGTATTATAATTATCTTAGGCCAGATCTACACTTAAAAATTACATCGACTTAGCTATGTTGCTCAGGGCTGTGAAAAATTTTGCGACCTGTGCGACATCATTATGTGAACTTTTAACCCCCTGTGTAGATGTGGCTAGGTTGAGGGAAGAATTCTTCCCTTGAGCTTGCTACCACCTCTGAGGGGTGGATTACCTACATTGATGGAAAAACCTCTTCCTACATCTACGGAAGTATCTATGCTACAGTGCTACGTTGGCCCACTTGCCGCATCATAGCTGTGCTGCTGTAGTGGGTGTAATGTAGACATACCCTCAGTCATGCTGTGGTCTCAATATTGGCGGCCTTTAACATTTAAAATAACTTTTTATCTCTCTAGTCAAAAAAAGTCTAGTTTCTTAAGGCAGTAAATAAATTACTGGTAGTCAGCCCTTTTGTTGGTGTTGAAGGAAAAAGAGATATTAATTAAATGCTTTTTGTGTGTGAAGTAGCTTAGTTTTTTTTAGAGCATCATAGTCCTACTAAATATATCAAAACTTATCCAGATGTCAGTTAAAATTTTATCTAATTTAAAAATTAATGCAAGGCCATAAGTGTCTTATTTATTTTTAAATGCTCTAAGCAGCAACCTAATCACAACGGTTTTAGTAAGCTTTCTGAATTGAGCAGTCACCTCATGCATGGTATCAGGCTGTTCTTGTGCAGTGACCATGTGGGGAAAATCTGTGGCTGACTCTGTGCTAGGTATACTGTGTATCAGATGATATAGGCTTCATTATAGTGCAAATTCAAGCTGCTCTGTGTGTGTAAATTAAACAGAAAAATAAATTTCAGATTGGAGTCTTTCTTGTTCAAATGAAAATAGATAAGAAGATTTTCAAACCCAGTGCAGAAGGTTGACAAGCCATCTAATTAAAATTAATCCATGTTTGAGCTCCTATTAAGTTGCCTTAAGTGAATATTGTCCCATTGAACACATTGTTTGATACTTTGTTCTGTTTCATGTAAACATAAGTAGTACTGCAGTGAATATAAGCTGCATGTGAGCAATGGTTTACATTATTAACCTAATGTGGATATGGGTTACGGTTGTTTATTATTCAAGAGAAATGAGGAACTCAGTGAAGTTTGAATAAAAAAAATCCTATGTTTCTGCAGAGGATCAGTAAATCTCTCTCTGTACTCAGGTGAAGATGTATTGATGCAGGACTATACTGTGACTAACGCTGTAGAGCTGAAATGAAGGCCTGCATGCAACGTGAGCCTGATTCACAGCAATCACGTCCATTATAGCCCCGTATTGAAAAAGGAGGAAGGGAGGGAGAGAGAAAGCAACAAAAAACAAAGATGGATTACACAGGTGGAAAATTTCAAATTAATTTTTGATTTGACAAAATTACCTGGTAGTGAAATACATTTTCATTAAACCTTAGACACAGTGAAGGTGTAAAATAGGGTTAGATTCTTCCTTTGCAAGTTGACTCGTTAAATAAAAGGGTAATGTAGCATTTCTATAGTATTTTCCGTGGCTCACAATATTCTCTAACAAGCAGTTTTTAGCACTCTGCAAAGATCTGCTCAAAATTGGAAAGAAAATTACTTTTTTGACTGTAGACAGACTTCTGTCTGCCTGCATTGATCCATATGGATGCTGATAATCCACCAGAATATTGCAGGCTGAGATATTTGTGATGGAGCAGTAAGTCCTGCAGGCACCAAGAAAACCAACTTAATCTCCTTGAAATAATGTTAAGATAAGAATTTAAAAAAGGATCTGGAAGTAAAAGTATCGTTAAAGGATGATGGTGGAAAAATAATTAATTGTATTATCAGTTTTCAAATGCATGTGTGAATAACAATAGATATGATAAGTCTTCTCAGAACTGGCAGTCCTCTGATACATTTAAAAAAAAAACTGTACATGTGGAAGAAGCAAATCTTTAGCCAAATTTGCCATGGCTTGGGAGTCTATAGTGACCGATCTAATTTTCACTTGTGTTACCGCAGTTATACCTCAAAATAAACTTAGAATTCAAAATTAACTGACTGCACTCATTTATTCTCTTCCTACCCTTCCCACGCTTTTCAATCCTGTCTTCAGACATAGAACTACTATTACCTTGATTTTCAGAAGAAAGATGCCTGAGATATATTGGAATTATTACCATGATATTGTTAAAATACTGGCACTCCTAAGAAAGGCAGGGGGCTGGCTTTGCTGTTGCCACTGAAAAGGGATTGCCGTGTTTTAAGCAATTTGGTATTTAGAAAGTCAGTTCAAGTATTTGCACATGATGAATGTAAGACCTTAAAATTCAGTAATTGGCAGCTAGCTGCATTTTTATTTGGATACATTAGAGCTCTTTGTGCAACTCCCAGTTACTTTTAAAAATTAGCAGAACGTTTCAAGGCTGATTGATCACGGCAATGTTGTAAAGAAAGTAATTCAGATTTTTACAGTAATTAAATGCTGAAGTGAATCTTTGGACATTTAAAAAATAAGTAAACTGTTTATTGTGGTCAAGTAAGATTATAGGCAACAGCTTTAAAAAGATAAAGTGCTTTAGTGTGGGAACATGTTAGAGTCTGGGTGTGATCATTCTGTTTGTCTTGCCTTTAGCCTTTTCTACAAAATGAAGCATCCTGCTCTATCCCTGTACATTCAGTTATTTAGTGCCATAAATGTACCTGACCTTTTACTATATAAACACAATGGAAAGATTCCAGAGTAGCAGCCATGTTAGTCTGTATCTGAAAGAGACATCATTAGGTTTGCCTTCAAGATGCAATTCTTTGATGAAGTTTTTGAACTGTCGATGAGTCTTCCCATTTGAGTGGATGAAATTCACAATTTCTAGAACCTTTTTTGTAACATTTCTATACTTGAAGTATCTGCCTGTGAGATGTTCGTGATGGATGATGGAATGAACAGGGAGAAACTCTGGAAATTTGGAATTGCTTTTCAGGAGTCTGATAAGGCCTACTTTTTGCTCTACCATGGCAGGACTCCATCCATTGCAACAGTGACAAATTTATTCAGTTGTACATTGGCATTTGTCAGTGTTTTGTCAAGTGTGTTCTTTACGTCAACACCTTGGGTTGTTTCTTTTAACGCCACTAAGTCCAACACTTTTTCTTTCACAATTATAGCAGCTGAAACATAGTGAACAAACATCGCTAGTTGTGGTTTATCTTGTTTAATCTATGGATTTGTTGATTGCTAGGCTAAATGCTAGAGAATTCTTTAGATTGTTTTGTATCTTGCTTGCAACATCAGCATTGATATGGAAGAAATACCTTTCCATAGTGTGGCGCAAAATTGGAATTTGCTTTATTAGTCGTTGAAGTATTGTGTTACTTGGATCTAAAATTGCAACCACTTCTGCAATATTCTTCTTAACAAATTTTCCATCGCACCATCGACGTTTAGCATGAGCGATACTCCATGACATAACAAAACTAGCTTTGGTTGTATCAGCTTCCTTACTGAATGCTGAAAGTAGTGTCTGACCTGGTTAGGCGTAATCTTAATGCATTTACTTGTTTTTCCTTAATTCTGATTCAGGAGCGTATTTAGACAAAAAGTTGTTATTCATTTCATAGTGATGTTTTAAGCTGCTTGCTTTGTAATGAGTGAGCGATGGATGCATTATAGGTAAGGTGCAGGCATTTGCGACCTTTAACAGTGAATGCAAAATCTTCCTCCTATTCTGTTTTCTTCATACTTGCCTTTCTTACAATTTGAAGATGTCGTCATTGTCATCATGAAATAAACGTAGGGTTAACACTTAAGTGGCATTTGAATAGTTTTACATTTATGAACAGTAAACACAGCCTGTATTCTGCAGAATGCAGGGAGATGACAAGCACATGAGGTCTGCACAGCATGATGTCTGAATACAGAACAACGCTATTTCCTGATATAATGCGCATGTGTGAGCTTCTCTTTCTATTGGTCTCGCTCTCACACTACTGGATTCACCCAGGCTTAACTTCTCTTTAAAGTATTGCTTGGAGCCCCTGTGCCTTCCCCCATTCTCTGATTACCCAACTGGCACGGGGAGCTCAGGGCTTCTGTCCCACGTGTGTGTGTGTGTGTGTGTGTGTGTGTGTGTGCGCACGTGCGCATCTGTGCGCACGCTGGGGCCCGAGGCTTCAGTCCTGTGGGGAAGGCTGAAGCCCCGAGACCCCTCTCTCCACAGGGCAGAAGACCTTTTCGAACCCCCAGTCTGGTAGGTATAGAAGCTAGTAGTTCTAGAAGAGGGAGATGGGGGACTCCGTGAGCCACACTTTAACTATAAAAGAGCCATGCAGCTTACAAGCTGTGGTTTGATCAGTCCTACTATATAAATACATAATTTATAGTTGGTACTTACAGTACTGAGATCTGTGTCACTTGAGTTTGTCATCTTGCTGAAGGGGGAAAACCAACCATTAACCTTACTGGTTTAGGGGTCACGTTCACGCATCAATAAGTGAGCTCTTAGGATTGGGAGCACAAGTTCATACAGGCCACTTCTCCCTCTCAGGGAGGAAAGCTCTCTTTCCCCATTAGCAGAAGTGTGAACATTTTGTGATGACGTTCTCTGTCTGACCTACTATATTTTAGAGTGCTGAAAGGAAGTTTCTATCTTTCCTTCCTTCTCAAACATTCCCATTAATACTTTCCATATATTTCCATCTCCGGTTCCCCCTGGAAAAAGCCGCTAAACTTTTATTTTTGTGTTGGAGTTGGGGTTGTTGACCAAACATACAACCATACCCACCTATCGTTGATATACTCTGCCCTGCTCTTCAGACTAGTATGTTTCTATTAGCTATGCAGAGGGGTTTAACCCTACGATATCACAATTGCCTACTTTTCATTAAACACCCTGGTGGTATGCTTCAGTTCACATGTTGTCTTTCTCCAAATGTTTATGTACTTCTGTAGAATTCTGTATCGCCTACTGGAGCCACTTTGAGACTCAGGGCTTGTCTACATCAGAAAGTTGCAGCGCTGGTGAGGGAGTTACAGCGCTGCAACTTTGAAGGTGTACACATCTGCAGGGCACCACCAGCGCTGCAACTCCCTGTTTGCAGCGCTGGCCGTACTCCCGTTTTGTCTCGGGTGTAGAGGATCCAGCGCTGGTGATCCAGCGCTGGTAATCCAATGTAGACAGTTACCAGCGCTTTTCTTGACCTCCGTGGAAGGAGGAAGCCTCTGGTAATCAAGCTGGTTTCCTTTCCCGGTTTGCTCTCTCGGTCCCGGAGCCACCCAGCAAACCGCAGGGAAGGAGACCTGCTTGCTCGGGGTTCCGGGACCGAGAGAGCAAACCGGGAAAGGAAACCAGCTTCGCCGCGGTTTGCTCTCTCGGTCCCGGAATCCCGAGCAAGCAGGTCTCCTTCCCTGCCGTTTGCTGGCTGGCTCCGGGACCGAGAGAGCAAACCGCGGCGTTCCCGGTTTGCTCTCTCGGTCCCGGAACCCCGAGCAAGCAGGTCTCCTTCCCTGCGGTTTGCTGGCTGGCTCCGGGACCGAGAGAGCAAACCGCGGCGTTCCCGGTTTGCTCTCTCGGTCCCGGAACCCCGAGCAAGCAGGTCTCCTTCCCTGCGGTTTGCTGGCTGGCTCCGGGACCGAGAGAGCAAACCGCGGCGTTCCCGGTTTGCTCTCTCGGTCCCGGAACCCCGAGCAAGCAGGTCTCCTTCCCTGCGGTTTGCTGGCTGGCTCCGGGACCGAGAGAGCAAACCGCGGGGAAGCTGGTTTCCTTTCCCGGTTTGCTCTCTCGTCCCGGAACCCCCCTTGAAGCCGCCCAACAGCGCTGCAGTGTGGCCACATCTAACACCACTTGCAGCGCTGGTTGCTGTAAGTGTGGCCACTCTGCAGCGCTGGCCCTATACAGCTGTACTAATACAGCTGTAACAACCAGCGCTGCAAAATTTTAGATGTAGACATGGCCTTAGGGATCTTTCACAGCCATAGATGTCTGAAAAATGGGTCAGAGAACAGTTTTTTGGTATCTGCTGTGAAAGATTTTCCTGCATCTCCTTCATGTGAGGCAGAGATGACATATTGCAATTTTGCGTTTCACCAACTAGACGGTTGCCATTTTTCTTGTGCATATATTAACTTTATCTGGAAAATCTAGGAGGAAAGAGTTAATCTTTGTATAGGCCTGATTAGAGTGGGGCTAGTATATTATAAACTTAACGTAGTTCTAGTCTAAGAAGTATTGCAGCAGGAGAGAAGCTTTTCATAATAGTGCTGGAAAAATTCTCCAATTAAAATATTAGGTATGCCACAGTGAACTGTTCAATACAAAAGATTTGCTTTTGTTTCTTTCCTGTTGCTTTATGTGCCCTACGTTTAATCAGAACACTTAAGCAATGGACTCATTATCTGCATAGGGTTACTAGACTTCTGCAGCATCAATAGAAGTCAATTTTGCAGCCCAAATAATGTAACTTATTCTAGTTTCTGTCTAGTCTTTTTCTGTATTTAAATTGTTTTAGTTGAATTCTAGGATTTCCTTGGCCCTGGGCAGTTGGAACTGGTGTTAAAAATTTCACTGTAGCAAGTAGGTTTGTTACTGATGTTGGGGACAGATGACCGAGCTTTAATTTTCTTGATTTATTGCTGGAGGATGTTGGAATGGTGCCTTGAAACTTCTGGAATTCAGTCTCCAGTGTAATGCTGAGAAAACCAGCCAAAAAAAGCATATGTAATTAAAAGATAGGGCCTATAGATGGAACTGGTTCAGCAAGGTATTTAAGCATGTGCCTGACTTACAGTGTAAGTAATCCTGTTGACTTCATTGAAACTACTCACATGCTTAAAGTTAGACATGTGCTTAGGTGCCTTGCTGAATCAGGCTATACTGAGGTTGGGTCAAGAGTTAATGTTGCAATGGTAAAGATTTATTGTGTTAGAGGACCATAAGATACTGAATATGAACTACAGGTAAGAAAGGAAGAGCTTGGTTTCTTGTTGGTTTACATACGTGTTTATCTTGCAGCTCCTAAGCAGATGTGGCTACTTTTCACAGAAGAAGTGCAATATACAGGCTTTATCAAAACTTGCGTAAAATAGTGCTAGAGTATACTTTTTAAACATCTGTCAGTAACACCTTTTAATCTCTTCATTAGAGCCGGTGCAACTGCTTTAAGAGTGGAAGTGGAACAAATTAAAGTTCAAGGTGCTAAATTCGATAGGGATGAATTTTGAATAAGAAACATGCACTAAAACAGTGGCTCTCAACCTTTCTAGACTACTGTACCCGTTTCAGTAGTTTTGTTTTGAGTACCCCCAAGTTTCACCTCACTTAAAAACTACTTGCTTACAAATCAGACATAAAAATATGAAGCGTCACAACTCACTGTTACAGAAAAATTGATTACTTTTTCATTTTTATCATATATTTATAAAATCAATTGGAGTATAAATATTGTATGTACATATCAGCGTATAGAGCAGTATAAACAAGTCATTATCTGTATCAAATTTTAGTTTAGTGCTTTTTATGTAGCCTGTTGTAAAACTAGGCAAATATCTAGATGAGTTCATGTACCCCCGGAAGACCTCTTCGTACCCCCAAAGGTATGTGTACTCTTGGCTGAGAACCACTGCACTAGAGTAAAGCTGTTAGCTTGTGTTTTCCCTCATTATTCCAAGATTATTTATTAACTAATTTTCAAGATTATTTCCACTTGGATAAATACATTGTAAAATGGCAAAATGTTTCACTTCACCTCATTAGGACCTTGGTTTAACAAGTTAGTTTTAAATATGTGAGTAGTCCCACTGACATCAATAAACTGAGTAGCGGGCAGGGAGTAGCCTATAAATGGGTGTTATCCTGAAACAGCTATTCACAAGTCCTCCATAGTCTTAATTCATTCTTGCTTGTAAAACATACCATATCTTCTCCATAGGACGCTGAGGTCATCATCCCATCAGACTATTTATTTTGATTGAGGAGTGACGAGTGAAACCTGCGTTAAATCTCACAGCTTTCATGAGCCACCCAAATTTTATGTATCTTTATTCAGAAAATTCAGTTTTTAATTGCCAAACCAGAGTGTGTAAAGTAGAGTTGACCTAGTTTATTCTTCAGTAAATTTTTAAATTAAATCCTGCTGGGTGGCAGTATCTGGGAACCAAATCCCATAGAGCAACTTTGAACTTGAGCCACGTTCAAAAATGCTGTTGATTGCCTATAGGAGCCAAATGTTTTGCCCTGTTTCAGTGGCTATTACTGTGTGTGGTTGCTAAATTTGGTCCTGTATTTATGTGCTAAATATATATAATCAACTGCAAATTAAACATTGAGTTTACAGTCTCAAATCAGAGTGATCTGAATAAAGCATCTGGTAATCTGAGCCAGTGTAGTAAATATTTTCTCTTACCTGACCTCAAACTTGGCAGTTCTGTACAAACAGGAGGCAGGCCTAAATTTATCATAATTGCTTCTCATTCCAGTAGCATTTGACAGATGCTTATTTTTAGCCTTGCAGCCTAGGCCATTTTTTATTGTTTTAGAGCTGACAGAAATTATATTGACCATCAGCTCCTACAGCCTAAATATTTTCCTCTGGATATTGCAGTTTGACATTAATGTGGATCCTGATATGTGTATAACCAGGAAGTTGTTTTGCGTTTGCCCTTTAATGCTTCAGTAGGTCATTAGTATTTGTTTTCAAGACCAATTTCTAAGAGATGGGGAACATGAGAAATTGCAGAAGCTGCAGAGGATTTGATTGAGTTACATAGATAAGTAGATAATTTCTGACATGTTTTGACACACAGTTGCTAAAACATTTTCTCTTTCACAGTCTGTGTATTCCTTATTGGCTTGCTTTAAAATGTGGGTACATTTTTAAATCCTGTGCTGACTTAATGCATGTGCAGTGGCTTGGGGTAGTGATGAGATATTTCTAGGATATAAACTAGACAAATTCAGTAGATAAGGTCATTTTCTGCACAAGCCATTCCTAGCATTTGTTATGCTAAATTTGTTTATTTACCTCTTCGCTTTTTATCCGGTATCCAGCTGATAAACACACAGGTGTTCAGCTACAGCAGCTGAATTTATTTGTGATGGTCTCTAATAGGGTGAAAGTTGAGGACTATGACTACCGCCTCCGCCCCTGCTTTTTTTTTTTTTTGTCATGATGCTTGACATTAGTGAATAATTTTATGGAAAACAGATCTTGTTTTAAACATTGTAGAACATTCTAGAAAACACTAAACTTTCTTACCTTCCCACTTCAATTAAAAAGGATGAGAGCTGTAAGTAAAGATTTCATTTCTGACTTTTAAGTCTGAATCTCTTGTTCCTGAGGTTCAGCAGGTCCTCAGTATTGCCAACCCTAAGCGTTACAAAAACTTGAGATTGGCTTAAAATCATTTTTTTAAAATCAATTTTGGATCCTTCGTTTGTATGTGAGGCTTTACAGTGCGCTCTGTTCGCATTTTCAAGCTGTTCTCCACAACCATAAGGGCTAGAAACTTACTTGGGTTTTTTTTAAATGAAAAGAAAGTTCAGTGAAAATTCATAATTCCAGGAGCTGGGAAATAAAGAAAAATATCCAGTATAGCAAGACTTGTGATAAAACTGTGAGCATTGGCAACACTGGATCCTCAGTCTTTGTTCTGGGAACATAGGCACCAGAGATGGCACCTTTTAAACAGGACTGTGAATCTTTCCAGGTTGCCTCTTTCTCCCACAGCAGCAGCCTGGGGAAAAAGTTACTAGCTGTGGGCAGGAATTTTCAAAGGTACTAGACCTCTACTAGTCACAGGTAGATAAGAGGGGATAAGGTCCTCACTGACAAGATCAGAGAGTTACAGCTTGATGAAGAGCCCAGCCTCTTGTCTACCCTAACTGCTAAGAGTTCCTACCAGCCTATTGTCCTTTACCTTTGTGCAGGAGAATCTATTCTTCATATCTGCCTCTGGCTTGTGGGTGTGGGATAAATCTGAAACTCGACTCCTTTAGCTTCTAGAAGGGAGGTGTCTCCTCTTTTTGAGTCTAGTTAGTGGCTACTGGGGGGGAGGAGATAATAGGATGAAAGAAGTTTCTTCTACGTACTATATATGTCCCTTAATCTCTCTCAGATTCCATTCCTTACTTTTTTCGTTCCCCTTCCTCCCAAACTGTGCGGCTTATTGGTTTGCCCAGCAACAGCCAGGTTCTCAATTTCATACTGTTGCTTTTGGTCAATCTGTGAATGGCAACAGAGTCACTGAAAGTGTCCATAGACACTGTTCACCTTTGGAAGGCCTTCTTTGCAATTGTAAGTGCTGACACTTAATTTTGTTTAAAAATAGAAGCTTCGTTTCTGCAGAAATTGGGGTGGTCCCTGTCACTTGCCAGGACAAGCTTCTCGCACAGAGTGAGAGTGAGTTTTTCAAGTCCAGATTAAGATCACTCAGTTTGCTTTACTATTCATCTGATTAAAACATGTTGTGTAGAAAATATCAAACTATAGAAGTTCTTGAAATATTAGTGAACATAGATACTCCTTTTATGTTAACTGTACCACCCATTAAGTCAGGGGCGGTCAAACTACGGCCTGCAGGCCAGATCTGGCCCACCAGCCGTTTTAAGACTACCCTCGAGTTCCCTCTGGGGAGCAGGGTCTAGGGATTGCCCCGCACCGGCACTCCAGCTGAGGAGCAGGGTTGGAGACCACACCGTGTGGCTGCCAGAAGCTGCAGCATGGCCCGATATCTGGCACTCCAGCCAGGGAGCAGGGTTAGGGTCTGCTCCATGTGGCTCCCCAAAACAGTATGGCCCCCCTCCAGTGCTCTAACCAGGGCACAGGGTTGGGGGCCACTCCACATGGCTCCCAGAAGTCGCAGCATGGCCCCATTCAGCTGGGGCACAGAGTGTGAGGCCGCTTCATGCTGCTCCTGGAAACCTCAGCATGGCCCCCCTCTGGTGCTCCAGTGGGAGCAGCAGGGGTGGTACTTGCAGAGGAGGCAGTGTGCAGAGTCGTCTGGCTGTGCCTCTGCTTAGGAGCTGTAGAAGGGACATGCCGCTGCTTCCAGGAGCTGCTTGAGGTAAGCGCTGCCTGGAGCCTGCACTTATGAGTCTCTCCCCATGCCCCAACCCCTTGTCCCAGCTCTGATCCCACTCCCACCCTCTGATCCCCTTGATCCCAGCCCTGAGCACCCTCCTGCAGCCCAAACCCCTCATCCCCAACCCTACCCTGGAGCCCATAATCCCAGCCGAAGCCTTTACCTCTTCCTGCACCTCAACCCCCATCTCTAGGGTGAGCAGACAGCAAATCTGAAAAATCAGGACTTGGGGGTGGGGGGTAATAGGAGCCTATATAAGAAGAGACCCAAAAATCAAGACTGTTCATATAAAATCGGGACATATGGTCACCCTACCCAGCCCTGATCTCTCTCCTGCCCTCGGAATCCCTTGATCCTAGTCCAGAGCACCCTCTTATACCCCAAATTCCTAATCCCCAGCCCTACTCCAGAGCCTACACCCCAGCCGGAGCCCTCGCCCTCACCCCACCTCAGAGCCCCCTCCCATGTTCTGAAATCCTCATTTCTGGCCCCACCATGGAACCCTAGAGCCCTCACTCCCCAATGTACTCCAACCCCATTTTTCTGACCATTCATGGTCTGCCATACAATTTCTATTCCCAGATGTGGCCCTTGGGCCAAAATGTTTGCCCACCCCTGCACTAAGTTATACAGAAGAGCTGTTTGGGAATTTTTCTGAAACATTTTTTGTCAGGAAAATGCTGATTCATCAAAACAGTTTGTAGGAATGGGCTGATTTCAACAAATTTCTTGACTTGAAATTTTTTTGAAATTTTCTAATAAAAAATTCTAGTTTTCTCATTCAAAATGACAGTAGAAGAACCATTTTTTTTAAAAAGCCAAAATCAAACTGAAATGTTTTGAAATTATCTGTGTTTCTGTTGACCCAAACAGGCTTTTTTTTTTTCCCCAAGTTTTTGGTTTGAATTTTTTTTGAGATTTTTACTTTTCTCATCCCAGCGAGTATTGGGGAAAAAATTTCGAAACCTCAGTTTTTCATGAGATGGGTAAACAGATCACTGCTCAGCTCTATTGTACCAACTTTGCAAAAGACACAGATTTTTGTGATTTATTTTGCCTTGTTGTAGTCTGCGTATATGCGAAAAAGAGATTGAGAACTACCTCCACCTGAAGTCTGGATATTTTTTTCTCATATATGCACACAGTTCTCATGGACTTGACTGGGAGTTTCTGTGATGTATCCAAAGCCAGAAATGACCCCTGTACCTTGCGAGTATAGCACTCCTAAGTTACAATATGTTTGTTAGTGGTAAACGTGGACTTTTTTTGGTGTAAGAACTAGAAAATGTCAGGGCTATATTTTCCTATGTCTTGTCCCTGTAAAGTTTAGAACTGTACTGAAGAGGTCAAAGGGGGACAGTGCTGATGAGCAGAGTAGCTTGTACTCCTGGAAGACACTCGAGCACTGAGGTTTATGCAAGCTCTATGTGTGTCTTATGGATTCTGACAAAAGTTTTAATAAAATGCGCCAGCTTTAACATCTCTCTGGTCTGGGAATGTAACTCAGGCAAACCTCTTCAGTTTAATGCTTGTATGTTAAAACATATTTGTTACAGTAAAAATTAGGATACAATGTTGTTTTGTCTGTAGCTCAGGCAGCCCTGGAAGCACTTAATATAAACTAGTGTCTGAGTTAAAGACCTTGCTTCCCCGGGCATTGCTGAATGATTTATTCAGCTGGAAAATACAGTGAACAATGCAACTGGGAAGACTCTTGTCAAGTTTATGATCTCATAGACCACAGAGAACCAGCTGCTGATTTGAAAGATTTGTGTAACACAAGAGCTATTGTGTATGAAAACAGTGAATGTTGTTACCCCGATCTTAGTTTAGTCCCTTCATTATTAACTATAAGGGGAAAATTGTGCACCATTACTTTGCCTGAGGATAGTCTTGTGTGTGTTTACTTCCTGTAGTTAATTACATTTTCTAATAGGCAAGTCAGGTCAAAGGGTAGAAGAGGGATTTGTTTTGTTTGTTTTTTACCTTGGAGCCTTCTTTCTGATTCACATTTTATTGGCAAGCCTGCAAAGCTTGTTGGGGATATAAAGTTCCTTCTCTTTTCTTGCATAATTGTATAGTGATGATTTTTTCTAACAATTTCTGTAGGAAGAAGAAACAAATTAGCTTCTCTGTTTCTGCACTGAGATTTAACAGAGGTGTTACACAGGACATACAATGCATTTATTCGTAATACATAACATGACTAGCACCAAGGTAATGTTGGTGTACGTACACTAAAGATGCAGTGTCCAGTTTTATTTGGCTATTAATATGCACTTTAAAAAAGTGCTCTTATTTAGCATGTACTCATGCTCACATAAGTGGAATCCCACAAACCCTTAAATAAGATTGCTATAATACTAAATGTTCAACTCATGTAATTTGCATTATAAAAATGATTAGATATTTTATTTTTATGGCTCAGTGCTGCAGTTGGTGTTCTCGATATGCATATTACACCTCTACTTCGATATAACACGACCCAATATAACACGAATTTGGATATAATGCGGTAAAGCAGTGCTCCGGGGGTGGGGTGGCGGGGCTGAACACTCCGGCGGATCAAACCAAGTTTGATATAACTTGGTTTCACCTATAACGCAGTAAGATTTTTTGGATCCCGAGGACAGCGTTATATCAAGGTAGATATGTACCTGTAAAAAATAATTGTCTTTCAGCAGTAGCGAGAATTGTTTCCTCAGAACTTGACTGTAGCAATATTGGAAAGCAATGTTTTTATTGGTATTATTAATTTGACCAGATCTGTATAGGGAACATTACCATACTGCACTCCACAAAACGTGTACAGTGATTAACAAGCAGTTTATTGTCCATGAATTTAGTGCTTTCCAAAAAGAGTAAACTTTAAAAATTCTACTACTGAGTACCTATATAATGCTTTACATATTCAAAACTGTATACAAACATTACCAAAACTAATAAAAGGGCTTGTCAGTTTCTAGTTCCCATTGTTGGTATATGATGTGATTGATGTAAGCATTAAACTGAAACTCCAAAGCTGAGGGGTTAAATATGACTCTTGGATTTTTCATACAGGTTGGAAAAGAAACAGTGCAGACAACTGAAGACCAGATTTTGAAAAGGGACATGCCACCAGCCTTTATCAAGTAAGTTTATCAGCATATTCAAAATGTCTGCCATAGGTCCAGGAACCTACATCTAGAACAGGGGTCAGCAACCTTTGAGAAGTGGTGTGCTGAGTCTTCATTTATTCACTCTGAGTTAAGGTTTCACGTGGCAGTAATACATTTTAATGTTTTTAGAAGGTCTCTTTCTTGAAGTCTATAATATATAACTAAACTATTGTTGTATGTAAAGTAAATAACGTTTTTAAAATATTTTAAGAAGCTTCATTTAAAATTAAATTAAAATGTAGAGCCCTCCTCCCTCCGGACCGATGGGCAGGACCTGAGTATGTGAGTGCCACTGAAAATCAGCTCGCGTACTGCCTTTGGCACATGTGCCATACGTTACGTACCTCTGATCTAGAAGTAAATGTTTCCTTACAGTGAGGGGGAGGGGAACTTTATTTTTAATGGCCTTTATTTTAATATGCCTTTTATTTCCCTGGCCTCATTTACTTGCGTAGTGTCCCCACCCCATTATACCTTTCTTTCCCTCTGGAGGGACACTGTTGGAGGGTGGGTACACAGTATTTCTTCATGCATCGGTATTAAGTTGTGGTAAAGGGATTTTTCTAACATTTAGTGCTGTTCTCCCTGTAAGTGTTTTCCATTTTTTTGGCTAGAGAAGGAGTATGTCAGTGATTGTATAGCCAGTTGCTGCATAACATGACTTGGAAATATTTTTAAGACACCTAAAAACGAACTAACTGGCACTTCTAATTAAGTTCATGACTCAGTACTGAAGACAAATGATTTTCTCCTCTGTGGCCTTGAGTCTTAAAAATGAAACATCACATTTTAGCGGTCATTAAACTGCCACACCTGTCATGTCAAATGACAAACTCTCATTGAAAAGAATTCCCTTACCCAGCCACCTGCTGTGAATTCAGTGTTTTCTTTATTAGCAATTTCTGCTGGCATATGCTAAGTCACTGAATATCCTAATGTTTTCTTGAGAGAGACAAGATGCTTGAGAACCAGAACCGGAAACTACTGAACCAAATACTAAAATGCTAAACAAATGAGTACTGTGAGTGTGTGTGGGTGGGGGGGAGGGGACAGAATGGTTCTTAAAGAGAAACATTTTTGAATAATTTTTCAAGACAGACTTTGTGAAGATTTACATGTATGGCATGGCTATGTTTATTCTTTTGGAGGCTTACATTTTTTATATATTGCTGCTCCTTTAGAGTTATGCAAAATGGTTTATTTTGTTGCCTTTTGCTGTCCAAGATGTATAGATAATGAAGTGAAGCCATAGTTTAGTTGATACTCTTTATTTAGGAGGATGATGAGAGAAGCAGATGGAAGAAATTAATAACTTTCCTGGAATTTAGTGAGCCAGCACTGCTTTGTGGAAACTTTTAAGTATCAGTCATTAAGTCACTATATGTTAGACTGAAGCGGAATTGTGTTAGAAGTTTTATGAAGGCTGTCTAAGCAGTAGATATTGGGTCAACCCTGAACAAATTCATTTTTAAAAATAAATATTTTGCCAAGTATCAAAACAGTTAGCAAAACAGTGTACTTGTACAAGATTGGTCTTTTATATTTTATTTCTGAAATATTTGTTCATGTAGATGATTATTCCAGCTGGGAACAGAAGTAAAAAATGGACTCAAATCAGGTATCAGACTTACTCAAGTCTTTAAAAATGGACATAAAAAAATCTGTATATTTGCAAAAGGGGCCTAAGCCGTCAGTGCGCTGAATAAAGCTGCCCGCATGGGTAAACTTGGCTTTCTTGGAGAGGTGGTTTTTAAGAGAGATTACTTATGTATTTTGTCAGCACAGTATTTAGTAGGTGCTAAAATATAAATTTTTATAGAGTAATGATTACAGTACAACTTTCTGGTCAAATCCTTTCTTTTGTGTATTTTAATGATTTTGGTATGTCCTCTGCATTTTGCTGTTTTAACATTTTTGAGGGGCTGCCAAGCTGGGGGAGGATATGGAAGTAGCATCAATACATAGGTAAAATAGAAAATGGTCACTTTTTTCTAATTGGGAGCACAAAATAAAGCAGTACAAGTGAATAATATTGTTCCCTTGTCTTAAAATTTGCTTGCAAAGTAGGTGAAAAACTTCTAGATTTTCTTCTTTTACATGGTCTACTGACAGAGAAGTGATAACACAACTTCGTATTGTAGAATATGTTTTGTACATCTGTAGCTTTCTTCAAAAATTGTAGTGGTATCAGTTAACTTTGGTCATTTTGGAAACATGATTATAGTGACCTCCAGGGCTCAGTTTGAAAACAAATTTGCTGATGTTAAAGTAATACTGAATAGGTATTTGTAACTGAAGCCCAATAAATATATTTAATCACTATGGTTGCAAAAACAAGTGCAGTCCACAGAAGTGTGGTTTGTTAGAATAAAAGTTAAGAGAAATGGAACTATTTATTGCCTGTGTCTTAAATATCTGAAGTGTTTAAGGAAAAATGAGCAAAACGGGTTGTGATTTTAAAATAACAAAAACATGTAACCTTCATAATGATGTATGCCTACTGTAACTTAACTTGTGCTGCCTCAACTGTATTGTATTCCCTTATCTTTTGCTGGTAAGAAAATAACATGTACTGCCCACAAAAGTTCGTAACTAACTATGCTGAAGTGTAGAATACAAAGTTAACTTTTGCTGTTTAAATGTGTAGCATTTATATCACATTTCTTTAAGAGACAGTGTGGGTCTCACAAGTTCTTTTGGGCATTTTTTAATTTGATTAGATCATAACAGTGACTAAAAGTACACCTCTGCCCCAATATAATGTGACCTGGTATAACACGAATTCGAATATAATGTGGTAGAGCAGTGCTCTGGGAGCGGTTGGGAGGGGCTGCGCACTCCGGTGGATCAAAGCAAGTTCAATAAAATGCGGTTTCACCTATAACGCGGTAAGAATTTTTGGCTCCCGAGGACAGTATTATCTTGGGGTAGAGATGTATATTCACAGCTTTTATTATAGACCTTATTCTGTTGTAAGGCCCAAAGTAAAACCTTGGTAACAGGAGTACATGCTTAACTGATATACATGTCTGATGTTGAATATTGGTGTAATACCTAATACCTCCAGAGAGTTAATTATTCCACTACAATTGGATTGTTCCTGATTCTTTACAGAATCTAAAGAATTTAATGTCTGAACATAAAAATTGTCATTATAAATATGCAGAATCACCATATGCAGAATCACCATAGAACCATAGAATCACCATTTTTTATAAGCACTGCGATACAGTATACTAAGTACAAATATATCAGTTATGCAATTTGGGTTATTTTTAGGGCTGTCAATTAATTGCAGTTAATGCCTGTAATTAACTGAAAGCAAAAGTAATGCTTTTTTTTTTTTTACGTCTTAATTGCATACCTGTGGGTGGGGCAGGAGGCATTGGCAACTGGGGGGCTGGAGCAGCCTAGAGTGCCCAGCCCTGACCCTATACTTGAAAATATAGAAAATCCAAAACTGCGATTAATTGTTTAATTTTTTTAATAGCTTGACAGCCCTAGTTGTTTTTCTTGAGTTACAAACCAGCTACCTCAAATGATATCTGTGTGGGTGGGTTACGAACTATTTTAATATCTTTTCACATGGCTAGCTTTTCTTTGGCACACTTCCTAATGGTACTAAAATAGAGGATAATGTTTCACATAGATACCTATGTAGTTAAATAACTGTTCCTTAATTACTTATATTGGAACCGTATACTGAAAAATTATTAATCTTTACTACTGTTGTGTCCCAGAATTTGCAGCAGAGAGGGCTCTTACATTTTATTCTCTTGTTAATAACAAAAATGCTTTTATCAGTAAAGTGACCTGACTTTTTGTATGATATGGCAAAACTGTAGAAATTTAAGACCTTGCAAGAAATTGTTACTGTTGTTTAAACAGCGTTGAAAGTATGTTAGATACTTTCAGGAATGAAGAAATGCTCCTTATCATGATGAGTTCATTGCAACTACATTTTACTATCTAAAATACAGTATCTTTCACTTGCTGAATATCTTATTCTCCTAATGATTTATCATAAGTTTCTATGCTGTAGCCCTTCATCATAGTGCCAGGGGATAATCATTCAATTCAGTTCAGGAAACTTGGAGCTTTTTTGTGGAAAATGTGTAGCCACTCTACTTTGCGCTGTGACCCTTTCAGATTGGTTAGGCCAGGTTTTCAGCTGGAGATACTCCTTGCAGATCTCCTGTTCAGTCTGTTGTGGGCAGTGCTATTAGTGAATTACGGTAAATAGGTGGCACACTTCCATCATAGTTGGTATTGAGGAATGCCTTTTATGAGGTTAAATGGATCCATCTTGTTGGAGGTGCCATATTTGTGTGAGACCCAAAAAGGTCATGATGAGGAGTGCCATGGGAATTTTAGTGATGGCAAGAGAAGAGTCTCTGAATCTTGTGTCCTAGCTGAATGGCAATAAAGTAATTAGTTTCATTTGGACAAAGGGTAGAATTTTCAAAGGCTCCTAATTTCCAAGATACTTTTGAAAGTGAGATTTAGCAGCCTAAGTAATTTTGGATGAAACTTTCAAAAATAACTTGAGTGTTAACTTCCTGCCCTGGCCTATTATTTTGTTACTACATACTATCAACCAATTGCCCTATTCCATCTCGGAGGTAGATAAAGAGATTATTGGGTGTGATTTGAAGTGTCACATGGGATCATTTGGGATGAGAGCCACTGTAAAATGATGTCACTGTTTCTATAAATTTCAAGTGTATCCTGTGCACTTATGGAAACTAAAGAAATGATAATTGATTGCCAAGAGTCCTTTAACATTTTTGTAATTATGGGAAAAGCTTGAAACTGCTCTGATGTCAGTAATTCCAACACAATGATGCAAATGTCATTGACTGTAATGAAATGTAATATAAAATAATTGTACCAGAAGAGAAGTACATCACAGAATAAAACATGAGAAAGATATATTGGCACACCTGCAGTAATTAAACTTTATCTTTAGCAACTGAGCTTTTGTGTGGCATTTAAAATTAAAGATTGGCTCTGGTGTTTAAAAAATAAACAGATGTTTTGACACATACGGATCCAATTACATCACAAGTCATCCTAATGTTCTGCTCATGTCTAAAACAAGAGTATCAAAATATATTTATATATAATTAATCTGGTCAATAAATGTGGTGGTGCTACCTGGTGTTACAGCAGAGGTGAGTTGACAAGTCTGGCAGTCAGATTTCTAGAGCTACCATTTTCTGTCTAGTGGCTTTTCCATTTCAAATTATTGTCATTAGCGTGCATTCTGTATATTAAAATGAACCCCCTCCAACCCTGAAAAATAGCCTTGATGTTAGCAGAGAAGTGTCAGATTAGTATTTTTGCTTTACAGAATGTATAAACTGACATTAATGTAGGTTGAGGGGAAACTGCTCTCAAAATCTTCCAGAAAAGATTAAGAAACCTAAACACTAGATATAAAAATTAGCTCTCCCATCTCCCCCCGGATTGGTGTTGACAAAATCTTAGCCTACTGTCTTCCCTGTAGTCCCCCAATAATTTTACTGGATGGGGAAAAAATAAATTGAATCATAAGTTGTAATTAGTTCATTGCTTAACTATTCATATAGCTTTAAGCATAAAAAAGAATGAGTTTCTAAGCATTTTTTTGTCCTTTATACCTACCCACACTCTATTTACGTGAAATTTTTGCTGGCCTAGTAATTAATCTTGTCTAGATAATTATGGATCCTCTATATCAATTTGTCTTTCTACACAATAAGAGCATAAGATATGAGAGTTGTCTTCAGCCAATAACATTTGAATGATTTTGTAGCTTGAAAGCTTTGTGTTCTCTGGTTGAATCCAAATCTAGCGGTTAGTTTTTGTTCAATTTTTTTAACATACTACATATAGATCCTGTTGGAAGAAAAAAGCAATTGAGTGCTGTGATTGTGTTTTTTGCATGTCTTTCAACTCAAACAAATTTTTTTCAATTGAGCAATAAATTATTTTGTTCTTTTGCAAAAACCCCACTCCTGCAGGCAAAGGCACGTATTCCGAAGTTGCAGTATTTTGAGAGGTAATGGTGTGGAACATTTCACTAAACTGGGCTTTATATGATTAAAACACAAATCCACCTCTAAATCATCTAAATGGTTTTTAAATGAAAACTACATTGTAGCTAAGACATTCCATTCACATGCTGAGTCCTTGAGACATGAAGATTTAAAAAGCTCTTATTTTACATCAGTTGTTCACAAATGGGAAATACAGCCCTACCTGCATTGGAACTTTTATACAAATGACCATGAAATTCCATAATGCAAATCCAGCCTATTATTTTGATTTGGGTGGATAGGTGACCTGTTTAATGCCTTTCTTAGTGTGACTAAAAAGAAAAAATATAACTTAGTTTCCCACTGCTGGAAGCAGTTAAACTAACTTTAGTGAACTATGTTGGACTGAAAGCTACAATTACATTTTACATAGCAGAGACCAGATTATTCCTGTTTTCTGACTCTTATTAGTCTTAATGGATTGTCTTATGCAATTGTCAATATTGCTCCTAATGAACAGACCAGATGTTTCGTTGTAGACTACATCTTGTGATAAGGCTCATGTGAGTCTACTCAGGGGAATCGCTGGCTGAAAATCTTGTATTGTTCTGACACGACTTTTTAAAATATTGTGTTTTATTTCTTAGTGGGGTCACGAAATAGGATGGATTGGTCAATTTTCAATGATTTCACTGCTCTCAGCACTATGTCTAAATGCTTATTAGGAGGAACTCTGATCAGCATGAAGAAAGTTAGATATCATGATCCAGTTTCTTTGTAGTAAATCTTGGTTTAGCTCAGAACTGGTGTAGTAAGAGTTTCATGTTTGACTGAACTTTATTCAAGGATCACTTAAGATCGAATTGATGGATGACACTAAGATCAGCGTAAGGAGAATTTATGTCCTGCGTTGTACTTAACTGTCTTGTGGGAGGAAACCAGAAAATGGAGGGAAACCCATGATCAACATAACCAGTGTCATATCTCCAGGAAAGTCCTTCATCTGAATTTGTATCTGTTACTAGGCCGGCAATGATTACCCAAAAAGCTAGAATGCGTCACTTTAACAATACTTTGTTTGAAGCTTTTTTTAGGCCCCCAAAAGTGGGTAGCTGGGGCAGAAAAGTCTTGTAATCTTGATGCCCTGACTCTTCCTTTTGTGAGCTTCAAACACTGAAGGGATCTGTGATCTTCAAGTACTTGTCCAAGTGTATTCCACCATTGGTGCATGTGTATGTCATGTACTCCAGTTTGTACTCTTTTGGCCAGCAGTGTCCATTAGGCATAGATTCATAGACTCTAGGACTGGAAGGGACCTTGAGAGGTCATCGAGTCCAGTCCCCTGCCCTCATGGCAGGACCAAATACGGTCTAGCCCATCCATGATAGACATTTATCTGACCTACTCTTAAATATCTCCAGAGATGGAGATTCCACAACCTCCCTAGGCAATTTATTCCAGTGTTTAACTATCCTGACAGTTAGGAACTTTTTCCTAATGTCCAAACTAAATCTCCCTTGCTGCAGTTTAAGCCCATTTCTTTTTGTTCTATCATTAGAGGCTAAAGTGAACAAGTTTTCTCCCTCCTCCTGATGACACCCTTTTAGATACCTGAAAACTGCTATCATGTCCCCTCTCAGTCGTCTCTTTTCCAAACTAAATAAACTCAGTTCTTTCAGCCTTCCTTCATAGGTCATGTTCTCAAGACCTTTAAGCATTCTTGTTGCTCTTCTCTGGACCCTCTCCAATTTCTCCACATCTTTCTTGAAATGCGGTTCCCAGAACTGGACACAATACTCCAGTTGAGGCCTAACCAGCACAGAGTAGAGCAGAAGAATGACTTCTCGTGTCTTATTTACAACACACCTGTTAATGCATCCCAGAATCACGTTTGCTTTTTTTGCAACAGTATCACACTGTTGACTCATATGTGGTTGATGCATGTGAGGTTATGTCTACATATCAATGTTAATCCAGGGCTAGTGGGACTCAAGTCAGTTGACCTGTATCAGGGAACCATGGGCATTAGCATCTACACTGCATTTTAACCCTAGGTTAAGGATTTTCCTCCTGTGCTCAAACCTAGGGCTCTGGTGTCCACGCTCCAGCGCACAGACCCAAGGGGGCCGAGCATTCCCCCCTCTTGCCTCCACCCTGTTAACGCTCTAGCTCTAAGAATGTGTTGCACAGTGGGAAAATGCTACCTGTTTCCTAACTGTGATGGTGCTACTGACGGGGCTCTGATGCCCATAAGGAACAGATGAGTACATAGACTGCATACTTAGCTCCTTTCATGGCTGTCTCAGTAGAATGATGGCAGTGTGAGACGACTTTATACTGAACCGACATCAAATCTGAGAACTGAGTTCTCCACCTCTAGGCTGAATCACGTTTGCAGGAAAAGGCCCATGCGCACCTGTTCTGAGGATAATTAGGACATCAGTGTCCAGGTCTGTCAAACTGGAATGGGATGTTCAGTGAAGAGGATTTTATTTAACTGTATTTTTATTTATTTTTGTCTGTTTTGGAGTTTGACATAAAATGTAGGTTTTAGAGGAAAAGCACACACATCCCCCAGCCTGGCTGCTGCCATCTGTGGGGCAGTGAAGTACATCCCCAACACGGCCCCCTAGGATCCCCCTGGGAAGCAGGGAGAAGGTAACTGTGGGGAAGTTGTGCAGTTGGCTCCTATTCACTGCTCTCACAGTGCACACTGCCTGGGCACCTCTGCATATGCAGCCCCAAGGAGGTTTTCTTCCTTTGTATGCAGATGCAGAAAGAAGACAGGATGACTTAGAGTTGTTGTTAGTACACATGAATGCTTTTGTGTGGCAAACAAACTTTGGTACTAGATTTATTTCTGTCATGTTACCATTCAGTTTCCTCTTTACAGTCTCTTAATGTTCCTTGTCTTATAAATACACTATTGCTTTTCAGTTGCTTTCCTTCCTGCACCTAGCTAACTACAGACAACTCTACTGAATCTTTCGTATTCAACTGGCTCCCTGTTGGCACACACTTGAGTACAGTAGTAGTGGAGAATTTTGGTACTTTATAGGGAAGGAACAGTTTAAAATTGTTAATTCTACTCCTTCAGCCCCTCACTGTCTATCCCACCACACCTGATATGTAATGTCTTCTGCTTCCTTCTCTCCCCATGCCCCAACTTCAGGATGTGTGTGTTTACTTTTCCCCACTTCTGCAAATCTAATATAAATTCCTAACTTGTGTTCAGTGACAAGTATTCAGAGTTGCACTGTTTGGTGTTCGTGCCCAGCTGTGATAGCTTATAGCACAATTATTGTGGAGAAGGCGGAAGGTGGAAGCTAGTTTTTTAAGCTGTTAAGAAAATTTTACAATTGTTTTTTTTTGGTTTTGTCAAATATTTACTTTGGTGGGAATAAATATACAAAAGGTATTTGGGTGAGCATGAAAATATATGCACACCTATACAAATGCCTGTATTCACACTAAGAAGCACCACTTCAAATGCTTCTGTTTCCATGAATGCTCAGGGATATGTGAACATAGAAGGTATGAATAATGTTTGATCAATGAGTTAAACTTGGCAAAACGTTCCGTTGATAGCTTTGCCCTGCAACTAAATGGTGGCAGAGCAGATGCTTGCTTGCTAATCTGTGTGCCAGGATACTATCCAGACATGAGAGGCCAAATTAACAGTTGCTTAGTTTGAACTTCTGTGTTAAAGCTTTAGAGTTTGGCTGGAAAGCAAGCTTTTGCTCTGCCATCAGAAAGCTTCTGATTAACTTGTTCAAAGAATACGACATTGGCGAAAAGTGAAAAAGAAATTGATAACTGAAACAGGGTTAACTCCTTAATTAAAAATAGTTTTCTTTAGGGCTGTATTTCAAATAGCTGGATAGAATTAGTTTAATATTAATTTTAAAGCTCATATCAACTGTGTTGACTTAAGGGTTATAATAACACTCAGACATTCTGCATTTGGGACCTTCTCTCTTAGGGCTTGTCTACATCAGAAAGTTGCAGCGCTGGTGTGGGAGTTACAGCGCTGCAACTTAGGAGGTGTACACATCTGCAGGGCACCACCAGCGCTGCAACTCCCTGTTTGCAGCGCTGGCCGTACTCCCGTTTTGTCTCGGGTGTAGAGGATCCAGCGCTGGTAATCAAGTATAGACACTTACCAGCGCTTTTCTTGACCTCCGTGGAATAAGCAGGTATCCCAGCATACCTGAGGAAGCCTCTGGTAATCAAGCTGGTCTCCTTTCCCGGTTTGCTCTCTCGTTCCCCGAACCCCCGAGCAAGCAGGTCTCCTTCCCTGCGGTTTGCAGGGGGGTTCGGGGAACGCGAGAGCAAACCGCGGCGAAGCTGGTCTCCTTTCCCGGTTTGCTCTCTCGTTCCCCGAACCCCCGAGCAAGCAGGTCTCCTTCCCTGCGGTTTGCAGGGGGGTTCGGGGAACGCGAGAGCAAACCGCGGCGGAGCTGGTCTCCTTTCCCGGTTTGCTCTCTCGTTCCCCGAACCCCCGAGCAAGCAGGTCTCCTTCCCTGCGGTTTGCAGGGGGGTTCGGGGAACGCGAGAGCAAACTGCGGCGAAGCTGGTCTCCTTTCCCGGTTTGCTCTCGCGTTCCCCGACCCCCCCTTGAAGCCGCCCAACAGCGCTGCAGTGTGGCCACACTTGCAGCGCTGGTTGCTGTAAGTGTGGCCACTCTGCAGCGCTGGCCCTATACAGCTGTACTAATACAGCTGTAACAACCAGCGCTGCAAAATTTTAGATGTAGACATGGCCTCCGACTTGGTATGAGAACTTGAGAGAGAGGAGATTCAGACCATATGCCTATTCACATGATATTGATGTGCACAAGTAGTAATATACATTGAAGAGCTGGAAAGCTTCTTAATTAACAAATGAAGATCTGAGGAGCCTCAATACTGTTCACAAAATATCCTTTTGTTATCTTAACTTACAGCTCTGATTAATTACCTATTGATGCATTTGCCTGTTAACATTAGTAGCAGATAATGCAAATGTCAGGATGTTTCACAGTGATTACATTGACTCTGTGATCCTGTTGGAAAAACTCCCCTCTACCTAATGTCCTGGCTTGTTGGAACTAAAAGTGTATTTTGTGACTCATGTCAGTGTCTCTAACCTGTTACCTCAGTGTTGTTAACTTGTATATCTTGCTCTAAAGACAAAGGCTGACTTCATCAGTGATGTGTAAATATTTATATTTGCACATTTAAACCGTCTGTGTGTGTGTTGGGATGGATAAACAGTTTGCTTGCTTTGTTTTGATAGTTACAAATAATGAGATTTCAACCCCCTATAAGTTTACACGTCTGTTCACTTCTGGCAGAGTATGCAGAATAAGTATTAATGGCTGTATCTTATTGTTGCACACAGAGTGGAGAATGCCTGCACTAAACTTGTCCAGGCAGCCCAGATGCTGCAAGCAGATCCTTATTCAGTACCTGCTCGTGATTATCTCATTGATGGATCAAGAGGCATCCTCTCTGGTACATCAGACTTGCTTCTAACATTTGATGAGGCTGAGGTAGGTGTCCTAGTGTCAATAACATCGTCTTTTATATATCAGTATCATGTTATCTCAAATACCCACTTAATGTATATTTGCTAAATTACAGCACTTCCCAAAATTCATTGTCTGTGACAAGGACTCTGTTTGGATAGATTGAAAGCATTCTTTGTGCCTATCTTCCTGCCAAGAAAAGCCTTTTCATGCTGCAGGAAGATAGGTTTTTGTGTATTTCTTAATCCCCCGCATTCCCACTCCCCTCCCCCACGAAAAAATAGCACTCAGGACCTTATATAAACCCATAGATGCAAGGAATTGTGAGATTGAGGCTCCTGCTTCATCTTGTGTATGTTTTGTGTGTATGGTGCTAGTAATGGAACCAATTGGGTTGCTTCACTTTTGCGACCATGTTTCCCCTTCTTAGGAATATAGTATCTCCTATTTTTTAGCAACTAGCATCATGCCTTTAAGAGGGAATGAAGTTAAGATAAACATCTGCCATTTGGTTGAGGAAAAATTGATGCTGCTTACAATGTTTACCTATATCATACTTTTCGACCTGCAAAGTCTCCATATGCTTTCCTTCCCATGGTATGTTAGCACTCCAGTACCAGTGTTGCTCCTTCACTGTTAACTCACTGATTACTGAAACTGTTCTTATCATGATATCATGAGATGAGGCTAATGCTTGGAATTACTTTGTGGCACTAGTGATCACGTATATTCTTGCAGGTGATTATAATCAGTACCACAAAGAGTTATGGGCATGTTCACATATTCCAACTATAGATCCAATGCTTAGAGGATTCAGGTTTTTTTAAGTTAAACTTTTTTAGATGTTCTCAACCTCAGCTGTGACATACCCAAGTTCAACAAGACACATATATTTGACCCTGGATTTGATTTTCACAAATCCAGCATGTTCCCAACCACTTTCAAGAGATCTCTTGCCCTAATGTTGGTTTATCTACCTTAGTTTTAGTGGTAGCTGTGAACTACTGTTTTTGAGGACAATTTCTAGAAGCATAATTTCAGACTTATCAACACTTGGAGTTTGATTTGAATCCACTACAAGCAGTATTTTCAAAGTTACATCCTCTGAAATAAGATTTCATGGTGCCGCAGGATCTGTCTGTTTTGCTGTGCTCTGAAGTATGTGGTAGAAGACTTAAAGAGGCAATATTTATACATGTTGGTGTGAATCTTTTAAACAACAGTTAAAAACTGAATATGGATTAACAGAGTATTAAACCAAAGTGTACAGAATCTATAGTGAAGTAAAAGGAGAATAAGTACCTCTCTTCAAATGTGCATTTTTTTTTTGGAAGACTTAAGAAATTGGATCTGCCCTTCAAAAAAGGATATTGTATATTGTGTTCTGCATGTGCAAAACTGCCTAATGGATAACCTTTCATAGGGTAGACTTCGGAGTATGCTACTCTGATACAGGTTGGCTTATGTGATTTCTTTTTTTACCAGTTGAATAGCAACAGTAAACTTGAAATTATGCTGTCTTCAAACTCACAGCATGTTGTCTAGTGCCATAATAGTTAAATACACGTCCTCACCATTTTACTACTTCTCTGATATTCTTTGTCATCATACAGTTGGAAATTGTTAAAAGCAGGATTTGCATTTCTAAGTACAGAGATGTTGATTTTGGCTAATGAGGCTTTCTTGAATAATCAAATGATGAGCAGCTGATTCAACATTCCAAACCACATACGTTTCTATAAATTATGCTACCAAATGCTGTACCTGTTCTATTTCAGTAATAAACAAGTATTTCTAATTTATTATATTATAGCTTGATCTAATAAATGCTGGAATGTTTTTTTTTTCCCTAGGTCCGTAAAATCATCCGTGTCTGCAAAGGAATTTTGGAATACCTAACTGTAGCAGAGGTGGTAGAGACTATGGAGGATTTGGTGACATACACAAAGAATCTGGGTCCAGGTTAGACCTTTCCAGTCCTGTGACTGTATTCTTGCATTCAACTCTATTTCTCCAGTAATTCAGAGACAAGATCTTGGAGAGAGCTAAAACTGAGGCTTTGAAAACAACTAGAGGCCAACCGGTTTTTTACCTCTTTCTGCTTGACAAATATTCTTTTCAGTATGTATAGTAGTTCTGATTAGAAAATTGTGCACCATGATTTAATTGACCAGCGTTGGTTTATTCACGTCAGAATTTCCATAAAAGAGGTTAATGGAATGCACTACAATGTCTTTTACTTTGATGGAGTAATGTGCTAAAAGTTAGCATTTGCTCTTGTATTTTTGCTGTACATCATAAAATACAGTTGTGGAAGCTGTGCACTCACTATCACAGAGCTGAATCCCATTTGTGGAAATAGACCCAGTGTGTTCTGATTCAGATGGTTTATGTCTTGAAGGCATCTCTTGGGATGGTATACATTTAAACCACCATATGAGTTTGGCATCTTCATGTTAGTGAGAATGCTGAAAATAATGTTATAAAAGACCAGCATAATGTTATAAAAGACCCTTTTCCCCCCTCATTATTCACCATCCTTTCTTTACTTCCCAGCTAGTTTGCAGCCTTTTTATGACCTGTTACCTTCTGATGAGGTCTTTCTATTACATGTATTGATGCCTTTGCCCAAGAGTCTGATAAAGCCTGTATGACTTGCGGAGGTGCTAGTTGTGCTGCAGGAAAATACCAGATATTAAACTTTGATTTGAATAAAAATAAATATGTCCATGTAAATAAGAGTTACCATACCATATCAGACCAATGAGCCATCTCGTCTAGTACCTTATCTCTGACATTGGCCAGTGTTAGCTGTTTCAAAGAGAGAACCAAGAAACCATATCCTGAAATAACTGGCTCACAGGGGAATTTTAACTAACACCTGTTAGAACACACGTTTGTCCCATTATATAAGGTGTGACAAAGTCAGGCTGGACGGCTGCAAGAGAGTGGTGGAAGTGCAGGTATGTGAGCCCAAGAGTGATGTGCCCTTTTTCCTACAAGCTGAGAAGGGGTTACCTCAGGTCAATTAGGGACATCTGAGTCCAATTAAGGGCTGCTTGAGACCTTTAAAAACCCCTCCTCTGGTGAGAGAAAGGGAAGAGAGATCAGTTGCTGCAGGTCTAGGGGTGGCAGGGAGATAGGCTTTTCAAGAGTGAGAGGCTGTTCCCCTCCCTACAGGGGAAACAACCAAAACTGAATGCCTGTTTGGGGGGAGAACTGCCACCCCCCACCCAGCGAAGCAGCAGGGAAAGATGCATCCCCTTGTTTTGTGTTTGTGAATTGGTTTCTTTTGTTTGGTGGAGGAGTACTCCTTGGGCCTGTGCTGAGGCCTACCTTGAAAATACTGACAAACTCAAAGTGGGAAAACAAACACTGTCCAGAGTGGGGTTGATTTACTCCAGGTCCTGCGACATCAAAGGGGGAAGTACTGAGCCTGGCAAGATGGAGGAGATGCCTTGCCACAACGGCTAATCTTTTTCATCCTCAAACTCTGGGCCTCAGTGTTACCTTGTGGTAGTAAGTCGGTTATGCATTGTGATGAAAAAAAATCCTATGAGAAATAATGAAATTGAAGGCAATATATTTGGCATCCCCTTGTTGTGCTTAAAGAAATAAGAACCATTCATTATTTTATATACATATTTCATGTATCCACTTAGTCATCTCTAAATCACCAGTCATACTCTTGCTGGTTTCTTCATATGGAAGTCATTCTATAGCTCTAATTGTTTCCATTGGTTTTCTCTGTACTCCCTTTACTTCTGAGATATATAAAATTATTTATTTTGGAGCTAAGGTTACCAGAACTTAACGTTATTTCAGGTGAGGATACACAATTGATTTACAATATGAGGATAATACTTACCTCCTTGGTAAAGCAATTTGAGATCTACTGATGAAAAGTGCTATACAGAGCAAGTTGTTGTTTGTTTATACATCTTAACATTTTTGTTTTGACTGCAATAACTTACTAAGCAGATATTTTCATTCGTCTGTGCACAATAAGCACAGCTTGGTTTCCTGGAGTGGTTACAATTAATTTCGAATCCAATAATGTGTATGCGTAGTTCAGATTATGCCTATCAGTGTTTAGAAACTTTGCATTTTTCAACCCTGAATTTCATCTGCTATGATATTGTGTATTTTATCTAGTGTTCTTAGGCTCCTCTGAAGTTCTTCAGTCTTCTCTAGTTTGGGATATCACCATAAATGTTGTTAGCTCCATAACTTTCCACCTCGTCATTGATCCCCCTACTCCAGAATATTAACGTGTTAACATTAGCACATATTAAACTCCAGTCCTAGCCCAGGTCATTGATGGGGCAGTACCCTTTCACTGTGAATCTCTTTTGCCATGCTGAAAACTGACTCTTAGACAGTTTCTAATCCATGACAATTCTTCTCTCTTGCTCCTCATAACTAGGATTATTTTATGGCCTGTTGTGAGAGAGTTCTCAAACTAAATATATCTCTTGTGTTGTCTGCTTTGTTGATAGTCTGAAACTTAGAGTGGATTGGAGAGCCGTGATTTGGCTTTGCAGAAATCATGCTGGTTTGTCCCTGTCACGTTTATCTCAGTATTCTATAACTCTAATTTTCCAGCCAGTTCAATTGACACTGAAACAAGTTTAATGGGTCTGTCATTCCCATGATAGTGCCTGCTGTCTTTCATATAGCCAAATGCAATATTTTCTATCTACCAGTCATATAGTTAGTGTTTAAAGTGGTCTCCAAAAAAGGGTGTGGGGGTGTCTGTTGTCACCCCCACATCTACCCAGAAATCAATTCTGCCCCCAGCCCCAAATCAATCCTACCACTCTACCCTCATCTCTGCAGCTTGTGATGTTCTTTCTCTCTCCCAGTCCTGTGGGATGAGGGGGCTCCAGTGAGGACCTTTCTGCCCAGTTGCAGTGGGGGCAGTAGGGGCAAAGGAGTCTTCCTGTTGCTCACAGGATGAGAATAGGGAGTGGAGCCATTCTGAGCTGCTGTGTTTTTTTCCTCTTTTTTTTCTTTTCCCTGCTACCTCCTATCCTCTCCCTCATAGACAGAATGATGTTGGTTCCTAAAGGGAGAGAGCTCTACCTGTTTTTGCCCTAATTGGCTGTTTCCTTGTTGGCCCACCTTCTGAGGAAGAGCAGCCAATTAGAGGGTGTTTTCCCCAGATAGCACTAAAAATGCGTATCCCTCAGTGACCTTGCTTGCTTTTGGGAAATTTTATTTCCTGATCTGCGACCTAAAACGCTTTAAGTATTCTCACTGGTGATTTTACTGGGATTATTTATTTTCTGCTGTTTTTTGGCAGTGTAGTATCCTAGAGCAGGGATCGGCAACCTTTGGCACACGGCCTGTCAGGCTAAGCCCCTGGCGGGCCGGGCCGGTTTGTTTACCTGCCACGTCCGCAGGCTAGCATCAATTGCCAGAGCGTTGCACTGTGGATACCTATCCCATAGTTCCCGCAGTGTCCACCGCCCATTGGAATTCTGGGTTGAGATCCCAATGCAAAAACAGTGTCGCGGGTGATTCTGGGTAAATGTCGTCACTCAATCCTTCCTCCGTGAAAGCAACGGCAGACAATTATTTCGCGCCCTTTTTCCCTGGATTGCCCTGGTAGATGCCATAGCATGGCAACCATGGAGCCTGTTTTGGCTTATCACTGTCACCGTATGTGTACTGGATGCTGCTGACAGACGCGGTACTGTAGTGCTACACAGCAGCATTCATTTACCTTTGCAAGGTAGCAGAGACAGTTACCATCCCTACTCCACTGTCTGCCATGCCATTGTAAATTGGTGATGAGATGATGGTTATCAGTCGTTCTGTACCGTCTGCTGCTGTCATGGGTGCTCCTGGCTGGCCTCGCTGAGGTCGGCTGGGGGCGCATGGACAAAAATGGGAATGATTCCCCGGGTCATTCCCTTCTTTATGTTTTGTCTAAAAATAGAGTCAGTCCTGCCTAGAATATGGGGCAAGTGTACTAGAGAAACAGAGAGCATAGCCACTCCGTGTCAGAGCCCCAGAGATCCCGCAGAAATGATGAGCTGCATGCCATTCTAGGGGGTGCCCCTGCAACAACCCCACCCATTGCTTCCCTCCTCCCCCAACCCTCCTGGGCTACCGTGGCAGTGTCCCCCTATTTGTGTGATGAAGTAATAAAGAATGCAGGTATAAGAAACACTGACGTTTTAGTGAGATAAAATGAGAGGAAGGAAGCCTCCAGCTGCTATGATAGTCCAGGCAGGACATTAAAGGGTGGGGGGGAGAGTACATAATCTTTTCTTTAGACATGAAAGGGGGGGGGCTGATAGAGCTCAGCCTCCAGTTGCTATGATGAGGACGGTTACCAACCATTCTGTATCATCTGCCGAGAATGACCGTGAATCATTCCCATTTTTACCCAGGCGCCCTCGGCTGACCTCACCGAGGCCAGCCAGGAGCATTCACGGGCTGATGATGACGATGGATAGCAGTCACATCGTACCATCTGCCACTGGGAAGGGGATGCTGGTATTCAGCGCTGCAGCAGCTCATCTACCAGCAGCATGCAGTAGACATAGGGTGACATTGAAAAAAGGCGAGAAATGTTTTTTTTTTCCCTTTTTCTTTCGGAGGAGGGGGAAGGGTGTAAATTGATGACATATACCTTGAAACAACTGGGAAAATGTTTTTGACCCTTCAGGCATTGGGAGCTCAGCCAAGAATGCAAATGCTTTTCGGAGACTGCGGGGACTGTGGGATAGCTGGAGTCCTCAGTACCCCCTCCCTCCCTCCATGAGCGTCCATTTGATTCTTTGGCTTTCCGTTACGCTTGTCACACAGCGCTGTGCTGTGGACTCTGTATCATAGCTTGGAGATTTTTTCAAATGCTTTGTCATTTAGTCTTCTGTAACGGAGCTCTGATAGAACAGATTTGTCTTCCCATAGAGCGATCAGATCCAGTATCTCCCGTACGGTCCGTGCTGGAGCTCTTTTTGGTTTTGGCACTGCATCGCCACCCGTGCTGATCAGAGCTCCACGCTGGGCAAACAGGAAATTAAATTCAAAAGTTCACGGGGCTTTTCCTGTCTACCTGGCCAGTGCATCCTAGTTCAGATTGCTTTCCAGAGCGGTCACAATGGTGCACTGTGGGATACCACCCGGAGGCCAATACCGTCAATTTGTGGCCACACTAACCCTAATCCGACATGGCAATACTTATTTCAGTGCTACTCCCCTCGTCAGGGAGGAGTACAGAAATCGGTTTAAAGAGCTTCATTGTTTGGACGGGTGCAGGGTTAAATCAGTTTAACACTGCTAAATTCGGTTTAAACGCATAGTGTAGACCAGACCTTTGGTATTACTGGTATCCCTCTAGAGATGTCTTTTTGCATAAGTGCTCCTCAGCACATCTTTTCCCCCTAGTTCTAATTTAAAGAACCACCTTAAAACCTTGTCAGCTTCTCCAAGGCAGAATTCTGGCTTCTCTTTAGCTAACCCTATGTGCAACTTTATCTTACTCCCATCATGAATACTATTTCCATGAACATATGCAAGCATGAATAATGCATATCTTAAAACCTGCAGACTGCATGTTGTGTTTAAGATGCGGGTGAGGAGGAATGCATGGTTTCCTCTATAGTTTCTGGCCAACTGAAAGTGTGATTATACATATATATTCTATATACTATGTTCCTCATGTAATTCTTGAAAGTGCCTTTACTCCTGAAATCCAAAGTAACACATGCTTTGATTCTCTTCCTTTCATCACCAATATAATTTTTTTTAGAGAATTAAGATATTTTTATTTAATTTTTCTAGGACAGTGTAAATTAATACAATCACGTAATACTTCCAAACAATGAAAGTCTTTGAAGCCAACAAAACTAAACCTGTGTCAGTGATATTTTCCTATTCTTGTCATCCTCCCCATTATTTAGGTGAGAACTGATCAAAGCTAAAGGAGGGAAAAAAGCTCTAAACTACCTTGTCACACATTGCTGAACTGACTAATTTCCATGAAGTAGACTATTCATCACTTCTGTATTTGTGTAGCTGTTTTCTTAAAATTCATGATAAATGAACGTCAAAATTATGAGACTTATATTCTAGCTTGAATTAACAACTAGAAACTGGATCTATGGCTTCCCTTAAACTACTGAAATATGGTTTAATGAAAAGTAGGTGATACAAAACTTCTTTAGTGGTGTCATAACTCATTACATGTTTGTGTTCTTGTTTGGAAAGCTGAACAAATAACTGAGCCTAGACATTCTCTGTAAAAGGTTCATAAATCTGGGGAAACTCAATATTAACAGTTTTTTTTTATCACTTGAACTTCATTATATGACCTAGGAATGACAAAGATGGCCAAAATGATTGATGAAAGACAGCAGGAATTGACTCATCAGGAACACAGAGTGATGTTGGTGAACTCCATGAACACTGTGAAGGAGCTGTTGCCTGTCCTTATTTCAGGTAGTTTCTGCTGTACTATTAGATGCAAATACGTGATCTGAATTTGGACGCATGTGTGTTATGCCATTAAAAATAGAAGCTTTGACATGCCTCTTCGGCTGACTGCAAATATTTAGATGTTTTGCTGATTTGTGGCAAACTGGGAGGGGATGGCAAGTTGTAATGCCAACTCTCCATCTGCATACCCTGCGTATTTCCTATTTTAAGTTCTGTGCACCTCAGACTTAAAATGAGCTACATAAACTAGTGATACACTATTTATACCAGATGTATTTGTGTCATGCATACTTGTCACAGTGTATAAGGTTTAATGATTATTTTTAAATGGCAGTATGCATGTGTGCATTCATCTGGATAAACTCTCTCATGTTGGTTCTATTTTTTTCAGTATCTATTCATAACATGTCTCACATTAATACAATCTAGTTGCCATCATGGAAGGATTAAGGGGAACAATCTAAAAAAGCTTTACGGAGGTGAGGACCATTGAAAAATATACCAAAAATGGGGCACACTTCTGCTGTGTTTCTCACCCTTTTGTCTGGCATGATATGGGTTTTTTTTATCCTGCAAATGGGCAAGAAGAAAGGAGGGCTTAACAGCTGAAGATTGTTCAGGAGCAGAATTGCCAATCCAACAGCTGAAATAGCTTACTTGTTTAGCAAAATTCATTTGGTTAGCCAGAGGGAATGCTGGTCTGATAAACTAAACAGGCAGGTGGAATATCCTCCCCAAGACAAGGATGAAAGAGGGATTGGGGAAGAGGGAGGTATGTAATAGGACTGAGCACATTTTAGTATGTCAGGGTTTTTCCACTTGTGAACATATTCACCCTCTTCCTGGCACTGAGCTGGGTTTTACGTAGTGGTATAGGTGGTTTAGAACATTAAAGTGTTGCTTTTATTTTATGAACTTACCATAAAACGAAGTAGAAACTTAAAATGCATTTGACAGTTGCTTCTAGCTTCTAAGTGGGTGTCATCTTGTACATCATAAAGCACATTTAACCAAATTACCTACTCAGAGGCCCAAGCTGGAGTAGCTATCAGTGTTACAGATCAGGACAGAGGATGGAAGCTTTTGAGCAAAGCCATGTAGGAAGGCTGCACAGAACTTGCTTGCATCCGGCCCATGTGTAATTCCTCTTAAAGCTCTACTTTAGTCCTGCCTTTGATTTTTAGATGAATTTACTGTCCAAGGGCCACTCAGATTTCGGCCTCTATCTCCAGAAGAATTTACAGCAATGGTAATGCCCTGCCAACATGCCTCTGTCTTAGTCTGTGGAACTGATTCCAGAGGTTGGAGGATTAGTTGAATGTTTAAACAGTGTCAAACCAGAGTTAAAGCTTGATTCTAACATGGCTTTGGTTCTGAGTGGCAAGATAAACCAACTTGTAATACATGTCTCCATATAAGGCCAGTGCTTAAATTCAGTGGTGTTTGTAATGCAGATAGGGTGTTTTAATTACTGTTGTCCTGGGGTGGATTTTAACTGGCAACATGGGGAAGAGAGGGAAGCAAGCTTATGATTGCTTTTGCATTTTTGCTGATTATAGGTTACATTGATGTAAAAAAAAAACCACTAGGAGAACTTTTCTTTCTCTTTTTAAATGAGAGTATTTTGGGTTTTTTTTGTCACCACATGTATCTAGTCTAAGAATGGGACTGTTGTGTAACCATGGCAGAGCCTGATGAATGCATCCACACAGCGCCATTTCCCCCAGCAAAAACTGCACTGACTCTAGTAGCTTTTGCATACCTATACTGCACAACCATGTTTTTGCATCTGTGCATTCTGTGAAAACCTGGGCAGCTCTCCTATGTTGCCTCAGCTGCTGCATGCCCTCCACTTCAAGATCAGAGGATTATGGGTGTGTTTTGCAGTGTGGAATGTACTTAGTATCATTCTTCACAGAAATATGGGAGTAACTGTGATGCATAACTTTGACACTTGGTTAGCTAGTCTAAGATGTAGATTGATTGGTCCTAGCTATAGAGCAGAAAACTTGTCAAGGTCTAACCAAATTCTAAGAAATATATTCTAGCTCTTCTCACAAACTAACAAACAGAATAGTTAATGTGGCAAAAAAACACTCTCTGGTGTAGAAACAGTTATACTAGTATAAAAGTGCTTATACTACTATAGCTTATTCTTGTTTGAGCCCTAGTGTAGACATATTTATAACTATCAGCAAAAAACCCACACTGTTAATCAACATAGATTTACCAGTAAAACTGAAGTGTAGACCAGCCTTTAAAATCATCAGTCTTTATAGTGTTTTCCTTTCCTGTTCAAAACCTATAGCTTACTGTTCCTGAGTTTATGCAGGGGGAGGAGATCTTGTACAGCAATCATATATTCTTAGATAGTTTCTCTAATCGAGAGTGCAATGTTCACAGCTATGAAGATTTTTGTAACTACTAAAAGTTCCAAAAGCCAAGGAATAGAAGAGGCCTTGAAAAACCGCAATTTCACAGTAGAGAAGATGAGTGCTGAAATAAATGAGATCATCCGTGTGTTACAGCTCACTTCCTGGGATGAGGATGCCTGGGCTAGCAAGGTATGTTCACTGTTTCTTCTGGAAATAGAAGTCAGATTCTACTTAGCTTCTCACAGCAACTATAAATTGAGGTTTTCAAGAATGTTTGATTAGAGTGTACACAACCAGATCATGTAACGCGATATAGTGTTATGAATAGGATTGGAACTATTAGATTTTTCAGTATATGCTCATTTCACTGTATACCCACAAAAAAATGAAAAATGTTTCCATTGATGTTGATCAAAATTTATGGATAGGCAATGTAAGAAAAATGCTACTTGAGAACTTACCAGAGTTTGACTTCAGGCTATTTATGTTGTGTATTTTGACATAGGTTAAAATTTGTGTTTTAGCCATTATAAAGCTTTAATTTTTTTTGAATCTGAATGTCTGTCTGTCATTAAATTGTCTGCTCCCCATAGTTTCTCACAATTGTGAAAGATTTTAAACCAATAAAAATCAAGTGCTTAAAATAAACCATCAATTATTGTCCATCAAAATTATTTAAAAAAATTTGAATTCTGCCAAGCTAATCACAAGATACCAAAGTAAAAAGAATATCTTTGGAGATAATTTGGTCCCTATTAAAACTTGTTTTTAAAAGTAACTTGCCTGTCTCATTGCTTAGTCTTTGCTGATTTCTTTAATAGAAATAAGAAGGTTAAAACGCATGGCACATGACTCAGTGGCTTGTTGGAAGCACTCTGTACTGCCATGTAGGAGATCAGGGTTTGTGTTCATTTCTGGTCTCTCTCTTTGGCTTTATAGGGAAGTGCTAGAATATAGTATGTCTTTTCAAGGAAAGAGTGTGTTTAATCTGTCATGTGGTGACCAAATTTTACACTCTGTGTGTGGGTAAGTTGGGCACACTAGCTGTCCCTTGTGCTCTGTACAAAATTTGTCCAACTCAGTACAGTACTTAAACACCCAATCTATTATTACCTTAAGGCCCTTCCATATGTGTTAGCAGGCAAGTTAGTTTGCATTCATATTCTCACTAGAAACTTGAATTTGTCACTTGATGTAAAGACTAGGTGAAGAACTCGACATCTTAACTGATCAAGTCTTTTTGTACTGATCTAGGTGTGGATGGGCTTAGTATCAGTATATGTTCTCCTTGCCCTCACCTCCAAAAAGGCTCTGTGTTCTGAATAGTCTTTCTGGAAGAGAAGAGATGTGAAATGAGATGTGAGAAGTTGGAACTTTTACAAAAATGACTCCCAGTCAACCCAGCGTATTTGAGTCTGTTTGCAGCTGCTGGCATGCACATGGAGTGTGCAAGGGATGCCACTGCTCTGCTTTACTTGACTGCTCAGTACAGAAAATGCTGCCTATGTCAATGCCTGCCTGCTTACATGGATAGAGCACAGGCAGAATGGAGAGCTATTGCTGTGTGCATTCACATCCTGTGTAGCTGCAGTTACCAGCAAACACAGCAGCACAACTAGTGGTTGGGATGCTAACTGTGTTTGCTTGGCCTTTAAAGTATGCTGCTAATAGGCTTTTTAGGATCAGTGGCACAGCAGCAAATAACTGAAAAACTATATTTTAAAAAACCTTTAGACATTAAGACAGACTAGTTCCCCCTTAGAAAACCTGTTGTGATATAGACATTAAAAACACTTTAGCCTATGTACTGGTGCCTTGACCCTTATTTTGCATTTGAAGTATTTTACCACTCTGCTACTTCCTTATTATGACTACTTTATGCATCTTTGTTTTTGTTCTCCTGTTTCTTATCTTTTCTCACCTTTTAGAAGGTAAGATTTCTTCCACACCCCACACCTGTACTTCTGTACTAAAACAAAAAAGCATGTCTGTGGGATTTTGTGCTGTGTGCAGACTGTGTGCTGTGTATATTTTTTTCTGTGTACCAGTTGTAACACCATACTTATGTATGTAGGTCTAATAGAGGTTTTTAAATGAGCTTAACTACTGCTGCTCAGCTCTAAGGTATCTGAAGTTTGTTAGGTGTGGGTGATGACAGCCCAGACTATGCAAAGACTGCCTTTCAGAGTTTGATAGGAGTCTTCCCAAGTTTTTAGGACAGGTTCCTGTTTAACCTATGTTACTAGCTTCTGGTGCTCATGATCATAGAGTCCGATTATGCAGAAGCAGGTTATCTGTTGTCTGGAAAGCTTTATACAGCTTCTTTCAGTAATTTTGCCCATCCTACAGTTTGTGGCAAGAATCTCTTACTTTTCATCAGCATGGCTCCTCAATAAATAAGTTTCCTCGGAGAGCTTAAGCTTTCTATGCAGGGCACATGGCTTAGGATCATAACTTGTTACTTTTTTTTAAATTAGCTTTTTCTTATGAATTTAAACGTTTCCCCACTTTGTTTGAAACACACACAATCTCACTATTCTAGTGCATGGGGAAGCGAGGAAGCTTTCACTGTCCAAAGATGAATGCAGTACAAAGTAGATAGTACAAAGTAGATAGTAAGTGAGATTTTCAAAATTCTTAAGATACATGTGAAAAATTTCTATTAGTAAAACAAGTCGAGGAGCTTTTATAAAAATATTTATATTTACAGTAAGTGGAAGATTTTGGCCAGTGTGCATTATACATAAGTATGCTTTGTGGTCAGTATTCCAAGTACATCATTGTGTACTCTAGGTAAATTTAGAGTAATATTTTAATTATAAACTATATTTCAATGTGCAGGATTATGATAGTCTGCCTGCATTTTAGACATGTAGCATTGGGCATTGCTTGTGTGTTGAACTGTTCATGATACAAAGGATATTAAGTGTTACAACTAAACATTTGTGAGAAGAAGTAAATTCTGGTATTGGTTGTCTTGCTAGTGGTCCCACACAGCAGATATTCCTCTGTTGATACACATGGCAAATGCTTGATTTGGGGAGAGAGGAACTATTAATTTACTTATATTTGCTGTACCTGTTGCATGCTTCTCCTTACTGATGGAGACTTCCAATGGAAGGAGATGATTCCTACAGAAGGGAAGGGGAATAAAGTAAGTGGAGGAAAAAATTTGGAGCAGAACTGTTTTTCCTATCAAGTGCACACCATTATTAACGTCATTAAGATAATTCCAACACTGTTTCTTAGACTGGGTCTTAATTTCAAATTTAGACAATATTTGTATTTCTGGCAAACCATAAATTTGCTTAAATATAGATTTTTTTGTTTTGTTTTTGTTTTTGATTAAACATAATTTGAGTGTTTGGTTTAGAATTTAAATGCTGAATGAATGTTGACATTTTTCTGAAGCAATTAATTGTTGAATTGTCTGGTTGCAACAAGTTTTTCATGTGCATGCTTTTTTTTCAATGAACAGTTAAATGAAAAATCCCAGTAGGTGAGTGGGGATGAAACTACAAATGGAATACATTTGAATATATAAATGTTTAGTTTCTCCTTCAGTTCAAATGTCTACAGGCTGTAACAAAACTAGGAAAAGAGAATCTGCTGCTGCAGTGCTTAATTCATATAATTCCCACTGAGGCTGAAGACGAGCAAGCCTGTAGTGAGTAAGGAACGGATTCTGAAAGAAGCTGAGCATTTCTTGAGAGTTGAGGGCTGTTGGGAAGTGTCCAGCAGTCTTGTTGGATGCTTCCCAGGATTGAATCCTGTTTGACTAAGCTAGTTGATATGCCAAAAAACAGGACTTGCTGTACTTTACCCAACATTGCCTTCTTTGGTAAAGAAATGCAAATATTGCACAACTTCTCTAGACTTGGAGTACTTAATGATTCAGAGATTATAGTTAATATTTAGCAACAAGGGATAGTGTCAGATTTTGGAGATTCCCTCTCAGGCAGGAGAATTGCCAATATCATTTTTCCAATCTGGACTAGCTCTGTGGCTCTTCACAAAATTACTAGTGATGGCAGAAGCTGCAAAAAAGAGGAAAGTAGATCTAGGAGGTATCCTTGCTGGAGGATTGGGTTGTAAAGTGTCCATTGCCTCTTCCCCGCTCAGGCAGTGGTAACGCTGATTGCTTGCCTGTTTTATCTAAGCTCTGTGAAAAACCAGTTTTGTTTCTGTTGCTCCACCTTCTTTATCTGAGGAAAATTTAGACACCATAAATTTAGCTGAGTCAGAAGGGAGACAAATCTGTGGAACAGTTTCAGAACTCTAAGAAAATCGAAGTCCAGAAACTGAAATATCTTGCTTAATGTTTTTGTATTAAAACTGGTTTCCCTGGATACATTTTTAGTTCCAGGTCCCTGCTTGCCAACCTTTATCAATAAACAGGACTGTAGGTTTCAATGATTTCTGTGCTCCAACTCTCTCCTAAAGTCTGACAGTGGGGAAGGCTCTGTCAGTGCTTAAGGGATGAAGCATACAACAAGTACAGTATCAGTGTGTCCAGTTAAGGGGCCTGTTCTGATGGAGTGAGTCAACTAGAAATGAATCCTTCTGGGTAGAATGAAAATGTTTAAACAGGCTAAAAGCTGAGCGCAATCTTATGCATTGCAGTTCAAAAGCAGATACTCTAGTACCATACAACCGTGTTTTTGATAGCTCCACAGTTGTAGCCTATCTGGACAGTCCAGGGGTTGATGGGAAGCTTGATAACTATGCTTTTACAGAAGAGATGCTCTTGAATTTGTTGGGACAATTTATCAGCTGTGCAAATGAGTTTCCCAGCAGCAGTCTGAAATATCCAAGCAGAACAGACCTTGACTTACCACTACCAAAAAAAAAAAAAAAAAAAAGGGAAAAAAAGTTGGAGGGAAGGTGCTATTCCAATCTGTGCATTATGTCTGTAGCTTTTGGGGAGCGCCAGGAATTGATGTATTTGATACACAGGATGGCAAGACTTAGACAACAGAATGATCAGGAATGGAGCCCTGGTGCTGATGGGAAAGGTGACAGAAGACAACTTGGCTCTTTTAGATCCCAGGTTGAGTATGTAGTGCTGGGAGTTTTCAAAATAAAAAGTGTAAAAGCTTAAAAAAAAAGAAAAGAAAAGAAAATCATGTTGGCTTGTGTTGACTAAACAAGAGACTCAGTAAAATACAGGAAACCTTCAGTATCATTTTAAATACACAAATCAATGAAGAGGACTGAAATTAGCATGATTAAATACAATTCTTGGGCATCATCAGCGCACATTACCGAGGAGGAAGATAATGCGTTTCTAAAAATTTTAAGTAGACTTAAATGGGAAAAAATCGATGAGGTTTTTTTTTTTTCAGTCTGTCCTCTTGAAACCTCTTTCAAGCTTTGGATTTATACTATGTATTAAAGTTCAGAGTTATACCGAATGCCTCAGAGATATGGGTATGGTGGACAAACACAACTTTAAATCCTTTAATTTATAACCCCCTTTCTCCATGGTAAAGCCCTGATTCTGCAAAGATTTATGCACAAGCTTAACTTTAAGCACTGAGTGAGCCCATCAAGTCTCTACAGGTTCAAAGTATTAATATAGAGCAGTGGTTCCCAAACGGGTTTGTGAAATGTTACAGGGGGTTCTCGGGGAAAAAATCCCTAATGGCGGACAGAGCTGTCCCTAGGGACCCCAGGCAGCATGGGACCAGCAGCTTGGAGCCCCTGGACTTCCAAGAGCTAAGCAGATCAAAGCAAGCATATCTATCACAGTGAGGAGATTTAAACTTCAAGACTCCTTATAAGAAATAGAAAGGGAAGTGGATATTTTTTGCTGTTTTTAAAATTAAATAGGCAGCTAGTATTGTTTTAAAAATTATTATGAAGAAAAAGTTTAAACTTTGTTGTAACATGCATTGTTTGCCTGGACTGCTCAAGACCTGAATGCTTGTGTAGAAGGAACTCTTTGAGTTGGCTTCTTAAATACCTTCATGCAGTTTCACTCTGATACTCCTTGATGAAACATAGGAGTCTTGTCTTATAACAGGCTTATTCAAAGTGATACAAGATAGGAAAGAGATCTTGGAAGAGTGTTGCCATTTTCATAATGTAATAAAAATACTGTAATTATTAATAATAATTAATAATAAATAGTGTGTAATAAGCATGTCATAAAAACAAATTTTATATTTCCAAGATCACTGCTTTTTATAATTTATATTCGGGTAAAGGAGAAAATCCCTGGAAATATTCATTTTTAGGAGGGGGTTCACGAGACTTGTCATTTTAGTGAAAGGGGTTCACAGGTTGTTAAAGTTTGGGAACCACTGATATAGAGATTAGTGACTAATATGTATACCTTTTTAAAGCTTCAGTAAATGCTTTTGTTTTTGGATTATTTATGGAGTGGCTGTCTTGCTGTCCACTATCCATTCAGAGCTAAAACTCCTTTAATCTGCATATGCAATAACTGAAAGCTGCAGCCATCATCAGTTTATCAGCTTAGTTGAATGTTTAATAGCTTTATGCATGGTGCTTATTTTCTTAACACTTGCCTTATATTAAATACAGAATTCACAAATTATAGAGTTCTAAAGTTAATAAAAACCAGTATATTCTGCCCTATAATGGTTTGAAGTAATTTAAAAGCCACTCTAAGTACAGGTCTTTCACTTGACCCTGAAGCTCATCAATCTCTAGTTCTGACAGACTGTAGAGAAGATAGGTTCTGAGACCTAGGCCTTCCAATGAGCATGTTCTGCCACTGGACCTGGAGAACTCAAACCCAGCCCCTGACTCCAAGAGCCACCTAGAAGTTGCAATATGGCATGAGGTGACCTTTAAGGAGCTGGGTCCCACACAATATAGGACAGCATAGATTGAAACCAGTCCTTTGAACTATGCCCAGAGGTGAATAGGTAGCTGGTGCAGGTCATGGAGCAGGGTATAGTCTGTTGAAAACAGCTCACCCTAAGAAAAGAGTAGCTGTGTACTGCACCAAGTGAAGTTTCTGTGTTTAGCCCTAACCATAACATACACCTGCAATCTACTTTTGGGATTACAAAGACATGGATACACCAGGGGTGAAAGTAACTTAAAGGACTTAAGTATCAGAGGGGTAGCCGTGTTAGTCTGGATCTGTAAAAGCAGCAAAGAATCCTGTGGCACCTTATAGACTAACAGACGTTTTGGAGCATGAGCTTTCGTGGGTGAATACCCACTTCCTCAGATGCATGTGTCTGCATTGTCATGCATCTGAGGAAGTGGGTATTCACCCACGAAAGCTCATGCTCCAAAACGTCTGTTAGTCTATAAGGTGCCACAGGATTCTTTGCTGCTTTTAAAGGACTTACTGGTATGTCAGTGTCCTGAGCAGGGGACAGGGCCTCAACCGGAAGAGGCATGGCCTCAACTGGAAGAGGCAGGGCCTTTAGGGCCTGAAGCCCTTTAAATCAAGATTTAAAGGGCCCCAGGCTCCTGCTGTAGTGGTGGCTGGGAGCCTGGGGCCCTTTAAATCACTGCCAGAGCTACCAGCTGCAGAGGCAGCTGGGAGTCCCGGGGCTCGGGGGCCATTTAAAGGGCCCAGGGCTCCAGTCGCCACTACTGCAGCAGAGCCCTTTAAATTGCTGACAGAGCCCCAGGGGTCTGGCTGCAGCTGCTGCAGCAGGGCTCAGGCAGCAGTTTAAAGGGCACGGGGCTCCTGCTGCCACTACTGCCCTGGGACTTTTAAATCGCCGCCGGTTCTGGAAGCGGGGCTGTGGTGGCAATTTAAAGGGGCCGGGGTGGTAGCAGCAGCTGGTGCCCCGGGCCCTTTAAATCACTGCCTGAGCCCTGCTGCCAGAACCCTGAGGTAGTGGCGGCGGGGCTCTGATGGTGATTTAAAGGGCTCAGGGCACCGCTACAGCAGTGGCACCTGGACCCTTTAAATCACTGCTGGAGTCCCGGGGGTCCCGGCCACTTCCACTACCCGGGGGCTCTGGCAGCAGGGCTCAGGTGGCGATTTAAAGGGCCTGGGGCTCCAGCCGCTGCTGGGAGCCCCCGGCGCTTTAAATTGCCACCTGGGAAAGCCGGTCCAGTATGGCATACTGGTGCGTACCGGCTTACTTTCACCTCTGGGATACACTGATCCACTTCAAAGAAGGGTTTCAACCTCTTTATTGCCGCCAGTGTACCCCTCTTTGTGCAAGACACAGGCAAGTATTCAAGACACTGAATCCTGTCCCAAGTATCTTGCAGTCTAAATAAGAGATCTGACATGGGTGCATTGGGGTTGTGTAATGGTGGGGGTAGGGGAGGGAGAAGGAGGGCTGGGTTCTGCTGACTTACTGTGTTAAGTACCAGAACTCTGCATAAAGATGCTGTCATAAAGACATGCCTCTGTGGCAGGAGCAGTTCATTAACACCATTTAGAATAAACAAATGTAAGTTACTTTTATCACATGCTTATTGAAGAGCGATTATTTTGGCACTGCCCAGACTTCTTGCAGTTGATTGTTCTTGTTCCCTCCTACTGTGTTGGATAGAAAACTCACAGTGCCTTCTAGTGGAGAGTTAACAGATCAACACTGGCAAGTACACACAGAGAAAGGACCCCATGTTTTCGGCTTTTCTAGGTGAAGGAGTGTTAGTGAGCCAATACATTTATTATTGTTAGAATAGCGCTTCTCAGGAAGAAACTCTCATTGCCAGGAGTAGAGTAGATAAAGGTTTTACTTACTAGAAAGGACCTAAAGTGTATGTGTGCCTTAGTCTCTATAGATTTAAAAGTTCTGATTATTCTCTGAATCCTAATAGTTGACAGTAAATCTGTATCTTCTTCCATTGAAAGTGACATTAAGCTAGTGTCTGACTTTGAAGGGCAGATGAATTCCAAACATGTAGCTGTTCAACAGATTAGGCAGAAAGGGGCATTAAAATTGTCATTGACCTCTTAACTATAAGACATCATTTCCAGTAGTATCAAGTCATTTCTGAAAACACCTGTAAACCATAATCTTATTGCTAAATTTACTGTAGTTGCTACAGAGTCTTGGTATACTCTTAAAAATCCTGATTTCCAAGATACTATGTCTGAAAATTGTTGCAGCTTTTTTTCTGCAGGAATTGTAGCACTGGGAAAATAACTGAACAGAAAAAGTAACTAAAAACTTGCATGTAAGAGTTCTTTGCATTTTGCGTGAAATGAAAACATATCTATTGGTTTTAATTCTCAAGAAAAGACTGTGACCTGCTTCTGTCCAATACTTTTTTGAGCTGTTTTAATAGGAGAATCGACTTGTTTTTAAGGTTAATTTTCTGTCAGCTTTGATTGTGTTTACTATCTGTGCTTTGGCAAAGAGAATGATTATGAAGCTTTCTATTTTGTAAAGGACACTGAAGCTATGAAGAGAGCTTTGGCCTTAATAGATTCCAAGATGAACCAGGCGAAGGGCTGGCTAAGGGATCCCAATGCATCACCAGGTAATAATCATACTCCACCATGCAGTGTTCAGAGCCTTACTGTCTAAATGATTTGTGTTTCTTTTAGAGAAAATTCTGGTATATTACTAAATCACAGGTGAAGTATTCTGAAAAGAAATATTTAGACGTTCCTTCCTTCAAATATTAATGTTAAGAACATAATGTATATGCAAAGTGCTTTGGAAAGCTTCTCCTCCCCCCCCCCCCCCCGTTGTTCAAATGATATAGTTCAAACCATGTGTAAACTAATCTTCTCTTTTCCATTTTGTTAGAAAATGTGTTCAATATTTAATAGTGTATTTATCTTCCTTTGCAAGTAAAAAAGTGTAATATGCTACAATTGATATGGGAAAATGTGGCTCAGCAGCCCAGAGAATAAAAAAATCCCTTCCTCACTTCCGTGCTTGATACTCTTAGTTCTATATAGTATTGATCAGGCTATATTTCCACTATTTATTTATTTATTTATTTATTTATATTTACACCTATACCCGTCTCCCCCCCATTGGTCTTCTCAGAAATATGTTATTAACATATAAAACTACTATCTGACACTTCAAAAAAAAAAATTCCTGTAAGACTTTCCTGTGGCTAAACATAACCAGTTGCCAGTTTTTGTTTTTCATTTGTGCATCAAAGATCTAAACAATATATATTTTTTTAAGGTAGAGGTCAATGTACACCTGAGTATCAGTACTGGAAGTGTTTATTTTTTGCTGTGTATGGTGTCACTGTTTTAAACCTCCCTCTCAGTCTCTCTCTCTCTCTCCCTCCCTCTGCATAGTCAACCGTGGCAACTTCGGTTTCCTGTGGCTAAAAGTAATTGAAATGCATCCTACAAAATAGCAATTTAATGAATGTGTTACTAATACAATCCAGTTAAAACTGGATTGTAACTTTCCTTTTAAAATAATTTTTGCATCTTACACTTGGATTTTAATTATTGTATTAACTAGGTGTGTATAGCATTATAGAAAAGTCATAATCCAGTTTTAAGAAGTGAGACAATTTATTAGTTTCTAGATGAAAAAAAATGAGTCCATCATGTAGCACACTAAATTAATTGAAGTAACTTAAGTAATCCCAAATCTGCTGTCCCTACTGTTTTTTTGCCCCTTTCATTGGTCATTCCTAAATTGTAAGCTCTTTGGCACATGAACGTTGTTCTGTGAGTGCTGGAGGTGCCTACAACACCTGGGTGGTTTTTTAAAAATAAAAAGAGAATTAAGAACTACCATGCTCTTTGTTGAACACCAAGAAAGCTTTGCTGTAGGCTACAGCTAATAATTTGAAAGTTAGTCCCTCTTTCCCTTGCCTCCCACCCCACAATCCAAAATCATGTTTTTAAAATGTTTTTACATTCCTAAACTTTTATATAGAAACTTCATCAGTAGAAATGAAACCATTTTTAGGGATTCATTTCATGCCTAATTCATGGGACAGGATATGCTATTAAAACAACACTATACTGTTGCAGGAACATTTGTCTGTGTACAAGGTATTGGATTTCTTGCACTCTGGATGCCTTTCCAACCATTTAAATTAATGTACTTTACTCAGTGAAAGCAGTATGATTAGTGCAGCAGGTCTTGGTGGAATTAGCAGTTTCCTCTTAATAAGTAATGAGTGTCTTTCAGTGTACTTATTGACTGTCTCTGCATATTAGGGGATGCTGGTGAGCAAGCTATACGGCAGATCCTTGATGAAGCCGGAAAAGTGGGAGAACTGTGTGCAGGCAAAGAACGCAGAGAGATTCTGGGAACCTGTAAAATGCTAGGCCAGATGACTGATCAAGTGGCTGATCTCCGAGCTAGGTAAACCTTCTATTATTAATAAAAGGGAGTCTCTGAAGCATATAGCTGTTTAGGCTGTGATGTTCATCACTGTGTGGTACAACAGGTTACATTGTAAAAGCGTATACATTACCTTATTTGTTTTGTCTTGCCGTCTCTTCCAGAAGGATAAAACATATATGTGAATTCATATTTACAAGTGTTCTTGGGACAAAGCAAACAAAATAGTTCAGTTAGATCATTCAGACTTCACTCAATTGCAAACATTTGCCTGAAAAATCAACAAGCAGAAATGGGGTCTTCAGCTCAGTATAAATCATTCTACAAGCTGAGGTGCCTTGTATAAATCAATACATTTCATGTGATTCAGAGTACCCTAGTCTTTTGGGTTGCCAGAGGTGATGTACCAGAAGATAGCAGTTGCTCATCACCCTGATAAATAATGTAGAAGTTTGTCTTCACCTACCGTTCTTTTTGTTTCAATTTTGCATTTGACCTTGATGAGCCTGATCCTTTTGCTTACACCAGTCTTCCATCTGTGTAACTTCATTGACTGCAAGAGTTACTCCAGACTTATACAGTATTTTGAGAGGAGAATCATGCCCAGTGTCCCATGATGAAATTCTGGTTCTGGGCTGGAAGAGCAATTTTGTAGCAGACACAGTTCAATATATGGTAGCCTAATGGGATCAACTAGGTCATGTTTTGTAGAGCACTTTGAACAGGAAAGGCACTGCCAAAGCACTAAGAACTTATTATACTCAAAAGCTCAGGGGATCTTTTGTTCCTTAGTGAAAGTGGAAAGGCAGGAGGGTTTCAAAATACCTTGTAATATGAATTTTATAATTGAATTTTGGTGGCTGAGAACACAAAATTGATATGCAGTTGAAGACTGTCAGTTTCCTAACATTGATCTAACCTCAACAAAATAAACGGTTCCAGTGATCCATTAGGTAGTTATGCAGTGGCTTCCTGGCACAATTATTTTCTTTTGAAATATTAATGAATCTTGCATATTGCCAGGAGTGGCAACAGAAATTGGTAAGAGGAGGGCATGTAAAACAAAACTTCATAAATAGCATGTTTTTCAAACTTGCGTAAACCAAATGGCCTCTTCTGGCATAAGCCTCCTAGTGAAATATGGGTGAGACGTGAACAAAGCCAGAAATTACTTACAAGTTACTTATTTTGAGCTCGCTCTCTTTTTTTTTTTTTTTAAAAGGCTATTAAATCCACTGTATGCTAAACCGTAAAACATTTTGGTGGTATACGCTCATGCTTGGAATACTTCTTTCGTATTTAGCTAAATAAGCACCTATGTACATTAACAGTCGTTATCAGTTCACAGTCCTTGTACATCAAAAGGCACAAATCTGTTCCAACGTTCAGAATATTAACTTAGTTGCTTAATGATTCCATTTGTACAATTCTTAAACCTGAAGCAGTCTCTAAATGTATTAGTTGCATTGTCCTCAAAACCAGTTTCAAGGTGTCGATCCATTTCAGCCTTCATGGGAGCAATGGAAGAAAAAAGTTAAAACTTCAGTCTGAAAGCTTCTAGCAGATTCATAAAGAAATAATGCAGGATTTGCCTTGAAATTTTACCTGTTTGTTTTTTTGCAGAGCATCAAGGACAAATTCAGTCTCAAGGTTGCGTTTTCTTGCTTTCACAAAGCAACAGTTGATGCCAGTCTTGTATTGGCTTGAGACGTCCAGGACAATGACAAACCTCTCTCTCCCCATTACCCCCCACCCCCCACCAGTTAATTTCTGTGCTGGCTAAATAGTTAAAAGTCCTTATACTTAATTTCTCAGAGGTTAGGGTTGAAGAGGCATATCTAGAGATCTGGCCTGACTCAGAAGAGGGGACCTTTATACTTCCTGTTACATAATTATCCACAACCTCCTTGTTTGGTGTTCTCCCCCTCCCCCCCATCATCCATGCATGCTCTCTTAAACTAACAAAGTATTCTTTTATAAGAGGAAAAATCTCTTTATTAACCCAAGTACTTCACACACTTAGAACCTGAGATTTCTACAGCCACATCTAAAAACCTGTAAGATTCTTGGGCTTTTACTTTAAAGAATGTTCCTCTTCAGTTGTACTTTATTTCTAAATGTTTGAACAGCCACCTGTAGTGGTTTCAATTCTTCTCCTGCAGCACCTTGCTGATCTCCTACATGTATTTCAATAACCTTCCCTCGGGTTCCAATTTAGTAAGATGTCCTACCAAGAGCCTGTGTGTATTTTTCAGTATTTTGACCTGGTGTAAATATGGGAACCAAAGAAGAGTGTCCCTTTGAATTGCAGTACATAACTCATTTAAAACAGTCCTCCTTGTCCTTCCCCCTAAGTGCCATTGTTTAAACTGTCCTAGGAGTGTTGGGAAGCCTCTGAGGAATGAACAGAGGAAGTAGACACCGAGCTCTGCCATGGATAATTCAATTGCACTCGGCTTCCATAATGCCCTTTCCTCTTCTCGTTGTCATACTAGGGAGCCTTCAAAAAATTCAGTTCTTGTGCTGATGCTGCATGTAAAACTCTAGTAAGAGAAAGGCACCATTTGTGTTTCCTTTTTAAGAGGCACCTGTCCTAGCCAGTGTTCAGATGAGCTGTTGCCTTCTTGTTCCTGCGCCCCAGCGTATTTTTTAAACATGTCTCCTGAACACCTTTGCAATATCATGGCTGTGATAAGAATTGATGAAAAGTTTAAAAATAACAGGTAGTGCCTTTTGTAATTTAAAAAAATACTTTTTAAATGATATTCCTATGATGATCTTTGTGTTTTTTGAGTAGAGGACAAGGTGCTACACCAATGGCCATGCAGAAAGCACAGCAGGTGTCTCAAGGTCTGGATTTACTTACAGCAAAAGTGGAAAATGCAGCCCACAAACTGGAGGCCATGACTAACTCTAAACAGGCGATTGCTAAAAAAATTGATGCTGCTCAGGTACATAGTAATTTTATGAATTCCCAAAGTCTCTCAAACTGTGCCTTTAAGTTACTGTGCTGAACTATTGCAGGCATCCCCAAACACAGTGATTACTTTACATGAGCTATATATTGGGGATGCTTTCTTGAACGTACGTAAGTCTCTTCTTTCTGATTTCACTATCTAGTGGGAGCTCACAGAAGTTCTGATACAGTTTCTCACAATCTCTCTCTCTCTCAAGATGGAAATTCTTTTAACACAGATGTAAGCTGATACATTTCTGAAAATAAAGGGGGAGGCACAGTCTAATTTTAGCCATAACATTTTTGTTAAAGAATTATGGAGCCAATACTTTGAAAGTTTTGCAATTTTAAACTCCTTTTGGCTCTCTGTGGGAAAAACAAATGCAGTTTGAGAGCTGCTGTGTGTTTATGCAAATTGTAAAACAGTACATTGTTGATCAAGAGAGTAGTTTATTCAGCTTTATAATGGAAGAAGAATATGTACTACAGTATCTTCTTAACAGCAAAACTTAATCTTCAATTGTTAGGTCATGCACTCCATTAATTCAGTGCTAAAAAAGAACTATTATCCAACATTCTATTGTACATTTTTAGAATGATTCCTAAAAAGAACTCTACATTGTCAAAATAAAAAAAAAAATCTTATCTTGTGAGAAACATAGGTATAAAACAGTTGTGAATACTTAAACCGAATCTAGTTAAAGTGCACTTGTGAAAACTGTGTATGTGAGTGGGACTTGACAGTGGAAGCTAAGATGTACATAACTTTTTGTATGCTTGCCTCATATAACAAAATACCTGGTTGCCATTGGAATATCAATATAAGAATCTCTTGTGAAATGCCCTTGTTCAAAAGATTTTATAGAAGTAGATGATTTAATCTTTATTTGTACCTATTTCTTTATATGAAGAACTGGCTCGCAGACCCTAATGGGGGAAGTGAAGGGGAAGAACAAATTCGGGGAATTATGGCCGAAGCCAGGAAAATTGCAGAACTCTGTGAGGACCCCAAAGATAGAGATGATATTCTGCGTTCCCTGGGAGAAATCTCTGCTCTGACAGCTAAACTGTCAGATCTACGAAGACAGTATGTATCTATACTGCACAGATTGTGGTATTTGAGCATCTTGCAGTTGTAGTTTGAGTGCATGAATTCGATGGATCAGGAAATTCAAACTAGTTACACAGAGAAATTTGCATCCTGAAAGTATAATTAGCTGTTCTCATACTGTGGGTTTTCCTCCTGCATGGAGCAAAACATTTTCATGGGACAGAGAATATCATAGTCTTACACTTCAGATTGACTAGTAGCTTGTAGCAAAGGATTCCTTCCTGTACCATATCTCTACTGCAGAACATTAGATGGCTTGAGGTCCTCCTATAAGAAGATATTTATCTCCTCTGCCATAAAAATTCTCAACAGGCAAAGTGAAGCCAGAAACTGTCCTCTTTGCACCACTGAAGTAGTAGAAAGGAGCTGCAGAATAACACAGAATTTTGCCACAGTCTGTAATACTAACTAAGGTGCACATATGCATTTACATATACAATTGCCATCCCAAATGATAACTCTGGTTCTTTAAGAAAGTTACTAAACTGTCAGATGATCTTTCAAGTACTTGGATCATTAATCATTATACCTATGTTCTAATACAGATAAATCTTAGAAAAGCGTAGCATTAAAATGGCCCCACAAGGATCTGTCAGCTTAAGTTCAATGCTTAGCTAAAGAAAGTGTTTCAGTATCAAATCAGAAAAGAAAGTGCATGGTGGAATAGGAAGGTTACGCTTATGTGGTGTCAACAGTGGCCTTTAATACTAAATCTCATTTTTTCCATTTGTAGTTAGTGCTTTTAACATAGGGTTTTCTTCAGATTTTGCAACTCTACAGTCCTTACATTGATGTCTTTCTAACCCCATAAATAAAGTTGGTCATTATTCTTAATTTCTGTTTTTGTATGTAATGAACATCGTTATCGTGAATTGAGTCACGAGAGTATCGCAGTTAAATCTCCAAAAACAATGAGGAGTCCGGTGGCATCTTAAAGACTAACATGTTTATTTGGGCATAAGCATTTGTGGGTAAAAAAACACTTCTTCAGATGCATGGAGTGAAAATTACAGATACAAGCATAAATATACTGGCACATGAAGAGAAGGCAATCATAGAATCACAGAATATCAGGGTTAGAAGGGACCTCAGGAGGTCATCTAGTCCAACCCCCTGCTCAGAGCAGGACCAATCCCCAACTATATCATCCCAGCCAGGGCTTTGTCAAGCCTGACCTTAAAACCCTCTAAGGAAGGAGTTACCTTACAAGTGGAGAACCAGTGATTACAAGGCCAATTCAATCAGGGTAGATGTGGTCCACTCCCAATAATTGATGAGGAAGGGGTCAATACTAAGAGAGGGAAAATTGCTTTTGTAGTGAGCTAGCCACTCCCAGTCCAAGCCAAAATTAATGGTGTTAAGTTTGCAAATGAACTGTAGCTCTGTGGTTTCTTTTAGAAGCCCCATTCGATTATAATGTCAGAGTTATTTCTGAGGCTGTGGATGGCGTTGCGTTCTGTATGGCTACTCATTGTTTTTGTGGATACAGACTAACACAGCTACCCCTCTCTGATACTTGATAGTTAAATCTGTTTTCAAAAATATATAATGTCTTGATTTCAGTTGAGTGTGTGACTGCAACTATCTTTCTTGGATTTTCAGTGGGAAAGGAGACTCTCCAGAGGCCCGGGTACTGGCTAAGCAAGTAGCTACATCACTGCAGAATTTACAGTCTAAAACAAACAGGGCCGTAGCAAACACCAGGCCAGTTAAGGCAGCTGTTCATTTGGAGGGCAAGATTGAGCAAGCTCAAAGGTGGATTGACAGTCCAACAGTTGATGACCGTGGAGTAGGTGAGCTGTTTGCTGAATCACTGTTTGGCTTCATAATAAATCGGAACAATAAAACTGCGTCTCCTGAGATTTTTGTTTAGCATATTTGAGACATTTGATTTATGTAGACGTGTGTAGTTCATAGCATGTGGCTCATTGCAGCATTCTGTGCTGCTTCTGCTGGTGAATGGTGAAGTGTGGTGATGGATGCTCCACTTGAACCTATACAGAGGAAAATGAGCATCATATCAAAGATGGGAGAGCTTGCAATGTAGATAGGGCATAAAGGCTAAGAAAACTTTCTAAGGTGATGGTCAGATCAATTGGATTTAACAAGCGTTCGCTATTCTAAATAAAAATTGGTATAAAATCATTGTGCTTACAAAAAACTTGATGAGTCAACAAGTGGTACCATTCATGCCTTGGATTTACTTTCTAATATCCATACCTGTAAGTAGGAACAAAACATAGTGCTATATTTTTACACTGCTTTGTATTGTTTGTAATTGAAGTACAATACCTAAAATACACATTTGTATATTGGCTGGCAAATTAGGAAATTAACTCCCATGTAAATAGAAAGTAGATGTTTCATTCTGTAAGGTTTTTCTTAAAGATATGGCTTCACCTGGTACAGTTTCTACACAATCTTATGGAACAGCAGTATTATTTTGTTGCCAGCAAACAATGGAAAAAGTGATCAGATAGTCATGGTATGTCACTTGCAGGCATATAGTAATGATTCAGGAGTTACTTTTTTGTTAATAATTGGAAGTGGTGGGAAAACTAATTAAACCTTTCTACGAAGACAAATGATTCATCCACGCCCACCACATTTGTGGTGTTTTTGTTTTCTGACCAGCTTTCTAGCTTGCAGGATGGCTTTTATCCAAAAAATAGTTTCAGTAAAGGCTTCTTTGAAATCTTTGTTTTATGATCTCATTCATCATAGTAGTGAGGTGCAGGCAGCAGAGCTGTGAAGACCACCAGGAATCCTAACCTGACCCAGGTGTAGTGCAGCTGTAGACCTTCAGTGCCTGCCCCCATATTTCGGTGCAGTCAGGATTACTTCTGTTGGTGCATGAACAACCTGATTTTTAGATCATAGGTAGGGATTACAGGGCTAGCAGTTAAAGAGACCTTTTTATTTTTGAACTTTGCACATTTTCTCTGGAAGTTGACAACATGGAACTATACCATGCAATTTTAGCCATTTCCTGATGCAGGAACTATACACCAAAGTGTGATGAGACTCCCAGGCCTTCTGGAAACTGTGAAAAAGTGTCCCAGGAGGTCTGGTTGATGGAAGCATCTCCAATTTCAAACTGCCCCAGAATCCACTGCATCCTACATCAGCATTCAGCTCCTGGAAGCATGAAATGTAAACAGATATGATCACTCTTTCCCCTTTAAAAGAAACAATAAGCAAAAATGTAGGTGAAAAAAATATATAATTGCATAGTTACGTTTGAGATTTTATATGCAAATTATCCAATTTCCATAGGAATTGGAACTCTCCTGCACTGGAAGTAAGGCTTTAGTCAATAGATACAATAATATATAATACCAAAAATGTGTGAAGAGACAGAATAAGTAGTTGTGGGAGCCCTAACATCTGCATTTAAGTGTTTAAAAATTTGTCATAATGTTGCATTAATGTGTGTTGGTTTTGACTTTTATTTTAAATCTGTTGCATTTGTTATGGCCGTTGGTAAGATTTCTCTACGAAGGATTCATTGAGAACACAGTGCTCTGTTAGATCTGTACGGTACTATTCAAAGAATTTGGCCTGGTAAATTTAGCCTTATGAAAATATTTCTGTGCTGTTCTCTGAATAGGGAGTTGACCGTGTCTCAAATAATTTTTTGCATGTTTACACTTCTCCCAGTGTAAAACTTGACACTATAGTATGGATTGATTTAAATTCTGAACCATAAAACATATGTTGTTCTATAATGGTATAGGTCATTTTGCTGGCATCTCCTCTGTTTGCTTTGTAAACAGCTTTATTGTAATCTGCTTCTACTGAGCGATAAATGGATTGAAATCTTTAATTCTCACTGCCAGATTAAAAATTGGGCAGGATAGGGTGAAATGTCAAGCGAATGTCTTCATCACCTTCTCTTTGCTTACTCCAAAACAACAACCTGAATAGATATTACTGGATTCTAACAAGACTCTACTTGGCTAAACTAAGAGATGTCACAAAACATTGCTGTCAGTACTCTGCGTTGCATCTCGTATATTCTGGGACTGTGACAAAATTGTTCTCATCTCTCCATGACCAAATCTGTAAATTTATTTCCTGAGCTCTAAACTTCTCTGTTGCACAGTCAGTCAGCCAAATTTGTATGTGTTAGACTTAAGTGAAGATAGCCATACTCCATGTATCTTTAAGACTTGCATGTAATTACTCCTATTTAAAAGAACTTTGCTGTGGTATTAGAAAAACAAAGAGCACCAATCTCTAAACAAATGAACACAAGAGATTGTCAAGACTAAATGTGGCGATAATTTGCAAAACAAAATGGTTGTTATCCCCCCCCCTCCACCTCCGCCCCAACCCGTGGAAACTTAAGTCTCACATCACAGCTGATAAATCTCTCCTATCTATGATGTCTGAAGAAAAGAGGATATAATGCACATCACTACTCTGTTTTCTATCCCTTTGTCTCTTCCTCCTTGTTGCCTTTGCAGCACGGTCAGTAAGTCCCTCGGCCTGTGCCACTTCCAGCAGCTCCCATTGGCCTGCAGTGGTGATCTGCGGCCAGTGGGAACTGCGATCAGCCAGATCTGCAGACGGGGCAGGTAGACAAACCAGCCCGGCCTGCCAGGGGCTTTCCCTACACAAGCTGTGAGCCCAGTTTGAGAAACACTGAGTTACTGCACCTAAACTTTTTTTTCCTAAAATAATTTTTGAGGGATGGAGGCCAATTTACAGTAATCAGAATTGGTGAGTATTGTTAAAGTGGTATCAAGTTCATGGTGATTAGATCAGTGGGAACACAATTAACTAATATTCTGTTCTTGCCAACCTACCCTAGCTAAGGATGGTGAGGCTCAGGCCAAGCATCAGATTATTGCATAAAAGGAGAGTTTGAAGACACTTTAACTCTCCATTGCTGCTGAATGCAAATCTCTTTCTTCAAATACAGCTGAATAACCAGAAGGTTAATTGTTGAACCAAAAAATAAAATTTGTCCTTAATTGCTACTCACGTGACAGTATAACTGAGTTTCTCCCTCTACCTCTGGGGTCTGTGAATTATTGAAGTACTTCATTTTATTGTAGGCCAGGCTGCAATCCGGGGACTGGTGGCTGAAGGTCGTCGTTTAGCCAATGTCATGATAGGACCTTATCGTCAAGATCTCCTTGCCAAATGTGATCGTGTAGAACAGCTGGCTGCCCAGCTAGCTGATCTGGCAGCAAGAGGAGAAGGAGAGTCTCCTCAGGCTAGGGCGATTGCCACTCAGCTCCAGGATTCTTTGAAGGTAAAACTTCACTATAGGTAGAACCATCACCATTTTATAGCAGTTTAAGTGCTATGGAAGCCTCTGCTCATGCTGGTGGGGTGGTTAAATAAATATTAAATTCAGTATGAAGTAGCATAGGAAAACTTACACTGAATACGTGACTGTGGAAGCAGCTTTCACTGGAAGTATAGAGAGCTCCATGCTTCAAGTGAGACTTAAAGCACTTGATTTCATACTTTAGGGACCAAATCTTGATGTGCTGTGGGATAGACAGATTAATTTAAAGAGTCTATTCTATCTGCGATTCCTGATGAGTAGCAGGATGTGTTTTGTACATGGAAGGGGTTGCTCAGAAAATTGGCCAAGTATTTAAAGTTTTTCACTTACCAAAGATACCACATCAGCAGCTATTTATGTGAGGCTATCTAAGGTCTCATACTATACTATTCATTCCTTCAATGGTAATTTGGTCTGTAATCACTAGTAGCCAAAGGATTAACATTACAGATGGCTTTAAGAAGCAGTATTTAAAAATACTTGGTAGAGGATATTTCTATTGGTTGCCATTTTGTGTGGTCCCATGAACTTTGTTTTTGCAAGAATGCTGTTTCTGTGATTTGATGGTCCTACAAAATCTTATAATTTTCATGCCATGTTTTTCAGGATCTGAAAACAAGGATGCAAGAAGCTATGACCCAGGAGGTTTCTGATATTTTTAGTGACACTACAACCCCAATTAAACTATTGGCAGTGGCAGCCACTGCACCTCCTGATGCGCCCAATAGGGATGAGGTAAGTGTGGTAGGAACAACCAATATTTTCTTACATTCAGCTTCTAATACTAACTACACAGTTTTACAAAACAAGGTTTTGCCCTTACTCTTCTGATCCATAATTGCTAATAAAGAATGGAAGAGCAGTAGTCTGAACTACTGGGAGTTGAAGGCTGTGTCATGATTCACTGGAAAATTAATCCTTAAACATGCAGTAAATCCTAGGATTTTACCAAGGATCTTCCTGTCCTGATACTATTGACATTCTTAAGCTACTTGTATGACAGATGGGTATTTAAACTAGTTAATCATTTTTATAGTTTTATATGTAATAGATGCTGATCATGTTCATGCAAGGACGCATCAATTAATGTGTTAGACCTAATTTTTTTCAATATGAAACCCACTTTCTATGCTTCTGATCGCTGGCTTTATGCAAAGTGTACGAAGTACTGTACTTGAAAGTTGTATTTGGCCAGCTGGTTGGCATAGGGCCAGAATGCACCCCCAAGACTAGAGCATATATTCCGAAAATAAGTACATAAAACAGAGAGTGTGTGTGTGTGTGTGTGTGTGTGTAGAGATTTTTCTATTTAGAACGTTTTAGTTTCTAGAATAAATATCCACTTTATTATAACCTTCCATGGAAAATTCTTTTCTGTTTTATTTCTCTTACTTTTAAAATTAAACATATGAAAGCCTTTTAGGAAAAATCTGTGTAACTTCTAATGAATTAGAAATAATTGTATCAAGAATGACAGTCATAACCTTTGGCATATGCTGCTTTCTTCCCATCAACAACACCTAGTTTTTGGTAGGCAAATTCCTAGGGAGCTATGGGTTCAAAGCTGCTGTGACAAAATGCCTTTTATTATGCAGTATGAGGCATTCCTGACTAGTTCTAGTACAGAATAATGTAAGAAATACCATGCATCAGTGGAAGTGTGATAACACCCCTTGCCAACAGATTGTACAGGATGGATTAGCAGTTTAAAATGCTGTTAATTCGATTAGAAAAACTTCGCAATAACATAAGAATTACAAAGTAAAACATTGTTGTCTGAAGATGCTAATTGGTAAAAGCACCTGACTAGTAAATAGGAAATCTTGGGTTCAAATCCCCCCAGTGTCTGAAGTAAATCTATTAGTTGGTCAGACATCATGGTGCAGGGTATGATATGACGCTCTGAATAGAAAAGAAAGCATCTCTTTGAGAGGGCAAACTGCTATTAATGCACTTTCTCTCACAGGTGTTTGATGAAAGGGCAGCAAACTTTGAAAACCATGCTGCGAGACTTGGAGCAACAGCAGAAAAAGCAGCTGCTGTTGGAACTGCTAATAAAACCACTGTGGAAGGCATTCAGGCAGCTGTTAAATCAGCAAGAGAACTCACGCCGCAGGTCTCTTTACTTATCTCAGAAATATGATAAATTAGTTGGCATTGTTAATCTCCCAAGGAATTTTCTGTATGATCCCATTCACCAAAACAAGTTGTTGGTGATATTACCATTAGCATTTGTGTTAAGATGTAACTAACGTGAAGAACTCTGTATGTATTTGTGTTGTGACGTCCATTTTAAAGTGGAACTATAAAAATGAGGATATTGTGTTTAGCCATTACATACAAGGCTGAATAGATGATGGAGACAGTTTCATGCTCTCCAACTTTTGGGCAGTAATTCCAATGAATTTTCCTCCTAACAAATTATTTTTAACAAAACATATATGAGTAGAAAATAATTTTTCATTTCTTTTAAAATGATTTTCTAACTTTATGTAAAAGCATAATTTTGTACAGTCATATAGATCTGTGTTTGCTGTATACTGCTCATTTGCTTTAACTCCTTTGAGCAAAATTGTATCATGAAAGTGGATGTTTTTGTGTGACACGTGAATTGCAATTCGAGATACCTGGTGTCCAAGGGCAATTTTAAAACATTTTCACACTGTGGAATTCTTTGTGCAGCTGAAGGCTTTTCATAGTGGAACTAAAATTGACATATAAGTATTAAAAGTAAAACTGGACAACTAGTTGTATTAAAAGTAGTGTATTTTCATGACAATGTAGAGTGTCCCTGTGTAACAATATTTTTGTATTAAATATTTGACATTTGGCAGGTAATATCTGCTGCTCGTATTCTCTTAAGAAACCCTGGAAATCAAGCTGCTTATGAACATTTTGAGACCATGAAAAACCAATGGATTGATAATGTGGAAAAAATGACAGGTAAAGAATTCTTGTTGAAAGCTTTGTTACTCATTGCTAATTTTTGGTATTTTTCTCCTGTTAAGGTGGATGAAACGTGCAGAAAATAATGGCTGCACAACTTTTTATGTCTGAAATAAATAGCAGGCCTACAGTTTGACCCAGGAAAACACCTATGTTCCATAGTACTAATAATACTGGTTTCTTGTTTCAATATAGGTGCTAAATGAAACCCATCCATTATTCTCTAGTTCAGGGGTTTTCAAACTTTATTGCACCACGACCCCCTTCTGATAATAAAAATTACTACAGGACCCCAGGAGAGGGGATCAAATCCTGAGCCTGTGCATGCCTCGCCACCCTAGCGGGGAGCCATTGCCTCAGGCCAGGGGGCCCCAGAAAGTCTAAGCCAGCCCTGGCAACCCCATTAAAATGGGGTTGAGACCCACTTTGGGGTCCCGACACACAGTTTGAGAACTGCTGCTCTAGTTCAAACTTACATAGGTATTTCTAATGCACTTTCAACATGGTATTTCCACACTGGGATATCTTGTCAATCAAAACAAATTTCTTCTAGAAGTCACCCTTTCTGATGTGGTACATGTTGCTGCAGGCATGCTGTGGATGAGGGCAGGCATGAGTGGATTGTGGATTATATACTGTTCATGCAATAACATTTCTAGATATGGCATTTCTTGTCCTTTCTTTCAAGGTGACCTATGACAATAGTTGGGAAAATTTGTTTTAAGTTGTTACAGATGATGAAGATGATGCTGTATCTTTGTGCTACGTATGTAACTTTTCTCTGGCACACTTTTCTCTAACAATCTAAACTCTGTATCTAAGGAACCAAACATTCAGAAAAGTAAATACTTCCAAATGTGAACAACCTCCTGAGCCTTAAATACCCATTTCCCTTTTCATACATGGAAGTGGAATGTTAACATGTTCAATTTTTATCCTAGGGTTGGTAGATGAAGCAATTGATACCAAGTCTCTGTTGGATGCATCAGAAGAAGCTATTAAGAAAGACCTAGATAAATGTAAAGTTGCAATGGCCAATATCCAACCTCAGATGCTTGTAGCTGGTGCCACCAGCATTGCTCGGCGAGCAAACCGGATTCTGTTGGTGGCAAAGAAGGAGGTTGAAAATTCAGAGGATCTCAAATTCCGTGAAGCTGTTAAGGCAGCCTCTGACGACTTAAGCAAAACTATATCACCAATGGTAATGGATGCTAAAGCTGTGGCAGGAAACATTTCCGATCCTGGTAAGGATTAAGCAAAGAGCATTTTTCCCCTTTTTAATGCTTGAAGCTTTTGCAGATTTGAAATTACACCGCTACCTCAATATAATGCCACCCAGCATAACACGAATTTGGATATAACGTGATAAAGCAGTGCTCCGGGGGTGGGGGGCGGGAGCGGGACTGCACATTCCGGTGGATCAAAGCAAGTTCAATATAACATGGTTTCACCTAAACGTGGTAAGATTTTTTTGGCTCCCAAGGGCGGTGTTATATCGAGGTAGAGATGTATTAGTTTTTCTCCTTGTTCATATATCATGACCTCAAAAATCCCAGTATTGTGCAATCAAGATGCACATTACTTAATGCTTCTATTAAATTCAATGAGAAATCCTCCAGTGAGTTAAAGGGAACAGGATAGCCCTTAGTTTGTTACTACTTTTGTTACCACCTATGAAGAGACTTGTGTCTTGTGATCTTTGTCCCAGGTGAATATTTGAAATGTGCTGGCAAGAGGACCACCTGTATTTTTTCTGTAAAATGGCAAGATGTTTGTTTGTGCCTGAGTCTACTTTGGCTATTCATAGTAGATTCTTACTCCAGCCTTAGCACTGGTTTAAACCCACTGGCTATTCTACAATTAACATTCCAAAAATTAAAACTCACTGTACAACATGCTGTCTGTTGTTTAAATACCATTATATTTTGCAACTAAATTTTGAAGGTACCTAAATAATTTGAACCAGGTATTGTGCAAACTGCAAATACTCCTGAGAGTAGTGCTTCTCCCCCTGCCCCCCACCTTCCCCAAGCATGCAAGGTAACAAGGACATATTAAATTAAGCATTGGATCTTCTGATCAGGTTTGCAGAAGAGCTTCCTGGATTCTGGATATAGGATTCTGGGAGCTGTGGCAAAAGTCAGAGAAGCCTTCCAGCCTCAAGAACCTGATTTCCCTCCTCCTCCTCCCCCTGACATTGAGCAGCTTCATGTAAGTGCAGTTCATTTTCTCAGTAATAGTATATTTGAGTTGCACTGATTAAAATACTGATTGCATCCAGTGACAATAAAACTTTTTTCAGAGACACTTCGGTTCAGGTAGAGTCGTGCGGGGATGTACTGGACTTCACTTTTCACTTTTAAATAGCTTTGGTGGTCCTTTTTTAGAAGCTAGCATAATTGCTTAATTTAAGATTGAAGCACTTCATGAAAGAGTCTGATATAAAGACCACTGAAGTCAATGGAAGACTTTAGTTGACTTCAGTGGACTTTGGATGAGGTACAAACATCACAGAACCCTTCTGAAGCAGGGAGAGAGGCAACCTTTGAGACAGCTAGACTCCATCCATTGTTTGCTTTATAGATCCATGTTTCTTAAGTGACAGGACTTTCAAACAGGAAATACAGAAATTAACTTCATCTTCTAAAGAGAGTGTCTTTCAGCGCAATGGTTGTAATTTTTGTCTTAGCAAATAAAATGATTAGAAATATCATCACCTCACTCTTCTATGCTTTATCTCATGTAGTGAGGAGTGGGGAAGTCTCAAATTCTGCCCACTAGTTCATGTTCGTTATGATCTCCCATACTTTTGCCTGTGATATGGTTTAGTTTAAGCCTCATCTAGTGTAAAACAGCACTTAGGAAGGTAAGCCACAGAGCATATTCTAACTACAAGACAAGGGAATAGCACAGGTTTTTCTTGCTACTTTCATGCCACTCTTCCCCTGCCCCTCTAAAATGAATCCTTTTGGATCCATTTATATCTCTGGTTACATGGATCCTGCAATGTGCTTTTGGGAGAAAAGGAACCCCTGTGAATTTATATGGAGTTGGCCTACCCTTTCTATTAAGCAGAGGCCATAAGTCCAGGACAATGATTTGAGTTTAAGGTAGAGGAGAAGTACTGATTTTGAGCAAATGGAAAACATTTGTTTTATTCTTTAAATAAAAATGGTAGTTTGTATTTGGCCAGTCAGCGCCAGAAACTTAGCGGGTCAGCCTTCAGTGTGAAAAGGCGTAAACTACTATGAACGTACTTTTCTTGTGATGGAGAGTCCTTTTTAAATGTGGGACAGCATGAGCTGCTCATTGTCCTGCAGAGTCTAACAACCTGGTACCACGTTTTGTGCGAGTATATTTTCAAGTGTACAGAATATATTCCTTTCTTGCTTAGCTGACTGATGAACTTGCGCCTCCAAAACCACCCCTTCCAGAGGGTGAAGTTCCACCACCCAGACCACCTCCTCCCGAAGAGAAGGATGAAGAGTTCCCAGAGCAGAAAGCGGGAGAGGTGATTAATCAGCCCATGATGATGGCAGCTAGGCAGCTACACGATGAAGCCCGAAAATGGTCTAGCAAGGTAAGTGAAGTGAATAAAAGGGCTTGTTTCTATTGACTCTTAATAACTAATGTAAGAAAGGTGTTTATCTCTGGAAATGAGAAATAATAGTCAAAGATCTAGAACTGAAAGAAATCAGAATCATTCTCCAGAACCAATCATGAGCTTGACTGTCCAAAGTCAGCTGTTGCCATTCCTTTGATTTCCTGGATAAAACGAAGCATTGTAGGTGGGATTCTGTGTATGCCATGATTAAACAGCTGGATATTTGTCACAGCATTATGCTGAAGATTACAGGCATTCATTTTTCCAACCTTGTATACTTCTCAGACTAGGAGTCAATGCAATGATGTGTGTAAATCCCTAAAAAATGGCTCTGTGAGACATGACATGCTCCATATGCCTTCATGGGGTGTTAATTTTGAAAACTAATGATGCATATTTCAGTGGCAATATCGTTAAGTGCTAGTGAACAGGTTAACATGCCAAATTAATGTGCTTATCCCACAAACCCAGACTGCCTTCCACAGCTTCTCAGATGCTGGAACCACCTCCTAGTTTCCCCTTCTGCTGCTTCAAACCTCCTGCTTTCTCCTACCTCCTTTTATAGAAGAATGTATACATTTGTTCTGCTAAGCAATGATCTACACCTAAAACTTAGGTCAACCTAACTACATTGCTCAGGGCTGTGGAAAAATTTTGCACCCTGTGTGATGTAAGTAGATCGACCTAACTCCTGCTGTAAATACAGCTAGTTCGATGGAAGAATTCTACCATTGACCTACCTACTTCCTCTCAAGAGGACAGATTTACTACAGCAACTGGAATAAACACACTACAGCAACAGAAGGGAAGTGTCTACATTACAGTGGTGTAGCTGCAGCTGCACTTGAGTAGACTTACCCTAAGTTCTGGAGTGTGCTGAAAATGTAAATGTTGGGGGCAGAATAAAATAAATGGAATTTTATATTACATGAAACAAAGGGTACAATTTTATAATTAGTTTTTTTTTAATTAAATATGAAAATGCAGTTGGAAGATGCCACAGAATCTCCTCACTGCTATAATGTGGCTGCAGAACACAAGAGGATTGCCACAGAATTAGGCCAGGCTTGTTGTGAAGTAGACAGGCCCTTGATTATAGCCACTCAGTTTGAATGTTTATACCATCCACTGGATAGCGATTCTTGAATCATTGCTGCTGGAGAAATTAGAAGCTTTTTACCTTCAAAACATAAAATAGCAGAACAGATTCTCTCAAGGTTATTCTTATGTGGAGAGCTACTATAATGCACCTTACATTCTGTGTAAACATGGGTTTGCCTTCCATGCTCACTTTGTGTTTGTGGTCATCAAAGCTGGTGAGTATGTCACAGAACAATTGATATTTTTTGCCTTTTTAAGGTAGGAAACTGATAACTATGTTACAACTACTGTAAGTAGTTCTGCTGGACATCACAGAAACCAACCCATCAGGCTAGATAGGGTGACTGTAGGTGGCTCATCCATTTAACTCTTCTCCTCCTGAGCCATCTGTTTCTAGAAGATGTATCATCTTTGTTTAAAATAACCCCTCTCCTTTTGAGCTGTGTGTTCTAGGAAGGTACTATTTGTTAAGACACCTTATTATTAAAAGCCATTGTATGACTTTGGGGTCAAAGATCATTCAGTTTAAAGAGTTATAATTAGCACTGAATTGGGACATTAATGCTTGGTGCATTAGAATTCCATGCATAGGAAAAGTGAAACTTGCAGCAGTTGTGAGCTGGGTTGTGTTAATTCTGGGGAGAGCCTTTCTACAATAGCTGTATAAATATACTGTGTAGAAATTACTTTAAAGTTTGTAAGGTGCAGTTATGGTCAAAGTGATAGTATAAAAATGAGACCACCTCACTCCTTTTTATTCAGTCACGCTTACACACACTGAGTCTGTTCTGGCTTGCACATCACTGTAGGTTTTTGCTATGTTACAGTTATAGAAACAAATTCTGCCCTCATTTGCAGCTGTAAAAAGCCCATTCTGGCATTAGGTGTGGGCTTCCACAGGTGTAACTTGTAGGCCAGAATTTGGTCTGCAGCATTGCCATTGTTTGGGATGATATGAGAACAAATTCTAATGAGTTAGGAGCACTGAGTTGGAAAAGGCCTCTTTACTTGTAAAATGAGGAAAATTGATCAGGATCATTGATGTAATAAACAAGAAACCTCACAAATCCATTTTGGAGCCACTTTTCCGACTAGAACTGTGTTTTACATGAGAAGTTCAGTATATTTTCTGCTTGCTATTGTTACCTGTGTGTGTTTATATCCCAAAAGGATTACTCCTTTATCGTGTTAATCATCTTGAAAGGTAATTTTGAGGAACAATGGGTTATAATTTGCACTTTTCAAAAAGTGCTTAGTGGTTTGGATTTTAAAGCTGACAATACAATTAAATACAATACGTACTGAAATATTTGGTTACCATATGTAGTTTATATGTTAAGTAATATGCCCACTAAAATATTTACCTATGAGAGCAAAACACCAATACAGCTTAAAAAAATAACAATGTACAACTTCTCCTGTTTTTAGCATCAGTCTAAACTCTAAGGTAAACTCTGGCTTATAAAACAACATTTTCAGAACCTTTCAAGAAGAGTGATTCAGACCAACAAAACCAGGAAATTGAAGTCTAACTTTTCATCCTTTGTTCATGGTTTTAAAGTCACACCGGCTGCAAAGCAAGCTGGTCCCATGAGTACAACTTCAGGAAATTGCAGTGTCCCATGGTGTGTGTCCCCTGCTCCCACTCTTCCCCACAGATCATGGATACCATCTTGGATTTACTCTGGGTTTAGTTTTAAAATGTTTTCTTTTGAGCAGTAATGATCCTCAGAGAAGCTACACCTCTACTCCGATATAACGCTGTCCTCGGGAGCCAAAAAAAATCTCACTGCATTATAGGTGAAACCACCTTACATCGAACTTGCTTTGATCTGCCGGAGTGCACAGCCCTGCCCTCCCTGAGCACTGCTTTACCGCGTTATATCCGAATTCATGTTATATCTGGTCATGTTATATCTGAGTAGAGGTGTATTTAAAAGATGAGTCTTTCTTTAACTTTCCACTGCAGCCACAGGAGGTGGCCTTCTCTTATGGAGAAAATCTAGCATGGCAGACACTGAGCATGGTGTGTGGGATTTGACAGATCATGAGACACAAGATCAGCTCATCCCAAGCCTGCCGGACTTCAGGCTGAGGCAGGCTGTCAGTTCACAAAGCCAATCTTTCACTTTTGTGTTTTCCTGGGGTTTTATTGTCACAAACAGACGCGTCTATATCTTTTTTGGGGGGGACGAAGAGGGAGTGCTTAATATTTTTTTAACAGGCTTCTTAATGCTCTGTCTTTATAAGACTCAAAAGTTACCAATTTAATCCTTTTACAAATGTCGTTTTTCACTGGGCAAACCCTGGAGTTCTCTCACCTCCATAATGTCTTATGGAGGGTCCATAAGCCCAGGTAGGTCAGTTTCCGCCTCTGCATTCTCTATATCAGCATAGCTTTGGCATTAGGTTTTGAGAGTTAAATTAGGCTTCAGTATAAAGAATTATAAAGCCCATCAATCAAAAGAGGCTTATATTTTGTAATGTCTGGAAAATGCTCTGCATGATTACGTTTGTGTTTTTTTTAAGATGAGTCATTTATTGAGTTTAAATTATAGCTTTTCCCTTTCAATGTTTTTCTTGTGTAGATTTTGTCCATAAAAGGCCTTGCCTTAAAAACAAGGCACATTACAAAATACATACCTTCTTGATAAGGATTGTTTGGCTTGTTTCACTCTCTTCATCTGGTATGAAGAATGTGATTAGTAATTTTGTATAATGCAATGGTCCTGAAAGTGTTGGCTATGGTAACATGCCATGCAAAATATGCTGTGACGTTGTTTTCTTAGGTATCTCCTCCCCACACTCTGCACTATAGGCATTAAATCATCATTTTTTCACACACAAAAAGGTAATAACTGCAACATTATGGCAAAGCAATATAGTCCTCTTCATAATCCCTTTGTACTCTAAACATTCTTATTCACAGTGCTTTGTTTTCCTAACTCCATTTTCAGTCTAACAAACACTAATAACTTCATTTACGAAGAATGATTTCCTTTCCCTTTAATCTTTTTGTTCTCTGTGTACTCTGATAGCCCTTCATATCCAATCCTGCTGCTACTCTGTTGTTAATTCTTTTCTTTACTTCTCTAAGGGCTTGACTACACTTGTGAGTTACAGCACAGTAAAGGAGCCCCGGGCGCCCTAGCTCACTCCCTGTCCACACTGGCAAGGCATGTAGAATGCTCTGTCTCCGCGGCTACAGCGCTGCTAGTACTCCACCTTGGCGAGAGGAATAATGTTTGCTGCACCTTGGCTGCAACGCACAGGTGTCAGTGTGAACGAGGTGTTGGGTTATTGCACTCTGATGGGCCTCCGGAAATGTCCCATAATCTCCGTAAGTCAAGTGGCCACTCTTGTCATTGTTTTGAACTCCTTTGAAAGGGCATTTCCACATCCCTACAGCTCTGTTTCTGATAGCAGGCATGCAAGCCATTAGTGTGCAATGCTGTGTGTGAGAGAGAGAAGGGGGCGGTAAGGAGGGGTCCGCTACTGTCTGGACTAACAAGACAGCATGCTGACATGCTCTAAGCCCCGCAAAACCCCACTCTCGCTCCTCCACATATATGCAACACACTCTCTGTTACACTCCACTCCACCCCCACCATTTGAAAAGCACATTGCAGTCACTTGCATGCTGGGATAGCTGCCCATAATGCACCATTCCCAATGCCACTGCAAGTGCTGCAAATGTGGCCACACCAGTGCACAAGCAGCTGTCAGTGTGGACAGACTGCAGCGCTTTCCCTACTGTGCTCTCCGAAGGGGAGTTTAACTCCCAGTGCTCTACATCTGCAAGTGTAGCCATGCCCTAAGGGAACAGAAAGCAGTGTCCGGCACCTGTATTACCTCATCCTATTCTTATCCCATCTAGACATCCTTATGTGAAACCACATCCACAGGCAAAGTTTGTTTTCACCAGTACTGGGTCCTTGTCTGCTATGCATGTACTTCTAGTCTCATTGGCTTATATAAAAAAAAAAATACAATCATTGTCTTGCCAGAAAATGTTCTGAAATTCAGATTTCCTTGAAATGCATAAGATAAATCATGTGTACTCATCTGAATAATATTTCTTTCCACATCTTTCAAATAATCCTAACTTTTTCTCTCCTTAATTTCTTAGTAATACTGGTTCACAGGTGAAATGGTTGGCCCCCTTTCTGCTGATCCTTAGATTGCTTTCATTTTCCTTTCATAGATCAAGAGGTTGTTTGATTACTAAACCAGCTCAGCTCTTCTACCAAATCCTGCTTCTAATACTAACTGTCCCTGTTTCTCCAATCTCCCTGCCACCTTCAAAGCCTAATGAAGCCACTGAGGCTGATGTAGATGTAGATGAGCAGGAGGATACAGATGATGTTGAATTCACTCTCCCCTCTGACACTGAAGATGATTACGAGCCTGAGCTGCTGTTAATGCCAACCAGTCAGCCTGTTAACCAGCCCATTCTGGCCGCTGCTCAGTCTCTGCATCGGGAAGCAACCAAGTGGTCTAGTAAGGTACTCCTCAGTTTCCCACTGGCAACTGATCTGTGTGCATCCAGCCATTTGGAACGCTGACACATTTGCATCACTCTTGATACTTGCTGGGCCCCATGAGTTTGAATGAATAAAAGTTTGCCTGCACTTCATTTTAAGGATTGAGAGTGGCTTCACAAGTTCGGTAGGTCTGTCAGTGCCAGATTTCAGCTTGATTTTTTGGGTCACTTTTTAGAATAAAAAGGCTTATTTTCCCTTTGATTGCATCTGTCTATCTTTCTGCGTATGGCAGTATTCAAAAATGTAAAAGGCAATTTTCTGATCACCTGTGAAGCGATGGTTGGTTTCTCAATGACTTCCAGATAATAATAGAACCTAAGTCATTCAAGAAGTCATTTAACATGTCTGTTGTGCTTTGCCTCTGTTGACGGCTTCAACTAAAATCCGTGTGACAAGGAATGGCTTTGTATGGCAGTGTTATCAAAGAGGACTTTCTGCTGACTTGCACTTGGCTGTACTGCAAATGCTGGCTTGGATGAGAGAATTCCTTTTAAAGAACCTCCACTGAATGCATTAGTTGCTATGATCAAAACTGTTTATATGGTACCAATGGAGAGCTAAGCTGCAGTTCAGACATTCACAAGTATTCTCTCGTGTCTAAACACAAAAAAGTTTTTGCAAGGCTGGTCACTTACTTCATTGTGGAACCGGCGTGCTTCAAGATATGTAAGGTTGTTGCTCTCCAGTGAGAGAGAGAGAGAGAGTGAGTGTGTTTGTGTGTGTCATATGGGGTCAGTCATTCATTTTTAATAGAAAGGGCCTTCAAAAAAAAAAATTCCTGTCCTTTTCAGTTTCTAGTGCTGGATAATTAGAGGATTTCACAAATGATGTTATTGAATATTCCTAATTACTTTATCCCTCTTTACGAATGAATTGAAAAGTTGCCTGTTCTGTCACCTCTTTCTTTAATGGATTAGAAATGGCATAGTGGATTAGTAAACTGTTGAAATTTATAACAACAAGTAACAAATCTTTTTATATGATCTCACTATGCAACCTGCAATGACAAAGTCAGAATATCTTTAAATTTAATACCACCAAACCCTGGAGGGAATTTCCATGGATGTAGGAAACAAATTCACTGAACCAGGTTTTCAGTGTGTACTTTTTGCAACAGACTTTCTACACATTATTACCCAAGGATTAACACCTTTTTGCCTAAAAAAAGAAGTGTACAAAAGGAGCTGTATTTTTGTTCTCCTTTGTCAGCTCATCATGCTAATACCTCACTTTATCCACAAATGTGAATATTTCACAAATCTAGAATTTATTATAAAAGTGAGACAGAATATACTAACAGTTCATCTCAGTGATTTGACTTCTCTTGCACGTGGTATTGACTTTGGAACTGAGGACAAAATACTTTTTGCCTCAGTCATGCATATATGTCACCAATTACAAATACTTCTCAAGAGTATTTTACTATAATTTCACTTGAAAAATAATTTCCCCTTTGAAACATCTCTAGGAGAAGAGTCAGTTAAGCATTAAAAGGTAATCTATTGGAGTTGTTCTTCTTTAGTTAAAAATCATATATATATTTTGGTATTTTTATGAGAAAACTAGCAAAGATGGCCAACTGGAAGGAAAAAATATTTTAACAAATGGTTTCCACTTTAGAATGTCCAGTTAAGTGGCAAATCTTATGTATAAATTCCTTTCCCATTGTCTTCTGTGGATACTATTAAGTGGTAGTGTAGTTGACATACTTTCATACTTCATTTTCAGATGCCATTTAAAATTTTATGTTCAGCTGTTCACAGTAGATCATTTAACTTCAGAGAATTGGTACTGTTTGGTTTAACTTACTTTTTTTTTTAATTGGCACTTGTGTTTTCAATAATGCTGCTTTTATTGGGGAAATCTAGAATGTCTATAACACTTGAACACACTTGGTCTTAAAATCCAGACAGCAGCCTAGTCATTTCCACTCCAGGGACAAACTATCACTTTGGTCACCATTTTTTTTTCCTTTTCAGTTTTGAAATGTTGTCATTGAGTGTTGGAGGGGAAAGTATTTCCTAAACATTTGTACAAATCTTCAGTGCTCCTTATGAAGAATCTTTTTCAATAGACTTGAATTGTTCTTTCTTCCTTGACTTAATGAAAGGGTTTGCTAGTGAGCGTGGATTACAGTTCAGGTCTAACCTTTTGTGTCTAACATTCATTGTTATATTTGTTCCCTGCAGGGTAATGATATAATTGCTGCTGCAAAGCGAATGGCCCTGCTGATGGCAGAGATGTCCCGCCTAGTGAGAGGTGTCAGTGGAAACAAGCGCGCCCTTATTCAGTGTGCCAAGGATATTGCTAAAGCATCGGATGAAGTGACTCGATTGGCCAAGGAGGTGGCAAAGCAGTGCACTGACAAGCGCATTAGAACAAACCTCTTGCAGGTAATAACTTGGGCTAACTTTAAAACCATGCACATATCACTTTCCTTTCTGTGTCCTGCTCTTTCAGTATGGCTCACGGCTGGAGAGTCACCTCTGGATCCCCTTGGCTCCCTATCCCCGCTTTTGTGAGTCTTGAGGCCCAAGTATGGAAATGTTGATTTTCTTCAACTCCCACTTTGCAAGATCAGGTCCTTTTTATTCAGATGGGAGAAGATATATCAGTGTCCTGTAAGAAACACTTTGAAAAATCCATGAATGTCAAGAGACCAGTCTAGCAATGTCTGTATCACCTTGGCCATCCACACAGTCAACCTTATCAAGTCAGAGGGTATTGGCAATAGCATAAACCAATACAGCCCCAAATCTCATCCTCCATTCCTGATGAAACAGACTGTTTGGGGCAAAGGAAAAGTGAATTCTGCTTTAGCGAAGATCCACACTGCTAGAATGGTCACTCAAACTTATCAGGAAGGAATGGGAATGTAAATCTATAGCACTCCAGCGTGCTGGGCACTAACTGTCCACATGGTTCCTGCTGATGCTTGCTAAAAGTTCCTGAGTGCACTTTGACGTTGTTCTGTTTCAAACCCCAGTACATCAATGTGTTCTAGGGAACTTTTAGTGTGTAGCAGCAGGGTCCATATGGTGCGTTAGTGCACAGCATGCTGGAGCGCTGTAGATTTCCAACCCAGCTTGTAAACATGGCTTTAGGGACATCACCCTTGAAGTTTACATGTACATTGTATGCTTGTACCTTAGCCATAAGCAAAGAGAAACTGCTGTAGAGTTAAGCAAAATCTTAGTTTTACTTTAAAAATGAAATATCATTTGGTTCAAGTTTAAAAATTAAAATGATGCACCTTCCCGACTTCTTAGGTCTGTGAGCGAATCCCAACCATCAGCACACAACTCAAAATTCTCTCCACTGTTAAAGCTACTATGTTGGGTAGGACGAACATCAGTGATGAAGAGTCAGAACAGGTAAGAGCTGCGTAACTGATTGTAATATAAACTCCTTCTTGCTACCTGATGTGGGGTGGGGAGAGGGCGATCAGTTGTGTGTCCTTTATACAATCAGATGTGTCCCAGATACTGAGAGTTAGTAAATCTGACCCAGTGTCCAGTAAAAGTGTTAATTTTAATACACCTTGGTATATATTCTGCAGTTAACAATAGTACATTCCTCTGTCTCATGGAGAAGACTTAATTTGCTTCTAACCTGACTTTGTCTCTTGTTTTAAAACAATCCACAGTCTAAAATAAAAAGGTAGAGCTGTTTTTTGGCATAAGAAATTATTCATTAGTGCCCTCTGGTGGTTTACAATGAATACTAGTTTAAGAATACTGTAGCTAAAGTGGGCAATCATTTAAAACATTTTTAGTTTCAGCTCTCCCTGCTTCATTAACCAGCAATTTCATCATAGTTTTGTGAAACTTTGACTTCTGCAGCTACCTTCAATGGCTCTGGGTATACTTAGTTACATTTTTGATCTAGAATTCCTGTAGGTTCTCTGAAACCTTCGTTTGGTAGATGGATGTGTTAGGAATAGTGAGTTATTCAGCTTGTGTTCAGACATTAGCTTTCACTCAGCTTTTCAAAAGGTAGGCTGTGAAGAACAGGAGCCAGCGTGCTGTTCTTCTATGAGTAGCCTCAAGATCTGCCTTGAAGCAGAAGGCAGTAAAGAGTAAATCACCAAGAAAATCTTCCATGGTGTCAAGTATCAGAGGGGTAGCTGTGTTAGTCTGGATCTGTAAAAGCAGCAAAGAATCCTGTGGCACCTTATAGACTAACAGACGTTTTGGAGCATGAGCTTTCGTGGGTGAATACCCACTTCTTCAGATGCATGTGGTCGAAATATCCAGGGGCAGGTATATATATGCTAGCAAGCAAGCTAGAGATAACGAGGTCAGTTCAATCAGGGAGGATGAGGCCCTGTTCTAGCAGTTGAGGTGTGAAAACCAAGAGAGGAGAAACTGGTTCTGTGCCAACTACAGAACCAGTTTCTCCTCTCTTGGTTTTCACACCTCAACTGCTAGAACAGGGCCTCATCCTCCCTGATTGAACTGACCTCGTTATCTCTAGCTTGCTTGCTAGCATATATATACCTGCCCCTGGATATTTCGACCACATGCATCTGAAGAAGTGGGTATTCACCCACGAAAGCTCATGCTCCAAAACGTCTGTTAGTCTATAAGGTGCCACAGGATTCTTTGCTGCTTTTACAAGAAAATCTTCATCACCAACGGAAATGACGACTACAGAGACCTCTGGTCCCAAGGGGACTTCTATTCAGGCTCTGAGTGATGCTGGTACCTCAGAGGTGAATAGGAGGCAGTTGTCTAAGACAGACACAGTACTGAATTCAGGTACCTGTACCCAGAGCGGCAGAGACACTGGTGAAAAAAGTTCTGAGCCTGTCCCTGAGCAGCACTGAGTACCGGACAAAGACCGTTCAGCTACCTGTGGTACCAGTGGAATCTGAGTTGACTTACTCCTATGCCAAATGTTTGGTACTCCAGCTTCATCACCAGAAATCTGTCTTCCACAGATTCTTGCTCAACCCTATCTTTTATACCATCAGGACTAAAAGAATTTAGGTACCCTGAAGATCTGCTGTTATCTTGGGAGTCAGCGCCTCATCTCTTAATAAGCGGAGGGGGGTGGGGAGTTGTCAGCATCGAGACTCTCTCTAGGTCACCAACGCCTGGAGTACCATACTTGCCCTCATCATCTTTGCAAGCCGGACAGCTATGCCTCTGCCCCTCCACCCCTTTCCCCATGTTGGAGTATATGGAAGAGGATATTTCTGACTTAGATATCAGTGTAGGGTTCCCCAGTGTATTCCAGGACACATCGTTGTCCCTCCTCCACTGATGTAATACAGGAGAATAAACCTCAAGTGACACCCATCCATGGCCTCACTGGGTCCTGTGGGCGTTCTCTTAACAGTTTACAAAGAAATTTTCACACCACAGGAGGGAGCAGGAAAGGGCCCATTCTCCTCAACCTCCTATTCGAAGCAAGGGAGGGATAAGGAGATGACTCTTCTAATATTTCTTCCTCATCACCTGATGAAGCTGTGATGCCTCCACCTCTTCCTATGGCAGATGACTACAGGCAGTTCCAAGAACTGATTTAAGCGAATTGTGGGCATGCTGCAGATTCTCTTTGAGGTGTTTCAGGTGTCCCACCATAAACTCCTGGATATCTTGCAAACTTTGACATCTATGAGGCTTGCCATTCCGGGCACTGAAGCGCTTATGGAGCCTGCTAAGACTGTTTGACAAACACCAGCTACAGCACTACCTACCTGCAAGAGGGCAGAGGGAAAAATATTATGTCCCTGCCATGGAACCAGAGTTTCTATGTTGTCACCCAGCTCCAAACCATTTAGAAGATCTCCTAAACTATTTGTATCCATTGCAGACAGAAACAAGGGTTCTTCTTCGAGTGATTGCTCATATCCATTCCAGGTAGGTGTACGCGCCGTGCGTGCACGTCTGCCGGAAACTTTTTACCCTAGCAACTCCAGTGGGCCGGCAGGTCGCCCCCTAGAGTGGCGCCAGTATGGCACCAAATATATACCCTTGCCGGCCCGCCCGCTCCTCAGTTCCTTCTTACCGCCATGTCGGTTGCTGGAACTGTGGAGTGCGGCTTGCTGACCTCCACGTCCCTAGCTCTCCTGTTCCTGTTTGTCGTTTGACTTGTAAATAATTCTTAGTTAAGTAGTAGATAGTCTTTTAGTATAGAAATAGTTAGTTAGAATCTTGTAAATAGTTATCTAACGTTGCCTGCATGTGGGCCGTTGCCCTCCCCGGCACCCGGCACCGGGCCCATGCCTGGCTCGCCGGGTTTCAAGCAGTGCTCGGCGTGCAAGAAGCCAATGCCCACGAGCGATCCCCAAGACGCGTGCCTTAAGTGCCTAGGGGAATTGCACATTAACGACAAGTGCCGCATTTGCAAGGCTTTTAACCCTCGCACTAAAAAGGAGAGAGACCAAAGACTCCGTGCTCTCCTTATGGAAGCGGCTCTGTCTCCGGCACCGGCGGCGCAGTCAGCCAGTTCTACTCCGGCACCGGACCGCGCCGGCACCGGCAAGACTCCCCGGCACCGACCATCTCCGGCACCGGGAGCAGATCTACGTTCCTCGGCGTCTGCGACACCATCAAGGCAGGCCCGAGTGGACCGCCCGGCACCTACCTTAGCCGCGGCACCGCCTGCAGGACTGCTGTTGACTCCGGGCCCGAAAGGTCCGTCGAGTCCAGCCCCACCTAGCTCCCCCATAAGATCAGGGGTCGAGCTAAGGGTCCCGTCGACACCGGAGACTTTCGCCTCGGCTCAGGACTTAATTGCACTGACGGAGCCATCTCAGCCTCAGCCGGCACCCCCGGGACGCATAACTTCCAGGGGTAAGCCAATGTTTCGAGCGCTGTCTCCCGAGTCCCGGCACCGATCACCCCGGAGGCGCGAACGCTCACGCTCGGAGCACCGCTCGGAGTCCCGGCACCGGTCGCCCAGACGGTACCGGTCGTACTCGCGGCACCGATCACCATCCGCACGGTCCTGGTCGGGCTCATCTCACTGCCGGCACCGAGACTCCAGGAGCTGTTCACCTCGGCGTTCGGCCCCACGGTCGACCTCCCGGCACCGAACTGGTGGCAGGTCCCGAACCCGGTCGACCTCCTGGCACCGTGCTGGTGGTAGGTCCCGGTCTCCGCTGCCGTCCCCGCACCATGTTCTCAGAAGGTTGCAGTCCCGCTCCTGGCACCGACATCGCTCCCGATCCCGGTCGGGATCTCAGCACAGATCATCACGCCGTTCTCAGTCCCGATCCCAGTACCGATGTGGGTCGCGGCACCGAGCCTCGGCACCGAGGGGAGCGTCAGTCATGGCGCATAGAGCTGCATACCAACCAAGCTCAGCGCTCCCCTGGCCTTCTAGGGAGCCGTCAGTCTCCTCCCACACTGACAGTGCCTATGCCATGGCACAGGACAGACACGTGGCCCTGTTCCAAGACCCTCCACCACAAGAACGAGGGCCTCCACAGTGAGGGTTTTGGACCCCATGGGCATACTCTCAGGCCCAGGGTCCGCAACACATTACCCCCTGCCCTGTGGCGGAGCACAGACCACCGGAGGCGACGGTGTCTAGACCCCCTCACTCCCCGGAAACAGACGGTACTCACCGGGACCCAGAGCTCCCTGCAGAAACGGAGGTGCAGCCCCTCACGGAACTCCCCGTGGACACTTTGTTGCCGGGGGTCTCCTCGTCCTCGTCTCCGGATGAGGCAGTGGCGGGTACCTCGTCCTCCAGTCCCCCCCCACTGGATTTGAGGGCACACCAAGACCACCTCCGCCGAGTGGCACAGAACCTGAACTTGCAGGCGGAGGAGGTGTCGGAAATTGAGGACCCGGTGGTGACCATCCTTTCAGCTGATGCGCCCACCAGAGTGGCCCTACCCTTCATAAAAACGATACAGACTAATGCCACTAACATCTGGCAGTCATCGGCCTCCATCCCTCCGACCGCTCGAGGGGTGGAGCGAAAGTACATGGCCCCCTCAAAGGGCTATGAATATTTATATGTTCACCCGACCCCCTGCTCGTTGGTGGTCCAGTCAGTGAACGATAGGGAGCGCCACGGGCAAGAGGCCCCAGCGCCCAAGTCGAAGGAGGCGAGGCGGATGGACCTCCTGGGCCGCAAGGTCTATTCAGCGGGGGCGCTGCAGCTCCGGGTATCGAACCAACAGGCCCTCCTCAGTCGCTACTCCTTCAATTCCTGGGTAGCGGCGGGGAAGTTTGCGGAGCTCTTGCCCCAGGATGCATGCCAGGAATTTTCCACCATCCTGGACGAGGGCAAGAAAGTAGCAAGAACATCGCTACAGGCCTCCCTTGATGCTGCCGACTCGGCCGCTCGGACCCTAGCTTCGGGGCTCACGATGCGCCGGATCTCTTGGCTGCAGGTCTCTGGCCTTCCGCCGGAGCTCCAGCACACAATCCAGGACCTCCCCTTCGAAGGCCAGGGCCTGTTTTCGGATAAAACAGACCCTAGACTGAAAGATCTTAAAGATAACAGGGTCATAATAAGGTCGCTGGGCATGCATACGCCGGCGACACAACGCAGGCCATTCAGGCAGCAAAACCAGCAGCAGCAGCGGCCGCCATACTCTCAGTTCCGCCCGCGGCAGGACCCTTCGAGGCGCCGAGGCAGAAACAACCGCCGCAGGCAGTCTGGTGGGCAAACGGGGCAGAACCAAGGCTCCACCAAGGTCCCTCCAGGGCCTAAGCCTTCATTTTGAATGTGCGCCCGAGGGCGCAGTACCAGTTTCCCCTCCGGATCCTTCCCCGCAGTTTTCCAACCACCTTTCCTTTTTCCTCCCGGCGTGGACCCAAATAATGTCAGACCGTTGGGTCTTGCGTACGGTGCAGGCCGGTTATCGCCTGCAGTTTTCTTCGCCCCCACCCTCCTATCCACCATCCCCGTCCCTGTCCCTCTTCAGGGACCCCTCTCACAAGCAATTCCTCCGTCAGGAAGTGCACGCGCTCCTTGCCAAGGGAGCCATAGAGGCGGTTCCGGAAAACGAGAAGGGCAAGGGGTTTTATTCCCATTACTTTCTAATCCCCAAATCCAAGGGCGGCCTCAGGCCCATCCTCGACCTGCGGGAACTCAACAAAGTATATCATGAAGTTGAAGTTCTGCATGGTATCCCTTGGAACCATCATCCCATCCCTGGATCCCGGAGACTGGTACGCCGCCCTCGATATGCAGGACGCCTACTTTCACATCTCTATTGCCCCCCAACACAGGCGTTTCCTCCGTTTTGTGGCCGACCGCCAACATTACCAATTTGCGGTCCTTCCGTTTGGCCTCTCTACGGCCCCAAGAGTGTTTACAAAATGCATGGCAGTCGTCGTCGCACACCTTCAACGCTGCCGCATCCACGTGTTCCCCTACTTGGACGACTGGCTGATCCGAGGCACGTCGGAACTGCATGTCCGCGACCATGTCGCCAGGATCAGCACCCTCTTTGCGGCCTTGGGCCTCGTAATCAATGTGGACAAGTCTACTCTACTCCCCACGCAGCGGATAGAGTTTATCGGGGCCGTTCTAGACTCTGCCCTGGCCAGGGCCTTGTTACCCTTGCCCAGGTTCCAGTCGTTGTCGGATATCATTCTACGGTTGCAAGCGGCCCCGCTGACCTCAATACGAACATGTCTGGCCCTCCTAGGCCACATGGCAGCCTGCACGTTTGTAACGGCATATGCCCGACTCCGCATGAGACCTCTTCAATCATGGCTCATTGCGCAGTATCGGCCGGCCAGACAGTTGTTGGACACGGTCGTCACCGTCCCTCAGAGGGTGCTGGACTCTCTTCGCTGGTGGCTGGACCAATCCGTAGTCTGTGCGGGGCTCCAGTTCCATCCGCCCCAACCTTCGGCATCCCTGACCACGGACGCCTCCGATCTGGGCTGGGGGGCTCACTGCGGCACCCAGAGAACTCAGGGCTTGTGGACACCACAAGAGATCAACCTCCATATCAATGTACGAGAGTTGAGAGCGGTCCGCCTTGCTTGTCAAGCGTTTGTCCATCTCCTTCAAGGTTGTTGTGTCGCGGTGTTCACCGACAACACGACGACCATGTTTTACATCAACAAGTAGGGCGGCACCAGGTCCTCTCCCCTCTGTCTCGAGGCAATATGTCTCTGGGAGTTTTGCATAGCCCATTCGATTCACCTTTCCGCCTCCTATCTCCCGGGAGTGCGGAACACCCTAGCGGATCGGCTGAGCAGGTCCTTCCGTTCGCACGAGTGGTCCCTCCGTCCGGACGTCGCCCTCTCACTCTTCCAGAGATGGGGTCGTCCCCGGATGGACCTCTTCACGTCCAGGGTGAACAGGAAGTGTCGAACATTCTGCTCCTTCCAGGGTCGGGAGTCAGGGTCTATAGCGGATGCATTCCTGATCCCATGGACAGCCCACCTGTGTTATGCTTTCCCACCCATTCCGCTGATTCACAGAGTTCTCATCAAGGTGCGCAGAGACAGAGCCCGGGTGATTCTCATAGCTCCAGCATGGGCCAGACAGCACTGGTACCCCATGTTGCTGGACCTCTCAGTAGCCAGCCCAGTTACCCTGCCCCTTCATCGGGACCTGATCACTCAGGACCACGGCAGGCTCTGTCACCCAGACCTTCCGTCTCTACACCTTACGGCATGGCTCCTGCGTGGTTGACAGACTCCGAGTTGCGATGTTCCACCCCGGTTCGCGAGGTTCTCATGGGCAGCAGAAAGCCTTCCACCAGAGCGACTTACACAGCTAAGTGGAAGCGTTTCTCTTGCTGGTGTTCAGAGAAAGCTCTTCGCCCTATGGAGACTCCCGTCACCACTCTTTTGGACTACATCTGGTCCCTTAACACCCAGGGTCTGGCATTGTCGTCCCTCCGAGTCCACCTAGCCGCCATCTCCGCGTTTCATCCTGGAGTGGACGGATGTTCTGTCTTCTCTCACCCTATGGTGGCGAGATTCCTGAAGGGGCTAGAGTGGCTTTATCCACAAATTCGCCCTCCGGCCCCTTCATGGGACCTCAACCTGGTCCTGACTCGGCTCATGGGCCCTCCATTCGAACCATTAGCTACTTGCTCCCTGCTCTACCTCTCGTGGAAGACCGCCTTCCTTGTGGCCATTACCTCAGCTAGATGAGTGTCAGAGCTGAGGGCCCTCACGGTGGACCCACCGTATACCGTCTTCTATAGGGACAAGGTACAGCTGAGGCCTCACCCTGCCTTTCTTCCCAAGGTGGTCTCAGCTTTCCATGTGAACCAAGAGATTTTCCTCCCAGTCTTCTTCCCCAAGCCCCATTCGTCCCGCAGGGAGCAGCAGCTCCACTCGCTAGATGTCCGACGGGCACTAGCATTTTATGTGGACAGGACCAAACCCTTCCGCAAGTCCCCTCAGTTATTTGTGGCAGTAGCGGACCGGGTCAAGGGGCTGCAGATTTACTCCCAAAGGTTATCTTCATGGGTTACCTCCTGCATCAGGACCTGCTACGATCTGGCCCAAGTTCCGATGGGCCGTATGACTGCTCACTCCACCAGAGCACAGGCATTATCGCTGGTTTTCCTCGCCCGCGTGCCAATACAAGAGATCTGTAGGGCAGCGACCTGGTCATCGGTCCATACATTCGCTTCCCATTACGCCCTGGTCCAGCAGTCCAGAGATGATGCGGCCTTTGGTTCTGCAGTGCTCCAGGCCGCGACTTCTCACTCCGACCCCACCGCCTAGGTAAGGCTTGGGAATCACCTACCTGGAATGGATATGAGCAATCACTCAAAGAAGAAAAGACCGTTACTCACCTTTGTAACTGTTGTTCTTCGAGATGTGTTGCTCATATCCATTCCACACCTGCCCTCCTTCCCCACTGTCGGAGTAGCCGGCAAGAAGGAACTGAGGAGCGGGCGGGCTGGCAAGGGTATATATCTGGTGCCATACTGGCGCCACTCTAGGGGGCGAGCTGCCGGCCCACTGGAGTTGCTAGGGTAAAAAGTTTCCGGCAGACGTGCATGCGCGGCGCATACACCTACCTGGAATGGAAATGAGCAACACATCTTGAAGAACAACAGTTACAAAGGTGAGTAACCGTCTTTTCGGCAGTTTCAAAACAGGTTACGAAAGAGGATCTCCGGTTGTATTAAGATTTGTTCAGCCCACATTGAGAGTGATATGTCCGACAAGAGCACAATCTATGTTTATAGCCTTACTTAAGGATGTACGAATTGCAGAGATCTGTAGAATGGCAAGTTGGTCTTCTGTTCATATGTTTTCTAAACATTTATGCCATGGTGCCCAGAGCTAGATCAGATGCTGCTTGTAGGCAGGTCCGTTCTTTTTTCTGGTGGACTCCGGTCTGAACCTCCCATCTTCTTAGGACACCTTTGGAGACACCTGAAGTTGAGCACCCACAGAAGAGAGGTTACTTCTTTGCAGTAACTGGAGTTCTTTGAGATGCGTGTCCCTGTGAATGCTCTGTTCTTCTTCGAGTGCTTGCTCATATCCATTCCAGTTAGGTGTGCATGCGCCGCGTGCACGTTCGTTGGAGATTTTTACCCTAGCAACACTTGATAGGCCGGCAGGGCACCCTCTGGAGTGGCGCCGCTATGGCGCCTGATATATACCCCTGCCGGCCCATCCGCTCCTCAGTTCCTTCTTACCACCCATGTCAGTCGTTGGAACAGTGGAGCGCAGCTTAGCTGATCTCCACCTCCCTAGCTCTTCGCTCGTTTGTATAGTAATTGTGTACATAGTTCGTTCTCTATAGTTCTAGTTAACTTTTATAGTAGTAGTTTTATAGTAGTTGTGCATATAGTTAGAGGGGATCGGGGGCTAGCCCCTTCTCCTCCCCCGGTACCGGGGCCCATGCCCGGTTCACCGGGCTTCAAACCCTGCGCGGCCGGTCATCGGCTGATGCCCACAGGAGACCCGCATGACTCCTGTTTAAAGTGTTTGGGCGCATCCCACGTTGCAGACAAGTGCCAAATCTGCAAGGCTTTCAAGCCCCGGACGAAGAAAGAGCGGGACATTCGCCTCAAGCAACTTTTGATGGAGGCAGCTCTAACTCCTCCATCCTCGGCACCGACTCCAGCACTGGGGACGAGTGCTTCCTCCGCACCGGAACGCACGGTTCCAGTAAAGGCTCCTTGGCACCAGCCTTCACTGTCTCAACCCTCTGGCCGGCACCGATCCCTCTCCCAGAGGAGCAAGAGGCACAAGGCTCCTGCGGCACCTGTATGTACGCCACAGTCAGAGTGTACATCCAAGGCGGACCGCCTGGCACCGTCAACTACCGCGGCACCGCTTGCCTCCGCACCATTGATTCCGGTCTCTCAGGAGCTGTCGATTCCGGTGCCTGCCAGCTCCCCAGCGCACGCTGTGGTCGAGCACGTCGTGCCCTCGACGCCAGAGACTTTCTCTATGGCTTGGGAACTGATTGCTCTGACAGAGCCTGAGCTGCCCCAACCCCTGGCACCGCCGGTGCGGGTTGTTCAGTCACTGGGCAAGCCCGCCATGATGAGGCCATCTTTGCTAGGCACTGCGGAACGCCGCCGGTCCCGATCCAGGTCCCATGGACGCTCTCGGTCCCGCCATTGCTCCCGCTCCCGGCGCCGCTCGCAGTCCTGGTACCGCTCTCCATCCCAGTACCGGTCGTACTCGCGGCACCACTCAAGATCCCGGTCTCCATCACGGTACTCTCGGCACCGGTCCAGATCCCGGCACCGCGGTACCTCTCGCAGCCGATCTCAGCATGGAGATGTGAGGTACCGGTTGACCTCTCGGCACCGTGCTGGTCACAGGTCCCGGTCCCACCCCGGCACCGCTACAACTCTCAGTACCGTTCGCCGGTACCACGCAGACAGGAGTCCAATGGACGCAGAGACCTAGTCCAATCGACTTCAGCTCCTCCGTGGCCTTCGCATCATCCATCCATCTCCTCCCATGAGGACAGTGCCTCCTATGGGGATTTGGATACGCATGCCCATGGCCCGGACCACGGACCTCACCAGTGGTCCTTTTGGACGCCTTGGGCATATCATCAAACCCAAGGTGAACTGACTGGCCCATCATGCTCCGGTCACTCAGAGCACCATGTGCCCGAGGCCACCGTCAGCCGACCTCCCCCCGCTGGCACGGAGGAAACCAGTGCACACGCTCCGGACCCGCATGATCTTCCGGAGACAGAGGTCCCCCCCAGACCAGGCGTCAGTGTAGGACCCACTCCTCCCGGGGCTGTCATCCTCCTCTTCCCCGGATGAGGCGGTAGCGGGCACGTCAGCATTGGGGCCACCTCTGATTGACCTCCGGTCACACAGGACCTTCTGCGGCGTGTCGCCCAGAATATCAACCTGCTGGTAGAGGAGGTTCCAGAGGTGGAGGACCCGGTCATTAGCATCTTGTCCGCAGAGACACCCACCAGAGTGGCTCTCCCCTTCATTCGTTCGATCCACGCTAGAGCAGACACTATCTGGCAATCCCCGGCTTCCATCCCACCTACAGCCAAGGGGGTTGAATGGAAATACATGGTGCCTTCCCAGGGGTATGAGTACCTCTATGTGCACTCTGCTCCCTGTTCATTGGTGGTACAGTCCGTCAACGAACAGGAGCGCCACAGCCAACAAGCCCCTGCACCTAAATCCAGGGAGGCCCAGTGCATGGATTTGTTTGGATGGAAAATCTATTCTGCAGGAGGCCTCCAACTCCAAGTAGCGAACCAACAAGCCCTCCTAGGTAGATACAATTACAATATCTGGGAGGCGGTCGGGAAGTTTGCCGAGTTGGTTCCGCAGGATTCCCGCCAGGAATTTGCAGCACTCCTGGAGGAGGGGAAGAGGGTCGTGAGGACCTCCTTACAAGCCTTGCTAGATGCCGCTGATTCAGCAGCTAGAACGGACGCCTCTGGCATAGCCATGTGCCATATATCATGGTTGTAAGTGTCCGGCCTGCCACCTGAGTTGCAACACACCATACAAGACTTGCAGTTCGATGGACAAGGCTTGTTCTCCCAAAAGACGGACCCCAGACTGCAGAGTCTGAAGGACAACCGTGTAATTATGCACTCGTTGGGAATGCATACACCGCAGACTCAAAGACGGTCCTTCCGTTCCCAACCTCAGCGTCCTTACCTCCCGCCTCGGCCAAGGCAAGACTTTGCCAGAAGATGAGGTTGTACCAATCGCAGACGTCAGTCTGGACCTCAAGGGGGTAACAATTCCGGTCCCACCAAACCAACACCGGGACCCAAATCAAACTTTTGAGGGTGCGCCCGAGAGCAGTGTACCAATTGCCTCCCCGGATCCCTTTCAGTTCTACAACCGCCTTTCCCCGTTCCTTCCTGCGTGGTCCCAGTTGACGTCAAATCGTCGGGTCCTACGTACGGTGGAACTTGGATACCATCTTCAGTTTGTTTCACCCCCTTCTTCCCCCCCCTCCTCGTTCCTCTTCAGGGACCCCTCTCACGAGCAACTCCTCATCCAGGAGGTCCGCAGGCTCCTCTCAATCGGAGCTATAGAGGAGGTACTGGAGGAGTTAAGGGGCAAGGTTTTTATTCCCGATATTTTCCAATTCCCAAGGCGAAAGGGGGCCTCCGGCCTAATCTGGACCTGCGAGGACTGAACAAATTCATCAAAAGGTTCAAGTTCCGCATGGTATCCCTGGGAACGATTATTCCTTCCCTGGATCCCGGAGATTGGTACGCCGCTCTCGTCATGCAGGATGCATATTTCCACATTGCAATTTATCCCCCGCACAGGCGGTATCTGCGCTTTGTGGTAAATCATCGACACTACCAGTTTACTGTCCTCCCCTTTGGCCTCTCCTCGGCCCCTCGTGTCTTCACGAAGTGCATGGCGGTCGGCGCCGCTTCCCTACGCCGTTGTCGAATACACGTTTTCCCTTACCTTGACGACTGGCTTATCCGAGGGGCCTCCAAGGCACAAGTCATCAGCCATGTGACCATTATCAAGGACCTGTTTATGCGTCTAGGCCTGATCCTCAATCTGGACAAGTCAACTCTGGTGCCTACACAGAGAATAGAATTTATCGGGGCAATGCTGGACTCCAGCCTGGCGACGGCCAGTTTCCCCGCCCCCCCCCCCACCGGTTTCAGGCCATAGTCTCTCTTTTTCAAAGTCTTCAGAGTTTTCCAACAACCTCTGCTCGCACTTGCCTTGGTCTCCTCGGTCACATGGCTGCATGCACATTCGTCACAAAGCACGCCAGGCTGCGAATGCGTCCTCTCCAAATCTGGCTTGCCTCCGTCTATCGGCCAGGCAGAGACGCCATAGACATCATTCTGACAGTTCCGCCGAGCGTTCTCGGCTACCTTGACTGGTGGCGAACGTCGTCTCAGGTGTGTGCAGGCCTGTCGTTCCATCATCCCCAGCCCTCCACGTCCCTAAAACACCCTCTCTGGGCTGGGGTGCTCACCTAGGGCGCCTGCGTACCCAAGACCTTTGGTCGTCCCAGGAGTTGATGTTACACATCAATGTCCGGGAGCTGAGAGCGGTCTGGCTGGCATGCCAAGCGTTCCAGCGCCATCTGCAGGGCTGTTGTGTTGCAGTATTCACAGACAACACAACAGCCATGTATTATATAAACAAACGGGGAGGGACACAGTCCTTCCCCTTGTGTCAGGAAGCGATCCAACTGTGGGACTTCTGCATAGCCCACTCCATAGACCTAATAGCCTCCTTCCTTCCAGGAGTCCGGAACATGCTCGCAGATCACCTGAGCAGGTCCCTCCTGGCGCACGACTGGTCCATCCGTCTGGACATTCTCCATTCAGTTTTCTGGAGGAGGGGCTTTCCCCACATAGACCTCTTTGCCTCTCGGGAGAACAGGAAATGCCAGGTGTTCTGCTCCCTACAAGGTTGCTCCCCGGACTTCCTGTCGGACGCGTTCCTCATCCCGTGGACGGGCCACCTCTATTATGCCTTTCCACCGTTTCCTCTCGTCCACCAAGTTCTTCTCAAACTCCGCAGGGACAAAGCCCACCTTATCTTGATCGTTCTGGTTTGGCCGAGGCAACATTGGTACACCATGCTGCTTGACCTGTCTCTCAGACCTGATTCTCCTGCCACTCTGCCGAGACCTGATCACGCAGGACTTCGGCAGGCTGCACCACCCGGACCTGCAGTCCCTTCGTCTGACTGCATGGCTGCTGGCTGGTTGAGCCAATCGGAGTTGCGTTGTTCCGCCACAGTGCAACAGGTGCTACTGGGAAGCAGAAAGCCCTCCACGCGTTCAACATACCTCGCTAAATGGAAGCGCTTCTGTCACTGGTGCGCCCAGCAGGACCTTTCTCTGCAGTCTGTATTAGTCCCCACTATCTTGGACTATTTATGGTCTCTCAAAGAGCAAGGTCTAGCGATCTCTTCTCTAAGAGTGCATCTTGCAGCTATTTCCACCTTCCATCCTGGGGAGGCTGGCAGTTCCGTTTTTTCCCATCCTATCGTTTCCAGATTCCTCAAGGGCTTGGAGCAACTCTATCCCCAGGTCAAACGCCCAACCCCTACCTGGGACCTGAACCCATAACCAGGCTCATGGGGGGCCCCCCTTTGAGCCTTTAGCCACATGCTCGCTGCTGTACCTGTCCTGGAAGACAGCGTTCCTAGTCGCTGTCACCTCGGCTAGGCGAATCTCAGAACTTCGATCTTTGACTGTGGATCCTCCGTATACGGTGTTCCATAAGGACAAGGTACAGCTGCGACCACACCTGGCGTTCATCCCTAAGGTCGTCTCTGCCTTTCACGTTAATCAGGACATCTTCCTGCCAGTCTTTTTCCCAAAGCTGCACTCATCGCGACGGGAACAGCAGCTGCATACTCTGGATGTCCGCAGGGCTCTCGCTTTTTACATTGAGAGGACCAGACCCTTCAGCATTCACCTCAGCTATTTGTAGCGGTAGCAGAACATATGAAGGGCATGGCAATCTCTTCCCAACGGATTGCATCTTGGGTGACATCCTGTATTCAGGCATGCTATGACTTGGCTCACGTCGCGACTGGCCATCTCACCGCCCACTCTGCTTGGGCTCAAGCCTCATCTGCCGCGTTCTTGGCTCATGATCCCATACAGGAAATCTGCCGCACGGCCACCTGGTCTTCCATCCACACCTTTGCATCGCACTATGCATTGGTCCAACAATCCAGAGACGATGCCATCTTACATTCCACAACGTCTCGCTCCGACCCCACCGCCTAGTTAAGTCTTGGGAATCACCTAACTGGAATGGATATGAGCAAGCACTCGAAGAAGAAAAGACTGTTGTTCTTCAAGATGTGTTGCTCATATCCATTCCACACCCGCCCTCCTTCCCCACTGTCGGAGTAGCCGGCAAGAAGGAACTGAGAAGCGGATGGGCCGGCAGGGGTATATATCAGGTGCCATAGCGGCGCCACTCCAGAGGGCGCCCTGCCGGCCCACCGAGCGTTGCTAGGGTAAAAATCTCTGATGAACGTGCACGCGGTGCGCGCATACCTAACTGGAATGGATATGAGCAACATATCTCGAAGAACAACAGTTACAAAGGTGAGTAACCGTCTTTTACCCATCCTCCTTTCCCTCTGCTTCGGTAGAGAAGGAACTGAGGGTGGTACATCCACATAGCCCTATGTAACCGTGGTGCGGGGCACAAGTATATGTGCAGTGCATGCACAGGCTGAATAGGCACCGCTACCAAAAATCTCCTGTCAAAGTTGCAGGGCACAGGCATACTTGAAGTGGAGCACCCATAAAGGGACATGTCTGAGAGAACTCCAGTTACAGCATAAGGTGTGTAACCTCTAATTGTGAACGAGAGAATCACTTGCTTCTTTTTCCAAATTATGGAAAAGGTTTTTTTTTACAGTTGACTATCATGAAACGTAAATTAGCAAGAATGATGTAACATCGTGTTCCTGTTGTAAGTCCCCAGGCAGGGTGGGATTTATGTTTCTGAGTTAAACAATTGCTCATCTATGTGAACACTGTTCTACCTCTATGCGTATTTAAGAACTTGAAAGAATAACACCTTTCCTTTGTCTGCAGGCTACTGAGATGTTGGTTCACAATGCCCAGAACCTTATGCAATCTGTAAAGGAGACTGTGAGAGAAGCAGAAGCAGCGTCTATTAAGATTAGAACAGATGCTGGATTCACTCTTCGCTGGGTTAGAAAGACTCCTTGGTATCAGTAAACAACTGCCAACTAACATTATCTTCTGTAATATAAAAAGCCTTTTTGAAGCAGAAGAGAATTTAACAGCAAAATGTGCTGTAAACATGATCTTAAAATTAGCTTATGCTAATGCCCCATTCTAAGGGCATTAATTATAAAAATATGCATTTAAACATCTTCGGAAAGCATCTCAAAATTGCTTCCAACACATTGACAATTTTTATTCTTTTCACTTTTGAAGATTCTCTTTTCATGAATTCTGTAATCCCAGAGATACACTTCTCATTTATGCACTGTATATTCCAGTAGTTTCCATATGGTGGTATGACACGTGGACTTTACTCAAGCTTGAATTGGCAGTCTGGAACACTTAACAGTGTTTCTTAGTTATTTGGTAGGGACAATCAATGACACTGAAAAGGCTAACTGTTTTAATGACATTTTCAGCTAGCTGTTCTCACACCACAAAAGTGTTACAAGGTATATGTAGTAAAGTTCATTTACATCAGAAGTGATCCCCTCTTTGGGGTGGGGGGATATCACATTTCTACAATAGTCTCTTATGCTGCAGTTACTTTCCTGGCAGTGATATCCTAGGTCAGAAAAAACTGAGCTGTCTTTACTTCCCATTGCCACCTGTGGTCATGCCAGAATCTGCATTCTTGTGCTATACTGAAATGGTTGGCGGTGGATGTTCGTCACAAATAACGACAGCTTGACTGTTCAAGTTTCAGAGGCCTTAGAAAAGCACAGACTGCCCGCCTCCACACACACACCTCCTGATAAAAATTTGGTAGAATAGGGGGCTAAAAATTTGGAATCCATCGAGTTAGCTGCATTAGTCAGTCATGTTCAAAGCAACTTTTTGTATGAACAAAATGCTCAAATAGAACACAATCAAGATCAAACTCCTTTCCTTCGATACCAGGTACACCTACATTCTGCCTCTGCACACTTTCTTCAGAGTTGTTTTAGGGGAAAATTACACTCTGTTTAATTATGCTTGTGCCTCACTGCCCTTCAGTCTAATGATCGAGCATGTGGGAAAGTAGAGGCACTCAATTTATGGAGTCTGTTGGTGTTCCCAATGAAATCTGTTGTTCAGATATAATGAGCCATGAAAATGATCTAGACTGAAATTCTATATACACATTTAAGGCTTAATAGCAATTAACTGAATTAGATGTTAAATTATTTTTTTCAAATCATGTTAAGAAAACAGACTTGGGATGGTTTTTGTACTTCCATACTTCTTACATGCCTTCATTTTTAAAATGCTTATGATAGCTGTTCGATATTTTTTGACATTTAAATGAAAAGTAATGAGATTGCTAACATTTTAGAAACGGCCTTTGTGTGTGCAAAAACATTTACTAAACTTGATTATGTTCACCAGCATTGACATCATAATGGCTCCTTAGTTTCCGTTTGCTACAGATTGACACAATGATCATGCTCAAGCCACCTTTGTTAATGTGCTGTTGCTGCCCGTTGATCAGACACACAGTAACAGCAAAGGCAAGCTGTGTAGTACAGTGTCAGACTACAAGTACTCTACCCTTCCTGTTTTTCCTCTCACCTGCGTGGTTATCTAAAAGGGAAATTACTTATTTAAATTACATTATAATAATCTGCCTCAAACTGACTGTAGCAAGAGAAAGCATTGTTCATCCTCAATTCACTCCTTGTCTCCTGGTAATGCCAAATACATGGTACTTAAGGTCTTTTCTCAGACTCCTCCAATAGCTACCCACACCGGAAAGGGTGAAGGAGTGGGACAGAGCCTTAACCAGAATGTCTTGCCTTTGGTTGGTTTATATCAGACCCTTAAATAGAAATGGCTACATTACATAGTGTTAATAGTAGACACTGAATAGGAAAGGACTCTTGAGGGTCTTCTGAATAGTCTTCCTGTATTTGCTTTCAAAATAGTTCAAGCTTCTGTGTGGCTACATCTACACAGCAACTAGATGTCCGTGACTGGCCCATGCCAACCAACTTGGGCTCACAGGGCTGCAGGGCTCTTTTGTTGCTGTGTAGACTTCTGGGCTTGGGTTTTAGTGTGGGCTCAGGACCTTGCGAGGCGAGTTCCTGAGCCTAACTTGGCTGGCACTGGCCAACCGCAGGTGTCTAGTCGCTGTGTAGACATACTCTTAAGATTTTTAGCATCACTGTCTAGTTGCTTGACTGATATTAATGCAATATTACTAATGCCTTTAATACATGATTGTTTATGCCAAAGATCACTTTTTGTTTTATTAAGGAATGGTTGGGAAAGTAAGAATCATGTTTGCCTTTGATATTTCTTCAGAATGTTTGCTATATAAGTTCTTAACTGTTTTGTAGGAGCTGAAATACTGTACACCTTATGCAATTTGTGCTTTTTTGAACACTATTGGTCTTCAGACCTAAAATGAAGCAAAAATTAAAAAAGACCTTGAATGTTGGTTAGAAATGTTTTACCACTGATATTTTGTTTATAAATCAAAATTTGTTGTATAGTCTAATATTTTCAACCTTTTCTTTTTGTTCTGTTAAAACAAAATAAAAATGCATTTGTATAAATGTCACTTTATGAACATTTACAGGGACTGAATAGTAAGAATATACTTTAATTGCAGAAAGAACATAGGTCAGCACACCAGAAATATGAGTTTGGAGAGTTAGTTATCTTCTAAAAAGTTATAAAACAATTGTATGGTAATAGTTCTGCACCCCTAATGTACTTAAAATAGGTACCCTAACAATTTCTATACATTCAGAATAGAAAGATAGAATCACTACTCCTATCGGTTATGTTGTCTTCTGGTTCTGATTTGGTACAAGTTATCTGAAAGAGTTAACAACACTTATGAGTTTCTAATACATGGAGGATGCTGACGTAGCTATTATCTGTCTTACAAAGTGAAAAAAGCATTGTAATGGGGGTGGTAGAGGAGGTTAAATGTTTTGGTACTTTGTGCAGACTGTTCACTTACCTTGTAGGACAAATTTCCTGGTGCCAGTACAGGAAATAATTCAGAAGTGCTAAGTCCTGCTTGAACTCTATGATCAAGCAGTTTGTGGGTACACACATCTAGCCTGAAGAGTCAGACTGGTTATGTTGAAGGTTGGAGAGGAGACTACTGGGCACAAGGAAACACCATGGAAGTCCTTGCAAATCCCTGTTCCACTCAGCCAGACTACCCCACGGTTTTGGAGACAATTGCCATATGGTGGTGGAAGGCTGTTGTCAACTTCCACCTAGCAACCACTGACTGTGCTGGATGTGGCCATCTTGCATACAAGTGCCAATAGGCCACTAGGCAGATTTGGAGGTAAGGAAGGTCAACTTTGAGTTTGCTTACTCTATTATGAGGGAGATTTAGTTCCTGGTCAGATTCCAACTCAGTGCCAGGCAGGTTTGTTAAGGGCCTAGGGAAACCTTAGAGTCTGGTAGCGAAGTTTCAAAACTGTCTAAATTATACCCTCTCTGGGTATAAGAGGAGCTGCCATGTACTGCAAAAATCAGCTAAAACATTCATGGCTACATAGGAACACAAACATCCTATAGTCTTGGCCTTCTCCAAGTAATGCCTTGGGAGAAGCCTAGCCATTGGTCAGCCTTTCATATTAGTTAACAAAGCCCTATTCCCATGTGTCTGCCATTTTGACAGTAGAGTTATAGAGATGAGGGGAATGGACCTTTTTGCCAGCCTTTTTCTGCTGGTAGCTTTACTCACATCAGAGAGTATACAAGATACCCTTGAAATAGATGGAAGGGTTTAGGAGGGTGTTTTGTGCTTCAGGTACCAAATCCCTCATCGTCCTGGAATGGTATTCCCATAAAGCTCCACTACGATTGACGTGTTAGTGTTGGACCCCTTTCCTTAAAGTTGCCTGGTAGCCTGACTCACCTTTGCCTTTCCAAGCCTTTGAGCGTGGCTCAGTTCTCACAATGTTTTTGGAGTTCTGTCGCTGCCTCAAGACACAAGGTGCATTGGACAGAAAAACAACAGGGAAAAGATGGCCTCTGCATTCCATTGACCTAGGCGTGAAGCGTGTTCATGGTTTAATGAAGCTGTGTTTCCAAAATGGCAGGGAAACCTCATGCTGCTCCATACAGAATGGACAGCCATTAGTGTTTTTACAAGAGGATCTGGTGCACTTGCTCCTCAGTAAGGCCCAACAAACTTGCTTGTCCTCATGTAGCTTTCTGCCTAGGACGGGACAAATGCACCAGTGGTTGTTGCCTAGAACTTCCCTACCCTTAAGTTGCAGTTGACATCTTAAACCAGATGCCCTATAGACAAGATGTCATTGCCAGCTTTTAGGTGGAAGCAAGTGACTTGGACATCTGAAAATATGTCTCTAAATCAGAGAGGCTCTGTTGAAGGGCTGGTGCTGTAAAGCTATCTTCAGATGGTGCAAAGAAAAGGTGTGTCCAGGCTTCCTATTCAAGCAGAGGGAAGGTTCAGTTTGGCAGTTGAAGCAGAGTGGAGGACAGACCCCTTAATTTATTTTCAGTAGATTTAAAAAGAATCCCTTAAATAAAAAAAATTAACATAGCTTCTGGTTTAGATAAACACCACAGCTTCCCTCTTTGTGCAGGCACTAGGTTGAACTGGGATTTAACTATGGCCTCAGTAGTAGGCTAACCAGAATGAGAGCTTCTAGGAGTGAAGAAGGAATGACATTCTGCCTTGGCTGTCAGAGCCTAAGTATAGCATCTTCAGCCGGGAGGAGCAGCTGAGGGGGAGGAGTAGCAGGGAATGGGATTTCTTTGCAAGAAAGTATAGTGGAAAAGTGTGTGCCTTTCTCTAGAAGCTGCCCTCAATCTCCAGCTGCAGCTGGTCTGATGGGAAGGAACTTAACTGGAATCCACCTGCTGCGAGAAAGCAGCTAATCAATCCTCATTGACTAAAGGTCCATCTTAGGCTGGGTTCACTTGTAAGATATGTCTGCAACAGTACGTCCAGAAGCAACGATTTATATTGTACCCATAATAAATCAGACATGCAAGAAGTTTACCTGCTACCTCCACTGTTGTAGCCTCTGCTGTGGGCTGATACCTGCAGTTGGAGAAATGCTCAGGTGGGCTTCACTGAGAAAGCCAGCCAATAGGAATGTGTGAAGAGCAATGTGCTAGCTGAGTGTTAGACTCACACTATAGTGACAATACCCACTAAAATAGCAGCGCTAAGAGCTAGGTTTGAAGTAGCTCAGTGTTTTAGAGGCAGTCAACAGTTTGGTTATCCATGTAAACTTTTAGAGGAAAAAACCATGGCTTTGAATAAACCAACAATGCATTGACAGCAGCTAGATTTTCAACAGGACTGGAGGTCAGCTGGAATTCAAGAGATGGAATTCGGTACTTACACCATATTGTTGCACATTAAGCCTATCAAACAGGGTTATTTTGTATAGTGTTCATCCATTGTGATATTGCTATAGGTTGGAGGAAAGACAAGGTCTGTATGCAAAGCAGCATGCCGTACGGGCCTTTCTGTGGATCCAAGCCACAACCTATTGAAGCACACCATGTTGTAACTTCGCCAAATACTTTAGAGAAAACAGAACATGTTAAGTGCCCTGATGATCTAATCTAAATCACATTCCCAAACTAAAGCTCATGACCTACTACTGGCAGGCAAAGAATGGGCTGCTGCTGGCTCTTCCTCATTGCTGTCTGAGAGAAACTAGTGTTTGGAAAGGGAGAGTAAAATTAAATGTGATTAATAGAGCCAGACACTGAGGGCTTGTCTTCACGTACAGCAGCACATCTGCACCAGTGCTGCTGTAGTGCTTCAGTGAAGACATACCTATGGCAATGGAAGAGCTTCTCCTGTTTGCATAGTTAATCCACCTCCCAGAGGCAGTTGCTATGGCAGTGGGAAAAGCGCTCCTATCCAGGGAGCTCTGTCTACACAGGGTGGGGGAGGTGGGGGGTTAGGTTGCTATAACTAAGTCGCTCCAGGGTGTGTGTTTATCACAGCCCTGAGTGATGCAGTTATACTGATAGAGGTCTGTAGCGTAGTGCTGGCCTTAGTATTTAAGACATCTAACACTGTTCCATCTATGCAGTTGCTGCAGCTCAGAAACTAAATGTTCTGTGCAATTGGGAATAAGCTGTCAAAAGGGCCTTAAGATGCACTAAAGCTCTGGTCCATCTTAAATAAGACCTCTACTTCCATAAGGAGAAATATTGTTTGACTGTTCAGGAAAGGATCTGGAGGATGCTAGTGTTAGAGAAGAACGAGGCTCTTTCCGTTCATATGGGGTGCTTGAGAAGAGTGGATTCTTAGTAGACGACAGCTCTAGGTACAGCATGGCATGAGTCATTCCAGCATTGCCAACCTCACTTGTTCAAAAAATCATGAGTCATGATTGTAAAGAAGTTGTATTCTCCTTTGCCGGCTGAACCTTTTTCTTTTACATTTTCCAGTGTTCCTTTGCAAGAATGAGAGGTAGGAACTTTTACGGCTTGAATACGCCAGTATTTAGAAAGCTCATTCCTATTTTTCATCAGGCTATTGCATAGTGTACGTTGCTCCTACTGGAATTTTTGTAGATAATGACCTCGTGGGAGAAAATGTGAACAGCAATCCCTTCAGCTGTAAGAGCGTTGCATACCCTTTTCCTTCAAAATCAGGACTTTACTCTCATAATAGTGCTGATTATGTTCAGTGTTTAGGAAAGCAGATCTAGCTCATTGCATGACTTTGTATAAAATACTGAACTACACTCTCTAGGGTAGCTCTGTTGGCAGCATAGGAAATTTCAGTAACACTGGTATCAAACATGAGCTCCAGTATGGTTAATAGGATTAATTTTTACTTCTAATTCCATGGAGCTACCAATTTTAAATGAAGATGCTGCAGCATTTCCAGGTTGCTGTATTGGAGCGATACAGGGAGAGGTGGGGACGGCTTGTCACAGAACATAGGAGGCCTTGGGTGTAACTAGCGTCTCTCCTATTTTTAAGCTTGTTAAATCTCTTGTTAACGTTAAAGCTCTCAGTAGGATGGTAGTATAACCTGCACTGCCGGTGTATTGGATACAATCATGCAAACAAAGTTTTCATTGGGGAAATAAGGGTAACAGTCACATTTTGATTTGATAGTCAAAGATTGTAATGTTCTATAGCTTTGAAGTGCAAGCTCTAGCTGGCCACTGCTTGTATTTGCAAGATCAGAAATTTACAGCACATTTCTTAAAAAATGATTGTTTTTTCTAGAGCACTTGCAAATTACTATACACTTCTACTGGTCCTTAAGGAAAAGTTCTTGTTATCCATTACACCTGACTAAGGAATTATCGACTGAATTGAAGTTTTTCATTGCTCAAGAGAGGTGTTAACTGATTATATAGCAGAGTAGCTCCCCTGTTCATAGAATCATAGAAGGGTGGAAGGGACCTCAGGAGGTCATCTAGTCCAAACCCCTGCTCAAAGCAGGACCAATTCCCAATTAAATCATCCCAGCCAGGGCTTTGTCAAGCCGGACCTTAAAACCTCTACGGAAGGAGATTCCACCACCTCCCTAGGTAACCCATTCCAGTGCTTCACCACTCTCCTAGTAAAAAAGTCTCCTAATAGCCAACCTAAACCTCCTCCACTGCAACTTGAGACCATTACTCCTTGTTCTGTCATGTGGTACCACTGAAAACAGTCTAGGTCCATCCTATTTGGAACCCCCTTTCAGGTAGCTGAAAGCAGCTATCAAATCCCCCTTCCCTCTTCTCTTCTGCATTCTAAACAAACCCAGTTCCCCCAATGCCTCCTCATAAGTCATGTGCTCGAGCCCCCTAATCATTTTTGTTGCCATCCTCTGGACTCTTTCCAATTTTTCCCACATCCTTCTTGTAGTGTGGGGCCCAAAACTGGACCCAATACTCCAGATGAGGAGAACGATCACGGACCTTGATCTGCTGGCAAAGCCCTTACTTATACAGCCCAAAATGCCATTAGTCTTCTTGGCAACAAAGGAACATTGTTGACTCATATCCAGTTTCTCATCCACTGCAACCCTAGGTCCTTTTCTCTAGAACTGCTGCCTAGCTGCTTGGTCCCTAGTCTGTAGCAGTGCATGGGATTCTTCCGTCCTAAGTGCAGGATTCTGCATTGTTCTTGTGAACCTCATCATTTTTCTTTTGGCCTAATCCTCTCATTTTTCTAGGTCTCTCTGTATCCTATCCCTACCTTCCAGTGTATCTATCACTCCTCCCAGTTTAGTGTCATCTGCAAACTTTCTGAGGGTGCAGTCCACACCATCCCCCGGATCATTAATAACATATGCATGTTCAATGAGAACACATGCTAATATTTAATTCCTCATTGGTTGAAAGGCAGTTATTACTCTGTCTCCCTCAGAATGCTGATTTCAACCTTGATTGTACCTAGAAGACAATTAGTGGTCCAAATATAGACCTGGATACCAAAAGTTAAGCTTCATCCTAAATAAAATTAGCCAGATTTAAAAGACAAGCTGAACACCTACAACTTGCACTAATGTCAATGGAAGCTGGAGATTTTCACTCAGGCTTTATTTTTGGTTGTTTCTCAAGTGCTTAAGTAAAAAATTAAGAAAGCTAGTTTTGCTATCCAGGTTTGAAAGTTTTGGCTGCAGAACTTTGCTTAATCTTTTTGTCTCAGGTCAGGTCTTAATACCTACTTACGCCATTACAAGTAAATAGGCACAAGTCAGGGAGCAAAGTCAATGGCAAAGCAAGGACATGATGCAGTGTCCTGATTCCTTGATCCTTCTAACACATGAGACAATGTTGGACTTCATGGTACATTCATTCAACTGGCAGTCTGGACAAAGCCAGTGCCCAATAAGTTGTTTTGTTCTCAGCTTTAGAGAAGACCCAGTGGTTAGCGTTAGGAAGGTGATTGACAGTTATACATTTCAATATTTAAGCTACAAAGCTAAATGAAGTGAATGGCTCATCACCTTCATGTCCTGTTGAGTGGTGGTACTTATTCCTCATCACTGGAGGTGTGAGCAAGTTGGTAAGGGTAGCTGTAACTGGTGGTTGCTTTGTATAACAAAAGTTTCATGTGCTATTTGCCAGAGCATTACAGATGCAGGCCATAAGCAAAAAAATACATTTTTACAAGCAGAGATATTTGCAGCAGAGTACCCTTTTATTTTAATTAATTACAATAAAGTATACAAACCAAGTACATTTTACATTTTCTACTGTGCTACCTAAATGCTACACTCCAATGTACACGTGGCACACATGACTGGTGGCATTCGCTGCAAAGAGGAAGTACCTCTAAATCAAAGCTGAGGCTTTACATAAAAATAGATATTCCTCTCTGCAACTGTATTTGTAAAAAACAAAAACAAAGTAAGATGAGAAGTGGAAAGAAAATGGAGTACTGAAGCAACACTCACTCCCAAGTTTGGATGCAGAAGGTTATTTTATCAGCTCCTCTGTTGGTGGCACAAATGAAAGCTGAGTAAGGCAAACACTTCCTAAGGCAGTATCTTGTAAACAGGAGTAAAAGATTTTTCTGTTCATCAGAAAGACTCTCAAGGCAAGTGTCAATTTTGACATGTCCCAGGCTTACCTGGAAGCCTACCCAGTCTCTCTGCTGCATTCTAGTTCTGAAATGATATCATGCTGCACTGTGAAGTGTTAACTTGTGGCAGGCTCGGAGAAAGTGAAGTATTCTCTCACCCTGCAGCAGTAAGACCTGCCATCACAAGAGGGTCCTGCTGGGTTTCTTGCCTTTGCCAGTGTGCTTCACCACCTGCAGTCCTGGCTTTGGTATCTTATTTGGCAGTGTGTTAGTGGCATTCTACGAACCACCCAATCCTCGTTCAGAAGACTTTATTAAAAGTGTGAAATCGTTAAGAAAAAATCAACCTAGTTTAAAACCATGTTTATGAAAAACAGATTACACTTTAATTTGAATAATTGCTGTGAATAGAAATGCTTTGATCCCAAATTAGTGTGCATAATTACTCAATTGGCACCTAATAGCAACATATGTCACTAAGCGGTCGCAATTTCCAAAGCTGAAGGAAAAAAAAAAAATAGTACTACTTGCTCTGGCAAATGGAGCATCTTCTCATGTCCGGACTTGGAATTTTCCTGCTTTTGTGATGTACTTGACACCTTTAAAAGGCTTGTATTTCTCTCCAAACATGTCAAGGCGATTTACTTTCAAGCCTACACAAAGGATAACATGAAGAGCAAGAGAGTTTACATTTTCACACGCCCCTCCCCTTGCAGTCTGGATAATTTGCTTTGGAAATGCCCTGGGCAGAGGAGTTTAGTTCTTCCACCTAGCAAGCACTACTGTTCAGGATGAATTGGTTTCTCTTCTACCCTCCCTTTCTCCGTTGATTTTTATGCCAGAAGGAATGACTGTAATCCTCTAGTCTAGGGGTTCTTAACCTGGCAGTGTGGCCACCCCATCTCTCCTCTATTGCTAAGTGAGACAGATCCTGGTACACAGAAGGGTAAGGATCATGGATCCATTCTGACCTGCTGCAGAGCACATGCCATACAATAGCTACACGTAATTCTTCCCACTCTAAGACAAAACAGGCAATAGGATTAGAGCAGAGCTTTCACAGATGACATCCACTCTTGCTTTAAACAATGGAAAACTACTGCAGCCATTGTCAACTCCACCAATGGTTAGCCTGCCTCATGGTTATAAATTTGCACTTATTTCCAGTCTGGGTACAATAACTCCTCGCTTAACGCTGTAGTTATGTTCCTGAAAAATGTGACTAAGTGAAATGGTGTTAAGCGAATCCAATTTCCCCATAAGAATTAATGTTGGGGAGGGAGGGGGAGAGAGTTAGGTTCAATTCCAGGGAATTTTTTTCCACCAGACAAATTACATTACACACACACACACACACACACACACACACACACACACACACTTTTATACAAACAAACAATCTAATGCTGTACACAGCACTGATGATTGCGAAGTCAGAGCCCTCAAGGGTTAACATGTTGTTAATGTAGCCTCACATTCTTCAAGGCAGCACAAATGGAGGGAGAGGAGACAGCATGGCAGACAGACTCACACTGTGTGTGTGTGTGTGTGTGTGTGTGTGTGTGTGTGTGAGAGAGAGAGAGAGAGAGAGAGAGAGGTGCGCATTGCCCCTTTAAGTATGCTGACACCACTCTAGGTACATTGCCTTTAAAAAGATCAGGAAGTTGAGATAGCAGCTGCAGCCTGCTAGCTCCCTCCATCCTGAGCCCTGTCCTGTCCCCACCCTGCTCTATATGGAGAAGGGAAGGGGGAACACCCTGACATTAGCTCCCTTCTTGCCCCCTCCCCTGCATAGCGAGCAGGAGTCTCTGGGAGTAGCTCCAAGGCAGAGGGCAGGAGCAACACAGTACAGTGGGGGGAGGGACAGCTGAACTGCCGGCAATTGGTAGCCTGCTGGGTGGCTGCTGCACAGGGAACTTAGGGGCAGGGAGCTGATAGGGGGCTGCCCGTCCACCCTGATTCCATGCCCCCACCAGCTAGCTCCAATGGGCTGCTCTTTCTGCAAGCAGTGGACAAAGCAGGCAGCTGCCAAACAACTTTATAACAGAGCATTGTGCAACTTTAAACGAGCATGTTCCCTAATTGATAAGCAACATAACAACGTTAACCAGGACGACTAAGTGAGGAGTTACTGTATTCGAACTGGTTCTTGCTATGCCTTTGTCTGCTGGCTCAATTTAGTCACCTTTTTGAAAGTCTTCCCTTAGAACTGCAGCCATTAATCCTGATTTGTTCAAGTCTAGTTATTTGCGTAATCACTATACAGCATGCTGTCATTAACAAATGCATGTTAGCACAGGTACAAGAGATGGAAAAAGGCTCTTTATAGAGAGGGAACACTTGTGCGTCTCAAAAGGACTTTGGTTGGCAACACAAATTTCAACCATTCAATAGGCTTCGGGGTCAGCAATGTGGAATCTAGAAAGTCCTCTGGATAGGCCAGAGTAAGTTGAGCGTTTCAGTAGGCGAGTGGCCTCCTCAACTGCACTGCAGCTCTAGAGACTGTGCCTGAGATGCCAGGTTTGGTCATTTGCCACACACCTGACCACCCCATCATTCTGGAACCTCCCACATGAGAAAGTTTAGTGTAAACACTGTCTTCTGCCCTCACTAATCCATTGCCCTCACTGATCCTTGCTCCCACCTCATTAGGTTCTAAACAATATTTTCTGCAAGTGTATAATCAAATACGTAGAATGTGCCCGAATTAAGTTAAGGCCCTGTTCCTACAAAACACTTGCTTATGTAAGTAAGTTTACACAAATCCAATTGGTTTCAATGGTATTCACACACATTGTGTTTGTTTGCAGGACTGGGGTCCGTAGGCTTAACTTCTCAGGTCCATGGTTGTATTAACACTGTAGCCTTCAAGTTTGATTTCATGCTCTGAAACTAGAGGGGTTACTTTGAAGCTGATGGAGGCTGTTAAGGGCTTCCAGAGTTAGAAGGAGAAATAAATTTCCCAAAATAAAATTGTCACTGATAATCAGGATGAGTTTTTCCTGTGCTAGGCCCACAGAAGTCAAAGAACTAAGGAAAACCATACTGCGTGTGGGGGAAAACCCCACACAAAACTCTTCCTTGCCCTACACCAGAGAAGTTCATGTATGTTCCAAGCAGAAGCCTGTGAAATGTCCATCATTTTGCCCTGGAAAGGCCATGAGAAATGATCCAAATCAAGATTTCATGATGTTCTACTTGCAAGATGAAACTGTTAGTGTTTCAAGGTAACTTCATCTGTTTGATGTCAACTCTGCTCTGTGTTCTACAGATTCCCCAGATCAGCAGCTCCAATTCAGTGCTAGGAGACTCCTATTCCTACAGTTCTCCTACCTCCCCCAACTATAGTAGTTCTGGTTAATGCAGCCGTCTCACCTGAAATAGCTAGTTGTTGTATCTTAAATTGAATGTTTAGGCTGGGATTCTCCTCTGGCTTGGGGGCCCCAGACTGTAGATTCACTATGCCCTTAAGGTTTGGTAGCTTTTGAGGGGTAATTTTGCCAATGTCCCAAGTTAACACCTAAAAAAAAATAAAAATAAAAATAAAAAAAAATAGTGAGTGGATTTTAGCAAATAATTTGTCAAGTTAATATCCAGCTGCTAGTTTGTGGGTTGGGTGGGGCAGCTACTCTGTAGAAAAATTCTGGCAGCTGGACACCAGGTCTGGTCAGGAGCCTTGCCTGGATTAAATCCAAAGTGAACCTGCCTTCCTGCTACTAGATAAGAGCAATGACCAGGGGTAAGGAATCCTTAATGGGACCCATTTCCTAAGCAATGGTTCTTGATAAATAACTCAGTAAGTCAACAGGGCATGAGTGAGGAGGGGAAGCAGAATAAAGCTAGCAGATACCTGGGTAGGAGAGAGTTGGGGGAAGGGGGAGAGAAGGAAGAGGAGCAGAGAGATGGAAGAGGAGGGATTTGCACTTAGAAGACCATCTGCATCACTGGGGCTTTAAAGATTCAATTGTTTCAGGTGACAGTTACTTTTTTAGAAGTAAAGATTGGTACAAAAGCTCCCATTTGGCCCTCTCTCTGTTCCATTAAAGTTTTTAATGTACCAAAATTAACAGGGAAAACCATGCTGGCAAAAGGCATCAGACAAGCCAGCAGAACTGTAGGAACAGGGTTTTGCAACTGCAGCCTGATCATACATTGAACTCAATAGGAGGTAGGAATGGACACAATATGTGCTTGCCTGGCTCTACCGGGGCACATCAAGTGCCCTGTGGTGCATGGTAGGCGAGGTAAAGTCCAGCAGACCGTAATGATTAAGGTAAATCGAGTTTTGGTTCCAAGCCCTATACAGTCGTTTGGACACAAATTTCATTTATCTCTGTACTAATACACGAGGAGATACATGGGGCGGGGGGTACCCTCACTACATTAAGTGGGAAGAGACCACAAGATTTTCTATGTTCTTTCCTACTTTTTATTTTGCCTCTTCCCAAATGAGTTTTCCTGAATAAGGGTACAAAGAGACACTGATCATTTGCCTGATTTTACCATATGGAGAAGAACCAGAAGCTGGATTTGTAAGTAGGTTTTATTTGTGTTTTGGGGCTATTTGCTCCTTCACCCCCCCGGGACAAAGTTCTAGTAGGTATGTCTGCCTTGGGCTCTGTTCACTTTTTGATTCAATAATTTTCATTTTTAAAATCAAGTCTATTTCTTTGGGGAACTGTTGCTTCATGCTCAAATCAAGAGCTAATTGGTAACTTCCTGGGGCAGCAGCAACCTCAACATGACACGAAACATACAATAGTAGCACTTGGCCCAAATCCCATCCTGCTAAAATTGCTCTGAAGGGTCAAAGAAAACTTTAAGAGTTCTGGGTGTCAACTCCCATGTGCAAGAGGCATAAGTTAGAATTATGTTGGAATGATATATTTAGAGAAGAAGCCAAATTATGGGTCAACTGTTTTCCATTCCACTCCCTGTTTACAATGATTTTTTGGGCAGTGTGAGGGCAACAGCAAAACATACCCAAATCCACCCCCTATTCTGCTACTTGCTGGCTATTTTGCCTGTTGCAGTTTATACCCACCTGCTACTTGTTGTCTGAGTTTAAAGTTCTGCTGCAGCAGCTACAAGTAAATGTCTTCTCACAGAGCTTAGGGGAAAGGCATGCACCATAAATGAAATTGACGCAAAGTGCTGACATGCATTAAAAAGTGTGTTTCTGTAGTCCCTTTTAGGGTTATGGAAACAACATGTACAAAATGTGGTCTCAAAGATGACTGTGGCCCTTTAAAATTTACCAGAAAAAAAAAAAAAGGATAAAAAAAACCATAAGTTTTTTAGATTGTCATAAAGCTATACTGAACGGTTAAGTTTAGATTTTTGCTCTGGTACGCAAAGCACTCTAGAGCAGTGATTCTCAAACTTTGTTTTTTCCACGGACCACTTGAAAATTGCTGAGGGTCTTGGTGGACCACTTAATGATCTTTCCAAATATTGTTTGTACCGTTAAATAACTATTGTAAAGCGCTTTGGAGAAAAGCGCTATATATAAAAACCCTTAATAATTAACTCTTTGCTCTACAAATAAAAGCGACGGATGTGCCCTCTCTCCCTGCTGGGGTTGGGAAGGAGGGGGTCTCTTCCCTGCCAGAGAGCTATGGCTGGGAAGGAGGACCATTTCTCCCCGGAAGCTGCAGCGTTGGAGCTGGGGAAAGTCACCTCTTTCTCTGACCACTCTAGCCCTGCACGTCCAAATTCCCCACATCCCCTCTTCTCACCCCTCTGCCCCCTCCCACCTATTCCTCTCCCCAGGCCACCACCTCACCTTCTCCAGGGCCCAGGCACCTAATTATTGGAGCCATGCCTGAGCGCCTCCACTAATTAGGTGGTTGGCCCTTCATTGTCTCATGTGCGGCCACCCAGGTGCACACCTTAGAGAGAACTATCCATGGAGCACCTGAATGGAGCTTGTGGACCACTAGTGGTCTGCAGACCACAGTTTGAGAACCTCTGCTCTAGAGGATGATGCTTTCTCTTGATTTCTTTAATTTTGTCTGCATTGAATTTAAAGAAAGAAAGAAACAGCTCAATACTTACTTTAAGGACGGGATCAAATGTATAGCTGCCTTGTGTGGAAGTAAGGTTCATGTTTAGAACAGCTTTTGGCATATGAACCGTCACAATGACTCCTTCCACTGTCTTCCCCATATTCTGTTTAGGTCCAATTGTAACATCGAATCTCCCTGAAGAGCTGTTCTCCTTAAAACTGATCATGTGTTTCACATACACAGGAATTGCTACCAAGCTGAAGACAGAAACTGGGAATTAAATGCACTTAGCAGAAAAGACTACATCAGATAAATTAGGGGAAATAAAAGTACAGTTTGCAAAGAAGTCTTATATCCACCATGGTGTTGGCAGGATAAATCAAAACCAATTTCTCTTGAAAGTAGAAAGTAACATTCTCCTAAAAAAGATCCAAACAGGGAAAAAAAAAAAATCAAAGTCCTTAAGTTAGTGGTTTGTAATGGAATAGCAGATTCTATTGGTGAACAGTTATTCAACAATCAATACAAAAAGGTACTTACAAGCACTCTGACTAGAAACATTCTCACTTTTGCTTACATTAAAATGAAACTAAGCTTGAAGATAATTGCAGTTTAGTGGAGGCTTTTTAAAGCCAGTGAAGATCCATGTAGTACAGAGAGATAGCATCTTAATTACAGAGCAGCTTCTAGCAATGGATACATCAGGAGTTAAATGTTCCGTTACAAGCTAGCGATCTGCCTAGTTGAACAATCACAGCTGAGATGATATCAGCATCTCTGCCAAGCAGGGTTTTGTGTTAGAAAAACTGTGACAGAGCATCAGATTAAATAAATCTGAGACAGCTACCCACACACATGCATTTAGCAATAATGAGAATTCCAGTCATTAAATCATGAGTCAGAGCAAATGGAGATGTTCATGAGATTATTCCAAGGCTTGTTTACAGGGTGCATTAGCCCACACGAGTGGGTTGTAAATTCCAGTGTGCACTACCATGGTGCGCACTAAATGGCTCATGTGGCACCTGCTGGGGTGTAATAAAAGTTCCCTAAGGCACATTAATGAACCCCTAGCACATGCCAGCAGGGTCTGCACAGGCAATTTAGTGACCAACATCCTAGTTCGCACTGCAATGTGCTCCCCTCTCGCATGGACTAACGCACTGTGCGGACAGGTCCCAAATGAAGACTGGGGAGCTAACAAACACTCACTTTTGGGCGCTCACACGGTAGGACAGCAGTCTGAAGTTGCCATCTGGAGGAATAAATGAGAGCACTCGTTCAGACTCCCAACGCTTGAACCGGATACAGGGATGGAAACTGACGTCATCCAGAAGTCTCGGGTTCTACAGGAAGCGAGACAGATGTAAGCTTCTCCCACATCTGGTGAAGGTTTGATATCAGCTGGTTTATTCCTTCCTCACCCCCTGCATCCTAGCTTTGCTGCTGCAGAGAGGTGCTAGGTTGACAATCCTGATCATCAGACCAGGTACAGTCTGAAATAGAAATGCCAGTTCCCCCTCACAGTGCCTGAACTAGGACTTGTAGGGATTGCCTTTAAGTGAGAGATGCCAACTTAATCGCCAGGCGCAGTCACTGTTTTGCCCTCTGTGCTGAGGCTGCCAACAAGGAAGCCATCTGAGGAAAGCTGGTTTTCATGTGACCACCTATTGTTAGGACTCTGCACCAATATCAGTCAGATAATGGCAGCCGTCAGTTACTGCTGACCTAGGGACAAAAGGCTCTGCATCCCCATTACTAAATTACTGAACAACGTGGCAAGCAGTGATAGCAATGCAAAGTTGCATGCACTATTCAAAATGGGTAATGTGGTTGAAGACTACATGAGAGCATTCTGCTCAGTCATGAAGCAGCTGGAGTTTCTTCTCTGTACACTATGGATTGAAGGCAACATTTCAGTCTTGTTTGCATAACTCTGCTAGAAATACAATACAAACAGTTACATTTAGATAGTTGATTGCATTGCTAGGTTTACCATGAAAGAAAGAGAAAGATCAGGCATTCCTGACAACTTAATGCAGGAATCAATGACACCTTGAATTTCTGCAAAGACTGTGGAACCTGGAAAAGTAATGAGAGAAAGAGAGACATACATGATTTAGTATACTGTGGATAGCTTACCAAATATAACAGGAGGGGCAGTAAAGAGGACATAAATGCATCATATACAATGGTGCACATATCAGTATGTTTAGCACCCAGCTATGCAAACAGAAAGTAATCATTCTTGTTACATATATCACAGAAGGCTTGCTGAGGTAGATCAGCTGCAGCAAACAATTGTTCTGGTCCCATCCCAGTTGATTTTTGCTTAATCACATACAATTTGCCACACTGAACACTGCTGTCTCTAAACAGGCATCCTGTCCCTAGCACTGGCCAATATGTGTTTGAGAATATTGTGACAATCTAGAATCCTGTGTTCATCTATTTACAGGACTATGATAAATTCTGTACGGAACATGCCTTGTGAGTTATCATTTGAAAACTCAATTTGCTGATCATCATAATTGTCCTGGTAAAATGTGTGGCAACATATGTAAAGTTACAAGATGAATTTTACTGTATGATATTACTAAGAGCAGTCACAAACCAGTTCCTCAGTGACAAAAGGCAAACTGATGCCTCAGCCAGGAAGCACAAAATCAAATAGACCATCATCTGGTTAATTGGCCATTTTTTGACAGGAAATAGAGTGTGAGAGGGAAATTAACATCTTGGCAAAAACAGCTGCAGGTTCGTGTCCCCACAGACTTTGTCTCCTGAACTCTAGCTGAAGACGATTCTCACAGAAAATGAAAAGTATAAAGAATGGGGAACACATGCTCCAAATAATTTCTCTCTTTCTTTCTACCCATGGTAACACCACTACTTGAGGAACAAAAACGGCTTTGGATTGAGGGAGGAATCCTGTCTGAAAGGAATTCTGCCTGTAAGTCTGATAGAATTTTGCTTTGAATTCACTTAGCTTGCTAAAGTTAGACATCAGTCGTGTTACTTTTTATTTTTGTAACCAATTCTGACCTGTATGCCTCATTACTTGTAATCACTTAAAATCTATCTTTCTGTAGCTAATAAACTTGTTTTATCTAGACTAGTGTGTTTGGATTGAAGTGCTTGGGAAACTCCATTTGATATAACAGGATTTGTGCATATCATTTTCTATAAATAAAATGGACTTTAGATGAGATTGCTTCGTCCAGGGGAGGGCTGGGTAGTATAAAATGCATGTTTCTGGGGAAAGTCTGGGACTGGGAATTAGCTGGTAATTCAAGAGTTGTTGGCTGTAGCACTCAGACAGTATAGCTGGGAGTGATTCATTGGCTGGAAGCTGTGTGTGAGGAGACCAGGAGTGGTAGCTCTCATAGCAAAAGCACTGTAAAAGGCACCAAAGGCTGGAGAATTGATAGGATCAGCTGTTCAACAGTCCAAATTGTACCCTGGGTAATGCGACACATAAAAGCTCCTCCCTACACCATTCTACTCCTAATAAATTGTGCAGTGTTGTATATGGAGGCTGAAGCAAGACAAAAACGTGATATGCACAGGTGATCAGCTCTTGTCAGGAAACACTTGCCTGGATTATCCTTGGCTTTCATAGATAGCAATGTTGTGGGTTATTCTCATTGTTTAGTGAAATAAGTCTCTTACATCTGTCACATTTTGACAGACAAGGCAACACCATGAGATTTCTTATCTAGCAAGCAACCGCTGCCTTAAATGCCGCAAGGGAACAAAAAGGTCTTGGGTCTTTAATGAAATTCCAGGCTTATGTAGCCATACAACAGAACAATTAATTGGGGGGGGGTGGGGGGGGGAGAAGATGCAGAAGCTACTGTTCACTCATTTTTAAATGGGCCAGAAGAGAGGAAACTGTAGGCTAGTATTTAGTTTAGTGACGTGCCTAAAGAGGAAGAGATACCATTTCAGATGGACATGATTTGAGAGTCTCTATGTAAAATAAGGCAATGTCCTATGCTATGGAAGGATCTTTATCAGTTACATACATTCTAATGAAGTCTAGGAGTCTCTCAAGAAAGGAAGTGAGATCTTTGAGGAACTGAAGTCAAATTATCTTGGGGGGGGGGGGAGGGCGGAATATGAACTGCTCACAACTAGTACAACAACATAGGATTCAAATAGCCTCAGACTGTTCTGGAAGAGGGAACCATAATGTACATATAGATGGCAATTTTGTCATACCATTACTGACTGGGTATACCTATTACATTTTTTGGGTAGTATTGAGCAAGTTAGGTGCAATCCATGTTATATATCAAGATATTCTGGCTGTCATGCTTTCCATCCCCCCACCCCCAAGGATTTTAATTATTCAGCATTCATACTGGCTGGCTAGTTGGAAAAGAGCATTCTCTCAGTGTTACACAGAGGCAGATAATGGGGAAGCTGGAGAGGTGGCAAGTGACAATGTTTGTCCTGCTCATATAGTGAGGAGCCTTGAACATAAGGATGAGTTGTTAGCACAAAAGAACAGTGGACATGAAGATAAACAGACCAGCTTAAAGCTTTGGCCTTCAAGAAATAGGTTTCCTTTAGTAACTGTAAGAAGGTACCAATAGATAAGCCATAATTATCTAGATGCAGGGTACTCCTTAAAATCAAAAGCTTGCTGAGTAAGTGGCCCAGGCCATATTGCTATTATGAAATGAAGTAAGTTTGTGCATGGTATTTCAAATGGGCAGTGTACTTAATTGTTATGTATAGAGGCAGTCAGACTGCTTGAATTCTTGCTAAATAGAATGTTAAAATGTCCTTTGACAAGCGAATCTACATTGACATGGCACCTTACCTGATTTGTCTATAATTGCATCTATTTCTTCAATTACATCAAAATAGGCTTCGTTGTTTGTGTACTTGACCACTGCTCTGCGCCAAGGAATGTTGGACAGCTGTCCAGTGGGAAGTGTTTCGCCCATATTGCTACTGCCTGAGAAAAAACAAACAAACACAAGCAATCCATTAGAAGAGGTTTGTTCCAGATCCCACAGCTATGCACCAAAATAAGATGAACCCAGGAACTACAAATTATAAACACCAGGATTTCCTTAATTGGATTATCCAGAGTCACATTTTCTGAGTCCTTTGTGACAGTGCTCTACTCTGCATTCTTTGCACCTCTAAATATTTGACTTGAGTCAGCAGGAGCTTTTAGGGTGCTAATAATGCAGCATTAGTGATTTAGGAGCCAAGGTCACTTAAGGCACATTTAAATATTTTACCTTCCCATAGTCAAAATTCAGATAGGAAAATGGTTCTTAACCTTGAACATGAAATATAGAATAATAGAAGTGGAGGACTGTAAGGGACATTGAGAGGTCATCTAGTCCAGTACCCTGCACTCAAGGCAGGACTAATAACTAGACCATTCCTGACAAGTGTTTGTCTAACCAGTTCTTAAAAACCTCCAATCACTGAGGGTATGTCTACACTACCCGCCAGATCGGTGGGCAGCGACTGATCCAGCGATCTAGTTTAGACGCGATAAATTGACCCCCGAGTGCTCGCCCGTCAGCTCCTGTACTCCACCACCGTAAGAGACACAGGCAGAGTTGACAGGGGAGCAACAGCAGTCGACTCACTGCAGTGAAGAAACCACGGTAAGTAGGTCTAAGTACATCAACTTCAGCTAAGTTACTTACGTAGCTGAAGTTGCGTAACTTAGATCGATCCCCCCCAGTGTAGATCAGGCCTGAGATTCCACAACCTCCCTAGGTAATTTGTTCCAGTACTTAACTACTCTGAGAGTTAGAAAGTTTTTCCTCAAGTCCAACCTAAACCTCCCTTACTGCAATTTAAATCCATTGCTTCTTGTCCTAGCCTCAGAGGTTAAACAAGAATAATTTTTCACCCTCCTCCTTGTAACAATCTTTTATGTACTTAAACTATTATGTCCATTCTCAGTCTTCCCTTCTCCAGACTAAACCAAATGTATTCAATCTTTCCTCATTGGTCATGTTTTCTAGACCTTTAATTATTTTTGTTGATCTTCTCTGGACTTTTAAATTACTCCACATCTTTCCTAAAATGTGGCACCCAGAACTAGGCAATAATACTCCAGTTAAGGCCTAATCAGTATGGAGTAGAGCAGAAGAATTACTTCTCATGTCCTGCTTACTACATCCCAGAATGATGTTTGCTTTTTTTGCAACAGTGGCAACAGTATTGACTCATATTTACCTTGTGATCCACTCTGACCCCCAGATCGCTTTTCAGAGTACTTCCTCCTAGGTAGTCATTTCTCATTTTGTATGTGTATAACTGATTGTTCCTTCCTAAGTGGAGTACTTGGCATTTGTCCTTATTGAATTTCATCCTGTTTACTTCAGACCATTTCTCCAGTTTTTGTCCAGATCATTTTGAATTTTAATCCCATCCTCCAAAACACCTGCAACCCCTCCCAGCTTGGTATCATCATGCTTTCTATATCATCTAAATCAGTGATGAAGATATTGAACAGAACTGAACCCAGGCCTAATCCCTGTGGGACCCCACTCGATATGCCCTTCCAGCTTGACTGAACAACTGATCACCGATATTCCCAGAGAGTAGTTAATTTTATTTAAAAAAACAACTTCAAAGCTAGTTATCTGTTTTAATCATACCTGTGATGGAATTGACAACAGAGCGCAGAATCGTGGGAGGTTTAATCAACTCTTTTAAGATATTTGATTCCGTTGCCAATGGAAAGCCATTGTCTAACATTTCTTCTAGAAGCTCATACACAATAACCACATTGTCCTTAATTGCAGTCTCAGAGCACTCTCCAAAATAATCCTAAACAAATCAAAGATTACAAAGGGAAAGGATTTTTATTCATATTAAAAACACTTTGTTTTATAAGCAAAACAAAACTTTAAACTACTCATAATACTAGCAAGGGCATTTCTGGACGTGTCTTGAATCACAGGATTATTATAGAGTCCAGTGCAAGTATGGGTACAGTCTCCGGTCATTGTTCAGTTCTCAGTTCAAGGAATACTCTGAATACACCACCATGTAGGTTCTTCAGTGCTATTCGTTTTATCTGTCAAGTAGCTTTAAGCTGCATATGGTAAGCTGTATTACAAAAATTACAATTGTAACTGGCAGTTTTATTACACCAGATGCATCAGTATAACATGAACAATACACAATCCTACCAAAAGGTGGAAGCTTCTGTAAATCAGTATTTGTTTTGTTTGACGTGTATGTTTACTGCAAGTTAATATCCACAAGTAAAGAAGCAAAGCAAACCTTTTGTGACTTTGTGCTTTATTAAGCATAACTTTGATTTAAAAAAAAAAAAAAGTGACCATAGATCACAAGGGGAATCAGATTATTGACAGAGAGGGTTTTGCTACTATTTTTTTTAAACTTGTGCAAGACACACACTTGGCCAATCTAAAAATTCAAAGAATTTATCAGTGACAGACCTGGAATGTATCTGCTACTCGGTGCAGGAATTCAATTACAAAGAGTGGTGGCACTTCTGTCTGTATGACAGACACAAAGAAGATTTTTTCCCGGTAGATGCTGATGAGGTAGTGGTGGGGCGTTGAGATGACAGGAGGCACATTCTCAACATCGGCTGCTTTCTCCTGAGCTTCAAAGAAATAATCACACACAGATTGGCTCACAACGCTCTTCCAGTGCTTCTCCAAGAATATATCACCAGAACAGTTTATAAGAAACAGACTGTGGATCATTTTCTGTTGGAGACACATTCACACATGTTATACAGATGGAAGTGGTTTGAAGGTTGACATTACCTCTCCTCCCACCTTCCCTTCACTCAAGTGTTGGCTTTGTACCAATATGCACTGTGAATTTAAGTTACCCATCATCTATTTTGCTTGACTGCAGTATTTGCTGCAATTCCTTTACTTAATAAAAGGAAATAACTTACTGTCCTTGTGAGTGCTACTGTAGTAAGTACCTAGGACTTTCTTTTTTTTTTTTAACTGAAGGCACCCACACTTTAAAGAATAGCTAAGCAAGTATTAAACCTATTTACCCTGTCCAGCAGCACAACTGTCAACTGATAAAAACATAATTGCATATTTAAGTGTAGTTTTAAGTTCAAACTTCAAAAAGTCAAAACAAAGCATCACAGAAATGTAAGACTGGAAAGGTCTTTAATAGGTCATCTAGTCCAGTCCCCTGCACTGAGGTAGGACTATATATAATCTAGACCATCCCTGACAGGTGTTTGTCTAAGCTGTTCTTAAAAACCTCTGATGACAGATTCCAAAACCTCTCTAGGTAATTTGTTCCAGTGCGTAACTACCCTAACAGGAAGCTTTTCCTAATGTCTAAACTAAATCTCCCTTGCTGGAATTTAAGCCCATTGCTTCTTGTCCTGTCCTCAGTGGCCAAGGAGAACAATTTATCTCCCTCCTCTTTATAATAACCTATTATGTACTTCAAAGCTATGCTCCCCTCAGTCTTTTCTTTGCCAGACTAAACAAACCCATTTCCCCCAGTATTTCCTGGTAGGTCAGGTTTTCTAGGCATTGAATCATTCCTGTTGATCTCCAAATTGTCCACATCTTTCCCAAAATGTGGTGGTGAGAACTGTACATAGTACGTCAGTTGAAACCTTATCAGTGCTAAGTAAGTAGAAGAATTTGTGTCTTGCTTACAACATAAACCTTGGTTCTTCTGTATCAAGTTTTACAAGGGTACTCTGTTGTGAAAAACCAGCACAGTTAATCTGTATCAGTTTCTAGGGCATAGGGGATGGAAAGAACAGCAGCTTCATATATGCAGGAAAAGCCATTGAAAAACAGTATTTTCATTAATCTGGGTGGCCTGGCCATCTCTTAATTGTAACCTCTTAATCCTTAAGAAACACAACTCAGCCACAAAAATATTTATATAGGCCTGAAACCTCCAGGTTTAGTGACTTACCCACAAAAAGCTTCCCCTCTGCCCCCTCCCCTCCCCACACATACCCAATGCTTGAGACTTGTCAGACTACTGGGAAAAGTGTTTAGTTCCAGACACTTTCTGCTGTTCTCAAAATTCGAGCACTTGCTCATTTTGTCGAGTTTCCAAGTTACTTGCAATGCTCTAACATGGCTTTTAGGTATTGACCAAAAAATGAAAGCAAAACAGGTTCATCCATCAAACTGGTCAGAAAAGATGCACAGTAGTTTTTAAGGTAAAAGCTGCAATGATACTAAAAAACACAAAACACCTGAACATTAACTTGTTGTTTGGCCTTTTTTAAAAGATCTACTTGCATCTGCACAATGGTAAGAGTGTGTATACCATGGTTTCTTTAGAGTTACTCTTATGCCAGAAGAGCTGCCTCCGCCTCCCCCACCCCCTCCACCCCCCAAACAAACAAAACAACAAACAAACCACAAGATGATGTTGTGGCATGTATAGACAAACACTCCTGTATCTGAAACACAGTTTGAAGAGATATGTTAAACAGCCACTATTTTTTATTTTAGAGAGAAACAAAGGTTACTATTCTGTAAGATTTATTTTACTGAGTAAAATAATTGAGTAAAAGTTGACTGATATTCCCATCTGAGGGGTGGCGGGGGAAGGGAAGTCAGCACAAAACCCCCTCAGCCTTGTAGCCAACACATTGGTCATGTCTTCACTAGGATTTTACTTTGACTTAGCTAACTGGAGTTAAAACACATATTTTTTCCTAGTCAAGATGCAAAGAGCAGCAGAAAAAGGCCACATCTTGTGGCCCTTATACAGGCTAAGAGTCCCATTGGCTCAAGATGGAACTTCAGAAGAGGATACTTAGTAATCATCTGTGGTACTTAGCTGCAGGAGAAGACACTAGAAATTAACAGGGTGGATAAAAAGGAATTAAAAAAAAATCAGATTTTTGTAATTTAAATTGGATTTTGATTATTTAAGTTTTTTTTTCTTTTAAAAAATAAACCTGTTTAAAATGAAATCTAAATATCTCATAACATATGTTAGGTCTAAATTTATAAATCTCAAACATTTAACATGAAATAACATGCTGAACCCCGTGCCTCTATCAAAAACTTTTTATTTCTAACTATTTCCTCGATTCTAACTTTTGAGGTCAAGCTGTACACATATGGCACAAAAGGTCAGCCTAAGTAACTTAGACTGTTTCATTTTCAAGATATTTAGGCGAGTAGGAACTTAAGCTCCAGTCACATAGCCATATGAGAAAAATGCCCCAAACTGACCTGAAATAATCAATTTAATTCAGTGACTACAGTTAATCCATTTAATAAATCAATTAGTTGTAAATGTGAAACATATTTTGATAAGAGAAGTTTATGTATCCAAAACATTTAAGGTTGTTTTGTTTAATAAAAATAAGTTGTATATGCCGTGTGTGTAATTAGATTCCAAGTTACCATCATAATGCTTCATGACATAAATCATGAGCAGAAAGTTAATTATCTAGTAAATAAAGAATTCTGCATCCCTTCCATACTAAAAATGTACTTTATTTTCAGATTCTTATTAATGAGCTATATTTTGTACCAAATCCTAGTGTAAAAGTTCTATTTAATTGTAACTCAACATATTTTAACAGTTATATGAGCCACTGAGAATGCATCCCTTTTCAAGAAAACAAGTATAAATGAAAAAGTTGATTAAAATCTGATTTCAATCAAGGCTTTCCCACTTGATGTATTACATTCCCTTGATTTAAATCAATCCATCCTGGAAATTAACACTATTGCAAGTCTCCATTGAACATACATTGGGTTTAATTCATCCAACGTTTAGTTTGTTACTAGAACAGGAATAGAATTTGAAAAAAAAAAAGTAGGAAACTTTTAAGATGAGTGAAGTGTTCTTAAACAAAGCAGCCTGGACATATCTGCTTTAATCCAGTTTGACTAACCTTGTCCTGAATTTAGCAGGCACTGCATATTAGACTTCGGCAAAGTCTCTCAAGATGACCACACAAATGTGGTAAGTCTAATCAACCACTGTCAGTATTGTTCCACACCAGCATAGGACACACACATGAAAGTAATCAGCTATGAAATCTAAGAATAGTTCTTACATGCATTTTAATATTAATACAATAGCCTATTTGTTAACAAAGCCAAACCCCAATTCACAGCAAACATAAACAAAGCTGCATAGGAGAGTTTCAATACAAGCAGCTCTGGATCTGGCTACAGAGATTAGAGTTCATCTCTACAAGGATTCAAAGCCCAATGTAGTCTAAACAGAGTCCCATGGACTGCAAAAGGTCTTTGGATCAGATGTCCAATCATAGAGCATTTTTAAACTCTAAAAGTGGTCTTGTTGTTAAAGCCCACAGATTCTATGGATCAACATGTGCAACATTTTTAACAAACATGCATCACTCACACTGAAATGCTGAGCTGCTAAACGTTGATTTGTTTAAATTCCGACCCTAGCAAATGCTCCTGGATCATCCTTCAAATGGATTGTCTCACTGCAGTTGTAGCTGAGGTAATAAACCCTGTTTAGGACCTTACAATTGCTAACTAGACTGGTGTTTATTTTGTTCCACAAAGACCGCTGAGTTTTAGGACAGCTTTTGCAAACATCTAAACTTACAATTTCTCTGACTTTCCAAAATAGCTTTACTATTTCAGTCCTAGCTTTAGAGTTCCCTTCAAAGGGACATTTTCTCTCCCAGCCCCTTACCCCAATATAGTGCTGGGGAGAGGTGCATAGGCAGTGGTAACCCCACACTCCTAGTCTGGAAGAACCACCCTGTCAATAAGATGGCAGTTTTGCCTCCCATTCAATCCTAGGCCTCTCTGCTATTACTGTCAACAAAGGAGATCTAATGGTGATGCGACACTTATCTACAACAAACTGGATTAAGACTCCCGGTTTATTTCACATAGGGCAGGGGTCTCAAACCGTTTTATTGGTGCCCCCTTTCACATCACAAGCCTCTGAGTGCAACTCCCCTTATAAATTAAAAACCACTACATTTAACACCATTATAAATGCTGGAGGCAAGTGGGATTTGGGGTGGAGGTTGATATCTCGCAACTCCCCCCATGTAATGACCTCACAACCCCTTGAGGGGTTCTGACCCCCAGTTTGAGAACCCCTGACATGGGCATTGAACAGCTGGTATTTTGATCATCATACGTTAAAAATAGTTTAGCAAATTATGTGCTTTCTTCATTAAATATTGACTGCATGGATCATTCAATTATTATTTTACTGTTTGCTATTTTAGAGCCTTAGTTAGTAGAAATTTACAATAGTCTCTAGTACAGCAGCCCTCAAACTGGGTCAGGACCTCATTTTAATGGGGTTGCCAGGGCCAGCATTAGATTTGCTGGGACCCAGGGCTTAAGCCCAAGCTCCATCCTTAAGCAGAGAGGTGGGGCTCGGGCTCCACATCCCCGGGGTCACATAGTAACTTTGTTGTCAGAAGGGGGCTGCGATGCATTGATGTTTGCGAGCCCCTACTCTAGTATACAAGTTTCATTAGGCCATGCAACCATTATTGAATTGCTGAACCCTCACCTCTAGTTATAGATCTGTCCTGAATCAGAGCTCAAGTTTTGCAAAGAAAAAGAGTCAGAATAGGCCTGCTCTACTTCGGAAAGTACTTCTTAACATCAGAACATAAGTGAAGCCACTAAAAAGCAAGACTGAATTATTCCTTACACCAACAGGTCAAGTGACACCAGTAGTCACAGTGCGGAGTATTTGTAGAACTGGGATATTTTGAGAGTAAAAGTTCCTGAATCAAAGCCTAGAAATTACACAGACAGCCACTCACCCCAACTAAGCACCCGAGTACCTCCACAGCAGTTCATGGATAACCTTCCCAAAGAGCGCTTTGTAAAACACTTGGCGATAGCAGTTAAAGGAGGTAGTAGAAAACTGCAATAGGTAAAGTGTTAAGAGGGTGTGCCTGGAAACAATTAGACTGCACAGATCTCCTAGATCTCTGCTTTCAGACCTTTATAGAGGAACAGACTGTGGACATTCATGGATGATTAACTTATGACAATAGCCCAGGGCAAGTCATGCTTATTTTAAAAAACTTGCAGCCTTCAATTGGTGGTATTGAAGGATCGTTTATGAGTAGGTTCATTTACTCCTTCCTCTCCAAGAGGCTACAGAGACTACCTGCTCATTTTTCGTCAAAAGCTCAACTATGTGGGATCCCACTGGGTTCTTTCTGGTCACCCTTCCTATTCCAAGGAAATGTGGAAACCCGAACCCCCTTCAGAAACTGAAGTGTTTTGTCCAATGTGTCTTCAATACGCTGATGATAGTTCTCAACTTTTGATCAAATCCAGATTCTACAGTTTCACTCTTTTCTTGTTGCCTGGCCACAAGAAAAATCTAGAGGAAAGTCTGAGGAAGTTCACGGGTCTGAAGTGGTGCTTATTGGTAAGGGAGTAAGAGGCGATCACTCAGGGTGCATGCTTATGCTTTGCTGGCATTATCTGCCCCCACATTTATTGAGTATAGTGTTAACTTTCTGGAAGGACACAAGGCATCATTGGCTGAGTTCAGCTACACTCAAAGCAGGAAACCAAGAGTTAAGGTACACATCACCACTCCGCCCTCTGCAGCTGGCACTAACCCCAGGGAAGGTTTCAGCAAGGGGTATGCCATAATAAGTACCCATGGATGACTAAAAATATGCTGGTTTGTCCTGTCTTCCACAGATTTGAATTACAGTGTTTATTTGCCCACAATCCAGCTGCAGTATCAGGACTAGCTATTGATTGGTGGGATTAGTAGGAACAGGTTGGCAGAGGTTTCACTAATAGGAAGAAAGATGCATGTGTAACTCTGGGGAACAAGTATGCTTCATTTCAGTGAGGAGGTCTGTGTTAGTAACAGAGCACAGGAGACTTCTCTAGGGATTGTCAGCAGTCTGGTGGCATGTATGCATATGGTCCCCACGGCTCAGTGAAGGGAAAGTGAAGACAATCTCAGAAGGAATCTTCAGGGGAAATGTGAAGAGGTGATAAACGGATGCAATCTTGCAAAGTGTTGTGGCAGGTGGAGGTAGCTCCTGTTTGCTAAACCTAACCTAAACCTATGTTTGCCTAAGCAAAAAAACCGTCGTGTTAGATTTTGCTCTACCATGCTCTGCTCCTAGTGTTCTGTGCCATCTTGAGACTAGAGTGCTAATATATTAGGTATAACCTGACGAAGGAAAAGTTAATGTTGTGTTTTGGGTGTGGGGTGTTCTTTAACTACAGTTCTTGGTATATGGAGGTTTGAGTATAGCTGAATTTGATGTTTGGGAAGCGCACCAGGCATCACCAGAGAACCTTAACTGTGTTATGAAGTTTGGGGGGGAATTTGATTTCCTTGTTAAAAAAAATTCTCTGCATCCTTGTGTTTCACAGCTTCTCGCTCCTTCACAGAGATTATGTGAGCCACAGAAATCACTGGCTCTATGTCAGCCTCTTCACTGCCCCCACCGCATGTCTGTGCTTGTCCAGCAGCTTGATTCCCCCTCCCCAGCCCTCTTCCCCAAGGGTTGAGAAGCTGGGGAAGAGAATGTAGAAACAGTGCAGGGACTGACATGGAGCCAATGAGGACATAGTTGAACCCCTTCTCCTTCCCCACAGCTCTTCTGAACTGTTCTGACCTGCCCTTTTCTCCTAGAAGAAGCAGCAGCAGCAGCAGCAGCAAGGGGAAGGCTATGCCTAGCATCCCTTCCCTATTACTGGAAGCATCATAGGAAAGGAAATTTTGGGTTCCTTCTCTTGATCAAGGACTAGTGGGAGGCAAGAGGAGGTCCTAAACTTCCTCCTTTGCCCTGGTTGCAGCCATGGGAGAAAATGTTGAATAAGGGGATGGAGAGAGGTAATTGTAGGATGGGGGTGGCGGCGGGGGGGGGGGGGGGGGAACAGCCCAGCTGACTCAATTTCCCTTCTCCTTCAAGTGTTTCACAGAAGGGGATGGTGACCCCCTTCCACTGGTTCTGCTCTGTTAGTGCTTCTGAGCTCCTGGAAACTAAAGGTCCCTTGGAAGATGATCCCTTATTCACTAAGGAATTGTAGAAAAAAGTTACATTTTTCAAAACCCAGTTTTTCCATCATAGCTTTAGTCACTGAACCAGGTTTTCCAAACAGTGTTTGGACGATCCCTTACATGTCAATAAGGGCTGTGGTCTCAGGTTCTGCTGGCTCCTCAGGGCACAGCCCTCAGCAGTGAAGGTCAGCAAAGACACAGAGTTCCCACCCATTCTCTGCACCGCTCCATCTCCTTCCACATCTCTTCTCACTGCTCCGACCCCCCACTCCACCACATTCCCTAGAGCTGCAACAAAACAGTCCAGAATCTGGAAGCGGTATGAGCAGCTCATGTTGTGGGGAAAGGACAGACACTGTGTCAATTAACCCCTTGACCAAGTGACCCAGAGACTTGCTCAGTCCTGCTGCTCAAGAAGCAAGTAAAGACCTGTGAGATGGAGAAACTTTCTTCAATTTACAGGTCACAAGAATGACTGGTCCAGCATCTCAGAAGTCAGCGATAGGGCTATAAGCTGCTCCCACCCAATCTTATGCTTTTAAGCACGAAAGCTGGTATTTTCACAGGAGCCTGAGAGTTAGGTTCCCCTCTTCTTCTGGAATGTGGGTGCTAAATTCCCTTAGCCTCCTTTGAAAATCCCACATTTCCTCTGAATGGTCAAGCCATCTGACAGCTAACTTGCTACCCATAGACAGTAAGGGAGAGAGCAGTGTTTTCTATCAGCAGAGGGTTCATCAACATGGCCAGCGAAGTCTCAGTTCCATCAGTGCTGATGAGTGGTTTATTGGAGGGATGTTAAGATCTGGCCAGATGTGGCCTTCTGATTTCATTTATGTCTCAGATCAGCATTAGGTTCTGTAAGGGCTCAGGTGAAGAAGCTCACAAAGCCTCTGTGGTGATGAAGCTTCACCCAATGCCCTGTGATGGGGTGCTCACCCGACATTAGCCTAGAAGGGCCAATTAATCAGACAGGCCACAGCTGAGGGGAATTAAGCAGCCTAAATAATCCACTGAATTATAATGGAGCCCAGCTGAGAAGAAACAGGTGGGGCTAGTACAGAGACAGGAAGCTAGCAGAAGGACAGTGCAGTGAAGGAGTCCATAGCCATGCTCTGGCCATTAGAGAGGGAGGGAAGGAAGGAAATCTAGGGGAACTAGTGTACAAAAAGGTTCAGGGAAATGGCAGCAAGGTTTAAGATGGTGCAGACCTTGGCTGCTGATTAGAAGTAGATCATGGAGTAAAGAGTGGTCCTGGGTTACCCTACCAGCCACTGGTGAGGTAGCATGCACTGTCTGGGCAGTGAACAGAAAGACTGCCAGAAACTGGTTGTACAAAAATATAAAAAACAAAACTGATTCTCTCCTTTGGGGTAAGGACTTTACTGACCTGGCCAGAGGGCTAGGTCAGAAAGAAAGAGCACACTGAGTCACAGAGAGTGTGGGAGAGGGAAGTGGCAGGGTGCACAAACTACAGAAGCAGATCTGGGACTTGGAAAGAGCTAACTCCCCAGAGCAGCCAGAAGGAGGCACCCTAAGGGTGAGTGAACCACCATGACAGCTGCTTCACTGGGAAAAAAAAAAAAAATAGATGTTTTCCACCTGTTCTCTTCATGTTTATTCTGTATTACAGATGAGTTTTTAATATTAAACTGTAGTGTGGCTGGTCATGTTAAAGCAAAGGCAGGGTTATGTTTTTTCTTTTTTTGAAGCTTGGACATACTTGAATTTAACAACTGATAACTCCCAGATCTTTTCTGTTTACTATTGACTCCTAGTTTTTTCACTCATATCATACACTAATTACAGATGAATACACTGCTCCTCACAAAACAGACAATTCTACCACACAGCTTTTGGTTACATTCAGTAATGGAGCCAGAGTAACAGCTCCTCTGAATTATCAGCCACATCCTAACAAGCAACCATAGACATTGCCATTGATGCCACATAGACTTCTAGAAACATCTGAGGTTCGGTTCTAACTGCTGCTTCTTCAAGTTACTGCACTTGTGGGAGTGAGCCCCAGCACTGGAATTGGGAACAACTTTCACTGGTACTGTCCAGTAGCCCTTGTGTTCCTGCCACCTCTCTTTCCCTGAGGGCATAGCAATCCCAACCCCAGTTTCTTTGAATGCCTGAGGCAGTGAGTTTGAACAACAAAGTGTTCCCCTCTGTGGTCTATTTTTTCTTTTTCCTGTTGGTTTTGTTACTTAATCATTAGACTAATAGTTAATGTTTGTAGTTAGTGTAATTGCTACTGTTTCATTTGTCTTACTGGCAGTAAGACAATTTAAAATGTGAAGAAAGAGCACAGAACAAAGCTAATGGTGGAGCCTAGATCTCCTCACTTCAAGCCATGGCCTTCCTTCGTGAGGGGGTTATTCCTCTGACACACATGACTGTTTGCGGGAGGAGCATGATTTCTAAGTGTGCTATACGCAAGTCCGTCAAGAAGCAACACACACAAGGAGACACACTCCAGACTGACTTTTTCCTCAGAGTGGTTTGCTGCTTGTCACTAGCCAAGTATTATGAGAAAGAGCCCAGACTGGAGAGTTAAGGGGGCACAGCAATCCCACAGTCTGAGGCTGCACCTCAGGGATTCCATTAGTCTGGTTCAAAATAATTAAAAAAAACAACAAACCTCTAACCAGCAGAGGTATCTGCAACTGGTTTTAACACAACACAAAAAATCTGTTTTAAAGAATCCAGCTGGAACCTTCCCACCCCACATGCCAGTGTTATCTTAAAAGTAAAGCATACGTGAAGCCTGATGCAATTAAAATCTGCAAAGCGGAGGGGAAAAAAGGCCTTGGAGAAAAGAGGTTGTAAATCTAATCTGGATTAAGATGGGAAATAAAGATGAATGTCTCAAACTGGTGTTTAGCTAAAGTCAGTAACTGACAAACAAGTGATGTCATTAAGGATATAAAAATTAAACTCTTGAAGGGTTTGTGGCTAATACCTGCCTGACCATATTGGGGCTGCCCAACAGGAGACTAAGCACCCTGGGGTTTAGACTGTTTTAAAGTATCTCAATCAAATGCTTATAAATGTTTTGTTGCTCTTGGATGTAGTAAATTGCTTATTTAGGCATGTTTAGAACAACTGCATAAATTTCATTTGGTATTTGGATTTAATAAAGGAATTGATAGCTAAATTAGTGTTGTGGTAATAACCTGCATAAAACACCTCCAACAAGTTTAAACAAATCTGTAAAGAGGATCCACTGACTGCTAAAATCTCTTCAAACTGCATTAGATGCTGCTGATTCTCATGTTTGTTCAATGGCTCCAAGTGCTGTAATGCAAAGCTCATCATGGTTATCTATAAACAATTTTCCTGAGAGAAGTGCAAGCAACAACTGATGATTTACCATTCAATGGTCAGAATTTATTTAGCACTAAAGCTGATAAGTCTCCTCATTAAACTAGAGATCCACACTGATAGTTGGATTTATATAATCCTATGTTCGGAAAGAAAATTTCATCCTCAATCTTCGTTCTCTAGTATAGACAGAGAAACACTTCAATATGAAGAGAAACAAACATTCTCATAACTGAGCAAAGCCATAAAGATCTAGATATTAGAAAAAGCCAGTTCCACTACCCTTGGACTAATCTATATTCTTCTACTCCATCCTTAGGTTCCCGTCTGTTGTATTTTGAGGAAGCTTGGATGGTGATCACCACAGATCAAGGAGTCCTTCAAATCAGAGACAGCTACGCCATTCAATTTCAAACCTTGCCTCCTTCCCACCCTCTTCCCAGGTACCATTTTCATATGAGTGCTATGTATCAGAAGACAGACCACCTAAATCAAGCTAGGTGCAATAGACCGAGTGCCTCAGGAGTAGATTGGGAAAGGTTTCTAGCTTGTTTCCTCGCCCTCGTGCATGCCCCTCCCCCAAAAACAAACAAACATACATACCTCGGGGCTTGCATCCAAGTCCATATTTCAGGAACCCCAGCTACTACACACAGCATGTCAAATTCTGTATGCTAACTCACTTCAGTTATCCCTGCTCTAGATCCCATAGAATGGTTCATTACCCTCGACTTGCAGGATGCTCATTTTCATGTGTCACTACATACACAAAAATTTAACTTTTATAGCTCCAGGGCATCGTTAACAATTCTTCCTTTCAGAATTTCATCACCACAATGTGCCTATCAGTAGTAGCAACTCATCTATGCAGACAAGGGTTACACATTTAATTTCTGACTGGCTCTGCATGGGGAAGGTGGAGGGGCAGGGACAGGAAATCACAAATGCAGGTAATAGGACCACAAGGAAAGTGAGGTTCCCCCCACCCTCACACACAGGATTTGAGGATCAACTTAATGTTGAATCTGATTCCATCCCTATCTATAAAGTTCATTAAACTCTCAGATTCGGAAGGAGCAAGAACTTTCCTCCCACTGGACAGATTCCCGATTTTAAAAAACCTGTACTTATGTACTTGTCCTCAAACAAAAACAAGGATCTGTCTCAAACTTCTAGGCCATATGGCTTCATGTATGTTCATAACTTCATTTGCCAGATTGTGTGTCAGACCACTTCAAGCTAGAATCAAGTCCAGTTTGCAAATCAAGATGATGTCATTAAATGTACTGATTCCCAATTAAATTCTAACCTCTATGCAATGGTGAATGATAGGAAATGTACATGCAGGAATTCAGTTGGCTTCTCTGATTGTGTCCAAAACTCTAACTGATTAATCTAAGATGGGTTGGGAAGCACAAATAGATCATTCAGCCTCATGAATTTAGGTCTCATCTAGAATACACAATTTACATGAATGTGCTAGAATTTGCAAGCTAATCTCACTGCTCTTAAAAGTGTTTCTACCTATATCCAAGGATTCTTCAATCCAAGGTCTCTCAGGGTATGGCTACATTTGGAATTTCAAAGCGCTGCCCCGGCAGCGCTGCAGGAGCGCTGCCACAGCAGTGCTTTGAAGTGTGAGTGTAGTCGGAGCGGCAGCGCTGGGAGAGAGCTCTCCCAGCGCTGCATGTAAACCACATCCCTTATGGGTGTAGCTCCCAGCGCTGCTGCCCTGATTACACTCACACTTTACAGCGCTGTATCTTGCAGCGCTCAGGGGGGTGTTTTTTCACACCCCAGTTGCAGCACTGTAAAGTGTGAGTGTAGCCAAGGCCTCAGACAATTTCACAGGGGCCTATTCTATAAACAGGCAAGGAGGTGTGATATCAGACCTTTGTTGTCAGAAGCCATAAACTTTGGGAATGGAGTACTCAAAAGTGCAGCCAGCTCTTCACTTCCCAGGAGCCTAGTGGCTGTACTAAGCAGGAAAATACCCTGATCCATGAGTGGGAATTAAAAAATTGATTGAATTTTCCAAGAGAGGAGGGCTTCCCCATACAGACTTATTCATGTCAAATCAAAACAGGAAAGTGTCTGATATTTTGTTCTCAATCAGGAAAGAGTCCAGGATCTCTAGCAGTTGCCTTCATTATTTGTTGGTCACACCATCTGATGGATGCTTTCCCTCTGCTTCCATTAAATCCAAGAGTTTTGAAAAATAAGGCAAGAAAAAGCTTGAGTTGTGTTTGTCACTCCTGCTTTTGGTTCTTAGACCTACTGCTATTGTCAACACTCCAATTTATCATGACCTTTATGAATTTGAAGTGAGAAATCACAAAATCAGTCTAATTCTTTACCCAAACCAAGCCTCACTGAATATCACGTCTTAAATAATATCTTATGTCCTTGGTAAAAAGTGTTCTTCAGAATAGGAGGTTATCCCTATATACTACTAAATGGAAACCTTTTTCATTAGGGTGAGATCTTAAAAGGGTTACATTCCATATTGGTGTTCTACTCCAGTAAGATTACTTATATTTAAAGCACTCTGGATTATCTATTGCTTCAGTCAAAGTCACTTGGCTGCTATATCTGCATTCCATACTCAAACGAGAGGAGAGTTCAGTTTTTTTTCCTCTCTCCCCCTGCCTCCCCCCCCCCAGTCAGTGACTAGATTTGAGAGGGCTTGTTCATGGTTTTTCCTGCTGTAAGAAAGGCAGCTACACTATGGAACTTAAATATAGTCTTTTCTTCACTTACGGATCCTCCCTTTGAGCCTTTATCAAACTGTCCAATTCATCTGTCAATGAAGGTGGCATTCTTGGTAGCAGTTACATCAGTTAGTAGAATAATCAAAATTGCAAGCTTTATTGATAAATCTTTCTTACACAGTTTCATATGGGTAAAGTAAGTATGAGACCACATCCATTTTGTATTCCAAGAGCATTGCCAATCAATTTATTAATTTACTAGCCTTTTTCCCAAAACCTCATGCTTCATTGGCTGAATTTAAACTATATACTCCAGGTATGAGAAGATTGATATTGTATTATCTAGACAGAACTATATCTTTTCATTAAGCTTAGACTTTTCATTGCTTACGGGAATAAATCCAAGGGGATGGCTTTCATCTTTAAAACTCACAATGGGTATCGATTGTATTAGAAATGCTTATGACATTAAGTCATTGTCGTTCAAACATCTGAATCCACTCCACCAGAGCACAAGTCACAACGGTGCATGTCTAAATCGAGTTCCAGTATTGGAAATCTGTGGAGCAGCTATCTGGTCTTCAGCTTATACATTTAGGAAACATTTTTAGCAACTGCTTCAAGATTTGACACCTGTTTCTGAAGAGAAGTTTTGCAATCTTTTCTTCAGATAATTCCTAGCGGGTGACTGCTACCTCATCACCCTAAGCGGGATCCACAATGACAGTGACGAAACAACAATGAACACTTAACTTTATAGTAAATTTTGATTCTTCAAGATCTTATGCACATGTAGAGCCCATGGCCTACCCTCTGTCCCCACAGCTTGGAGTCTTATAAATGAGTATGCTAGGGGGCAAAGGAATTTAGCAGTGGTTGGAGTTGCTGTGCTATTTAAACCCTTGGGGCTGGAGGGGAGTGAGATGGCATAAAAAGGTACATGCACAACCCCTCCTGAACATTACTAGTGAAACATTCTGAATGCCTGTTTAGGGGTACATTGATACCATAAGCAGGATTCACACATACAGATTATCTCAAAGAGCCCCAGTTACTACAAAGTAAGTAACCATTCCTTTTTCCAAGACTCAATCTTATAAAAGTACAATTATTCTGTAACCATATCTTTATAGGATTGTCATTTTAATTAACATTCCTTATTTCAAACAGGATTGTTGATATTCAGAGACTCTTTTAAAAGCCAGAATTCAAGTGTCATTATTAAGACAAATGTATAATGCAGTCAATTCCTAACCATTTGGCCTCTAGTGACTCATCCTCTTTAATCTCATTTATACCTATTCTCTGGTTCTGGGAGTTTCAGGTGAGTAATAAGGGCTTTTGCTTGAATGACATCTGCAATAGATCTGAGTCATGTGTTTAACCAGCATTGCTTAATATATATAAAAATTTTAAAAAAAAGTTCCTGGTTCCCATATGTTCCTCGTCATCTAATTAGCTTTTTAAAAAACCCACTGGTAATCACCTTTTGAGATGCTTTTTTATTTTTAAATGTATTGTCTTTTTTTAAGGATTCCTTGAAGTTGTTTTTAATCAGTAATTTAGCATGCAAAACAACTCTTTCCATTATCTGTCTTGTTTTTCCATAATGGAAATTATAACCTGTGTTTGAGGCAGAGATTTGTACAGTATTTCATCTACCAACTTACAGGCCTTTCAGAATGTATTTACATGCAGCCTCAGTAACAGTCTGTTTTCAGACCTGATTCACTCCATCACTGGCAATCACAGATATGCCCAGACTCTACTAACACAATTATAGAGATCATTACTGTATTAGTTGTTGAATAATCATGTTTCCTTTGGGGATAGAAAGTTTCATCATGAAATCTGGAAATCCAAGCGACTCATTTGGAAACAGAATTTAAAAAACCCTCATGTCTAATTCCACATTTCTGGAAAATGTGGATGGAGCTGCATCTTAAATAGACGTTACATCCAAGGAAGTTTGGTAAAGAACGCTGGGGGAATATCTGAAGAAATTCACTGTTCAAAAACAGGTCAGACATTGTACTAGGAGAACTGAATAGACAGTGGTATTCTCAAGATCTTTGATCCTGACAATCACACAGGATTTTCATAAGCTTTGTAGAATTGGAGGCCCAATCATGCAGTGTGCCAAGTCATCTCAAATTGCACCAGTACATTGACAATTAAGAGAGCTCAGCAGTTTGCAAGATTTGGCCATTAGGAAGCCAGAAATCTGGTCTTGTAGCACTCTGACCAGTTTCAATGGCACTCCTGTTCACATGAGCAGAGGCAGAAGTACTGGTAGAGCCCTGCGCACGTACAAGTTTATATTCGCCCCCCCGCTCTGTCCTCCGGCATGGCTGTACAGACCCCAGACAGGAGACGCAGTCATGCAGACAGCTGCATGGAAGGGACAAGGGCGGGTCTGGGAGAGGTACAGCCACAAGGGAGGAGCTGCCGGCGTGGGGCGCTGGCTCTTGGGAGCATCAGCCCCACATTCGGCTCTTTTCACTGCTGCGGTTCCCAGCAGAGCTCTGCGGTTCAGCGGATAACAATTTATAGCCGCGGATGTAAATTTGTATTCGCGCAGGGCTTTAAGTATGGGCCTGAAATCAAGTTTGCACACCAATAATATTAAGTGCTACAGGGCTGCCTGGCAAAGAATTTCCAAGATCTAAAGGAGACAGCTACAGAATCCTTACTTTAAAAAGGTTTTAAAAGATCGAATGTTTGGAAGAGAGATTTCTATTAGAAGCGTGTGGTTTTTTTGGTTTGTTTTTTAAATAAAGAGATGTATCAATGGGTAGACAGAGACATGAAGTGACTGGAAAAAGTATTCCAAGGAAAGGGTGGGGACAAGCAGCCAAGGAACAATAAAAAATGCTGATTTAAAGTTTGTCTTCCATAAACCAAGTTTCTAGGTTGTAACTGGGAGGCATTTAGAATGTTTCAAAGATGTATTCACAGATGAGTCCAAGCAGAAACACAGCTGAGTTAGGTTACAGTATCTACTAATACCTAAGAGATTCTCAGATACTGAAAGGACAGGGATGATATAGCTGTGAACGAATTTGTTATGAATGTGGTAAAGACAGATCTGTATGAACGAGTCACGTTTGGATGGAGATAGAATGGAGTGATTTTGAACAAAATATAGGAAATAATCCTACAGTCTGCAGAAGCCTAACCTATTCCTTTTTCTCCTCTAAACACAAAAACACAAAATAAAGGAATAAAGTAGTTCTAAAAGGTGATGTGAAGTGCTTGTTTTTACGTATTTTGAATGGCATTTAAAACCCATTGAGTTCTGAATAAGTAAAGACTGTCTTTTAAGCTGTATTTTCCTGATTTTTATATTGTAAACATTAAACATCCCAAGTCTCAGAGACTAACAGGAATTCCAATATCCATTTGATTCACTCTAATCAGTGTCTTTTACCAGAGCCAAAGCTGTTTCAATTTTTTTAATTAAAGGTTTCATCTGCTGCATGCCAGTTTCAAGTGTTTAAAAGGAGACCCTTTAAATGAGCACTCCACATCTAACCTCAGTCCTCATCCTCAAAGGAAACCCGTGCAACACCTCCACAAACAAGCCTTGGAGCTTATATTCATAACCAAGTATCATTGATTCAATAGAGACAATGATTTTGTGTCTCATTACAAGAACCTGTAATCCACTAACTCTCCTTTTGTCCCACAGCTGCAGAGGTATTAATTGCCTGCTTCATTCTGAATAGTTTCTTGCAATATGTGCTAACTCCTTATACTTAACACACTGTTCCACCTTATATTTAGCTCTGAAACACTGATTACCTTTCCCAGACTTGAACAACTCTAAAGTTCAAAAGCTTCTCTTACTGGACCAAATTCTGTTGTGGAAAAGATACTGACTCACCAGTCTTGCCCCTCTGTAAATCTGTCTGTCCCAAACTTACTTTGTACTCAAAAGGTTCAATTTAGTTTTATGTATGCAAGTGAAATCTTGCTGCATATCCTATTAAATGGGCAAGGCTAGGGGTAAAGGGAGAACAAGAGGGAAAACTGCAACATTTTAAATGGTGAACTTTTAATTCTGGGTTCTACCAGATATTGTTCCTATGAGTATCAGCCAATTGCCACACCAGCACTTACTATTTGCCATTCATACTTCTCCATGTGTATGACCCCACCTTCTCTCCCACAAATAGAAATCTTACAATAAGAACATGTAATTGCTCAGAGTTGTTAGTAAGAATGAAAAGGTTAGAAAGTTAAATAAATGTCTTTGTCAGAGTTTCAGGCTAACTGCACCCATTTTCCCCGGTCATGTCTCAAGCTGTTACCTGTCTCCAGGCAGACACCCATGTCCCACTCCCTTTTGACTGGGGGTTTTAAGGCTGCACAGCTCCCTGCCTTACACTGATCTCTCTGTGATGTTGCATGCCATAAGTTTTATGGAAATATGCTTATGAATGTGAATATGTAACTGGAATATGCTTTATGCAAAAGGTCTCTTGTAAGGTATCATAAAGGTTATAAACTAATGAATATATTCCTCCCATTTGTGTGTGTGTGTGTGTGTGTGTGTATTATATATATATATATATATAAATAAAATTCTTGTATCTGAAGCTAGAAATATGAAGTATAACTGAGGTCCTGTTGTAATTATGCAAAGTGTGGGCCATTAATGGTTTAGAATCTTGATGGCTCCCAGTGACTAGGACAATTGGTTGTAAATGGTTTATTTACCTGCAAGCCTTCCTGTGTACATGTGGGCCAACCCCGGAAGAATGGAGACTAGAGGGTCTTACAGTGACACGGTCACATAATATTGGAATCCAACTTAATCCTTGTCCTTTTCCACTAATGAGGGAGGGATAGGGACAAGCACAGACAAAATATATCCGCCCCCCCCGCCAAAGCTATAAAAAGGGGTGGAGCAGGACAAAAGGGGCTGCCAGTCATGAGAAAACGCCTGCTTAACACTTGAAATGTCTGCTGCATCCATCAAAGACTGTACACCAGGGGAAATGATTGGGCCTAGACTAGGAAGGGATCTAGTCTGTGAAAGAAGCTTATTGGAACATCTTTAAGGGTGAGCTATTACGTGTAATCAGTTTCTTAATGTATTAGGTGTAGACTTGCGAGTTTGTTTTATTTTGCTTTTGTGACTTACTTGGTTTTGTCTGTTGTTACTTGACACCACTTAAATCCTATTTATTACTTAATAACTTGTTTTTTAATAAAGCCTAGAGAAAGATGCACAGCTGTTTGTTCCCCATGGCATTAATCACTTACTCTATCAGTGTTATAAAGGGCGGACAATTTATGAATTTACCCTATATAAGATTTATATAGAGTAAAAACAGATTTATTTGAGGTTTGGTTCCCATTGGGAACTGGGAATTTGGGTGCTGGAGACAGAACCTGCTGAGCTGTTTTCACTTAAAGCCTGCTGCTGTAGGGACGTGGTCCAGACCCTGGGTTTGTGTTGCAGCAGGCTAGTGTGTCTGGCTCAACAAGACAGGGTTCTGGAAGTCCCAGGCTGGCAGGGAAAACAGACTCAGAGGTAATTTCAGCACATCAAGTGACAGTCCCAAAGGGATCTCTGTGATTGAACCTGTCACACTCCCTAGCACGCCAATCTGCCTAAAGGCCAGCACCTGCGCTTTGCTTTTTCTGAGAGCGCTATGAACAATGTACGGCCAAGAGTTACTACACAGTTCTTTTTAAGCAAGCACATTTATTCTTAAGGTAAAAAAGCATTACTGAGACAACGCAATGAGAGACAGATTTAAACACAGGAGTTATCCAGCAGTCTTACAGGGCCCTACAACCTTTTGCAAAGGCTGGAGGCCCCACCCTGGAGAGAAAGTCCTGTCCATTTGCTGGCTCAGAAAGCCAGCCATGGGTCTGTCTAAATACAGTCTTTATGCCAATAGCCCTTCCTTTCTCTGTGGAATCAAATTTGAACCAGTATATGCAGCCTCTGCCAGGGGTAGGACTTCTGTGGAGGTGTTTACAATTTAATTGATGCAATCACCCTTCCCTGTTTTTAGTTCCTGGAGCTGTATACACAGTCTCTGGCTCACAGTGATGTCAACTTAATACAATATGGTCCCCAAAAATATTGCGTGGGGATGTAGTATCTGTCAGAGCATTATCCTCCCTCGGTTCAATTCTCAATACCTCCATTTTGGGCTCAAACTTACAAGGTCCGTAGTGTCTCCTGCAGAGGTACTACGCACTCTCAACGCTCTTCAGACCCATTTTTCAGGGCAAGGTCTTGTTTCTATGTACCATTCCTCCTTCTTCAGTTCATCCCTCAATAATGCTCCCAGAAGCAGAAAATTAACACTTGCCACAAGGAAAAGTTTAGCGTCACAGGGGTAGTGGTGTTAGTCTGGATCTGTAAAAGCAGCAAAGAGTCCTGCGGCACCTTATAGACTAACAGATGTATTGGAGCATGAGTTTTCATGGGTGAATACCCACTTCGTCGGATGCATGTAGTGGAAATTTCCAGAGGCAGGTATAAATATGCAAGCAAGAATCAGGCTAGAGATAACGAGGTTAGTTCAATCAGGCAGGATGAGGCACTCTTCTAGCAGCTGAGGTGTGAACACCAAGGGAGAAGAAGCTGCTACATCAGGCTCCTATCAATGCTTAGCTGCCCCTAGTTTAAGCACTGTATTACAAGATATTTAACACACACAAACCCATTGGATAAGTCACTATTCTTCCCATAACTTTTGCAGCACATAAACTACATGTTGCAGAGGCAATGCCAACTATTAGTTTAGGTTTTGTAAATACTTAAACACATTCCCCATCTCCAAAGTCAAGCTAGGATATTTATTTCTTTTAAACATTTACCTGCAGCGTTTATAACTGAAACTTTGCTGTGTTGCAGTTAGTTCATAAGAAACTGGCTCATCTAAAGTATACAGCTTAAACAGCAATTAGATTTTTAGCAACTTCTCCCACTTTTAATAGCATCGCTATCAGTATCAAACTGACAAGCTTTTGTCACCCTTATTCATGTTGACTAGCACCGTACTCCTTACAGACCTATTGATTTTAGAGGCATTCTTATATGGATGAAGTCCACTGCTTTGCAGAAAGGAGAGTAAAAAGCCATAGTGCCACTCAAGTGAGTTGTATTTTGAGAGATGTGTGGAATTCAGATGGGGCATAGACCTTGTGCTAGCCTTCTGGACAGCAGTGGATGTCACCCAATGTGAGTTAGGATCACAGGATTAAAAATAAAAACATTTTTCATGCCTATGTGGAATTATCTACGTACAGATAGGTGGGAATTTGCTTTTGCCACTTTTCAGAGATCTGAGTGTTTTCAGTTACGAAATAGAGCGTATTATAGCTTAAAACCTTGATTGTTAGAGTCAAAACCATTTGAGTTCTATTTTGGTAAATGGAAGAGGTTGTATACTGTTCTTAGCCTGTTACTGTAAACAAGATTATTTTTCTGTTACATCTCAAGTCTTTCACTTCGTATCTACCAGTTTTAAATTTGACTGTACTGTTTGGGGGAGAATTATGTCTCCTACTGTTTTACCTGCATTATGCATAGGAGTCTTGCATGATGACCCAGCACATGTTTAAGAGGACTTTCACAGCAGATTTAACAAATAGTAAAGAAGGTACCAATGTGAGATTTCTAAAGATAGCTATAGCACTTGACCCAACATTTAAGAATCTGAAGTAATGTCCAAAATCTGAGACCAACAAGGTGTGGAGCATGTTTTCAGAAGTCTTAAAAGAGCAACACTCCAATGCAGAAACTATAGAATTCAAACCATCAAAAAAGAAAAATCAGCTTTCTGCTGGTAGAATCTGACTGAGATGAAGAAAATGAACATGCGTCGGTGCGCTCTGCTTTGGAGTGTTATCGAACCCGTCATCAGCATGGACACGTCCTCTAAAATGATGGTTGAAGCATGAAGGGACATATGAACCTTTAGCCCATAAGGCACATAAATATCTTGCTCTGTACACTTTGTATTTTGTGTTCTAGTTAAAAATATATTTGAAAATGTAGAAAACATTCAAAAATATTTAAATAGTATTCTTATTGTTTATCGCACGATTAACTTGTTTATCACGCGATTAATCACTTGCCAGCCCTTAAAAAAGTCTTTTAAAATGTTGACTATAAAGCAATTTAACAGTTTAGAAAATCTTCTTACTGAATCATTTATGTACAGGGAGAGAAAAATGGAACGTTTAAGTTAATAATTCATTTGCATTACTAACCATTTAAATACAACACACTATGAATTCTATGAAGACAACAAGGGTAGCCCAAGAGCCAATTCAAGAGGCAGGCTTTTTTTCTCTCTTTTAAAACGCTTATGGAGGAAGAAGCTGGCTGAGTGCAGGATACATAATGAAAATATATGTTCATACAGAGTGGTTTAAAGTATTGGAGGAAGGAAAAGCCACTCTGCATGCAAAACAACATGTAGAACTGGTAGATACAAAGTGGTAGATACAAAGACTTATTTTAAAGAAAGTCCTTACTTGAAGTGTGAAACAGACTATTAAAATTGAAAGAATTTGCTTTTCTATGCACATTTACTTCTCGCTCAGTTCACACAATAAAAACAAAACCAACACTCCACATAACTCTCAAATGAGCTTTTAAGCACAGTGCAAACCAAAATGTACTTCTGACACACACACGTCTAATGTTTTTATTTCTAAACTCGTTGTTAGCATCAGAGAATCTCAATTTAAGTAAAGTCTGTTAAGAAAATTAAGTCCAAATTTGGAGCATGCGTGTATGTATACACACACACACACACTCCTATTCTCATAGTTTTTAAAATGCTATCATAAACGAGAACCTGAATATGATAAAATTGTGATAACATCATAATTAAACTCTGAAACAAACCTATTCTTGGGAGAAGAGGTTTCATACAATGACTGAAGTACAAGATCTGAGAAGCATTAGAACAGTAGCAACTCATTTTCTCATACAGCACAGAAAGCTTCCAGAATACAAAGCTAAATCAGTGTAGTAATAACAATAGGTCATATGAGTGAAATCGAATCTGAAAACCAAAGGCTCGCTACATAGCAAATTAAAACATAACCAGACATTAGATCTCATTACAGCACAATTTATGGAGGGGAGGAAGGAATAGTTACATCGACTGAAATGTATTTTAAGTTTTTTTTAAAAGTAAAGGAGTTGCTTAGTGAAACAACTGGGTCTCTGTCAGACTTTGGGTTAAGACTTTTGCATTAAAACAAATTTAGCCAGACAGGAAATATTACCCAGCAAGAATGGAAGAACTAGAAATTGACACATAAAAGATAACATACCTTCGATTTCTTCTGAACCCTCTCTCCCCACAAAAAATTCCCCCAACAGAACATAAAACCCACCTCAGCACACCTTATTTGGCTTGACGACAGCCACAATTGTGGTATTAACATAAATTCTTAGCACTTCATAGCCATCATGCACTTACAAACATTAACCAGGATAAAGGTAATAAATTCTGAGAAACAGAAGTGGAATGAGTGCCTGGGACTTTCACGGTCACACAGATCTATGCAGAAGAAAGAACTATGAATATCTATTCCAAAAGTATCAGCTTCACCAACCACCATAATAACATTTTAACTTAAAAAACCCCGCAGAGACGATCCACCCCCGAACTCCGGTACTAAGACATATTCACCTGCAGATCCCGAGCCCCCGCTCACACTCAGAACAGCGACCCCACACCCCCTGAAGCAGTGGCAAATATGGCTGTGAGGACCCAACACACCCCATGTCTCCGCCCTGCCATACGCACAGGTGTTTATGTGACTGCCTTCATCCGTGCAAGACCGTATGTTTGAATCGCCTATGAATCTGTAAGAAATTATGCCACGCTGGAGCCGCTTTGAGTCTGGCAATCTGTGTATTAGCCTCTGACCGCGGCGGCCAGTTAATTTAAACCAGGTCATTATTTGCATTACAAAGAACGAGGGGATTTGTATCAAATGCCCAAGGCGATCTGATTCTCCAGCAATAAAGGCTGCTGGACTTATTCCGCTATTGCCACGTTATTTTAAAAGTGGGTACTCCGCTCCTGACCAATTATTGAATCAGGCGCTATGTAGCCCACTCTGCTTCCCCCCCTCTCCTCCTGCTGCTGGCTGCTTGTTGCCCTGGTTGGAAGCTGAACTGCTGCTGCAAGAGGATCGAGACGAGGCCGGGCTGCGCGCCTGCTAGATACACTGAGCATGAAGATGGCAGCGGAGGAGCCACAAGCCAAGAAGCCCAAGCTGGAACAAAACCAACTTAGGTAACAAAGCGAGAGAGCGAGCATGAAAGTCAGCGTCACCCCGAGAATGTGCATGAAAGCGGGCAGCAGGGAGTGTTTGCTACTCAAGGATTCTTTTGTAAATCTCCCTCTGCCCCGGCTAAAGGTTAACCACGTGCTGTTCAACTAAGTGCAGCCTGAAAGTCACCCCCAGCAGGGACGTACAGACACAGTAGACCAGAACGGCAATTGTGTTACCGTGTAGCTGGGGGTACTTGGGCAGCCTCTGTGCGACAATACAATAGAACAATTTAATGTGCTTGTGAGTAGCACAGTTACCTGCTTCTCCGTAGCCGGCGCACGTTGTCAGTTCCTGGGTTGCTTTCTGTAAAATGCAGTATATCCAGCCCAGGCACTTTAACACTGCGGTAGTCGCAGATTACCTTGTAACCGTTGAATATGTTGTTATAGGATTTGTGTGTTTCTGTAGGATTCTTTGATTACACTCGTTACCTGTGGCTGAGGACCGGCGTACTCTGACACTAATCCCGGGCTATGTTAAAATAGTCCCAGGGAGGAGGGTTCTCTAGTGAATGTGTTCCTGGTATAATATTTAGTTCCTTTCCTCCCCCTGTGAGTAGGTACCGGTACGTTGCTGGATTGTTTAGGTTGCTATCTGGGGGTATTGCTTCTGCCAAACCCCGAGTCCTTCATGTTATCACCATTGCACACTAACGTATTCCAATCCAGGAGACAAATGTCAGTGAGTTGAAAATCGTAGCACAAAGGACAATGAGAACTTTGTTTTAAGCAGTCGGGTTGATCTTTCGGTACGCCGGAGTTGTGGGTTTGCAATATCTCTTCATACACGTGGTTGTATCATACATGCTGCCTGCGGTCTTGCTCTGAACTCCATGCATTTGGCGGAGAATCGAAAATCAGAGTCATGTGCCGTGAGGGGGAAGAGGATCGTTACACTTTCCTTCTGTCACGTGTAGCCGGATTTTATATAGAACTAGATTATGTCCCTCCATGAAACCCTTTAGGCATAAGCACCTAGGCACTTAGGTTCTTCCTATCATTTCAGCCCCCAGCAGACAGCAGTGAAAGAAACAGTGTCCTCTTGAGGAAATTGACAGTAGGAGCTGCAGAGGAGAGGAAAATGCCAGTCCTTGCTAGTTCATTCAATGACAGATAAGGACACAGCTGCTGGGTGCCAGGAAGGAGAGCACTACTGTTAAGCCTGGAGGTAACTTCCTCACAGCTGCGTGGGGAGGCATTTGAGTAGTTAATGTTTTTCCCAGGAATTGAAATTAGGGGGAGGTGTTCATATTTACAGCAGGGGTGATGGCTGATGAGCAGGGCTGGATTAACCTTTTGTCTGCCCCCCCAGGGGGCAATGGAGCATGGTGCAGGGGGATTGGTCCCCGGAGTGAGGGGCCAGATGGGGCAATGGGATATGGCATAGCAGGGGTGGCCCGCTCCGCCCAGCCCAGTGCAAGGGCACTATTTATAAACCGGTAGTTGCCAGATGCACAGTGGCCTGCCCACTCCTGTGCTGCCAGCATGCTCCTTCCCCTCTGGGCTGGGCCCATGTTATGCCATACAGCCCCCCTGCCCAACACCAGAACACTCCCCTGATTCCCTGTGGCCAGAGCCCCCTGGACCTGCTATGCCCAGCACCCCTGCAACAAATGCACAGCACCCTGCACAACACCATAACTGCCCAGCACCCCACACAGAATCTCCACTTCCTAGTGCCCCAACACACAAAGCTCCTCCACTTTTACTATATAAATCAAGAGTGGGCAAAGTAATCACCTTTTGAGATGCTTTTTTTATTTTTAAATGTATTGTCTTTTTTTTAAGGATTCCTTGAAGTTGTTTTTAATCAGTAATTTAGCATGCAAAACAACTCTTTCCATTATCTGTCTTGTTTTTCCATAATGGAAATTATAACCTGTGTTTGAGGCAGAGATTTGTACAGTATTTCATCTACCAACTTACAGGCCTTTCAGAATGTATTTACATGCAGCCTCAGTAACAGTCTGTTTTCAGACCTGATTCACTCCATCACTGGCAATCACAGATATGCCCAGACTCTACTAACACAATTATAGAGATCATTACTGTATTAGTTGTTGAATAATCATGTTTCCTTTGGGGATAGAAAGTTTCATCATGAAATCTGGAAATCCAAGCGACTCATTTGGAAACAGAATTTAAAAAACCCTCATGTCTAATTCCACATTTCTGGAAAATGTGGATGGAGCTGCATCTTAAATAGACGTTACATCCAAGGAAGTTTGGTAAAGAACGCTGGGGGAATATCTGAAGAAATTCACTGTTCAAAACAGGTCAGACATTGTACTAGGAGAACTGAATAGACAGTGGTATTCTCAAGATCTTTGATCCTGACAATCACACAGGATTTTCATAAGCTTTGTAGAATTGGAGGCCCAATCATGCAGTGTGCCAAGTCATCTCAAATTGCACCAGTACATTGACAATTAAGAGAGCTCAGCAGTTTGCAAGATTTGGCCATTAGGAAGCCAGAAATCTGGTCTTGTAGCACTCTGACCAGTTTCAATGGCACTCCTGTTCACATGAGCAGAGGCAGAAGTACTGGTAGAGCCCTGCGCACGTACAAGTTTATATTCGCCCCCCCGCTCTGTCCTCCGGCATGGCTGTACAGACCCCAGACAGGAGACGCAGTCATGCAGACAGCTGCATGGAAGGGACAAGGGCGGGTCTGGGAGAGGTACAGCCACAAGGGAGGAGCTGCCGGCGTGGGGCGCTGGCTCTTGGGAGCATCAGCCCCACATTCGGCTCTTTTCACTGCTGCGGTTCCCAGCAGAGCTCTGCGGTTCAGCGGATAACAATTTATAGCCGCGGATGTAAATTTGTATTCGCGCAGGGCTTTAAGTATGGGCCTGAAATCAAGTTTGCACACCAATAATATTAAGTGCTACAGGGCTGCCTGGCAAAGAATTTCCAAGATCTAAAGGAGACAGCTACAGAATCCTTACTTTAAAAAGGTTTTAAAAGATCGAATGTTTGGAAGAGAGATTTCTATTAGAAGCGTGTGGTTTTTTTGGTTTGTTTTTTAAATAAAGAGATGTATCAATGGGTAGACAGAGACATGAAGTGACTGGAAAAAGTATTCCAAGGAAAGGGTGGGGACAAGCAGCCAAGGAACAATAAAAAATGCTGATTTAAAGTTTGTCTTCCATAAACCAAGTTTCTAGGTTGTAACTGGGAGGCATTTAGAATGTTTCAAAGATGTATTCACAGATGAGTCCAAGCAGAAACACAGCTGAGTTAGGTTACAGTATCTACTAATACCTAAGAGATTCTCAGATACTGAAAGGACAGGGATGATATAGCTGTGAACGAATTTGTTATGAATGTGGTAAAGACAGATCTGTATGAACGAGTCACGTTTGGATGGAGATAGAATGGAGTGATTTTGAACAAAATATAGGAAATAATCCTACAGTCTGCAGAAGCCTAACCTATTCCTTTTTCTCCTCTAAACACAAAAACACAAAATAAAGGAATAAAGTAGTTCTAAAAGGTGATGTGAAGTGCTTGTTTTTACGTATTTTGAATGGCATTTAAAACCCATTGAGTTCTGAATAAGTAAAGACTGTCTTTTAAGCTGTATTTTCCTGATTTTTATATTGTAAACATTAAACATCCCAAGTCTCAGAGACTAACAGGAATTCCAATATCCATTTGATTCACTCTAATCAGTGTCTTTTACCAGAGCCAAAGCTGTTTCAATTTTTTTAATTAAAGGTTTCATCTGCTGCATGCCAGTTTCAAGTGTTTAAAAGGAGACCCTTTAAATGAGCACTCCACATCTAACCTCTCAGTCCTCATCCTCAAAGGAAACCCGTGCAACACCTCCACAAACAAGCCTTGGAGCTTATATTCATAACCAAGTATCATTGATTCAATAGAGACAATGATTTTGTGTCTCATTACAAGAACCTGTAATCCACTAACTCTCCTTTTGTCCCACAGCTGCAGAGGTATTAATTGCCTGCTTCATTCTGAATAGTTTCTTGCAATATGTGCTAACTCCTTATACTTAACACACTGTTCCACCTTATATTTAGCTCTGAAACACTGATTACCTTTCCCAGACTTGAACAACTCTAAAGTTCAAAAGCTTCTCTTACTGGACCAAATTCTGTTGTGGAAAAGATACTGACTCACCAGTCTTGCCCCTCTGTAAATCTGTCTGTCCCAAACTTACTTTGTACTCAAAAGGTTCAATTTAGTTTTATGTATGCAAGTGAAATCTTGCTGCATATCCTATTAAATGGGCAAGGCTAGGGGTAAAGGGAGAACAAGAGGGAAAACTGCAACATTTTAAATGGTGAACTTTTAATTCTGGGTTCTACCAGATATTGTTCCTATGAGTATCAGCCAATTGCCACACCAGCACTTACTATTTGCCATTCATACTTCTCCATGTGTATGACCCCACCTTCTCTCCCACAAATAGAAATCTTACAATAAGAACATGTAATTGCTCAGAGTTGTTAGTAAGAATGAAAAGGTTAGAAAGTTAAATAAATGTCTTTGTCAGAGTTTCAGGCTAACTGCACCCATTTTCCCCGGTCATGTCTCAAGCTGTTACCTGTCTCCAGGCAGACACCCATGTCCCACTCCCTTTTGACTGGGGGTTTTAAGGCTGCACAGCTCCCTGCCTTACACTGATCTCTCTGTGATGTTGCATGCCATAAGTTTTATGGAAATATGCTTATGAATGTGAATATGTAACTGGAATATGCTTTATGCAAAAGGTCTCTTGTAAGGTATCATAAAGGTTATAAACTAATGAATATATTCCTCCCATTTGTGTGTGTGTGTGTGTGTGTGTGTATTATATATATATATATATAAATAAAATTCTTGTATCTGAAGCTAGAAATATGAAGTATAACTGAGGTCCTGTTGTAATTATGCAAAGTGTGGGCCATTAATGGTTTAGAATCTTGATGGCTCCCAGTGACTAGGACAATTGGTTGTAAATGGTTTATTTACCTGCAAGCCTTCCTGTGTACATGTGGGCCAACCCCGGAAGAATGGAGACTAGAGGGTCTTACAGTGACACGGTCACATAATATTGGAATCCAACTTAATCCTTGTCCTTTTCCACTAATGAGGGAGGGATAGGGACAAGCACAGACAAAATATATCCGCCCCCCCCGCCAAAGCTATAAAAAGGGGTGGAGCAGGACAAAAGGGGCTGCCAGTCATGAGAAAACGCCTGCTTAACACTTGAAATGTCTGCTGCATCCATCAAAGACTGTACACCAGGGGAAATGATTGGGCCTAGACTAGGAAGGGATCTAGTCTGTGAAAGAAGCTTATTGGAACATCTTTAAGGGTGAGCTATTACGTGTAATCAGTTTCTTAATGTATTAGGTGTAGACTTGCGAGTTTGTTTTATTTTGCTTTTGTGACTTACTTGGTTTTGTCTGTTGTTACTTGACACCACTTAAATCCTATTTATTACTTAATAACTTGTTTTTTAATAAAGCCTAGAGAAAGATGCACAGCTGTTTGTTCCCCATGGCATTAATCACTTACTCTATCAGTGTTATAAAGGGCGGACAATTTATGAATTTACCCTATATAAGATTTATATAGAGTAAAAACAGATTTATTTGAGGTTTGGTTCCCATTGGGAACTGGGAATTTGGGTGCTGGAGACAGAACCTGCTGAGCTGTTTTCACTTAAAGCCTGCTGCTGTAGGGACGTGGTCCAGACCCTGGGTTTGTGTTGCAGCAGGCTAGTGTGTCTGGCTCAACAAGACAGGGTTCTGGAAGTCCCAGGCTGGCAGGGAAAACAGACTCAGAGGTAATTTCAGCACATCAAGTGACAGTCCCAAAGGGATCTCTGTGATTGAACCTGTCACACTCCCTAGCACGCCAATCTGCCTAAAGGCCAGCACCTGCGCTTTGCTTTTTCTGAGAGCGCTATGAACAATGTACGGCCAAGAGTTACTACACAGTTCTTTTTAAGCAAGCACATTTATTCTTAAGGTAAAAAAGCATTACTGAGACAACGCAATGAGAGACAGATTTAAACACAGGAGTTATCCAGCAGTCTTACAGGGCCCTACAACCTTTTGCAAAGGCTGGAGGCCCCACCCTGGAGAGAAAGTCCTGTCCATTTGCTGGCTCAGAAAGCCAGCCATGGGTCTGTCTAAATACAGTCTTTATGCCAATAGCCCTTCCTTTCTCTGTGGAATCAAATTTGAACCAGTATATGCAGCCTCTGCCAGGGGTAGGACTTCTGTGGAGGTGTTTACAATTTAATTGATGCAATCACCCTTCCCTGTTTTTAGTTCCTGGAGCTGTATACACAGTCTCTGGCTCACAGTGATGTCAACTTAATACAATATGGTCCCCAAAAATATTGCGTGGGGATGTAGTATCTGTCAGAGCATTATCCTCCCTCGGTTCAATTCTCAATACCTCCATTTTGGGCTCAAACTTACAAGGTCCGTAGTGTCTCCTGCAGAGGTACTACGCACTCTCAACGCTCTTCAGACCCATTTTTCAGGGCAAGGTCTTGTTTCTATGTACCATTCCTCCTTCTTCAGTTCATCCCTCAATAATGCTCCCAGAAGCAGAAAATTAACACTTGCCACAAGGAAAAGTTTAGCGTCACAGGGGTAGTGGTGTTAGTCTGGATCTGTAAAAGCAGCAAAGAGTCCTGCGGCACCTTATAGACTAACAGATGTATTGGAGCATGAGTTTTCATGGGTGAATACCCACTTCGTCGGATGCATGTAGTGGAAATTTCCAGAGGCAGGTATAAATATGCAAGCAAGAATCAGGCTAGAGATAACGAGGTTAGTTCAATCAGGCAGGATGAGGCACTCTTCTAGCAGCTGAGGTGTGAACACCAAGGGAGAAGAAGCTGCTACATCAGGCTCCTATCAATGCTTAGCTGCCCCTAGTTTAAGCACTGTATTACAAGATATTTAACACACACAAACCCATTGGATAAGTCACTATTCTTCCCATAACTTTTGCAGCACATAAACTACATGTTGCAGAGGCAATGCCAACTATTAGTTTAGGTTTTGTAAATACTTAAACACATTCCCCATCTCCAAAGTCAAGCTAGGATATTTATTTCTTTTAAACATTTACCTGCAGCGTTTATAACTGAAACTTTGCTGTGTTGCAGTTAGTTCATAAGAAACTGGCTCATCTAAAGTATACAGCTTAAACAGCAATTAGATTTTTAGCAACTTCTCCCACTTTTAATAGCATCGCTATCAGTATCAAACTGACAAGCTTTTGTCACCCTTATTCATGTTGACTAGCACCGTACTCCTTACAGACCTATTGATTTTAGAGGCATTCTTATATGGATGAAGTCCACTGCTTTGCAGAAAGGAGAGTAAAAAGCCATAGTGCCACTCAAGTGAGTTGTATTTTGAGAGATGTGTGGAATTCAGATGGGGCATAGACCTTGTGCTAGCCTTCTGGACAGCAGTGGATGTCACCCAATGTGAGTTAGGATCACAGGATTAAAAATAAAAACATTTTTCATGCCTATGTGGAATTATCTACGTACAGATAGGTGGGAATTTGCTTTTGCCACTTTTCAGAGATCTGAGTGTTTTCAGTTACGAAATAGAGCGTATTATAGCTTAAAACCTTGATTGTTAGAGTCAAAACCATTTGAGTTCTATTTTGGTAAATGGAAGAGGTTGTATACTGTTCTTAGCCTGTTACTGTAAACAAGATTATTTTTCTGTTACATCTCAAGTCTTTCACTTCGTATCTACCAGTTTTAAATTTGACTGTACTGTTTGGGGGAGAATTATGTCTCCTACTGTTTTACCTGCATTATGCATAGGAGTCTTGCATGATGACCCAGCACATGTTTAAGAGGACTTTCACAGCAGATTTAACAAATAGTAAAGAAGGTACCAATGTGAGATTTCTAAAGATAGCTATAGCACTTGACCCAACATTTAAGAATCTGAAGTAATGTCCAAAATCTGAGACCAACAAGGTGTGGAGCATGTTTTCAGAAGTCTTAAAAGAGCAACACTCCAATGCAGAAACTATAGAATTCAAACCATCAAAAAAGAAAAATCAGCTTTCTGCTGGTAGAATCTGACTGAGATGAAGAAAATGAACATGCGTCGGTGCGCTCTGCTTTGGAGTGTTATCGAACCCGTCATCAGCATGGACACGTCCTCTAAAATGATGGTTGAAGCATGAAGGGACATATGAACCTTTAGCCCATAAGGCACATAAATATCTTGCTCTGTACACTTTGTATTTTGTGTTCTAGTTAAAAATATATTTGAAAATGTAGAAAACATTCAAAAATATTTAAATAGTATTCTTATTGTTTATCGCACGATTAACTTGTTTATCACGCGATTAATCACTTGCCAGCCCTTAAAAAAGTCTTTTAAAATGTTGACTATAAAGCAATTTAACAGTTTAGAAAATCTTCTTACTGAATCATTTATGTACAGGGAGAGAAAAATGGAACGTTTAAGTTAATAATTCATTTGCATTACTAACCATTTAAATACAACACACTATGAATTCTATGAAGACAACAAGGGTAGCCCAAGAGCCAATTCAAGAGGCAGGCTTTTTTTCTCTCTTTTAAAACGCTTATGGAGGAAGAAGCTGGCTGAGTGCAGGATACATAATGAAAATATATGTTCATACAGAGTGGTTTAAAGTATTGGAGGAAGGAAAAGCCACTCTGCATGCAAAACAACATGTAGAACTGGTAGATACAAAGTGGTAGATACAAAGACTTATTTTAAAGAAAGTCCTTACTTGAAGTGTGAAACAGACTATTAAAATTGAAAGAATTTGCTTTTCTATGCACATTTACTTCTCGCTCAGTTCAGACAATAAAAACAAAACCAACACTCCACATAACTCTCAAATGAGCTTTTAAGCACAGTGCAAACCAAAATGTACTTCTGACACACACACGTCTAATGTTTTTATTTCTAAACTCGTTGTTAGCATCAGAGAATCTCAATTTAAGTAAAGTCTGTTAAGAAAATTAAGTCCAAATTTGGAGCATGCGTGTATGTATACACACACACACACACTCCTATTCTCATAGTTTTTAAAATGCTATCATAAACGAGAACCTGAATATGATAAAATTGTGATAACATCATAATTAAACTCTGAAACAAACCTATTCTTGGGAGAAGAGGTTTCATACAATGACTGAAGTACAAGATCTGAGAAGCATTAGAACAGTAGCAACTCATTTTCTCATACAGCACAGAAAGCTTCCAGAATACAAAGCTAAATCAGTGTAGTAATAACAATAGGTCATATGAGTGAAATCGAATCTGAAAACCAAAGGCTCGCTACATAGCAAATTAAAACATAACCAGACATTAGATCTCATTACAGCACAATTTATGGAGGGGAGGAAGGAATAGTTACATCGACTGAAATGTATTTTAAGTTTTTTTTAAAAGTAAAGGAGTTGCTTAGTGAAACAACTGGGTCTCTGTCAGACTTTGGGTTAAGACTTTTGCATTAAAACAAATTTAGCCAGACAGGAAATATTACCCAGCAAGAATGGAAGAACTAGAAATTGACACATAAAAGATAACATACCTTCGATTTCTTCTGAACCCTCTCTCCCCACAAAAAATTCCCCCAACAGAACATAAAACCCACCTCAGCACACCTTATTTGGCTTGACGACAGCCACAATTGTGGTATTAACATAAATTCTTAGCACTTCATAGCCATCATGCACTTACAAACATTAACCAGGATAAAGGTAATAAATTCTGAGAAACAGAAGTGGAATGAGTGCCTGGGACTTTCACGGTCACACAGATCTATGCAGAAGAAAGAACTATGAATATCTATTCCAAAAGTATCAGCTTCACCAACCACCATAATAACATTTTAACTTAAAAAACCCCGCAGAGACGATCCACCCCCGAACTCCGGTACTAAGACATATTCACCTGCAGATCCCGAGCCCCCGCTCACACTCAGAACAGCGACCCCACACCCCCTGAAGCAGTGGCAAATATGGCTGTGAGGACCCAACACACCCCATGTCTCCGCCCTGCCATACGCACAGGTGTTTATGTGACTGCCTTCATCCGTGCAAGACCGTATGTTTGAATCGCCTATGAATCTGTAAGAAATTATGCCACGCTGGAGCCGCTTTGAGTCTGGCAATCTGTGTATTAGCCTCTGACCGCGGCGGCCAGTTAATTTAAACCAGGTCATTATTTGCATTACAAAGAACGAGGGGATTTGTATCAAATGCCCAAGGCGATCTGATTCTCCAGCAATAAAGGCTGCTGGACTTATTCCGCTATTGCCACGTTATTTTAAAAGTGGGTACTCCGCTCCTGACCAATTATTGAATCAGGCGCTATGTAGCCCACTCTGCTTCCCCCCCTCTCCTCCTGCTGCTGGCTGCTTGTTGCCCTGGTTGGAAGCTGAACTGCTGCTGCAAGAGGATCGAGACGAGGCCGGGCTGCGCGCCTGCTAGATACACTGAGCATGAAGATGGCAGCGGAGGAGCCACAAGCCAAGAAGCCCAAGCTGGAACAAAACCAACTTAGGTAACAAAGCGAGAGAGCGAGCATGAAAGTCAGCGTCACCCCGAGAATGTGCATGAAAGCGGGCAGCAGGGAGTGTTTGCTACTCAAGGATTCTTTTGTAAATCTCCCTCTGCCCCGGCTAAAGGTTAACCACGTGCTGTTCAACTAAGTGCAGCCTGAAAGTCACCCCCAGCAGGGACGTACAGACACAGTAGACCAGAACGGCAATTGTGTTACCGTGTAGCTGGGGGTACTTGGGCAGCCTCTGTGCGACAATACAATAGAACAATTTAATGTGCTTGTGAGTAGCACAGTTACCTGCTTCTCCGTAGCCGGCGCACGTTGTCAGTTCCTGGGTTGCTTTCTGTAAAATGCAGTATATCCAGCCCAGGCACTTTAACACTGCGGTAGTCGCAGATTACCTTGTAACCGTTGAATATGTTGTTATAGGATTTGTGTGTTTCTGTAGGATTCTTTGATTACACTCGTTACCTGTGGCTGAGGACCGGCGTACTCTGACACTAATCCCGGGCTATGTTAAAATAGTCCCAGGGAGGAGGGTTCTCTAGTGAATGTGTTCCTGGTATAATATTTAGTTCCTTTCCTCCCCCTGTGAGTAGGTACCGGTACGTTGCTGGATTGTTTAGGTTGCTATCTGGGGGTATTGCTTCTGCCAAACCCCGAGTCCTTCATGTTATCACCATTGCACACTAACGTATTCCAATCCAGGAGACAAATGTCAGTGAGTTGAAAATCGTAGCACAAAGGACAATGAGAACTTTGTTTTAAGCAGTCGGGTTGATCTTTCGGTACGCCGGAGTTGTGGGTTTGCAATATCTCTTCATACACGTGGTTGTATCATACATGCTGCCTGCGGTCTTGCTCTGAACTCCATGCATTTGGCGGAGAATCGAAAATCAGAGTCATGTGCCGTGAGGGGGAAGAGGATCGTTACACTTTCCTTCTGTCACGTGTAGCCGGATTTTATATAGAACTAGATTATGTCCCTCCATGAAACCCTTTAGGCATAAGCACCTAGGCACTTAGGTTCTTCCTATCATTTCAGCCCCCAGCAGACAGCAGTGAAAGAAACAGTGTCCTCTTGAGGAAATTGACAGTAGGAGCTGCAGAGGAGAGGAAAATGCCAGTCCTTGCTAGTTCATTCAATGACAGATAAGGACACAGCTGCTGGGTGCCAGGAAGGAGAGCACTACTGTTAAGCCTGGAGGTAACTTCCTCACAGCTGCGTGGGGAGGCATTTGAGTAGTTAATGTTTTTCCCAGGAATTGAAATTAGGGGGAGGTGTTCATATTTACAGCAGGGGTGATGGCTGATGAGCAGGGCTGGATTAACCTTTTGTCTGCCCCCCCAGGGGGCAATGGAGCATGGTGCAGGGGGATTGGTCCCCGGAGTGAGGGGCCAGATGGGGCAATGGGATATGGCATAGCAGGGGTGGCCCGCTCCGCCCAGCCCAGTGCAAGGGCACTATTTATAAACCGGTAGTTGCCAGATGCACAGTGGCCTGCCCACTCCTGTGCTGCCAGCATGCTCCTTCCCCTCTGGGCTGGGCCCATGTTATGCCATACAGCCCCCCTGCCCAACACCAGAACACTCCCCTGATTCCCTGTGGCCAGAGCCCCCTGGACCTGCTATGCCCAGCACCCCTGCAACAAATGCACAGCACCCTGCACAACACCATAACTGCCCAGCACCCCACACAGAATCTCCACTTCCTAGTGCCCCAACACACAAATCTTCCCTTCCCCCTCACAGCCCAGCACTTCCTCCAGGTCCTCCAGAGGCCCACTCCCCTACATCCTGCCTCCTGGCCCCATGCACTGGCCCTGCTGAGATGTGACTGTGTCTGCCAGGTTGAGCTGCCAGTGCAGCCAGGGCTGGTCCTGGGGCAGGGAATGACTCTGGACCCTCAGGAGTAGGGCGATCAGCCAGGCCAAGGCCTGCCCTGCTTGGGCTCTCTCAGGACCCACTTGCCTGGAGAGGCCCAGCCAAGCCCCCACACTGTTTCTCTCCCCCACCACCACCACCACCCCCCACCTGGCTGAGACTGGCCAGGCTTGTGCATCAGTCCCAGGTGGCTCAGCTCCAGGAAGACAGGTGGGGGCCCCCAGGTGGTGGAAAGCAGAGACTATCTGGAGCCAGAGATGCACTGGGGTCCAGCCAGGAGGCTGAGAGAAGCTAGTGGGCGGGGTCAGGGATTGGAGAGGAGCCCTTGGCTGGCTGGCTGAGAGGAGCATGTTGTGGGCGGGGTGGGGGAGGGAGCTGGGGGGGGAGCCAGCAGGCTGGTGGGCTCTCAGGGCACAGCGCAAGCAGAGCAGGACGGAGCCCCTTATGAGCATGGGCCCAGCTCCATGGCACCAGTGGCACCATTGTAAACCCGGCACTGCTGACGAGGGGTAAGATTGTGAGGATGAAGGTGGCATGATAGTAAAAACTGAAAAATGTTTCACAACCATTTTATTAGATTTAACTCATGTTTTAAAATTACACAAATTAAAGTTGGCTACTGAAGCCTACTATGAAGCATTACATCTAATCCTTCTTGGTTTCTTGTAATTTTGCACAGCTCTATTAATGAACATCTTGAATGCAGTGCATTCATCTTTGCTGGCTTCTCTTGTGTCTGGTACTGCCAGTCCTTCATGATATGCTCCTGATCAGGCAGAAGGTGACTCCTTTCAGAACAGAAAATTCTATTCAAAGAGGAAAAAGAATGCTCAACAGTAGCTGTTATGACTGGGAGTAGCAAGAGATGGATTCCTACTTCTTTCATCCCAGGAAATATAGCACAAAGATTAAGTTGAACCACTAGTGATGATAAAGAAGAAGTTGAAATCAAATCTTCATTTGTTCGTCTTATGATATTCCACTCTGTTCAAATTCTTTATTCTGTCCTGATCACCTGGCAGCCCCATTGCTGGTAGTGCCTCACTCCACTTAACTGTTGGTGTTTTATAAGACAGGCATCTGTAAAAGCTACATAGAAGTTAAGCAGAATCCAGAGGTTGCTGTTGCAGATTTGTAAGAATCACATCTGGGTATTTTTCAGCTGTCTTAACAAACACCTCTTGTCCTCTTCACTTAAGGAGTCAATATAAGTGCCTTAATTAGTCAACTTTTCAATTGAAGTAATTGTTTCTTCCATTATGTTTTCAATGTATAGAGCTCTGAAATAGCTTCTAATGGTGGCAAAGATCTGCTACTGTTGTAGCAGGTGCCTGGATGGCATTGTTTAATGACCCAAGTGGTTTCAACAGTAGACTTACAAGAGAGAGAATGGCAATAATTTTCTCTGAACTTAGTAGTAAAAGTAGTCTCACTACTTAGATCCGTCCCATCTCAGTGGATACTTTCCAAAGCCAATAATAATGGTTTCAGTAATTTTAAGACAACAGGCTTATGAGAAAGCCAGCGGGTTTTCCAGGTTGGACTCATTTGAACTTCAGTCCCAGTGTATCTTCTGTTTTTTCCAAGACTTTTGGACTCTTGCTGAAAAAAAGAAGACATTAAATTTATGGCTTTTTAAATGTCTTTTGAAGATTTGCAGCTCGTACTAGTGCTAATTGGAGTAGATGGCCTCCGCAACGTATATAGGAGAGATTAGGGTTACGTTTTTCTCTGAGCAAAGCTTGTACTCCACTATATTTTCCAGAGAAGCTTGTAGCTCCATCAAATGCATAAGCAGCCATCTGTTTGGGGTTCAATTTATAAGCATATAACTCTTTGAAGATGTGGGTTGTCACAGATGCAGCTGATGTGTCTTCTATAACCTGAACATCTAGAAATGCAGCTACTGGGCTACCACTGACATCAAGATAACATATGCAATGGTTTAATACTTGATGCCCATTTGCATTGGTGCATTCATCAGCCACGTATGCACATTTTCTGAATGCGGTGAAAGAGTTCTTCACTTTATCAACTGCTGAGTTTTTCACTGTTGCACTGCATGCTTCTAACCAGTCAGTTGAGTTGCTTGCAGAAGGATAGTGAGCATTTGCCGGTCTTGGTTGGAATCAGTGTCCCACTTCACGATTAACAAGTGACCATGCACTTAACATTGGCCTCCAGTTTGTAGTGTGTGGTATCTCTTGCTGAAATAGAAAGAATGATGTGACAGCCATGTTTGTTCTCATAAACTGTGTTGTGTCTCCAGCATCCTTAACAGCCTCATTAAATACTTCGGAAAATTAGTTTTGACAGTGCCTGGCTTCTAAGGCTTTCTGCATGTCGATGCCGTCCAGAGGCTTGGTATTTTGCAGCCTTTTCACATAGGTTGTCAGCATTGGTTTGCTGATCAGTTTGGCAAACAAGCTCCTCCACTTTTACTATATAAATCAAGAGTGGGCAAAGTTTTTCACCTGAGGGCCACATCGGGTTTTGGAAATTGTATGGAGGGCCCCCTGATGCCCCCCCCCGACTCCTGGCCCATCCAACCCACCCCCCCGTTCCCTAACGGCCCCCCTATGATCCCTGCCCATCCACCCCCCTGACCCCGCCCCGGAACCTCCCCCCCCCCAACTGCCCTGTGCCGCCTCATCCAACCCCTCCTCTCATTCCTGACTGCCCCCCTGGGACCTCTGCCCCATCCAACCACCCCTTCTCCCTGACTGCCCCCGGAACCCCTGCCCGCCCCCACCCCCCCATCCAACCCCCTGGGACCCCTGCCCCCATTCAACCTCTGTTCCCTACCTTCTGACTATGCTGCCCTCTATCCACACCCCCGCTTCCTGACCACCACCCTGAACTCCCCTACCCCCTTACTGTGCTGCTTGGAGCACCGGTTGCTGGCGGTGCTACAGCCGCGCCGCCTGGCTGGAGCCAGCCACGCACAGTGCAGTACAGAGCACCGGGTCAGGCCAGGCTCTGCAGCTGCGCTGCCCCAGGAGCTTGTTGCCCCGCTGCCCAGAGCATTGCGTTGGCAGTGCAGTGAGCTGAGGCTGTGGGAGGTGGTGGGGAGAAACAGCAGGGGAGGAGCCGGGGGTGAGCATCCTGGGCCAGGACCTCAGGGGCTGGGCAGGAGGGTCCCGCGGGCTGGATGTGGCCCATGGGCCGTAGTTTGCCCACCTCTAATATAAATCAGTGGTACACCCACATCTTGAATTACTGCATGCATTTCTGGTTGCCTCATCTCAAAAAAGTTTCATTGGAGTTTGAAAAGGATTAGAAAAGGACAACTAAAATTATTAGGGGTATGGAACAGCTTTCATATGAGGAGAGAATAAGACGGGGACTTTTCGGCTTGGAAATCAGACTAAGGGTATGTCTACACTTACAGAGTTTTTGCGCTGTGAGTTTCACTGGTGATAGGGAACTGGTGAAAGAAAAGCGCTGCTTTGTGTATTCACTCAATTCCTCAGGCATCAGAGGGTACGTCTTCACTACCCGCCGTATCAGCGGGTAGCAATCGATTGCTCGGGGATCGATATATCGCATCTCATCTAGATGCGATATATCAATCCCCGAACGCGCTTATATCGATTCCGTAACTCCACCAACCCGAACAGAGTTGCGGAATCGACAGGGGGAGCCGCGGACATCGATCCTGCGCTGTGAGGACGGTGAGTAATTCGATCGTAGATACTTCGACTTCAGCTACGTTATTCACGTAGCTGAAGTTGCGTATCTAAGATCGATTTTCCCCCGTAGTGTAGACCAGCCCAGAGAGTGTTTACACGAGCAGCTCTTCCAAGGCTGATGAGAGCAGCTCTGTAGGGCAGCTATCCTACAGTGCAGCTCTCTCAGTAGGTCTTGTGGGAAGTGGAGGGTGAGTGGAAGGCATTCTGGGTCCCTGCTCAGTGCCCCGTGCTGCCCTGCTTCATGTCTTAGAAGCCCCATTACTTCCTGGTTTCTGCCCTGGCATTTTTTTTAAAACCTCCTGCTGTCTGGCTGCTTTTGCCTGCTGCATCTACAAACAAAGGGAAAGGGAGCTTTGTTTCCTTAAAGTAGTTCTTAGCATGAACAGAGACGGGGAATCCAACACTCTGCTCATATAGCTAAACACAGCAAACTGCATCTTAATCAGATAAAAGCAGATACACTTATTTTAAAATGAAACATACCACATGTAATCCAATACTTCAGTAATAAAGTACATTAAAAAAAACTGAAAGGGCAATCTATTGTGACTGACAATCAAAGGATGTAACACAGACCCAAGAAGGGTTGAAAATTTACCGAGCAGCTACTAGCTGGAGGACAGCAGGAAAGATGGGATGCCTCTTCCAGCATGGTCAAAGGACACTATCAAACGGGAAGCTCAAAATGCATGTTTTTCCCCTCAAATGGTGCTTTGCCTGGAATCTGGTGCTCCTTCACCTCTCCCTTTAACATCCATCTGTGGCTAGTTGTTGTCTATCAAACGTAAATTTTCCCTCCTCAGTCAGTCACTCTCAGGGTATGTCTACACTACGAAATTAGGTTGATTTTATAGAAGTCAACTTTTAGACATCGATTTTATAGTCGATTGCATATGTCCCCATTAAACGCACTAAGTCAGCAGAGTGCGTCCTCACTACTGTGGCTAGCATTGACTTACGGAGCGGTGCACTGTGGGTAGCTATCCCACAGTTCCTGCACTCTCCATCACCCATAGGAATTCTGGGTTAAGCTCCTAGTGCCTGATGGGGCAAAAACACTGTCGCGCGTGGTTTTGGGTGCTTGTCATCAGTCGCCCCTCCCTCTGTGAAAGCAACAGTAGATAATCATTTTGTGCCTTTTTTCCTGGGTTACCCGTGCAGACGCCATACCACGGCAAGCATGGAGCCCACTCAGCTCACCATCACTGCTGCTATTGTAGGCAAGTCTACTGTGGGGGCTGCTGTGATCCAAGTAGCCAATTCAACCATTGATGTTCTGTTATCAAGGATAGTGACTATGGGAAATATGTGGGCCTTTTTAGCTCCATCAAGGTGCCTGGACAGACATGCCTATCCTCCTCTTAGAGCACCAAATGGGAGCTAGAGACTCCAGGTCATTCTCTTCTTTAAGTTTCATCTCATGGAGATTCAGTCCTGCCTGGAATATCATGTGAACTGGAGGCTTCTGCCTCAGGCTGCTCTCCCAGCTGGCAATACCACGCGGTTGCACCTACCCCAGCCTACCCCTTGCTCTCTCTCATGGCTCACGAAGCCTGGACAGTAGTAAGGAGCAGTTCAACTATAGGCTGAGCAAGTGCAGAATGGTGATAGAATGTGCATTTGGACGTTTAGAAGCTTGCTGGCGCTGTTGGTCAGACCTCAGGGAAACCAACATTCCCACTGTTATTGCTGCTTGCTGTGCGCTCCATTATATCTGTGAGAGTAAGGGGGAGATGTTTATGGTGGGGTGGGAGGTTGAGGCAAACCGCCTGGCATCCGATTTTGAGCAGCCAGATACCAGGTTGATTAGAAGAGCACAGCAAGGTGCGCTGCGCATCAGAGAGGCTTTGAAAACCAGTTTCATGACTGGTCAGGCTTTGGTGTGACAGTTGTGTGTGTTTCTCCTTGATGCAATCCTGCCCCCTTTGTTGATTATAATTCCCTGTAAGCCAACCACCCTACCCCCTTCGAAATAAGGTAACTATTGTTTTGAAACCATGCATTCTTTATTAATTTAAAAAAAAATGAGATAACGGACAAGGTAGCCTGGGTAGGGTGTTAGAGGAGGGAATGACAGGGCCACATTGCTTATTGTAGCCACACTAAAAATCAAACTGTTTGAATGACAGCCTTCTGTTGCTTGGGCCATCCTCTGGAGTGGAGTGGCTGGGTGCCCGTAGCCTCCCACTACACGTTCTTGGGTGTCTGGGTGAGGAGGCTATGGAACATGAGGAGGAGGGGAGGCAGTTATACAGTGGATGCAGCGGGGGTCTGTGCTCTTGTTGGCTTTCCTGCAGCTCCAACAGACGCTCCATCATGTCTGTTTGCTCCCCCATTAGCCTCAGCATTGTGTCCTGCCTCTGCTCTTTGCACTCACTTAATTCTTTCCTGGCTTCTGCCACTGAATGCTTCCATGCATTAAGCTGTGCCCTATCAGTGCAGGAGGGCTGCATGAGCTTGGAAAACATGTCATCATGAGTGCATTTTTTTCACCTTCTCATCTGCGATAACCTCAGAGATGGAGATGATGGGGAGCGTAGAAACATACTATGGTCTATGATTCTTGGGGGACTGCATGGTTGCCTGTGCTGCAGAGTTTGCCATGCTGACCAAACAGGAAATGAAATTCAAACTTCCTGGGGCTTTTCCTGTGTTCCTGACTAGGGCATAGGAGTTCAAAGTGCTGTCCAGAGCAGTCACAATAGCTCCTGGAGGTCAATACCATTGATTTGTGTCCAAATTCGACCTGGCAAGGTCAATTTTAGTGTTACTCCCTTCTTCAGGGAGGAGTACAGAAGTTGATTTTAAGAGCGCTTTAGGTCGACGGAATGGGGTTGGTTGTGTGGACACATTCATTTTTAAATTGACCTAATGTGGCTAAATTCAACCCAACCCTGTAGTGTAGACCAGCCCTCAGTCATTATTTTTGCTATTCTTAATTTCCAAAAATAGAATTAACTACAGAATAAGCCTAGTAATGAAACAATGTGGATCATCGTTAATGCTGTATCAAAACAAGATATAAAGTCCATAATAGTTGTTCCATTGTTTACAATTAAAGGGTGCCTATAGACCTGACTGTTGCATGTTATATGTGGGGTGGTTAAACCTTAAACTGAACTAGAAGCTGAAGTTATTTACATAAAACAGCAGCTTGCTTGACACACACAATATCTTGTAAAAACAATGAGGAGTACTTGTGGCACCTTAGAGACTAACACATTTATTTGGGCATAAGCTTTCGTGGGTTAAAACTCACTTCATCAGATGTATGGAATGGAAAATACAGTAGGACTAACATGGCTACCACTCTGAAACCTGTAACAGTATTTTGTGATAAGGCTATTGTACTTTTGCCCTGAGATCTCCACTGGCTGCCAATTGACTTCTCAGCAGTGTGTAAAAGGCATTGTTTATGACATAATAAAGCCTTAAATGATCTGGGACCTACTCGAGAGACTCTCTTCCTGTGACAGATTTCAGTAAGATTAGAGTTTTAATAGGTCTGCTGACTGAGGATTGCTTTGTAGGAGATGGGGAGAAGAAAAGCACTGCTGCTTGTTTGGTTTTGTTTTGTTTTTGGGGTGGTGGTTGGTTGTTTGGTTTTTTTTAACATTGTGCTTTGAATTGATTTCAGGATACCCAGAGCCTGGGATAGTTGATGATTTAAGTTGTCTTGGGGGAAGGGGGGGGGGGGGAGAGAGAGAGAGAGAGAGAGAGAGAGAGAGAGAGAGAGAGAGAGAGAGAGAGAGAGAGTTTATAGAAAAAACTAAACAAACAAACAACTGTAATTAACTAGTATTTAGGATCTAATCAGAATGGTAGCTGCAAAGGAAAATCATGCCTCACTAAACTTTAGAATGCTTTGAACTTGTCAGTAACTAGCTGATACCCCCAAAATGGATGGCATTATTTATTTAGACTCTCAAATGGTCTTATCTTTGACCAAGTTCCTCCATATCAGATTACTAAAAGAAACACAGTAGTCATGGGGTCAGAAGCAAAATATTGTCAGGGATCAAAAATTGGCTCGGAAACAGAAAACAAACAAATGGTCCATTGCCATCATGGCAGAAAGTTAGTGGTGCAGTGCCACATGATTCTGTTCTCAGACCAGTGTAGCTTAATATATTTATCACTGATCATGGAAAAAGGACTGAGCAGTGAGATGGTAAAATATGCAGATGACACAAAATTATGTAGGTTATCCAAGTCTACAGAGGACTGTAAGGAACTTCAGAAAGACCTAACCAAGCTAAGTGAATGGGCAACATGATGGCATGTCAAATGAAACTCAGTGCATGGGAAGGAAAAATTTGAACTACTCATACACCATATTGGATTCTAAATGAACTCAGGAACCAACTCAGGAAAAGGACCTGGGCAACACTGTGGACAGCTCAAGGAAGACCTCTGTTCATTGTACAGCTGTGGCTTAAAAAAAAAGGCAAACAAAAAGGATGGGGATGGAGGATAAGACAGAAGATACGTCATTGCATAAATTGCAATATATGGCATTGCATAAAGTTTTGCTGAGATTATAAAATTTGAAAATTCCTCTAAAAAAAATTCTCTCTATATATGTGTATATGGAACAGGCAAATGAACAACTTCCTTGGGAGCTCTTCCTAGCAAATGCCATTCTTTCCTGTGCTAAAGTCATGTCAGTTACATTATCATTTTTCTGTGGATGCTCTGCATCTCTTATATTGATTGGAGGTCATGATGTAGTTGACAGTTTAAAGAAATTGCTTTGTCTACATGTAGAATAGGTAAGCATTGAATTTTGGCATTGGTATTAAAGTAAAAATACAAAGCACAATACCCTCCTTTCTCTATTAGTATTAGGCAACTTATTATCCTTATCTCTGGTATGCACTACGAGTGGATCGAATTTAGCAGTGTTAGATCAATTTAACTCTGCACCTGTCCACATGAAGAAGCAATTTTTGTCGACTTAAAGGGCTCTTTAAATCAATTTCTGTACTCCTCCCTGACAAGGGAATTAGTGCTGAAATTGACATCACTGGGTCCACTTTAGGGTAGTGTGGACTTAATTTGACGGTATTGGCCTCTGGGAGCTATCCCAGAGTGCTCCATAGTGACTGCTCTGGACAGCACTCTCAACTCAGATGCACTGGCCAGGTAGACAGGAAAAAGCCCCAGGAACTTTTGAATTTCATTTCCTGTTTGGTCAGCATGGCAAGCTGATCAGCACGGGTGACCATGCAGAGCTCATCAGCACAGGTGACCATGCAGTCTCAGAATCACAAAAGAGCTCCAGCATGAACTGAACGGGAGGTACTGGATATGATCGCTGTTTGGGGAGACGAATCTGTGCTATCAGAACTCCGTTCCAAAAGACGAAATGCCAAAATATTTGAAAAAAATCTCTAAGGGCATGATGGATAGAGGCTACAACAGGGGACTACAGCAGCCGCGTGAAAATTAAGGTGCTCAGGCAAGCGTACCAAAAAGCCAAAGAAGCAAAGAGCCACTCCAGGTCAGAGCCCCAGACATGATGCTTCTATGATGAGCTGCATGCAATTTTAGGGTGGCCGCCCCCCACTACCTCACCCCTGTCCGTGGACACCTGAAAGGGGGGAGTCTCACGCAACAGGGATGAGTATTTTGGGGATGAGGAAGATTAGGAGATGGAGGAGGAGGAGGTTAGCGCACAGCATGCAAGCGGAGAAACCATTTTCCCCAACAGCCAGGAACTGTTTATCACCCTGGAGCCAATACCCTCCCAACCACAGACCATGAAGATGGAGAAGGCACCTCTGGTGAGTGTACCTTTGTAAATATAATGCATGGTTTAAAAGCAAGCATGTTTAATGATTAATTTGCCCTGAAGATTTGGGATGCATTTGCGGCCAGTACAGCCCCTCTTTTTAAATGGCCAACCCAATCGGTGCATAGTATGGGAAAGGAGGGTACTTCTGTTTATAATCACATGTTATGAAGGTTGAAGAAGCTGAAAGACTGTGGCTTACTATGGCTGCCTGCAAGCCAAATTCTGTTGCCTGGCCCTGCATGTGTGATCTCTCACACCAAACTGGCAGGTTCTCAATATAAGAGGCAAAATGTGACCTTGTACCAAAAGCACATGTGCTATGTAATGTTAACAGCTTGGTTCACCATGAAAGAGTCTACCCATTGTTCTCTAAAATATGTGTTTTTAAATACTACTCTCCCCTTTTTCCACCCGCAGCTGCAAATGTTTCAATGCTCCCCCTGTCATCTCCGTCCCAGAGGCTAGCGCAGATAAGAAGGCGAAAAAACCGCACTTGCGATTAAATGTTCTCTGAGCTCGTGCAGTCCTCCCACACTGAAAGAGCTCAGCAGAATGCATGGAGGCAAACAATGTCAGAGTCCAGGAAAGCAGAAAATGAATGCAAGGACAGGAGGGACGAGCAAGATGAGAGGTGGTGGGAGCAAGAGGAGAGGTGGCGGCAGCACAATGAGAGGAGACTGGATGCAGTGCTGAGGCTACTGGGGGATCAAAATGATATGCTCCGGCGTCTGGTGGAGCTGCAGAAAATGCAGATGATCACAGACTGCCGCTGCAGCTCCTGTGTAACTGCGTGCCCTCCTCCTCCAATTTCCATAGCCTCCTCACCCAGATGCCCAAGAATGTGAGGGGCTCTGGCCACCCAACCACTCCACCCCAGAAGACTGCCCAAGCAACAGAAGGCTGGCATTCAATAAGTTTTGAAGTGCAGTGTGGCCTTGTCCTTCCCTCCTACCCTCATCCACCACCCCACCCGGTGCTTCCTGCTTCACCCACCCCTTCTGGGCTACTTTGGCAGTTATCCCCATATTTGTGTAATGAATTAATAAAGAATGCATGATTCTGAAACAATAATGACTTTATTCCCTCTGCAAGAGGTGATCAAAGGGGGGAGGGCAGTCGGCTTACAGGGAAGTAGAGTGAACCAAGGGGGTGGGTTTCATCAAGGAGAAACAAACAGAACTGTCACACCGTAGCCTGGCCAGTCATGAAACTGGTTTTCAAAGCTTCTCTGATGTGCAGTGTGCCCTGCTGCGCTCTTCTAATCGCCCTGCGCGTAATCAGCAGCCAGGCAATTTGCCTCAGCCTCCCACCCCACCATAAACTTCTCCCCCTTACTCTCACAAATATTGTGGAGCACACAGCAAGTGGCAATAACAATTGCAATATTGGTTTAGCTGAGGTCTAACAGAATTAGTAAACTTCGCCAGTGTGCTTTTAATCATACAAATGCACATTCTACCACCATTCTGCACTTGTTCAGCCTATAGTTGAACAGCTCCTTACTACTGTTCAGGGTGTATGGCTTCATGAGCCATAGCATTAAGGGGTAGGCTGGATCCCAAGGATAACTATATGCATTTCAATGTCCCCAGCAGTTATTTTCTGGTCTGGGAAGTAAGTCCCTTTCTGCAGCTGTTCAAACAGACCAGAGTTCCTGAAGACGCGAGCGTCATGTACCTTCCTCGGCCATCCCACATTGATGTCAGTGAAACGTCCCTTGTGATCCACCAGTGCTTGCAGCACCATGGAAAAGTACCCCTTGCAGTTTATGTACTGGCTGCCAAAGTGGTCTGGTCCTAAGATAGGAATATGTGTTCCGTCTATCACCTGACCACAGTTAGGGAATCCCATTGCAACAAACCCATCCACTATGAGCTGCACACTACCCTTGATAGCAATAGCTTAGTGATTGTGTTGGCTACTTGGATCACAGCAGCCTCCACAGTAGATTTACCCACTCCAAATTGATTACCGATTGACTGGTAGCTGTCTGGCGTTGCAAGCTTCCAGCGGGCTATCGCCACTCGCTTCTCAACTGTAAGGGCTGCTCTCATCTTGGTATTCTTGCACTTCAGGGCAGGGGAAAGCAAGTCACAAAGTTCCATGAAAGTGCCCTTACGCGTGTGAAAATTTCACAGCCACCGGGAATCACAACACTTTGCGGTCCCACTAATCTGTGCTTGTTTGCCTGACCCAGAATCGGCATTCCATGGCATGAACCTGCCCCATTACACCATGATGTCCAAATTGCCAGGGCCTGTGCTTTGAGAGAAATCTGTGTCCATGTCCTCATGACTATCATGATTGTGCTGTCGTCGTCTCCTTGCCTGCTTTGCAGGTTCTGGTTCTGCACATGCTGCAGGATAATGTGCGAGGTGGTTACAGTGCTCACAACAGCAGCGGTGAGCTGAGCGCGCTCTATGCGTGCCATGGTATTGCGTTGGAAGGAGAGCAGGAAAGCAGCATTGCAGCAGAAACGGTAGATGACGATGGATGCCATGAGAATAGATATTTATATTGAACGACGAGAGTATCTGCGAGGTGGATTGTGGTACCAGGAAAGCAGAGTTGCAGTGGAAGTGGTGAAGGATGACGGTTAGCACTGCGCACATTTCCTGAGGACCCGGAAGCCCATGACAGAAAACATGGAGAAATTCGCTGTCGAGTCAATAGCAGCAGAGCAGAGTTGCTGCAGAAAATGTGTCTGACGATGGTTTGCAGTCCTACTGCACCGTCTGCTGCCAGCAGCACCCAGGACGCAACAGCGGCGGTGTTGGTGAGCTGTGCTGAGTGGGCTGCATGCTTGCTGTGGTGTGGCATCTGAAGAAGAGCAGGAAAGGAGAGTTGCAGTGGAAGCGGTGTATGACGATGACGATGGTTTGCAGTCCTATTGCACCATCTGCTGCCAGCAGCATCCAGGACACAACAGCAGTGGTGTTGGTGAGTTGAGCTGCGCAGGCTGCATGCTTGCCATTGTATGGCGTCTATTTGAAAAAAAGGCACAAAACGATTGTCTGACGTTGCTTTCATGGAGGGAGGGACGACTGACGAATATACCCAAAACCACCCGCGACAATGTTTTTTGCCCCATCAGGCACTGGGAGCTTAACCCACAATTCCAATGGGCGACGGAGACTGCGGGATAGCTACCCACCATGGACCGCTCTGTAAATTGATGCTAGCCACAGTAATGAGGATGCACTCAACCGACTTAATGCACTTAGTGTGGACATACGCAGTCAACTGTATACAATCGATTTCTAAAAATTGACTTCTATAAAATCGACCTAATTTCATAGTGTAGACATATCCTTAGACTAAGTTATCAAGCACACAATTGTTAATGGTTTTTAGGAAAAGTTGTTGCTCATAATTAAAGTTGAATTTGGGCCCTAGTCTATTTGACATGTACAAAAAATGCAAAGTTTTTTATTAATGTTACTTTACAGTTAGCTTCTTTGCTAAGTTACTTGTATTTCATGCATTTTAAAATTATTCCCTTTCCAGACTTCTTTGAAGTAAAGGAAGATTGCACAATTTTAGGGGAGAGGTTTTATTGTGTCTTCTTTCAGCTACCAATCCAAATAAACTAGACTGTAAACTAAATTGGTTTCTTAAATAAACTCCAATAAATTTTCTATCTAGAAGTGAGCAATTCATTTTGTTTCACTTCTCTTGCTTTTTTTCATTTCCTCCTACCCTCTTTTATTTCTGTCCTTTGCTTTTAACCCCTCAGATCTGTGCATCTTTTTCCTTCCCAGATCCCCTTGTAGGGCCCAATTATGCAAACAGGTAAGCAGGTGCATAACTTTGCTCATATGACAATTCTCACTGGCTTCATGGGCACTGACTTCAGCATGGCTCTGTGCAGAGGCGTGACTGAATGTATTAGCTTGCAGTATTGGGTCCTGAAAGACAGATAAAACCAATAAGTATATTGTTGACAGATGGAAATTTAGGGAGTAATATTATACAACACTCTTTTTAGAAAGATGAGCAGAGCACAAGGGTGCTATGGTTTCATTCTATGAGGGAATATGAGCAACAAACTTTCCTCTGTCTGCTGTTTGGACATAAATATATATATCCTCCGAAGGAGTTAGTTGACTGGCCAACTGAAAAATGCAAGTATTATAATGATGAAGGTTCTGTTTCACATTATGCAGTTACTTAATTCTATAATTAGTAGTTAGGGCCCCACATATCATTGCTCAAAACTTGAAGTAATCATGCTGGAGTTGCCAGAACAAAAAATATCCAGTGCAATTTTTATTCTTGTCCATTATCAGATTGGAACAGAGACCTATTTATTTTGTTGTTTATTTAAATAATATATTCATTTCATGCTGTGTGTGAAGGGGTGTACAAGCACTTTGGGGGTCACCGAAAAGAACTCTCTTGAGCTATAACCATCCACATTTCCCCTCATTGTCTACACTGTTTCTCTGGGTCCACTGTTCCCAGCAAATATGCAGTTTTAATAATGAATTCTGAAATTCAGTTGATTCTTCCCAGGTCTTTTATGAGTTCCTTTCTATCTAACTGGTCTGGGGCAGAAGGAAGGCAGCTGGGTTGCATTACTCATCTAGTCAGGTCAGCTGATCTTACTTACAAATAAACTTGTAAAGTAACTAGAAAGAAAGGGGGGGTGGATTTCCCCCTGCTTCCTCTTTTGTGTGGAAGTTGTTGGAGAGTCAATGCGGAGAAGTAGCAAGTGTAAAAGAAGCTGTTGGCTCTAGGGCTTAATTTTGGTTTACTCTTTTATTATTTGCTTATAGAGTGTGCATAACTGTATTACAGAGAGCTATAGCTTGTGATTCAGGGTTGTGATATTGAATTTGAGTTATTGGGGAGTGAGGAGGAAATAAGCCATGTTTGTGGGGTGTAACAGAGTGCTGGCTAGGAGAAACAAGCCAGGCCCTTGTTAGCCCTGTTCCAGGGGAAGAAGGTTAGTAGTTGGGCTGGCTGAGGGGCCATGCCCTAATTACCAGCATGGGTCCACCTGCAGGCCTGGGTAGTCAGCCTGCCCTATAAAGCTGGTTAGGAAGCAGGAGGAGATAGGAAAAGGAGGAGTGTGGGTTCTAGATCCTTGTTGGCTGGGAAGTTAGTAGTCTCTCAGAGTGTTGGTCTCTGTAAATAATAGGTGGTGGGAATGGACACAAACAATAAAAGGATATGGGTGCTATACTTCAGTTGGTCTTTGACTGCATTTGTGGAGGGGCCGGGAGGAGGCACTGCTACATGGGGGTTTTGTCCACTTATACAGAGATGGTTCACAGGTATAGTAACTCCTCACTTAACATTGTAGTTATGTTCCTGAAATATGTGGCTTTAAGTGAAATGATGTTGAGTGAATCCAATTCCCCATAAGAATTAATGTAAATGAGGGGGTTAGGTTCCAGGGAATTTTTTTCAACACACACACACACACACACACACACACACACAACACACACACACACACACACACACACACACACACACACAGTATTTGTTTTAAACAAACTATTTAATAGTGGTACACAGTGATGATGATTGAGAAATTTGGTTGAGGTGGATGAGTCAGAGGGTGGAATATTTCCTGGGGAATGCCTTACGGTAAATGATGAACTAGCAATTGACTGGGCCCTCACGGGTTATCTCTCACACACTACAAGGCAGCAGGAATGGAGGGAGGGAAGACAGCATCGCAGACAGAGACACATATACACACTGTGTGAGAGATGTGCATTTCCTCTTTAAGTACACTGCTTGCTTGCTGAGACTGCAGCTGCTGCCAGCAAGCTCCCTCTGTCCTGATTGTGTGCCCCCCCCTGCTCTATGGAAGATGGGGTAAATGGGGTGCAGAGGGAGGGGGAACACCCTGATATTAGCCCCCCTTTTTCTCCCCCGCTCCACACAGCAAGCGGGGGTCTTGGGGAGCAGCTCCAAGGCAGAGGGCAGGAGCAACACATTGCAGTGGTGGGGAGGGATAGCTGCAATTGCTAGCCTGCTGCTGCACAGGGAACTTAAAGGAGTGGGGAGCTGATGGAGGAGCTGCTGGTCCACCCTGGTTCCAAACCCCCACAAGCTAGCTGTAACAGGCTGCTCTTCCTGCAAGCAGTGGACAAAGCAGGCAGCTGCCAAACAACTTTAAAAGGGAGCATTGCACAACTTTAAATGAGCATGTTCCCTACATTGATCAGCAACGAAACAACGTTAAGGGGGATGACTTTAAGTGAGGAGTTATTGTGTCTTCAACTGTCCTTGGAGCCTTCCCCACGAGGATCCTGCTCTGCACACACATAAGAGTCTGCCGTGTGGATCCAATTCTAGGACTGGGGAATATATTGCTAACAAAAAGGTGGTTAACTGATGTTTCTAACAGAAGTGTAGGAAAACAGTATCCTGTTGAAATAGATTAGTATTAACCTCACTAGGGGTATATGAATATTACAAGGCATCCCCCTCAAAACTCACCTGCATATTATTATTTTTTATGAAAATCATAAATTAGATACTTTGATACAGAGTAATTCATATCTTTACAAATGTTGATACAAGGATATGCAGGTTAGGTATGTTTCAAAAATATATTTTCCTCCTATGCCTGCATGCAACCAAGTAGCAGGCTGATTATATGAAGAAAATTCATTCTGAAGGTCCCTTTTCTGTGAAAGTGGTGCACTTGATTAACTTTGAATAGCCCCTCTGAGTACACACTGTGTGTGTAAAGTTGTGTGTGTGTGTGTGTCTTTATCGGGTCAGGACTTTGAAAACTGATACTTACTTGACCCTCATCACCACAGTATCCTTTATAAGTGTTATGGGTTATTTTTCAGTAAGGTCAAAGTTTGCATTTTATTTATTTTTTTTTAATCCTAGATAAAGAGACAAACTATGAAAGTTGAGAATAGAGCTAGGTGAAATTTTTTTCAGCAAAAAAATACAGATTTGGCAAGCCTTTCACATTTTTTAAATATCTCTGTTTCAATACTAATTTCCTTTGTTTTTATTTTAAAAAGGCTCAGTCAAATCAAACCTTTTTCATTTTTCATCAAACAATGTTTTCTTTAACTGAAAACTATTTTTTTTAAGTGCCAGCGAACCAAAAAAACATAAACCAAAAGAACTATTCACACAATTCTAGTTGAGAGAGATGACTATTCCGTTTATTATTGGAAGAAAGGCAGGCGACCTTCTCTCCATTCCTTTCCCCTTTGTTGAGTATACCTAAGAAATATGTAAAGGGTGCACTTTTTTCCCCCCATTCTTTCCCTGTTCTTTTTCTCTATTCCTTTCTCCATTGGCAGTCACTCAGCTTGATAAAATCTCACTCACCTCACTGTGGTATCTGAACTGCTATCAGATAATTAAAGAAATAAAGCACACTTTGGTTTCAATCACTCTCCTATTATTCCTGAATAACAATCCACGTAAAGTGTTTCTTGGTTTGTAATAGATTGAATAACCCAGATAAGAGAGAGGTACTGAACTAATTTTCAGAAGTTGTACCTAAGATGTGTATAAGCAACTCATGTCTTTATAAAGAGCCGGCAAAACTAAAAAAGATGGAATTAGAGATATGTATTTTGCCTTTTCTAAGAAGGAAAACACAGAATTGTTGCAATTCTAAATAGAAAAAAATTCCATTTGAAGTAATCCACAGTTTATATGATAGAGAAGGTAACTATGAATAGGTAATAGACTAACTTTATAAATGTGAATGAAACCACCTGTCAGCTATTTTAGATGGGACTGGAGACTTTAATGGGGTCCTATGCCTGGAGGTGGTGGTCCTAGAGCTACTAAGGTGTAGGATGACCAGATATCCTGTTTTTAAAGGGACAGTCCTGTATTTTGGACTTTTTCTTATATAGGCACCTATTACCCCTACCCCCTTTCTTGTTTTTTTCAGTTGCTATCTGGTAACCCTACTAAGGTGGCTATAAGCCACCTCAGAATTCCGTGTACACAAGGGAAATCCCCCCAGTGGCTTTCATTCTAGCTGCCTTGCATAGTCAGATGTACAAAGTGGGCTCAAGGGTTTGGCCCTTTGACTTCCAAAGGGAAGAGCAGAATGATAAAATTAGTGTAGACTGCTGTCTGCAATTTGATGAAAACTCAACTGGTTGTACAGATTTCCTTTTATTAGTACAACATGTGATCCATAAAATTGTTGTCAGAAAAGCAGTTCTGGAAGAATTGCAATGGAAAGTTAGAACACAACATCTTGTAGTTCTGTACTACAGAATTATTGGCAGATAAATGTTATAATATTTATGATTAGAATAAGAAATATGAACTCCTTGCTGTCCACCCTCCCGCCTGCTGCTTGCCTCCCTACGTGCCTGCTCACCCCACTTGCCCTCCTGCCTCACCTCCCTGCCCGCCTCCTCATAATTTTATCGAAGTGCAGGATCCCCCAAAGCATGAGGCCCGGGGTGGTCGCACCGGTTCACCGTACCCAAAGGACAGCTCTGGGTGTGGGGGGTGGAGGGGTGAGAAGAGGGAAATTAGTCTTGCCAACTCCTACAATATTTGGTGTAGTTTCTTAGAGCCCCTAATCCTGAAATTGCATGAATGTTTCACTTCTTGATTACCTGCTTGTTTCTGAATGTCTCTTGTGGTCACTGTTGCAGAGGAAAGCTGGACGCTGACCTAAGTGCATCTTAAAGGCTCAAAACCAGCAACTAAGTTAAAATAACCCAATCTATATGGGGGGGGGGGGGAAAAGCCATCCGGTTATTTTAAGGCCACTCTGTCGAGTTGTGGGATGGACCCGCCTGATGATTCTGGAACACGCAGGCTTGGCACTAGTGTGGGGCATAAATAGCTTTTAGAAGTAAGGGCAGGACCTCAAAGATGCGCACAGGCACCCTCCCGAGGGAACATGATCAGGCTCTGGGAGTGTAGGGAGGCCACAATAATTGTGAGGGTCACATAGAGGAGAGGGTCACATAGAGGAGGGTCCCTTCCCCCCGCCCCGTACACTTCGTGGCCATCTTTAATATGGGCAGAAAGATCGCTGTAAAATAACCCATTTAACGTGGTGCATTGGGTGTGGGTTTTAAAGGTGGGTGGCAGTTTACGTGAGGGTGTGTCTGCCCACAGTAAAGATGGCGGATCACGTCCGGTAACTGCCTGGTCTCGTGCGCCTCAGGGGGGCACGGCGCGAGCCCTTAACTTGCTCACGGCCGATGGACGAGTACCGCTCCCCGCCCGCCTCAGTCTCTTCTCGTCGGGGTGACGCCCCGGCTCGGTGTCAACCAATCGCTGCGGGTGCGTGTGTGTGTGGGCGGGGCTGCCGGCAGGGTGAGTGGCCAAGCTGCATAGGGCTGCTCAGTGGAGATAGAGGGAGCTGAGGAGAGGAGCTAAGTGGCGGCTGCGTTGCTGCTGCTGCAGGGGTGTTGTGTGCGGCCGCTGCTGCGAGTGGGGAATCCTCCTTCCAGGAGGGCGCGGAGGGAACCATGCCAGTTCTCAGGTAGTGCATAGGCTTTGATGCTGCTGTGGCTCGCCCCCATCCTCCCCCCCCCCCCGCGCGGCCACGAGGGCAACGGGCTGCTGTTTGAGGCGTGCGTTGACTTATTGCCTCTGCCTAGACTTGGGATGGCTTAGTTTCATTGCCTTCCCCGATGGTGTGGGCTTGGGGTGGCTCAGTTTCCCCATTCCCTCCCCTCCCTTTTCCTCCGGTTCTGGGTGGCTATTTTACCACCTTTCCCCCCGCACCCCAGTCCATAGCCAGTTCATTTGGTGTTTGATATCCCTCCCACTGGGAACTCTCCCCCCACAACTTTAACTATGTAAGTGTTGTCTTTTAATCAGATGCCAATTATCTGTGTGTTGCAAAAAATATACCAATATTATGGGCCCTTATTATTTATGTGGCACCATGAGTGTGCTGGATGGTTGACAGACAAGTACACTGCCCTGAAGTATCTTGTCTATTACACTCCCACCTATGATTTAACAGGGTTTGGTTGAAACAAAATTAAAAGCCTATCCAATATGAAAGCAAACTACATGACTCTTTACATCCTGGTGCTCTACTTCTCTTGGACACTAGCTGGCAAAGTAAAGTGGTTTTTAGTCTGAAATTGCTCTAAATCTTTGCAGTGTTTAATTATGTGTTGCACTAATATGGGAGGCCTGGGGGCATCTGGGTTGAAATGGAAGTCTCAAATTAGGATGTGTGGAGGGATCTATCTGTCATTGGCCTGCTATGATAAGCATTTCCAGGAAAATCATTTGGGAGTATGTTGACTTTAAAGTGATGGACTATCGAACTGCTGTAATGTGGGGCAATATGAAATTGATGAAGGACAAGAAATAGATGCATATATTTGTGACAGTTCTAATATCCATCTTGATGTATAATGTTGGCAGGACTCACCGTTTTAAAGTTTGATTTGGAGCTAAGCCTTTTTTTCCTCCATACTACACATTTAATTGTGGGGAAAGAGGAACTACAGTAATATGGCAGTAACTTGCATAATCTTGCAATAATAGATTAACTTTATGATCCAGTCTTAATATTTGCTACATTTTTAAGCTCAGTTTAGATCAGTCCCTAATGCTAAGGAGGATAAAATTAATTAAGAACCTCAGCACTCAGGGTAGACCTGAAGTATAATTATGCCAAAGTCACAGATGGGTAATAGCTACAGTGACTAGATTTAAAATCTACAGCTTAACATGCAGTAGTGTGAATTCTTTTTTTGTAAAATGAGTTTTTTCTTAAAGACCTTCCTCTTTTAAATGGACTTGTACTGTGAAGTGAACTGGTGACCTTTATCATGTGTATATACACATACCGATCGGTCCCATAGTTTCTGAAGAGCTGTCTAAAATTACAGTCTCTGAGTTCAATTATCATTCAAAGGTGGCTCTCCCAACCTCCCTTCTACCCACCCCCATGTGCAGTATATCAGATGTCACCCTGTCTCCGGTTAAGGAGTATAGACCAGTGACTCTTTCATAACATGATGCTATTCAGCTGCCAGGTTATGTTGAGCTAATGCAACTGCCTTAAAATCTCACTAGTGGTAGAACAGTGTTAATCAGTATGACAGACCTAGTTCCTACAGACCTTGGCTTTAAGGTGCTTGGAATCTAAAATAAATTATATCTTTTGGAGGATTGTGAAATGTATATTGAAGATACTGCATTAACCCTGTGTGTAAACATGCAGTGTTTTAGTCAAATGTTAACTTCATTTCTTTAAAGCCCTTTAAAGTATATGAATGGCCCTTTGATTTCAGTGGGGCTGTTTGCATCCTTAAAGTTAGCCATGTGCTTAAGTGCATTACTTAATAGAGATGTAATTGAAATAGCCTTTCAACTTTATAGAACTATGGAGTACTAGCTCCACAGGTGCTGGAACTAATGGGCTGGGGGTGCTGAAGTGGTTTCCATCATATACAGAGTTTATAGTTCGGTTCAGTGGCTCTTAGCACCCCCACTAGACACATTGTTTTAGCCCCCTAACTAGCACTGAAGTGCTTCTGGTCTCAGATTGATTACAGTGAAGGATAAATGATCTTTGTGTTGCAGAAGTAATTGTGCTGTGAACAGAACTGTATTGGTCAAAAGCTTTCAGCAGTTGCTCACAAGATTTTAAAAGAGTTTCTGTGAATAAATATGCATTGCTGTTTTATTATATCTTGAAACCCTGTCCTAACTGAACTGTGTGTACAAGTCTGTCTCCACATAGTGGCTTGTTTGGCTTTGCTTTTGAGAGTAGGTTTTACATGTGTTATAGAAATGTTAAACACTACTTTTCCCCCCCCATGAAGTATGTGTGCTTCTCTTCATAAATTTAAGACTGGGTGTATAACATGGTTTAGTAACCAACTTGCAGTATAACTTTGGCTCCACCCAGCAAAAGGCCAAACCATGTTGTAAGTATTCTGACACTTTTATTTTTGGGAGAGAAAAGGTAAGTGAAGTAATACTTTTATTGAACCAGCTTCTCTTGGTGAAAAAGAGAAGCTTTTGAGCTCTGTGAAGCTTTTCTTTAGGTCTGTTCTGTAGAGCTCAAAAGCTTGTCTCTTTCACTAAGGCCTTGTCTACACCACAAAGTTGCAGTGCTGGTGAGGGGGTTACAGCGCTGCAACTTAGGAGGTGTACACACCTGCAGGGCATTACCAGCGCTGCAACTCCCTGTTTGCAGCGCTGGCCGTACACCCGGTCGAACCTCGGGTGTAGAGGATCCAGCGCTGGATCACCAGCGCTGGTCATCAGGTGTAGACACTCACCAGTGTTTTTGTTGACCTCTGTGGAATAAGCAGGTATCCCAGCATACCTGAGGAAGCCTCTCTGGTAATTAAGCAAACTCCACTGCCCTGTGCTCACCTGACCCCTCCTTTAAATGGCCTGGGAAATTTAAAAATCCCCTTCCTGTTTGCTCAGCCAGGTATGGAGTGCAATTAATCTATCAATCACTCAGGGACCATGCCTCCACCCACCAAACGAGCCCCAGCATGGACCAATGCAGAGCTGCAGGACCTCATTAGTGTGTGGGGAGAAGAGGCTGTGCAAACACAGCTGCGCTCCAGAAGAAGAAATTATGATAAGTATGGTCAGATATCGCAGTCCTTGATGAGAAGGGATCATGAACGGGACGCCTTGCAGTGCAGAGTAAAAATTAAGGAGCTGAGGAGTGCGTACTGCAAAGCCCGTGAGAGAAATCGCCTCTCAGGAGCTGCCCCCACAACCTGCAGGTTTTACAAGGAGCTGGATGCCATACTTGGGTGTGACCCCACTGCGAATCTTAGGAGCACGATGGAGAGTTCAGAGCAGGGAGAAGTGGGGGATGGTGTAGAGGACGGAGACAGTGAGGCTACTGGCATGGAGGGAGACACCCCGGAGTCCCAGGACACATGCAGCCAGGATCTCTTCTCCAGCCTGGAGGAGGCTAGCCAGTCACAGCAGCTGGAAGCTGATGGTGAGGTGGAAGCTGAGGATCGTGCTCGTGGTAAGTAGATTTCAATGTTTTGGGAGAGGAGGATTTTGGTTATGGCTGCCTGCATGCATGCCTAAACGTGGAATAGCCCATTGATTTGATCTATCCTTCCCCGTGGTTTGCTCTGGTGTCCCCCGAGCCCCCTCTCCAAACAGGTATCCTTCCCCGCGGTTTGCTCTGGTTTCCCCATCCCCCCTCCAAGCAGGCATCCAGCCCCGCGGTGTGCTGCCGTGTTCCCCACCCCCCCTACAAGCAGGCATCCAGCCCCGCGGTTTGCTGCCCTGTTTACCAGCCACCCTCCCAGCACGGAGGCAGCCACGTGGTGTGCTCTGGTGTTCCCCACCCCCCCTCCAAGCAGGCATCCAGCCCCGCGGTGTGCTGCCGTGTTCCCCAGCCACCCTCCAAGCAGGCATCCAGCCCCGCGGTTTGCTCCGGTGTCCCCCGAACCCCCTCTCCAAGCAGGTATCCTTCCCCGCGGTGTGCTCCAGTGTTCCCCGAACCCGCTCTCCAAGCAGGTATCCTTCCCCGCGTTTTGCTCTGGTGTCCCCCCCCCCCCCACCAGGCATCCAGCCCCGCGGTGTGCTGCCGTATTCCCCAGCCACCCTCCCAGCATGGAGGCAGCCACGCGGTGTGCAGGCATCCAGCACCGCATTTCCACCGCCCCACCCCCTCAGTATCAGGACGGGTTGAAAGCGGACCAAAACAAACTCCAACCCCCCAAGCACCTAGCTCACCACCTTCCTGTTCACTACTGTCCCTTCTTCAGGACACCAGCTACCCCCTGTACCCACTGCTGATAAACCCCAGCGACCCAGTGGTCAATTCCCACTCCCAAGGGGTAATTTTTGCTAAAAACACTCGCCCCATTGCTCGCCATGACTTAGCTTGCTTGCCCTCTCTGTGTTATGTGAGGTATGTGAGAAGGATGCTACCTAAAGTCTCAAAAGTCCTTCAAAATTTGATAATAAACAATGATGCCTCTGTGTATTACATGTTTCTATCTCTCTGTTTTCTAGGGACCTTGACTACTGCAGCTGTATCACCGCCCTCACATAGGTTGCAGAACTTGAGGCACAATCCTAGGAAATCAAAAGAGGAATTGATCAAGTCTGTTCTGAGCCACTAAAACAGGGAAAGTAGGAAGACAGAGGAATGGAGAAGCAGTGTACAGGAGTGGAGAAAGACTGTACATGAATGGAGGCAAACAGAAAGCAGGAGAAAGGAATTGTGTAGGCAAACAGAAAGCAGGAGAAAGGAATTGTCTGCCAAAAAAACAACAAAGCAGATGATAAGCCTCCTGTCTCACCAAACTGAGTCTTTCGAGTCTCTTGTAGCCATGCAGACAAATATGTACCGTGCTAACCCACAGCCCTCCCAAAGCCCTCTTCCTTGTTCCCCAGTCTTTCCACAAAACAACTTTCTCCAGCAGCCAGTTCCTTATTATCCCCAGCTGCCCCCAACACCTATAAGATCACCTACTAGCCCTGATAACTATAATTCTTACCCTGTTCACTCCACCCCCATCATTCTGCAGCATAGTAATGCTGAAGTGCAACAGACAGTGAATATTGATCAAAATAGGACATAGTAAAACCTGTAAATGTACTGTCAACCACCCCTACCCCCTTGCATGTTTTGTACTGTATGTTGAATAAAGTTTTTTTTTTTTCTATTTCTTTCACTACGTTTTATTGCTTCTGGAAGTGGTAAATAATACACAATGAGGTAGAGCAAAGCACATCAAATGCATCAAACATTACTGCTGGCTCTCAGCATCAAATTGCTCCCTTAAAGCATCCCTAATCCTTGAAGCTCTTTCCTGGGCCTCCCTATTAGCCCTGCTCTCTGGCTGAGCAAACTCATTCTCCAGGTGTCTAACCTCGGAGGTCCATTCCTCACTGAATCTTTCACCCTTCCCTTCACAAATATTATGGAGGGTGCAGCATGCGGATATAACAGCGGTGATGCTGCTTTCCATCAAATCTAGCTTCCCATAAAGACACCTCCAGCGAGCTTTCAAACGGCCAAAAGCACACTCCACAGTCATTCTGCACCGGCTCAGCCTGTAGTTCAACCGGTCCTTGCTCCTGTCAAGCTTCCCTGTATATGGTTTCATGAGCCATGGCATTAAGGGGTAAGCGGGGTCTCCAAGGATCACAGTGGGCATTTCCACGTCCCCTACTGTGATCTTGCGGTCTGGGAAAAAAGTCCCGGCCCTCAGCCTCCTGAACAGGGCACTGTTCCGAAATATGCATGCATCGTGCACCTTTCCAGGCCATCCTGAGTAAATGTCAGTGAAACGCCCACGGTGATCCACAAGCGCTTGCAGAACCACGGAGAAATAACCCTTGCGATTAACATACTCTGATGCCAGGTGGGGTGGTGACAGAATAGGAATACGAGTCCTATCTATTGCCCCTCCACAGTTAGGGAACCCCATTTCCGCAAAGCCATCTACAATGTCCTGCATGTTCCCAAGACACACGGTTCTTCTTAGCAGGGTGCGATTAATGGCCCTGCAAAGTTGCATCAGCACCATTCCAACAGTAGACTTCCCCACTCCAAACTGGTTCGCCACCGATCTGAAGCAGTCTGGAGTTGCCAGCTTCCAGATTGCAATAGCCACCCGCTTCTCCACTGGCAGGGCAGCTCTAAATCTCGTGTCCCTGCGCCGCAGGGTAGGGGCGAGCTCAGCACACAATGCCATGAAAGTGGCTTTTCTCATCTGAAAGTTCTGCAGCCACTACTCGTCATCCCAGGATTGCAGGACGATTTGATCCCACCACTGAGTGCTGGTTTCCTGAGCCCAAACGCGCCGGTCCAGGGAGCTGAGCACATCTGTTACTGCCACAAGCAATGTACTGTCTTCACAGTGAGGCGATTCAATATCATTGTCTGACTCACTGTCACTCTCACTATCACTCACTTTTTGCAGGTGAAGGAATAGCTCCACTGCCAAGCGCGATGTGCTGGCAACATTCATCAATAAGGTCGTCAGTTGCTGAGGATCCAATTTTAAAAAAATTCGCAGGAAAAGCGCTGTACAGTCACAATGCTGCCACACTGCTCCGCATGTGTAACAAAGCACCGCTGGGCGTTAGAACAGGAAGCAGAAAGACGATCACACTTCCTTCCCCTTCCCACAAGCCACAGCGCCGATATGGGACGAGGTGCTCTGTGGGATAGCCGCCCACAATGCACCACTCCCAACAGCGCTGCAGCGTGGCCACATCTAACATCACTTGCAGCGCTGGTTGCTGTAAGTGTGGCCACTCTGCAGCGCTGGCCCTATACAGCTGTACTAACACAGCTGTAACAACCAGCGCTGCAAAATTGCAGATGTAGACATACCCTAAGATAATTTGGTTCTATAAAAGGTATTACCACACCCACTTCGGCTCTCTCCTATCCTGGAACTAACATGGCTACAACAACATTGCAAACATTAGTTTTCTTGTAAAGCTATTGGAACACTGAAAAGTGAGTGTCCATCTACCCAGGAAAACTTACTGTCTTATACATACTTTACAATGACCAACAAAGCTGTTTTTGTAGACTTATAACACACAATTATCAATTGGTAGTAAAATAAGTCATTTGCTGCTATTGTCTAGACAATGTAGTACAGTAGAACCTCAGAGTTGCCAAACACCTTGGGAATCGAGGTTGTCTGTAACTCTGAAATGTTTGTATCTCTGAACAAAATGTTATGGTTTTTTCAAAAGTTTACAACTGAACATTTACTTAATAGCACTTTGAAACTTTATTATGTGGAAGAAAAATCCTGCTTTCCTTTTTTTAGTACTTTACGCTTAACACAGTACTGTATTTGCCTTTTTTTACATCTGCTGCTGCATGATTGCATACTTGGGTTCCAAATGAGGTGTGTGGTTGACTGGTTAGTTTGTAACTCTGAGGTTCTACTGTATTGCTAAGGAGCAACTCAGATCACTGCTTGGATTTGACTTTTTCAAATGTCATAACTGCTGCAAAAATAATCCAGTGTGTATTTTTCAGATATTTCTTTAAGCACTTTATAAAGACTGAAGTTTTTTTCCACCTGTATGTTTGCATACTTCCATTACCATTTTGATGTCACTCTTCTACAGTGCTATTGTGCTAAAGTGCCGATAGATGTGTGAGAAGATGAAATACTTCTATTAAAATCAGTGCTACTAGTGTCTGGCTACCAATTTTGGAGTTGCATAGAAAGAAGAAATATTTATCTAATTTTGAAAACAAGTAATATTATATGCTCAAGATTGCAAATTTGTATTTTAATCTTTTTATGTAAAGTACGGTCAGTTAAGATTAGTTTGGCATTTATAAAACTTTTCAAGTGGCAAATCAATTCAGAAGCAAAAGAGATGTTTGTTTGTTTGTTTGTTTATAATGTCTGCACCTTGTTACTTGTGATAATGAGAGAGTAATACCCAAAACATTTAGCAAAGATCATTGGCTAGTTGTGGAAATTGAATCTCTCTAGTGAACAAACCTACCCCCCAGAGTGATTAGCAGAACGGGTTTATATTTAATAATTTACATTACTTAAGTTTGTGACTACTAGTTATTTTCACTAGGTTCTGTAGTGATTACAAAGTCAATAAAATGCCTTGGTCTTTACTATGGACATTTTGATACTTTTTGTGTGTGTGTGCATGTGCATGCGCATGTCTAAATTCCCTCCCAAGGAATGTTGATGTCTTCTGGGAAGTAAACCACTGGTATTTTTTGTGATCTTGGCTTTATTTTTTCTGTGTAAAAAGCTTTTTCTGTGGCAAGCCAGCAACCACCCCCCCCTTTTTTTTTTTTAAATGATAGCATTGTGATACTAGTAATGGTCAGAGATACATTTCCATTTGTATGGAAGTGATGGACCTCTGACCGCCCCCCACTTGGTAAGGCAACTCCCATCTTTTCACGTGCTGTGTATTTTTACCTGCCTCTGTATTTTCCACTCCATACATCTGATGAAGTGGGTTTTAGCTCACGAAAGCTTATGCCCAAATAAATTTGTTATTCTCTAAGGTGCTACAAGGACTCTTCGTTGTTTTTGCTGATACAGACTAACCCGGGTACTGCTCTGAAACCTGTCTGTGGTCTGTACTCTGACAAGCCAGATGGACTCAATGAAGGGGAACAGTGAAGATGGTTAAATAAATAAAACAAGATTATTCTTTCTAAATATTTAGACTACAAAGGAAAAAAATTGTGGAGAGCACACATCCTTGATTTACCAGTCTGCACCTTCTATTTCGTATCTTATCCAACCTTTAACTTTTCCTCTTTGAGTCTAAATAATTGATAACGAAGATGTGAAATTGACTAGTCCAGTTTTGCTGTCCACCATGACTTTAAAAGCAAGAAGTAAACAAGATATGTCATGTTAGAGTTTTTTACTGCTTTTAAGGTGGTGATGATAACATTGATCAGAGTTTAATGCTTTTCTTTACACTATCCCTATTTAACTCTTATCTGACTTAACTAGTAATTTCAAGCATATAAATATGGCTTTTCATTTTATATCCATACACTATGGTCTACAGAATCTTGTTTTATTGTACATCGGTCATGTCTGCACTACAGAGTTAAGTCGATTTTAAGTTATGTTGATGATCATAAACTGCTGTAATACATAGCTTGTACATTTTCACACAACTCTCCTTCTGCTGGCGGAGCACGTCCACAGTTGGTGCTCTAGCACCAACGAAGAGTAGTATGCTGTGGGTAGCTATCCCACTGTGCAAATTGCCACCTTCTCCTGCTAGGAGTTATAAGAATGGATTGCAGTGCATCATGGGGGCAGAATTACTGCTGTATGATGCAGTTTTCACCTGTCACATAATTCTAAAGGCTTCCAACTGTGTTTCGCCTGATATTTCAACTGCCCCTGTAAACTTTGCCCCCATCATCTCTCCCTGAAAGCATGGATCCTTCAAGGCTCTCCAGTCTTGTGATAAGTGGTATGAACATAATGCATCTGATGCTGCAGTATTTAATGAGCTGCAAATCTGAACAGGAAACCATAGTGCGTGCCTTGCTGTGTACCGTGGAAAGAAACATTCAAGATTGATGTTGGCATTCATGGAGCAGCTGCATATGGTTGCTACTGGGCTTGGGAAAAAGCATTGAGTGGGGTCGGCTTGTGATGCCGGCATGGGATGACAAGCAGTGGCTGCAGAACTTTTGTATGCACAAAGTCACCTTCTTTGAACTCTGTGTGGAGCATGCCCCCCACCCTGTGGTGCAAGGACACTAAAAAGAGAGCTGCCCTAATGGTGGAAAAGCATGTGGCGATAGCTGTGTGGAATCTGGCAACTCCAGACTGCTATCACAGTCAACTGCCAATCAGTTTGGAATTGAGAAGTTCACTATGGGGGTTGTGATGATGCAAAGTGTGCAGGGCCATGAATCCCCTCCTGGTATGAAGGACCCTGTGTACACATACACTCTTTTGTTGATGAAACCTGACTTTTGTTGACAAAACTGTGGAAATAGAGAAGTTGCAACAAGTAACTACAATGCCTCAGTGCACAATACAAAAGTCAATAGTATGACAGTGAAAAATGGGGGGACAATCCTGGAACTCAAATAGGAGCCAGTAAAAGGTTGAATATACAAAAGAACTATATAAAGAGGTTTTTAATACTGATTTGCAAACATGTGAAAGCATGAACTTCTGCTGTCTTTGTTAGACTCCTGGCTAGGAACAATAGAAATCCAGTCCTGGAAAACACACAAAAATAAGCGGATTATTTTGTGATCTATGGATTCTGAAGTTTGCAGGTTGAGAAAGGTCCGAACAAAGCTAGTCTGTCTACTTGAAAAAATATTTGGAGAAATTGAAGTCTTAGCAATGCTGTCCAGTTTGTGCTGTATAGAAACAGTTAAGGACCGAAAAGTGTGAACTTTCCTTGTCAGCAATGGAGTGTGAATTTTAAAACCTAATTTTGACCATTTAAATTCTAACACTTTAAAGCCAAATTTAGTGCTGACAACATTCAGCTGAAGCAATTGAAAATGAAATATAGGTGTCTAATCTAAAAGTCAATGTAGAGCTCTTAAACACTAGCTTTCTATTTTGTCAAGTAAGCTACATCTACATTGGGCTTGTCTTCACTGGCTCTTCACAGCGCTGCAACTGTCTCACTCATGGGTGTGAAAAAACACACCCCTGAGCGCTGCAAGTTTCAGTGCTATAACGTGCCAGTATAGACAGTGTACCAGCACTGGGAATTGTGCCCCTTGTGGAGGTGGGTGTTTTTATTTGTTTTTTTTTGTGTGTGTGTTTTTTTTAGAGCTCCATTTTGAGCTGTGCCACGACTACACAAGCGCACGCTTTAATGTTGCTAGTGAAGACGTGCCCTTACTCAGGTTAGATTTAAGATACTAATGTCACTAAGGAGCTGTTGGTAGTATTTAGTTCTCAGCAGACCACTGTGGATGCTAACCAATAAGATATGCAAAGTCTAATGTGATATTTGAAAATGAAGTGCAAAATGCTGTTCTGTTGTAACTGCCTCTTTATGGAACAACTAAATTGAAGACAGTAGAAACAGTATTGATTCCAAATGTTTCAGTTGGCATTGCTGGACCTACTCTTGCTGGTGTCAGCTACCTCTGTTTTTTTTTTTAAGTGTCATGTTAGGTGTGCCCCGTGGCAAAGTAGCCTTTATAATATTGATCGGTTGATATTACTGATGACATTAAACCATAGTAACCTATGCCGAAGGTTTGACTTCCAAAAAGCTACAGCAGGGGTTGGCAACCTTTCAGAAGTGTGTGTTGAGTCTTCATTTATTCACTCTAATTTAAAGTTTCACGTGCCAGTAATATGTTAACGTTTTTAGAAGGTCTGTTTCTGTAAGTCTATAATATATAACTAAACTATTTTATGTAAAGTAAATTAGGTTTTTTAAATGTTTAAGAAACTTCATTTAAAATTAAATTAAAATACAAAGCCCTCCAGACTGGTGGCCAGGACCCGGGCAGTATGAGTGCCACTGAAAACCAGCTTGTGTGCTGCCTTTGGCACGCATGCCATAGGTTGCCTACCTCTGGGCTACAGTATCAGAATTAGGAAGGCCAGAACAGCTATTAGGCTATGTCTACCCTGGCAAAGTTTTTTGCACTGTCAGTTCCACCGGTGATAGCGAACCAGTGAAAGAAAAGCTCTGGCTTGCGTACTCACTTCCACAAGTGTCAGATCATGTTCACATTTGCAACACTTCCATCGCAGCTGAGAGCAGCTATCCCACAGTGCAGCTCTCTCCATTTTGACAATAGGTCTTGTAGGAAGGGGGAAGTGATCGTGGAGCATCCAGGTCCCTTCACAGCCTCCTTTCCCCAAACACTGATCAGCTCCAGTAGCTCAGAATTGCTCCAAGCAGGGGATTGTTTGCTCTGTGGAGTAATGTCACCTGGCCAGATAAGTGAGCACTTGCCAAGAAAACAAAAAGGGGAGTTTCAAAATTCCCTGGGCTTTACAGCGAGAAGGGTGGATGTCTGTTTACCTGGTATCAGAGCAGCAGAGCTGCTGGCCAAAGTGGTCTTCTAGGCACTGTGGGATATGCTCTGGAGGCTAAAAGCTCAGTAAACAGGAAGAACGTGTCTTCACTTGTATATCACCACAAAAACATCCTCGGTAAGAGCTGTTCGCCTCTCGTGGAGGTTGTGTTGTTTTTGCAGTGAAACTATAGAGTTTCACTGCAAAAATTCATTGGCAAGTGTAGACACTCCCTCTGTTTTTGTGCAAAAATGGACTTTTTTTGTAAATGGTAAATGTAGTCATGCCCTTAGAAATATCATTGTTTGGAGGCTCTAGGAGCGCACAAGGAGCAATAGCAGTGACTACAATAACATTCACGGGTTATCAATCGTTCCTTTATTACCAATTTCATTAAGCCAATGAACAGAGCTGCAGCTATTGAAACATACATAGCGAGAGACAGCCTGTAAGATACCTAGCCTAACAAAGTCAGGCTGCAAAAGGGTCCTGGAAGGCTGATATGTTAGCCCTAAAATGTTAAAGGCCCTTTTTCCTACAATCTGAGAAGAGGTTCTCTCAGGCCAGTTAGGGACACCTGAATGCAATTAAGGGCGGCCTGAGGCTTTTATAAACACCTCCTCTGGGGAGAGCAAAGAGGGAAAAAGAGTCTCAAGCTACTGCCAGGCTAGTGGCAGCAGGATAACAAGCTTTTCTAGGCTGAGAGCCTGTGCTCCTTCCAATAGGGGAACAGCCAAATCTGAGTGCCTGCTAGGGGAAGGACTGACAGCCCATGGTAAGCAACCAGAGGACACTCTGCCTCGGTGAGGAGGCAGGGAAAGGTATCCCTTTATGTTTTGAGACAGTTTCCTTTTTGTCTGGTGAAGAATCACCCCTCAGGCCGACCCTGAGGCCTACCCTGAAAACACAGCCAAAGGAGCACAGAAGGGGGAAGGCATACACTGCCCAGAGTGCGGCTGATTTACCCCATGCCTGCCATCACCAGAGGGGAAAGTGCTAAGTCTCGCGAGACAAAGGAGGTGCCTTGTCACACAAGCATCAGTGATTTCATACATCCATCTCTGTAGTCCTCTTGGAGATGCCAGTATCGCTCAACAGGTGGTCATTTGTGGAGGGCTTCCTTATGAATTCTTCCTTTCTTTTTCATACTTTTTATTCTGTATTACACTCATTGATAACTCTTTATATGCATGAGGATTCCAACCCCTTTTTCCTTATCTGGACTTCCACACTGCATAAATGTTGGTATGCCTATCTTTTCATAGATTGTCGTCTTAGGCATTAATGAAGATAAGAGAAATTATGTCAGCAAGTCCCATGGTGACTTACAGTTATTGCAGAATTTCCCATGATGTTTCAGTCAGACATCTTGTGGTAGTGAGCGGCACGCTGTGGAATATTTTCCAAAATATCACCTGCATTTGAAAGAGCACTTTGTTAATGCAATACTCTCCAGTTTGCATCAGCAGCATCCACACAGGGGAGTGGTAGTGCAGCACTGTGGGGCCATGTAGAGAAGCCCTTCGACCATGAGACTGAGAGAAACTAGTAAGTTTAAAAAAAAAAAAAAAAAAAGTCGCATTGCAATTAATTTCTCAGAATTTTATGTGCGGTTGTTAGTACCTCTTTTACAATAACCTTGCAACTTTTACTGGTACTTGCTTACCCCTGCATCAAGTAGGTATGTCAACCTCTTTCAGGCCTCATATATGGTTAAGCTAAAATTTGACAGGTTATGCTGTAAAAGTGTAAAGCAAGGCGTAACTTGCATACCTAACATACTCTTATCCATAACATGCTTATTACTCCTCTATCCTATAATACTATTTACATATTCCTACATTTATACCTGCAACTTAAATCTATTAATCACATATTGATTACACAGATTAATCATAACACAATTAAATGATAATATAAGATTATGAGCTACAGCAGTTGGAGAAACACTTAAATGGAGCTGTTGGAAAGAATCCCTCCGAAAACTACTATGAGAAGGGAAACTTATGGGACTTAGCAACATAAAGAACATACAAAGAATGGCCCAGGATAGACAGGGATGGTGGATCCTTGTTCGTGCCTTAAGTTACTTTTGATGATGGGCATAAGGAATTGGATTCAGATGTGATACCCAGTCAAAGTTCTGACAGAGTGCAAACAAGTTTTTAAATACTGGTTTAAGTTTTTTAACAAATTAAACATATTTATGATTGTTAAACAGACCATGTGTTAGTTGACAACTTGCTGGTTTTCATGCTGGCTTTTCTTAAAACAAAATAAATGCTACCAGCAGTCATAAGCTCAAAATCCCAGTTGAAGTTTAAAAACCCTTAGTTTGAAAAACAATTAAATTCTTATGTACAGTGAAAAGGGCTTATCACAAGTTAGATTTTATGGCTTGTCTGCATGGCCCCAAAGTTTGGACTACAGGGGTGTGAATTGCAGTGCATACTAGTGTGGATGCTGCTGGTGCAAACTAAAAAGTCTTGCATTTGAAAAAGCAGCCAAGAATCCTGTGGCACCTTATAGACTAACACACGTTTTGGAGCATGAGCTTTCGTGGGTGAATACCCACTTTGTCAGATGCAAGTCGGATGCATATCTGACAAAGTGAGTATTTACCCACGAAAGCTCATGCTCCAAAACGTGTGTTAGTCTATAAGGTGCCACAGGATTCTTGGCTGCTTTTACAGATCCAGACTACCCCTCTGATACTTGCATTTGAAAGAGGACTTTGTTAGCGCAATACTTTTTAGTTTGCATCAGCAGCATCCACACAGGGGAGTGGTAGCGCAGCACTGTGGGGCCACATAAAGAAGCCCTTAGACCAGGGGTCTCAAACTCAAATGACCACAGGGGCCACATGAGGACTAGTGCATTGGCCTGAGGGCCACATCACTAACACCCGCCTCTTGCTGCCTCTGGCCCCGCCCTACCCCTTCCATGAGGCCCCGCCCCTGCCCCGTCTCTTTTCCATTTCTTCCCCTGAGTGCACAGCTCCCCACTCCCTCCTAGAAAGTGCTGCACACCACCAACAGCTATTTGGCAGCTTGGTGGTGGGAAGTGCATGCAGGTAGACAGAGAAAAAATGAAGAGTAATGTAGCACAATATTAAAATATAGTATGCTGTTCAAAGTCAATTAACTTTTTTATTAAGTTCTTAACTGTAATGTGAAAAGTCAGTGCTAATTTTGAGTCGTTTCATTTTTGGCCGCTTAGCTGGCAGCGTTTTGCATCAACCAGAGCAGCAATGTTAGGTTTGGCTTCATCTCAGGATATCAATCTGAGTGTTGCTTTCCAATGTTCATCAGTGAGCCTTGACCTTAACACAGATTTGTTAATCTTCATGGAAGGGAAAAACTGTTTACATATATATGTACCTCCAAACATTGCCATTGTCCTTGCGGAAGCAGAGAATAACATGGGAAATCTTTCTTGTGAAAGAAACCTGTAGAATTCTGGAATTCCAACATCTCTATACTTCTGCTTCAAAATGGTGCCACACTGAAGCTTCACTAACTCCATCTTCATTTACTCTGCAACATAGTCAATTTCAACAGCACATGGTGTGGAAAAAAGTTGAAAATGTGGTTCAAGTGCCTTGAAATGTTAAAAATATTGTGTCTCAAAGTGGGGAAATACCAAAGATCTGGAAGAAAACAATTACTGATAAAATTTGCAGATGACACACGAATTGGGGGAGTGGTAAATAACGAAGAGGATGGGTCACTGATACAGAGCGATCGGGATCACTAAGTAAGCTGGACTCAGGCAAACAATGTGTATTTATAATATGGCTAAATGTATACATGTAGGAACAAAGAATGTAGGTAATACTTGCAGTATGAGGGACTCTACCCTGGTAAACAGATGTGGGGGTTGTTGTGGATAATCAGCTGAACATGAGCTCCCAGTGTGATGCTGTGGCCAAAAGTAGTAATGCAATGCATAAAAGGGAATTTTACTTCTGTATTTGGCACTGGTGTGACTGCTGCTGGAATATTGTGTCCAGTTGTGGTGTAAACATTTTAAAAAGGAGGTTGATAAATTAGAGGGTTCACAGAAAAGCTATTGAGGATGATTAAAGAATTAGAAAGCATGCTTTATAGTGATTGAGCGCCTTGAATCTGTCTATTTAGCTTAACAAAGAGCAGATATTTGATTACAGTTTAAGTACCTACCTGTGAAACAAATATTTAATAATGGGCTCCGTCCAGTGTCTGCAAGTTGAAGGAAAACAAGTGAAGATTGCAATTGAAGCATGGTTTTTAACAGTAATGGCAATTAACCATTAGAGGCTATGGTGAATTATTAAATCAAGACTGGATATTTTTCTAAAAGATATACTCGAAATTATTTTGGGAAAGTTCAGTGGCCTGTATTATACAGAGGTCAGACTAGATGATCGCAGTGGTCCTGTCTGGTCTTGGGATCTATGAATATCAAATCTAATCTGCAGGATTATTTTTGAAATGAGGATTTAGTCTCTAATGTTCTAAAGATTTAACTGTTTCACACATGCAAAATACTCTGATTCTTAGTTCCACTTCCTGTAAATTGTCAGCTTCTAGTTGGTCACAACCCCATATTTTATTTTGTATTCTTAGTGTTTTTGCTAAATTTGAAAACATTCTTGGCTATTAACATTGCCATATTTACTGAAATATACTGTAAAACTTCTATTCTATGATTAAACTATCAAAGTGAGAAATTTGAAGTTTTTCAGTTTATAAATCAACTAAAAAAAAATCAGCAATTCTCATTTGGTTTTTGCTTGCTTAGGGTTATGAATTACCAAAATTGTAATTTAACTTCATATTGGGCCAACTTCTAGCAGAATTTTCGCTCTATCTTGGTAAATATGTTTGTGTGAATTTAGTACTTAAGATATAAGCTTATGGCCTTTGGTAGTGGGCAAGGGTGATGCATGCAGAAATTTGATATCTGTATACTAGAAAAACATGGTCATGCATCTCTATTCCATTACTGGGTGCTTCCTCTGAGACTTATTTGTTGATTTCCAATAGAACTCAAAATGTAGTAAAGGAAACTACGGTCTATTTCTTGTACAGTTTACAAGAGAAAAAAATGGGAAGGGGAATAAATGGCCAGGGGCAAATATATCATCAGGGTGGTAATTGACTATGTTAAATAATATATTTTCGTAGCCCAAGAGATGACGATGGGAAACGTTAGTGCCTGGATGAGTTTTTAACCTGTAGCCTCCTGGCAATGTTTTGGAGGAGGAAATGGTAAGACTTGAATAGCAATTAGATATGTGAGGCAATGGAGAATAGTCATGTTTCCTAGTTTGTGGGATGGAGTGAAAGGGAGAATGGTGGTGGGAGCAGTGAAAGAGGAGAGTTAAGCTTGAGTTGATGGCAAGAGACCCAAGAGATGTCTTCATCGAGCCAAACCCATATATTGGTACATTCCTATTAAGTCAGGAGTGAAAAGGTAGATTTGAGTAATTGAGGTAGAGATGGGCAATGCAGCTATGAGAGTAGCTAGGATCTCACAAAGAAAGGGTGTAAAAAGAGAAGTGGAAGGGTAAAAAGTAAGACACATATGGGACTCTCATGGATGGTACATGAGAAGGAGGGTCTACTGAAAGGGCTGCCAAAGAAGTAGGAGGAGAAACGAGAAGATGTTATCGCAGAAGCCTCAGTTGAATAAAATGTCAAGCAGAAGATGAGGAGAAGGATGAGCCCTGAAATTTGGCCAGGTGAAGGTCAATGTAGATCTTGGTGAAAGAGCAGCTTCATAGAATAGGAGGACAGAACATGGATTGGAGGGGATCCAGGGTAGAGGTGAAAGAGAAACTTGGGGGAAATATTTTATATTTGAAAATACCTTGACCAAAACAGGAATATCAGGGATTATACCCAAAATCTGGGCTTTTTTGTATATAGCCAAGGACAAATATACTTCACAGCATAACATACTTAATCTTGGATCCTATTAAAAACACAAGATTTATCAACATTTAAAAAATTCTATATTTAAACATGTATATTCATAAACAAAGATAGTGTGGCCCACTGAACAAGGGCACTGGTCTGAGAGTCAGGAGCTCTAGGCTCTGCCATTTGACTGCTGTGTGACTTTGTGCAAGTCACATCTCTCTGCCTATGTTTCCTCTCCCACCCCTTCTTGCATTGTTTCCTTGGACTGTAATCTCTTCAGTGCAAGGACCGTGTGATTGTACAACACTTACTGCAATGGGAGCCCCATTTTGGTGGGAACCTTTTGGTGCTACTGTAATACAAATATTAACTTGAATTTGTTGTCTACAGGTGTTTTAAGAGTTTATAGCTGAAGGTAGTTGGAGAAGTATTTGGGGACCAGGGTTGGCTTTTTTGAAGATGGAAAAGGTGTAAAGCTTGTATTAGGAGAGCTCCAGAGTAGGGAGAGAGGTGTTAAGGAGTATGAAGACAAGACCAAGAGAGTGGGAGGTAATGGAGAATAAAGCCACATCTATACTTGGAAGGTTTTGTTGGTATAGCTACTGTTTATACTCATTCATAAGCCAAATTTTTTTGGTAGTAAAGTGACACATCAAAGAGCAGGAGTTGGCTTATCAAAGGGTCTATATCAAAATTTGATGAATTTACCCTATTGAATTGAATATCTAATACATTGTCATGGTAAATCAGGGGTCAGCAAACTTTTTGGCTCCCAATCCGTCCGGGTAAGCCACTAGTGGGCTGGAACGTTTTGTTTACCTGGAGCATTTGCAGGCATGGAGCCTCTCAGCTCAGTTTGCCATTCCCAGCCAATGGGAACCATGGGAAGTGGCGTGGGCTGAGGGACATGTCAGCCACCACTTCCTGCAGCTCCCATTGGCTGGGAATGGCGAACCACGGCCACTGGGAGCTGAGGGCCTCCATGCCAGCGAATGCTCCAGGTAAACAAAATGTCCCGGCCTGCTAATGGCTTACCCTGATGGGCCAGGAGCCAAAGTTTGCCAAACCCTGAAATATAGGATTGGCTTATGAAAGGGTCATACAGTTTTTGCCTTTTTTTAACCTATCCATCTTGGGGGGCTGATGAACGAGTATATATGGTATATTGTTAGTGTGATGGATACAGTTTATACTCACAAAGCTGCATTTTTGCTAGTATGGCCCCATTGGCCGAGTGCGTGTGCTTGTACTTTTTCTATGCTTTGTGATGAGTCTTCAGTGACCCAGCCTTTCGGCTGAGTCATACATAGTCTGTGAGATCATATCAAACCCCTTCTGGGGTACAAATCCAACAGAGGCTTGTCTGTGCACTCTGTAACAGTTCTTTATCTGCAGCCCCATCTCTGGGCTTGATCCTCAATCAGTCCAGCAGGGCCTATTGCAGTATCCTGGTCATAACTCTCTCTCAGCCCCTTCTTGACTTTCTCAAATTATCCCTGCTCTTCAGGCAGTCCTGGGCCTGGTATGGGCCACATCCCCCAGGTTTCTCTCCCTGGAGACTTTGTGTCTCTGGGCTTTTCTGGCCCCAGTTTTTCAGTTGGGCCACTAAAGGAGTTCAGTTCCCCTTCTAGGGTGTATCAAAGTCCAGGCCACTTTCGTAGTGGTGGGGACCCAGGTCCACCCTTTACTTTGAGTTCCAGTCCAGGGAACCTGTAGATAACAGCTTTCTGCCATGTCCATTTAAATAAACTGCATCGCTCCTACAATTCCCTGGGCCACTTCCCTGTGTCCCCAGTATGTTCTTCACCCTTACCTCCGGGCCTTGTCCTGGTTGAGTCCCAGCAGCCAGCCAGGAGCACCTTCAAGTACTCCTTGCGCGCATGCCCCCAAGCACTGCTCTCTCTGAGGTCCTGTAGCTCTCTCAGCCAGCCAAGCATACCATCCACTCTCCTCTAGCTTTAGCAAGAAACTGATCCCCTGCTGGCTCTGCAACTTCTCATATACTAGCCTGCTGGGTCCTGATTGGCTGCTCCCTGCAGCCCCTTTCTGATTGTGTCACTCGAGGCAGCTTTCCGGGGTAAGGTGTGGCAGGGCTGCAAGACCTCCAGCAGGGGGCCTCAGGGCCTGGTCCACCCCCTCACAAGCTTATTTCAGTCTGCACTCTTTTCTCCTCCCAAGCAGAATAAGCTATACTAACAAATGTGCAATTTTGCCATTATAACAGCATCTACACAGGGCTTTTGCTGGCACAGCACCTCACAAATTGTACCTCATCACACCCCTGGCCAACATAGCTGTGCTGGCAAATTTTGTCATGAAAACTTGTTCTAAGTGCAAGTTCTGGGTGGTAATGATGGACCTGGAAGAGAGAAATTGATGGGAAAGAGGGAGATTGTGGCAGATGTTGTCTTTGAAAAGTCAACAAATCTTGTGTTGAAGGGAAGTAGGTGGTGAGAGAGAAGATGTTTTTAGGAGAAAGTCGCAAGTAGGCAACTGACACTGCGTTTGTTGGTGCCAATGAAAGTGGAAAAGTGGTGGTGTTTGACCAGGAATATGACAAAAATGTAAGAGAAGAGTGAGTCTTTTCATGGAAAGAGACCAGATGTTTATGAGCTTTTGGAAGCACTTAGCAATATGCGGAGTGGGGGGAGGAAAGGAAAGTGGTTTTTTTTTGGCTGGGTAAGGATAGTGTGAGTCTGTTAGCATGAACTTTATGGTAGGAGATAACTGAGAAATAAGCAAGGATGAGGTGAAGAGGTGGGAAACAATAGCTGCCGGAGCTTCTTCCTGGGCTTGCTATTTTTATGGTTTTCCTCTAGGACCTCCCATTTAATTTTCTAGCTGTTCCCATATTAGGCCATGTCTACAATATTGGATAAATCCGTACTGCTGTGATCGATGCAGCAGTGTTGATTTAGTGGTTCTGGTAAAGACATGCTAAGTCGATGAGACATCTCCCATCGACATAGCACAGTATAGACACAGCTGTAAGTCAACCTAAGCTATGGCGACTTCAGTTACATAACTGAAGTAGCGTAACTTAGATTGACTTACAACATTAATGTAGACCAACCCCATAGGTTTGCTAGCTTGTTTTATCCTTTTGAGTAAGAGGTAGTAAAATCCATCTGGCGTAACTGCCAGATGAGTCAGCAGAACAGCTATGCCTCCATGCGTAATCCTAATATCTGACAACCTGTCAAAATGCCGTGGAAACTCCTTCAACTATTGGTTAGGTCACAAGTGAAGAAGGGTCTGAAAGCTAAAGATAGCCATGTTAAGTTACTTTGTTGCCTGGCTTTGTTTGAACATTTAGATTTTAAAGCTGAAATACTGTGGTAGTGCTTTGGAGAATATTGGCCTAATGAAAACCCTTGAAAAATGAGTAGTTGATGGGGAAGAAGGTGTGTATTTGATGGCTTCTTTGTTAAATTTTCAGAAGTGATTTCAGTAGCTAAATGATATTGGTGTTTAACCTGCCAGTTGGAGCCAGCAGGTGTTGGCTTGGTGGGGAATGTGATGTATTTGAATCTAGTGTTAGAAAGTCTAGCGGGCACAGCTGCATTCACTACCGTTTCCCTCTGTGTCATGTACTATCTAGTTCTTCATTATTACTGTATCACCAAAGTATGTAAGATAACTGAATATGCTAAAAAATTTTTTTTTAAATTATTAGAATAAAAATACTTGATGATTAGATAATGCCTTGTGGTAACTTTCTGCTTTGCATCATACTGCTGCATGTTTAATTTTTTTCTGCATTAAAAAAGTCAACATTTTATCAGTAAACAAATACTGTTTGTAGAGATAGATAAGGGTTCGTGCAGAACAAAATACTGCTCTTACCAATTACTTTTATAAGATTAAATTTGTGGCTGTTCAGATAAACAACAAATTCTGGCTCATGGAACTCTAGAATCTGTTCCACTGTTGCCCCCTTATATAACCTGCAAATACAACCCAAGTGCAACTCTTAGAAATTACAGATTATAGCATGCAAGGCTCATTCCCTGATTGGAGGGTTGCTTAAATGAATATACAGTCTTACATGTTTGAGACTTTTGTATTCTACGTAATTTCCTAAGCAATAATACAAGTTTGCATTTTGTTCGAATTAACTGTGCTGTCTGGATTCCAGGCAAATTGACTGTGCAGCCTTTGGTTGGGCAAAATTAGTTTTGTCCTAATCTGTTGTTTGTCAATGCAATATAATGTTAGACTAGAAACATTACATTACATTTGAAAAACTTCTTCCTTTTTTTTTTTTTCTGGTAGTGAAAATGTACTTTTTGGAATGGGAAATCCTCTTCTTGATATCTGTGCAGTAGTGGACAAGGACTTCCTTGACAAGTAAGTATAAAGATATTTTCGTATTAATTTCCTAAATATTGCTGATGGTTAATTCTAGAAACGCAACATGGAATTGAGTACCGGCTTAATGCAAATGCTTAACTTTAGTCTTTTCAGTGTCCTCTGTAACATCTATTTGACGGTAACTATCAGTTATCTAGTATAGGCTGTTCATCCTCTCCTCCCTTAAACTTTACGTTTTGTATTTTCCAAACTTGTTGCTCCCCTCTGATTTCTTCATCTTAACCTAAGTAGATAGCTACATGTACAACAAATATTTGTCTTGCTTCATGTGATACCCCTGATATAATCCAGTACAGTAACTTCTCATTTAAAGTCGTTCCGGTTAACGTTGTTTCGTTGCTAAGTTGCTGATCAATTAGGGAACGTGCTAGTTTAAAATTGTGTAATGGTCTCTTTTAACATCGTTTGGCAGCCGCCTGCTTTGTCTACTGCTTGCAGGAAGAGCAGCCCATTGGAGCTAACTGTTGGGGTCTTGGAACCAGGGTGGATCAGCAGCCCTCCTATCAGCTCCCCGCTCCCCTAAGTTATCTCTGCTGCAGCAGCTGCCCAGCAGGATAGCAATTGCGGCTATCCCTCCCCCCACTGCCATGTGCTGCTCCTGCACTCTGCCTTGGAGCTGCTCCTCGAGACTCCTGGTTGCTGTGCGGGGGGGCAGAGAAAGAAGAGGGGGGCTGTCAGGGTGTCCCCTTTCCCCCAGCTCCTGCATCCCGCTTACCCCATCTTCCATAGAGCAGCGGGGACACACCAGGGCTCAGGAAGGAGGGAGAGAGCTTGCAGCAGGTTTGGTCTCAGCAAGCTAATCTAATGAACAAAGCAGTGTACTTAAAGGGGCTGTCTTGTAGAGTCAGAGAGTTAACCCTTGAGGGCTCAGCCAATTGCTAGTTCATCATTTAGCAGTAAGAGAAATATCCCACCCTCTGACTCCTTCACCTCAACCAAGCTTCACAATCATCATCACTCTGTGCCAGTATTAGGCCATGGCTACACTTACAGTTCTGCAGCGCTGGTAGTTACAGCTGTGTTCGTACAGCTGTGTAGGGCCAGCGCTGCAGTGTGGCCACACTGACAGCTACCAGCGCTGCAGTGTGGCCACATTTGCAGCATTTGCAGCGCTGTTGGGAGTGGTGCATTGTGGGCAGCTATCCCAGCATTCAAGTGGCTGCAACGTGCTTTTCAAAAGAGGGGGGTGGGGTGGAATGTGACAGGGAGCGTGGAGGAGACAGACAGAATGGATTTTTGGAGTTGACACTGTTCTCAGCTCCCTGCCTTGCAAGTTCTAAGGATTGGAAGACACACAGTGCCTACCTTGAATCATTTTAAAAGTTCTGACCCCCTTCCCCCACCTCTCTCTCATTCACTAAATGCAAATTATGCACTCCTAAATAGCCGTCAGACCAGATAAGCATCTGCTCAACATGGACTTCCCCCTCCCCCTCTGCCGTGTGAGCATGCTGTTTCTCTCTTCAAGCAAACAGCTGTGAGCATTCTAAAGTAATTCCCCTGCCTGCCTCCGCTCGCTCAGCAAACAGGAGCTGTTTGTTTTTTAAATAAGCAGTTTGGCTGAACTCCGAGCTCTCCCTTTCTTCCGGTTTGTTGTGGACAGGAATTCTGGGATACCTCCTTATACCCCAGAGGTCAATAAAAGCGCTGGTGGCGTCCACACTTGCTGACCAGCGCTGGATCACCAGCGCTGGAATCGCTACACCCGAGGCTCGACCAGGTGTACAGCCAGCGCTGCAACCAGGGAGTTGCAGCGCTGGCCATGCTTTGCAAGTGTGGCCACATCCTAAGTTGCAGCGCTGTAACCCCCTCACCAGCGCTGCAACTCTCTAGTGTAGCCATGGCCTTAAATTGTTATACCGTGTGTGTGTGTGTGTATATGTATATGTGTATATCTATCTATCTATCTATAGATATATAAATATAGCCTTTTGTCTGGTGAAAAGAATTTCCCTGGAACCTAACCCCTCATTTATATTAATTCTTATGGGGATGTTAGGTAAATAAAGCAAGTCCTCACTCACCTCTCCAACACCCAAGCTCGTGCGGAGTTGGAATTTTGGGCACACAATTCTGTCAGAGACCAGACACTAATGCGTTGATCAACGGGCTCACACTACCCCAAAAGCTTTAGAATAAGTGTGGCGCCTTTATTAGGGGTGAGCATCAATATTTATACACAGAAGTAAACAAAGTGATTAATAAAAGATAATGGTCATGCATAATCAATCAAGATTTTACAGGAAGAGCAAGTTTAACAAGTAAATGCATAGAGATAAAGGCTAATGGCTACTTGAGGAAGGGGGTGTCATGAGTAGTTTGCAGGTCAGTGCTTTGTTCAAAAAAAGGTTCAGAAAGGATTATGCAGAGACGGCCAGTCTGGGTGTTTTTTGGCTCCAAAGTTCACCAAAAGTTTAGACCCAACATTCCTCCATTTGTAGCTTTGAGATAACTATTAATCAAAAAGCTACACCCTATTTCAAGATCTCAAGGGCCGCTTGGCAATTTCAGCCTGGGCCAATTCGAAGAGAGTAAGGCTTTTAGTTGAGGTGGGAAAAGAATAAACTGACTTACATGAGTTTATGAGGGAGGGGACACACTGAATACAGCAACACAGTATTATAAGGACTACCATGGCCCCAACAACACCCACCAAGAGGTTTTTAACCCACCCAAATCCGGGCAGCCAATTCCATAAGGCTCCCCACCAATCATAAGGTGGCTGGCCAGAGGAGTAGTTTTTAGCCATTTCCCTTAGGTGTTTGGTACGTTGAAAAGTGTCAGAGTAGGTGTCATTTACAAAAACACAGCATTCTTCATTTATGAGGGCGCAAGTTCCTACCTGGGCTGCTAACATCATATCTAAAGCCATTCTGTTTTGCAAAGCCAACTGGCGCAGCTGGGACATTTCCCCGGCCTGGTTCTCAAATAGGGTTGCAGTTTCATTGGTCAAAGATTCTAATAGTCCCTGTAGACGGATGATGGCACCCTTCAAGCTAGTGTGACCAGCCCACCGCTGCCAGGACAAACCATCACGGAGATTAATATCTCTGTCAGTTTCACGGATGTTACGAACGTGGGGAAAATGAGGGGGAGTGAGGGAGATCCGAGAAGGCGGTGCTAGCCATGCCAAATAACATGACCCTGCCCAATCAGGGGAGAGAAAATAATAAGCCTTGGGCCCGCACACCCAGTATGTTCCATATAATGCGTTTTGGGTATTCCATTTCTCAAAGTAGGAGGTAACCCACCGCCCGTTGTACCACTGTTCCCCTGGTAACGCAGAGGGGTCGTTGTGTGAACTGCAGAGGCACAATTTGGTAGTGTTGTCCTCAAAGGGCAGTGTAGTACTGCTTGAGCAGTTGTAGAAGGCAATTGTGTATCCTTTAACAATTAGTTGGACACCCTCGAGATCTGAGCAGGGCTTTTTAAAAACTGACTCTGAAAACCTGCCCCTCCATGAAAAAGTTGAAAAGGTTGGATCGGGGTGAGGGATCCACATATGGGATAAGTGGGATGCGCAAGGCTTGAAGCCAAGATTTTTACTAAAGGCGGTGCCATTAAAATATATGTTGCATTTACTTGTTCCCACAAAAGTTGACCCTTTTTCTTTAACAAAACACAGTGATCCTGTTTGATTGGTTACCCTGAGATATTTGTTAATTGGTACTTCTGTTTTGTCCCATGTAAGATTGGGTTGGACTGGATCTTTTATTCTAGTCGGTGGCATCCAAGTCATATTAGCAGTGGTTAGGGGAATGGGTGTGAAGGGGAGTCCCTGTGCTGCATTTACTGGAAATTGAGTACATACCCAGCAATCACTTCTATTTCCTAAAATACGAGTTTTAACCTCGTGGGAATATCTAATAAAAGCATTATCTTCATAAGCAGAAAATAAACTGAAAAAGCATAAAAAACATACAGTTGTCAGAATAAAGGGTCCTCTCATTTTTTTCGACTTAATTTAAGTCTAATGTCTGAGAGAGGTAAGCTGGTCCACTGGTCGAAGGCAGTGTCCTCAGTGGTGACAAGAGCTGCTGGTCCGTCACTGTGGTCCACTACGGCTGGCTTGACGTGGGAGTGGTGGATCCAAGATTTGCGTCCTTCCAGGAACACTGCAGTCTGGGTTGTCAAAAGAACCTGGTGGGGTCCAGTAAACCTTGGCTGGAGGGTGTCGTCACGAACGAACTTTTTGGCCCAGACGAAGTCCCCTGGTTGGAACGGGTGGATTTGTTCCTCCAGCGGCACGGTCTGGGAAAACTGCGAGGCTTTCCAAAGGGTACGGAGGCGAGCCTGTAGGGAGAGAAACTGACACGCAGTCATATGATCCCCTCCCAATAGTGAAACATCAGCACGTGGTAGCGCCCCGCCTTTGAAAGGGGGGTGTCCATAGAGCAGTTCAAAGGGAGATAATCCCAATGCGCGGGTTGGGCGAGTACGAAGGTGAAACAGGACCAAGGGAAGTACCTGAGGCCACTTTAATCCTGTTTCCTGACAGTATTTAGCCAATGTAAACTTAAGTTCCCTATTCATACGCTCAACTTTCCCGCTAGACTGGGGGTGGTAGGGTGTATGAAAGGAGTGTGAAATGCCCAGTCCTTGTTCTAAATGGCCAAGGACATGACCAGTAAAGTGAGGTCCGCGATCTGAGTCGAGCACAAGAGGGATGCCAAAACGGGGTACAATATCTCTAAGGAGAATCTTCGCCACTGTGGCAGCAGTACAATTAGCAGTAGGAAAAGCTTCGACCCAGGAAGTCAGAGGGCAAACCAAAACAAGGAGGTGCTTTTTCCCAAAAGCCTTTGGCGTATCTGCAAAATCAATTTGAAGATGTTGAAATGGAGCAGCAGGCGGAGGTCTTCCACCCTTAATTTTGTTAAGAGGTGGAGCAGGTCCATTACGCTGACATGTGCTGCATGCTTTCACTATTGATAGGCAATAGGGTTGAATGCCTGGAGCATACCAAAAGCGGGCGATAGTGTCCACAAGGGCGTGCGTGCCGTAGTGACCCCCTTTATCATGGTGCCAGCGAACTGCCACGGGGTATGTGGAGCGAGGGAGGCAGGCTCAGCCATCTGGCATAAGCCAGGTCCCTTTGACCAGAGTGGCCCCGAGGCTTTCCCATGATTTTAGTTCAGCAGCGGGTACTGGTACGGGGTGTGGTGGAGTAAAGGAGGAGGTTGCAATAGCCAATGTGGGCATGGCTAAAGGTAAGGTGGCAGCCTTCTTGGCGGAGGCGTCAGCCAGGGCATTCCCACGGGTAACGGGGCTGCTATCTTTAGTATGGGCCCGGCAGTGAACTACAGCCAGGACAGAGGGTTTTTGGAGGGCGTCCAAAAGCTTGTGGATGAGGGGGAGGTGCTGAATGGGTTTACCGGCAGCTGTCTGGAAACCTCGAAACTTCCAGAGGTGGATATGACAATGCACAACTCCAAAAGTATATTTGCTATCAGTAAAAATGGTAACGGTCTTACCAGCGGCCAACTGGCAAGCTCGGGCCAGGGCATAGAGTTCAGCAGCTTGGGCTCCCCAGTTGCCTGGCAGTGAGGCGGCCTCTTGAATGTCCCATTCAGAGGTGACAGCATAACCAGTGAAACGCTTGCCATCAACATAGAAGGAGCTTCCGTCCGAGAAGAGGATGCAATCGGGGTTGTCCAGTGGCACGTCAAACAGGTTGTCTCTTATCTGTAAGATGCTGTAAACTACTTCCACACAGTCGTGCTGGTCCTGGGGGACTGGCAGGTCAGGAAGCAAGGTAGCTGGATTAAGGGGTCCACACCTTTCAAAAATTAGGTTAGTGTCTTCTAAGAGTTCGGCCTCTAGCTGTTGCTGACGATGGGCCGAAAAGACTTGGGTTGTGCCCCTACGCAGAAGGGCTGACAAGGCATGAGAGGTCCAAACCGTGGTAAAATGACCCAGGGTTAGGCTCTTTGCCTTTGTGATCAGCAGGGCAGCTGCTGCCAGAGTCCGGGTGCAGGATGGGGTTCCCTGAGCGACAGGGTCGATTTGCTGAGAGTAAAAATCAAGCGGGAAATGGTGGGGCCCGCTCAGCTGGGTAAGGACACCACTAGCAATTCCGCCCCTCTCGTGGACAAAAAGGTGAAAGGGTTTGCTGTAATTGGGGGGGCGGAGAGACATGGAGGAGGCCACACTGTCCTTGAGTAACTGAAAGGCTTGAATAGTGTCCGGGGACCACTGCAAAGGGTCAGGAGCAAGGTTAGCAGTGAGTCGGTGGAGCGGTTTGCTTAACTCCCCGCAGGACGGCAACCAGGGGCGACAGAAGCCAATTAATCCTAAGAAACCTCGAAGTTGTTTCTTGGTGTTCGGTAGAGGGCAGTTTTGAATAGTCTTTATGCGGGCTGGGTCCATCTGTCTTCCTTCTGGGGTTAACAGGAAGCCCAGATATCGGACCTTCTGTGAGACCCACTGAATCTTTTTAGGGTCTACCTTGTGGCCTCTGGTGTGTAGGTATAATAAAAGTGCCTTACCATCGATGCGGAGGGCAGCTTCTTCGTGATTACCTAATAGGATGTCATCTACGTATAGGACCAATGTGGATCCCTGCGGACTGGTGAAACCTTCCAAGTCGTGGCGGAGGCACTGGCTGAAAATCGTGGGGCTGTCTCTGTAGCCTTGAGGAAGTCGTTGCCAGACATAACTTTGTCCCTCCCAGGTGAAACCAAAGAGATACTGAGAGTCTGGGTGCACAGGAATGCTGAAAAAAGCTGATTTTAAGTCAATAACAGTGAACCACTCAGCATCCCAGGGGATTTGGCTGATGATAGTAGCTGGGTCAGGAACTACTGCATGAAGAGGGACCACATACTGATTAACAACTCGTAGATCCTGTACAAAGCGCCAACGAACAGGGTCTCCGTCCTTTTTAGGAGGCTTTTTGACAGGCAGTATAGGGGTGTTACAGGGAGTGCGCTGAGGGCGGACTAGCTTTTGTGCAATGAATCCCTCGATAATGGGGCGGATGCCCTCCCGGGCTTCCAGAGACAGGGGGTATTGAGGGACTGACGGGGGGGTTAAGGAAGGCTTTACCTGAATCCTTACGGGCTCTGCCGAAAGGAGCAGGCCAACATCAGTGTCAGAAATTCCCCAGAGGGTTGAAGGCAAGTCAGTGAGGTCAGGGGAGAGAGAGAGAGGTGTTTCCCAATTACCCTGAGTAGGGGCCGAATCTCCTAATACTGTCATCAATAATCCTACCCCTTCAGGAGTGCAGGTTAAAGTAGCCTCAAGCTTACAGAGTAAATCCCGGCCCATCAAAGGGATCGGACAAGCTGGGGAAAAAAGAAAACGGTGAGAAAAACATTTATCAGCATAAATAACATTCAAAGGCAAAGTGAGTCCCAGAGACTGTGGGTTGCCCTCCACCCCAGTCGCAGTTTTAACCTCAGAGGATAGCCAGGGAGAGGGGGCATGATTTAAAAGAGAGAAAGTAGCCCCAGTATCAATGAGGAAAGAGACAGGCAGTCCCTGGACTGAAAGGGTTAAACGAGGCTCTTTGCTGGGAGGGGAGAAAGTGAGAAAGGAGCCGGCTAAAGACATTAAGGAAATAAGACCATCACATTGTTTGCCTTCGCCCCCGGGGTACCGTCATTGAGGAGGCTGAGTTTGCTGCGGCTGCTGCTGTTTCCCGTAGTTGATCCAGGCCTGGGGGATGGGCTGAGCTGGTGGTGCAGGGGTGTATTCCTCACTTGTATAAGCATCTGCGGATGCAACCAGACCCTCTGGGCGTCCCCAGGGGCATTCACGTTTAAAGTGACCAGGCTGTCCGCACTGAAAACAATTTCCTGATGGCTGGGGTCGCCAGGACCCTCTTCCCCGGGCACCCTGGAATCCCCTGCCACGGTCACGGCCTTTGCCTCGAACACCACCGTGAAAAGCTAAAGCCATCAGCTTATATTCTTCCTTTTTCTCTTTCTTTTTACTACTTTCCCTTTCTTTCTCCCAGGCAAAATCAGCTACTTCCAACACTGAAGTGACTGACTCACCTCCCCAACCAGGGCGAAACTTTAAGAAGTAATCCCTTACAGGGGGCACCGACTGATTTACAAAAAATGAAATAAGAGTAGGGTGGTCTGCTTCTCTCTCAGGATCCATCTGAGTGAACATTCGGGCCCCCTCCAATAGCCTCGACCAGAACTTTCTGGGCGGCTCATCAGATTCCTGCCGAATCTGCATGAACTTAGCCTGATTAGGCGAGCGGCGAGCCATTTCCTTGAGTCTCTCTAACAATCGCTCTCTATCTGTTCGCAGCTGAGTCAGCCTTAGCTGAGTCCAGTCTAGGGGATTCCAGCCAGCGGCCAGATCCCGCCTATCCATCCAAGTAAGATTAGCTGCATTGCTATCTCCCCATGTCCTTTCTGCCATCCACAATCTACTACGTTCTTCTCCGGTCAAAACTCTACTTAACAACTGATCCACATCCGTATAAGTAGGATTATAACTTAAAAACAATCTTTCTAGAAGTTCTATGATCTTTCGGGGATTTTCCCCAAAAGACCCTGACAACTGTCCCCACTCTTTCAAATCCCATTCTAGCCATCCTTTATATTCCACAATACTAGCATGTTGCAATCGTCCATCATTGCCCATATAAGGTTGATCGTGCACCTGTAAAGGCATCTCTCTAACTATACTTTTATTATTCGCAAGAGATTTGACGGAGACATCCTCTGGGCTATCCTCGGGGGGGGGGCATGCACCCTGCTGTACCTGCTTGGACCTAAGCCTAGTAACTACTCCTCCCGAGGTTTGCCCCTCCAATTCCTCCTCATCCTTCTGCACAAATTCCAATCTGGGATCCTGCAGATTCCCCTCTGCTACAAGGAGAGAGTCCCCCTGCGGAGGAATAGGGGCAGGTGCAGAGGGGACCAGCTGACGAGTCAAAACACGCCGTGGTCTACACCCTTCATCGAAATAACCTGGAGGGGGTTCACTCTCGGGAGAGTACCTGACTGCCATAATTTTTAAAGATTTCCACAGCTCTGCTGCTGTGTCCCAACAAAACTAGTAACATAACTGTCCCGGATGGTCTTTTTCGATCTGGCTCTTTACTCCTCTTAAGGCAGCCTGCTCGAAAGAGCCATACGAAGGCCACCTCATCTCCGAGTCAGCCAATACCGCGGTATACCCAGTCCAATTCCTTACACATAGTGTGTACAACTTCTTCCTAGACATTCCTGTCTGTACTGGGAGTTTCCCTTCGTTCCATAACTTATTTACAATCCCCAACGGACTCTCAAGAGGCACGCTAGTCCCTTGACCCATGGTGTCTGACAGGAGCCCTCCAACTGGCGTTTACCCTGCTGTCCAATACACGACCCCTCAATATTGAATTGGCTAGGAGAAATCTCCTGTGGCGCCTTGCCAATTCATATATGAGTGGTCTGACCACTGGACAGAGGTACCGCACCAGAAGGAATCCCGGACGAGCCCCCAAATTGTTAGGTAAATAAAGCAAGTCCTCACTCACCTCTCCAACACCCAAGCTCGTGCGGAGTTGGAATTTTGGGCACACAATTCTGTCAGAGACCAGACACTAATGCGTTGATCAACGGGCTCACACTACCCCAAAAGCTTTAGAATAAGTGTGGCGCCTTTATTAGGGGTGAGCATCAATATTTATACACAGAAGTAAACAAAGTGATTAATAAAAGATAATGGTCATGCATAATCAATCAAGATTTTACAGGAAGAGCAAGTTTAACAAGTAAATGCATAGAGATAAAGGCTAATGGCTACTTGAGGAAGGGGGTGTCATGAGTAGTTTGCAGGTCAGTGCTTTGTTCAAAAAAAGGTTCAGAAAGGATTATGCAGAGACGGCCAGTCTGGGTGTTTTTTGGCTCCAAAGTTCACCAAAAGTTTAGACCCAACAGGGAAATTGGATTTGCTTAACATCATTTCGCTTAAAGTCGCATTTTTCAGGAACATAACTACAACGTTAAGTGAGGAGTTACTATATTGCATTTTCATAGATTTTCCCCCACCTCAACCCTTTCCTTTCTGGAACCAGTTCATATTTTTAACAGAGTTTTGTTTGGCCCGTTTCTTTAATTTTCTGGCTTGTGGTATTTAATTTAGTTCTGATGTGCTACTTAAGAACAGAAACTGTTTGATCACATGGATTGTCCTCTTGACGGATTCTGCAGCTCTTACGTGTCAAAGTTAGAATCAGGACTCACAATTTGTCAGACCACTCTGTTTTATTAGCACAGCGCTCTGCCAATAACATTCAGAATATGTGAGCGCCCATGCAAGGCTCAAACAGTCTTATTTATACAGATAAAAGAGCGGGAATTAGACAAAGGGACAAAGATACCAAAACAGTAAAATTCACCTGGGGCACAGCATACATATTCTATTTGCTTACTAACTGTTATCTATCTAAGGCTAATGCTTCACCAATTGCCCTTAAATGGTGCAATTGTTCTATGTTAATGTCTGTATTCCTGACACCTGGTTGCAACATTCCATCTTTGCTTAAAGATACAGACAACACTTCTTTAATCCTTTTTATTTTCACAATATAATTCATTCTACTTTCACAATCCCTCCTTTTGGTCAAGCGCATGCCATGACCAACAATTACTGGGTTCCACAAATTAACCGTTCCTTATCTCTTTGTTTATCAGTGATATTCAAAATCATCATATTAGCACTCTGTTTTGGGGCAGCCATCTGGGTGACACAATTCTGGATATAACAGGAGATTAACTGAAAGCATACAAAAATCACTAAGATTCCGAACAGGATAGTTAGGGCTCCCTGAAACAACCAGTTTCCTATGCCAGAGAAATTGAACAGGTTACTTAGCCACTTCCGTAAAGAACTCAGCTCTTCAAGAGGAAGATATGCGATTTGTTCTAAGTGGCTATAGCGATCTATTACCTCATTGGTATTGTATAAACATACAACATTGTTTTCCAGTGAGAGCACAGGTCCCTCCTTTGGCCGCCAGCACTATGTCCAATGCCTGACGGTTCTGGAGGGCCACCTGTCTGATTGCCCCTGTTTGTTTGGCCAGGGCTCTTAAACTTTCTCTGGTTTTATTTGCCATTATTTAACTACTTAGGAGCGTTTTTTTTTTTTTTTTTTTTTTTTCCTGGTGTATTGCTCCCCCAAGTGGGATAAAGGAACTGCCAATAGCCTCTTCCAGGTGTCATGACTGTTCCATATTGTGTTAAACGGACAAGGTCCTCCAGTGAGGTTTGGGGAATTGAGTGGGATAGCCAGGACAGGAACACCAGTTTGAGAGTGGGCTGGGATGTGGCTGCAGACCCAGCATTTAGAAATAATAAGGGTCTGAGCTATCCACACTTGCTGCTGGATAAAAGAATTGTCATTGTGGACTCCCCAGACCTTAAGATACCAGCAGCCGAAGAACAGGCACCACCAGAGGCGCATGTTGGAGGCAGGGCCCTTCTGGTTCTGACAACCTCAACTGAGGGAACTGCAGTCACAGTTTTATGTCCACCAGGCAGCAGGCGCTAAGCTCACTACTGCTTCTTCTTGGGCCTTGCTTTATGTAGTCATCTGCTTCTGGCAACCCTTACGAGAGCGTAGATTGTAAGTTATTGCAGGCTGTTCCTCTACGTCTTCTTCTGGAGTCAAAAAAATTGACTCTGTGTGGTCCTGAGGTGGTGGTTGGTTCACTGGGGGTGGTGCATTCTTACACTGCGAAGCATGTATCCACTCTGAGATGCCAGACAGTTTAACAGCTGTCCCTTGACTCTGGCTGTAACAATGGCCTTCACACCTTGTCTTTTCCTGATGCATACATTCCTCATTCACACAAACAGATTGAGAATACAAACAGTAGTAGTTTATATAGAACAAAAAAAAATTGCAAATTAAACCTTGCTAAGTTTTACAATTGATAACTAAGACAATTTACATTGAGACCCAGGCCTTCAATGTTTCTCTAATTTACTTAACACAGACACAATAGAGAATCCTGTCTCTTACTACCTAAATCTTAAAACAAAGAGTTAGAGAGGGCCCAATTTGTAATGCATATGGGAAAACAAAATCTTATAGTCCCAGGGGGTCAGTTCTTTCTGCTATTTAAAAAAAAATGGCTAGCAGGATGAAATCAAATTATACTTTAGTTTTTATGGGACATTATAAAATCCTGCTCCTACATATCCCCCTTTTGACACTAAGATTATTAATCGCCAGTGTCACTTCTTATTTAGTCCACATAATAGAAAATACTGGGAGGTGATTTGGGCCTGTGGCTTTAGCTTTACATACATTTGTTTTATCCACCAGCACATTTTAAACATTTCAATTAAACACATACAATTTAAAACCAAAAACAATTAGTGGTAGTAACATTAGTATGCCAGTAGTTGTGGGAGACCATCCAGAAAATATGTTATACCAATGGTAAGCTGTTATGCTTTTCTGCAGTGGCAATTCTTAACATGTCCCCATTTGCGTGTATAATATGAATAGTCCAGTTTTCCACATTTTTGTTTTTATTTTATTTATTTATTTATTTATTTATTTATTAGGAACTATGTTACCTTTTTACCTTTTAACAGATGATTGGTAACTGTTTGCCATTCAATGCCAAGATTGATAGAGAACTCAGCTAAATCAGTGCTTACAGTAAGCTGAGACTCTTTTGTTGTTGTTGTGGCAAATAGTAAATGTGATTATTGGTAAACACAGTGCTTACATTACGTTTACATTTGTCTTCTGGTGGCTTGCTAACACTTTTTAAACACTTTTCCCCAAGAATTAACACATACACATAGTCCATTATACAGTACTTTGGATTATCTGAAAGACAAAAAGAACAGTTTTCTACCCCTTTTGGGGTGGCATTGATTATTGCTTAAAGATTCCATTCTTTTACAAATACTCTTCCTGACTGCAGGCAAAACAGAGGAATTACCCCATATTTTCCTGTGTTTTTTTTGTTTTTGTTTTTTTTAATAGGCAGGCCAGGTTTTAATGGCTTCTACATTTTAAGGGTTATGCAAAAATTATTCCACTGTTTAGTTATTAAATTCATGAGGTGGTGTACCTCAAGTTTTGCCTCTTATATAGCAGACCAAGTTTGTAATGTTTTTCCTGCTGTGTTAAGATTTAAGTTTATTCACAGGTAATAGCTGAGAAGCATCATTACCATATTACTTTAAAGGATTTTTCCAAAAATCATACACACTACAAGTTGTTACAGGGGTACTCACTAACATTAAAGTTATTTTAATGTTTAATATTAACAGTAACATTAGCATCAAATCTATTAAAGGTATCTTGTTATACCATGCCTTTTATGTAGGCAGTTTGTTTGCTGACCAGGTATGTTCTTTATTTGCAGCTTCGTTTGTGCTGGCAGTTCTCACCTTTCTTTATCAGTTAGGTAATTTGCATCAACACAGGCTAGGCTTTTGGATTCAAAGCCATCAGCAGAGCTCAGAGACTATGGCCATGTCTACATCTAAAACTTTACAGCGCTGGTTGTTATAGCTGTATTAGTACAGCTGTATAGGGCCAGCGCTGCAGAGTGGCCACACCTACTGCTAGCAGCGCTGCAAGTGCTGTTAGATGTGGCCACACTGCAGCGCTGTTGGGAGTGATGCATTGTGGGCGGCTATCCCACAGGGCACCTCGTCCCAAAGCGGCGCTGGGGCTTGTGGGAAGGGGAAGGAAGTGTGATTGTCCTTCTGCTTCCTGTTCCTGTTCCTGTTCCAACGGCCAGCGTTGCTTTGGTACACATGCGGAGCACTGTGGCAGCATTGTGACTCTAAAGCGGTTTTTCTGCATTATCTTTCAAGAATGGATCCTCAGGTACTGAATACCGTACTAATGACTATTGCCAGCACATCTCGCCTTACTGTTGATCTAATCCTTAGGCTGCTAAATGTGCGTGTGACTGACATTGAGGAGTGGGACAATGGTACTGAATCGCATCAATATGCAGACAGTACAGTGCTAGTGGCAATAACAGACATGCTCTGCTCCGTGGAGCGGCGCGTTTGGGCTCGGGAAACCAGCACTGAGTGGTGGGATCACATCGTCCTGCAGTCATGGGATGACGAGCAGTGGCTGCAGAACTTTCGTATGAGGAAAGCCACTTTCATGGCACTTTGTGATGATCTCGCCCCCAACCTGCGGCGCATGAACACGAGATTTAGAGATGCCCTTTCTGTGGAGAAGCGGGTGGCTATTGCAATCTGGAAGCTGGCAACTCCAGACTGTTTCCGATCGGTGGCGAACCAGTTCGGAGTGGGAAAGTCCACCGTTGGAATGGTGCTGATGCAAGTTTGCAGGGCCATTAATCGAACACTGACAAGAAAAACCGTGACTCTTGGGAACGTGCAGGACATTTTAGATGGCTTTGCAGAAATGGGCTTCCCTAACTGTGGAGGGGCAGTAGATGGGACGCATATTCCTATTATCTCTCCACCCCACCTGGCATCGGAGTACATTAATCGCAAGGGGTACTTCTCTGTGGTTCTGCAAGCGCTTGTGGATCACCGTGGGCATTTCACTGACATTTACTCTGGATGGCCTGGAAAGGTGCACGATGCACGCATATTTAGGAACAGTGCCCTGTTCAGGAGGCTTAGGGCCGGGACCTTTTTCCCAGATCACAAGATAACAGTAGGGGAAGTGGAAATGCCCATTGTGATTCTGGGAGACCCCGCTTACCCATTAATGCCATGGCTCATGAAACCATACACGGGGAAGCTTGACAGGAGCAAGGAACGGTTCAACTACAGGTTGAGCCGCTGTAGAATGACTGTGGAGCGTGCTTTTGGCCGTTTGAAAGCCCGCTGGCGCAGTCTTTTCGGGAAGCTAGATTTGATGGAAAGCAGCATTACCGCTGTTATATGCGCGTGCTGCACCCTCCATAATATTTGTGAAGGAAAGGGTGAAAGGTTCAGTGAGGAATGGACCTCCGAGGTTAGACGTTTGGAGAATGAGTTTGCTCAGCCAGAGAGCAGGGCTAACAGGGAGGCCCAGGAAAGGGCTTCAAGGATTAGGGATGCTATAAGGGAGCAATTTGATGCTGAGAGCCAGCAGTAATGATTGGTGCATGTGTTGTGCTTTGCTTTACATTGCTGTGTATAATTAACCATTTCTATCACCAATAAAACATAGGGAAAGAAATACAAACCAAATCCTTTTATTTGTCATACAGTAAAAAACAGGAAAGGGGGTATGGGTAGTTCACCGTACATTCAGATGTTTTAATATTTCCTATTTTACTCAATTGAAACCGCCTGATGCAAGTCACCGTTGCTTTGCTGCAGGACGATTGGGGTGGAGTGCACTGGTTAAGAATTAAACATATCTTGGTTACTAGGTGACCTAATAGGTGTTGGGGGCAGCTGATGATAATAAGGAACTGGGTGCTGCATAAAGCTATTTTGAGGATACACAGGGGGACAAGTAACAGTGCTTTGGGAAGGCTGTGGGATATCACGGTTTATATTTGTCTGCATGGCTACAAGAGACTCAAAAGACTTGGTTTGCCGAGACAGGAGTCTCATCATCTGCCTGGCTATTCTTTTGGCAGACAATTCCTGTCTCCTGCTTTCAGTCAGCCTCCATTCCTGTAAACTCTGCCTCCATTCCTGTTCACTTTTTCTCCACTCCTCAGTCTTCCTACTTTCCCTGTTGTAGTGGTTCAGAACGGTCTTGATCAGCTCCTCTTTTGATTTCCTAGGATTGCGCCTCAAATTCTGCAATCTACGTGAGGCTGGTGACACAGCTGCATTACTCGAGTTGCCTAGAAAAAGTAGAGACAGAGACATGTAAAACACAGGGCATCATTGTTTATTATCAACTTTTGAAGGACACTGTAAACTGTAGGTAGCATCCCTCTCACATACCTCACATAACACTGTAGACTTCAAGAAAGCTGACATGTCTAGCAGTGGGGTGAGTACTTTTGCTTAAAATTCTCCCATGTTAGTGGGATGTCTTGGTTCCTGCTTGGAAGGGGGGCCGGGTGAGTAAAAAGCACCCCGCAGGGCAGGTTTCCCGCTTGGAAGGGGGGGTGGTGGACGGACAGAGCACACAGCAGGGCAGGTTTCCAGCTTGGAAGGGGGGATAGGCGAGGAAGAAGCACCCCGCAGGACACGTTTCCCGCTTGGAAGGGGGGGTGGTGGACGGACAGAGCACCCCGCAGGACACGTTTCCCGCTTGGAAGGGGGGGGGTGGACGGACAGAGCACCCCGCAGGACACGTTTCCCGCTTGGAAGGGGGGGTGGTGGACGGACAGAGCACACAGCAGGGCAGGTTTCCAGCTTGGAAGGGGGGGTGGTGGACGGACAGAGCACCCCGCAGGACACGTTTCCCGCTTGGAAGGGGGGGTGGTGGACGGACAGAGCACACAGCAGGGCAGGTTTCCAGCTTGGAAGGGGGGGTGGTGGACGGACAGAGCACACAGCAGGGCAGGTTTCCAGCTTGGAAGGGGGGATAGGCGAGGAAGAAGCACCCCGCAGGACACGTTTCCCGCTTGGAAGGGGGGGTGGTGGACGGACAGAGCACACAGCAGGGCAGGTTTCCAGCTTGGAAGGGGGGATAGGCGAGGAAGAAGCACCCCGCAGGACACGTTTCCCGCTTGGAAGGGGGGGAAGAAGCACTCCGTCTGGATGCCTACGTGCTGGGAAGGGCGGGGGGGGGGGTTTGGTGGATTGGGGCAGAGGAAACAGAGCGCCTTGCGCTGGGGAGCCGTGCTTCTAGGTACCTGCCCTCAATTATCCCTAAACTATCCACAGGCTTTCATAATGCCAGACATATCACTGCTGCGTGTTACCAAGGAAGAGCGGGAGGGTCTTCTACAGGAATGCGGATACCGCCCTGGCCCCTATGCAGCTCGCCTGTGTGCGGCCATGGTCCCCCCACCCCTCGCTGCACAGTGGATCGGACGAGTTAGCATGAACGGGACAGGGACCACGGTGGCTCTACCTATAAACTTGTTAAAGCACATTGCACAAGATCTAGCTGCAACTTTTCAAGAGATTACTCAGGCAGATTACACAGATGTCATAGATCAAATCAATGGGCTATTCCATGTTTAGGCATGCTGGCAGTCAGCCATAACGAGAATCCTGCTAGCACAAAGCATTGCAATCTACTTACCACGAGCACGATCCTCAGCTTCCTCATCAACGTCCGCTTCCAGCTGCTGGGACTGGCTAGTCTCCTCAGGGCTAGAGAAGAGCTCCTGGCTGCCTGTGTCCTGAGACTCCGGGGTGTCCCCCTCAACGCCAGTAGTATCACTGTATTCATCCTCTACACCATCCCCCACGTCTCCCTGCTCTGAACTCTCCATCGTGCTTCTAGGATTCACGGTGGGGTCACACCCAAGAATGGCATCCAGCTCCTTGTAAAACCTGCAGGTTGTGGGGGCTGCTCCTGAGCGTCGGTTTCCCTCACGGGCTTTGCAGTATGCACTCCTCAACTCCTTAATTTTTACTCTGCATTGCAAGGCGTCCCGTTCGTAGCCCCTTCTCATCATGGACTGCGATATCTGACCATAGGTATCGTAGTTTCTCCTTCTAGAGCGCAGCTGTGTTTGAACAGCCTCATCTCCCCACACACTAATTAGATCCTGCAGCTCTGCATTGGTCCATGCTGGGGCTCGTTTGTTGCGTGGAGGCATGGTCGCTGAATGATTGATTGATTAATTGCTCTCCACGCCTGACTGAGCAAACAGGAAGGTGATTTTTGAAATTTCCCGGGGCATTTAAAGGAGGGGTCAGGTGAGCACAGGGCAGAGGAGTTTTCTTGATTACCAGAGAGGTATCCTCAGGTATGCTGGGATACCTGCTTATTCCACGGAGGTCAAGAAAAGCGCTGGTGAGTGTCTACATTGCATTACCAGCGCTGGATCACCAGCGCTGGATCCTCTACACCCGAGACAAAACGGGAGTACGGCCAGCTCTGCAAACAGGGAGTTGCAGCGCTGGTGATGCCCTGCAGATGTGGACACTCTCAAAGTTGCAGCGCTGTAACTCCCTCACCAGCGCTGCAACTTTCTGATGTAGACAAGCCCTCTGTCTTAACACACAGGGATCTGAAAAAGAAAACACAGCCTATTGCAGCTCTTTTTGGAGCCCTAATAGGATTTTAATTCAGCAGCATGTTTCATTTGCATTTTTTTTTTACATCCCTTTCTACAATATACGCTGCACATGTCCTACGGAAAATGCACATTCTTTCTATACTATAACTTTTCAAAAACATTAGCCATATTAATTTTTACATAAGGTATAACTGTTTGTTTTGTTTTTACAGAGTTTTCATGTACTTTAATAAAAGTGACAGTCTGATTACACAGAGTCATTTTAAGGCTCAGTGTTTTTAACATTGCTTCTTTTTGTTTTGTGCACCTCACCTCTGCTGTTGGCTCAGAGGGTCACTGTTAATTTCTTATTCTGTCATTACAGCTCTTATCTGCTATTGTTACAAAAAAACCAAACCAAACAAACAGACTCCAGAATCTCTACCTATTCTCCTGATTCTGACTGCCCTATTGCAGCCATGACTTGGTCTTTATTTAAAAACATTTTAATTTTTGTAAAGAATCAAGTTACCCCTTAAGGGTTAAATGCTAAATCCCAAAGCCAAACAACACTAATTACTTGTGTCTTGCAAAAAGGTCTGTCAGTTTTGCAACTTTGAATTAAAGAGTCAAATGAATTTTTAGTGGCATTAAAAACAAAAACAAAATCAATTTATCTTACACCTACAAAACAGTAGTTTTACAAACCAGATGTGTTGGTTTAGATTCTTAGAACTTTACATATTTTCACAGACAAATAGATACATACACATTTTCTTTTCCTTAACATTTTTTTTTACACTGCTTTGTTTTTGCATAGCTGTATATATATACGGATTATTTACAGGCACTCTTCTGGAAAAGGGCCCGTTTTCCCTTCAGAATGGCTGCAAAGAAACCAAGAATTCTCTCTCTTTAACATGGTCCTTTTTAACATTTTCCACAAAATTGAACTGCTTAATTCTTTCCAGCCTCTGTAGAGTTAACTTTTCACTCTTTTTACTTAAATCACTTGTTTATGTCCCAAAATGACACCTTTATCACCTCAGATTTCACCATTTTAGGTATTGTTCCAGGGGTTTATGCCTGCACTTACTGCTTTTCTTACTTCTAACACTATTCCCTTAGGGCTTTCAACCTGTTTTTCAGTTTCTTTATCTGTTGCTTGCCTGCTTTTCTGGGCCCGATCCTGCTTTTTTTTTTTCTTCCTCCAATGAACCGTTTGTGAGTGCTATTGTGGTCATTTCACAATTTTGAAAGAAATGTTCAAGGAAAGGGACCAGGAAGGGTGGGGGCTAGTTGAGGAGCTCCCCCCGCCCCCAGCCTTGCTGAATTGGTAGTGGGACACTATAAAGAATCAGTTTCTGAGGCAGACAACAAAGGGGAACAGAACAAGGGACTTTTTGTCCTTCTTACAATGAGATGGGAGTATGAAGGGGTTTGGATCGATCCGGGGTTTGGAGAACGGGGTAAAGGGGAGTGCTCGGTCTAGTGGTGGGAGAGGAGGCTTTTAATAAAGCTTTTAACTTATTATTTGAATAATTGAGAGAGGCCAGTTTTGATTTTGTCCACCTATGATTTGCCTCTTGCCACCACTGCATGAAACAATTAACCTCTCCTTCAGCAAATTTAGGTTTAGGTTGGCCGAGTTTGTCTTTTAAGACGTCCACTCAGTCTTTGTTCCAAGATTTTAACAGTGGCCACTGAGTTTTGGGATCCCCCTGAGTTAGCCTAGACCATTTTCCCAGAAATTTACAGGAGTCTGGACCCTTTTTACAGGAGTCTGGACCCATCCTAAATACATAAAATGAGCCGGCATTCATTTAGGGAACTGTCCCAACTTAGACGTCTGGTTACCAGTACAGGAGGACTTTCACACACCAATCACACAAGAAGGAAATTTAGGTTCGTCAGAGCGATGCCTGCTGCAACACACAAAAGGAGCCCACAGGCTACTGCCTCAATTGCCCTTGCTTTCACACTAAGGGCTTGTCTACATCACAAAGTTGCAGCGCTGGTGAGGGGGTTACAGCGCTGCAACTTAGGAGGTGTACACATCTGCAGGGCATCACCAGTGCTGCAACTCCCTGTTTGCAGCGCTGGCTGTACTCCCGTTTTGTCTCGGGTGTAGAGGATCCAGCGCTGGTGATCCAGCGCTGGTAATCAAGTGTAGACACTTCCCAGCGCTTTTCTTGACCTCCATGGAATAAGCAGGTATCCCAGCATACCTGAGGAAGCCTCTGGTAATCAAGCTGGTCTCCTTCCCCGGTTTGCTCTCGCGTTCCCCGAACCCCGAGCAAGCAGGTCTCCTTCCCTGCAGTTTGCAGGGTGGTTCGGGGAACGCGAGAGCAAACCGCGGCGAAGCTGGTCTCCTTCCCTGGTTTGCTCTCGCGTTCCCCGAACCTCCGTGCAAGCAGGTCTCCTTCCCTGCGGTTTGCAGGGGGGTTCGGGGAACGCGAGAGCAAACCGCGGCGAAGCTGGTATCTTTCCCCGGTTTGCTCTCGCGTTCCCCGAACCCCCCTTGAAGCCGCCCAACAGCGCTGCAGTATGGCCACATCTAACACCACTTGCAGCGCTGGTTGCTGTAAGTGTGGCCACTCTGCAGCGCTGGCCCTATACAGCTGTACTAATACAGCTGTAACAACCAGCGCTGCAAAATTTTAAATGTAGACATACCCTAAGGGTTTTACCCAAGGTGTAGTGCGGGTGCAATTGTGCAGATTTCACTCACTCAGACCGCGGGGACAGGAACCCCTTGGTCGGCCGATCCCCAGACAGAGACGGCACCCAGACTCAAACACTCCACAAGAGGACAGATAGACACAGAGACAGGACAGTCCTCAGTCCGGACAAAACACAGAAATAATTACCTGACCAGATTCCTGATGTCAGATCCCAGGATCCCTACCAGAACAGAGTGGGAACCAACAGGTTTGATGGCGTAGACCTCACTGTGGCTGTGCGCCTTTCTGCTCTAGTGGGGGACTGCTTGGGCCAAACACCCAGGTGCCGGCTGCCACGGTCATCCTACAAAAACAGTCAGGAATCACACAGCCCCAGTGAAGACGGTTGCCATCTCGGTGGAACCTCCAAATTGTCAAAGTTAGAATCAGGACTCACAATTTGTCAGACCACTCTGTTTTATTAGCACAGCGCTCTGCCAATAACATTCAGAATATGTGAGCGCCCATGCAAGGCTCAAACAGTCTTATTTATACAGATAAAAGAGCGGGAATTAGACAAAGGGACAAAGATACCAAACAGTAAAATTCACCTGGGGCACAGCATGCATATTCTATTTCCTTACTAACTTTTTTATCTATCTAAGGCTAATGCTTCACCAATTGCCCTTAAACGGTGCAATTGTTCTATGTTAATGTCTGTATTCCTGACACCTGGTTGCAACATTCCAACATCTTTGCTTAAAGATAGACAACATTTCTTGAATCCTTTTTATTTTCACAATATAATTCATTCTACTTTCACATACGCAACTCCTCCAAACAGGCCTGTCACTTTACCACCAGTGCCACCACCTCTGTCCTATTGGTGGCATGAAGCTTCCTCATGCTGTGAAGTAGCAGATGCAACTTCAGCTCCCCAATTGCCTGACTTATAAAGCTTCAGCTATTAATAGTGCTCCAGTCACCATGCTATCTCTCTGGATATTTCCACATAAATTCATTTCCTTCCAGCTGCTGCTGTTTCTCACTTCTGTTTTGTTGAGTTCTTCTTCGAGTGGTTGCTCATATCCATTCCAGTTAGGTGTGCACGCTTGTCGGAAGATTTTTACCCTAGCAACTCCAGTGGGTCAGCAGGTCGCCCCCTGGAGTGGTGCTGCTATGGCGCTGGATATTTACCCCTGCTGACCCATCCACTCCTCAGTTCCTTCTCACCGCCCGTGTCGGTCGTTGGAACAGTGGAGCGCGGCTTAGCTGTCCTCCACTTCCCTAGCTTCTCTCTGTTCTTCTGATCTCTTGTTGTGAATAGTTGACTTAGTTTTTAGTATCTTAGTTTTATAGTTTACAGTTGTTAGTTAGTGTTGTACATAGTTTAGTGGGGTTTGGGCTCGAGCCCGCACCCGGTGCCGGGGCCCATGCCCGGTTCACCAGGGTTTAAACCGTGCTCGGCCTGTAAAAAGCCGATGCCCACAAGCGATTCCCCATGACTCTTGCTTAAAGTGCCTCGGGGAATTGCATATCTCCAACAAGTGCTGCATTTGCAAGGCCTTTAAACTGTGAACTAAAAAGGAGAGGGACTTTCGGTTAAGGACTCTCCTTATGGAGGCAGCCCTTAACCCTCCGTTCTCAGCACTGAGCGCTGACAGCACTTCTCCGGCACAGGACCGCGTCGGCCCCGCCAAGACACCTCGGCACCGGCCTTCTCCGGTGCAGGGACTTGATCGAAGGCCTTCATCCTCTTCCACGCCCTCGGTGCAGACTCGCCTAGATCGCCCAGCACCTACCCATGCCGCGACACCGATGCCTGTGGTACCGTTGACTCCAGTCCTGAGAGGGCCGTCGAGTCCGGTCCAGGAGAGCTCCCCGGTGAGACCCGTGGTCAAGCTGACAGTCCCCTCCACGCTGGAAACATTCTCCTCGGCCAGGGGCCTTATTGCCACGACTGAATCAGCCCTGCCTCAACCCCCGGCACCGACAGTGCGGGCTCTCCAGTCCAGAGGCAAGCCTGCCGCTATGAGGCCTTCGCTGGAGTCGACAAGCCGGCACCGATCCCGATCCAGGTCTCGGCACCGCTCCAGGTCTCGCGGCCAGTCCTGCTCTCAACGCCGCTCGCAGTCCCGGCACCGCTCACCCAGGCGGCACCGGTTGTACTCGCTGCGCAGATCCACCTCTCATCCCAGTCGGTATTCTCGGTACCGCTCCAGCTCCAGGCACCGCTCCCGGGACTGAGACTCTCGCAGCCGGTCCCGTCGTAGACAATCGAGATCCAGGTCGACCTCCTGGCACCGCGCTGGTTGCAGGTCCCGGTCTCGGTCTCGGCACCGATAAGATTCCCGGTACCGATCCCCGGCACTGAGGAGATCTCCAACGATGGGAGCAAGGGACTCATACCAGCCTTGCTTGGCTCCTCCATGGCCGTCCCGTAAGCTGTCCCTGTCCTCTCAGGCGGACAGTGTATATGCCCCGGACACTGACGTGCCTGCTGCCTTGTTCAGCGAGCCTCAGCCTCAAGAGCATGGTCTGCAGCAGTGGGGGTTCTGGACGCCCTGGCCGTACCATCAAGCCCAAGGCCCTCCCCCAGGTCCACTGCGTTCGATGGCCTCGGTACACAGGGCACCGGAGGCCACGATTACCCGCCCTCCCCCTCATGCTATGGAGGAAGGAGTGACCCAGCCACAGGACTCCGAGCTCCCCAGGGAGATGGACACTATGCTTCAGGCAGAGCCCTCTTCAGACCCACTCGTTCCTGGTCTCTCATCTTCGGTCTCTCCTGACGAGGCGGTGGCTGGAACCTCGTCAACCAGCCTTCCTCCAATTGACCTCAGGGCCCACCAAGACCTCCTCAGGCGTGTTGCACAGAACACGAATTTACAAGCTGAGGAGGTCCCAGAGGTCCAAGATCCAGTGGTGGACATACTGTCATCTGATGCCCCCACTAGAGTGGCTCTCCCATTTATAAAAACCATACAGGCCAATGCCACTACAATATGGCAGTCTCCAGCCTCTGTTCCGCCTGCTGCGCGAGGAGTAGAGCACAAGTACATGGTGCCCTCAAACAGCTATGAATATCTATATGTACATCCTCCTCCTTGCTCCCTCGTCGTCCAGTCGGTTAACGAGAGGGAGCGCCATGGCCAGCAGGCACCAGCCCCTGAATCTAAGGACGTGAGACGTATGGACTTGCTTGGGCATAAAGTTTACTCTGCGGGAGCTCTCCAGCTCCGAGTGTCCAACCAGCAAGCCTTCCTTAGCCGCTATAGCTACAATACCTGGGCGGCGGCGGACAAATTTAAGGAGCTGCTTCCACAGGATGCACGGCAGGAGTTCTCTGCGATCCTCGACGAGGGGAAAAAGGTCGCGAGAACCTCCCTCCAAGCTGGACGCCGTGGACTCAGCCACCAGACTCCGGCCTCTGGCGTGATTATGCGCTGTATCTCGTGGCTGCAGGTCTCTGGCCTCCCCCCGGAGCTCCAGCACATGATTCAGGACCTTCCATTTGAGGGTCAAGGGCTATTTTCAGACAAAACTACCCTAGGCTGCAGAGCCTAAAAGACAACAGGGTCATTATGCGTTCTTTAGGGATGCACACACCCGTAACTCAGCGCAGGCCCTTCTGACCCCAACAGCACCGCCCTTACCCTCAACCTTGGCAGAGACTTTGCCAGACGGCGAGGCATAAATGGCCGCCGGAGACAATCGGGCAACCAAGGGGGCCAGAACCAAAGCTCCTCCAAGCCTCCCCCCTGGCCAAAACCTTCCTTTTGAAGGTGCGCCCGAGGGCGTTATACCAGTTTCTTTGAAGGATCCGTCCCCACCCTTTTCCAACCGGCTTTCCTTCTTCCTCCCCGTGTGGTCCCAGCTAATGTCAGATTGTTGGGTCCTACGCACAGTGGAACTTGGATACCATCTGCAATTTATTTCAACCCCCCCCCTTCCATCCTCATCCCTCTTCAGGGACCCCTCTCACGAGCAACTCCTCGTACAGGAGGTGCAAGCGCTCCTCGCCAAAGGAGCCATAGAGGAGGTACCAGAGCACGAATGGGGCAAGGGGTTTTATTCCCGCTACTTCCTGATCCCCAAGGCGAAGGGAGGTCTCAGACCAATCCTCGATCTGCGGGAACTCAACAGATACATGGTAAAGTTGAAGTTCCATATGGTATCCCTGGGGACAATTATCCTATCCCTGGATCCTGGAGACTGGTATGTCGCCCTCGACATGCAAGATGCCTACTTTCACATAGCCATCTTTCCCCTCACAGGAGGTTCCTCCGGTTTGTGGTCAACCGGCAGCATTTTCAGTTCGCAGTCCTCCCGTTCGGCCTCTCTACAGCCCCAAGGGTATTCACCAAATGTATGGCTGTAGTAGCCGCCCACCTTCGCCGCAGTCAGATACACGTCTTTCTGTATCTAGATGACTGGCTTATCCGTGGGACCTCCGAGACGCGAGTCCTCGGTCACGTCCGCATTGTCAAGAACCTTTTCCTACATCTAGGTCTAATGATCAATGTGGAAAAGTCAACTCTAATCCTCACTCAGAGGATAGAGTTTATTGGTGCCACCTTGGACTTGACTCTTGCCAAAGCCTGCCTACCACTGCCACGGTTCCAGGCTCTCACGGCCATCATCCGGAGGCTGCAAGCGGCGCCGCTAACTTCGGTACGCACTTGCCTCGCTCTCTTGGGCCACATGGCGGCCTGCACGTTCGTAACGAACTACACAAGACTGCGCCTACGGTCCCTCCAATCCTGGCTCAACTCGTGATACCATCCAGCCAGAGATCCTATGGACATGGTTGTCACCATTCCCTCGACCGTGCTAGACTCCTTCCAGTGGTGGCTAGATCCCACCATGGTGTGAGCGGGGCTCCCGTTCCACCCGCCCCAACCCTCGGCGTCCCTGACAACGGACGCATCGTCCCTCGGTTGGGGGGCTCACCTTGGGCACCTACGCACCCAAGGCCGTTGGTCACCTCACGAGCTGGACCTCCACATCAACGTCCGAGAGCTGAGAGCGATCCGCCTCGCTTGTCAGACGTTCCGGCAACACTTACAGGGCCGTTGTGTTGTCGGTGAATACCGATACACAACAGCCATGCACTATATAAACAAACAGGGCGGCACGAGATCTTCACCCCTGTGCCAGGAAACCTCGCAACTATGGGACTTCGGCATAGCCCATTCCATACACCTCGTTGCGTCCTTTCTCCCAGGAGTTCTGAACACGCTGGCGGATCGCCTCAGCAGATCCTTCCTGTCCCACGAATGGTCGCTTCGCCTGGACGTTGCTCTTTCACTCTTCTGGAAGTGGGAGTTTCCCCGGATAGACCTCTTTGCATCCCGTGGGAACAGGAAATGCCAGGCGTTCTGCTCCTTTCAAGGCCTCTAACCGGGTTCGATGGCGGAAGCCTTCCTTGTGCCGTGGAGGACGCACCTGCTCTACGCCTTTCCACTGTTTCCACTCATCCACAGAGTCCTACTGAAAGCGCGCAGGGACAAAGCCCACTTGATCATGATAGCTCCAGCGTGGTCTTGGCAGCACTGGTACACCATACTGCTAGACCTATCCGTAGCCGACTCTGTTCCCCTGCCTCTTCACCTGGACCTGATTACCCAGGACCACGGCAAGCTCCGTCACCCAGACCTTCAGTCGCTCCACCTCACGGCGTTGCTCCTGCGTGGCTGACTCGCTCTGAGCTGCGTTGCTCCACCCTAGTGCAGCAGGTAGTCCTGGGTAGCAGGAAGCCTTCCACTAGAGCTACATATTTGGCCAAGTGGAAGCACTTCGCGTGCTGGTGTGTGGAGCGGAACTTCCTTCCCACCGAGCTATCCATATCTAACATCTTGGATTATCTCTGGTCCCTCAAACAACAGGGCTTGGCGGTATCATCTCTGAGGGTCCACTTGGCGGCCATCTCTACATTCCACCCAGGAGAGGATGGCCACTCGGTGTTTTCCCATCGGATGGTGTCTAGGTTTCTTAAGGGCCTAGAGTGCCTCTACCCTCAGGTACGCCGCCCTGCCCCAACATGGGATCTTAACCTGGTTCTTGCCAGACTTATGTCCCCTCCATTTGAACCGTTAGCAACGTGCTCCCTTCTCTACCTCTCCTGGAAAACCGCTTTCCTGGTGGCCATCACGTCCACGAGACGGGTTTCAGAACTTCGGGCCCTCACGGTGGACCCTCCGTATACGGTGTTCCACAGAGACAAGGTGCAGTTGCGACCACATCCAGCCTTTCTTCCCAAGGTGGTGTTGGCCTTCCACGTTAACCAGGAGATCTTCCTCCCTGTTTTCTTCCCAAAACGGCATTCGTCTCGCAGTTAGCAGCAGCTACACTCCCTTGACATTCGTAGAGCGCTTGCTTTTTATATAGAATGAACTAAGCCATCCCACAGAACCCCCCAACTCTTTTTGTCGCGGTGGCTGAGCGGATCAAAGGGCTTCCTGTCTCCTTGCAGCGCATTTCTTCCTGGGTAACATCGTGCATCCGCGCCTGTTACGACTTGGCTCACGTCCCATCGGGCCACGTGACTGCACACTCCACCAGGGCTCAAGCTTCATCAGCTGCTTTCCTCGCGCACATGCCCATTCATGAAATTTTGCCTCCCACTATGCCCTGGTTCAGCAGTCTAGGGATGATGCAGCCTTCGGCTCCGCCGTATTGCACTCTGGACATCTCACTCCAACCCCACCGCCTAGGTAAGGCTTGGGAATCACCGAACTGGAATGGATATGAGCAATCACTCGAAGAAGAAAAGACAGTTACTCACTTTTGTAACTGTTGTTCTTCGAGATGTGTTGCTCATATCCATTCCACACCCGCCCTCCTTCCCCACTGTCGGAGTAGCCAGCAAGAAGGAACTGAGGAGTGGACGGGTCGGCAGGGGTATATATCCAGCGCCATGGCAGTGCCACTCCAGGAGGCGACCTGCCGACCCACCGGAGTTGCTAGGGTAAAAATCTTCTGACGAGCGTGCACACGCGGCGTGCACACCTAACTGGAATGGATATGAGCAACACATCTGGAAGAACAACAGTTACAAAGGTGAGTAACTGTCTTTTTTTAGTGAGTAGTGAATGGATTAGTCCTATTGTTCAAAGTAGTCACAATTCATTCTTGACTTCATATTGTATACATATGTTTAACATTGAGTGTTATCTCCATTCTATCCCCTCAGTTGTTAATGAAACTATTGGACCCAGAATCAGTTCTTCAACGGAAGGAAAAAAAAGAACAATTACAGTTTTATCATTCTTCCTATCCTCATCTAAATCATTTCTCTTGCTTTCCTATGAAACTTTTCTGTCTGTTTTATGCTTGTATTTGTTTGCTCTGCTAAGATTAAAAACAAATTTTGCCTCTTAATCAGGGATTCTCAGACTAGGGGTCGGGACCCTTCAGGGGGTTGCGAGGTCATTACGTGGGGGGTCACGAGCTGTCAACCCCAAACCCTACTTGCCTCCAGCATTTATAATGGTGTTAAATATATAAAAAAAGCATTTTTAATTTATAGGGGGGGGTCACATCCAGAGGCTTGTGATGTGAAAGGGATTGCCAGTAAAAAAAAAAATTTGAGACCCACTGCTCTTAATGATAAAAAACAAACATGACACTATGTATTTAAAGCTTTTATATTTTAAAGGTAAGTTTGATAAGGAGCCTGAATGACATAACTTACAGATAAGGCTGCAATAGAATTGGAAGTGAATCACTCAAAGCATGACATTTTTGAATTCTCCTAACAGGGTTTCTGAAACTTTTATAAATGTTAAATGAATAAAACTTGCTGCAATGAAGTGTCCTTTGTAATACTTGTAAAACCATTCTGAAAATTCCAAGAAAATATTTGGTGGTTTTTTTTTTTGGGTTTTTTTGTTTTTGTTTTAAAACCCTATAAGAATTTTTTTGGGGTATAGGCCACAGCAATGAAGTGGTGGGAGAGCATTGCACCGGGCTTGCGTTAGAAAAGCAACACTATTATATGAGTTTGACTGAGTTGCTCATTGGATTGCAAGAGAACCTAGGGCTTGTCTAGATGGTGTGTTAGAATTTACGTCCCAGTTGTTGCAAACTAATGGGCACCAGCATAATGGTCACTAACTGGCTCAGGTAGTCCTTGGTAGTCTTTAGTGTAATTATGAATGAAGAACAGTTTGTTGTCCAAATTTAGTCATAAGTTTGTAAACACATTCCCCAACCCAAATATTTGACATCTTGAGCAGATAAGGCTTCATCAGTTCATGCAAACAATGTTGTTTAAAAATATTTACTATCTAATTCAAATGATATTTTATCTCCTGGGAGGGGTGACCCATTAAGGGGAGTTGGAACCCAGCCTTACCCCTGACTTACCCCTATCCCTCCCTAGGGATCAGCTGATTTGTAAAAGCAGCAAGTAGCCCAGCTGGGAAGATAGCTGCTGGAGTGTCCACTGCAGGAGATCCTGGGACAGAGGGGAAAGCTAGAGGAAGCAGGTTGGCTCCTATGGCAGGTCCTGGAATATGGTAACTCTCAGATAGATGGCCTGTAAGCGTACTGGGGAAGAGCTGCCGGGAGTGAGGCAGGTCCAGTAGGAAATCCCTGAGTCAGAGGAAGAGAGAGGCTTGAGATGTGAAATTTATTACCAGTTTTATACAGAAGAAAAAATAAAGCTGAAATTAACTCTAGGCGTGGCTTTAATTTTTCCTTGGCTCCAGATATGAGTCAGCAGCCTAAAATGTAAATTTGTGTCTGACTCTGTCTTCCTCTTTCTGTATGGTGTGCAGAACGTACCAACAGTGCTCAGTAAAAAAAAGGGAAACTTTTTATTTATAGTCGGCCTAAAAGTTGTGGCCCTTCCTTATTTGAAGGTGATTTTAGATACAGTAAATCCACTGTCTCCATAATTCCAAAGACAGGCTACTGTATCCCTTGGATCACTTGATTTGGTCTAGGATCTAAGTATCTTAACTGCTAAAGCTTTCATTGTAACCTTTTGTCTTGAATTTCATCCACTGTGTTAAACTGCTGCAGCAGCACTTTAACATGGCAGTGTAGTCGTGGCACCAGCGCTCGAAGAGAGCTCTCCCACCACTGTAAAAAACCCACCTCCACAAGGGCAGTAGTTACCAGCACTGGGAGCGCTGTCTACACTGCCACATTACAGCGCTGAAACTTGCAACGCTCAGGGGGATGTTTTTTCACACCCCTGAGGGAGAAAGTTGCAGGGCTGTAAAGTGGCAGTGTAGACAAGGCCTTAGTTAATGATGCTTTTTCAATCTACTAAATATTGAATGATGGAGTTTGGCACAAATTTTATTTTCTGCTCACAATGGTTAAGGCAGTGTGTTTATATATAACTTTGAATAAGAGAATCCTTCAGCACCAGTGGCCCTGTAAACTTCAATAATATACATGCTAGAGTATAATTAGAGCTGTCAAAACTAATTGCATGGTACAAGCCTGGATTCTTGCCACTGGTGCATTAGCTGAACTCTGGTAGTAATAAATGATGTAAGGACTTCAAATAAGTTCTCTGTAAAGGGATATATGGAAAATCAACATCTGTTAAGATAAAGTTTTGCCTCCAGGGTGTTAAATCTTTAAGGTCATCCTGAGGTTACTGAGTATTCATTCTGGGGAAGCTTGTATGTAACTATGTACACTTTTTAAGTCTGGGTAGAATGTTCATGAATATGAAATGCTCTGTCTTATATTATTACCTTCTTCTTTACCACTGTTGTCTTAATTATTTTTATTTTTCAGAAATGGTGTATCCAAATGTTTGGCTACTAAATATACTATAGAGAGTAGTAACATTTTAAAGATTTTTTTCTTTCTTTTAATGCTGCATAAGATATGCTGATCTAACTATGAGTAATAGGGTATCCCAGACCCTGAGGCTCCCTGCTGGAGGCCTTGCAGCCCTATCACAGGGGAGGTGAGTCCTCCATGCAGCTGCTCTAGGCACCCTAGAATGCAACCAGTCAGAAAGAGACTGCTTCCTTGCAGCCTCTCAGGGCCGGCAGGCTTGTATAAACGGATCTGCAGGAGCAGACTGAGTTCAGTCTGCTGGCAGGGACCAGGGATCAGAGGAGCAAGGAAGGTGCTTGAAGAAGACCTGGGTTGTGGGGAAATGGCCCAGGGATGAAGTTAGTTAAAGGGATGTTCCATGTGACTGCTACTTAGAGAGTGCCCCCCAAATAGCCACTGGGGAAGCGGCTAAGCCCTGAGCAGGGGAGTTTAAACAGGCCCTGGGAAGGATTGCGTCTGGAATTGTTACCCTGAGAAGGGTGCTGAACTGAGACTTTGTCTCAGCTGGGGTCAGTGAACTGAGTGTAAGAGTAGTGGGTCAGTGGGAGAGCTGTGGTTACTGAGGACTCAAGTGAAGGCAGAGAGTCTCTACAGAAGAGACCCTGGATGCGCTGCTCCATCCCAGAGCAGGAACCTTTGCCAGATAGCCAGAACCCAATGGAGGATGGGTCCTGTTGACAGACTGACTAAGGACTTTTTTTCTTTTAGACTGAATCTGCTACATATAAACATGACTGTTAGTTTTGGTATGGTTTGTAGACATTTCCTTCTGTTTAAGACTGTGGCTTTGTGTTCTTTTCTCTGTCCCCTTTCTAAAACCAGTATTAACAACAACAACAAATAGGGAGGGATGTTTCTAATTACTATAGTAATGAAATAAAACAGTCTGGTTGCTCAAGAATTACCGCAGTTAGCAATCTAATAATAAAGAAGCACATACATTTAATCATGTCCCTAGTTTCACATTTTTTATACATAAGATTTGTAATTGAAGTCATTTTTAGGGAAAAACTTTTTTTTTTTTAGCCTTTTTATTTTAGTAATTTGGAATTCAGTTAATTCTGCAGAAAGAGATATATGAAAATGTGACTATCAGATGGATCACTCTAGTGGATTGTATTTGATTTCAGTTAGGCACTGTATCCTGTGTCATCTTGATGCATGCATTGTGAGGAAGAATAGTTAAGAAGAAATTTGGTTTCTTCCCTCTCTGATTTCTAAGTTGGAAAACATCCGGAACCTACTACCTTATTTAAAGCTGATCTTTTGGGTCAAGATATTGCACCAAATTAATGCAGCAAATGTATGTACCAGTATATCATTAGTACTTGATAGCTTTGGGAGATCTAGCACAACGTTGCTATAAAGGTATACTTGGAAGCCATCTTTCAACTTTCTCTTCCTCTATCCTTCAATATATTGTTTTATTGCTGCAATTCAATAATGGCACCTTTGGAACAGATCTTCTGCATTCCTATAAGCTACCTGATTTACTGTAGAAATAATAATTAATAGTAAAAAACAAGCAGGATTTCCGTTCTTCAATACACAGGTATTTTGAGTGGTATGTTTCCTCCTTGTCATCTGATGGAGAGCAGGGGCTTGCTATCCCAGAATCCTAAGATGCTTTGTCTCCTGCTTGATAAAATGATACCATTCTCTTCCCTTCCTCCCTTTCTTCCGTCTCCAAGCAAAACCATTCAACTTTCAAGAAGGAACAAAAGGATTTAAATTTAAATTTAAACTTGACTGGACATAATGCCTAATGGGCCACCTGCAGCAAGATGGGCTCTAGAACCATGAATTTTTAACACTCTGTGTTGTGGGCTCCTTTTGGCCTTAATGGTGTGGAGAGTTCCCTTTCCTTCTCTTAAACTGGGATTCTCCCTTGGTAGCAAAGAAGGCAATAATAATTAGAGCTTTGTGGCCAATGCAGCCAAGAGATACTGGTTCATCCTTCCTTCTTTGTTAGGAGTAACAGCACAGTGGTTCTCTACCAGGGGTAGATATTTGCCTAATTTTACAACAGGCTACATGAAAAGCACCAGTGAAGTCAGTACGAACCAAAATTTCATACAAAAAATGACTTGCTTATACTGCTCTACATGTTATACACTGAAATGTAAGTACAGTTTTATATACAAACAGATTTATTTTATAATCATAGTAAAAATGAGAAAGTAAGTAATATTTCAGCACTAGTGTGATGTGACACTTCTGTATTTTTATGTCTGATTTTGTAAGCCAGTATTTTTTCAGTGAGGTGAATTTTGAGGGTATGCAAGACAAATCAGACTCTTGAAAGAGGTACAGTAGTCTTGAAAGGTTGAGATCATAATTTCAAAGAAGGTAGCCACTGCTTCATTCCTGGCTGTTAAGGCACTGCAGACCATGAAGGATAGCACTTGGTGGTGATTCAAATCTTTTATCTTAATAGCTTCTGCTCTCTTTCTCATACAACTATTATTTCTTTTTGTCCCCTCATGATGCCACAGCTTTCCAAAGTATTCATTTCAGCATAGCTGTGCTACACCTTCCCCCAGTTTTTCAGAAGAACTGCTGAAGTCATGATTCTCCATGTTCTCTGCCTGTTAAGCACCCAAAGAGATGCAGCAATCTGAGGAAGAGGGACCAGGGTCAAAATTGAGTTGACACTGCTGGTGATACATTTATAGTTTGGAAAGTATGGAGTACAAAATATTACAACTAGTTGGTTGCAGAGTTGGCAATAAAAACCAGGAGATCTCAAATTCTAGTTCTTAGCTTTAGTCACTAGAACTTGGTGATTACAAGGATAATATCACCTCTGGCAGCTTTTTCAAAACTCAAAAGGTTTGAATCAAAAGTGAAAGTGATTTTCTTTTTGCCTTTTTTCTTGTCAGCACTCAAAAGTGAAAAATATTTTTAAATAAAATGTGGGGAAAATCCTTGGTAAAATCTGTGATACTTTTGAACAAATGCTGCCAACTCTAACAGGCAAATTCTAAGTTGAAAAAAATTAGTTGAATGATTTACCTTGATCGTCATTTGAGTGCATGCCTCTTGAGGGTTCCTGGCCTAGGAGTAAAAAAAATGGAACCTTAGAGTCTAACTTGGGTTTGTTGTGAGAAAGATCAAAGTTCTTAATTCTTGCTCCAGAGAAATCTTGTTTAAAAGCTGGTTTCAGTTGCATAAAATCAGCACAGAGATCAGGCAATGTTAATTTTCTTCAAGTGTACTTGAAACATATAAAAGAATGACTTCAGTAGTTGAAATTCACTTACATCTTGGGTAATAAGCATGATTTTGTCTGTGTGTAATTTGGCCTCACCCTCATGAAAAACTAGAGAGGAATTTTACTCACTGTATATGGCAAGAACATTGCTGTTTGGGACAAAATGACAAACTTTCATAGGCTGAGTCCCAGCTGTCATTAGATAATGCTGAACAGGAATGTTTGTATTAGAATTCATATCTTGTTAAAAGTTGAATTTTATATTATCAGTTTTTGTGGTTATATGTCTGTTGTATTGGAGACAGAATGGAAGAAAGAAAAGAGTGCTTTTAATTCATTTATTATTACTTGTTGTTTTAACAGATCTTTTTATGTAAGGATTATGCCTGGAGGAATTTCTTTCCTCAGACAAAATTAAAATGATTGGAGGATGGTTTTAAACCATAATCACAATGCTTTAATTTTAATATTCAGGTTTTTTTTTAAATGTATAGGTACACAAGTAAATATGAGTGAAATTTTAATTCTGCTGCTTGTAGTCTCATACTTTACACTACATTTTCAAATCTGATTTTAAAGCAATGAAAAAACTGTTAATAGAGTTTGAACTGTAGAAAAATGTTATGTTCTGACCTAATGGTGTTTTGTCTGCAGTATACTGAGTTTCCAGTCAATCCAATATGAAACATTAGGCTCAAAGACTTTAAGGCCTGAAGGAACTAGCATGATTATCTGTCTGCCTTTCTGTATATAGCAGGCCACAGAACCTCACCCCAGCCACTCCTACGATAGGCCCATAATCTCTAGCTGAATTACTGAAGTCCTCAAATCTTGATTTAAAGTCTTCAGGTTACAGAGTCTACCATTTATTCTAGTTCAAACCCCCAAGTGCTCTGTGCCCTACGCTGTCAAAGAAGGTGACACCCCACCCCCTCCCCAACAGGGTCTCTGCCAATCTCACTTAGAAGAAAATTCATTCCCAATGTTTAGTCCCTAATTTTAAAATATCCATGTGATGTGTATAACACTTGAAAGTTAATACTGAAGCAGGAAGAAATGAAATTGAAAAGCAGGAGGACATGTATGAAGACACGGTCAGAGCTGTAGCCAGAAATGCAGATATTCATAGTTCTTTAAGATGAATTTTCTCTCTCTTATCTTTTCCGGTATCTTGGCGTGCATATTTTCTCTAAGAAATGCTGTGAAATTCTGCTGTATCTCTGATCTTCCTTTTCTCTTAACATGTCAGGATGTGTCTTCAGTTGAAATTATTAGTTGCTGCACTAATGAATTATCCAAATGACAAGTTCTTATCAGTGGAAATACAGTAATATTTCTAATTTTTTATAACTGTTTTCTGCATTTTTACTTTGATCTCCTAGAATTTTAATACTGCTTTCAACACGCACCCAAACAAAACAATATTTTTCGGCATTTGCATCCTGTAGGCTTCCTCACTAAAATTGTTACATCTTTGTGCTCTCATGAAAGTCAGAGGTGGAAAAGAACATTTAGATCATTAGTCTATTTCTCTGCCAATGCAAGATTGTTCCTTACACTAAACATTTTAATCTTTTACTGCAACATGGTGAAATGTAATAATCACAACAAAATAAAGTCAGTTAACTGATTTACATAAACTATAGAATTCTGTTGTATTTTCCATATCTATGAATTTATGAAGTTTCAGTGCTACTAGTACTTAGTACTGGATTTCATCCTCACTCAGACTGTTGCTTACTAAGAGTTTGCTAGGTTCCTTTAGAAAAAAGGAATCTCTCTTTTTGAATGATTTGCCACTTGAATTTTCTTGTAGTGGCTGCTATTGTAGGGGCACCTTTTAACATACACTTGATTTCTATTGTTTGGTTTTATTCAGCTGATTTTACTATCTAAAGACTGAAGTTTATTGAAGCTAGTAAATTGCTTAGGGTGAAAGTTAGCCGTCTCCTTTGCCTAAAATGTTGATTACAGATTATTCCCTTGTACAAGAATGTCTGAATGGTTGCTGACTTTCTTTTGTTTTTTTTCTTTTTTTTCCCCTCATTCCTCCAAGTAGGAAATTGCAGATTTAATATGTATAGGTAAAAAGATCATAACTTCAATCAATACAAAGAGAAACATGCCATCCTTCCAAATCAGAAGGGTATCATCTATTTCAAACTTACACTGACTCACATGAACAAAACTTCTGGAAACAGATAAATAAGGATTTCGTCCCTGCATGCTTATTGTCCCAACAAGCACAATGTGCTAGAGTAGCTTCGTTAAGTTCACGTAGCATAGCTGGAATTTCAGGACAGATAAAATCCTTGTGTTTGGAGGACTGGTCACTTCCCTACATCAAGGGAGAAATATGTTTTTTTAGGGAGAGGGAAATAAAAGCCCATCAACTGCTTGACAATGTTGGTTTAAAGTTAGATCAGTTTCCTTTAGAAGTGAAAAAGATATGCTTGACCCAACTTCTTATGATTAACATGCTGATGACAGGGTTGGGTTTTCTACAGCCTCAAGTTTGTTGTTTAGATGGTAATAAATGTGATTAGTGATTTCATTACATTTCCTGACTAGCCCAAACAACAAAACATGCTTTAAATTGTCTAACAGCAAAATAGATTAAACTTTAGGTTTTTTAAACATTCAACACGTCCTGCCATCTGGCAAGTGACTCTTAGTAAGGGTTTGTCCACACGGGGAGTTATTCGTGATTAAGTCCATGTGTGGATGCTTTTATTCAAGAATGAGTGCCTTATTCTGAATTAATTTAATCAATTTCAGAAGTGGATTAAGCTAATTCAGAATAAGGTACTCTTATTCCAGAATTAGAGTATCCACGCATGGAGTTAATCAGGAATAGTTTATCTGCTAGAAGATCACCCCTTACCTTGCTCCAGGTTAACTTTTATGTGTAGGTTATTTTTCTTCTGTATAACTACAGTAGAGCCTCAGAGTTATGAACACCTTTGGAATTAAGGTTGTTCATAACTCTGAAATGTTAATAACCGAACAAAATTTGATGGTGGTTCTTTCAAAAATTTATACTGAACATTGGCTTAATATAGGTTTGAAACATTACTATGCCGAAGAAATATGCTGCTTTCCCTTTTTTTTTTTTTTTTTTTTTTTTTTTTTAGTAGTTGGTTTTTTTCAGGATCTCTGCTGCTGCCTGATTGCATACTTTCAGTTCCAAATGAGGTCTGTGGTGGATGGATCAATTCATAACTCTGGGATTCTACTGTATAAATAATGGAAAAGTCTGTCTTCTGGTTTTGAAAAACAAACAGAAACCGAAAAAACACCTATTTATAGCAGTGCAATACCAACAGTAATCTTCAAGGCTGTACAGTCAGCACTTCCATTATACAACCTCACCATGGTTTACTGCTGAAAAATAACATTCTGGACTGACTTGCGACATACCAGTTCCTGGTTAGGGAGTAGCTATTGGGTTTTTCTCCTATTCTGAACTTACTGCCTTACTTATATTTGTCACTTGACTTTTATAGTGGAGACAGTTAGTCATGCATTCAGGAACTCTGTTTTAATTTTCCTGTTATGGTGGATGGGTAGTAAGCATTAGTTTATAACTAGACAAGGCTTTAATTCCATTTCTAAGACTCTTCTTTTTGGTGATGAAAACCATTGTAATGAATTTACTGTACTACAGTATCACTGCCACTCTTAGTTGACTCCTGGCATCAACTCTTGACTTTAACTAGAGAGCTTTAGTGTATATATTGAGCTTGAACCAATAGGTTATGAATATTGCTCTTAAGAAAAACATATGCGAAGTAATAGTAAAGAATGGTATTCCATGCTTCAAGATGCTGCATATGTTGACTTGAATGATAAAGAATAGTCATTCAAATTACTCTACAAGTCTAGCTGGAGGATTCTCAAGATTGCTTCCTGAAAACCCTACAGCCACACTTTTCAGCAAGCAGGCTTTAAGGGAACTTCATCTTGAAGAGAGGGGAGGAAAGTATGTTACAATCTGAATTCTTATGGAGGAGCAGGGTATCTAGCTGGGGAGGCTCACTATCACTTCTCTCTCTAGGAGCTCCAGATTTTTCAACCACTAAGTTGAATTTTTTGTGTTGGCAGACAAAGCCTAACACAACTCTTTTTTTTTTGCAAATGATGATGGCAAGTAGATCTGGTTAAACAGTGAGAGAGATGGTTCATGAACATTTCAGCAGTTTCTAAATAGACTCTTGTTTAGGTTGTGTGTACTTACTTCTCTCTGAGTATCTAGGGGAGCATAGTGTGTTTTTTGTGCGGTTTTGCTTTTATATTGATGTTTCTAAAATTAGCTTTGCATCCAAAGTTGGAACTCATTTAATCACAAAACAAGTTTGTTGCTTGTGGAAGCAAAAACAGTGTACAAAAGTTAGTTTATTCTTGAACAGGAACAGTACAACAACGTAAGTCATTAATGACAGCTCAGGTATCAAATACTCAAAGGAATAAGGGAATAATATTCAAAGGAATATGTAAAGAGCTCAAGCTGTCAATAGGCTGAAATTGGCTTGCACAAAATGTTTATTTTTTATAAATGTTTATACAACTGTTGCGCAATTTGCGCATATGAAAGTCTAATTTGAAATAAGGTCTAGAAGTGAGGAGAGCATAGAATCTAGAGCATCTGTTGAAAATCATGCTAAACGTAGTGAATGTGTTTGGTGAATATAACGTACACTAGATATAAGCTTCTAAAAATCCTTCTTAGAAAAGGTGAGGAATCTTGTACAGTTTCATATGCCAACAGTTGAGGTTTTTTTGGCACACTTTCTTTTTCAAATACTTAAGTGCTTACATGACTTATTGTAATTTATGACCCTCTGATTTGGTTATAAGAAACTGTTTTGACAAGCCTCTTACTGTATGCTTCAATCCAGAATGATAGGGTCAACCTTATTAAATGCATCATAGCTTACCTCAGTGTGATGATTAACAAGCTGTGAACTTTTCTTCCTTTTGTAATCCATTTTAATCATTTAAACCTATTATTGTTTTGACTTTAATTTCCAAAGCCCTTTAAATCTGTCTTACAATATTAATAGCTGCTTAACATCCTGGTTTCCAAACACGCAGATTCCCCACTGACAATTTGGTTGAATGGGCTGTTGGGAAACAAAACTATGCAGGATAACATTGGATCAACAAAAGGCTACCCCCAGCAATGCTTAAATTTATTAGTGGCTATTACCCATGCGAGGGTTTGGTATCCTAATTATGCCAAAACAATCTATGGTGTGAGACTTCAGAAACTTTACTACAAACCTAGGGAACATGTAACTTTCAAATAATAGATGACATAGTTTTATAATCCTTAAATTACTACTATGTTAAAATTCAGAATTAGTGATTTTATATTATAAACTAATATCCCACCAACATTTTTTGCAAAGGACATGAACAGAAAATATTATTTGGTCTTTTTCACTGAGGGAAATTCTAAAAGTTATTTTTAAGAATGTTTAAATATGTTCGAGGCCTGATGCAGGCCAAATAAGCCTCCACCCGTACTACTGGCACATAAGAGTTTTATTAAAAATCTGGTGCTGAAAAAAGGAAAATAGGAGAAACTCCTCCAGCTCAAGTACTGAAAAGTGTGGCAACAATTTCTTCAGAACTAAAAACAGTCAGACCTCTAAAAGCAACACTTGAAGTCCAGGAATCTTGAGTAAAACTACCTTGCTTTGGATTTCTGCCTTGAGTTTAAATGTCTTCATTTATGAAGGTACCCTTGTTGACAAGCATAAACTCTACCTGAAGTTATGGTTCCACTTAATGTACTGAACCCAACTCGCTGCCAGGGGTGGAGTGCTTCATTTTTTTTCCTCGTAGTAGAGAGATTATCAACCCCATGGACCACCTCTCCTATCCATTCACAATTGCATAACTTGTCTGAGGCAACTGCAGCAATTGGTAATGTCGAAAAGCATTAATTTTCAATCCTCTTTAACATGACATAGCTTTTTTTCAAAGAAGTCAAAGATACCACCTTTCTCCTTTTTGCTCCTAATTTCATATCTCCTATCTGTCGCTCTTATTCCTCCTTCCCCAGCATGTTTCCCTACCACTTAACTTTCTTCTCTGTTGGACATATTCAGTTACCTGGATATCTTTTTATAGATTTTTTTATTTTATTTTTGAGGCCAGAAGGGAACACAAGATCATCTAGTCTGACTGCCCACTCGCTTCTCCCTTGTTTACATATCCAAGTATCACATTGGACCACTTTCCCACAGCTTCACACTGGGAACTCATGTTGTTTCTTATCCATTGTGATTCTTAAATCCTTTTCAGAATTCACTGCTTTTCAGGGTACAGTCCATTCCCTTCCTACAGCTATGATTTGCATTCTTTGTACCTCGGTGTGTGACTCTGCACTTAGCTGTATTAAAAGACATTTTACTTGAATGGGCCAGGGTTACCAAGCAATCCAGATAACTGTGACGCTGCTCCATCCACCTCATTATTTACCAGTCCGCCGGTCTTTGTATCTCTTGTCAAGTTTATCAGCAGTGATTTTTATATTTAATTCCAGATCGCTCATAAAAATGTTGAATAGCATCAGGCCTAGTACTGATTCCTGTGAAGCACATCTAGAAACAGCCCTAACTTTTCCCTAGGTGAATGCCTGGCACTCTCTTCTGGACACTGACTCCTCTGTTGTAGGTGGCGAGCAGCAATAGCAGGTTTACTGTTGCAAGTTTTGGATCTGCAGAAAGGACACCTTCATTGTTGGGCCTTTTATCACTGTAATATACAAATTGTCCTGAATCTTTCCATTTAATGGAAAAGGATACTTTACCTACTGTGCAATACATTCCATATATAGGATCACCTCATCCACCACTGAAATGTAACCTTGTCAAAATTATAGTGCAATAGCCATACTTCACCAATAGCTCTGCATAACTTTTCAGACGATGTGAAAATAACTTATTCACTTAACACTACATGAGGAATTAAGTTTGTGTAAATATGTATAGTAAACAGAATTTTGGGAATATGGTGCAACAAAGAGACTAGATGACTGCACATGGGTATGTAGTAGGACAGGCAGAGATTTTAAGGTGTAGATTAATGAAACCCTGATTATACTAGCAGGTTTTAATCATGTCTACGTTATCGGGTTTTAATCATATTCAACATGGTTCAGCTGTATTAGTAGACACCTTTTGAGAAGAAAGCCGGGGGGGGGGAGAATTTGAGGGAGGAGAGACAGGGCAATGGGGGCAAGAGGCTGTGGGGGCCAAGGGCTTGGAGGATGGAAGAAGATAATAATGATAAAGGAGGGTATGGCAGCTTCTTAATCCCAGAAGTTAGGAGATAGTGTAGGGATCGGGCCTGCCAGCCAGGACCGATCCCTACAGATAGTAAGTGGCATCTCCCTCTAACAACCAAAAAAGTACCTTCACTTGTTTGTGCAGAGAGACATTTTTGGTTTGTTTTCAGAAAGACTAAAGGCCAAAAATCATGTCTCTCTCTTTTTTAAATAATTTTTAAAAACCTCATGCATTTTTGAGGGTTAACTCATGATTCTTTTAACTCTCCTAACCTGAATAAGTGAAACTCTCTTGACTTTTTATTAAGAGTTTTAAGATTATTTAGTATATGGAATTTTTCTTAAAATAAAACTTTAAAAAATCTATCTGTATGCTGACATAATTTTGAATTTTTCCAGAGTCAAAATGGTTGCTTTTTCCTATTATTCTCAGTGGGAGTAAAGCCACACACTACCTTCAGTTAAGATGGCTGTCATTTCTCCTACTAATTTTGCAGGTGGATGAGGCAGTCTCTAGTGAAGACACAGAATCCTGTGGCACCTTATAGACTAACAGACGTTTTGGAGCATGAGCTTTGGTGGGTGAATACCCACTTCCTCAGATGCATGTAATGGAAATATCCAGGGGCAGGTATATATATGCTAGCAAGCAAGCTAGAGATAACGAGGTCAGTTCAATCAGGGAGGATGAGGCCCTGTTCTAGCAGCTGAGGTGTAAAAACCAAGAGAGGAGAAACTGGTTCTGTATTACCCACGAAAGCTCATGCTCCAAAACGTCTGTTAGTCTATAAGGTGCCACAGGATTCTTTGCTGCTTTTACAGATCCAGACTAACACGGCTACCCCTCTGATAGTAAAGACCAGTCTCCCATTGTTTCCAGTTGCACTGAAACCAGGGTATCATCAAGTAAACATGAGTGAGGCAACAGACTGAGTGACTTTCAGGTTATGCTGCAGAGCTCCTATTTTTACTGGGACTTTTATGAAGAGAAGTGATGTCCCAGGGCTGGTGTCTGGGGTGAATGATGTGTGTATGCTTCAAAAAAGACTTTATATTGGTTTAGGCTTATGATGGAGATGTGTCTACTGGATTTATATTTATGATTTGTGGTGTGTGGGATGGTGTTTTTGTTTAAAGAAATATCTGGCATATAGAGCCTAGGACAGGCTACTTATTTCTTTTGTAGTGCTAAAAAATCAAGTGCATGATCCTAGATGCTAAGATTTATGCAAGTGTTCTTTTTAACACACATTCTCATTCTCTCTCTCTCTCTCTCTCTCTCTCTGCAATATAGGAGTATAACAGACACTTTCAGAATTTGCAAGTGACTGGCCATAACAGAAAGTGCAGAAATTTTACTTGTGAAAGTACTATTGTCTTGTTTCTGCTGTTAAAGCAGTTCAGTTACTTTCTCTGATACCTGTTTTGGTAAACCCCATCTGAAGTAATGGATAAATGGAATTACCAAGCTCAGTGGTGCTAAATAGTATGATAAAGTAACATTTTTGTTAATCATTGTGTCTGATAAGTCTAAACTTCTTTTTCTGGACTCCTAACTCTGATTTGTTTTTGAATATCTACTGGACTTAACCACATATATTGGTGATAGTCCTCAGCAAATGGGAAAGAGAATGCACCTTTGTAGCAGATTTTCAGTATATCTCAGTTAGGGCTTTTTAGCCTCAAAAAATCCCATGGGATCTCTAACTGCATGTATTAAAAAGTAGCTGACGCACTCTGAAAAAATGGACAAGCAAGCACAGACATTCCTTGTGCTCACTGTCCTAGTCTTTTTAGATTAATTATTGAAAACATATGTAACAAGCCTGATGGTGGGGTGTCTTGAATCAGAGCAATAAGGAGAGGCAGGGGCAATCTAGAGACAAAATTGTTTTCTCAGTCAGTTGAGGGTAAAATACAAATCACTTAGGTAGGAAATAAATCACAAGCAAATTAATGAATTAGTTTTAGCAGAAACTACTACTTAAACTTACTCTGTAAACTATTACTGTTACCAACTATATATTAACTATGGTTAACTTAATCAAACTCACTTTATAGGTAACAGCTTACATTTGATATACAGAATTTAAGAACATAAAAACAGCCATACTGGGTCAGACCAAAGATCCATCAAGCCCAGTATTTTGTCCTCTGACAGTGGCCAATGGCAGGTGCTCCAAAGGAAATGAGCAGACAGGTTATCATCAAGTGATCCGTGCCCTGTCACCCAATCCCAGCTTCTGGCAAACAGAGGCTGGGGGCACCATTCCTGCCCATTCTGGCTAATAGGTCCATCAATGGCTATCTTCCATGAATATAGCTAGCTCCGTTTTGAACCCCATTATAGTACTGGCCTTCACAAGACCCTCTGGCAAGAAGTTCCAGAGGTTGACAGTGTATTGCATGAAAAAATACTTCGTGTTTGTTTTAAACCTGCTACCTATAATTTCATTTGGTGACTCCTTACTCTTTAATATTATGAGGAGTAAATAACACTTCCTTATTTACGTTCTCTATATCAGTCATGATTTTATAGACTTCTATTATATCCCCCAAGCTGAAAAGTCCCAGTGTTATTAATCTCTCCTCATGCAGAAACCATTCTATACCCCTAATAATTTGTTGTCCTTTTCTGAACCTTTTCCAATTCCAATATATCTTTTTTGAGATGGGGCGACCACATCTGCATGCAGTATTCATGATGTGGGCATACCATGGATTTATATAGAGGCAATATGATATTTTCATCTTATTATCTATCCCTGTCTTAATGAATCCCAACATTCTGTTCACCTTTTTGACTGCTGCTGCACATTTAGTGGACGTTTTCAGAGAACTATCCGCAATGACTCCAAGATCTTTCTTGAATGGTAACAGCTAATTTAGACCCCATCATCATATATGTATAGTTAGGATTATGTTTTCCAATGTGCATTACTTTGTATTTATCAACATTTGAATTTCATCTGCCATTTCATTGCCCAGTCATGAAGTTTTTTGAGATTCTTTTGTAGCTCTTCTCAGTCTGCCTGGGACTTAACTATCTTGAGTAGTTTTGTATCATCTGCAAATTTTGCCACCTCCCTATTTACCCCTTTTTCCAGATAGTTTCTGAATATGTTAAATAGGATTGGGCCCAGTACAGATCCCTGAGGGACATCACTATTTACCTCTCTCCATTCTGAAGACTGACTATTTATTCCTACCCTTTGTTTCCTATCTTTTAACCAGTTACAAATACACAAGAGGACCTTCCCTCTTATCCCATAGCTGCTTATTTTGATTAAGAGCCTTTGGTAAGGGACCTTGTCAAAGGTTTTCTGAAAATCTAAATACACTATATCCACTGGATCTCCTTTGTCCACATGCTTGTTGAACCCCTCAAAGAATTCTAGTAGATTGGTAAGGCATGATTTCCCTTTACAAAAACCATGTTGACTATTTCCCAGCAAATTATGTTCATCTATGTGTCTGACAATTTTTTGTTTTTTTATGATAGTTTTAAATTTGGAATTAGAAAATACAATGCGTTAGAACATAGGCCGCACCATTATATATTCCCCTTTTAGTTTGTCAGTTTTCAGCCTCTGGAAGCCCAGAATTTGGAGGAAAAGTTCTTAGAATGTTTAGTTTAGTTCAGCAATTCTCTTGCTAACATTTGAGTTCCTGCATAAACAAAGACATGTATTCCTTGATTCAATGTATTGCTTTCTTGATTGAACAATAATCTCTCCACTCCTTTCTGGTTTACAGTCTCTGCTCTTTTGACAGTTTCTCTGTTCCTGTCACTTCACCTTGTATACCTTGAGATGCTGTCTGGGTGTTTTGTTTTACAGTCTTTACTATTTTCTTTCTTTCGCTGCGGCTCACTTCCTCCTTATTTCTTAAACTGTAATTAAAGAGAAACAGACATATCTTCTATTACAGCTTATTTCCTTTCCATTTCATTCTTGCTTTACTTTTCTCACTGGTTTCTAATCAAGTTTCTCTTCCCCCCCCCCCTTTAGATTACTTTGAGACTCTTCAGTTATTTTTGCTCTGGTCTAATTGTACTGTTCCTTTAACATTTCCTCTTTCTCTTTATACTATTCTTTCCTTTTTTCTAGGCACTGGCTCTTTTGTAGCTATCCCTGTTGTTCCTACTATCTCTGTCTTCCCCATCTCCACTGAACTGGACTTTCCCTTTTCGGTTGTGTTCCTGGTGCCCCTGCAATGATGCAGCTCAGCCACTGAGACTGCTTTCTCCCCACTTACTGCATCTCTTCTTTTCTGGTACCAGGTGCTGCCTCACTTGTTACTGACCTCTGTCTCTTACTGTGGGCTTCCAGATGCCACCTGCCAATTCCGCTACTGCCTCTTTGGCATGCTCACAGCAGTGCTCTGGAAGGAAAAGCTGCTGCCTGTTCTTTCCTGCTAATTTTTTATTTTATATTATTTTTTTAAATTTCCCCCCACAAAATTTGTCCTGGGCTCAAGCTCACTTGGTTCAACTGTCCAGAATCTTTGGTTCAAGATCTCCTCCTCCACCCCCCAGAGTAGCAGTTTCAGGCTCCCCTTCTTTTTAAAAAATACAAAAGAACGTTTTAAATACAACTTGTACTGCTCTTGTGAGCAGCTTCTAGTATGTAAAGAAACTAGCATTCTAGATGATTCATTGTGTGCAAACTGAAATGTGGACTATAGTTCTTTATCTCGCAGAATATGAGAGTAAATCACCATGGTGATGGATGGCCACATAAGCACCTAGATAGAAATGTGCAGGGGATACTAAATCTCTTTATGATGAAAATATAATCAACTACTGCTTGCTAGATAGTTACATCTGTAGTTACTATAGGCCATTACTATCTAAATCTTCTATAGTAGCTTAGGTCGTTGGTTGGCAAAGAAGATTTAACTTTGTATGCTGCCAAACTTCCATAATGCTATTCTGACTGCCCATGAGGTTTGCTTTGCCATAACTTCTATTGGGAATAAAATTGGAGTTTGAGTGTTGAGAATTGTTTGACTCCACTGCTGAGCTAACTTGCCACTGTGTTCAGGTTTGCTGGGGAAAAAGAACACAATAACCAGGTAATGTTGCTGTGAATCTGTTAGTGTATTGTGGGGAAAAGTAATTTTAGTATTTTTATTATTGTCTTTCTGTGTGCGTAAGAGCCTTGTCTCTGGAAATGTAAAATTGATAAGAGAGGAAAAAAATGATAGTGAGATTATTGGTTACAATGAACAAAGACTTTTCCAACTGGAGGCAAAACATTATATCAGTGTCTTGATTAGGCCACTTTGTCAGGGTTTCTGGTAGACAGGAAGGGAGGTCTGCCACTGGCTTGGTGGGGATTCAGCTGCAACATGCTGACCTAGAAGTGGTCAGCCCTGTAGCCAGCCAGTCAGCTGCCCCTGGGCTACTTCCTACTCCCGAGGGTTGGTACCTCTTCATCTGGGCTCATCTTCTCCGGGGCAGGGTGTGGCAGAGGATAGATTCAGTTCCTGGGCACTACAGAGGGGTTTGTCTTCTCTGCTGGCTCCCATTCAACTGAATAGCAGGGCCCTCCCTTTATATTTCCTGTTCTGCCGTGGTACTTCCGGCGAGGGAGTCAGGGCGGGTTTGGCTCCTCCCACCAAGGGTAGTAACTCATTTTGAAAACTAAAACGTAAGTGTTTGTTATAACCTGTCTCTGAAATACAGTGTTAAAGAAAGGGTAATGAGAACATGAGAGGTTCAAAGGAAAAGGGTAGCTTGGAAAGGAGAAAATACTATCCAACATAAATTTAAATGTGTATTATGCTTTAAATGTGATTTGTGCTTGATAATTTATCATAGAATATCCCTTGTGATTCATCACTAATGTAGAATAAATATTGCTTTTTAAAAGATTCACTGAAAACTGCAAAATGCAGCAGCAGAGGAATGCAAAACTTCTGTTTGGTCACCCAAGGCTCAGGAGCTAGATCCCTGAATGTATGTTGTTCTCTGCTAACTAATGCTGATAAATAGGCCTTGTTAGCTTTAATCTGGATATATGGCAGAGGAGTTTCTGCATAAGAAAATGCATTGAAAATGCCTGAGAAAAAAGTATAGGTTAAAGCAGGGGTCGGCAGCCTTTCAGAAGTGGTGTGCCGAGTCTTCGTTTATTCACTCTAATTTAAAGTTTCGCATGCCAGTAATACATTTTAACGTTTTTGGAAGACCTCTTTCTATAAGTCTAATATATAACTAAACTATTTGTTGTATGTAAAGTAAATAAGGTTTTAAAAATGTTTAAGAACTTTATTTAAAATTAAATTAAAATGCAAAGTCCCCCGGACCGGTAGCCAGGACCTGGGCAGTGAGAGTGCCACTGAAAATCAGCTTGCATGCCATCTTCGGCACACGTGCCATAGGTTACCTATGCCTGGGTTAAAGGTGGTAATGGCGAAGTTTTAAATTGCCCATAAAGCTAAAACCTGCACTGTGGTAAATGAGGGAATATATGTTGAATTAAGAGAAGGGTGGTAAATTCACTTTCTTGAAGTAAGGTGAAGGCCAGTCCAGTGACCTTTTTTTTTTTTTAACCATCCCTTGATTAACAATAAGAAAAAGCTTAATAACAAAAGGAAAAACAGTTAAAATTTGAACAAGTCTTACACAATGTTCAGTTAAAGGATCTTAAAACAAATGACTTAAATTCTAAAAATAGCTCATATCTTATCTGAATAACACTTGCAATTTAACTAGCTAGGTTATGATCCAAGACTCCCAAACTTCAGAGCATAAATTGATAACTGTTATAGTTAAGACACTTTTTCTCACCACATTAAGTATTGCTAATTGGGAGCGATTGGCCTCTATAGGAAATGGAACACTTAATTGTTGGCCTGTTTTCATATGCTCATTTTTATAGTGGGTGGAATGCCTGTCAAAATAGTTAGCAAAATTATAAACACACATGATGGAAGGTGAATCCATCATTTGTTTTCCTGTTCATGCTAGAATCTTGTACATGTCCATATTTTGTTGCTGGAACCCTGTTGTGGACTGTTAGCCATGCTCGATGATGCAGGCTATCAAAGTGACTCTGTTCTACTATCCCAGATTAACATATAGTTACTGTTTGAAATGAGCAACTGTACCTTAATGTACCACCATCGTTGATTGGGATCAACAGTCCAAAATTTGGTTGTAGCATGTAATATAGCCAACAGTACAACATATTGCATGTACTACACATTGCACTAATCAGAGTTGGTACTCTATCAACACCTCTATATTGTCAAGGTCTAAATGGTGCTTGTGGTGCTATTTTTCAGTTGAGGCTTACAACCGATGAGCCTGCAAGTTGATGCATGAAGGGGCATTCGAACATTTACATAAATGGCATGTAAATGCCTTGCAGCACTGGCTACAACAGTGCCATGCAAACACCTGTTCTTACTTCCAGGTGACATTGTTAGTAAAAACGGGGCAGCATTATCTCCTTGCAAATGTAAACAGACTTGTTTGGCTGAACAGGAAGTAGGACTGAGCGGCTTGCAGGCTCTTAAGTTATACATTGTTTCATTTTTGACCACAGTTATGTAACAAATAAACCTGACTGCAAATTGCACTTTGATGATAGAGATTGCACTATAGTATTTGTATGAGGTGAATTAAAAATACAATTTCTTTTGTTTATCTTTTTACAATGCAAATATTTGTAATAAAAAATAATATAAAGTGTATACTTTGTATTCTGTTGTAATTTAAATCAGTATATTTGAAAAATGTAGAAAACATCTAAACGTTTAATAAATTTAAATTGGTATTCTATTAACAGTATGACTGAAACTGTGATTAATCACAAGTATTTTTTAATCCACTTAATTTGTTTTGTATTAATCGCATACATTAACTACGATCAATAGCCCTATTGATTGCCTTTTGAAAGGGTGGAAGCTCAGCCTTATCTTTGTTAGATGTAGCCTACTTTCCTAGGTGTGGAGAATGAGTCCACGGGTTATATGATGGAAGCCTGTGACTCAGCCCAGCCCTTCTGGGGAAAGTAAGGGCAGCCTGAGTTAGTTTGGAGAATGTGAAGAGGGAGCTTGCAGGGAGGAGTGTAGGTGAAACTCACAGGCGAAAAGTCTTGAGGAGATAGACATGTAAGGAGCAGACACTTATGGGGTGAAAAGCCCCATTCTGAGGGCATGTCTTCATGGTGGGGTAATGTGCAGAATGGTAATGATTTCTAAAGTGTTGCATGTTAATTGGTCCATGTAGACCCAGCTGATGCACTTTAATGTAGTGCTGTTTGAAAAGTGTTACTTGAAAGTGTACTAAGGAACTTCTAATTTCACACCAGCAGGGTCTACACAGACTAGTTAGTAAGCGCATTTATGAAATCTCACCCCTGTAGTGCACGTTGTTGCCCTATGTAGACATATCCTAAAAGGGATGCAAAGGACTGTGAGCCTGGAGGGAGACCTATAAGGAAGGGGAAAACCTGATAGAAGAATGGAAAGACTTCTGAGCCTAGAGAGGTAGCTTAAGCCCATTAATTAATTGAAAGGATAAACTGAGCCCAGGGATTTTGATATATATTTAATGGTCATAAATTACACCTGAAAGGGGAGCGGGATTGTGAAAACACCAGATGGTATGTTTTGTTTGCATGATGGAAAGGAAACTGTGGTAGTGGGAAGGCCCACAGCCAGACTAGTCATGTCCCTCCTACAGTCAGTAAAAATCCCATGATATATTTCCTGATAGTTTAGCTCCTGTGTCCTGGACAAATTCTGTTTACTGTCCATACTTACACAAACTGAATTCCTCTTGTAGTATTAAGTGAATAAGTTAACTTTTCAGACAAGATGTGAAAAAGTATGTGGAGCTATTGGTGAAGCATGACTATTTCGTTATACCTCTGACAGGGTTACACTTCAGTGGTGGATGAGGTGATCCCTGTATATGGAATGTATTGCACAAATAGGTAAAGTATTGAGGATAGAAATATAATGAATGTTAGTCAACATGGAAAATAGGTCTTGTCAAAGAAACCTTATTTCATTTTTTGACATTACAAGTTCGGTTGAAAAAGGTGCATAGCTGCAAAATAGATATTTGTAAGGCATTTTAAGTTAGTACTGCATGATAGTCTTGTTGTCAGATGCTACCGGTGTTGTGCTCTGTTCTGTTCAATGTTGATATCAGTCGGCTGCGTGTGTGTGTTCCCCCTGTGTGCTGTCCCGGCTCTGCGCAGGTAGCTGACACAGCAGACCCCGAGAGAACCCCCAAAGACCATAGACTCTAGTAAGGTACGAAGGCACGTCGGCCAGGTTTGTCGAAGAGAAAAACAGTCTCCAGCTCCCTGGCAAATGAAGTCCAAGGTGCTGCTAAGGTGCAGCTAGCCAGTAGTTATGTGCTCCTTGGCTATGGACTCCGCTCAGTCAGTGGCGGGACTTTCCACTGCCCCCTAGGCTGGACAAAGACACTGCCTCAGGGATGCATTCTTATACACAGGTACAAACAAGTTACACATCACTTCTGACATATTGAGGTGCAACCCCTCTATGTAGCAAGGTGCAACCCTTCTACGTAGCAAGGGGCCGCCTCTCACCTTGTACGTGTTGGTTCGAACAAAACAACTCTATCCATCATATTACCCTTTTGGCCCTGTCATTGGGTGGGTCAGCCTGTGCCTTGTTATCTGTGTGGAGTGTACAAGTATGCAAATGTTCTGATATCTGGTGTCCAGTACCTTTTTAGGTATGTCTCTTTTTACAGCATCAGCCTCTTCCTTGCCAGCTTCTGTGAGCAGGGCCTTCTTCTGGCTCACAGCTTAACTTGGCTTTATGTTAGCAAAGTCTTGACCATTACCTTAGTTCAGGCCTTAGGCCTCAAACCAGGCCTCTGATACCAAGGTTTGTATCTCAGGGCCTCCTCTTAAAAGTCTAATTTTTAAAAATCACTGTACAGTATCAATAAAATACATGTTAAATGGATTTAAAACTGGCTAATGGGTCTCAAAAAGTAGTTGCTAATGAGGAATCATCATCAAAAGGGGCTGTTGCTAGCAGGGCTGGCTCCAGGGTTTTTGCTGCCGCAAGCAGCAAAAAAAAAACGAAGAGAGAAAAAAAAAAGCTACGATTGTGATCTGCAGCACTATTGCCACCACTTCAGTCTTCGGTGGCAATTCGGCAGCTGGTCCTTCGCTCTGAGAGGGAGTGAGGGACCTGCCTAATTGCCGCTGCCTAGCCAGATGTTCTGCCCCTCTCTGTTGACCCCACCCCAAGCACCTGCTTGCTGGGCTGGTGCCTGGAGCCGGCCCTGGTTGCTAGTGGAGTTCCACAGGGGTCACTGCTAGGCATAATGCTAGTCAACATTTTGACTATATTTATTTCCACATCAAAGTTACTGCTGATAAAATTGGTACATGGCATGAAGATTAGCAGAGTGGTAAATAATGGTGAGGATGGCAGCAGTCCTACAGAGGTGATCTGTATTGGTTGGTAAACTGGGCCCATTCAGATGAAATGCACTGTAATACAGGGCTTGTCTACATCACAAAGTTGCAGCGCTGGTGAGGAGGTTACAGCGCTGCAACTTAGGAGGTGTACACATCTGCAGGGCATCGCCAGCGCTGCAACTCCCTGTTTGCAGCGCTGGCTGTACTCCCGTTTTGTCTCGGGTGTAGAGGATCAAGTAATCAAGTGTAGACACTTACCAGCGCTTTTCTTGACCTCCGTGGAATAAGCAGGTATCCCAGCATACCTGAGGAAGCCTCTGGTAATCAAGCTGGTCTCCTTCCCCGGTTTGCTCTCGCGTTTCCCGAACCCCGAGCAAGCAGGTCTCATTCCCTGCGGTTTGCAGGGTGGTTCAGGGAACGCGAGAGCAAACCGCGGCGAAGCTGGTCTCCTTCCCCGGTTTGCTCTCGCGTTCCCCGAACCACCCTGCAAACCGCAGGGAAGGAGACCTGCTTGTTCGGGGAACGCGAGAGCAAACCGGGGAAGGAGACCAGCTTCGCCGCGGTTTGCTCTCGTGTTCCCCGAACCACCCTGCAAACCGCAGGGAAGGAGACCTGCTTGTTCGGGGAACGCGAGAGCAAACCGCGGCGAAGCTGGTCTCCTTCCCCGGTTTGCTCTCGTGTTCCCCGAACCCCCGTGCAAGCAGGTCTCCTTCCCTGCAGTTTGCTCTCGCGTTCCCCGAACCCCCGAGCAAGCAGGTCTCCTTCCCTGCGGTTTGCAGGGGGGTTCAGGGAACGCGAGAGCAAACCGCGGCGAAGCTGGTCTCCTTCCCCGGTTTGCTCTCGCGTTCCCCGAACCTCCGAGCAAGCAGGTCTCCTTCCCTGCGGTTTGCTCTCGCGTTCCCCGAACCCCCGAGCAAGCAGGTCTCCTTCCCTGCGGTTTGCAGGGGGGTTCGGGGAACGCGAGAGCAAACCGCGAGAGCAAACCGCGAGAGCAAACCGCGGCGAAGCTGGTCTCCTTCCCCGGTTTGCTCTCGCGTTCCCCGAACCCCCCTTGAAGCCGCCCAACAGCGCTGCAGTATGGCCACATCTAACACCACTTGCAGCGCTGGTTGCTGTAAGTGTGGCCACTCTGCAGTGCTGGCCCTATACAGCTGTACTAATACAGCTGTAACAACCAGCGCTGCAAAATTTTAGATGTAGACATACCCACAGCCAAAAGGAAAGCTGTTCGTCCTAGGAATAAGGAATGCAGGCCATTGCTACAGAGTGAGGGTGCTATCTCCTGGAAATTAGTGAGTCTGAAGATGATTTAGGGGATATAATTGATAAAGAACTAAACATGAGCTCCCAGTGCTGTAGCAAAAAGGCCCAGTTGAATCCTTGAATGTATAAAGGAGGGTATAAGAATAGGACTGTAATTTTTACCTCTGTATCTGGCAATGGTAAGACTGATACTACAACACTGTGTCCAGTTCTGATGTCACATCTTAAAAAAGGTTGTTGGGGTGTGGAAAAGTGCCACAGATGATTCGAGGTCTGGAGAAAATGCTTTAGGGCAACAGAAGAGAGCTCAATCTGTTCAATTTAATAGTCAGATTGGGTTCAATACAGAGGTGAGTGGGTGAAATGTAATGGCCTCTGAGATAAAGGAGATCATACTAGACAATGTAATGGTCCCCTCTAGTTTTGTGGATTTATGAATGAAACAAAGTGCTGTGGAATCCTGGATATAAATACATACTGCATATTTTAGCATGAAGAATTTCAGGGTTTTATGGTCATGATGTATGCAGATCAGCTGGAGCTTTCCTTTTCCAGAAAAGCATTAAGTAATGTAACACTTAAATCAGCCCAAATTTACATGCTAGTACTTTTTCTTCACACCTGCCTCCCCTTCCCTCCTGAAGCTTTTAATTGCTCTGGGATCTCAAAACTTCTATACAGTTTGAGTTTCTCTGATACTTCACAATATCTGTGGGAATTATTTTGTTAGCAGTTATTATTTCTTGTCATGCAAGATAAAGACTTCGTGATGTTAATTGTTAACTCTAAAATGCTATTCATTTTAACAGGTATTGCTCTCTGATTTAAAATACATGACATGCCTTTCGGTAGACAAAGATTGTAAGATTCTCTACTTTCAAATGTAAACTGAAAATGAATTTTCTGTTTAAGAACTAAAGTAACTTTTTTTTTCCTGTTTTTTTTTTTCCTCTCCCTCCCCACCCCCCATTAAGGTATGGGCTGAAGCCAAATGACCAAATCTTGGCAGAGGACAAACATAAAGAAATGTAAGTTTATATACTCTTGTATTTAGGCTGACAGACACACACATGTGCATATGAATTTGCTCCCCCCACCGCCCTTTTAAAAAGGGTTTAAAACAGTTTCTGTAAGAGAATTTTTGCTGTTTTCAAGACAGTGATTCCCCTCACCCCCCAAGGCTTATCTGCATGGTGGGATAAAGCACCCTGTGGGGAGGGGGGTAATTTCTAAAGCATCCTGCTGTATTGCACTTTGATTCATGAGTACACAGCATCAGGGTCTACACAAACACTTCCTTGAGCATTTTAACATACAGTACTGCATTAAAGTGCACTAGCAGACCTGTAGTGTTCATTGCCAGGGCCTGCAAAGACCAGTAATTGTGCAACATGTCAATGAGCTTTAGAAATCACATCTCCCATAGTGCACCTTGCTACTTTATGTAGACAAGCCCTCAAAGTTCAGTAGTATCTGCTGTTTGTTACTTTACTGTCATCAGTAGCTACATGGTTGAAGAACACCATAATGTAGCTACTGATGACATACCATTAGCAGACTGGAAATACCCTTCACACCCCCAGTTCTCCCACCTCCCACTGATTGTGGTAAGTTGTACGAAGGTGTAGTAATGATGACATAATTACTGAATGTCCAAAAGCAGTATTTTTTTATATGAAATAATTTTATCTGCTGCAAACTGAAAAAAATGACTATTTCAGGTAATGTCCTTTTATTTAAACTAATAATACTGCACAGTGCTTTTGCATGCTGTTGTTTGTCAGCTTCCTAATTTCTGTGATCTTGGAATGTTGCCTATTTTAGCTGAGCTGACTTCATTACTCTTTTTACATTTACAGTAAGAACTTATGAACTAACCTGTGGAAGCTTTTCTTTACATAGTTATTCATTCATTGTCTTGCAGCACAACTGGCAATAGATATTGTAATCAAATGTTATAACAAAATCTTGAATATATTTTGAAAAGCTTGAAATCCAGATAAGTGTTCCAAATAAATCTCAAAGCAGCATTTGAGATTTATTTGCATCCAGAATAACATTGATTTTTTTTCTCCCATGGCTAAATATAAAAAGTAATATGAGAGGTTTACATTTAACTTTAGGGCAAGTACTTCATCTTCCACATGTGTGGATGGTACTAATGTGCTTCTGGAATAGAAATAACGTAGTTAAAACGTCAACAGAACTATGAGGAATGGCTAAGTTTCTGAGTTTTCTGGTCTTTGCGTGCCTGCTTGCTCAGCCTTAGTATTGCAATAATAGTAACTTCATATATGATTTAAAAATATCTACGGGTATCATATCCCTTAAGATAATGTAAAGCTTAAAGTAATTCTGTGTGTACCCAGGATTCTGAGCTGCATGTGCATAAAATTCTATGTTGACATGCTAAGAATTTTCTTCAAACTAATTGTTTTCCTTTCCTTTGTGAGGGAACAGCCCAAGTCTGAAAATTCTAGCTTAAGCCCTGGGAGCTTTCATGAGTGCAAATTTTGTCTTCATGCTTGAGTAAGTCAAACATGTCTGAACGGATTCAGCTCCAACTTAGTAGAAAAAGAAAAAACAACATTTGTGCTGAGACCAGGGATGGAAAATTTTAGCCTGAGGGGGATTTGTAAGAAATTTAGGGCAACTGAAAAAAGGATTAGGATCTGCTAGTCAGTGTTCACTGCCTTGAAAAGCTATAAAGCAACGTTAAAGAGCCGCTGTCTGTTTTTGGAAGTTTGGCTGTAATTGCTGTAATTATCAAACTTAGGCCAATGGAGGGTGGGGTTATAAAGTTACATTAAGTTTAGGAAGTTAAAGGAGAGAATGTGACTCAGGTCCATTTGGGAGTTTATTCCCGATTGGCTACCCTAAAATTTAAATCTAGTAATGAGAACACTTTGTAAGTGTATTTGAACTATGGAGAAAGAGGAAGTCTTAATGACCAGACTTAGAATTCTTAAGCTCCTTGGAAAGCCTTTCAGTTTTGCTGAAACACATTTTCCTTTAAAGATGATAAAAATAATTAACTAAAGTTGCCTTTATAAAACTACAATTCCCAGTAATGAAGAAATGTCTTTTCAAAACCCATGAAGTTGGCTTGGTGGTCCATATGCAGGGCATTGGGAATAGTCTGAGATATGTGCTAATGGCAAAGAGTGTATCATTGCATGCTGCTCAAAACTCTTGGATAGGTGAGATTTACTGTTGAAGCATCTATGTCCGCTGCTTAAGTATGTGAGGACATGCAGTAATACTCTGCTTCTTTGCTCACAAGAAAAGGAGTCAGTGAGCAATATTGGATCATGATTGTGAGAGAGCACCAAGAAATTAAATTTGATAAAGGCAGAGGACCAAAAACAATGTCAGTAATCAGAATAATTGAGATCTAATTGGAAAATCTGGCAGACTCTGTCAATACTCATTGTGCCTTTACCTATCCCTTGGTGCTCTGAACCTAAAATCCTAAGTTCTGTCTCATGTTTGTCCAGTTGACAGAGGACAAAGGGGAAGAAATAGAAGAGTTGAAAAAAAACCTTACAAGAAATATCGTGCTGTATACAAAACATGGCTTTCATAGTGATTTGGTCAGTAAACAAAGTATAAACAAAGTCAGTAAAAAATATTAGCTGCATCTTTGGCATACTCAGTTACTTAAATCCTTGTTAGCAAGCGTGTGAAATCTTGTCTCTTATGTCCTTCATACATTTTCCTCCCACATGATGCCAGGGCCTGAGATGTTACTGGACAAACAGTCTCTTATAACCAGAGTTTGTTGTATATACCCAGTCTTCTTATTCACTGCAAGTCCATTAGAGTTGATATATATGTAGTAGTGAATTTGAAGCCATAAAAGAAAATCTTAATTTCCAGTGTTTCCTCTATTAGTCTAAAAAAAATGTTTCTGGATTTCAGATATAATATTAAATCAGTATCTTAGATGTCTGCATTCTAATGCGAGAAGTGTGGGGATTAAGCAGGAAGAACTTGAAATGCAAGTTGTTAAACACAGCTATGACATAGTTTGCATCACAGAGACTTGGTGGGATAACACACGACTGGAATATTGGTATAGAACTGTGAAGTTGGTTCATGAAGACAGGCAGGGAAAAAAGGGAGGAAGTGTTGCATTATATATTTAAAATATACACTAAAAATATACACTTGGACTTAAGTTGAAATGGAAATAGAAGACAAACTTTGTTGAAAGTCTCTCTGAGTAAGGCTAAAAGGGGTAAAAATAAGTAAATAAGGGTGGTGTCATGATAGGGAGTCTACTATAGACCACCCAACCAAGAAGAAGAGGGAAGATTGAAAAATTTGGGGGTCTGGACTAGATGACCTCTCGAGGTCTTTTCCTGGTCGAGTCCTATGATTCTGATTAATTCTCACTGTAAAGTTGACTTATTAATAAGTCTGTACAAATTTGGGTTCAAAAGAGCGCTGTATATATTTCAGGAGTGCTGCCAGTAAGCCTACTTCCCAGCCTCTTGGCCTAGTACTACGCATCCCTTTTCTGTGTTGCTCACCAACTTATATTTTATGCATACTGTCATCCAGTTTGTCATTTTTTCTGGCCAGAATCTCACTCTGTGGGATCACTAGGTTAGGATTTCAGTATTGGTGTACAACCTTTTTGCTGTGTTTAAAAAAAATAAAAATAAAAATAAAAAATCCATGGAAGGCCATTTTTTGACTGAAGAGGGCAAGTACTGTTTTTTCCTTTAAACATGATTAAGGTTATGATCTTGTCACTGTTATTTTTAGTAAAAGTCACGGACAGGTTACAGGCAATAAACAAAAGTTCACAGGAGCCCATGACCTGTCAGTGACTTCACTAAAAATAACCAAAGGCAGAACTAGGTATGGGGGAGGAATGGAGTGCCATGGTGGGGGGAGGGAGGGTGACTGACAGGCTGAGCCCCCTGCCATGGCAGGGGGCACAGTCCCGGCTCCAGTGGCCACAGTGGGGGGCACAGCCAGGGGGGCTGCACAGCCCCTGATCCGAAGCCAGCCTCAGCTGCTGAATAGGGGTGCACAGCCCAGCTGTAGCTCCCACCAAGCCCTGCCTGGGGGGAGAGGCACATAGCCCTGGAAAACTGCGAGGGGGGCACATAGCCTCTGCTGCGGCCTCAGCTGCCACCCCCGGTGGAAGACGCAGGATAGGGGCTGCAAGGGTCCTGGTTCTGGCCCCAGTTGCAGGGCAGGGGCACACTGTCCCTCCTCCAGCTCTGGCTTCAGCCTTTGACCACTGAAGCTGAAGAAATTACTGATGTCTGGTAAAGTCACAGAATCCATGACCTCCATGACTAAATCGTAGCTTTAAACATGATGCATAAGATAACATTTTTATTTAATCTGCTGCTGAGCCTTTCAAGTCTCAAGAACAGCCTCCACCCTGGAATTATAACTATATATAAAAGTTGAAGTTCATAATATACTGTTATCTTTCGTGGCTGTTCAGAAGAATATTTAAATTTTAAGAAGAAAGCAGGAGGCTAAACTATATTATTAAATCGTTTACAGATGCTTAGTTTTTAAAAACTGTTCTCCTACAGCAACATAGTCCCTATGTAAACAAGCTAAAGTTGCATATTGAAAGCTATTATATTTTGAATTTGAACAGTAAACTAGTATCTGCTTCACAGAGTATTGTGAGGTTTTGTTGTGTTTGCATAGGGTTTAGAAAATATGAATGTTAAAATGATGAGCTCTTAGGTGGTTTTCAACCATAAATCTCAAAGCTCTTTATAAGAACCCAAGGAGGTTGGTGGTATTCCTGTTTTATAAATGGGGAAACTGAATCACAGAGGTCAGATGGCTTGCCAAGGTTAAGCAGTACAAATGTGGCAGAGCCAAGAATAAAATGCAGGTCTGCTGATTGCCTGTCCAGTGTCATATCCATTGAACCACACTGAGTGGAGACCTATATATTTTGCAAGCTTATTCAGAAGATTTAACGTTTTACTTAAGTAAGCACTTTAGTTCTTAGCAAAGCTATGTCAGATGGAGTAGTTACTATTAATAGAGAAATGCATTCTTTATACATGAGTATGATGTGAAACATGTCAATTTACAGTGAAGACAGACAAAAAACGGAGTGACTGGCTTATTGTCGGACAAGTCAGGAAAAGACAGTCAAGAAATCCCTAAAAACCCATTAACATGCCAAAGATCTTTATGCTGACCAAGCTGTATGCAAAGAAATGTTGTGCATAATTGATGTCTGTGTAAATTTAAAGGAATATTTTAAATGTTGAGTGAGAGGAGCTCTATAAACTGAGAGGGTGGCTAATTTTAAATATTGTAAATAGTATAAGAAGATTACTACACTGAGAGAGGATAGATTGTTCTAGTAACTTCAGACATAAAGGGTACTACATAAACAAATTCCTTTTCTCCCCTCCAAGTTTTTCTGTGGTTGATACTTTTCTTTGTTTGTTTGGTTTTGGGGGGAAGCGGGGCTATGTGAGATGGTAAGCACCTTGCTTTGTCATTATATCAGCATGCATATCAATTGTGTTGTTTCTAAACGTACTTTCATCTTCTACCTTGCTTTCTCTGGGTTTCATTTTAAATGCATACTAACAAAAGTCCGGTTTGCCTTAGCAATTGTGTCCCTGCCTGCCTCCAGTAAGTATAATTTGGAAGCCATAAACACTTTAGTTTACAGTCCTGATCGTTAGTTTATTGTTTACATCCTAATAGTAGCATCTGGAGTTACTGCAGTACAAATATTAATCAAATCAATTTGAACTTATTTTTTGGATATCAGTTTTTAATACAAGGATATATGGGGTTTGGGAAAGAAGTTGGGTAAGAATCTGATTTAAGAGACAGTTTTATATCTCAAGTTTACCAGCAGATGTAGCTTTATAGGTAATTATATTCTGTGTAATGGCACCGGACTGATCTGTCATCAGGAAGGAAGCTGAATGTCAAAAGTGCTGTGTCCAAAATATCTGTATTCTAATATACTAGGTACATTGAGTGTCTTGTTGACACTTGTCTGAAATAAGGGAACCTTTATCACTGAAGTTGTCTGAAAAATGTCAATAAAGGACTTTTGTCTTAGGCTTTGTATCTTTAGTGAATAGATAGTTGAAAGGTTTACCAGAATTTACTTGGAAATAAATTAGACCCCAGGAACATTTGTGTCTTAAACTCTGTACCCTGGCTCTTCCCCAAAATATATTCTCCATTTTATGGATGTACTGTTAAATTAGGAAAGTTAATTTAGGGTAGATCTGTTATGGATAACTGCCTGGGAAAGAAAACCGGATATTGACATTTGCATTGCACAAGAATCCTACCAATTCAGTACAAAATAGCCTGATTTTGAAACCAGAGTTCTAAATATTGAAATGGAGTTTAAAAAGAACAGAACAACCACTATGCTCTCTTTATAGTAAAAATAGTCATCAACCGAAGCAATATACCGGTTTCTGAACAAGTTTTGTCAAACTGACATTCTGTGTAGTGACCTTAAGACTACTGCAGGGCCCAACAAAATTCATTGAGGCAATGTGAAAAAACAAGGGAGACTGCTCCATCCTCATCATGGAAAATCCAAAAAGACATAGCACCCTGGCAGATTGAGTGCCACCCATATCAATCTTTAGGTAAGTCCTTAATGTTGTCTGGCTGGATAATCAGTTTATGTCCCTCAGTGGCAATGTTATCATTACCACAGTGCTTGTGGTGACCACATAATTGCCAGCCATGTGGCAGCATTCCTTGGTGAACATGCTATGGAATTTGTTGGTCTTTCATCCTAATAATAGAAAGGCTTGAGTACAATGATAATCTGCTATTCTGTCTAGAGAGAAGGTGGTCTGGAGAAGTTGGAACATAAAAACAGAGAGAAAAAAATGCAGTTTTTAAATTTTGTTTTGTTTTAAAGCTGTAAAAATTATGAACATGTCTAATTTATCAGTACTTTGGGTTGACTCTTCTTGGTAAAAGATTGTGATGTTGGCATTTTAAATTGGAAGGTTGCTGGAGTTGGAGTTAAATAAACTCTGAAATTGAATTTTGCAGTGTTAGTGAAACTATTCAGAAAATAAGTTTCCTTTCAGGAGAGAAGACATTTTACCAATTCATTACCAAATGCAGTCTATAAAATAGTAATGTGATGGTTTTAACAATGCCACAATTTTAGCTACAGGCCCATCCATATTTGGACAAGAACGCATACAGGCAAATGTGTACACATTTTGCCGGTAGTTTAAGATATGAATGAAATTAATTTCTGACAGGTTGTAAATGCCAATATAACATTTCAAAAGATATATAATACCTTTTTGACCCCTTCCCAGAAACTTACACGTCAATTACTTGAAACCACCCACTGCTTTTAATAGGTCTGCTTTGTGTTACAATGGAATTCCTTGATAGTTGTGGATATAGCGTGGGTTATATCCCAGGGCTCATACTTGAACGTTTTTTTCCTTTAAAATCTATTTGATCATATCTTTATTGATTAGTGAGGCAAATTATTGTCCTCTTACAAAATAAATTTTAAAAATGGATGAAGCCTTCCTGTTCTTAATAATCTCTGTTTGAGTGTATTAAAGATCTATTGATGTCTTTTAATGGTGGGTAGAGCATTTGATTCAATCTGATGTTGCTTGAAAGGAACTTGCAGGGATATTAACAAAACATACTTCCAAGCAGAGTTTTTTTCAATGGAAATGCTGCTTCACCATTTCTTGAGTTGCTGAATTACATGTAGCTTTGAGGGTACAGGAGCCCTCTTCAGGCTTTGGTATCCTTTCTCTGGCTGACTTGTTGACAAAGTCAGAATCAGTTTAGTGAGGGAAGAAACGTATTCACAAAATAGTGTACAATGGTAGCCATACATCTTAACTTCACTATAACTTTATGTGATGACACTTCCTTGCGGTGTTCAGCTCTAAGAGTGACCATGTACCTACCTGCCTCCAACAAGAGCAAGTCTTTCTTGTGGTCATTGGATATCCCTTTGTGACGCTGCCAGACACTCAAGCACTCTCCTCTGGCCTCTACCAGCCCTTACTTATGCCTTTCAGATACCCCAGTCCCTGTACTTCTCAGAAGTATCTCCCTGTAGTGTCCAGCCCCTATCACTGGACACCCACGGTATTTGCCTGGTTTGCTACTCCCAGGGCAAAAGTATATGCACACCAGCTTGAGTCAGCCGAATGTACGCTGCAATATCACAGCACTGTAATCTATTCATAGTGAAAACAAGAGTAAGTTTGTTAACTAAGGTAAAGACTTAGGAGATGGTGAGTAAGAGTAGTAAGTACAAGAAGTTACAAATGAAACAAAAATATAATGCTTCTGCTAGGCTAAAACCTAACTTTAATAGGCTAACCTTGTCTAAAGCAATTTTTCCCCAAAACGCTTTCTTGCAGTATTTCATCCAAGGTTGGTTGAGATCCTGTTTTCTTGAGTATGACAGCAGATCTTGGTTACCCCCTCAATGCAGGCTGAAGGGTGGCAGTCCTTACATCCCAAAGTTGACTGTTTTTTGTCCCCAGAGTCAGGATGACACAGTGGTTTCTTTACTGGGGTGCTGGCTCTGAAGTGTCGTCCTCCATACTCCTGTTTTGTTTCACCTCCCTGCCCCTACCATCTACCTGATTTTTCCTGTTGACTTTCCAATATAAATGGGGCTTCTTTTGTGTTTACTTTACAAAGCTTAAATTATTTATGAACCGAGGCAGGTGATGCCACACCCTTTGGTTTGGCAAAACCAGCTTGCTTAACCCTTCCTGAACACAAATTCTAAAGCAGGGGTGGGCAAACTACAGCCTGGGGCCTGCATCTGGCCCTTCAGATGTTTTAATCTGGCCCTCGAGCTCCTGCTGGGAGTGGGGTCTGCGGTTTTCCCTGCTCCATGTGTGCCGTGGCTCTGCACAACTTCCAGCAGCAGCAGCATCCTGTCCCCCCCTCCGACTTCTATGCATAGGGGCAGCTAGGGGGCTCTGCATGCTGCCTCTGCCACAAGCACTGCCCCCATGGCAACTGCAGTCAATGGGAGCAGCAGGGATGGCGCCTGCAGACAAGGCAGTGCACCGAGCTGCCTGGCCACGTCGCCACACAGGAGCTGGAGGGGGAACTTACATCAAGCAGCTCCCAGAAGCAGTGGCAAGTGCCGTCAGGAGCCTGCACCCTTGACCCCCTCCAGGGCCCCAACCCCCGTGCCCCAGCCCTGATCCCCCTTCTGCCCTTCGAACCCAGTCCCACCCTTCTGCACCTCAGAGTCCACAGCCCAGAGCCCTCTCCAGCACCCTGAACTCCTCATTTCTGCCCCAGAGCCTGCACCCCCAGTCAGAGCCCTCACACCCTCCTGCACACCAACCCCCAATTTTGTGAGCATTCCTGGCCCACCATACAATTTCCATACCCAGATGTGGCCCTCAGGCCCAAAAGTTTGCCCGTCCCCGTTCTTAAGCCTATTTTCAGTGCATACATACAACTGTTTAAATGTCACCCATATATACATCACACAAGGACTGAGGATCAATCTGTTGTAAGCTTCTATTAGGCACCTCATATACCCTTTTTGGGTAAATGCTATGAAAACAGTATGTTGAGTGTAATGAATTTGTCAGGCCTGATAGGAGTTGCTGTTATAGAACAGTGTCACCTTTGACAGTTGACATTGAGGAGTACTTAGGATAACACTTTCACTTTCTCAGCATACTGACAGGTTTCAGAGTAGCAGCTGTGTTAGTCTGTATCCACAAAAAGAACAGGAGTACTTGTGACACCTTAGAGATTAACAAATTTATTTGAGCATAACCTTTCGTGGGCTACAGCCCACTTCATTGGATGCATGCAGTGGAAAATACAGTAGGAAGACACATACACATACACAACATGAAACAATGGGTTTACCATACACACTATAAGGAGAGTGATCAGCTAAGGTGAACTATTATCAGCAGGCGAGAAAAAAAACGGTTTGTAGTGGTAATGAAAATGGCCCATTTCCAGCAATTGACAAGGAGATGTGAGGAACTGTGTGTGGGGGTGGGCAGGAAATAAGCATGGGGAAATAGGTTTACTTTGTGTAATGGCCCGTCCACTCCCAGTCTTTATTCAAGCCTTATTTAATGGTGTCCAATTTTGCAAATTAATTCCAATTCAGCAGTCTCTCATTGGAGTCTGTTTTTGAAGTTTTTTTTTTTTTTTTTTTTTTTTTAATATGGTGACTTTTAGGTCTATAATTGAGTGGCCAGGGAGACTGAAGTGTTCTCCAACTGGTTTTTGAATGTTATAACGTTGACGTCTGATTTGTGTCCATTTATTCTTTTACATAGAGACTGTCCGGTTTGGCCAATATACATGGCAGAGGGGCATTGCTGTCACATGATAGCATATATCAGACTGGTAGATGTGCAGGTGAACAAGCCCCTGATGGCGTGGCTGATGTGATTAGGTCCCATGATGGTATCCCCTGAATAGATATGTGGATAGAGTTGGCAATGGACTTTGTTGCAAGGATAGGTTCCTGGGTTAGTGTTTTTGTTGTGTGGTGTGTAGTTGCTGGCGAGTATTTGCTTCAGGTTAGGGGGCTGTCTGTAAGCAAGGACTGGCCTGTCTCCCAAGATCTGTGGGAGTGATGGATCATCCTACAGGATAGGTTGTAGATCCTTGATGATCTTTGATGTTGCGCTGGAGAGGTTTTAATTGGGGGCTGAAGGTGATGGCTAGTGTCATCCTGTTACTTTCTTTGTTGGGCCTTCCTGTGGTAGGTGACTTCTGGGTACTCTTCTGGCTCTGTCAATCTGTTTTTTTCACTTCAGCAGGTGGGTATTGTAGTTATAAGAACGCTTGATAGAAATCTTGTAGGTGTTTGTCTCTTTCTGAGGGGTTGGAGCAAATGTGATTGTATCGTAGAGCTTGGCTGTAGAAAATGGATCGAGTGGTGTGGTTTGGATGAAAGCTGGAGGCATGTAGGTAAGTATAGTGGTCAGTAGGTTTCCGATATAGGGTGGTGGTTATGTGGCTGTCGTTTATTAGTACTGTAGTGTCTAGGAAATGGATCTCTTGTGTGGAATGGTCCAGGCTGAGGTTGATGGTGAGGTGGAAATTGTTGAAATCATGATGGAATTCCTCAAGGGCTTCTTTTCCATGGGTCCCTACGATGAAGATATCATCAATGTAGCGCAAGTAGAGTATGGGCGGTAGGGGATGAGAGCTGAGGAAGCATTGTTCTAAGTCAGCCATGAAAATATTGGCATGCTGTGTGGCCATGTGGGTACCCATAGCAATACCGCTGATTTGAAGGTACACATTGTCCCCAAATGTGAAATAGTTATGGGTAAGGACAAAGTTACAAGGTTCAGCCACCAGGTTTGCCATGACATTCTCGGGGATACTGTTCCTGATGGCTTGTAGTCCATCTTTGTGTGGAATGTTGGTGTAGAGGGCTTCTACATCCATAGTGGCTAGGATGGTGTTTTCAGGAAGACCACTAATGGATTGTAGTTTCTTCAGGAAGTCAGTGGTGTCTCGAAGCAACAAAAAAACTTCAAAAACAGACTCCAATGAGAGATTGCTGAATTGGAATTTATTCAAGCCTAATTTAATGGTGTCCAATTTGCAAATTAAGACTGGAAGTGGATGGACCATTACACAAAGTAAAACTATTTCCCCATGCTTATTTCCTCCCCCCCGCCCTAGTTCCTCACGTCTTCTTGACAATTGCTGGAAATGAGCCATTTTCATTACCACTACAAACAGTTCTTTTTCTCTCCTGATGATAATAGCTCACTTAACTGGTCACTCTCCTTATAGTGTGTATGGTAACACCCATTGTTTCATGTTACCTGTGTGTGTGTGTATATATATCTTCCTACTGTTTTTTCCACTGCATGCATCCGATGAAGTGGGCTGTAGCCTACAAAAGCCTATGCTCAAATAAATTTGTTAGTCTCTAAGGTGCCACAAGTACTCCTGTTTTTTCTCAGCATAGTGTTAATAATAAATAGTAATGTGAGAAAAAAAGGAACACCATAACGGGGAGGGGGAAAATGTGTCAGCTTGTTTGTATATGTATGTAAGTGCACCTCTACCCTGATATACCGTGGCCCAATATAACATGAATTTGGATATAACACAGTAAAGCAGTGCTACCTGGGGGCGGGGCTGTGCAGTCTGGCAGATCAAAGCAAGTTCAATATAACACGGTTTCACCTATAATGCAGTAAGATTTTTTTGGCTTCCGAGGACAGCGTTATATTGGGATAGAGGTGTATGAACAAAATTGTGCTTATGTTTTTTTTAAATACGTTAGATTGTGATAAGATCACCCTGTTCACTTCTAGTTACAAACCCCCCCCCTCCTTTTTTTTTTAATGCTTCATAGTGTGAAGTTATTCTATTTCATGATCCTTTTTTCCATCTCTTTCACTACTGGCCGCCTTTGTTCCATCACAAGTTTCTACCATTGGCACAAAAGTCTTCTCCAACATGTGGCTGTTCTCACCTTATCCACTCAATCTATTTTCAGATCTTGCCTGCTGGTTATTCTCTTTCAATTGTCCTTTCTCTCTCGCTACTCAGGGCCCTTCTCCCCTTATATTATTACGTAGTTCTGAAGTGGGTAAATTTGGATCATATGAAAGACTAGACAAAATGTTTCACTTGTCAGACATTACTTAAATGTGTGTGCTGTAACAATCCTACTTCCATTCCATAAGTGTACATAGAAAAATTATGTAACAGTGATTTCATCCAAAAGGAAATAAAAAAATGTAAGAGTATTGGATGACTTCTTCCTTTTTGCATAAGAGTGATGGTGGCGAATTGATCCTCTGTGTATGGTTGGTTGTTTATATCTTTCACTAAAATAGAGTTATGATTATTCAACCTCTTTTTTCCCTAAGTTTAGTTCTTTCGCAGAATTTATCATCTTACTTATCACTCAAAACATTACAACATCTTAAAGTGTTAGACGGTGTATCTGCATACAGATGAAAATAACTATCCTTTTCAAGTTGATAGCTCTACCTGTCAGTTTAGTTCAATGTTACAGGCTTGGATATTTTTCAAGAAAGCCACAGACTTCAGGCTTCAAAAATAAGTTTTCTTATAGTGAACTAGTTGAGTTCAAATGGAAACGATTTTTTATATAGTGCCTGAAGGGTACTGAGAGCTTTACCGAAAAAATGTAACACATGTTTTATTTACAAACATTTGAAGTGTTTTTGCCTCGGATTTATAAAGAGCATTAAATTTATTTGTATGTCACGGTAGTTTACCCCAGGCATTAAAACTACTAGTGCTGCAGGCAAAAGATAGGCAGCAGCAGTTAACCTAATATACTAATCAAAGTCATTTGCATGTAGGACATTAGCTGTGATGACAGAACATGTAAGGACATTATAGATGTATTTAACCCAGAGTACCCACTGAATACAATAGAAGTACATCTTAATGAAGTTTAGTCTGGAGGTGTGGAAAATGCCACCATTCTAAGGGATGAAGCCCAAGCTGAAATGCAATATCGTGTCTACATAAACACACATCTTTATTCTGGGCAGTACTGTGCACATTGTACTGTGTACACAACTTTTATTTGTGTAATAGATCTTGACCAAACTTAACATTTAATGTAAACTTTTCCTTTTGAAATAGTTCAAAGTTTATACTAAAGCCTTCATCTTGTCCTGCCGTTTTAAAATGTGAGTTACACAGTAGTTTATTACAGATAAGTTGTTATTGTGAGAGTAACAGTGCCAAATAGTTGATCAAAATTTAGACTTCAGTACACAGAGATTTTAAAAACAGCAATGAGATAAAGTTCCTGCTTTACTATTTGCTGTACCAGTGTACCAGATAAGACATTCTTTGTAAGCAATTGAGGGCATTGCTTAATATTTAACTTTTTTAAAAAAAATTTTCAGTACAAAAATTGACACTCCCCTCCCCCCATCTAGCCATCAGCTGCAACAGAACCCTACTCTTGGCTCTATGGTGATATTGTGAAGTAGAGCTGTAACTCCCAGGGTTCAGATTTATAAGCCATTGGCTTTAACAGATGAGTAAAGTACTCTGCTCCTGCTGTGGAAATGAGGTGTTCTCCAGTGCCTCAACTGTCTGTTCATATCTGACCCTGCTCAGTGGAGGAACTCTCATGGATCGGTGTGACAGGCTGGTCCAGTGCAACACAAACCTTGCTCATCTTGATGTTTGTAATGAATAATTTTTTTTTATTTTTTTTGGATAAACACTTGTTCAAGTTAAGAATATCCTATTTATTGTCTTTTCTGCTAGCTTCCTAACTTCTGCTACTCTTAAATAGACTTCCCATGAAACTGTGCTACCTGTGTTACATGCACTGCCCAGAACAGTTTGTCACTTGAATAATGGAGTTTATTTAGCTCTGAGGCTGTCTCTGCCTCAAAGAGCTTCAGTTCTTGCTCAGTTATCTGACTGTGCTCATCTGTTTATCCCCATCTTACCTTCCAGCAGATGATGAAGCACTGCAATTTTTTTTTTAAGTGTCAGTTGTAAGAGAAGGTGCAAAACCTATATTCCCTTTGGGCAGAGGTAGTGGTGGTAGATTATTATTATCTTGGTTGCGGATGAACACCCAGATGTTTCTATGGGTTGCCAGATCCCAGGAAGTGGCCTTTAACCTTTGTGACATACGAGTTTTCTGTCTCCTATCCAAATGGAATTGATGGTACTTCACGTCCTAAGGGATGGGTGGGGGCTGTTGTTTAATGCTCTCTGTAGGCCACCACCTAGAACTTGGAGGAAAATCCGGAACTCTATTCCACAAGCTCATTCTAGAAATGTGGAAATGAGTGTTCATCTAGGAGACTTACTTAATATTTATCTTAACATATGTTTTCTTTCTCTTCCAAGAAAGACTCTTAAGTGCTTTCTTCTCAAAATGGTGACATGACACTTTGCTTTTATTAAATAAATTTTATGAAAAAAGATTTCTCTTGACAATGTCCCTCTAAATAATCTTTCTCTTGGCTAGAATAATTCCCATTTTTAATGCTAGTGACAATAACAGAGATCAATTTGACAAAATAGTCCCATACGCTTTTTTTTTTCTTTTCTTTCCCTGATGTAGACTGCTTTTCTGACTGTGATTCAAGATCAAACATCTTTTTGTTGGGAAGATGAAATTAACTCATTGCAGCTAGTAATGATGGTGCCTGATTCAGCTTGTCTTGGAAGTTAAAGCAGAAATGCTATATTGTTTACCCATTTCCAAATGTACTTATGGCTAGAAATGTAGACTCCGCCTTTATGGGCCAAAGAACATTATTTAATGTTCAGACATTGCTGAAATGGTTGCAGCAAAACCCTGAGAATTTGACTGGCTGTATGAATTTGACTGGGTAGATGATCTGACGGTGCACAAATGAGTGTGTTCAGAGCATTGTTTAAAACTTGGTACCATCTAGTCTATAACAGTATTTTAAAATGCTGGTTTAATATGTTTGGCTGCTGGTCACACAGTATTAATTGTCTGTCTGGTCTCAAACCACTTTTAATTATTTTCTTTGAGGCCTAAGTTGAAGCAAAAGGGAGGATTAAATAGGACCTGTGGTGTTCACAACTGGTCATCTTTGCAAACTACTGGTCACAACGTGATGGAGAAAAGAGAAAAGTTGTCCGTGAGTTTCCTCTTTTTTTCAGTCCCACTGCTGTAAGTGTGCAGTGGGGAGGAAATTGTGCATTTCTGTGAGTTGCAAAGTCTGTATATGATCCAGAGTGGCAATTTGTATTGCTTTTTCCTTATTGTGCCCCTGTCACAGACACTTGCTTTCAGTGAAGTTTAAAAGTAAAAACAACCAATATGCTGAACATCAGTCCAAGTATCAGTAAAGTCAAAATTCCCTAGAATAAATGGCTATTTATGTAAAAATAAAACATAAAATCAGACATTCCCTTACTGAGTCATCAGCCGCTTTTCCATTCCTGGTGTCCAAGTAGTCTTAGTAGACTAGTAATCAAAATGAATGCCTGTGCACACACAGTAACACGTTAAAACAAACAAAACCTTTTAGAAAAAACCTATTGCCAAAACCAAAATTCTCACTAATGGATTTGGACACATAGCTGCAGTATGTGAAGCAGCGTCCTAAAAGCATACCCAAGAAAGGATGACATTCTACTGAAGTAATATATATATTTTTAAACAAAGACTAGGCTATTAGAGCAATTTGTTTACTTAGTTGTCTTTTCTACACTATTAGATTTTTTTTAAAGTTGAATATGCAGCATTTTCTTCTATCCTGCTGTCTTTCTTATATCTATGCTTTCATGCCTGATATTCTGAACACTATACAAAATCCCTACTGTTAAAGAATGTCAAGGTCCCAGAGTTGAGGCACTTCAGAGTCTGGAAGTCACAAAGTAAAGATTATGTGCACAACTTTAACTGTGCCTGTATTTGTGAGTGTATTGTGATACTTTTAATTACATGATCACATACTACTATTTCTGTAGGACCGACCCCTGCTTCATTCAGTGGACAGGATTGATGATTGTTGAAACAGGCACCTGTCCTTTCTTTAAAAAACAAAAACTATTGTTCAATGTTTGGTCTCAAGTCTCATTCACTTGTACAGCAACCAAAAGCTGCACTAAATAATATTTGTTTCCTGTATCTCCACCAACCTTGATAACTTTATTATTATAATACCGTAGTGGGAGTACTGCATCCTCTTTCCAGATATAGAACACAGGCAATGAGTGATGAAGATTCTTGGTTAATATCGCACAGAAAACCTTTGGCAGACAGGAATAGAAAGAATCATAGCTCCTGACACCCAGTCCAGTGTCATCACAGGACCACAGTATACAGTCTTTCTTGCAATGCACCTCAGCCTTACTGTGTTCCACAGAACTTGTGAGTGAATAAGGCAACTCTGGACCCTAGACCAATTTTCTACACGGCCTTTCCTCATTGATTATCCAACATATGCAGTGATGGAAGGAAGTGTCATGGGTGGGCTGGGTAGAGAAGAGGAGGTATTCCGACCACCTTACTGTTCACATTGAAACCAACAAGCTGTAGCACACAGACAATGCCACCAGAGGGCACTGCCTACACTTGAACTGCAGATTGCTTGCAAATTCTTCTGCAGAGTTTGTTTGCAGTTAGAGTTTGCAGCCTGAGCCCTGTCATCTGGGGGTGGGGGGGAACCCCAGCCCCACTGACCAGAGCAGGGGACCCCAAAGCCTGTAACCTGAGCCCCACCACCCAGGGATGAAGACCTCAGGCTTCGGGTTGAGCCCTGGGCAGTGGGGCTCAGGCTTCAGCTTCAGTCCCATTAAGTCTAATGCCAGCTCTGGCAACCCCATTAAATCTGTGTCGCGACCCACTTTGGGGTTCTGACCCACAGTTTGAGAGCTGCTTATTTAGGCGGTATTTCCTGTGGTACCTAATCTCCACAGTGTTCCCTGCAGATGGCTCTGCCTGCCTTCCTGGTGACAATGTGGCCATGTTAGTCATCCCAGGCTCCTCAAACTTGGGTTCTAGTCCCACAGATCCTTCTACTAGCCAGATGAGTTCTTACCAGGGTCCTGACACCTCAGGTGCTTTGTTTCAAGTTGCTATCTGGTTTGTTCCATCTGTTCTGCTGCTTTTAGCTGCCAGTCATTAACATTTAATATCCGGTTGTTGGTCCTCTATTGTATCTCTCAGGCAACTTCATTCATATCTGGACAGTTCATACATATGTGTATACTCCATCCCTTATTTACCTGTACTAGAGGTAAAATTAACTCCTTCACAAGCAGTGGGTCACAATACAAAGTTGGTAAACCGAGTCACACATATTTTAATAAAAATATTAGAAAATGTCCATAATCTCCACACAAGTTATTTTCTTTGTATTTAAAGAGCATGTTAATTATGGCATTCTTACAATTTGTGTGTTAATTATCTTGATTTGCTGCTTGTGTTTCTCAATTAGACTAGCACTATCCTTTTCATTGAAATAACTGCTATATATGGAAGTCTCAGTAGAAAAATGTCCCTTTTGATTTAATATCTAGTGTCACAATTTTTTGTTAATCTTAATTTTTATCTTTTCTAGGTTGTACTAATTCAACACTATTTTAAAATAAACAAACTGTAAACTAGAATTATCGCTCTCTTAAATTGTCAGTTTTCACATGCTAACTATCAACTGATTTGAATCAACATAGTGTGATGGTTTTATGGCATGTTATCTGTGTTTAAAAAGGAGACTAAACAATGGCAACAGCTACTCTGGCTCAGATGAAACATTGTGTAAAAGTTTGGTGGCTTTGAGTTGCTGGGTAGATTTGCTATTTAGTCCAAACAAAATTATTTTATCAGCAGTAAACATTACAATATTTGGTGGAAAACAGGTAAATGTGATGAAAGAGATGGTTCGCCTGGATGAATTTTGCCTACTGCTTTGCAACAAACCTGACAAGCCTTTTCTTTGGGTTATTGGCTCCCTCTGTAGAACTTGTTTAAAATTGCAGTTTGACGTTTTGCCACATGACATTTAAAATGCTTGCTCATCTCTCAAATAAACTAAGAATTTGCTTATTTGTGCAAATACTCTTTTACAGTAGCCTGGAAAATTTCCTCCAACTTTAACTTTTTCATGTACATTTTTTTCTAAATGCACCACTGAGAGAGAAATAGGGCCACACAAATTTATAAAACTTCTGGTAATTGGAAAAACTCAGATACATTTTTTTTTTTTCAAAAGTGGGTGCCTCAAGACAGGTTCCTAAACCCTAGCTGACTGTGAGGCACCCATTTAAAATTTTTATTTGATCTTGATCCAAGATGAATATCTAAATGTACTTATGTAATGTTTTACATAATCTGTTTTATGTATTGTATGGTAAATCTAATTTGTAGCTTATTTATAAAGAAGTCAAATATTGCGGATTGACTATGGATATACATTTTTTTTTAAACCAAACCTCCTGACTTTGTATTCTAATTAATATAGGATACATTAAAAAATATGAAATTTGCTGAACTATTCTCCAGCACTGCTGTGAAGTCAAACACAACAACATGACCCCAATGTGTAAAAACTAGAAAGTGAAAAAGACTAGTCTAGTTTTGCCTTGCAATCTAAGTGAAGTGAAAGTGGTAAAGTAATACCATACCACTAATGACTTTCGGGTAAACCATGACTTCTCTGAATAATAATTTTTAAAAAAAAAAAAGGTCTTTGGGGTATCTGAAACAGTACAGTTTTCCATTAAAGTAATTTAGTTTAAATTATGTTGTCTGGAGCGATACAGCTACCAGTAAGGGTTTTTAAAAATGCTTTGTATCTTAACATGTTATGAGGATTCTTCTTATGATACCAATTCATAGGTGAATGTTGTATTTTGTGAATTTAGCAATTTACCTTTTTAAAAAACAAACAAACAAAAAAACCCTCCAGCTCTCTGAAGGTACTGGACTGGTCAGTGACTTAATTGTTAATGCTGTGCTATTTCATAAAGAGCAGTTGGGTGTAGTATGGTATTAAGGTTAGTAATATAAGAAATGGCTAGTGAAGAACCAGGAATGTATTGCCAGTACATAGAGAAGAGATAATGAGCTGATTTAAAGTTTTTTTAGACTAGGAGAGTCTGTGCTTCAAGACGACATCCCCTAAATGTAGGTGTCAGAGTGGTGCTGGATAACTTTCCTGGAGCTGGTTCAGAAGAACCAATGTATAATATAGAGTGTAGGCTCTAGGGCAGGGGCGGGCAAACTTTTTTTGGCTAGAGGGCAGCATTGGTTTTTGGAAATCGTATGGAGGGCCGGTTAGGGGAGGTTGTCTCCTCCAAAACAGCCAGGCATGGCCTGGCTCCGCCCATCTGCCCCCCCCCACTTCTCACCCCCTGATGCCCCCCACCCCCGGGACACCTGCCTCATCCACCCCCCCCCTCGCTTCCTGTCCCCTGACTGCCGCCCCATCCAACACCTGCCTCCTTCCTGACTGCTCCCCCAGGACCCCTTCCCACATTCAAGCCTCCTGTTCCCCACCCTCTGACCACGTCAACCCCTATCCACACCCCCGCTCCTTGACCACCATCGTGAACTCCCTGCCCTCTATCCAACCTCCCTGCTCCCTTACTGTGCTGGCTGGAGCGCTAATGGCCGCCTGGCTGGAGACAGCCATGCAGCACAAAGCATTGATCAGGCCCCAGCTCTGCAGCTGCACTGCCCCAGATGTGCAGAAGAGCTTTTGTCTATTCATTCTCATGTGTGAGAGAAAGAGAGAGGGGATTTGGTTAGTTCCAATTCAGGAATAAAAAAAGTGTCTGAACTCGCAGTGATCAGGGACAGATGGACCCCTTAGCTGTTCCTGGGGATTTTCCCTAAACTCAGATTAGATCAAGTTTTTGTCTTGTTGGAAACCTCAGGCAGGGAGGAAAAACGACCTTATCTTCAGTCAGTACATACTTTAGGGTGAGAACTTAATTTACACCAAAGTATCTCCTTCCCCTATAACTTCATTGATAGAAGAAATAGTCTCCTAGTCAATCTGGTTTGCTATTTCATCCACCCTTCCCCCAAGAAAGGTTTTGCAACCATCTTTACCCTTTGCTTCCCTTACTTATACCTCCAAAGTCACAAATGGTCTAGTAGACATACCAAAATCTTATTTAAAATTTACACCTTTGGAAGCTCTCATACCCCATCCTGGGTTTATAGGCAGTGGCTGTGCAAGAAGATTCTGTACTCTGGAAACCTGTCCTTATAGCATTGATCAGACTTTTCTCATTATCTTGTGAGCATGGAGCTCCTTAAACCTGGTAAACTAGTGAGATGAGTTGTTGTGGCCTTGCCTGGCCTTATATTGTAGATCTCACAAATTCTAAATGGGGTCACTGTCTCTTCAGCTAAAGGAACATGTCAAGTCAACATTTGACCATCAACCCTCACCAAATTTTTATAAAAACTGTCTTCTACGTTTGAGACAAACAGAAATATTTGTTTATGTAAATTAAACAAAAATGACAGGACTCAATCTTGATAAACATCCACTTATAGTATTCACAAACCAAAATATGGAGGCATTTTGCTAGTGCATGAAAATCTAAAAGTGAAATTTACTCGAAAAATATCTAAACAATTTTGAAGTGATTTCTCTAGTTATTCAAAGTGAAAAGAAATGTCAATAGTGGGGAGGGGGAAACCTAGATTTTTAAAGTTTTTTCTATTTCAAGATTCAGTTACACAATGGAATTTTTTAACTTAGCTACCTCCAGAGTACACAGGGTCTGGAAATCAGTCTAGCATAGGTTTTATAATTTAGCCAGTAATGTGTAGATAATTCTAAAATGCAATAAATGTTGGTTGATTTAGCAAGTGAAATTGTCTTCCTTCTCTGTCCAGCTCTGTTCCTAATTATCAAATGCTCCATTTAAAAACGCCCAGATCAGGTTTCCTTTGGAATGTGTAGATACAGTATTTGTGAGTTTTAAGCATTTGTTTGCATGCAGTCCAGCACACATTTCGAAGTTAAAGGTTAGCAAGTAATGAGTAATTCAATTGCTAATGAATAATTACTTCAAACACCACCCTTCTTAAAATTTCACTTTGCAGAAATACATAAAAGATGATTGATTCTTCAAGATGGTTCTCTGCCTTGCTTTTTTTCTGCCCACCAGTACAACTCATTTTGCATTTCTTCCAGTGTGTTTGCTTTGAAAATTACCAAAAGAATGGGTCTCTAGTTTAATTTCATATCTGGGTGTGTCTCCTACTTCTCTATTGTACCTTTCTCTTCAGTTCAAGAGGTAGCAGTTTCACAGGGAATATTTCTGCTAGCAGTTCCCCAAATAGTGCTGCTGTTCCAGGATGAAGACTGCTCTGTCTGGCAGGAACAGGATATAAACAGCCTTTCTCCCCATGGTGCTCATGTGTCAGTGGCCCACCCTGAGCCACTTCTGGTTCATGCTGGCTCAGGTGGCTGTCCCTCTCCCTGTCTTCCCCCTCTTAAACAAAAGGGGGTTGTGTGTGGTGGGGGGAGTGCCTTTTAAGACACTATCACTGATTTTTCCCTTGTGGCCAGATGAAACCCAGGACTAGAAATTGCCCGTGTTTCTCACAGGTCAACGTAGAAGTGACTCCTGCTTGAATATTTTATAAAATGACATTTAAAAAGAAAACACTTCTGAATCCTCGTCACTCATTTGACAGCTGCTGTGAACTCTATTTCTGTACAAACTTGAATGAAAGAAAATAACAATGGACAAGTCAGCTTTGTTATACTCTACAACATTCAGATACTTATATTTGCCATTAATATAACTTCACCACAAGGTGGCACTTGTTATGCATTTTAGTTTGGAAATGATTAAAACACTAAAGGCTGCCATAAAATCTGAAGTCTCTAATCATTGTAAAGTGTTTTGTTATGCACCCAGTAAGTCCACCCTCTCCCCCCAAGACCCTGCATTTGAACCTAGGATGCTACTGTAATGCGGACTTTTAAAATGGAGTGAAGTGAGAAGTGTATATTCAATCACAAGTTAAGTCCAAGAAGTAACTGTTCTGTTTTATGCTGAGCATTGCCTATGCAGCCGTGTAAAACATGCAGGTTTAATATTTCTTTTTGTAAAGACCACACAAACCTTTTGCTGTTAAAGTTCTCTAGTTAAGTACTTCTAGAATCAAAGTCATAATATTTATGAAGATACTTGCGTTCAGAGAGTAGGTGATGAAACTAATTTTTCTGTTACTAGTATGACCTAGTCCAGGCACAATTACTTTAACATCACTTACACTGGTTACAGATAGTATGATTAACTAGAAACAAGCCACTGCATAGTAAGCAGTATAATTATGTGGCCAGCTTAGTGGAACTAAATCATGAACTTGCCATAATAACTATGTTTTGCACAGACAGAGGAATAGATGGAGAGAAGAGTGTAAAAACTGCTTTTAGATTTTCTGCATTATCACATTTTAATGAAAAAGAAATACTGAAACTGGACTTTAGTACAAACTTTCCTTTGATGCCTTTTCAATTTAATAGATGATTAAATCCTAAACTGCTGCCAACTAGTGTGTGGCATTTTGAAGTAAACACATTGAACTGTCCGATACTGGTACCTGTATATGTTTTTTTTTTTATAACTAATTGGTAGTTCCTCTATAATATCTAGATAGTTGAGTTGTCAAGATATAATTCCTGTTTTTTCGCAGTGTGTTACTTGTAAATGTATTGGCATTTTAGCAGTAAGAGATGTATGACTGAGTGGTCATATTATCCTTGGGGCTTACTTTTCAGTGCACAAGATGGTAGAGATTTTTCCATTGCATGTTAATTAAAAACTTTGAATATGAAAATCTTAAAATTTTAAATTAGGCTATTTTAAAAGCAAATTTAGTGCAAAAGAAAGGTGCCATATTTATAGCTTTGGAGAGTAAAAGACTGATCTATTCACACCTATATAATTTTGGTGTAACTCTGTAGACTGATTGCATTTGCATTACTACTAATGTTTACTGGTATGAAAGCAGATTTTCATCTGTACTAAATTCACTTCAAAAATTCTTATTTAATATCTTAGACTCTTTATGTGCAGAACAGGTTCAGCTGAGCAGCAGCCATAAACGTTTCCTCACCCTGTCCCACGAACATATCTCAGTTTTCTGGTGGGAGGACCATCTCTGCATCTGAGAGGGTAGGTTAGACTTCATGGCCCACTCAGTCTTTATTTCCTCAGCTGAGCCTGGCCACAAGGGTATTAATTAATGCTCAGCATGGTGATTTTTTAAATCTTAAACAGATGGCCATCTACTGGGGATGCAATTGAGACCAGTAGCCTGTCTAATAAGATTCCAGGGTTGTCACCTGTCTCTGTCATTCTGACGCTTAGCATGTCTGAGTCAATGTGAAGTAAATGGAAATAGCGACAGGCATGGTTGGGGGCTCTCTTTTTGTTCAGAATATCACTAGCTTCAGTGATAACTGGGATATGCAATCTGTTACCGTCCAATTCTGTTACCATTCAGTATAAGTTCTTTTGACTTTACAAATTACACCCATGCGACAGGAAGACATATAGCTATGCCATGCTGAGTGCTAGACCATTGTGATATCAGCCAGTCATCACCACTCTTCCTTTACAGCTAATTTCATACAACAATTTCATTGGTTATATGAAGACTATACAGATGGTGGATTACTTCGCCCAACTGCCATAGTTCTTCAAAACCATCTACCAACAAACAACTCACACAATAATCTCAAACACACACGTGCCCTCATGCAGCATACCCCCTTAAGTCACTCTCTGCACAAATCAGCACAGTCTCTCAGCATGACATGCACATTCACCTACTCTGACTCGCACTTAACCGTACAAGTGTTTTTACGCTAGTTTATGGTTTAATAGTTTTTAGACAGTTGCTTTTTCTTTCTTGTTTGATGAGAACTCCACAAGCATTAAACTAAAGTCTATGAACCCAAATATGGATAGACCTACAGTGTGTTGAGGAATGTTATTCTATATACCTCATCTTAAACTTCCACTTCATTATTATGGAGACACCAGTAGTAACCCCATAGTTCATACTAAGTTCTGTGATTAAAGAAAGGATTAATTTTTTTTTAAACATATGGGAAAATACAGTGTATCCTCAAAATTATGGCCTTTAAGTATAGAATGAATTTTCTGGAAAATGGCAAGTAAATCCATTAACTAGTTTTGGAGCTGAAATTTATTTTACAGTGGTTCCTTTACCATCTAGTCCTTTTTTTTTTTTTTGTCCCAGATGGTTTTAGCTGAATAAAGCAGATGCTTCAGACCTCCCATATAATTCGGTCAGTGAAATCTTGAGCATAGGCTACATTTGAAAAAGAAATTGGGATGAATGTTCTTCTTCTCTGTCTAATAGCAGGGGAGCGCCAGATGAGAGAGAGAGAACAACTGAACTTTAGTCTCATTGGGAATGATGGAAGGTGGTGCCCATTGTGAACTAAGGCAATTCTTTGAGGTTTTTTTAAAGAAAATTTTATGATTGTCTCCGATGACAGAGAAACTTTGTTATAAGTAAATGCAAAAAATATTAATTAGTACTAAAATATTACTTATCAAAAGCTACCTTTTGTGCCAAATCTAGCCATAAGGTAAACAGGAAGGAGGGGGAAATTAGTATGAATCCACATAAATGCCTGCATGCGGGGGATGAGGGAGGAAGAGGAAACTTGAGGAGGTTTGTTTGCAGGACTATGTGGGGTGCAGGAGGAAGGCGGGATTTGAGGAATTCGCCAGTACAAAAGCATAGTTGCCAGCTAAGTAGAGTTTTCTGCTACTTTGTTTTGCCAAAACATCACAAAGCAGCTGGAGTGTATACTCACTTTCCCAGGGACATGGAATTTGGAATGTATGTACAGATGCATAGTGGGAGGTGCAAGAAGGAGGTGAAATTTTGGAGGAAGGAAGGAGGGGAAAACTTTAGTGTGTATTCCAGCTGTGATGCATTTTTCTTGCAAACAATGCAGATGTAAATTCAGCTTACCTAGTCATTGTGCTCTCCTACTGGTGAATCGGACTCCAAAAGTTAAATTGCAAAAATAATGTAAAGTTGATATTAATATCTTTAGCTGCTTAGAAATATCACCTAACATTGTCTTTGACTTTCATGTTTAGTTTTAGTGGATTCAATTTTAATTAAAAAGGAAATTCCTTGTGACTCCATTAGGCTGGAAGAAAAAAAAATCAGACATCTTTTAAAAATCAAGTTGATCAAATCTGGCACCAGAAGTACTAAAATGCATGTGATTAAGGCACATGGTTATTGCATAGTGTCCCTACAGGTTGTTCATATATATTATGAACTATATATTTCCATATCTTAACATGTTTTAAGTTTAACCATAATTAAATACAGAAGAGAACACTAAACTTACAGTGCCACTTCAACCAAAGCATCAAATACTCCTGTCACTACAAAGCATTAGATTATCAAATGTTAAATCCAAATGAGTCAGCACAATGAGTTATCATGGATTGAGAAGATCAGATAATGAATGGATTGTGTGTGACCTAAAATGAGCTTAAGTGGTAAGTGAATGTCAGGGTCATGTCACATGTAGAGAGAGATCGGTGTGAAGTGTACATATAGATATGTTTGTCCAGGAGGATGTGTGAACACGTGTCCATGCATGACGATGTACTGGCAGTATAAGTGTATAATACACACTAAGATAGTGATTGTGTGTGGCTCTGTGTATATAGGGAAATGTTTGGTAAGGCTGGGGGAATAGACTTGGTTTGTCCGGCTTCTGCATTGCAAAATTGTTGAATATAAGTCTTATTCAGATCTGTCTGTGTACTTCTATAGCTCCAATCACCATAGTATCTGAGTGCCTAACAAGCATTAATTTATTTATCCTAGCAACAATAATTAACGATGAGTCTTGAAGCAGCAGGTTGATCTTCACCTTTCCTGTGTGAACATCCCAGTTAACAGTGCAGAGAAGATCATGTTGTTAAGGTGGTCCAAATTTCTGTTTTAGAGACTGAGGCAATTTATGGCAACCTTTCCTAATATGGAGGGATGTGAACCACAGGGTGGGGCCAAACTGATCCAGGAGGTTGAGGCAGAGAGGAGCAGTAGAGTAGAGGTAAACTGCATGACTCTAGATCTACTTCCCCTGTCCTGTTCCCACATACCCCCTGCAAACATGTTTTAAAGCCAACTTCTTCTCACCTTGCTCCTGAGGTGGTCCTTAATGCTGATGTACATGGGAAGTACTCACATGGAGTTCCTCAGGCAGGAGCTCCTCAACTCAAGTTTCTCTTTTCTGCTTTCCTGATATTCACCTCTGCCATGTGTGCATGCAGCTGGGTGTCTTGAATGGAGGCCCCCATCCTGATCCCCAAGAGCTTGTAGCCTTCAAAGGAAATAAGAAAGTGAGGCCATCGGAAGAGTAAATAGGCAAAAATTGACCAACAATAGAATAAGAAAGATCGGTGGAAAACAGACAGAAAAGCGTATCGAGGACCAGGCTTCAGAAGTGTGGTGGCGCATGCACTAAGTAGATATCGCGTTCAGGCTCCACTCAAAACAAAACCGGACTGCTGGTTTTGGAGAAGATTCTTGCAATCCAGTGTGTACATCAGTAGCTCGATTTTTCAGTACTAAAATGGTTTTACACTATAAAGCCTGTAAATATTATGGGTAAATTAGTTAATTCATATCCAGTAGCTAGTTGTAAGTGCTCTATATTTAAGATGCAATTCCTCTCTTCAACTGAGTTGTTTGTACTACCTTCCCCGCTTGGATTCCCTCTACTGTCAGAATGTAGATTCCTTCCAGGCCCATCTTGTTTCATCTCTCATCATTTGTCAGGCAAGATCAAAAAATCGAATGGTTCTCTCTTTAAATGAAGAGATTGCCACTGGATGGTGCTATTGTTATGCCATTTGACTTCTGTTCTTCGATAACATGGACACCATAAGCAACCCCTCCTCCCACCTCCCCCCAAAAAATCTGTGAAGCATTGTTAAAAGAAAATTTGGTATTACTGGGTCACAATACCAACGTAGAAATATTCATCCTTAACCTATACCTTTGAAAAGGTTGAGCAGAGGGTAACTGTCTTGTGTGGCCTGTATTTGTGCTTTGCAGATTAATGTTTAATATAAACTTGACAGGGAGCCCACTGTTTGACAATACAATTGTTTTTATTATAGATGATCTTGAGGAAGGAGACACATAAGCCAATCAGCTCTGTAAATCTGCATATTCATAAAAAGTCTAATTATCCATAAAGAGATGCTGAGTTACTGAAATTGTCACTTGGAATGCTTTTCTAACAAGGGGATTGTCTTTTAAAACGGCAGGGGTTACATAGTTAGCTATCTAATACATTTTTAAAAAAAGTTTTGACTGCTTTATGCAAATACAGTGCATTACCCCATATAAACGAGAAGGTAAATCAGCTTTTGAAAGCCCTTCATTTTTTTTTTGAGGTGGGAAAAATGAGTCCTTCATATAAATTTGCATTTCAAGCAGTAAGCAATGGCTTGAAAAAGTGCACACGCTTTTAAAGATTGCAATTTAATGATTAGGCTAGAGATGGAGAGTTAAAATGTCTAGAATGTTTTGAAATTTATCTTCAAATATATTGTATGAAGAATTGAAGATGCACTCCAGTTTTTCAGATATGCTGAAGTTAAAAATAGTATTGTGATTTTTATATTCTTCCTCCTTTCTCTCTTCCTTCGCTCCCTTTTCACCTGTACTTACTTCATTTGGTTGGATGTGCCCACAGAAGTTGCAGCATAAAACATAGGTTCAATTTAAAAGAAAAGAAAGTGACTGCTACCAATGCCAGTTCTTAATTTAGTGTCCCGCATGGACTTGGCAAAGAAGGTGACCTTGTAAACGAGATGCATATTTCAGAAGAGGTTTACTTGCTTAATGAACTTATTCATCTCTTACTGAAACCAAAGCTGCTTGTTCCCTCCATTCGCAGTAGGCCAGCCCTTCAGTTTATCTATCATATGTCCACTAAATTTGTCCTGTGAATTTAAACTTACATTTGCTTGGTTATTTTTCCCATACATTTACTGTTAAAAATATATAGCTGTGCTTCTTCTGTTTGTTAATTCTAAAAAGTAACAGTTCCTCTTATGAAGAAATTGGGAAGCATGGTGTGTCCCAAGCCCTCTAGTCTAAAAGGTGAGCTTTCCTGTATAATTGCTTATTTACTCCCGGGGGAATTCTGCACGCCTGCAGAATTCATATCCCTGCGCAGAATTTCTTTGCTTCCCTGCAGAAAATGATAGGGAAGCTGTGCAGGAGTGGGGGTGGGGTTGGGGAGGCCCATGGGCATAGTCTGAGGGAAGCATTGCCCCTCAAACAGAGGCAAGGCATACAAGGAGTCATGAAGGGTCACATGCCACTGCCTCCCTACCTTTTCTGCGAATTTTCAATTTTTTGGCACAGACTTCCCTGAGGTATTACTGTGTGGTATTGTTTTCTCTATTGTTTTGCCATATCTGGACATGTAGCTCTGAAGCGTGTCCGGTGAAGACACTCTATGCCCATGGGAGAAGCTCTCCCACCGACATAGCACTGTGTATGTGAGCACTTATGTCGAGGACTCATGTGATTAGGTCCTATGATGGTGTCACTTGAGTAGATATGTGGACAGAGCTGACATCGGGCTTTGTTGCAAGGATAGGTTTCTGGGTTAGTGTTTATGTTGTATGGTGTGCGGTTGCTGGTGAGTATTTGCTTCAGGTTGGGGGGCTGTCTGTAAGCGAGGACTGGCCTGTCTCCCAAGATCTGTGAGAGTGAGGGATCATCTTTAAGGATAGGTTGTAGATCTTTGATGATGCGCTGGAGAGGTTTTAGTTGGGGGGCTGTAGGTGATGGCTAGTGGTGTTCTGTTACTTTCTTTGTTGGGCCTGTCCTGTAGTAGGTGGCTTCTGGGTACTCTTCTGGCTCTGTCAGTCTGTTTTTTCACTTCAGCAGGTGGGTATTGTAGTTTTAAGAATGCTTGATAGAGATCTTGTAGGTGTTGATCTCTGTCTGAGGGATTGGAGCAAATACGGTTGTATCTTAGAGCTTGGCTGTAGACAATGGATCGTGTGGTTTGTCCTGGATGGAAGCTGGAGGCATGTAGGTAAGTATAGCGGTCAGTGGGTTTCCGGTATAGGGTGGTGGTTATGTGACCATTGCCTATTAGCACAGTAGTGTCTAGGAAATTGACCTATCATCATTTATTTATTTATTCCTCTGTGACCCTCGCCCTCTAAACCTGTATCATTCATTCTATTGCACTCAGGACAAAAAGGGAGGAAGGGAAAGAAATGGAGGGGAATACAGATTTCTAAATGGGAAAAATATATTTCAAAAATGTTTGAGAAATTTCTAAAAAAAAACCCCAAATATTTATTTTGAAATGTACAAAATGAAAATGTTTGCAATTTCACTGTTGTTTGCTATTTTATAAGATTTACCTAAGATTATCTGCTTATGATCTTCTGGGGAATCTGTGTCGGTTGTAGCAACCTAGATTTGAAGCACTCATATGAAGTATTCTACTGGGCCATGCGCCATGTTTCTGTTCAGACTGGCCTTCAAAATACAAGCCTGGGATATTTACTCCCAATAAATATGTATTGTTGATCATAAGTGTATTTATAAGATGTAAGATTCTAAAATATCCTGTTGGAAGGGCAAAAAGGTTTTTGATGATTTGTCTTAATCAGAATAGAAATGTCTTTTGCAGGACAACACTTTTTTCTTCTCTGTGTGCTGGGATTCACCACTGGATAATAGGAGTAATAGTTTCCCTGGGCACATTTTGTTTTGCAGCTTTTTGTAGGATTTTTCCAAAGTAACATTCTCTCACTTACATTAAAAGAAAGGAGCTAAAATATCTATATAACTTTTTAATAATTTTTATGACCTGTGAATGAACTAAGAATGAAATGTGTTTAAACCCCCCCCCATTGAAATGAAAATTATAAATTAAGGTGACTAGATAAGTGATTCAGGATATACCTTTTCATTTGTTTTTCTCTCCCGTTGTTCATGACCACCATCCTGTATGGAGAAAGGATGTGGTTCATGTTAAAGCCTTCAGCTTTTTGGTTGAGAGGAAGAATGGTGTGGATAGTCTTGAGAGAGGTAGATGCCCAACCCCTTCCTCTCTAGAAATCAATACCTATACAACATATCCAGTCTTGGCCATTGAAAAAAGCATGAATCCCAGATACATTGCCAAATGGAGTTCTCACGTCTTTATTGGATGGGCCCTGCTCACTTAAGTTTTTTACTGTAGCTTTATTTTCTGACTGTTATGAAGCAACACATCACATACTCATGTTTTAATCAGTGAGAATGAATATAGATGGGGTGTTCGACAATCAAGATCTAGCAATATTGTCAAATTGCAGCAGTGGCTGTGTAGCATATGCTTTTAAATGTGTAATGTACAGTAGTCGTGATTTCATATAAATAATTTGTTTCAGAGCATTGTACTTCAAATGGGATGAATAAGAATTTTTTAAAGATACCATCTGTTCAGGATTCTCATTCCTGGGTTTTAGCTCCTTTTTGTGAGACTGATGAAACTCCCAATTGTTAATGTTTTTGTTTTTTCCTTTTTTTTTTTTTTGAGGTATTTTTCTCCAATATTTTTTGACATTCAACAATTGTGCTTCACTGTCTGCTTTTTTCAGCACAGCTAGTTTTAGTGTGTTGGTATCTGCTCTTTGGTTCTTGACACATTCTGCATGGTAGTACCTTGGCATTACCATAATGATTCAACATCAGTATTTTCTCAGTATATTAATTCTAATTTATATTTCTCACCCCATCAATGGTTGATTTTTGTGTGCTTCATTGCCAAAGTTCTGAGGGATGTTTCAGTACCCTGCGACTCAGTGCTCTGGTGCTAGTGCTTTTTGAAATGTGATTCTGGGCTCAATGCCTCAACACTGAACTTTTTTCTTGCTTCATGTTTGATACCATTATGGCTCTCTCCTTAGCAGCTGTAGCTCCTGGCAGGATAGAGATCTTTAGGTGTCATGTCTTGGAACGAGTGGTGCTCTTAACATTTCAAAAGCAATTTACTGGAATGACATACACTTAGGTACAAGTGGAAGCAGTTTGCAGTGTGGTAAATAAGCCAGTGTTTATTTCTGCCCCAAAATTGCTGATCTGTTTATCTTTACTTGCCTGGATTTAACTATTATACTGTATCTCTGTCCTCCTTCTCCTCCCCCTGCCCCCTCCAACTGGGACTAATGTCCCTGAGAGACTGGGGCATCCCCAAAATCCCCTCACCCCAGTGATTTACTTCTCCCCCAGCTGCCCACACAGATGCATCTGAGCTGCCAGGGAGGGGGTAAGTGAGTACTGGTGCAGCTTCTCTTTGCTTCCCCAGAGAAACCATTTTCTTCAAGGAAGCAAAGAAAATCTGCAGTGGGGGTCATTTTTCTGCTGGGCTGCAGTGTTGCTGAACTTCTGCAGGAATATAAATGGGTATGAAGCACATGCAGAGATTTATTTTTGCGGTAAACCCCCAAAATCACAATATGATGTAAGCTTTTATATTTAAATATACCATGTTATGTCATGATTTCTTTCCAAGTACTTGAAGTTGTTTTAAACATCTTAGTTCAGCTGGATGAACTTTTGATCGTCGTGAAGAACATTTAATTGTACTGTGAGGAGATTTAACACTATAGTGTTTATCTTGAGGAGAATTTTGTTTGCAAGTAAGCATTGTGTATGTAAATATCTTAAAACATTGATTTCTATAGAATAAAAAATGAGGTAATCTTTAGGTTGACATTCAAATTAGTATTAAACTGAAGTATGTAGTTATTAAAGAGAACAACTTGGAAAGCAGAAACCTGTTAAATATTTTAGATTTCTGCAATTGCTTCAGAAAAAATGAAGACGCTAACTTTCCAGGCCCACCTTGATCAATTACGTGCTCATTTGGGGTCAGATCATATGGGGCTTATAAAGTGACCTCTTGAATTTCCACACAAATTGGGAAGAGTATAGGGAGCCTGCCTCACAAATGTTTGCAATTACTGTGCTCACAGTACAGCACTCAGCTAGCAGATTGGATTTTCTTTAGTCCTCTAAATGTAGAAAATTTGTATTGATATCTCAATTCTCAAGAGTTGTGGTGAAATTTTTTTTTTTAAAAAAGAATTGGGTAAACTAACTTAACCTAAACTTAACCTAAACTAAACTCCATATTGCTTAAATGAGAAGTGGGTCAACTGTTTACCTGTGTTTACTCTGTGCCTACGCTACTGGGGTGGAGCCTCTTTGTACTGTCAGTGCACTGGAAGCACTATCTCTGCATGCTTGGGAGCACAAAGAAGAAATTTAAGCTTCTTTGAGACACAATCCTTCTAGCTGCCACTTGTATGGTGGAGTTCTGAACCACTCATTATGTGGGTCAGTACCTTACACACACAGTCTGATTCTTGATATATGTGAACTTTAAATTGTTCTCAGAAGCAGCTAACAGTAAAGGTCACTCGTATTGCCTGCTACAACTCTGATGAATAAAAGGAAGGCTGCTGTTCTAAAATGATTTGTAAAATATTCTGGATTTGTGGTGATAGTGCTAGGAAAGGGGTTTTCTTTTGCCCTTCTTGCAGCCCTGTCTGAAATGTATCGTAAAACATGCCCCAATGAAAAGACTTGCTAATTACAGCCAATCCAAATGTGGGATGTGTGGCTTTAGCTCACTATTTCAGTCCTGATTATTGGTTGCCATTTTATCTGTTCAGTTTTCCTTATTTTGTTCTGTAGATAAGCTGTAGCCACTTTTTCAGTCCAATATCTCATGCCAGAGAGAGAGAGAGAGATGACCTTCTCTCCTGACACTGTAAATCACAATGCAAGTTCTCTACATTTAGAGGACTAAAAGATGAGCCAGTTCATTCCTCAGTTTGCTCACTGTGTACTACCCTCTCTATCATCACTGCCAAAGTGTGTCGCCATTTTTATTGGCTCTGTATGTGAGAATTTGAAATGATCCTCAAACTTGAAACAACTGGGGGTAAGAAAAAGCACTATCCATCAAGCTGTCTGGGTGGCTGTGGTGGTATTGTTAAACTTTGAAATGTTGAACTTCTGTGTCTGAAACTCATGTTGGTTATGGTTAATGTGTATATAAGAAGCTTTGATTTCTTAAGAATAAACAATTGAATACACAGTGAAGAGTTCAGCACTGCACTCTTGGAAAATAACTGCTATATTGGGATTTGAAGACATTAAGTATCTTGACAGGACTTGAGCACCTGTCCTAGCTGATAGTAATGCCCATCTGTTAATTATGGAGCCTCTGTGTACTGATAAGGTTTTATGAGAAAATTAAAAAGAAAACACACAAATCTAGAGGAAGTAAGTGATAACTGGCTGCTGTCGGTGATATTATAGTATACTTTGATTATTATGTGGAACTTGCTACTAAAGAAACATACTAATGTAGTTTCTGAATGTGGCTTTCAGTCAGCTTCTGGTGGCTCTCCATCCTGCAGTTTAAGGTGTTAGTTTCATTGGTTCTGGCAACCTCAGAAATGACTTTTCACTTTCTGTGGTACCTTGATGCAGAAGATAAGAGAGGCTGCAATATCCTTATTGGTTCCTGGATTTGAAAAGTGGCTGTGTGACAGCCTCTGGAGAAGAATGTAGGATAAATTTATTTGGCTTGGCTATGTAGAGTTTTGGTTTTTGTTTTGACTAGTGTTGACTACAAGAGTAAAGAGGATTTTAATGCTCAAGCAATTTAAATAAAACGTCCTTTATTGTGGAACATGCTTTATGACCAGTGTATTTCATCAGAGATTTCAGTCACATCATGTGTCATGGCAACCACAGCACAGCTGTTCTTAAATAGCCTTAATAGTACTGCAGGTTGCCTATATCATTCATTTTTAAAAGTTTGCTTACAATACCTAAATGTCACATTGATTGCTGCTTGCAAAATTAAAAAGTAGTGGTAAGCAAATCAACATTTTCTTGGTATGAGTAGAAGCAGTACATACAAATTACTCCTGATTTGTCCCTCCCAAAATTTGTGTGGCATGGATATTAGCAGCTCTGTAATGGAACGACAACATTTAAAAACTTTTTGACACACAGGATGCAAAGTAATTTGGAATACTCGGTGCACACTATTGGAGCCCAGTTTAGGCAAGCAAAAAGTGCAAATCCCTTTCTGTTCCGCCTAGACTGTGGCTATGCAGAGTAGCTTATAACTTTTAACATGTTAGGTATTTTACTTCAAGCTACTTTTACCTTTTTGTCTGATAAAATTGCCCTCTTATTTTGGGTAAATTAAAATCCACCTCTTACTTCCTAATAGGTAGACAGATTACTCTTCCTTATGGTATACACATCACTGGTATATTGGCCTGCTTTGTGGATCCTCAAGTCAGCCAATGTGTGCTGTTGACTGACTTGAATAGAGATACTATTTATCTTTCACTGTCTGCTCTCTCCATGTAGCCTTCTTAAAATTAAGCATGGAGGTCCCTGAAAATGACCTACGTGCTTTGCAGACATTACCCTTTTCCCTCTCTGAGATGCGTTTTAGAATCATTTCCTCATTAAATGGGGAAGATGGGGGAATGAGGGCAGAAGGGCATCTGATCCAATTGTAGTGGGTTTGTGGGATGGCAGTGGTGTGTTTTATGTTTTTTGTAGCCAGAGATCTTCTGTTTTGTGGGTTTTTAGCCTCTTTCGGTTTGGTCTGTTTTACCTTGCATTGTTGTTCAAAAGCAATGTTTTCCATTAGACAGGATTATGTGATTATGACATAATTGACTGACTACATGGATCAGCTCCTTTGATTTGACCAGGCTATGTTTTTCACAAGACTTCAGGGAATGAGTGAAAAGGAGGCTCAAAGGCACTTTGGTGCTTCCCTAAGATAGTTAGGGGTCAGTTTTGTCCCAAAGGAACTTATAGCAGCCTTAGGAGAGAGACTCTACATTCCACTGGCCACAACAACCCAGCAAATCATTGCTTTAACAGGGGATCACCAGAGCATATAGCACTTTAGCTAAGTCCCCCATAATATGTCTGTGGGAGAGTGAAGTGGGGAGAAAGGGCTGTTGCAGAGCCTGCTGTTCGGGCTCAGGAATTCCCAAGGGAACGGGGTATGGGGTGGGGGTGGGATTTAAGGATCTGGCCTGTTTGTTTTTAAACCTTTTAGGAATTTGATTCTTGAACTTTGAGATTTGAGGCTTATCATGTCCATTCAGGAAATCTCTTCAAAAACTCTCTCTAAAGTGTTTGAATTTGTGGTGATTTCTATAATATGTGTTTAAACTTCAGAGAGAAATCAGTTTAAATTCCTAAACTTTTGAAAAAGCACCACCATATATCAAAATGTCGAAAGACTAAACAATGGAAAACTGACCACCTTTCATATAACTGGAAAGGTTGATGGTTTATTTGGATCTCTTTAGTGAAGTGTAGCATTTTGACCTTCTCTGTCTCTGCTCATAAGCACGATTTCCCAAAAGTTCAGTTTTTACTTTATTTTCTAATCTTGCTTAAATTCCTATAGTATTTGTGGTGAAGTCATTGAAAAACTCGTTTGTTAGCCTTGCACTGGAAAAAACAATCATGCTTTTCTTAAATTAAATGCATTAAATTGATTGGAAATTGGTCCATTAGTTACATTGATTTAAAATGCCAGAAAATTGATCTAAATTTCATAATTTAAGAATGCAAATCATTTCTCTTACTTATGGGAGGATGATTTATTTAGAGACCAACTGGAGCATGAGTATGTGGATAGTAAAATAGATAATGGAGATATAGTAGTTGGTGGGGTAGGACTAAGAGTACAGTCACAGTGTGTTTATGGAATACTTTTGTTGTAATCCAGTAAAAACCAAGCACACTCTGGATATCTGTGTTTCTTGTCAAAACTTGTATGTTTATAGCATCACTTTTTTAACACTGGCATGTCTTTCACTACCGTTTTTATAGTGTTTTGAAGATTGTTAGCAAGCATCATGTCTACTTAATGTACCTTTTAAAATAAAAAGCTTTTCAGTTGTAATGGATGAAGTAGTGTGCATCTATAATGTATTCAGAAAAGTTGCTGAAATTGTGGACTGCGAGATGTCAAAAGATTAATATACAGGAAAGAGTGGGGAGATATAAGAACACGCTGCAGTTATATTGGGAAGCAGTCATTTGAAGGAGGGAAACTTTTTCAAGTCTCTGTTCTTGCTATTAAGTCTCTGTCTGCTCACATAACTTCAAGTGCTTGTGTAATATGAATCCCACTTCTAATTCCATGGAACCAGCAAATCCTGTGTGAACATGCACTAAACTGTTGAATGCAGGTGATGGCTGTATATTCACAGTGAGATTCAAATCATGGAGAAGTTGGATTTATTTTAACATGAATCTTTTTGAACTTCAGGGGTTCTGTGAATAGCTCTGAAACAAAGGAATTGGAAACATGTTTCAAACTGAAGTTGAAAGTATTTACACATTTGTTTTCCACAAATTTTTATACAAATTTGAATGAAAAGTCTAAAGATGACCTTCATGATGAATTCCTTTACAAATATTTTTTTTATTTGGACAGACCACTCATTGTGTATGGTTCATCTCTGTATGTGGTACATTCTTACATTTAATTAAATGAATTTAGACCTGGGAATTTTAAATGAATGAAAGGAAATTGAGCATTAATATTATCACCATAACCGTTATCCGTCCACTTAGTCCACAGGTAACGGTTTTTATTTTACTGTATATATTCAAGCATAAGTGTATACTACATTTTGTACTAAAGCTAAACAATTGTTGTGCAAGTGTTATTACGTAAACAGCAAAGTACAAAAAATTAGGGCATACAGTAAAGCGGTATAAATTATGGATTACAGGAAGTATATATGATGATACAAAAAAAAGTCAAGGGTATATTTTTAACCAGTTCAATCAATTTGAAAGAACGGACATACTGGGTCAGACTAAAGGTCCATCTATCCCAGTACTCTGTCTTCCGACAGTGACCAATGCCAGGTGCCCCACAGGGCATTAACAGAACAGGTAATCATCAAGTGATCCATCCCATTGCCAATTCCCAGCTTCTGGCAAACAGAGGCTAGGGACACCATCTCTGTCCCTAATATCCATTGATGGACCTATCCCTCATGAACTTAACTAGTTCTTTTTTGAACTAGATAAGGAATTTAATTGTATTCCTGCTCTTCGCTTGTCTCCTTAGTTTGTAAACTCTTCAAAACTGGGACTAGGTCTCTGTGTGTACTTTTTACAAGGCCTAGCAAAAGGGGAACGCTGCTTAATTGGGTCCCTGGGCACTAATATAAAATACATATTAACTTAAGCAATAATACTAAATAGTGCTTGGTCCTCCAAAACCCAAGGCCTTGTCTACACTACAGAGTTTTGTTGACAAAAGTTTTATGTCAACACTGAAAAAGCTTTATAATAAAAATCGGTATTGCAAGTTCACACTTACTCCCTCTGTCAGCAGAGTGTGTCCACACTTGGGGCACTAGCATCGACAGCGTGAGCACTTTACTGTGAGTACCTATCCCACAGTCCAGCACATTCTGTCACTAGGTCTTGTGGGAAGGCAGAGCAGATCACGGCACATCTTGGGACTGGGCTCAATGTCCTGTGACGCATTGCTTTCTGTCCCAGCGTTTCATGGATTTCCAGCTTGCTTTCACAGCATTTTCAATGGCCCTTCTTTGTCGTGCACCCTGGCATTTTTGTGAGATGGGATGGATCCTGCACTGCTTTCCCATGCTCTGATAACTGTCATGAAGACATCGTGGGTGGCAGTGCAGTTAATCACGAAGAGTCTAACTGAAGAAGACTCCCAGTTGCCTGCCATGCTGTGTGATATGAATAGGAGCAACTTCAGATTGCTTTTGACATTCACAGAACAGCTGCAGAGGGTGGACTGTTGGTTCTGGGCTCGGGACACAAGCACAGAATGGTGGGATCGTATTGTCATGATGGTGTGGGATGATGAGCAGTGGCTACAGCACTTTTGGATGCGGAAGACAACCTTCCTGCAACTGTGCGTGGAGCTCCCCTCGCACTGTGGCGCAAGGACACCAGAATGAGATCTTCCCTATCAGTTGAGAAGCATGTGGCAATCACTGTGTGGAAGCTGGTGACTCCAGATTGCTACTGGTCAGTTATGAATCAATTTGGAGTCAGGAAGTCAACCATTGGGGCTGCATTAATGCAAGTGTGCAGGACAATTAATCACATCCTGCTACAAAAGACTGTGACTCTGGGAAATGTGTGTGAAATAGTGGACGGCTTTGCAGAAATGGGTTTCCTGAGCTGTGGAGGGGGATAGATGGCACACACATTACAATTTTGGCACGAGACCACCTTGTAACAGAGTACATCAATAAGAAGGGTACTTTTCCATGGTGTTGCAGGCACTTGTGGATCACTGTGGGCATTTCACTGACATCAACGTGGGGTGGTCCGGGAAGGTGCATGAGCCACACATCTTCAGGAACATCAGCCTGTATAGAAAGCTGCAAGTGGGGACTTTCTTTCCAGACCAAAAGATTATAGTGGGGGATGTTGAAATGCCCATGGTGACCCTGCTGGGAGCACCACATCCATTGTCTAATTCCATCTCTTCATCAATGACTTCATCCTCCAGGTTAGGTCTTCTTTCTGCCACCTCCAGGCCTGCTTGAAGTATCCACGGGATTCTTGGCAGTGGAGGTGCGGTCACCACCGAAGATAGTGTCTAGCTCCTTACAAAACCGGCAAGTCTTAAGTACAACACCTAAGTGATAGTTTGCCTCCCTTGCTTTATAGTATGCCTGCCTCAGCTCCTTTTATCTTTGCTCTGCACTGCGGTGTGTCCCAGTTATAGCCCTTTTCACACAAGCCTCAAGAAATCTGCCCGTAGGTATCCCAATTCCTAAGACTCAAGCACAGACAATGGCAACACTCTCACATTGAATTCAGTGGCATCAGGATTTCACTATAGTATTCTAAGAAAGTAGACAGATTGTTCAAAGTCACTAATACCATCATAAGAATTTGGGGATATGTATAGAGAGAGTCTTGAAATTATTATTACATTGGTTTTCTAACTTCAGAGCAGAAGTCTTTCATTTTGAAAATTTCCCAGATCGTGTAAAGATGGTTCTCCCATATAATGGCATTATTTCTACCTTTTTGCTGTTACCTGTATATGTATTTTGTTTTGAAACTGTCATAATACTGATAATATCTAATCAGAGTTTTCATTATATCCTTCTGATAATCTGTAGAGACTTGGTTCATGTTCTTTTCCCAATCTTACCTCACCTTGCATTGTAATAGTGCCTGTACTTCTGTAAAAATATGTATCTATAATTTTCCTATTTTTTTTCCTCATAACTTCCTTAGCTGCTGTTTGGAGAATTGCCTCCAGTTATTAGGTGGTTGGTGTTTTTTTTGAATAATCTAAGTAAAAGGAATGGAAAAGTCAATTTTTCTAACTTACATTTCTCTTGAATTGTGTGAAATTCTTCAGTGAAATTTTGACAAATGTATCTGTTTTAATCTTGTTTTTGTCCCCTTGTACCTTTTCTGGGATTTGGTATAATATATGGGATTTTATAAATAGTGATCAGATTTGAACAATCCCATGAAAACGCTAGTCTTCATAACTGCAGCACACTAAAAAGCCATGGGTTAGTTTTTTGGTTGACATACGTTGCAGCTCTGTTTCTTTTGGTGATATTAACTCCCCCCCCCCTTCTGTAATTATTTGATCTCATCATCCTTGTTCCAGGATATAATTTGAGTTGCACAATACAATAGCCATTATATTTGACAAGGATAATCCTCTATTTTTCTTCAAGAGCTACAAAGATTTTTATTTGACTCTTGGTATGTTCATATTCCATATGAGTTTCACATGCATTTTCCAACTATGTCAATCTGTTTTTTTGGTATTGATATAAAATATTTTTTAGGACAATGTTTGTGTATTGTTTCTATTCTGCCTGGTAAGGATAATGTAGAACATCCCACCCATTTAAATCTTACTGGAAATTACTCAAAGCAATGATTTGTTTTAAAATTACTCTTAGATCTGGCACTTTTTAACTAAGTATATTCATTCTTTTTTTTGTTCCTCTTAAATTTATTCCCAGCATCAGTATTTTCTGATCTTTTGCAGACTTGTCGTCATCACTTCTTGTTTTTATGTCCTTTATCTTTATCCTGGAGCTAGTAATTGAGCCCTACATGTGTGCAAGGTGTCTGCATTAAGGTTATGATGAAAAACTTGACATATGTAATTTGCTTTTTTTTGCTGTATGTATTCAGGGCATCAGGGCATATCTGTGGGTCATATTCACCGTGGAATAGAGAGAATTTGATGGAGAGAGGGAAATCAAATATATTTTGACTGTATTTACAATTCTTCCTGAGGAGCCACATGTAATTTTTCCGTTGAAATAATTTTTAGTATGTGGGATGTTGAGTAACTTGTTGAGGTGGCCATGATCTTCTAATATGATGTGCTAGTGTGGATCCTTGTATACATGTGGAGCACTATTGACCTCCGGGGGGATTTGCATGTGGATCATATGGAGATTCAGGACTATAGTCAGTAAATCTAGTTATACAATTTACAAGGACTCAGTTGACCATATTATAAATGGAGATGGGTGGAGTCAATTTCTCTGTATACAGCTGTGACGTTATTGATATAATCTGGGACCATATAGAACATGGTTGCAACCAAGGTCTTGTAGGGGCACCAAATCTTATGTAAAAGGGGCTCATATAAGGTGTCTTAAGACCAGGTTATGGGTTGCTGGTTATGATTATGCTGTCTATATGTATGTATCATTTTGTAGTTAAAATTGAGAGTATTGGCTGTATACTGTCTGTATTTCAAATTTGTGCTGTGCTTCTTGGTGACACCCCAGACAAGTTGGTGTTAGCTCTGCCTAGCCTGCTTGATGGCGTGTTAAAGACCATCAGCTACACAATTGACCCATTGAGAGAAGGCAAATATACCTTGTAACTCAGCAAAGTATGCAGGGACTTGCCCGTGTGACTGCAGACTATTTTGCTGTAATTTTCCACAGTAAGAACAAAGAGGTTCTTACACATGGAACAGCCTATAAAAGGCTGATGCCTCATCTCCATCTGGTCTTCAATCCTGCTTCTTACCTCTGGAGGGACTTTGCTACAAACTGAAGCTCTGCACAAAGGACTGATGACCCATCCCAGCGGGGGATGCACTCCAGAGACTTGATTTAAACCTGCAGTTTACTTCATCACTGCTACAAGCCTGAACTAAGAACTTGCCATTACTGTATGTAACTGATTCCATTTAACCAATTCTAGTTCTCATCTCTACCTTTTTCCCTTTATGAATAAACCTTTAGATTTTAGATTCTAAAGGATGGGCAACAGCGTGATTTGTGGGTAAGATCTGATGTGTATATTGACCTGGGTCTGGGGCTTGATTCTTTGGAATTGAGAGAACCGTTTTCTTTTATTGGGGTGTTGGTTTTCATAATCATTCATCCCCAGGACAAGTGGGACTAATGGTGATATTGGGAGACTGGAGTGTCTAAGGAAATTGCTTGTGTGACTTGTGGTTAGCCAGTGGGGTGAAACCAAAGTCCTCTTTGTCCGGCTGGTTTGGTTTGCCTTAGAGGTGAAAAACCCCAGCCTAGGGCTGTAACTGCCCTGTTTAAGCAATTGGTCCTGAATTGGCACTCTCAGTTGGGTCCCACCAGAACCGCATCGTCACAACAGCTTAAGATTTTTATGATGCTCATTACTACAGTATCAAAGGGTATGTCTATACCACAACTGGGAGTGAGTCTCCCAGTCCCAGAAGACAGGCTTGAGCTAGCCTGCTAAAAATAGCAATGTGGACATGCTGACAGGGACTTTTGAAGCCTAGGGGATCAGGTAGGCTGGATAGCCCGAGCCAGAACATCCACAATACTATTTTTGGTGCACTAGCCGCACTAGTGCAAGTCTATCTGCCTGGGCTGGGAGACCTCCCAAAGAGACCAGACAACTTCTTGATTTTTCAGAGGCCAACACTACACTCTCTCATTAAAAAGAATGGAGAGTAATGTCTGTGGTTGCAATGAAGCCCGCAATAGTCGTGTCTCATTTTGTTGAGATCAGGCCCTAAATATTTGATAATTTTATTTGTCCACATTTATTGTTAACTAGCTGTGACTCTTTCAAGGCTTTTGTAATGTGGATTTGACAATGTCTTATAATTAAGTGGAGTTAATGTATTAACTGAGAGACTTTGCTTACAATATATGGAAAATAGAAGAAGCACATGGCTACAGTAATGATGGGGAGATTCTTCATTACAAATTTCTTACTTCTGAGGACCACCTTCCCCCCTCCCATTTCCATCTCTAGTAATTAAAATTACACCAACCTTTCATGTCTGTTGAGAAACAGTATTGGCTCTCACCCATATTGCTGCAAGATAAACTTTTAAATCACTTCTATATTAGAAACAACTTTTGCAAAAGAGGGTAAATTTTTTTTCTGAGCCAACCAATGTTGAAGACAAAAAGAGTGCTGTGAGATTTGTACATTATTGATATTGAAATAAGGGTAATCCAGCTGTGTGTTGACACAGAGGATGTAGTAATATGTGTTGGTTGTAAGACAAGTTATGGCAGTTTTCCAGTGGAAACAATCATTTTAAAATGGATTAAAATGTGTTCATCTCAAATTTGCTGAGCTAAATGCAGAATGTGTAGTGAAGGAAAATTATAAGAGAAGATTGGAGACAACTGCAAATTGACAAATTGTACTGATTTGAATTCGGTAATAGAAACATACTGTAGATGCTTAATGTATTAGCAGCCTAGGTAAGTAGGTCAGTTATAGTCATTTGGGTGTATTTTAATTCTGTTATGTTTAGATTTTATATACTTATCGAGATAGCATGTACTAAAAATAGGTGGGGCGTGTACTCATGTTTTGATATTGCTTAAAAAACCGCAAACGAATCTATACAGAAAAACATACAGGGTATATCTACACAACGAAATTAGGTCGATTTTATATAAGTCAGTCTCTGGAAAGTGATTTTATACAGTCGATCGTGTATGCCCCCATTAAGTACAGTAAAAAAATCCAGTTTAACTTGTGATATAAATAAACTATTAGTAGTGAACATCATAGTGAGACCTGGCAATGCGTGAATTATTCACTGTAAGCTTATTATCTCTGTCATTAGCATGAAAGGTTATGAACATAATTATTATGGTGGTATACTCATGGAAGCGTGGCATTTGTGTCCAAGGTTCTGGGCTGTAGTTACCACTCACAGCAGTATTGAGAAAACTGAAAGTACTGCCACAGTGTGTTGCAGCTTAGATTATGTTTCTCCTTTCTGGGTGCCTCTAATAAAATATGTATTCTTTGAAAGTTGTCTGCAATAAATTTCAGTTTTAAGTGTTTTTTATTTTGGTTTTTTAACTTTTTTAGAGACTAATAGTAATTTAAGTGTACATAGACTTCCCCTGTTTTTTGGTATGATTGCAGCATTGTATTCAGGCTAAATTGATTTGGTGTTTAATTGTAGTAGCATTGTAAATTTATCCACTTCTGTTAGAAAAGTCTGTTACAGTAAATTAGTATAAACAGTCTAATTGCTTAGAAGATCCAGAGTAAAAGGTTAATCAGCAATTTGCTATTTTTAAAGGACTTAAACTAATATGATTTACTAGTCTTAAAGAACTTGGCAAGGCATTAGTTTACATGCCTTTCTAATCTATAAGGTTGTCCACCTGATCTTATGTTAAGCTTTTGATGAACTTCATTGTGCTTCTATTTTCTGTTTTCTATTATGATAATATAAATTATCTGTAATAAGCCATCCTAATTAAAGTTGGTAAATCTACAACACTGCTCCAATTACACACTAATCAATTACACACTAATTTAATTCTACTTAGCTGAATACAGTGCATCATTAATCAGGTTCAGACTTAATAAACAGATTTTTTGTATTAACAAAAGTTTGAAGCATTCAAATGGAGGAAAAATAAAGGAAATCATAATGCCAAATAGTGTACATAAATACTTTTGTATCACATTGTTGATAAGAGAGTTTTAATTCACCTGAGAAGAATAACTGAAACCTGTTCATTCTTCTTGAGAAGATTAATGCTATGGGCTGAAACCACTGATATAATACATTCAAGCAGCTTGTAGTTCTTATTCAATGCCCTATTCTTAATTATCTAGTACTGAAAATTGGCTCACTCTTAACAATATTCAAGTGAGCAGTTGCAAATGAAATCTACTAAAAGTTACACTGCTCTTGGCAGCTGAGCAGTAATAGCTAGTGGCCAATTAGATTTTATGCTATTGGTACTTTAGCAACGATTTTTTCCCTGTATGCCTATTTGTAGAATTTTGTACATAACTTCTTACCCACTCTAATTAGGGGCTCTAATTTAACTTAGTTCCAGTTGTAAAATTAGTGAAGTATTCAGGATGCAAAAACATGTGGGAAAATATTTCATCAGCACACTTATTTGAATTTAGAAGGAAGAAAATTTAAAATTAAGGTTAGATAATCACTAACTAATAAGTCCTCAAACAAATAAGCACCAAACATTGCTCTGCTTGAAAACAAAACCACAAAATTGTTTCTGCATCCACTGTATGACAATCTGGAATTTATTGGTGCTTCTTCATGGTAATCTGGCAGATAGCCACAGACAAACAGAGATGAGATTTTGGAGCTCAATTAATCCACTTCCGTCTTAGAATTCATGAGTTTCTAGTATATACTGAAACTCAGATCTTTCCAAGGTATCTATCTTTGTGCTTGTAATACAAATTTACATGTATTCTAAGCACAGAAATTAACGGTCAAAGTCACTATCAAAATTGTTTTTCTTGTGATCCAAATTTGAGAGCTGTTTATAGAGAGAAAATCTCTTTATTTGTGTATTTAAAATTTATATTGTAGTAGCGCCAAGAAAGTTGGGGCCTCATTTTCTTGGACTCTGTACAGACATACGGCAAATGTGAGTTCCTGTCCTGACAATCTAAAAGAGATGCACCTGCTTGAGACAATCAAATGGGAGAGATGTGGAGTGCTGGAGTGGAGTGTAGGAAGTTTCCACTTCCCTCTTAGAAAGAACAATCATAACTGAAATCAGTTTTTTTTCTTCTTGATCTGTTGCACTGTAGGTGATCATGGAATGGAAAAAAGAAAAATGTTATCTATCTTTAACTCCAGTCAATTATTGCTTGGTCAGAGAGCGTGGTCTACTTTGTAGCCTTCTCTTATCCAGATTATAAAGCAACTCTGGATGGCAGCAACAGGTCGTACAAGGTGGGAATGGGATGACAAACATGCTGAGTAAATCACAGAACTTTGTAGTGATCTTATTGCACAAACACATGTGAAAGAGGAAGTGTTTCCGATACCGTTATTTCTTGGCTCTTTTTTGCCTCGCCCAGCTCTTTCTACAGTGAACAAGCACACTTAATAGGGCTCCTGTTACATTTTATCAACCTGACTGAGAGTTTTCCTCTCACAAGCCCACTTCAAGAAAATATGTATGTGGTGCTAGGTACTTGGTGAGTCTGAATTCTCAGACAGGGGAGAGTGATGATGGAAAATAGTATCACAAGGGTCTCCATAAGCAAACAGGTCTCTGTTACTGACTGGAGAAGGGGTATATCTCATCATTGTAGATGAGAGGCCAGAGTCCAGACAAGTCTTGGTTGTGTACAGTGTGGTGGAGTCATTTGCGGAAGAGAAATAAAGATAGAAATTTTGAGCTTAACAGACCTTCTAAATTGTAAAAGCTTCCAGTGAAGGTTAAAACAAGCAAGGATCTTAAATTATACCTTGCTTTAGGCACCTGCTTCTTTTGAAGAGGGTTGTATCTACAATGGATCCTATTAACAAAAATGTGATGGATCTTTAAATTATTTTACATTTAGCTATATTCATGATCGTGAATACTGTCCCTTGTATTTTAGACTTATTGAAATGTTTAATGAGATACCTAGTAGTTGTTCAACCATTCAGTTCCAGAAACCTCCCCTATCTACCAGTGTTTCTGTTGCACAACTTTTCTTCTTACTCATGACAAATGTGTAATGCCTCCCACCAAGGCTGTCAAGCTTTGGAATAGGTGAATATGCAACTGGATTGTCATCACAGCAGCCTGTCTCCCAGTGATTCAGAATGTGACTGGAGATGCACTCAGCAGGCATTTCTTCCAAGATCACAAGTGGCAAATAAACCCCAGCATATTCCACTACATATTCCGTCAATAGGGCAGCCTTCAGATAGACTTGCTTGCCACACAGTTACACAAGAAATGTATCCACTTCTGCTCGAAGGACAGAATGAGTCACCAATCCCTGGCAGGATGCTTTTCACCTTCATTGGTTGTCATCTCTCCTGTACGCATTCCTGCCGACTCCCCTGATAGTTATGCTAAAAACAAACAAACAACAAGGAAAGAAACCCCACAAAGCCAAAGTCATCCCAATAGATTTAACCTGGCCCAGGGATATGTGATTTCCTCACCTTGTTCAGTTGGCCATTTGCTCCCCGATCACACGACAGTGCTCCTCATCTCCTTTTCCAGAAGGCGGGAAGATTCTTCACCTCAGTCTCTCAGTGCTTCATACTAAAGCATGATTGGTCAATGGGACACCAGATTAGAGGCAATCTGCTCAGAGGACATAAAAAGAGTACTATTACACAGCAGGAAACAATCTACTCTCTACACATACTCTGGAAAATGGATGAGGTTTGTAAGCTGGTGTGACCTCAGGTATGTTCCATTGATGACCTCATTGCTACATGGTACACTGGGCTACATACTAACTCAAAAAAACTGAGACTATCGATGAGATCCATAAGAGTCCATTGGCAGCCATCAAGGCTTTCCACTCCCAGTAGAGTTATTCCATCTGTGGCCATCCAACCACAGCAAGATTCCTCAGAGGGTTTGGAACGCTCTTATCTTCTGATCTGACACCCTACTCTGTTATGGGACTTGAATCTGGTCCTTAAATATCTCACAAGACCACTGTTTGAACTGATGTCTACCTGCTCACTGCTCCATTTGTCAATGAAGACAGCATTCCTGATAGCCATCTCGTCGGTGCAACAAGTTGGAGAAATAGAGGCCCTGATGTCATACTGTCCTTTCACGGTATTTTTTTAAGGACAAGGTCAGGCTGAGGCCCCACCCCAAATTCTTACCTAAGTTTTCTTTGGAGTTTCATATTAACCAGCCCATTCACCATGCCTGTCTTCCATCCCAAACTGCCTCTAGATAACCAGGAGGCACTGCTACACACTCTTGATGTCAGGAGAGCCCTGACCTTCTATCGGGATAGGACAGAGTCCTTCAGAAAGAACCACAGGTTATTTGTCTCACTAGCAGATAAAAAGGTGCCGTTCAGGTAGTATGTACCATGAACAGAAGCACATTCATGGGTTTACAGGGAGTAAGTACAAAATCCCTTCCTGTGTTCAAAATGGATCCTGACTTACTGAGGAAAGCTACACATGCTATTAGTTTGCTTCAAAAGTAGTTGCACAGTTCTAGCCAGCTAGGGGAGCAGACAGGTTTCTTTTCAGGCTTCCAGGGCTATCTAGCAAATACTACATCAAAGTATTTGTTCCAGTATTTTTCCTTGGCTGTGTTGTCCCCAGGCAGGATGAATAGTATGCTCTCTTCTTTTAAACAACCATGAGAAGTAAACACATGCGCGCGCACACACACAAACACAAACACACCCATCAAAGGCAGACTACCCCTTTCCCTTAATAAATGAACGAAAACTCCTCTGGACTCTATCGGGACAGGGAGTCAGTGATACCCAAATAACTCAATAGTAAATACCTTCTCCTTTTAGCAAAATTAAATAAGGAAATTTTTCCCTTAGTCTCCTCTTTTGAAGCTATCATAGGCCCAAATTAGAATTTCTGGTTAAAACTAAATTTTAAACTAAAATGTTATATAAAAACACAAGAATATGCCATAAGCTTTGGGACTCTATATTGGCTCAGCAGTAGTCCTGCCAGTGAAAGACATACCGCACCTTCAAAAGAGACTTGGTTCCACAAGATCCCATAGACCATAAATACCAGGACACTATACTGAAATTTCAAAGCCTCAGCTGTGACCATTCTGACCAAAAGTATTCCCTGTCCATAGTAAGGAAATGATACTTGTTGGTAAGCAAGTGGCTTATCATCTAGGACAGTGGTTCTCAACCTATTTACCATTGTTGGTCACATATTGTGGGTCTGTGTTATGTGAGCCACAGCCACATAAAATATATACTGTCTGTATGGCCCTTGAGGATGTCACATGCTGCAGCTGGGTGCAAGTGGGCTATGTGTTGAATCACTGCTCTGTGAGAATGATCCTTGCTTTGAGTGTGAGAGGTCTCAGGTTCACAGTATGGTCAAATCCCTGCAGCATTGTACAAAATATTACTTCTTGACATCTTTTCTTGAGTCTTGATGTGATTTGTGACAAGACTAGTAGCTCCTAGCTCAGTGGCTATGTGGAAGCCATGTGTATACCCATGAATAAGGAAACAATTGTCCCAAAGTCCACATGTCCAGATTTGCAGGTCTGAGGTTCTTTTGGGAAACACTAGAGAAATTATCTGAGAAAGTAAAAGGGCCTCAGTTCTCACTGTCAAATCCACGATAGTAGTCTATAATTCCAGTTAAACCTAGATACATTTTTCTTCCCAACCCAACAAAATCCTCAGTTTCACATAGGCAAAATGAACTTTTTGTGAATTAAACGGTATTGGTTTTTATACAAGAGACTTCCTTATGATCTGCTCTCTGCACCCAGCTTCTTCAGTGGCGGATAGTAGTTACAGCAAGGCTCGGGACCCATATATGGTCATTTGTGGAGACTATCGCAATCCATGCCCTGTTGTAATTTGTCGGCTGTTGGAAAGAATTCTAACCCAGAAGTTGTTCAAAATCAAGCTTTTTCAATTTAATGCAATAAATCGTTAACCCAGGAATCAAGACCAATCAGATTGGCTGCAGAAATCTTTCTGCCCAAGGTAAGTTATTTTTTCCATCAGTCCTTGGAAATAGTTTTGTCATTTACCTCCAATCTTCAGCATACCTTTGGAAAGTTTGTGGAATAAGTGGGCATCCCTAGAATTTTAAAGCTATCTCATGCATACACACACCAATTATACACTGTTCATCTCATTCCATCCAAAATGCTAGGGTTTTAGGGCTTTAAAGTTTCTGCAGGCAAGATTTTAGAATCCTGTAGTAGTTGGCATGTTCAACATCTGGGAAACTATTCATGGAGGGAATCAAAGTTCCTTCTGCTACATCCCTAGTGACATTGTGGGAAGAAAGTGTTCCTCATCTAAGGGAAATTCACAAAGTAGGTTTACATTCCTGTGTAGAGGCATCGTTTTCTTGGACATTGCTATCTGGTATGGTTCCCAAATAATCCCTTAAGTTCAAAGCTTTTGCTTTATAATGAGGAGACATCTAATTATTCTATTGTATCAATTAAAAAAATTCTTTATCCTTTCCTCCCCTACTTGTGTGAATCTCTGCTTGCTACTTTCCATTTCATCTGAATGGGGAGAGAAGCAGTGCAGCAGACAAAGAATTTTCTTACCTGATTTTTGTTCTGTTATCAGCTTCTCTCCTCATTCAACCTGCTCTAGTAGTCTGGCAAATGATTTGAGTACAACTTATAAAAAATTGAAGTTTTTCTCTAAAGGAAGACTTAACATAAAATTGCCTTAGTTAATATAATTTCAAGTTATTGTTGTAATGCTAATAATCTTTTGCTGCTGTGTTTCTATGGCTGTGGGAGGACAGGGCTTAGTTCCTATAGCAACAACATTGGAACAACTCCAAATTCCACAAGTGAGTGGCTTTACCCATTTGTTGTGAATGAGGAGAGAAGCTGCTAGAAAGAAATTATCAGGCAAGAAACTACTTACTCCTGGATATAGGGAAGGATGTTTCTGGGGCTTCCTTAAAAAGTACATTAAACAGCATTGTGCCTGTGAGATTTCTGGCCTGTTAGAAACAATGTCATAAAAACTCTTATCCAAGTTCTTAAAGATACTATTTGGTCATTTTATGTGAGGAAGATTCTTTGGTATTTCTTGCACCATGCTCTGAACAATTTAGAAACAAAATGGGCACACACAGTTTCATTGTTACCACTGTTATCACTGTTTTTTTTCTTTTTTTCTTTTTTGAACAGCAGGGACTTAAACTTAAACATACCAGGTCTTCTTCATTGCACAGATATACTCTATGTTGAAGGTTCCAAGACTGTTTTCCAACACACTGATTTCTTGTGTATCCTCAGAAGCTCTACCACTTTCCACTCAGGAAGCAGTTGCTTGCTTGACAGTCATTTGGGAGCCACAGATAAAATGTGCACACAGTTCCTGTTAGTGATAAACAGGGGTAACAAATAGAAAATTCCCTCCTCTACCCCTGAATTCTGTAAACAGAAAGGAGTCAGATGTACTGTATTGCATCATTGCCACTGGGGAAGTAAGTGATCAAGTGCCCAAATAAGAACATTTTGAAGTGTTCTGTTAATTACTATTGAAGTTCTCCAAAATTTGAGTGATTAGCTAATTTGACTTACATTAATTATGGAGAGATATTTCAAGATGCTGATACCTTGTCCAGTGGTCTGGTTGGTCACTCCTGCATGCTATGATTTTTGTGTAAACTTTTTAGAATCCTGCCTCCATATCCCAACAGAACTTGAAATTTATTTATTTTTGTGTATGTGTTTTGATATCTTCTTTACACTCTATAGCCCTGTCATCTTCAATAGAAGTATTGTGGCTTTTGTCATCATCACCACACCAAGAATCTTGCCAAAGTCAGTTTTTATAAAAGCAGCTGTTCAAAGGCAGTGGAGGTTATTAATTTTTCTTCCCTGGGACAGCTGGCTGATCCAAGGTACCTCACTTAATTTACTTTAGGAAGTCGTTTCTAAGGTGTTTCATCTGTCCCAACATCTGGGTCTGATGGCCAAAGAAGAAAGCTCCTTTTATCCTATTATAGTCCGCTCCTCTGGAATTGGACTTCATCATATGTTTCATGGGAAAGTTATTTCTTTCTGAAGAAAGAATTGAAAATGTCTGAGGATATTCAGAAACTCGTGGAAACTCAGCTGCATGTGTTCCCCGGAGAAAGAGTCTCTGTTATGTCTTTTGGACCTGTTGTGTGGTTTATTTTTATATATATATTTTTAAAATGCCTCTGGGTACATGGACAAATTGAAAAAACACAGACCAGGGGACATTATTAACCTAAAAAAAATCACAAGTTAAGATTTCTATAACTGATGATAAATATATTTCTTAGGTGGTTTAATTTGTGTATTTGACAGTGTTTTGTGTTAGAATCATGCTTTTCTCCCCATACAATATACTGATTAGTCTGTTTATCCTTATTTCTGTTGGTCTTGCACACAATAACATGGGAGAGAAACGAAACAAAACAAAACAAATGAAATATGACTATAAAGTTTCAAACTTCGCAGAGGTTGTGCCTTACTACTTGTAATTCCTTAAAAAAAATTATTAAATTTCAACTTATCCATGTCTTTTTAAAAAAAGGAGACTGTCCAAATAGTAGGTTTGATAATAAATACATTGCTCTGCAACACTCAAGAAAATATCTTCATAAACAAATAGCCTAAAGACATACAAAAGTCTGGCTCTTTAGGCTTGATTCAAACTCCATTGAAGTCAAGTAAGGTAAGAAACTTCTTGATATAGAGAAGGATGTTTCTGGGGCTTCCTTGATAAGTATGTTAAACAGCATAGTGGCTGAAAGGTTTCTGGCCTGTTAAACAATGTCATCAAAACTCTCATCCAAGTTCTTAGATACTATTTTGTCACTTTAGGAGAGGAAGCTTCTTTGGGATTTCTTGCATCATGCTCTGAACATGGGCTTGAGTGGGTTTTGGATTAGGCCTTTTTGGAGTGGAGAAGTGAGATCTGGTCATCTCCCCTAATTGCTGAATCACCCTACCAACAGTATCTGGATATTGAAATCTAGAAACTGTTAATGATAGCACAACTGTCTACCTTAGCTGCCATGATGGTGTGTGGCTGAGTAGTGTGTCCCTTTAGTGTAGTGGTGTCTAATGGTCAGGAGTGGACCAATCATGGGCCTTTAAGAGTTTGAGAGATCCAACTATATGTATAAGGATCTGGGAGATATTGGGAGAGAGGAAGTTGCCCAAGGAGTAAGAATTGTTTGGGAAGAAATCCCATCAAAGAAACAGTGAGTATTCCTGGGAGATTTCTGCACCACTGTGCATGCGCATAATTCATGTCTCCTGCAGATATTTTTTTCTCTGCACAAAATGCATTCTGCTGGAGATGTGCTACAGTTATGCCTTTCACCCACCAGGGGCCTGCTCTGGCACTAGAACAGAGCACAACTGCTCACCATCTCTAACAGCAGATAGGGAGAGGACAGAGGCTGTGTTCCTTACAGCACCCTGCCTGCAGAGTGAGGCACACAGGGCTCCTGGCCTGGGTCACAGATTGGGGTTCAGAAGAGATAGTGTGGGGGACAGACTAGGGTGAGGTTTGAATGGGAATGGGGGTGTAGGGTCACATGGGTACAGGGGCAGACATGTCTGACTGAATGAGAGAAGCTAGGGATCAGCCAGTGTCTGCATGTGGGAGGCTCACTAACTCCATAACAATCCCCCTCCTTTCCTCCCCAGACTCGACCTCCGCCCCCCATTTTGTTCCATACTGCTCCCATCCACACCCAACAACCATCTAGGTTCATTCCCAAGCTTCTTCCCAGCAATTACTCCCCTCTCCCTCAGTTTCTTCATTACCCCTGACTCCCCCCAAGTCTTTGCACTGCTTTTGAGGGGTACAGGAAATACGTTTCTGTATTGTAGTTTAAATGAATTATTACTCCAAGTTCTGTATTAATATGCCAAGTAAGGAAACTATTTGTCAAAAAACCATTTCCTGAATCTTTAGTTGTCTGTATTGTTACAGACATATTTGTTGACAAGTATTTTGAAATAAATTGCCAAAATAATTGAAACTGACATGATTATATGGTGGTTTTGGACCAATAAAATATGCAGAATTTTGCAGAATTTTAAAATATTGTGTGCAGATTGTTTTTATTATTATTCTTTTTTGGGGGGGACAACATTTTTAAATTTTTGGTGCAGAATTTCCTCAAGAGTAAGCAAGGGCTGGGGCCAGGAGACTTGCAGAGAGCGTGGAGCAAGGCTCTCCCATTCCCCAATCAATTGGAGATGGGCTAGAAGAAAGGGGCCAGCATAAATGTTTCCTCCTGCCTCATAGCAGACAGAATAAGAGGTACCCTGTTGAGCACCCTGAAGCCTGACTGAGAAGAACCAGCTGAGACAGAAGCTGACAAAGGCCTTACAGTTCGCTAAAATACAAATCTGCTCCAGAGAGGAGAATTGAGGGATCCTGCTTAAGAAGGACCAAGAAATCTGATTAACAGAACTCAACTTTAAAGAGGAGAACCGAGGAGACTGCTGTTTAAGGGGAAGATGAGGGAACTAACTAATATAGCCCAGTTCCAGAGAAGAGAGCTGAGGGTTACTGCTTAAAGGAGGACAGACGGTAGTAACCCAGAGAATGAGCAGGGTGATGCTCTAGAAATAGAGACCAGGCACAGGAAAGAAGAGGCTCCTACATTTGTTTATGGCTCTTGTTAATAAATGAGACCTTTGAAAAGGAGTGATGTTTGATTAATAAAGGTCAGTCTGGACTTGTTTATCAACTGAGTGAAGGGAAGTCGGGCAGGGCTTACCTCTGGTGCTGTGCCTGACTGAAAGAGGGTGGTGCATTGGAGTGACTTCCACACCATCACATGATGAATGGGGAAAGAAGCAGTCACTTAGGGCCTGCTTTCCATGGGATTAATCATTTTCTTAAAGTTTAACCATGTGCTATAAGTGAATGCTGTGTTAGGACCTCAGTTTGCTACAGGCCAAAAGATTTTACATCTTAAATACAGTAGAATCTAGAGTTACAAACACCTCAGGAATGGAGGTTGTTCATTATTCTGAAATGTTCGTAACTCTGAACAAAACATTATGGTGGTTGTTTCAAAAGTTTACAACTGAATATTGACTTAATACAGCTTTGAAACTTTACTGTGCAGAAGAAAAATGCTGCTTTCCCTTTATTCTTGTAGTGGTTTACATTTAATACAGTACAGTATTGTATTTGCTTTTTTTTTCGGTCTCTGCTGCTGCCTGATTGCATGCTTCTGGTTCCAAATGAGGTCTGTGGTGGGCTGGTAGGTTTGTAACTCTGGTATTCATAACTCTGAGATTCTACTGTATATTCAATATGATTATTCTCTCTCCTTTTACAATGGGTAACTGGTAACTGTTGATCTAAATGGAATTACTTCTGTGCTTTGAGCACAATCAGGCCCACTCATATTTTTTCAAAATGTAACATGCTTACCAATTTAAAGAAGACTCTACTACTTATAAAATACATTTAAATAAGTTAAAGTGGTAGCAGAATGTTATGATCAAAGCGCTCTCTCGCACTCTCTCTGTCTGTCTGTCTCTCATATTAAAAACCAGGCGCTCCCCACTCCCCAAATAAAATAAAATAACATTTTTCTGTGCCCCTAGGTATCCTGGACTACTAGTGTTCTCTCTCAAGGTTTAGTTTCTGAAAGGAATGTTGTTGACGGGCCTGCGCCTGACACTCATGTATTTTCAGGGGTTTCTCGTTTTTAAAAAAATAGAGTAAAGTGTAATGAAAACTTGTTCTTGTGTATGTCCTAGAGAGATGAAAGCTAGTTTTCTCTTAGCAAAAATGAGCTGTCTCTCTCTCTCTATGTTTGGCTCAATTAAATATATATATAACAGTGGTGCCAGTATGATTTAAGTAGTAATTTAGATATCAAATACTACAAACGTTTTCTAGTGAAATCCTTGATTACAGTAAAATACAGATGAAGCTTGCTGATGACTAATGTCATGTTGGACAAATCTGTTAACCTCTCCAAGACTCAATTTACAGATCTGTGACCCTGACAGCTTCCCAGTGCAAAAGGGCAAAGGACTCACTGATATCTGGTGGTGAGTTTCTCCTAGGCTGACCAGTTCAGTGTTCCCTAACTCATTAATATCAGAACCTGTATCTAGAAGGCATCATGGAAGATACCAAGAGAAAGCTGTTAATATACTGATCAATATTATTATTGTGTGATATATGTCCGGAGGATAAATTCAGAATTACAGCCCTACTGGAAATGATTATCCAAATGTGTCTATGGGGCAAGGCTTACTTTTATCTGCTTTGTACTTGTGCTGACTTGTCTCCTTTTGTTAATAAACTTGTTTTTAAATTTAATTTAAGCCAACCCGGTGCTGTTTGATGTAAAGTTAATGTTAAACTCCAGTTAGTGTGGCAAGCTACTGGGTATTAAAAGAACAAACAAACATTAATATCTCTCTGAATGGTATAGGAGAAATCTGGACGTTACAGAGCACAATGTTTTGGGAAAATTTGGGTGGGACTGTGTATTGGGATCAGGGGTGGCTCTATTTTTTGCCATCCCAAGCACAGCAGTCAGGGAGCCTTCAGCAGCATTTCTGCAGGTGATCTGCCAGTCCTGCGCCGTTGGCACACCCGCCGCCGAAGCTGCGTGACCGGCGGACCTCCTGCAGAAACACTGCCGAAGGCAGCCTGACTGCTGCCTTCATGCTGACTCCAAAACATGATACCATCACTTACAAAAATTCTAATCATACTTACCCCAAAGGTATCAGGGTTAATTAATATTTGTAAAAGTGCTTTGAAGTCCTGAAGTGTTTATAAAAAAAAAAAAAAGGTATGTATGTAAGTGCAAAGTATAATTGATTGTTAAATTTCAGAGTATGAGAAGTGTAGCTAGGAAGAGAGGTACTGATTGTTATTACTTTGTGTGAAGAACTGAGTGCTTGCTTAGAAAATAAATCAGGTTTTATTTGATTAAAATAGCAGTTTTTATTAATATTTTTCAGTTTGACAATGTGTTAGATCAATTTCTATTGAAATCACATTTCATCCCTTCAAAATTATTCGAGTGTTTTTAGAATCTTTTGGAAAGAGATTTATAAGCCAAATTAATATTAAGTTTCTTCTCTTTATGATCCATTGAATTCAGCAAGAATTATCTTGACAGTTGAGTCTGTACTCAATACTTAATGTACATGTGAATGACTCCTGTTCACTTTTGGTACATTATAGCTGTTTTGGGCCTTCTCACCTCTCTGTGGGCAGTTACACTACATGTTCTCCAGTCTGATTCCTAACTCCTTATTGCCTTTGCCTGAAGATAGCATTTCATTGTGTCTTTGTGGTGACCTACTCTAGACGCTGCCCCTGAACCTGATACATTGCATTTATCACTACCCTTTAGTTGTCAGCCTCATGCTAGTTTTATATCCATGTAATGATGCTCAGTTAATTGGTTAAATAAGATTTTCTGAGGGACAGTAATCACTTTACTAAACTCTAGATATATTACAATTAATCCATTGTCTTTGTAGTTGGATTAAAAAAAAACTATCTATGTAAATCTGAAAATGGAGAATGAATTAGTTAAGTTTAAAACACGGCCAGTATAAAGCATAAGTAGATCTTGCTGAATGGACTCTAAACTGGGTAGCAAAGGCGCTTTTGCTTAAATAGGATACATGGGGCATCTGCTACAGGGCACCAGAGATGAGAAAAGTGAGAGTGAAAAAATATGTGGACCAATTTTCTGGGTTATTTAATTGTTCTAGGTATTTTAGCTATTCCAACGTATGTTGGGTAAAATATGGGCAGTTTCATCAGATGTTTCTAATTTACATAGAAAACAAATCTATACTTCTTAAACGTTGAGAAACCAATGTGCTTCTACTTCTTGCAAACAAAGAAATGGACTTAAAACACAAGGAAAATAAGGAGAATTTGAACCCATAACCATGTGCTGTTTGAATTCAACAGAGTAAGGAGTGGTATCATGGAGTACAGCAATAAAAGGATATTAGGCTTTTTTTTTTTAAAGCAAATAGTTGAAGAATTAAGAAGTCTAATATTTGGTAGCCATATATGTACATTACCATATGGTACCAGTAGTCTGTAGTGCTATGCTGCCCCAGAGGTAGCCCCAGGACTTAGTGCTTTACTGTGCTCCTAGGTATGCAGAGACTGCACACTGAGTGTTGCATCTCTTTATGGTGCAGTTCACATATGATGCATATGGTAGAAATCAGAGCCATGGCCCCATCCCCTTCATGCCCATCTCTACCTGTTGAGGGTCACCGTGAGCCTCCAGGGGAGAAGGGCAGGGTTGCAATTTTGCTGAGCATTTACTTAGGCAGTGCAAGTGAGGAGGTTCTTTGCATGCTCCCCTCTCCAAATTTGAATTAAGTCCAGTGAGGGGAAGTACTGTACTACAATCCACCAGTGGGGAATACCCAAAAGATTTTGCAATTTAAAACAAATCAGGCTGCAGTTCTTCAGAAAATTATGGAAACAATGAAAAACTAATGTGATTTTCAAAAACACACAAATCAAATAAACAAAACAAATGAAAATATATATTATAAATGGAAAAGAGGGAGACAACCAAACAAAACTACAGAATTGGTGAAGGCTTGTAGAGTAACAATAAGGACAGCCAAAAAAAAAAAGGTGCATAATTAGTTCAATGCTATCTAAAGAGGGTAAAGAGAATAAAACGCTATTATAAATATTCATAAAGGAAAATGAGGTACCAGAGTGGTACCTATTAATAAATTAGGAGGTCGAAATTTATAACTCAGAAATAGACAGGAGAGTAGACAGCTATTTTAAACTTCTTCAATAAGAAAAATACAGGAAAGCAATTAGAAAAAATAGGAAGTGATGCAGCTGTGGTAAAATATTATTCTTGAAGAACAGGAAAGAGAATACTTTTGAAATTGTAGTTTTGTGCTGGGGTTGTAAGTGAATTGGAAAATGAAATTTCTGTTTGACAGAGAATTTAGGTTTGAAAATGGTAAACTGGGGAGGTTTCAGAATACTGGAGAAAAACAAATGGTGTACTGATCTTTAGAAAAGAAATGTCATCCTGGCATTTTATGCTTTTTAGACCTAACATCTGCTCCATGCAAAACAATAGAACAAATATTGGGGGGCACAGGTGTGTGTGTGTGTGTGTGTGTGTGTGTGTGTGTGTGTGTGTGTGTGTGTGTGTAAATTATTTATTTCTACAGGAGTAAGCTGCTTAAGTTTGTAAGAGAAAGATGTGATCTGAAAAGCTTTGTTTCTGTTTTGTTTTAAAAAATATAATTAAGTAGTGACTGAAGTGTGTTAGATATAATATATTTACATAAAATATAACTTTACCCTTTTTTATTGTAAACCATAATTATTAACACTGTGATCATGGCTGCCACTCCACTATATTGATGAGTGGTGGTAGTAGACATCTATAATCTGTTACGTGCCCTTGCAGATGGGGAAAATAGACAGAGATGCTTTCAGTTAGGCCTGTTTTTTGCCTCCCTCAAACAAAAAGGTATAATGCTATGTGCCAGAGTTTCGGATTCTGGAATCAGTGAGAGTGGCTATACTGTATCTCAGGCCTGCACAACTCGTAAAGCGGCGAGGGCCACATTACTCCAAAGAAAACAGCTGAGGGCTGAAACCTCCCGGCCCTGCAGAAACACCCCGCTCCAGGGTCGTCTAGCCCTGCGGAAACAAATCCTCCTTCCCCAGCGCTGCCCTACCAAAACAGCTGTGGGCCAAAAAGGAAGGTTGGGAGTGGGGAGGTGATACTTTATTTTAAATCAACCAGGGGCTCCCAGCTAAAGAGGTGGCTGGGAGCCCTCAGGGTCAAATTAAAGGGCCCAGGGCTCCAGTAGCTGGGGGAACCCGGCAGGGCCGGCTCTAGGTTTTTTGCTGCTCCAAGCAAAAATAAAATTTGGCTGCCCCTCATCCCAGCCCTGGGCTCCCCCCTGCTGCCCCAGTCCTGGGCTCTCCCCCCATCCACCCACACACCCTCCCTGCCGCCCCAGCGCTGGGCTTCCCCCTTTCCTCCCCACCAGTGCCCTCCCCCCACCCAACTGCTGCCCCAGCCCTCGGCTCCCCCCTACCAGTGCCCCCACCGACACACCTCCTGCTGCCCCAGCCCTGGGTCACTGGTAACTCGCTCCGAAGGGTGGGTCATTCAGCAGGAATTTTGGATGTGCACAAAACACAAACAGGATTGGTTCCCATATGGTTACAGAGCTGCAGTAAAGTAGAACAGTTTTCAGCTTGTGTGATTGGAGGATATCTGGATGCATATTATAAGACTGTCCTCCATAAATGAGGAGAAGTTGAGGTACATTTATTATTCTTTTGTTCCACTCTTTCTTTCTATGTGGAATTTGCCAGTGCAATATCAGTGTCTTCCTTTTAAACAAACAAAAAGGCAATGGCTGTTGAAAATAGGAATTCCAGTCCTAATAAGCATTTCTTGCTCAATTTTATCCTACTTTTTCTACAGCAAGTTACAGTGGATCAGTATATTTGATTTGGGAGAAATGAAGTAACAGCTGCCCAAACTGAGCTTGAGCACTCCTGAATTTTGAGGTGTTCAAATCTGGAAGGCAGGTGCTGTGGGGGGGGGGGGCGCTGTGGGCTCCGGGGGAGCATGGCAGCAACGTGTCGAGCTGCAAGGAACCAGACACACTGGTCTGAGTGGCACGGTAAGGGGGCTAGGGGTTGGAGAAGGGGTAGGGGTTCCGGGGGGCAGGCAAGGGACAGGGAGCGGGGGGTTGGATGGGGCGGAGGTTCGGGGGGGGGGGCAGTCAGGGGACAGGCAGCAGTTGGATAGGCATGGGAGTCCCAGGGGTTTATCAGGGTACAGGTAGGGGGTGAGGTTCTAGGGGGAAGTTGGGGGCGGGTCTCAGGAGGGGGCAGTTGGGGACAAGGAGAAGGGAGGCTTAGATAGGGGCTGGCGTCCCAAGGGGCAGGCGTCTCGGGAAGGGGCAATCAGGGGGCAAGGAGCAGCGGCATTTAGGGGGTAGGGTCCTGGGGGACAGTTAGGGCCAGGCATCCCGCGAGAGGGGTGTCAGGGGACAAGGACCAGCGGTGCTTAGATAGGGGATGGGAGTCCTGGAGGGCAGTTGGGGCATGGGTCCGGGGAGGGGGCAATCAGCGGCCGTGGGCTGGGATTCAAAGTGCTCTGGGCTGCCAGCAGCTGTGGGGAGCCCTGAGCCCTTTAAATCCCAGTCACAGCTGGGAATCGTTGCGGGCAGCCCAGAGCCCTCTGACTCTTGGCCGCGGCTGGGATTTAAAGGGCTCTGGGCTCCCCGCGGCTGCGGGCACCCCGGGGCCCTTTGATTCCCTGCTGCAGCTGGTATTCAAAAGGCTCTGGGCTGCCCGCAGAGCGCCCTGTGCGAGGGATTTAGAATTGCCCCGCGGGCCGCATGCTGTGCAGGCCTGCTGTGTCTGTATAGCTATGTGATCTGAAGTGTGTGAACCTTAAATACTTTAATCTTATATGAAACTTAAGAAATTAATACAAGAAATAGATCAAGTATTTTAAATGTTTTTAAACATATGATGGTTGTATTGGATTGTAAGGTTGAATGGTATGTCTGAATCTTGCCAGTAATGTTCTTAAGATAATTCTTGTAGTGAAGAGCCTTCTTAGAAAAGAGACAAGTCATGGGAGGGAGCACTGCTTTTAACTTCGGGTTTTGTTTCTATGACACCCTTAGATCTGAACAGTAGATCTGGCAGAACAGAATTCATGTGGATAAGAGCTGTATTGCCTTTATTACTATTTAAGACATGAAAGCAGGACATGAAAATGGCTTTTTAAATGGCTACCTGGATCTATCATGTCATATGGAAGTACTATTGGTATAAGTAATGTTTCCAAAAATGTAGATTTGGGTACTGCTAGGAATGTTCAAAGCTTCACTATAAAAACTGCAAATTCACAGACTAGGAAAATCCAGGTTACTGAGCTTTAACTAACTACGCAAATAAAAGAGCAATAATTTTACTGAAAAAGTACAGTTTTTTGATTGTCCGCTATTTGATTTCAAAGTTCTTTTATGTGGTGCTCCACTTTTATGTGGTTGGGGCGGCTCCAGGCACCAGCACAGCAGGCGCATGCCTGGGGCAGCAAGCTGTGGAGGGTGGCGTGCTGGTTGCTGTGAGGGTGGCTGTGAGGGTGGCTGTCAAGCTGCCTTCGGCGGCATGCCTGCAGGAGGTTCGCCAGTCCCGCGGTTTCAGCGGTAATTCGGCGGTGGCGCGGGACCAACGGACCTCCCGTAGGCATGCCGCCGAATCCGTGTTACCAACGGACTGCCCGCAGGCATGCTGCCAAAAGCCGCCTGACTGCTGTGCTTGGGGTGGCAAAATACATAGAGCTGCCTCTGTTTGTGGGTGCTCCACTTTTAGGGGTAGTGGAGCACCCACAGGGACAACCATCTTGAAGAACCTCAGTTACAGCACAGGTGAGTAAGCTTCTCTTGTGGTGCTTTTGGGTTTCTTGGAATGCAGGCATAGGTTAGTGAAGTCTACTTCTACTGTAGGAAATGTTGCACATAGATGTCATTAGCTAATAGATGCATTTAAGGTAACCCTTTTCAAGAAAAGCAGTATTGTAACTTATCTAATGGATTTATAAGGCGATTTCATTCTATAATATTTCCATTAGAAACACTTTAATTTAGATGCCTAATGTACTAAAGAGTTGGAAATTATTGCAACACAACACTTGAGAAAAAATTAAGATTGTAAAGCAATACGTCTAACTTCCAGAAAAATAAAAATAGTTGGAAGATGCTTTTTTTCCCAAAGAGCTCTGTATCAAATCTATGATTACTTCTCTACTGACTTTGAATTTTATTTTTACTCATTAAAAGTGACCCACAAAACTTATTTGAATTTTTCTAAATGACATTTATGTGAGCATGTATTTTTAAAGTTGTGATAATTAAAATAATCCTGTCTTTGATTTTGTGTGTGTGTGTGTTTGTACACATGGTTAACTTTTCTGACAGAAATATACTGGTTAAATTCCCATGTGGACACACTTATTCCAGAATATATTCAAAATGAAGGATACGTGAGTTAAATCTAGAAATAAAAACAGATTGGTATCTGTTTTTATATAATCTCTTCCATCACCATCAGCACTGACTTCTGTTTCGTTGATTCAGTGTTTGTCAATTTTCAGTAATTAGAAGTGAGATAAGAGCAGTTGTGTTGGAAAGAAGTAAAGTTAAATTTAAATACGGATTATTTTAAGTCAAGAAATTTGAGATGTACTGAGCAGCGTCATGATTGGTCGTTGCAGATACTTCCCATTTATTTTTGAGATTTTTTTATCTGAATTGTTCTAAGCTTTCTAAAATGCACAAATGTATTGTAAGGTTTAGTGATTAAGTTCTAGAATTATCTGCATTTTATACTGATTCTTCTTTCATTGTTTGAAATAACAATTTATAGATAATAGCAGTGTTTGTTCATGTCCATAATTTGAAGATTTCACTCAGACAGTATTTTAATAATTAATCAGCATAGGGGAATACAAATTACTTTGAAAAGATAGTAATAAATACGTTGAAATGGTGAATTATTCCTTTGTTTGGTAGAAGATGATCAAATGCTTCAGGCTTTTGTGAAGAATAGAAAAAAAAGACAGGAAAAAGATGAATAACAAATGTATTGTTTTTGTTTAGTTTTAAGGAGGAGGAGAGAATGACTTTACTGCTGAAGAACAGATACAGCAACACATACAGTATAGCTAGGGCTTCTGGTTTTGGGGGTGTATTTTTAGCATTTTTTCAGTTCTGTGTAGATGTCCAGAAATCCAGGTTTTTTTCTCATTGTATATACTGTCATAAGTAATCTCTTTGTAATGTTCCTCAGTGTGCTTTAAGGTGGTACTATTTCAAACAGCACTATATTAAAAAGGAACCTCTCGTTCACACCAGCCCAGATCTATGCAGATATGCATCATGTTAGTGCGCTTTAGAAATCTCATTCTCATAGTCTGCTTTACTGCTCCATGTAGGAAAAACCCTTAGATACAGGAAACCATTTCCAGTGTTTTCCCATAGGTGTACTTTGACTTCTGTATTGTGGGAGTGGGGAAGAAGAGAGGGGGAGGGTGTTCCAGTCAGGCCAATAGTGTTGCGTGGAGGGAAGGGGGGCAAATTCTGTACTTGCCTGAGGCTTGCAGTTTGTGGGAAGGGTGACACTTCCTGCCCCTGAAACTACACCCATGTGTTTTCTCTGTGTTTATTGGATAAGCACCAATTTCATTTTGTTTGTATTGGGGAGTGTTGTTGATGTTTGTTGGTTAAAACTTAAAATCAGAAGCCCTAAATATATGATTATATGTATATACTGTAACTTGAATGGTAATTGAAACATAACATCTTTATGGAGAAATGTTACTTGTATTAACCATGAAAACATTTTTTCTTTTGCAATTACTAGAGCATGTACATGTGATTGTGTCATTTCTAAGATCTACTATTCTCTGAAAATTGTCAAACTTCTCTAATCCATTGAAAATAAAGATCTTCTCTGAAAATGCATGCATCTGCATGATGGGCTTCTGCTCAAAACAGTTAAAATATTTTTTTAACCATAGCATTGTTTTAACAACTTTAGCATATTTCTACATGAATTACCTGCAAAAATTGTAGTTCCTTCATATAAAAACCACTTGACTTCTTGTCACTTTTGTTTGAGTTGCCTGAATGTTGATTAGACAAACAATGAAAAATACTTGCGCTACTCTATAGAAAACAGGAAGAATGTAGCCCCATTGAGATTAAATTCCGTTCAGGAAATAATATGGGAGGACTTTTGTTGTTCAGAATATACTTGCTTTTATGTCATGATGCAGAGATAATCTGTTTACTATATTCCAAAATAATTATTCCAAAATAAATGACATTATTTGCATAAAGGAATAACACTGCAATATCTCTTTAACAGTGTGTAGTACATTGTATAATGAAAATATTTTTCCAAATAGTACTACTAATACGGTAATTTTGTTTGAAAGCTGGTACTATGAAACCTTTCATTTGTCTTTATGTAATCAACTCTAATTTTGCAGCACAAATGACAGACAGATTTGAAATCAGGTTGTAGATAATGGGCTCTGAAGAAAGGTGATAATCTTCTTCTTGATCTGATGGGCAAAGTATTCTAAAGCTTTAATATTAGTATTAAAAACACTGTGTATAAAGAAATGTATGCAACATGAAGTGAAGTAACATTTCAGTGGTCTCACACCCATACCTGCTATCCTTCCTGAAAGAAACTGGGGACATAAATCAGCTAATGCATAATTTATTCCTAAATCCGTATCTCCTCCATTTATTGGTGAAAAGAAGTGTGATATTGGTAAATTAGAGAAAAGTGGATGCCTCTCAGACTAAATGATTTTGTGCTTGACCATCTGACACGGATGCTTAGTTTTTCTCCCACTACATTAGGACTAAGGGCTCAATTACATTCAGGTAAATCATGTACATCCTCACTGATGGAAGTATGGAATAATGGAAGGTAGATTTAGTTCTTAAGGTGTTTTAATTGGTGTAATATTTGTTTTTACTGGAATAAATATAAGCCATTTGCAAGATAGAAAGACTTCTGCTGTTTTCTGTGTGCGCGCCTGCCCACGTGCATTAAAATGGTAGATGTTTACCATTCAGAGATTGAGCCACCGTCTTGCTGTGCTGTTCTTAAGGATAAGTAGACTCAACTAGTGATCACACTTACGTGGGTAATTTGCGCCACTGTGCTTGTTATTAAGGCTGCCCAAATTGTCCTAGTATAAGACCCATTTTGTCAGTTTCTTATAACTTTACCAACTTCTAACTGTTTGGGCTGAAATTATCCATGTCTGGTGTCTGCTTCAGACTAATTATTTAAAAAACAAAACAAAAAAACTTCCCCAAACCCACTTTCCTCCATTTCCAAGAATGAGGCTAAGAAAAATGTTTTGCCATTTAAAATTTTTTTTGACGACTTCTTGGGAGCAGGGTCTTGAAATTTGGTAGAAGAGTGGCCTTTATATAAGGTTTCTAGCCATCAGAGAATCGAAGTTCTGGAACAGCCTTCCAAGAGGAGCACTGGGGGCAAAAAACCTAATTGACTTCAAGACTGAACTTGATAAGTTTATGGCGTGGATGGTATGATGAAACTGCCTACAATGGCATGTAGATGATTTGCGACTCTTAGTAGCACAGATCCCGAATGGCCAATGATGGGACACTAAATAGGGAGGGCTCTGAGTTACTACAGAGAATTCATTCCCAAGTGTCTGGCTATTTAGTCTTGCCAAAATACTCAGGGTTGCCATAGTTGGGGTCTGGATGGAATTGTCCTCCAGGTCAAATTGGCAGAGACCCTGGGTTTTTTTCTCCTTATTTTGCAGCATGGCACACAGGTCACTTGCAGCTTTAAGCTAGTGTATATGGTTGATTCTCTGTAACTTGAAGTCTTTAAATCATAATTTGAAGACTTCAGTAATTCAGCCAGAGGCTATGGATCTATTACAGGAATGGGTGGGCGAGGGTCTGTGGCCTGCAGTGTGCAGACTAGATCATGATGCTCCCTTCTGGCCTTCAAGTCTATGAGTCTGAGGTGTAAATTGTGGTATCAATAGGCCAAGAAGTGTAAATTGTTGTATCAATAGGTCATTCTTTCTGCTTTTAATAGCATAAAGCTCATTATCTGGATTATGTCTTTATTTATAGTTGGATTTTGGCACATCCAATGATTGTGTAATATATCTAATCCTTCATATTACATATTATATATTTTCATACATGAGGATGACTACAGTACTAACTAGCGAAGTGGAACAGAGCTGCCAGTTGCAGATTAGGCCACTCTACTGAGTGAAAATTAAAATAATATTTCTTACCAAGGTATTTTACTTACACACATTCATGGTGTATGCGCTATATAAATATTCTTCGTGTACAGATACTCTCACAAGATGCAACCAGGGCTTTGGAGCTATGCTCCGGCTCTGCTCTAGCTCCAGGAAAGAACCTTCAGCTCCACTGCTCCGGAGCTGCTCTGGGCTCCGCTCCAAAACTGTGGATGCATCTAGTTCCATAAAAGAGGTTGTGATGATAAAAATTCTTTATAAGAAGAAAGATAACCGTGAACTAATGCATATGAGAAGGCTATTCAGTAGAGCATTCTTATGACTTGCAGTGCCAGTCATTGAAAAAGGACGTAAAAACAATATATGACATTATTTCCACAATGTGTATTTATATCAGCATGGTAGTGATGCAATGGTAAGGCTAGGTTGGCAATTCTTTGCTAAGCTCTTATTTTCTGTGCTTAAACTTTCTAAAAACTGTCTTTAGATTTCAATTTTCCCTTCATTGCTCTTGGTCTATTGGTTACAGTTAAGAATATTTATATTGAAAATGTGAAGGACAGATGGTAAGCCAATTTTTAGTTACTGTGCTGTGGAAAAAGTTTTAGAATATTTTCAAATGCTTTCTCTGCACCTTGATACCCCCAAAACAGTCTTAATTTAAAAACTTCTCACAATAATCTGCCTTGCTAAACTGAATGAAATTTTGTTATAAAATGTAATGGCAAGATTTCCAAAATGCACCCTTACATATATGTACACTTAAAAAATCTAAATGCATTAATAACATATCAATTTGGAAAAAAAAATTCCAGCTGCCCAGTTCCTACAGTAATAATCAGTCAAAATAAAATCTCCATGTTAACTTATCCCATCAAAAAAGATCAGCAAAAATAGGTGTGCCTTGCTACGTGCCCTGAAAAAAACACCCAACTTGAGCTCTGTTGAATCAAAAGGGGGAGTAAGTTCCAGAGTGGAAGACCCTCTGCTGAGAACACTCTGCCTTCTGACTACATGTTTTCTAAAGACGTTGAATTTAACTTCAATATATTATACTGAATGTATATTCTAGATCAAAACCAATATATGTTGTGTTTATAATTAGTTCCTTATATAAACTTTAATTTATTTGTTCTGTGCCTTGATTTTCTAAAGCCTTAGTATAAATAAAGAGTGAAGAGGTTTTATGGGGCATATTTTGTTACTTCTGAATCCTGTGCTTTTTGTTTTTAACTAGTGCTTTAGATGTTAAAAGATAATATCTTTTAGTATTGTCTGGTTACTAGAATGCAGGGTTAAACACAACTTTGGTTTTATTTTATCAATAGAGATTAATCTTATGGTTTCTGTTAAAACAATGTTACTGAAAAAAATCTCTTATTGAAGTATTTGTGGTATTTTTTAAAAGCTGTTCAAGATTTCACATAAAATTTAACTGATCAGAGATGAAGCTGTAAATTAATACCTCATGAGTTTTACTGACTGCAGGGCATTGTTTGTGAGCTGCTTTGTTCCTGCACACTAGGGAAAGACCAGGTTCACACTAACAAATTAAAAATTGTATCATAACAACTATGTACTTCTGAAAATCAAAACACTGTTTGAATCACTTTGTGTGCTATGATATTATAAATAGCTATAAAAATGTAATAATTTCCTTAAGCTTAAATCTTTAAGGAATTAAATAAGAGACATAACATTTAATTTCATTGTTATGTTTAGCCACCATAGTAGAAATTGTATTCTGTTGCTCATAAAACTGAGCATGTTAACAAAAAGTAAGAATCACTACTAATTAAACTTAAAATAACTGATTCGATAATTGAATCAACCACGTTTGTTTCCACTGAGTTGTGTGCAGCCCAGCTGTATTTCTTCACAAATACTGATAGGTCATTCTGAGCCACAAGCTTAGAATGAGGCTTTTTATGTCTTTCGCTTGTCCTGTCTAGGCTCAAGAAGAAATTTGAGGATATCTTCTTCATACTCTCTCCAGTCAGTGAGTGAAAATGGATAAAAGCAGGTTATACAGTAGCATCTATATTAAGAAATTTATTTAAGTAAGCAATTAAATCCTACATGCTGACAAAGTGGTAGGTAGTCAGGGGACATGTAGGGATGTTAGGAAAACTATACTGAAAACTGTCAGGAACATTGGCCTTCAGATGAACCGTAAAGTGAAAGAAATTGCTATAAGGAGTTTGGAAACACTCAATTGATTTCATGAATTTTTTTTCTTTGAGTTACTGCACATGTGGATCGCCTTTATAGTGTCCATGTGCTTCAGCACAGGAGTTTGGAAAGTTGTCAGTAGCCTTATCCAGTAGGAGTTGTGCATGCACGCTGCATCCTCGGTGTAAAGGGCACTGCAGCTGTGCCCATGTAGAACCATAGTGTAGATGCTTTCCACACTGATGGAAGGGTTCTTCTGTTGAACTATCAGAGGGGTAGCCGTGTTAGTCTGGATCTGTAAAAGCAGCAAAGAGTCCTGTGGCACCTTATAGACTAACAGACGTTTTGGAGCATGAGCTTTCGTGGGTGAATACCCACTTCGTCAGATGCATGTAGTGAAAATTTCCAGGGGCAGGTATATATATGCTAGCAAGCTAGAGATAATGAGGTAGTTCAATCAGGGAGGATGAGGCCCTGTTCTAGCAGGTGAGATGTGAAAACCAAGGGAGGAGAAACTGGTTCTGTAATTGGCAAGCCATTCACAGTCTTTGTTTAATCCTGAACTGATGGTGTCAAATTTGCAGATGAACTGAAGCTCAGCAGTTTCTCTTTGAAGTCTGGTCCTAAAGTTTTTTTGCTGCAGGATGGCCACCTTAAGGTCTGCTATAGTGTGGCCAGGGAGGCTGAAGTGTTCTTCTACAGGTTTTTGTATATTGCCATTCCTAATATCTGATTTGTGTCCATTTATCCTTTTCCGTAGCGACTGTTCAGTTTGGCCGATGTACATAGCAGAGGGGCATTGCTGGCATATCATGGCGTATATTACATTGGTGGATGTGCAGGTGAATGAATCGGTGATGATGTGGCTGATCTGGTTTAGGTCCTGTGATGGTGTCACTGGTGTAGATATGTGGGCAGAGTTGGCATCGAGGTTTGTTGCATGGATTGGTTCCTGAGCTAGAGTTACTGTGGTGCGGTGTGCAGTTACTGTTGAACTAGGTAATCCACCTTTCCAGGAGCTGGGTTCGGTCTTCCATCGACCTAGTCATGTGTATGGTGGGGTTAGGTTGACCTACCTGCGTTGCTCAGGATGTGAAACTTTTCATCACAGCACTGAGTAACACAGTTACATTGAACTAATATTTACACAAGGCCTTAGTAATTAGATTTATAGCTAGTACTTAATTTGTTTATACATAGTATTTAGTGGACTTGTTACTGTTTCAATTAGCTTGTTAGCAGAACGTGGAAAAAACTAAATGAAAAAGCAAAAGCAGTAGCTTATGGCCGATCTCAGATCTTCAGGATTCAATGTATGTTCCTCCTGTTCAGGGATTATTCCTCTGACTGATACCTACAACAAGTTCCTCACCCAGACAGTAAAGGCATCTATCACAGCCACGTGTGCTATTTTAAGTCCTTCAAGAAGTACACACAAAAGGTGAGGCAGTTCAGACTGAAGCTTATTCCGTGTCCATGAAAGCTACATTGGATTCAGAGTATAGCTCTGGAACATAGGCATCTGTTTTCACAATTTATCTCTCCAGTGTTCTTGTCCGTGGAAATGTGGCACTTGTTTCAGGAGCAATTAAAAAGACAAAAGAGATTCGTAAAGGTCCATTGGAGCAGTTAGGGACCCCTGCTATCTGAGGACTGAGTGACTCCGATTCTAAGGCTTGATCTACACTTAAAAATTAGATTTACCTAGCTGTGTCAATCAGGGCTGTGATGACAGTTTTGCATCCTGAGTGCTGTAGTTAGGTCGACCTAAGCCCCAGAGTAGATCTAGCTAGGTCAACCCAGAATTCATCCATCAACTTAGCTACTACCTCTCGGAAATCTACAGCCATGAAAAACCCCTTCCATTGATGTAGGAAGCATTTACGCTGCAGTGCTACAGTGACACACCTTCAATGCCATAGCTCTGCCACTGTAGCACTGTAATGATAAAAATTACCAAGTTGATTTGAAACTAAATATAACCTTTACACTAAATTTGGTACTTCCTTTTGCTAATCAGGACAATACATTGCATTTTGGCAATTACATAGTTTAACATACGTTTATTCAGATTCTTAACTTTTACTTTTTTATTATGTTAGAAAATGGTGAATGTATAATCTTGCATTTCTTATTTTCTAGATTTTTTTTACTCATGATTTGTTTCAAGTTCAATTTGGTTTGGAATTGGAATTTAATTAAAAATGTACACAATCAGCATTTCAGTGTTTTTTAGTTAATAAAGTTAACTTAAATATGCTGGATTTATAAAGGAAAAGGGTTTCAGAACATGTTTTGCATATAAAACTGATTTATTAAACATGGGAAGTATTATCTGTAGTTAGTGAATTGAAATTATTTTCTGGTCAGCATGTTCAAGGCTTTAGAACTACTGGAGCTCATTCTCTTACACCTAGTTTTTATTCATAAGTTGGAAGAGGAAAATTAACTATCCTGCTTTTTAACTCCAAATCTGTTTCTTAACTTTGAATGAACTAGTTATGAACTGAACTAGCTGAATAATCTGAAACCAAGAAATTTATCCTTTCTTCACCTGCAGAAAAGGCTGTTGTTGTCCAAAGCTAGGTTAGCACTTCAGCAAACTCAGGTTCCAGGTACTAAGCTTATGACTTCCACCAGTTAAGTGATTTGACTTTCTTCAAAACTTTGACAGCAAGCACATACTGTTTAATATTAATTTTTATTTAATTTAATTCTTTTAATAGATCGTAGTAACTGAAAGATTTACCATAGGTTGTCATATTTTCAAATAGGTTTATTTTTGAAAACAAAAATGTATTTAATTTAAATACAAGATGATATTTCAATAAAAATCAAGAGTTTTAATTTTTTAATTGGGCTTTTATCCATCCTGGGAAGCCCACTTGGCTAAGAAATGAAGGCACATGTTATCTTCAATCACTAATCCCCAGACAGAGAGGTGAGGATGTCAGGCATTATTTCTGTTTTGAAAAACTCTTTGGTCTTCCTCTTCTGAATTTTCTTCAGTAGGGTTTCCTCTAGCTTTCTTCTTGTCTTCAGTGTCCTGAGAAGTAGCAACCATGAAAGGATTGATGCTTTTATAAGACTATTTGTATTTTCTCTTCATTTGTGGTTGGAAAGTATATCTGTTTTTTCCTCAAAAGAGCTTTATCCAGAGGCGTCTCAAAAAACTTAACTTCACCATATTTTGAAGATGCAACTTTGTGCTTCCACAAACTACTCTACAGGTGCCTGCAAGGCAACTGTATTAGCTCCAGTGTATCTGGTGCAGCCAGAGAGATTTTTCAGAGGGATGGGTGCAGGTGCCTAAATTTCATTGGGAGTTTTTTTGAAGAGGGGATCTTTCCAGGCTAGTATGATTTCAGACAAAGTGCACTGCAGGAGCTGAAGCTTGAAGACTTGCCAATACAGTGGCATCATAATTTAACTGAAAGGTTGATTCTGTTCTGAGGCCAGTTATTTCTTCAGGAACAGTCATGACCTTGCTGATGGATGCTCCCTTTTGGAAGGTTAACATAGCATACCTTGGATATGATCACTCCATAGGAAGACTTGTGAATTAGCTGCAAGAGCCTCTTCAACTTGTAAGGTTATTTCCATTCAGATGTAATTACTTTCTCCAGTGTGCAAACTCAGCAGAGATGAAGAGTTCACTTTTGTACGAGGACATGAAATACTTGTAATTTCACTTACCTAGGGACCTTGTTTCTTGTCATCTCATTCAGCAGGATATTGAAGGCCCTGTGGTTCTTGCAAAGCATAGTGATAAATCTATCTGTGGGAAACAGTCTTCCTGTAGTTTCCTCCTGTTATTGCACTGTATTTGGGTTGGATTGTTTCCCCTCTTCAAAGAAAGATGAAGATTAACTATTTTACTTCCTGTTTCCTTAGATTTTTGTTGTCGTCTCATTTTGGTTTCTTCCTGTTATGAGTTGTATTAGATTGTTCTGAGGGAGGAAAATAATGCCTTCCCCTTTAATTTGGTGTTTGAATCATTAGCACTTTGGATTCTGCCTTTCTGAACTTCTGCTGAATAACAGACCAATTATGATGATCTGACTCAAAAGTCTTTGGAGCTTTTTGGAGAAAGTAAGTTTTTGAGTGTACAGGGTTTCACAAAAGTGTGAGAAAGGATGGTAAGTTGAAAAGTGTGTTTGCTTGTGGGTTGTAGTAAGTTTAGAGAATATGGTGATTGAAGGCTGACATTCCTACTGTGGCAGAGTTGAGATTGTGGTGCTTTGTCAATGATGTATGGCAGTTGTGTTAGTGATGTTGTGTATGTCTTCGGATGGAGAAGCAGAGCGCCTGTTCTATTGGATAGCTATAAATTTTCATTTGTTTGCTTCTGAGGTTTTCTGTAAATCAAACTTAACTGACACAAATGTAGGATTTCTGTGTATTATACAAAATCAGACATATGAATAGCTGTCATAATAAAGCATCAGAATGTCCCACTGTGTGTGTGTTTGTATATTTAGATACTTGTACTAGGGTTGCAAGGAGATAATTAAGGTATTGGTATCCTGGTCATTTTTTTTACTTCACTAAAGCAGACCCAAAGCTCAGTTGGAGTCAGCCACCATTGTTGTTTTTCCATTTATATGTTCTTTTACCTCCCCAAACGTTCTGGTGAAAGCTGTTGTTTTAAATCTGTCAGACTGACCCCTCAGGCTTCCAATTTGTTTCTGGATTCGCTACTTCTCACAGGCCTGTTTCCTAGTTGTGCCTCCGAGGCTCTGGCCTACAGAGAGAAGTGTGGGAAGAATGTCTTAAGACACTGAAAGGAATATGAAGATTATGCCACAGGACTGTGGGAATGTTTAATACTCTATATATTTCTGTCTTTAGAACAATGCTGGCAGAAGCCCAAGAACTTTAAGTAAAGGCATGTGTATATTACCGCACTACATTGATGCAGCTGCAGCACGTCTGGTGAAGACCCGCTGTGTTAGTGAGAAAGCATCTCCCGCCAACATAACACGGTGTGGACAGTGCTTTAAATTGATGTAGCTTAAGTTGCTTGGAGGGTGTCATTCACACCCCTGAGCAACATAAGTTACATTAACTTAATCAGTAGTGTAGACCAGGAATAAGAAGAGAATATTATAAAATGGCCTGGTCAAAGACAGTACATTTCCTCACTTACGAGAAACCTTTTACTTCATTATTTGTATCCTCTTTCTCCTATCTCAGAGTTACTGCAGAGCTGAGAAGGAATACTTGTTCTGTAATCAGCCAGATTAACAGGTTGACTGCTATGTAAGCCACACACAGAATCAAAAAGTCTCAGAATGTTTGTATTCTTTACAATAAAAATGCTTCAGGAATGGGTCAGAAATCCACTGGGAACATATAGGGTCACCAGTGTTAACCATGTAAGGGATAATTATATTTGGGTGCTAGTCATCACTTAAGCAAACAGTAATGCATTTCACTTTATTAATAATCTAGTCAGATCAGCAGGCCCCTAACTACAGTGTTTTTGGAACTTGGTTTAGTAAACATTGAAGCAATTTGGATAGGGGTCAGTGGGTTTCCCCTTTCCCTGGCACAAGGTAGGGCACTTTGTCATTCTTCAATTATGGCTTCACCAATGCAAATCAGCTTTGCTTTAGGAAAATATCAAAAATGTATGAATGCAAAATAAGATTAAAATCAAGGCTCACTGTGTGGCCTGCGGGGGGATTCTAAACCCCGTGCACACAGGAAACATCACGCTCACTCACCATCACAGCCAAAGTCCCAGGGCTGGTGTGGCTGCTCTTCCTGGGGCTGCTCCCGATGGTGCGCCTGCCCGCCAATAGGAGCCAGCAGTGCGCGTGGTTGAGTCCTGCCCAATCGGAGCTGCGGGGACAGGGCTTTCAGGCACGCTGCTGGCCCCCTCCCCAGTGGGACACGGGCTTCCATGGCTTGAAAAGGCTCAGGGCTCCCCGCCACTGTGGGGAGCCCAGAGCACTTTGAATCCCGGCCGTGGCTGGGATTGTAAGGGCTCAGGGTTCTCTACCACCGCAGGCAGCCCAGATCCTTTGAATCCTGGTAGTGGCTGGGATTTAAAGGGCTCAGAGCTCCCGCAGCTGCAGGGAGCCCAGAACCCTTTGAATCCTGGCCGTGGCTCCTGGGGCTGAGCTGGGGCTGGGATTTAAAGGGCTCAGGGCTCCCCACCACTGCAGACAGCCCAGATCCTTTGAATCCTGGTTATGGCTGGGATTTAAAGGGCTCAGAGCCCCCGCGGCTGCGGGGAGCCCAGAGCCCTTTGAATCCTGGCCGTGGCTCCCGGGGCTGAGCTGGGGCTGGGATTTAAAGGGCTCAGGGCTCCCCGTGGCTGCAAGGTAATTTATTAAAAGTACAAATGTTTTCTTTCAACAGAACAGGTGTTCTTCATTTTTCCATGATTCATAAACATTTTTTTATATGTTGTTTGATTTAATTGATAAATTCTTAGTAAAGTATCACCCCCCCCTCCAGCCCCAACATTCCTTTTTGGCCCACAGCTGTTTTGGTGGGACAGCGCTGGGGAAGGAAGGTTTGTTTCCTCAGGGGCGGGTGGCACTGGGGCGGGGTGTTTCTGCGGGGCCAGACGGTGCTGGGGTGTGTTTTTTCCGTGGGGCTGGGGGGTTTCAGCCCTCAGCTGTTTTCTTTGGAGTAATGTTGCCCTCACTTTACGAGTTGTGCAGGTCTGATTTAAATCTTGGTTTCCAGGTTAATGATCTAAGTCACTGTTTTAAATTGCTTTGATCTGATTCAATCCATCCTGGGGCTTCCACATCTTAAAACAACTAGGTCACCAAATGATATACAATGGAGTTCCAAATGGCACATCATTAGATTTTTTTTTTTAACTAAACTTATCTACAAACATCTCCAAGCTTGCTCAGATGAGTAAAGCATTGCCCAATTTACTAGAAATGGGGGCTGTTGAACCAGTCCGAAAGTAGAATCAGAGGTAAAGAACTCGTTTTATATTTTTCCTAGTTGCAACATCAGAGCCCTGGTAGATCTGAGGACCGGGAAAAAGTCAGTTAAGAAAATAGAACTCAAGATGAAAATCTTGCAGTCTGTACTAGCAGCAACTTTCAAGAATGATTTTCTCATCTCCAGTGGATCTAAAAGAAGTGTATCAATATGTTCCCAACACACGATCTCACAAGACCCTCAGGACCATTTTCAATACAATGTACTTAGCTCTTCCTGGATTCTGAAAGGCTAAGTGTGAGTAGCTGCTTTCAGACAAAAGGGTATATGTATCTACCTATTGGATGATATCTTCATCAGAGCTCCATCCAGAGAAAAAGCCTACATGTTATGGAATTCATTATTAAATTTCTTCATATTTACATTTGTCTGAGCAAATTGCAAAAAAGCCAGCCCATTACTTCATGGAGCCATCCAACAGTTGGAGATACAATCAATAGAAAACTATGAAGAATTTTTTTTTCCCCCTCAGAAATCATGCTCCAAAACCAAAATTACATATAGCAAGTTTTCTGTCAGCTATTATATTACATGAAGATGCTATCCAGGATCCTAGGAATGAGAGCCTCGTGTCCGGACCTCTTGGCATGGTGTAATGGACTGTGCCTGCTCTCCTGTCTTCTCCCAGCAGAAACTGTACAGACTCCCATGGTTGTGCCTCCAATGTGTCCTTTTATTTTAAGTTCCCTCCACCACTTCTACAACAATCTATTTACAGGGTCAACAGCCCTTTTGGACCCATCCCCAAGGCCTGAGGGGAACAGAGGTCTCCCTCCCTGTATTATTGAGCTCAACTAGCCCTGTTCCTCCCTCGTATCTCCCTCGTCTCCCTTGCACTTCCTTCCTGTACCTCTTCTTAGCAGCCCTGGGCTGATGAGGTAGTTGGCTAAGCCGGTCAGCCTGATTGACTAATTACCCCCATCAGCTTTCTCCATGGGAACTAACTAATATCTGGGTGATCAGAGTGCAGGCTCACCTGCTTGCACCCTGCAGTCTGTCACACATGGGTGCAACTGCATCTCCATTACCTGCAGAGGTTCATTCTATCTCTCCAAACATTTTGTTTCTCATCTCATCAAAAGGTTTCAGATTCCTGGAGGCCATATCCTTCCTCTTGTTGGTCTCAAAAGGACGGGACCAACTTGAGATATCCCATCTCAAAATCAGTCATGCTTATAGTCTCAGTTGTGGGTGCCATCTTGTTTCAGGGAGAGAATAGCTCTCTGCACCCAGTGACTGATCAGGAACTATGCCCCCTCAAAAAATTAAAAATTCAACAAGTAAAAATTCACCTGGCCCTACTATCCCAGAGAGAACAAATATTTCACTATCATAAGATTGTGATAACACATGATGAAGGGTATGTAATTAATAAACAAGCAATGGGATATGCAGTCATCCAGCATACACAAGGAAGCCATTTCTCCTTTGGAATTAGATAGTGAAGAACCCAAAACCATTTGTGCTCTTAACAATCACAAGAGCTAAAGTCAATGGCAGCTTGACTGAGCAGGCAGGATGGTGGACCCCAGTGGAGTGGAGCCCTCCCTCCATCCATCAGCCTTTTGGCAACTAATGAAGAAATTTGGGTTGCCAGCAGTGGACCATTTTTGTCTTGAAGAGAAATGCCATGGTCAGTGGATTATTTTCAGTGGAGACACATTGGGGAAACTCCAGCCCTAGCTTTCAATATCATCTCCATCTTTGGTCTCGAAATTATCCTGCATGTCTTCTAACCCTCTTTTTTTTTTTTTTTTTCTGCTCCAGAACCCAACATACTACAAAAGATCAAATGGGAGGAGGCACAAGTAATTCTATTTACTTCATTCTGACTTTGGAGTTAATTATATTAGAAACCAGAATTTAACATGTTCTTTCAACCGTCACCTACCAAACCAAGAGAATCTTCTTACACAAGGATCTCTGAGTTCCCTAAGACTAGGGAGGTCTTGGTTAAAGACATGGATGTTGAGAAGAGGCAGCAGAAGATATAAGGCTATTCCCAGTAATAGCAACATGTGTTCTTCTGGTTTCCAGTAAGAGATCCACCAATTTGGAATACACCAGATCTTAAATTTCAGTTCTCTGCATCAGTGACTAAGCCCCAAATCAGGCCAGTTAAAATTGGCTACATGTTGGAATTGCTTCAAGATTTATTGACTCTGGAGCTTAGTCAGCATCATATTCAGCCATGTCTTGTAGGAATTGATAATCCTAGAATTATTCTATTCTTGTATAAAAAAATTTCTAAAACCAGTCTCTGTTAGCCCCCAGGAAGTTCAGTTTTGCCCATGGACACACAATCTAGTTTTGACCTGCTCATGAGACCACTTTTAGAACCACTGTTCTATCACCATTCCATATAGGTTCTTATATGGTGCTCATCACTGTTGTATCTGAGCAGTTTCCCATACTGCATTATGCAACCTGACTAATATCTGTCACGTGTTTGTTCTCCGATACTTTCCCAAGGGTAGAAGTGTGTGCAGTGGAGTGTTCTGCGTTGGAATTGTTTTTATTAGCTGAATTTGCAAGGCCTTGCACTCAATTGGATGGCATTTCTGTGTTTGTCTGTATCCAGTGTGATAACTTCTGAATTCTAAATCCAATCAATTCCAAAATTTCAGGGAATGTTTTAGGCATCCGTGGCAGAACCCTATTTGAATTTGGGGTAAGCATGAGATACATGGAGCCCCTTCCATCTTTTTAGCACAACTACAATTTAAAGCACCTCTTCAGTTGAAAAAATGGGATGATGTCACCCATTAATGTGTTTTAGCGTAAAGATATCCCTGCTAAACTCTGTTGGGAGGATGAATTTGTTGACACTCCAAATGACTTATCTAACAGACAAATAATAATGGAGGATTTGGGGGAATGGTTACATGAAGACGGCTCATGACATGAAGGAGAGAATGGGGTGACCCTGATGTGGGGAGGGGAGAAGGATTGGGGGAGTACACAGAACCCTGGAGGAGAATTGGGGGACTTTGGTATATGAGGCACACAGAGCTCCTAGTGAGGGAAGGTGGAAATAGGGGTAGACAGAGCCCCTGATATAGGGCAGCGGGTAATGGGGGGCACGGGAGAAAGGAGAGGAATGGCAGTGCGCACACTAACTCTGCCATGGATGTAAATATTGAAGTACTTCACCTAGTGACTGGGGAAAGTGGAAATGGAGTAGACAGACCCCATGGTATAGAGGGAGTAGAGAATGGAGGACCCTGGTATAGGTGGAAGGGTATGGGAGGAAAGAGAGTAATGGATGCACACACAGAATCTCTGCCATGGGGGGAGACTGGAAAAACTTAATATAAAGAGAAGGGAGGGGGCCCACACAGCCCCAGCCCTGGGGTAAAATGGGGGTATATTGGGGAGGGGGAATGGAGGTGCACTTAGTGCTGCTGGTAGGGAGGAAAGAATGAGGAACTCTGGTATGGGAAAGTGAATGGACGGGGGGCAAACAAAACCCCAGCAGAGGGGAGTTGCAGGGAATCCCTGAAGTGGAGGGGGATAGTAGGGTGGTGCACAGGGAGCTTGTAGAACAGATTGGAGGAAGTATGCAAGGAGCTCCTGGGGTGTCCAATAAACTTGGACTACAGAAGCTACAAAGTGTGGTGACCCACTAGAAATAGATACACACATTGCTATTTGCTTTGTTAGAAAAGGCAAGATCAAAGAAATGTACTTTGCACTGAGAGCAGAAGGTGATGAGGTTCATGATGGTCCTTTGTTCCTGCAGGAGTTCATTCTGGAGTTGAGACCAGCCTCCTAGAAGGCACTGTCTCCTGCACAGATGAGCTTTACCCTTATTGTAAACTGTTCTGTTGTGACAGAAGAGTGAAATTGTTGACCGTAGTCTTCATCCCAAAGTTTTAGTCTATCTTTTAGATATCTTCAGCCCAGGGCATTGAGTGCCTTAAAGATAAGGACTGAGAGAGAGCAGGGGTGCAGGAGGCGTTTGGAGTGCAGGAGGGGACTCAGGGCAGGGGGTTGGGGTGCTGGAGAGGTGTGGCGGGGGCTCAGGTCAGGGAGTTGGGGTGCAGGAGCAGTTCGGGGTGCAGGCTCCTGCCTGGCGCCAAATACCTTAAGCAGCTCCAGGGCGGCAGCAGGGCTAAGGCGGGCTCCCAGAAGCAGCTGGCACCACGTCCTTGCAGCCCCTGAGGGAAGGGGGGGCAGAGGGCTCCACGTGTTGCCATCGCCTGCAGTTACCTCCCCCGAAGCTCCCATTGGCCACTGTTCCCCTTTCCCGGCCAATGTTATTCATTAATAGGTTAAATGTCTCTGTTTTCAAAAGGTGACCCTCTGAAATTATGCTGATAGAATAAAGAGATGGACTGAATCGTCATAGGCTGTGAGATTGAGTTATTTTTAGTTCTTGGCATTTCAAGCTGGAACACTTCATTCTTTCATGCCTGTTAATGAGTCATCTGGAGAAAATGAGCCTCTTGCTTTCAGAAATGGTCTGCAACAAATAATAGGCTAATCTCTGCCGGAGACATTCTGTCAAGTGAATGAAATTTCAAATATATAATATATTTTACATAGAGACTTATCACCAACATGTAAACATTGTATATGAAAAAAAGATGTCTGTACTGTAATATATATGAAAAACTCAATTACTAAAAGTGTGATGAAAAATCTAATTACTATTTTAGTGATAAACACAGTTTAGAAGAGCTTAATCAATGCTCAGCACACCTTTTACAAATACAAGAGAATCAGATACTAAGCATGGAATTCAAAATACAGTTGATACCCAAGGGATCAGATTTAGCAAAAAGCACTTGGTTCAGAAGCTAGCAGTAGTTTTCCCTATGCAGAATGTTAAGTGTAAGTTTCTATTAGGGCTGTCAAGCAATTAAAGAAATTAATTGTGATTAATTGTGAAATTAACAAATGATTGTGATTAATCACACTATAGAACAGTAATAGAATACCATTTATTTAAATATTTTTTAATGTTTCTACATTTTAAAATGTATTGATTTCAATTACAGTACAGAACACAGAGTACTCAATTTATATTTATTTTTTATTACAAATATTTCCACTATAAAAAACAAAAAGAAATAGTATTTTTCAATTTTCCTCATACAAATATTGTAATGGAATCTCTTTATGATGAAAGTTGAACATACAAATGTAGAATTATGGATACACAATAACTGCATTCCAAAATAAAACAGTGTAAAACTTTATAGCCTACAAGTTCATTCAGTTCTACTTCTTGTTTAGCCAGTCTCTCAGACAAACACATTTGTGTACATTTGCATGAGATAATGCTACCCGCTTCTTATTTACAATGTCAGCTGAAAGTGAGAACAGACATTTACATGGCAGTATTGTAGCTGGCATTGCAAGATATTTACATGCTCAATAATGATCCAAAGCAGTGCAGACTGACACATGTTCATTTTCATCATCTGAGTCAGATGCCACCTGCAGGAGGTTGATTTTCTTTTTCAGTGGTTCAGCTCTGTAGTTTCCGCATTGGAGTGTGTGCTCTTTTAAGACTTCTGAAAGTATGCTCCAGACCTCATCCTTCTCTGATTTTGAAAGGCACTTTAGCTTCTTAAACCTTGGGTCGAGTCCTGTAGCTATCTTTAGAAATCTCACATTGGTATTTTCTTTGCATTTTGAGAAATCTGCAGTGAAAGTATTCTTAAAACGAAAAACATGTGCTGGGTAATGATCCGAGACTGCTATAATATGAAATACATGGCAGAATGTGGGTAGAACAGAACAGGAGACATACTATTGTCCCCCAAGGAGTTCAGTCAAAATGTAATTAACAATTTTTCTTTAATGAGCATCATCAGCATGGAAGCATGTCCTCTGGAATGGTGGCCAAATCATGAAGGCATATAGAAATGTTGAGCATGTCTGGCACTTAAATACCTTGCAAGGCTGGCTACAGAAGTGCCATGCATGCCTGTTCTCACTTGTAGGTGACATTGTAAATAAGAAGTGGGCAGCAGTATCTCCTGTAAAAGTAAGCAAACTTGTTTGTCTTAGCAATTGGCTGAACAAGAAGTAGGACTGAGTGGACTTGGAGGCTCTAAAGTTTTATGTTTTATTTTGAAGTGCAGTTATGTAACAAAAAAATCTACACTTCTAAGTTGCACTTTCACGATACAGAGATTGCACTATGGTACTTGAATGAGGTGAATTGAAAAATACAATATCTTTTGTTTCTCATTTTTTTAGAGAGAAAATATTTGTAATAAAAATAATAGAAAGTGAGCACTGTACACTTTGCATTCTGTGTTGAAATTTAAATCAGTATGTTTGAAAATGGAGAAAAAGATCTAAAATATTTAGTAAATTTCAATTGGTAATCTATTGTTTAACAGTGCGATTAAAACTGCGATAGCCCTAGTTTCTGTTATTGACAGAAATCAAAATTCTGTATGCTGTTTTATCTAAGGCTTATGCAACATGTTTGTTTTGATTGCCTACTGTAGAATTTACATTGTAAAAAGAATTAATTGTTTCTGCAGGAGAATTTACACTTCATCCTTTTTTTCTTCCTCTTCACTAAACTTTTTAGGAGTCTGACTGTATAAAATTTGTTTCGTTTGACGGCTATTGATTTAGGAATATGCTTTGTCTCATTGGTGTAAAAATACCTTTTATCTCTTTACTTGGGTGGTAACTGCTCAATGGTGTTAAACCAATTGCTTCATTTACCTCACTTGTTTAGTTCCTGAAATTCAGTAATGTGAATGATTAGTTTTTAAAAATAGAGAACCTGAAGGACTGCATGAAAGAGGATTCTGTAAATGAGATGAATGGAAAGAATAGTGACAAATTGTCAAGTTGTTGTCACATGGAGACTTTTAATGCTGCTTTTTATTCTATATTGTGATGTTTTTGTTGGAAGTGACACTTACAAGAGAGTTCTCATAATTCTTGGGGTTAGAGGGTATCTGATTTCAAGCTAATTTCTTTTGCACTGCTTGGTTGATTACTGTTTGGGATTATTGGCCTGCTTCTCCTTATATTAGATGACTGCACTCTAAAACTGATTAGAGTTTATTTCAGTGAGTAATTGTGACAATGCTAAACAATAGCACTTTTTATAAATTGGTACAATTAGGCTGATGGCTAGTAATTGAGCAATTAAAGACATGCAGGTATAGTGGATTTGTTGAAATATAAGGTACCTTCTATCAGCTACAAGTGTAACAAAGGCTAGCACTGAGGTTAATTGACTCTTCCTGTATCCATACTGTCCTAAGTCATCTTCCCCACATCAATATTTGGTGATTGACAAGGTGCTCAGACAGTTATATCACTCCTGATTCTATCCATTCAAGGTAATTGTTCAGGCTTCTTCTCGACAAGGTGCCTGAATGATGCATCTGATTTGCATCCTAATTTGTGTCTGTACCTCCAATTTGGGTTGTCCAAGCTAAAACCATAATATATTGGCATAGAGAAAATGTAATTTAGATTGTATGTTATGAACATTGCTGCTAAGTGGGCCACCAGACTTAGTTGTAGGGACTGGGTTAAGTAAGATACAGTAAATACCTTACATATTACAAATTTTGTTTTCTCTCCTGCAGGCAGTTTGTCTCACATTCCCTTAAGTAACAGTGTGTGTATCCAGTCCTGGGAACTCTTTCTGCCAGAATCCAGCATGTCCCTGCAGCCCGCGGCTTCCCGCAGCTCCCATTGGCCAGGAATGGCGAAGCACGGCCACTGGGATCTGTGGGCGACCGTGCCTGCGGACGGTCAGTGTAAACAAATGGCCTTGCGCTCGCCAGCGGATTACCCTGATGGGATGCAGGTTGCCCACCACTTTCCCAGGTGCTCTGGTTCCTCATTATATCATCTCCCAAAACCAGTTTGGATCTGACTTATGCTTCATCTCAGCCTCCACTTTCCCCCACACGTATGGACAATAAACAGTATCTTTGTTAATATGCGCTTGCAACCTAACATGCAAAGACATTATTCTTAATATTATGTGATTAATACCATTGAGAGGACATTGTTTCCTGTGCAACTCCAAGTACCCTTAAACGAAAATACGTGTTTGAGCATGTTGATTAGGTGCATCTCAGGAACTACTTATCCAAGACCACATGATGTAAGTACAGAAAGATTCAGAAATTGAATGCATAATTAGATGTTTCAAAATAGTCATCTGTCACAATGAGTATTGCATTTTGTTTTGAAATAGAAACCTGAGTTAAGAACCATTATCAATAGGTGAAAACTTGTCTTAAATTATCATTTTTAACCAGCAAATTTTATTGGAAACCTTAAACTTTAGTAAATATGAAGTAAAATTGATGTTTATCTCATGCTGGTGCTAACTAAACTAAGTTTTGCTGTACTTATTTTAATTTTGTGTCTGAGATTTGCCATAATATTGACCAGTTTACTGCAAATCAAATATTTGCTAGTAGTGGTGTACTTTAATAGTTTCTTGGATCTGTCCTAATATGCTTTTGATACTGTTGTAGTTAAAACTAACATCCTGGATTGATGCTTGATTAAAATGTTTAAAAACAGCACAGGTGATAAAGAAGACAGATACGTAACAAATATTGCAGCAATGTAGTTATTGACATTGTTTTTGTAACAAAAAAAATTGGTTTATAGAATATTGATTATTAATATTATCATAGTAATTATTTTGTGCTTACTAACTGAATGGAAACTTTTCTTAAATCCAGGAGTGGCAGATAGAAACAAATCGTTTGAGTTGTGTTTGGGCAGACCTGTCAGATATTTTATGTGCCTTGAATTAGATACCACATTCTTGAATTTGTCCATGCCTAGCTTTGAACAATTTTTGTTTCCAGGTCTGTTATATTGATTGATAAAAGTGCAAATTGTAAAGTCACTGACTTGTAGATGGTAAATCACCTCATGCTTGCAAGTGATCTGCCTTTTTTTTTTTTTTTTTTTTTTTTTTTAAGATATCACCCTTTTGATGGAGGTTTAGTATGTTTAATCTGCAGCTTTATTAAATTAATCCAAATTGTAGCAAAGATAAGAGCTAAGATCTCTTGTGAGATGGTTTGATAATTTTAATATTAAATGTTCTTGACAAATGTTCTGTTAAATTAAACAAATTTTCACTTTGATGTGAACTGGAGTAATTTGATGCTTGTGAAATTGCAGCTTCAGTTAGCATTTACTGAAAAATTGACTGTTAACTTCTGGTCTCTACTATGCCAAATGGGAAACATTTCATGTGATTATTACATAATTAGGGTTATGATCTCTAATTTTATTTTTATTTTGTAAAGCAAATATTATTTTCTAAAGGGTTCAGTATTACTTTCCACCCTGCATCTTTACTGAAGAACAGATAACATTTTAAGTATTGAAAAGATTAAAAAGTACACACATTCAATTTTTGATCAGATGAATAGCGTGCCCTTCTGCTTATTCCTTTCAATATAACCTGTGATGAGCAAGGAATATCCACAGATGTATCTGATTTTTAGAATGCTTGTGTTCTCTCCTTTTCTCTTGTGTGCCTGTAGTACAGTAGAATATTCTGAAGTAGGAAAGTTTTTCTCAAATAGTTGCACAAATAGAAAATCACTGCTATCAATGATAGGCACACGTGCAAATGTGTTGTATTACAAATGAAAAATAAATATGATAAACCAAAGGGTGGTCCGAAGCCTCTGAGGATATAGAGAACAGATTTTGACAAATGTGGAGGGATGGGGTAGGCAAATGTTTCTTCCATCACTCTGATCTCTGTGGTTACAGAGCACTGCTACAATTTAGGGCAACCTTACCATTGCTCTAATTTGTATTTGCTTGTTATAGCCTTGTAGGTAACAATCCTTCCAGCATACCCGTGAACCTGGGCTTGGAGAAGAGAAAAGAGACTGTGTAGACAGTATATACTTCCTGGTGCCTAGGGATTGCTCTACTTTGGAAGCATTAGGAAGGCAAAAATGAATTTGAAGAACAGCTAGTCAAAGACACAAAAAGTAGTAGCAATTTTTTAAGTCTGTCAGAAGCAGGGAAGCTGCTAAACAACCAGTGGGGCCATTGGACGATTGAGATGCTAAAGGAGCACTGAAGGACAGTAAGGCCATTGCGGAGAAATTAAATAAAGTGTTTGCATTGGTTTTAATGGCTGAGGATTTGAGGGAGATTCCCAAACCTGAGCCATTCTGTTCAGGTGACAAATCTGAGGAAATGTCCCAGATTAAGATGTCCTTAGAGGAGGTTTTGGAACAAACTGATAAATGTAACAGCAGTAAGTCACCAGGACCAGATGCTATTCACCCAAGAGTTTTGAAGGAACTCAAATGTAAAATTGCAGAACTACTAACCAGCTTCTGTATTAAATGAGCTTATGTGACACCAATTTTTAAAAAGGGCTCCAGAGGTGATCCCAGCAATTACAGACTGGTAAGCCTGACTTCTTTGAGTGCTTCCTCATGTCCCTTCAACTTCGGTGTGTGTGCTCACCACATGCACTGGTGCTGGAAGTTTTCTCCTTGGCAGTATCCATAGGGGCCCAGCTCTGGCGCCCCCTGTAGTGACGCGCACATGCCGCAGTATATAGGCTGCCACCAGCTCCCCCCCACCCTCAGTTTCTTCTTGCTGCCAGAGACAGTGCTGGAACTGTTGCTGCTTCAGCTAGTGCTGTTGTGTACTTGTTTGTACAAACTTGTTAATCCTTGTATTTTAGTGTATATAGTTGCCTGTTAGTGTTAGTAAATCCCTTAGTTATAGTTCGAGACGTCATAGGTGCCGAATGGGACCTTGCCTCGGGACAGGGCGTGTGCGAGGACCCCACAGGTCCAAGAGGGAGTAGGGGGAACAAGCCACTGGGCCATCAGTGGTTGTGGAGGACCCTACAGTATTGGCATCTTCCTTGTTGTCACCAGATGAGGCTATAATGGGGTCCCCTCCCCTGGTTCCTCCAGATGATGCTAAAACGCATCAGGGACTACTGAAGAGGGTCACCGCCAACCTGGGCTTTCAGGTGGAGGAGTTAGATGAGCCCTCGGACTCTCTCTTCGATGTACTCTGCTCCACAGCATCAGCCAGGGTGGCTTTGCCCCTTCATGAAGGGGTTTCAAAGATCACCAGTGCCCTGTGGCAAACTCCTTACTCCTTGCCCCTCATCTCCAAGAGGGCTGAACGCAAGTACTTTGTGCCACCCAAAGGCCACGACTACCTGTACACCCACCTGGCTCCCAACTCCCTAGTGGTGGAGGCAGTTAACCACAGGGAATGACAGGGTCAACCTGAAGTTAGCCATAAGAATAAAGACTCCAAGAGACTACACTTCTTTGAGCGTAAGATTTATTCGGCCTCTAGTCTCCAGTTGAGAGAGGCCAACCACCAGACCCTCCTGGGATGCTATGACTTTAACATGTGGCAAACCATGGCCAATTTTGAGGGCTCCCTTCCTGAGGCTTCTAGGAAGGAGTTCTGGGCAATTATGGAGGAAGGCATGACTGCAGCCTGGGCGACGCTACAGATGGCATCGGATGTGGTGGACACCGCCCCTGAACCGTGGCCTCGGCTGTCGCTATGTGCCGGCATCCTGGCTGCTCATCTCTGGTTTTTCTATGGTGGCTTAGCAGTCAATGCAAACCCCCTTCCCTTTGATGGGCAAGCCCTATTTGCGGAACAGATGGACAATAAGATCCATGGCCTCAAGAACTCCCACACGACCCCTAAAACATTGAGCCTGTAAGTTCCTGGCCCTGCCTGCAAGTGGTTCAAGCCACAGCAGCCTCAGGGCCAAGGAAGCCACCCTTGCCAGGAGCCTCCCCAGAGGCTACAAGCAGCCTCCTAGCCACCAGCCTTCTCAGTCGAGCATGACCCACAATAAGCAGGCAGGCAAGCGTCCATTTTGAGGTTACACCAGGATACTTCATCCCCTATTTTTGCCAACCACCTCTCTCCTTTCCTCCCTGTATGGGCATCTATAATATTGGACCAGTGGGTCTTCCAATACAATGGCGCAGGGTTATACCCTTCATTTGCTTTCTACTCCTCCTTCCCACCCCCTCTCCCTGTCCCTCTTCAGGGACCCTTCTCATGAGAGTATCATCACGCAGGAGGTAAATGAGTTACTACAGCTTGGGGTGTTGGAGGCTGTTACTCCAGAGTACAGGAACAAGGAGTTCTATTCCCATTACTTTTTAATCCCAAAGGCCAAGGGTGGTCTGTGTCCTATCCTGGACCTGCGAGACTTGAACCGTTTCCTAGCAAAGCTGAATTTCTGCATGGTCTCCCTGGCCTCCATTATCACCTCTCTGGATCTGGGGGATCTGGGAGACGCCACGCTCAATCAGAAAAATGCGTGCATCCAGATTGCAATCTTTGAGGGACACAGACGCTTCCTCCAGTTTATGGTCGGTTCCAGCCACTAGCAGTTTGTGGTCTTCCTGTTTGGCCTAGCGACTGCACTGTGTTTATTTACCAAGTGCATGTCAGTGATAGATGCTTACCTCCGACGTCCGGGTCTACGGATCTTCCTGTACCTCGATGACTGGCTAGTCAAAGGCAGCTCCAGGTCCCAGGTCTAAAAGGAAGTTGGATGCTGTTGGCCACTTGCTTTTGCTTGGGCCTGTTGGGAAACAACAAAAAAATCGCGTTAGTTCTGGTACAGAGGATAGAGTTAATCGGAGTGGTGCTTGACTCGACCTGCGCCGAGGCTTCCCTGCCACTGGAGAGATTCAGGGCATTGACGGACCTCATCGCAGAGGTCTCTGCATTCCCCCTGACTACGGCCAGGGTTTGCCTGCACCTCCTGGGTCAAGTGGCAGCATGCATATATGTAGTGTGCCGTGCCATGCCATGCTCTAGATGCGACCCCTTCGGCAAGGGCTGTTGATGGTCTACTCCCAGGCTGGGGACCACCTGGAAAAGGTGATTACCATCCCTGTGTTGATACTTACCTCACTGCAGTGACAGACAACACAGCCTCGATGTTCTACATCAACAGACAAGGGGGAGCGCTACCCTTCGCCCTCTAAGTGGCACTCAGTCTCTGGGACTTCCACATTGACCACAGAATCCATGTAGAAGTGTGTCACCTTCCAGGGGCCAAGATTCAGAAAAGGGCAACAAAAATGATTCGGAGTATGGGACAGCTGCCGTATAAGGAGAGATTAATAGAATAAAATCTCAGCTTGGAAGAGAGATGACTAAGGCCGGATATGATAGAGGTCTATAAAATCGTGACTGGTATGGAGAAAGTAAATAAGGAACTGTTGCTTATTCCTTCTCATAACACAAGAACTAGGGGTTACCAAATGAAATTAATAGGCAGCAGGTTAAAAACAAACAGCTGGAAGTATTTCTTCACACAACACACAGTCAAACTCTGGAATTCCTTGTCAGAGGACAGGGTGGATTTAATTTAAATCATGATTTAAATCACTAGTCAGGAAGACTTGATTTAATCATAGAAAGTGCATTCTTGTTGATTGTTACCAACCTGACGATCGTGAATGTTCAGACATGTTCCTTCCTTCTCAGGAGGAAGCTGTGTTGAAGAAACACTTCCCATGATGTTTCATTCAGGCGACCAGGCCTTGCATTTCTTTGTTGCACTGTTTGCATTTTGCACGCATGCCTGTCTTACCCACAGGTAGAGGAATTTCATTAAAATATTCCCAAACTGGGTCTCTTTTATGGCCTGCTGCCATTATAGGTTTTCCCTTCTAGTGAGAGAATGGTATGGTAGATCTCAAATCAATGAAGGCTACAGTCAGACCTCAAGACTTCTGGAATATGCTGCTCAAACAATTTCATTTTTGTTTCTACTACCTGTCCTTCCCTTCTCCCATTTATCTTCAGACTTCTTCTCTCTGTCCAGAACTCTATTCCTACCCTAACAATCTTCTATTCATTGAACTTTTTGAAACTTTGCACTTTTAGAGAGAGATAAGAGATTGACTCTGTGTACACAGATTTGCAGGGGGACAATAGGGTTGAGGTCTGTTATTTCTAACCTCTATATATTACTTATTTATTTATTTCAAAACATTTTAGCTGTTAACAAGCATGTTATCTCTGGAGACACAAATCCACAGTTTGAGAACTGCAAAACTAAGCTTCTCTGATGATATCTAGACTGATCACTGAGTCCCATTGGGTAGAGAGAAAGATTAACCTAAATAATCTATGCAGAAGCCCCTGGAACCTCATAAGATTGGATCCCTAATCCATGAACTATTAGAACTCATTTAAAAAACTTTTTTTAAACATTACATCAATATATTGCCTCATACTATAGAATTAGAATTTGTAATTCCTATTCCGTGATGAGATACATTATAGCTCAAAGATATCTTAATTAAAACTATCATTTGATAGGTTTTTTCCTCAAAAAGCATTTCATCAAAAAATATCCCATTTTTTAAATTAAAAAAAATCCATTTTTTTTTAAATCATTGCATTTTTATCCACCCTGCCAGAAGATGTTGTGAAGGCCAAGACTATAACAGGATAAAAAAAGAACCAGATAAATTCATGGAGTATAGGTCCATCAATGGCTATTGTCCAGGATGGACAGGGATGGTGTCCCTAGCCTCTGTTTGCCAGAAGTGGGGAATGGGCGACGGGATGGATCACTTGATAATTATCTGTTCTTTTCATTCCCTCTGGGGCACCTGGCGGTGGCCACCTAGATGGACCTTTGGTCTGACCCAGTCTGGCCGTTCTATTTTTCTTTGTGTTTTTTTGTTTTGTTTTAATTTTCTTAATCCCTATCTGTCTACCTAAAGCAGCTTTAAGTCCTCTTTGTGCAACCAAGAATGGCAGGGCTGAGAACTTGGTCCAGTGGGCTGCTCTGTGCCCAAATGTATTTTCCTAGAATTCTGTGTACTACTGCCAAGTATGCTTTTTGCTTTGTGTCAAACTTGTTCATAAGCCCTTAAATTAGAGAAGCTTAGAGTTTTTACATTAATGCTACTCTTTGATGGCCAAGGTCAAATTAACCTAATTCTTCCATGGCCTCATCTTATTGTGAACCGGTTCACATGGTTTGTATTTGTGCATGTTTGCATGGAGTAGGCAAGACATGAAAATGGAACTAGTAGCCATATTAGAAGTATTCAGATAACTTTTTCTAATGAGCATAGATAATACGTAATGCACCAGTGAAAAGGTTCCTAATAGAATAAAGACGTTCAGATCTAATTTTGACTGTAAATTCTTAAATGCTAACAAGACTTGAACAAATTACTGTTGATTCATGAATGTAGGTTTAACTTGAACAAAGGCTTATTGCAAATACATTCACATTGTTCAACATTTCACACACCGCCTATATTTAATAGCCCTCTACCTTGATATAACGCTGTCCTTGGGAGCCAAAAAATCTTACTGCATTATAGGTGAAACCACGTTACATCGAACTTGATTTGATCCACCGGAGCCCACAGCCCGCCCCGCCCCTGAGCGCTGCTTTACCACATTATATCTGAATTTGTATTATATTAGGTGGCGTTATATCAGGGTAGAGGTGTATAGGACAGTTATTTTACTGTTGTATCTTTCCCCAGCCTATTTGTTTTAATATTGTAAAATTAGAGCCATGTAGGAGGAAATGTTGTCATTAAATAAAGCTTTATTTTACCATTTTTTGTTGTTCCAAGTATCAGAGGGGTAGCAGTGTTAGTCTGTATCCACAAACTGTCAGAGTTGTTTCTGAGGCTATGAATGGCATTGTGTTCTGTACAGTTGAGGTTATGGAGCAATTTCAGCCTGTGCAAGTCTGTGGAAGCATGCTATGAGATACATAGAGTACTCTATGAGATACATAGAGTGCTTCCCCAGACATGCACAGGATGGAATTGCCCCATAACTTCAGTTGTACAGAATGCAATGCCATCCACAGCCTCAGAAACAACTCTGACATTTTTGTTGTAGTAAGCACCCCTTATTATTTGAGGGGAAAGGGCAATTTAGACATATTTCCTAAGGGTTCTGCAATGTAACTTATTTCCAGTTTACAAGATCCTAAGATGACCGATTAGATACTAAAATGTGAGTATACTGTAAGAAATTGTTTCTGTTTTAGTCTGTTGTGTCTCTGTCGTTTAATCTTTGGAAAGGTAATGGCTGTGTATGAGGGAAAGGGTGCATGTTGGTGCTGTGTGTTGCTTTACTCATGCAAGCAGCATCTCTGACAGATTTAAGGATGTTGTTGATGGATCCCTGTTATTGGAATTATAGCTATTGTAACATGGGATCTGCTGGTGTGGTGGATGAGACTCTGAAAAGTATTTGGAAAATCTTTGAGAGAGAGAGAGAGAAGAAAGTGTAGATACTAACTATAGGATTAGAAGCTCCTTGTGAATTCATTAGACACAAGGAAATGTTTCGTTTTCTACTCAGTTCACTGTGTCTTTCATTATGTTGCACAAAGTTAAATTTTCATCCCCTTTATTTCATGTATGTTTCTTTCTCAGTTCTGTGGAATATGCACAGGTGAGTAAATCTATAGTTGTCACCCGCAATAAAGATTATAGGTTCCTAATATTCATGTCCAACAACATTTCCTTGGACTACTTCCTTGTTACTTAGATGCTCCTTAGTTGTATAGTCCATCAACTACAGCGGATTTTTTTTTATAAGCATGTATCCCTTTTAATTATTTGTTTTAAAGATTTAAGAGGGGAAAGTCAAATGATATTACTATGGAATGCAAACTATTAATATAATTATATAGTAGATAGAAGTTCAGGGTGTATGTGTGTATGCCCATGGCCATGTACTCTGTGTATATACAGTATATATTAGTGTGTCTTTTGCTATAAGTAGAAGCAAAAGCCTAATATCTTGATTGTTGAGATGTTGACTCTATAGAAGATGAAAAAGTTCAAAAGTAAATTAGTTATGTTTCCAGGTTATTAGAAAACAATGAATTTTATTTAATTCTACCTGGCACTTCTGAGAACAATTCTGTCTATCTTCAAGGATATGTTGGGGGATGGGTGGGTGGAGTGTGTGTTTGTGTGTGGGAACATTCAAATAATTTAGAATAAGAGGGGCCTTCATATTTTAGGGCTTTTCATGGAACACTTATGTAAAGCTGCCTGACTTTCTACTGAAGAAAGAAAAAAAAATTAACTTGGAGAAATGCCTTTAAATCATGATCTTTAAGAGCTGATGTTTTAACCTTACTTTTGAATGACTGTTACTTTTTTTCATCTTGTTTCACTATGCCTAAATGCAAACATATGTGGAAAATGTTCGTTTGGCTTTTATCAAACTGACATTTAAGTGCATTTTTTCAACCTCACTAACATTTGTGGTAAAATATTTCAAAGCTATTAATCTTACAATTTGCCTATGCATTTTTTCTCTTTCTTCTGTTAACATTTGGTACTCATAAGCCTAACCTGTTTGAAATTACTGATTTTTATTTATTTATTTATTTTTAATTGGCTGTTTGTTTGGATGAGGTGGTTAGGAAAATACTTAATGTGAAATTCTAGCTTCATGGAGTAGTAAATACTTCCATGAAGAGTCTTTGTTTTTTGAACTTCACTGAAAAAGATCATAATGAGCTACATTCAACTTTAACTTATCCATCATATTCCTAAAATAAGTTGACTCTTCTATGCTGCTAGTTGAACACAGTGGTAAATCATTTTTTGTACGTTTGTTTGTTTGTTCTGCAACATGAACCTAGGTTTGCTTGTTGTTGTTTTTTTCACTTTAACTCTGGATCCATCTATTATATAGGAAAATCAGGAGTGCACTGGGTAAAGCCAGTCATAGTCAGTGAAGTACTGTGTAAACTTTCCCTTGTAGCTCTGCCATTGCACCTCAGTTCTGAAATGCAACATTTTTGCTGTTTCAGGTCTCTCCTTGAGCAGCGACTGTCAATTGTGACAAGCTTTGAGATCATTTTGAGACGTGGATGAAAGTCCAGAGAGGATTAGGGATGAACTCATTTAGTGTGTTTTAACTTTTTATCTTAGACGGGATTTAAAATCTGAAACCCAAAGCTGAAATTTTAATATAATCAACAACTTCTCTACTCAGAATATAAAAAAAAATAAATCAAATGTCTTCCTTTCATGGTAGTGTTTTACTTTAAAAAAAAAAAAAGAAAGAGAGGAAAAAACTTCTTAATTATTATCTTGCAGTTAAGGTAATAAACTTTTACGCTGAAGTATAGGACTAGTTTTGGTCCATTGTTATTCATGAACACCATATGGAAAACTATCTCAGTTGATTTCTTAGTAATCAGTTATGATGACCAGTGTTCCCTTGGAGTGTAAGAGTGAGCTCAGTGCTGGGGCAGAGGGTTGGGGTGCAGTGGGGGGTGAGGACTTCGGCTGGGGGTGCATGCTCTGGAGTGGGGCCAGGGATAAGGTGTTTGGAATACAGGCTACAGTGGGGAAAGAGGAACCCCTGAGCTCTCTCCCCACAGCAGCGCCTGGGCTGAGAGGGAGAGGTTGCTCTCCCTGCTGCAGCAGTTCTGGCGCTGGGGCAATGGGATAGGCACTTGTCACTTGGCCTTGGCAGATCCAGGCTGGGCTGGGTTGGGTCCGGGGAAGGAATGCCTTTCCCCTGGCTGCGGCAGGTCTGGGCTGGGTTGAGGCCAGTGGAGGGGCCCCTCGGACTTGCCTGTGGCAGGGCTGGGCTGGGTTGATGCCGAGGACCGGTCGCCTCTCCCCACCATGGCAGTTCCAGGACTGCTGGAGAGGCCTTTCTTCGAGCCGCAGCCCTGAGTGCCTGTGTGGCGCTAAATAGCTGCATGCGGCTGCACAGTTTAGAGGGAACTTAGATGATGACCCTTCATTCTTCTGTGAATTCAGATATTCAACAACATATTAAAATTCTTGTTACTGAAATACACTATCTGTAAATTTCATTTCCAGATATTGCAAATTATTGATTTACTTTTCTCATAGACGTGGTAGATTACTGATAACTTTTATCTCATGTACAGTATGTAAGTGTAAGGGGACTGTTGTCCGCTTACTAACATTCAGTGTGGGTGTTTTGATTGGCAAGCTCCCAGTACTAAAAGAATGGGGCAAGGCCAATGCTCCAGGTCAGCCTGATTAACAGGGCGGACAGGCTAATTAGGGAGTAAGGATGACAGGGTCTCATCCTCTGGGTGAGCTGGAATCGCCTGGGTCAGGCAGAGTGGGGCCGAGCTAAGAAAAGAACAGGGGCCCAAACCGAGCTAGGGAACAGAGCTGTGCCAGCCAGAGGGGTCAGAAAAGCAGCCCAGAAAGCAGGTCAAAGCTGAAAGCAGTGTCACAAAAGCAGCCCACAAAGCAGACTCTGTGTGGAAGCAGGGCTGCAGCCATAGAGTCAGAGACATAGGCCAGGAAAAGTAAATCCTGTATTGGAAGCAAAACTGCAGCCATAGAGCCAGAGGGGCCAGAAAAGCAGCCCAGGGGGCTGAAGGCAAAGCAGCAGCATCAGTGCTGAGGCAAAGTGGAGCTGGAGCTAAAACAGTGGAGCTGGGGCTGGAGCTAAAACAATCTGAAGCTGGGTGCAGTGAGCCCCTGAGGCTAGCCAAGGGGGGACCCTGGGCAAAGGGCCTAGCACAGAAAGACACCCCCAGCCAAGGGTCCTTGCAGGCCAAACTGGAAGGGGAATCTTAACCCGATGGGGGGCTGACACTGGAAAGAAGGGTCCCATCACCTAAAGCCCAGAGGTGTGTGGCCACCACCAGAGCAAGTATCCAACCTGCAGCACAGCCAGGGCCTGAGAAAAAGGCCTGGGACTCACAAGAAATAGACTGTAAACTGCCCTAACATTCCAAAAACACTGCTTGTAATGTTCCCTGCCATAAAGTGGGGTAATGTGTTTTCCTTTAACCTTTCCCATTTTTCTTTATTCTTTTTTAAATTAATTGTTAATTAAATAACTTGTATTTGCTTTAAATTGTATAAAATAATCAGTGGGTCTGGAAAGTGTCCATGTGAAGAAAGCACCCCAGAGTGAAAACACCCTATCCCCTGTCCTAGGTAACCACAGCAGGGTTGGGGGTCAAGCCCCTCCAAAATCTTGGGCCCAGTCTTGTCAAGGTTACAAAAACTCTGCCAGACAAAAAAGTGAAAGGAAAGTCCTCAAGGGTAGAAAGGCCTCTGGGTAAAAAAACGTAAAAGCAAAAACTCAAATCCTTCCGCTAGCCCATTTCACCGGAGTAGTGCAGAAGCCAAAAAAGTTCCCCACAATAACTTAACCATTCCCCTGCTTACCTAATTTATATAGTCTGTGAGACTCTGGCTGTATTGGACATGCCTATCCTGAAATGATTAAACTTGGACACGAATGATGACAGAGTCACCAGATGCATGAGTAACTGAAAGTACCGAGTATTAAGGTGATTAGATTTTGGGATTGTTTTTAACTAGTTTTTTTAAAACTGGAAATGGTAACAGTATCTAAAAACTACATAATACCAACTTTCTAATATAATTTAAATAGCTCATGTAGGAATGTTATCACACTCTGAAGAAATTTTTCTTTGATTTACAATGCTGATTCTTTAGACGTTCTGTCACTCATTGCTTCATGTGAAGATTTAAATGAATTTTTTGCAAAAATGTAAATGGTAAGATTAGACATGAGGACATTGGGTTGTTAGTCGGGTTCTCCTTGCTGCTATACAATAAACTGAGATCTGTTACTAGCATGGCCTGTTCTTGCAACTGAAAATGTTAGGCAACTAGAGAAGGTGAGATAATTACCTTTGACTAAGTGAATCCAGTAAATGTAATATATATTACACAAATGTTGTTTTGCTATTTTATTAAAGCTGCAAGTTGCAAGGATGTTGAACCTTTAACAAAGATCTTTCATCCTCACTGCTTGTCAGGCATTTTGAGTTAACAAAAACAAACAGAAGAATTTGAATAATCTGACTAAAAATCTCTGGGAAAAGTTGGTTAGCCAGGACCTGAATTTCTAATATACAAAATAAACAGAAAAAAACAAATGAACAAAAAAACACCCTCAGTTGCAAATACGCTTTTTCCCTCCTCCTCTGCAGCTGCTTTTAGGCAGCTGATCTTTAAAATGTGACTCCTTGCTGGTGTGTGTTATAGAGTCATCCTGGGTAACAAGCAAATAGTTCAGAAAATAGCCAAGAAAACCCATCTTGCTGAAAAACAAAAAACTACATTTCTTTTTACTTCTTGAAGATAAAGTGGCTTTTGACATCTGCATCAACAGTGTCTTTCTCTCAAGCATTTTTTCTCAGTATGTAACTTGTGGAGAAAGTTATTTAGATCTGTTTTTTAAACTCATTTATACAACTTCAGAAGTCAGTAAGACTTAGGCTCCAAAGTGTCTAAATCACTTTTGAAATGGGGTTTAAGCACTTTTGAAAAAGGTAACCTTAGATGTAAATATCCAGAAGGATATAAATCTATCTACAGTAGAAGGATCATCATTTATTCCATGTTTACAATATGTGTGAATAAAGGAAGATGGTTAAATTGTTTTACGGATGGTTAAAATACTAATTTTACTCATCTAATCCACAAATAAATGTCTGGAATTCATACCTAAGTGAGTTTGCCATGTTAGATTTACAGGGCCTGATTTTGGTGTCGCTTACAATAATATAAATTAAGAATAATTGTATTAAGGTCAATGGACTGACACTAGTGCAAGACAGATGTGCATACCAGAATCAGGCCCATATTTAAGCAAAATAAAATTTAGGATTTGTATAGTAATGTTAGCAGCCATACTGTGTGTCTATAACTTCAAGTCCCATTTTCAAAATTGACTTTGGAAGTCTATGGAATCTAAGCTCCTAAGTGCCTAAGTCACTTTTGAAAATGGGACTTGGGTTCCAAAGTCACTTAGGACTTTTTTGTCTTGTTTGTATTCTTTTGGATACTCCATTCCAGGAAGTTAATGCACTTTAAACTCAACAAGAATATCCCTTTTCATTCAGTCTTACACTTCACTGTGAGGATAGACAGAAGATATGAGATGACAAAAAATGGATACCAACTTTGGCTGACCTTGGCTTTTTTGGTTTTGTCCCAAGTAGATTTTTATATTTAAGATCTTTGTGGCAAGGACTGGCATTTCCCAAATGTTTTTAAAAATGGTACCTTGCACAATGGGGCTCTGATCTGGATGGCTTGCAGGTGCTAGCTACTGCAAAATAAAAATTAGATCTGAATAATTGTAGTACTCTTATTAAGTTGCTTTTTCTGCTTTCTGAGTCTCTTGTTGAGATATACCCTTCAGCATCAGGTTTTATTAGCAGTTCAGTTCTAAAAAACAAGTGCCGTGATATCATTGCCAATGTTGTTTACAGAAACATTAACATACATTCTTTTTGGTCAGTGCTATTGTTGATCAGCAGTCCTAGAGCTAGAAGCATGTTCTGCTACTGTTGCAAACATGTTTTCTCTAGAATATGATGACCAAATTTATGGTACCAAACTCATGGCCTTCTGGATGGTGCTGATGTGAGATTTATTGTGGTGTTTAAGGTAATGGTATGTTCTGAGATCAACAAAGGAACCAGAGTTCTCAGATATGCTAACAGACTTAGGAAATATTCAGAAGGACCGTCAGTTGCAGATCCAGAAACAGCAATATTAGTCTAGCTCATAAAGTCCTAATTTTCTTGAATTTGTCCCAAACATAACAGTTCACTTAGCACCTATACAAAGTGCATTTGGTATCCACTGGCCTGAAAGACAGTTGCTCCAGTTTATTCCCCCTTCCTCCCAAAAATATATAGAAAAGCAAATTTGAAACTCTTGAAAGGTGCTGGACTGACAGCACTGTGGCATGGAATTTCCTATTCATAGGCCAGGTATAGTGCGGACAATGGCACAACAGGTTTCCCCATGCTCCCTTGAGCATGTACTGATTTTTTTTGTCTGTCCAAATGTTAATTTTTAAAAATGAAAATCCAATTTAAAGATGAAATCCAGTTGTCATTCTTAAGTTTCAGGTCAGTAGTTGGTTAATGGACTCTTGTGGATAAATTAACACATTTAATTGATAACAGCCTTACATCATGACATTGAAGAGAGTCAGCAGAAGAGGTTTCCTTGCATTAGTCCTTGCATTAGCACGCATTTTCTTTGAATTGACATATTCACCCAAAGCCCTGAAGATGTTTTTCTGTAAAAGGTGATGAAATGAGGTGTTTTTTTAAATACTTTTGACTGAACTAGTGAAGGACAGCAGTCAAAGTCTCACTGTCTGCATGCCTAATTCAATGAAATAATTGAAAGTAAATTTTTTTACTCTCTGCTGTCACCTTGAGATTGAGATATTAAAGACAATATTTTATCTGATGCCAGTTACTGCATATTTATTTTGGCTTAGAAGCCATCCTCATTGGTATGGCCAAACCTTCATCACACAGACCACAGAATAAAGTAATTAAATGCACTAGAAGTCACAGCTCTAAATAAAGAGAAACAGTAGGGCATCTAGTATTGTATATTAATACAAGTAATCTTGAGTTCCCCCTCAGTCACCAAGGCAGTTGTTGTAGTAGGCATTTTCAGGTAAAGGAATTAATATTTTTATTGCTATGTTCACAGATGCACAAATAACAAAAATTAACCATATGGGTTGGGTACCAAGCATTTAAACTGATAGAAAATGTAAGATTAAATTTTACAACTTTAATTTTACAAATCTTGCCAAAACGTTGTTTGTTCATGTTGTTGTTGCATTTCTATATTTGAGAAGTGGTTGTTATGAGACATATTGTTGCTTTTTTCCCTCAGCAACTTGCTATCAGTAGAGGATGCAGTTGCTTGGTTTACAATTGGTAGATAATTAGTAGTGTGGATGGCTGTGAAAAGCATATGTAGTAATTTAATTTGTGATTCTTTCTAATTGCCTGCCTGTCGTTAGTTTGGTAGGATGGTTATCTCATTATTCAAACATTTTAAATGGAGAATTATTGTAGAAATAAAAAGATCATAACTCTGACCTTTAACAGAGTATTGAAGTACTTGAGTAATTATTGCACAATTGTGGACCATGCCATATGCTATAGAGAAGAATGTGATAGGATGGCTGATATGGTTAAGATAGGGTTTTTTTTCCCTCTAAACCTGAAAAATATTGTCTTGGTAAGTATTTTAACTGAAACAAAATATGTTGAAATAAAAACAAAACAAAACTATGCATCTGTCGCTAAATTTGAATTTAAGTAGTTGAGGCTTTTGAGTGTAAATATGTAATAATGTAAAGTTAGATCATAGAAACTCAGGGTTGGAAGGGACCTCGGGAGATCATCTAGTCCAATCCCCCTGCTCAAAGCAGGACATAGAAGCTTAATTTGTAATCAGCTTAGTGTTTAAACTTAACTCCTGTACATGATCTGCTATTTGATAAAGATGGTTGAATTCCACCAGTACTTAATGATGTGTACTATAAAACTGGTTGTAAGTATTATACACATAGGCAGTACTCTTCTTGAATGAAGGGTGGTGGGAGCTACAGTTTTTACTACTTTAATATTAATGGATAACTTTCCATTTCCGGCATTTTCCTTATAATGGTTCTCTTCAGGCTCTTCTCCAGAAGGTGTGTAAATCAGCGAACCAAAATGTGTGATAGCAGATACACTTTGTCAGATAGAAACTGTGCGCAGTCTCTCACTAATCCATCCTCCATACAACTCTCTCAGTTCTCAGAACAATGGCAAAAATGTTTAACTGAACTGTGCTACTGCTCTCCTTTGCCTTTCTTTTGTTGTATTCCTCTGACCTCAAACAAGGTAAATGATAGCAAGAGATTAAAAACCTTTAATTTTTTAAATTCCACTACTTAACCTATTTGTGAGACACTGAAGAGATAAGTTACTCAAAGAAAATGTAAGGAAAACAGTACCAAAGGTGCAGAAGGTGAGCATTTTTAGATATTTCCTATGGCCACATTGCTAAATTTTATTTGTTGTGTGTATGTGTGTATATTCATATATAAAATTAAAACAAAACCAGAAAAATAAAATTCTTCTATGACAAGTCAATACGCCAAATTTTAAAAGTAAGCAGAGGATTTTAGATCTAATATCAGTGTACATCTCAACTCATCCTTAACTAGTCATTGTTGATGCCTCCATCTTCAAAGAACTTTGCAAACATGATTTAGAGGAAACTACTGTAGAATCATTAAGGTACTACATCTTATAACAGTAGTCTGTGAATGGATTTCATAACAAAAGCAGCAGCCTCTTAGAAGCACAGATATTAATAATCAAGAGACCCTATTGATTATGATTTATTTATTTAAGGTGACATGAGCCTCTGTTATAGGATAGGAAGTGTCTATTCTGAATATTGTATAATAAAACTACTGTGCAACAAGGTTTGCCATTTATTATAGGAGAGCGTCAACCCAAGAAAATAAATGTAATGAACATCCGGAAGTGTAACTTTCATATTAGTATGACTATAATAAAATAATTGACTTTGAAAATGACATTGTGGGAGTCCATATTTATTACTTGTACAGCAGATTGCTTAGCTGACCATTCAAACTTATGTATTTGATCTGATAGCCCTGGAAACTCAACTTGAGATCTGAAAATCAGGCAGTGTTTTGTGCTTCCGACATCACAAATTATGTTTTTCAATACACATTTATTTTTCACTATGATTATTGAGCACAAGACAGAATGGAATGTAACTCTTTCTAATAAATATACTGGATCTGGACCATGGTCACTGGCATTTGTGTTTCTGCATTAGCAAATATATTGAAAGACAATGCCTTTTTTTAGTAGGTTACTTTTCTGGCTGATGTTTATTCCTTTTTCATTTGTAGTATAGGTAATCTGTATTTATATAATAAGATTTTGAGAGTCACTCTGAAGTCTAAAATGTCCATTGGGTCAGTGTGAAGCGATGGAAACAGCCACAAGCATGGCTGAGAGCTCTTTATGTTTAGAATTTCACTAGGTTGACTCATCACTGGGTTTCGTGGTCTGTTACGATCAAATTTTTAAGTTTTCAGCCATTTCAACTTTACAAATTACTCCCATGCAGTGTATAGCTACAGTAGGCATGTATTTATGCCATGCCAAGATCTTAGATCAATAGTCCCCAAACTAGGGGGGGGGCATGGAGGAATGTGGGAGGGGTGTGGCAGGGCCTGGGCCAGCCCCCACAGGGGGCGAGAAGGGAGCACCACCCAGCTGCAGCTCTGCTCTACCCCCTGCTCTGTGCCCAGCTCTGGCCCCTGCCACAGCTCCACTCCACCTCCTTCTCCATCCCCAGTTCTGCTCTGCCCTCATTCCCTCTCTGCCTTCCCCTACGCGCCTCAGGCCAGCTCTGTCTCTAGCCCCAGCACCACCTTGAGCACAAGCGTCTCTGCTGAACTAACTGTGCAGTAATGGAAGAGGGGGAGTGCAGAAAGATTCCACTAGTAGTAAGGGCGGAGGGGCATGACAAGTAAAGTTTGGGTACATTGTCCTAGACAATTGTGATTTCAGAGGTAACTCATCCAGTCACCACCCTTAGTCTGCAGCTGTTTTGCCTGCAACCATTTCACTGGTCGTATGAGAGAAACTACACAAATCAACACAACCAGCATACATCATAACCCCCCAAATCACTTTGTAGCCTAGGATGTCAGTTGAGTCAGTGTGAAACAATGGAAACAGCTACAAGCATGGTTGAGAGTTCTTTTTGTTTATATCATCATCTGGTTCAGTCATCCCTTGGATTCACAGTGTGTTGCTATCCTATTTTTAAATTCTTGGCCATTTTCAGCTTTTTTTACACACTTGACTTTACAAATTACATTCTTGTGATAGCACAGGCTTTCTGCTACTAGTATTTGTTGTAAGGTTGGAGGGGTGCCTAATTTATTTGAAAATTAGGTGCATTAAACGAGGGGAAAGTGTTTTCTGTTGGTATCTGAACAAGGAGACAATAATGAAAAAACTATCAGGACTGTGACACATGGAAAGTAACATGCATACTGTATGAAAATGTATTTCATTTTAACTTTTGCGAGAACAGTGGTTCTCAAACTTTTTTATTAGTGACCCTTTTTCACACAGCAAGTCTCTGAGTGCGACCCCCCTTTATAAATTAAAAACACATTTTTGTATATTTAACACTATTATAAATGCTGGAGGTGAAGCAGCGTCTGAGGGTGGAAGCTGACAGCTCATGACCCTTATGTAATAAGCTCCTGACCCCCTGAGGGGTCACGTCCCCCAGTTTGAGAACCTCTGTGCAAGAGAATCCACTTATTGGTCAACCTCCTATTTTAAGAGGTTATCACAAAGAATCCACAAATGGATAGAATACTATTCTGCTCCATCTTTATTAGAAGACCACTTCTGTTAAACTATTTTAGTTGGTCCCTTAAGACAGATTTCGCTATATTTCTCTTGAATACTGGGTTTTTTCTTGATGGTAGTCCTAACCTAATTAAAATTTTACATTACCTTTGTACTGACAATTTATTGACCTTTCTGGAACTTAAACAATTCAACTTGCACTGCATTTTTTAACAAAGTCCCTTTCATTATTTCAGTGGTAGCTATGCACCAGATCTAACTAGTGAAGCCAAATATTATTAACTCATAATTGTTATGTTTGCTATGTTAAAAACAGTGACTTTTCCTTTTAAATTAATCAAGCTGTCTTTATACATATTTTTATTTTGTGAAAATAAGTTTTGCTAGTGAAAGCAAGTGTTCTTTCAAAACATTTAGACAGCGGAGCTTTTATATTAATTTATTTATTTTTACACAGTGAGTCAGCTTAAAGGACTAGAAAACTGAAAGACTGAGAATTGCTCTGCCACAATTTATGCACATTTTACAGTTATCTTTTGTCTGATTTTTCTCAAACTAGCAGTAGCTCTATCTATAAAGTTCCAACACCTGACAAACAAGTTCAAACTTCATTTTTTAAAATATTTTATTTACATTTTGAGTGTACCACTATTTGACTATAGTTTAAAAGCAGATAAAATATCTTATTGAACTTTTATGTTATGTGTTTAGCTAGAGGAAGTGTGAATCAGCACCTCCTCGTTGGTTTCCTTTAATTTTTTTCTTTTACATGTGAGCATATACTTTAGAAGCTTGAAAGTTAATTATCATGCATAAGTTCCAGATGCTGTATTCCTAAGATATTCTTTAAATGTTAGAGTTACAATGCAACTGTAAGGGAGCGAAATAGAGTTGATATCGCTTGTTTTGTCATTTAGCCAGTTGCTTAGTGCACATACTGTGCATGCATGCTATTTTAGTCTGTGTTTTCTCAGCTAGCACCTTGTAAAAGAGCTAATATGTCTGAATTTCCTGTTTACAAATAACTTGATCTCATACATTTCTAATTTAGATGCTTTATATAGTTTTTCACTGAAAAATTGCGGAATCTGACTTCCTTTCTCTCTCTCTCTCTCCCCCCCGTTCCCCTCCCTTCCCCCCTCCCCCAAACCCCTGTGGTTTCTTACAGGTTTGAAGAACTTGTGAAAAAGTTCAATGTAGAATATCATGCTGGTGGCTCTACTCAAAATTCAGTTAAAGTGGCTCAGGTTTGTTCTTCCTTAAAAGAAATGAACTAAAGGTGTTGACTGTTAAACCACTTCTTGTTGTTCTAAGTTGCTTATCATGTTGCTCAGAAGCATTACTCTGCGAGTGCATGTTAGTCTGTTGCCTAAAATAAGTTGAGGTTTGTACTCTAGAAGTGACTTTAATGTTTTCTTTTCTCTTTTTCTCTTGCACTGTTCTTGTTTAGGATGCAACATTTCAATCATAACCACATTTATTTAAGGGTTTATAACCTGTGCATAAATGATTGAATTGAACATTTTTTTACATGAGGAGAATTTTAGAGGTATGAATATCGTAAAGTTGGGCTTGCACTGATCCAAGGTAGGTTTTGTGCACTTTGATAACAGGGAATGTATTTTGTTATATGCTAGTGAATGAAAGCTAATCTAGTAATACATTTTGTGTGTAGTATTGCAGATACACCCACCCCACAATCTGAAAGTGTATTGCATAAATCCCATAATTTAAAATGTGCCACTTTTATTTATAATTCTTCAAACTTCCTGTGTAGATAAAACCTATTGCCAGATACCTTCCAAAGTTATTTTGAAGAAGTTAGATCGTAATTCAGCAAAGTTATTAAGCTTTTTTTTGCTTTACAGTTACATTCACAATTTTCTCTTACTCAAAATGGCTGTCATGTCCCGTAACTTACAGTGGGACTCCAGCTACCAAATGGGATCGAAGGTGTTTGTCCTAGGTAACGATGACCACTACTTTACTACTGGGAGGGATACCCCTACAAAAATAGCAGCCATCACCTAATGTTTCCACCTGGGCTTTGAAGTTAGACAACCATTAGGAAACATGGCTGCCATTTCACTAAGGCCATCACACTTTTCAAACCTTAAACCTACCAGTCTTTGACACAAGTAATTAAAAGGTATGACCAATGACTGAAATGTGAACCCTTATGTTTTGTTGTGTATCGCATCATCATTCAGATTATAATCGTTTTTATATGAAACCTATTTTACGATCATTCTTCACCGTGTAAATTAGAGGAAACATTTAAAAAAATAGAAAATGAACTGGAAAAACAGAAGTATTATCACATGCACTTATAAGAACCACTACGTGGACCATCAATAGAGTTTCAACCCAAGACCTTCAGATCTTGAGTCCGTATTGCTACCACTTGAGCTACAAGAGGTGGTGGTAGTAGCATAGACAGCTATTCTCCGTGTGGTTCAGCAACCAGAGAGGATTTTTGAATGTATTTAACAACCATTTTCAAGACATGCTGAATGTCAGGAACCCTGGTTTTGTTCCTAGCTCTGAAACAGTGGTTTACAGATTATAGTCACTTATAGATTTGACAGATTCTTTCTGTGAGTGGCTGAGAGTGAAAGTTAATCATAGAACTACATTGGTTCTATTTTCATCTCTTGTAGAAATGACCTTTTGCAATGTCGCAGATAATTTATTTGTAAAACAGATTGAGTGATACTTGACTGCCCCTTAATATAGATGTTGCTCAATAATAAGTCTGTGAAATGTGCAGAAATATAAAGAAATATAAAACAAGAGCAATCAGAAGACATGAAACATGAACTCATGGTGTCTTGCCTCCCAGTTCAGTGCACCTTCCACTGTGCTAAAGTGTATTTTATTAGGAAATTTGTCACTCACGTAAACTGGAACTCTGATTCAGCTGAAATGCAGTAGACTGGAGGGCTTTGGCCATGTGAAATTGAGGCTGCCCAGTAAAGATGGCCGCCCCTTAGCTTGTCTTTCCAATGGCTTTGAAGCTACAGTCTGCCATCAGCCAAGTTCCCCTCCATTCTCACCCCACTATGCTCTAAGGTTAGGAAACTATAGGAAGGTTGTCTATACTGTAAACCGTGACTGAGTCTGGGGGTCATACCAGCCATGGTTGCCAACTGAGAGTTGCTTTGATTTCCAGTGCTGCAAGTTCTCCAGCTTCAGTTGAAGAGCTGCATCTTCAGGAGAGGGTTCTCCAGTCTAGACAGCCATAACTCGCCCAGTGGAGCAGAGATGGCACTTGACAGATTCCTTTTCTCTCCACCCAAGGAGTTTTAGGAGCATTCTGATTAAAAGTTTGCAGTATACTGTGCTGGAAATAAATGTTATATGTCTCATCAGTTGGAGGTACCGTCCTTGTGGTGGCGGATTCTGTTGCCCTCAGTGGAAATATGTCCTCTGTGGTTATTAGAGTTGTCCTGTAACTGGACATTTCCTTGCTTTCTAGGTTTCGAGTTGGTGGAATATTACATCTGTACAGTCTTAATTCCTTTTTAAAGGGTCTTTATATAAATAATGTATATAGTGCTATTAAAATATGTGCTGTTCGTAGGCATAAATATAGAGAAAAAGTCCCTGCCCCAAGTAGCTTATAGGCAAATTAAAGTGAGGTTAGATAAGCTGAGGTAGTTGATCCTGGAGATAAGAGCAGAGCCTGCAACAGCAAATGCTGTATTTGCTGCTAAAATGAAATATTGTAACATCTGAAAGGTGCATAATGAAGTGACACACATACTCATCAGAATAAGGCTTATTGAGTTGGTGCAGAATATTGTCATGGCCCCTTCTCCCATAACGGTTTTGAAATCCAGTGGGGTGTGCTGACTGAAGATAGACCAATTAATCTACATGTTTATAAACTCATAGACTCATAGACTCTAGGACTGGAAGGGACCTCGAGAGGTCATCGAGTCCAGTCCCCTGCCCTCCTGGCAGGACCAAATACTGTCTAGACCATCCCTAATAGACATTTATCTAACCTACTCTTAAATATCTTCAGAGATGGAGATTCCACAACTTCCCTAGGCAATCTATTCCAGTGTTTAACTACCCTGACAGTTAGGAACTTTTTTCTAATGTCCAACCTAAATCTCCCTTGCTGCAGTTTAAGCCCATTGCTTCTTGTTCTATCATTGGAGGCTAAGGTGAACAAGTTTTCTCCCTCCTCCTGATGACACCCTTTTAGATACCTGAAAACTGCTATCAGGTCCCCTCTCAGTCTTCTCTTTTCCAAACTAAACAAACCCAATTCCTTCAGCCTTCCTTCATAGGTCATGTTCTCAAGACCTTTAATCATTCTTGTTGCTCTTCTCTGGACCCTCTCCAATTTCTCCACATCTTTCTTGAAATGCGGTGCCCAGAACTGGACACAATACTCCAGCTGAGGCCTGACCAGCGCAGAGTAAAGCGGAAGAGTGACTTCTCGTGTCTTGTTTACAACACACCTGTTAATGCATCCCAGAATCATGTTTGTTTTTTTTGCAACAGTATCACACTGTTGACTCATATTAAGCTTGTGGTCTGCTATGACCCCTAGATCTCTTTCTGCCATACTCCTTCCTAGACAGTCTCTTCCCATTCTGTATGTGTGAAACTGATTGTTCCTTCCTAGGTGGAGCACTTTGCATTTATCTTTATTGAACTTCATCCTGTTTACCTCAGACCATTTCTCCAATTTGTCCAGATCATTTTGAATTTTGACCCTGTCCTCCAAAGCAGTTGCAATCCCTCCCAGTTTGGTATCGTCCGCAAACTTAATAAGCGTACTTTCTATGCCAACATCTAAATCGTTGATGAAGATATTGAACAGAACCGGTCCCAAAACAGACCCCTGCGGAAGGAACCCCACTTGTTATACCTTTCCAGCAGGATTGGGAGCCATTAACAACTACTCTCTGAGTACGGTTATCCAGCCAGTTATGCACCCACCTTATAGTAGCCCCATCTAAATTGTACTTTCCTAGTTTATCTATAAGAATATCATGCGAGACTGTATCAAATGCCTTACTAAAGTTTAGGTATATCACATCCACCGCTTCTCCCTTATCCACAAGGCTCGTTATCCTATCAAAGAACGCTATCAGATTAGTTTGACACGATTTGTTCTTTACAAATCCATGCTGGCTATTCCCTATCACCTTACTACCTTCCAAGTGTTTGCAGATGATTTCTTTGATTACCTGCTCCATTATCTTCCCTGGCACAGAAGTTAAACTAACTGGTCTGTGGTTTCCTGGGTTGTTTTTATTTCCCTTTTTATAGATGGGCACTATATTTGCCCCCTTCCAGTCTTCTGGAATCTCCCCCGTCTCCCATGATTTCCCAAAGATAATAGCTAGAGGCTCAGATACTTCTTCTATTAACTCCTTGAGTTTTCTAGGATGCATTTCATCAGGCCCTGGTAACTTGTAGGCATCTAACTTTTCTAAGTGATTTTTTACTTGCTCTTTCCTTATTTTCTCTTCTAAACCTACCCTCTTCCCGTAAGCATTCACTATACTAGACATTCCTTCAGACTTCTCAGTGAAGACTGAAACAAAGAAGTCATTAAGCATCTCTGCCATTTCCAAGTCTCCCGTTACTGTTTCCACCTCCTCATTGAGCAGTGGGCCTACCCTGTCCTTAGTCTTCCTCTTGCTTCTAATGTATTGATAAAAAGTCTTCTTGTTTCCCTTTATTCCCATAGCTAGTTTGAGTTCATTTTGTGCCTTTGCTTTTCTAATCTTGCCTCTGCATTCCTGTGTTATTTGCCTATATTCATCCTTCGTGATCTGACCCAGTTTCCATTTTTTATATGACGTCTTTTTATTTTGTAGGTCACGCAAGATCTCAAGGGTAAGCCAAGGTGGTCTTTTGCCACATTTTCTATCTTTCCTAACCATCGGAATAACTTGCTTTTGGGCCCTTAATAGTGTCCCTTTGAAAAACTGCCAACTTTCCTCAGTTGTTTTTCCCCTCAGTCTTAATTCCCATGGGACCTTACATATCAGCTCTCTGAGCTTACCAAAATCCGCCTTCCTGAAATCCATTGTCTCTATTCTGCTGTACTCCCTTCTACCCTTCCTTAGAATTGCAAATTCTATGATTTCATGATCACTTTCACCCAAGCTTCCTTCTACTTTCAAATTCTCAACAAGTTCCTCCCTATTTGTTAAAATCAAGTCTAGAACAGCTTCCCCCCTAGTAGCTTTTTCAACTTTCTGAAATAAAAAGTTGTGTGCAATGCAGTCCAGGAACTTATTGGATAGTCTGTGCCCCGCGGTGTTATTTTCCCAACATATATCTGGATAGTTGAAGTCCCCCATCACCACCAAATCTTGGGCTTTGGATGATTTTGTTAGTTGTTTGAAAAAAGCCTCATCCACCTCTTCCACCTGATTAGGTGGCCTGTAGTAGACTCCCATCACGACATCACCTGTGTTTTTTACCCCTTTTAGCCTAACCTGGAGACTCTCCACCCTTCCGTCTCCTATGTCCATCTCCACCTCAGTCCAAGTGTGTACATTTTTAATATATAAGGCAACACCTCCTCCCTTTTTCCCCTGTCTATCCTTCCTGAGCAAACTATACCCATCCACACCAACATTCCAGTCGTGTGTATTATCCCACCAAGTTTCAATAATGCCAATAATGTCATAGTTGTATTTATTTATTAGCACTTCCAGTTCTTCCTGCTTATTACCCATACTTCTTGCATTTGTATATAGGCATCTAAGATACTGGTTTGATCTTGCCTCCCAGCTTTGCCCTGACCCTCCTTCCTCTCTGCCATTATAGCCCGTGCTCCCTCCTGTTTCCAACCCATCTCCCAGGTCTTGTTCCCCACTTACCTGTGGGCTTTGCTCACCTGTCCCCGTCGAACCTAGTTTAAAGCCCTCCTTACTAGGTTAGCCAGTCTGTGCGCAAATAAGGCCTTTCCCCTCTTCAAAAGTTGAACGCCATCTGTTCCTAGCAGTCCTTCTTCGAATAGCATCCCGTGGTCGAGGAAGCCAAAGCCCTCCTGGCGACACCATCTTCGCAGCCAGGTATTCACCTCCACGATGCATCTGTCTCTGCCCGGACCCCTACCTTCAACAGGAAGAATCGAAGAGAATACCACCTGCGCTCCAAACTCCTTAACCCGTACTCCCAGAGCCTTGTAGTCACTCTTGATCTGCTCAGTGTCACACCTCGCAGTATCGTTTGTGCCCACATGGATGAGTAGCATGGGGTAGTAGTCAGAAGGCCGGATAATCCTCGACAATGTCTCTGTAACATCTCGGATACGGGCCCCTGGCAGGCAGCATACCTCCCGGGATGAACGGTCAGGGCGACAAATGGGTGTCTCCGTCCCCCTCAGCAGAGAGTCTCCAACCACCACTACCCTATGTTTCTTATCAGTGGTGGCAGCAGACCTCCCAGCCTTAGGGGTACGAGGCTTCACCTCCTTAACTGTTGGGGGTGATTCCTTCTCTCCTGTATCAAGAAGAGCATAATGGTTATCTTTTACCATAGCAGGAGGGTTTGCAGCAGTGGTGGAGCACTGCCTGCTGCTAGAAGTAACCAGCTGGCTGTGTCCACCCTGAGCCTCCTCCTCCACTGGTGTGTCAGATACACCCTGAGGCATCTCCTCCTCCGCTGGAGTGTCGGTAGTCCTGTCAACTGGGACAGCACCGTCAGCTGTCTCCACATGGATACTGTCCAGGAATTGCTCATGGATATGGATGTTCCTCAGCCTAGCCACCTCCTCCTGTAGCTCTCCCACCTGCTGCCTGAGAGATTCCACCAGTAGGGACCTTTCACATTGGATGCCACCCCCAGCCTGGATATCAGTAAGTGGAAATTGCAAATTACAGTCTTTGCAAGCCCACACCAGAATCTGGGTAAAAGCATCCATGCTTTGGTACTCTGTCTGGCTACAGGCGCAGGTGGAGGAGACAGAAGCAGGGCTGGCACAGGTGTTGCGGGTCCTCCTCACCATTGTAAGCCTCCCTCTGTCAAACTCTCTCTCAAATTCCCATCTACAGCTCCCTGTCCGCTCTGCTCTGCCCACAGATGCTGTATGTGCTCCTCCTTCACCTGGAGAACTCCCTTGCAAAACTCCCTGTTAGCAGCTCCTGTTCGCTAAGTATAAACAAAGTATATAAAACCATTATGGTTGCTTGTTCCACTGAATAGGCATGCTTTACCAACTAACTGTAAGTAACAGAGCAGCAGTGCAAGGAGCTTTTCCGAGGGCTTATCTTCAGTGCTAAAAAAATTGTATGTTTTACTACACGCTAACTAATGCATGTGAGAATACATGAACTTAAGTGCATATGTTATCCTGAGGTAAAAGAATACACCTTTTTTAAGCAGTAAAGACAAGTTCAAAGAGAGGATTACTGTAACTGAGCCCCATGGTCATAATAAACAAAAACATATTTTTGACTGATCTCCAAAAAATCTGCCTTTGGGCAATGCTTGTTGCTAAAAGAATTCCATGACTCTTGGCTAACTACTTCTGAAGATTCTTTCCAAATTTGTGAAAGTATGGAGAAAGAGCAAACCCTCTCATAATGACATCTCTACCTGTGAGACTTCCCCATTTCCAAGAAGAAAAACAGGAGGCAGCTTGGGTGCATCCAGAGGGATATTGTCCAGGCATGTTTCCAGATGGACCATTTTGAATTATTGCATTAATTCCACTTAAAAACAACAACCCTCATATTTTACACTTGTCCCTAGAAGCATATTTGGAATTATTTTGTCTTGTTTTAGATGATACTGAGTAATAAAAAGGGGTGTGATTTCTTTTCTTCTTTTCTTTTTCTTTTTCTTTCTTTTTGGAAGGGATTTGAAGGATGACAAAAATGTAGAATGAATCAAAAGAGGGAATTTATTTCACCAGCAGGACTGGGGCAGGATGACTGAACAAAAATAGAAAGTAGTAAAATGAAGGATAGATGCTAGAGAGAGGGAATAGATACAATTATTAGACACTGGAGATAGGCCAGTGTCATCAAACTGCCAGGCCAACCAAAACAGGCTAGTTAGATGGAGGGCTAAGGAGGTTAGAACAAGCATCTTAAACTTAGTGTGCAGTGCGGGGTTGGTAGGCAGATCACTGGATGGCGTGAGGAGTCATGGCAGAAACATTGTTTGATTAGGTGTGCAGCAGAATTGTCAACAAGCTTGTTATAATTTACAGAAAAAGCCAGGAAGATAAGCTAGAAATCAGTGCAGAAGATAACAAAAGCTTAAATGAAGACAGAAAGGTGGCTTATAAAAAATGTCAGTATAATCCAGGGGTAGGCAACCTATGGCACGTGTGCCAAAGGTGGCACATGAGCTGATTTTCAGTGGCACTCATACTACCCGGGTCCTGGCCACCAGTCCTGGGGACTCTGCATTTTAATTTAATTTTTAATTAAGCTTCTTAAACATTTTTAAAACCTTATTTACTTTACATACAACAATAGTTAGTTATATATTATAGACGTATAGAAAGAGACCTTCTAAAAACATGAAAATGTATTACTGGCATGTGGAACCTTAAATTAGAGTGAATAAATGAAGATTTGGCATAACACTGCTGAAAGGAATGTTTAGAATGGTAGGGCACGAATCCAGAGAAAAGTTTAGACAGGAAAAGCATGTAATAAACAGTGTTTCAGCATCAAAAAAAGTCAATGAGAATAAAGATAAATGAGAGAAAAGAATATTAAGAGTATATCTACACTGTTTAAAAACAAAAAAGTCACAGCAGCGAGTCTCAGAGCCCATGTCAACTGACTCGGGCTCATGGGGCTTGGGCCACAGGGCTAAATATAGCAACATAGACATTTCTGCTTGGGCTGGACCCCAGGCTCTGAGACCTACCCCCCTCATCAGGTTTCAGAGCCTGAGTGGGAATGTCTATGTTGCTATTTCTAGCGCGGTAGTGCAAGCTTCAGTCAGTTGGCCTGACCTCTGAGGGTAAGTCTACACTGCAAACATAACCTGCAGCAGTGAGTTTGAGAGCCCAGGTGACCTGACTCAGGCTATGTCTACACTACCAATTTTTGTCGACAAAAGTGATGGCAACACCCAAAAATCAACATAATAAAAATTGGAATCTCATGTTCACACTCCCTCTGTTGGCAGAGCGCATCGACAGTGGGGGCACCATCCTTGACAGTGTGAGCATTGCACTGTGGGTACCTATCCCACAATCCAGGTCAACACTTTCTGTTGCTAGGTGTTGTAGGAAGGAGGAGCAGGTTGCGGCACATCTTGGGACCTGGCTTAATGTCCCATGATGCATTGCTTTGTGTCCTAGCAGTCCATGGGCTTCCAGCTTTCTTTTGTGGTATTTTGCAATGGTCAATCTCTGCCGTTGACCTCAGCCTCTTTGTGGGAAGGGATGGACCTCACACTGCTCTCCTCTGAACTATCATGAAGACGTGGATGGCAGTGCAGTTAATTGTCAAATTCCTAACTGAAGAACACTCGCAGGCGCCCAACATAGATTACTTTTGGCCTTCACAGAGCAGCTGCATAGGGTAGATAGTCACTTTTGGGCTCATGAAACAAGCACTGAATGGTGGGATCGTATCATCCTGCAGGTGTTGGATGAAGAGCAGTGGCAACAGAATTTTCGGATGTGGAAAGCCACTTTCCTGGAACTGTGTGCGGAGCTCGCCACAGTCCCTGCAGCACAAGGACACCAGAATGAGAGCTGCCCTTTTGGTAGAGAATGGTGGCAATCGCTGTATGTAAGCTGGTGACTCCAGACTGCTACCGGTTGGTCACGAATCAGTTTGGAGTCAGGAAGTCGACCCTTGGGCCTGTGTTAATGCAAGTGTGCAAGTCAATTAATCACATCCTGCCATGCATCTTCAGGAATACCAGCCTGTATGGAAAGCGACAAACCAGAATATTACAGTGGGGGATGTTGAAATGCCCATAGTGATCCCGGGAGATCCGGCATACCCTTTATAGCCGTGCTCATGAAACCTTATATGGGACACTTGGACAGCGGTAAGGAGCAGCTCAACAGTCTGAGTAGCTGCCAGATGCAGCTGAATGTGCCTTTGGCAGATTAAAGGCACACTGGCGATGCCTATATGGCAGGCTAGAGCTTAATGAGGATAATATTCCCTTGGTCATAGCCATGTGCTGTACATTGCATAATCTCTGTGAAGCAAAGGGTGAAAGGTTTGCTCAGGGGGTGGAGTCCTCAGGCAGACCGTTTAGCTGCTGATTTTGAGCAGCCAGATACCAGGGCTGTCAGAGGGGGCCAGTTCGAATCAGGAAAGCTTTGAGGCACACTTTGACCATGAGCACCAGTAGTATGTGTATCTGTCAGAAGTGCTAGGATGCAATGGTGTCTTTTTGGGCCTTCCATTCCTGTAAGACAATGAAGATAATGCCTGTGCATGTATTGGTGGTATCTGCAATCTCAATTCGTAGGAAAAAAAAAAAAAGGTGATCCACCATTAAATAACTTTGATTTTACTGAATAAGAAGCAGCACACACCAACACTTAGCTGCCTGATGGGAAGGAGGAACCAGGAAAGGACAGACTTTCACAACTGCTTGTAGGTCCAGCTATCATTGTGAAACTTGTCCTAGGGGGTGGAGTGAAGGGGAAACCAAGAACTCCCAGAAAGTGGAGAGGAATATGCAGGCGGAGTTCGTGTGGGAGGGCATAGAAAAGTGCTCTGAATGTGCTGCAGGGGACAGTGAGCATGGATCTGTTCAGTCTGCAGCACTGTTAGTATTGCAGTGTCTGCATTTGCTCCTCCATTACTTTAATCATCTTCTCGTTTGCAGCCTTAACAAATGCTTGATTCTCTTTTCTGTCCTACCATTCGGCTTCCCAGCAGTCCTTACATTACCTTTTTTCTGCTTTGGAGCACTGCCGTACCTCACAGAACATGCCCAAGACGCAGCAAGAAGACGCTTTCTTATCTAGCAGAGATGCTCAGCAGGGGTGTGTGGGGTGTTCCTCAAGGCCATATCTGGTGATGCAGAGGGGACAGTGCACAAGAAGCAGGATTGTTAAGTTCACACACAGCATTGTAACATTTCAGTTAATACACCTTTTGCAACATTGCAGTCACTTTCTCGCTGACCCTAGCCAGGCACACATCTCTGCAAACAGCCAAAGCATGATGAGTGTTAGCGGGGGCATGGAAGGGGCTGCTCCACATTAGGAAGAGAGCACACACACTCTGCAAGGGTCATGGTGCAGCTTTCTGTGGAAAAAATTCTAGAATTCTTTCACACTTTTCCACTGATGGGGGATCATTCTAGCAGATATCTAACTGCTAAGTGTAAGTAGGGAAACAAGGGTACATCTACTCCATACCTGTTTCTTCTGCCCTGCTCCCTACGCTGTTCGACTATGTGATGCTTTGGTCCCTGCACAGGTTATTGCTAAATGGCATGGGAAAGTTTCCTACAATGGGGGATGGAACAGAGCTGCTCTGCCACAGAACTTTTGGCAGAGGTTACCGAGTACCTCCAGAAAACTTCCTTGGAGATCTCGCTAGAGGATTCCTGTGAGATCTCTGGGTGCATCAACACCCTGCTCTGCTGTACGGATTAGTTACTCAGGAAAATATCCACCTCAGAGAAACACAACCAGCCTCCCACATTTCTATACCCTGAACCCGCCGGCGCAGTACACAAGCCACAGCTACTTACCAGACTTATCTCCTGCTTCTTTCTCCCTGGAGAGCAACTGCTGAGACTTGCTAGATGCCTCTGGAGTGGAGAAAAGTTCCTGGTTGCCTGGCTGACCAGGCAACCCCGCTGGGAGCTGCACATCCTAATCTAACTCCACCTGCTCATCAGTAACTTAGTCCTCCGGGTTAGGTCCTCTTTCAGCTCCCTCCATTCCCTCGAAATGTGTGCTGGGCTCTTGGCAGTGGTCACCACTGATGATAGCGTCCAGCTCCATATAGTATCGGCAGGTCTTAGGTGAAGCATGAGAGCGATGGTTTGCCTCCCTTGCCTTTTGGTACGCCTGCCTTAGCTCCTTTATCTTCGCTCTGTACTGCAGCGTGTCCCGATCATAGCTCTTTTTGCACAAGCCTCAAGAAATGTGCCCCTAGGTGTCCCAATTCCTACAGCTCAAGCACAGCTGGAACTGCACAGCCTTATCTTCCTGTAATATACTGCTCAGATCCAACAGCTCTACAGTGATCCAAGCAGGAGAATGTTTGGTGCGATAACCTGCCATGGTCACCTGGGAAGATGGGATGAGACTTCTCCACCCTCAGCCAGCAGGAAATTAAATTTCAAAAATTCCTGGGGCTTCGAATGAGGAGGGGCAGATGAGTGTGTGTTTGCCTGCATACAGGGCACTGGAGTTCAAACTGCTGACTGGAGCGGTCAGGACGAGTATTGTGGGACATTTCCTGGAGGCTAATTCAAGCAATGAAATCAAGCATGGTGTCTGCACTGGCACGTTGTTGAGAAATTGTAGAAGAAAAAGATGTAAGTAACTGCAGCAAGGGAGATTTAGGTTGGACATTAGGAAAAAGTTTCTAACTGTCAGGGTAGTTAAACACTGGAATAGATTGCCTAGGGAAGTTGTGGAATCTCCATCGCTGGAGATATTTAAGAGTAGGTTAGATAAATGTCTATTAGGGATGGTCTAGACAGTATTTGGTCCTGCCATGAGGGCAGGGGACTGGACTCGATGACCTCTCGAGGTCCCTTCCAGTCCTAGAGTCTATGAGTCTATAAGTCTCTCATCAGGATGGATGTATTTTTGTCACCAAAACTGGACATTTTTCCAGACAAAAGTCACATTGCAGTGTTTATGCACATACTGTTTGTTTGATTAAAAGCAGTTTTTGGTGACAAAACTTGATAGTGTAGACAAGGCCTCAGGCTTGTGCTATAGACTAAAAATGGTAATGTGGATGTTTCTGCCTAGGTTCTGAAACTTAACTAGGGGATGGGTATCAGAATCCAGGCTCCAGCCTGAGCAGGAATGTCTACACTGCTGTTTGTAGCCATAGAGTGTGAGCACCAGTTTACCTGGGCTCTGAGACTCAATGTCCCGAGTGTTCTTTGCAAAGTGAACATACTCAGACTTGCTGTCATGGGTCTTGCAGACTTACCTTTAGAAGACTGAAGGGAATTGGAAATGCACAACTGTTTGAGTAGATTGGTGAGGGTGAAAGCCTCAATAAAGTGGATAATGGAGGAAGTGGTTTCAAAGTCTTTGTTCATCCATTAGCCTCCCTTTTTAAAAACTAAAACTTATCCAACATTTAGTTTCAGATAGGTACTGATACGAAATTAGACTCTAACATCATTGAAAATTGCATGATCCAAAGCATGATGGAAGGATGTTTCAGGGTAAAATCTCAAATTCAATTCTTCTTGCTTTGGTAGATTCTAGATTTTCGATTTGTCTTTTGTGTAAACATCTTTTCTTTTTCTCTTGAATGTTGAAATTATGATGCACGTTAAGATTGCAGCTTTCTGTTAATCTCATTTTAATTTATCTCATTAAAACTTGGCTTTATATCTTTCATAATATGTGACATTTGCTCTGATCTGAGATCACCGCAATGTCTCCAAACAATTGGATCCATTATATTCAATCTGTAAAATATGTATGTAGATAGCTGTATACAGATCATGAATAATGTATTACTGTTTTACAGTTCTGCCAGCTACCTCAATTGAGATTTGTGAATATAGTATTTCACTACTCATGAACATCTTTCTGCATTTTTTCATTAATATTATATGCCTGTCTAATAGCAAACATTGGCTTGAGGGGGCAAAACAATAAAACTGACATCTTTGAGTTTTAGAGACCATGGTGACAGCTTCTTTAAAGGAACCGAAGATAGTTTGTGTTGGCAAAGTTAGTTTGTATTGTTGGTCATGCTGTAAATAAGAACAGCCATACTGGGTTATACTAAAGGTCCATGTACCCCAATATCCTATCTTCCGACAGTGGCCAATACCAGGTGCCCCAGAGGGAATGAACAGATAATCATCAAGTGATCCATTCCCAGCTTCTAGCAAACAGAGGCTAGGGACACCATCCCTGCCCATCTTGGCTAATAGCCATTGATGGACCTATCCTCCATGAATTTACCTAGTTCTTTTTTGAACCCTGTTGTAGTCGTGGCTGTCATAAACAGATCGTTAAGGGTTAATGTCTCTTTTACCTGTAAAGGGTTAAGAAGTTCACCTAGCCTAGCTGACACCTGACCAGAGGAACCAATGGGGGAACAAGATGTTTGAAAAGGAAGGAGGGACATTTTCCTTTGTTGAGAGTCTCAGTTTCAGCCAGAGTGAAAAAGATCAAGGAACCAGCCTCTTATCAGAGTAGTAAGTTTTAGAAAGGGATAAATAGGTTTATTTATTTTCTTTGTAACTTGTCTTGGTACCATTAAGGGAATTATCAAAATTGGGTATTGGAGTATTTTTTGTGTAACTAAATTTGTGCTCAGGGGAACCTCTTCTGTGTTTTTGAATCTCTTGTCGGTGAGAGTAGCTGGTATGCTAATCTCTCTCAGAGAGTTTTCTTTTACCTTTCTTTTCTTTAATTAAAAGCCTTTTTCTTAATACCTGATTGATTTTTCCTTGTTTTTTAGATCGGGGATTGGATCTGGACTCACCAGGAATTGGTGGGGGAAAGGAGGGAGGATGGGTAAATTCTCCTTGTGTTAAGATCCAAGGGGTTGGATCGGTGTTCACCAGGAACTTGATGAAAAAGTGTCTCAAGGCTACCCTGGGAGGGGGAAGGTTTTGGGAGGAAAGGGGGTGTTCCAGACGGAGGATCTGGATGGTGGCAGCAATACCAGATCTAAGCTAGTACTTAAGCTTAGAAGTGTCCATGCAGGTCCCCACATCTGTACCCTAAAGTTCATAGTGGAGAAGGAACCTTGACAGTGGCCTTCACAACATCCTTTGGCAAAGAGTTCCACAGGCTGATTGTGTGCTGTATGAAGAACTACTTCCTTTTGTTTGTTTTAAACCTGCTGCCTGTTAATTTCATTTGGTGACCCCTAGTTTTTATGTTAGGAGGAGGAGTAAATAACACTTCCTTATTTACTTTCTCCGCACCAGTTATGATTTTATAGACCTCAATCATATCCCCGCCCTTAGTCATTTCTTTTCCAAGCTGAAGAGTCCCAGTCTTATTAATCTCTTCTCATACGGAAGCTGTTCCATGTCCTAATCATTTTTTGTTGCCTTTTTCTGACGTTTTTCCAATTTCAATATATCTTTTTTGAGATGGGGACCACATTTGCATACAATATTCAAGACGTGGGCATACCATGGATTTATATAGAGGGAATATGATATTTTCTGTCTTCTTACCTGTCCCTTTCTTAATGATTCCCAACGTTATATTTGTTTTTTGACTGCTGCTGCACATAGAGTGGATGTTTTCAGAAAACTGTCCACAATGACACCAAGATCTCTTTCTTGCGCGGTAACAGCTAATTTAGACCCCATCATTTTATATACCCACAAGTCTCATAATTGTTCTTTTAATGTGGGGGGATAAGGAGTACAATCACTTGGTTTATTTTTCTATTTCAATTACTGGTAGTAGTTTACTATTTCAAACCAAATCGGATGATGATACAACTCATTTTAAACACAAATGCAGGTAGCCCTGCTGATGAAGAGTTGGTCTGTGGATGAGTGTGCTTTTAGTTTTGATACTGTGAAAGTGCACTTATGATCAAGAAAGGGACTAAAAATGGCATCTCCTTACTCAAAACTATTGCTCTGGGTTGGTGCTCAGTTTCCTATCCGCTTGCTCTGGTTTTAACACTTCTGTTGTTGCTGTGGATCCTAATCCAGCTAACAGAGAAAGTGAGCTGTATTCTGTTTCATCCAGAGGATTAACTAAATTCTGATTGCAGAATCTTTGTTACTAGTGATGATGCTTGAGCCAGAAAGAACACAGCTTATCTTTCATATTTCAAGATGAGTTTGAAGAGCTGGCAGTTATTGGGGAAAAAAATCTTTTAAGTTAAATTTTTTTTTGAGCAAATGTGATGCAGATAAATCTGGAACCCACTATCCTGTGTTTACAGTACAGTGTCTGAGACCAATACAGGTTCGAGTAAGGATTTGATTGAGAGAGGAAAATCAAAACGAAAACAGATTGTAATTCAAAACTAAGTGGTTGGTTGTTAATGGGGAATGAGTTGCAACTTGGGCTGGGGAGGAGCACTTTTACCAACTAACAGTACTATCAGAACAAGAATATACACACAACTTGAAACAGTCTATTTACATCCAGCAAGAAGAAACCAAGCAGTCTATAATCAACTGCTCACTGAAAACCAGAGCAGATACACAAGCCAAGTAAACTGTACACGCATTAATTGAATACTATAAAAATAAACCAACTAACCACAATAGCAATTAATACAACAATTTGACGCTTATGTACTATATACACAGCTTGGTCCCAAGTAAGGGAAGGGGAAAAGGGAAGAAGTTAAACAGAGTATTTACAGAAATTAAAATGCACATACCACACTCCAGGCGCAGCTGACCAGCAGTACAGACTCTGAGGACATGGCAAATTGGGGAGGGGAAATAATCCAAAGAACCAAAATGACATGACACGAGCCAGCTAAATCCAGAGGAGACCCTGGCTGGAAGGGTGATCAGGCCTTCCAGCTAACACGTGGATACTCCTGCTGTTTTTGGCGCAAGGCTTAGTTTTATTCGAAGACTCTTACTCGTGTCAGTGTCTGATTGGTCCCTAGCTCCTTCACCGACCAGATTCCGAGCTGGTGCCTTCTATGTCAATGGGAGCTGCACCCGGCACACTACTTTTGCACACAGCCCTATGCTTTTGCACACAGCACCAAATTGACCTTTTGACCAACAGAAGGTTCGAGAGCAGGCACACTGGTATTTTTGCACACGGCACTATCCTGACCCTTAGGTGACCAGGAAAAAGAGCGGGAATAGGCACACGGCACTATGTACCCATGGTTGCACACGGTACCAATGTGACCTTTTGACCGACAATTGGCCAAACAGACGCCATGTTTGAGCATAGGCTCTAAGGCTGCGACACACAGAATATAAACCAAACATCAAGTAATGACCTCATAATATTTTGCTCATTGCCTCTCATTATCTAACCTTTAAATTTAACTACATATAGTTGTATAATATTTAAAAAGAAAACCCAACCTCTTGAAAGTATTAAATAATTTAATAACCAATTTCTGTTGAAACCTAAAATCTAAGAATAAGACCAATAGGCTCCTACCCCATTGTAAGTAATATGTTCCTCTGGAGAGTTCACTTCCTTGAAAATCCTGCAGGTAGTTTTGCCTGTCTCTAGATTTATTTATTTGTTTGTTTGTTTGTTTTTGGTAATATAAATCTATCTTGTTAACAGCTACACCAAAAATCTTAATTGTGTCTAACCATGGATCTTGTGCAAGTTACAAAATGTATTTGATTTTCCTTGGATATATTGTATTTTTCATACAAGTTTAGATACAACAGTCTTATAACTTTATTGCACATGTGCTGGATAGGCTCACGATAGTTTTAAAGGTTAGTTTCCTGAAGCCATTCTTTTTCCATAGAAATATTTCTCTAGTTTGCACTCCATCCAAGTAGATTTGTGACACATTCTGTGATCTAGAGTGCTGAAACTAGCTTTGCCACTAACTTGCTTTGTGACCTTAAGACAAGTCACTTTACCTTTCTCTTTCACTTTTCTCATTTGTAAATCATAGAATCATAGGACTGGAAGGGACCTCGAGAGGTCATCTACTCCTGTCCCCCGCACTCATGGCAGGACTAAGTATTGTCTAGACCATTCCTGACAGGTGTTTGTCTAACCTGATCTTAATAATAGCCAGTGCTGGAGATTCAACAGCCTCCCTAGGCAATTTATTCCAGTACTTAACCACCCTGACAATAGGAAGTTTTTCCTAATGTCCAACCTAAACCTCCCGTTTTGCAATTTAAGCCCATTGCTTCTTGTCATATCCTCAGAAGTTTAGAAGAACAATTCTTCTCCCTTTTCTTTGTAACAACCTTTTATGTACATGAAAACTGTTATCATGTCCCTCAGTCTTCTCTTTTCTAGACTAAACAAACCCATTTGTGTCTGTCTTACAACGCTCCTGCTAATACATCCCAGAATGATGTTTCCTTTGTTTTGTTTTGTTTTTGTTTTTTGTTTTTTTGCAGCAGTGTTACACTGTTGACTCATATTTTGCTTGTGGTCCACTATGACTCCGTATATCTCTTTCTGCAGTACTCCTTCCTAGGCAGTCATTTCCCATTTTGTATGTGTGAAACCGATTGTTCCTTCCTAAATGGAGTACTTTGCATTTGTCCTAATTTAATTTCATCATATTTACTTCAGACCATTTCTCCAGTTTGTTCAGATCATTTGAATTTTAATTCTATCCTCTAAAGCACTTGCAGCCCCTCTCAGCTTGGTATTGTCCGCAGACTTTGTAAGTGTACTCTCTATGCCATTATCTAAATCATTGATGAAGATATCGAATAGAACCAGACCAGAACTGATGCCTGCAGGACCACACTCATTATGCCCTTACAGCATGACTATGAATCACTGGTAGTTACTCTCTGGGAATGGTTTTCCTACCAGTTTTGCTCCCACCTTATAATAGGATCCCACCTTATAATAATCTAGGATGCAATTTCCTAGTTGGTTTATGAGAAGGTCATATGAGACAGTATCAAAAGCTTTACTAAAGGCAATATGTATCACATCTACCGCTTCTCCCCATCCACCAGGCTTGTTACCCTGTCAAAGAAAGGTATCACGTTGGTTTGACATGATTTGTTCTTGATAAATCCATGCTGAGTGTTTCTTCTCACATAATCTTCTACATGTTTGCAGATTGGTTGCTGAATTATTTGCTCCGTTATCTTTCTGGGTACAGAAGTTAAGCTGACTGATCTGTAGTCTCCCGGTTTGTCCTTATTTCCCTTTTTATAGATTGGCACTATATTTGCCCACTCTTCTGGAATCTCTCCCATCTTCCATGACTTTACAAAGATAATCGATAATGGCTCAGATATCTCATTAGTCAGCTCCTTGAGTATTCTAGGATGCATTTTATCCGGCCCTGGTGACTTGAAGACATCTAATTTGTCTAAGTAATTTTTAACTTGTTCTTTCCCTATTTTAGCCTTTGAGCCTCATTTTCACTGGCATTCACTTTGTTAGACATCCAGTCATCACCAACCTTGTTGAAAACTGAAACAAAGAAGTCATTAAGCACCTCTGCCATTTCTACATTTTCTGTTATTGTTTTTCCCCTGTCATTGAGTAACGGACCTACCCTGTTCTTGGTCTTGCTATTGCTTCTAATGTATTTGAAGAAAGTTTTCTTGTTACCCTTTCTGTCTCTAGCTAGTGTAATCTCGTTTTGTGCCTTGGCCTTTCTAATTTTGTCCCTACATACTTGTGTTGTTTGTTTATATTTATCCTTTTTCATTTGACCTCGTTTCCACTTTTTGTAGGACTCTCTTTTTGATTTTTAGATCACTGAAGATCTTCTGGTTAAGTCAGGGTGGTCTCTTCCCATACTTCCTATCTTTCCTACACAGTGAGATCATTGTGTTCTTGTGCCTTTAATAATGTCTCTTTGAAAAACTGCCAACTGTCTTCAGTCGTTTTCCCCTTTAAACTTGCTTCCCATGGGACCTTACCTACCAACTCCCTGAGTTTGCTAAAGTCTGTCTCCTTGAAAACAGATTTTCTTTATTTTGCTGTTTTCCCTCCTACCATTCCTTAGAATCATGAACTCTTACCATTTCATGATCACTTTCACCCAAGCTACCTTCCATTTCAAATTTTCAACCAGTTCCTCCCTATTTGTCAAAATCAAATCTAGCACAGCCTATCCCCTGGTAGCTTTTTCCAGTTTCTGAAATTAAAAAAAAAATGGTCTCCAATACATTCCAAGAACTTGTTGGATAATCTGTGCCCTGCTGTGTTATTTTCCCAACAGATGTCTGAGTAGTTGAAGTCCCCCATCACCACCAAGTCCTGTGCTTTGGATGATTTTGTTAGTTGTTTAAAAAAATCCTCATCCACCTCTTCTTCCTGGTTAGGTGGTCTGTAGTAGACTCCTATCACGTCATCACACTGTTTTTTTATCACTTTTATCCTTACCAAGAGGATCCTTATCCTAAACAAGTCTGTTGGCTCTTTCCATCTCAACCTCAGACCAAGTGTATACATTTTTAATATATAAGGCAACTCCTCCTCCCTTTTTTCTTTGCTTGTCCTTCCTGAGCAAGCTGTACCCTTTTATACTAATATTCCAGTCATGCGTATTATCCCACCAAGTCTCTATGATGCCAACTATCTCATAGCTGTGTTTGTTTACTAGTATTTCAAATTCTTCCTGGTTATTCTACATACTTTTCACATTAATACACAGACATCTAAGATACTGATTTGACCTTCCCTGCCTCCAGTTCTGTCTTGTGACTCCTTTATCACTGCTGTAACAGCCCATGCTCCCCCCAAAGTCTGACTCTTTTTCCAGGTCTCCATGTTTTTGACTTACCTGTGGGCTGTGGTCACCTGCCCCTTTCGAACAGAGTTTAAAGAGCTCCTCACTAGATTAGCCAGTCTGTATCCAAATATGCTCTTCCCCTTCCTCAATAGCTGGACCCCGTCTCCGCTTAGCAATCCTATGGTCAAGGAAGCAGAAGCCCTCCTGGCGACACCATGTTTGTAGCCAGGCATTCACCTCCAGGATGCATCTGTCTCTGCCTTGGCCCCTACCCTTGACCGGAAGGATCAAGGAAAACACCACCTGCACCCCAACTCCTACACCCTTACTCCCAGAGCCTTGAAGTCACTTCTGGTCTGTTGAGGTCATACATTGCAGTATCATTTGTGCCCACATGGATGAGTAGCATGGGGTAGTAGTCAGAGGGCCGGATGATTCTCAACAATCCCTCTGTAACTTCTTGGATACGGGCCCCTGGCAGGCAGCACACCTCTCAAGATGCCATGTCAGGGCAACAGATGGGTGCTTCTGTCCCCCTCAGAAGAGAGTCACCAACCACCATTACCCTACATTTCCTCCTGGGAGTGGTGGCTGCGATTCTCCCAGCCTTGGGGTACATGGCTTCTCCTCCTCTACCTTTTGGGGATGATTTCTCATTGCTTGTTGCCAGGGCAGCATATCAGCTTTCCATCACTATGGTAGGTAGGTTGAGAGTAGAGGTAAAGCACTGCCTGCTGCCAGAAGTAACCAATAGCCAGTGTCCTCCCTTTGGCAGAGCCATATCCTCCTCCCCTGTTGGTATGACAGTAGTCCTCTGTAGCTGGATAGTCTCCTCAATCATGGATGTCTCAAGGAATTCCTTGTGGGCACGGATGCTCCTCAGCCTATCCATCTCCTCCTGTAGCTCTCCCACCTGCTTTCTGAGAGATTCCACCAGCAAGCATCTTTCACACTGGATGGTCCCGTTAGCCTGGCTTTCTGAGAGTGGGAAATGCAGGCCACAGTCTCTGCAAATCGACACCAGGATATGGGTAGAGGCATCCAGGGTTAGGTTGTCTGCATACAAGCGCAGGTGGAGGAGACACGAGCAGCATTGGCACTGGCAATGCGGCCCTTCCTAACCATAGTGATTATATTACTTCTCCCTCCCACAAACTCCCTCTCAAATTACCCTGTTTGTGGTGGGGAATGCTTGCTTATGTCACAGGAGAATTGTTGTATTAAAGTTTTCATAGTGTTTTGAAAATGTAGAACATATAATACGTATTATTAATATGAGAATTTCAAAAATTGCAATGGTATTCTGTTTCAATTAAAAAAAACCAACACAACAACCCCACACCGTGATCTCACAGGAATATGGGATTGCCATACCAATCAGATCCGTGATCCATATTTCAGTGTCTTCAACAGTGGCCCAGCATTAGGGTTTTTTGGTTTTGGTTTTGGGTTTTTTTGAGTTAAATGCAAGAAATCTTGTTAAAGACAGTTATGGAATAGTATACCAATAAGGAAGGTTCTTCCTGAACCCCAGGCAGTTAGTAATTGACTTTTTTATAACCTGCAACACAAGTATTTAAATCTGTTTGTATATTATTTATCCTATCTGTTGATGATCTTATTACTCATATACATGTATAATCCTTTTCTGAAATGTATTAAGCTCTTGGCTTCTTTGGAACAATGAGTTTCATAGATTAATTTCCCATTATGTAAAACAGTATTTGCTTTCTAACTTTGATTTTTTCTTCTGCTTATATTAGATGAGGACTAAAAGGAGTGCTTTATTGACCCTCTATATACCATTCATTATTTTACATATGTCTATCATGTTCTTTCATATCATTTCCTCTAAACTGAATAGTCCTAATCTTTTCTATCTCACTTTATGCCGCAGTCATTTTCATCACTGATGTCTCTATTTGATAGATCTTTGAGATAGGATAACAAAACTCAGTATTTAAGATGAGAACAATCAATTGCTTGATACAATGGTATTAGAATATTTTCCTTGTTGTGGGATTGTACATTTGATAAAAATGAATTTCCAGTCACTTTCACGCCTACCGTATCTGATTTTTAGGGATTTATGCCTGCCTTCCATGCCCTATTTTTTTTTTTGACGTGACTTTTTTTCTGTATTAAAAAGTTTAATAGATATGGTTTACCGTTGGGGTATACTATAGGGATTAAAAAAAAAAAAAGATTGTTTTCGCTATTACACTGAATTTGTAATTCTCCAAATGAGAGCAAGAATGCAGCAATTCTAGTTTCTTTACTGCCATACCAGGCCAAATGAAAGCAAGCATTGAAAGTAGACAGCATGATGGCATAGTTAAATACCACTTCCACATTCTGCTCTCAATTATGAGGTGTCTTCATTCCCAAGTGAGAAAGATATCATGTCATAGGTACAACTGTAGCCATCTATTGATCTTTTTACTCACATAAATTGAATAATTCATTATCTATGCATAGTCTGTACAGCAGATTTTTCTACAATTTTAGAACTAACAAAAGAATCTCCAGGAAATTTTTGAGAAGAAATGCCTCTGAAAATTCCAATTATTTTTAGAGGAGATTATCAAGGTATTAGGAAAGAAAATATCCTTAAATAGCTGAAACTGGGCATGTATAGGAAGGGTTTTCCTCTTCTTAAGTGCTTCCAGGGTTAAGACCACATTGACATGAGTAGAATCCGTTATGGCCTCCAGCTCTGTCAAAAAGAGCTTTGATATAAACACTTCCTTGTAAGGAAAGTGTAAGGAGAATTGAAATTGGCTGTCATAGTAGGCAGAACCCAACTGTACTCATCTAGACTATATTTCCTCATGACTTTATAGTTGATCTAATCTACATTTTAGAATTTTATCCTTTTACAATTATTCAATCAAATTCTGCAATAATCAACTAAGCTGAATTTGTCAACATTAAAATCAAATAATCGGTTTCTCCTTTCCATTTTAGCAGCACCTAATCCTGCTGGGTGGCACAGAGAAGGTTGAGCAGACATTTATAATAGAGGTTAAATCCACTGCCCTTTAAAATTGCACCATGGAGTTCCATGTTTGTTTGTCTCAGTGCTTCCATATCATTTGTTCAATTTTTATTTTTATTTTAATGGGCTACCTTGCAAGCCCAGCCAAGATCCAGAGTCAAGCTGGCTTCTTCTTTCTTTTACATCATCACCACAGTAAAGATTCTGCAGGCCAGTTGATGCCCTAAGATATACCTGTGAAACCTCATTAGCTTTCAGTCACATTTTATAGATATAATTGATGAAATCATTGTCCCACATAATCTTTTTATTGCTAGTGATGATGCATGAAAGGGAAAGAACTCGGATTGACTCAGATGCCAGGAAGGGATTCACTTTAAAGGGATATAGGAGAATATGTAGATATACTTCTTCAGCAAACATGTGGCTTTTTACGACCAGCAGACAGTCCAAAATCTTATTTGCTTCCACACCTGAAGTAGTTGAACATTCTATGACATACAATGTATTAGCTTAAAAAATAGGATAAATATCAAAATCCATATTTAGTAGATAACTATCCTCAAATAGATTTGATTTTTTTTTTATTTTTTTATTTTTTTAGCTTAAGCATGTCAGTTTTGATTATCAGTTTTCATCAAGGAAAAATTAGATTCCCCTCCTGCTTGGTCTAATGTACAGATTATTCAGCTTAACGTAAACACGTTAGAAGATAAATGTATAAAGTATTTGAACAATACATAATAAAAATGGGAATGATTAATTGCTTAAAGACAAAAAGAAATGTAACCTTCAATTACAGGTTTGCTGTGGTATTTTTCAATAGCATTGATGTTCATTTATAGCTATCCCTATGTGTTTCTTTTGAATGAACTCAAATATATGTGTGTATGTATATACAAAGTGTGTGCGGTAATATCTTTTACTGGACCAACTAATGCCTCAATAACAGCTGGGTGGATGAAACCAGACAATCACTACGCTATTGCAATTGTTTTGTATATGGATGTGGATTAAGTGGAAGATGTACTAGGTCTACAAATTGATTTAATGTGGTCCACTAAACCACTGTCAGATCATAACTAGTTTCAGATACTATACAATCTTGTGTACTTCTTTTTTGTTTTTTCATGGTATTTAAAATGATTAAAGAATCTTTCTTTTTTTTATTACAAGGCCCTTTTTTATAAATGAGATCATAGAATGTCAGGGTTGGAAGAGACCTCAGGATGTCATCTAGTCCAACCCCCTGCTCAAACTGGTAATCGTAAACATTCAGCAATGTATCCGCTTTAGGATGTCAAATATTAGTTTTGTTCAACTGCTAGTGCAAGTGGAAGTCATCATGTCAAAACTATTTTGAAATATTTTTCTAAAATCTCCTTAAGAGAACAGAAATACTTTTTTATTAAAATATAAAAATGTTTAAGATCCTAAATTAGCAGAATACTGGGATAGACTTAAGTTAAAAATACATGCAAAAAATGAAAGTTTGATTGTGCCACTTAACACACTTCTTAAATAGGTGCTTTAGAGTAAATAGTGAATAATTATTTTCTTTCAATTTTGAGATTAGCATCTTATCTTTTCTTGTATTTTCTCTTTCTCAACTCCACTCCTACCTCCTGATTGAAGGCAGGGCCTAGTGGTGCTTTGGTTATGACACTGAAGCTAGAGTTGGATCCTAGAGAGGTAGTAACTTCCTACTTTGTCCCTTACAGAGGGTAGTATGGTTGGTGGGGGAAAAAGCATTCCTGGCAGGAGGTGTGGGCAAGTGGAAGTGAGATGAGCAAGGGGAGAGGAAGAGCCCCAAATCCTTCAGTTGCTATGAGGGGTGGAGACATAAATCATAGAAGTAAAGGGAGATGCTCAGAGATGACTTATCAAGACTTGCATTTCAGGGATAGTGTAGGAAGGAATCCTTTTATCCACTGAGCAGTTCCAACCCTGGCATCTTGACACGAGCTTCCTAATCCAGTGCTCTCATACTCCCTGCGAGAATCTTGTGTAGTGCTTATTTCCCACTGAAGTCGTAAGAGTGATCTGCAGCTTGCTGGATTGGGTCCAAAGGTAGCATCTTTACTAGTTAAGAACTAAATGAGCATGAAAACCCTATTCCTTTTTCTCTTCTAAAGGTGGCACTTCCTCATCATTATGCAAATTGACAGGACATAGGGTAGAAGGAAAGCTTGCTTTGTTGCTGTCTGTGCCAGACCTGAAGTGTGGATGGAGAAAGGACTTCAGAATCCAGGACCCTAATCTTGCCTCTCAAAAGAACTAAAATGTCTTTAAATGATATATTATACTATTATGCAAGGAATTAGTGAACTTGACAAAACATGACCTTTGTAACAATCTAATTAACACTAGAATTTTGGGAGAAAGTGTTCAAACAAACGTGTGAAAATCAAAGGCTTTTTAAAATCTCTGAACTTGATCTTTGTTTTTGGGAGTGTGCATATATGAAATAAAACAAAACTCTGACTGTGCTGATCCTTTTGGAGGACCTTTTGTTTACCTGAAAAAATAGGTTAAAGGTTAAAAAGGTCTTTTAGCAGGTGTTGCTCTGGTCATCTGTGAGAAGGCCAACTCTGCTTGCATGTTAAAGGAAGAAATGCCACCGATATGATCATAAGGAGCTGTCTGTCCTAATGGTTTACACTTGGAGCAATTGTGGAAATGTTAACAACACAACTATATTTATGAATATCAGAGCAGAATGTGGCAGATGGTGATGCAAAGGAGAGTTCATATCAGACTTTCCTATCATTAAACACTGTGTTGTGAGGAAGGTGCTTTTTTGCTGCAATTTTAGATTAATGATTAACTCCAAGCAGCTTGTCTTAGAAAGTGAAGAACAACATAGAATACTATTATCTAAAATGTCCAGATATATTAGCTGAAGATGTGCTTACTTAAGCAGTCCAGAGGATAGACTCATAGGATCACAGAAATGTAGGACTGGAAGGGGTGTCAAGAGGTCAAGTCTAACCCCGTATTCTGTGGCAGAACCAAGTAAATGTAGACCATACCTGATAGGTGTTTCTTCAGCCTGTCCTTAAAAACCTCCAGTGATTCCACAACCTCCCTTGGAATCCTATTCCAGCGCTTATCTAATATCTAACATAAATCTCCTTTGCTGCAGATTAAGCCCATTACTTCTTGTCCTATTTTCAGTGAACATGAAGAACAATTGATCACAGTCCTGTTTATAACAGACTTTAACTGTTATCAGTTCCCCCCATAGTTTTCTTTTCTCAGAACTAAACATGCACAGTTTTTTTTAATTGTTTCCTTAAGTCAGGTTTTTAAAATGTTTTATCATTGTTGCTCCCCTCTGGGCTCTCTCCAATTTATCCACATCTTTTCTAAAGTGTAAGGCCCCGACTTGGACACAGTATTCCAGCTCCGGCACTGGTGCCAAGCAGAGTGGGACAATTACCTCCTGTGTCTTTCATATAACACTCGTGTTAATACATCCCAGAAGATATTAGCCTTTTTTGCAGCTGCATCAAGTTGCTGACTCATATTCAATTTGTAATCCACTGTAACCCCCAGATCCTTTTCAGCAGTGCTACCGCTTAGCTGGTTATTCCCCATTTTGTAATTGTGCCATTTGATTTTTCATTCCTAAGTGTTTTTCTCTTGTCATTACTGAATTTCACCATTTTTTTCAGACAGATTCTTTAATTTGTGAAGATTTGAATTTGAATCCTATGCTCCCAAGTGCTTGCAACCCCTCCCAGTTTGGTATCAGCTGCAAATTTTATGCACATACTCTCCACTCCATTATCCAAATCATTAATGAAAATATTGAATAGTTTTGGACCTAGGACTGACCACTGCAGTACCCAATGAGATACACCCTCCCACTTTGACAGAGGGCCATTGATAACTACTCTTTCGCTAGGTCTTCCCTGCACACCTCTTGCAGCAGCATGTAGGTACATGTAGCTACACATCGCAGTGAAAAGCGGGTTGCATCCACACTGTGGTTCATAGCTACGTGTTTCAGTGAAAGGCTCTCTGGTGAGGGAGAAGCATCTTTCCCTGCTGCCTCCCTTTCCACTACCAGAGTCATTCACTGTTGTAGGGAAACTCTCCTCTGGCCAAATTCTTTCCCTGCTGCTGGAGCCTTTCCATCTGATAGGAGAAGATTCTAGCAGCGTGGAGGGAGCAGGATGCTACACTGCTGAAAATAGCATTGTAAAAGGGAGACGCTGCTTAGGCATGTAGAGTACATACCCAGGTACAGATCGACAGGGTTCAGGTGTGTCTTTACTCTGCTTGCCTAAGCAGTACTTCACCATCTCCACTGCTATTTATACACTTCCTAGGAGTGTATGCAATGTGTGTATTCTACATGCTGCTGAAAGGAGTGTGTATTGTAGATGTAACCTCTGAGTACAGTCTTTCAACCTGTTGTGCACCAAACTCATAGTAATTTAATCCAGACCACATTTCCATAGCTTGCTTATGAGAATGTCATGTAAGACTGTGGCAAAAGGAACCGTATATACTCGATCATAAGCCGGTTTGTTTATAAGCTGACCCTCCCACCCCACCCCCCCAAGATGGGTAAGTAAAAATGGAAAATGTTTATGACCCATTCATAAGCCAACCCTATAATTCAGGGTTCAGCAAACTTTGGCTCCTGGGTCATCAGGATAAGCCGCTAGTGGTCCGAGATGGTTTATTTACCTTGAGTGTCCACAGGCATGAAGGTAAACCGGAGTAAATAAAGTGTCCCAGCATGCCAGCTGCTTACCCTGACAGGCTGGGATAGCAACTGGTGGGGAGATGTTTTTTGTGGGGAGAAGCTGGGGGTCAGGGAAGCCCTGTGACCAACCCCACATGACCCCACCCCTAGCCTGGGACCCCCACACTCTCCCAATTCCATATCTTCCCACCTTATCTGGGGAGGGCCAGGGGAGGATGTCTTTGGCCTGGCTAGAGCTGCTCCAGCAGGCTAATTATTCTTTAACCTCCTCTTTCCTTGTGTTGATGAATGTTTGTTCCCCTTGGTGGTGGTGATAATTGTGTTGAGTATCTGGTCATCATTAATCTTTTTAGTGAAAACTGAAGCAAAATAGTCGTTCAGCACCTCATCCTTCTTGATCTTATCAGTTATTAGTTCTCCTTCCCCACTAAGTAAAACCTGTATACTGTCCTTTGTTATTCTCTTGCTCCTAATGTCTTTAAAGAACACCTTCTTATTGCCTTTTATGTCCCTTGCTAGGTATAACTCATTTTGTGCCTTAGCCTTCCTGTTTTTGTTATTCTTTTGTATGCCTCCTTAGCACTTTGTCTGTTTCTAAGGTTTGTAGGATTCCTTTTTGATTTTCAGGTGAAAGAACTCCTAATGGAGACATATTGACCTCTTATAATTTTTCCTATCTTTCTTTCACATTGGGATGGTTTGCAGTTGTCTTTAATATTGTCTCCTTGAGAAATTGAAAGCTCTCCTGAATTCCATTATCACTTAGCTTTTCTTTCCAGGGGACCTTACCTACCAGTTCACTGTGTTTGTCAAGTCTTTTGTGTTTTTTTGAAGTCCATTGTCCTTATTCTGCTGTTCTCACTTCTGTTCCTCAGGCCTGGTCTACACTATGAGTTTATCTCAAATTTAGCAGCGTAAAACTTAATTAACTCTGCACCCATCCGCACAGCTAAACCCTTTACTTCGATATAAAGAGCTTTTAATATCGATATCTGTACTCCTCCCCAACGAGAGGAGTAGCCCTGAAATCAGTATTGCCATTTCGAATTAGGGTTAGTGTGGTTGCAATTTGACGATATTGGCCTCCAGGAGGTATCCCACAGTGCACCATTGTGACAGCTCTGGACAGCAATCTGAACTCGGATGTACTGGCCAGGTAGACAGGAAAAGCCCCGTGAACTTTTGAATTTCATTAACTGTTTGCCCAGTGTGGAGCGCTGATCAGCACAGGTAACCATGCAATCCCAGAATCAAAAAAGAGCTCCAGCATGGACTGTACAGGAGATACTGAATCTGATCTCTGTATGAGGAGATGAATCTGTTTTATCAGAACTCCGTTCCAATAGACGAAATGCCAAAACATTTGAAAAAAGTCTCCAAGGCTATGAAGGACAGAGGCCACAACAGGGACTCAACACAGTGCTGAAACTTAAGGAGCTGAGACAAGCATACCAGAAAGCCAAAGAATGAAATGGGCCCTCACAGAGGGAGGGGCGACTGATGACTGTAGTTATCCCACAGGTCCCTCATTCTCCGAAATTTGAATTCTTGGCTGAGCTCCCAAAGCCTGAAGGGTCAAAAATATTGTCGCGGGTGGTTCAGGGTATATGTCGTCTCCCCTCTCCCCCTTAGCCCCCCTTGAAAGCAAAGGGACAAAAGCCTTTTTTCAATGTCACTGTATGTCTACTGGATGCTGCTGGCAGATGCGGTGCTGCAGTGCTACACAGCAGCATCCCCTTCCCTCGCCTTGCTTTGCGGATGGCAGATGGTGCAGTACGGGGACTCATCCTCCCTGACTGAACTAACCTCGTTATCTCTAGACTGATTCTTGCCTGCATATTTATACCTGCCTCTGGAAATTTCCATTACATGCGTCTGACGAAAGCATAAGCTTATTCTCCAATACATCTGTTAGTCTATAAGGTGCCACAGGACTCCTTGTTGCTTTTTACAGATCCAGACTAACACGGCTACCCCTCTGATACATAATTTCTCCCTGCTGTTCAGAATGAAGTCCAAAATTGCTGTCCCCCACGATTACTACTTCCACTTTCTGAATCAAAAAGTTGTTCCCAGAACATTCCAGGAACTTATTGGAAATGTTGTGCTTTGCTTTATTACTGTTTCAGCTGATGTCTATGGAGTTAAAGTCCCCCTTTACTGCCTGGTCTTGTTTTGGATATTTCTGTTGTTTTTTTTTTCTAAAAGTTCCTCATCCAGCTCCACTTCCTGATTTGGTGGTATATAGTAGACCCCTATCATGATGTCAACCCTGTTTTTTTCCCAGTGTTTCTTCTTTATCCAACGACTTTCAGATGGCCTGCTTCTCACCACCTTCTGGACCTCAGAACAAGTGTATATATTTTTTATGTATAATGCAACAACTCCTCTTCATATAAGCCAAAAGCACACTCAACCATCATTCTGCACTTGCTCAGCCTGTTGTTGAACTGCTCCTTGTTGATGTCAAGCTTCCCTCATGGCTTCATAAGCCAGGGTATTAAGAGGCAGACAGGGTCTCCCAGGATGACAATGAGCATTCCGACTTCCCCTACAATCTTTTAGTCCAGGAAGAAAGTCCCTGAACAGACCAGTGTTCCCAAAGATGCGTGTATCATGCACCTTTTCGGACCAGCCTGTGGTAATGTCCGTGAAACAGCCACGATGATCCACAAGCACCTGGAGAACCATTGAGAAATACCCCTTCCTATTAATGTACTTGGTGGCTAGGTGGTCTGGTGCCAGAATTGGAATATGCTTGCCATCCATCGCCTCTCTACAGTTAGGGAAGCCCATTTGTGCAAAGCCATCCACGTCACACATGTTGCCCAGAGTCATGGTCTTTCGGACTAGGATGCGATTAATGGCCCTGCACACTTCCGTGAACACGAGTCCAACAGTTGACTTTCCCAGTCCAAACTGGTTAGCAACTGATTGGTAGCAGTCTGGAGTAGCCAGCTTCCACAGTGCCAAGTGCTTCTCCAACAACAGGGCAGCTCTCATTCTCTTGTCCTTGCACCACAGGGCTGGGGTGAGGTCATCACACAGTTCCATGAATGTAGTTTTCCTCGTGTGAAAATTCTGTAGTCATTGTTTGTCATCCCAGACATGTATGATGATGTGATCCCACCACTCAGTGCTTGTTTCCCGAGCCCAAAAGCAGTGTTCCGCTTTGGGCAGCACCTCCATGAATGCCACAAGCAATCTCATGTTGCAGCTACTACATGTGGTGAGATCAATGTCGGACACTTCTTGCCTTTTAGTTTAAGGAATAACTTCACTGCCACTCGTGACATGTTAGTCAGAGCGAGCAGCATATTGGTCAACAGTGCGGGATCCATTCCTGCAGACCAAAGAGGCAGAGTGCGCACTACATAAACTGTTGAAAGGCGTCGCCAAATGCGGATGGAAGCACAAGAATTGCTGGGATGCAAAGCAATGCATCACGGGGCATTGGGACAGGACCCAGGATGCCCCGCAACCCCCTCCGCCTTCCCACAACTCTTAGCGTCAGAAGAGGAAGAGATCCTCTGTGGGATAGTTGCCCAAAGTGCATTGCTCTGAATGCCGCTGCAAGTGCAGCATGTATGAACACACAGTCAGCTGACAGTGTGAACACACAACGGCGGTTTCCCTTCAGTGCTCTCTGAGCAGCGATGTAACTGCCGGCGAAGGAACTCTGCCAATGTAGACATAACCTAAGATTTATGGAAATTGTGTATCACATAAGGTGTCCATGGAAAAATTACAATCTATCAAATTTGATTATCTGGTTAAATCCATGTATTATCTCCACATCTGAAATTATGATTATTGGCTGTGTATTTGTATTTGAAACCCATGTTGTATTCCTGGGTGACACCCACCAGATGGATTTACATCAAAGCTACACAGCTATGTATAGATGGCCCATCAAGGACACTTAGCTCTCTGTTAGCCACAGAAGGCACTCATCCTGCTCATATAGCTCTTCTTGCAAATGTCTCAGACTCCGAGGGGCCAATACCCACCCCCTGTGTGTCCGCAGGCCATGTAAGGACATGTGATATGCTCATGTGACCCTGACCTCTATCTTGTGTCTGTAACTTTTCATAAACAGGGGCTGTGGGCTTTGTTTGGGACAGTAAGTTTCCATGCATATGGCAGAAGATATAAAAAGGTACCTGAGACATCTCTATTTTGTCTTAGTTTCCTGCTTCGTTTCTCTGGACTACATTTCTAACAAGGAAACTGTGAATAAGGACTGATGACTTTCAGTCTGTTTGGGTAATTCCACGGAGACTTTTACAAGCTACCAGTTTATTCCATCGCTAGTATGATCTTGATCTATCAGCACTGAAAAATCACTTGTCTGTATATAATCTGTTAACCATTTCTAACTCTTCTTCTTTTCTTATTAAACCTTTAGTTTCTAAAGGATTGGCATCAGCATGATTATTGGGTAAGATCTAAGATCCATATCGATCTGGGGATGTATGTCTGATCTTCTGGGATCAGTAAGAACCTCACATATGGTGATATAGGTTTTCAATAACCCCTCACCATATTAGACCTGTCCATCTGGATGGGAGCCAAGGGCCGGATTGCCTAAATGGAACTGTTTGGTTTCTGGTTAATCAGTGTAATATGCAGAAGCTATTTTGTTACTAGCTTGGTGACTCTAACTGTAGAGTAAATCACTAGTTTTGAGGATTGTCTGCCCTATTTCTTGCAGTCTGCCCTGGGTGTGGCATTCTTAGTGAGGCCCATTCCAGGGACTCGGTCACACATTACAAGGGTAAATCAAAGCACGGTGAGACGGCTACACTCCTTCCTTTCAGACCTAAACCTAGAACATTATAATGGACAACTGTATTTATGCTTCTTGAGATGTTACATATGGAGTTCCTCAGGGCTCTGTCTTCTTCCCTGTGTTAGTTAACATTTATGAGAAACGGTTAGGGGAGATCATGAGGCACTGTGTATGTTATCAGATGTGAGCAGTGTGCAGATATCAAATAGCTGTACATTTTTCTTCACATTAAGTGCAGAGAATACCATCTCCTAGCCATATCAAAGCTTTTATGCGAAATCAGTGCATATATGAGAAGTAGGTTACTGAAGCTGAACTCAGTCAATACAGAAGTGATGCTGGTGGAAGGATAAAGCCACCATGAAGAGTTAATTGCCAGCTTAAGACAAATCATTGAGAGAACTGGCCCTCAGTTAAAGTGCTGCATAGTCTTGTGATCTTCCTGGACGTTTCACCAATCCTGGATGTGGATCTCAGAAGCATCCTTTTAAACTAGGAGTCTGAACTTTATTCTGGCAATTGCAGCCCTAGGCATGGTCTTCCATGCTTTTGAGATTTACGGTCTTGATTACTGTAACACTCCAGTACCTGGAAAGTAAGCAATCCCTAAAATAATTCCAAGTGGTCTAGAATATGGCACTTGGCTTGCCCAGCCCACTGACAGTGGGAGCACATCATCTTATTGGTCTGGCCACTAAATTGGTTCCCCATTACATGCCAGAACCAGCTCCACATCACAATACTAGTCTTCCAAGTCCTCCATTTGTTGGTGCTGAGCTACCTGAGCGATTTCCTTTCCTTTCACAACAGCTTTGCTCCTTATGAACAATGAATCTATTAAAAATAAGAGTTAAAGCTGTGAAAGCTAGAAGCAGAGGGCTGCATTCAGAGACAATGTGTAAGGTGGTCTAAGTTAATTTTCTTGTGTAACTTGGACTCAATTTAACAGAGGACTAGGGAATCAAATTTAGTGTAAGGGAATTTGTCTTTTGACAATTTCACATGATTGCTGAATGTGGCCCAGAGTTTCCTTTCTCATTCCTGGAGAGATCAGTGACCTCAAATCTTTCTGTCAGACCCATTTGCAAGATCCTCCTCTTTTCCTTAGCGTTACTTCAACAATAACAATAAAACCTGTTGGGAGAGAGGAGCAGAGGAGGGGAGAGAGAGATGACACACTACGTAAGAGGGAGAGCCAACCAATTAAGAATGAACTGCTTATTTTTTTTAAGTATCAGGGTGGAGTGTGGGTCTAAATACCTGGGTATATAACGCAGATAATTTTTCTCTTCTGGCACACTGAAGGGGAACTCAATCCAACCTTTGAGTTATCGAGCACATGTCTGCAGGGCCTCAAGCACTACTTTGCATTGCTCATGACTAAGGTCAGCCCTGGCCCTAGTTCAAAATTATATCAGAAACAAGAATGTGAGGCAAATACTTATTGGCTGTCTTCCCCTCCCCTGCTTATGCTGTATCCTTACCTGATGAAATTCACTCCATGCAAACGATTGCCTCTGACCTTGACAGCATTTCAATTTTTCTGTATTGTGTAAAGAATATATTACACAGCTTTTCTCCTCTGAGTCAGCAAACATTGCTTCTGATGTTAACTGACTGGTGTAAGTGTGGTGAAGAGGTGGACAAAAGACTACTCCAGTAATCAAATTAAACACTTTTTGATTGCTGTTCTGTGCAAAGCTATTAGATTAATGCAGGAAAGTTGTCTCTGTAGATTTTGGTGGACTCTTTGGGTGTGCTGAGCTTTCAGAAAAGTTAGAACTTCACTTAAGTACAATAATGCACACCTCTTCCTGGCTAATGGCTATTAGAGTTATGAGCAAGTTGAAATTTAATTAAGAAAATATTTTAAACCACGTTGTGATGGAAAGAGAGGCTATGCAGTATGTCTTTCCACTATGAAAAACAATGGCAGAGCAAGAAGAAATAGTAGGTAAAAGGTGATTACACCCTTATTTTATTAGAGGAACCATACATGTTTGTTAAAATAACTTGCTTTAACACACTTTCCCAACTCTCTGCATTTTTATGACCATTTCTCCTTAGTCCCCCTGAACTTCAGTACCATTTCAGCAACAATTAGTGATCAGTGGTCATTTTCAACTCTTACTTTCTATTAAGTAATCTAATATGGGGATCGTAGATCATTTCAGATTTTAATTTTAAAGTAAGTTGAAAGTGGTGAAGTGACCACAAATGGCTGCATAAAAAACAACTGATCTCATAGGGGAAGGGCTTGGCTGCCTCTCTTACTGCTGAGTCTTGCAGTTGTGTTGGAAGATGAAGCAGTTGTTTCTCTAAAGAATATCTGCTATTACTCCATCAGCCATTCCCTTCTTTTTACTTATCCTTTGAACCTAATGCTGGTGCTTACCTAGATTTCCCAGAGGGCTGGACTAGATGACCTTCTGAGATCTCTTCCAACCCTAATCTTTGATTCTGTGATTTCAGAATTTGATGTTCAGCTTTTATCTGATCTAAAAGCTTAAAAGCTGAATTTGAAGGTGGTTATGAGAAGAGGTCTTCTAATTCAGTTAGAACTGAGAGGCACCTTTTTTTCTGTAATGAATTCATATTGTGGCTAAGGGCCACATTGGCTTTGGATAGTGAGTTACCAAAACATTTGAGTGAAGATTACATTGCAACTGTAAATATGTTTGGTCTCATATGAATCTATGTGTGTTTAAAAACATATTAATTGGGAAAGATTTGCCTTCTATCCCGAGTTGAATGTCTTGGAATGTTCAGACATTACAAATTAGGGCTCAGGAGCATATGTGGAGCTGTGTGATTTAAGCTTGTAAAGAAGCAAATGCAAAAACTTAAATTGTAGGAAATACCTTATGTGCTCCCAAAACAATGCAGTCTTTTTCGCTACTTTCCAGGGACCTGATCAGTCCTTAATCAATTCATTGGGATATTTTGCCTCAGTAAGGATTGTAGGATTGACCTTTAGTTTTTAGTTAATTTTATGGCTGGTTTGTCTCTAGCTTTTCTCATTGTGGGCCCAGTGTTTTTTCTGTGGAAGTCTGTGGGAGTTTTGCTATTGATTTGAGTGGGAATTTTAATTTTTTTAGCTATACTTATATTCTATTCCTGAAGCCATTAGAATGCTGTCTTTCAAAAAGATCCAACTGCTGTATAGTAAATATTCAGGATAAGTGTGGTGGTCTCTCTCTTTCTCTCTCTCTCCACATATATATTGAAGTAGGTACTCGGTAGCGCCATTGCCATTGGATAATGTAATAGGGCATAATGCAAAGAAGAAAGCATTTCATGAGGCATGTATGTGCAAAACCAAATCATATGTGTTGAAATCTAAAGTCTGCTAATAGGATTTAAAAGCATTCTGGACACCAGAGGTCCTGACTTCTTTTGGTGTATTTCTCTCTAAATTTTGTCAATATGTACCTTTTTTGTAAAGCTTTTCATCAAACTCATTCATCAAACTTGTTAACCAGTGTACAGACTGAAGGTTCCTAGTTGATGGTTTGACAAAAGATGACTTACTTAATGATCCAGTATCAGAGGGGAAGCCGTGTTAGTCTATGCCACCAGCACTCCCAGCTATCTCCGTGACACCACTGATTTCCTGAGGAAACTACAATGCATTGGTCACCTCCCAGAAAACACCATCCTAGCCACCATGGATGTAGAGGCTCTCTACACAAATATCCCCCACACAGATGGAATACAAGCTGTCAGGAACACTATCCCTGACGATGCCACAGCACAACTGGCTGCTGAGCTCTGTGCCTTTATACTTACACACAACTATTTCAAATTTGATGACAATATATATCTCCAGATCAGTGGCACTGCTATGGGCACCCGCATGGCCCCACAATATGCCAATATCTTTATGGCCGACCTGGAACAATGCTTCCTCAGCTCTCGTCCACTCACGCCCCTTCTCTACCTACGCTACATTGATGACATCTTCATCATCTGGACCCATGGGAAGGAGACTCTGAAAAAATTCCACCACGATTTCAACAGCTTCCACCCCACCATCAACCTCAGCCTGGACCAATCTACACGGGAGGTCCACTTTCTTGACACCACAGTGCAAATAAGTGATGGTCACATTAACACCACCCTATATCGAAAACCTACCGACCGCTATGCCTACCTTCATGCCTCCAGCTTCCATCCCGGACACATCACACGATCCATTGTCTACAGCCAAGCACTGAGGTACAACCGCATCTGCTCTAATCCCTCAGACAGAGACCAACACCTACAAAATCTCCACCAAGCATTCTCAAAACTACAATACTCGCACGAGGAAATAAGGAAACAGATCAACAGAGCCAGACGTGTACCCAGAAGCCTCCTACTGCAAGACAAACCCAAGAAAGAAACCAACAGGACTCCACTGGCCATCACATACAGCCCCCAGCTAAAACCCCTTCAACGCATCATCAAGGATCTACAACCCATCCTGGACAATGATCCCACACTTTTACAGGCCTTGGGTGGCAGGCCAGTCCTTGCCCACAGACAACCTGCCAACCTGAAACATATTCTCACCAGTAACTGCACACTGCACCATAATAACTCTAGCTCAGGAACCAATCCATGCAACAAACCTCGATGCCAACTCTTCCCACATATCTACACCAGCGACACCATCACAGGACCTAACCAGATCAGCCACACCATCACCGGTTCATTCACCTGCACATCCACCAATGTAATATACGCCATCATATGCCAGCAATGCCCCTCTGCTATGTACATCGGCCAAACTGGACAGTCTCTACGGAAAAGGATAAATGGACACAAATCAGACATTAGGAATGGCAATATACAAAAACCTATAGGAGAGCACTTCAATCTCCCTGGCCACACTATTGCAGACCTTAAGGTGACCATCCTGCAGCAAAAAAACTTCAGGACCAGACTTCAAAGAGAAACTGTTGAGCTTCAGTTCATCTGCAAATTTGACACCATCAGCTCAGGATTGAACAAAGACTGTGAATGGCTTGCCAACTACAGAACCAGTTTCTCCTCTCTTGGTTTTCACACCTCAACTGCTAGAACAGGGCCTCATCCTCCCTGATTGAACTAACCCCGTTATCTCTAGCTTGCTTGCTAGCATATATATACCTGCCCCTGGAAATTTCCACCACATGCATCTGAGAAAGTGAGTATTGACCCACGAAAGCTCATGCTCCAAAACGTCTGTTAGTCTATAAGGTGCCACAGGATTCTTTGCTGCTTTTAATGATCCAGAATACTAGGGCCAGATTGTTAAAGACTGGAGCTGGACACGGGATGACAATTCTATACTGTGACTACCTTCAGGGTTGTTTTTGTTCTGCACTGGAATGAAAACAGAACCTTTTTAGTGTTTTTGCGAAATGGAATTATATCTGAGCATCCATTTTTTGTATTGAAAAGGTCAAGTTTCTCTTGCTCTCACAAAAGGCTTGGAGATACCACCCTGGACCTCAGACCTTCCTGTTGAAAACTTCATCAGAATCGATCTATATTAAACATTTTGTTTTTGGAAAAAACAGCTTTTCAAACAAAAATGTTTTATCACAAATGTTCCAAACAGCTCTATTGGGAGCCCTTGTGTGGATACAAGAACCAAGAAGCTTTCCCCTCATCCCCTTTGTGCGATTATGGCAAGGACCTCTTGTATTTGCAGTTCTTATCTTCCTGCACTGTGCTAACCTTCTCTGGGACTCAGGGTGGTACCAGGTCTGCTTTAAGAATACAGGAATTGTAATAGTCCCCTGTACTCCCCAAAGCTGTACCAGGCAGAAACTCTGTGCAGCTGAGAATCCTAGACCACTGTCCCTAGTGCCTTTCTTGTGTTAATGACTTCACTCCATTCCATATTTAGGACAGTGTCATAAATGCCACAACCTAGCCTTTATTGTGTAGAACTAAAAAATCCTGAATACTACTTGTCTGTAGTGAGGCCATACTCCATTAATGAATGGTCCTTCTTTGTCAAAGGACAGAGAAAAACATTCATATTAACCTGCGGTGAAAATTATTAATTTTATTCTTGAATGTTTGTATTTTAGGAATGTTTTGCCAGTCAATTAACTTCTCTTGAGTCAGGTCCATTTTTTGTGTCCATTTATATAAAAAACGGGATTGTTTCATATATTCAGTTGTCTTTATTAAGGTACTGTTTGAGAAAAGTAAAACTCAATTATAGAAGTATTACCTTATTCAGAGGAGACTAAGTTCGATATTCTGTCACCAAAAACTTTGTGATTACACTTAGGTAGTGGCACATGATAGTGCAAAGACTTTTAAAGAAGAACCTGGGTCCAATTCTCTTTTCACTTGTACTGGTGAAATCCCCCTGACTTCAATGCTTTTAGTATAGACTATGATAAAACCAGTTAAATCAACTCTTCCCTCTGCATACTTATAACTTATGCTGTCTTGGAAGATATAATGGAAAACCTAATAGAGATGGAATAGATTTTTTTAAACAATTTTATATGCCCTTTGTTCTTTCTACTTGCTTCTTTTCTTAAAAAAAAAGTTTGAAATACCGTGTAAGGTCTTGACACCACAGAAGAGGTTTTTAGTGTAGGCTTGCATGCTGTCTTCAGTATACCCTGTTGTGTCTAGGTATTGCAGCAGTCTGACAGCAATGACTGATCTTGTATGTGACATGTGGTGCATTATTTAGATACCCAGCAGGTTAAAGTAAGGCCTCTAACTAGGATTTCTTTACTTTTGTGGGTAAAACTCAGACCTTTAATGTTCATTTTTATGTAACTTTTCTGTGTGTGAATAAATTGAATGTCTTCATAATGACAAAATCATTTAGCATGCCCATTAACCCTCTACGACTTAAAAGTAATAGTATCCAGGGGAGTTTATATGGATATGCTGGATTTGAGCAATGTTTTTCTAATTATAACAGTAAATCAGCATTATCGGAAATGCTTGAGATTCCTCTGGGAAAGAAAATTATAGGGATTGAAAACAATTTTGCAGGATGCAGGGAATTTCATGCTATAAAAACTTTTAGTGGTTGTTAGTATGTGGATGAATAGAAAATTACTGGTTTACAAATATAGTCTGTAACATTATGCATATGCATCTGCATATGCTGCATATGCTGTCAGCTCTTGTCATAAATTTCAGGGGCGAAAAAACTTATTTTTCACAGAAATAGTGTTTTGGGGTTGTAGTTTAGGTATAAATAGGAGCCTTATAGATAAAAAAATAAAATGCTTATAATTGCTCCAATCGTTGGTGAAGAAAGTCCTGAATCCAAGATTAAGAATATGCTGCCTATATTTTAGGGAAATTTTTTGTGTTATCTGTTGAATGCCAGGACAGTTTTTTCAGTTTGTTTCTATTTTATGTTCAGATTCAATATTTCTATAAAAATCTAAGACTGAGCCATCAAGACAATGAAACAGAAACCACAGGATTATCAAGTATTTAAATATCTTACTGAAACTAATTACTTTAATCATAAATTGGAAATTCATTGCATTGGAGGGATTATATTTCAAAGTTAAGGCTACTACAGATCCCATATTTTAGCTCTGCTTTGCTTAGACATCATAAAAAATATGATCTTCTTCTAGGGATTTCCAGTGCCTAGGGAAAGGAACGTACAGACTTAAAAACAAAACAAAAAAAAAACAATAGTACCTTTCCTTTGTCCATTACTTTCTCGGTCTCTGTGTGCTTCTCTGAGTCTCCTATTGATGTAATACCTGGGGCTTTAATACAACTTTTGCAGTAGAGGTGCAGGAATTACTAGTGGATCTGGCACTGAAACACTGTGTGATGACTGTTTCCTTGGGGAAAAATATGTGTGCCTGGGTGCAGGATTGAAAAGGAGCATTTTCATCTTACACCATGTGATAAATGGTGTTTAACAGGCATTTTGTAGCAACCATTGTTAATACTCAGGTCCGCCTGGGGGAGAGCGGGGGGGCGGCAAGTGGGGCAATTTGCCCCCAGACCTCGCAGGGGCCCTGCAAGCCCTGGCCTGGCGGCTATCTGCGTTTTTGGCTGCATTTCGGTGGTGGTGGGGCCTTCAGTGCTGCCAAAGACGCGGAGCGACTGAAGGGCCCCCCACCGCCGAAATGCTGCTGAAGACCCGGACCGCTGCCAGGTGAGTACAAGCATCACAGCTCCCTCGCTTTGCCCCAGGCCCCCTGAATCCTCTGGGCGGCCCTGTTAATACTTGTAGCCCCCTTGTTCTTCCTCAGCCCACGTCCAGACTAACCCGCGGCATCAGCGGGTTAAAATCGATTGCTCGGGGATCGATTATATCGCGTCTAGTCTGGACGCGATGTATCGATCCCCGAGCGCGCTTACATCGATTCCGGAACTCCATCAACCCGAACGGAGTTCCGGAATCGACACGGAGAGCCGCGGACATCGATGCCGCGCCGTCCAGACGGGTGAGTACCTCGATTTTAGAAATTCGACTTCAGCTACGTTATTCCCATAGCTGAAGTTGCATATCTAAAATCGATTTTAATACCTAGTCTGGACATGGCCTCAGTGTGAAACTGACGTGCACCAGTGCAAAGGTTTTAAATGCAACCTCAACAGCTTAAAACCAACTTTCACATTTGGTGGAAATTTTGTTTATAAATCGTTATTTACTGACAGTATTTCATTTAAACTATGTCTGATATATAATCATTCAATATATATACCTAAATAATACTGTAATTAAAAAAAATATTGTTGAACCCAGCAGGGAGGGTTTAACAGTCACAAGATTGCTAGAGCTCACTTTCATTCCCTTGACCAACCCTATTGTCTGTGTATCTGGAAACCAATCAAACTATTTTACAATGCTCATTTCCTTTGAGCATCTAACAAAATGGGTAAACAATAAAACACAATAAAGCTGTAACCCAGCATTAAATTTGATTACTTGTTAAAGTTTTATGTTTATAATTAATACAGCCTTGTCTTGCCACTAACTCAGATCTGCTTCAAACTCATTTTACCTTGCATTAGGTTGTAATCTAATCACACTACACCAGTGCTAAATAATAGTACTGTTATTTATTCTGCTGGTGTTACCATTTCTTCTAGTTTTGAGAAACGTGAAAAGGTATATTTTGAGCTAATCTTAAACAAAAATTACACACATATCCCAAACATGCCAGACTGGCTCTTCTTGAGGTTTATATATAATTCTGAATATTTAGATTAACAGTGAAACATAGAAATTTCTGGAAAATTTCCACCACATGCATCTCACCAAGTGGGTATTCACCCACGAAAGTTTATGCTCCAGTACGTCTGTTAGTCTATAAGGTGCCACAGGACTCTTTGTTGCTTTTTACAGATCCAGACTAACACAGCTGCTCTTCTGATACAGTGAAACGTAGAATAATTCTTCCATAGTTTACCGTTGATGTGCACACTGAAGTTGGTGCTGGGGAAAAGGGGAATGTTTTTCATGTGTTTTCACACTTGCATGCAACAAGAAAAACAGCACTGAGTGAAAGGAAGATAGTATTCATGGACACTTGAGGCTGCTAGAAAAAACTACTTAGGGCTTGCCTACACTGCCCTGCAGTTTGGATTATGAGGGTGTGATTTAGCAGTACACACCAAAATGCTGTGCTGTAACTCTCCTGTGTGTACGTTGTGGGTGGGAATTTAAAGGTTCCTATTTCGTGTTAACATAGACCTCTTCAAACAGGATTACATTAATATGAATTACGAACCTTTTAGTTTGCGCCCTCAGGATCCTCACGGGGGAGTTATCGTGCAGAACTTTGGTGTGTACTGCTATTCACATCCCCATAGTGTAAACTGAGAGTGGTGTAAACATAGCATTGGATGTTAACAGAAAGTGGACCTTATTATAGAGTCCTAGGTTTTATGTATATTTAGTCAAATTGTAACTTCTAAATATGTCCCAGATGGCTGAATTTCTGCAATTCTTTCCAGAATGATTCTTGAAATTACCTGCTAGCTTTCCTGTCATGGTATATTGGTTTTTTTTGTTTTAAAGGCATATCGTACATAAATCTTGAATGTACTTTAATAGAATTTGATTTTAAAATAATAAAGTTTTAAAAAGGCCGTAACAACAAATCCTACATCAATGTGTGATTGGCAATATTGCACTATATTAATCCAGCATCAGAAACAACGTGTTTGTGATAATTTCTAATGTGGTAATGAGAGAAAGTTATTAGCATGACTTTGGTGTCTTTTTATTTCTTAATTGCATGACTGACTGACTGATGGGGTGTACAAACCCCGTACTGGGGAGCAGGGCTTGAAGGAACAGCTCTGGTTACAGGTGGGTCTGCCCAGCCATGCCTGCTGGGTGTGCTCTCAGTGGAGGCGGAGCTTAAAAGGGGGTAATGTAGCCAAGTCAGAGCAGTCAGTGCTAGGGAACAGACCAACACTGGTAGCTCCTGCAGGAATCTAGCAGGTGACCCATGTTGCCCGGAGGCTGACCTCAACTTCCAGTCACAAGCTAATGCAGAAGAGACAGCAGAATAGCTGCTTATGAGTGGGGAAAGGAATCTCTTGGGCCTCTTCTCTGGTGGACACTTAGCAGGCCATGACCCAGGGTGATACCCTAGCCAAGGTCACACACCTAAACTGCCTGCTCCAGGGCCCTGAGGTGGAACTTGGGGAAGTGAGAGGGCCTGAGTTTCACTACCGCTAAACCTCCAGACTTGCACCACCAGGCACTACTGCCAAACACTTGGATTTGCACCAAGTTATGTGCTCTGACTACTAGGGGGCATGATCTGAGGAGAGAGTCCTCCACACAGACTATATTGTATGCTGCTCTAATCAGTTTTTATAATAGCACAAAATTAAGTGCATTATGGTAAGACCAGGAGCTGACAAATTTATGATTAGCTTCTGGATAGACATCTGTCACCATATGGTTTCTTGTGAGAATGCTGTAATTATTAATGGGAATTTTTTCCACACAGAAAGTACAGTATTAGTATTGGCAAACAGCAGATGATTTCAACATTTAAAACATCTATGAATGTATGAGAGAAATAATATTACTGAGAGTGTGACAAAAGTGAAGTCTGATTTGTGTGTCAAGCCATGGTGTTACTTGAGGGCAATGATGTGAAATCATTATAATATCAATGTGAATATTCTGGTATTACTATTCTATGCTAAGTGCAATTAAAGCATAAGCATTAAGATGAAAGCCCTTTCTACCTCAATAATTGATACATTTTTGTAAGGCAATACAGTGCAAGCTTGGTTTTAGAAATGAGACTATACTGAGGCAGGAAAACGTGCATGATGGGCAGATGTATAATAAACTCAAGATACTGAGGGAAAAGGCTGATATTCAATAAACTAGTTAATAAGAAATTGTGAGCCTGATCCTACAGAGTGGTGTGAAATTTAGAAATTAAACAAAATAAAACCTGACTCTCAGATGTCGTAGAATCCAAACTTTTTTTCCATTATCAATAAAGGTAGTATATATTGTATGTATTTTTGAAGGAACTTTAATTAGTCCATGTAAGCAATATAGGGGTTGGAAATTTGTCCTAACTTAAGTTTACGAACTTAAGAGATGACTTGGAACGTTGATTGAGAAGGACAGCCAACTGACACATACAAAATTGAAATAAGTTATTCAAGTTCAGTGATGTTATTCTTCACAAGACCCCTATAGAAAAGCTGGGAATTCCAGTTGCAGGTTTCTCCAGTTTAGGAGGAAGCCTTGAGAGGCATAAAACTAATGTAGGGTCCATATACCACTCACTGCACATGATATATCTATGCTGCAATCAGACAAGTGGCTGCAGAATGTATGGACATAGCTAGCTTTGATATAGCTAATTTGAGTAACAATAGCTCTGAAACCACAGCAGCATGGGCTAGCAGTGTGAGTGTAAGATTGTGGGAAGGTTTGTACAGCCCATGCCTCTGTGACTTGACTGCTATTGTTGTTTGAGCTAGCTCATTCAAGGGTATCTTGGGCGTATCTACACGTGCGGCAATCGCAATACTGATTGCAGTGTAGACGTACCAAAGATTCTAGTATGGAAAATATGCTAAGGACTTGACTGAAGCATGCTCCAGCAATCTCCAGTTGGTTATAAACCTCTTAGAGGCTCTTGTGGCCAGGGTGGTTGTTTAGAGCCACCTCAGGATTGATCTATACTTTGCTGGGGTCTAGTTTGGCTCCTGGCTTCCCCCAGGATCTTGGAGCCACAATCAGCTGCTTTGTGGCTCCCTCGTAATCTCTGAAAATCCTGCTTATTTCTACTTTGTTATTTTTATAACTTCATGATGTAACAGTGATAGTATCTGTGCAAAATAGCTTTCCCTGTATCTTTGCAGATTTAGGAATGTACTCTATGTAAAATTTTCAAATAGTCATTGTATTAATTTACATGATAAAATTAATTGCTGATTACTATGTCGTACGTTACCTTTTTTGTTCCTTGGAATTTAGTTATAGTCTTTAATGAAGTTTGGCAGATTCATCACTATCACTCTTATTTCTGTTTTTCTGAAATGTAAATTACACACTGGGAAATGAGTGGAATTTTCCTCCTATCCCATCCAAATCAACAAATTTTTTTTAATGAGCTAGTGTTAATGATATATTATGGAATTTTCTGAGAAAGTTCCACTAGAATGGCTTAGTTTTAACCCAATAAACACAGTGAAGCTTATATTCATAAATATGAATATGAGGACAGTCCTATAACAAGTAAAAGGAAGAGCTTTCACTAATTCGGCATCTGCTACAGTTAGAAGATAAATTTAGATTCATTTGTTGTAACTTGTTGTAAATTAAATTCTCTGAATTAAGTTGAATTGGTTTAGCCTGCTTTTATTACATGCCTAAGTAGTTTGAGAAAAATAAGACACTCAACCAATGTTTCTCCAAATATCATAAACATTTATGATTAATCAAAATATACTTGGTTCTACTGAATAATTTAATTCTTGTAGCAAGAGTATTAAAATGTGATGAACTGTCATGGACTAAAATCTTTGAAAAACTTGTTGACTTAAATATTCCAAGACTTTATCCTGAGGTGGTGGTTCTTTCTTTTTTTAAAGAAGTAGAGATGGTCCTGAAAGAACATTGCAGGTCTCAGGAACATGTTTATCATTTGTGTGTATTAAACAATTTTTATTCTCAAAACAGTTATATTTTTACAGATCTCTGTTGTAGTTTGTTAAAACAACAAATCTTTCAATTCCTGATTTTATTGATTATACTGAAGTTAATTGGCAGTCATATGAATTGCCTTTTATTCTTCTTAAGTTTCTATGTGGTTCGTCATTCAATTTTTTAAATAGTTTTTTTGGTGGTTGCCTAATCAAATTTCAATCACAGCTTTAAGTGCTGCTTTGCTATACTTTAGCAAATAGGCCATACAGATTTAATAAATGAGCAAAGCAGCTGTGGAAGGTTTACCTGTTGATATTTTCGTTCTTTGCAATTATTTTTTCAGTCTTCAAATGACAGGTTCAAGTTTTATGATGATAAAGAGATTAGACATATGTCTAGTTTAATTAACCTCATTAAATATATTACTTCTGTATCTTCTAATGAAAGGCTAGTTTTGTAATGTCTAACAGCAGAAGTATTCATGGTATCATTAAACATATCTTGGCATTCTTCAGCAAATGACTCTCCTAGAAAGACTTGTTTGAGTAGGTAGCTTTCCAACTTCTCAAAAAAAACATTGTTTCAAAAATAAAGTAACAGGATTTTTCTGAATTAAAGAAATTTTTAATGTTTACAGAATGCAACATTGAAAGCTAATTATATTAGATATTATTACTAACCGAGCAATTGAAATGCAGCTTATTTTCCTCTGGTGAAAAGAGTTTGATTGCTTGAAGTGAAAACTAACAGAAACTGTTCAAGAGAAATTCTTCACTTCCTGTCTTAAACTACAGTGTAATGTTACTACGTACATATGTTGTAAAGCTGGGATTGTCTGTGATGGAAAGTACTGTATTTAATATATAAAGGTCATATTCATGTTAGCTTCCAAACTGGTAATCTTTAAGTAAATGATTGTGTCATTTAAAGCTATTTGTAATGCTGGCAGATGAGGTGCCAGCCCAGGCCGAAGCCCCAGGTCAATTCACTTGTTTATTAGTATAGATCAAAGTAATTGTTAAATTTATAAGTGTGTTTGGTGTTTAAACTTCATGCAAACTAATGGGATGTTGCATGCATTGTTTTTACTTGTGTGTGTCCCATTATAATGGAATAGCAAACATTTGCGTTGTAAATGCCCCTGTAACTAAATAACCCATCTGGCAAGAAAGAAACCTTGTGAAATGCACAGAACAGTGATAATTTCAAAGCAGTTGGTGATGGATTGTGTGAGATGATTGGAGGTCAAAGACTCAAAATGCATTCCTCACTCCTTCATCATCAAAGGAAAAGCTTATGTGGGTAGTGACCCTGTTACCTTGTTTTCTGTGAAAAGAAGCTATAAGTATTGATGCAAGGAAAGACCCTGTATCTCTGGACTGTTCGGATTCTAACAGGGCAGAATAACTAACCTAGAAGATGGAGTTATTCTGTGTTGCCTTGAGAGACTTTTAGGAAACTGGAAGATTACTAGATCTCTGCTACCATTTGGAATTATAGACTGTTACTCCCCTGTATATATATCTTATCTGCTTTAACCTTTCAATAATTATTTTCCTTTTCTTAGCTGATAAACCTTTTAGTTAGTTTACTATAAAATTGGCTATCAGCGTTGTCTTTGGTGTAAGAGCTAGAGTGCCAGCTGGTCTGGGGTAAGTCACTGGTCCCTTGGGACTGGAAGCAAGCTAAATGTGATGTGATCTTTGGTGTAAGTGATCATTTATAACTAAGTCCAGTTTGTCTGGGTGGCAGGATAGACTGGAGCATCTAAGAGGACTGTCTGTGACTGCATAGTAAGAGTGGTGGTGTGATCGAGGAGATGACATTTGTTACTGGCTTGGTGAAATCTAATTATAGAACACACAACCAGTTTGGGGTTTCTGCCGTTTTCTGACAGTCTGCCCTGAGGTAGGCACTCACCGTTGTGAGCCACTCCAGTCAGTGAGACACTATTCATTGTTACTTGGCTATGGGGCACTAAACGATTGCTTAGAAAATGCAGAGTACAGTACATAATAAATGGCATTTCTTTAGACTACTGTGGTTGTCTTATCTGCAAAGAATTCCAGGAAATAAGTTTATCAAGTCCTTTCCATCAAACCCCATGTGTCTATCCAAGGATCCTTTTCCCTTTTTTAAAGTTTGCACAATAAGTAATCCCACAAAGTATTTTAATGCTTTTTACATAAATTATATTCAAGTAAACATTGTACAGTTAAGTGCTATTGCATATTTTGTTGTTCATATCTAGCTCTGCACTGACTAATCCAAAATCTGTTTAAATTACATTATTAAAAGTTTTTCCATTCATTTCAATGGTCTTTGGATCAGGCTTAAGGGTATGCCTCTTGGATGTCCTAGTAAAAGGGTTAGAAACCTAACTTAAGCTATTGTCCGGCTATACTGAAAGGACAAGAGACACTTGATATGGGTTTTAATCAGGCTGCAACTTTATTATTACATATCTGGGACTACTGGGCAGATAATGTCCCCCATTTTTCCATCCATGTCCCCCAGCCACCCCGTTGCTGGGACTTTAACATTCACTCCATCCTTGGAGAATGTTAAGGTGGGCTATAATAAAGGGGGGTTGACCCCTGCCGTTCCATTCACAGGATCCCTTCCCTCCCTCCCCTCCCTCACCATTCTGTTCCTTTAACCGTCACTTCCTTTTAATTTCTTTACCAAGCCATTTATGCAGTCACTGTATCCCTTCCTTGAGTACCTGAACTGGACATCCGCCACACACTTACATAATGAGTGGCAAAATCTTAGCCTAGCTCCCTTCTCTACTTGCTGTGACAAAGTCCCACCTGAACCTATTGTGGGAAAGGTGAAAACCCTCCTGCTCCACGTAGCCCAATCTGGTGTTCAGGGAAAAACTCCATCCCATCCCCCCTGAAAAGGAGTGGCTAGTGCAATGTCCGCAGCTGATACTGACTAAACCTGGTGTTTTGCCATCTAAAGGGGAGGTAGGGTGGATGCTGCCTCACCTATTCCATGGAAAAGGACTTCTCCCACCCAGACTTACCGCTTTTCAACCCTTCTGCCATTTGGTCCCAAAGGATGAGTCAGTGTCACCATGCTGATCCATTTCCCCTTTCACAGCAGCTTCTGACCTCTCTCCTTCCCACCCCCATCTGTAGAGCACTGTTTCCTTTCCCTCAGCTAGCCAGACAACATCCCCCTGGCTTAAAGGTCCTAAATTTCTATTCAGATTTTCTTCAGTGTTAGTGAAAACTTGCGGGCATGATGATGGACCCTCCTTTCAACACTTTCCCTGAAGATAGTCTCCCTGCACCTGCATCCTAAATTTCTGCCAAAGATAATCTCCCAGTTTCATTTTAATCAATCCATTCGCTTATCTGTTTTCTTGCCGAAGCCTCACACTTTGGAAGAAGAATGATGACTCCACTGCCTTGAATGCCCATCAGGCCTTGGCCTTCGACTTGCAGAGGAGAAGATGGATCTGGTAAATCTTTGTCACAGTAGATGAAAGAAGGGTCAGGCAATCTCCACACAGAGAATCTCAAAGTGGATTTCAGAGTGCATTAAACTCTGATATCCTTTATCAGGACTGCCTCCACGCTCTGGGGTGCAGGCCCATTCCACGAGAGCTCAGGCTTCGACCATGGCCTCCTACCATGACATGCCACTCCAGGATGTATGTAGAGCGGCCACATGGAGTTCAATACACACCTTTGCTCACATTATGCCTTGGTGTGGGACTCAGCAGCGGATGCCTTCTTCAGTGCAGCTGTCCTCTGCTCAACCATAGCATCTTCATCTTTGCCTCCTCCTCCGTCTTAGGTACTGCTTGTTAGTTACCCTCAATGTAATATATTAGGAACCATCACTTAAAGAAGAGGAGGAGGTTACTTACCTGTAACTGGAAATTCTTCGAGATGTGTGATCCCTACCTGTATTCCACTTCCCTCCCTACCCCGCTGCAGCAGATCTGTTGGATTTGCGGTGAAGAAGGAACTAGAGATGCAGTCGGTCTGCCCCACCCTTTATCACCTCAAATGAAACCATGAGGCGAGTCAAGGGCACATGCGCAGACCAACGGACACTACTACTTTCAGATTCTCCATTTCTGGATGCAAGGTGTTCATGCATAAACCCTCAGTGGAATATAGATAGGGATCACACATATCGAAGAACCTCCAGCTACGGGTAAGTAACCTCCTCATGTTCACTGTTCCTGCTCCAGCTCTTATACATAGTACAGTTAATGTGCCTCTCAGGTCAGTATCGACTAGGGGGAACCACCCATGATCTCACCGGTACCTCCCACCTCCGGGCTCTTAACCTATCTCCCTGCTACCAGCAGGGTCAGCTCCATCCTGGTCGGAAGAAACACTCCTCATTGGATTCTGAAGCTGTTTCTTATGTATCATAGCTTGGACACTATGGAGCCCCAATGGAGTGTCTCCCCTCCATAGTATTGGCCTCAGTCGCAGTATAAACATATCACAAAGACCGATTGCACAGACACAGTTGGGGTCCAGCATTATATAAGTGGCCTTTCAGGAATGCTTGGGGTTCTTTGCTCAGTCCAGGGTTATTGCCACACCCTTCACATCCTCCTTCTTCAGCTGTGTGTCTTGAGCACCTATACCAGCATCAGTCCTTCCTCTGTACCCTGCATGGGGATGTTCACTCTTAGGAGCTGCCTCTCATGGAATTGGAGAAAGCTCAGCCTCACCGACTCTTGGCCTTTTCTTCTTCATCCCCTCATAAGGCAGTGGTAGCAGAGTTGGTTTCTCTGCCTCTTGATTATGACAAAGCCCATCAGAAGTTGAAGAGGATGGCTGTGGCTCTTTATATCCAACCAGAGGGGGTCCAGGAAAAGTCTCATAGGCTTGTTGACATTTTGGTCTTGGCGGGACCCTTTAGGGTAGCTCTCCCTATTAATGAAGCTGTCTTGGAGGCTGTTAAATGGCTATGGCAGACCCCATCTTCCCTGCCCGGTATTGCAGAATAAGCAGAGAGGAGATATGATGTCCTCTCACAGGGCTTTGAACTTTTCTATAGTCATCCCCCTCAGGGCTGCTCCTTTGCTTTTTGGCATTGATGCCTGGTGACCCTCTCCCATTCGTTAGCTGCAAAGAGAAAAAAACACTTATTTGGAAGCAAGCTTTATTCCACAGAAAGGGGGTTACATCTTTGAATTGCAAACCAGCAGGCTCTGCTGGATCATTACAATTTTACCCTGTGGGATAACAATTTAAAATTTAACAGGCTTCCAGATAAGCTGCAACAGGAATTTACAGCAATGGTGGATGAGAACAAATTTGTTGCCAGAAAGCTTTTGCAGGGTGATCTGGATGTGGCTGACTCTGCCACTTGAGCCATGGCCTCCTCTCTAACTATACGACAGCGTTAATGGTTGCAGTCATCTGGTCTTCCCCAGAGGCTCAGGAGAGCATCCAAGACCTTCCTCATGAGGGTCTTTTGCTCTTTTTTGGAAAGATTGGTGAGAGGCTGCACGGTCTCAAAGATTCAAGAGCAACCCTTAAGTTTCTGCATATGTATACACCAGAGACAACTAGACAGCCCTCTTCCCCACAGCACTCCCAAAGGAATCCAAGTTTTGTGACTCATACCTAGGACATCTCCATAAAGAATGGCAGAGGTTACAGAAAACGTGCATCACCTCCTCCTTCCACTGCAGCTGCTGGACCATCTAGGTAAACTGACCAAAACTCCGAACAAACATTTTGGTGTGTTCATCAAGGACAGAATACCAGTTCCCAGAATGGCATCTTTTCCTGTCCCCCTATTTGCCAATTGCCTATCCCACTTCCTAAGTACTTGGTCTCACATTACCACAGATCGGTGAGTCTTAAGCACGATGGAATTGGGGGGCCGGAGGGGCGTGGAGGAAGTCACTCCATTACTAAGGGGAAGGGGGTTTATTCCCAGTACTTCCTAATCCAAAAAGCAAAACGGGAATCTCAGTCCAGTTTTTAAATCTAAGAGAGCACAATAAGTTCCTAAAGAAAATAAAATTCCAAGTGGTCACTCTAGCTTCCATTATTCCTTCTGTGGATCCAGGGGCCTGTTATGTTACCTTTGACTCTTAAGATGCATATTTTCACGTGGCAGTTTTTGAGAGCCACTGAAAATGGCTAAGATTCATGGCCAGTGCATCCCACTATCAGTTTGTGCTGCTCTTTGGCCTGTCTGCTACCCCTTGTGTGTTCATGAAGTGCATGGCAGTGCTAGAAGTGTTGGTGGAGGTCGGGAGTCCATGTGTACCGTACCTAGATGATTGGCTGGTGAGAGGCCAGATCTCGGGTGCGGACCACTTTTGATGTACTGGCATTGTTAATCAGCACATAGAAGTTGATCCTATCTGCTGTACCAAAAATAGAATCATTGGAGTAGTCCTGGACTCTACGAAGGCCAACATCTTCCTGCTGTGATTCAGATTTCAAACAATGCGAAACATTGCTCTGGACTTAAAGGCACAACCAATCACTATAATATGAAATTGCCTCAAGCTTCTAGGACACATGGTGGCATGCATTTATGTAGCATAGTATGCCACACTGCACTTCAGGAAGCTACAGGATTGGATAGGCTCGGTGTATTCACCTCTCTGTCATAATATGGACATGGTTGTCCAAGTATCAGATCAAGTCTTGTCCTTCTTGGACTGATGAATATAATCCTCCAATGTTTGCATGGGCATTCCCTTTGCTCCTTCACAACAGACGCTCACCTTCGTCACAGATGCATCGGACCAAGGTTGGGCAGCTTTCTTAAGTCTCCTGCAGATGCAAGATGTCTGGGCAGCCCAGCATCTAAAGCTATATATAAATGTGAGGAAGTTGTGAGCCATCCATTTAGCATTCATGCTGTTCCTTCCACACATCACAGGAATGAATTTGTTGGTACTAATAGACAATAGAGCAGCCATGTTTTATGTCAACAAGCAAAGGGGGAGCCAAATGACACAATTGTTCCAGGAGGCAGTTCTGCTTTGAGATTTCTCTACCACCACCTCTATGCACCTGAAAGCAGCTCGCCTGCAATGAATACAGAATTCTCTGGCAGGCTGACTAAGCAGATTGTCGATCATGGGTTATCCTTTTGTCCAGGGGTGGCAAGATCCATTTTCCAGCTCTAGGGAGCTTCCCATGTGGACCTGTTTGCAGCAGAGATCAAAACAAAATGTCATCAGTTTTGTTCCCAAGCAGGTCACAGCCTGGGTTCTTGGACAGATACCTTCCTACCTCCCAATGATCTGCTGTGTACCTTCCCCTCCTCTCCTGCCCAAAGTTTTGTGCAAAATCAAGACTGGGCACACCTTATAGCCCCAGCATGGGTCCATCAGCACTGGTTTTCAGCTTTACTAGCCATATTGGCCAGATGTCCATTCTCACTTCTACTAAACACAGACATGATCTCCCAGTACTGCTGTAGCCTCATCCTCCAACCTGACCTAAAGGGCCTCTGCCTCATGGCCTGAATGGTTCATATCTGACATGTTTGGAAGGATATTGTTCTTAAAAGAGTACAAGAAGTTCTTCTAAATAGTAGAAAACCTTTAAGTTGGTGTACTTACCTAGCTTAATGGAAAAGACTCTCCATCTGGCACTGACAGAAAAGTGTTTCCAACTCCTATTCAGCATGTATTGGACTATCTCCTTTTCCTGAAACAACCAAGAGTTCCATTGGAGGATACCTAGCAGCTGGCTCGGCTTTCTGCCCTCCTGTGGATAACAGTTCATTCTTTTCCAATCCAATGTCTATCAGATTTGTAAAAGGTCTGGACAACTATAACCACAGGTATATGATCCTGTTTCCCCCATGGTGCTGGAATCTAGTTTTAGCAAAGCTGATGGCTCCCCCCCTCCTCTGAGCTGCCGGTGACTTGTTCCCTGCTATACCTTTCAGTGAAGGTTCAGTTCTTCAGTCAAATTCAACTTGCTCCCCAAATTTATTAGCTATTTCTCTTTCCTCTCATTTTCTTTCTCTTGTCAGTCTGTTGTATTATGCTAATCCTGTCATTCATAGAATTGATTTCCTCCCCTATGCAATGTGCATTACTGGAAGTGGCCACCTGTCATAACTATAAAGGGAAGGGTAACAACCCTCCTGTATACAATTCTATAAAATTCCTCCTGGCCAGAGGCAGCAAAATCCTTTTACCTGTAAAGGGTTAAGAAGCTTGGGTAACCTGCTGACACCTGACCCAAAGGACCAATAAGGGGACAAGGTACTTTCAAATCTTAGGGGGCGTGGCTTCTGTTTGTGCTCTTTGTTTCTGGTGGTGTTCGCTCTTGGGACTAAGAGGGACTGGAAATCAATCAATGTTCTCCAAATCTTTCTGCACAAGTCTCTCATATTTCAAACCTGTAAGTAACAGCCAGGCAAGGTGTGTTAGTTTTATCTTTGTTTTCTCAACTCATAAATGTTCCTTTTGCTAGAGTGTTTTCCTCTGTTTGCTGTAACTTTGAACTTAAGGCTAGAGGGAGTTCCTTTGGGCTTTTTGAATCTGATTACCCTGTAAAGTTATTTCCATCCTGATTTTACAGAGATGAACTTTACCTTTTTCTTTTAATGAAAATTCTTCTTTTAAGAACCTGATTGATTTTTCATTGTTTTAATATCCAAGGGTTTTGGATCTGTGTTCACCAGGACTAATTGGTGAGGGTATACTCTCAAGCCTATCCAAGAAAAGGGGTGTAAGGACTTGGGGGGAGGAATTAGTCTCAAATTTGCTCAGGAAAGGCGGATTAGGGACTGGGGAAATATTTGGGGGAAGGCAGAGTTCTAAGAGGCTCTCCCCTAAGATTTGGAACATGCTTGGTGGTGGCAGCTTACCGTTAACCTAAGCTGGTAAATAAGCTTAGAGGGTCTTTCATGCGGGTCCCCACATCTGTACCCTAAAGTTCAGAGTGGAGAAGGAACCCTGACACCACGCCTTTACATAGTTGCCACAAGAGCAGTTGATTTGGACTGGAGTCTGAGCTCACTTAGGCAAGTTTTATACCTGTATATCCTAAATTACTTAAATGATTTGAGAGAGATTCAGTACCTTGATATCATGTTGGTTCTTTACCCATCCATTAAATGTCTCTTCTCATCACTTATCTAAAAACTAGATGTGTAACTAATGTAAATAGTAAAAAGTAGTCTACTTACTCTCCAATGGCTTTCCCACCCAAAATAGCACCTATCTTCAATAGCGCTCATATTTTGAACATCTAGTTCATTAACTGCTAATGTCTGAACACAATGGGCAATTTATTAGGAAACCACTGAACATCTCTTTTTACCTCAATAATCAGACACAGTCTAAACAGATTATAGTTTTCATAAATAATAAAGCAGCTGTCTCAGACTGTTCCCACCCTTTCCCCTTAGAACACTGATCCTCTGTTAGCTTGGCTTCTGTTTTTGTTCATTTAATAACATTGACTAATCGTATCACTAAGTCTCCTGTTGTTGATGTTGGTTTTTTAACTGTTTCGCATTTGTAAGCATTGTACAACCCCATCCTATAAATTACTCTGTCAAATACTTTTGAATCTGTGGAGCAAGCATCTTACATTCATCCTTTAACAAATTCTTCTTCTTCGAGTGCTTGCTCATATCCATTCCAGTTAGGTGAGCGCGCGCCGCATGCACGTTCGTCGGAAGATTTTTACCCTAGCAACACTCGGTGGGTCGGCTGGGCGCCCCCTGGAGTGGCGCTGCTATGGCTCCGGATATATACCCCTGCCGACCCAGCCACCTTTCAGGTCCTTCTTACCGCCCGTGTCGGTCGTTGGAACAGTGGAGCGCGGCTTAGCTGACCTATGTAGTCATAATCCTTTCATATATATATTTGTATACTTATATGTTTTTTCTTTGCTAACATAGTTAGTTTAGTAATAGCTGGCGGGGTTCAGGAAGTAGCCCCTTCCCCGCACCCGGTGCTGGAGCACATGCCCAGCTCACCAGGTTTTAAAATGGGCTCGGCCTGCCAGAAGCCGACACGACTCCTGTTTGAAGTGCCTCGGGGAATCACACTTGACAGCTAAGTGCCCCATTTGCAAGGCTTTTAAGCCGAGAACAAAAAGAAGCGGGACTTTCACTTACCCCTCCACCTTTGGCACCGAGTGATGATCAAGCGGCTGGCAGAAGCGCCTTCTCGGCACCGGACCCCGCCGGTACTGCCAAGGCCTTTCGGCACCGGCCGTCGCCGGCACTGAAGTTGACTAGGCACCGCTCCCTCTCTCCGAGGTCGAGAAAGCCTACGATTCCTGCTGGTGCCTGACGGCTCCCCGACACGTGCCGTGGTTGAGCTCCCTGCTCCTGCTGCTTCTGTGCCACCTGCATCGCAGCCAGAGAGCTTGTCTAAGTTGGATCGCCCGGCACCGACACCTGCTGAGGCACCGATGACGTCAGCACCATCGACTCCAGTCCCACAGGGCCATTGAAGCCAGTGCCTGACAGCTCCCTGGCATGCGCCGTGGTTGAGCTTACTGCTCCTGCTGCTTCCATGCCAACTGCACCACAGCCAGAGAGCTCGTCTTAAGTCGGATCATCCCGCACCGACACCTGCTGAGGCACCGACAATGTCGGCACCGTTGATCCCAGTCCCACAAGGGCCATCGAATCCGGTGCCTGACGGCTCCCCGGCACGCGCCGTGGTTGAGCTTACTGCTCCTGCTGCTTCTGTGCCAACTGCACCACACCCAGAGAGCTCGTCTTAAGTCGGATCGCCCAGCACCGACACCTGCCGAGGCACCGACGATGTCGGCACCGTCGATCCCGGTCCCACGAGGGCCATCGAATCCAGTGCCTGACGGCTCCCCGGCACGCGCCGTGGTTGAGCTTACTGCTCCTGCTGCTTCCGTGCCAACTGCACCACAGCCAGAGAGCTCGTCTTAAGTCGGATCGCCCAGCACCGACACCTGCCGAGGCTCTGACGACGTCGGTACCGTCGATCCCGGTCCCATGAGGGCCGTCGAATCCAGTGCCTGACAGCTCCCCAGTATGCACTGTGGTTGGGCCTACTGTTCCCTCCATGCTGGAGACATTCCCAACGGCGGGGGATCTCATTGCCATGACAGAGTCGATGCTGCCTGACCCCGGCACCGCCGGTGCCGGTAATACAGTCTCTTGCCAAGCCTCCCTTGATATGACCATCCTCTGTCGGCACAGCAGAGCAGCACCGTTCATGATCACGGTCCCAAAGACGCTCCAGGTCCCGTCGGCACACCCGACACCACTTGCAGTCCCGGTGCTGTTCTCCTCCTCGGTACTGGTCGCACTCGCCGCACCGGTCGGTATCCCGTTCGCCGACCCGCTACTATCGGCACCTTTCTGACTCCCAGCACCGCGACAGGTACCGTGACTCCCGTAGCCTTTCCCGACCTCGAGCCTCGAGATCTCGGTCGACTTCCCGGCACCACTCTGGTTGCAGGTCTGGATCTCGTTCCAGGTACCGGTACGCCTCCCGGTACCGGTCCCCGGTGCCAAGTTGGGCAAGGTCCGATAGACTTTTTTAGTACCTCCATGGCCATCCAGACACGCATCCGTGTCATCCCACATGGGCAGATCTTATGCTCAGGACCACGATTCTGATGTGCCCACGAACAACCTGAGAGCCCATCAGGACCTCCTAAGGAGGGTACCACGCCATATGGACCTCCAGGTGGAGGAGGTCCCAGAGATAGAGGACCCGATATGGTGCCCTCTAAGGGGTACCACTACTTGTCTGTCCGTCCTCCTCTCTGCTCACTAGTCGTTCAGTCCGTTAAGGAGAGGGAATGGCATGGCCAGCAGGTGCCAGCCCCGAAATCGAAGGAGGCTAGGCGAATTAACGTACTTGGCCGCTAGGTGTACTCTGCAGAGGCCTTATGGCTCTGGGTGGCAAAGCAACAAGCCTTGCTTAGCCGCTATAATTATAACACCTGGGTGGCGGTAGTTTAGTTTATGGAGTTTCTCCCTCAAAACTTCTGCCAAGAGCTCGCTGCCATCCTGGAGGAAGAGAAAAAGGTGCCCAGAGCACCCCTCCAGGCCTCGTTGGACGCAGCAGACTCAGCAGCCAGGACGCTGGCCTCGGGTGTTGCCATGAGGCGCATCTCATGGCTTCAGGTTTCAAACCTTCGGCCGGAGCTGCAGTATGCCATTCAGGTCTTGCCATTTGATGGTAAAGGCCTCTTCGCAGCAAAGACAGCCCCAGGCTGCAAAGCCTGAAGGACAACAGGGTCCTAATGTGCTCTCTCAGCATGCATACGCCAGCGACCAAACGCAGGCCTTTCTGGCCCCAGTCACACCGCCGTACTCTGTGCCTAGCCAGAGACAGGACTTTGGCAGACGGCGAGGCCGAGATGGTCGCAGACAAACGTCAGGACCCCTAGAGGGCCAAGGTAAAGGTCCCTCGCAATCACCACCAGGACCAAACACGAACCTTCCAAGGTGCGCCTGAGGGCGGTGTACCAGTCACAGGCCGGGATCCCACTCCTACTTTCTCCTGGCTTGGCCCCCAGTTAATTTCAGATCGCTGGGTCCTGCGCACGGTGGAGCATGGGTACCACCTCCAATTTGTTCCAACCCTGTCCCCCTTCAGGGACCCCTCTCACGAGCAATCCCTCTTACAGGAGGTGCAGACGCTGATGGACGAAAGGGGCAAGGGGTTTTACTCCCGTTATGCCCTAGTCCCCCACTCGAACGGAGGTCTCAGACCTTCCTAGACCTGCGAGGACTCAACCAGTTTATGATAAGGTTGAAGTTCCGCATGGTCCCTGGGAACCATTATCCCATCCTTGCATCCTGGAGACTGGTATGCCGCCCTCGATATGAAGGACGCATACTTTCACATTGCCATCTTCCCTCCGCACAGGAGATACCTCTGCTTTCTAGCCAACCATCAGTACTTCTGGTTTACGGTCCTGCTGTTTGGCCTTTCTGCAACCCCACGGGTATTGTCCAAGTGTATGGCCATAGTCGCCGCCTACCTTCGCCGATGTCGGATATGCATTTTTCCATATCTGGACGATTCGCTTATCCGAGGAGACTCCGAGACACAAATCACTCAGCACGTGGCCATCGTCACAGACCTATTCACAGGTCTAGGCCTGATGATTACTATAGAGCATCCACTCTGGTTCCCACGCAGATGTTGGACTTCCTAGGAGCTATCCTGGTCTCCGACCTAGCCAGAGCCTGCTTACCACAGCCGCGGTTTCAGGCGATGGCAACAATCATCCGAGGTCTGCAGACTTTCCCAACGACCTCGGCTCGCACTTGTCTCAGTCTCCTGGGTCCATGGCTGCCCGCAAGTTTGTTACCAAACACGCCAAGCTCCTCCTCCATCCTCTCCAAGTCAGGCTCACCTCGGAGTACCGCCTGGACAGGGACCCAATGGTCATGGTAGTCACCATTCCTTCGAGCACCTTAGGCTCCCTAGAATGGTGGCTAACTCCCTCCCTGGTGTGGGCAGGGATGCGGTTCCATCTGCCCCAGCCCTCACTGCCCCTGACGACGGACGCATCATCTCTCTGCTCGGGTGCTCACCTTAGTCACCTTCGAGCTTAAGGCCTTTGGTCTTCTCGGGAGCTGGCATTCCACATCAATGCCCAAAAATGAGAGCAGTCCGCCTGGCGTGCCAGGGGTTCCAGCAGCAGCTGCGAGGCCGTGGTGTCTCAGTGTTTACAGCCAATACAACGGCCATGTGCTACACATGGTCCTCCCCCTTTTGTCAGGAGGCCATCCATCTGTGGGACTTTTGCATGGCCCACTCGATGAATCTGGTAGCATCCTTTCTCCGAGGCGTTCAGAACGCCTTGGCGCTTTGACTCAGCAGGTCTTTCCTGTCTCACAAGTGGTCGCTCTGCCCCATGTGATGCATTCTGTTTTCCAGAAGTGGAGACTTTTCCTCACATAGACCTGTTCGCTCACCACGAGAGCAGAAAATGCCAGATGTTCTGCTTCTTCCAAGGTCTCTCCTCGGGATCGATCTCGGACGCATTCCTGATGCCGTGGAAGGGCCAACTCCTTTATGCCTTCCCACTGTTCCCGCTGGTTCATTAGGTCCTGCTCAAACTCCGCAGGGGCAGAGCGCGCATCATCATGTTCACTCCAGCGTGGTCCAGGCAGCACAGATACACCACGTTGCTCGACCTGTCAATAACCAACCCAATTACCCTGCCACTCCACCCAGACTTCATCACTCAGGGCCACGGCAGGCTTCGTCACCCGGACCTGCAGTCTCTTCACCTCACAGTGTGGCTGCTGCGTGACTAAACCAGGATGACAGGAAGCCTTCCACCTGGTCAACGTGCCTGGCCAAGTGGAAGCGTTACTTCTACAGGTGCGAAACACTCGATCTTACTCCTACTGAGGTCTCGATCCCCTCTATTTGGCCTACCTCTGGCCTTCATCAGCAGGACCTAGCGGTGTCATCGCTGAGGGTACACTTGGCAGCCATCTCTACCTTCCACCCAGGCTAAGGTGGTCATTCCATGTTCTCACACTCTATGGGTTCGAGGTCCCTCAAGGGCTTGGAGCTCTTACACCCTCAAGTACGCCGCCCAGCCCCAACCTGGGACCTCAACCTAGTTTTAACCAGACTTATGTCTCCCCCATTCGAGCCGTTAGCGACCTGCTCTCTGCTATACCTGTCTTGGAAGACAGCTTTCCTCGTAGCTGTTACATCGGCCAGACGAGTCTCCGAGCTCAGCGCTCTTATGGTGGTTCCGCCGTACACTAGGTTTCACAAAGACGAGGCGCAGTTATGACCACACCCGGCTTTCCTCCCTAAGGTGGTTTTGGCCTTTCATGTTACCCACACTCAACGCAATGGGCACAACAATTGCGCTCCCTGGACATCTGTGGAGCGCTCGCATTTATATTGCTCGGACAGAACCATTTCGTAAAATGCCCCAACTCTGTCACGGTAGCAGACCGAAGGAAAGGCTTACCTGTTTTCCTCTCAGAGGATCTCATCTTGGGTGATGGCGTACATCCGCACTTGTTATGCTTTGGCTCATATTTCCCCAAGCCACATCATCGTGCATTTTACCGGGGCTCAGGCTTCATCTGCTGCCTTGCTGGCTCGTGTACCTACCCACGAGATCTGTCGCTCAGCTCCATGGTCCTCGGTCCATACCTTTGCTTCGCATTATGCCCTGGTTCAACAGTCAAGAGATGCTGTAGCCTCTGGCTCAGCAGTTTTCATTCTGCCACATTTCACTCCGACCCCACCGCCTACGTAAGGCTTGGGAATCACCTACTGGAATGGATATGAGGAAGCACTCGAAGAAGAAAAGACGGTTACTCACCTTTGTAACTGTTGCTCTTCGAGATGTGTTGCTCATATCCATTCCAAACCCACCCTCCTTCCCCTCTGTCGGAGTAGCCGGCAAGAAGGAACTGAAGGGTGGCTGGGTCGGCAGGGGTATATATCCAGTGCCATAGCGGCGCCACTCCAGGGGGCGCCCAGCCGACCCACCGAGTGTTGCTAGGGTAAAAATCTTCCGACGAACGTGCATGCGGCGTGCGCACACTAACTGGAATGGATATGAGCAACACATCTGAAAGAACAACAGTTACAAAGGTGAGTAACCGTCTTTTCTATTTCATAGTCACTGTCCTTTATTTCAGACAATTTATCTTCTGTTGTGTGTGGAATGCATGTGTCCTGTACTTTACATAGTTGATGGTCCTTTGTCATCTCATATTGATCTCCCTTGGTACATCAAAAATCTTTTAATCTCTACGAAAAATAAAAGTGAGCAAATGTGATTTTTTTGTCTACATCCAACTGCCCTCATATTCAAAATAATTTCATACTTAAAACACTGCGCCACACCAATTTTGAACTTCAAATCTGGTTTAAGGGTTACTATATTATTTAAGTGTATATCACGTCTGATAAGTTCTACTGATTGGCTCACTATATCAATTGCTGCATATTGAACAGTTTAGCTTTAAAACTCTAGATATGTAATCTTTCCTTTGAACCAATCCATGCAGCCATCAGAACAATAAAGATATACGTGAAGCACAGCTCTAGCAGTAAACCAGCCAGTAAATGTGTAAATCTCTCTTGTTTCCTAACACCTACATTCAGGCGTGGTGTACACTACGCATTTATACCAATTTTTGCAGCATTAAACAGATTTAACGCTGCACCCGTCCACACAACGAGGCCCTTTATATCGATATAAAGGGCTCTTTAAACCGGTTTCTGTACTCCTCCCCGACGAGAGGAGTAGTGCTGAAATTGGTATTACCATATCAGATTAGGGTTAGTGTGGCCACAAATCGACGGTATTGGTCTCCGGGCGGTATCCCACAGTGCACCACTGTGACCGCTCTGGAAAGCAATCTGAACTCTGCTGCACTTGCCAGGTAGACAGGAAAAGCCCCGTGAACTTTTGAATTGCATTTCCTGTTTGCCCAGCATGGAGCTCTGATCAGCACGGGTGGCGATGCAGTCCCAAATCCAAAAAGAGCTCCAGCATGGATCGTACGGGAGATACTGGATCTGATTGCTGTATGGGGAAACAAATCTGTTCTATCAGAACTCCATTACAGAAGAGGAAGTGCCAAAGCATTTGAAAAAAATCTCCAGGCTATGATACAGAGTCCACAGCACAGTGCTGCGTGACAAGCATAATGGAAAACCAAAGAATCAAATGGACGCTCATGGAGGAAGGGAGGGGGGACTAAGGACTCCAGCTATCCCACCGTCCCCACAGCCTCTGAAAAGCATTTGTATTCTTGGCTGAGCTCCCAATGCCTGTAGGGTCAAACACATTGCCCGGGGTGGTTAAGGGTATAGCTCGTCAATTTACTCCCCCTAATCCCCCCCCCGTGAAAGAAAAGGGAAAAAAATTGTTTCTTGACTTTTTTTCAGTGTCACCGTATGTCTACTGCATGCTGCTAGTAGACATGATGCTAGGACAATGAACAGCAGCATCGTCTCGCCTCCCTTCCCCGGTGGCAGACGGTACAGTGCAGTAGGACTGGTAGCCGTCCTCGTCATCGGCCCGTGAGTGCTCCTGGCTGGCCTCAGGTGAGGTCAGCGGAGGGCGCCTGGGTAAAAATAGGAATGACTCCCGGTTATTCCCGGCAGATGGTACAGAATGGCTGGTAACCGTCCTCATCATAGCAACTGGGGGCTGAACTCCATTGCCCCCCCTCCATCCTTTCATGTCTAAAGAAAAGATTCTGTATTGCCTGGACTATCATAGCAGCAGGATGCTGCGCTCCTCTCCCCTCCACAGTTTAATATCCTGCCTGGACTAACATAGCAGCTGGAGGCTGCCTTTCCCTCATTTTATCTCACTAAAAAGTCAGTGTTTCTTATTCCTGCATTCTTCATTACTTCATCACACAAATGAGGGGACCCTGCAATGGTAGCCCAGAAGGGTAGGGGGAGGAGGGAAGCAACGGGTGGGGTTGTTGCAGGGACACCCTCTAGAATGGCATGAAGCTCATCATTTCTGTGGGATCTGACATGGAGCGGCTGTGCTCTCTGGTTCTCTGATACACTTGCCTCATATTCTAGGCAGGACTGACTCTATTTTTAGATACAACATAAAGGAGGGTCATTCCCATTTTTGTCTTTGGGCCCCCCGCCAATCTCAGCGAGGGTCAGCCAGGAGCACCCATGACAGGAGCAGACGGTACAGAATGACTGATAACTGTCATCTCATCGCCAATTTACAATGGCACAGCAGACGGTACAGAACGACTAACTATCTCTGCTACCTTGCAAAGGCAAATGAATGCTTCTGTGTAGCGCTGCAGTACCGCCTCTGTCAGCGGCTTCCAGTACACATACAGTGACAGTGATAAAAGGCAAAATGGGCTCCATGGTTGCCATGCTATGGCGTCTGCCAGGGCAATCCAGGGAAAAAGGGCGCAAAATGATTGTCTGCTGTTGCTTTCACGGAGGAAGGAATGAGTGACGATATTTACCCAGAATCACCCACGACACTGTTTTTGCACCATCATGCATTGGGATCTCAACCCAGAATTCCAATGGGCGGGGGGGACTGCGAGAACTATGGGATAGCTACCCACAGTGCAACACTCCAGAAATCGACGCTAGCCTCAGTACATGGACGCACGCCACCGAATTATTGTGCTTTGTGTGGCCACGTGCACTCAACTTTATACAATCTGTTTTACAAAACCGGTTTATGTAAAATCAGAATAATCCTGTAGTGTAGACGTACCCTCATTCATCTCCTCAATTGTAATGTCCTCACTCATTCTCACACTTAGACTGTCATTTGAGTGTTCTGTTTTTTAGTTTGGTTCTCAGCTCCTTTTGGGGAAGGGATCCTGCCTTGATATTTATCTTGTAAAGCACAGTGTACGTTTATAGCACTATATGAGTAATGTTCAGTTTTCTTTTATAGTATGCATTCTGGTTTGCACTATGTCCATTGAAGAGGTGAGTAATTTTTCAAGACCAATATTTCTCAGTGTGTACTTGCTGGTAATTCACCAAGAAAAGGAACTACAGTGTGCATGCATTTTTAAATTAGTTTTTATAATTTCTGTTCCTTAACCATTTTTTTTCAAAAGTGGTAAAGCAAAGTATTACTTGCTGAGCACTGCATACAACTGAGGTTTAAAGTTTATATTTAGTTTTTCCCAAAACCAATGCTTTAACATACCACTTCAAAAATATTTTCATCCCAGTATGTGTGGATAGACAGAAGATTTCATTTTCTAGCTTCCAGTGGATTTATAGAATTAGATATTGCATATGGAACGCATTTAGTATACTGGATTTGCTGGAAGTGCCCCATGCTTTTAGGACTCATCATTCTCTAATTTAAATGATTATTAACATTCAATATCTTGAAACTATATCTTGCTTTACCTTTAATTTTACTTTCAGTTTATTTAAATTTTGCTACACATTAGTTTGTTGCTGTAGGATTGCATATAAAAAGATTTTACTTATCAGTAACTGTAGTTCTTAGAGTGTATTGTCTCTACAGATCTGAACTCTTAGGACATGTCTATTCGTAGCACTACAAACTTAAACCCATGTAGAAAATGGGTGGTACTCTGACCCTGAGATGATACCTCCTCATTCGAATATTTCTAAAATTGTTCCCACAGGTGTTCCAGAAGAGGCAGATATTTATGATGATGAGTCTTTCCACTTAGAGTGGCTTGATGGTTAGTGGTATAGGGAGCCAAAGGCACAGATTAATAGATATTTTTTTGAGCAAGTTGGAATGCTTGTCAGAAGATGGGGATCAGACAGATCTGCTTAACATTTTCTTGACCATTGTGAAACTACCACAGTGTGGAGAGTGTGGGAAAAATGTTTAACTCTTTGTGGGATACCTAATAAAAGCAACTAGCATTTCTCATAACAGTAGCAAGCAAGTCTTGAGTGAGACAAATGTTAATGAAAGAAAACTTGGGTTAATAGGCGGTGTGTTCTTCTTGTTCTTTTTAGGCAGGAGCACATTGAATTAGGGATATGCCTTATTGATTTATTTATTTTAACTTCTGTGGTTGGTAAATTGAAAGCTTCAGCCATTTTTCTTAGTAATCTTGAAACTGCTGATAATTCCGAAATATGAATGCTGAAGCAACTGTGAAGCTCTCATCAGGCAAAATTTGAAGATATGGGCTTTTCATAGCTACTTTAAGTTTAGATATTAAAAAAGTAGAGAACGAATGGTAAGGCATGATTTTTTCCCCTATACCTGCCATAAAGAAGGACCTGAGGATGACTGGGCTCCTGAATATTTTTTGTAACCTTGTTCTGAACGTGGAGATCTGAGAGGGAGGATTTATGTGACTTTGGTGGGCACTACTTTATGGTTTTGAGCTCATTGTGCCAATGCACATAACTTCCCAAACATAGGAAGCAACAGAGACCATTCTGAAAAGAGGTGATATTTGCGATGTCTCTTTAAATTGTAATTATCAGATGTGCTAAGCTACCCAGGCACCATTTCACTTGGATTACACTGGTCTACAATTTTTGAGAAGTCGTCTGCTTCAGAGATAAAATGTGCTATTTATTATGTATTTTTGATGTGCTGAATTCAAATATGACAATTAAAACGACTGATTGGCTACTGTTTCTAAGATATTTAAGTTTTTACATTTTATGTCTATGTATATTGTGTAGATAGTAGAGTTTTAATCATAAATTGTAAACCTAGGTTTTCATGTGTTTGTGGTTGCTTTACATGATAATATTTCACCTGTCCTGTTTATGTAACACTTTAAAAATCAGCAAAAGGGTTCTATAAATAAAATGTATTATGAAACAAAAGGCAAAAAACTATTATGTACATAGTTTAGTCCTATTCAGTGTCTACTCGGCGTTTTTTGGCTTGTCTCTTGTATTCATTAAATGGAGCATCTCTTGTCACTGTCCAGCAATAGTCTGCAAGCATTGATGGGCTCCATTTGCCCTGATAGCCTGCCAGGAGATTCTACTGCTGTTGTCTGGAGCCCAACAGCTCTGCCTTACTCTTGGGTAGTTCCAAATCCCTGACAAGGTCATTCAGTTCACCTTGTGTTATGAGGTGTGGTTCAGAGGAGGAGGATGGGAGAAAATGTGGGTCCTGTGACACTGATGGTTCAGGACCAGAAGTTTCATCCTCTTCCTCGTCTGACTCAAGTGAGAATGATTCTGGTGCATCAAGAACCGGCAGTCCTTCTCCGTGGGGTACCGGGCGTATAGCTGATGGAATGTTTGGATAATGCACAATCCACTTTTTCTTCTTTGACACACCTTTCCCAACTGGAGGCACCATGCAGAAGGAACAATTGCTGGTATGATCTGTTGGCTCTCTCCAAATCATTGGCACTGCAAAAGGCATAGATTTCCTTTTCCTGTTCAACCACTGGCGAAGATTTGTTGCACAAGTGTTGCAGCATATGTGTGGGGCCCACCTCTTGTCCTGATTTCCAATTTTGCAGCCAAAAGAAAGGTGATAGGCTTGCTTAACCATAGTGGTTATACTGCGCTTTTGTGATGCAAAAGTCACTTCATCACAAACGTAGCAGAAGTTATCTGCACTGTTCACACAAGTACGAGGCATCTCTGCTCACTTTGGCTAAACAGAAATGTGTCCCTTTGCAAAATCCAGCACTGACAAATAAGAGAGCATGACACTGTATGATTTCTAGAGCTGATATAGGGCAATTTGTTCAGCAGAGTGATGTAAGCTTCGTTATGATTGCATCATCCATGACTTCTAGGAATAACATGATGCAATTCATATCATGTATGATGCAATACCAGCTTCAGATTGCATCATTCATTGTTTTGCCTAAAAAGCATGTACTGTCCAAACCCAGTCATAGATTTATTCATAGATCCAGTCAAAGATGTATTTTAGTCATTTCTGGTTTAAATTGAGATCCCTTCCCTTTATAACTCACTTATCTTCCGCCCTTCCCAAGTCAAAGGTTGTATATACTGACCCAATAGCATATCTTGAAAACTAGAGCCAATCAACCATTTTAAGCATCAGTTTCGTTCTTAGTGACCCAGAATTAGTAAAGTTGTACTACATTTATTTCAGAAGCATTTTGGCTCTAGAGCAGTGTTATTGATCTTTTTTTTATTATTATTTAATTAAAAAGGAATTGTCGTTCTTCTGTTCTTGCTGCTTAATAGCCAAACTGACTTAAGAATTTCTCTACAAGTTTCATAGCTTGCGAGAAGATGGAGCAATCTGAGCAAATAAAATACTGTCCTCTGCATATAATCACATAACAGAGATTTCCCCAAATTAATGCTTTTAATACTTGGGCCTTTACAGTATCAATCAATGATGAATAAAAGACTCAGTTGAAAATTAGAGAATAAGAATGGGCCTCCTTGACCAGTCACACAAAACAATAAATGATGAAATTTGAATAATTGAAACCCTTAAATTTGAGACAGCAACTTTACATCATTATGTAAAATTTTTGCTGGCTAGCAGCAAAAGATACAATAGTTCCCAGTTAAACTTAGGGTACCCAAATGCCCCTTTTTCAAAATCAAACATTGTTTAATGTGTCATGGAAGCAGTGTCTCTTGTTATTTAATGTTTTGACCCTAATCATAATATTTAAAGGAAAAAGTGCGCCTTCTTGCTCAGCCCTAATGTTGAAAGGTTCTCAAGTTAAGAAGCATTTGTGACCATAGATAAATGTGAAGTGTATTATTTTCAGTTCTTAATTACAAATGGTATTTCTAAGGCTAGGACTGGAGACTACTATTTTGCTAAAAATTGATGCCATATAGACACTCATGGTATGAAAGTATAATGCTAGAGATGGTAAACCAGTTTTGAGTCTGCTTTAGTAACCAAAGGCTAATATAGAAAATTAGGGATTGGGGGTCACCTCAGCAGTAAAGTACAAAGTCAATATCCTGGGGAGAAGCTGCCTGCTGGGAATGGTGTGTTTGTTCCTAGACCCTGCTTAGACTGGGCTCCATGGCTTGATGTAGAAATTTTTGGGTGAGATTCTTTGATCTCTGTAATGCAGGAGGTCAGACTAGATTATCAGAATGGTCCCTTCTGGCTTTAAATCTGCGAATCTGTGTGTGGTAAGAGCCTCTGACTAGTTGGTTTTTGATAAATAAATTGGTAGCCTACTGGCCGCTAGACTGAAGATTGCCTTTGCTCCCTCTTTCACTGCACCCATCCTGGATACTCCTCACTGGAGTAACATCTTTGCTACTTTAGATCTCCTCCCAACTTCCTGACTCTCTGTGGGACCCTTTCCATTCCACCCCTTCCTTTGCCTTAAGAGACAGATGAAGAAAGATTCTCCGTCTTTAACAATAGTTCCAAACCATTTGGATCTTTGCAAATCATAAGCAACATCTTAAAATGCTCTCAGAAGTGAATAAATATTTTGTGTAGAACACTGCTTTTTTGTGTAGAACAATGCTTTTCATTTAAATGAGAATCTGACCTGATGACCTTTATTCTCATTGAGTGCAAGTAGGTAATGCATGTTTGTCTCAAGTATATCAGAGAATGGAAGTGGGTCCATAGTACCTCAAAGCAGTAAAATAACTCACCAATTTAAGCCTCGCTCAAATACAGCAGTTCACAAACTGTGAATCATAGAACACTTGCGAGCGTGTCCATGGAAAGTTGGGTGGTCATAGTGTGGTGGTTTCTCTTTGTTCCCATCTGCTGTGTTGCATGAAGAAGGCTTAAAATACACTAAAATGCTTTCTTAATATTTTTTCATGTAACCAATATCTGTAGTGGATCAAGGGGTTTTACGTGAAGGAGTTGAGGTGGCCTGTGCAGCTCAGAATGGTTCATAGGACTGCATATAGGAGAGGAGGTCATCCATGTGATCGTGAATGGGAGGAGAGGAGTCTAGTTGGGGTGCACACAGTGAAAAAATTTGAGAGCTTCTGTCTGATGTAGACATTTTTGGGTGAGGTTCCTTGGTGTGTATAATGCAGGAGGTAGATTAGTTGATCACAATGAACCTTTCTGGCCTTACAATATCTGATGTTTTGGTATTGCTTTATGTTGGAGCAGTATTAAGCTCATAATGCCTCATCCCATTCAGGAGACAGGGAGTTTCATTCTGCATGAGTTGAGGTTTCTGAATATTTCAAAGCAGCCCCAAATAGAGTGTATTTTAGTAATTCAACCTGAAGGTTACCAAGTCATGGTTACTGTGGCAAGGTCTGCAACAGAGAACAGTTACAATCTCTAGTAGATGGAAAAAAATTCTCTACATGCCACAGCCATCTCCTGAGATTCCAGGAGAAATTATAGATCTAATGTGAGCCACAGACTGAAATACTTTAACAGATTTTCTAAGAAGTTATAATATATGTAAAGAATATATGGACATAAAGGTATGTGTATATGTGTATATTAGAATAGAGTTTTAAAATCTTCCAGAAAATTTAAAATCTGAGTGACTGAAGTTAGGTTCTTAGATCCATAGTTAGATACCTAGTAAAGATAGTTTAAAAATATTTTGATGGAACATGTGATTCCACTGAAATCAAAATGCTTCAAGAAATTGTCTGTTTCACAGGGAAAGGGGGAGTTCCAACAATGTCAAAGCATCCTTTTTTTGACATTTCCAGAAAGACATGTTTTGATGTGCCCTTTCAAAAGAATTTTTATTTTGATTTTTTTTTGTATTGTATTATACCACGATATAAAATTTTAAAAAGTCAAAACCCATAATATTTTGACCCATCCAAAATGAAATTTTTTCAGAATTTTATTTTGTGGAGAATTTCAAAATTTTGAAGTTTTGTTTCTGCGTGGAACAAAAAGAAACTTCAAAGTCCCCTGCAAAATGCAATTTCCATTCACCTTACAGCTCTAGTGTCTAGATAGAAACAGCACAATTTCCAGAAGTGCTCTGCATTCCTGCTGTCATAGTAAACAGCACTGCTGTCTCCCACGAACTTAAGTGGGAGATGGAATTGTCTAATACTTCTGAAGATTGGGACCAGTTCCATTCAGGTGCCCTAACGGTGGATTTAGGCACACAGGTTTAAAAATGTTGGCAGTTATTTGCACTGGAGAAATTTTGAAATAAATATTTCTAAGTGAAAAAGGTTATCTAAATTCTTTTAAAAAATGAAGTTTGCCTCCTCACTCTCAGGACTAAAAATGTGGCCATCAAGAATTGAAGTGGGAATGAGAGATTATCAGACACTTAAAATGACAGTTACTAAATGTCAATTGTCAGAAAAAGATGTTTCTTTTGTTATCAATTCTAGTGAAATATAGCTGTGCAATGGCTTCATGACAGCTAAATATAGCTCTTTTCCCACTTGCTTGCACTGGGTTTGGGGCCATATCTGTTAAATATTTGCTTTTTTGAGAGATTTCCACTGAAGGATGTTATCAAATCAAGTATTTGAAGGGCAGCTCTGACTTAACAAGAGTAAATACCATATCATCTGCAATCACAGAGCATTCATTTATTCTCCCTTGAACTATATATTATAGCTGATATTTCAGGGTTCTCTTGAAGGTCTCTGTCAAAGGCTTTAATTCCAGTGCAGTAAGCATGTAGAAGGGGGAGATTTTTGTAAACAGACCATGTTTATATGCAAGGACTGCCGATATGGTGAATAAAATGTCTTCTCTGCATCTTTGGTAAATAAATCTAGAGTCTTCCTAGAATTCCTGTTTTACCACAGTTGCGTCATCATAGCCTCTTTGTTTTATTCTCTGAGGCCAGGTCCACACTACAGCGTTAAATCGATTTAACGCTGTAACCATCCACACTACAAGGCACTGAAAATCGATTTTAAGGGGTCTTAAAATTGATTTCTGTACTCCAGCTAAACGAAAGGAGTAACCCTAAAATCGATATTACTAAATCGATTTAGGATTAGTGTGGACGGAAATCGAAGTTATTGGTCCCATTCTTTTACTGAGCTACCCAGAGTGCACCGCTCCGGAAATCGATGGTACCCTGGGACCATGGACGCACACCACCGAAGTAATGTGCCCTAGTGTGGACGCGTAAAATCGATTTTATAAAACCTGTTTTATAAAATCGATTTTACTAATATCGATTTTAAGCTGTGGACCATGAACTCCCACCTGATCCTTTTATATTGGATTACAAAAATAATGGATGAGAAATGGCAAAGGATAATGCCAGAATTTGGCAGGGAAGTATCTTCTCCTTTCCAAGTTCCAGAATAGCTTCAGCCTCATTCATTTTTTGTGGGTTCACATTCTAAAACTGTTTTATAATTTTTAGCTAAATGGCATAAAAGGATGATGGCAGATCTTTATAGTGTGCATTTTTGTGATTCATCCATTGTTTGATGACATCATAGTCCTAGTAAATTAAAAAACATCTTTTAACACAATTTGGAAATCATGATATCTAATAAATTTCTCTGAGACCCTGGATAAGGTGACCTTTTGGAAGAATGAATCAATGTATTTGTTTGAGTACAAGCAGTGATTATGCATTTCCTTGTAGTAATATTACGCAAAAGAAACATTGTGGCCCCAGCCGGATAATGTTTGCAAGAGATAAATCAGGAAAATTTCATATACTGCACTGCATAATTTTATCAGAATCTGAGTGACTACTGTTGGGGCAAGAGCCAGTGTAAAAAATTGACCTTACAGTTTACTTATTAGAAATATCTTTTATTTACCACAGAGACGTGATTTTAAATTGAGCATAAACTGATAGTTATTACTCTGCACAATACATTCTTCTTTATACATTTATAGAATAACCTGTTAATCTGATACAATTAAATAAAAGTGTGTTACATAGTCATGGATACAACCTCATGTTCTGGTTGTTGCTAAACCCCTCACTGCCAGAAGCTGAGACTAGACAATGGAGATGAATCACTCAATAATTGCCCTGTTCTGTTGATTCCCTCCGAAGTCTCTGGCACAGGCCACTATTGGAAGACAGGATATTGGGCTAGACAGACCACTGATCCGACTCAGTATGGCCATTCTTATGTTCTTATTTAATCTTGAGTAAATGTATTTATTTAAAAATATTTATCCAATAACATGTTCCATTGCTCATTGTCATGAAATCGGTCAGTCAAAGACTATGTATTAAGGTATATGTCTTTGGGCATAGAGACTGGGGTGAAGTGAAAGAAAAGAGATTTAGGGATATTGGCGCAGATCTGTGGAGGGACATTGCCAGTCCCTGGGGTCCCGGCATTCGTCCCTGGAGCGGCAGGGTCGGTCTCCAAACTCACAGCACCGCTCCGAAGAGTCCAGATGCCAGTCCCCAGAGTCCCGTCTCCAGATTGCTGGTACGTCGATGGTCTCAGAGACATTGATCCTCTCATTCCTGTTCTTGCTCGTGGTCCACAGAGCAGCACTGTTCTCAGAGTGTGAGGTGTCAACCACTGGGGTACCATCGCTGATCCACCAAACACAGCCACCGGTCACCGGAGTCGCAGCACTAAGAGCCATCGTGTCAGTAAAGGTTCTCTGCCAAGGTACACAGAGGGGGCCCATGGGAACGGGGTAGACAGGCAGTGTCAGTACCGTCCTGATCCCCCAGGCAAGTCTCCCCCTCTTCAGGCTCTGAAAGTGAGGAGGAAGACCTGTCTGCAGGCCAGGGCCACCCACCAGGCGCATTGGCATTTCTGTCTGGGCCACCAGTGGCTGCGTGGCCTGAGGGCCAGTGGCTGCCCTTGCTAATTATGGGACCCCTGGAGTTTTTCCCAACCATCACAAGGGCACCGGTCGATCTTGGGGATATCCGAAAGACAGTCAGCAACAGTCTCCTGGACTCAGAAACAGTCAGAGCATGGTCCCAAGGTGAAGCCAGCCATGGCTGAGATCCCCCTGGCAGAGGCAGTAGATTTGGCAGACCCGTTTATACTCATCTCCTCATCTTCGTCAGGATGATGCAAGGGCCCACCAGCAGCTATTAAAGAGAGTGGCATCAAACCTGGGGCTGGAAACCAAGGAATTGGCTGAGCCCTCTGACTCCCTGTTCGATGTATTAAGTGTAGCAGCCCCCTCCAGGCTGGCATTACCCATCCACGAGGGAGTGGTAAAACTGATCAAGACGTTGTGGCAAACTCCTGCTCCCCATCTTCAAACGGGCAGATAGAAAGTGCTATGTCCCTGGTAAGGGGTTTGAATATCTGTATATCCACCTGGCTTTAAGCTCACTGGTTGTATAAGTAGCCAATGAGGGCAATAGATAGGGCCAACCAGGATCGATGCCTAAGAATAAGGAGGCAAGGAGGCTTGATCTCTTTGGCAGAAAGATTAACAGCCAGCCACCAGCTGAGAGTGGCCAACATCAGGTCATATTTGGCCGTAATGATTTTAATATTTGGCCATCTATGGCCAAGTTCTTGGACTTAGTGCCAGAGGACCCCAGGAATGAGTTCCTAGTGATCCTTGATGAGGGGAGGGCTGTGGTCAAGCTCTCCAAGCAGCCTCCATATAATGTGTTTGGGATGGTTACTGCATCTGTGAAGATGAGTGTGTCTGAAAATAGCTCACCACACTTACAGGACAGCCAAGATTTTTACCGAAGGTGTCCTCAGAATCTCATATTAATCAAACCTTTCATCTTCCAGTGTGATGGAGAAGGAACTGAAGGTGGTTTGCTCATGCAAGCCCCCACAGGGACACTAATCCAGCAAGAATGAGGACTTATTCAGCTTCTGAAGTACCCACAGTACAACTTTGAGATGTATTCACCTGAGGGTGCTACACCACCACCCTTTCTGCTTCAGTGTCTCCCTTGTGGATCTTTGTGACAGAGAAGGAACTGAGGGTGGTTTGCTCACGCAAGCCCATATAACATAGTTGCGAGGCACGAGGATATATGGGGTGCATGCATGGGCTGAACAAGCACTGCTATCAGAAATTTCCGATTAAGGGCACAGGAACACTGAAGTAGAGCAACCATAGGGGGACACACCTTGAAGAATATTGGTTTTTGCATGAAGTGAGTAACTTCCCCTTATGCTGCCAGAGATTGCTGAAAAGTGACATTTCTGATAATGGCCATCCTCAAATCAATTCACGTATACTATCACATATACCAGTTGAAATAAATATATTTCAACTATATTTCACAATCTACTAATAGTCAAAATAGCCTCTTGATTTATGGTCACTAATTTCTGAACCCAAATGATATTAATCTTAAATAGTCATGTACTGTATATACACATATGTATGTGCATAATTTTGATAATTCTCAAGCTTTTTTGCAATGAAACTTACAGTTTATTTGGTTTTGACCTTTGTTTAATGAAACACACAACATCTTTTGGAAAATTCATTGCTGGAATATTTCCATTTAGAACATACACTTGCCAAATGTAGTAGTAGTATAATAAAGTGGGTGTAACTTTCTTTGCCAATCATATTAGCTTTGCTAGCAGAATGGAATGCTTAAGTACAGGCAGCTGTTTGTTCTTCTAGTCACTGTCTCTGATATTGTTTGCTTGGTTGTTAGTACTTGCACAAATATTTAGCAGGTTAATGTGTCAGTTTCATGTCAGCTATAAAAATAATTTTGGCAGTCTTTCAAATAACCTTTTCTTTTGTGTCTGAAAGAATCCTGAGTTATAGTTAATGTTTTAAAATATTTCATGCATAGATTACACAAAATAAATTTCTAAAATTGTGCACAGATATCAGTGTTATGGGGTATTTTAAAAAGACTCTAGGTGTTAATTTATATTTGAAAACTGAAAAACTATAATAGATCTAAAATTGAAGCCCTTTGTTTTCGCTATGTTGCCTTTGTTTAACTCAGCCTGTTATAACAAGGGCTCCAGATTTCATGAGGTAACAATAATCACAAGACAAAGATACAGGTTGCAGGCATGTTTTGTATTAGCCAAATTTTGCAGTGCTAGATTTCTATATCTAATTTTAGTTTTAGTGTAGGGGGAAATGTTGTGATCTCTTATTCTAAGTACTTAGCTACTGTCCCTTTCCCAGGGTCGTTCTCATAGGCTCTGGCTTCTTTTCCCAAAATGTCGTAGCTTCAGGGGACCTTGCTACTTTTCCTTCTTTCTTTCTTTCCTTCCTTTCTTTCTCTTTTTCTTTATCAGTTGTGTACTGCCTTTTATTGATATATTCCTTGGAATTGCACTGTGAGCCCATTGATCTGATTATTTTTTCCCCATCACTTAATGCTTTGTACTATAGTAATATCCTGTGAAGTTCTATAGCTTGTTCTCTTAAGGCTCTCAAAATTAGGACAGCTGTTTACCTGTTTGTCCTTCACCTCATTAGTCTACTAGCATATAAAAATCCCAAAAGATTAAAAATCTGATACTGTTTTAAAAAAGAAAATATGGCGTGCACAACAGTTGTGACAGATACTCATGCTTATAGTCTTTCCATAGATCTCCTGCAGTATGACTACCCTTTCAGAGTCATATCATTGTGTGTACAATCTTTTTTCCATGATGTTGCAGCAGGGAATGCAATGTATCCTAATAGAACCATTTCATACCCCCAGGTAGAATGTGCACTGTACTTTCAAAAGAGCTTATTACCACTATGATAAACATTCATAACTTCCATTAATGTTAATGCGAGTTATGCATGCACATCAAGAAGAGAATAGATCCTTTCTGCAGTGATGGGATTAACTGAGCTGTGTTTGGTTCGTTAATTAGTGAAATATGGTCATTAGACTCTAAGAAGAAAGAGTTGCTGTCATGTAGTAGTGGACATTGTACTGCTCATTGATTTGCTAAGGCAGAAGTGATGAGCAGAACAGTAAATGTTTGGATATTTAATGTAAGAGGTGTGATGAGTGTATGTCTATGGAAAAAATCAAAATTCAGTAATTCTGAGAGAAGTGATTTAAAGCGACAAATCTAATTTGTATAGTTCAAATGTGAGTTTTATCGAAGTCTGTAAAGAAAAATCTCACTTATTTCTGGCAACCATTTTTGGTATCCAAGATTATCATCTCAGTCAAATGGAGAAGTACTTATCAGTGTCATCATCTTTATTTTATTGGTTTAGGGTGCCAGCTGTAACTAAGAGAGCCATTGTGAAACCGCTGTTTTACACCTCTCCCCCCTCTTGAGTCTAATGATCTTGCTAACCATTAACCTTGTGCCAAGTTTTCCTTTTCAGTGTATGTTTGTTGAGATAGTTGTGATAGAGTATCCGGAATCCTCAGATATCCTTGTTTTGAGTCAGCCTGCTTTTAGATTTGCGTATGGAGTGTTGGATCTGTATTAATAGTTTTGGTTGCTCTGGGGCCCTTTAAGAAAATGCTCTGCCAACAACTTTCTTTCTATTTGATTGAGGAAAGCATAAGTGTGTTCCTACCAATTACAGCTGTAGCACTATATCTTAGAGAGAGAGAAAGATGGGCTTATAGGTAGACTGGTCCCAGGCTATGGAGGACTTTATAGGTGAAAACTAACATTTTAAATCTGTCTGGGATAGGTAACCATTTTTCCAAGATGTTGCAGTAGTCCAAATGTGAAGTTACATAGATGAAAGTAGCAACATCTGCATCCAAATGAGCATAGCCTTCTGGCCACGTGTAGATGGCCAAATGCCACATTAGTGGTCATCTTCTATCCTGCCCTTTTCTTGGATACTCATTTAGCACCTGGGAGCAAAACTTGATTTTTCCATCTCCAGTGGGCAAAAAGCCACATTTCTTTCACGTGTGTATCTTGCAACACTTATACATATTTTTGTCACTAGACTACAGTAATAAGCTCTTTTTATGGAGCTATGCTTTGGTACCGTCCAAAAGTGGAAGTTGGTGCAGCGTACAGCTGCCCTTGTATTAGTAGGTACCTTATTCAGACAGCACAACACACACCAGTGCTCTGTAGTTTTCACTGGCTGCCTTGTTGGAGAAGATTTTTAAGGGTTGGTTTTGAGTTGGAAAGGCCTAGCCCTACATCATTTGGAATCTGTCATTTGAGAGATCAACTGTCTCTCTTTGTGGTACCACCAGCTGTGATCAGCAGAGGCATTCTTGCTAACACCCTGTCAGTATAAAAAGGAGGAGGTTAGTGGCTAGGAACATTCTCTGAGTTATCCTTGACTCTGGATCTCAGTCCCCACACATTTGGCTGCATTGTACACTTCATAGCTCACTTTTTTTCCTGAGGCTTTTGATAGAGGGAAGTATTGAGAGGCACTGAGATACTGTAAAATTAAAATAAACAAATAAAAAACTATGCTTATCAGGGTCTTATAAATACTATTTTAGATAATTTTGGCTGGTTGGATATGACAGTTATTACTTATTGATGGTGAATATTACTCTAGTTAGAATAGATTTGGCTGAGCATGTTTTTTATATTTTGTTATTTGATAGGTACTTAAAATAAATTATAAAGTTTTAGTTTATTATCTGATGTTCTTTCCTGTTTAGAAAAGATTGACTCCAAATACTTAGAATTTGATAGGATTTCTGTACAAATCTTTTCCAAAATGGAGAATTATTTCATAAGTAAGTAAAGTCAATTTTATGTAAGTAAAGTCACGTCTCAATACTGGTGACATCCTAGCAGAATTTTTGGAAGCCTTCTTGATCCGTTGCTAATTTCACATGCTCAGCATCAGGAATCAGGGCCTGCAGCAGACCTAGTATATAGACAGCCTAATGAATGCAGCTTGCCTATAGTAAACTGCCTGACTGGCAGAGCTAGTGCTAGACTTTAGCAGACTAAGCAATTGCCTAGAGCTCCGAGCAGCTCCAAGAGGCCCCTATTCACTTTTTATTATGAGTTGTGTAGGGGAGGGGGGCCCAAAATATTCCTATGTAGGCCCCCAGTGGGCTAGCACCACCTCTGCTGACTGGCTACATGGTCTGATCGGTTGGAAGAGTCAGCAGACTGGCCGTTAAGCCCGGCAGCAGTTCAGTAGCTGCTTAAAGCATTTTCCCATGGCTGCAATAGCTCCTGCTTGTTCCCACCATATTTAGTCCTGGTCCTACCTTGGCCCCGGTCTTGTCCCTGCCTTGCCTCTCCCCAGGCTCTGCGCCTCGGCTCTGATTGGTGACTTCTGACTCAGGTTCAGATGCATGGCTCTGCCATCTGGCCTCTGACTTTGGTTCTGACCCTTAGTTCAAATTTCTGACTCTGGATTTGACCACTGGCTCCTGATCCTGGCTACTGACTCCAGCTGTAAGCACTAGGCTTGATTCCTGCTCCAACTCTAGGCACAACCAGTGACGTACCAGTCACTGACACTCAGCAGCTGCTGACCTTCTGGTGATCTTCCACATGCCGTCTGTCCATCTCTTCACTGCTTGTCCCCTAGTATGATGACCTGCCACCATTCTTTTCATGGTACCTTTCTCAAGGTTATTTCTATCTGTACACCTGATCTGATTCCTGTAATATTTCAAATTTCTATCCAAGAACTAGATAAGTCTTTGCCAGCACCACATCTGAAAGGCTCCAATTTTCTTCTTGTCAGCAGCATTAATTTCCCAGGATTCTCCTCTATAAGTCACTATGGAAAAAAATTAAGTTTTTTACCAGTCAAACCTTTGTGTATTTTGAGATGCTACAATGATTCCACACTTCCATAAGGGAGACCATGGCAGAAGGAGCCATCCCTAGTCATCTTCCAAATTCTTTGAAACAGTCTCCTTGATTGAATATGTTTGATCCCACATAATTAAATTCAACAACTGCCTCTATAGCTTGACGATTAATCGTGATGTCCACTTGCGTCCTATTATAATTGATTGTGTCAACATACATGCATTTTGTTCTTCTCAAGTTCAGGGCTAGTCCCTGTTCCTCACTATTTTTGCAGACTCCAACATTTGTTGCACTGCACTGATGTTTGAGGCAAAGAATATGGCACCCATGGCTATGAGTTATCCCGTTGGCACCTGCCTCCAGCATGAGGGAGTCTTGCCTTTGCCAGCTGAGTGTAAATTTCCTAAGAGGACAAGCCTGTCAGCCACTCAGTCCTTCCTTTGCCCTGAGATGCAAGAGATTGGCAATAGATGGACCCCAGCTCTCGACTGTCTTCAAAATGTCCCCCAGTGGTATCCAGCCCTTGATCACTGGTTTCCCATAGAAATCCAGATCCACTGTTCTTAAATAAACAGTGAACTCCAGTTTACCAGTTTTACCATAGCCTACTGCTCCTGTATCTCACACAGCTCTCGAGTTCAATTATAGTAAAATAAAAGGAAATTTAGTTAAGAAACAATAGAGATTCAAAGAGAAACAAGCATGAGTGGTGGAAACAAATGGTTACATACAAAATAAAATCATAAAACGCGAACTAGGGCCTACCCTTTATTAGATAGGAAAGCTAACTGTTAAGTAGGTTTTCAGTCCAAAATTCAGTCTTTGCAGCTAGAATCCGGTCTGTCATGAAGCACCCCCTCTCATCAAGGTACCTCCTTAGTGAATGGATCCAGAGTGTCTTTCTTCACCCTGTGATATAATGAATACATCTTTTGTCTTTATTCACAGATGGGGCGATCCCTGCACTGTTGTATCATTCCTTTTCACTTCCAGGAGTATCTTGGATGGTTTTCCATTTACTTTTTTGGGTTGGTGAAAAGTTGAGCAATATATTACATCATTAGCTAGCTAAGGAGGGGTGACAACTCCCTCCCACTTGAATGGACCATTGCTGAAACATATTATTCCCTGGTGACTCACTTTCATTCCAAGACCATAAGAGCTTAATTTTCAATATAGTTACATCATTCCTTAAATATTACCTATGCACACACATCACAATGATTGAGTATCAGTGAGGTACAAGCTTTCATTATAGACCTCACATGCTATCCTGTATGGATAAATATCAAGAAAATGGTGTGGTGAGTTTGCCAAGCCTGAGACAGGAGTTGCTTATAAAGAACAGTTAACCCTTTGCCAGTTGACACCAGTGGGCCTGTGTCACAGTTGTATCATCAGTATTTCTGAAGTCAGTTAAGAGGTATCCACCAGTGTAAATCCTACTTCCTTCCACTTTATCAAAATCTTCTTAGGCTTGTCTAATAATAAATTCTGCATACATGTTGAAAAGACTTGGAAACAGAACGCAGTCTTGACTCACACCATGCCCAGTGGAAAATCACTCATTGTCACATCTGTTGTTTACACCATGGTCTATTGTTGACCGTAGAGAGTTGGAATGAGCTCGGTGAGATGCTTCGGAATCCCCATGTCTGCCAGTATCTTCCAGAGACAGTCTTGTCAAATGGTATCATACGCTTTGGAGCAGTCAATGAAACACATAGTCAGTGCATGATTATACGCTCTGCATTTTTCAATTATATAACAGCTTGTTCTGATGGTAGTTCTTCTTCTATCATTAAATTCATGTGATCCTGCATTATGTAGCGCAATATTATCGGGGAGATGATATAGTAGTTAACTGCACTCTGTGATATCCCGTTTTTTTGGTAAGTTTAGAGAGTCCCTTCTTCCTGTCCTGTCAATTTTAAGTCATCCATATGTTATGGCAAATTTTCCACATGAGATCAGTACTGTGGTAACCAATTGCTTTTAACAGTTCTTCTGATCTGTTTTCTACCCCAAGTGCTTTTCCCAAGCTTCATTATCAAATTAAAATGCATCCTCTTACAGGATTGATGTCTCCAGCCCTGTACTCTTTTCTGTTCTACCATGTTGTAAACGGCATACAGAATGGCAAGTAATCGCTCCACTTACATTTGATAAAATCACCTTCAATAAGAACTCTGCCATTATGATCTTTTATTATTTATTATTACTTGGTACTTTCTGCTGAGTCTCTTTTATACCAAATTTCTTGGGTATACAGAGGACAGTGCTTTTGCGGGCTTCAGTGGAAATATAAAGTTTATTTTGATTCACTGAATGTACAGTGTGCCTATATACTGGAAACAATAGCTTGGTTTCTCTCCCATCTTCGTTCATTTAGTTTCTGCAGTTGAAGGGGCTCATATGTAGTTCAAGGAGGTCTAGCATTGTACCAACAGGATGTTCAGGGGAGGACCACCACAGGAATTTCTTGAGGAAGTTCCAGTGTTGCACTACTTCCAGACAGAAGTTCAGGCTTTTAACTGAGAGATCAGCTGACTGAACTCTCTCCACAAGTAGCATGTTATTCAAAGGCCCCGCTTTCCCTCTCCAGAATGGCATTCTCTTGCAGGGGCCATTTATCACAATGTGCAAAATATACCTGAGAAATTTAGAGTCATTCTATCTGCAAAGTGATAATGCAATACCTTTAATGACACTTAATTATGTGCAGGATATTTATAGTTTTGTGCCCTCCCTATTTGAAGGTAGTTTATCACCCCACCATTTTCTTACATGAAAAGAAGTTCTATGTTCATTATAAAATCCTCAGTTCCACAAATCAGGTGATTTCAATTGACTCTGATAAAGGCTACTGATACACCATAAGCGGGCTTCATGTTTACATGCCATCACTCTTCTCTAAGTTCCTGTTTGCTATTTTTGTTCTTTCTGCATACACTGGAATGCAAGCTGCTCTGCCTCATTTTTTAATGTACTGTTGGCAGCGCTGTAGATTGGCAGTCAAGCAATATTTAGAATTTTTTTTAGGGAATCTAAAACTTCAAGAATAAACTGGGACTCCTGTATTATGACACTTTTTCTTTTAGCACTCAATAACTTTGACATCTGGAGTATGCTATATATTGTATATGATCCCTGTGTGAGTTAAAGGGATTTCTGCAGCTGAAATTACAACAAACATAGCTTCCTAAATGTGCAGTCTGAAGTTTTGCAAAGCTACCCTCCTGTTTTTACTTGTTTCTGAAAGATCAAGATATCCATGCTGATGTTTTCCTAGTTCTAAGTTTTTAATACTGCTATCCCTTGTTCAAACTTGAGTCATTTTTTACAATGGTTATTGGATTAGCAAGGAAATTAGGTACAACTCTTGGATTAAAGAATGCTACTTTTGGCTTTCAGTAAAGGAAAACTTTTTCAAAAAGTTGAAGTTATTATATTTCAAGTCATATTTAATTGTAGGAATGACTGTACATATATCTCCATAAAATATTAAAATAATAGTTTAGAGTGGGATTTTAATTAATACATTTTGGAAAGTAAGGTATTTATTTTGGCTTGTTAACAGCCCCCTCCCTCCCGTCAAAGGATGGACTTTTAATATCACTGATTCTGGAAGGGATCCTCACTCTGAGCTGCAATTTCTCTACCTCTGGAGATCAGTGGTGGGTCAGCCTAGAGATGTGGCAAATCTAAATACAGGAGTGTATTTGGGACTGTGGCTGCCTGGGGCACTGCCTAAGATAAAGACAAATAGTGGGGGTGACAAATGTGGTAATATAACTTTAAGAAAAGAATTACAGAAGTGTAGGGCTGGAAAGGATCTCGACAACTCATCAAGTCCAGCCCAGTGCATCAAGAACTGGCCAAGTACACTTAGACCATCGCTGATATATGTTTATCCAACCTGTTCTTAAAAACTTCCAGTGATGGAAATGCCACAATCTCCCTTGAAAGTTTGTGCTTAACTACCCTTATAGTTAGAAAGTTTTTCGTGATATCTCCCTTGCTGTAGATTGAGCCCATTACTTTTTGTCCTTCCTTCAGTGGACAGGGAGAAGAATTGGTCAGAGTCCTCTCTATAACTGATCTTAACATATTTGAAGACCGCTATTAGGTCCCCCCGACAGTTGTGTTTTCTCAAGACCTTCCGTCATAGGTCAGGTTTCCAAAACCTTTTATCATTTTTGTCGGAGCCCTATGGGCTCTTTCCAGTTTGTCCACATCTTTCCTGAAGTGTGGTGCATAGAATTGGACACAGTTCTCCAGCTGAGGCCTCACCGGTACCGAGTAGAGCAGTACAATTACCTCCCATGTCTTACATACAAAACTTCTGTTAATATACCCCAGAATGATATTCGCCTATTTAACAAGTGTATCACATTGTTGACTCACATTTAATTTGTGATCTCCAGATCCTTTTCAGCAGTACTACTGTCTTGCTGATTATTCCCCACTTTGTAATTATGCATTAGATTTTTCCTTCCTAAGTGAAGTATTCTGCACTTGTATTTATTTAATTTAATCTTGTTGAATTTAGACCAATTCTCCAATTTGTCAAGGTCCTCTGAATTCCAATCCTGTCCTTATTGAAAGCATTAATGAAAATACTGATTTTTACCAGACCTTGGACTGTCCCTTTTGGGACCCCTCAAGGTATACCCTCCCAGTTTAACATTGAAGCACAGATAACTACTCTTTGAGTAAGGTCTCTCAAACAGTCGTGCACCCACTATATAGCAAATTAATCTAGATTGTATTTTTCGTTTGCTTATGGAAGTGTTATGTGAGACTGTGTCAAAAGCCTTACTAAAATGAAGATATATCCCATCTATTGCTTTCTCCTATCCACTAGGCCAGCAGTCCTGTCAAAGAAGGATATTAAGGTGGTTTGGCATGATCTGCTCTTGATAAATCCATACTAGCTATTCCTTATAGCCTTATTATCGTCCAGATGCTTACAAATTGATTGTTTAATAATTTGTTCCAGATCTTTCCAGGTATCAAAGTTAGACTGACTGCTCTATAGTTCCCCAGGTCGTCTTTATTTCACTCTTTAAATATAGGTGCTGTGTTTGCCCTTCTCCAGTCTTCTGAAACCATACCTACCTATCCTCCATGAGTTCTCGGCAATAACGTGGCTAATGGTTCTGAGACAACATGGCCTGCCAACTTGAATACATCTAACTTACCTAAATATTCTTTAAGCTGTTATTTCCTTTTTGTTTATTTGTTTTGTTTGCATTTCCTTGTTGATATTAATTGAGTTGAATATCTGGTTATCATTCAACTTTTCTAATGAAGACTGAAGCAAGATAGGCATTTAACCTCAACCTTCTTGATGTTCCGAGTTATTGATGCTCCTTTTCAACTAGATAGAGGAACTACACTTTCCCTCATCTTTCTCTTGCTCTCAATATATTTAAAGAACAACTTCTTACTACCTTTTATGTCCTTTGCTTGGTTTAACTCATGTTTTGGCTTAGACTTTCTGTTTTTGTCTCTCCTTTTGAGATAAAAGTCTGTTATGATCTATGTTTGAGCCTGCTGTCTTTTCTTACAGTTAGGTCTGCTGTTACAAAATTATGCTAAAATGAAAGGGTTCATCTGGGGGAACCTGTCAGCAGTTAGAACGATGAGATGGTGAATAGCCACTGGCTAGATATTCTAATGAGGGGCAGCTACCTCCTCTGTAACTTCCAAACATGATCACTCATTAAAGAGAGACAACACAGAAATATTTGAATGACCTTTATATAGATCCTAGCTTGTCAATGCCCATCATACTTTAATACAATTGTCATATGCCACAGCTGCATTTCAAATATTAAGATAGTTGTCGGTTGTATTATAAAACTCCAGAGGGTACATTCATTTGGCCCTCAGCAACAGCTTATCCACCCATTTTAGCCTGACTTAAAATTGAGATGGTCATATTAACAGATAATTAAAAAAAAATTCTTATTCATCACCAGGTTTGAAGAAGGGAAAAGATGATTATCAGATAATATATCAAGTCCCAACAGTCTCTTCCTGAATATAGGTTATGTCATGTTAATATAGGATGAAAATTTTAAGCATTTTAAAAATAATTTATCTGTCTATAGAAGTTGTTTAGTTAAGACTTGATGTCTGAAGGAATTTTGACGTTTTTCTTGAGATCCTATTGCCTGAATTACAAGGAAAGCATTTGCAATAATAGTTTAACTACAATTTTTCTGCATGTGCACTATTGCTACCTAAAAGATTGATAAATACAGAATTTATCCTGGTTCTTTACAAATAATAAAAAAGATTAAATTGTATATTTAAAATTATATATATAACATGGAATAACTTAGTGCTATGGTAATAATAATGCTTAGCATTTATGCAGTGCTTTTTAACTTCAAACTGCTTTGCAAGCATTAGTTAATCTCAACATAGCGTTTTGATATAGGAATGTTTTTGTATTCCCAAGTCTTCACTGGTTACCTACTAAGTAGCATAACTTTCTGAAGTAAAGACAGAAAGCTATGGGGCCAAATTATCATGTCATAGTATATTCTTACATCCCCATTGAATTCAGTGAGATACCACCAGTGTATATGACTGTATTAGCGTTTAGATTATATGAAAATGGAATACTTTGAGGTGTCTTCTGGAAAACTGAAGATAAGGGTCTAATTTGCTAACAGTTGTCTTTGTAATCATATAGTTAGCTGTTCAATCAGACACAGTGGTGTAGCAAATAATTCTTTAGCAGTCTGCTTCCAGGTTACAGGCTAACTTTTGTAACAATTTGAGTGCTTTAATACTGGTATGTGTCCTTACCTTTGACTTGGTTTACTGTCGGGTTCTCTTTTTAATGCAGTTTAGATGGAGCCTTTAACTCCCCCCTCCGACCCTCCCGTTGCTTCAGACATTCTAATGTCTTAGTATTATTTCTTCCGTTCAGTGCCTGCAGCTACTTTGCTGCTACTGTTTTATAATAACATTTACAAATCTTGCATGCTATATCACAAAAATAAATTTGCATTGGCTGTCATTTTATCATCTTGACAGCTTCTTAATCTACTACTTACCTCTGCCTCTATAGAGAATAAATAAATGGAATTACATGTTGTTCTTGGAAAATCATGTAATGATATAATTAACATATTAGTAGAGTGGTTAACAAAAAACATTACATAAAGCTATTTTTCTGTTTTTAACTATTGAGGAAAAAAGCTAAAATTTCTAGGCCTTTATCATTTTAGTTTAGTTTGCAATCTCTTGTGTTTAGATGTATTTTTGCTTTGCTTTTAAGTCTAATGAATTTGTATCTGTGCAAGTGTTTTATTACCACAGATTTTGTGCAGCGTAGATGACGACTATATGGAGTACCAAAGACCTACTACAGTATTATGATTTTAGATCCAAACTAATAAACATAGATGTGGCTAAAGATTCAGACTGAGCACACATTGCACAAAAACATTGAATTGCTGGATTCACAATTAGTGTATTTTGTAGTCAATGAAAGTGAGATATGGAGTCTTTGGTTTTCCAGTACTGCTGAAAGCAGGAACTTCCCTCAAAGCATTAACTATTAGCAGTTATTGAATTATGCTGTTGATCATACTATGTTTAAATTTCATTTAACGGCAATTATATAATAGATTAATTGTTTGAGAAATGTATTTAATTTAATGTACTATTGAACATATTAGGGTTGGGATACTCTATGATGGAATTACTCAAAAGAAGAGGAGACTATTTGTATACATTGTAATTACCCAAGAAGAGAGAAATTCTTAGATGATGCATCTAATAACAGATAATGCAATTAGAATAGTCTGTATGCATCAACCAGAAGTATTCAGTTAGTTATGTAAAAGTATTGGACCTTCTCCAGTATAAGCACAGGTCAAATGAATAACACACTTTTTAACAGATTTTTGGCAACATCGATTATGATTTTATTTAGTGCGCTGTTTGTGGACTGCCACTGATTCTGATGGCCACAGGAATTTGCACAGCTTTGAGAATTAATTCTTTCTTGATATTTCCTCTGTGTGATTTTTTCTTTTTCTTTGTTTCTCTCCCCTCTCCTCCCCCTATTTTTGCATCAGCCCCTTTAAACTCTTATTATTCCTCCTACCCATACAGCCACTGTCTTATACTTAACCCTTGTAGTACAACTTTTCTCAAGACTGATGCTACCCAGCTATAGTAAAAATGATCAGGTCAGGAAATCTCAGGTTTGTGAAGTTGAGGGTATAGGCAAACCTGCATTTTCATCAAGGTTCTTTTTCTCCTTATAAAAAGACCTTTTGTTAGCCACACCATCTGATTTAGCACACTGAACTGAAATCCCTTCCTGTAAATTAAGGTTCTATAAATGTCACAATTACTTAGCAGGTTCTGCTGTTCAGTGATCTGAGACTCACCTTGGTCTCTAGCGTCTTGTAGTATCAAAAAAAAGAAAACGTGGAGGACTTTCCCACCAGATGATTTTTTTTTTGTTGAGGGTCCAAATGAATTAGCATTTTGTAAAATTAAATTCTATATATATATTTTTTTATGGAAGTACAATACAGGTTGCTATCCTTATCCCTTTTTTACTGCCTTCCTGGAAAAAGAAAAAGAAAGCTAGTTGAAATATTCCCATTTGAATTTCACAATGGGATGACTTCTGGAAGCTGGGTATTTTATTGGTTTTTTAGTATAGGCTAAACCTTGTTCCTGTTTTTTAAATAATTCAGGGTGTCTTATCATTTATTATCATTATTTAGCATTCACGTTGTGGTTGTGCCTAGAGGCCATCCAAGCTGACACCCTGGTGTGCCAGGTTCTGTTCAAACATATACTTAATGGCAATCCCTCTACCCAAAGAATTTACAATCTAAAAAACAATGGAGACTTATTGAAATATGTTCCTTTAGGATCACCATTAATAAATTACTGTGTGTCAAGTGGGAAAGAATGAAATATATAGGGACAGCTGCTGGATCTAATTCGTATCTCATTCACATCCTGTATTAGTCAAGAGTAACTTTACTGAAGTAAATAGATTTTCACCAGTGTAAAACTGGACTAATTGAGATCACAGTCAGGTCTGCTGTGTGTTCCAACTTTTCAGGCAAAATTGAAAACGACAGTACATCTTAAAAAGTATCTGACTTCAATTGTTTACTTCACATTGCTGAATTCCATAAACTTTTCAAGAATACTAACTAGATCAGGAATATAAAATGTCCACAAAAATATTTTTCTTTGGATCTTCCATGTTTCTTTCCCACATTTGTTAATCTTTTATTTTGAAATGGGCTTTTGTGAATCTTTCTCTTTTTGTGGAGATAAGATAAATCTGATCAGGCCTGATCCTCATGTCACTGTAGTCAGTGGCAAAAGGTCTGATCCAACTCCTATTGAAATTCAGTGGGAGTCGTTGCTTACTTCAGTAGGGGTTGGATTATGCCCATAACTTACACTATCTTCCTTCAATGCAGATCAGGTCTGCAATGATGTATGGCGTGATAATGTGAATTATGGCACATCTTTAGCTCCCAGTGAAATGAGTTTGTAACTATGAGCAATCACAATTCACAGAATTCCTCAGCAATGCACGGGAATCCACTGAGAAAGAGGATGGATTCCTGCTGATGTTTTCCCTAACAGTTTAATTATTCTTTCTGTGAAAATTGTTTCAACTTGTCAGAGATTTGATCTACATGCCAAGGAATTCTGGGAGTCCTAATCATTCCTTTCAATGATACATAATTATAGATCACTTCTTTTGTCAATTTTGTTAAAATCCTTTTTATTAATCTTTAAACACACCAATATAATTACTCCCATGAAGGAATAACATAAATGAACAGTACAAGCATGAATAATTCTGTTATACTAAACAATTATTGTCTGGTCTTTTCTTGGGTATCTTTGGAAACAGTTGTGGCAAATTGCACAGTGAAGAGGTCAGGGTTCAAACAGTTTGCTTCCAAGGGCTGTCCTTGCTTCAGATTCCTGACATGTCTTAGTGATACACATTTCCCATCTCAGTATTTACTGTGTCACTCCTTCAACCCATGGGCTAGGAAGAAGAGAGAGAATCCTTTTCAGGCCTTCTTTAATTCAGAGGCCCTAGCAGCCAAGTCTGTAGTTTATGGCAAACAGAAGCATTTTCAAATTAAAGATCCTGGGAAAAGATATGGTTTTGTCTGTCCACAGCACTTTTTGAGATGTTCAAGATGAGGTGGGCAATGGGGGAAAGTGAGATAAAAATATAATGCCTCATTATCAGTTATCTGTGCAACTATAACACATCTCAGTACAATAGAACCTCAGAGTTATGAACACCAGAGTTACGAACTGACTGGTCAACTACACTCGTCATTTGGAACTGGAAGTATGCAATCAGGCAGCAGCAGAGATGGAAAAAATGCAAATACAGTCCATAAAATACATGTTTATGGTGTTAAACGTGAACTGTTTAAAAAAAAAAAAAAAAAAAAAGGAAAGTTGAAAAAAAGCTTTGACATGGTAAGGAAACTTTCTGTGCTTGTTTCATTTCAATTAATATGGTTAAAAGCAGCATTTTTCTTCTGCATAGTAAAGCTTCAAAGGTGTATTAAGTCACTGTTCAATTGTTAACTTTTGAAAAAACAACCATAATATTTGGTTCAGAGTTACGAACGTTTGAAAGTTACAAACAACCTCCATTCCCGAGGGGTTTGTAAATCTGAGGTTCTACTGTAGTTAAACATACAAGTACTGAATAAACAGATAAATACAGTTCTCACCTTTCAATTGTGCAAAAACTTGACTGGGCCCTACCTAACTTTGCCCATCAATTCACATACTTATAAAAAAAAATCAAATAATTAATTGAGATACAAAATGGTATTGGTTTTTTATTTGAGAGGATAATACTAACCACCCTTCATCTGGCTTTGGGGGAGAGGAAGAGAGAGTGCATTCCACCTGTCTTCTCCCCTAAATGGGCAGCAGATACGTATGACCTGGTATCTAAAGAAATCACCTGACACTCAAATGTCAAATTATCATGACCCATCTACACTTCCAGTTCAGACCAAAACTTCTCAACCACTGTACTGTAAACTTAATAATGAAGAAAACTACTATGGAATGGATACATTATATATGTTGCAATCACCAACAATAGTAAAACAAATACTTGTACATCTAGTAGGTCAGCAAATTGTCTCTCAATTTGGTAAGCTCACTAGTCAGTGCAAATGTACATATTCATCAAGTTGAGAGTTATGTAATTACTCTGTCTTGTACTCTCTCTTGAAATACTGCACTTGAAACTTGCAACATTATAATTCTAGTTCTGAGGTCATGCACTTGATTTTTCTCTTTTGATTAGTTGGGGAAAAACTATGGAATTTCTTTCCTAACTACTTAGTATTGGTCATGATTTTAGCATCTTATTTTGAAGTTTAAATTAAACAATTATGGAGATTAAATTCAGTCTCATCAGTGTGAAGGTTTATGTTTGCATAGAAAAATGAGAAATAGAAAAATATTTTAATATTGGTAAATATATTGAAATACTGGATCTGAATGTAAACCCAGTGCCTTTCTGATTGGTCATGGTTGGTTTACAAAATAACTACACAGTAGACTGCTAACCACAAAAGCTCTGTAGCATAATGTGAATTTTTTCTTAAATGGCCAGTTATACCGAAGGCCTCAAAACTGATGTGTCATCTGGAGATGTTTTTCTTGTGGAATGTAAGATTTTACTTATTTTTCTAAACTATTCATGTTTTGTCTGTCAGTTTTACAAAAAAGATGTCTGACTGTTAATCTAGCAGTGAACAAACCAGTGCGCTCTCGCACTGATAAGAGGGAGGGAAACATTGGGTCATTTGGCTTACTGTTAGATGAACAACCAGTCACACATTACTTTTTTGTTTATTTGGGTAGCATAAGCCACTGTAAATCATCCACTTCAGATGGTAAATTCTTTTAGGTGGGAGCACAATTGAGGCAGAGCAGCATTAGTTTTTGAATATGCAAATAAAATGCTTGTGAAAAGTGTCAGAGAGCCCAGAGGACTAAACCTGCATCAGTTTTTCACAATGGGCTCCAAATCTTGTTTTATTATAATCTCTGTGTATAAAAAAACCTGAAGACTTTTTCCTAAAGGAGGCTGATTATTTTAAAATATAGTTATTGTTAAGCAGTGATTAGACAAGTGCTTAAACTGGACAGCATTCTCACTGCCTTCACTCTCTTAGACATGGAAGAAAAATACACCAGAAATTAGAAACTAGCTTTTCTATAATCCCTCCCCACCCAGCAAAATCTGTTGTTGTTTTTTAAAATGGCTAGGCTGGGTGGAGTTGCAAAAAAAGAGCTGGATTGTGAGTTCAGACTTAGTACAGTAAAATGTTTTATCTGTGATCTGCAACTTGTTGCTGTGGCAACAAAGATAACATGAATTTAAAGAGGAACATTTTCAGCATATGGGATTGATAAAATTGCAGTGTCTTTCTGCTCTTTCCAATTCAGGGGTAGGATTATCATTTGCCAAGTTCTTATAATTGTCACACATTCTTTCTAAATGAAATGTAAATTGTATATTAAATTATGTTTATGAAAATATATAATAACTTACAGATTAGTCAAAAGAATGATCTCTAATAGTTTAAGCACGCATAAGTGAGGGCTTTGATTTGACAACAAAAATTAGTTTTACAAACTATGTTGCTTGAGCTTTACTAAATGGTAAATAGTTTAATGTATCGGGAGTTCTTGACAACAGATGAAGACCTGCCATTTAAATGCTTTCTAACTCCAGTAGTCAAAGGCTGTTAAGCTTTAAGTGCTCTGTCATACTTGCAGGCTTTTATAGCAGAAGTGTACAGCAAACAGCAATATGATGGAAAACGATGGCAGGGTAGACTTAAAACACCATAAAGCATAGAGACAATTGTATGTAATGGCTCAAATTGAATCCGTTTTGAATGAAATGATCAGCCATATGTGCCACCCTTATGGACCCTGTAAGAAGAAGAGAAGAAATGTACCCTATTGCTAACTGTGCATGAAATTGCAGTGTTAGGAGATATTGACCAGATGTTTCAGTCTCAACAAATAGCTTGTTATGTGACTGAGTGAAAATCTCTCTGCTGCTTTGATCACATACACCTTAAGAGAAGAAGTAATTTAATAGAGTCTGTCAAAGTTCATCAATGTCAATAAACTTTGACTTGACCTTTGCCATCTGTTTTTGATACAGTTGCTGATAGAAGTTGAAAGGCAGATGTTTACAGTATGAGGGAGTAATGCTCTTTATGAAATCAACGCTACAGAGAGCAATGGAGATCTTTTTACTCCTAAATTCTTTTGGTCTGATTCAGGTGTTGGTGTGTGTTCATTCAGACTGCACAGCATTTACTGGAGGTGCAAACATGGGACATTCTTGAATTCTGAAAAGTGAAGACTTTTCTGGGGTTAAGTGTGCTTTTTCATATATATTGTTTCATTTTTATATGTCACAAAGAAATCCTACACTAAATCATATTCGTATTTGGGAGCCGTGATACCTATACTGTCAGGTTAATAGTCATTTAACTACTTAGTACTTACACAGTGCCTTTCACTGGAGAATTTGAAAGCATTTTGCCAACAGTTACCACATCTCGCAGTGTCCCTGTGGAACAAGTATTATACCTATTGTACAAGGAGTGAGCTGAAGCATGCAAAGATTGCAACATGCTGATGGTCAAATAGTGAATCTATGCCAGAACTGGTAGTACACCTCAGAACTCTGAAGTTTAGCCTTATTCTCTCACCTTTATACCACATTTCTTCCAATTACAGCAGATACTTTCTATAGTTTGCAATTACACTACATCAGTGGTTCTCAACCATTTTTTTTTCCCACGGACCACTTGAAAATTGCTGAGGGTCTCGGCAGACCACTTAATGATCTTTCAAAACCGTTAGCTAACTATTATAGAGCGGTTTTGATAAAAGCGCTATATTTAAAAAAACCTTAAAAATAATTAACTTTTTATGATCTAAAAATTAAAGCACACAACTCGTATTTTAATATCAATAGTCTTACCTTTCTAATGTGATGGATGTGCCCTCTCCTCCGCCACGGCAGCCCCTGAGCTGGGGCTGGGAAAGAGGGGGTCTCTCCCTCTCTCCCCCACTGCAGCAGCCTTTGACCTGGGGCTAGGAAGAAGGCGGGGTCTCTCCCCTGCCATTCCTGGAGCTGGGGAAAGTCTCCTCTTTCTCTGGCCGCCGCAGCCCTGCACGTCCCAAATTCCCTCCACCCCTTGTCTCGCTCCACTGCCTCCTCCCACCTACCTCCTATTCCCCCCAAGGCCACCACCTCACCTTATATGTGCATCTTCTCCAGAGTCCAGGCACCTAATTAGTGAAGCCACGTCTGCGCTAGTCCACTAATTAGGTGAGTGGCCCTTCATTCTCTCGTGCAGCCACCCAGGCGTGCACCTTAGAGGGAACTATCCATGGACCACTTGAATGGAGCTTGTGGACCACAGTTTGAGAACATCTGCACTATATGACTAGCTTTATTCCAGTCTTGTATTCATTGCTTTGCTACACACTTGCTGTGTGACTTTGGACATGTCACTTAACATTTTTGCGTCTCTTAACCTATCAGTAAAAAGGGTTTAAAATTTAATTCTCTCAAGTAGTTCAGTTTATGTTAATAAAGCTCTTTCAGCTCTCCTTAATGAACAGCGGTATACACCATAAACGCCATATATTGGTCCCGGCTCTACAAAGGGCTTTGGATAGCTGGCTAAAAGGGGTGATATTCAGAAAGTTCTAAGCACATGCCCTTGGAATTGTGTACCCCTTTAAGATGTTTCAGCTTGGGCAACTAAAATCTGAGGTTCTCAAAATAAATAGTCATGTGTTTGAAAAGGTAAACCATAGGCATCCTGAAGTGCAATCTGGTCCCTTTTTCTGTGCTCTGGTGGCACAAAGGGATTGGAAAGCAGCTCATCTCTGTAAGTGGGGATTTCCCCAGCATGGAGGAGTCCAAAATGGACATAGAGTAGGCAGTTAGCTTCTGTGCCGCACCTGCCACAGTGCCCAGTGTAGTTGATGAATAAGTGGCATGTCCAGAACATATTTTGCTGCGTTTGCCCATAGTTAATAGGTAGCCCCTTAAAAACCACTGCCTACTGGCAAAATTTAGAGCACAGTACAGTTACAACTTGCCATGATGTTTAATAACACACTGAAACACACACAGATTTTTCCTTCATTGCATCTCACTTATAGTATATTTTCTCCCTTTAAATATAGTGCAAAGGAATATATTTAGAATGGATTTTATTTATATACTAGCTGCATAGGTGGGCATGGAACTTAACAGACAATTAAAAGCACAAGTTCTGTGCTGCAAGAGGCTTACAATCTAAAGTCAGATCAAAAACACAATCAATGGAAAATAGGCCATGGGCAGATGGTAAAGGGATTAGAATGAAAAATGGTTAATATATCAGTAAAATTTAACAGTACTTGGTATTGTGGATTTCTTGTTAAGAGATTTTATGTTTTGTGTTTTAAATAAATCTAGAATGAAGTATCTCTAGTGGACTTTTAGTGAAGAAGTTGTAGGTATTGGTCTCAGATGCATGGCTTTAACTATTCTTTTCACCTCGAGCAGTTATCACTATTAACTCATTTGACTGGAAGTTGCTTGAAGGTGGTGGTAGACATTTTAACAATATTGCTTCCTTGTGCAAGATTTGGCAGCTTCAGTTACTGGTGCAGCAATTACTGTACAGTAGTACATTGTACTCTGTTTCTCAGGCTTGTATATACAAACAAAGACAAGTCTCTCTGTTTTTTTCTCTGAGATTTTTCTTCATACTGACCATCACATGATGTAAGGCCATAATAGTCTAGGAATGTAGTTAGTGTAAAGGTAGCAAGCAAAAACATAGTATAGTGTGCAGTTTTTTGGATGGCACAAAACTTAGTCTCTCTTATTTACTGGGACTCAGTATTGTATATTGTTGCTCAGGAGTAGGTAACTCACACTGCCTGGGTCCTGGCCACCGGTCCGGGGGGGCTCTGCATTTTAATTTAATTTTAAATGAAGCTTCTTAAACATTTTAAAAACCTTATTTACTTTACATACAATAATAGTTTAGTTATATATTATAGACTTATAGAAAGAGACCTTCTAAAAACATTAAACTGTATTACTGGTATGTGAAACCTTAAATTAGAGGGAATAAGTGAAGACTCGGCACACCACTTCTGAAAGGTTGCTGACCCCTGTTGTCGCTTCTTGAAATAATGCTTTCTAAATAAAGATCTGAAATAAGGTACAATATTAACCAAATGTTGACTTTGAATTGTGTTTCAGATGTACTCTCGCCTCACTGACAAGAAATAGAAGTGAGTTAAGTCATTTAGAATAATATCAGTATTTTTCTTTCATATGAAGAGTATTCAATGTATGCATATGTTTTTGCCAGGTTCATATAATGGTTTAGTTTTTACTTCCATTTTTTCCTTACATTAGTGGTCTTCTAAGCTGAGTTGTGATTAACCTCCTTTCTATATCCTTCCATTTAAAGTGGTCATAACAAATTATTTTCAAATGGACTCTCCATATTCTCACTATTGAGAGAGATGCCAAAGGTGCAGCAGGCTGGTGAAACAGTCTGAAAGCGGTGCCTTTTGGGACTCCTTTGTCACTGAATATTTTGCTGATAAGGTTATAAGAGGGGAAGGGGCGCTCTAACCTCCTCCGCAATTCTTTTCACATGCAATTGTGGACAGACCTGAAACTTCTAGCCTGTGTCTATTGACCTTGTCAGTATTTCTGTTGATTTGTTAAAAAATTGTAAGTGGTGGTTAAGATAGTTAATGTTCGGTTTTAGTAAACAGGTAATATATTAGCTAATTTTATGGTTGTCAAGCTCTCTGTGCTCACAGGTGTGATTTGCAGTTCTGTCAGGATCAGATATGGCAGATTGCACAGTGAAGAGGTCAGGGTTGAAACAGCGTGCTTCCAAGGGCCTTCCATGCTTCAGATTCCTACGTTCAGGGCCTCACATGTCTTCGTGATACACATTTCCCATCTCAGTATATCTGTGTCCTTCAACCCATGGACTAGGAAGAAGAGAGAGAATCCTTTTCAGGCCTTCTTTCATTCAGAGGTCCTACCAGTCAAGTCTGCAGGTTTTAAGCCCGTAGGCTCTTTGGGTTTTGTGCAGGGCCCTAAGAAACAGTCTTCTGTTCCAAGCAGGTTCTAAGAAATCAGCTCCAGGATCCCTACTGATCCCTATTTCTGGATTTGGAACAAAGAAAATCGTGTTGGATTTAGTGACTAAGATTCCATTTACCAATCTGGAAGTTACTTCAGAGCGGAGGGATACAATATTTCCTAGCCAAGGACATCAGTTTCTAAGACCCCAAAATTCAAAAGTGCAGCGCTGAAAACTCCTGCTGCTTAAAAGGAACATTGCAGTAAGGAGAAGGCTTCAGATGCTTCATGGTAATATTGCTAGCATGAAGAGACTTTCTGGCCTCTCTCTTCAGCTTTAATATGTAAGTATGCTAATAACTGCAGCTTCAGAAAGATTCAAAAACTCAGTCTGCCTTGGCTAAAGATCAAAAGATGGATTGCATTGACAAAAAGATATATTTATCAGTCTCTTTGGTCACCAGGATAGCCAATATTAATATTTCCCGGATACCAGTACCATCTAAGGGACAAGATATGGCTATTTGCTCAGAAACTGTCTGAGGATTAGAGAAACTTGCTAATAAGTAACTCTGAAGAGCTGTGGTGCAATCTGAAAGCACCAGTTGACTATTTAGGCTAGGTTTCTAGAACTCTCTCTTCAGCTTTCTCCTCAAGATGACATTCTTGTGTAAGGTCTTCAGTATTATCTGTTGAGACCCAAGAACAGAAGACCTTCCTTCTACAGGCAAAGGTCTCTTCACAATGGAGAAGCTGAGGAAAACCAGTTCAATTGCTCAATCTCTGGGTTTTTCTTCGCCTCAGAAATGGAGGCACTGCTTTCCACTACCAGTATCAGACAGTAGTACCCTGTTCTGTTTGTGCCCTCCTCTCAGGTGGCTATACCAGCAACAGCAGAGGAAAGCCTTTCAAATGAAGGCCAAAGGGATATGATCTGGTTCGTCTTTCAACCCAGCATCCTCATTCTGGAGAATTCAGGCCATATGGTCTATTTGAGAACCACAAACAAAACTTAAAGACAACTTTGTTTCCCTTTTCCCTACTTTTTAGAGAAAAGTAGTCTCTGTTACATGTGGCATGAAGAGGAATTGCTGTGGGTCATTGGGCTCTAGAGGTCATTCAAAAAAGACTGTGTAATCTAATTTGACTCTGTGACACTTCCCCATATGTTTTCAAGGATCCTTCTTACAAGACAATGGTGAAAGACAAAGTGCAATCCTTCCCGCAGTTGGGAGCAGTAGAAGAACTCTTTATGGAATTTAGGGGAATAATAAAGGACACAGGATCCAGAGATGTTTGGGCAAGTTACATGTAAACATCTTGGAGCAGTGGGCAGTGAGTAGGAATGTAAATAGCATTAAAAAAGCTAACTGTTAAAACGATTAAAAATATTTTGTTTAAACAGTTAACTGATTAAGCAGCTGGGCCTGATCTGGCCGGTGGCGGCGCTGGCTGGGCCCAATCCAGCTGGCGTGGGAGTTAACGTTTAAGGTGGGTTAACCAGTAAGACTAATGCTTACCATTTAATCGGTTAACATTTTACATCCCTAATAGTGAGAGGGGCCCTCAATAATTCTTCCTCAAGATTCAAGAAGACTTGTTCACAGTCTGTGATCATATGTGCTAAGCAACGAGGGAGTTGATTCCAAGCAGTTCTGCAAAGTGGCAGTAGTTCATTAAGAACTGTATTTATTATTGAGCAGATGGTTTTCCATCTTGCAGGAAGAGACAGTACCCTTATGTGCCAGCTCAAGCAAAATCTTCAAAACCAACATAAGTGGTCTGTGAAATGGTCAGTACTAGACTGGATTTTCCACAATGGGGATGTCCAGCAAAAGACATTAGTCTGGACACCAAATGCAAAAGATTCTGCTCATCAGGCAGCCTAGAAAATCATTCCATAAAAGATGTTTTTCTCCTGGACTAGAGAAGAACCCACCTCTGCACCTTCCTTCCCTCACCTCCCCGCCGCCCACCATTCCTTTCATATCAAGGAGTCTTTGGAAATCAGAGGAGACAATGCTAGAATAATACTTACTGCATCAGCATGAGAGGTATTCTGAGTTGCTTCAAATGTCTTGGCTCTTATGAATTTCACTGGAATTATTGTCTGAGAAGAACAGATAGATCCAGCATCCAACCCAGAGTCTGTTCACCTTGCTGCTTGGCCCATGAGACTTTGACTGCTCCAGGACCATGCTGCTCAAAATCAAGTTCATGATGACTTACAAGAAATGATCTTCTCCTGCTTGTTACTTACACAATTGGAAAAGTCTTTTGCTGTGAACAAACAATATTATCTCTCCAATTTCAGTCCCAATATCATCAATCATCAAACATTTTCTCTCTCCAGTACCTTGTCCCTACGCTCTCTAGCGATGTATGTAGGAGCTCTTTCAGCTCATCTTCTAGTACAGAGGTCCCCAAACTATGGGGCATGGATGAATGTTCAGGGGGGCGCCGTGGGGCCCGGGGAGAGAGCGCCACCAGCCTCACTTTTGCCCCAGCCCACCCTCAGCTTTGGACCCCAGCCGCGGCGTCTGCTTCCATCCCCAGCCGCAGCTCTGCTCTCATCCCTGGCCAGAGCTTTGTTCCTGGCTCCAAACCCACCCCCAGCTGTAGCCACAGCCTTGGCCCCCTTACTCCAGTCCCCAACCCCAGCCACAGCCTGGTTCCTGCAGTGGGGGTGGCATAGACAGGCTAAGTGGGGGGCTGTGACTGTGAAAAGTTTGGGGACCCCCGATCTAGAAGAAGATAGCAAGAGTGTGTTCAGTCACTCTACAGTGAAAGACCCAACACCAGCTTGAGACTTGAACTTCGACTTCATAGGGTTATTGAAGCCCTCTTTGAAACCAATGGACAATTACTTTCTATTTAATTTCTCTGTGAAAACCGCATTCTTTATTGTCATAACATTTGCAGGAAGGGTCAGTGAGCTTCAGGCTTTTATTGCTGACCTTCACTTTACAGTATTTCATGAGGATGAAATTTTCCTTCCCCCTCACCTTTCCCAAGGTGTTAAATGATTATTATGAGACTCCAGCAGTAAATCTGTTAGCATTCTTTCCAAGACCACGTCCCATTGAAAGAAAGCTCAGTTACATTCATTAAATGTGAATAAAGCATTATGTGAATAATAATTTCTATTTCAGTAGATCCAAACAATCCAGAAAATCACCCATGTTTTTCATTCCCAATAGCAGTGGTCTCAACCTATTTACCAATGTGAGCCACATATGCAGCGCTCTGTGTTTATGTGGGCCACATCGGCACAAAATGTATACTTCCTGTATGTCCCTGGAAATGTCACATGGGCCCCAGCTGTATGCCGATTGGGCTGCAAGTGGCCCACAGGCTCAGGACCAGAGGTTGAGAACTACTGCCCTATAGGGATAACTATTACGGAAATGTCATCACTGCCCAGCACCCATCCAAATGCATCTGGCTTTACATTAGAAGAGTATTATAGTTTAGCAGTGTTCTTATGCTGGCTCATTCCATTAGGGACAAAATCACCACCTTAATTGTATGCCAGAGACATATTCTTGGCAGACCTCTGACATGGCACCAGGGCTGGCTCCAGGCACCAGCTCAGCAAGTAGGTGCTTGGGGCAGCCAAGGGGAAGGGGCAGCACATCGGGCTCTTTGGTAGCAGTTCGGCAGCAGGTCCCTTGGTCCCCCTTGGAGGGAAGGACCTGCTTCCGAATTGCTGCCAAAGAAGAAAGCAGCATGGTGGAGCTGCCGCCAATCACAATCACGGCTTTGAAGTTCAGGTGGAAGGAATGGAGGCAATGAGCATGTTCCACCCCCTTTTCATACATCATGCACCTCAGCAGAGCTAGCTGAAGAATCTCTGCTATACCATGAGCACATCTCTCAATAACAGGAATGCACAGAGCCTAATCTCAAAGCGCATCAGTAAGTAACCTTCATTTTCATTTTAAGTATAGGTGTCCTGATGTATCAGAAATAAAGACTGGTGTACACTTGAATCCGTGCAGGACCTAAGTGTTCAGCCACCCAGTCCAGAAAACATTTTTGACCCCTTCCCAATGGATCTACCTGGAGTGAGAGAGAGAATGATGCAGCTCCCTCTAATACTGATGGGACATCCTTGGTAATTGGTCCTCAGTGCGACCACTCTGATCACCTGCCTGCCAAGGCAGGCCTTGTCTTGAATATTTGATGGCAGGTTGCATGTTTAAACTCAGTTGAGCTGCTACACACAGTCAAAATTGTGGCATTGTAGCATAAATACTTTTTCATAAAGATCTATGATATAGTACATGAAGTGTTATTGATGCTTTGATTTTGATCAGATGGTATATAAGGGTGAAAAAACAGATATGTCATTTGCTAAAATGTGTTAGGTCCCCAGGGGGCAGTTTGTGAAATTCCACAGGGATTTTTGAGGAATTGGCAGGGTTCATGTAGAGCTGATGCTTTAAGTACTGTCCATAATATACCCTGCAAATTCTAGTAATCTGTGAGAGTAAGTCACACTTTTTGGCAGAGAACACAAGATTTGAACCTGTCTCCTCTTATCAACATTGAAACTCGTTCCGTGCATTCCATAATGGAGCATATGGCATTCTTAATCTTATTATAAAATCCTGTTCTGCTTCTCCTTGCCTTCAAAGACAGTAGAAAGAGTTCAACTATTGGTTTTATAAAGTACTCTCTGTAACACCTCAATCTCTTACATAAAAATTCCTTATTCTGTAGAGGTTCAGTTCCTTTCTTCATTAATTTAGAATAACAACAAATAGGTCTGCATAGCTGATCAAATATATGTTTTTGTGTGTGGAAAACTTCTGTTGCTCCAATAAAGATACCGCATTTTCAGTTTTGTCCACTCATTCCTAATTAGTGAAGCCTTTTTTGTGTGAATAAAGCCCTTTTTTCCTCTGGAACTGAATAATAATGGAAACATGACTAAGAATGTATTTCCAGCTCAGTTACTTGAACTTTCTACAACCCACAGATTCCACTAATGCTGATTTGTAATGGAGACATTATCATTTATTTAGATCTCGATTAGGAAACAATTATAAATGGGGTTTTAGCATGCAGTAAATTCATGTTGCCTTTAATTCGTACTGTAGATTGAGTGGATAAGCTTACTGATTTTAAGTAGGGGGAATTATAATGACTTCAGTTGGTTGACTCATGACTGCCAGGGAAGAGTTGTGTACTGTTTCTTCATGACATTTATTTTTTTAGGTCGCTACCAGTTTTATCTTGTGGTTGAATTTCATTTTTCCCATTTTAGCACACAACACAGAATCAGTTACAGTTGATTGATATTATATCTGTCCTTTTGTAAAGAGAAGCTTTATGAAATAACCCAACAGTTTAGCAGCACTACACAGCTATACTCTTTATTTAAAAATCAATTTGCAGAATTGCTCTGACTAAAGTTCAGGACAGAGATTTTTACATATTTACCAGTGTGGCTAGGATAATGCCCTTATTTTGCATATAACTGTTATTTACAGTGCTAGTTGCATTTTCAAAGTCTATGTTGTGAACAGTGTAGACTTTCTTTCTATTTTTTTTCAAATCTACTGTCTTCCTCTGTTTTGCTCATCTGTTTGTCTGTTTTGTTCTATTTTGCAATTACCGTTTTAAAAACACAAACAAAATCGCTCTTAGTTCTTTTGAGGGAACACAGATTTACTGATGTATCTTATCTGACAGGCAAATGATTTTTTTTATACACTACATCATATTTGAATACAGTATCAGAAGAACTCATGAGTTTTACTTTAATTTTGAACTATTAAACCTTCAACATTATCCTATGTGAATCCTTTATTAACCTTTTCTGAATTAATGTATCTAAAACTTTTTTTAAAAACCTATGGCACAGAGCATGTGCCATGTCTTAGAAAAGTTAAGGAGAGAGAAAAGATGTGAAAAAAATATATATCAAGCATTCTCAGTTATTTGTATTTTTTTTTTCTTTCCATCGGCAGTGGATGATCGGGAGCCCTTACAAGGCAGCAACTTTCTTTGGGTGCATTGGAACAGACAAATTTGGTGCGATCCTGAAGAAGAAAGCTGAGGAAGCTCACGTGGATGCTCATTACTATGAGCAGAGTGATGAGCCAACAGGAACTTGTGCTGCCTGCATCACTGGTGACAACAGGTCAGATGTCTTTCCCCAGAAGTTTTTCTTGTTCTTGAATGATACGAGTGCAGATAAAATAGAAGTCTACCTTTTGATTTGGAACATATTTGTAATATTTGACCTTGAAAATGTAATACACAATAAAGATGCAGCATTAACAACAACATTTATTTGGGAAGTTGAGGCAGGCTGGCTCTTCTGTTTTTGTTTCATGTTCTGAGTATATAGGGTGCATGATAATGGAAGGGTGTTAGTATAATAATCGACAGTAGCTTCTTGTTACTGAGCCTTAAACTGTTGTTCTAGACAAAGGACTGTGTATAGGAAAACCTTGGAAGGCAGTGGATAATCTCAAAGCTTATCTGTTAATTGTAGATGAAAGTTGATGGGCACATCACTATGAGTGACGAAAGATATTAATGTAATTAGTGTATTTAAAGAGTGTAGATACCAGTTAATCAGTCCAGTGCTGTCACTATATGGAAGGATGAAAAGTGAGATATTGTTTGTCACTGATGTTCACAAGTTAGTATGAGAATGGCAACTCAGCAGAGGTGAGCAAGACAATGAAGTCCTGAAACTGACTCAACAATTAGAATAAGCATAAGATTGAACTATCCACTGCTATATGTTTTATTTGTATTTGAGATTTTTATTGTTATTTTTAACTAATCTGCATATCATTGAAGTTTCACACTCATGACATGCTCATTTGTCTCATCTTGTCTTAAATTAAATAGTAAGTACCTCATGACAGGGGCCATAAATTCCAGTTTGGTTGTACAAAACATTGTGCTACTGGACTCTCATCCTGATTGGAGCATTTTGGGTGTTACTGCAATACAGTCAATAAAAACGAAGAGTTTTGAAGAAGAGAATGAAGATACAGTAGCTCATTCTGAGCATATTCCTTTTTATTTTCTCTGCACAAAAAGGTTTCCTCTTTATTGTTGTTGACACGTGCTAATTTTTAATGATGGTTGCTGAAGACTTGAGATGTCTGTCATGCTTTCTGGAGTGACTCACGACCATGAGTGCCAGCCTCAAGGCAGACTGTCAAGAACCAGGGCAGAAACCCCAAACCCATTGTATGGTCTATAATTAGATTTCACCAACCCAGTAACAATTGTGAACTTCTAAAGCACTATAACAGTCTTCCTATGGAGTCACAGACAGTTCCCCTGGACATTCCAAGCTGGACTTAGTAGTGATTGCTATATACCAAAGATCACAAAAGATTCAGGTTCCTTCCAGTCCCAAGAGACCAGTTACTTACCTCAGGTCAACTTGTACCTTAGACCTCTTGCTAAAGATAATGCTTGTAGACAATCCTGTAATAAACTAATTAAAGATTTATTAACTAGGAAAAAGAAATAAGGATTATTACATGGTTAAAGTAGGCACTCATATATACACACATGAGTTACAGTCAGTGGTTTTAAAAGATGACAGAGCTGTAGTAATGTCAGCTCTAAATGTCTTTTAGCGCTAACCCAGGTTGACCTTAGGGATGCCTGCTTGTGTTTGGTAGCTCCAGCCACATGAGAGTCCAAAGAGCAAAAAAGATCAAAAATATTGTTGTCAGCTACTTTTATTTCCTTCTTCCAGAGTTCAAGCTGATGGGACAAGCCCTTTTGCACGTAGCCTTTTCATGGGAGTGAAGGGACAGTTAACAAATATGTGATGTCTCACAAAGGCCCATTTAGTTTTGATAGGCCTTCTTGATGAGCAAGAGACAATCCCTATTTACAGTAATAAAGTAAAAAATTAAATATCTTATAGCATGTGATAAAGAAATTATAAGTGATATTAATGCATACAGCAATTTACAAGCATTTCATATGGTCTAAAACTAAACACGTTGTAAGTTCAATAGCCATCTTAATCATCCTAACATACAGGTGAAACAGATTAGTTTCTAGCAACAAATTTGTCAGTGCTTGGCTGAGGCCTGAAGCATTGGCGAGAGTTGGCACCTGGTCTGCCAGCATCACAATTATATCTTATGCTATAATTTTACAGGATAGAGATCAGTTCAACCAAGTTCATGCTTTTATGAATAAGTAGGCAGAAGAATGTCTAGATTTGATCATCTGGAATAGCAACTAATATATTTTTCCAAAACTGTTAAATTTTTATTCAGTGGCATTAGTTAGCTTCAGTGGAATCTGCTGAACTAAGTAACCAAAATGTGGCCACTCTAGATCTAGGACCATGGCGCACTTTGGGAAGACTTTACTGCCCACCCTGCACATTATCAAGAAGCAGCTTGCTTTGTGAAAGGCTTGATTGGTTCACTTGCCCTTGGAAACTCAGAATGCCTCTGATAGTATGCTTGAGGATTGCTGATCAGAAAAGAATTGGCAAAAAGAACAGGAGTACTTGTGGCACCTTAGAGACTAACAAATTTATTTCAGCATGAACTTTCGTAAGTTACAGCTCGCTTCTTCGGATGCTATAGCTCACGAAAGCTCATGCTGAAATAAATTTGTTAGTCTCTAAGGTGCCACAAGTACTCCTGTTCTTTTTGCGGATACAAACTAATACGGCTGCTACTCAGAAAAGAATTGGTTAACGCTGATCTGAGTTGAGCTGCTGCTCTTTGCAAAGGGGATGTGGATTGTTATTTGCAAAGGGGATAAAACTGATTGCAGATTGTTGGGATAGAGAGTACTAAGGAGGTTCTTCCCATAGAATTGTAGAATACTTCTGGATGACGTCTGGGACTAGGGTTGCCAGGCATCTGGTTTTCAGCTGGAATGCCCAGTCTAAAAGGGACCCTGGCGGTCCCGGTCAGCACCGCTGACTGGGCCATTAAAAGTCTGGTTGGCCACCCACAGCAGGGCAGGCAGGCTGTCTTCACAGCTCTCAGGAAGCTGCTGGCATCTCTCTCTCTAGCTCCTAGGCATAGGGGCAGCCACGATGACTCCTCTCACTGCCCAGGCACCAGCTCCACAGCTCCCATTGGCCGGGAACCATGGCCAATGAGAGCTGTGAGGGCAGCGCCCGCAGGCAGGGACAGCACCCAGAGCTGCCTGGCCATGCCTCCATCCACCCTAGGAGCCAGAGAGATGCCAGCAGCTTCCGGGAGCCACCTGAGGTGAGTGTCGCCTGGAGCCCTCACCCCCTCCCATGCCCCAACCCTCTGTCCCAGCTTGAGCCTCCTCCTGCATTCCAAACCCCTTGGCCCTAGCCAGGTGTCCCCTCCTGCACCCCAAACTCCTCATCCCCAACTCCACCTCGGAACCTGCATCCCCAGCGAGAGCCCTCTGCCACAGTCTGGAACACCTTCTTGCGCCATGAACCCCTTTCCCCCTCAGCTGGGAGTCCCTCCTCTAACCCAAACATTTCATCTCAAGCCCCAGCTGGAGCCCTTACCCCTCCTTGCACCCCAACCCTCTGCCCCAGCTCAATTAAAATGAGCACGTGAGCGAGGGTGGGGGAGAGTAACAGACAGACAGAGAATGGATGGAGTGAGCAGTGGGCAGGACCTTGGGAAAGGGGTGAGGCAGAGGGCAGGGCAAGGGTGTTCAATTTTCTGCAAACAGAAAGTTGGCAACCCTACTTGGGACCTGAGTCAAGTGGAGCTGCATCTTCGTTGCAAAGCAATAGGGCTCGGCCTCTGGGTCCCAGCTTGTCTCGAAGGTGGACTCTTTAGCCCTGCAGGGTCCTGGGACCCTGGGTCTGAACCCCAGGTTAGCAGCATTGGAGTGTAGACACAGTGGGGGTTAGCCTGAGCCCAGGTTCAACACAGGCTTACATTGCAGTGTAGACATATCCACACACAAAAAAATTCATAATTAGCAATAACTGGCAGTATCTGCAGATAGGCCAATGATTGAGTGGGGCAAGAAAGTGAGTTTCATCCCCCCCCCTTCCCGCCCACCCACACCCCTCCCGAAGTGATCCCACCATGTCTTGGTTTTCGAGGTGGAGAGGGGAATGTGAGGAAGCTTGTCCTACTCCTGCCCTCTGTTCTGTGGATAAATAGAGCATTACTCTTTCAAGATCTGTTAATCTTGCTCCTTTTATGATCACAAAAATTAAAAACCACGTTTAAATGTATTCTTAAGAGCTATTTCTTCATTCTTCCTCCATGCAATTGCTTTCTCACAGTGGTACTAATAGTTTATTCAGCTGCAGACAGAAGTGAATTTGACTTTTCAGCTTATTTATTCAAGAAGTATTTTCAAGAGTTTGGTTGAATCAAATCCACTAAAAGGTGGAGGAAAAGGTTATTTATGCTTCCTTATCCTTTTAAATTACACCTGTGCTTCAGTGAGTGATGATCTGGCAGAATATATTCGCCTCTATTCTTTCTCCTGTTGCCCTGTAGTTTTTGGAGTTTTGGGTCATTTCATGTCAAATTAATTCATATTAATAGAGGTGGTCATAAATTTCTGATAGAAAAAAATAACCCTGCATGCACTGTTTGTTTTTTATTTCTCTTTTCCATAGAAAGGAAATGTTGGTTTTTCTCCCCCTTTACAACAATTTTTATTTTAAAATATGCAGAAGGGTCTAGTGCTTAGAGCAGGGAACTAGGGGCCAGAACTCGCCGCATGTTTACAGTGTGTTCGTGGGCAAGTCTTTTTACCCCGGAGTAGTTGTGTTAAATCTTTTCATAGTAGAATTGCGTAGATTGTGTATGTATATGACATACATTTATAGGTTTCTCTGTAAATGTGGATTTTGAAAAACGTTTCTCATGTTTGTATGATTTTTCTCTCCGTATATAATTATACATGTTATATAGATATATTTTACATGGACTATTTAACTGTTTTACATTATGGTAGCATTCACACCCTCAGACATAAGTGTTTTTAAAAAATCTTTGTATCTGATGGGAAGAACAGTACTAGTGTTAAGAAAGTGTCTAACTAATATCTGTTTCTTTGGTCATTTTAGGTCTCTTGTAGCTCAGCTTGCTGCTGCCAATTGTTACAATAAGGAAAAACATCTTGATCTGGAGAAGAACTGGAAACTGGTGGAAAAGGCCAAAGTTTATTACATAGCAGTAAGTTTGGCTTTTTTTAAAGTTGTGAAATGTTTGTGGGTTTCTGCACTCAATTTCTGTAACACTGAACTACGACAGTGTCCATTTTGCATATGATGCAGGATAACTTTTGTGAATGTTGAGAAAGAAAATGTCTGCTTCTGTTGTAACATGATCAGATTTAGCACCAATACGTCTGTTAGTCTATAAGGTGCCACAGGACTCTTTGCTGCTTTTACAGATCCAGACTAACACAGCTACCCTTCTGATACATGATCAGATTTGTTTACCTTGAAGTTTACATCCTTGTATGTACCCTTAGTTATATGCAGTCTTAAAATGAGCACAGGAAGCCATAAGACAGTGAACACATTTTAGGAGTTTTTATAATAGTGCATCAAATTTACATTTCACATTTCCTGGCAAATTGTTGTGAAGGATTCATAGATAATGTAGAAAAACAATATTAGGCTAATTATTCATTGCAAACAGTTTGAGTTTATTTGTGTGAACCATCTTAATTGCTATTTGTTCCATAGTAATTGCCATTGCACCTTATAACATTTCGGAAACAATGATCATGACAAGTCTCTTGAATATGGGCAGAGGGGGGGAAGGTATGATTTTAGTGACTAAATTTTACTTCTGGTACCAAGCTTTGGGGAAAAATGAAAAATAGTAGGTTCACAATTAGTTTTCAGAATAAATATTATTTCTTGTTTGTTTTTTTAAATTTCAGGATTAATCAAACCATATTAGTGTATTTATGTAGTTTACATTCTACCTTAATGTAAGTGGTGAATTTTTCATCTTTCTTTGTTGATATGACCAATGACAATTAGCAAATGTATAAAACATCTATGATAGATTAAAAACACATAATATGCATATAAAATATGCTTTCTGTATGACAGCTGCTGTCATTCCGCAACCTGTACTATTTGGGAACAGCTGGTAAGAGGTGTAAAAAATTGATTATCCAGGAGGAACACGGCCATTGAAAATAGTTATTTCTTTCAACTAGTGTTAATGTCTCCTACAGCCTGTTAGTGTGCACTGCTGTAGGCCTTACATGGTTGTTATTGATTCTTGTGTACGGTCAAGGCTGCCCCTTTATAGCTGTCAAACAAATACTTACACTGAGAAGATTATACAAAGGAAAGACATCCCATTGCTTCTGCTGCATATTTGAGATATAATTCAAGAATATGTATTTCTTCAATAGCCTGCTCATTTTTAATTTATACTTTTAAAAATGGACTGTGTTTTAAATTTCAGATGATTATACTGTAGTCTGTTCTGAATGCCAGACTTGGGGCTAAATGCTTTAAGGCTAAAAATTGCAGCAAGAGTTGAGCATTGTTAATTGAAGAAGAATGACAAATGTTAGCCAAAGACATACTGCACTAAGCTGTCTCTTTTCTATATTGTATACTTGTATATAATTATCACCGAATCTATTAATGTGTGATTTGGAATAATTATTCTCAGTTAAAATGATTCAGGAAAAGTTGGGAAGGTCACATGAGGGGAGAACAAGGATTTTGTTGTATAGAAGTCTACTCTACACTTAATTTTGGTTTTAGAAGCTCATCTTCTGTGTTCAAGCCCTGAGCTCAACCACATGTTGAGGAGCTGATTTACCATGCAGATTTGGGCTTATATTAAAGAGGAATTCCTGAAGTCTGATGGCCATCCAGACTTTATTACCCTTGTTGACCAAGAAGCTCAAAAGTTAGGGAATAAGCTTGCAAAACTGAGGATAAAACTGAAGATATGAATAGATTTCAGTGGAAAAATAAACAGCTGTGAAGAGCTGGGAAATTATATTGGATATTTGAAAATGAAGGTCAGATTCATGGAACACCAGGTTGACAGTGGGATCCGGGAATATTCAGATAAGAAGAGATCAGTCATTTTCTCCTCTCTCTTTGTTGCATTCTTCCCTCAGTTCAGTTCTCTACTGCGTATGACCGCTACAAAGGTGTAGTACTGCCACCACTCAAGCCAGTAACTTGGATGCTATACTGGAAAATAGAGTTATAACCCCATCCTTTTTTGTTGATGGTTGCAACATCCCAGTACTTGACAAGGTTCATCTCTTGGCATTTCTTCTGGATCCCTGCCATTAATTGTCTCCTGGAAATCTTCTATCTTCTGCTGTCATTGGGACTAAGGCCATGTCTACATCTAAAATTTTGCAGCGCTGGTTGTTACAGCTGTATTAGTACAGCTGTATAGGGCCAGCGCTGCAGAGTGGCCACACTTACAGCAACCAGCGCTGCAAGTGGTGTTAGATGTGGCCACACTGCAGCGCTGTTGGGCGGCTTCAAGGGGGGTTCCGGGAACGCGAGAGCAAACTGGGAAAGGAGACCAGCTTCGCCGCGGTTTGCTCTCGCGTTCCCCGAACCACCCTGCAAACCGCAGGGAAGGAGACCTGCTTGCTCGGGGTTCTGGGAACGAGAGAGCAAACCGGGAAAGGAGACCAGCTTCGCCGCGGTTTGCTCTCGCGTTCCCAGAGCCACCCAGCAAACCGCAGGGAAGGAGACCTGCTTGCTCGGGGTTCCGGGAACGAGAGAGCAAACCGGGAAAGGAGACCAGCTTCGCCGCGGTTTGCTCTCGCGTTCCCGGAGCCACCCAGCAAACCGCAGGGAAGGAGACCTGCTTGCTCGGGGTTCCGGGAACGAGAGAGCAAACCGGGAAAGGAGACCAGCTTGATTACCAGAGGCTTCCTCCTTCCACGGAGGTCAAGAAAAGCGCTGGTAAGTGTCTACATTGGATTACCAGCGCTGGTGATCCAGCGCTGGATCCTCTACACCCGAGACAAAACGGGAGTACGGCCAGCGCTGCAAACAGGGAGTTGCAGCGCTGGTGGTGCCCTGCAGATGTGTACACCTTCAAAGTTGCAGCGCTGTAACTCCCTCACCAGCGCTGCAACTTTCTGATGTAGACAAGCCCTCAGACACAGAATTTGAGCTCAAACTTTGATGACTCATTGTGACCACTTGGACTAGATCTTTCATTTCTGACTGGGTTATAATAGTGGTAAACTGAAACAATGCAGTATTTTGAGACACATTATTTCTGGACAGGCCAGTAAAATTTCATTTGTTCTTTTGGAATTTGCTGCTTTTGATGTGAGAAATAAATTTCTGAAAATAGGAAATGTTTTTTATGTGTCAAAATTAATTCCCTCCCTACTTCCTGGAAAAACTAGATAGCCTTTTAAAGAGAGTCTAAAATTGTCCAGTTCCCATGTGTTCAACAGTTGCACGTATTAGAACTCTTACTGAATGACTTATTGAGAGCTTCCTTTATCCTCCATACAAGGTACCTCTGAAGGTCTCTAGAACACTTTTGACTTTATTAAACATAGTATCCATTCAACATTTAGTCTAGTGTTGCAAACTCTTTGTAATACTTTATAAAGGAACCTCTTTAAAGTTCTTAACCATTAAGACTATTTTTCAAATAATGTTGTTTCTACCAGGTTTTTAAGAGAGCAGCATTTGATTACAGAACACGCTCTCTTTTCAGTTGTCCTTAAAGACAACATAGCTGGTATACTATGCTATCTTTTATGCCCAAACACTCCATTGTTTTTTCACCAGAATCAGAATATTCAGGATCTCCTATTTTAATGCCCATTTCCTTCCAAAAAAGCTGAGGTATCTCAAAAACTTAAGTATAAAAAATGCCATACCATTCTGTTGAATTGAACAGAAGGCCTTGGAGCTTTAGAATCTGTTCATACACTGATTCCGATAGGCCAAAGAAAAGACATAAAGCCAATAAGCATTCAGATATATTATTACTGAAGTATATACACATGAGAACTTTGTCCTGAGGATATCAAGCAATTCCATCTTCCAGGTTCAGATGGGCAATGCTTCGCTAGGACATTACTGAAATATTGTGTGGTCCCCTACACATACTTACTAGAGTAGATACATATGCCTTTTCAAATGCTGCGTTCAACAGAACAGCATTCAGATGAAACTCAGCCCTGCAAGCTAATCAATTCACAGAAGGGGAACAGGTCCAAAAAAAACCCACCAAAAACCCCAACAATGGACCTATGGCAGAACCCTGAGAGGGAATTTCTGTTACCGTATATGAACACGATAAACTTAAGAACCATAAGTTGAAGAAAGATGTAGGCCAGGCTGAACCAATTCTCTTAAGTTAGGAAAACTGAAAAAAATGTCAAGGAAAGAAAGAAGAAAAGTGAAGAATGATCAATTTTTTTAGCTTTGAAATAATTCCATATTTTACCAATTTTTCATAATATTTTACAGGTGAGTATCTTCAAACCCCTCCCTTCCACTCTCCAGTCTTAACTGAACACAGCAGTTTCTTCCATTGGCATTGTATCTTATGGATTCTTATCTTCATTTCATTCTGGATCAGCTGTACTTCTGGTAGCTAATTACAGTTCACTGACAGGGCTCATGCTGGAGCACTTATCAGCCCTTTTCTCTTCCTCAAAGTTCCTGATTAATTTCAAAAGGAAGTAAAGAGTTCTGCCAAATCTAAACATCAAATCTCCGTTTGTTTCTCTAGTCCATTAATGGGCCATATCCTGGACTCTGATTTTATTTATGTAATACTTATGTTTCTTAGTGGTTTCATTCTATCAATATGGACGTTCTTTTGAGACGGGATTTTTATGATTTTTACAAATTGTGGCTAAAATTTTCAAATTTGAGTGATCTAAGTCTATATTTAGGCATCTGATTTTTCAGGTACACTGAATACATGCACTACCATTATTGTGATTATTTAGGCATCTAAATAGGAGGTCTGATTTGTCAGATGACCATCCACAGTTCCTGTAGTGAACTACAGGTGCTCACACTTCTGAAAGTCCAAGTACTTGTTTAGGTGCCTAATTTAAACACTTATATTTGAAAAACATTCCAAACATTTGGAATTTAATATAATAAAATATTTATTAATATCTCCCGGGGAAAACGGGCTGCTTTGAAGATAGCCGTTAAGGAAAGCAGAAAAAGAAGGTCTTATTCAGATGTTTTATGTTTTATTTAACTCTGTTATTCTGTAAACACTGTTATATATTGACATGGAATTTTCTGCTTATACAATGACAATGGGCAAAAAATTGAGAAAGGAGGAATGCTTGTCTTTATTAAAAGTTGCAATTAACCAGATGGGATTTGAATTCAGTTCTGATGATTGATTCTGCTTCTTCATGCAGACAGAATAATATAAACTTTTCCCAATGTGTTGTATGCTGTTGCCATATTTTTCCTCATGTCCCAATTATCGTATATACTCGATCATAAGCCGGTTCATTTATAAGTTGACCTCCCCCAAGATGGATAGGTAAAAATGGAAAAAAAAATTATAACCCATTCATAAGCTGACCCTACAATTCAGGGCTCAGCAAACTTTGGCTCCCAGGCCATCAGGATAAGCTGCTGGTGGGCCAAGATGGTTTGTTTACCTCGAGCGTCCACAGGCACAGAGGTAAACCTAAGTAAGCAAAGTGTCCCGGCACACCAGTGGCTTATCCTGACGGGCTGGGACAACAACTGGTGGGGAAATTTTGGGGGAGAGTAAGCTGGGAGTCAGGGGAGTAACCCCTGTGACCACCTCCCCACATGACCCCACCCCTAGCTGGGGACCTCCACTCTCTCCCCATCCCATCCTTTCCGACCTTATCTTGGGAGGATGTCCCTAGTCCAGCTGCAGCCTGCTCCGGCGGGCTAGACCGGGCGGCACGACCGCAGCATTTTCCAGCGGGCTGGGCCGGGTGGCACGGCTGCAGCGTGCTCCAGCAGGCTGGGCAGTGTGGCCACAGCCTGGTCAGGGGAGCGGGGCCAAGTGGCATGACTGCAACCTGCCAGCCCCGGAGCTGCAGCTGCTTCGGAGGCTGGTGGGAGAGCAGCATGGCCAGAAGTGGAGAGACTCTGGCCCCATCTCTTTGCTTCTGGCTCTGCTGCTCTCCTTGCTCCCTCTTTTATGGGGAGGGACTGCGTGCCACCTCTCCCTCTCTATACCCATTCAGAAGCCGACCCCCTTTTCTGGTGCTTCCCTTTTTTACTAAAAAAAATTCAGCTTAAGAACAAGTAACTATCCCTATTTCTCCCAGGTAGTCTTTCTCAATTTGCTCTTCAGTACTGTACCCATGTTAATTTAATGTTTCCTGTTGGAGGCACTGAGGAGGAGAAGTACCATAACTTGTTGCTGTTAATACATTTATACCTTATATCTTTGTAATCTTAGAAATTTCTTCTTTGCTTTGCCTTTAGTTGTTCATCTGCTCATAAACAGTTGCCCCTTACTGAGCGCGTTGCAATTACATGATTGATTATCATTACAGTTCTATTTAGTAACTCACATGTTAATGTGGGGGCTTTTAGTGTTGAACAATTGCACAGCTTTTAAGAACGTTAAACCAATCAGATCACTCAATTAGTAGAATATCCAAATACCTCTTTCCATAAAAAGGAAAATAATAGATTGTCAGTGAGGGAATGTCTTTGAATTACTTTTTAAAGTTAAGGCTTGTAAACAAAAAAAAACCTTTTAATTTGTGAGTGCTTAGGAGAGAGAGACAAGCTGGGTATCTTTTATTGGACCAACTTTTGTTGGTGAGAGAGACAAGCTTTTGAGCTTAGAGCTCTTCAGTTCTAGGAAGTTTACTCAGTGTCGCAGCTGCATACAGGATGGAACAGATTGTTTAACATAAGCAGTTAACATATTAATATATATGTCTCTTTAAAATCTTTGCTATTTTAGTGTCTTCGAAAACTTTGAGTAGCCAATTGGCAATTAAAGGATAGGTCATCATGTGGCTCAGCTTGTTGCAGGACTGTATGCATGAAATAACAGCAGGACCAATATTTGCTTCTTCTTTAGCATGGGTGCCTGTTTAATGCCTCTGATGCTCAGTTCTTTGTACTGGCAGCACTGGAAACGTTCATGTTTCTCAGTACCTCTGAATTTGTAAGAAAGGAGATAAAGAGCAGTGAGACTTTTCTATTCTTGTAATGGTGCTCAGCTGAATTTTTGGTTTGTTCACTTCAGAATTGCAAGATAACGTTCTGTTTTCATGTGAGGTGATGGTGCCTAGATCTCAGTGTCACATTTCACTCAACCTGTTTGTTCATAAGATGCTAGTTCACCATTATCCATGTGAGTCTAAACTTTCCTATGTATTTTCATGTGATGGTAAATCATTCAAATTTTACAACATGGAAGGCTTACTCGTATGACCTTAAAAGATATTCAGTGATCCCAACTGTCTTGTTTGAAGGACGATATGCTACCATATGGCACCCCCATACTTCTTGGAAATGTGCTAAAATTGTACATTTGTAAAAGGCTGAAGTAAAAAAAAAAAAAAAGAGGGATTTTTTTTTCTCTCTAACTTTAAATATTTTTACTTTTCCCTCCTTGTTTGATTATGAAGGGGTGTGGGTGACAGGAGTAGCGTGGGGTGCAGAAAGTTACTTGACCTTTTCCCTCTCCAATGAAAACAAAATCTGTTGAAAACATTCAGAATTTTTCATTTTGAAAATTTTCATAAAAAATAAACAAACACTTCAGCCAAAATGAAATTTGGCAAAGGTAATTGGTTTGTTTAAAAGGCATTTTCTATTTATTAAAAATAAAAATGTTTGAAATAAAATTTTCAATAAACAACGTTGCTCACACACACTATTTCAGTATTTTGATACTTAGAATCTGGATGACACAGATTATTTAACTGAAATGGATTGGGGTTCTTAGAACAGTTCAAAAAGTATTAACTCTTTCCTCTGCAAACAAACTGGAGAAACAGGTTCCCATTCACTACTATTGGCAGCCTATTAGGATGGCCTTCAGTGGCCTTGTATTTAGGATAAAATCTTCTAAATCTGTTTAGATTATACGTATGCACTTAAAAAAGAACTAAGCAAATATATTTTATGCTACTCTGAACAAAAAGGTAGCTTTTGAGTTTTAACCATTTTTATTTGAGTGTCTGATATGTAATACTGTTAAAATATACCCATTAAATTAAATAAAATAAATTCAGTACCTCTATATATTTATAAAACTAATAGCGAGTGTATAATTTTAATGGCGACCATTTGTCAAGATTATGTATTTTGTTTTATAGATTCTGTTTGAAGGATAGAATGTCATGTATTTGTAGTCGGTGATAATCAATATAGTATAATATGCCGACCTATTGGAGGAATAGTTCTTACATCTCCAAAGTTTATATTTACATATAAAATGTCATTTCTATATTTATTTTCCTACAATGGCTACTTATCTAAGCAGAGAAATACTGTGGTAGTATACGGGCTTGATGGTGGAATTATCTAGTTTCAACATGAGTTTGTCAAAATTTTAGCTTGATGTCAGTAATATATATCACAGCTTAAATACTACTTCTCAGCATTTTGTTCTTTTTATGTTGTTTTTAGCTATTCTGCTTTAGAGAAAAAATTCTGATTGTTATAACAATGTAAGTATAAACAAAATTTTTTATGCTGTCTCCTCCTTTCAAAGGTATGTTAAATTAAGCCATTTTTATTATAATTTAGTGATATGATGATCACTGATCACAATCCCATCTTAAATGTATCATATTTTGAGATGTGCTGGTGCTTCCCTATGCACGGGAACCTAGTGGCACTCACAGACACTGGCAGAAATCAAAATATCCACCAAGTATTTGTAGCTGTGGATAGCTGCACAATACTCATGCCTCCTCTTATATCTTAACCATAATGTTCCAACAACATTTCCTAAAAAACTGCCGCTGCCAAATGGCATTTCTGGGAATAATTCATAGATTTGAAGGCTGGAAAGTAGCCATTCTTATCTTTTAGTCTGATCTCAAAGAGGAGGCCACAGCTAGCAGTGTTAAATCACTGGCCCATTGTATCTTGTCACTTCCAAACCCACCATTCTGTAGGATTGTACTTTGGGAATTATGGAAGAAACGGTGCCATCTCTCATGAGCAGGTCCTATAGCTATGTAGAAAGGAAAATCCATACATCATTCACAGGCATGCAGCACAGTACCCAAATATTTCCTGTCTCATAAGCAATTGAGAAATAAAAACAATTTTTCCATCCCTTTAAAGAAAGGAAAACTTGATCAAAACATGAACCAAAGGTCTTGTAAATTTTCAGCACAATGTATTGAGTAATGCCATGGTAAATACTACATATTGTGAAGATACACAATGAAGTCTCACCCTGCCATATCAGAATGTGATTTTATACAGATGTTTTTGTCACTGTCTTCTCAAGTAATTTACCTGGAAAAAAGCTGGGTTGGATTCTGTTTGCTTTTTGGGGATTTTTGCAAATTGCGATCCGCAGTGGTCCAGCATGTGAAGATTATTGCTTCTTACTCTGTGGAGGAAAAAAAAATCCATCAAGCAGTATGTCAGAAATGTTACCCACCCTTTTCCCAAATAGCAAATTAACAGGAGCCCATGTAACAGAGAGAAAACAAATATTTATTTGTAAATATTCACCTCTAAGTTACCAATGATATTTGTTTATATGTGGAATATGCACACTCTTCCCCCACCCTCCCTGCATCCCAGTAGTCTTTAAATTGCAGATAAACTTCTTCAGCACACTCAGCACAGTAATTAGAAGCTCGGTCATTGCTTCTCTTATCATGTGATTTTTAAGAATGCGTTATTAGAGCACTTACACAGCCAGTCTAGCTGCAACAGCCAGACAGCAACAGCAGTGCCATTTTTCACAAAGAAAATGTTGAACAGGAGCCAAATGTTTGGTGGCAGAGTCTGTTGCTAGGAAATCAAGTTCCTGAGGCGATTAATGACAAAGCAAGCAATAACAAGAAGGCAGAATCACAGATTTAAAAGAGAAAAAAAGTGGTTGGTGTTATAATTACCCAAAGAAATCCGCACTCATTAAATTGGCTGTTTTTATGATTGACTTTAATTGGAGGTTAGCTCAGATATTTAGCTCCTTTCCCACCCCTTTAAACACACACATGAACATAATCTGTAGAACTGCAGACTTGTTTTTCTAAGCATTGAGAGGAGCTTGCCCTGTAATTTGATCCCCACTGACAGATGCATTTTCTATGCTGCCATTTTGAATTAACCTATTGTGCAACAATTTTCCTCAGCTCTGTTGAATAAAACATCAAGTCTTATTACCTCAGATGGATTTGATAGAGTAAAAGAATGTACTTCTAGTTGAAGTAGACTATTTTCAGTGAGTTCAGTGATTGAACTCTGCCAACAAACACCAATAATTTGTGGTATGTACTTAAAGCATGAGGTGAATGGGGGGGGGGAGGGAAAGAGCCATATGGGGTTTCTCTTTGGAAGTATGAAGTTCAGACAGTGACCTCAAAGTAATGTTGCTGTTTGCATTAAGGTTGTTCCCCATGATGAGGCCTGTTAGATAAGGTGTGTTAACTAAAAGAGTCTTTACCATTATTCAGATTTATTTAATTAGAATGTTTAAAAAAAATAAGTTTGATGGCTTCTTTTGGGCCATTCTTTCTGGAGATAGTCTCCCTCCCAAATTTGCACTTAATGTAAACAGATGTTTTTTTAGAAAGAAAATTGTATTCTCTCACAGGAAAATAAACCTGACATTTAAATCCTGCCTTGTTTCATTGATCATTTTCAATTCTACAGAAAGAGTTGTTCCCATCTTATACAGCTAGTTGTAACTGAGAAATTATCATGATATACTTACAGTACCTGTAAGTGAACATACAGAAGCTGAACTGTAAGAGCTATATGATGTCACAACTCTCCAAATTCCTAATGTGAAACAATAGAGCTGCAAGTATTCTAGCCAACAATACGCACATTGCTAATCAGATGCCATTGCCAGGCTGTCTGCTTTGTTAAATACCCAGGTGCCCTGAGGCAAGAAGACAGCTGCTATAACTACTATGAAATTTGGTAGCTCAATCTATTTTTGCTACCCTTGGGCTATCAAGCTACTGTTAATTTTGACCACCCCAACTGGTACACTTTAGGGATTGTTTTCAAAGTGTTTGTAATTAAAATGATAAAACATCATTATTACTCTGAAGACGTTGTGTACGTTTTGCAGTTGACAGATACCTACAGAGATAAACCCAGCATGTAATTTTCATTGACATAATGGTAGTAATTGCATTTCCCTTTTAAAAATATATTGCTTTTTAGAAAAAAAAAATGGACAGAGGGAAAATGGCATGCTTTTATTTCATTAGCAGAATTTGTAAATCTGCTAGAATACTAAACCAGTCTACTGGTAATGAGCCGCTTCAACTGCAAAACCTGAATCAGCCTTTGTGCAAGACAGGGAGTGAGTGAAAATAGATATTCATCAGCCCGAACACTACCACCAGGGGGAGGAAACTTTAGAGCATATAAATCCACATTGATCTGACTGCAAGCAGATTTTGCAGCAGAGGCCTGCAAGTGTACTTATCCTTCTCTCCCAGATGACTCTGCCTTTAGGGACCTTGAATCTCGAATTGTATGTAAAGTCTGGGCAGACTTAACACACTATTTAAATGTAAATTAAAAAGAGAAGCCTCCATATTCAAGGGGGAGGAGGGAGTCAATCTGAAGGAAATTTTTATTGCTATCCTCTTGCTTGTCAGTCTTATTAGATGCTATCCTTATGAGGATGTAAAATTTTCGTTTGTTACCATGTCACATTTCTTATGACAAGAGAGCTCAAAAACAAAGCGCAGGCAAATTTAGAAGACGTTTACTGCTGTGACTGGCATTGCTATTGCTGCTGTATCATACAATATTTGAGGATGTCAGTATTTTCCTAATACACAGGGATTAAAAAAAATTCATTCATTCCAGAAAGATTTTAAAACTATTGTAAAGATTCAACTTTGACATTGACATTATCCCCTTAGTTTGGGATAATTTTTTAATTAAAAGAAGAATTTTTTAAAAATAAAATGAATAATCAATATTTAATTACAATTGATCCAAGTTCTTGATTCTGTGTTTCTTCTACAAGAGTTAATCTCAATTACACACAAAGCCATGGAAGTCTGTGTAATTCTACAAACTCCATTCTTTATGCTTATCATTAAATGCTGCAGTAAAAATATGCAGTCCTGAATTCAGGCCTAGGCAGGAAGAAAGCCTTATATAAGAGTACGATTTTAAAGTGTTGTTCTGCTCTGGAAAATGACTATAAATTGGGACTGTGGAAGTCTGTGTTTTCAATCACATTCAGATCAAATGTCCTCTGTTTACCAACAAAAAGATGATTTGTCTAACACCAGTACCTGCAAATTCAACTTGAGAGCTAAGAGTCAAGCTGGCTGAAAAATAAGGAGGCCTGGAGACCAAATCAAAACCTCATTTATGCATGAGCAACCATAATAGGAGAAAGTGGAGTTGCAGATATAAATGAGAATATAATTTATGCTTCTGAAAAATTGATACTGGTGATAATGCAGAAGGAGGAAAGAATGCAGCAGTACTAAATGGGCATAGATGGAAGTGCAGCCACTTCGAAGCTCCTTCCGTAGGGCTTCCTGTGCCATGAACTATGGCTTTAAGCCACAATTTGAAATGTTTTATAACCTTCTAAAATGCAGGAAATTGTGCTTGGTATTTCAAAAAGTATGGGCTTGCCTTGAACAAAATTGAAGGACAAAACAATTAGTTTCCTTGCTTTTATAGAAAGCAAACATTAATATTACTGGTCTACGATAATTTGCACATTCCTTTATAATTCAGAAACCATATTCCTTTCTTGGCCTCTACATCACCTGAACAAAGAATTCTAAAATGGCATTAGTCCACATTGTAGACTAGTATCTACATGCATCTGATGAAGTGGGTATTCACCCACGAAAGCTCATGCTCCAAAACGTCTGTTAGTCTATAAGGTGCCACAGGATTCTTTGCTGCTATTGTAGATTAGTGGCATTTTGTGTTATCTGAGGAAATGAGAAAGATTGGGGTAAGATAGAAATGCCGATGACACTTTTTGATACAATACATAATTCTCATTTAGAAAACTAGATGACGTTTCTACATAAATTACTTACTCATCAACATCGTTGAGATTTGTGGCATGCACAACTAGTTGTATGATGACAGAGTAATAGCAATTCCATGTTGAGTAAGATATGTATAAAGATTCTGTGAAGACACGTCTGCACAAACTTTCTACAATTGTACACCAAAACCACAAGAAATAAAATCTGTACCATTTTGTAATTGGACTTTCATCTGTTCCATTTAGTGCATTTCCTCTGGACTGTCAAGATTGTAAGCCCTAAAAGAAAGGGACCACTTATTTTTCTATATTTTGTACAGCAAATGCTAACTTTGCTAAATAAATAATGAATTACCATTTCAGCGAGACTCAGCTACTTGTTAACCTGTCTGAAGAATTATATCCCATCGTGGCAGTAAGTAGGGCTTCACTGATTAAACAAAATATTAAAGATCTTGAAGAACAAGAAAAACACACAAATGTAATGCTAGCCAAGGTCTGATTTAAACCAGAAGAAGCCAAGGATGCTTTGGTCTTCTGTACACTAGAAAGTGTTTGCCAATATAGCCATATCCGCAAACCCTCTTAACGGAGATGCAGCTTATAACAACAAAAGAACTCTTGATATTGGTATGCCTGCAGATGTTTTATGCATAGACCAGGCCTTGGACTTCATCCTGAACTCTCGCCATCATTCATCTTCTTGTCCCTAGGTATTGTTATACATCTATGCCTCTGTTTCTGTATCTGTGAAATACTGAGAGCCTACACACGTAGAGATCTGTAGATGAAAATGGCTGTATACATTGTAAGTGTTACTGTGTTTTATAACATGGATAATACGTGTGATTATGTTGTGAAAGCAGATGTTGCTATTCTTTGCAATTAGTTCTGTGGTCAAGCAGAGGAATTGCCTGGTGCAGTGTACTAATACTTTCCCATTTGAGATATGGAAAGGGTGGTAGCAATAGCTGATGCTATCCAGCATGTAATGTGGCTCCCTTATTCTAGATATGTCTTTCTAAGAGTATGTAGTGTACAGCATGGTCAGGTGGAACATCATTTAAGTGTTTGTGGAAGGCAGAGGCAAGAGGTATGAGTTACCAAGGATTGCAAGGCAGTGGCAGATTAGCCAGGCAGCCAACAGGGCCTGTGCCCAGGGGCCCCAGCCAATGGGGGCCCCTGGAAAAATGAGCACCCCTGCACTCTGATCCGCTCCACCCACCTGCCCAATGCTTCTGCCAGAGAGCAGGGTCAAGGTGGGGGGCTTGCCCTGCTCTGCCTGTCCAGCACTCCTGCCGAGGAGCGGGGCAAGCCCCCTGTGCCCCAACCGCATTCCCCGGCAGGAGCACGGGGCAGATGGGGGAAGCCCTTGCATCCTGACCCCATTTCCCTGACAGGAGCAACGGGGTGAGAGGGTTAAGAGGGACTGCAGGCAGAAAAGGTGGGGAGGGGCCCCAACTTGCTCTGGCCGAGGGCCCCACAAATTCCTAATTCATCTCTGGTGAAGGGCATAAAGAGGGAGACATATAGAAGAAAAGAGGCAGGCAAGTGGAACATAGGATAGGTTGGATACCCACTCTTTTGCTCTCTGAACCTATGCAAAGTGTGATCATGGTGAAAAAATGGATGTAGCCTTGGGGGCAGGGCCAGCTCTAGGTTTTTTGCCACCCCAAGCAAAAAAAAAATTGTGGCTGTCCCCCCTTGGCTCTTCTCCTCCCCCCCCCACCAGTGCCCTCCCACACCCTCTGCCGCCCCAGTGCTGGGCTCTCCCCTTACCCCATCCTACCCACACTCCGTGCTGCCCTAGCCCTGGGCTCCCCCACACCAATGCTGACTCCGCCCTCTCCCCCCTTGCCTCTAGCCAGTCCGGCGCTGGCTGGGTTGAGGTAAGCAGCAGGGCTTCAGGGCCTCCAGGACTGACTGGGACCCGGGAGGGCAGAGCCGGGGAACCACCCCATCAGGGGGCTGAGGAGCTGGGGCAGGGTAGCCCCAGAGGGAGCGGAGCCCTGGAGAACAGGACGCGGGCCCCACACGGCAGCACCTCACCTTCTGTGGCACTGCTGCTTCTGGCTGCCCTGCTGCAGTCCCTGGGCATCTCAGGCTGCTTCGCTCAGCCCTGGCTGCAGCTCTTGGGGACAGCTACCCTGTGGCACCTGCAGGCAGCTCCATGTGCCCCGCGGGGCAGCCCCCAGCCCGAGTGTCCCGTGCTCAGAGCCTGCCTGGCCCAGTCAGAAGATTCGGGCGCTGCTTCCCAAACGCGCAAACTGCAGCAGCCCCAGACCACCCCGCACGCACGACACACTGCTCTCCAAAGCAAAAAAAAAAAGTGTCCAGAATGTAGCCCCTGAAAATGTGCTGGCCCAAGCACATGCTTGGTTTGCTGGTGCCTAGAGCCGGCCCTGCTTGGGGGAGCGAGTGATATATTCTGAAGAGATTTCTCTGTAAATTAATATTAGTACTTATGAGCAATTTAGCAAAATAAAGGCACACTGACTGTGTGGGCTTGGAAGATGGTGTGTTAAATTGGGCGAGTGTAGTGGGAGTATTTTCCATTGGGGGCACACGAAAAGCGAGCAACATTAATGGCTATGCTTAATGCCATTAATTTTGACGCTCTTTGTGCTATTAGTTCCTGTAGTATGTAATCCCAGTAGGGTAAGATAAGAATTAGTTTCATCCTTAGGTATTAATTTAGTGCATTTTCTGGGTTGGGGTCTAAACCTTAATGTGGTTTTCTTTGGTTTTATATATATTACTTCAAGCTGAGAATTCTGTATCTTACTGTAGAGAACTAGTAAAGCAGTGTTCAGTAACTGGAATACCTCATCATTTCATTGATTTTAAACATTAATTCAGTTTTAGATCAGTGACCCATTATAGAAATAGATTTATAAACTGCACTGGATTGGAAATATTCAGCTATAGTATAGGTCCAATTTTCTTTTGAGGGGAAAAAAAAAAAAGTTTTCAATGGGGGTTGATAAAGGATAGCAAGCATTCATTCCTCAGAACTCCTGCAGTCCCTAAGTACTTCTTTCAGCTGCTGAGAATGGGCTGAAGAGATACTCTGCTGAGGGCTGTAGATTCTTATCTGCCTAATTGAGCCATCATTTGTTGACAAGAGTGGAAATCATGTGACTTGCCTTAATGCATTTCTCAGTATCAGCAGGAGGCTAGAATGTAGTTCATGTAAGGGTAATGCCAATAGAAATGCTGTTAGAATGTTCATAGTGGCCTAGGATGTGAAATAATTTGAGGGTGGCATTAAAACAATAAAGACAATTGTCTGAACCTTTTCATAGGGTAATTTTTGGAAGGAAAAAAGGTATTGGTCAAAGTTTCAGAGCTTAAACTTTTAGTAATTTTTACAATACTGAAACATTTATTAGAAAGCCCTGAAAAGATTGGAATATGAAGTTAATTTATATGCTGCTTGGTTTCACCTCCTGCTATACTAATTAATAGCTAATATTAGTAGAGTGGAAAGCTGTTGGCATTTTTTTCTTCAAGCAAAACTGTTAAAATATTGTTGTCAATTGTAAAGTTGTCAATTCATACATTCATCTTCATGAGGTGATTGTACACCAGTGAACAGGGTGACACAGAAATGTTCAGCAATACCAGCTCTTAAGTGGATATTAGAAAAGGATGTTTCTAAGTTCCCTGTAAGGGTGCATTATTTGCGTCTTTTCAGTTCACGTGATCATATCATCTACAAGGAATCGCTTTAATCTCAGCCATATTCCCTAACCAAATTTCTTATAGAACATAGATTTATAGACTTACTACTATCTACTGGGAGTGAAATGGGAATCTTTTGGGAAAGACATCTACTGAACAGAACAGGTACAATATTATATTACTACAATCTCATTTATGAGAAAATATACAATCTTTAAACAAACTTACTGAGTTGTAGATTCCAAAGCGAGAAGTGACTATTATGATAATCTAGAATGACCTCCTGCATAACATAGGCAACAGAACTTCCCCAACATAATTCCTAGAGCACATTTTTTAGAAAAGCATCCAGTCCTAATTTTAAAATTTGCCAGTGATGGAGAATCCACTTCGACCTTTGATATATTGTGTCAGTGATTAATTACTCACACTCTCTCTCAAATTTACACCTTATTTCCAGTCTGAATTTGTCTAGTTTCATTTTGTAGCCAGACCTTTCTCTGCTAGATTGAAGAGCCCATTGTCAAATATTTGTTCCCCTTGTATGTACTTACAGACTGTGATCAGGTCACGCCTTAATTTCTCGTAGTTAAGCTAAGTAGATTAAGCTCCTTGAATCTATCACTCTAAGGCATGTTTTCCAATTCTTTTAATAATTTTCATGGGTCTTCTCTCTGGACCCTCTCCAATGTTTCTTGAGCTATGGACATCAGAACGCAACACAATATTCCAGTAGCTGTTTCACCAATGCCAAATACAGAGATAAAATAACTTCTCTACTCCTTTTTGAGATTCCCCGTTAATGAATCTAAGGATCTCATTAGCTCGGAGCTCATGTTCAGCTGATTATCTATCATGGTCCCCAAACATTTTTCAGAGTCTCTGCTTCCCAGACAGGAATCCCCCATCCTGTAAGTATGGCCTGCATTCTTTGTTCCTACATGTAGACATATGCATTTAGCTGTATTAAATTCATGTTGTTTGCTTGAGCCCATCTTACCAAGTGATAAAAATCACTCTATATCAGTGACCTGTCCTCTTCATTATTTACCATTCCCCCAATTTTTCTGCAAACCTTGTCAGTGATGATTTTGTTTTCTTCATTGAAAACATTGTTTTCATTGATAAAAATGTTAAACAGCATAGAACCAAGAACCAATCCATGCACAACCTCATTAGAAACCCACCCACTCCATGATGATTTCCTATTTACAATTACATTTTGAGACCTATCAGTTCGCAATTTTTAATCGATTTAATGTGTGCCATGTTAATTTTATATCATTCTAGTTTTTAATCAAAATGTTGTGCAGTATCAAGTCAATTGCCTTGCAGAAATCTAATGCAGAGTTGTAGCCATGTTGCTCCCAGGATATTGGCGAGACAGGGTGGTTGAGGTAATATCTTTTATTAGATGAGCTTGTGTTGGTGAGAGAGACAAGCTTTTGAGCTTATATAGAGCTCTTCTTCAGGTTTGAGAAATGTACTCAGAGCTTCACAGCTTACAGAAGTCTAAGTGTGTTACATTAACACATCAACCAAATTTGGAATCTCATAAAAAACTATATCAAGTTAGTTTGACAGGATCTGTTTTCCATAACACATGTTGATTGGCATGAATTATATTATCCTCCTTTAATTCTTTATTAATCAAGTCCCATATCAGCCGCTCCATTTCCTTTCCTAGGATCAATGTCAAATTGACAGGCCTATAATTATCTTGGTAATTGTTTTAAATATTGTCACAGCCTTAGCTTTTTTCCAGTTTCCTGGAACTTCTCTAGTGTTCTAAGATGTACTGAAACATCAACATTAGCGTTAGAGTGAGCTCAGCTTCTGCCACTCTTTTAAAACTCTTGGTTGCAAATTATCTGGACCTGCTGATTTTTTATTGTTTGACTTTAATAGCTTGAGTTGGACATCATCCTAAGTTACTGTTGGCGTGTAAAGTATTTCATCATCATCATCATATGGTATGAATACATTATTTGTGTTTTCTCCAAATACATAACAGAAATATTTATTGAACACTTCTGCCTATTATGCATTGTTATTAATAATTCTACCTTTTCCATCTAGTAATGGACCGATGCTATTTAACAATTTTTTTGTTCCTAACTTACTTTAAAATTTTCTTATTTTCCTTAACTCCACTCGTCACGGATTTGCTTCTCCTATCAGTTTTCTACAATTCCTACCTTCTGATTTATATTCATTAATATCCGCTTCCCCTTTCTTCCATTTGTTATATATACATTTATTTTATTTTTTATAGCTGCCTTCACAGCCCTTCTAAATCAGATGATCATTTGAACCAGTATGGTCTTCTTCCTGGATTGTGGCTTTTGGGGCATCTGATAAATCATTCTTAAATCATTTCCAATGATCATTCATATTTTTCTGATTAAATTCTTCCTCCAAGCTGATTTGGCTCATTATTGTTTTCACTTTTGTGAAATTGGCCCTTTTAAGGCATCTAGTGAATATATGTTACTGGCTTGGACGTTGTTCTGTTTGTGCATTATAAATGTTATCAGGTCATGATTACTTGACTAAAAATTAAGAGTAATTTAGGAACATGTAATCAAATTTTCTTTATTAGTAAAGATAAAGATGTCTAATATACAATTTCTCTGTTTTGAATGCAACACTTTTTGAGTTAAGAAATTGTCAGCTATAATATTTAGAAATTCAGTACTTGCCTCACAGCATAAGACTTTCAGCATATATCACTCAAACTGAAACTGAAGTCCCGCATAATCGCAAAGCATTTTCCACTACATATTATAGATGCGTGCTTAAAGAACCAGTGTCTCTGTTTCCTACTGTGATTTTTGTAGTCCATACCAGACACCAGTGAATATACCATCTTGTGCTTTATCAGTTTAAGACATTGATCCATAAGCATTCAGTATAACTTCCATATTAATTTTCAGTGACGGGGAAACAGATAATGCCATTTTTGATGTAGAGTGCCATTTCCCCTCCCCTTTTGCCCACTCAATCTTTTCAAATAGATTATAACCATTGATTTTAACATTCCAGTGATGGGAATCATCCTACCAGGTTTCAGCACTACCAACTACGTTGAATTTATGCTTATAATGAGCAATTCCAAATTATTTTATGTGTTACCCTTTGGCATTGCTGTGTACTCAATTAAAAAAAAAACAAACCACACAACATTTTCTCTTCATATCTTTTGGTTCCTTGATTAATTTTATTCTCAACATTTCAATTTTGTGGTAAATTAGTGCTCATATCTTCCCTCTTTTTATCTACTCCCTTTAATCATTAGTTTAATAACTTCCTGACCACTCTAACCAGCCTGTCCCTGAGGAGATTAGCTCTTTCTCTTGAAGTGGAGGCCATCTAAACTTTACAGTCCCCACCCCAATAGAAGATGATGGGCCAAATGTTCTGCAAAACTAAAACCCGTCACCCTACATTGCTTATCTGCCCAGCAGTTTACTTCCAGAATCTTCTCTTTCTTTGTTCTTGGGATAGGATGGATTTCTGAGATCACTTGGACATTCTTCTTCAGCACACGGCTGACTCCTTGAAGCTGTCTATATGTGAGATACCTGGTTGTTGTTACTGCCGATATGTACCAGCACCAGTGGATCCTTGCCTATAAACTTCAGAAGCCTATCCCATCTTAAAATGACCTCTCATGATTTAGGTCATCCTGTTGCCCACCTGTCCCTTTCAGAATGTTCTTTTGATTCTTCTGAGTATTGAATCATCTGTCTTAGATGGTTGGAGATGTTTTTGTGGGCAAGCTTGATTTTCTTACAGGTTCAGCCAGGCTGCTATCCAAAGATGTGTCCCATATATCTCTTTGCTCCCATAGGCTAGCTGGATCTTGATAGAGATCTTCTACAGCTTCCATTTTTAAGGACCTGGTATCAATTGGAAACTTCTAGCTGTGTGGAATTCCTCCTTATCCTATTCTCTCTGATGGCTGCAGCCTGCCCATCTATATCTCTCTCCAGCTGTGCAGAATACTTCTGTGACCCTTGTCACTAGTGATTACAAAGTGCCAAACCTCCTCTCTGACTTGCTTTCAGTCTGATTCCTTGGTGGCCAGCTCCTTTCTTCCTTGAATCCAGGGTACTGATGTTTCCCAAATCTGGCCATCTAGGAATTCAGCTTTTCTGGTTCTCCATAGCATCTCTGCTTGCCTCTCCAATCCAAGAATTCTTCTTTCAGCATAGCCACGACCTTGCATTTCATACACAGGAAGTTGCTTCTGCCTTCAGGCCAGAAAGGAAATATGGCACATCTGTTGCAGATCACCACCAATGTTCCATCACTGTCTATCTTGAAATTGCACATTGGCTTCCCTTCTAGGTTCAGCTCTTTCTCATTCCCTCTCCAAACACCTACCTAAGGTCTCCTGTTAGCTGCTTCTGTTCATAGCCCTTAAATTTGCCTAGCAAGTGACCTTTTATACCAAATCTTCCTGCTTAGCATAGCTCAGCTATGCCTCTCACCACAAGGGGGATGATTAACCATTCAGAGACTTCAAAGAGTGGGGCTGATCAAAGCTCCCAGGGGCAGAGCTACGGTGACCTTTATCAAGGTACCCACAAACAAACCTGTTCCAGTGCTTACTCGGGCTCGTAGCTCAGCTGTGCAGCCCATACACAGAGAGCAAGCAAACAGTCAAAAACCCACAGATGGACCAAACCCATCACTCACTAAGTCCTGCTACCTCCAAGCACAGAGTTCACAGCTGTGCCCTCTAAACTTTCCTGTTAGCTGCATCTGTTCATAGCTCTCTGACAGACTTCTCTGTTGGTATAGCACAGTCACATGCTATAGTCTGGGATATAGTGGTGTGACAATGAAGTAGACCTTGTGAAATTGAGAATGGGTTGTAGAATTGATATAACTGATGAATGCAGAGAGTGGTGAATCATTTTGTACCACCATTTGCAGGTTAGCTCATGACTGGATTTTGCCTGTGAAAACATTTGCTAATTACCAGTAGTCCAGCAGAATAATGTGGCATTATCAGGACCAATTACAGTTTTGGTCCAAAATATTTGATTCAATCACCTTTCACATATTCCCACCCTACCCCGCCACCCCTTGTTAGTACATTCTATACTACGTTGTTAAAAATAATTTGTTTGTAAGTAGTTCCTCTTGCTAAAGCAGTGGGTTCTCATACTTTTGTACTGGTGACCCCTTTCACATAGCAAGCCTCCGAGTGTGACCCCCCCCGCCCCATAAATTAAAAACACATTAACGCCATTATAAATGTGGGAGGAAAAGCAGGGCTTGGGGTGGAGGATGACAGCTTGTGACCCCTCTGCCGCCAAGCAATAGCATTGTGACCCTCTAAGGTGTCCCTACCCCGAGTTTGAGAACCCCTATGCTAAAATAATATGCCTTCCTTCTTCAAGTAATTGCTCATGTCAATTCTAATTAGGCATGTGCACACCATGCGCATGGCAGTGGAAAGATTTTTACAGTACCTGTTGGGTCAATCCAGGTGCCCCTTGGAGTTGCACCTCCATTTTTCTGAATCGAGGGTCCTGCTGACCTGCCACCACGTCAGTTCCTTCTTACCACCTGTGACAGTTAGCCAGAACACTTACTTCTTGCTTTGGCAAGCCTTTTCTGTTTCTAAGCAGTTTTTTTTCTGTAAATAGTTAGTTTGATATAGTTAGTCCTAGTAGTTAGTTAGTTAGTTAGTTAGCTCTCCATAGAAGTTCATCTGGGGGTACTCCCTGTGCCCTATCTTCTCCCCAATTACTGGGACATGCCGCAGTCCCTGGGGTTTAAACCCTGCACAGCGTGTGGCAAGTCTGTGCCCAGGAGTGACCCTCAAACTTCCTGCTTGAAGTGTTTGAGGGAAGCCCCCCAATAGGAACACTATAAAATCTGCAGGGGATTTTGCCCTAGGACTCAGAAGGAGAGGGACCAGCACCTCAAGATCATTCTGGTGGAAGCTGCCCTCCATTCCCCACTTGGACCTGGGATCAGCCAAGCCAATGCCGAGCACCTTGACATCGGTGCCCAGTGCTCCAGCACTGTCGCAGCATTAGTCAGCAGCGAGGAAGGACTCTGCCAGAGACCCTCGGTATTGGCAGTCTTCCCTGCATAGGGCAAGTGGGTGGCACCATTCACAGTCCCTGGTGCCCCTATAAGAAGAGGAAACCCAAAAGGGGCCACTCCCCCATCCCCAGACCAGCACAGAAGGAATCTGCCGCCATGAGATCCATGTCAGGCCACATATTCTTGGCACTGCTACCATGGGACTAGTTGAGTCCGGGCCCCCAGCACTCCCCTCTCTGGGAAGGTCATAACTTCCTGCAGTTGCTTTTCACACCAGAGATGTTTGAGGCTGCCAGGGATTTCATCACCTTCATGGTGCTGCCTTCCCCTCCTACGTGCGACAGGACACCATGCTTCATCTTAGAGGCACCTGTGAGACCCTCAGTGCTGTCTAAAGCAGGGGTGGGCAAACTGGCCTGCGAGCTTCCACTGGGGAGCAGGGTCTGGGTCTTGCCCCACTCTGGCATTCCAGCCGGGGACCAGGGTTGGAGACCACACCACGCGGCTACTGGAAGCTGCGGCATGGCCCCTCTCACGTGCTCCAGATGGGACGCAGGGTTGGGTGGGCAACACGACGCGGCTCCCGGAAGCCGTGACATTGCCCCACTTTGGCACTGTAGCCGGGGACCAGGTCAGGGGCCGCAGCACGTGTCTCCGGAAGCCGCGGCATGGCCCTACTCCTATGCACACCAATGACCCCCTCCAACACTCCAATGGGAGCTGCGGGGGCAGTGCCTGTGGGTGGGGCAGCGTGCAGAGCTGCCTGGCTGCTCCTCCATGTAGGAGCTGGAGAATGGACATGCTGCTGCTTCCAGGAGCTGCTTGAGGTAAGTGCTTCTGGGAGCATGCACGCCTGAGCCTCTCCCCTGCCCCAACCTGCTGCTCCAACCTTGATCCCCCTGTCACCCTCTAAACCCCTCAGTCCCAGCCCAGAGCACCCTCCTACACCCCAAACTCCTCGTCCCCAACCCAACCCCAGAGCCTGCACCACCACCACCCCCCGCACCCCACTCTCCCACGCCAGTGTGGAGCCTGCTCCTGCACCCTGAACTTCTCATTTCTGGCCCCACCCCGGAGCCCGCTCCCCAACCAGAGTCCTCATCCCCTCCTGAACCCCAACCCCAATTTTGTTAGCATTCATGGCCCACTATACAATTTCTATTCCCAGATGTGGCCCTCGGGCTAAAAAGTTTGCCCACCCATGGTCAAGAGGCAAGTCAGCAATGGTACCTCCCCGATCACCATCCCCACGGCACTGGTTGCCAGTATCTTTCACCAGCGGATGAACAGGGGAGCTGCACTGATCTCCAAGTTCCCGGCACCGCTCCCTGGCACTGGTGGCTATGCCCCTCCATGGTCATCCTACAGCAAGTCCTCCAAGTCAGAATCTCAGTCAGAATCTTGTACTTTGAGGCGAAGCAGGTGGTCCAGGTCCAATAGACACAGGCAACAGTTCCGTCCGGCGCCGTGGCCTGGACAATGGCAGGCTCCAGCCTAGTGGCCTTTCTGGACCCCCTGGACATTCCATCAGGGTCAAGGCCAGAGCCAAGGGTCTAATTTGCGGATGTCAGCATTGGTGCCCTCACCATCATATGTGCCTCTAGCACCTGATCCAGGGCAGGACCAACTGCACCTCGTCGCACCGGTACTGACTGTGCCAGAAGGTGAGGCACTGCATAATCGCCTCGGTGCTGAGGGCAGAGAGCAGGACCCACTAGGGCCTCATCCTTGTCCTTGCCTGATAAGGCAGTGGTGGGAACTTTGATAGCCCCTGCCCTGGAGAACAGCAGGGTGCTCCAGAAGCTGCTGAGAAGAGTGGCACTGAACCTGGGGATCCAGGTTGAGGATATCACTGAAGCATTAGATCTGATGGTAGACATCTTTGCCCCCTCTGTCCTCCCCTGTATGGCCCTACCACATGTAAAAACTATGCAGGGCGACATTAAGACACTGTAGCAGACCCCCACCTCCATACCACCAACATCAAAGAGGACTGAAAGAAAGTACTTCGTTCCATCTAAGGGGTTTGAGCATTTTTATACTCATTCCTCACCAGCCTCTCTAGTGGTAGCAGTGGCAAACGAGCAGGCACAACAAGGATACCAGGGCCCATCCCCTAAAAATTGGGAGGCTAAGAAGCTGTACCTCTGGGAGGAAAATGTATTCCCCTGGGGGGCTCCAGCTTAGAATTTCCAACCACCGGGCTGTCCTCAGCAGGTACAACTACAACTCATTTAGAGCTATGGCCAAGTTCATGGAGCTTCTGCCAGAGAACTCCAGGGCAGAGTTCTCCTCCTTGGTAGAGGAGGGAAAGCTGATTGACAGGGCTTCGCTCCAGGCAGTCCTTGTTGTGGCTGATTTGGCCACCCGCACCATGGCCTCTGGAGTAGCCATAAGGAGGAGTTCCTGCCTGCAAGTATCAGGGCTCCCATATGAGGTCCAGCAGACCATACGAGACTTCCCCTTTAAGAGCTCAGCTGTCTTTTCAGAGAAAACTGACTCGCGGCTTTATAGCCTCAGAGATTTGAGTGGCACTCTCAAGTCCCTTGGCCTTTACATTCCGACTGCGCAATGGAGACACTTTAAGCCCAGCCTTGATTCTATCACCCACAAAACAGGCAGGATTTTTCAAGAAGGCATAACAGGAACAATGGAGAGAGGCCTCCCTCCTCGTTAACCCAGGGCTCTGGGCACGCAAAACAGTCCTCAGTCCAGAAGCAGAACTTCTGAAGGTGTGCCCAGGGTTGATGCAGCAGTCTGGCTCTGGATCCATCCCCTTACCTTCTTGTGCCAACTATCCTATTTCTACCCTGTGTGGGCCTGAATTACATCAGATTGCTGGATACTCCGCACTTTAGAAAGGGGATACTCCTTCCCATTCTCCTCCCTCCTCCCCTTCTATTTCCACTTCCCCATCCCTTTTCAGGACCTTCTCTTGAGCAACTCATCACGCAGGAGGTACACACACTCCTGATGGGGTTGGGGAGGCAGTGGAAGAGGTTCCTCAGGAGCTGAAAGAAAAGGTTTCTATTACCAGTATTTCCTAATACTGAAAGCCATCAGGTGGCCATCCTAGACCTGTGAGACCTCAACAAGTTCATAAAGAAACTGAAGTTCTGCACTGTCTCTTTGGCCTCTATTATCCTTTCCTTGGATCCAGGGAGCTGGTATGCCGCCCTCGACTTGAAAGATGCTTACTTTCATATTTCAGTAACACTGTCCCACAGAAGGTTCCTCAGGCTTGTGGTGAACCACCATCATTATCAGTTCACAGTTCTTCCGTTCGACCGGTCAACGGCTCCTTGATTGTTTACCAAATGCATGCCAGGTGTAGCTGTGTTCTTGTGCAAGTGTCAGGTTAAAGTGTTTCTGTTCCTCGACGACTGGCTAATCAAGGGCCACTCCAGGGCACAAGTGAGCTTCATGAGGGCTACTTTTGACTACCTGGGCCTTCTGCTGAATGTACAGAAGTCAACACTATCCCCCGTTCAGCGGATAGAATTTGTAGGAGCGGTGTTGGACTCTACGCAGGCACGGATGTACCTCTGAGAGTCTCATTTCCAGTCCCTGTGCAACATCATATGATGTCTCAGGCAGTTCCCTACCACCACAGCAAGGAATTGCCTAAAGCTTCTGGGACACATGGCAGCTTGTACCTATGTAGTTCAGCGCGCCAGACTGAATCTGACCTCTTCAGGTGTGGATGGCTTTGGTATATCAGCCTATTTGGGATAGTCTAGACAAACTTGTCACCCTACCTCAACCAGTTCTTGAATCCCTCCTATGGTGGCTCAACCCACAAGCCGTGTGTGTGGATGTCGCATTGGCAGACTGCAGCCTTCCCTTTCACTGGTGACGGATGTGTCAATGGTGGGTTGGGGTGTGCACCGGCGAGACCTCAGGACTTAGGGTCTGTGGTCCCAAGTGGAGCTCTCACTTCACATCATCATCAGAAAGCTGAGAGCAGTCCATCTAGCGTGCCAGGCATTCCAAGCCCATTTGGAAGGGAAATGTGTGTTGGTCGTGATGGACAATACAACAGTGATGTTTTATATAAACAGATGGAGGGTGCACACTCCTTCCTTGTGCCAGGAAGCCCTCAAACTGTGGGATGTTTGCATAGCTCACTCAATACACTGGAGGCGTCGTACCTCCACGGAGTCTAGAACGAGTTGGCAGACTATCTCAGAAGGTCATTTCACAGCCACGAATGGTCCATCTGCCCGGATGTCACGAACATCATTTACTAACAGTGGTAGTTTCCCCAGGTAGATTTATTTGCCATGTGACACAACAGGAAGTGTCTACAGTTATGCTCTTGGCTGAATACTGGGCTCCATCACAGACGCATTCCTTCTTCCCTGGAAGGGGGATACCTTCTGTACACATTTCCACCCATACTTCTCGTTCATGAGGTACTGCTCAAGGTTCGACAGGACAAAGCCTCGGTGATATTGATAGCTCCAGCCTGGCCCTGTCAGCACTGGTACACATCTGTCCTGGAAATGTCCCTGGAAAACCCAGTCACCTTACCACTGCTACCGGACCTGATAACACAGGATCATAGCCATCTCCAACATCCAAACCTTGAATCTCTTCACCTCCCAACGTGGAAGTTCCATGGCTGAACCCAGTGGAGCTCACCTGTTCGAGTCCGGTCAAGGAAGTCCTCCTTGGCAGTAGGAAATCCTCCACTAGGGCTACCTACCTGGCCAAATGGAAAAGATTCACAATTTGGTCTTCACAATATCTCCTGTCTCCAACACTCTAGTCCATACCTCTGATATTGGACTATCTCCTCCACCTAAAGCGGCAAGGGCTTTCTGTGTCTTCAATAAAAGTACACTTGGCTGCCATTTCCACCTTCCATCCACACATGGAGCACTGGTTGGTCTTTGCCAACCCGATAGTAGGCCATTTTCTTAAAGATCTCGAGAGACCATATCCTCACATACAACAGCCAATCCCAGTTTGGGACCTTAATCTCATACTCTCCTAGCTATTGATGCCACCTTTTGAACCACTTGCAACATGTTCTCTGCTGTACTTCTCAAATAAGGTGGCATTTCTGGTAGCAATAACTTTGGCCACGAGGGTGTTTGAGCTCAAGGCTCTAACATCTAAGCCTCCTTACACTGTGTTCTATAAGGACAAGGTTCCACTTAGACCACATCTGACTTTTCTTTCTAAACTTGTCTCCCAGTTTCCTGTTAACAAGGATATCTTTCTTCCAATTTTCTACCTCAAGCCAAATTTCAACATTGAGCAGACAAAACCGTTTTGGAAGTCTATTCAGCTGTGTCATAAACAGATAGTTAAGGGTTAATGCTTCTTTTACCTGTAAAGGGTTAAGAAGTTCACCTAGTCTAGCTGACACCTGACCAGAGGAACCAATGGGAGGACAAGATGGTTCAAAAGGAAGGAGGGGAGTTCCCTTTGTCTGGGTCAGTTTCACTTTGACCAGAGTGGGAAAGCTCCAGAATTCAGCCTCTTATTAAGTAGCGAGTATTAGTGAAGGAAATAAATAGGTTTGTTTATTCCTTTGTAATCTGTCTTGTGCAATTAGAAGAATAGTCAAATTGGGTATTTGGGTATTTTTTTTGTGTAACTGAGTTTTTGCCCAAGGAACATTCTCTCTGTTTGAATGTGTTTGTCTGAGAGAGTAGCTGGTATGCTAATCTCTCCCAGAGGGTTTTCTTTTACCTTTCTTTTCTTTAATTAAAAACCTTTGGTTTTATACCTGATTGATTTTTTCCTTGTTTTAAGATCCAAGGGAGTTGGATCTGGATCCACCAGGAGCTGGTGGGAGAAAGGAGGGGGGATGGTTAATTTCTCCTTGTTTTAAGATCCAAGGGGTTTGGATCTGTGTTCACCAGGAAATTGGTGAAGTCTCTCAAGGCTACCCAGGGAAGGAAAGTAGTGCTTGCCAGTGGTGGCAGCCAGACCAGATCTAAGCTTGTAATTGATCTTAGAGCTTCTCATGCAGGTCCCCACATGAGCAACACATCTTGAAGATCAACTGTCATGAAAAGTAGGTAGCTGTTTTTTACCATGTCAGTTTCAGAAATCAGTGTCTGTTCTTTGTTATGAGTCAGCATGGTTTTCAGTTTAAAAATGGTAACAATAACAATAGTTCGCAGTTTTTTAAAAATAGTACAGTATGTATGGTCTTATTCATCACTCTGTATTCAGGCAAAACTCCTGTTGAAGCCAAACACAGTTTTACATGAGTAAGGAGCACTGACTATGCCCCTGTCATAAACAGATAGCTAAGGGTTAATGTCTCTTTCACCTGAAAAAAAGTAACCTGAAGCACCTGACCAGAGGACCAATCAGGAAACCAGACTTTTTCAGATCTGGGTGGAGGGAAGTTTGTGTGTGAGTCTTTTGTTCTGGGGTCTTCTGTCTGTCTCTCTCTCGGCTATGAGAGGATTTCTGTTTCCTGCTTTCTAATCTTCTGTTTCCAAGTTGTAAGTACAAATATCGTAAGGAAGTAAGGTTTCTATTGTTTTCTTTTGTATTTACCTGGGTATAGTTGCTGGAGTGTTTTGAATTGTATTCTTTTTTAATAAGGCTGTTTGTTCATATTTCTTTTAAGCAATTGACCCTGTATTTGTCACCTTGATACACAGAGACCATTTTTATGTATTTTTCTTTCTTTTTACATAAAGCTTTCTTTTTAAGACCTGTTGGAGTTTTTCTTTAGTGGGGAACTCCAAGGAATTGAGTCTGTGCTCACCAGGGAATTGGTGGGAGGAAGAAGTCAGGGGGAAATCTGTGTGTGTTAGATTTACTAGCCTGACTTTGCATTCCCTCTGGGTGAGGGGGGAAGAGAGATTAGCTCTCGGTACTTCTGTTTTCCAAGGCTGGGAACGGAGAGGGTGGAATCCCTCTGTTTAGATTCACGGAGCTTGCTTCTGTGTGTCTCTCCAGGAACCTGGAGGGGGGAAGGGAAAAGGTTTATTTCCCCTTGTTGTGAGACTCAAGGGATTTGGGTCTTGGGGTCCCCAGGGAAGGTTTTTTGGGGGACCAGAGTGCCCCAAAACACTCTAATTTTTTTGGGTGGTGGCAGCTTTACCAGGTCCAAGCTGGTAACTAAGCTTGGAGGTTTTCATGCTAACCCCCATATTTTGGACGCTAAGGTCCAAATCTGGGACTAGGTTTATGATAGCCCCCTAGGTAGCAAATATGTGTTCTCGTTTTTACACATTCAAAACTTCCAATAGAAATCAATTTATGTTTTTAGTATAACAAGAAAAGGAGGATTGAAATAATATGAACAATGGTTTATTGATACAGCCACTGGCACAAAATCAGTGAATAACAGGCTTACTCATCTGTACTAGAAGGGCAACAGTAGCCTGCAGCTAAATACAAAGAAAAATTGGAGTTACACTGCATATGATTTTATACTTTGTATATGTGTTCTTAATTATTTTTAATGGAAACACAATTAAATACCTTGTGACAATGGTACAGTTATTGAATGTAGACAGTAAGCATTGTGAATTAGGTAAATTCTTAGCCTAGAAATCTTCATAAGGTTACTTAAAGTCTAAGGGATTTTTATAACTCCCTCAAGCTGAAGAGCTCTGGCTGAATATAAGAGTTTTGATGAAAAGCATGAAGTATGCATTGGCTGTAAGTTCTACAGGAGAAATGTTTGCTTTGGATTTTTCCTTGCCTTCATTGATATGTTTCCCTAGCAATACTTGGAAATGATGATTGCCCTGAAATGGTTGATCGTTCAAAAAAAAAAAAGCCTTGTGTAAATAAAAAGAAGTTAGTATTTGCCAGATCTTGCCAATTAATTGTAAGTTCTAAAACAGACATAAAAGCAGTTCTCAAATTAGTCTCTTGAGTAAAAAGAATTAAAAGCTTTAAGAAATCCTATGAAACACTGTAGGTCCATCTCTGTCTCTATAGTATCACTGTCAAAAAAGGGCTACAATGGCTGAAAATATATTACAGTAGACTACTTAGCACTGTAGATGTTCAGGGTTACCTCCACTTCTTATTCTGCTGTGTGATTGTCATAATTTTTATGTTTCATATCCAAAGCCTCTTAGAGGGATTTTTTTTTCTTTTTACATCGAAGTCTCTGTTTTTCATATTGTACTTCATCTTTTTTTTTTTTTTTAAATCTTCTAATGCTGTATTGCTGATTTTGGACAGGCAGTATTTTTTTCCTGAAAACTCTTTGCTTGTAATCTCTAGAACATACGGTAATACCAAGTGTTGAAACTAAATACATTAAGAAAACACCCTTTTCAGTAGGTCTGTCTTGTTTTGTATAGACTTATTTGGCATGGTTTTTCTAATAAGCAAATAGTACATGTTTTCCAATCCCAAAATAAACTCTTCCCCTTTGGCAAAGTTAGGACAGCAAAATCAGATTTTGTTCATCTGGTTCTGTCTAACTTGTATTAAAAGGAGTGCTCATGTACTAATGAGCAACTTCAAGATCTTAGAGTTCATGGAAGCAGAGCATTTATGCTACAAAGGTGATTGCTTTAGTGTCCAAGGAGAGATGCTTACTTAATCTCCTCATACTTCAGCTGTGTCTTCTGACTGGGTTCTATATATTGTCACTTATTTTACAGCTAAATTTTCTTGGTGCACACATTCTTTTGGGTTGTTAAAGTAATTTGACATGAAAAAGACAAATAAACCTTAATCATTTGAAGATTTCTCCTGTTGGATGATGTATCACATTTTAAAGCCCACTGTCACATATTTGGGCCTTTGTACGTTGAGTTATGAACTTCACCCAAAGAGGGAAGTGGTATAGCCCAGAATTGCTGTTGAAGAATCATAGAATATCAGGGTTGGAAGGGACCTCAGGAGGTCATCTAGTCCAACCTCCTGCTCAAAGGAGGACCAGTTCCCAACTAAATCATCCCAGCCAGGGCTTTGTCAAGCCTGACCTTAAAAATCTCCAAGGAAGGAAATTCCACCACCTCCCTAGGTAACCCATTCCAGTGCTTCACACCCTCTTAGTGAAAAATTTTTTCCTTATATCCAACCTAAACCTCCCCCACTGCAACTTGAGAAGATACAGCTTCATTTACAACATGGAAATGAAACTAAATGAAAGGTGGGATGAAGAGAATGTTATGGCACGTAACAGGTATATGTATAGATAAAATAGCTAGTGTATTTATGGAACATATTTAAGATATTTTACCAGGATATAGGATGGCCCATTTGGTTTACAGTGTGGTTTTGCTGCAAGTATAGCATTGGTTAAGTACAGTAACGAACTGAATAAAATAAAAATAAAATCCCCAGATATGTGGTTAAAGTACCATGAATATTTATGTTTATAGTATAACAGAAACCTGGCCTAGTTGATTGCCCTTGAATTAACGTATGGTATTGGGGCTCAAATTTAGCATGAAATTCAAGTGTACTAGGATTTTTTTCAGTATATACTTCATAGGTTGTTATAAGAGAGTGTTAAATACCAGTAACAATACACTATATAATTCAGAAAACCATAACCTTGATTATATTATGTAATATATTAACCATAGCATGCACTTAACAGTAAAAGTTGTTAAATAACTTGATATGTTGTTCTTTGAGTGCTTGCTCATATCCATTCCAGTTAGGTGTGTGTGCTCCGCGTGCACGTTCATCGGAAGATTTTTACCCTAGCAACACTCGATGGGTCGGCTGGGCTCCCCCTGGAGTGGCGCCGCTATGGCGCCAGATATATACCCCTGCCGACCCAGCCACCCTTCAGTTCCTTCTTACCACCCGTGTCGGTCGTTGGAACAGTGGAGCGCGGCTTAGCTGACCTCCACTTCCCTAGCTACTCGTAGTTCTCGTGTATATAGTTATAATCCTTTTATATATATATTTATATAGTTGTTTTTTCTTTACTAGCATAGTTAGTTTAGTAATAGTTAGTGGGGTTCGGGGAGTAGACCCTTCCCCGCACCCGGTGCCGGAGCCCATGCCCGTCTTACCGGGTTTTAAACCGTGCTCAGCCTGCTGCAAGCTGATGCCTACAGGAGATCCTCATGACTCCTGTTTGAAGTGCCTCGGGGAATCGCACTTGACAGCTAAGTGCCCCATTTGCAAGGCTTTTAAACCGAGAACAAAATGGAGCGGGACTTTCACTTACCCCTCCGCCTTTGGCACTGAGCGATGATCAATCGACGGGCAGAAGTGCCTCCTCAGCACCGGACCCCACCGGTACTGCCAAGGCCTTTTGGCACTGGCCGTCGCCAGCACCGAAGTCGACTCGGCACCGCTCCCTCTCTCCAAGGTCGAGAGAGCCTACGACTCCTCCTGCCAGTGCCTGACAGCTCCCCGGCATGCGCCGTGGTTGAGCTCCCTGCTCCTGCTGCTTCCGTGTCACCTGCACCGCAGCCAGAGAGCTCATCCAAATCAGATCGCCCGGCACAGACGCCTGCAGAGGCACCGATGACGTCGGCACCGTCGATTCCAGTCCCATGGGGCCGTCGAATACAGTGCCTGACAGCTCCCCGGCATGCGCCGTGGTTGAGCTTCCTGCTCCTGCTGCTTCCGTGCCAACTGCACCACAGCCAGAGAGCTCGTCTAAGTCGGATCGCCTGGCACCGACGACGTTACAAAGGTGAGTAACCGTCTTTTCAGTGTGGATTAAATAGGAAAAAAAAATACTCTGTGCACTGTAGTATGTATTTTTGGCTTTTTACAGTAATGTTACAGTTCATTCCTCCTTAAACCTAGTTAGAAGACTGCAGAATTTGTTATCCAATTTAAGCAAGGATGTCTTAAAAGAGCAATAACATTAAAGGTAGCTTCATTTCAGAAATTGTTTTCTATGTTAATAGCAATCCAGATGTTAAACTAAGCACAATTCCAACTTCCTCTTTTATCAAGATTTATCTAGATATGTGAAATTCCTACAGTTTTAGGCAAAGAAACAAGAAGGAAACAACTTAATTTACTGAGAAAGGTGCAGTGATGGCGATTCATTATCATTCTGCAAGCTGATAATAGAAATTCATTACCGTGTAATAGGCTTGAAAGAAATAGGATTAGTCCTCTTCCAGATGTGGCAATAAGGTTCAAGTTGTGACATAATAGGCATATTGACAGTTGTTATAGCTAAACGCAAGCCAAGCCACTTTCAGTAACGCTTTGGTTAGCACTACTTTGTACTCTGATTGATCTTGATCGTTCAGGTTGCTCTCCAAAATTGCACCGTGGACATTTAAATTAACAAATGTTCAAGCACAAGCTGGACAGTGATATGCTACATTTACTGTCATTGATTTTTTTTAAGTCCGAATAAGGCTCTAGTGGATCTAAGGAAGATTATAGTTTTGTTATGTTGTAAGAACTCTATATGGAATGTTTGGCAGCAGATCAAGTGAAAAGCAAACTTAAATTATTTGTGGGGTTTTTCCTGTTACTTTTATTTGTTCATACCATTAATTATATAATATTGTATTGAACAGCTAGTGAAGTTGATTAATTTAGTTGATGTCAAATGGCAGGTTTTTGTCTTGGTTTTTGTTTGACGTGTGGACCCAGTGGAAAATTAATGCACTGGTATAACCTAATATATGGTAAATATCTGTGTCACCTTTTATTCCCCTCTCAGGTGCCCTGTTATGTTTAATTGTTATATGTTATTACACTTGTGTTGGTGACTATACAGTTCATTATATTGCCCTGATGATTGTATTGCACCACTTTGTACTATTGTTTTGTGGTCTAATGATTAGAACTAGAACTGGGACTCGGGACTTGTATTCATGACTCTTCCACTAGCTTGCTGTGTGTCTAGAAACATAATGTATACAATGTAAATGCACTCTAAAGAAATTATTTTTAAAATGGTCCTATGTGGTTCTTTCCACCAGTGATGCCATATCAAATTTGCTCAGTTTTCACATTTTTTATTACTGATATTGATCAACCAGCTGCTTTCTTTTTAGCTGGCACATCATCGATTATTATTTTAAAAAAATACTAAATTGGAACTTAGTTAACAAATTTGTTGAAGTATGAGTCATAATACAATCCAGCTTGCCCTCTCACATCATTATAGGCTCTGCAGTGAAAAGCAGTAAAAACTTATTTTCTCAGAAACATAAAGCGGTTAACTTTTTTCAAGAAGTGGACGGAGGAGACGCAGGTAATAGATTAATAAACTATCCTAATTTGGCTTATTTACAATGTATACATTTCCTTGAGGAGATGAATATGAAATAGCAAAACACAACTCCACTTAGGTCTATCTGTTCTAACACTGTGAGTAACATACAACACCAGGAACTCCAGAGACCAAGCTAAATGAATGGGCTGCATGATGGTAGAAGAAAATAGGAATACAGAAACAGAGAATAGCCATGCTGCATCAGTCCAGTGGTACATCTAGTCCAGTACTCTGTCTTGAACAGTAGTGGCACCAGACGCTTTAGTGGAAGTGGACAATTATAGGATAACCTGCCCTAGAAATGGTTCCTTCCTTCCACTCAACAGTGCTTGGTTGTGCCTTGAAACATGGGGATTCATATCCCTAATTTAAAATATATAATACCATATCTCATGTAACTGTGCCTGTTCTTCCTATTCATGTAAACATATAATCTATTTCTGATTCCTACTATGCTCTTGACTTTGATGATATCTTGTGGTACTGAGTTCCACAGGTTAAATGTGTATTGATAAAAGACCATGAGCTTTTTACAGAGTTTTAAATTGTTGCCTTTAAATGTGATTGGAGATCTCTTGTATTACTCTGTACCATTCATTATTTGTATATCTCCATTGTGTCTCCACTACATTCGCAATCTTCTGTTATTCGAGTGATTGCTCATATCCATTCCAGTTAGGTGTGCGCGCACCACGTGCACGTTCGTCGGAAGATTTTTACCCTAGCAACACTCGGTGGGTTGGCTGGGCGCCCCCTAGAGTGGCGCTGCCATGGTGCCAGATATATACCCCTGACGACCCGGCCACCCTTCAGTTCCTTCTTACCGCCCGCGTCAGTCGTTGGAACAGTGGAGCGCGGCTTAGCTGACCTCCACTTCCCTAGCTACTCGTAGTTCTCGTGTATATAGTTATATATTTATAATCCTTTTATATATATATATATATATATATATATATATATATATATATATATATATATATATATAATGTTATACGTTTTTTCTTTACTAGCATAGTTAGTTTAGTAATAGTTAGCGGGGTTCGGGGAGTAGCCCCTTCCCCGCACCCAGTGCCGGAGCCCATGCCCATCTCACCGGGTTTTAAACCGTGCTCGGCCTGCCACAAGCTGATGCCGACAGGCGATCCACATGACTCCTGTTTGAGGTGCCTCGGGGAATCGCACTTGACAGCTAAGTGCCCCATTTGCAAGGCTTTTAAACCGAGAACAAAATGGAGCGGGACTTTCACTTACCCCTCCACCTTCGGCACCGAGGGCTGGTCAATTGGTGGGCAGAAGCGCCTCCCCGGCAGCAGACCCCGCCGGCACTGCCAAGGCCTCTTGGCACCGGCCGTCGCCAGCACCGAAGTCGACTCGGCACCGCTCCCTCTCTCCGAGGTCGAGAAAGCCCACGACTCCTCCTGCCAGTGCCTGACAGCTCCGCGGCACGCACCGTGGTTGAGCTCCCTGCTCCTCCTGCTTCCGTGCCAACTACACCGCAGCCAGAGAGCTCGTTTAAGTCGGATTGCCCGGCACTGACACCGGCAGAGGCACCGATGACTTCGGCACCGTCGATTCCGGTCCCATGGGGCCGTCAAATCCAGCGTCTGACTGCTCCCCGGCACGCGCCCGTGGTTGAGCTCCCTGCTCCTGCTGCTTCCGTGCCAACTGCACCGCAGCCAGAGAGCTCATCTAAGTTGGATCACCCGGCACTGACACCTGCCGAGGCACCATCGATGTCGGCACCGTCGATCCCGGTCCCACGAGGGCCATCGAATCCAGTGCCTGACAGCTCCCCGGTACGCGCTGTGGTTGAGCTTACTGTTCCCTTCGCGCCGGGGACATTCCCAGCGGCGAGGGATCTCATTGCCATGACAGAGTAGATGCTGCCTGAACCCCCGGCACTGCCGGTGCGGGTAATACAGTCTCTTGGCAAGCCTCCCTTGATACGACCATCATCTGTCGGCACAGCAGAGCGGCACCGTTCATGATCACGGTCCCGCAGACGCTCCAGGTCCCATCGGCACTCCCGCTCCCGACGCCACTTGCAGTCCCGGTGCTGTGCCCCTCCTCGGTACCGGTCGTGCTTGCCACACCGGTCGGTGTCCCATTCGCTGACCCGCTCCTCTCGGCACCATTCCAGTTCCCGACACCTCTACAGGCACCGTGACTCCCGTAGCTGCTCCCAACATCGAGCCTCGAGATCTCGGTCGACCTCCCGACATTGCTCTGGTCGCAGGTCAAGATCTTGTTCCAGGTACTGGTACGCCTCCCGGTACCGGTCCCCGGTGCCGAGTTGGGCAAGGTCCGGTAGAGTCAGAGACTCAGACCATGATTTTTCAGCCTCCTAAGGAGGGTAGCACTCTATATGGACCTCCAGGTGGAGGAGGTCCCGGAGGTAGGGAACCCAGTAGTGGACATTCTATCGGCGGTTGCCCCACTAGAGGGGCCCTACCTGTTTATTCGGACCATCCAGGTGAATGCCGATACTCTATGGGGGGTACGACTACTTGTATGTCCGTCCTCCTCCCTGCTCACTAGTCGTTCAGTCCGTTAAGGAAAGGGAACGGCATGGCCAACAGGCGCCAGCCCCGAAATCGAAGGAGGCTAGGTGGATCACCCTACTCAGCCGCAAGGTGTACTCTGCAGGGGCCTTATAGCTCTGCGTGGCAAATCAACAAGCCTTGCTTAGCCCATATCATTATAACACCTGGGTGACAGTGGATAAGTTTATGGAGCTTCTCCCTCAAGACTCCTGCCAAGAGTTCACTGCCCTCTTGGAGGAAGGAAAAAAGGTGGCCAGAGCTTCCCTACAGGCCTTGTTGGATGCAGCAGACTCAGCAGCCAGGGCTCTGACATCGGGTGTTACCATGAGGAGCATCTCATGGCTTCAGGTTTCAAACCTCCGGCCAGAGCGGCAGTATACATTCACGACTTACCATTTGATGGTAAAGACCTCTTCGTGGCGAAGACAACCCCAGGCTGCAAAGCCTGAAGGACAACAGGGTCCTAATGCGCTCTCTCAGCGTGCATACGCCGACAACGTAACGCAGACCTTTCTGTCCCCAGCCACACCACCGTACTCTGTGCCTAGCCACAGACAGGACTTTGGCAGACGGCGCGGCCGAGGTGGTCGCAGACGACCATCAGGACCCCTAGAGGGCCAAGATCGAGGTCCCTCGCAATCACCACCGAGACCAAAGACGAACTTTTGAAGGTGCACCTGAGAGCAGCGTACCAGTTACAGGTGGGATCCCACTCCTACTTTCTCTTCGTGTGGTCCCAGTTAACTTCAGATCACTGGCTCCTACACATGGTGGAGTATGGGTACCGCCTTATTTGTTCCAGCCCTGTCCCTCTTCAGGGACCCCTCTCAAGAGCAATTCCTCTTACAAGAGGTGCAGATGTTGATGGACGAAAGGGGCAAGGGGTTTTACTCCCGTTATTCCCTAATCCCCAACTCGTACGGAGGTCTCAGACCTATCCTAGATTTGCGAGGACTCAACCAGTTTATGATAGGTTGAAGTTCCACATGATATCCCTGGGAACCATTATCCCATCCTTGGATCCTGGAGACTGGCATGCCACCGTCGATATGAAGGACGCGTACTTTCACGTCGCCATCTTCCCTCCGCACAGGAGATACCTCCGCTTCTAGCCAACAGTCAGTACTTCCAGTTTACGGTCCTGCTGTTTGGCCTTTCTGCAGCCGCACGGGTATTAACCAAGTTTATGACCGTAGTCACCATCCACCTCTGCCGACATCGGATATGCATTTTCCGTATCCGGACGATTGGCTTATCCAAGGAGACTCCGAGACACAAGTCACTCAGCATGTGGGCATTGTCAGGGACCTATTCACACGTCTAGGCCTGATGATCACTATAGAAACATCCATTCTGGTTCCCACGCAGAGGTTAGACTTCCTAGGAGCTATCCTGGACTCTGACCTAGCCGGATCCTGCTTACTACAGCCGCGGTTTCAGGCGATGGCAACAATCATCCGAGGTCTGCAGACTTTCCCAACGACCTCGGCTCGCACTTGTCTTGGTCTCCTGGTCCCATGGCTGCCTGCAAGTTTGTAACCAAACACGCCAAGCTCCGCCTCTGTCCTCTCCAAGGTTGGCTCAAATCGGCATACAGCTCGGACAGGGACCCAATGGTCACGATAGTCACCATTCCCTCGAGCACCCTAGGCTCCCTAGAATGGTGGCTAACTCCCTCACTCGTGTGGGCAGGGATGCCATTCCATCCGCCCCAGCCCTCACTGTCCCTGACGACGGATGTGTCATCTCTCGGCTCGGGTGCTCACCTCGGTCACCTTCAAGCTTAAGGCCTGTGGTCTTCTCAGGAGCTGGCGTTCCACATCAATGTCCAAAGATGAGAGCAGTCCGCCTGGCGTGCCAGGGGTTCCAGTAGCAGCTGCGAGGCCATAGTGTCTCAATGTTTACAGCCAACACAATGGCTATGTGCTACATAACCAGGGAGGGACATGGTCCTCCTCCTTTTGTCAGGAGGCCATCCATCTCTGGGACTTTTGCATAGCCCACTCAATAAATCTGGTAGCATCCTTTCTCCCAGGCGTTTGGAACACCTTGGTGCTTCGGTCAGCAGGTCTTTCCTGTCTCACGAGTGGTTGCTCTGCCCCGATGTGATACATTCTGTTGCCAGAAGTGGGGATTTTTCCCCACATAGACCTGTTCGCTTACCGCAAGAACAGGAAATGTCCGAGGTTCTTCTCCTTCCAAGGTCTCTCCCCGGGGTCGATCTTGGACGCTTTCCGCATGCCGTGGAATGACCAACTCCTTTTATGCCTTCCCACCATTCACCCTGGCTCATTGGGTCCTGCTCAAACTTTGAAGGGGCAGGGCGCGCATCATCATGATCACTCCAGCGTGGTCCAGGCAGTACTGATACACCATGTTGCTCGACCTGTCAATAGCCAACCCAATTACCCTGCCACTCCCCCAGACCTCATAACTCAGGACCATGTCAGGCTTCGCCACCTGAACCTGCAGTCTCTTCACCTCACGGCGTGGCTGCTGCGTGACTAAACCGGGGTAGCAGGAAGCCTTCCACCTGCTCAACGTACCTGGCCGAGTGGTAGCGTTTCTCCTACAGGTGCGAAACACTTGATCTTACTCCTACTGAGGTCTCCATCCCCTCTATTTTGGACTGCCCTCTGGCCTACAACAGCAGGGCCTAGTGGTGTCATCCCTGAGGGTACACTTGGCAGCCATCTCTACCTTCCACCCAGGCTGAGGTGGTCATTCTGTGTTCTCACACTCTATGGTTTCGAGGTTCCTCAAGGGCTTGAAGCACTTACACCCTCAAGTACGCTGCCCAGCCCCAACCTGGGACCTCAACCTGGTTTTAACCAGACTTATGTCTCCCCCATTTGAGCCGTTAGCGACCTGCTCACTGCTATACCTGTCTTGGAAGACAGCTTTCCTCGTAGCCATTACATCAGCCAGACGAGTCTCCGAGCTCACGGCTCTTACGGTGGTTCCGCCTTACACTATGTTCACAAAGACAAGGTGCAGTTACGACCACACTCAGCTTTCCTCCCTACGGTGATTTCGGCCTTTCATGTTAACCACACTCAATGCAATGGGGGCAACAATTGCACTCCCTGGACGTCTGTAGAGCGCTTACATTTATATTGAACGGACAAAACCATTTCGTAAAACGCCCCAACTCTCGGTCGCAGTAGTAGACCGAAGGAAAGGCCTACCTGTTTCCTCTCAGAGGATCTCATCTTGGGTGATGACGTGCACCCGCACTTGTTATGATTTGGCTCACATTTCCCCAAGCCACATCACCATGCATTCTACCAGGGCTCAGGCTTCATCTGCCGCCTTGCTGGCTTGTGTACCTACCCACGAGATCTGTCGCTCAGCTCCATGGTCCTCGGTCCATACCCTTGCTTCGCATTATGCTCTGGTTCAACAGTCAAGAGATGCTGCAGCCTCTGGCTCAGCAGTTTGCATTCTGCCACATTTCACTCCGACCCCACCGCCTACATAAGGCTTGGGAATCACCTAACTGGAATGGATATGAGCAATCACTTGAAGAAGAAAAGACAGTTACTCACCTTTGTAACTGTTGTTCTTCGAGATGTGTTGCTCATATCCATTCCAAACCCACCCTCTTTCCCCACTCTTGGAGTAGCCGGCAAGAAGGAACTGAAGGGTGGCCGGGTCGGCAGGGGTATATATCCAGCACCATGGCAGCGCCACTCCAGGGGGCACCCAGCCTACCCACCAAGTGTTGCTAGGGTAAAAATCTTCTGATGAACGTGCACGTGGCACGCGCACACCTAACTGGAATGGATATGAGCAACATATCTCGAAGAACATCAGTTACAAAGGTGAGTAACCGTCTTTTCTCTCTTCTGACAGATGTATTTCTTTGCATAACATTTTAATCACTCGTCTCTGCCCCCTTCTGTTTGTGCTTTTTCTGTTTTGAGATAGGATTACCAAAACTGAATGTAATATTTCAGTTGAAGGTGTTCCATTTGATTTGTATAATGGCATTTGTAATATTTTTAGTATCATTTTTCTATCCTGTTCTTTATACATGCAAACCTTTTCTTTGCTTTTATAACCATTCCTACACATTGAGTGCTGTCTCAGGTGGGCAGAGCTTGGGAGAGTGCCTCTTCTTTTTTCTTTTTCTTTTTTTTTTTTTTAATTTGTGCTTTTTATACAAGAAGAAGACAGACAAGCTTTTTTGCCCAAAGAAAGCGATTACAAGAGTCAATGGCTGTGAAAAAAACAAAGCACAGGGGAGACCTGTGTAAATATCTTTGTTGGAGAGGGCCAGAGGTTACCAGAACGAAATAACCTGAGTATTACAAGAGGGTGGACTCCAGGACGAAGAAAGGAAAATGAACTAAGACAATTGATACAACAGGAGCATTACAGCTACCTTGAGACCTGAGGCTGTCTCTTATGTGCTGCCTGACACAGAGTTTGTGTAGAAGAGAACAAGTTGCAGAAAGAAATTACAGTTTGCTTCCTTGTTTCCTCACTTTTACTACACAGATGGACATATCTAGATTAGCTTTTGTGAAGTTCAAAATCCCCTACAAAGGGGTTAATGTTGGTTGTGCTTCCCTCCCACTCCCTTTTAAGGTGTAGAAGATGGTGTGAAAGGCTTTTTGAAAAAAAATGTTTTTGGGGGGTTGCGGGGGTTATGTTAAACATTCAGGTCTTACCTGCTCTCAAAGGCTCCTGAGTAACTGGCAAACTAGAGGAATGCTATCATGAACCAAGAGAGGGAAAGAAAGCTAAGCTGTTGAGAGAAGAAGGAACTTTTAGTCAGACTGTTTAAAACTTACTTTTTGTGTTGTTTTTGTGTTTTTGTTAACTTCTGTTTAACTTGAATTGCCTAAGTACCATTTTGGAGAGAGGAAATTTTTCTTAAAAATTCAATATCCCTGACCTTTCAGTTAAGATCTAAGAGTTCACAGTACACATGGTGAAATCCAGAAAGTCTGTCTGCAAAACCAGGAAAGACCTGATTGATACTTAAAAGCAAAAAACAATCAGAAAAAAAAATTCAAGTTTTCCTTTTATGCCACAAAGAAGCATAATGCAGGCAGAAGCCCAATTTAAAAAAAATCCTCTAAAGGTCAATTTTCGGACTTGGTATGTTATAAAAACATTTATTTAATATGATTTTCTCTCTAAATAACTTGTTCTATTACTAGATGTACTTTTTAGACTGTTTGTTCAAAGAATGTGAAAAAACAGTCCGACTTCTATGGGGAACTAATGAAGAAAGGCAGTCTGGAGAAGACCCCCTTTGGGAGTTTATCCAAAAGAGTATGTACTATAATAGCTGTTATGATCAGGTTTGCGGGTTTCTGAATACATGGGGAACATGTAGTGCATGTGGGTGACAGTCAAAATTGTAGGACTTACGGTAACAGTTATTCATGTCAGTCTTTACTTGTGGTATGGGCATGTAAGGTCAAAGTTGAAGTATATATTTATTTGCAATATCGAGCTGTCATGCACTTATTTGTAAGTCATATGCCCAGATGTTCTGGCTATCTTGGATTTTCCCATTTCTCTCAAAATACTATAAATTGTGCATTTAGCAAGCTGAGATGATCATATACCCATTGGAAGTAGATTCAAGAATGAAATTATAATAAAACAAGGTATGAACACATAATTAGCAAGTGTGGGCTGCTACATGTGGCTTAATGCCAGAGCAGTCAATGATTTCTAAAGGTTGAATAATGTCATGAAAGGAGGCATGTCACCAGATATCATTGTGTACCAGTGATGTCCTCCTACACCTAACTCTGATAGCTGCACTGCAGCTCTGCACAATGAGAGAAGATTATAAAATTAACCTTATAAATTATAACACATCTTCACAGCCTCCAATATTCCTATTCCCTGTATGTTGTACAGACCACTCATAATTTGTAAGGGTAATTTTACAGTTGTACACAAAGCACTTCAGGAAGAAGTGGAACAGAACTGTTAGGGTGGAAGAGGATATCACTGGTGTACAATGCTGTTTTGTGACATCCTTTTTTTTTTTTTTTTTTTCCTTTTTACGGCATCATTGGTGTGTCAAATAATTTGAGCACCTATTCTGTAAGTTTGTGAATCTGCTAAATTCTTACCCAGTGCTTAACAGAGTACATAGATTCTGACATAGTGTCATATTCATTCCCATCCTGGGAGTTGGCTTTATTGGTGATGCAATGTGAACTACAGACTAACCTTCCTATCCAGACTGACTGTTCCTATAGCTTTGTGGCTCAGAATAACACTACCATCGCCTTTACATCCTGGTTGGAATTAACTGAAGTAGCCTCCATCATGATGTGACAGTAATTATCCTGAATCTTAAAGCACTTGAAGCTAATGTGACTCTCCAGAAGAGCTCTACTTTCCGTACACATACCTCTTTAATGCAGAGTTAACGCAAGTTATCTGCATGTGAGTTATTTCTCTCAAGTTAGGTTAGCTTGCGTGAGAAAATTCACACTGCAAAGTAATACTCAACCTACCTCTCCACAATGGCACTATACTCCCTTGTGTGTGGTGCTAAGACTTCCGGGGGTACATCCCATGGTGCTTTTCTTTTCAGTAAACTCAGCTATTCTATGAAGTTTTTCCTCAATGAATTGTATTCCCTTTCAAGGCATATGGCAGGATTGTGGAAAGGCGTTGGAGGACTAATGGGCACTGCAGTGGTGCCAGCCTGCATCCAGGCTACTGAGCTAAGCTAAATTGAATTTTAGCCTAGACCACTCTCAGGCCAATCAATCCAAATTAAAAGCACACCCATCTTCCAGGTAAAGGTTTTTGTGTGTGGTTGGGACTCAAGATGGGGCAACACTTGAATTACAAATTGAGTTAAAATTGTAGCGAAGACAAGTTCTTAGAGTCTGCCGTCTTGTTACAGTGCTGTGCTGATCCACAAACAAATTGAAAGGTTATATACGTATCCCTAGTGAAACACTTAAACAAGGAACAACCCCAAAATAAAAAGCTGAACAAGAGCAATGAGAAATAATTAACTGTAGATTTATTGAGACTGCAAGAAGTAGCTTCTCTTTTATTAAGGGACTGTAATACAATTAAATTGGAGTCTGTTTTCAGCGTGGCCCATGCAACTCAACCAGTGTCAGTATCTCAAAACTCCTCCCTATAAATACTAGGTATGTCTTCTCAAGGACAGTGAGACATATTTAACTTCTTAAAATCCACACCCTCCATTTATCGTATTCCACCAAATTAACCCAACATATTGAACATCCCATTGAGCTTCTTTTGAGATGAATGTTTCACTAACATCTCTCAAAGACTAGCCCGTCAGGAATGTAAATACTAATATGGATGCATCCTCAGCCTATGTGGGAGAGAAACGGCCTGTGTTTGAGAGTGAAGTCCTCCAACTATTTTGGCAACAAATACTGATACAAGTAGATAAATGGATGATATCTCTGGAGCTTTCCATGACCATGTGCTCTAGTGGTGTTTTACTCCAAATTGAAAAGAGGGATTAGTGTATTAAGGTGGCTGAAGGAATAAACATTACAGTGAAAGATTAAAGAAGTGAAAGATACAGTTCCACATTTGCTTTTTAATAAAGTAATTGCTTTACACACTTAAAATATTTCTCTTTATTAATTGTACAAGATGCAGTTGGAGAACATCAGTATTTCTGTGGTACATTCCATAAGAGTGAAATTTTGATTTTTTTTCCTGCATGTGGAAATGTAGAAAGCAAGTCCGTAAACTTTATTTCAGAAAAGATGAAAAATGCCCTGCAAACCATTGCTAGACATACACAACTATAACAAGATTCTGACATCAGAAGAACCATTTATAACAGTCTTATTCACTTGTGAAATATTTATAAGATTGAAGTCTCCTACTGAAATCCCAACAACGGAATGGACCACATTTCACAAAAGCAATTTAATTGTTCTGTAATGATGCATTTAACTATGATAAAACAAATGAGTGAGATCTTGAAATGTACCTTTTAGCATTATAGTGTCTTAAATTGATGTTTTTCATATAGAAGGATTCTAATTGTTTTTAATTCAAATACATCTATGTAGCACTATATACTCATGGTTTATGTGCAGTCTTCAGCTGATAGTAGCAAGATCAATGTGTGTGCTAATGAATCAGGAATAATAAACCTCACACATTTTCAAAAGTGAAAGTAAATGCTGCTGTAGCTGAAATGAGGATCTAACAATATTTGTAATTTCATAGAGAGTTCGAGGAAAACTGACACTCTTTCACTATTTCCCTTGTTGATATCCCAAAATATTATGACAATTCATTTAGGGGATCCTAATGAATCCCCTAATTTAGAGAATCACAGCCTCAAATGTAAAGTACAAATTGCCTGCTTCTCAAAGGTACTGAGCACCCATAACTCTCATGCAAGTCAATGGAGAGGGTGAGGTTCAGCACTCTGAAAAATCAGGTCGTAAGTTTGAGTATAATAACGGCTGGACCAGCCTGATCTGTAAGGTTGAAAAATTGTAACTGGTTTGAAGAGCTAAAGGAAAAATATAATGTCTTCAGATATTGTTTTCAAAGCATCAGAAAATCCCACATTATACTTCTTTTTGGGACACAGCTCATAGATCACTTCATTAGGCAGAGACAGCCAGCTGAGAAAGCATCCAAATTCCTGCTTCCAATAGCTATGTTGGGAATGATGAAATTAGTGTTTTAAAAAAAATTTCAGGAAGCACTGCTGATAACTAGTATTAGATTAATGAATATACACACAATGTTTAATCCTGTAATGAAAGACTCCATAGATAATGTGTAACTGTGATGGATTGCCCCCTCCTCTTTCCAGGGTGCCACCTGATATACTGGGTCCCACTGAGCCTGCCTGTTCCACCAGCCAGAACCTCAAGCCTCCTCTAGCACGCACACAGGTAGGGCCACACCAAGCTGCAAAAGGACACAGACACTGAGATCAGCTCAGTGGAGAAAGACTCAGCTTGGGGATTGCCCAGCACTTAAGTGCACACTCCCTCTGGAGTGTAAGCCCAAAATTATATTGTCTTGTGCTGCACAGAAAACTGTACAGCGTAAGTTCATGAAATTCGCTCCCTCCCTCAATGTGGGGGAAGATATGCACAGCTTTTTTCCCCCCACAGTTATGACTGGCACAGACTGTGTTTTAGAAAATAAAACAAGTTTATTAATGACAAAGGATAGATTTTAAGTGATTATAAGGGATAGCAAACAGATCAAAGTAGAGTACTGAGCAAATAAAGCAAACACGCAAACTAAACTTAATATACTAAAGAAACTGGATATAAGTAGTAATTTCTCACCCTAAATATTGTTTTAAGCAGGTTGCAGATATTCTTGAAGACAAATTTATTTCTTTTGCTTGCAGATTAGAATTACAGAGATTCCCTTCTCAGGCCAGACACCTTCTAGCCTGGGTCCAACTCTTCCCCAGTTCACTCTTAGGTTTTTTTTAGCAGTCATCTTGGATGGGGATTCAGTGAAGAATCGACCCTGATTAACTCACTCCCCAGCCTTAAATAGGATTTACATATGGCGGGAAGTCTGTTTCCCAGGTTGATCTCCACCTCTTTTTGTGGAAAAATACTAGCAGATGAAGATGGGGTCCAGCACCAGGTGACATGATCACATGACCCTGCAGTGTCAAAGCAGCATCCCAGGAAGCTTCTCAGGAAGGTGGGAGATTAGCATCTTCAAAGTCCTATTGTCCTTTCTAATGGCCCATCCAGGCTGATTGCCTACTGTCTGGTGGGCATTCCCCAGGTGCACACAGTTTTTAGTAATTGATACATAGTCAATTTTCCTAACTTCAGTTACAGAAATAGTACATGCATATAAATAGGCTAATTTTATTCAGTACATCATATCTTTTACAATGATACCTCACATGACCCATCTTGTGTAAAACATATCATATCATAGTTATGCCATATTTATATCATAACAATATTTCTATGAAGAATATGGGGCATAGTGTCACAGTAACCTCATACAATTTCAGTACAAGTTGCTGTGGAACCTTAACTGCGAAATTCCTGATTTCTGTGTGAATTAAGCTGCATTCCTAACATTATATTAACATTATTTTAAAGCATAATTTATCAGTTCAGTTAGCAAACATTTTGTCTGGGAGGCCAAAGGAAAAAGTAGCACCAATTTATTTGAGCCCTTCAAACTCTGTCCAGTATTCCTGAACCAAAGAGCCCAGTCCAGATTAAAAGGGAGCAAATTTAGTTTTTCTGAAGCCTGCACAAATCTATATTGCTCTAATCTGTGAATCCAGTTTCATGGGCTTCCACTGTAATGATTTTAAATAGTTTATACAAATAATTGTGCTCCTAACAACAAAGGCAGTTTCTATAGTATACATTTCCTTACAAGCACTGGTGAAAGGATATGACTGTGTAAGCTGTAGTGTATCCCTCAGGCTGTTTTTTAATAGAAAATTAAGTATCTGCAACATGACTTCTGAGTAAAAAGAAATTGTCCATTATTTGCAATGATGTCACTTACATTTTGCTTTGAGGTATTTTGTAACATTATTTGAATATTTTTGGCCTTAGTATAACATGAACTTTTTCTTTAAATTTACAGACAGTGCATAGTCAAACCTTCTCAACACTCCTCCTATATCGCACTCCCCTTATCAATCAATCAAGTATCGTTTATTACATGGAAATCCTGTTATTTTCTTACTGCCCTCCTGGAGTTAAATTTGGATCTGCTTGAGGGTTAGGAGTTGCTCAAGTAGCTCACCAAGATGCAGTTCTGGCACCTTTTGCATTAGATTCTAGAATGAAGACTAGGTATCAACTGTCACATCAAGGTACCTGGTAGTTTGTTTGAAGGGTAGAAACTTAGTGGGAAAGCTCAGTGGAAGGAGAGGAAATTTGGAAGTGCATAAATCCTGTAGAGCCAGTTTGGTGCCATTTGCCAACAATGGATTTTGGAGGGAAGGTCTGAGAAATATGTAATAATAGAGAAGAATAGATTAGCTGAGACACCTTGAACTTTGTGAAGGCGTGAAGGGCATTTACTGTCTCCTGGAGGCTTTCTGATTTATTATTTATTGTATATTCCTGAATACTGCATGTTATTTCTGTTTATAAAATTTTTGTTTTTAACATATTAGTGCTTGTTCTTTTAATAGTTGTAGATAAATTAATGCATCCATTTATTTTAAATTACAGTTATCTTTCTGTGACCTTTCCTCGCGTTGAATAGTACCTTACTCTGTGAGTTGTCCTCTAGAAGTCAATGACCCAGGTTGTGGTTAGGCCCTCTGTGGCAGTGCAAAGGCAAAAGGGGAGCAATACCCATCATGCCCTATCCTTTGTGTGGTCTTTCTGCATCACCATTACAGGCCTGGGCAGCAAGCAGGAGGCTGCATGCCTGAGTTCCTCACTTTTCTCAATGTATGTTGGCATGGAGCAGGGAATGTGTGGAGCCTGGACTCTGCCTCCTCAATGTGCTGGTCAGTAAAGCTGAGCTGGCATGGGGAGTTAGTAATCTGTAGTATATTACGTTTTTCCCAGGAGTAAGTGAAGACTAGGGAAGGAATTGCTGCTCGTGAGGTGTCGCACTTAACATGCTGTTTGTTACAGGGTACAGGACATAAAGGGACAATCCAGCTCAATGAGACTAATTTTGAAATTATGGGTGGTACCCAGAGTATTTCATAGGTAGACATTAGGTACAAAAAAGACTAAGTAGGTAACCTGGTCCACCAGCAAATCATATTAGATTTCAGGAAAGACATACGGTGGTCAGAATATAGTTTCCCTATCCTTAAGACTCACAACCAAAAAGAGTGGTGGTAGCAATATTATGATCATTATAAAAGTATTGCAAAGAACTACTGCTTACAGATGGATTTAGATATGTGCAGGTGACAGTTATGACATCCAGAGAAGAACTGGACAACTTTTTTCATCCAAAAAAGTTGTTTTTAAGAAAAAATGCAGATTCAGCAATGCTGAAACCTTTTGTAAATTCATGTCAATTTTGCTGAATTGTTCATTTTTTGTGGGGGAAAAAATCAGACAAAATTATTTAGTTTCAGTACTTTCTAAATTAAATATTTTAATTTTTCAGTTTGACATGACTTTGTTAAAAAAAATCAGGAATTTTTTTAAATTCGAAAGCATTTTAAAATGGTTGAAATTGAAACATTATGGTTTTGTTGAAACAAAACATTTCATTTGCACTGAAATGCAATTTTTCTTAAATTTTGAGCATTTTAATTTTCAATCCTACCTAAAAATGAATTTGTTGCTGACCTTTCAAAATTACCAGTGAACTGAAAAAAATCCATTATTTCCCTAGCTCTTATTCTGAGTACCATTTCAAAGAGGACAGCTTTAAATACACTTACTGACTGTGTCATATTAAAAGTTGAGTGATTTTTCAAGTGATTTATCTACCAGATTTTTTAGTACTATATAATTTAAGTAACAAATGAGTATCGGCTAGTCTGCAGATGTTGCCAGTACTACAGTGTGCTGTTAATAGCACAGACTGATTTGGTTTGGTATATCAGGTTGTTTCCTGGGAAGACCAGTAGAATGGAATAGCTAACCATAATTTGTTGCTGATCTTTGTAAAATCTAAATTAGCCAAAGGAAAAATATTATTTGTTATAGCCTTTTTAGACAGTTAAACAACCATACACACATTTCAATTTAAGCTAGTTGCTTTGAAATGTGAAAAGCATGCTTTAAGCAGTTTTTCTTTAAATACAGTTACTCATTTCTTTTATGCCTTTTTCACAGCACTCTCCACCTCCCACTCATCTTCAGAAAACCTCTGTAGTTATTCCCACTGATTAAATTGGTGCTTACAAGTGCGTACAGATCTTAGACTCTGCAGGCTATGCCTCTTATGTCTCTGACATGTTCCACCTTTTGAGGAATGATGGTAAATTATGGACATTTTTTTAAAATTTACCTGTTGAATCCTGGAAATAAAGTTCACATCTAGAAACAATGTGTGGGTGGCTCTAGCGAGTGTAATCCTGAACCAAAGCACTTACAAGCTCTTACAAGCAATCAACCATACCATTTCTTCTCTTGATAATTAATGCCAGCTGGATAGTTGTGTTGTAAAGGCTGTTGGATAAGTGTAAGTTACCATTCTTGTTTACTGTTCCAAAGCATATTTTTTGCTTAATGTCCAAGTGAAGTGTAGAAATAATGGCTCAGCACACAAGATCAGAGCTAGGAATGAACTCTTGGACTTGGCATTTTCAGGGCTAATAGCATTACAGAGGTAATTTTCTGTCACCAAGGTGAGGGTAGAGTTGGTTAGTTTCACTCCAAATACATCTTTAGCCTGCAGGAGGAACATACTGAGAGCATTACAAAAACAGCGACGAGAAGGAAATGGGATCATAAAGAGAAAAATATTGGTCCAGAATAAATGAGCAGTTGAAATCCTAAAGAATTATGTTTAACGTAGAACCACTACATCTGTGGAGGGGAAGGAGTGAAATGCACATGCATGCTTTTCCCCAGGCCATGAAAGACAGTATTTACCAGGCATAATAGCTGTAAAGATGCTATTGAAAATGAAGAGGTAGTAGGCAAGTGTGCACACAAAGAGGAGGGTAGAAGGAGTAAGGCATGGACCTGTGCCTATTTGACAATGTTGCTTTCAGGGCCATCCAAAAGTTGGTTTTAAATACAGCGGGGGAGTTGAGAATATTAGAATGCCCTTACTGGGTCAGGCCAGTGATCCACCTACCCCAGAATGCTGTCTTCTGACAGAGGCCAATGCAAGATGCTTTAGAGGAAATGAACAGTGATCCATCCTCTTTGGTCAAGTCCCAGCATGTGACAGTCAGAGGCCTAGGGACATCCAGAGCATGAGGTTGGGTCCCTGACCATCTTGGCTAATAGTCATTGATGGACCGATCCTCCATGAAATTATCTAAATTTTTTAATCTAGTTACACAACATCCCTTTCACAACATCCCCTAGCAATGAGTTCCACAGGTTAATTGTGTGTTGTGTGAAGTACTTCCTTTTGTTTATTTGAAAACCTCTGCCTCTTAGTTTCATTGGGTGACCCTTGGTTATTCTGGGATGTGAAGGGTTAAATAATACTTCCTAATTCACTTTCTCCTTGCCATTCATGATTTTATAGACCTCTATCATATATCTTCCCCCCCCCCCGACCCATCATCTCTTTCCCAAGCTGAAGAGTCCCAGTCTTTTTAATCTCTCCTCATAAGGAAGCTGTTCCATAACCTGAATATATATTTTTTCCCTTCTCTGCACCTTTTCCATTTCTAATCTATCTTTTTTGAGATGGGGTGACCAGAACGGTATGCAGTATTCCAGGTGTGGGCATACCACGGATTTATCTAGCAGCATTCTGATATTTTTTGTCTTAATATCTATTCCTTTCCTAATGGTTCCTAACATTCTATTCGCTTTTTTCACTGCTTCTGCACATTGAGCAGATGTTTTCAGAGGGCTATCCACAATGACTCCAAGATCTCTTTTGTGAGTGGTAACAGCTGGCTTATACCTCATCATTTTGTATGTATATTTGGGATTATGTTTTCCTATGTGCATTATTTTGCATTTATCAGCATTGAATTTCATCTGCCATTTTGTTGCCCAATCACCCAGTTTTTGTGATCTCTTTGTAACTCTTCACAGTCTGTTTTGGACTTAACTGTCTTGAGTAATTTTGTGTTATCCTCAAACTTTGCCATCTCACTGTTTATCCCTTTTCCAGATCATTTATGAATATATTGAATGGCACTGGTCCCTGTACGCGTCCTTGGGGGACATTGCTATTTACCTCTCTCCATTCTGAAAACAGACCATTTATTCCTACTCTTCGTTTCCTGTCTTTTAACCAGTTACTATTCATAAGAGGATCTCTCCTTTTATCCCTTGCTTGCTTGCTTTGTTTAAGAATCTTTGAGGGACCTTGTCAAAGGCTTTCTGAATGTCCAGGTACTTTATGTCCACTGAATCACTCTTGTCTACATGTTTGACCAGGCTCAAAGGATTCTAATAGATTGGTGAGGCATGATTTCCCTTTACAAAAGCTGTGTTGACTCTTCCCCAACAAATCCTGTTAATCTGTCTAATAATTCTGTTCTTTACTATAGTTTCAACCAGTTTGTACTGAAGTTAGGTTTACCAGTCTGTGATTACCAGGCTCGCCTCTAGAGCCTTTTATTAAAAATTGGTGTCACCGTAGCTGTCCTCCGGTCATCTGGTTACAGAAGCTGATTTAAGTTTGATAGATTACATACCCTAGTTAGTAGTTGTGCAATTTTCATATTTGAGTACCTTCAAAGATCTTGGGTGAATACCATCTGGTTAAAAAAACACTTAAAAAAAAAGGAATAAAAATAATTATAATATGTCATTGAAAGGATGTTGTATCAGGAAAATATTTTTTTATCTAATATAATTAAAATAAATCATTAAAAGGACACTAAAGCTATCTTCGATTTTACATAACATCCATGGAGCTGCAAAAGTTTGTCTCTAAGGACCGTTTAATGGGACTACTCATGTAAGTAAAGGCTACTTACCTAAGTAAAGGCTTGAAAGATTAGTTTGTTTTAGTAAAGCAGTTCTTATGTAATTGTCTCAGGAGTCAGTCATCCATCTAGTCTGATAACCCATTCCAGATATTCTAGAGATGAAAGAAACCGAAAAATAAAATCCTATAATAATCTACCCAGTCAGGTTTGCAGTACTGTTAAATGGTAGGTTGTGAGAAATATATTCCTGATCTCCTTTGGTGGTCATGTGGAGTGCAGTAAACGAGTTATACTCTAGCCCTTATAAATGTACCCTAATTATTTTAATTATGCATATGCTATAGTTTCTCATGTTATTTAAAATCTTACTTAACTATTTGATTTAATAATATTTTGTGGCAATAAGTTCCACTAATTAAATATACATTGCATAAAAAAGGTATCTTAGAGTGACTTCTTGGTATTGTTTTATGGGACAGGGAACATGAGAACATTCAGCTCACTTTCACCATGCTGCTGATGTTCAATCAAAATTTCCAGACATGTGGCATTAATAATATTTGCATTTTGTATATACTCAAAAAAGGGTCTGTTACTGGACACGTGGAATTACTCTTAAGAATGCCTTACATCTTTTATTATAAGGCTGTTTATATAGTACGGTAATTATGTCACTGGATTTGCTGCTTGATGTCCATTTTAAGAGTTGAAATTTAATTCGAGAGTTTGGGGTCTGCATTTTTCAAAGTTTGCTGAGCTGTAATCCTTTAGAAAATATTGTACATAAAATAGCAAGCTGTTTTATATTTGCTAAAAGCTGAGAAAGTTATTACTTTAGCTTTTGCCAAGTAAGATGACTTAAAAAAGAAAAAGTTTATCAGAAAGGATTATGGAAGGAACAGATTTATGGCAAGTGTCTGATATATACCCAGAATCCTCATGTTAAACTAAACCAGACTTGCCCTAGGCCTTCAGGAGCACAATGCCCTTAGCAAGTAGCTTTCGACGGTTTTTTCAGGAAGCAATATTTTTCTTCAGAAAGAGGGTCACTCCACTGTTTTTCTTTTTCCTTCTCTCCTGTCTTATCTTTTGAGTTCAGGAAGTACTTTAAATTTACAGCCAGCTTTGAAGGCATGAAGCAAGTTCAGCCCCAGAAGTATTTCCTGTTATGGCATTAATCTAATTCCATGAAAGTAGAACTGATTTTTCATCTGTAAAGTAGATAACTGCCTAGAGCAGCAGACCATTACTCTGGGTTATCATGATAAAGAAGCTTAGTTTTGACACTGAAGTGTTTATCCACCTAACCAGTGGAAAATTTCATCCTTTTTGTTGAAAGAGATATTAATGGATTATAATATTTCTTTTCTTCATGAAGACAATGAGTTCATATTGAAAATGTTGACTTGAAATAACATTATACCCATAACAAATTATAAGCTAATTTATCAAGTAAATCTGGTACCTGGGGAAACAAGGAAAACTGTTTGTAAAATATTACAATCAGCAAATATTTCATATTTACACTATAGTGTTGATTTCAAATTTACAAAATAGCTTTAGAATTCTGGCCACAACTGGAACTTTCAGACTAGCATCAGTGATACCTTTGGTTATATTGTGCAGTAATTCTACTTTGCTTAGTTTTATGTATACTGCAAGTTCTATTACATAGTAGCACTCAGGCACTCCAGACTCTGTGTTTCAGAGCTATTATTACACTTTTTTTTTTTAAGATGGCTAAAGTGCCAAAGCATAACAGTGCTAAAATATGCTTTAGTTACCTAGAAATTCACAGCTTGTCATGTCTTATTGCTTAATTGTAACATTGTCTTTTATATACAAATAAATAAATTAGTAGTAGTAGTAGTAGAAATAATAATAATGTGTTAGTACTTCCCAAAATATCAGTTAATAATGTGACAATACTTAAACTTGTCTTTAAAAAACAATTCTGACCTGACACTTTGCATGTCATGTCAGTACACTAGTGACAAGTTTTATATACCAAGCTTATTTCAGTCCGTTAGAATTATGACTGCGAGATTGTTTCATATAATCATTGTTTAAAATAGATACAATTTGAACCCTAATTAATTTGCTACATCTCCTTATGGTCCAATCTTGCAGTTGGATCTGCACAGGTGGACTCTTTGTGCCCGCGCAGTGCCTTTACTTTCAGTGAGTTCTGTATCAGTGCACTAGTCTGCCTGCGTTTACCCGATTGCAAGATCAGGACCTAAATTATGGACATGGCCTGGATTGCTTTTGATGTTTTGGGGGAAGGGGGAAAAAAACCATGAGACTGTTTAGTGTGGCTAAGCACTAATAGTATGTAATTGAACTTTTAAAAAAGCACTTAGCGGCTTTACAAGACAGGCCATAGTGGCTCCATACAGTGGCTAAAGTCAATTAGATAACTAATGCAGTGTTATCCTCAAAATTATTTATGCTTACCAGGAGATTTACCTTTCAAGGCTGACCACAGCTAAAAGTATAGGTAGTGCAAAAAAAATTAATGGGTGTGGTGCATACTTATCCAATGCTATGCATATTGCCAATAAATTTATAGTATATAATTTTGAATTGTTTGGGTCTATGCAATCACTTCTCATGTGCTATCATGATTTTAAAAAAATACCATTTTTGTTTGTCATAGTAGAGTATCCTTAGGCAAAAACATGATGCAAGTAAAATTTGATACAAAAATTATTCAAATTTAAGCTCTTTTTAAGAATCATGATTGTCAGCTGTGACTCTTACTTTATGGTAAAAGTAATACTTTGATTTTAAATCTGAATTCCCTTTAATTTCCTGTGTCTTTAGTTTTCAACTCTATCAATCTATCTATTGTGATGTATAAAATCTGAACATTTGGCTTGCTGACATGATTATGATATGCATATTTCCTCTGAAAGTATCTATGGAAAATGAGAACATCTATATAGTTGACCTTTTTATTTATTTATTTATTTAGGGATATAAACCTTCATATTTCAAGGGCATAAATGAACTCTTAGCTGACAAAGAATTAGGAAGAAACTTCCTCTGTGAGCAAATTAATCTATAATCTATGCGGTTTCTTGCACCTTCCTCTGAAGCATCTGGAACTGGCCAATGTCTGAAACAGGAAAAAGAACAGGAGTACTTGTGGCACCTTAGAGACTAACAAATTTATTTTGTGGAGTGGATGGGCCATTACACAAAGTAAAATTATTTCCCCATGCTTATTTCCCCCAACTACAGTTCCTCACATCTTCTTGTCAATTGATGAAAATGAGCCATTATCATTACCACTACAAACAGTTTTTTCTCTCTTACTGATAATAGCTCATTTTAACTGATCACTCTCCGTACAGTGTGTATGGTAACACCCATTGTTTCATGATGTGTGTGTGTGTGTGTGTGTGTGTGTGTCTTCCTACTGTATTTTCCACTGCATGCATGCAATGAAGTCGGCTGTAGCCCACGAAAGCTTATGCTCAAATAAATGTGTTCATCTCTAAGGTGCCACAAGTACTCCTGTTCTTTTTGCGGATATAGACTAACATGGCTGCTACTCTGAAACCTGAAACAGGAAACTAGACGAGAAGGATCACTGAAATGGCAATTCCTTAGGCTCTGACAACATTGTGGGTAAAAATTAATGCATTGTATTCCTGTGGATATGATAAGAAAACTGACAGGAAAGAAAACCAAAGTTATGTTTATAGTGAAATCTTATCTAATCTTTTACAGCATTATACAGACTCCTTAGGGACTCTCCCTTGTGGTAGCTTAATAATCACAAAGGCAACATAACAGGCCCCTGGGGAATTCATCAGTAACTTCTTGTCCTTTCTCCATGCCCAGAACTCGATGAAGAGGTCTGCTGGGGGTAATTGGGGACTGGACGGGGAGTGAATAGAGCACTTTTCATGCTGACTGATTTGGTCTGCAGAACAGCATATTGGCAGCTGAGGGCAACTATCATAAATTAAAGCAGTTCCTGGGGCCACTCGAGTCTATGCCAAGGGCCACACCAAACCGTTCCAGAATATGGGAGATGCAAAGGTGACATAAAGCCCTCCTAGACTTAACCTGTGAGCAGGGGCAGTGCACGGAGCCACCTGGCCGCCCATCCACCTAGGAGATGAAGACATATTGCCACTTCCCAGGAGCTGCCTGAGGTCAGCATTGCCTCTTGCACCCCAACCACCTGCCCTAGTTCGGAACCCCTTCCCACACCCAAATTCCTCCTGGAGACTGCACCCCAGCCCTGAGCCCCCTCGCGCACTCAGTACCCCTAGGTCCTTGTCCCGAGCCGCCTCCTGCACCCCAAACCCCTCATCCTGGCCCCACTCTGGAGCCCTCACCCACTCCCACACCCCAAGTCCCCACCCCAGCCCGGAGCCCCCTCCCACACCCTGAACCCCTCCAACCCACCCCAGAGCCCCCTCCTGCACCTCAAATCCCTCATCCCCCACCCCACCCCAGAGCCCCTTCCTGCACCTCAAATCCCTCATCCCCGGCCCCACCCCAGAGCCTGCACCCCCACCCTGGAGGCCCAGTCCACACTCTGAACCTGTTGGTCCCAGCCCAGAGCCCCCTCCTACAGGCCAAATCCCTCATCCCTGGCCCCATCCCAGTGCCCGCACCCACAGCTGGAGTCCGAACCCCTCCCGAATCCCAATCCCCTGCCCCAGCCCAGTGAAAATGAGTGAGTAAGTAAGGGTGGGGGAGAGCAAGCAACAGAGGGAGGGGAGATGGAGTAAGTGGGAGGCAGGACCTTGGGGAAGGAGCGGGGCAAGGATGTTTCTTTTTCTGCAATTAGAAAGTTGACAACCCCATTTCCCTCATGTAATTTTCTGCCCAATTGTTCCACCAGAGGGTTGGGAATTTCTCTGCTTAATGAGTCACTGGTTCTACCCATGATTAGATGCATAGGATTTATATTTGAACACCTATCACTAGATCACTGGATATGAACATGTTAAAATGATTTGGTTTTTTTCGTGTTTGTGTGGATGGCACGGGAGAAGGTGGGGAGGGGTTGGTGTATGATTACAGGAACAGCCTTTCTTGTCCTAAAACTTTGCCTGTAGTTTCAGCTATTGCCAACCCCTTTTCACTCTATAAAATAACAAATACCTTGATTTTAATAAGCCAATATTTATTTAAATGATCTATGGGCCACTAAATCAGATTTTTTTCGGAACTGTTGTTGAACAATTTGTTAGGACAACAAAACAGTTGGTTTTTTTAAAGTACTAATAATTAATGAATGTTACCCTAAACAGGCATATTCACTTCTGATTTGCTCAGTGCATTTTAACTTTGTGTAATAAATATCGCAGTGCCTTCAGGCTGCAACTTCACAGCAATCTAACATAGCACCTCTGCACTTAACCCGTCTGCCACAAAATGTAAGTCTAATATGTACAAGTAGTAACTAAAAAATAAATAAAGTGCTCCCCTTCTGAACTGTGAAGAAGGCTACCTACTTTATTATCCCTATTGGGAATATTTTTATATTCTTCCCAAATAATGGACCCGTTATGTTTAATTAGAACAGGAGGTAAATTGGCAAACATGCTCAATATATGGAATGTATTGTATTCAAATGTAGCTTATGTATTGGTTGGTCGTTTCCATATAGGGTGCATCACTTACTTATCTAAATACTGCACAATATTAAGAATAAAAGCCCAGAGCATGAAGTCTTTTTTTTTCTTTCTCTTCTTCCACAGAAGTGTTTATGTGTAAATTAAGAACATTTTTTGAGAATTCTAATCACAAAGGCTGGGTAAATATTTCCTCAGATTTCACCAAATATTTTTTAAATATACTTTAGATAGCTTGGTTACCAGGATGATCTTCAGTGTATGTGCAGTTGAAACCATGGGCCAGATTCCTTGGTCTGCTGCATCATTAGAAAACCAGTGGGGGACTCTTCACTGAAGTAAAATTGACAGAAGCAATGCTGATGACTACTGCACCATTGGCCACCCCCAAGCTCAGTGAAAGGGGAGAGAGGCAGCATACCAGTGGTGTGATATAGACAGGACAGAGGGGAGAAGGGTGTGGAACTGTGGAGTGGAGCTATGGCTAGTCCCTGATTGATGTAAGAGACCTTACGCCAGTGGTTTAAGTTAGAGTAACCTTGAATCGGAGAACTGCAGTCAGCACCAGATTTGCCAGCCTCCACCAGATAGAGTGGAAAATCAAGCCACATATGTATTTTACACACTAAGTACAATTGGTATCAATGGCCTGAGCAGCGTGTTAAAGCCCATCGGTGATTGCCAGCAGGACTGGAAAAATACTTAGCACAGATAAGTTCATTTTAGATTTAACTTTTCTTCAATCTTCTGCCGTAAATGCAGCAGATTTGTTGACGCTCGCCTCTTTCAGCTTTGAGCAGCTTACGCAGAAAAGCCTTATTTCTCAGTATTCTATTAATATTGGTGTTAGAGATGACAGTATCCTGGACAAACCTTATTAAATTAGCGTTAAGTATTTTAAGAGTTCATTGTAGTAAAAATGCAAATATTTATATGCTGTTGGAAATACACAAAATTCATCATGTGGGAGGGGGATCCTCCAGGAACTAAGAAGTGGAGTGGTGTGATTAGGCAAATTCCAGAGAAGTGCCACAAACTGGAGAGGTTTCAGAGTAGCAGCCGTGTTAGTCTGTATCTGCAAAAAGAACAGGAGTACTTGTGGCACCTTAGAGACTAACAAATTTATTTCAGCATGCGCTTTCATGAGCTACAGCTCACTTCTTCGAGTGCATCTTTCAGCATGAGCTTTCGTGAGTTACAGCTCACTTCTTCGGATGCATCCGAAGAAGTGAACTGTAGCTCACGAAAGCTCATGCTGAAATAAATTTGTTAGTTTCTAAGGTGCCACAAGTACTCCTGTTCTTTTTACTACCTGGAAAGAGGCTTGCATAAATTAGTTCAAACTCGATTCATGACAGACCAACAGACTGTGAGGGACCATGGGCCTCAAATCTGGGCCTGCAGGTCATTGTGTGGTGCTCAGACCGTGGCTACCACACAGCAGCTCACTTGAAGCCATGGAGAAGGGGGCTTGTGAAGCTCTAGCTCACAAAAAGCCCTTCACTCAAACCACCTGATTGTGGGAGGTGTCCACCCCACTGATTGGCTGGGAAGCACTACTTAAGCCAAAAAGAGGCACAGGAAGTTGTCGGAGCAACTAGGTGACTCCCCAACTGCCAGCTACTACGGATCCTTTCTACTTGCCAGAGAACTGCCTTCCTGCCTGTTCCAGCCCTTCTCATCCCAGACTTCATCTGCTCCTAGTCTCTACTCCACCCCTGCTGCTGACTCAGGCATTGACCCCTGGCTTGACCCCTGACTTTATCTCTGTCTCTGACCTTTGGCTTTGCATCTGACTCTGACCCTGGCTCTGGTTCCAGGCTCCCGACTCTAACCATTGGACATGACCACCCAGTCCCTGGACCCTACACAGACAAAGAAAGGATTTTTGGTTAAATAGCCTGAGTTAAAGCTGATTCTAGGCCTTCCTTTTGCTGCAGCATATGGACAGGACCTCTGATCCAGGGGAAGTCCCAATCCTTAGAGAAGGGTTCAAAGATTTTTGGCTTTCTGAGATCCCATAAGACTTGGGTACATGTTTAGAGGGGAAGCTGTGATGAACTTGTGACCATAGGAAAAAGGCCTATATGGAGTTTAACATACTAATCAGCAATCAGAGCCCTTTTTGGAGAAAGGGGTGATCTCTGATTATCTTACTAGCATGCATGTAGGTTATTTTATTATTTTTAATATGTTCGCTCTGTAAGACTTTTCACCTTATGAATAAATATGCTCTCTTATAAAGGGTGTGTGGTATCCTAACTGTGGCAATTACATTGTGAACTGTCTCTGAAGAAAAGCAAAGCAGGCCTGTTTAGATTGTCTTTTGCTGGGGAATAATACAACGAAGGCAGGGAACTGTTCAGCCTGGACATATCCCAGCTAGGTTGGGGAGAGACATGTGTCTCCATCCAAGAGAGATGACAGCTGAGGAGCCTAGAGTGGTGCCCTTTCTGGACCATAAAGGGGAAAGACAGGTGCAGTTTCCCTCAACTGTGACAATTGGAATTCCTCTTTCACTGCACCCTAATCATCATTCTAAAAATGTGTCCAAGAGTCCAGGAGCTATTTCCAAATTGTTTTCACAACAGGGAAGCATAGTCACCTCTGTAGTATCTGCTAATGGCTTGCCTTTTCCCTCTTTGGCTGGTCTGTAATACAGACAGTCTACGATGGCTAAAAATGATGATAAAATACTCTAAACACTAGTATATTTTCAGTAGCAATCCCATGCCTTGGTAGGATTTCATGTATGTATATGCAAAGTTTTCATTGCTTACTGGGGATACAGCTTATATTACTTCACTGTCTTTGAGTCACTAGCAGCCAGGTCGCTCTAGCCCTTTTCGAGGCTGCCACATCATGTAAAGTGTGGAGAAGAGACTGGATGAGTCACTGCTGATTGTTTTGAGACTATTTGATATGTTTGATTCTTGCAGCCAAACTCTTGGGAAGACAGGATTGGTAGTCCCGTGCTTATGTCTGTTCTCAACAACTCAGAATGTCTTTTGCCCAGCACAGCTGCTAGCTCCTGTTAGAATATCTTAATGTTATTTGTACATATATTGCTGTTACTGCATGTATGCACACATTATGGTGTTGAGTTCACAATGCTGGACTTAAATTTGTGTTTTTGTTTTCAGTAGATATTGCTTTTTCAGAGCATGATACATTTCATGTAAATAGAATCTCTTCAAGCTCACAGGTCAAGAGCAAATTTCTCTGGAAGATTTGAACACAACCAATTAGCCATCTGTTAGCTCATTGCTCAATCATGAGTGGAAAAATATCCTTAGAAATTAACACATAATAAATTAACTACTTTAAATTGCTTGTTTGTAATGAAAAAGCAGCTTGATTATTTTAAAGTGAAATTTTGCAAAATGTTCGACTGAAATTTGAACAGATTTTTCTCAAAATTGCTTCTCAAAAAATGGGAAAAGGGCAAGTTATTCCCCTTTTTAAGTAATTACAAATATACACATTAAATCAATCATATTTTGATCACTCAGACTTCCTGGACATCTATCATGTAGTGTTACAGTAATCATCATTTAAACTCCATCATCGGTAGCTAGATTTACCCCAGCAGTTGCAATACTAACCATTCTATTTACAGTAAAGGAATGCATCTCGTACATGTCCATTTAAAAAATCCTCTTCATTATAGAAACCATATAACAGTTCATGTGGAGATAGAAAAGGAATACATAATTACTTAGCAAACAAGAAGATGGAAGCTGATCATCCTGAGGTATCAGAGCCCTATGTCTTTTCACATTTGCAATCCACTAATGGAGAAGAGGAAGCATAATTTTCAGAGCGTAATCCCCTGAAGTTTAAAAATATTAGTGAAGACCCATTAGCTCATGATGACAGGTTTCAGAGTAGCAGCCATGTTAGTCTGTACCTGCAAAAAGAACAGGAGTACTTGTGGCACCTTAGAGACTAACAAATTTATTTGAGCATAAGCATTCATGGGCTACAGCCCACTTCATCGGATGCGTAGACTGGAACATACAGCAAGAAGATATTTATACATATAGAGAACATGAAAAGGTGGAAGTAGCCATACCAACTGTAAGAGGCCAATCAATTGAGATGAGCTATCATCAGCAGGAGGAAAAAAAAACTTTTGAAATGTTAATCAAGATGACCCATAGAAGGTGTGAGGCTACTTAACATGGGGAAATAGATTCAATTACAATTGCTTAATTACGTATTGTCTATTGTGGAGAAAAATCTCATATAAGACCTGGAGTTTGCAGCAGTTTCACAGCCCAGGCAGCTTCCAACAGTGCTCAAAGTTGAATGCTTGCTTTCATGCTTGTCTCTGGTGTATTCCCCCTTCCCTTGCCCCATTTGTGCCTTCTATTAACTAATAATTTAAAATTAAAGACAAGGAAGAGGAGATTGGGAGGCAAGGATGGTTGGGAGTGTAAGAAGGGAAAAAGTAAGGCGAGAACATTTTTATATTTAAACATTTAGCATCACCAGAGAGACAAATGGGCCAAACCTTTTAAAACCCTTTGTTCAGGATTCCCTAGAGCTTTTTTAAATAGTACAAGTTAAGAGTAGCAGGTAAATGTTCCTCATTGCTTAGGATGGGGAGTGCTGACAAAGAGGTCAGTAGCTGAAATCAGTGCTTTGCAGTGGTGGTAGTCATGGACATGTACAGGTGAGCAGGTATAGAATGGGCAGGTCGTGGCCAATTCCACCAACTATACAGATTCACTGGCTAACATTCTGCATAAGGGAGAACAGTGGCTCACTGTGGCCCTTTTTGGGTACATGGCATCAAGCAGAACCCCTCTCCCCTCTACACACCTGCTCATCAGCCAGATAAGTTGGGGCAAGCTCCTGCCAGGTATAGACCTATGTGAAGGAGATATCAGGACTCCCACTGGCATAACTCCACAGCCCAGTACCTTGATGACCTCACAGCTTACACTAGTCATTGGCTACTACTCCTACCCCTGGAACCATTGAAACTCTGGGAGGGCTGGGTAACCATGCAAGTGGGCCCACACTAGTTGAGTTGAATAACTGTTCATGGGTTCTTATTGACTTTTTTCCTCTCTTTATTTCACTATCCTCCCCCTCCCCCACATCCTACCCCTCAATAAGGTCCTAGTTAGGAATGCGGGATGGAGACATTTGGGGAATAGAAAGGTAGGATGATGAAAAGATGATGAAGTAACTCAGGTTAGTTATTGGCAGGGGGCTCGCTATGTACAAAAGAATAACTAAGATAGCAGATGAAAATGTTTTGAGTTTTTCCAGCGCATTTGAACAATGACTAAGTAATTTGGAGGGACAGCTTAGAGTTTACTAAGAAGGATACAGAACCACCATGGATCTAATAAGATGTTTGCCTGTCATCACCTTAATCACTTTGCTTGTATGTTACATCCCTTTCCCCTCACTTTGTTCCTTTTTTAAAAAGTTATAAGCTCTTTGAGACAGACTCTCTCTCCCTGTGTGTACAGCAACTAACATAATGATGTCCCAATCCTGACTGGGGCTTTGTTCTATCACAACATGAATAAATAATAAAAGCTTATTAATAAGTAGTAGTAGTTCCAGCTGATCTGCACAGAAACATCCAGTCTCCAGGATTATTTTCCCCCTTGTCCCCCTATGTTAGTCTGCTTTGCATAGCCTACTAATTTTTGGCTTTCCTGGGATAATGCAAATCTCCTGCATGGGGGAAATATACTTACTCAAGCAAAACTCCCATTCACTGAGTAAGAACCACTTTTAAATGAAAAGGTTGATTAAGGCAGGAAGAGAAATAACTGAAAATGTGATGCAAGCAGAGTTGTTTCTGAAAATAAATGTTTTGTGAGGTACGGTTAGCAGAATTTCATATTATTGATAATATAAATAATTTTCTTAGAGGTTGCACCTCACTTTCCACTCCTCCTCCTTCCTGTTGAACTGAAATGTAATGATATCAGGTAGATGACAAAGGAAAATCAGCTGTTCATGGACACAGACATACTAATAAGCATTTAGTAAGATACTCAGTGATTAATCATATGTATTAATTAGTAACAAATGTTTGGTGTCATTAATATATCTATATTGAATTGCAATATTAAATACCTTATGTGTCTTATGATTGATTCTGTCACTAAAGCAAGCATTTACATGTTTGTAAATATGTGGTGATTGCTGAATAATTATAGTTTAATTGACTAAAATGAATTTTTAACTGTATAAGTGCAACTTGCTTCTCTCATTCAGCTTGGGAATGAATGAAATGTTTCCTGGCTTTCTGTCCAACATATTTGCATAGCTGTGTTAGAGCATTCCGTATATTAACATTGTGTTTAAGTGTATTTTTTCATTGAGAAAGATAATGCAAAACAGTCTGAGAAATAGGAGCCCATTCTTGACCATGACAGTGATGTTCTTATCTCATAAGCACATTTATGTGCTTTCATTTGTGCAGCTTTGTATATTTGTAAACAAATGACAACTACATCCCTCAATGAGAGCTAGTATGAGTATGTGTACATGACCTGGGGAATCACAAGCTTAGATCATAGTGTGAGCGTAGCATTAATGTGCAGGAAGAGTGTCCGTGGTTAGTGCGCAGCAGCTATTATGCTTTAAATTCACACCCTATTTCTCTGCACAATAACTTCATGGTGTAGATGAATCCTTACAGTGAGAGAGGGTGACAGAATCAGACTCCTGTAATCAATTTATTAGAACCTCCAAGAAGCTTAGAATTAACCATACTCCTCCAAGGCTGTGTCAGGGAAGGAAGGGCACTCATGGTTAAGACATAAGATACGGAGCCATGAGAAAGTGTTCTGTTCCTGGCTCTGCCGTAGGTTTCCTGTATAACCTTGGGTTATGGAGCTGCTGTTTGGCTTTATTCATTAATGGTTGTAAAGTGTTATGAATTTCTTCTTGAAGATTGCTTCTGGTATAAGCACAAAATATTTTTATTAGCCTCGTTGTTGACTACTTGCTTGTAGTATAATATCTGTTACCCAAATACTTTCTTCTGCAATAGGGTTGCCATGTGTCCAGTTTTCAACCGGAATGCCCTGTTGAAAAGGGACCCTGGCAGCTCCGGTCAGCACCGCTGACTGGGCCTTTAAAAGTCCAGTTGGTAGTGCTGCAGGGGCCCGGGGCTAAGGCAGGCTACTTGCCTGCCCTGGCTCTGTGCAGCTCCTGGAAGCAGCCGCCAGGTCCCTGCGGCCCCATGGTGCATGGGTGGCCAGGGAGGCTTGGCATGCTGCCCGCACCGCAAGTGCTGGCTAAGCAGCTCCCAATGGCCGGTAACCACAATCAGTGGGATTTGGGGTGGGCCTGCAGGCATGAGGGCAGTGCACGGAGCCTCACTTGCCACCCATGCACCTACAGACTGCAGGGACCTGGCGGCCACTTCCTGGGAGCTGTAGTAAGTGCCGCCGGGACCCCGCATCCCCTCCTGCACCCCAATTCCCTACCCCAGCCCAGAGCCCAAATCCCAAGCTGGAGCCCTCACCCTCCTGCACCCTAACGTGCCCCAGTCTGGATCCCCCTCCTGCACTCCAAACCCCTCATCCTGAGCCCTGATACCCCCCCTACACACACACCCTAATCCCCTGCCCCAGAGCCCTCTCCCACTCCCTGACTCCTCCATTTCTGGCCCCATCCAGAGCCCAGTGCCCCGCACTCCAAGCCCCAACCGCCCCCCAGAGCACTCTCCTCCACCCCAAATCCCTCATTCCTGCCCTCATTTCAGAGCCCTCACCCCCCTCCCACACCTCAACCCGCTGCCCCAGTGCAGTGAAAGTGAGTGAGGGTGGGGGAGGGTGAGCGACAGTGATGGGGGGGGTTGAATGAGCAGGAGGCGGGGCCTTGGGCAAGGGGTGTTTGGTTTTGTGCAATTAGAAAGTTGGCAACCCTAGCAATCACTATAATATATAATCACTAATATATGTAGAATATGTCTGTGTGTCTCATCTGTACCCATTATGATGGTGGCATCATCAATGAGGAAATTGTGGAGTGCTGAAGTAAGAAGCATGTTCTAAGAAAATGAAACTGTCTCAAATGTACGATTTTTAATCATGATTATGAATTTACAATGTTACAAAATTGGGATTATATTTTATTTTATTTCATTTATCTTTTGTAGTGAAATTTAAAAAATTTATTTGTGCCTTTACATACCTGATACTTTTTTCTGCAATCCTAAAATTTTTTGCTCCATGTAAAGCCAGACCTGACAATGGCTATTCTTTAGGATTTTCATATTTAGTCAAAAGTAAATGGCAAAATCTAGTCCTTTTTAAGGTGGCTCTGTTTGCTTTTGAATAGGGTGAGAAGAGATTCTCTCAGGCCCTACAGGACTCTTGAAGAAAATGAACTTGAACTTTATCACCTCGTTGCATAACTAACTTGTAATGCATGCTCTAGGTATAGATAAGACAGTGATAATGTACAATATCTGGCTAAGCGAACAATGTGACAGGCATCTTTTATCAACTCTGATATTTCAGCATCCAGCAGAACTTACAAAAAGCTAATATAGATAAGATGTAGAATTGCTGCAAGATATTATCGATTTCGTCATCTCTTATCAGTTGCAAATTAATTTTTCAGCAGTTTATAAAACAATTGTTCTTTTCTAGTTCTTGATTTAATTGTAGATGGGAATCTCAGTTTCAACTAAATTAAACTGTTACAGTATTAGAGGATTGAGCCAGAAGTGAAATCTGATTCTCGTACTCAGATGTTGGAAGTCACACACTATGAAACAAGTCTTAAATCTTGCATTATTTTATTTCCTTGTTATTCTTCAGACAGAGAGTTCATTACCAAACATCATAATGATACCTCTCTGAGACAAGTAAACAAAACTATATAATGTTTCTATTGTTATCCTTTTCAGTACAAATATTTGTTTTAGGATTAGCGGTTTAGGAGATAAATGTTTCAAAGACTAATTAACTGTGCTATCTTATTATCATCTTAACTTATCAGTAGGTCAGTGGCCTGTTAATGCATGAAAATTGGTTTTTTTCCACTTCTAATTAGGAATTAGGAAGATGTCAAAAGCAAAAAAGCAACTGGGTGTGCCTTCTAGATTTTTTCAAGGGTTATGATGTTACAAACCTGCCTACCTTTTCTGAAACTGCTATGTATATGTGGAGGGAGATTTGCTTTATTGACTTGAAATAACAGTAGACAAAATTCAAGTCTTGTTAAATGAACGCTTCCTTTCTGGGACAAGAGGTAGACCTTCATGCTTGCAAGGAGAATGAATAGAATACCACCTTACATTTATATAGCACTTTTCAGGTACTCAAGACAGTTTCATGTATTGTTGTAGTGCAGGATGGAATATTATTTAAAAAACATAATGAACCCCAAAACATTTTGGGTTGTTTTAGCTCTTGAGAAAAAGTGGACAAGATAACTAATTTCATGGCTTTTCTGTGACTTGATTTTGACAGGTATTCTCCTCTCTGTCCGTGGTAGATATGTGTGAGGGGATTTTAACTCTTCTCTACAAACATATTTTCCAGCAGGCTTTCAAGTTGACTTAGCTTTTTCATGTGAAAAGCATCATTTTGATTTCGTCAAATTAGTATTACAGGGTTTGGGGCAAAAATAGTGAAATAACAGGTAGAGAGAAGTGGCAAATTCTTGCAGGTTATAAAACCAGTAGAAACATGGTTTTATTTCTTCCTAACACTTGGATCTAAGTGGTGAGTGAGCAAGAAAGGTCCTCGAGTTCTTTACAGATTTGATCAACTTTGGGTTCAATTCCTGCTGTCCCAAAGACTTCCTGTGTGACCTTGTTTTTCTCAGCTTCTCTGTACCTCAGTTCCCCCCCATCCCTCCATCTCAGAGGAGTGCTGGGAGGATAAACACATTAAAGACTGTAAAGTGCTTTGACAAATAGAGATGTAAAGAGCTATGTAAGAACTAGATGGTGGTATTATCATCGTTTATTTTATTATGCTACCCTAATCGCTCGGTAATAGAGCATTTTCCAACAATGCAATAAGCAATGTGACACATGGTTCCTTTTCCATTTTTCTCTTCGGGGGAAAATCCTGTGTGGTCTTTGTTTTTTGGGGGGTTTCTAATGTCCTTTCTTTTTGTTTTGTTTTTTATATAATGTGCTGGGTTCTTTTATTAGTGAAGACTAGACTGAAGAAGTGTACTGTGCACTGAAACAAAAAGCGGTGAGGTTTGACATAGTTCTTTATTCCTGCAGGGATGAATTCCATTGTTGTGTATCAAAATCATCTCTGGAGGTCAAACTGGCAGTTAACAGGCTCCTAGTAATGTTTCACTCTAGAGTAGATGGTTAACTAAGGCAAAAAGAAGCTCATTCTCTGAAAGAATTGGGAAAGTATTATCACAGGCCCACAACTTTCAATAATTATTCTTATTATTAATAATACCTTGCTCTTTGTAGGGCTTCTCATGAATAGATCTCAAAGTGCTTTACAAAAGAGATTAGTGTCACTATCTGTGTTAGGGTCACTCTAGAGCTGATCAGGAGCCCCAATTCTGCTCAGGGCTCCTACTACAGTACCTGTTGAAGACATAGAAAACAAGAGCGTTCACTTGAGCGTTCACCACAGGTAAAAACCTTCAGGAATGTTAGTTTGCAGGCCCAGCTTCCTCAACTTCTGCTCCATCGAAAACCTCTTCAGCATGTGCATTACTGTGGACAAGAGTCTGTCAGGGTAGGCAGCACATACTGCCCAGAAATTAATGCAGAGAAAATGGTCCACCAAGAAGAATTTTTTGGCATCAACACCTGGAGGTCTCTGGATGATTTATCACAAATAAACTAAAAACTTACTCCATTAACTTGCCCAATTAAATCTCAGGGTAAAAATTAAGCTCGTAGGTTCTAGAGTATCTCTGGTTTTCAAGACTAACATTAAGGCACTGAATCATGCTCATTAAATCTATAGAGAACAATGGAGTTAACAAAGATCAGGCAAAGATCTTTGAGCTGTTGTGCTGCTTTACTCTGCCATAGCTCCAAGACCAATAAACATCCAGGATTTGTGCACAGTGCAAACAATTGTAAGAGAAGCATCCAGACATTACCTGTCCTGTTATGGTCAGATAGGACATTGGCAGTGGCCTACTGAAGTCATCAGAAAGGAACCAAATGCCAGATCCAACTAACTGAATTATTTCTGTTGCTAGTTTTTTCCCAGGACTTGATTACAGGGGAAGGCACTGACCCATTACAGTGCTGTCTTGTTCTAAAGTATGGCTAAAAGTTTTCATGTCACTAAGAAATGCAGAGTAGCTTTAGAACATTCCTTGGGAGCCTTCTAAAAGAGAGAGCAAAGCAGGGCACACAACATTCCTCTTCTTGATTAGCTGCCACTTTTTAATTGGCTGACAAGGATTTGTACAGCCAAGTTACATAAGATTTATAGGGCGGGATTGAGCAGTTAAATTCTTGCCTGAACTGGGGGCCGTGGAGTTGCCCTATGAGCTCCCTTCTGTAGCTGGTAAACTGTGCTGGCAGTGGCATATTAGGATGGAGCCATGGGCCTCCCATCCCCCCACTATTTATTTGAGAATTTAGTGCCTAGCCCTTCGCTAGTCCTTTTATTCAGGGTAGTGCAGAAGGTACAATTACAAGTATACAGGATGTAAAGGGGGAAAGTTCATTGCATCTCACAGGGTCTGGTTGTAATCTAGCCATTAGCAGGTAAGAGGAGTGAGGGTTTTTGGGGGGGTTTTGAATGACTTGTTTGGCCTAAAAACGGAATTGTAGTTTACACTTTAGGAACAATGCAAATTGAATCTCAGCATTGGCAGTGAAAAGGAACAACATGTGCAGATCTGAAGATCTGATACCAAACATATATGGTACTTACTTTGTGATTTTAAGGCAATAGAAACTATTAGTTGCACTAATGAGTAAATATGAAATTTTGTGAATTAGCAAATAAATTAACACACACGATAAACAAGGATCATTCATACTTCACAGTATGTACCTGGTTCATGGATTTTTGACAAGTGCATTATAGCTTTAATTATTCATCGTAATAGCATTATAGTAAATATTCATTTGCCATTTAAAATTCAGCAGCTTTCAGCCTCGGCCAACAGGCGCCATACAGCAGTCTTTAGATATCATTGTTTTCTCCACCACTGATAATACCATGTTGTATCTGTTGGCAAATGTTGGCTTTTTAACATTGACACCTATAGTATAGTATATTATATAAAAATAATTAAATCCTACTAATAAAAGATCTCATTATATCACTATGCTATTAAAACTTAGGAGGAATGATGTAAGACTGCTAGAAAAAATGAGACTAGAAATAAGGCATATGTTTTAAACAAGGGGAGTAATTAACCATTGGAACATCTTATCAAAGGTCATGGTCACTGACAATTTTTAAAACAAAATTGGATGTTTTCCTAAAAGATCTGCTCTGGGGATCATTTTGGGGAAGTTCTCTGGCCTGTGTTACATAAGAGGTCAGACTAGATGATCCCAATGATCCCTTCTGGCCTTGAGATCTATGAATCTTACATTGCTATTGGTGCGGAGGGGTTGTATATTTTGTGATTTATGAGGTTAATGAAGTGAGACTAAGTGAAGTTTTTTGGGATGTATAAAGAAATAAAAAGCTTTTTTTTTTTCCTCTTCCATCAAAGGCCACAGTGATGAGTGTGGTGCTGACAGCAATGTGATTGAAAGCAGGCACCTTTTAGGACACTGCCATAGTCTGAATTATAGTTTTTTACTTTGAAGCACTGGTATTTTCAACCACATTCTGATGATGGGAAACATTTAATGTAGATCGAAAAAAGAAAATTGATTTCTCAGCTTGAGAATGACAGAAATGTAGATGTGAAATAGGTGTTGAAGTATTTCAGAGATAATGTACAGATTGAAGGCCTTTTTTTCCCAGTTCCTGCTCTAGTCTATTATCAGCCATTCATAAAATTCTATGGTGATGGGAGCCATACAAGCACCTAGATAGTGGGAAAATTGCACTCATCTAGGGTTTTCCATTTATTCTGTCTGTCAGAGCTTCAGAAGTATTGGGACTTAAGCCCAAGTAGCTGTAGTGTGTTGCTTTTCCTGGAAATGTGATGTGCACTACCATAAAATAATTCCAGGAATCAAGGAGTAAACTGTAGGGAAGAGTGAATGAACAAAAGAGCCTTCAAGATCCATGTGGTACACTTCTTTTAAAGAAAGTGGTATGTAAGAATTGTGAGGTAGTGTTAAGTACAATCCCCAGCTTTCCTACTGCTGAGGTTGGTGCTTTGAGTTGGATCACCTGATATAAACTAAACAAAGGCCAATACATCAGAGGGAGACTCTCATTGCATATTTTAATTTCCTATTTTTTGATTATTTGGATGGAGCAGCTGCAGCTGATTTTTTTGTAGAAAACTCTGGGAATTTTATACAGTACATCCAGGTGTGAACTAGGAGTAAGGCAGAAGGAGTCTCTCTTCATAATCTTTAGTAGCTATTGCAGAAGCTCCGTGTAAATTAAACCCCATTTGGTAAAACACATGCTAACATTGTATGTAGAAGAATGCTTTTCTGGATTAGCTTATTATTTTCACAGCATATCCAATACTGAAAAGGCTAGGAAAGTATATTCATCTGTTACAAATATGCTTCTCTTCTGCCAGTATGTGGTTAAAGTAGCACTGACAGCCTGTGCTACATTAGCCTTTTTTCCCTAAAAATTCCCAGTGTTGTTACCCAGTTGCTAGCGCAGATCATGCTGTCTAACATTGCTCAGAACAGGACTGGATGACATGGTGGATAAAATGCTTTTGGTTACCATTTTGTCTCTACCTGACCTCTGCTCGCTCCTACCCTCTACCCGTATTCACTTGCCTCACTGGCTTTCCAGTCCCAGTCTCCCTCCTTAGGCTGCCTGTCCATGGGAGGAGATGTCTACTATCAATATAAGGCCTTCTCAGATTTCCTCCTTCCACCCGCTTCCTAGCTTCTTGTCCCAGTCTCTTTGCACAATGAGTGCCAGTTCTTTCCTGCAACTCCCTGATTCCTTGTCAGATTTGTCACCCCTCTCCTTCCTCCGGCCCCAGCAGGTCCCAGTTCTTCTTTGGGTGCATGCTCATGTCCATCCCATTGTAAGTGTGTGTGCTTGCTCACATTGTAGGTGTGAGTTTTTCCCTCATTGGTATCCATAGGAGACCGGCTCTGGGGCCCTCTGGAGTGGCGTGCATATGCACCCATATAAGGGGTGCCGCTGGCTCCCCCTTCCCTCAGTTCCTACTTAACAACCAGTGATGGTGCTGGAACATCTCCTGGCCTTGACACGCTTTCCTTCTCAACTGTGTCTGTATATAGTTCTTAGGAAGTTTGTATAGTTTCAGTTTCCCTTAATGAATAAGTTAGAAATAGTTAGTCCCCTACGGGACAGCCTAGCGATGGGGCATGCCCGATCCCTGGGGTTCAAGCCTTGTGACTGCTGCAAAGTCAGTGATTCCCATCAAAGCTGTCTGAAGTATTTGGAGGAAATCCATGTGAGCAACAAGGGTGGCATTTGTAAAACTTTCAAGTTGCAAACCAAAAAGAAGTGGGATATTCAACTAAGGGCACTCCTCATGAAGTCTGCCGTGCCTCCAGCCAGCACTGATCCCCATCCCTAGTACCAACTAAAAAGCAAAGAAAGGCTGGGAGAGGGTGTTCTCCTGTGTACCATAAAGGGAAGGAGAGAGCTAGAGGAGAGCAAAAACCTGTATGGGGCAGCTCCTCCTCTCTGGATAGTGGCTAGGCTCCAGCACCCATTGCATTGTGAAGTCACCTTCGAGACCTACCTGCCACCCTGGGAAGAGGCAGAGGCACTCAGCACCTAGCAGTGCCATCCATGCTGGAGGCATTTCAAGCTGCTAAGAACATATTGTCTCTTCCAATTCCTCCTACTTCAGCCAGCAAGGTGCCCCCTTAGAGGGGTAAACCCATTCTGGGGCCTTTCCAGCAGTCCCCATCAGTGCAGCACCGCTCTCAGATCCAGGGGTGCCCCACCAGTGCTTGCCTGAGCAGTGCCGCCAACCCCAGGATACGGGTCAGCTTACCTGTCAGAGTGCCCAGCATCATTCTCCGGACTTTAGGTAGCATTCCCTGGGATCCCAGCCCCAATCACTGGCAGTCTAGTGCAGACCGATGGACGCATATCCCCAGTTCCCAGAGTCCTGGCACTGGTCTCTGATTCGCCGCTACAGATCCCCATGGGCACTTCAATGTTCTCCTGAGCTGAGACATCGATTCTCTCACTTCAGTTCCCTTTCCACAGAACGGTACTGCTTTCAAAATGTGAGGCATCAATCGCCTGGGTACCATCACTGACATGCTGAATGCTGCTGTCAGTCACCAGAGGTGTGGCACCAAGAGCTATCGTCTTGGTACATGTCACCGGTGGAGACACAAGGAGGTTGACAGGAATGGGATAGACTGGTGGCTTTGGTACTGGTCTGGTACCCTAGACGAGTCTCTCCCTCCTCAAGCTTGGAGAATATCTGCCTGCAAGCCAAGGCCACCCACAGGGGGCATCAACATTCCCATCGGGACCACGGGTGGCCACATGGCCCCAGAGCCAATGGCCAGCTCCCTGCCAGCTATGGAACCCCTGGAGGTTTCCCCAACTGTCGCAGGGGCACCGATCGCTCTCAGGAGCATCCAAGAAATGGTCTCCTGCCTGCCCCTGGACTCGGAAGTGGAGTCAGAGCAAGGTCCCCAGGAACTGCCAGCCTTGGCCGAGGTTCCCCTGGCAGATGCTACGGAGTTGACACGTATATCCGCCTCCTCATCCTCTTTGCCTGATAAAGCGATAGCAGGACCTTCCCACAGAGTTCCCCAAGACGATGTAAAGGCTCACCAGGAGCTTCTAAAGAGGGTGGCATCTAACCTAGGATTGGTAGCTGAAGGAGTTGGTAGAACCCTCTGACTCCCTGTTTGATGTTTTAAGTGCAGCAACCCCCTCCAGGGCGGCATTACCTGTCCACGAGGGAGTGGTAAAGCTGATCAAGGCATTTTGGCAAACTCCCTCCTCCCTGCACCCCATCTCCACGCGGGTGGAGAGAAAATATTATGTCCCTACTAAAGGATTTGAACACCTATATACATACCATACTCCAAGCTCACTGGTGATATCAGCGGCCTGTGAACACGATACATAGGGCCAGCTGGGATCGACCACTAAAAATAAGAAGGCAAAGAGGTTTGATCTCTTTGGAAGAAAAATGTATAGATGCCAGTTAGACATGGCCAACCATCACACCATACTTGGCTGTTTTGATTTTAACATTTGGTAGTCCTGGAGGCCAGAGAGATCATGCAGAACTTCAACTTCTTGAAATAGTTGTTGAGGCTCTGCAGGTCGAGGATAGGGCGTAACACCTCCCCTCCCCAGCTGGCCTTTGGGATAAAAAAAAAAATAGCAAGAGTAAAACACTTTCTCCCTCAAGTGCAGGGGGACTTTCTCCATGGCTCCCACTCACAGAAAGCCCTGCACCTCCTGAGCGAGCAAATGCTTGTCAGAAGGGTCCCTGAAGAGGACGGGGATGGTCCAACAACTGTAGCCAGGATGCACACCTCCTTGAAATGGCCGAAGCCAGGGTTCGGGCTGTGGAGACTGCTACATCTGAGGCTGCTTGGAGGGCTGCCGTGGCCACAGCTCTGCCATCATCCAGAATAGTCAGGAACTCCTTTCTGGGCTCCTCTGGCAATGAGTCCGTGAACTTGGCGATTCTTTCCATGGATCCAGGAGACTGGTATGCTGCCCTCAACCTGAAAGACGCTTACTTTCACATATCAATATATCATGGACACAGACGGTTCCTGTGTTTCGTAGTTGGGACCGCCCGCTACCAATTTGCATTGCTCCCTTTTGGCCTAGCAACGGTGCCAATAGAGTTTACAAAGTGCATGTTGGTAGTGACAGCCTACCTCAGACGTCCGGGTGTCCAGATCTACCCAGACAGCGACTGGCTCATCAAGGGCGGGTTCAGGTCCAGCGCAGTGTCAAGACATTGAGAGCCACTTGTCAAGCTCTGGGACTGTTGATAAACGAACAAAAAGTAACATTGATCCTGGTCCAAAGGATAGAGTTTATTGGAGTGGTACTCGACTCTACCCTATCCAGAGCATTCCTGGCAGAGGCCAAATTCAGGACATTGTCAGATCTGATTGCCAGCGTCACTGCCTATCCGCTCACCATTGCCTGGGGAAGATAGGGTTTTACTCCCACTACTCCCTCCCCCAGCCCAGCCCAGCCCAGGCCTACCAGAGCTACTGAGGAGAGGAGCCCTTCCCCCGGCCCAGCCCAGAAACACCGGAGCTGCTGCGGCCCAGGAGATGTGCCTCTCATCTGGCCCCAAGCTGTTGTCTTGAGAGAGGTCTGGGAGGGGGTCCTCTCCCCACCGCAGCCCCAAGGCAGCCTGTACCCCAAACCCCTCATCCCTGGCCTCACCCCAGAGTGCCCACACACATACCAATCATCTTCCCCAGCCCTGAGCACTCACCTGAACCCCTGATCCCCAGCCCCACCCCAGAGCTGGCAGCCCCAGCCCTGAGCCCCTTCCCACACTCTGAACCCCTTGGCCCACCCCCACCACACATCACTTCCATATTGGTACACATAACAAAATGAATTCTGCACATAGTTGTAAAAAATTAGCGGAAACACTGCTCAGCAGGTCCTCCTTCTCTCATCGCAAGTGGTCCCTCCACTCAGAGGTTGTTAGAGTGCTTTTCCAGAAGTGGAGAGCTCCCTGACTGGACCTATTTGCCACCAGAGAAAACAAAAAGTCTCATCAATTCTGTTCTCTCCAAGCCCTTGGCAGGGGCCCATTTTCTGATGTCTTTCTCCTGCCATGCTCGAGAGACCTGATATATGCCTCCCCTCCAATTCTGCTCACCAGCAAAGTCTTCTCAGAAGTCAAGAGGGACAAGGCAAGGGTCATTATGATCAACCCAGCTTGGCTTTGCCAGCATTGGTTCGGCATGCTCATGGACCTTGCCACAGCAGCCCCATGGCCACTTCCCAGCCATCGGGACCTACTCTTGCAGGATCCCGGTTGACTCCTGTACCCAAACCTTGCCTTTCTCCACCTCACAGCTTGGATGCCGCGTGGCTGAATCCAGGGGAACAAGCCTGCTCAGTCAGGTACAACAGGTTCTCTTGGAGAGCAGAAAGCCCTCCACCAGAGCTACTTAACTGACTAAGTGGAAGCATTTCTCCTGCTGGGCATCGGAATGGAGTATCTCCCCAACCCAGTCGTCTCTGCAGTCCATCCTGGATTACCTGCTTCACTTAAAGCACCAGGGCCTTGCCTTCTTGGTTGTCAAGGTGCACCTGACAACCATATCGCCTCCATCCTTGCATCCAGGATAGATAGGTATTCTCACGTGAGATGTCGATCAGGTTCCTGAAAAGCTTGAGGGACTCTATCTGCCAATCTGGGACCCAGTTTCCCAATGGGACCTCAACCTGGTCTTCTCCAGGCTCCCGGGTCCATCCTTTGAACCTATGGCTTCTTGTTCCCTTTCCCACTCATTGTGGAAGGTTGCATTCCTTGTAGCTATTATCTCAGAGAGATGTGTCTCTCAGATTAAAACCCTCATTTCTGAGCCCCTGTACATGGTATTCTACAAGGACAAGGTCCAACTGCGGCCCCATCCAGCCTTCATGCCAAAGGTGGTGTCACAGACCTGGCCGCAGCAGCCCCATGGCCACTTCCCAGCCACTTCCATATCAACCAGGATATCTTCCTGCCAATGTTCTGTCCAAACCCTCACACAACCAATGAGGAGAGGTGGCTGCACACTCTAGATGTCAGGTGTGCCCTGGGTTTCTACCTGGAGCACACCAAGATGATCAATCCAGCTCTTTTTTGTGATAGCTGGCAGGTTAAAGGGCCTTCTAGTGTCCTCTCAGAGGATTTTGAATTGGATCACCACCTGCATTCGTACATGTTACAAGTTGGTACAAGCTGTGCCTCCACCAACAGTGAAGGATCACTCGACTAGGACTCAGGCCTCTTCGGTTGCCTTCCTGTCATAAGTCCCTATCCAGGACATCTTCAGGGCCACGACATGGTCTTTGGTATATATGTTCACGACACATTATACCATCACCCAGCAAGCCAGAGATGAATGCTGGATTTGAAAGAACTGTGTTGCAGTCAACACGTCCGTGAACTCCTACCCGCCTCCAGTGGTACTAGTTGGGAGTCATCTACAATGGAATGGACATGAGCAGACACTCAAAGAAGAAAAGACAGTTACCTTTCTTAACTATTCTTTGAGATGTGTTGCTCATGTCCATTTCATGACCAACCCTCTTCCCCTCTGTTGGAGTTCCAGTAAGAAGGAACTAAGGTGGGAGGAACTGGCAGCACCAGAGCCAGACTCCTATGGATGCCACTGAGGGGGAAAACTCCTGACATCAGTGCATGTGGTGATCACACACACCCACAATGGAATGGACATGAGCAACACATCTCAAAGCACAACAGTTACGAAAGGTAATCATCTTTTCCAATCACCTCTCCCAGTTTCTCAATAACCGGCAGTGCTACCAGCCCAATTTGTAATAATCTGCTCTTTCGGTAAAGATGTAGTTTTTGTGGCTATTGTAAGACTGGAGTATATCTGATTTACAGAGCTGAATTTTGCAATGAGTTTTTGTGTTCCTTATTAACACTGTACAGCCAAATATTGGTAGCACTTATTGCATCTTGTTTTGAGATTTGCTAATCCAGGCAGGTACCTCCTTGCTGACTAAGCATGGGAGGAGATGCCTACAATCAATATAAGGCCTTCTCATGTATAGTTAACGGAGGAGAGGATGTTACTATGTGAAATCTCAGCATAGCAGGTTGGGCCATTAATGAGACATAAGCAATTAGATACTAGATGGAATTCACTAGTGGCACTAGCCCCAGCAGATGGGTCTCTGCGGTTCCCGTAATGGTGCAAGTTTCCAGTCCCCATTGGTCTGATCCTAATCTGCAAGGATTTACTACCTGGGAGTAGGTTGCTCAGTTTTAATAAAACTGCAGCCAATTTGATTCTGCTCCATTCATCTCGCATCATTTACAGCCTGGTACTCTGTCATCAGTATACCCTTACAATAATAGTAAGATGCATGTTATGCAATTCCATTTCAAACAAAAAGCCATCAGAAAAGCCTATCTGGAAAACTTAAAATATTTGCAATAATCTTTTTTTTAAAGTATTATAAGCATTTCTGTTTGTTTAAAAAAAATGAAATTACAGGAATAGGTAACTATTAGATAGGATACAAACCTTTAAAAAAATAAAAGCACTGCCAACTGGTGAACTGCTAATTCACTCAGTGTAAAACAAAGATGCATTTCTGTAGGGCTAACGACATGCATACCATCTCCTTGACAACTGCGCTAATTACCTCAGCTTGGACGATCAATATTTGATCTTTTTCCCACCATGCAAACATGTCACTTTAACTCTATAGCTTTCTCTTAGCTTTTTGATAATTTGCAGCCAAGTGAGAATAGTCCATTCTATTTGTTCTTCCTGGCTTCAGGCCAAGGGTTCTCACTAGTATAATACAGTTCATTCATGTGAATTTGTCAATCTCCTGGGTAGTTTTTCACAAATTTAAGGCATTTAAAAGCCTTTATAAAGGATTTCACTTCAAGTTATTATTAGTTGTTCAATAATTTTGCTTTTAAAAGCTACTTCATCCTTTTCTTTCCCCTTGTCTGTCCATGAAACAAATTCAGAAACAAGGAAAAAGCCAGCCATTTCATTCACTGGTTTATGTAAAAGATCTTACAGCTTTTAGACTTACAGCTTAATGACATTTTTAAAATATTTAAATTGATTAATTTAATTTTAAAGAATAAGTTTTGGATGATGTTTGAAAATGTAGCTGTTTTACTTGTAGTGTAAAATATATCGATGATGAAATAGGAGACAATTTTAAGAACAGTTGTGAGACTCTTATAAAATGCATTTTAGTAGCAATGACAAAGAATGAAGACATTTTTAGCTTTTACTATTTTTATAGTCATTAACTACTTTGCTAGTATGGGGTTGCCTGTGTGTTAGACTGTTCTGGGAGATTTTGAGGACTTAAGGCTTGCACACTGTATAGTGAGATGGTTCTTGGAAACAGAATTCGAGATAGATTTTCTGGCTGCTCAGAAGCTTTTGACTGGATAGAATTATTAAATAACGGAATATACTATGCAGCTCCATAACGTCTTTAACTGCCTTTTTAAAGGCTTTCAGGTATTGTCACCAAGCTGGAAACATAACATGTCTCACTGTGAAACCTAATCCACTTAGTGAATTATTGAATTCCGTTTGATGTCTGTGTATGGAGTCTGGTTTCCATTGATAAAGAAGGAGGTTTGGAAAAGAAAACCAAGAGATTAACGATCAGATATAGATAGAACTCGGACACAACTTTTGGTAAAAATTTGGGTTGAGGTTTTGAGACAGCTTTGTCATTGTGTAATACAGGATCTTCCAACATTAAACTAATTCTTCTTCCAAATATTGCTGCAATTAAAAATGGTGTTTATGAACGGCAAAATAAAAAATAAGTTCTCTGGTGAAAATATATTAATCCTCTGAACACTCTTGTGATTTAAGGATGACTAACAATGGTAGAACTGTTTTCTGAGGGATGATTTGCTGAAATTTCAGATTGTTGCAACTTGACAGAAAGTGATAGGAGGCTGAGACCTTAAGTAGCAGAGCAATAGCAACCCAAATATTTAGTTGCCTAACATTACAAAAAATGACTGATATATTAAGAGCTTGCTCTAAAACATCCATGGCTTGCAACAGGAATTTGAAATTTGGCAATGGGATTGTCCTTGGGTCAGGACAGCGCTTTCCAATTTCCAGGAAAATCCATTCAGATTGGGTGGAATTTTAAACTGTTTAAAATCACTATTTCCCATCTGAGATTTGTTTAAAAGCATTTCCTAGAATTTAACCACCCAAATCTCTCACCATCCTATTAGTACTGCACAAGCATTGTCCTGACATCATGCTTTAGCATGCCACACAAAACTGAACCTCTGAAAGGGACACAAGTAAATGACTGCTGAAGATGCACATACATATTTCATATGCCCATGATATGATTTGTTTTTTCTTTAAAAAAAAAATTAGGTACTTATGGACAAAGTTTCCTAGCACCCTTCATCCTGTACTCTGAAGTAGGTAGAGGTCCTCTGAAAGAAATAGTTGTTGTACTTAAAGACTGTATCATAATGCACATGTGCACGAGAACAGTTAAACATGCAAGGGGCAGTCTAAATTTTGGTATTTCCTAGCTTTTATGTAGTTCACTTTGCAATTTCCACATTCTTTGATCATAGCTTATTTATATGATGTAATAAAAAGTCCAGAATAAACAATAGGTAAGATGAGATTTTTCCACTGTGAAAATCTTTTTCTCCTCAGAGTAATATTTCAGCATAGATGGTTTTCTAGACTGCAAAAGAACCTTATGAACATATACAGAGCATTCTAGGTTAGAAATAGGAAATAATCAACAACCCATGATCCAGTCAGGCCATAAACTGAAGTGACTGAATCAGGATGCAGGATTAGATAAATCTGATTTTATTTAACTGATTTACCTCTGACTAGTGTGTGTTTTCTTGGTTTATCCCTGTGCTATTTTGTGTGGGGAATTAATTCATTTTAATTATAGAAATGTTAAGGAGGATGTGGGATTTTTATACTATCTAGTGGTGTATTGTCTGATGGCTTTCACTTTGGAAATGACTGCCATGTGTTTGGTGCCTTATAGAACAGTTTAGATGTCTCATGATCAGTGTACCCCATATATATTAAATATAACAATTATTATAGTAGTTTTAAAGACCTGCAGAAAGTTATACTACAAGACCAATATGCCCAACAGTAATTTAAGGTGCACTTACTTGTGCCACTGCACAAATCTGAGGATTAAATTAAATCTTCATGCTACATCAGGCTCAGTATACATATGTACTTCCATTCATATTTTTGGCATTTTCAATTTACAGCATTCTAATCCATAATTTTATTTTGTAAATATGTTCATCATTACCCACATTGAACATTTGCTGACCCTATATTTCGGAACAAAAGACATGAGTGAATCATTCAGAATCTACACCAAACAGGCCATGTATTTAAGAGATGAAACTAATGACCTAGGTATAGGATCATCTACTTGGAGAAGACTTTCCTTCTTTATTTAAGCTAATTGGATTCATCTCTGAAAAATCTTCAAAATTAGCAAGGGCCTAATTACGTGGCCAACATAATGCATTGCTTAACCCTAAGAGACAATCAAAAGAGGAGATAGAAACCTGTGATTTGTATAAACTATGGATTTTAACTTGGGCTGTCAAGCAATTAAAACTTTACAACTTACAAGTCCACTCAGTTCTATTTCTTTTTCAGCCAGTTGCTCAGACAAACTGGTTTATTTACATTTACGGGAGATCATTCTGTTTGTTTCTTGTTCACAATGTCACCTGAAAGTGAGAACAGGCATTCGCATGGCAGTGTTGTAGCCAGCACCGCAAGATATTTACATAGCAGATGTGCTAAAGATTCATATATCCCTCCATGCTTCAACCACCATTCCAGAAGACACGTATCCATGCTGATAAGGGTTCTGCTTGATAACAGTCTAAAGCAGTGCGGACTGATGCATGTTCACTTTCATCATCTGAGTCAGATGTCACCAACAGAAGGTCGATTTTCTTTTTTGGTGGTTCAGGTTCTGTAGTTTCCGCATTGGAGTGTTGCTCTTTTAAGATTTCTGAAAGCATGTTCCACATCTTATCCCCCCTCAGATTTTGGAAGGCCCTTCAGATTCTTAAACCTTGGGTTGAGTGCTGTAGCTACCTTTAGAAATCTCATATTGGTACATTCTTTGCATTTTCTCAAATCTGCAGTGAAAGTGTTCTTAAAATGAACAACATGTGGTGGGTCATCATTCAAGCCTGCTATAACATGAAATATATGGCAGAATGTAGGTAAAACAGAGCAGGAGACATACAATTCTTCCTCAATGCATTCAATCACAAATTTAATTAACGCTTTATATTTTTAATGAGGGGTATCAGCATGGAAGCATGTCCTCTGGAATGATGGCCAAAGCATGAAGGAGCATATAAATGTTTAGCATATCTGGCACATAAATACCTGGCAATGCTGGCTACAAAAGTCCTATGTGAACACCCGTTCTCACTTTCTGGTGATGTAAATAAGAAGTGGGCAACATTATCTCCTGTAAATGTAAACAAACTTGTTTGTTTTAATGATTGGCTGAACAAGAAGTAGGATTGAGTGGACTGGTAGGCCCTCAAGTTTTACATTGTTTTGGTTTTAAATGCAGTTATGTAACAAAAAAAATCTACATTTGTAAGTTGCACTTTCAAGATAGAGATTGCATATTACTTGTGTGATGTGAATTGAAAAATAGTTTTTTTTATCATTTTTACAGTGCAGATATTTTTAATCAAAAATAATAATATAAAGTGAGCAATGTACACTTTGCTCTGTGTTGTAATTGAAATCAATATATTTGAAAATGTAGAAAAAATCAAAAATATTTAGTAAATTTCGATTGGTAATCTATTGTTTAACAATACGATTAAAACTGCAATTAATCGTGATTAATTTTTTTGATTTAATCACGTCAGTTAACTGTGATTAATCGACAGCCCTTGTTTTAACTGTTGCAAGATTGTGAGGTCTACTTTATTTACCAAAATTATTTTTCTATTTGAGACAATTCAAATCCAAGAGAAAATTATAAAAACCCAACCGCTGAATCAGGGGTGTATGGATCACCACATTCGGTTACTGCATTGTCCCAACAGACTTTTTCCATAACATGACTTATCACCACATTATTTGTTTGGTTTTTTACAGTTGTACCTGTACTCCACCTGAAGTTTCATAAACTTTCTGGAATGTATATATTCCACATATTGTTGCCTTTAAAAATTTCTTATTACAAAGTCTTAACAAGTTGCAGGTATCACAGACACTAATTCACATGGTTAAGTTTTTGTAAGTAGAATCGTTGTTGCTTAATTGAGAATTTCATGGTCAAGTGCAGTTTTCCTTTCTGTGAAATGTCTGTAGTATCTTTGGATGTTCTATTTAGGAACTACCCCATCAACCAAAAGGAGAAGATAATACTTCTCAGGCTTCCTGTATGTGAATTTCAGGAAGTCTTCACAGAAAATAATACCGCAGACACCAAAGCTGGTTCAACTTTGGTTGCAAACCCCACTTACTTGTTTTCTTTTTGTCTGGCTACATTTTCTATAAACCAGTTATGTTTTATTAATTTTTTTCATAATTTGTAATTGTTGAGAAAATAGTATTTATGGACCTATGTTTGAACAGACTTGGTACTAGTTCCAATAGCCACTATAATACAATAAAGTCTGGGCTGTAATAATATGGTTTGAAATATACTGATTTTAATGAGTGAGAATGAAGTAATACAAGAAGCGGGGCTTGTAAAGACCTTATGGTGGTGATAAAACATTATAGAGAACAATATTTCTTATTTTCTAATAAAGAGAGACTGTATAAAATAACTAATTATTGCTTAGATTAAACCACTAACACTGCAGAAAATATCTAAGTTAATAATTTATCATATTAACAGAGACAACTGATTTTGATACTCCAACTCATACTGAATAGAATTCAGTGGGACTACTGGTGTGGAGTATGCTAAAGCAGGAGCACGGGGTATAAGAATATGGGCCTAGCACTCCGGGGCAGCTCCAGGCACCAGCACAGCAAGCACGTGCCTGAGGCAGCAAGCCGCAGGGGCCAACCTGCTGGTCGCTGTGAAGGTGGCAGTCAAGCAGCCTTCGGCCGCGTTTCTGCGGGAAGTCCGCTGGTCCCACGGTTTCGGCGGTAATTTGTCAGTGGGTACGCTGAAGGCGCGGGACCAGCAGACCTCCCGCAGAACCACTGCCGAATCTGCATGACCGGGGCGGACCTCCCGCAGAACTGCCGCCATTTCCACGTGACCGGGGCGAACCTCCCGCAGAAACGCTGCTGAAGGCTGCCTGACTGCTGTTCTTGAGGGGCGTTGAAAAACATAGAGCCGCCCCTGCTAGCACTTCATTTGCTGTAAACTACTGTGTTACAGTAGCGAGGCAAGATGGCAGATACCTCTTTTTTCTTTTTTTGGACATTTACCTTTTTATATTGAATAACAATTTAAGCCGTGATGCAATACACATTTTTATGGCCAAGTGAAGTGACTAATTTTTTTTAAAACAAATAGCTGTTCTTCTTTTAGGATTCTACTGGCAGTAGAAAAAGACCAAAGATACTACTTTTAAATCTTCAGAAATTATTGAAGTGGATCCTGCAAGGTTTTGAGACCACTGGTCTTGATTCAGCAAAACACTTAGGCACATGGGACTTTCAGGATCAAGCCCATAAACTATATTTATCAAGACCTCTGCCCTTTCATCTCCAGATGGAGAAATGCCCTTCATCCAAGTACAAAAGTTGTTTAAATTGATGATTAAATAAAGAAAATCATTTTAATTAACTACAGTGTCTTTTCACGAACAAACCTTATTTAACTTCAAATATAATTTGGCAAAACTTCAGCAGGGCATTTTGTTATGAGTCAGTGGGAGGCGGGTGGAAGATGTTCCAGTGGCTAGAGCACTACCCTGTGCCATGGGAGATCAGCTTTTAGTTTCTTGCTCTGTCACAAACATCCTTGTGTTCTTGAACAAGTCAGTTTCCGTGTGCCTCAGTTCCCCATCTATAAAATGGAGATAATACAGGACTTCTCTATCTCATGGGGTATTCTGAGGATAAATATATTAAAGATTGCAAGGCACTCACGTATTACTGTACAATGATGAGGGCCATGAAAGTACCTAAGATAGACAAGACAGACTTTATCCTGGCTGCAAGATGTTTACCCTCTCTCTGCTGCAGTTTCCAATCTGCAAAATTGGTATAATTCTTATCTCCCTTGCAGAGCTGTTGTGAGGTTGAATTAATTAAAGTATGTAAAAAGTTTTAATCTTCAAATAGAAGACACTGTCCAGTAGAAGTGCAAATAATTGTTAGCTTTTGTTCCTGCAAAATAAAATATCCTGGAGGGAATTTAAGGGAAATGTTATATTTAAGTTAAACCACAATGCTCCACTTAATTTATAACATCTTAATTTTTTAATCGTTTTTATCTTTAAACCCTCTTTCCCCCCTATCCCTCCCTTTCCTCTCCCAAAAATAAAGATTCTGAGTTTTAGCTATAAAGGACCTCTCTGGTATCTTGACCAGTCTTGTTCTCTCTCGTAAGTAAATAAATGGAAATAAATGACATGCACAGATATTGCTATTGGGGTGCATGCCTGTCAAGTTCATTTAGCAAACCAATATGTGATTTAATCACAATGCATCCTGCTGAAGTAAAGCTCAATCTCTTGACACACTGAAGTATCTTCATGATCTATTTCTGTATAAGCATTGTGTGCAAAATGGTGGAATAGTCTTCCTGCACCTTTTAATAGTTTGTTAATTAAAAGTAAACAGGACTCTTAAGTGGAAAATGAAATTATCCCATTGCCTGAAATACCTTGATGCAGTTTTTATTACAGGTTGCATATGGTATCTGTTAGGAATTGGAGCTTGGGTTGGCTGTTGAATTATTGTGTGGATTAGCTGTAGCATTTGAAGGTTCTCGACTTTAAAAGCATGTGTCTGTTTTAAATCCTACATAAATGCCTCACAGTTTTTTAGAACAGTCTGTAACTTTAACCGGAGCATTTTTTAACACCATAGCTTCAAGCCAACAGCAGGAGCAAATCTAAAATATTGCTTTGAATGGTTTCATAACATCATTAAAAGATTTCTTTTTAATTAGATAAATGCCCTCTTTCTTTAACTTTTCCACCTTTTTGTAGTTTGTAGTACAAGACAAATAGTGGAAAGACAAACTGAATTGAATTAAATATTAAAACATAAAAATTGACATTTTAGAGCTCACAGGAAAAAAATAAAACAAAAGTGCTTGTAAAACATATGCTTTTTAATGCACATTTAGATTTCTTTTAAGATCTTTCCAAAACTATACAGATTTATCCTAGTAAGAAAAATTATAGACTGTGTTGTCTCACAGGACCACTAAAGTTTCCAAAAGGGAGTTCAATATGTAATACATTTTTCATATGTTATTTTAATAAAAATATCAAATACCGTTGTACGTTTCCACCACTGAATGGGGACTCATTGTTCGGTTGTGGTTCCATACATCAGCAGCTACGTTAAGGAGGAATAAAGTACACTTTATTTCAAAATATGTTGATTGTATTTCTTTCAAATGACAAATACCTAAAGGATTACATCCATGTTACATATGAAAAATGGATAATGGTCTATCTGTATATTGGTGTGTTTGAATGCAGTGTGTGCACGTGTATGTGTGTATGTATGTAGTTAACTGGGGATATAAATACCATACCAATTTCCCCTCTTATCTGTATTCCTGACTGAGCAGCAAAGAAAAAAATATTGGTACTCAATTATTGTGATCTATAATTAGTAATAAAAGAGAAGTTACATTTATATAGTCTATTCGGTTACCATTTTTCCGCAGTAACTTACAAGTTCATACAGGAACCTGTAATTGATATATGGAAAGTATAGCGGAGCTACTCGGTGTTTATAAGCATTGATCTGCATTGTAAAACCAATGGCTGTTTTAGTTTTACAGTTTTAGATCGTCAGTCTGGTTCATGCCTAAAAGATTTTAAAGAGGCTTCTAAACTTTTTGCTGAGGGACTCTCTATAACCTGTTTGTCTCCTAACACTGGTAAAGCATGATTGGTCCTCTGACACCAGTAAACCATTGTAGATGGAACATAGCTGTATTTTCACCGTCTCCAAATTGTGGTAAGCCCTGGATGTCTCCCTCACATAAAACATTATTTGGTCCCATCTACATTACAAGACTAAACTGTTTTAATATAGTTAAGAGAGAACCATGTTCTAGCTGCTCTCCTAGCAAAGTTGTGTTTGCAGTGTAGGCAGGTCTTATGTAAGCCTTGTGACCTGAAGCTGTAAAGGGTAAGGAGCTGCTTCATAAGCTGTTTACCTAGAAGCTTCAGAGAGGAAGGAACTCTCTGCCACTCTCTGTTGGTAAACAGAGGAAGTACAGCTACAGAAGGGGCTTTATCTGCATAAGCTTTCTACACAGAATTCCTCTAGTAACTCTTTGGGAGCTTCCATAATGGGACACACACTCACTTGATGGGGTAGTGGGATTAAACTGAGAAGGAGGGAAAGGGCTCCTACCTTGTTGCAAGGTGTGCATCCTCACTGGCAAGGGGCTGCTTAAGCGTCCTATATGTTACTGGTTCCCCTCCCCTGAGGATTCTGCACTGTTGAAAGGACTTAATGGTGAGAGAAGATGCAGACTGAGGGCTTTACTGCAAGAGTTGTTGCAGAGAACATTGTGACAGGACATGATGCAGAGGCAGCACTTCGACAGAGGAGTCACAGAAGCAGGTCCTCAACAGGGTGCAACACAGAGAGTCTCTATGCTGAAGCTTCAGACAATAGCGACAGAGCTGAATGAACTTCAGTGAAGCCTCTTTTACCCAGACACTAAATGAAATTGAAATCACTGTCTCTGGGTTAGGCGGCAGAGCCTCAAGACAGGACCAGGTAGTGTTTTCCAAGGGACTAGAGATACGTCTGTCCGAGTGTGCCTCAGGACTCTGGGACTATGCAACTCCTGATACCAAACCATGTGTGGCAGTTTAGTGGATTGAGAAGGTGAAAGTGACTTGATAAAGGGATATTTGTGTATTGAATGTTAATACTGGTGGGTGGGGAACCAAGATAAAGGGCCACTACCAAAGTTACCATGAGGAAGTGCTTTGCTTATCATTCCTTCAGATATACTGTTGCTGTGTTTTCCCAAGTTTATGCTATGTTCCCTTTTCTCTAATTAGGTTTGCCTTGTTTCATGCATAGACTCAATACTTGAGAGAGAGGAAGTGTTGCTCATTAAGGATACTTAGGGAAGATATGTAGTGATCCCAGAAATTCTGGGTGGAGACTAAAGCTGGTGGTATGTTAGTTATAAGAGTGACTCCATATAGCTATTTGAACTCAGCCCTTATTGCTGCTGACAACACCTGGCAGAAGGGTTACACTTAATTACTGCATTTTCTCATGTCAGACTGTATGCAATTATGCATACTGGACAGCATCTTCCTGTTTGATAAAATGGATATCCCTAAATTAAGCACTTTATAGTTTTTCTGTAGTAAAGACACATTTTTAATTTTTCTTTGCACACTTCTTATGACTGATGTCTTTCATTTTTTCTCTCATAAAAAGAAAAGATTTATAGACTAGATTGTGGCAGAATCTGTTGCTCTACATTTCGGTATGGCCTGGCTTTTTCAGTTAGATTCATCAAGATGTCGGTCAGCATGACTTTTCTTTGCAATAAGCTAATAACATAAACAGTTACTGGGTTACCCTGCTTGCCTGTCTGGCCCCAAATCTGGAAATTTAAATAGCAACAACCCAGATTTACGGTATTCTTACCACTTTTGAGGGAGTTGGTAAAAAAGACTTGAAATCAGGCACTTCTCCTATTGCTCTCCCTTACAGAGAAATAAAAGAGATTTGCATTCCCTTGTGTTTATACATTGGTTTGGGTTTTTTTAAATCCTTTTGAGGCTTTTGAATGAGGTGTTGTTTGAGGATCCAGTTTCCTCATTCCTGTGTGAGCTGCTAGAGGGTGAGAGCTTCACAGAGTGATTGACACTCATATGCAGGACATGCTTTTGTTTTTGTCATCTAGAGTTTAAAAAAAAATGTCGAGAAGGGTAAGAATTGAGGGGAAAGTGTGTAGGGAAGTAAATTTCTCAGCATTGTCAATTCCATTTTGTTTTAAAATCTGTTAATTGAAAATTTCACTTTTTTCTAAAGCCTAGGTACAAACTGCAATCTGTGTGAGAGAAATCAAGGTAGCCTTTCTGAAACTATGTTTTGGCTTTATATTTTATGTGGTTTTCTTTCTTCACTGGCCTCTGCAAATTGTAAACCAAAATAAACTACTGGTACCTTAGTCTGTACTTCTATTTGAATTAGCAAAGCTGTAATTATGTAATTTGCATTATTTGTCAGTTGTATAACTGTGTATCTCTGATAACTTTATCCTAGAGGATCTCAGAGCACTCTCCAAATTTTATGAACTAGTATATTATTTAAGAATCAATTCCTCTTCTTCTATGGTGGAATGCAGTAATTGTTTAATAGCATATAGGAGCGTTACATGATAGTTTAGGACAGGAGTTGTGGAATGCAATACGCAGTTGAGCCTACAGGGTGAAATTAGAAAGCCAGGAAAAACTTGGCCAAATTGGAGATTAACCTAATCTTAGTCTCTTACTCCTACTAACACTGTTACTCTTAGAAAACTCCAGGTCTCCATTGTTCTAGGTACTTTACAAGCACAGAATCAGACAGTACCTTCCCTATGTATCTCACAATCTAAGTATAGGACAAGAGAGGGATTCAGACAGATAGGGGAGCACAAGGAAACAATGGCACCATATTGGTCAGCATGATAGGCCCTCTGCACACTAGTATACGAACCATTGTCAAGTTGTTTTACGGGCATTGTGGAAAAGGAGAGTTTGAAGGAGGATAGTAAATTAGTTATGTGGATATTTATGGGGAGCTTCTTCCAAACCTAAGGGGCCACATGGAAGAAAGCCTGCAGGTGCTTGTTTGAAAATTTAACAAGTGTGCAATAAAGGCTGGTCATGGACCAGTTGGAGATGAACTTTGACAACTCAATAGTGAATGAGAGATAATAAGTACTGTGAGGATAGGCCATGAAGGGTCTTGAAAGTGAAGATAAGTAGCTAATGTTTTATGTGAAAAGAGACAGGGGAGCCAGTTGCAGATGCAAAGAGAGGAGCAACATGATCAAAGCGACAGGGAAGGAAAATGATCATTGCAGCAGCATTCTGAATGGGTATGAGTGGGTCAAGACTAGAGAGAAGGCTATTACAGTGACTGAGACACTAGATAATGGATAGGAAAGGCTGTATTTTAGAGATGTTATGCAGAAACAATCTGCAAGATTTAGACATAGCATAGATGTGAGGTCTGAGAGAGGTATGAGTCAAAGATGATACCCAAGTTATAGGCCTGAGTGAAAGGCAGGGTGGTGGTGACGTCCACAGTGATTGGGAAAGAAGGCATTAGGGAGGGATTTGGAGGGAAAATTGAGAGCTTTGTTTAGCCGTGTTGATCTGGAGCAGATGGCTAGACATCTATGAGGAGATGTCAGTAGCAAGCCAAGATTTTAGTATGGACAGAAGATGATTTCAGTATGGACAAATTTTAATATGGACAGGAGTAGTCGGTATAAAAATGGTATTGGAATTTGTGTTTGTGGATGAGATTACCCAGTTGATAAGGTGGATAGCAAGAGAAGAGGACCAAAGACAGAGCCTTGTGGAACCACTGCAGAAAATTGGAGGGGGATGAGGAGTATCTTCCAGAGGACATGCTGAAGAACCAATTAGAGAGATAAGAGAGGGACAAAGCCACAGAAGTTAAGGGAGGACAAGATTTCAAGAAGATAATTATGATCAGTTGTGTCAAGCTGACTGACATGTCAAGGAGGGAGCAGGATAGAGTACTGGTTCAGAGCTTTGACTAGGAAGAGGTCATTAGCAACTTCAGTAAGAGTAGTTTGAGTGGAGTGCCAATGGCAGAAGCCCCATTGGAGGGGGTTGAAGATGGAAATGGAGGAGAAAAATATAGATAATGCATTCTATGATCTTCGAGATGAAAAGGAGAGGTACCTGAGGTGTTAAGGTGGTTATATTTCAATATGGGGGAAACTAAAGCATATTTATATTGTGAAAGGAAAGAGCCAGAGGAGAGTGAGAGGTTAAGGAGAAGAGTAAAAGGGGATGAGGGTGGGCAGAAGGGAGATCAGGAGATGGGATGGTGTCACTGCTGTAGGTGAAGGGGCTAGCAGAGGAGAGCAGATGAGAAATGTCAACATTTGCAAAGGGGAGAAGGAGGAAGAGAGTTATAGGAGAGAGAGGGGAAAGGTCACATCATATTTATAATTTTTCTCTTGAAACAAATCAATAAAATCTTGTGTGGAGAAAATTGTAGGCAGAAGAAGGGGAGGATTGACGAGTGAGTCAAAGATTGCAAAAAGGCAGCTGGCATTACAGGAATGGGATTCAGTTAAATTGAAGAAATAGAGGTGTTCAGCTTAGGAAAATGGCAGTCCTGAAAGAGGAGATAACAGATTTGTAGTGGAGGAAGTCAGTCCTGGTCATGGCTTTTCCACTAAAGGCACTCTGCAGAGTGGGAGTGGGAACAGAAGAAGCAGGGATTGGAATCAGGCAGACCTTGCGATGGGAGGAAGCAAAAGAGGCAAGGGTAGAGGAGAGTTTGTCATGGAGAGATCAACAACCATGTCATTTGAAGAAAGGACAAAAAACAGCTTTCTTTCCATTGTATTTGTCATCTAATTTCAGTCCTGTTAAATTATAACATACATTTTAGCAAGTGCTTCTTTAAACCTTAGGAATACTTTCTTTTGTTATCATTTACTCTTTACTATTCTGTTAATTTATATACCCCTCTCTTTTTTTAATCAGTTGGCAAACCTTTAAGTTGCAGTGTTCTATATTATGTCATGGAGGCACATGTGTCAGCACACTACATAAACAGAAGCAGCTGGTTTCCTCAGCACTTAAGAGAATACATACACACAACTGAGATCTTCAAATCCTGTGTATGCTTTGGATACAGTTCCAATCCTGAAAAGCCATGCTGTGATTTCAATTAGTGCAGATGTGCACCAAGCCACCTTATTGGCTCAAAAAAGAATTCTTTTGTTTCAACACTTGAACTGCTAGATCTGGTTAATGTTAGCAAAGGAAAAAAATAACATCACACCTATGGTATTAGGCCTGTACTCCAGTATCTGAAAAAGCCTTGGCAGAAAAAAAAGTGTTATCATCTCATAGGGAAAAGCTGGATTCATAAACAGGAACTGCAAGATTACTTTGACATTTTACTAGTCCCCTGTAACACCAGCAAGTCCCATAAATGCCTAATGGAAAAACAGAAAAAAATGAGATCAGCAGCAAGCCTTTAGAGATCAAATTTATGTTGCTGAACGCTTTTTTTCAGGTTGAGTTTAAAGGTCAAAAGAAAGTGGATAGATTATATTTGCTGATTTTTACCAACTTTAAAGGCCCCATTTAAAAATGTTCTTTTTCTACCGAAAGCCACCTTTGGAGTTGTTTTTCTGTATAAGAGAACTGAAGTATGTCATGTCTCCACTAAATTTCCCATACATGAGAACTGCAGTTATTTAGTAATGTTTACACATCATCTACACTGTTAATAGCATCTGTCTTCAATCCAAGATACATAATCTATTGTGAAGTAGTCAGTAGTTTCTATTGAGAATTGTTTTTTGTGTCTGCCTGTGTCCTCCATCCAGACTGCTGGGTCATCCCTGCCAACATGCCACGGTGGTGTAAATAGTTTTGCTTCATTTTGTTTTTATGCCCATATTGAAATCGTGCTCCTCATTTCTCACACCATGCTTTTCCTCGTCTACCTCAAAGCAGAAAGGCATCCCTTTGGGAACTCCACTGAGTTCTAAATTCCAGGCTTCCTCAAATGTGAGTGGAACAAAGGTTAGAGCTTACACAGTTGAATAGGAAGCAAGGGGTGCATAGCGGTTCGGCGACTCATCAGTGAGATCCACTCTAGATTACCTGTCACAAGAAAATTAAGTGCAGTGCTGATCGGCAAACCCATGATTGAAAACAATTGCTAGAAAATATCTTTAGAATGCAAACAAAATTGGCCCTATGGCTCAAAATACTGTAGATCCCTCTGGTTCAAACTGTTTTAAAAAAAAATCTTCTCTGTTCCACTGAATACATTTTACCCAAAGACAAACTGAGTTAAAAATGCAGATTGCCATACACAAAGCTTTGAACAATTAGCATGTTGGTGTAAGTGATGATTCAGCTGCACCGATGTAGTGCTTAGTGAAAACACTATCTACAACTATGGAAGAGATTCTCCCATCATTATCGGTACCCACCTCCCTGAGAGGCGGTAGCTATGGGTATGGCTACACTTGCAGCTGTACAGCGCTGGGAGTTAAACCTGTCTTCATACAGCTGAGTAGGGAAAGCGCTACAGCTCGCTTCTTCAGATGCATAGAATGGAACACACAGACAGAGAACATGAAAAGGTGGAAATATGCATACCAACTGTAAGAGTCCAATCAATTGAGATGAGCTATCATCAACAGGAGAAAAATCTTTGAAGCAATAATCGGGATGACCCATTCTATGCATCTGATGAAGGGGCTGTAGCCCACGAAAGCTTATGCTGAAATAAATTTGTTAGTCTCTAAGGTGCCACAAGTACTCCTGTTCTTTTTGCGGATACAGACTAACACGGCTGCTACTCTGATACCATGGGGAAGTTTAATGGCTGAACTCGACTGGCGTTTATAATGCTTCTCAAACCTAATTCACAGTGGATGTCAACATTCCAGTTTCAGCCCTAGCCAAAAGTTCTCTAAATTAGGGGTTCAAGCACCCCAAGTTTTAAATGAGATACAGCTACAGGGGCCATCTCTTGAGTCTAGGGGCACAGATTCTAGTCTGTCCTGGCAGGGAACCTACCTGACCTAAAATATCATCTCAGGCTTGTGATTGGGCTAAAAAAGAAGGTACCACAAAAATATTCACCAACTCAGAGTATTAGTCAAAGTTCTCCTGCCCTTCAGGGTGCAGCTAATGGGGCATCTTTTAATAAAATTAGATACATGTGCAGTTCTACCATATATCAACCAGCAGGCAGACAAAGAAATTGAAATTTATTGGAGGAATCCATTTACTTTTCCTGTGGACAGAGCTACATCTGACTTAGCCATTTTTGTGCTTTCTCAAAGTGCCAGCAGCTCAAGAGATGTTATATTAGATCTAATTTAAACACTGGAATAAATTGCCTAGGGAGGTTGTGGAATCTCCATCTCTGGAGATATTTAAGAGTAGGTTAGATAAATGTCTATTAGGGATGGTCTAGACAGTATTTGGTCCTGCCATGAGGGCAGGGGACTGGACTCGATGATCTCTCGAGGTCCCTTCCAGTCCTAGAGTCTATGAGTCTATAATTTTTCAAATGGGTCCTTGCCACCTGCATCCTCCTCTTGGAATATAGGAGTATAATCATAGTGTAGATTTGCTATTCATAAACACTATTCAGCATCTAAATTCTTTAATAATCATTATTAAGGGCTTGTCTTCACTACCGGGTAAGTCAACCTAATTTACACTATTCCAACTATGTTATTCACATGCTGGAGTCAACGTAGCTTAGGTTGACTTACCCCAGTGTCTTCACTGTGCTGCATCGATGGGAGACACTCTCTGGTTGACTTACCTTACTCCTCCTCAAGGGAGCTGGGGTATCGGAGTTGACTGGAGAGCGTTCTGTCACCGATTTACTGGGCCTTCACCAGACCTGCTAAATCGACAATGACTGCATCGATTGCAGCAGTGTTGATCTCCCCGGTAGTGAAGACAAGCCCTTAGTCTTAGAACATCTTGAGAAGACAAAAATTTTCACACAAGAATATCATCCACAGTGAAAATTCTAAAGTTCCTTTACCATGGCATCAGAATGGACAGGGAGAGGAAGGCATATATGAGACCCAGACAGTCAGCTTTCTTAAGCTACATCTACTCTATGAGTTAGGGATGTGATTCCCTGCTCATGTACACATAATCGCACTAGCTCTCATTGAGCTACCATGAGTATAAATAGCAGTGTAGGTACAGTAACACTGGTAGTGATAGCAGAGGCACGGCTGAACCACACTGAGCACAAACCTGCCGGAAACCAGGGGGTATGTACTCCGCATGGCTCAGCCATGCCTCGGCTACCTCTACCAGTGCTACTACACCTACATTGCCATTTATACTCGTGCTAGCTTGATAGCAGCTAGTGAGAGTGTATGTAAGCAAGCAGGGGGATAATACCCTTAGCTTGTAATGTAGACATTACCTTAAATTCCACTTAATGCAAGCAGGGGCAGCCAGTTATATATACTTATGGTGCCCAGGTTCCAGCAATATTCAGGGCCCGGGGACCCGGCTTCACCAATGTTTGGGGCTGGGTCTCTCCTCGGGTCCCACCTGCCACCTCCACACACCTCTCCCCCCTGCGCACCTCCCCCGAGTGTCTCCCAGCCCACACTTGCTGTCCCCGCTCACCTTCCCCAGGCCTGGGCCTACAGCTCATGATGAGTCTGCTCTGCCAGCTCCCTGCATCAACTGGTGCTGCAGGGTCCTAGTGCCTCCAGCTGCTAATGGCTGGGCAGGCTGCCATTACCCTGCCTTTCTGCCCTAGCCCTGAGCCTCTCCAGTGCCCCAAACCCCTCAACTCCAGTCAGAGCCCTAATCCTCTGCCCCTGCCCTGAGCCCCCTCCTGCATCATGAACCCAACAGCCCACACCCCAACCCTCTGCCCTAGCCCTGAGCCCCCCTGAACCCCAAACACCTCATCCTCAGCCCCACAGCCCTCACCCATGCACCCCTTCCTATTCCCAAACTCCCTTCCAGAGCATGCACTCCCTCCCCTTCCCCACATACCCCCTCCTGCCCCCAAACTCCTTCCCAGAGTCTGCACCTCCTCCCTCTGTACCCTCTTGCACCCTGAAACTCCATCCCAGAGCCTGCACCCAAACTCCGTCCCAGAGCCTGCACCCCTCACCCCCTCGTGTACACTTGCCCCAGCCCAGAGACTGCACCCATACTCCCTCCCAGAGCCTGCACCCCTCATCCCCTCTTGCACCCACAGCCCCTACCCCAGCCCGGAACCTGCACCCAGCACCCCAACTCCAGACCCTCTCCCCCACCCAAGCTTCATCCCAGAGCCTGCACCCTAATCTCTAGCCCAGGGCCTGCACCCCAGACCTCCTCCCACCACCCTAACTCCTTCCCAGAGCCTTAGGCAGGTGGGGGGTGGAGTTGGGGGAGGGCGGGTTCTGGGCACCACCAAAATTTCTACAAAGCTGCCACCCTGAGTGCAAGGCTTTTGCAGCTGCTCTGAGATGTGCCTCAGTGCTTAGGCAGGGCACAACATGGAAAGTGCAGGGGGAGCCAGTATCATGCAGCCCCTCAGGCCCCCTGTGTCCCTGCTCACCATGGAAAGCCCCAGCAACCGGGCTGCAGTCCCCCTGCCAGGAGCTCCCATATTGGGTAGGGATGTGGGTACATGAGCCTGTGCTCCGTTGCCAGGAACTTACTGCCTATACAATAGAGGGGCATGGCCAGGAGGGGAGGTGGCACTTGCTGGTCTCTGCAGCCTCAGAGCTGGCCAAAGGGAGAGCAGGATCTGGGCCCTCCTGCCCCATCACCTTGTGGCCCCCTGTCCCTGCCTTCCCTATGATCAGTGCTAAGTGTGGTGGGGGTAAATCTTTACTGCTTCATAAGCCAAAGAGTCTGAGCATGGACACTGACCCTAGTGAGGCTGCTGCCAGTCTCCTCCCTGATTCAGAATGGGGAGGGGAATAAGCATACTATTTCAAAAATTTCTGGGAATGCCCCTACCTTGATATGTCAGTGAAGTTCAAGTAAGAAATGAGCTATGCCGTTATTTAATTTTATTACATCTTAACCACTTTAATGGATTAATAGTTAAATCCTAAAAAAAAGAAAAAAAATCTAATTCTAGAATCTGGAATTGTCTTTCTGTATGTGGCTACAGAAACAGCATCTGGCCTATAGCATTGAAAAGGTGGGACCACCCTGAAATTAGATTTAGGATGAAAGAAATTTCCTTTCCTTGAAGTTTTAATCTGGTGCTCAGATGTCTTTTCCTACCCTTGTCTAACCCCAGTGGTAGTTCCATTTTTCTTATTCACATTGAGGTGATGCAAAATGTCTTCCTTAATAATTCTTCATATCTGGTTTCAGCAAGGAAGATCTGGCATTGAAAAACACGCACCTAAACTTGTACCCAGTGAGATTTTTTTTCAAGAAATTGCACTCCCTAGTGTCTGGCTTAGTTTAGACATAGAGAAATTACTTCACTTGCTATCTCTAAGGAGAATCTTGACATATGTGCTAAATATCTGATAGATATATTCTTTTAATCATGATAGAAGGGCCTTGAAAGCTTTAAAGTGTCATGACTTGTGCAATCTAAATGGCATGTTGTCTATACTAGAGAAGTTTTTAAAAGTTGAACGTTCATTCTGTCAAAGCAGTTTTCTCTTTTGGGTGGCCTGAGGGAAAGCTTCCTGCTAAGGCTGTATGTAAAGAAACTAAACTAAGTTCCAGCCACACATTCATGAAGCATTGCAAATTCAGGGCCAACTTCACTGCTGGCATAAATGGGTGGAAATCCACAGAGGCTAACAAAGTTGCACGTGCTTATGCCGTCAGTGAATTTGGCCCTGAATTAGCAAATAGCTACAAAAGTATCTCACAAAACTGGGTGACTGAGCAACAAAATGGCAGATGAAATTCAGTGTTGATAAATGCAAAGTAATGCACACTGGAAAACATAATCCCAACTATACAGATAAAATGATGTGATCTAAATTAGCTGTTCCTGCTCAAGAAAGAGATCTTGGAATCATTGTAGATAATTCTCTGAAAACACCCACTCTATGAGCAGCGGCAGTCAAAAAAGCGAACAGAATGTTGGAAATCATGAAGAAAAGGATAATAATAAGAAAATATAATTTGCTTTTGTATAAATCCATGGTACCCCCACTTCTTCAATACTGCATGCAGATGTGGTTATCCCATCTCAAAAATGACATTGGAATTGGGAAAGGTTTAGAAAAGGGCAATAAAAATAACTAGGGGTATGAAAATGCTTCCATATGAGGAGTGATTAATAAGACTGGGACTTTTCAGCTTGGAAAAAGACAACTAAGGGGGATATGACAGAGATCTATAAAATCATGACTCGTGTGGAGAAAGTAAATAGGGAAATTTTATTTACTCCTTCTCATAACACAAGAACTGGGGGTCACCAAATGAAATAAATAGGCAGCAGGTTTAAAACAAACAAAAGAAGTATTTTTTCACATAATGCACAGTCAAACCATGGAACTCTTTGCCAGAGGATGTTGTGAAGGCCAAGACTGAACAGGATTTGAAAAAGAACTACCATAGATAAATTTGTGGAGGGTAGATCCATCAATGGCTATTAGCCAGGATGGGCTGGGATGGTGTGTCTAGCCTGTTTGCCAGAAACTGAGATTGGGCGATGGATCACTTGATGAGTATCTTTTTTTGTTCATTCCCTTTTAGGCACCTGGCTTTGGCCACTGTCAGAAGACAAGATACTGGGCTAGATGAACCTTTGGTGTGACCTAGTATGGCCCTTCTTATGTTCTTATGCAATGTGTAACATACATCTTGGCCAAACAGAAAAATTCTAATAGTACCCAAGCAATATGATAAAATATTACTCTATAATTGTGGAAAGATTTGAACATTACAATAGGGTGCTTGTAACTGAGTGACAGATCAAAAGGAATACCTCATTAGCAGTATCTGGCCACAAAAAACAATTCAGAGGTAAAATATTATTTCTGTGTGTGATGCTAATTAGTCCTGTTAAATTATGTCTGTGGACAAAGGAAATCCATGTTATTTTATTGACCTTTTTAGTTATTTTTTTCTCTGTTCATACTCAAAGAATAAGATTCCCTTACTACAGAAACACAGAGTGTGAAAGAAAAAGGAGGGAAATGGAGTTCGCACCTTAAATTAGCACATCTAAAGAGAACAAAGACATCTATTGTGTTGCTTTCATATAGCTGTTAGATATTAATTTGATAAGGGCAAAGTATCTTAAAATGGGGACTGAACAAATCTTGAACTTTTTTTTCCATATGGCTTTATCTTGTATTAAAATGTTTATTGTTGAGATAAAGTGCTCTCTATTCAAGCAGTAACAAGTTCCATAGTGGAACAAAAGTAGGCAGCACTCACAAAATTCACTATAACAAAAAGTCTGAACAGTAAGATATGAAAACTATTGATTATGTTGTCTGTGGTGACATACAAACAAAGTGATAACTGTTCACATCCATAAAAGTTGAAGAATGGCAATGTCACACCGTATGAAGATTAACATAAGAATCTGACATCTTTGGTGAAAATTTGTAATTACATTTGAAGCTTTTGCTAGAGACTCGAAGACGGGCGGAATTTCCTCAAGCAGTTTTTTTTTGTTCATGTCAATGCTAGCTAGTTAACTCTTTCATAAGATTTAATAATAAGATTTTCAGAAGATTCATAATAATTACTATGGGGAAGCACAACAACTTTAACAGGAGGATATGAGGAGGGTGAAAGCATTCTGGGAGGAGTAGTATGTTCTTTGGCAGTGTAGTAGCTGTATTTGCATTTCTATGTCAAAAGTGAGCCATCTAAGTTTGGTGTTGACCTGCAGAATACTTAGTCCTTAATATGGCTGTCATTTAGCATCAATGTACAGGTAGCAGTGTCTACCTTAAGTGCTGTGTCTTTAGACACAGAGGAGCAAACTGAAAGTGTAGAAGCATAGGATTGTAGGACTGGAAGGGACCTCAGAAGTCATCGAGTCCAGTCCCCTGCACTCATGGCAGGACTAAGTATTATCTAGACCATCCCTGGCAGGTGTTTGTCTAACCTGCTCTTAAAAATCAATAATAATGGAGATTTCATAACCTCTCTAGGCAATTTATTCTAGAGCTTAACTACCATGACAATTAGGAAGTTTTCTCTAACGTGCAACCTAAACCACCCCTTGCTGCACTTTAAGCCCATTGCTTCTTGTCCTATCCTCAGAGGTTAAGAAGAACAATTTTTCTCCCTCCTAAATGTACTTGAAAACTGTTATCGTGTCCTCTCTCAGTCGTCTCTTCTCCACACTAAATAAATCCAATTTTTTCAATCTTCCCTCATAGGTCATGTTTTCTAGACCTTTAATCATTTTTGTTGCTGTTCTCCAGACTTTCTCCAGTTTGTCCACATCTTTCCTGAAATGTGGCACCCAGAACTGGACATGGTATTCCAGTTGAGGCCTAATCGGTGTGGAGTAGAGCGGAAGAATTACTTCTCATATCTTGCTTACAACACTCCTGCTAATACATCCCAGAATGATGTTAACTTTTTTTGCAATCGTGTTACACTGTTCGCTAATATTTAGTTTGTGATCTACTATAACCCGCAGATCCCTTTCTGCAGTACTTTTTTCCTAGGCAGTCATTTCCCGTTTTGTGTGCGTGCAGCTGATTGTTCCCTCCTAAGTGGAGTGCTTTGCATTTGTCCTTTTTAATTTCATCCTATGAGTTCATCCTCAACAGTTGTTTGTTATTAAAAGTAGGGATTTACCCATAGTTACCACACATCCGAAATTCCTCAGTTATTTCCTGTTCTTGTTATTGGGGGAAACTGTGGTATCCGTAATGACACCATAGGGTAACTGTGGCTAACTTTTGACTACTTAAAGGGATCCCCTGATTTGTTGGGATAATAAAATTGAGGCAAAAGCAGGTAATGCACAAATGAATCTGAGATTGAAAGCCACATTCCAAGTTATCTGTGTTGCAGGGATGTTATAGTCTTCAGTAGAAGGATCAAGCCAGCATCTAAAAATTAGAAAGGGTTTTTCAGTGAGAAAATTCCATCAACATAAAAACTGTTTAGATATTGAAGGAGGAGATTGTTGATGTCCCATGGATACCATAGGACTTAAATTATCCTACTTTTATATCCTATTGTGGTTTTATATATTTATTATGAAAATATGCAAGTCATGCATCGCTTCCAAGTGGCCCAATTACTTTCACTCCCTACAATGAGAATGAGGCTATACAGTTAAAACAGGTTTTAATTTGGGTATTTAGAATGGAGAATGATGTCAACATAAAGAATCAACTTACATCCAAAAAACTAAAGAGATTATTCTGAGTGACTCCAAATTCCATATATATAATGGCCCCATTTCAAGAAAGCAGATAAACGTGCTTAAGTGCTGTCCTGGCTAGGGCTGCTTTCCTTTTATCCAATATAACAAAAATTATGTCTTTATACCTGTTCAGTATGGCCAAGTTATAGTTTTATGGGAACTAAAATCTTGAATTTTCTGCCACTTGTATGTTTAAAATCTCAACCATAACATTGAATTAACATGACATTTGTGTTTAATTTCCTCATTCTGTTTTATTTTCAAAGACAAAAATGGGAAAGTCATAGCTGGAAAAGAGTGGGAGGCGGAAGGGGGAGAAAGAGCAGAGAATATGCTTTGATAATCCATTGTCTCAAGGTGAAATTCACCTCTGTACAGAGAGCTCTCTATACATGAGGCTCAGTACATTATATGAATCTCATTTAAGCTCTTATGGTGAGTCTCAGGTAGTGAGTCTAAAGTAGTCCAGATGGTCTCAAGAGGGCCCTGTTCACAAGGGGGCTGTTTCACCCTGAATGCATTCATTTCATCTGCAAGGTATAAACAGACAGTGGTGTTTTTTTCATTGTGTGATGCTTATATACACATGCATGTATCTAGAGCACTGCATTTTAGAATGTTGTGAAAGTTAATAGTAGGGGAATGTTTATTCAGCCTAAATGCTATGTAATTTTTGAAATATCACTAACTCCATTATATTTCAAACAAACTTCTTCCAGTATGTTACAAGCAAGTTTTAAATGATGGTGAGTTTGAACTTCCAAAAACAAGTAATGTATTAACAGTACAAGTGCTAACAAAAGTACCCTAAAGATGTCTTAACTCATATAAACCACTTTTTTTTCTTTTGGCTCCAACATTTCAAAAACAATCAAATGGAATTATATCAAACAATGAATTCTCCTGGTGACTGAGAACAACTAGAGGAAATTTCAGTCAAAAAGGTTTAAGTGCTAAACTTCTGAAAACAGTCATGTGTTGGAAGTGTATTCGTGAATGTAAGTACAGTTCCATAAAAATAACGGCTTTGGAGCCATAAGAGTTGCCCATGCAATCACAAATATAGGTTATCAATAAGGTACCTAATTTTCACTACTATTCTACTTTATTATTCTTAATTTGTAATTGATGTTAGTGAAATTTACCGTGACTTCTATTTAAGTGATTATCATTACTTTGTCATACATAGTAATACCCATATGTTTCTATAGTTGTAGAAAAATGTTTATAATATTATATAGTATTTATAGGAGAAATAGTGCGTGGTCTTATAATTAAAAACTGCATCATATGTGCAAGAGGGAGACCTCTTTCCAGTGAACCGCAAGGGCCACCCAAGCAGGGCATTTTCCGCAGGTGCACAATAGGACCTTTGCGTCAGCCCATGTGCATCCAAGTTTAACTAGCTCAGCAGTCTTTAGTTTAGTAATATAATTCTGAAATGTAGTGTGTATTTTTAAGGGTTCAGAATTCTCTCAAATCAAATCAAAACTAGTTTTCATGGGAAAAGTCAAAAGCTTGGTCTACACTACGCATTTAAACCGATTTTAGCAGCGTTAAACCGATTTAACGCTGTACCTGTCCACACTACGAGGCCCTTTATATCGATATAAAGGGCTCTTGAAATCGATTTCTGTACTCTTCCCAGACGAGAGGAATAGCGCTAAAATCGGTATTACCATGTCGGATTAGGGTTAGTGTGGCTGCAAATAGACGGTATTGGCCTCCGGACAGTTTCCCACAGTGCACCACTGTGACCGCCCTGGACAGCAATCTCAGCTCAGATGCAGTGGCCAGGTAAACAGGAAAAGCCCCGCGAAATTTTGATTTTCATTTCCTGTTTGCCCAGCATGGAGCTCTGATCAGCACGTGTGACAATGCAGTCCCAAAACCAAAAAGAGCTCCAGCATGGACCGTACGGGAGATACTGGATCTGATCGCTGTATGGGGAAGCAAATGTGTTCTATCAGAGCTCCGTGACAGAAGACGAAATACCAAAGCGTTTGAAAAAAAATCTACAGGCTACACAGTGCTGCGTGACAAGCGTAACGGGAAGCCAGAGACTCAAATGGACACTCATGGAGGGAGGAAGGGGGTACTGAGGACTCTAGCTATCCCACAGTCCCCAGCAGTCTCCGAAAAGTATTTGCATTCTTGGCTGAGCTCCCAATGCCTGTAGGTTCAAACACATTGTCCAGCGTGGTTCAGGGTATAGCTTGTCAATTTACTCCCTCCCCCCACCACGTGAAAGAAAAGGGAAAGAAATCATTTCTTGACTTTTTTAAATGTCACCCTATGTCTACTGAATGCTGGTGGTAGACGTGATGCTGCAGCAGTGAAGAGCAGTATCCGCTCTTCTCCCCTCCCCGGTGGCAGACGGTACAATATGACTGCTATCCGTCGTCACCGTCAGCCCGTGCTTGATAACTGCTGAATACCCCTGGCTGGCCTCAGGGGTACCTGGGTAAAAATAGGAATGATTCCTGGTCATTCCCAGTAGATGGGACAGAACGGCTGGTAACCGTCCTCATCATAGCAACTGGGGACTGAGCTCCATCAGCCCCCTCCCTTTCCTATGTAAAGAAAAGATTCTGTACTGCCTGGACTATCATAGCAGCGGCATGCTGGGCTCCTCTCCCCCGCACCGCTTAATGTGCTGCCTGGACTGTCATAGCACTGGGAGGCTGCCTCCCCCTCATTTTATCTCACTAACAAGTCACTGTTTGTTATTCCTGCATTCTTTCTAACTTCATGATACAAATGGGGGGGACACTGCCACGGTAGCCCAAGAAGGTTGGGGGAGGAGGGAAGCAACGGGTGGGGTTGTTGCAGGGGCACCCCCTGTGAATGGCATGTAGCTCATCATTTCTGCGGGATCTGACACGGAGCGGCTGTGCTCTCTGATACACTGGTTCTCTAGTACACTTGCCCCATATTCTAGGCAGGACTGACTCTATTTTTAGAAACCATAAAGGAGGGATTGACTCGGGAAGTCATTCCCAGTTTTGCTTTTGCGCCCCCGGCCGATCTCAGCCAGGGGCACCCATGATAGCAGCAGACAGCACAGAAGGACAGATAACCGTCATCTCATTGCCAAATTACACTGGCAGCAGATGGTACGGAATGACTGGTAACCATCTCTGCCTTCATGCAAAAGCAAATGAATGCTGCCATGTAGCACTGGAGTATCGCCTCTGTCCGCGGCATCCAGTACACATACGGTAACTGTAAAAAAAAAAAAAAAAAAAAAAAAAAAAAAAAAAAAAAGCTGAATAGGCTCCATGGTTGCCGTGCTATGACGTCTGCCAGGGCAATCCAGGGAAAAAGGGCGCGAAATGATTGTCTGCCGTTGCTTTCCCAGAGGAAGGAATGACTGACGACATTTACCCAGAACCACCTGCGACAATTATTTTTGCCCCATCAGCCACTGGGCTCTCAGCCCAGAATTCTAAGGGGCGGGGGAGACTGCGGGAACTATGGGATAGCTACGGAATAGCTACCCACAGTGCAATGCTCCGGAAATCGACGCTGGCCTTGGACCATGGACGCACACCGCTGAATTAATGTGCTTAATGTGGCCGCGTGCACTCGACTTTACACAATCTGTTTTATAAAACCGGTTTATGTAAAATCGGAATTATCCCGTAGTGTAGACATACCCAAAGGCTCTTTTTCTCAGCAAGCATTTAGCTATCTGACTAATTTTGACTTTCTGTCTCCACCTTTTCTGGCTCTAGAACTGTCTTTTTTTAAAAAAGTGATCTTTTTAATGGAAAAAGTGTTTTACTCTTATGCACCCATGCAGTCTGAACATGGTTTTTATTCATACTTTGCAGGGGTATGGGAGAAGAATCATACTTAAGCAGAGAGGAAGTGTGGAAAATGTCAGTCTTGCATTTGGGCATCTAAAATGGGGGCTTAGAATGGAAGCCATTATGCAACCTGTCACTCCTGTAATAATATGACATTATAATAAGCAGTATTTTGAAAATAGATAAATTTTCAATTAGATTGTAGTATTTGGAAATAAAAAGCTTCGCACTATTCTCTTTGATTAGAGCAGAAGCCCTGTGATTTAAAAAAAAAGTATGATCTCAGATATTTTAGAAGCAGGTACTTAACTGTAACTATCATCTGGCTATAAAAAGTTAGTAGTTAGATTTCCCCCCTCCCCTGAGTCTGAAGAAAGGGTATATGTGAATTATAATATTGATACTTACAACTTACAGTTGATATATCACTTTGTGTTCTAAGTGCAGACATTAATTAACATTATATTCCCAAAATTAATTTAAGTGGAAGTATCTATCTTTAGTGTTTAGCAGCTGTCCATATTTGAATTGTATTTCTCAGTAATTTATTAAATGTAGTGCTAGTCCCTACCCCCATTGTTTGTGTGTTCACAAACAATGCAATAGCTGTCTTTACATAATGAAAATAAAAAGGCCAGACAAAAACATTAATGTTCTTTTAAATAATGAATTTTAATGTGGAGAAGTGTTAGTAAGTTTTATAGTAAACCCTGCTGTGCTAATTAATCTAAGTGATTAGGACCTAATTGCCTCTTCATGGTAAATATCATATTTACTGTGAAATAAGGCTATGCAGATTTGCAGTTCGAGGGATAGAGTTGTGAGAGAGATGATAGTTACAAGAGGTAGGATTCAAATTACAGCATTTATGCTTAACTGTTGTAATTCTAGAAGAAGTCTCAGACCAATTATTAAAATTATTCCCTTTTTTATTTTATTGGTCATTTTCTTCTGATTTTTATGAGTTGTTTTCCTATTGTTTTAGTTTTGTGAATGAATGTTCCCTTTGAGTAAATTAAACATAAACTGAAAGTCACATAGATGTTAATGTAAGGAAGAAGTTGGGGCAGAGGAGCAGGAGTTGTAGAGTAAAGGGGATGATAGCATCAACTAGCAGGCAGATCCTTTGACACCTTTGACCTATCTTTGCAAGATGAAACTATCATCCCAGTAGTCACATCTATAGTGGATGATTTCAAGGCATTTTAGGGCCTCCTTAAGCAGATGGCCGAACCCTGGAAATAGCACTAGAAGTGATTCAAGAAAAATCATACAAGTTATTTGATGTTTTATACTCTGCCACGTAGGGCCATTTAACAATGCCTATTAATAAGGGTATTTTAGATCCATCCAAAGATCTTTGGCAGACCCCAGCATCCATTTCTGCAGCATCCAGGCAAGTGAATTGCAGGTATCAAGTCCCATCAAATGGATTTTTATGCTCACCCTATCCCAGAATCACATGTTGTGATGGCTACAAATGAAGAATTGAGGCAGTCTGGTCCATCAAAGTCTACCCCAAAAGGCAAGGCATCAAAGAGATAAGATCTTTTCAGGAGAAAAATATATCCTTCAGCTATTTTACCGGTCAGAATAGCCAACTGTCAGGCTTTACTAACCAAGTCTGACTACTGTATTTACAAGGGGATAGAGTTTCCCAATTTTTGGATGAACTTGCAGTGGAATATAAGGAAGAATTAAAATCTGTGGGGCAATTAATTGCTAAATCAACTTGCAAGTAGCTCTAAATGCTGCTGATACAACTACAAGATCAGTAGCAACTCTTGAGTGGTTGCATTTGGTATCCCAGAACAAGTCCAGAGAACAATAGGGGGCTTAAATTTTGAAAGACATGGCAGAATTTAAGGACAGACTCCCTGTGAACGACCATGCCCAGTTCCAGGCCTTAGTAGATGAGGGGAAGTTAGTGGCAAAGGTGGCCCTATGGTCCATGGTGGATGTAGCTGACACTACATCCCATTCCCTGGCTACTGGGCTCATTATGCACAGAGACTCTTGGCTCCAGTCTTCTGGTTTCCCACGGGAGGTCCAGAACACCATCAAGGACCTCCCTTTCCATGAAGCCAATCTTTTTAATGATAAGACGGACAGGTCTCTGCATTCCCTCAATGATTCACATTCTACTCTGTGGTCCCTGGTGATCTACACCCTGGCTCCCAGGAGGAAGCACCAGAGATAGTTCTTCAGACCATTGCCATCTACTGCCTACCCACCTACTATCAATGACCACTGGAACATCTCCATAAATAACAGAGGTCCCAGAGAGCCTGGTTTCCAGGCCTGCCCACTGCCATTCCTCCTCCCTCTCCCAGCTGCAGGCCAAGGGTCACTTTTGACATACGGGTCAAGACCTGTGAACAAGCTTCAATGCCATCTACCCTCACCCCCCCACCATCATGTTTGTCAGCCACCTTGCCCTCAGTTTGGACAATTGGATACTGGAGATCATCCATTAGGGATACTTCATAGAGTTTCTTTCCCTCCTACCTTATCACCCTCCCACAAATTGATTCTTCCCCAGGAAGGAGACTCCCTGCTCTTCAAGGGTGCGATTGAGGGTGTCCTGCCTCACTACCAATGGAGAGGGTTCTACTTACCATATTTTCTCCTCCCCATAAAGGAGTAGAGACTCATCATGGATCTTCGTCAGCTAAATATATTCATAACCTGAAATTCCGGATGGTTACATTTACATCAGTAATTCCCTCCGGGAGTCATAGGACTGGAAGAAACTTTGAGAGGTTATTTAGTCTAGTCCCTTACTCTCATGGCAGGACTAAGTATTATCTAGATGATCCCTGAGAGGTGGTTGTCTAACCTGCTGTTAAAAATATCCAGTGATGGAGATTTCACAACCTCCCTACACAATTTATTCCAGTGCTCAACTACCCTGATAGTTAGGAAGTTTTTTCAAATATCCAGCCTAAACCTCCCTTGCTGCAATTTAAGCCCATTGCTTCTTGTCCTATCCTCAGGGGTGAAGACAAAGTAAGGGAAGCCTTTTTGTTTAACCTGGCAGCAATCACACTTCTGCAGCACTTGTCTTAGGGCTCAATCTCATAGACTTTAAGGCCAGAAGGGACCATTATGATAACCTAATCTTACCTCTGGCACATTGCAGGCCACAGAACCTTACCCACTCACTCACTGCTTGAATATACCCATAGACCTCAGCACACCATCTGCTTGGGAAGATATCAGGGAGGAATCTCTGTAGTAACTCAGATCCCACCCTACCTAGTGTCCCATCACAAGCTATTGGGAATATTTTCCGTTAATAGTCAAAGATCAATTAATTGCCAAAATTAGGCTATCCCTTCATACCATCCCTTCCATAAACTTATCAAGCTTAATCTTGAAGCCACATATGTCTTTTGCCTCCACTACTCCCCTTGGAAGGCTGCTCCAGAACGTCACTCCTCTTATGGTTAGAAACCTTCATCTAACTTCAAATCTAAACTTCCTGCTGGCTAGTTTATATCCATTTGGTTTTGTGTCCACATTGGTACTGAGCTTAAATAATTCCTCTCCTTCCCTGGTATTTGTCCCTCTGATGTATTTATAGAGAGCAATCATATCTCCCATCAGCCTTCTTTTGGTTAGGCTAAACAAGCCAAGCTCTTTTGAGTCTCTTGATAAGACAGGTTTTCCATTCCTCGGATCATCCTAGTAGCCCTTCTCTGAACCTGTTCCAGTTTGAATTCATCCTTCTTAAACATGAGAGACCAGAACTGCACACATTATTCCAGATGAGGTCTCACCAGTGCCTTGTATAACAGTACTAACACCTCCTTATCTCTACTGGAAATACCTCGCCTGATGCATCCCAAGAACACGTTAGCTGTTTTCACAGCCATATCACATTTGTGGCTCATAGTTATCCTGTGATCAACCAATACTCTGAGGTCCTTCTCCTCCTCTGTTACTTCCAAGTGATGCTTCCCCAGTTTATAACAGTTGTTCCTGTTATTAATCCCTAAATGCATCACCTTGCACTTTCCACTATTACTCCAGTTTACAAGGTCATCCAAATCTTCCTATAGGATATCCCGGTCCCTCTCTGTATTGGCAATACCTCACAGCTTTGTGTCATCCACAGACTTTATTAGCACACTTCCACTTTTTGTGCCAAGGTCAGTAATAAAAAGATTAAATAAGATTGGTCCCAAAACCATTCCCTGAGGAGCTCCACTAGTAACCTCCTTCCAGCCTGACAGTTCACTTTTCAGTATGACCCATTGTAGTCTCCCCTTCAACCAGTTCCTTATCCACCTTTCAATTTTCATATTGATCCCCATCTTTTCCAATTTAGCTAATAATTCCCCATGTGGAACCGTATCAAATGCCTTACTGAAATCGAGGTAAATTAGATCCACTGCGTTTCCTTTATCTAAAAAATCTATTACCTTCTCAAAGAAGGAGATCAGTTTGGTTTGGCACGATCTACCTTTTGTAAAACCATATTGTATTTTGTCCCAATTACCAATGACCTCAATGTCCTTAACTACTTTCTCCTTCAAAATTTTTTCCAAGACCTTGCATACTACAGATGTCAAACTAACAGGCCTGTAGTTACCAGGATCACTTTTTTTCCCTTTCTTAAAAATAGGAACTGTGTTAGCAATTCTCCAGTCATATGGTACAACCCCTGAGTTTACAAATTCATTAAACATTCTTGCTAATGGGCTTGCAATTTTGTGTGCTAGTTCCTTTAATATTCTTGGATGAAGAATGCTCCCAATAAAAGTCTGCATTTGCTATATTGTTCTTTTTGGGTATGCCATTTCTTTGTTGGGGTTTGTGTTGCTTCACATTATTGTTTCCAGTGTGTTTGGTTTTGATACTCCTTGCCCATTAATACATTTCTACTATCAAAAAAATCAACCAAATTGTCAAGAAGAGACCACACTGCCAGAAAAGGAATTGTGTTTTCTCTTCCACTGCAACATCACAGTCTGGACTTAACTAGATGCAGCAAATGTGATGTCAAGGGGTCTGTATTAATCTGCAAGGATATCTATCCCTTCTCCCCTCCTTTTGGTACTCACTTTGTTTTGAGGATGTGTAGACTGGAATTAGGATGGACTAGGGGGTTGTCATAGTCATTCAAGGAAGTCATGTCATCCAGTTCTAGTCTCTGCCTCCTCTCTACCCCCATCCTTCTTCAAGGACCATTCTCAAGAGAGTCTGCTATAACAAGAGGTGGATTCTGTAATTCACGTGGGTGCAATAGAAACAGTGCATCCTGCATTCCAGGGAAAAAGTGTTCTATTCTCTATACTTCCAAATTCTCAAGAAGAATGGAGGTCTGTGACCTATCCTGGACTTCATGTATCTCAACAGGTTTATCAATAACTTCATATTCTACATGGTGATATTCACATTCTTTATACTTTCCTTAGGTCCCATGGATTGGTTCAGAACTCTTGGCTTACAGGACAGTTACTTCTGGTGTGTCTATCCATCCAGCTCACAGGAATTATCTATGTTTTGTGGTAACGGGAGTGCTCCCTTTTGATCTCTCCAGTACCTTCAGAGTATTCACAAAATGTATCTTTTTTTATAGCTGCTCATCTAAGAAGATATGGCCTTTATGTTTACCCAATTACCTCCATGATTGGCTGATACAGAGGAAGTCAGCTCATCAAGTGACCAAGGCATAGTTCTTCCATTCTTTACTTCACTGGGTCTCGGGGACAGCCACAGCAAAACTGTTCTTACTCCTACACGATGGACAGAGTTCACAGGAGCAATTCTTGATTCAGAGTTCTACCTTCCCCAGATTTTATACTATTCAGCACTTCATAGTGGATCTTCGGCCTCATCCATTAACTTTGGTAAAAGCCTGTCTCCAGTTACTTGGCAACATGGCCTTTTGAACCTTTGTAACACTGGCTGTCAGACATCACCTCACATTCTTTCAAGGGAGATTGTGGTTTTTCGACATGTTCCATCCCTGTGGATCCCATGACTTCACCCTTTTTCCCTGATTCTGGGTGGCAAAGGTACTGAATGGCAGTTGGAGTCGCTCTGCCCTCAAAGGGGTGGCACGAGGAAATATAGGTACATGTGCAGCCCCAGTGAACACTACTTGTTAAAAGATTCTGATCTCTTTCACTTGGGTTCATGTGCAACAAGTGTGAGATCCACATAGATAGACCATCTCAAAGATCTCAATTATTGTAAAATGAGCAACCATTTTTTCTTCTAGAAGTACCTGTTCACTTGGATCCTGTGCTTGGTGATTAGCTAGCAGTTTAATCCTTACCATCTGACAGCTCAGCTGAACTGAGCATCAGCTTTAGAGGTTGACGCAAAGAAACTGTGATTAGTAAATGTATGAACTGTTCTTTACTTGCAGCTATAAAAAATACATTTTGGATGGTGTTCTTCTCCAAAAATGTTATCAAATACAGAGTGTCGACCAGATTATAGTCTCAGCTACCCTAATTGAAATCAGTTCAGAAGAGCTCCAATGGAGCTATTCTGCATTTTCTCTGGTATAACACTAGAATCTGGTACTGGGTTTGTTTGGGTTTTTTTTTTTTGTTTTACAAAATAACATTTTAAAATATATAGTATATGTCTGTGGCTATATGGTACTATTTTGTCCTTTGTGATTTTGCTTTACTTAGGAACGAATTCACTTAAAATAGAATATGGCTTGCTTTTGTACAGTACAGTAAGCTTCAGTAATTTTTTTTTGTTATTTATTCATTTTTTTAACACCTACTATGCTCCATTATCAGAGTGCAGTCCTTTTGATTATGTGGAGGGCTGCCCGGGGTGAGGGGGCAAGGCAAGTGGGGCAATTTGCCCTGGGCCCCAGAGGGGCCCCGCGAGCCGCTCCGGGTTTTTGGCAGTACTTTGGAGGCGGGCCCTTCACTCGCTCCAGGTCTTCGGCAGAGGGTCGTTCAGTGCAGCTGAAGACTCGGAGTGAGTGAAGGACCTGCCACTGAAGTGGTGCCGAAGCCTTGGAGCGCCGCCCGGTGAATACAAGCACTGCTGCAAGTGGCAGCGGGGGAGGGGGAGGAAAGAAAAAAAACACGATTGGCAGCAGCTCTACCGCTGCCGCTTCATTCTTCAGCCGCAATTCGGTGGCGGGTCCTTCCCTCCAAGAGGGACCCACCCCTGAATTGCTGCCAGAGACCCGGCCCTGCCCCTGGCCCCCTGAATCCCCTGGGTTCCTCTGATTATGTGATCATTATTAGTGAAATAATATGCTCTTTCTTCAGGGCTCTTGAAATGTGTTCTAAAGACGATGGTAATCGACTTTGATTTATATTTAATCTCCATGCTGCTACATGATTACACCGTCAAGATCTCAAAGGTGTGGGGGTTTTTTAGCTAAAATTTTTCAATGTCTACATCACTTGGAAACTATACATAATATTTTAGTACACTCTGTACGTTTTATGTACTGAATCCAGATATAGCACTGTTTTACACAGGAACTATTTAATATACATGGAAATTCATATGATACAGAGGACATGGTGCTCACATGAAGTTGATTTATTTTTCTATGCTCTTTGATTTATTCCTTTATTTGTTCATATGGATCAATTGTTTTTGCCTAGAGCTGGTGTCATTTCTCAGCACTCTTCTGAAGCATCAGGGAATCCCAACAGTAAAAGTGCCCAATTAATATGCTCTGCATAGAATAGGATGTCTCTTTTTTCTGTCTCTTTTTGATAAATAGGAGGACAGTTTCAGATAGTTTCTCCTTCTCCCACCAACCCCTCCACCTCTCAAGAAATGTCCAGTGCAAAAGAATTTTTCAGCTTTTCAAGCCATCAGAATGTCAAGGACAGACAAATCTTGTGTCAGCAAGAATAATATTCACGTTTTGAATAGCTCTCCAAGACCCTTTAAAATCATGTCAAATGATCCAAGTTTTTACAAGCTCTTTTGATACACAGACAGCCAAGGGTGATTTTGTCTAGTAATGTAATAATGTATGGGCCAGCCATTTTTCCCAATCTTTAGTATTTAACCTATATCTATGAAATGAATGATTGTGCCATTCTAAATCTAAATAATTTAAAATTATTCACATTCCTGTTTTTCTTGTCCAGGGCTGTTTGAATAAACAAGGAAATAGGTTTGTTTTAAATGTTCCCTTATAGATTATAAACATTAGGTATTTTAAAACCTACAAAGAATTAGAAACTTTTCTTTATAGATTCATGATATTGATTTTATCAATACACAGTTAATACTGTTCTATAAATAGTCCATTCACCCCAAACTTCAATGAATTCAACATATGGTTGATATTCACATAATTAATAAGATGCTAAATTACATTGATGTTAGAAACCACACCAAAAAAAGTTAGACTAACATGAAGCGTCCCGTTTAACCACACAAACTCTTATTCTGTATTCCTGACTCAACAAAACGCCAGTTACGAGAATAATTACTCTAGGATTAAGCTCAAAATAGAGGAAATTGAAGTTGAAAATCCAGCTTAATGTTCCTAGTCAGAATGGATGGTATCCTTAACTACACATTTAAAGATTCCTACAATATGAAACATAGAGTGTATGGTCCTGATTTGAGTCTCAATGACATGTTCCCCTTTTTTTTATAGGTGTGCATTGAGCTTCCCTAAATTGAGTAAAGATTTTTTTTTTCCAACTGATTGATAGATAGAGGGAGGGGAGAAGGGGCAACTTCTCATTCTCTTTCTTTTTAACCAACAAAAACTGTTTCAGAGATTAAGATAAGACAGTTTTCTCATTGCTATCCAGATTTTAGTTGTTGTTTTTTTTTATCCCAAGGCAGGAATAAAAAAGGCAATATATTATATACAAGAAAGTAGAGTACAGTTTTGGGGTGTAGGAGTGAGGAAGGAAAAGCAGATTGCCTTTTATCTTGTTTGATTTGCAGCTTATATTTTATTGATAATACTCTGCATTCTGTAACACCTTTCGACATAGCATCTCAAAACCCTTTACTAATGTTAATTAATTAAACCTCACAACAATTTTGCAAAGGAAGCTCCAATATTATTATATCAATTTTTCAGTTGAGTAAAGAGAGGCACCAAAAGATTTTTTGACCAAGGTTTCGCAGAAAATAAAACTCATGAGTTCTGATTCCATCTTATGCCCTAACAACACTTCCTCACAAATTCTCTGCATATTGAAAAATATTAGGAAAAGCAGTGTTGAAATGACTGATGCAGGCAAAATGCATTTTTGTAACCACAGAATATATTTTGTATGAAAAATCTACAGTATTTCAATAAAAAACATGTCAAAGGTATTATTTTTAGTGTAAAGACCATATTTGCTGAAGAAATGTATTTTAATCTTTTGCATGAAACTCTAGAACTGCCTGCTCACTGAGTTCATTGAGACAGTTGTTAACTGTAGGAACCCAGGATATAGAGTATAAACCTTTTGGGCAAGGACCATTCCTAATTTTTTGTATGTAGAACACATAGCATATTGTGACGTAACAGCAAATAATAATTCCCATGTTTACAATATTTAAATATTGACCATTGATAATTTTTTTTGCGAAACTGACTTTGTTGAGTCAATGAAAGATCAGAAAGACACTGAATTGTCAGAAAGTGGTCAATGAGTGGATAGCAGTTATCAGATTTCAGAGGGGACTTTGTTTTACATTAAATAGCCAACCAGAACTTCTAATATTGTGACAGCTCCTCAATCATATGAATGAAAGTTACTTCAAAGAAAGATCTTTTGAAGCGTATTAGTAATTATATGAACCTACTATTAGTCACCAATGGAAATATGTAGATCTTTGTTCTATATATGGATTAAGGCATAAGGCTAGGCTCAAACTCAGACACCAGTGTAAATATAAGAGGTAGCAGCTATTATAAAGGGGAATCAACATGTAAAGAAAGTAGAGAAAGTGCTTGTTTACTCTTTTAATACAGGATGTAGTACATTCACTATATAGTGCTGCCACCTTTACTCACAATGAATAAGTATCTTACTTTGCAAGTAATCCCTTTGCTAAGTCTGAATGCACAAGGTGACAGAAAAAGATTTTACTTGTAAACTGAGCACTTTTGATATGGAAATCATTGAGAGAAACTAAACATGGAACCCACACTTCCATTTTTGTGGGGGTGGGGGGTTCAGAGTAGAACCACACTATAAAGGAAACATGTTTATTTTTACTATGCTGTTTGTCTGACCTTTTGTGTGCTAAATTCATCCCAGATAAATTTGTAACTTGGTTTATAATGAAAACAAATACAGACTCTTAACTCTTACACAGCAAACTTTCTACCATAAAACTATACTGATGGGTAAAAAACTGGGCAATCTCACTATGGGCTTCAACACTCCCCTGACGTGCTTTCTTCTCTGATCTACTTCATTTGTGAATAGATGTTTTCATATTGTATATTGGAAGGGCATCTCTATGAAACACTCTGCTCTTCAATAATTTACTGCTAGCCTTTGTTGCGCAAGATAAAGTATGTCAAGAGGGCAATGTCCAGGAATGCCTGTGAATTATATGCTGCCTGTCCACTGGAATCATGTCTGCTGAAAGTGGGCAAATTCCCATACAGATGGCACATGGTATTTTAGACCTTACAGTTTATTGTATATGACTTTTACTCCCGTTTATTTCATCAGTAGTTTAATATATGCTTAATTCTTGCATACATATACCCCTCATATGGCATAATAGCCTACTTTCTATTGCCCTGAGCAGCAGAGATTTATTCATTCAGGGAATATACAAAAATCTGAAGTCAGCTTATTGATGACAATACAAATGTTGAACATGTGGAAACTAGGGGGGGAAAAAAAATCTTGGAATCATTACAAGATCCAGTTTCTGGAGCCAGAACAACACAGGGATCCCAGTTCCTGCATCTGGTAAATCTGTGCATTTAGCCTTTAGGGAATGGTGGAGACCTTCTGTAGCTAACTCAGAGACAGACGTAAGGATCTAGCCCTCCTTGCCAAAATGAGAGCCATTGTGACACTGAAGCCCTTTGTCTGGGGAGAATGAAAAGAGGAAAAAAACGATAGGGACTTCCCTTCACCAGTCTTTTCCCTTACCAGTCTGTTGCTTCTCTCTCTGTGTGTCTTTGTTCTGTAAGTGAATGTGCTCAGACACAATAATTTAACAGATTTCATATGTAAAATCATGTTGCTGTTTTGTCCTAGGTTTGACTGATAGAAATTCCTGAAGAATGCATAGCTTAACCATTACAGTAATTTTACCTGAAATGCATTTCTAAATTGCTTAAGGAATTAAAAAGTTGCTAAAATGTGCACAGAATAATTCTATTCATCATCTAATATCAATATTTCGTATGAGTTTTTATGCTACTGTTGCAATCTGATAGATACTAATATGGCAGCAATCAGCGTTTGCTTCAGCAACAAAAACACTGTTCAAGTCTGAAAGCAATCCTCTCCTTTTGACATGTTGGCACCATTTTAGAAGAAAATGTCAGGGTCAATATAAGCACATTTACTGATAGTTAAGCTTTTTCCTATGTTACTGAAAACTGTTTGAAACTTGACTTTTATCAAAAACAGAAACACTGGCCACTCAGAATGATAAAACAATAGCTTACAGCTTAGTCATTTTCCAGTTATAAAGTGATACTTTCATAAAAATAAACAATGCAAACTGCAGTGAGCCAAAACTATTACTCAGAGAAATTGTTGCATTTTAGCCATCTTTGCTTTCTGATTTAAAACAACTGTCTCCAGTAGGAACTAGTGGAAACCAGTGGTTTATATTTCATTAAATAGCCATTTGCTGATCACTAGGAGATAAAATGTAATTTGAAAATACAATGAGCACTGTGTAGGCACTTAGTGATCCTGAGGAAAAAGAGTATGGAGTTTTAACAGCTTTCATGTACTGCACCCATTTACTGCCTAACCATTTTGTAAGTATGTGGTGGATGTTCTGTGTAGATTGTTTTCTCCTCCTAGGTGAAGTACAAGATATTTAAAAAAAAAGAAAACAACAAAAACCACCTTCATTAAAGAAAGTTCACACTTGTTTTTGTGTTGTTTTGTTTAAGTTTAATATTTTAGGGTTTTTTACAACAGCAGTATTTTAATACCTAAGTCATTCGGGTACCTACTATACCTGATACTCTGTATAACTAAGCTATAAAAGATTACATTTATATATTTTTAGATTATTAATTTAAATGTTCAAAACTGAGGAAAAAGTTGCCTGGTCTATTAAACTCATTTCTCTGGCAATATAGTATGTCCTGAGTAATACTGTACCAAGACATTTCAAGATTTAAAGATGATTTTTTTCAAATTGTTCTCCCTGTTCCTCTCCCTCTCCCCCCACATCCATACATGTAACTCAAATACAAGTAAAGGGGTTTTCTATTAACTTTAAGAAAATTCACCTCCTGCCTCAAAACTACCAATGGAAGTTTTAACTCCAAGGAAGAATGTTTTAGAGTTATGAGCAATGATATACAGTAGATGGATTCTGAGCTGCATCAGGCTCGTGCTCCATGCAGCTCAAATGATGGGAAGCAAAGGTTTCTCTTTTCCTCAGCCTTAGGGTGGCACTGGCCCTTTAAGAGGGAAGAGACTAGTGCACTTATGACTCATCAGCTGACTCCAGTTGGGCCGGAAAGGCAGAATCTGGACCCTACATGGAAGAGACTGATCAGGACAGTGGTAGAGTCAGCAAGAGCTGCCTGGGGGAGAGAGACTGGCGGATGAGAGACCAGGTGGTCTCTGAAGGCAGCAGTGGGTAGTTCCTGGGGGTAGGCAGGAGATCAAGAAGGTAGGGTTTGCCAGATGACGTCCCTAGGCCAGAGAGCCAGAGCTGGAGGGAGCTGAATGTCAGAGAACAACAGAGGGAGTTGCCTGCTGATTTCTAAGCCAGCAAGGGCTGAAAACAGTGGACCAGCAGAGAGGAGAACAGGAACCAGGAGAACAATGAGAGAGCCTGAGGGAGTGAGAGATGCTCCCCATGTGAGGACAGACTCCCAGGAAAGAGATTGTGGGGCCTCCCACTGGTAAGAGCAGGGTTGCACTCCAACTGAAAGGGTTGGGGTGGCTGTCCTGGTAAAAGGCCAGGACAAGACCAAAGAAGAGGCCGTGAGTGGTGGAAGATGCTGGAGCATGCCATGTACTATGTTGATGGATGAAAAAATGTGGGATTTTAAAGACTATGTACAGTGGATGTGAGAAATGAACTGTGTTTAGGACCTTTGTTACGGCTTATTTAAACCACGTTTCAGTAATAAACCAGCCCCAAGGAAGGTATTAGCGAGTTAAGAAATCTTCTAGTGGAGTTACTGGGAACTGGGAAGGAGGAAAATTGAGGCAGATGTGCCCGTTCTGCCACAGCCTTCCACGGGAGAGTGCTACAGGCAGGGCCATCTTTCTACCGTCCACCTTCCTACTTTCTACAACCACCTTTCTACCTTCTCCATGGGGAAGATATACTAATAGGGGCTTGCTCTAATGTATCCTAGCTAGAATAATTCCTTGAAGGATCATTTTGCAGGTCTAGGATTGCCAGAGCGCATTGTTCGCCAGCTTTACTCCATGCATGCCCTTTATATGCTCACTAGGTTTACAGGGGGAGGAATGGATGGTGCAAGGCTACACTATGATAAGGGATTGTTCATCTGTCTGATTACGATAGCTTTAAGTCCCCTTTGTGGCATTGAAGATCAAAGGAGATTTAACCTGAGCAAAAGATCTGGCCTAGTGAGTTATGACTTCAGTTCAGCAGAGGACTTAAGCATGAGCTTAACTTTAAGCATCTAAGTAGCCACACAGATTTCAGTGGGACTAGTCACATGCTTAGGCTATGTTTACACTAGAAATGCTACAGGAGCACAGCTGCAGTGCTGCTGTAGCGTAGACACTGATTGCCGCAACAGAAGGAGTTCTTCTATCACTTTGTAAATCCACCTCTTCTGTCAACCTAGTGGTGTCTACACTGGGATTTAGGTTAGTTTAACTACATTGCATAAGGCATGAAATTTTTCACAGCCCTGAGCGATATAGTTAAGCCAGCCGAACTTTAGTGTAGACCAGCCCCAAGTTAAGCAAGTTCTTAAGTGCTTTGTTGAATCAGGGCTTATATTAGGATTTTCATTACCGCAACATTTTATTGTCTGTATGTACAGAAAACGTCCATCCTTTTGATAGATGAAGGTGGTGTAATTGAAATTGCATATTTCTGTAAATGTTTCCGATAAAATAAGTTTGGATTAAAGAATTTTTCTTTTCGTGTTGGCAGAATAGAACCTGTTTTAAATGGCAGCAGGCAGCTTTATATTTGTTTCTGACAGTTAAATATTTTGATTCTCCCTTAGTTTTTCTATATTGTTATCAAATGCTGTTTGAAAATCAGTCCAGACTATCATGACTCAAAATCCATTGGCTCAGATGGCTATGAATTATTTTTTTTATGTAAACTGTTTCAGTTCTGCTTTGAATGATGGTTACTATTATATTCCACTGAGGGTTATACACATGCGTCAAACATGTGGAGCTGGGGATTTTGAAAGTAGTGGTTTCCATTGGTCTGCTCGTGTCCCCTTCCTCCGCCTCATGGTTTCATACGAGGTGATAAAGGGCAGAGTAGTCTGACTGCACCTTCAGTTCCTTCTCATTGCTGCTTGGTCTTAGTTGAAGCCTCTACTATTTTCTTGTGACATACTTTCTAAAACACAGAAAAAAGACTTTTATTCTTGTAAATAGTATTTTTTGTTATTTTTGTAGTAGTTTTACTGAAAGTAGTAGTTTTAAGGATTTTGGGATGCTGTTTTGCCAATCTCCCACTCCCTCCACCCTCTCAGCACCCACACCAGGATTCTAGATTATGCTGAAGATCCTGGGGTTCAATCTCTGCCCTTGCTCATTCTTGATCAGCGATGAGCAACTATGCTGCTGTTGCTGTTTGGGGGAAGCCCACATTTGCATTCAGGTTCGGTATCTGCCTCTCCTTCCCAAGTTGTATCTGGGAAGGCTGGGCTCTCTGCCTCAAGAAGCATCTCATGGAGATTGCCATGAGGCCGCAGTTGGATTCAGGCTGGGAAACCCCCTGTACATCAGCCTGAGCAATCAAGTAGTGCACCTCCCGCCGCAGAGCTCCAGTCTGGTTCCACGGGTACCAGTGTTATAGACCCCGTGCTGGAACCTATTGTGAGACAAGGAAGTGTGCACATCAGTGTGGCAGTAAGTCGTCTTCCAGACCCAAGAAGGATACTGTTCCATCCCCTAGTTCCTGTCACAGAGAAGCAGCATGTTCCAGTGCTCACAAACACAATAAGAAGTCGCACAGACCATCGGATTTGCCTGTTCTGTCCACCAAGCTGCATATTCCTTCCAGGTCAGCTCCACTGAAGTCAAGGGAACCTTCGGTTCTGAAGCAGTCCTCCATTCCAGCTCTTGTTCTGACTGTGGAGTGCATACCACTGATACTGGGGAGACTTGAGTCAGCCCCCAAACCTCATGAACTCTTTGCCTTTGAGAAGGTGAGATCTCCACATCTTCAAGTGCCATCGCCTCCTAGGGGGATATGGTCTCCTGCATATTCTCTCTCAGGTCATGTTACTGCCTGTTCACCTACAGCTCCCACAGTTCCAGTGTCACTGCAATTCAAACTGGGCTCTGATTTTTCAGCATTGGAGGACTCAGATGGAGCCCAGGGCCTGGTCCTCCCATACCACCAATATGACTAACCTAAGGTTCTGCCGACTTAATAGCAAGACCCTCCCTTTCCGAAGCAACGGAGCCATTGGCACCCCACCTCTTGGGACCCTCCACAGCAACCGAGAGATCTGCCTGTTTGACTGTACTGGGGGTCATAACTGCAGTATCTGCCTTTGGAACCTTCTTGTTCCGCTTGAGAGGAGTCCCCCATATCACCTCTTCAACTGTCACCAAGTAGTCATTCTGAACCTATACTAAAGGATGCACCGCTTAGTCCGACTCCAACAATACACCAGAACCAGAGTGGTTCCCTTCATTGTCTCCAAACGCCGCAGTGTCTTTGACTCCCTTCTTACCCCCGGATGACTACCATCAGTTCCAGGAATTGTTATGTAGGGTGGCTGATGCCCTCCACATTCCACTGGAGGAAGTACAGGAGAAACAGCTGCTTGAAATCTTACCAGCAAGAGTGGCTCTACCAATCAATGGTTCTTCAACCAGTCCAGTGTGTCTGGCACACTCCAGCCACTTGCACACCCACCCTCAAGGGGGCAGAGAAGAGGTACTATGTACCTGCAAAAGGGTCCAAGAAGCAGGCCCAGCAACAACACTCACATTCCCCCCCAGCGGACAAAGAGGGCAAACAACTGGGCCTTCTGGGTCACAAGTTGTTCTTCTCTGCGAGCCTTCAATTTCGCATCTCCAATCACTTGACTCTATTCACTACATATAACTTTCTTACCTATGGCAAGTTGGCAGACTTCTCAGACAGATTTCTCCAGCACGATCAAGTCCACTTCCAGGCTATCCTTCAGGAGGGAAAGCTAGTTGCAAAGACAACATTCCAGGCTGCAATGCATGCAGCAAATACTTGTTTGCACACTAGGGCTTACAGGGATCATCGGGAGGAGGAAGTTGTGGCTGCTTTCATCAGGTTTCTCAAAGAAAGTCCAGAACACCATATAGGACCTCCCTTTTGATGAGTCTCATTTCGTCTGTCAGAAGACTAATGATTCCCTCCACTCCCTCAAGGACTTCAGAGCCACTCTGTAATCACTGGGTATCTACACACCAGCATTCAACTGCAAGTTTTACAAATGGCAGAAGACCCAATGGCCCAACCCTCTGGGTTCATCATCACAACCGTTAGCATTCTACACTTAGTCTTCACAGAAGTGATATTTCAGAGAGTATCTAGAGAGCCACCAACCCCCTCATGCTGTAAACCTGACCCACCCCCTTCAAGGGGCATCGAGCACACTTTTTACAAGCTTGGAGTGCTATAACAATGGAAAAATGGGTCCTGGATGTCATTTGACATGGCTGTATGATCGGGTTCACAAGATTACCTCATCCACGTCCCCCGCCCTGGCCCCACTTCAGGGACCACTCTCACAACAGCATTCTCACTCTAAAAGTGGATTCCCTATTGCAAAGGGGAGTGATAGGTCAGGGCGCAGGGTTCTGTTCCACCTATTTCCAAGTTGCCAAGAAGAAGAGCAGACAGAGACTGATCTTAGACCTCTGCCGTTTCAGCTGCTTCATACACAAGCCAAAGTTTCATTTGAAAGAGGCATGTGATTTACAGCTCTCGATATGCATGATGCGTACTTCCACATGGATACCCATCCTACCAACAAACGTTTCCTAAGATTCACGGTGGACCTTCATCACCTCCAATACAGGGTTTTACTGTTCGTACTCACCACTGCTTCATGGGTCTTCACCAAAGTTTTGTTGGTAGTGGAACCCACCTCCAGCACCAAGGGGTCCTTACGTTCCCTTCTCTTGACAATTAGCTGCTAACAGTGCAATCAGAAGGGTGGGCTTGCACCTCAACCTCTATGTTGCTTGCACTTTTCTCCTCCCTGGGAGTGAGTGTAAACATTGAAAAATTGACTTTGGATCTCACACATTCCCTTGCATTTATTGGTGGCCGCATTGACGTGATCTCAGCATGCGCCTACCTACAGGAAGACAGGTTCCAGGCCCTATAAGACCAAGGTGATTTCCAGTCCTTCTGTTCTGGCCAGGACTTACCTTTCTCTACTGTGCCACATGACAGCTTGCACATAAATTACTGTCTTAATTCATTTCCGCTTTTGCTTCCTACAACTGTGGCTCAGAAGGACATATTCTCCCATGCACCACAATATGGATTTCCTACTGATGGTTCCCCACGAGGTTCTCTCCTCCTTCCAGTGGTGGACAGACTCAGGTCAGGTCTGCACTGGGACACCATTCCTTCTGTCCTCCCCAAAAATGACAATCATCACAGATGCAACGATTTTCAGATGGGGTGGTACCCACATGGGTGAACATGTGACTCAAGTGATTTGGACCACTCTCTGGAATTCTAGATGCACATCAATATTGTGTAACTCTGGGTGATGTGGACAGCATGTTGCGCATTTCTCCCATCCATTTATTCCTATCATGTTCTCATCATGTCAGACAAAACCTCCACTGTTCACTACAGCAACAAACAAGGGGGCACAAGGTCACCTGCACTTTATGCAGAGGCAATTCGTCTTTCGGATTGGTGCACTGGCCACATGATCCTGTTGTCAGCAGCATAGCTCCCTGGGATTCAAAACATAATTGCAAGTCCCTCACCAAGAAATTCATGACCTACCACAAATGAGAGATCAACGACACCATGGTCATCAACATTTTCAACCACTGGAGGATTCCTACCAGGGACATCTTTGCCTCCCGTGCCAATAGCAAATGCTCCCAGTACTGTTCATCGCTCTTTTCCAAGGCAACCCATGAGTCATCCGCTTGTCAGATCAGATAAATTACGCCATGCCTCCCCTACTGCTCCTGCTGCATGTCCTACACATGATCCTACAAGATCAGACAGAAGAGAGCAGTTATCTGATCACACTGTTTTGGCCTTGCCAGTTCTAGTTTCCCCTTCCTCTCCATATGTCAATGTGTTCCCCACTTGCACTACCAGCTTTCCTGGATGTATCCCGCTTTCATCTCAACCAATCCATACACTTACTTGCTTTTTTTCCAAAACCTCACTCCTCAGTGGAGGAACAGCACCTTCACTCCCTCGACATCTGCCAGGCCCTAGTTTTCTATCGGTAGAAGACAAGATCATTCAGGAGGTCCCCTAGACCAGGGGTTCTCAACATTTTTCTTTCTGAGGACCCTGCAACATGCTATAAAAACTCCACAGCCCACCTGTGCCACAATAGCTGGTTTTCTGCATATAAAATCCAGGGCTGGTGTTAGTGGGTAGAAAGCAGGGTAATTGCCTGGGTCCCCATGCCACAGAGACCCCTGCAAAGCTACATTGTTCAGGCTTTGACGTCAGCCACGGGTGGCAGGGCTCAGGGCCCTGGACTTCAATCCCATGAGGTAGCGTTTCAGCTTTCTGCCCTGAGACCCAGCGACTGTAACACTGACCTTGCTTGGTGGACCCCCTGAAACCTGTTTGTGGTCCCCCCAAGGGGCCCCAGACTCCGTGTTGAGAACCATTGCCCTAGACTTCTAATCACTATAACGGACAGGATTAAATGGCAAGCAATCTCCATTCTAAGTGGGTTTCGGGGTACATTACACTCTTATCAGTTATTGGGATTGTTTCCACCACTTGGGGTAAAAGCCCACTCCATAAAAGTGCAAGCATTGACTACAGCAGCACGTCATGACGTACTGCTTACAGACATATGTAGGTTGGCCACATTGAGTTCAGACATACCCTCTTTTCCCATTATGCCTTGGTGCGGGATTCTGCAATCGATGGCTTGTTCGGTGTGGCTGTTCTCTGTTCCACGATTCCATCATCTTCCTTTCATCCTCAATGGAATACAACAGGGACCATCACTCGAAGATAAGAGATTTCTTACCTGTAACTGGAGGTTCTTTGAGGTATGAGGTCCCTATCTATATTCAAATCCTTCCCTCCTTCCCCTCTACTGCGGATTTCTTGGTTGGTAGTGGAGAAAGAACTGAAGGCGCAATCTGTCTGCCCTACCCTTTAACACCTCTGATGAAACAGTGAAGCAAGGGTGCATGCATGAACTAACAGACACTACTACCTTCAAAATATCCAGCTCCGGATGCATGGCACGTGCGTACAACTCTCAGTGGAATACAGATAGGGACCACACATTTTGGAGAGCCTCAGTTACAGGTAACTAACCTCTTTTTTTTTTTTTGTCCTATTTTTTGTTTTCTAAATATTCTTATACAAACATTGTCTGTATGGTATTCAACAATAATAATCCAACAATACATAGTTGTTTGTTGTCATCTGAGTCTGGGTTTGTCTAAATGAATATTAAGTCACAGATTTCAGCTTTGAGTTTAAAGAAATACTTTTTGGCTTTAGAAAATCTTGGCCCTGATCATGTAAACGCTCATGCATGTGAGTAATTTCACTTGGGTGTTTTCTTACTGAGTTCAGTGGAACTATGCATGTGAATAAAGATTCTCATGTGCACAAGTGATTGCAGGATCAGTGCCTTTGGATGGAACACCGTATAGAGAAATACCTTCACCAGAGCTGGAGTATTCCTGGCTCCAGGAGATGTTTCAACCATCTCCAGTCCTATGATGCAGACACTTCTGACACTCTTACTTTGTTGCACTCACATCTAGTATTGCTGGTGCTGCATAGGTTTAGTGTGAATCAGAAGAAACCCTCTGGGTCTTCATGTGATAAAAATAGGAGAGATGACCTCACAAGACAAATTACTTGTGCAGAAAATTACTACATGTGTCCAGTCATTCTGATGTCTATGAAAAAGACACCTGAATGTGAAAGATGGAAAGAAGCAGGAGGGCCACCTCACACAGCTCTAGTGATGGAGGAGGCCTCTCAGGTCCAGTTGACACAGTCTGGCAATGTGTACCTCCAGCATCATCTTTAGACAGCCACTAAGCTAAATGGCTTTATATCTGGCGGCATCCATCTCTTTGGTCTTATCTGCCTTAGCCCAGTGCTAGGGCTTTATGCTGGCACTAAGGTTCCTGGATTTCTCCAAGTCAGCCTAATTCAGCACCAAGGTTCTGGTACTGTCAGCTTTGTGCCAAAGTCCTCAGAGCCTTACAGGCTGACATAATTTGGTGCTGACAGTCTGATACCATAGAAATTCCTTGATCCATACAGATCAACAGAGTGCAGGATCTAGTATCCAGCACCATGGACCCGGTGAACTGCTTGATGCCCATAATTCATGGCATTAATGTTCCCATAACCATCTGACTCTGGTACCAAGGTTTTGGCACTGTTTCCAAATGCTCCACTTGCTTGAAGTAGTCCAGTGCCAGTATAAGTAAAAATCACACCCGTAAGTAGCATAGTAATCTTGGTATCAAAACTGTGTAAACCAAGCCTCAGTGAAATACAGGTCACATGGCTATTCCTCTATAAACTGCAGTAGGATTTCATTGGTATCCTCTTCTCTGTTTTCATCTCTTACAGGCCACTAAACTTGTCTGTATTCCCCAAGTCTCTTTTAATCCATTGGTATGATTCACCAGGTTTTTATTCACCTGGATACATAGTAAAAGATATTCAGTTAATCTGAAGACAGCATCCTTTGGGGGCTTAGTCTTTTCATAGAATTCGTAAAGTTGTTACTTGAAGCAAAAATTTGTCCCTTTCCTAGGTGTGATCAGGGAAAGCAAAATTGTGGCCACCCTCTAATACTCTCTTGACCTGCCATTCAGCACTGATGATCATTTTGGCAGTTCTTGTCCATCTAGAACTCCTCAGCTCACCTTTCTATGGAGCTGTACTGCTTGCTAATCTCCCACAAGAGGGAATGTGCAGAGGCCACTGGAAGAAGAAAGAGAAGTTGTTTGCCAGTAACTGTTGTTCTTTGAGAATGTTGCCTCTGCGTGTTCGCATCCCCTGCCCATGTTCCCCACTTCTTTGGTGTCTCAGGTAAAGAATTCCAAAATTAGAGAAGGCACTGAACAGTGGTTGGGGCCACTCCCCCTTTTATATTTTGGGAATCATCCACAAGTGGAGTGGAAGGGAGAGACAAGTGGCCTCAACAGACACTGCTCTCTAGAAGATTCCACTGCTCTATACCAGGAGGTGCCAATCCTGCAAGTTGGAATATGCATAGCTGTTGCCCTCAAATAACAGCTGCTGGTAGGTGACCTCTCGTTATAACTCCCATTAATACTAAAAGGCGGTTTCATCCATAAACATCAAGATGAGTGTGTTCTGCCAAGAGAGTTCTCCTGATTAGCTGTTTTATATTCTTCCTCCATTCAAACCATTTCTGTTGGGAGTTGACAACGTGTTCATTTGTAACTAGAGAATGTCAATTTCAGAATGGAGGAGAAGTGGTTTTCATGTGTCCTATACAATAACAAGAGAGGTTTAAGGCAATAATCATGTTTTTAAACACTGGTTAATGTGTAACTAGGAAATATAACTTCCAGCCACTTAGGAAGTTGTCAGTGCTCTAGGGTATGAGAAACAGAACGATAATTTGATGTTACTTTGTCCTGTTATGTCTCTGCTTTCCAATAACCTAATCTTATATTTTTATTACTAAATGTTCACTCCTTGGACTGACAAATATACTTTTGTTGACCTTACGTTATTACTAGATACTGGTTGTAGCCTGCTAATTTGAAAATGCTGCAAGCCACTTGTTTTAAGCATCAGAGAGAAATCTGAATATGGACTTTCAAAGGCTTTGTCTACAGTGGTGATTTGTTTTGATTACAGCTATTGTGGCCAGACATTCTTGTAGCAACACTGGTGCAAACCTGTAGCATAGACAAGGAAAACTTGTTTGAACTGGTGGAGCTTACTCCTATTTGAAACTATAGTAAGCCACAATGGTGCAAATCAAAACTAGTTGCGTTGGTGCAACTGTGCTGGTGGCTGGACAATCATGGCTGAAATTGGAGCCTCAGTCAAGACATGGCCAAAGTCCATTTCAGTTCTTGGAATGCAAACTCTGACTGGCTTTCTTAAATCCAGCCCTCTGGGTAAAGACCGGTCAAATTTTCCCCTACATTCTTTTTCGGCACTGCTGCCTGAAACAAACAGCCGAAAATTACTTCTACAAAGAAAAATTATGCTTGGTGGAGTATTAAAAAAGAGCTCTCTATAGTATAGCTGTAATCCCTAAATGTTTTAATACCGAATATTCATTTAAAGAAAAATATGAGGGAAAGAAACCTTTTGAAGAGTGGAATGAAATTAGACTGCAAAGTTTATTTTAAAGAAACCCAAAAGTCAATTTTGCAACTTTTGTGAGTTCATGGCATTTACTGTGGAGGGTCTGAAATGCAAGTTGGACTTGGTGCATCTCAAATACCCTTATGTTGCATTTCAAAAGAGGAGGGGAGAAAGTTGGACTTAGGCCTGACTTAGATTCCAAGGGGATACTATTCTGTACCTTAAATTACAATCAGATGTATTTTAGTTCAGATCAAGTTTTCAGTCTGAAATTGGTGAGAAGCCTAATTATTTGACCAGGTTAATATTTATGCAGATCACTATGTGGTTTATCCACAGCTGGCAACATGCTAGCATGAAAGGTTTTTATTTTGTGCTTGGAACAATGTGTTTTTTTTCTAATTCTAACTCTGCTCTTTAAATGAAACACTAAAAGATGGAAGAGATTGCTATGGAGACAAGATGTTATATAAACTGTTCATTTTAATTCTTTAGGATACAAAAATAGAAAGGCAGCTTGGTTGCTTGTATGGTTCAATCCTGAAAGGTGCTGAGCACCTCAAGAAGATGCAAAGGATCCTCAATTCCTGTTGCCTTTAATGGGGCGCTCAGCTCTTGGCAGGATCAAACCCAGATTTTGGAAGTGATTGTATATTTGCTAAACTGGGAATTGTGGAGCAACAGGAAATATTTAGACAGTGTTTTCAAAATGATCTTTAATCTTCAAACTCCTTGTTAGACTAAAATTTGTCAATGAATAGAACTTCTAAGATCTTTAGCTGAATTACTTGGAATAAAAATACAGATGTATTCTAATGTGAAGAAAGAATAATATGGTGATGAGAACTGGAAAATAGAACCCTTTCATCATTGTTTTTTAGTGCGTTGCAATAGTGTTGCTATAGATGAGGCTGAAATGGCGCTTCACTTACAAGACCCTACTTGCCAGCTGCTTGTTACTTGGCAGCACATGTGATTGCTGCCTTTAATTCAGTATGTTTAATCAAATTTGAGACTATTTAGTGAACTCTTTAAGGTGATGGAAAAGCAAAACTGCTGTAACTGAGCAGGTATAAGGGTATTATTTTTAATAAGGGAAGCATCTTATAGTATGGTTAACTTGGTATCCTACTGTGATATTAAACTTTATGGAACTATTTACCGTGGTAAACTCAATGTGTCACCAGTTAAAAAAAAAAAAGTCCCTTTTTTGGTTGAAACAATGTATAAAAGATGGGCTACTATCAATCATCACAATACACTAGATGTACAAACTGAGATCAGTAATTTTGAGCAGGGACAAAGTCTGTCGTTTCATATGGGGGAATTTGAGGTCACAAATTTTTTCACTTGTAGGAATAAAACCAGTTTTATTTGCATAACCACACTTGGTAAGTGGTTGCTCCTTAATGAAGGACCATTTTGCTTGCTTTTAATTATTGGTTCTACTAAGTTGCAATTGGTTTTGAAATGATGATTGGTATATGTGCAGTGCAACATGGCATGTTAAATTTTAGTCACAAAGATTCAGAATGTTGAGCTCAAAATGGCAGCCATCACATCTTTTCATTCAGGGTTCTCATTTTGACGTCAACCTACTAGAAGAAGTCGTTTTACCTATCTATGGAGTCAGAAATACGATATTGACAGCATGCTAGATGTCAAGCAATGAATATCAAAAGCAGCAAACAACTATCTTAAGCTTGAGAGGATTTGGAAAAGTAGCGTGATTGGCACTGACACACAACTCTGAATTTTGAATATTGGTGTCATGTCTGGAGCAGAGTCATAGAAATCTACAACAGAAATTGATGAGAAGATTAACTCATTCCAAAGTAAGTGCTTATGAAAGATCTTTGAAGTTCATGGAAGACAGTTTCTTGCAACATCAGAAATTCAAAGGAGAATAAACCATACTGAAGCATAAAATATGTCAAGAAGAAAATGATGGACATATATAGGCCACGCTTTAAGGATGCCACTAACACAACTTCCACAGCAAGTGATAACATGGGCACCACCTGGAAAGAAAAAAAGAGGACAACCTAGAGAAATATTACTTAGAAAAATAGAGAGGTAAATTCATCAACATGACACTCAGAAGCCTAAACAGACTAGTCCAAGACCAAAATAAATGGTGGAAAACTGGTGGATGCTGTATGCACTTAAGGATGTGAGAGAACATAAAGTAAAGGTGAAAAAAGAAGGTAAAATGAAATTTAATTAAATGAGATACCGGCTTGTTTCTGGTTCAACTGTTTATTCAGTATTTCATTTTTGACACTTATTTTATATTTGTCTTTTTTTTCATCATTTGAGTTGGGAGAGAGAGAAGATCTTGAAAAATTACTACTATAATAAAGTACAATCTACAGAGCCTGCAATAGTTACATTAACTAGCATTCCCTACCAGTGTCCGAGATCTATATCAGTGTTTCCCAAACTGGGGTTCGTGAACCCTTGGGGGTTCACAAAATGTTACAGGCGGTTCTTGGGAAAAATTCCCTAATGATGGACAGAACTGTCCCTAGGGACCCCAAGCAGGATGGGACACTGAAGAGACTTAACCTTCAAGACTCCTTATAAGAAATGGAAAGGAAAGTGGATATTTTTTGCTGTTTTTAAAATTAAATAGGCAGCTAGTATTGTTTTTAAAATTATTATGAAGAACAAGTTTAAGCTTTGTTGTAATGTGCATTGTTTGCCTGAAGTGCTCAATACCTGAATGCTTGTGTAGAAGGAACTCTCTGAGTTGGCTTCTTAAATACCTTAATGCTGTTTCACATCTGATACTCCTTGATGAAACATAGGAGCCTTGTCTTATAACAGGCTTACTCAAAATGATACAAGCTACAAAAGTGAGATCTTGGAAGAGTGTTGCCATTTTCATAATGCAATAAAAATACTGTAAAGATAAATAATAATTAATACATAATGTGTAATAAACATGTCACAAAAACAAATTTTGTATTTCCAAGATCACTGCTTTTATAATTTATACTCAAGTAAGAGAGAAAATCCCTGAAAATACTCATTTTTAAGAGGGGGTTCACGAGACTTGACATTTTAGTGAAAAGGGTTCACAGGATGTTTAAGTTTGGGAACCACTGATCTATATAAATATAATATACCAAAACAGATATAGTGAATAGTAACAGTGTATTGCAAAGTAACAAAGGTGTATTACAGTTCAAGACTAAAAGGTATATGTGGCCTGTTCTTCTACTGCCTGGAAACCTTAAAGAAAGTGATAGGGACTACTAATGTCAGGTAATTAAGATTTTCTTTTAGCTTCAATGTATTAATTTGAATGAGCCTGATGTACATTCCAGCAGGATTGGTTTCCTCAGAAGGGAATCAAGTGAAGTGTAAAGGCTTGGTCTGATCTTCACTCATATTACTTTCCTAAACCCTGATCTGCACTCCTTATTCTAAATTAGCTTTTCCTTTGGGAGACTGCACTTACGTTAGGGTTGCCAGTTTTGGTTGGATGTATTCCTGGAGGTTTTATTACATGACATACTCTTTAATTAAAGAGTAATATTTAATTCCCAGAAACTCCAGCGCAGTCCTGGAGGGTTGGCAACCATGGCTTATATAGTTATTTATTTGTTTTCTTTTATTGCTATTGGCTTTATTAACATTTGGCTTCATATTTTATATTACAAAATATTAATTATGTAGAATGACATCCTTTTCATTGTTTAAATATTATACTACATTATTAAGAGATCAGGCATAATGGATTAATCTAACTAATTAAATTAAATCAAAGGATGCCATTTATACAGTTTCATGTTCGATAAGTGTGCTTTTCATTTTTTGTCCCACCTGCAAACAACTTATTTAATATAATGCCTAATTTGAAATGAGTAATATATATTTGTTTGCTTGCTTGCAGGGATTTTTTCTTACAGTTTCGCCAGAAGCAGTATTAAAGGTGGCCAGTCATTCTTCTGCAGACAACAAGATCTTCGCTTTGAATCTTTCTGCACCATTCATTAGCCAGTTCTATAAGGAGCCACTGATGAAAGTCATGCCTTACGTTGACATCCTTTTTGGAAATGAGATGGTGAGTCCTGCTAAAAATATTTAGTTTTGGCGGATGTTTATGTCTAGAATACTCTCTGATTTTTCTTTCGTCATTAACATATATTTTAAGTGACTGTGTGTAAAATGATACTGTCAAATCTAATTTACAGTCGAAGTTGAAAAAGAAAGAATTAAACTAGTGCAGTGGTTCAATGGACTGCTAATGTGTTAACCTCTTGATGGCCCATTCTGCAATAAAGTAGACACTTTCTTTAAGCAGGAGGAGAAGGACATTAGGAAAACACAATTTATAAATTTCTCATTGATCTCTATGGAAGATAGAATGGCAAACCATCTATAGAAATTCACTTTTGTTATACTTTTCTGTGCAAGAGTGGAGTAAACAGATTGGGTGAAATTCTGTGCCCACTGAACTCAGTGACAAAGTAGCCATTCACCTCAATGAGGCCAACATTTTACTGACTACCGATATCACTTGGTATTTTCTTAGTTCACAGGGTTCTTTTGTAACCATTTATTTGTTTGTTTATCATGAATAAAAGAGTGAACTCCTAAAGAAAGCCATATAAATAAATGAACTGAGTGAGAGCTTCTCTCCACTTGACACTTTTGCACCAGCATAGCTGTATGCACTTACATGCATTATTGCAGCTTGTCTAAGTTTCAGATCAGAGTAAACTGTATTGGGAAAGTGACTTTGTACACTGGTGCAGCGTGTCTGCCCTTGGGGTGTAAATTTGTGCAGATACAGCAGTGCAAAAACTAGCATAGACCAGCCCTGAATACTTTTGTAAAGACTAGAAAATAGCATATTTCTTCAGGTACAGTAGGATAGTGAAAGTCTACTAACCACGAGTAGTTGGATGGGAGAAGTATTTGTCACTGACAGTTCTTCTTTGAACGGTTGCAGACATGTATTCCACCCGTGTGTGCGCGCCCAGGACATTGAACCCGGAGAACTTGGCCTAGCGGTACTCAGGGATGATGCCTGTGCCCTCTGGCCCTTAGCCTCTCCCCTGACTGTTTAAGGGCAGCTTTGCCCTGACACCCTCAGTTCCTTCTCACTGCCTGGGGCTAAAGTCAGAACATTTTGTGTGGTATTTTACCTCATGCTGCTCTACATCAATCTGTTCGGGATTTTATTGTGTATAGTTAATAATTAAAATAGTTAGTGGCACTCTTAGGTTAATTTATCGTAGTAGTTTAGATAGTTAGATAGTCATCCTGACTGATGCCATCACCAGGGTTTAAACATTATCCATTGTGTGAAATGACTGTCCTCAATAGTGACCCCACACATGCTGTTTATTGTGCCTGAGGTAAGGACACTTTAAGTAAAGGTGCTGCATCTGTAAGTGAATGCAAGACTTGCATTTGAAGCAGCACCTTCTGGAGCAAGCCATATGGCCTGTTTTGGCACTGGGGACCTTCACAGATCAGGAGGCCTTCCAGAGGGTATTTGAGGCAGGATGGGCTCTCCCAGAAGAAAGAAAGACCATTCTCCTTCCTCTGATCCGCCTGGAAAAAAACCTCAAAAGAGGCTGGAGCTGTTCCAGAGCTTGGAGAGATTCCTCTTCCCTTTCTAAGAGGAGTGCAGACGGGCACCATGATTCATCCTGTACGTGAGAGAGTGGGGCCATCTACCTGCTTTTCAGCACTGAGGCGAGAGCAAATAGACTCAGGACTGTTGTCTCCAGTATCATCTGTGGGTCGTCCATTGAGTCTGGTATTGATGGTATCAGTGTTGGCAGCATTGGACTCGCTTTGCTTGACAGCATACCAGTGTAGGCGTATCAAGCAGCGTCAGTTCCTGAGTCTCCTAAGAGTCAAGGATGCTCAGGTGTGATGGCTTCTTCATCAGTGCGCTTGGCGCCATCTGTATGGGTTGTGGACTTGGCATTAGCGTAGGCATCAACTTTGGCACCTCTTCTAACTCAGGGTACAAAACTGAAATTGCCTGCCTTTTTGGCACTGAAAATCAGCTCGCAGGTCTGACCCAGTATGGCCGTTTGTGTGTTCTTCTTATGTATTCTCTTTGCTGTTGTTGATGGCTCTGGTGCTCACTGCCAAGATGGGAATGGTGCTGGCTTTGACATCAGTGCTGACTTCTGCTTGAAGTGTCTAGTGTTTTAACTTCATAATGCATCTCATGTGCTGGACTTTGAATGAGGTTGGATGTTTGTTGATCCTTCTGGGGATGGCTCTTCCATTGCATGTGGACTACTTGGAAAGTTTCTCAGCATCAGGCTCAGAGATGTCTTTATCTTATCCCTCACCTTCTCATTTTCACTCACAGAAGTCATCAAGATGTCCTGGGGGTCACCCATCAGTATCCAGATCGGCACCAATCCTGTAATAAAGTGAGGCATCCTTGGCCCAGTGCTTACTGACCACCAATGCCATACCCTTACCCAGAGTGACCCCCTTGGAATCTCTGGGATGTTCCAAAGTCACCCTGGTCTCAATCCTATTCTGCCTGTAGCCTCTCCTCCTGAACATCTGTTGCTGCAGCCACAATTCTTGTTCTGTGACAAAACTGAGGAGATGCTGCATTCATGTGAAGCCTTGTGAGCTAAATTGCATTAATTTGGGGATTTGTACCCCAGCAGTAAAGAGGTGGCAGCAGCAGCAATATCGCTCTCGGTGGTTTTTCAGGTCGAATTATCTAGACAGCATGACTTCTCCAACAAGATGCACAAGCCTCATAGGATATGGTCTTCTGGTCCCAATGTCAGTCAGTCAGCTCATCCTCCATCAGCATCAGTCAAGCAGCCAATTTGACTCTGCGTCCAAAGTCAGCATTCTAGACATTACGCTTCAAACCCCCATTTGGAGACAGAGGGGAGGTGGAGCACCCATAGGAAAGTGCGGAAGTCTGCTCCTATGGCCACAGGGCCGGCTCTGGCTTCTTTGCTGCCCCAAGCAAAAAAAAAAAAACCTGTGCGGGGGCCGGAGCAGCAAAAGGTGGGGGGGGAACCTGCCACTTGGCAGGAGCAGCGAAGGGGCGAGGGGAACAAACTTGCCAGCCAGCCTGAACAGCAAAGGGGGCAGGGGGGCACGGGAAACCTGCCGGCCGGTCAGAGCAATGAGGGGGGAGGCGTGAAACAAATCTGTCAGCCGGAGCAGTGAAGGGAGATGGGGGCGCGAAACCTGCTGGCCAGTTGGAGCTGTGAAGTGGGGGGCGTGAAACAAACTGCCCGGCTGGTCAGAGTGGCGAAGAGATGGAGGGGCGGCAAATGGGTGCGGGGGTGTGAAACAAACTGCCCAGCCGGTTGGAGCAGCGAAGGGAAGAAAAAACAAAAAGAAAAAAAAATACCTGCGGGGCGGCAGGTGCAGGGGGACTTCCAGCCTTGCAGACCCCTGGCAGCGGAGTGCACGCCCCAGCTAGCGGGGGGGGAAGGAGGGGAAAAAAAAGGAGGGCGGCCAGGGCTTCCTTAAGTGGTGTGCTCGCCATGTGACCCCTCCCGCCATGCCACCTGCTGGGAGGGCTCCGCGCTGCTCCGGTGAGCGGGCAGAGAAGGATGTGGGCTGCCGTGCCGGGCTTGCTGCAGACCTGGCACCGCTCCCAGCAGCTCCCTTCCTCCCCACCGCCGCCCCCTACAGGCAGGAGCAGCAAACCAAAAAGAAAAAAACTTGCAGGGGCGGCGGAAGCGGTGAAATGTCAAAAAAAAAAAAAAGTGGCTGGAATGCCGCCTTTTAGAATCTGCCAGCCCAAGCGTGAGCTTGCTCGGCTGGTGCCTGGAGCTGGCCCTGTATGGCCATGAGAATGATTGAAGGATTAGAAAACATGCCTTATAGTGATAGATTCAAGGAACTCAATCTATTTAGCTTAACAGGAGAAGGTTAAGGAGTGACTCTATAAGTATCTACCTGGGGAACAAATATTTAATTATGGGTTCTTCAATCTATCACAGAAAAGTATAACACGATCCAATGGCTGGAATTTGAAGCTAGACAAATTCAGATTATAAATAAGGTATAAATTTTTAACAGTGAGTAATTAATCATTGGAACAACTCACTATGGGTCATGATGGATTCTCCGTCACTGACCATTTTTAAATCAAGATTGGATGTCTTTCTAAAATATTTGCTCTAGGAATTATTTTGGGGAGGTTCTGTGGTCTGTGTTATATAGGAGGTCAGACTAGATAATCATAATGGTCCCTTCTGGCTGCAAGGTGATTCATAGATTTGTAGGCTTTCCCACTTCTACAGGGCCTTAGAGCCAATAATTACAGACAACTGGATCCGAAGTACTGGGACTGGGTTATGCCATTCAATTCCTATTCATGTTCCGTTTCAGGGAACCCTCTTAAGAGTCTGCTTCTTCAGTAGGTGCACACTTTTTGACCTTTGGGGGCTGCAGAGGAGGTTTCCTTTCAGAATCGGGGAAAATAATTCTACTTGTGGTACTTCCTGGTCTCCAAGTCCAAGGGAAGATACAAGATTCTGAATGGTTACTGTAATGACTGTTCTTCCTGGTTTGAATCACAACTGGTTTGCTACCCTTGATTTACAGGATGTTTACTTTCATGTGGTGATTTTTCCAGGTCACAGGAGGTTTCTGTGATTTGTAATGGCAGGTCAGCATTATCAGTATACCATGCTTCTGTTTGGCCTAACCTCCATTCCATTGGTATTTACCAAATACGTGACTGTGGTAGCGGCACAGCTCGCAAAAAAAGGAGGTAGTATCTTCCCATATCTGGATGATTGGTTACTGAGGGGAAAGTCATCTTGCATTCCAATTCACGTTATGTCTCTCCAATCATCTGGGTCTGATTTGGGGAAAGTTGTTTAACATTGGCTCAAAAAAAATTGAGTTATTTGGGTTTTGAGTTTGAGAGCATTTCTTCCAAACGAACGATTTTAGGCATTTAATCACCCGTGCCTGGCACTTCAGTCTCTACCTTGGACTACAGTCCTTGTATGCGTGAAGTTATTAGGCCATGTGGCTGCATGCATGTGCATAGTCTAGTATGTGAGATTGCCCTGTCATCTGTGCATGTGATTGAAGTTGATCTATTGCCCGAGTTGTTAATTGCCCAAACTGTCTGGGCGTCTCTAGCAATCCTGGTCTCCCTGCAGTGGTGGGCAGTTCAAAGCAATGTTTGCTAGGTTGTTCCGTTAGCTCCACCAACCAGAACTGTAATCACCAATGCCTCTTCAATAGCTTGGGGACCATATCTAGGGGCATTGGAAATTCAGGGCTTGTGATCAGAACAAGAGCATCTTTCCATTTCAACGTCTTGGAGCTTCAAGCCATTTACACTGCGTACCGAGTCTTTTGAGATCATATTGGGGCACAGCAGTTCACATACTCACAAACAACACTGCAGTGTATTGCATGAACAAGCAGGGAGGAGCCTGCTCCAACCAGCTTGTCAAGAGGCAATAAAGTTTTGGCAGTTCTTCATCGAGGAAAACATAATTCACATAGCTGCTCACTTACCCAGGGGGTGCACAATCACTTGGTAGATCACTTCAACAGGATTTTCTCCCAGAATCACGAGTGGTCTCTGAAGTTACAATGTGCTGAGGTCCATCTTCGCAAAATGGAGCATCCCAGCTACTGATCTGTTTGCAACAAGAGACAAGAAGTGCCATTAATTTTGCTCTCAGCTTGGTCTTAGTCCAGGAACCTTAACCAGTGCCTTCCCCCTGAACTGGGAATCAGTGCTAATGCATGCCTTTCCCATGATGCCACTGATTCCTCAGCTTATTCTCAAACTAAAACTGAATCATACCAGACTAATTCTCATTGTTACAATTTGGCTGAGGCAATGTTGGTTCTCTGACCTACTAAGTTTATCTATTCAACCGCCCATCTCTCTCCCTCTGTGTCCTGATCTACTGCCTATTGACTCAGCACTATGGTTGAGTTTTGCATCCAACACTGAGCAGTCTGCATCTCATTGCGTGGATGCTGCATGGCTAGGTAAGGAAGAGGAATGCATTATGTTAGACAAATACCTTTCAATAGTAAAAAAACATCCACTAGAGCTACCCATTTGGCTAAGTGAAAGCGGTTTTCAATTTGATCAGTGGCCCCGGGCATTCAACGAAGGCTAGCTCATATTCAGGAAATTCTGGAGTATCTGCTATGTCTTCAGTTCTTAGGTCTCTCTCTCTTAGCGGCAATCTCAGCATTCCATCCAAGGGAAGCCGTTTTCTAAGACTTTATGATAGTGAGATTTCTGAGATGAGTCATTTGTCACTTCCCACCGGTGAAAGAGTGAGTTTCCTTGCGAGATATTAATACTGTGTTAACTGCTGTTGTGGGACTTCCATTTGAGCCCATGACAACCTGTTCTCTGTCCTCTTGTACCAGAAGACAACCTTCCTTGTTGCTATAACATCTGCATGGAGAATAACTGTGCTACAGGGCTTAATGGCAGAGCCCCCATACGCAGTTTTTCAAAGACAAAGTGGCCTTACAACGATATCTTAAATTCTTCTTGGATGTGGTTCCCCATTTCTACCTTAACCAAGTAATATACCTACTGGTGTTCTTTCCTAAACCACACAGAAGTGCAGATGAACAGAAACTTCATACATTGGATGTGAAAAGATGCTTGACATTTTACCTGGAGAGGGCAAAGCTTTTCTGTTCATCATCTTGTCGTTTTGTCTCCTATGCAGATTGAACTAAGGGTTAGGCAGTCTCTGTGCACACAATTTCCGGGTGGATAACTTCCTTCAGTACAACATATGAAGTAGCTCAGATCATGCCTCTGCAAAGATTGTGGGCTCATTTGATGAGAGCTCAAGCAGTGTCAGTATCAATTCTCAGTGATGTTTTGATATAGGACATTTGCAGGACTGCTACCTAGACTTCTATGCATACGTTAACCAAGCACTATGCTGTTACCACTGCATCTAGGTCAGGTGCAACTTTGGGAAGGCCATTCTGCTGTAGTTGTTTAAATAGGCTCTGAATAACACCTCCTACGATTACTGCTTGTGAGTCACCTGTGTGGAATACACATCTACAACCACTCAAAGAAGAAAAAATGGTTACCTATCTGTTTTGTAACTGTTGTTCTTCAAGATGTGGTTGCAGATGGGTATTCTGTGACTCATTCTCCATCCGCTCTTCATCAGAGTCTCTACTCTTGACATTGGGTGCAAAGGAGCTAAAAGGCATCAGGGATGCACTACCCTTCAGTAGTCAGGGGAGAAGCTAAGGGCCAGAGATCATGGGCGTTGTCCCTACAGGTACTGCTGGGCAACTTTCTCTGGCTTCAGTGCACTGGGCATGAGCACACCTGAGTGGAATACATATCTGTGCCCACATCTCTAAGGACAACAGTTGCACAACAGGTTTTTTTCTATCTTTGTCACTATAACAGCCTCATTCTGTCATTTGCATTGTGAAGACCTCATTGAGGTGCTACCATGTATTTCTTTTCAAGAACCATACCATCCCAGGTGCTGATCTTATCAGATCTCACAAGTTAGCAGAGTCAGGCCTGGTCAATTCTTGAATGGGAAACTTCCCAGGAGAACCCAGTTTTTTGTGTTCCTCTTCCTTTTGTGTTGGTACTGCTTCCCTAACCTTTCTGATATAATGGATCACTGTGGTGTGTAAGGGATCATTTTTCAGATGAGATGTAAAACATAGGTTGTGATCACTTGTCATTAGATATACAACAACATTTCACAAAATTAGATGCAACAGCTCCAATGGAAACTGCATTCTGCCTACTTGAATTCCTCCTGCTGTTTCAATAGGATATGGTATTATTTACTACTTGTCATAACTTATTGTGTAATATTATAATGCATAAAGCAGCATAAAATTCTCCCTGCATTTACAATATATAGTTCTTGAAGCAGTCTGTTGTCTGTTAGCTTATGCTTAAATACACCTCTACTCCAATATAACGCGGTCCTCCAGAGCCAAATAAACTTACTGCGCTCTAGGTGAGACCGCATTATATCGAATTTACTTTGGCCCCCCTGGTCCTTATCACCTGATTGCCCCCTCCAGAGACCCTGTCATAAAGAGATAGCTAAGGGTTAATATTCTTTTACCTGTAAAGGGTTAACACAGGGAACCAAACACCTGACCAGAGGACCGATCAGGAAACAAGACTTTTTCAAATCTGGGTGGAGGGAAGTTTTGGGTGTGAGTTCTTTGTCTTGGGTCTGTGCCCTCTCGGCTCTGAGAGTGATTTTTCTATCTCCAGGTTTTCTAATCTTCTGTTTCCAAGTTGTAAGTACAAGGATAGTAAGACATTAGGTTTACATTGTTTTTTTTTTTGTATTTACATGTGTGTAGTTGCTGGAATGTGTTAAATTGTATTCTTTTTTGGATAAGGCTGTTTATTCATTTTTTTCCTTTAAGCAGTTGATCCTGTATATTGTCACCTTAATACAGAGACCATTTTATGTCTTTTTTCTTTCTTTTTATATAAAGCTTTCTTTTTAAGACCTGTTGGAGTTTTTCTTTAGTAGGGACTCCAGGGAATTGAGTCTGCAGCTCACCAGGGAATTGATAGGAGGAAGAAGTCAGGCGGAAAATCTCTTTGTGTTAGATTTACTAAGCCTGACTGTACATACCCTCTGGGTGAGGGGGGAGAGAGATTAGATCTCTCGGTGTTTCAAAGACTTGAAGCAGGGAGTATCCTAGGGTCCCCAGGGCGGGGAAATCTGGGAGGAGGTAAAGAGGGTGGAATCCCTTTGTTTAGATTCACAGAGCTTGAATCTGTATATCTCTCCAGGAACCCAGGGAGGGAACACCTGGAGGGGAAGAGGGAGAAGGGAAATGGGTTATTTCCCTTTGTGGTGAGACTCAAGGAATCTGGGTCTTGGGGTCCCCTGGGAAGGTTTTGGAGAGACCACAGTGAGCTAGGCACTGTATAATTCCTGGCTGGTGGCAGCTTTACCAGGTCCAAGCTGGTAACTAAGCTTGGAGGTTTTCATGCTAACACCCATATTTTGGACTCTAAGGTCCAGATCTGGGAAGAAATGTTATGACAGACCCCCATCCCTAATCACCCCAAGGATCCTGCCCCCTATCCAACCCTCCTGCTCCCCGTCCCCTGACTGCCCCGACCCCTATCCACACACCCCACACCCCGACAGGCACTCACTGGCAGCTGTGGGAAGTGTAGCAACCCGGCCCCAGCCTGCTCCACTCTGCCAGCTCCCAGCTGCGGTGCTCCGCCGCCGGTGAGTGCGGGGAGGTTGGGGAAGGGACCTCCCCATACTCACCTGCCGCAGGAAGTGGAGTGCTGCGGCCCCAGCCCTCTCCGCTTTTGTTGCCCCAGCCCCAGCCATGTCGCTTAGGGGGGCAGGGGATGAAGGGTTGGGGAAAGGTCCTGCACTCACCGGTGGAAGCGGAGCAGCCTGGCCCTCGCCCGCTCCACTCTGCCAGCTCCCAGCCACAGTGCTGCACTTTCCGCCGATGAGTGCGGGAAGGTTGGGGAAAGGACGCCCCCCGTACTCACCTGCGGTGGGAAGTGGAGCACTGCGGCTGGGAGCTGGTGGAGTGGAGTGGGCTGGGGCCGGGCTGCTCTACTTCCCACTGCCAGTGAGTGCGGGAGGTTGGGGAAAGGATGCCCCCTGTACTCACCTGTGGTGGGAAGCGGAGCACTGTGGCCCCAGCCCTCTCCGCTTTCCTTGCCCCAGCTGTGTCACTAGGGGGTCGGGGGGCTGGGGAAAGGTCCTACACTCAGCGGCAGCGATGGAAACAAGCAACCCGGCCCCGATGCTCCGCTTCCCACCACAGGTGAGTACGAGGGTGTCCTTTCCCCAACCTCCCTGCACTCACTGGCGGCGAGAGGCGGAGCGCCATGCCTAGAAGCTGATGCGCTGATCCGCTGGAGCGCTCCTTTACCGCATTGTAGGCGAACCCATGTTATATTGGGTCGCATTATATTGGGGTAGAGGTGTAGTATCTTTTACTCTATCATCATTAAATGTTACCATACTGTTTATGCACTTTAAAGAGTAACAGACCTCTTGATCTACGTTGCTTGCAGCCCTGCAAGAGTGGGATTTTCTCTTCATTGTAAACAAAAAGTAATTTTTGTTTCTTGCTATGTAAGCTGCTCATTGCCTCTTTAGAGTCTTCTTTCTTTAGGATACCTTTCACAGTGGTATATTCTCTTGTTACTCTGTGATTTGAAACCCTTTCTCTTTCCATGGTACTCTTCCTAATTATTGGCATGGGCTTTATCTTGTGGTTCCATGTATCTTGGCTTGTGGTTAAGATCATGCAAAACCCTTTTAACAAGAAAAGTTTTCTCTGATGCAGTTCAGCCTTCTGAATGTTCCTCTTTTTGTTTCTTATCCTGGATTCATTTCCCTGATTTTGAATCTTGTATAATAATGTTTAATTGTCTATCTGTCTATTTGTGTCTTGATGTGAAGTGAACCACTTGACTGAGCCAATGTAAACACCTATTTTCCCGTATCTATTTTGATCTTTCCTTTTGTCTCTATATTTTGTTTTCATTGAATTTTGCTAATTTTTCTATCATAAACAGTAAAGGGACATACTTAAGTTAAGCATATAAGCTAGAAAATACATACTAGATGGTATAATTGTTACTTTATTAGAACAGAGAGTAGCCTAACATGATTTTACTCTTCTGTATATTTATCTTCACTTCACATTATAGACCAACACAGTTTTATTGTTGAATACTGAGCTGTTTATTTTTTTAGAGTAATGCAAAAAGCATCAAAAGAACAGCAGAATTCCAAATTGATGTCATTCTTAAACTAAAAACAATTGGCAAAGAGATTTTAAATTACATCTTGCACTTAAAAATTTACAACTGAATGGAGATTGGTTATTCCAAGTTTCAGCTAGATGATAATTAAAATGGGCATGTTGTAAACCTCACAAAATAAATACTCTAGTTTAGAATGTAAATGCCAACATACCCTTAACTGCAGTGGTGGTGCTGAACACTGCTATAATAAACTGTAGCAGTTATCAGCTATAACTGTTGCTCAGTGGCCATTGGTAGGTCTTTGAAATCTCTTTCATACCTATTCAAAATATTTTGGTTTGAATATTTGACACTTATTAACTAGACTTCATACAATAAATTTAATACAAAACATTCAATATAAAAATAATCATACATTCAGTGCTACTAACCTATTAAGGCCATTCTGAAGTCATTATCTGGCAATACATGACTAGAGAACCTGATTATTGTCATTGCTTTTAATTTTTATTAAATTAAGTATTTTTTTAATGATGTCATTTTGCAAATGGTTCTTAGCAATAATACCTTCCAAACTATCATCATCACTGGATAATTAGCCCGCTAGGATTAAGCACACTCTGCTTTTGCCTCAGGATGCTTAACTCTCAAATAAGGTCAATTATCTTCTGATGATAAACTGCTTTGTCACTAGTTGCTGCCTAATTCATCTGTAACAACTCACCTCCTAATACATACATTGTACAACTCAAGCTAACTTTCAATGACAAAACAGTGGTTTGGGTTGTTAGAGATAAAGGCTTTAAAAATTACATCCAAATGTAAAGTCATCTAATGGACAGATGATTTCTTCTTGCACAATAGGTGCTGTGCAAGCGGAGGAGCACACATAAGGGTATAAGTGAAAAGTGGAGAGAAGTACCACAGCTGCATGCTTGTTCTCCAATTTCCTTGAAAGCTCTGTTCTCTCTGCTTCTTGTGATGAGGGCTCCACAACTCTGGTAGGCCTCTTTTGGGTCAAAGGAGGATGGAGCCAGGAAGCAGTAACTCTGTGTTAACTGTTCCCTCTCAAAACCTATGTCTATTCACACGGGGAGTAAATGCTGGTCTCAGGAGTGTGAACCCAATCTCCGCATCTCTCAAAGAGAGTGCAGAAGCCAATGGCCACACCTAAGGGATCGTAATGTATGCTGCCAGGGAAGCTATCTGCAAACTTTGGGACACACTATTGAATAGGAGTTTTTTCCTCATAGATCCCTGGGATCTGTGAGTTCCCTGCCACTTCAGCACTACATTCCTGCCCATTGCAAGCCCCTCGGCCCCTGAGAGGACCATTTGTTAGGAAGTTGGCATGGTGAAGCTTGCTGGGTTTCCAAAGTCCTATATCTATTCCTGTAGGATTTCTCCATGGGAAAGGTAGAAAATTTATTTATTTTCTTTTGACTTGGAATAAGGTTTTGAGTGCCCTTTCAGTTTTTTTAGTAATAAAATCACATAAGCAAACAATATGGTTCATAGTTCAAAAATCAGTGCAAGTTACAAGGAGGATGTGTAGAACGGATCCCAAACATGAAGGTGAAATCAATTTTTTGAAGCAACACAATAATATAGACAATAAATTTAACAAGGTCCCTTGAAAATCAGAACCCTCTTCTCTTCAGTGTGTGAAGCTGTTACTTCTAAAGGTGTGGTCTGTGAACAAATTAATTACAGGATTCTAAACTGAAGTTCTGCAATTACAGAGTACTGTTGCAACCAGTTAGGGAAAGTGATGTGGGTGCAACAACAAAAGTGCTCTTACGAAAGGAGGACATATGAAAGGGCTTGTACGTTTTGAAAAGCAATAACAATAGCTTTAATAATGGTTCTGGAGTCATGTATCCTGAGCTGTAGAAAGATGGGTACATCTGCATGCAAAAACAATAAAACAAGCAGGCCTTGTCATCACTGTATTTAACAGTTGCACAATATGCCATTTTGGTACCTCCTTAAATTAAAATGTTTGCAAATCTTATAAAGTATCAAATAAAAACATAAAAATCATCACAAAAAGATACTATTTGGATGCAGTTTGTACAGCTGGCATATTGGAAAGTGTATTATTCAGTGAATCTGCTATTTATTTTGATACTGTCCATCTTGTTTAATGTGTGTTTATGTTGTACCTTCTCTTGTTACTCCTTTTTCAATGACAAGGAAAAGCCTTAAATCTAAAAGCACTGATAATGGTTGCAGTTGTCCTAACTTTGAACTTGCTTTTGTGCACTAAAAGCTGATTTGCTGATTCTTTGTGCTTGTTTTAACTAGAAGAATGGATGTAAATACTTTGTTTTGCAGTCTAAATAGATCCTGCCATCTATTTCTATTACTTGCGATATTGTATTATGTTGTATACAACTTTGCATTTTGTACACATTTCTGTGTAAAATGCATTGAATATTTGAGTCAAACTGCAGTCCAGCGTCTAAACTAGGTTCTTTAATGTTGGCCCATGTTTTGATTACACTAATGTAAATCCAGAATAGTTCAGTTATCTTCAGCGGAGTTACTCTGGATTTACACAAGTTTAACTAAGACGAGACTAAATGCTAGTAGGTGCATTTTAAAGATATGATATTCCAGGCTTCCTGTGTTCAATCCTTGGCCTTAGGAGTGTTTGATACTAGGAAGTGGTTGGTGTAAGCAGTTGCTGGTGAGAGGTTCTGACATAAACTGGCCGTATGGAGGAAGGAAAATGTAGTTGAAGCTATGATAAAAGATGAGAAGGGAACAGAGCCGTATCAATTTCTTCTCCTCTTCTAAATCATGGTGGGCCTATAAGAGAGGAGAGGAAAATAGAGAGTGGTTGGTCATGCCATAAACATCACAGGTACAAGCATTTCCTCTTCCTAACTAGTTGGAGTCATATCAGTATTTCAGATGGTTTAGCTGAAGCCAACTATTAGAATTGTATCTGGAATAAAGCTGGATACCTCAGTGAAACCTCATTTTGGTATGACACTAGTATAGTGTATGGAGAAAGAGAGATTTTTTTGTCTTTATTTTGTTTGGTAGGACTGCTCCTATATATGTTGAATGTTGGTAATCTGTCTCTAAATTCACTTGATAAATTGATTCATCTTGAAGGAAATTTTCAGCAATGCTAACATCTTAATTTCAGCTTTGAATTTACAATTACATCAGGCCAATACTTTGCATTTCACAATGCCTTCCATAATTAAAGGATCTCAAAGTACTTTACCAACACCTACTCCCTGGATGAAGTTAAGTATTATTATCTTCGGTTTATAGATGGGGTGGGGAATGAATCAGAAAAAAATTCAGGCTTGCCCAAGTTCACACGATAATCTGTGGCAGAGCTAAGAATAGCACCCAGATCTCTTAACTCTCTGGTCTGTATTCTTATTAAACACAAACAGGGAAAACCTTTGTAAGAAGACATCTCATCTTTTCTTTCAGTCTAATAGAAACAGACATTTAAGGTCTATAGACACCAGGGTTTGTTCTTCTGATGCTCTAAGCAAATAGCATTCTGTGTTCTAAAGGCTGGATTTTGATTTTTATGAAATCTGTAACGAGGAGTGGAATGGGAGGGGGAGAATGGACAGACATTTAAAGAAGGTAATTTTCAATAGAGCAAGAACATTTTTATTTATTTATTTATTTATTTTACAAAAACTGTTTATTTGCAGAATTTTGACACTGATTTTCTGGTGAAGATACTGACTTTTCAATTATAAGAGCTATGACATCATCATATTACTGCTAAATTCACAGAATTAACCTCTTCCTCAGTGTCTCAGTATCTAATAAATTGTGTTCCACAGAAAAATTAGGTGTTCTATAGCACAAGATTTATAATGTCAATGACGTGTTGTAAAGATATGCTTTGGGAAGGATTCTGAAATAGCCCAAGGCTATTTCAGCTGCAGACACTGAATCTGCTTCTCTCCAGCCACCCCTCTTCCCCTCTCCCACCTCTTTTTTTTTTTTTTTTTTTTGGTGAACTGCAGTGGCTGTCTTAAGATGAAATGCTTTTAAATCATTTCCCAGCCTTGCAGCCATCATTGATAAAAGCCCTGTTATTTGAAATTATCTCAATCACTGTGGAGTTAATCATACCTTATACAGCAACATATTTCGATGTGATTCACTCTGCTTCAATTAATCTTCCTGTTTATCTACATTGTCTCAGCTGCTGCAGTACATATTCAGGAGGAACAAGCAAGTCATTATTTTAGTATAATTTACCTAGTATATTATGAATGAAAGAAAAATTGAGAGCCTAATATTTAAGTTGATATTTAGGGCTGCTTTTAATTAATCATTAGCTAGTCAAATAATTTGGGAATCTTACCTCAAATATGTTTTTCCCCCAGGTCGAAAACGAATGGGCATATAAAAAAGGAGACTACACTTTATAGCAAGCTTTGCTTCTTAAAGTAATGACATTTTACGGTAGTCTCTCTGACAGGAGGAGGCAGATCCTTCATTAAGCTGTCCAGGTTTTAGGTACTTCTGAGATCAGGAAAAAAGAAGTCAGTGTACTATTAAGTGTAGTACAAGATGGAAGGGTTATTCTAGAGGAGAAGGCAGATTCCATTGTAACTCAATGACTTCTCTTTTAGTAATGATGATAATACTTTGCACTGTGTAGCACTTTTCAGATCATCTCGGAACACTTTACAAACATTAAACCTCAGATTACGCCAATGGGGTAGTGGTGTATTATTGTCCCTCTTTTACAAATGGACAAATTGAGCCCAAGGTCATGCAGCAAGTTAGTAACAGAGTTAGGAACAAGCCTACTTACGGATTTCTGGTTCTTTCCTCTTCTCTAACTTCTAGAAATGCTGCCTCCATACTGGATCTATTTTAGCCCAAACTCTGTTAGCAGAAGGTATAAGACATGCAGAATTTGGCTTTTATTTTTTAATTTATTATTTTAATGTTTATCTTAGAGGACTTACTAAAGGTAAAGCATATGCAGTAGACAAAAAGCAGGGCACTGACATCATAAAACAGCTGTGATCAGTAAGAATACTAATAAAACTAAATGGTATAATTAATATGAAGCAACAGAGAAGAAACTGGAAATGTTTACAAAAGCTCATCTGTTTGTATTTCACAAATATTTGCAGATAACTCCACATGCAAAGTACATGGGTATAAATGCAGGGTTCAGTACTCAGCTGCAGCTGAAGTTTGTCCTGTAGCTCCGCAATACTAGGGCTGGCCAAGGATAGATTTAGCCTTCAACATAACTAGGGTTTGCCAGGGACTGTAAGGCCAACCAGGAAGACTACAGCTATGTTCTTTTCCTCTGCCTTATTCCTTATGCCAGGGTGAGTTTAGCCACTGTAGGGTTCCCTCACAGTGGGCAAAGAGAATGTAGTGGGGGCCAGGCTATGGCTCAGTTTTTAGGATTTGTATTATACCAAGGTAAGAACACAGAGATAAGAACTGTGGTGTGGCATTGGTCTATACAGAAATATAGACAGTTAGTAGAATATTGTTCGATGCTGATAAAGTCCACATGTAGTTGTAGAGTTCTTGTACACAAGTGACTATGAGGCTTTTCAAGAAGAACAGTTTGCAGTTTTCTAATCATTATGTGCTGATACTTCCTCTGATTGTAAACCTGGGTCTAAACAACAAGTATGGGGTGGGACATAATTGGGGAGGGACAGTGGCAAAAGGATCTGTAACTAGTAGAGAACACTCCCTGCTAATGCTACGACTTGCTTCATTAGCTCACGTGATAGAGAGATCTGTGCTATGGATCCAAAGGTTCTGACTCTGCTGATGACCCATGGTTCCAGATGGCGGAATTTGTTTTTTCCGTTTTCTTTTAATTTAAGAAATTGCACACACAAACATGAGGTTAAAAGGACAGTAAGGTTTAAAGGTCAAGCACTCAGAAGATAGGAAATGCCAGAATTAAGGTTGCCCTTTGACAGTTTTGGTGGTATTTGCTGTGTGCCTCAGTTTCTCAACTGTAAAATAAGGATAATAATAGCATCTCACCTCAGAAAGCTATTAAGTTCAGTTTATTATTGTTTGTGAAGCACACAGTTGCTATAGTGACAGGAAAAATATGACACACAGGGTAGGAATAAATGGTCAGTTTTTACAATAAAGAAAGGTAAATAGTGGGGTTCCCCCAAGGATCTGTACTGGGACCTGTGTTGTTCAACATATTCATAAATAGGGCCCTACCAAATTCACAGCCATGAAAAATACATCATGAACCGTGAAATCTGGTCTCCCCCCATGAAATCTGCTGTTTTGTGTGCTTTTACCCTATATTATATAGATTTCATGGGGGAGACCAGAGTTTCTCAAATGGGGGTCCTGACCCAAAAGGAAGTTGCAGAGGGGTCACAAGGTTATTTTAGTGGGGTTGTGGTATTGCTTACTTCTACTCTGCCTTCAGAGCTGGGCAGCCAGAGAACAGCAGTTGTTGGCCAAACGCCCAGCTCTGAAGGCAGCACTCCAGCAGCAGAAGTTTAGAGTAATGGTGGTGATACTATACCATGCCATCCTTACTTCTGCGCTGCTGCTGGCAGCAGCTCTTCCTTCAGAGCTGGGATCCCAGCCAGCAGCCGCTGCTCCCCAGCTGCCCAGCTCTGAAGGCAATGCCACCGTCAGCAGCAGTGCAGAAGTAAGGGTAGCAGTCCTGCAACCCTCAGCCCCTCCTACAACAACCTTGCAACCTACCCACAACTCCTTTTTGTGTTAGGACCCCTACAATTACAACACTGTGAAATTTCAGATTTAAATAGCTGAAATAATGAAATTTAGGATTTTTAAAATCCTTTGACTGAAATTGGCCAAAATGGACCATTAATTTGATGAGGCCCTGTTCATAAATGATCTAGAAAAAGGGTAAACAGTGAACTGGCAAAGTGTATAAGCGATGCAAAATTATTCAAGATAGTTATGTTCAAAGCTGATTGCAGAGAGTTACAAAGGGATCTCACAAAACTGGGTGACTGGGCAACAAAATGGGAGACGAATTTCAGTGTTGATAAGTGCAAAGTAATGCATACTGGAAAACATAATCCCCACAATACATTCAAAATGATGGAGTCTAAGTTAGCTGTTGGCACTCCAGAAAGAGATCTCGGAGTCATTGTGGATAGTTCTCTGAAAACATCTGCTCAATGTGCAGTGGCAGTCAAAAAAACTAGCAGAATGTTGGGAGCCATTAGGAAAAGAAAGATAAGACGACAGAAAATAACACAACGCCACTATATAAATCTGTGGTACTTCCAAATCTTGAATATTGCGTGCAGTTCTGGTCACCCCACATCAGAAAAAGATATATTAGAATTGGAAAAAGTACAGAGAAGGGTAACAAAAATTGTTAGTAGTATGAAACAACTTCCATATAAGGAGAGATTAAAAAGACTGGGACTGTTTAGCATAGAAAAGAGATGGCTGAGGTGGAGGATATGACAGAGAGCTATAAAGTTATGAATGGTGTGGAAAAAGTGTTATTTACCCCTTCACATAACACAAGAATCAGAGATCATCCAATGAAATTAATAGGCAGCAGGTTTGAAACAAGCATAAGTGCAGCCATTCTATTCCAATTTAAATGTTATGGAAAGTTATTTTTAATATCTGCTTTACTTGAGGGAAATAGGTACTTGTTCTGCATATTTCTAATTGTACGGAAATATGTTGGAAGCAGATGACTAAGGCTGTTTGTAAGGAATATATCTTGCTTTTTGGGAAATAACCTTACTTCAATGTTTCAGAAGTACAGGTGACAATTTCTTTATTATATATCATGTATTCGCATAGCATCATGTAGTCTCATTTCTCTAAAACCACACACCCAACTCCTCTCTCCCCTGCCCCCTCAATCCACCACCCATATACTCTGTCTCAATTTCTACATAGAGATCATAGAATATGCTACCCCAGTGAAGAGGGTTGCACATATAGATTCTAAACCCAGCAACAACTCTTTCATTTTTTGAATCTGTACAGAGAGGGAGAGCAAATCCTGGGCAGCCCGCATCTCCCACTAATGTTCTCTCTCTCTCCCCACTTCTTTTTATGTAATCTGCTGTCAGTAGGAAGAAACCTAAACTACCAGTGACAATACTGAGGCTGTTTCATAAGGACTGCCCAAGAGGCCTTATGAATAACATAGAGATTCATCCATTTTTTCCCTTTCTGTAAGACAATGTATTGTTTAAGAACTATGCATTGACTTCTGCTAAACCATGGTCCAAGGACTAAAGTCTATACTGGAATTCTGAGGTTAACTAGAATTGCATAACAGTGCATTGCTATTAGCCCAATCTACCAATTGTATTTTTAACCATATAAAGGGGATTCAAAGGAAGCCTTCATGGCACAGCGCAACATAAGCAAGCTCTCTTGTTCATAAAATATATGAACAGCTGAGAAAGTGGTCTTGACAACCTTTCTCAAAACGCCACCACAACATTAGGAAATTAGTTGTTGGAAAATGGGATGGGGAAAATCTGAACAGCATCCGTATGGCAGGTATAAATCTACAGCTTTGTGAACGTACATCCCTAATTGCATATTTTTGGGGTTGGTGTCAGATTTTGGCTTTTCCACGCAATTATTTGATCAAATACTAACATCATCTGAAAGCTGCAGTGGGGGAATAGCTACACTATAGTTGCATCACTTCGCTATTAATTTAACATAATATCTGTATGTCATTACACTCACTTGGAATTCTGTGTAGACATGATCTACCAAAACATAACAAATACACATATACCACCATTCATTTTAGTGAGCGTTAACTCCCCAGATACATTAAGGTGTGGATTCCATACTCTCTCAGTCCCTAACACATTTAAAGCAAAATATTTGAAGCAGGAAATGGGGTGTGTGTCAAACTGAGATATAGCTCTGTTTCATTTAAGTTAAATTCAAATTAAGATTATAGCATTCTGTGCTAGCTTCCTACAACTGTATCCCTGGAATTCCTTCTAGGCCATAATGGAAATGACAAACCAAAATAAGTAATCTTCACACATGGTAAATAATATAAAGTATTACAGGTTTTTCTTCCTGATAGCACAATCTTAATTCACACCCTACCTATTCAATTTCTACTTTCTCTTCTGGAGCTATTTTTGTCAGGATATAAATGTCAATTACCTTTTTTTAATCAACCTTCACCTCTACTATTCTTAAATAAGATTTTATTCTCCTTGTTATTTCTAACCTAAAATGAGCAGAAACATTGGTTACTTCAGAAGGCATTTAGATGGATCCAGAGTGAGAAAGGAATGTGTAATAGGTTATACAGGGATATCATCATCCCAGGAAGGTGCTTAATTCAGGAGTAAATTATGCAGACATTCCTTCCCCTCACTATTTTTTTAAAATAACAAATTGCAGCAGAAATAGAAGATACATAATTTGTTTTTGTTTTATTTTTTAAAACTGTGTAATTTCATCATGCAAATTAAAAAAAACCTGTTTTCCATTTTAGACTATATAATTTTATTGGTATGATAATTCTATATGCTGGATGGATGGAGAGGATTGGACATTTAGATGGATAATGAGAACATCCACAGTTAAGGAATATAAACTCTCATTCTTCAGGGCATAAGCCAGCCACCATCTGATGACAATTGGAGAAACATCTCATATGAGCAGACTATTCTGTAATTGTCCAATATGGGTTTCTTACAATTTCCTCTGAAGAATCTGTTGCTGAACTATCAGACAGGATGCTGGAGTAGATAGATCACTAGTCTACTCCAAAATGGGCAGTTCCTAGGTTCCTTTTGCAATTATTTTTCTCTCAAGAATGGAGAACTCATAGCTATGTAATCAGAGTTGTTCTCATCACAATTTATGTTCTATTATGACTTTCTATAGAATTTTTTTTAAAATTAGAATTGGACAACTGTTTGTGATGCCACTGGTTTCATCCTCAATTTCACTCCTTTGGAGGCATTTAATAGAGTCTCCTAAATGACTCTTGAGAGAAAATTCTTACCCCATCTCAAAGAAAGATGGTACCATTGTGGGAGGATTAGGAAGACTCTTCACCAAAGAAAGTGTCTTCTTGGGGAAATGGTAGATTGGCATTTGCCATCCATTTATATCTACTGACTTTTATAGTAGCTCCTTGTAGGCTTAGGGAAATGCCTGCCTGGAGCTTTATGTATGATTAGGGACTTCTAAAAGGAAGCTGGTGTAAAAATGGGGGAAGGAGAGGACTTACTTCCCAGGGTTCTTTACTCTCTCTCCCACATACCTTGCTCCACAACAAGGAAGAAACAGTACCATGAAAGTATCCTTCTTGCTCAGAGTAATGTTGGTATACCCAAAGATAGCATATTTTGGTTCTTTCCCCCCAAGTCACATTGAAGAACATTTTGCTGGTTCCCACAAGGCCTCTGTATGAAAATATTGGGGCTGCCATAGCACAAAGATGATACCTTGATTGTTGTTCTTCCATTCGTTCCTTTCTCCCTGTGTTGGTTTCTTTGGAAGTAAATGCCACACTGAACTGCTCTGCAGGATGATGTCAGTATAAGGAACATGCTCAGGTTGGGACAGAAAAGAAGTTAAAGCTGTGTAATAATTTAGACCCCAGTCCAACTCCTATTAAAGTAAATGGAAAGACTCCTATCGACTTCAGTGGGAGCTGGCTCATGCGTTGAGTGAAGTTGTCTAGATTGCAGTCACAGTTGCATGAGATCAGGAGATTAGTGTTCTCAGCAGTAGCTGGGTTTTTGGCTCCTGTTGTTGATGGGCCTTTCTCAAGCCTCCATGGATTCTGGTGAAGCTGGCACACCACAACCTCCAGAAGAATAAACCCAGATAAGGTGTGTATGCTGAATGTAGTCAAACAGTCAGAGTCTTGAGGAGACACCATAAAATCTTTCACACGGAGAAAAGGTATGTGTTATTCTAGTGGCCAGGCTTCACATCTCACTCCTGCCTTGGTACACATGTGATTACACTGTACTGAAATGGACTGACTATAGAGTTTGGATCTGTAAAATCTTGTGAGAATGAATATTTTCTCTGCCTTGGGCACATCACTTAACCTCTCTCCTCCCAAATTTCCTCATGTGAAATGGGAATAATAATACATCACAATCATACAGGGTGTTGGGAGGGATGGGTAATGTTTTTACAGCACTTGGAAAATTTAATGTGCTCTATAAATAGCAAGTGTTGTTTATTATGAGACTGAATCTCAGGTGCATGTAAGTTTGAGTCCCTTTGTGATGCACACAGAGGCACATGTAGCCCCAGAGCCTTTCTTAAGCAAACAAAATATTTTAAAATAATTTGTCTGGCAGTACATTTAATTTGCATCAAAATGAGATTCTGGTATTGATACATTCCCTATTTTAGAACTAGCAGTGTACTTAAACTTAACCCATCAGTGCAAGTAGTGCAACTAGTGTGGCTGGCACTATGTGACACTATTATACAGTATGCAGTGTAGTTGTAGCCGTGTCAGTCCCAGAATGTTAGAGACACAAGGTGAGTGAGGTCATATCTCTTGAAAGCTTCTCTCACTCACTAACAAATGTTCGTCCAATAAAACACATTATCTCACCCACCTTGTCTCACTATTATGTAGGATATTTAGATTCAGAGCCAAACATAGGATCTTAATTTACTGAGCCTTGGTACTTCGGAGAATTGCAGAAGTGATACACTCACTTCCTGGGGAGAAAGTCAATTACTGCTGCTCGGGTCTGACCCTCTTTCTATTATGTATGTGCCTTCCACTGTGATTATCACAGAAGGAACAGGAGCTGCATCATAGAATCTTTGCAGGTTTCAAGTTGTCTGTTTCTCACTATAGGAATGTTATATACTATGTAACCCTTTCTCACCATTGCCTTAAGGAAATCTTCCAGGCTGTACTAGACAGCAGATTAGCTAATGCCAGTGACCACTATGGTCCCCTGGAAGGACTCCATGGTAACTGAGCCCAGGGCAGTGATAACTCTGACTGGGAGAGAAAAGGTGGCACTCCTGTTTGTTGCTTTCTCCAGGTCATCCCTTATCTCACTATATAAGGTGCATGATGACTTCTTGAATGAGCCTGTGTTGCTAGTCTACCTGTGTCATGATGAAGTCAAGGAAGTTCCTCCTTGGCTTGTAGACCCTGTGTGAAGAGCATCTGTGAGCCAGGAAAAGTTTTGTTCTCCTTTCCCTTACTTGGCTCAACATGTACTAGAATGGTTGGGTGTTGTGCTACAGCCAAAGATTGCTACAGCTCCACCCAGTATTGGCAAGCACCTTCCCTAAGGCTTTTTCTTAGTCCTCCCCTGTCCTATACCTGGCCAGTCTAATTGGCTTCCTCTCTCAAATAACCAAGCCTGGAGCCCCTTGAAAACTGCTTGCATGCTCACTTTCTCTCACCCTTGCTCTCCTGATTATTTGTTCAGGGAGAAAGGATAGGATATTTAATTGGTTTGGAGTGAGCACTTTAGCTGTGTAGAGGGCAGAGCAACCAATGAGTGTCTGGTGCCTTAGGCCCAGATCTGCAAAGGTATTTAGGCACCTAACTGCTCCTGAAATCAATGGGAGTTAGTCGCTTAAATATCTTTGGGGATCTTGGCCCTAATGGTTTAACTTGTATCACACACATTACTGCTGACATGATTAAATGAGCAGCGCCCAGCTCAGTACATATGGGCATCCAGCTACTTCTAAAAATCTTACCTGAGTGGTCAGTCTCTAACTGCAGCCTGTGGCTGAATACCACAAGAGGGCAGATCCAGAGCACTCAGAGAATTTAGGTGTGGGTTACAAATGGTTTTGAATATTCCATGTGCTCCAGACGTACGTTGAGGTTCACTAGGAGCATGCCGCATACCACCAGCACCTATGTAAGCTTTGAACAAATTCCAGTTTACTGTCTGCTAGCAGAAAAAGTAAAGAAAGTAGTTGGCGTGTGATGATAAACTGGTAACCTTCTTGCAGTAAGTGCTTGTTGAGGATAATGAACAAGAGAGAGAGACTGTATATGCAGAGTTCCCAAATGTAAAAAGAAAACATCCTGTACTCCTCTTACAAACTAATACAATTGAATTGATTTTATCCATGGTTCCATATATAACTGTAGATGCCAAATTAAATCAAATCCATAAGATGTGATACTTACCTTTTGGAATAGTTCCTTCTAATGTGGCTTATTAGCAATCAAACATCAAATGTTTTTAAAAAGCAATGCTGAGTATTAACTGAGAGTTATTCTTCAGTAGAATCTAGTGACGGTTACTTGGAAATGAAGAATTCTTGTGTTTTTGTAAGCATAGTAAGTTACACTGTTTTTCTTTAAACTTTAGAGTATGAGTTATATTTTTATAATGGCAGCTGCAGGGTGGAATGTTTTAACACACTGGAGTGAGATATATCTTGGACACATTCTTGGTATCTTAAGTTCAACATGCTCCATATGGTGCCACTGAGCCAGTGATTTTGAAGAAAACAGTCAGACTGCTGAAACAGCATAAAATGCAAATTAGTCTTTGCTATATAAGTAAGAATTTACTGTCAATCATTTTAGTTTCCTTTCTGCACAAATACTTCCAAAGTAGGCACCACATTTTATACCAGCTGTTGAACATCAGTTAAAGAAATGGAAGAGGTGGTGTGTTAAGAAATACGTGCTCCTTATGGCTCAGATTGTATCCTGGTCTAATGCAGTCATGTTGGAGAGCAGAGGGAAGCAAGATGCAGCCTTCCTTTCTTGTCACATTAGCACTGCTTTTATCATGGCTCCAGGCATTCTGGGAAGAGCCAGAGCTGCGTGCTAGCTCTTCCTCTCCATGCAAGCAAGTATAAGGTGGTCTGGCAGAGGAAGCTGTGGCTTCACCAATACCATGTGCTGGCCAACAGAACCTTCTGGACATGCAGGGGAAGTGTGCTGATCTCCTTTGAGGTTTGTAGAAATGTCATTCCCCATCAGCACAAGAGAGGAACCACAGAGGAGTTGTATCGCCTGCTACCACCAATAGTAGTAATAGTAATTTACCCTATAGCAGTGCCATGTAACAACCATAATTAAGACTAAAATATTTTGATGCTTGTGGTCCCAGATTAGATGAGGTTGATTTTTTTTTGAAGACACAGTAGGGGTTTTTTCATATATTTTTCCTCTCAAGGAATTTTCTGGGTTTATGCTGCTTCGTTTTGGGACACAAGATTATTGTAATGTTTTTGCCCTTAGTTAACTGATACATACTCTCAACATTTACTCCACCTTAACATGGGTGTTTTTCTTGGAATTTTCTTGGCTTTTTAAAATTGTCACACATGGGCACTAAATGAGAAACCCAAGGAGAAAGCTACCTTCTGACAGTTTTAAAGATTTGAAGATACGGAATATCAACCTTCAAATTTTTTCAAAAAATGATTTACTTTTAAGGCCAGATTCTCTGGTACACCAAAGCAACCAGCATGTATGGGCCAGCTAAAATAAATTTACAACTATTTTCCATCATCAGAGCAGTGCAAAACAGCCAAAACAGTCTAGTGAATCTGACCCTGAAATTGTAATTGACTTACTGATTTAGAAGGTTGTGTTGGTGAGACCGGTGCTCTGTGAAGTGGGAGAGCCCAGTCCCTGAGTCCCAAGTTCTTCCTGAGCTCCTGCCTGATTTTCCCCAGCAGTGTGAAGTGCAGTGGAACTAAGGGAGACCCTTTCAAGCACTAATGTGATAGCTACCATGCAGCCACAGACCTTCTGTAGAGCAATGTCAGTCGGGCAAGGTAATCTACAAATGAGAAGTCTTGATGTGTGTCAGCTCTCATACCACTGAGTCATTACAACCAATAGCACTGTTGAGTGCCAGTTACCTGGAGAGGAAAGGCGATAATTGGTTGAATTACTGCTGATGTCACAGTGACCCATATAAGTTATCTGAGCCTGTCTGTAGCTTATGTAATTATAACAGATAAACCAATATTTAATAACTTTGCTTAATGACAAACTAATCTCGTCAAATATAGTCTTAGCACAAGAGTTCAATTAAAATTAACAATACGGACAATGTTTTTAAATGTTTGCATTATTTTATTTTTAAGATCATTAAGGTCCCAAAAAAAGGCTGACAAAGATGCTAAATGCCATTAAGGACCCAGTTTTTAATTTATGTTGAACCAGAAACTAAATAACAGATTTACTTTTAAATTTGAAGAAAATTCATTCTATACTCAGAGCAAGTGCTGTAAATTTGGGGGCAATATGCTGTACCATGCAAAACAAAGAGGTCAAATCCCTGCTTTGAGTACAAAACAGAACTCATAGTTAACTGTGGAGTCATAACTGGCAATTGTATAATACATTGACTCACATTTTTCCCCATACATAAAATATAATTTTATCTAAACATTTGTCAGATTTTTTCCTTGCGTGAGCTGATTTTTTTAATTTAAAAAAGAACTCTGTGTTTATCCAATCAAATGACACATCACTGAACATGAACTGATAGACGCATTTATGAGAGCTTTATTCCCCTTTAGCCTCTGATCTGCAGTAATTTTTTTGACTACCCAATCTGTACATTGATGCTTACCCTTCTGACATGACATAATGCTGTCACCGAAGCCTACCTCTCATTCTTCATTCCCCCACCCCCATCACAGACACAAATGGAAATGGTGTTGGGGGATCCACCAAACATGCTCAATTCAACCAGTTATGTCCTAACATGGGGCTTGGTTCTTCTCTGGTGGGTTAGTTAACGCCAAGTTGGGGAAGAAAAAATGAAGGGGTTGCACATTCTGAACTGAAAATTACCTTTGCTTTCTTTCTCTGCCTATCAATGGCTTTCCATCATTGTGTATGTCTGAGCACCATGTACATAAGTAAGAAGAGTTTAAAAAATAAAAAAGTGCTGCATTATAGGTCTGACAGTTGCATTTTGAAGCTTAGCTAGTGAAAAGAGAAGGGACTCATTGGACCAAATATTCTGTTCATCCCCATCCCAAATGGTGAATAGTGTGAAAGTAGGCAAATATCCTCACTCCACAACAGGATGGATTTGATTTAAATCCCTAGTCGGGAAGACTCGATTTAATCATGGATTTCTACATAAAAGTGCATTCTTGTTGGTTGTTACCAACCTGAAGATCCTGCATGTTCAGACATGTTCCTTTCATCATCTTCAACACACCTTTCTCCTGAGAAGGAACACTTCTCATGATATTTCATTCGGGCGACCAGGCCTTGCATTTCTTTGTTGCACTGTTTGCATTTTACACGCATGCCTGTCTTACCCACAGGTAGAGGAACTTCATTAAAATATTCCCAAACTGGGTCTCTTTTATGGCCTGCTGCCATTATAGGTTTTCCCTTCTAGTGAGAGAATGGTATGGTAGATCTCAGATCAATGAAGGCTACACTCAGAAAGACCTCAAGACTTCTGGAATATGCCGCTCAAACAGTTTTACTTTTGTTTCTACTGCCTGTCTCTCCTTTCTCCCATTTATCTCCAGACTTCTTCTCCTTGTCCAGATCTATTCTGCCCCCAACAATCTTCTATTCCCTGAACTTTTTGAAATTTTGCACTTTTAGAGAGAGGTAAGGGCTTGACTGTGTGTACACAAATTTGCAGGGGGACAATAGGGTTGAGGTCTGTTATTTCTCACTTCTATATATTATTTATTCATTTATTTCAAAACATTTTTTGTTGTTAGCAAGCATGTTACCTCTGGAGAGACAAATCCACAGTTTGAGAACTGCAAAACAAAGCATCTCTGATGGTAGGTATCTTCTAGACTGAGCACTGGATCCCATTGGGTAGAGAGAAGGATTAACCTCAATAATCTATACAGAAGCCCCTGGAACCCAGTAAGATTGGGTCTCTAATCCATGAACTATTGGAGATCATTTACAAAACTTTTCTTAAACATACATGAATATATTGTCTCATACTATAGAATTAGAATGTATAATCCCTATTCCATGATGAGATATCTTTGAGCTATAATGTATCTTAATTAAAACTATCTTTAGATAGACTTTTTAAAAAAAATTGAGGAAAAAACCTGATTTAAATCAAAAACATATTTTTTTTAAATAATTGATTTTTATCCACCCTGCTCCACAATATATAGCCCCCCACCACCACCTTTAAAAACACACAAACAAACAAAAAAATAAAAAGAGGATGCAGCCCAGGAGCCAGCTGTATTCTCCCTGTCCTAGACCCATACCCCAGCCATTGATGGTCTATGCAAGAAAATTACTTCTACTGTGGAAGGGACAGCATCCTGTGTAAAGAGCTATGGCACACAGGGAGCTCATTTATAGAAACTTTGCACTCCCAAGCATCTCTGCACTTCCCAGATGTGGAACAATTTCCCCAGCCTTTCCAACTGTACACAGTATATCAGCCTTTCCCCACTTAAAGTCCGCTCATGTATCTGGTTTTCTGGTTGTGTAGGAGCCATGAGGCTGTGAATATATTCTGCTGGTTAGAGCCCTAATAGCATAAATTATTCTTCTGAAAAGTTCATCGGACCTTTTAAGGTAAATGATCAGCTCACCTTTATGCACTGTAGGAGGCAAGAGGAAGATTGTCATCTTAGTGAAATAAAGGTATATGGGGAGATACTAATACTTTATGGCTAAATTTAACTATTTTAAAGAGAGGTAAATTATTGCAGCTCCAGGGTAGCAGTAACTTACATAGTGACAACTTATAACAAGTTTTATGTACCTGTTTACTTCAGTCTTCAGTACAAAAGTGTAGTTTCCATAGCAATGGCCTTATCGTCTGATTCCTATGCTAGTTTTGAAATGCATAACACCCATATGCCACCTGAATTGTCATTGTTTTCTACAGCAGATAGAACTTGAGAACTTGTCACACACCTTTCTAAATAAATAGCAACACATATTGATTTACAAAACATTTTAAGGTGAAAAGTAATTGGTCTGAGTAGATCTCAGGTCTCTATTATTGCTAGTACTGTAAAACCTATGCTACTGAACTAAAAGAAAAGCTTCCCTTATCAGCAGGATATCTACTATTGTATATTTAACCCAATATCTTGTGCAGCATATCAGTACTTATCTGCAGTAATCCAAGAAAAAAATGTGTAGCATTCAGGAAGACATCATCTCTGATTGTAAAGGTGAACTGCCAATCAGAAACATCTTTTGGCTCTCTTATTGCTCCTTTAGAATATGTAAAATGGCCTCCCAATGTTTTTTTCCCACTTAGTTTGTTTTTCTACATGAGAATATATCTGTTCCTATCTTTTCCTATATTTACTGGAGGACTTTGGTAATCTTCCAGAAGACCTAGGTGGTGATTTCACACAGCTTGGGGCTGAGTGTGAGGTGCAACTGCCCTGGCCCCAAGTGTGGGATTAGGATTCTTGAGTCTTAGATTTCCTAAATTAGTATTACCCCACAGGAGGGTGGTAGACTAGTGCAACGGGGCACTAGGCAACAGAAGAAAGTGAACAGAGATCTATTACCACAGATCTGCTGGCTCAGTTTCCTCAGCTTTAACACCTAGCTCAGGTGCAAGAGCACATGTCACCCAGCCTCACGTAGCCATTAGTGGCAATCTCATTTTTGGTGGTAAGGAAACTGCAGGAGGAGCTAAAAACAATCCTACATTGAAGATTAGGGACTGTTTAGTTGTAGAGAGTGAGATTATGAAGCTTGACTGAGCACTTCAAGGAGAGGAAAGTGATCAGGAACAGTCAGCATGGATTCACCAAGGGCACAGTCATGCCTGACTAACCTAATTGCCTTCTGTGATGAAATAACTGGCTCTGTGGATGAGGGAAAAGCAGTGGACACGTTATTTCTTGATTTTAGCAAAGCTTTTGATATGGTCTCCCACAGTATTCTTGCCAGCAAGTTGAAGTATGGGCTGTATAAATGGACTATACGGTGGATAGAAAGCTGGCTAGATCATCGGGCTCAACAGGTAGTGATCAATGGCTCCATGTCTAGTTGGCAGCTGATATCAAGCGGAATGGCCCAAGAGTCGGTCCTGGGGCCAGTTTTGTTCAATATCTTCATTAATGATCTGGAGGATGGTGTGGCTTGCACCCTCAGCAAGTTTGCAGATGACACTAAACTGGGAGGAGTTGTAGATACACTGGAGGGTAGGGATAGAATACAGAGGGACCTAGACAAATTAGAGGATTGGACCAAAAGAAATCTGATGAGGTTCAACAAGGACAAGTGCAGAGTCCTGCACTTAAGACGGAAGAATCCCATGCACTGCTACAGACTAGGTACCGAGTAGCTAGGCAGCAGTTCTGCGGAAAAGAACCTAGGGGTTACAGTGGACAAGAAACTGGATATGTGTCAACAGTGTGCCCTTGTTGCCAAGAAGGCTAACGGCATTTTGGGCTGTATAAGTAGGAGCATTGCCTGCAGATTGAGGGACATGATCATTCCCCTCTATTCGGCATTGGTGAGGCCTCATCTGGAGTACTTGTGTCCAGTTTTGGGCACTACACTACAAGAAGATGTGGAGAAATTGGAAAGAGTCCAGCGGATGGCAACAAAAATGATTAGGGGGTTGGAGCACATAATTTATGGGGAAGATTAAGGGAACTGGGATTATTGTCTTCAGAAGAGAAGAAAGAGGGGGGATTTGATAGCGGCTTTCAATTACCTGAAAGGGGGTTCCAAAGAGGATGGACCTACGCTGTTGTCAGTGGTACTAGTTGACTGAACAAGGAGTAATGGTCTCAAGTTGCAGTGGGAGGTCTAGACTGGAGATTAGGAAACAATATTTCACTAGGAGGGTGGTGAAGCCCTGGAATGGGTTGCCTAGGGAGGTAGTGGAATCCCCTTCCTTAGAGGTTTTTAAGGCCTGGCTTGACAAAGCCCTGTCTGGGATGATTTAATTGGGGATTGGTCCTGCTTTGAGCAGGGGGTTGGATAGATGACCTCTGAGGCCCCTTCCAACCCTGATATTCTGTGATCCTGTAACTCTTCAATCAGAAACTGGGATTGCACAGCTCAGGTTTCAGCCTCATGCTGTGAGGTCACTGTCCAGACCCCTCTAATGATGACCAAAGTGCTCCAGTAAAATGACTGAAGTCAGGACAAGATACTTTTAATTTTTTTAAAAACACTCTTTATCATAACTCTGAGGCAGACTATATATTGTGTAAATAGAACTATTGCAACTTTTTTTCCCTGCTTTACAGTTCATCATTAACAAGCAATTTAAACTAGTTTTTGAATTCTCTGCTGTATTCCTTTCTATGTGAAAGGCAAAAAGTTCACTCTGTCCAAAGGACAGTAGAAGGGTGTTGTGCTTAATTGTTTTCTGAGCTTGTATCCACACTCTGCACAGGTGTACAAACAGGAGAGGATGAAAGAAGCCTCATATCACTTACCACACGTGAACTAGCCACAATAAATCTGGAGAAGGTAGGCCCAAGTGAGGACAAGGCAATGACCACCCATGTTCTTCATCTCTCTAACCAGCAGTGTTGGATGGTTTGGAGTGGTGCGCACCTTGCAATCTTCTCTACGGATAGTCAGTGATAGGTCAGGTATATGGTTGATTTTTTTCGGTTTATTAGCTTAGTTTGACAGATCCCATTGGGCCTTTATCCACTTCCTACTCATTACATCTATGCATTCTCATTTTGCCACTTATTGCTTCTATAGCCCATGATGAATACATTCCAACTGGTTTCAGAGGGATAGCCATGTTAGTCTGTATCAGCAAAAACATCAAGGAGTCCTTGTGGTGCCTTACAGACTAACAAATTTATTTGGACATAAGCTTTTGTGAGCTATAACCCATCTGATGAAGTGAGTTATAGCCCACAAAAGCTTATGCCCAAATAAATTGGTTAGTCTCTAAGGTGCCACAATTTGTTAGTCTCTAAGGTACGTTCCAACTGGTGACTTTAAAATGCGCAACCAGACACTGTCCTATAGGAAAGTTAGGTCATGGTATATTTTACCATTGTTGGCAAATGTGAACATAGGAAAGCATATACTAGCACTATTGAAAGTGAAGGTGCCATATACCCTGTCCCTTACTATATAAACAACAGACTTTGAAGGAATGAACCTGATACATTTTCTAAATGAAGGCTGTGCTACTGCTACTAAAATTGTGGTTTCATATTCTTGATCTGCTGTTACTTGAATATAGTATTCCTTCCTTACCCTCTGCTGGTGGTCCAGCCACATGGTCTGGGGTGGACTCAAAGGACATGTTCACACACATGCTCCTCCTCAGCCAGGAGAAGAGGACATAATTTTCTGTCACATGAAAAAGAACTGCTGGTACAGTACATCACCAAATGCTAAACTCATTTCATGAAGCGGGAGCGCTGCAGGGGAATCTGGCAAGGAGGATGTTTTGTGTAACGGAATTGAGTATTGCAGTTGCCATCACTTAGTTCCCTGGCTGCTATGAGCAAGTGGTGGGAGAGAAACAATCCAACCTGAGATATATTCAGACACCAGGGACAACTCTATTTGTGTACAAACGCTTATTAAAATATTATAGAATATTGTTGGAGGCTACTATATAGTATTCAGTTCCTTGAGAGACCATATGTAGCAGGCTCATTGATGGGGATGGGAACACCAAGATTCCCACCCTTTTGTCAGAGATGCATCTTCCTCTAGTGTCCTCAGTATATGCCAATATCTCTGGGAGAGTCACAACACAAGAATAATTACTGAATTACTTGGCTCTTGTACTTAAATTACTTTCCAAGTCCAACTGTCTGGGGTAAGTGTTAGGAGAACAGGATCCTTATGATGTAACTTCATGAAATGCACTAGTCTTCCATTAAAACGCAGAAAATATAAGTTAGGGCCTAGCACCTTAGTCAAATCTGGCACATAAAATTTTATGGTTATATTTAATGTTCCATATGTGCTTTGGACAGATGCCATGTTTGAAAAGAACTGGTTCAATAATATTATTAAAAAACAGTATTTTCAGTACAGTATCTTCTGCGTAATGTTGAACTGTTGATCATGTGAGCCGGTCAAGTTATGGGTGAAGTGTTGGGGTGGGAGCGGGTTGTGTGTTTCTTTTTATAATATAAATCTGTGATCGGGGGCTTTCTAGAAACATTTCTAAAACATGGCTTGGCAGACATCATTCAAGACCCTCTTAAAGCATAAATGAGAAGGAATAATCTCCTCCTCCTCACTAGAAGTGAAGAAGAAGATGAGATTGAAACTTTAGCAGATGTCTAGGAAAATGAGAGAGGGCCATGTTCTTGACTTTAATGCTGATGCACCCACCTATGCAAGGTCTGCTTTTCTATTTTGTTTTGGTGTTCACAACTAGGTATTTATAATATATTTCTGTATTATGTGAGCTCCAAAATTTTTCTCAGATGTTTTTAGAGAGTCTTAAATTAGGACAGTTTTAGAACAGAGCAATGCAAACACAAAGAATTTCTGTAAATCTATGCTGCTCCTATAAAGCAGGCAAAGAGATCCCAGCCTGGCTCGCTCTCCCTCCTCACCACCACAAATGAGGCCCTTTTCTCTTTGGGTTCCCAAGGCAGTGTGCTAGTGCTGCTGCTCCTTTGCCAGCGTGGGACTGTCTTTTAAGAATGTTCATAATTAGTTGCTTCATTTTGGCATGTTGCCAACATTTTGCTGACAATACAGATGAAAGACATGGGACAAAGAATAGGCAATTCTTTGGCAGAGGGCTTTCACCCTGCTAAATTTCAAAGACCTGCTGCAAAAAATGGAGGTAGTACAGTTTCTTAATAAAAGGACACGTGAATCTTTTATAGTGAAAAGTGTTAGGCATCCTAAATATCAGGGTTGCTATCAGCACCCACTATAATACATAAAAGCAAACATACTGATTAAGATATTTTTACTACAGGCAAGAAAAGGAAGAGAGAGAGATCATTTCCATTTTTAAATAGTTGGGATGTTCTCAGCTGCTATGGTGTTGGGGACATGTAAGTACATAGAGAGACTGAAGGAACCATTAAATCCAAAGCTAATCTAAAAATTTTAATTTCAGTTTGAAGAGGATTTATAGTCTTTCAGTTATCATATCACCTAGTGGGGATAAATCTGGAACAGTGTAAGCATGTTATCTATATATATTCTGAAGTACTAATCTGTAAATCCCAGTAAATAAAGACAAAAAAGAAAATGGCAATAGTATGACAGAGTTTAAAATAAATGGAAGATTTTAAATATAGCGGGGAAAAAACTGAAATGATGATTGGTTCAAACTTGTAGTGCTGGATCAAATCTGTTATCTGATATTATCATAGGTGACAGGCAAGCTGAAGATATATGTACCAAAATGTCAGAAAAATGTTCTCTGTGAATGTGTTACACTGCTACAAAGAAAGTGATGCAATTGACAGTTTCAAACAAATAGTGTTCCTGCAGTTGTTTCCTTACTTCGTAGAGGTTTAGTGGTCAGCGTCTGTAATATTGCCAGTCCTGGTCACATCAGAAAATTAGATAGTTTAATTTGGACTTAACCCAAGTCTCCCTCTTCATAGCACATCTGTGCCGATAACTACATCATTCTTATATTTTTATATGAATTGAGCCTAAATCTTTCATTTTCATCCTAAAGTTAAAAGTTAACCACATAGATTTACAATCTGTGGAATCACTTAGTGCAATATTCATATTCATTAAACTGTAGGAAAATATATTTGAACGTTAACATTTTTATGACTAGGTAACACATGAGATGGTATTTTTAACAGAAAATGTAAACTAGTCAATTAAAAGTTTAAAACTATATTAACAAAGCCATTTATAGTTATAATTAGGTTATCACGATCTAAGCTTAATGTTGTTTTAACCTAGTGGTCTTTAACAGTAGTCCATAGAGAACCAGTGGTCTGTAGTGGTCAGCAGAATAAAATATTTTTTGTAAGAAAGATCTGATCTTTCTCCTAGGAAATGGTCTAGAGAATGAAAATCCACTGATTTAACCAGTAAGAATTTAGTGGAGGGGATATGGGCATGAAAATAAAGGTAAAGAATACATCCCATAGGAAAGGGATCTGGTGCCCTCATATAAAATTACCTGAAGTTCTCACTTTGTTTAGCTATAAGAAACACTCTGCATTTGGAAAACTAAAGAAAAGGATATCAAATGTTATCAAGGCACTGACATGCAGAAACACTTATGTCATATATATTTATTCATGTTGCCATATCTTTAAAAAAATCCAGTACACCTCTGAGCAGAGTTCCTGAAAAGATCACACCAGGTGCAGGAAAACACATTGCATGAAATCATCAATATGACGCACTTCAAGACTATGTGCCTGTAACTACCTATATCTTTGATAAATTGTACAAATTTTGTTTGCCATGTAAATTACATTATCAAGTATTAGGTGAAACATCACATGCTTATTCATACAGGAAAGTAATTTTAATATGGTTCAGTTTTATTAAAACCTACAAGAAGTTAATTAGTAACTATACTTTTTTTCCTTCAGGCAGTGATTCCGATTTTTTGCCTTTTACAGTTTACAATTTGGTTTTACTGACGAGAGATGTGCCTTCAAATTAGAAAGGGCATGGTGAGAAGTATCTTCATTTCCTTTTCATTTTAGGAATGCTGAACCCCATTCTTTCCCTGAAAATATCCTATTTTTGTATTTGAGAGCAGAAAACCAGCTGGCAAAATAGACATCTTTTTACCTAAGCCAATTTTTCAAAAGAATAATTAAATTCAAATCATGTGAGAAGGTGACTGGGTGTCTGAAGAAATCAGTAATGAGATACAGAGCTTTTGTTTCTTGTTCAAATCTGTCTATGGTTGGTAGGAACTTAAGGTATATCTATACTGCAATTTGAAACCCACGGCTGGCCCATGTCAGATGACTCAGGCAGAGCCGAGTCCAGCTTTTCTGCCGCCCCAAGCTGCAAAACAAACAAAACAAAACAAACAAGACGAGCTGTGGCACTTTGGCGGCAGCTCAATCGAGCTGCTTCTTCAGCGGCGGGTCCTCTCTCTTTCCTCTTCCACGGCAATTTGGCAGCAGCTCAAAGAGGAAGAGAAGGAATGAGGGACCGGCTGCCAAATTTCCACCAAAGACCCAGACGTCCCCCCCCGATACCGGACGGAATGCCTCCCCTTTGAGTTGGCCGCCTCAAGCACCTGCTTGCTACGCTGGTGCCTGAAGCCAGCCCTGAACTCAGGCAACCAGGGCTTGGGCTGTAGGGTTGTTTAATTTCGATGTAGACTTCCTAGCTCAGGCTGCAGTCTGAACTTTGGGACCCTCCCCCTTGCAGGATCCTGGGTTACAGCTCAAGTCCAAACATCAACGCTGCAGTTAAACTGCTCTGCAGCCCAAGCATGGTGAGCCCCAGTTAGCTGGGGCCAACCGCAGGTTTTTAATTGCAGTATAGACATAATCTTACTGGCTAGGTGAAATAAATCTGTAGACCAAGTCCAGTTCCTATCAAAAACCATAAAGAATCCCCTATATTTTTTTCACCTTTAGTAATACTTGTGGATATTGTCATTTGGGTTTGAACTCAGGCTAAGCCTATCCCCCTTTCCATCTACAAGCATATTGCCCTAACCCAGGGCTCAGACGCAGCATCCCAGGGATCCACGGGGTGAAGGGTCCAAGCCTCAGTCAAGCTGGAACCCAGGGTTCAAGCCCTATTGCTTTGCAATGTAGATGCAGCCCCGCTGGACTTGTGCTCTGGGAGTTGACCAAAAGTATCCCACAGGCCAACTGTCTTTGTCCTCTGAACAATCAAGTTTCATGGACAATCAAGTTCTCCCACATTGCACCATGATCAAAGGGATAGAGTGGCCCCATTTTGGGAGGGCGCTATGAAGTCTGGGCTATGGGTGGTTAGACTCAGGGCCACATAATACAGTGCAGACCCTGGAGCCCCAAGTTGGGACCCATGGTTCATCAGTTCCTAACCTGGGGTTCCAAAATGAGTGTAGAGGCTCATGCCTTAAGTTAACAAACCTAGGGTCTGCTAAGTCGAGTTCTACTAATATGGGGCTTAAATTGCAGTGTAGACACATACCCTATGTGTCTAGCACAACTGTAGTAGCCGCAACTGTAAAGTGCAACAGAAGCCATGACATTTAAGTGGGGTTTTCAGAGAGAGCTACAAAAATGTACAGACTAAGTTAACAGGCACTGGCATAACAAATTCTCTATAATAACTGAATTCAAACTTTTAAAAGGTAAATCAGTACTATTAATATCAGTAAAAAGTTAGGACTGTTGCTGACAGAGGGCGGTCAATTTTATTTTTTTGGTAGGAGTTAGCCAAGCAGTTAAGCCTAGCACAGGAAGAGAGTTATGTGATCATTCACTCCCTGTTCTTTATAGGGTCCTGACTCGATAGCCATTAGTTATAATCCTAAATGGCCACACATGACATCATACAAACAATGTATATCAAGCATCTTGCTTTACTGCTAAAAATCTATTAACCTTTTAGCTGTTCAGTGGGCAATATGTGATCTGCAAGTCCTGCTACATCACAGCAATTTTAGAACTACCTAATCATTCTCCTCAGCTAAGATTGCTGTGATTTGAGGCCAGTGATTTCAGGCCAGTTTGAGTGCCTGCAATCACAGAAAGACTTGTTGAAAGTGATGTAGTCCTTTATTTCTGTTTGTCGTCCCTCAGCCAGGAAATAATACAGGAGGTTTCAGATTACAGACTGAGAAAATCCGAGGGCCAGCATTATAGATTTCAAATCCTGGACATCTTCTTTTTTATACATTTATTAATTCCTTATCTCCCCTCACACCGTATCTACTTGATTTTAACATACCGGTGTTTGTTTCCATACCAGTATTTTTCCCCCTTTTGCCTTTATTTTTAATTAGAGGCAAATGCATTCATATAGACCAAGGGACAATTTAGGGTGATGTGGTGTAGCTAATTTGATACCAGAAGCATACAAGTTGAGATACAGTGAAGAGAGGCATAAATAGTGCTGTTCCTTAGATTGGGATGTAAAGTGGAAATATAAGTAACAGCTCTTTATTCATCATAAAATTTCAAAATGGCTCAGAAGTGTATCACTATTGCAGCTGTTTCAGACCCTGTAATGGCAGTAAGTCTTTGACTCTGAGTGACTTTTTTTATTATTATTATTTATTATTTTACCAGAAGATTCTGGCGGCAACTACAATTCTAGTAATAACCTGAATAAGAAAACAGTTGATAATGATGTATAGGTAATAAAGATGCTTGAGCCTTGACCCAAGGCTGATATGGGAAACAAAGTTTTAATTATTTTCTAAATGGGCCCTCACAAATAACTCTCTCCAGTAGAACACCACGAAATAACGTGCACATTGCAGCTCTTATCCCACATAGTGTTTTCACATGTTCTATAAACTGTTTTTTTCTTTCCCCCCATTTGTCAAAACCCATGTACTTTATGAATTGGTCACTTTCTGTAGCAGCACTGGGACCATTTGAGACAACAATATAGGGCATAATGTGCATCGTTACTAGCCTCTATGAACTAAGATAACTTTGGGATCTGACACTGCTCACAGGAAAGGTAAAAGTTTTCAGTATTTCATCTAGTTAATGCCAGATGTGCTTTATTCTGTAATAAATAGTGGTGGATATGCACTTTTCACAGATTACAGTGATGATTCTCAGGCTTTGTGCAGGGGCTGCCCAGTCTGTGACCAGTTTTTATTGATCCCTTGTCTGAAAATGTGAGCAGTTGTATGCTCCTGACTAGGCTGAGTAGAGAAATCTTTTAGATGAATCTCATGTTTGTCAAGGGGCAAAATATTGAAGCATTGCATTCCCAGGAAGCATCTCCAAGTATGGATCAAACTTTACCAACTGTATGATAATTTTACCAGATACATATTTGCTTCAGACAGGGCCTGCTCTAGGTTTTTTGTCACTCCAAGCAAAAAATTAACTGTCTCCACCTCAGCTCTGGGCTCTCCCCACATCAGTGCCCTCCCCACCTGCACCCCCTGCAGCCATAGCCCTTGGCTATTCCCCCCCCCCCACCGCCCTTGCGCTGGGCTCTCCTCGTCCCCCCTACCCACTCGTACCCCCTGCTGCCCCAACCCTGGGCTCCCCCACACCCGTGCTGACTCCGCCCAGTCTGGCACTGGCCGGTTTAGGGTAAGCAGCGGGGCTTCTAGGCCACGCCTCAGCCCAGGGGCTCTCCAGCCAGGGCTCCTGTCTCCAGGACTGGCTGGGACCCAGGAGGGCTTAGCCAGGGGACCGCCCCGGCAGGCGGCTGAGGAGCCAGGGCAGGGTAGCCCCAGAGGGAGTGGAGCCCCGGAGAGCAGGATGCGGGCCTGCATGGCAGTGCCTCACCCTCTGTCCTGCTGCTTCTGGCCGCTTTTCTCAGCCCCGGTTGCAGCGCTTGGGGACGGCCGCCCTGTGGCACCTGCAGGCAGCTCTGTGTGCCCTGCAGGGCAGCCCCCAGCCTGAGTGTCCCATGCTTGGAGCCTGCCCGCCCAGCCACAGGAGGGGGCGCTGCTTCCCCAACGCACAAACCGCAGCGGCTCCAGGCTGCCCCCTGTGCACGGCGCGTTGCTGCTGCCAGGGCCAGTTCTAGGCTTTTGCTGCCCAAAGCAAACAAAAATGTCCGGATACTGCCCCTGAAAATGTGCCGCCCCAAGCACCTGCTTGGTTTGCTGGTGCCTAGAGCCGGCCCTGGCTTCAGAAATATCTTTGATGTTTCCCTTTCTTTCTTTCCTTCCCTGCTCCCCATCTCTCTCTTTCTAAAGCAATTTAAAAAAATTCTGGAACAATAATTCTTTGCTGCTGAGTTCTGAGTACCCTTTATAAATGGACAGTTTTTATAAAGGTTTAGGAGGATATTTGTTTTGATACAATGAAATGTGGTACTGTTTGACCTAAAAGGAATGTCTCCCTAAATCAAATCGCAACTGAGTAAAAGTCTATGTAGAATAGACCAGTGTTTTGTGCTGTAAATATTGGTAATTGCATTAAACCAGATTGATGTGAAAATACATGTTCTTGTCACTATTCACAACAAGCTTACTGCTGCCATTAAAGAAAGTATATAGAGGCAGGTCCTTACGTCATGTAAACTGTAATAGCTCCACCGAAGTGAATAGAATTATGACAGTTTACACCCAACTGAGGATCTGCCACATAAACTGTACATCTATCCTTTTTTAAATGTCAGGGTGCCATGTGGACAATTCATAGAATTCTTGTTTTAAAAAATCTATACAGATGCCAAGTCATGACAATGTTCATCTTAATTGTGCTAATATCATTAGTATACTTTAAATCCATTTTTATTTGAAATATCCACTACAATTCAGTATTATCTACCTTCCTTAATCAAACATAAATGATCTTAAACATATATCTACTTGCTTATACTTCTTGCTATTACTCAGTCATGGCATCACTCCTAACTACATGATGTAAGGTTAATCGTGGCTCTTGCATCTTATTAATTCATCATATTAAGGTATGTGGTTTGCTGTTACTTCTCATTTGAGAGCAGGCTAGGTAATAAAATGAAGCATCATACCTATTATATGTAGCACGTTATAACGAATGCAGTGAAGTGAGTTGTAAGGACAGGTCATATTATGAAACCTTTTATGTGCTGCATAGAATAGTGAAGGTTTGTACAAGAAAACATCTGCAAAGTATGTCATGGAGTTGGTGATGTATGTAGGATGCCTTTGTTATATTCCAAAACTTAGCAACCAGGAAGTTGTTGTCCTTTCTATGCATTAAGACAGATGCCATTTCTAGGATCATATTTAATAGTGTGACCAGGTCTGCAGTTGAAAGAGTGGAAAATGTGGCACAGCTTACTGAAGCATTTAATAAAAAAATTCACTCCCTACTCAAAGACAAGTTTAACTCACACAATGTTGAATCTGTTACAAGAGAGGCACATGTAAGGGACTCTTGGTGCTCTTGATACTAATATTCTTAGAGATCAGGTTTCTACATAAGTGTGAGGAACGTTACCACCTTCCATAAAGGGGGAAAAAAGTCTTCAACAAAAAGGTGCTTGATTTTCAGAAGTGCTGAGCACCCAGATATCCCACTGAAGTCAAAAGGAGCCAGCACCTTTGAAGTCTGCAATAACACACAGGGAGCAGCCATCCGGATTGCAAACCTGGAAGCAGAGAGTTTATTTGTTTGTAGCTTGCTTTAGTTCATGGAGTGAAGAAAGAGAAAGCAATGCTGTGTGCAATTAAGCATTAATCCATGTGGAAGGGGACTACTAGGAAAGATCAGAGAATGATGTAGGAGAGAAGGAGGTGGGCTGTTTTTTCCCTAGTTTACAACATCCAGGAGGAACAAATCTTTCTACACTCATTCTTGAATAGAGCTACATGTCTGACACCTCTGTGATGCATTGTGACCAAAGCGTATTCAAATGTTTTTTATTTCTTCTATTTATTTATTTTTTAAAAAACAATTTACATGGACGCTGGGCAAAATATGATGAGTTATGTCATGGATATACTTTTTAACCACTCATCTCAAAGGCAGTGTGTCATTTATACAGTAAACTTAGATTATCTGAACCATGTCTATCCGAAAAAAACCCTCATAGAAAATCCAACCTCCAAAGTGCATCATTTATGTTAAAAACTCTCTCTCTTAACTGCATCCTTATTTATCTATATTACTTTCTTGTCCTCCATTCCATTTAGATAATTAGAGTTTCTTTAGTAAAACTTTAGGCTACTACCATTTCATTATGGCAAACAAGGTGAGATGTAGAAAAACAAGAGAAAATTCAAAGAAGACAAAGTTATACAAAGATTAGAGGAGAATTAGTAGGAGAGACTGAGAAGACTAAATGATTGTAGTGTAGAAAAAAGAGAAGTCTCTGAGGAGGTAATCATAGTCTTTAATACCCTCAAGGAAATAATATAAATGAAAGAAAAAAGTAATTCACAACTCTCGGAAGCTGATAGTGCAAGGAGCAATAGCCTGAAGGTAAGGAAGGGAAAGTTTTGATTTTAGAAATTTTTAAAAGAAAGAGCAATTTGGCCGTGCAATAGATTGCTTGAGGATATGGTAGAGACATCATTCAAGAAGTGGTTACATGAGATATTAGTGGGAGTAAAATAGTGAATGGAGGGTACCACTTATAAAACTGTCAGCAAATGGGGGCAGAAAATGCTGTGACCATGGCCTGGGCTTCCATGGTGGGTATGCAGACTTATAGGTGTGGCAATGAGAACTCCCTGATAAATAGTCAATATGCCCCTTTTCCTACCATGCTAAATTTATGAGAGAAACGTAGCAAAAAGTGACTGGGTTTTATGGTGTTCAGTGAGATATTCCTTCCTTTAAGAAGGATTTTGGGGAAAGGGTAGGTTGTGCATTTGCTATCTTATATAATTATTGAAAACGCATTCATGTGCGAGGTTATTGTTGTTTTCCTGCTGTTTTATGATTTATTTATGGCATAGTGTTGGTTTTAGCAACAAAATGCAAATTTGATTTACTGTGATTTTTTTTGCGGGCTTTAAAGTCAAAATGCATAATGTAGATAATACCATTGCTTGCACCTTTTGGAAGGTCTGTCAGTTGATTTCAGCAATACATAGTTTTAAATGCTGTTGAAGAGAATTGTGTGTGTTTTATATTGGCCTAAATTAATTAAATTTAATCCAGCATGCATTTTGTTACTGTTTTGGGTATAATTTAGTCAAGCCACCATATAACCTTGGTACCAATAAAAGAAGAACTCAATATGCCAAGAAAATTTAATATGTAGTTTACCTAGTGTTTGTTATGGCAAAGAGAACATACAGTCGTTGATGGTTGAACCATCTAGCTCTGTAATGATAACATTCTTGCTGAATGGGGTTAAATACCCATAACAAAGTAGAGGTTAATGAATCCTGTGTTTGGAGGATATTTTTCTGTTTACTTATAAACAAATAGTTTTAGATTATTGGTTATAAGAGGCTTCAGAATTAGTTTCAGTCCAGATTACAGACAGCTTCTCTTAATAAAAGCTAGGAAGCTAACAGCAATAAAATGTATGCAAACTTGTAAATTGTTTTGAGCTAGCAAAAGAGATGTTGTATAATAGCAGTGGTAGGGACTAAAGGAAGTTGTCTTTTTATTGTATCTCTTTAGTTTATCTCCCTTTCCTGTGTAAACTGTTTAGTGTTTATTTTAGTGATAGTGTTACTAAAGTTAAACGACCCTGTACACACAGTTTTACAGTGTACCACTATTGGAATTTAGTATAGCTGGAATTTCCATGTACCACTAAGGAATGTTGTTCCCAACTTGATGATGAATTATTGTTACACCATTTCTATTTCTAGTTTGAGCTATCCAGTAACAAATCTGCTGTGATAGGCAATACAAAGATGGTATAGATGAGAGTATGATGATTATAAATATATATCATAGTTTGAGCACACAATGGGGCTTTTATAAAAGTAAGTGTTGTGTTGTAAAAATATGAGTTAGTGAAAGTTTATCAAAAGTGGAAAAAAAACTATCCAGCCTCCTAAGAAAATTCTGTTCTGTTGCTGTTTTGCTTTATGTTGTCGCATGTCATGCATGAATGAAAATGCTGCATTCTCTGGGGAGCAGTAAAGTCTCTGTGTAGGTTGTTTACTTCCTTAATCCCTCCTTCTTTGTGACTCCTGATGTCAGATATAAAATGGAAAGCTTGTAAATATAGTGATTATCATACTGATTATCACCTGCATTAGAGAACGCCCTGACTGGCTATCATAAACCTAGCAGACTCCACATGTTACAGCCACTCTAAGGTTAGATTTTAACCTAACTACTTTATTAGAGATGTGAAGCTCAGTATAAGGCACCCTGAGGCAGCACAGATGGGGACTGCTAGTTTCCTCTTTCACTCTTTCTGTGAATAGAAACTAAAGATTGTCCAGCTATACTAAAAGAACAACAAGAGACACTTGATATGGTTTTAATCAGGCTACAACTTTATTGTTGGATGTCTGGGACTACAGTTACAGTGCAGGTAACTCCATGGTCATTTCAATAGCTATCCGGGGCTTCCACCAACCCCCGTCTTTTCCATCTGGGTCTCCCAGCCAACCAATTGCTAGAACCTTACCTTCCTACCACCTCAAATGAGAGTTAAGGTGGGCTATCAGGAAAGGGGGTTGGATCCCTGCCATGCCAGGCATAAGAGCCCGAACCTCCCTCCTATTCTGCTCCTTGAACAAACATCTCCTTTTAAAGTCCTTTATCAAGCCATTTCTCTGGTCACTGTAGCCCTTCCCCATGGCGTACCTGCAGGGGACATTCACCTCAAACTTACAGAATGAGCTGCAACATCATAGCCTAGCTCCCTTCCTACTCCCTGTAACAAAGCCCCCCGGAAGGCAAAAAAAACCCGCTTTACCTAGGCCAGTCTGGTGGTGAGGGAAAAATTCCTTCCCAGCTCCTCTTAGAAAGGAGCAACTAGTGTGATGCTCACAGCAAGTCCTGACCAAACCTAATATTTTCCACCTCAAGGGGAGGAAGTGTGAGTGCTGCTCCGCCTGGTCTGGGGAAAGGGGGCTTCTGCCACTGGGCTTGCCCCTTTTCAACTCCCCAGCCCTTCCAGTCCCTGAGGGTGAGTCAATATCACCACATTGACCCACTCCCCCTTTTGTAGCAGCTTCTGAGCCCCTCTCCACATTCCACTCCTAAAGCACTATCCCCTTCCCCCGGAAAGACAGACAATGCCTCTTCCTCCTCTCCCCCTCCCCCCAAGGTGAAATGGGATCATCTTCCGCACTTTTGTTTAGTTACTTTACTTTGAAATGTCCCTGGTATTTGAGACCTGCCTAATATTCTCACTCTTCTGCAAACCCAATCTGCAAATCTTCAATATTGTGTTTTGAGCTTTACTATTTTCTGTACTATGAGGGCTTTAAGGTTAAAGTTATTTTTAAATGAGTGTGAAAGTTTATAGGGAGTTGTAGGTGTTGAGCATATCTCAGGATCAAGTCCACAGTTCTTGAGACAAACAACTTGTTTTGATGGTTTTGTTGCTTGGAGGCTAGGTGGTCAGAGAAAAACAAACACTGCTGTTGCTCTGTGGTGCTTTCAAAAATCTTTAGATCTAAGGTCCATTATAGGAAAATCTGTGGTTATATAACCTAACTACCGTCACTTATGTAGCTGTAGGGATAGCAGACCAGCATAAAAGACGAAGCTGTAAGAGAGAAAATCAGAAGACAAGATACGTTTAAAGTGTTTAAGTGCTTACACATTTTTGTGCCTGGGCCAGAGCTTTCAAACTGCATGTTATATGAGAATGCCCAATTCTAGAAAATTAAGATGAATTTCCTTAAAGTCTCTCTCCCATACAAGGAAATAAAAACTGTTAACTGGAATAATTTGCATTTCATAGATGTAAGAGTGTACTGGTATCCACTTTTCTGTCCAAACAATAGTTTAACACAGATGTTAATGTCTTGTTGCTCTGAGGCCTTTTTTAAAGCCCCTCGGGATAGATCAGTATAACTTCCTAGTTCAATTTGATAACTAAAAACCAAGGTTAAAAATGTAATCTGGCTACAATACATGATTTTTAGTTCGTTTTCATATTCTCTGTGCAGCTCATCACTCCTCTATTTTTCTCATTTTGCTTTTCCTGTGTCCCAGTCCCATCTAAGCCTTTCCTGATTGTATTGCAGTTCATTGTATGTGTATCACTTTATAGTGGAGGCTTGCAGACTCCTTTTTTCATATGAGCATAGGTTTTGTTAATGACATGCTGGTTTAGGAAACACTGCATGGTATCTTTGAACCCTACACTCTTCCTTGACAGCCTGGCTAGCAAATGTCATTGACTATGTGATATACAAGAAGGAATTCTATTGTAAGTAAATTGTCAAAGTGGCTAACCTTGCCTGCACCCAATTGTCAGGACCATGATTCAGTTTTTCTGTCAACATCAGCTCAGACTAACCTGGGCAGCCTTATATTTCTGCAGTGAGCAGTCCGAGGAGTTGTGCTTTTCAGCTTATCACATTTTGTTAACCTGACCTTACTGTTGTAATCAACTGCATCCTCTTCAAGTTCTTAAATTGTCCAAAAAAAAAAAATGGCAGATTATATAGGTTCACAAAGGTGTATTTTTCCCTCGCCAGTGTACTGCTTAAAAGTGAAGCATTACCAAAAGCTGTCTTAGAGATATTGATAGTATGTCTAGGCACACTGCCTTAAATGGTTTGGTATGGTAGTTGTTTTAGTTTAGTTGGATCATTTTGCTACTCCAGCTCAAGACCCATCCATCTATTAATATCACTTGGCAAAGTTAATTTGGAAGAAGGCAAGTTAAGGTGTAAAGACTCTTGACAATTGTCTGCAATATTTGCTTATGCTAAGGTGAAAAGTGGATAGGAAAATAACATTGTTATCATCCTCTATGTCTCTGCTTTCATTGAAAAAGAAATATATGACTGGAGCAATTAACATAAGTAAGAAACAAGGACATTGTGGTTCCCTGATGTTTTTTCTGCTCTTTGAGGAAAGGAACATAGTTACAGTTCCTGACGCTGTGATTAAGACATCAGAGTATTTAAAAATGATCATGTGATTCTGCCACAAAGATTTGATCTCATTTTGTTTAAATAATATCTAATCTTTTTAATGCACAGTAAATGACAAATGATTTTTTAAAGGCTTAATGCTCTATATTTCCTGAAGTCTAATAGACAAATAAGGACATGATGCTTTTTAATTAAGAATGTATCTTAAAGCCATATGCCCGGTTGGTTGTTAAAGTTACTATAACCAGAAGTAAATTTGCCAACTTGGAGAAAAACATACATTGCATCTTCTTCATTTGAACTTGTGAAATCCGTTTAATATCTGCTGTCTTGCTGGGAATGGGGCATGGGGAGCCTTTTAGTGCAAGTATCAAAATTGAGCAACTGTATATGGATATATTGAGATAATTGTGTAAATGGAAGACTGCCTGAATGAGTTTCAAAATGTGTTGTTTCTTCATTTTCTACCACTTTATAATTAACTGTTCTTTGTTTTTATTATTTCAGGAAGCTGCCACTTTTGCCAGAGAGCAAGGCTTTGAGGTGAGTTAACCCACAATTGCACACTAAACAGATCCTAAAGGTTTTTTTCTTGCTGATAATGAAGTTCTTTTGGACAGTGATTGATGTGCTATTATACTCTCCAAGCCTCGCAGTGGTTGCCATGGAAACTTGGCAGTCGTCATGGTTTCTTTGTTCTGCCAGCTCAGTGTTATGACGCACTCTGCTAGGTCTGCACCCAACATCGCCTACAGATGTTATTTATTGAATTTTGAAAAGCCTCTTGGGAAGCCGAGAGGTTGGGCACGGTTTCAAGCTGCCTCTGCAGATATGGGATCTGTCAGTTTGTTCAGTTAAAAAGCTACCTCATTAGCTGCATTACACTCCATAAGGATTCGCTACTAAAGCAGTGGTGAAGCAAGACTAAATAGTGAAATATAACACCGTTTAAATAACTTAAACCCTGCCACATGCGGATTATCATTATGCAAATGAATTTTAGAAAGGTTGTAAATAAAATGGTTAAGAACTGATTAATGTGAACCCTGCTTCTACAAACAGCCTCTTTTGGAAGGGTGGTGTAAATTTTTGTTTTCACATGCACACAAGTTGGTTTTCCATCTGTGTTCTCCAAAATGTATAATCCGTCACTTAACACTCTCTTTTTTGAAGTAGACACTGTTGAATTTACAGAGATTTTTCAGAGCTTTTGATTTCAACTTTATCACCTTGATGTATTTATTGAATGACTAAGCTTTTTTATAGTTTCTCACTGGCTAAATTCAAATACAGTAGCTTGATTGGGAGAGTTATTAGCTATAGGACTATGGTACATCTCCAAATGTGCAGTTCTTAAACACTATAATTATTGTGACAACAACTGTACTAATTTTACTGATAGTTAAGTGATCCTACTGAAATGTAAATTGCAGCACAGAGCACATGTAAATCCCTTTCAGCACTTTTTAATGGGAATCAGACCCACTTAAAGTAATATGTTCTCAGTGCAAATGTATAGCTAGAACTTTGACTCTTCAGCTTCAATTTGCATTAATAAGAGCAGCACAGTTAGGACCCCACCGGTTAATTTGAGAATATGCGACTTTTATGTGGGTCTGATTATGTACAAAGAAGAGGGACAGTTTTATGTTTTGTTCCCCAATTTAGTTTTCTTTAGGATCATTCACTAGCAGGTAGATCAGTGTTTGGATATTAAAACTGTGGGCTGTCCCATTTCAATGTGTGTCATAAATTCATGCAGTTGCTTTGTAGAAATCTAGGCATTTTATCACTGTCAGTTTTCATTTGTATAATCTGTATTGTAGCATAAAAATACATTTTCCATTTATTCTGTCAATAAAATGAATTTTTCAGATGCTTCCAAGTATCACATGTAGTGTAACAGATTATTGGGACCCAGTAGTAGCTAGACAAAAAAGGAGAAAGTAGTATATTAAGCCTACCCATTATATATTTTTATTGCCACCTTGAGCTAAAGATTTGAACGTGCCTGGTTTAAATTCAATCCTAGTTACAAACCACTTTTGCTGTGTCCACTAACCACCATCATATTAACCTTTCCATTAGTGTTTGCTTAGAGATTCTAGCATAGTTCTTTTCTGAACATCCTAAATCTGCTACATTTGATTAGAGCACATCGGTAAAGTGCACAGTGATTATGATCTTATCTCTTATTACCCCATGCTTGGCAATAACTAACATGTCAAGTTTGCTGACAGTTGTATATAAAATTTGATAAGTGTCCGCTCTATTGTTTTCCCTTCTGGTTTGAAAACAAAATCCCAGCACCAAAAAGGGACATCAAGGGAAGGTAGAATAACCTCCATTAGATGTATCATAAATAGTAAAACTTAATGCCTATGTCAGAAACAAACTGGAAAAAGCTGAGCCAAGCCACTGCTATTTGAGAATGTTTTCAGAGCTTGCTTTGGACAGCACAGAGTAATTTGGAAATGCCTACTGGAGGGTTTTGTACTTCTGTGAATAAAGCACAGTGTAACTAACCAGACTTAAAAACAAGTGTAATGTAAAAACAAATGGATAGACTAGCTGCCTGTTCATAAGCATACCAGAATGTGTGGAGAAATGACCATTGTTTAGGCATAAGGAAAGGTCACTCCTGAGTCAAGTATTATAAATTTTGTATATTTTTTTTAAGAAGAACTTAATTTCTCAAATGGATACAGTGATTTGCAGTAAGAAGAGACAGCTTGAAGATTACTGGAGAGTAAGGGCTTGTCTACATCAGAAAGTTGCAGCGCTGGTGAGGGAGTTACAGCGCTGCAACTTAGGAGGTGTACACATCTGCAGGGCACCACCAGCGCTGCAACTCCCTGTTTGCAGCGCTGGCCGTACTCCCGTTTTGTCTCGGGTGTAGAGGATCCAGCGTGGTGATCCAGCGCTGGTAATCAAGTATAGACACTTACCAGCGCTTTCTTGACCTCCGTGGAATAAGCAGGTATCCCAGCATCACCGAGGAAGCCTCTGGTAATCAAACTGGTCTCCTTCCCCAGCTTGCTCTTGCGTTCCCCGAACCCCGAGCAAGCAGGTCTCCTTCCCTGAGGTTTGCTGGGTGGTTCCGGGAACGCGAGAGCAACCCGCGGCGAAGCTGGTCTCCTTCCCCGGTTTGCTATCGCGTTCCCCGAACAAGCAGGTCTCCTTCCCTACGGTTTGCAGGGTGGTTCGGGGAACGCGAGAGCAAACCGCGGCGAAGCTGGGCTCCTTCCCCGGTTTGCTCTCTCGTTCCCGGAACCCCGAGCAAGCAGGTCTCCTTCCCTGCGGTTTGCAGGGTGGTTCGGGGAACGCGAGAGCAAACCGCGGCGAAGCTGGTCTCCTTTCCCGGTTTGCTCTCTCGTTCCCCAACCCCCGAGCAAGCAGGTCTCCTTCCCTGCGGTTTGCAGGGTGGTTCGGGAACGCGAGAGCAAACCGCGGCGAAGCTGGTCTCCTTTCCCGGTTTGCTCTCGCGTTCCCCGAACCCCCCTTGAAGCCGCCCAACAGCGCTGCAGTGTGGCCACATCTAACACCACTTGCAGCGCTGGTTGCTGTAAGTGTGGCCACTCTGCAGCGCGGCCCTATACAGCTGTACTAATACAGCTGTAACAACCAGCACTGCAAAATTTTAGATGTAGACATGGCCTAAGATAAGAAGTGGAGTTGGGCAGAGCAAAACAGAGTATTTTTCAAGTAGATAAAGGACTATTAGAATCATAGAAATGTAGGACTAAATGGGACCTCAGAAAGGCATCAGGTCCAGCACCCCTGTGCTGTTGCAGGGCCAAGTAAACCTAGACCATCCCTGACATGTGCTTGTCCAAACAGTTTTTAAAACCTTCAGTGATGGGGTTTCCACAGCCTCCCTTGGTAGCCTGTTCCAGAGCTTAACTACCTTTGTAGTTAGAAAGTTTTTCGTAATATACAACCTAATCTCCCTTGCTGCAGATTAAGCCCATTACTTCTTATCCTACCTCAGTGGACATGGAGAACAATTGATCACATTATTCTTTATAGTATCTGTCAACATATTTATCAGGTCCTCCCTCAGTCTTCTTTTCTTAAGATTAAACATGCCAATTTTTTTTAACCTTTCCTCAGAGGACCAGTTTTCTAAACTTTTTGTTATTTTTGTTGCTCTCTCTGGACTCTCACCTATTTGTCCACATCTTTCCTAAATTGTGGCACCCAGAGTGAGACACAGTACTCCAGCTGAGGCCTCACCAGTGCCAAGTAGAGTGGGACAGTTGCTTCCTATATCTTATATTCAGCACTCCTGTTAGCACCCCCCGCTCCCCCCCAAAAAATATTAGCCTTTTTCACAACTGCATCAGATTTTTGACTCAGTTTGTGATCCATTTGTAACCCCAGATCCTGTTCAGCAGTACTACCCTGTAGCTTGTTATTTCCCATTTTGTAGTTGTGCATTTGATTTTCTTTCCTAAGTGAAGTGCTTTGCACTTATCGTCTCTGAATTTCATCTTGTTCAGCATTTCTCAAACTGGGGTCCACAGACCCTGCTGATCAGCTCCTCCCCCTCTCTCCCACTGCCTCTTGCACATGGCGGAACAGCTGTTCACCAGCATGCAGAAGGTGCTGGAAAGGAGGGTGAGGAACGGGGGTGGGGCATTCTCAGGGGAGGGGGGCAGAAGGAGGCAGGGAAGAGGAGGAGAAGGGCGGAGCAGGGTGGAAAGAGGTGGGGGTGGGACTTGGGGAAGGAGTGGAGGGTCTGGGGCTGAGCAGGGGGGCTTGCAGGTCCATGAAAAAAATCTAAAATCAAAATGGGGTCCTCGGGTTGCTAAAGTTTGAGAACTGCTAATCTGGTTGATTTCAGACAAGTTTTTCAATTTGTCAGGGTTATTTTGAATTATTATCCTGTCCTCCAAAGTGCTTGCAACCCTTACGGTCTTCGTGTCCTCAGCAAATTTTATATGCATGCTCTCCACTCTATTATCCAAATCATTAATGAAAATACTGAATAGCACCAGATCTAGGCCTGACACCTGAGGGACCCCACTAGATGCACTCTGCCAGTTTGACAGCTAACCATTGATAAATACTCTGGTCTTTCAACCAATTGTGCACCCATCTTATAGTAATTTCTTCTAGACCACATTTCTTAGTTTGCTTTTGAGAATGTCATGTGGGACTCAGTCAAAAACCTTCCCAAAATCAAGATATATCACATCTACTGCTTCCCCCTTATCCACTAGACCATTAACTCTGTCAAAAAAGAAATATAGATTATTTGACATAATTTTTTTGAGGAATGCATGCTAGCTATTCCTTATAACCTACTACCGTCCAGGTGCTTACAAGTTGATTGTTTAATAATTTGTGCCAGGTATCAAATTAGGATGGCTGGTCTATAGTTCCCTGAGTCCTCTTTGTTCCACCTTTTAAAGATAGATACTATGTTTGCTCTTCTTCGGTCTTCTGGGACCTCACCCATCCCCCAGGAAAACAGAGTAGCTAGTGATTCTGAGATTTCTTCAGCTAGTTCCTTATGTACCTTCTGATGAATTTCATCAGGAGCTGCCAACTTAAATACATCTAATTTATCTAAATATTATTTAACCTGTTCTTTCCCTATTTTGGCTTACATTCTTTCCCCTTGTTAATATTAATTAACCTTTTAGTAAAGACTGAAGCAAAATAGGCATTAAGCAGTGCAGCTTTCTTGATGTCAGTTATCTCCTTCCCTACTAAGTAGAGGACCTACCCTGTGCGCTGTCTTTCTCTTGCTCCTAATATATTAAAAAAACTTCTTATTGCCTTTTATGTCCCTTGCTAGGCGTAACTCATTTTGTGCCTTAGCTTTCTGATTTTGTTCCTACATGCTTCGTTCCTATATATTGTTGAGTACTTGATTTAAATGACAGTCCTGCTAAGACTTAAAATTAAGATACTTTATTTAAAAGTTTCACAAGGGTGATTTAGCACTGGAAATGAGTTATAACTAGAGTTTTTGTCATATCACTGCATTTTTAGCTGCAAATTGTTAAAGCAGCTTTATACTTTTAGGACTTGTATTAGACAAAATGCTTCTTTAAATATATATTCAATTGCATGTCTGTAAAGATTTTAAAGGACTAGGTTTAAAGAAAGAGAAAACACAATTTAGTCAGTTTCAATAAATTATACTTTTACATGGAAATATCCGGTTGCTTTGTGCCAGAGATAGAGGAAGATCTTTAGCTCTGTGATAAAAATCACAAAAATGCTGCTAAGAAAGATCACATTTGAAGGACTCTTTGGATGTACTCCAGCTCCAGTTCATTGAGTTAAGTGGTCTTCTGTCTCACTTGAAGGAAATATCAATGAGTTTTCATCCACCAATGCATTCTAAGGCTACCATTTCCTGCCTTTATCTCCTGCCCCACATTCAGCTATATTAACTGTAGGTGGAACTTGACCTCTAATGTATGGCTTCCTCCAGTAGCACATCAATACCTGCTTACTGCATGAATTTTTGTTGAGTGCACTGCTAAATGAGTAGTGTGTACTCCTTTGAAGTCAATGCTTCATCCGCAGCAATGCGTTACAAGGTGTGCATAGCCACAAGTTCTTGTCCCAAGCTTACTCTCAGGCCTGGTTCTACATGAAGTAGTATAAGGTACTGCTTCCAAGAAACCTGCCTTGCAATAGATCGGTTTTCAAGTAAGTTAAATGGAGAATTAGAATGTTATACCAGGCTTTGTGGGTTAGTCTTGTGTAATGGCTGATACTTTCTGCTAATTTTATCTAGGGATTTAGGAAGTACCATTTTACCATCATAGAAAACTTAGGGCTCAGTTCTAATCTTAAAGCTATATGTGAAAAGCATATATAGTAAAATAGGATAATATGTGTAACAGGGAAGCCACCTCCTGAGCTCCCCTTTTGACCTGAAGTCACTCTGCTGGACCCTGCCTCCGTTTCCCGTCTTTGGGGTCTATGAATAACTCCACACAGTCTGTCTGATCCAGTAACATTATCACAAAGTTCCAAAAAAACAAATACCCAAACTCTTCTACCCAGCCTAAGCTGGGCACAGGCTTTCTACCTCGAGGGACTCCCTTTCTGCTCTGAGCATATGGAGAAGATACATGACTTGGCCTGCTTTCTTTGCCGTCTGAAATGAAAGACAAAAGATCCACAACTCCTTTCCCTGGGCACCACCGCAGGAGGCTCTCTTACCCTGCAGCTTTGGTCTGCAGTTGCCCCAGTGACTGATCACACGCCTCTGTTTCCTTTCCAGAGTCCTGATTTAGTCATGACTCGCTTCAATCTTTCTACTTGACTAATCAAATTAGTTATTTCACAGTTGGGCTGGGACCTTTATAAGGGCCATAAGGACTAGTAGCCGCCTTCACACACAACTGTTGATCTCTTAGAATACTGCAAACCTCAAAAAAAAATCCCAAACCATTACTTTAGATGTATTGGACCAAATTCAGCCTTGATGTTTGTGGGCACAACTCCATTAATTTCAATGGATTTAAGCCTGCTTAAGCCAGGTCTGAACTAGTCCCATTATATTTAATGTACATATATTCAGGGATAAAGAATTGGAGGCTTTCTTTGACCAACTGTGGGAGGTTTCAACTCAATGTACCTGTTATTCAGCATATCTGACATATGTTTCTGAAGTGCAGTATGTTCTCCTTACTTGATTAAGTAAATGAAGCCTGTGAGCCTCCTCAGATGCCTTATTCAATAGGGAACTGCCTGCCCTGTGTGATTTTTATATCTCCCTAGCTAAGTCAGAGCCAAATCCAAATGTAAAATCCAGCATTTGGAGGCATCATGTGGATTATGACACTCTTTTGGATACCTTGGGACGATAAAGCAATGATATGTTTGCACTCACCCTATATGTAAGGGAGTAAGGGATTCAGAACAGTGCTCTGGATAAGAATTCAAATATAATCCAATGCAAAGTACCAGTAAAAGTAGGAAATAATCTTTTTACAGGTATTTCAAAATAATATGTATGGAATAATTTTGCTGAATAGAAATTACTTATACAAACTTGAAGGAAGGTACCATCTTAGAGGGACTTGAAAGGAATGCCTCAGCTGAAACCCTCACTTATCATTTGTCTTTCACATCACTGAACCACGTGACACAAAATACCACAACCGCACTTCAAAATATAGCAGTGTATAATGGTCAGACTAAGCTAGACTATGGAGAGGTGAAAGGACTTTCCCACATTAAAATTACAAGCATCTTCTGTTATAAGGCCCCATTTTAGTTCCCCTCTCATTCCCAATAACTTTGGTGTGGAAAATTAATTTGGCCTGAAAATTAACTGGTTTATTCTCAAGGAAAAAGATAATGTCCAATTTTATTCAAAGGTTGCAGAAGCAGTTACAGGACACTAATTACCCTGGTTTGAAATTCTGACTTTTGTACAATGTTTTTTTGTTTCTGTGTAACTCAAAGACAGCTTATTACTCCTATTTCTAGCTTCCCATATAGTTAGATCTACTTGAAAACTTGTGTTTTATCTTACTGTCTTTAATTTCCTCCTTTACCTTCATCCTCAACTAATCTTTTTTCCCTGGGTCCTTCCTCTCTGCTTTCAAGGACACCCTTGTAATCTCTCACCCTGAAGAAATTCTCTCTTGATCACACCATTTTCTCAAACTAGCCAGTCATTCTCATTTCCTTTGGCTCTAAAGTCTGAGCAAGTTCATTTATTCCAAATGTGTTCAAATTCTCTGAATCCTTCATCCTCTTTACTATGAGCTCTCTAACGATTGTCACTAGGGGCCACCTCCTAGTTAAATCTAATAGCCTCTTTTCTAGCTTTATTTTCCTTGAGCTCTCTGATGCTTTTTCTCTCCTCTTTCGTGGCTCTCTTCATGATCTCTAAAGGTTCAGGATTTAGATAAAAACTAGTAGTTTGGATACTTGTCTCAACCAATGTAGGCCTGCTATTCTCTGGCCCCAAACATCTCCTATCCACCATTTACTGTTATCTTCTTAAGGAGAGGTACATAGCATCTTTACAGGAGAAGAGCAGGCCCAGTTCCTTCTCTGGCATCTTCATGGTTCATCTCATCCTTCTTTTCCTGGAGAATAGTGCAGTGTGGTCTTTCTGTCTTCCTCCCCTCAACCAGGAGAGATGTGGGACTCCTCCCATTTGTTTTTCTGGTAGGGAAGTTTATCTTTCAGTCTCTGTGTTCCCTTTTCACAATGTCCCTGCATGTCACCATGCATCTCTCCTCTCGTTGAGTTAGGCCAACCACCACCTCTTTTCTCTCCATATTTATCTTTTATACATTAAGAGGAGCTGGCAGGGCAAAGCAGCCACTGCTTGTCTGGTTGCCTTCTTACTGCCTCATATGCTTTCTGCTCTGGATCATTTTGGATACTCCAGCACAGCAGCTATTGTAAGAAGTTTGGGGAGCAAAAGCAGCTAAAACCTTCCACCCACTCAGGATGGCATAGTCTACTAGTAAGAGGCCATTTTAAAAATTATGTAACCTTCCTGGGACATTGACAGGGACTATAAACATCCAGAACTAGATTTCAAAAACAGGGTAGCCCTGACCAAAATAATGCAGTTGACAAGTATGTAGTAGTAATTTTAGTTATGATCCTGGTCTCAATTTTGCCCACAACAATCATCTAGGAAGTTAGTTCTGAATTAGAAAGCCAGGACAAGACATATGATAACACCTGCAAAAACTCAGACTGTTATATAGTCGTGTAAGCATAAATGGTAAAACAGAATGGAAACTATCAGCCTGCCCTCTCCCGCTTCCCCCCACTCCCCACCCCCAGTAAGGGAATCAAAATCTGGCCTAAAATTATTTAGGCTACTCAATACTAAGAGACTAAACAGACTTGTTTAGCCAACAAAAAAGGTTGAGGGGAGATATGATTTCTCTCTATAATAATCAAGCGATAATACCCGGAGGGAGAGAGTCATTTAAGTTAAGCACCATGTGGACAAGAACAAGTGGATATAAATTGGCCGTCAACAAGTTTAGCTCAAAATTAGAAATTAGTTTCTAACCATCAGAGGAGTGAAGTTCTGGAACAGCCTTCCAAGGGAAACAGTGGGACAAAAACCTAACTGGCTTCAAGACTGAACTTGATAAGTTTATGGAGGGGGTGGTATGGTGAGACTGCCTACATTGTCATGTAGCTGATCTATGATTGCTAGCAGCAAATATTTCCAATGCCTGGTGATGGGACGGGCTCCGAGGTACTACTGAGTTGTTTCCCAGATGTTTGGCTGCTGAGTCTTCCACATGCTCAGGGTCTAACTGATCGCCATATTTGGGGTCAGGAAGGAATTTTTCCCTGGGTCAGATTGGCAGACAATTAGTGTAAATGGTAGAGTCTCTGTAACTTGGAGTCTTAGACCATGAATTGAGAACGTAGTCACTCAAACAGAGGGTAGGGTCTGTTACAGGAGTGGGTGGTGAGGTTCTTTGCCTGTGACATAGAGGAGTGGGTGACGTAAGAAATGGGTGGGTGAGGTTCTGTGGCCTGTGATTAGTAGAGCTCAGACTAGATGATCATGATGATCCTTTCTGCCTTAAAGTCTTTGAGTCCTAAGGATATAGACAACTTTGAAGAATCTAACAAATCTGAGTGAAATTAAATTCATTATTGATGTACAAGATATGAACATAGTAAGTTATAATTTGAACTACTCGTGCATTGCTAGATTCTAAATTAACTGTAACCACTCAAGTAAAAGTCTTGAGGGAGCCACTGTGGACAGCTCTATGAAAACTGCTGCTCAATATACAGTGGTAGTTTAAAATAAATAAATTAAAAGATAGAATAAAGAATGGGGCAGAAAATGATACTGAAAATATTATAATGATATTACATTAACAAACAGTCTACCCTCACCAAACTTTGGGAGTTAAATTCTAGTCACTTCCATATAAAGGCAGATAAGAAAGCCTGAGACTGTTTAGTTTAGCGAGGATATAAATAGGTTTTTGGCAGAATTCCGTTTTTATTTTCTTATCATTTTAATGGCTAATATTGATTAGTTTAAGCGTTGTTTTTTTTTCTTAATTAAAATTTTCACAATTGCTTTAAATTTTAGGGCTTCAAGCATTTTTTTAATTTTTATCAATTTAAATTTTCACAGTTGCTGAAAATTATTTGGAGGGATTGTCAGATAGTATTGTTGATATTCAAAAACTTAAAGCTTTATAAATGTTAAAATACAAATTGTCAACATCACATGTCAAAATACAAAGTACATAAGAACGACCATAAGGTCAACCAGTGGTCCATCTAGCGTAGTGTCCTGGCTTCTGAAAGCAGCCAGTGCCAGGTGAGTCAGAGAAAATGAACAGAACAGGCAATCATTAAGTGATTCATCCCCTATGATCCACTCCCAACTTCTGGCAATCAGAGGCTAGGGACACCAAGAGCATGTATCCTTGACCATTTTGGCTAATACCCCATTGATGGATCTATCCTTCATTAACTCATCTATTTTTTTTGAAGTCCGTTATAGTTTTTGTCCTTCTTCTGGCAATGAGTTCCACAGGTGACTGTGCATTGTGTGAAGAAGTACTTCCTTTGTTTGTTTTAAACCTGCTGCCTATTAATTTGTTGCGTTATCCCCGGTGCTTGAGTTATGTGAAGTAAATAACACTTCCTTATTTACTTTCTCCATATCATTCATGATTTTATAATAAATATACTGTATAGTATTAGTATACCCTTAACCAAACTCTAATAAGTTCTAAAGCAGCATTTTTCTTACTTTGCCTACCTGTAATTTCTATTATTATTAATGGCAATATCTTTTCATTGGTTTGTATGTGTCAAAGTTAGAATCAGGACTCACAGTTTGTCAGACCACTCTGTTTTATTAGCGCAGCGCTCCGCCAGTAACACCCAGATAATGTGAGCACCATGCAGACACAAACTATCTTATTTATACAGATAAAAGGGCGAGCACTTAACAAGATAACAAAGGAAGCAGAATCTGATAAGTTTACCTGGGCTAGGCATGCATATCTTATTTCCTTACTAACTATTACCGATCCTCTGTTAATGTTTCGCCATTAGCACCCTTGTTTATGCCTAATGTTTCTTTCCTGGCACCTGTATTTCAACATTTCTTATTTCTGCTTAAAGGTACATGCAACATTTCTTTAATCCATTCTTATTTTTACAATTTAATTCATTCTACTTTCACATATGTGTATGGTGAAATTGACATTTCCGATAGAAATTTAATCCTTGCATACCTAGATATAAATAAGAAGAGAGATAATGAATGGCACAGAGAAAGCATGTTCGTTTTGTTATGATGCTCTCATAATTTAGATACAAGTGGCATTCTGTGAAATTGAAAGGCAACATATTTTGTAACTGATGAAAGGAAATACTTTTAACACATTAACTGGTGGAATTCATTGACTTAGAATATCTTTGAGACCAAAAGCTCAGTACTATAGCATTAAAAAAATTTAGACCGTTATGTGGATAATGAGAACATTTACATTAGATAAGATTTTAAAAAATAGGAATAGAAACTCTTGTGCTTCAGCCCGTAGGACAACCGCCAACAGATGGGATTAGGAAGGATTCCTAAAGGCTGGTCATTCCATAATTGTCAGTTACTGGGTTTCTTGCATCTAAGTGAAGCATTTTATACTGGCCACTATCAGAGATAGGATACTGGAATGGATGGACCAGTAGTCTGATTCAATTTGGCAATTTCTATGTTCCTACATATACAATATGGTGTGGAGATTTTAGTCCCTTGAAAGTGTTTAGAGAAACAGCAAGAGCCTGATTCTCCTTGAAGTGCGCTGGTATAAATCAGCCGTAATTCCACTGAATCAGTGCTGTTACACCAGTAAAACCGCTGTATGTTGGAAGAGGATCAAGCCCTGAGCTTTTCTGAGTTATTCTCTTTCTCATTATATTTAATTTTATGGAGGATAAGGTTAGAATTTAGCCAAAGCACGGAAAATCAATAGAAATTGCCAATCAAGAAATGCTGTGTAATTCTTTCATTAGGCTCTGCATTATAGCATTGGTATAGCTCCAGTATCGCTTCCAAGATTATAGCCAATGGCCTCTTGATACTACATAAACCTTTAAGAGAATGAAGTATTCTTCCTCTTAAAAATCTTTCTCAACAGATAGTACAGTCTATTTTATTATCTAATCGTAAGAGGATAATCTTTGATCTGCTAATAAATCCTAATGTTTTCACATCTCTGCTGTCCTGGTTACAAGAATTTTTTCTCTTTCTATTAATAGACGGAAGATATTAAAGAGATAGCCCAGAAGACACAAGCCCTGCCAAAGGTGAACCCTAACAGGCAACGAATTGTAGTCTTCACCCAAGGGAAAGAGGACCTATAATGGCTACAGGTACCTTTTTTAAGCTGTATTGTTAATAAGAGATATATATGTATTAAAACATGTATTAGTTTTACAATTAATCACTGTCAAATTGTATCAAAGTACTTGTCTTTCCCTGGTTTTATCTTAATGAATGTTTCTCATATTTTTAACCTCTGAATTGTCCTAACTGTCAGAAGTTATTATTTCACAGGAATGTCTAACAGCTTAGTTATGGATATCTTAAGTAACTTTTATAACATAGATCTAAAACATTTCTCCAATTGGTTTTACTCTGCTTTTTATGACTTCAGATTTATCTGCAGAGACATCTTTGCTGCAACAAGAACATGCTATACTTGTTGGGAACAGCTGCTGCAACAGTACAGTACATTTAAGCAATTGTGAAAAAGAAGTGAAATCCAGCACTAAGTGAATTTCTAGTCTCTTGCTTGAACAGAAAGTCTCACTTCTAGCTTTTCTCAGCTGCCTGCTCTTCCATTCTCAAAGGAATAGGTGGAAAAAGGTGTTCTAGCTGGGAGATGAGTGGCTTCTGCTGTTTGAAATAATGATATGGAACACCCAATTAAGCATTACAAACATAACTGCCTGCCTTTTAGCAGCGCTTTAATTGTCCACCTATACTTCCTAGATTAAATAATACAATTACTGCCACATGCTATTGCAAGTCATTTTAGTCATTAGTTCCTGCACAAGGTAAGATATTAATTAAGGGCCTGGTTCTCTTAGATATTGAATGCCTCCTGTGAAGCTAGGACTGCAGGATCGGGCTCCAAGTAATATGTCACTACCTTACAGCTTGTTCTTAGGATAAATCTAAATTATTTCTGTTTTTAGA